>NC_035109.1:244914839-249914839 GCF_002204515.2 Aedes aegypti
ATTTTAAAAGAACTTTTGGAGAAATCTTTGGATAGATTTCTTTATGAATCCTAAAAGAAATCTCAAAGGAAAGAGATCAATGAAACAATCCCTTATAGTATTTGAGGAATGTTTATGTCAGTGTCTTCTAAAATTAACAAGAGTAATGTCCAGACGAAACAACATGAAAAAAGGTAGATAAAGTTTGTAAAAATATTTGTTTTCTAAAAAACATTGATAGTATCCAAGAAACAATCCCTGAAGGAATTTCCAAGTGGATGAAATGAATGAAATGTGGAATATGTCATATCTTTAATTTTAAGGAAATGCTCTGTGGAATTCCTGATAATTTATTTAGAACTCCTTAAATTATTCTGCATGTATGGAAAACTGAATAGTGAAAATTACCCAGGAGAATAACTGAAAAAAATCTGAATGATAACTCATGTAAACTCATGATGTTCATGAGGATTCCCTCGAGTATTCAAATTTTTTTCCAGCCAGGGATTTTCCAACCCGTCATTCAGCCTACACTTTGAATCAAGATGCGTTTTAGATTCCACTCATCTTACTGTGAAAAAAAAAGTGAAAAGAAACGTTTCGTGCGAGAAGGATATGTGAAGAGCTGTTTATAATCATCGTTTTTGAGTGAAATTCGTGAATGAACTTTTGAGGACGTTTGCAACCTCCACCAAAACCCCTAACTGCACCATAATGGAAATCCTGGCAACTCTCATGTCGCAGGTAATAGCAAATAACGGCCAAATGAGTGTTCACATAGAAGCTACGATACGATCATATCACACAGTTGTTAAGATAATGCTAACATGCCTACTGTTGTAGCTACCTTATCAACGACCGCAGCCGGGTTTATTTGGCCTCTCAATTTGTCCAGACAATTCGGGTCCAATTAGCTCAAATCAAGATTGACTGGTGTGACTATGGGTGCCATCATTCGGAAGATTACCATTATTAACTTTTACAAGGCACTGATTTATCCCCGCCGAAAGAAGCTCTATCTGATGTCACTTATAATTCCCTGCTGTCAATGTGTGTCTATGGAAGCTAATACCGATATGGCAGAATGGCGGCTATTCCCGTACTCTCGTCATTTGCCGTCGATGATAAGATAATGGCAGCCGAAATCTGAAAAATCTGCAAACGAAAATTGTGATAAGATATGTATGTCGTTGGGTCGAGTAAACAAATTTAGCATTTTTCAGTTTCATAACTAATCAGTATCGGTTTAGCAGTTGGCCCAACTGGGCCATAGGCTGAAAACAAGTGCACATTAAAACGACGTGGAACCCGGAACTGTAGGAATCACTCTCTGCTTATAGTTTTCTGGAATCATATAACCTGCAAGACAAATATTAGCTCTAAATTAGAGCCTCTAATATGTGATCAATGTGTGCAGCAATTAAAACAATATAAAAGGAACAAATATGAGGAAAAAATGCAGTGACACATAGTACATTTGGCTGCTTCAGTTAAGCCTTTCACGTGATGTCGATACGTTTTTATGTAGTCGATAAACGCTTCATAGATGATAACGGTGTTGAATAAGCTAGTGTGACGAATATTATCTTGAATGTACCTGACCACTGAAACTCATTGTTCACAAGAAAAAAAAATAATATTATTTCTTATAAGGCAATTGAGGCAATAATAATGAGCATTTTTTTTAACATTTGACAATATTTAGTTCTGGAAAAAAGTATTGGGACGCCTAGTTCGATAAACAAAGTCATAAGAAGATTGTTGCATTTTCAAACATTTTCAATAGATCCAAAATGTCAAAGTGTTGTCAAAAAACTTTTTTTATGGTGATGATGGTCTAAGGCTTCTAGCGGTAGTTCGTAGATAAGCGGGTTCATTGTACTCTATATCAAGAGTAAAGTGATATAACTTGGCAAAAGTAACTTGGAAGCCATCTCTATTTTTAGGCCCATTTTGTTTACAACAGAGCATACTGAAATAAACTGAAATTGAAGCTCACTGCTGCCAACAGTGCGGATCGCTCCGACGAAATTTCAAGAATAAAATCTTCTTCAATTCATATGTTATAGAAAGTTCGCACCAAATTTTAGTATTCCTCTAAAATGCTTAAAAGCAACTCAGATCATGAAGTATTTTCTTAGGGTAACACGAGAGACAGTATTATTTTTCCCATATTTTGTATCATTCTAACCATTATAATGAAAAAGTTGCAGAATCAGTTTTAATGAACCGATGAAGCTGAAAATGTAATGGGTTGTGCACTACATACCTATGTATAATTAAAGTGATACATTTTTACATCGATAGTGGTATTTGACATTTGCTGCTTCAATTAGTTAGGGTAATTATAATGACTTCCCATATGGCCTTAAGACCTTAAGAGGAAAATAATTGTCATCGTTTAACAATTTTCAAAATCAGTTTTTTCGTTCAAAATTGAAGCATTGCTCATAAAACCGATCATTGCTGCACTTGCTATCTAGAATGTGGTGATATGATATTCATGAAGATTTCTTCAAATTTGAACAAAAAACTGGTTGTTCATTTTTGATGATTGTATTATTTATTCTTGAACCTTGAAGCTGGCATGCAGTTTAGAACTAGAATTATTCTATATCTCGATATTATTTTGCTTCGGTCGCTTTGTTCTAAATGTAATTTTATCTCCCCATATCTTGATATCTTCATGGTATTGATATTTCCATATCTCAATATGTTCTTGTTCATTTTCATTTTCTCTATATGTCTATATTTCAATTATTAAATATTATTCTTCTTCTTTCTCGCATCACGTTCCAAGAGGGACAGAGCCTGCTTCCCATCTTAGTGAGTATTCTTATGAGTACTTCCACAGTTATTAGTTGAGAGCTTTTTTGTCAATAGGGTCCTAAATTTCTGTTCCAATTTTAGTACCAAAGGCTTAAGTTTAAGCCAGAAACACACTTTTACTTGATTTTTCAATGTTCGCGCTGGTTTAAATCCAAACAATTTTTTCTGGTCATTGAGATTTTGTCACACCCCTTGGTTTCCACTCAAATTTTGGGTGTTTTTTGCTTTTCGTGTCCCTTGCGAAATATCAGACAGGGACAACCCCATTGGAATTTTTTTGGCGAAGTGAACGTCATAATTAAAAGTGTCAATGTTTGAGCGTGAAAAATTAGTAGCAAGGACACACTCCGTCGCGTTATTAAGGTGAAGATGAATCGAAGCCACACCTCAAATTTCCAAGAGCACAAATCTTGAGAAGCGAACACCCGTTTGAGCTGAAAACCTAATCGATTAGTCATCACCAGCTAGTGACCAATCGATTAAGTTTTCAGCTTAAACAGATGTTTGGTTCCCCAGATTTGTGCTCTTGAAAATTTGAGGCTTGGCTTCGATTCATTTTCACCTTAACAAAAAAATAAAAAAGGATTGCTTTAGGTACTAAACTACTATTGAAAAATATGACTTCTATATGAAAACTCATAATTTATTATTATGATTTTGCAATCTAATCAAATATCAGCTTAGTGTTCAAAGAATATGATATTTAGTAAGTGTTAAAAATTATCTGGTATGGAATATCTTAGCTTGGTATTCAGCAGCAATTTTTTTTTCTCGGGTATATCGTGTGGGGAATCACGAAGATACGCTGTGCCCTGTGAAGGTCAAAAAATTACAATTATTAAAACCGTTAAAAAAAAAGTGACATTGGTTCAAAGAAACTGCAATCGTGCGTATCAATAACAAAGCAAAAGAATCGTACTCTATTCCATTTTGACCCGCATCCGCCCAGCAAACGACTTTTAGATCTTAATAAAACGCAGATTTTCATGCAAGAAGATTGTTGGTATCTATTTTAGTTCAAAAGTTATTGAAGTTTTTGTGATAAAAATCATTGGTTTTCTTTTTCAAGGTATTTTATAAGAGTTTGAAAAATAACACATATGCAATTTTTTAATATAATATACAATTTTATTTTGTTTTTTGAATGTCGTCAAAAGATATTTTTTATGTTTGCCTTAATCAGAGATATTCACAATCAAAGTAGGCATGTTTTTGTGAGAGAAACAACAATAACTCCCAAACGAAAAGAGATAGCGAGTATCTCTACTCACCAAATTACGCATTTTTCATAGCTCTAAAAGTGTTTCATAAAATACTTTGATGAGATATTTGAATTGAAAACGCTAGAGCCTGACATCAGTTTCGTTTGGACCACCCTATGTCACCGTAAGGAAAAAAAATCAAATGGGTCAATATAAGAGATACACAAAACAACTTTCATTGGCAAAGTTGCTTAAAATTGAATGGGCTACAATTTTTCTGAAGCATGTGTAATATAGTTTCTACAAATAAGAAAGTTAATTACACAATTTCTATGGAAATGTGGTCCACCCTAATTTTCAATAACACCAAACAAAGGGCCTAACTAATACAAACAACTTTGTAGTTCCGCGTAGAACTGCTTTCTGGACCATAGTGCAGTGTGCTTCCGAGACCGAAATCCATCTCAATCTCGGCGAAGATTGTGCCGACGAATCAAAACAAGGATAAACAGTGCATGGCTGAGAAAGAAAAAAAAACGGAAAACGTGAATGGATTGTCGTCCGTCATAGTTACTGGACATTTTCATTCATTAAAGTTGAGTTCTTCGTTCAATTCGTTCATCTAGTGGTCAGTGTAATTACCCTGTTTGATCCTTTCGCAATAAACGGCAAGGCCACGGACCCCCCAAGTGAAGATGGATATCGACAAGTTGAAATGTGTTCTGTGCCACAAGTTTCCCGATTCCGAGGTGTACGAGTGTACAGCGCAGCATGTCGGTTGCATCGAGTGCGTTGATAAGCTCAACGTGCGACTCTGCAAGGTGAGTTTGAATTTGGATATAGGGCAAGTGTACCAATAGGGGTTATCTGAGAACAAAACAGCATAAGGAATCGTTGAAATCTTACGTATCGCAGCAGGGGGAGGCAGAGGGTCTTCCATAATGTTACGGTCCATACAAACATAGTATATTTTGCATACAAAAGCCGTTACGAGGGGAAGAAAGAGGGTCTTAATGGCAAATTTTGTGTTACGTGATATTTTTTTGGCAATTTCTCATCGTAATATGCTGTTTTTCATTACCCAATCTGTCATTAAACGGCCTACATCCTTGCGCTGAATTGTGAAGTGTAGTAATAGTCATTACGCAACTGGAGTTATAGTTCCGTAATGACTATTACGCATCGCTTTTTTATTACATAAATTTTCAGAAAATATAAAATACTGTTCAATGCATCCTGACATGATTTCGGATACTTACGAAATTGTACAAAATGTTGTACCGTCGGACGGGGCTACTTTTGATTCCAGGGGCTACTTTGGACACTCACCTTTTGTATTTATTAGCACCGTAAATATTAATCTGAGCTATTTTGTGTCTTCAGCACTTTTATTAACCAATATATGCTCTACCACTAGGCATGATTTTTTCTTGGAACAACATCAACAATAACAGGATAAACAAGAAAGCATTTCAAAAAATCCCGAATAAATATTCACAAGGTATAAAACATTGGATATACAAACATTGTTTGAATTTTACCCATGTCTTGGAAACTTATTGGGAGCATCACAAAACTATCAAATCGTCATGTTTCATGAAAATCTTGTGATTTGTTTTGCTTAAAATTGTTGTTTTATTAAAATAATTGATCAAAGGTCTTATTTTTGCGACTCTAATTTTATTATAATGTTTTGGTTTGTATATTTTACAACTTAAAAAAAATAAAATAAATGTTTGTAAAAGTGAACAGACATAAAACGCATATATTTTAATACGTACCAATGCCAAATTCACAACATAATCTCTAAAAAACAATTTTTCTTTATAATTTACATGAATTTGTAGCACAGAACAGTTGCATCCTTCAAATGCCTAAATTAATCTACTCTTAAGTCAGCTCTAAACTGCTTAGAAGCTAAAAGCATATTACAAAAGCAAACTTACTTCTTTACGATCATGCTAAACTTTACTTCATAGATTGCGTTTTTAATGAAAATTACTTACTGGTATTAAATTATTCACCGGTATCAATGTGATCCTTCAACATATCGTTCATATAACAGTAAGAATAGAAAAAAAAAGAGTTTTTGTACATAACTCATTTATCATCGCAGTACCTAGTAGTTGCGTCGTTCGTTTATGTCAACTTGAAAATCGAGCATTCGTAACTGATAGTTCCATTTAAGAGGAAGTTGAAAATTTAAGTTTCATACTGCGAACTGAGAATAGTGAATGGCATGTTTCGTTGAAATTTGTTATATATGTGTAATTGATTCTAGCTTTGCAATTTTCTACATTAAGTTTATCAATGAAAAACGTTCCATAACATCACAGTGGACGACAATTTATTGAATCAGTTTGAAAGTTATAAAAAAAATCATTTCATTAGCAAATTGTGAAAATGTCCAAAGTAGCCCCTTTTTTGTCTTGAAGGACACGCTTTTTTCGCTATTCTAGCATTTTTGTCATTTCTTGATGGATTTGCCTCATATTTTGCACATTTGTTACGTACATATACAACTTAAATATAGGCAAAAATTATCAACATCTATCCATAATTCTAAGAGTTACAAATCCTCAAAGTTAAAGAATGTGGAAATAATGTCAAAAGAAGCCCCGTTTGACGGTACGCAACTCGTTGCAGAACTTAATTTTTACAGCATTTGTCGTAAGTATCCAACTCGGCAAGCCCCGTCGATAATAGTACGACTCGGCAATTAAAATCATCATTCTGCAACTTGTTGTGTAAACTACTAGTTAACCCCTAACGAAAAGTAATGTAATAGTAGTTTACGCAACAAGTACTTATTGAATCCTGTTAGAACTTTTTTTTACATTAATTTGTTACAGGATCTCTACATTTTTTATCTTAATACTCTTGCAGAAATTTCTCCTTGAACATGTTCAGTAATTTCAACCGAAAAACTCATTTTGTAATTTTTTATGCTGTTCGTAATTACATTAATAATTGGCTTGTTTAGGGGTATCCGTTTTCTTACATATTCTGAATCTACGCTAAAAATTGAACTAGAATCCAAAGTTTCAGAATTTTTCGTGACCTGGAACCATTTTTAAATCACGTTCGAAATTAGTATGGAAATCAGTTTTGAATCACCCCTCGGCAAATTTTACTCCAGGACGAGCTGTCATGTAAATTGAAATGTCATTGAGTCGACGGATTGAAATCTTTTTTAATCATTTATAATGTCAAAATTAAGATATTGAAGCGCAATAAAATCGTGTTTTACTTAGAAAAATGTGCTTTTTCGATCAAGCTACAAAGATCCGGAAATTTTTAATCTCTAAACAACCCAATTGTCTTTGTTGATTTCATGTAAAATTCATTCAGGGTTTTCTTGAGTATTTTTTATTCCTTTAAGATATTAAGATATATTAAGATATTAAATTAAATTTCTCCCGACTGTTTTTTGAAATTCTGCTATAAATTAAAGGATCCCTCCCAAAATCCCCTTTCTGAAAACTTTCTCAGGAAACTCATAATGAAAAGCATCCTTAATCTCATTAAATACAAACATTTTGTATTTTGATCCCTCTGAAAACTCCCCTGAAAATTATTTTAGATATTCCTTCACAAGTTACTCTAATTTCCCTCCTGGAATTCTTGCAGAATTGCTAGGAATATCGAGAAATTTCTACAGGAATCATCTCCAAGTGTTTCAAGAATTCTATCTCAAGCGTTGCCCTTGATGCATTTCCCAAGGAATGCTTTCCGATTTCTGTTTTCAAGCATTCCTTCTACATTAAAAATTATCCCAATATTCCTATTACATTAAAAATTATTCCAGTTATTCTTCCAGTAATTTGTCTTTAGTAGTTTCAATACTAGGAACTTCTCCAGAAATACTTTCTGAGTATCCTACACAGGAAGTTTGCAGACAACCTCATATAATAATTGTGATTTAAGGAATTTCACCTAAATATTGTTCTCAGCATTACTTCTCGGATTGTACAAGGAATTAATCCAGGCATTGTAGAAAAAAATACTACAGTGACTACTACAGGATTTTTTCCAGCCAAGTCTCTGAAATTTTGGCTGGAAGAATTTCATCCAAGAACTCTCCAAACACGTCTTCAAAATTCATCCAAAAATTGTCAAAAAGATTTCAGCTTTTTTTTAGGGTTCCTTCAATAAATAATCCTGAAATTCAACCAGGAGTATCTGTGCAGGTATTCGTCCAGTTGTTATATTTTGATCCTCGCCATTTGAAACACAGATTACATCTCTCTCATTTTTTTTTAAATTTATGATGAATCTGTGGAAGAGTACCTAAAGGAATTGTTTGTATTATTTTTATAGGAATTCCAACAAGTGCTTTTTGACATTTTAGAGGAGTATCTGAAGAAATCCGCATAGAAGTTTAAATATGAACCTCTGTGTATACCAGGACTTTAGGTCATTGGAGAAAAAAACTAAGATTCTTAAACTAGTTTTTGGTGCTAATTCTTAAATATACAGAGAAGGTATCGACCTGGGAGGGAGAAACCAATACAAAATTTCTGTACGTCATAGTGAGCCGAGATTCCCCTGTCACGAACTGTCACTGTGAGCCCAGATCTCAAACATTGGACTAACATGAAAAAAGCGCGTAACTGATTAAAACACATTTCTCGATTACTTTTTCAAATCGACTAAAGTAACTTTCATACGGTTTTGAGAAAATTAATTCGGAAGAATCACAACCTGTCTTCTAAAACTGTTTTAAAATGTATCATCTTTTTAACATTTCTTCGACGTGTACATTTCTTAAATTTTGCATACAATGAGCTCGCGTTCAAAAACTATGGAGTTCCTATTATTTCACACAAGAATTTTATGACAAAATGATAAGTCGTTTTTTTCAGTTACTTGCGACGTTTTTCTACCAGTGTAAAATCGACTCAAGTAGTGTTTTGTTTTGATTCGTGGTTAAGTCACTTTGTCTCTCCATACTGCGGGGCGGCGAAAGTAGTGATTAGGTTGCGAAAGTTGAAAATCTTACCACAGACAAATAGACGTCACACTCTCATCATTGTTCATCGACCACCTTCTTAACGGTCGATTCAAAAATATGGTAGGTGGCCAATCCGCCACCCGCAGCGCTCGCATCGTTTTTGTTCGCGTTTTACGTTTATACACTACCGCCATCTGTTGGCCCGTCGGCCAAATACAATAATTTTAGCATTGGGCGCACATGTCCTCGTGACTATGATGATTTTGATCGAGATTTGTTCTAAGTGTTACGTCTGTTTGTCTGTGATCTTACTTTCGTCGTTTTGTAAATCCGGAAATTAAACGTTCTAAAAGTGAAAAGTTGAGTTGGTACAGAGCGGTACGTGTAGAATTCCGCCTGCTTAACACGTAGGATCGATAAAGTAAGTTTGTGTACTTTTTTGAGTTGAGTCTGTATGAATAAGATTTCGAGATTTTCGTATTTCTTCAAAAGTGATAAAAATCGAATGAAAATCAATTCATGCACATAACGCAAGTAATGTCACGTGAGCACCATTTATTTAATCTGATTGAACATAAAGCATTGAAAAACGTATCGTTCTACTTTATCCAATGAAAATATTTAGTGCATAGAAAACTGTGGCCCTTTTTTCATGTTTGTCAGGAAAGATCGAAGGTGCACAACAAATCGAAACTACCGATTTTCTCGAAGCCTGTCTTGATTGTTGTTGGCAAGCTGGAGTTATCTTGCAGTTCAAAATAACGTTGTCTTATATTTCGTGTGTAGTATCGGTGCCTCCCTCCCAGGTATCGACCAGTAATTGATTCATATTATTTTATTATGACTATGTCGGTCATGCGACTCATAAGTAAAGCGATTCTGTAGAAGATTTTTTTTAATGATGATATTAATATCTGGATAGGCTTCGCATAGGAGCGGCAAAATTCAAATTAATTAGGTGGTGAATAATGAGGTAGTGAAAGCCATCGGGGAACCAGTAACCTATCCACCTATTAATTTCATCATTTGCAAAAATGTTCTACGGACTCTCTTCACCTTTGAGTCACTTAGCAGAGATAGCCATAAGAATATAATATTATTTTTTAAAGGAATGCAGAATGATTTGTGGTAGAGATTTTAAATTATTTGTTATAGATTTTAAAAGAATTTTTGATGATGCATTTAATTAAGAATATTAAAGAGTTTTCAAAGGAAAGAGATCAATGAAGCCAGAGGCGCGTCCGCGTTCGAAACCATGGGTATGACAAACGTTGGAGAATATTGTGTGCACAGTTGAGCTAAAAAATAATAACTCTGGACTGCAAATTGCAAGTCACTATACCGTTTTGACTCATATTCCGAACACTTAAGGTCAACAGTGACTTCAATAGCATCTGATAGGCATAAATTAGCTGATATTTGTGAACATTTCAATTTCTTCGCTAAGTCTAACCGTTAGCTGTTGGGTGTACTGATAAAAATGTTTATTTAAGCTTGTTTAGTATTGTTTTTATGTATAAGTATGGAACAACATTTTGACTCAAATGCCGAACACTGCGTTCATTCTGTCTCATATTCCGAACACCTTGATTCAAATTCCGAACACACGACTAAATCGTATTCAAATGAATAATTTCGCAAATAAATTTATCTGAGCTAGTTTGTGTGGTCTCGAGCTAGAGAATCTTCACTATTCTCGAGGTTTGAATTGATTGGAACACGTTAAAATTGAATTTAAATTAACTGCCATTTCCTGGTAATTTGATGATATATTTCAGCGAAACATTTCAACCTTGTCGCCATACAAAAACCGAGTGTTCGGAATATGAGTCTGTTCGGAATTTGAGACAAAACGGTATTTGAAGGGCTCAAACGGAAACGGGTGTAAGTGACATCAGTAGACACACTGTTTTGAGATGAGTTGAGTTGAACTACTGTTTCCAAGCTTCTAACGATATTATCAGTTTATTTTTCCGCCTAACAGAACAAAATGTTAGATGAAAATTTTCTGAAAAAAATACTTCAAAGTAGATTTTTTCGCAACTAAAATTCGTCACTGACACCCCTTTGCTTCTTTAATGACCCCATCATTTTCATGCCAGCCGTTACCACAATACTAAGGAAGCTTTTCGTTTTGACAGGGCTCGTAGAGACTGAGTAGCTTGAAAATAGAAAAAAGATACCAAAAATAATGGAAAAGAAACCAAAAAAGGCTTAAAATAGACCAAACAGAAAACAAGAAAAAAAACGAAACCTAATAGGAGCCAGGATATAGGAGTTTTATTCTTTATAGCAGACAGTGATCTGAGATCCTTAATCTTAACTTTATTTAGAATTCTTCGTGAGGATTTTCCCAAGGAGAACCATAGAAATTATATAATATTAATATTCTCCAAAGATTGTTTCAGAAATTATCATTAAAATCCATCAAAAAATCTGTGAATTTTTTTTTCAAGAAAGTCCTAATTTTTCCAAGATTTTATCCAGTGATTCATCCATCGATTTCCCTGGGACAAGATTTGAACTAGGGATTTCTCTGAATATACCTTCAGCAATTGCTCCAGATATTCTTTCTAAGATTTGTACAGAAATTCCTACAGTTTTTCTTTGAGATTTTCTCAAGTAAGCCTTGATTTGTTTTTTCAGGAGTTCTTTCAGGAATGTCTCTAAGGAATTGTATGGAAATTTTTCTGAAAAATTAATCCGGGAGATTTTCTAAAGCAAATGCTAGAGCTCATTTGATAAAACTTGTGTAAGTTTTTAAGTCATCCTTAATGAACAAGGATCTATAAAATAACTCCTGGACTCTTGAGGAAGTTTAAGAAGATTTCCTAGATAATTTTCTAAGATAATCTACAAAAAAACAATCGAATAGTATTCTGCAGGATATTCTAAAAAAATCAAAAAACTTTGGACAGAATCTCTATAAAACTTTGTGTAAGAATGGTCGGAGGAATTACTGGGAAAAATGTAGTATGGACTGATGTGAAATCTTAAATATACTTTAGAAGATTGCATGCGATTTTTTTGAGAAACTTTAAAGGAAATGTGTGGTAAAACTGCACCAGTAATACATGGATGAAATGCTGGAAAATTCCTAGAAAAAAATAGGTTTGGTCGAATAATACTTTCACGGTATCTTACAGGGGTCTCTCCAGAAATTCTTTTAGTGATTTATCTACCAGTTCTCCCATAATTTTTTCTAGCAATTTTTCAAAGGACGCTTAGAAGAATGTACCCAAGATTTGCTCCAGCAAATCCTGGAGAACTCTAAAGCTAAAGCTAAGAATTCATCTACATTTCCTTCCAGAAATCCAATACTCTCCCTCAAAAAATTATCCAAGAAAAATATCCAGCAAAGTATCCAGGGGAATAACATAAACAAATTTGAATGATAGCTTATGCAAACCATCGAAATTCATGTTAAATTTGAATCTTTAGTGATTTGCTCCAAATAACATAATTGGCAGTTCATGAGGATTTCCACAAGTATTCAGAATTTTTCCAATCAGGGATTTTCCAACCCGTTATTCAGCCTACATTTTGAATTAGAACGCGTTTTAGACTCATCGTTTTGCGTGAAGATCGTGAATGAACTTTTGAGGACGCATGCAACCTCCAGCAAAACCCCTAACCCCACCATAATGGAAATCCTGGCAACTCTCATGTCGCAGGTAATTGCAAATAACGGCCAAATGACTGTTCACATAGGAGCTATGATCATATCACACAGTTGTTAAGATAATGCTAACATGCCTACCGTTGTAGCTACCTTATCAACAACCGGAGCCGGGTTTATTTGGCCTCTCAATTTGTCCAGACAATTCGGGTCCAATTAGTTCAAATCACGATTGACTGGTGTGACTTTGGGTGCCATCATTCTAAAGATTACCATTATTAACTTTCACAAGGCACTGATTTATCCCCACCGAAAGAAGCTCTATCTGATGTCATTTATAATTCCCTGCTGTCAATGTGTGTCTATAGAAGCTAATACCGATATGGCAGAATGGCGGCTATTCCCGTACTCTCGTCATTTGCCGTCGATGATAAGATAATGGCAGCCGAAATCTGAGAAATCTGCAAACGAAAATTGCGATAAGATATGTATGTCGTTGGGTCGAGTAAACAAATTTAGCATTTTTCAGTTTCATAACTAATCAGTATCGGTTTAGCAGTTGGCCCAACTGGGCCATAGGCTGAAAGCAAGTGCACATTAAAACGACGTGGAACCCGGAACTGTAGGAATCACTCTCTGCTTATAGTTTTCTGGAATCAAATAACCTGCAAGACAAATATTAGCTCTAAATTAGAGCCTCTAATATGTGATCAATGTGTGCAGCAATTGAAACAATATAAAAGGAACAAATATGAGGAAAAAATGCAGTGAATCATAGTACATTTGGCTGCTTCAGTTAAGCCTTTCACGTGATGTCGATACGTTTTTATGTAGTCGATAAACGCTTCATAGATAATAACGGTGTTGAATAAGCTAGTGTGACGAATATTATCTTGAATGTACCTGACCACTGAAATTCATTGTTCACAAGAAAAAAAAAATTAAATAATATTATTTCTTATAAGGCAATTGAGTTTGATATCTAAAACAAATGAGCATTTTTTAACATTTGACAATATTTAGTTCTGGAAAAAAGTATTGGGACGCCTAGTTCGATAAACAAAGTCATAAGAAGATTGTTGCATTTTCAAACATTTTCAATAGATCCAAAATGTCAAAATGTTGTCACAAAACTCTTTTATGGTGATGATGGTCTAAGGCTTCTAGCTGTAGTTCGTAGATAAGCGGGTTCATTGTACTCTATATCAAGAGTAAAGTGATATAACTTGGCAAAAGTAACTTGGAAGCCATATCTATTTTTAGGCCCATTTTGTTTACAACAGAGCATACGAAAATAAACTGAAATTGAAGCTCACTATTGCCAACAGTGCGGATCGCTCCGACGAAATTTCAAGAATAAAATCTTCTTCTAATCATATTTTATAGAAAGTTCGCACCAAATTTTAGTATTCCTCTAAAATGCTTAAAAGCAACTCAGATCTTGAAGTATTTTCTTAGGGTAACACGAGAGACAGTATTATTTTTCCCATATTTTGTATCATTCTAACCATTATAATGAAAAAATTGCAGAAGCAGTTTTAGTGAACCGATGTAGCTGAATATTTAATGGGTTGTGTACTACATACCTATGCACAATTAAAGTGATACATTTTACATCGATAGTGGTATTTGACAATTGCTGCTTCAATTAGTTAGGGTAATTTTAATAACTTCCCATATGGCCTTAAGAGGAAAATAATTGTCATCGTTTAACAATTTTCAAAATCAGTTTTTTTGCTCAAAATTGAAGCATTGCTCATAAAACCGATTATTGCGCTGCACTTGCTATCTGGAATGTGGTGATATGATATTCATGAAGATTTCTTCAAATTTGAACAAAAAACTGGTTGTTCATTTTTGATGATTGTATTATTTTATTATTTATTCTTGAACCTTGAAGCTAAAATGCAGTTTTAGAACTAAAATTATTCTATATCTCGATATTATTTTGCTGATGATTTCTTCTGTCGCTTCGTTCTAAATGTAATTTTATCTCCCCACATCTTGATATCTTCATGGTATTGATATTTCCATATCTCAATATGCTCTTGTTCATTTTCATTTTCTCTATATGTCTATATTTCAATTATTAAATATTATTCTTCTTCTTTTTTGCATCACGTTTCAAGAGGGACAGAGCCTGCTTCCCATCTTAGTGAGTGTTCTTATGAGTACTTCCACAGTTATTAGTTGAGAGCTTTTTCGTCAATAGGGTCCTGAAGTTCTGTTCCAAATTAAAGCCAGAAACACAGTTTTACTCAATTTTTCAATGTTCGTGCTGTTTTAAATCCAAACAATGGTCATGCTGAATAGCTGCGCGTTTACCGCTACGGCTATCTGGCTTGGTATTCAGCAGCATTTTTTTTTCTCGGGTGTATCGTGTGGGGAATCACGAAGATACGCTGTGCCCTGCACTCAGGCAAAAATACTATGAAAATCCATTATTTTCCCTTATGTTTATTTGCCACAAGAAATCGGTAAGTATTTCATTGATTCACCTTATGAAATGATCTGAATCACGCCAGTGTGGTGTCTTGCTGGTTTCATAAAACAGCATTATGAACATTGAAATAAAAATTATGAATTTCTTATATCAGCAATATAAACTACATTGCTTTTAATGACACAAATTATTATTTAATTATAAGTTTTTATATTCAGTTGACAATACATTTCATACAGAGTATTTACAGAAATGTCAATGCTTTCACCTACTCATTATTAGGTGAAATTTATTTTAATGTTGAGCAAACGCGTGGAAATCGAATTTCCAACTATTTTGCCGTGTTGTGATGCTCAATAAAACGCAGCAAAGTAGTATTGCACATGCTCCTATTTTACATTGGTCAAGCCTAATGCCAAAAATATATTGAACAAATTGGCAATGGCATTACTCGTACTACAATATTTTAATGACGTCAACTCGACCATTACTCTCAGTTTATTGAAAGCTACATTTCCATTTTCTTTTTCCAATTATCTGGATCCACGCGATTGTACATTGCCGAACTTCCTTTCTGGACTTCTGAAAAATTTGACGCAATATGTTGGATCTCAACGATGGCAGTGATTTCGTGCTACAAATTTTCATAATCACAATCTTATGAGTTTTTCACATTAGTGACAGCTATGTGAATCGTAAGGCAGCCTAATGAAATTGATATATGGTAATGATGTGAAACATACTTCGCACTTATGGTTTTCATCGAATTAATATGAAATCCATAATAGCCTATGGTATGGTATGGTATCATTAAGAAAATGACTCATGACGGCAATGGGAATCATAAGGCGTGCAATGAAATTTGTAAAAGTTCAATATATATAATAATTTTCTCAATTATGGCTATCATTTCAACGGTATGAAATTCATATTAGCCTTCTGAAATAGGTTTTTATAGATTTTTCAATGCTTCATAAGGGAAAATTTATGAAATTCGTTAATTAATTTGCCTGAGTGTGTGAAGGTCGAGAAAATTACAATTATTATAACCGTTAAATAAAATGACATTGGTTCAAAGAAACTGCAATCGTGCGTATCAATAACAAAGCAAAATAATCGTACTCTATTCCATTTTGACCCGCATCCGAAAAGCAAACGACTTTTAGAACTAAAAAAAACGCAGATTTTCATGCAAGAAGATTGTTGGTATCTATTTTAGTTCAAAAGTTATTGAAGTTTTTGTGATAAAAATCATTGTTTTTTTTCAAGGTATTTTATAAGAGTTTCAAAAATAACACATATGAAATTTTTAATATAATATTCAATTTTATTTTGTCTTTTGAATGTCGTCAAAAGATATTTTTTTATGTTTGCCCTAATCAGAGATATTCACAATCAAAGTAGGCATGTTTTTGTGAGAAAAACAACAATAAGGTGGCCTCCACAAATTACGTAACGCTCGCAGAGTTGCTTGCTGTCACCATCAACGCTTGAAATTTGCTGATTTGTACAGGCCGACTACGATACAATCCGGATCATTCCATATCACATCAACATCATGCTGTCTACTCCATCACCAATGCATTGATGGCGATAGATTATGGATATCACTGATGGGTCAAGTTTAGTCTTAAATTAAGCAAATAAAATGGCACTTTATCAGTACGATAATCTTGATAGTGCTGCAGACGGATTGAAACTGTGTGTTGGTCACTGAAAAACATTGATAGTGTGGTTGATTACCACGTGATCACTCATTCTGCAGTGATTGTGATCTAGAGGGCGATGTCGCATCACCGCAGTTGGTTGTCAGATCAAAGTGATATTTATAGTTCGAAACTGATATTGATAGTTTTAGTCCATCAGCCATCAGCTGATATGACTGATACTGTGCAACTCTGAACGCTTGAAGGGGGGGGAGGATGTAGGCTCGAGCGTTACGACTCATACAAAATTTTAAAAATTTCCATACAAAAAGCGTAACGGAGGGGGCAGGGGGTCGAAAATTTCCGATTTTAGCGTTACGTAATAAATGGATGCCGCCTAACTCCCAAACGAAAAGAGATAGCGAGTTTCTCTACTCACCAAATTACGCATTTTTCAAAGCTCTAAAAGTGTTTCATAGAATACTTTGATGAGATATTTGAATTGAAAACGCTAGAGCCAGAAATCAGTTTTGTTTGGACCACCCTATGTCACCGTAAGAAAAAAATCTAAATCGGTCAATATAAGAGATACACAAAAAAAACTTTCATTGGCAAAGTTGCTTAAAATTGAATGGTCTACAACTTTGCTGAAGCATGTGTAATATAGTTTCTACAAATAAGAAAGTTAATTACACAATTTCTATGGAAATGTAGTCCACCCTAATTTTCAATAACACCAAACAAAGGACCTAACTAATACAAACAACTTTGTAGTTCCGCGTAGAACTGCTTTCTGGACCATAGTGCAGTGTGCTTCTGAGACCGAAATCCATCTCAATCTCGGCGAAGATTCTGCCGACGAATCAAAACAAGGATAAACAGTGCATGGCTGAGAAACAAAAATAAACGGAAAACGTGAATGGATTGCCGTCCCTCATAGTTACTGGACATTTTCATTCATTAAAGTTGAGTTCTTCGTTCAATTCGTTCATCTAGTGGTCAGTGTGCAGTGTAATTACCCTGTTTGATCCTTTCGCAATAAACGGCAAGGCCACGGGCCCCCCAAGTGAGGATGGATATCGACAAGTTGAAATGTGTTCTGTGCCACAAGTTTCCCGATTCCGAGGTGTACGAGTGTACAGCGCAGCATGTCGGTTGCATCGAGTGCGTTGATAAGCTCAACGTGCGACTCTGCAAGGTGAGTTTGAATTTGGATATAGGGCAAGTGTACCAATAGTGGTTATCTGAGAACAAAACAGCATAAGGAATCGTTGAAATCTTACGTAGCGCAGCAGGGCGAGGCAGAGGGTCTTCCATAATGTTACGGTCCATACAAACATAGTATATTTTGCATACAAAAGCCGTTACGAGGGAAAAGGAGAGGGTCTTAATGGCAAATTTTGTGTTACGTGATATTTTTTTGGCAATTTCTCATTGTAATATGCTGTTTTTCATTACCCAATCTGTCATTGAACGAATTACGTCCTTGCGCTGAATTGTGAAGTGTAGTAATAGTCATTACACAACTGGAGTTAGTTCCGTAATGACTATTACGCATCGCTTTTTCATTACATAAATTTTCAGAAAATATAAAATACTGTTCAATGCATCCTGACATGATTTCAGATACCTACGAAATTATGAGATGAACCAGCCTAGGGCTGAAAGTCTCAATAATAAAGAAAGAAAAAAAAAACCTACGAAATTGTACAAAATGTTGTACGCAACTCGTTGCAGAACTTAATTTTTACAGCATTTGTCGTAAGTATCCAACTCGGCAAGCCCCGTCGATAATAGTACGACTCGGCAATAGAAATCATCATTCTGCAACTTGTTGTGTAAACTACTAGTTAACCCCTAACGGAAAGTAATGTAATAGTAGTTTACGCAACAAGTACTTATTGAATCCTGTTAGAACTTTTTTTACATTATTTTGTTACAGGATCTCTACATTTTTTATCTCCTAATTTCTCCTTGAACATGTTCAGTAATTTCAACCGAAAAACTCATTTTATAATTATTTTTGCTGTCCGTAAATACAATAATAATTGTCTTTGTTGATTTCATGTAAAATTCATTCAGGGTTTTCTTAAGTATTTTTATTCCTTCAAGATATTAAGATATCTTAAGATATTAAATTAAATTTCTCCCGAGTTTTTTTTTTTTTTTTTTGAAATTCTGCTATAAATTAAAGGATCCCTCCCAAAATCCCCTTTCTGAAAATTTTCTCCGGAAACTCATAATGAAAAGCATCCTTAATCTCATTAAATAAAAACATTTTGTATTTTGATCCCTCTGAAAACTCCCCTGAAAGTTATTTTAGATGTTTCTTCACAAGTTACTCTAGTTTCCCTCCTGGAATTCTTGCAGAATTGCTAGGAATATCGAGAAATTTCTACAGGAATCATCTCCAAGTGTTTCAAGAATTCTATCAGGAATTCTCAAGCGTTGCCCTTGATACATTTCCCAAGGAAAGCCTTCCGATTTCTGTTTTCAAGCATTCCTTCTACATTAAAAATTATCCCAATATTCCTATTACATTAAAAATTATTCCAGTTATTCTTCCAGTAATTTGTCTTTATTAGTTTCAATACTAGGAACTTTTCCAGGAATACTTTCTGAGTATCCTACAGGAAGTTTGCAGACAACCTCATATAATAATTGTGATTTGAGGAATTTCTCCTAAATATTGTTCTCAGCATTACTTCTCGGATTGTACAAGGAATTTATCCAGGCATTGTAGAAAAAATACTACAGTGACTACTACAGGATTTTTTCCAGCCAAGTCTCTGAAATTTTGGCTGGAAGAATTTCATCCAAGAACTCTCCAAACACGTCTTCAAAATTCATCCAAAAATTGTCAAAAAGATTTCAGCTTTTTTTTAGGGTTCCTTCAATAAATAATCCTGAAATTCAACCAGGAGTATCTGTGCAGGTATTCGTCCAGTTGTTATATTTTGATCCTCGCCATTTGAAACACAGATTACACCTCTCTCATTTTTTTTTAAATTTATGATGAATCTGTGGAAGAGTACCTAAAGGAATTGTTTGTATTATTTTTATAGGAATTCCAACAAGTGCTTTTTGACATTTTAGAGGAGTATCTGAAGAAATCCGCATAGAAGTTTAAATATGAACCTCTGTGTATACCAGGACTTTAGGTCATTGGAGAAAAAAACTAAGATTCTTAAACTAGTTTTTGGTGCTAATTCTTAAATATACAGAGAAGGTATCGACCTGGGAGGGAGAAACCAATACAAAATTTCTGTACGTCATAGTGAGCCGAGATTCCGCTGTCACGAACTGTCACTGTGAGCCCAGATCTCAAACATTGGACTAACATGAAAAAAGCGCGTAACTGATTAAAACACATTTCTCGATTACTTTTTCAAATCGACTAAAGTAACTTTCATACGGTTTTGAGAAAATTAATTCGGAAGAATCACAACCTGTCTTCTAAAACTGTTTTAAAATGTATCATCTTTTTAACATTTCTTCGACGTGTACATTTCTTAAATTTTGCATACAATGAGCTCGCGTTCAAAAACTATGGAGTTCCTATTATTTCACACAAGAATTTTATGACAAAATGATAAGTCGTTTTTTTCAGTTACTTGCGACGTTTTTCTACCAGTGTAAAATCGACTCAAGTAGTGTTTTGTTTTGATTCGTGGTTAAGTCACTTTGTCTCTCCATACTGCGGGGCGGCGAAAGTAGTGATTAGGTTGCGAAAGTTGAAAATCTTACCACAGACAAATAGACGTCACACTCTCATCATTGTTCATCGACCACCTTCTTAACGGTCGATTCAAAAATATGGTAGGTGGCCAATCCGCCACCCGCAGCGCTCGCATCGTTTTTGTTCGCGTTTTACGTTTATACACTACCGCCATCTGTTGGCCCGTCGGCCAAATACAATAATTTTAGCATTGGGCGCACATGTCCTCGTGACTATGATGATTTTGATCGAGATTTGTTCTAAGTGTTACGTCTGTTTGTCTGTGATCTTACTTTCGTCGTTTTGTAAATCCGGAAATTAAACGTTCTAAAAGTGAAAAGTTGAGTTGGTACAGAGCGGTACGTGTAGAATTCCGCCTGCTTAACACGTAGGATCGATAAAGTAAGTTTGTGTACTTTTTTGAGTTGAGTCTGTATGAATAAGATTTCGAGATTTTCGTATTTCTTCAAAAGTGATAAAAATCGAATGAAAATCAATTCATGCACATAACGCAAGTAATGTCACGTGAGCACCATTTATTTAATCTGATTGAACATAAAGCATTGAAAAACGTATCGTTCTACTTTATCCAATGAAAATATTTAGTGCATAGAAAACTGTGGCCCTTTTTTCATGTTTGTCAGGAAAGATCGAAGGTGCACAACAAATCGAAACTACCGATTTTCTCGAAGCCTGTCTTGATTGTTGTTGGCAAGCTGGAGTTATCTTGCAGTTCAAAATAACGTTGTCTTATATTTCGTGTGTAGTATCGGTGCCTCCCTCCCAGGTATCGACCAGTAATTGATTCATATTATTTTATTATGACTATGTCGGTCATGCGACTCATAAGTAAAGCGATTCTGTAGAAGATTTTTTTTAATGATGATATTAATATCTGGATAGGCTTCGCATAGGAGCGGCAAAATTCAAATTAATTAGGTGGTGAATAATGAGGTAGTGAAAGCCATCGGGGAACCAGTAACCTATCCACCTATTAATTTCATCATTTGCAAAAATGTTCTACGGACTCTCTTCACCTTTGAGTCACTTAGCAGAGATAGCCATAAGAATATAATATTATTTTTTAAAGGAATGCAGAATGATTTGTGGTAGAGATTTTAAATTATTTGTTATAGATTTTAAAAGAATTTTTGATGATGCATTTAATTAAGAATATTAAAGAGTTTTCAAAGGAAAGAGATCAATGAAGCCAGAGGCGCGTCCGCGTTCGAAACCATGGGTATGACAAACGTTGGAGAATATTGTGTGCACAGTTGAGCTAAAAAATAATAACTCTGGACTGCAAATTGCAAGTCACTATACCGTTTTGACTCATATTCCGAACACTTAAGGTCAACAGTGACTTCAATAGCATCTGATAGGCATAAATTAGCTGATATTTGTGAACATTTCAATTTCTTCGCTAAGTCTAACCGTTAGCTGTTGGGTGTACTGATAAAAATGTTTATTTAAGCTTGTTTAGTATTGTTTTTATGTATAAGTATGGAACAACATTTTGACTCAAATGCCGAACACTGCGTTCATTCTGTCTCATATTCCGAACACCTTGATTCAAATTCCGAACACACGACTAAATCGTATTCAAATGAATAATTTCGCAAATAAATTTATCTGAGCTAGTTTGTGTGGTCTCGAGCTAGAGAATCTTCACTATTCTCGAGGTTTGAATTGATTGGAACACGTTAAAATTGAATTTAAATTAACTGCCATTTCCTGGTAATTTGATGATATATTTCAGCGAAACATTTCAACCTTGTCGCCATACAAAAACCGAGTGTTCGGAATATGAGTCTGTTCGGAATTTGAGACAAAACGGTATTTGAAGGGCTCAAACGGAAACGGGTGTAAGTGACATCAGTAGACACACTGTTTTGAGATGAGTTGAGTTGAACTACTGTTTCCAAGCTTCTAACGATATTATCAGTTTATTTTTCCGCCTAACAGAACAAAATGTTAGATGAAAATTTTCTGAAAAAAATACTTCAAAGTAGATTTTTTCGCAACTAAGATTCGTCACTGACACCCCTTTGCTTCTTTAATGACCCCATCATTTTCATGCCAGCCGTTACCACAATACTAAGGAAGCTTTTCGTTTTGACAGGGCTCGTAGAGACTGAGTAGCTTGAAAATAGAAAAAAGATACCAAAAATAATGGAAAAGAAACCAAAAAAGGCTTAAAATAGACCAAACAGAAAACAAGAAAAAAAACGAAACCTAATAGGAGCCAGGATATAGGAGTTTTATTCTTTATAGCAGACAGTGATCTGAGATCCTTAATCTTAACTTTATTTAGAATTCTTCGTGAGGATTTTCCCAAGGAGAACCATAGAAATTATATAATATTAATATTCTCCAAAGATTGTTTCAGAAATTATCATTAAAATCCATCAAAAAATCTGTGAATTTTTTTTTCAAGAAAGTCCTAATTTTTCCAAGATTTTATCCAGTGATTCATCCATCGATTTCCCTGGGACAAGATTTGAACTAGGGATTTCTCTGAATATACCTTCAGCAATTGCTCCAGATATTCTTTCTAAGATTTGTACAGAAATTCCTACAGTTTTTCTTTGAGATTTTCTCAAGTAAGCCTTGATTTGTTTTTTCAGGAGTTCTTTCAGGAATGTCTCTAAGGAATTGTATGGAAATTTTTCTGAAAAATTAATCCGGGAGATTTTCTAAAGCAAATGCTAGAGCTCATTTGATAAAACTTGTGTAAGTTTTTAAGTCATCCTTAATGAACAAGGATCTATAAAATAACTCCTGGACTCTTGAGGAAGTTTAAGAAGATTTCCTAGATAATTTTCTAAGATAATCTACAAAAAAACAATCGAATAGTATTCTGCAGGATATTCTAAAAAAATCAAAAAACTTTGGACAGAATCTCTATAAAACTTTGTGTAAGAATGGTCGGAGGAATTACTGGGAAAAATGTAGTATGGACTGATGTGAAATCTTAAATATACTTTAGAAGATTGCATGCGATTTTTTTGAGAAACTTTAAAGGAAATGTGTGGTAAAACTGCACCAGTAATACATGGATGAAATGCTGGAAAATTCCTAGAAAAAAATAGGTTTGGTCGAATAATACTTTCACGGTATCTTACAGGGGTCTCTCCAGAAATTCTTTTAGTGATTTATCTACCAGTTCTCCCATAATTTTTTCTAGCAATTTTTCAAAGGACGCTTAGAAGAATGTACCCAAGATTTGCTCCAGCAAATCCTGGAGAACTCTAAAGCTAAAGCTAAGAATTCATCTACATTTCCTTCCAGAAATCCAATACTCTCCCTCAAAAAATTATCCAAGAAAAATATCCAGCAAAGTATCCAGGGGAATAACATAAACAAATTTGAATGATAGCTTATGCAAACCATCGAAATTCATGTTAAATTTGAATCTTTAGTGATTTGCTCCAAATAACATAATTGGCAGTTCATGAGGATTTCCACAAGTATTCAGAATTTTTCCAATCAGGGATTTTCCAACCCGTTATTCAGCCTACATTTTGAATTAGAACGCGTTTTAGACTCATCGTTTTGCGTGAAGATCGTGAATGAACTTTTGAGGACGCATGCAACCTCCAGCAAAACCCCTAACCCCACCATAATGGAAATCCTGGCAACTCTCATGTCGCAGGTAATTGCAAATAACGGCCAAATGACTGTTCACATAGGAGCTATGATCATATCACACAGTTGTTAAGATAATGCTAACATGCCTACCGTTGTAGCTACCTTATCAACAACCGGAGCCGGGTTTATTTGGCCTCTCAATTTGTCCAGACAATTCGGGTCCAATTAGTTCAAATCACGATTGACTGGTGTGACTTTGGGTGCCATCATTCTAAAGATTACCATTATTAACTTTCACAAGGCACTGATTTATCCCCACCGAAAGAAGCTCTATCTGATGTCATTTATAATTCCCTGCTGTCAATGTGTGTCTATAGAAGCTAATACCGATATGGCAGAATGGCGGCTATTCCCGTACTCTCGTCATTTGCCGTCGATGATAAGATAATGGCAGCCGAAATCTGAGAAATCTGCAAACGAAAATTGCGATAAGATATGTATGTCGTTGGGTCGAGTAAACAAATTTAGCATTTTTCAGTTTCATAACTAATCAGTATCGGTTTAGCAGTTGGCCCAACTGGGCCATAGGCTGAAAGCAAGTGCACATTAAAACGACGTGGAACCCGGAACTGTAGGAATCACTCTCTGCTTATAGTTTTCTGGAATCAAATAACCTGCAAGACAAATATTAGCTCTAAATTAGAGCCTCTAATATGTGATCAATGTGTGCAGCAATTGAAACAATATAAAAGGAACAAATATGAGGAAAAAATGCAGTGAATCATAGTACATTTGGCTGCTTCAGTTAAGCCTTTCACGTGATGTCGATACGTTTTTATGTAGTCGATAAACGCTTCATAGATAATAACGGTGTTGAATAAGCTAGTGTGACGAATATTATCTTGAATGTACCTGACCACTGAAATTCATTGTTCACAAGAAAAAAAAATTAAATAATATTATTTCTTATAAGGCAATTGAGTTTGATATCTAAAACAAATGAGCATTTTTTAACATTTGACAATATTTAGTTCTGGAAAAAAGTATTGGGACGCCTAGTTCGATAAACAAAGTCATAAGAAGATTGTTGCATTTTCAAACATTTTCAATAGATCCAAAAT
Organism: Aedes aegypti; assembly: GCF_002204515.2. Classification (NCBI taxonomy): domain Eukaryota; kingdom Metazoa; phylum Arthropoda; class Insecta; order Diptera; family Culicidae; genus Aedes; species Aedes aegypti. Next base: position 244,939,942 of record NC_035109.1, read on the forward strand.
GTCAAAATGTTGTCACAAAACTCTTTTATGGTGATGATGGTCTAAGGCTTCTAGCTGTAGTTCGTAGATAAGCGGGTTCATTGTACTCTATATCAAGAGTAAAGTGATATAACTTGGCAAAAGTAACTTGGAAGCCATATCTATTTTTAGGCCCATTTTGTTTACAACAGAGCATACGAAAATAAACTGAAATTGAAGCTCACTATTGCCAACAGTGCGGATCGCTCCGACGAAATTTCAAGAATAAAATCTTCTTCTAATCATATTTTATAGAAAGTTCGCACCAAATTTTAGTATTCCTCTAAAATGCTTAAAAGCAACTCAGATCTTGAAGTATTTTCTTAGGGTAACACGAGAGACAGTATTATTTTTCCCATATTTTGTATCATTCTAACCATTATAATGAAAAAATTGCAGAAGCAGTTTTAGTGAACCGATGTAGCTGAATATTTAATGGGTTGTGTACTACATACCTATGCACAATTAAAGTGATACATTTTACATCGATAGTGGTATTTGACAATTGCTGCTTCAATTAGTTAGGGTAATTTTAATAACTTCCCATATGGCCTTAAGAGGAAAATAATTGTCATCGTTTAACAATTTTCAAAATCAGTTTTTTTGCTCAAAATTGAAGCATTGCTCATAAAACCGATTATTGCGCTGCACTTGCTATCTGGAATGTGGTGATATGATATTCATGAAGATTTCTTCAAATTTGAACAAAAAACTGGTTGTTCATTTTTGATGATTGTATTATTTTATTATTTATTCTTGAACCTTGAAGCTAAAATGCAGTTTTAGAACTAAAATTATTCTATATCTCGATATTATTTTGCTGATGATTTCTTCTGTCGCTTCGTTCTAAATGTAATTTTATCTCCCCACATCTTGATATCTTCATGGTATTGATATTTCCATATCTCAATATGCTCTTGTTCATTTTCATTTTCTCTATATGTCTATATTTCAATTATTAAATATTATTCTTCTTCTTTTTTGCATCACGTTTCAAGAGGGACAGAGCCTGCTTCCCATCTTAGTGAGTGTTCTTATGAGTACTTCCACAGTTATTAGTTGAGAGCTTTTTCGTCAATAGGGTCCTGAAGTTCTGTTCCAAATTAAAGCCAGAAACACAGTTTTACTCAATTTTTCAATGTTCGTGCTGTTTTAAATCCAAACAATGGTCATGCTGAATAGCTGCGCGTTTACCGCTACGGCTATCTGGCTTGGTATTCAGCAGCATTTTTTTTTCTCGGGTGTATCGTGTGGGGAATCACGAAGATACGCTGTGCCCTGCACTCAGGCAAAAATACTATGAAAATCCATTATTTTCCCTTATGTTTATTTGCCACAAGAAATCGGTAAGTATTTCATTGATTCACCTTATGAAATGATCTGAATCACGCCAGTGTGGTGTCTTGCTGGTTTCATAAAACAGCATTATGAACATTGAAATAAAAATTATGAATTTCTTATATCAGCAATATAAACTACATTGCTTTTAATGACACAAATTATTATTTAATTATAAGTTTTTATATTCAGTTGACAATACATTTCATACAGAGTATTTACAGAAATGTCAATGCTTTCACCTACTCATTATTAGGTGAAATTTATTTTAATGTTGAGCAAACGCGTGGAAATCGAATTTCCAACTATTTTGCCGTGTTGTGATGCTCAATAAAACGCAGCAAAGTAGTATTGCACATGCTCCTATTTTACATTGGTCAAGCCTAATGCCAAAAATATATTGAACAAATTGGCAATGGCATTACTCGTACTACAATATTTTAATGACGTCAACTCGACCATTACTCTCAGTTTATTGAAAGCTACATTTCCATTTTCTTTTTCCAATTATCTGGATCCACGCGATTGTACATTGCCGAACTTCCTTTCTGGACTTCTGAAAAATTTGACGCAATATGTTGGATCTCAACGATGGCAGTGATTTCGTGCTACAAATTTTCATAATCACAATCTTATGAGTTTTTCACATTAGTGACAGCTATGTGAATCGTAAGGCAGCCTAATGAAATTGATATATGGTAATGATGTGAAACATACTTCGCACTTATGGTTTTCATCGAATTAATATGAAATCCATAATAGCCTATGGTATGGTATGGTATCATTAAGAAAATGACTCATGACGGCAATGGGAATCATAAGGCGTGCAATGAAATTTGTAAAAGTTCAATATATATAATAATTTTCTCAATTATGGCTATCATTTCAACGGTATGAAATTCATATTAGCCTTCTGAAATAGGTTTTTATAGATTTTTCAATGCTTCATAAGGGAAAATTTATGAAATTCGTTAATTAATTTGCCTGAGTGTGTGAAGGTCGAGAAAATTACAATTATTATAACCGTTAAATAAAATGACATTGGTTCAAAGAAACTGCAATCGTGCGTATCAATAACAAAGCAAAATAATCGTACTCTATTCCATTTTGACCCGCATCCGAAAAGCAAACGACTTTTAGAACTAAAAAAAACGCAGATTTTCATGCAAGAAGATTGTTGGTATCTATTTTAGTTCAAAAGTTATTGAAGTTTTTGTGATAAAAATCATTGTTTTTTTTCAAGGTATTTTATAAGAGTTTCAAAAATAACACATATGAAATTTTTAATATAATATTCAATTTTATTTTGTCTTTTGAATGTCGTCAAAAGATATTTTTTTATGTTTGCCCTAATCAGAGATATTCACAATCAAAGTAGGCATGTTTTTGTGAGAAAAACAACAATAAGGTGGCCTCCACAAATTACGTAACGCTCGCAGAGTTGCTTGCTGTCACCATCAACGCTTGAAATTTGCTGATTTGTACAGGCCGACTACGATACAATCCGGATCATTCCATATCACATCAACATCATGCTGTCTACTCCATCACCAATGCATTGATGGCGATAGATTATGGATATCACTGATGGGTCAAGTTTAGTCTTAAATTAAGCAAATAAAATGGCACTTTATCAGTACGATAATCTTGATAGTGCTGCAGACGGATTGAAACTGTGTGTTGGTCACTGAAAAACATTGATAGTGTGGTTGATTACCACGTGATCACTCATTCTGCAGTGATTGTGATCTAGAGGGCGATGTCGCATCACCGCAGTTGGTTGTCAGATCAAAGTGATATTTATAGTTCGAAACTGATATTGATAGTTTTAGTCCATCAGCCATCAGCTGATATGACTGATACTGTGCAACTCTGAACGCTTGAAGGGGGGGGAGGATGTAGGCTCGAGCGTTACGACTCATACAAAATTTTAAAAATTTCCATACAAAAAGCGTAACGGAGGGGGCAGGGGGTCGAAAATTTCCGATTTTAGCGTTACGTAATAAATGGATGCCGCCTAACTCCCAAACGAAAAGAGATAGCGAGTTTCTCTACTCACCAAATTACGCATTTTTCAAAGCTCTAAAAGTGTTTCATAGAATACTTTGATGAGATATTTGAATTGAAAACGCTAGAGCCAGAAATCAGTTTTGTTTGGACCACCCTATGTCACCGTAAGAAAAAAATCTAAATCGGTCAATATAAGAGATACACAAAAAAAACTTTCATTGGCAAAGTTGCTTAAAATTGAATGGTCTACAACTTTGCTGAAGCATGTGTAATATAGTTTCTACAAATAAGAAAGTTAATTACACAATTTCTATGGAAATGTAGTCCACCCTAATTTTCAATAACACCAAACAAAGGACCTAACTAATACAGTGAGAGGCAAAATAAAGTGCCCACCTTACCAGTTTTCGAATTTCTCTCATTGATTTGGTTCAAATTAAAGTTAACACACCTAAATCTTTTGTGATATTTTATTTTTGATGTTCTTTTAAAGTTGCACTTACGAAATTTTGATTAAAAAAAGAATTTTACTTAAAGAAAAAGAAAATCAATTTGTATTGAAAAAAAAGTAGTGACAAAAATAAGTGCCCACTTCCTTCTTGGCCCCAGAAAAGATGATTTAAGAAAAATAAAAAGCAATTTAATAGTTAATGTGTCCTCCTTTGGCCTTAAGGACTTGCTGGAGGCTCTTCGGCATGCTTTTCACCAGGTTTTGTAGGTGTTGTGGATCTAGTTCTTCCCAGGCGCGCTCCAAGGCTTCAAAATAATTATTTTTGTTGGTAACACCAGTTTTTTCAACCCTAGCATCGAGAATCGCCCACAAATTCTCGATGGGGTTGAGGTCTGGGCTTTGTGGAGGCCATTCCAGCGGTTTAATCCGACAAGACCGGAAGAAAGACTTGGTCTTCTTTCCAGTATGCTTCGGGTCGTTGTTCTAGAGAAATATGAATTTCTCTTCAAGGCCCGTCTGGATCAGCGAAACCTCCAGATTTTCCAGCAAGATGTTAATGTAGGAATCTGCCGTCATTATTCCGTCGATTTTCACGACGCTTCCTACTCCACTCCATGAAAAACACCCCCAGACCATCACATTTCATCACATCACACTTCCATGCGTCACCGTTCCTTGGATGTGGCGCTCCTGAAGCTCGAGCTGTCTAACCGAGAGCGGCGGGCTCGTGTGTGATGCAGAGCACCACATCCAAGGAACGGTGAAGCATGGAGGAGGAAATGTGATGGTCTGGGGGTGTTTTTCATGGAGTGGAGTAGAAAACCTCGTGAAAATCGACGGAATAATGATGGCAGATTCCTACATTAACATCTTGCTGGAAAATCTGGAGGTTTCGCTGATCCAGACGGGCCTTGAAGAGAAATTCATATTTCTCTAGAACAACGACCCGAAGCATACTGGAAAGAAGACCAAGTCTTTTTTCCGGTCTTGTCGGATTAAACCGCTGGAATGGCCTCCACAAAGCCCAGACCTCAACCCCATCGAGAATTTGTGGGCGATTCTCGATGCCAGGGTTGAAAAAACTGGTGTTACCAACAAAAATAATTATTTTGAAGCCTTGGAGCGCGCCTGGGAAGAACTAGATCCACAACACCTACAAAACCTGGTGAAAAGCATGCCGAAGAGCCTCCAGCAAGTCCTTAAGGCCAAAGGAGGACACATTAACTATTAAATTGCTTTTTATTTTTCTTAAATCATCTTTTCTGGGGCCAAGAAGGAAGTGGGCACTTATTTTTGTCACTACTTTTTTTTCAATACAAATTGATTTTCTTTTTCTTTAAGTAAAATTCTTTTTTTTATCAAAATTTCGTAAGTGCAACTTTAAAAGAACATCAAAAATAAAATATCACAAAAGATTTAGGTGTGTTAACTTTAATTTGAACCAAATCAATGAGAGAAATTCGAAAACTGGTAAGGTGGGCACTTTATTTTGCCTCTCACTGTACAAACAACTTTGTAGTTCCGCGTAGAACTGCTTTCTGGACCATAGTGCAGTGTGCTTCTGAGACCGAAATCCATTTCAATCTCGGCGAAGATTCTGCCGACGAATCAAAACAAGGATAAACAGTGCATGGCTGAGAAACAAAAATAAACGGAAAACGTGAATGGATTGCCGTCCCTCATAGTTACTGGACATTTTCATTCATTAAAGTTGAGTTCTTCGTTCAATTCGTTCATCTAGTGGTCAGTGTGCAGTGTAATTACCCTGTTTGATCCTTTCGCAATAAACGGCAAGGCCACGGGCCCCCCAAGTGAGGATGGATATCGACAAGTTGAAATGTGTTCTGTGCCACAAGTTTCCCGATTCCGAGGTGTACGAGTGTACAGCGCAGCATGTCGGTTGCATCGAGTGCGTTGATAAGCTCAACGTGCGACTCTGCAAGGTGAGTTTGAATTTGGATATAGGGCAAGTGTACCAATAGTGGTTATCTGAGAACAAAACAGCATAAGGTGAAGGTGAATCGAAGCCAAACCTCAAATTTTCTGGAGTACAAATCTGGAGAACCAAAAATCCATTTACGCTAAAAACTTAATCGATTGGTCACTAGCTGGAGGTGACCAATCGATTAGGGTTTCAACTTGAACAGATGTTTGGTTCCCCAGATTTGTGCTCTTGAAAATTTGAGGTTTCGCTTAGATTCATCTTCACCATAAGGAATCGTTGAAATCTTACGTAGCGCAGCAGGGGGAGGCAGAGGGTCTTCCATAATGTTACGGTCCATACAAACATAGTATATTTTGCATACAAAAGCCGTTACGAGGGGAAAGGAGAGGGTCTCAATGGCAAATTTTGTGTTACGTGATATATTTTTTAGCAATTTCTCATCTTAATGGACCGATGCACGAGTTCACTATCTGACGTTTTAGCGGTGCCGTGTTATTTACGTGACCATGGCAACGAGTGAATTCGGTGAATTCAGCACCGCTCAAACGTCAAATTAGTGAACTCGTGCATCGGTCCATGGACCTATGCACGGGTTCACTATTTGACGTTTTAGCGGTGCCGTGTTATTTATGTGACCATGGCAACCAGTGAATCCGGCACCGCTCAAACGTCAAATTAGTGAACTCGTGCATCGGTCCATATGCTGTTTTTCATTACCCAATCTGTCATTAAACGGCCTACTTCCTTGCACTGAATTGTGAAGTGTAGTAATAGTCATTACGCAACTGGAGTTAGTTGCGTAATGACTATTACGCATCGCTTTTTCATTACAAAAATTTTCAGAAAATATAAAATACTGTTCAATGCATCCTGACATGATTTCAGATACCTACGAAATTATGAGATGAACCAGCCTAGGGCTGAAAGTCTCAATAATAAAGAAAGAAAAAAAAAACCTACGAAATTGTACAAAATGTTGTACGCAACTCGTTGCAGAACTTAATTTTTACAGCATTTGTCGTAAGTATCCAACTCGGCAAGCCCCGTCGATAATAGTCAATAGTACTCGGCAATTAAAATCATCATTCTGCAACTTGTTGTGTAAACTACTAGTTAACCCCTAACGAAAAGTAATGTAATAGTAGTTTACGCAACAAGTTGCAGAATGATGATTTTTACAGCACAAGTTGTACATTTATCCAACGAGCCTCGCCGTGTTGGATAATTACCTATAACAAATGCTGTAAAAATCGAGTTCTGTAACGAGTTCCGTACAACATTTTTTGCAATTTCGTAGAAGGGTTGAGGGTTTCAGAAACCCTATCAGAATGCATTCACCATTATATTGCAATTTCTGAAAATAGTTATGTAATGATTCATTACGTAACTCAAATTAGTTGCCTAATAAAAAGGCGTTGCGTAATATTCATTACGCAACTGATTTCACGACTATTACCGCACTGCATAACTCAGTGCAGGAAAGTAGGTCGTTTCAAGACATCTTGGCGTGATGAAAAACAGCCTATTACGCTGAGAAATTGCAAAAATGATCTTTTTGCAATTCCGTTGCATATCAGTCTACTTTTTATCCAAAGAATGAATAACATAATGGCCTACTTTTCCTTTTTAATATGGGTTGGTGAGTGGTTGTTCTAAATTGTCATTTTTGACGTTATAAAATTTATTAATAAACCTCAAGTAACTCACATCCACTGAATGAAATCAGCCATAGGGATAGGCCCATCAATAACGTTGCAAAAATTTTCCATTTGTAACTTTCTTTCTGAATATGTCATGGTTCTTATGGAACCTTCGAAAAAAAATTATGAATTGTTACGTTTGTCTAAATTTCAATCCTCGTTTATATCATGACGTAATTCATGGGAATGCTCACCGTACATTGAACTTTTACATAAAAAAAATACCGTCAAACGGGGTGACTTGCAACGGCGGGGTGACTTGCAACACATTGTAATTTACAACTAAATTTCACTATAAAACATAAATTGTAAAAGAAAATTTGTTTTAAATCGGTGCTTCAATACGTGTGATTCACAATTCAAGTAGGGGCCACGATTAAAGCTGTTATTATAAATATGTCTATACAATAAACATATTTTTTTTAAATGTCTTGAAAACTGATACTTGATGGAGGTTCATAATCGTGAGCTGAAAACATGAGATAGATTTAATATACAAAAGTAATACTCTATATGTTGTTTCTATAACTAATAAGTGATAATATGATGAATTTAATTTTACGAAATTGTAGCAACAACTTTTCAAGAAATATCATTTTTTATCTGGAAGACTTACAACACTTTATTTCTAAGCAATTTAGAGTTTCATAAAAGTTAAAAACTACTTTTGTGTTAGGTCTACTTTATAATCAAAAGAGTAATAATTCATCAATCAACTACAACACTCGTTAAAAATATTGTACAGTTAAGATATTAGACCTTGATGATTTAACGACTCTTTTTCCCATACAAAAATAGCTCAGTTATTTTCTTACAAAAAGGTATTCTAAGTGCTCTTGTACTGGTTCGAATGCTTTAAATAGATAAATAATAAAAAAAAACAAAATTAGCATTGAGTGTTTTAAGTCACCCCGCGCAAGGACATTTTAAAAATTTCACCTTTTGGATGACTTTTGATATGACAAAAAAATTCGATTCAATTTTCTATCATCTCATTTTGTAGGCGGGGCCGGCCATTCAAAGCTCTACAAGGACTTTAGATTTTTAGATGACGTTTAGATCATGGTTTTGGTTGATTGAAGTTGAAAAGTGTTGCAAGTCACCCCGTATAACGGTAATGAAACTATATAATGACATAGAGCTATGAATTCAACTAGATTTCAATTTCACTTCTTGCATTGAACATTCTTACAATTAACATAATGCAAAACGGATCTACTACAAAAGGCCGAGTCACATAAAGCCGAATTACAGAAGGCCGAAACCACATGAAGCCGGAATTTCCGAATCAATTTTATTGAAAACCGCAAACATTCAGCACATTTTTCTACAATATTTTTAATATTTTACAGTAGGGTAGGGGTAAGACGGGACAACATGCCCAAGTAACATCACTAGCTCAATAAAAGTTTACCCATCTGAAATATGGGTTTACAAAATGGTTCCCCGATGGTTTGCTCAAATTTCACTACATCTAATAAAATTTCAATCTCTCACCATCTAATAAATTTTCTTGCGACGCCTATCCACCTATTAATTCAATGATTTGCAAAAAACTTCTACAGACGCCCTTCACATTTGAGTCGCATTATCGATATAGCTATAACAAAATAATATATTGTATAGTTAATTCATTAAGTTTACATTTCAACATCAGAGATTTTTGTGAGGATATCTCGATGAATTCCTTTCAAAATTCGTCTTGAAATACTTCAAGCTATTCTTCCGGAACCTTTCCAAAAATTTATTTATTATTCATTATTTTATTTACGTTTAAAAATTTAATTCGCATAGTTGGGATTCTTCAAATTCTAGAGACCTTAAATTTAAACAAATGAGGTCGTGTATATTTTTTGCTAGACTCCCACCAAATATAAGCAGTATACTGACATTGATTTATATGTTAAATTGAAGAAAAAAGTACAGTAAAAGTTTTTTAAAAACGTCTCCTTACTCGTTTTGAACAATAAATTAAAAAACTAACAGTTACATTCACGATTTTTATTTCCTTTAACATCTGTTAAGCCGTCCCAATGAACAATAACATAAGTAGGGGTGATCGGGGCAATATGGGCCGCCTAAGGAAAACGTCATGGAATGCATAGAAAAACAGCAGAAATTATGGTTTAAATGCAAGTGACTTGTACTATAAAATGTTATCTTCCATGTTACGTCGATAATTAATGTTAACATCAACTTGCAAATCATTTCAGGAACTTTTTGGAAAGCCATGTTACGTGGTCACCAACCATATGGGGCATTATGAGCCACCCTACGGGGCAATATGAGCCACCTCATTCAATCGAATGATTTTTTATTTAAAACAGTATAGAGAAGAGTTAGTGGTGAAGAGTACATTATTCGAAAGGAAATTGTATTAGCTTTGCTTGAAATGATTGATTCTAGCATCTTATTTTTAAAGATACATAATACATAGTAAATTGACCATGTTATACTAGTACTAAATTGCGATATTTGGTTCAACGTATTTTCTAGCAAAGTGTTCCACTTGTAATGGTGCATAAAGATGACTATGCAGTAAAAAAATAATCTGGTATATTTAGGCAATGCATTTTTATGTTCAAATCATCGTTTGTTTTGCTTAAATCTAGGTGGCTCATTTTGCCCCGCCCCTTCATCTTGAAAATAATATATTGTTTTTCAATAATTTTGCTTACGAACAAATCTAATTTCGCTCACGAGCTGTTCATTATGATCAGAAGTTTCAATGGATTGGTAAAATTTACTAGAATTATAAATATAATTGTCGTATAGGCTTAATTCAAAACTGCCAAAATTATAAGCTTTTCATGACGAAGGACTAATTTGTACATTTTTGTAAATATCTCAAGTGTTTAAACGAATATTCTTACGGTTTTCATTGTGGTGGCTATTTGAGGCATCCTTTAGCAGATCATAATGACACTAGACATCAAAACACTGTTTTTGAGGTAAAAACCGGGGTGGCTCATATTGCCCCGTATGTTCATATTGCCCCCATTGCCCCTAACATCTAAACAAAGAAAATTTTATTCTTGTTACTTGAATTTTCTTCTGTCTAGTTATGTTTGTTGAAATGATTCGGCAACATTATAACTGCAACATTTTCAATGTTAGTTCTTACATCATGGGACAGCAATTGCATTTCTGCTCTGTAGAATTTCCATCGCTCGTTATTTGTTTTTAAGAAAATCGGGTATGACGTCGGATAACTCTTCGAGAGAAATCAAATGAGTTACACGCCGCTTCACCTTAACGGAACATATTGAAAGTCTTTTTTGAAACAAAGTCACTTGAGTAGTGTGTGATCCTTCGTCTGCGACGCTCGCTCCTGCGGGGGCGGATGAAGCGGTCAGGATTAATCGTGTCAATTGTGTATTTCGCATAGTGCTGTGGAATAGTGATGGTGCATCGTTGGCGTAGTGCAGTGAAATTATATGTTCTTTTATATCTAACTAATCAAAACTTTTCTTTCAGTAATGGTTCGGACACAGACAAACAGACGTCACACTCTCATCGCTGTCCATCGACCAACTTTTTAACGATCGATTCAAATATTGGGTACGTGGTCAATCGACCACCCGCAGCGCTCGCGTCGTTTTTGTTCGTGTTTGACGTTTACACACTACCGCCACCTGTTGGTCCATCGGCCAACTACAGTGTTTTTAGCATTGGGCGTACATGATTTCGCGACTATGATTTTGATCGAGATTTGTTCTAAGTGTTACGTCTGTTTCTCTGTGGTTCGGATATATCAGGAAAATTGATATTTATGGACTTATTACCATATCTTATTTATAATGCTCTAAAAAATTGTCGAACTGAGCTCATCCCCCTATACACGCTACTCTACTAACACAATCTCCCTATCCTGTGACGTCTATGAAGATAGTTTGGGTTCCCTGTATCTTCTTGAGTAGACGTTGAACTAACATTCCTTCCCTTCTCCCAGCGTTTGTAAGGACGTGGCCAGGTGTGCTTGTTTTCTTTATTTCTATTATGTAGAAAAAGACGTTCATCCCAGACGTTTTTTTGCGACACTACATGTAGATTTCTCAAAACCAATAGAGCTGAGCGTTGTACAGCCACCCACGATTTGTACAGTCGTTAATGCTATGCTATACTAAAATGGTCTCTAAAGTCACTTTTTATTTATTCTGGCTACACGAGGTTCCAGAGAGACTTTCAGACACTATAACGCGTTTTTTCAGAAGTTCTTTAGGTATTCATTTTCAGATTCCTCGAGGGAAAAATTTAGAAATTCTGTTAGTTAATTATACAAGGATCTTTTCTGGTATACTTCTGGATGATTCTACCCCATTACTCCGAATTCCATTTCCCCGAATGACATCACCCCGAATGCCATTATCCCGATTGTACTTTTACCTCGAATTCCATCACCCCGAATGCTATTTCCCAGAATTTACAATTACCATGTCATGATGACACCCATATATATATATATATTCTATAGTGAAAATAAATAAAAAATGTTATTTTAATATAAAGTACAAAATTCATATTCGAGGTAATGTCATTCGGGGTTACGGGTCGTACTGGGATTTGTAATTTGGGGTAATGACATTCGGGTTAATGGCATTCGGGGCAATGGGGTAGAATCTTCTACGATATCCTTCAGAATCCCAAAAACCTTCCAGCATTGTTTCAAGGGATGGTTAGAGAAATTTCTTCGTAATTTACTTTAGAAAATACATAAGCACTAAAACGCTTTTCTTAACTATTTTAATTTCTCCAGTTGTAACTATAGGCAGGCCCGGATTTGGGGGGGTGCCAAGGGGACAAATGCCCCGGGCCCCTCGATTAAGGGGGCCCCCCGAGGAACCAAAATTTAAAACAAAAAACATTTTGAAATACCTTACAATATGTTCTCTTTAGACATTTGAACAACAATTTTTCAATATTTAAGTATTTTTTTACCTCTTATCTGAATCTCACAGTATGGTTTGTTCAATGATTATCCTTCAATATATTACAAGAAAACATGAATGTTAAGCCAAAATCTTCAAAATTCTTCTCTTCTCTTAGAAAAATATTGAAATTAAAAATGCCCTTAACGTTTTTGCAGGATCTAAAAAAATACGGCTGAACCTGTAAAGCACTGCTCAACTCAAAGAATTTATTGGGTTCTTATCAGAGCTATAAATTTGAACATATTTTCAATTCTATTAGAAATTTGAAGTATAAAGAAATTCTTTTGTGATGTGGTAGTTAGTATTTTTAAATACTTCTCTTTTTCGTATGCCATAGTAGATGGAATATTCTTTGAATTCAGTATAGGCTTAGCTTTGAATATAATCCATATAATATACAGTACAGGCAAGAAAAAAGTACTGTAGAACATCTTCTAATGAATCGATTGATCTGAAATTGGAAACTTGTAGTAAATAGAATCAAAAGGAGCTTTGGAGAAAACCGGCTTTGAAGATTTTTAGCAATTTTATCAGCAACTCCATACAAATTGTATAGAAGCCAGAAACGAGCCAATCTTCTACGAATTGTTTTATTTTTCCCATCGGACGGAAAAACCACCTAAAAATACTATTGGAAAGCTTGAAAACAGTTGATTTTTTCAATTTATATTTCTCACAGCAGAAAATGTCACTTACACCACTTTGCATATGGGCCCCTCATATTTTTGGACCGACCAAGACTCAAATTTAACACGTTGGTTTGTGGAGTCCTCAAACGTGCTGAATTTTGTAAAAGGGCGCCCTTTATGAAATCTGACCCGAAGCCCAAATCCGGCACTGACTATAGGAGATCTTCCGAAGCTTCCTTCAAAACATTAAAAAAAAGATCTTTCTACAGTTCTGAAAAAAAAAATCATTTGAGGATTTTTCAAAGAAGATCTACGAGACTTTTTACGGCAGTTTCTCCAGTTTGCCATTCCTGATTTTTTTTTCCTTTAAGGGTTCATCTACATTAACCCTAAAAATTTCTCCAAAAACTACTCCAGATTATTCGGGGAAAAATATTGAATACTCTTCCATGAATTCCTCTTCAAAATGACTTGGGATTCCTTATGAAGCTCCTCTCTAAAGACTTCTTCAACATTTTATGCGAAATCACTCCTGTAGTTTTTCCGATCAATTTTTTATGTATTTTTCTTGTAAATTCTTCATGGCTTCTTCTAAAGATTATGATTATCATTTAAGCAATTCATTTACGAAATCTTTCAAGACTTCCTCAAGAGCCCAAGAGTTCTGTCAGAATTTTTGTGAGAGTTCGCCATGGATTAATTTCAAATTTGTTTGTTTGTTAACATAATCAAGTTTCATCAGATGTTTCTTTGGGATTTTCTTCTGAAATATACACCAGAATTTTGAAAAATTTCAATAATAATTTCTTTAAAAAATGTTTGTTTTCTGGAGGCATTCCTATGGAAATTATTTGAAGACATCTTTGAGAAATTTCTCTAAGAACTTCTAAAACAATTCCCGAAGGAATCTTAGGAACAATCTCTGGAGTAATTCCTGAAGGAATTCACTGGTTGCAATCTTAACTATAATTTGATAATTAGGAAATTCTAGAAAATCCTCTGAGAACATACTATATGAAATCTTAAAGATGCTGTAAACGGTAATCTTGGTGGGAGTTCAAAGAAAACGATGGTAAAATCATTGGAAACATTTCTGGAGTACTTATGATTTTCTTTAAAAAATCTGAAAGGTTTTTTGAAGTAATTCAAGCTGGAATCTCTGACTTCTATGGTTATCGTAAGAAAAATTCTACGTTGAATTTCTTAATGTATCTCAATCCTAAAAAATGTCAAAATCGCAAAATGAGCTTCTGAAGAAATTTTTGGAGTTGTAACTAGTTCAAGCAAACTTGGGCTAGTTTATTAATTTTAGGCAGACATAAAATTTGGGCAATGTCAACATTTCCCGAGAATAATTCCCAATAAAAGCTGTATATGAATCATTGCTTTCCAGAGCTACTTCGCCAGCTAATGTTTCCACTTCCATGGCAATTCACTGTAAGTCCACTGTAAGTTTAAGTAAACTAATGTATTATGAAACACGTATTTGAACAGAAGAACTATAGGCTCATTAACTGAAATTTTTGTCATTGATCGACTACAACAACATTATCAACGGGGCTACCCAGTTTGGCATAAAGTCATTTGGGATACAGCCATTTGGCATAAAGTCGTTTGGCATAATGGTCATTTCGCATAATGCTCATTTGGCATAATGGACGTTTGGCATAAAAGATAAGAAATTATAAATTTTAATAGTTCTACTTAAAAGAAGATCTGGTGATCAAAAGAAGGGAAAATCGTCGATGAAAATGTTAGTAGTTATAATGCTAACATAGAAAATAAGGCAAAATTTTCAATGAAAATGTTAGTAGTCACAATGCAAACCACTAGTTTAACAACGTAATGAGAAAGAACAGCCTATGACCAAAAGAAGGGAAAATCACATATGAGAATGTTAGCAGTGGTAATGCCAAAAACATAGCAACTCAATTTTCAACGATTATGCCAAACGTCCATCATGCCAAATGAATATTATGCCAAACGACTGTTATGCCAAATTATTTTAAACGTCCCCCCATTATAGTTCCATCACTTTAGAAATAATTGTATGAAAGCTATTGGGTCATCGTTTATTTCAACAGTCGATTTCACATTCACATTGCATTGAGACGGCGTTCATCTTAATTTCGAGGGCCCCTTAATGGAACTCCGCACCAGGCCCCAAAAACCCTAGCTACGCCACTGCCTCCGGTAGCTGTTCTGTTTCCCAAATTTTACCAATAAGGCGGTGCAAACACCAGCCTCTCAGGGCCTATCTTTATGAGTTCAGCTCCGATACCATCCTTACCAGCAGCTTTATTGTTCTTGAGCTGGTATTGCTATTTGCGTTTGACGTACACATCTTCTCTAATTGCGCTTCGAATGCGGTAATACAAAGTTATCAAAGAACTCTTAGCAACCATGATCGATATCACCGCCAACCAAGCAAAGAAAATCAAACTCTGACATCGCCTTCTTTGTAAAAAATCTTACCGCGTTTGGTGTTCTCGCATTTAATATTTGCATTTCAAACGCACACAGCAATACATGGCATCTTTAATCTCCCTCAAAGTGGGGGCTGGCTGGTTTCCATCGTCCGCAATACTGACGAAGGCATTTCCTCTGATGTCCCGTCCTTTATTGCCCGTGCTCTCAGCGCCATTCAGATGTTCGTCGAAGTGTTGCTTCCACCTTTCGATCACCTCACGCTCGTCCGTCAAAAGGCTCCCATCCTTATCCCTGTTGTTAACGACGGAGTTAGGGGCGCAGCTTAACCATCACCATATAGTGGTCAGAGTTGATGTTAGCGCCACAATAGGTCCTGACGTCGATAATGTCGGAGAAGTGCCGTCCATCAATCAGAATGTGGTCGATTTGCGATTCTGTCTGCTGTGGTAATCTCCAGGTATATCGGTATGGAAGGTTATGCTGCAAGTAGGTGCTTCGAATGGCCATATTCTTGGAGGCGGCGAAATCAATTAGTCGTAAGCCGTTTTCGTTCGTTAGCCGATGGGCGCTGAACTTTCCAATAGTCGGTCTGAATTCCTCCTCCTGGCCAACCTGGGCGTTTAGATCTCCTATCATGATCTTGACGTTGTGGCTTGAGCAGCAGTCGTATTCGCGTTCGAGCTGCGCGTAAAAAACGTCTTCATCATCATCAGTGCTTCCAGAGTAAAGGCTCATTTCATTTATTTAGCTAACATCTAAATAGATAATACTGAATCAACAATTTCACGCCACAATACTCGGTTCGTGGCCGCATCTCTCCATCCTCGGTTCTGCCCCACGCTCGCCAAATCGATGCGCACTTGATCCGCCCACCTAACTCGCTGCGCTCCACGCCTTTTTGTACCAACCGGATCCGAAGCGAACACCATCTTTGCAGAGTTGCTGTCCGGTATTCTTGCAACATGCCCAGCCCAACGTATCCTTCCAGCTTTGGTCACCTTCTGGATACTGGGTTCGCCGTAGAGTTGGGCGAGCTCGTGGTTCATTCTTCGCCGCCACACACCGCCAAAGATCATCCTAAGCACCCGACGTTCGAAGACTCCAAGTGCTTGCAAGTCCTTCTCAAGCACCGTCCACGTTTCATGCCCGTAGAGGACTACCGGCCTTATGAACATTCTGTACATGGTACTTTTGGTGCGGGTGTGAATCTTTTTTGACCGCAGCTTCTTGTGGAGGCCATTGTAGGCCCGACTTCCACTGATGATGTGCTTCCGTATTTCACGGCAGCAAGGATCCAAGGTAGACGAACTCGTCGACCACCTCGAACGTATCCCGTCTATCGTAACACTGCTACCTAGGCGAGCCCTGCGCGCTCGTCTCCACCAGCTAGCATGTACTTGGTCTTGGGCGCATTCACCACCAGTCCAACTTTCGCTGCCTCGCGTTTCAGGCGGGTGTACAGGTCTGCCACCTTTTCAAATGTTCGGCCGACAATGTCCATATCATCCGCGAAGCAAACAAATTGACCGGATCTCGTAAAAATCGCACCCCGGCTGTTAAGCCCGGCTCACCGCATAACACCTTCTAGCGCAATATTGAACGGAGTGAGCGCTGTGCACGTTTATATATGTTTATTTATATTATGCTGAATTATGTTTATGTTTATATTATGTTGAAGTTAAAGAACCGGCATTTGAGCCTCTCTTGTACATATTCTCATTGATCGGCAACCACCCGATTACGCGCCTCTGCATATCACCCATCACTATAAAAGCTGTTCCCAGCTCGTGTGTATTGCCGCAGCTCTGGTAGATGGTATGCACTATATCAATAAGATTTGAAGATTGAGTAAGTAAAATTCCCTCCTTACTGAAATAGTCAAAACTTGGTGTGTACCATAAAATCTAAGGCAAAATACAGGGGATAGGCAAAATTTTGCCCAAATGCTTATAACTTTATGAAAAATGGATGAAATTCGATGCATCTGGAAGCAGTCGACGTCAAATTTGGTCCAGTTTTGGGAACTTCCTTGGCCATGCATATTAGCCACTGGACACCGGAGATGTTCCGGATTTTCTGAGGTCATGTCCGAATGTCATTTTTTTCCGTCGCTGGTTTTTTGTGCGGTGTAAAGTTAGATAGATGTTTACAATTTTCCTAGAAACTAGAACTAATAGGAAGTTGAATGCCACTGGACGCATTAAGATTGGTTGGAAATCATCAGAAATATGACCATTTCCGTAAAACTGGTTCCGGAAAGCATGGTCAGTCATGTTTGTATTTCCAATCATGTAAAAATTAGTTTGTATTATTTGACAGATACCATTAAGGGAAAGTTTTGACGAAATGTTCAAGCTTGTCCATGCGGAAGGGGTCCAAAATCATTACCACTTAGATTCACGATAAAGTTTCAAGTTTCAATGAGATCTTTGCAGGAACCCTAACGGGAATCGAGGCGATAATTGACAATTTGTTGAAATTTCTTAGAGTGATAACTTAACAGGTTATAAGCAGATTGTTAATAAAGATTCAGGTGGATTCTAGAATAGACCTTTGTCTGATTTTCTTGAAATTCTTAGTTGATTTGTAGAGGTTGGCGAAAAGCTAAGCAAAAAATATTTGGCAGATTTCTTGGGAGATCTACTGAAATGCTGGACACATTCATTAAGAATTCCGTTTAAGAGGATATCAAGAGTTCCTGATGATACTGATTCATGGTGAAGCCATGTCAAAATTACTAATTTGATTAGTCATAGATCTACGGCAAAGTTCTTCCTCGATTAGATTTTTTATGAATTTCGCAGATTTACAGTAAATTTTTCCAATCATTTCCATCACATTTCTGGTGAGATTAATCATGAATTCATGGCAAGTTTTTTATGGAAAATAAAATAGCGACGTCTTTCAGGTATTCTTGGGCAGATTTTTGTTAAATTTTTGACAAGATTCTCTGTCAAATCTTTGATAAGTTGCTTGGGAGAAGCTTTATGGATTTATGTTAGCCAGCTTCATAGAAGAACAATAGAATGTTTATCGTTTTTGTTGAAAGATCTGTACTTGGATACAAGATGAGTTTCACTAAATCAAGATTTTGTCAGGAACTAGTCATAACGCATAATTCTAAAGGCATTCTTAGTAGTTGAATTGGCGAATAAACTTTGTCCTTCCGTGGAAAAATAGTCTTAATTTAGATACAAAAAAAGATATTTAGTTCATATAATTTCAAAACCTTCTCTGAACTTCCTATAAATTCTAGAAGCTGGGCTATCTCTTAGATATTTCATCAAATATAAATACACCCGATTCTATTTTTGCACGAATTGAAATGATGTTACTTTTTTGCACGGTTTTTGAAATTTTGAACTGAATTTGTTTTTGCGCGGTACACATCCCCCGTGCAAAAACAGAATCGAGTGTATAGATACCGTAAAACGGGGTGAATAGAAAAAGTGGGGCGAATAGAAAAAAAGTGACCTACAGGTAGAAATACGTCTATTATGTAAAGATAAACTTTAAAAAAAACCTACTGTTATATTTTTTTTTTCATTAGTTCAATAGTAACAGAGTATCGACAGACTATTTTCAAATTATAAATTTTGCTACATTTTGCTTAAACAAAATAAGTAGAAAATATTGGAATCTCAACCATTTTTGATAGCTTGAAACATCCGCCATTTTTGACAATTTGCAACATGATCAAAAATTGAAATTGTTTTTAATAATTTCAATTTTTTTCTTCACTAGGTGAATTCGTTATGATATTTCTTTAAGATGAACTTGAACAAGTGTTTATTTTTCCATTTAAATGAAAAAAATATTGATATTTACTGAACAGTGTTTCTATTCGCCCCATTGCGACATTTTTTACAAATTTTTTGTACAAAATAATTTTTGTTTTTTAACGGCAATTGGGGTCTCAGCTAAGGAAGACTGGACCCATATTTGAGACTAATAAAAATGGTTTTTATCTACACGGTTTAAGTTGTACACATCCAAACATGTTGGAGAGTGTTTCTATTCGCCCCATTTTACGGTATAACACATTTTGTTCTTTTTTTTATGTTATTTCATTGATGTACAAGGGGGTCAGGGGTCAAGTCTCCTGCACAATTTTGAAAATTCATACCGTATAGACTTCCCCTACACGTATGAATGATGCAAGGTCGAAAGAACATGAATCAGTCATACATATAGCGATAGTGAATTGTTTTGCCTAAGGATATGGGAAAGGATGGATTTAGTGTGGTGTTTTGTAAATAGCTCTGTGGAACATGTTTGGTATTAGTTAAAAATTTAGTTCATCTAATTCAACTTTCAATCAGTAAAAAGAATATTCACAGAAAGCTTTTCTCGGCCAATACGCTGCCATGTCTTTCCTCTCCGATGAATTTTTCCTCGTTGTAATGGCGGGTTAGATATGAAAACAAGGCTAAGGAGAGAAGAAATGTTAGTGATTGTTACATGCTATATTGCTACATTTTTTTTTAAATTATAGACGCTTTAACCATAGCAGGTCATTCGCGTCTGAACATATTGCTACATTGGCCTACCATGAAATCACAGAGAAACAGACGTAACACTTAGAACAAATCTCGATCAAAATCATAGTCGCGAAATCATGTACGCCCAATGCTAAAAACACTGTAGTTGGCCGATGGACCAACAGGTGGCGGTAGTGTGTAAACGTCAAACACGAACAAAAACGACGCGAGCGCTGCGGGTGGTCGATTGACCACGTACCCAATATTTGAATCGATCGTTAAAAAGTTGGTCGATGGACAGCGATGAGAGTGTGACGTCTGTTTGTCTGTGATGAAATCATACTAAATTCGCTCTTTGGATTCCCACGATAACAATACCCATGCAGCTTCCGAGAAACTCCATGGCAATGATCACTATACGCCATGTGCGGCATTCAGGACATCTCAACAAAACTGTTGATAAACAACAAAAAATGAATCCGAAAGAGCGAAAACCCTAATGTTTCAATGCAGGACAATTCAGCTTTATTGCATGTGAGAAGTTCTTGGTGATATTCTCACAGCGGCCATTCAGAATTGGTTCGACGGATGTAGATAAAAGATCATCATGATAAAATTAACACGACAACATGTTAGTAGAACGATCATTGTATTTGCAACTGGTAATTTAGATAGTTAAGCTAAGGGTCGATTATTGTATATAACTTATTGTAGAAGCAGAAGTAAAACGCGCACGCGCGAAGTAATGACCTTCCATCCTATCTTCAAGTGCTCCCACAAGCACAACACTTCATTCTGGCACTGGAACGTCCATGTTGTAACTTGCTCAAACAAGAAATCTGCCCCGACCGAGTTGGCAGGAAGCGCCCATACCCCTTTCTAAACCGAAGGGCAGGGTATAGATATAAAACATTTTGTTTCAACACATTTTCAAAAATAAAACTGTTTTAGGCTACAAGTATTTTATAAATTAAATCAACAATAATTCATCAATAATTTAGATAATATCCACCCCTTTCTCAATACTTACTTTTTTCATATGGGTCAGTTATGCATTTATGAGCAGTATGGGTTCCTCAAAGAATTCAAATTCATCCATTTCTTCAGAATTCTCCCACTACCAAACACTACTCCTAATGAATATTAACACCTATGCTATATGAAAAAGTTGACCAAAAATAGTAATCATTTATTTATCATATCCTTCCCCTACCTTTCCGGCAGTGTTCCGAATACTTCGAGCAGAAAAAGGAAAACCCGATCGAGCGTCTTGCCAAGCACAGCAAGACTCCATGCCCGTACAAATCGTCCGGCTGTACATGGACTTTCGGTTCTGAGGATATGCGTCAACACTTGGAAGAGTGCAAGTTCCGTCCCGTCCACTGTATTGGCGCCAAGCTGAAAGTTATATCGTAAGACATATTTCACTTACACGATAAAAAGATGTACAGATAGTTTTTTTTTTCGCTTTATTTCAGGTGCAGCTGGAAAGGACGGCAGAATGAAATCGAGGATCACATGTTGAAATTGCACGCCGATCTGGGTAAACCTTTCGGCTACTATCAAGTGACCGAGATCCCTTTTTCAACGACTGTTCCCAGGGCCAGCATCAGACTAGTGGATGCGTTCTCTAAGCAGTTTCTGTTTTATTTCTCATCGAACGTGGAAAAGCAAACGGTCTATTTTATGATCGTATACTTTGGACGCCGTGAGGAAGCGCAACAGTACTTTTACGAATTTCAGATTCGCGATCACACCGGCCGAAGTGTACGCCAGGTCAAATATGTACAAACGTGCATTGCTGATTGCGAGGATCTGAACGAAAAGATGGAAAGTGAAAGCTGCATTGCACTATCGTTCAAATCTGTTAAGCACTATCTGCAGAAGGATCATATCCCAATACGATTCATCATAAGAAAGTTAGAAAAGGAACCTGAAAGTGGGGCATCACGGGAGCGAAGGGCTTCCGAAAGCGACAGATCTGGTGGCAAACCACCAAAACCTAAGCCAACTCCGTTCGTATTTCCCAAAAAGGGTAAACAGCAGCAAAATGTAAATCGAACTCGACCCGTTGGTGGCGCTGCTGTCGGTAGCGATGGAGGCGTTAAAAAATCTCCGATGCCATCAGATGACGACCCTCCTCTGCGCAGGATGGCCCCTGCATTGTCGCGACCGCTTTCTGCCTCAAAGACCCCCGTCAGCACGTCACCGGTGCTGAAAACGCCTGAATTTTCATCGATTAACCGGATGGGAGTCAGTGGTGTGGATTCGCCTATCGTGCACCAGGAGCCATGTCCGTTTATGTCGCCATCGATTAACCGTCTTGATGCGGTGAGTAGACTCAGAAAACTTTATCGCAGGAAGTAAAGTGTTTCGTTGCGTTACGTGCTTATGCATTCGTGAATGTCTTTTGCTGTATGCCATATAAATGTGTGTTTTTTTTTTTTTTGCATCCTTTTCATACATATGTACTTGAATTGCTTTTCTCAATACATGAATTCGACGATAATTAGGTAAAGGTGTTTCTGTGTCCGAAAATCCGCACATATAATATGTTCAGTGTTTTGTTGGTCTGATTAAGAGCCAGGTAAACAATAAGCGCGAGGTGCCTATATTCAACCAATTCGGGCATATGGTGCTCATATAGAATCGCTCAACGAAATATTAGCTTTGTTCAAGCACTGCACAGTGGACACAAACGGAGCCCAAAAACACAACTTTGAGAAGCTTGGGTTTATTCTACGAGTGGCGTGAGGTGAGAATTGTCAAAATCATGAAAGTTTACATGAAAATGTGTTCACTGTATTCTATTCTTCAACCGAAATACAGTGAACACATTTTCGTCAAATTAATTTTAGTTTTTAACAGGAAAACTGCTTTTGATAACGATGATTACGATGACAGATCCATGAACGTTTAAACGTTGTCATATACTTACCATATCATGTATTTTCATGTAAAAATCACGTTGAATCGAATAGCTATAGTCTCATCTTGTACAGACATTGGAAAATGTAATTGTCTACTATAGAATGAATATATGTATTACAAGATATAAGATTTCGACGTTTACATGTACACGACGAACATGTGTCAAATGTACAAATTTAAATTTAAACTGCGAACAGAAACCACGTGCTTCGGTGGAGATCGAACCCACGACCCATTCGCTAGATGGGCACTTCTGAAATTCCGGACCCATTGGCGTAGCTAGGATTTTTTTCTGGAGAGGGCCTAGTAAATACGTATTTTAGAGAAGAAATGTCGGTCGCAATAAGGTACCGTGGGGCAAGTGGGTAATGAAATTCGCATAGTTGAGATTCTTCAAATTCTAGAGACTTTAATTTGAAACAAATGAGGTCGTGTATATTTTTTAGCTTGACTCCCACCAAATATAAGCAGCATGGTGAAATTGATTTTTATGAAAAATTGAAGAAAAAAATACAGGAAAAGTTTTTGAAAAATGTCTCCTTACTTTTCACTTGCCCCAAAAGTGGGGCAAGTGAAAAGATTACCGTTTTGAACAATAAATTCAAAAACAAACAGTTATATTCACGATTTCTATTAGCTTTAACAATTGTTAAGGCTTCCCAATGAACAATAACATAAGTAACATGTAAACAAAGAAAATGTTTTTCTTTTCACTTGAATTTTTTTCTGTTCAGCTATGTTAGTTGAAATGATTCGACAACATTACCCGAGGAGGAACAAATAACTCCCCAATAACTTATGCATACCATATTTTGGTATCATACCATAATTAGGTATTATTCAGTTGTCAATACCTCATTTTGGTATTATAACGGTATTTGAAAAACAATTAAAAATACTTCATTTTGGTATTCGATAGCTATTGAGGACTGCTGGAGGTATTGAAAAATTTCACTTTTATATGAAAATCCATCAAGTATTATTTAGGTATTACAATACCTGATCTAGTTATCAGCTTGGTATTTGTAGAATATGCATAAGGTATTATTTGAGGTATTTTACCTCTTATGCAGGGCTCATTCATACCTTATTCAGGTTGTAAGTATTGGAAATTGTCTGGTATGGAATACCTCAATTTGGAATTCAGTAGTTATTTTCTTCTGCTCGGGTATAACTGCAACATTTCCAATGTTAGTTCTTACATTATAGGACAGCAATTGCATTTCTGCTCTGTAGAATTTCCACCGCTCGTTATTTGTTTTCGAGAAAGTCGGATATGTCGTCGGATAACTCTTCGGGAGATATCAAACGGAATTCTTCAATAACGTATTTAGAATATTTTTTATGTGGATAGACCCATACCCCATTTTTATGTTTTGAACTAGCTTTACATAGACATTCCACGAGATTTCCGTGTGTTCTCTAATATTGCAACTTTTCAGTCAACGTCTTCCTTTTAATTGGCTACCCGAAGTAGACATATTAATATTGCAATGTTTGGCAACATCTTTCAGAGAAGTTCCATGATTTCTAATAGCTTTTAACGCTTGAGTATAGTGTTTCTTGAATTATCAGCACGTTATGTTTTTCTATGATAATTGCGAATCATGTTTAGTTATGGCTACTTAAAGAGAAAACACAAATGGTAAACTTTTCACTTGCCCCACCTAATAAGAAAATTGACGGTGTTTAAATTTAGTTATTTTTAGGTCTACGTCGAATAAATTCTAAAACTTTTTTTATTGCAGTTTGAAACTGTCACAGAGGACAGCTGAAAAGTGGTACAGGAAATTATTTTCCGCAACTTTTTTCCATTGAAAATATTCAAATAAGATTGTACGCCGCCAATTTGTTACGGAGTAACAGTTGACAGGTTAACAATTTTTCGCTCTATTATGCTATAATGGCTGAAAAATCTCAGAAATCTCTTACCTATCGTAATGTTCTCAATGGACTCAAAGGTTCACGCATGAGTTTAAAACGTTAATTCACATATTCAGTAAAATATATCAATTGTTTTCACTTACCCCATTTACCCACTTGCCCCGCGGTGCCTTAATCAAAATTTTCACGAGTTTCATAGTTTTAACAGATTTATTTATTTATTCATTTTTATTTTAACAAAAATTTTGGAAGAGGGAAAAATCCCTTTGAGTGATTTTCTTCCGAAATCTCTCAAATAGGCACAAAACCTCTTCATCTTTTCATATAACGTTGCTTTTGAACATCTTTCTAAAGTTTCTCTACAGGATTGTTGGCAGAAGCGCAGCAAAAATTTTCCATACTTCCGGCAAAAATATAATTAATGATGTTTCCAGGTGTTACTCTAAGGATTCCTCAAGAATTTCATGAGCAATTGAAAAGAATTCAATTGGGAAAATGTTATTAATGATTTCTCAAAGAAGTTCTCCGCAGATCTATCCGCATTTTTCACAGATAATTATTTTTTAGATTTCTTTAAAATCAAGGACATCCCGCATTCCTTCAAAACTCTCCCGAAAATATTTTTTTGTTTACAGAACTCTAACATTCCTATGAAGTTCCCAGCGGAGTTCGTTCAACTGTTCTTTCAAAAATTCTTTCGAGAAAATACTCAAAGTTTCCCGAGAAATTTGTTCAGGAATATTTTTGTTTCCCCAAGATTCTCCCGAAAAAATTATCAGAAATTCATCTAAGTATTTTCCAAAAATTTTTTTTCTTTAAGCCCACAAGTGGAACAAGCCTTTAGACGAGGTACACTTTGCAATTTTGTGTATTTTTTCGTAGCTCGGAAATTAAAATGATTTTATTTTTGGCTTAAACCTTGACTCATAACATGCATATAAGAAAAGTTATGTTTTTTGAAACTTTTTTGTATTATTGAAAATTGTTTGAAAAATTGTATTCTTATATAACCTTCAAATGCCTGGGATTCATTTAACGTGTATTATAAAAAATCGTACCTTTTATATTTTTCTACGATCAACCTATCACAGAAGAAGAGCCTGATGGTATTGAAATGATTTCAAATATGTTTTTCCGTTAGTTACACGGAAAATAAAAAATGTTCCAGAAAAAAATTGAAAAAATCATATTTTCAAAAGTATAGTATAAACACTATTTTTTATTATTGTCAAAAATCAGTAACCAGAAGAGGCTTTAAGAAAAAATTGAAAAGGATAGGGATGTTCAAAAATAAAAATAATAAAAATCAAAAACCAAAATTCATAAATTTGCGAAGAAAAATAAATCATTGCCTAAACCGTGTTTAGAATGATTTAAGATAACGAAAAATTATATTTAGATCCAAAACAAAAATTTGGGTATTAGAGGGTTAAGGCGTCCCAATGAACAATAACATAAGTAACATGTAAACAATGAAAACTTTGTTCTTGTTACTTGAATTTTCTTCTGTCTAGTTATGTTTGTTGAAATGATTCGACAACATTATAACTGCAACATTTCCAATGTTAGTTCTTACATCATGGGACAGTAATTGCATTTCTGCTCTGTAGAATTTCGCCGCTCGTTATTTGTTTTAATGAAATCAGATATGACGTCGGATAACTCTTCGGGAGATATCAAACGGAATTCATCAATGAAGTATGTAGAAACTTGTTTTTGTGGATAGACCTGTACCCCATTTTTTATGTTTTGAACTAGCTCTACATGAACATAGCACGAGATTTCTGTGCGTTCTCTTATATTGGAACATTTCAATCAACGTCTTCCTTTTTATCTCTGTCCGAAGTAAATATATTAATATCGTAATATTTGGCAACCTTTTTTTTAGAGAAATCGAACTTTCCATGATTTGGCCATAATAATAGCTTTTAACGCTTTGGGTATAGGTTTCTTGAATTATCAGCAAGTTCTGTTGTTCTATGATAATTGCAAATCTTGTATACTTATAGCTGCCTAAAGAGAAAACACAAATTCAATCTCTAATGAGAAACTTTTCACTTGCCCACGTGATTAGAAAATTGACGGTGTTTCAATTTAGTCATTTTTAGGTCTATGTCGAATTAATTCTAAAAAATTAATTAACTCATTACGCGTGGTAAAGATGGACAAATTATGGGTGAAATTATGAAAAAAAATCCACGGCTGGGATTTGAACCCAGGACTCTTGTATGCTAGACGAGCGCTCTACCAACTAATCTACCAAGTCACTTGGTGACCCAATAACTGAGTTGGTTACAAGTTTAGAATTCAAATCCCTACAGACCACGCGGACCCCTTTCGCAACCCATATAAAACGGATAGAATTTTTACTGAAAGTCTTAGATAATATTTTATATGAACTGTGCATTTTGATGATTATATGATAACAGATTGATGTAGAAAGAACCCATTTTTCCTACCTTTATAAATTCCAAACTTTTTTGAAGGATCTATTATCGATTATTTTGTAGTATTGTAGAAGCTTAACGCGAAAATATTGCCGGTATTTTTCAAGAACATTACCGAAGATGTATTGAGCTAAAATTTGTTGTGTAAGAATTTAATAAAATTTATATCTTAGGGAAAACGTTTGCATTAACTTTAAAAATTTGTTGAGGAATTCCTGATTGACTTTCAGAAATCAGGAAACATACGTATGAGAATTATGTAATTTTTGATAATTCTTTTAATTTACATGTTTTAAATTCTTTCAACTGTTGCGTTTTGGAGTATGGAAAGTTGTTTGTTCGAAGTTCCTTAAAGCGTCATGCGAAGAAAGGAGAAACAACAAAATGTTGAATTAGGTGAAACAAAAGATGGACGATGAAGGATAATTTATAATCTTTTCTCTAGAGGTAAATTACAGGATAGTTAAAAGTTTTATTGGAGAGATTTTAACTTAAAACCTCTCTAATAAATTGACAAATAAACAAATATCTCAAGAAGTTCCATCAGCATCTTCTTATAATTTATCCTTGAAACTTGAATTCTAGAAAACCAGAAGTCAAGTAAGGATAGACTTGACTTCTGGTTTTATAGAATTCTGCTAGAAAGCCTTTAGGAATTCCGCTTTCGTATCGAACAAAAATTCAAACCAAGAATATGGATTCTGGTAAAATGATTTCTAGAAAAGTGTTTTAAGAAAGAGCAATACAAATTTATTTATGGATGTTTTAATAAACCCTTTCCCCCTTCCCAGTTATTTTGCTACATGTTTTTCTACATATTGCTTTACCGTTATGCTATTTTCGGAAGCAAAAGTTTTTCAACGAATTTCCTCTGGAGATTTGAAGAAAAGAGACATTTCAAAAACAATTTTCTTTCCAATTCTTGAATAATCTGAGAATTCGAAGCAAAAGTTCTAAAAAATCATAAAAGATCTTTGACACAATTTGTGATGTTTTTGGAAGCATTTCATAAGCTCTTTTGATAAACTTCGCATAAAAATTTGTGACATTTTTTTTTTGGGAAAGAAGAATTTCTAGTAGAACTTTCATCGAAATCTCAGTATTGAATTTGACAGAGTCAATGATTTTTTGGAGTAATTGCGAGGAAAAACTGAACTTTTGAAAGATTAAGTAACATTTTTTAAGTAAATCTGGGAACATATTCTGGAATCAATTTGCTAATAAGAAGTAGACATAAATAGAATGGATGTCCAGCAGGAGGAATTCGCATTGAAAGTATGAACAAGTCCCACAATATTATTTGACTAATTTCCAAGAGATCTGCAACAGCCAGCCTTCAATATTCCTTGAGGATTTTGATTATACTAAAATTCTATAAAGAATATCAAAAAGTTTTTTGAAAAACTGTGTTACAAATCTGTTGGAAAAACAAATCAAATAATTTATGAAATAAAAAGTTTTCTTGAAAAAATATAATTGAAGCAAAATATTGATTCATGCGAAAATAGGGGAAATATTTCAAAATCTACATTAGTTTTACCGTTAAGTTTTGTACAGTATAAAAAATCACATTATTTTAAGTAAAAACTCACAAAAATAAACTTTTACAATTCATTGTTATGATGGATTACCTACATTGTGTACCAAAAATTGTGTGCACTGACATGTGTCCTCTATGGCCGGACACTATGATTTTCACCATCAAAGTTTACACCAAACCCACAGAAAGGACAAGGGGTGATCCATAAACTCCTTCTTGATCAGCGCCATATATCCATTCGCCAAATCAGTCTTACATTGGCGGTTGCTCGTATTCAGATGAAAATGTCTTCGGGAATTTAACGCTTTTATACTGCCGTGAATCGCAAGTCAGTCCCATCTGCATTTTCGTCAAAATTGAGTTGAGTTCAGTTTTCAACATCTCTTTCAATGCTCTTTCAGCTGCACTAATGAGATAATAAGATTTGTTCGAAAAAAGTTGGAAAAAACAACAAGTCAAATTGTCCCATAATGAAAAGTAACCACATATCAGTCCCACTACAGACTTTCGCACCGTGGAACCCAAAAATGTAACTAGTTTTGATAATTTTTATATTTTTCTCGGAAAGATATCGTAGTTAAAAGCAAGTTGTGAAAGTTTCATAAGGATTGAAACATGTTCCAATTCCCTGGAATTTTTTGAATATTCGTATGGAAAACGAGTTTGAAAACTTCACAGCCCATTTTCTCAATGCCTACTTTTTACATATGGGACTGACTTGCGATTCACGGCAGTATAGTTCTTCGCCATTTTTTGTCAGCTTGAAGGTTGAAGTGTGCTTTCAGGCACAGTCAACTCTCCCTTAGTCGACCTCCGTATCTCAATATCTAAAATTTGGTGTTCATGGCTATCTCGCTGATCCCTTGAATCGCATATTTGCACTGGTTTAGAATATTCTGTAACACAATATCTCCCTAACTCGATGGTCCATTCATTATCGAGTTATGGAGAGATGACTGTACATCATATCTTGTGGTTGCTTCTCGTGCGCTCATTTGTCTTAAAAGCATCATGTTTACTTTATAAGTCCTCCAAGGACCGAAAGTTTTGTTGTTAATGCTTTATTTTTGTTGCTGTTTGTGTTTTGTACCCTGCATTTATGAAACAAGCGAATTATAAATTAGATCCCAGTGCGCATCGTACCTTCGTGCTGTGCGTACACGAATTCTCTCTGCTCTTGGAAGTTTTCTTAAAAACTACCTAAAGCAATAAAACAGTACTTTTCAGTGCTACAAAACAGTACTTTTCAGTGCTAAAATTAAAAACGGTACTTTTCAGTGCTACTAAAACAGTACTTTTCAGTACTATTTTTTCTACTATTGATCCCTTTACGATCCTTGTTTGGACCCGTGCCTTCGATTTTTCGTTGGACCCGTTGGCGAAAGCTAGCGGTGGTAATCCTTCTTGGACACCGTCTTGGGAAAAAACCTTTCGAAGGTCACGTCTTCTTTCGTTTATTAATTAAACATGGTATCAACAACAAACAAAAGGAAGGGTGAATCTCTGAATTCACTACTTCCTTCCAAAAAAGTGGGTTTTAAAACTGTCACTACACGTGGCAAGAATGGAAGAAAGGACGCTTCCCCGGAATGCAAACTTTCTTCCAAGGGTGAAATGAATAATTGTATCGAAATGAGCAATCAGTTCGATGCTCTAGACAAATTTTCCGAACACCAAATCGAAGCAGCCTCTAGCCCAGGCTCTTTGATTCAAGTGAGGAAGCAAAGAGTGCCGCCTATCGTGGTCAGTTGTTCCGAATTTGGGGGATTTAGGCAGGAGATCTTGAACTCCATTAGGGGAATCAAGGTTTCCTTCCAAATCGCAAAGAAAGGAGACTGTCGCGTTTTGCCGGAAACTCTTAAAGATCGTGAGCTTCTTCTCAAACATCTTGAAGAGAAGAAGCACAAATTTTTCACTTATGACGACAAAACTGAACGTTTGTTCAAAGTTGTCTTGAAAGGTCTCTCAAGTGACTATAAATCACCTGAAGAGATCAAAAATGGAATAAATGATTTACTTGGATTTTCCCCAGTCCAAGTAATCATTATGAAAAAGAGAACCCAATCTGGCATTGTTCGGAAAGGGCTTTCTCAAGAATTTTATTTAGTTCACTTTAACAAAAAAGAACTAAATAATATTAAAGCTTTAGAAAAAGCAAAACTTTTGTTTGATGTCCGTGTGACATGGGAACATTTCCAGAAACCTGGAGGAAATTACCAGAACCCCACTCAGTGCCGTCGGTGCCAAAAGTGGGGTCATGGTACAAAAAATTGTCGCATGGATGCTAAATGCATGATTTGCGGAGGTTCTTCTCACGCCAAAGACGTCTGTCCAGTGAAGGAAGATACCACCAAATTCATATGTTGTAATTGTGGGGCTAACCATAAGTCCAATTTTTGGAATTGTCCTTCACGCAAAAAGGTCATTGAGGCTCGTGCCAGGCAGATGAAAGATAATATCCGTTACGATAACGGTCGTTTCCGGAATTTGCCTGGTAGAGTATCGAACAATGCTCATTTTTCAGTTAACGATCGCTTGATCATGAATCATACCCATCAGGAAGATCATAATCATGCTCATTCACAAACTAATTTTAATCCGTCGGGTAGCCGTTCGAATCTTTCTATTTCGAATGTATCTACCCACGGTAAATCCTTTGCCGATATCGTAGCAGGAACTTCGAACTCCTCCCCTGTTCGATCCATGGGTACCCATTCTACTTGTTTCAAATCAAATGGAAAAAACCCTACCGTCACAGGTAACTCCGCTTCTTCGTCTACCGGAAATTCCAATGGGAAATCACATGACATGTCTGCCTCTGATTTTAATTTTCTAACTGAACAATTGAATCTAATGATTGATGCAATGTTCAAAGCCACCACTATGACTGAAGCAGTCCAAGTAGGTGTAAAATTTACAAATCAAATTGTTATTGGATTACGTTTTTCTAATGGATCCAAATAATAATTTAAATATTTTAAATTGGAATGCTCGTTCTCTGAATGGTAAAGAGGACGAGCTGTTTAATTTTCTTACGGTTAATAACGTGCATATAGCAGTTATTACCGAAACGTATTTAAAACCTGGATCTAAACTCAAAAGAGATCCTAACTTTTTTGTTTATCGTAATGATCGACTTGATGGGGCATGTGGGGGAGTTGCAATCATCATTCATAGGCGTATAAAACATCAACTGTTTTCATCATTTGAAACTAAAGTTTTTGAAACTTTAGGTGTTTCTGTTGAAACACAGTTTGGTAAATATACTTTCATAGCTGCCTATTTGCCTTTTCAATGCTCTGGGCAGCAAGTTAATTTGCTCCAAACTGACTTGCGTAAATTGACTCGCAATAAGTCAAAATTTTTTGTCATTGGTGACTTTAATGCCAAACATCGGTCATGGAATAATTCTCAAAGTAATTCCAACGGCAGAATTTTATTTGATGAGTGCTCTTCAGGATATTTCTCAATTCAATACCCTGATAGCCCCACATGTTTTTCCTCTTCTAGAAATCCATCTACGATTGATTTGGTCTTAACCGATTCTAGTCATCTTTGTAGCCAACTGATTACTCATGCTGATTTTGATTCTGATCATGTCCCTGTTACATTTCAAATATCCCAAGAAGCGATTCTCAATCCTATCAGCTCCACTTTCAATTATTTACGAGCCGACTGGAATATATATAAAACGTATGTTGACTCCAATCTTGATGTTAACATTTCTTTAGAAACTAAACTTGATATTGACAATGCTCTTGAAACTTTAACAAATTCCATTGTTGAAGCCCGGAGCATTGCAATTCCAAAATGTGAAGTAAAATTTGAATCCGTGATTATAGACGATGATCTTAAACTCTTGATCCGTCTTAAAAACGTGAGGAGAAGGCAATTTCAACGCACTCGCGATCCTGCTATGAAAATTATATGGCAGGATTTGCAGAAAGAAATCAAGAAACGTTTTGCTCAATTAAGAAACAAAAATTTTGAAAATAAAATTTCTCAATTGGACCCTGGCTCTAAGCCCTTTTGGAAATTATCGAAAATCTTGAAAAAACCTCAGAAGCCAATACCGGCATTGAAAGAGGAAAACAAATTATTACTAACTAATTGTGAAAAAGCTCAAAAACTTGCTATGCAGTTTGAAAGTGCGCACAATTTTAATTTAGGACTTACTAGTCCAATTGAAAATCAAGTTACTCAGGAGTTCGAAAATATTTTCAATCATGAGAACGTTTTCGAAAATGCCTGGGAGACTGATTTGGAAGAAGTGAGAACTATTATTAAAAAATTCAAAAACATGAAAGCTCCTGGCGATGATGGAATTTTCTACATCCTCATCAAGAAACTTCCAGAAAGTAGCTTATCATTTTTAGTTAATATATTTAACAAATGTTTTCAATTAGCATATTTTCCTGACAAATGGAAAAATGCTAAGGTTGTTCCAATTTTAAAACCAGACAAAAATCCTGCAGAAGCTTCTAGCTATCGTCCAATCAGTTTGCTTTCCTCCATCAGTAAACTTTTTGAAAAGGTTATTTTGAACAGAATGATGGCCCACATCAACGAAAATTCAATTTTTGCCAATGAACAGTTCGGATTCCGCCATGGTCATTCGACCACTCATCAACTTTTACGTGTAACAAATTTGATCCGTTCCAACAAATCTGAAGGCTATTCTACTGGTCTTGCTCTTCTAGACATAGAAAAAGCATTCGACAGTGTTTGGCATGAAGGTTTGATTGTAAAATTGAAAAACTTTAATTTTCCAACATATATTGTTAGAATAATTCAAAGTTATCTGTCAAATCGTACACTTCAGGTTAATTATCAGAACTCCAGATCTGAAAGACTTCCTGTAAGAGCTGGTGTTCCTCAAGGCAGCATTTTGGGACCAATATTATACAATATTTTCACATCTGACTTACCTGAGCTACCTCAGGGATGTCAAAAATCCTTGTTTGCGGATGACACAGGCCTCTCCGCCAAAGGACGAAGCCTGCGTGTCATCTGTAGTCGATTGCAAAAAAGTTTGGATATTTTTTCTTCATACTTGCAAAAATGGAAGATTTCTCCTAATGCTTCCAAAACTCAACTAATAATATTCCCACATAAACCAAAAGCTCTTTATTTGAAACCTTTAAGTAGACATGTTGTCACGATGAGAGGGGTTCCAATAAATTGGTCAGATGAAGTTAAGTATCTAGGGCTCATGCTAGATAAGAATTTAACTTTCAAAAATCACATTGAGGGCATTCAAGCCAAATTTAATAAATATGTAAAATGTCTCTATCCCCTTATTAATAGAAAATCAAAACTTTGTCTTAAGAACAAGCTGTTGATATTCAAACAAATTTTCAGGCCAGCCATGTTGTATGCTGTACCAATATGGACTAGCTGTTGTAAAACCAGGAAGAAAGCTCTGCAGAGAATTCAAAACAAAATTTTGAAAATGATTCTGAGGCTTCCTCCCTGGTATAGTACCAATGAGTTACATAGAATATCCAATGTTGAAACATTGGAACAAATGTCAAATACAATCATTAACAATTTCAGGCAAAAATCGTTACAATCTTCTATTGCCACGATTAATGCGTTATATGTTTAGGTTAAGTTAGGTTAAGTATATTAAAAACGTTTTTTTTTTCTCTTATAAGCAGGTGAAATCAACTCACCTGTAAAAAAAACTGAACTGCTACGGCAAATGAAATGTAATATGTTGTTAACAAAATGTTAATTAAATCTTAAATTTGTTTTACCAAATTAGGATGATAGTGTTGTCAAATAACACAGAACACCTAGATATAAGAAATGAATGTAATGTTTGGAATGATACTAATAAAGAAATTAAAAAAAAAAATAAAAAAAAAAAAAAATAAATAAATAAATAAATAAATAAATAAATAAATAAATAAATAAATTAGATCCCAGTTATTAGGTTAACATTTTCATTGTCCGGCCACAGAGGACTTGCAATGGTTTACAAAAAACGTTGCTTTTCTTTGAAATTCTACATTTTCTAATAAATTTTGCATTGTGATTGATGCAAAACTTACTGAAGTCAACGTACGGAGACAATTCAGCTTAAATTATATGAAACATTTGTTGCTACAATTGTATGAAATTTTCTCGTTTCACTTTTTTTTTTGGTAGATCGTATCAGAGTGAAACTTTTAACAGTTACTGTTTGTTTGCGTTTGGACATGAAAACGTCATAGTTTATATACACTGCAAAAATGTGTTTTGGTATAATCCTGGAATACTAAAATCTTGATATCATTTTTCTTTTTCAAACTGTCCGGCCATAGAGGACTTCCCCCTATGTCAAGTGTAAATGTGTATTTAATTTGACCGTTCATAGTGGAATTTCATTACTTTTATTTTCTATATCCTAGCTAATCAATTAGGATTCTATTTTTACTAACATGTAGTATTGAATGGGTAGTTTCTTATGAGAATCATCAACTTGTGGCTAATCATGATTATTTTATGTAAATCATGAACAATTGATCAGTACCAGAGTTACTTGTGAGTGCCACACAAGTTCGCAACGAACAGCATTATACTAATAGGATGCTTTCCTCTACTGTTTTGCGAGAGCGATGCAATCTCGCTCTGCTATAATAGCTTCTCTTGTAGGATAAAGTACCTAAACGGTTACATACCAGTGTTAAGATTTTAGATGGACATAGCTCTAATTTTAGGTATATTTCATCAAATTACCACTTTTTCCCTGAATGCCAATTTTGAACGCTATTATTGCATCATTCATACGTGTACCTAGTGGTAGTCTAGAGTAGAAGCAAAACTTAAAGAACCTTCTGCTCAAAGATGTTGCTTTGCCTACTTCCCAAACTCCTATACCCCGGTGTAGTAGGGCAAACGCTCCCTTAGTGGAGGTAGCTCCAATAGTGGAGGTAGTGTGTTTTGGCATGTTTCGCGCTAATAAATGATTATGTGATATTTTTGTATTATGTACGATGCGAAAATGATACAAGTAATCGAATAATATTCATGAAATTTAACCGTAAAACTATTTAAAACAATTATTTTGCTTAATTTTTTTGCTCCTTTGCACCTATAGTGGTGCATCAGTACCCATAGTGGAGGGTCCCATAAGAAATCAATGGATTGCGCCACTAAAGGAACCATCCTTATAATATACCTCCACTAAAGGAACAGTGTTCCTATTATTGGTGCAAGGCTTTTTTCAAGGAAATTTCAAATGAATCGTGATTTTTATACATTTGAATGATAGAAGGATTTGAGATCTATCGAATGATACGTTAAAATCATATATTTCATGATCTTAACACCGTGTTTTAGCAGTTTTCCCTTAGGTGCACCACTAATGGTACACTTGCCCTATAGAAGGTGTGCGTTTTCAAACTAATGCTGGAGACCTGGCTCCTGCCCCCCCCCTTTTTTCATAAAGGCACTCTGTGCTCGTGGCCACTACTGTGCCGGAATCAGTTGATCTGTAGCTTCTTTACCGATACAGATCTATTTTCAACTTATCTATATTTACTTTCACTCTCTCCTACTCTTTTACTCTCACACCGAGCAGGTAGGAGAGAGCTCTGTTGTCAACAAGGCTAGTTCATTGTACTCTGTATCCAGAGCAGTGTTGATAGACTCACACTCAAAATCTCAATCAATACGCTCTCCCGTGAGAGCAAACTCGTTAGAGATCTGCTTCGCAAATCTCACGCTTGAGTTGTTGATGCAAAATCAACTCAAGCAACTCAAACCGTAAAAAAATTATTCAGTCGCAAAACCCGGCAAAAACTCGTGAAACTCGAATGTTGTTGTTTATGTTAGAAAGGACATAATTTTACTAGACTAACAAGAAATTATTGCCGTGTGTGAGTAAACTGTGGAAATACGAGACAATGAGTTAAAAAGGTGAGCCAACTCATCCATGATTTTTTGACTGCTGAGTTGCATGATTGACAACTCACGCATGAAACATCTCTGTGAGAAATTGAGTTTTTCACAACACTGATCCAGAGTAAGGTTATCTTTTTTTTTTTTCCTTCTAAGCAATGGGGGGATAATCTGCTCAACAGACTCCGGACCGAGGTCCGGGAGTGTGGGGTTGGGGACCATTTACTACGTACAAGCAGTAAACAGGACTACACCCCCGACCCACTAAACCATTTCCATTGCCCCCAAACCCTTCGTCTCTCCGGGACCACCAAGAAGGCATTGCTTCGGAGAGGGGCTATTGCACATCGCATCCTCCAGGTTAGCTGCGTAGCCATGCAGCAACGAACATCGATGACACGCTTATGGGGGTCCACCAAGGTAGCATGCTGGCGCATTGCCAGCTTCCTGGGTGGTCCTCACCTCCCGTTGTCCGCTGAAAGCGGGCAGGGTCGACCACTAAGCCCGCGCCCAGCTGCACCGCAGGTATCAAGAACTGATACTGCGGGCTTCGTAATTTGACCTACTGAAGGCTCAGGCCCTATCAGCTAGCACCAGCTGGGATTGCTGACGAAGGGGCCTCCACCTGCCCCGAACAACCAGAGGCTCGTATCCACCCAGTAGGCCGGCGCCACGACAGCAGCGCTACCAGGATGTTCTCCCCGCGGCCACTTAATCGCTGTAAGGGTCGATTTCGACCGTAGGGCACCGGTATGACCTACGTAGCCGACTGCGAACCCTTGGACCACCTGTTGATTAGCGTCTGCACTAGTCACTCCTCGAGTCCACACGCCACCTCCTTTGGAGTTCCGAGACGATGTGGGTGATAGCCGATGAAACGGCATTCCAGCCAAACTCGTCTGCGCACATCCTCTGGACCAAATTGTCCGGAGTCGTGTCCCGACCGCATGTGGCAAACATGCGGTCACGCATTGTGCGGAAACGCGGGCACACGAACAAAACGTGTTCCGCCGTTTCCTCTAAACCTGCACAAACTGGACATTCGGGAGAACCCGCATGACCGAAACGGTGTAGATATTGTCTAAAGCATCCATGACCCGAAAGGACCTGTGTCAGGTGGAATGTTAGTTCCCCATGGCGCCTATTGACCCAGATATCTAACCTCGGAATCAACCTGTGAATCCACAGTCCCTTGGTGGAACTGTCCCACGCACGCTGCCATTTGACCATGGAGGTCGTTCTGGCAGTCCTGCGTATGCCTCTTGTGCCGCGCCTTTCGAAGCACTCTATGTCTTCCATGATAAGGATACCAATAGGCATCATACCGGTGATGACACAAAGTGCATCGTGTGACACGGTACGGTACGCGCTCGCAACCCTCAGGCACAGTAGCCTATAAGTACTCTCTAGCTTGCTACGGTAGCTATCGGTACTCAAAGCCGTGCCCCAAGCCGGGCCACCATACCTCAGTATGGACGAGGCGACACTGGCCAGAAGCTTACGCTTGCTGGCGTACACCGCAGAGCTATTGGACATCATCCGGGACAGTGCCACAATAGCTGTGGAGGCTCTCTTGCAGGCATAATCGACATGGCTACCGAAGGTAAGCAAGTGTTTGACGGAGCGCTTCGAAGTGATTGTGCAGTCACCTACACTGATCACCGCTTGCTGCACCGACTTTCGGTTGTTGACAACAACAGCCTCAGTTTTGTGGTGAGCCAATTCCAGTTTCCTGGAGCTCATCCACTCCTCCACAATTGCGATCGAGTGGGCTGCAGTCAATTCCACTTCTTCGATCGATTCACCGTAGACCTCCAGCGTAATATCGTCGGCAAAGCCAACGATGACCACACCCGCCGGGAATTTTAATCTCAACACCTCGTCGTACATGACATTCCATAACACCGGACCCAGGATGGAACCTTATCAGGTATCAGAAGGCCGGCTCCAAAGGCACGTTCCCCACCAGTTGGGAGATTTGTGCCATCGCCATATTTGAGCCTATTTCATCATCTACCCGATGGGAGAGGAAAGGGAAGGGAAAGATGGGAGGAAATAGGAGTGGGGTCCCTTGAAGAGGGAAGATCGCATAAGCGAAATGAGAGCATGTAGCTCCATACCACAATGGGTTCGAACAGCGCCCTAAAAAGGGCACTGCAAAACGCATGAGCGTAAAGAGAGCCTATAGCTCATTACCACAGCGGGTTAAGAATAACAGGATGTCCTGAAGATTCAGGCTTCTGTATTCAGTTTCACTTAATAAGTGTTTACCAAGTAATTGGAATCGCATTTGCGCAAAAACTGGACAGTTACATATCAGGTGATACGAAGTTCCATAATCGGAGTCACAACTATCACACACAAATGAGTCAGCACGCTGAATATTTGCCATGTGATAGTTGAGTCGGCAGTGGCCTGTCAACGCTCTGACCAAGAGACTGCAATTCTGCTTTGACAGATTTGTTAAATACTTCGCCACCTTTGGAGATGGCTCAGTAATATACAATTTTGTTTGACGACACGACTCCAAACTATTCCAATATTGCTTGTGCTGAGTTGCCGCCCAAGAGTTTATCTGAAGCTTCACCCAGCACTTCGAAATTGGAATAGCCGGCTCAGGGCCAATGAAGTCATGCGATGCTCCATCGCGAGCTAGCTCATCAGCCAATTCATTTCCAGCGATGGAAGAATGGCCAGGTACCCATACAAGGTTTACAGAGTTGACTGAATTCAGTTCCTCAATTTGAGTTCGACATGCGATAACAAGCTTCGACCTTGAGTTGGCCGAAGCGAGAGCTTTTATAGCAGCCTGACTATCTGAACAGAAGTATATGACTTTACCCATTACGCGCTGTTGAAGTGCTGATTGCACTCCACACATAAGAGCAAATATTTCCGCCTGAAAAACGGTGCAGTTTCTACCAAGTGAGTAAAACTGATTCAGCCTTAGCTCACGAGAATATACTCCTGCACCAGCTCTACCTTCAAGAAGGGAGCCATCAGTGTAACATACTATATTGTTTGATATACTTCTTTCCAAATAGCCAGACGTCCACTCTTCCCGTGAAGGGAATTGTGTGATAAATGTCCTGTAAGGAAAGTTACAAGCAATTGTGAGATCACTTGGAGCAAGGACAATTTTGTCCCAATTCACCAAAAGTGGAAACAACGAAGTGTGTGTAGATCTACGACTCACTGGATTTTTCTCCAGTAGATCCAGTACCCATAAACGGTAAGAGCAAGAAAGTGCTTCTTGTTTAAGATATATGTGTAGTGGCGCAACGTCGAAAAGGGCCTCGAGCGCTGCTGTGGGAGTTGTAGAGAACGCACCAGACATCGCCATCAAGCACATCCTTTGGAGATGGCCCAATTTTGATTGGATTGTTCTCACTTCGCCCTTTTGCCACCACACAAGACATCCATATGCCAATATTGGTCGAACAACTGTTGTGTAAATCCATTTGATATATTTGGGTTTGAGGCCCCAAGTTTTACCAAAGGTTCGCCGGCATTGACCGAAGGCCATGCAAGCTTTTTTGACTCTGAAATCAATGTGAGGTGTCCATGAAAGTTTGGAATCTAGAATGACTCCGACATACTTTACTTGATCAGTCACATTAATCTCAGTGCCAAAAAGACGTAAAGGTCGAATTCCATCGCGGTTTCGTCTTTCCGTAAAAAGAACAATAGATGTTTTATTCGGGTTAACCGAAAGGCCATATTGGCGACACCAACTCTCGACTACCTGAAGAGCACTTTGCATCAGGTCGAATAGGGTGCTTATGCACATACCAACTATCAGAGCTAGATAGTCGTCGGCAAATCCATAAGTTGGAAAACCGCAATTATTGAGTTGCCTCAATAGCGTATCTGCTACGAGATTCCACAAAAGTGGGGACAAGACTCCCCCTTGGGGGCATCCGCAAACACTCAATTTTCGAATCGCTGCTTGACGCAATGTCGAGAAGAGATGTCGGTTTTTGAGCATTTGATGAATCCAATTGGTAATCATTGTAGGTAGCCCATGGTTTCGTGCGGCTTCCAATATGGCATCGAAAGACACGTTATCAAAGGCACCCTCAATATCCAAGAAAACACCCAAGCACGATTGCTTCTGAGCGAATGCTTTCTCGATATCGTATACAACTTTGTGTAAAAGAGTCACAGTAGACTTTCCAGATTGGTAAGCATGTTGATTCACATGAAGAGGCATGTTTGCCAAATAAACATCACGGATGTGATGATCGATAATCCGTTCCAGACATTTCAGAAGAAAAGAGGTCAGACTGATTGGTCTAAAACTCTTCGTTTCCTCATACGACGCACGTCCTCCTTTTGGGATAAACTTTACAGTAATATCACGCCAGGATTTGGGAATGTACCCGGTAGCAAAACTGCTTACAAGTAGCTTTTTCAAAACATGTTTGATAAACTCAAATCCCTTTTGGAGCAGAACAGGATAAATCCCATCCGCTCCTGGAGATTTGAAAGGAGCAAAACTATTAAGTGCCCATTGAATCGATTCAGTAGTTACGATACTGCGAGCCGAGGCCAGAGACTCGTAACTACATGAAAAGACATTTGGTTCATCCGTAGATGCTATGTCCACACATCCGGGGAAGTGTGTATTGAATAAACATTCTAAAACTTCTTCATCGGAAGAAGTAAAGTCACCATTAGGTAAGCGAATTTCGTTCACTTGGAAATCCTTAGATTTTGCAAGAATTTTGTTCAACCGACTGACTTCACTCAAACTGGAAACATTTGTACAAAGGTTTTTCCAGCCGGATCGTTCAGCAGAACGAAGAGCCTTCTTGTAAGCCTTGCGAGCTGACTTGAACGACTCTGATCCAGCTGAACGGCGTCTGTTCCAACTCCTTCTACATTGTTTCCTGAGTCTAGTCAGATCGGAATTCCACCATGGGGTCCCTCTTGTAGTCTTTACAGATCGCAGAGGACATGCTTCTTCAAAAGCTTCCATAATGTAGGATGTTGTAGTATCAACGGCATCATCCAGATCACTTGGATTTTCAATGGACGGAGAATATCCATGAAATTTGGTCGCAACCAATTCAATGTAGAGTTCCCAGTTTGTTGACCGGGGATTCCTAAAACGCAAAGTCTGCGCAGTTACATTTGAATGTTCAAAGAAGATGTAGCGATGATCAGATAATGATTCCTCATCTGATACATGCCAATTCGTCAACTCGTGACTGATTCTATTCGAGCAGAGCGTTATGTCTAACACTTCTTCTCTATTAGAAACCATGAAGGTTGGGCGATTGCCTATGTTAAGTAATCCAAGGTCTGTACTACTTAAGTATTCCATCAGACTGGAGCCTCTCAAATTGATATCCGAGCTGCCCCAGATGATGTGATGAGCATTGGCATCACTGCCCACAATCAGCGGAAGGCCTTTTGTTACGCAGTGTACGACAACTCGTTTGAAGTCATCCGTTGGGGATGGTTCATCATGTGGTAAATATACCGAACAATAGACGTATTTCCTGTTGAGGTCACCAACAGAAACATCGATTGTGACAGCACATACATCTCTGGTAGTTAACTCAGAAATGAGTGTAGCAACGATTGCTTTATTAACGAGCACGCATGCGCGGGGCATGGAGCGCGAGTTTGCCATTTCAAGCTTGTTAAAAGTAGCAAAAACTGGGTCCACAAGGTTACCTAGATAGAAGTTCCCTCTACGAAAGTAGGGTTCTTGAACTAGCGCCACTTGGGCTGCACCGTTTTGCATGAGTCTGCAAAGATTGATCGTTGCTGTTCTTTTATGCTGAAGATTGATCTGAGCTAACCTAACCGTAGCCACTACCCAAACTAGGCAGGATTAAGCTTTTTGCAATCTCAGCACGAAAAAGACCAGCAACGAAAAAACCAGATCGGTATCTATTTAAAGTCGCCAAAGGCGAAAGAGCACAGAATACACTGTGTAAAACGCATAATGCGAATCCATATAGGTGATAATTTAAATTAAATGTCAACATATTCATAATCCCACCCTTATTAAGCCTCAAGATAGAGACTGAAGAAGGGCAGCCGATTATCTCGGAGAAACACAAGGTCACCTGCACCATTGCTCCGGGTAGCACAGGAAGGACTCAATACTGTGGAGGGCGCCCTGGTACCCCACAGGCTCCGTTTGCGATTAGGTTTTATTTAGACCCCCCTAACCATTCATTCTTAGGCACGGTACGCATCACACCATAAATTAGGGGTCACCTGTGAGGTGGACTTTTACCACCGGAACAGGCAGTCCGTAGTGTTAATTCTTAGCCAGTTGAAACAACCGCTACCGACACTACGCGGCTATCTAGGCTGCTCGGGAAAAGGAGGTTAATATTGATGATTAACTCCTGACGTGCCCAAGCAGCCTCGCAACCCTCAGGCACAGTAGCCTATAAGTACTCTCTAGCTTGCTACGGTAGCTATCGGTACTCAAAGCCGTGCCCCAAGCCGGGCCACCATACCTCAGTATGGACGAGGCGACACTGGCCAGAAGCTTACGCTTGCTGGCGTACACCGCAGAGCTATTGGACATCATCCGGGACAGTGCCACAATAGCTGTGGAGGCTCTCTTGCAGGCATAATCGACATGGCTACCGAAGGTAAGCAAGTGTTTGACGGAGCGCTTCGAAGTGATTGTGCAGTCACCTACACTGATCACCGCTTGCTGCACCGACTTTCGGTTGTTGACAACAACAGCCTCAGTTTTGTGGTGAGCCAATTCCAGTTTCCTGGAGCTCATCCACTCCTCCACAATTGCGATCGAGTGGGCTGCAGTCAATTCCACTTCTTCGATCGATTCACCGTAGACCTCCAGCGTAATATCGTCGGCAAAGCCAACGATGACCACACCCGCCGGGAATTTTAATCTCAACACCTCGTCGTACATGACATTCCATAACACCGGACCCAGGATGGAACCTTGCGGGACTCCTGAGGTTATGTGAAAGCACTTCCGAGAGTAAGGTTATCTGACTTGGCAAAAGTGGCTAGGAGGCCATCTTTAACTTGCTGGCCGTTTTGTTTACAAATATTACTGCCTGGCCTGGATAACGCTCAAACTGAAATTAACTCCGGGAAATTCCGGTGGTCCCAAAATTGGCCACTGTAGTCAATTATCCATTTTAGGTCTACAATAGGCCTATTTAGCACGAGACATGAAAAATGAACTGTCGCACGATATGTATTGGAGTTCAATTTCAATTATCCCTAATTATAGGTTCCCTCGGGGACATCCGGTGGTCCCGGAAGTAGTCACTGTAGTCAACTATCCATTTTGAGTCTACAGTTGCCCTATTTACGACAAGACATGAAGAATGAGCCGTCGCATGATATGCTTTGGTGTCAAAATCGAAATGTCCCCTATGCAAGGTTCCCCCGGGGCACTGGGCGGCGCCATGAGTGGCCAAATCTGTACAAGACTCATTTTCAACTTATAATAGGGTATTTTATGATAAGCTAGGGAGAAAACAATATTGCGCGACATATTTTAAGTGAATAAATTGTTTGGTCCCAATTCGGATCCACTACCGGCACCGATTCCGGGGAAATGGCCATATATTGGTTGTTTCTGGACCAATATTAATACTTGGCGCACCAATCGCTTCAGAATTAGATCTTCTATCTTCATGTGTAGTAAAATTTTGATTTTTTAGCCGAGACCTTTGCTAAAAACACGTCATAATTTTACTGCATAAGACATGCTTCCGGAAATCCGGATTATCACCGGTATCCGGTGGTCATAGTTCATCTCCGTGGATGCACCTCAAAACTAGATTAGTTGACCCGTCCATTACTTCTTAAAGAATTGAAATCGGTCAATTTTTGTCAAAGTTACAGCATTCCAAAGTTGGCCCAATTTTTGCCTGTCTCAGTTATTTTGACAACCCCCTGTATATCAAATATTCCATCATTTGCGATACTTTAAAAATGGGGAGGGTACAAAAAAGGGGGGAGGGCTCCCTGCAAATCTTATTACAACTCTTCATATTGTATTTAAAGTTGAATACATTATATGGCACATGAATTCCCCTGTCCTGAATATAAAACACTGTGTCGGTTTATTGATTAGATTAGATTTTTATATAAAAAATGCAAAAAGTTCAAGTATATTTTAAAAATGACCTGGGGCAGACACGAACATTCTGAAAACGCCATTATTTTTGTTTATTTTTATACTTTCAAGCCCGGGGTGTCCGGTCTCTGTGCATTCATATCGACTTTT
The DNA here is from genome assembly GCF_002204515.2 of Aedes aegypti. Taxonomy (NCBI): domain Eukaryota; kingdom Metazoa; phylum Arthropoda; class Insecta; order Diptera; family Culicidae; genus Aedes; species Aedes aegypti. The sequence goes on from NC_035109.1 coordinate 244,984,809, forward strand.
TTTGTCGAACAGTGTTAGTTTTCTTCCAAAGCCTATTAGAGATAAGTTTGGTTTTTATTCCAGTTTAATTTAATGCAAAACCATCTAGGTCCTATTAAAACGCTTCGTAAAAGCTACCGGAAAATCCACGTAGCTCTTACGTGTAGCGCCGGTGGAATGGACGAAGTTCAAAAGTTCATGCGTTCATTCTGGGCTACCTATGATTAACGTAAGAGCTACGTGGAAAGTGCGATGGAAAAAAACCACGTATGTTTTCACGTAACAATGACGTTTGGATTATTTTGAGTGTGCCTGGCCCGCAAGATGCTGAAATTAAAACTAACCGTGCTGCCATAAGTGTGGACGAAATTGTAGAAAACAGAGAAAGAAGTATAGAGCACTTGGAGCAGGTGCGACCGTATTAGAATAATTCTTGATAACACTGTTTCTTCAACAAATCAGAAGTCAATTATTGTCTGACTACCTATCTCAGATGTTTGTAAACAAAACGGCCAGCCATTCCTTACCTACCCTTCCTGGTTTTCTCCACAAAGTGAGCATAATGTATCACCTTAGGAGAAGCTGGACCCGCCTTGGTTGTTAGTGAGGCTAGCTGCCTGCAAAGAGGGTCAGTTTGTCTCAGTCACCATCTGATACTGACGGAGGATGGATGTGCTCTCCAAAGCACGGTTCTCCGTGAGGCGTCTTCTGGTGGCTGGACGGGTTTTTTGTGGAGGGGCTGGGAATCGAACCCATGACCTTCCGCTTATGAAGCGAAAGCGTAACCTCAAGGCTACAGGCTCCCCTACCTGTCCCCCTTGTACATCAATTAAATAAAATAAAAGCAAATTTTATATGTAATTCATAATTGTTTTCAAGCAAATGGATACAACAAAATAAAAACTACCACCACTGGGAGATAGAGGAGGATCTTCTCTTCATCACAGCCTTGTTAAATAGTGTGTAAATCTATTCGTTTTCTCAGTAACAACAAGCTACTCACTTCGTTATCTATGGTTTTAGTGCGAGATCATAAGTAATGTGGGAAATTTACTTTATTTATTGAAATATGTGTGAAAAAATATCAAAACCGGGCACAATCAGCACTTCTCTAAGTCTGCACAAGACAATCGATCTCTTGTAATTTTTTAATGAAAATAGGTAGGTATATGATAACGTTGTGAACCAGCAGCTTAAAACAAAGTTGCGGTTTTGGGTCCGTTTGTGGCCACTGTATCGTTGATTTGGAGCGTTAAGTGCAGGGTGATTACTTGGGGACCTAATATGATAGCTATTATAATATATGTTGCTAAATTGTTTGTCTACGACCGTTATAAGGGCAGCTTAATTTCACGTGCATTTCCCGCATTTTGAAGTTGGTTTCTACTTACATACATCTCTCTTTCCGGTTCATCATTCTTTCTGTGGCCAGTTCTGGCCAAACTAACAGCACGCACCTTCATCTAAAAAACCAAACCTCAAGCGCATGTTCTCATCACCTATGTACAAACCACAACCACACAAACAAACAAAAAACTCCACCGAAACTACCTACACAAATACAGTGCTTAGTATAGAACGCCTTTTGTACTTCCATTCTCGGACCACGCCCACAAACCGTCGTTGAGCAGCCGCCGTCTTACAGCGTAGTGGGGACCTATGAAAGCCGATACTCCTTCAGTGAATATTGCATCACCAGCAACAATAAACCGCCTCCAGTAGAGTGCAAAACGACGGCAACTCTCTGTCAAAGGTACACACAGCCGTACAAGATGGCTGATGAGCGCCTGTTCTTGCAACGCTATCCGGAGGATTGTTTGAGTAAACCAGTTTTTAGACGGTAGCACATTATTCTATGATTTCGAGAAGAAAGAACATCATATACATTTTCAAGGAAGAAGAATATTGTAGGAACAAGGCGTTTTTTATCCGAACATTCAATATCTCATGCTGGAGCCTTGGCCCCTGACCCCCTTGTACAAAAATAATATAAAATAAAAAATTTCAAACAGTTTATTATTTGAATTTAAAAGATTATTCACCGTTTTCAATGACAATAGCTTTGCAACAAATTTACTTGCTATTAGAATAAAAAATTTCCAAATTTAACCTTTTGGTTGTCGCGCGAATTTTTGTAACGCGAGTAGTCGCGCGTTGTACTTTGTACAATACCCTTGGTATTGCGAATATCTCAGGAGCCTGGCCATTTAGAATAATGTGACCAGATGTGTCCCGGAAAAACATTCGGGACGCTTGTCAGATTTCATCCTCGCTGAAGCGCTTCCTATATTTGATGTGAATTTTACATTCATCTTCAATCTAACTTTTGTTTTGCAGATCTCAGGATCCTGACCACGTAGAAAGATGGCATCTTCGGCAAAGTTGTTCGGTAAGTCAAGGACTAGCATTGTTCAAGCTAGTTGATTCAAAATGTTGGCACCAGATGGTGCTAGTCAGCATAAAACATTTGTTTTGAAAATATCTCAGGAGCCTGGTAACTTAGAAAGATGCCGTCTTGGACAGAGTTGTTCAGTAGCTCAAATGCTTTCTTGATTTAACACTTGAATTTCAAGATTTGGTAAGATAATGATAGCCCCTGAGCTTCTGAACAACTTTGCCGAAGATGCCATCTGTCTAAAAAATCAGAATCCTGAAGTTTTCGCAAAACAAAAGTTTTATGCTCACTAGCGCTGCCTGGTGGCAAAATATCCTATTTCTTGGCTCAAATAATGATAGCCTTTGAGCTACTGAACAACTTTGTGCTCATGAGATATCTGCAAAACAAAAGTTTCATGCTCACTAGTGCTGCGTAGTGGCAAAATGTTGAATCAATTAGCTCAAACAATGATAATCCTTAACTTGCTGAACAACTTTACCAAATACGCCATCCTTCTAAATGGTCAGGATCCTGAAATATCTGCAAACAAAAGTAAAAGGTCAAATTCCGAATAAAATGACGTACCTTCAGATAGCGCTTCACCTCCAGAACAACTTTACTGAAAACCCCAAGTTTCGAAATAATCTGGATTTTGAGATATACCGATTTCAAACTATGGTCTACTCGAATCGTATATAGTGCGTTCATTAGGCTGATACAAATATTAATTTTCTTTTATGTCACCCCCCCCCCCCTTCAAAAATCCGAAAATTTTGAAGGGGAGAAAAAAAAATATTCATCATTTTTTTGACATCAGTTAGGTTTTTTTTTTAATTTTAAAAGTCGAAAACAGGTAAAATAATAATCCAGATGACGATTGAAAATAGTTTAACAACTATCGTTAAAAATAAAAATTCAAAAAAATATTTTTTTTTTCAATTTTTATTTTTTTGTTCCTTATATATTTTTATCCCCCCCCCCTCGTACCTTCCAAGTGGTCTCGGACATAAAAGAAAATTAATATTTGTACCAGCCTTATTATGCGACTTCTATGTACATTTGTTGATTTTATCGCATTATAATGGGCCATACTGTAAACAAGAACTGTCGAGTATTGTTCTTAAGAAGATTCTTAAGGAATACATTTTGGTTATCTTTGTTGCAAAATGATAGCATAAAAATCACAACTGTTGTACAAAGTACAACAGCGCGATAGCCCAAAGGTTAAAAATGTAGTGAAAATTTCTTCTGGTCAATAAACAGCTCAGATCTGAAGCGAAGGCTTTAGGCTTTACATTTTTTAATTAAATATATTATACATTTTTCTGATGTTCTCAAGCAGCAACGTTGACGGCTACTCTCACTGTTCTTCAGCAGTTTTCATAAGAAGAGTTAGATTTTATGAAGATTTAATATTTTCATTAGTGAAATTTTAATGTTACTTTTTAATGTCAGTTACTTTTTGATCAAAATATAAATGACATTTCCATCGACTTATTTATTGTAATTTTTGACCAATAGAATCACGTTTCTGTGGATTTAATGCATTTTTCGCACTTCAGTTTCACCATCTGGCAGTAATAGGGATGTCATCATTCGTGCAATGTAACTGTTCTCAAGAAGGTTCAAATTTCATGATCATAATTTATTTTTCAAATACAATTACTTCTGTTTACTGTTCTGTTCAGCTTATCTATCAAGAAACGTAGTTCCATTTTTTTTTCAAACTTATATGATCAGTTTAAAAACCAATAATCTTTCACTTTTCCCTCGCTGTAATTAGATCGAACACATCAACCCACAGAACGGTTTACTTTCACATTGTATGACACGTCGCTTAGTCGGTTCTCCATGCACTCTCAGTGTTCCTTTAGATTCCTAACGATAAATCGCCGTTCTCAGGGCTGTTCTGTTATCAAGTTCTATCCAAAATAACCTAAATAAGCATTAGCATTGCATCAATGCCTTATTCACACAGTTTTTTATATGTCCCTTTTCCTGATTCCCTGTTAATTTGTTCCACTAAAGAATGATTAAGTTTGGGATTTTACAGTTCATCAAACACAGTGCAGGTTTTAAAAGTAAAATTTTCAGAATCTTGGAAAATCAAAACACTAATCGACTGTTAGTACGTTATGCAAGATGTTATCGTTGAAAATGGAAAACAAAACTTTATGGAAAAGATAAGCCAATAAAACGAATGAAGGTTGCACATTTATCAATTGACCACTGAACGACAAGAGTCTAACACAAACATTATTTAAAAACGAGAGTTAAATTAGATGTAAAGAGCAAGTTATAGTTTTATTATCACACTAAAACTGATCCATCTTCAGTCAAACCTAAGCAGTCAACAAATGGCGCATACTACGGGAGAATCTGCATAAGGTGTCATGGACACAGCATGTGGCAAAATCAGTTGGGAAATTGGAGCCGATGGAGTTGTAATTACAATCCCGTTAGAATATTTTTTTTGTGATTTACAATTTTCCGAAAAAACAATAACGTCACGCTGGTGAGCCTACGGTTGTTTGTTTAGATGTTTTACTATTCACTTCTATTTGAAATAGATGACTCCTTGCAAGGGTCACTTCCTAGTTATTCTTTAATTTGGGTGTGTGTGGATGTGTGGATGCTTGTGTCAGTGTTAGTATGTTGAAACGCTTTATCTCTCCCTTGATAGTATGCATGTGAGTGCAGAAGTGTAAGTGTGTGTGTGTTTAATTTTCATTCCCCTATGAAGTAAAGCTATAATTTACGGCTTGATACCCTAGGGTAAAATGTACCTCACGTAAGGAATTTCCACGTCGTTTCCGTCGTCGTCGTTGCAACAAATTTCAAACACGAGAGCGCGGACGTGCGGTTCGATGTTCTTTTTCGAGACACGTCTCACTACCTCGGACATCGTCAGAGCCAATCGTTCTGTCTTCTTGTCCTTGGCCATGAAAAATGCGTACAACATGCAAACACCTTGCGAGAGCATCGTAATCTGCAGCTTGTGCTCCCGCTCGAAATAATCCAGGAACTCCTTCAGCGTAAGGTCACCTTGTACCTCGAAACGATCCCACAGAGTCCAGTCTTTGTCGTAGTAAGTCTGCTTCTTGGCCTGGATGGGTTCCGAGAAAGTGAAGAACGGCAGAGCCAAGTTGAGGAAGCCGTTCTTGAAGCGTTCCAATGTGTTGAAGCTGAGGTACAGAAACACGGATTTAATTATTATACAATACGATTTATAACGCTTGTTTTATCCAACTTACCCTTGAGCAAGCTTGTAAAGCTCCAACGAGACACAGCCTGCAACCAGCGAAGTTGTAGTGGCAATGGCCGGCATGATCTTGCCAGCAATCAGCTTCGACTTGTGACGATCGGCTGGTGGAATCTTGTAGTTGGCAGCGCGCAGATTTGAGGCAGCCACGATGAAGTCCATGTGCAGATTGGCGTCATCGTCTTTCTCGAACTCGAGTGGTGTAATCGTGAAGTCAAGTCGACCCAGGGAGGCGAGTTCCTTTTGCAATCGGGTGATTCGATCTTGGTCAAGTTCTTCGCCGGATGCTCCGTTAGCTTCGGCTTGCATGGCGGCATCCGTAACGGCGATCTTAACTCCAGATCGTGGAGTGAACTTCGGCACCTGCAAATGAAAAGGTAATGATTCAATTAATCATCAATTTTCTTCTCCCTTTTGGCATTACGTAGAACATCGGCTTTTCAGCTTAGTGCTGTATGAGCCCTTCCTCGTTTTTATTGTTAAAGGTATCATGTGTGCATTCGTATAGCATTTTGAAGTACCGTAATCCGGGGTAATATTGATCAGTTTTTTTTTAATATAGCAAATGTAGCAAGTTTCATATTTTTAACCCTCGTTTTCCCATGGTAGCTTCAGAGCTCCATTGATTTTTGACGAACTCGAGACGACCCGAATCAACTAAACAGTTACTAAAATATGCACCCCTATTCTTGTTTACGTTCGAATGCGCTTTCGATCGAAAACCGTTTCGCATTCTCGTTTACGCCAGCAAAATCAAATGGGCGATGGATTCGAACGAATAGGATTCGATCGAAAGTTGGATCCGCCGTAAACAAGAATGAGGGTGATGATTCCGTACTCATATGATCAATCCAAGAGTCAACTAACTATTTGAATAGTAAACTATTGATAAACATAACCCTTTGCTTCCATTCCTCCGGTAGTTATCCTGTCTCACAGATTCGGACTATCAGCGATCAATTTCTCCGGGCCCATCTTTATGAGTTCCGCACCGATACCATCCTTTCCAGCTGCTTTGTTGTTCTTGAGCTGTTGAACGGCATCCTTAACTTCCCTCAAAATGGGAGCCTTGAAGTGCCTTGAACCTCCGTGCCTATGCTCTCAGCACCATTCAGGTGTTCGTCATAGTGCCAATGTCCAGCAGCCATCGAGAGGGGTTGAGCAAATCCTCTTCCGCTAACGTTTGTTCGAGATGCTGGGCGCATGCTGTGGTGAAATCCGGCTGCTTCAGTCGCTCAAGGTCATACCGACACGGGCGTCGGTACCGTAGGTTTTTGACGACAGGTAGTGATTGGAGTCGATGGGTTCTGACGTCGATAATATCGGAGAAGTGCTGTCCTTCAATCAAAATGTGATCGTTTTGCGAATCTGTGATCATTTCCAGGGGTATTGATACAGACGGTTAGGGGCGGTCCATTAATTACGTAAGACAATTTTGACGGTTTTTCATAACCCCCCTCCCCCCTTTGTAATATTTTTTGTATGAAAATTAAAAATAATTTGTATGACGCGTAAGAAATCTCAACCCCCCCCCCCTCCCCCCATAACCCCTTACGTAATTAATGGACAGCCCCTTATGTTGGAAATAGGTGCTACGAATGGCTATATTCTTGGAAAATCCATCAATCGTAGGCCGTTCCCGTTCATCAGCCGGTGAATCTTCGATAGTGTCATCCATAAAATGGTTCAGACACTTGAAAGCCATTTGCACTTTTAAGGTGGCCAGGATCATGAGCTAGAGCCAAGAATATTAGCAAATTTGCTTAAGACACGAACTTTCTATGTAGCTACAATCATGAGCTGGAGTCTATTGGAAAATGACCAGAATACATGCACACTAGCGCCACGTAGCGACAAAATTGCTAACTATACAGAAAAGACGAAATAAAGCCCTCCATGTTCCTTGCAGTTGCTCAAAATTTTATCGTAAATAAGGTAATAGAGCAAAATCTAAAAGTGAAAAGTGTACTGCGATCTGTCAAACTTGGGTATTTTTTGCAGTACCAAGGGACCAAATGCAAAAGTGGTATCCATTCTGAACCCAACTACTAAGTCTCTATTCGTCTCTGTATACAGTGCTGTCCCAAATTGCTTTCAAGTGTCTGAACAAATTACCCAAAGATACGAACACTCAAGGTGGCCATGACGATGAGCTAAAGCCTGAAGAATACGACCACATTTACATTAACACAACTCACAAGCACCACATAGTAGCAAAATGGTTATCCGTTTGGTTAAGTACTGCTGGTCAAATTGCTTTCAAAATTCTGAATAATTTTGCTGAAGAGACGAATTTTCTAAGTGGGCAAGATCATGGGCTAGAGTGTGCTGGAATATGACCAAATTACATGCACACTAGCGCCATGTAGCGGCATAATCTCTAACTAAACAGTGTTGCTTCAAATTACTTTCAAGCCTCTGTATAACATTGCTGAAGACACGAACTTTCTAGGTGGTCGAGATCATAAGCTAGAACCTGCTAAAATATGACCAAATTACTTGCACACTAGAGCCACGTAGCGGCAAAATTACGCATTAAAAATGTACGCAATAAGGTTGCTGGACAACTTTGCTGAAGAACGCAACTTTGTAGAAAGTAAGGCTCCCGCGATATGAAATCATTATAGCTTTTAGGTGATGCTAAACTTTTTGGGGGTGCTGCTATATTCAACTGTGGTGTTTCAATACTAGATGGTGCGACAATTGAAAAGGATCTTGGAATCTTGCAACGGAAGAACTTTAATCCTTTCTTTCCCACAGCTTTACTTGGCAATTTAACTGTCAAAATGGCGTTTCCAAAAAAAAGTGAACAAAAGTTGTTGCAAATAAGCTGAATATTTGTAGACCTTGAAAAAAAAAAAATGAATGAAAATCAATAGTTAGTTGATTCTTTATCATTATCAGGTCACTTTTTTTCGATGTAGACAAATGAGCGTATAGATATATTCAAATCAATATCGAGGTAGGTAATCCTACCAATTCCGTTTAGCAAGCCTTCGTGGAAAATCGGTGGATCACCTGTGATACCATGGGAAAGAGAAGTTTAAACGAAGCTGCTCATATTGGGCTCCAGACTCGCGGGTGTGGCAGCTATCTAGGAAGTACGCTGAACCTAAACTTAAATAACATGAATTTGAATCCTATCAACACTTTATTCAAGTACCACATCTACTACAGGGCGGCGACAGAGCCCCAGACATGGAGTTGGTTTTATAGTGTTTGGGAAGCAGGTGATGCCAATTATTATGTTGAGAATGAAGGGCAAATTCTTCAACCACAGCCTGATCAGTAATCAGCACTAAATGTGCCAACGAAAGAAAAGCCCGATGACATCAAGGATAAGAGCCTAGATGAGGCCTACGGACAAACCCAAAACAAGGTGTCAAGATATTCATCGGCGACGCAAATGCGCACAGATCGGGGAAGAAAACTTCTTCCGATCCTCCATTCTGTTACCAACGAAAATAGCCTGTGGCTTGTAACCTTTGCTGTTGCTAGAGTAATGACAATTCAGTAGTACCTACTTCACGAATATCCGCAATCACATCTAGTGACAACCGGGTGGAAATGTGCGAATGGGGTAGCAGCACAGAACCGCCAGCATGAACAAGCAGTTCGGAAGAATCAACATTTCTGAATACGTCTACAGCTTGCAGGACCCCATCCATAAAGCTATGACCACAAAGGCATGAGATGTAATTGGCCCTGGTCAACGACGAAGACGAAACTGCTTCGAGAGCTGGAGAAAAACGAATCCAGCGCATGAAAAAAGACATCTTCGGTTGTGATATGTGATAGTTGAAGCACAAGATAGCCAGAACGATATGCAAAGATTTTAAGTATCAGTCACCGGAGCGCGACATGATATTGCATCGCCATGTGCAATGGTCCAGTGAAAAATTTGCTGATTAAAAAAAATGGCGGTGGCTACCAGCTGCAAGGAGCTTTCAAAATTCAGCATTTGTTAATTGGCTGGGCATGGCGTACTATTGGTACCTCGCGTATCTGCAGGTGTAAAATGAATATCTTTGTGTGGTCCTTAGCCTCCTGCCCAGCAAATCCTATCGCTACCTCCTCGTGGTACGGGTAACCTTAGGGAAGATCGGGTAACCCCGTATGCTGACAGGGAAGGGGGTGGGGTTTGCTTCTGCAAACCTGGAGCGTCTTTACTCTATGTTCCACATGTTAACCTTCCAGTCGTCGCGCGGTTCGCTACCGTCAGAACCACCGCGATGCTGTTGTGAACGAAAAGCGAGGTTTTTTCAGCAGTGTTGTACAAAATACAACAGCGCGACGACTGAAGTGAACTATGCACTATGGCCCTCCGAACATTCCTTCGGAAATCTAGGGGGTCGGTGTCAGGCCATGCAAGCCAGCCGTAAAAATACATCAGCACAGGAGCGTCAAAGAGAGAAAACGGACCAGAACAATTGGCAAAGACCACAACTTCATCGAAAGCACACGCATACTCTCCGTTGTACTGAAGGTCCGCGGGTTCGGTATCGTAGCGTTGCAACACTTCCAGCTGTACAGGATCGATGGTGCGATCGTTTAGAGGTAATCTAACAGAGCTGCGGCAACACACGTGAGCTGGGAATAGCTTTTAATAGGTGATATGCAGAGGGGCGTCATCGGGTGATGGCCGATCAACGAAAGAATGTGCAAGCTGACAATGAGGATCAAACACCGGTTCTTCAACTTCAGCATCCTAAGCGTGCATAGCCCTTACTCCGGAAGCACCGATGATGACAAGCAGGCTTGATAATTCTCCTCAACATCATCAGAGCTCGGTGACATACTCTAGAGCAGCGTGCTGCCTTTGCCTCTTTGCGAGGGAGCGAAAAAATGCTAAGCAGAGAGGCAACGAAAAATGAGCGAGGAAGATGCAGCACAAAAAAAAACGAGTAAAATTCCATCAAAAAAGGGTGCTCTCACAACTCTCCGAGGACTGTCTGTTCGGGCGGCAGACTTGAGAGTTCGTTTGAAGTGTGAGTGATGGTGAGCATCGCAACAAGAGAGAGAGAGTGGCTGAAAAAATCCTCGCATTTTTCTGCACTCTCACTCGAATCGCTTAAGGATCTGTGTTGAAAATTTTGAGTTTATTTTATTCTCCTCAGAAAAACGGCAAAATCGCCTCCTCTTAGCATCGCAGAGGAGTTTCTATCAAGCCTGATGACAAGGACGCATTTAACGCGCAGCTCGAACGCGAGTACGGCCGCTGCCAAAGCTTGTCAAGATCATTATACGAGATTTGAACACTCAGGTTGGCCAAGAGGAGTAATTCAGATCGACGATAGGAAAGTTCAGCGCACAGAAGATGGTCAAAGCTGGAAGGATACGCTGGACAGGGCATGTTGCAAGAATGCCGAACCACAGCCCTGTAAAATAGTGTTCGCTTCGAATCCGGTCGGAACAAGAAGGCGTAGGGCGCAGCGAGCTAGGTGGATTTACCAGGTGCACCAGGACCGAAGGAAGGCGGATAGCGAAAAGCACCTTATTGAGGTGATTATAAAACAAAGCCAAACATTGAATTTTCAAGTGCACAAAACTGGAGTATCTGACAACAGTTCGCGTTGAACATCATTCAAATTGCTTGCTTCCTGCACATGCACAAGATACCTAATACCGTTTGGAGAATTTGATTCTGTTTTCTTTTACGCCATCATTCCGAAACTTACCTCAACTTTGACCACCATGCCTCCAATTGCGGAACGATCACGCAGCTGCGGAATGCCGTACACCTCGGCGCGCAAGTTAGCAGTCGCAAAGATGTAATCTAAATGCATCGGATTTTCGACGTCGAACGGGATCGCTTCCGGGCAACGCTTCGGACCGGACCAGAACGGCTGTCCGGACGAAGTTTGCTGATTCGGAGGGAAGTTGAACAGCAGCTGGCTGATCTGGTTGTAATACTGCTCCTGGAAATGGATGCGCGCCCATTTGACACAATCCTCGAAGCACTTCGGTCTCTCGTCGATCAGAGCGGTCTGGAAGTAGAAGTGTTACACTGTAGTTTGATACTTTCGCATTTTTCGCGGAGAATATTTACCTTAACCGATTCCAATACTTCCAGTGGTTGCACTCCCGGCAACTTGAGCGTACGCTCGATGAAGGTCGGATCTGAAACATACTGAGCAGCATTGGCGGCCGATTGTTTGAAGATTCCTTCAAACATGTCCCGCGCCCACTGCAGAGTATGTTCAATAGCGTTCGGGAAGTTCTTCAGGGTACAGATCGGGATCGATTTCTCCGGGGGATCTTGTGAAGAACTGTACGATTCCGTCAGGAATGGTACAACGACCTGAAAATGAACATTTGAGTTATCGAATGCTTTTATAGAATCTGTTTCAAACTTGTTCAACTATGTTTGTTTGGGTGTGTGTTAGAAACAGATATTCACCATTTTTTAACAGTTAGTTGAATTGCTGTTTCTGCCCTGTTAGTAGACAATGACATCTGGTCATTATCCCTTGGATTGACAGAAGTTTCCCCTACTATTGATTCATATTGACTCACCTGAATGTTGCCCATGGTTCCGAGTGTACCAGATTCCAACAACGGCTTCCGGTAATACACACAGCGACGATCCATGTAGATACGCGCGTCGATGTTGTCTAATGCGTTAGCAACACCATCCAGGCGTTCGAAGAACTTGTCATCGTAGACCTTCTCTGTTTCGGGACCGACACGATTTTCATGGGAGACAACATTGATGTCCCGATTCATAGCCTTAACGGCCCTTGCCGCTACACTGGACTTAGGCTGCTGCACGTCATGTGGCCGGAACAAAAACTGTCGATTCAGATTACTCTTTTCGATCAGATCCATATCGGTAACGATGATCTCACCGCCTTCCTTGGATGCTACGCCGATCATAGCAAAGTTCTTCAGCAGTTCACATCCGATTGCACCAGCTCCCACGATGAAGTACTTCAGTTTGCCGAGAACATCTTGGAACTTGCGTCCGAAGACGGCAATCTGAGCATCATAACGAGATCCAATTGGTTGACAATCTTCCTCCTCAACGCCACCTTCCGGCAAGCACTCTACAGCGTCGAAACAGAAGTATTGATAGATCGGCGTGAATTTGCCAGTACAGGCCTTCATCACTTCCTGAGCAGTGATGCCTCCGACAGCTCCGTTCATCGGGCAGAGATCACCGGCACAAACCTTGGCAAATGTGGTCAATGTAGCTTCGTTGATTTCGTCCATCTTCAATTCCTTGCTGCGCTCTTTGCACATTTCAACAAACTCAGCAGCATCTTCGACATTCCAAGGACGGGGCAAACGGCCGTTCTTCTCCTGATAGCGCCCCAGCACAGTGAATGCCATTTGCGTGTTTTGCGGGTGGTCCCATTTGGCGAAGTCGGACATGATGAATTCGGGAGCATTCTCCGCTTCGGCCAACGATTTGAATGTCATCTGCTTGGGCATCTTGACCTGGGTGACGATTCCACCACGAACGTAAGCGCTGAACTTGATGGTGTCGCCAATGCTGAACGTGTATGGTCCCAGGACCTTGATCTTGATCGGATCACATCCGTTCAGCTCGGACATACCCTCGACCTAATTTACGAAAACAAGATGAGAAAAACGGGAAAGCATTAGTATACTATAACGAGATTAAGAGATTCTTATTCATGCTAATTACTCATCTGTTTTAATTTATTAAGATTCTATCGGTTATTGATAGTCCTAAAGTGTCTGTCATGTGACGTTCATCCATTTCCTTAAATACCTAAATGTAATCTCCCATATCTTCCTCATCATAAAAAAGCTTTCTTTGTGGAAATTACTAAGGATAAATTTTGCAAAAAGGTTCTAAACAGGGTAGAACTGTCATGTAAGTACAAACTTATCATCCAATAGTGAATACTCATTTTTCAAACCTAAATGAAGGATGTTGTTGAAGAAATAAATCCCTTTTGAACAAATTTTGTTTGGGATTTTTGTAAATGTTTGATGGACAATAATCCCATATGAAGCTAAATAATAGCAAACAAACTCATGAATGTCTCTTCTCCTATCCGTCGGATTGAACTGCTCTCTTATGGATTGAAAAAATGAGTTTTCACTATGGGATGATAAATTTGTACTTACATTAGAGTTCTACCGTGTTTGGAACATTTTTCAAAATTTCTCCATAGTAATTTCCATATAAACCTACAATGTCTTCGGGCCACCTTTGAATCACCACCGAAAAAGCTGAAAATTTCACAGAACTCTATTTTTGAGGTAAGCATAATAAGTAAGGTATGGGAGATCGGATTTTCAAACATTTTTAAATTTTGATCCACCATACTAACCACGCAAACGCAAATCTGAATGTTTAATTAAAAAGGCTACCATTTGAAATTCATCTAATTTTTTATCAAAACTATCGTAAAACGGGGTAATTTTGATAGTTTTTTCGAAGAAAACTTCAATATTTATGCATTCTGCTTCAAAGTATTACAATTTATATTTTTAAAACAAGTACTGACAGCTATCGATTGCACTTGATAGATTGCCAAAAGATTTATTCTGAATGGATATATTATTTTTCATATAATCAAAAGTCGGTTTTCTGTTTTTGGGTAACTTTGAAAATGGAGTATAAATCGAACAAAATTGAATGAATTACGGAACATTTCTCGCGGAACATTACTAAAGGACCTATGTACAAATGAGAGATTCTCTCCTCTCTCGTTCTCTTTCGATTATAACAGTGGAATACTAATGATTTTGGGAAGTTTTTCACTATAGATCGAAAGTCAATTCCCTTGACTAGCGTTTCATACAAAAAACGCAACAGAAGAGGTTAATGTGACTCAGTTATTAATGAAAGAGAAAGTAAACAAAGAGAGCCTCTCAATGTTAGATAGGTCCTTTAGTAATGTTCCGCGAGATTTATAGGGCGTTGCATACCTCTAGGCGTTTAACGCTTGATGGAAATTTCTGACTAAGATTACAAAAATGGTCCCAGTTTGTAAAAATGGGTTTCGCTAAGAGATTTGAGACCGAATTCATGTTCTACTATAACTAGGCTGTCAAGAATAAATGACCAACTCCTTATGACTTCATCAAATAGTGATCGTAGAACAGATTGTTTGTAAGCGTTGCAAAAATGCTAAAATCTTATAAATTTTCAATATTTCTGTATAAATCCTCAAATGCACTTGATTCCAACGAAAATAGCTTTGACATGAAGTGTCATATCAATACACTTTAGTTTTACATCCGTTTTGCTTAACTGATTACCAGAAATTATGATATTTCGCTTAATATGTTGCGGGTCTCGCACTATCAAAGTTACCCGCATTATCAAAGTTATCCCGTTTTACGGTGCTAACAAAAGCAATTAAATATCTAAAATCATTGCTTCTTGGAATATATTTTCCCAAGCCCAAGTGTTGCGTGGCCACCCTGTTATGGGTCTGGGTCATTTGGAATAACAGCAATTTGGCATAATTTTGAACTATGTGAAAATAAAGGGTCATTTGGCATAATATCAAACCATCTGAAAAGTAAAGGGTTATTTGGTATAATAATTCAGATCTCCTATTTTCACATAGCACTGTTGTAATATTACGCAAAGGAATAGCCCATGTTAAAAAAGAAGGGCATATTCCTATATAAAAATTAGCGCGTCACATCGCTATAGCAATAACCCTCGAAAGAACACCTTATGTTTAAAAGAAGATATATATTATGACTAAACCGGATAACAGAAGATGAACTAGGGTGTGAATCAGTGATGCAATATTTCTTAATTTGAAATTGAATATTGAAAACAAGGTCTTGACTTTGGAAAGCAGAAGAATAAAATGCAGCAACATTGCTGCTAAAATTATCTTTTAAATAACATCTCGAACATCAAACACATCAAACGAACCCGATCAACCAGTGCACACTGGTCCAGGAAGCTAATTCAGACGGACATGAGGTTTTCGTCTTTATGGATTTCAGAGCCATAGTTGCTTCTGAGAATATGTTCAGAACTTTCAGTACTACAAAGTGTACGCATCAATTTTTTTTTTTTACCGTGATCGCAAGAGTGACGTATACGCCAACTTTTTTATTTTAACGAATCGTGAGTTGGTATGTTGAGCAAAGTTGTAGCAAATGATCAGAGTTGCTCAATATCAGTCGTATCAGCGTATGGTTGATTTACTAAAACTATGAATATCAGTTGCGAGCTATCAATATCACTTTGATTTGGCAACCAACAGCAGTGATGCGACATTGCTCTCTAGAGCATAATCAATTCAGAATGAGTGATCACGTGGCAATTCTCCAAGCTAATCATGTTTTTCAGTGACCAACACATAGTTTCAATTCATCTACAGCATTATCAAAAATATCGTATTGATAAGTTGACATTTTATTTGCTTACTTTAAAATTAAAGTTAACCCATCAGTGATATCCATAGTCTATCGCTATCAATGCATTGGTGATGAAGTAGACAGCATGATGTTGATGTGATAAAGAATGATCCGAATTGTATCGCAGTACAAATCAGCAAACTTTAAGCGTTGATAGTGACAGCGATCAATACTGCCCGGCTACCCCTATTCAAATAAATAATTTTTGCACATAAAATGACACAATTTCCTCGAATGAAGAAGAAAGTGAATTAAATGTGCCTTTCTAATATCTGATGCTAGTAGCACTAAATGACATAACTGTGAATTTTGTATAAAATCCTCCCTGTGATGGACTTTGCTAACCATCTAAATGGGACTAACTTTCTGTATTTGAATGGAAAAATAGAATGGTGTTGTGGGAATTGGAGGCATGATAATAAGGTTACACTTAAAAATAAATTTGCAATGGGATCACAAAAAGTATAGTGAAAATTTTAGCCCTCCCGAGCGACATCATAATTGGTAAGCATTTTTTATACTCTTCGTAATATAAGAGTAGAACCTAATTTTCTCTAGCAAGTTTGAAACATTTAAAGAGCTCACCATGGTCAACACCTCATAACAGATGGAAAGATACCCTGGAAAATAATGATATTACTTTCGATCGGTTGCCATACATCGGTTTTCGTTTGCTATTTTTACCACTGTATTCGATTGAGCAGAAACGAACAGATGTCTGCAAGCAAAAGAAACAGCGAAAACGATTGGCGGACTTCGCTGTAGGTTGCAGCACAAACCAACTCCGAAGTCCACCAGGGCACCAGGTCTTCTGATTAGGTAAGCGCCCGGATTAGTTGTTTGCAGAACAGGCACTTCTACTCATGGAATGGAATTGTTTTTAATTTATTTTGCCCGCCATTCGGTCATTCGTTTTTCTTCAATGACGTCACAGCCAAACCATCTCCTACTGTTCACGTCGAGTGGTTGTGTGTGAAAATTAGCGCAGCATGTGAAAATGGCTATCGAAATCAAAATTAACCAGATGTAACCAACAAAGAAAAGATAGCATTAGCAAAGTAAAACAGATAAAAATAAGAACAAACATCCGTAATGCCTTAATACGATAAGGAGGCTCTCGGGCGCAGTTTCTTACTCCGAATCACTTGGACCATTTTTACAGCATACGCTAGAAAAGTGTTATGCTTCGCACTGCAGCACCGCGCAATCAACATTTTCCTTCCTATTTCATCACAACCACAGCCGTGTCGTCTTCGTCACCGTCATACAGTGAGTCAAACTCATATTCGTACAAGGCACTATATTTACATCGAAATGGTAAAAATAACTTTAAAACTGATATGTCGACTTCGATATACTTACACAGTGATACCTCCATGAGTCAATGTTCCATGACTCGATATCGACTCATGGAACCATACTAAAAACAGAATTTCATGGTTACTATGATGGTCCCTAGAAGCCACTTTCCAAAGGATTGCAGTTCCATGACTCGACATTTCCATGAGTCGATGGTCCCTTCAATATCGACTCATGGAGGTTTCACTGTACTCAATTCCATATTCGTCCATTTATAAAAATTGAAACATACAAAGCTAAATTTGAAAACGGTATTACAGGAATCATAAGATAAAAGTTTTCATAGGAATTAAAAAAAATCGTTGAATAAAATGAATAAACAAAAGAGATGGTTTTCAGTAAGTTTAAATACGTTGCGAGGCAAAAAGTGCACTCCCTTAAATGACCGAAAAGTGCTCCTAATTCCCGCATCGCCTAATTTCGCACATTTCATACAAAACTACAAATAAATGCAAATAAGGCATTTTTTCGCAACGTTAAAAAATAATCAGTGGAGACCCGTCTGAACAATATTCCATGGAACTAATTGCTACAGATATGTTCAATGGTGCTTCTATGAAATCCTATCAGAGTTTAGCATAAATATTGAGTTTTATTCCAAAACTATTGCGCGGAATGAGGACACGTCTTTTTCATAATGTCTAAATTCCGCGCACTGTTCTTCGCAGAACAACAAACAAGTAAAATATGCTATATTCGTCTTCACATCTGACTATTACTCTGAAAAGTAGAGATTCTCGCGTTCAGTATCATAAGGGCGTAACTGCAGTTTCTAAGAAACCGAGAAAATCGATATTAAAGTTTTCGACAAACAAAAAATTCACGTATTGGTTTGTTTTAAAGTGAATTTATCTGAAAATTTATACGAATACTAAGACGGCATTAGAGCATCCGGTGCCAAATGAAGTACACGTAAATTATGCTGGAAAATGAAATAAATTGTAGTTACGCCGGTATGTCGCATTGGAAAAAGTTACGCCACGAAGCAAAATCATAAGTTTTTGATAAATTAACAAATTTAATAGCACCAAACAGACTCTGAAAGACTCTAATAACTTTTTGTTAAAATTTCATGCCTACTGGAATCGAACCAGCTTCTCAAGTACGTACACTTAGGACATATTTACAAATAATGAAACAAAATTTTCTTCGATAATACTATGTTGGTGTTCATCTGAGAGAGAGGAGACAGCTCACTGACAACTGGCTTGTTTTCTTGGCTTCTTTGATTTCTTCTTCTCATGTTTGGGTTGTGCACAACGGTTCAGAGAGCACAAACTGGGTCAAAACCATTTTCACATTCCATTTGTTATCAAAAAGATCATAAAATTACAAAATTTCAAAAGCAATATGAGTTCAATCGACAATATTCAAATATTCAACGATTTTATATGCGATAGCACAGGAAAAAAACCTGAATTTTCAATCACATCCAGTTTTAGTTTGGTCGAATTTTGACGGTTTTTCACGCTCTGCCCTTCGAATGTGCGGTTTTTCAGTGACAGTTGATGACAGGTTCCCTTGACTTTTGGAAGCTCGCAATCTAAGCCAGCTGTCTCCTCTCTCTCAGGTGTTCATGTATCGTTTACGGCTAAGATACAAGGAAAGTTTGTCAATTTTCAACCAGAATTTGATCGAATTATTACGAGTTATTCTACACTGGTTCCAGATTGTCCTTTTCTGTTAATACAACATTGCCTGTACGGGAATCCGCTATGCTGTTTTCAATGATAACACAAATTTACTGAAAAATGTTTGGACTGGTTTTTCAACATCACTCACCTACCTATTTCTTCACCATTTCTTCAGGTGTATACCATACTACATCCTCGAATGCATCGAATTTAGGCAACTGCGCCATATCGTGAGTAAAATGAAGAACTAATACGGAGCAGCAAATATTTTCTGTTAGACATTTTGTAAACACGGAATAGTATCCCACTTGGCGTAACTTCAACAGATGATGACCAGAAAAGTTACGCCTGACGTATCTTTTTTCCCATTGCAGTTCTGTAGTTACGTCAAATTATGTTCTTGAAAATATGGTATTTCTAGAATGTTTTTAGTAATAATTTTTGGTAGGGTTATAGTTTTGGACCTATAGAATTCAAAAATTACGAAATCTCATTTCCCGCCAAAACTGCAGATACGCCCTTATGATACTAAACGCGAGGATGTACCGAATATTCGGCCGGCCGAATATCTCGATTATTCTGATTTTGCCGAATATTCTGTCTGCCGAATAATGAACTCTGTTATTCGGCCGAATAGTAACAAAATTAACTAATTAAGAAAAGTTAAAAAAAAAAATCGAAGAATTTATTCAAATTCAAATTTTAAAAATCATAACAAATCATCCTCTTCAACATGGCATTGAACAAAAAATGAAAAACTTTAATTAAAGGTAATAATAAATTATTTCAGTTTTGTGACAACAGCGCCATTAGCGTTCTACTATTAATATTTCTATTGGCATGCCGAACAAGGTATTTTTTCGGGAATTTTGATAGTTAGATGGTTTTGAAAATTTCAGCCATCTTCCCTTTTTCTGATGCGGTATGGAACTCCTGTCCCGGAAGCTGCTTGAAATCCGCTTTCACACATAAGTTTCGTGCTAGAACGTTGGATTCTCTTGCAGCGCGAGCAAAATTTTGACACGCTGTTCCTCTTACTTGGACGTCATTTTGAGAACTGGAGAGCAAAAGGTGAAAACTCATCATAGTAACTTTCAAATGCAGCATTCCAGGTTGTTTTGTTTTAATGCATTTTCAATAGAAACATATCAATTTTAAGTAGACCAATATTTGCGCGTTCCAGTCTTTATCAATGGTTTTTCATTGCTAAACATCATATATTCTGCATCAACTATTCAAATTTTGTTTAAGCAGGAAATTCTTGAATCCATTTTTCGTTTGGGGGCATATCAGCTACACTTATACAAGGAACCAAACGATGACTGCTTGGGACTAACAGACACCCTCAAAGTATAGTTGCTGGTGATACCGGCCAATGAGGGAAATGGAGAGGAATTGATGTTGCATTTAAAACTGTCTCACAGTAGACCGGATATACCCCTGCATATACGTCATTAGTCATTAGACCACCAGCCTCATTGGTATCTTGCCCCGATTTGTAAAAAATACTTAAATCAAGTGAAGTAGAGTACAGTGGGATTCCGTTTTTGGCATGCTACATTTTAGCACCCCTTGATTTTGGCAACAAAAGGGACAAAAAACATTTTTAAATACCATCAAAATTATTTATTTTTTGTATATATGATTGTGTCTTTACGTTTAGGCATTCCAGAGTTCAATTTTCATCGATATTCCTAAAATCACATCGACTGATAGAAGTCCCGTACGCACTTATAATTATAGATGGTCGTGTGTTCACAACGTTTCATGAATTCGTTAATCACTTCTTCTTCTTGGCATTAACGTCCCCACTGGGACAGAGCCGGCCACTCAGCGTAGTGTTCTCATGAGCACTTCCACAGTTATTAACTGAGAGCTTTCTTTGCCAAAGTTACCATTTTCTCATTCGTATATCGTGTGGCAGGTACGATTCTACTCTATGCCCAGGGAAGTCCAGGAAATTTCCATTACGAAAAGATCCTGGACCAACCGAGAATCGAACCCAGACACCTTCAGCATGGCTTTGCTTTGTAGCCGCGGACTCTAACCACTCGGCTAAGGAAGGCCCCTAATCACGTTAATCACGTTATATGCCAAAAAGTGATTTTAATGTTTCTTTAAATTTTGAACAGCAGTTTGAAAAAAGTACAAGCATCTGAGAATGTATAATTAGTTATTGGGGATTCTATACTAAATCTGGACATTACTTGTATATTCCTAAGATTTCTAAGGCGTCCTGTAAATATCTAGCGCAATACTCTGGGGTCGGACATTGTCCCGTAGATGAGCCACATCGCGCCGAACTACAAGTGTAATATACTGTGGATATTTAGTTATTACCAGTTTTTTCAACCCTAGCATCGAGAATCGCCCACAAATTCTCGATGGGGTTGAGGTCTGGGCTTTGTGGAGGCCATTCCAGCGGTTTAATCCGACAAGACCGGAAGAAAGACTTGGTCTTCTTTCCAGTATGCTTCGGGTCGTTGTTCTAGAGAAATATGAATTTCTCTCAAGGCCCGTCTGGATCAGCGAAACCTCCAGATTTTCCAGCAAGATGTTAATGTAGGAATCTGCCGTCATTATTCCGTCGATTTTCACGACGCTTCCTACTCCACTCCATGAAAAAACACCCCCAGACCATCACATTTCATCACATCACACTTCCATGCGTCACCGTTCCTTGGATGTGGCGCTCCTGAAGCTCGAGCTGTCTAACCGAGAGCGGCGGGCTCGTGTGTGATGCAGAGCACCACATCCAAGGAACGGTGAAGCATGGAGGAGGAAATGTGATGGTCTGGGGGTGTTTTTCATGGAGTGGAGTAGAAAACCTCGTGAAAATCGACGGAATAATGATGGCAGATTCCTACATTAACATCTTGCTGGAAAATCTGGAGGTTTCGCTGATCCAGACGGGCCTTGAAGAGAAATTCATATTTCTCTAGAACAACGACCCGAAGCATACTGGAAAGAAGACCAAGTCTTTTTTCCGGTCTTGTCGGATTAAACCGCTGGAATGGCCTCCACAAAGCCCAGACCTCAACCCCATCGAGAATTTGTGGGCGATTCTCGATGCCAGGGTTGAAAAAACTGGTGTTACCAACAAAAATAATTATTTTGAAGCCTTGGAGCGCGCCTGGGAAGAACTAGATCCACAACACCTACAAAACCTGGTGAAAAGCATGCCGAAGAGCCTCCAGCAAGTCCTTAAGGCCAAAGGAGGACACATTAACTATTAAATTGCTTTTTATTTTTCTTAAATCATCTTTTCTGGGGCCAAGAAGGAAGTGGGCACTTATTTTTGTCAATATTTTCATAATTACTGGCAAAAGCTTGAAGTTTCTAATGTAGTTTTGAGATTGCTATTGATAATCTGGAAAATCCTTATGAACTTTTGAATTTTTCCATCGGAGACGAGGATTTTCAGCAATATTACAGCGGAATCTTAAAATTCTAAACGATAACCTCATAATTCCCAGCAAGCTCTTGGGTAGATGCCAATTAGCGAGTTCTTCAGATCCTATCGTGTTCTGTTTTTTTACGTAAAACTAAAGATTCTCATCGGGCTTTTGGGCTTCCATACTTGGATACTGCGAATTTATATTAAATTCATATGGTTGATTAATATACACAATTAAAACTCATTTCAAATTGAAGTGATAAGAAGCTTATTTGTGTACACAATTATGGAAAATTGAAAATTTTATTGAAGGCTTAAACAAAAACCGCCGAAATTGTCTTAAGTAATTAATGGACAGCCCATATCCTAAGGGAAATCTGCTTTGAAGTGGACCGTTAGGAAGTCTGGTCATCATTTGTTTCCATAATGATTTGGAAAAAAAACTTTTTGGAAAACCATGTTTTTCTACGTGGTCACCAACCATATGGGCATTATGAGCCACCTCATTCAATCGAATGATTTTTATTTAAAACAGTATAGAGAAGAGTTAGTGGTGAAGAGAACATTATTGGAAAGGAAATTGTATTAGCTTAGCTTGAAATTATTGATTCTAGCAATACATAGTACATAATAATACATAGTAAACAGACCATGTTATACTAGTACTAAATTGCGATACTTGGTTCAACGTATTTTCTAGCAAAGTGTTCCACTTGTAAAGGTGCATAAAGATGACTATGTAGTAAAAAATAATCTGGTATATTTAGGCAATGCATTTTTATGTTCAAAACATCGTTTGTTTGCTTAAATCTAGGTGGCTCATTTTGCCCCGCCCCTTCATCTTGAAAATAATATATTGTTTTTCAATAATTTTGTTTACGAACAAACCTAATTTCGCTCAAGAACTGTTTATTATGATCAGAAGTTTCAATGGATTGGTAAAATTTACCAGAATCATAAATATAATTGTCTTATAGGCTTAATTAAAAACTGCCAAAATTATGAACTTTTCATGACGAAGGACAAATTTTTACATTTTTGTAAATCAAGATATTTCAAGATATGTTCAAACGAATATTCTTACGGTTTTTATTGTGGTGGCTATTTAAGGCATTCTTTAGCAGATTATAATGACACTAGACATTGAAACACTGTTTTTTTAAGGTCAAAACCGGGGTGGCTCATATTGCCCCGTATGTCCATATTGCCCCCATTGCCCCTAATAGGTATGATACCTGGAATTTTTTTGGAGCAATTCCTGAGATTAATTAAAATTAGAAAACTTTTTAGCAATTTGGAATTACGTCAGTTTTAAAAACAAATTCAATACTTTTTCAATATTCCAAAGATGAAAGTAAATGGAACCAGTTTATGATTATCGAATAACAGATGACACATTTGACCTTCAGAAGCGATTAATTTGAATTCGATTCATCATTAAGTGTTCTGCTAATTTGATTTGACAACAAAACCCTGTACGAATATGCAGTTGAGTCACTGTAATTGTTGGTCCGTCGTTTGTCCGTATGAGTCACAAAGCGAGAAAAAATGCGTACTTTTATGAAAATTCTAGATACAGCTCACTTACCTCGGTGAAGGTTACGTAGTCCCCGTCCTCGAATCCGTGCCGATTTTCGTCCAAACAAGTCACAATACTGTCCACATCGTTGGTAATGCTGGCGACCATGGCCGAGCTCGGATTGGCCCCCGTCGGATCATACACGGTAAAATCCGTTCCGAAATCACAGAAAATCTGCGAGAACAGACCGCGGGTATCGGCCGTAATGAGGGCAATGTTGTTCCGATGGGTTATCTCCGCAATCCGATGCTGCTCCGTGGGGGAGGTCAAAGTCAGGACCACAACCCGGAACTTGCAGAGGAACTCCTCGGTGAGATCTCCGGTGTACGCACTAGTAGGCACATAGTTGTTCAGCTCGGACAGCTGACGGCAGCTAACTTCGGCCCGGTTCCGTCCAACATCGTCCGCCGTGAGATAGAATTGCGATGACAAATCCGCCAACGAGCAAAGCGCTTTGTCATGCAAAGTGACAGATTTTACACCACCAAGGATAACATTTTTTCGCAATTTCCACGCCCAATCCGCCGAGGCCCGAAATCAACACATCGGATCGTGCCATCCGTCGCATGGCATCGTGCCCCAGAACGTAGAGCTGCCGCGAGTAGAGACCTTCGTCAATTTCCTGTCCCGCGGAACCTTCGAACGGTACCGATCCATTGTTGTTTGCCGTCGCCATTACAACTGCTACTTCTGCTGCTGCTGAGTCTTCTTCTTCTAGCTTGTGTTGTTGTTGCTGCTTCTGCTGTTCGATTGCTACTGCTTTTGCAGTGAGGGAAGTCGACAACGAAGACGACGACGAAGTAGGCGATGAAGGCAGCTTCCGCTTTTTGGCGGCTGGGGGATCGACGGCGGAACTGTCACGAAATTCACCACTAGACATTAAGCCGCACGTAAAACCGGTGCGCCTCCGTCACGAGAGACCAAAGCACCAGCCAGAGAAAACCAAAAATTCCAATTGCACTCCAACGCCAACAATTTCACCGACCGAAATGCGCACACTTTAATCGCAGAAAAAACACCAATTTTCTGCCCCGGCTCGCAAAAACGCAACGCCAAAATCGTTCACTCGCGGAGAGAAGCGGCTTCTTTTGTCTGCGGGTTTGCTTCACTCTTCACTCGTTGGATGATGATGGTGGAGGGGCGAGTCGACATAAAAACTGCAAGAAAAGAGCTCGCGTCATGAATCGCGATCCACTGAACTGCTGTTTGACACTTGGTGGATGGGAAACGCAAGAAAATTTGAGAGTTTCAAGCCACGACATGGGTTGCCAAATTTTATTCACTAGACTTCGGGCAACATCATGGAGAACAATCACCCTAGTTTGAAACAACCAGAATGTTTGTTGAATTTCAAACTATCAATATTTTTATCTTTAAACCAAAATGTGATGTTGTAAATTTTAAAATCTGCGTGTTCTTATAATACATAATGTTGTTACATGTGTTCTTATAATACATAATGAATTGCTCCAAACTAAATTTTAGGTAATTTCAACAAAATATTGGTTTAGTTCTACCAAAAGAGAAGATTGGGGAAGTTCGGAGGATATGCTGGATCAAATCCAGAAAAAAATGCTGAAAGAACTACAGAGGAACTACCCGTGAAAGCTCCGAAGGAATTCCCGGAGAACTCTAAAGAAATTCCTGCATCAGATGTGTTTCTGGAGGAATTCCGTTCCTAGAGTCAACTCCAGGGAAATTGCTGGGACCGAAACTCCGGAGAAATTAAGTGGGAAATTCGAAGCAATTCCCACTGTTGGGAAGAAACACCAAAGGAACCTTGCAAGAATTACGGAGGAACATTCGAGGAATTGCTGGAGGAACTCCAGAGGATATCCTGGAAGAAAGCTAGAAGAATTGCCTGTGGAAATATGGAGGACGTTCCGAGGAATTGCTGGACGAAATCCTGAAGAATTGCCAGAGAAAATCTTAAACAATTTCTTCGAATGACTTAAAAAAAACTTGGAGGAACTCTTGATGAACACCTGGAGAAATGCCCGAAGATTTTTTTTAGAAATTTCCTGAAAAGCTCTAGACAAACTCCCGGAGGGAATGTAGTGATTTTTTCGAAGCATCTTCAGAAGAACTCCTAGAGGAGCTCTGGAGCATTTCCGAGGGATCATAGTGAAACCCCTATGTGTCGATGTTCCATTAATCGATATCGACACATGAAACCATACAAAAACCCAGTCCCTTTCCCAGTTCCTTTCAGATATCGACACAGGGAGGTTTGACTGTACTTGAGGAACTCTGAAGAACTCCTGGAGATATAAAAAAATCCAGGACGAACTATGGAGGAAATCCGAAGGAATACCCGGTGAAGTACCAAAAGAATTCCCGGAGGAATTCTAGGAAAAAATCTCCGGAGAAATTACTGATGGAAATCCCCGAAGTAATTCCTGTAGCAAATCCCCGGAAAAAATCTGATGCAAATCTCCAGAAAATTTTCTGGAGGAATTGCTGAAGTGAATCCCCGGAGGAATTGCTATTGAGAATCCACTGTAAAATTCCTGGAGAAAATCCCTGGAATAACTGTTGGGGGATATCCCCGGAGTAATCCTTGTAACCCCGAAGGAATCCCTGGAGCAAATCTCCAAAGAACTTCTGAAAGGAAATCTTATGTAAAATTCTCTTGAAAAATCGCCGAAACAATGTCTGGAGAAAATCCACGGAATAAATCATCTAGTAATTCATACCCATAGGAAACCCTGGACGAAATCTCTGGAGAAATTCCTGGTGCAAATCCTCAGAAATATTCCTGGAGGAAATCTTCGGATAAAGTCTCTGAAAAGGTCTCCGAAGGAATTCCTATAAAAAATCCTCACAGAAACATCTTAATAAATTTCTAGACGAAATCCCCAGAGGACTTCCTGGGCGTAATCCACTGAGGAAATCCCCGGAACAATTCTTGGAAAAATCATCGGAAAAATTTCTGGAAAATATATCCGGAGGAATTATAGGAACAAATTTCCGGAAAAATCCTCAAGGATTCCCTGGACTAAAACTCCGGAAAAAATCATGATGCAAATCCCCAGAGAAATTTCTGAAGTAAATCCTAAAAGGGATTGCAGGAGAAATCTCGGGAGGAATTTGTGGAGCACATCCCCGGAAGTATTCCTGCAATAAACTCCCGGATGAATGCCTGAAAGGAATCCCCAGAGGATTCCTGTTTTGGAAAAATTGGAGGAACTTCAATAGGATTCCTGGAAGAGCTCTTGGAGACATCTGTAGGCGGACCAAAGACAAAATGTCCCTTCAGTTGCCCAAAATTGTATGGCTCATAAGGTAATCTAGAATGCCGTGAAAAGTGTACTGCGATCAATCTTGGGTACATTTTGCAGTACCGAGGGACTAAATGCAGTACTAGACGTGGTACCCTATCTGAACCCGAGTGGGACGGATCTGGGCGGACTTCGTTGTTGAATATTTAAATATTTCCCGTAGAAATTCATGGTGGAATCCTTGGATGAATTCCTAAAGCACCCATTGTTGAAGGAATTCTGGAGGAGGTTTAGGAGAAACCAGTGAAAAAAATCTTGACAGATATCCCAAAGATCCCTGGGTTAATTTCAGAAGCAACAATTGTAGCAATCTCAGGAAAAAATCATATAAGAATCTGTTTACTTTTTTATGAATTCGTAAAAAAAAATACACGAGAATCACTGAAACAGATTTCAAGAATAACTTTGATAATTCTATTGAATAATACTTAAACATATTGCTAGAATGTCTTGATAAATCTCTGCAAGAGTTCCTAGAAGAAACTCTGGAAGAATCCTTGTCAGACTTCTCAGATTGAGATATTGAATCCTTGGAGAATTTTTAACGGAATTCGGAGAGGGATTGCTATAGTTTGATTTGGACGTGCAAAAATCTTTTAGAAGGGTTTCTGTAATTTCCAACGTATTTTTTTTTTTTTCATATATAGAAATTTTAAAAATGCCGATAATTTAAAATTGTCTTCCAAATGTCTTCACAAATTCTGAAAAGTCTTCCAAAAATCTTCCGTCTTCCAAATGTCTTTCACACTACTCAAATGTCTTCCAACCTGGCATCCCTGAGCCTCACTAACAGCAGAGCTCTCTCCTACCTGCTCGTTGTGAGAGTAAAAGAGTAGGAGAGAGTGAAACTAGATGTAAATATAGATAAGTTGAAAATAGGCCAGGGGAAGTGGTTCACCTAGAGTGAATTTATGTCAAAGAAAAAGTAGATTTTGTATGAGAATTGACAGAAAAATGAATGACAAGTTCATCCACTTCTCCTGGCCTATAGATCTGTATCGGTAAAGAAGCTACAAGATCAACTGAATCCGGCACAGTAGTGGCCACAAGCACGGAGTGCCTTAATAAAAATACTTATGCGTCGGCGAAGCACCAAATTAGAATGCCGACGCCGAACTTCGCCGAAGTTTTGACTGCCGAACTCCTAATTGTCACTCGAATTGTCAATAATTTCCACCATATTCATGCAAATTTACAATTTACAATGATTTCGATTTCATCAATGAGTAACTTTTGCGAATTAGTCTCTGAGGTAATTTGAATAATTATACCTATAGTATGTTTGTATCTTATTCAGCCAACATAATT
Organism: Aedes aegypti; assembly: GCF_002204515.2. NCBI lineage: Eukaryota > Metazoa > Arthropoda > Insecta > Diptera > Culicidae > Aedes > Aedes aegypti. The sequence goes on from NC_035109.1 coordinate 245,013,350, forward strand.
TAATTTTTCAAGTTCGCAGATAAAACCATCCATTTAAAAGCAACGCATTTACTTTTTTTATGCGCTGATCCTGTCATAATTGTCATAATTGAGCATAATTGTCATACAGACATTGTTTTCAATCATAACTTATGAATGTGCAAAGCCTAAAAGAATGAACAAGAAAGCCTGAAAGATTTTATTAAAGAACTGTCAAATCTAGCAATTTCATGGTAGTTTCAAACTAAGATTTGTTGAATTTATCTGTAAAATCGTGATAGAAACAACATAGAATGTAAGTTTGTTTTAAACGGTATGTTATTGATTACAGCTGAGTATACTGTACTTGTAAGCAGGGTTGCGATGGATCTTCTTCGCGAATGGTGATCTACACATCTTCGCGATCCAACATTCGCTAAAATTCATTTTTCATTTTTGCGTCACGAAGAGCATTGCAAAAAGCGAAAGGATGCAATGAAGAAGAAGCAAAATGAACACACCGACAAGTTGCTCGTAGGATTCATTTATCCACGCGCTATTCATTCCTGCGATTTATTGCAAGGTTGCATCTTCTCGCAGAGTCAAGCAAACACTCGCATCGTGTACAGAGTCCACGCAGCCTAGCAAAAGCACGCTTGAAGTATACAGCACGAGCGTGGTTGGGTGCTGCTGGATATGGCTTGGAGCGCGACGGCTCTTGAGCTTATTGCGAAACAATTTTCTGACAATACTTAGGTACAATTGCAACACAATATCGACGGCATGTATACGAATCACAAAATGTACCGATTTCAATACTTGTTGTTTGTGAGCTTCAAAAGTATAGCATCTCACAAATTTGATTTTGTTATTATGTGTTGAATTAAATTTAATTTACCTACATGTTGTTAAAAAACATGAGCAGGTTGGGAGATTACAGGGTTTCTACCATTTAAATAAACTACACAGCTAAAAATATGTTGCCTTTGGAGCATCAAAATAAACTGAAATGTCAACGATAAATCGCTTATTTTTCAATAAAATGCACTTTAAATTTACCCGATCATGTATCATTCAAGCATCTTTGGTTGAAAACTAAACGAAATGCCGTAACAATAGATGATTTTGGTTTATTTTTACTCTATGCCTCAGTTTACACTAAATCGGAATTTAACTATTTTTATCTGTGTACAGTAGATACATGCAAAAAAATTTCTTTTTCAGATTAATAAATCAAGCAATAACCCGCATAACAATCCCGTCTTCCATGGCGCACCTGCGTGTTGCGAGCCCGCATGAAGATGCTCTTCGCGAAGAGCAGGCAGCGTGGATCGTACCGCTCACATTACCAAGTGATGGAAAATCACCCGATATAGCGTCGGGAGAAACAGCGATCCGAAAATGAAACACGAACGAATGAAGCAGATTCATTCGCAGATTGTTTTGATGGCTAGGAAAATTCATCGTGCTTCGTGTTTCCGATCGCTGTTCAGCAACATTGCTTGTAGGTAAAAATTATAGCCCTACAGTACAGCAAGTATGCTGTACAGTGTACCCCCGTTAATTTGAACGATACCTCATGCAAACCATCGGGGTTCATTTTTAATTTGAACATCTAGTCACCCTAGAATCGTGTTTCTGGTTACCTTATTCACTGTTTTGTTTTGATTCTGCGCTCCGTTCCACAGCGTTCCATTTCACTTCACTACGTTCCATGAGCTTAATGACGTTTGAACCATTTTTAATCTGAACGATGTGCAAATTTGCGGAATACAAATTAAAAAGTGTTCAGATTAAATGTGGTCAAATTAACGGGGGTACCCGGTATTCATATCCTTTTTCATAGTGAAGAAGGAGTATATGATATGATTTCGACCAGAATAAGTTCATCTGACCGTTGTTCATTACCAAAGAATTATAGAAAAAATCAAAGAAGGCAAGAAAACAGTGTCAGTGAGCTATCTCTTCTCTCTCAGATAAAAACTATCGCAACCCAAATGGGAAGCACCTGGTTCAACCCTCATGAACAACTCAATTAATAGGAAAAAGCCATCATCGTCTTACAAATGTTTGAAACCAGGTTTTTTTTGCTTAAATTTGAAACAATGTTCACGAAAATCTGTCATTGCATTACACTTGCTATCTGTAATGCGACGATAGATTTTCATGAGGAGTTGTTCATATTTGAACGAAAAATCTGGTTTAATTATTGATGATTGAATCATCGATTCTTGAGCCTTAAGGCTGGTTTGCTATTGACAAGAAAATTAGTCGACTATCCTCGAAAGTTGCTTCCCAGAAATGGTCAAGAAAACCATATTTCTTTCCAGTACGCTGTTGAGAAGGAATGCCATTTCAAATGAGGCTCTCTGTAGTAAATTTCTTGACTTATTCAGTAAAGGAATTTCTTTACTCTCCTTGAGCGAAATAGCATACTTAGCTTTGCGCGATGATTCGAAGTAACTGCGGCGATTTACAAGCGTTTAAGATCGTCGGCAAACGTTTACCGAAATCTCGGATACAATTCTACTGAGATTCGGCAAACATTTACAAGATATCAGCTGTTCAATTCCCGGCAAATTCGTTCAATTTCAGGCCAGGTAGAATCGTTTTCAAGGTATTTTACGCGAATTTTTTTAATACACTGTAAAATAAAGCAAAATAAATGTATATGGAAACAAAAAACAAACAATAAATTTTATTTTGTGTCAATATATCTTGAAAAGCATCCTCAAAATATCATTTTTTTTGGTCTGAATCAATGTTGTAAGCAATCACGGTAGTCGACATGTTTTCGCTGATATTCGGCAGCGCTTCTCTTATACATTCACAACACGAGCAATCAAACGAATGTCGGAAAAAGAAATGTCAATTGTCAATTGAATACTTCTGACTACGATAGCATCGCCAGGAAACGGTTCGGTTTTGTTTATTTCTGTCATTTTTCGTAAGCTCAAGAGAAGTAAAAAATTTTGCGGCAGAAATGGTCAAATCATTCCTTGTTGAGCTACCGTGCGAGACAGTCGATAGTTCTCGTGTGTCCGGGTTCACCCCCGTTTTTCCAAATCTTTGGTATTTTGACGCCTATTGCAAAGTGTTTTTAGGCAGTGAAGAGCCTTAGTTCGGCTTGTTAGCGGAACACTTTTGGCGAAGCCATTGTGTTGCCGATTAATCGAGTTTTGCGCAAAAGTATTGAACGTTTTCGCCATTGCGTGGTTATTTTCCGATCACGTGTATCGTAGAAGACAGCTTGCACCTCGTCCCGTGTGCTACCTGAGTGATCATCGTTTGTGGTGTGCATATAGCGTGCACAGCGGTGTGCTCTCCACACCGACAGTGGTCACCATCGTTATCGACGCCTGTGTTGGTTGGTGGCAGGCAGTGAGAGACCAACCACACATACACCGTACCAGCGAACCAGGAACCAGACCGTCCTTTTTTGATCACGTGTATCATCGAAGGCAGCTCGCACCCCGTCCCGTGTGCTACCTGTGTGCAGTGCAGAGTTCATCAGTGCGATCATCGTCTGTGGTGTGCGTATAGCGTGGACAGCGGAGATCAACCACACATCTACGCGTCCCAGCGAATGGTCGTACGTTACGGTGCGGCCATAGTAACGCGTCCGCGTCCGCGAACGCGTTGCGATCAAAGGATTTCCTGTTGTTGATATTCTGCTTTGCGGGCTCGCACACGCGCACGCATCGCTCGACGCGTTTACTATGGCAGCGCCCTTACTTGCTACCTCTCCCCAAGCGTAGACGCCCATCGGTTACAGCATCGACGACGCCAGCGTGGATAGAGTAAAAGATAAGTACCTCTCGTTGTCCTTCTCCTCTTCACGTCTTTTTTGATTAGTTTTTACTGCGTGTGAAAGTTTTCCCTCTTCCCTTTCCCATTTGTATGTTTTTTTTTTCAATTTGATTCAATTTCCATTTCTGTGAATAGTGTTAGTTTGAGTTATTCGTGCGCCCTTTGCGGTGTTAAGCTACCGCAATGGGTGTAGATGATGATGGCGGGGGAACGTCGTATCCCCTCACTGAGTCTTTGAATGTGTTGAACCAACAAAACACAAACACCTCTATGCCCAATCCATGTGTGTCCCCTCAATCTGATGTGTCTCAAATGGACACCAATATTCTACCATCTCCGACGTCCCCTCGCCTCAAGGCCTACCCGCCCGACTCTGGTGGGCCTTTTGTTGTTTTCTTTCGATCCAAAGGCAAACGGTTGAACACTATTCAGATTAGTAAGGATCTGACTAAGCGATTCTCTTCCGTTGTCGCCATTGACACAGTGGGTTCTGGTAAGCTGCGCGTCACCGTCAGTGACCGTAAACAGGCCAATGAGATTGTGGCTTGTGAGCTCTTTACTCGTGAGTACCAAACTTATCTGCCAAGCCATCGGGTTGAGATTGCGGGAGTGGTCACCGAAGGCAGTATGACCTGCGAAGAATTGATGCAGGGTTGTGGTCGCTTCAAAAACCCTTCTCTCCCATCTGTCCCCATACTGGAATGCAAGCAATTGCATTCCGTATCCCTGGTGGGAGAAAAGAAGATCTATTCACATTCTGAATCCTTCTGTGTGACCTTTTCCGGATCTGCTTTGCCGAATTTTCTTGTAATCGGCAAACTTCGTTTACCTGTGCGGCTGTACGTACCGAAGGTAATGAATTGCACAAATTGCAAGCAGCTGGGCCAAGGGGTGGATCACTTCTGATGCATCTGATAAATTTGAATTATTTCATGCATTCAAATGCATTTAAATGCACACTCAGCAAATTCGCACTTCATGGCATGCTCCAATGTTTATTTGCTATCCTAGTCTTAATGTCAAACTCATTTTTCCACAAGCTGAAGAAAAGCTGCTGCTCACCCAAGAAAATCACGTCGTGTCGTAAACGATTCTGATAACCCTTCGTTCTATTTGCCAAAGAACAGACCCGCTTAGGACCCGCAGTGAGGAAAACTCCAAAAAACTTTACTTTTTGCTGGCTGCGAAATGGACGCTTCTGACCAGCTGCTGGCACTCGTCGGATTCATTGGAGCATCGGATATTAGCATTTTGGGCTTCATTCTCTTATGTGGAATACATATAATCTTAATCATCAATCCGCTAATGACCTTAGAGTTTAATTTCCAGTACTATTATCTCCCGTCAGTTTATAACTTAAACCACGCAGTGCCAGAGTACCCAGAAGCGAATTTTATAGTAAGAGTTGCGGTCTTGAAGAGACGGCTAGTTATTCGACGACCCATACACTATTTAACCCCTTTACCTACACTCGTGTCCCTTAATTTAATCTAAACGTTGCATTGATTCAACGTTCCGATGGAGAAATATTCATTCTGCAAGATATACTTCAAGAAGGAGAATATCAACGATAAGGGTTAATAATTCTATTCCTGTCTCCGAAATCCCTGACCAACACTAAAAAAATAAAACAATTGATTATGACAAATAGTATTATATTTGTTTTATTTGGATTTCCTTGATTTAAGAATCGATGAGGATTTCTATTTGTCCCACTAAGCCAAAGACTCTAGGTATATCGGGAAGGAAATCTTGACTAGTCACAGGAGTACTGCAGTCAATCATCATTTCCCCACTGTACATCTTACATATCTATAGATCGTTATTGAAATCCTTGAAAAATCAGATGCCTAATGAATCAATGGTATATAAACAGCACTAATCAGGCATCTAAATTTGGGGATTTGTTTGCTTGCATTTTGATTGAGATCTGAAACGAATAAAATTTGTTATTAGTTGAAGAAAATTAGCATAGAGTAAAACAATGTTGAGATTTCCAAAACAAACAATGACTTGTTGCTATAGCACGATACAATGGTATGGTCCAGGGCTAAGTTGATGAATTTATCGAAAAAATGCATTTAATGCAAATCGATGTACATTAGATGTGCATCGAACAAGTGATCCACCCCTTGAGCTGGGCCATACTGCCCAGTATTGCTGCAATAAACCTCGCTGTGCTTCTTGCGGGGAGAGACATGTGGATGGTGCATGTAGTATACCGCCAAAATGCGTTTATTGCAACGAAAGTCCACCACATGCCCTCGAAAACTGCCCGACGTACGTACGCCGGCAGCAACATCAGCGACGATCATTAGAGCAGCGCTCTCGGCGTAGTTTTGCCGAGATGTTGAAAAAGGCTGCTCCGTCTGCTGAATCCCAAAATATCTACTCTTCTCTGTCTCTCGATGATCAGGGCTCCGACTCTGAGGTTGGTGAAGGAATTTCCTTCGTTTTCAAGGGTTCATCGAGGAAGCGTGTGAGACTCCAGAGACCCACAAAAAAGCCTCGGAATCTGTCTAGCAGTGATGACCCACCAGCCATGAAAAATACTAAGCCTGTCGCGAAAGTCTCAAAGCTTTCACCTCCTGGATTCAAACTCCAAGAGGAAAGAGACTTTCCGCCACTACCGGGAAAATCTAAAATCCCAAATATTCCAAAATTTCAAACTGCTCAGCCAAAAGAAAGTTCGCATTCGGAGCCCCTAGGGCAACCTCAGGGCGTTCCAATGTTTACGCTTTCTGGCATTGTAGATATCATCCTTAATTTCTTCAATGCTTCTGACCCAGTGAAGAACATTGTCAAAGGATTGCTTCCATGTGTGACTCCTCTTTTGAAGCAACTGGCTTCTAGAATGCCCCTCCTTGCAACGATCATATCTTTTGATGGATAAATTATCCACAGAGGTCGAAGATATGATTTCTGTTCTACACTGGAACTGTCGTAGTATTATGCCTAAATTAGATAGTTTTAAATTTTTAGTTAGTAATTTACAGTGCGATGTTTTTGCGTTATCAGAAACATGGCTAACACCTGATGTGACCCTTCCTTTCCATGATTTTAATATTATTCGCCTGGATCGATCCGACTCATATGGAGGAGTGCTTTTGGGGATCAAAAAGCATCACTCGTTCTACAGAGTCGATCTGCCGCCGATGTCAGGCATTGAAGTCGTTGCATGTCAGGTGACTATCCGAGGCAAAAGCCTCAGTGTCGCCTCCATATATCTTCCTCCGAGATGGGCGATATCTCGCAGAGATCTCTCTCACATCTGCTCTGTTATGCCTGAACCACGGTTGTTCATTGGGGATTTCAACTCCCACGGAACAGGCTGGGGGGAACTGTATGACGACCACCGATCAACGTTGATATATGACCTCTGCGACGACTTCAATATGACAATTCTCAACACTGGGGAAGTTACACGAGTGGCACCTCCAGCTCAAGATGGAAGTCCTAGGGATAGCCGTTTAGACCTCTCAATATGTTCAAGCTCGTTATCGCTGGATTGTTCATGGAGGGTAATCCAGGATCCCCATGGTAGCGATCACTTGCCGATCGTAGTTTCAATTTCCAATGGAACACAACAGTCTTCATCCATCGATCTCGCCTACAACCTCACAAAGCACATAGACTGGGGAAAGTACGCGGAAACGATCATTGATGGAGAACAAGCGGTAGAAGTACTTCCTCCGTTGGAAGAGTATCGCTTTTTATCCGAGTTGATTCTCAACAGCGCTCTTCAAGCCCAACGCCGTCCTGTGCCTGGTCCGTCGGTTCGCAAGAAGCCTCCCAATCCGTGGTGGGATGAAGAGTGTAAGGCACTCTATCGCGAGAAATCCGCCGCGTTTAAAGACTTCCGGAAACGTGGTTCAATTGACAACTATGAGCGCTATTCTTCCCTTGAACGCAAGTTTAAAAGCTTGGTCAAAGCGAAGAAAAGCGGTTATTGGCGTCATTTTGTGGAAGGATTATCACGTGAGACCTCGTTGAGAACGCTTTGGACCGTCGGAAGAAGAATGCGTAATACATCGTCGGTTAATGAAGATCGAGAGAGCTCTCCTCGGTGGATTATCGATTTCGCTAAGAAAGTTTGTCCGGATTCCGTTCCTGTTGATCGCGTGCGACGAGATATTCCGGTGGATAGGAACGCCATGGATAGACCTTTTTCGATGGTTGAATTCTCACTTGCTCTCCTTTCATGTAACAATTCCGCTCCAGGAATGGATCGAATCAAGTTCAATTTGCTTAAGGGCCTACCTGACGTCGCAAAGAGGCGCCTATTGAACTTGTTTAATCACTTTCTGGAGTGTAACATTGTTCCGGATGACTGGAAGCAGGTGAGAGTAATAGCCATCCAAAAACCCGGGAAACCCGCGTCGAACTATAATTCGTACCGCCCAATTGCGATGTTGTCGTGTATTCGCAAGTTGTTAGAGAAGATGATTCTCTTTCGGCTGGATAAATGGGTTGAATCGAATGGCATGCTGTCAGATACACAGTTTGGTTTTCGCAGAGCCAAAGGAACGAACGACTGTCTTGCGCTGCTTTCTTCAGAAATTCAACTTGCCTTTGCCCAAAAGGAACAGATGGGTTCAGTGTTTTTGGATATTAAGGGTGCTTTTGACTCAGTTTGTGTTGATGTCCTTTCAGACAAACTCCACGCAAGTGGCCTTTCATCAGTTTTGAACAATTTTTTGTACAATTTGTTGTCCGAGAAGCATATGAGTTTTACTCATGGCAACTTGTCAGTTTCACGAATTAGCTACATGGGTCTCCCCCAGGGATCATGTCTGAGTCCCCTTCTTTATAATTTTTATGTGAGAGACATTGATGACTGTCTCATGGAAAATTGCTCGTTAAGACAGCTTGCAGACGACTGTGTTGTTTCTGTCACAGGACCAACAGCAGCCGAACTACAAGGACCCTTACAAGATACTCTGGACAATTTGTCTACTTGGGCGTTAAAGCTGGGTATCGAATTCTCTGCGGAGAAAACTGAGATGGTTGTCTTTTCAAAGAAACACAAACCTGCCAAGTTTCCGCTTACACTCATGGGTAAGACAATCACTCATAGCTTGTCTTCTAAATATCTCGGGGTCTGGTTCGACGCCAAATGGACCTGGGGGAAACACATTGTGTATCTGACACAGAAATGCCAAAAACGAATCAACTTCATGCGAACTATAACCGGAACATGGTGGGGAGCCCATCCGGAAGATCTGATCAAGCTGTACCAAACAACCATCTTGTCGGTCTTAGAGTACGGTAGCTTTTGCTTTCAATCCGCGGCGAAAACACATATGCTGAAGATACAGCGGATTCAGTACCGCTGTCTTCGCATCGCGCTAGGCTGCATGAACTCGACTCACACAATGAGTTTAGAGGTACTTGCAGGAGTACAGCCCCTGACAGATCGTTTCGCGGAGTTAACACTCAGGTTCCTCATCCGTTGTGAGGTTCTCAATCCATTGGTTATTGAAAACTACGAAAAGCTGCTTGAACATAACCCTCAAACTCGTTTCATGAGTGTGTACTACTGGTACATGACGCTGGAGGTTAGCCCATCTTCGGTTAACACCAATCGTGATAACTTCCTAGAATTCGACTGTTCCTCTGTAGTATTTGATTTGTCCATGAAGCAAGATATCCATGGTATACCAAATCACTTTCGTTCAAAGTTTATCCCTCCCATGTTTGCAAGTAAATTCGGGCATGTCAGCGAGAGCCGACAGTTCTTCACTGATGGGTCAAAAATGGATGCGCCTCCTTCATGCTTCAAAAACCATGTTCTGTATATGTTGCTGAACTAGCAGCTATACATTACACCTTAGAGTACATCAGTTCTCTCCCACCCGAGCACTTCTTCATTTTTTCCGACAGTTTAAGTTCTCTGGAGGCTATTCGGTCAATGAAGCCGGTGAAGCACTCAGCGTACTTCCTGAATAGAATACGCCAGGCATTGAGTGCTTTGTCAATTCGCTCTTACACTGTTACCCTAGCTTGGGTCCCTTCGCATTGCTCCATTCCTGGCAATGAGAAAGCGGACTCTCTGGCTAAGGTAGGCGCTAAAGAAGGCGATGTTTACGAGCGTCAAATCGCCTTCGAAGAATTTTTTGCATTGGCCCGTCGGGAGACCTTGATCAGCTGGCAACAGAAATGGAGAGACGGAGAAATGGGTAGAAGGCTGCATTCCATATTTCCACAGGTGTCGAAAAAGCCATGGTTTAAGGGGTTGGGCATGAGCCGTGATTTCATTCGTGTCATGTGTCGGCTTATGTCCAATCACTATTCGTTAAGCGCGCATACCCACCGTATTGGGCTCTCAGAAAGCAATCTCTGTGTTTGCGGCGTGGCTTACCAGGATATCGAACATGTTGTGTGGGGATGCGTTGAGCATCGTGGCGTCAGATCTGAGCTGACTGAAACTCTCCGGATCCGAGGAAAACAGCAGAAACCTGTCAGGGAAGTGTTGGCGGGCCTTGATTTAGAATATATGAATTTAATCCATCTGTTTTTGAAGCGTATCAATATCCGGGTTTGATTGTGTTCGTTCCCTGTCTTTCTTTTTCCCATTCAAATTGTCCTCTTCTCGTCGTGTCTCCCACAAACCGTTTCTGTTTAGTTTCATTACAGATCTGGACATCCTGTCCCTTCAAGCTTCATCAGCTTAGTAGTCTAAGTAGCTTAAGAAATTCCAAAAAATCCTTTCCTTCCCTGTTTCAAATGTATCCACTAACCTTAAAACTTCCGCAAACTAACATAGTTTTTAAAATAAGTTCAAATTTCAAAATGTAAATAATGTAAAAAAAAGAAAAGATTTCGGCTCTGTTATGCCCTACGGCGCCTGAGCCTGCCAAATAAACGAGATAAGTAAAAAAAAAAAAAAAGAAATGGTCAAAAAATATTCTACAGAGAGCTGCATTTGAATTGACATTTCTTTTCAACTGCGTACTGCGATCAATAAAATGCTTTTCTTGGGCATTTCTTGTAAAAATTTCCCACGCATCGAGAAAGGCGTTTACTTTTCTGTTGAAGTGCATACTTCTCAATATGATTATGCAAATATCATCGTTTCAAACGACATACAAGCAAGCGCTTTTCTCAGATCACAATTCTCGCGCCGACGATCTTAAAAACGCTTGTAGGTCAGTTTCAACAAATCGTTTAGATATCTTATGCGTAATAATTCCTTGCACAATCAGGAATAATTGCATAGAATGCACAACAACGTTTTGAATTAACTGCAACGATCTACAAGCATTTTAAACGGTTTTCAAGATCGTAAATTTAAAAGAAATGTCAGTTTAAAAGGGAGACGCTGACGAAAATTTCTGTATGAAATCAACGAGAAATTTCTGGAGCGATTCTTTTCTAGCAGCATTGACTTTAAAATGCCGTTTTATAATTTATCAATGATACAAAACAATACAACGAACTGTAAGTAAATTATTCAAATTACGATTTGTTGCAATAAAATATGCTCTCGCGTAACTTAGAAGGTAGATGTGATCCTATATTTTAAATTTATCAAACTGAAATATTTTTTTCTGCGCTGTGTTGCCTTCAGAGGGAAGCAGAGTAATAGAGTTCAACGTAATGATGAACATTTTGACAATAGGATCCTTAAATGTTTAATAAAATCTTGTTTTTATTTATTAACACGAAAGAGCATGTTCTTGCAACTGCTTTAGCAATTTTTCCCGCTCAGATAACGGCTACATTAGAGTGATGCAAATTTGGAAATGTTTGCTCCCCTATGCTTAAACGATTTTAATTATAGTAAATAGCATCCTCCCAAAGTTTGAGGTGATTCGGAAGAAATTTGGCTGTGCACACGCCATTTGAAGTTTGTATGGAGATTACAATGGAAAACGCCAATCTTTTGTGTTCAGCTCTCTATCTCTTCATCATAATATTTTATGGAAAAGTGAACAAATGCTTCTTATGTGAAATCCTCCTAGCTACAACTTTGCCGAAGACAAGGGGTGGATCACTCCTGATGCATTGAAATAATTTCAAACATTGAAATGCATTTATATGCACACTCAACAAATTTCAATTCATGGCTTGCTCAAACAGTTTAACTGTTGCCTGTTTTGAAGTGTCAAACTCGTTTCACAAAATAGATTCAAAGAGGGACTGAAACTTTCCCTGGACTCATGAAGTTTCTGGAATCGGCACTTGGCTCATACCAAAGAGCATCAAATCTCTCACTGGACAGTAAAGTTAGTAAGTCATCGTAAAGACGGCATTTTGGCATGTTCAACGATAGTGCAAACCTGTCTACAATAGCTTTAATTGTTTGTCGAAGCTGTTGATTCATTGGCAGCAGGAGCAGTCTGCAAGGAAGGAGTTCGAAATAACCTGTATTGCGATTTTTTATCAAGCTTGTGAATCATGAATGTGTGATTACAATCTCATGAAATAAATGACTCCTAGACGAACACTCCATCTCCCTTATTTTACTCCAGTACCGTTGTTTCCCGCCAATCTAATGATTCTAGGAACGATGTGACCCGTTTGTAGTCCTTTCAACAATTGGGGACCATTTTCCCTCATAGTAATTGATACGGCGTACAATGGAGTACCGGTAGGGTAATTCGTCTGTGGTTGAACGGCTAGAAATCTGGCTTACCTATTAGTTCTAATCTCTTATGCCATGGGTACACCATTTACAACCCCGTAGATGAAGTATTTCTACTTCAAAGAATGACTGTAAACGAGTTCTCTGAAATTAATAGATTAATCAACCTCAAGAGTTTACCTCTCAGAACCTGTTCCAAACCCAAACCGAAGCTGAATAGAATTAAAGAATTTATTTGGACAAATAATTTGTGAAAAAAATTTCATTTCAATTTGATGCAGATTTACAAGTGCCATCAGTAATGAGACTAGTAAAGCTGTGCATTTCTCGGGGAGGAGGTTCCAATGAATCCTGATTCCAAATGGCACTGCGTCTACGGGGAAGTGCGACAATATATGCTTGTTAAGCCATCATCTTCTTCCCCATTATGTTTACTGATCACTGAGCTGCATCAGTCAGGCTTCTAATACGAAATTAATACATTTTCAGAACTTCAGCTGAATAACCTAAAATGAATAAGGTTTGTGATTAGTAGTAGAACATCTAAGAAAGTTAATTTTTGTTAGGAAGAGTGAAACCACCAGATAAACAGTTTCAAATCTTTCAAAACAAACAATGTCTCGTTGCTATAGCTCAAAAAACTGGACAAAGCTAAGTTGATGTGGATGACTAAAAAATGCATTTGATGCAAATCGATGTGCATTTGATGTACATTGAGCAAGTGATCCACCCCTTGGCCGAAGACCACTTTTTGATTGGACGTCAGGATCAATTGTTATTCATCATCATAAAGTTGGTTTGCATGTAGCATGCTTCACCAACTGTTCGGCAGGCAACAGTGGTGCTCCTGGCGGGATGAATAGATCAAAGTAATCCAGGCTACTATGTTCTACAGCAAAAAAGCAGTGTTGCTCTGAATGTAATTGAATGATCATCTCAGCATGATTTAGACTTTGTTATCAATAATAACAAATTATCCTTACGTCCCATCAAAATGTGGTCTTCAGCAAAGTTGTAGCTGGGAAGTTTTCACATGAGATGAGTGTGTTCACTTTTCCATAGATAATTATGACGAGCAGTTAGAGGACTGAACACAAAAGGTTTGTTTTTCCCATAGTATTTTCCATATAAACTTCAAATAGCGTGTGCACAACCAAATTTCTTCCGAATCACTTCAAATTTTGGGAGGATCATTTTCACCATAATAACCATCGTTTAAGCATAGGGGAGCAAAAACTTCAAAATTTGCATCAGTCTAGGCTACATCATATTGAAACTTTAATTTAAAAAAATAAGTCCAAATATGAACCATGACACTTTTGATCATGTTTGACGTTCACTTAGTCGACAAAAACGCCACAGGGATTATAGTTTTTACACTGGGATTGTTCCTGTCTGACATTTCGAAATGGACACGGAAAACAAAATACACCCAAAATTTGAGTTTAAAGCAACGAGTGTGACAAAATCTCAAAAATCCGAATAAAATGTTTTTATGGCCGTAAACCAACGAAAAGCATTTAAAATTGAATAAACATGTGTTTCTGCCCTAACCTAAGGCGTTTGGTACTGAAATTGGGACAGTGAAATCTATAAAACAACAGATAGGACGTTTTTGACCAAAAATATGTACATATGATTCAACAATTGTTACATTGGCATTCACTTTGGTAATTTTGTTCCAGTTATAGTAACCTCGGACATTTTGATTTATGCACAGCTTGTTTATTGCATTATGTATCAACTACCGTTAGCATTTTGTAGTTGAAATGCAAATTTTGTTGCAGTGAGATAATTGTAGACACCAGCTGTCATTCAATGCCTCGGTGTCTTTATAGGCCAGGGGAAGTGGCTCACCCAGAGTGAATTTATGTCAGAGAAAAAGTAGATTTTGTATGAGAATTGACAGAAAAATGAATGACAAGTTCTTCCACTTCTCCTGGCCTATTTCCCCTCCGTCTGTGCCTCAAGTATAAAACGTTAAGTTAATTTGTCTTTGGTTAAGCTGTATTAGCTCTCTCGCAGATTCATCCTCGCCCTTCTCCCCGCTTGAATGCCAGATTCGCACACTTGAGCGTGTGGTAGATGATTGCAGTTTTCCACTGCATGGTAGCTACCGGTAGGTGATGGTACATTCAGCAATAATAATAGTCACCAAATTTCTCAAGTTTTTGCATTAATGACTATCTTCTATCTACTTTTCTTTCATTCTGCTGTGAACTTTTACAGTAATTGTCATTTCGACTGTGTTAAAGCTTAGCGATGCTTCAACCCAAGCAAATTGACAATTAGTATATAAATTCACTGCAGAATGTAAGTGAGGCAGATAGAAAAAAGGCATATTGTACGTTTTGTTGATGAATAGATTTTCGTGCAAATTTTCAACTTGGAAAATAAACATTCACACGTCTGTTTATATGTCAGTACACTAAGGTTTTTTTTTTACACGGTCCCCCGTGCCGTGCAAAAACATTCCGTGCAAAAAAACCGTGCTAATTCTGGAATTTGTGTTAAAATAAACCGTGGTAATTCTAGAATCCGTGGAAAAAGTACCGTGTTAATTCTGAAATCCGTGTGAATAGGAAAAAAGAGCCGTGTTAATTCCGAAATCCGTGTAAATAAGTAAAAAAACCGTGTTATTTCCGAATTTTGTGCAAAATAAATTCCGTGTTAATTCCGAAAGGCGTGTAAAAAAAGCCGTGTAAAAATAAAGCGTGCAAAAAAAAACCGTGTAAAAAAGACTTTAGTGTACAGCAAAAGCACAAAACTTGCATTCAATGCTTGACATGTTGGTTCTGTTAACTACGACGCCACCCAATATATTGCAGACATAGTGGGTGAATGTTGTGGTGTGACAAAATTGTTTAGGTGTAAGTCTATTGAAAGGCAAAATCCTCAATATATTAATAAAATATAATAATTCTATGACTAATAGGTCTTTTTTAAATGGTACGCTAGTGAACGAAACAAAACATATCAAGACTAACAATTCAAAAGGCCTCATCTCCAAAAAGTAAACAATGAGAAAAATGCAATCTTGTTTTGTCAAACAATAAATCAAATTTAAATTATGAATTTAAGCATTTTATGTTATTTTATCGTCCAGAAAGTCGATGGATAAACTGATTTTTAGCTATGAATATTCATTACTATCATTTTAGCAAAAAAACCTGCTAAAAAAACGAGTCAAAGGAAATGAGGCTTTTATTTCACCAAAAGCTATGCAGCCCTTTTCATTTGTGCCCATAGACGCCGGCCGACGCTGATGAGGCCTGTGAGTTGACGCCTTTGTTTACTTTAAAATGTGTTGAGGCCTTCTAGTTGTGGCTTGTTTTTTCATCATCTTCAGATGTGGCCTTTTGAAAATCATTCAATATTCATGATAAAATACGATAATTGAAGTGTAGAAGAGTGTTACGTGGTAAATCCAGGTACATGGGATCTCCGCAGCAAGAGGAGATTCGTGCGGTCGGTTAAGTATGTGATTTATTCAATCATCGTCATCGATAAACATAATGGATGTGCTAAGCGAGAGTGTCGTCGAGCAGTTATATGGAAATATTTGTTCAATTGAAGTAATATTTCAATTGAACGTTATGTTTCATGTAATTATAACGAAATCGTGTTGTTATCAATAAGTCGTGAAGTACAGACATGCTGACACAGGTATCATTAGGTAGTATGATACAAAATACATCACTCCACAGGAACCCGACGAAAAATTTGATTATGTTCGCAGTTGAGACTATCGCTGTGTAAAATAATACATGGAGCGGAGCGGCTGAAGTATAACTTGTATCTGCTTAGTAAATTTGAAACATTTTTTCGTAATTTTAGTTGCAATTTTGATGTTTGTTTAATAGGCCTCAACTCGGTTTCAAGTAAATATAGAAATGGGGCCTTTTTGGGAAAAGGCCGCATTTGCGATTAATATCCTAATTATCGGGAAATGAGATGGGGCCTTTTAGAAAAATGATATTTTTTCAACTTTCATGCATATTTTTGCATGACTATTGTATGATACAGTAAGAATAGGCTCTTATACACTTAAATCAGCCGAAACCCGATTTGTTTACATTTTGGACTTGAGGCCTTTTGAATTGTTGGTCTTGATATGGCAACCATGCGCTGTCAAACATCAACACCCTCCTCTCAAATTTCTGGTTTCAAGCCCAGCAAGTCGAAACAGGAATATTCATTAGAAAACTTGAAAATTTCATGTTCTCAAATTGTTCATGGATCGTTTAGAAACCGTAATTTTAAAATATCACTAATTTCCACTCTTCTCAACTGTTTAAACGGCGAGAGCTTTGCACTTAATCAACACGAAACACCATAACAGAAGATTGTAGCCACGCACTAGACTGAAATTTCCAGACGTTCTTCTTTCACTTCTCTAGAACACCGTTCAGAGTATTACCGCCTCAAGAATACACTCGCGATAATGTTCTACGTTTTCGACGCACTTTAAAGTTAACAAAACGTTTAAAATAATAATTTTTGCAAACCTTTTTCACAAAACAATCCGCCCGAACCAAGCAAGCAAGCAGCCAACGATACGAACGCGAGATGAATGTACATCAGTGACAACGAAGTAATGTCGACTTTAATAGAGTCGATTTCGCACACCGGCATCGTGACGCCCTATCAGCAGTATTTTTCCTGCAGTTTTTGACAACGAACGAAAGCAAACAAAACTACAAGAAATTGTGATCCTTTAGGGTGGGTCGGAAGTCAGTTGCATTGCCCATTGCACGGTGACGTCATCACAAAATCGCTCTCTTTCCTGCCTTCGGGAAATCTGAAAACAACGGTGCCTGTACCTGTCAAAGTTGACAGGTACTGGTACCATTGTTTTCAAGTTTTGCTGAAGAGCGAAACAGAGAGAATTTCGCCGTGAAATGCCTAATTGGAGGTCGACAATACTCTTGGAAATCGAACAACGGAAATCAAACTTACCCAAACACTTTGTCAACGTTACTTTTGAAATTCAGTAGACAAAACCTTTGCTACGAGGAATACTATTTGAAAGTCTTAACCCCAAACACAACGTGAACGGCAAGCTTATCTTGATCTGTCAGATGAAGTTAAGTATCTAGGGCTCATGCTAGATAAGAATTTAACTTTCAAAAATCACATTGAGGGCATTCAAGCTAAATGTAATATTATGTATCCGGTAGAAATCAAGACCAACATTTATTTATAATTATTATTTTCTCGGGCCCCATGCGTCGCAGCTAATATGTGAATAGTGCGCTGTGTTCATAAATATCGTAAGAATGCAGCGCCACACTAAAAAACTGATTTCAAAATGCGGCGAGTTGAGGCGCGTCACGAGTCTCACTGGCGCGATCCGGTTTGGTGGCGGTGCGACAATAAATATGTAAAATGTCTCTATCCCCTTATTAATAGAAAATCAAAGCTTTGTCTTAAGAACAAGCTTTTGATATTCAAACAAATTTTCAGGCCAGCCATGTTGTATGCCATGGACTAGCTGTTGTAATACCAGGAAGAAAGCTCTGCAGAGAATTCAAAATAAAATTTTGAAAATGATCCTGAAGCTTCCTCCCTGGTATAGTACCACCCGAATAAAAAATACAATACAAAAACAATATAACGTATTGTAACAGTACCATTCAGTATATTGGAAATACAATACAGTATATGTAACATGACAATACAATTACAGTACAATATATTGTTTTGAACAGTTCACTGTATGGTATATGAGATTTTTGCAATATACACTGTAAGACCAAAGTACCCTTTAAAGGGTAAAAAAGTACCCTCTTTGAGAGAAACTAGTTTAACTCATTAAAAGAGTAAAGGGCCTTTACTCATTAAAGAGTAAACGGCTTGTACGTCAGTTTAAGGAGTAAATTTTACCCACTATTCGGATTGGATTGATATGGATAATGGGTAAAATACACCCTTTAATTTGTTTTCAAAAATCATTTTATTGTCGGATTTTAAATCATGCACAGTTTAAGATGCTGAAACTAATCAATGACTTCAGTGATGAACTAATAAACTTTATTTAATCATTTTTTCATATGTTAGGTAATGCAGAATCGTGATAAGATGTTATCCAGCTCATGATGGATACGTCGCCCGGAACATCGTGATATTCATATGCCTAATATGTTCGACCCGCCGATGGAGAACATTGCAAGTTCCGATTTGATCTTGTGGTGTATATCCTGCATTTAAAACATAATGTATATTTTATTAGTCTATTTATAGGATAGTAAACACATTTTATTTTTCTTACCTACATTTTAAACTTCTTGTTCCATCTGTCTAAAAATTTTGCTCCAACTGTTGGTTGTATGTACCTACAAGTTGAAGTAAATTTTCACCCATTAAAGAGTAAACCCTCGGAACTATAAAATGGGCAAATAATACCCTTTATTCAAAATTGAAAATTACCCATCATTTTGACAGCTCCATATATCAGCAAAAAGTGGGCATTTTTTATACTTTAATGGGTACTGCCGAGTTTACAGTGTAATGTATGGGTGGTTAAGTATCGTAACAATACAAATATAGATATTTTCTCATACAGACATTTTGAGAATACAATACGATATAATGTTCATGTATTGTCTTGATTAGCAATTCGTGTATTGTTGTACAATGCAAAAACAATTCAACGAAATGTATCATGGTTGCATTCGTCGTTACAGCTAATGTCAAGTGACTTCTAAAAAACTACTTATTTTAACTTTTTGAATATCTTTCACCCAACATTTCCTGCTATCAGAACTTGTTTTGTTTATTTCTTTCAGTAAAGTTACATAGAAAAAAGCAACAGTTGTTTTACGCGAAAATAGGAATTTGACCAAAATTGTAAGGTATAAAACCAATTAAAAACAATACAATGTTCTGTTACAATATATTTTATTGTTTTTGAATTGTATATCCAAACAAGAATAATATTGCTTCGACATTCAATTACAATACGCTGTATTGTATCCAATACGTTATACTGTACATTAATGGTTTATTCCATTCACTGAATGATACGTTTTTATCCGGGCAATGAGTTACATAGAATATCCAATGTTGAAACATTGGAACAAATGTCAAATAAAATAATTAATAATTTCAGGCAAAAATCGTTACAATCTTCTATTGCCACGATTAATGCGTTATATGTTTTGGTTAAGTTAGGTTAAGCATCTTAAAAACTTTTTTTTTTCTCTTATAAGCATCACAGCAAAAAAAGTTGTTGAATATTACATCGAAACCGCTGCAACCAAGTCGTTCCCTCGGTTGTGTAATATTACACAGCTCGACGTACTCGCGGGTTATTGGTGTAATAAATGCAATCGATGTAATTCTTCCGATGTAATATATTTAACGTACACAATACGATGTAATCAATGCGATGTAATATGGAAACTATGTAATCTAAGCGATTTAAGCAAAAATAAAGCGATCACGAATTTACTTCAATGGCTGATTGAATTGCTTTTTTATCCTTTTACGCTCATAAATTTCATTTGCAGGTGTAAAAACAGCTTTTATTGAATTAAAATTGTATTTTCGTAACTTTCATTAGAAAATAAAAGGATAAATAGCAATTCATTCGGCCATTGAATAGAATTCAAATGTAATCAGATGCATGGTAATTGAAGCGAAGAAAATACGTTGATATATTGTTTTTTTTTTATTATTCACTATTTAATTATTATTTACATGATTAAATACGGCATAAAAGTATGGCCCAAAGGTCGTTGATGCATGAAATATAGATCCGATTTTCTAAAAGCAGCCAATAGAACGGTGATTACAGCTCGATCAGGAAATCCAAACTCGTTCACCTGGCATGAAAAAAGAGAACGAAAAGGAAATATTAATAGAAAATAGAACATAACATTCACGTGTTTGAATATAAGAACTTTGATAGAAAAAAGAGTTATACTTAAGGTGAAGATGCATCGAAGCCAAACCTCGGATTTTCAAGCGCAAATCTAGAGAACAATACAATCGTTATAGCTGAAAATAGCACTAACTGGTCACAACCAGCGAGTGACCAGTGAGTTGAATTTTCAGCACAAACGGTTGTCTGGTTTTCTATATTTGTGCTTTTAAAAATTCTAAGTTTGGCTTCAATGCAGTGCTTCTAGTTTCGTGTAGTAATGCCTATACCAAATTCTGAAAGTGTTTCTTCATGAACTCAATCAAGATTATTACGCATTTTTACTTGCATTCACTATAAATTCTACTGTAATTCTTATAGAACCAATCAATATTGAAGCTTTAAAAAGGTTTGTTTAACAGTTGTATGCGGTACCACGGTCATTTACAAAATGTCTTAAACGTTTTATTGAAAAAAAAAAAACTACGTCGAACATCTTGAGATTTTTCAATACATTATGATGACCTTGCGCATGAAACAATAATCTGGTTTGTTTTACGCCGGTTTCTCAAATAGCGACGCGACAGTTGACAATTTAATTCACTTGAGCGACGTTGCACTTGCAGCGATTACTCGGATGCACAGATCCCAAAAAAGTTTCTTTTTGTAGACTCTCAGAACTTCAATCTGGATTATTTTTTATCATTACGTTTCATCGTGAATTGCTGCCAAAATTCTGCAATGAATTCTTTATTGAGCTGTATCAAAATTATCTCCAGGCTAATTCATTTGAGACCTAAAAAATAAAAAGAAATATTAGTTACGGTTACTTTATGATTTTTCGTATCTATTTATTGGCTGTAGATTTTGAAATTCGTAGTATGTACATAAATATCGAGAAAAGTTTATACAACATTTTAGAATAAACCCCTAGGTTTAGCGAATATATCAAGTACTCGCATATAAGAATATAATTTTCGAAATTTATAAACATTTTCTTTCTAAAGATTAGAAAATGATCTAAAAAAATAACTATAGATAAGAAGCAATGATTGAGAGAATAAAAAAATACAGATTCCTCAAATAGTTTCAAGTACACTCTTTGTATTTTGTTAGGAGTTCCTGTTCATTTTTTTACCATTATTTTCAAAAAAACATTTAAAATTTTACCGTAACAAAGATTAATACTTCCACCAAGATTTTTACCATGTATTATTTACTCGCATGTTTTAAATGATAATGCTAAAACTAGTGCTGTGCTGATATCGATAATATCGAATTGTTCCAAAAAGCGGTTAAACATATTTTACAATAACTTCTAATAAAAAAAGTTAATTATCATGAAATGATAGTTTTTTCTAAACAAAATGTATAAATTGGGAATGAATGAAACGGAGTCGTAAATTCATTTTTAAATGTCATAACATCTCTTGATGGTATTCTGAGGAAAACATATCTGGTACTTCACACTGCTTGCTTTGTTTTTAAACTCCTATGTTAGTTCTATCTAGATTTTTAAAAGACAGTCTTCAACCATTTTGCACAATAAATTTTATATGATCAATAGCACTGCTAACATTTACGCAGCCGAACACCAGGAAACCCAGTGCAGTGGAATGAGAATTAAACCATTACACTTCGTAGAATTCATAATACGCCTGAAAATGTGTTACATTTTTCAAATTCTTCATGTAATGACAATTATCTATAATCTCTCCAGAAATTCGTAAATACACAGGTTAGTTTATTAAAATCTGTTAAAAAAATTCCAACATATAACTTTAAATTATATCCCGCAAATTTTATTGCGAGATTCCTGAATAAATTTTAAAAGCAATTGGCTTGTTTAGGGGTATTCTGTTTTTTATAAATTCTGATTCTACGTTAAAAGCTGAGCCAGAATCCAAAGTTTCATAATTTTCCGTGCCCGGAAACTATTTTTAAAACACGTTTGAACTTAGTATGGAAATTGCGTTTGAATCACCCCTCGGCATATTTTACTTCGGAACGAGCTGTCATTATGTAAATTTGAATGTCATTGAGTCGACGGATTGAAATCTTTTTCAATCATTTAGTATATCAAAATTAAGGTAGTAAAGCGCAATAAAATCGTGTTAGACTTACAAAAATGTGCTCTTTCGATCAAGCTACAAAAAACCGTGTATTTTTCATCACTAAACAACCCAATTGCAGGAATATTTTCCAGATAAGAAATACGTGGAATGGAACCCATAAAATTCTAGCAATGGTATAGAAATGTGAAGATTCAAGTTATTTTTTGGTAAATCTCTATTTTAATTTCTAAGGAAGTTTCGTAGCGCAGTTCGTGGAAATTTGGATGACTTTTCAGTTTTTTATGGAATTAATCAATAAAAGTGTTGTACAGTGAAACCTCCATGAGTCGATATTGAAGAGATCATCGACTCATGGAAATATCGAGTCATGGAACAGCAATCCTTTGGAAAGCTACTTTTAGGGACCATCATAGTAACCATGAAATTTTGTTTTTAGTATGGTTCCATGAGTCGATATCGAGTCATGGAACATCGACTCATGGAGGTATCACTGTAATAACCTTAGAGAAATTCGTCAAAACATCACTGTAAATATTTTAGATGGAATCCTAGTAGGGAGCCTATGCTTGGCACCTTTGATTTGCCTCGGCAGGGGGTTCTATAAAAGTTACTAAATTCATATTTGGCCACAATATGCGTCGTATCGAAATGCTTCTTATTGAAAAATGTCAGACAATTTCAAACACCCCATGCTAATGTGAAATCATAGGAATGCCCAAGTAGATCATTAATGATAATTACTAGACAGTTTCACAAAAATCAAAATTTCTGGGATTCAACCAGTCACCCCCAAGTCCTAGTTACAATACTAAAACAAACTACCAGACAAATTTTCATCCAATTTGGAGAAGATTAGAAGGTGCCTCAAGTCAAAATCGTGTTTTTTGGCTATTTTTTACATTCAAAAAATTCTACCGAGAATTTGGAAAAATGAAAATCAAAATAAATACCACTGGTTGAACGTATTATTAGTACTTTACAACTTTTGAGAACACTGTATGCCGATTAGAGATGGTTTTGACCTCATAAAATTGATTTCTGTTCATTAATGTACCTGTAAAACATACATTTCTCTACAGTTTTTGTTCTACGAGATTCTTAACCTCATGCCTAATCGTAAAAAGTTCAATCGTAGAATCATTCCTTTGTCATTTCTGAACATTATTGTAGTACATCATTTTTGTCTCCGAATTACAGATAAATTGTAAAAAATCGTCGGAAATACGACATTCCTCATTCCCCCGCATTTAGAGCTGCTGCCAAATGGCGCAATTGCTGACATGTTACAAAATTGAACATAGTAGCTTTGCTTTTTCAATGATGGATGATGATTGAAGACAACATCAACGCAGTCGTGTTTCAAACAACATTCGCATTTGATGCCAAACAATTTCATATGTAATATAGCCCCGAAGTCAAGCTTCTCGACTACCGATCTTGAGAATCAGAGTTTGATTCTTTTTTTCGAATGAAACCAATGTTTATTATATGCAGCATATAAAAAGGACTAAAGGCGCAAATCACTACTTGAGCATTTCTCTTCATTCACTTAGGAGTGGGAGTTGTTCTATTGATTAAGGCTCAGCCCTAAAAAACACTTTTGAACAAGAAATCGTGATGAAATTTGTTGGCCTCAAGTCATTTGGTCCATTGGAAAAAAAGAACACTCTAAATGAACTCGCATAATCAAACTCTGATCCTCAAGATCAGTAGTCGAGAAGCTTGACCTCGGGGCTATATCACATATGTAAATGCTTGGCATCAAATGCGAATGTTGTTTGAAACACGACTGCGTTGATGACATTTGCTAGATGTTTTCTTCAATCATCATCCATCATTGAAAAAGCAAAGCTACTATGTTCAATTTTGTAACATGTCAGCAATTGCGCCATTTGGCAGCAGCTCTAAATGCGGGGGAATGAGGAATGTCGTATTTCCGACGATTTTTTACAATTTATCTGTAATTCGGAGACAAAAATGATGTACTACAATAATGTTCAGAAATGACAAAGGAATGATTCTACGATTGAACTTTTATGATTAGGCATGTGGTTCAGAATCTCGTAGAACAAAAACTGCAGAGAAATATATGTTTTACAGGTACTTAAATAAACAGAAATCAATTTTATGAGGTCAAAATCATCTCTAATCGGCATACAGTGTTCTCAAAAGTTGTAAAGTACTAATAATACGTTCAACCAGTGGTATTCATTTTGATTTTCATTTTTCCAAATTCTTGTTAGAATTTTTTGAATGTAAAAAATAGCCAAAAAACACAAATTCGACTTGAGGCACCTCCTAATCTTCTCCAAATTGGATGAAAATTTGCCTGGTAGTTTGTTTTAGTATTGCAACTAGGACTTGGGGGTGACTGGTTGAATCCCAGAAATTTTGATTTTTGTGAAACTGTCTAATAATTACCATAGCACTTAAGAATTACATAAGGAAATTTCGCATCCCTAGAGCAATATCTGGTGGAATATCTGAAATATGTATATATTAGTAGTTCATATTGATGAATTTGGGACAATTCTGTCAACTTAAACAATTTGGTCAATAACTTTGCTAAAAACTTGTTTACTCTCCTACGCTATGTTTGCACTAGAAGATTATAAAAACCCAAAGAAGGTACATTTTTTACATTTTCACCGATAGAACGGTTAGGAATTACAATATTGGACAATACATTTGCAACTTTTTTTTTGTTTTCCATACAAAATGACCATCTTCGGTATGCTTGATCTCAGTTTATGGACCGATTCAAATAATTGACCTAACTAAACACATTGGAGGAATAGTTTGATGGTATCTTCAGCAATTTTGTAGATTTTGACGAGATGAACAAGTTTGCTAAAGACAGTTATTGTATAGGTCTATCAGATATAAACACAAATAGTTTTGAATTTTTCGTCAAAAACTTCACTTTAGTTAAATCGTTATTACATTTAAACTTGTGATTGGAAAAAATATTTAAAAATATATGTTACAGTTCAAGTTGTGTCTGTGTCATTCTGTGAAAATTTCGGTCAATAAATAACTGCGATCTAGCTTACCAAGTTGACCATTTTGTATGGAAAATTGAAAAAGTTGCAAATGTTTTGTACAATACTGTATGTTAGTTATTTGCCCAAAGCTTCCTTCACATATAACTCCGAAAAACGTCTTCTGGAGTGGTGATTTTTCTAGGATTTTTAGGAATAAGGAATTCATACAAAAAAAAAATGGTTTTAGAAACCATCTAGAATTCAACATGAAATTTTCCTAAAGATCATAGAATCACAGAAATTACCTCAGAACTTCTGTCGACAATCTCTTAAGATTTTTATAGACAAATTTCAATAGATTTCCCAGAATTTCATCTAAGATTGTCGGTTTATAACATTTTCAAGTATCAGTAATTTTTCCAGAGATGCCTTAGGGATTTTTAAGTATTTCGATCAAGATTTCTTCAAATTTTCAACAAAGAACAAGTTCTTTGCGAAATTTCCCAAGAATGTCTTGAATTTTTCAGTAATTCTTCCAAGGATGTCTCCAGAAAAATGTTAAGAAAGTTTTACAAAAATTATTGTAATTTTTTTTTTGATCCGGGAAGTATTTCTATAGAAAATCCTAGAGTAACCTTTGATTAACTTCTACAAGGATCTCTGAGAAAAAAAATGTAATATTGTAAAGTCTTGGAGAACTTCTAAGATTGCTAATCTGTTAATCTGCTAATATCAACGCACCCCCTAGCCATGGCCAATCTGCGTTGTTTACACAAACATCCCTATAAACCCCACACTGGGAAATACGTTTACCGAAAAAGGCGTTATGAGGTTCTGCACTGCATTCTTGTATTGGATTTACTTTTTGGATTTTGTTAGCAATTCACAAAAAAGTGAAAGAGAAAGAAAACATGATTTGTGCAGGCAGAGCCCCATAGGCCATGCTATACCAGTTAGCACGCCCGACGCCCACCGATGACAGAGTGGGTAGGCTCGCACCATCGTCCCGCCCTTCTACCTATTTTTGAGATAGGCAGTTCTGTCAGGGTGTAAATAGTTTTTAAGTCTGAACCAAATTAGACTGTTATATTGGATACTTCTCTCATTTAGCTGGAGGTTGCTTCGTTGGTCCGTTGGTTCCGACGATCGTTCCCGTATCCGCGTTTCCTCGGCCATTACGCTGTTTACATTGCATTGTTGCTCGTGGTAGTGGCGGGTTAAAAATGAAAACAAGGATAGGGAGAGAAGAAATGTTAGTGATTGTAACATGCTTTATTGCAGTATTGGCCTACACTGAAGTCATACAAAATTCGCTCTTTGGATTCCCACGATAACAATCCCTGAAACTGATTACACAGCGTAACAAAAATGACATGTTTGCGTGTCTCAAGAACCAAATTATGTGTCTCTAGTAGATTTGGGGCTGCTGAATCTGATGCCGTTCTCAGAAATGTTCCAGCACGTCACAATTTTTAGCTACAGGTCGCCAAAGTTGTACAAAACACTGCTTTTATTAATGTTTACATGAAATTTAAAGTACAATTTATCATACTTTTTTGTAATCTAATCCACCAAACATGCAAAATAGAACTTGAACTTTCATTTCAGACATAATTTGATTGAAATTGCGCGATTAAATTTCGATTAAACCGATTTTTTCAACATGCTTGCAGTCTCCATACAAAATTCTTCGTTTCTTCTATATGGCAAAATACAACAATTCTCTAAACCATCAAAAAATAACTTTTCCGTATCGAAAATAATACAAACTTTGATGATAAGTATTGTTATACACATAAAGTTTGAATTCAGTGGCAAATTAAGCCAATATATTACCTTACAAGCTGGGAAACTTGCATGCAAGTTGGCTGAAATAGTCATTTTTTGCATTTTCAACAGTCAATATCTCAAAAACTAGACGTGCTATGATATTTCTGAAAACGGCAATGGATTCAGCAGCTCTTAATTAAGTGAATAGCGGTATTTTGGTGCTGGAGACAAAAACATGTTCCGCAGTGTTATGAACCACATAAAATTTATCCGATAGAGCAAAAATCTTAATGTTTCAATGTAGGATAATCCAGCTTTATTGCATGTGAGAAGTTCTTGATGATATTCTCACAACGGCCATTCAGAATGGTTCGACGAATGTAGATAAAAGATCATTATGATAAAATTAACGCGACGACTTGTTAGTTAGCTCAAAAAGATTATTGTATTTGCAACTGATAATTTAAATAGTTAAGCTAAGGGTCGGTTATTGTATATAATTTTATAGATAAAGAGAAGTATAGCACGAACGCGAAGTAATGACCTTCCATTCCATCTTCAAGTGCTCCCCACAAGCCCAACACTTCATTCTGGCACTTTACAACGTCCATGTTGTAACTTGTTCACACAAGAAATCTGCCTCTGTTCTGCCGAGTTGGCAGAACGCGCCCGTACCCCATTCTGAACCAAAGGACAGGATTCAACTAATATCATGGTACCTTAACTACAAATACAAAAGCTACTTCTATGTTATTTCCACTACTACGCTCACGATAATTATGTTATGATCGTTAGAATAAAAACGGTAGAGGTTACTACTACATAACAGAAATACTACCCAAAGAACGCTAATGTCGCCAGTGTTGGTGTGGATGCAAGGTAGTGCAAAAATGTTTAGAGAATTAAATAAGTTATAAATTACAGCATTCTGTTCAAAAATATTATATTATTTTATAAAAGACAGTAAAGAATGAAACATTTCAGTAACAACAGCGCCATTAGTTTTCTAATTATTATACATATATCAGTAATACTTTTCTAATTCCGCTACAACCTTAATATTGTAAAATGGCGTAAATCAGCACATTTTGGAATGTTTCTCAAACATTGGAAAATATTGTTAATGATGTTTTTAATTGCAATTATGAATATACAAAAAACAAACAGCGGTATGGGCATCGGATTTAGGCGATGCGCTGAATTAGGGCAACCCACAGTATTGGTCTTATACCAAGGTAAGTATTACTACGTTGTTAGTAAACCTAATATAAAAGTCTATTTTCAATGTGTGAGACGCAGAGACCACCCGCACCCACTCTTGCGCCTCGTGGACTATTGAAAACGACTTGTGTATATTGAACTAATACTACTATTAGAAATAGTGCTACTGATGAAGGTGATCGTTGGTTTCCCAGTCTAGTTAGTGATTTGAGTGTTAGTAGAGACTGGTAGTAGGCCCTGCCGGTCCCTCCAGCATTACGCGTAGTTATCTGGTGTTAGATCATGCGACAGTAACTAAACTCATGCTGAAGGTGTGATAAGTGTAAAATATATTTAAGCATTGCAACACATGTCATTATATAACTTAAACTGCTAGATTAACTTACATTTTATAAGTTATAATTACGATCAATAAACATTAGAGTAATTTCACAATATGAACAATATGCAATGCCAACTTGATTAATCACCGTCAATCCCATCACCCAAGGGCAGGGTTGGAGAACTTCTAAGATAAATTGATAATTGAAAGAAAAAGTCAATCAGATCTCTGGATAAATCCAGAACGATTTTGACTTAAAAAAAAACATCGGACGCGATTCCTGAAATAATTACAAAACAAACTACAATAATTACATTTTAATTAACTGGCCTGAAATTTTAAATGACATGGAGATTTTACTTGACAAACTGCTTTACAAAGGTCTGGAAGAACTACGGGAATATACCATGGATGAAATGCTAGAGAAATTCATGGATTTTTTGACATATATCGTGAGGAATCTAAGTTTGAATTTATTGAGAAATTCCTGGAAGTATTGGTAATAGATCAGTACGGATTATAACTGGAGGATTTTTTCAACATAATCTGTGGGACTGGGGAACACTTCCACGCAACGGAACACACGCAGTTAGCGGAAAATAGCGGACAATCTCGGAATAACTACCGGAGAATTAAAATACACACGCGGTCTCGGTTACAACTTTTATTCGAATGAAAATAACGGTAAACAGTAATAAAGATGTTAGTTCAAAGAGGTGCGCACTAAAGAGGCACACGTTAGAGAGGCGCACGGAAAAATGCGCGTCAGTATAATGTAGGTGAGGGAGACCGTCGCCTATTTCTATCATAATCTTCGTAGAAACTTAAAGTGAAGAGGCATCGAAGCCACAGCTTCAATAGCAGAAATCTGGAGAGCCAGAAAGCCATTCACGCTGAAAATTTGACACGCTGAAAAAAATCAGCAGTGCACCAGATCCCACTCATTTAAGGAAAGTTATGTGTTCAAATGTTTATTATAAAATAACTACTGTGTCGATCATTACTATTTCAGCGGCAAAATAAAAAAAAAAACTATCATGTACAAATATTTAATTGCATTTGTTACTGCACCTAAGTGTTCCTTTTTCCGCTCACGGTAAAACAAATCGCAACGAACTTACTGAAAAATGCATTTTTTGGAATTTAGTTATTCATCCTGATATTTTTTATGGTCAAACCATAGCTACTACTGCAATAAGGAAAGCTGTATACTAAAATCGACATTTCTTGAACATTTTGTTTAATTTTTTGCATGAGCGGTTAATGGAACACACAAAAATACCTAGTGATCCGATAACCGCTCACGAGGTCTTGTGTTTTCAATATAAAGAATTATTTTATCGAATGAAAATAACTTCAGGTGATTTCATTGGAAAGTTGGTAATATTTCTAGAATGTATCCGTGCGAAAAATGTTGGTTTTTCACACGAAAAAATATTTTTACACTAGTGAGCGGATACTGGTGCACTGATGGTAATTTAATACAAAAATCACTAAACATTTTAGAGAACACTCAGCATCTGTAAAAAACAACTGAAAGCTTCAAAATTTCTTCAAATTCAAGGTATTTTCGTGCTGACTACGTTACGCGATATAAGAATGCAATAACATATATATAATTAGCAAAGAAAGTAGAGCTCATAGGCTAGTGTTCGGCTGAGACATAGGGTATGATCCAAATGGACCGTAACGCTAAATAAAAGTAGACGTTGGAAGAAGAAAATAATATGAATAATTACCCTCTTCACTGTGGTAGCTGGAATTAGACCCGTTCGAGCCAAATATGCTGACGAAGTTCCTTCATGGTTCCATAATGGTAAACATCGTTCTATTCAACTCCCTTGGTGGTCAATATTTCCCTTTGCACAAAGGCAAACGTATCCCGTGGCAATCACAAATCCCGCCGTTTCTCCAGCTCCTTGAAATTGGCATGCCTTTCGCCAGAAAAAATCGCCGGCGGCAAGACCAGCTTCCCCATAGAGCAGGATACCATACTGGGGTAAACCATCTTGTAGCGCGGATCGGAACCGATCACTGCACCGACGGTTCAAAACTGGCCGAACCGATTCTCGGACGCAATCAATTCGAAATTCGTGCCACCTACATATATTTGGTTTGTTCCCCTGGCCAGGTGTTCAGGAAGTTCCGGAATGGCCGGAAAAAGTGGAGGCATCGGAATGACGTCTTTCGAGGGCACATTGATGGTTGACCTATCCGGATTACTGCCACGGCCCTCTTCAATCGAGTTGACCCAAGCACCGGATGACCGCTTCTTCGTGGTCCTGTTGAGTGGGAGAAAATATTCATATAAAAGTTATTTTTGGTGGATTTCGCACCAACGACCGCTGGGACATTTTTCATTTTAACCACCGGACGATCGAAAGTCTGATTCCGTCGGATCATGTTTTTTTTTCGCCGAAACCGATACTTACCACAATTAATACACGTAGTCGTGGTCTAAAATCACTAAATTTTCGAATTTTATTTTTAAATTTTCGTGATAAAACTAACAAAATAAATATTCAAACGCGAACAACTTTGATAAACAAAATGACTTTGTCGTTTGTCGACCATCGAACAACAACATGCGGACAGTGTTGCGAGATTTATTATCGCATTGAGGTTGAATGTGAAATAGCATCGGTTTTGTGTAATATCACTAAACCAGGTCGGATTGATGTGGTTGCAGCTGTTTATGTGTAATATTGTTTGTGCTTCATATGTAAATATTACACAAGACCAACGTACTGCAAAGTAGTGATGTCGTTTCAATGTAATTCAAGGGCAATGTGATATCACACCGCAGTTGATGCTATTATGCATCTGAAACTTGTGATTACATTGATTTTTCGTTACGTCGGCATTATTACATCGAGTCATATTACATAATTTTTTGCTGTGCAGGTGCAATCAACTCACCTGTATAAAATCTGAACTGCTACGGCAAGTAAAATGTAATATGTTATTAACAAAATGTTAATTAAATCTTAAATTTGTTTTACCAAATTAGGATGATAGTGTTGTCTAATAGCACTGAATATCTATATATAAGAAATGAATGTAATGTCTGGAATGATACTAATAAAGAAATAAAAAAAATGCAATAATTGGTAATGCACAAGCCCTACTAAAGCATTTATGTTTGTATATTTAGGGTTTATGATGTATGTTAGCTTAAAATAATGTATGTTTAGGGCTTGCGTTAAAAATAAACAAAACAATGAATCCATTGACTACCTTTCAATGGTTTTCTTTACCAGCTTAATGATTTTTTTTTTGTTGGAATCAGGATTCGAACCCACAACTAGGATGTGTTAGATGCCTGGCACGTTGGTGCCCTGTGCTAAAGCTGCTGATGTAATAAGGTAAGATAAAAGTTCCTTATAAACGAAGCCACTGTGTGTGTTAACATTACTATTCGCCCAGTTATTGCGAATAGAAAGAATTCTCTTCGGCGATTGATTTCCTTTCCTCACCAAATGAAACATCAATAGAAAGAATTTGATCACCATTCTTTCTCGTAGAGGAAATAACAGAACTTAACCCACAAAACAAAGCCCTAGCGCATTGAAAAGTTTTAAGGGGAGAGCATAAGCGTGGCTAGATTTAAGGGGAGAGAATGAATACATATATCCTTAGATCATGAAATGGGGGTTCGAGATGCAAGAAAGTCATTTCATTATTCCTCCATATCCCACAAAACGTTATGAGCGAGTGCGAACATGCTCGACCGTCTTACTTATTCATTACAGATTCGAGTGCGTTCAATGAGGTTATGTAATCTTGTATGATAGCATAACTGTCTGTATATTCACTCTAAACGCTTAGCATAATGCTATATTAAAATAATGCTACAAAGCATTTACAATGTTAATCAAATGCATCATTGCTTGACAGTTATGAAATAAATGCATGATAACATTATTAATGCAAAAAATGTTGACTTTCGACCAAATTAATGCAATGGTATAATCACAGACAAACAGACGTAACACTTAGAACAAATTTCTTCAAAATCCATCGCCCGCTTTACACCATCATCATCTGGTGAGCATGTTGTACGAAAAGGTGTTTCGTGCAACAAGACCGGCTGATGGCGGTAGTGTGAAACGTCATACGCGAAGAAAAACGTTGCGCGTGCCTCTGGATGTGAGATTTGTAACATTGCGATTTTGGAATGATCGTTAAATGATGCTAGGGATATTTCTTGCAAGAAATGCTCAAGAAAAGCATTTTTCTTTGATCGCAGTACGCAGTTAAAAAGAAATGTCATTTCAAATGGAGCTTACTGTAGAAAATTTCTTGACCATTTCTTGAGCAGAAATTTTTACTTTTCTTGAGCGGAGCAGCATACCTAGCTTTAAACGTTGGGCGTATAAAAAAACATAAGGTTTTAAAGTGACGGCAATGTTGCTTCTGGGATGTAGAAAAATTATCGTTTAGAAAAAAATAACGTTTTAAAGTTACGGCCATGTTGATTCCGGGATGTTTCACCTTAACAACCTTGCGGAGCTTTGGGATCGTTCAAATATTACGTAACGCAACAGGGGGAGAGGAGGGGGTCTAACATAGTGTTACGGTCCATACAAAAAATAAAAAATTCCCATACAAAAGCTGTTACGTGGGGGTGGGAGGGAGGTGGTCAAAAATTGGCAAATTTTGCGTTACGTAATATTTGAATGAACCCTTTGATGTTTTGCGTTTAATGTTTGCCGACTTTTTTGGACCACCCTAATGTATACACAAGCGTCTGTTTTGATATTGTGCAGACGTTTTTAATTCGGTCTATTTTCTGTCGACAGCTTTACTAAAACAGTTCACAAGTTTATATGATTTTCTTCAAAAAATGAGTGGATGTATTATAAAATCCTGCGGGGTGACATCGAGTATCGCTAGGAACTCAGCTGGCGCCGTAAGCCTGCACAGGTTTCCCAAGGATAAAGAGACCAGAAAGCGCTGGGTGCAATTCTGTAACAAACCAGACCTAACAAATCCAGATGCTGCTGTTCTGTGTTCGCGGCATTTCGACCGGTATGATTTCGAAAACGTTTACATGGAAGGTGCCCGCAAGATACTTCGGAAAGGCGGTAGGAATCCTTAGTGTACGAATCTCTTCGTTAGGTATTTATGGTGGATTGATTACTCCTTTCAGTTGTCCCAACGATAAGGGAACCAGTTTCGGAAGATCAACCGAACGGCAAAAAACCCATTACTCGACAGGATAGGGCCAAGATAATATCGGAACTACTGCGAGAGGATGAAGATTCTTCATCAGGAGCACCCATCCAATGTTCTATTAAAATGGAGGAGGTGGATCTTCCGCTTTCATTTCCAGAAAACGAGGAGCAAATTATCGAATCTTACTCTGATGATGGCACGGTTTTATATGAGGAAATTGCTTTGGATGTAGATGAAGGTAAGTTTAGGGACTTCACTAACTTTATCATGGTTCTGGTTAAGATACAGTTCGGAATTTCTGCAAGAATCGTTGCTGTTAGCTCTGGTGTATAAATCCTACAAAATATTCCTAGGCGACTTCTGCAATAAATCTTCGAAAAAGAGATTATGGAGCTATTTGTATAGGGTTTCCTTAAAAAATCCTTCAGATGCTATCTTCCTAGGAATTTTACCAAATTTCCCTCATGATTTTTTAATAAATTAAAGATTTTCCTATAGGGATTATCCAAGTAAAATTTCACACGGATTTTTAAAAAAAGGTCATTTAGAGTTTCCAGCAAAAATAGTCATAACCTGTATAACCTTCCTTAAGGGTCCAGAGCTTCCTTCAGAGATCGTAAAAGGAATTCCTCAAGGAGTTTCATCGGAGATTATTTTATAAATATTTTGACGTTAACTACGTCTTATTTTGTCAAGAATTTCTACAACAATTGTTGAAAGCCTTCCATACTGATTTCCTGGAAAGGTGGCTGAATAATGTACTTGTAGGATTCATTGGAAAATTCCTGAAATAATTTATAAGAACCACTGGAAAGAAATTCTGGCAGTATTCTTAGAAAAATACCTAACTAGGAACCCTGAAAGACAAATTTTGGGAAAAATCCTAAGGAAGTACAGTGAAAGACACAATTAATTGAGAATTACTGGACGACTCATGAGCAAGTCCTCAGATAAGTTATTTAATCTTTGAAGAAGTCCTTAGTGGAAATCTTGGAGAAATCCTTCGAGAATCCCTGAACACTTCAGAGCACTCCTGAAGTAATTTCTGGAGATATCTTTAGGAAAATTTCTGTTCCTGGCTGACTGATAATATTCCCGAAAATAGAAAATAAGTTGTTCTGGATGTAGATCAAGATAACTCTGTTGCGATTTCGGTTAAGATCAAGATGGTATTCCAGGGCTGTTACAAAAACTTTAAAATCGCTACTTTTGAAATTCAATCCGCGCCTGGAAACACCAATACGCGCAAAAAAATCCAATTGTCACTGAAATCCTCAATCATGACGTTTCAAAAACGAACATGTACATGTAACAACTTCATGTCACAATAGGGAGCCGGATTCTTTTTTTGAGCAATTTCGATTCACTTCGGCAGTGGGGTTTTTTGAAAGCCACTGAGCTCATATTTGGCCACAATATGCATCGTATTCTTATTGCAAAATTTCAGAAAACCCCCCCTGTCAAAGTGAATCATGGAAGTGCCCACCCTACCCAATCAATTTTTCGTAAAATAAAACTTAACATTGATGCGAAAATTTGATTATTTTATCAAAATTCTGTGTTTTATGAAAATTGTTGCGCTTCTCTTATTATCGTAATCCAGGGCCAAATTAATCACTATTTCACAACATTCCGGTATATTATCCTTGGGAATTGAGATATTGTCACTATAATTTCAGCAAAATTTCCCTGGCCACGATCACAGGGTGCCAAAGTAGAAGGTGCACCATAATAATACCCGTCTGTGAAACATATCACCTTCCCAATACTTTGGCACACCTCCAACGGTTCATGATTTATCATGAAACGGCTGCATTCAGGCGGAGGATCTGTTAATATGTTTCGGCATATTATCAGGTCCTCTTCGAACGGAGGGACCACCAGGGCTCATTAGTTACTTATAAACCAGTGCTGGTTGTTTGATGTTTCAATTCGTTTACACGAGCTGTAGCATCCTTTGTACTAATCAGCAATGGTGGTTAAGTTTCGAAGCCAACGTGTGATCAATCGTTTTATAATGCAACATAAGAATGGGTGTTTGGTGGAACTGTGCGTTACACTCGTCGTTATTAAATTTAGTGATTGTGAAGGTGCTAATAGTTATTTTATAATTAAATCTATAGTGATGAAAATTTGAAAATTAAGGTGAATCACGATAGTTTTGTTAATAATATAATAATAATGATGTGAACTCTACTAATTTAATAATGGCCATAATACATTGTGCAATCATTTTTCTGAATATAAACTCAATTGCCTAGTTCTTCAAATGTACATGATAAAAGTATTAATACATAATGACAGCGAGTGCAGAAGAATGGATCGAATTGATTTTTTTTTAATGTAACTTTCTTGATCATAGTGCTAAATCGTAGTTTGAACAGTAATGACTCTACAGCAACAAAAATAATGATACATTGAAATTGAATATTTTTAAATTACTTAGTAATGCTAACAGATGGTAATGCTAACAGATTTATATGAAAATGGTGTGATGTGAAAAGTGATATAATAGAAAGTATATCTGAAGTGTATTACGAAAGTTGATGAGTGATAATCGGTGATATACGTGATAGTGTCGAAAATAAAAGTGACGATAGTGAGTGATGAAATGAAATGGGGAATAAGGACCTTTTAATAAAACTATTTCGTTCTTCACTTTAACCACTCTAGTAGCATTTCAGGCCTTATCATAGTTTGATAGTATTTTGAACTACTAGACTGCAAAACTAAGGCAAGGGCTGATTGCTGCTAGCGTACACAGTGACCATTTGAGCAACATTGCTTAGGAACGTCTGTGTGATGAACGCAATAGAGGCTTATAAAAGCAAATGCTGGGAAGGAGCTTAGGGCAGATTAAGAGTGCCAGTACTACCCCTATCGCTACCGACAAAAAAATATATATATAATTTCAGCAAAATCAGTAAATTGTTGATCTCCATCAGTTTAAGTAACTGTTTTTTTACGAAGTAATATTTCATGTATCATAAAACTAGGTTATATATGAAAAGTTTAAAATGATCCACTGCGACGAAATTGATCACCGTATAATAAAACACTTTTAAGGATAAGAAATTTCCTTATCTACTAAATTTGAATCCCCGAATTCAGAAAATTACGTCAAAATTATGTTATTGATCAATTTGCCCACGGATTACGGTAATAGAGATCTAAGTGTGCGTTGACAGAAAACAGAAGCAAAAAGTCTCCACTACTAAGAATTACCGCTATACGTTGGATTGTCTGCGCGCTCGTGTTTCCCCTTGAACGATTCCTACACGACGGAACGTTTCAGTTGAATGTTGGATTCGGTGAGTTCGTTTCAATTAGGTGGCCATGGCCTGTGTTTTATTAAGGACTATTGGTGATCGGATTTGTTCCGACAACTCAGAAGCGGCAAGCTGCATAATCTGGAGTCAATTTTACTTCTGAGCATTTAAAAAACTATCTTCTTCTTTCTGGCGTTACGTCCCAACTGGGACAAAGCCTGCTTCTCAGATAAGTGTTTTTATGAGCACTTCCACAGTTATTAACTGAGAGCTTTCTTTGCCGATTGACCATTTTTGCATGTGTATATCGTGTGGCAGGTACGAAGATACTCTATGCCCTGGGAATCGAGAAAATTTCCTTTACGAAAAGATCCTCGACCAACGGGATTCGAACCCACGACCCTCAGCATGGTCATGCTGAATAGCTGTGCGTTAACCGCTACGGCTATCTGGGCCCGTATACTATACGAGAGTGATTTTTATGACTACTTCACTACCCTGTTGATCATAATAAAATATGTTTACTGAAAAAGGGTTCTTGTTAGACTACCGTGGGGATTTGGTAGTGCTGGTCTAAGCGGTTTTTACAATTTTGAACTACAGGTAAAGGTTTATGGTAAAAGCTTGCCAAAATCAGAATTGATAAATAAATTGTATTTACTTTCAATTTGTTTAAATTCAATTTGTTTAGATTAGATTTGCAGAAGGTTGTATTTTAAATATATAAATCACCCGCCACCGTTAATGTTTACGGAGGCATGGACAAATAGGTTGTCAATCTGATAGGAGCTCCAAAAAACATCCATAGAGTAGAGAAGATGCTAACCAAATTGCATTCTTTTGCATCCTTATTCTATGGCACCATTGTTGTATTTATTCAAAGCTTCGACCAGTTCAAGATTACTGATGACGGCGTACTATTATTTCCTTTATCATTTTTTTATTACTCACATAAATCATTGTAAACTTCGTCAGTAGAAGTGACGGCATGTTCTCGATTAGAATCATTCTTCAAATGGAACAGCATTTCTGTACGTAGAGTAGGTCTAAACAAGTGTAGGTTACCAAAGTAAATCCTGAACATGTAACTTTTTATCCCTTCCCTTCACGAAAATCCCTTCCTGTGACAATCATGGAAATGCAGACGTAATCCCGGTCTCTAGTAACAATGAATGTCACACCAACTTTCCTTCCCTTCCCCGATGACCGTAAGGACGTGGCCGGCGCCGTTATTAACTTTTTGAACGTTGACCTCTTGATTTGTGCACATTGAGAATGGTTCGCTAATCCCAAGCCCCATTTATTGGTTCTCTGTGCAATTTCGATTGATCTGGTTAATCACGGAGCAGCATTCTTAATTTGCCCCCGGATTACGGTAATATTTCATAAGATCGACAGTAATAAGGCGGCATCCATTTATTACGTAACGCTAAAATTGGAAATTTTCGACCCCTCCCCCCCCCTCCGTAACGCTTTTTGTATGGAAATTTTTAAAATTTTGTATGAGTCGTAACGCTCGAGCCTACCCCCTCCCTCCCCTTAGAGCGTTACGTAATTTGTGGATGCCGCCTAAGCCAATATGCAGTACATTGGATTATAGATATAAAACTCGTTCGACGTTTGACACAAGAGGTCCGACTTTCTAGGTCCTGATCTGACTATCTGAGACACTAATTTCGATGAAACTGCTACAAGACCTACAAGTAAAGTAAGTAAGAGACAATAAAGTTTCATCGAAAATTGAAAATGATCCAATCACGCAGAGCTGACTATTTTGTATGAAAGAACAAAAAATGTAGGGGGAAAGCACTAATTTTCGACCTACAAGAAATCTGTGCCAATTTTCGGATTTCCGTACAAAGTAGGCCAGAATCGTATGAATGGGTCGAAAATTAGTGCTTTTCCTCTATATGTAATTACATAGTATACTATCACTCAAAATAATCCAAACGTCATTGGTACGTGAAAAATCACGTACATCATTCCAAATTCATTTTGCCTCCTTTTCACCTGATTAAGGTAATAGTTACTAGAGCATGTATAATCGCCAAATGGAGATCCGGTGATTGTTACTGAGGCTACCAATAGCACTGACGTGAAATTCACGTAGGCCCATAAATTCATTTGGATGTCTGCATTTCGTGTTCATTCTCTCTTGAGTTCAAATTCAAAGATGGTGGCCGCAAGTTTATCTTTATCTAGGAGCTGCTGGACTTCAACATAACTGATTTCAAGGTAAATATGTGATTAATACTAATGAATCATACATTTTTACACCTTATGTAATATAAATTTCATATTACGCAACTTTGAACAGCAAGACCGATCAACTTTGTGGAGAAACCAGACATTTTTCAATGGACCAACTTGAGAAAAATGTGCGTTTGTTTTGATGGAATGCCGCCGTGTCAGCCAATGTATTTCTTGTTACTGGATATTTTATTGGAGATGGTGTTATAATATAATAAATAGTGTAATCTTTTAAGTTGTTTTTTTATTGGAAGCTATTTGATTGCATAAGCCTATGCAAAACAGAATTGGTTTCTATGCAATTATTCTGATAACATTTAATGAATAACCATTTACGATCTATTGGGATACTTCGTAAAAGCTACGTGGAAATTCATGTAGCTGTGACTTGAAACTTCGATGGATCTGATGAGGTACATTTGTTCATGCGTTCATTCAGTGCTATCTATGATCCACGTAGGTGCTACGTGAAAAGTGGGATGGAAAAAAACCACGTACGTTTTCACGTAACAATGACGTTTGGATTATTTTAAATGTACAAAAAACAGAGTAGTGTTTGATCCTTTGATTGTGTCGCTCCCATTGGGGCACTGAGCAGTAATGAACAACCCTAGTAACTATGCTGCTCAAGCTGCAATTTATGCATACAAACGATGTATATAAAACTAGCATTACTGTAAATGTACAATTAATGTTGGGCTAAAGTGTGAAAGGGCCCCACTTTAGCCATATTGAATTATTTATCTTTATTTGAGTTGCTTTTCGCCCTTGTCTAGTTCGCCACTTCGAGCCATATTGAAATGCCCCGGCCCCCCCCCCCCGATGAAGGTGAAGTAGTAAAAAAAACACAATTCAATAAATTATTTTTTTACATTATCGATTTTAAATTTAAAATTCAAATTAGATACGATTACTAACAGAGATATTATGACATGAGATTATGTTATTTGATAGTCTTTTCAGTTTTCATGAAAATCGTTCTGTTAGCTAATGAATACCATCAAAATTATATCAAAAACTTTAGAACTCTTCTCGGGTTAACAAAAGCAAACTGTCACAGCTATCTTGGAAGATACTGTTAAAATTACAGTACTCTATGCCCTGGAATGGTCTTGAAAAGACAAAGATATTCGGTAATTCTTTTCTTTTCTTGATTTTACCGAACTCTACCGAAATTTCGATATTTTGCTGTACTCTTCCATTTGCGCAAGATTCTAATAATTTGGTATTTATATTTTCATGGTTTTGTTGAAATATTGCAATTTCTACTAAGAGCTTAGAATTAATAATAATTTCGACCCAAATCTACAAAATTTGTATACAACTATATTCCTCCCGATTCTTAAATTACTAGCCAAAGTGTCTTCTTTCTTGAGATTAGCCAGCCTAAAGCTGAAGACAATAATAATAACGTCAGTGGGTAGATTATAAAGAGTCGAGTCTAGTACACGACACTGAAGACGGCATTGCAGTTGAGGTCGAAATACGCGTATCTGTCAAAAGATAATGTTGCTATGCTCTTTGCAAGATTTTCGCTCAAGGGCTATTTACTATAGCATTGTCTGCAAGTTGTTTAAGCGTTCATAGTTCTTTCAAACTGTTGTCAATATCTTGAACATTATATTTATGAAGCATGGAACTGAGACTTAAGCCTTGGGGAAAACCCATATAGCTAATTCTGGAATTTGTTAGTTAAACGATAGTGAACTCATGTGCTTTTCTGGAAGCGATTGCTCCTTGTCCGCAAAGACTAGTTGAATATTTGATAAAAGCAACGTTAGATAATAGTTTATTTCTTTATCGTTACGAAAATCAAATAAAGTATATAAAAACATATTGTTTAATCCAGTTGCAGAACCTTTTTTTCTAAAAATAATGGTAGGAAATAAGAAAATTTCTACACAATACAATTGAATAATCAATCGATTTGCTTATTGCGTCAGTGACGATCAATGAACTTGAATTAAATGGAAATGTCGGCAGCAAAATTGAAAAAAAAACCTCTTGGCTTTTCTTATTCAAGTCTCGATGAGTCATATTAACTTGATTTCAACCGGAACATTTCTAATTTTGAAATTGATTGAGAACGAAATCAGTCAATATTTAATCTCATGATCCACGACTTTTCAAGCACAGACAAACAGACGTCACATTCTCATAATTGTCCATCGATCACCTTTTTA
This sequence comes from Aedes aegypti, assembly GCF_002204515.2. Lineage (NCBI taxonomy): Eukaryota > Metazoa > Arthropoda > Insecta > Diptera > Culicidae > Aedes > Aedes aegypti. The sequence goes on from NC_035109.1 coordinate 245,054,821, forward strand.
ACTGCCGATTCAAATATATTCTGTTTGGCCAATCCACCACCACCAGCGCTCGCATAACTTATGTTCGCCTTTGACGTTTACACACTACCGCCATCTGTTGGCCCATCGGCCAAACACAACGATTAGCATTAGGCGTTCTATCGACTATGATTTGTTCTAAGTGTTACGTCTGTTTGTCTGTGTTTCAAGTATTTATATAGATGATTTATTTTGAGCAACATTCACGAAGTAATATACCCACTCACTTCGTGAATGTTACGTACAATCGAGTAATATTACAGGTTCACTGAGTTTCAGAATGTCTCATTTTCATAATACTAATCTTTCATACGCTTTCCCGCTCATTTTGTACCAAGGGCACCCGTAAAGAGATCTGACCCGGGCCACCCGAAGCCAAAATCCGGCACTGCTTACAGCACTAAATTTTCAAATACAAATTTCCCAATTATGAACTGCACAACTGTACGCATCAAACCAGTTTGTTGACGATTTTTGTGGCATGATTTGAGAAATCCGCGATTTTTGCGACAGATTTTTATTCACTAGCGATTTTTGCGTCTGGCACACCAATTCCATTACAAATCCGCAAAAATTGCGACAAACAGCCCTGGAATTTCAGCAAGAACACTTGCAGTTAATTCTGGTGTAAATCCTAGAGTTACCAGAGATTCCTATGCGACTATGCGACCTATGGAGGTTCTTTCTTTACAGATTTTTCGAAACAGAGCTTCAAGAAAGTTAGGAACACATTCAAGGTTTTCCTCTAGATTTTTCCCCGGGAATTCGTCCAAAAATTCCACCAGGAAATCCTTCAGCAGCCCCTTTATTAATTTTCACAGGGATAGCTTAATAGTTCGCCCAGGAATTTTCACCATAGATTCTCCCAGTAGTTATTTCAATGATTTTTTCAATTGTTAATTCAGGGCATCTTTCAATGATTCAATGATTTATTCCACTGAATTTGGTAAAAATAAAACATTTTTTTAAGAATTCCTCCAGTTATTTCTACTCTGATTCATCGAGTATTTATATCATCTATTTCCCCAGGGATGTGAAACTCCTACAGCGATCAATCTGCGAAATGCTCCAGAGATACCTTCAGGAGATCTTCTTGGGATTCATTTTAAGTTTCCTAAAAATTTCTCAATAACAATAATACTGTTGATTCGATACCATACCAAGTGAAATTGGAATCGATAGAAATTTTGTTGGTATCGATACCTTTTTTCGATAATACTTTTAAGAGAAAGTATCGATACCTTGATGGTATCGTTTCATCCCAACTATGTGTAGCTATTTTTCCGGTAATTCCACTAATGATTCCTATACAAATTTTCTGCATAATATAATCGAGGATTTCTTTGTAATTTTTCCAATAATTCCTAATCTGGAGTCCAGAACATCCTTACAAATTTCCAACAAGTACTTTCATCCGATATTACGTTATAAGATGTCCTTAAAGAATGCCTCACAGAATTTCTGCAATGCGTTTTAGAAAATTGTCCTTACCATTTCCAGAATACATATGCATATGTTACTTGAGTATTTCCATTATGAAACTTCTGAAAGAAGCTCTGAAAGGATTTCTGAAGAAGGCATTCTTAGAGAAATTCAGCAATGGTCCAGAAGTTGTTTAGAGATCTTTTCAAGAGTACACCAAATATTTTGCCAGAAGATTAGGATTTGCATCAGAAATATCTCACGGATTTCGTTTTGTCAATTTGCTTGATATTTCCCTGAGAAATGCTTAGAACAATGCTTGAATAAATTGTTCAAGAACATTCATGAAAAAAATCGAATCAAGAAAATATTTTACGATAAAATGCTAAGGAAGTCAGTGAAGGATACACTGGATTAAAAAAAATCAAAGAGAACCTCTGGAGCAAATTTCATTAAAATTACTCGTACAGTTACTGGAGTTATCCTTAGATAAATTATTGATTGGGGTTTAAAAGATGGTCTGAGCGAAAATCTTTGAAAACATCTACAAAAAATCATGGATTTGGTGTAGTGGTTTAACCATACGCCACGGAAATGAAGTGAAACCGTTGGTCCTTGAGATGCAGTCTAGGGCCAAACATCTATTTAACAGAGATAAAAAGAAAAATCGTGGAAGAATCATTCAATGATTACCTGAAAAGTAAATCAAACAACTCATTGCAAAAATTCTGGACGAATTCCTGCATCGGCTGTGCATATCTCGGTTAAAATTAACCGTTATTCGGTTATCTAATTTAAGTGTGTGGAAGTATCCACAAAATAAATTCTGGTTGAGTTCTTGAAGAAATCCTGAAAAAGGTATATGTTCCACTTTCAACTACAGAAAAGGCGGAGCAAATGATCGAATCTTTTCTCGTCTCCTCGTCTGTAGAGCCTTCTGATCACTGTTTCCATAATTTAGGAACATTGTGGTCGAATCTTACACAAGATGGAATTTCTGAAAAAATCCTTGCAGTGAATTCTAGTTTAAGCCCTTGAGATTTCTACGCGACTTCTGCACAACTTCTACGAAAAAAATGTGAGAGATTCCTACACGCTGTGCACTAAACTATCGAAATTCATACATTTTGCCTTATCCCTTTCGGAACCGACCATATTTGAGTGATTATTTCAAAATTTACCTTATAAACTCATTATCTCGCAGATCAAAACTTTCTTTAGTTTGGCTTTTCTATCATTCCATGAACTTTTTAGGCCAGCACAATTGTTTTACAGATATTTTTTTTGTATTTCCTCCAGGGTTATTTAATTAATCCATACAGTGTTTTTCTTGAAGTATCTGGAATGTCACAATACTAACACCGATTTCAGCAATTCGTCACAGTTGTTTTAGAGATTCGTCCAGTAATTTCTCCAAGGAATCCCCCAAAACTTCCTTAAATGCACAGTAGTTTCTCCGGAGATTTTGCAGAAATTCTCTCAAGGATGCCTGATGAGTTGCCTTCAGAATTTCTTCCAGAAGTTTTCCAACAATGCGTTCAATGAACAAATCCCAGGAGGAACCTTTGTAGTATTTCTTGTATGTATTCTTAGAGAAGTTCCTGCATTTATTTAACATGGATAGGTTTGGGAATGTCATACTTGAAAATTTACTGGATTGTTTTTTGTTAACGTCAAAAGTGAAATTATTTTGCAAATATTTGGGAAAATCATCAAAATACCTGGAGAAATCCTTGAAGTAATTCCTAACGGAATAAAAAAAATATTCTTCAAATAAAATGTAGATGTTTAGTATTTTGAGAGACATGCACATATTTTTTCAGTTTTATTTAATGATTCCAATATTCTTTACAATCATCTTGTTTATGTGCGCTTCCTGACTGCGGGTAACAATACAAATTCTCACTTTTAATAACACTCTTTTCCTACATTCCATTGTCCTACTAACAAAGATGCTATATATCACACACATTTATTCCAGCGTTGGTAACCCTGTTGCATATCCTTGATTGTTCGCTCATTGTACGTCTTCGGTTTACATCTTAGCTGATCATGCTGAAAAGCAATAGAAACATTACACGCTAGAAAACACAAATTGGAATTTATGAAATAGACAGTATGATACAGAAGCTGGTTTGAACTAATAGACTGTTTTGGACATGCTTTCGAATAAATATGGTAAATATTCTAAACGATAGGATCAATTAAAGCGTAGACGTACACGGTTTCAATTCTACTACTAGTGCAACGGTCAAAAATGTTTACGTACAATGCTCAAATCAACGCCTTAGCCCCAGCGGCGTCATCCCCGTTGAGCGATACCAAACTACCAAAGATGTTCCGTTTCATTGGCAGTAGGCTCTCGTCCGTGGAATAACTTTTGTTCAGAAAACTGTTCTGCTTCCGGAGAAACATTGGCGAAAGCCGATTGTACGCATTGTTACTGATACTACTGTTCGGCCTTCTGGTCATCGGAGACCAGGACGAACCGACAACACCCGATTCTGAGTAAGGATATGAGCGGGCTTTCAAACTGTAGGATTTGTTGTTGATAGATCCGACGCACAAAAATCAAAAATTCAGATAGGAAGAAATTTATGACAGAGAGAGTGAAGATGTAAAAAGGATGATGTTTTTGATGATACGATATCATAGAATGTTTCTCACTTACTCAATGATTCGCGTTTGTGATGTTCTGCGTTGGGATTGATCAGAATGTCTGCTGTCCGCAGAACCCTTTCGCGAGGCAAGTTTCACACTATTCAAAGATCTATTGTTTTCCCACGAATTGTGCCTTTTCAAATTATTTGCGATTGTTTGTATGCTGCGAATGACAAATTCAGTTCTAATCAATAATTTTATAATTCTTCTGATGTTCAATACCTATCGCCAATTCTTCTCTTGTCAAGTTCCTTTTGCAAAAGCTCTGGGATTTTATTCTCGTTTGCTGAAACGCGTCCGTCCAAAGAATCTTGTTTGTGTCGACCTACGCTGCCCATACTGTCGCTACCGACGCTCATAGCATTCTGCCAAACGTTGGACATATCATCTCCACTCGCCGACAAATTCAGCATTTCTGCCGAAAACGTCGGCCTTGCAGGAATGATCGGTGAACGACAACAAACTCTGTAATTTCAAATCAAGTAGATGCTAGAATAGATTTGTAAAACCTGTAAAAACTCACGAGTTGACATCCTCCAGTTTCTTCAACAGTCTTTCATTCTCTCGGCAGACCACTTCTTGATCGCGCATGATCATTTCCCGTGTGCTGTAAAGCTCGGAGTTCTCCTGCCGTAGTGCCTGGTTCTCCAGCATGTACACCTTGACCAGTTCTTTGAGCTCGCTACCTTCCATGTCCGTAACCTTCTCGAGATCTACCTTTGGAGGTGTTCGAACAATCTGTCGTCGTTCGAGGTAATCGACCTGACTGTTGATTTCTTGCGACTCGGACTGTAGATTCAATGCCGTCCGTAGATGTTCGTTTTCTACCTGTAAAGCTCCAATCTCCCGTTTCAAGCTTAGAATCAAAGCTTCACGGGGATCCATCACTATGATCGGCTTGGTACGGATCTTCTTTGCCCGTGCAGCATACCGAAGCGTGTTCAACGTTTCCGTTATGTTGGATCTTGCCGGAGAAATACATGCAATCTGAAACAGAATCTCATGAAACATGGTTAAAAGATTGAATATCCACTTACCATTAGCGTTACGCCATTTCCAGCCAAGCTGTCTGCAAGCAACTTGGTCAGTTTGCTATCTCGGTAGGGTATATGACCACTTCGTTTCTTAGAATCGCTCAGCGATGCAATGCAATAACCTAGGTTCAAAATATATTGTTATTGCATTCAAAACTCCATACTTCGCCAAAAAGCTTACCCAACACCATCAGACTCTTGTTGATGTTGTTCGCCTCTTCGAGTGTCTTTCCCTCGCTATGAGTCTTCTTGGTCATCTCGCTTCCGGCCAGGTCTACGAAGTTAATTTTTCCCTGCTTCGATATGAACACGCCTCCTTCGGCTTGCTGCTCCGAGGTAATATGAACCGTCAGGATTGTGTGACTACGCGAGGAGTAATCATTCATTGAATGGCAACCCACCGAGCGGTTTCGCATACCTGTTGGAAAGGAAAAAAGCATATAGCATATATATAAGTGAACCATGGAAGTGCCCAAGTAGCACCACATCCTACCTCCGGATATATGAAAAATTGATTCGATTGATTACCTTCTTCGAGAACCGCTAGCAGATCGTCAAGCTCTTCGCAGTCAACGGTGAAAAGATTCTCGACGAAAAACCCTCTGGACTTTTTGGACCACCTCACGGCCAGAGGTTTGCGCGCTGTTCCTGGGTTGAGCAAGTCTATAACCTGTGATTCACGTGAGAAATAACATTGAAGATTGTTTAAATGGCCTTTAAAGAAAAGGACGCCACAATAGAAGAAACCTGAGTTTTGAGCTAATTTTATTAAATTCTCTACTCGTTGTACTCTTAGTAGATAGTCTGTAATCCTAACCTAATAGGAACCATGAGCTGGCGCGTTGATGACGATTATACTCGCTGTAGTAGCTGGCGGGCGGAGGGCAGTACGATTTAACTCGACCCAAGTCCGAGGTTGAAAAAAAAGCGCGCTTTGATTGCGAGGTATTCACTAAAGCTTTAAGGCGTGAACCTAACACTCTGAACCTAAACGGTGAAGAGCTATTATTATTTATTTATTTGGTTTTACATCAATTAGTTTGATAAAATCTCGCCAACAACATTTCGCCAATTTACTCGGTTCATGGCCGCCGAAGATCGTCCTTAGCATTGGCGTTCGAAAACCCCAAGAGCTTGCAAGTCCTCTTCGAGCATAGTCCACGTCTCATGCCCGTAGAGGACTACCGGTCTTATGAGCGTTTTGTACATCGTGCATTTGGTGCGGGGTGAATCTTTCTTGACCGCAGTTTCTTCTGGAGCCCATAGTAGGCACGACTTCCATTGATGATGCGCCTTCGTATTTCCGGACTAACGTTGCTATCAGCCGTCACAAGGATCCGAGGTAGACGAACTCGTCCACCACCTCGAAGGTATCCCCGTCTATCGTGACACTGCTTCCTAGGCGGGCCCTGTCGCGCTCAGTTCCGCCTACCAGCATGTACTTTGTTTTCGACGCATTCACCAGGCGGGTAAACAAATCTGGCACCGTTTCAAATTTTCTCCCAATAATAGCCATGTCGTCCGCGAAGCAAACGCATTGTCCGAATCTCGTGAAAATCGTGCCTCGACTGTTAAGTCCGGCCTTCAAGCGCAATATTGAACAACAGGCACGAAAGTCCATCGCCCTGTCGTAGTCCCCGCCGAGACTCGAACGAACTGGAGTGTTCGCCCGACATCTTCACGCAGTTTTGCACACCGTCCATCGTTGCTCTAATCAATCTTGTGAGCTTCTCGGGAAAGCTGTTCTCGTCTATGATCTTCCATAGCTCTACACGGTCAATACTCTCGTATGCCGCCTTGAAATCGATGAACAAATGGTGCGTAGGGACCTGGTATTCACGGCATTTCTGGAGGATTTACCGCACGGAAAAGATCTGGTCCGTTGTCGAGTGACGGAAAAGAATCTGGGATAGCACTTTGTAGGCGGCGTTTAGGATGGTGATTGCACAATAATTTTCACAATCCAGTTTGTCGCCCTTTTTTGTAGATAGGGCATATAAGTGGGAACTCCTCCGGTAGCTGTTCCGTTTCCCAGATTCTGACTATCAGCCGATACAGACAAGCGGCCAACCTATCCGGGCCCATCTTGATGATTTCGGCTTCGCTACCATCCTTCCCAGCGGCCTTGTTGTCCTTGAGCTGTTGAATGGCATCCTTAACTTCCCCCATCGTGGGAGCTGGTTGGTTTCCACAGTCTACTGTGCTGACGTAGCCATCGCTTTCGCTGTCCTGACCTTCTGTGCCTGTGATCTCTGCGCCATTCAGGTGTTCATCGTAGTGATGCTTCCACCTTTCGATCACTTCGCGTCCGTCCGTCAAGATGCTTCCATCCTTATCCCGGCACATCTCTGCTCGCGGCACGAAGCCTTTGCGGAATGTGTTGAGCTTCTGATAGAACTTCCGCGTTTCTTGAGCACGGTAAAGCAACTCCATCTCTTCCAGGCGGCGCTTTTTGTCCCGGAATAGGCGGGTTTGCTGTTTCCGCTTCAGTCTGTATCGCTCGACGTTTTTCCGCGTACCATGCTGTAGCATTGCAGCCCGCGCTGCATTCTTCTCCTCTAAAACCTCCTGGCACTCCTCGTCGAATCGTTTCTTGAGCTCCGTTCCACATATCCCACAATGCTTTCGAGAGCGTCGTTAATGGCTGCTTTGACTGTCCTCCAGCAGTCCTCAAGAGGGGCCCTATCGAGCTCGCCCTCATCCGGCAACGCTGCCTCAAGATGCTGTGCGTACGCATTGGCGACATCCGGTTGTTTCAACTGCTCGAGATTGTACCGGGGCGGGCGTCGGTACCGCACATCATTGATGACGGATAGTTTTGGGCGCAGTTCCACCATCACCAGGTAGTGGTCAAAGTCAATGTTAGCACCACGATAGGTTCTGACGTCGGTTATGTCGGAGAAGTGCCGTCCATCGATCAATGGATGGTCGATTTGCGATTTTGCCTGCTGAGGTGATCTCCAGGTGTACCGATACGGGAGGTTGTGCTGGAAATAGGTGCTACGAATGGCCATGTTCTTGGAGGCGGCTAAATCTCTCCAGCACCCAGCACACCTCCTGCAGCGCTACGATGCCGAAACCGCGGATCTTCAGTACATCGGAGAGTATGCGTGTGCTTCCGATGAAGTTGAGAGAATTGCAGTTCCACGTACCGAGTTTCCAATCGCTAGTTCATTTCCGTCGCTGTGGTCTTTGCCGATTGTTCCGGTCCGTATTCTCTAGTTGACGTTCCTGTGCTGATGTGTTTTTACGGTTGGCTTGCAGGGCCTGACACCAACCTCCTAGATTTCCGGAGGACCATTCCCCCTAAATGTTCGGAGGACCATAGTGCGCAGTTTACTCCTGTACCCACATTTGCCAGCTCTACATTTAATGCGGCCAGGGATTCCAACAATAGCTGGCCTCTTTAATTGGTGCAGCGGCTACCCCACTCCACTGCCCATGCATTAAAGTCGCCAGCTATCACTACTGGCTGCCGATTAGCTAGTTCGGCTATCATCCTGTCGACCATGTGGGAAAATTCCTCAATCGACCACCTTGGGGGCGCGTAACAACTGCAATAGAACACGCCGTTGATTTTTGCTATCGCAAAATCGTCATTTAAGCTAGAGACTACTTCTTGGATTGGGTATCGTCCTGTCGTCCCTATAGCTGCTAGCTGTTGAGACCTATCCGCCACCCAGTTCCCGTTGTTGGCTGGTATGCGGTATGGGTCCGATAGTAACACCACGTCAGTCTTGGTTTCCGAGACTGACTGCCAAAGCAGCTGCTGGGCTGCATCACAGTGGTTTAAAGTTAACTGTGTTACTTCCGTTTTGGCTGCTTTGATACTCCGCTTGTGCCCGGACATTTGGGTCCGCCCGTTAAGTGTCCGTTGTCTGCTCTGCACATATTAGGCACTTAGCGATTTGCTTACAATCGCTTGCCCTATGGCCTTCAGTGCCGCATTTTCTGCACATCTTACTTCTGTCGGGACCATTGCAATTCCACGACTTATGGCCCTTCCCGAAACACTTGGAGCAAACTTTAGGAGTCTGTTGTATGCTCAGCCGGCAAACCGACCAGCCTACCTTGAGTATGCCCAAGTTCTTCGCTTTGTTGGCCTCTGCGACCGGCAGCCTGATCGCCGCCACCTGGGTGCCCTGTGGGCCCTATATAAGGTGGATGGCCTTACTGGCTACGTCGATGTCACACTGCTCTTTGAGAGCAGCCGAGCTTTCCGCTGCGTCGGTGACCTCATCCAGATTTTTACACTGGAGAGTCGCTTCAGCAGTAAGGGATCTTACATCAACCTCGTCGCCAAGTACTTCTAGTGCCAGTTGCTTATAGACTGCACTCTTTTCCTTGGTGTCCTTCTTTAAGACTAGGATCATTTCGCCAATCCTAGTTCGCCTTATGCTCCGCCCGTCTGCGCCCAATGGCGATAGCTTCTCTGTGCTTCGAATCGCCTTTAAAACCTTGGCGTATTTCGCTTCCTCTGTTTTGATAACGAGGGCTTCGTCTGAATTCCTACGTTTCGCTGTTTTCGGTTTAGCGCTCTCCTTGGGCTCCGTTTTCAGTTTCCTCTGTTTTTTTCTTATTTCCAACTCGTATCCACGGGTTGCTGTTGCCTTACGTCCGTGGTTCCTGTGGATGCACTGCCTGGTTCGGGTTAACCCGTGACTCCTTTTTATTGGCTTTCTTGGCCTTAGGCTTGGTGTTGGCCTCTCCTTTGTTGCCATGTCGTCTTGATTGCGGGCTTGGCTCGTGCCAGCTTTTCCGCTCAGGAGGACGGCCGCGTATGTCACTTTTCCCTTAGCAACTATACGTCTTTTCGCCACGTATTCATCCCCGGAAGCTCCCCTCTTCCGCATCGCGTATCGAATAATATCATCAGATATATTCGCGTTGCCTGTGAAGGAAAACACTTCGGTCTGACACGACATATTGTCTTTTTGGCCTTCTACCTTGCCAAGTTGTTCCTTGGCTTTCTCGTAGTCCTGCTTTGCAGCTAGGACTGATTGTCGCAATTTCAGTAGACTTGTTTTCAAGTCTTTGCTGATATTGCTTTTGCTCTTAACAAATTCGATGATGACATCAAGTTGCTCAGCAGCTACCTGCATTTTAGGGAGGTACTCCCTATTGCGATCTATGACCTCGATTAGTCGCGGGCCATCGGTCACCTCACATGTTGCACTGGAGCGGCCAGTGCCTGCCGTCGTCACAGTATCTAGGCTTTTGCCCACACTGTTTTCAATAAAGTTGGTCGCCTCCTTCCTTTGCGGGAACCTTAGCCGGTTACTGATAGGTCCATAAGCCTCTCCTTCACATTCCGCTAGTTGTTTGTTTTGGTTGATCATCTCTTATGAGTCGCCTTTATGATCCCATGATTATCTATGCAAGCAGGGAGGCCATGGTAGGGTTGACATAGTCCCTTATGGGGTACTATGTTTAGAGCCGGATCGGCGCAGGTCAGGTAATGGCATCTGAGCCTACTCCCGCCCAGTTGGAACAACCAGGCGACGGATTTGGAACGTACTCTGATTGTACCCCGTTTGGCATAAAGTCGTTTGGCATAAGGTCGTTTGGCATAAGGTCGTTTGGCATAAAGCCGTTTGGCATAAAGTCGTTTGACATATTGGTCGTTTGGCATAATGGCCGTTTGGCATAATAATTGACTTAAAATGAATATCGGCATTTTTTAAGCTTTTACCGAGATCAACACCATCGAGCCCATAGCAAAAAAAAATGATAGGTTCTAAGCAAGCGTGGTATTCGTTCATAGATTTTCCAAGCTAAGAATTTCAAAAATTGTTGTGACATTAGAGAGCATCTATCTATCTTCTATCTATATAAATAAAAATGGAGTGGTGTTTGTATGTCACGAAATGGCTTTCGAACGGGTCAACCGATTTGAATGATTATTTTTCCGTTTTGTTCGTCAAGTGTTCCGACGTGTTTGTGTGTATAAAAATCCCAGGATTTTCACCGGGAAAGTCGGAAAAAACGAGCGAGAACGAAACTGTTATTTTGAATGGGACGATCCATAGCGTTTTTCAACAGCCTACTTAATGGCAAGACGAAGGAGTTGTGTTTGATCCTTCGACCTTGACGCTTGCTCCTGCGGGGGCCGGCGATGAGGACAGGATCAAACATGTCGCGCGTCGGTCGAGTGAAAGTGAAAAAGTGGCGTGATCGCTTAGTTGTGTTTGATCCTTCGACCTTGACGTTTGCTCCTGCGGGGGCCGGCGATGAGGGCAGGATCAAACATGTCGCGCGTCGGTCGAGTGAAAGTGAAAAAGTGGCGTGATCATTTAGTTGTGTTTGATCCTTCGACCTTGACGCTTGCTCCTGCGGGGGCCGGCGATGAGGGCAGGATCAAACATGTCGCGCGTCGGTCGAGTGAAAGTGAAAAAGTGGCGTGATCATTTAGTTGTGTTTGATCCTTCGACCTTGACGCTTGCTCCTGCGGGGGCCGGCGATGAGGACAGGATCAAACATGTCGTGCGTCGGTCGAGTGAAAGTGAAAAAGTGGCGTGATCGCTTAGTTGTGTTTGATCCTTCGACCTTGATGCTTGCTCCTGCGGGGGCCGGCGATGAGGGCAGGATCAAACATGTCGCGCATCGGTCGAGTAAAGTGAAAAAGTGCCGCGTTCGATAAGTTCTTTTTGATCTTTCGACGTTGACGCTTGCTCCTTGGCAGTGCGTCAAGAAAGCCCGAGCAGTCGTCAGTTGTTTTCCCTCTCGGGTCGCGCGCCTATTTTCTCTGTGTGTTTTTATATAGCCGAGCAAACGAGTGAAGCTGAAAGTGGATTGTTGCTGCTCAAGGATGACGGATCAATTGGTGAGCTCGTTTCATGCTACTATATCTAATCTATAAAATATGTATGATTGCACCTTTAATAATTTTTCAACAAACTATGAAATGTTCGTCACTGTGAGTGTCGACATAAACTCTGATTCATAAATTATTTACGTCAATTTTTTTTTACTCAAAACTCCTTTTTCCTTTTACTTTTATTTTTGTAATTAAAAAAAAAACTTTGAATGGTTCGACACTACGAGTGTAGACTTGCGAAAGGTTCACTTTATTCAACAAACTTTGATAAGTTCGTCACCTCAAGTGTCGGCATAATTTTTTTCTACATAGATATTGTTCACACCAAATAGAAAATTTTATATTTACATATAAGCATATTTATAGCTCACAAATAATTATTTATCATGGTCTAATCGCTTATCAAAGTGAATCCTGTGACCCAACGATCCTCCCCATTAACAAACATCCCTCCCAGTAACCTTTGTGGAGATGCAGAGGCAAACACGGTCTCCAAATAGCAAAGGTTACACACTAACATTCCTTCCCCCAATCCCACCTGACTGCAAGGACGTGGCCGGCGCCGTTATTGACCATGTATAAATAGAGGCACTGAATTATGCACACTGAAGAAGATTTTGGCCAATCCCAGCCGATCTTCTAGTTGATTCTTTGTGCATTTTCACTGACCTCGGTCAATCACGGAATAGCAACCATTGATATGTGTAGTCAGTCTAAGCTAAGCTAAGCTAAGCTAAGCCTACTTGATGGCAAGACGAAGTTTGCCGGGCTCACTAGTAACTAAATAAATCTCGTGATGGGTCTCTACATCTCAAAACATAGAGTATGCTTGAGCTTGTTGCGATATACATATTTGAAAACAGTAAATTGGCAAAGAAAGTTCGCAGTTATTCATCAAGGGAACGCTCATAGAATACTTCGCTGCAGATCAAGCTCTGTCCCAGTTTGGAAGTAACACTCGATGAAAATTACTTGATAACAGAATGGATTTTTTTTTTGCAAAATATCAATCCAAAGATCTATTAATGCGACTTAATGCAAAAATAGCCTATATACGAGAGCAGATTATTTTTCGTTTAAAATGTTTAAGGGTCTAACTCAAAAAAATCTTTTCGGTTCAATATAAATTCTAATTTAGGAAGTGTACATCAAAAATACTGTCTATTATCGAGAGAAGGGAAAATTTGTGATTGAAAAAATATTTTTTCCAGCATATTTCGGAAAGAGATGTTCGCCCCAAAAAAGGATTTGTTGAATATTGGCAGTTTCTAAAGTAATTATCATTCTAACAATACATCTGGCAAGAATTGATAAAACAGCAAAATATAAAAATGGTTAACATTTCGCTTTACATAAAGAACAGCCTATTTTTAAAAGAATGCAACATTTATAATAAGACAGCTGCGATCAGCTGTTTTTTTTTGTTGATCATGAGCTTTTGACGTTTCGTGATCGGAGTGACCTTGCATGTTTTGTTTACTCTTCCGTTTCGATTGCATGCACAGTTTTCAGCTGTCAGTCCTATCATGGAAAGTCTTCATGGATAGCCTTATTAAACCAATAGAAGAATGGACGCAACAATTATTGCGGCATAATAAAACAAAAAAATTGCGTTCAGAATGATCGAAGTGATTGTGCTACTTTTTCCGAATGACTGGTTTCCCCGAAAAGTGGTGACGAGAAAGAACGATAAACGGTTAAAAGAAGGAAGTATTCTATCATTCTCGGCTATACACATGTTGGCAAAAATGCTGAGGACGGTAAAACTCGAAAGAAACGCCAATTAAATAAATAAAAGTGCATATTAGATGGTAAGTTCGCTCACCACACTTAAATGTATAATGTTATGACAATTATAAAAGCTCAAAACTTTTTGGGGAAGTGGGCTAGTCGAGGAAACGGGATATTCGGAGAACTGGCATTCGGGAAGCTGGCGTTCGTGGAAACGACATTCGGGGAACCGACATTCGGGGAACCGACATTCGGGAAAAGTAGCACAATCCAGTAACTGCAGTAATCGATTTCTATTTTCGCTGATAATTTGAACAGATCAATTTTATCGATTGCCGCCCTTTTGTCAGTTGGAAACAAAAAATACTTAAAAAATATAGCTCCAAAGAACAGCCTATGCATTAAAGAAGGAGAAATTTGTTAAAAAATTTTAAATCAACTATAATGATGATAACATCATATTTAGAAAAAAATAGAACAATTAAAAGAAGGGTAAATTTGTGCAAATATATAAAAATCTTCAGTGCAAAAATTTGTTCCAATAGCGAAACTCAAAATAAGAATTAATATTTGAAATAAGGGTAATGTCAGGATAAATAATAAAATACTATTGGCAATAACTTTCCGAATATGCTTAAATTTATTCAAGAGCAAATGATTGTTGAATAAAGTGACATTTTGTATCAATTGACTCCAAAACAAGCCCGATGTCATCAGAAATATTCAATAGAAACGTAAAAACGAAAAATTGAGAAATTCTTGGTTTCAGACTCATTATGCCAAACGACTATTATGCCAAACGACCATTATGCTGTCAGCCTCAAAGCATATTATCCAGTACATATACCGTTACTTGTCCTTTGTCGTGCGCTGCCAGTATACATAATTGGGGCCGTACTGGCGTTGGTCCCAATGTGCTCGAAGCACTCCTACTCGTAGTTCCATGCCTTGTCCGTTTGTATCGCGACCAGTATGCCATAATCAGGATCTCACTGGCATCAATCCTGATGTGCCGGTTGGCACTCCTGTTAGTTTGGGCTAGGGTACTTTAAGCGGTACCGGTCGCTGTGACAGAGTTGCATTCGGATTTTTGTGGTTTTTATGAAGGTTCATCAGAGCCCACTGCGAACTTCACCACATCCTGGGCAACTCCCCAACTCGCAGAGGTCCTGGGGGGGGGGGGTCCGTTAAGCCCCTGGACTTTCGTCCCTGCTGCCCCAACAAAAAAAAACTAAATTACAACATCCTTATAAACCCACCCTTATTTAGCCTCAGGTTTGACACTGAGAAGAGAAGCCGATTGTCTCGGAGAAACACAAGGTAACCTGCGCCATTGTTCCGGGTAGCACAGGAAGGGCACAATACTGTAGAGGGCGCCCTGGTACTACACAGGCTCCGTTTGCGACTAGGTTTTTTTTAGACCCCCCTAACCATTCATTCTTAGGCACGGTAAGTTTAAAGCGGCATAAATTAGGGGTCACTTGTGAGATGGACTTTTACCACCGGAACAGGCAGTCCGTAGTGTTAATTCTTAGCCAATTGAAACAACCGCTATCGACACTACACGGCTATTTAGGCTGGTCGGGAAAAGGAAGTTAACATTGATGATTAACTCCTGACGTGCCCAAACAGCCCCAAAGACTGAGGTGGTGGTGGTCAACAACCGCAAGTCCGAGCAACGGGCGCTTATCTCGGTAGGTGATTGCACCATAGAGTCCAAGTGATCCCTTAGGCATCTTGGGGTAATGATCGATGACAATCTCAGCTTCGCAAACCACGTTGAATATGCCTGTAAAATGGCATCTACGGCTATATCGGCGCTATCGAGGATGATGTATAACAGCTCTGCTGTATTTGCCAACAAACGCAAGCTCCTGGAAAGCGTGCCGCTATCCACACTAAAGTATGGAATACCAATCTGGTCAAAAGCGCTTAGAACGAGCAGAAACCCACAGCGGTTGTTAACCACGTACAGGATCTTGTGCTTAAAAGTAGCAAGCGCATACCCAACGGTATCTAAAGAGGCCGTGTGAATCTTAGCCGGAATGATGCCCATGGGTTCATCATCAAATAAGATGTTCATTGCTTCAACCAAAGAGGTATCAGAGAAGCCCGTAACACGTGTAGGGGTAGTCGGGGCGGTTTGGCCAATGGGGTGGAATGAGCACCCCTTGAAAACAGCATAAATTCTTGAAATTTCATCTGAAATAACATGCAACCCCAAAGCTGATGAGGAAATGAAGCAATGGATATGTTATAAGTCAGTGTTCAAAACTCAAAGAAAAAGAAAAAAATGATGTTCGAAAAAACTGCCCATATTGCCTCGAATGGCTCTTTTAAATTTCATCATTTCAGAAAGATGACGTTTGACTGTTAGAATGTTCTTAAAAATTATATCTTCCTGCACGGAGTGTTTATAAATACTAATAACTTTCATGTGTAGTAACAACATAATTGAATTTTTAGATTATATGAGATTATTTTGAAATCAAAAATGGGGTGCTCATATCACCCCATCAGTAAAAAGTCGACTCGAAAAATGACAAATTTTGAAAAATCAATCATTCATCTGTGAACTTTATAAGACAAAGGAAACCATTCGGATCTAGTGTATTCATCTTAAAATTGTTGGAAATCATGCAAACATTCGAAAAATTCATAATATTTTCAGCACTTTTATCGACTTTTCCTTAAGGTGGCCAAACTGCCCCACTTTCCCCTAAATAGGCAACGCTCAGAGGTTGTCAACCGGAATGGGATAATTCCACCAATGGTAGATAGACCCATCGGCTAATACCAACTGTGTCAGATTGGCATAAAAGAAACCATGTGCAAGTGAACTTGCACCTGACGCAGTTTTTGTCAGGACACGGTTGTTATAGGCGGCACCTGCGTAGGTTCGGGCACTAAGAATCTCCTGTGTGCCTTAATTGTGCTGGTGTGGAGGAAACAGCGAAGCATGTCGTGTTCGATTACCCGCGCTTCATTGTTGTGATGCGGAGGGGATACGTCCCCCGAAAATATTTATAATCCAGGGAATGTGTGTGCTGCCGAGTGCTTGAATGCAGTAACTACGGCTGTCATTCACATTATGCTAGAATTGCAGCACCTATGGCGTGCCGATCTGTTTGCGAATCCCCCAGTTGTGAAAAAAGAAAAAAATGCACGAAGAAATACCGTAAGGTGGTTTCGGGGAGATAAGGGTCTGAGGCCAAGGGTAATATCTGTGCATTCTGCACATCACTTCAGTGGCTCATATGCGGCATCCCAGCACCCCCTGAGTTACCTTCTCAGGGGTCTGTTTGTAGATTCTCTCCTTTAAAAAAAGGTTATTTTCATTAGCGTAACTTGAACTCAAATCTAGGTTGGGCTTGACCTTTCTGATCGGAAAAATCCCTTAAGTAAGGTGCATACTTAGCATGAGAGTTATTTTTTCCCCCCTAGTCCCCCCGTATTTACGCCAATGGTTATTTATTGACACCTCAAAGTCATCGGAAAAAGGAAACGTTCGATAAAACCTCATCCATCGTCAACCTTGTCCTGGTTAATCCAATTATTAATCTGAATTTAAATATTTATTACAGTTAGCATGGAAAGCTAATCCAATTACTGACCAGCTTAAATAGTCATCATTCAATTAATTCACATTGCATTCTCGTGATCGTATCTAATCTGCATTTAACAAACGACGCAAGTCAAGATCCCAGCATGAATGCATTTTACAGTCTTCCTCTTCGCCGCTCTTAAGAGGCGATGTGATGAGCTGCAATTGATTGTCAATTTTTAATTACATCAACTGACTCGCAGCCGATATCAAACGGTCACGAATGCACCATCCATGGCAGGAACACACTCATCGTTCTTACCGGAACCATCTAGGGTGAATCGCCAATTGTTGAACAATGTCCATACTTAATGTACAAACGGTCCAACAATAGGCGGGATTCTAAGCCGTTCAACAATTGGCGAACCACCATTAGTGACCTTCATTTCCGCCAGTCCCTGTCCACTACAGCAATCAATGTCGAAGTAATATGCTGACATGCAGAGCGTGAAAGCTAATGTGTGGCATTGCATTATTATATTAGATAATCTACCATTCGATACGACGCAATATCCCTTTTTCTACATGTGACGTCAACATATAGCAAATTATTCCCATATGCTTCCCAGTCGTATTTACCTACTCATAGAAAGATTGCACTGCTAACATGTTAAACAATTCATAAAAACGATTTCCTGTTCTGCTCGCATACCCACCTTTTCGTTGTAAATTTCCAAGAAGGAAGCTTTCAGCACAAAGTTCGTATCTTTTCGTTCCTGAAGTAGTTTGAATAGATAAAGAAACGATCGAAACACCAATCCGTGACTTTCGTGCTGCGGATCTGGTTTTCCATAAAACTAGAAATGAATGTATAATAAGTAATTGGAATGTCGATCGATATTGAAGCTGACACTCACCAATTCCGGTGGCCCCGTAAGGGTGTGGGTTTTTCCGGAACCAGTCTGTCCGTAGCAGAAGGCCGTGCAGCTAAAGCCTTCAATGGCCATTTCGATAAGCCGTTTGATGCCAGAATACTGCAGCACGTCGTCCTGCGTTGCACCCGGTTCGAAGACTACGTTATAGGAAAACAGTTTGGGCTTCTGGCCACCACTTCCCGGAGCTGCCGGAATGCCATCACACTGTAGAAAAAATATCTCATTAGGTTTCGATAATCGAGTAATGTACATACACGTGATTCTTTTACCAGAATTTGTCCGTTTCCGGGAAACTGTACCACCATGTCGTCTGCATTGCGGACTTCCTTCACGTTCAGTGGTCGGACCCGTACCACGACATTGATGTTGTCCTCCGGTGTACCCGGAGCCGAACTTCCGCTCCCATTCGAAGACTGTGTGATGTTGTCCAAGTTGTCGATGCTGCCTCGACTGAAAAGTTGGAAGAGAATTTTTTGAACAGCTTAATACTCAAAATACCATTAATTTGGATTGATTTATTGTATTACTTTGTGTATCATAAAGTTCATGCTCGGATCTGAAAAATCGCGGAAATTATCATGAATAACTGACATCTTCCTAGTAGGTACTTTTTATAGAACTCTCATATTTTGGCTTCTCTTCCTACTCGTCAAGACACGTGTTTCCTCTAACGTGACCTAAAATCGGACCATTCTTCGAAAAGTAACACTAGGTGCAAAATTATGGTGTCGCGTAACGTTAATATAAACCGTAAATTTCCCGGATTTGTTGATTTTATACGTTGGGTTTTGAATGGACTTGTTGGCTAGTGACCCAAATCATATCAGACAGATGCCGTTTAGAAAAGGAATAGTCACATACTTGTTGAGGAATACTTGGCTCCGATGGTGAACAACCTGGTTCTCCGGTTGAAATTCAGAAACATCCGTAAAAATGGTCACTTCATAAAAAAGAACCAAGACAGTCGCGTTTTTTTTGCAAAACCATCAGACTTCCTTATTATAGATCATTTCAATTGTTCATGAACCTGAGTGGCCACTATAATGGCTTCTGGAAGATCCGGAATATCCGTAATAACTTAGATATGCTACGGTTCAAGAAGGGCACTTCCTTAATTTACTTTTTTAACTTATAATGATTTCTTATTGATACACATTGTATATTCTGCATCAAGCCACACATTTAAATTTTCTTTGGAGAGTATTCTTGAATCAATTCTTAATTTTGAGATATGAATGCACCTATTGTATTTTACTAGAAATAGAGGCAAAAGACAAGAAACGACTATGTAACGGCTCAATTATATTAATACAAGCTAATCAACAGATGTAATAAGGCTAAGGCAACTTAGTACATGATAAGCGTATTTGAATTATTTCGAAATATTTTTTTTGTCATTTCCATGAGGGGAGCTCATTTTGCCCCGACATGTAAAACTTATTATTATATGTATTATTGACAAATGAAGTACAGTAAAAATGTTTCATATTTTTTTTCTTTATATTTTTTCACAAGTTATGATCATTTACCCATATCTTCAGATTGTTCCTATATCCAATTCTAGAAAAAATATTTAAAGAGAATCATAAAATATGCTGAAACAATAAATGTGTGTGCTATTTTCTGAGATTTTGTCCGTTATTGATAAGCAATTTGCAATCACTTTGTCTTTGGGAGAATCATGATGGGATGATTATTTAATAAAAGTGTCTTCGAAACATTTACTATAATTCCACAAAAAAATAACAGAGTTCTTCTTATTATTTCTATTCGATACTTTTCAGAATCCATTGACCAACCTGAAATTACAAGCGTAGTATCAGTTAACCGATGCGTGGTGCCAAACTGCAAAAACATCCTACAAGAATGGTTCGCACCGTTTCCGACTAATACCAGTCTGATGGTTCGTTGGCGCGAATGCATCGAAGTTGGTGCCGGGCATCTGTTGCCCAGTATGGCTAACCTTCGCAAAAATGGCGCCACGCCCGTGGTTTGCAGTATGCACTTTTTGGGGTTTGATCCGACCGATCCATCGTGTTATCGCCAGCCGACGTTGTTTTTCAGGTAGGTGACGGAGGTATTACGGAGATGAATATTATAATAAGCAGATTAATTTGATTCAAACTCATTTTAAAAAAATGCAGAGAGGACATTGTGGTGGAAGTGGAACGCTGTTGTTTGTGTGACCGTATGCACATAAAAGAAACCATGGTAGAAAAGGATGCATCATTAACTAAGAAATTCACATTACGACAGCTTGCAACATCCTACTTTGGTCCCACTTATTTCGACGAATCTGCCACAGCGGAATATCTCTGCGAGGAGTGTATCGTAAAGCTGGACATGATGTTCAAGTTTCAACAGCAAATAATAGCTGCAAATCAACATCGTGGCGTCTTACGTTATAGAATGACAAAGGAAAAGATTGTATTTCAACAAAATCAATTTGGGCAAGACTTGATGATCCCACAGGAATCAATGGCGGCTGTAATCGCTGATAATTCGTCTGTTTTCGATCGAGACTTGGCTGTTACCGCTGATAATTCGTCTGTTTTCGAAGAGGTAGTGATCTCATCGAGCGAAACCGATGTTGAGCCAAAAGAACAGTTACCCGTTTCTACGTCCATATCGAATCAAAAGGCTAATAAAAGGATAACAACTAAGAAAAAAGACGTAATCCCACGTCAGAGAACTAAAGCTTCATGCGTTCCCGATCCCGAAACAAAGCAGAAATTACAAAAATCACGACTGACTTGTTACCTCTGTAAAACTTGCTACGACACTACCGCCTTGCTGCTAAGTCACTTGATGCTGACACATGTGGAAGGAGATTATCATTGTGAAGAATGCGATATTACCTTCAGAGCCTCGCCGGAATTTAACGCCCATCTAGCGAAGCATGACCCGGACGGTCGACCATTCAAATGCAGTTTTTGTCCGTTAAGATTTTCTTACGCGGTTGGAAAATCTAAACATGAAGCAGACCATCACGGTACAAAGGACCGCAAGAAAACGACGCAACCACGGACTAAAAAATTTATTTGTCCCACTTGTGGTAAAAGCTTCCGAGAAGGGGGTGCTCTGAAACGCCATGAACAGGTAAATTTTCTGCAATATTGAACTGCAAGACACGTAAAATTTACGGTTTAAATTTTATGTTGCTGCTCTGAAGAATACTTAGGAAAATTGGGTTACATAAGACATATACCTTCTCTTCTTTATCACCATATTATTTTTCTTCATTAACTGTTTTCTTGATCTCTTTATACAGCTTTGAATGATTTCTCATAAGGGACCGTCCATAAATGACGTAGCATTTTAGGGTGGAGGAGATGGAGTCTACTACAGCTTATGCTCGATAACTGGGCTGAGAGAACCTTTCAGTTAGCGAGCAGTGCTCGATAACTGGACTGCCATTCCAACGCACACACACATTCAAATAAAAATCGAGGGGGACTTAGATGCAAAGTTTTGGTTGGCGTCATTCGGTTTTGGAATCGCGTCGTGTTCATGTCATTCCGTCATTGAATTCGCGTTTTAATCGTACCGTCTTGTAAATTTTGAGGTGAATTAAACAGTTTTCGTTCCTGCAATGGACATCCCACCGGGCACCAACCGTAAACGGAAACAAAAAACCCTTACGTTGGTGGAAAAAGTTAAAATTATCGACGATTTCGAAAGAGGAGGTGGATCGCACGAGTCGCTCGCCAGAAAATATGGCGTAGGATCTTCCTCGGTGAATCGCTTCCTAAAACACCGAAAACTTATTTTGCATTTGCACGCCCCTCGTCAGTTACGGGATGGTGAAAGTTTTTGACGTTTAACTGTTTTTTAACTGGGCTACAGCCCAGTTAGCGAGCACCCAGTTATTGAGCATTAGCTGTACTTTGCTACGAATCATGTATTACGTATGGGAAAAAAGGCTACGATGGGGAGGGGGGTGTCGAAAATTGACCAAAAAATGCTACCGTAATCCGGGGTAACATTGATCAGCGGGGTAACATTGATCGGGATGACTCATCTTGTTAAACGTTCAAATAAAGATTTATTGATGAAATATTTTCGAACCATGAATGGTGCCTCTCTTCCGTATATTCATAAGCTAATGATAATTAAGGTTTTTGCCAAAATTGCGTTTAGTTCATGCGCAAATTTGTCAACTTTTTGAAACAATGATTTCTATCATTTTCACTGACACTACCGAAAATTCATGTCTCACATGAGTTCTGCAGACGATGTGATCAAGGAAAATGCGGGTGTTACTAAAAATGGCATCGCCGAAAACGATTCCGTTGTCAAATCTTTCATAAGTTTATTCAATTAGGCAACATTAACTAATTACTATTACGAATGTAGAATTTCATGAGGAAATTGCCTACTTTTAGGCGTATTCCGCGGTTCAAGGCGTTTTTAATTTTGAAATAACTCAAAAAGTAAATGACTTGTAAGAGTTTGGTCTTCATATCCGGCTTCAGGGGCCCTGATTTTAGTAAGTAACGACATTTCCAATATTAGCGAACGTTGTTTACTTGGGTGATCAATGTTACCCCATATCAGCTGAATCAAAAAATCACTTAAAACATTTATTTAAACATGTTTAAATCTTTCGAAAAATAATATAAAGTACATAGTTAGGAGCGGTGGATGCCAGTACTTGTTTTAAAAATATGAAACTTGTAACATTTGTATTGTGAAATGAAAAATTTAAGAAAAACTAAAAAAAATGATCAATGTTACCCCGGATTACGGTACGTCATTTATGGATGGTCCCCAATAAGGTTATAGGTTAAGGGTTAGAGGCCTTCCTTAGGCGAGTGGTTAGAATCCACGGCTAAAAAACAAAGCCATGCTGAAGGTGTCTGGGTTCGATTCCCGGGCGGTCCAGGATCTAGAAATTTCCTTAACTTTTCTGGACATAGAGCATCATCAACCTTGCCACACAACGAATGCGAAAATGACAACATTTGTAAAAAAGCTCTTAGTTGATAACTGTGGAAGTGCTCATAGGAACACTAAGCTGAGAAGCAGGCTCTGTCCCAGTGAGGACGTAATGCAAGGAAAAAGGAGAAGTAAGGTTTAATTTTTCTTCTATATCAAATTTATATCTGGTTCACTAAAAACTAAACAACAAAGTGCCTGTTCTGGTTATATCTTAAATATGAGATTCTTAAAATTTGATATACCTATTTCTCGAAAATTTATTCAAATAGTCTCAAGTCAGAAAAGTGAACAAACGTACTTTATCGATCCTACGTGTTATTGGGATGTAGAGCAGAGCTAATAAAACACACCCAATCAGGTAGAGAGAACGAATTCAACTGTACTTTTATTCAAAGCGAAAAAAAAAAAACAAAACCTAATAGGAGTTGATATAAGAGATTGATTCTTCGTAGCACCAGAAAAGAAATTTTTGTTAGATCTAAGATTTGTTTTAGAATTCCTGGTGACATTATGACAAGTATAACCGTACGTGTTTTTTCATGACTTTCTGTAGGAATTTCATCAAAAATGTATTCAGGTATTTACCCAAATTTTCAGATATCACTTAGTGATTATTTCCCAATGAATTTCTCCACGGATATTCCTTGGGGATTTTCTGAAAAAAATTTGTTTAAGATACCTCAAGAACTCAGCCAAAATTTTGCCAAAGAGAATGACAGAAAACTAATTTCTCCAAAGATTATTTCAGGAATCATCTGAAAAATCTTTCAAGAAAGTGATAATTCCTCCAAGATTCTATCCAGTGATTCATCCATCGATTTACCTGGGACATTCTCTAAGATTTCCGGTCAAAACATCTTCTAAAATTCAATCAATAACTTCTCCAAACATTTGTAGGGGTTTCCTTTAAAATTGTCCTTAAGGATTTCTATAAGATTTCTTCTAAGACTTCTCCAAAGACACCTTCAGCAATTGTTCAAGAGATTCTGTCTAATTCCTCCAGTAATGCTTTGAGATTTTCTCAAGTAAGTCTTGAAAGTTTTTTTTCAGGATTTTTACCAGGAAAAATCTCCATGGAAATGTCAAGGAAATATTTAAAAAAAAAATTAAGTTGGAGGTTTTTCTAAAAAAACTAAAGTATCCTCTGGTAAAACTTGTGGAAGTTATTAAGTCACCCTCAATGAAGAAGGATCTATGGAATAATTCTTGGACTCTTGAGGAAGATTTCGTAGATAATTTTCCAAGTAATTAAAAAAGACAATCGAATTTCGGGATAGTATTCCGCAGGTTTTTCTAAAGAAAAATTTCGAAATACTTTGGTCAGAATATAATATAAATTTGTATAGGAGTGATCGGAGGATTTACTGGAAATTGTGTTAAGAACTGGTGTGAAAACTTAAATAAACTTTTAAAGATTGATTGGGAATTTTTTGAGAAACTTTTCAAGAAATATTTGGTAAAACTGCAGGAGTAATACTTGGATGAAATGCTGGAAAAAATCGTAGAAAAAAAAAAAGATTTGTACGAAGAACCCCTCAAATAATTTTGGATTTCTTGAATGAAACATGAAAAAAATTCCTGAAAAAATCCACATGAACAGGTGAAAGAATTCTTGCAAGGTTTTTTGAAAAAAACCTAAGCTATTTTTTTTCAAAAAACTTTCTTTTTGGATTTCCTTGCGAAGAAATTCAGTAGAAATCTTTGGAAGAATTCCTAGAGGAATAATTGCCGAATCCGGTTGAAGGATTAGAGAAAAAAAAAAAACCTGGAGGAAATTCTAGGATAGTAAAAAAAAATACCTGAGAAAATTACTGAAGATAGTAGCTTTGGAGATCTCAAGGATTTCCTGGAGCAAATTCTGGGGAAATTCTTCTAAGCATCATTTAAACAATTGTTGGTTTTTCTGGGAGAATTGGCACAGAAATAACTATGATAATTCCTGAAGCTTTTCTTCGGGGAAACTGTGAAAAAAATCTTGAACAGCTTGTTGAACCCGTTATAGTCTCCTAAGGTTTCTTTGGTTGGAGCCTTACGATTTTGCATCAGGATACAAGGCAAGCACCATTTTGATTAAAATAGATACTTCAGAGACCTTTCATTAAACGAGAGGCATTTTAGACACTTGCATTAAAATAGAGACCAAGTCTCTAAAAGGAAACCTACTACCAGTCCTGTCTTTAGGATCATTCATTGGATCAACTTTTGTTATCATTTATTTTAAATAACACCTATAGATAATTTTTATATTAATATACTTTTCAAATCAATTCTATTAAACAGATTTATCAAAAATAGACCAAACTGCTGTGGACCAACCTGTGAGGACGTTCTAATATTCTAATAGACATCTATTTCTGGATAACAAACGGATGAATCGTGGGTACACACTTAATTCAGAGTGCTGAATCTCGGCTAATTTTAACCGAGATCCGCACAGCCGAGTAGTCGGCAAACAAATTACCTGGGATCTCAGCAAATAAAAGCCGAGTATCAGTAAATCGTGCTTCGTTGCTAAGCAACCGGAGAATTTGTTAGCTGAATCTCGGTTAAAATAGGGAAACCGAGATTCGCACAGCCGAGCTCGTGAAAAAAAAATCTAAGTGTGTAGGACAATCCTTTGACTGTCCTACCCATGTGTTTTTGTGCGTAGTACATGCCCTACCTGTCCTGCCCACTTCCCGCGCCACTGTTAGACGCAAGATGCATCGCTGCCAAGCAGAATGAAGTGACAAAATGCTAACAAACTTGCATCTTGTCACCTTTATTCATAAATGAGAGGATCGATGAAGAGAAATCGATCAAGCGACTTACGCTCTTATTCTAGCACACGCTTGATATGTATGTATAATAATATATGTATAATTCAATAATAAACGTTTTCATACAAGAAGTACGTACCCTTTTTTCCCAAGCCTAAGGGAATTATGTCCCGCTAAAATTGGACATTTTCGATCCTGCCCCTCTAATCAGTTGGTTTTCATTTTTTAAGTCGTGTGTGAATCAAAACTTCACTGAACCGCGTCAAATATGGTACATTCACGATAGTGTAGGTACGACAACTTCGGGTCTGTTTAAATGGTCCCCTCTGGCGGACACATTATTTATAAACTTGTATGTATGGTAAGCTATTATTTAAAAAAAATCCATGTTTTTAGAATATCACCTGTTGTATATCTGATTTCAATCTGGTGACCCATTTTGCCAAGAGATCAACACAATTCATGTCTTTTAGCTCCGCAAATTTACTAATACCTACTATTATATTCATAGTTCCAGCACAGAGGAATACCGATCGAGCACTGTAACGTATGTTCGATGTCATTTGCATCCAGGCGAAATCTGAAAAGACATCTGCAATTGATACATCGTGGAGAAAGGCCTTACAAGTGTAAGTATTGCGAAACCAGCTACAAACAATCCCAACAACTGCTCGACCATGTCAACGAACAACACCGTGACGAAAAATTAAAAGACGAAAACGCAGATATCGACGCGCCCCCAAATTACGTGTGCAATGAATGCAACGAAATGTTTGTATCTCGAAGGCTATTAGTCTTGCACAAAAGAAAACATTCTGCGGGTTTTTCATATGGTTCTATCGCCTTGGTTCGTCGTAATGGAGGAGAATCCAATAATCAGATCGTTTGTAATTTGTGCCACTCACTTTTTCCTAAGGGAAATGAAATCCTCGAGCATTTCCAAACAAATCATTCCGGTACACCGCTTGAGTACCATCCCTGTAGTACATGTGGTGAAATCTTTTTCAAAAAACAACATTTCTTGATCCATTCTTATTCGCATACTGATAAATATGCCTGTGATCAATGTGGTAAACAGCATAGTTGCCAAATTAGGCTTCAGATGCACAAGAATGTCAATCACGGAGTGCCATTGGCCGACGAGTATTATAGGGAATGTCCACACTGCAATGAGCGTTTTCCCAAAGGTTCCTACTATACGCGGCACATAAAAACGCACTTCGAAAACGAATGGTCTTGTGATATTTGTTATAAAACCTATACGCATAAATGGCAGCTTAGGGTTCATATGCGAACACATACAGGCGAGAAACCACTGGTATGTCCCGGCTGCGCCGCAAAGTTTGGTGATCCGACCACGTTTTGCAAGCATAAAAAACAATGCCTTCAATATGTATCCCAGACCAAAAAATAAGATATCAACGTGGTTGTTTTTTTCTTTTTTAGATCTCTCAATTATTCCTTTCCAATTTGCAAATATCAATGATACTATAGATATAGCCATTCCAATGAAAAATACAGGTACAATAAATTGAATCACTTTATTTTGCAATAATTTATGTGTTCCGAAAGCCTTCCTTGGCTGCAGCAGTTTTCGTTGAATCATTGCGGAACGAATCCTTAACTCGGCAAAAGACAGGCCAGGCTACACAACATGTTGTTCTCGAGCTAATGTAGGTGCCGATAATTATCCCTGTGTCAGTTCGTTCCGTACAAGATATATCATAGTCAATGCCAAAGCCACATGTGGATTAGGGTGGGTCATCCGTTATAAAGAAAAAAAAAACGTAAATTCACATATATCCAACAAGATGTCTTTGAGTTCAATATCAAAACTACTATTGAAAACTTTTTGTGTATGGAATATAATATGATTGTAGCTTTATCAAAAGATAAAATGGCCTGTTCAAGACATAGCATATTAAATGTGATACATTGTTTTTGTTAGTTAAGTACAAACAGCAATGTGTGTTGCAAGTTACCCCACATCAGGAGTAGCATATAAATGTACATTTTCCATTTCTCCGAATCCCATGAAACTAAGCTATTATAAAATAAATACCGCTTGCATTCTTTACGTGATGATTAGGATACTAGATCATTTTTGGCTCGTCTGAATCTAATTTTTCATTCGTAGAGCTTTGAAGTTGAAAAGTGTTCCAAGTTACCCCGTTTGACGGTATCTGCAGTGAAAGATTTTACTGTGATGATCTTTTTACTTCCAATCAAATGCATCTCTCCCGTTTATGTACTATTTCTGGCCGATAGCTAGATTGTAGATGTACATGTAGATGTAGAATTTTTTTAAACTATGCCTGCAGTGTCCAAAAAAGTAGATTTTCATTATTAAAATAGTTACCTTGGAAATTTTACTCTTTACATGGTTGGTATATTCATAATAGTTATTCAATATTTGTAAAGTGAACATAGTGACTTATTGAGTTCAAATTTGTTTTAGCATAATAAAACGCCCTATTATAAGCTATTGATAAACAAATGTGTAGCTCATTGTTTATGAGAAAACTGACGAATAAACATCCATATCATCGTCACTGGTTGACTTTATCTCAGCTTTGTAAAATGACATGTAAATCCATCTATATTCTCCGAAAATGCAAAGCTATAAACTTGAATATCAACGACTTTTAGGGCGTTATCATAAATAAAGTGAGATTTGTTTGAGATTTTAAACGTGAACACGAAAAAAAACTTGGAATGAAGACCATGACGACCCACTCTAATGTGGATGTATGTCAGTTTCGACATTCATCGACCAACAGAGAATGATATTGAAATGTATGATGGAGGTTATCGATTTTCATGGACGCCGTGCAAACGAAGAGGAACGATGATTAATATTCAAACGTAGTTACTGCTATCCAATATTCAGCTTTTTTGTGGCTACTCAGTATAGTTTTTTTTAATGTAGATTTTCAACGGTAGTTTTTGCTTTTTTTTTAAACAGGTCGATGAGCAACTCCTAGAGACACTATTTCGCACAAATTACTTTTTCCATACAATTTCATAGATTAGGTTAAAGAATAATACACGTGATAAATACCAAACGCAGTGACATTAAAAATCACCAAATAATGCAGATTTTACAAATTTGGATCATTCGCGTCCTCGAAGAACGATTCCTGGTTAACTTCCTGAAAGAGATCAGGGGTGAGTATTTCGGAACATTTCCATCGGAAATTTTCTGGGAAACGTTTTTGGAGAAAATTCTGGCTAAACTTAAGATGCGTTTTTGGGCTGAATTTTCTGGTAGAAATATTTGAATAAATTTTAGCAGAAACCAGGACCAATAGGTATCTGACAGACCTGCTGAATAAATTACTAGTGAACTTTTTGCAGTAAGGTACCGCGGGGCAAGTGGATAAATGCGTAAACCTTCGATGCCATTGAGAACATTACGATAGGTAAGGGATTTCTGAGATTTTTCAGCCATTATTGCATAATAGAGCGAAAAATTGTTAACCTGTCAACTGTTACTCCGTAACAAGTTGGCGGCGTACAATCTTATTTTAATATTTTCAGTGGAAAAAATTTGCGGAAAATAATTTCCTGTACCACTTCTTAGTTGTCCTCTGTGACAGTTTAAAACTGCAATAAAAAAAGTTTTAGTATTAATTCGACGTAGACCTAAAAATAACTAAATTTAAACACCGTCAATTTTCTTATCAGGTGAGGCAAGTGAAAAGTTTATCATTAGAGGTTGAATTTGTGTTTTCTCTTTAAGTAGCCATAAGTAAACATGATTCGCAATTATCATAGAAAAACATAACGTGCTGATAATTCAAGAAATACTATACTCAAGCGTTAAAAGCTATTAGAAATCATGGAACTTCTCTAAAAGATGTTGCCAAACATTACAATATTAATATGTCTACTTCGGGCAGCCAATTAAAAGGAAGACGTTGACTGAAAAGTTGCAATATTAGAGAACACACGGAAATCTCGTGGAATGTGTATGTAAAGCTAGTTCAAAACATAAAAATGGAGTATAGGTCTATCCACATAAAAAAGATTCGAAATACGTAATTGAAGGATTCCGTTTGATTTCTCCCGAAGAGTTATCCGACGCCATATCCGACTTTCTCAAAAACAAATAACGAGCGGTGGAAATTCTACAGAAATGCAATTGCTGTCCTATAATGTAAGAACTAACATTAGAAATATTGCAGTTATAATTTTACGAATCATTTCAACTAACATAACTGAACAGAAGAAAATTGAAGTGATAAAAATAACATTTTTTTTGTTTACATGTTACTTATGTTATAGTTCATTGAGTAGCCTTAACAAATGTTAAAGCTAATAGAAATTGTGAAAATAACTGTTTGTTTTTGAATTTATTGTTTAAAACGGCAAACTTTTCACTTGCCCCACTTTTGGGGAAAGTTTAAAATAAGGAGACATTTTTCAAAAACATTTTCTGTATTTTTTTTTCTTTAATTTTTCATAAAAATCAATTTCAGCATGCTGCTTATATTTGGTGGGAGTCAAGCTAAAAAATATACACGACCTCATTTGTTTCAATTCAAAGTCTCTAGAATTTAAAGAATCTCAACTATGCGAATTCCATTACCCACTTGCCCCACGGTACCTTAATCTACGATTATAGAAGAAATTTTAAACCTGCCTTCTGAAAGAACCACATCAAAACACCTTCGGAAAATAAGCCAGGACAGTTAGAAATAACAACCAAAAATTTTCAAAAATGTTTATATAAAAAATAGGTTTAATTTTCCAGAAAATTTGGTACAAATTTAGCTTGAGTTTCTTTTTTTGCCTTGTTTTGAATTTTGGATTCTGACAGGATTTTTATTCAGAATATTCTGCAATTCATCTGCAATTTTCTTTAAGGAATCTGCCACAATGTTGTCAACTACCGAAAATTTTCCCTCGATTCATTTCACAAATTTGTTAACAAATTTTTCAGCCAATTGTTTTTGTATCTCTACTTCAATTGATATTGGTCAATAAGTTTCTCATGAACAGGAATTTCGCCAAAACATCTATCACAAGTTTGTTTTCCGGAGTTCATCTATTTGATAAACTACGAGTTTTCTTCCGAATGAAATTTTAAAATTTAAAATAGTAACCAAGCTCATATTTATGTCGTAAAAAATGAGAAGTGAAATGCGGCATCTTTTTTACCATTTATGGCAATCATGTCTTATCCCGGAAAGTTAACTGTTAAGAAATAATTTAAATTACTGCAATTCACTACATTTCAAATTCATCCAATATATGGGTTGGTCAATATCCACATAGAACGCATTTTCATTTTGATTACTGCTACTTGTAGTTTTGAAGTCACTATGTAGTCACTATTTGGTCGCTATTTTGATTATTTTGGTCACTAAAGTCACTAAAATTTTGCTGTCTAACCTGCCGCTACCAGCCCTGTTATAGTAAAAATTGACATTATATAACTTGCGCATTCTCTGATTTATAAAGTGTGTCCACTCTTGATCCGACGGTAATTTTCCCTACATCCCTAGATAAAGAGATTGTCTGCAATTTCTTTGATACGTTACATACATTATTCTTGACGTTAATGTCAATATCAATACGTCCATACGTGAAGGTCGATCGACAATGTCTAGTACTATTGTGAATATGTAGTAACTAATGCATCACGGAAAGCTATGGGATACAATACAGGTGTGATATCCATATGGTCTGTTCATATGCTTTATCCTTTTGTAGGTATTCAAAACTTCTGATTGATATTGATTATTTCTTCTTCTTTCTGGCGTAACGTCCCAATTGGAACGAAGCTTGCTTCTCGGCTTGGTGTATAAGCATTGCTACAGTTATTAACTGAGAGCTTTCTTTAGAAATTGACAATTTTTGCATGTATAAATCGTGTGGCTGGTACGAAGATACGGTCAAACCTCCTTGAGTCGATATCTGAAGGGACCATGACTCATGGAAATATCGAATCATGGAAAAGAAATGCTTAAGGCCGCACGGGACGTCATTATAATCATCCTATCCATTTGAAGAAGCAGATCTTAAGTACCACTCCATATATGGATGTGAAAAATTTATCACTATATTCTATATATGTAGTGCACAATCGATTAAATTTTCAGCTTCATCGGTTCACTAAAACTCGAGATTTGCTTCGGCAAAGTTTTGATGATAATTGTTAGAGTGAGTCAAAATATAGGGAAAATAACACGGTCTCCCGTGTCCCCTTAAGAAAGCTGTATGAAGGGAATAATCATAGTAACCATGAAATTTTGATTTTAGTATGGTTCCATGAGTGAACATCGACTCATGGAGGTTTTACTGTACTGTATGCTCTGGAAAGTCAAGAAAATTTCCAACCCGAAAAGATCTTCGATTAATGGGATTCGAACCTATAACCCTAAAGACCTCAGTACACTGTTTGTCAAGTGTGCAAATTTTTCCGCACGCATAAACCAACATGCAAACATCGGTCTCAACAATGACAAAACATCTGAAGTGTCAAGTGGATATTGAAGTGTTAGTTTATGCGTGTGGAAAAATTTGCACACTTGGCAAAGAGTGTACTGAGGGCTTAAGCTTGGTCTTGCTGATTAACTGCGCTACGGATATCTGGGCTCCCATATACACTCCCGTGCAAAAGTTTGGGTGTATTTGAAATACCAAGAGACTCAAGCGGTACCAATAGAAAATTACATTATTGCTGTGTGCGTTTGAAACGCAAATATCAAATGCGGGAACAACAAACGCGGTAAGATATTCCACAAGTCCTGCTAGGTCGGCGTTGATTTAGATAATCGTTGCTAGGTGTCCTTTGATTGTTTTTTGTTACCGCATTTGGAGGACTCAAAAACAAACAGCAATAAGGACGAAAAAATTGGGGTGGTGTTTGTATGTCACGAAATAACTTGAGAACGAAAGAACGGTTTGATGTAAGTTTTTCACGGTTGCTTTCGGCAAGGGATGCGACGTTATCGTGCGAGGAAAAAGTTTGGGAAAGTCACCGAAATAATCGGGAAAACGGGAGAAGACTAATTTGTATGGAAGATTACATGACGTTATACAACAGCCTACTTGATGGCAAGACGAAGTTTGCCGGGACCACTAGTTCATTAAAAAAATAAGAAAAATCATACGGATGAAGGGACACGAAAAACAATATACACTCAAAATTTGAATTTAAACCAACTCATAAACAGGAAAATATTTTTTTTGGTCTTAAACAAATGAGAAATATTTAAAAACTAGGTAAACATGTGTTATTGGCCTAAACTAAAGCATCTGGTATATACGACACTTTGGTCAGATAAAAAGCTGAAAATTGTCAAATTGACTTGGACAAAAACAAGCGATGTCGAATCGGATTTTTATCGAAAAATATACAACCGTCTCTCTGAAATTATGATGTTTCGCTTTCCTGCTGGACTGCTGGAATTACAAAAAATATTGAAATTCTAACTACCAATATACCAAGAATGAAATTGAATTAGCAAGACATTTATTGAAATATGAAAAACATCCTATCAGAATACAAGGAACTCGTTTTTTTGTATAGTGGAGTATATTTCTATGGGGTTTCGGCTTCAGTCTATACCAATGTTTCCCAAACTTTTTTGACTTTCGCCCCCCAATATTTTTTGGAATCGCCCCCCTGATATGAAATTCAAACATTTACATTAAGGCTAAGTAGCCCGTCATTCGTTTTGGCAACAATGATGATTTTTTAGCTTGCTTTTCAAAGTGATAAAACTCAGCCTTGTTAGTTTATATTGACTTGAAAAAGTATCACTGTACGCGCTAACATGCATAAAGTATGCTGATACTTTTTCAGATGTGTCAGTGCAAAACCAACTGTTTTTCTTTGATTCGAAATCAAGAGATGAATTAGCAATAATCATCAACGACACGTACAAATTGCAATGACGGCCTACTCCGCCTTAAGCGTGAAACTTCCCTCCCCTTGGTTATGCGACCTTGCCGCGATGGGAGAACATAATCTATTAGCCCATATGATGGAAACGAAAGGCGTAACCTATAGTGGTGGTATCACATTTTGACATTTTTTGCTTGAAGCCTATTGGTGACGATCAGTTTGCCTTTTGCTAACCTGAATGATCCGTAGCCACTCTTACTATTAGCTAGCTAGACACTGAGGAAAATTACTAGTAGATTCACTGAGTAGAAATAAGTGGTGACAATCTTATTTTAATATGGTTTTTACATTACCATAATAAGAAATACCTCTTTTATAACAACGGTATAAATAATCTGATTCCAGCTTCATTTTCGCAAAATTTACAAGTAGAAAGTAGGCGTTGTGAAGCATTGCATTTGCCACCAAAAACTGAATCTTGTAGGAGACTGTAATAGAAGCCTAAGGTAACTTTACTCTTAAATATTCACTATAAAATGACTATGGAAAGTAAGACGCTGAGATCGATCATTAGGGTACACTTGCTAGTTTCGAGAAATTGTTGAACAGACAAGGAAAGTGACATTTTTCTTTAAGGATATATGAACGTAAAGACCTGAAATTAATTAGAACTACTACTAAACAGCCTAATTTTGTTAAGACTTGACGACAATTGACATTTAAGCCTCTAATCTTACGTAAAAGACAGAAGTAATCAGAATAGCACTTAAATGACAAATTATTCAAAACCATTTGGACTAGACAGTATTAGTAATGACACTACTACACTACTATTTCAAAAATTCTGATGGAGCTGCTGATTTTCACAATGCTTCCTTTTCTCAGAAGCAAGGAAATAAGGGTATTTTTAGAAAACTACCACGTCACAATACTAATAAAAAACAGTGTTCATGTGGGCACCATAGCCTAGTCCGTCTGAGTATTGGTCCTGGTAGAGGCAAAAGCCAGACCGAGGGTTCAGCCTTGACAAGTTAAGCTGTCAGGCAGCTCCAACTGAATACCATTCAAAAAAAAAAAATACATTAAGCGTGAAACTTACGTTGAAGTTTTGATCAATATCTCATCATAAGTATACCGAAAATAGGTGAATAGTGAAGTATATTTCACTTGTTGTACTTGATTATACTAATAATATTGATTTTCGTGCTTATGTACTTTATGAGATTTATTCTAATATCAATACCGATCCCTAACTGTTGACCATATGCTTGGAACAGCTCAGGTATAATAACCTGGTTATTCACTCAGGTTCTATTAACCAGTGAAAGCAAAAATGCTAAAACCCTCACCCCTCAGCAAAGACTTAACGGATTCAAATATTTTTGTCAGTATGCTGATACACATATCTAGTTTTTAGAAGTGGCCAGAGGAACTCGGGAATGTTGCTGTGGCCGGAATTATTCCGGTTGGTCACTGCACAGTGGTCCAGGAATCAGTTTTACGCGGAAGAATGCGTTTTGTGCTTTAGAATAAAACATTAGACGAAAACGGTCTTCTACAAAGTTGTTTGTATTAGTAAGGCCCTTTGTTTGGTGTTATTGAAAATTAGGGTGCACCACATTTTCCATATACAACTTTATTTTGTCTTCTGAATGCCGTCTAAAGATATTTTTTATGTTTGCCCCAATCAGAGATATTCACAATCACAGTAGGCATGTTTTTGAGAGAAAAACAACAGTAACTCCAGAACGAAAGGAGATAGCAAGTTTGTTCACTCACCAAATAACGCATTTTTCAAAGCTCTAAAAGTGTTTCATAGACTACTTTGGTGAGAAATTTGAATTGAAAACTCTAGAGTAAGAAAACCAGTTTTGTTCGGACCACCCTATGTCACCGTAGGAAAATAGCTCTAAATCGGTTAATTTTAGAGATACAAAAATTTTTTTATGGCAAAGTTGCTTGAAATTGAATGGTCTACGTCTTTGCTGAAGCATGTATAATATAATTTCTTCAAATAAGAAAGTTAGTTACACAATTGCTATGAAAATGTGGTCCACCCTAATTTTCAATAACACCAATTAAAGGGCCTTACTAATACAAACAACTTTGTAGAAGACCGTTTTTGTCTAATGTTTCATTCTAAAGCTCAAAATGCATCTTTCCGCGTAAAACTGATTCCTGGACCATAGTGCACTGGGCCAAGTCTATTAAAAAAGAGCTATTTTTTGGGACATGCCAAGCTACTTCTATTTATTTGCAATGACAATAATTTTAATATGTATAAATCAATATGATCTGATATTCAACATTATAAATGAAGAGGTTTGCACAATTTAGAATGTACCGGATGTGGCCACTTGGACTCAA
Source organism: Aedes aegypti (assembly GCF_002204515.2). Lineage (NCBI taxonomy): Eukaryota > Metazoa > Arthropoda > Insecta > Diptera > Culicidae > Aedes > Aedes aegypti. Next base: position 245,090,908 of record NC_035109.1, read on the forward strand.
TGCCCAAAAAAACCTGCTATAGTTTTGATGGATGCTAGAGATCAAACATAATAGTTCACTAAAATGCGTTCATAACCCTGGCACAGCTGTTTAGATGAAAATGGCCACTTTATCGTAAATTTGAGGCGTCCCGGAGACCCGAAAATTGTCATTTGTGTGGTCAAACAAATGCAGGACACATGGTTATCCTATTCAATCGTTTCTCAAAATTTTTACACTGATGCGTTTTTCTTAAAATCCCACTATATAATGGCCGCATTATTAGCAAATTATCTGTGACCAGTGAATCAATAATCACCCAACACGCAACATCAAAGACATTGTCATCTCCTATTCTTATTGCAACAATTTTATTCCGCAACAACAGTTTATCACCACTTGAACAGAACAAGATAATGATCGCTCACCACATGCGCTGCGATTTTCTGGATTTCGCATTGCAATTTTCGAGAACTTTCTCCGTGTTGGTAAACAATGCCACATTATCAGACAGCATCCATAAAACAAATTTGGTATTGTGTTTAAAATAATTGATTAATCGCGAGTCGAAAACGTTACAACTATGTTGCGCCCTGTGATTGTCATTATAATTTTGCTTTCGATTGTAACCCAATCCGTAAAAGTTAGGACAAATGACAGGGGCACAAAAACCCAGTACCCTTCCCACCCGACCTGACCCAGAATAACTCCGACCACAGGAACATTTCCGAGATCCTTTGATGACGTTTAGAAACTAAATATGTGTACGAGTATAAAGAAAAAAAAATGGTTGAAATCTGTTAAGTATTCGGTGAGAGTTTTAGCACAGACAAGTTATAGTATTTTTTCTTTCACACAGGCCTTTACGGGTTAACACGATCTTTTCCCATAGTAGCTTTAAAGCTCCATTGGTTTTTCAGGAACCTGAGACAAACTGAATCAGATAAATACTAATCAATAATTACTAGAGTATGATTCCATAATCTTCAGCTTAATCCAAAATTCAACTGAAACTATTGATAAACAATTTCTTTAGTATTGAAAAACTGCTAAAAACAAAAATGGTTTCAAAAAGTTTAGCGCATTTGCAAATTGTTTTGTTCAAGCACTTCTTAATTCTTCTTATTTCTTTACGGAATGCTTTTTTCGTAGAGAAATAATCGATCAAAGTCGTGAGAGAACAAAGGTTAATCATAAATGAACGTATAAACCACTTTGCTTGGCATTGCTGATCACATTCATCCGCTGTAGGCTCATAATTTCTGGTACCAATCAGGGTGAGAATAACTGTTTGATTTTGGGTAATAAATGTGCATATTTGAACAAAGCACTCAATTAGCCCAAATTGATCATGGTAAATTAAATAAAATGTTGTGCTCCCGAGATAGTAATCTAAATATCTTGCCATTCAATATCCGATATGAATGAGCTTTGTACCTGTAGCATAGGGAAGATTGAGGTAAAGGGGAATGGTGTTCATGTTAACTAAAATTTGTTCTCCGTGAACGTGTTACCAAATAAAAATGAAATGGTGCTTGTATGTCACGAATTGGTTTGAAAATGGGTTAACGGTTTTTAACTATTCTTTTACTGTTGTATTCGTCCAAAACTCCGACCTGCTTCTAGTGAATAATATTTGTGAAAGCTCATTTCCTGTGTTCTAAAAGAGCACTATCTATAACTCTTTGTAAACATGCTGTTTATTCTGAAACAATCCTGCATACGATTTGGCGAGACATTTTGGTCGATCCAATGCCAATGCTGACAAAATCAGTCATCTTTTATTAGTGTATTTTTTGAAAAATGTCACAAGTTTAAGTAAAAATTTATTGAACAACATTCAAAAAGTGCTTATATCAAAATACCTACGCAGTAAGATTATTGCTCATTGCCTTTCGAACACGCCATAGAACGTTTCAATTACACGTGAATTCACATAGATATGAACAAAATACTTTTGTATGTTTTTAAGGGTGAACCCAAACTTTTGCCCGGGAGTGTATGTTAAAGGCTTGTGCTTATCGAACTATTAGTTATGCCTATGCTAACTGTTTCTTCGACATATGCGTCTTTTCCCCAACCTCCCAAAGCAATTAGTAACACTTCTGTGTAAAATGGCTCACATCGAATAAACAAACAATCAATCAAGCACTTGGCAGTTTTGTTCCAATTTAAATAATTAAACACTTCTCTGTGACGGTTTCGTTTGCCTTTGGTCGCGTCGCATGCATGCATATCCTTCCGCAAAGAATGTCCTAGCATTATCCTGATAGAAGCTTTTAATGCTAGGATATCGAATCTAACCACATGAACCATATAGCTTGCTTTTAATAGCCTCAACGAAGGTCAACAAAGACATCGCTGAGGTCAATACACGCGAGTAAGGAACATAATGGCGCCTAAATTTGTGGACAGTGCGCAATTCTTTGGCATTTATAGTCGCATGTGTGCCTCATATTAACGAACGAAACACCTTTGCGGCAAACGTTATATTTTAGTTTTATTCCAGGTTTACATATTTACAGTCTTGGACAAAATGAAGTGTGCATTGATCGTTTTGCATAACCAAAAAACTTTCCACAGATTTCAGCTTGTTGTGTACTGATTTGAATATAAGGTATAATACTATGACCGATACTTGTAAATAAGTTAAAATTCATTGAGAAGCGAACTTTCAAGTTGTCGCAAATCCGCCATCTAATAAAAAATATAAGCATTTTTATTTTCAACCTGCATGTAAAATTTCAATTTTGGAAATCTCGCAATGGGCCTTTACTTTATTTTGTCCAGTTCTGCAAAAGGATACATACCAATTGCTATGTATACACAGTTAAAGACAAAATACGTCACAAAGGTATCGTCGTCTCGTCATACACCCTCTAAGTATAGCTCGCAGAAAGTTGTTAACCTGTATCTGATTAGCATAAAGCAGTACTTTCGTGAGATTATTTCCGAACAACACACGCTAGACGGCTTGGCTCTATAGAACGATGTTGACCGTGGTGGAGGTGAAAGCCATGCTGATAAATATGTAGGGTAGGTATACCGGTATTCGTCATCTCTAGGAAAACTATTTCTAAAACCGAACGATTTTTAAATACTACAAACACGTCAACAATAGCTTAAAATGCGTGTTTTGCAAGAAAAATATTACAACTAGTTTTAGGAAAGTTTCTAGGAGATTTTTTTAAGAATATTTAGAGAAATTCCTACAGAAGTTTCTGAAAAATGAAAGAATTCCTGAATTAGTTCTCGAAGGAACCGTTGTAGAAGCTTTTGCGAGAGTCCCTAAATTCATTCACATCGTTGACCCGCTAAACGAATACGAATTTGATGTTCTCTACTATTTGTTTTATGTCAAAAATATGAGTAGGCGCGTACCAGGATATTCTATTTACGTGAACCAACTTGTGACAAAGTTTTTCACAACCTTGCGATCTCTAAACTCGTTTGTTATTGTTCTCCAACCCCGCTGACTAGCTTTGACAAATTACTTTGTAAATCGTTCGTCTATGTGTTGTTTATTAAAGACCTTTGTCTTCGTATCCATTCAAGTAAGATTGTCTATGCAGGTTATTTGAAAATATTTCATATGTTCGAATGAACAGACTTAGACAGCAACGCTTTGCAAAATACATCGACTCCCTCTTTGAGTGTGCAACATAAACGATGCATACCAGGAATATATAAAAGAGTTTGTACGAAATTCATTGAAAAATCATAGTGGAAATTCTTGGAAGACATCGTGGAGAAAATATTCAAGGAACTTTATGAACGGAACAAACGCTTCCACCTTTTTGGAAGATGGAATTTTTGGAGGAATCTGTTAACAATTTTTCGACAGGATAAGTTTGGACATTTCTGGAGGAATTCCTCGAGGAATCCTCGGAAGGATTGTTTTTGAAGAATCTTAAAAATAAGCTTCTTTAGAGGATGTTTTGTGCGGATACTAGGAGAAATCCAAAGTTAATATAAAAAGGACTTTTTAGAAAAAAAAATCAGTGGAAATCTAAGAAAAAAATTTGCACGGAGCATTAAGAGAATTTTTGGAATTCTTAAAAGTGTCTGAAGATTTAATCAAATCTAGACAACATTCTCCGTATAATCCAAGACTGAACAAAGTCTTCGAAAAATTCCATGAATTAATCTTTGTTAAGAAATTCCATCAAAAACGCTGGCGGAGCTTATGGAGGAATTCTTGATTGAATTTGTGTGAGAAATTCCAGTATGCATGCCTGGATGAATTCATAAAAGTTAGTAGAGAATTTCGTGGAGCAATTCTTAAGGGTGTCCATATCCATCCTCATAAAATAAAATACCCAAAATTCTGTCTAGCAAATCTTTAAAGAATACGTGGAGAAATTTTTGAAAACGAAATCTTAGAAGAAGCCTCGAAAAAGTTTTTGATGCCATTTCTGAACGGGTACATGTAGAAAACCTTCAAGAATAAAAGAAAAACACAAAATATTGTTGAAATCTAAGAAGAAAGACCCGAAGACAAAGTGCAGCAATAACTAGAGTGTATCATGGAAGAAAATTAAGAGGAATTCCAAGTACATCTGACAGAATTCCTAGTGTTAGCCCTGGTGGATCTCTTGAAGAAATACTTGACATAGGTAATTTCAGCATGCATCTCTGAAGAAATTCGAATAATTTATTCATTGTATGAGTAGAGAAAATTATGGGACATTTTCAACATAAAGTAGGGTCGATGTACCAATAGCCGCATAGCTAAGAACAAAAATTCGTATAAAATCGAAAAATACCACTAGCGTCGTTATTTTTACATCATCTGAAAGCTTTTTATCTTGGTTTTGTGGGAAAAATATGAAAACTACGAGAACTCAAATATTTGTATTTATTATCGCGTGTGCCACTATAGGAATGCATGTGCCTATAGTAGCACTATTTCTAATTTCTGTTCCTATAGTAGCACTAGCATCACGGCGTTGGCAAAATACTTATCAAAACCGTATTTTTACAAAACTTTTATATTTTTCCTACAAAGTGTGGATCAAAAGCTTTCGTTCGATGTAAAACAGTTCTTAATTCATCAATTATTTCGTATAATAAATAAATAGTTTCTCTCAGTAGTGCTACTATAGGAACAATAGGTTTACTATAGGCGCAAGAGAGCTCAAATTTTAAGTAAAACTAATTATTTCGATCATTTTTTGAACAAAATCCAGCTGTGTATCAATGGTATTTAGCTAAATAGCTCCTGACCTTCATGTCAAAAAATGTTTTGAAAAGATTTATAGCATACGTAGCACATAACAATTTACTTTGAAATTTATCGTCCGCCTCACAGAATGATCATTTGGTGGTCATTTATATGGAAGATTATTATTTATAGAGCATTTTTCCTTGTCAAAACTTGGGTGTTTGGAGATGCTTATTTTTTTAAAATAAGATATTTCTACAAAAGGCATCGTAATTTCTACCTATATGACATACCGTTTTTAGCACCTAGCAAATGGGAAGAGTTCAAGCTTTCATACGGTGGGAATTTTGGAAATATTTATTTTATAATATTTTATCGTTTAGGCACCGTGGCCTCAAAAAGCTATTCAAATTATTATATTGAACTTCCTCTGAAAACTCAGTAGATGTCGCATTCATAGGGTGCTACTTTGGTAAGAAAGTAGAATTGGAAAGAAATCTGAAGCCAGAAAACAAGTTTTTACTGAATAGTTAAATAGTGGGAATGCTATTAATTCGTCAAGTAAAAAGAGTACAAATTTTTCATCCTTCAAATTTTATTATAGTTTGAGAACAAAATTATTGTACAAGTGAGTTATTTGCATTTACTATTCTAATTTGACCTAAACATCGTACAATTATTTGCCATAAGGTTTCCAACATAATGCACTAACCATTTGTAACGAAAATCGTTTTTTTTTTTTCAAAATATATCCAAAGGAGATTGGGCAAAACTGTATGGAGTTTGGTCCCGGAATGTACACAGATGACCCATACATCATTTGAAAGATCTAAATGAGACAAGAAAAAGTTGATATGGGGTCAAAAATATTCGTCGTGGGAGAAAAAAAGTTGTGTGTGCTGGAACGATGCAAGAAAGGGAGTGTTTTGGACAGTTTTCTACTATAGCAGCCGGATCCTATTCTTGGCATTTTTGATTCACTTCGGCAGTGAGTTTTTTTGAAAGCCACAAGTGTCGGATTGTTTCGCTAAAATATAGTTTCACCGATCGAGCTGAGATTTTGCAAAGTTGTTATGGGACCTAAACTGCCGTGAATCGCAAGTCCGTCCCATCTGCATTTTCATCAAAATTGAGTTGAGCTCAGTTTTCAACATATCTTGCAATGTTCTTTCAGCTGCACTAATAAGATTATATTATTTGTTCGGAAAAATTATGAAAAATCAGCAAGTCAAATTGTCCCATAATGAAAAGTAACCGCATGTCAGTCCCACTACAGATTTCCGCACCGTGTAACACAAAAATGAACCGTGTTTCGATCATCTTTATATTTTTCTCGGATAGATATCGTAGTAAAAAGCAAGTTGTGAAAGTTTCATTAAGATTGGAACATGTTCCAATCCTCTGGAATTTTTTGAATATTCGTATGGAAAACGAGTTTGAAAACTTCACAGCCCATTTTCTCAATGCCTACTTTTTACAGATGGGACTGACTTGCGATTCACGGCAGTAAATGCAATCCAAAAAGTGGACTGGAGCGAGAATCTAAATTTTGTCCCACACTAGTAAACACATGATCGGAAGGAGGCCAATCAACGAAAGAAAGTGCAGGTTGAGGATAAATGGTCGAACAATTACACTGATGATGACACGGACGCATTTCATACGCAGCTTAAACGCGAATACAACCTCTGCTCAAACCCCGACGTCAAGGCCATTATAGGAGATTTGAACGCTCAGGTTGGCCAAAAGGAGTTTAAACGGACGATTGGAAAAATCAGCGACTGGAGAAAATGAATGGCTGATTGCATTTACCACCTCTAAAAATATATCCTTTCTTAGCACCTACTTCCTACCGTAATGATACAGCTGGAGGTCACCACAGCAAAGGGAATTTCAAATCAAATTAGGTTTTGATTAATGGATTGCACTTCTCCGACATAATAGACGTCAGTGATGCTTTCAAAGGCTATGACCACTACCAGATAATGATAAAACTGCGCTTAAAACTCTCTGTCCTTAATAACTAATAGTACCGACGCCCACCTCGGTATGACCCTCAGCGATTGAAGCAGACGGATATCGCCACAGTCTACGTCAAACGTTGGCGGAAGGGGTTTTGCTTGCTGAGACCCCACTTGAGGGCTGTTGGAGTAGAGTCATAGCAGCTATAAAAATCGCAGGTGGGAGCAATGTAAGTTGGATGGAACTTGTTCAACGAAGGGTGTAGAATTATTCTGGAGTAGAAAAACAAGGAGCATCATAGACCGAAGTGAAAGCAGTAGATCGGTATGTTACAAGGTTTCATGCCGCGAGCCGAAGTACAAAAGTATATGTTCCCATTATTTGGACGAAGGCAAGGTGATTGAAAGGTGAAAGCAGCATTACAACGAACATATGAATGATGCTGAGGGCACAGTTACGGAGTTTAAGGCAGTGGGAGAAATGATTACGTTGGAATTTTGGACGATAACATCAACCAGCTCCCACTTTGAGGTAAGTTGAGGATGCCGTTCAATTGCTCAAGAATTACTAGACAGTTGTAAATGATGGTATGTGATCAAGCTACAGGCTCGATATGTTGCCGGGATTCGGAGGTGTTTCTTCCCGTTCGTGTTTCGAACGGCGCACAGAAACCAGTAGGGACACTTTAGCACTAGGATTCACTATCACAAGTTTCCTTCACTTTCTTAACCGAAAGTGGAAGGTAGACTCTTTATGCACAGGCCTTCTTGAGGCTTCACGAGCACCATAGATTGCTCAAATGATCAGTTTCGTGGATTCACTCACGCACGTATTTTACGATTTCACGCCAACCGATACATGGACATAGATTTCGGACTTGCAATCGAATCAGATTTGTTCCACTCCACTAGCACACGACACTTTATTCGGCGAATGAAGATAACAATAAAAAAACTGACCGGGTATAGCCTTGCTTGCAAACGCTCGTATGGTATATTTGCTACTGATCCAATGTAATTGCCGTTTCTTCGGTCAGGCAGAAAGTTGACCGTTCGTATTTCGCTCTCAGTGAAGCTCGTGAGAGTTTATATAATGTTAGGGTGGTTCAAATTCATAGCTTAATTCTAGGGTTAGTAGGGTATTTACATATTTACAAATTCATATTAAAATTATGATCAGCTGATACTGATCATTCCGGCCACCTTGAAACGATCACTTCGTTTCAACAACTCTCTCGTTGCTTCTCGTGATACTCATTCTCTCGTTGTCGATCGGGTGATCTTCGGCGATTCGACACGAAGTACTGTTGAATGGACCAATTCACGGTTGCTAACGTTGATTGACGCCTAGTAAAGCATGAGCGTAGGAGATCTGGAACCAAGAGAGATCCGGTAGAACGAACGACGAGAGTAAATCAAATGGAACGCTAATCACCTGATTGCGCTCTGAATGCGCGTTGAGATGGTTTCGGACCACTCTACCGACCTTAGTGGTTGCAGGAACGGACAGTAGTTACGTAGTATTGGTAGACATCAATGGTTGGATGCGATAAAACAATTCAGAAAAATAGTTGAACCATTCATCGTTTTCAGGATGTCTCGGTCGCCATGGACAGAAAGGAACAAGCACGCCTTGTGTTGGATGTAAGTCGGCGGCTAAGTTGATATAATGTTGATACTACGTTGACGACTTCGATGAAATGGAGAACTGGAACAACGAAAGATCCGGTAGATCTAACTGAGGAGATAAGATTATTGGAACGCTAATCACCTGATTGCGCTCCAAAAGCGCGTTGAGTCAGTTTCGGACTGCTCTGCCGAACTTTGTAGTCTCCGGAACTAATATCTAGATTGATTGATGATATTACGGGCGATGAAAGATGGTGTAACAAGGGATGATCTGTGAACAATAAAAGACCCGGTAGATCGAACTGACTCAGCTGGAAAGAAAGGAACGCCAATCACCTGATTGCGCCTAATATGCGCATTGAGCCAGTTTCGGACTGCTCTACCGATCTTTGAAGTTTCAGGAAATAGTAACCGATGAGCAGCACTTCAGTTTTTGGTAGATGAACGGAGGGTACTGGTGGATAATCTTCTGAAGGTGCTGGACTTGAAGTTCTTGTTGTCTGGATATACTTCGAGGACTGGAATTTGGTGATCTGACGCATTGTATCTGCTTCGATTTGAGTCTTGGCAACTGCATGCTTGTGTGGTATCTTATCGTAGTGGTAGAACGTTGATTCGGAACGGCTGAGGTTCCGGTAGGCGCTTTCTTGGTGGGTTTAAAATGTTTGGCCGCCGGAAGGTAGTGTGGAGATTCTTTGTGAACATATTCTACGTGCTTGCGTTTGGTTTGCTTTGTGGTTATTGGCTTACGATTGCGTTGCTGCATTAGATCATACGAGTGGGGCGATTCGATTTTCTGGGATTTGGTGTTGGTGACTTGCGGATAATCGGACCGAAAAGGGTGTACGGCGGACCCTTCATCGTGAATTCGAGTGGTGGTGTTTGTTTTCGGATCAATGCACTGGTTTGGTGGGTTTATTGGGTCATGATCGACGGCCTCAGGCTCATGATAGTGTATTGGTTGAATGGGATGATTCACCGTAGCTAGATAGCAAACTGGCGAAGGAACAGCGGAGTTTACTGAAACCTTTCCGGATACCGTCCATCCAAAGTGTGTGTTGATGAACATTGGCATGGTATCACTGATTGACAAACGATGACCAGTGTGGAGTTTGTGATAGTGCTCTCCACCTATGATGATATCGATCATGCTCGGCACATTGAATTGCGGGTCGGCCAAAGGAACGTTAGGCAGGTTCCATGAATCTGTATTGACGGTGATTGTCGGAAGGTTTGCGGTGGGCTTCTGCATAACGAGAAAATCGAGTGTGGTGGAGAAGTTGGAAATTTTTGATTTGATCGTGGCTGTGATGCTACTCCTGACTTGCTTGACAGATTTTCCTAGTCCCGAAACTGTAACGTCCACGGTGGCTCGAGGAATACCAAGCGAATTTGCCAGCTTCTTGCTCACAAAATTGGACATTGATGCGGAATCAAGGAGTGCTCTAACTGGGATTTCCTTTCCGTTTTGATCAATGACAAGGAGAGAAACTGTTTCCAGAAGGACTGTGCTATTGTTGGATTGGACAGCCATGCTAACTTCAGGAGGATGCGATGTTCCTGAGGGTCCCGCAATTGCCATTGCGGAGGAATCGGGTTGCTGTGTAGAAGGCTTCGTCGTATCTACATGAGAAGTAGGGGCTGTTTCGGCTTGATCATGCAGCATTGAATGGTGTCTGGCGTGGCAGGTTCGGCAACTAAACCTTGACTTGCAAAATCTCGCTTGATGATTCGGACGAAAACAGTTCCAGCACAAGCTTCTCTGCGATACCAACTCTCTTCGTTGGGTTACGGACAGCTTGATGAATGTTGGGCACTGGTGTAGCAAATGCGTTTCGGAGCAGACAAGGCACTGAGGGATACTTGGAACGGGATCGGTAGTAGCTGTGTTGGCTACGGACTTCACTGAAGCAGTTATCTTTGCTGGAGGGCCGGCCACCTTGGAATTGGTCGACGAAATTCGCTGTTGCAGATCGCTTGACACAGATTTCAGCATTCGCACGTGCTGAGAAAGGAATTCGATGAGCTCTTCGTACTTGACGTCATCCTTTTGGCGAGTCTCGTGCTCCCAGGATCGAAGGGTAGCCGCATCCAGCTTATTCGAAAGTATGAAGATAAGAGGAGTATCCCAATGAACGACAGGTTCACCTAGCTTGGCCAAAGCTTTCACACGCCGCTGAAAGTCGTCTACCAACGTATTGAGATCCTGTGCTGACTCCTGCTTCATCATCGGTAAATCGAACAAGCCTCGAAACAGTTCTTTCCGCAAGAAACGTTTGTTATCGTATCGCTTCATTAGTGCATCCCACGTAGATGCATAGTTGTTCGCTTGAACGTCTACGCTCTCGAATGGCTTCTTCGCTTCTCCCTCCAACGATTGCAATAAGTAGTGGAGCTTATTGACGGTCGGTATGTCGTCGTTACTGTGGATCATCGAAATGAAGTTATCTCGGAATGAAATCCACCTAGATTCATCTCCGCCAAATTTCGGAAGGTCGATCTTCGGTAGCCGATGGTGGAAACTTGCTGCGCTTTGATGAGTAAGGTTATTGAATAACGTTGAATCCATTGAATGTTGGCCGGGTTTCATTTTAGACAGTAAAAAACCCTTGAGCACACAGTATTTGTCCTCAAAAGCTGTGCGAACCTCAATATGCTCCTCGAACTTCTCACTGTCAAGCCTTTCGATTTCCCCTTGTGCACGCTGGAACTCTTGGTTTATTCTGTCCAAAGTCTCCAGACGAACTGCCACTTGGATTGCATCCCGGACGTGGTTATACTCTGCCACGAACCTTTCCACCACATCTCGTATAGCCAACACTCGCTTTAGGGTCAAGATATTCCCCTCCAATTTCTTTTCCATTTTGTTCACCATCACTCACCACTCGAATCACTCGCGAAACCGAACGTGAACAGTGCAAATCGAACGAAGTTCTCCTTCCCGTCGCGATACACTATTCAACGCGAGAAACGACGGAGGTACCACGCAATCGATCGATAAAATCCTTCCCGTCACGTCGTGATACCCCTACACGCACACGTGCGACCGAAAGTGACACGTGAAATCGATACGATCAATCCTTCCCGTCGCGACGTGCCAGTTTTACGATACGCGTGTCCGCTAAAACGCCACCGATATCGCAAAATATCGTAAATGCAAAGATGATCTTGATCTTAATTAATTGCCTTTTCCACCACCCAGTACGGTGTACTAATTCCAATGTGCGGCACTGTTGGCGCAAAGCAAATCGAAAAATATGGCAATCAATGCCCAGCAGCCACCACTGACAAAAATGCAAAAACAATTTACCGCCTCTTTGCAGCTATTCCACCGTACTGATCGCACTACGTTTGTGTGCTCATACCATATATCCCAATCGACATGCAAGCGTTATCGGCGTGAATATTAGCACGGGCTGTGTGTAAAATGCCCAACCGATCTCCACAAAGAACGAATAGAATGAATGGCCTACCTTTGTGTGGTCTTCGCCTTTGACCACACTTACCACGATGGCGCCAACTTGCCTCCTAGACGCTGGCTCCTGGCTTGGATTGTCCTCCGATCCGGCTCGAAGGACCAATGATCAAGCTACAGGCTCGATATGTTGCCGGGATTCGGAGGTGTTTCTTCCCGTTCGTGTTTCGAACGGCGCACAGAAACCAGTAGGGACACTTTAGCACTAGGATTCACTATCACAAGTTTCCTTCACTTTCTTAACCGAAAGTGGAAGGTAGACTCTTTATGCACAGGCCTTCTTGAGGCTTCACGAGCACCATAGATTGCTCAAATGATCAGTTTCGTGGATTCACTCACGCACGTATTTTACGATTTCACGCCAACCGATACATGGACATAGATTTCGGACTTGCAATCGAATCAGATTTGTTCCACTCCACTAGCACACGACACTTTATTCGGCGAATGAAGATAACAATAAAAAAACTGACCGGGTATAGCCTTGCTTGCAAACGCTCGTATGGTATATTTGCTACTGATCCAATGTAATTGCCGTTTCTTCGGTCAGGCAGAAAGTTGACCGTTCGTATTTCGCTCTCAGTGAAGCTCGTGAGAGTTTATATAATGTTAGGGTGGTTCAAATTCATAGCTTAATTCTAGGGTTAGTAGGGTATTTACATATTTACAAATTCATATTAAAATTATGATCAGCTGATACTGATCAGTATGTATATGAGTGAAACTTTTCTAGATAGCTCTGAAAAAGTTGGTCGCTTGGCTGCAGAAAGAAATAATATATTATAGACATTAATTAGTCAAATAGTGCTCTTGGGCGCATACCAACTCGTAACATGAATATTATTGACATTCTTCTTAACATAAGACCAATTGGATAATGTAAGAGCACACGCGACACCTAACAACGACGTATGCAGTATGCAGCGCGAGCGGGATTATTTCAGCTATATGGAGCTAGATTGTCATTTAAACACTTGAACCCTTCAAACTACGTATATGTTACTGCCCGCATAGAAAAATACAGTTTGCCTAATTCTCCAAACAATAAAATTCTTCTAACTGAATCGGTAAATCCATCCCAAACAGTTGTGTTTATGTTGAACAATAAAACCCTTAAAGCTATAGACCATACAAAACATTTTGGTAAATCCATACCAAATAATGACAATTTATTACAGTGTATCGATACAGTTCAACAGTATAGGTGTCAAACTAGCGGAAATAGTAGTAATATAAAACACCCTTTCGCCAAATTGTATGCTCTTACATACGTGCAACACACTTGCACATGTGCAAATTACTATACACAACCTTTATTCAACAGTTTCACAAATTGTCATTATTGGAGAGCGATTTTATTATACACGCTCAAAAATTAACACGAAAACGCTATAAGCATGATGACTTAATTTTCATGTTAAAAAATCTTAATTTTTGCACACAACTCGTCCAATAAAATGATGCATCACTAAAAATGTGAGTTGCCCCACGTTCTGTCAAGATTTGTGAAAGAGAGAAAATATTTTTTAATTGCTGAGTGAGATGTACTCAACTTTTGTGAACATTTTTGTGGGTGCTTGTCTTTGCACTGTTTACCAGCGAAAAGAAAAATAAAAAAAATCATCGTTGCGAGTTATTGTCTGTTCCAGTTTTATGAAAATACATTTATTTGCGGAATAACTGGGTGAAAAACCAAGAACAGCAGGTATGTAACAAGACTTTATGAAAAATACATGTAACTAATTGCTTTTTCCATCCAAATCATAAAGCTGCTGCGATCAAATCGAGCGAAAAAGGCAACGGATGTTACACACCATTCTACAACTTCGGAATAAGGATGTTTGGAATCCGATTCAGCTCACGTAATGGATCTTGATGCACTGTTGGAGTCGATGCAACACATATTCTACATTTGCAGCTGCGGAATTGGCCTCAAGGGAGTGATGATCTGTTGCTTTCTCGGTACAAAAAATACCGAATTGTATAGGTTAATAATTCTATGGACAAACGCGAAAATTTATTATTAAAATTTTGAGCAATTGTTTGGTGACCTAAAGAATATCTTAAAAAAGTAGGACGAATCTTGCAGAATATTATTAAATAATATGATTATAGTAATACTAATAATGACTGTGTTTGTTTATTTTTTCATCAGAAACAGTGGAACATGAAGTACGTGTAATACAGATTGATTCTGATTGAAATGATTACAGCCTTAATAATTTATTTTCAAGCAGCATTGTTTTTATTGACATAATCCACCAAATATCACAATATGTTAGAAATATAACAGAACAGTACATCAAACGATTAATTCACTACATTGTACCGTAAACCAATAATTACCCAAACATTATTTATTTTCATCAGGAATTTATGGTTTTACTGTTTCTAAACTGTTTGCCTTACAATGAATTTGTCAAAAAATAAATAGTATATCTACCATTTGGCGAACTGTGAGCGACAAATTTTGTTCGGGAAAATCGTCGTTTTTGAATGGTTACATGACTTAACCGCCTATTTCCCACATTGTCATTTTCTCATTTACCATTCGCCAAACTGTCAAAACAGTTTCTGTGATTGTTGCTTTATTGTTATTAATCATGGTTCATGATATTGTTCAGATATGGGTGCAAATTGTTGTGAGCGTTATGAGAAACAGTACAAATATGGTTCATAATTATGCGGGTGATAAGTTCAAATGACAATTTCAATTGAAAGGAGATTGGGCAAAAATGTATGGGGTTTGGTCCCGGAATGTACACGGATGATTCATATATCATTTGAAAGATCTAAATGAGACAAGAAAAAGTTGATATGGGGCCAAAAATATTCGTCGTGGGAGAAAAAAGTTATGTAAGCTGGAAAGATGTGAAAAAAGGTATGTTTTGAACAGTTTTCTATTAAATAATATTTTCTTGCGCAAATGTTTTGAGCTCGTGCGTATGTTTGTACTTATGCATGTTTTTATTTAACCTTGTTTATATTTTTCAAATATTGTGATTTGACACAGATTTCAGGACGTTTTGTATTGCTGCAATGTTAATATTGAAAACATACGGAGATAAAATAATAAGGATATAGGTATGTGCGTTTGACAAACACGTCGCTTTAGGTAACAGTTGGACACAAATATCAAATCGTATTATCCTAATTCAGTGTTCTAGTAATATTTTTTGTATAAACCAGCGGTTAATGTACTCAGGAACGAATTTCCACACTATATCCGTTTTAACATTACAGTGATTGCGTTGTTGGATTCTGTTCTATGCTGGTGGAAATACCTCGCTTGTCGTACACAACTTAAGCGTGCTGGAAATCTGTGCGACAGTTACCACACTTCTATCTATGATATCAATAACATAATACTGTCATGCTATTACTTCTCATAGAAGGGAATCATTTGAACTGGGAGTAAATGTAGTGTTTGACTGTTTGCTGTGAACAAACTGCCAATAATCCGAGCAGAACCATTTCAGTTTGCTATCAATGTCAGTTCCATTGGCGACGCCTAAGCACATGTACCTCCACAAATGCTTCGCTAAGATCGCTAAATACTCATGAGGATGGCAATAATGTGAATGTTCAGAAGTAATCACACTTGAGTTGGGACCAGCTTTCATCGTGATGAACGACATGCAAAAACATGAAATCGGATGGTGGTCGATCAACAAAAGAATGTGCAGGTGGAGGATCAACGGTCGATCAACGGCACTGATGATGACAAAGATGCAACTGGAACGCAAGTAGGCCTGCCACCCAAGCTTCCACGTCAAGATCATCATGAGAGATTAGAACGCCAAGATTAGGAATAGAGATGGACGATTGGGAAGATCAGTTCTCTCCGACTGGCGAACATGGATGTCCTACGCTTAATTGTTTTGCCACCTCCAAGAATATGGTCATTCGCAGCACCTACTTCCAAGATAATCCCCGTACTAATATAACTGGCGATCATCATTGCAAACGGACCCGAATCGATCAGGTATTGATGGATAGATTGCACATCTCCGACATAATCAACGTCAGAATCTATCGTGGTGCTTACATTTAGCCTACCCTCTACCTGATAGTAAAAAAACTGCGCTTAAAACTCCCTGTCATTAACGACGAACGGTACCGACGCCAGTCAGCGTGACCTTCAGCGATTGAAGTAGAAGGATTTCGCTCCACATCTCGAGCAGTCGTTACCGGATTTGGTTTTGCTGGCTGAAACCCTTCTTGGTTGTTCTACTACAGTGAAAGTAGCCATCAACCCACAGGTATAATCATTGAGCGTTGATCATTTTACTCCACGACTTTCGTATACCAACTCGTAAAACGATAATGATTGACAGTTTAACTTAAGACTGGTAGGATAATGTAGGAGTACATGTGACACTAAACATCCACGTATGCAGTATACAGCGTGAGATGATTTATACTAGCTAGCTAGATTGTCATTGTTTTAAACACATGAAATCCTATAACTTCGCATATGTTACTGATAAGTTCAAATGAGCATTTCAATTCACATTTAACGTTTTTTAAGGCTGATGATGTTGTTCATTGAGGTTGATCTGATGGTTTTATTGATCTCTTTGCAAAATCCGTTCTGGAGAAATATGTACTTTAGCTGAAACAATTACAGTCAGTTCTCTTATAAGACACCACACACTTTTCTTTCACCACTCCCAATTGTTTTTCATCGAATGAAGCTGACTTCTTTATTTGAATATACAAGTCGTAATGTTACCTTATTGCGAGAAAAAAAAGGATTGGTCAGTCAATAAACTGCAATTAGTTTAATGTGAGCAGGGGCTGGTAGAAAACTTAACTGAATATACGTACATATTTTATAACGATTTTAAAGTTATTACGGTCTAACATCACCATGTAATATTTTCATCTCTGAATCAAAGCTCTAATTCACTTCTTTAAAGCATAGAGCTTTTCATCATCATATAGGTGCTGAAAAAAATATATGTTTTTATTTTTAATCGATAAAAAATATAGCAAAAAAAATAATGAAAAACATAAAAAATCCATCTCAAACCATGCGGAATAACTTTTTTCTCCCACGACGAATATTTTTGACCCCATACAAACTTGTTCTTGTCTCACTTAGATCTTTCAAATGAGATATGAGTCATCTGTGTACATTCCGGGCCCAGATTTGCCCAATCTCCTTTGCAGCTCATTTGATAAAGATTTCAGTATGCTTCAAGTTGAAAATGTGTTTTTGGACTTATTTCAAGGTTTGAAAAATCATAACTTGCATGTGGAAAATCAAAACCACTTGCTATTACCACTATTTGAAAGCTAATTCTATTCTGTTAAAGTTTGTCGAACACGCTAACAAGATTAAATTGAGTTTTAACATTGTTTGATCCAAATTTGTACTCCGCTGTACCCAGAAATTACAGTTTTCTCAATATACATGGTATACAAAACATGCATTGGTATTATTTTTTCAGGCCCTAGTCAACGGGAACCAAATATAATACATTTATGAATTCATTGACCATCCACAGATTACATGTTGCTAAAGGCAATAAATTACAATAAATGCCCAAAGATCGAGCATTTTTTAAAGCTTGAAAACAATCATCAGCATCGACTGAGAAAAGGCAGTGCTAACGTGTTCATTTTTTGTATTCATTGAAGCTCACGGTGGTGCTCTTGGCTCACCCACAGTGGATTTACAAATGTGCTTCATAATTACATATTTTTTACAATTTATTTTCGTAAGATAAATGGTTACTTTGAACGGGATTGACTTTTAGATATGCACTGTCATCATGTCTGGAAATTAAAAATCCGAAATTTTCATGCAGGCATGCTATTCAGTGAAAACAATTCCCGAAAAAAGAAATTTTCAAGAACCTCGAGATACAAACCTCAACCAAACTATGTTAAAACTTGCTCCAATCATACAATTGTGTTCGGCAAAAGTTCGTAGAATTGAATAAATTACTATGTAGAAGTATTTCCGAAAAAATGTGATGCTTCGTTCGGTAGTTATGATTTTTTAAAGCTTGAAAATAGCCCAAAAACACATAATTGATTTGAAGCACAACTAAATTTATTCTAAATTGAGTGAAATTTTGGCCAGAAGTTCATTTCGCAATGAAAAATCAAAGTATTGGTTGACTGGGGAGTTTCCAGACATTTTTGAAAATATGAATAGGTCTAATCAGCACTCATTGCAAATCAAAAACCAGTTTTTTTGCTCAAATTTGAAGCAATCCTCATGAAAATCTATCATTGCATTACAGGTTGCAAGTGTAATGCAATGATAGATTTTCATGAACATTGCTTTGATTTTGAGCAAAAAAAACTGGTTTTGAAAATTTGTAAAACGATGATGGTTATTTTCCTCTTAAATGAAAAACTAGTTGCGATTGGGTAAATATACCATTAGTGGTGCACCTAAGGGGGAACTGCTGAAACATGGTGATAGAATCATGAAATATGCCATTTCAACGTATCATTCGATGGATTTCAAATCTTTCTATCATTCATTTGAAATTTCTCAGCAAAAAGCCTTGCATCTATAATAGGAACACTGTTCTTCCAATGGAGGTATATTTTAAGAATGGTTCCTTCAATGGCGCGAACCATTGATTTCTTATGGGGCCTTAACTATGGGTACTCATACACCAATAAGTGCAAAGGACCAAAATTGTTAAGCAAAATAGTTGTTGTAATACAGGGTTGCCACATTAAAATCTGTATTTTTTCCTTGAATTAGGGATGGTACACAAATTATGTCACGCTAAATTTCGACTTTTTCGACAAAATCCCCCCCCCCCCCACCATTAATCATGTTTTTTGTATGAGTCACTTGGCTTGACCCCCTCTCCCCTTTAGAGCGTCACATAATTTGTGCATGACCCTTTTTCTGTATTTATTTATCCTGGAGCAACATATCTGTAGATGTCCCAGATAGCCGTAGCGGTGAACGCGCAGCTATTCAGCCAGACCAAGCTGAGGGTCGTGGGTTCGAATCCCACCGGTCGAGGATCTTTTCGTGTTGGAAATTTCCTTGACTTCCCAGGGCATAAAATATCTTCGTACCTGCCACACGATAGACACATGCAAAAATGGTCAATTGGCAATGAACGCTCTCAGTAAATAACTGTGGAAGTGCTCATTAGAACACTAAGCTGAGAAGTAGGCTTTGTCCCAGTTGGGACGTAACGCCAGAAAGAAGAAGAAGATATATGTAGTTTAAATCTGTATTCCCTAAATTTAGATGGAAATTAATTTTATACAAGAAATTCAATGGAATATCCTTCATTAATATCTACAATGGAGAATTGTCACATCTCATTTTAAATCTTGAGGTTTTGCTCAAAAACCTATGTGAATCTGTATAATTTTGTCAGAATTCTGTATACAGAATCTGTATATCTGTATTTTTTCAATAAATCTGTAATCTGTACACTGATAGGCAAAATAAAGTGCCCACCTTACCAGTTTTCGAATTTCTCTCATCAAATCGGTTCAAATTAAAGTTAACACACCTAAATCTTTTGTGATATTTTATTTTTGATGTTCTTTTAAAGTTGCACTTACGAAATTTTGATAAAAAAAAAGAATTTTACTCAAAGAAAAAGAAAATCAATGTGTATTGAAAAAAAAAGTAGTGACAAAAAAAAGTGCCCACTTCCTTCTTGGCCCCAGAAAAGATGATATAAGAAAAATAAAAAGCAATTTAATAGTTAATGTGTCCTCCTTTGGCCTTAAGGAATTGCTGGAGGCTCTTCGGCATGCTTTTCACCAGGTTTTGTAGGTGTTGTGGATCTAGTTCTTCCCAGGCGCGCTCCAAGGCTTCAAAATAATTATTTTTGTTGGTAACACCAGTTTTGTCAACCCTGGCATCGAGAATCGCCCACAAATTCTCGATGGGGTTGAGGTCTGGGCTTTGTGGAGGCCATTCCAGCGGTTTAATCCGACAAGACCGGAAGAAAGACTTGGTCTTCTTTCCAGTATGCTTCGGGTCGTTGTTCTAGAGAAATATGAATTTCTCTTCAAGGCCCGTCTGGATCAGCGAAACCTCCAGATTTTCCCGCAAGATGTTAATGTAGGAATCTGCCGTCATTATTCCGTCGATTTTCACGAGGCTTCCTATTCCACTCCATGAAAAACACCCCCAGACCATCACATTTCATCACATCACACCTCCATGCGTCACCGTTCCTTGGATGTGGCGCTCCTGAAGCTCGAGCTGTCTAAACGAAAGCGGCGGGCTCGTGTGTGGTGCAGAGCGCCACATCCAAGGAACGGTGACGCATGGAGGAGGAAATGTGATGGTCTGGGGGTGTTTTTCATGGAGTGGAGTAGGAAGCCTCGTGAAAATCGACGGAATAATGACGGCAGATTCCTACATTAACATCTTGCGGGAAAATCTGGAGGTTTCGCTGATCCAGACGGGCCTTGAAGATAAATTTATATTTCTCTAGAACAACGACCCGAAGCATACTGGAAAGAAGACCAAGTTTTTCTTCCGGTCTTGTCGGATTAAACCGCTGGAATGGCCTCCACAAAGCCCAGACCTCAACCCCATCGAGAATTTGTGGGCGATTCTCGATGCCAGGGTTGACAAAACTGGTGTTACCAACAAAAATAATTATTTTGAAGCCTTGGAGCGCGCCTGGGAAGAACTAGATCCACAACACCTACAAAACCTGGAGAAAAGCATGCCGAAGAGCCTCCAGCAATTCCTTAAGGCCAAAGGAGGACACATTAACTATTAAATTGCTTTTTATGTTTCTTAAATCATCTTTTCTGGGGCCAAGAAGAAAGTGGGAACTTTTTTTGTCACTACTTTTTTTTTTCAATACAAATTGATTTTCTTTTTCTTTGAGTAAAATTCTTTTTTTTTATCAAAATTTCGTAAGTGCAACTTTAAAAGAACATCAAAAATAAAATATCACAAAAGATTTAGGTGTGTTAACTTTAATTTGAACCGATTTGGTGAGAGAAATCCGAAAACTGATAAGGTGGGCACTTTATTCTGCCTATCAGTGTATATACAGATCCTTGATCGCAAAATATTCGAGAAAATCTGTAAAATACAAATATATCTGTATATGTGGCAACCTTGGTTGTAAATAACTTTCAGAATATAGTTTACTTCGTCACTGCCCTTATAGTAAGGTGGGGCAAAAGTTCGACCTTAGTGGTATAATCAAAGTTTCCAGGAAAACAAAATCAGATAAAACAAAACAAATACCATACAGTGAACCTTCAACATATTGGCTATAATTTTGCTGAACAAACTTGTGTCAAAATATGTATCCATTTTAGTTATAACAGTTTCAAAATCGATTGTCTTATTCGAACTTTTGCCCCACCGGTGGGGCAAGAGTTCGAATCTAGTGTGGGGCAAAAGTTCGCTGGCTAAAACACAAAATATCGATCCATTTATGACAGGCATACTTAACACCAGCCGTAAATTTAAGTGTGACGAAAAATACACACTAAATTTTCATCGAAAAATTGCCCAAAACCGGGGTAATTATAATATACTCAAAAATAGCAGTTTATCGCAAAACTAAGTGGAAATGTAAAATTTTGGTGACAATTTTCACACGATCAGACAAATTTAATTCAATTTGAAGATAATATGTGGATTTTAGGCAATTTGCAAATTTTTCCGTGAGTTTATACATGAGTCGAACTTTTGCCCCACTATGGGCCAAAAATGGTTTTCAAGCATTTATGCAAAAACTAATACACCTCAAAGCAACCTTATGATAGGCCTAGAAACGCCCTTACATAAAATATTGAAAAAGATTTTATCTTCAATTGGTTGCAACGAAAGTTTGATCAAAAATTACAATATTCACGTCAAAAAACTACAAATAGCCATAACTTTTCCAAATCTCAATCGATTTTTATGATATTCAGATTGAAAGTCTCTTACTTGAATAGCATTCGAACCACCATGACATTTATAAGATTTGTTTTAAATTGAGCTAGAAATCTTAAAAAGAAACTCTTACCCCACTCGAACTTTTGCCCCACTTTACTCTATAGCATTATATTGATCTTCCTTAAAGAAGATTTTTGCAAACATAAAAAGCTATTGTTCAGCAAATTCAATGCAATACTGTTCAGTTGGGAAAAAATTAACCTATTGGCTACCATGCGCCTCCTCCGTTCTAGAATTTAACGACGCATCGCGATGGAGTGCGGTGTATCTCATTCAAAGCACTAACGGGAAATCTGACAAAGTATAACCAACCAATAGTTCGGATTGTATTTAAACAGTGAATTTCAAATTTCACTTTTGGTATACATCTTATTTCGGTGGAACTTGTTTTGCTAATTAAGAAAACGTTACTGATGTTAACATAACTTGCCCTTTTATTCAAACTTCTGGTTGCTTGGGTGTCCTTAGGCTTACCAAATACCAAATTTATAACCCATTTTTGAATAGTTTTTGTAACAAATTAAGGCTATAGTATTTTTTGAATGATTTGCAGAAACACTTCCTTATTATCAGAAAGAGGAATACCGTTTTGACTCAAATTCCGAACATTACTAGGAAATGGTAGTCAATTACAATTCAATTAAATCACCTTTTTTCTTTATACCTCGGGAGTAGTGATGGTTCTCTAATTTGAGGCCAGTAGAACTAGCTTAGATTAATTTATTTGCGAAATTATTCATTCGAATACGATTTATTCGTGCTGTTCGGAATTTTAATCAAGGTGTTCGGAATATGAGACAGAATGAACACAGTGTTCGGTATTTGAATCAAAATGATGTTCTATGCTTTCACTTAAAACAATATTAAACAATTTTAAATAAACATTTTTATTGGCTCATCCAACACCTAACAGTTGAAATTTGTGAAGAAATTAAAAATTTTCACAAATACGAGCAAATTTTTGCGCACCAGATACATTTGAAGTCACTGTTGGCCTTAAGTGTTCGGAATATGAGTAGAAACGGTAAATATTGAAGATTAAAATGATTTCGATTATCATTCCCGAGTAGAAAAAAAGCTCGTCAGCGCCGTTTAAATACCATAACAGAAGGGTAAATTTTGACACTGATTTGTTTGAAATAAATGCCGAAAGGACAAAAAATAACTGACTTTGTTCAATTTTCATACTCGTAACTAATGGACGGCTCCAGGAGTGTGAACATCTTAGCAATTACAAAATAAGTTTTGACAACAAAATTTAAAATTCAGTAGTTATTCTATGAGTTTCTGATGATGTTTAAAATAACATATTTTTATATGATAGCCCATCTTGTTATTGTGTTTTCGATAATTTTGGTTCGTCAAAGTCTCAAAGATGTCTTAAATAGTTCTGATGGAATCCTTTACCCAGGTTATTTCCTTAAGATCGAAAATTTCGTTTCGTGACACTATAAAATGCTTATGACGCACAACTGTGTAGGAATTTTACTTACTCATTTCCTCTCGAGCGCACCAAAAACGGCTGATTTTTCCCATGCTGCTGCTGTTGGTTTTGGTACTGCTGTAGATTTGACGTAGAATTTCGTAGCGGACTTCGCCCGCGGTAAATTTTTCCATTATTCATTCTTTCGACGCTACTGGAACGGTTGCTGCCTTTGTTGTTCAAACTGTTGGATCGCACCATACCGGGCCCCGGAACTGCGGCTCCTTTCAGTAGATTGTTCACTTTTTTACCATTATTGAAACTATCCGTACTTCCCCCAAAACCACGTGTCGTCCCCTGATTTCGAACTTGATTCCTTCCTCGTGAGTTATTGTTGTTGTCTCGATAGTTGTTGAGATTTGTCACCGACTTTGAGGTGTGCTTCCCACCGCCACGAAGCGAACCACCCCCACCACGGAAGAGTGAAGTCGTCGGAGACAGGCCACGTGTTGAGGAGGGTGGTGGAGACCTGGTTGAAGAGGAAGTCCCTGGCGGTTTGTAAACCATGGTGGTAGTCGCGCAACAAACAAAGTGCTTTTATCACACGGATTCGATCTGGACACAAACACAAGGTGTGGGGGACAACACTGCCAAATGTGCTTTTTCCCTGGGGTCCACCCTTGAATATTTAGTGTGGCACTAGCACTAGTGACTCAAACGTTCACACGGGTAACAAAGCGCAAGAATTTTGCATTTCACTGTTTCACTAGCACGGGAAATAGGCAGCAGCGACAATCTTTTTTTTATAAGCATGGCACCTTATTTGTCTAATGAAGCACGTTTTGATGACTGATTTTTCCTGATTTTATGTTTACACTTTTTAGGCGATACAAGCTAATGAAGTAGTGTAGCGTACCAGTAATTGAGCGTATTCGGAGTCTAAATAGGAATACAAAAGAAAAAAATGGAACACAGTTATTTTTACACCAATTTCAATAAGCGGCTAGCGAAAAACAAAATCATAAAAATAGATTAAGCAAATATTTTCAAGCGTAATAACATCAAAACGGCCCAGATAGCCGTAGCGGTAAACACGCAGCTATTCAGCAAGACCAAGCTGAGGGTCGTGGGTTCGAATCCCACCGGTTGAGGATCTTTTCGGGTTGGAAATTTTCTCGACTTCCCTGGGCATAAAGTATCATCGTGCCTGCCACACGATATAGTGGTTTTCACGCCCGATGGTATGGGTGCCCTAGTGTAGATGTGGTTGTGAACCTTAGAGGAAAACAATATGCACTCTGTCTCGAAAAACACCCAGAATCCGTGTATAAATTTTTCAAATTGGGTAATATTTCCATATGCATTTTGATGAGTCTGGAAAGCGTGTGCAAGTTTCTTTGAGGAAAACATAAACAAACTGTGTATGACGAGCGTATGCTAGTCTACGTGTGTTCAAATGTCACTAAGCTCTATACGCATGCAAAAATGGTCATTGGCATAGTAAGCTCTCAGTTAATAACTGTGGAAGTGCTCATTAGAACACTAAGCTGAGAAGCAGGCTCTATCCCAGTGGCGACGTAAAGCCAGAAAGAAGAAGAAGAACATCAAAACTGTTTGAGAAGTTAAGGGTAATTAGAGTTGAACAGTTCTCGCTGAAACCAGGCCGCCATCGGCACACATCGTTAGAATTCTATGTCACTGATCGCTAGTATATGCTAAAACTAGAGGGTGGTCATAAATTGGTGGACCTCTCGTATGTAACATAGCCAAGAAGTTTGCAAAAAGCCAGTTTTGAAAAAATCTTAAGTTTTTCTTGGATCTTGGATTTTGACGCCAAATTAATTTTAAGAAATGCAATGAGTTTTTCATGTTGAGTTTTGACATTGAAAACAAGTTTTGCTTTCTTTTCATCTTTCTATTCTTCCTTTTCTTGGCGTTACGTCCATAGTAAAACCGAGCCGGCTTCACAGCCCTATTAGTAATAAAAACAAGGTATCAAATAGGATTTTTTAAAATTTAGTTCATTTTTTTGAAGAACGATAAGTTGTACACTCTTATAAATAATGGAGATTTCTGCGGACGTATCTCACATTATGACTGAATGACATATGATGTAAGTGATGGAACGACACAAAAGCGTGTTCTTGAAGATGTATTGAACAAAATATACATTTTCCGAATCAGACACTAACGTATTTGAAATTCGACACAAATTTACCTACTACATTCGGCTTGCTTCTTTTATGTGCATCCAATAAAATTCCCAGCCAACCAAAATGTACGCATAATGAAATAACCATTCGCAGTATAACATACGATTGTTACGTCTGCAAGTTTTCACGTATAAGATGTCACTTTAAAAGCCTTATACGTACAAAAGTGATAGGGAATGTGTACCAGTTATGGCCATAGTGGTTCCCTATTTGGCCATATGCAAAATTCGGATAACTTCCACATTTTCGACCTTTTTGAATGTTTTAACATCAAAATAAAAGCTATATCTTACTGCTAAAACACAAAAAAAACTTTTCAAAATGTTAAAATATTCAAGTTATTACGTATAGCGAAATAGGGAACCACTATGGCCATGGCTGGTACACCTAGCCTTCGCGCATAAATGATATGATGAAAAATGGCATACAATGCGAGAGTATAAATTTTCTTGCGAACTAATCTGTAATCTTATGCGGTTTTCTTTATGATAACAAATGCTAATTTAGCAGCGGCTGCGGATTGATTCGATTTACTTTGTGCAAACGAACTCTGAAAGTAGCATTTTATGCGAAGAAACTCATCAATCGAACGATTTCATCTACCGTGTAGTGCGGATGTGATGAAGTTTGTATGAATAAACGAGTCATTACGTAAACTGTAATGCGACTTCTGGTTGTCTGGGTTAAAATCACATGGTTTTTTTGACAGTGTGTAGGTGGTTGATGAGTTCTGCAAATTTACATAACTAAAGTGAACAATTTCAGCTTTAGACTTCTAACAATAATGGGTGATATGAATAAAAAACTTTGAACTTTACTACATGTAGCATCTACTCAAAAACAAAATCCACAAAGTTTACTACACTTTTGGTATGAATAAAAAACTTTTCGAACATGTAGTACTTACTACTTTTAAACATGAGCAGTGACTGAAGCTGCACGTTAAGAAATTTACATTCAGAGTGCAGAGTGATTCTGCACGTAAAGAACAATCTATTCAGAGTGACGCTTAAAATTATTAAATCATGCATATGAAGAAAATGCATGGAATCTAATCGATTACACGACAACTTGCACAAATCATGAAGGTGCTGTTATTTGACAAGATTTGTAGTGTAATTTTGCGATTAGTCTGGTATTCTCTTTATGTCTATGATTTTATGATGATGGTACATCAAATAATTTTCTGGGTAGTTTTCGGCCTTCGCCAACGCCAGTGATTGATGATTTTTTAAATACTAGCTTAACATCTATGAAGAGATCTTGAGATTACAGCTATCAAATTTAGAACCACATATTTTCTAGTACCAGTACTGAGATTCTGGTGAAATTGCGGTAGAATTTTGATGCTCCCCGTGTGTTTTCTTAACAGCATGTTGAATTCCGGAAGTTCTAAGTGTTTCTGTGATATTCTCGTTATTTTGGTGGGGTTTCTGATAGTATCCTTGGAATTTCTAGAACTTAGAATGTCGAAATTTTATGGGAATTGTAGTGATTCCATTGGTAGTCGTTAGAATTCAATGAGGATCTCCCCTAAAACACCATGGTTCCCTTTGAAATTTTTAAAATTCTTATCGATTTCAAAAAAATCCCATTGAAATCTATAAAATATTTACCGACATTCAAAACGTTTATATTGAAGCTATGCTTTGAAATTCCAACGGAACTGGAGATCAATGGAATCTTTTTACAATAATTACAAAGATTGATTTTCAGAATTACAAATATTCACACAATAATTCGCAGGAATCCCACCGCAATATTATAGATTCTTACAGAAATACCGGCTCAAAGATACCCAAAGAATTCCAAGAGATTAATATTATGAATCCCATTCCCACCCCAATTCTAGAGTTTTTACCAGATTCCTAATATTTCCGCAATATTCCTAGAATGTTATTTATACTTCCAGAATTATCATAAAAAATCCGACATCCCTACCGGTATCTCAAAGTTCCTACAGGAATTCCGGTATTCAAAAGGAAATCTGAGATGTTAGAATTTACACGTAAAATTCAGAATTACATTATAAATATCTGAATTCCTACCGACATTCTAAAATTCCTCGAAAATAACATGATTATCGTAATGCCAGAATTCACACGGATATTACAAATTGCTACTGCCGCTAATCTTACCGGAATCTCAGCGTTGGCGGGCGAATATTTTCGTAACCTCAGAATTCCTAAGCAAAACTCAAAATACCTTCGGAAATATCAAAACTCATATCGTTTTCCCATGATTTTTACTCAAAATTTAATTATTCCATTCAATTCCGCAATCTCAAAGCATGTGTAGCAACCTCTGAAGCTAACTACCAGTAGCTTTGTAGTAAATGCTACCTTTATTCATAGCAATGCGTTGTTTGTAGTGTGTTCGAAAGGTGTAGAAAGGAAAATGACACAAACATGTTCCACTTGTGTTCCACATATAGCGTTTACTACCGAGATTGTAGTAAATTCAACTTTACTACATTTTATTCATACGGCCCAATGTGTGCTGTCTGTTCGTGGGGACCCCATAACCATAGCGGTAAACGCGCAGCTATTCAGTAAGTCCTATCTGACGGTCGTGGGTTTAAATCCCACAAGTCGGGAAATTTTCTCGATTCCCATGGCGGTACCTGCCACGCGATATGGTCAAAATGGTCAATTGGCAAGGTAAGCTCTTAAATAATAACTGTGGAAGTGCTCAAGAGAACACTAAGCTGAGATGTGGGCTGTATTCCAGTTGAGACGTAACACCATATAGAGGAAGAAAATATTAGGTTGTTGTATTTAAAAGTTGTTCTAAGCCATCTGAGAACTTCTTAGAATATATCAAGTATATAAATCAAAGAGTTAATGAAATTTAAATTGAATTCGATGAATAAATAGCTCGGGGACAGTCTGAGTCATGGGGACGGACCTGGTGTAGTGGTTAGAACACACGCCTCTCACGCCGAGGACCTGGGATCGAATCCCATCCCCGAGATAGTCACTAAAAATTTCAGTGACGAGTTCCTTCGGAAGGGAAGTAAAGCCGTTGGTCCCGAGATGAACTAGCCCAGGGCTAAAAATCTCGTTAATAAAGATAGAAAAAAAAAGTCTGAGTCATCCAAGGACTTCATGAAAGAAAACATTTTGAAATATTCGAGCATAATTGACTATCAATTGTAGAAGTTTGAATTAAGTACATGCTAAGAAAGGTTTAAAAAACTAACTGCGTTTTTCAATGAATGGAACAGACATTCTAAGTCAGTGAATACAACATACATCTAAGTCACCAAATGTTGCACCATAATGCTAAAATCTTTACTAAAGATTCATTGAGAAGTAGCTGAAGTTATGTAAATCTTTGAAGAACAGTTTTTTTTTTCGGAATTTCTGAAGGAATCTCTGAATATAATTCTTCCAAAAAATCCTACTGAAATTAACTCTGAAAGAACTTCTAGATAAATACCAGGTGGAATGAAGAAGCTCAAGGAGATTCCAAGGATTTTTTCCATGTAAGAACTCCTGTAAGGATCTCTGGATCTTTATCTTTCCCTTGAAAAAGTAATGTTAAATTTCTTAAGTAATTGCGTGAGAGTTCCCTAGAGGAATCACTAGAAAAAATAAAGCAGAAATTTCTGGAAGAATTCGTACTAGAGAATTACTTCTCTAGAATAACCTGCTGAAGTTATCTCTGGCTGAATTGCTCGAGACATGCCTGGATGAATATCTGAATGAAAACCAGGCAGAAATTTACCTGTAGAAATTCCTTGTTACTAAGAACAATTTCTTCAAAACTCCTTCAATTCTTGGAAACATTCCTTTGAGAATTAGGATTAGGAGGAACTTCTAGACTTCCCATAGTCGCAAAGATGACGTAAGCGCCACTGACCTTTTTGGCATATTTTTGTTGTTTACATATATACGACAAACACCTGTCGAACGTACAAATTGAAATTGAAAAGAAACAACGTGCTCCGATGGGGATCGAACCCACGACCCCTTATTCGCTAGATGGGTGCTTCAACCTACAAACTGCGGAGCCCCTTGAGAGACCACGAAGCTCGGAACTCGATTACCCCAAAACACATGGTATCATCATTTCGCAGCCTAAACCTCATTCGGATGTATGAGATGTAAATTTGACACATATGTACATCGCCGTGTACATGTAGACATCAAAGCGAAAGAGATGTTATTTTTAGTATGCCTATAAAGAAGAGTGCCTATAAAGAAGAGTGACGTCATATTCCAATTTTGACATATCTCCTGCTTAATTGAAACGCGGATTTGTATGGAAATGACAGTTCGCCGCTGTTCCAATTTTGACATTGACGCCACTCTTATTTAAATCCACTCTGATTTTGAATGGCGGAATCGTGACCACGCAACCTACCGATCACTTACCGGTCAGGAAATTCAATGCGTGGTCGTCGTCCGACGAGACCGATCGGATACGGTAGAGCGACCTTAGCCCATATTGTTTAAATTGTACATTTAAATTTTGAAGTTCTATGCGATTCCAGCCTAGTTTTTATTTGAACAACAAAATGCTCCACGCAGCTATCTATATGAGGGTTAGTACAAACGTCATATAGATATCAAAACATAGGATTATTATTTGCAATCATACGCTGAATAATGTAGCTCGAGTGCTGAAATTGTCAATGATGCATACGACGAGCTTGCGAACATGGACAGTGGAGAGAAACTGATAAAATAGATTCAAAAAGTCCCTGGAATAATCATTAAAGGAAATCTTCGGCAAAATTCCAGTGCAGTCAATGTGCTAGTCGCAGGACGAATTGGCATTTAGACTTTTGAAATAATTTGATAAATTTTCCGTAGGAAACTATGGTGAAATTTCTTCAAACTTTCTCTGATAAATCGATTTAGGAATTATTTGAAGATTTCCTGAATAAATCTGAAGAAGTATTCTGAAAAGTTTGTGGATCCTGGAAAATCCAGGAGAAACCTCAAAAATTTTATTTCTTTTATGTATTTCTTCAAAATATCGAGTGGCAATTTCTCTATCTAATGATGTCTTGAGAAATTTCTGGAAAAATTCCTCCATAGTTTACTCAGATACACTTTTCAGAAGAAATTTGTCATGGAATTTTTCTGACGACTTTTATTCAGAAGTTCATTTGAAGTAATAACAGTACCGTAAATTCGGGTGAAATTGATCAGTAGGGTGAAATTGATCACTGTGTCACACGATTTTATTTCCCTCTAATAGAGCACAGAAATCAATGCAACCTATGTAAATGAACGTTCTTTGTCTTAACTATTGTCGAATTACATGTTGTGAAGCTTTTTTTGTTAAGGAATGTTTATTTCTATGAAAATAATAGAAAATTCCGTAATCGTGTTCTGTGTGGTATTGACAGACATTCATTAACTTATAGTTTTAAACAAGGATTTGGACATGGTGTCAACCTGAAAATTTGTAAGGATGCTTGAAATATATCCCTGAAACGAATTTTATCATCAAAATTCGTACCAAATTGTTCATTTTGTTGTGATAATTGATTTTTTTTTTTGTATATATCAGAAGATTCCTTCGGAAATTGCCTACATTTAGGCGTTTTCTGTGGTATTGTTGAAAATTAATTGTTTATTATTTCCATAAATTTTGCATTGTTAAGAATTTGGTAAGCATATTTGGATTCAGGCGGCCCAAATTAAATAACAAAAGTTGTTTTCAAAACTAACAATAATTGTTTTAGCAGGTGATCAATTTCACCCCGAAATGGAATTCCTTGATTTTTTATTTTAGAGGCGATTTTCAGCACTAAAATCACAACTGTATGAAAATTTGAGTAAAGCCTGTCCACGATAAATTGCGGACACGGATGGCGGGTGTACCACAGAAAGTTCGAGAATTTTACAGAAAGAAGGATTAACATCCTTGTCAACTGTTTATTTTGTAGATATAACTCTTTTATTCTGAAATAAACAATTGTTTTTGTTGAATTATGAGTAACTTTTTTTTGCTGCCATTATTTGGGTGTCCGAAATTTAACGTGAACAGGTTTTATATAAACCAATCAGGCTCACCGTCGTACTTGTTTTCCTGCATTAAGTTGTTTGGAATTCTCAACATCATAGAAAACAGACATGGAAAACAGTGAAAAGTGATCAATTTCACCCGATATTACGGTACTTTGTTTTCTACCTGGTGTTATTTCCCAACTAGGACATAGGCTTCTTTTCAACTTAGTGGTCTTATCATAACATTCACTGTTATTAACTGATAGCTTTCTCCGCTAGTTGACTTCTTTGTGCCAAATATCGTTTTTCCCAAGGCCAATTCCTCCTAAGCTCCTTTACTCCGAATGACTCGTTTTTCCGAAATGTAATATTGAACTTATATTATGTTGCACTACTTGGGGAGGAACAGTCTTCAGTTACATGACAGTAAACTAAAAGTATAAGGCAGCATCCATTTATTACGTAACGCTAGAATTAATAATTTTCACGAACTGGTGTTCGGGGAAAATAAATATACCGTTAAGTCACCAGTCACCGTGCGGGCTCCATCCACCGTGCACATATACAAATTCCTACAGAATATTCATACAATTTTCACAAATTATTCTTTTGTTAGCAAAATAAGATAAAACTGATAAAATGACGTAGTTTTTGTCACAAAGCATTTTGAAAAACCTAGTTTATGTAGTCAAAATCATGTGAATTCTGTTTGATAATGATATTTTTCAACACTCTTAGTAGAAACGCCAAAAATTACCATTTTTCATTTTAACGTTAGAGTATGAAATTTTTCAAAATTTCCACAAGTTTACACTGTGGATACTACTAATTAGATGTATTTCATCGTATGAGCAATGATATTTTATGCAATTTATAATTTTTTATTGTGTTTCAGTTAAAACCCAAATGCACGGTAAATGGACCCTTTTCAATATGAATGGTTCCCATTACCGTGCATTACTGTAAAAAGCTTGAAATTATTCGGTAACATTAGATTTATTGTTATGTCGTGATTAAAAAACTTCATATTGAGTGTTTGAGTGAATATGAAATGGTTTGGACAATACAGTCAAACCTCCTATAACGATTTAAATAAAAAATTATTTATTTAGTAAATTTTTAAACTTTTTATGGTTTTTATTATACATGAAGATTTTAATACTCTTAAAAATGTGTGCGCACACTACTAGCAACATAGTTGCTCCACTACCAACGTTTCTTCAATATACAAAATTAAATCATGACGAAAACTGTATGCACGGTAAATGGTGACATAGCACGGTACGAGGTGACCTTAACATCACATTTTCAAACATATTTTTAGAGTATTTCTTGTTATCCAGCCCTAGTTTTATATTTTTTCCTGAATTATTATATAATTGCACGCTACGTAGTGGTATTTTAGTACGCATCAAATTATTTGGCAAAGTTATACAATTTATTGAAGTGCACATTTTTCTTAAATGCACGGTGAATGGTAGCTTGACGGTAACTGTTTGATGTTCTTTCCACTTTTAAAGGTTTGTAATGCACCTTCAAATTAAAGACGAAATAAGGCCATCCATGTTACTTACAGCTACTCAAAACTTTTTGGCACGTAAAGTAATAGAGCATCTAGAAAGCCGTGAAAAGTGTAGGGGGAGATCCCCCAGTACCGGACACTTAAGCCACTAAATTCATAATTCGAAAAATATTGATTTTATGGGCTCGTGTTACCCATTTATGATAAATATCATCATTTTTATAGTGTACAAAAATATAATAGAAAATATAAATATGAATTTCGACAATGCATTTTGATGATGTATTCTAGTACCAAATTGATCGATCTTGAAAGGTGACACCCAATACCGGACACGATCTGGAAATGCCTCGAATTCTGCAAATTTGAACATCATTGAATGTATACACTATTGGAACAGTTTATAATTACCAATCCAATGAATTTGCAACATTTATAAGAACAATTTTAGTTTTTCTTAGTTTGCAAGATGCCTATCAAAAACCTCTTCCATATATGATGAAAAATAGCACATTTTACGATATTGTTCTGAATGTTCATTCTTCTTAATTTTATTGCATGTTTGATACCATGATCGACGGAACCCATGAAAAATGGAAGTATTTTGAGACACTGATGCAATAATTACAAAGATATCATATAACAAACCAAGCTGTCCGAAACTGAGGGACAGGAGGTGCTTAACCAAAATTGTAATCTGTCCATATTTACTTCAATTATGGTACAAAATACATTCATACTATCAAATTAGGATTATGTTCGATCATGCTTGCGGGATCCAAAGTATTTTTTCATATTCAAAATATTTACTAAATAGGCTCAAAATTAAGGAGATACGTCAATTTTTTAAAGATTTTCAAACTTTTCTACTTTCTTAAAAAGGCATGCATATTTCAAGGATGTGTTATTCTACGCAAACATTAGTCTACATAATAGCTTTCTTTTCTACTAATACACCATCTTGATTGCAACATGATTTCTCAATGTTTCGACTTTGTCCGGTATTGGGTGCTGTCCGGCACTGGGGGATCTCCCCCTACTGCGATCTATCAAACTTGGGTACCAAGAGACCAAATGCAATGGGGCTCTGCACTGTTTTGATTTTGTATGAGACTTTGACGTTTACTGGCCTTGTTGTTTACTAATTTCATGAAAGAGGGAAAGAGAGAGACGGATTTTTGTGCAGAGCCCCATACTAGAAGCGGTACCCATTCTGAACCCGACTACTATGACTCTATTCGACTCTGTTCAAATTACAGGAATCTTCTTTTGGAGCCAAAACCGTGTTATTTTGAAAATCATTCGATCAAGAATGGTGTATGTACCGTTTTGATTCATATTACGGACATTTAAGGCCTCAGTGAAGTATAACTCATCAGGAAGCATATAAAATTAATCATTCTGTATGATTGTTCCGCGTTATGGAGCCTTCAAAACAATTAACTTTCGAATAGTGGATGAAGATTTTGATTTCGCAACATGAAAAATTTTAAATAAATAGGAATGTGTGAACTTTTCATGATTCTTATTCCGGACACTTCCTTACTTTTGCCTTCCGGACACTTTGATTCGAATTCCGGACAGCTCATGAAAATCATAGATAAAAAAGTCAAATCATTAATTGAGATCGGTAAACCTTTAAAGCGGCATCTAAGGCAGCTGAGCATTATAAATTTTCATAGATATCTATGGAAAATGTTGACTAAAACAAGCCTCGAAAGCGAGAACTTTTGAACGGCAAAAATTGAAACATTTCTGGTGAAATGTTTCCCATACAAACTACTGTGTCCGGAATTTGAAGCTGTCCGTAATATGAATCAAAACGGTAATCGATATCGAAAGGTTGTATAAATAGATGGTTAAACATTATTCCATCATGACAATTGGTTGGTCATTGTATGCTGCTTTCCCGACATGTCAGTAGCATTCGAATTTATCCAAAGTGCCATGATACGGTATTATTAATTCAGGTCAAGTGAAGTGTATTCTCAGCCCAAAATTCTTTGTTCGTATAACAAATGATTTTTGATCGCCTTCGGGAACCCAAACCGTTTGTTGGCAACGTGGTATCGATACCTGGAACAGTCAATTAACTTTCCACTATCTGCGGACCAAATCGTTAAGTAAATGTATGACGCAAAAGTAATAGAGGTCACAGCATGGACGACTGTCCCAGCACATGGCATTCCTAACCAGAAATAGATATTCAGCGGGACATCGGAATACTACCAACAAGAAATGTGTTAACCCACAAAACCTTGATGGGTTCAAAATTGATACCCGTGTCCGCACTGAGTGAATCGATTCTCTCTGCCGAGCGACTTTATTGGAGAATGACATTGTCCACCGTGGCAATGCTTTGGGATGATAATAATTAGAGCTTTCAACACGTTTACATTAACGGACTATCAGAGCAACGATCAGTCTTTGGCAGCAATTATTTCGTGATAGCATGACATAAATTTGTTCAATTAAAGTAACTCTGCTCAACTAGCTTTCGACACAGAATCATGCAACAAACCATCTGCTAATGGAACCTAGTTCAATATTTTATTTATTTTCCTATTGTGAGTCAATTTTTGTTCGGTAGGTATATTGACCATTTTTTTCCTTTAAAAAACGGGTTTGCCAAAAAAAGAAAATGTTTTTTTTTCGATTTTGAAAAGTATTTTCATAAAAAAATACCTCCAGAAATATCATAATCTTTCCGCCATGAGTTCATTTAAAAATGTCTCCTTTTTTACTCACATTTTTTTGAATGTTTAATCATATTTGCTATTAAAGCATATCATGCTTTAATATTTTAATTTAAATACTTTTTATCAGAAAATTTGCATGGGATTTCGAAGATTTCACCAAACATTTCTCTATGTGTTTTTTTTTTCCTTAAGCAATTCATTCAAAGATTTTTACTGAATTTCTTGCAGAGATTTCTTTAAAATTTTCGTTCTGAAATTTTTCCAAAACTATTCCATGTTAGATGGATGCCAAGTGGCAGACACGTCGAGAATGACGAAATACCTCCTTCTTTTGATTGCTCAACGTTCTTTCTATTCACCATCCTGCCACTGAAAACTATTCTAGCACCTATTTAAACTGCAGCTACTTTTCGAGGAAACGGGCCATTAGGGGAACTTGCGTTCGGGGAACCGACATTCGGGGAAAAGTAGCACAATCTCAGAAAACACATTAACACTTCAGTCGTCGCGCTGTTGTATTTTGTACAACAGTGGTGAAAAAACCTCGCTTATCGTACACAGCATCGGCGTGGTGGTTCTTACGGTGGCAAACCGCGCGACGACTGAAAGGTTAAAAGAACTCTGCACGAAGATCTGAGACAGTGACAAATAAAGCTGCAATTATATTGAGTTCCATTTTTTGCACACGTTTATGTACGTTGCATGTAGGGCAACACTTCCAATAAAAAAATAGGATCCCTCAAAATTCATTTTTTTCGTTTCTTGAGCAATCTCAAATGTTGGTAAATGTTTTTTTTTTTAAATTTAGCTTGTTCACTATGTCATGAGTATTATGCTAAAGAATATATTAGCACAAAGATAGATTTTTTTCTTGAAATTCAACATTATTAAGTTTAAACACCTTGGAATCCAATGATGGCCGCCACATTGGATCATTTGTGTCCCTACTTACGTTTTCAAAGATACTAAACTGAAAAAATAGTAATCCTACGTTCCTGACCTTCTCAATTTTTCACTAGATAAAATAAAAATTGCCCTGTTGTTTGTTGCTTTCTTTGTGAGATTTGTTTTTTTATAGTTTTAGTGAAATATTTAAGTTAAATTTCAAGCTGTTTTATCTTAACATAGAGCTTTTTTGCTAATAAAAATAACCATTTTTAGAACACACCAACATGTTTTAGCTCCCAGTGGACCCTTTTGAAGGAGTATCACTTTAGACAACGGACCAGCATGCAACGCCCACGAAAGTAGAAATCGAACCTACAATCTTTAACAAAATGTGCAAAAATTGTCTTATGGCCCTAACCGGGTAGAGGTGAATAACAAAATAATGATGAAATAAGAACAAATTTTGAAATCATATCTAGTTTAACCATTACTATGTTATTAATATATGACATTAAATATCTCAACAATACCAAAACATACAATCACAGCAAAATTTTTCATTGGTATGTTATGCTTGAAAGTCATGTGATAACTAATTAATAACAAAATATACTATCATGGTAAAACTTGTTATTTGTGCAAAAATCCTTAATAAACATTAAATATCTAAAGAATAACAAACATCGCCATCACAGTAAAATATGTCATTATTTTGATATTTGAAAACTTTATTTAAATAATTCATGAGAACAAACCAATATCAAATTTGGTCATAATAGCTCATTTTACTATTCGTTTTCTATAGGAAAGCAAATCAGTTTATTTCTCAATCATGTTAAATTTAAATATTTAATTCAAAGAACTAAAATTACCATTAATTTGATCAACTCGTGAATAGCTTATTTAGTTATTAATATCTAAATAATAACATATTTTGTTATTTACTGTTGCCTATATTTGTGTTACTATATTGTTATTACAATGAAAAAGTATGATATTATTTAGTTATTATGCCATACAAACTTAATTATTATTTTTCTTATGTTAACTCTTATTTCAAACAAACAAAGAACAAATTTTGCTATTCAAACATTCTATTTTAATGGTAAATTTTGTTATTCTTTTGCAATTATCCTCTACCCGGGTAATCATACGGTTGTGAAGTCCGCTTTTTTGCATTCGCGTGTCGTATGACAAAAACGAAGATACTCTATGTGTTAGGGAATCGAGAATATTTTCAACCTGAAAAGATCATCGACCGTCGGGATTCGAATCCATGACCAAATTTGTAACTGCATGTTTATCATTACTGCATGTTGCTTGATTAACTCTCCTTAACTCGTAATTGAATAGATCATTGAGTTAGGGAGGTACCAAGATACAGAAATTTTTTGAATATAATTTTAGTTGACTCATTAATTTAATAAAATTGATTTGCGCTATTGAAAAAGCACTTGATGTTCCTGTATTAAGTAAGAGCAGAATAAACTTAAAAAAGTAAACGGAAAAATAGTTGATTTTGTTCTACTAAACAAAAGTAGTTTAACAATTAATTATAAGCGATTACAAGTCGATCACTCGACACTGAAAAAGTCTGTAAGTCGCAGATGAATGGCCTATCTGTCAAGATAAGAAACATATTAGAGTTTGAAGGTACTTTTTTGTATTTTATTTTTTCTTTTGCAAAAGTGAAGTGTTCAAATAGTATAGTTTATTTTTTCTTAAACATACTCTAATTATTCATCTATAAAATTTAGAAATGTATAGTGATTATAAGCTCCTATTATAGGTTGTACTAATAAATTTGATAAAATATTTAGTTTTTAATTAACAATTCGTACCAAAATTACAGTGTCTAATACTTGAAATGTTGACCTGCATGATGAATTATAAATTCTAAAACAATGCGAATAATAGTGTATGGGTATGCTTTTATTCAAGCATAACATATTATTTCTTCTTTTAATTTAAACTCTCCCTTACTCGATATCGAGTTAGAGAACCGTAGTAAAAGCTTTTCAAATTTTTCAAATCAATTCAAAAATTATGTTGGCGACTATGGGCCAACGGAGTTTAGTTCGGATTCCAACTAACAACATTTAATTAAAATATTCATAATAGAGATCTAGAATTTTTGATAAAAACTTGTTTTTATTGAACAACACGACAGAGCGTGTTGTTGCTACTATTTTGAAAAAAAAAATCCCGCTCAAATAACGGCTATAGCATATTTAAACCTTGATTTTAAAAATGGGTCCAAATTTGAACCTTGACACTTTAGATCTTGTTTGACGTTAACTTAGATGATAAAAAACGCCACTGGGGCTAAACGTTTTTACACTGGGGTTGTTCCTATTTGACAATTCGAAAGCGACACGGAAAACAAAACACACCCAAAATTTGAGTTTAAACCAAGGGGTGTGACAAAATCTCAAAAATCAGAAAAAAAGTTTTTTGGATGTAATCCAACGAAAAGCGTTTGAAAATTGAGTGGCCCAAACTCAAGCGTTTGGTACTAAAATTGAGACAGGGCTTTAGGACCCTATTAAAATTTCCAAAATGATCATCATCTAAAACGTTGTCGGCATCGGAAAATGTTACTAAAAATGTTGTTCAAAATGCAGCAGAAGCAATGCTCCTGTTCAGTTGTTGATCATAGAAGTTCAAGCATGAGTTAAATGATGACGCAGATGGCAATGCATACCGTTGGAGATGGGAAGGTCTTGAGTTCGAATCCAGTATTCACATAATTTGTAAAAGTGATTATTATTTCATGATAAGTGAGTGTATATACTGTATTTGAAGTGCAAAATTTTGCCATTTATTTGTTTAGAATTAAGCTTGTGCCAGTTCAATAAAAGCTGAACGAAATGCTTTTAAAACGATCCTAAAGTCGATATACAACGACACGCTTTATAATTTCTCCAAATTTATGTGAACAAAGGCTTCACATGAAAATAATTGAAATGCTAATTTAAACTGCCATAATGGTGTTTATAAAATGAGCGTTGTTAAATCCACAGTCCTAATTTGGCATAAGTAAAATCTGAATAAACATCATTATGATATGTGATTACTGAGCAATTCTCGCTGAAACCAGGCCGCCATCGGCACCCATCGTTTGAATCCCAATTTTATGTCATGGCCCGACCAACCAGTCTTCATAATTCTTTATAGATCTTTGACCAACGATGGCGATCGCTAACGGTTCAAAACGAATCTATATCGATCGCTATCGAAAATCACTGACTGATTGACCGGGTGATCGCTAGTTTTCGATAAAACTTGAGGATGGTCCTTTCGGTTTTCTCGAATTGGTGGATTCCTCGTTCGCCAGCTAGCTAAACAGTTTGTGAAAAAAGCCTATTTTACGATAAATCTTGGGTATTTATTCACGTGATATGTATCATATTTCCCTTGGAACACATAGCAAACTTAGTGGCATCGTATAGAGAAAGAATATAGCTTTTATTTGAAGCAAAAAAAAAAATTGGCGGCCATATTGAATTTGGCCGCTATCTTAAATTTTGTTAGAAAAATCATTTTTTCACCATTAGCGCATCGCTCGTTTTGAATTCTGAGATCACCATCAGAAAACTGTGGCAAAATTGCGTTAGATAGGCTACAAAAACTAGGTGAGCAATGGTATTTACCCTATGAAATAAACGATTTTCTAAATCATGTTCCACGATTTTGACGTATATAGCGAGTACAATCAATGCAAACATTATTTTTTTGTACAACAAAGAAACAAGTTTTCAATCGTTGGTGTTTTATTCGGTTCAGATGAAGAATAAGAGTATTATTTTGAATGAAAAAATCCGGCGGCCACCAATTTGAGAAAACCGAATAACACCAAATTTAATGGAAAACTAGCGATCAGTGACATAAAATTGGAATTCTAAGGATGGGTGCCGATGGCGGACTGGTTTCAGCAAGAATTGCTCTACTACAGTCGGCTCTACACATCTCGATATCGAAGGGACCATCGAGATAGGGAGAGATCGAGACATAGAACAAATGTTTAATTATTAATGCACTATCTTTCGACCTACAAGAATTCTGTGCCAATTTTCGGATTCCCATACAAAGTAGGCTAAAATCGTATGGATGAGTCGAAAGTCCTGGGTCGAAAATTGGTGCTTTTGCTCTACTGAGATCAAAGAAATGTGACTTTCTTTACAGTTTCTGGTAAGAAACTTTTCACGCATCGAGATAGGCGATTACTTTTCTTGTCAACAGAAAACCAGCCTTTGACACGTTGTTTTTAACCGCGCATCGACCGAAGTAAAAAAAAAAATACTTAGTGTACTGGCTGTGCAAGCGCTTACTCTAATAAGCCTAATAACTGGATAGATTAGTTTAATAATTTCTCCAGATTTGCTTGAACAATGTGTGGATAGCAACTGCAAACTAATATAAAATGCAACTATTCAGTATGTAGCTGAAAAAAATCTTCAAAAATTATTATAAAATAGGCGAATGTTTCTTGGATACCGGTACAGTGGGATCAGAATTAGAAATCCTTTATAAGAGAGTTTCGTGGAAGCTGACATTCATGTCAAAGTGTTAGCCAATCGAGCAGCGAGAGCTGTCAAAGTGTGAGCCAAACGAACATGCGTTATGTTTGTTTTGAACTTTTCTTGAGGAATAATGTAATCCGCTTGAAATTATTTCGGTAAAAGTAATTT
Source organism: Aedes aegypti (assembly GCF_002204515.2). Classification (NCBI taxonomy): domain Eukaryota; kingdom Metazoa; phylum Arthropoda; class Insecta; order Diptera; family Culicidae; genus Aedes; species Aedes aegypti. The sequence goes on from NC_035109.1 coordinate 245,132,440, forward strand.
TGCATGAAGCAAAAAGATGAAATGTTTTACTTTTTTGAATTATTGTCAATGCGATTTTTAGTTTTTGATTTTTTCGGCTGTTTATTAGTTTTGATATGCAGCTCAAAGATCTATAGCGAAACAAAATACACTTTATAGCAATGAGGAAGTCACGTCCGTGTTACAATATTATTCTCGACGCCGAGCAAAATCAGCACTGCTGGTCTGTTGCCAAATCATTCCATTTTACTTCCGCTTATCTCTCTATAAAGGATCACTAATCAGAATATGCTAGAACTACCATGCCCACACAGTTACGGATCACCCACAGTGACGATCACTTTGGCGTTCAACATCAGATAACTCGCTCAAAACATAAACGTTGACGTAAAACATATTTTTCCCATGTTATACTATTTTTTTTCTACCATTTGTAATGTAAAGCACAACATTCAACCGCTAAATAACGGTGTAAAACATCATGGTTTGTCAATTTCGTTTTTAGCAGACAAAAATGGGTGGAAAACTTGGTGTGGAGCGAAAACAGTTCATGTCTCAGTTACTACAATGCTGTATCACAAAAAGGGCATTTTACCCTTGTTTCCAGATCTGACACTGTTGTTTTTTTTTTGCAGTAATATGTGACACATTGTTAACTTTCGTCAAATCATGCAATACAGATGCATTAAGTTGAAAATCTCTTGATTTTGCGCACTGATCCGTAATATATTACAATTTGATCCATAATATGAAAATTGGTCCATAATATGGTTTTCAGAATCCGATACAATTTATAATTTTTATGCAATCCTATGTAAATATTACACTCAAAACAGTTTACTAACCGAAATTCCAATTAGAAACGATTCAATTTGTGCTTTTAAATTACAATTTTACATTTTCCATGTCGTTTTATTGAAGTTGATAGGTTGGACTCCACACTATTTGATCCATAACTGTGGGGTCATAGTATACTATTGAAACATAAAACGTGATGAAACTGTATGATCTGAATAACTCAATCACAAAAAAACAGACATACCAAAGCTTCTACTATACTGAACCAGCTGAAGCAAGCTATCCAATTAATTATGCAACCAAATGTAGGAAAAGAGTCCAAACTCCAGTTAGGTCGGTATAGTTACATACTTGCAGGCAAATACACTATCAAACGGCTCTCGTTCACCCAAGCTGGAGAACGAAGTTTAGGTTAATATTTGGGCCACCCGGTCAAATGAAACCCGTCAACAATCACAAACCACTCTCTTCCGCCTTTTCTTGCTTGGTTTTCTGGCTGTTTCCCGTATTTTGTAACACTTTCACGTGGGTTACTGCCGAGATAATTAACTTCCTTGCAGACATCAACAGTGTTCTTCATGTTCCTTTGATTTCATGAGAAGTTGCACTTTCTCAAGACATAGCCTACTTATCACAAAGACGTTTCGTATAATCGACGTTTTGCATAATTCTGTTTTTGACTGAGTTGCATAGTATCCATTTTATTTGAAACGTCCTTTTCTACGAAATGTTTGACTCCCGACACGCTATACCGCACTAACTGCTCGTCGGCAACGGAATGGTCGGCGGCGACAGACAGTACACTACACTTTACCGGAATCCGTGACCACGCGATGCGATATATGTATGGTGTGCTATGCTAGTAGAATGGCCGCCGCTTTTGATCGTTACAAAGGACAAGGACACGCAAGCTTTTCCTTCCCATTGCCGATACGGACAATAACAAATCTGTGGAGTCCTTAGCAGCAGGTGAAGCAGCAACACTCCCGGCGGGCAAGTAAACGAACGAATAATTGCCTCCCCTGTATCGATAAGGCAGGGGAGAGAGGTACACTGAATGACCAGTACTGCCACCCTCGCACGCGACACACTTTTTACATTTACATCTAGTCGGAGAGGCTAACAGGTTACCACCCCGCCTACTGTGGGTATGCCGATTATCCTGGAAGGAACTCGGTAAAAACACGTCCGGTTGGTCCAACGGTCAGAACTCGTGTGCGACTCGCCGTTCGGGCTTCGGCTCCAACAGTCCTTTCTCTTATAAGGAATGTATGGCTCGAACATGCAAATGTCCTGAACCAGTCAATCATCGCTTCTAATCATTCTAATGTCGTCGTACCTAGTCGTCCTAATGCAAAGCACGAGGTGACTTCTGTGTTCTGACTTCTATAGTGTCGGTGTATGGCTCAAATGGGCTTTAGTCAACATGGGACGTTGGTTGATGTTTGCGCACGAGGTTTGAATTGAATTGATTGAATGCATGAAACGGAAAGCCGTGGAAGGGTGTGAACGCACATTGTGAATGTGAAAAATTGACAGAAGTTAAGGGAAAGTTTGCTATTGTGTAGGGTAACGCTGATTAAAATTCACATGTGTATACAAGACAGATGGCGTGAAGCGAAAGGTGTACAAGAATTTTGCTTTCTCACACAGAACAAAATCTAACACAAAGTCTAAATCAGATCCTTATAGGGCCTTCCTCAGGCTAATGGTTAAGTTCGCGTCTATCAAGCAAAGCCATTCCCGGCCAGTCCAGGATCTTTTTATTATGGAGATTATCATACAAACAGTAAATGTTATGAAAATTTAAAAATTTTGCAGCCGCTAGTTCGTTGCAATAATATTGAGGTCTAGGGATCTTTCAGTTTCAATTTAATTTATAGAAAAATTATCACAAGCAGGCATTGCAGAATTCGCTCTCATTTGAGTATGAAGCACGATCAAAGCAAGCAAAGAAAAACATCCCATCTGTTGCGGTCCACGATCGTCATTGTATCGCAAGGTGTAACAAGTCTGATAAATGGAAGCAGCAAGCGAGAGCCCCAAAGAGAGAGCGATGATAAAATCCATTTTTCTCGCTTGTTTACCGTTGGGGATAGGTGTTTTTCTTTACTAGCACGATAAACAATCCACGAACTTCCAATAGCAATAGTGTCCCCCAGGTTTGGAGCATGTTTAGAGGGGTTTTATCATTTACTGCTATCCCCCCAATCTGATCAAAGTTGTAGCAGTATACGATAAACAGTCTCTCATAATGTGCAGCATGTTATGATAGTTACAGAGAACGATACGTGAGAGATTCTCTCAATTTTCTCAGGATTCAATCCCTGATCACAAGCAATTCAGTAATACCACAGAGTAATACTGTAGCTTACGCAACAAGGTATTTAATTGAGTAAATCATCTATATAGGCGGCCTATACAAATAACGTAACGCCGAAGAGGGGAGGGAGTAAGCTCGAGCGTTATGATCCATACAAAATTCCCAGACAAAAAACGTCACGAGTGGCGGGAGGGGTCAAAAATTTTCAATTTTTGGCGTTACGTAATGAATGGATGCTGCCATATTCATATATATAATATGAACGACGTACTTTTGTTCGCGCAAAACTTCAAAATGGATCATCTAATTTTTACCGGATCTCGTATGGTTAGTTTTCACTCAAGAAAGGTTTATGAGGTATGGTCTGTTTGAACCCGTAACCCTGGTAGATCACCTTGTCGAGGTGCGTTGGGTAAGATCTACCATATTGTACTCTTGTTGTATATGTCCTTGTTAATACTTATAAGTTACGGTCTTAAGAGTATAAGCATAAGCAATGATGACCGTACAATTCGTAGTTGCTACTCCGTAATTGACCGGAATAATCAAAATTGTACAGGGAACCAACAGATGTAGCTTGAGAGTAGCATACCATCCTCAATGTACAATTTCGAGGACTCCAAACTCATTAATGTCAATAACCGCGCCGCACACAAGAGTATTTTGGGTTGATCATGGTCAAAATTATTTTCTTCCCTAAATAATTTTTATATGGATATCCAATGTTTAAAAGAAGAAAAAATGTCATATGACTCTGATTATAGGTATAATCTCATAAAATCGAAACTCGAAATAAGGACATATACCGCAAAAGGAAAAAATCTGAATCCTATTATGTTTTGAAAGCTTTTTTCTAACGTACTGCGGCCTAATGACCTGATATCATGTAAAAGAAGATAATGATATGAAGAAAATAGTTTCTAAAATTCAAACCGCGATTCGTTTCTAAGTTTTAAAATGTTATTGTCCAATGATGACCCATATCATCTTCTCCTTCTTCTTGTTGCCTGCTTCTCAGCTTAGTATTCTTATGAGCACTTCCACAGTTTTTAACTGAGAGCTTTCTTTGCCAAAGTTGCCATTTTTGCATTCGTATATATTGTGGCAAGTACGATGATACTATATGCCCAGGGAAGTCAAGGAAATTTTCATTACGAAAAGATCCTGGACCGACCGGGAATCGAACCCAGACACCTTCAGCATGGCTTTGCTTTGTAGCCGCGGACTCTAACCACACGGCTAAGGAAGGCTCCAGCTAATGTGTCTGCATCTGAGTTTCACTGACAAATTTATCGACACAACTCAATTATTTTGAAATTATTGGATACAGGAATAATGAAGAGTTAGAAAGGTGCAAAGCTTTTCAAAGATCAAAGATGAAAATCATCACATACAGTGACTCACACATTACTCTTTTTTTCAGCAGTGCGAATCTTTGTTTTTTTTTTTTTTTTTTTAATTTCAACAGAATACACGCAAGACTTTTATTAGCTCTTGCATATATTATATAGTTCACGAATAAGATATAGTTATTCCATGACTATTTTATGCGAGACGAGAACAATTTTATCACATTTTAAGTACTCTACAAGTAAATTTGACAATTCTCGCAGAACTTATAATATCGCTCTAAAAACCATTGGTAATCGAGTGTGTAGCTCGTTGTATTAAGGCAAATGAACGGACCAAGATACTTTTTTTATCTGTCTTAAGAGCCAGTTCGCGAGAGCCGCAACCCCTTCTTGTATCGATGTTCTCCGATCAGGCTGAAATTTTTTTTAAATTTTTAGGGGGAAGTGGGACAAAATGACCCCCAATGATTTCATGTCACTAAACATGCAAAATCACTTAAACTGATATAACTATAGTTAAACTGCACGGATTATGTTGAAATTTGGCATGATTACTCTACGTTATACAAACTTTAAGATCAGCATGGTATATGAATTTTGAAAGTAATTCAAATCGAGAAAAACAAGTTTTTCATAAAAAAATTAGTGATTTTCAAATCGATTTTTTTCTTACCAACCGAACTAGGTCAAAAAACTAAATATGACGTTTTGTAGGGCAACTCATGGGCTTTCATTTGAGGTATAATCCAGATATGCCGTTTCAAAAATTTCCGAAAAAAAATTTTTTTCGGGGTAGTGTTTGAACTTGAGCCATTTTGCGAGTACCGCAACCGCCTTGTCTAGAGAGGTTGTATTGATGTTCTCCGATAGAGCTGAAATTTAGAGGAGTTGTTTTCCTATATGAAAGAAGATATTTCGCAAAATTTCAGATTTTTGTATTAGGGGGAAGTGGTACAAAATAACCTCTAAAGATATTATAAATAAAAAATAAACAAAATCGATTAAACTGCTATAGCTATAGTAAAAATGCACGAATTTGTATGAAATTTGGCATGTTTACTTTACGTTACATGAAAATCAAAATGAACATGGTACAGTCAACTCTCCATATCTCGATATTCAAGGGACCATCGAGTTAGGGAGGTATCGAGTTACAGAACACAAAATCAGTACAACTGCGATTCAAGGGACCATCGAGTTAGCCATGAAAACCATCTTTCAGTATGGTTCTCTAACTCGATATCGAGATACGGAATATCGAGTTAGGGAGAGTTAACTGTATTTGGATAAAAAAATGTTTCAAATCGAGAAAAATCTGTTTTTTTTTTGTAAAATTAGTTTTTTTTTTTCAATTGACTTACTTGTCAACCGAATTCTCACGGATCCTACAGTAGTTCTTCCACAAAGGGTTATTCCAGAATTTTTGAAAAAAAAAACGTTTTGACAGTTTTTCAAGAGACTATAATAATTACTACGTTATTTATTCCAGGCATTTTCATTAGGATTATTAAAAAAAATCCTTATATCCATATATGAATCTCAATCTCGTCGAATGAAATACACAAGTGTTTTATGAACCAACAAAAAAATAATAAAAATCGCGTTCATTAGTGTGATCTTATGAAAATCATACGAGATTTTTGCCTCAGTGTTTACAATTACTCTTACACTGAGGAAAGCAAACGTAAGACTGTCATAAGATTTGCTTATGGAATTACGACACAAGAAAAATCTTTGAAATCCATAAGACCATCGTATGGTTTTCGGCAGATGTTGTTTCCATAATACACTTCGAAGGAATTTCATAAGATGATCTTATGAACCATCATTGACTTGATAACAAAATCCATAGATACACTGAGGAAAGCAAACGTAAGACTGTCATAAGATTTGCTTATGGAATTACGACACAAGAAAAATCTTTGAAATCCATAAGACCATCGTATGGTTTTCGGCAGATGTTGTTTCCATAATACACTTCGAAGGAATTTCATAAGATGATCTTATGAACCATCATTGACTTGATAACAAAATCCATAGATACACTGAGGAAAGCAAACGTAAGACTGTCATAAGATTTGCTTATGGAATTACGACACAAGAAAAATCTTTGAAATCCATAAGACCATCGTATGGTTTTCGGCAGATGTTGTTTCCATAATACACTTCGAAGGAATTTCATAAGATGATCTTATGAACCATCATTGACTTGATAACAAAATCCATAGATAGTCTTATGAATTACGTTCTGAACCATTCTTGGTTCCATAAGACTGTCTTGTGTAATTTGAGCTTTAGATTATAAATTTCAATGAATGAATAATACTAATCCGCGTTGAAAAATAGGTTAACCAACTTGGGAAAAACAAATTTTCATCCATTTTGTCACGCCGCAATTCGATCAAAGCACTTTACTGTAAGCATTAGAATCGATTTGCGATACGACAAAATGGATGAAAATTCGATTTTCTCTAGTTGGCTAACCTATTTTGAACGCAAAGAAGTATATCATAGCAGCGAAACATTATTGAGAAAAGTTGTGAAGAACGCCTGAATTGTTGCAGGTTTACGTTTGGGCGGATTAATGGATGAGGGGGGTTTGTGATTTCTTACGCGTCATACAAATTGTTTCGAATTTTCATTCCCAAATCTTATTGTTTGGATCCAATTCCTTAATCTGTTCGAAAGAAAGTGTTAGTTACAGCGGAATTGATGATAAATAGAAAATATTTACCCTTTGATGCATTAGAAACGGAGTCAGCCAACGACAAATCACACACACGTCCATTTCGGAAGCCATATTGAATTTCTGATAGTGAAATGAGAAAATTTGCCTCACGTGGTTCTTCACAATGATGAGCAATGGGGTTCATAAGCGTTCTTATGACATTGACAATTGATTGTTATGAAAAAATTACACTTGTCTTATGAATCTCAATCTCGTCGAATGAAATACACAAGTGTTTTATGAACCAACAAAAAAATAATAAAAATCGCGTTCATTAGTGTGATCTTATGAAAATCATACGAGATTTTGGCCTCAGTGTATGGATTGCTCCAAAAGCTTCTTCAGGCATTTTTCGACAAAGTCCATTATAAACTTTTCCAAAAATTCTTCAATAAATCCAAACTGGTATTCCTCATTAAGTTTCTCCAGAAATTTATCTCGGCATTTCTCCAGCATTTAATCAATATATTATTGCTTCCAACTTTTTATTAATAAATTGTACAGATCTCCATCTATTTTTCACAATTTCTTTCATGGTTCAACACCATTCAATACTATAGCAATTATTACAATTCGATCATTCATACATAATTTTCTTCGGTACCTAATTGTTTCCGAATCACCTCAAAATGTTTTTTAGGACATTATTCAGAGATTCAGTTAATTTAGCAATATACTAAGAAAATCCTAGAAAAAATTCCATCAAGAAACTAGAAGTTGTTCCAGAGAACATCGTAGGGATTCAGCAAGGCATTCTTAGTTTTATCAGATATTACTGTATGATTTTCTTTAGAAATTCCTCGCAGATTTTTTCAAAATGTTCTCCAAAAAATCAGAAAAACTTCCTTGACATTTCCCTGGAGGCAACCCTTAATGAATGATTGAAAAAAAAATATCTTTGAAAAATTTTACAAAATGGAAGAATTTTGAAGAGCATCTCCAAGTTCTATACAGAAATATTCGGGAAGATCCTAGGGAAATAAATGGATGAAACGGAAAATTAAACGACCTTTAGAGGGAATGCTCCTTGGAAACAATTCAGATTGAATTCATGAAGGTATCTAAAACAAATTTCTTGAAATAATTGATCAGAAAGTTCGTGGAAAATCACAAATCAAAATCCTGGAGAGATCTTCGGAATAATATATGAGAGAAATCTACAGCAACATAAGCAGATATACATATTTAAATGCCACTTGAAATTCCAGAAATCGTCTTAGAAATATTCTTTAAGAAATGTCCGTCCATAAAAAAATAATCTCCCGTGTCGTGGCTCTTGTTAGGTTTCTTTTTGTTTGTTTTTTTGTCTATTAAGTTGTCGTTTTCAAAACGGCCAGTCAGTGACTACCAGCCGTGATTTCCCCAACATATCTTCTATGAAAAAATAAAAATGCCGCCCAGGAAAGTTTTTTTCTTAAGTTTACACATTTATAAGAAACATTTATTTTTTATTGAAGTTAAAAATACTTTGAAATTTATCCTTAATTTTTTTTTGTTCAAGTGATTTGAAGCCAAACTCCTATTTTTGAAAGTAAATTTTTAGTTATCTCAATTGAAAAAATCGTCAATCATTCAAGTATTTTTGATAATTTCTTGAATCTGAAACTATGTTTCAAAACCTGGAAATATCATGGAATTTGATTTCCGTATATGAGTAGACACTCTGTAGTCTGTATTACGTCCCTACTGTGACACAGCCGGCTTATCAGTTCTAAAAGCACTTCCACAGTTATTAACTTACTAGACTAAGTTTCAATTTTCGCATTCGTATATCATGTAGCAGGGGAAGTCAAGGAAATTTCCATCACGAAAAAATCCTGGACCAACCAGGAATGGGTGATACAATGCGCGAAGTTCGATTTTTGACCAAATTCGTCGTGAGTTGCTTCGCTATGGTGCGCATATATGCCCATCGCCGTGTGCATTATGCGCACTATTGAGAATCGAGTTGCGACACGGCGAAGTTGGTCAAAAATCAAACTTCGCACGTTGGCTAACCCATTTTTTAACGCGAAGCAGTAGACTAGTCCCCAATAACTCAGGTATTGTAAGATAAATTCTAGAGGAAGGTTTGGAGAAACAGCTAATCATTCGCTAGTTTTGTACAATTTTCGGGAGATTTTTTCCTAGTGAGATTGTGAGATTATTAATAAACCAGAAAAGATTCTGATTTGGGACATTTTTTTTCGGAACAATAAACTACACAATAACCTATAAAACTAACTTTTTATTGAAATACATAAGGAAAACATCTCAATTATCATAGTAAGTCAACCGGAATGACCGCTCATTGTCTTTCCGTAGGGCGTCGTGCATTTTGCTAATCTCCTCCAGCCGATTCGTGATCGCAGACGTTGATGACTCAATCCACTGCAGCGAGTTCATATGGGCGTTCAAAATCTTCCCAATCTGCACCAGGGGATCGCTGGGGTCCGAGTACTTGTTGGATTCGTTCAGGTGCTCGATCACTTCCTTGAGGTCTTCGGACATCTGTTTCAGCTGGGAGTCCAGCGTTTCCGCCATCGAATAAGTTTGGCCTCGTTCGATGTCGACTTGTACAATTTTGGACAGTTCGTCCTCGAGGGGAATTATGCATTCCTCTAGTTCGGAGTGCTGGGCGGTGATGAACTCAAGTTCCTGTTCCATGGCGTCCTGTTCAGCCTTGACCTTTTCGACGGCTTCGTTCAAAGCGACAATCTTCTCGCCATTGCCGAGCAGAAGTTTGTCCCATGCGTTAACCTGTGTGGCTTGATTGGTGAAGAGTTTCTCCTGTTCCTCCAGCTCCAGAGTCCACTTGTTGATGAATTCTTCCAGCTGGCAAAAGTTTAGCTGCTGTGCACCGGAAACGGAAGAAGACTGCGTTGTTTGAGTGTTTGTCGTCAGATTTGCCGCTGGTTGCGTTTGATTTGCTGCTGGCTTGGAGCTGCAAAACTTCCCAATGTCAGCTGACTGGTTGTGGTCACGGAAGCTGCTGCAGTCGGAGTTGCTGTAGGTGTGGCTGCGACTCCTGCGGCAAGATTGGTACCAAAGCTAAGTGTGGGAGCAGCAGAGGGAGCCGCGGCGGAAGAGGCGGTTGTCGTCGTGGGCGCAGCAACTGCCGCTGTTAATCCGGTGGAACTCGTCCCAAACGGAGTTGCTCCGAAACTGAATCCTCCTGTGCTGGCAGCCGTTGTTGTTGTGGTCGGAGCAGTTGCACCCAAGGCGGCAGGGGTCGATGCAGTGGCACCCGGTGTTCCAAACGAGAAATTCATTGCGGGTAAAGTTTAATTTTGGAAGCGGGAGTTCAGTTTTTGAGAGATTTCCGATTCACCAACAGAACGCGAGGAAACGATGAGAGGTCGCGGATTTTTTGACTTTGTTTGACAGTTGAATGTAAACATGTGTTTGTGGCGTTAGGGTGATCCGTGATTCAGGCGTGAAAAGAAAGCGTACACGGCAAATTGATGTTATCCACTAAGATGCGAAAAAAAAACTATTTATTTATTTATATTGCTGTGTGCGTTTGAAATGCAAATATTTATCAAATGCGGGAACAACAAACGCGATAAGATTTTTCCCAAAAACGCGATGCCAAAGATAGATTTTTCTTGCAAGGGAGGCGGTGATTTATGTAATCGTTGCTAGGTGTCCTTTGATTATTTTGTGTTACCACATTTGGAGGACGTTTCCCCATTAAACATTTGACAGTTCAACAGCCGACTAAATTGGTTGAAAAATCGGTCGATTGTTGCACCGACGCTTATGGAAGATTAACACAGGGATCAACCGAATATCACCCGATTTAATTGGGTCCTAAAATAATTAATGAATTCTTGTTTTTATTTATTAATACGAAAGAGCATGCTATTGCAACTACTTTAGCAAGTTTTCCAGCTCAAATAACGGCTATAACTTTTTAAACTTCAATTTTAAAAAATGGTTTCGAATTTGAACCTTGACACTTGTGATCTTGTTTGACATTCACTTTTTCGACAAAAATGCCACAGGGCATATAGTTTGAGCACTGGGGTTGTTCCTATCTGACATTTCGGAAGGGACACGGAAAACAAAATATACCCAACATTTGAGTTTAAACCAAAAGGTGTGACAAAATCATAAACAAATGTTTTTTGTACTTAAACCAATGAAAATCAATTAAAAATTGAGTAAACATGTGTTTCTGCCCTAAACTTAAGCGTTTGGTACTAAAATTGAGACAGGGCTTTAGGACCCTATTGGGTGGGCCGACGCAATCCTACTAAATAGGTGGATAAATCGGTATTTTAAGTAAAATTCAAGCAAGTTGACCTACTAACCTTACTTATTTGACAGCTGCTGGTCCTGTTGTTTACGTTTCGGACTTAGTCGTTTTTTCCCTCATTTTTTCATCTTTGCATTTCTATCACCAGCATGCTGATGGTGACGATTTTCCACGGTAGGAAGATAGAATAATACGATCCGTGGGTATCTGCAGTGGATTTGACCTCTCTTTGCAGCAAACAGCGGGGATTCGCTGGTTGGAACACGACTGCCTTCCATCTAGCGAATCCGATTCGTTATTTGGATCGACTGACAGCTGGTGAAAATGCTCCACACTAACGCATCTGGAGAGCAAATCGTCACGAAACGCACATACACATACGCTTTTGTTCTATATATGGAGACTGCAATGCGACGGTACTCAGACGTCAACTTCAGTTTGACATTTTCTGTTGAAATTTGAGTGCTTTTTAGTTGGAATATTTTCCAACCAGCGAACATCCAACCATCGAGTCATTCCATGTAGCGGACCCCCAACGAGCGAATCCTCCCTGTATACCAACAACACTCAAAATTTGCATTTCGCTCGAGCGCGCATTGCCAAAGTTGGAAAAACCTGAGACGAGACTCGCGAAGACGGTCTTCTTTTTCTGTGATTGCTGAGTTTTTTTCTTATTCCACTTTGTGTTTATACCAATTATGCGCATGCTGTTCAAATCCTCACATGAACCTCTCAGCAAAAAATGATTGAGTTTGCATCACATCGAATCATAAATAGCCGTTTGAGTGAAATTTTCTGCCAGCAAACGTAGCAGACATTAGAAATAATGAATCTTCTGCTTAGATTTATCAGCAACTTTGGAAAAAACTGCTCCGCCGACTGAACTTCTTAATATTGCGGCGCTTATATTAAATCCACATCCAGCGGCGGCGGTAACGCGCAGAAGATATGCGCGCAATTCAAACGCAACGTCAAAATTCAAGTAGGCTTGGATTTTTTCGTCTTTCAAGGACACAAATGTTTCAAATTTGCCCAATCTGAAACATTTTATGATTTTCATTATCACTGCGACGGTACACTGAAATGAATTTTATTGTAGAAACTACTGAATCCGTGGTAAAATTAAGAACTGCACCAACGATTTTCAACCGACTACATTAATCTGTTAACTCTACCATAACATAGTCAACAAGAAAATATATTCTGTTTATTTAACCAGAGTTGTAGTATTTATGACTAGAAATATTCTAGATTTGACAAGTTTGGCATTGTACTTTTCACCATACTGCGTAGTACGGTGGGTGCCACGGATTGAAATACAATGCTTTGTAGTTGAGGCTACTATGGACATAGTCACATTTACTACACTGCTCAGTGATTTTTACCAGATTATAGTAAACTTAACAGAATTTTCAGATAATCGCATTACGTGGATTTATCTTGCAGAGCACAATAACAGTTTACTTTGAACACAATACTTTTCACTTTTTCAGCCATAAAAACGGTGGGCTGCATTTGACGTTTCGTGAGAGGGGAATCTGGGCTGCATATGACGTTGATATTTTTGGGTCCATTCGCAAATTTCATAACGCTAAAGGGGGTGGGTGGGTGTCCTTATTATGTTACTGCTCATACAAAATTTATAAAATATTCGTACAAAAAGTGTTACGAGGGGGTGGGTGGGTGTTGAAAATGGTCATTTTTGGCGTTATGAAATTTGTGAATAAACCCTTTCCTCTTCGCGAGTCTCTCTCAGGGAAAAACGGCACTCACAAGTGGGTACTTTTGTTTCTCCGTGTTGTTTTCTCGCGCGTCGTTTTCATTGAAAAGCAAAGCGACGCTTCGATTTGCATTCTCTTTTGTTATGACATTCGTTGTTTCTTTTTCCTTCGATCTTGGCAGTCGCAGTCATCCGCGTTCTCTCTGTGTGGCTTCATTCTGCTGCCAGTGTTGCTAGACTAGTTGAAATTATGGTTTTTATGTTTTCAATCATGGTCGATGTGGTTGTAAATTGTGTTTATAATATTATGTTTATTGATTGTTACATGATTTCCATAAGAAAAAGCCGATTCTTGGACGAATGGATTTCGTCTAGGATTTTAGATTTTTTATTATCATTCAAGCACCCATAACAATTTCCAACTTTTGCCCAAATACAACGCTTTGCAAACGGCGTTAATTTAATCTTCACATCTGGCAACAGCTGTCTGGTTCGAGTAAAAAAAGGAGGCCGACGAATTCGCACCGAAGTGCCACCGCAAGTTTAATGGTTGTCATCGCCCCGTAAAATTCACTGAAAATCGGTCCGTTTTCGGGAGTGTTTCGCGTTCGGTTCGGTCCCCAATCGATGTGCCCTGGCGGGAGTGTATGGTCACCGTGCTAGAAGTGAATTTTCCGATGGAAAAATGATGGAAACGCAGGAAGAGACAACATCCGCCAGCAACACCAATAACAATATCAATAGCAGTAGCAGCAACATTGATGCTGGTAGTAAAGGAGCGGGTGGTGGCGGAAGGAGGAGGTAGCACTAATGGCCGGATTGAAACTTCTGAAGTAGCAGCAGCGGGGTCGCAATCCGTGGGTGCACTTTGCCGTATATGTATGTTTGATGGACGTCCGGAAGATGGCCGCTTGCCGTTGGAATCTTTATTCCGGACGACGGTGGAATCGAAGACGCTGTACTCGATGATGGTCAGCGTTTGTTCCCCCTTGGCCCAAGCGAATAATGACGGAATGCCAGATAAAATATGCGCGGGGTGTAAGGGGAAGCTGGTCCAGGCATATAAGCTTTATGAAATGTGTATTAAGAGTGACGAAAGAATTCGGAAACTTTTGAAAAGCCAAGCCCTCGGGGGAGTGCAGATTAAGCAGGAGGTAATTGACGACGAGGACGATGATGTTGAATTGGCCAATGTGGAACTGTATTACGATGGCCAGGTCAAAGCGGGAAGATGCTTACGAACAGGAAATTGGTTTGATGGCCAGTTCTATGGGGCGGCATTCGCTCAAACTATTCATAACACCCCCAATTTGCGAATTCAGTCTGTGCGAAACGGACCGGAAGTTTTGGTCCAATTGCAGGAACATAGCTTCCCCACGATTATTACTCCGAAGCCAGTTTTCCAGTGTGAGAAGTTTGTGAAAGTCACCCCGAAAGGTCACCATTGCATTCTCTGTGGCAAAGATTTTAAGTATTTCAGCTACTTCAAGCAACATGCCCTGGCGCAGCATGATCCGGAAAAGCCCTTCAAATGCGATCAATGCAAGTACACCTTCAAAACCGAACAGCGATTGTTCATTCACATGAGAACACACATTGAACCGGAACTGCCACCCGCGCCGGAACGTGTCGTTTTTCCGGAGAAGGATTTGTCAGAAAGCACGCCAGATTTAGAGTACGAAAACACGGACGATTTGAATGAAGAAGAGAAGAAAGATCTCGGTATTTGCATTAATCCGGACACCGGGGAAAAAATCTACAAATGTCTCATCTGTCAGAAGCAGCTGACCACTCTTCCCCTCTACCAGCGGCATCGAACGGTCCACACAGTACGGGGGCGTCCATTCGAGTGCGATATTTGCCACTACCGCTTTGCCATGAAATTCAGCTACAACGCGCATATGCTGCGCCACCAGCAAGGCAAAGATCCCGCTCAACCTGCCTCCTACAAATGTTCCGAATGTGACGAAGCGTTCCCCAAGCGGAAACTGTTGAATATCCACATGGTGGCAGAACACGACACATCATCCATGGAAGAGCCCCTCAACAAGACCGCTCCGGCTGCCATCCTGACCACCAGCATCATCGACGGCCGCCATGGTCATGTTTGCCCCATTTGCTCCGAAACGTTCAACCGCGAATCGGTCCTCAACAATCACATGAAAACCCACGAACTCGAAGCTGCCCAACTCAGACATTCGGAGATCTGCTACGCCTGCACTGTCTGCGGCATCGAGTGTGAATCGCGCGAAATCTTCGACAACCACATCAAAACTCACCCAGATTTCCAAGCGTCCAAGGACCAGCAGAACGCATCCGCTCCGGAAATCCTCGACCTCAGCGACGACGAGCAAATGGCCCAGAACGGCTCGGAAGATCCCCTCAGCCTGACCCCCAAACCGGACGCCAAACCCGCCGTCCGCTGCGAACTCTGCCACAAGACATTCCCCTACGCGTGCAATCTCAAGCAGCACAAAATCATCCACCACTCGGAGCTGAAACCGCACGAGTGCAAAATCTGCCACTACCGGTTCGAGTACGAGGGCACCCTGATGCGGCACATGCAGAAACATTCCAAATCGGAACAGAACGACGCCCCACCATCGGCACCCGCCCCTCCCGCAAACACCGAGGATCCGGTGGCCCCACCCGGAGCCACCCTCGTCTACAAGTGCAAACTTTGCTCGGCCCGCTTCCAAAAACAGAAATCGATGACCTGGCATTTGAAAACCCATCGGTCCATTGTGGCCAACGAGGGCAGCACCGCGCAAGAAATCGAGCAGAGTCTGCACTCGCCGACGCCGAAGACCGGCAACGTTACGGGACCACAGGCGGCGTCATCTCCGCTCCCTTCGGCGGATGGCTCATTTAGTGCCAAGGCGATGACCGAGAAAAGGGGATCCTTGAAGATGTACAAGTGTGGATACTGTCCGCAGGTGAGTTCAGTCGTATCAGTACATGTAATTTCCATCACACGATATTAACAACGACGCTTCTTGCGCCATAAAAAACATTGTTCCCAAACGGCAACAAGACGGTAGTCAGATTTCCGCAAACTTAAACGCCAGTAAACAGATTGATAAACAATTCCTTTATTGACTTAACGTTAATTTTTCCCTATTCAATTCGAGAACAAGTTAAAAATAGAATTAGAATTTATGTTTTAGTCTAATCTAGCTGAACGCTCATTTCATCTACGTTTACTTACGTTTAGTGTCCTACCCTGATCCATCAATTCCGGAAAGCGGTCTCGTACGGTAGTTTTTTTTAGATCCAATAGTAACAGGATCCTCCTATTTATCTGGCAATTGCTGTATCCAACTGTGATTTGTTTCTGCGGTATATACATATAAGTTTCGATTCGTACTTCCAACTATGATGATCTTTTTAAATTTATTTTTTTTCCTCAAGGACACTAGTTCTCACAGTTGCACACTAATAGGTTTTAGAGAAGGATTAATTTTAGTAATTAACTTGGCAGCAGATTGACTTGTTTAAGTTGACTTTTATAAACAAACAGATTATCAGCATTCCTTCTTCTACCTACCAACACAAATCATATCAATATTTAACACCTTGATGTGTTTGTCTCGTTTCTGCAATTTCCCGTATCGTTTGGCAGTGTCATATGATACCTTGTTGGTAACGGAGGCGCGTTTGCAGATTGCGTAACAAACACTGAAGAAGATTTTGTTCAACCCTCTGACACCCATTTCACAGACAAACAGACGTCACACTCTCACCGGTGTCCATCGACCACCTTTTTAACGGCCGATTCAAATATATGGTAGGTGGCCAATGCACCACCTGCAGCGCTCGCATCGTTTTTGTTCGCGTTTGACGTTTACACACTACCGCCATCTGTTGGTCCATCGGCCAAACACACCGATTTTAGCATTGGGCGTACATGTCATCGTGACTATGATTTTGATCGGGATTTATTCTAAGTGTTGCGTCTGTTTGTCTGTGCCCATTTTTTTGTTTTCGATCTAAATATATATTTTCCTATATATTATTATCCTACAATGATTTTTTTGCCAATTCATAAAATTAAAATCTAAAACTTTGGTTTTTGGTTTTTGATGTTTTGATTTTTATTTTTGGACGTCCCAATCGTAGGAAGAATAAAACATATTTCTTGAGGCCTCTTCTCGTTACTGATATTTGACAATAATATAAATTTGAGCATTGATTTGACGGTACTTCACACAAAGCTTCTACAGTTTGAGCAGGCAAAAAATACAAAAAAAAAAATCAGTTGAATCTGATAGTTTCTGGTTGTATTTTAGTTAAAAATATATTTCACAGTTCTGAAAAAATACGCATAAAAAAGACTAAGTAAGGCCGGAACAAATCATAAAATCTTCTTTTGTCAGTTTCCGTCAAAATGTGTCGAGGGGGGACAATAAATAATAAAATGGAAATTCAGGTAAATTAATCATTTTTTATACTCATATGCTGCAACACCATGTTTTTGTCACATATAACCTTCAAATCAAGACATTTGATGTCATTTTCATTTTTATTTTCCATAACATTAATCTAAAATATTTTTCATAATTCGATTTTTTATAATAACTGGGTTTTTTTCTTGAGTTTTGATGAGAGAAAACATTAAGCTTTCAATTTTTTTAAAGCTATTTACAATTTTAGGAACACAGCAGAAATGTTGCAGTTGGGTGCAACTTTTAATTAAATTTATATTATTCTAATTTGATTTAACATATATGTAACATTTTGTTTGTAAAATATTTCACTAGATTTGAATAAAATTGATGAAAATTGGCTCTGTGAAATATATTGTTCTTCTATGCCCTCTTGTTCCATGTTCTTTGCAAACCTTAGCGACTAAGGTAAGATAAATATGCATAGGACGGCAGTAGGGACAATAGGGTCCTAAAGCCCTGTCCCAATTTTGATGCCAAACGCTTAAGTTTAGGCCAAAAATACATGTTTACTCAATTTTCTAATGTTTTCCGTTGGTTTAAGTCCAAAAAACATTTTCTTTAGATTTTGTCACACCCCTTGGTTTAAACTCAAATTTTGGGTGTATTTTGTTTTCCGTGTCCCTTCCGAAATGTCAGATAGGAACAACCCCAGTGTTAAAACTAAAACCCCTGTGGTGTTTTTGTCGACTAAGCGAACGTCAAACATGATCTCAAGTGTCAAGGTTCATTTATGGATCCAATTTTAAAATTAAAGTTTAAACATGATATAGCCGTTATTTGAGCGGGAAAAAAATGCTAAAGTACTTGAAGTAACATGCTCTTTCGTGTTTTTAAATAAAAACAAGATTTTATTAAAAATTTTAGGACCCAATTGAAATTCGCAGTAAAATTCTTTAAATTTCACGGGTGATGAAGGTGATGAAACTAAAATTTCTCGGCTTTGTCGCGGACCCATACTTTTGTTCAAATTTTGCACTAAAGTACATGTTCTCAATGAAACTACATTTCAAATATGTAAACTAAGCGGTGTGTTTTTAATTGTAATTTGTATTTAACATAATAAAGTTATTATCAGGGTGGCAATCAAAAATTTAAAACAAAATAAGCAATCAGAAGAATTGCAAGATAAACTAAAAGATATGAAAATTTTTACATTAATTAAATTTACATAGGAAATAAACTGAAAATCACTGCGTTTTTCATATGAATTAAAACAATCAAACGAATTTCGCGGATTTTCCTGAATTTTGAGTCGAAGGCCAAATTTTGCAGCCTCCACGAAATCGCGCATTTCCATTGTCACTAGTTGTAAGTGTCCTGAAGAGCAGCTTTGATGGCACTTTTTCTACATACGGTTTATATTCATAGAGCGAATTCCCCCATAAATATTGTTTTATTCTTAAGGGGACACGGGAGACCGTGTTATTTTCCCTATCTTTCGTCTCACTCTAACAATTATCATCAAAACTTTGTGGAAGCAAATCTCTAGTTTTAGTGAACCGATGAAGCTGAAAATGTATCGGGTTGTGCACTACATACATAGAATCATAGTGATACATTTTTCGCATCGATATATGGAGTAGTTCTTGAGATTTGCTTCTTGAAATGGATAGGGTGATTATGATGACGTCCCGTGCGGCCTTAAATGAAAAATAGAATCATAACGTTTACACAAACACAATGAAGACAAGGACATTTGATACGCAGCTTGTGGATGATGATCACGCTTTCAACATTTATACATCCAGAAAAAGGAGGCACGCTATGTCTGAATCAGCAGATTATAAAAATCTAATGTTCATCGGATTTTCTCTAGCTAAAGATCAGTATTCGGTCCATATTTTCATAATCGGAAGGTTTTAAAATATTCTATCGGTGAATTTTTTTCCATACATTTTGTATGGGCAGATTTCGGCCATAAAACGGGATTTTTATAGATTTTGGTATGAAAATAGCCTTAAAGTGGATACCTAATACTAATCTCTATCGAGGAAAAATCCGATGTACATTCGATTTTTATAATCTCCTGGTTCAGACATAGCGTGGGGGGATCTACTAGGAAAACATGTATTCAAATAAACTTTAAGAGCCAATCATCGATTTGACACATTTATTGTTCATTGAAAGTTTATATGAATAATAATTCATGGTAATCACCAAAATATTCTATTTTCAATGTCTACACTGTTACAGTAAAAGTTATTCTGAAAGAAAACCGTTCAATAAAAGATCCCACATCTAGAAGCATTAAGGACATTATAAAGCAAGGCCAGAAATGGCGTCTAACATGGCACCTATCGCACTTCCCCTCCTTTCCACCCCTCTTGCCATACATTTGGTTTGGACAAAAATATACAAACTTGTGAATCTAAGTTTACGGTTCTTACCTTTAGATTGTGATGCGAAACTGCTATAGCTGGCACACATGGTTATACTCTACCCACTGAAACTAAAATTGTAGCACAATTGTAGTCAGGAGACGTAGCTCGTGCACTTTTCAAACCATGCACAGTTTCCGTTTCTTTCAGCTTCTTCCTCCATTTTTGATGGCATCAATTTAGCAGCAAAGTTCTCACTGTATTTTTACGCATAATTTTAACGTAAAAATCAATACAAATGTAATCACTACAACCGCGCACATCTAAATTTTCTATAACTTTGATTTAAATACCGAAAAAAACCTTGCAAATCGCGTTGAACTGGCTTTATTTTTCCAATTCCAATTTCACTTTTCGGAGAGTAAACACTCGCGACGGTGACTATAAGCAGTCATGTTGTGTGGTAGTATTAGTGACTTTTTCAGCAGTGGGGCCGGAATTGTTTCTAAATAATTTATACAAATCACATATTTTTGCCGTATTTCCGAGACATTGTGCTTCAAATATTAAAACAATGTAAAGAATGATTTTTTTCCATTTCAATATATAGGAATAAATCCGGATAAAAATCAAGTTTGAATAACTTTCAAATAATTGATAACATTCAGTATGAGCTTACCGCAACACTGCCATTTAGCTAGCTAATCAAAACAAACTTTGACAGTTTGTTCTTATGGTGGTATCTGTAACATGATTCTTGTTCTAACAAATACAATCACTATATGGGAAAAAGTTTACTTTACCAACACTCATGCATTTTTTATGTGGCTTCCTTTTATAATGTCCTTAACGAACAGATTTAGGACTTATAATCCAATAACACCTGTTATCTCATGTAATATCTTAAAAGGGAATTACAAACTAGCTAAAACACACATAAAAAATAAAAACCAACACTGAAAATAAGACATTTTATTTATTTCCCCCCTCTGACTATTGGAAAAATTTAAGGGAAGGGGGGGTGGGTGGTGACAAAAGTAAAATTCCAAATTTGTTCCGGCCTATTTTTTTTTTCAACATTGATAGTTTTACTGTCACACAAAATGTGTAACATTTTTTAGTGTGATAAAGTAATGACCGCTCACTTTTAGGCATACTCGGATCATTTTGATGAAATTTTTGGCTTGATAGCAGCCTGGCTGCTTGTTGATATCTAGTTCGCCTTCCCCAGCTTTTAAAATTTCGATTATGACGATGATTGCGATGACGGATCCTTGTTGTAACTATCCCAGAGGACTAAATCGTTTCATGTGACTCTTCGATCAGAGTAAGCATGCATATTTCAGATGTCATCCGTCGACAGTCACATAGAGTGACAGCACGGTTCTGCAAGGTATTATTGTGCTCTGCAAGATAAATCCACGTAATGAGATTACCGTGTACCCCCGCTAATTCATTTTTAATTTGAACATCTAGTCACCCTAGAAACGTGTTTCTGGTTACCGCTTTCACTGTTTTGTTTTGATTCTGCGTTTCGTTCCACAGCGTTCCAACTCACTTCACTCCGTTCCATGAGCTAAATGATGTTTGAACCATTTTTAATCTGAACGATGTGCAAATTAGCGGGGTACATATTAAAGTGTTCAGATTAAATGTGGTCAAACCAACGGGGGTACCCGGTATCTGGAAATGTCGATTTACCGTCGCAGTGATAATAAAAAGGGGCCCAGATAGCCGTAGCGGTAAACGCGCAGCTATTTAGCAAGACCAAGCTGAGGGTCGTGGGTTCGAATCCCACCGGTCGAGGATCTTTTCGGGTTGGAAATTTTCTCGACTTCCCAGGGCATAGAGTATCTTCGTACCTGCCACACGATATACACATGCAAAAATGGTCATTGGCATAGTAAGCTCTCAGTTAATAACTGTGGAAGTGCTCATAAGAACACTAAGCTGAGAAGCAGGCTCTGTCCCAGTGGGGACGTAACGCCAGAAAGAAGAAGAAGATAATAAAAATCACCAATGTTTCAGATTTAGCAATTTTGAAACATTTGCGTCCATGAAGAACGAAAAAATCCAAGCCTACTTGAATTTTGACGTTGCGTTTGAATTGCGCGCATATCTTCTGCGCGTTACCGTCGCCGCTGGATGTGGATTTAAAATGAGCGCCGCAGTATACTCCGAAAAATGACATTTGGCAGTGACGTCATTCCTATCGCAAACTCAAACGAGTGCAAAAGAAAGCAAGGCATGCTCTCTTTTACACAAGCCTCATGCTTGACGATAGGAATGACGACACATGTTTTGATTGAAAATCGTTGTTTACACGTGTGAATAGCCTTCCTTGTTGTGTATACCGTGGAGTGACAACTATCGAAAAAGTGACAGAGTCGTGCACTCAAAATAATCCAAACGTCAATGCTACGCGAAAAAACACGTAAACAGCAAAACATGTTCATTTCATTAAGTTTATCTGTCGAAGGTAATTATTACCGGACAACGAATTAATGTGAAATGAAATACTGGTAGCTTGTATCGCATCTACCCGTAGACCTTACGTGAAAAAACTCGTAGCTGGTTTCCAAGTTCATTGAGTGATATTCATGCGTCAGGTGAACTGAAGATGAAATCTGTTGTTGAAGATGAACACGCACTTTCAGTAAAACCCTGTGCCGCAACGGATGTAGCTTCGTTTTTTTCGTAATGTGGATTCTTCGTAATGTGGAATCTGTTCCAAAATTGGTTGATATTCCGTCCAAGTCCTGCCACCATATAGTGCTGCTTTATTGTTCCTAGTGATCGGGGCAATAAGGGCCGCCTAAGGAAAACGTCATGGAATGCATGGAAAAACAGCAAAAAATATGGTTTAAATGCAAGTGACTTGTACTATAAAATGTTATCTTCCATGTTACGTCGATAATTAATGTTGACATCAACTTGCAAATTATTTCAGGAACTTTTTGGAAAACCATGTTTTTCTACGCGGTCACCAACCATATGGGGCATTATGAGCCACCCTACGGGGCAGTATGAGCCGCCCCATTCAATCGAATGATTTTTATTTAAAACAGCATAGAGAAGAGTTAGTGGTGAAGAGTACATTATTGGAAAGTAAATTGTTTTAACTTCACTTGAAATTATTGATTCTAGCGGCTTATTTTTCGAAGATACATAATACATAGTAAATAGACCATGTCATACAAGTACTAAATGGCGATACTTCGTTCGACGTATTTTCTAGCAAAGTGTTTCACTTGTAATGGTGCATAAATATGACTATGCAGTAAAAAAATAATCTGGTATATTTAGGCAATGTATTTTTATGTTCAAAACATCGTTTGTTTTTCTTAAATCTAGGTGGCTCATTTTGCCCCGCCCCTTCATCTTAAAAAAAATATATTGTTTTTCAATAATTTTGTTTACGAACAAATCTAATTTCGCTCACGAACTGTTCATTATGATCAGAAGTTTCAATGGATTGATAAAATTCACCAGAATTATAAATATAATTGTCTTATAGGCTTAATTAAAAACTGCCAAAATTATAAGCTTTTCAAGAAGAAGGACAAATTTGTACATTTTTGTAAATATCTTGAGTGTTCAAACGAATATTCTTACGGTTTTTATTGTGGTGGCTATTTGAGGCATCCTTTAGCAGATCATAATGACACTAGACATTAAAACACTGATTTGAGGTTAAAACCGGGGTGGCTCATATTGCCCCGTATGTTCATATTGCCCCCATTGCCCCTACTCACAAACGACCAACCAACTACTCGGATCGTAAACAATCTGTTCCGGGATTCCAATTTCCAAAAATGTAACATCAATAAATGTTTTAGGAACAGCTCTAATTTTTTGTTGATATTTATTTCAATAGTTGTTTAATTGTCCGTTAATTTTGCACAATAGATGAAAGTGAATGTTATTGTTCAATAACGTGTTCTTCATTTGAAGTTTTGATAGAACATACCGGAACAGAATGTGACTTTCACAACCACTCTTGGTGATAGGTACGGGAAAATCACGTAGCTAGTACGTTGTACTGTGACAGAATAGGAGTTTATTTGTTCATTCCTGACTAGCTACGATTCACGTCAGTGCTACGTGAAAAGTACGATGGGAAAAAACTACGTATGTTTTCACGTAGCTGTTTGCGCGCAACTAGTTTGAAAATTACAAAACGTGTGTTGGTCCAATCCGGATCTGTTGATATGATTCAACACGGACCTCTTGATTTTCAACGAACACTCAATCTATTCCAAGAGCTCCACCCTGAAAGTCTTGTCGACTTAGTAGAAAATCACATAAGTTGGAATACCGATCGATGGTGCGTTCGTTTCTGTTGCTGTCAAGAAAAAATCTTCTGAACAATCTAAGAAATACGGTAAACTACCTGGAATCAGTAAATCTGTTACTTGAAAAGCATCTCCAACAACACCACAGCCCATGTTGGATACAGCTTTTTAAAATATTTTGACAATACGTTCATATTGTCGTCTATTGTGTTGTTCAGTCGCGCTGATTTACTTTTTCCGTTTTTGTCGTCAAATGTTGTGCATACGTATGCTTAAAATATCGGAAAGCGTCTGTAATACAGCATAAGTGCCGGAACTGTTCATTGGTGTACGAGTACAGTAACATCGTATTGAGAATTCCGCGCAATTTGTTGCTCGAAATATTATTTTCGTTCATCCTACGATAATCATAATGGCTGGAACATGCGCGAAATGCTCCCATTCGATCACCAATAGTGATCTCTTTACAGTATGTGAGGGTAAATGCGCCAAATCATTTCATGCGAACTGTGTTGGTGTCACCGAAACAGCCTTGTGCGCGCTGTCATGTAATAATATGGATCTGTGACGCATGCATGATTTTGTTCTGCAGAACAAGAGAAAGAACTCATGCTAATGCCGCAACGAACACGGATGCATCCCGTTCGATAGAGGAGGAAATCATTCAGTTGACATGCGCTGTGACCGAAATCGCCAACACTCTTGCAAGTGTGATCCACAAGCCAGATGTGTCTGCCTCGTTCCTACACTCAACGCCCGTACCATCGCGTGTTCTGCTGGATGGAACTCATGAAACCGACGAGGACATCTCTATTAAAAGCAAACAAGAACGATCTGTGCCTTTGATCCCGCAATCATCTGCAACTGCAAATGAAAGTTTCTCGCTGTATCTGACGAACATCGATAAGTGTGCCACGGAAGACGATGTTAGTGTGATGGTATCACGGTCCCTAGATGTACCGTTGTCGTGTTGTACCGATGTAGTGAAACATGTATCTAGAAGTAGGAATACCTACACGTTAGACTATGTATCATTCAAAGTAATATTGAATATGAGCCTGAAGCCAAAAGCGTTGCGTGCATCTACATGGCCCAAGGGAATAAAATTTAGAGAATTCGAAAATAGGATTAATGAGACATGGAAGCCTACGATACAAACCTAGATATTTTGAAATAATTTTGTTATAACATGTTTTTCGTTAATCCCTCCCCTTGGTTATGCGACCTTGCCGCGGTGGGAGGGCATAATCCATTAGCCCATATGATGGAAACCAAAGGCGTAACCTGTAGTGGTGGTATCACATTTTGGCATTTTTTGCTTAAAGCTGCGTCATAATTCATATGGCATAGACGCAATAATATCTCTGATGTGATCCAACGGACATTCTGCGTCATTGATAGAATTGATGCCCATTTCAAATAATTAATCTATTCATCTATTCGAAGTGGACATTAATACTATTGGTGACGTTCAGTTTGCCTTTTGCTAACCAGAATGATCCGTAGCCACTCTTACTATTAGCTAGCTAGATACATCGTTATCATATACGACGTAGGAAAATGACTAGTTGATTCACTGAGTAGAAATAAGTGGCGACCAGATAGCCGTAGCGGTAAACGCGCAGCTATTCAGCAAGACCAAGCTGAGGGTCGTGGGTTCGAATCCCACCGGTCGAGGATCTTTTCGGGCTGGAAATTTTCTCGACTTCCCAGCAGTGTTGACCAGACTCATTTCCCCGAAATTCGAATTGTGAAGCCATGAACTGTTATAACTGTGCGTTGTATTCCTGAGATGGAGGGGGAGGTGGTTGGGCTTGAGTGTTGCACGTGGGATCCGACAGTTTCGATCTCGGTGGGCCGCAATTCAAGTTTCGGTGAAATGATTCGCACTCACTCACTCACTCATTTCATTTCACCGAAACTTGAATTATGGCTCTCTGGGATCAAAATCGATCAATTGTGTGTGCAGTACTCAAGCTTAACCATCTGCTTTTCTATCTTAGGAGGATAAAGCATGGTTGTAGTAGTTCGTGGCTTCGTAGTTCGGAAAATGTTATTTTCGGGGAAATGAGTCTGAGCAACACTGCTTCCCAGGGCATAGAGTATCTTCGTACCTGCCACACGATATACGCATGCAAAAATGGTCATTGGCACAGTAAGCTCTCAGTAAATAACTGTGGAAATGCTCATAACAACACTAAGCTGAGAAGCAGGCTCTGTCCCAGTGGGGACGTAATGCCAGAAAGAAGAAGAAATAAGTGGTGACAATCTTATTTTAATATGGTTTTTACATTGCCATAATAAGAAATACCTCTTTTGTAACAGCGGTATAAATAATCTAATTCCAGCTTCATTTTCGCAAAATTTACAAGTAGAAAGTAGGCGTTGTGAAGCATTGCATTTGCCACCGAAAAGTGAATCTTGTAGGAGACTGTAATAGAAGCCTAAGGTAACTTTACTCTTCAATATTCACTATAAAAATGACTATGGAAAGTAAGACGCTGAGATCGATCATTAGGGTACACTTGCTAGTTTCGAAAAATTGTTGAACAGACAAGGAAAGCGACTTTTTTCTTTAAGGATATATGAACGTAATGACCAATAAATACTTTTAACAACAAAAAATGAAATTAACTAGAACTACTACTAAACAGCCTAATTTTGTTAAGACTTGACGACACTTGACATTTAAGACTCTAATCTTACGTAAAAGACAATAGTAATCAGAATAGCACTTGTATGACAAATTATTCAAAACCATTCGACTAGACAGTATTAGTAATGCACTACTATTTCAAACAAATTCTACACTACTATTTCAAACAAATTCTAATGGAGCTGCTGATTTTCATAATGCTTCCTTTTTTCAGAAGCAAGGGAATATGGGTACTTTTCAAAAACTACCACGTCACAATACTAATAAAAAACAGTGTTCATGTGGGCGCCATTGCCTAGTCCGTCTGAGTATTGGTCCTGGTAGAGGGGAAACTTGGCAAAAGCCAGACCGAGGGTTCAGCCTTGACAAGTTAAGCTGTCAGGCAGCTCCAACTGAATACCATGCAAAAAAAAAAAAAAAATTTGTTATAACATGTTTTTCGTTAATGTTTATGGTTAAAGCTTTTGATTGTTTCAATTCAACTTTGCCTTGTTTTTTGTTTGTCGTTAGATGCATATTTTACACCTGTTTAAAATCGTAGTTAAATGTATTGCCGCTTTTTTATCTGTATTTTATATTACGAATATTTTGTTGCAATGTTTGTTTTAGTTAGTCATAAGTTATTATTCAGTCTGTAGGATTATTTATCAGAGACGGTGCATAAATAAATAAAAAAAATTCATGTCATGTCCTGCTAGGAGATATCACAAAACTCTCTGAGAGAAAAGTGTGCGCGCTAAATCAGGCTTCAACGCAAAAATAAAACTTTTCATGTCGTTCATCGTGGTGAAAATATATGGTCAAAAAACTGTTACTAGGTCCGAATTGGACCATGTTCCCCTATGGATTTTACCAATTATTACATGCGAATTGAGGTATTCGACATTTGGTAAGCGATTAAGTCCTTTTATTCAATTCTAGCGTGATATAAAACTGATGATATTTGCGTCACAATGAAGCAGAGAAATAGAGAAAGATAGATGTTAGGAAAAATATTACAAATATGAGAAAGAGACGGGCCTGGGATTGAACCCACGATCAGAACTTATTTTTTCACAACTTTCACTGAAGATCTAGCTGTGTGTATGTCAATGATAAATCAACAAACAACAAACTGTTTTTTTAGTATAGCTTCGGAACTCATTATTGGTAACAAGCTAACATTAGTTCACTATTGTTCTGGTTTTCGGCCAAACGGCATTCGACCTAATGGCTTTCGGCCAATTACCCCAGCACCAATGCCGAATGCCGTTTGGCCTTATACCCTATAATTGACTTATACAGGGTATTAGGCTTTGATATTGATTGCGTCCTTATTATTAACCATGCCGTGTTTTTGTCTAATTTCCAGAACCTCGATTCGGAGGAAGCCTACTATCAGCACATGAAGGGTCACCGCGTACGGTCGGATCCTCTGGATCCTCTACAAGACGATAGCGATAGTCCCCCATTGAAGAAAAAGCGAGCTTGGGTGCGGTCCGGAGATCACCATCGATGTCACCTATGCAAAAAGGTGTTCACCTTCCGCAGTCAGCTGCAGCAACATACCGCTCTGCATCACCAGCCTGGAAAACCATATGAATGTGGAAAATGTCACTACAGTTTCGTACACAAATTAAATCTCAAACGACATGAATTGACACACTTGGAGGAAGAACGGCTGGCCAACGAGGAGGATGAAGATCCCATCAAGCTGCTGGAGGATGAAAACTTCAACGCAAACCTGGACGAGATGGTTGAATCGGTTATAGAGGAAGGTGACCCCATCGCTCACGAGGGCAATGAAACTCATTCCGCAAGTGGCGAGGCAACCGGCCCTGCGAAACGAAACAAGTGTGTGGTCTGCTCGGCACTGTTCCAACGAGAGGATCAACTTATCGAGCATCTAAAGACCCACATCGAACGGATCAAGGTCACCAAACAGGAAACGCAAACCGCTAAGAAGATTTTCAACGAAGACAGCGATCGAAAGTGCAAGCTTTGCCATAAGGTTTTCAAGTTCTCGTGCCAGCTGAAGCAACACATCCAGATGCATCACTCCAAAGATAAGCCGTTTGAGTGCAACATTTGCAAGTAAGTGGAATCGTTCGGGCGAGTATCAATGTGAAACATTTAAGGTGAAGATGAAGTTGAAAACCTAATCGATTAGTCACCACCAGCTAGTGACCAATCGATTGAGTTTTCGGTTCAAACGGATGTTTGGTTCTCCAGATCCGTGCCCTTGAAAATTTGAAGATTGGCTTCGATTCTGGGGTAAATAAATATGACCTCAGATCACTTTGAAAAGCTTTTGTTATTGAACCGATTATGGAAGTTATCCACACTTCTGTGTATTTTCAACAGATATTTAATTTCGGTATTAAAATTTAATAAACTTCGCAAAAGTTTAACAAATTTTCCATGTTTCAACTGTTTTGGCAAGGAAATTTAGATAGTTCGACATTGTGATTGTCGACGTCCTTTTAAATCTTTTACCAATATTTCATTCCATAGTACGCAATACTTGAATATGGTTTGTAAGCTTACGATGAAAAAATACATTAATATTGTTTACTCAACCGCTATTCTAGACCAAATGCTTGATATACTCATTATGCCCCATCCACCTCCATCATTTTTTTAGCACGGACAAAAGGTTAATAATAACTGTACTTTTATGATTTAGGTATCGATTCGAATTTAAAGGACATATGATCCGCCACAAAGCAAACAACCATGCCGACGAGGTAGCAGCCGAAGAAGCGGAATCGGACGAGCTTCCTTCCAAAATCACCACACCGATTGTCAACTCCGATGGTGCGGAGGTTTATCAGTGTCCTGTTTGTCCGATGAATTTCATAAAGCAACGTTCACTGACGTGGCATCTGAAAACTCACTCTGGCCGGAAGCCCAAATTAGAAGCAAACGACGGTTATCCATCAACGTCCTCCGGTGAGGTAATGCAATGTCGTTTTTGCACTCGAACGTTCCGGGATGTGTACGAGCTGAAAGCTCACATGGTCACGCATATCGGTAGTGGACATAATGCTTCCGCGGTAGACTCCGAGCACTCTCTTTTCGGTTCTGGTTTGGAAATGATGTTGCAGGATTTCCCAGATACTATGGAGAATCACAGTGGCGATCCACTGTTCGATGCCTCAAACCTGGAGCTGGTCCTTGAGGATGGCTTCGGCAACGATGATCTCGACTTCAATGTGCGCTATCACGATTCTCCTCCTCTTCCTCCTGCAAAGCGAAGCCTTCCTGCAAACGAAAGCTCGGTGTATGACGTTGCGGAACCTGGGGCATCAACCACGCCGGCCAAGGGCAAAATCGTTTGCGAATTGTGCAAGAAAGATTTCCTTTATGCTTGCAACCTGAAGCAACACATGCAGCTACATCACGCCAAGGAGAAACCTTTCGAGTGCAAGATCTGTTTCTATCGGTTCGAGTACAGTGGGCACTTGGTGCGACATGTTCGTCAAAACCACGACAACCAGAGCGATGCCGGCGTTGGGGAATCGACCGATAAAAGCTTCGTTTGCACCTTCTGTTCGGAACTGTTCGAATCCAAGAGTAAGTTGTTTGAAGGATTGCTGCCTTATGACCATTCAACTTAATCGAGAAATTATTTTCGTTGCAGGTCAACTAAACGGACACATTCACAATCACC
The DNA here is from genome assembly GCF_002204515.2 of Aedes aegypti. Taxonomy (NCBI): domain Eukaryota; kingdom Metazoa; phylum Arthropoda; class Insecta; order Diptera; family Culicidae; genus Aedes; species Aedes aegypti. The sequence continues at coordinate 245,162,949 of NC_035109.1, forward strand.
ACAGAGGCGAGAAACAGTTCAAGTGCGAATTTTGTCCAGCATCGTTCTCATATAAAAAATCATACGATACGCATCGGGAAGACCATCACTCAAACAAACGAGCAGGTACCTACATTTTTGTACATAATGTAACACGTGGAAATATACTTATACACTTGTCCCGACTTGCAGACTCAGACTCAACAGTAACGGCGTCTACATCGACCGGGAGTGCTACTCCATCTAGCTTTTCGTGTAACTTCTGCAAGAAAAAGTAAGTATTAATCTTATTTTATCTCCAGTTGAGCTAGTGATGCGTTAGATTGAAAATCTGATACGATTTCTGTCATCGTAAAATTTTGGGGAGATGTTCTTAGAACTTCTGAACGAATCTTTGGGTTTTGTGAAATAATATCTGTAAGCATTTCTGTTGTAATCACTGTAGTAAATCATAAAAAAACATCCGTATAAATTTTCGCGTAAGGTACCGCGGGGCAAGTGGGTAAATGGGGTAAGTGAAAATAATTGGTATATTTTACACATATTCAGTATAATTAGGGGTGATCGGGGCAATATGGGCCGCCTAAGGAAAACGTCATGGAAAGCATAGAAAAACAGCAAAAAATTATGGTTTAAATGCAAGTGACGTGTACTATAAAATGTTATCTTCCATGTTACGTCGATAATTAATGTTAACATCAACTTGCAAATTATATCAGGAACTTTTTGGAAAACCATGTTTTTCTACGTGGTCACCAACCATATGGGGCATTATGAGCCACCTCATTCAATCGAAGGATTTTTATTTAAAACAATATAGAGAAGAGTTAGTGGTAAAGAGTACATTATTGGAAAGGAAATTGTATTAGCTTTGCTTGAAATTATTGATTCTAGCGACTTATTTTTTAAAGATACATAATACATAGTAAACAGACCATGTTATACTAGTACTAAATTGCGATACTTGGTTCAACGTATTTTCTAGGTAAGTGCTCCACTTGTAATGGTGCATAAAGATGACTATGCAGTAAAAACATAATCTGGTATAATTAGGCAATGCATTTTTATGTTCAAAACATCGTTTGTTTTGCTTAAATCTAGGTGGCTCATTTTGCCCCGCCCCTTCATCTTGAAAAAATATATTGTTTTACAATAATTTTGTTCACAAACAAATCTAATTTTGCTCACGAACTGTTCATTATGATCAGAAATTTCAATGGATTGATAAAATTTACCAGAATTATAAATATAATTGTCTTATGGGCTTAATTAAAAACTGCCAAAATTATAAGCTAACGAATATTTTTACGGTTTTTATTGTGGTGGCTATTTGAGGCATCCTTTAGCAGATCATAATGACACTAGACTTTAAAACATGTATTTCATCATAGATAGCTTCAGGAGTTCTTCCATCTTTTCTTCCAAGAATTTCTCCAATAGTTCTTGGAGAATTTTATTGAGTAATCTCTGGAATAATTCCTGGAGCAAACACTGGAAGAAACCTTTTGAAAAAGTCTCAGTGGCCATGTATTAGCATCAGCTCAAGCTTTAAATCATTTAGAAACCTTAGGTCGGTTTCACCGGTCGTGGTCTATTCTAAATATTGACAGTTAAATAGACCAAACCAAAGTTTTGCATCTCCACCGGGGCGTTCTAAATTTGATTTTCGGACAGTTCTGGTTCAAATAAATAAAACTGTCATACGGTTTCGTTTCATTCTGCACAACATTTGGAACGGCAACCAGCCCGTTCCAAATTTTGTGAACCCTACAAAAGCAAATTGAAATTTGCTCTGTTTGGCGACGTTTGTGTTGAAGATGTGATTCTGGTTTTGATTTCAGAATCGATGTTGTGGGCGGAAACGTATGTTGTGTTGTATCTGCGGTTTTGTTAAAAAGCGTTAACTTTGCTGCCACAATACATTTATCGAATAACTTATTATCTCACCCTACAAGCCATTGGTAGCGGAGCAAGTATCTCGTTGTGTTTTAGCAAATCATTGATCCAAGATAAATATTATCACCACTGGACGATATAGGAGTATTTTCTCTTCATCGTAGCATTGTTAATTAACATGTATCCATTCGTTTGCCCAGTAACAAGAAGATACACACTTGGTTACCAATGGCTTTTAGGGCGAAATCATAAACTAACCGAGATTTGCCCCAATAGTTCCTCCTACGTCGTTGTTGAACACACTGTTGAAATGGCTGTAGGATTCCACATAAATCTCCAGAACGATTGTTCAAGAAATTCTGGGGGGAGGATTTCCTTGAATAATTTCTGGAGCGATTATTCGAAGGAACTTCTGTGGTATTGGCTTTAAGAATAATAGAAAAAAGACATGAAATCCTGGAGGAACTCTTGTAGAATTTTAATGAATCATTGTGAGTTATCCTGTCAGAATTTCTGTTGGAATCTTGGGAAAGTCTACCTACAGTAATTACTGCAGAAAACTGCGGCTGGATGAGTTTTTGAGGATTTTAGGCGGAAATCCGCGAAACTCTGTAGCCTTTTGAATTTTTGGCCAAGATTCTCCATGAGTTCTTGCAGAAATTTCGTCTCAATCTTAAATTAAAGATAAAATGGATATTCTAACATTTTTTGTTAATTCTTAATGCTAGAAATCCACGTTTATAACAAATTTTCATTATTTTCATTGAGTTAGATCTGTACGTCGTTATCTTGAGCTTTACATTTACCTATACAATATGTGCTAATATTGATTTTGCAATGGTCAACTCTCTGACTTTTGGCAACAATGGTTACGTTATCTTGTAGCCTTTCAAAATAAAATCAAATTTTACGAAAATTAAAAAAAAAGTTTAATTTATGATTTTACGTGGACATATTCCACTGGTGAATAAAATAAAATTTAGTTGAATTTTCTTCGTTAACTGTAGTAGCTTTAAAATAAACTGAAAGATACAATTAGTGCTGTTTTCAACAAACACATTTTTGAATTTATGAATTTTTTTTCCGTAAAAAAATGATTCTAAACATTAGAAGAACACTTAAATAATGGAGATGAACCATTCTGACAAGATTTTCATTGTAAGTTTAGATACAGAATTTTTAATAAGGGTTTCTCGATTCATGTAAGTTCCCTAAATATATCCAGGCGCAAAAGGTTGCATTATGAAAAAATCAATAATTAATGTTTCTTGATACCGTTTTGACTCATATTCCGAACACTTAAGGTCAGCAGTGACTTCAAATGCATCTGATAGGCATAAATTAGGCGATATTTGTGAAAGTTTAAATTTCTTCACAAAGGGTTAGACTTAGCTGTTGGGTGTACCGAAAAAAATATTTATTTAGGCTTGTTTACTATTGTTTTTACGTTAAAGTATGGAACAACATTTTGATTCAAATACCGAACACTGTGTTCATTCTGTCTCATATTCCGAACACCTTGACTCAAATTCCGAACAGCACGAATAAATCTTATTCAAATGAATAAATTCGCAAATAAATTTATCTGAGCTAGTCTTACTGGTCTTGAACTAGAGAATCATTACTACTCCAGAGCTATAAAATAGATTTGAAGACGTTAAAATTTAATTGCAATTGACAGCCATTTCGTAGTGATTTGATGACATATTTCAGCGAATCATTTCAACCAAGTCGCCATACAAAAACCGAGTGTTCGGAATGTAATTATTTGCAGCATTCATGTGAGGCATGCATCTTCAATTGTGTCATGAGCTTCTAAGAACTAAGGTTTTTGCCAAAAATGAGTTTTGTTTTTGAGTAAATTTATTTCATTCGAAACAATTATTGCAATTTTTGACGATGAAATGCATTTCGAACAATGTTACCCCACTGATTGATCGGAAACGGATATGTATATATTTACCTCTAGCATGAATATTTGATTTATTTATTTTTCGAGGGATTTGAAGAGAAATTGAAGAAGAAACTTCTAAATGATCATAGAAGTAACAGTTTGAAGAATTTCTCTTAAGTGTAATGCCTCCATGTATTTTTCGTGGGATTTTTTTCCAGTGTTGTTTATTAATTTTTCCAATGAATTCTTAGTGATTTTTTAAAGATTCTTCCATGCCTTCTTTCTGCCAAAGGATCTTCAAAGACTCTCGTCATCGATTCATCTTAGGATTCCTGTAGGAGTTATACAAGAAAACAGCCATGCATTCTTGCTCTGATCGCTCCTTATGCAGTATTTACCTCCGGAATTGCTGATAAAAATTCCTTGAAGACTTCCTGAGCAACAACTTGGGAAATTCCCGAAGAATTGCCTACAGGAATTAATGTGGGAATTTCAAAGATAGTTCTTGAAGAAAAATTTCAAGGTACTTTTTAAGGAATATCAGAAATTTCTGAAGAATTTCAGTAGTTACAGCTTCAAGATTTCCTGGCAGAATATTTTAAGTGTTAATGTGGCTCTAGCCGAGACTGTGATATGGTAAAAAGATACAAAATAAAACATGCATCTGCTCGGGTATGTAGTACGTAGTTTAAGAACCTTTTAAAGGAATCCTGATGGATTTCCTGGAGGAAACTGGACTGATTTCTGGAAAAATATATGGGAATATTAATAAGAAAAACTTGAGAAGTCCTTGGAAGAACATATGGAACATTTTCTGAAAGAATCTACAATTTCTGGAGAAATTTATAGAGCAATGTTTGAAATAAATCCTGATAGAATCCATTGAATATTGAATATTATATTGGGAATACAGATAGACCTTCTAAATCCGAAGATAAATTTCTGAAAAACATCAAAGAAGATATCCTGGAGCGGTGTCTGGAGGGGGTAAATAATTGGAATTTTCTCGAAAATATCTTGAGGAATCCTTGGTGGAATTTTTAGCGGAATACCTGGTGGAATTTCTTCAGCAATATCTGGTGGAATTTCTGGAGGAATCTCTGATACAATAGATAGTGAAATCCTTATGTGAATTGCTGTAGGAATCCTTGAGTGACTTCCTGAAAAAATACCTTATAGGATTCCTGGAGAAATCTGTGATAGTTTCCTAAAGGAATTACTAGCGAATTTTCTCGAGGAATTTTTAGCGAAATGCCTGGAGGGATAACTGGCGGAATTCCTGGGGAAATTACTGGCAGAACTCCTTAAGGAATTACTTGCAGAAATAATGGAGGTATTGTTGATGGAGTTTCTGAAATCACTCCAGTTGTAATTTCTGGAAGAATCCACGATGAAATTGCTTGATAAATTTCTGTTGGAGTTCCTGAGGTTATTGCTGGGATTACTGAAGTTGTCATTGGTGTGTTTGGCAAAAGAGTGTTTACTGAGGAAATCCCTGGCGGAATTACTGATGAAACTCTGGGAGAAATTCCAGGGTTAATTCTCGGAGGAGTCTCCGAAGTTATTCCTGGAGGAACTTCTGGAAACTATCTGAACTTCTTTCTTGCTGAAATCTTTAAGAAATTCTTGAAGCAATACTGGAATCCATGTACAAATTCCCGAAAACATTTCTTATTTCTTGCCGAAATGATCTTAGAGAAATACATTAAGCAGGTATAACAGAGAATTCTCGGAGGAACCCCTGAAAGAGTCTCTGGAGGAAATCTCAGAAGAAATTTTTGGAAAATGTCAAGGTAAAATCTATGGAGGAATTACTGAGATTCCTGCAGGAGTTTTCGAAAAAAATCTCTTTATTATTTAGCGGTGAAATTTCCCTAGAGCAATTCTTTGTCAAATTCCTGAAGGAGCTAATGTAATTCTGTGGTAGTCCCTTTGGAATTTCTCGGGAGAATTCCTGCAAATGTCTCAGGTGTACCCTTTTCAAAAATATCTGAAATATTTCATTGAGGATTTTTTCAAGTAATTCTATGAGCATGAGCACGAGCATGATTGACCGCCCGCAGTTGCTTCTCCGTTATTGCAAAAAGAGCTGTACTTACACAGGGAACCAACCAACAGACGCTACCAAGGACGCTTCTCACGATCAGTAGCATCCTCAATGTCGAAGTACTGGTGCTCTCCTTATTACAATAAACAATAACAGCATCGGCTGCGTCCCTATGCAGGTCAATTTGAGGATGGGAGGGAAATGTTGTTACTTGCTTTGTGGAAGCCGAGGAGTCCTCTGCACTGGGAGTTTGGTTTTGACAAAGGATTAGTTTTGAAAAACGATAAATATCGTTTGAAAAACGATTAAGATTTATATTGAAATGATTATGTGGCCTTATAAACGGATGAACGATACCGACAGCGCGGTTACTACGCAAACCAGACACGATCTTGATTTCGTCGCTAGTCCACAAAGGAGTAAGCAACAGATTCAATGGACCAAACTCTACTCTTCATTTTGAAGAAATTCTTTGAAGGATTTACTGCATTGTCTGGATAAATTTTCGAAAAAAAATCATTGAATCATATCCTATTGAAATATTCCTGATAAAATTCGTTGAGAACTCCCTAGAGGAACTTCTGGAGTAATTCCTCAGAAAAAATCTAGGACAAATTCCGGAATTGTGGAGGGATCCCTTGAGGAACTCTGAAGGAATGCCATGGAGAGTTCTTGGAGGAATTTCTGGACCAATACTTGAAGAAAGTTTTAGAAATTGAATTCAGATATCCGTCCAGGTGAAATCTTCGAATGAATTACTGCAATGCCTAAATTATTTCTGTAGGGATTTCTGAAGGAAATATTAGGAGGAATGCTTTTAAGAATTCTTTGAAGACATCTTTTGAAGAATTACTAGATGTTTCTTTAGAAGAATTTTTGAGAAATATCTGATATATTTCTTGAAGACATTTTTTAAGGAAATCCTTGAAGAAGTTTTCGAAAATATTTCTGAAATATAACCTGGGGATATGTTATTAGAGAAATTCGTTTAAAAATCTCTGAATGAGCCCTTGGAGGAATTTCTGAGGGATTCCTAGCACAAATTCCTAGAGGAATCCTTTTGAGAAATTCTTCAGAGCAATTGCAAAATAGAGAAATTGCAGATGGAATTCATGGAGGAATTCTTGGAAAAAAGTCTAGAATAGTCTCTGGAAGAACCCGTTGAGAAATTTCAAAAAAAAATATGTCTAGGTCTAGGTGAAATCTTTGAAAGAATTACTGAAATACTTCGAGAAGTTTTCGAAACAATCTCTAAATTTTTTCGTGGAGAAATTTCTCTAGCGAAATTCCTTTTGCTGAATGAATTACTGGAATACGCGGAGAAGATCTCGAAATTATCTCTTATTTTCTGGCAAAATGATCTTAGAAAAATTCCTTGATAAATCTTTGAACTAGTAATTCTCGAAAGAATTCTTGGAGAAATTTCTGGAAAATATCTGAATTATGTCGCAGTGAAATCTATGTAGGAATTACTGAAATCTCTGGAGGAGTTTTCGTAAAAAAAACTCTGAATTATAAGGCAGTGAAAATTTTCTAGAGCAATTCCTTGAAAAACCGCTGAATTACTGACTAGATGAATTCCTGAAGGAATTCATTAGAAGAATCCCTCGAGACATTGTTCTCTCCCTGATAGAACCTTGGAGGAGTCCCTTTGAAATTTCTTGGAAGACTCTCTGGAGAAATCTGTGGAAGAATTAGGGAAGAAGTCTAAGGGGAAATCCATGGAGATTTTTTGTAAAGTATCTGAAATATGTTAAGATAATTTTTTTTGAAAGATTTACTGATATCCTTGAAGGAGTTTTCGAAAGAATCTCTGAATTATTTGGCGGCAAAGTTTCGCTAGAGGAATTCCTTAGGAAGCCCTGAAGGATTTTTTTGAGGAATACCTTAAGAAATTGAAGAAGAAAATCCTGGAGGAATCGTTGATAAAATCCTGGAGAAATCTCTATGAGAATTATCGGAAGAATTTCTGGTCGAATCTGTGTAGGAATTTCTGGAGAAGTTTCTGCATGTATCCTTGGAGGAATTTGTGGACAATATCTGAATTATTTCTTGGTGAAATCATTTAAGAAATCCTATAATGAAACACTTAAGTGCCTAAAGAAAAGTTTTCAAGAATAATTTTGAATTATTTCCTGACAGTATGTCGCTAGAGATCCTTGATAAATACCTGCAGTAGTTTTTGGAGAAATTCCTGAGGGAATCGATGGACAAATTCCTTTCTCAACAGCACACCCATAAGGAATCCCTAGTAGATTTATAATTCCAGGAGGAATCCCTGGTGGAGTACTCGGATAGGACCCTGGAAGAATTCGTAGAGAAATTTCTGGAAAATGTATACACCATTAGGCGAATTCCGGCGCGTATTTTCTTCTAAGAAAAGAAAGTTTTCTTGCTGGTGGATTATGGAAGAAAATTTCTTCTCTTCGAAGAAAATGTGCGCCGGAATTCACCTACATGTCTATTATTTGAAGAAAGTTTTGAAATCCATGGATGAGTTTCAAAAAAATCTCTGAATTATTTCGTGGTGAAATTTTCCAAAATAAATTCCTCGAGAAATGGCCAAGAAGAAATTCTAGAAGGAGTTTTTAAATAAACAAAATGAGGCATTCTTTGGAGAAAAGGCAAGAAAAATCGTGAAGGAGCCCCTTTGAAAATACTCTTTGGAGGAGTCATTGGAAGAATTTCTGAAGAATGTCTGACATATTTATTGGTGAAATTGTTGAAGAAATAATTGAAAGAGTATTTGCATTCTTTGGGCGTTTTCCCTGATCTATTGCCTGCATAATGTCTCTTGATAAAATCCCTGACAAAACCATGGTTTTTAGTCTGATATAGTTTATATTTACTCTTCACAGATATTGTTGATACGGTAGAAAAACAAAACATTCCTATCGCCCCATAAATTTTCATCTAGAATATGAAAGCATTTTTGGTTGATAACCAACAGTAATTGCAGTATTCCCGAGAAAAGCTTGAGATCATATTGAAAACTAATTTTAATGTTGTGATGTCGTAGATTTTGCAAACTCAGTTTGTTGTCATTTTGGTCATTTTAACGGTTAAAATATCAAAACTGAGAGTAGAAAAATTTTCCCATGAAATCTAGTTGAAAACTATTTTTGCCGTCAGTTAAAGCAAATTGAAAACTATTTCTGCTATCATGGACAGCAAATTCAGAACGCACTGAGGTAAGCGTGTTTTCGTTTGATAAAGAAATGAGTTTGCGTCAAGATGATTGCTTTATTTTTTTATCCTCATATTCTCATATAACAAAATATGACACAGAATAAATTAATGAAAAATTTATATAAACTTGATGCAGATAACAAGATATGTTTTCGATTTGCTTTCTTTTTGATGTTGGACTTTGCTCGATTCACTGCGCAACATTTGGACAACCAGCCTTTCTATTTTTTTGGAACCCTACCCTGAAATTTTCTCTGGCGTGGTTTGTGTAGAAGATGTGATTCTGGTTTTGATTTCAGGATCGATGTTGTGGGCGGAAGGGTATGCTGCGTTGTATCTGCGGATTTGTTAAAAAGCGTTAACTTTGCTGCCATAGTACGTTTTTCGAAAAACTTATTATCTCACCCTACAAGCCATTGGTAGCGGAGCAAGTATTTCGTTGTGTTTTAGCAAAACATTGGACCAAGATAAATATTATCACCATTGGGAGATAGACGGATTCCCCATGCATAGAGGATTCCACATAGTTCTCCAGGAGGAATCTTCAGTGATTTGCTGTGATCCGGGGTAACATTGATCGGAATGACCCTCTTTGATTGAATCTACATTTTTGCGTGAATTTTGAACTTTTTGAAACTGTGAATTATATGATTATGGATGACACTATCGAAGATTCATGTCTCACATGAGTTCTGCAAACGATATGATCGAAAAAATGCTTTTGGTACTAAATTTGGCATCTCCAAAAACGATTCCATTGTCAAAACTTTCATAACTATGTTCAATTAAGCTAAATTTGCTAATTATTTTAAATAATGCAAAACATCCTTAGGAAATTGCCTACATTTAGGCGTATTCCGCGGTTCGAGTTTTTTTTTATATTTTTGGTAAAATTAATAGTTAAATCCTTATGTGAAAGAATCCTAGAGTGATTTACTCGAAGAATACTTTATGGGATTCCTAGAGATATCTCTGGCAGTTTTCCCGAAAGAATTTTTAAAGGAATTATTGACGTAATTACTCAAGGGATACTGGTGGAATTTTCGCTAAAATTCCTAGATAAAATTCTGGCTTAACTCCTGAAGAGATTTTTACTGTCAGAAATAATGGAGGTATTGCTTGTAGAATTTCTGAAAGATCCCCAAGTGTAATTTCTGGAGGTATGTTGCTGAGAAAATTTCTGTTGTGTTCCTGAGGTTATTAGGGAATTTACTGAAATTATCACTGATGGGTATGGCAAAAGACCATGGTGCATACACATTTCAGTAGTATTCTATGACGAGATTTAAGTGGAATTCCGAAGACAATATCTGGTAAAATTCTTGGAGAAATTTTTGAAGGAAGCCTTAGAAGAATTCCTGACAAAATCCATTGAAAAACTCTGAGGAAGACCGTTCTCTGGAGGAATCATTGAAGGAATTTTCTGAAGAAATTGCGGAGTGAAATTACAGGTGAAACTTTGAGAGGAATCCCAGAGATAATTTTCGGAGAAGTCTCCGAAGGTATTCCTGGAGGAATTTCTGAAAACTATCTGAATTTCTTTTTTGGTGAAATCATTGAAGAAATTTTTTAATGAAACACTGGAATTCATGGAGAAGTTCTCGCAAATATCTCTTATTCCCTGTCGAAACAATCTTGGCAAAAAATCCATGAGAAATACATTAAGTAGCTTATGGAGAAATTCCTGAATAAAACCTTAGAAAAATTCCAAAGACTTCTTGGCGGAACTCCTGGAGGAATCCTTGAAGAAATACATGGAAAATGTCAAGGTGAAATCTACAGATGAATTACTGAAATCTCTGCAGGATCTCCTGCAGAAAAAAAGAACTCCTAATTATTGAGCAGCGAAATTTTCCAAAAGCAATTTCTTGAAAACTTCCTGATGAAGTCAAAGGAATTATGTAGAGGAATCCCAGAAAAAGTACTGGAAGCCTAGGGAACCCTTCTTGGAAGATTCCCTGGAAAATTCCTGGAAAACTCTCAGGTGTATCCTTTTGGAAAATATCTTAAATATTTTATGGGGAAATTATTAAGTAAATCTCTGAAGGATTCAATGCATTCATGGGACGAGTTTTCGAAAATAAAATCATTGAACTATTTCCTGTTGACATGTTCCTAAATAAATTCGTTGAGAACTCTCTGAAGGAGTTTGTGGAGTAATTCTCAAGCAAATCTTAGGACAAATTCCTAAAAACATTACAGGAGGAATCCGTAGAAAAATCGTTCTCTAGAAGTTCTCGAAAATATCTCTTATATCCTGGCAAAATGATCTTAGATAAATTCCTCGAGATATCTTTGAAATGGATTTCGAAGAAATTCCTAATGGAATCACTGGAAATTTTCCAGGATAAATCCCAGGAAGTTTATCTTTAATAATCCCTGGATAAATTGAAAGAGTAAATCTTAGAAGAATCTCTGGAGGAATTTCGGGTGAAATTTTAGAGGAATCCCGAAAGAATCCTTGGAAACATTTCGGGAAAAAATCTGCATTATTTCGAGAAGAAATCTATAAAAAAAAACTCTAAATTATAAAGCGGTGAAATTTTCCTAGATCTATTCCTTCTAAAATCGCTGAAGGAGTTTCTAGACGAATCCCTGAAAGAATCCTGTGGAAAAATCCCTCGAGAAATTGCAGGACTCCTTGATGGAACCCTGGAGGTGTCTCTGAATTCTGTGGCGGCAAAATTCCATAGAGAAATTCCTTGGGAAGTCCCTTAAGGGTTTTCTAGAGCAAATCCTGGAGAAATTGCAGAAGGAATTCCTGAAGCTATCCTTGGTAGAACCCTGGAGAAATCCTCGGAAGAATTCCTGGTTGAATCCGTGTAGAATATTATGGAGAAGTCTCTGCATGTACCCTTGGAGGAATTTGTGGAAAATATCTGATTTAATTCTTGGCGGAATATTCGAAGAAATCCTTCAAGGAAAAACTGGAGTACCTGAAAAAGTTTTTAAAAATATCTCTGAATCATTTCCAGGCAATATGTCCCTATAAAAAATCCTTGAGAAATTCCTTAAGAAGGTCTGAAGAAACTCCTGAAGGAATCGATGGACAAATTCCTCAAAAATTCTCAGCAGGATTCTCATGAGGAATCCCTTGTCGAGTTCTTTGTAGAAGGAGTTCCTGGAGGTATCCCTGGTAGAATTGTGGAGAATTTCTAGGTGGAATATTTGCAGAGATCCCTGGAGGATTCCGTAGAGAAATTTCTGGAAAATGTCTGAACTAGATGAAATTTTTGCAGGAACTATTGAAATCCTTGGAAAAGCTTTTGAAAAAAATCTCTGGATTATTTCGTGGTGGAATTATCATGAACATCAAGAAACACTTGAAGGGGATTTTGGGTAAAAAATGGACAACAGCAGGAGGAATCCTTGGGGAAATCCTGGAGGAGTCCCTATGAGAATTTTCATAAAAATCTCTCGAGGAATCTGTAGAAGAACTGTTAAAGAAGTCTCTGGAGCTGTCATTGGAACAATTTCTGAAAATATCTGACACATTTCTTGGTGAAATTTTTGAAGGAATTACTGCATTACTCGCATTTGTATCGTCAAATTAATTCTATAATTAATCTAGAATATGCAAGATGTCCATGTTTGGTAGTAAAGATTATGAATGCACATCAGAATTCAAAAAAAAACGCGCCGCTTCCGAAGTTGGATACATCGTAGACTTCGAGAAAATATATTCTTGGTTGATAATGAGCGGTAATAGCCGTATTCACTATCACAGATCGCCGCAAACATATTTTTGATTTGCTTCACCATCAGGCAGGAGAGCTGATGTTGAATTAAGGACAAATTTATTTGAAACTGGCTTTACATCAAACTGCGGTGGGAGCGGATGAAATTTGATCTATTTTTTGTGATCTAATTTTTTAGAACTGTTATACAATTGGACCAAAAAAATAGAGCACCGGTGAAAACGACCTAATGAAATTACTCTATTTATAGTTTCAGGTATTATTTGAAATAGTATTTTTCCTTGATTCATTCCAGAAAGAATCCAAGCATTTGTCCAAAGTTTCTTTGGATAAATGCTTGGATTATTTCTGGAATGAAGTACGTTGAAATGCTGTGTTGTTATTCGCTAGAGACGATCTGAAAATAACGATTGAACACTTCGACATTACGGATGTCAACATACAAACATTCAAAAATGGTTTTGAGCAAGTGCCGTAGTTTTCCTGATTATCCACGAATCGCTTCACCGACCAAAGGTGGCTTCCAGATCTTTTTCCTCCCTCACTAATCAACATCCTTCCCTTAATGATTATGGAGATGCAGAGGTATTTTCGGTCTCTAGAACCAACGACCATAACACACTCACATTCCTTCCCCATCCTTACTTAATGGAAGGACTTGCCCAGCGCCATTATTGATCAATAAAATGTGCACTTCGAGATTAAGGGGAAAGTCCCATCATTTATTCATTTGAAATTCTTACCAGTTCCGATGAATCTCGGAGTAGTGACCATTGACATGCTATGCTATGCTGAGAAACTGAGAGTCGACCATCTAAAAAATGACGAAAATGCTCATTTTTGAGAATCTTCGACAAAAGATCGAATGACAAAAAGTCGCAAGGGCAGAACTGCCGTGAATCGCAAGTCAGTCCCATCTGTAAAAGCAGGCATTGAGAAAATGGGATGTGAAGTTTTCTACCTCGTTTTCCATACGAATATTCAAAAAATTCCAGAGAATTGGAACGTGCTCAGATTTCAATGAAACTTTCACAACTTGCTTTTCACTACGACATCTTTCCGAGAAAAATATGCAGCTGAAAGAGCATTGGAAGATATATTGAAAACTGAACTCAACTCAATTTTGACGAAAATGCAGATGGGACTGACTTGCGATTCACGGCAGAAAAGGTCAGAAAGACAAAAGATGGAAGTGGTGGAATTGGAAATGTATGAAACTTGGCAATACGAAGCGATTCAGTACGCCACATATTGTAGCGCATATTGATTCAAAAGTGCCATGAATAGCATACGACTCATTACCAGTATTTTCGTTATCCTTGGTCTTCATTTATCCCCAATAATCTAAACGGCAAAAGGATTGCTTTATCCTTTGTGACTTGAATCAAAGTAGAAAACCAAATAATCTCACATCAATTTTTCTTTTCAATTACAGATTCAGCTCGGCACAAAAAGTAGACAACCACGTGTGCTTCCAATAGGAGCAGCCCATGCGTGGGAGCCGGTAAACTGAAGGATTTATCAAAATCCCACAAATAATGTCCCAGAGATTAGTTCGATAGAAATTCAGAATAGATCGTAACACTACAAACATTACACAGAACAACATGATATAAGCTATAAACAATTAATTATTCGTGTAGAAATTCTTCCCACTTGCTAGGTAACGCACTAGGGCGATAGGAATCAAACACGTGTTTTTAGGACGATAGTCGACAATTCTTAATGCAAACCCAACAAAGAGTATCTCCAGTGAGGTAATTCATAGTACACAATTGGAAACGTCGAATAAGCGGTCAGCAAAACAAAGAATTAGAACGTTCTTTTTTTACTAGTATATACCCCTAGCACTTAAGCCATATTAGTGTTTATTAGTAAGTAGCGATTCGTTTAACATTATTTACAACCCATTATGAGTCCCCCCATCTGCGATGTTCCACAAATCATGTATCTTGTTTATTTGAGTGCGGTTTAGGCAAAACTTCGTCGTACTAAAAGCACACAAAACAAAATCCCCCTCGATCGCTTCTCTCAATTTTAGGATTATTTATATTTCATGTTTACATTCGTCACACAAGAGTATTTTTAAGGTGATTTTTTATAAAGCAACAATTTCCCCTTAAGCTGAATCAACTTTGTGATGTGTTTCTTTCATATTTTTGTTTGCAACTTGCAACTCGCGAGTATTCGTCGCCTTATTGTCGAAGTGCTTTTCTGTCACAGGAAGCAAGTAAAACATTATTCTGTTTTCGATTCAAAGTAATGTTTCTTTTAGTTGTTAGTTAAGTTGCTCTCGTGTTCTGTTTTAACCTTACCGGAATCGGAAAATTTTTGTTCGCGATGTGGATAGAATTCGGTATAACTTGAATTAAGCTTACACAAATATTATTATTGAAATATTTCTGAACATAGAACTAACCGTTACGATTAGAAACAATGACAGCAAAATTAGTATGGCGAACAACCAATAAGCCCAGCATATAATAGAATACTATTAAATCACTGTAAACTGTCCTGGAATATTATTGATCCGAAAGTTATCAATTATCTATCTAAACATTTAAGTATGATCAGTGTCCTGTCTATAGACGTCTACCTATTTCAAGCGCTATTCTTTACTCTACCTCACGGTAGACACAACAAGGTAGGTTATTTCCACGTGTAAACAACGATTTTCAATAAAAACATGTGTCGTCATTCATATCGCCAAGCATAGGGTTAGAAGGATAGTAAAAGAGAGCAGGCTTTGCTTTCTCTTGTACTCGTTCGAGATTGCGATAGAAATGACCTAGGGTGTGCGAACTCGAAGATTTGGGTTGTTCAAATTGAACACAATCTTTTCCACGAGTGCTAACCCTTGTGTGTTTGCTTGTCTCGTAGGAAACCACATTCAAAATGCACATTTAAAATACTTCACACAAAGCTCCATGAGTTCATTACAGGGAATGAACCCAAAAAATAGACTTAATCAGAAAGTTCCTGGCCGTATGTTAGTTAGAAACATATAACATATTTTGAGTAGTTGTACAAGCCTTATGCATAATTTGGACCATACACAACAATTCTTTAACAGTTGGCGGTCTTTGTGTTACATAAATTGTACAACAATTTTTAGCGTGTCGAAATCACGACCGTACATTTTTAGGCGTACTCTGATCATTTTTATGAAATTTTTTGTTTGACAGCAGCCTGGCTGCTTGTTGATTTTCTGTTCGCATCCCCCAGGGAATGACGTCACTACCAAATGTCATTTTTCGGAATATAAAACCTTGTTTATTTTTTTATCGTGCTCTACCTCATTATCTTATCCTGTTGAAAAACGTCATGAAACATCCCATACAATACTTACTTTTACTTTTGCTGGCTCTACGTCCTTCAAGACATGACCTGCGCCACAATGTTACGCCAACTAACTCGGTCCATGGCTGCTAACCTCCAATTCCTCGATCACCCCACACTTCCAAGAGCTCGTTGCGCTCCCCTTCGTCTTGTACCGGCCGGATTTGAGTTGAACACCATTTTTGCGGGATTGTTGTCCGGCATTCTCACAACGTGTCCCGCCCATCGTACCCTTCCAGCTTTGGCGACTTTCGTGATACTGTGTTCACCGTAGAGTTGCGCAAGCTCGTGGTTCATTCTTCTCCTCGATACGCCGTTCTCACATACTCCGCCGAAGATCGTCCTAAGCACACGTCGTTCAAAAACTCCTAGCGCTTGCAGGTCCTCTTCGAGCATTGTCCACGTCTCATGCCCGTAGAGGACTACCGGTCTTATTAGCGTCTTATACATGGTACACTTAGTACGGAAGTGAAGTTTACCAGACCGCAAGGTCTTGTGGAGTCCATAGTAAGCACGACTTCCGGCGATGATATGTCTTCGAATTTCTCTGCTGCAGTTGTTATCCGACGTTATCAATGATCCGAGGTAGACGAATTCGTCCACCACCTCGAACTCATCCCCGTCGATCGTCACGCGTCTGCCTATGCGAGCTCTATCGCGCTCGGTTCCTCCAGCCAGCAGATATTTCGCCGTATTTACCTTCAATCCAACCCGATCTGCTTCACGTTTCAGCCTGGTATACTGTTCAGCAACCACCTGGAACGTTCTTCCGACAATGTCCACGTCGTCAACGAAACAAATGAACTGGCTGGATTTATTGAAGATCGTGCCCCGCATGTTGAAGCCCGCCCGTTTCATAACACCTTCTAGCGCAATATTGAACAGGAGGCAGGAAAGACCATCGCCTTGTCGAAGTCCTTTGCGTGTTTCAAACGGGTCCGATAAAGCACCCGATATCTTCACATAGCACTGTACACTATCCATCGTAGCTTTGATCAGTCTAGTCAGTTTCCCGGGAAAACCGTTCTCGTCCATAATCTTCCATAGCTCTTCGCGGTCGATGGTATCATAGGCCGCTTTGAAATCGATGAATAGGTGGTGCGTAGGGACTTGATATTCGCGACACTTTTGGAGGATCTGCCGCAACATAAAGATTTGGTCTGTCGTCGATCGCCCGTCCACAAATCCGGCTTGATAACTTCCAACAAATCTGCTTGCCAGTGGCGATAGACGGCGAAAGATGATCTTGGAAAGCACTTTATAGGCTGCATTAAGAATGGTGATCGCTCGATAGTTCTCACATTCTAACTTGTCACCCTTTTTGTATATTGGGTATATTATTCCCTCCTTCCACTCCTCCGGTAGCTGTTCTGTATCCCAGATCCTGGCTATCAGTCGGTGCAGACAAGTGGCCAACCTGTCCGGGCCCATTTTAATAAGTTCCGCTCCAATACCATCCTTTCCAGCTGCTTTGTTGTTCTTGAGCTGTTTGATAGCATCCTTAACTTCACCTATTGTGGGAGTTGGCACGTCTCCCTCATCCGCCGTACTGATGAAGCCATTCCTCCTGCTGTCTTGATCTTCCTCCTCTGCGCCGTTTAGGTGTTCATCGTAGTGCTGCTTCCACCTTTCAATCACCTCACGTTCGTCCGTCAAGATACCTCCATCCACAGAGAACAGACATGGAGGTTCGAACAAAATTCCATTAAAATCATGTGTAAAGGTTTGAGTCAATCATCAGCGCCACCAACGCAGACAGCGCGACATACAAACTCGTTTCGATCACACGATGGCGCTAGTAAACGTCAACATACATTGGCACACAAAGCAACGCTAGCGACAAGTGGCAATTTTTTATGGTGACACTAGCGCCAAAGTGTAAAAAGCGGCAAAATTGAAGCTCCTTTATTCTGATCACAGCGCCGCGTAACAGGAGCATAACGACATACTTTAAAATGTCCCGTACAAAACTTTACACACGCTGACGATTAAAGATGAACGTCTGTTCTCTGTGCTCCATCCTTATCCCGGCACATTTCGGCTCGCGGCACAAAGCCTTTGCGGGATGCATTTAGTTTCTTGTAGAACTTACGTGTTTCTTGAGAACGATACAACTGCTCCATCTCTTCGCACTCCAACTCTTCCAGGCGGCGCTTTTTATCCCGGAATAGATGGGTTTGCTGTCTTCGCTTCTGTTTGTATCGTTCCACGTTTTGACGGGTGCCTTGCTGCAGCATCATCACCCCCGCTGCATTATTCTCGTCTAAAACCGTCTGACATTCCTCGTCGAACCAACCGTTCCGTCGATTTGCTTCCACGAACCCAATGGCACCTTCCGCTGCGTTGTTTATGGCTGCTTTGAGACTACTCCAGCAGTCCTCAAGAGGGGCTTCGGTGAGCTCTCCCTCTTCCGGCAACGCTGCCTCAAGGCTTTGCGCGTATTCAGTTGCGACATCGGGTTGCTTGAGTCGCTCCAGATTGTACCGGGGCGGGCGTCGGTACCGAATGTTGTTCACAACGGAGAGTCGTTGGCGCACTTTAACCGTCACAAGGTAGTGGTCCGAATCGATGTTTGCGCCGCGATAGGTTCTGACGTCGATAATGTCCGAGAAGTGCCTTCCATCAATCAAGACGTGGTCGATTTGTGATTCAGTCTGTTGGGGTGATCTCCAGGTGTACCGATACGGAAGGCTGTGCTGGAAGTAGGTACTACGTATGGCCATGTTTTTGGAGGCGGCGAAATCAATCAGTCTAAGGCCGTTTTCGTTCGTAAGCTGGTGAGCGCTGAACTTCCCTATAATCGGTCTAAATTCCTCCTCCTGGCCAACCTGAGCGTTGAGATCTCCGATAACGATTTTGACATCATGGCTTGGGCAGCCGTCGTATTCACGTTCCAGCTGCGCGTAGAAAGCGTCCTTATCGTCATCGTCACTTGCTAGGTGAGGGCTGTGCACGTTGATTATGCTGATATTGAAGAAACGGCCTTTGATCCTCAAGTTGCACATTCTGATGTCGATTGGCCACCACCCAATCACGCGCCTCTGCATTTCGCCCATCACGATAAAAGCTGTGCCCAGCTCATGTCTATTGCCGCAGCTCTGGTAGATGGTATAACCATCCCTATACGTATGTACCGTCGACCCTTTCCAGCAAACCTCCTGCAGCGCTACGATGTCGAACTTGCGGACCCTCAATAATTCGGAAAGAATGCGGGTACTTCCCAAGAAATTGAGAGACTTACAGTTCCATGATCCGAGTTTCCAATCGTTAGTCCGTTTTCGATGCCTGGGTTTATGCCGATTGATCCGGTCCGAATTTACATTGTATGCTTCCTGTACGGATGATTTTTACGGCTGGCTTGTAAGGCCTGCACCAACCCCCTGTCTCGCCGGAGGATCATCGTGCACAGCACTGTTTAGAGTCCCACGCTGGCACTAGGACGATGATCAGCCGCTCCTAACATGGAGAACAGACGCTGTTTTGAGCCGCCCCTAACATGGAGAACAGACGCTCTGATAAGCTACACCCTCAGAAGAGAGGAGCCCCCCTTCCCTGTCAGCATACGACGAAGGTTCCACCAGGGTTGGTTACCCGATCTTCCCTACGGTTACTCGTATCCCAGGCGGCACCACGGGGAGGTAGGGATAGGAGTTACTGGACAAGAGGCTAAGGACCACAAATGGAGTCTATTTTATACCTGCAGGTACGCGAAGTACCAATGGTACGCATTGTCCAGTCATTTACCACCCAAACAATGCTTTAGACCCCATCCCATACAATGCTTTAGACAAATTTTCCGAACATCAAATCGAAGCAACCCCTAGCCCAGGATCTTTGAGAAAACAAAGAGTGCCAATCGTGATCAGTTGTTTCGAATTTGGCGGATTTAGGCAGAAGATATTGAACTCCATGTGGGAAACCAAGGTTGCCTTCCAAATCACAAAGAAAGGGGACTGTCGCGTTTTGTCGGAAGCTCTTGAAGACCGCGAACTACTGCTCAAACATTTTGATGAAAAGAAGCTCAATTTTTACAGAACTGTATATTTGTTCTAAAGTTGCTCAAGTGACTATAAGCCACCTGAGGTGATCAGTATGGAGTATATTATTTTGTTACCGCAGTCCAAGTAATCATTTTGAAAAAGATAATCAAATCTGGCATTCGTAGGAGAGGACTTTCTTAAAAATAGTATATAATTCACTTTAACAAAAGTGATCTGAATAACATATATTATATATATTAAAGCTTTAGAAAAGCAAGACTTATGTTCGATGTCCATGTAACATGGGAACATTGGGAACCTGGATGACATTTTCAGAATCCCACTCAGTGCCGTCGGTGCCAATAGTGGGTTAATGCTATCAAACATTGCCGCATGGATGCCAAATGCATGATTTGCGGAGGTTCTTCTCACGCTAAAGACTGTGCTATACTGTGAAGGAAGGAACCAAAAAGTTTGTATGCGCAAATTGAGAGGGCAGCCACAAGTCTAACTTTTGGGATTGCCCTTCTCGAAAACGAATCGTTGAGGCTCGTTCCAGGCAGATGAACGGTAACGTTTTTCGTAGCCTGAAGCAGCCCAGCTGGTGTAAACTTTAATCATAAAATCGTTATTGGATTACGTTTCTCTAATGGATCCAAATATTGTTTCAAATATTTTGAATTGGTATGCTCGTTTTTTGAATGGTAAAGAAGACGAGCTGTTTAATTTTCTCACAGCTAATAACGTACATTTAACAGTTATTACTGACACTTATTGGAAACTCAAAAGATATCCACTGGGCCGAACTTGTATCGAAAACTGCTTCAGTAGCCTGTAATGCACGCAAAATATTGTTAAAATTGCTATTATAAATTGCAGTCTAGTAAATGATTCCTAATAATTTTGGTATAGGTATCGATTTTTAAGAAAATATTTTTAAATGTACATAATAGTTAATGTATCATGATTCTGTGGATATGCGAGTCGAAGACATTTTTTGACGTACAGCACTTAATTAAATAAAATATTGAAACCACATATCAGGGGGGTAATTCCAGATAAATGTCGGCCTCAAGGGGGCAAAAGTTGAAAAAGTTTGGGAAACACTGCTCCAGATCAACGAACATTCATTTTTTGCCAATGAACAGTTCGGATTCCGACATGGACATTCGACCACTAATCAATTTTTACGTGTAACGAATTTGAAGGCTGGTCCTGCTCTTATAGACAAAAGAAATAGCATTCATTAGAGTTTGGAACGCTATAAACGGAAACGGCAACAGCAGACCCGCCTCTTTCGGGAGAAAAAACGCCGCCTGGAGGAGACGGAGTGCGAGGAGATGGAACAGCTGTGCTGGTCTCAGGAAACGCGTAGGTTCTATCAGAAGCTCAACGCATCCCGCAACGGCTTCGTGCCGCGAGCCGAGATGTGCAGGGATAAGGATGGGAGCATTCTGACGGACGAGCGTGAGGTGATCGAAAGGTGGAAGCAGCACCTCGACGAGCACCTGAATGGTGCTGAGAGCACAGGCAATGAAGGACGGGACAACGGAGGAAATGCCTTCGTCAGTACTGCGGAAGATGGAAACCAACCAGCCCCCACTTTGAGGGAGGTTAAGGATGCCATTCATCAGCTCAAGAACAATAAAGCTGCTGGTAAGGATGGTATCGGAGCTGAACTCATAAAGATGGGTCCGGAAAGGCTGGCCATTTGTCTGCACCGGCTGATAGGCACAATCTGGGAAACAGAACAGCTACCGGAGGAGTGGAAGGAAGGGGTAATCTGCCCTATCTACAAGAAAGGCGACAAGTTAGATTGTGAGAACTTTCGAGCGATCACCATTCTAAATGCGGCCTACAAAGTATTATCCCAGATCATCTTCCGTCGTCTGTCACCTGTAGTAAACAAATTCGTGGGAAGTTATCAAGCCGGCTTCGTTGTCGGCCGATCGACAACGGAACAGATCTTTACTGTACGGCAAATCCTCCAAAAATGTCGTGAATACCAGGTCCCAACGCATCACCTTTTCATCGATTTCAAGGCGGCATACGACAGTATCGACCGCGTAGAGCTATGGAAAATCATGGACGAGAACAGCTTTCCCGGGAAGCTCACGAGACTGATAAGAGCGACGATGGAAGGTGTGCAAAATTGTGTGAAGGTTTCAGGCGAACACTCCAGTTCGTTTGGATCCCACCGGGGACTACGACAAGGTGATGGACTTTCGTGCCTGTTGTTCAATATTGCGCTAGAAGGTGTTATGCGAAGAGCCGGGCTTAACAGCCGGGGTACGATTTTTACGAGATCCAGTCAATTTGTTTGCTTCGCGGATGATATGGACATCGTCGGCCGAACATTTGAAAAGGTGGCAGACCTGTACACCCGCCTGAAACGCGAGGCAGCAAAAGTTGGACTGGTGGTGAATGCGGCCAAGACAAAGTACATGCTAGCTGGTGGGGCCGAGCGCGACAGGGCTCGCCTAGGTAGCAGTGTTACGATAGACGGGGATACGTTCGAGGTGGTCGACGAGTTCATCTACCTTGGATCCTTGCTGACGGCTGACAATAACGTTAGCCGTGAAATACGGAGGCGCATCATCAGTGGAAGTCGGGCCTACTATGGCCTCCAGAAGAAGCTGCGGTCAAAAAAGATTCACGCCCGCACCAAATGTACAATGTACAAAACGCTCATAAGGCCGGTAGTCCTCTACGGGCATGAAACGTGGACGATGCTCGAGGAGGACTTGCAAGCACTTGGAGTCTTCGAACGTCGGGTGCTTAGGACGATCTTCGGCGGTGTGCAGGAGAACGATGTGTGGCGGCGAAGGATGAACCACGAGCTCGTCCAACTCTACGGCGAACCCAGTATCCAGAAGGTGGCCAAAGCTGGAAGGATACGATGGGCAGGGCATGTTGCAAGAATGCCGGACAGCAACCCTGCAAAGATGGTATTCGCTTCGGATCCGGTTGGTACAAGAAGGCGTGGAGCGCAGCGTGCTATTTGGGCGGATCAAGTGCGTATCGATTTGGCGAGCGTGGGGCAGAACCGAGGATGGAGAGATGCGGCCACGAACCGAGTATTGTGGCGTGAAATTGTTGATTCAGTGTTATCTGTGTAGATGTTAACTAAATAAATGAAGAGTTTGGCATGAAGGCTTGATTGTAAAATGGAACAAAACATTAATTTTCCAACATAAATTGTTAGAATAATACAAAGTCATCCGTTAAATCGTACATTTCAGGTTAATTATCAGAACTCCAATTCTGAAAGACTTCCTGTAAGAGCTGATGTTCCTCAAGGCAGCATTTTGGGACCAATATTATATAATATTTTCACATCTGGCTTACCTGAGTTACCTCAGGAATGTCAAAAATCTTTGTTTAATGATGACACAGGCCTCTCCGCTAAACGATGAAGCCTGCGTGTCATCTGTAGTAGATTTCAAAAAAAATTGAATATTTTTTCTTCATACTTGCAACAATGGAAGACTTCTTCTAATGTTTTCAAAACTCAACTAATAATATTCCCACATAAACCAAAAGCTCTTTATTTGAAATCTTTAAGTAGACATGTTGTCCCGATAAGAGGGGTTCCAATAAATTAATGTTAAATATCTAGGGCTCATGCTATATAACAATTAAACTTTCAAAAATCACATTGAGGGCATTTAAGCCAAATGTAACAAATATATGAAAACAAATATATATATATATATATAAAACAAATGTATAAAAAACTGTGTTTTAAAAACAAGCTTTTGATCCTCAAACAAATGTTCAGGCCAGTCATGTTGTAGTACTTTTCTGAAAAGATATAGTTTGGAAAGAAAAATGATGCAAGTGATTTTTGAATAATGAGGAATGATGCTTCTGGTATTAGTTTGGTCGTTGAAAATTAATACTATATTTTTATTTTGCGATTTTTATGGAAACAACAACTTGTGGCTAATGCTTGCATTCCGTACAAATTTAAAAACTGGAAGGACTTTTCTTAAAATGCAGAAGCATAGAATTTATCATTTTTTTGTAAAAAATAATACTGACGTTGGTAATCTTTCCATAAAAATAAAATTTCACGCAGATTGAGTTTTATTCGACGCGAATTTAATATCGGTCGGCCCAAATTTAGAGCGAAAAAATATTTTGGATTTCCCAGAACAAACCAATTTTTTGCAATTTTAAAGTTGTTGAGGGTGCATTTCACTCCAGGTTCCCTCAAACGAGATGAATGCTAAGACTGACCATTTCACCATTTCGATGGTGTGCCTTCATTAGCTCACACTCCTTCATTTTTCTCTCGAATGGTTTGCACTATTGGTGCGGAATTTCTCTCTGTACCGCGTTGGGTTTGCACATCCGAACCTCGCCAACAAGTAACACATGCTGCTCGATGGTGATAGTAAATAATATGCAATGATTGTAATGTATAGTGCAGGATTGAAGAAGAGGCCTTATCGTGTCTGTCCCGAGACTTGTATGAGTTGGCTCGGCAGAGACGTTTGTTCAGTCGTATAAGGTTTCGCAGTTTTTTTTGTATGATTTTTTAGTGATTTGTTTTGGTCCCGGACCGACAAGTTATCGCTTTGGTTCTTCGATCTCGTGCGCGGAATAGTATCTTCAGTTAGTTCCGTAATTTTCTAAGAATATTGGTTTAGTTTCGTTCGTGTGATGTTTGCGCGTTATTATTATCAGTTCCGTTTGATTGATTTTGAAGTGCATCGTTTCGTTTAGTTTCGTGAAGTGAAAATCATTTGAATGTGCTGTGTTATCATTAGGTAGTGCTTTCACTTTCGTTTCGTTTTGATGATTTCGGTTTCTTCTTTTTGCTGTGTTCATGTGCTGAAGAGAACACAATTGTGCAGTTTGATTAATTATTTTAGTGCGAAATAATAACGATGAACAATTTTTTCCTAAGTCTTCGAAATAAGCTTACAATGCCGCTCAGAGGAAGCCCCGGCGGTCGTGGGAGTAACACGACTGAGTATGAAGGTCTTTTGCTGGATGAAAGTGATGAACGTAAGTTTGATTCTCTGTTTTTACTACAAGTCACAATTTGGTCGTTATTGTTAGGCGAGATTTCGCTACACTTTAGAGGTTTCCCGATAAATTTAGACCGTGACCTATATCGCAAACAAACAACCGCTTCTCAGGGACGCTGATACAAAAAATAAAATAATATATACTTCAAATGACGATTTTAGCGATTTATTTGCAAAATTTCCCTTAAGATAACAATGTGCAATAATGTACGCTTATGCGACTGATTCCGAAGGCATGGAATTATTTGCAATTGAGTTAACCCTTTAGGGCAAGTGCACAATTTCTCCGGTTGTAGGCTAGTATTGCATGTACATATTTGAACTGTTTACCACTCTATTATATACACATAAATGTCTCAGAAAGTGTTTTAATACTGAAATCATCAAGTTATATGCGGCATGGCGTTGACCAGTACGCTTCTTGATAAAGAATCTAAGGGATTATTGATAGTTAGGGGGCAGTCAAATATATTAAATGATTTGTGTTAGTATGGACATTTGGTAGAATCACATACACTGTATGTGCACGTTATATTATTGGAGCTACATTTCTGCGCTCCTAAGACAAATCTACCAAAATCAGCTGATCGAGTGCGTCAATGTGTGTTAAGTTTGCAGCATACATCTGGGATGGATTGGGGTATGATCACTGTTCGTGTACGATGTTATTTTTGAAGCCGGCTGCAGTTCAACATCTTAGAAAGATATTATTATTGATCAATAGGCAGTGTGCATTTTTTGCGGCAAATCAGGGATTCTTTTAGTAATTTCTGCAGGAACCAAGTAGGGTAAAAGCACCGGATTTGGCGAGCCTAAGAGAAAATGTCAATAAAAAAAATAAATGGGTAGCTGTATTTATACTACAAATATGTCAAATGCAAGCTTTTAATCCATATTATGTGTGTAAAATATCAAAACTGAGCTACGACCATATTTTCGCTTTGAAAATCCTGTTGGTCAATATAGGCCATCGGAACCAGTTTCGGCCAGAGATTTATCTTCGGTTCCTGAATTGGCCAATCGCATTGATTTCTCATGAGAGTGGCCAAATAAGCAGTGTTGTTCAGACTCATTTCCCCGAAAATAACATTTTCCGAAGCCACGAACTACTACAACCATGCTCTATCCTCCTAAGATAGAAAAGCAGATGGTTAAGCTTGAGTACTGCACACAAAATCGATCAATTTTGATCCCAGAGAGCCACAATTCAAGTTTCGGTGAAATGAAATGAGTGAGTGAGTGAGTGCGAATCATTTTACCGAAACTTGAATTGCGGCCCACCGAGATCGAAACTGTCGGATCCCATGTGCAACACTCAAGCCCAACCACCTCCCCCTTCATCTCAGGAATACAACGCACAGTTATAACAGTTCATGGCTTCATAATTCGAATTTCGGGGAAATGAGTCTGGTCAACACTGCAATAAGGAGTGCCCTGGCCAAATTGGGTGTATGGGAGTTAAAATTATAAGAAAAATGAGTTGTTTTTCTTATGTTTTGAGCCAATTTGGACGAGTAAATGAATGTAGCTCTATCATGTGAATGTGATCTACTGAACACAAAAGGTTTCATGCTGATTGGCTATGTAAAACGGTGTATAATCTCCTATGGCTACAACTGGCGTATGGCCAAAACCGGAGCTTCTACCCTACTCGTTATGGAAATACGGTAGAAATTTGTTTAGGAATCTTTTATTGAGTTTCAATGCAAATTCTACCGGAATCTATCAAGAAATTACCTTATAATACTTCACATAATATTCTATGGTATTTATTTTTAGAAATTTTATCATCAAGGCTTCCCAAAATGTCATATTTTTGCCGAAAGAAAAATCTCAATTTCATATCTGTTTGAATTATGTTGATATTTTATTTAATTTTTCAAAGACTGACACTTCATGCATATTTAAAAAAATGCGTCATGATATTCTTCTTGGAGAATTTTTTAGTCCAAATAACAAACAATCTTATGCCACATATTCTACTAGAAATCATTGAAAAATGTCGTCAATTTTGCAGGAATCTGCCAAAAATAACTGTTATGAAATTCCATAGAATTCTGCCACCGATGATCGTAAATGTGCAAAATACGTAAGCGTTATGCTCTGTCCGAAATACTCTGTTATCTCAAAATCGATTTTTTTGATTTATGTTTTTTTCTGAAAGAACCCGACAATCAACTCTCAATGAGTTTTCAAAGTTTGTCTCATAGGTGTCTCTAGACAAACTGAATAAATCCTCAATCAGTTACTACAACGAGCTGTCAATGATTGCTTCCATACAAAAGACATCATGGTCCAAATCAACGACTTTTCACTTCAGAGTCTAGTGCTAAAAACAGTAGAGAAAATCCAAAGTGAGAGCTCTTCAAATCATGGTGATTGGTGTTTTGAATTGAGTCAAGTGATGAATCCGTTCAATCGAACGTGCTGATTTTTTATCGTGTAGAATGATTTCCATATACAGTATTTGTATTGAACAACACATTTGCAACTTTTTTAATTTTCCATACAAAATCATCAACTTTGGTTGGCTATTTGTCAGTTGTTCATGGACCGATTTGAATGAAATTATCACAGCATTTACAACATAGCTTGAATTTCGACATATATTTTTGAGTATTATTCCAATCAGCTCAAAAATAATAACGGTTTGAATGAAGTGAAATTTTTGGCGAAAAAATATAAACGTTTTATCTGAAAATGTGAAAGCCCTACGTAATAGTTATTTATGTAACAAGTTGTAAAATGATGATTTTTTCAGCACGAGTTGTACATTTATCCAATGAAGCTCGCCGAGTTGAATAAATACAACGAGTGCTGAAAAATTGAGTTTTGCAACGAGTTGCATACAACATTTTTTGCAATTACGAAAAATGCCGTTTAAGCTGGATCATTTCCAGAAGCACAAACAAATATTTCAACAGAAACCACGTGGGCATACATCCATGTGTAGTATCATTTCAGTATTTTTCAATCGCGTTGGTTGCGACATAGTATCTACGAATGTTTATTCTGGTTCACATGAATGTGACATTATACAGATTCATATTCCTTGTTGGAGGACAGAATAGGTAACTGTAACTGTACGCCCCCAGTAGCGGGTTCTGCTGTCACTTCTACGAATGCTGGACGATCCGTTCTTAAACCAGTATTGGAAAATCGGTCAATCGTTAGAAAATACAGTTCGCCGAAAATTGATTTTTCTCGGTATCCATGGAAAATACCATGCTTCGGAAGTAGGGCGTATTAGAATGCATCCGGGTGCGAATCGAATGCACCACTTCCGAAGATATCTCGTATAGACTCTGAGAGAAATCCAACTTCGGCGAGATATCTTTTTATCGCGCCGACAATATCCCCAGTCTTGCATCTGGACCGCACATTAGATGTAGAATCAGATGCTATGGCAGAATAGACGGCTCACGCCTTTCAAACAGAACTGAAAAGTCCTACTGTTCAGCACTGAAACCAATGCCAATTTTTTTTTTTTTGGTAGGAAAAGCAGGCCATTATGTTGTGCATCTTAACAATGAAAAGTTGATTGCAACGGAAACGCAAAAAATTACTTTTTGCTATTCCGTTGCAAATAAATCAACTTTTCATTGAGAAGTTGATCAACATAACGGCCTACTTTTCCTACCAAATAAAACAGTGCTGAAAAGTGCTACTTTTCAGCACTCTTTTCGGTGCTGAAAAGTAGCACTTTTCAGTACTGTTTTGGTAGGCGTCAACCGAACAACCCAGTGTCCTAGTCTCTTCATGCCATGCTTATTGTGCGCGGCGTGTAAGTCGAGACGAGTCGTTCTCACCACGGGTGACGTGATGCGACTAATGTTAATCAAATGGAAGCGAGTCGACACCTCACCGACTCGTCTTGCCTTATATGCCGCACAGAAAAAGCACAATTGCATTTGATTCTTGAGTTTGTTGTATGTCTGGCGTGAGGTGAGAATTGTCGGTGTCCTATAGCGAGGTGACAATTCTCGACTCGAGCGAAGTGACTTTCCATTTGGTTTACACGGCGAGTCACTTCACTAGAGTCTACATCCGTTGTACGATCAAGCTCCGACACAGGTTGGCGATACTGATGTGGTGTCGGATAGTCCAGCATTTGTAGTCACTGTGCTTTCTTACCTGTTCATTCATCTAATAGGGAATATAGATCTACATGATACCGATGGGAACGAGAAGAATTGTGACATTCATGGGTACTACTGTGTCACAGCCTACGTGATTGAAAAATACTGAATTGAAACTACGCATGGCTGTATGCCCATGTGGGTTCTTTTGCAATGTTTGTTTGTGCTTTTAGAGTTCATCGAGTTGAAACGGCATTTTTCGAAATAGCAAAAAATGTTGTATGCAACTCGTTGCAAAACTCGATTTTTTCAGCACTCGTTGTATTTATCCAACTCGGCGAGCCTCGTTGGATAAATGTACAACTCGTGCTGAAAAAATCATCATTTTGCAACTTGTTGCATAAATAACTATTTTAGCTAACTTTTTCGCTGCTCATGAAAGTATAACTATCGCACTACGGATTTTCGAACCAACACATTTTTCCATCGGAATATTTATGATTCAAAATATACTTTAATATGCATATTGAACTTAACACATTTTGTTTGAAAATGTTGTGGGAAAGTATGAAGTTAGCTTAGCTTAGACTGACTACACATATGAATGGTTGCTATTCCGTGATTGACCTAAGTCAGTGAAAATGCACAAAGAATCAACTAGAAGTTCGGCTGGGTTTGGCCATAATCTTCTTCAGTGTGCATAATTCAGTGCCTCTATTTATACAGGGTTAATGACGACGCCGGCCACGTCCTTGCAGTCATGTGAGATTGGGGGAAGGAATGTTAGTGTGTAACCTTTGCTATTGACAATTCGAGTGACAATTAGAAGTTCGGCAGTTAAAACTTCGGCGAAGTTCGGCGTCGGCATTCTAATTTGGTGCTTCGCCGACGCATAGGGATTGCCTTTGTCGACGTAGCACTTCGGTAGAATGCCGACGCCGAACTTTGGCGAACTTTCTGTGATATTTCATTTCTCTTATGAACTTCGGTCTAAAGTTAATCTGAAGGCACAATATTTGGAGAGCGTGTTTGCCGCTGCATCACCACAAAGGTTACTGGGAGGGATGGTTGTTAATGGGGAGGATCGTTGGGTCAAAGAATTCACTTTGATAAGCGATTAGACCATGATAAATAATTATTTGTGATATATAAACATGTTTATATGTAAATATAATATTGTCATTATATATGAACAATTTCTATGTAGATGAAAATTATGCCGACACTTGAGGTGACGAACCATTCAAAGTTTGTTGAACAAATACCTAAATGGAACATTCCTAACACTCTTATTCTTATGCCGACACTTAAAGTGGCGAACCATCCAAAGTTTGT
Source organism: Aedes aegypti (assembly GCF_002204515.2). Lineage (NCBI taxonomy): Eukaryota > Metazoa > Arthropoda > Insecta > Diptera > Culicidae > Aedes > Aedes aegypti. The sequence continues at coordinate 245,193,424 of NC_035109.1, forward strand.
TGAATAAAGTGAACCTTTCGCATGTCTACACTTGTAGTGTCGAACCATTCAAAGTTTTTTTTAATTACAAAAATATAGGTAAAAGAAAAAGGGTGTCATGAAAATTAAAAAAAACATAAATAATTCATGAATCAGAGTTTATGTCGACACTCACAGTGACGAACCATTCATAGTTTGTTGAAAAATCATATTTACGTCCCACCGTTGTAACGATTAATTGTGAATTCATACATATTTTATAGATTAGAAATAGTAGCTTGAAACGAGCTCACCAATTGAACCGTCATTCTTGACTGAGCAGCAACAATCCACTTTCAGCTTCACTAGTTTGCTCGGCTTTCTTGACTAGTTTTCTCGGGCTTTCTTGACGCACTGCCCAGGAGCAAGTTCTTCTTGGCATTACGGTCCCACTAGGACAGAGCCGGTTACTCAGCGTAGTGTTCTAAGAGCACTTCCACAGTTATTAACTGAGAGCTTTCTTTGCCAAAGTTATCATTTTCGCATTCGTATATCGTGTGGCAGGTACGATGACACTTTATGCCCAGGGAAGTCAAGGAAATTTCCATTTCGAAAAGATCCTGGACCGACCGGGAATCGAACCCAGACACCTTCAGCATGGCTTTCCTTGCAGCCGCGGACTCTAACCACTCGGCTAAAGAAGGCCGCCCAGGAGCAAGCTTCAAGATCGAAGGATCAAAAAGAACTAATCGAACGCGGCACTTTTTCACTTTACTCATCCGACGCGCAACATGTTTGATCCTGCCCTCATCACCCGCCCCCGCAGGAGCAAGCGTCAAGGTCGAAAGATCAAACACTACTTACAGACCGCGAACTTTTTCACTTCTAACTACCGACGCGCGACATGTTTGATCCTCCCTCATCGCCCGCCCCCGCAGGAGCAAGCGTCAAGGTCGAAAGATCAAACGCTAATCATTGAAAATTTGAATTCGATATGAGTTGAAAAAAAAAAAGAGTTCGTAACAGATTTTGCGGCGAACGCATATCGTTCGCGGAAGGCAAGCTTAAGTTACCACGGTCATTACTCATTACCTTACACCTTCATCTCTGAGAGCTACAGATTTAAGGCAGATTCCTTTTAGAGATATGGGTCAAATATCTGTGTAACAATATTTTCTGGCGTGCTTGTCATGCTTATCCTTATAATTTGTTGAATTGAACCAGTTTTGATAATCTTGACAATATTTTGATTACGTCTCATTTCACTTTTATAAATTTCTTAAATACTGCTATTCAGGATTCCTATGAATATGTAAGTTTCTTCTTCAGAATTTGTGATACTCTTTCTAGATTTGTGAAAGACCATTTTGATTGCTTTTTTATGTAAGAGCTTTTTCTTGGTAAGAATTATGTTCCTAAAAGCAATCGATCCAGCAAAATGAAATTTGCTGGATCATTCAGCAAATCAAATCCTCATAAAAATGACAGCAGGTTTGCTGAACATCCAGCAAAGAACATTTCAATTTGCTGAATGATCAGCACTTACTTATTTGTTACTCTTGTTCGATTTCATGCTGGTTTAAAGCAATTTAGGGCCGCCAAGCTCTGATTTAAGCAAAATTTAAGTAAAGTTCGTCAACAAAAACATAGAAAATGTTATTCCGTTGCTATAAACATTTATTTTCGAAATAAAAAAAAATCCTAAATTTTCTGCGCTTCGGTAGGAAAAAGTAAAGCCCCGTTGGTCGCTCCAGTATTGTTATCCTGGAAATAAACACTTGAGTTATATATCAATAATTAATGTTTCATTAAATATTGTACTTACTCAGATATACAAAAAAGGGCGACTAAAAGATTGTTTTTCTCACAAACCCAGCCTCCATGCTGTGCTTGCAAATGAAAGTGGGAGAATTTTTTTCTCTTTTTAAGTTTCTCGGTTGACAAGTACAACTGTTACTGGAAATCAGTAATTATGTTTACTGGTTTACGGCAAAATTTCTAACCAATTGCTGATTATCTATCACCTGTCATATAAATTCCTGAAAATCAGTAAACCTGAGGGTGTTGACAATTATTTAGCAAGTTGAATTGCTGAATTCCAGTAAATAAGAAGTAGAAAGTAGAATTTATGCTTCAAATTGGAATATCTATAATTTGGGCAGCTAAGATAGAATGAAGTAATATTTGCAAATTTGTTTGACAAGTAAACATCGCATTCAATTTTGAGAACCGTTTTCTTTACGATATTAGATTGTATTTCAATAGCAAACAAGTTCTCTAGTGAATTATATTCCATTCTAATTTGTGTATCATACTCAGGGCGGAAATCTTCCAGATCAACAGCCAACAGATAGGTTTAGGCATTTGTCGGCATGAATAATAAAAAAAGCCTCTAATAGAACTAGCGGTACCGTAACTGTTGGGTGGATGAGGATGTTCTAATCTGATTTAAAAACGTTTGTTTAAGTAATTTCATGTTAGTTTCGTTGGCGCTCCTGTTTGGGGCGCCCTGACCGGGATCACGGTCAGTTTGAGCGCGCACCTGATTTGACGTTTTCAAATGTATACAAGTGTAACGGTCCGGGCACTTGCGGCACTGGCTTTCTCTTTTCTTCGGTAATTTTAAAGTTTTCGCGTAACGAACTTATTCCTTGATTACTTTTATATTATTAATTGGTTTTTCAATCTTGACGGAGTTTCCTTACCAGAGTAGATTCGTCACTAATCGTGTATCGTGGATCGTGAGTTGTTGGGGTAACTCGGACCTTCTTCCCGTAGAGGCTGGGCACACCGACTATGTAGACACCGGACGACACCGACAATCGTACACACCAACTACACAAAACCGTTAAACTGGGGTCCCCACCGCCAGCGATCGGGGTGTTTTATCGCGCTCCCGCGGGGAACTCAAACTCCCAATCTGAAAATAAAGAGAGAAAAGAGAAAAGCCAAAAGGGCCTGTTCACAAATTTCATAACGCTAATGGGGGTGGGTGGGTGTCCTCAAAATGTTACAGTTCATACAAAATTTGTAAAATATTCATACAGAAAGCGTTACAAGGGGGTGGGTGGGTATCAAAAATTCCTATTTTTGGCGTTATGAAATTTGTGAATGAACCCAAACGAGCGTCGCTCTGCCTCGATTAGTGCAGCCATGTGACCGAGACCTTGTTGGGGCGTTCAGTCAGCGCTGTCGGGTGACACACAAAGATTAAAACAAAAACATTCTCCGGCATTGGAGCACGTTAACCAGCAACAAGCAGTAAGGTTCTTCTCTTCTGCTTACATCGCTTGTTTCTAGTTAACCTAGTGAAAACCCACATCTGATGTAATCCACTAACTTGCGTGGAACGTCATCGGAAAATAAAAGGGTTCTTTCTTAGATCAATGGTGATCATTGATCTTTCGAATTATTCAATACGGGGAGGGGAATGCTTCCTTCGGTCGGTAGGATCGCTACACATCGCTGCATCCCAATGCAGGGGTGGCATCGAAAAACTGTTGCAAAATCACCACGCTAATACCCATAGGGTTGAACAAACTGTGCCGCATCTCGAATTATTTTTCAAAATGTGGTGAGTATCCATGTTTTTAAACAATTGTAAGAAAATCAGAAGTGCATATAAACAAAATCTGAAAGCGTTAATATTCATTAAAAATGATTGTCTTTCGAAAAAAAAAAAAATACAAAAATTGGGGGTCTGATCTGACGGAAATGGTCTATTGACATAAAAATGAAATTTGGAATTTTCATAATTCAACCAAAAAGCATTGAACCGCATAAATTAAATGTGAATTGTCCTGCGCTCCTGCACACTGAGATATCGTCAACCTAAATCATTCCCACAAATGGTTACTGCAAGCAGTTATTAGTTGAGTTTGTAACTTTATAGGAAATATTGGGCCTTACGTGGTCATTGCAAGCAGTACTTAGTTGAGTTTGTAACTTAAGGTGACCAGACTGCGTCAAATCTAATTGTTTGACTAAACTGAGCAATTAGTTCATGATTAAGACCTAAAATGTTTGTAGAATACACATCCAATATGAAAAATGTTTAATTGGGAACGAGATCTGACAGGGTGTCCCGCGTTTCGCGGGACATATATGGTCACTTTATTGTAACTTTATAGAATATAGAATAGAAACCACAAGTCATTTGTTCACTGTAGTTAATTGACCTGTACTTACAACAATGATTGTTGTATTTTTTATCAATATATGAAATTTTGTCCCGCTTTGAAGCAAAATATATCTGGTCACTTTAAGCATAAGCATAGATGACCGTACAATTCGTAGTTGCTACTCCGAGATTGACCAGAACAATCGAAGTTGCACAGGGAATTAATGAATGGGGCTTGGGATAAGCTTGGTGATGCGATCCATGATATAATCACGCCTAACCGGATTCACGAAATAATTCGATAATCACATTGTACGCCGAACAAGTGTTCGTCACTCGCCCACGCAAGAGCAAGCGACGCGATCAATAGATCAAACACTACTAACTACTAACAATCCGCGGCGCTTTTTCATTTCGCTGAGCGAACAACGCGTGACAAGTTTGATCCTGCCCTCATTGCCCGCCCCCGCAGGAGCAAGGTCAAGGTCGAAAGATCAAACGCTACTAACGAACCGATCACTTTTTCACTACTTCACTACCGACGCGCGACATGTTTGATCCTGCCCTCATCGCCCGCCCCCGCAGGAGCAAGCGTCAAGGTCGAAGGATCAAACACTACTAACGAACTGATAACTCTTGCGGAACATTACTAAAGGACCTATGTACAAATGAGAGATTCTCTCCTCTCTCGTTCTTTTTCGATTATAACAGTGGAATACTAATGATTTTGGGAAGTTTTTCACTATAGATCGAAAGTCAATTCCATTGACTAGCGTTTCATACAAAAAAAAAGCAACAGAAGAGGTTAATGTGACTCAGTTATGAAAGAGAAAGTAAACAAAGAGAGCCTCTCAATGTTAGATAGGTCCTTTAGTAATGTTCCGCGAGAACTGTTTGACTATTTCACTCAGGGTTGCCACATTTAAATCTGTATTTTTTCTTTTAATTATCTGTATTTCTGTATCCTAGAACAAAATATCTGTATTCTTAATCTGTATGCTTCAAAATTAAGCTAGAAGTTAAAATTATGCAGGAAATTCATAAAAATACCAATCATTTGTAACTACATTGCGGAATTGTCGCATCAAAGGTTATATTATAGAGTCTTCAAAAATAAAAAATTTCATTTTACACAAAAATCTGCATAAATCTGTATTATTTTGACCATATTCTGTATACAGAATCTGTATATCTGTATTTTAACAAAAATCTGTAATCTGTATATACAAATTCTTGGTCACAAAATATTCGAGAAAATCTGTAAAATACAGATAAATCTGTATATGTGGCAACCCTGATTTCACTACCGACGTGCGACCTGTTTGATCCTGCCCTCACACCCGATGTCACGTGAGCACCTTTCAATCTGATTGAATATAAAGCTTTGAAAAACGCAACGTTTTACTTTTTCCAATAAAAATTAATATTTAGTGCATAGAAAACTGTGACCCTTTTTCCATGTTTGTCAGGAAAGATCGAAAGTACACAACAAAAGAAAACTAGCGATTTCCCCCAAGCCTGCCTTGATTATTGTTGGCAAGCTGGAGTTATCTTGCAGTTCAAGCAAACGTTGTTCTATATTTCGTGTGTAGTATCTGTGCCTCCCTCCCAGGTCAAAATCTGGGAGGGAGAAACCGATACGAAACTTATGTACGTCAAGGTGAGCCGAGATTCTGTTCACTGAATGAAATCTCCCGCAACAAATTGAATGATTTCTGCTTCATCCGAGCCCCATACTTATTTTCAGACACATTCAGGATGATTTTCATCTGCGTTGAAATCATCTGTTTACATATCGCCCCGAATGAAAATCATCCAATCTTGATATGATTTCAATCCCTCTAGAAGCTGCAAAAAATCGAATGATTATCGTTCAATGATGTAAACAAACCTCATTGCATGGTAGTTTATAATTTAAAACAAATAAACAGATGTCGAATTTTCCCCATTTCTATGCAGTTTTATTGGCACTGTAACAAATAAGTGGTCATAACACAATAACTGTTCTTAGTTGCTGGAAAAGATGCTGAAGCGTACATGCTAAGAATTGTTGATTCTGGAACCGAAATACTCGAACTTAACCCTCTAATACCCAAATTTTTGTTTTCGATCTAAATATTATTTTTCGTTATCTAAAATCATTCTAAACACGGTTTGGGCAATGATTTATTTTTCTTCGCAAATTTATGAATTTTGGTTTTTGATTTTTATTATTTTTATTTTTGAACATCCCTATCCTTTTCAATTTTTTCTTGAAGCCTCTTCTGGTTACTGATTTTTGACAATAATAAAAATTTGAGATTTTACTATACTTTTGAAAATATGAATTTTTCATTTTTTTTCTGGAACATTTTTTATTTCCCGTGTAACTAACGGAAAAACAGATTTGAAATCATTTCAATACCATCAGGCTCTTCTTCTGTGATAGGTTGATCGTAGAAAAATATAAAAGGTACGATTTTTTATAATACACGTTAAATGAATCCCAGGCATTTGTAGGTTATATAAGAATACACTTTTTCAAACAATTTTCAATAATACAAAAAAGTTTCAAAAATCATAAAAAACTTTTCTTATATGCGTGTTGGGGCCCAGATAGCCGTAGCGGTAAACGCGCAGCTATTCAGCAAGACCAAGCTGAGGGTCGTGGGTTCGAATCCCTCCGGTCGAGGATCTTTTCGGGTTGGAAATTTTCTCGACTTCCCAGGGCATAGAGTATCTTCGTACCTGCCACACGATATACGCATGCAAAAATGGTCATTGGCATAGTAAGCTCTCAGTTAATAACTGTGGAAGTGCTCATAAGAACACTAAGTTGAGAAGCAGGCTCTGTCCCAGTGGGGACGTAACGCCAGAAAGAAGAAGAAGATATGCATGTTATGAGTCAAGGTTTAAGCCAAAAATAAAATCATTTTAATTTCCGAGCTACGAAAAAATACACAAAATTCCAAAGTGTACCCCGTCTAAAGGCGGGGTTGGGTATTAGAGGGTTAAGCGGTTTGTGGTTTAGGCACCCATTGAATCGAGCTATTAAGAGTGAACAAATGCTATGAAACGATATAAATGTTGATTATACCATCGTAAAACGCAATTACCTGTAGAATTCACGAAGAAGTTTCGAAGTCATCACGCTGCTGCCCCCATTAAACTAAAACTGTCAACAAGGATGATTTTCTATCTAGGATCATTAATCTTCTGTATGATAGTTAAGACAATAATTGAATGATTTTCGATTTGGGTCATAGCAGAAATTGCAATCCGTCAAAAGTCCGATGTTATTCATTTTGATTAGCATAACTCAACCACCTGATTATAGTCATACGAAAATAGATTGGACTTCATCTTAGAATTGGATGATTTTTATTCAATTGACGATGGATGCAGCATATTCCTTCATATTCATTCAAATTGTAGAATATGGAGTTTGGGACCAATGTGAATTACAAATCATTCATTTGACGGCAGAAGCTTTCGTTCAGTATTGTCAAGAACTGTCACTGTGAGCCCAGATCTTAAACAATGGACAAACATGATAAAAGCGCGTAATTCATCAAAACATATTTTTGCATTTTATCAAATGTGACAAATAATCGATTGAAAAGCTATTTACGCTGATTCAAAAGTAATGGCACGATAGCGCCTTTTATTCTGATTGAATATAAAGTATTCAATTATGAATTGTACTTTTTCCAATAAAAACGAAAATTAACTGCATACACTGATAGGCAAAATAAAGTGCCCACCTTACCAGTTTTCGAATTTCTCTCACCAAATCGGTTCAAATTAAAGTTATCACACCTAAATCTTTTGTGATATTTTATTTTTGATGTTCTTTCGAAGTTGCACTTACGAAATTTTGATAAAAAAAATAATTTTACTCAAAGAAAAAGAAAATCAATTTGTATTGAAAAAAAAAGTAGTGACAAAAAAAAGTGCCCACTTCCTTCTTGGCCCCAGAAAAGATGATTGAAGAAAAATAAAAAGCAATTTAATAGTTAATGTGTCCTCCTTTGGCCTTAAGGACTTGCTGGAGGCGCTTCGGCATGCTTTTCACCAGGTTTTGTAGGTGTTGTGGATCTAGTTCTTCCCAGGCGCGCTCCAAGGCTTCAAAATAATTATTTTTGTTGGTAACACCAGTTTTGTCAACCCTGGCATCGAGAATCACCCACAAATTCTCGATGGGGTTGAGGTCTGGGTTTTGTGGAGGCCATTCCAGCGGTTTAATCCGACAAGACAGAAGAAAGACTCGGTCTTCTTGGCAGTATGCTTCAGGTCGTTGTTCTGCTGAAATATGAATTTCTCTTCAAGGCCCGTCTGGATCAGCGAAACCTCCAGATTTTCCCGCAAGATGTTGATGTAGGAATCTGTCGTCATTATTCCGTCGATTTTCACGAGGCTTCCTACTCCACTCCATGAAAAACACAACCAGACCATCGCATTTCATCACATCACACCTCCATGTGTCACCGTTCCTTGGATGTGGCGCTCCTGAAGCTCGAGCTGTCTAACCGAAAGCGGCGGGCTCGTGTGTGATGCAGAGCGCCACATCCAAGGAACGGTGAAGCATGGAGGAGGAAATGTGATGGTCTGAGGGTGTTTTTCATGGGGTGGAGTAGGAAGCCTCGTGAAAATCGACGGAATAATGACGGCAGATTCCTACATTAATATCTTGCGGGAAAATCTGGAGGTTTCGCTGATCCAGACGGGCTTTGAAGAGAAATTTATACTTCTCTAGAACAACGACCCGAAGCATACTGGAAAGGAGACCTAGTCTTTCTTCCGGTCTTGTCGGATTAAACCACTGGAATGGCCTCCTCAAAGCCCAGACCTCAACCCCATCGAGAATTTGTGGGCGATTCTCGATGCCAGAGTTGACAAAACTGGTGTTACCAACAAAAATAATTATTTTGAAGCCTTGGAGTGCGCCTGGGAAGAACTAGATCCACAACACCTACAAAACCTGGTGAAAAGCATGCCGAAGCGCCTCCAGCAAGTCCTTAAGGCCAAAGGAGGACACATTAACTATTAAATTGCTTTTTATTTTTCTTCAATCATCTTTTCTGTGGCCAAGAAGGAAGTGGGCACTTTTTTTTGTCACTACTTTTTATTCAATACAAATTGATTTTCTTTTTCTTTGAGTAAAATTCTTTTTTTTTATCAAAATTTCGTGAGTGCAACTTTGAAAGAACATCAAAAATAAAATATCACAAAAGATTTAGGTGTGTTAACTTTAATTTGAACCGATTTGGTGAGAGAAATTCGAAAACTGGTAAGGTGGGCACTTTATTTTGCCTATCAGTGTAGAAAACTTTGGCCCTTTTTCCATGTTTGTCCAGAAAGATCGAAAGTACACAACAAAAGAAAACTAGCGATTTTCCAAGCCTGCCTTGATTGTTGTTTGCAAGCTGGAGTTATCTTGCAGTTCAAGCAAACGTTGTTCTATATTTCGTGTGTAGTATCGGTGCCTTCCTCCCAGGTCAAAACCAGTGCATCTACCCTACGAATTTGGTCGGTAGTGTGCTGCACGAAACACGCATGCATGGTTTGAGTCACTGCAACAAGTTCTGCAAAATGTTGCTAGCGCGAATGCATCTCTCTCCAACACAACACTATCGAAAGTTTCTGTTGCATCGTGTTGTAGTACGTATGCGTTGAGATTCGCGCACCATGTGTTTGTGTTGGTGTCGGTCGGTTGAGAAGTGGGAGTGAGATCACTGTGGGTAGAGAAAAATTGAAACTATTCTTCGGTTGTTGTCGGCAAAATAGCAACGCGCTCCAGTGAAAATTATTTGCTTTTCGCTTGTCTGATTATTGGAATCTGTTGGTAAATTAAAATGGTAATATTTCTAGCAGCTAGTAAATATTGAAACGGATAAGCGTTTCCGATAGATGCAAAATTAATTCGCCAGACTGATAAGGAGAAGAAAAGAGAACAGGATTTTGAACCCTGAAAGCCGATGAGATTTGTTGTGCTGCAAGTGAGACGTGAGAAAATCATCCCGGCAGTCGGCGAGCTAACACCATTTTATTATTGGGTGTAAATAAACCTTAGCAGTTTGGATTCTACAATGGTAAGCCGGTAAATTACTTATAGTAGATCAGTGATATTCAATAGAATTTCGTTTTAGGAGGTGGACAAAAACAATAGTTTCGGCAAGCTGCCGCCGTTTTCGTGCTCTGACGTTTCGTTGTCAGAAGGCCGCAACAAATGGCAAGTTTGGCTCAGAGGATTCGAAATTTGTCTTCGGGCTTGCAAAATCACGGATCCCGGAGAGAAGAGAGACATGCTGCTGGCGCAAGGTGGAATTGAACTGCAGGAAATATTTTTCAACATTCCGGAACCTGATGATGAAAAAATGGAAGACGTTGATCCGTACAAAATCGCCATCGATATGATAGATGGCTATTTTGGCCCCAGACGCCTTGAAGTCGAAGAGCGGAACCAATTTTGGTCTATGAAACCGAACTCGGATGAAAGTCTGCCCAAGTTTTTGAAGAGAGTTCAGGAACACGCTAGCAAATGCAATTTTGGGAAGACGGAGACCGAGAGTCAAAATTTTGCGGTTATCGACAAGATGCTACAGTTTCTGCCAGAACCTTTAAAGAAGAGGCTGCTTCGAGAATCAAGCTTGACAATCGATGATATGATTAAACGAATGAATGAAAGTGAAAGTTCAACCCCGGCCGCCAGTACCGGTCAAGCCAGTAAAAATAATAATTCGAATTCGCAGAAAGTCGTTAAGCCATGCAAGTTTTGTGGCAAAAATCATGGCAAAGAGCGGCAATGTCCAGCATGGAACAAAAATTGCTCAATTTGTGGCAAACCTGGGCACTTCAGTTATGTTTGTTACAGCCCCGCGGCTGCTCAAGCTGCATCGAAGAAGACGAAGAGAAGTCAAGCCTTCCTGGTAGCTAAAAAGGTACCGGGTGCAAGTCTGAAACAAGACTGGCCGAAAAATTATGCTCAAACCCATCCTGCTGGAAGTTTGAGAGGTGAGCTGGCCAAGGACAGGGTATTGAAAAAGCCATGGAAGAAGGACTATGAACATCCTTATCCTGTTGCTGGAGGGTCTAGTGACGAACTAGTCGAGGGCAGGGCGATGAAATATGCACGAAGCATGTATGGCATTGACGATATGAAAATGGATTACGCATTACCAAGGGGAACAAATTATTCGGAGTGGTCACCTTATCACCAGTGGTGATAATTCAAAAGTATGTTGTTTATTCGCATTCCAGCGGATAGCCATGTTTTACTGTAAAATGGCAGTAAACCATCAGTTCAACTTAAAACAGTACGAAAATAGAGTTTGGATATTGATTTGTTTCCAATGGCAAGTTTCAGACATCTCGATAGGCTAGTGTTATTATTTTTAAACATTCAGTAAAACATGATTCTCAGGAAATGTCATTAATATATAACATGTCTCGGAAAGATTGTTGGTGACGTATGTCTAAAAACAATAAACATCTAGCATATATTGATATAATAAATGTAATTGTATTCCAATACAAATGAAATCATACGATATCTTTCCATTTTCACGAAGAATCAAAAAGAATGCATTCACTCATCCGGTAGTTATTCTGTCCTCCGTATTCTGATCATCAACCGATGCACACAAGCGAACATCTCTGGGCTCAGCTACGCTCTACGATACCATCCTTTTCAGCTGCATTGCTATTTTTTAGCTGTTGAATGGTATCCTCAATTTCCCTCAAAGTGAGAGCTGGCTGGGGGTAGGCTTACCAGATGGTATCCTTTGGGAGGACATGTCCTCCTTTTAGATCATATGTCCTCCCGTTCTCCCTCTTGGGATGAAAATGTCCTCCTTTTTCAAGGTGAGCAAATATAATATTTGAAATCCATTCATATAATTCCCTTCTCTATTTGTTCAAATATTTCAGCATTTCTGTCTTGAATAAACTCTGCTCAAGATTCAAGCTGCAAGAATCAGGGTTAAATGAGAGTTCATTCAATTTTTTGTAGCTTATGTTGTCAAATATTGTTTAAATCGTTTTGAGCCTTATTTGTAATTTTTGTTTGATAACTATTATTGTTCCAATGTAGCGTAGCGAAGAAAACAGCTCTGATTCGGATTTATACTTTCACAAGAGTGACGTTTATTCTACTCAATCCTAGCTTGGCCTACTTGGTGAGTTATTATAATGACAGCCTACTACATCTTTCCCTTTTTCCAATATGACAAGATTTTCTTTTACATGTGTCAAGAATATAATGAAGATGATATTTATAAACCAGCCTATACTATGCATTTGTTTTAACTGGTGATAACCCTATATTTCCAAGTCATCTGTATCTGTTTTAATCAAGCCATTTTTTTTCGAGGTGGTTTCTTGATGCTTTGGTTCTTCAAACAGGTTGATAATCCTGCGTGTACATCCGAGGTACCCATACTTCTTGTTTTGCATGTTCTGTTCCTCAGCTACGATCACCTGCATAATTAAAGAGCAAACATAATTTCTCGATCCATTTCTATGCCCATAAAGGCATAACTGTCCCATATGGAAATAGTAGGAATTGGGAAAATTGCGCACGAAGTTTGAGTTTTGTATTCTCATACAAAAGTTCATAATTTTCTGGTACATTTCTGCATGCCATATTTATTTAGCATCACCGCACAAATAACTTATTTTGCTTCTAGGCATCAGCAAAAAATATAATCTTGAATACAACTCACGTTTTGCAATTGTTATTCGGGTTGAAAGTTCATATAGAGACTGTTATGCCTTTATTTTTCAATATGGGACTGCACCAGCTTCATATTTTTCCGCAACTTTTCCGAACAAAGTGTGTTAATTTTTATATGCATAGTAAAGTACATATAAAAACATGAATGTTGCGACGAAAAAAGGTGTTGGCTCGAAAATCCATATGGGACAGTTATGGTTTTATAGGCAGAATACTTTTGAATTAAATTTGAAGTCCTTTGTATATGATTGTACTATTTTACTCCGATCTCAAACACACCTTACATTAATACCCCGAATGTATCATTACCACGAATCCCAATAGTATTATAACCCTGAATTGCTCTGCCAAATTATGAGTAATGAATTATTTGTGGTTATGGTCAATTCAAGGATATTGTGTTTGGTGTGATAAGAACCAATGGCATCTGCGTCAGCTTTCTCAACAGAAGGCCATGATTTCAATCCTTTGACTATATTTTACACATAAAAAATTCAAAACGTTTATGAAACATATTCTATAGCCACCTGTCTCAAGGACGTGGCCAGAGCATCTAATGATTTAGAAAAGAAATATCAATGTCCTCCTTTTCCAAAGCCAGTCACACGAAATGTCCTCCTTTCCAAAATTTTGATCTGGTAAGCCTAGCTGGGGGCCATTGTATGAGGTTCCAGCGTAGTCATTTCTTCCGTAGCCTTGAACCTCCGTGCCTGTGGATGGGGATCAGATGTTCGTTGTAATGCTGCTTCCATCTTTCATCTTTCGATCACCTTGCGTCCTTCCAAGCACTTTTTTAAAAACCCATTTTGACAATTAAATTGTCGAACAAAGCTGTGGGAAAGAAAGTATTAACTTAACTTAGATATACATATAATTAGAGATGTACCGAATAGCACTATTCGGCCTTCGGCCGAATACCGAATAGTTGGAAAATTATTATTCGGCCAAACGAATATTCGGCCGAACATTCGGCCGAATAATGACCTAATATTCGGCCAGATAAAATCCTAATATTCGGCCGAATAACACCCGGATATTCGTCTAATTTCTGTTAAACTAAATTTGTAATCCTGGATAAAGAAAAAAAAAACGAGTTTGCTGAAGTAGGGAAAGCTTCTACGGTGAAAATTTGAACGGATTATAAATGAAAATGAATGATCGTCTTCTTAAGCTTTTGAAACTGGTTGTAGAAATCACAAAAATAGTAAATTTCAAAGTTGTTTCGTATTTCTAAAGTAAGGGAGCTGTATTCTATTGCTATCTCTTTTTATGCATTTCATGTTTTGTTAAAGAATAACCCCAATATACGTCACTAGATTTCCCATCCGACTTTTGGAAGTGTTTTAAAGACATTGGAACAAGCAGACAGGTGTCTCAAACCAAACAATATCGAAAGAATGGAAAATGCTAATATATTTTAATGGTTAACATTAACAGCATTGAGTCCATACGCTTCAAACTAGTCTATTGGTACCTTACAGCTACAGAAAAATGATTATAAAGCTATCAGTACACTATGGCAAATATTTGGCATGGATTGATACAGAGACAAACAAATGTTTGTCATCGCATAGATTTGGTTGGTGTTGAAACCTATGTTTATCTGTTGGTTTATGTCTAGCGAAATATTTGCACATTTAGCAAAGCCTATAATGTTAGTTCAAGGCTCATTTGCAGAGAATGCCTTATGTTTTGAGCAGCACCGTAGACACCTTAATGCCATACTGCCGTGAATTGCAAGTCAGTCCCATCTGCATTTTCGTCAACATTGAGTTGAGTTCAGTTTGAACATCTCTTCCAATGCTCTTTCAGCTACACTAATGAAATAATATAATTTGTTCGGAAAAATTAGGAAAAAACAGCAAGTCAAATTGTCCCATAATGAAAAGTAACCGCATATCAGTCTCACTACAGACTTTCACACCGTGGAACACAAAAATGTAACTTGTTTTGATCATCTTTATATTTTTCTCAGAAAGATATCGTAATGAAAAGCAAGTTGTGAAAGTTTCATTAAGATTGCAACATGTTCCAATCCTCTAGAATTTTTTAAATATTCGTATGGAAAACGAGTTTGAAAACTTCACAGACCATTTTCTCAATGCCTACTTTTTACAGATGGGACTGACTTGCGATTCACGGCAGCATAGATCGGAGAAATTCACACATTTTTTTTTAAATATTTGGCATCAAACTCCTTCCATAGAATGCATGAAACGAAAATTTAAATGTATCATCATTTGACTAAATTCTTTGATTTTTTTTAACTTTCCTTGATTTGTTAATTCTGTTACTATTCGGTCACTATTCGGCCTATTCGGCCGAATAACAGAATTTATTATTCGGCAGACCGAATATTCGGCAAAATCAAAATAATCGAGATATTCGGCCCGAATATTCGGCCGGCCGAATATTCGGTACATCTCTACATATAATGCATTTATCGTGGCAACAGAAGATTGCAACGATTTTTGCATAAAATTATTAATTATTTTATTCGTCATTTGTTCCAATGTTTCAATATTGAATATTCTATGTAACTCATTAGTACTACACACTTAAACAGACTCTATGAGTTCGGTAAATGAAATTACCGAAAAAGATCGGTGATCAAAAAAATTACAGACGTTTCGGTATATTCCGGCTTGATTACTGAAATCTGCGAAAAAAATTACGGTATTTCGGAGAATTGATTCAAGATTAACGATATCGGTGAAAATATTTACCGATAAATCGTTAAACAAGCTCAAGTGCGGACTTCGGTGAAATATTCTGCTGAACTGTCGGTAATGAATACCGTAGTCGGTAGCTTGGAACAAGAAACGTCAAATCCGCCATAATGGTATTTCCAATCGACTCTTGTACATAAACCGCGATCTAATATGTAGACCCGTTCCATTCCGTTTGTTTTTGGGAAATGTTCTTTAATATCTGCTTGGAAGAAGTGATTGGGAGGTGACTTTACAGGTTAGTTATTTATTTTTTGGCTCACATCTGAGCATGATCTGTAAGGGATCTGTACATATATACTTGTTGTTATAGGAATGAAAGGAGCACGACGAATATGAACCCTTCAATGATGCGCCTGAAGTCAGCAGCATTTCGTGATGGTACAGAGCATGTCGAGAGAGGGAACGTGTCCCACCAATTAAAAGAGTTGTGCCAAAAAGGAGATTATGTGTGCCATGTAAATAATTTTTTGTTGTAAAAAAAGCGTATGCATTGATTTATTACATTGCAAAAATATCTGCAATTTCGCTGCCTCAATCCAAAATAACCGATGATTCGGTAAATGCCATTACCGAGTAGAAGCGGAACTTCGGTAACCACTACCGATCTACCGGTAATTTTGACAGCTCATCCGTCGGGTTCAAATTACAGTCCTTTCGGTAATTTTGTCGTTTACCGAACGGATTACCGACCGTTCAGCTGTTGAGATTTCGGTAAACGAACTACCGACGTCGGTGATTTTTTCTAACTGTGTATACTGCCCATACTCGCAATACAGTCCCATCATGAAAATCATCGTGTCGAGAAAAAGCATTTAAACATGAGTGCCCTTTTCGTCTTTTGTCGCTACTTGTAGAAGTTGAAATTAGTAACATTGCTGAACATGTTTTCAATGCAATACAAAACAATAGTCAACAACTAAAATAAATTGAATTATTGGTTTTTAATAGCCAAATAAGGGAATTAAATCAAATGGGACTCGTTATCCGAGTATTTCTTTAGTCAAATGCAAAAATACCCGCATACCAGTCCCATTACATGGGGCTCGCTTACATTGTTATCGCGCACCTTGACACATTGATGTTCACAAACGATTCCAAGTCACTTTTTCTTCTAAAGCTGTATAGTAAATTCACTCATATATTTTAATTATAAAGCTAGGTATGCTGTTCCGCTCAAGAAAAGTAAAAATTTCTGCCCAAGAAATGGTCAAGAAATTTCATACAGTGAGCTCCATTTGAATTGACATTTCTTTTCAATTACGTACTGCGATCAAAGAAAAATGCTTTTCTTGAGCATTTCTTGCAAGAAATTTCCCACGCATCGAGATAGGCGATTACTTTTCTGTTGAAGTGCATACATCGCTTAAAAATGTACCTTAAAGTTTTTAAACTGTACGGAGGTGGTGTCAGTGATATTCAATATGGTAGGGTGATGTGCTAGTATCCATCGTATTAAGCATTGATCAGTGAGAACTGCAATTTTCCCAGTATTGCAGTTAATGATGCTGATACAAACCGATGCCAAACAACTCTTTCTCAAAACGACTTTAGCATTGTACAATAACATTTTGATAAATCTTGATCTCTTTTTGGAAATAATGCAAAGAAAATGCATCTTACCGTATTCTCAATCCGTCGTATCGTTTTCAACTCCGTCGCAATCAGTTTCCAGATTCGTCCCACAACTTACGGCTCACTGTGTGTATTGAGTGGTCAAAACACAACATGTCAACGCTATAATAAAATGTTTCACTAGAATATATAGATCTACGGGCATCTCCCTCCATTCCTTCAGCATGATGGAATATACTAATTTCCTTTAAAATTAATCAAAATTCAGCACGAACATATGAACACAATTCCTTTTGACCGTACAATTATGGCATTTGCTCACAGTACAGCGAAAATAACACAATCAAAGGAATCGTATTTTTACGTCGAGCGTCGCGCACACATTGATGCACACAAGCTTTTTTTTTCTCAGTACGACGGATTGAACTTTGTTTACATTCTTAATTATACGCGGCGGTTGAGGAAATTTCGTAAAATTTGGTGATATAGGGCAAGTGTACCATTAGTGGTGCACCTAAGGGAAAACTGCTAAAACATGGTAATAAAATCATGAAATATATGATTTTAACGTATCATTTGATAGATCTCAAATCCTTCTATCATTCAAATGTATAAAAATCACGATTCATTTGAAATTTCCTTGCAAAAAGCCTTGCACCAATAATAGGAACACTGTTCCTTTAGTGGAGGTATGTTTTAAGAATGGTTCCTTTAGTGGCGCAATCCATTGATTTCTTATGGGACCCTCCACTATGGGTACTGATGCACCACTATAGGTGCAAAGGAGCAAAAATTTTAAGCAAAATAATTAATTTCAATAGTTTTACGGTTAAATTTTATAAATATTATTCGATTACTTGCATCATTTTTGCATCGCGCATAATAGAAAAATATCACATAATCATTTATTAGCGCGAAACATGCCAAAACACACTACCTCCACTATTGGAGCTACCTTCACTAAGGGACCGTTTGCCCTATTGAAGTTCTACGGAGTGTGATTGGAATGAAATCCTTCAGTGAAGAAGTACGAAGGTTTTCCATAGTGAAAATAAGTGCCCGGCGAAGTAAGTCACCCACGGGGGCGGGAAGAAACTTGTGTTGGAAAGTGGTGTTGCTCAGTCGATCGCTAAGCATTTCTCCCAAATCGTGTTCGTCCATGCGATTCCGGTAAAAAAGTGCAAAGTGGATGATTGAACTGAAGTTATTTACCAAAATACAGTAGTTTTATAGCACTTTTGGTGTACAAGTGTACAAACCATAACAGCTTTCACAAAATTACACTTGGATAATGAATCTATGTTGCTGGTAAGTTTGAATATCCGCCGTAGTGGAACATTTAAAGTTTGATGCGACGAATAGTAGCGCTTACGACGAAGAAGAACAAAACCCTACTGATTAAATGAAGATTTGATTCAACCGTTGTGGTCGCACTAAACGTTGCGGTAGCACTAGCAAGAAAACTAGCAAGTTTTGGTCAGCTCAATGATGATGAAGGAATTCCTGGATAATATTGCCGTGTGTAGATTAGATGAGCAAAATTAGGTGCTGTAGTGTAAACAATCCGTTTGATCATGGAAATGCTACCGACAATTCAAAATTCTGCGACGTCCGAAAAAGCTGTCACTACATACCGTTAGATGGTGATCCTGCCAGCGAGTAAGTTGATTATGGATCAGAGGGCGATAGATAGTCTGCGGTAGCATTGACTCACAGAAAATTTATATATTTAATTCATTTTGCTATAGATGATGCTGGCAAGAACAAAATCTACCCCTTCAGTGAAGATGGCATTAAAATACATAAGATTAAGTAATGTTATTATTTATAAATCATTTCTATCACCGTTATTGTACTTTTTCTTCTTTTGTAGGAATGAAAATCATAATGCAAAAGTCTAGAAATCCTGACGGGAGTAGATTTGTTTCAATATTTTTGTAATATAATAATGGGACTGTTATGCGGGTACTTTCCATATGGGACGCACCTGGTTTGGTATTTTTTCGCATTTCATCCATACAAAAATAAAATTTTAAGATTGATTTTAGAAAGAACTCTAAAAAAAACACTATTCCTGGAGCTAACTCAAAAGTGGTAAAAATTCAAATGGGACTGTTATGCGAGTATGGGCAGTATACCAGGGAGGGAGCATCAGAATCATTTTCATTTTTTTTTGAATCCTCTGCAGAGCTTTCTTCCTGGTATGAGCTAATGCATGCCATAAAACGCGCCTGTTTTCAAGTTGCCCGTTAGAGAGAGCGAGACAGCACCAACACACGGATCACAGTAAAAGTCAGGGTTTTGATTTATGGCTCGTACAGAGGATAATTACAACCGCTAGTCCATATTGGTACAGCATAGGGTCGATGTTCCATTAGTAGACAGTCCCCGGCTTTTACGGCCGTTTTGCTATAAATCTTTGCAAAATATTTTTTGACAAATAGGTCAGGAGCTATTAATTTTAGTATCGTAAAACGGGGTAACTTTGATAGTTTTTTCGAAGAAAACTTCGATATTTATGCATGCTGTTTCAAAGAATTACAATTTATATTTTTAAAACAAGTACTGACTTCCTAGCTATTGATTGCACTTGATAGACTGCCATAAGATTTGTTCTGAATAGATATATTATTTTTCAAATAATTCGAAAATCGGTTTTCAGTTTTGGGGTAACTTTGATAATAGAGTATAAGTCGAACAAAATTGATTGAATTATGGAACATTTATACTGCCCATACTCGCATAACAGTCCCATTTGAATTTTTACCACTTTTGAGCTAGCTCCAGGTAGGCTTACCAGATGAAATTTTTGGAAAGGAGGACATTTCGTATGACTGACTTTGAAAAAGGAGGACATCGTTTTTTTTCACAAAATCGTGAGATGCTCTGGCCACGTCCTTGTGACAGGTGGCTATAGAATATGCTTCATGAACGTTTAGGGATTTTTGCGTAAAATGTTGACCTGGGATTGAAATTATGGCCTTCTGTTAAGTAAGCTGACGCGGATGCTGAATGACAGCAACCCGTATAAAATCTGATTTTCAGCACACCAAACTCAACATCCCAGAACTGACCATAACCACATGTAATTCATTACCCAAAACTTTGCCAATAAATTCAAGGTAATCGTACCATGAACCCCCGCTGTTTTGTTTTTAATGCTGCATTTCGTTCCACGATGTTTCACTTCGCTTTATTCTGTTCCACGAATTGAATGGCGTTTGAATTATTATTAATTTCAACAATTAGCATTAGCAGGATACAGAACTAGAAAGTGTTAAGATTAAAAGCGGTCAAACAAACGGGGATTTCCGGTACTCTTGGGATTATACCATTTGGAGTAACTACGCAATCAGGGTAATGAAGTTAGGTATGCTAGAATTCGGAGAAAATAGAATATACTTCAAAACACTAGTTATCAAAGGAGAATGTATAGCTGGAAACATCTTGATTTTAAATTGTATGAAGAACAGCGATTCGAGCAATACAAGCGTTGAAAAACCTGGTAAACTTTCGTTTTCCCCAATTCTTACTGCTTGAAACTTTAACAGAATTTATGTAAGACAGAAGTGTTAAAATGCATCATCGTCCGATAACAACATTTACAATGTGACTTTTCCTATGAGCGTGTCGCAAGGAAATAATTTTTGTAAAGTCCTTGAGTTAAAAAATAGGTTTAAAATTTAATTTAGGGACGAATGACCTTCGGGTTAAAGTCCCTCACAAACAACAACATTTAAAATTTAAATAATTCCAAAATATTCCGTGTAGTGAATCAGTATTATTAAAAAATATATTCTACAATGATGTCAATTAGGCTAGCGCGAAATAATGGTACCTACCTAGAATTTGTATGAGAATATACTGGACACGGTGTATTTGAACAATTAGAGGGAGAAGACACTTACATGAATACATTTTTAAAATTAAATTCTTCCATTTTGTAAAAGGAGGACATTTTCAGTCCAAGGGAGGACGGGAGGACATATAGTGAAAAAGGAGGACATGTCCTCCCAAGGGATACCATCTGGTAAGCCTAGCTCCAGGAATAGTGTTTATTTTAGAGTTCTTTCTAAAATCAATCTTAAAATTTTGTTTTTGTATGGATGAAATGCGAAAAAATACCAAACCAGGTGCGTCCCATATGGAAAGTACCCGCATAACAGTCCCATTATTATATTACAAAAATATTGAAACAAATCTACTCCCGTCAGGATTTCTAGACTTTTGCATTATGATTTTCATTCCTACAAAAGAAGAAAAAGTACAATAACGGTGATAGAAATGATTTATAAATAATAACATTACTTAATCTTATGTATTTTAATGCCATCTTCACTGAAGGGGTAGATTTTGTTCTTGCCAGCATCAACTATAGCAAAATGAATTAAATATATAAATTTTCTCTGAGTCAATGCTACCGCAATCTATCGCCCTCTGATCCATAATCAACTTACTCGCTGGCAGGATCACCATCTAACGGTATGTAGTGACAGCTTTTTCGGACGTCGCAGAATTTTGAATTGTCGGTAGCATTTCCATGATCAAACGGATTGTTTACACTACAGCACCTAATTTTGCTCATCTAATCTACACACGGCAATATTATCCAGGAATTCCTTCATCATCATTGAGCTGACCAAAACTTTCTAGTTTTCTTGCTAGTGCTACTGCAACGTTTAGTGCGACCACAACGGTTGAATCAAATCTTCATTTAATCAGTACCATATTGAATATCACTGACACCACCTCCGTACAGTTTAATAACTTTAAGGTACATTTTTAAGCGATGTATGCACTTCAACAGAAAAGTAATTGCCTATCTCGATGCGTGGGAAATTTCTTGCAAGAAATGCTCAAGAAAAGCATTTTTCTTTGATCGCAGTACGTAATTGAAAAGAAATGTCAATTCAAATGGAGCTCACTGTATGAAATTTCTTGACCATTTCTTGGGCAGAAATTTTTACTTTTCTTGAGCGGAACAGCATATCTAGCTTTATAATTAAAATATATGAGTGAATTTACTATACAGCTTTAGAAGAAAAAGTGACTTGGAATCGTTTGTGAACATCAATGTGTCAAGGTGCGCGATAACAAAGTAAGCGAGCCCCATGTAATGGGACTGGTATGCGGGTATTTTTGCATTTGACTAAAGAAATACTCGGATAACGAGTCCCATTTGATTTAATTCCCTTATTTGGCTATTAAAAACCAATAATTCAATTTATTTTAGTTGTTAACTATTGTTTTCTATTGCATTGAAAACATGTTCAGCAATGTCACTAATTTCAACTTCTACAAGTAGCGACAAAAGACGAAAAGGGCACTCATGTTTAAATGCTTTTTCTCGACACGATGATTTTCATGATGGGACTGTATTGCGAGTATGGGCAGTATAGGGCGTTGCATACCTCTAGGCCAGTGCTTCCCAAACTTTTTCAACTTTCGCCCCCTTGAGGCCAACATTTATCTGGAATTGCCCCCCTGATATGTGATTTCAATATTTTATGTAATTAAGTGCTTTACGTCAAAAAATGTCTTTGACTCGCATACCCACAGAATCATGATACAATAACTATTATGTACATTCAAACATATTTTCTCAAACATCGATATCCCAAAATTATTAGGAATGATTTACTAGATTACAATTTATAATAGCAATTTTAACAATATTTTGCGTGCATTACAGACTACTGAAACAGTTTTTGATACAAGTTCAGTCCAGTTTAAACTATTTGAATGTAATATATCGTGAATCATAAGCTAATACTAGTTTGAAATGCTCAATTTTGCATGCTCACTAGCGCCACCTAGTGACCAAATTGCGAATCAAACTGTTTGCTTTCCGGATGTTCTTGCACCCCTAGGGTTACCATCCGTCCTGATTTAGCAGGACATGTCCTGATTTATTTTTCATATTTTAAGTTTTGTCCTGCTTTTTCTACTTGCTGAACCATGAAGTGTTAAAGAATTTCAAATCAAAAAAAGCTTTTATATCGCTATCAGAATGAAAGAGATCGTCGAAACTTCTAATAATCGAAGTTTACCATTAGTTTTAGCAATCATGAGAACATTACAATTTTTCTTATCATCATTTAACATTTTGATGCATCACAAGGAATGCCCTCATTAGAATTCCATCTTTTTAGAACTCAAGAAAGTACCGAATGGTAGAGCTCGTACTTTTGCTATCATCATAGAATATTCAAGAATGCTGAAATAATAGAAGCTACGGCCGAAACTACTGAATTTTACCAGGGGATGCACGACTGCCTAACATTTTACACTCCACATAGATTACTATGAATTTTAGGAGAGATTTCACACAAATGCTTCTCATAATCATAAGATCTCTGTTAGATTTCTCTCAAAAACTAAACGAATTCCTAACAATTTTCTGACGTTCTCAAGAAGTTTCTATCCAGATCTTGATCAGATACTGAGCAAATTCCGTTGAAAATTATCGGCAAATTGCTGACGAGATTGTTGCAGGATCTCTTTGGATATCTGAATGGGTATTTTGAGACCCTTGGCGAATTGTTAAAGAATTTCTGTTGGTTTTTTTCCTGCAAGATCCTTGATTAAATTTTAAGCTACAGTTTGGCAAGGAGGATTCTTTCTGTGGATTTTGGCATACTACAAACAGTAATCACAGACAAACAGACGTCACCCTCTTACCATTGTCCATCGACCACCTTTTCAACGGTCGATTCGAATATATTGTAGGTGGTCAATCCACCAACCGCATCGTTTTTGTTCGCGTTTGACGTTTACACATTACCGCCATCTGTTGGCCCATTTCGACTATGGTTTTCGTGATCGTGATTTGTTCCAAGTGTTACGTCTGTTTGTCTGTGCAATAATCTTAATAAATTTATTACCAAAGATCCAGCCAAACCATTGTAAATCTTTGGCGAATTATAAGATACTTGCGTAGTTGAAACACCCAAGTACCGTGAAATCGGGTGTAATTGATCAGAAGGGGGAAATTGATCATCTTATCACACGATTTTATTTATTCGTAATGGAGCACAAATATCAATGTAAGCTGCAATAAATGAACGTTGTTTGTCGTCACTATTGTCGAATTGTGTGTTGTGAAGTTTTTTTTTGCGTTAAATAATGTTATTATTATGAAAATAATGTAAAATTTCAAAATCATGCACGAGCACGGTGCAGTATTGACAAACACCTATGAACTTCTATTTATAAGTAAGGATTTGAACATGGTATAAACCTGAAAGTTTGTGATGATGCTTGAGATATATCCCCAAACCAGATGTCATCACCAAAACTCGTGCCAATTAGCTCATATGGTTGAAATAATTGAATTTCTGTTAGATATCAGTGAATTCCTTAGGAAATTGCATACATTTAGGCGTTTTCCGCGTATATCTTGAAATTAAACTATTCGTTATTTATATAAATATTGCATTGTTAAGAATTTGATAAGCATATTCGGATTCAGAGAGCTCAAATTTATCATGTAGAGTTGTTTTGAAAACTAACAATAATGGCATTGACAAGTGATCAATTTCACCCCGAAATGAGATCCCCTGATTTTTTTATTTTAGAGATATTTGTTAACACTAAAATGACATTTGTTAGAAAATTTCGCTACATGAGTCAATGAGGCTCACCTTTGTACTTGTTTTCCTTGTTCTTCCTACTTGCATTTAGTTGTTTGGAATTGTTAACATTATAGAAAACATACTAGAAAAAACGTGAAAAATGATCAATTTCACCTGAAATTACGGTATTTTCGAAAAAGTTACAGATTGTTGTCTTAACAAAGGCTATGTATATCTGCACATACCCGCTAATTGGATGTACCATGAGATCTTTCGAAAAATACGATAAATAAATTTAAGATTAGAAATTACGATCAATAATACTAGTATATTTTTACTTTAATGAAAAACAAATTTCTCTATCATGGGTTATATAACAGAAAACAGCGGTAAAAATGAAAATGAAAACATTTTTTCCCCTAAATTCCAAATATTCCAAACACTTATCTTTGAACAGTGATTTTTAAAGAAATTAATTCAAATTTCTCTATAGGATGACAAATTTCTTTACATTACAAATCCTGATGAAAAAAGCTTTTGAAATCTTTGCTGTTCGGAATTTGAGACAAAATGGAACTTACAAAAAAAAAATTGAAAATTGGAAAATGTCCTGATTTTGAATCTCCAGGAAATGGTCACCCTATGCACCCCTGAACAACTTTGTCGAAGACCTGAACTTTCTATCTCTTATGGATCACAAGCTAAAACTAGTTTAAAATGCTCAATTTTACATGCTCACTAGCGCCATCAAGCGGCAAAATCGCGAACCAAACTATTTGCTTTCCGGATGTCCTTGATCCCCTGAACAACTTTGCTGAAGATCGCTTCTTTGCAAGTCGTAAGGATCTCGAGATATAGCAATGTGAATTTACCTGTTTTGAGGTGATGCTAAACTTTTCAGGGTGATTCAATATTCAGTTGGGTGTTGCAATACTTATTTTAGTGAGTCCGTATTTATGACGGGTAGTGTATATATCAGTTAACCCAAATTTGGGTTATCCCACGGAAGAGCCGAATTGCGTCAAAAGAAGTCAAAGTTGGGTTGGTTTGCGGCTCCGTGTATACTGCCCATAAAGGCATAGGCACAACTGGTCGGGGTTCTGCTAAACCGCACCAAGTGCCAAAATCTTTATTCCGAGATATTTTACTTTAAACTCTTTTCCTGTACTAGTTTAACGCGGATGACAATTTTATTTTTTTATCACTCACATGCGATTAACAGTGTTCAATAAGTACACCGAGATTAAATATACTAGTAAATCATCAAAAATTAACTATGTAATTGGATTTCATTAAACAATATGAAGCACTCAGTTCACTCTGGCTGAACAAAAATTGAAAAATATGGTTCTTGGTTCGGTATGGTTGGATGTGTTTCACAGTTTTCAACAAGACAAGTAAAATTGGAGACAAATGATGTTTATCATCACCGTGCATGTTGGAATCCA
Organism: Aedes aegypti; assembly: GCF_002204515.2. Lineage (NCBI taxonomy): Eukaryota > Metazoa > Arthropoda > Insecta > Diptera > Culicidae > Aedes > Aedes aegypti. Next base: position 245,219,541 of record NC_035109.1, read on the forward strand.
TGCCACAAGTGTTTATGAGAAGGATTCGTATGTATTGAATCAAGGTTCTCACGTGTTCATACATAGATCCTAATGATCGAAGAAAACCATGAATTCGCTCTGCCAAAGCGCACCAAGTTGCTCCCATTTGGTGCTCCTTTGCTGATCAAGTTCACAGTTCAATGCGTGAAGTGTTCACCAGGAATCACCATCTTTTTAGATGTACATTGACCCGCTGATGTTTTTCTGCAATATAAAAATAAGCACAGAATCTAAGAGTTGTTTGATTTCCATCACCATCGGATAGAACATCAGAAAAAAAAAGCTTCACCGTGATTCGAACTCTTGCCTTCTGAGTGGTAATCTAGTGTGCTACCACTAGGTCATCTTCACTTCTTGAAGGAATGGTGATAAACTTGAATCAAGTAATGTGCAGTTTGTCTGACGGGGTTTGATGGCGATAATGCCATTTTCTGAACAACTAAAGCGCACCAAGTCCACCTGAGTTGTTCACACAGCATCAGATTAAATTAATTCGTTTTTTCATTATGGTTTCTGTGTGGTTTGATAAACACAGTGGCGTAGCTAGGGTTTTCGGGGCCCGGTGCGGAGTCAAATTTGGGGGCCCTTCTAAATAGAGGTATGTGCCAATTGACTGGTCAATCAATCGAAATAATAGTATACTTTTGATCAACATTAATATTTGGGATTGAAAACAATAGATTTCGTGTTCATCTATTGTTGAAATTGTTTTTGATTTTTATTTAGTAGTCAAAACGTTAATTAATGGAGAGTTATATACCGATACTACCACTTCAGGGCTGATAGCGGATAAGTGTTTAAAAAAGAAACTTTAAAGACCTCATGCCAGAAAAATGAAACCAAGATGAGACTGAACAGGAACCACATTTTGATAAGGATTACTCAAGCAATCCGACCAGGCAACTCTTAAAGCGTCTTTTCTTAAAGATTATGTGGAGTTTATTGATTTTCTTTAGGAATTTCATCAGAATGTATTTCAGATATTTGATAAAAGTTTGCTTCAACTATTAATTCGAAGATTTATTTATACACTTCCCAAGGAATAATTCCTCCTCATCCTTCCTCGTTTGAGGTACCTTGAAAAACTTAACTACTTAGAACTTTTTCCAGTGATACCCACTGATTTTTTTTTCCACAGATTCCTTTTAATAAATTCCCAGATTAGTCTTCAAATATTTGTTACAAGATTTTTTTAGGAATTTGTCCAAGGAAATTTTTCAGATTTTTATTGGAGGGGATCTCTTAAAAAACTAGTTACATTTCTAAACGAAATCAGGAAATACGAAGACGCATCGTCAGTGGAAGTCGTGCCTATTATGGGCTCCAGAAGAAAGATTCACCTCCGCACCAAATGCACTATGTACAAAACGCTCATAAGACCGGTAGTCCTCTACGGGCATGAGACGTGAACTATGCTCGAGGAGGACTTACAAGCTCTTGGGGTTTCCGAACGCCGAGTGCTAAGGACGATCTTCGGCGGCGTGTGGCGGCAAAAGATTAGCCACGAGCTCGCTCAACTCTACGGCGAACCCAGTATCCTGAAGGTAGCTAAAACTGGAAGGATACGCTGGGCAGGGCATGTTGCAAGATTGCCGGACAACAACCCTGTAAAGACGGTGATCGCTACGAATCTGTTCGGTACAAGAAGGCGTAGGGCGCAGCGAGTTAGCTAGATTGACCAGGTGCACCAAGACCTGGAAGTCGAGGATTGAGAGAAGCGGCCATAAACCGAGTGAATTGGTGAAATATTGTTGGAGAGGTTTTATCAAGCTAATTTATATACAACCAAATAAATAAAATAAATAAAAATATCTAAAGGAAATCGTAAATATATCACTGATGAAATACATCATATGATTAATTCCCACAAGAGAGAAGTCTTTCAAAGATCTCGGGATCTCTTCTGGACTTTTGAGAAAGTTTAAGATGAGTCTTCAGAGGGACTAATAATGAAATAATTGGAAAACTACCCAACCAAAATTCGCTAGAGAAAAATCTCGAGTGAAACTGTGTTGAGCTACAGGAATAATTGCTGTAGAATTTTGTGGTTTTAAACACTACCTAAGTTTTCAAATTCAAGAATCCAATTAGAGTTTACTTCAAAAATAATTCCAGAATTCTTTGAATGCGATCATTTTCTATGGAGAAATTAAAGAGCAATCCTTATTGAAAATTTATGAGAATCCTTGGAAGAATTGATGGAGCAAAACCTGGGATAATCAGTGTGGTAATTATTGAAAGATAGGTTCCGAAAACGGCTGGAAGTGTTTCTGAAAAATTGTCATGAGAGACTTTCGAGGAATTCTTGTATGATTACTTGAAATAAATTCCATGAATTACACCAATCGTAGAATAAACCTTTGTTATTTTCGTGAAAAAAAAAATTTGAAGGAATAGGGTATCTCAGTGTAATACCTGGAGAAATAGTTACAAGCATCTCTGAAAGAATTTTCGTTGGAATTCCTGAGAGAATTGCTAGAGGAATCTCCATAAGAATTCTTGGGGGGGATCCCTGGAGAAGTATCTTATGTATACCTAAATACAGCACCGAATGAATCTCTAGAAGAATCCCTGAAGATTAAAATCAACGGGTGTGGCCCATTTTGCATACGGGCGTTTGGCATAATGGACGTTTCGCATAAACCAGTTTCATACAAGAACAGGTAGCATTTTAAAGAAGGCATATAGTTCTGATTATGACAAATGTCCGTATGCGAAACATCCTTATGCGAAACGTCTCCGTATGTCAAACTTTATTGGTCCTTATGTATTTATGTCTTTACGTCAAAATCAACGAACCTATGGAGTAGTCGCGTAGTAATATCTGGATCCTAGAGAATTTACATCACGATTCATTACATTACGAAAATGGAACTATAAACTTTAGATAGATAAGATTCTCAGGATAAGATGGTTTGCGTAGAAAAGAAACTTTAGAGACCTTTGTTCACCTTTGTTCGTGTATATATTTCGGTTTGGTACTTTTCAAGAATATATAAAATATTGTGTACAAATATTCATTTCGGCTTGGTTGAGGATATAAAATGTTTCCAAACCAGTACATGGCTTCCTCAGGCTCAAGGTATAGAGGGCCCCCTGATATTCGATGATTAACAGAACAATATATTTTTGAATCCAAAACTACGATGTTCTATTCAAAAGTGCTGTTCTACAGTGTTGAAATAAATGCTGTTCTTATCACTTTACTAGATGATATAGTGGCCCCTACTTATCACCAATTCAGGGCCCCTGTAAACCTGATTTTTCTTGCCCCGTTAAATTTTGATTTGTGCAATTCTCAATTTCTATTGCAATGAGAAATTTTCACCATGATCTTGGGGCCCCTAAGAATCCGGGGCCGGTGCGGGCCGCACCCACCGCACCCCCCTAGCTACGCTAATCCAGTACTGGATAAACATATTATATAACAAGCTAGTGCAAGTATGTATTGCATGTAAATGCCTTTACTCCATGTCTAAATGTGATTTTCAGATAAACAGTACTTAGTGCGGTGTGTTTGCTGGATAAAATTTGAAAGGAAATAGATCAATGCCATCGGAGCTATATTTTATTTTATTTAATCAATTGCTGCCCAATGGCCAGTGAACCTCTATTTCTATGAGTTGCTTAGAATGGATAAATTGTAAGAATATAGAAAGAAGTTGAAAAAAATGAGCTTTATATCTGATAAATGAATTCCCTCTGATGACGTGCGTTGGTTTATGGTTCGCTCTGGCTGAACAAAATTACAGTTTTACATGTCCATCAAAAAAAAAAATTGATGTAAGATTACAAGGGACTGTTCAAATTACTTGATATTTTTATGGTTGAAGGTAATGATTATTTGAGTCCTCTGGTGTAAAAAAGTCGATTAGGGAAAAATGGCACTTGGTGCGGTTTAGCAATAGAAATATTAGTAGTAGAACGCTAATGACGTGGTTGTCACCAAACTGATTTCAATTTTTATTACCTTAAATTATGGTTTTTCATTGTTTGTTCTATACCATGATGTTGTTTTGGTTCTTAAAATTAATCTGACATTTTGAGGCCCGGTACTCACGCTGTCAGTTCGTGGCAAACTAGATGTTGGTAACACGAAAAGCAGCGACATTAGCATTCTTAGGTTAATGCTTCTACTGGTTTAGCAGAACCCCGACCAACTGTCCCATATGGAAAAAGTAGGCATTGAGAAAAAACCGCTCAAAGTTTGAAGTTTGCCTGGTCATATGTTAATTATGTTCTAGTACATTTCCGCATGCCACACTCATTCAGTAGAACATCACAGACTAATAATTTTGCTACTATTGATCAGCAACAAGTATAAACTTGAACATAATTCAAGTTTTGCTATGCTATTGGGGTTCAAAGTTCGTATAGAGACTGTTATGTTTTTATTTTTCAATATGGGACTACCGTTAAGTCACCAGTCACCGTGCGGCCTCCATTCACATATATAAATTCCTACAGAATATTCATACAATTTTCACAAATTATTCTTTTGTCAGCAAAATAAGATAAAACTAATAAAATAAAGTAGTTCATGTGAATTCTGTTTAATAATGAGATTTTGCTCTTAGTAGGAACGCCAAAAATTAACATTATTCAGTTTAACGTTAGAGTATCAATTTTTTTTATAATTTCAACAAGTTTTCGCTGTAGATACTTCTGATAAGATGTATTTCATCGTATGAACCATGAGATTTTATGCAAATAAGATTTTTTTATTGTGTTTTAGTCGAAACACAAATGCACGGTGAATTTATTCATATGCGTGCAGTATACTGTTTTCACATCAAGTTAGTAAAAACACTATTAAATGACGTATTGAGTTTAAAATATTGTATCCACAATAGGTGTCATCTATTATTTGCCAATCACATAAAGTTTCCATTTACATTCATCTTTGGATTAATGGAAAAGTATTGAATTTATGTCTGAAATTCACCCATTCGTACACCTACCAAAATTCAAACGTACAACATTCAAAACTAAATTTAGAAGCTCTGTTTGATTGCTTAAGTGTTTTATTATGATTTTCAGATGTAGTGAAGTACATTACGACAATTCATTAGCGGACATACCGTCGTGCGGGGTGACATTGCACTATGGTCCAGGAATCAGTTTTACGCGGAAAGATGCATTTTGAGCTTTAGAATGAAACATTAGACAAAAACGGTCTTCTACAAAGTTGTTTGTATTAGTAAGGTCCTTTGTTTGGTGTTATTTAAAATTAGGGTGGACCACATTTTCATAGAAATTGTGTAACTAACTTTCTTATTTGTAGAAATTATACTATACATGCTTCAGCAAAGTTGTAGACCATTCAATTTCAATCAACTTTGTCAAAACAAGTTTTTTTCATATCTCTTAAATTGACCGATTTAGAGCTATTTTACTACGGTGACATAGGGTGGTCCGAACAAAATTGGTTTTCTGGCTCTAGAGTTTTCAATTCAAATTTCTCATCAAAGTAGTCTATGAAACACTTTTAGAGCTTTGAAAAATGCGTAGTTTGGTGAGTGAAGAAACTCGCTATCTCTTTCCGTTTGGTAGTTATTATTGTTTTTCTCTCAAAAACATGCCTACTTCGATTGTGAATATTTCTGATTGGGGCAAACATAAAAAATATCTTTTGAAAGCATTTAAAAGACAAAAAAAATTGTAAATTATATCAAAAAATTACAGATGTGTTATTTTTGTAACTCTAATAAAACACCTTGAAAATCAAATATTTTTTATCACAAAAACTTTAATAACTTTTGAACTAAAATAGATATCAGCAATATTTTTGCATGAAAATTTGCGTTTTGTTAAGTTTTAAAAGTCGTTTATAGACGACTTTGACGAGAACTAATATTAAAAACACTAGAATTGAAAAACTGATTTTTGTTGGACCACCCTTTGATGATTAGGAAAAAATGCTCTAGATTGGTCAAATTTTGAGCTACAGAAAAACTTTTTTTGGCAAAGTTGGTCAAAATTCCAAGTTCTACCGCTTTGTCTAAGAGTATATACCAGTATTTTTGCAAATAAAAAAGTTGATTATATGATTTGTGTGAAATTGTGGACCACCCTAGTTTTGAATGACTCAGTATGAAAGCCTACATTTTTGTTAACAATTTTGTAGAAGATCATTTTTGTCTAAAATTTTATTTTCATGCTCAAAATGCAAAATAATAAAGAAATACATACAGTGATACCTCCATGAGTCGATGTTCCAGGACTCGATATCGACTCATGGAACCATACTAAAAACAAAATTTCATGGTTACTATGATGGTCCCTAGAAGCAGCTTCCCAAAGGATTCCATGACTCGATATTTCCATGAGTCGATGGTCCCTTCAATATCGACTCATGGAGGTTTCACTGTACTATGAAAATCTTCAAAATAGTTTTAAAGACCTATCTTTCTTATTTCAGATTTCTGGTCAAAGCGGTCTATGAACGGCTTTTAGAACTTAACAAAACGCAAATTTTCATGCAAAAAGATTGATGATATCTTTTTTAGTTCAAAAGTTATTAAAGTTTTTCTGCTTAAAATCATTTGTTTTTAAGGGCATTTTATTAGAGTTACAAAAATAACACATTTGTAATTTTTTGATATAATATACAATTTTATTTTGTCTTTTGAATGCCGTCAAAAGATATTTTTTATGTTTTCCCCAATCAAAAATATTCACAATCAAAATATGCATGTTTTTGAGAGAAAAACAACAATAACTCCCAAACGGAAAGAGATAACGAGTTTCTTCACTCACCAAACTACGCATTTTTCAAAGCTCTTAAAGTGTTTCATAGACTATTTTGATGAGAAATTTGAATTGAAAACTCTAGAGCCAGAAAACCAATTTTTTTCGGACCACCCTATGTCACCGTAGGAAAATAGCTCTAAATCGGTCAATTTAAGAGATATAAAAAAACTTGTTTTGGCAAAGTTGCTTGAAATTAAATGGTCTACAACTTTGCTGAAGCATGTATAGTATAATTTCTGTAAATAAGAAAGTTAGTTACACAATTTCTATGAAAATGTGGTCCACCCTAATTTTCAATAACACCAAACAAAGGAACTTACTAATACAAACAACTTTGTAGAAGACCGTTTTTGTCTAATGTTTCATTCTAAAGCTCAACATTCATCTTTCCGCGTAAAACTGATTCCTGGACCACTGTGCATTGGTCCATAAGGGTGGCTTTGGGTCAAGATTTTTACAGCAAACTAAAACCAGAATAATGAAAACAATGTGGAAAGCTTCAAGAATACATTATAAATAGCCACTGGATGGTCATGGATTAGTTTGTTGCCTTCCGTGCTAGTCAAGAGATGCATCGAAAAGGGCGGTCAAAGTCACCCCCTAGGACCAATGTCACCCCGAACGGCGGTATATGAAATGTAGGTAAAATTATGAGAAATGCCAGTTTAACAATGATTTTTGCTAAAAAAAAATCCAATAATTCGAAGTATAGCGTTCATTTCGGTAATCGAATCCAATCTATTTATTATATTGGTGAGCTCTGATAGAAATTTAGTTGAAATATATACAGTTTACAGAAATCATAAACCGTTTTTATCCCTTTTGAGTTCAGGAAATTGTTGTGCCAAAACTCTTCTAAAATGATATTTTTAATCAATGTGAACCAAATTTTCGTTCTAAACAACAGGTAAAGGTTCATTTTGAACATGTATGTAAAAATAATTTGAACTAAGAACTTTGTTTTACAATAAAGTACCCTAAACTAAGCTGTACATACCTCCACATAATTGATGGTATCGCAATATTCAATTATCTTTGAATTAATTATCAAATTATATTCAAAATAGCACCCTATTTTGCAATTTATTGATTTCATAAGAAAAATACGAAATAACTTGAATGAGCAGAGAGCATTGATATACTTTTTTCTATAATATATCCTGTTGTTTTCATCATTTTAAAAAACGTTTGTGTTGCGGTGACGGCAATAATATTTATTCTATAAATCTTTATAATAATGTTTGGTAGTAAAATGTAAATTAAAAATAACAAATATGCAGTGTTTTGATAACTATGGATTATGTATATCCATTTAGGGTGATTATAAAACGAAGCCAAACTTTGAATTTTCAAGTGCACAAGACTGGAGAATCTTACAACAGTTCACGTTGGAAATCAATCAAATTACTTGCTTGCTGGTGGTGACCAATGGGATAAATTTTCAACGCGGAGCGCTGATTGGTTCTCAAGTCTTGTGCTCTAGAAAATTTGAGTTGTGGCTTCGTTCTATAATCACCTTAAGAGCCAAACTGAGAGAAATTCATTAAAATTTTTGGGTTTGGATTTGTTATAAATGTTATATTACCTAAGATCCAAAAGTATAAGTTGTCGATATCCACTCCTAGCTACTGTAAAACTGCTTATAATTTTTTGAAACTTGTGCTATATTTGCAGTACCGTATTCCGGGGTATCATTGATCAGCGGGGTAACATTGATCGGAATGACCCATCTCATAAAAAGTTCGTATCGCCATTTATTGATGGAACATTTCCAAATCATGAATGTTGCTTCTCTTTCTTATATTCATAAGCTAATGAAAGTGAAGATTTTTGCGTAAATTGCGTTTACCTTATGCGAAAATTTGTCAACTTTTCGAAACAATTATTTCAATGGGTAAGGATGACACTACCGAACATCCATGCCTCACATAAGTTCTGCAAACGATATAAGCAAGGAAAATGCAATTCTTACTTAAAATGGCATCGCCAAAAACGATTCCATTGTCAAAATTTTCATAAGTATGCTCAATTAGGCAACATTAACGAATTACTGTTAAGAATATAGAATTTCCTTAGGAAATTGCCTACCTTTAGGCATCTTCCGTGGCTCGAGGTGTTTTTAATTTTTAAATAACTTAAAAAGAAAATGACTTGTAAGCGTTTGGCTTTCATATTCGGCTTCAGAAGCCATGATTTAAGTAAGTAACGACATTTTCAATATTACCGAACATTGTTTACATAGGTGATCAATGTTACCCCATATCAGCTAAATAAAAAATCGCCTAAAACATTTTTTCAAACATGCTTAAATCTTTCAAAAAACAAAATACAGTATGTAGTCTCAAACTATGGGTGGCAGTACTTGTTTTAAAAATATAAAATTTGCAACATTTGCATTTTCAAACGAAATATTTGAGAAATATTCAAAAAAATGATCAATGTTACCCCGGATTACGGTAATCATTCTTAAGGAAGCGATGTTGAAAAAAGTGTAAGTTATTGTTCAACTTACCGAATATTTTAGCAAAAAACATGGGAAAAGTGGTATTTTTCTTAAATTTACTTAAAATTTCGTTAACAACAGATTACATTTCATTTGCCGTAGCAGTTCATTTTTGAATGTTGTATATTTCTATTTCGTTAGGTGTACGAATATAGAGTTGGGTCAATTTTAGACACAAACCCAATACTTTTCCATTATTCCAAAGATTTAAGCAAACTAATACAGTTTGTCATTGCCAAACAATAGATGACACCTATGACCTTCGTTATTGATAAAGTATATCGAAGTCCATGCACCATTTAATATTTTTATACCAACTTGATATGAAAACAGTGCCCCGTACGAAAATGAAATTGAGTCACTGTATGATTCCTATTACCGTGCATTAGTATAAAAGGTTTGAAGTTATCGGGTAATATTGGATTTATTGTTATGTCGTTAATAACATACTTCATATTTAAGTTTTGAGCGAATATGAAATGGTTTGGATAATACAGTCACACCATCTATAACGATTTTGATAAAAAAAATAATGATTTTTCAACTTTCTATGGCTTTTATTGTAAAATAAAATTTGAATACCCTTGAAAATGAATGCGCACACTACTAGCAACATATTTGCTTCACCAACAACGTTTCTTCAAGATACAAAATTAAATCATGACGAAAACTATACGCACGGTAAATGGTGCACCAGCGTGCACGGTGAGTGGTGACATAGAACGGTACGAGGCGACCTTAACATGATATTTGTAAACATATTTTTTTTTGTAATGCATCACTGATAGATTTTTCCCTGAATTATGGTATAATAACACGCTTCGTAGTGGTATTCTAGCTTTTAATGATTTGGAAAAAATATATAATTTTTTGAAGTGCAGATTGTTTTAAATGCACGGTGAATGGTAGCTTGACGGTACACTAACTTCATATTTTTCCGCAACATTGTCAAACAAAGTGTGTTAAATTTTATATGCATAGTAAAGTATATATTGAAACAAGAATATTGCAATGATAAAAGTTGTTGGTTCGAAAATCAATATGGGACAGTTATGCTTTTATGGGCAGTATAAATAAAAATGGTTTAAATAGATATAAGAATACATTTTTATATTGTCATTAGGTATTTTGTTATCCCTATACTTTGGACAGAAATCTTTTTGAAATCCAATAAGGATGAAGTCATCACTCAGCCTGAAGATTCTATCAGAATCGTATTATCTATAATATTTCTGTAATCAATAATCACTTGCTTCTAGTAAAGGCTATCTTCTATTCGAGATCTAGTAAAAAAATCTCCAACTTGCAACCTTCACTGTCAGACCCCATCCGACGACGTATCACTGTTTGATCACTGTTCAGTCAATCCGTTGGGCAAATGTTTGCCGTTTGTCTATGAGGAAAATTAGTATCAATTTACCTATATCGTCTTGACCGACATAATATGAAATGGTTCATTTATTGGTGATCTAACCCACCATATATTACATGACAAATTTATAATTGATTTATGGTGCTCTGGAATAGTAGCGTGGAGAACTGGTATCATCCATGCGAATAAAGAATTTCGAAATCCATTTTCATGGTGCGATTTTACTTTCGCCAACTTTCCCATGTAGATAATACTTTGAGTTATAGACGGCCGGAATGGTGATGCCTTTTGCCTAACAGTTGACACACCTTTTCTGTTGCCTTTTATCTGTAAAGGCGCACCTTTTGGACGTCCCAGTCACTATACTGCCCGTTTAGATGCCGGATGCCTCTTCCATTAAGTGTATTTCCTGTGCCTGAGAAGGCGAACACGGGCCAAGATTGCAAGGTCATTGCAAAGGCGAAGCGGGAGGAAATACGCGCCCTGATTTGTGAGATAGTATAATGTCTTCCCTATACTTGCCTACATGTCTCGCGAGCTGCAGGAAGCGGTTGAATCATGGGAAATCTTTCTGCTTGCGTTTTTTTTCTGGTGAATAGGACACATTGTTGTGGGTGATATCAGCCGAACGCATGGGTTTATGGGTCTTCTTTTTTCCGGTAATGGCCTTTGAAAATCTACGTGGTAAAAGGTGTCGTAAAATTGGCCCATTTAATTGGATGGATGTAGGAAATGGATGAGTATAAAATGCGTAGTTAGCTGGATTCGACATTTGCACGGAAGCGAAATGTACAAGACAAGAAAAATTAGATCCACCAAACTGACGGAGCAATAATGATTAAGGAACGTTATCTAAAATTGCGATCTACTCAATAATTCAAATTTGAAATTGCGCTAATTGGATGGTCATGGTAATTATTGATCTTCTTTTTCTTTCTTATATTACGTCCAAACTGGGACAGAACCTGCTTCTCTGCTGATTGTTCTTATGATCACTTCCACGGTTATAAACTGAAAGCTAGCTTTGCCAATTGACATTGAAAAGTGAACAAACTTTTTTCATGTCTTTTCAGTTACAACTTTGCTGAAGACTACATTTTGATGGGACATATAAATGATTTGTTTTTATTGATAACAAATTCGAAATCATGCTGAGATGATCAATCAATTAATTTCAGAGAAACACTGCTTTTTTGCTGTAGAACTTAGTAGCCTGGATTGCTTTGATCTACTCTTCTCGCCAGGACCACCACTATTGCCTGCCAAACAGTTGGTGGGGCATGCTGCATGCAAACCCACTTTATGATGATAGACTCTACCCCATTACCCCGAAACCCATTCTCCCGAATGCTATTAACTCGAACGCCATTACCCCGAATTCCAAATCCCCGAACGACCCATCATCCCGAATGACATTTCCCCGAATTACAATATCATGTGGAAATGTCATCAGTAGCATCATGTCAGGATAATTGTAAATGCGGGGAAATGGCATTCGGAGTGATGGAATTTGGGATAATGGTACATTCGGGGTAGGGGAATTCGGTGTGATGGCATTCCGGGAAATGGCGTTCGGGGTAATGGGGTAGTATCATCTACACGTCAATGTCGTGTGTTTTTCTTATAGATTTGCGCAATGAGGAAAACCACATGACTGGAGTGTGGTAGCCATATGGATTTCGTCATTGACTTCACGGTACTTATAAGGTACCGTGGGGTAAGTGGATACAGAAAAATCAATAGTCAACTTGATTGTTGTATACATCTAACGTTAATAATGTGATTCAAACTTTTTTCTGTGGATGACAAATGAGGGACTATGATACTTCAAATCGTCAATTATTTTGATTTTTCTGATTGTTATGTTTTGAGTATGAGGGACTTGAAAATTTGCGCCAAATGATCCACTTGCTCCACCAAGGTGGGGTAAGTGGATCACCAATAAAAAAAATCTAATCTCAAAACAAATGAGGTGTAATTATGTTTGATAAGAATGATATTACTCTCGTTCTTGTTATAAGTGCTAGTTATGTTACATTTTGATACTTTGAAAATTAAAAAGTATCTTTATTTTATCAAAATATTATAAAAAATGTTTATACATTGATTCACACTAAAAAAAAATTGTAACTAACATAATTTGGAGAAAATTTATCTATTTTATTCTCATAAGTTATACAGACGTATTGTAGAATTATTCCTAATGATGTTTTCGAAAAACACTTGTAGTTTAAAAATAATAGCTACATTTACTTTTGTTTAACAAACTGAAATCTTTTTATTCTATTCATGAATATAATTGTACCACCTGTCTAGAATAATTTATATCGTCAAATAAGGTACGATAATATGCTTTCAATAGGAAAATTTGTTTATTTTGCTCTTTCGCAATTCAGCTTAGATACACCACGAATAGTTTTGTATAAATTTTGCAATATTCATTCTTTTATATTGTTTTTATACTCTGGTATTAGAGTCAAAATACTTTTAGGTGGATTAATTCAAATGTTCTATGAAACTTTGGCAAATTTAAGCTAGCAATGAAAAAAGTTAAAGGAAAACAACGTTTTTGGTGCGAAAATAATCAACATATTCAAGTATTTATGCTTAATATGGACAAATGATCCACCTACCCCACTGATACACTTCCTCCACTGTACCTTAATAATATGTGTATCAACATTAAGTTGTCATGTGAAACAAACATGAATGTCTAAATATTAAATCATGGAAACCAACTGATTTGCTTAATAAATTCGAAATGTAGTGGCTTTAGATAGTCATGTGTGATATAATATGAATGTCATGAGAATGAAAGAAGAAATTTGATAGAAATTGCTCCCCACAATATGGATTCTAGGCTCCTCTGCTTGTCGCAAGCTCACTCAAATGTTTTTTTTTTTCAAACAACTGAGTCAGCAACAAGCGGGGCACCGCAAATCCATAATTTGGGAAGCCCGGGATTAGCATATTTCATTTTATTCGAAGCTGAAAGCTATAAAAATCTGTTAGTGGAATTAGTTTTTTTCTCTAACACCATACATTATCCAATGCTGGAATGAATGCATTTGATTTATTGAAAATTAGAATGAACTCCTCATCTTTACTCGGACATCTTCACTAATAGAAAGAAAAACGAATCCGCAAATTTTCCTCTAGCACTTTCAGTTTCAAAATTTGCTTCTTCTCTTCGGAACATGATGCTAACTGTCGTTCGACACGAGGTCCAACCGCAATTTAGTTTGCTATACTCCACTGCACTGTGACGTCACGCATCAATTTTGACAGGTACTGGTCCTGTTGTTTACAGTTTGGACTTAGTACTTTTTTCGAATCATTCTTAATTTCGTGAAAGTTTGCTGCGAGGAGAGGTCAAATCCACTACAGATACCCACGGATCGTATTATTCTATCTTCCTACCGTGGAAAATCGTCACCATCAGCATGCTGGTGATAGAAATGCGAAGATGAAAAAATGATGGAAAAAACGACTAAGTCCGAAACGTAAACAACAGGACCAGCAGCTGTCAAATAAGTGAGGTTAGGCTCGTCATATGCAGCGCTCTATGGGTTGATCACTAGCAATGGGTTACATGTTGCTGTGTGCGTTTTGAATGCAAATTTCAAATGCGGGAACACTAAACGCGGTAAGATTTTTCACAAGAAATGCGATGTCAAAGCTAGATTTTTCTTGCTAGGGCGGCGGTGATTTATGTAATCGTTGCTAGATGTCCTTTGATAGTTTTGTGTTACCGCATTTGGAGAACGTTTAGTCAAGATTTGTATCTCAAATGCAAACAGCAATACATGGTCTGATTCTCTACTCACCACATAGTAACGCACTTGCGCTAGTGTCTATGCATGAAAAATCGCTAAAAGATAACGCGCAAAATATTTGTATGTTGAAATGCATCTGATATTCGTCTCATAATTGGCAAATATTATCGAAACAATATTTGGAACCGATTGTACGTGAGCCAGAAAACCAGTATTCGTTGGACCACCCTATGTCGTCATTGTAAAAACGCTCTAAATTGATCAATTTAAGAGCCACAAAAATTTTTTTTGGCAAAGTTGCTTGAAATTGAATGATTTACAACGTTGTTGAAGCATGTATACTATAATATCTACAAATAAGAAAGTTAGTTGTACCATTTCTATGAAAATGTGGATCACCCTAACTTTCAATAACATCAAACAAAGGGCCTTACTAATACAAACAACTTTGACTGTTTCCGTCTAATGTTTTAATTTAAAGCTCAAAATGCATCTTTCTGCGTAAAACTGCATTCTAAACCACTGTGCAATGGTTCAGCTTTCATTAGAAAAGTTTACCAAACCTAAACAAATATTTCGGTGCCGCTAAGCAATCATTTTTTATTCACGATTCGACACTTCTAGTGTAGATCTTCAAAAGGAAACTACTAAACTTGGTCGTAGCTAGGAAAAACAGTGTTAAGGGGCTTACATTATAAAATTGACCAAAAACTTCAGTAAAACAAGAATTTATAATGAACAAATCGACTTCTGTTTTTCTTTTACCATTTGAATGCTTATGAATGTTTTGCATAGAAAAATAGTACTACCCATAGTCGTTGTAAGCTATAAGATTCTAAGAGGTTTGTCCTATTTCGTGGTCTCCTTTGCCTGCTTCTACATAAAATTGATAACATGTAGAAGTCAAGTTTACAAATTTGAACACAGATTTCTGTTCAAATGGTAATAAACTGTTGTTGCGGAATAAAATTGTTGTAACAAGAACAGGTGAGGACAATGTCTTTGTTGCTGCATGTTGGTTGACAATTGATCCACTGTGTATGAATAAGGAAAAAAAACTTCAAAATTGATTTCACTTAAGAAACTGCTAAAACCCTATTTCGTGAGTCTGTTTTCCTGTAAAATGTAAGCCAAAGTAATGACAAGTAGGTTTTTCCGGCATGATTTCGTTTATAGAAGTTAAGTGAACTTGTTTGAGAAGAAATATAAATTTTCTGATTGCACTTCAAATTTATTTAAAGAAAAGAAACTACGAAAAACTCTATTTCATGAGCTTGGTCGTCTGTAAATCTAATTTCAAAGCGATGAAACGATGCTTTTTCGGAATAAATTTGCTTATAGAAGTTAGGTGAACATGTTTTTGTAGAAATAGAAATGTTTGATTACACTCAAAATTTATTTTACACATACCCTTTTTCAAGCTAGTAAATCGAAAATTAAAGCAAAAGTTTGTTTTTTTATCATCATGAATTTAATTTTAGAAGTCTAGTAAACATGCTTGAGAACCAATAGAAATTTTTGATTTCTTTCAAAAATTAGTTTACCCAAAATACTACATAAAACCCTAGTTCGAACTCCTCGCAAGTAATGAACGATACCTTTTTAAAGCAGCTGTTTCGGGCAGCTTAAAACTGAAATTTTATTAGAATTTAGTATCAGGTCATAGTTTTGTACATCGGTAAAGTATAACAGTGCTTACATGAACAGTTTCCTTGCAATCCTTGCGTGTGCTCACCTTTTCCCGACAACCTCTGTACTAATTGTGCCGAAATTCAGCTTAGTTTCAGGTTAGTTTCAATAATAATTTTCCGTCGACGCACAGACTTTGCTCCGGTGTAATATACCTGCTAAGTACACAATTGTTCAGCAAAACTAGCTATATTTGGAGAGATACTACTTACGATAACTATTTTCCTTATACTTCACTTTCCAAATGCATTAAATTGAAGAAATTTTATATAATAACTTGCAGCTAACTTTTATAATTGCTCAACGAGGTATTTTTCTTTGTTTTTATTTACCTTTCATCATCATCTCTTTCCTTCTCCCTAATTTTGACAATAGGCGCAAGGTTACTCTTTAACAGGTATATATACTTCACAGTGGGTGGTGCTTACATAGCCCCGCCCCGTAACATTGGCATAGGCTCCGCCTTATGGCCAGATTTACGATTCTGAATTTCAAGCACCGCCAACTTAGTTACCGGTCGTTTCAGCAAACCTCTTGTTGTTCTTACTAGCGCTTGCCTAATCCTACCATCCTTTCCTTTAAATACTTGCATGACTATGCCACGAATCCAAGATTTGCGCTGATTTTCGTCCGTTACATACACCACATCACCTTCCACCAACGGTTCTGTTTCAGCATGCCACTTTGTTCTTTGGTTCAATGTTGGCAAATACTCCGAAAGCCATCGCTTCCAGAGTAGATCTGCCAGACGTTGTGACCTCTTGTAGTTGTCGCGCAACGCTTCTGCATCGTCGATTTGTCCAATCGGTTGTTCCTGCACCGCAGTCACCATTCCACGAAGAAACTGATTTGGAGTCAAGGCTGTTTCTGAACCGCTGTCCAGAGGAAGATAAGTCAATGGACGTGAATTCACTAAGTCTTCTGCTTCTATTATAGTAGTAAGAAGAATTTCGTCCGTTAACTTTTTCCCATCATCGAGTTCACTTAAAGCCGCTTTTACTGATCGTACTAAGCGTTCCCAGGCCCCGCCCATATGGGGAGCCGAGGGTGGGATAAAATTCCATCGGGTCGTAGCATCAGTAAATATTTCTCCGCATTCAACATCGATATTCCGAAGAATTTCCTTGCTCGCACTTTTGAAGTTTGTTCCATTGTCGGAAAAAAACTCGATGGGAGAGCCTCGTCGATATATGAATCGCCTTATTGCCATAATGCAGGACTGGGCTGACAAGCTGTGGGCGACTTCCAGATGCACAGCCCGCGTTGTGAGACATGTGAATAATGCTATCCACCGTTTTTCACTTCTTCTACCAACCGTCACGGTTACTGGACCGAAATAGTCTACTCCTGTATAACTAAAGGGTCTTTTATAAGGTGTAAACCGCTGTACTGGGAGAGGGGCCATCCTTGGTGTGACTGGCTTGCTTTTATTTAGTTTGCACCGAACGCACATCTGCGCTATACGCTTAAGATCTGCACGAAGATACGGTATGCAAAATCGTTGACGAAGTTCGTTCACCACAGTTTCGGTATTTGCGTGGCCTAGCTTCTGATGATAATGTTCTAGTAGTTTTGTTGTTATTGGATGCCTTCTCGGTAAAATTATGGGAAATCTCAGTTCAAAAGGAATGAATTCTCCATATTTCGTCCTTCCTTCCATCCTAATCACGCCGTTGTCATCCAAAAATGGAGATTTATCATACAGATAACTACCTTTTTCCAGTGAAAACTGTTTTTCGCAGGGAAGATGTTGATTCTTTTGCAATATTTTCATATCTTCTCCAAAAGCATAATTTTGCGCAATCTTCCATAAATAGGATTCAGCTTTTTGATGTTCTTCACGTTTCAACGGCACTGTTATAGAAGGAAATTTCTTCTGTACTAACTGCCGAATGTTGTTAGATGCTAGTATCGTTTCGATTTTCTGCCCCTTCGCCTTTAATCGTCAATTTGAGATAAACCGCAAAACGCAAGCCGTAGAACGCACTAGAACCTTCCAGCGAGAGATTCTCTCAGGGTTCACTAATGGTTCTAGTATTGAAACATCGTGAAATAAATGGACTGTCTTCATTTCTTCTAGTACGTTTGCTATAACCAATGTCTGTTCTGGTCACTCGGACTCCGGCAGATACAGAAAGCTTGGCCCGTTAAACCATGCCGATTTTGATTCGAATTTACGTCCTGCTTGCCATTTTGTAACCTCATCCGCCACGTTGCATTTCGTAGGCACCCATCGCCACTGATTGAGTTTGGTAATGCTGTGAATCTCTCCAATGCGAAACGAAACAAATTGTTTGTATTTTCGTTGATCGGAGTGTATCCAGGACAACACTGTCCTGGAATCCGACCAAATGAAACACTCTGTTATGGCAAGAGTGTGCGTGTCAATCACAGTATTCATCAGCTGTGCTCCAAGCACCGCTGCTTGAAGCTCCAGACGCGGAATAGTTAGTTGCTTTAGCGGAGCAACTTTGGATTTAGCCATTACTAAAGAACATACTGGTTGACCCGCCATCAGTACCCGGAAATAGGCGGCGCATCCATAGGCATATTGACTGGCGTCGACAAAAACATGCAATTGAAGAGTTTTTAATTCGACTTCTGATCCTTTTGTGAAATGGTATCTAGGCACTCTGATTTCTTCAACTTCTGGTAATCTTCTAATCCAATTTTTCCATTTTTCGAGACACTCGATATCAATAATCTCGTCCCATTCGGTTCCGCTTCGCCACAAATCCTGTATCAGTATCTTTCCGTAAACTGTAAATGGTGCCAAGAGTCCCAACGGGTCAAATAGACTCATTACACAGCATAGCACGATACGTTTCGTTGGCCTTCGTTCGCCACTCAAGAAAGGCATCAACTCATCACGCAACTTGGTCGAAAAAGAAAACTCGTCCCTATCTGCGCTCCATACTATACCCAGAACACGCTCAGTTCCAGTATCTTTATCCTGGTTGAAGTGTACTTGTTGCTCCACTTTAGGCTCCCCCAGCGATTGTAGAATCTCGTCGCAACTCGCTACCCAGTTTCGAATCTCAAACCCTGCACATGAATGCACATATCGTACCTCTTTGGATCGTTGTATCGCTTCTTCCACAGTATCAGTACTGTCGAAATAATCATCAACGTAATGATTATCAACAATTGCTCTTGCTGCATCTGGATATTTCTCAGCCGCTTCATTCGCGTTTTTGTTCTTAACAAATTGAGCGGAACACGGAGAACACGTCGCCCCAAAGGTTGCTACGTCCATCACGTAAACATCCACGCTTGACTCAGCATCGTTCCGGTACAAAAAACGTTGGTACTGCTTATCATCCTTCCTAATGAGCAATTGGTGATACATTTCTCTGATATCTCCACCGAATCCCACTTCTCTTTCTCGAAACCGGCTAATTACTGAAGGAAGTGAAGATAACATGTCGGGCCCTTTAAGTAACTGGGAGTTTAATGAGATTCCTTCAACTGTGGCCGCAGCATCCCACACCAAACGGATCTTCTCTGGCTTCTTGGGATTCACTACGACGTTCAGAGGAAGATACCAAACTTGTTCCGGTCTAGACTCCTGAAGCTCTCGAACCGTTGCCTTATGAGCATACCCTTTCTTCACATAATCAGCAATTAACGTACGCACCTTTCCATACATAGCATCATCCTTGAGCAAACGTTTCTCTAGGCTTTTCATTCGTTTCAACGCCATTGGGTAGCTGTCCGGCAAACATCGTTCATCGGTCCTCCATAGTAATCCTGTCTCGTAACGCTCGCCAACTTTCACCGTTGTATTTTCCAGAATCATCCTGGCCCTCTGATCGTCGGCTGACTCCGGCAGAAAAGCAATTGAAATACCCGATTCTTCCATAGCGTATTGATTCTTTATGAGGTCGTGTATCTCTTGGTTGGAAATTCCTTCGCACAAATGATGACCAATAAGGTTTCTCTCAGGAGCAGCAGCCGAAATTGGTCCATAAACCGTCCACCCTAACTTCGACTTGACCGCTATTGGCTCACCAGGTTTTCCCATCCTAGTTTCCAGAGGGGCGTAAAGATGAAGATCTTTTAATCCAATCAATATTTGCGGAACAGCGTGATTGTAATCTACCACAGGTAGACTCTGGAGATGTTGATATTTGTTCGCCATAATCTTAAATCCCAGCGTTTGTTCTGGCAATTTAAGTTCTTGCACAGTATGTGCCTTATGTATGGTGAAACGTTTCGATGAATTTCTCGCAGAAATCGACAAATCTACAATCTGCGAATCTTTTTCTACTCTCGATACACCAGCCGTCCAAGTAACACGCAGGGGTTGTGTCCTGCCTTTGAGATTCAATTGATTTACAAGCGAAGTTTCTACTAACGTATACGAAGAGCCTTCGTCTATAAATGCAACGGTGTTTACCGCAATTTTCCCATTGTATATAGTAACGGGAATCAGGCGGAAAATTACGGAATGATGCTGAACGCCATGTACGTTGCAATCTGATAAAGCCTCTTCTGGATGTAGTAAAGGATGATGAGCTTCTCCACAACGTTCTACGTTACAGCGGTAGTTGAGCTTGCATCTACTATCACCGTGCTCATTTAGGCAATTTTTGCACAGTTTCCACTTGTAGACAACTTCCCAGCGATTTTCCCAGCTCAGTTTACGAAATTGGTCACAATTCCTGATGCGATGGTCTACACGATTGCACACGCGGCAAGGCTTCTTGCTATTCATCGAATTACGTTGTTCCTCTTCTTCATCTGGTGACATGCGGTGTGCATTTAGGTACCCTTCTCTCACTTTTCCTTTCTTCGATCGATTATCAGGTACGGATGCTCCTTCAGCAAACATTGTAGCTTCACTGGCATCTCTGACGATTTCAGATAGAAAATCAGCTAAGGTTCGCAGAGTTACTGCGCTCACCTTCCTCTTGTAGCGGACCCATTCCATTTTCGTACCAGCGGGTAGCTTTTCCACTAACTCCTGAATCAGCATAGGATTAAACAGATGGTCCCTCATGTTCGTAGCATCCAGGTGGTCAACTAACTGCTGAACAACCATTCCGTACCCAATGAACGACGCCAATCGATCAGCTTTTGGTGGATCCGCCTTGCGAACCTTTGCTAGCAGCATGTTTAGTAACTGCTCGGGTCTACCATATAACATACGCAGTGTCTCAATGATTTGAGGAACGGCATTCGGCAAAAGCAGACGGCTGCGCACTGCTTCCAGCGCTTGTCCCTTCAGACTCTCTTGTAACCGAGCCAGATTTTCCACATTGGAGAAACCACACGCTTCGTTTGCCGTTTCGTAGCTCGAAATAAACATCGGCCAATCTTCCGGATGCCCACTGAAAACCGGTAGCTTACGCGCTAGGAACTGTCTAGCCGAAAGTTGAGCTTTGGTTGGACCTTTATATACTGATACTTGAGTTGTTTCGGAAACATCATCTCCTTCCGATTCTGAGGTAGTGTTTTCTTCATTAAGCCTTATTGGGGGGCTCTCGTTTCTGGTGCCACTCATTTCAGGAATAATTCCTGTACCCTTTGGTGTCGAATGTTTTTGATACGTTTCACAGTAGTTCTTCGGTTGTCCATTTGCAGCGTTTGATCCAGCAATTTTGCTTCTCTCAGGCCCGCATATAGCTTGAACATTATCCGAGGTGCGTTGAATACGCAACTGTTCCAATTTACTCTGCATTTCATTCCGCATTGCTTGCTGTGCTTTGCGATAGGCCTCCTCATCAGCAATCGCCTTTTGTAAATGCTCCTTTTCGAGTTCAAGCTCCATCTGCCTCTTCTCACGTTCCACCTTTTGTCTCTGCTCAGCCAACTCTCGTTGAACTTCCAGCCGCCGACGGAATACAGTCTTCTCCAGCTCCATTTTCCTCAACTCTAATTTCCGTGTTTCTTCCAGCCGTTGCAACTCCTTTTCAAGCTCATCCACTTCCACTGATACGTCCTTAACATCTGCCTCTGATGCCTTTGTTTGGGCAGCAGCTGGCTCCTTCTGGCCACTGTCTTCTGCCGTACGCCCGTAAGACTGATGCGCAGCTTTTTCCTTGCAGTTAATACAACTCCATGAAACTTCTTTTACGTCAGCAGAAACTCCCACGCACTTGAAGTGAAACCATTGCGAGCAATTGTCGCATCCCACCATGGCCACATCATCGTGATCCGGACCACTACAAACTGCACAGTTGTAGCTAGATACTTCGGTCGAGTTGCGGTTGTGTCGGTGTATGTTCATTTTTAAGATTGTTCGAACTCCTCGCAAGTAATGAACGATACCTTTTTAAAGCAGCTGTTTTGGGCAGCTTAAAACTGAAATTTTATTAGAATTTAGTATCAGGTCATAGTTTTGTACATCGGTAAAGTATAACAGTGCTTACATGAACAGTTTCCTTGCAATCCTTGCGTGTGCTCACCTTTTCCCGACAACCTCTGTACTAATTGTGCCGAAATTCAGCTTAGTTTCAGGTTAGTTTCAATAATAATTTTCCGTCGACGCACAGACTTTGCTCCGGTGTAATATACCTGCTAAGTACACAATTGTTCAGCAAAACTAGCTATATTTGGAGAGATACTACTTACGATAACTATTTTCCTTATACTTCACTTTCCAAATGCATTAAATTGAAGAAATTTTATATAATAACTTGCAGCTAACTTTTATAATTGCTCAACGAGGTATTTTTCTTTGTTTTTATTTACCTTTCATCATCATCTCTTTCCTTCTCCCTAATTTTGACAATAGGCGCAAGGTTACTCTTTAACAGGTATATATACTTCACAGTGGGTGGTGCTTACAACCCTGTTGAATAAACATTTATGCTTGTAAGAAATATTCTTCCAGGTTTTTTTTTAAATAATTCCTTCAATCATTTCTCAGGCAAATAATTTATCATAGTGTCCATCAGCAAACAATTCATTAATTCCTCTTATGGCAAATGCGTCAGATAAAACACCAAGATTTGCTCAAATGCTCAATAGTATAGAAAACCAAAATACGTGAATTCAACAAAAATCCCTGTTGCAGTTACTAGAGCAATGTTTCAAAAAATTCTTAGAAAAATTTCTTCAGAAATCCTTGAAGAGGTTCTTAGAGAAATACCTGTATGGTTCCTTGAAAAAAGAATACGTTAAGGCTAAGTAGCCCGTCATTCGTTTTGGCAATGATGACTTTTCAGCTTGCATTTCAAAGTGATAAAACTCAACCTTGATAGTTTACATTGACTTGAAAAATGTATCACTGTACGCGCTAACATGCATAAAGTATGCTGATACTTTTTCAGGTGTGTCAATGCAAAACCAACTGATTTTCTTTGATTCGAAATCGTGAGATGAATTAACAACAATCATCAACGACGCGTAAAAATTTC
Source organism: Aedes aegypti (assembly GCF_002204515.2). NCBI lineage: Eukaryota > Metazoa > Arthropoda > Insecta > Diptera > Culicidae > Aedes > Aedes aegypti. Next base: position 245,243,019 of record NC_035109.1, read on the forward strand.
AATGACGGCCTACTTTGCCTTAAAGTGTTTTGTTATACAGTCAACTTTCCTTTACTCGATATTTCGTAACTCGATATCGAGTTAGAGAACCATCCTCGATGGTCCCTTGGAATGCAGTTGCACCGGTTTTGTGTTATGTAACTCGATACCTCCGTAACTCGATGGTCCCTTCAATATCAAGCTATGGAGAGTTGACTGTACTTAACTAACAAAAATTAAATAAAAATCTAAAAGCTTACAGAGAAGCTTCCTACAAAAAAATAAGAACATGAAAAGCAAAGTACAAAAACCAAATTTATTCCCAAATTAATATAAATCATTGCCCAAAATGTGCTTAGATTGATTTTATAAAATGTTATCTAGATCGAAAGCTAAAACTTTAAATATTAAATAGTTTAAGATTGACCTAGAAATCTCTAAAAGAGCCTTTTGTTCCACCTCTCACAATTAGTCTTCTTTCAACAATAAAACATAATCAACTGCAGTGCAATATGCATACTCTCATTAGCAGTTCTTAAGTGTTCGTTTCACTGCTGTGATACACAAATAGAAAGCCCTTTAACAGATGACCTCCGTCTATCTCTCATTTGCTGCCTATCTCTTACTACCAAAGCAAAAGCATAAGACAATAATCCTTCTTGTTTCGATTCCCACCTCTGCCAAAACCCTCCCACCCACTATGTATAGTTCAGTTTTCCCTAGTTTTCCTCCGAATATCGCGTTCGTTGTCATCATTCTCCGCAGCAGTATCTCTGGCACCTTCGTTTATAGCTCCCCCTCCCCCCTCTATTCACACTGGTAAAACTTGGTCGCCAATGAGTGCACTTCTTCAGCTATCCGCCCGCTGCATCCTTCGGCGCTGTGTGTTTGTGCGAATGTATGTATGCATCATTGCTGTCTGTCTGCTATCCTGATTGTCGGCACTCACTTAGAACTGCACTTATTATGACGACAACGATGCATGACATGGCGAGTCAAAACAACTGAGTGGGATTTCGGATTTGAATAATCAGTGGTACTTATTTTTTTTACCATGTGAGATTCACAAACTTTTTGAACTACGTTTTTGCAATACATTTTTTTAAGGTTTTTCATAAAAAAACTATTTTAACAGAATAAGGTTTTTGAAAAATAAAGTCTAATAACTATTATTTAAGGAAATATGATACCATTCGTTTGTTAAAATGCAGAAAGTTTTCTACATTTCCAATCTGTTTTTAATTTTCTATAGATTTTCGTACAGGACATTTGTTTTATGTGTTACAAAAGTAAAAACATTGAACGATTGTAAATTATTCAGCATATCGTTTTTTTTTTCTTTAAATGATGAACGAGAAAATTCGAAAACACTGTATCAAGTTGACAGAAGAAGTACGAATCAATATTGAATTTGGCTCCGATTGCCTAGTAGCGTTTGAGCCTGCTAAATAAAAGCTTAAATAAAAAGTTGACCGAAGCAAAATTTGATTAAAATATGTCCGTCTAAAATATATCGCTGAGTTCAAACCCTTTCTCTTCTTATTTCAAAGTCATCTACATCCCGGGTAGATCTCTTGTATCCATCGCGCGAGAATTGAAACAATGTGGAATAATTTTGTGTGTCGCGGTGTGTCTAAAACCGTCAACGAAAAAATGACCATCAATTCTGCACCCACCATTCGAAGGAAATGGTATACTAGCATTTTGCGTGAGTTTGACAATTTTTCATCGAGGGAAATGGATGTAATAGTGATCTGAAGATTTGAAGCTATCTTAAAGGGATATTTTAATGTCTGGTATTTCAATGGGGATCCTTTGATAACAGTGTAAATCTTAGGATTAAGTATAAATCTTGGAACTTCAGTGTGGAATCTGGGCAGTGTAGATTCTTGGATTTCAGTGTAGACCTGGAATTTCAATGTGGGGCTTGGATTTCCAGTGTGGATCCTGGGATTCCTGTATAGATCCAGGATTTCGATTTGGATATCCAATGTGAATCCTAAAAAATCAGTATGGATCCTAGAAAATCAATGTGGAGTCTGGGATTCCAGTGTGGTTGCTGGGTGTTCCTTTGATTCCAATATGGATCCTGGGTTTTTTAGTATGGGTCCTTGGATTGCAGTGTAGATTATGGGATTTCATCTGGGCTCATGGAAATCCATTATGGATCCTGCGACTCCAGTGTGTATCCCAGTGCGAATCCTGAGGCTCTGGCATGGGTCCCGGGACTCTAAAGTTGATCCTAGGATTCCAGTGTGGATCCTAGGATTCCATTATGGATTCTTGGATTTCAGTGTAGATCTTGGGAATCCAGTGAGGATACTAGGATTTCAATGTGGATCCTTGAATTTCAGTGTGAATCCTGGGATTCCAGTGTAGTTTTTGGTATTTAAGTGTGGATTCTGTGTTTCTAGTGTGGATCCTTGGATTCCAGAGTGGATCCTTGGGTTCCAGTGTGGATGCTAGGACTCCAGTGAGGATCCTGGTGTTACATCATGGATCCTGGTATTCCTGTATGGATTCTAAAATGCGTTGATCGTGGAATTCCAGTGTTGATTCTAGTGTTTCGATGTGGATGCTCGTGTTAAATCCTGGTATTCTAGTGTGGATCCTGGGATGTCAGTATAAACTATTAGATTCCAGTGTGGATGCTGGTATTCCAGTGAGGATTCTGGAAGTCCAACGGAAATGATTAAATGGGAATCCTAGGATTCTTGTGAGAGTCCTGGGGTTTCAGTGGCAATATTGTGGGAGTGCTGAGATAGTTATGTCGAAATACTCTGCAAATGTTTTAGGCATAACAAAAGATATATACTGAGTAGATTCCTTTGCTAATCTTATTTGATGGAGTCCGGATTTTCAATCAATAATAAAAAAAAATTTCCTTTTAATGCGTCAATCTAATCATTTATAATAGGCAAGGGATAATTATCAATAACAGTATTTTTGTTCAAACCTATACATAATCTGAAATCTTTTTTTAAATTATTACTATACGACTTGCATAAGGAGAATTACTGTCTTTAATTATACCTTCTTTTAGTAGCTCTTGATTTTTTCATCAACTTTATTTTTCTGAATAAAGGATAATCTTCTAGGTTGGAATATTTTTTCTTTTTTTAGAATTATGGTTATCTTATAGTCTGTCGCTGTTTATTTTTTGTTAAAGTAACATTTTAAAATATTTTAAAAAATTTCCCTTTGGCTATCATATACACGCAAAACAATTGTGCGGTAAAAACTACCTACTGCCGCTCGCACCGGCAATTTTCAGCAGACCAGAAATGCGATTGATTTTACCATGTCTGTAGTTGAAATCAGATTGTTGTAAATTATTTCTGTCAAATGTAACGGTAATGTGTTTGGGATGTACCGTAAACATAGTAAATTGGTCTGTAATTCCATGGTAGTTTCAAGAATGGGCGTAGTCAGCTAAAATAGTAATTTTCACCACAGATTTTTTTCCCGTGTAGGATGCAGTGCAAAGCTACTTGGGCACTTCCATGATTTACTCTGGCATGGAGGGGTTTCCTCGGCCGAATTTTCCGAAACATTGCGATAAGAAGCACTTCCATACGACGCACATTGTTGCCAAATATGAACTGAGTAGCTTTCAGAAAACCCCACTGCCGAAGTGAATCAAAAGTGCCAAAAATAAAAAAAGAAAAAGACACGGACACTGTCTTCAACCATTTAGCTGCACAGACTTTAACTTAACACTAGACAACGGACAAGCATGCTCCAGTGGCACAGCCTGAAGCGGGAATCGAACCCACACCCCTTGACACGATGCGCCTAAATGCCTGACGACACTAACCACACGGCCACGAGGCCCATAGGATTCGGCTCTCTATTTTGCCAATCACTCCTATTCTTGTTTACGTTCAAATGTTCCTTCGATCGAAAACCGTTTTGCATTCCCGTTTACGCCAGCATAATCAAGTGGGCTGTGGATTCGATCAAATGTGGATACCGCCGTAAGGCTAAGTATGCTGTTTCGCTCAAGAAAAGTAAAGAAATTCTTTGGGTCAAGAAATTACCTACAGAGAGTCCCCTTTGAAATGGCATCCCTCCTCCTTTCTGGTGTTTACGTCCCCACTGGGACAGAGCCTGCTTCTCAGCTTAGTGTTCTTATGAGCACTTCCACAGTTATTAACTGAGAGCTTACTATGCCGATGACCATTTTTGCATGTGTATATCGTGTGGCAGGTACGAAGATACTCTATGCCCTGGGAAGTCGAGAAAATTTTCAACCCGAAAAGATCCTCGACCGGTGGGATTCGAACCCACGACCCTCAGCTTGGTCATGCTGAATAGCTGCGCGTTTACCGCTACGGCAAATGGCATCCCAACAAACGTTTTAGTGAAATAAGAATTGAACAAACCTTTCTAATGCTTATTTCATCTGAATAAACTATTATTCAGCCACTAATACCGTTTTGATTCATATTACGGACAGCTTCAAATTCCGGACACTCTACTTTGTATGGGAAACATTTCACGCGAAATGTTTCAATTATTGCTGTTCAAAAGTTCTCAATTTCAAGGCTCGTTTTAGTAAACTTTTTCCATAAATATCTTTGAAAATTTATAATGCCCAACTACCTTAGATGTCTCTTTGGTGGTTTAACGATTTCGATTGATGATTTGACTGTTCCATTAATGATTATCATGAGCTGTCCGGAATTCGATTCAAAGTGTCCGGAATATGAGGCAAAAGTGAGGAAGCGTCCGGAATAAGAATCATGAAAAGGCCACAAATTTTGATTTATTTAAAATTATTGAAGTTGCGGAAGCGTATTCTTCACCCACCGTTCGAAAGTAAAGGGCTTCCGACGCTCGATAGAGCTAAGGAATCATACAGAATGATTTATTTTGTATGCTCTATGCTGGGTTATATTTCCCTGAGTCCGTAAGTGTCCGTAATATGAATCAAAACGGTATTACTGGGGATTTCTGCGATCAGAAAAATGTGATTTTTTAGACCATTTCTGGGGAGAAATTTTACACGCATCGAAATAGGCGATTCCTTTTCTTGTCAGTAGCAAACCAGCCTTAAACAAAATCTAAATGGTGAGTGCAGATTTTTATTGGTGATCTAACGCAAAGCTAAAATGCGTAGATGGCGCTCTTCTAGAATAGGAATTAGTGGATCTTAATCAAAATGTCTAGTGATAACTTTGGAAGAAAAATCACCACAATCATTTATCTGACAAGATTTTTGCAATTTTTGGCACAGGAAATCGTAAATATCCATTTCACTTTGAAAAACTTTCTCCACCTAACCTCAGTTTTGATCGCCAATTTTTCGTGAACGACGGCTCAAGACACACCGCGCGTTTGTCTTTTATAAATTATTTATTATCTGTTTGTTGGCAACTGTTGAAGTCTCTTTTTGTGACGCGAAAGTATTCTCCAGCCATCGTTGCTCCGACAGCGAACGGATTAAATTTGAATAACACAATTTAATCCATTGCGGCGGTAAATCCATTCAACATGGATTTGCCGGAAAAGAAGAAGCACACGACTCTGCCGTAAGTTGTGCTAACGCTGAATATCAAAAAATAAACGCGATAACAGATTCTGAGACATTATATTCGAATGTTTCGACCGTTAGGCCACTCCTTCGTCGGATGCAATCAGTTTGGTTTTCCTCGATGCGATATCGCTTTTACGGCTGTTAGGAGGAAGGCTTTTAGACTGATGGAAAATGAAATCCTTTGGGGGTGATAGGAATCATAATTGTGACCGAAAGCATGAACCAAGGCAGGAATGTTAGCTTTATTAGGTGGCAATAATGGTTTGAGGATTCGTGTTAAGGGATCATATGGATGGTCGACTGTACCTACGATTGAGGTGTTTGACAATGAGGATTAGTAGCCCACATCGTAAATTCGCCAATATTGACTATTTAACATTTGAGTCTGACCACAGTGCTATGCAATAAAAGGTGGATAAAGAAAGTGGTTCAACACGTCAATTTGATGATTTGCTTAATTTACCCTAAAAAAATTATGGTATTTTTGCATTCAAAGGACTGATAACAATTATATAATACTTGTTTTTAATTAATAGGGTCCTAAAGCCCTGTCCCAATTTTAGTGCCAATCGCTAAAGTTAAGGCTATCAACACATGTTTACTCAATTTATAATGTTTTTCGTTTGTTTGAATCCAAAAAACATTGTTTTATGTTTTTTTTTTAGATTTTGTCACATCCCTTGGATTACACTCAAATTTTGGGAGTATTTTGTTTTCCATGTCGCTCCCGAAATGTCAGATAGGAACAACCCCAGTGTTAAAACTAAAACCCCTGTGGTGTTTTTGTTAACTGAGCGAAAGTCAAACATGATCAAAAGTGTCAATGTTCATTAATGGACCCAATTTTAAAATCAAAGTTTAAATATGATATAGCCGTTATTTGAGCGGGGAGAATTGCCAAAGTAGTTACAGCAACATGCTCTTTCGTGTTGTTGAATAAAAACAAGATTTCATTAAATATTTAAGATCCAATTATGAATCGTGGTTTACAGCTAACCAGCCGAGTGAAAGTCCATTTGTCCATTTAATTTAATTGCAAAGTATATGTAATGTTTAGCTTTTCGGTAGTTGTTAATTATATAATATCTTTCTTTTTGGTAAAATACATTTGCAACGCAATTTAATAATTGTCTACGATCCTCAAATGGGTGTCGATGTCGAATTGATTTTTGTTGAATCGCGTAAATTTATTCAGATGCATTAAGAAATTGGACCTTGCACAAATCAAGAGCTTTGTTTCTGCAATATGCGTTCCTCTTATAAGCGGTTTCTTCACCACCGCTTAGGCCTTAAACCTGGTTTAATCTTATGGGTAAACGTGGTTTACGGCTTAAGCGAAGGTGAAGAAATCGGCCCTTAGTGTGATATCCTTTTTGGACTTCAAGAAATTCACATCATAAACAGTTCATAGAAGAACTAGACCATACTGTGAACATGGGTTCCAAGGGAAATATTGGGATTTCTTACGCATCATACAAATTATTTTAATTTTTCGTATAAAATATCTTACTATGGGGGAGGTGGGGTTTTAAAAATGCCTCACGTAGTTAATGGACAACCCCTTAGTGGCCTCTTCTTTTCTTTGACGTTACGTCCCCACTAGAAGTCTATCTCTCATCTTAGTGTTATATGAGCTTCCAGGAATTGCTCCGAAGTTCCTCCAGGAATTCCTTCAAAAATTCCTTCAGAGTTCATGCGGAAATTCCTTCATTGTTCCTCCGGGAATTTCTTCGGATCCTCACCGGTAATTCCTCCTGAGTTGCTCCAGAGTTCTTTCAGCAATATTTTTGGATTTTATCCCGCATTTCCTCTGAAGTTCCTCCAGAGCTCCACCGGGAATGTCTTTGGATTTTGTTCATAGTTCCGTAGTTGTTTCAGGAATTCTTCCATATTTCCGGATTTCCCCCATGAATTCTTTCGCAGTTCCCCCAGCTATAGGGTCCTCAAAAGTTTAATAAAATCTTGTTTTTATTTAATAACACGAAAGAGCATGTTACTGCAATTACTTTAGCAATTTTTCGCGCTCAAATAACGGCTATATCATAAATAAACTTTAATTCAAAAATTGGGTTCATAAATGAACCTTGACACTTTTGATTATGTTTGACGTTCGCTTAGTCGAAAAAAAAACACCACAGGGGTTTTAGTTTTAACACTGGGGTTGTTCATCTGACATTTCGGAAGGAACACGGAAAACGAAATACACCCAAATTTTGAGTTTAAGCCAAGGAATGCGACAAAATCTAAAATAAACATAAACAAATGTTTTTAGACTTGAGTAAACATGTGTTTTTGGCCTAAACTTGAGCGTTTGGCACTACAGTTGGGACAGGGCTTTAGGACCCTATTCTTCCGGAGTAATTCAGTAATTCATTCGGAGTTCCTCCAGAATTTCCTTCAGAGTTGCTCCGTGCATTCTTCTAAGATTTTTTTTTGAGTTCCTTCAAGAATTCCAAGCTCCACCGGTAATTCCCTCAGGTTTTCTTCATGGTTTCTCCAGTAATTCCTTCAGAGCTCCTCCAAGAATTCTTCCAGGAATTCTTCTAGGGTTCCTCCAAGAATTCCTTATGAGTTTCGAGGAAATACTCAAGAGCTCCTTCGGGAATTCCTCCAGAGTTGAGTTGGGAATGCCTCCAGAGTTTTCGAAAAAAATCCTTCGCTCCTCTTTCAGGAATTCATTCGGAATTCTTCTATACATACCTTCGGATTTCCTCCAGCAATTTCTCCGAAGTTTCTCTTGAGCTCCACCGGGAATTTCTTAGCAGTTCTTCCTGAAAAGCCTCCGGAGCTCTACCGAGAATTCCTCCGGAGCTCCGTCAGCAATTCCTTTGGAGATCCACCACGAATTCTTGCTCAAATTTTATAGGAGCTCCATCGGAAATTCCTCAGCAATTCCTTCCGAAATTCCTCCGGAGTTTCTTCCGTAATTTCTCCGGAGTTCGTACAGGAAATCCACCGTATTTCTTTCAGGAACTTCCACGTGCGTTGTTCCAAGATTCGTGCTTGCAGTTCCACCAGGAATTTTACCAGAGTTCCTTCAGGAATCCCGTCAGGTGTTTCTCTAGGAATGTTTCCGGGGATTATCAAGGAATCCCACCGTGAGTTCTCCAGGAATACCCTCGTGATTTCTTCCTTAAATTTCTTCAGAAGAATTCCTGGGGATTCCGTTACGGGGGGTCCCCAAGAACGTCTATGGATTCCGTTCCAAGCTGTTACTCCAAAATATTCACCGGGAGTTCCTTCGCAGAGATGACTACGCAAAATCGATAAAGTTACAAATTTATTGTACAATACTATACGTAACTTGGATACTAAAAAATGTATACCGTAATCCGGGGTATCATTGATCAGCGGGGTAGCATTGATCGGAATGACTCATCTCGTAAAAAGTTCGCATTATCATTTATTGATGGAACATTTCCAAACCATGAATGGTGCTTCCCTTTCTTATATTCATAAGCTAATAAAAGTGAAGTTTTTTGCGAAAATTTCGTTTACCATATACTTAAATTTAGCAACTTTTCGAAACAATTATTTTAATGGTTAAGGATGGCACTTTCAAACATTCATGTCTCACATAAGTTCTGTAAACGATATGAGCAAGGAAAATGTGTTTCTTACTAAAAACGGCATCGCCGAAAACGTTTCCGTTGTCAAATCTTTCATAATTATGTTCAATTAGGCAACATTACAGAATTACTGTTAAGAATGTAAATTTCGCTTAGGAAATTGCCTACTTTTAGGAGTATTTCGTGGTTCGAGGTGTTTTTAATTTCAGAATAACTCAAAAAGTAAATGACTTGTAAGCGTTTGGCTTTCATATTCGGCTTCAGGGGCCATGATTTAAGTAAGTAACGACATTTTCAATATTACCGAACGTTGTTTACATAACTGATCAATGTTACCCCATACCAGCTAAATCAAAAAATCGCCCAAAACATTTTTTTAAACATTCTCAAATCGTTCAAAAAAACAAAATGAAGTATATAGTCTCGAGCCATAGGTGGCAGTACTTGTTTTAAAAATATAAAATTTGTAACATTTGTATTTCTAAACGAAATATTTAAGAAATATTCAAAAAAATGATCAATGTTACCCCGGATCACGGTATATTCTGTAGAATATAATTTGATGGGACAGATATTTTAGTTTCAAAATGGGCTTGTCACCAATTTACTATGGGATCGTTCATCTGGTACGTCACGCTATTTGGAGGGGGAGAGGAAAATGACTAGAGAACTAGTGCTCATGTACCCACCCCAATAATTCAAACAGAGCCTTAACTTCCAGTCTCTTAAAATGCAATTCGATTCTAAAGCCCCGTCACCCACAATTAACGCTTCCCCGCAATCATCAGCTAAAATCTGTGCCACCAAATTCCTCGTGAGGGCTCGTCCTTACTCCACCCTCCGCCAATAAAGCTCAATCAAGCGATAGTTTTATGTACACCCGTTTATGTATTCGATGCTCACTCTATCATCATCACCATCACCATCACCATTATCATCATCGGAGCACAAATCGTATAGTGGGAGAGCATAATGATGTACCATGCTTGTAGCACAATTTCGTATACCTACTTTTTTATTCGACTGACTCTGGCACTGGAATAGTTTTCAGTTTGGTGTATCAGTCCGTTGTTGTCATTCGATCTGTTCAGAGCGTCGGTCGTTCCTGGGGAATCGGAGACCCCAACAGCCCTACTACACGATTTGCCGGTACGACGGCATAGTAGGGTGGGACTTATTCCTTTTTAAATCTTTCGTAGTCTAAATTTTCAAAGTAAAAACGATTATCGGCCTCAGAAAAGCAAATTGTAAAAAATTAGTTTTTAAGAGATAGTTTGAAAGTACCGCAAAGGGCTTAAGTGCATTTTTGCGATTTTAGTTTATTCTTCATTATTTTGATATGCTTTACAGGTTGTTTTATTCAAAATATTACTGTAGATTGGTCCAAAAAATTATCAAAAGTTTCATTTAGTTGTTCATCTAAACTAACTAATGCCTTTGGATATGATTTTAAAGATTCCACCAGAAAAAAATTAACAAAAAATGTACCATTAATTCTTCTAGGAACTTCTGCAGAGATTTTTCTGACAATTCCTTCGAAGATTGTTTCCGAAATATTTCTCCAAAAAATATTTTGAGTATTTTTCCAGGAATTTAAACAAGAGTCTATCAGTGATACATCCCAACAAACATTTTAGTGGAACAAAAGCTGAACAAATCGCTATGAAGCATATTCCAGCATGAATAAACTGTTGTTTGGCTACTATTGTTACTTGTTATTAAATAAGTCCACCAAATAAATGCCTAGGAACTTTTCCCAAAGGTTTCTCCTATTTGTTTTTAAAGGAATCCCCCAGTGATATCTCATGATATTGCAAAGATAATTACATGAATCCCTCTGGGAGTTTTAACAGGAAATCCTTGAATGATTTTTTCCAGGATTAAGGAAAATTTCGCTTTTTACAAATATTTTCTTCTGATTTATCTGTGTTTTGTAAGAAATTGACCTGGAATCCAAGACTACTTTTATGAATTGTTATTCTTAAGGTTTTATACAATCCATTTATTCTTAAAATTTCTCCAAAAAAAAAAAAAATCCACTGGTTTTTCCAAGGAGTCTAACGAGAATTTCTGCTTGGATTTTCAGTACTTTTTTCAGAAATTTCATAAGGACCTTTAGAAGCGTATTACTATAAAATCTCATATGAACTGCTTTGTGATTCCTGTAGTAATTTCTTAAATACTCTTCTCTTCGTATTTTTCAATGATTCCTTGAAGAGATGAAGATGAATCGAACTCCCAACTTGAATTTTCAAGTGCACAATTTAAGAGAATCCATCGACCGATCACATTGAAAGTTTGATCGGTTATCCACCTCTAGATTTATTCCTTTTGGACTCTATCACAAACTCCTTTATGTTTTTCTTTTAGGATTCATTCCAGAACTGCTTCAGTAATACTTGCAATTATTACGTCTTTTCTTTGGAACTTTAATTCTCGGAGTCTATATCCAAGCTTCTACCAAAAAATCTAAGTCGGGGATAACTTGTATTCCTGGTAATATTTTTCCAGATTCTCCATGAATTTCTTCCTGATTTCATCTTAAATTTCCTCGAAAACTCCTGCAATTGTTCGAAGAAACTCTACTAAAATATATAGACTTTTTTTAGCGATTCCTTAAAGATTTTCTAAAATGCTTGCCAGGGGTTCACATGCTTCTACGATGATTTTTTTAAGGATTCTGCCAGAAAATATTTCTCGATTTTGTTCAGAGATTTTTGAATTATTTTTTTTTTCAAAAAAATCCTAAAGTCTTTCTCTATGAATTCCTGAAATAATTCTTCAAATATATTCTGTATCTTCAAGTGACATTTCAAGAAATAACCTAGGAGTTTTCCCAGAAGAATCTTTTGGATTTTTTGAAGAATGGCACTAAAAGTTCTTTCCATTAGTTCTTTCGAAAAACAGGGATTTCACTAGCAATGTCTCTAATATTTATGGGTAAACTTTAAAAATTGTTTCAGAGATTTGTCCAAGAATTCCAGAAATGATGCGTTTTAAGAGTTTTTATAACGATTCCAGTACTGCCCATACTCGCAATACAGTCCCATTAGGAAAATCATCAAGTCGAGAAAAACGCAACTGAACATTATTGCAAAACAAATCTTAACGCCGCTGCCTGCAGCAGAAAATTTTAGTGGCATCCCTCAACATATTATCATTAGAGTATGTGAAAATGATCAACAACCAAAATATTGTTAATACGTTTGTTTTTAATGTACAAATCCAAGATACTTGCAAGTGGGACTCGTTATCCGAGTACTTTTCTCATCATATTCAAATATACCCGCATACCAGTCCCATTACTTGGGACTCGCTTACTTTGTTATCGCACACCTTGACATATTTAAAGCCAAGTTTACTATAGATTCCAAGGCACTTTTACTTTTGCTACTATTAGTGCTCTTATCTTCTAGTTACAAAACTTCTTGAAAAATACTAATCTTAACGGTAGATAGCGACAGTCCTGAAGACATTCCTGGATTTGATGAAAGCGTTGCGGCCGGCCGATAGGAAAGGTACTCTGGATTCACCTGCAGCACGTTTATATTGGATTTGAAACACAGGTACCCAGGCGGGCAAGTATTATTTAGCTTGATTTCTGCAGAGCTATTCGACATTTCTTAGAAACCCATAATGCTGCCTTCTTATTGGATCTAATTATTTTTCAGCATAGTTTGACCAGTTGACGATACCAGTGCGCTGTAGTGGTAATTTGCGTACAGGTCGGACTCGATTATCCGGAGACTCGATTATCCGGGGACTCGATTATCCGGGATTCGATTATCCGGAATTTTAGACTCGATTATCCGGAATTTGTTTTTTGATGTTCTTGTTTTTCAATTTTTATGCATAAATCTGAGATAATTTGGTATTGCCATGTACAATATGAATGATTTTGCAGTTTAGAACGTATTTAAGAAAAGAGGGGTTTGATAAAGTGGGTTTTTGTGTGTGCTGGTCAAAAATTTGTTTTTCTTGTAAAGGCCCCTATTGTTCCCAGAAAAAAAATTCTGGCTACACCACCGCATCATATGAATAAAATAACAAAAAAAGGTAATATTAAAGTTCTTTTATCGAAGATTTCAATATTTCTCTTAGTGATTCGATTATCCGGAAAATTCGATTATCCGGAGTGAAAAAAAAATCGACACTCCGGATAATCGAGTCCGACCTGTATTTCCATGTTGGCCCAAAAAGGCTTCCTCTCCATGTCTTAGAAAGATGAACCTACCGAAGATTTCGTTGATAATTGGTCAGAAGACGAGGTCAATGACAGCTGTAGGTTTGACTTGGAGGGTAGCGATTTATCTTAGTTTTAGTTTAGACTCTTATAAGGATTAACATTGAGATATTTTTCCTATCACTTATCGCACCATTAGTTATTTCAAGCAATAACAATATTTGTTATGGAATAAAGATGGTTCAAAATACTGTAATTTGTAGTATTTATTTTTCTTAGAGGATGAAAATTACGATCCAAGATTATAGAAATCATAACATGAAGAAGTTTGCTTGAATTTCATCGTAAACTACTAGTGGGACTGTTATGCGGGTACTTTCAATATGGGACACACCTGATTTGATATTTTTTTCGCATTTCGTCCATACAAAAATACAATTTTAGGTATGATACCTAGAAGTACACTAATAATAAACATGATTCACGAAGAAATCTCAAAAATGATGAAAATTCAAATGGGACTGTTATGCGAGTATGGGCAGAGTAGAGATTATCCAAAAATCGCCCCCTTCCACATTCTTCATTATTCCTTTTACATTGTACTAGCATAGGAGTCATTCGGGTTAATAGATAAAAAAACACGGAGTTAGTGAAGTTAATGATAGTATCAGGAGTAACATGAAAAATGTATATAGTGAAACCTCCATGAGTCGATGTTACATGACTCGATATCGTTTCATGGAACCATACTAAAAATACAATTTCATGGTTACTAGTCCCTACAAACAGCTTTCGAAAGCATTTTTTCCATGATTCGATATTTCCATGAATCAATGGTCTCTTCAGATAAGACTCATGGATGTTTAATTGTATTTTCAGTCTTTCCAGATCCCAGGGAATTAAATTATAATAAATAAATACTACATGGTATTCTTTACGTAAAGATTAGGATACCAGATTGTTTTTGGTTCATCCAAATCCTTATTTTTTTCATACACATAGCTTTGAAGTTCAAAAGTGTTGCAAGTTACCCCGTTTGATGGTAATCTTTCCAAGAGTGAATAATGGCACTACCTGGGAGGGTTAGGTGGTTAACCCCTCCGACCGGAGGAAAATATATGGCTTACCAAGTATATTTTTTAAATTCATAACTACATCTATGGAGCAGTAGAGTGGTTCAAAAATCGTTTTTGCTCCACACCGCTCATTCGATTCTAGATCAAATTCTGAGTGTCCTCCCAAAATTTGAGCTCATTTAGATGAAAACTGAGACTGCACAAGACCTTTAAAATTCATACGAGAATTACTATGGGAAAAGCAAGTAATTCATTCAATAAGTCATAGTGTTTGCCCATGTGCTATTGGGGATTAGTGCTGTGTTGATACTGTTAAAAACATTTGTCATCTACAACTTTGCCGAAGACTATTTTCAAATCGGACGTCTCAGTAATTAGTAATTGTGTAGATTAGTAGATGTGTTTGTGAGTTAAGGGCGGTTTTATTGCATAATATATTTTGCAGTTGCAAAACACTAAAACAAACAATATTTTACAAATTTTCACTCTTCCGTAACACTTTTTATGTAGAGTATAACTTATTGTTTGCACCTTATCAGTAGTCTATATCACTCCAGAGTATTTAAAATCATTAGAATCATTTAATAAACAAACCACGTCAACATCTCGGGAATAACCATTGTTTTCTTCTCTATTTACATTATTAACTTAGCTCCCACACTGCCTTCAATATATTCTGATACACTTTTACTTTCTCCTGATATATTTTTTTCATATACATTTGGTATTGCAATATTTCAGTGACTAAAAAGTAGCCCTTTTTGATTAAACGACTCAAAAAAGCAGACAATTTACAGCGTACAACCATGGATTAAAGAAAACTTTTTCGGTTGAACGAAAAGTTTATTTCGGCTGGAATGGAAATCGAACAATACTCCTATACAATTGACGGCACAAGAATGGCCACGAAGCCGTTGAGAGGCCAGTAGAAAACCACGTGTAAAACCATTTGAAATAATCTGAAAAATACAGAATTCCTAAAATTTGATTACAATAATGCCCTTACTGACTACACTACTGGTTCACATCCCAACAAATTTCGCAATCTGGAAAACAGCCCCATTTATAACCCCGGAGATTTTCCTTGTCAGTATGATTTGCATGTTCATTCCTTCTACATTGTTCAACAAACCCCTTTATAAGCCCCTTCTTACTACACTACTGAAAAATATTTAGCTTACCTCGGGTTCTATGAAAGATATGAGAAAACCATGAAGTGCATGGAATGTTGACACCCAAATAAATTTGGTTATATTGAAAATTGAAAAAAATAGTTAGGGAAAGTGTACCAGTTATGGCCATAGTGGTTCCCTATTTGGCCATATGTGAAATTTTGATAACTTTTATATTTTATTTTTTTTTTGAATGTTTTAACATCAAGATATATCTTAAATCTAACTTCTACAACACACAAAAGTTTTCAATATTTGAAACCACTATGTCCATAACTGGTACACCTACCCTATAACCATACATTCAAGTTAATTCTATTTGCTACCATCACAAAAAAATACTGAAAAAAATCTGCTTGTTAAATTTTCAATTAAAGCTAGGTATGCTGTTCCGCTCAGGAGAAGTAAAAATTTCTGCTCAAGAAATGGTCAAGAAATTTCCTACAGTGAGCTCCATTTGAAATGACATTTCTTTTTAACTGCGTACTGCGATCAAAGAAAAATGTTTTTCTTGAGCATTTCTTGCAAGAAATTTCCTACGCATCGAGATAGGCGATTACCTCTCTGTTGAAGTGCATACTTCGCTTAACTCAATAATATTATATTCGTACAAAATTGCCCTTTTCAGAGTCCTTCCTGGCTACACCACTAATCCCTCACCCGAAAGGCTTTGGAATTTTTCATATTTCGACATGTAGAATCTAACAAAAATCATCCGGTTAAAAACCCCGTGTAAAACTATCGTGACCTTCCCTTGTAAGTTGTGTTGTTTTTAAGTAATATGCGCCCGACATATTAAAGCAAGTACCGTTTT
The DNA here is from genome assembly GCF_002204515.2 of Aedes aegypti. NCBI lineage: Eukaryota > Metazoa > Arthropoda > Insecta > Diptera > Culicidae > Aedes > Aedes aegypti. Next base: position 245,259,351 of record NC_035109.1, read on the forward strand.
GATTCATACTACGGACACTTAAGGACTCAGGGAAATATAATCCAGCATAGAGCATACAAAATAAATCATTCTGTATGATTCCTTAACGCTATCGAGCGTCGGAAGCCCTTTACTTTCGAACGGTGAGTGAAGAATACGCTTCCGCAACTTCAATAATTTTAAATAAATCAAAATGTGTGGCCTTTTAATGATTCTTATTCCGGACGCTTCCTCACTTTTGCCTCATATTCCGGACACTTTGAATCGAATTCCGGACAGCTCATGATAATCATTAATGGAACAGTCAAATCATCAATCGAAATCGTTAAACCACCAAATAGACATCTAAGGTAGTTGGGCATTATAAATTTTCAAAGATATTTATGGAAAAAGTTTACTAAAACCAGCCTTGAAATTGAGAACTTTTGAACAGCAAAAATTGAAACATTTCGCGTGAAATGTTTCCCATACAAAGTAGAGTGTCCGGAATTTGAAGCTGTCCGTAATATGAATCAAAACGGTAAAATGACGTAAATCTACGATATTTGTCGTAATTTCCCGTCACATTGAACTGTATATTATTCGGTTGTTTCCAGTCATATTGGACGTAATTTTACAAGATTGACGTATTTTTAACTTCAAACATTATCACATTTACGTCATTCAATTTTTTAAATTGAATATTTTGCTTATGATGGAATTTACGTCATACCTATGTAACATTAGTTTCTTAGCAAATAGAAAACGAAATTTTCTGGCCAAAACTTTAGAGTTGGTGTGAGAAATTTGTCAAATATCTTGTTACATTGGGGTCGTTTTAACAGCTAGTTGATGCAGCATCTGAAGTACTGAAAACCTTGTTGGCTATACATTTAATTTAAATGTGCGACTTTTAAAACATATTATAAACATTTGGAGAAAAATTATAGTTTCCTATCGAAGCATTTAGTTGCCGGTGCAAGCAGTCTATTAGGCATTTCAACAATTCCAAGATGTTTTAGGTGTTGATCATGAAGTATATTTTACTTTTAGAGATATTGAATGGGGCCTTCCTTAGCCGAGTGGTTAGAGTCCGCGGCTACAAAGCACAGCCATGCTGAAGGTGTCTGGGTTCGATTTCCGGTCGGTCCAGGATCTTTTCGTAATGGAAATTTCCTTGACTTCCCTGGGCATTAGTGTGGGACTAAATTTAGATTCTCGCTCCAGTCCACTTTTTGGATTGCATTTAGGTCACATACCAACTGTGCAAAATTTCAGCTCGATCGGTGGAACTATATATTAGCGCCAGCCGTTCAAAGTTTGTATGGGATTTACTATGGGAAAACTTACTTTTGCAAAGAAAAATCGCCAGAGGTCCCGAATTGACCTCTATAAAAATTCTGAACACAGACCTCGATAGGTATTTTTACGATGAAGAATATTGCCGAAGACCGCGAAACAATCCGATACTTGTGAAAAAAGTTATTCAATGAAAACCTATCGGCAACGCGACGTTGATTAACACGTAAAGGAATAACAATAATAACAAAATCGGGCAAAAATTCCGAATAGTCTATGCTTAATAATTTTTTTCAGAAGCATCAGATTGCTTTGCGGTCTTCTGCAATGTTGTTCATCGCAGAAATACCTATCAAGGTTTGTGTTCAGAATTTTTATAGAGGTCAATGGGCGACCTCTGGCGATTTTTCTTTGCAAAAGTAAGTTTTCCCATAGTAAATCCCATACAAACTTTGAAAGGCTGGCGCTAAAATATAGTTTCTCCGATCGCGCTTAAATTTTGCACAGTTGTTATGGGACCTAAATGCAATCCAAAAAGTGGACTGGAGCGAGAATCTAAATTTTACATATAACCGTGTCCCAGGCTACTGCCCAGTGAACACAAACTCGTACACGATAGCGCATAAGAGTACAAAAGTGGAGGCGATATACGTACATGCGCCATAAGGCTGCATGCAAGTTGTACGTATATCGCCTCCACCTTTGTACTCTTATATACCATCATATACGATGGTGTGTTTACTGGGTGGGCATAGAGTATAATCGTACCTGCCACACGATAAACGAATGCGAAAATGGCAACTTAGACAAAGAAAGCTCTCAGTTAATAACTGTGGAAGTGCTCATGAGAACACTAAGCTGAGAAGCAGGCTCTTCCCCAGTGAGGAGTTTAATGCCAAGAAGAAGAAGAAGAAGAAGAATATTGAATGGAAATATGCAGTTTATTCTATTCTAATATTTGTTGGAAGAAAGTGCAGTGGTTCGTGATTACCTGAGCAATTTAGACCATTTTCCGGTTTTGCGTCGTCGTAGTGCTTTTTTCTCGGTTTGCGTGTATTTGGATTTGTGGGAGCAGTTCGAGAATCTCTGTAATATTTCGAGGATCGGATTTGGGAAAAATGAACCGCGTCGCTTGACTGTCAGAAAACTTCTGTTTATTATTCATTTTTCCCCTCTCCACTAGGGGTGCATCACAAGCAATCAATAGTTTCTACGATGTACAGTCACCCCACAGTTATGGATCAACTAAGGGTCACTTTTCAGAACAAAATAAGATTAAAAAACATGGTGACGCTGTATAAAACAGAATAACCTCCCTGGTACTTCAGAATATATTTGTTTTTGAGAATACACCTCAAAATTCGCGGTTATGTATGGAAAAGTGACGATTTGGATAGAAATTTCAAACGATGTCCATCCCACAGATGTGGATCAGAGAGAGAGGAGGATCCGTATTATGGATCAAATCGACTCATATTATGGATCAAACCCCTATAACAGCAATTTATCTGCAGAGGTAATCAAATGGTGTGCTAGTGAAAGCATACTTTTTGGCGTTTGTTTCGGAATCGTCTTATCTTTGATTCATAACTGTGGTATGGTGTTCAGTGCCCACAGTTATGAATCAACGCTTCTGGGAATACGATTGACATTTTATTTACTACAGACGGGAAAAAATGCTTGCGCATATTACAATTAATTTCGAAGCTGTACAGATCTATGGTTCACGTAGGAAAAATGTGTTCTGCGTAATTGCAACTCTATTTGACGAGATATTCCCGTTTTAATCCATCTCTGATCCATATCTGTGTGCTATCCATAACTGTGGGGTGACTGTATTGCAACACTAAACAGAAACAGGTGAGATCTTGCTGCCAAAGTCGTTTGCCACAATTAGCACACATAAAAATGCATATATTTGGATCGCTCAACAAATTTGAATTGTTGGTACTGTATTTGCCAATCAAAATTTGAAGCAAATTTAAATTTTTTGAATTAATATTTTAGTAGACTAATGTTTTTTACGTCAACCGACGTATCACGTAGACAATCACTTAAAAAAAAACGGCATGAACAACACTATAAAAAAACTTATTTTTGCAATTCCGTCGCAAATCAGCTTACTTTTTATCAAGAGAATGGACAACATAACGGCCCACTTTTCCCACCGAAAGAAACAGTGCTGAAAAGTGCTACTTTTCAGCACTAATATCAGTATCGAAAAGTAGCATTTTTCAGCACTGTTTTGGGAGTTATCACAATGACGTCGGATTACATCCATACGTCGTTTATTCAATTGTTCTGAATTTCTCAATGACTTAGTCAGCTAGATTCTGATGCTACATCCGTATGGTGAACCGAATGGGGCTCTGCACTGTTTAGATTTAGTTTTGAAGTTTGACGTTTACTGGTCTTGTTGTTTACTAATTTCATGGAGTCACTCCTCCAGAGAAGGTATGATTTTTGTGCAGAGCCCCATTGAGACGGATTCGAATTGTAGATTTGGTTTTGGAATCAGAAGCTAGTTTACTGTGAGGATTCTGAGTTTAAATAGGATGTACCTATAGGAGGCAGTAGAATATGTAAGTTTACTACAAAAAAGACGGGAGCTTTATGGGGCGATTCGTCCATTGAACGTAGGGTCAGTACAGTACTGACCCGATTTTGTCTACCCCCGATTTTGTCAGTTTTTTGACCCGATTTTGTCAGCCTATTTCAGATTTGTAAAAAAAATGTTACCGTCATATTTTACCATGTTTCCACAAAAACTGATGATAATGTTTGGTGTAATGCATGCATGGGCGTAGCCAGAGGGGGCAATGCAATGCCTCCATCCCTCTGGGCAATAAAAAAAATACTACGGAAATAAATCTTGTGTTTGCATTCTTCAAAAATTGTCTCCAGCACTCGTCGTAATGATAAATTGTAAAACTCATAGAGTTCATCAAGCAATCAGATTTTTTAAAAACATTTTGCCAGAAATTATTCGAAGATTTTATCAAATCTGTTAGGAAACTCAAATTTGTTTGCCAAATATATTATCAGCAGACTATTATCATTAAAATAATAAGATAATTAGAGGAATATCCTCTCGGGATTTAATTTCAACGTGTTTATCGAGTTGTTTCTGAAATTATTTCATAAATCGTTCATGAGAATTTCTCCAGAAATTCGTCCACAATTGTTTAGGGGCTTCTTAAAACTCTTCCATAGAAACTGAGATCTCGAGTATCAGCAAATCGTGTTTCGTTACTAAGCAACCTGACAATTTGCTTGGTAAATCTCGCTTAAAACTGATAACCCAAGATTCACACTGTCGAATTCATGGAAAAAAACTAGGTGTGTAGGTTCATTCATTTCATTTCATTGTTCATATTCGAGAACTCCAAAAATCAATCCATGGAATCCCGGTGGAACTTTTTCAAAAATATTCAAGAAATAATTTCATAAATTGCATCCGAAACATACTGTGTACATTGAAGGAAATGTTTCGTCATAAATGAAATTCTTCACGCATTCTCTCTTGCACTCGTGCACAGACTTCACTCAAAATTCCTATAGAGTTATTTTATTTTCTAAGAAATTACTTCAATATTGTCTTCTTATACTCCTTGTTAAATTCATCCAGGTATTTCTTCAGCCTGCCGCGAGGCATTTGCTGCTTAAAGTTTTATTGGGATTATGTCTTCTTTAACATCATAGACTCAGTGATTCCCAAAGTGGGCGAATTCGCCCCCTGGGGGGCGATTTTCGGAACAAAGGGGCGAAAATTTGTCAAACAGAATTTGGGGGGCGAAAAATCCAGTAAAGGAGGCGAAAAGTCTAGCATGGGAGAAATTGAAAAATGACTCATAACCTTTTTTTTAATATTTATATTGTAAGCATCCAGTTTTTCACAGAAAAAAACCTTTAGTACCCATTTTGATATTTAGGTTGCACGTCTTCTTACCAATCTTACTTTTTATGGTACAAAACTTATAATTAACAATTCTCTAAAAATTTGGCTGATAAATGCAGGTTTCAACGATTATTTATGATTTTATTCTGTGGATAAGTGAATTATTATTATTATTATTATCTTTATTAAGGAGATTTTCAGCCCTATGGCTGGTTCATCTCCGTTGGATAAGTGAATTAAAGTCATATTTCGGAGTGTATATGTGTTCCAAAGCAAATATAGTTGATATTTCTAACACGTTTGTAGTAATATATGAGTAAACTCGATAATTTGATCGATTTTCGGTACGCTTTTTATATAATATTGATCAAATGTTAAGTACAGTGTAGCGATTAATCCAAATATATGAACTTGTATATTAACCATACATCAGGGGAGCGATTCCAAAAAAATATTGACCTCAAGGGGGCGAAAGTCGAAAAAGTTTGGGAAACACTGCTAGAAGATCCATTAAAAATACGTTTTGTAGAAGCTTTCTTAGGATATTCTAGATGAAGTTTGACCTTGGACTCATAAAAATCTGTTTTCTATAATTCCAAAAAATAAATCATGGAAACTAGAGATAATTTCATGGTTTCCATACTGTAAGAAATATATTTACAAAAATCAGGTTGATGAAATGTCTGTAAAATTTCTGAAGTAAATCAAAACACTTCTGTACGAATTTTAAAATAATTTTCAGGAAAATTGTGGAAAATTTCGAATGAAACATTCTTTGAATTATACATAAAGGAACTTCAAAAAGATTTTCGAGGAAATTATTGATGTTATTTTGAAGGAGTCTCTACATAGTTTTATCATGTTTCATACAAATAGAGGGCAGAGGTATAGTATAATAAACGATTTGGCGTGAAAATCGTGATTGAAATTTTAAGAACCGATATTCTACCCCCCCCCCCCACCCCCTCTCATAAAAAACCTGGCAACACTCATGTCTACCGCCACCTTAAAAGCCCATGTAGGTTCTGAACGCGCTTCACAAGCAAATACGGGAACAAAAAAATGACCCGATTTTGTCAAGTTCCCCATTTTGTTAGTCTTAAATTCAATCGGGTCGACAAGGACAAAATCGGGTCCTTACTGTAGTCCAAAAATTTCACTGGACACGACTCTGCCACTCGAGTTTTCCGACATATGTCACTCTAAGTGACAGGATTACTATAATAATCGACGGATGATTTCTGAAATATGCATGCCTAATGTGTTCGACAGTGACTGCAGACGAGTCACAAAAAATCGGCTCGATTTATAAAATAGACTCCGATGTTTGACTTCGGATAATACTACTGCATCACTACCTACCTGATTTAAAAATATCGAATCGCTTCAACGCATGGATGTGGATTCTCTTGAAAGGGGCCGTCCATAAATGACGTAGCATTTCATCACTGATTTTTACACCCCCCCTTCCCCCCTCGTAGCATTTAGGCTGTGAACCGTTTCACCAATTCGTTTAACTTTTAGTTAAAATTTGACAGCTCGATAGTTATTTCCCCTCCGGTTAGAAATAACCCTGCTCTGGAGCATGGTTAAACTTGATAGCTCGAAAGTTATTTTCTGCTCCCGTGAATTTGAAAATAACTAACCATCTGTCAACTTTGTTCTGAAATAACTACTCGACTGTCAAAGCTCAAATGGGTCGACCGCGAAGTTCAATTTAACCATTTGAGGGGAAAATAACTATCGAAATGTCAAATTTAACTAAAAGTTAAACGAATTGGTGAAACGGTTCACAGCCTTAGTCACAAATTGTGATACCCTCCCTTGGAAAAAAGTAGCATGTTAAGCAGTGCAAAAAATATCGAGAAACAAAAAAGTTATCGCGATTTGAATTTTTTTTAGCGGTGAAAAATGAAGCTAACGGTAGAGGGGTTAACTACTGACTGAAACGTCAGGATAATCTAACAAATGATACTTTCATACACCGCAGCGCTCAAAAATAATTTGGAAAACAGTTTTATTGAACTTATTTCCTGTTTAACCTACATAATTTTGGGATCCAGTTTATACAGGTTTAATTTAATTTGTTGTTGTTAAAACCTACAGCCAACAAAAACTAACAAGTTTATAGCTGAAAATGTTGGAAAAATCTTGTTCGGAATTATGAAGCTAACAGCATTGTAAGGGTTCAAAATAATTTATAATGTTAAACAGAAAATTTGTTATATTGAAATATTTTATTAAATTATTCGTGGTTAAAAAACAGATTTTAGTTGGCTACACGTTGGCTTCATAAGCGGATCGTCATGGGTTTGATTCCCAGCCTTCCAACAAAAAACTCTTCGTCAGTCCGCTTGAAAACTACACAAGCTCCACCCGTCCAACACCATAGCCGTCTGAAAGCGGACTGACAATTGACCCTCTTCTGAGCGAACATGCTCTAATGTACCTGGATAACATGACGATCGATCAACGGCAAGGAATAATGAACTTCTCTCTGGACTCTCTTTGCAAAAATCCACAAATAGATTTAATCGATAAAGCAGAAAAAAAAGAACAACTGTCTAATTTGAGATCGCTCTGGTGATGCCCAAGCTGGCGAATAAGTTAGGCTCAATAAGTTAAGTAAATGGAGAATAAATAAAAAAAACAGCGAACATTGGCCATATAGTTACATATTAACAATTGTAATATTAAGAATGTTTAAAAAATCAGTGATTATACAATCATCCTTAAATGTTAATATTTCAACCAGTGTTGTAAGCAATCACGGTAGTTGACACGTTTTCCCCGATATTCGGCAGCGCTTCCGTTAAACATGCACAACACGAGCGATCAAACGAATGTCAAAAAGAAAGATGTCAATTGAATGCTACTGACCACGATAGCTTAGATAGGAAACATTACGGTTTTGTTTGTTTATGTTCTCCTTTCACTGTATGTGTGTCACATTTGACACAACAGGCAAGATCGAACTATTCATATTGTTTATGATCCAATGTCTGAATTATCGAGTGATTTAAAAAACTGAATGATAGGACAATTTCGATAACACTTGAATTTGATATCCTCAATATTATCCACTATCCAGGATGTTCCATCAAGAGCATTGATATACCAAAACAAATCGATGAGTTGACTGAGTGGAGATCTCCTGCAATATTGAATTAAGCCATTGATTTACTTAACTTAATAATATTTGAATTTGTTTTTTTGCGAATCAAATAATTTAGATACGAATACAATGTAATATTCACAAAACTATTTAAAGCTTCATGGAATCGTTTTAACTATATTTATCAGGAAAATTTTAAATTACTTAGAATCTGTTTTATTTTTAACATGTTATTGTTTTGAAGCTGAATCATTATTTTATAACCCAAGTTTAATAAATCAGACAAAAATGTTTGATAAAAATTTGTCGTTTTTCAGCGCTTCTTTTTTTACCAAAATTATTCAAAATGCTACGTCTACTAGTTGGGACCCCTCCCTCCCCCTCGTCACACATCGTCACAAATTCGTGAAAACCCCCCTCCCCCCTAAACTTCGTAGGCTGTGATTCATGCATTCCACATGACTGTCACAAATTTTCACCATCGAAGCTAAATTGACCAAAACTTATTGTTCGAGAGAAGCCAGGTAAGATACCGGATAAATTATAAAGTTATTCTTAATTTACCGAATTGCCTACACCTGTATCCTGAACCGTGTAGACCCGCGCTTCCCAAACTCGGTTTTCGCGGCACAAAAAAGCGATCCTGCGAACGGCTAGTGCGCCGCGAAAACCGTGTTTGAGAAGCTTTGGTTTAGACGCATAAAGCGCCGGACTTTTTGGGGGTAAAATAGCTTAATTTATTGCCTCATTTACTTTTGCTAGATGATCCTATTCCGTATCTTAAACGGTCACCTGAGTCGGATTTGGATCGTTCAACGGATGTAACTTAAAATGTCAATCATCACAAAACCAGAGCAATTCGATGAATGGTTTTCACGGACACTTCGATATTTAGTTGAGGATCACCAAAACAGTACTGAAAAGTGCTCCTTTTCAGCACCGATAACAGTGCTGAAAAGTAGCACTTTTCAGCACTGTTTCTTTGATTGAGGAAAGTAGGCCGTTATGTAGTCTATCTTCTTGATGAAAAGTAGGCCAATATATAACGGAATTGCAAAAAATTAATTTATTTTGACAGAAGTTGTTCAAACAGACCAAACTGATATTTTGGCGATCTAAAGAAAAGATTCGCTAAGAGCTCAATCAATACTGATGTTTCCGATGCTCTTTTCATACAGATGTATCATCAAATAGATAAGTTCCATTATTACAGCAAACAATGCAAAGATTTTGATATTTCATATGCCTGGGGTCCGTTTTCCTGAAACATTTGGTCCAGTTTGTTTGAATACCAAATTTAAACATTTTTTCTGTGATATTATTTACCCTTTTCGAAAAGCATTGTGAAAATATGATGAATTATTCCACACAAAATTGCATTTACACAGTTCTAGCAGTTTTCACGACGTGATATATTGTAATCTGACGAAATGTACCTAATTTCTCTAAGGGCAAATTTCTTCACCTTCGCTTAAGCCGTAAACCACGTTTACCCATACGATTAAACCAGGTTTAAGGCCTAAGCGGTGGTGAAGAAACCGCTCATAAGTCTTATGTTTTTTTTATTAAAAAAAATGTCGTCGCAAAAAATATTATCTTTAAGGTGAAGATAAATCGAAGCCAAAGTTCAAATTTTCAAAAGCACGGATCTGGAGAACCGAACATCCGTTCAAGCTGAATACTAAATCGATTGATCACTAGCTGGTGGTGACCATTCGATTAGGTTTTCAGTTCAAACGGATGTTTGGTTATTCAGATCCGTGCTCTTGAAAATTTGAACTTTGGCTTAGATTCATCATCACCTTAAGTTTACAAAAATTCCCTCCACAACCAAACCCTGAATGAGTGGAGATTTCGCAATTTTGAGGGGTAAAACCATAAAAACAACCTGAAAAGCATACCAAATATATGAAGAATTCACCAAAATCGCAAAAACAAGCGCTTACGCCCTTTACGCCACCTCTGAAACTTCTTCAGAAACCTCATTTATTTACAAGATGTTGTTTTAAGACCGCTTTGTAAATTTTGTCTACCATCGATGGGGTTGACAGTGGGTCAAATAATTTGTATATTTCAGAAAATACTTAAACAGATGCACAATTTTAATGATGTGTAGTTTCTATATCCAAAAGCTGCTATCAAAACTGATGTTTCTGGAACAAGTAGTTTATGTTATGAAGATCCCCAAAAAAGCGTGAAAACGCCCTTTTCAATTGCTTGTAATAGAGTGTACTATGTTAAATGTTCATTTAGAAGGACTAACACTATTTTGAAATTTTATAATTATGACCATCACATTCATTCTTTTTGGCATGTAGTTCCAAACTTAAATAGAGAACGTTTCTTCTGCTTTGTTCCTAATACGGAACAATTTCAAATTCTTTGGCCCAATGTCACCCCCTAGATGAGACGAGATAGGATCAATTTTTATAAATTTATAGATCAGTGAAAGTTATCCAAGAAATAATTTGCACACATGCACTTTTGACCGATTCTCACCCCCGACGACGCAACGAAAGACATTTGGGAATAGGCCCCACCCTATTAAGCACAGTCTAGCACTTTGGTAGACATCGCCTTTGAACCGAAAGTTACGCTGCACTGGAGGAAGGACAACAAACCACCCACCGACCTTCAAAAACCATCCTCCATCCTCCATCATCATCGTCATCGTCATCGGAGTCATCATAGGGCGCGTCTCGTTGTCCGTTTGGTCCGTGTAGTGCCTCGAAGCGGGTCGTCGAGATTCTCGTGCTCGCGTTCTAGCCCTGGCTGGTAGTGCCTTTTTCGTCGTTCACCGGAATGGTAGTGTGCCATCAACTGAAGCGCCCAGCATTTAAGGACTTTGCCATCCACCGACGCGACGCCCGTTTGCCAAATGTAAACAGACCGTGGCCGCGCGCGCTCGTGAATTTCGTGCCTCTCGCCGTCACGTGGTGGAACTCGTTCAGTCCGTGAACCCGTGAAATAGTGCTTTTTTCGTTCTTGCGGAAGTGCATGTGGAAAGCAGTGCAATGTGGTGCCATACCAAAAGAGCTTGAGTGCGGGAATACAAAGTGTTAAAAATGCGCTAGGAAGCGTGTCAAGTTGAAGGCAAATTTGAACGCCCGGTTGAACCTGTTCTTTTTTTTGTGTGGAAATGTGTGTTTTGCATGAAAGGATCCTTAAATGCGGCTGAAAATCGGCAAGTTAGTGGAATTTACGTCTGTGAATCGCAACGGCAGGTCTCTGGAAGTGGAATATGTAGTGATTTTGATAGTGTAGTTGCTGATATTCAAATTGTTCTACATAAGATGGAATTAAGTTGACAAGCGACGGTCCTTTCAGTCATGGTTACACAGTATACGCCAATAGAATGTAGCTATTCTACCTTTTGAACTTATTATCTATACAACCGACAAAAGTTGGAAAGTTAAGTTAATCTTCAATTTTTGAGATTGACCTAAAACGCTGTTTTTATATATGAAAATGGAACCTTCAACCAACTGGCAAACGTTTTTAATACTAAAAAACATGGCAATAAAGATTATATATCGCGTTTAATGTTATAACGATATCTGACAGATTTTCTGTTTTATACTAATATCTTCGCCAAGCTAATGTTCAAATTGTTATTCTTGTTTCAGTAGGAAGTTCAAAGCGTCTCTTTTCGAACTGCATTGTAAAATCTAACTAAAATAGACCGAATTAAGCGTAGCGATGAACAAATAAAATCTTTCACGTTCAAGATTTTCACAAAAGTGTATTTTTATAAAAAAATCTTAGTGGAATTTTGAACATGATTTTTATAAAATCCTAGGTATAATTATCTCAGGATTTTCGAGTTGATTGTTCAAAATACCATGGGCATGATTATTTCATGAGTTCGATAAGGATCCTCAATTCAGCAGAATTCTTATTAGCAATTATTTGTTTTTCGATTTCCCCTTATGAAATTTGATTCATACAGTGGCCCAATGTACTATTCGCAAAAATTTCGGAAGTGCTTTTCAAAGAATAAAATATTACGATTCTAATGACACCTTGTTTTGTAATTTTAGTCAATCCAATGCTGAGGAAATAAGCTATGTATTTTCAGTGTGTTTTTTTGAAAAATGTCACAACTTTAAGTAAAAATTTAGTATACGAAATTCAAAAAATGTTTTTGGAAAAATACATACGAAGAAAGAACAACTCGAATAACTCTTTGCTTTTCGAATGTGGCTTAGAGAGTTTTAATTGGACGTGTAATCACAGATATATGGACAGAATACTTTTGTATGTTTTTGAGGGGGTGAACCCAAATTTTTGCACGGGAGTGTATGTTTGATTTTTGATAGGTGTACGAATATGGAATTGGGTCAATTTTAGACACAAATTCAATGCTTTTCCATTAATCCAAAGATTTAAGCAGATGAATACAGTTTATGATTGCCAAACAATGACACCTATGACCTCCGTTATTGATAAAGTATATCGAAGTCCATGAATCATTTGATAGTTTTATACCAACTTGATATGAAAACAGTGCCCCGTACGAAAATGAAATTGAGTCACTGTATACTAAGTTTTGACAGTTCTCATGCAAAAATTTTTGTATTTAAAAATCGCTCACCACACGAAATTGTTTCAATGATTCGGCCCGCGGTTTAAAAAAGTTGGACAGATCTGCTCTAGAACAAGCTCTTTGATCCAAGTGAGACAGCAAAGAGCCGCCACATACATTGAGTTCTGAATTTGCTGGATTTAGGCAAAAGATCTTAACCTTTGCGATACTAATATAGTTTTTGGCATGCAATTTTTATCTTTTATAAGCTCTAATTTTATCGATCGGGAATCTCTTCTAGTTTTGATGGACAGAATATGGTTTGCATGGGTCCAACGGTCCCGGAGTTAACAGAATCCGGTGTTGGGGTAATTCCAATTCCATCATGTACACTGATATAAATCTGTTCATTGTTCGAAAAAAAAAGTGTAAAAAGATTGAATATATATGTTAGAACATCGTAGGTTATTCTGGTACCACCTAGGAAGTGGCCGCTTGTCGATTTGGACCAACCCGTAGCATGTGACACATCAAATTTCATGAATTGTTAGCGACAATTCATTGGTGACCACAGCAACTACATTTTTACTTACTTTTAATCACCCGGCCATGTCACGAATATGAGCCCCCAGGAAAGTGGCCACTTGCCTACCTGAACCGAACCCCATCTTGTGATCCATCATCTGGAATAAGCGCCAATTCAGTGCCAATTCATTGGTGATCATAGCAACTCCGTCTCACGCTATGTCTGAACCAGACGATTATAAAAATCGAATGTACATCAGATTTTTTCCCGCTAGAGATCAGTATTTGGTCTATATTTTCATAATCGGAAGGTTTTAAAATATTCTATCGTTGAAATTTTTTTCATACATTTTGTATGGGCTGAAATGCGTCGAAAACGCGATTTTCATGGGATTTTCTATGAAAAATGGCTAAAAAGTGGAAAAAACCAAAATTTCACCGATGGAATATTTTTAAACTTTCCGATTATGAAAATATAACCTAAATACTAAACTCTAGCGAGAAAAAATCCGATGTACATTCAATTTTAATAATCGTCTGGTTCAGACATAGCGTGCTTCTGTTTATACTTGGAACAAACCTACCATTTCACAGATTTGATGCCCCCGGGGAAGTGGCCACTTGTCGGCCTGGAACAAATCGTAGGATGTGACCCATAGAATTTCACGAATTTTCAGCGCAAATTCATTGGTGATCAAAGCAACTACAATTTTTGATACTTGGAATCATCCGAGCGTGTCACGGATTCGAGTCCCCGGGGCAGTGGCCACTTGTCGACCAGGAACGAACCCTAGCATGTGACCCATTAATTTTCTTAAATTATCAGCGCCCATTCATTGGTGATCATAGCAACTCCGTCTGTTTAACTTGAAATCACCCGGTCATGTCACGGATTTGAATCCCCCGGGGAAGTGGCCATTCGTCGACCTGAAACGAACCCTAGCATATGACCCATCACATTTCATGCATTTTGGCCACTTAGGGCTCTAATCCGTGACAGTCTGGGTGGTTACAAGTATGTTCATTTCCCGGCCCTTTTGCTTGTCCCGGGATTCGGGATAAAAATTTAAGCTTGTCCCGGGAAATCCCGGGATCCCGGGATTTTCGAGATTTTCAATAAAACAAGTATTTTTGAAATTTAAGACTTTGTCAATCCCACAGATGTGGATTAGAGGGAGAGGAGGATCCCTTTTGTGGTTCAAACCGGTCCATATTATGAATAAAAAATCTAATATAATAGCTATAATAGCAAATTATCTGCGCGGTAAACAAATGGGATGTTAGTAAAAGTATACGCTTTGGCGTTTCTTCAGGAATCGTCTTATCGTTTCCTTTCGTTCGATTCCTTACTGTAGTATGGGTTTCAATGCTATATAGATATACGGTTCTCATAGGTAAAATGTGTTTTGTTAAATTTTAATTCTATTTGATAAGATATTCTCTGTTTATTCCAATTTTGATCCATATCTTTCTGCTATCCATAATTGTGGAGCTACTGCAACTAAACAAAAATCAAGGGTTACCTTGACTAATTACGGGCTTTCAATAAATAATTTTCAATATATAATATAAAACAATTTACTTCAGACATTTGAAAAGCCTTCACAATTTTGAAGGGAAAAAGAAACTGTTTCAAGATCATTGAAGGTGTTTTAGTGGATCATGTTATAGTTTAATAACCAAAAATTTTCGACTCAAGTTTAGGTGTTATTCCAGATTGGCATTCTCAGCCTAAAGGCTTATAAAAACAGCTGATGTTGAAAGGAAACGCAACAACAAACTTTTACAACGCTTTAAGTTCATTTCGGGAAATCCCGGGATTCCCGGGACGTTGGTTCTACAATCCCGGGAAACGGGAAATCCCGAAATTTCTCAAATCCCGGGATTTTTTGTCCCGGGATGTCCCGGGATGGACACTCTAGTATGTAACAAAAATTCGCGGAATTTGGTGGGTCAAATGGTAGGGTTTGGTCCAGGTATACAAGTGGCCACTTTTCTGGGGCTCGAATTCGTGAAATGTCCGGGTGGTTCCAAGTATGAAAAACTGTAGTTGCTATGATCACCAATACATTGACGCCGAAAATTTTTAATTTTGATGGGTCAAATGCAAGGGTTTGTTCCAAGTAGACAAGTGGCCAGTTCCCCGGGGGCATCAAATCCGTGACATGGCTGGCTGGTTCAAATGTAGTTACTTTGATCACCAATGAATTGGCGCTGAAAATTCATACAATTTGATGGGTCACATACTAAGGTTTGGTCCTGGTCGAAAAATGGCCACTTCCCTGGGAGCTCGAATCCGTGACATGACCGAGTGGTTCCAAGTATTTAAAAATGTAGCTGCCAATAAATTGGCGCTAAAATTCGCGGAATTTGGTGGCTTAAATGTTAGGGTTCGGTCCAGGTCTACAAGTGGCCACTTAGCACTGAAAATTAATGATATTTGATGGGTCAAAGGCTAGGGTATGTTCCAGGTCGACAAGTGGCCACTTCTCCGGGGGCATCATATCCATGAAATGGCCAGGTGGTTCCAGGTATGTAAAAATGTAGTTTCTTTGATCACCAATGAATTGGCGCTAAAAAATCATGATAAGAAATAATTAAATCAATGAAAATGTAACTAGGTAACATCGTCCATCGACATTGAACGGAGTCGCGATAACAAAAAGGTGCTACGCGTAATAATTCAATTCTAAAAAGTGCTCTTCGAGTCAAAAAGCCTGAAAACCTCTGTTTTAGAGAATTCCATCCATTGCGGAAATAATCATTGGAAAATTACCAAACGGAAACGTAAATAAACTCTTAAAGATTCCATGAAAAAAATTACTTGAGAAATATTTGGAAGATACTGCGAAAATAAAACCTAGATAAATTCTAAAGATTTCTGTAGAAATATTCCAAAGATAGGGTAATGACTGGAAAAAAATATCCGGGAAAATTTTCTGTTCTGTGAATTTTCGAAGTACTGATAATTGAAATGACTATGAAAATTACTGAAAATATGTGAGAAATCTTCATGGAATCATTGTTGGACTTCTTTGAAAATCTCTGAATTGCAATATGTTCTCAGAATACTAAGAATATCCCAGGGACATTTTGGAGCAGTTCCTGATTAAATTACTAAAGCAAATTTAGGAGAAATTCCTCTAAGCATTCCTTCAAAAAATCTGAGCGAACTTCTGAATGAAAGTCCAAAGTAACTTCTGAAGAACTTCTGAAAAGATTCTGAAAAGCTCCTTTCGTCGAATCTGTGCAGGAATTCGTAAAGAACCTGTGGAAAAGGCGCGTAACAATTCTTTGGTGACTCTTTAATTTACTACAGAACTGTCCATATTTTTTCACAGAGATTGTTTTTTTTTGTTTTTTTTTCTGTTCGGAACATAAACCACTGCGACCAATATTTGATCTATTGTAGTATATCCCGTGTCCTTTGTATAGTGCATGTCGTGTTACTTTGTCACTATCGAGAAGTGATAAAAAATTCGTTTTTTTTTACAGTTGTCATTCCTAACTTGATCACAGGAAAGGATTCTAATTGAAAGGTTCCGCTTTTTAAACCCTTCGAAGGGTGTGGTGGGTAAACTCTCCGCAGGCGCGCCCCTTTATCAGTCAAAATCGGATCCCTTGATAAAATCGGGAAGTGACACCGATATTGTCCATGCATCAGAATCCTAGTCCTTACGTCTACAAACTAGAGAACAATAAATAAAAGATTAGAAAACAACTTGTTGATTTCGACTCATTTTTATCCTTGTCTTATCTTGTCTTGTGCCGAGAATGACGGCTACTGGAAAACCGAGACTTGTCACTTTTAACAAGGTTTAACATGTAACAAGGACTAATAGTGTTCCTTTGATTACTATAGCATCCTGTTCTCTTCGTTTGAAGCAGTCAGGACTAGGTTTCATTGGTAGATCTTTACCCCATAACGCACCACGAAAAGGTGATCTACCCGCGTTATGGGTATTAGAGATTGTTCCAAGGATTTCATTATATATCGTCTAGCTTTAAATGTTTTGTTTTATTCAAAAAAAAAACTGTCTTTAGAGATCTGTTAAAGAAAATCTGTAACATTCAATTAGACATTCAATTGAAAATATAGGCTTTTTGGAGACTAGCATCATAATAGTAGCCAAGTCATTAAAAATGGACCTCCTGCCAGCCCCTAGACAGAAATACAATTTAATTTTGGGTATTTTTCAAACCCACCCTATACAACACGTGGTAGTCGTAACGGCTATTGCTAAACACAAGCCAACATTATTGGTGCCGGGGACTGGATGTACTATTAGACTGGCCCTTAAACAAAAAAGTTGTAAAATTCAACGCGGCACCCCCTAGATATGTGCCTTAGGGTAAGAAAAAAGCTCTATCAAAATTTCAACTCATTTGGTTGCTCCCCCAGCTGGCGCATTCAATTCAAAGTTTGTATGGAATATTCGTCTAAAATATATTGAAAATTGACCGTATGTCACTGTTTCGTGTCGTACACTAGTTAATCGCGTTCAATTGAGCCCAGAATGACAAATTCACTAGTTGATACGCTAATGAACATAGTTGCCGAAGGTTGTATCTGGATTTAAGCTCATTTTCATTAAGCTTTCAGTTGTTGAAAGTTAGGCTTAGATCAGCACTACCGTACAATCACACATGTGCATGCACCTAGTGCCGCAGCTCGCCCAGCGTCATAGGTGGCTATGATGCGCTTAGTGGCTACCACCTAGCTAAGTTGAAGGAATACTAAGCAATATTGCAAATCTACTTCAGATAGTTAAAACACCAACTTTATCAATTTTAATCATCATACAATCTTCTACAATATTATTTGCTATAGTACTAAGTAGTGTTTTTGACATTCTGGGTTCAATTGAACGCGATCAACAATTTTCCTGACTCAAACAGGAGATGATGTGCTGTTTCCTATATGTTGGAGCTGAAAATCCCATATTAACTTCAATTCAATTGCGCCAGCTGAGCTCGACCAAATGAGCTGAAACTTTCAAGAAGTCTTCCTCTAACCCTAAAGAATAATCCTGGCGGGTGCCCCGTGGAATTATACAACTTTATTTTTCTCCCATACTAAGGTGGGCCAGTCTAATGTACTATAGCCAGGACATGCTTATTTGGTGACGATGACGGTTGATTTAGTGACTTGTTGGGTGGGATTTATTGCGCCCCTGTGAATTTGCTTTGTCCGGATTATTTGCGATTGATATTGGCGAGGGAATATTGCGTGTTGTTTCAACGAGTAATTAACGACTCTATTTCCACCTCATTTGACGGGTGGAATGCGAAATCCACTCCTGAATCGGGCTTGTCATGCCGGGGTACAATTTGTCTTGTGAAAATTTACGAGTTTTGTTTTTCTTCCCGGAATATTCGTCAAATTACATAACGGGGACGACAACGAGTCCTTTAATCTTAGTAGATTTATTTTGTTACTCAACACCTCGGTTATTACATAGTAATGATAATTGCAGCATTTGTCATATTCAACGCATGTAGAAGGCATATTTTTTTATAACGAAATCGTTCGTTTGAACTACAAACATTGAACAACAATAACATTTTACAAAAGATGAAATTTTCAAGGAAAAACTACAGTATTTTTAACGAAATGTATCTACAAAACCATTTCGTTGCAGAAAACAACCAATGAACAATATTGTAAAAAAATCTCAGCTTGGTGTTTTACAATTACTTCCACATGAATCCTGACATAAATAACCTGAGATCTTGATTTGCAAGCTGTCCATTTATGCATTTGTTTGCAATAGCCTCCAAACTATAACAGGTAGCATAGTCTCCAAACTATAACAGATAGTAGCTCTATTAACATTGATACTGATTAGACAAAATTCACTCGCTTAATTGAAGCTCAATTCACTTGATTAGTTTTATTTGAAAATGACGCTCTAAAAATAATTAAGGACCAGAAAATTTTTTTGTTAGGAAAACTATTTTTCCCTAAAAGTTCCCATGTATGTATGGTTGGTAGAAACCACAATTACCTATCTCGAGAAAAAAAAACATCCAAATAAATGGACATTCCTTGAAAATCGACTTTAAAATTTGGAAATATATTTTTTCCACTGTAGACCACATATGAGATTCTATAAAATTTCAAGTAAACTTACTCACTTATTGAGCTACATTAAATTTTGAGATAATTGTGACTATCACTTGTTTAGGATTGTACCCCGTTTGGCATAAAGTCGATTGGCATAATGATTGACTTAGAATGAATATCGGCATTTACGACGCTTTTACCGAGATCAACACCACCGAACCCATAGCAATTTTTTTCGTAGGTTTTCAATAAGCGTGGTGGTTGTTCAGAGATATTCCAAGCTATGAATGTCAAAAATTGTAGTGACATTAGAGAGCATAATTAAATAAAACTCGTGACGGGTCTGGTGGAAGATCTTTTCGGAAAAATAATTTTCTTTGAGCTAGTTGCGTCAAAATTCAAATTCAAAAGGGTGCGAATTGTATACTCGTAATGGCTTTCCAGATTTTCTTTGATGTTATATTAAATTTGATGAAATTGATCTAGCGCTAATAGAACTACTACTAGGAAATGAGGCAACATACACATATGTTTATTTATTTGATCATTGATTGATGGAAAGGATCGCTGTGGCATTTTATGATGGATGGCCTTTTATCTTTTTAGGTTTCCAATGCTCTTCGCGTTATTTTATGTGTTTATTTAATTCATTGAAACCACATCATCACCAGAAGCTAAAATTAAAGTTATGCAAAACAGGCTCTTCATATTTACGGTTATAATTATTTTAATTCCTGCTACATTTAACTCGTTCAGCATAGGATGTACATACATACGGTTGACCCTGTCCGGAAAAATCACCCGCAGCCGCAGACTATATGTACATACAGTATAGCACAATACATTTGAAACTTTTTTGATTTCCAATACAGCTTTAGTACGCTAGATCGCAGTTATTTATGGACCGATTTGAATGAGATTCCCATAGCCCATCAGAAATATTGATGAAAAATATAAAGGATTTTACTGAAAGTATGGAAGCCCTACATAAAAATTCTCCTTAACAAACTTGTTCATCTAGTCTAAATTTTTAACTTTCAAGTTAAAAAAAAATCAAGTTACGTCCGAAGAACTGTGAAAATTTCATTCAAATCGGTCGTGTGGAAAATCAAAAAAGTTGCTAATGTATTATTCGACACTGTATTCCACTGCAGTAGAGCCTCTAACTTTGTTCAGTCGAACTCGTTGTGGCCCCAGTTCCAATTCCTGACATCCTTGCCGAAGTGATGTCAAAGTGTAGAAGATGGGGAAATCCAGGGGTCTTTATTGGGGCTACCACACCCCCACGTTGTTGAACGTGGTTTGGCATAAAAATACATTTCCCATCTCGGTCGGCTTGTTTGACACATCGCTATTGCTTCTGTTTCTCTGTTTGCCTAATTCGGCACTAATATTCCTTGGCTGCTTGCTGTTGCTTCTGCTGCCGATGTAGATTTAAAATTTAATTTGTAAAGGCCAAAACTGTGGTCAACCGTGTGTGTAGGCAGCGATGGTGTCCCACGGTAATGTTTTCTGGCCACATCGAATGACCACTAGCAATCATGCATAACCGTGTCCAATGATGGCGAAAACTAGTCATGTAGAACAACAGCTTGCTGGGTGATGCACAGAACAACTTAAAGGAGTTTTTTTTTATTAGTATCATTCCA
This sequence comes from Aedes aegypti, assembly GCF_002204515.2. Lineage (NCBI taxonomy): Eukaryota > Metazoa > Arthropoda > Insecta > Diptera > Culicidae > Aedes > Aedes aegypti. The sequence continues at coordinate 245,280,387 of NC_035109.1, forward strand.
AACATTACATTCATTTCTTATATATAGGTGTTCTGTGTTAGACAACACTATCATCCTAATTTGGTAAAACAAATATAAGATTTTATTGACATTTTGTTAACAACATATTACATTTCATTTGCCTTAGCAGTTCAGATTTTTTACTGGTGAATTGATTTCACTTGCTTATAAGAGAAAAAAACACGTTTTCAATTTACTTAACCTAACTTAACCTAAAAATATAACGCATTAATCGTGGGAATAGAAGATTGTAACGATTTTCGCCTGAAATTATTAATTATTTTATTTGACATTTGTTCCAATGTTTTAACATTGGATATTCTATGTAACTCATTAGTACTATACCAGGGAGGAAACTTCAAAATCATTTTCAAAATTTTATTTTGAATTCTCTGCAGAGCTTTCTTCCTAGTATTACAACAGCTAGTCCATATTGGTACAGCATACAATAAGGGCATAGAGACATGTTTGTTAAATTTTATCTAGCATGTGAAAATATTATTAGTTGAGTTTTGGAAGCATTAGGAGAAATCTTCCATTTTTGCAAGTATGAAAAAAAAATGTTACTCGGGCACAAGGTTGAATAAAAAAAAAACGAATCGTTGTCATAATGTCATAAAGGTAATGAAAATGGAATATTTGAGGTAATTCTTAAACCACGAGTAATAATTTGCTCATTTCAAAAAATAAATAAAGAAAAAGTGTCTGGTCTAATTTTCTGCAAAAATCTTATTTTAACATTTTTTTCATCTGGTTCCTTGTCTCTATTTAATTCCTGTTTGATCTCTTTTTTTCAACCATGAGGTCTCTATTGTTCCGATTTTTAAGACAATCTGTCGTCACCAGTCCTGTTATATGAAATGAAATATATTTCCAATTTGAAGCAATCCATCGAGGTATTCTTAAATGAATTTAAAGAAAATTTGCAATTATCACATTAAAAAAGCTTCTTAAGAAATATTTGGAGGATTTTTTTTCATAATGCTTGAGTCTTATTATTCTTATTAATTCTTATGATATATTGAGGAAAAAATCATTTTTCTTGGCTGGAGAATGTCTGGAACCATTAATGCTTAAACTTCTTGCTAGATATCTGAAGGTTTCTAAGAGTAATCGGTGCAAGACTTCTGAAATGAATCCCTTAAAATCATAGAGGTGTGATTTATGAAATTTTGAAATAAGTATTTATTAAGATTTTCTTGGGGCTTTTGGAGTTCTTGGAGTAGTTCATAGAGAAATCTTTGAGGACCAGACTAAGGACCTTCGTGTGATCAACTATTTCAACAAATGCTACGTACTCGCTCGAAACATATTCAGGAACATGCTTTTACTATCCAGTAACTTGCATCCAGAAATCAAATCAATTGACCATTGCAATTATGCATCTCTTACATTTGAAAGGTTTATCTATAGGAACTTCGCTCCAGTCGAGCATGATGATAGTGTAGATTACCATTGTCGGTGAACCAAACCGTGTGATTTAAATCAACAAGTTTAAATCGAACGACGATCTATTGGAAATCCAGTGCCACATATGTCTAGTCAAATATATAATTGGAAAAGTTATAATTAAATATTTAAAAATGAAGAAAAGTGTTAACAGTCTGTCGCCGATAACGCCGTTACCTAACACTCCGCCCCCTGTACGGACTTCCCCGGGAGGATCCATTTCTCCAAAGTTGTCACCACCCGGATCGGTGTTCCTATCCAATTCAGCCTCGCGTCCAACGCTAAGCATCAACAATTCCAGCAATCGATGCAGCAGTTTACTGGACGCCGAAGATATCACACCGATAACCTCCCCGCTGCCAAACATCCTCTGTCCCCAGGAAATCTACACCATATTCAGCCGGACTGACGATCCGGATGCCAGCTCGACCAACCTTCCGTCGGAGTCCTCCCGGCTATCGGCGAACAATCATCGGAACTCGCTGTTCCTCGCCAACAGTAACAGCAATCAAAATGCCAACAACAGCCACAATACAAATCCTAGTGCCAGTCATAAGTCCCGCTCGAGGCGTTCCTCCGAACTGTCGCAAAACATTCGAAGTGATCGGTCGGCGTCCGCTTCCATGAAGTCGCATAGTTCCACGGGAAGGAAACGCAGCTCGACACACATAGAGATGAATGCCAGTGTGGAGCGACCGCGGTGCCTGAAGTCATCATTTCTTCGCAGGAAGTGTAAGGAGTATGCTGGTAAGTTTCGATGTTTATAGTTTATTGTATTGCACTTGAATTGAATTAAATTCACTGGTTTGTCTTCGAGATATTTGCATATTGAAATTCTATACATAACTTAAATTGACCAAGAAGCATAATGAGAGTATTACATAGAGAAGAATTGAAACCGTCCTGTTGTTTCGGATTCTATTTTATCATTTTGAACAATGCATTCATTTCATATATCTAAGTGTTCTATTTTAGGCAACACTATCATCCTTATTTAGTAAAACTTAATTAGTCTTTTATTTATATTTTATTAATCGCATATTACATTTAAATTGTCGTAGCAGTTCAGAATTTTTAGATTCACCCTGCTTTTCATTTCACTCGCTTAAAAGAGAAAAAACACGCTTTCAGTTTACTTAACCTAACTTAACATAAATATTAGAGTGGTTCAAAACATCGTTTTTGCTCCACACCGCTCATTCGATTTTAGATCAAATTCTGAGTGTCCTCCCAAAATTTGAGCTCATTCGGATGAAAACTGAGACTGCACAAGCCCTTTAAAGTTTATATGGGAAAAGCTAGCAATTCATTCAATCGGTCATAGTGTTTGCCCATGTGCTCTTGAGGATTAGTGCTACGTTGATACTGTGAGATACATTCATCAGCTACAACTTTGCCGAAGACCGTTTTCAAATCTGACGTCTCAGTAATTAGATATTGATTTATATCCAGTCACAAATTCTTCAACAGTGCTCATTTCACTTCTGAACAGGCAACATTGCTGCATCTGGCGCGAAAGATAGCACGCACAAATCATGGCTACTATGTTTTACTGCATATACCCAGTGATGCCTGCAGAATTGCCCAATCATTATAGCCAAAGTTTTACAACTCATACAAAAATCAATAACTAATTACTGGGGCGTCCGATTTAAAAATGGTCTTCGGCAAAGTTGTAGAGCTGATGAATGTATCTCACAGTATCAACGTAGCACTGATCCTCAAGAGCACATGGGCAAACACTATGACCGATTGAATGAATTGCTAGCTTTTCCCATAATAATTCCCATATAAACTTTAAAGGGCTTGTGCAGTCTCAGTTTTCATCCGAATGAGCTCAAATTTTTGGGGGACACTCAGAATTTGATCTAGAATTGAATGAGCGGTGTGGAGCAAAAACGATTTTTTGAACCACTCTAATAAATATATAACGCATTAATCGTGGCAATAGAATATTGTAATCATTTTTGTCTAAAGTTATAATTAATTTTATTTGACATTTGTTCCAATGTTTCAACATTGGATATTCTATGTAACTCATTAATACTATACCAGGGAGCAAGTTTCAGAATCATTTTCAAAATTTTATTTTTAATCCTCTGCAGCTTTCTTCCTGGTATTACAACAGCTAGCTCTTACAGCAAAATAAAATTTAGGAGATGACTTTGATTCCTATCATATGCCGAAAATAGATCACATATAAGTGAAACTTACAATCCTTGAAACTACATTGCGTGTATTTCGTATTCTCACGGTGCCACTCATTCATTTCCGTTTGCATTATTTCGGCAAATGGTACGACGAAAACCAGTTCATGTTACTGGAACGTTTCCCAGGTGAATTTCTACTCCGCGCCTCGTCGCTTCCGTTGTGCTGGAACCAGAAACCTCAATCACTGTGAATGAATAAAATTTTTATTGTTTCTCTCTTGGATTCATCCGATTGCTTCCACCTGCAATTGTGATCACCAGGTAAACAGCAAAGCTATTCGCGTATATACACGGCATCTGAACTTCTCACTCGAATAACGGTGCAATATTAATCACGCTCGGTGCTCGGGTGGTTTTTGAACCTCGGTGCACGTTTTCCACATTTTCCGTGGATTTATTTTTTCTACGGTTGGTGAACTACTGCTATTCAACTTTGTTTGCCTTGAACTAGAGAAGAGTTGGACGAAGTATGGTCGTCGTGTTCATATACCTAATACTTTCACTTCTTCTTCGCCCAAATTGAAGTTATTTTGTTGGAGTTAATTGCAGAAGGGTAGATATTTTTTCAATGATTCTTTAACATTTTTTATTATTCATATTGAATGTGAGGTACAGTGAGGAAACAGGTACACTTTCCACTGGGGTAAGTGGAATTAATCGCACCAATGCTTCGTTTTAGGTTTAGGAAGCATCAACTCAAAATAGGTAAATTTACTTAGCTATATCTCGAGATCCTGATGATATGCGAAGAGCCGACCTTCAGCAAAGTTGTTCAGCGGATCAAGGACTTCCGGAAGGTACACAGTTTGCAATTTTGTGGCTAGGTGGCGCTAGTGAGCATGTAAAATTGAGCATTTTAAGCATGTTCTATCTTGTGATCTACATGAGAATGAAAGTTCGAGTCTTCGGCAAATTTATTCAGAAGGTCAAGAGCATTCTGAAGACAGACAGTTTGGTTCACAATTTTACCGTTAGGTGGCGCTAGGGATCATATAAAATTGAGCATTTTAAACAAGTTCTATCTTGTGATCTAAATGAGATAGAAAGATCCATTCTTCGGAAAAGTTATTCAGAAGGTCAAGGACATCCGAAAAGCAAACAGTTTGGTTCGAAATTCTGCCGATAGATGGTGCTAGTAAGCAAATAAAATTAAGAATTTCAAGCGAGTTATATCTTCTGATCCAGACGAGATAGAGAATTTGAGTCGTGAATATCCAATGATTCGACCTCGAATCACTAGGAAATCAAGAGAATTAGGAACGAATCACTGGAATATGAAGTGAATCAGGCCTGAAACTATAGAATATGATGTCATACCTGAATCTCTTTAATATGAGATGAATCTGGCATGATTTGGTAAAAGTAGACCAATCCAGGATCTCTTGAAAATGAAGTGAATTATTTGAACATGAAGTGAATTTTTCCTAAACTGTTTGGAAAACATGAATCACTGGAAAATGCAGTTGAACAAAAATGAATAACATAAACTCGAAATAAATCAGACCTGAATTACTTGAATAAGAAATAATTAAAACCTGAGTCACGTGCATATGATGTAATTTAGACCTATAAAGTGGATCAGACCTGATGCACTTGAATACGCAATGAAGCCGAAACGAATCACTTTGATGTGGAGCGAATCTAACATGAATCACTTAACTATGAAGTGAATCTGTCCTGAATCACTTGACAATAAAGTGAATTATATTTGAATCACTTGTATATGAAGTTAATCTGGCCTTAAATATGAAGTATGACAGACCTGTAGCATTTGAATATAGTGAAGCAGTATCGATTATGAAGACCCGTTATTATCAGAAAAAAATTTCCATCAAATCTGTGCTCGCCAGTCGTTTTCTATAGCTATGCTGCATGTCTGAGCAAAATTTAAAAAAATCGTAGGGCCCGTTTTGAAGTTACGCCCTTTTGATTGTATAAGTCCAAAAATTCAAAGAAAATCTGGTTTATTTGAACGGGGTTTCATTGGCCGTGATTATCAGATGAAGTTTCCATCAATATTTTATTCAAAGTTTGTTTATTTGGTTATTTGTAACTCATGAGTGGAGTTTTGAATTAGAAGATCGACGAAATTGTTAGTTACGCCCTTTTGGAGGTGTAACCATAAAAAACACTAATATTAAATGGATTAATTATGCATTCTAAAACAGTTAAGAATGTCAAATGTTGTAAATGAAACATTGCACTTGCAAACCACAAAAGTATTTCACAATTAACAGATTTTCCATAGGCTCAAGTGCCATAAGCCATTACGGAGCCAATTTAATCATGTAGCACTTGTTAGCACTTACACAGCTTAATTTAAAAAATGATTTTTCTTCGGAGCGTGGAAAAGTCTATGTAGCTCCCAAAGTTTTTTTTTGTTTGCCTTCACTGGTTATAGCAGCTGGTGAGTTTTACCTCGACAGGCAAAGTTTGTGATCAAATAAAATGAAAGTTTACAGAGAAATATTCAGTTTGTGTAGGATTCACACCAAGTTATGGTAGTCTACCATACCATGCCACCTAGTAACTTACAAGGCCACAAACAATTTACGATTTTCCGGTCACCAAAACTGGAAATTACACAGAATCTATGAACAACTCTGTATTTATCATATTTCATAAATCTTTTTAAAACTATACACCTCAACTATAGGTTGAGGTAACTATATATTCGGAGCAATAGCATTGGGCGTAATGGTGCGTCTAGAGTGATGGAATTCAGGCTGATGCATTCGGAGAAATGAAATTTGGGGTTTTGATTTTAAGGATGACATGTAAAACTAAGCTTTGCAAGTATTACGAAACCAAATAAAAATTGATGTTTCTTAGTTTTCTTAAGCGTCGTAGTATTGAGGGTTGCTTCACGTGTTAGTTTGGAAATGGGTTGATGGATTCATACAATTCTTCCGTTATTGTATTTATCCAGGGCTCCTATGTGTTTCTGTAATGGAGAAGTACGGGAAACCCGAAGCTAAATGAAGTAATGTATGCTATACATGATCACAAAATGGACAATCGTCTAGAGTGCAATAGCTTGGCCAATAAAGCATTACTCAGTAATGGAAGTTTAAGCTTTGGGACAGTACAAAGTTTACTGGAATATCCAAAGAGTCAGCTAGTTGGGCTTAAACAATATTTTATGAATAATAATAACTATATAAATACAAAATTGGCTCCGTAATGCCTTATAGCGCTTGAGCCTATGGTAAATCAGGTAATTGTGAAAGTCTTTTGCGGTATGTAAATGCATTGTTGCATTGAAAACATGCTTAACTGTTTTAGAATGCATAATAATTCCATTCAAAATCAGTGTTTTTCATGGTTACACCTCCAAAAGGGCGTAATTCAAAATTTCGTCGATCTTCTCATTCAAAACTCCACTCATGAGTTACGAATAACCAAATAGACAAAATTTGAATAAAATATTGACGGAATATTTCATCTGATAATCACGACCAATGAAAACCCGTTCAAATAGACCAGATTTTCTTTGAATTTTTTTTTTTTGACTTATACAATCAAAAGGGCGTAACTTCAAAACGGGCCTTACGATTTTTTTTTGAAATTTTGCCCAGACATGCAGCAAAGCTATAGAAAACGACTGGTGAGTACAGATTTGATGGAGATTTTTTTCTGATAATAACGGTCAGGGGAGCACCGTGAAGAGATTTCAAAAAGAAAAAACTTAAAAATGAATAGATTAACTTAATTAAGCAAATCAGACCTGAATCTAGATCACAAGAAATAACATGCTTAAAATGTTCAATTTTAAATGCCACACCTAGCGGCAAAATTGCGAACCAAACTAATTGCTCTCCGAATGTCCTTGATCTGCTGAACAACTTTTCTGAAGAGCGCACCATTATAAATCATCAGCATCTCGAGATATATAATCATGAATGTTCCTGTTTTGAGGTGATGTTAAACTTTTTAGGGTGATTCAATATTCAGCTGAGTGTTGCAATACTTTTTCATGCTAGTCCGTATTTATGACGGGTAGTGTATATTCTTAAATGGAATCAAAAGATTTCAGTTTGCAAAACTAAAGTAAATATAGGGTTTTGTTCTACTTCGTCGTAAGCGCTACTATTCGTCGTATCAAACTTTAAATGTTCCACTACGGCGGATATTCAAACTTACCTGCAACAAAGATTCATTGTCCAAGTGTAATTTTGTGAAAGCTATTATGGTTTGTACACTTGTACACCAAAAATGCAATAAAACTTCTATATCTCGGTAAATAACTTCAGTTCAATAATCCACTTTGCACTTTTTCACCGAAATCGCATGGACGAACACGATTTGAGAGAAATGCTTAGCGATCGACTGAGCCACACCACTTTCCAACACAAGTTTCTTCCCGCCCCCGTGGGTGACTTACTTCGCCGGGCACTTATTTTCACTATGGAAAATCTTCGTACTTCATCACTGAAGGATTTCATTCCTATCACACGCCGTAAAACTTCAATGAATCACCAAATTTTACGAAATTTCCGCAACCGCCGCGTATAATTGAGAATGTAAACAAAGTTCAATCCGTCGTACTGGAAAAAAAAGCTTGTGCGCACCAATGTGTGCGCGACGCTCGACGTAAAAATACGGTTCCTTTGATTGTGTTGTTTTCGCTGTACTGTGAGCAAATGCCATAATTGTACGGTCAAAAGGATTTGTGTTCATATGTTTGGACTGAATTTTGATGACGAACAATTAATTTTAAAGGAAATTAGTATATTCCATCATGCTGAATCAATGGAGAGAGATGCCCGTAGATCTATATATTCTAGTAAAACATTTTTTTATAGCGTTGATATGTTGTGTTTTAACCACTCAATACATCACAGTGAGCCGTAAGTTGTGAGACGAATCTGGAAACTGATTGCGACGGAGTTGAAAACGATACGAGGGATTGAGAATACGGTAAGATGCATTTTCTTTGCATTATTTCCAAAAAGAGATCAAGATTTATCAAAATGTTATTGTACAATGCTAAAGCCATTTTGAGAAAGAATTGTTTGGCATCGGTTTGTATCAGCATCATTCACTGAAATACTGGGAAAATTGCAGTTCTTACTGATCAATGCTTAATACGATGGATACTAGCACATCACCCTAATGAATATTTTTAAATTACGAATGTCTTTCGTAAACATCGTTAGGAATGAACCTAAAATATTTCTGTATAACTGTACATATATAGTGACGACTACCTTCGGAAGGGAAGTCAAGCCGTTGGTCCCGAGATGAACTAGTCTAGGGCTAAAAATAAATATAGAAAAAAAGTATACGATTTTGTGTTTGCTACACAGTTAAAAATAATGAAGATTACACGTCATGTAAACTTCATTTATGCCATGTAAACTCGAAATCATGTAAATTTAAGTCCGAAATAATGTAAAAATGTGTTATATGTCATGTAATCACTCAGGATCCTGCTGGATTACATGATATATAATTCAAGTTTACATGACATATCATGTAAATTTCCATGATATTCCACGCTCCAATTATGTGCATTATATGTCTCAGAAATTTACACGTTTCGTTCGAACTGTGTAGGTAGAACTAATTGTTTATCCCACTTTTAATGGTAGACTACATGCGTTTTGATAAAAAAAAACTTTACGAAAATATACTACAATTTTTAAAACATTGTTCAGCATCGACGACCTTGTTTCTTGCGTTTACATCTTCTGTACATAATGTATTCTTTTCACCTATTTTGGTGTTGATTACATTTATTTTTAACATATTCGACTTTAACCTGAATTAATCACTACTTATTCGCATTATTATATCTGACCTTGTCCATGAAGAAACTGCTAAGATTAGTAAAGCATAAATTCACAATGCGGCTACAGCCACGGAGGAAAATGTGTTTGTACATAATTACCAGGCGTCACGTAATGAATACACTCCGCACTAAGCATCTGGTGTCAAGCTGGGGTGATGGCTTCAGCAGTCAAGGTGTGGAGTCGAGTGTCCAACCCAGGGTTCACAACAAACGCCAATGGGACGATGATGGTACCCAGTAGCGAAAAAACTCTTCCAACCCATGACACAATGAGGGGGTTGTTTGTCCGCTAAATGAATTGTGACGTTTTGATTAATTTGATACTCGTTTAGGTGGAGGAGGCGAACGGTTACGCTTCGAAAATTTCATGGAGACACACGATCCTTTTTGTAGTTTCAGTGGGTGGGAAAGGTGGGCTGAAATTGAGAAGTTATTGCATTTGTTGAGTCTTTCTAATTACTTTCTTTTTTATTTTCGTTGCAGGTACGTACCATATTTGCAGTTTCTTGTGACAATAGGCAGAAAGTATCATCATAATTGCAGCAGGTATTTAGTAAAACATAAATACCTAGATGGTCCCTTGGATCGCATTTGCACTGTTTTTTGTTCTATAATTCGATACCTCCCTAACTAAATGATCCCTTCGATATCGTGTTATAAAGAGTTGACTGTAGTTCTTCCCTTTTATCTCTTATTTTTAATGTTTTGTCTACCATTCAATAAAAACAACCAATATAAAGTTTGGGCATTTCAAACAATATATTTTCGAAATTGTACCAACCTAATACTTCTGTCTGTGCCTTGTGGACATAGTTGGAATTTACTTGGAACATTTTAAATTGGAGTGTACAATCTGCATATCTTCTTTCTTCCCAAACCTATATCGAACCACAAAACAGCAGCAAACCTAAACCAATGTGCTGTTGTAGCGCATAAATGCATTCACATCTCCGGAAATTGGTAGGACGATAAAAACAACCTACGAAGAGATGTTGTAGGGAGAATTAAATAAATATCGATTGTAGGAACCGTCAGATGAGGTAATGTTGTTAATCTCATGTGAGTAGAAGTAAATGACTAATTAATTGCAAATCAACATGTTTCAGTTCTATACAGGTTATAATAATCGAAATTTGATTCTGAGATAACTTCATTTACTTATCATGGAGTAGGGCCCAAAAAGCCCCAAGCGATAAATGAATTTCGGCAGCTGAAGATCTCATTGTAATGGAAATATTCTCGACAAGACAATTACCAAGACAAAATGGTAGATTGACCAAGATAGCTTTCAGTAAACAACTGAGAATTTCTCATAAGAACACCCAGTCGAAATCAAGCTTTGCCCCAGTTGGGACGAGACTTTAGAAAGAAGCAGAAGAAGTTTGAATTCTTAATTTTGAATTATATCAATACGTCAAACAAAAGCTTTAAATTTATGTTTAGCATGAAAATATAAGATGAGATTTCCCGGGTTTCTCATATATCCCGGAATGCTCTATTTTATTAAAGAATTTAACAATTTTAATAATTTAATAAAGAATTTAATTATTTTAATAAACTTAAATATTTTGAAGAATTTAAAAGCACAGTTTACTTCTATTTCACACCCACCAATGTCCTCACTAGATCACTAGTTATATTACGATATTTATTTATAGTTTTTCTTCACCAAACATTTATTAATAAAATAAATATTTTTTTCGATGATATATTTTTCCTAAAAATATTATCTAATACATAAATGAAAATGGAATGATGTTCAATGTCATGAGTTGGCTTCCGAACGACTTTACACATTTTTTCACTGATGCGTCCAAACAAAGATTGCCTCTAGTATGTAGTACAAATCTATCGAGAAATCTTTTTTATAAACTTATAAAGTTTAGCGCTATAAAGTTGTTCGTGGATTAATAAAAGACAATTTACACCGTCTTCAACCAAAAGCTGCACAGATTGAACGATCACTAACATCAAGCATCGGACAAGACGAATCACCCAGTAGTGCAGTGATGATTTTTTTTTTCGTTTGACGAAAAGTACCTTCCGACTGGCGCGCGAATCGAATCCACACTTCGTAGCACAATACGCCTAAGCGACTGATACTGCTAACCGTATGGCCACGAAGCCATGAATATAGGGGTAATCAGGGTAAAACCGACACTGTGGGTAAGATCGACACCCTTTGATTTTTCATGTTTTGAGCAGATTTTGATGCAGTTTCCACCACGCTCTATCTCTACTTGGGAAACGTTGTGTTTCGAATGACATTACAACTGATGCTACCAAAAACTGCCAAAATAAACAACAAAATCATATTGGATAACATAGAAGCAACAGTAGTTATATTTAGCTGTTATTCTTTAACTATTTCACATGTGAAATTTTTTAAATGTCATTATTTGTTTTGCGTCTACATCATTACATACTATTATAAAGTTGATACAACATGAAGGAGAATTTATTTATTGGATTTTCGACAGCTGAAAACGCTTTTGAAAAATAAATGTCCACTCGGGGTAAGATCGACACTTTCATTTGGGGTTAAATCGACACCATTCTTTGCTTTATAATCTTACTTCAGGGAATCTTTCTTGGCGGAAGACTTTCTCTGTAGTTTATGTGAGCCTTCATTTTAGAATTCCAGTGAAGTTCAAGGATGGCGAACTTGTTAACATGTAAAATATGACACTATATGACTTGCCACAAGCTATCATTAAGTATTAAACAATATTTGTTTGTTATCACGTTTAAACTTTTTTTTATAAAGCTTGAAGATATTTTCTTATTTAAATTTGAAATGTTTTCTCATAAATTAATCTTACTGTTCAATTTACAAACCATGTGGTTCTACAGTTTTTATTATTTAAATATAATTACACTTTTCTGTGTTGTTAAAAAACAGTATTTATTTTCACAACCTAACATTCACCACAACTTAATCTTCGCAAGCATTCCATGAACACAGTTTAATCATATTCATGTGTATTCAACACAACTTTATAATCTTAGCATGAGACATTTGAAATTATCACATATATTTAGTGAATCTTTGGCCTCTCCTTAATAATTTACGGAATATGTGTATAATTATTTAGAGGTAAGGGTCATAAAAATCGAAAGTCATGTTTCAAGCATTATTTTTAATATGCCATGTGATGGTGATGTTCACAACGTACAAATTCTAATTAAAGTGCCTGTGTCGGTTTTACCCCAACAGGGTGTCGATCTTACCCGCACTCTCAATTGTCTCACCTTAAAATGATGAAATATCAATTTGATTTAAATCACTATATAGCCTTAATATATCATCCAGCGATCGCAAGGATTGATAGATTTATAACCAATATGTGATTCTACAGATTCTACATCAATTTTAGGTTCGTTTATCAAGCGAAAGTACACAAATTTTATCAATAAGCTTAGGGTGTCGGTTTTACCCCGAGCTCCCCTAACAGTCACAATCTCAACGTGAGACTCTAGTTCGTTGTTACTCTAGTGCTTGATAAAATTGATTCAATATTATTTCAACTTTATTCGATTTGTACGGAATGAGCTGCATTTTTGATACATTCGCATGGAATTTTGATAGATTTTATAAACTTTTTTGCTTTAATCTTGTTAAAAACTATGCTAAAAGTTTAATTTTGAAAAACATAAAGAACAACTTAAAAAATAGGAAACAACTATAAAAATTTGAGGGTATGAAATATCATATACTTGAATTACAGAGAATTACTTAAGAAATGCATCAAATTTGCTTTATTTTCCAGTTTTTGATAATTTTCCGGGATCCCGGGAATCCCCAGGAAATGACAATTTTTTTTCCCGTTTCCCGGGAAGTCAAATCCTGGGAAAATTGGAAACTCTAGAAAATATAGAAGCTAGTCGGAAAATATTATTTTAGCGAAAATTGTCCATGTTTTGAATTACTGTTGCGGAACAACGCGTTGCTGTGTCTTCGCACTCCGAGGTCCAATTACGGAATTAACAGTGCAATTACAGGCTTACAAAGAGTATTAAATAGGAGCGTGTTAAACTGATTTTTATTTTAATGTGTCCCGTAATTCGCTTCGCTATACGTTTTCTAACTCTTTAAGGTAGACAGTAAGATTGTGTTTTTTATTGTTTTAATGTTAACGACAACAATTAGGGTAGATGTACCAATAGTGGAGGTACTAAGCACTATTGAACTTCATTTAATCGCCTAAATTCAAGAAGCGCAATTTATGTACATGTAAATGTTGTAACGGGAAGTAACGATCATTGACTTAATGAGAAAAAATGTTTCATCGCAGTAATCCACGGCATGTCAGTGAAAAATAATACCTCCACTTTTGGTACACTGATCCTTTAGTTGCGGTATATTTTTAATTTGTGTTCCTATAGTTGCGGTATCCGTGGTTTTCTTATGGGATCCTCCACTATAGGAACACTTTACCGCAACTATTGGTACAAGGAAAAACAGTTTTAGCAATTTTAGTGATATTTCATCAGTTTTATAGCAATTTGAACGCTCTTTTCAACTATTTCGTGTATCTACAAGCCAATACGTCGTTTGGCAGTGTCAGTTCTGTGGGTAATGTAATAAAATCAGTGAAAACGGCACTACTGCAACTATAGGAACACCCACAAATAAGGGAACACTTACCCTAATACATCATTGGGGCTAGATGATTGGAGCTAGCCTGTTGATGTTCAATTACCAAATAAATAAATAAATATATTGTCACTTGATTCGTCTATTACACTGATTGCCTACGGAAACACAGTGAATCCCTTGCAGGAACAACAATCGAAATTTCTGGAGAAATTCCCGAAGACATTTCATACTAAATCATCAAGAAACTGCTGAAGAAATTACTGTATAAATAATTCCTACATAAACCCCATGAGCAATTCTAGAAAGAATTTCAAGGCGTATTTGCTGGTAAACTATAATCACATACAAGACAATACAATGTCAGCCAAGGAATTCGTGGTACATGTGATTATTGCGATCAGGTTCCCTTTAGGCCCCTTACGATAAAAATGCTTAGTACAGGTCGGACTCGATTACCAACTCGAGGAGACACGTAGTAAAGTTCTTGAAATATGCTGAGTGCTCGTTAAAAAATAAGAGGTTAGTATTGAAACATATCAAAAAGTCCGGATTGGATCAACACATATTTTGTGATTTTCAAACTAGTTGAGTACAAACAGTACATAGATTTATCAAAACCATATAGTCAGAAAAATGCTTAGACTGAGGGGATTGGATTATGAAGTTACACAAAAAGATTGGAAAATTATTGTCGTTTATAGAACCTACTAGAGCACTTCAAAACAACAAACTATAATATTATAGTGTATCGGCTCAGTAAAGGTACATTTTGAGTGTGAATTGATTCTATACTCTTTTATACGTTTTTATCATCTTTCACTTTTAACTATTCAAATTCCAGATAATTGTAGTGGTAAATGCGCAGCTATTCAGCAAGACCAAGCTAAGGGTCGAGGGTTCGAATTCCACCAGTCGATGATATTTTTAGGTTGAATGACATTTCCTCGACTTGCCAGGGAACGAAGATGCTCTGTACCTGTTACAAAAATGGTCATTTTTCAAAGAAAACTCTCAGCTAACGAGAGGCCGTCCATAAATTACGCAGTCATTTATGGGGGGGGTGGAGTGCTGGACATAGACCACGGCCCACACATGTTTTTTGTAAGTACATTTATTTTTTAATTTAGACTAATGCAAATTTTGAAGTTTTTGCTCCCCTATGCTTAAACGGTGTCGATGGGGTCCTAAAGCTCTGTCCCAATTTTTGTGCCTAACGCTCAGGTTTAGGCCAAAAAACACATGTGTACTCAATTTTTCAATGTTTATCGTTTGTTTAAGGGCTGATTTCTTCACGTTCGCTTAAGCCATAAACGTGGTTTACCCATATGATTAAACTAGGTTTAAGAACTAAGCGGGGGTGAAGAAATTGGCCCTAAGTCCAAAAAACATTTTTATATTTTTATTTAGATTTTGTCACACCCCTAGGCTTAAACTCAAATTTTAGGTGTATTTTTTTCCGTGTGCATTCCGAAATGTCAAATAGGAACAACCCCAGTGTTAAAACGAAAAGCACTATGGTGTTTTTGTCCACTAAGCGAACGTCAAAAGTGTCAAGGGTCATTTATGGACCCAGTTTTTGAATTTAAGTTTAAATATGATATAGCCATTATTTAAGCGGGGAAAATTGCTAAAGTAGTTGCAGTAACATGCTCCTTCGTGTTATTACATAAAAACATGATTTCATCAAACATTTTAGGACCCTATTATGTCGAAACCCTTTTTCGCAAAGTTTGACACGATTTGGAAGAAATTTGGATGTACGCACGCCTTTGAGGTTTATATGAAAATGGTCAGCCTTTCGTGTTCAGTCCTGTATCTTCTAGTCATAATATTTTACGGAAAGTGAACGAACCATTCTCAAGTGGATTCTTCCCAGGTACAACTTTGCGAAAGACCACATTTTGATTGAATACCTGGATAATTTGTCTAAAGATCTAAATCATGCTGAGATGATCATTCAATTGCTTCCAGAGTAACGTGGTTTATGGATAGCCCCTAACTGTGGAAGTGCAACACAAAGCTGAGAAGCAGACCCTGTCCTATTTGAAAAATACGCCAAAGAGACGAGAATAAGAATAATAGCTCCCAATTCTTACAAATCAGTTCCCCAAAAACGTTCTCTTGGTTGATAATTCTTCCGAAACCTTGAGCAACTTGGTTTTTGATTGGACTAGGGCAAATGTACCATTGTTGGTGCACCTAAGGGAAACAAGCTAAGCTCCCTACACTCTTTAGTTTCGAGGAATTTTTTTTTTCTTTCACAAAAATGAAGTAAAGTGGCAAAATTTAACTGCGACTTTGAATTTTTTCTTAATCAGTTTTCAGAAATTGGAAATTAATTTAATTATTAATTAATTTTTTGTTTTCCTTATTCAATGCCGGAATGGTCTTCAAAGTTTTTTTTTAGTTTTGATAATTTCCAAAAGGGATTCAGAAAAACGGTTTTCAATACTTGACAGATTCTGGCATATTATTTTCAAAGCAAGATTGCGAGTTTGCAAAAAAAACTTCTCCTCACAGGTTATATTAGTTTTATTCTCTTATGGCTATGGAAATTGATTCAGGCTGAATAAAGATAGATTATTTTTTAACTTTGCACATCATCATGTCAAATTTTCAAACATGGTTGAAGACACATCCACTTACGGTAAAACATCAGTTTCCGAGGTTATTGCTTGTCCCACATGTCGCGTCGTCCGTCATATATCCTTGCATATACGAGCTTCCCATGCTCTAGTTGACCGACATGTAGCAAAACTAACACGTAGGTATGCAAATTTCGTTCAATCGGCATCGATGAGCCTGTCGATGCCGAGCTGTCTAAAATTGAAAACGGAAGAAGCAATGCGGAAACGTGTCGAAATTATCACAATTGGCTGTTGTCAATATATTGGACGAGATAGTCAGAAGCAGATAGATAGTTTTCCAATTTATTCCTGAATTGTTTTTACTATCACCAGTTTTCAATCTGAATTGAAAATTAATGACAATGTCCATATTAGCAAGCAACAAATGCGATAATTTCAGTGCTGAATGGGAATTACCATTCATCGAATAGATATGCAGATAAAATCGAGCCAATATCTATCCAATATTGATTAAACATAGCCATCGACCAGCTGCTGTAGACGATAGTATTTTGTTGTGCTCTAGTTTTCCGTTTGCCAAAATAATCTATCCTCTGTCATAATTATACTACACATATCGAACAATAATCATCGAAACAAGCTGAAAACAATAACCCCATCATGCTTTGGCTTCCGCAAATCCGCTTCTTATTTATCATCGTCCGTGCCCGTAGCATAATGGGAAAACAAGCTAATCGGGCTCAATACCCGAATGTTGAAAAATAACAATTCGATTGCAAATTACTTGTTCGTTGCGAATATTCCCTTTTTATCTTTTATCGTATTGTTCCATGTTACGATTATTTGATCGTTACAACTGTTACGTACAATCAGTTTTTGAATTGCACGTGATTAACTAAAGTGAAAACGGATGAAGAAAATCACTCCAGGTACGCCAACATGATACTAAACGCGCGATATCTCCATTTCTACTAATAATAACATATTTTGGAATGTCTCGAAAATTTTTAAAGCTTCCTAGTTGCCGTTTATATTTGACATTGAAAACTTCTCTTCTTTTTATTGGCATATCTTGGACTAACCGGGAATTGAACCCAGACACCTTGGCTTTGTTTTGTAGCCGCTGATTCTAACCACTCGGCT
Source organism: Aedes aegypti (assembly GCF_002204515.2). Lineage (NCBI taxonomy): Eukaryota > Metazoa > Arthropoda > Insecta > Diptera > Culicidae > Aedes > Aedes aegypti. The sequence goes on from NC_035109.1 coordinate 245,298,171, forward strand.
AAGGAAGGCCCCCTCTTATTTATCACCAGTTAAAGGATGGAAACCCCACGTTTTCCCGAACGTTTGATGAGCTACTTCAAGTCAGAGAACACAAAAGCTTACTTCTTAATTTTAAGGTCATTGAAATGTGTACGCGTCGTTGGTAATTGCTACTAGATAATGTCACAATTTCGAATGAATGAAAATCAGTGGATATTGCAGTGATGTAGCTGAAAAAGTATCAGCATACTTTCTGCATGTAAGCGCATATAGTGATACTTTTCCGTATCAATATCAACTATGAGGACGGAGTTTTACTTAAAAATTGCGAGCTGCAATGTCAACATGGCTGCTAAAACGAATGACGGGCTACTTAGCCTTAATGCTCTTTCGAGAAATTGTTATTTCCTGTAGATAGGCTTGAAAGCTCCCGACCACGACCACGACCACAGCACAGACCTCCCCATTTGGCGAAGAGAGAGAAACACGAAGCAATAGTTTTCGATCAATGTTTGGCTTGTGTTTCTCCCTCTAGGGGCTGCTTTAGTTACCCTTCCAGCTTTGGTGGGTGGTGGTAGCGATGAAAAATCGCTTTCCCGGAAGCGTGCCACCCCTCTCGCGAAGGGAAGGATTCCCAAAGCGAAGATAGAAGAAGGTTGAGGGCGGATGACCACTTGCAGCGTCAAGCAAACAGAGTGTTTCCGTGATCGTGTTCGATTAAATTATGCAGGTGCAATCTTCGTTGAAGTTCGAGTTTGCGTGGCCAATGCAAAGCGTGGCTTTTGCCGCGCGTGTTTGTTACCCATCAGTAATCGTTTCGGATTTCAAATTGATTTTAATGATTATTATTTAATTCTAGAGGAGGTGCAGTTTGACAAATAACTTTGTCAGGAAGTAATAGTATGATAACTTTCTGGATTCTATTCTTAGCCAAATGACTTGTCAATCAAATAGATGCTTTTCTGATTGAAATTAAGAAGACAGGTGGAAGAGGGGAGAATACTGAAGAGTGAAGACGGACTGAAGATTGAAGACCAAATACTGAAGACTAACCCCAGCAAACCAGCGATCTTATAAGGATGTTAATTTAAAATTGTATAAATATTCAATTAACGTTGTAATCGGATATGATGCAAAACTGAGTTGATTGTAATTGTTTATGGAGCCAGTAATTTAATCTGATTTGAATATGCATCTTATCAAATTCAAAATTCAATTGACAAAATATACAGGGTGTTTGGTTCCGGAGTTTAAGAATTTTGAGGGTAGATAGATCTCCACGAGTTATGAAAAAGTGCCTAAGGAACATAGGGTCGCAAGTCACTGCTAAGTGAATTAATCACAATTTAAAGTTTTTCAATTTTCTCATCTTTGACGCTCCATATCTAAATAACTATTAGTCGTACATTCAATTTCTGCGCACGAATCGAAAGCTTATGACCTCATCTTTCTTAGCTTCTTTGACATGAATTTTGTAGAAAATGGTTAACATGCATAAATAATGAAAAGTTTGCAAAAAGTGACGAAAAAATCAGCATTTTTTCAGGTATTTTCATGAAATTTAATATGATAATGAAACTTCCTTTAAAATAGTTCTTCTACAAAATATGCATTATCTTGTTAGCTGCCAAAGTTTCTTTGGGAGCAACATTGTATGTTTTGTAGATTCGTCACAATATCACTTTTAATGTTGTGCACCAAACAGTAATAAATCAATCAAATAATTGCCGGTTTACCCTATTCGTTCGTATGTTCGTTGATTGCTGCCTTCGCGTGGGAATGAAGTGGATGGTGACGACGGATGTTGGTCGTGCCGAAGCGGAAGGAAAATGAATTCGCTTTGAAATTTGCGGCATGTCATCTTCGCTGCGGCGTTTGGTTTGTAAACAGTTGCGCATACAGATTCAATGCGTGCGCCGCATGACTGTCGTAGTAGCGAATGTGTGTTTATAACGCCCGACCCCTTTAAATTCTTCGCACTAGTAGCTGAGCTACGGTGCAGAGTGGATGGGGGGTGTGCGTGCGCGTGCAGCGAGAACTCAATTTGTGCATTTCTCGTGTATGACGTTGCACTTTTAATGCATTATTATGCTATTATAAGTCCTTTATACTTGAATTACATGTGGGATATAGGGATTAATAATCTTGACCCATATTGTAAGCGATACATAAAGATGGGCGAGGGAGTCATACAGGGGAAGAGGTCGGTTTTTAAGGAACCATATAGGGGGAAGGGAGGTGTGGCCAATGAACACGGTACAAACAAATTCTATTTTATGTTTTTGTATAAATCACGTGATTCATGGACAACCTCTTTTCACGCACCACGCGCGTCGTTGTAATGTTGTACTTGTAATGTAACCTCGTAAACCTCGCTCGTATTACACAGCACAAGCGAGGTCTTAGGTCAATTTCTCAATGCGGTGGAAATTAGAGAAAATGTATAACCCTAAACGACCTTCAATTGGCGGGATTCAAACCCACGATCAACAGCATGGTTCGCGGAATTACCGCTACGGCATATGATATGATATGTAGGAATATTATAATCGCGTAGAACATAGTTTTGCATAATGTGACTTGCTAGAAAAGTCTATGAAACGAATTTTTTTCCTCAAGATAAATCTCATATTTTTTGAGAGATTGTTTTTTCTAGTGTTACGTTTTAACAGGAACCTGATCCTCAGTTAAATGCTAGTACTTCCACTGTTATTAACCGAGTGGTTTTCTTTCCAATTGATTATTATGTGCATTTCTAAGTCGTAAAGGTTTCTTTCAAAATCACAAGCAGCATTTCCAGAACTTTCAATAGAGATTGCTAAAGCAATTTTCTGCTCTTTTTCAGGAAGAAAATTAGGAATTAAACTGGAGATAACTCAAAACAACAACATAGTAATTCGTTTGAGGATTGCTTCAGGAATGATTTCAAGAATTATTCGAGGAACTGCAACGAAGGGTTTTTCAAAAATTATCTGGGAGTTTCTTGATCTTCCAATTTTTATTTCTGGAATGCTAGAGATAGTCGGGTCTCGGGTTTCCAACCCGACGGGGTCGCCTTTTAAAAAAATGAGTTCAGGTTCGGGTCGAGTATAAGAGATTTAGGTCGGGGTTCGGCTTGGAAAATGTTAGGTTTCGGTCGGGTTTGAGTCGTCTTTGGTGATCATTATGAACAGAGCAACAATCACCAACGAACATTTCTGCTAAATAAGAATTGAAAAGAACTCTCTCAAGCGTACTCCAACGTATGTCAGAAAAGTTTAATTTACTAGTAATTTCAAACAGGGCTTTTAGAAGGATTTTCTCAAAAATTGCTTCCAGAAAATATAGGGTTTGAGTTTGGAAACAAATTCTTATTTCGGGTTTGGGTAGGGCCCGGGTTTTAAAAAAATAAAATATGTCTGGTGGATTTGCGTTTATAAAATGTGAATTCCGACCAAACCTACTTTCTGGAGTTTCGCCAACAGTTACATTTGAAATACCTCCAGGAAATTTGTCTGGAAATCTTCAACAAAAAAAAAATTATTTCTGTAGAACACACTTTTGTATTTTCCAAGGACTTGTTTAGGTATTTCCACATTAAGTGGTTCTGAAATTATTGCAAAAGTTCTATTGAGAACTTTTCAAGTTGTTCCTTTTAGAATTCATGAAGAAGTTCATGATTTCTTCAGGCATAATTTTTGGAAATTCTAGATGAGTTCTATCTGGAATGTCTTCCTCCAAAAGTGTACCTTCAGGAAGTTTTGAAGAACCTCCTGATCATAGTAATCCTGGAACTCTGCATGAAAACCTTCGGATATTCCAAGTGATACTTCTGGGGTTTTATGCAATATTCTTCTTGAAATTCCTTCATGGTAATTTGACTATGAATTGATACAGAAATACGTATAGAGATGCTCTCAGGAAACAATCCAGTAATTACTTCCAGGATTTCTTAAAATATTGCTTTAGAGACACCTCCCGGTGTTCCAGAAAGGATTCCTAAAAACTGTTTCTCCAGGATTTTCTAAGAAACAGCCATCTTTGATTTTTCATCTGTTCTCTCAAGAACATTAAACTTATTTTCATTATATTTTTTCTACGGTTCATACACAATAATAGAGGGTACTTCAAACATTTGCAAAATGACTTGAATAACTATTTTAAAATTTTCAGTGGTTTTCAGGTTTTTCCTCCAAAATTTTGCAAGTACACTTCTGGATTAAATTTCTAATGCCTCATTGATTCAAAATATTGGTCAATTCAATGCTGAGAAAATATGACTTTTTTTTCAGTTTAGTTTTTGACATGTATCACAAACTCAAGTATAAATTTGGTAAACAATATTCAAACAATTCCTACAAAGTAAGTTTTATTCATTCGACACGTCAACTGACCAAAAACTTATGTATGTTTTTTTCAGGTGGTGACCCTAAACTTTTGAACGCGAGTTTATATGAACTTAAACAAACTTAAACTTAAACTTAAACCACAAACGTAATCATAACGAACCAAACTATGTGTCTTTAAACTATAAATTTTATCATGGAATTGATTACCACCACAATTTTGCGGGATTAATATAGTTACTACTTTGTAGTACGAAATTCCTATAGTGGTTTTCCCAGGAATGTATCACAGGCTTTTTTAGGTATTTTACTAGGAATTTATTCTAATTTTTACTCATGAAATTTTCAAAATAATTATCCAAGAATTCTTCAAGTAATTTCCTGAAGTACCAGGACTCCTTTTGCTTTGAATCAGAACATTTTTAAACTTGCACCCCGCTAATCTGCACATTTTTCAAATTTAAAATGATTCAGACGTTATTCAACTCATTAAATGGAATAAAGCGAATGAAAAATCATGAAACAATATGCAGAATCAAAACAAATAGCCAACCAGAAACAGGTGACCAGAAGTTCAAATTTAAAATGAACCCTGATGGTTGGTATTAGCTTTCATTTAAATAACTGGAGGTACACAAAACATCTTCATGAATTTTGTGGTGGAATTCCTGGTAAAATCCTTCAAGAATTTTTATGTGGAACCCTAAAAGGGAACCTTGGAGGTAGAGCAGGGACACTTGGAGGCATTCTAGGAGAAATCTTTCGAGTCTCCATGAGTCGATATGAGGATGAAACCATCCATTCATGGAAATATCGAATCATGGAACAGAAATGCTTAGGAAGCTGTATGAGGGGACAATCATAGTAACCATTTTTGTTTTTAGTATGGTTCCATGATTCGATATCGAGTACTGGAACATCGACTCATGGAGGATTCACCGTACTGATATAGAAATTTTTGCAAGTATTTCTGACGGAGTTCATGAAGGTATTCTTGAAAAATCTCTGGAGGTATTATTCAAAGAATCCTTTGAAATATTACTGGAAAAACCCCTAATGTATTCCTGTAGAATATCTTGAAGGTATCCTTAGTAAAATGCCTAGAGATATTCCTGTGGAATACTACCAGGTACTTATTGCTAGAGTAATCTATGGAAGAACTTCTGCAGGAATCACTACTTCAGTTTACCGTGGCGTAGCTTTAGTATAATTGGTAATGCGTCCGTGTACAGAATGGAAATTGTGGGTTCAAGTCCCGCCGGCTACATAATCTTTTAGCACAATGTTACCACAATTACACTTAATTTGGCAAACATATCTCTAACTGCCGATATTGAATACCTTCACCCTAAAAGTAAAAATAGCTGACTGCAAAAGTCGAAATTAAAAAAAGGGGCTAAAAGAGAAATTCCTGGAGAATGTCCCTACAAATCTCTGAATAAATGCCTTAAACAACTCTTGAAAGTCATCCAGGAGGAATTCTAAGAGAGATTGCTGTAGGAAAATTAAACGTTATTTTTGGGAAATCTAGCAGGTATTCCTGGAGGAATGCTTGAAGGTTTTCCTTGAAGAATCTTTGTAGTAAAATTTTGGAGAAATCTCATGTTCCTAGAAGAATTCCTAGAGTTGTGTTTGGTTTAATCCCTGCAAGTATTCCTGTATGAAACCTTGGAGGTACTCCTAGAGGAATCGTTAGAGGCATTTTTGTGGTATACGTGCTAATATTCCCTAAGGTATTCATGAAGGAATCTTTGATGGTATTCCTCGATAATTTCCTGATGGCATTCTTGGAGATATTTCTGAACATATTATCTGAGGTATTTCTGGAAGGGATTCTAGCAGTATTATTTAAGGCAGTGGTCACCAAACTGCGGCCCGCGGGCTGTATGCGGCTCTCAGTTTCTTCAAGACTACAAAGTTGCGACGTTCCGGTAGCTTTTGTTTTCAAAAAAGAAAGTGTTTTTTCCTAATATTTCTACTTTAGTTCCAAAATTACGCTAAAGTTTTAGTTTCACTGTGGCTAAGGATTTTTTTGGTAGTAACTGTTGAACGCAATAGGCATGCTTATTTCAGAAGTCACCTGTCGACCCCGATAGAAACCCAGTCAAATTGTGTGACAACTATCGAAAAACTCGACTGACAGAGTCGTGCAGAGCGAAATTTTTGGACGACAGAAACTCTAGTCGAGTCGTTTCTATCGGATTTAAAAAAAATAGGAGTAAAGGTATGGCCCGCTTAACCAGTTATGCTGAGGACCACTGTTCTAAATCGTCCGTGCGTGATAAAAATTCAATCAAATTTCTATTTTCTCGGTAAAAGGCACAATGTTCATCTTGCCACCCCTGTTCATTTTGCCACCACTTCTTCTATATCTCTCTACTGACTTATTGTTCTTGATTCTTGAACAACTAATGGAAATGTCCTATTTAATTATTATAATAATACATTTTTGCATTAGGCTTGAAATAACTAGAGTTTTCAAATTTCCCGGGATTTGATTTCCCGGGAAACGGGAAATAAAATAACCATTTCCCGGGGAATCCCGGGACTCCGGGAAATTCTGGAAAACGTGAAAATAAAGCAAATTTGGTGGAATTTTACTTTTCAAATTATTCGTAATTCGTGTAGGGTCGGTGTTCCCTTAGTAGACAGTCACTAGTAGTTTTTAACGGCCGTTTTGATACAAATCGTTGCAAAATATTTTTAACATGAAGCTCAGGAACCATTTACCTAAGTACCATTCATACATAACACGATTTTGTTAAAAAAAATGATCGAAATATAGTTTTGCTTATAATTTAAGCTCCCTCGCATCTATAGGAAACCTATTGTTCCTATAGTAGCATTACTAAGAAAAACTATTTTCCATAAAACAAAATAATTAATTAAATAAGAACTTTTTTGTATAATCAAAAGCTATTGATCCACTTTTTAAAGCAAAAATGTAAAAGTTATGTAAAAACACGATTTTTATTTGTACTTTGCTTTGCATCATAGGCTGCTACACAAGCGACAATAAATACAAAAAAATTGTTTTCGTATTTTTATGTTTTTTTTCACAAAACCGTGATAAAAAGCTTTCAGACGTAAAAACAATGCCACTGACTTTATTTTTGGATTTTATTCGAATATTTGTTCTTAGTCATGCGGCTTCATCGACCCTATATGTATTTTATACCAGTAAATTTGTTGGTTATTTCTCTTTGTGAGTAATTTATTCATATTTCTCTAAAAAAGGTTAGCTTAATTTCAAACGCTTGGCTTCAGAACAACAAAGTTTATAGCATTAAGCAAAAGTCCTCGTGGAGTTTATTCTTGATCCAACTAGAGTCTTCATATTAAAAATTGTGACTGTTACATCCATGAAAACTTTATAAGCCTTCTGAATTCATAGAAAAGATCCCTTGAAAATTCCTTTGTTTCATATGACAAATTTCGTCAAAAACGATATCTATTTTATTAACAACTTTTTCATTACAAAAAACAAAAAATCAGCATCGAAATATAACTAGTGATGTAGTGAGTTCATTGGTAAGAATTATATGATAAGTAAATGGTGCAATTGTTTTTGTTTGAAAATGGATAGTCAATTTCATGATAAAGTTTATAGTTTAAAGACACACTGTTTGGTTCGTTATGATTACGTTTGTGGTTTAAGTTTAAGTTTAAGTTTGTTTAAATTTAAGTCACCACCTGAAAAAACATACATAAGTTTTTGGTCAGTTGACGTGTCGAATGAATAAAACTTACTTTGTAGGAATTGTTTGAATATTGTTTACCAAATTTATACTTGAGTTTGTGATACATGTCGAAAACTAAACTGAAAAAAAAAACAAGTCATATTTTCTCAGCATTGAATTGACCAATATTTTGGATCAATGAGGCATTAGAAATTTAATCCAGAAGGGTACTTGCAAAATTTTGGAGGAAAAACCTGAAAACCACTGAAAATTTTAAAATAGTTATTCAAGTCATTTTGCAAATGTTTGAAGTACCCTCTATTATTGTGTATGAACCGTAGAAAAAAAATAATGAAAATAAGTTTAATGTTCTTGAGAGAACAGATGAAAAATCAAAGATGGCTGTTTCTTAGAAAATCCTGGAGAAACAGTTTTAAGGAATCCTTTCTGGAACACCGGGAGGTGTCTCTAAAGCAATATTTTAAGCAATCCTTGAAGTAATTACTGGATTGTTTCCTGAGAGCATCTCTATACGTATTTCTGTATCAATTCATAGTCAAATTACCATGAAGGAATTTCAAGAAGAATATTGCATAAAACCCCAGAAGTATCACTTGGAATATCCGAAGGTTTTCATGCAGAGTTCCAGGATTACTATGATCAGGAGGTTCTTCAAAACTTCCTGAAGGTACACTTTTGGAGGAAGACATTCCAGATAGAACTCATCTAGAATTTCCAAAAATTATGCCTGAAGAAATCATGAACTTCTTCATGAATTCTAAAAGGAACAACTTGAAAAGTTCTCAATAGAACTTTTGCAATAATTTCAGAACCACTTAATGTGGAAATACCTAAACAAGTCCTTGGAAAATACAAAAGTGTGTTCTACAGAAATAATTTTTTTTTGTTGAAGATTTCCAGACAAATTTCCTGGAGGTATTTCAAATGTAACTTTTGGAGAAACTCCAGAAAGTAGGTTTGGTAGGAATTCACATTTTATAAACGCAAACCCACCAGACATATTTTATTTTTTTAAAACCCGGGCCCTACCCAAACCCGAAATAATAATTTGTTTCCAAACTCAAACCCTATATTTTCTGGAAGCAATTTTTGAGAAAATCCTTCTAAAAGCCCTGTTTGAAATTACTAGTAAATTAAACTTTTCTGACATACGTTGGAGTACGCTTGAGAGAGTTCTTTTCAATTCTTATTTAGCAGAAATGTTCGTTGGTGATTGTTGCTCTGTTCATAATGATCACCAAAGACGACTCAAACCCGACCGAAACCTAACATTTTCCAAGCCGAACCCCGACCTAAATCTCTTATACTCGACCCGAACCTGAACTCATTTTTTTAAAAGGCGACCCCGTCGGGTTGGAAACCCGAGACACGACTATCTCTAGCATTCCAGAAATAAAAATTGGAAGATCAAGAAACTCCCAGATTAATTTTTGAAAAACCCTTCGTTGCAGTTCCTCGAATAATTCTTGAAATCATTCCTGAAGCAATCCTCAAACAAATTACTATGTTGTTGTTTTGAGTTATCTCCAGTTTAATTCCTAATTTTCTTCGTGAAAAAGAGCAGAAAATTGCTTTAGCAATCTCTATTGAAAGTTCTGGAAATGCTGCTTGTGATTTTGAAAGAAACCTTTACGACTTAGAAATGCACATATTGATCAATTGGAAAGAAAACCACTCGGTTAATAACAGTGGAAGTACTAGCATTTAACTGAGGATCAGGTTCCTGTTAAAACGTAACTCTAGAAAAAACAATCTCTAAAAAAATATGAGATTTATCTAGAGGAAAAAAATTCGTTTCATAGACTTTTCTAGCAAGGCACATTATGCAAAACTATGTTCTACGCGATTATAATATTCCTACATATCATATCATATGCCGTAGCGGTAATTCCGCGAACCATGCTGTTGATCGTGGGTTTGAATCCCGCCAATTGAAGGTCGTTTAGGGTTATACATTTTCTCTAATTTCCACCGCATTGAGAAATTGACCTAAGACCTCGCTTGTGCTGTGTAATACGAGCGAGGTTTACGAGGTTACATTACAAGTACAACATTACAACGACGCGCGTGGTGCGTGAAAAGAGGTTGTCCATGAATCACGTGATTTATACAAAAACATAAAATAGAATTTGTTTGTACCGTGTTCATTGGCCACACCTCCCTTCCCCCTATATGGTTCCTTAAAAACCGACCTCTTCCCCTGTATGACTCCCTCGCCCATCTTTATGTATCGCTTACAATATGGGTCAAGATTATTAATCCCTATATCCCAAATGTAATTCAAGTATAAAGGACTTATAATAGCATAATAATGCATTAAAAGTGCAACGTCATACACGAGAAATGCACAAATTGAGTTCTCGCTGCACGCGCACGCACACCCCCCATCCACTCTGCACCGTAGCTCAGCTACTAGTGCGAAGAATTTAAAGGGGTCGGGCGTTATAAACACACATTCGCTACTACGACAGTCATGCGGCGCACGCATTGAATCTGTATGCGCAACTGTTTACAAACCAAACGCCGCAGCGAAGATGACATGCCGCAAATTTCAAAGCGAATTCATTTTCCTTCCGCTTCGGCACGACCAACATCCGTCGTCACCATCCACTTCATTCCCACGCGAAGGCAGCAATCAACGAACATACGAACGAATAGGGTAAACCGGCAATTATTTGATTGATTTATTACTGTTTGGTGCACAACATTAAAAGTGATATTGTGACGAATCTACAAAACATACAATGTTGCTCCCAAAGAAACTTTGGCAGCTAACAAGATAATGCATATTTTGTAGAAGAACTATTTTAAAGGAAGTTTCATTATCATATTAAATTTCATGAAAATACCTGAAAAAATGCTTTCGTCACTTTTTGCAAACTTTTCATTATTTATGCATGTTAACCATTTTCTACAAAATTCATGTCAAAGAAGCTAAGAAAGATGAGGTCATAAGCTTTCGATTCGTGCGCAGAGATTGAATGTACGACTAATAGTTGTTTAGATATGGAGCGTCAAAGATGAGAAAATTGAAAAACTTTAAATTGTGATTAATTCACTTAGCAGTGACTTGCGACCCTATGTTCTTTAGGCACTTTTTCATAACTCGTGGAGATCTATCTACCCTCAAAATTCTTAAACTCCGGAAACAAACACCCTGTATAACTTCAAGTTGTCATTCCCCCACGATTTCTACTTTGCTTGACTTGATCATATTATAATCTTCTATAAGAGATTAGATATAAGTTCATATGATGTATGTGTAAAATCATACAAGGGAAGATTACATGTCGCCGGATGATTCGCTAAACCAGGCAAAAATCGAAACAAAAGTCATTCATGAACAAATTAAAAACTGGATAATTTCACTTCAAAGATTCGCCGAAACACAATGAAATCACTTTTCATACGAATTTCAATTCAATTTCTTTACAAACTGTACTAAATGATAATCACTTCACTTTGAACCGGACGTACTGGGGGAGCGGCTGAGGCCACGAATCGGACCGTATTTGTTCCTCACTCTTATAATGTTCTGTTACAGTTGCACAAATTTATTCGATTAATATGTTAAACTACACAGAAAGTTCCATCAGCGTTTCACTTGCTTCTTATAGCCAGCTATCCTAGTTGTAATAACTCAATAACTGATGATCAGAAATTTGCGGCTTGTATAACTTTATTTTCTTTACTTGTCTTTGGTTTGTTTGTAAAAATTAAATCATACAAACTGCAATGCAATGTTATACACGTTGGTTGCAGTAAACGCCAAATCAACTTGTCAGGAGTTGTATTGATCATGATGAATTATTTATAATGTACAGTTGTGTTCAGAATAATAGTAGTGAAAGCCGATTTTCATACAAAATGCTCAACTTTGGCATGCTGTAACTTTGTCTCCATATGAGCAATCGGCATGAAATTTTGGCAATGAACTACAAATATACTCAATTTTATTATCACAAAATTTGAAAATTTTCACACAACCGGCTAAAAAGTTAAGCACCAGGTGAAATCGCTCAAAATAATAGTAGTTTTAATAATTAAAATATCTGCTGTATTTTGAGTTTTTGAACTTTTCTTTATTCATCGTTTCAACCATTTTCACCCAAGCCATAAATGTATAAACAAGCCATTTTTTTATAAAATTATTGCTGAACAAAAATTTACAAAAGAAAAACTACTATTATTTTGAGCGATTTCACCTGGTGCTTAACTTTTTAGCCGGTAGTGTGATTTTTTTCAAATTTTGTGATAATGAAATTGAGTATATTTGTAGTTCACTGCCAAAATTTCATGCCGATAGCTCATATGAAAACAAAGTTACAGCATGCTAAAGTTGAGCATTTTGTATGAAAATCGGCTTTCACTACTATTATTCTGAACACAACTGTATGTATGTGTTCTAAAGAATTTGATTCTAACGAGTGAGCGTTCACTTTATTAAGTTTTAATATCAATTTGTAAACATAATTTTAGGCTGGGTAATAATTATAATTGCTATCATTGTCAAATGAGGAACAAATAGATAATGATGTGTTAATGAAATGAGCCAACGACAAATTCTCTTGAAGGTGTGTGGCACTGCCACCTTTGCAGTATGGATGGGTAGAAGTAGGTGTTGCAGATGTTGGATTTATATTTTCCAAATTTCCGTGTCATTCAAAAGCGACTGAACAGCACAGTGGTAGCCTATATGATTAGCGATCTGAAGATCATTGCATGGAGGCTAATTCCTTCTTGTTTTACATTTTTTATTTTACGTTTGTTTGCTTAAACGAAGTCATATAAAATGCAAAACATCATTATACACGAAATCATAGAAAGCACCAAACGAACTCTTCTGAAGTTGTATTTACCACACTGATTTTTCTGGAATATACGTATATGGCCTCCACTTTTGTGCACATAGAGGGAATCTATGCATTTTAAACAATCTTCTATTTCCGAATATGCGTTCACTTTACTGAATTGAATCTCAGTTATGTGAACAAATTTGTTGGCTGGGACGAGTGAAGACTGAAGACTAAATACTGAAGTCTGAAGACTAAAGACTAAAAATAAAAACTTAAGTCGAGTCTAGTACACGACACTGAAGACGGCCTTACAGTTGAGGTCGAAATACGCGTATCTGTCAAAGGATACAAACTCTAGTGGAATTAAATGGTATAGTACTAAATTCGGTTTTTTCATCTACTTAAAAACTTAAGACTGAAGGCTGTAAACTGAAGATTGAAGATTGTAGACTGAAGACTGAAGTCTGAAGAGTGAAGAATGAAGACTGAAGACTGAAGACTGAAGACTGAAGACTGAAGACTGAAGACTGAAGACTGAAGACTGAAGACTGAAGACTGAAGACTGAAGACTGAAGACTGAAGACTGAAGACTGAAGACTGAAGACTGAAGACTGAAGACTGAAGACTGAAGACTGAAGACTGAAGACTGAAGACTGAAGACTGAAGACTGAAGACTGAAGACTGAAGACTGAAGACTGAAGACTGAAGACTGACGACTGACGACTGAAAACTGAAGACTGAAGATTGAAGGCTGAAGAGTGAAGAATTACGACTGAAAACTAAAGAGCAGGCTGAAGAACAGACTGAAAACTGAAGACTGAAGACTGACGACTGACGACTGAATATTGATGACTGAACACTGAACACTGAAGACTGAAGACTGAAGACTGAAAACTGAATACTGAAGACTGACGACTGAAGACTGAATAGAAGTCTGAAGACTGACGACTGACCACTGACGACTGACGACTGACGACTGACGACTGAAGACTGAAAACTGAAGGCTAAAGACACCACCCGTGCAAAGTCCAACATCAAAAAGAAAGCAAATTAAAAACCTATCTTGTTTTCAGCATCAAGTTGATAACATTATTTGATATCAATTTGTCATTTAAATATTTGATACCATATTTTGCTTTCGTTCTGCTATAATTTTATTTTTTGTTAATGTTTTCATTTTGTATAATTATTAATTTATTCGTGCTAGGTACTTGTGTAAACACTATAAGATTATAAAAATAAAGCATTAATTTTGGGGCAAACTCGTTTCAATATCAATCGAAAATATGTGTATCTTAATGAATTCTCAATTTGCTCTCCATGATAGCAGAAACAGTTTTAAATTTGCTGTAACTGATAGCAAAAATAGTTTTCAATTTGATTTCATGAGAACATTCTTCTACTCTCAGTTTTGATATTTTTACCGTTAAAACGACCAAAATGACAACAAACTGAGTTATCAAAACTCACGACATCACAACATCAAAATTAGTTTTCAATATGATCTCAAGCTTTGCTCGGGCAGTTGGCTTGACTGGGCTTTGGATCTAGTTTACCGGTTTCCAGTGAGTCCATGGGGAGGTTGCCTTGGACGTGGCGGCGGTTCAATGCATGGCTCTGTTGAACTACTACAAAAACCCACAGGTCCGCAAGCACGTCTCTGTACAAGCGACCCGTACCGCTTTCGAAGTACTTTAGTCCATTGCCAGGAGCGCCACCCGGTGCTTTAGGATCCAGGCAGGCGTCATCCTGATTATGGAAGACTGGCAGCATAAAAACATGGACACGACTGCGTGGTCATAGGAACCACACTACAGAGCTGACAGCCGTGCTATTCTACACCCTTAGTAAGGATGCTTGTTGCAGTGGCGAAAGCATTGGAGGTGAAAAAGGCCCCATGACCGGATGGAATACCGAATGTGGTACTTGAAGCGGCCATCCTAGCGTACCCGGATATGCTCCGGAAGGTGATGTAGAAATGACTGGACGAAGGTCACTTTCCAGATTTATGGAAGATCCAGAAACTGGTGCTGCTGATTGTACCCCATTTGGCATAAAGTCGTTTGGCATAAAGCCGTTTGGCATAAAGTCGTTTTGCATATTGCCCGTTTGGCATAATGATCATTTGGCATAATGGCCGTTTGGTATAATGATTGACTTAAAATAAATATCGGCATTTTTTAAGGTTTTACCGAGATCAACACCACCTAACCCAAAGCAAAAAAAAATTGGTAGGTCCTAAACAAGCGTGGTGTTTGTTCAGAGATCTTCCAACCTAAGAATTTCAAAAATTGTTGTGATATTAGAGAGCATTACTAAATAAAACTGCTAACGGGTTTCTACATCTCAGAACATAGAGTATCTTTGAGCTTGTTGCGATATACATATTAAAAAAAAGTAAATTGAAAAAGAAAGTTCGCAGTTATTCATCAAGAGCACGCCCATAAAATATTTCACTGCAGATCAAGCTCTGTCCCAGTTAGGACGTAACACTCGATGAAAATTACTTGATTGAAGAATGGATTTTTTTTTGCAAAATTTCAAAAGCTCTTATCCAAAGATGCGACTTAATGCAAAAATAGCCTACATACGAGAGCAGATCATTTTTCGTTTAAAATGTTTAAGGCTCTAACGCAAAAAAATCTTTTCACATCATAGCTCAAATGAACAACACATCTTTAAAAGATAATATTTGTGGCAAAACTTTTTAACGGTTCAGTATAAATTCTAATTTTGGAAGTGTACATCAAAAACACCGTCTATTATCGAGAGAAGGAAAAATTTGTGATTGAAGTAATATTTTTTCCAGCATACCTCGGAAGGAGATCACGCGTTTATCCTAAAAAAAGAATATGTTTAATATTGGCAGGTTCTAAAGTAATTATCATTCTAACAACACATCTGGTAAGAATTGGTAAAACAGCAAAATATAAAAGTGGTTAACATTTAGCTTTACTAAATAGTAAAATTTATAATAGTATTAATATAAAGAACAGCCTATTTTTAAAAGAAGGCAAAATTTATAATTAAACAAATAGAAGAATGGACGCCAAAAATTATTGCGGCATAATAAAACGAAAAGACATAAAAAATGCGTTCAAAATCATCGAAGTGATTGTGCTACTTTTCCCCGAATGCCATTTCCCCGAATGACTGGTTTCCCCGAAAAGTGGTGACGAGAAAGAACGATAAACAGACAAAAGCAGGAAGTAGTCTGTCATTCTGGGCTATACACATGTTGGCAAAAATGCTGAAGACGGTAAAACTCGAAAGAACCGCCAATTAAATAAAGAAGGGTGCATATTAGATGGTCAGTTTGTTCACCACCCTGAAATGTATATAGTTACAACAAACTGGCATTTGGGGAACTGGCGTTTGGGCAAACAGCATTCGGGGAACCGACACTCGGGGGAAAGTAACACAACCCATCGAGGTAACTGCAGTAATCGATTTCTGTTTTCGCTGATAATTTGAGCAGATCAATGTTATCGATCGTCGCCATTCTGTCAGTTGGATACAAGAATACTTAAAAACTATAGCTCCAAAGAATGCATTAAAGAAGGAGACATTTATTGAAATTTTAAATCAACAGTTTTCATACCTATAATTATGGTTATATCATATTTAGAAAAAAAAATTAGAACAATTAAAAGAAGGGTAAATTTGTGTCAAATATATAAAAATCTTCAGTGCAAAAATTTGTTCCAATAGCGAAATTCAAAAGAAGAAATAATATTTGAGAGAAGTAATTTCTGAATAATAAAATACTATTGGCAATAACTTTCCTAATATAATTAAATTTATTCAAGAGCGAATGATTGTTGAATAAAGTGTCATTTTGTCAATTGACTCCAAAACAAGCCTGATGTCATCAGAGAGATTCAGTGGAAACGTAAATACGAAAAATTGAGAAATTATTGGTTTCAGACTCATTATGCCAAACGACCATTATGTCAAACGACCATTATGCCAAACGACTTTATGCCAAATAACCATTATGCCAAACGACTTTATGCCAAATGGCTTTATGCCAAACGACTTTATGTCAAATGACCTACCACCGGTGCTGCTACCGAAGCTAGGAAAACCACCCGGTGATCCATCATCATACATGCCTATATGATTGCTGGATACATAGTATAGCATAGCATAGCATAGACTGACTGTACATGTCAATGGTTGCTACTCCGTGATTGATCGGAACTGGTAAGAATTGCACTACGATCCAAATGAATAAGGGATGGGAGTTTCCGCTTACTCTCGAAGTGCAATTTTAGCAGATCTAATATTATTGATCAATAACGGCGCCGGCCAAGTCCTTACAGTCAGTTGGGATGGGGAAGGAGTGTTAGGGTGTAATGATTGTTGCTTCTAGAGACCGAGAATACCTCTGCATCTCCACAATCACCACGGGAAGGGTGTTTATTAGTGAGGGAGGAAAAGATCTGGGAGTCACCTCTGGTCGGTGATGCGATCCATGGACAAGGGGGAAATATACGACTTATATTTAAAGCTAGTTTTGTATTTTTGTCTCGAGAAGTTTTTGGTTTTTGGAAACTTTAAAAAATACGTCAACATTATAGATCGACATCGACATTATAGATTGTCGAACAATTCAAAAGACGTTTTTATTAATGACGAAAACTGAAAATTACATGTATAGATTTAAATTATATGAAACAGGAATAATGCCGACACTTGTAGTGACGAACCATACATAGTTTGTTTGAAAATGACATATGAGTATTACTGTGCATTTTGTCTCGATATGGTAGAAGTTTTAAAAAATACGTCAACATTCACAATGTCGAACAATTCAAAAGATAATTTTCAATAATGTCAAAAAGAGAAAAATATATGTATATTGAAATTGTATAAGAAAATAGCATAATGCCGACACTTATAGTGACGAACCATACAAAGTTTGTTTTAATATTACATAAAAGTTACGCTTTCAAGAAAAAATGTGTTATCATAAGCATGAAACGAACTCACCAGTTGGTAATCCATTCTCGATTGAACACAAAACTGACACTGACAGCAAAACTTCTTGACGTTCCGAAAACAATCCGTCTTGCTTGGGCCTTCCCAAATACCTACCCAGCAAGATGCTCCAAAACAGGGAAAAAAAAAATTCTCCGGCGACGAAAACGCGCGAAATTGTGAGCAAAATCGATCGGACGATGCAAAACCGAACTGTCCTGCTTGGGCTTCACGAAGCACTACCCAGCATGACGCTCCAAACAGGGAAAAAAAATAATCTCCGGTGACGAAAACGCGCGAAATCGTGAGCAAAATCTAACGGACGACGCAAAACCGAACTGTCCTGCTTGGGCCTCACGAAGCACTACCCAGCAAGACGCTCCAAAACAGGGAAAAAAATTCTCATCATACATGCCTATATGATTGCTGGATACACTGGACAAACTCTTTGAACTGGTCATCCTAAACAGGGTGGCTAAATGTACGGAGAGCGAGAACGGACTATCAGCTTGACAGTTCAGATTCCGGAAGAGAAAGCTGACGTTAGACCCAATTTGAACGTTTCTGGAGAGGCCGAGAAGCCATCGAAGCAAAAACGAAGAGGAAATCGTTACTGCGCCGTAGTTACGATAGACATTAGGAACGCGTTCAATACCTCGGTTGGGAGGCCATCGCCACTGCGCTGCACAGAATGCGGGTTCCTGACTATCTGTGCCGGATTCTGCAGAGCTACTTCGAGAATCGGGTGTTGGTGTATGCAACCAACGCCAGCCGAAAGGAGTTAAGAGTAACGGCGGGAGTTCCACAAGGGTCCATACTGGGTCCGACGCAGTGGAATGTGATGTACGACTGGGTCCTATCACTGGAGTTACCCATGGGCGTCGAGATCGTCGGCTTTGCTGATGACGTCGTGCTAACAGTAATAGGCGAAATGCTGGAGGAAGTGGAAGTGCTAGCCACGGAAGCAATGGGCACGGTCGAGAACTGGATGAATGGTGTCATGCTGAAGATAGCCCACCACAAAACGGAGCTGCTACTAGTCAGCAATCGCAAAGCGGTTCAACACGCTGAGATTACCGTTGAGCGACATATCATAGCATCACAGCGGTCGCTTAGAAACCTGGGCATGATGATAGACAATTGGCTAAACTTCAACCGCCACGTCGACTATGCATGTGAGAAGGCGGCAAAGGTGACCAACGCACTTACAAGGATCATGCCGAACGCTCATGGTTCGAGAAGCAGTAGGAGGCGGCTTATGGCTAGCGTATCATCGTCGATACTTAGATAAGGAATACCGGACTGCAAACCAAGCGCAATCGGGACAAGCTCAACAGCACGTTCCGGCTCATGGCCATGAGAGTAGCAAGCGCAGACAGAACAATATCGTCAGCGGCAGTATGTGTGATCACCGGGTCAGGGTACCATCAGTTCGGACATCTCCCAAACACGTACTGATGACAACCTCTGCCGCCGGGTGAAGTCGGGAGGAGAAGGAAGCGAGAAGGGATGAAGAGGATGAACGACGGAAGAAGACAGAGAAGCGAAGGAAGATGGAAAGGCAGCGCCTGCCTTTCAAGGTTCGGGAATCACTCAGGTGGCGCAGATCATTGAAGCGTGCCGCTAGCTCTCTCTTTCATACTCACGCTGTTCTTATGCAGAGCAAATAGTGACGTCACGAGTTCCTTAGACGAGTGGTTAGAGTCCGCGGCTACAAAACAAAGCCATGCTGAAGGTGTCTGGGTTTGATTCCCGGTAGGTCCAGGATCTTTTCGTAATGGGAATTTCCTTGACTTCCCTGGGTATAGAGTGTCATCGTACTTGCCACACGATATACGAATGCGAAAATGGCAACTTTGGCAAAAAAAGCTCTCATTTAATAACTGTGGAAATGCTCATAAGAACATTAAGCTGAAAAGCGAGTTCTGTCCCAGTGAGGACGTAATGCCAAGAAAAACAAGAAGAAGAAAAGCGGGAGAATAAAAGAGAGAACTAGAGAAGAAGGGGTCCTCATCAGCCGTACGACGCAATTTAGTCGCGATGTTCGCACAAGAGCGCTACACGGCACTGACGTCCATCTTCCGGATACAGTTCCGGATCCTCGTGGTCAACTGCTTCGTATCCTTGACCCGCCAACCCAAGTAACAATTTCAGTGCTTTTTGATCTTAGATGTTATTTATGGAGGTTTTATTAGAGATGTATCCATTCCTAACAGATTTAATAAAGCATTGCAAAGTGCCAAACGTTTCTTTTCGATGAAACCCACTTTAAATTGCTTTGTAGATATCTACAAGAGCTCCTCCTGTTAAAACTTATTTGCTGGCTACATTTTTTGATAATAAATTGTATTTTGAAGGAGCTGTGTAGTGCTTATTAAAACCTATACTTAAAACCTCATCTTGCTTGTCTTGTCAAGGCATAAGTAAAACTTCTAAGTCATGTTAAAGCCTTCTTAAATCTCAACTGTCTGATGCATGTTATTGGAATGCAGTCTGCGTGTGGTTATCAATATCATTATGTTGATAATGATAATCACGTAGTGAATTATGGATTAATCAGAACGCAGACATAGAAATGACAAATATTCCTCTCGAAGAATTAACAGAATATCGCATATTTTTCCCATACTTGCCTGAACTTCCCGTTCTAGTGGGACAACTATGCTGCACACAACAGCTGAGCTACACGAAAAAAGCTTTCATTTTTCAGGCACTTATCACTTACCGTTTTCTGCATCAATACAACCGATCAAGCACGACGGGCTTTATTATAACAATTTATTCCAATATAAAACAGTTAAATACATAACGGCACAGATTTAATAAAATGAATTACATCACAAAATTGAATCTTCCGATTTATTTACCTTTTTGACAGCACTAGCTTTCCTGAGTGCATTAAGTTTAAGTCAAGGCTCTCAAAAAACCAATTTGTCTTAGTGCAGAACAAATATTCTGATTTAGGAATATTTCAGCCAGTGAGGGTTTTGCGCATGGGTTCTTAAGATCAAAAGCAATTATGAATGATTATATTGTGTGGAATAATCACCAATTGATCTTAAACCATCCCACACAAGACCAGCAATATTTAACTGGATGGAATACATTTTTATTGTCGCCGTTTCGGATTGATAATTTCAATATGCGTAGGAAATTCCAATTTATGATTGAGATGAGCATGAAATCATTCTGAAAATGGAATGGAGTAAAATATTGGATAGCCAATAATGATGTCGTAATTGTGGCGCGTTGCTGTAAATCGAAAATTTTTATGTCATTCCACCAGTAAATTTTTGTTGGCAGGAATTTCACGCGATAGTAAGGAAATTTTCTGCCACGCAAAAAATGATTATTTTAATTTATTATTATGAGTCGGCAGACATCATGATGGTTTCAATATCAAAAAAAGGTTATGGTTTACAAACAAATCATTGGTTGATGTTTGTTCAATCATATGCTCTCAACATTGGTTTTATTCCGTGTATTAGGATATCGCAAAAGATTTAATACCGCTAGTTGAGCTCAATAAGGCTATACAATAGCTCTTATGAATGTTTTATAGCATACTACAAGGGTAGATGTATTCATACGATACAAAACTAAGAAGTTTAGAAACGGTTTTAAGGTATAGTCTTAACAACCTCCTGTGTGGGCCTTTTCGGGCTTAACGGAGTTTTATCAAAGGTTTATTAAGGTTATTAAGACTAATAAGTTCTAACATGAGTTTTAACGATATGGTGGTAACAACAGCTTGTAGTAAATGAAAAAACTAAAAATGTAACTTGGGAATTATTCTTGTACACTAGGGCACTGAGGGAGCTAAGAAAATCCTCAATAGGACGGCACTGGGGCACGTTGGTCGGGTTCCTTTCTTTTGGCACGTACGGTTAAACCGTAAAACCGTACAACACGCTTGCGAAATGCTTGTTGATTCGATGCCATTTTCGATTGAACTGACAGCTCCCGAGCAAAAAAAAAAAAACATGCCACAAATTTTTAGGAAGTCTAGAGAGCAATTCTTTTGGAGAGAAAATAAATTACGCTCTTTCCTTTAATTACAAAAAGGCATTCAGATCATTCTCATTTTTTACTGAACTGGGAACAGGCAATATAAGTTCTAGTTTTAGTTAAGAAAATCACGACAACTATAATCGAAATTAGGGTAAAAAAATCGTCAATAAATTTACAAAACAAAAATATTCAACTGAAGTGTATTACTCCTAAATTTTGATATTTTTAAGCAAGATTTTTAAATATTCTATGCAATTTAATATTATTTTGCCTATATTTTTCTATAGAAATAAGAATCTATGACAAAAGCTCGAAAGACAAAAGGACGAAAGGACAGAAGGCAAAAGGTCGAAAGTACAAAAGGTCGAAGGACAAAAAACTAGGAACAAATGGTCCAACATCTTTTTTTAAAAAAGGAAAAAAAATTCCACCAAGCAAATCATTTTCGACCTTTTCTCTTTCTACATTTTGAACTTTTGACGCTTTGGCTTTTGATCTTTTGTCCATAAACCGTTTTTAAATACATCCATGCCCTCTTCAAATATTTTATGAAAATGGTTTTCTACTTATAGTTCCCAGTCCTACCCTATGCTGGTATTTTCGAGTTTATGCTAGATTTTAGTTTTTATGTGCATATGTTTAATTTGACTGCAGATTCAAAAATAGTCACCAAAAATCAGTTTCAGGTAAAAAACTATAACATTTAGGTAAGGTGAACTGGACGTTCTTTTCCAATGCCCATTGTCTATGCCTTGCTGCAGACTGGAAATTCAATTTTGAATTCAGTTAGAAGTTAGAAGCTAGACGCTAGAAATAAAAAGTCTGAAGATAAAATACGCTGAGAGTTGAACGATCTGGAGGAACCTAAATAGTCGGAAGTTGGCCGATTTGTTGATGGAAAATCGCTAATCACTCGTGAGATCTGATTGAATTTTTGTTCGCGGAATAACGTACAAAATGCTCTATGTAATGCATATTTACAGCTTACAGCTTCCACTTCGCCCATAATTGCCCGCTTCATTTTCAAGTTCAACCGCAATCATCTTTATCTGCTATGGGAGGTGCGGTGGGGTTTGGGCATAAATTTACCATAAAATTCTTTCCTCCGCCTTGGCATCAGGTCTACCGCAAATAACTTCCACCCATTTCGAAAAGGATGCCCTTTGCGCTCTATGTACTTACCCTTCTGAAAGCCTCGCCTTATCACTTGTTCCTCATATGCTGAAAACTGTAAAGAAAAAAAGCAAAACAACTTACTAGGGTTGAGTACTACTTCGACACCTTCACTTCTAGCACTTCTGCACATTCATATAAACAATTTTGTGGGCAATTTTCGTTCCCAAGGGGGGCTACAAAGCTGTAATGATGCAGTAAATCGAAAGTGTCGGGAAAACGATATGTCTCTAGCTAGAGACTTCCCTATCGGATATTTATTCTGACCTAGAAATTGCTACCGGTATCAAAAGGAACATGTGCATATGTATACTACCGCTAAAACCCTTCTAAGATGGAACTACATTCAACTCCCCCTGCTCGATATTCTGTATCTCGATATCGAGTTGGAGAACCATAGTAAAAGTTGCTTTTCATGGCTAACTCGATGGTAATAAATCTTCGAGCTGTTCAATAGAATACCTATAAGTAGATGAAAAAACCGAATTAACTACTTAACTCGATGGTTTTTTGGATCGAATTTGACCTGGTTTTGTGTTCTACAACTCGATATCTCTCTCACTCGATGGTCCCTTCAATATCGAGTTATGGAGAGTTGACTGTATTTCGGCCAGCTCCGCTGCTCTCAGCTTGCACTTGTCTCATCGTAGCGATATCCAAGAAAGAAAGTAAAGAATCACTACGTATGGTGTGACAGGACAAGTATAGTGACCCGCGAGCGACACCATCATCATTGGCACAAGTGCTCTACCGTCTTACAGTGGTTCAGATTAATAAATTCATGGCAAAAATTACGAATTCCGAATCTTTTACGGTTATTGTTCTCTGGGAAAGTTTTGTGGGACATGTTTTAAGGTTGCAAACCCTATTTTGCTGTTTTTTTAATATATTTTGGGGCCTTAGCCTTTACTGTTTAGACAAGAGAATACTAATTTAATTTAAATTTGTTGAGCCGTGCGGTTAGCGGCGTCAGTCGCTTAGGCGTATTGTGCTACGGAGTGTGGGTTCGATTCCCGCCCCAGTCGGAGAAAACTTTCCGTCAAACGAAAAATTCTTCACTGGTCCACTGGTCGCTCCGTGTGTCCGTTGTCTAATGTTAGTTATGTTCAGTCTGTGCAGCCTTTGGCTGAAGACGGTGTAAATTGTCTTTTAAGTAATAACGAGAAACCTTAGAAAAACTTATGCTGAAAACTAAATTTTGCAAGGCTTTTGGTGAAGATGAAATAGTCCAGGTTAAGGTAAAAAATCAAGGTTTTTCGGATCACTTTCTTGAATGTTTTCTTTATATTTTGATTTTGCAGATTAATTTTTGGCTTCGTTCGACATTCAACAACATGCTCGAAAACTGGGATTTTGCCAGCCTTCTAAAAAAAACCGGACATCTGTGCATCTACGGCATTGGCCCATACAACGATGACGGTGACAAGACAGTTGAAGTTGTTAATGAAGATTTATGTGAGAATAAACGATATTGGCTTCCATTACCATAGGTATGTCGCCGCCGTCGCATCGAGCACAAAATGGAAGCCCCAATGGAATAGTGTACCCACTTTAACTCAATTTAGCAGCGATTTTGCGCGCGGTTTTGTTGGGCAAAGTTCAACAGGAGCTCATACGATCGCTGAAAGTGGACAAGTACCGTAAAATTGGGTGATATTGATTATACTAGGAAACAGTATATCACGCATCATTTGCAATGGATTCTATTTGAAAAGAGGGTTTCTTGTGGTTGTTGCAAAATACCAAAGTGCAAATTTTGATTGAAATTCATCTTATTATTAACATTTCTCGATTACTTTTTCAATTCGACGTAAGTAACTTTCATACGGTTTTGAGAAAGTTAATTAAGAAGAATTACAACCTTTTTTCAAAAACTGTTTTAAAATTATCCCATTTTTAACATTTTTTTACCGTGTACATCGCTTAAAATTTTGCATGCAATCAGCTCGCGTTAAAACACTAGGTAGTTCCTATCATTTCCCACAAAAATTGTATGATAAAATGATAAGCCGTTTCAATCCGTTACTATCGACGTTTTTGTACCAGTGGTTAAGTCACTTTGTCTCTCCGGAGCGACGATAGTAGCGGTTAGATTGCGAAAGTGGAGAATCTTACTTAATCGTCGTTTTGTAAATTCGGAAATTAAACGTTCTAAAAGTGAAAAATCGAGTTGGTTTAGAGCGGAACGTGTAGAATTTTGTCGGCGAAACACGTAGGATTAATAAAGTAAGTTTGTTAACTTTTCTGATTTGAGTCTGTTTGAATAAGTCTTGGAGATTTATTTATTTACTTCGTTCTGATCAACAGGCTGATTGAGCCCCAATGACTCATGTAACTAATTATCCACAACAATTAATTATATCTCCTTACCAAAATCGTTCTAATGTTGAAAGAATTTGATTAAATCATTCACATTAATTAAGTCCACAAATTTTTACACCATTTATAATTTTTTTTTTAATGAAAATAAGGTTTTTATTTACGAAATTCCATACTTTTATGCAGTTGCATTTCTACAAGGAATTGCACGAGGATTCTATCAGGAATTTCACCTGAAATTCCTCCAAGATGCAGGATTTTTTTTGGAATTCTATCAAAATTCCTTCATGGATTTCCACAAATTAAGATTTTGTCCAGTTGTTTAACTAGGAAGTCAACTAGGAATTACCTATGTAATTTCCTCCAGGGATTCCATCAATAGTTCCTCTAGAAATCAGGAGTCCATCAAGGGGTTCTATCAGAAGTTCCTCTAGGGATTCCATCGGAAGTGCCTCTTGGAATTTCATCGTAAGTTACTCTATGGATTCCATCTGAAGTTCTTGTAGGGATTCCATCTGAAGTTTCTCTATGGTTTCTTTCAAGAGTTCTTCTAGGGATTTCATCAGATGTTTTCCTAGAGATTCCATCAGGAGTTCCTTCAGGGATTACATCTGGAATTCCTCCAGGGATTCCGCGTGGAACTCCTCTAGGGATTCCGTCAGGAGTTTCTCTAGAAATTCCATCAAGAGTTCCTCCAAAGATTCTCCCTGGAATTCCTCCAGGAGATTCTATCAGGAGTTCCTCTAGGGATTCCATCAGGAGTTGTTCTAGGGATTTCATAAGGAGTTCCTTCGATGACTCCATCAGGAGGCCCTTCTAGAATATCTTTAGGAACTCCTCCAAGGATTCCATCTGGAGTTCCTTCAGGGATTCTATCAGAAGTACCTACAAAGATTCTATCAGGAGTACTTTTAGGGCTTTCATCACAGTTCTTCTAGGGATTTCATTAGCAGTTCCTTTAGATATTTCTACTGGAATTCCTCCAGAACTCTTTCAAAGAACTCTCATAAGATAACATCAGGAATTTCCTCAAGTCTTTCAACTGGAGTTCTTCTAGGGATTTCATCAGGAGTTCCTTCAGAGTTTCCATCAGGAGTTCATTCATCTTTCAGAGATTCTACCTGGAATTCCTACAGGAAATCAGTCAAGAGTTTCCCTATGTATTTCGTCATGAAATTCTCCAGAGATTACATCACAAGTTCTTCCAAGGATGGAATCAGAAGTTTCACTAGGAATTTTCTCAGAAATTCTTCTATAGATTCCTACAGGAATTCTTCTGCGGTTATTGTGAGTTCCATTAGGCTGTTTACTATGGATTCCTATAGGAATTTATTAAGGAATTTTTCCACATTTTTTTCCGGGGGTTTCTCTAGGAAATTCTTTAAAGGGGTCCTCCCGGAATTTCTTGAGGGATCTCAACGAATTCACGAGGGTTATCAGATATTGCTCCAGGGATTTTACCAGACATTTCTTATGAGGATTTCGCAACCGGAATTCCTCCAGAGATTTCAAGCTTATTCAAGAGCCACATTTGATTGAAACCTGTTGTTTTGTTGTTGCATCGCAACAAAATCAGACAGTTCGTCGAGCGGTCGTACGAACATAAATAGGTTTGGCTAACTTGGCGGCGGAGTTGTTTTGTATTTCTTTTTTTCCATTTTTTTGTAAAATGGGTGAAAGTGTAGTGAATGGGTGTAAAGTGGAGTGAAGTGTTAAAATATAACAAGTGTTTTCATATAAAATCTAATAACATCTTCAACAGATAGGATTAATTAAATATCTCGATATCATCCATACATTTTGGAAGGTAGAGATAAAGTCTGTGATCTTAAGACAATAAAAACAGTTTTCCTTGAGAAGTGGAGTTCTGTAAACATGTAAAATCCAATTTTTCTATGATGGGAATTTGACCATTTAAAAACTGTTATGACACAGTTTTTAAATGGTCAAATTCCCATCATAGAAAAAAAATCTATGAAAATATGGAGTTTTGTGAATCCGTTCGTGATATTCAAATTTAAAATCGTAGCTTAATCGTAGATAATATTGCTGTTTGCATTTGAGATGCAAATGTTAAGTAAACCTCCTCCAAATGCGGTAACACAAAATAATCAAAGGACACCTAGCAACGATTACGTAAATCACCGCCGCCCTAGCAAGAAAAATCTATCTTTGACATCGCATTACTTGTGAAAAATCTTACCGCGTTTGGTGTTCCCGCATTTTATATTTGCATTTCAAATGCACACAGCAATAAATTGAAAAGTCCGCAAAAACATAGAATTGCATAAGAAAACAGGAAGTTTTTCGAAAAAAAAAATACAAAATTTATCTATTATTGGGTATGATCAAGCTAATCAAAGTACATTTATAAAATTCTTTGCATATGAATCAGAAAAGTCGAATTTCAACGAAAATACGACATTTTGTGAAAAGAAATCCAATATTTTTCTCAAAAACTGTACGTATCACCGAAAATTCTGAAAGCCTTTTTGAAGTCAGCGAGCCAAAATTTGGTGAGATCATTGCAAAATGGTGCCTCATGAGCCATTATGCAACACAAGTAAGTTACGTTATATATCAGCGTTATGTAATGAGTTATTATGAAACTGAAATCAGATGCTTGCTTAACTCGTAAGCGTTCGCGTTAGCGTTAGCGTAGTTACGGTATACTTTGTAGATTGGATATTAGCAACATTCATGTGTTATTTGATAATTTTATCCAGACTGCTTAAATAAAATCTTAAAATAAAAATCTTAAATAAGTAAAATCTTTGCAAAAATTTAAAAGTGCAGAACTTATGTCTATAATCGTTGAAAATAAATTGGAATTTCCGTAAAAACAAAATACGAAGTACAAAATTTTCCGATGTTAGGGTATGATTGTGCTAATCAAATTATATTTATAACATTCTTTGCATATGAAAAAAAAGTCGAATTTTGTGAATAGAAAACCATTATTTTTCTCAAAAACTGTAGTATCACGAACATTCTGAAAGCATTTTTGAAATCAGCGAGCCAAAATTTGGTGAGTTCATTGCAAAATGGTGCCTCATTAGCCATTATGCAACACAAGTAAGTTACGTTATGAACCAGCGTTGCGTAATGAGTTATTATGGAACTGAAATCAGGTGTTTAATTAATTCGTATGATACACAAAAGACGGTGAAGGAAAGTGGACTGTTTCATGATGGCGTGATGAAAAACAGCCTATTACAATGATAACTATTTTCTTCTGATGAACTAAGGGCAATTTTTACATAACAAATAGTATCACAAATAAGATTACATACATTTTAGAACAACAAAAAATTTCGTCAGTCTGTGTGATTTTTTTTACTGAACTAAGTAGCAATCTTACTTTATTACATTGATTGATGCATTGTCGTAATTGGTTATAACGCCACTTATTTGAGTTTGATAATGATTCAACTCATTTTAGTAGTTTAAAAAATATAAAATGAAGTATTTCAAGACGGAATACACAAATATTATGTTTTTTTTTCTGGAAACCCGTCCGAATTACCCCGGTTTACAGTTCTTCTGTAAAACCATGAGTAGGATATAGTAATACACCCATCTGAATGCAGGACATAAAAGGTGCACAGAAACCACTGATATTTCGCATTTTTCCTAAAACACAGAACCGTAACGAATGCATACCGCGGAACAAAATCAGCACTCATCCGCTAAATGTCAACGTATGCCATTTTGTGCTTCGTGGAGCAATTTTTATCCATCAGCTCCGGTAATTGACTTTTACAGTTCAGTCATTGAAGTTGAAGACAACTTGCGGGTGGCTAGTGCCGGCAATATTGGAACCGTGTTGAACCGACAATCGACATACATATGAAATTTACATATAAAATCATGTTTTGATTGAAAATTGAATAATTATGGATCGTAGAAAATGCTACGACATTAAGTGGAATCATTCAATACCCAAAAATTCGAGTTTCAAAACTAAATATAATTTATATTCTAAGCTATATTTCCACGGAAAAAAAATTGAAGCTGAAAAAATCATGCGAATTGTTAAGTTTTGCAGCTGTTGAAGTTTTATATAACTCCGAATGTGTATACTTCAATTCGGAAATCGACCTTGGTAAACGGATTTTCGAAAATCAAACAACTGATATCTCAAGAACAATTTTCCGAGTCTCGGTCAATGCTTACCGAATCTAGCTTACGTTAGCCTGAATCTCGGTATAAATTTGTATTGCATTGTATTGTATTGTACATCTCGTTAAAATAGAATTCAGATTCGGTATTGAAAGTTATCGAAATCTCAGCTATTGGAATCTCGGCAAAACCCTTTTTGCTGAAATCTGTGAAATAATTCGAAAGGGTACGCGTTTTTTCCACGCACGGTAGTCAGACTGAGGTATCGAGTCCTTTCAGTTCCGCACGTTTGATAACAATTTGTCGGGACTGGATCCAACGGCATGCGGCGGCAATCGTGTCTGGCAGCGGTAACCAATATGGTTAGCGTTAACAAGCACGACAGCATTACGGAAATGGCAGATGATGACATTACTGCGAGTGTCGTTGTCTGTCTGTGGTTGAGGTGTCGGAGTGAAATTTTTCGGCATATCAGTGCTTCGTGACAAGAATGGGGTGTGCGTGCATTAGGGTGAACAAAGTGGGCCTTATTCTGCAAATACTGCAAATACATAGTCTCAATAGTTTTGAACAATATTCTTTCAATATAGACTGAACCTATTATTAGTCAACATTAGTAAAACATCTCTAAATCCAAAGATGGCCGTTACAATGACCGACTTGTGTCACATTTTCGAAGTCACTGGAGGAATAGTAGGCCAACGTTTCTGATCTTCTTAGGTTAAGCTTTCTGCTAGCGCACACATAAAAAAGGGCACTATTGTTGAGTGAGTGCCTCTTGAGATTAGTGCCTCTAAAGTTTTGGTGCAATATTGGAAGTTAGATTCTAAGCTGGATTCACATTAACTTAAGTCTACAATGATGGGAAAAATACTATAATAGTACTAATTGCTTATTGCATCAAAATCCAGGTAAATTAATTTACTACTAATAATGTCCAGCTATTCAGTAAGATGGTAATTGTTAAAGAAAGAGGTCGTCCATAAAATGCGTCGCGTTATTAAAGGATGGAGTGTTCAGCAGATCATGACGATCAATACATTTGTTGTGCAGAACTCATATAAAATGCGGGACATATGAGGGAGGGAGGATCGAAAATAGTCATTTTTTGCATGACGTACTTATTGAACGCTCCTAAATCTAGTTTTAGCTAATAACTGTGGAAGTGCTTAAAGTACACTTAGTTGCAGGAATCGGTCCTTGTAGAAACGAGTACCTCTATTAGTTCTTTGAGAGATACTTTTAAGAATTCATATGAGGGTTCTGACAGGAATTCTTGCTATAGTTTTCCGGAAGTTTGTTCAAGGTTTTTTCCAATACTTATTCCAGATATTTCTCCAAGTGTTGCTCCAGGTATTTCGCTAAGTAGTTTCTAGGTAAAAGGGACCCACCCTTGTACGTACACTGAAGCGATAGTTTAATAGCCGAACGCAACATAGGCATGACTACGTTTAGGAAATTTGCACTAAGTGGTGTCATACACAAATTACGTCACGCTTTATGAATGGGGGGGGGGGGATTAAAAATTGTGGTACGATCAATACTTTTTTTTATTGTCCACTCAGAAGACATAATACATTTAGGTTGCAAACTGCTAAATTTTAACATAACGTAATTTGTTTATCGCCCCTTCAATACAGTTTACGGAGGGGTATGATAGCCATCTCTACCAGAAACATGCGTGACAATGAAAATGGTTTCACCTGATTGAATATGATTCCAAGCATGCCCTGCGGTCACCACTGTAAATCAGGCTCGGAATGTGCTAAGCAAATATCCAGAAATGGAAATGGAATGTGTTTACGGAAATGTTTTTGACATTGATGGATGTTAACGAGATTTGTAGTTGGGTTAATATGCAGATTGTCAAAATAATGAAAACAGTTAATTTTATTGAGTGTTTTTGCAGCAAATGTATGTTAGAGTAAACAGATGTACAGTAACAGTGACGAAAGTTAGTAATAGTAAGGCTGATTTATCTACAAAATGCCCAAGTTTGGAGCTCTGTATATCAGCTTTCGGTAGTCCGAATCAGCTAAAATTTGAATGACAATCTACAAATCTCCTGAAATTTTGGCTGCAACAAATTTGTAAAAGAACTGCAATACAGGGCCGCATTTACTAAGGGGACGAGGGGGCCACAGTCCCCGGGCCTCCACAAATCTCGACAAAAATATTTAAAGTTAAAGTTTCACGAATAATTAGAATATATGTAATAGTATTTGTGGCGCAACCAAGGGGAGGGAGGTTTCGGGGATTAAACCACCCCCCCCCCAAGAGCAAAAAAATGAATCAACAAATATATTTATGAAATTCAACACTGCAATCCATAAACACTGGAGCAGTAAGTTGTACTAACAGTAAAGTTCTTCTAAGTTGTGGCTTTCTACATTGAAGACCACTCAAGTGTTTTGTATAAACTAAAAATTTTCGCTTTTTCTGATAACCATACTGATGGTTTTCGACGAAAAATTTGTCAAGCATCCATGCAAATATGTAACAGCTGATTGATGAAAAATCTGATGCTTTAAAAATCATTCAGTCAGCTCAGCATTAAGGGCGAAGTAGGCCGTCATTGAAATATGTACGCGTTGTTGATAATTCATCTCAAGATTTCGAATAAAAGAAAATCAGTTGGTTTGGCACTGACAGAGCTGAAAAAGTATCAGCATACTTTATGTATGTTGGTGCGTTCAGTGATATTTTTTCAAGTCAATATAAACTATCAAGAATAAGTTTTATCACTTTGAAATTGCACACTGCAAGTGATCATTGCTGCCAAAACGAATGACGGGCTACTTCGCCTTAACCACATTTTATGACCTTCAGAGAGTACGATGATTCCCGGACAAGTAATTCTTTAGTTTCAATGATTAGAAATAAAAATTCAAGGAAATATCGCGGAATATGGTGTTTCGTTTTGAGACCGAAAAATCACAAATATTCGTTTACAAGCTGAAAATGCTTCAATGTCTGCAATGCTGATTTGAATTTGACCAACTGGTAATAATAGTTGCAAAATTTCTTACTGTAACGTTGAAAAGTTTGAATTTATATTTAACAAACAGCACAGGCGAAGAGTGATTGAATGCTATCACGCTAATTTATGTGCATCTTAATATAGCTTCGATGAAATTTCGAACAAACAATGTAAACTGAAGTTTTAATCTATATCAGAATATTGTAATCTCGTTTAACCAATCATATTTAAAATGCAAAATCCTCGCTAATTATTATTTGAGACCTATGGTTCTTTCCCTCACAAGCGTATTTCAGAAAACTTTTGGAAAATTTCATCCGGTACAACAGATTCCCTTTGCCTAGTTTTCAAAGAACAACATTGTATTATTTTCAAATATTCTTACTCGAAATTTGTTGCCTTCACTTTACTTACCCAAAAAAACATTACCTTTCAGTTAATAAACCCCCCCCTAGTTCCAAATCCTGGTTGCGCTACTGAATAGTACATATTTTTCGAAACCGCACACTGAGAACAGCGTTGCGGTTGAAAATACTATATCAGAGGGTTGAATTAAATACACAACGCCACTTAAATACAAACGCATTTATTTCGAACGGTTTGTGTTTTCAATTTTACCTTGACACCATTCCGATATATCATGGTTAAAAACTTGCAGCAGGCCAGAATCGAACCGAAGATCTGGCGATTGTCAAGCGCGAACGCTTACCGCTCGGCTAGCGATGCAGTTGGATTGAGATGGAACAAAACGCAAATAAAAAGCGTCCATCATAGCTCAATCTTGGTTGGAATAGTAAATTTAAAAACTTGTTCATGGTTTTCATTACTGCAATGCTTGTTTCAGTGCATTATATGATTTGAAAGATTCATTTTTTTTTCAATAAATCCGGAATAATTAGCGAAATTTTTGGAAATAAACTCTAATATGTAAACTACTACTGAGTGGGGCCCAGATAGCCGTAGCGGTAAACGCGCAGCTATCCAGTATGACCAAGCTGAGGGTCGTGGGTTCGAATCCCACCGGTCGAGGATCTTTCCGGGTTGGAAATTTTCTCGACTTCCCAGGGCATAGAGTATCTTCGTATCTGCCACACGATATACACATGCAAAAATGGTCATTGGCATAGTAAGCTCTCAGTTAATAACTGTGGAAGTGCTCATAAGAACACTAAGCTGAGAAGCAGGCTCTGTCTCAGTGGGGACGTAACGCCAGAAATAAGAAGAAGAAGATGTAAAACTACTAGAAAAAATATTGAAACATTCAGAATGTTTTTTTTTACTATACGAGAAACAAGAAGATCAAGAAAGATCTAAAAACGATTTGGATAAACAAGTAGAGTACCATCCTTTTGCTTCAGTTATTAACGATTTTCCAACATGACTTTTTCAACTATAACGAAAGCTGTCTCAACTAAGATCAAGAGTCGGATGAATTTTATATATCTGCAGGTCAAATAATAGGACTTAATTATTAATTTTGAAAATTACTCTGTTGATCACATTGCAGACCAGGTTGCGTTTAAGTGCCTTGAAACCGAAAATGGTTCGAACAGGAACCAGAAAAACAATATATAACCTAAAATGGACCAGAAGAAAAGAGAATCAGGCCAGACATTGTTTTTTGTTATTCTTCATTACGACATTACGACAGTGTTACGAGCAGTATGTATTTTTGAATATTTTTTTTTTTCTAGGAAATTCGTGAGAATTCAGGTATTTTTTCAAAGATTCAAAGATAATTCGGAAGATTAAGCTATCATTGCCTGCGGAATTCTTCTAATAATTTGTCTAAGGAATTTCTCCAAAGAGAAAATTTGAACAAGGATAACTATAGAAATTACTCAGGAATTTCTCCAAAAATTCTTTTAGATATATTTCAAGGAAAGCCTAAGTCATCTATTCTTGTATCAGGTGATTCTTCTATCGAATTCTTTAGTAACGACTGAAGAATTCGGTTAAAGGATTAGTGAAAAAAAATGTCTGGAGGAACTCCTAGTATAGTCTTTGGAAAAAAAAAACAATTCGGGGTGATACATGAGGAAATAACTGATGGTGAATCGTTGAGAATATGTATCAAAATTTGAAGTTTGTCTTCAAATTAAAAAAATATAAGTGTGCGTGCTTATATTTTTTACTAGTTTTAA
Source organism: Aedes aegypti (assembly GCF_002204515.2). Lineage (NCBI taxonomy): Eukaryota > Metazoa > Arthropoda > Insecta > Diptera > Culicidae > Aedes > Aedes aegypti. The sequence goes on from NC_035109.1 coordinate 245,332,704, forward strand.
TTTTTTTTTACATGAAATTATATAAAAAATTGTAGTTTTTAGGAATATTTTATATATTTTCATGTAAAAAAAAAATTCAGAGTTTAATATTTTTACTGAAAAGTTTAAGCTTCATTCCATGAAAAAGATTGGAAATCGGTTGAAATTTATTCCGCTACAGTGTGTGCCGATGAAAAATGACCGATTTATTATTTTCAAAAAACTATATCTTAAAAAATAAAAATTATACATCGCTGAAAATTTGACATTTAATGTAAAATTTACTGAACTTTCAAGAAAAAATGAGAACAGCAATAGCCCCTTTGGTCCCGAGGCCTTGAAAACACGAAAAAACGGAAATTATTGTTTTTTTTGTGTTCAAAAACAAATTTTTGTGAAATTTTATATTTTTTTTGAAAAGTCAAAATCTTTAGCTTTGATTTCGTCCAAGAAAATTGAAAATTGGTTAAGCGGTTCAAAAGTTATGATATTTAAAAAAATAAAAATTATGCGATATCGTGATTTTTCTGGTTACCCTATTTCGGAAAAGGTCACTCTAATCAAAAATTACAAAAACACGTGTATCCTTATTTCGAATAAGGAACAAAATAGCAATTTTTCACGGAATTCGGTGACCCACTAGATCGGTTTTTCATGTAATGGCTAAATTTTTAAATTGCATGGTAAAGTATATTAGAAAGAAAGTTTTGCGACTAACTACGGTGTGGTGTTGGAAATATATATGTATGAGACGGGGGATATATATGTATGAGACGGGGGATAGATGGTTATGCTTTTAAGGTAGTGCTTTTTTACACTTTTAAACTACTTTAACAATAGACTTACGGCAATGTAGCTGATTTATATAAGCAATGATATAATGCTCCGTTACTTTGTTGCTCCAGATATTGCTACTTGTATACCTTTTTTGAATTGTTCCAAAGCTTTTTTTTTTGAGATATTTTATAAGGAACTTTTACAAGGACTTTTGAGAGAAATTTCTCCATGAGACCAAAAACCACGATATAATCCCATATAAAACATGTTTCGAAACTCCATTGAGATTTTTGAAGTTTCTCTTCTGGAATCTTTCAAAGATTTGACCAGGATTTTTACATACAACCAGGAGTTCCATTTCTGTGAATATTATGCCTTGATTTCCTTAGGGATTTATTTAAAAAAACTCTGTAGCAATGCTAATGTAATCCACTGGTCTGGTATTTTTCCTGCAAAAGTTTAGGATAACCACAAAAAAAAATTCAAATGGTATCGAAAATGATCCTTTCGTGAGAAATTACAATGGTTTTACAATGTCTCTGATGTCCAGTGCTGGGACTCGTAATAGTAGTAGGCTTGAATTTCGATAAAATCACGTGGCTCTTCCCAGTACAGCCGTTCAAAAACGTGAATCTCATCAAGTAGCCTTTGTTGGGTTATGAATTTTCTTGTTCATTAGTGTCATTGAAGGCTCTAAATGCGGGAAATGCAGCGGGAATTGGAACATTTTTCTACAGTAATTTTGGGTTGCCCTCAGCAATGGGTGTTTTGCTATTTTCAAGGCTGTTTGCCTACAGCAGCGATTGGCGTAAGTTTCACTGGCTTCGCTGACTGTTATTTGCTTTGCTTGGCAACTGTAGAATGATTTTTTCCCAGTCCTGCTGATGTCGTTTTTGTTACGCAATCTTTTTATTGAGCCTTACTAAGCACTGTGCACCTGAAAATAAAAGTAATCGCCTATCTCGTTGGTGGGAAATTTCTTGCCAGAAATACTCAAGAAAAACATTTCCTTTAAGGCGAAGTAGGCCGTAAATTAAATTTGTGCGCGTCGTTGATGATTGTTGCTAATTCATCTCACGATTTTGAATCAAAGAAAATCAGTTGGTTTTGCACTGACACAACTGAAAAAAGTATCAGCATATTTTATGCATGTTAACGCGTACAGTGATACTTTTTCAAGCCAATATCAACTATCAAGACCGAGTTTTATCACTTTGAAATTGCAAGCAGCAAAGTCATCATTGCTGCTAAAACGAATGACGGGCTACTTAGATTTAATCGCAGTACGCAGTTGAAAAAAATGTCATTTTAAATAGAGCTCCTCTCGATAATTTTTAACTTTTCTTAGCTGAACTGGTGAAGATGTGTCCAAAATAGTCAAAATTGCTATCAATATTTTAATTGGAATTTAACATTATTTTGTCAATGGGAGAAATATTATCATGCTCTAGAAATGGGTTAAGAGCCAGTTCGCGAGAGCCGCAACCTCTTCTTGTATCGATGTTCACCGATCAGGCTGAAATTTTCAGGGATTGTTCATCTATATATAAAAAAAAATGCAAAAAAAGAATAGAAACCTCAGCCAGCGCAGTTGCTGACTAGTGTAGTGTATTATTCCTATACCTGAAAAACAATGCGCTCTCGGGCTAGGCATTGGATATATATAAAAAGCGTTGTATTTGGATGGGCATCTAATTCTTCCGAAAGAGGTGCACTTTGCGAAAAAGGACCACGTGATTATTGAGCTGAAATCGAATTCAGGTTAACTTCTGCGTTCATGAGTCCTCTCATGGCGTAGTGGTAACGCGCCCCAACTAGAGATCGGGGAGTCGTGAGTTCGATTCTCACTGAGAAGACGTGTAACTTTTTCGCAAATCTTCACATCAATTTGTCCATCTAATCCAATTACAAATTATATGTAATGTTTAGCTTTTCGGTAGTTGTTAAACTTCCACTCGGCTGGTTAGCCGTAAACCACGATTCATAATTAAAAACATGTAACACTATCATCCTGATTTGGTAAAACAAATCTAAGATTTTATTAACATTTTGTTAACAACATATTACATTTCATTTGCCGTAGCAGTTTAGACCTAATAATCTATAGTTTTTCAATATTTTTTCATTACTATTCAAAATGGAACACATTTGGCAGAAGTACACTTTTCATAAGTATAAGTTAAATCCGTATATATTGGTGTCGGAAAATACACAAAATCATAAGAATTACTGTTACGTATAATGTTTTTTTTTGTCAAAATACCTAATTCTCGTGAGAAAATGCAATTTTACTCTTTCGTGAAATTTGTAAACATCAAGGCCAGTAAAAGTCAAAATTCTATTCAAGATATAAACAGTACAATGTCTCATAACAGCCATATGTGCAGTCAGTCTAAACTAAGCTCAACTCAATTATTTTTACAAAATGATCTCTAGCAAACATACCATCATATAAGGTACACAGATATGTGGCCCTCCCAATCGCACCCATCAAAACATTACCCAAATTAATAAAATGTGGTAGTTGATTCCCAACCAAACAGCGTGAGAAGAAACAACGCTTACTACCGACCGAAAACATTGGTGCAATGCCTTATTGTTATCCACATAATCACTTTTGCAAGGAAATGACATTTCTTTCAGATATGGCAGCGACAACACGGTATGATATAATCGGAGGCCTTCACGCACTGCTCATACCGTCCGAATTTTTTTAATTTTTTAATATTTCGTTTTTTGACCTAGTTCGGTTGACAAAATATAAACCGATCTGACAAAAAAATAATTTAACAAAAAAAAACAGGTTTTTCTCGATATGGAACATTTTTTTCAAACCCAAATACCATGTTCATTTTTAAGTAAACATGCCAAATTTCATACACATCCGTGCATTTTTACTATAGCTATAGCAGTTTACTTGGTTTTGTATATATTTTTTATATTAAATCATTAGTGGTTATTTTGTACCACTTCCCCCTAATATAAAAATCTGAAATTTTGCGAAATAACTTCTTTTGTATAGGAAAACAACTCCTGTAAATTTCAGCTCGATCGAAGAACATCAATACAACCTCTCTATGCCAGAGGGTTGCGGTACTCGCAAAATAGCTCAAGTTCAAACACTACCCCGAAAAAATTTTTTTTTTAGAAATTTTTTGAAACGGCATACCGTCAAGCTACCATTCACCGTGCATTTAAGAAAAATTTGCACTTCAATAAATTGTATAACTTTGCCAAATAATTTGATGCGTGCTAGAGTACCACTACGTAGCGTGCAATTATATAATAATTCAGGAAAAAATATAAAACTAGTGTTGGATAACAAAAATACTCTAAAAATATGTTTGAAAATGTAATGTTAAGGTCGCCTCGTACCGTGTTATGTCACCATTTACCGTGCACACTAGTGCACCATGCACCGTGCATATAGTTTTCGTCATGATTTAATTTTGTATCTTGAAGAAACGTTGGTAATGGAGCAACTATGTTGCTAGTAGTGTGCGCACTCATTTTTAAGAATATTAAAATCTTCATTTATAATAAAAACCATAAAACGTTTAAAAATTTACTAAATAAATAATTTTTCATTAAAATCGTTATAGGAGGTTTGACTGTATTGTACAAACCATTTCATATTCACTCAAACACTCAAAATGAAGTTTTTTAATCACGACATAACAATAAATCTAATATTACCGAATAATTTCAAGCTTTTTACAGTAATGCACGGTAATGGGAACCATACATATTGAAAAGGGTCCATTTACCGTGCATTTGGGTTTTGACTGAAACACAATGAAAAATTATAAATTGCATAAAATTTCATTGCTCATACGACGAAATACATCTAACTAGTGGTATCCACAATGTAAACTTGTTGAAATTTTGAAAAATTTCATACTCTAACGTTAAAATGAAAAATGGTAATTTTTGGCGTTTCTACTAAGAGTGTTGAAAAATCTCATTATCAAACAGAATTCACATGATTTTGACTACATAAACTAGGTTATTCAAAATGCTTTGTGACAAAAACTACCTCATTCTATTAGTTTTATCTTATTTTGCTGACAAAAGAATAATTTGTGAAAATTGTATGAATATTTTGTAGGAATTTGTATATGTGCACGGTGAATGGAGCCCGCACGGTGACTGGTGACTTAACGGTATCTGGATTACACCTCAAATGAAAGCCCATGAGTTGCCCTACAAACGTACAGATTTTTGACCTAGTTCGGTTGGTAAGAAAAAAATCGATTTGAAAATCACTAAAATTTTTATGAAAAAGTAATTTTTTTAGATTTGAAGTACTTTTAAAATCCAAATACCATGCCAATCTGAAAACTGTAATCATGCCAAATTTCAACACAATCCGTGCACGTTTACTATAGTTATATCAGTTTTTGTGATTTTGCATGTTTAGTGACATGAAATCATTGGGGGTCATTTTGTCCCACTTCCTCCTAATATAAAAATCTAAAATTTTGCAAAACATCTTCCTTTATATAGAAGAACAATCCCTGAACATTTCGGCTCGATCGGAGAACATCAATAAATACAACTGCCCTTGGAAAGGGGGTTGCGGTTCTCGCAAACTGGCTCTTAAACATCACTAGTTTGTCTAATAAAATAATTCGAAACAAGCAACAATTGGTTTGTTATTAAAAATTCCAAAATAGCATTTAAAAATAAGTGTTTCGACGAAAAAATAGCAACAAAAAAAGGATTGTAAAAATCGAAAACCGGCATTGAAGAACTAAACATTTTGAAAGAAATAAATGAAAATAAGTCAAAAATAGAACCTTGAATATTATAAATACTAAATAGCAAGCAATTTTTTACAGTTTGAACTGGCTTTGTTTACAGTTAAAGTTTCAATTGACTACTTTTTGATGTTTAGTGACGTATTTTTTTTATTGTGATGTCCTTCGATTCAATTTCTTTGCTTGTTCAGTGCTGATTATTATTTTTTTTTTTTGCTTGGAATATACGGTAATTTACGGCTTCGGCACCATTCGACTATTATCGGCAACCTAATTTCAAACGCCAAATACACAATATTTTTCTATCAAAACACACCAATGAAATCATTCAGATGACTTCCCGCTGACACGATTTCCGAATGAACAAACACGCCTCAAAATGCGGCTGATTTGCCGAAGAGATTTGCCTTATAGGAAAGCTGCCGAAAAGAATGAGGCTGCCAACAATGGGTAATTTTACGAAGCTGGTCAAACGACAGAAGACCTGGAACTAACGTTTACCTTTTCAATCATCGTCATCAGTTTCCACGATAATGATGGTTGATGACTGTGCGCATTTCTAGCTTGGCTTTTTGTACAGGCGAAAACTTAAACGGAGAGTAATTATCAAAATATTTTTGATCACTTAAGAGCCTTTTTTGTGAAATATGGGTAACAAAGAGGTAGCTGATACAATAACTAGATGTAACGTTGCAGCAACGAACATCTTTGGATCCCTTTTTTGTCATTTTCTCCTTGTCCTCGTTTGGTAAGATGAGGCGTTGTTAAAATTACGTCGGATTTTATCAAAACAAAATCTCAGGTCTGACGCCGTTGTGGCGATCAACTGTTCAGAAACGTCTTGTAAAATGGCTTATTCTGTGTACGAAGGTACGTTGCTGCCATCTGGGAAAAGTTTGCTCGATGCGTGAAGCGAACATTTTACCCGTCGAAGTATAGGAAATGAAATTTCAAATGGTTATATAAAATTAACTACAATAGTTATTCAAAATCATTTCAGCATATGTTGATAGATTTTTGATGGGCTACATTATAGGCATACTATTTTGATATTTTTTTCTCAATATGCTGCTGATTCTATAGCTTATCAAAAGTCAAACCCCGTACACTCAACAGAACTTAATTGAAATAAGTTTTTAATTTTTTAGAAGCATTTTTGAATTCGTATGCTTTGTCATGTAAAAAAATGGGAGCTTCACGCATAGGGTTAACTGTGGTAACTACCTTCGTAGACGTGAATGAGCCATTTTACGAAGTTGGTCAAATGACAGGAGACCTGGGAGAATTCAATCATCGACATCAGTTTTGCGATGATGATGGTTGATGACCGTGCGCATTTATAGCGAAGCGTTTCATCCTGGCGAAAACATAAATGGAGAACAATTATTAAAATATTTCTGATCACAAAGGTGTCTTTTTATGTGCAATATGAACAAAGAGGTAGCTGACTAGGTGTAATGTCACGCCGACGCCAATTGATACATCGGCAACGCGCCATACGCCGGTCAACGTCACGCCGCCGGTTTTACATTTTAACGTTGATAAATATTTTAGCTCAAAATATTTAATAATATGAAAATAAATACCTCAACAAATATTTAGGTGTTGCACTAGGATGAAAAAAAAAATCGTTCATAATATTTCAAGGGATTTTTTTTTTTTTTTTTTGAGGCACTCTGTGCTCGTGGCCACTACTGTGCCGGAATCAGTTGATCAGTAGCTTCTTAACCGATACAGATCTATTTTTAACTTATCTATATTTACATCTACTTTCACTCTCTCCTACTCTTTTACTCTCACACCGAGCAGGTAGGAGAGAGCTCTGCTGTTAGTGAGGCTAGCTGCCTGCGAAGAGGGTCAGTTTGTCTCAGTCACCATCTGATACTGACGGAGGATGGATGTGCTCCCCAAAGCACGGTCCTCCGAGAGGCGTCTTCTGGTGGCTGGACGGATTTTTTGTGGAGGGGCTGGGAATCAAACCCATGACCTTCCGCTTATGAAGCGAAAGCGTAACCTCAAGGCTACAGACCCCCCTTTTTCAAGGGATTTCTCCAAGAAGTTGTCCCGGAAATCATCCAGTGGATCCTTCAGAAATTCTTCTCTTCTACGGATCCCATCGAGGATCATTTCAGAGATTATTTTAAGGATACCTTTTGGAATGTGAATTCATTAAGAAATAATTCTTGGGATTCCTCCAGGATTTCATTTTCAAAGATTTAGTCTTTCTAGCATTCTTCGTGGAATTTCATTTGCGTTTCTGGCTACCAAGATTTCCTTCATTTTCCTTGAGGAGTTTTTTTTTTTAAATTGCACAACGTATTCTTGTAGAGTTCTGTTTGATCCTTCGACCTTGACGCTTGCTGCTGCGGGGGCGAGCGACGAGGGCAGGATCAAACATGTCGCGCGTCGGTCTAGTAAGTGAAAAAGTGGCGTGATCGGTAAGTTCGGTTAGAGTAAGTGAAAAAGTGCCGCGATCGGTTAGTTCTTTTTGATCCTTCGACCTTAACGCTTGCTCCTGGGCAGTGCGTCAAGAAAACCCGAGCAGCCGTCAGTTTTTTTCGGGTCGCGCGCCCATTTTTTATGAGTACTTTTATATAGCCGAGCAAACGAGTGAAGCTGAAAGTGGATTGTGGCTGCTCAGTCAAGGATAACGGATCAATTGGTGAGCTCGTTTCATGCTACTATTTCTAATCTATAGAATATGTATGACTGCACATTTAATCGTTACAATGGTGGGACGTATATATGATTTTTCAACAAACTAAATATGAATGGTTCGTCACTGTGAGTGTCGACACAAACTCTGATTCATTAATTATTTATGTTTAACATTTTTTTATTTTTAGAACACCTCATTTTTACTTTTATTTTTGTAATTAAAAAAAAACTTTGAAGGGTTCGACACTAAAAGCGAAAGGTTCACTTTATTCAACAAATTTTGGATGGTTCGCCGCTGTAAGTGTCGAATGATGTTCCAACCATTCGAGTTTTTTGTTTCTTTTCAAATAAGTAAAATATAATAACACATGCTTTCGTCCTGACAGCTGTAGGAATGTTACATTTAGGTATTTGTTCAACAAACTTTGAATGGTTCGTCACTCCAAGTGTCGGCATAATTTTCCTCTACATAGAAATTGTTCATATCAAATTAAAATATTATATTTACATATAAGCATGTATATATCTCACAAATTATTATTTATCATGGTCTAATCGCTTATCAAAGTGAATCCTGTGACCCAACGATCCTTCCCATTAACAAACATCCCTCCCAGTAACCTTTGTGGAGATGCAGAGGCAAACACGGTCTCCAAATAGCAAAGGTTACACACTTACATTCCTTCCCCCAATCCCACATGACTGCAAGGACGTGGCCGGCGCCGTTATTGACCCTGTATAAATAGTTTATTTATTTATTTATTTATTTCGTCAATCATTTGTAGACTACATAGTTACATAGTTTCTTATATTCTAAGATTTCCTAGTGAGTTAAAATATGATTTCAATTTGGTCCGGGGCTGGGAGGGAGAAACCGATACGAAATTTCTGTACGTCATAGTGAGCCGAGATTCTGCTGTCACGAACTGTCACTGTGAGCCCAGATCTTAAACAACGGACAAACATGGAAAAAGCGCGTAATTGATCGAAACATATTTTTGCATTTCATCCAATGTGACAAAAAATCGATTGATAAGCTAATCATGCCTATTCAAAAGTAATGTCACGATAGCACCTTTTATTCTGATTGAATATAAAGTATTCAAATACGCATAATTTTACTTTTTCTAATAAAAACGAAAATAAAATGCATAGAAAACTTTGGCCCTTTTTTCATGTTTGTCCGAAAAGTTCGAAGGTACACAACAAAAGAAAACTAGCGATTTTCATCAAGTCTGCCTTGATTGTCGTTGGCAAGCTGGAGTTTTCTTGCAGTTCGAAAAAAAAATGTGTCATATTTCGTGTGTAGTATCGGTGCCTCCCTCCCAGGTCCGGGGCATACTTAGATCAATCATTTCACAGTGCTCATTGTAAACAGACATCATTTGATTTAGAGGACTAAATTTGGCGTAGTTTGTACGATAACGATCTAGAGTAAACAAATTTCTGTGACGCAATTGTCGATTAGGAGCATAAAAGTTTAATTTGGATAATAGCTTTGTTGAGTCAATACGTTGTGAAACGATATCGTTAACAAATGTGACCATGGCATATTCTCGTCGCTGTTTTAATGTCTGAATGTTTATCAACATGATGTTGATGACCACGGTCAAAGCCATCACAACCATCCACACAGAAAAAAATATTTAATTTTCAATGTGATGTAAACTGAAGTCTACTGTAAAAATAAATCAAATTCGTGTGTTGTTACAGCATCATGTAAATTTAAATGAATATACATTCAGTTTTCAACTATAAATGGTTGAATATTACATGATCGTATAAATTTAAAGTAAATTCGATTGAAAAATAATTGATTGGTCGTTGAAATTTAGGTTTATTTTGATGCTCCAAATATGTGCATGAAAATAAACTTAAATTTACAACATATTTTTAGCTGTGCACCTTTATCAGGGCTTTGGACCTGTAGCTCTGGTTCTCAAAAGTTTCAATAAATGTTTCATCATATAGTTTTAAAACAATGTAAACAATATTTTACCTATGTGAAATGGATTCTACCCCATTACCCCGAATACCATTATCCCGAATGCCACTAACCCGAATTCCATTACCCCGAATTCCAAATCGCCGAATGACCTATAACCCCGAATGCTATCACCACGAATTCAAATATCATGGGGAAATGTCATCAATGTCATCATGCCAAGGTTATTGCAAATTCGGGGAAATAGCATTCGGGGTGATGGAATTCGGGGTAATGGTACATTCGGGGTAATGGCATTCGGGATGATGTCATTCGGTAAAAGCTTAGTAATATTGGAAAATAATTTTGATGCTGTGATGTCGCAGATTTTGATAACTCAGCTTGTTATCATTTTGGTCGCTTTAAGGCTAAGTAGCCCGTCATTCGTTTTGGCAACAATGATGACTTTTCAGCTTGAATTTCAAAGTGATAAAACTCGGTCTGGATAGTTTATATCGACTTGAAAAATTAACACTGTACGCACTAACATGCATAAAGTATGCTGATACTTTTTCAGCTGTGTCAGTGCAAAACCAACTGATTTTCTTTGATTCGAAATCGTGAGATGAATTAGCAACAATCATCAACGACGCGTACAAGTTTTAATGACGGCCTACTTCGCCTTAACGGTTAAAGCTAAGTATGCTGTTTCGTTCAAGAAAAGAAAATAAATTCCTTAACTGAATGGGTTAAGATATTTCCTTCAGAGGTCCCCATTTGAAGTGACATTTGTTCACAACTACGTACTGTAATCAAAGAAATGTGGTTTTCTTGATCATTCCTGGGAAGAAATTTTCCACGCATCGAGATAGGCGATTACTTTTTTTGTCAATAGTAAACCAGCCCTAAAATTTCAAAACAATGCTCTCAAGAAACCAAATTGAAAACGATTTTGCCATCAGTGGCAGTGCTGTTAAATGTCATGGACATTACGTGACTTTGAATATCTTCCATCCCCGTGGAAAAAGTAATTGGAAAACGATTTTCCTGGTGATCATTTCTCATCATCATTGCTTGGAAAAACGTCATAAGCATTTAAATTTTTTCGAAATTTTGACATTTGACAGCTTGAAAGAAATTTGTAAACTTTTCCAGCATTCATTAGGGACAAATTGAGAACTCACTGAGGATTAGCATTGAAATGAGCCTGCATCATAATGAAGACTTTATTTTTTATCAGTATTTATATATGTAGTTTTACAACATATAATTATATAAAATTGCTACATTCATTAAAAATAAAATAAGGCCAGAACAAATTTGAAATTTTACCCCTTCAAGTTTTTCAAAAAGTCCGAAGGGGGAAATAAAAAAAATGATTTATTTTTAGTATAGTTGAACCTCCATAAGTCGATGTTCCATGACTCGATATCGACTCATAGAACCATACTAAAACAAACTTTCATGGTTACTATGATGGTCCCCTCAAACAACATACCAAGGCATTTATTTCCATGAGTCGATGGTCCCTTTTGTTATCGACTCATGGAGGTATGACTGTATTGGTTTTCACTATTTTGCTTGTTCAGCTAGTTTTGTATTTTGTCCTTAGTATATCACGTGAGCTTATATGTGTTATGTGTTTATAAGTCCTAAATTTGTTTGTTAATGTCAATAGGTTTGGGATTTTTCTTGAACGTTTTTCTTTTAGAATAATGTTTACACCATTTTTACTGTAACGTCGTAGCCTTAGAGAATATAATATTTTAGTGATTACCATTTCTATAAACCATCAAAGAACATCTTGTCAAATCAATACATCAATTGGTTCTTATAATTTATTTGAATACATGTTTTTTAGGAGATTCTTCTTCTTCTTCTGGATGCATAAATATTAAAAACGTCATCATCCACAAGCTGCGTATCGAATGTGTTACTATACCTTGCCTTCATTGTGTTGTGTGGACGTTTTCGTCCAGTTTTCGTTAAAGAATATCTATGGGGAAAACTGCTAAAGAATATTTATGGGGAAAATTACTCCATAAATATAAAACAGAATGTGGAATAAGTACCATCAAAACTGCTTTTCAGGACACATTATCGCACATTCGCTAAGGTGTGCTAAGAACATGGCACAAGTGGGCGTAGAAGGGCAATATATCTCACAATGCCAATTTCCATCAATTTTATTCAAAAATCAATGAAATAATTTTACATTCAGGAGGATATAACATACATGTTATATCAGATGAAAACACTGTTAGTTTAGTTTCTAGTTCTTAGTGCAACATTTTCGCAGTGTTTATGTTGATTTTATCAATTTAGTATTTTCTCTCACCAAAACCAAAGATTGTGGGTAAAAACCTGGAGATTTTTGTTATGAAAATTCTAATTGTGAAAAATGTTATATGTACGATTAGTTTTATGGAAAATAAAATAATGATAATACTTTAAAACATTTTGATTGGCGGGTATATTTTGTAAAAACATGGTTTTGCAGCATATAAGGAAAAAAAGTAAATTTACTTGAATTCCCATTTTATTATTTATTGTCCCCCCTCTCGACACATTTTGATGGAAAGTGACAAAAGAAAATTTTAAGATTTGTTCCGGCCAATAGAAAACACAAAAATAAAACATGTTATCGAATACAATAAAAATAATTTTATATCAAATAAAGATACCAACTTGCTGCTGAAAACAAGAATGGTTTCCGACATGCTTTCTTCATTATGCTAAACTTTGCTCGAATAATCTATACAGCTTTGCAAGCAATTATGATAAAAGGTTGTAAATTTCTTGTGTTCCTGGAAAATAAAATACCGACAATATCTGAAGCTGTGATTATAAATTGTAGGGTACCGTAAAACGGGGTAACATTGATAATGCGGGTAACTTTGATAGTGCGTAACCCACCGCATACCAAACGAAATATCATAATTTATGTTAATCAGTTAAGCAAAACGAATGCAAAACTAAAGAATATTAGTATGACACTTCATGTAAGAGCGGTTTTCATTTGAATCAAGAACATTTTAGGCTTTTTATACGAATTTAAAAAATTGACACAATTTTAGCATTCTCAAAACGCTTACAAACAATCTGTTCTACGATCACTATTTGATGAATTTTTGAATAGTTGGCCACTTATCTGTGATAGCCTAGTTATCATAGAACTTGAATACGGTCTCAAATCTCTTAGCGAAAAGCATATTCACAAACTGGGACCATTTTTGTAATCTAAGTCAGCAATTTCCATATAACGTTAAACGCCTAGAGGTATGCAATGCCCTACAAATGTTCGTTATTCATTCAATTTTGTTCGTTTCAGACTCCATTATCAAAGTTACCCCAAAACAGAAAACCAACTTTCGATTATATGAAAAATTATATATCCATTCATAATGAATCTTTTGCCAATTTATCGACTGTAATCGATAGCTAGGATGCCAGTACTTGTTTTAAAAATATAAATTGTAAATCTTTGAAACAGCATGCAAAAATATTAAAGTTTTCTTCGAAAAAACTATCAAAGTTACCCCGTTTTACGGTACTATGTTTCCCACATAGTTCAAATAAATTAAATTTCCAACTTTTTTGTTATTGTATTTGTACGCATACGGTTTTATAATTCATATTTTCGTAAATCGTAAATTGCCTTTTTTTAGTGCTAATTTTAATGTTTGTAGGATTTTCGATTGATTTTTTATTGCAACTAAGTATCAATTTACAGGCAAGAAATATATTTATAGGGCTTTGATGTTATAGCAGCAAATATCATCTTCTATTCTCTTGATTGGTCTTAAATGATATTTAACTTATCTGTGTCCTGTAATTAGTCCTGGATATGTACACAGGTCATTTTTAGACAGGGCGAGAAGTCTTTGTGTATTTTATTTATTGGGTTTTATAAACTTTTTAGATTGACGGGTTTCAGCGGTTTTATTCAAATTGATTTAATGGTTTTAATGGAGCATGGTTAGATTCCACAGAAAGGCTCTGATCTTAGTAAATGTTCAGATTATCCAGCTCTTGCCAGCTCAACTGCTTTTTCATTTACTTCTGATGCCCGGTCACCCAATAACGAACTGTAGTACACGGGAAAACCATTTTACCTAATTTTTGAGTTGACTTTACCCAAAATTAAGTATATCGATTATTCACTCAACCCAAAATCTCTCGGTACTCTCTCTCTTCCCCACCAATGTTTTCAAAAATAGAGAGAGCTGCACCTACCCAATGGGGGTAGTTTGGCCCAATAAGCCAAATTTGGGTAAAATGCATTATTCTCAAGCTTGGGTTGAATGAACTCAATTTTGCGTTGAATCAAACCAAATTTAAGTAAATTTTGCTTATGGCTTTAAAATTTGAGTTATTGGGCTCAACTACGGTTTTGCGTTGAAACAACTCAAATTTGGGTAGATCTGCGTTGCCGTGTAGGTATTGCTCATTGCATGTTTTCAAATTTGTTCAAGAGCGAAAGAGAGAGAATTTTGCCGTGAAATGCCTAATTATTGACTAAAAATTGTTGAAGCAAGAGAATAGGGGAAGGGGTGGTAAAATGGACACCTTAAGGATATCATCTTGATCCCGATAGAAAAGCAAGGAATTTGTATAGCAGCGACGCGAATTCAGATTAAAATAGTTAAAATTTGAAATATTTTTATCGCTTGTTAAAAACGATGTAAATGTTCATTTTACCTGCACTATGTAGGTAAAATGAACAGCTATTGGTGATAAAATGAACATTTTTGAAAATTTCATTGGATTCCCGAAAACATATTTATTAATGATTGTAACCCATTCAAAAAGAAATCTAAAGGTATCCGATTTGGCATCATATAATAATGATATTCATCTCACTCAAAAACCTTAAGACCTCCGAGCTAAAACTTACGTCAGTTCTAATTTTCAAACGTGGTTTTAAAATCTTAGTTTTGGTTGATATTTTTATTTCAATTGACCTCCGTATTAGCCCGAACACTCCGATATTTGATGTAAATCGTCGGTACGTGATAGAAAATCATTGAAATTTGTTTTTTCTCGGTTTATTTTATCACCCCTGTTCATTTTTCCACCACTTCCTCTACATTCCCAAACCAACTTTGAAGTACATGTGTATGATTTTAAAGCAGCGAGCACTGCTTGACTTATATTATTGGACTGCTTGTGTTTTCTTTTAAACAAATAGAAGCACATTCTAGTATATCCCCCACATCCCACACAGAGCGATCCAGCTCTACTACATTGTACATACGATCATGCTTATAGGGTTAATTCAAACCAATTTCTTATCTTAAAAAAACTTGCTTAGAAACATCTTGCGGTTAATAAATTATGGTTTTGAAATTTAATTTACCGATGAAATAATCTCCCTTAGCAATACAGCACATACATACCTACCTGAGCTAGATTGGCATGCATGTGCGAAGGAGACATAAAGACTTTTTTCCGCGTTGATGCGTATGGTCCATGCAACATGATATTTTCTTGCGCTGCAACATTCGTTCGATTGTATTTTGTATCATCGCATGGTGAGTAATAAACTCGTAGAATCTCTATGCAAATGTTTATGAGGGTAGCTGGGATAATATGCACTTTTTTCCCAGCTCAAAACTTAAATCGTATAGACGTTAACTTTTTCAAATTTATTGAAGCTTTTGGCACGAATTAGTGGCTGTTCAATATTTCATCACCTGTTCTTTATAGCTGCATGATCACTACTTTTGTCTATAAATGCCATGATCACTTATCAAGTCTGTAAATTTGCTAAATAAAATTCGTTTTCTCACTTTGCACCCTTTTTATAATCAGAGCCTACTCTGTTGATCTCGGATCAGGATGCAGGAGAAAGTCATCAACCTCATGAATAAACTTAAAGTTTCTGGTTTGAATGTATCGGTTTATCTGGTGGATTATGCTTAATCGATTTTCTTGGCTTTCGGCAGCATTGAGCGTATAATCCTAAAATTCCACACAAATTCCAATTCGAATACCGAGCCGAACAGTTTGTTTTCAGCACATCTCTAACAAAAATCCTGGATTTTTTTAACGATCTAAAACGTCAAGTTCCTCAGCCAGGACGGTGCTCTTCGAGATTTGCGAACTTTTTATTTTCTGATTTGTTCATTTCATTTATTTAGTTAACATCTACACAGATAACACTGAATCAACAATTTCACGCCACAATACTCGGTTCGTGGCCGCATCTCTCCATCCTCGGTTCTGCCCCACGCTCGCCAAATCGATACGCACTTGATCCGCCCACCTAGCTCGCTGCGCTCCACGCCTTCTTGTACCAACCGGATCTGAAGCGAATACCATCTTTGCAGGGTTGCTGTCCGGCATTCTTGCAACATGCCCTGCCCATCGAATCCTTCCAGCTTTGGCCACCTTCTGGATACTGGGTTCGCCGTAGAGTTGGGCGAGCTCGTGGTTCATCCTTCGCCGCCACACACCGTTCTCCTGCACACCGCCGAAGATCGTCCTAAGCACCCGACGTTCGAAGACTCCAAGTGCTTGCAAGTCCTCCTCGAGCATCGTCCACGTTTCATGCCCGTAGAGGACTACCGGCCTTATGAGCGTTTTGTACATGGTACATTTGGTGCGGGCGTGAATCTTTTTTGACCGCAGTTTCTTCTGGAGGCCATAGTAGGCCCGACTTCCACTGATGATGCGCCTCCGTATTTCACGGCTAACGTTATTGTCAGCCGTCAGCAAGGATCCAAGGTAGACGAACTCGTCGACCACCTCGAACGTATCCCCGTCTATCGTAACACTGCTACCTAGGCGAGCCCTGTCGCGCTCGGCCCCACCAGCTAGCATGTACTTTGTCTTGGCCGCATTCACCACCAGTCCAACTTTTGCTGCCTCGCGTTTCAGGCGGGTGTACAGGTCTGCCACCTTTTCAAATGTTCGGCCGACGATGTCCATATCATCCGCGAAGCAAACAAATTGACTGGATCTCGTAAAAATCGTACCCCGGCTGTTAAGCCCGGCTCTCCGCATAACACCTTCTAGCGCAATATTGAACAACAGGCACGAAAGTCCATCACCTTGTCGTTTTGCACAATTTTGCACACCTTCCATCGTCGCTCTTATCAGTCTCGTGAGCTTCCCGGGAAAGCTGTTCTCGTCCATGATTTTCCATAGCTCTACGCGGTCGATACTGTCGTATGCCGCCTTGAAATCGATGAAAAGGTGATGCGTTGGGACCTGGTATTCACGACATTTTTGGAGGATTTGCCGTACAGTAAAGATCTGGTCCGTTGTCGATCGGCCGTCAACGAAGCCGGCTTGATAACTTCCCACGAACTCGTTTACTACAGGTGACAGACGACGGAAGATGATCTGGGATAATACTTTGTAGGCCGCATTTAGAATGGTGATCGCTCGAAAGTTCTCACAATCTAACTTGTCGCCTTTCTTGTAGATAGGGCAGATTACCCCTTCCTTCCACTCCTCCGATAGCTGTTCTGTTTCCCAGATTGTGCCTATCAGCCGGTGCAGACAAATGGCCAGCCTTTCCGGACCCATCTTTATGAGTTCAGCTCCGATACCATCCTTACCAGCAGCTTTATTGTTCTTGAGCTGGTGAATGGCATCCTTAACCTCCCTCAAAGTGGGGGCTGGTTGGTTTCCATCTTCCGCAGTACTGACGAAGGCATTTCCTCCGTTGTCACGTCCTTCATTGCCTGTGCTCTCAGCACCATTCAGGTGCTCGTCGAAGTGCTGCTTCCACCTTTCGATCACCTCACGCTCGTCCGTCAGAATGCTCCCATCCTTATCCCTGCACATTTCGGCTCGCGGCACGAAGCCGTTGCGGGATGCGTTGAGCTTCTGATAGAACCTACGCGTTTCCTGAGACCGGCACAGCTGTTCCATCTCCTCGCACTCCGTCTCCTCCAGGCGGCGTTTTTTCTCCCGAAAGAGGCGGGTCTGCTGTTTCTGATTTGTATCTTTGTCTAATTTTTATAATTTCTACTAGCGATAAATCAGACCAAAAACGTTTAGATTTTTACCTCGCGAACACAATTTTTAGAGTGAGACAATGATTTCAATCTACTTTAGACATTTATATTTTAAGTTGCTATTTATGAAAATTTCCAAACATGGTTTATTTCAAATAATATGATATCTAGTACAGCTTCTTCTGCATTTATTATTATGACTCAAAGACCCCCTTCGCCTTTTTGTGGACTAGAATTCAGAATTCTCTCCGCTTGTGTACCAGGTTTACAGACTAGATTGTTCTCTACTTTTTCCTAATTTTATTTTCGGGCTGGAATTCAAGATTCGCTGTGCTAACAAACCGTGCTCACGGTCTAGAATTTAAATCTTTACATGTTTCTAAGTGATTTATTATTTTGAAATTTCCAGCGGTTACAACTCAAAATTACAATTATCGTAGCCTTTTTTTGCCAGCGTTTGGTGTTTGGATCTTGGAATGAGGATCTTGAGAAGTATTTTTTTCGACGGTAGCTTCCAAACACTTCGCAGCCGATATTCCAATGTAAAATAATCTCGTTAGTCAATGTAATAGTGCTAAATAAAATATGTCTTCGGGCTTCGGTGGTAAAATACAAGTGACAGATTCATTCTTGTAGTAAAATAAGCCTCCTCTGTTGATTTCAGATCATTTGTACACAGTCTTTATGTTGAACACTAATTTACTTATTTTCTCAGCCTGGTGCGTATCACCCCAGACACCCCGAATAAAAAGAGAACATCGAAATAATACATCAGCATGGTTACTATAAAGTACGAGCGATGTTTCTACTAACCACATTCTTACTGCTGAGTAATATTTTGTGTAGTTTGTATTTGACAGACGGCAGATGTAACGCAATGCGAATATTATTGTACAGAGCAGATTATTTTCCAAACAGAAGCCTAAGATAGAAGGCACATTTGTAAATATATCTCCCGAACTAACCTAGAGTAAACAATAAACATACAGAATCAATGGTTCAGCTTGAACGATTAACAAAATCATACAAGTTAAATATCTCCTTGCAAATGATTAAAACAACATAACGGCTTCAAAGTACAGCAAATAAAACAAAACTCGGCTTCGCATATCCTTTGCTCACATCAAACATGTCATCGAATGCCGTCGTGTTGAGTTCAGAGCCTCGTAGCTTGTCCATAAATTCTTTTTGTTCTCATGACTTTCTACTGTGCGCCGTGTGTCTTGGTGCTTGTCTCGCTCTTCTTCTACGAAGTCAGATTGCAAACAGTAGCGCTTACAGTAAAAGTCAAAAGTTTAAGTAGCATGCACAGGCTCATAGTTCGGTTGTATGGGATGTTCGAAACTAAACTGAATGGTTAGAGATGTACAACTAACCATCATATGTACCGTAGTAGGTAATGTCAGTTTTTGCCTGACGGCTGATCGTTTCGCTTGCTGTTGGGTGATACATATCGCATATATTGTTGTTGTTGCTGCTGTCGTCGTCATTGTCGCGGTACCCGTAATTTATTCAATTTTCTGCGGTTGTGAGAAATCAAATTCGAACCCCTTAGTTTGCGAATGCCGTAGCCGCGGGTAGAACGATAAACAGACAAAACAATTCAATCGAGTGAAAAATATATTAGCCCCCCATTCAAAACGGTGCGCAAAGAGTGCTGATTTTGTGGGTCAAAGTAAACCGTGTGTGCAGTCTGTTACTTTGGTGAAGAAGTGTCAGTCTCTCAGTTTTATTTGGACTGGTTGCTGAGCAACATTATTGTTCGTGCGTATTTGGTGTCATTTACGACCTTGTCTACCGGAATGTGTTGTCACTGTTTTCTTCGGCTCATATTCGCAAATCGAAATGATTCGCAGTGCGTGCTGAATGTGTGAATTACCGTGAATGTTGTTTCTCCACATTTGTGGAGTGTGATGTCACAGTGATGAGGTGAAGTGTTCACACTACCGAGAAAAGAAAGTGTGCAGTGAGAAGAGCGAAAAGGGAAATATATGTAAGAAAGTCACCGTACTGCAGTAACGGAGCGTTCAACAACAACAACCACCATCGATTGCGGCATATCATAGTGAATGTGCAATTAGGCATTGAAAATCCCATTTGAGCCGAAGCCAATTGATAAACAAACCAACTCAATACACACGTGACTTAAAGCCGTCTGGGTAAAGTATCAAAGCAAGCTATGATTCATGCACACTTTCAGCCTACTAGATGTGGGGTACCAGAGTGGATTGTTTTCTTTCACGTGAATGATTAGTAGACGCGAGTAGGATTACATACCGTGCCGTAGAATGGAGTGAAGTTGATCAATCAATGAATTTATACGATAAGGTACCTTATATGGAAAAATGGAAAAGTCTGGAATTTCAAACCTAGCAGTCTTATGTACATTATATGAACACGGAAAGCTCAAATGACTTATAGCTTGTACACTCACCCTACTGTTATGGATAGCACATAGATATAGATCAGAGTTGGATTGAACGGAGAATATCTCAACAAATAGAGTTGCAATTACACAGAACATATTGTACCTACTATCGTATACGTGATCCAAAATCTATACAGGAAGAAAATCATACCACAGTTATGAATCAAAGATAAGACGATTCCAGAAGAAACGCCAAAACGTATAATTTCACTAACAAACCATTCGTTTACCACGCAGATAAATTGCTGTTATAGTGTTCTGATCCATATTATGAATCGATTTGATCCACAATAAGGATCCACCTCTTCCACTGAGCTTATACATGGGCACAGAAAAAGTCCGTTCTCGTATCCGTGAACAGCAGTCGTGAACTCGTCAACAAGCAAAAATATACCGTGAACTAGATCATGTTTATGTGAACGTGTTGTCTAGTTCCGAGAACGTTCATGTAAACATGATGGTAGTTCATGGTGTATTTTTGACAGTTCACGTTTTCCAGAACTCTTATTTAAGCGTGGGATGGACAAAATTTTGAAATTTTTATAGAAATCGACACTTTTTTTTCAAACAACCTCGAAATCTGCGGTATTATCCCGAAAACAACAATATTCTGCAGTGCCTGAGAGGTAATTTTGTTTTGGGTAGTGTCACCATAATTTTGAATCATACAGTCTGCTTTCCCTTACTCCATATTCAGTTTCTCTATATCGAGTTTGAGAACAAAATAAATTGCTAGAGTAAATGCATAAAAATACTCCGATGCTAAGGCCAATTGTCGACTAAAATAATTGATAAATGAGAAATCGAATTTAGTACTATACCATTCAATTCCACTAGAGTTTGTATCCTTTGACAGATTCGCGTATTTCGACCTCAACTGTAAGGCCGTTCACAGTTTCGTGTACCGGAATAGAAGTCGAGTCTAGTACACGATACTGAAGACGGCCTTACAGTTGAAGTCGAAATTCGCGTATCCTGTCAAATGATACCAGATCTAGTGGAATTAAATAGTATAGTACTAAATTCGGTTTCTAATTTACTTATAGGTATTCCACTAAACAGCTTGAAGGTTTATTATAAAATAATTGTTTTTACTAAAATTTTGATCGTTTTCCTATTAAAGAAATAAAACGAAACCTTCAAGCATTGTATTACACGGCTATTAGGTAACATTTTAATTAGCTTGAAGGCTAGTAAAAAGTCGTTTACAATATTTTATTGAACTTCCTATTCAAGCGCAGTAATGTTTCTATTGGGTCATGATTTGTCTAATCCAATGTTTGCCTAATCTGGGTTGCCTGTTGTTACCCCGTTTGACGGTACGTTTTACACTATAAATATTTCTTCTAGATCGAGAGGGATTCGCGATAAGGGCCTATCTGACAAATCAATAACAATGAGAAAATGATCAATGAAATTCTCATGTGCAATTTCAAATCCCAATTGGATAAAATATACTCAAACTTTAACCTTTTCACTTTAATACACATTTCATAAACCTAGTTTTAAAATCCTCATTAATACCACACACATCTCCTACAATTCCCCTAGCTATTTCGTACTCAAAATATCTTTAAAGGTTTCGCCTAAAACGTACTCGAGAATTCCAGTATCGCCCAATGTTATGAGCCTGTAATCGATATTATTTTCAGTGTCGCCCATTACTTTTGCGCCGTGTTTACCTTCTGGTTCCAAGTAAGCCCACCATGTACGCCTTGTTTATTTTTTGTTTGCAGTGTCGCCGTTTACTCTCGCCGTGTTTTGATTTCGATTTCAGATGCGCCCATCACTTTGTTAAACAAAAACACAGGCGTAATCAATAAAGTGTGTGGTTTGGCATGAGGTGAAGTTTCGTCTTCTACAAATTTGCGTTTTTTGAATAGTTAAATTATCGATAGGGGAAAAGTTCAAGTGCAGTGAATAGACAATCGAGCTACAATTTCAACGCTATATTTTCTTAAATTGTGTACATTTTGTCAGTTTCGCCTGATTCGCGAATCTTTCTAGAGATGATAAGAACTTACAGGTAAACCTCAATGTTGATAGGGCAACGAACTCAAAATATATTGAATTTTGGAATTGAAATGCTTTGGAAAGCTGTTTCAGGGGACCATCATAAACATCGACACATCGACACCGTATATACATTGAAAACCCCCATTACAGATACAACCATGCAAACGAAATCGACCTTTAAATTTTTAATAATTCTAGTTGTCTTTCCCGAAAGGACGTTTAACACAAAGAATAGGCGATTTCGATAATTTTATAAGGCACTTGTTTTACTTTTTCCGTATGGATTTTTTGGCTTCTGTAGGTCTGTAAGTAGCATCCTACTGAAGCTGAAGTTACGGTTTAATTTAAAATAATACTGTTGTTAATTACGTCCGTTCGGTAAATAGTGGGAGATTATCGATTATTCCGAAGGGAATGAACTTTCTTCTGTTTATGTTCCACTACAAGTCAATGTAATTATGAGGGGGGAAAAAGTGAAAATGACTTTCTTGAAACGACATTCTAGCATAATCTTCTAAAAAAAGAACAATACAGCTTATATTTACAAATCATGCCAAAATAATTAATGTCGACTTAGCCATTCAAGTGACGTAGAAACAAGGCAAGGAAAATTTTGGATACTGTGGAACTGTTCATTGAGCACTAAGCTAAGAAGCAGGCTCTGTTCCATTTACGTTATGCCAAGAAGAAGTCAATTATTAGAGACAACAGTCAATAGGCTAAATGTTCGTAATGTAGATCATCAAAGTGAGTGAAATTTTATGTTTTTTGTTAGCAGGTGTATTCTCAGAAACAAATTTAATATTTGAATCTTTTGTGTTTAGGGTCTTGAGGGGATCGAATTTTGTCTACCCTCCCCTAAAAAAATGGCATTAGTTGAAAAATACACCGAATGTGACGCAAAAGCATTAACAACTGTAAACATACTCGGAGAACTTAACCGAATTTGTTTTGCCTCCAGTCATCTGCGGCGGCTCACAGCTGATGGTTCGAAAAACTCATCATTTTCAGCTATTTTTGTAACACAGCTTGTCTGAGGGTACAACAGTGCGCACTGCCGTGTTTGCAATAATGGTACAGGATAGGATGCTGATCGCGTTGATGGCTGATGAATCGCTCGGTGAATGAAAATGGAAACGATCCATTCATTATAAGTCCTAAGTCAAATGAAGTGACGTGGCGACGATGGATGGCGTGGGATTTTCTCCCGATAACTGTATCGTGTCGCACTGGCAATGAGACCGTGACCGTGCGACGACAACACCCCTACTACCTACTATGTGACTGGCGAGATATAGTTCGACCTGCGAATGACACCTGTTGCCACTTAGGCGATTCGTTGCGAATCGCTGGAATCGCTTGACTCGAAGTGCGACGAATTGCGAAAGCTGGGGCTCCTCATAAATCCAGTTTTTGATGCAATGGTAGGCAGCGTCAATTTATTATGTAATAAATAAAAGAGACATTTGGACTGATTCCAATCAAACGTGATATTGTTTACAATAGAGTCAAAGTCAGAATAGAGTGTTTACTTTCCTATGATCACGAAAATTTGGTGAAAACAGCTTTGATATATTTAGTTTAAATGTTTTTAATCTATAAATTACGCATAATTTTTGTGCGTTTATATTTAAATAATAAACTTTTCCATCAACTCTTGGGGACACTTTTAACGGAGTTCATGAAATAATTCTGGGAAACAAATCCATCATTATTTTGTAAGCAAATTACTTCAAAATTATAGAATGGAGTTCTGATGAAAATCTTTCGGGAAACTCCAAGTATTTATCAACAACCAAGAAAAAAAACAGTAGGAGCACAAATCTCTAGAACCAAGAAGTACTCTGCGTTGAACAATTGTTCGATTAGTCATCATCATCGTGTAACCCAAGTTTTCAACCTGAACGCAGATTTGTGATCTTGGAGAATCATGGGGTTGCATTTTCAAAGATTATAATCAGCGGTTTCCAAAGCTTCGAATGCATTCCAAATGGAGTTCGAAGGCGGCTTCAGTAACGTTTTGTAAGGTTTTCAAAGGGTATACAATAAGCTTCCTGAGGGTTACTTCAAGGTAATCATGGGTTTTCATCAAAGTACTAGGGTTTCTCAAAGATCTCAAAGTCTCTTTCGGAATTTCCAAATAGGTTTGAAAGGGTCTCAGGGGATCATTCATTCAAAACATATTTCGTTTTATCTAAAAAATCAACTACAAAACTACCGTTCTACGCATATTTGTCCCACGGTGCATAAGGTTTACGTAGGCTATGTAATACTGAACAGATTTTATCCAGCATGAACCATGTTTAGACAATTAGGTAGA
This sequence comes from Aedes aegypti, assembly GCF_002204515.2. Taxonomy (NCBI): domain Eukaryota; kingdom Metazoa; phylum Arthropoda; class Insecta; order Diptera; family Culicidae; genus Aedes; species Aedes aegypti. The sequence continues at coordinate 245,357,536 of NC_035109.1, forward strand.
ACTTAAGATTGCCATATTATCTTTGATAACGAGAATCACAATATTTTTCCAAACAAATAAATCTTTTTATATTTTTGTATTTTTCCTTGGGGAATTTAAATTGCTGTCTGTAAAATTTGTGTTTGAAAGAATAACATTTTACATTGTAATTTTTGATCTTGGAAAACCTATCCTTATCTAGCCAGCACAGACCCTACTTTTGTGTTTTGATGGAACTTGACTAGTAATGGATGTTTTTATCAATATCCTTCGATGTGGTATCCAACATGTTCCGCAAGAGTTTTTGTTCAAAATTTTATTTAGCTTTGCTTGGAAACATTTGACAATATGGTAGAATTTTAAAAAAATCGCAAGTTTTTCTCTCCTCATAAGATAATTTCACAAAACCATAGGTTTTCAGGTATTTTCAATTGAAATAAAAATAATTCAATACAAATTTACTTATGTCAAATGTCTATATTTTTGGATAGATAACAAAAAATATAGATTTTTACATGTTTTAACGGGTATACAAGTACTTGGTTTTGATTCTTTTAAAAATTGACCACAGCTGAAACCGGATTATTAGCTTTCCTTTAAATTTCGTATACTTAACTTTAAAATTTCCAATAAAATAAGCTATAGTCTGATGATTAATCGTATCGGCTATGATAAATATATTTTTTCAGATTTTTATTTTACGTGCTTTATAGCCTAGCACAAATTTCAACAACAAGGAAGGCGAAGTCAACGATTGGTTTTCTTTGCTAGGTTGGCGGTGATATGGATCAGGGTTGCAAAGTATCCTTTGGTTACTTTGTGTTACCGCGTGTGAAGCTCAGTTAGACTCGATTCGCATCTCAAACGCAAACAACAATACTTTAAACAAATCCGAGTGATTATCCCAGGACTTCCTCCACAAGTATTTTTGCTCATTCCTTATCAAATTTTTCCAGTCTTCTAGGAAATTTTCCACGGATCCTACAGGAGTTCTTCCACAATGATTTATTCCAGAGTTTTTGAAACAAAAAACACGTTTTGACATTTTTTCGAAGAAACCCTACAATAATTCCTACGCTAATTTTTAATTTATTCCAGGCATTTTTATGAGGATTATTATAAAAAAAATATATACAATTAGTCTCAAGAATTGATCAGGCATTATTCGATGTAACAATTTAATAATTCCCAAATAAATTCAACTTGATAGACCTTATTATTGTTACGATTTTTTTAAATCAAATTTCCAAATTTCGATGGATTCTTCACAACTTCATTCAAGCTTCCACACCAGTTAGTACTGCATCAAATCATGCAGTCCGATCGTTCATACATAAATTTATTCAGGGATTGTTTCCGAATTTCTTCAAAAAGTCTTGTGGGACTTTATTCAGAGATTCATTTTTTTTAATTCATAAAAAATCCAAGAATTCTTTCAGAGATCATCGTAAGAATTCATCAATGCATAATAAGAATCCACAAAAGTTTTATAAAAAATAACTGTAGGTGAATTTTTTTCCGGAAAATCAGTGAAATTTCTTTGACATTTTCCTGGAGATTCCCTTGATGGATGATTGAAAAAAGTCCTCGAAGGCTTGCTTGGGAATTTAAAAAAGAATTCGAATTTTTGAAGATGTTCTAAACGCAAATGTTAGAGAAAGTGATAGAGGAATCAATGAATAAATTTCTGGAAAACTTGGAACGTCTTTGAAAAATGAAACGGTTTTTGGGGGGAAATAATCCATTGAATAAAGTCTAGATTTAATTCATGAAGGTATCTAAAACGAAATTCTTGGAAGAATTGCCCAAGAAGCTCGTGAAAAATCACTAATCAAACTCCTGAACAGATCTTCGAGGTAACATGTGAAAGAAATCTACAGCAAAACAAGCAGTTATACTTTTCGTAATGTCACTTAGAATTAAAAAAAAAAATCTTATAAATATTAAAAAAAAAAGTCTGTTCAATGAGAAATCACACTCTTATGTCAGGGTTCCTGTAAGATTTCTTTTGTTTGTTTTTTATTTTTCAGGGAAGAGATCTCTAAAGTTGTCATTTTCAAGACCCCGCCTTGATTTCCCCAAAATATCATCTCATACAAAACGCCCTCCAGATAAATTTTCTGAGTACGTCGAAACTGTCCAAAATCTGAATCCCATTTGAAATGATTTTTTTCTTAAGCTTGTCAAGTTACAACCAGAAATCGCATAAAAGTTCACGGAACAACTCGTATATTCATACAAATTACATCAAACCCGCAAAACACGGTGGATAAAATCGTCAGAATGATAAGTTTCCCCGCATAAAACGCTTTTTTTTCTGAGTTCATTTGTACATTTTGTTTCGTCCCGTACACTCGTTCAAAGCAAGTCGAATCAATCCGTCGCAGCTGTCAAATCAACATTTGTTATCATAAGTTTAGTCACATAAGATCACAAGTTTGTTCGGTAAAAAAATCATACATTCGCATTGCATGCTATTATTCATCATATAATATATGCACGTATACCGCCTACACTTTTGTACGTAGAAGTCCTATAATAAGTGAAATTTTGCACATGTAAATCCTTCAGGCTATTTCGTTATACGTCCATTTTGGTTGTCTGGGTATATTTTCTTCACGTCTGACTTTCATGATTAGAGGCACTTTCAGATCATTTGATAACCATTCTTGGTTTTCGTGGAAATTAAATCAAAATCATATTTTTTTACTTAAGTTGTTTACACATTAAGAACAAACAGATATGTTTTTTTCATTGAATTGAAAAATACTTTATAATTTACCGTTAGATTTTTTGTTGAAGTGTTACAAGGCTGATCTTTGATAATCATAACCCAACATTGAATTGAAAATCTCTGGATAACTCTTTTTGATGCACATAAAACTGTTAAGAATCATTTGAAAAGCTCAAGAAACCATTTAGGAACATCAGGAAGCTCCTAGAGAACTTCTTCAGAACATTTGATGAATCATGGTGTTGACACATAGTCTGGTCCATGTGATTCATGCGAAATTTCTTATTGCTGAGCCAGAAAACATCCCAGAATGATGTTTTTGGCAGGCAAATATAATTCGGATACTGTTGAAGATCTAGTACTCAAATACCCACAACCAGTAGCCTTATCAAGACACTTACAATTCCAAAAAACAACTCGATTGTATGGACAAACCAACAAGTGAAAAAATAGCGATCCAATTATTTTGATGTACCAAGAAGTGAAAAAGAATGTGTTCACCGGATGATCTTTAGTTTCAGTTTATTTTAAACATCCGTGCTATGAAAAAAAAATTGTAGTTTACGCAACAAGTTGTAGAATTATGATTTTTAGACCAAAATCAAAATGATTCATAAAGGAACTCAAAACAGTTGCTTAATGCAAAAACATTGCGTAATATTCATTACAAAACTGATTTAAGTTGCGTAATAGTAGTTTTTGCAATTTCTCATCGTAATAGGCTGTTTTCATCATGCCAATCTGTCATGAAACGGCCTACTTTCCTGCACTGAAGTATGCAGTGCGGGAATAGTCATTACGCAACTGAAACCAGTGCTGTAATGATTCATTACGCAACGCTTTCTCATTACGCAACCGTTTTGAGTTGTGTAATGAATCATTACACAACAATGTTGCAGAAATTGTAAAATGATGATGAATGCATTCCGATATAATTTCTGATACCCTCGAGTGGTCTTCTACGAAATTGCAAAAAATGTTGTACGTAACTCGTTGCAGAACTCGATTTTTACAGCACTCGTTGTAATTATCCTACTCGGCAAGCCTCGTAGGATAAATTTACGACTCGTGCTGTAAAAATCATCATTCTGCAACTTGTTCCGTAAACTACTATTACGGAACAAATTGCAGAGTGATGATTTTTATAGCATGAGTCGTAAATTTATCCTACGAGGCTAGCCGAGGAGGATAATTACTACGATTGCTGTAAAAATCGAGTTCTGCAACGAGTTACGTACAACATTTTTTGCAATTTCGTAAAAAAATTCTTGAGGGTAGCAGAAATTATATAGGAATGCATTCACCATTATTTTACATTTTCTGTTGTAATATTTTTCAGAAAAGCTACTTGATAGCTGATGTTGGGCAGCCCAAACCTTATTTATTTTTATAAATTGACTGAAAACAAAATTGCGGTCGGAAGAAAACCATATAGGAATCTTCAAACCAAATGCTCAATAAATAAAATCAACCTGAACTTTGAAAACAGGTGAGTTTTTGTTTTGGGAACTTGTAAAAAAATGGTGCACAAATATCGGAAAACAAAAATAAATACAAAAATGTCTCTGTCGATAAAGTAGTTAACCCTCTAATACCCAACCCCGCCTTTAGATGGGGTACACTTTGGAATTTTGTGTATTTTTTCGTAGCTCGGAAAACAAAATGATTTTATTTTTGGCTTATACCTTGACTCATAACACGCATATAAGAAAAGTTTTTTATGACTTTTGAAACTTTTTTGTATTTTTAGAAATTGTTTGAAAAATTGCATTATTATATAACCTACAAATGCCTGGGCTTCATTTAACGTGTAATATAAAAAATCGTAACTTTTATATTTTTCTACGATTAACGTATCACAAACGAAGAGCCTGGTGGTATTAAAATCATTTCAAACCTGTTTTTCCGTTAGTTACACGGAAAATAAAATACGCTCCGAAAAAAAATTAAAAATTTTATATTTTTCAAAATACCGTAACAATTAAAATTTGTATTATTGCCAAAAATCAACAACTAGAAAAGGCTTCAAGAAAAAATGAAAAAAGCTAGGGATGTTCAAAAATAAAAATTATAAAAATCAAAAACCAAAATTTAAAAATTTGCGAATAAAAATAAAAAAATGCCCAAAACGTGTTTAGAACTATTTTAGATAACGAAAAATAATACTTAAATCGAAAATAAAAATTTGGGTATTAGAGGGTTAACATTGAATTTCCGAAACAAACGCATTTGTCCTCAGATGTTCTATGTATTATCTCGGCCCGTTTGTGCTGTGTATGTCACCCAAGCCGGGCGAGAATACTTCACCACCAGTCATAAATCTAAATTGGATTCCCTGCCAATAATGACGAAGCCCATTATCACCCGTTCGGCAGTTACCAGGAAATCACACTCCCAGAAATAGCGTAGGTAATGGGGACTGATGTCATACCTCATGAGCCCGCAAGAAATACGATTAGAAAATCAATATCCAGCCACTATCATCATCATCATCGTCGTGTCTTGTAGCAGAACGAACCTTGCATTATGAGCCAGCCAAGCTCAGCACACCAAGGTATACCTAAATGGTTGACCTTCGTGGGGTTCAATTTGGATCGCAAACAACGACTTGATAGTGGTATCTGGTATTGCGAACTAAAAGCTGATAAAAACTGAAACTGGTATCTTTGCATGCGTTAACAAATTTGGCAGTCAACCGGTTTGGCTTTGCATGAGTCGTCACCACGGTGCTCCCCTGACCGTTATTATCAGAAAAAAATCTCCATAAAATATGTGCTCACTAGTCGTTTTCTGTAGTTAAGGTGCATGTCTGGACAAAATTAAAAAAAAAATCGTAGGGCCCGTTTTGAAGTTACGCCCTTTTGATTGTATAAGTTCGCAATTTCAAAGGAAATCTGAGATATTTAAACGGATTTGTATTGGCCGTAATTATCAGAAGAAATATAAATCGAAATTTGGTGTTTTAGTTAGTTGTAACTTCTAGGTGGAGTTTTGATTGAGTACATCAACAAAATTCGGAGTTACGCCCTTTTGGAGGTGTAACCATTGACGACACTAATTTTTAATATATTAATTATGAATTATGAAACCTTTAAGCACATTCAAATGTTTTCAATGACACATTGATTTTACATGCCGCAAAAATTTTTCACAGTTGGCTGAGTTTCCATATGCTCATGTGCCATAAGGCATTATGGAGCCTATTTCATCATGTAACCAAATTAGTTTTTATACAACAATATTCTGGATAGCTTGGTGAATCAATGAACTCACAATTCAGATTATTGAACATACAATTCATGTTATATATCGGAACGCAAGTTGGCATTAAAGAATACTTTCTGACTTGAGTTTTCGGTTATGGATAGCAGGGCATGGAATAAAATCAAATTAACAATGTAGGAAGCAGCGATTCAAAATGGATAAAAATAATGCAATGTTTAGAACATCCGGTATTATTTGTTTAATGGGGTTCTCTACCATTTCCCGGAAAGACGTTTCCCGGAAATCATTTCCCGGATACCCATTTCTCGGAAAGCTACTCAATGGTAAATGAAATAAGTAATTTCCGGTTCTATACCATTTCTTAAAGCAAAGTAATATGAGAACCATGAAAATAATGTGCAAAGTTCTAAGAATACTCTTTAAATAGTCACTAGATTGTCAAAGATTAGTTTTTCGAGGTTCATGCCATCCACGAAATAATACGGTGGTAATATTTTATTGATGTTCCAATTAATTACATCCCTGTTTTTCATGAATAAAACTATTTAAAAATTGAATAATTTAGCAATAGACAACATGCTTTTAGCTTTATTAATAAATATTTTGAAAATATATGTATTATTGATTGTATCCAACATATTTTTGTTTTATTTTAAAGATCGAGGTTTTTCAATAGATCGAAACTTTCAACAGCTAAGATTTGTTTTCAAACAATCTGATTCCAAGCTTAGTTAATACTTCAATCGTCGCGCTGTTGTATTTTGTACAACACAGCTAAAAAAAACTCGCTTTTCGTTCACAACAGCAGCGTAGTGATTCTGACGGTGGCAAACCGCGCGACGACTGGAAGGTTAATCTATTCATACATCATGTAATTTTCTAGATCTTATATCCCTTTGATAGGTTTCCAAACGTAGACTTACTTCAAGACTAAATAATCTCAAGACATTTTAGACCTTTAGGCGGCATCCACAAATTACGTGACCTTCTAGGGGGAGGGGGGGAGTAAGCTCAAGCGTTACGGCTCACACAAAAATTTGTTATTTTTCATTCAAAAAGCGTTACGGAGGGGGAGAGGGAGTCTAAAATTTTCAATTCTAGCGTTACGTAATAAATGGATGCTGCCTTACACTATTTTTGAGCAGCCTGTGAGAAAGTTTTTGCCCGTTGCATTTTCGAGTTATTCTGGTATTACAGTCAAACCTCCATGAGTCGATGTTCCATGACTCGATATCGACTCATGGAACCATACTAAAATCAAAATTTCATGGTTACTATGATGGTCCCCTCAAATAGCTATCCAAGTCATTATCCAAGTCAGATATCGACTCATGGAGGTGTGACTATATTATTATTTTTGTCCCACTGTCTACATTTTCATTGGATAATTGCCCTTCTTCCATACATAGGCTGTTCTTTCGAGTTATGCTAATGTTCAAACTGATGAATAAACCCATCAACATAAATTCCTGCTATAACTATTGTCATTTTCATAGAGAATCGCCCTTCTTTTGAAAGTTTGCCGTTCTTCCGAATTATACCGACAGAAACATTTTTGGCGAGAGGCCTGCTTGAATCTCGCGGAAACTCACGTGGCACTTCTCACTACAGTAGTTTGAAAACGTGTATCTAATAAAGTAGCCTATTTTGGGCTCATGATTTTTGTAAATCGTTAGTGTCATCGAAGGCTGTAAATGTGGGAAATATGCTCCGGAAAATAGCACATTTTCCTACAGATGTTTTGGGTTGCCTTTAGCAACGGGTGTTTTACTACATTCTAGGCATTTTGCCTACAGCACCGATAGCTGAATTTTACTGTGATTAACTCTGCTTGGTAGCGTGAATTTCATGACTTTTTGCAACCCTGGATTATACACAAATTATATCACGCACATTTTTTACATATTGGACCAACTCCCTTCTTGTCAATTTTATAAGGCTTGGGACGCACAGTGGGATGGAATCAAAAAAAGTGGGCAATGTGGGTTTGCGCCAAAACTATCGGTTTTAGCGTTTTGGTGTCTTCTGCAATGTTTCTTCTTTTTAAGAGTACTTTATTATAGAAATAAAAAAAATCGTTTTCAATTGTATACACTGAGAAAAAAAATTAACTTTTTTATTTTTTCTCAAAATTGAAAACTACCTAAGGAAGTATTGTAGGTAACGTCATTTGAAGAAACTTTGTCGAAGACGAAAAAATTCTAGCTCTCATACTTACTAAGTTATATGGTAAAAATGATGTTAACCCCCTTAAAAATGATTGTTTTACAATATCTTTTTTATATGATTTTTTTAATTTTTACAATGTTCTACAATATTGTAGAAACTTCAAAAATACACATTTTTGCTGAAGAGACTAAAGCGCTATCTCTTATTTTGAAAGAGCTATGAACTATTTCTTCTTTTTTATACGTCACCTTTAAGGGTTAACAGCTTGCAAAGTTGCAGGTAGTAGCAGTTAATTTTGACGTTATACTGTTCAGTAACTTACACACTTTCAAAACATATATGAACCAGAGCGGGATCCAATGGGATCAATAATGTTTTTTAAGTTTAACGATCTTGATGTTATAACATAATATTGCAGTTTTCAACAATTATGATGGACATATTATGCTTCTGAATAATTTTATATTGCTTTTGAGGTTCATATGTATTGCAAAACAATAGTAAGCAATTGGTTTCAATATTGGAGTACCTTTTTTAACTCATGTTAGAATATTGATTTATTTTCGGATCCGCTGATTTCATCCATGCGAAAAATTCCAAAGAGGAAAAGTATTCCGTTTCGAAAAGAAGTATTGGAATGTTTGAAAGAACCAGATGTTTCTCACAACGATTGGTCAAATTCCTCCGACGATGAAGATTGGGAAGAAAATGATTTAAATGAGCTTTAATTATAACTCCAGCAGAAGAAAATATTAGAATTCGATGAATTTGTTCAGCAAATATGAACTAAATTTGGATGAAGGAAACATCTCCGAAAATAAATCAATATTCTAACATGAGTTAAAAAAGGTACTCTAATATTGAAACCAATTGCTTACTATTGTTTTGCAATACATATGAACCTCAAAAGCAATATAAAATTATTCAGAAGCATAATATGTCCATCATAATTGTTGAAAACTGCAATATTATGTTATAACATCAAGATCGTTAAACTTAAAAAACATTATTGATTCCATTGGATCCCGCTCTGGTTCATATATGTTTTGAAAGTGTGTAAGTTACTGAACAGTATAACGTCAAAATTAACTGCTACCACCTGCAACTTTGCAAGCTGTTAACCCTTAAAGGTGACGTATAAAAAAGAAGAAATAGTTCATAGCTCTTTCAAAATAAGAGATAGCGCTTTAGTCTCTTCAGCAAAAATGTGTATTTTTGGAGTATCTACAACATTGTAGAACATTGTAAAAATTAAAAAAATCATATAAAAAAGATATTGTAAAAAAATCATTTTTAAGGGGGTTAACATCATTTTTACCATATAACTTAGTAAGTATGAGAGCTAGAATTTTTTCGTCTTCGACAAAGTTTCTTCAAATGACGTTACCTACAATACTTCCTTAGGTAGTTTTCAATTTTGAGAAAAAATAAAAAAGTTATTTTTTTTCTCAGTGTATACAATTGAAAACGATTTTTTTTTATTTCTATAATAAAGTACTTTTAAAAAGAAGAAACATTGCAGAAGACACCAAAACGCTAAAACCGATAGTTTTGGCTCAAACCCACATGTCCCACTTTTTTTGATTCCGTCCCACTGTGGGACGCTTCCTTTAACTCCCTCCGCACCTTTGGAATGAACTTGAACTTTATGCTGTGATAGTGTTTCAATTGATATCATCTTCTACTTTTCTGGCATGACGTTTCAACTGCTTTTCGGCTCTATGTTCATATTAGCACTCCCAAAGTTATTAACTGAGTATTCCAGGATCCAGGACTCTTACGTGTTTATGAGATCGAAAAGACCGGGTATTTATAGATTTGTGAAAAATCTAAATGTTGTAATGTATGCTACAAATCTGAGAAAGAGGAGACAGCTGGCTTAGATTGCGAGCTCCCAAAAGTCAAGGGAACCTGTCACCAACTGTCACTGGAAAACCGCACATTCGAAGGGCAGAGCGTAAAAAACCGTCAAAATTTGACCATACTAAAACTGGATATGATTGAAAATTTAAGCTGTTTTCCTGTGCTCTCGCAAATAAAATCGTTGATTACACAGCGTAACAAAAATGACATGTTTGCGTGTCTCAAGAACCAAATTATGTGTCTCTAGTAGATTTGGGGCTGCTGAATCTGATGCCGTTCTCAGAAATGTTCCAGCACGTCGCAATTTTTAGCTACAGGTCGCCAAAGTTGTACAAAACACTGCTTTTATTAATGTTTACATGAAATTTAAAGTACTATTTATCATATTTTTTTGTAATCGAATCCACCAAACATGCAAAATAGAACTTGAACTTTCGTTTCAGACATAATTTGATTGAAATTGCGCGATTAAATTTCGATTAAACCGATTTTTTCAACATGCTTGCAGTCTCCATACAAAATTGTTCGTTTTTTCTGTAAGGCAAAATACAACAATTCTCTAAACCATCAAAAAATAACTTTTTCGTATCGAAAATAATACAAACTTTAATGATAAGTATTGTTATACACATAAAGTTTGAATTCAGTGGCAAATTAAGCCAATATATTACCTTACAAGCTGGGAAACTTGCATGCAAGTTGGCTGAAATAGTCATTTTTTGCATTTTCAACAGTCAATATCTCAAAAACTGGACGTGCTATGATATTTCTGAAAACGGCAATGGATTCAGCAACCCTTAATTAAGTGTATAGCGGTATTTTGGTGCTAGAGACAAAAACGTGTTCCGCAGTGTTATTTAATTATTGTCGATTGGACTCAAATTTCTATTGAAATTTTTTAATTTTGTGATCTTTTTGAGAACAAATGGGATGTGAAAATAGTTTAGACCCAGTTTGTGCTCTCCAAACCATTGTGCACAACCCAAACATTTGAAGAAGAAATCAAAAGCCAAGAAAACAAGTCAGTTGTCAGTGAGCTGTCTCCTCTCTCTCAGCTACAAATGGTCACAAAAGTATTGATAGTGGTCTAGAGTGCCACAGTTTGGCCAATAGTGCATTATTTAGCAATTGAAGTTTTTAGCTCTGGGGTAGTACAAAGTTGGCCAGAGCAGCCAAGGGGCAGCTAGTTGGATTATAACAATATTTTATGACTAATAATAACATTACAAAATTGGCTCCGTAATGCCTTATATCGCTTGAGCCTATGAAAAATCATTCAATTGTGAAAGACTTTGACAGCATGGAAGTTCAATTTCAAATTCAAACATTTGAACATTATTACCAGTATTAGAATGCCTAATTAATCTATTTAAAATTAGTGATTTTAATCGTTACGCTTCAAAAAGGGCGTAACTCAAAATTTCGACGATCATCTCATTCAAAACTCCGCCCAGAGGTTACAAATAACTAAAACCACCTACTTTGAACCAAATTTGGATGGTTTATTTCTTTTGATAATCACGATCAATAAAAATCCGTTAAAATATCAAATATTTCCTTTGAAATTGTAAACTTATACTATCAAAAGGGCGTAACATCAAAACGGACCCTACGATTTTTTAAAATTTTGCCAAGACATGCAGCTTAACTATAGAAAACGACTGGTGAGCACAGATTTGATGGAGATTTTATTCTGATAATAACGGTCAAGGAAGTACCGTGGTCGCAAGTCTGATGGTTTGCACCTCACATTTTACGCAGTGGGCTGTGTAAAGCACTTTTTTTTCGTTTCGCGAAATGGATGCCGTGCTTCATTAATACTTGGATGCTCAAGTGACGAGTAATGTTTATCGAAGATGATGTCTGTCTATCATGAATTGTGAGAAAAAGAATTCTTCTATAGATAAGCAAACAGTTCTTGACAAAATACCAAAATTGAGTCATATCTCGAACACTTTTTTTTAAATCGACATAAGTACTTTCACAAGATTTGGAGAAAAATAATTAGGAAGAAAAAAAAAACTCAGTTTTAAAACTATTGTAAAATAATTGTACATTTTGACATTTTTTCTTCACGTGTGTCCTCAAAACTTTACATGCAAGCAACAAGCCACCATAAATTCTGATTTCACATCGTAACAAAATAACATTTTTGCGTATCTCAAGGATCAATTACGTGTTTCTAGTAGATTTGGGGTTGGTGTATCTAATACCGTGCTCAAAAATGTTCCAGCACCTAACAATTTCACAGAAACGAAAACGATACGACGGATTGAGAATACGGAAAGTTGCATTTTCTTTGCATTGTTTTCAAAAAGAGATCAAGATTTATGGAATTGTTATAGCACAATGTTAAAGCCTTTTTGAGAAAAAAATGTTTGGCATCGATTTGTATCAGCATCATTCACTGCAATACTGAGAAAATTGCAGTTCTCACTGATCAATGCTTAATACGATGGATACTAGCATATCATCCTACAAATATTGAAGGGCTTGTGCTATCGTAGTTTTCATCAAATGAGCTCAATTTTTTGGAGAAAACTCAAAATTTGATCTGGAATAGAATGTGCAATGTGGAGTAAAAACGATTTTTTGAACCACCATATTACTTATTCTAGTCGAAAAGCATCAGAGGCACAGCCAAATTCGATAATGATCGAATTTTTGACACTAGAATATGATTCCATAGTTTTTTTAAATTAGCTGATAACTAACAAACAAAAGGAAAACAACTGAGTTTGCAAATGTAATCAAAAGACCCTATGCATCGTTTGCATATAACAAGAATGCAAAAAAAAAACAAATTGCTTTTTAATTTTATACTAAAAATAAAATGTGCATAGGGTGAAATAAAAGTGCATAGGAATCTATACCACAAACGCTTCACCCTATCATCAGCATTTATCTCATTCTACCGGAAAATCTTTTCAAAAATGAGTCATTCGCATCATTGCCATAAAAATCTCCATCTGACTCGGAGTGAACGACACAGTTTCTAATCAGCACATCTGCAGTCATGGCGCGCTTTTATGATATACGTTGATGATATTACTCTTTCCTCAAACGCTGCTTTTTAATTAAGCTCCGTTGATGGGCTGTGTTCGACCATGATAGTGACGGAAGGTGCACTTAGTTCGCGTCAGTCAGTCAGTGAGCCAGCATAGCACCCGTAATGAACTGATGAAATACCCACACCTACACGCATACTATCCCATTGTTCGTACCGCCAGCGGCAAATTACGTAATTCTTCCACTGTTTGACGACGGGAAGTTTGCATCGCAAAAAAATGAGTGTCTAGTTCCATACTATTGAATGCGATGCATTCAAGCTGCAACAATTTAGGGGCGGTTCATTAATTACGTAAGACAATTTTTGCGGTTTTTTAACCCCCCCTCCTCCCATGGTAAGAATTTTGTATGGAAATTAAAAATAATTTGCACGACGCGTAAGAAATCTTAAACTCCCCTCCCCCTTCTTTGCGATTTGGAAGGAAACCTTGATTCTTCTAATGGAGTTCAAGATTCCCTGCTTAAATCCTCCAAATTCGGAACAACAGATTACATACAATTGGCGGCACCCTTTGTTTCCTCGCGTGAATCAAAGAGCCTGGGATAGAGGCTACTGTGATTTGATGTTCAGAAAAGTTTTGTTATATTGCCTCCGATACCAGAAAGGAGAACAGTTACGGCTGTTTGGCATTCAAATATAAAGAGTTAATAATCAATAAATTCAATAGTTAAATAAGTTGTATATTATATTTTACGCTCGCAAACAAAGAATCTGCATACATACGAACACACATTCCTCAACCACTCGTAAACCAGCGTGTAATTCTACCGGCGATGCAACCAGATGTTCAACAACTTGCGATGTGTAAATGAGAATCCCATTTGTGCACCCGTAAACACGTGTGCAAATGCTAGAAACGATTCGCGCTGACCGCCGAATGGCAGCACATCCAAGTTCAATAGCAAATCGGTAGAAATAATGTGCATTTGCAACGATGCAGTTTAGAGGCATCGACGGCCACCACAGTAGGAAACAAGTCCGAACAATTCGCGGTCACGGTGGTTGCGGCGCGCATGCCATCTTGAGAGTGGAGGGACACCTTCACCAGCGGAGTAAAGTTGTATTACTTTAGATAGGTATGTTGGTGAAATAGGCACGGTAAAAATTTCTTTGGATATTGCAAACAGCATTTGGCGCAAGATTCCATGTGCTATTGGGCAATGTGCAGGCTAAATATAAGTACTGTGACGACCTAAACTTGGCAAATTCAAAGTCCTTTATTATTTTTTCTTAGCTTTATTTCCTCTCTACAAATGTTATTGAAATTTGAGTATATGCTTCAAAATGATTGTAACATAAAATAAAGTTGTTTGCACTTACTATTCCATTTTTCACTAAAAATCGTACCAAACTCCGCCATAAGATCCTCTACATGATTACAATTCAATTTGAAACAAGAACAAAAAACCTGTCAAACTTTCACCAGCTTTCCCTTTCCGTAATCCATGTTAATGTGCCAAAAAATGTGGAATAATAGAGACATTCACGCTATTAGCAGTAACTGTATTCATTTACAAATCAAAAATATCAAAGTTTTTTCCACAGAAAGTCAAATCCCGAAATCTGTCCAAAAATAACACGATGTACCTTTGAATAAATGGTCTTTATGTTACTTTGAGTCTTTTTTTCTTTTATGTGTTTCGAGTTTTTGAATTATCGCTCTTGTGGTTCTGTATGATTTGTGTCACATTTTTCATTGAGAGTTCTAAAAGCTTAGCAATTGCCTAAGGAACCTTTTTCTCCACGCCTGCTAGGACTCCAAAATGTGAAAAGACCAAATCTGTAACGCTATCTGTTAATTAACATCATATCAAATTATGAGTTTAAAATAAAATTAACAATATTTTTTACAATTGCTCAATGTTTTCTTTTGCTTTACGTGGGTGCTTAAACAATTTGGCGAAATATTTTTCAATGCTCTATATGATCAATGAGCTCAAATTTTGGGAGGACACTCAGAATTTGATCTAGAATCGAATGAGCGGTGTGGAGCAAAAACGATTTTTTGAACCACTCTAATGATCATTTGTCAAAGCTAAAAAAAGCTTTATTTACACGCTTGACATTGAGACTATTACTTATTGAATGGAACAAACATGAAGTGTATATATGCATTGGTTTTAAAGTCATCGTTGTTTGAATTTTACAAATTAAGTCAGTCACAGTTCTTAATTTTATTTCACCTTATTAGTTGAATCTTTAATATAAAAAAAACCTGTGAAAGAATGAGTAATACAGAGTAAGGTGCGGCAAAAGTTCGACCTTCGTGGAATAATCAATATTTCCAGAAAAAGTAGAATAGTTGAAAATAAATTAGTGCCACACACTGAACCTACGATGTTGCTGAACGAACTTGTGTCAAAATATTTACCTATTTTTAGTTTAGTAACTGTTTTAAAATGGATTGTCACAAACAAAGTTCGCTGACTAAAACCCAATAGAACGATACTTTTACGTCACGCATACTTTCTACTACTCATCTTCATCTTCTTCTTCTTTTTGGCATTACGTCTTCACTGGGTCAGAGCCTGCTCAGAACCTCAGCTTAGTGTTCTTATGAGCACTTCCACAGTTATTAACTGAAAACTTTCTTTGCCAATTTTGCTATTTTCGCATTCGTATATCGTGTGGCAGGTACGATGATACTCTATGCCCAGGGAAAACAAGGAAATTTCCATTACGAAATGATCCTGGACTGACCATGAATCAAACACAGACACCTTCAACATGCCTTTGCTTAGTAGCCGCGGACTCTAACTACTCGGCTAAGGAAAGCCCGAAAGAAATAAGCGTTATGTTGTTTACTTGAAGGATTGTTATATTATTACACTTGAAGGATTGATTCCATGTCAAATTATCAATCATAGGATTTTTATTTTTGTTGTGTCGTCAAATCGATCAGTCTTACTTACTTTTGCTGGCTCTACGTCTTTCAAGACAAGACCTGCGCCACAATGTTACGCTAATTAACTCGGTCCATGGCTGCTAACCTCCAATTTCTCGATCGCCCCACACTTCCAAGATCCTGCTCCACTTGGTCAAACCACCTAGCTCGTTGCGCTCCCCTTCGTCTTGTACCGGCCGGATTTGAGGTGAACACCATTTTTGCGGGATTGTTGTCCGGCATTCTCATAACGTGTCCCGCCCATTGTACCCTTCCAGCTTTGGCGACTATCTGGATACTGGGTTCACCGTAAAGTTGCGCAAGCTCGTGGTTCATTCTTCGCCTCCATACGCCGTTCTCACATACTCCACCGAAGATCGTCCTAAGCACACGTCGTTTAAAAAATTCCTAACGCTTGCAGGTCCTCTTCGAGCATTGTCCACGTCTCATGCTCGTAGAGGACTACCGGTCTTATCAGCGTCTTGTACATGGTACACTTAGTACGGAAATGAAGTTTACCAGACCGCAAGGTCTTGTGGAGTCCATAGTAAGTACGACTTCCGGCAATGATACGTCTTCGAATTTCTCTGCTGCAGTTATTATCCGACGTTATCAATGATCCGAGGTAGACAAATACGTCCACCACCACGAACTCATCCCCGTCGATTATCACGGGTCTGCCAATACGAACTCTATCGCGCTCAGTTCCTCCAGGCAGCAGATATTTCGTCTTCGACGTATCAATCCAACTGGCTGGATTTATTGAAGATCGTGCCCCGTGTTAAAGCCCACCCGTTTAATAACACCTTCTAGGGCAATATTGAACAGGAGGCAGAAAAGACCATCGCCTTGTTGAAGCCCTTTGCGTGTTTCAAACGGGTCCGATAATGCACCCGATATCTTCACACAGCACTGTACACTATCCATCGTTGCTTTGATCAGTCTAGTCAGTTTCCCGGGAAAACCATTCTCGTCCATAATCTTCCATAGCTCTTCGCG
The DNA here is from genome assembly GCF_002204515.2 of Aedes aegypti. NCBI lineage: Eukaryota > Metazoa > Arthropoda > Insecta > Diptera > Culicidae > Aedes > Aedes aegypti. The sequence continues at coordinate 245,374,459 of NC_035109.1, forward strand.
GTCGATGGTATCATAGGCCGCCATTAAATCAATGAATAGGTGGTGCGTAGGGACTTGATATTCGCGACACTTTTGGAGGATCTGCCGCAACATAAAGATTTGGTCTGTCGTCGATCGCCCGTCCACAAAACCGGCTTGATAACTTCCCACAAATCTGCTTGCCAGTGGCGATAGACGGCGGAAGATAATCTGGGATAGCACTTTATATGCTGCGTTACGAACGGTGACCGCTCGATAGTTCTCATATTCTAACTTGTCACCCTTTTTGTGTATTGGGTATATTATTCCCTCCTTCCACTCCTCCGGTAGCTGTTCTGTATCCCAGATCCTGGCTATCAATCGGTGCAGACAAGTTGCCAACCTGTCCGGGGCCATTTTAATAAGTTCCGCTCCAATACCATCCTTTCCAGCTACTTTGTTGTTCTTCTGTTTGATAGCATCCTTAACTTCACCTATTGTGGGAGTTGGCACGTCTCCCTCATCCGCCGTACTGATGAAGCAATTTCTCCGGCTGTCTTGATCTTCCTCCTCTGCGCCGTTTAGGTGTTCACCGTAGTGCTGCTTCCACCTTTCAATCACCTCACGTTCGTCCGTCAAGATACCTCCATCCTTATCCCGGCACAGTTAGGCTCGCGGCACAAAGCCTTTGCGGGATGCATTGAGTTTCTTGTAGAACTTACGTGTTTCTTGAGAACGATGCAGCTGCTCCATCTCTTCGCATTCCAACTCTTCCAGGCGGCGCTTTTTATCCCGGAATAGATGGGTTTGCTATCTTCGCTTCTGTTTGTATCGTTCCACGTTTTTACGGGTGCCTTGCTGCAGCATCATCGCCCGCGCTGCATTTTTCTCGTCCAAAACCGTCTGACACTCCTCGTTGAACCAACCGTTCCGTCGATTTCCTTCCACGAACCCAATGGCACCTTGCGCTGCGTTGTTAATGACTGCTATGAGACTACTCTAGCAGTCCTCAAGAGGGACTTCGGTGAGCTCTCCCTCTTCCGGCAACGCTGCTTCAAGGCTTTGCGTGTAATCAGTTGTGACTTCGGGTAGCTTAAGTCGTTCCAGATTGTACCGTGGCGGGCGTCGATACCGAATGTTGTTCACAACGGAGAGTCGTTGGCGCACTTTAACCGTCACTAGGTAGTAGTCCGAATCGATGTTTGCGCCGCGATAGGTTCTGACGTCGATAATGTCCGAGAAGTGTCTTCCATCAATCAAAACGTGGTCGATTTGCGATTCAGTCTGTTGGGGTGATCTCCAGGTGTACCGATACGGGAGGCTGTGCTGGAAGTAGGTACTATCGATCAGTCACAGAATTCAACCATCTTCGATTTGCAGTAAATTTTGCACATGTTTTTAGTATGGTAGAATAACTTTTGGAAATGGCCTACGAATTTTTTCATGGAATTCATTTGGAAAATTCTAGTTTCAAAACTGTTTATTTTAGTGAAAATGTTTTATAGAGCATGAATGTAATGAACCGTTTGGGCTACAACAAAAAAAATCACTAAAAAACATTTTATGTTTTATCATGGAAATTCAAAAATAAAACCTAATAAATTCAAATCACACAAAATTCCCATTTCAAATATTTTTTTAGATCCCCCCATTGAGTTTTGATAGTAAACAGATGTATTTAGACAAAGTTTCATGATGGAGCAATTTTTAATTAAAAAGTTTTTCTGGGAGCAACTTTTGGTCGATTTTCAAAATTTTGTTATTTTTTTGACAAAGTAAATACTCTTTGCTGATAAAATAAGAATCTTGAAATTATTCTTAATCATTATGATAATATTTATCACCTCTCTAGAAATAGCTATTTGAAGTTATTTTAAATTTAATGCATCAATTAAACAGTGGAATAGGAATCTATGACATCAGGTCGAAAGACATTTGGTTGAATGATATTTAGTTGAAAGTACGTTTGGTCGAACAGACATTTCGTCGAAAACGTTTTGTTTCACAAGAAAGCTTATGACATTTGGTCGAGCCAACATTTCGTCGAATCTTAAAAGTATGGAAACATGGTTTTGCGCTTAGTCCGATTATCGTCAAGAGTAGCAGTAGCCCAAATGGAAGTAAGCCGAGTATTTCACCCCATTTAATTCTTCTTATCTCAAGCGATTAGCAGAATAAGCACAATTTTCATGTATAGCTATTTTAAGGTGAAGATGAATCGAAGCCAAACCTCAAATTTTCAAGAGCACGGATCTGGAGAACCGAACACCCGTTTGAGCTGAAAACTTAATCGATTGGTCACCACCAGCGAGTGACCAATCGATTTAGTTTTCAACTTAAACGGATGTTTGGTTCTTCAGATCCGTGCTCTTGAAAATTTGAGGTTTGGCTCCGATGCATCTTCACCTTAAGTCAAACTATTTCTCGGTGCTCTAATCGTAACCAGCCAAAGCTTCCACACAAACTCTGTTATTCCCCTCAAGTCATTAACACCGTCAGCAAAGCCATATATTTGCTCAATAACCGAATTGACCATAAGTAGAGTAGCGTATTCTGTTGCCGACACTTAAGATTCGCGAGATTTTTCATAGCGTTTTAGGTACACGGAGAAGAATTTATTCTTGTTTATATTACTATCCTGTTAGATACTTTTACTTTCATAAACATAGTTGATTCGAAGCGCAGTCAACTTACTGCAACATCCAGTTTACCGTTATATTAAATTTGCTTAATTTATTGTGTCAGCTTGCACTTGCACTTATCTCAATTATAATATTAATAATTTCAAAAATCCGAAAACCTTCACATTTTCTGACTTTGTCATACTCACAAATCTACTTACTTTTACCCTGCGAAAAATAGTGTAGGTGATAAAATAACCAGCTCTCACGGAACAAACCCTAGGTTTGCCGATGCTCACTTTGTTATGATTTTTGCAACAGTTTTTTAAGTCGATGAAGCAGCAACGAATCTATTAGGATATGTTGATAAAGCAGAACAAACTGTTGAGTAAATATTGCATAATATGGTATATAAATTTACTTTGAATCAACTAAAATTTAAATATGGTTGAATTTTGACGTTTGTTTTTGGCAACTATGAGGTTTACTTATAACTATTTTTTGTTCTCCGTGTATGATTCCCGCGTTACGTATCAATGTCTGTAAGTTCCATAACGGAAAATAAAATATATCGAGAATTCTCTTCGAACATTTCCATCAGATCAAGATCAGCAGTTCATTACGAAGAACGATAGCATTTTGAGAGAATAATAAATTGAACAATGAACAAATCATTATGTTCACTCGTTGAGTAATGAGATAACTTGTTGAGCACTTATTCAAAGAATGATAAAAATTCGAAAAAAGAACAAATTAACCAAAGCAAACCACCCAAATCCTAGATATTTGCATAATTTCAGAGGCACGTTTACCGCCTATTGTTCAAACCATGCATTCCATTGTGTTAAAATTGCATGAAATGATCTTTCAATAAACTATTTCAAAATTAGCTTTCGACTAAATCTCCGTTCGCCAAAGGTCATTCGACCAAATGTCATCAAACGAAAGGTTTTAAAGATTTTCGTCAAAATGTCCATTCGACCAAACGTCATTCGATCAAATTTTCCAAAGCCATAAAATAGGCCATTTCAATTAGTTTCGTGAATTATCCAAAAAAAAAATTTTTTTTGAACCGTCAAAAACAATAAGTTTGAAAAACAATAAGTATATCACGGTACCTCGACAGACCCTTATTATTGAAAAAAAATCCATCAAACTTAGCTCAGGGCTTGATTCCTGAGATCATTCTGCATCTCTGGGCCAATTAAAAAAGAACGCTAGGAGGAATCTCAAGAAATCTTGATTTGAAGTTTTTGACTTAAAACTTCAATATAATCCTTATTAAAATTTAGCAATAGCATTAAAAAAAACCCTACAAAAACCAGTCTTCTAAGGTCATCTTTCTGCTCCAAGATTTAAACAAGCATGCTTTGAATTCATCTCAATGATCAGAATCCATTTGAATCCTGATTTTTCAATCTCAGCGTGCGTGATTCGTTATCATTGAGCGTATGTAGCCAAACAAACGAATAAATATAAAATGCTCCTCATCTAGAATATGATTGTTTGACGTTCTATAGAGGATTAGGACAAACCTGAGAGAGAGGAGACAGCTGGCTTAGATTGCGAGCTTCCAAAAGTCAAGGGAACCTTTCACCAACTGTCACTGGAAAACCGTACATTCGGAGGGCAGAACATGAAAATCCGTCATAATTCAAGTAACCGTAATTAAAAAAAAAAACCAACAAGTTTTTCGATGATTTCACATTTTAATAAGTTAAATACCTAAATATAGTTGTGTGTTGTCAAACTGCTATTAAATGTTTCATATTAATATCCTTTTTCATAGCGAGTGCTAAGATTGTCACCAAATTTATTTCATCTGACCGTTGTGCACAACCGAAGGATTAAAGAAAAAAGTCAAAGAAGGCAGGAAAACATGCCAACCACTGACAGCTGTCTCCCCTCCTCAGGGACAAACCTTGAGACAAACGGGGTTACCGAAGGGGAAGCGAAGTAGTATGGAAGGCAACATTATGTATGTACGTTGTAAGAAATATCTAAAAATTATATTAAACTACCGCAATTGCGTTAAGTTAGTCCTAATGTCGGTCTACCACTCGTGGTGGTGTGAATAGAGTTGAAGATTTGACTATCACAGCACTATTTTCGCTAAATCAAGACATGCTTATAGGGTAAAAGCACCGGTTTTGGCCAGCCTAAGAGAAAATGTCAATAAAAATTGAATGCGAAGCCGTATTTATACTACAAATATGTCAAATGCAAGCTTTCAATCCATATAATGTACGTAAAATATCAAAACTGACAACCATTTCTTCGCTTTGAAAATCCCGTTGGTCAATATAGGCCAACGGAACCAGTTTCGGCCAGAGATTTAACTTCGGTTCCTAAATTGGCCAATCGCATTGATTTCTCATGAGAGTGGCCAAATTAGGAGTGCCCTGGCTAGATTAGGTGTATGGGAGTTAAAATTATAAGGAAAATTAATTGTTTTTCTTATGTTTTTAATCAAATTGGACGAGTAAATGAATGTAGCTCTATCATGTGAATGTGATCTACTGCTTAGCTTAGCTTAGACTGACTACACATATCACTGGTTGCTATTCCGTGATTGACCAAAGTCAGTGAAGATGCACAAAGAATCAACTAGAAGTTCGGCTGGGATTGGCCATAATCTTCTTCAGTGTGCATAATTCAGTGCCTCTATTTATACATGTATGGTCAATAACGGCGCCGGCCACGTCCTTGCAGTCAGGTGGGATTGAGGGAAGGAATGCTAGTGTGTAACCTTTGCTATTTGGAAACCGTGTTTTCCTCTGCATCTCCACAAAGGTTACTGGGAGGGATGGTTGTTAATGGGGAGGATCGTTGGGTCACAGGATTCACTTTGATAAGCGATTAGACCATGATAAACGATTATTTGTTAACATGCTTAGGAATATAATATATTCAATTGACATGGAAAATTTCCAAATAGGAGTAAATAATGTCGTTACTTGAAGTGACGAACCATTCAAAGTTTGTTGAACAAATAGCTAAAAGCAACATTCCTACAGCTGTTAGGACAAAAGCATGTGTAACAATATTTTACTCAAATTGAAAAAAAAAATCGATTGGCTGGACCATCACATAATATTCTTATGCCGACACTTACAGTGGCGAACCATTCAAAGTGTTTTGAATAAAATTAACGTTTTGTAAGTCTATACTTCTAGCAAAGACAAACAGACCGAACCATTCAAAGCTTTTTTTTTTATAAAAATAAAGGTAAAAGGCAAGGATTTTATATATAAAAATATGAATTAGAGTTTATGCCGACACTTACAGTGACGACCCATTCATAGTTTGTTGAATAATCATATTTATGTCCCACCGTTGTAACGATTAAACGTGCGCTCATACATATTTTATAGAATCAAAAAAAGCATGAATCGAGCTCACCAATTGATCCTTCATCCTTGATTGAGCAGCCACAATTTTCAGCTTTATTTGAAGCATACATACTAACTGAGAAACGCGAATCTTTTTACGCACTTGCGCCACGCGCACTGAAAACAATTCTCGAAAACTTATTCAAATAGTCTCAAGTCAGAAAAGTGAACAAACTTTCTTTATCGATCCTACGTGTTTCGCAGACGAAATTCCACAAGTCCCGCTCTCTCCCAACTAGATTTTTCACTTTTAGAACGTTTAATTTCGGAATTACAAAACGACGAAAGTAAGATTTTCAACTTTCGCAACCCAACCACTACTTTCGCCGCTCCGTTGTATGGAGAGACAAAGTGACTTAACCACGAATCAAAACAAAACACTACTTGAGCCGATTTTACACTGGTAGAAAAACGACGAAAGTAACTGAATGAAACGGCTTATCATTTTGTTATAATTATTTTTGTGGGTAATAATTGAAACTACCTAGTTTTTGAACGCGAGCTGATTGTATGCAAAATTTAAGCGATGTACACGGCGAAAAAATGTTAAAAGGGTGATTTATTTTAAAACAGTTTTAGAAGACATGTTGTGATTCTTCTGAATTAATTTTCTCAAAACCGTATGGAAGTTACTTACGTCGATTTGAAAAAGTAATCGAGAATTGGTCTTGATTTCGTCGCTCGCCCTGCAGGAGCATGCCATGGAATCGGAAGACCACACACTACTAACGCGAATCTCTTTTCGCACTCGCGTTTCGCGGGCCGAAAACGATTGGTCTTCCTATCATGTGAATGTGATCTACTGAACACAAAAGTTTTCATGCTGATTGGCTATGTAAAACGATGGATAGTCCAAAATGGCTACAACTGGCGTATGGCCAAAACCGGTGCTTCTACCCTACTAAACAACAAAAGCGACGCTGAACTTCAGTTTCACTCGGATTGTCAAACCAGTAAGCTTAGTTCAATAGAATGAAATCTAAGAAATAAATTTCAATATATAATTGTTACGTTCGATGACTGTGAAACATTCAATGCTGAACATTATTAATGACCAGCTTTTTTTTTGACTTTCACACTAAGAACCAGCCCACCAAAGTCTGCCGTATTCATTTTGCTTAAAAAAAATTGCTTATTTGTACATCTGGTACAACTCTTGATGTTTAGCTCTAGTTTGCCACCAAGTATTGCCCTCAGCACTTCTCGTAAAATATATCCTCTTCGAGATTCTCAGCCACATCAGGATTATAACTACACAGGAGGCATGATTATCATATGTCACAAGTGCTCGAAGATTAAAAAAGTTTTTAACAACTGCAAACAATTCCATAGTAAGTACTACTTAAGTATCAACATCACTCTATATGCCTGCAACCATTTACTTTGTTTCAATATTTTTGGGATTCATCGTCAATCTGTTTATTGATTTCTAGGTCGCGTTCGACTCAGTAACGAATATTTACCAGTTGCAGGTAATATCGAAGACTTAAAAGTAAGACTTAATGCTGATTAAGCAGGCAAATTGTAAATGAAATGATGATGAAATGAAAATCAAATGAATTGTAAACGAGGAGCCTTTTTTGTTTAAAATTACATGGGATTAATAGAGACGAGTTTCCGTATTTACACTGTTGCTTGATAAAGGCTTATCTGACGTTATAAATACATTATTTCGTTAACAACTTCGCATCCACGCGATTATTTATCGTACAACAAAAGTAGACACGAATGCACCTAGAGATGTGAAGTGTCGTGAAGTGTGAAGTGAATAGTTCATGAAAACATGACCGATTCCCAAGCAGAAGAAAATAACTTCTGAATACCAAACTAAGGTATTCCATACCAGATAATTTCGAATACTTACAACCTGAATGAGGTATGAATGAGCCCTACCTCAAATAATATCTCAAGCATATTATACGAACACCAGACTAATAACTAGATCAGGTATTGTAATACCTCACTAATACTTGATGGATTTTCATATAAAAGTGAAATTTTTCAATAATAGTTCAATACCTCCAGCAGACCTCAATAGCTGTTTAATACCTCAATGATGTATTTGTAATTGTTTTAATGATTTTTTTCAATACCATGATGATACCAAATTGAGGTATTGACATCTGAACAATACCTAAGTTTGATATGATACCAAAATATGGTATGCATAAGTTATTGGGGAGTTATTTGTTCCTGCTCGAGTTCTTAATCCTTTTGCAGCAAATTTTGTATTTTTTAAGCTGTGGGTACAACAAATTAATTAAAAAATAGTTTTAACTTAGTTATTTAATAAAAACTGCCCAAAACATGAGTTTTGAACGGAAAACATGATAGGGAAAGTGTACCAATTATGGCCATAGTGGTTCCCTATTTGGCCATATGTGAAATTTCAACAGGTTTCACATTTTTAATATTTTTCATTGTTTTAACATCAAGGTACACTCTTCATCTTACTCCTAAAACACACAAAACTTTTCAGAATTTGAAAAAAATTCAAGTTATCACGTATGGCGAAATAGGGAACCACTATGGCCATAATTGGTACATCTACCCTATCTTTCAAATTTTTGTCAGTTAGGGCCAATTTCTTCGCCCCCGCATAGGCCCTAAACCTAGTTTAATCATATGGGTAAACGTGGTATACGGCTTAAGCGAAGGTGAAGAAATCGTCCCTTAATACTTAAGCTAAAACTGGGTTTTCTCATTTGTTAAATAATATTAAATACTAGTGGTCCCGTCAAACTTCGTTTAGCCATCAAGTGGGCTGCTAAAAAATCGCATGCAATCTCTCATACAAAACGACAGACCATTCCATTTTTATTAATATAGGAGTTAATCAGAAACACAAAAGTATACAAACTCTAGATCAAGCATCACCGAAAAAAAAAATTTTTTTTGCTAGACCTCTTTCCCTACCCCTTGGAACAAGATCTTATCAATGCCTGTTTGCTATAATTTGTGCAATGCTATCGAGTGTGAGAGATAGATGATAATGTCCAAAATATGACGGGGTCGACAGTCTTATCAAAATAAAATGAACTTGATCATGTCTCTTGCCGTTGCCTAAACATTTTTATTACATTCCCAAGTGCATCCCTAATAAAAAAGAACTGAACATTTATGCGATCGTCCATTTATCATGTAAGGGACTGTTAAATACATTAAATAGCTAGAACCTTGTTGAAGACCGTTATATGAATGAATACAAGTTGCTCAAGAAATTTATTATCATATCAGGAATTTTTAGATTGCTCATTTTTAAAGTCAATCAATCAAAACAAAACCATGTGCACTAAAAACATCAGGGCAAGCAGAAACTTCATCCTGTTTTCTAATGAAGTTGTATTGGGGAAGCTACATCACGTGTACCTTTGCTGAACCCAAATTGGTATGAAACAATTCCCTTTTCTAAATCATACGTTTTCATAAGTCTTCGTAAACATGATAATAATCCAATAGGTTTTTGTGCTAATGAGGGTTTGAAGGTATTAAAAGCTGTAATTGTTCACTAATTCACTTTGAGGTGTGAATGATATGGACAATATTGTCAAATTGTTTAAAATAAGTCCTTTTTGAATATTGTAAAAAAGTAGAATTTTTTAAAATATTTCTGATGGACTATCAATGACTATTGATTTACCATATTGAACCAGTAATTGCAACGCGATGAAACTTTTGAAATATTTTTTCTTCTGTGCACACTGGTGCACCTCGTTACAACTTACAAGCACACATGTGTCCGAGTTTTCCCCGTAATTTATTGCTCATTCCTTGGAAAACTTTCCTGTCACAGTCTTCCCGTGCCATTGTGTCCCGTATTCACGTTCAACAGTTGATAGGTCTTACGGTGACACACTACGCCATGGAAGTTGCCCATTACCCTCGTGACTGTCTCAATTATTCACGAAGAAGAAAACACACTCTGGGGGTGGTTTCCAATCAATAATACCAACTAAATGTTTTTGTTACAGGTTAGAGTATTTGCATACGAGCTGGAGGAAAGGAGTAAATGGTGCTCGTGAAGTGAAAGTGCTTTAGTGTTTTGCATGTTTCTGTTCCACTTTAAGAAGTTTTACCACAATGGCTTACGTAAGAATGTATGAAAATTGTTCGGTGTCCTCGAAAATACTTGTCCACAAAATTGTGACAATGTCTACGCATTGCAGTGTAAAGCACCATTCTCATCATTGAAGATGTGTGATCGATCGTATCTCGTTAAGTGAATCCAACGAACGGCATTTTTATGATTCCTGGCAGCCTATTCGTCGCCACTGTACCAGTTTTTATCACTTCCTTCGCATTCTGCGAAAGTCCCAAAGGTGCCCATCAGTGGTGCAAAATAGTCAGTGTATCTGTCGCTGTTTGAAGAGTGGAGGGTCTCCCGCCGCAATCACGTCCGAAACATGCAACAGGTGCGGGACTTCCTTGATGGAATCACCATCAGAATCCGGAGAAGCCATAACATTCCGCAGTTCTGCTGGAAAAAGAAGGTGAAGGCGAGACGACGCGGTAAGTTGAACGATCCATTTGCATAATTTGTCTGAAGTTCATTTATGATTTTGAAGTAAGTGGGAAAACATTCAAAGCTTTTTCTGTCTCACGTAACAAATAAACCTATGTCTGCCATATCATGAGTTTTATATGATTCTAAAACATAGTTGAAACTTACAATTGTGACGAACTGTTGTGTAATTCATTATTTAATGAAGCCAAACTCAGTTGCTAAAGACTTGAATTCCAAATTTTTTAATTGAAACTTTTGAAGTTCACCACTGTAAACATAATATTCAAACTTTGAAGCCGATTTTTCCAATGCTAACTTCTTGTTAGTGAGACTGATAGGGTAAATGATCCATTAGATGTGAGTGTTCCTATAGTTGTGGTAGTGCCACTGATCTCGTTGAAATAATTACAGAATGGACACTGCCAATCGACGTATTGGCTTGTTAATACACGAAGTATTTAAGACCAACGTTCAAATAGCTGAAAAAGTGAATTGTTACACAAAATAAAACAAAGCATACTCAAGAAAGAGAAAGAAACACTCGTACAACTGTAGTTCAGTTTTTAATAAAAGGTTTAAATTATGTCGTAGCTGGCAACACTGGTCAAGTAGTATCAAAAATACTCAATATACCAAATTTTCTGCACGTTATTATAGATAAATTTCGAGCAAAAATTTGTGCATGCATTTTTTATTACACATTGCGTTCGGCAAAACGAAACACAATCATTTGTGTTGCAGGCAACACTGATAAAATGGTACAGTCAGATCGCCTATTTGACAAATGGTTGGGGGCGTTATAGCAATCCGCGTTATATGAAACTAGAGTGCCCATACCGGGAGTCGGGACATCCCTGGACAAAAATCCCGGGATTTGTGTATTTTCGGGATTTTTCGTTTCCCGGAAAATAAATACCGCGAATACCGGGATTCCCGAGATGATCGTAAAATTTGATGAGAATCACATAAATTAAATGCAAAACAAAGACATTTTTCCTCAATAAAAATTATAATACAGCCATTCCATAAAAAACCGATCTAGTGGGTCACCGAATTCCGTGAAAATGTGCAATTTTCTTTCTTATGAAAGTTATGATTTTTTTAAATAAAAAATCTATTCCGCTGAGACCTACAGTGTGTGCCGATGAAAAATGACCGATTTTTTATTTTCAAAAATATATATCTTAAAAAATAAAAAACTAACATCGCTGAAATTTTGACAGTAAACGTAAAATTTCAAGAGAACTTTCAAGAAAAAATGAGAACAGCAATAGCCCCTTTTGTCCCGAACACGAAAAACGGAAATTATTACCTTTTTTTACGTAAAAAAAAACATTTTTTACACATGTACATCGGTCAAGCGGTTCAAAAGTTAAAATTTTGCATAATCGCCATTTTTTGGTTACCCTATTTTGGAAATGGTCACTGTGGTAGATCTGGATGTGTATAAGCAGGCCATGCTTCTGGTGCAGATTATTACCACTAAAGCTGTCAACGAAGAAGCTTCACATTGGCGACGAGGATGGGATTGTTTCGGGGAACAAATCAGCCTAGCAACACCTTCTACACACTGCTCTTTTTCAGCGTCGCGATCTTTTTCCTTCTTCTTGCCAAGCCGCATAACGCTCTTCTGTTTCTTCTCCTTAGTGGCATAACTTAAAGTTAAACCGTTAGTGTATTAGCAGTCATAGCAATGAACACAATCTGTTGGGCTCAGAGGAATCTGGAATGCTCGCCTTTGAAGGGAACAGCCGAAGCAACAGTTCCGAACTGTTGGGTTTGGTGGAAAGTCTAATGCTCGCCTACAAGGGTGACGGGTACGATCCGTAATATTCGGCAAAAATGTGAACGCTCGCCTCACGTGGAGGCGTTTTAAAAACAAATATAATCAGAACGGTTAGGTCTTGGGAAAATCATCCGAAGCAGCGGATGCAATCGGTTTGGCTCAAAAACAAAAGCATGACAATATAAGTAAATGAGTTGATTCAAAAGTTGAGTAACTTTTTGAAATACTTTGCGATACGTGATGCAAAAGATCTTGAACACAGTTCACCGATGTTGTAAATACCGTCCGACGGTAGGTGAAACATTGTTGCTTCAATTATCTGCTGTATAAATTGCTTCGATCAATACGGAAAAAGCACAACTTGTGTTAAACAAAAGGAGATGTGGTAGATCTGGATGTGTATAAGCAGGCCATGCTTCTGGTGCAGATTATTACCACTAAAGCTGTCAACGAAGAAGCTTCACAGTCACCCTAATAAAAAAAATCCAAAAACACGTGTATCCTTATTTCGGATAAGGAGCAAAATAGCAAATTTTCACGGATTCGGTGACCCACTAGATCGGTTTTTCATGAAGTGGCTGAATGAATTAATAGAATATGTGGTTAGTTATTTTCATGGAAAGATCAAATTATCAAATTATAAGCAATATGTTTTTGATAGTCAAGTTGCAAAGGATATATAGTGTGTTTTTTTTTTTCATTATAAGCAGTTTTTATAACACTAATCTAAAAATATCCACACCTGGGTTACCTTTTAGAATGATCAATTTCAGTAACTTAAATGATCTTAAGACGTTTTTTTTTGTTCTTCAAAGATTTGATGATTGTTCAAGATTTCTAAAATATTTTTAATATATAATAACTAATGTTAACAATACTTTAATTTAATTAAAACATAATTTCGAAAATTAGTAGCTTTGGTTTTCTTCAATTACTTCATAAGAACATATGTAACACTGTTTCCCAACCTTGATATCCACTGAAAAACGGCTATGTTATAATTACTATTTTATTATAACTTTTTTCCTAAAAACATATTATCTCTCTTAATTTAACTGTTAAACCATTTTAGAGGCGTTTGCGAAGGCTCAAGCTGTCCGATTCATTTTCGCGCGCTCGGAGTGTGTTTCCGGTGGCTTCGTTCGTTTGCCCAGTGCTTTGCGAAGGCCAGAGCAGTCCGATTCATTTTCGCGCGCTCGGAGTGTATTTTCGCTGGCTTCGTTCGTTTGCCCAGTGCTTTGCGAAGACCCAAGCAGTCCGATTCATTTTCGCGCGCTCGGAGTGTGTTTTCGGTGGCTTCGTTCGTTTGCCAAGGGCTTTGTAAAGGCCAGAGGAGAGTGCTTGGTCTTTTGATTTGGTTGCGTGTTCCGATGGAACGTGCGACGGAATCAAAACAAATCGTGTTCGGTTCGCGTCATTCGAGTGCGGAAAAAAAATCAACAATAGTGCGTGGTCTTTTGATTCGGTTGCATGTTCCGGTGGGACGCGCAACGGAGTCAAGACCAATCGTGTTCGGTTCGTGTTGATCAAGTGCGAAAAGCTTCGTGTTCAGCCGAGGATGAAGTACTGGTGAGATCGTTTCATGCTTATGGTAATTCATTTTTATCGTTGCTATAAGTAGCTTTTATTTTATTTTCAAACAAGCTATGAATGGTTCGTCACTACAAGTGTCGACTTTTTCGCGTTTCATTTAAACTTAATATACCACTATGTTTTCGTCATTGGTCAAAATAACCTTTGAATAGTTCGACATTATGAATGTCGACGTAAGACATTTTTTTGTTGCAACGTAACTTTTTTTTTTAATTTTCAAACATACTTTGAATGGTTCGTCATTACATGTGTCGACAATACCCTTATTTATGTTACATACACTTTTAAAATACAAAATCCTTTCTGTCTTCGTCATTACTAAAAATAACCTTTGAATAGTTTGATATTATGAATGACGACTTTTTTTTATAATTTCTTTCATTATATTTTTACTGCGATTTTAAGTTTCGTATTTTCTCTCCTAATCCATGGATCGCATCACCGACCGTGATGATTGTGGAGATGCAGAGGTATTCTTGGTCTCTAAAAGCAACGACCATTACACAATAACGTTCCTTACCCTTCCCAACTGACTGTAAGGACTTGGCCGGCGCCGTTATTGATCAATAATATGAGAGCTGATAAAATTGCACTTCGAGAATATGCGAAAAATCCCATCCCTTATTCATTTGGATCGAAGTGCAATTCTTACCGGTTCGGATCAATCACGGAGTAGCAACCATTGACATGTACAGTCAGTCTATGCTATGCTATGCTAATTTAATTGTTAAACCATTGTAAAGTTGAAATTTTCGTTCCATTTCAACGGAAGGAGTGGTTTAATTAGGAAAACAGATAAATCCCGGGATTTTTGGAGACAATCGTCGTTTTTTGTCTCAAATCACGGGACAAGTAAAATGGCCGGGAAATTGATACTCTATATAAGAAAATGGGCTTATAGGATTTCATCAAAATAGGGGTGTTGTTGAATATCTCGTACGTGTTAATAGATAGCACAGTACTGTATTGGGCGAAGTTGCAGTGCTAATTAGTAACTACCTCTAGGAGTTGAGGATCATCTTTTAGTTGAGAATTTTACTAGTAGGAGCGCTTTTTCTGACTTGCAGTATATGAGCCTTTGCGGGATAATGCAAACATTGTAACATATTTTAATGCTGATGTTTCGAAGGGTTGGTATCTTCGGAAGAATTGTTCAGTAGTTCAATTGCTGACATGCGGTGGTTACTAAGATACGGAATTACGTCACCAGGCAGCGCTATTGTGCGCGAAACTATTGATAAGAAAATATCTCAGAATCCTAACCTCTTGAATAGATACACCATCTTATCGGCAAAGTTATTCAGTAGCCCAAAGGACCAACATTGTTTTAGCTAATAGATTAGAGACTTTTCCGCCAGGTGGCGCTAGTAAGCATTAAAATTTTGTTTTGCGGATATCTCAGTAGTATGACCAGTTGGAGAGAAGGTGTCATCGAAAAAGTTGTTCAGCAGCTACTGGGCTATCAATGTTCAAGCCATTTTATTCAAAGTTTTACCACCGGGTGGTGCTAGTGAACACATAATTTTTGTTTTGCAGATATCTCAGAAGCTAACTGAACAGCTTTGTTAAAGGCGCCATATGTCTAAGTAGTAAATTTCTGGAGATATTTGCAAAACTTAAGTTTAATACTTACTAACGCCACCTGGTGGTAAAATCATAAGAAATTTCTTCAAAACACAAGGAATCGTATCGAAAATTGTTTCAAGAGTTCTAACAAAGAAATTGGTAGGAAGTTTATATGAGTACCTTCAAGTCTGCGTCCAAAAAGGCACTTTTGGGGATTCTTCATTTTTTTTAAATATATATGTCATGAATTTCTCAGAAAACTGTTTCAGAGATGCTTACAGAAATATATTAAACAAAACTCATTTTTTCATAATTTACTGAGCAGTTCCACCAGAAGCAAAGTTTAACAAAGGATTCTAGCAGGAATATTCCTGGATTTTTTTCAAAGATTCGATCAAGAACTTCACTAGGAATATCTCCAAGTCTTAGGAAGGGTTTCCCCATGAAATTGCTGCAGGGATTCTTCAAAATAATTTGCCTTATATATGTAGTCTTTGGACACCATTCTTTTTTTTTTCAGGAATACCTCAAAAGGTTTATCATTTTTCAAAAAAGTTTAATTACCTCCAGTAATTGGAATTTGTTTAAAAAAATCATCTTTATTTTGTCGAGTGTTTCTTCCCGGATTATTCTAGGAATTGCTCTAGTTATTACATAAAAAGATCCTATAGCGAATTGCAGAAATTAATTAAAGCAGTTCTTTGGGATTCCATGATGGATATTCCAAGAATTAAATATACCGTAAAACGGGGTAACTTTGATAGTTTTTCAGAAGAAAACTTAAATATTTATGCAAACTGTTTCAAAAATTTATAATTTATATTTTTAAAGCAAGTACCGGTATCCTAGCTATCGATTGCAGTTGATAGATTGCCAAAAGATTTATTCTGAATGGATATAAAATTTTTCATAAAATCGAAAGTCGGTTTTCGGTTTTGGGGTAACTTTGATAATAGAGTATAAATCAAACGAAATAGAACGAATTACGGAACATTTATAGGGCGTTGCATACCTCTAGGCGTTTAACGCTATATAGAAATTTCTGGCTTAGATTACAAAAATGGTCCCAGTTTGTAAAAATGGTTTTCGCTAAGAGATTTCAGACCGAATTTATGTTCTACTACAAATAGGCTGTCAAGGATAAGTGACGAACTCATTATGACTTCATCAGATAATGACCGTAGAACAGATTGATTGTGAGCGTTTCCAAAATGCTAAAATCTCATATTTTTTAATATTTGCATATAAATCCACAATTGTACTTGACTCCAACGAAAATAGCTTTGACATGAGGTGTCATACTGATGCTCTTTACTTTTGCTTAGTTGATGAACATAAAGTTTGTTATTTCGTTTAGTATGTTGTGGGTATCGCAGTTCAAAGTTACTCGCATTATCAAAATTACCCCGTTTTACGGTACGCATTAATTTATCCAATTATTCAAACTGGGATTCTTTCACAGATGCATTGCAATTCAATATTATTTAGCTATGCATACCCTAAGGGCATCATAAAACAGAATTCAAAGGAAATTTCTCAACATGTTGCATTTTAGATTTCGCAAGTTTCTCCAAAGGATATTAAACAATCATTAAGAAAGCTTTGGAGGTCTTCCTGAAAGAATTCATGCAGTATTTGTAGAAGGAAATCTTTTAGAAACACGTAGATGAATTTCCATAGTATTCTTGAGAAACAGGGATTCCAAGAAGAGCTCTTGCAGAATTTGATGTTACTATTTTGAAGGAGTGTCTAAAAAAATCTTTGGAGAAATTCTTATATGAATCTCTGCAGAAATTGTAGTGATCTGAGAGACATCTGAGAGAGATTCCTTATGTAGTGTTTGGTGTTAATTTTAAAAGAATTTATGTAGTAAAAATTAATGAAGTTTTTGAAATTTTTACGAGATATCTCTGAAAAAAAAAACTTTTGATAACATTCATGTTTGAATTTCATAAGGAATCTCAAGAAAAAAAAAAATTCCGAAAAGAGTTTGATGGAAGAGCCCTTGTTAAAATCGCGGAAAATTTATATCAAAATTATTATCAGGAATGAAGTATAAAAAATATCTTGATTAAACCCAAGAAAAAAAATTGAAACAATCACTGAATCAACCTTTAGAACAAATGCTAGTATAATTTCTGAAGGAATTGATGAAGAAATATTTGAAGCCCTCTGTTGAGGCAATACAAATCAGCCAGAGGGTATACTAAACAAAAATCCTGTGAAAATATCTAAAGAAATACCTAGAGATTTTACTGTGGAATTTTCTGTCGGATTTCTTGGAGTAATGCCATTTGGCGAAATTGTGCCGTTTGATCGAAATTACTGATGTTAATGTGGTAGTTGAAGTCTAATAGTCTTTTATGAGTAGCTTATATATCACACAAAAACTGAAAAAAAAAATACAAAAAGCCCTTTTTACCTTGACATTGAATAGGCAAACTGAAATGATCTTTGCGAAAAAATTGCACGTCTTTTCGGTGAGAATCGAACTCACGACTCCCAATCCACTAATAGGACGTTTTACAAAGTACGCCACACATGTACACAAAGGCCAACGAAGCTTTCAACTCAATCACGTGGACCTCTTTCACAAAGCGCACTTATTTCGAAATAATTATTTAAATACTCATCCAAACATAATTCTTACTATTGTATATACAATGCCTAGGCACTTGTCAAGTATTGTGCATGAGCATGAGCATAGATGACCGTACAATCGTAGTTGCTACTCCGTGATTGACAAAATTGCGCAAAGAACCAACAGACAGAGCTTGGGAGTAGCTTACCATCTTCAGTGTAAAATTTATAAAATTCGCAACTTTACACAGCCAATAACGACGCCGGCCAAGTCCTCACGGTCATCGGGGAAGGCAAGGTATGTTAGTGTGACATTCATTGTTACTAAAGACCGAGTGTACCTCTGCATCTTCATCATTGTCACGGGCAAGAGTTTTTGTTAGTGGGTAGGATACAGAAGCTACAAAATCTAGATTCGCCTTGGTAAGTGATGCGAATAATGTAATCTCAATTGAAAAAGTCAATTATCGACATAGACGAAGACTCAATATAAAATATGTCGATAGGTGACGAACCATTCAAAGATTTTGTAAATACAAAAATCGACATGTGTGTTGTGTTTTCACATTAAGGTCGTTAGGCATAGAAAGGAATGTTTGTGATATCCATTATTATAAGAACTCTGTCTCTAATTTCTAATCTTCATGGATATCACAGAAAAAGGCTTCTTTCAGTTTCACAGGTATAGGGTTCTTTCAGTTCGACACTTGTAGTGACGAACTAATCAATGTCTTTGATAAATATATAAACGTAACATTGAAACCGCTGTCACAAAAGTGATCTGTGTTCACTTATATAACTCATTTAACATAGAAGCATGAAACGAGCTCCCCTATTGCCAACTCACTCCGGCGGTGAAAACTCGAAACCACTTGCTTAGGCTTCCAAAGCGCACTTTCTAGGTAGTCGTCAAATAATGTATGGAAATTCAGTAGAAGGCAAAGTAAGTAAACTGCAAGCTCAAATAAATCAATCACATGGATGCTACCCCAAATACATCGAATCCTGAGTCAAATGTAAACTAAAGCAGATAGTCCCTGACGACTCAAGCCAGTAAATTTTCGACTAAAAGCAATTAGCTAAATAAATACCCAAGTATTTACGAAATTGACTTGAGGACCCTTAATAAAGCCTGTCCACGTTAAATTTCGGACACCCAAATAATGGCAGCAAAAAAAAGTTACTCATAATTCAACAAAAACAATTGTTTATTTTAGAATAAAAGAGTTATATCTGCAAAATAAACAGTTGACAAGGATGTTAATCCTTCTTTCTGTAAAATTCTCGAACTTTCTGTGGTACACCCGCCATCCGTGTCCGAAATTTATCGTGGACAGACTTTACATTGAACCAAAGTTCGTTATCCCGAAGAGCTCTAAATGTGACGAATCCTTGAACTATAATTGTATAATGGTACTAAGAGAAAAGTTCAGCTTGTATTATTGTCATATGTTTTTATTAAGAAAAGATTCTTTATTTTGTATTTTAAAATCAGATGTTTGTTATCCTATACAAACTTTTATAAGCACCAACATTTGAAACAAAATATTATCCTTCGAAAAACGTGCTCAGATCGTACAGAAATTATGTATTAGTGTCATCAGATGTATTTTACTAAGGACTTAAATCCACACAGTAGTTAAAAAAACTGAGTGAAAAATCTGTGAAGGTGTCGTCGAAGAAAAAAATCGAAGCATGTGAGATATTCTTCATATGAATAGCTTTCATATAAAGCCTCCACTTATGGAATCGTTTCTACTACTGCCACCACAACTTTGCACCAGCCAAATAAACCGACATACAAGAAAGCAGAAATGCAAACAATTGCTTCCAACCTATGTGTTTACCTAGTCTAACTACGGAGGAAAACATTCCCAGTGGGAGCTCTCTCGGCATGCCTATTGGCGGCAACTGTGTCGGTTTGACGTCATCACACCCAGCTTCAGCTGGTTGGGCCCATTGAAGATGTGGTGAACACAACATAACAAGCGCTGATACGCATTATCCCTAACTGACCTACTTGGGGCGTGAACAGGCCAAAAGGACCAACAATAACAAATCAATATGTGTGCTCGAGCACGTGCTAGTTGGTCCTCCAGCGCGAGTCAACTGGCAATTATTGCGAAAAAAAAAAACTTGTATACGTTCCGTCGATATAGTATATGTGGAAAACTGCATAGCAAAAACGTCATAATCACATGAATATTTATAACGTTCGTCGGTTATTTTTTCCTTTGACTCGTACACACGAAGTGTACATACCTACTATCTTCATAATATTCGTTGGGATGCAGAAATACCGACCCCTACCCTACGAATGAGGGTGGTTTGGGTTCCTCAGTGCAGGGATTCCCGAATCAATAATTCTCATCAAGGAAGGACGTTTCAAGTAATACTGTTTCATATGGTATGCCCTCTTCAACATCTAATCCAATTTCTCTCCCCGTTCCCTTGCGGTACCTATCCATCTAGTATTCATTGCTTTCTTCTTCATGCTCCCTCTTACTTTGAGCAAAATAGACCGATATGCTGGTAAACAAATTAAATATAATCCTCATCGATCGTGTTAAATTCTGCGAATAAAACTAACTTAATATAGAATACAGACAGCTATCCTTATATTGATATAGAGTTATAGAACCATATTCAAAATGGGTACTCAGGGCTACCTCGATGCAATGTGATATAGAAGATGTGAGGAGAAAATCGTTTTTTTTTACAGTTGAGGTCGAAATACGCGTTTCTATGACGGGGTTGGTGGTCTGATGGCTACCGCTTCTGCTTCATAAGCAGAAGGTCATGGGTTCAATCCCAGGCCCGCCCCTTTCATCATACTTTGTAGTTGTATATCTCTCACTTGCTTCTATCTTCCATTCTAAATATATCACACTCAACCTATTCGTTCATAGCAAACGTTAGAACCAGAGACGGACAAGAAACCGTTTCCCTAACGCTTCCATTCTTACACGCGCATGCCTTCCTTACGCCTAACTCATAGGCAGTCTGCAAACCACAAAAGCAAACCTCTCTGCCATGCCTTTCTCCCAATCCATACACTCCCGCATGTTCTGGCGTAGATGCAGTGGTATATACGGTCTACGTGGGAGCCAGTACAATGCATCATCAATTCCTCCCCCTTCCCCACATTGGTCTGCATTCTGACGTGGCAGGCACCATTGTCGCCTAAAAATAGAAGATCACCAGCACTTATACACTGAGGAATGCCTGTACGTTGGGCAGCCCTGATTTAAAAGGAGTTGCCAATAGGTTTCCAAGGGCTTCCCAAAACTTTTAAACGGTTTCTCTAAAGTTCTTTTCCAAGGATTTAGAGATTTCTAAGAGAGCTATGCTTATTTAGTATTTACATATATTTAACCAAGAAGCAGTGATGATGCAGTTGTACAATATATATTATAATGCTCGCGAAAATGAAATAAAGACCTCCATGGTCCTTGCAGTTGCCCAAAATTTTATGACACTTAAGGTAACAGAGCAAAACCTAGAATGCCGTGAAAAGTGTACTGCGATCTGTCAAACTTGGGTACATTTTGTAGTACCAAGGTACCAAATGGAGTACTAGAAGCGGTATCCAATTTGAACTCGACTACCCAAGTAACCACGAAGTTTTATATGAATACTCTATGTTTGCTCTATAGTATGCTATCAGATTTTGTTTTAAAGTGACATAACCTTTAAGAGCTTTATAAAGCATAATTAAAGAGGAAAAGGGCCCCACAACAACCAAATTAATGCAATACTTGGTAAAGCAGTTTTAATGCATAAGCCCTACTAAAGCATTTATGTTTGTATATTTAGGGTTCATGATGTATATTAGCTTAAAACAATGTAAACATACATTGCGCTTGCGTTAAAAATAAACAAAACAATGAATCCATTGACTACCTTTCAATGGGTTTCTTTACCAGCTTAATGTTTTTTTTTGTTGAAATCAGGATTCGAACCCACAACTAGGATGATGGTGTGCTGGATGCCTGGCGCGTTGGTGTCCTGTGCTAAAGCTGCTGATGTAATAAGGTAGGATAAAAGTTCCTTATAAACGAAGCCATTGTGTGTGTTAACATTACTATTCGCCCAGTTATTACGATTAGAAAGAATTCTCTTCGGCGATTGATTTCCTTTCCTTACCAAATGAAACATCAAAAGAAATAATTTGATCATCATTCTTTCTCGTAGAGGAAATAACAGAACTTAATCCACAAAACAAAGCCCTAGCGCATTAAACAGATTTCGGTAGAGAGAAATTAATCGACATTTCCTCTCGCTCCTTATGAATAAAAGAGTCTCATAGATAAAATACAACAATTTTGAATGAATACATATATCTTTAAATCATGAAATGGGGGTTCGAGATGAAAGAAAGTCATTTCATTATTCTTCCATATTCTACAAAACGTAATAAGCGAGTGCGAACGTGCTCGATCGTCTTACTTATTTATTACAGATTCGAGTGCGTTTAATGAGGTTATGTTATCTTTTATGACAGCATAACTGTATATTCACTCTAAACGCTTAGCATAATGCTATACTAAAATAATGCTACAAAGCATTTACAATGTTAATCAAATGCATCATTGCTTGACAGTTATTGAATAAATGCATGATAACATTATTAATGCAAAAAATGTTGACTTTCGACCAAATTAATGCAATGGTATAATGCTTGTGGTTACTTGGGTACTTTGTCTCTATTCGTCTCTGATGCATGTAAGCAGTTCAAATTTCAGGGTTAATTATTTCTTCTAATCATTCGTTATTTCATGTAAATGTGAATCACCAATGTTGCGAGGAATAAAAAAAAAAAAAATTGGGAATACCTGGGTCGAATAGGAGGTCGAACAGTGCGGAAGCTCATAAATTTACGTTCGCATACACACCCCGCCAGGCAAAAATATTGCAAGCTTTCATATGGCAGAATTGCTCCCTTCGTTCGTTCACATTGGGCTCCATTTCCCACCCACCATTACCCGAGCCTTTATAGACTGAAATAGCCCTGCGTGTGCCTCCCTCCTGTGGCCAATGTTTATGTTTTCATTTAGGATAGGTTCGGCTTCTGCGCACTAAAGCTAAATCCCGCGCTGGCGAGAAAAAGAATAATCGCGTCTTTAAAATGCCGAAAGGATGCACTATTGTCGTCCCATTGTGGAGTAATGAAAAATGGCAAGTATCCTTAACCTAGGCCCATTCTACGAATACATACATATGTATGGCTGGTGGGTATGGCTATGATTGCGAAATACTGGCCCAAAGCGAAGCGACAAAAACAAGAACTCCTTTTCGTACCTGGAACTCACACTTTACTGGCAGATTCAGCCTCGAAAGGCTGATTGCATGCAAGGAAAAGGACTTTGATTCAAGCACTCACTCTCAGTTTCTTACTCTCTGTATCAAAGAAATTCCAAGGCTGATTTTTGGTCAACCAAAAGTATGTGGAAGACACTCACTATTCTTTAATGGTAAACCCAACGTTTTCTTGGTTATTTTTAAGATAGGGGAATATGGCTCAATGTGCACTGTTGGCAGAGAAGGCTGGAAATACAAAAATGCCACTAATTTACTTGAATTCTGTATACTAAATGTTTATTTTGAATTCTGTATACTAAATGTTTATTTTGAATTCTGTATACTAAATGTTTACTTAAAGTTGTGACATTTTTCAAAAAATCCACTGAAAAAACATAGTTGTCATTAAAACCGTAATCTTATATTCTTTGATTGGCGCTTACGAATTTTTTGCGGAAAAATCTGAAAACTATTCAAAATCAATGAAACAGTCATTCAAGTCATCGTGCAAAAGTTTGAGTTCACCCCTCAGTATGATGCAAATCGTGAAAACCCTTCCTTGGCCGGGTGGTTAGAGTCCGCGGCTACAAAGCAAAGCCATGCTGAAGGTGTCTGGGTTCGATTCCCGGTCGGTTCAGGTTCTTTTCGAAATGGAAATTTCCTTGACTTCCATGGGCATATAGTATCATCGTACCTGCCACACGATATACGAATGCGACAATGGCAACTTTGGCAAAGTTCTCAGTTAATAACTACACTGAAACAAGCGTTGAAGTAATGAGAACCATGAACAAGTTTTTAAATTTACTATAGAGCTTAGTGACTTTTGAACACACGTAGACTAGCATACGCTCGTCATACACAGTTTGTTTTTGTTTTCCTCAAAGAAACTTGCACACGCTTTCCAGACTCATCAAAATGCATATGTAAATATTACCCAATTTGAAAAATTTAAACCCGGTTTCTGGGTGTTTTTCGAGACTGAGTGCATATTGTTTTCCTCTACGGTTCACAACTACATCTACACTAGGACACCCATACCATTGGGCGTGATAACCACCATGGAAACCAATGAATTCGGCACCGCTCAAACGTCAAATTAGTGAACTCGTGCATTGGTCCATTGTTTAAGATATTTATTTTTAATTTTCAGGTTACAAAACACTGTCATCAAAGTGCTTATTTTAGCCAAACACATGTTTGAAAATGAAACTATCAATAACCTCAAGTTGGAGTTAAGGGGGCAGAATCCGTCATTGATTTCGGAATTTTCAAAAGCAGTTTTTTGGTTCAAAATCAAGAAAATTTACAGAAAAATGTGTTCACTGTATTCCATCCTCCAACCAAAACACAGTGAACACATTTTAATCAAATAATTTCTAGTTTTGAACAGAAAATGTTTCGATGATAAGGATGATTACTTAGTAAACTACAAACAATATTGTTACAATCACACAATAACACATTCTCGGAACACGAAGAGAGGCGAGACCGATCAGTATGTTCAACACCACCCAGACAACCAGAAGTCGCATAACAGTTTACGAACAAAGTCGTTTATTTACACAAATTTCATCACACCCGCACAACATGGTGGATAATATCGTTTGATCGATGAGTTTCCTCGAATAAAACGCTATTTTATGAGTTCATACGTATATTTCGTTTCGTCCCGTATACTCGTACAAAGTAAGTCGGATCAATCCGTAGCAGCTGTCAAATCAATTTTGTTATCATAAATTAAGTCGCATAAGAGTACAAACTAGTTCGCAATAAAATTTACACACTCGCATTACATGTTAGTTTTCATCATATAAAATATGCACGTATATCGCCTCCACTTTTGTACGCATAAGGCCTTTTCGCAACATCTTATATGTGAAACTTTGCGCATTTAAGCATCGCATAACGCAAAAGGTGATTTCGTTATATGTACATTCTGGTTGTCTGGGCAACAGATTAGTCAGTGATCAATCCATAAGCATGCAATAAAGAAGGCAAGATTTGCGCGCGTTGTTTCACTAAAATAATGTGGTTTAATTGGATGTGACTGGAAAGAACTAGGATTGACAAACAGACGTAATACTGACGAAATTTCCATCGATCAATCATTCAACGATCATTTCAAATTCGCTTTGTTACAAATCTCACAACCATAGGCGCGTGCATCGTTGTTTTTCGCGATTGACGTTTCACACTACCGCCATCTGCCGGACTTGTTGCACGAAACACGTTTTCGTGCAACATGCTCACCAGATGATGATGGTGTAAACTGGGCGATGGATTTTGTAGAAATTTGTTCTAAGTGTTACGTCTGTTTGTCTGTGGCTATAGTATGTGGATAAGGAGCGTTTGAAGAAGAAGAGTTGAAGAAATATTGGAATTATTGGGAAAGAAAATGAACCCGATTTTTCACATAGCTTAGGGATCTGTGGAATGCATTGCTGAAGGTATATTTCCCAACATCAAGGTTGACTGGTTTGATCAGTTCTGCATATTTAAAGCTTCAATTTTAATTAGCTTCATAAGATGCTTCTTTCCTCGCCAGAAATAGATGTAGGAATGTCATTTTTCTGAAAATTTGTTCCATGCTTACTGTGATTAAAATTGCATTTTTTTTTTCTGTTGCCAATGCCGTTCGCATCGCTACCATTTTTTCCTTAGCAACACTATTTATCCAAAAACCTTCGCTAGAAACTAGGACCAGGGTTGGGAAAAATCTGAAATTCACTCCACTGTAGTCAAACAAAGCCAATAAGGCAATCCATGAGACAGCTGCGATCAGCTGGTTTTTTGTTTACCAAGAGCTTTTGACGTTTCACGATTGGAGTGACCGTTCGATTACAAAGGAAAATGTAAAGCTCCGGCAACACTCGCATGCTTTGTTTACTCATTCGTTTCGGTTGCATTCACACTTTGAGCTGTCAGTCCTATCGCGGAAAGTCCTCATGGATAGCCTTATCACAGTCAGCGATGCCAGTGAAACTCACGCCCATCGCTGCTGTAGGCAAAAAGCCTTGAAAATTGCAAAACACCCGTTGCTAAGGGCAACCCACAATTACTGTAGAAAAATGTTCTATTTCCCGCTGCATTTCCCGCATTTAGAGCCTTCAATAACACTACTGATTTAGAGAAATTCATGTACCCAACAAAGGCTATTTGATGAGATTCACGATTTTAAACTACTGTAGTGAGAGAGGCACGTGATTTTCGTGAAATTCAAGCCTACTGCTATTACCATTCCCAGCACTGACTATCTTGTCCTAGGTCAAAGTGCAAAAACGAAACTAATTGCCTGTCAAAACAGACCAGTTCTCATTGGTTGTTTCGGCAAAAGCCTACTTTCAGATTGCTGAGTTTGATTGCAACAGGGCACTTTGTTGCCAGTCCGGCCGTTTTGCTAGTTTATAAACTACAGTTTCTACCAAAAGTTTGAAAACTTTTCATGAAATATTGTTGGTTCAAATCTGTTTATATTCGATGTTAAGTTTATCGCATGAGCTCCTACAATGCTAAAATAAAAACAAATACTTCAGTTTGAGCAATATAATGGAAATTGCGTCGATTTTTTTCTAAAATTATTGCCGCTTTCGGATGTAAACCTGATTTTAAATAAGTTTGCATCCTTTATTGCACCAAAGGAATGCAGCGTGCAAAAAACGACCAAATTATGAGCTTTGATGTATGAATTTGTTCACAAGATTTGCTTAATGAGGATTCTGGTAGCACTGGCTTTTGTATCGTCAAGGTCATCGACTGAAAAACAACGGGGCAGTCTTAGTTGAGCTGTCACGTCCTGTCCTACACGGAGAAAACGGAAAACTCATATATGAGCATTTTTTAACTTATTTTTGAGTTATTTTTCTCCCTCTATTTCATTCGCTCATTCTATTGTTGTCAGAGAGCAAAGAGCAAAACAACTCAAAAACCGAACCTTTGTGCGTTACCTCAAATTTGAGTAAGTGGCATACTACTGGAAGTTGAGTTATTTGATCTGCCGGTTGAGTGAAAAGAACTTAGCCAGTAGGTATTTTTTTGCAAATGAAAACAACTTCTACCCCATCAACTCAAAATTAAGTTAACGCACGAACCCCCCGAATTGAGTAGAATGAACTCACTTTTGAGTACCGTAAACCGGGGGCAAATTGATCACTGGGGCGAATATGATCAGTTCGGTACCAAAAAACATTTCCTCCCAAAGATGCTGAAGGTTTCGTTGGCACCACAGACGTTCCATGTTTTCTAGTTTATAGATGTCTAATAATGATGTTGAACTATTTCATTTTTATTAGGGTCAGTTTTGCGTAGAAATATTCACACGTTTTGAAGGTGTAATCAATCCAGTTGGAAATGTCCGTGCTACACAATCCACTAGTGCCATGCCTACATGTCAACTTTGAGTATTTAAAATGTTGTGCAAGCTTAAGTATGAACTACTGAACTCATTTTTGATATCATACAGCATAGCAAGTAACCGTTTATTCTTAAATAATGTGTTTATTTCAATGGAAATTGCCTACAGTTAGGCGTATTAGGCAGATTTTCAAAGATTATTTTTGCAATAAAATGATCAAAAACTCAAGTTGTAAGAATTTTGATATCATTTTCAGATTCAGGAGACCCTGATTTAGTAGATAGGGAAATTTTTTTGTTTGAGCCGGCTTTGTTGTATGGTGATCAATTTCGCCCCACTGTATCATTTTAATTTTTTGATATTAAAACTATTTTTATGATACGTTAAATATTATTTTATGAAAAATCGATTACATAAACTGATTAAGATCAATGGAGTACTGATTTTGTCAAAATTCATTTGACAATATTTGAATTCCGAACGATAGCACAACAAAAAGTTGTAAAATACCAATCAATTTGCCCCCGGATTACGGTACTTCATTTTCTCCGTGTACACGGAGAACCGAAACAACTCAAATTTAAGTCTTTTTCACTCATCTTGACAGCTAAGTGGAATGATTCAAAATTGAGTTGTTTGCAAAGTACCTAATTATGAGTCATTCCACTAATACATTGAATTGAGTGATTTTAACTGTTTTACAAAGACTGTATTTTGGATTAAATGTACCCAATACCGAGAGTTGTGCAGAAGCAGATTTTTGAAAATAATTAAATAGGTGATTTCTTTATGTTGTTAATTGTTCCCTACACATATATACAACACTGACAAACTACACTTTATTTGCTCTTAAATAAAACTGTACAAAAATATGTCCAACAGTCTTGATTAAATGCCCAGTTGTGCGAATCTGCTGCAGGTACTCCGTGTGCTTCCGTTGTTTAGGGTCTATCGGCAGGACATTCCTTCTTTACGTCCATCGTTCGGAGGCTGTAATGCTGGGAAAAATTGAGGTTAAACATATCGTGGCGTAGATAAAATGAAATAACAAACTTACCAATGATCACTCCATACTGATCCCTAAATGATCCTTACGTGCCAGGGTGGCAGTCTCGGTTTTGACCCATCTGTTGAATATCGATGATTAAGTGGTTATAATGGGAATTTAATTGATAAAATAGTTAAAAAATAACGTACCCGGATCGCACCTGCATTCGACCGACGACCAAACTTACTATAACGCACAAATAAAATTTTCATCCAAAACTAAGTACTGTATCAATACTTGCGTTTGGATACTTTCTCAGAATGCGAAACAAAACAAAATAAAAATTGAACGATTTCAGAAACAATATCTATCAAACAACTCAAAAATAAGTAGTTTCAAGTGTACCTCAAGTTTAAGTTAAAAGTACTTAAAAGTCAGAATAAAATGATATCCAAAACAGTAGTGTTGGAAAGGTACTTCATTTTGAGTACTTTTTATCTTATGTTTGAGTTGTTTCGGTTCTCCGTGTATGCTAGAAAAAAGACTGCTTTCGACGTTTTGTCCCTATCGACGTTTTGGGAATCGACGTTTTGGGATACGACGTTTTGTCGTCTTTCGACATTTTGTCCCTAATCCCATGAATAAACATTTACTCCAGTAATCTATCAAAGACTACTTGTATCAAGTTGTATGAATTCGTGGAGAAATTTTCTTGATGATTCACTGTACGAATTCATTAGGTATCTCAAACTCTTCCTTTTTCAAAATTAGTCCAATATTTATGAACTCATACCCAGTGCACATCGTTCGTCCATTCCAATTTTATCACACCGAAACATGTAATCACAACAAAAAGAGCAAACAGACGTTCCTTGGCGACATCCTACCTCAAACACGTGACGGGTAAGTGAGTTACACCACGCGCTCCAAAGAGAGAGTGCGCGCCAAACTGCCGTTCAAGGAACCAGGAGGGTTGAAAATGTCCTGCCGACGGCTCCTTGTGAGAATGAGTGGTACCTTCACTCACAGGATCCTGTCTGCTGCCAGTCTGACATTTCACATTCGAGCTCCCAATCTGGCTGAGGAAAAAACTGGTATCGCATAAGCTGCTACGAGCTCCGAGTGATGTTGTGATTTTGACAAGTTGTCGAAAAATTATACTTTTAGCATTCAAAACACGCTGATTCGGACGAAAAGTGTCGAGTTTCATGTTCCCAACCTGACGGGCGAGGTGTGAAAGCAATCATTTGTAACAAATACCGATTGAATTATGACAAACCAAGCAAACATATGCTTCACCACTGTCATCATCAGCGAAGTTGGAGTTCTTCGATCCCAAAAATATTGATGAAAATCGTGAAAAACGACAGGCCCAGATTTTCCGTCTGGTTGAAGTCTGTTTGGGTGACAAGAATAGGAGGAAAAAAGTGTCAAAGTTGAAAAACGAACACCCAATCAGTGATAATAGTGTCCATTGACGTATGTTGTGCCCTTTGGAAGATGTGTAAAATGATCGATATATGGTTCGTGAGGCGATGAAAAACTTTTTCCGTTCCGATGGAAGCAAAGTGTACAAATTAATTACCGAATAAGTTTATGGGGCGGAGGCGTTATTTACTCTCCCAATGGATTTTCCAAATAACTCCCTCGCCATCGTGATGCCGTTTCTAAGTGTTTGGTGAAAAGTGCGACCATAAGTTAGTAAATAGCATGGTGTGTAAAGTGACGGAATCAAGCTCGCGGCTGAGTTCGCTTATCTAAATGGGAAAATCTCAAGGTTGAACGCTAATGTGTAGAATTTGCTGATTCCAGCGACCTCGCGAAAAACGTCGCCCTGTTGGGAGGATTTGTTGTAAGGCCCAGAAGCAAACTAAAGATGGCCTTCAATACTATGTATCGTGCACTGAGGCTGCGTCTTGTGAACCGTAAGATATCTTCTCTTTGATATTGTTGTTTTTTTAAGCCTATGCTTCGACCAATTTTCCACCTATTTGCATTGGGATGTGTAACAGTTCCAAGAATTCTTCCACCTCATTCACCGTCAGAGAACTGTTGGTGTGCTTTGAACTTGCTTGCGCTTGAATCAGTTACCAGATCGATATTTGCTTGCTTACCACGAGTTGTCCATATAGTATACAGTAAAACCATAACATGTGTATCCAAAACGAAAAAAAACCTGAAAATATAAAATCATTTACATAAGTTGTTATAATTTTATTCAACAGAACATTAATTGAGGCCAGCTTCGTAATGAATTTCCTTCTCCAAGATAAATTCAAATATTTTTTATAAGTAATGTATCACGCAATTGATTTATTTATTTTTTTATTTACTACTAATAGTAAAACTTGCAATTCACGAAAATTTCACCAAGTTGAAACTGTGTCAAGTACAAATATTTCATATGGTGAATAAAACTGGTGTTATATATACGAAACTTGTTCCACGAAATATTATCGGATATTAGCAGAAATACGAAAAGCTGTTTTCAGTGTCATGTTACTAAAGAAGACTTGCAAGTATCAGTAAATAAATTTCTGAACAAATTTCTAAAATATTCAATATTTGAAATACAGTCGACTCTCCACAACTCGATGTTCTATAACTCGATATATTCTATAACCCGATGGATTTTGCGGTCCCTTCAAATTCCCATACATCATGCTCTCCATAAGTCGATCTTTCTATAACTCGATGTCTCCACTAGTCGATGCCACGTGGGAGGAAAATTTCCCTCCATAACTCGATATCCATTTAAAAACCCATTTTTATACAGGGAGACATGGACCATTTCTGGTTTGGCAGTGAATAAAGGACTTGCAAGTTGTAATAAAAGTTTAAAAACATAAAAATAAAAAAAATATTTTTTAGTAAAAATCAAGGATTTTTCGAATATTTTGATAAAAGTGTCCAGAGATATTTTTTAGAATGCTATCAACAAAATGATATTGTCTGTTTGCAGAAGTGATCATAAAAGTATAGAAAATATAGAAATTTGAGCCTTTGATGTTAAAATGTTTGTTATCGGTATGTTCTATAACTCGATAATTCTATAAGTCGATGGTCCCTTGAATATAGAGTTGTGGAGAGTTGACTGTAACTTCTAGATAAATACTAGAGGAATCTTGAAAGGTAACAATAAAATATCAATCAAAATACGGTGTGAAAATTGTAAAATTGATAATGAATGTAATCTCTTAAAATTCAACAACGAGTACTACTCCTACTCCTACTACGAGTAGGATTCCGTTTTTGGCATGCTCCATTTTTGGCACCCCCGATTTTAGCAACAAAATTGATCCGTTTTTGGCAACATTTTTAAATTTCATCAAATTTTTTTTTTATATAGGGTAGGTGTACCAGTTATGGACATAGTGGTTCCCTGTTTCGCCATACGTGATTACTTTTATGTCTCCAAATTTTGAAAATTTTTGTGTGTTGTAGTAGTTAGATTTAGGATATATCTTGATGTTAAAACATTCAAAAAGATTTAAAATGTAAAAGTTATCAAAATTTCCCATATGGCCAAATTGGGAACCACTATGGCCATAACTGGTACACTTTCCCTAATCATTTAAACAGCAGGTCAGCTTCATGCCTACCGCAGTCCAGAGCTCCATCTTAGGCGGCATCCATATATTACGTAACGTTAAAATTGAAAATTTTCGACACCCTCCTCCCCTTCGTAACGCTTTTTGTATGGATTTTTTTTTTGGTATTAGCCGTAACGCTTGAGCCAACTCCCCCCTCCCCGTAGAGCGTTACGTAATTTGTGGACGGCGTCTTAGTGGATATTTCCCCAATTACCACCAATCTCCAGGGATCCCGTACGTGACTATTTATTTGGGATGGTCGTGTGTTCGCAATATTTCGTGAAGTCATTTATCTCTATTAGTATCTTGACTAGAATTCCAACGTCGTTTCTCAGGCATTCATACTGTGTAATCAGCCCACATGAGTCTGCCGGCAATTTGTACACTTAATAAAAATGATACTTTCATTCTTCAGATATTGCACTATCCGTTTTAACTAAGCGCAAGCACTGACGCAAGAGCTATAAAAGGTCTTGGTCACATATAAGAAATATAGTCTAGACAGTTCCTAGAGAAATATATACCCCAACGGCTTTTTCTGATTGCCTTGTGCCGCTTATTATCTCTTGAAAAGCGTCAGAAATATGAGCACAATCAATGAAGACTGCGAATCTTATGTGATGAAATAAGCGAAATCGTATTGGCCAAAATGTATCAATTACCTAATAAAATGTCTTGACTTCTACAACCTAAAAATAATTATTCTGGATCGTTCTGGGGATAGTAAGATTGTTTACTTTACACTTTGCATGAACATGAGTTCAATCCCGATTGAGGATGTAGGAATCTACATGCTCGTATAAAATATATCTCGAAAACTTATTCTAACAGTCTCAAGTCAGTGCACAAAGTTTCTTAATCGATCCTACGGGTTTCGCAAACAAAATTCTACGCGTTCCAACCTGAACCAAATCGATTTTTCACTTTTGGAACGTTTAATTTAAGATTTACAAAACGGCGTAGGTAAGATTTTCAACTTTTGCAACCTAACTGCTACTTTCACCGCTCCGTTGTATGGAAGTGACTTACCCACGAATCAATACAAAACACTACTTGAGTCGATTTTAGTACTTGTACTGAATAAAACGGTTTATTTTTTGTAATATAATTGTTGTGGGAAGTAATAGAAACTATCTACAGTGAGAGGCAAAATAAAG
This sequence comes from Aedes aegypti, assembly GCF_002204515.2. NCBI lineage: Eukaryota > Metazoa > Arthropoda > Insecta > Diptera > Culicidae > Aedes > Aedes aegypti. The sequence goes on from NC_035109.1 coordinate 245,407,852, forward strand.
TGCCCACCTTACCAGTTTTCGAATTTCTCTCATTGATTTGGTTCAAATTAAAGTTAACACACCTAAATCTTTTGTGATATTTTATTTTTGATGTTCTTTTAAAGTTGCACTTACGAAATTTTGATAAAAAAAAGAATTTTACTTAAAGAAAAAGAAAATCAATTTGTATTGAAAAAAAAGTAGTGACAAAAATAAGTGCCCACTTCCTTCTTGGCCCCAGAAAAGATGATTTAAGAAAAATAAAAAGCAATTTAATAGTTAATGTGTCCTCCTTTGGCCTTAAGGACTTGCTGGAGGCTCTTCGGCATGCTTTTCACCAGGTTTTGTAGGTGTTGTGGATCTAGTTCTTCCCAGGCGCGCTCCAAGGCTTCAAAATAATTATTTTTGTTGGTAACACCAGTTTTTTCAACCCTGGCATCGAGAATCGCCCACAAATTCTCGATGGGGTTGAGGTCTGGGCTTTGTGGAGGCCATTCCAGCGGTTTAATCCGACAAGACCGGAAAAAAGACTTGGTCTTCTTTCCAGTATGCTTCGGGTCGTTGTTCTAGAGAAATATGAATTTCTCTTCAAGGCCCGTCTGGATCAGCGAAACCTCCAGATTTTCCAGCAAGATGTTAATGTAGGAATCTGCCATCATTATTCCGTCGATTTTCACGAGGTTTTCTACTCCACTCCATGAAAAACACCCCCAGACCATCACATTTCCTCCTCCATGCTTCACCGTTCCTTGGATGTGGTGCTCTGCATCACACACGAGCCCGCCGCTCTCGGTTAGACAGCTCGAGCTTCAGGAGCGCCACATCCAAGGAACGGTGACGCATGGAAGTGTGATGTGATGAAATGTGATGGTCTGGGGGTGTTTTTCATGGAGTGGAGTAGGAAGCGTCGTGAAAATCGACGGAATAATGACGGCAGATTCCTACATTAACATCTTGCTGGAAAATCTGGAGGTTTCGCTGATCCAGACGGGCCTTGAAGAGAAATTCATATTTCTCTAGAACAACGACCCGAAGCATACTGGAAAGAAGACCAAGTCTTTCTTCCGGTCTTGTCGGATTAAACCGCTGGAATGGCCTCCACAAAGCCCAGACCTCAACCCCATCGAGAATTTGTGGGCGATTCTCGATGCTAGGGTTGAAAAAACTGGTGTTACCAACAAAAATAATTATTTTGAAGCCTTGGAGCGCGCCTGGGAAGAACTAGATCCATAACACCTACAAAACCTGGTGAAAAGCATGCCGAAGAGCCTCCAGCAAGTCCTTAAGGCCAAAGGAGGACACATTAACTATTAAATTGCTTTTTATTTTTCTTAAATCATCTTTTCTGGGGCCAAGAAGGAAGTGGGCACTTATTTTTGTCACTACTTTTTTTTCAATACAAATTGATTTTCTTTTTCTTTAAGTAAAATTCTTTTTTAATCAAAATTTCGTAAGTGCAACTTTAAACGAACATCAAAAATAAAATATCACAAAAGATTTAGGTGTGTTAACTTTAATTTGAACCAAATCAATGAGAGAAATTCGAAAACTGGTAAGGTGGGCACTTTATTTTGCCTCTCACTGTAGTTTTTTAATGCGAGCAGTTTTAGAAGATATGTTATGATTCTTCTCAATTAATTTTCTCAAACCCGTATGAAAGTGACTTGCATCGATTTGAAAAAAATAATCGAGTTATGTTAAATTCATTAGGGTTAGTTAGGCAGCCGTATTTTACGATATTTTTATTTTTCCAATGTGTGCATATAAACAATTCAGAATTCATATTATTTTTAGCGATTTAATACGCCGTTTTATGGCGCAACCATAACAAATGCGTGCAAACTACACTTTATTTTCAATAAAATCATTAACACATGTGATGAACTGGATTTGGTCTGTTTTGAAATTCGAGCGAATTCACGTTACTCGTCTGTAGTCATTGTCGATCAAAGTAAGCATACATATCTCATATGTCACTCGTCGACTCCCAAGAACCGATGCACGAGTTCACGAATTTGACGTTTGAGCGGTGCCGAATTCATTGGTTTCCATGGTCACATAAATAACACGGCACCGCTCAAACGTTAAATAGTGAGCTCGTGCATTGGTCCATAGTAACCCAGTCACATAGAATGACAACTGTCGATAAACTCGAGTGCAACAACATCCTAATGGTATTTTTAAAAACAATTTTTGAAAAATAAAATGAAAAAGGGTTTTGTTTTTGGCATCTGAAAATTTTGACTTTGTTGCCAATAACGGAATCCCACTGCCTTCCTTAGCCGAGTGGTTAGAGTCCGCGGCTACAAAGCAAAGCCATGCTGAAGGTGTCTGGGTTCGATTCCCGGTCGGTCCAGGATCTTTTCGTAATGGAAATTTCCTTGACTTCCCTGGGCATAGAGTATAATCGTACCTGCCACACGATATACGAATGCGAAAACGGCAACTTTGGCAAAGAAAGCTCTCAGTAAATAACTGTGGAAGCAAAGACAAATTAAAGACCCCCATGTCCCTTGCAATTGCCGAAAATTTTATGGCTCATAAGGTAATCTAGAATGCCATTCAAAGTGTACGGCAATCTGTCAAACTTGGGTGCCTTTTGTACTACCGAGGGACCAAATGCAGTACTAGAAGTGGTACCCAATCTGAGCCCGAGTGTGACGGACCTGGTGAAAGTGCTCATAAGAACCTAAGCTGAGAAGAAGAAGAAGGAATCCCACTGTGCTAAGGAAGACTCTTTTTGAATATTACTGTTAGATTTTTCCAGAATTACTTACACGGACCCCTCCAGGAAGTTTTCCAGGATTCCTTAAAGCATTTGACCAAGAAGAAATTCTTCACATCTTCCAAAAAATCCTTGGAAATAAAAATGCTCGGGCAATCCCAAATGTGCGAAAGTGTCCAATGAAAAATCCATGGAGGAATTTCTAGAGAAACCTCCGTAGGAATTTCTTTTGATATTTATTGAAAATGTTTTATAGAGATCAGTTTCTGTACACATTTTTGGAACCATCTCCTGGAGAAATCCCAGGAGATGATAGGGTAGACGCACCAGTATTCACCATCTCAAACTATATACCGTTTTATGATTTTTTTTTTTTTTTTTTTTTTTTTTTATTAGCGACACTTTACACTGAAATAGTGCATTCGTGTCGTATAATATTAATTCTAATCTTTTGTTACAATCTTATTTTTTCTTGATCGGGTATTATACACCTTCCAGTCCGATTCCGAATTCTCATTGCATGCTCTTTTCGATGATTGTTCTTCTCTCGTTCCATCCGCCTTATCGATTGACAATCGCCTCTTCGCAGAGTCCAGCTCCGTACTGGTTTCTATCGTCCCATCGTGTGCGTTGTCGTCATCGGTGCTGTCGTCGTTGTCGTCGTCGCTTGTTTCAGCTTCAGTTGACGGTAATGGGCTTATTGTAGTGGATTGGTTGGTGTCGTTATTGTTTTGCTCTTTCGGCTTTGGAAGTGTTTGCGGCTGTGCCTTTGGTTCATTAGTTTTCTGGCAGCTTACATATGTATGCTGTCCGTTGACCACAATGTGCGACGGTACCGCTTTATCCAGCCGCATACGTACAATTCTGACGCCGTTCGGTAACCCTTTGAAATAATTCTTCCACACTTCGTTTTCAATAGATATCACTTTACCGTATTGCTCCATGTGATCGTTGATGACAGTGTTTGCCATTTGCGGAGGAAGATCGTGGATCCTCAAGGTCGTTAAAGGTCCATCCACGTAAATCGGGATGTGGTACGTTACTCCCTTGTACACGATGCAATGCTGGAGATGATGTTGTTTGAATAGCCGCGGGGCTACACCGGCGTCGTTCATCTCTATGTACACACGATTGTGAAGGTTGTGTAATTGGACGTTACGAACGTCCGCCATGTCAAGTTTGACAAAGTCCCGAAGAAACTCCTCTACCTGGTCCACATCTGGTCGCTTCGGCAGGACACTAAAGTCTACCACCAAGGTGTTCTTTCTATACGATGTCATTCTAAATCGAATGCAACGTATAGACGTGGTAAGCAGTAAAGTTAAACCTGAGCACAGTAAAAGAACGTGTGTCGCTTACGACGAGCGATTGCCAACTCCGTTTTATGATGAAAATCTACAAAAAGCCTTCTTTGCTCATTAGATCACACATCATGTGACAAATTAAACATAAATTTTGAATTTTGCTGTGATTACAGAAGAAAAAAATCAGTTTCAAATCATCTTATTTCGCCATGGTGTTCCTGAATTCACCATCTGCCATGAGAAATCAATGTGATGTGACAACATTAACAGAAACCTTAAATTTTGTTGAGATGCATAGAACCCAGACAACCAGAATATTTGTATAACGAAATCACCTTTTGCGTTAGGAGATGCTTACATGTGCAAAGTTTCACGTATAAGATGTCGTGAAAATGCCTTATACGTACAAAAGTGAAGACGATATGCGTGCATATCTTATATGATGAAAATCATCATGCAATGCGAGTGTGTTGATTTTATTGCGAACTTATCCGTACTCTTGATTTATGATAACAAATTTGATTTGACAGCTGCCATGTTTTGATCCGACTCGCTTTGTACGAGTATACGGGATGAAACGAAATGTACATGTGAACTCAAAAAATAGCGTATTGTTCGAAGAAGCTCATAAATCAAACGATTTCATCCACCATGTAGTGTGGAGGAGATAAACATACATTTTTCAGACATCCTAATGCCTAATGGCGCATTAGCTATACTTATGCACTCTTATTTACTACTGAATACGATATTGTAGTTACTAGGTGTAGAAATCGGTGAGAAAAATCTTAGAAAAATAGTTGGAGGATTTTCTAGAGAAACTCTTAGCGAGGTTTTACGTAAATTACTGAAGGGATTTTTAGAAGAATCATTGTAGGTATGAAATAATTCTGGCCTAAAACAATCCATTGCCAAGCAGGACAGATCCCTGCTGAAGTTTTAATAGGTTAGTCTGGACTGGAAGAATATCTAAAACAAAACTCCTAGACAAGTTTCTGGAGCTCCTCCTTTAAAAACTTATGTAAAATACCTAGGAGAACTGCTGCATTATTCCCTGTGTGAACTTATGTAGAAATCTCTGGTAGAACTGCATGTAGCTTTAAAAGATCTCCTGAAAGTTTATTTTTTCTAGATAATCTTGGATTTTTCACAGAAATAGTTGAAGACTTATGAGATAAGTTCTTGGAATCCCGGGAGCTTTATCTGAGAGAGTAATAAAATATCGGTCAAAAATATGGGTAAAGACCCGAAGTTTGCCGGTCCTGAGACTACGCTTGAAGCTTGGGCATCAATCATGAGTATTAACTAAAAAAGGGCTGTTAAATACTAGCAATTCAATGACTCATGCGAGTGCTGATTACTGAACAACTGATTCGGTGTTGCTGCTAGTACAAAGCCCACTTTCTGTGGCTACCTGAGATTAAACTAAAAGTAAAACATGGATGGTGCTAGGGTTCTGTTGCATGGTCAAATATCAGTACTATCGATTTGGTTTCTCAGAAATCTAATCGATTATGGTTGATAAGAGGGCGCCTTCTCTGAGATGTAAGTCTTATTAGGTGGAATCAAAACAAAAACATATAGATATTGTTCCTCATTACCTATGAATGGAAATCTAGTAATGCGACATGCACTATACACTAAGAATAAAGGAAAAGCCACAATAAATCAAAATAATGGTCGCAGTGGCTCTTCCCAAAAAAAGGGATTTCTATGGGAATTTTTGTCTAACGAATGTGGAGAATGATACCATGTGAACATGGGCAGTATGAGGTGTCGCCACTATTAGCCTGGGAGATAAATTAATAAATTTTCATTCGATTTCTCAATTAAAATTAACAATTTTCTGCTCCTTTACTCAAGTTGGGTTGTAAGCATTTTCTATGATTTTACTATAGAACAAGCATATCAATGTCATGCAACAATCTCTTGGAGGCGCTTGGTAGCTAACTCTTTGTTTTCCATAATCAATTATGTTCTACCTCACCCCATCCATTTCACACTGTGAAAATACAAACAACTCGCATAATATAGGATCATGCCCAGAAAGGCTTGGTAACTGTAGCATTTGTTTTTAAGTATATGACCACAACTATATAGATCTGACAACTATCGACCTATAATTTATTTTTATATTTATTTAATTCAAATGGAACTAATTACAGTCAATAATAACAATCGATGAAATCCATGAAACATGAATGTATTTTGAGACACAGGTGCAAAAATTACAAAGATATCATATAACAAATTAAATTTTCCGAAACTGGAGGGATAGGAGGTGCTTGACCAAATGTGTAGTTTGTCCACATTCAGTTTAAACATGGTACAAAATATATTCATACTTTCAAATTACGGTTATATTCGATCATGATTGCGTGATCCAAATTATTTTGCCATATTCAAAATTATTACTAATTAGGCTCAAATTTAACTTATTTACGATTACAGTCGCCTCTCCTCATCTCGATGTTCTACATCTCGATATCTCTCCTTATGTCGATGATTTCATAATCCTGCATACATATTCACTCTTCATATTTCGATATCCTCCTTAACTTTTTCAAAAAGGTATGCATATGTCAAGCTTGTGTTATTGTACGCAAACATTACTCTCCGTCATTGCATTCTTTTCTTCGAATACAGCATCTTGATTGGACTAAGATATCTCAATTTTTCAACTTTGTCCGGTACTGGGAGATCTCCCCCTACTTACTTTAGTTTTGATGGCGCAACGTCGTTCAAGACATGACCTGCGCCACAATGTTACGCTCACAAACTCGGTCCATGGCTGCTTGCCTTCAGTTTCTCGATTGTCCCACACTTTCAAGATCCTGCTCCACTTGGTCAAACCCCCTAGTTCGTTGCGCCCCTCTTCGTCTTGTACCAGCCGGATTCGAGATGAACACCATTTTTGCGGGATTGTTGCCCGGCATTCTCACAACGTGCCCCACCCATCGTACCCATCCAGCTTTGGCGACTTTCTGGATATTGGGTTTACCGTAGAGTTTCACAAGCTCGTTCCATTCTTCTCCTCCATACGCCGTTCTCTCATACTCCGCCAAACATCGTCCTTAGCACACGTCGTTCAAAAACTCCTAGCGCTCGCAGGTCCTCTTCGAGCATTGTCCATGTCTCAGGCCCATAGAGGACTACCGGTCTTATCAGCGTCTTGTACCGCAATTTCTCAGCAGTTCTAAATATTATGACGCTGGTTAATTTTTCATTTGTGGCAAACGCATAATAGGTATAACAGTATTACCTACCGAATTTTACCTGAGTCGATTAGGCGACAGCTATGAATTTGTGGTGGGCGTGATTACATGCAAATAATCATAGTTGATATAAATATTATTTCTGGCGATTGGTGTACTCTTACTAATCGTATACTGCGCAGGGTGTAAAATAGTTGTTTTGCATTTTTTGTGTAATTCATTTTCCAATATCGCGCATCAACCTAACAACAGTGAAATTATTTTTTCATTAGTAAAACGCTATTGATTCCAACCATATGTTACCGTAAGGCTTGAATCGTACAAAAAACAAGCAATGGTAACTGCTTAGACCAAATAAGCACAGGTGAAGGAAAGACTGTATGTAATTCATGACTTTCCTAGTTCACGGTCGTAGCCAAATATAATATTCTCCTTGCCATGTGATTAACGGAGTTTTCGACATCAATAGGCCTATTCCTGCCGTTAGTGTATCCTAGTAACATAATTCATCACTACGCCACCTTAACGTGATTCCATTGCACGAAAGGAGTAGCTAAAAGAACCGTTCTTTCCTTCGCAGCACACACTTGGGTTATTATTGTGTTAAAAATACCTCATCACGTGTCTCACTTGAATTAATCACTCGTTTAGTTAGCCTACCGAAACAGATCCCTTTGCCTAGTAACTGTGTCCTTTTACAATGACTATACGAACATGTTTGTTTTTATACACATTCCTCTTCTTCTTCTTATTTTTGACATTAACGTCCCCACTGGGATAAAACTGGCTACTCAGCTTAGTGTTCTTATGAGCACTTCCACAATTATTAACTGAGAGCTTTCTTTGCCTAATTTGCCGTTTTCGCATTCGTATATCGTGTAGCAAGTACGATTATACTCTATGTCCAGGGAAGTCAAGGAAATTTCCATTTCGAAAAGATCCTGGACCGACCGGGAATCGAATCCAGACACCTTCAGCATGGCTTTGCTTTGTAGCCGCGGACTCTAACCACTCGGCTAAGGAAGGCCCAAACATTATACTCATACTCAAAGCAAAAACTCAACTCATCGTTTGTACACACCGATGTCCTTTCTCATATCCTCTGCATGACGAAGGGAAGCAATTTAAATTTTTCAAATTTAAAGATACCTAGCCAAGGCGTTTGTGTATATGATATATTTTCATATGATGGTGGCATCTTTTAATATTACACCACCCCTGTTTATCAGTGTTCAAAAGATGATTTGTCTGAATTTCGATAACTACATCGTGTAATCCTCGGTCATGGGGCATAATGTTATTTGTTAATAATGATCGATATTACAAACCGCAGCGAAGGGCACCGTTCTTCCAGCAGGGCAATAATGATAAGACATTGCTGTTGATATTGCCACATGCTATAAAGCTAAATTTTATTGTTAACTATAAATAAGGCCTCAGTGCAAAAGCAAATAAAATAAACTCTTTTGTATTATTATTTCGCGTTATCGAGTCTCCAAAAAACTTAGCATGCGAATGGTAGGTGAATTCTTATTCCGGACGCTTCCTCACTTTCGCCTCATATTACGGACACTTTGATTCGGGTTCCGGATAGGTCTTAGAAATCATAAATAGAGAAGTTAAATTACCAATTAAAATCGTCAAATTACTAAAGAGACGTCAAGGCAGGTGAGAATTATAAATTTGCATAGATATCTTTGGAAAATGCTTATTAAAACGAACCTCGAAAGTAAAAACTTTTGAACGGTAAAAATTGAAACATTTCCTGTGAAATGTTTCCCATACAGAGTAGAGTGTCCGGAATCAAAAGCTGTCTGTAATATGAATCAAAACGGTAATGTTGCCACGATAAAAACATGCATGATTATAAAACTAAGCCAAACTGTGAATTTTCAAGTGCACGAGACTGGAGAATCTGATAACAGTTCGCGTTGAAAATCAATCAAATTACTTGCTTGCTGGTGGTGACCAATGGGATAAATTTTCAACGCGGAGCGCTGTTTGGTTCTCAAGTCTTGTGCTCTTGAAAATTTGAGGTGGTGCTTCGTTTTATAATCACCTTAAGTAAATAGCGTTATTTTGGTCCCTAAGACAAAACGTGTTCCGCACTGTAATATGAATCGATTTGATCCATAATAAGGATCCTCTTCTGCCTCTAATCCATATCTGTGGGATGGACAATGTTATACATTTCGATAGAAATCAACACTATTTCTTTAATACCCGCGAATTTTGAGGTGTACTCTCGATAAAATATATATTCTGCAGTTTTTTTGTCCTACATGGAGACCATCAAAACCGTCCTACATGAAGTACGTCGTAGATCTGGGGATGGCTGTATATTGGTAAATTACTGTTTGCTCAGCACTAACTTGTCTAACGACTAATTTATTTAAAAAAATAATAACATTATTTTTAGCCAAAGACTGCATATTTGTAACATTCACATTTTTGACTATTCCGATTTAATACCTTAGAACTTTATCAAATCATAAATACTTTTAACTTAATGAAATCTTTGAAATTATTCGTAAACATTTTGAAACACTACCGATTTGTGTTGTCACATCCCATAACAGTTACATTGAGTTTATACATGAGCTTCAAATGTAGTAACAATGGAATTTCTATGAGATTTATTTTCTGACTATTCAATCAACATGCGATAAGAGCTGTACAAAATTTCAACCTCAAATAAGTATTGTAAAGTTCTTGGTAATTTGAAAAAAATAAAACTTCTTTCCATTTGTCCATATATTTTCATCAATGCCGAATGTCGAATATTACAGATCTCGCATAACCTGTGATCTCGCCCTAGAAGCCATTGGTAACCGAGAGTGTAGATTGTTTTACCGAGCAAACGAATGGATTTATACGTTATTCAACAAGGCTACGATGAAGAAAAGATCCTCCTCTATCTCCCAGTGGTGATAGTTTTCATCCTGGGCCATTAATTTGCTTAGAAACAAAGAGCTATAAACTCGGTTACCGTAATCCGGGGTATCATTGATCAGCGAGGTAACATTGATCGGAATGACTCATCTCATCAAAAGTTCGTATTATCATTTATTGATGAAACATTTCCAAATCATGAATGGTGCTTCTCTTTCTTATATTCATGAGCTACTTTAAGCGTAAATTTGTCAACTTTTCGAAATAATGATTTTAATTGTTAAGGATGACACTACCGAAGATTCATGTCTCACATAAGTTCTGCAAACGATATAAGCAAGGAAAATGTGGTTCTTACTAAAAATGACATCCCCGAAAACGATTCCGTTGTCGAAACTTTTATAAGTATGAACATTTAGGCAACATTACCGAATTACTGTTAAGAATGTGAGCTTGCCTTAGGAAATTGCCTACTTTTAGGCGTATTCCGTGGTTCAAGGTGTTTTTAATTTTAAAATAACTCAAAAAGTAAATGACTTGTAAGCGTTTGGTCTTCATATTCGGCTTCAGGGACCATGCTTTAAGTAAGTAACCACATTTTAAGTATTACCGAACGTTGTTTACATAGGTGATCAATGTTACCACATATCAGCTAAATCAAAAAATGGCCTAAAACATGTTTTTTAACATGCTTAAATCTCTCAATAAACAAAATACAGTATATAGTCTCGAGCTAGTTTTAAAAATATAAAATTTGCAACATTTGCATTTTCAAACGAAATATTAAAGAAATATTCAGAAAAATGATCAATGTTACCCCGGACTACGGTACCAATGGCTTTTAGGGCGAGATCACAGATTATGCGAGATATATTCGGTTATGGGCAGTATGTTTCTCAGATAGAGATTTCTAAAATCTATCAAATATGCAGAAAATTTTTTTTGATCGACCTTGAAAATTTGAATGATGTTTATTGAAGAACGGATGAAAAACATGATTTTGAAATTGAAAACTTTGATCGAATTCGATGTCTCCTCTTTAATCATTATTTGTTCGGTGTTCAGTCAGACTATTACAAGTTTTTTTTAATAGTTTCAGAAAAACGTAACCCATGCATTCAAAATATCAAAATATTTGCATTATTTGCTGTAATAATGGAACTTATCTGTTTGATGATACAATTTTATAAAAATAAAATTCGAAAAATCAGAATTGATGGAGTACTTTGTGTATCTTTAGAACGCCGAAATATCATCTAGTCCGATTTGTTGAACACCGACCATTTAATATGTCGAGAAGCAATTCAGCTAAAGCATAACGAAATTTAGGATTTGTCAAGAATGCACAGAAAAGTTTGTGAAATTTTCGAACTGTTCTTACAAAATCCACTAACTTTTAAATATATTTTTGTTTTTCAAGAGGGAGGGAATCAAAAACTTCAATAGAGAACGTGAATAGATAGCAAGACGGCTGCGACGACGATCATTTTTGCATTCTGAAGCTTCTCTTTTATTTTCCCTTCACAGCAAAATAGATGAATAGAATCTATTTTCTCGTCCTACCTCACTGAAATGCGAAAGTTCTCGTATTTTCCCGCTAAGCACTGTTTATTACTGACCTAAGCTAATCCCCCACGTATTTGGTCTGTTTACCGCACCCTGTGAAACGTGAGTATAGGGTACGATTGGAGCAAGCATGAAACATTCAACTTGTTCCGCCCAGTGGAAGAGCCGTATAAACCGATCCGTACGAAGGTAAAATGCAACACCGACGATTATAGAATCCTTGTGCGATGTCAAGGATCATCGTGAAAGTACTGGAAATATCCCGAGCGTAGTAATTCATCGCACCGGGCTGGCCGTAGGTCGTAAAAGGATACGGATGATGATGATATCATTAAACCAGAATAGCTAGCTAGGTACACCAGTCTAGCAAAAGGGCGACACTGATTTTACTGGTCCTGGGAGGAAGCCAGAGTTTTGTGCTGGCGTTGCACTCTCCACTCTTTCTCCGTGGTTGATTGGTTGTCGTTGGTGGTTTGGCAGAGCTGTGTGCGCTGGTGTATGACCAGCTGGCCGTATCTGGATCCTTTTCTGTTTCTAGGTATTGAACAGGAACAATTATTTCCCCTGTGGTGCATAAATTTTAATACATCATCAACTGGCATCAGCATAAAAGCTCCGGAGCCTACTCGAGTTTCGTTATGTGGATGATGGTGGGGGATTGAAACGTTGCATGAACATTTATGGATGGTTCCAATTTTTGTGAGAAAAAACATTTTTCGCTTTCCTGTAATATGCTTTGGAGTACAGTCGTGGTCGGGGGTTGAAATGGGTGATAAACGCATATTTTCAAGTTGATTGTTGGAAAACTCTCGTAATTTAACTTGAAATATTCTTTCAAGTAAGAAAATACCTTCAGGTGCACTTGCAAAAAAAAAATAGAATTTCATTTATTTCTCACAGATCCCTAAATGTATGAAAGTTGCGTCAATCTCACACTAGAGATATAACCAGTGAGTCTTTTAGGGATTCCTCCGGGAAGAGCTCTTAATCAGTTTCCGCAGGAATGCCTCCAGTGAATCCTACATAGATTCCTCAAGTAAAATTTTACTGGGATTCCTCCAGGAATTTCTGCCAGGAATGCTACCAGGTATGCCTCCAGGAATTCTGCAAACGATTTATCCTGATATTCTTTCAGAAACTCTTCCAGATACTCCTTCAAAATTTCATCCTGGTAAAACTCTATAAGGATCCATGCAGAGATGTCTCCAAGTCTTTCTCCAGGGGTTGCACTAGAATAATCTCTTCAAGGATTACTTCAGATATTTCATAAGAAATTTCTCCATGAATTCCATCAAGAACACATACAGGAATTTCCCATTTATAGCTCCAGGGATCGCTTCAGGGATTCTATGAGCAAAATCGTCAGGGATTCCTCCAGGAATTCCTACAGGGATTCTACAAGAAATTACTTCACAATTTCTTTTAGGAATTCCTCCAGGAATTCCTTAAGGAATATCTCATGGAAAAAAACCCTGCGTGAGTCACTCCAAGAAATTTTCGAGGTAATCTTCCATGGATTCTTCAAATATTCGTTCTGGCTTTCTAAAAATTTCTCCGGGGATTCAAGAATTCTTTCGAATCATCTTCCAGGAATTTTATCGTAAAATAAGATAATAATTTCTCCAGGGATTACATTAAGAAAATCTCTACCTTGAGTCCTCTAGAAATACCCTATATGGATTTCATTAATTCATTCAGGGATCCAGGAATTCCAGGGATGCTTCCATGAAAACCCCCAAAGATTTACCCAGCAATTTCTTCAAGAATTGCTCCAAGAATTACACCAGAAAAATCTTATTAACATAAGAATAAGAGATTTCTCATGAATTTACTCGGATATTCATTCAGAGACTCCTGCAAGAATTTTTATTTCAAAGAATTTTCATAGGTTTTTTTAAGGTTCTTCCAGGAATAAGGCAAGGGTCCCGCAAGAGATTCTCCCAAATATTACACATAGTATTTCTTCATGATTTTTTTCTTGTGATACCTCAAGGGATGGCTCAAAAAATTTCTCTATTGAATTTTCCTGAAATTACCCAGAGGCTTTTCAAAAACATCAATAAAGGAATTCCTCGAACAATTCCTGGAGAAATTCTTGGAGGAATCCCTGAAAGCTCTCTTACAGTCTACGTACTTTTTTTTCTAGAGAAAACAAGCATTTCTTTATGCAATTTTTAGAAGTTCCTCCAGAGATGGCTCAAAGAATTTCTCAAGTGATTCCTTCAGGAATATATCCAAGGGTTTTCCAAAAACTTCTTCAGCAAAGGAGTTCCTCGATCAACTCCTGGAAAAAATCTTGGAGGAAGCGCCGGAGGCACTCGTATAGTAATTCCTGATTAAACTCTTGGAGAAATTCATGAGGAAATCTTTAGAGGAGTTTGTATAGGAATTTTCACAGGCCATTAACGAATTAACTTGGAAAATCTTTGGACTATTGCTTGTAGAGATTTTCTTGGAGATATCACTAAGAGACTTCTTGAAAATCCTGTAGAATGCTTGGAACAATTCCTGGCGTAAACTTTGAAGAAATTCCTGGAGGCATCCCTGAAAAAATCTCCGGAATAATTTCTGGAGGAATGTTGAGAGGTCTACCTGGGAAAATTTTTGCTAGTATGCTTGGAGGAATTTCTGCAGAAATCACTGGAGAAACAACAAGAGTAATTGTTAAGAATCTCTGGAGGAATTCCTGGACGAAGCTAAGAATTTTTGTAGAGATTTTCCTGGTAGAATCCTTGGAGGAATCTCTGGAAAGATTTCTGGCGGAAGCTCTATAGCAATATCAGGAGGAAAAGTTTGAAGAAATCTTTGAAGGAATCTCTGGAGCTTGAAAAGTTCCCGAAGAAATTCCTGGAGATATCTCAGTATAGACTATACTGCAGACACCTATGGAAGAATAACTAGAGAAACTCCTTGCAAAATCTCTTGAAGAATCGTTGTACAGGTTTTTCTGCCGAAATCCATGGAATTATCTGTGGAGGAGTCCCTAGAGGATCAACTGACAAAATTGCTGAAGGTATTCCTGAAGCCCCGTCGGAACCAGTCTGAAAAAATATCTAGCAACGATCAAAAGTTTTCTTTGGAGCAATTTCTAGAGGAATTATTGGGGCAGTCTGTGGTGAAATCCCCCGTGGAATTTCGTGTAGGGATTACTGTAGAGATTATCTTGGAGGAATTTCTGTTTCAATCCCTGGAAGAGTGTCTGGAGGAATGGCTAGTAGAAACATTGTCGATATTTCGGGAGGAACTCTTGATGGAATCTCTGGAGGTTTTTCTGAAGGAAGCTATATTTGAACTGGTCTCTAAATTTCGTTTATGGGCAGAAGCACAAGGAAGGTTAAGTAATATTGAAAGTTATTCTCTTAATATTCTACCGATCCAAATCACTGAAAATTAAATTTACACAGTAACACAAATATAATCAACAAACTGTGTTCCAGAATCAAAGAAGTCTTTCAACTTTTTTATCAGTATTACAGAATTCTAAATCAATCGTATTCGTCGCAACAAAATATTTTTTTTTTATTAAAAAAAAAACGCGTTGGAGAAACGTTTGACCTTAATAGTCTTCAATAAGACTAAAGTACCTTCAATTTTAAGATCTATAATTTATAAAGAAGTGAATCATCAGAAACAATATGCTATTCATGGGCTTAAACAAAAGAAGGCTAAGGGGGTCTAATGCCCCCTACAAAAAAAGCTCCTTTTAGAAAATTGAAACTTTTGCTCAAGAAATTCGAATGAGTTAAGAAACCACCCCTTCCTAGCTTTGGCTAAAGTTACGCTGATAAATAAATTGATTTGGAGAAGTGACGCAAAGAATTTAATAGTAGTTTAAAAGTTGCAGAATGATGATTTTTACAGCACGAGTAAATTTATCCTACGAGGCTTGCCGAGTAGCATAATTACGAAGAGTGCTGTAAAAATCGAGTTCTCCAACGAGTTACGTACATTTTTTTTTTGCAATTGCGTTGAAGATCACTTGAGGGCATCAGAAATTATATCGGAATGCATTCACCATTATTTTACAATTTCTGAAAAATTGTTGTGTAATGATTCATTACGCAACTCAAAACAGTTGCGTAATGAGAAAGCGTTGCGTAATGAATCATTACAGCGCTGATTTCAGTTGCGTAATGACTATTCCCGCACTGCATACTTCAGTGCAGGAAAGTAGGCCGTTTCATGACAGATTGGCGTGATGAAAAACAGCCTATTACGATGAGAAATTGCAAAAAAGTGATTTTTAGGTTTTCAGTACAAATATTCGGGTACAATTGTTTCATTTCAAAGTCCTTTTTGAACACCGAAACGACCACCGAAGAGGTGAAACCTGTATTATGAGACCATTTAGATTTAGAAAACGAAACTGGGCATCCGACTGCAGAAAATATTGTCTGCTTTTAAAACATGTTATTCTGCTAGTTCAATTAGATGAATGACCACTCTGGTTATTTCTCGCCACCGGAATAACTCCGGTAAAACCCGTTTTGGGGCAATTCAGTTGTTGTACTAAAATCAGACATTCGACGGCTCAATCTTGAAGGATTTTTAGCATTTCAAATAAAAATGAGTAAATTACAGTGGTTTTTTTTTCGGCCACTAAAATACCTAAAAGTTGACCACCGGAAAAGTCTGCATTGTGAGACAATTCAATTTTTGTAATAAAACTAGACATTCGACGGCTCTAAGTTAATGTCTTCGGAAGGAACTGTTTTCAGATGTGGTAGGTCCCTAGTGGCCACAGTGACCAAAACCGAATCTCCTGGGAGGTCTCTGAAATTAGGCAAGTTCTACTAACTGTTTATTTGAGCTGTTTGAGTGTCAAAAATTCCTTATTCGTAACTTTTTGACAGGGACTAAGGGATGTTTACGAAATTTACAGGGTAGTTTTCCTTCAACTAGCTGTTCAACATCAATATATGTAGCTTCCAGTTACTATACAACGTACATTTACTTTCTTAGGGTGGTCCATAATCAGCAAAGTGAAACAATCTTAATTAGTTCATTCGAGTTTCCAGGAGGTACTGTAAAAAATTGAACAAAATCCATCAAGTCTGAAGAGGGACTTAAATTTTAATTTGTTTAAAAAAAAACGATAAAGCTTCAAGCTTCTTGAGCTCCTCCTTAGACTTGGAAAGTTTCACATAAACTTTCACAATAACTTTTGGAAATCTAAATTAGCAAATTCAGGAGGTGTAACTTAAGTTTTTTCTTGTTTCTGATGGGATGGGATTAGAGAATTAATCGTAAGGTAAATATCATCACAAACTATAATTTAAAAAAAAAACCTAGATAAATGATGCACAGATAGAAATCGGAACCACATATCATAAATCAAAAGGCATGATTATATCATGTCATGATGATAAGTCATAATTTCATGAATCCATTGGCCTGGTCATTCGTTTTATGTCATATTCAACAGCACCGACAGTAGAACCGACTTGGGCCACCCTGTAAAGTTTCGTGTTCAACCGGAAAGAATACCATTTGATTTCTGACAGAAGTATCCATTTGGCTGTTGATGGAATCATTAGAAGCACCGTAATATGCATTTCACATATTCCAATCGATTACAGTTAGAATTAAAAATTAAAACTAAGTGGCCATTGAGTAGATTTGAATATTATCCCCACATGTATCAACGGTGGTCATCGCAAACTGACGTACCTCAAAACGAACTGAATTGCAACGATTGGATTCCTACTAACGGTTGATGATAATGATGATGATGGATAGTAAAAGCTACGTTTGCTAAATACACCTTAGTCGGAAACTCTTTCTAACAACATGCAATTCTTTTATGGTCTAGTCATTAGAAAGAACCCAAACGTTCTGAACGTATTTTCGCTGTTCTCCCTTTAGAATTCCCTTTTCTCACCCATATTTTAATGGATTTGTTTAGTGTTCGATTAGATGTGCTGCTGCAGCGTCTGGTGCACAAGCCAAATCATCAGAGTCAAATGAATAAATACTGCGTGATACGGATCTTGGTGGAGCAGGTTCACCAATGTAACTATCTATATTAATAATTGCATTGCAATGTGCACACAGTTTATAGCATTGTAAATCTAGCCTGCTACAATTTCTATTTCTCCTGCAGGGCTGTGTTGCGCTCTGCCACAATTTAATACTTACTTAGTTACTCATGTAATTTTGCAATCGATTTGAATATTTATTACGGAAGTGTTGAATTGCCAAGCTGGTCTACTTTTGAAATGTTTCAAATTTAGCAAATACAACATAACACCCCTGCATTCTAGCAGTCAGCTATTTTGTTTATGTTTACCCCTGCTAACGATTTTTTCTTCTCCCTGTTGAATTTTCCATTACAGATGACGACGATGCCACGACGTCCGGGGTAACGTTGGACGATACCGATAAGCGTGTGATATTGTTGAATCAAAGTCAACGGCAAAAGTACTGCAACAATCATATCTCGACGGCAAAGTATAGGTGAGTGTACGAACGCTTTAAATCATTTCGCATCAGATAGGACCGTAGCTAGATGTTTGATTAACCTGGTGCAGTTGTGCACTGCTGTGATGCATTACAGTCGTAAATCAATTACGATGATACACTCATCGTCGTAATGTGAGTCATTTTTTCTGCGAAAATTATTTTACAACCCGCATTGAATGCCGGTATTCATAGGACTTGGGCTTGGCGGCTTATATCTTCATGGAATCCTAAAATGCTGTATGATCAATTTCTAAAGGTGTACCTAATTAAGGTTTCAAAGTCTCAGAAAATTATTTCGGGAAATACATCGGCATATTACTAGTGAGATCATACACTGAAACAAGTGTTGCAGTAATGAGAACCATGAACGTGTTTTTAAATTTACTATTCCAACCACGATTGAGCTATCATGAACGCTTTTTATTCGCGTTTTGTTCCCTCTCAATCCAACCGCTTCGATAGCCGAGCGGCTAGCGTTCGCGCTTGACTATCACCAGATCCTCGGTTCGATTCTGGTCTGCTGCAAGTTTTTAACCATGATATAGTAATTTTTACTATACAAATGGTGCCATGGTAAAATTGAATGCACAAAATATTCTAAATAAATGCGAATTTAGTCTGCACAAATCAAGTGGCGTTGTGTATTTAATTTAACCCTCTGATATAGTATTTTCAACCGCAACGCTGTTCTCAGTGTATCTCTTATGAAATGAATTATTCTTTCACACAAACGTTGTAGCAATAGAAGCATAATTCATCAAAAACTAATCAATCGCAGGATTTTGTGCTATGACATGCAATCTAATGTGATTTTTGAAAGGATTATTTTTATCTTGCATGAGTCCTAGATACTTAAGTTCATCTGACCAATTTATTTATTCTCCTCATCGTGACAACATATCCACTTGAAGGTTTCAAATAAAGAGCTTTTGGTTTATGTGGGAATATTACTAGTTTTAGAATTTTCTTGTGACGGTAAGGGTTTTTCCATTTGATTTGAAACAAGTAGAATGGGTACTCATAGTACGCATAGGGGAGGAGTTCGAATTACCTGCTACGATATCGGCAAAGGATTTTCCTTGTGAAATACATTCAAAATTAAAAGATTTGAACGACTACCCGACGGAAAAAATTAGTTTGTGGATGAGCATGATTATAATCTTCCTGATGGGTATGATTCTTCATCAACCGATCGTTAACTGAAAAATGAGCATTGTTCGATGCTCTACCAGAGAAATTCCGGAAACGACCGTTATCGTAACGGACGTTATCGTTCATGCCCAATAAATTTGACTTATGATTACCCCCGCAATTACCGCATATGAATTTATCGATATCTTCCTTCACTGGACAGACTTCCTTAGCGTGAGAAGAACCTCCGCAAATCATGCATTTAGCATCCATGCGGTAATGTTTTGTACCATGACCCCACTTTTGGCACCGACGGCATTGAGTGGGGTTCTGGAAATGTTCCCATGTCACACGGACATCGAACATAAGTTTTGCCTTTTCTAAAGTTTTGATATTGTTTAGATCAATTTTCTTAAAAATGAACTAAATAATGTTTTTGAGAAAGCTCTTTCCGAAGAATGCCAGATTGGGTTCTCGTTTTCATAATGATAACTTGGACTGAGGAAAATCCAAGTCAATCATTTGTACCATTTTTGATCTCTTCAGTTGACTTATAGTGATTTGAGAGACCTTTCAAGACGACTTTGAACTAACGTTCAGTTTTGTCGTCATAAGTAAAAAAAAATGCTTTTTCCCTTCAAGATGTTTGACAAGAAGTTCGCGATCTTTAAGAGTTTCCGACAAAACGCGACAGTCTCCTTTCACGATAGGCGGCACTCTTTGCTTTCTCACTTGAATCAAAGAGCCTGGGCTAGAGGCTGCTTCGATTTGGTGTTCGGAAAATTTGTCTAGAGCATCGAACTGATTGCTCATTTCGATGCAATTACCAACATTATTCATTTCACCCTTGGAAAAAAGTTCGCGTTCCGGAGAAACGTCCTTTCTTCCATTCTTACCACGCTTAGTGACAGTTTTAAACCCCACTTTTTTGGAAGGAAGTTGTGAATTCAGAGATTCACCCTTCCTTTTGTTAGTTGTTGATACCATGTTTAGTTAATAAACGAGAAAGACGTGACCTTCGAGAGGTTTTTTCTCAAGACGGTGTCCAAGAAGGATTATCACCGCTAGCTTTCGACAACGGTTCCAACGAAAAATCGAAGGCACGGGTCCAATCAAGGATCGTAAAGGGATCAATAGTAGAAAAATAGTACTGAAAAGTACTGTTTTAGTAGCACTGAAAAGTACTGTTTTGAATTTTAGCACTGAAAAGTACTGTTTTTGTTGCACTGAAAAATACTGTTTTTGTAGCACTGAGATTTATTGTTTTATTGCTTCAGGTAGTTTAAAAAAACTTCCAAGAGCAGAGAGTATTCGTGTACGCACAGCACGAAGGTACGATGCGCACTGAACGAGGATACGTTGCCCACATCAAATAAAGTTGCTAATAATAATAAGGTTTACCTATATCAGCGATCACCAAACTACGGCGCTTCGCATGATTTTGTGCGATCCGCGAGATAAAAATTTAAAGATCATCAGAAATGATGAAAAATTCTATGAATTTATCTAAGCTGCAAGATGATCTCAACTTCATGATCTCAAGTGGGTTCAAATCATTGAAAAGTATCAACAGATAGATCAATCTCCAAAACTATGTCTCTTAGCTTCTAGATTACACAGATAATATACTATTTCATATAATAGTTCAATGATAATGCGAGGCTTTAGATCTCATAACCTGACTAATTTCAATATTAATATGGATGATCATAATAGGAAAACTTATTGATTCAGCTTAGCTTAGCTTAGACTGACTACACATATCAATGGTTGCAATTCCGTGATTGACCGAAATCAGTGAAAATGCACAAAGAATCAACTAGAAGTTCGGCTGGGGTTGGCCATAATCTTCTTCAGTGTGCATAATTCAGTGGCTCTATTTATACAAGGTCAATAACGGCGCCGGCCACGTCCTTGCGGTCAGGTGGGATTGGGGGAAGGAATATTAGTGTGTATCCTTTGCTTTTTTTTAGACCGTGTTTGCCTCTGCATCTCCACAAAGGTTACTAGGAGGGATGTTTGTTAATGGGGAGGATCGTTGGGTCACAGGATTCACTTCGATAAGCGATTAGACCATGACAAATAATTAGTTGTGAGATATAAACATGGTTATATGTAAATATAATATTTTCATTTGATATGAGGAGTAGAGGAAAATTATGCCGACACTTGAGGTGACGAACCATTCAAAGTTTGTTGAACAAATATCTAAATGTAACATTCCTAACACTCTTATTTTTATGCCGACACTTACAGTAACGAACCATCCAAAGTTTGTTGAATAAAGTGAACCTTTCGCATGTCTACACTTGTAGTGTCGAATCATTCGAAGTTTTTTTAATTACAAAAATAAAGGTTAAAAGAAAGGGGTGTTTTCAAAGAAAATGTTAAACATAAATAATTCATGAATCAGAGTTTATGTCGACACTCACAGTGACGAACCATTCATAGTTTGTTGAAAAATCATATTTACGATTATTTTATAGATTAGAAATAGTAGCATGGAACGAGCTCACTAATTGATCCATCATCCTTGACTGAGCAGCAACTATCCACTTTCAGCTTCACTCATTTGCTCGGCAATATAAAAGCACTCAGAGAAAATAGGCGCGCGACCCGAGAGGGAAAACAACTGACGACTTCTCGGGCTTTCTTGACGCACTGCCCAGGAGCAAACGTCAAGGTCGAAGGATCAAACACTTCTAACGGACCGCGCAATTTTTCACTTCTAACTACCGACGCGCGACATGTTTGATCCTACCCTCATCGCCCGCCCCCGCAGGAGCAAGCGTCAAGTTCGAAAGATCAAACACTAGCGGGATTTGGGGCAAGTGTGCCACCTTAAGCAAATTGTTCTCTATCTTTGTCTAAAGCTTAAAAAACCCGCCAATTCAGCCTCACGATGTTAGTTTCACATCTTTTCATAAGCATTGTGCCATTTAAAAAGAAAATAATTTCAAAAAGTATTAGTTTTGGAGCTCCTCAAATATCATCCAATATACCCTGATTTTCAACACTATGGGGCAAGTGTGCCACCCTTATGGGGCAAGACGGCCATCGAATGAAAATTCATGTAATTCTACTTGTAATGAAATTTTTATTATTTCCTGTTAATATTGCTAACAAAGCAGAGCCTAATTGACAATTTTAAAAATATTTTTAGGTTTACCGTCATGAGGGGATGCTTTATATCAAGGTTCATCACATGTGGAATTCTCTACTAGTCAATTAGAATAACTAAAATCGTTTTTTTTTTTGTCTCCATTCAATGCGATATATGAATTACTCTTTCATTATGGAGGATCTGTATAATATTACACTAGATCAGCACTAAATAAAGGTAAAATATTGATGAAAATAAGTAAAATAGTTCTTAAAACGCCTAAAACCATGTTATTATCGAATCGAAAAATCATTGTGAATTAAATGAAAATAAATAAATAAATAAATGTTCGCTATTCCTTTTCTACACTTCAAAAACCACTACTGGTGCCTCATTTTGGTTCATTATCATGATTTTGTTGATGTTTACATTTTTATAAATTTCACCCCAACCATTTTTGTTTACCAAATAGGTGGCACACTTGCCCCAAAAAGTATAGATTTCAACCGAAATGGATTTTGTATGTAAAACTAAATATTTTTTTCGTTCAAATGCCACAATTACTTACACATTTGTATAGCTTCATAATGTACAGTACGTTTGAAAAATTCGTTTTTAATTTACCTCTCACCATGCTATTTAGAAACAACGAAATCTTATAAAAAATCACTGAAATTTTATGGTTTTTACAAAAGTCGATGTAAATACGTGAAAAATAGAACAATTTGCGTCATATTTTGACCATTGTATAATGGACTATAAGGGAACATATTGTTAAGCTCAAATAAGAAATATAGTTTGTAGTTTTTACAAAAATCAGGGGTGGCACATTTGCCCCTATGGCACACTTGCCCCTATGGCACACTTGCCCCAAATTCCGCTACTCCGAATACTTATTGATTCATCAGACAAAGTTTAGGTCAAGTTGAGCTTTGATAATAATTATAATAACTGACATTGGCCAAACTGGATGGTAAAAGCATAGAATAGGTTGTAAACAATTCTTTTTACGTTACTGCAAATATTTTTGCCAACCATCGTTCCATACATGTGTTGTGTGTCAAATGATAAGCATGTTTGCTTTGAATCATTCAAGATACAATTTTCTTTTATCTACTTATGCCTTTTCCTTATCGATAAATGCTCGAATCGTGTAGCTTGACTGTACCGTCATTTTAAACTTATGTTCTCGTTATACAATTTCAAAAACCAACAAAAAAATACGTCGTGTCACGCTGGTACCACGTTCATGACATCGATATTCGCGCCGGAGAGAATCAGTCTTTCGAGAAAACTTTTAACCTTGTGGCCCTAGCCGACAGGATGACCGCTGTCGGTCGGCACATGTGCATTCTATTACCTTTCGGATGATGGTCTCTCTATTTATAACCTATTTACACTAGAGAATGCTGTTGTACAGTTAATAACTATAAATTTGAATTTCACTTACTAGCCAGTTAGTGTCTTGTTTTTCATTGCACAGAACTGTATATTATTATTCAAATTGTTTCGCTAGTACCTGTACTACTGGTCATTGCTAATTTTACCTCACTGCATGAACCGTAGAGCGTTGGCTTTACAGTTCACAAGGCCATGTCGATTGAATAATGGTATTTGATATTTCTCTGTAATGGACACCACTTACAGCTGGTGCACATCTTCATCAGGTCATCAGAAATGCTGTTGCACACTAGCAGTTGTCAAAGTTCAATAATAAATTATTATTCCATTGACACTAGGGTGTCCCAGTAGACTTGGGTTGTAAGTTGTAAGACTCAACAAGAAACCCCCTAGGATAAGAAAAAAGCTCTCTCAAAATTTCAATTCATTTGGTTGCTCCCCCAGCTGGCTCATTCAATTCGAAGTTTGTATGGAATATTCGTTTCAAGTATATTGAAAATTGACAATATGACACTGTTTCGTTCCGTATACTAGTTAATCGCGTTCAATTGAGCCCAGAATGACAAATTCACTAGTTTATACCCTAATGAATAAAGTTGCGGAAGGTTGTATATGTATTTAAACTCATTTTCATTCCCCTTTCAGTTGTTAAGAGTGAGGCTTAGATCAGCACTCCCGTAAAATCACATATATGCCTGCATTTTGTGCCGCATCTCGCTCAGCGTCATAGCTATGATGCACTCAGTGGCTACCACCTAGCTATTAAAAAAAAAACTAAGCAGTATTTCAAATCTAAACGCCAAATTTCCTCAATTTTAATCATGATACAACCTTCTACCATATTGTTCGCTATGGTATCGTGTAGTGTTTTCGACATTTTGGGTTCAATTGAACGCGATCAACAATTTTCCTGATCCAAATAGGAGATGATGTGCTGTTTCCCATATGTTTCAGCTGAAATTCCCATACCGTCGATGGGGGTGACAATGGGTCTAGGGGGTGAGATTGGGTCAAAACGGAAAAATATGTTTTGTGAAATATTTCAGCTAATAACGCTGATATTACTAAAATTAATAATTCATATGTTAGGGAACATATTATTACACATAATTCATAACAATATTAATTTTTAGAAATAGTAGTTTTTGTTTACTACATCAATAAACTTGCATGTTGAAACTAGATAAAATTTACAACATTAAATTTCTCTTGTACAAAGTATCACGCATGTACGCTAGCCTCAATCGTTGTATTAGTAGAATGTTGAAAGTCTTTTCATTACACATCACAGGTATTTTCCGGAATCTTTTTTGATTTTCCCACAAAAAATCATTTTTTTCGGTACGATGTCTAAAACATTGAAAATGGGGGTGAGATTGGGTCAAGCAAGAACGATGGTAAATGAAATTCCAAGTCCACTTTTTTGACATTTTACGGTGCCGGGTGTTCTCTTTTTTCATTAACACACCGAAGACGAAGCTTCAAAATCAGTTGGAACGCTAAATTCAACCCACTATATCTCAGCTGTCCTAAGTCCGATTTGTAAAATTTTGGCACCTACAGAAATGTATGGGCTTCTAGATTCATGTCAGATTTTGGAAATATTTTTGGGAACTACTGTTTGATTTGTAGTACTTAAAACACCGGAGCAAGTCCTAAAAAAATTTCTTACCGGCAGTAATTTGTAGATAACTTAGAATTTATCGCGATAACCTATAGATTTTTTTAATGTTTGATGATCGTATTAATGTAACCAAACAATACGCATTGAATTTTTGATTGTTAGCTGTTCAAAGAACTACAATATATTCACAAAACTGCGTAGAATACAGAAAAAATGCATTTTCAATAATAACTTGAAATTTATCGCGATGACCCAAACATTTTATGATCCTAAAATAGACTCATATTTAAGGCCAGCAAATTTTCAGAACACTGATAATGAATTTCTGTTGGAAAAACTACAATATTTTCACAAAATATTGAAAAATACAGGAAAATACAGGTTTTCTACAGTAATTTCTTATCTATGGCAGTGACTCATCAGTTTTATAATTTGAAACTCTTCTTTATATGTTCATGAGAAACAAATTTCCTGAACATCGTAGATCGCGTTCAAAGAACTACAATACTTTCACAAAATCTTTTTAATATAGAAAATTCTGAAATTTCTTCTGCAATTTATTGATTGTCTCTAGACCTTATCAATTTAAAGACAATGCTTCAATTGTTAGATATAAAAATTAACATATTTTAAAACATTTTTTATGTTTTTCAAAGAACTACAACATTTTCACAAAACTGTGAATAATACAGGAGAAATACGATCCTAACAACAGTTTGATTTTTTTTTGCAATGATCCATGGGTTTTGTGATTTTAAAATATTCTCATATTTAGGGTTGTCAAGTTTGCACAACATGATCGATGAAATTTTATTGAAAGAACTACAATATTTTCACAAATTACCGTATAATACAAAAATATTCTGTTTCTATCGAAGTTTGAACATTTTATCATCTGTATAACTTTCTAAATTGTTGTAAATTTTCAAGAAAAATAAGTTTGCTCGAAAATCATGTATAATACAGAAACATTTAAAATTTCTCCTGTAATTTTGAAATTGCCGCATTGGCTTATAATCGCCAAAGTTTGAAATTTTTCAGATTCACATATAAATTGACAGAACGTATCAAAACACAACAAACGTTGAATGACAAAACGTCGAAAGGAATAACACATCGAAAAGAAAAAAAAATTGAATTATTTATTCTTTCGGAAGAGAATAATTCTTCCAAGATCATTTCGTTCTTTTCCAATTCCCACCTTTCGACGTTTTGTCGGCCAACTGCAAATCACTGATTGCCTCCAGACCATATCATTTTAAGGGTTGGGAGCATAATTATATATAAAAGTAAATATATCTACAGAACATTTTTGGTGATTTCTGAAGAACTAAAACATATACACAAAACTGTGGAAAATACCAAAAAAGTTAGATCGTAATAACAGCCTGCAATTGACCACAATGATCCATGGATTTTATTATTTGAAAATGTTAAATAAAATGTTATCATTTAGAGTTGGCAAGCTTGTGTAAATTAACCGATGAAGTTTCGTTAGAAAACTTCAATATTTTCACAAAATACCATGTAATACAAGAATATACTATTTCTGCTCTTGTTTCATATTTATCAAGATGACTAATTGATTTTATTTTTCAAAACCGTTATTAAGTTTTGAAAAAAAAACAAACTTTCTCAACAATTATAATGGCAATTTGCTCTAAGAACTACAATATTTTCACAAAATCACGAATAATACAGAACAGTCTCTGACTATGGTTGCGTTTTCATAGTAGTTGTGTTTACGATTTGAAATTTTCTCAACGTAATATATATATATATATATATATATATATATATATATATATATATATATATATATATATATATATATATATATATATATATATATATATATATATATATATATATATATATATATATATATATATATATATATATATATATATATATATATATATATATATATATATATATATATATATATATATAATAGAGCAGTTATAAATTCTGTTTCAAAGCACGACAAGCAGTTTACAAAATTGGTAATATAACAATTTCTATTTATTGATAATATTTGCACAAATCATATCTAATTATTATTATTTATTATAATAGAAATATATCAGATTTCCGTTGCAGTATTATAATTGTGACAAAGAGTTATCATTTTCATGATTTTATTATATTTTTTCATATCATAAACCATAAATTAACTGAGCAAATTTTATAGTTTCTCCAAAGCATTAAACCATTCTCAAAAAAATGTAAATAATACAGAAAAAATACCTTCAACAATCTTACTTCATATTTACCGCAATGACCCATAGATTTTGTGGTTTTAAACTATTCTCATATTTGAGACTTACAACTGAAAGTTGTAGCTAATCCATTATTGTTGCAATGACATCATTTTTTAATTTACTAATAATAACGCAATTGATGATATTTTACTTACATGGATGACGGTGTTAAAAAAAAGTGGATCGCTTCAACCCTAGTTTGTCCTTATTTGTAGATTCATGTGCGGTTATAGAAATGTGCTTGGAATCTATGGTTTGATTTGTAGTACTACAAACACTGAAGCTAGTCTAAAAAAAAATTAGCGTTTGTTTGTACATAACTTGAAACTTATCTAACAATGAAGTTCGAATTTATATTACCAAACATTTTTCATCGTAATTTGTACATTTAACGAATCACAACATATATAATAAACTGCGTAGCATATGGCAGAAAAAAATAGTTTGAGCTATAGTTTAAAAAAATCGCTATTACCCATGAATTTTACAATTTATAAATTTTCTCATATCTAGTGTAGTTTGATATTCATTGCGATGACGCATCATGACAAAATTTAAAAAAACACAAAATCCATGTATCATTGCAATAAATTTCAAACGGTTGTTAGGATCGTAATTTTCCTGAATTATTCATAGTTTTGTGAAACTGTTGTAGTTCTTAAAAAAACATCAAAAATGTTCTGTAAATATATTTTTTATAACTTAAAATTCTTCAAATCTTTTAATTGATCTAGAGGCAATCAATAAATTGCAGAAGAAATTCAAGATTTTTTTTGTATTATACAAGATTTTGTGAATATATTGTAGTTCTTTGAACAACCAGCTATCAACGATGTTCAGCAAATTTGTTTCTCATGAACATACAAAGAGTTTAAAATTATAAAACTGATGAGTCATTGCGATATATATGAAATTACTGTAGAAAACCTGTATTTCCTGAATTTTTCAGTATTTTGTGAAAATATTGTAGTTTTTCCAACAGAAATTCATTATCAGTGTTCTGCAAAAACAATGGCCTTAAATATGAGTTTATTTTAAGATTATAAAATGTTTGGGTCATCGCGATAAATTTCAAGTTATAATTCAAAATGTATTTTTTCTGTATTCTACGCAGTTTTGTGAATATATTGTAGTTCTTTGAACAAACAGCGATCAAAGATGTTCAGGAAATTTGTTTCTCATGAACATACAAAGAGTTTAAAATTATAAAACTGATGAGTCACTGCCATAGATAAGAAATAACTGTAGAAAACCTGTATTTTCCTGTATTTTTCAATATTTTGTGAAAATATTGTAGTTTTTCCAACAGAAAATTATTATCAGTGTTCTGCAAATTTGATGGCCTTAAATATGAGTATCTTCTTCTTCTTTCTGGCATTACGTCCCCACTGGGACAGAGCCTGCTTCTCAGCTTAGTGTTCTTATGAGCACTTCCACAGTTATTAACTGAGAGCTTACTGTGCCAATGACCATTTTTGCATGCGTATATCGTGTGGCAGGTACGAAGATACTCCTATGCCCTGGGAAGTCGAGAAAATTTCCAACCCGAAAAGAACCTCGACCGGTGGGATTCGAACCCACGACCCTCAGCTTGGTCTTGCTGAATAGCTGCGCGTTTACCGCTACGGCTATCTGGGCCCCAAATATGAGTATATTTTAAGATAATAAAATGTTTGGGTCATCGCGATAAATTTCAAGTTATAGTTGAAAATGCATTTTTTCTGTATTCTACGCAGTTTTGTGAATATATTGTAGTTCTTTGGACAGCTAACAATCAAAAATTCGATGCCAATGGTTTGGTTACACTAATACGATCATCATACAATAAAAAAATCTATAGGTTATCGCGATAAATTCTAAGTTATCTACAAATTACTGGCGGTTAGAATTTTTTTTAGGACTTTCTCCGGTGTTTTAAGTACTACAAATCAAACAGTAGTTTCCAAAAATATTTCAAAAATCTGACATGAATCTAGAAGCCCATACATTTCTGTAGGTGCCAAAATTTTGTAAATCGGACTTAGGACAGCCGAGATATAGTGGGTTGAATTTAGCGTTCCAACTGATTTTGAGGCTTCGTCGTCCGTGTAAGTGACGAATATCTTAGGCGGACAAGTGTTAAGATGTGTTTATCTCTGAAACATCAAACAAGTCTACTTGAGTATTTCGTGCATTGAATAACAATACAACGCATTTTGACAACTTCTCAAACCAGCAACTGTGTTTCGTGTGCAGCAACATCGTAAATTTTTATCAAAATAATGTTTTTTTTTCTAAATTTGATTATTTATCAGTGTTTTCATATTATAGAAACATCTCACGGAAGTACAAACGATTTGGATCGCTGAAATACTGGGATTATGACGTCAACTTCTGCCTGAAATTTATTGATCGTGGAATGTCGCACCGAAATTTAACTATTTGCGAAGGTTTAAAACAATCACTGTTTCAGTACACCTTTGGGGAAACTGAATGGGCTTTATAGCAATGGGGATGAGACTTTGAAGACAATTTGAGGGAAAAACCAAGAAAATTTATGTAAACTTGACGATAAATGTTGGGTTTACATATTTTTTCTTATAGCTCTTCAATTTTCAGTGTAATCTTTCTCTTAAGTGGGTTTATCATACTTGTGAAACATCTTAGATATCTTTTTGTCTTGTTTGCATCGTTTTTTGTCAATATTTTTCATTTGTGAATGGTTTTGAAATCATATTCTCAAAAACAAGTTATTTCAGTAACAGTGACCCAATGTCACCCCCTCTATGGGGTGAGATTGGGTCATTTTTCATTCACTTGTGGTGCGGCTGTGAATAAATATTTGTCTTTAATTTTTTGAACAGTTGTTAATGTACAGTTGTGTTCAGAATAATAGTAGTGAAAGCCGATTTCCATACAAAATGCTCAACTTTGGCATGCTGTAACTTTGTTTCCATATGAGCAATCGGCATGAAATTTTGGCAGTGAACTACAAATATGCTCAATTTCATTATCACAAAATTTGAAAATTTTCACACTACCGGCTAAAAATTTAAGCACCAGGTGAAATCGCTCAAAATAATAATAGTTTTTCTTTTGTAAATTTTTGTTCAGCAACAATTTAGTAAAAAACTGTATTGTCTATACATTTAAAGCTTGGGTGGAAATGGTTGAAACGATGTGTAAAGAAAAATTCTAAAACTCAAAATACAGCAGATATTTAAATTATTAAAACTACTATTATTTTGAGCGATTTCACCTGGTGCTTAACTTTTTAGCCGGTAGTGTGAAAATTTTCAAATTTTGTGATAATGAAATTGAGCATATTTGTAGTTCACTGCCAAAATTTCATGCCGATTGCTCATATGGAAACAAAGTTACAGCATGCCAAAGTTGAGCATTTTGTATGGAAATCGGCTTTCACTACTATTATTCTGAACACAACTGTATTGGAGTTAAATTGCGATAGTTATTCAAAAAATAAATCGCATATATCCCTTTTTGACTCATTGTCACCCCCAACGACGGTACTAACTTAAATTCAATTGCGCCAGCTCATGAAACGACCAAATGAGCTGAAATTTTCAGGAAGTCTTCCTCTAACCCTAAGGAATAATCCTGGGAGGTGCCTTGTGGAACTATACAACTTTATTTTTATCCCATACTGAGCTGGGCCAATCTAGTGTCCTAGAAAAAAAAAGTATTCGAAGTTATGGAGCTCAACCCTGGACTGAAAGATATTGTTATTTATAACATTTTGTAGAATAAGTTCGCTTTTGTAATTTTCGCCGGATCAATTCATGAAGAATGGTAATTTTTGATGAAAATTTTCATATATTGATGTTTAACGTGATATTAAATTGAAAGTATAATGAAGTAGTTCCAGACATTACAAATGATTTTATGAAATGAGTTTATGAATTTGATAATCTTGTAATATATTTAGACTCCAACTTATATTGTGAAGCGTATTCTTAATGAAAAAAAAAACCGTTTGAAGCCAAATCAAATCAATCAATTTCAATAAAATCTAAGGTATCTTTGGCCAAACCTGTTTAGAGCTTAACTTTTCAGTTAAGTTTGTAAAATTACGTGAGCATTATGAGTAATCTTCAAACAGCGACTTCTCTAAATATGTTTTCATTATCTACATGAAATTTACAATAAAAAAAATTACCTTGAAACGCTGAATTCATCCAGAAATCCTTAAATCATATTCGCCTAGGCATCTTTCGGTGTTGAAACCTTCCGCAGGACTCAAATCACAAAAAAATGGTTTACACAAATAATCAGAAAGGGACAAGTCTGTTACACTCTGATACTGTTTTATACAAAATGTAAAGTAATTGGATTTTCTTTTTGCAATTATTTGGATAGATATTCATACTATGCTGCGAAGCTACTATCAGCTTTTCAAATGTCTTGATCACACAAGAATCAGTGCACACAGTCTTGAACATACTGCCTCGAAGAAATTTTCTGAATCTTTTTCATACCCATTTGATTTAGAGTATCGCTCTTAATAATCATGTTTTTAATCCAAACTATAGTTAACTCAAGGTAATTGAAGGCCCTAAATACAAGGGAAATTAGTTTACATATCTGTATACTATACAGTGTATAACGTATATTTTGCTTCAAAGCATGTTATTCTGCTGAGTACTGGTCTGTAATATTAAAATCTTTTTTGAAAAGGATATTTACGCTATCCTTATCATTAAACCGATTGATAAAGGGGCCTCTACATATTTCCAACTCAACCTGATTTCTCCCTACCGTTTTGTATCCTAATTTATTAAAAACTAATTTTCTACTCAGAGTCTACTTGTTTACAGAAACGAAATTTCCTGATATTGCCAGATTTTTCCAGGTTTGAAAAAATAATTCCTAGTTCAAGAAATACTTTAATTTCAAACATATAAAAATTTTCGAGCTGCCAGATTTGTTTAATGCATGTTGAAGCTATTTCAAGGTAGAACAATAACAAATTTTAAATTTTAATTAACTGAATTGTGTTTGATAAGAACTCTTTTTTATCTTCATATCGCTTGTAAAAGCTCTGATCATCAATGTTAACTGAATGCATCACTATGCTTCATCCTGATGTTAATTGATTACTGCGTACTCGTGCGAAAACATATTTGGATACTTTAGACAGCTATTTGGGTAAGAAAAGAAAAAAAAACTTGTGTTTGACAATATTGTTTTCTAAATTGTATTCATAAAATTGTAATCATAATTT
Organism: Aedes aegypti; assembly: GCF_002204515.2. NCBI lineage: Eukaryota > Metazoa > Arthropoda > Insecta > Diptera > Culicidae > Aedes > Aedes aegypti. Next base: position 245,440,739 of record NC_035109.1, read on the forward strand.
GCCTAAAGATCCAGATATTACTCCGAAGATAGCTTTGCAGCTTAAATTTCTTCAGGAAATATTTTATTGGTTGTTTTCCATGGAATCCCTTCGAGAATTTACCTAAAGAAACTACCAAAGAATTTTGTTTTGGATATTCCAAGAACACAACCTGGTTTTTGCCAAATATAACCACAGAAATTAACTCCGAGATCATCAGGAATTTCTTTACAGATTCTTTCAGCTATTTTTCAATGAACCCCTAAGTCCTCTAAGATTTTATCCGGTGATTCCTCCATCGATTTTTATAGGACATCCTCCAAGACTTCCGTTTAAAACTTCTTCAAAAATTCAACCAGAAGTTTCACCAAAAATGCCTTTATGGATTTTTTTTTAAGGCACTCCGTGCTCATGGCCACTACTGTGCCGGAATCAGTTCATCTGTATCCACTATACCGATACAGATCTATTTTTAACTAATCTATATTTACATCTGCTTTCACTCTCTTCTACTCTTTTACTCTCACACCGAGCAGGTAGGAGAGAGCTCTGCTGTTCACTCCAATCGATTTCCATATGCCATAGTCCTTTGCTCTTGCGCGGTGGGGTTCATTTTGCCGTGTTCCTAAGTCGTTTGAGGCTAGCTGCCTGCGAAGAGGGTCAGTTTGTCTCAGTCACCATCTGATACTGACGGATGATGGATGTGTTCCCCAAAGCACGGTCCTCCGTGCGGCGTCTTCTGGTGCCTGGACGGGTTTTTTTTTGTGGAGGGGCTGGGAATTGAACCCATGACCTTCCGCTTATTAAGCAGAAGCGTAACCTCTAGGCTACGGACCCCCCTTTATGGATTTCTTAAAAATTATCCTTCGGAATTGCTTTAAGATCTTAACTAGGAATTTCTCTAAGGATATCTCCAGGAATTAGACAGAGATTTCATTAGAAATTCCTACAGTAATTCTTGAAGATTCCTCAAGGAAGTCTTTAAAGATTTGTCCAAGTATTCTCCAAGGAATTTTTCCAAGCATTTATCCATGTTGGAAATTTGAGAAAATGTTAAAAATAATTTATGAGGTGTTTCAGCAAATTTTAAAGTAACCTTTATTGAACTTTATGTATGTTTTTAAGTCACCCTTGATGGATAAGGGTTGCCAGAACAACTCATAGACCCTTGAGGAAATCTTAGAAGAGTTTCTACTTAAGTTGTTAGAAACAAATCAAAACTGTGGATAATGAACAATCAAAACTGTTGATAATGTCCTGCAGCATTTTCTGAAGAAATTCCTTGATAAACATCAGACAGAATCCTTTGAAAAATGTGTAGAACTTTCTGAAAAAAAAAATGCTGCGGTGTTGTAGTATGGAACCGCTTTTGTAGATCCCATTTGACTTTTTTAATGATTGAATATTGAAATGGAAAAATAGATGAAGGATTAGTAAAAAGTATCTAGATGAAGTCCTAAAATAGTGACTGGGAATTTTGCTCGAGAATTTCCTGGAGAAATTTCTCAAGATATTCTTTGAAAAATCGCTGGAAGAATAACTGGGAGAATTGGTAGAGGAATGTCAAGAAGAACTTCTGGCGAGATTTCTGTAGGGATCCCTGAAAGTTTTCCAGATGAAATCGCTGGAGAAACCACTAGGATAATTCCTGAAGCTTTGTCTCGAGAAATCTGAGATGAATTTTTTGAAGAGTTAGTTGGCAAGTCATGTAACAGCCTCTGAATGTTATTCTAGCCCCTGCATAGTTTAGCATCAGAATCCAAATCAAACAAAATATAAAAAAGACACTTTAGAGACCATTTTGATTAAAAAATAAAGATTTTAGAGACTTGCATTAAAATAGAGACCAAGTCACTTAACAGAGGTCTGCTACCAGCCCTAAAATTGATAAATTGTTTGTTTCGACATTTTAAATGTTTGAATTCCAGATTATTTTTCAAATTTTGAATAATTTTATAAATCGTGCATGAAGATCCATTACTGATGAAATATTATTTATAAAATTCAAACATGTCTTGGGAAGTCGATAAAATTCCATACCCGAAACGATCCTCACGTAACAGCTCAAGAAGCGTTTTGATAGCGGCGCAGCCGAATGTTTTGGAGAATGTTGACGGAAGAATCCTTTGTCATGAGCATAATCTACCATGAATTACTGCCTGAATGAAATTTCCCTGATTGTCATCGAGATTTTCTGAGAATTCCAGGTTTTTCCTGGTTTGATAAAATTTCCTGATAATTCCAAGTTTTCCAGGATTTTCCAGGTAGTAGACACCCTGCTACTGCTTTGAAAAATCTTCAAAAATCTTCAACAGAGCTACTGCATATAAGCATCACTTTTTTCACTTCTTTTGATTTAAAATGGGAAAGGGCCCATCTAATGTCGAGTTAAAGTAACAAGTTATAACAAGCGATAGCCATTAATCATCAACCCCGTCTTTAACGATTAGGATCCTACCGTTTGTGATCTACTTCATGAACATTGATTTTTTATGTACCTGTAATGTACCTAAATTATACATAAATGACCAAATCTTAAATGTTTTACGTATACAATTATTTCATTGTTATATTTTTCTCTCGTTGCAGCGCAATAACTTTTATACCATCGTTTTTGTTCGAGCAGTTCCGGCGGTATTCGAACTGCTTTTTCCTGTTCATCGCACTGCTGCAGCAGATTCCGGACGTTTCACCAACCGGACGCTACACCACCCTAGTACCTTTGTTATTTATTCTATCGGTAAGCGCCATCAAAGAGATTGTCGAGGACATCAAGCGGCACCGGGCCGACGATGAGATCAACCACCGGGAGATCGAAACCCTGCAGGGTGGCCAGTGGCGGTGGATCAAGTGGAAAGAGCTGTCGGTCGGCGATATCGTCAAAGTGCAGAACAACACCTTCTTCCCGGCCGATCTGGTGCAGCTGTCGTCGAGCGAACCGCAGGGCATATCATTCATCGAGACGTCCAACCTGGACGGCGAAACGAATCTCAAGATTCGACAGGGCGTTTCCGCCACGGCCAAAATCCTCGAAACCAAAGATTTTATCCAGTTTTCCGGTACGCTGGAGAGCGAACCACCCAATCGGCATTTATACGAGTTCAACGGGGTGCTGAAGGAGAGCGGGAAGCCGTAAGTGTTAAATGAATACTCTTCCTGTTCCATGATTTTGCATTGCTCCATCATTGTCGGGCTTGGGCGCTACTTCTCCAGTTGCCCCGAACGTTTGGGGTCGCTAGGTCCTTTTCCATTGCGTACAGCGTGGTCTTCCACGAAGATGCCGACCTCTACCTGGTTCCCTGCTGCATATTATTTTTGCCATTCTTTCTTCCGACATTCGCACTAAGTGCCCAGCCCACTGAAGTTTGCCGTACCAACGAGCATATGCGACCGTGTGATGATAGTGTCGTTTTTCTGCACGCCAGATCTCCTAATAGCACCCTCGACTGCAATGTTGAACAGTATATTCGAAAGTGCGTCTCCCTGCTTCAATATGTCTAATGTCATAAATGATGTTGGCATCTAGACTGCAATCCGAATATTTGATTTCGAACCATCAAGCGTTGCACGTATCAACCTAATTAAAACTACAAATTGAACTTTAACACTTCACTTTTGCAAAAAAAATGAATTGAAAAAAACCTAATTAGTTTCGTCGTAAAACCATGTTCAGACATTATCTCTGCCGTGAATCGCAAGTCAGTCTCATCTGTAAAAAGTAGGCATTGAGAAAATGGGCTGTGAAGTTTTCAAACTCGTTTTTCATACGAATATTCAAAAAAATCCAGAGGATTGGAACATGTTCAAATCTTAATGATACTTTCACAATTTGCTTTTCACTATGATATCTTTCCGAGAAAAATATAAAGATTATCAAAACACGGTTCATTTTTGTGTTACATAGTGTGGAAATCTGTAGTGGGACTGATATGCAGTTACTTTTCATTATGGGATATTTTGACTTGCTGTTTATTCTATTTTTTTCCGAACAAATATTGTTATCTTATTAGTGCAGCTGAAAAAGCATTGGAAGATATGTTGAAAACTGAACTCAACTTAATTTTGACGAAAATGCAGATGGGACTAACTTGCGCTTCACGGCAGATCTGCCACAGCTCATTTATTTTCACACGCCCTTATTCGAATTACATATTCTTTACGAGCAAAATATATTTTTTTAATTAGCTTTGGTTTTATTTTGATTAATATTCGGAGTTGTAGCTTAAAAATACAAATTATGAAAGTAGTTCTAAATAATTTACTATTCGGATGCTCAATAAGTCAGTAATTAGGTCAAATAGAATTATGAATATACAGTAATTTTAGTGTTAAAATGCACTTTTGTCCACCTAGAGTTTTCTGTGGATGAAGAATACATTAAAAAAAAACAAAAGCTGTTAATGCTCAGAACACCTTATTGATCACATTTTTTGCGTCCTTCAACTTACAGCGCTGTAGCCCTCGGTCCGGATCAGCTCCTGCTGCGAGGAGCAATGCTCCGCAACACCTCCTGGGTATTCGGAATCGTCATTTATACCGGACACGATACGAAACTTATGCGAAACTCTACCTCAGCGCCACTAAAGGTATGCTTCTTCGTTTAAAACTTTGAAATATTAAATACAAATAACAAATCTCCTTTTTTTCATCTCTATTTTTAGCGCTCAACTGTTGACAGACTGACAAACACGCAAATTTTAATGTTATTTTTCATCCTAATTTTCCTTTGCATCGTAAGTTGTATATGCAATCAAATCTGGACAAAAGATCATTACAAAACCGATTGGTACTTAGGCATAAGTGGTAAGTTTTTTGTTGACCACTGTTCTCGAAGGATGAATTCACTATTGATGTTCTGTTTTAATTCACAGATTTATTAAGTAAAAACTTCGCCTACAATCTGCTTACGTTTATAATTTTGTACAACAATTTGATTCCGATATCACTTCAAGTTACGTTAGAGCTAGTTAGGTTTCTACAGGTAAGATGAAACGCTTCTATTGAATTTCGCCAAGATCTCACAATTTTATCCCGCAAACATCCAGGCTATCTTCATCAACATGGACATTGACATGTACCACGAAGAATCGGACACCCCAGCGATGGCGCGGACGTCGAATCTGAACGAGGAACTCGGTATGGTCAAGTACATCTTCTCGGACAAAACGGGCACCCTGACGCGGAACGTGATGGAGTTCAAAAAATGCTCAGTCGCCCGAACGATCTACACGCCGGAGGAGAATCCCGCGCAGTCACAACTGGTGCAGGTAGGTGGCGATGGAAGCTTATTGAACATGTAGATGTAACAATTATAGCTCAAACTATGTGCTATTTCTAAAAAAAAAAGTTTCATTGCTATGTTTCACTCTGATATTTTGATTTTATGAAAAAAAAAAATACACTGAGCCGTCAGTCATAAGTTGCACAGACTGAACTATTAACAGTCTGAAGATGTTATGAACGAATATGCATAGCATGTATTGACCGAATATTGTGTTCTCCGTCATTGGGTCATTGATCATGGGCCAAAGAAAAGGAAAAGAATGTGTCAAAATATAATCTAAAGCACACGAGAAATATTTTTAAAATACATAGTGTTGCTATCAGCTACACTGAATTCAAAACATAATTGTTATGGATCAATGTTGATCCATTCTCAACCCCAAAAACTGTTAATGCCCCTAAAATCAACGGCCAACGCATTGTGATTGCAGAAAGGGTGTGAAACAATTTCCTCAGTAAACACAAAACTACATATACATGTACAGTTTATACAGAATAACGATTTCACGCCAATGGATCTCAAAATTGACTTGGTATCGATGGAAGCATTACCGATTCATGAACTAATTAATAAATGATTTTTCAATCCAAACCTGTCCATCACGGTTGGACGATGAAAGGCATCCAATGTTCATAGGTAGGCAATTGTTTCCTGTTCATACATAGTGATTTTAAAAATAGATTCGACAAACGGATGTTTAATCCCTTTCATTTCGCTAATTTCTTTGAAATTTGATCAAATAAATTTTCATAAATTGACCTCCTTAGCCTAAAACAGCAACCCTTTGTACCTTGACATCGCTTCTGAATACACCCGATTCTGTTTTTGCACGGATTTTTTTTCACACGGCCGTGCAAAAAAAAAAGTTTCCTTACATTTTTTTCACCAAAACCTTATTTTTGCATGAAACGTTGAGAAATTGTGTTACTTTTTTTTGCACGGTTCGCATCCCCTGTGCAAAAACAGAATTGGGTGTAATGTGTTATTTTTCAACAATTTCTTGCAGAATTTAGTGAAGAATGTCAGACTCAAGAACTGAGGAAATTTCTGAGAAAAACGCTTGAATGATATTTGGCGGGAAATTGAAAAAAATATATCTGATGAATCTTCTGAAGGAATTTTATGTGTATAACCCGCTGTGATTTATTCAGATTGTCTAACATAAAATTATCCTTCAACAATTTGGCAAATTTTCCTTTATTCCTCCCAGAATTAGTTTTCGTTAAAAAAAAATCAAGTAATTCTAAGACATTTTTTCAGCAATTCTATCTAACATTCTTAACCAATGTATACAAAAAAAATCTATAACCACAGACAAACAGACGTAACACTTAGAACAAATCTCGATTCAAATCATAGTCAAGAGGACATGTACGCCCAATGCTAGAATTAGTGTATTTGGCCGACGCGAACAAAAACGATGCGAGCGCTGCGGGTGGCGGATTGGCCACCTACCATATTTTTGAATCGACCGTTAAAAAGCTAGGTAGTCGATGGACAATGATGAGAGTGTGACGTCTGTTTGTCTGTGCTATAACTATTCTACAAGAAATATTATTTTCAAACTCTTTCATATAAACAACTTTGAATTTCGCTAGAAAACAGTTGGAAAATTCTTCTAGAATTCCTTGATTTTACCCAGAGTTCTATATATATATATATAAAAAAAAAATCATGCAGAAAAGTCCTTCCCAGAACATGATAGGATATGTTGTTATTTGATGAGAGGGACCCGAAAGGTCATTCGTCCCTTAGGATATGTAGTGTTAAAAAAGGAAACTAATGGAAAAGATAAATCTAATCGATTTTGATATGAACCGTCGAATAATTTGACGAGCATAGAACAATAGTGATCTCATTTACATTACCACATTTGGTACCCAAGTTTTATAGATCGTAGTACAGTTTTCACATAATTATACATTTTGCTCATGTACCATAAAGTGTAGGGCAACTCAATAAAGATATATGAAGATCTTTATTACGTCACTAGGTTTTAATTTCCAGAATTTATATTTGAACTGCTCAAGTGCAAGTTGAGATCTATGTGTGACAAAACCTACATTTGAGAAAAAAAAGCTTTTCTGAAGTTTTCCAGCAATATTTTACTCCATACAAATTGTATGCGTTGCGTTGCGTGGTAACGGAATACTTCGTAGATTGCATACTGAAAATTGTCATGCTGGTTACTTTGCCACTCTTATTCCAATTGCTCATGAAAAACTATTTTAGATGAAATAGCTGTCCAATCTGAGTTCAGAGATGAAACGACATGAATATTTCCATTGCCGGCCTCGGTCATCCGTTACTAGGAAAGGAAAGGAAAGTGATTATATGACTCCTACTTGAAGAGAGGCCAGCGTCTCACCGACGCCTTCATAGATGTCAAGGAGTTGGATAATGGGAAGGTTAATGGTCTATGATTCAACATAAGCGAGCAATGATGCCACATACACAGATTTATCTGTAATTACACAGATTTTTTCCTGTTATCGCCTACAGATATCTGTGATCACAGATCACAGATTTTTGAAATAAGAAAGATTTTTAAGATTTTGGGATATTTCAAGAGTTTAGGACACAGTGTAGGAAGAGATAAAGTAGAAATGCTATTACTCTGTTCAGTTTTTCTAAAAAAAACTTAAGTTTTTTAAACTTTTCGAAACTAATATGCATCTTTAACTTACTTTTAGTAGGGTTAGTACAAATTTTAAAATTGTTGACATACCAAGTACAGCCGTGACACGTTTGCAAAAGTTCTTTTTGATCTAAAATATTTAATTTTGGAATTTTGTACAACACAGATTTTTACCAAGATTTCTGGAGGTTGACCTAAGATAAAAAAGATTTTTTCGGCCGAAAACACAGATGAGATTCGGAAAAAATGTGGCAACACTGTAAGCGAGTGATGCGACCGGATTGAAATTTAGTGTATGCGTAGTTTAGTATACTTTTTGTAATTGGGTGTAAGTGTGAATGTCATGTTTTCATCATCGTTGGGAGTGACACAGCTAAGATAGATAATGTTACTCCATGCGCATTCGCCTTCCAGGGATGGGACACAGGTATTTCCACCTTGTGTCCTAGCTAAAAGGCTTTGGTTTGAGTGCCGTTACTCGCTCTGTGAAACTAAAAGATAAACTGACTCAACCTTATGACACAGAAAAAGAGCCAGCCCTAATACAAGCGGGTAATTCGGAACAAACTCACCAAATACGTTCATTTGTCTAAACGTCGAGTAAGAAACCGTTTCCTAAAAAAAACTTCAATGATTCTGTTAGGAATTTGAATCGACATTCTCTGAATGGTTTCGTATATGAATAGATCTTAACCATACCATGCATCCATAATTTTTTTCCGTCCTTGTCAAAATCACACCTTATCCATATATCGTAACCTTGATTTGAACTAATTCTGTGTAGCACAATAATTATCATCGAACGTGGCTTTCACAATTAACACAGGTTTTTTCAATACATATTATCAGAAAGCATTATAATAAAAATAAAGCATACAAAATTATGCAAATCCCACAACCGTATGCTTTATCTTCGAACAAAAAAAAAAACTATCCGAGTGGCGTAGCACCAACGGAATCATGAAAACATCTAGCGCGTCACAAGCCATCTTTCAAATCTTCGCGTATAAATAATTATATATTAACATTCGAATCATAGCACAATCAGCCAGTTCTATTACAGCTATTTAATATTGCGCAAAGCACGTTGCATCTGTTAAGGTGAAGATGAATTGAAGCCAATTTGAATTTTCAAGAGCACAAATCTGGAGAACCGAACATCCGTTCGAGCTAAAAACGTAATCGATTGGTCACCACCAGCTAGTGACCAATCGATTAAGTTTTCAGTTCTAAAGGATGTCTAGTTCTCCAGATTCGTGCTCTTGAAAATTTTAGGTTTGTCTTCGATTCATCTTCACCTTAATATCACCGGATCGCGAACAACGGAAGCACGACAAATTTTGTAGGTGGCATTGCATCATCATGCTCCATACAAATTGTACGAGAGCAAAAAAAAAACGAGCCAACCTTCTACAAATTATGATATTTTTTGAGACGGAAAACTACTGTTGGAAAGCTAGAAAACAGTACAACATTCCAGTACACTTAGGGGTCATGCACAAACTACGTCACGCTCCAAGGGGGGGAGGGGGTCAGGCCAAGCGTGACAAGCCTTACAAAATTTTCGAAGGACTCATACAAAAAGTTTGATAAAGGGGGGAAGGAGGTCGAAAAAGTTTAAATTTAGCGTGACATAATTTGTGTACCATCCCTTAGGTCAAAATCGACCAAAATATCACTTTCACTTACTTTGGGCCCCTCAATAGGGTTGTAAAGCTTAAGTTTAGACCAGAAACACTGGTTTGCTTTATTTTTAAAAGTTTTTCGTTGGTTTGAGTCCAAAAAAAACATATACTTCCGATTTTTGAAATTGTTTTACATCCCTTGGTTTAAACTCAATTTTTGGGTGTATTTTGTTTTTGGACCAATTTTTTAAATTCAAGTTCAAATATGATACAGCCAGGGTAGACAATCGTCGCCGACAAACTGAAAAAGTCGACGACGAAATTAAAAGAAGAATCGTCATTGTCACTCCACCAGCGTTGGATGACTATTTGGCGAGTGATCCGACAGTCTGACGTTTAATCACCCTTCTCTTTTCTGCAACCGAGCGTAAACGGATTGTTTCTATACGGAAACCGTTAGCGTATGAAAACAACAAGCAAAAAATTCCATTTGATCTTGTTGCTGGAAAGAGAAGGCTAAGAGAGCCTTCATAAGGATCAGGATCAGTCGAATCTTTGTTCGAGAGCTTTGAGCCGACTAAAAATATGAATTATGTCTTCGACAGAGTATGGGCTTTTTTTAAAATAAAATAAACATAAAAAAAACAAAACCCGCCTGGAATCGAACAAACGATCTCTGAATCGTCAACACCACGCGCCTACCGACAAACCTATGGTAGTACATTGGAGTTTCGCTCGAGGGAACTCCGCTACATGGAATGACTCGATAGTTGGATGTTTGCTGGTTGGAAAAAAATCCAACTAAAAAGCACTCGAATGTCAAAAGTAGATGTCACATAGACTTTGACGTCTGAGCACTGTCGCATTGAAGTCTCCACATACAGAACCAATGTGCATGTATATGTGCGTTTCGTGACGATTTGCTCTCTAAATGTGTGAGTCTGAAACATTTTCACCCGTCCCAAATAACATTTGCTGCTTGGATGGCAGTCGTGTTCCAACGAGTGAATCCCCGCTGTATCATGAGGAGAGCGGGTTCAATCGCGAATACAAGCAATTCTGTAATGGCATTCGGCGTTTGGTGTGTAGCAAACGAATATACAATAAACGTCTTTTTCTAGTGAGAAAGGAGAGCATACGGAATGAAGAATTTTTTTTCGCATAACTTGTGATCTCGCCCTAAAAGCCATTGGTAACCGAGTGTGTAGCTCCTTGTTTCTAAGCAAATTAATGTACCAGGATGGAAACTATCACTACTGGGAGATAGAGAAGGATCTTCTCTTTATCGTAGCATTGTTAAAAAACGTGTAAATCCATTCGTTTGCTCGGTACCAACAAACTACACACTCGGTTACCAATGGCTTTTAGGGCGAGATCACAAGTTATGCAAGATTTGTTCGTTGACGATTTGGATTGGAGTTAGTCGTGCATTCTTTCGTCGATGATGAGACGACCACCTGAGGATTGTCAGCCCTAGATATAGTCCTCATTTGAGCGGGAAAATTTGTCAAAATAGTAGCAAGAACACGTTCTGTCGTATTATTTAAAAAAAAATAGATTTTATCAAAAATTTTAAAACTATCGTAAATCAATGGAACCTTTTTAAATATATCAAAATAATATTAGATTTCTTTATTTCATGACGTATTTGTAATATAAAATTAAAAAAATATGTTCATCGCAGAATGCAACAGTATTTTTTCATTTTCGTTTTTTTAGATTTATGTACCAAACAAAACAAACAAAAACTGAAACTCTCATATCCAAAACCATAGAGCTCAATGCACCGGAAATCTTAAATTTTAATGTAATGTCTCGATTTTGTCAACCCCATGCTACATTTAGGGTTGACAAAATCGGGAAAGAGCTAAAACCGGTAAAAAAAATTTCGACCAGTTTCAAGTTTTATGTTAACTTAAAGACTTAGTTTTATGATTTTGTAAATAAAAAAAAAATATTTCCATTTCCTATGTACTGTCATCCAAGGTAACATTGATCAGTTTCTTGGATAATTATTATAAATTTCTAATTTCAAAATTTCGGTAATTAGATGATTGTATAGACGTGGCCAATGCCATAATTGACTTTAAGCACCCAATATTTCCAGTATAGACGTGTTTAGTCTGATTCAAATAAATATAAACTTTAGGCTGACAAAATCGGGCAAAATAAGATGCGATAGTCTAAAACAGTGATTCCCAAATGCTTGTGTTTTGGACGACGGTACTACGCCACCCGGACGGATGGTTCTGAGAATTAGAAATAAAATGATGTTTTTGTGATTGTGTTAAGTGATAACGTTATATAAAATGCGTGAAAGTTAGAATTAGATATGCTGGTGTTGTAACATGTACGCAATGTCTAACAATGACAAATGATATATGCTTCACGTGGAGAAGTAAACACCCAATCGATTGCAGTTGAGATTTGATGACAACGCCGAATTGGATGGATTTTGGTGAGATTGTTCGGATCACATATTTATCGATAATTAAATATTAAATACACGCCAGTTTCAAAGAAAGCATCTTTGAAACAGGAAGTGTGTATATATTATTATTATCCATTTGATAACGGTTATGCATACATGCGGGGCTTGTTGTTGAAGAAAGTGACTTCTGAATGGACGTGTCTCTCCAGCCATTCTGAAATGGGTCACTGTTTCTGCAATAGAGCTATCAACTTCTAACTCCCGGACTGAAGCTTTTTGCAAAAATGTAGTATCAAAGCAGTTTTGCAGAAAACTTTTTTCCATAATACCACTGCCGGACAGTGGGGGTTAGATGGATCACACACACACAAAATGGGGCAAAATAAGATGCTAAAATCGGAGGTACTCAAAATCGGGGGTATGCAAAATTGGGGGCTGACAAAATCGGGTCATTACTGTAATTCTTAATTGTTCGATAATAATTATTTTAGTTGTATTTTGTGGGAGGCTGGGGGCCATGACCCCCTTGATCCCCGTAAATACGGCCCTGCACATGAGTATATTAGTTTATGATGCAGATAGGCTTATAGAACATGATTGGACGTGTACACTTATTGGACATAGTAAAAATGTTTATCATAAGTTTTAAGTACCAAAAATTATGCAAACGTGTTGGATATTTGGACTTTCCAGATGAACCAATTCTTTTTTTTTTTATTTTTGCGCAGATAACAAATTTCCACAGAATACCTTTCATGCACTTTTTTCTAAGACTTTTTTTATGTTTTCAAAAGATAACACTTAGAAGTATGCTTGAAACTAATTTTGAAATTAGGTTTCAAATGATAATTATGATAATAAGTAATTAAATAATTTTGTAAGAAGCGATTTATTTCTGTAGAAAGATATTGAGGAATATCTGAAGCCAATTTTAATATGCAAGGGAGCCATTTCTAGTAGCATCTGGATTTGGAACTCTTTTCAAATTTTCCGATGGCGTAATTTTTCCACGCCCATGACAAGGGACGACTTCTAGCGTAGTCAACATCTTTATGTGTTTACCCATTTTTGGGTAAATTGAATCGAAAGTGTAATCATAAAGCGGAGTTTTGTTTAATGTTCATGATCCCGAATCGTACAAGCGCCGCAATGAAATAACTGATTGCATGCTTGCTCTCCTTCCAAAACCATCGTAATATTAAATTTGCTTCAACTTTTTGGCACATTATTGGCTGATTTAACGATACCCAAAATTGATAACTAAACCATAACAACAATTAAACAAAGCAATGGGCTATATTTTCACAGTTGTCACAACTGACAGTGGACGATATTCACTTATCGCCCGGTACATGATGGCTACGAAGAACACTGTGTATTGATATATGGTTGTCTATGGCCTGAATTTCTTAGTTCAAAAAAAAAAATACATATTTCGTAGAAGATTATTCCGTTTTTTTTGGCTCCCATTCAATTTATATGAAATAAAAAATGCTGAAAAAACATAAAGGTAGAATTTCTGAGAACTAGATTTTTTTCACTACAGCCTTTTGCTTCTAACCCCCTCAATTACCAATAGATTAGTAATCCTATCTACGATAAACCGCGTCGATGTAGTATCTGTAGCTTATGAAATTTGAGCTAATATATACTTGGTTTCTTTTGTTAAAACGTGAGCTACCATGCATCCCCATCTAACTCATTTCGGTGAACGCTTGATGCGAACGCCATAAGCAACGTGTTGGAACCAATTAGCCAAAATCCCATAAGCTACGGGTCTCCGTCTATATACGTGGTATTCTATACGGGGGGATAGCTGATTCAGAATGAAATTACTTCAGAAGTACAGTCGAATTTCGTTCGTTGCACTATCTTTAGGTGGGCTACGTTTCAATTGGGCTCCCGTTAGTTGGGCTATAGCCCACCCAAAACGAAGCCAACATCATTTTCTGACATAAGACCCAATTTATCAATGTTGGTAGCTCTGATTTTCTTTTGTTCTATGTTATTTGACAGCTTGAAACTCAGCCCGATTAGTGAAAGTCTTTCACTAAGTGGGCTACAGCAGAGGTTCCCAAACTATTTAAGATCGTGGCGCCCTAAGCAATTTTCTGGAAATGTGCGGCGCACCAGTATAGAAAACGCTGGAGGTGAAAATTTTTATTTTTTTTCAGTTTTGTATTTTTTTTTTTAGGGGAAGGTTTTATTTCGTTTTTATTAGTAAGATTTCTATAAACTTTGCGACCATTTAAACCGAATGCTAGTTTTACGCTGGGATTTAAGCACATGGTTTTTATAAGAACAGAAATCCCATATCGTGGAGCTAAAATATCTATGAGAATGAAAAAATATGTCTCTTATTAGGTCAACTGTGTAGATTTAAAGATAGCCTTGAAATCATAAATTAATTCCTTGTATAACTTCGAGTAACATTGGGATATTTAGCCTTCCGGTTAAATAAAAGGATAATTGTGAAAAACAATATTTGTTTATAAGTGATTATTTCACTGCAAAATATAATCAGCAATAATAATTTATTAATTGTCAGATTTAATCAACATATTTTTCAGTGTGAGAATGTTTATTTTTGAAAGAATGAACGTTTAGAATTTATTGCAATCAAATGCAAAAAGGCTGAAAACGGGATTGATAACATTCAAGAAATTCGATTTTAAATATTCAAAAGTCAAAGAAAAACTGGGTGTAGTGTATTAATCAAAATAAAAGTAATATAAGGGCTTTGATTTGGCAAAACTACTTTTTTTCTTAAAATCTTGTTAAATTTTGAAGAAATGGGTTTGTAATAAACTTTGTTAACCGTCATTCGAAAAATAACTGTTCTAGGTCAATGGTAATGCTTCAAAATCCCAAATTATAGTCTACCACCTTTTTTACTTGTAAAGACCTGTTCATATAGTAAGGCTTATCAAACAAATCGGTAACAGAGCCTATACTAGCAACTGCGATGCACACTTTGCATAGCCAGAAAAGAGCTTTCAATATTTTCTAAGAAATTAATGATTGAATAACAGTTATTGAGTGTTGCCATGAAAGAGAATGCTCCGATAATTTTAGGTTAAGATATTTGACCATGTTAGCATAAGGTATTTTATTACGAATTAATGACAATCAGTGATCTTTTGAAGGTTTTCCAAAACCAAGATTTCATTTTCAAGTTTGTTATGAATCAATTCGCGGCGCACCTGGAGAAGTGCTACGGCGCACCAGGGCGCCGCGGAGCACAGTTTGGGAAGTACTGGGCTACAGGTTTAGTGCAACAAACGAAAGTTGACTGTAATGATAAATTTCAATACCCAAACATTATGTTATCAAATAAAACAAACTCTTAGGGAAGGAAAACCTGTTAACATTTATTGACATCATGCTCAAAACTTTTCATTTCATCGTGTCCCACCTTTTTCTAATGCTAATTAGTTGTGGGAGAAATAATTAATGAACGATTTAAGGAAAAATACCGTTCGTTACACCTGAATTTCAAGTGGAAAAGTATTGAAAGTTTTTTAGAAGTAACACTGGAATTTTTTTTGGAAAGATCCTATAAAATTCACGAGAAGATGTTGAATGAATTCCTAGAAAAGTATTTCGAACAACCTCAAAACGTTTTCTTAGTGAAATATTCACAGGAGTTTTTCTCTGGGTTGTTCTGTCTAGGTTTTAGTAAAACGGCCCTCTTGAATCCAATCTGGAACCCCTGAATTCAATTTTTTATCGTTTGTATCAAATTCAATAAATTGTTTGTATCAAATAGTGTATTTCTTATTTCTTCCTTCAAAATTAGCACATAATGAACAACCACCACACGGCTGCCATTTTGCGCGAGTTCCTAACACTGATGGCCATCTGCCACACGGTGATACCGGAAAAGAGCGACAACGATAACATCCAGTATCACGCGGCCAGTCCTGACGAGCGAGCCCTGGTTTACGGGGCAAAACGGTTCGGCTATGTGTTTCACACGAGAACGCCAGCCTATGTGGAGATTGAAGCTTTGGGCGTTCATGAACGATTCGAGATCCTAAATGTGTTGGAGTTCACATCCACGAGGAAGCGAATGTCTGTCATTGCCAGAAACTCCAAAGGAGAAATCAAACTGTACTGCAAAGGAGCAGATACGGTGATCTACGAGAGGTTAGCCCCTAACGGGCAAGCCTATCGTGAAGCTACGCTCCAGCATCTGGAGGAATTCGCCACCGAAGGCCTGCGGACGTTGTGTTGTGCAGTCGCAGTCATCCCGGACGATGTCTACGAAGACTGGAAGCACACGTATCACAAAGCGTCCACATCGCTGCAGTACCGGGAGCAGAAGGTGGAGGACGCGGCCAATCTGATCGAGACGAGTCTGATGCTGCTCGGTGCAACGGCCATCGAGGATAAACTACAGGACGGTGTACCTGAAACGATCGCTTCGCTGATAGAAGCCAAAATCAACGTATGGGTGCTGACCGGTGATAAGCAGGAAACTGCAATCAACATAGGCTATTCGTGTAAGCTGCTCTCGCACGGCATGGACTTAATTATTTTAAACGAAGATAGTTTAGATGTGAGTATAGGATAGTCTTTGCACTATTTTTATCATCCCTAACGCATTTCCTTCGCAGAACACGAGAAACTGTGTCCAGAGGCACATAGCCGAGTTCGGCGATCAGCTGCGGAAGGAGAACAACGTCGCACTGATAGTGGACGGCAAAACGCTGAAATATGCACTGAGCTGTGATTTGAGGACTGATTTCCTGGACCTGTGTATCTCCTGCAAGGCGGTTATCTGCTGCCGAGTGTCACCCATTCAAAAGGCTGACGTGGTAGATCTGGTTACTACCAACACGAAGTCGGTCACGTTGGCCATCGGCGACGGTGCCAACGATGTAGCAATGATCCAAAAGGCCCACGTGGGCGTTGGCATATCCGGCGTGGAGGGGCTGCAGGCGGCGTGTGCCTCTGACTATTCGATAGCGCAGGTATGTCTGAGGGGATGTGGGCATTTTGAAGGCTCATACGTACAGTATGGCCCATAAAAAAATGCGAAAATGGTCATATCATGTTTTATGATAGTTTTTACATAGAAAATGTGAATAAAACATAAATATTATTAATTACTTGTATTGTTTAATCTATTTAGACTCAGTTTTTCGCTTTGGATATGATTTTTATCTGTTACTTTCACCTTACTAGAGAGGAATTGGAAGCATACCTTCAAATTTTATCATGCGGACGTCGAGTTCAATATCTGTGTGATGAAAGCTTCTAAAACATCAACGATGGCGTGGGATTCTTCACAGGCCTTGTCTCCAGCAAACGCCCATATCAAATGACAGAATTGGTTCATACCTGGGTAATTGTAGACTTGAACATATTTCCGAATATACGGCTGATTTTGCAGAGCTTGATTGAACCTTCATATAAGTGTGATAAGCGGCTCCGTTTTGCTTAAAACCTATGAGCTAGTATTGATATAAGTTGTCTCTAACCGATGCAAAAAATTTCTTCCTCAAAAATCTGTAATAGGCCTCTGTATTTATTTTTTATTCAACCTTAACAAAAAATAAAGGCATATCAAACCTATAAGACGCAAATGCCCTCAAAACTATCACCCTAACAAAATATTTTATTGTGATCATGAAAAACACGTTCTCTAAGAACTCCTCCATCCTCTGATACCAAACAAACTAAAATTGTCAACAATAAAGTGTGATTTTTGATGGTGGAAAGTTTATCACCAGAGTATAGAGCGCTGCATATGACGAGCCTAACCTCACTTATTTGACAGCTGCTGGTCCTATTGTTTACGTTTCGTACTTAGTCGTTTTTTCCATCATTTTTTCATCTTCGCATTTCTATCACCAGCATGCTGATGGTGACGATTTTCCATGGTAGGAAGATAGAATAATACGATCCGTGGGTATCTGCAGTGGATTTGACCTCTCCTCGTAGCAAACTTTCACGAAATTAAGAATGATTCGAAAAAAGTACTAAGTCCAAACTGTAAACAACAGGACCAGTACCTGTCAAAATTGATGCGTGACGTCACAGTGCAGTGGAGTATACGACAATCAGACGCTGTTTCTAGCTTTGGGCGGACAAAACCTTTGAACTTATTTGCTTTATAACATTATCTAAGACAGTAAGAGAAATATGACAAAAATTATCCTTGATAGCGAAGTTGTGTCAGAATACACTGCATTAATCAGAAATTACATTCACTATCAAAAACAATGAAACTAACGCTTGTGGATGCTATATTCACGTTCAAACAATTTTCG
Organism: Aedes aegypti; assembly: GCF_002204515.2. Classification (NCBI taxonomy): domain Eukaryota; kingdom Metazoa; phylum Arthropoda; class Insecta; order Diptera; family Culicidae; genus Aedes; species Aedes aegypti. Next base: position 245,458,974 of record NC_035109.1, read on the forward strand.
CATTTTTTTTATGGGCCATACTGTACAGTTACGGTCAAAACAATAAGACCATCTCAAAAAAAATATATAACCGAGCTATTTTCTTATTTTCTTTCTAAAATATTCGTCTATAAATGAGCGTATGCCCCCCTCTCCCCGTCATTTATGGATGATCCCTAATGATCCTTTTTGTCAAATCACAAATTTATATAAGAAAACTATAACTAATAATATTAGAATGAATATTAGAATGAAAACCAATAATATTAGAATAATATTAGAATGAAAACCAATAAAATTAACGCGTTCAACTTTTTTGCTGGGGTGGTCTTTTTGTTTGGTCCGTAACTATTAGGTATATTGATTATTCTGACTCTCATTTTCCATTACAGTTCAGCTATTTACGAAAGTTGCTGTTGGTGCACGGGGCGTGGAACTACAGCCGGATGTGCAAGTTGATCCTGTACAGTTTCTACAAAAACATCTGTCTCTACGTGATAGAACTGTGGTTTGCCATCTATTCCGGATGGTGAGTTTGACTGCGTCATTCTGTGTTCTCAATATGTTAAAATTGCTCTTGCATCTCATCTTTCCTCTTAGGTCCGGCCAAATTCTATTCGAACGATGGACAATCGGTTTGTACAATGTGTTCTTCACTGCGTTGCCACCCTTCGCAATGGGTCTCTTTGATAAAGTGACCTCCGCGGAGCAAATGCTGAAGTACGTTCTAACACTCGTAATGATAAAGAGATTCTATTATCCTGACCGTATCCGTTTTATTTTTCTTGAACAGAGAACCAAGGCTCTACGAACCATCCCAAAGTGCCCAACTATTTAACGTTAAAGTATTCTGGTACTGGATTTTCAACGCTCTGGTCCACTCGGTGATCTTATACTGGCTGCCAATGTTTTCGTACCAAGGCGACGTAATCTGGGGAAATGGTCGCGACGGTGGTTATCTAGTGTTAGGAAATATAGTTTATACAGTAAGTTTGGACAATATTCTTGAACGCCATACGAATGGATTTTATCAAACTGCCCTTCTGTTTTTTTAGTATGTAGTTGTTACTGTATGTCTGAAGGCTGGTCTGGTGACAAACTCCTGGACATGGCTGACGCATTGCTCCATCTGGGGCTCCATAGTGCTGTGGTTTATGTTTATATTTATTTATAGGTAAAATTCTCACGAATAAGTGTCAATTATAGCAAACCTGACGCCAATATTTCACTTCATAATTGCAGCAATATCTGGCCAACGTTACCGGTGGGAGCGGTATTCACCGGTATGGATGATATGATTTTCTCGTCGCCCGCATTTTGGTTGGGTTTGTTCCTGATACCGATTACGGCATTGCTGCCCGATGTTGTAGTCAAAGTGTAAGTATTCTACAGTTTTCTAAGCCACCTGATCGAATATCCAACCTGATTTGCCAATCACAGCTTGTCAAGAATACATTGCTTCAAGTTTACTCGGAAGATCAGTGAAGTCGAAGTGTTCTTTCAAATCAAGCCCATGAAAAAATGTTCGGCGTGTATGATAGGGAATGATTGTGTTCGCACCCGTACCCCTGAATTACCACGATCATGTGCCTCGCTTCGTAGATAGTTATCAACAATATATGATAATTAAAACTTCAGTTACACTAATTACTTGACCAACTAAGTGGTCTTGACATATATAGATATAGGAAACCGGAACTTTCAGTAGGTAGTTCCGCAAGATGACCTCATAAGACATCCAAGTGACCATTTAAGATCCAGTTTGGGTATTCCGTTTACGGGTCCAGAAGACCAATCCAATATTTGGGTCTGGAATTTCATTTCACACTTTTAAGCGAAGTATGCACCTCAACAGAAAAGTAATCGCCTATCTGGATGCGTGGAAAATTTCTTGCAAGAAATGATCAAGGAAAGCATTTTTCTTTGATCGCAGTACGCAGTTGAAAAGAAATATCATTTCAAATGAAGCTCACTGTAGAAAATTTCTAGACCATTTCTTCCACAGAAATTTTTACTTTTCTTGAGCGGAACAGCATACTTAGCTTTAGGAAAAAAACCTTGTGAAGCATTAATGCAAATTTCAAGAATATTCGTATCATGAAAAACATTGAATTCAACTGTTTCGTAAATGAAAAGTTTCTTGATCGGATTTAAGGTCACCTTACATTTTTTAAATAAGCCGTTCAAAATTCCGATGACAAACCCGGAAGGGTTAGGATGTGTGTTCTGAATGAATTAATTGATAGATACTGAGGAGAATTCTAGAAGGATTCTGATGAAAATCCAGAGAGTGTTCTGATGTGAATCTTGAGAGAGTTCTGATGAGAGTCCTGAGAAGATTCTGATGAGAATCCTGAGAAGAGAATACTGAGAATACCTAGAGGATTCTGATGAGAATCCTGAGTAGATTCTGATAACATCCTAAGAGGATTCTGATAAGATACTGATAGGATTATGATGGGAATCCTGAGAGAATTCTGATGAGAATCCTGAGATAATTCTGACGAGAATCCTGAGAGAATTCTGATAAAAATCCTAAGAGGATTCTGATGAGAATCATGAGAGGATTCTGATGATAATCCTAAGAGGATTTTGATGAGAATGCTGAGAGGATTCTGATAAAAATCCTGAGAGGATTCTTGTGAGAATCCTGAGAAAATTCTGATGAGTATCTGAAGAGGATTCTAATGAAAATCCTAAAAGAATTCTGATGAGAATCCTGAGAGGATTCTAATGACAATCTTGAGAGGATTCTGATGAGAATCCTGAGAGAGTTCTGATGAGAATCTTGAGAGAATTCCGATGAGAATCTTGAGAGGATTCTGATGAGAATCCTGAGAGGATTTTAATGAGAATCTTGAGAGGATTATGATGGGAATCCTGAGAGGAATCCGATAAGAATCCTGAGAGAATTTTAATGAGAATCCTGAGAGGAATTCGATAAGAATCCTGAGAGGATTTTGATGAGAACCCTGAGAGGATTCTGATGAAAATCCTGAGAGGATTCTGATGCTTCTTATGAAAAACCTAAGAGGATTCTGATGAGAATCATAAAAGGATTCTGATGATATTCCTAAGAGGATTCTGATGAGAATGCTGAGACGATTCTGATGAGAACCCTGAGAGAACTTTTATGAGAAATCTAAGAAAATTCTGATGAGAATCCGAAGAGGATTCTAATGAGAATCCTAAGAGGATTCTGATGAGAATCCTGAGAGGATTCTGAAGATAATCTTGAGAGGATTCTGATGAGAATCCTGAGAGGATTCAGATGAGAATGCCGAAACGATGCTGATGAGAATCCTGAGAGGATTATGATGAGAATCCTGAGAGGAATCCGATGAGATCCTTAGAGGATTTTAATGAGAATCCTGAGGGGATTCTGATGAGAATCTTGAGAGGATTCTGATGAGAATGCCGAGAGGTTGAGAATGATGAGAGGTTTCTTACGAAAAATCTAAGAGGATTCTGATAAGAATCCTGAGAGGATTCTGATGAGAATGCGAGAATCTTGAGTGGAATATGATGAGAATCTTGAGAGAATTCTGATGAGAATCCTGAGAGAATTCTGATGAGAATCCTGAGGGATTTTTGATGAGAATCCTGAGAGAATTCTGATGAGAATCCTGAGAGAATTCTGATGAGAATCCTGAGAGAATTCTGATGAGAATCCTGAGAGAATTCTGATGAGAATCCTGAGAGAATTCTATTGAGAATCCTGAGAGATATCTGATGAGAATCCTGAGAGAATTCTGATGAGAATCCTGAGAGAATTCTGATGAGAATCCTGAGAGAATTCTGATGAGAATCCTGAGAGGATTCTGATGAAAATCCTGAGAGGATTCTGATGAGAATCCTGAGAGGATTCTGATGAGAATCCTGAGAAAATTGTGATGAGAATCATGCGTGGAATATGATGAGAATCTTTAGAGGATTATGATAATAATATTGAGAGGATTCTGATGAGAATCCTGAGAGGATTTTGATAAGAATCTTGAGAGGATTCTGATGATAATCCAGAAAAGATTCTGATGAGAATCTTGAGAGGATTGTGATGAGAATCTTGAGAGGATTATGATGAGAATCTTCAGAGGAATACGATGAGAATTCTGATGAGAATCCTGAGAGGATAAGGTGAGAATCCTGAGAGGATTCTGATGAGAATCCTGACAGGATTTTGATAATAATCTTGAGAGGATTCTGATAAGAATCCCGAGAGGATTCTGATGAGAATCCCTAGAGAATTCTGATGAGAATCCTGAGAGAATTCTGATGAGAATCCCGTGAGAATTCTGATGAGAATCCCTAGAGGATTCTGATGAGAATCCTGAGAGAATTCTGATGAGAATCCCTAGAGGATTCTGATGAGAAACCCTAGATGATTCTGCTGAGAATCCCTAGAGGCAGTGATGCATTTTAAACTGAATCCTGAGAGGATTCTGTCGAGAATCCTGAGAGGATTCTGTTGAGAATCCTGAGAGAATTCTCTTGAGAATCCCGATGAGAATGTTGAGAGGATTCTGATGTGAATGCCGAGAGGATTCTGTTGAGAATCCCTAGAAGATTCTGATGAGAATCCTAGAGGATTCTGATGAGAATCCCTAGAGGATTCTGATGAGAATCCCTAGAGGATTCTGATGAGAATCCCTAGAGGATTCTGATGAGAATCCCTAGAGGATTCTGATGAGAATTCCGAGAGAATTCTGATGAGAATCCCTAGATGATTCTGATGAGAATCCCTAGAGGATTCTGATGAGAATCCCTAGATGATTTTGAGGAGAATCCTTAGAGGATTCTGATGAGTATCCTGAGAGGATTCTGATGAGAATCCCTAGAGGATTCTGATGAGTATCCTGAGTGGATTCTCATGAGACTCCTGAGAGGATTCTGATGAGAATCCTGGGTGGATTTTGATGAGTATCCCGAAAGGATTCTGATGAAAATTCTGAGTGAGTTTTTTTGAGAATCCTGAGAGGTTTCTAATTCTAATGATTCTGATGAGAATCCTGAGAGAGTTCTTATGAGAATTCTGATGAGTATCCGGAGAGGTTTCTTATTCTAATGATTCTGAAGAATTCCTACTAAGAATCCTGAGAGAATTCTGAGGAGAATCCTGAGAGGATTCTGATGAGAATCCCGAGAGGATTCTGATGAGAATCCCGAAAGGATTCTGATGAGAATCCCGAGAGGATTCTGATGAGAATCCCGAGAGGATTCTGATTAGTATCCTGAGAGGATTCTGATGAGAATCCTGAAAGGTTTCTGATGATAATCCCTAGAGGATTCTGATGAGTATCCCGAGAGGATTCTGATGAGAATTGTTCGAGGATTCTGATGAGAATCCCGAGAAGATTCTGATGAGAATTCTGAGAGAGTGCGTCTGAGAATCCTGAATGGATTCTTATGAGAAATCTTAGAGAGTTCTGATAAGAATTCTGAGAGGATTCGATTTCTGATGAGAATTCTGAGAGAGTTTTGATGATAATTCTGATGAGTATTCGGAGAGGATTCTTATTCTAATGATTCTGATGAGAATCCTGAAAAAAATCCTACTAAGTAATCTGCGAGGATTTTGATGAGAATCCTGAGAGGTTGTTGTAGAGTATCCTGGTCTCTGAGAATCCTGAGAGAATTCTGATGGGAATACTCGGAGAATTTTGATGAGAATTCTGATGCGATCCTTAGCAGATGCTGACGAAATAAAACTCCAATGAGATTTTGAAAGGAGCCTTTGAAAAAATCTAAACAAATATACGCGAATTATGAGAAGATTATGGCTTGAATCTAGAAAAATATGTATACTTACACTAAAAAAACATGTCTAGTTTTCTTAGCATTTGATCAACCAAAATGTTACTTCAATGTAGAACTAGTACCGTAATTTTATATTCTTTGAAGAGCACTTGCAATATTTTAGCGGGGAAATTTTAAAACTATTCAAAACCATTTAAGCAGTCATTCAAGTCATCGTGCAAAAGTTAGTGATCACCTCTCTGTATGATTTATGTATCGTGCAAAAGTTTGGGGTCACCTGACACACATAGAATTTTTTTCGATTTCAATAGTTTATGGCATATTTGTAGTGATGAAAGTGATGGAAAGTACATAATTGGTATGAAATTTGACAGATTTTTTTTGTTATTTACAAGGGGGAAATCTTCAAACAGACCCCCTGAGAAGGTAACTCAGGGAGTGCGGGGATATCGCACCAACGACGACCTTCTAAAACCAGCCCATGCACTGTACATGAGCAATTCTTGTTGAATTACTCAAGGGGTGTACAGAGTGCACCGACATTACCCATGGCCTCAGACCCTTATCTCTCCGGGACCACCTTACGGTATTTCTTCGAGGAGGGGGCAGTGCCAGTGCTGAGAAGGTTAGGCATATTTTATCAACGTAATGTTAGAAAAATGACACAAATTCAAGTAAAAATTTGGTAAACAAAATTTTTTGTTAAGATCATCTACGAATTAATATCATTGCCTTTCGAATGAGGCATAGAGAGTTTCAATAAGACGTGTAATCACATAGATAGGGACTTGTACACTTTTGTATGTTTGCGAGGGTCATTCCAAACGTTTGCATGGTAGTGTTTAAACAATTTACTACTTCTCAGACGTTTAAAAGTTCGTTGAATCTCTCTGAATATTGTTTTTACCAAGATTCATATTAACTGCAAAAATAGCATCACTTTAATAACTATATCGAAATCTACATACCTTATAACTATTCTCTTCTACCGTAACAGGATAAAAAACAGAAATCAAAGTATTGCAACCCCTCATCCCATAAAGGAGTCTCGATCTTCGTAAGTATTATTTTATCGCTCTATATTCAAATCATCGCTATATTCTGTTCACTGTGATACAAAAGCAAAAAAAAAGTTAAACTATCCTAAAGAAGATCCAAATCCCCATTAGAATCCCAAAGTCAGTAATGGCAAAACCAAATCAATACTACAAAGCAGAGACACCCTTCCATCTACCCTTTTCAATTAGGTTAACAAGTGCCAGTTTCGGATCAATCAGACTCAGAACTCAGACTAAATTAAGTTTCATAAAAATACTCTTGTTTAAAATTACATATAATGCAGACAATTGATTTTAGTGTTCTATTCTTCTACTTTAAATCTTAGTTCGAATTTATACTTTTCGTTTGTTTTCTTATCTTAACTGTCTGGTATATTTGTCTCTGTCTGTCTTCCATCCTACGAATATCGTACTTTTAGAATAACATCTGTAGATGTTTCTTTTAGAAGGTCCCCAATTGGCTTGTTCCTCGAACAAGCAGTAGCCAGTTATTCCTTCAAAAAATAATCCAAAGAAATCATCTAGAAACGTCCCCTCTGAAAGCCCTCCCTATCTTTAGTATCCCCCTTCGTGTTGTTTTAAATGTTGTTGTTGCTGATGTTGTTTGTTTGTTCCTTTATTTACTAACTATTTTTCCTCGACGTTGATTGCTAGTTCGGTTTGGTGTTTTCTGTCATATCTTGCTTTATTGGTTTGAAAACGCGTTTTTCAATTTTTGTTCTCTCAACCATTTTGTGCTGTGATTGGAATTGTTATCCAATGCTGAAATATTTATTTACAACAACAAAAAATAAGTTTCTGTGTGTGTAATGCTGTGTGATTAAATTATTTTAACATTTTTTTTTGTCTGATAACAGTCATTGAGTTTCTGATTTGAATTTCTTTATGTTCATGATGTTTTGTTTATTTCTAAGTGTTCATTTGATTTTTCATATGCTTTTAATAACAAATCATTACTTGAAGATGCGTCCGGTATTATTATCAGAACCCTGATAGTGAAAATATACTTAAAAATAATAACGCGATAAACGAATCCATCTACGGCTACACTTCCTACTAAGGACTACATCTTACAACTCTAACTAACCCTCAACAATGTATCCGCATAACACTGCTAATAATTTCCATTTTTCATCCACATTTCTCGAACCGAACAACATCCTCCCTCGCGGATGTTATGATGTTCGATCAATAAACCAAAATTAGGTCAAGTCCGGAGATATCGGTTACCTATGTAACGATTGCGATATCGACGCACCTGAAAGTCGAAAAATACAGGTTTTTATTACAAACCCTTCTCTTGCAATTCCGAATATACAATTTTAGAACTTTTTTCTTCTCCCCCACTCATTTTACTTGCTAATGATCCTGTAGAAGTAAATAGGCAATCATTGCGATCCCTTCTCTAAGCCCCGAATCACTAAAACGCCTAACTACTAACTAATCCAAATCACCTAGCACTGTTCAGTAACACATAATATGTTACACAAAATCCAATTCTTTACTGTAACATAATCTAAGTAGATTTGTCTTTCTCACTTAACTCTTTATGCCGATATACAATGCATGTTTCGAACGACATAATTCTAAAAACAAATATTAAAACTGTTCATTACTGTTGAAGAGATTAAGCAGAAAATCAATATCTTAGATTGTTTAAGATAGAGCCTAGCCATGGTGAAGGGAAGTGCGTATATAAGGGTTTAATTTTAAGCTGTGCATATGTTTAGTACTAATAGATAAAAGAAAAAAAAAAGTTGGTAAATAGGTAAACAATATGAAAAAAAAATCACTTCATCAGTTCATCAGTTATTGTTATAAATAACAATAGGGGATTTCAAAATGAACAAAACTTTATTACACTTTCTATGTTTTTGAGCATGTGTTGCTAAACGGATTCGAATGTATCCATCTTTGAAAACACATTTCAAACATAACGTTGCAAAAACAAAGTTTTTAATGCTATAACAAAATATACTTTTACACAACCTATAAACTATCAAAACGTAGCTGGTTTAAGACCTGTGCGATACTCGCATCCAATTTTTATTTTAGAAATAAAAGAAATCAAACTTAGAAATATAGTTAGTCATGACCTTGAATTCAATATTGTGCACCCTAGTGATCCTTTATATGAGAGATAAGTGGAAGTCAAATAGAATTATTTGGCAACAGACCAGCAGTGCTGAGTTTGCTCGGTGTCGAGAATAATATTGTAACTCGGACATGACATCCTCATTGCTAAAAAGTGTATCTTATTTCTTTGAAGGTCTTTGAGCTACATTTGCAAACTAATAAACAGCCGAAAAAATCAACAACTAAATATCGCGTTGGCAAAAATTCAAAAAAGGAAAATATTTCATATATTTTGCTCTATGCAAAACAACTTTTACCGAAATAATTTCAAGCGGATTATATTACTCCTCAAGGAAAGTTCAAAATAAACAACGCATGTTCGTTTTCACAAATTTCATAACGTTGAAGGGGGTGGGTGGGTGGCCTTAAAATGTTACAGCTCATACAAAATTCGAAAAATATTCATACAAAATGCGTTACGAGGGGGTGGGTGGGTATCAAAAATGGCCATTTTTGGCGTTATGAAATTTGTTTGGCTCACACTTTGACAGCTCTCATTGCTCGATTGGCTCACACTTTGACAGAAATGTCAGCATCCGAGAATCTCTCTTATAAAGGATCACTAGTGCACCCCTAGAAGCTGCTGTGAAACTTAAAACGTAATTGTCAAAGTAGAAGGCGATGACATGGTTATTAAAAATGACCGTAGAGGTTATTGGCCCAGATATCCGTAGTGGTAAACACCAGCTATTTAGCAAGACCAAGCTGAGGGTCGTGGGTTCTAATCCCAACGGTTGAGGATCTTTTTGCAATGGAAATTTTCTTGATTCTTCGTGCCTGCCACACGATGTACGATTGCAAAAATGGTCGATTGGCAAAAAAAGCACTCAATTAATAACTGTGGAAGTGCTTATAGTAGCACTAAGCTCAGAAGCAATGCCAGAGATGTCATCAATTCAAATGAACACGCCTCAAAATACGATTGATTTGGAGCTGCCGAAGAGGTTCACCAGCAGTTGTTATGGGAAAGTTGCCGAAGAGAATGAGCCTGCCGACAATAGTCACACTGACAAGTGATGTTCACAGCGTTGTAAAAACGATTCCAAAAGTATTTTGACCAGGGCTGGAAAGCGTCAATGTAAAGACAGGGTGTCGCGCGACTTTTACATAGATGCTTCCCTCACTGTCATCGGACGGCGAGACAATGACAGAGATTTTCTACAAATTCTCTTTCATTTTTTCGTCGCTATGGCCTTTGAGGGAATCACAAACTTGACTATTTTAAGTTCATTATCTGGTATAATTGGTATTTATATCGCTGGAATCAGGGAAGGATATCCACTAAACGTATCATACACATTTACTCCTCGAAATTGTCCAAAATGAGATAGAAATTTGGATTGCAAAACACATTCAAATTGCTCTCATGAGAGGCCGTCATTGCGACTTGACGAAGTGAGCACATGAAATATAGTTTCGACTAGTGACAGTGAAAAGACTCGTTTCATCAGTGTCGCAAGCCAGTCATGATACTTAACAACCCTGATTTTGACAAGTCTGTCGGTGTGAATCGATAGAGGATTGAGCAACGCATAAATGTAAACAGACAAACATGGAATTTGTCAGCTGATATCCGAGAAAATTACAAAAGAAGAGCGGCATCGGCTTAGACTGCCGAGAATACATAAGTTCCCCTATTTTTAGCGGTAAAAATGAAGCTGCCGGTAGAGGGTTTAATAAGCAACAATCATCAATGTCTCGTATAAATTTCAATGACTGCCTACTTTGCCTTAAGAAAAATCAGTTTGCTTCGTACTGACAAACTATCAGCAAACTTTATGCATGTAAGCAAACATAGTGATACTTTTCTGAATGAATACGAAATATGACGACTGAGATTTATTGCATTGAAATTATGGTTTTCCATGTCAACATGGTTGCCGAAACGAATGATGGACTCCATAGCCTTAACAAAGTACAAACATATTCATCAAAAATCTTTGATCTTATTTACTTCTGGTAGTCCTCTTGGGAGCGTTTCTGCGATTGTCTCCAGTTTATCCCACATTTCTTATAGTTCTTGTTCCACTTGGTAAATCGTGGGCTTTGTAGCCGTGCGGTTAGTGTCACCGAGGCATTTAGCCGCATCGTGCTAAGGAGTGTGGGTTCGATTCCCACCTCAGGCTGAAAACTTTGCGAGAGGACTGTTTTCCGACTGTGCCACTGGGTGTTGCATGCTAGTCCGTTGTCTAGTGTGATGCTTCCTTCAAAGGGCAAACAGCCCACTGGAAGCATTAACGTGTAGTGTCTTTAAAAAAAAAAAAAAAAAAAAAAAAAAAAAAAAAAAAAAAAAAAAAAAAAAAAAAAAAAAAAAAAAAAAAAAAAAAAAAAAAAAACAATCCTAGCTCGCGGCGCTTCTTTGCGTCTTCTACCTCAAAAATTTAAGGACATGAAATGTGGATTGGAGCGAGAATTTATATTTTTCATGTGGTCGGTGTTTAGCCAGACCAAAGACGAAATAAAAACCTTCATGTTCCTTGCAGTTGCCCAAAATTTTATGGAACATAAGATGATAGAGCCAAATCTAGAATTCCGTGAAAAGTGTACTGCGAACTGTCAAACTTGGGTACCTTTTGCAGTATCAAGGGATCATATGCAAGAATTTTTCAATATTTGAAATGTTTTCTTCAGAAGTGTGTAACATTTAGCAAATTGCATAAACAAAATATTCAGCGTCGGAGAAGCAGAATCAGACTGGTTAGGCAAAAATAAACGTCGTGTTCCAGGCATTGCAGAATTTGCTCTCATTTGATTTTTAAGCACGATCAAAGCAAGCGAAGAAAAACATTCCATCTGTTGTGGTCCGTGATCAGCAATGTATCGCAAGTTGTAACAAGTCTGATACATAAATAGGAACAGCAAACGAGAGCCCGAAAGAGAGAGCGATGATAAAATCTATTTTTCTCGCTTGTTTACCGTTGGGGATAGGTGTTTTACTTTGCTGGCACGATAGCAATAGTGTCCCCCATGATTGGAGCTTGTTTAAATGGTTTTTATCATGCACTGCTATCCCCCCCCCATCTGATCAAAGTTGTAGCAGTATACGATAAACAGTCTCTCGTAATGTGCTGCATATTATGATAGTTACAGAGAGCGATACGTGAGAGATTCTCTCAATTTTCTCAGGATTCAATCCATGTCGTGTTCTATTGCAGCTGTTACGCGCCCTCAAGGTGGTCGATTAAGGAATTTTCCCACACAAGTCGACAGGTGATATCCGAACTAGCTAATCGGTAGCCAGTAGTGATAGCTGGTGACTTCAAAGCATGGGCAGTGGAGTGGGGTAGCCGCTGAACCAGCAAAGAGGCCAACTATTGTTGGAATCCCTGGCCGCATTAAATTTTGAGCTGGCAGATGTGGGTAAAGTGAACACCTTCCGCAGAAATGGCGCAGAATCGATTATCGACTTGGCATTCTGTAGTCCAACGTTATGGGGATCATGAACTGGCGCGTTGATGACGATTATACTCATAGCGATCATCAAGCGATTCGCTATAGACGGATTCCATGTCAAATCGGTCAATCACAGAACTCGACCATCTTCGATTTGGATTAAATTTTGCACATGTTTTTGGTATGGTAGAATAAGTGTTTTCCATAGAAAAAATGATCATTTTGACTCAAGTGTAACTTTTGAAAATGGCCTATAAATTTTTGTATGCGACTTATTTGAAAAATTCTAACTCAGAAACTGTTGATTTTAGAGAAAAGTGTTCTATGAAGAAGTTGTAGTGAACCGTTTGGACCATAAAAAAATATACACTGGAAAAATATTTTATTTATTTTCATAAAAAAATCAAAAATAAAACCCAAATTTTTAAATACACAAAACCCCCATTTTTGATATTTTTTAAATTTTCACTATAGAATCTTTATAGTAAACAGATAATTTTGACAAAGTTTCATGATGGAGAAATTTAAAAAAAAAGTTTTTCTAAGAACAACTTTTGGTCGATTTTCAAAATTTTGTTTTTTTTGTCAAAAGCATGATTAAATGATTCGAAGCCATAATGATTATATCAATAGTTTCTCTAGAAGTAGCCATTTCCAAATTATATCAAGTTTAATGCCAAAAATATTGTTTAAATATTAAAATAGGCTTTTTCTACGAGTTATTCGCGTTTCTCCATTAATAATAATAATACGATTTCGAGAGTAAAGACCATATTTCTTTTCACTTACTTATATTCCTTGATGGAGAATCGCGAATAACTAATGAAAATGGCCTATTTTAATATTCAAATAATATTTTTTGCATTAAACTCGATATAATTCGAAAATGGCTACCTCTAGAGAAATTATTCATATAATCATTATGGCTTAGAATCATTTCAAGATGCTTACTGTATCATCGGAACGTGTTTATTTTGATAAAAAATCAAAATTTTGAAAATCGACCAAAAGTTGTTCCTAGAAAAAATTTTTTGTTAAAAAATTCTCCATCATGAAACTTTGTCCCAAACATCTGTTTACTATCAAGATTCTATGGTGAAAATTTAAAAAATATTAAAAATGGGGTTTTTGTGTAATTTAAAATTTAGGTTTTATTTTTGATTTTTTTATGAAAATAAATAAAATATTTTTTCAGTGTATATTTTTTCTTATAGTCCAAACGGTTCACTACAACTTCTTCATAGAACACTTTTTTCTAAAATCAACAGTTTCGGAGATAGAATTTTTCAAATAAGTTGCATACAAAAATTTATAGGCCATTTTCAAAAGTTACACTTGAGTCAAAATGATCAATTTTTCTATGGAAAACACTTATTCTACCATACCAAAAACATGAGCAAAATTTAATCCAAATCGAAGACTATCGAGCACGATTTTTATTTTTTTCGACTCATTCTGGATGGAATTCGTCTATAGTATAATGTTTGGCGGACGGAGGGCAGTGCGATGTAACACCATACCCTATTCCGAGGTTGGAAAACAGCGCGCTTCGACGGTCGAACGGAATACTCTGGACCAAAACAATGAAGAGCTAGTTGCTGTGATACCACGAGCGTGTGATGCTTCCATGTCGAGAAAACCACTCCCAGAGAGAACAGTCCGCCGGTGTACTGGAGGTGTAAATCAATTCTCGAAAACTTATTCATATAGACTCAAGTCAAAAAAGTATACAAACTTACTTTATCGATCCTACGTGTTTCGCAGACGAAATTCTACACGTTTTGCTCTGAACCAAATCGATTTTTCACTTTTAGAACGTTAAATCTTCGGATTTACAAAACGACGAAAGTAAGATTTTCAACTTTCGACACCTAACCAATACTTTCGCCCCGCTGTATGGAGAGACAAAGTGACTTAACCACGAATCAAAACAAAACACTACTTGAGCCGATTTTACACTGGTAGAAAAACGTCGCAAGTAACTGAATGAAACGGCTTATCATTTTGTCATAAAATTTTTGTGTGAAATAATAGGAACTCCATAGTTTTTGAACGCGAGCTCATTGTATGCAAAATTTAAGCAATGTACACGTTGAAAAAATGTTAAAAAGGTGATTCATTTTAAAACAGTTTTAGAAGACAGGTTGTGAATCTTCTGAATTAATTTTCTCAAAACCGTATGGAAGTTACTTACGTCGATTTGAAAAAGTAATCGAGAATTGCTAACCTAGACGAAGAACACAACGCGCACGCATAGAAGCACAAAGAGAAGAACGCGGTGCACCATTCAGAGAAGCAAAGTTAGCTCTCAAAAAGAAAATCAAGAGTCGAAAACGGGCATGTTATCATATTCTATGCCAGAGTGTCAACTCGAGTCCATGGGGTGACACCTACAGAGTGGTAATGGCCAAGACCATAGGTGCCATAGCGCCCCTAGAGAAGTCACCCGAGTTGCTGCGATCGATAATCGATGTACCTTCCCGCATCATCCCACAAACCCATGGCTCCAAATAAGGTACCGGGACCCGATGTTATCCCGAATGTTGCCCTAACAGCGGCAGTCCAATGAGAATATATACCGAGGTGAGGAAGACGACATTTAGTGTGAGTGACATCCGTGTACGGTGCAAAATATATCACAACTACAAGCAAGTGAGCTCCCATAAGAAGCCGTGTAAAATAGTGACGTATTAGATTTTTGTTTACGTTTGTTCTTGTTACTAATACATAGCCTTTGCTTCTTCTTCCACACCTTAGTATATATTCTCATTGGCGGCAGTCAATGCGGATCCGGACATGTTCAGAAGCGCGATGCAACGCTGCTGAAGCGACATAAATTGCTACCAAAGGCGGGGAATCCACAAGGTGACCCGTAGGCGCATAGACCTATCTGTCTACTAGATAGGACGGACAAGTTGTTAGAGAGGTTGATCCTAAATAGGCTAGTACCGTACACGGAAGGTGCGGCCGGCCCGTCCAACAACCAGTTTGGATTCAGTAAAGGTAAATCGACTCTGGACGCTATCCAGTCGGTCGTTCAGACAATTTTAGAGTTGACAGCAATGTACTTTATCTCCATAGTTGAGAAATGGATGGAGTCTAGGAAACTATGTAGGACTGGCCCGTTACAAGACTGAGATGGTGGTGGTCAATAACCGCAAGTCCGAGCAACGGGCGCTTATCTCGGTGATCTCAAGCGATCACTTAGCCATCTTAGGTTAATAAGCAATGATAAGCTCAGCTCAGCAGGACGAAAATGCTAGCCACATTGAATATGCCTGAAAAAGGCATCTACGGCTAGAGCGGCGCTTAAGAGGATGATGTTTAACAGTTCTGCTGTTATTTCCAGCAAACGCAAGCTTCTGGCAAGTTATCCATACCAAGGTATGGAGGACCAATCTGGTCAAAAGGTGTGCATCATAGACGGGATAACGCCTATCGGGCTCATCATCAAGGAAGATGTTCCATGCTCCAACCAAAGAGGTACCTGAGGAGATGCGTGTAAAAATTAAAGAGACAACGCTTATAGGTTGACAGTATGGATAACTCTACTAAAGGTAGATGGATCCATCGGCCATCAAATGTGTCTGATTGCACCGAATACAAAGTGCTCTACGATAAAGTATTTGTCAGATTGGCCAGATAAAATTGAAATTAATGGTTATAATTTAACGTCTGACATACATCGTGTTGTCAAAAATATGAAACCATGTCATTCCCACATATTACTCATTTTCTTATACGAAGAACAAGCTCATTGAGCATAAATTTAGCCTTCATCGATTTAGTTAAAATATTCACAGTGGCTTCTATTGAATCCAAGGGTTGGGACTTTTTTTAGTATCAAAATCAGCTAATAACACTAAATATGTATGTTTCTCATATGATAAACCATAGGTTAAGGGAAGTAGGTACATGGATATTTTCGAATCAGAAATTCATTAACACACATCCGTTACACACACTATCATTGGTACTCATCAATTTAATTGAAGACAACTTTCTTCTGTTTTTGTTTTTTTTTTCAAATCTGGCCACAGTTTTGCATTTTGTACTTTATTGAAATAATTTATTTTCATTCAAGTGTGTCTTTCTTATCACGTTTGTACACACATTTGAAGAGTGCAGAATTTCGTCGCCGAACGCTTTTAAATTTTTCCGCTTTTCGATCCACTTTCGAGGATGCTGTAATGCTTCGTTCCATTTTTGAACCATTTTTTAAATCCAATGTTTGACTTTTGATCGACCAATACATTACAACAATTTTTCTTCTGCGTTTCAATGAATGCAATTCATTTTGGTTTTCAACATTTTTGTTTTATTTTTGTATTTCTGTCCCCAACCACCATCACGTTCAAAACTCATACACACCACCGAAACCACCACCACCACCGCCTTCCTTCTCCGGTTGATCGAAATCGTGAATTTGAAATTGACCCAAAGCAGAAGCGTCGTGAAGATCCTATCCTGGAGACGGCGCAACTCGGTGGCCCCGATGCCCGCTTGGAACCATCATAACCGTATCAATGTGACCGAATTGCACATCTAGGGTCCTCCCCGCCCTGTCGCCGCTTGCATCCCATAATAACCCCTACCCATGTACTTGATCCTGTATTTCACGTTTCCAAAGATAGTTAGCGCTTAGGTGTAGTTTATTGTATTGAAGGTTAGCAGGGGAGTAGTTTCTGTTGTGACGCACGCCCAAATAAATTTGAGATGACGCTTCTTTAGATATTTAATTCTTTGACGGAAACAAAACTAATCCTACGTTCTGAATTGTAGTATATTTCCTCCAAACGGTGTAGCTTTAGGTAATTTGAGGCAGCAATAGTTATTATTTTAAACTAAAACGACATGTATGATATCGAGAGAGTTGACAACACATTGACCTAAAAAATCTGATCGCAACAATTTGGAATAGTTCAACTTAACGTTAAAAAAACATTAAAATTTTTATAGTAATTATATACATGTGTCGTTGCCAAGTCGATGCTCGATTCATATGCCGTTTTCATCTGAAACGTAACAAATCCGACCATAACGATCTGTGCTAGATTTGAGCATAATCTCAATTAGGACGACAAGATGCCAGGCAGGAAAATAGTTCTTAGGGACTTTGTGATATATAGATAATGTCATAGAAGAAAAGAACGTGCAATATCTGAAAACAATGGGAAACATTCCAATTATATATTTGAATAGTTACTTAACTTAATATAATGACAATAGAAGGATGATTCTTCGTTGATCTTGTACAGTAATAACTTCACTGGGCCTTCAAATAAGACCACCGATCTGTTAGTAATTTTCTCAACTCCAACAAGCCGAAAGCCAGTCTACCGATGTGATCACTCCCTACATGTTCATCCCCAAACTCCTACGTAGGTATAAGTTATGCAATTTCTGTCTTATTGTTTAAATAATCATACTTTTTGTGCTAGCAAAAATTATCCAAACAAATTATTTAACAGCCATGTGGAAGTAAAAACAAAGATATACAAAGTGTGCTAAAACCTTGCTTGTGTCCAATCGTGTCTGTGGTAATCCTGCAACGTGGAACGGTTCTATCAACTAATTGCGAATGCCGCTTCGCACATATTGCCAATGAGGTTCGTCTTGATGGTGAAGGGTACGCTTCTAAGTGCTAGAAATGAGCATTTTTTGCTATTTTGACAATGTTTGTGGTCATATTTTTCACAGGAGATACTCCACCTTCACACTGCTGGAACCTATCAGTGGTGGCTCTACAGATGAACGGTTCACTATTTAGGCTGACTTACGGGGGTTCTGAAGAGTTGTAAGTACACGGTAGGATGTCAGTTTAGTATTATTGTACCAATTCCAAAGAGCACCATTGCGATAAAAGTAACTTTTTTCTTGTTCCAAATGCTTTATTAAATATATAGAAAACACTATAATATTTCAGAAGATTTTAAGGACTAAAACATCGAATGGGTAATTTAGTAACATGATGAGAATGTGTGGCGAATTCGCCAATAGCGAAAATCCACCTAAAGAAAGTTAAATAATAATAAAACAATGTAAGTATGGATCAGTTAAGGACAGAGTTTATTATTACCAGCGAGAAAATGAGACAGATTCTGCTTCTGAGCTTGCTATTGTGACACTTTCAGAAGGACGAAAATGCTATATAATCTTTCATTACAATTTCTTTACTTCAAAGTTAAAACTATTGCAGGAATTAGGGAATCAAGCTGTATGGATTTCAGCAAGGATGCAATGATCGTATCAGTGATCATGATTTTCACGAATTCGTTGATTTGCAACATATGAGATTCTATCATATAGATTCAAATTTGTATAACTTAAAACATCTTCTAGAAATTCATAAAAGATTCCAAGACGTTTTCAAGGAATTCCTTCAAGATGCATCTACAAGCTCTCCTTTACATTTCTTCAGAATTTCCAATGTTGGTTTTTTCAACTTTTTTTTTATAGATTCTTCCTGGAAGTTCTCAAAAGAATTTATGCAAAACATATTAAAGAATTATTACAGAAACCCTACCAAACATTGATTCGATAATTTCTCTTGGAGTTTGTCGAACTAAAAGTTTAAGGATTTAATCTAAATTTTCTCCTATATCTACTGCAGAAAATTTAAAAAATAGGATACGTTGGAAAAATTAACGAGAGGTGCATTTAAGAATTTTCCCAGATGTACTTAAAATAGGGGCCTAATGAACTGAGGATCGTCGGTTCGAATTCCGCCGGTCTAGCATCTTTCGGATTGAAAATTGTCTCGATTTCCCAGGGCATAGAGTATCTTCGTGATGGCCACACGATATACGAATGTAAAAATGGTCAAATGGCAAAGAAAGCTCTCAGTTAATAACTGTGGAAGTGCTAATAGGAGCACTAAGCTGAGAAGGCGTTGTCCCAGATGACGCGTAAAGCTAGTAACCAGCAGCACCACATCTTAAAACAGCATAAATATAGTTTTTGTTTTTGAAAATTATTCCAGAAATTGTTTTAAAAAACCCTACGATATCGAATCTACGTATTCTGCAACTCATCAATGAACACTTCCAGAAGTTTCTCCATAAAATCTTCCTAATTTTCTTCTTAGTTACAGTTCTACAAGAGAATTCTCTATATATGTTTTTCTGAGAATTTAACAGTGATTCTTCATTTCCTGATCTTCAAAAATACTCTATCTATTTTTTGAGAACTACTCGAAAAGCACCATCAGAATTTTTAGGAGATTTGTCTTTAAGTTTCTCTATGAATTACCCTACGGATTTACCCAGAAGTTCTTCCAAAGAATTCCCTAGGAATTATGA
This sequence comes from Aedes aegypti, assembly GCF_002204515.2. Classification (NCBI taxonomy): domain Eukaryota; kingdom Metazoa; phylum Arthropoda; class Insecta; order Diptera; family Culicidae; genus Aedes; species Aedes aegypti. The sequence continues at coordinate 245,478,595 of NC_035109.1, forward strand.
TAAGGTCAGTGTGAAAAAATAGTCCAGAAAGAGACCAAACTGAATCCAGAGAGACATCAGTCAGGAACCAGCAGAAAAGAAAAAGAAAGCAAACAGGATCTATCGAAGAGTAATTCTGTACAGCTTTTTTCTTAAAAATTCCTCAGAGACTCCAAACAGAAATTTCTAAGAGGGTACTTCCAAGCATTTTTTTTAGAAATCCTCGTGACATTTACACAAGGTATTTTTCTTTAGACATTGTTGAATTTTGTCATTTGTTGTTTAGACATTGTTGATTTTTGTCATGAGTTTTGCAGGAATTCCTTACTTTCCTTCCTGAAAATCAATTTATAGACATTTATCAGAAATTGCTTTCAAGTTTCTCCAGGAGTTTATACAATTTAAAACTGATTTTTTCTAGGAATCGCTCTATTTTTTTTTCTTTACGATGCCTTTAAAAATTCAACCAGGATTTTTTTTAAATACGTTTTCAGAAAATGCATTTGTTATTTCTCTCAGGATTACTCCTGAAATGTCTCAAAGAAACAGTAATATATTCAACGATTCTTCAATGGAACTACCTAAAATTCAATCGGGAGTTCTTCTAAAAATACAAATTACTCCAAGGATTTTAAAAGTTGCTCAATATTTTTTTCCAGTATGAACAATAAGCATTCCTTGGCTTTTCGTAGGTTTTTCACCAAGATTCAGGGCTTCTTCAAGAATCCAACCAGTAATCTATCTTAAGGCATGATCTGAAATTATTTCAGAGATTCCGTTAGGAATCCTTCCAGGAATATTGAAACGGTTTATTTCATTACGATATTTTGAAGAACTCGCAGTGATCAACCAGTGTATTTCCCACTTTTTTTTAGGGTATTCTCAAAAAAATAATGAATTCATGATTTTTAACACAATGTTTTCTAAGGGTACTTCTTGGAATTATTCCTGACTAGTAGTCCCGGCATAATTCGTCTTGTCATTAACCCTTTTTTTCCCATAGCTTAAACTTTTCTTACTTGTACCAATAGTTGCGATAAAGTCTTCCTATAGTGGAGGATCCCATAAAAAAACAAGCTAAACAACCAACTAAAGGAACAGTGTACCAATAGGGGGAGTATTATTTTTCACTGACGTGCCGAGGCCTACTGCGATTAAATCATTTTTCTCATTAATCAATGGTCTTTACTCCCCGTTACAACATTAACATGTACATTGATTGCACTTTTTGGATTTAAGCGGGTAAATGAAGTTCAATCGTGCTTAGTACCTTCACTATTGGCATATCTACCCTATTTGTTCATAACTTGTTGGGAAAATCCCAGAATAGAAAATTCGGGACGTATTTTCCAAGTCAGTAAATCCTAGTTCTATGACAGTCCTTGAATATTATTTATTAGATACACAATGAACCCCTGCATATGAGAACTCGTACAAAGATCTTCTGGTCCTTTGGGAATCTCTTGGATGATTTTGGAAAGAAGCAACCTTGGAAATAGCTGCAATAATCAATAGACAAAAAAAGTGTAGGAACTCCTTGAGGACTTGTTGTGGGATTTTTTTAAGGGTTTTCCGAGAGAAATCTCTAAAGATTTTTTTAAGAAAAAACCTGGAAGAAACCCTGAGAAGAATACAAATCGCTAGTATAGTTGCTGGATGAATGTGTTTCCGAATAATTTTCTGCAGGGATCTCCAGATGTGTCATTGAATTGGGTTTATTATACGACTGGCGTGAAGTGACAATTGTCGGTCTCATATAGCGAGGTAACAATTCTCGACTCGAGTGAAGTGACTCGCCGTGTAAATCAAATGGAGAGTCACTTCACTCGAGTCGAGAATTGTCAGCTCGCTATACGAGAACGACAATTGTCACCTCACGCCAGTCGTAGAATAAACCCGGATGTGTTTCTGAAACAATTACTGGCAAAACCCCTGAAGCTTTTCCTCCAGAAATCCACGCAAGAATTCCTTGAGAACCTATGAAAGAGTCAATCAGAAAGCTCTGGAACCCTTGAAATTGACCTAAGATTTTTTGCAATTATTTTTCCACGAATTTTTCTTTAGATCCAGCATGATTACTCATAGAATCATTCCTTAAATTTCTTTGAAAATATTTCTGTAATAATTCCTACAGTAGTTCCTGGAGGTTTCCTTATAGTTAAATCGGAAGAAATCGTTTGAAGCATTCCAGTAGAAAAATGGAAGCTTTAGAAACGTTTTTGAGAATTCCTTGGATGCTATCTAGAGGTGCGATATCCTTATATCATCCAACAGTAGCATACCATACGAAGCTCAGTATATTTCGAGCTTCCAACTTGGCTTTATTTGAGACACTTTAACTGATCGAGCTTCCTGTCTAGAGAGGCTCTGGTTAATAAGACTGCTACCAATCCAACATTCCCAGCTGCGGTTGGGAATTTTGATTTAAAAATCTTGGGATGAATCTTGAAAATTTCGTTGATTGATCATAGAAAGAATTCTCGGTAAAATATCAAAGGGTATAGCAGAACTGACAGTCCTTGATAGATTTCTGATGAACTTCTGCAGAGAAAAACTGCACAAGGATATACTGGATCTTTGAGAAAGCCTTAGCTGGTTAAAAAAACAAAGATACCCTGGAAATAGCTTCAAACATTACTAGAATAAATCGGCGTAGAAACTCTTGAAATACTTATCGTATGATTTTATGAAGAGTTATCTAGAAATTCATGTGGCAGAAACTCTGGAATAATTCATTTAGATATATGTTCAATAATATCTTGAAGAAACAATACAAGGAGATGTCCTTAATGGAATTCCTGGTCAAAGCCTCGAACATTTCTGGATTGATTCCTGTATGAGTCTCTGAAATACAAACATGTTTGAATATTCCACCTTCCAAAATTCCGGCCCTGCAATCCTGATGATAAAAATAGAGTTTTGTCAGATTTTTCACCATTGTTGTGAAGATTTATAAGTGGCCCAAAGACGTTAAAGGTTGAAATGAAAATTTATATGAAGGTACAAAAAAATCATGGATTATAAATTACCAAACCTCAATACTCAAGCTATGATAAAGATAGTTGCTAAAAAAGAAATTAATTTTGAGCTTTATTTAGCGGCAACTTTGTTTATTATGATTTGAAAAATGAATTTTCACTCCAAGACCCAATAAGTTTTGTACTCACATTACAGTACTAACGTGCTTGGAACATTTTTTAAAATGTCTCCATAGTTATTTCAATTTAAACCTAGATCGTCTTTTGGTCACCTGAAAAACACTACCGAAAATTCAGAAAATGTCACTAAAATTTCAAAAGCACAAATCCAGCGAAAAAAACATTCAACAATCGTGACTTTGTGCAATAGCAGAAAGCTTAAAATAAGAAGATCAGAAACGTTTTCAAGTTGGTTCTCCAGTTTAGTGCCTTTGAAAACGTGAGTAGGGGCCCAAGTCAGCGATTGTGCCGGCCATCTTTGGATTCCGAGATGTTTCACATTAAGATTATATGAAATATACAGTACTGGACAAAACATTCACAACTTTTTTCAATTTTTCATACGAAATGGTCAACTTTAAAGGGTTAGATCTGTGTTATTTATGGACCGATTTGAGTGAAATTTTCACAATTCTTTGAAAAACTTGAATTTCAACATATCTTTTTAAGTGAATTCTCCTAACCACAAGCTCAAAAGCAATAACGGTTCAACTAGCTTTTTGATTTTTTTTTTCATTATTGACATTACTTAAAAAATAAAGTAATAACTTCATAGTCTTTTCAAATTGTTACTACTTTTGAACTGGTGATTGGAAAAAAATACTCGAAAATGTATGATAAAATTCAAGTTATTTAGTAGTTTCATTCAAAACTGTCTACAGCGTGATTCGCTGGTTGGAACACGACTGCCTCCCATCTAGCGAATCCGACCCGTTAGTTGGAACGACTGACTGCTGTTGAAAATGCTCCACACTAACGCATCTGGAGAGCAAATCATCACGAAACGCATATATACATACGCATTTGTTCTATATATGGAGACTTCAAAGCGTCTGAGTACCGTAGACGTCAAAGTCAGTTTTACATTTTCTGGTGACATTTGAGTGCTTTTTAGTTGGAATATTTTCCAACCAGCGAACATCCAACAATCGAGACATTCCATGTAGCGTACCCCCAACGAGCGAATCCCCACTGTATTACTGTCTATAATAATAATATAAATAATATAGAGCTGAGATTTAGCCTACCAAAGTTAATAATTTTGTATGGAAAATCTAAAGAGCTAAAAATGTTTTGTCCAATACTGAATGAAAGATTGGAGTTTCATACTTCCTTGGAATTTGAGCTACCCTATCCAGCTTTTTAAAACCACTAATGACTTTAGTCGTTTCTATTAAATGAACTTGGCTTGGGTCGTTTCTATTGAATGAACCCAAGCCAAACGTCATGTCGTTTGATCCATACCAGAAAGCGAGGCTATTTGCGGCAGCCATTGGCGCTCGTAAAAAGCTGGATTGTTCAGAAACGGTACTAGCTTCATAAAGTGGTTTGCGGCTTAGGGCAAGTTTGTGAAAACTGAAAATAGTTCTGGTTGGGTTTATGTACAAAAAACGAAATACAAAAGGTCGTTCTTCGACCTTATGTCCTTTCGACCTTTTGTCTTTCGATACTTCGTCATAGATTCTCATGGTTGAATGTACGGGATATATCAAAGAAGTGCTGGAAGAATGCCTGTGATAATTAACTTTGTAGGTTCAGAATAAATTTGCAAGAATTTCTGAGATAATCCACGAACGAATATTATGACGTGTTTGAACGCACTTCTAGCTGAATCTTTTGATGTACACGGGAAAAAATCCGCTGCCGGATTCATGAACAATAAGTCATGAATTCATAAAATTTTATGTTTCATGATATCATGACTTAAAGTCATTAAATCGTGACTGTTGTGCATCAAGATGTGGCACTCGTTATGTTGACGTTTTTGGAATTTTTTCACGGTTTATTACGAAACTACCGGCACAAAAACCATAACTATTTTAATCTTCATTTTATTTATGTTTATGTTTACCAATGGCAACTATAAACTGGGATTTTAATTGACGTATAATGTCTGTTTTCATGATTCAGGGATCCTACTTCATGATTTCATGACTCAACTTGCGACTTTTCAGCACCAAAATCGGAATCATAAATTACAGGCATCTAAATAATGCTTCATGATTTCATGACCGAAATTGCCACTTTTCGCATCAGAAATAGGAATCATAAATGACAGATGACTAAATCCATGAATAGTGCTTATGTTACCATGAATTTTATTCATGGTTCCAGCATACATGCTTCATGATTTAAGGATTTAAATTGACATATTTTTTCGGTTAGAAATTGAAAACGTAACGTACAGCCGGCGTTACGGTAAAATGCTTAATGATTTCATGACTTTTGGTCATGGTGTGTTTTCATAACATGAAAACACACCTTCCTCCCGAGATCATGACTCTTTCTCCCGTTTTAGAGTGCCGCATTTTTACCCGTGTACGGAACTACGTAACTCTAACATAAAAATTAACTATTGATACATGTCAATAACACTTTCATTGGATGAACGTCGCCATACGTGATTTTGCCCTATTTAATTTAAAAGAATTCGAAATTTTCAACTTCTTGTCAGGTAAAGCGAAAAGGTATAAATATAAATCAAAGCATAAACTTCATTTATTTGTTGGATTGCAAAAAAAATATTGCCGAGAATAGTCGAATGGTGTCGAAGCCGTTAGGCGCCCTACTTAAGATGTAGATAGATCAAGAAATTTCAGTGATTAGATATTAACACCCACTGTATTGTAAGTGACACGACTGTCGTTATGAAAAAAAAATTCTGTAAGCATAAATATAATTTGACTTCTCTGAAGCATCAAGAACCACCGAAAATTTAAATTCTTTTCGAATATTCTGGATCTTCCTACCGAAATATTTTCGTTTTTTTTATATTGCGTACAAATTACAATGCAAAACTCGTCTTCTCTAGAGATAATAACTAATAAATCAGAAGCATATTTTTCTATCACTTATAAATGATTAAGTATTACCACAGTCGTCATTGGACCATGCATTGGACCTAGCAAAGAAAAATATACCACAAATGAAAACGTTGGAAATCTCAAAACAGAAGAATAATAGGTTTCAAACACGATCACAAATTCAAACTAGAAAGTCTTCACCTAGGAATCAAGCGCCACAGCTAGGATCATAATATTGTATTGTAGATAGCGTAAATATACAAGAGTTATATGTTGTTTAATTCATACACTGTTCTGATAACGTTATTTTCTAAGGAATCATAATTGTTAACAATTCTGCAACAAACAACTTTAATTTATTTACCACTGAACAGGTCTTTGAGTTAAGTTTTGTTTTCATTTTCAACTTCTGTTTTCACTGTAGGTAGGATATTGAATTTTCTGAGCAAATTATATGTTTGTATATAACTATCGAAACTAGAAATAAAATTGTAACATAAAAGAATCAAGAAAAACCCATTTGAAGTTCTTCTTAATCTCTTCAACACCTCGCAGTTTGTTTTTCACCAACGTTAAAACTTCATATGTAGAATAAACCGTACGTTCCTACATTTCGTTCAGAAAGAAACTCCGTCCTACGATCTCGAAATTCACCACACGACTCAACACGAAGAAACTTCGAACCGAAATCATTGCACCAATATCAACACTTCCCAATTCACTAAAAGCAACGGCTAAAGCGCCAAGTTCGTTCCCCTAAGAAATTATCGCGTCGATACTGTTCCACTTCACTCAATTAGTTCTTTATTTTAGTTCGTAGGTAGTGACATGTTAGTAACCTTTTTCAAGCGATTATCTTTTTTTCCGTTCTGTCGGTGAATGTGCGTAGTGTTTTATTTCGTTTTGATTTTGTAGCTGATATGCAGTCCTTGTATGATGTTGGTAGTGCTCGTGCAGTAATGACCCTGCGATTAAATATGAATGATGTCATCAAACTGTTGTCCTCGCTACATACCGACACACGTGGTTTTCCGTACGGTGCTCGATTCGGTTGTGCACCAGCACTATGTTTCACAATCAATGAAAGTCGACGGTCATCGCAGCTAATTGTTTTCATTGACCAGGGTCCTCGGCCCTGATTTTTCCTCGTATGCAAACAGCTACAGTGAATCCAGCATATTTCCATTAAACCTGTATCAAGCGGATAGTGACGTATTTGAGGGTTCACTGTAGTAGAAAAAGGCTGATGATAAACCGGTAGACCAATTTGATTAGCAGTAGTGGAATTTTCCAGACATCGTAATTGGAATCCAAATGGAGGTTGCTCAACATATTGTAAACAAATTTAAGTACCTGGGGGCATACCTACCAATACGTATATCTATATGCAAACCGTAAAACACGACATAAGCGGACATTCATATATCACAAATAAGCCTTTCATCGTTATTAGGATAAGCGAGCGATTCGATTGCTAGCGTGTTACCATTGTGCAAGGAAATTGTTTGATGACAAATGTTTTATTTTATTTTATTCTTTCAACGATACTATAGCGATTGGTATTCATCATAGCAATTAAGCTTAGCTGATAAATAAATGAGGTTCTATAAACGCATACAAAAGGATTTTAACACGTGATCATACACTAGTTTAGGGTGCAGAGCTACTTGGGCACTTCACTTTGGCATGGGGGTTTTTCCCGGTCGTATTGTCTGAAACTTTGCACTAAGAAGCGCTTTACTACGACGCATATTGTGACCAAATATAAACTCTGTACCTATCAAAAAACCCCACTGCCGAAGTGAATCAAAAGTGTCATAAATAAGATCCGGCTCCCTTAGTAGAGAGTGATTGAAATATTTTTGCAGACAAATGTGATCATTCTGGATCCAAGTTGTAATTTCCTTCAGTGATTTACCGTTTTGTCTCAAATTCCGAACATGACTCATATTCCGAACATTTAACTTTAAACAGTGATTTTTTAATTAAATGTTCAAAAAATCTCAACAGGATTATCAATTATTCTACAATACATATTGAAAAATATTGAAAATATTAGTTTTAACCTATACACTGTTCGAAATGTTCGGAACTTGAGACCAAATGGTACATTACGTTCAAAAGTATTAGGCATTTCACGGCGAAATTCTCTCTCTTTTGCTCTTCCAATTCAATCCAATCGAATCCAAAGTCGATCGCGCGTAATGGCATGACGCCAGATTCGGCCAAAATAATGTTTCGTCTCCGTGAGACCGCAGGAAGGGCAACAGACGCTTCCGGAGGCACTCGGTGCGGTAAATTTCGCTGTTTATGGCACCCGTTGTAATGTACGGTTTACTCAGTTTACTGCATTGGCATATGGCCTGCCAGAGCAAGTAGTTTTTGGCGAATTTGTCCATTTCTGCCTTGATGTAGGTTTCGTCCTCCATAACCACACATATCGGTTTCGTTAACCACTCGCGATACAGCTTCATTGCGCGGGGTTTGGCCGCCGTGATTTGTTGATCACGCCGTTTCGGTGCTTTCCGGACCACCTTACACGAAGTCCAGCTCGTTTCATGGTTTGCTGAACGAACCAGGCGGGACACTTGGCCTTCAGAGAGCCTCGTGAATCGAAAGATTCGGATTACACTTGAAATAATCCAACACCTCCCTGGCCTTCACAGGGTCAGCTGTTTTCGGTTGCTTCCACTTCCAGCCCGCCGCTCGGTCGTCTGGGGCTCCTCAAAAGATTTTAACACCCCAGAGACAGTTGTATGGGTGATTCCCAATTATCATCCGATCCATCTCATGCTCACAGTCGGATTTTCTATGACGGCGCGCAAAATTCTTCGGCGATTTTCTTCTTGTTTCGATGCCATCTCAATAATCACTGAATCGATTGTAATGAAATTTTGCACATGTAAACAATACACTCCAATCTAGTTATACCTAGATTTTCATCAATTTTTACCCACGGACAAAAAAGTTACACACGGATATAAATTGTGCTTGTTTTCGGGTACAGATCTCAAAAAATGTCTGCAGAATTGCCTTTTTCTCTTCAACCAGAAGAACACGCGTTCCGTATTATTCTGGTCCTAATTTACATCATGCTATTACAAAAAAGTGGCTCAGAGATGACATGCAAGAACCCAGCATTAAAGCTGTCCAAACATAGGTATTATCGATGGTCAAATATATCGATACGATATCCGATATCTCCCAGACAGATATTTTCCGAAATCGATAAAACTATTGTCGGTCCGATAACAAGTCCGATAATCCGAATAAATTTTATGATTTTATTACATAAATAAAACTATTTCTATTTAATTTTAGACATCCGTAGGATATGGTATAGCATCACTAAAAAATTCAAGTAATGACCCCTTTATTGAAACAGATAGTAGCAAATTAACCTATGGTTTTGTTTTTAATTATGTTCTTTAAAAATATCAAATATCGAAATTGACGCTTATATTGAGCTGTTCGGTAATCCAATCCGCATGGTTATTAAATTAATTAACTCATTACGCGTGGTAAAGATGGACAAATTATGGGTGAAATTATGAAAAATATCCACGTGCTCGGCTGGGATTTGAACCCAGGACTCTTGTATGCTAGACGAGCGCTTTACCAACTAAGCTACCGAGCCACTTGGTGACCCAATAACTGAGTTGGTTACAAGTTTAGAATTCAAATCCCTACAGACCACGCGGACCCCTTTCATAACCCATATCCATCCATCTCCGCGGGTTATTGGGTCACCAAGTGGCTCGGTAGCTTAGTTGGTAAAGCGCTCGTCTAGCATACAAGAGTCCTGGGTTCAAATCCCAGCCGAGCACGTGGATTTTTTTCATAATTTCACCCATAATTTGTCCATTTTTACCACGCGTAATGAGTTAATTAATCAAATATCGATTCGATATCGATAATGTTAAATCCGATGTATCGCCGATACTGATATCTAATCAATATGACATCGCCGATGGCGAAACATCTACCCAGCAGTAATATTGTACCAAAAGATTTTAATCTTCCTGTAACTAACGGTGCTTTGCAAAACGTTATGCATGGAATCAAACAAAAAGTTCGAGCATTTGAACCTAACAAGGCAGAACGTTGATTTTTTACATGAATGTTTCGTCAATTCACACTTTGGGTCATTTAATCAATTGGATTTCAAAATAGGTTGAAATATTTTTTTAACATGGGTTTTTCTTTGCTGTGCGCATACCTTAGGAAAAGGATAACCAATCAAAAGAAGGAAATATTTCTTCATTTTCAGTTGAAAACAAATGGCCAAAGATGCCGAAAGTTGTGGAATTCGAAACTACCACCAATTTGATAAGGAAGAGGTTAGTCCCCACCTTGAAATTTAAGACACCTAAAAATATTAAGAGAAATGGGTTATTCAGAGAAATGGAGTATTCTGGGAACAGACATTCGGAGAACTGACCGTCAGGCAAAAGTAGCACAATCTATAACACTGCGAAACATGCGTTTATCTCGAGCACAAGAATACATACATAATAAAGCACACTTTGGCCGTTTTTCATACCATATTGTTTATTTTGTATGCGAAATGTTATAAGTTCGTCATTGTAAAGTGCTCATTTGGGTAAGAAAAAAATCAAGTAAAAATTTGAAGTCCGTACGTGGACGCTAAGTGGTCCCCCAACGGCCCTGAAGGTATTAGGCGTAGATGACCCGGGGCGCAAAATCGAGCGCGCTGCTCTAGTGCACGCAGCATGAGTACGAAATGCCACCAGTAACAAATTGTCCTGCGCGCGTTGATAATCAGCATAGCAGTTTGTTTTCTTTGGGATGATTCAAATATTACGTAACGCAAGATTTTCCAATTTTAGACCACCTCCCTCCCCCACATAACAGCTCTTGTATGGAAAATTTAAAATTTGTGTGTGGACCGTAACACTTGGTTGGTCTGTCTTGCTAAAAAAAAAACTATGAGCCGGTGATCAAATGGTTTTTCTGACACGTAGAGATCAAAAACTTTGAATTTTTTTTTGATATAGTACATTAACTAGGTTAGTAAAAGATATATGACAAAAATACTAATATGAAGAAGTCTATACAGTGAAACCTCCATGAGTCGATATTGAAGGGACCATCGACTCAAGGAAATATCGAGACAAGGAACAGCAATCCTTTGGAACTTCTAAGGACCATCATAGCAACCATGAAATTTTGTTTTTAGTATGGTTCCATGAGTCGATATCGAGTCATGGAACAGTGATGATACAGAACATTCACCTACGGAAACAAACAAATCACGCTTTTGTGTGCTAAATACAAGTTCGTACAATTTTCGCATTTTATGGGCTGTACTGTACAACCATTAAAAAATATTTCTTATTTTAAATTTTGTCATGTTTGTCAAAATTGAAAATTTGCGAAACTTTGTGTATAAAAAGCTATAAATTTAGAACTACGAAAATTTCAAGCTATTTAAAAACTGCAGTGAAGAAATAGAATCCGGAATACTTGGAGGCTTGTATTTCACCATTTTGTGTGGAAAAACGGTCAATTTTGTCCAGTACAGTAGAAAACAAGTTTTTCAATACGACCGCTCTCTTTATTGCTTTTCCGATCTTGTTTGAATGAACAAGTATTTCCTGAACACTGAGCTGAGAAGCAGGCTCTGTCCCAGTGAGGACGTAATGCTAAGAAGAAAATACTGATACTATGCATATTTGTCCCGCGGTCCATCAAGTTTTCATAGAACATGGGACAAGTAAGCGTAGAAGGGCAGTATACGACTTATTGGTTGGAAAAATTATGCTATTACCTTCAGTTTTAGCGCATACAATCAGAAATACTGAGAATTCATAATAATATGAGAATGCCAATCGCTCTAGTTTCGTATATTAGAATTATCACCGTAGAATATTATCATCACAGTACAGTAGAATAGATTTCCAAACATCCCCTTTAGAATCCTTTCAGCAATACGCTATTGAATTTAAATGCAACTCCTCCCACAAGGATATTAAAACAACTAACAACTGTCCCCTAATAATTTGCAACTATCCCGTCGAGTCCTATAATTTACTTTAATCACTCATAAATCAATTCCACATAAACTTCAACATCGTTTTAGACTAAAAAACACCCTTAACTTTGAACTTTTCGATTTTCTTCAGAACTATGCATGCCCTTGGATCAATAATCAGGTGTAAGTAAATATTGCTAATGGTGACTTGCAGATTACAAATGAAAAAATGAAACAAATTGGAAACAGATCCAATGGATGCTTATTGATAAAAACTAGTTCACAATGAATTGTGAAAAAATAAAGTAAAAGTCACCATTTGTAAAACATGCAATCTCCCAAGTGCCCTAACAGCAATGTATGAAATGCAATTAATCAAAGTATAAGCCAAATGTATATCAACTGGATAAAAGTACATAATCACATTTACACGATCCTAGTTTGGCACCTGTTATTAAAAGAAACCCACATTAGACACTTTCACCATTCACACGTATGAAAAGTATCGACACCTAAACCAACTGTTCTAAATGATACGGTGTTTGCACTATAAGTCGTTGTTTCTATTCCCTGTATAAAATAAATCCTACATGTAGGAATATCCGCTTTTGCTTTAATGCTCCATCCTCCATCCAAATTGAAGTTTTTCATTCCTTGGCTCTCCAACGTGTGCTCTTCGTCTCTCTAGCTCTGACTTTCAATCAATGTTCGTTGCCTATATGGAAATTGGAGTAAACTCGTTGAAATAACAATTTTCCGTACTTTTGTTCTCCCTGTGATTTTTTTTTTTCGTTACCGTATATCTGTTTTTTGCTAAACATATTTTTTCTTTTGCAACCGTATTGTACATACACAGAAATCTTACATTGTTTTAAGTACTAGTGTGACCCAAATTTCATGTTATAAAAAACCCGCCTGTCAAGATCGAGAGTGTTGCCAGTTTTTATGTCTGCAAAAATGAAATTTTCTGTCTTATGTTGCTACATTTATTGAACAAATATTATTGTGTTAACTAACTTTATAAGTTTGATTGTTTTGTTTTGAAATAATTTCCGTTGTTTTTCGGTTTTTAACCAAATACACTCAAACAGCATCCTATTAGAATTGCCATTCTGAGTTTTCTTTGAAAATATAAATGTGTTTAGATCCTCTTCAAAGAATTTTCAGAAAAACTTTTCCTTTAGTTCCCCACAACGTAAACAATACTGAAAAACAAAGTTTATCAAACTAAATCCTAAACTTCAGTAAACAAATGCTAAAAATGCCCAGTAAAAATTTCACCTTTAAACCGACAAGATAAAAAAACATCCAGAAGTGAAAAACAGTGAACCCATTGTTGGCCGTTGGCCCTTTCCAAATCAACCTTTTTCAGATTAACTGAAACCGCCCGTCTACTGCGAAACGTACGAAGAGTCTTTACCGGCCGGTCGCACACAACCGAAAATAAAGAACTAGAACTGAAGCGTGAGTACCCAAATGATAGAGGTTGAAATAAAAACTAAAATGCAACCCTTGGTCAAACTACTTTTTGAGTGATCTTTCTTTTGACTTTTGAACATAACAACACTTCATCGGCCCCATTTTAGTAATCTTTTAATTTTTGTGCTAACGCTCCGCTGTTACATTTTACTTCAAGAAATATTCATCGAAACAAATATTTTTACCTAGAATTTTTGATAGGCGCGAATTCAATAGTTTCCTGTTGTAATAGTTTAATTTAAGTTTTTAAGCTTTTTCTTGATTGGAATTTTGCCAAACTAGACTTTATATGCATACTTATATTTCATTTTACTTTTATTGATTTGCTATTACGGTAATTTTTTATTTTAAATCACTGTTTTGTCTCAAATGTTGACTATGACCAATAACAATTTAAAAACTTTTCAGAGACAGCTTTCACCTGTTCACAATTTTAGACGTGTTCAGAATTTGAGACAAAACATTACACTAAATTCAAATATACAGTAGATTGGTGTTGTAATTGCAAAGCTTCCAAAGTTCACTCGCCCAATGAAAATCGTTTGCATTTAGCACTAATAGAATAAATACTGCTTTGCTCCCTGAGCTATGATAATTCTGGTAACCTTCCGGACTCGTTGTCATATCAAAATTAACAACAGGTTTTACATTGGAACCCAAGACATTTCTCGTGTAATTTATGATAACACTCTAGAAGCATGTATGTAGTTCTTTGTTTCTGAACAAACGAATGAATATCCCAAGTAACCAAATAGCACTTTAATTCGCCCTGCGTGCCAATATAATGATATAATACAACTTATATGCCCTATATTAGCCGTATAATAGTCCTATAAGGCCGAAAAGGCGAATTAGCGGGCTAGTGGTTATTTGGGTAAACATTCATTACCATTGAGTAAGGTGGGGCAAAAGTTCGACCGTTGTGGAATAACCAATATTTCCAGAAAAACTATAATACTTGAACAGAATCAGACACCACACAAGGAACCTTCAACAAATTGGCTACAATTTTTCTGAGCACACTTGTGTCGAAATATTTGCCCATTTTTAGTTATAACAGCTTCAAAATTAATTACCGTAATCGAACTTTTGCCCAAAAGTTTGTTGCAAAAGTTTGTTGACCAAAGTACAACGTTACTCTAATGACTGGAATATTTCAAATCAGCCATAAACTAATAACTACATAACATAACAAAATACACACTAAATTTTCATCAGAAATTTCACAAAATAATATTCCCAAAAACAGCAGTTTTTCGCAAAACTAACAAGGGAAGGTCACGATGGTGTTACACGGGGTTTTCAACCGGACTATTTTTGTTAGATTCTACATGTCAAAATATGAAAAACCCCAAAGCCTTTCGGGTGATGGACCAGTGGTGTAGCCAGGAGGGGCTCTGAAAGGGGCAATTTTGTACGTATATTATATTATTAAGCTAATTGGCAATTTGACAAAAATATTTTTTTAGTGTCTATTGTGATGGCAGAGAACAGAATTGACATTAATGTATGTTTAAAATGTATTTTCCATGCCATTGGCGTAACTAACATGGACTATGGACACCAAAACAAATTTGGTTTTATTAGAATAGTATACAAATACTAAACCCATCCCGATTGCGCCTATGGCATGGAAAATACATTTCAAACATACATTAATGTCAATTCTGTTCTCTGCCATCATAATAGATACTAAAAAAATATTTTTGTCAAATTGCCAATTAGGCTAATAATATAATATACGTACAAAATTGCCCCTTTCAGAGCCCCTCCTGGCTACACCACTGGTCCATCACCCGAAAGGCTTTGGGGTTTTTCTTATTTCGGCATGTAGAATCTAACAAAAATGGTCCAGTTGAAAACCCCGTGTAACACCATCGTGACCTTCCCTTGTAAGTAAAAAAGTAAATTTTTAGTGACTTTTTTCGCACTTATGCATATTTCGCTTAATTTCAATAAAATAGGTGGATTTTCATATATGGGTTGAATTTTTGCCTAGCTGGTTCGGATTTTTGCCCATCTATGGGTCAACATTGGTTTCCAAGCATGTAGGGGTCGTCCATTAATTACGTAAGGATTTATGGGTACCCCATCCACCTATAAATCCTTTGAGTTTTCTTACGCGCCATACGAATTATTTTAATTTTTGTGTGCTTATCGTATCCCTCACCGAGCAGGAACACTGCCTCTCGGTGGGGAGCAATAAATCAATTAAATAGTATTCAGTTTGTTTCTTCATCGTCGCCCAGAGTCCCGTCGGTCAAATCACAACGTAGGGCCCGTCTCGTCCTGGACGAAACATTGGTCAAATTGTCTTACGCAATTAATGGACAGCCCCTTATGCAAAAAACTACTACACCTCAAAGCATCTTTATGAAAGGCCTAGAAATGCCTTTACATAAAAAAAATAAATAAGATTTTTTTATTTTGTTCCATGCAACGAAAGTTCGATCGAAAATTACAATCTAAAATTATAAATAACAAATACAAACAGCCATAACTTTAAATCTCGATTGATTATTGGGGATTTTTTTTATTATCGGACAATTTGGGCCGGAGGTTCTCTGATTTGCATGAAATTTTCACCAGAGGTAGAGCTCGTGGATACATGACCAAAAGTGAAATTCAAAAAAATTATAGTGGCCTATTTTCCCGGAAAACTCTAGATGAATTTTCACGATTTTTCTATATACCTCAAACTTTGAAAATTGAAATCGTAGAACAAAAGTTTTTTAGTGAAATCGAAAGGAAATTTTCTCAGCAATCTATTAAAAATATAAAAAGAAAAAGATTTCTCGGAAAATTTTTCACCGTGGAGAAAATTGTCAGAAAAATAGCGAAAAAACTATCGTCTGTATCATGAAAAATTTTCAAAAAAATATTTTTTGTTTCATCAATCCATACTCTAACTTTCGTCCATAGACGCCAAAGTGGTATCTTTTACCGTTTAGGCGACATAACTGAAAAACCGATGACCACCCGTACGCTTTCCATAGAAAAATGTGTTCTATTGTGGGCCTCATAACCGTGCGCTAACGGCGGCAGTAATTTACACGCATTGTAAGTGTAACACAGTAAACCACCCTTTCCTTTCCAGTCAGAAGAAGCTTTTCGTCAATCGGAGCACTCTCCTTTGGTCTGTTGGGTGTTTTGTATGTCCTTTATTCGTAACCTTTACTATTAAGACCAACAGTCTTTGATTGAAAACGGTCCTAACATTTAATATTATAGGTAATAGGAACTGACCCTCAGCAAGCATGGGAAAATTCACTCACTCACCCGAACGCCACCAATGAAAAATAGCAAAAAATCTGCTGCTATCGAACATTCAGTGATAGCTGAACCGTCCTAGGCGGAGTGTAGCATGAAAGCGTCGAAACCGATTATGTAAAAGCGACAATCGGAAGGAACGCGAAGAGAAGTGAATACCAATACACTTGTATCTGCAAGGCACGAGTTAATGCACTTAGCATCCATTCGCCGAATGCATTGAACTGACTGAGAGGATTCCTACTCACTGAATCATTCCGTGGTGTGGACTGCCAGTCAGTGAACGCTCATTAGCACTCAAACCCGAATGCCATTCGAACGGAATCAGAATGGAAACAATCATTCCTGGACAAACATTTCAAAAGGGCACACCGACATTGGTAACCATTGGCTTTGCAAGCCGCTGTTGAACCCAATTCAACTCGATCACGCTCACCAATACCACTCTCAGGAAGAGCTAACACCAATCTTTCTGATAGTGGGGTTAGTTTTCGTGGGCGGGCTAAAAGGGCTCAACAGCAATGTTTCTGAAAAAAGGCTCAAGACCTCTTGGGCCCTTTTCAAATGTTTGTCCTTTGTCCGAATTTTGGTATTGCATTCGACTGATCAGATGCCGTTTTTTGTTTCGCTTAGTGCTCGCCGAAGAAGCAGAATGGGCACTGGAAATTGAAACGTTCGCCTTGGTTAAAAAAACGGCTTTCTCGCTCCCGACTGTGCGTGGAAGCGAGTGAGGAAAATACAATAACTGAGTGAGTGTTTCCCATGCTTGACCCCCAGTATCATATAGTTGCCAAGCAAAAAGGATATTTATGCATACATAAGGTGCTATTTGTAATTTTCTTGCTTTTTTTCAAATTTTATTCAATTTATCAAATGATTAGATAATTAACTAAAAGCGCGCGAATAAATTTTCAGTTTTGTTTTCTATACAAAGTGATATATTTGATATAAATTCTGATTGTTCCTTGGAAGAACATAGTATAGTTTTTGCATGTATATAATATCAATCAACTGTATAACACTCAGGGACGCTATCTATTGTTCCATTGATGGCTGCTGTGGAATATTCCACTGCCAGTCAGCGTGCAGCCTCTACAGTAGGCACCAACCCAACAGCGCACCAAACTGTATTGAGAAGCGTACGCGCGTAATGAATCATTAATGTATGTTTTGTCTGGCCGTATCGTGTGCCTATTTGAGGCGCACCCATTGAATTTGTAAGAATGTAGTTTCTTTCGCTTCTCCACCGAGTAGGCATGCTGCCTCTCAGTGGTAATAAATCTGTTAACGTGAAGCCGTTCGCTTGATTTGCCGTCCGTTCTATCGTAAAAGACACAAAGTAGGAAAGACGTCCTGGCCGAAACAACATATTAACAATATATTCAAAAGTTCTCAAAGAAAGTGGATCTTGAGATTTGATCCTTCAAACGTTACCATAATGATTGATTGTAACAAGAACTTCCCGTGCGGCTTTCATAGAGGCTGTTAGCTTTAATACTAAATAACATTGCTGATGAAGGGCACACAAAACACCCAACTGACCAATGGGGAGTGGTCCGATTGACGAAAAGCTTCTTCTGACTGGAAAGGAAAGGATGGTTTACTGTGTTGCACTAACAATGCGTGTAAATTACTGCCGTCGTTAGCGCACGGGTATGAGGCCCACAATAGAACACATTTTCCTATGGGAAGCGTGCGGGTGGTCATCGGTTTTTCAGTTCTGTCGCCTAAACGGTAAAAGATACCACTTTGGCGTCTATGGACGAAAGTTAGAATATGGATTGATGAAACAAAAAATATTTTTTTGAAAATTTTTCATGATACAGACGATAGTTTTTTCGCTATTTTTCCGACAATTTTCTCCATGGTGAAAAATTTTCCGAGAAATCTTTTTCTTTTTATATTTTTAATAGATTGCTGAGAAAATTTCCTTTCGATTTCACTAAAAAACTTTTGTTCTACGATGCATAGTTCAGGAGATATGAATTTTCAAAGTTTGAGGTATATAGAGAAATCGTGAAAATTCATCTAGAGTTTTCCGGGAAAATAGGCCACTATAATTTTTTTGAATTTCACTTTTGGTCATGTATCCACGAGCTCTACCTCTGGTGAAAATTTCATGCAAATCGAAGAACCTCCGGCCCAAACCTGTCCGATAATTTAAAAAAATGCCCTATTATAATGTTTCGAGTGAAAGTCTCTTCCTTGAATAGCACCATGACATTTACAACTGTTGTTTTGAATTGAAATCTTAAAAGGAAACTTTTACCCCACTTTACTTTACATAAGAGTGTCCTTAAATTTAATTTTTGTCAGAAACCTTGGGGGCTCAACTTCCAAATGGCAGCTAAGAATTTAACAATCAAACTTTTGTATGGGGAGAACTCTAAGAAATGACGTTAAAAGGTTGCCGAGATTTTTTAAAAGAGTCCGATTTTCATGAGTTTGAGTGATCGTTTTTTTTTTTGAATTTTAGAAAACCATGATTTTTTTAACACATTTTTATTTTATATCGTCAAAAGTGGGTATCAAATTTGCCGCTTGTGTTATTCTTTATTTACGGAAAGATGGGACATTTTGCCCAAATAGCCGTAGCGGTAAACGCGCAGCTATTCAGCAAGATCAAGCTGAGGGTCGTGGGTTCGAATCCCACCAGTCGAGGATCTTTTCGGGTTGGAAATTTTCTCGACTTCCCAGGGCATAGAGTATCTTTGTACCTGTCACACGATATACGCATGCAAAAATGGTCATTGGCATAGTAAGCTCTCAGTTAATAACTGTGGAAATGCTCATAAGAACACTAAGCTGAGAAGCAGGCTCTGTCCCAGTGGGGACGTAACGTTAGAAAAGAAGAAGAAGATGGGACATTTTGCAAGGAAAAACTTCGCAGAAGACATCACACCCCTAATTTTATGCGTTTCAGGGTTATTCAAGATTTACTGAGGACAGAAATGTGCCTTTCTAAGTGTTTTTTTTTTTGCAGAATATCATACAAACGGGATCCAATGTGCAACATATGTCCCCATAAATCCCTTATGGCGCATCGTATTTCAATCCTAAGGCTGGATTTTTAATTTGGTGGACAGTTTTTTTACTATTTAGCTTCGTACAAGATCTGACTGTTGAAAGAATATAACAATCATCTATTTTACTTCAATGTTCAACATGTCAATGTATTAAGGTACAGTGGGGGAAGTGTATCAGTGGGGTAAGTGGATCATTCGTCAATATTAAGCATAAATACTTGAATATGTTGAATGTTTTCGCACCATTGCTTGGTTTTAAGATATATTCTTACGTCCACACTCATACTATTGCAAAACTGGTACTACACGTACACTAATACAAGCAAACTTGTTAGCTGCAAAAATTAATTAATTTCAAAATTGTTTCCCATCAATCAAAAATTCATTGTATCTCTGTCTAAAATCGCATTCTATTAGTTTTTTCGACACATGGTAAGCATTTCAGTTCTAATTAAACGAATCATAATGAAAAATATGTGATTTTTATAAATTAATACAGATATATTGTACATGGTACACTTACCCCTACTTTTTAATGGGGTGGGGTAAGTGGATCAAGTATTATTATCATTTATTGGCAGACTGCTTACGGGAATTTAAATAAGTTTTAATATTTGCAAATGTTGTTTTCCTTTATTTGTTTTCATTCCCAGCTTAAATTTGTCAAATTGGCCAAAAAGAATTTGAATTAATCCACCTAAAAGTTTTTTTAACCTTTCTGGTATAAAAAAAATATAAATAAATAATTATTTCAAAACTCACACGAAATTTTTCGTGGTTTATCTAAGCTGAGTTGCAAAAGAGCATAATATACTAACTCTTCACTTGAAAGCATAACCTTATTTGACCATATAAATTATTCTAGACAGATGATACAAACATATTCATAAATAGAATAAAAAGATTTCAGTTTGTTATTCAAAAATAAATGTAACTAATATTTTCAAACTACGAGTGTTTTTCAAAAACATCGTTAGGAATAATCCTAAAATACTTCTGTATAACTTATGTGTATAAATGGATGAATTTTCTTCAAATGATTCTAGTTACAATTTTTTTTCGTTGTGCGAATTAGTGTTAACTAATGTATTCATATTTTTCAATATATTTTGAATAATAAAGATACTTTTCAATTTTAAAGTATTAAAATGTACCATTATTGGCACTTATAATAAGAACGAGAGTAATATCATTGTTACTATACATAATTACATCACATTTGTTTTGAGAACAGATTTTTTTCTATTGGTGATCCACTTACCCCACCATGGTGGGGCAATTAGATTATTTGGCGCAAATTTGTAAGTCCCTCATACTCAATACATAACAATCAGAAAAATCCAAATAATCGATGATTTGAAGTATATTAGTCCCTCATTTGTTATCCACAGAAAAAAGTTTGAATTACATTATTCACGTTAGCTGTACATAGTAATGAAGTTGACTAATGATTTTTCTGTATCCACTTACCCCACGGTACCTTATGCGAAACGTTCTCATGTAACATATGTTACTTCAAAAAGCGTCACCCTCGCACTGTTCCCATTCTTCCGAATACTTTGGAAATAATTTTACAGCCACTGTATAGCATAGAGGGTAGACGCTAAAGTAATAGTTATTCAAAACTTAAATTTGATAAATTAATTTAAATTATATGTAATAAATGCGGTTTTCTTGCGAATTCGATTGAAAATTCAATTGTTTTGGTTGATTTTTTTTTTTTTGATAGTAAGATTTTGTGCTAAACGCTTCACAACACTATTGAAAACTATCGAGCATGTAGTGAGTGCAACGAGGAAGGGGAAATTATATCAATAGCTTAACACCGTCTCCCACACACTTAAATTATTTCACCGACCTCAGTAAAATTTTTCGCCGAGAACCCAACAGCTGAGAATTCGGTAATTTTTAACGCCAAATCTCGGTACTTATTTTACCGAGATTTCGGCAATCCGAAGTTTTTGCCGAGATCTCGACGAACGTTACCGAGATTCGGTAAACGTTTACCGAGAATCGTCAAATTATTACCGAGATATCAGCTGTTGGGTTCTCGGCGAAACCGTTTAAGTGTGCAAATAATAAATCCAGGCTTAGAAACAATTATATGTGAACTACGGTGCGCCAATCGGATTCCTTCGGTTTATGGAAACATATATTAGAAATTGGATCACATTTGTATGATGTTCAGCAAAAATACCAAAAAAGTCACATTCCTGCCCGCAGTAGACTCTAGAACCCGAAACACATAAAATAAGGGGTATGATGTGTTCGGCATAGTTTTTCTTAACAAAATTTTTCATCTTTCAATAAGTAAAGAATAGTTCTACCATTTAGTTTGATGCCCATTTTTGATGATATAAAATAAAAATGTACTGAAAAAAAAAATAGTTTTCGAACGTAAAAAAAACAGCGTGAAGAATTTTCGTACAAAACATCCTGTGAATGATTTTTAGAGATAGTTTGGACCCCAAAAATAAGCAAAAATTTAAAAAAAACTATGGATTTAACGAAATTTTGCTGAAAACAAAACAAAATTGTTCGGCATAACTCACGAAAGTCGTATTTTTCTCAAAAGTCTTAAAGGGGCAACCTCTAAACGTCATTTCTCAGAGCGGCCCTCATACACAAGTTTGATTGTAAAATCCTTAGCTACCATTTGGATATAAAGCCCCAAGTTTTCTAACAAAGTGAAATTTTGGGGCACCAGAACCGATATAATTTGGACACCATGTTCCATTTTCCAAATAATTTCCCAGTTTACATGATAAAAAAATAACGTAATGCGTGAGTAATTTAGAAAAAAAATAGACTGTATTACAATTACATGAACCGTTTGTTCATCTAAAATGTCTTATTTTTTACATGACATCGATGAGAAATCAATTGTTTGTGATAAACATCTGAAATAACGTCCTAAAAGGATCCAAATGTTGACCGTTGCCCTAAGTAAGAGTTGAATTTGAAAACGAGCCTAAATTCTAAGGGGGAAGGGTTTTTTTACTATTTGGATTAAATTACGTGTTCAAAATAAGATATTTGTAAAAAAAAGCTTTTTAGTGAATTGATTTGACATTAAATTATAATTTGTGCACAAAATGGCCATGTAAGATGGAAACCAGTATAGAAACCAGTGCTGGAAATTATTCTTTGATCAACATTTCAACAGCAATCGATAACTGAATATCAGTACTTGTTTTAAAATTATATAATAAAAAACTACTTAAAAAAGATTACTATTTTTTTCTGAAAACTATTAAATTTACCCATTGTATGGTATACCTTGGTTTAGTGAACACTCTCCACGGTGCTCCCCTGACCGTTATTATTACAAAAAAAAATCTCCATCAAATCTGTGCTCACCAGTCGTTTTCGATAGCTATGCTGCATGTCTGGGCAAAATTTAAAAAAAATCGTAGGACCCCATAACCAACTTTTTCATGGATAATAATATCATAATCGATTGATGTCATGTGCAAAACTTCAATCATCAAAATCTTGCCTAGTTTGTTTCATCATTCTTGAAAGTATATCTTTTAAACGGATCTATCGATAATGCTCAAATTCATGCAAGTGAATCTTGAGTACTTGATCAACCATCAGCTAAGAATTCATGTTTTTTATACATGCTTCACAAATTACAAATTCAAACTTTTTTAGTCAAAAATCTAAATTTAGACCATATTTTATCATACAAAATCAATTAGCAAATTCATTAAAATAAAAATTGGTTTTGTTCATCACTCCATATATATGTTACCATCAAATGTAATATAAGACACGAATGCCGGGCGCCTATGAGTTGATTCCTTGCTTGGTTTGCTCGAAAGTTTGACGTATAAGATGTCAGTAACTGGCATTATTCGTACAATTGTTCAAGAGATATTCGTGGATTGCACTATGTTTTATTTTGTCGATTTCATGCGCTTTTGAATCGCGCTCAAATCGTTGATTTTAGCTATATAGTATGTTCGGAGGAGTTTCTTCTTCGCATCTTTTGATGCAAAACGTTTTGTGATTAATCCACCTAGCAGTGAGATAGAAAAACTAATTTTTCATTCATTTTCAACATTTAGAGAGACATATGGTGTATTGGGCAAAGTTATAGAATTGGTCATTTGAAACAACTTTGTCGAAGACACGAGATGAGATTCGAACCCACGACTGTCAGCTTGATCTTGCTGATTAGCTGCGCGTAATTCCAGTGGAAAGATTACTCTGAAAAAAAATCCTGTGTTGCCTCGGAAGGATTTCCTCTAGAGATCCTCGTCCATGAACTCTTCGTCCGGTTTATCCAGTTGTTACTCTATGAGATCTTTCAAAGCTTCTTACAGTAGTTCTTCCGGAAAAATCCAAGGAGACTTATTCCACGGTTTTAAACAAATTCGTTTCAGGATTTTTCCAGGAAACCCTATAAAAATATTTGTACTAATACAGATAACTGCGAAAAACTTTCAAATGTATAAATTAAAAAAAAATTGAAATGCTCTTAGTCACATGAGGCAACTTATGTCCAAAATCACACACAAAACATAAAAATAACAACTACCGACTCGTTAAATTCCAGCTGAACTTTGTCTTGTCTCTAGAAGTCCTGTCCCGCCTTCTTTCCACGAATGGATAACAAGCACTGGGCATTCAGTCTTTTCGCTTTAGCTGCCCGATCAGTCACAGAAAACAAATGCTTTGGCACACACGATTTTACCACTCCACGGTTAGATGTTTGTAGACAACAGAAGCAACAAACCACCTCTATATGTATTCCTAGACTAGAGGCTGTTGTTTGAACACCTCACATAATATGCATCAACCTTTCATCCATCACCAGTGCTGGCGCGCATTCGTCGCCATCAATAATGCAAACCAATCAGTACAAACATATTGTGCCGGGCTTTCCGGCCCTACAGAACTGGATTTTTTTCTCGTTAATATGTGAGATGTGTAAGGGCGCCGTCCATAAATTACGTAGAGCTTAAACGTTACGACTAATTCAAAATTTTGAAAATTGTCATGCAAGGAGCTTAGCGGAGCGAGTTATCGAAAATATCGAATTTTAGCGTTACGCAATAAATGGACGCAGCCTAAAAGCGTGAACCACATACATTGGTTTACAAACCTTGGTGGGAAATTCACGATTTATTTCCGGTTACTCGAACCGGAGACTTGTAGCAAAGTTGTAAGCTACCAGGCGTCCACATCACATTCACTTCTGTGAACGTTGAAGTGAACGCATAATTATTGTTCCTAACCAATTAGCCGAATGTTTTATAGACGAAAGTAAAGAATTCTTATTTACGTAGTAAACAATAGCCACCCTTTTAAATTCCCAAGAGCATAAATTTGGAAATCCAGGCACTCGTTTACGTTGAAAACTTGACAAATTGGTCGATTAAATTTTAAACGCAGAGCACTTTTCTATTCCCTCTGGATTAGTGCTCTTGGAAATTCGATGCGTGGCTTCACCTTGAAAAAAAGTTTCATTAACCGAAACCTATTGGAATAACACAATTACAATAACATAAAAAAAAACTCCGTCTGATTAAGTGTGTAAATAACAAAAATTGTAAATCAAATTCGTGAAATGGTACAATCACCCCACAGTTATGAATCAACTAAGGAAAGCATTTGCGAAGTAACTATCATAAAAAAGTCCAAATAACCTTCCAAACATTGAAGAATATCATTGTTTCCAAGTGTAAACCTCAAATTTCATATTTGTTTGCGAAAAAGGGTCGATTCCGATAAAAATTCCAAAACATACTTATGCTCCAGATGTGAATCAGCGAGAAAGAATGATACTTTACTTACCAGACCAGGTCGGGTGGCCTCTGCTGTACGTAGGAGACATCTCCATTCGCCTTGGTCCACGTCGCCAGCAGATCGTCTTCAATTTGATAGATCCATTTTGCTCGCTGAGCACCATGTCGTCTTGTGCCGGTCGGATTGTTTTCGAGAACCATTTTCACCGGATTGTTATCCGACATTCTGGTGACATGCCCGGCCCTCCGCAACCTCCCAATTTTTGCGAGCTCCCAGCAGCTGGCGCAATTCATGGTTCATCCGGAATGGTAGTGTGGTGTGGCTCTCAATCAGAAGGTTCTTGGTTCGAATCTCGCTTTAGCATATGTTGTTTTTTTATCGGGTTGACTGACAGAACTATAAATAGATAAGAAATGGATGAGCTAATTATGATTTTCGAGCATTCGATGCATGATTTCAAGCACTCAGCTACAAAAATATAAAACTTGTTTTCCTCTACGACATTCTGACTCATGATATCGTGAGTCCAAATCATGGTGTATTTTAATAAGATGAAAACACACTGGAATCCTGATATCCGGGAGCATAATCATGATTATGGGATTATATTTTCTACCCGTGTACTGCAAATGAATGTAATATGTAGTTAACAAAATGTTGATAAAATATTCATTTAGTTTTATTTTTTAGTGGTCACAACACCTAAATATAAGAAATGAATATAATGTTGCGAATGATATCGGGTGAAGAAGTTTTTTATAGGATTGAATTATCGTTATGAAAAAGGGGGTTTATATTACTAAAATATTCAAACAAGAGTGTGGTGTAAGTTAAAAAATAAGGCCAGTCCTAATAATCTCATCAAGATTGTTAGCGAATGGATTTCCCAATTTATTAGTAATGAATGACATTCCAACCTAACTTCATTTCTATCCAATCCATATCTTGGAAAATGCGTCGTTCGTACAATGACGAAATAAAAAACAAATATGTATAGTTTTTCACTAGCGCCGCGTAGTGGCAAAATCTTGAAACCTTTGGCTCAAACAATGTTAGCCCTTATGTTACTGAACAACTTTGCCGAAGACGCCATTTTTCTAAGTGGTCAGGCTACTGAGCTATCCATTAAACAAAAATTCCATGCTCCCTAGCGCCGCCTAGTGGCAAAATTTCGAAACTATTGGCATAAAGAATGTTAGCCCTTGTGTTACTGAACAACTTTGCCGATAACGCCAGCTTTCTAAGTGGTCAGGCTACTGAGCTATGCGCAAAACAAACATTCCGTGCCAACTAGCGCCGCCTGGAGGCGTAATTTTGTATCAGAATGACCACCGCATGTCAGTCCTTGAGCTATTGAACAACACTTCCGAAGACACCAACCTTCCAAAACATATGTTACATAATTTTGCATTCTTATCCCTCATGGTGCATAAAGTGCAGATCAGAAAAAGCGCCCCTACCGGCCAAATTCTCAACTAAAAGGATGATCCTCAACTCCTAGAGGTAGATAGTACTTAGCACTAAAACTTCGCCAAAGACAGTACTGTACTATCACTTTTGGCATACGAGATATTCAACAACACCCCCAAAGTGATGAAATCCTATAAGCCCTGGGTCTCATATAACGCTCTAGTGTGTCTTATAGGAGTGCGGGTAATAGGAATGTGT
The DNA here is from genome assembly GCF_002204515.2 of Aedes aegypti. Lineage (NCBI taxonomy): Eukaryota > Metazoa > Arthropoda > Insecta > Diptera > Culicidae > Aedes > Aedes aegypti. The sequence goes on from NC_035109.1 coordinate 245,505,770, forward strand.
TTAATAGGAGACCCGCCTGTACGCAACCCTTAGCTGGCGGTCTTTGTCATCGTTTGAACCGTGGGAGGGTAAGGTAGGAATTTGTAAGGACCAAAGCTGTGTTGGACGCTCCTTCCCAGCTCACCGTTTTGTAGCCCTGCATTGCAGTTTGTTGACTTTATTAACCTTCCAGTTGTCGCTCGATGGTCCATCACCAGAAGCACTGAAAGCGAGGTATTTTTTTCACGTGTTGTAAAAAATAAAACAATTCTCAACGCGACTACATATTGAAGTGTTAAGCATATTTCTAATATTTTATTGGGATCTTCTACAGAAACCTGATTGTCTGGTATGCTCCGAGAGTTCTTCGAGAAGTTTATCAATACACAACCAGTTCATTAAAAAGAATGCCAGAAACTATATTTAAAAAAATTAAACATAACATTGATATATGTAGCAGTTAATTATGAAAACATTTACATTTAAATAACGGTTGACAGTTGATAACAGTTTCAACAGAGCAACGATAAAAATATCATTCTCGCAAAGGGTATATATATATAAACACGGTCGACACGGCTTCGTGTCCCTAGATTTTTAAATATAACTGGTATGAATACAAGAAAAAACTATATTGTTCCGTCTCCCGCCGAAAACACGTCCGAACATGTTAAGCGTCCTACCAAACAAGCCAACGAAAACTCCCCACCAATCAGCGACGAGCAGCGATCGGTGACATGTATAAAAGAGCGGTCGCTGCCGTGCCCTGGTCATTCAAGTCCAAACCGCGCGCGAGTCCGCATCCAAGCAGCAGCAGCAGTGAAAGCAAACTAGTGTAAAAAAGAGGAAAGCAGAGAAATAAACAGTGTTTTTTTAGTGTAGCCGTCGGAGTTCTTCATTCCAGCCACCATTCCCTCTGAAGCCAGGAGCAGCGTCAAACCCCAGCTCTTTTTAGAGCTCCAAAGAGTTGTTAGAATTTTCACAATCGACGCTTGCCTCCTCCGCTCAATTCCAACCTCAAGTACAGTCCACCGCCGCCAACCGTTCGCCCCAGCGCGAACATCTTTTTGGTCCTTCGAGCCGGATCACGGTGGCCATCCAAAGAGACTTTCGCCGAGAAAGTTTCCCCAGTGCCGTTCAGCCGAGCGGCAGCAGCCATTCCCGCCGAAGAGGAAAACGACGCGCTACGCTAAAAAAGTGCTGTGCCCAAACAAAACACTGCTTCCGCTGCTACGATTGTGATTCGAGTGAGTGTGAAAGAAAAATAAGTGCCGCGTTCGCATACAAACTCAAATTGAAGTACCGCGCTCGAGTTTAATAAAGTAGTGGAAAAAGTGACGTAAAAATGCCATTGGAGCATTCGCCACCGAAAGGCGACCCACCAAAGGACGCTGCAAGCGAGCAGCACGGATTTCCTTCCAGAACGCTGCCTCCCGAAAATTCTCCACCTTTCCACGGATTTCCTGAGTGGGAAGTCGCAATGGATGCCGCCACTGCCAAGGAGCTGCAAGGGCTGTATCGTCAGCGTAACCAAGCCAAGAAGAAAATGGTTCGGATTCAGCGAACTCTCATCGACAACGAGTCCTTCGGATTGGCCCAACTGAACGTCTTCTCCAAGAGCCTGTCCACCATATACGCCGAGTATAGTGGCTTCCACAGCAAAGTGCTATCACTGGTGCCAGACGAAGGTATCGAGGAGCAGGAGAACGAATACGCTAGCTTCGAGGATCTCCACTACGCCGTTTCGGAAGAACTGGAGGAGTTGCTGTTACAGGCAAAGAGGAACACAGCGCCCCCGCCTGGCCAAAGCATTACGCCGAAGGTAGTCATCCAACAACAGCCACTTAGTGTGCCGATCCCGACGTTCGATGGCAGCTACTCCGGGTGGCCAAAATTCAAAGCCATCTTTCAGGATCTGATGGCCCGTTCGGGGGATACAGACGCCATAAAACTGTATCACCTCGATAAGGCGCTCATCGGAGAGGCAGCTGGCTTATTGGATGCGAAGATCTTGAGCGAAGGTGACTACAAGCAAGCCTGGTCCGTTTTGGAGGATCGTTATGAGAACAAGCGCGTTCTCGTAGAAACCCACATCCGTGGCTTGTTTTCACTACGAGAGATGGCAGCGGAATCCCACAAGGAGTTGAGGGCCCACTTATCCACCGTCACCCACCACGTCGAGGGCCTGAAGTTTCTCGGACAACAAATCACTGGCATCTCGGAGCACATGATTGTCTACCTGGTGGTTTCGGCGCTCGATAAATCCACCCGCAAGGCCTGGGAAGGGACCCAGAAGAGAGACGATCTTCCAAAATACGATCCAACCATCGCCTTCCTGAAGTCCAGGTGCCAAATCCTCGAGAATTGTGAAACGGCATTTGAGACAACGAAATCCAGCGCCAAGCAGAAGCTGATCCATCCGCCATCCAAGGTTCATCCGCAAAAGAGCCATGCAGCATCGACCACTCCATCCCAGCCAACGAAAGCGTGTGAAATTTGTGGTGATTCTCATCTCAACTTCCAGTGTTCGGCCTTGTCCAGTCTCACTCCTGCCCAGAGGAACGAGAAGATCCGAGCTGCTGGAGTCTGCTTCAATTGCCTGCGGAAAGGGCACCGATCCAAGGACTGTCCTTCCGACAAGACGTGCCGCAAATGTCAATACCGACACCACACGTTGCTCCATGACGATGGGGCACCAAATCGACCGACTACATCCAACGTTTCGCTCCCAGCAGAGACGGTGGCAGATCCGCCAGTAGTTCCAGTCGTGCCGAGTCAACCGACTGCGGTGCAGATGCACAGCCCCGTGGACCCGCCTGTGTCCACAACATGTTCATCGAACTTGGTCCAATCCACCAAGACGGTACTGTTGCTAACCGCAGTGGTGCAAGCCTACGACAGGAAGGGCCAGCCACACCCGTGCCGGGTCCTGTTGGACAGCGGATCCCAAGTCAACTTCGTCACGGAGGAGATGGCCAACCGCCTTGGCCTCAAAAAGAACCCAGCCAACGTTCCAATCGTTGGCATCAACGCCCTACGGTCCCTGGCCCGTGACAAGGTGACGATCAAGATCCGTTCCCGTGTATCCAGCTTCCAAGCGAACCTCGAGTGCCTGGTTACCCCAAGAGTGACCGGTTCGATTCCAGCATCCAAGATCGACATCTCCAACTGGAAGTTCCCGGAAGGAATGGCCCTCGCTGATCCCAAGTTCCATACGCCTGATAAAGTGGACTTGCTAATCGGTGGGGAGCTATTTTTCGACTTGTTGAAACCAGGTAAGCTAAATCTAGATGGAGGCCTTCCACAGCTACGAGACACTTACCTGGGGTGGATCGTGGCTGGTGTCATCGACGACCCGCTTGTGTCGAACGTGTCGCTCCACTATTCGCTCGCATCCGTGAGAGACATCGAGGAAGGAATGCAGCAATTCTGGCAAATAGAGGAGGTGCCGGAGGTTTCCAAGCTGTCCACCGAGGAAGCTACCTGTGAAGCACACTTTCTGTCCACATATCAGCGTGACGAAACCGGAAGATTCATCGTTAAGCTGCCCTTCAAGGAAAACTCCACCCAGCTTGACGACTGCCGTGCTCTAGCACTCAAGAGGTTTCTGATGTTGGAGAAGCGACTGTCCCGCAACTCGGAACTGCAGGCGCAGTATGTGGAGTTCCTCCGGGAGTACGAAGCTCTTGGACACTGCCACGAGACCAGCGAAGCCGACGATCCTCCGAACCAGCAAGCGTATTATTTGCCGCATCACGCAGTGCTACGGCCGTCCAGCTCGAGCACGAAATGTCGAGTTGTGTTCGACGCAAGTGCTAAGTCGTCGCCATCAGATCTCTCCCTGAACGATGTACTACAAGTTGGTCCGGTGGTGCAGAACGACCTACACCACATCGCGTTACGCTTCCGGAAGTTCAAGGTTGCCTTCACCGGAGACATCGCAAAAATGTACCGGCAAGTACTTCAAGCCCCATGCGATCGCCGATTCCTACGAATCTTTTGGAGGGAACATCCGGCGATGCCCATGCGAGTCCTGGAACTTTGTACCGTGACTTACGGTACGGCGTCAGCACCGTACCAAGCTACCAGGTGTTTGGTGCAACTCGTCGAAGAAGACGGCGAGGACTTTCCCATCGCCGCTCGTATCGTGAAAGAGGATACGTACATGGACGATGTACTCTCCGGCGCAGACTCGTTGGAGGACGCCATCGAGGCTCAACAACAACTTAAGCAACTCCTTGGACGCGGAGGGTTTCCCATACACAAGTGGTGCTCCAATTCCCAAGAATTCCTGGAGCATATTCCTGTGGAAGAACAAGAAAAGAAGACCGTGTTAGAGGAACATGGAGTGAACGAAGCTATCAAGGTTCTTGGTTTACACTGGGATCCATCTGCAGACTTGATGCTTATAGCATACCGACCGAATCCATCGACGTCTCATCCGCAACAGCCCACGAAAAGGACGATGTATTCGGAGATTGCCAAGTTTTTCGACCCCTTGGGACTGGTTTCACCGGTCATCGTTTTGGCAAAGCTCCTGGCGCAAAAACTGTGGCAGCTCAAAACTGAGTGGGACGACCCAGTGGACGATGATACAGCACAGCAGTGGCAGGAACTCCAAGATTCCTTGACACATCTCCATGAAATCAAAATACCACGACGTGTCACATTCGATAACGCAGTGGCCCATGAGCTGCACGGCTTCTCTGATGCCTCAAACAAGGCGTACGGAGCCTGCATCTACTTGCGAAGCATCTTTGCCGATGGCTCAGCGAAGCTACGTCTACTCACCAGCAAGTCGAAGTTGGCCCCCCTCAAAGAAATCTCCATCCCTCGAAAGGAATTGTGCGCCGCCCTCCTGTTGACCCGGTTGGTGCAAAAAGTGTTACCAGCCCTGGATATGTCGTTCCGGGACATTGTGCTGTGGTGTGACAGTACGGTGGTCCTAGCCTGGATTAGGAAACCTCTCCACCAACTACAAATATTCGTAAGGAATCGGATCGCTGTCATCCTAGAACACACCGGTGAGTACCGCTGGGAATATGTCCGGTCCCAGCAGAACCCAGCCGACGTCGTATCGCGTGGTCAACTAGCCGAGTCCCTGAAGAATAACAGCCTTTGGTGGAATGGACCGGAATTCCTCCAGCGAATCGAGTACATCGTAAATCCCCCTGAAGACATCCCAGATGAGGAGCTGCCGGAACTAAAAGCGCTGGTGGCAGCGCCAGACGTGAGTATGGACCTTGCATCATTTCTCCCCATGTACAGCAGCTTCCGCAAACTTCAACGCGTTATGGGATACGTAATGCGTTTCGCTGCCAATTGCCGGAAAAGGATCCCAACCGAACGTGAGCGAAGACCCCTTCTGACCGTCCGTGAGCTGCGTCGCTCAACGGAGGCCATCCTACACGTTGTGCAGCAGGCACATTTCGCCGATGAAATTAAGCGAGTTATGGCAAACGAGTCCTGCAAGAGGCTTGGAAGTCTACGACCCATCTTCCACGAAGGACTGCTTCGAGTGGGTGGTCGGTTGGATCGCTCACATCTACCATTCGAAAGCCGTCATCCTATCATCCTACCGGATAAGGATCCGGTGGTACGGCTTCTGATCCATCAAATGCACGTCGAGCTCCTCCACGTTGGGCAAACGGGCCTGATGAACGCTTTGAGGCAACGGTATTGGCTCCTAAACCCACGATCGACCATCCGGTTGATCACACGTCGGTGCGTTAGATGCTTCCGAACCAATCCGACGACCCCTAACCAATTGATGGGAAACCTGCCAGCATCGAGAGTCGTGCCGTCACCGCCCTTCGCCGTCACCGGCGTGGACTACGCCGGGCCTTTCTGGACCAAGCAAGGAACTCGTCGTCCGACTCTGGTAAAGTCCTACGTGGCCGTGTATGTGTGCATGGCAACCAAGGCCGTCCACTTGGAGGGCGTCTCCGATTTAAGCACCGATGCCTTCCTGGCGTCCCTTCGACGTTTCATTGCCCGCCGTGGAATGGTCCATGAAATTCATTCGGACAACGCAACAAACTTTCGTGGTGCTGATCACGAATTGAAACAACTGCACCAACAATTCCGCGACCAACAAACCGTGAAGATCATCGAATCCTTCTGCCACAACCACGAGATCGAGTGGCATTTCATCCCGCCGGACGCTCCTGAATTCGGTGGATTATGGGAGGCGGCCGTGAAGTCGGCGAAGACCCACCTGAAACGTGTCGCTGGGAATACGAGCCTGACGTTCGAGGAAATGTGTACGCTCCTGGCCGAAATCGAGGCTGTCTTGAATTCCCGGCCTCTGTTCACCATTTCCAACGACTCGGCGGACCCGCTGGTCATAACTCCGGCACACTACTTAATTGGACGTCCGCTTATCGCCCCGGCTGAACCATCCCTGGAAAATGTGAAGGCATCCCGTTTGACACGATGGCAACACCTCCAGCTTCTGCGTGAGCAATTCTGGCGTGCCTGGAGCAGGGATTATTTGAACACCCTGCAGCCTCGAAAGAAAAACCAGCGAGAGATGCCGAACATCCGTGTGGATATGATCGTACTCCTTCAAGACAGGAATCAGCCACCACTCAACTGGAAGTTGGGACGAATCACAGCCGTGTACCCTGGAGAGGACGGCCTGGTACGAGCAGTAGATGTCTTAGCTAATGGAGCCACCTATCGACGACCGATAAACAAGGTGTCCGTTTTGCCTATCGTGGATAACGATCCCCATCGAGACCCACCAACTTCGGGCTGTTGAGATTCCTCAACCGGGGGGAGGATGTTCCGTCTCCCGCCGAAAACACGTCCGAACATGTTAAGCGTCCTACCAAACAAGCCAACGAAAACTCCCCACCAATCAGCGACGAGCAGCGATCGGTGACATGTATAAAAGAGCGGTCGCTGCCGTGCCCTGGTCATTCAAGTCCAAACCGCGCGCGAGTCCGCATCCAAGCAGCAGCAGCAGTGAAAGCAAACTAGTGTAAAAAAGAGGAAAGCAGAGAAATAAACAGTGTTTTTTAGTGTAGCCGTCGGAGTTCTTCATTCCAGCCACCATTCCCTCTGAAGCCAGGAGCAGCGTCAAACCCCAGCTCTTTTTAGAGCTCCAAAGAGTTGTTAGAATTTTCACAATCGACGCTTGCCTCCTCCGCTCAATTCCAACCTCAAGTACAGTCCACCGCCGCCAACCGTTCGCCCCAGCGCGAACATATATGTTTTACCTGAGGGTTTGAAAAACTGCTGTTTTTGAACATTTAAAATTACCCTTATTTTGTGTGAATTTATGGTGAATATCAATATTTTGTTTGAATTTATGGTATATATTATTTCATGGCTGGTATAAAGTATTGCTATCACAGAAGTTTCAACAACCTTTTTTAAAGTGACTTTAATAGACGAACTTTTGTCGAAACCTCTGATACGAGAAAAGTACTTTTATAACATATATTTTTTAAACTGGTAATGTAAAAAAGCAGTATGACAAAAGTTTGTTTGGAAAAGCCTTAAATATTTTGTCATAATTAAATTAGGTGACATTCATTTGTTTTCACCTGTCTTGGTTTTCGTTCAAATAATTCACTAGTTTGGACAAGTTTTCCGATTTGGTGGCAATATTGGTCAAGCAAACTAAATAATAGGGATATACCTACTCGAAAAAATACGTCCAATCTTACTTTCACAGTCTACTTACTATTCACGGCAATGAAGGGAGGTGCTACTAATTGATTGTTCTCGTCAATATTTGTTTAATTTAATCTAGACAATAGATAAATCGAAAGACACAATAATAACCACCAACACACACCTCGCCTTCACCAATCAATCAACCATTTTCATTAGGTTTTACAGACACATTGCTAACTCATCCTTGCTTATCGCATTCTCAGCTAGCTATGGCTGAACGCACCATTAAATATTAATGTGATCAATAGTTACAATGTGAACAAGCTTGAGTTTTATTTTGTGTGATAATAAAAGTATATGGTTGCAACCTTAAATCCATCAATCTAGTTGACGTATGTTTAATAATCAATGGAATTTGGTCCGTCAAAAATGCACCGATCACCAATCCCATTTTTTTGTGTGTGAAAACGAAATGTCACAGATTCTTAAAATAGAATTTTTTCAGATCTTTTAGAAAATATGGTGCATAAATATTGAGAAATAGAAAAAGTTAACGCGATTTAAATAACTTTTTCTCAAAATTAAGTTTTACATCTGGATAAGCCATTATTTAAGTGATAAAATTTGTTAAATTATTCGCAACAACATGTAATATCGTGTATCTTAAGGTGCCAAACCTCAAATTTTCAAGAGCACAAATCTGGAAAACCATACATCCGTTTGAGCAGTAAACTTAATCGATTGGTCACTAGCTGGTGGTGACCCATCGATTAAATTTTCAGCTCAAACGGGTGTTCGGCTCTCCAGATTTGTACTCTTGAAAATTTCAAGTTTGGCCTCGATTCATCTTCACCTTAGCGACCATATTCACCTTAATGAGACTTTATCAAAAGTTTAAGAAATCCTATACAGACTTTGACAGCATTGTAGCACCAGAGAATATGATTATACTAGAGAAACGCCGAGAGGATTTTAACTTCGTTTATTGACTGTTTAACGATGAACTTGCGACGATCGACGCGCCACCATATTTCATATAACGGAGGTTATTAGAACTAATTTGGAGGTGATGATTTGGAGGTTATTTGGAAATTTGGAGGTTAAAATCCCCTCCAAACACTAACGATTTTGCGGTGGGATGTTGACGTTTGATCACGAATAAAGAATATTTGCAATGACTATCAATAATTGAGGTCATTTAAACAATATTTTAGTGTGCGTGTCATCTTGTCAGTCGCCATAAGAAACCAAGCTTATCAATGACGTCACTTCCGAATCGCTTTTCACTAACACACATCCATCGTCTCTTTTGCGTAACGTCTCTTTGAGTCTCATTGAATTTGCTCGATTGGAACCACGTTTGACGGTTCAATTGGAACCTTTGGTTTCAGAATCCGCGCTTCTCTATATAAACAAATTCTCTGTGTAGCACCACTTAACAAAGTTGGTAAAATATGTATACACTATCGGTCTATAAATACTGAGATAAACATTTTATTCACTCCCTATTTAAAATATATAGCATTCACTATAAAGTACTAATAGTTCTATTTTTCTTATCAATTCCTCATACAAACACACTGACAAAAACTCAACTTGTCACTATTACACGTGCCATCCACATGGCAATCCCCCATTCCCGCGCACCATTTCCGGATCCATTCCAGATGGTTTCGCCTTCTCGCAGGAGGAAGGTGGGAACGTGACGCAAACCGACGTTATCAGAGCCTACGACACCAATCTGCCCAAACCGGATGGGAACTGAGAGTGCCCACTCGATTTCTACTACGAAAACTATTTTTCCGTGTGCTAAAGCGGAAACGCAAACGTCACCACCACCATAACCACTTGTACTACCATCAACAACAGCAGCAGCGTCGTCGTCAAAGCGGAAGTCTCCTGCATATGGCCTGATGCCCTGTCCGACCAAAAGGACGCTGAAATAGCAACACTGTTGGATGCAAAAATGTGTGAATGTATCTAGAAAGTAAGGCAAAGTCGCTTTCATTTATATAAAGTATAATGTTTGTGAACGTCAGAATACAAATTGTTTAACGTGTTAGTGGCCAGGGTATATTTATACTACAGGAAAACTGAGATTATTTATTTTATGTGAAAGTATTTATAGCAGTTAGTATGTGTATAGTTTTTTAAGTTGGCGGTTAGAACTTTGAAGGTGTTTAAAATGGGAAAATTCAGCAACAACGTTAATATCGAGAAAAGTATTATTTTTGTACCAAAAAGAATACAAAACAAATCAACTATACAAAATATAGAAGCTTTTTGTCTTATTCTTGTAGAACTTTCTTTCGAAAAACATTTTTTAATTCCATGTTTTTCGGAAACTTTGACTAGAAACTTTTTTTACTTGCTGTAATCAGTTCAGTTCTCTACAAACACAAGTTAACATCAGTCAAATCGTCAAAAGTTATGAGGAACATTCTTAGCTAGGTGGAAAGATTTCTATATACTAATAGCAGAACATGCACTTTCACTTACAACCAGCCCAAAAAGATGCAAATCTTAAACGTAAAATAAAGAATTTGTTCGCGCCTTGTCAAAAAACATAATTCTATCTAACAAAACATTGGAAAATAAATTACTTAACGTAATAAGTAGATATTACTGAAACAAACAAACAATTAACTGTAAAGGATAACTGTGAAATTTAAAAAAAAAATGTAATAAACAGCAGCAACAAACACAAACTTTCACCTAAAATCAGTAGACTAAAAACAGAAAGGGTAAAAATTACTTATGGTAGGATAGTTTGTAGAAGAGGTTCTTAATTTCAGTAATAACACTCTAACGAAAAACCAAACAATCTGAACGTGATGGAAGTCGAAGCTATAGATTAATTCACCAGCCTCGCGAACACGAACAATTTCCGGCATACGCGTGGGTCGGTAAGGTGTACTGAATCAATGTTCGAAAATCATGTAAGTAAATAAATAAATAATTGGGAAAAGTTATTGGATGTCACAATTTATTTTGCTATCCGAAATTCAGACGAGTTTTATTTACACCGAGAGTAAAGGCTTGTATTCAAATAATAAGAATTTTGATTTCCGCGAATTCAAAATTTTCTACCTACGTAACCGAAAGTTTTCCATCCCCAAATTTTCTCAGATAAAAGCCGTATATTTTCACAATTTTTGGTCGATTTAAATTTAATAGACACAACACCACAAATTTATTTAAGTTACATGAACTGAGCAGCCAAATCGGACGATCGGTTCCGAATTTATACGGATATCTCGTAGGGTCTGTTTTCAAGACATTTCCGTAATTATTTGGCACAGATCAACCAAAGTGCATTATTTGTAACTGAATTATAAACCATAGATATAATTCGACTCGTTCAACTAGTTTATTCTGACCAGTTCCGGATTCCCCGGAACCGATTTTTGGAGCAGCAATTGGGGGCCAAAATTTGAACAGCATAACTGTCCCATATGGATTTTCGAACCAACACCTTTTTTCATCGCAACATTCATCGCAATATGTACTTTACTATGCATATAAAAATTAACACGCTTTGTTCGGAAAAGTTGCGTAAAAATATGAAGCTGGTGTAGTCCCATATTAAAAAATAAAGGCATAACAGTCTCTATATGAACTTCCAACTCGAATACCAATTGCAAAACGTGGGTTGTGTTCAAGATTATATTTTATGCTGATCAATAGAATCAAAATGAGTTTACATTGCGGTGGTACTCAATAAATATGGCATGCATAAATGTACTAGAAAATTATGAACATTTGTATGAGAATACAGAACTCAAACTTCGAACGCAATTTTCTCAATGCCTACTACTTCAACATGGGACAGTTATGCCTTTATGGGCAGTATAGTCATTTACAAGAACTTCCAGAACGTCCTTAAGCCGGTTCGACGACCCTGGAACAGGACATAGATCCGATGATTGCAAATAATCATATCATGCGAGACATCAATCTTCATGTTTTTCACCTTGAGTATAATATCACAGACAAACAGACGCAACATTTCGAACAAATCGCGATCAAAATCATAGTCACAAGGACATGTACGCTTAATGCTAAAATCTGTGTGTTTGGCCGACGGGCCAACAGATGGCGCTAGTGTGTGAACGTCAAACTCGAAGAAAAACGATGCGAGCGCTGTGGGCGGCGGATTGGCTACCTACCATATTTTTTAATTGACCGTTAAAAAGGTGGTCGATGGACAATGATGAGAGTGTGACGTCTGTTTGTGTGTGATAATATGGTGAATATTTGTCATTATGTTATTATGTATATCATGTGACATATCAATTTTCAAGTTTTTTCGTCGGGAGTTTAATATGATGCATATTAGCCAGTATTACACACTCAATCTGTTCGGTAAAAATAACTGGGTTTTGGAACTACCGAAAAAATGTCAGAAATCGAAAAACAGAGATTTTTTACTGAAATTTTGCAGAGAGCTTTCTTTTTATATCATATATCGATAAAAAATAAAACATGGTGAAATTTGCTTTTCAATTACGCGTGGCGACAGTTTTCATTTTACTGACTTTTTCGGTAGTTCCAAAACCCAGTAAAATTTTACCGACCCCAGTAATTTAATCTAAGTGTGTAAGAGGACATGGACACCGTCTTCAGCCCAGTGATGCCAGATACACAGATTTATCTGTAATTACACAGATTTTTTCCTGATCTTGCCTAACGATATCTGTGATCACAGATCACAGATTTTTGAGATAAAAAAAGATTTTTAAGATTTTAGGATATTTAGGTCATTTCTCTGTTTAGTTTTTCTCAAAAACTTAAATATTGTAATATTTTAGAAACTATTACGTACCTTTAACTTACTTCTAGAAGAATAATCACAAATTAGAAATTGTTGAAATGCCAAAAACAGTCATAATACTCTTGCAAAAAATTCTTTCTGTCCTAAAAAATAAAAATTTTGGATATTTTTGCGTCACAGATTTTTACCAAGATTTTTGGAGGTTGACTTAAGATAAAAAAGATAAGTAGATGAAAAAACTCGACTTGAAGTCGAGTCTAGTACACGACACTGAAGACGGCCTTACAGTTGAGGTCGAAATACGCGTATCTGTCAAAGGATACAAACTCTAGTGGAATTAAATGGTATAGTACTAAATTCGGTGTTTTCATCTACTTATAGGTATTCTACTAAACAGCTCGAAGATTTATTATTATAAAAAAGATTTTTTTATTCGAAAACACAGATGAGAGTCGGAAAAAATGTGGCAACACTGCTTCAGCCATTTAGCTGCACAGACTGTAACTTAACACTAGACAACGGACAAGTATGCTCCAGTGGCATAGCCGAGCAACATTCCTGACGAAAAGTTCCAATGGCTGCAGCGGGAATCGAACCCACACCACATGACACGATACGCTTAACTGCCTGACGACACTAACCGCTCGGCCACGAGGCCCATAAGGCATGAATGATAGAATAATAATTTAATCTCTCACTGCTCAGTGAATACTTAAGGTGAAACATCTCGGAATCCAAAGATGGCCGTTACGTGGAAACATACGTGGTTTTTTTCCATCGCACTTTTCACGTACACTGAAATGAATTTTATTGTAGAAACAACTGAATCCATGGTAAAATTAAGAATTGCACCAACGATTTTCAACCGACTACATTAATCTGTTAACTAGAGGGGACGGACCTGGTGTAGTGGTTAGAACACTCGCCTCTCACGCCGAGGACCTGGGATCGAATCCCATCCCCGACATAGTCACTTATGACGTAAAAAGTTATAGTGACGACTTCCTTCGGAAGGGAAGTAAAGCCGTTGGTCCCGAGATGAACTAGCCCAGGGCTAAAAATCTCGTCCATAAAGTCAAACCAACCAACCAATCTGTTAACTCTACCATAACATAGTCAACAAGAAAATATATTCTGTTTATTTAACCAGAGTTGTAGTATTTATGACTAGAAACATTCTAGATTTGACAAGTTTGGCGTTGTACTTTTCACCATACTGTGTTGTACGGTGGGTGTTACGGATTGAAATACAATGCTTTGTAGTCGCGGCTACTATGGACATAGTCACATTTACTTCACGACTCAGTGATTTTTACCAGATTATAGTAAACTTAACAGATTTTTGTAGTTGGTTGAAAATCGTTGGTGCAGTTCTTAATTCTACCATGGATTCGGTAGATCATACAACAAAATTTGTTTGCGTGTAGCTCTTATGGGAATCGTAGGTGACGAGGAATGAACTAATGAATTAATGAACTTGTTTCACTACACCGGAGAACTACGTAATAGCTACGTGAATTTCCCACTCTTCTTACCATGTTAATTGATGAAACCTATAGAGCGATTCCAGTGAATTTTAATAGAATTTGGTATAGGTACAGTAGATTTAGATTTGCGCTTTATTCTAAAAAAGCATTATTTTCAAATGGAACAAAACAAAAATTTTCTGTGAATTCCAACTTTTATTGAATTATCGGTAAACACTACATTTTGCTAGGAACCAAGGAACCACTACAGATGGCTAGGAACCAAGAACCTAGAGCACAGCTGGATATTGAAGTAGATGACCATCGTCTGTCCTTTTGCCTCATAGTCCTGTTTCGAAAAGAGAATGTTGCACGAAAAAAGTAACATCTATAACATTTTGAAGCTTATAATTGCACAAAATAAATGTTTACTCACGCCGAATTTTCACAATGGTACAAATAAAAGTATTTCAGATCATCAACTTCCTTTCGATGTTTATTTACAACTGACGCTATCTTTAATGAATCGAGAAATGAACACGAACGGGATGAATTGAGCCGTATACCTAATTTTCACGTAAGTCCGATAGGTTAACCGCAGTGAAAATTATCAGAGCCTCATTTCTTCTTTATCTATGGTTTGGTAGTAATTACCTTAGTCAGGTGAAGTGGAGGTAAAATGAATTTCGAATGGTCTACGTGATTTTTCACGTAGCAATGACGTTTGGATTATTTTGAGTGCAGACTGTTTCACCTTAACGTGAAAATAACAGAAGCCAAACCTCGGCCAGACATATACCAGTCTATGTTACCCAGCCCATCGACATCTGAGACGAGACTCGCGGAGACGGTCTTCTTTTTCTGCGATTGCTGAGTTTTTTCTCCACTCACACGTTTTAACTCCACTGCACTGTGACGTCACGCATCAATTTTGACAGGTACTGGTCCTGTTGTTTACAGTTTGGACTTAGTACTTTTTTCGAATCATTCTTAATTTCGTGAAAGTTTGCTGCAAGGAGAGGTCAAATCCACTGCAGATACTTACGGATCGTATTATTCTATCTTCCTACCATGGAAAATCGTCACCATCAGCATGCTGGTGATAGAAATGCGAAGATGAAAATATGATGGAAAAAACGACTAAGTCCGAAACGTAAACAACAGGACCAGCAGCTGTCAAATAAGTGAGGTTAGGCTCGTAATATGCAGCGCTCTATTCCACTCAGTGTTTATATCAATCTTGCGCAATCCGTTCAAACTTTCACATGACCATCTCAGCAAAAAATTATTCCGTTTGCATCCCACCGAACCATAAACGGCATTTTGAATGAAATTTCATGTCAGCAAACGTAGCAGATATTATAAATAACTAGTCTTGTGTCTAGATTCATCAGCATCTATGAAAAATCTGCTCCGCTGACTGAGGTTTTAAATAGTAGTTTATTTTGAATACAATACTTTTCACTTTTTCAGTCATAAAATCGATGGGCTGCATTTGACGTTTCGTGACAGCGGGATCTGGGCTGCATATGACGATGATATTTTTTCTCTTCGCGAGTCTCTCTCAGATCGACATGGATGGAGACAACATCTTCTATGGTGACAGTGGGCTCGATTGGCTTGTCAGATGAATCGGGCCCGGGACATCCAGTCAATCGCTGTAGTTGTCCAAGGTATGATGTTATATGTGTTGCTGCTGGTCACAGACACCAGGATGAAAGGCGACGAAAAACGGTGTCGCTGTAGACTATGAGCTAACGGCGAAATGTTGTTGCTGCTAAGTGCTGGAGACATTACTTTAAAACTAGAGTACAGTCACCCCACAGTTAAGGATCAACTAAGGGTCATTTTTCAAATTAAAATGCGATTAAGAAACATGGTGAAGCTGTACAGAACAAAATTACCTCTCTGGCACTGCTGAATATAGTTGTTTTGGAGAATACACCTCAAAATACCCGGTTATTTACGAAAAAGTGTCGATTTCGATAGAAATTGTAAACGATGTCCATGCATTGATGGTTTAGTTCACCCAGGATAGTATTTAAAGCATGAAATATTACTCCGATATCCAGGAAATTAAGGAGGATAGCAAACTCATGGAAGAAGGCACGGACTACATTTTATTTTGTATTTCCTCTCCCTGTTCTCCTTGTTCCGAATGAGAAAGTTCTAAGGGGTGAGTCGCTTAGAACAGTAGTGTGCCAAGCACATTATGAACACCCCGCGTGGCACACTGTGGCACAAATTTGACAACTTAACTCTCTTGCGCTGGTATCGCTGCTAACATTTTGAGTTGTCAAACATATTATCGATTCATATCCAGGTTCTCATTTATTAAGACTACAATTTTCAGATAATTGTTCAAAAAGGACATAAATATGAATGAAGTAAGTGCAGTAATAAGGAAGGACAATAATTTGCTTCTCAATATCACCTATTTCAGTTTATTGAAGGTGTTTTTCTGGACCAAGCTGCAAGTAGATTTCTCGCATACTCTGAGATAACGCCCTAAAAGCCATTGGTAACCATGTGTGTAGCTTGTTGTTTCTGAGCAAGTGAAGGAATAAACATCCAAACCAACATCACTGGTAGGTAGATAATGATCCTTTCTTCACCATAGAGTTGTTAAACAACGTGTAAATCCAATCAAATGCTCAGAAACAATGAGCTACACACATGGTTACCAATGGCTTTTAGGGCGAGATCATAAGTTATGCGAGATTTGTGGTACACTCCGAAACGTCCTAGAATAAAAAATCCATACGAAGCAAACTCAGCCAAAGCCTTCGAGTGTATTTTTTTCCAAACAACCAAACATTCCTCCAAAATATTCAATAATTCTATCTTCGTAATGATCACTTGGTTTCCTGTATTATGAACTCAATGTATTTTCTCTCGCATCAATAGACCATTTCCGTGAAATTTTTTTATTGGCTCATAAGCTTTCTATCAATTTACTGAACAAACTTCCCTAAGGGACCCATATGTTTTGGAGCCTCTAAGTATTGGAAAACAATGAAAAACTGGCGGCTCGCCGTTTTACCCCATAGTCTCCAAAAAAATATTGCACGCTGATGTCCTTCCTGACCCCCTATTCCCCCATGGTTTTACAACACGTTGTAGTGAATTTTTGATCAGCTGATCGAGCCACCAAGCAAGCAGCTGATTGGCAATCATGACAGAATCTGATCTGATTGTTTTTGTTTACGTTTGCATATAATTCAAAAGTTCCTGCCAGAAACTTCCGGCTCCATCACCCGGAAAGAGAATTCTCTCGGTCGTATGCAATTTTCGTGTCGTGTGAAATGTGCTTCGGCGGTAAAATAGTATCGAATCAAGACTTCCGTGTGCAAAATTCCCAAATAGAAGATGAAGGTGACTGGATTCCAATCCCAAGGCCGTGCTGGTTGATAACAGAGCTGCCAGATGATTTGATAGCAAATCTGTATCCACCACGTTAGAAAATCTGTGTCCCATACAAAAAAATCTGTGTCCATACAAAAATTGCTGAAAGAAAATCTGTGTTCCATACAAATTGAATCTGTGTCAGAATAAGAAAAACTGTGTAATACAGATAAATCTGTATATGTGGGCTAGCCCTGGTTGATAAAGTGGATGAGGACACTCAAAATAATCCACACGTCATTGCTACGTGAAAACATACGTGGTTTTTTTCCATCGCACTTTTCACGTAGCACTTACGTGGATGTAACGTAGCACCGAATGAACGCATGAACTAATGAACGTCATCCGTTCGATTGAAGTTTCACGTAACAGCTACCTGGATTTTCACGTAGTTGTTACGAAGGTTCCCAATAAATCCCACATAATTTTTCCCTAGAAGTTATTATTATATTTCAATGAAACCACCTGTGTCGAGTTAGCTTCCGGAGTTTTTTTTTCAATTTCTAGAAAAAAGCAATAAACTAGAGAAATTAAAATATGTATTAGATTCAGTCGATACCCAGCATAAATTAGCAACGCATTTTGTAGGTGATTTGAAACACTGTATAATTGTATTCTCGGTATAGTCCAGCGGCATTCGAACATGTCTGTAGAATGGGTAAAAAACTGCAGTAAATGCACGTTCTCCGTTTGACTCCGGCCGGTGCCAAACCATTCAGGAGCTGGTTCGTTCCAAACGTTGCGTGTCGGCCTTGCTGTGTTTCTAATCAATTAGATAAACTCTTAATTAATATAGTATTATCCAGTATTTGAACCATATTTACCTCGAAAACGATCAAGCGGAATATCAAAAATGCTCTTGAAAAAACTAGTGGCCACCATCTTTTTATTTGAGCTGAACACAGAATGAACGCAATGTGCAAATGTCAAAACTCAGAATGAATTAAGTGTCTACGTGAATTTCACGTAAGTGTAATGGGCTACCGTAGTGAAAATGACCGGGTATCTTTTTGATGATTATATATGCCCTGGTGATCATTACCTTAGTCAGGTAAAGTCAGGATAAAATGAATTTGGACTGGCCTACGTGATTTTCCACGTAGCAATGACGTTTGGATTATTTTGAGTGGACGATATATCTACTTATAGACTGCAGAGCATACACTGAAAAAAATCCACACGTTTGATCCGTGTGTTCAAAATTATGGATCGATTCATGAACATCTATATCGATTTGTTGTGATTTTCTTACAAACTTCGTGTGTGTTACACATTCAATTCTTTAGTTTTGCTTCATGGACTGATTCATCAACCGACAACATGAATTCCATAGTTTTCCACATCAGTTCCTGAAGCTTTCCATTTCAAATTCATATGCGTTAACCTATGGGTGCATAGATCATCACCCAACACGGATTCAGTGTGTTTAACTTATGATTATCTTGTGTCATGATCATCATGTTCAAGTTGGTCGATTTGAATTCGATGAGCTTGCTGTCGATTTCCGTGTTCCAAATTTCTAAATTGTCTGTGATCAACCCATAGCGAACTAAGTTGCGGTCGGACCTCATGTCGAACGACAGTCATCATCATGTTCGAAAGAAAAGAAGCAAATTCTGAAGCTGAAAGTGTTAGAGGAAAATTTGCGGATCCGTTTTTCTCACTATTAGTGAAGATGAGGAGTTCATTCTAATTTTCTAAATAACATGCATTACTTCCAGCATTGGATATAGCGTATGGTGTTAAAGAAAAATCGGATTCCACTAACAGATTTTCCTAGCTTTCAGCTTCGAATAAAATGAAATATGCTAATTCCGGGCTTCCCAAATTATGGATTTGCGGCGCCCCGCTTGTTGCTGACTCACTTGTTTGGAAAACAAAAAACATTCAAGTGAGCTTGCGACGAGCAGAGGAATCCATATTTTGGGGAGCAAGAGTTCTTTATCAAATTTCTTCTTTCAGTCTCATGATATTCATGTTCTATCACACATAACTATCTAATGCTACTACATTTCGAATTCAATAAGCAAATCAGTTGGTTTTCATGATCTAATATTTGGAAATTCATGTTTGTTTCACATGACAACCTAATGTTGATACACATGTTATTATACCGTGAAGTCAATGTTGAAATCCATATGGCTACCACACTCAAATCATGTGGTTTTCCTCATTGCGCAAATCTATAAGTAAAACACACGACCTTGACGTGTAGATTTTTCTCAGTGTAATTTTCCAACAACAAGAAAGATGGTACGTCGGAGCGCAAAACAGTAACGGTAAGAATTGAAATGCGAAAAGATGCAATGAGATAAATTGGTTCTATTTTTTGTTGTGTACTTGCAGTCAGAAGATTTGCTACAAGATGATGAGTCGGATGCAACTGTGACTATTCCGGCAACAAGTACAAACCAGAGCTGGCGCCTGCACATCCAATGGACAAAATCATAAGTAGCGGAACCACCTTCAAAGCCATAACCGGCAGCTACTATAACGACATTAGGGTTGGTGAATCGTCGGGCTTTTGCTTCTAACCGATATGTTCCCCTAAACGGTGCTGAACGTGACAGACGCAGTGTGACAAACTTCTCAGTAGCAGTGGACAAGCTTACAAGCTCCATGGTTCTGTTCACATCAGTCGAAGTGGAACGGTCCTAGGAGATGCAGAAGTCGCAACAGAAGCAAGTGTTGCTGAACCGTTGTTGACGGTGGTGGTCACCGGTATAGCAGCTATACCTCCAATCCAGCTTTTTACGAGCGCTAATGGCTGCCGCAAATAGGCTCACTTTCTTATAGGGAACATACGATTTGACGTTTGGCTTGGGTTCATTCAATAGAAAACTACCCTAGCCAAACGTCAAATCGACTTATCCCTACCAGACAGAGAGCCTGTTTGCGGCAGCCATTAGCGCTTTTAAAAACCTGGATAGCGGCGCGATGATCGTGTGTTTTTCCGAACACAAAATGCTTACATTTTGAATAGACCATTTTTGAGAAAAGATTGGCTCATATGTCTTCCAATTTATTGAACAAACTTTCCTTAAGAACTTATATGCTCTATTGGTGTTCCAATCCCTCTTGCCAATATTGCAGTTTTACCAGAAAACTTACCGATATCGTTATTAATTCTTAAATCATCTCCTCCCACAGCGTGACGTAGTTTACAAAACGTCAATGAATTACGTCACACTTCTGAGTGGGTGGTAGTTCGATTTTTTATGATTTAAACCAGGATTTTCTAGAGGAATATCTTCAGATTTCTACTTGTATCCCTAATAGGTTCTCAAAGAATTTATAGAAAAAAATCAGGAAATTGTCAAGTGAGAATTTTTCAGAAAATATTGGAGAAATTCTTGTAAAAATCCGTCACGTATCTTGCAACGAAACCCTAAAGCATACTCTTATGAAGCCTCTGTTAAAATTTCTGATGAACACATGCAATTATGTTTTCGAAGATTCTCTAGATAAATTGTTGAGATAATTATTAGAACCAAAAATATAAACCCTGAATAACTTTGCGAAGTACTGATCAGAGGAATAACTGGAATAATTGCTGGTGTGAAACTTTGAATGATTCGAGACTTGACTTGATAAATGCTTGGAAGAACTATTGGAATAGTTCATGGATAGAAAGCTGATGAAATAGTCCGAGAAGTCCTGAAATCATTTAATAAGGAATTCCTGATCGAATTCATTTTGAAAATGTTCAGAGTAATTTCTGAAATACAAACTGTGAAGCAATTCTTGAAGGAATCCACATGAAGATGGCTGGAAGAACAACTGGAAAATTCGGCGTAGATACTGCTGGAGAAATTCTTGTAGGGTGTCCTGAAAAATTCCGTAAATGAATTCCTTCAAAAATTCTGGAATCAATCTTTGTATGTATAATTGACTTTCGTCTTGATGATAATTAACTTTCATGGAGTATGGGATTCTCTATTACAGGGCTGGTTGCGACTGAGTGTCTTAAAAATAAGTATTATAGAGACCTTTTGCATGAAAAAATGAGATAAAACAAAAAGTGAAGAGATACCGATCTTGAATAAATATAACACAAAGAAACCTAACACCACAGACAAACAGACGTAACACTGAAGAAATTTCCATGAAGAGCTTATTCACAAATTTCATAACGCTGAAGGGGGTGGGTGGGTGTTCTCACGATGTTACGGTTCATACAAAATTTGTAGAATATTCATACAAAAAACAAAGACGTAGTCCTACGTCAAAAGCGTTACGAAGGGGTGGGTGGGTGTCAAAAATGGTCAGTTTCAGCGTTATGAAATAAATGAATGAGCCCGAAGCATTCATCCAATGATCATTTCAAATTTGCTATATGTACATATTTCAAACCTCACACTCATACGTACGCACATCGATTGTTTTTCGTGTTTGATGTTTTACACTACCGCCATCTGCAGGTCTTGTTGTACAAAACAGTGTTTGATGCAATACGCTTACCAGATGATGAAGGTGTAAATTGGGCGATGGATTTTATTAGAATTTGTTACGTCTGTGTGTCTATGCTAAGATGTACTAGGGGATAAAAATATGATTCCTCTTAAAATTTAACTAGATATCTTTTTAAGAATATTCTAGAGAATATTTAAAAGCTTTTTGTGGGAACTTCTCGTCACATTACGACAAGTACTTCAAACTTTCCTACAGATATTACTCCGGAGATTTTTTCAGGAGTGATTTTTACATTTTTTACAGAGATTTTTTTTCAGATTTTTACAGACTTCTTCAGAAATTCCTCCCAAAATTTTATTTTAGATTTTGGGTTATTTGTAGAGTTTGTCTCCAGAAAAACGACTAAGAGATTTCAACGGGAATTCCTCCACAATATGATTGTTGGAAAATTATTTCAGAAATTGTTCATAAACCTCATATTCTCCAGGAATTTGTCCAGTGATTCATTCATTAATTTTATCCTGTCCATTCAGGATATTTTCAAGAACCAATAGTTTATTCAATAAAGTGTCCAGGAATTTCTTAGACCCACAAAACTATGAACGAAAGTTTCTTCCGATATCAACCAAGATTTTTTTTTGCTGAAGTTAAATCTTCCATAAATCCATTGATAAATTCAAAGTGGGATTTATTGGATTAAGAAATAGGAAACATAGGAATAAACCTTTGTAAAGTTTCTTGGAAAAACACCTTTAGCAATCTTTGGAAGCTTTCCAAGACTCTTAGAGTAACAACTAGAGGAATCCGAGGAAGAAATAGTGGAAAATTATCTGGAGAAAATTTTCAGGTTGTGGAAAATACTAGTAGGAGGTCTCAATGATATCCTGAACCAAATTAAAAAAAAAATCTTCAAGTTTCTCTTGAAAAAAATGCTGGAAGGATTGGTAGAGTAATCTCTAGAGTAGAGAAGTTGCTAAAAGTATGCCAGTAGAAAACATGCTGAAAAGCAATTCCCAAATACCCTGTGGGTCTCGTAATAGTCTCTGGAGGATTCTTTGAACCCTCTACAAATTTCACCAACATTCACTGCAAGTATGAGCCATAAGGAAAAACGAGATTTCATAAACCTTTTTGGTTAAAATAGAGACTTTAGGAACCTTTCATTAAATAGTAACTGACAATACAAATGTGACCAAGTCTCTGAAAGGAGACCTGCTACCAGCCCTGCAAATGCCATATATAGTTTATCCTCATTCATATTTATGTTTAATTAATTCAAAGGATGTACAGCAACCGCTTCTTTCAAGTATTCCGGATGTTTGGTTCTAATCGGAACAATCATTTTATGTTTTTTAACTTTCAATTCGAAGTTTTATCCATCACACTTAGTGCTTTTGTAGATTGATTATGTATTTATATCCAATTCGCTTTCGCAAAACACTATTACAAAATTATTTTCTCCACCTCAGCACCGGATCTTCACAAGCATTCATTGGCATCACCCTGCTCATCGGCCTGTCTTATCAACAAGATCCCAATTGACCTGAGCCTCCTTCTGAGATGCTAATCCATCCTCTTACAACATTAGAAACAACTCTTGGGTCCACCGGTAGTACTCTGGATCGCATGTCGCGAATTCACGCTCCCAGTCGAAACTAATCTGCAACATTTTCAACTGCTCCCGCATCAGCTCTGTGATCTGTTTATCCACCGGAATCTGCCGCTGCGTTACAGCAGTCTACGCCGGCAGCCCAAATGCATCACATGCATGTTTCCGGGCGGATGCGGGAACTTTGCAAGCACATACCACTGACCGGTTTGAACGGTTTGAACAGATCGTTCAGCTTCCGATTTGCCTCGTGTCCTGGTAAAATGAAAGATTTATTCACACTTGGAAAACGATCGGAAATCTGTTATTGATACTCACCAGTAAGTTTGAGCCGGCCACCAAACCTGGGACTCTACAAATCGGGTCCATCAATACGTAGTATGGGATCAACTTAACATCCGGCGTGATATGATTAAATAATCCCGTCGGCTGTGATTAGAGAAAATTGCACCACCGAAGCCGTTTGTTATGGTTGAGATTTTCCTTTTAATTTTTTGACGATTCAAAACGTAAATAACTGCTGAGTATAGGGTTATCAGTTTTGGAATTTACTCACCACCCTTAGGGTTACTATTTTCGTTCCGCATGTCTCAAAAAGTGGTGAAATAGTCAATTTTTGAAAATTTATCAAAAATTCAAAAATACATATATAGAAAAAATAACAACACAAATGTTAACTACAAATCATTAACTTTCGAGGAAAAATACAAAACAGGGCTGTTAGGTTTGACGGAAATGGTCTATTGATTTAATCTTGGATTTAACATTTTTTGTACGAAGTTAACGAGTGTTGACTCTAGTTGATCCCCTTCGTTGGTATTTTTTTTCTCATTTTGATAATCATCTTGAAATTGGAATGTGCTTATGACTGCCAATTGTTTGCACTCTTAATGCAATTAGTCATAACTATAGTTTACTATAGTAAATATTTCGTTTTTCTGGAATCTATCGTTTGATTAGTCGATAAGGTTAATAAGACCAACGAATATAAAATTAACAAAAAGCCAAAATGGTCAATACAAGAAAATAAAGAAAAAACACATCAGTAAAAGTGCTCTTAGATTTTTTCAGGATATGGGGCTCTGTACTGTTTTGATTTTGGATGGGAATTTGACTTTTACTGGCCTTGTGGTTTACAATATTTGTGAAGGAGGAAAAGAGTAATAATGATTTTTGTGCGGAGCCCCATACTAATAAATAATGTACTTGCAAGTTTTGTACTCTGTAGTACTCTTTTACACCGTTAAAAAAATGTACTCCTTCCAGTGAGAGGAAATGTGGTAACCCTATGTTAATTAACTCTTTAACGTAGTAGCAACAGCAACAATCATCAGTGACAAGTATAAACTTCAATGATGGTCTTCTTAGCCTTAATCATCGTAGAAAACAATCATCATTGTCAGCTGTCAGTGTCACTGACATCTTTGCGGGTTGATTTTGACAGTTCACCCGTGTGCGCTGTCATTAGTGAAGTATTTTTTGTCTTGTGCAGATAAGGCGCCTGTCGTCGGAACTCCGATTTCGGATCGATTTTACCGGGTTTTAACCGAAGGTTTTCCGCTTTTCACCAGCCACCACCATGAGGATTCCACTGGGCCCGAAACAAGCCGAACAGGCCACCAAATGGTAAGTGTTTACGGGGGGAATGGGTCCAATCTTCGGAACTTTAGTCAACTATCTTGGAGGATTTTTGGTTATATAATGGTGCGTTATTTGTAATGGGTATTTTAGCTAGAATATCTTGAAATCTATAAGTTAAGTATCATAATATGAAATAATTTCAATTCAAAACGAATATTTTATCACATTTACACTTGAAACATTTCGATATTGCTGCTGAACTAAATCTAGCGAACAGCTACCGTCAATTGGTGGTAAATTGTACATTTTATGGAAGAACCATCCATATTAGGGTGTCCCAGAAAAAAATGATCAAAAAGTCATGATTCTCAACCCTAGAATGAAAAATTTGCATATTTATAATATTTTGTATAACATATGAACTTTCTGAAAATTTCAGATTTTAATATCGTTTGAAGGTGTCGCCGTATCGATTTATGAATTAGTTTTTTGCACATGTTTTCAAAGTCTATTATTTTTCCTTCTTTTTTAATTCAACTATGAGTATTATTGGACATTTGTGTGGTTTTAGGTTTTGAAAATATTCTATTTGTTTGACTTCTTCTTCTTCTTTCTTGGCATTAATTCCTCACTAGGACAGAGCCTGCTTCTCAGCTTAGTGTTCAATGAGCACTTCCACAGTTAATAACAAAAGTTGCCATTTCTCGCATAACTTCTGATCTCGCCCTAAAAGCCATTGGTAACCATGTGTGTAGCTCGTTGTTTCTGAGCATTTGAATGGATTTTCATGTTATTTAACAACGCTATGGAGAAGAAAGGATCAATATCTAGGGGGACACGGGGCAGTATAGACACCCTAAGGAATTTGCCTATTTTGACTGTGAGGACATGAATATTAAACTGTTTTTATGTGCAGTATGCTTTTTAGAGTTCTTAAGCATTTGTTAAACATGGTTGCATAATTGAGAAAAAAATATTTTGTTTTCAAAAATAGGTTTAAAAAAAGCTTATATTTGGTAGTCGCCATCAAGCTAGCGGGGCAAAGTGGACACCCCCATGGGGCAGTATGGACACCCTAATGTTTATAGGAAAATTGTCCCGCGATCTTTCTCAAAACCTCGAAAACTGAAGTACATATTCAGGAAACCATAGTGACAGGTCACTGTGCCACTGGAAACATGATTAAAACCAATTTACGACATTTTTCGTAGAGATGCTTTCAATATTGTCTCCAGGTTAGTTTTAATCAATAATTGACGATTTTCAACTGATTTGTGGTTTCGCTTCATAATCATTGGATTGAATGCTAAATATTTTTGGATAATTTTGTGTTTGAAGTTATATTTTTTCTCTTTGAAGTGTCAGCTCTACTTTGTCACCCGGTGTCCATATTGCCCCAACAGTATAAGAAATTTTTATATAAGTTTTTCAATGTCTTAAAGTACCAGAAAAAATCTACTATATTTTTGAATATAGCATAAATAATTGAAGATTCAATCAAGAGCTACATTATCGGTCAACTTGCAGTCATTTGCCTCTGAAACCTTTTTTAATGAGGTGTGAATGTTATAATTTTCGAACCAAATAAAAACATACTCAATTTTTCTATTTAAAATCAATGTTTTGAACATTTTTTCTGAAATTTTAGTGGATAATTTACTCCTCCGACAGGCAACTGAAATATTGTTTGCATTTAAAGTGTAAAAGTATTCGCTTATGCAAAAATACAGGGGGTGTCCATTCTGCCCCGGGTGTCCATACTGCCCTGATGTTGGTTTGAATGATATTTCTTTCATTTGCTCAGAAACAACGAGCTACGCACTTTGTTACCAATGGCTTTTAGGGCGTTATCTCAGAGTATGCGAGATTTTCGCATTCGTATATGGTCGGT
The DNA here is from genome assembly GCF_002204515.2 of Aedes aegypti. Lineage (NCBI taxonomy): Eukaryota > Metazoa > Arthropoda > Insecta > Diptera > Culicidae > Aedes > Aedes aegypti. The sequence continues at coordinate 245,532,514 of NC_035109.1, forward strand.
GTTCAGACAGACTGGGTCAGATGATATTTTGGCGTTCTAAGTATACTATAAGGACTGATTTTTTCGATGCCTTTATGATACAGATGTTTCATGGAATAGATAAGTTTCATTATTACAGCATATGAGGTCAATATTTTGATATTTCGAACGCCTTGGGTATGTTTTCCTGAAACCATGAAAAAGCACTTGGTCCAGACTGTCAGAACACTAGTACGATGATACTATATGCCCAGAGAAGTCAAGGAAATTGCATAACGAAAAGGTTGTGGACCGACCGGGAATCGAACCCAGACACCTTTAGCATGGCTTTGCTTTGTAGCCACGGACTCTAACCAATCGGGTAAAAAGGGCCCATTCACAAATTTCATAACGCTGTAGGGGATAGGTGGGTGTCTTGAAGATGTTACAGCTCTTACAAAAATCGAAAAATTTCCATACAAAATGCGTTACGAGAGGGTGGGTGGGTGTCTAAAATGATCTTTTTTGGCGTTATGGAGTTTGTGAGTAAGCACAAATCGATTTTTTGTTCTATTTTCGATCTGAAGTATATGTACCATTTAATTAGTTGGTCGCTGTTCAGCCAGACTGGACTAGATGATATTTTGGGCGTTCTGATGAAACGTTAAGGACTTTACAGGCGAGTTGATTTCACCTGCTTAGAATAGAAAAAAAACGCTTTTGATAAACTTAATATAAATATATAACGCATTTATCGCGTAATAGAAGATTGCAACGATTTTAGTCTATTTTTTAATATTTTTTTTTCGAAATTTGTTCTAATGTTTCAAGGTTGGATATTCTATGTAACTCATTAGTACCTGCTATACCAAGGAGGGAGCCCCAGGATCGTTTTAAAAAATCATTTTGAATCATCTGCAGGGCTTTATTCCTAGTATTACAAGAGCTAGTCCATGTTCATATAGCGTAACATAGCCGGCCTAAAATGTTTTTGAAGATTTAAACCGTGTTCTAACGATAAAGTTTCGATTTTCTGTTAATGATTTATGTTGTTTTTGTAAGTAATTTTTATATCTAGCTTGAGCCTTAGATTCTTAACTTTATCTGAAGGTTTCAAATAAAGAGCTTTTGGTTTATGAGGGAATATTATAAGTTTTGGAAGCAATAGGAGAAATCTTCCATTTTTACAAGTATGAAGAAAAAATATCCAAACTTTTTTTTTTGCCATCTACTACAGATGACACGCACGCTTCGTCCTTTGGCGGAGGCCTGTGTCATCCGAAACAAAAAATTTTGAAATCCCTGTGGTAACTCAGAGAAGTCTAAAATGGCAAAACCGGTAGAATTGCCTTTAGATTTGTTGAAACGAATCAAATTTGTTACACATAAAAATTGATGAGTAGTCGAATGTCCGTGTTGAAATCCGTTGGCAAAAAAAAAAGAATTTTCGTTGATGTGGATCATCATTCTGCTCAAAATGACCTTTTTAAAAAGTTTACTGATGGAGGAAAGCAAACTGATTCGACAATAGCTAGAAGCTAGAATTTTTTCCAGTTTTAAAATTGATATAACCTCGGCATGTTTCCATTTATCAATTAACCTTTCCCTTCATTTTAGGATCTCTTCCGCGATGGGATTCGGAGGAGCTGCTGCCTTGTTCGGATGCTATCTGACCGACTGGAGGGTGATCGTCACCTATATCCCGTTCTACGGTGGCAAATTCGACGAAAAGTAGATCGATGTCTACTGTTAATCGTTTCTAGAGTAGAGAGGGCGTTCTTTTCTGTTCACTTAGACTAATGCTACATTCAACATCTCGTCAGCAGCGGCTGGAAGTTTATCCGAAATAAAACAACCTTCCTAAAGCGAAACACTCGCCTTTGGATTACTCCAGTAAAACGATCCGAACAGAATATAATACATAGTATAATACAATTACTTACGCAAAACTTTTTCATTTAGTTTCTGCTAGAAGAGTCTTTTTCCGGAACTCACTGAAAGTAAAAACGCATAAGCCTAAAAGTCCTCCAGATTAGAATATTCAGGGCTAGTAGCAGGTCTCCTTCCAAAGGCTTGGTCACTATTCTAACGCAGGTCTGTATTTTGAATGGAAGGTCTGGTGCGAATTTCTATATTCCATAAGTTCTTCACGTATTTCTTCTCATATTCTTTTTCGGCAATCAATCTTCAGAGGTTTCTTCAGGAAGTCTTCCAGGGATGCTTCTAGAAATACCTCACGAGAGTTATTCGCCAATTCTCCCAGAAATTCCCTAGGAAATTCCTCCAACGATTTTTCAATTTTGCCAGTTGTTCCTCATATAATTCCTACACATTTTTTTCAAGGATTCCGTCCGATATTTTTTAATGAATGCTTTCAGAAAATCCTGCAGGATATTGCCCAGGAATTCTGTTGATTATTTTTCAAATAATTATCTTAGCAATTTAGTCAGATAAGGGTTGTCTTCCTTAGAAGCCCAGATTTTTTTAGAATTCATTCATTCAAGAATTTCTACACAAGTTTCAGAGAAGTAAGAATTTTGAGATCATGAGAGATTATTTAATAATTGTGTTCAAAAACATCTCCAGCTTATCTCAGTGGTTTCTGAAAAAAAAAAAAATCATGACAATTCGCTGGAGACTTAAGGGATGTCTTCTAGGATAAATCCTAGAAAATCCTTAGAAAAAAACTCCAAGACAGAGACTTCTATCTGGAGCAATTCCCGAAGTTCTTCTTAGAAATTACTGGTTTTAATCTTATAAAATCCTGAACAAAAATGTTTGATGTTTTTCTTGTTTTGTTTTTTATCTCTTTTTGGTCTAGTTTTGTGGGCTTGGGGTCCCTAATGTTCCTATTTTTAAGACACGCAGTCGCTACCAGCCCAACAATTGCGTGATGTGATCGCTTCAATTTCTTCACATTCTTTGAAGAAAAGCTTCATAGATTATACTGATGATTTCTACAGTAATACCTTCTGGTACACTTTCAGGAATCCCTCCATAAGTCTCGAGAAATTCCCCTAGAAAATCTTCCAACGATTTTTTAAGAAATGCTTAGAGAAATTCTCCTCTTTTGGTCATCCTTAAGGCGAAGTAGGCCGTCATTGAAATTTGTACGCGTCATTGATGATTGTTGTTCATTCATCTCACGATTTCGAATCAAAGAAAATCAGATGGTTTTGCACTGACACAGCTGAAAAAGTATCAGCATACCTACTTTATACATGTTAGCGCGTACAGTGATACTTTTTCAAGTCAATATAAACTATCAAGACTGAGTTTTAGCACTTTGAAATGCAAGCTGAAAAGTCATCATTGTTGCCAAAACGAATGACGGGCTACTTAGCCTTAAGTACCTACAGTAATTTTCACATGAAATACTCTGAAAATTCGCCTAGAGGATATCACAGGATTTCCTCCAGGTTTTTCTCCACTAATTGTTCCACCGATTTCTCCTAGGAGATATTCTAACGATCCCTAAAAGAGCTCTACTATGAAAATCTACAACGTTTTATTTCAGAGTTAAAAAAAATCATTTAGAGGTTTTTTCTAAAATCCGTACAAGTATTTCTGTGCCGATTTTTGAGTTACACTTCCAGGAACTTTCATATGGTTGCCTTCAAGAATTCATTCAAGTTTACTGGCAAGAATTTCTCCAAAAACTCCTCCCGGAATTATCGGAAGGAATCTATCATGAACACTTCAAGAAATCCCTCGATATTTTTTTCTAGGGCTTTCTCCAACATTTCATCCAAGGATTATTCCTCATGTTCTTCCAAACATTTTTGGAGTAATTTCTCAATTACGTACAACCTTTACAAAGACAAAATCGTCTTTGATCTTCATGCATTCTTCCAAAATTAATTTCAGGTTTCTCACCAATCAATACTATAGCAGTTATTCCAAAAATTCGTTCCTTCTTTCAAAAATTTCTTCAGGGGTTCTGTTCGATGTTCTTCAAAAGATTCATTTTTTTTCCTTCAATTTATCTTAGCAGCATCAATGATTGCTTTCATTTGAGATTACTTTAGGATTTTCTTCGATAATTCCTCCAATAATTTCTGAAAATTTCCATCGATGTTTCACTGGAGACATCGCTGGAAAATTCTTTGAACGCATCCTAATTGCTAAAGGTATATCAAGTAGATTTCCTGGTTGTAATTTTAAAGAAATCCTAAAGGACAGATTTTGTGGAAGACCTTAATAAAATTGTTGGGAGGCTTCTCTGGAAAAAATGACTTGAAAACGGAAGAAAGTCCTAGGAAAATCGATGGAAGAATCAAACGATAAATTCCTGGAAGATTCAGAACTTTATTTAGAAATTTCTAAAAGAAATCTCGGAGAAGTACATGTTGTAATCTTTGAACTGATTTCTGTGGTTATCGTTAGAAAAATTAATTTCTGATCAAATTCCTAGAGAAAATCATGAAAAAATACATACAGTAACACGAGCAGCAACATTTGTCTCAATGTCACGTGAAATATAAAAAAAAGTATTCGAAATGTCTGGTCAAATTATCTGAGGAATCAAATTCTTACCGTTCTTCTTCTATTCATCTTCTTCTCTTCATCTTCCTCTTCTTTTTCTTGGCATTACGTCCTCAGTTGCCATTTTCGCATTCGTATATCGTGTGACAGATACGATGATACTCTATGACGCCCAGGGAAGTCAAAGTCTATTACGAAAAGATCCTGGACAAGACCGGGAATCGAACCCAAAAATAACATTTTAGCAGTTCATCTTACTGAAGAAATAAAAAAAATCGAATCCCTGAAAATATCCTGCAGCATTTTCGGAAGAGATTCCTTGGAAAACATAAAACAGAATCTCTGCGGACATTTGTGAATTGATTGAAACAATAACTGGAATAATTGATTTGATTTTGACTTGAAAAATCCATGACCATTTTGTTTGAGAAATTTCCGTGAAGTGGCGTAATTCAGTGCAGTTGAGACCAAAAACATAAAATTATAGTTATGGTAGTTTTTAGTATTTTAATAACTTTAATGCGTTAAAACTATATGCTCAATGAGCAAACATTCAAATTGTCGTGAAAATTGTGAAATTTTTATTTTATTGATGTACTAGGGGGTCAGAGGCCAAGTCTCCAGCATGTATGAATGATGCAAGGTCGAAAGAACATGAATCAGTCATACATATAGCGGTAGTGAAGTGTTTCGCCTAAGGATATAGGAAAGAATGGGTTTTTGTGTGGTGTTTTGTAAATAGCTCTGTGGAACAAGTTTGGTATTAGTTAAAAATTTAGTTCATCTGATTCACCTTTCAATCAGTAATAAGTATATTCACAGAAATACAATACTTAGCTTTTCTCGACCAATACGCTGCCATGTCTTTCCTCTCCGATGATTTTTTCCTCGTTGTAGTGGCGGGTTAGATATGAAAACAAGGATAAGGAGAGAAGAAATGTTAGTGATTGTTACATGCTATATTACTGCATTGGCCTACAATGAAATCATACAAAATTCGCTCTTTGGATTCCCACGAAAACAATTCCCATGTAGCTTCCGCGAAACTTCATGGCAATGATCACTGTACGCCATGGGCGGCATCTAGGATATCTCAACAAAACTGACGATAAACGACGAAAAATGAATCCGAAAGGGCGAAAACCTTAATGTTTCAAAGTAGGACAATTCAGTTTTACTGCAAGTGAGAAGTTCTTGGTGATATTCCCACAAAGGCCATTTAGAATAGTTCGACGGATGTAGATATAAGATCATTATGATAAAATTAACGCGACGACATGTTAGTAAGCTCAGAACAATAATCGTATTTGCAACTGTTAATTTAGTTAGTTAAGCTAAGGGTTGATTATTGTATATAACTTATTATAGAAGCAGAAGTAAAGCGCGCACGCGAAGTAATGACCTTCCATCTTCAAGTGCTCCCCACAAGCACAACACTTCATTCTGTCACTTAAGAACGTCCATGTTGTAACTTGCTCACACAAGAAATCTGCCTCGACCGAGTTGGCAGAACGCGCCCATACTTCTTTCTGATCCGAAGGGCAGGGAAATTGTCGTGAAATTGAGAAATTTGGAACAAAATATGCTGAATTAGGGCAGAGAAATAACTAGATAAATTTGAATGAAGTGTCTTCCTTCATGAGAAAATCCTGGTCGAATTTGTTGAGGACTTTCTGGAAGAGTTCTTAATAAATTTCTAGGAGTGATAGCTGGAAAATTTTGAGCAATTATTGAGAGACACTCTGGATAGATTCTTGATGGAAACCATATAAACATGATTGAACAATAACTGGAAACTTCTAAAGGTAAGGCTTCTTTGAAAAAGTCTAACCAAATTGCTTTGAAGACCCTGAATTAATCTTTTATCTCCTAGAGTAATAACGGGAAAATCGGTGAAAAATTCTCGGGGGGAAATCCTGTGATATCCCCAAATAAGTTTTCTAATTTATTGCATATGGAAAATACTGGAAATAGTTGCATTGGAGTGTTCAAGCATTTTTTGACCAAATTTTAGAAAAAAAATGTATAAAAAATCTATTGAAAAGTCGCCGAAAAATTTCCCGGACGATTTTTTTTAGAGAATTAGTGAATAAACTGTAGAAGAATATCTGGAGTAATCCTTTGAAGTATTTCGAAAAAAATCTGTGTAAAAAAACCTTGGAAGAATTCATGAAGTTTTCCCTCGAGAAATCTAAAAAGAAACCTCAGAACTATTCACGTAAGAGTCTCAGAAAGTTCCACTGCAAACAAAATCAGGAAATCAGTGACTTTCAAACTATTTTTCTTTAATTAAAGACTTTAGAGACCTTCCATTGAAGATAAAGACATTTTAGAGACTCGCATCAAAAAGAAACCTGTTACCAGTCCTCCGGCCTAAGAAGAGACCAAAAAGGCCATTAAGAACCCAATTAGAGAAACCACAAGAACCATAAGTTAAGAGTGTTAATACATTTTTTTATGAAAAGCCAGCTAGACATTTCTTTATTGAATTGTGACAAGTATTACTCGTAACATTACGACATGTATAACTGTAGAGTAGAAGCACCGGTTTTGGCCATACGCCAGTTGTAGCCATAGTGGATTATACACCGTTTTACATAGCCAATCAGCATGAAACCTTTTGTGTTCAACAGATCACATTCACAAGAAAAACAATTCATTTTCCTTATAATTTTAACTCCCATACACCTAATTTGGCCAGGGCACTCATATTGGCCACTCTCATGAGAAATCAATGCAATTGGCCAGTTTAGGAACCGAAGTTAAATCTCTGGCCGAAACTGGTTCCGATTGCCTATATTGACCAACGGGATTTTCAAAGCGAAAACATGGTTTTAGCTCAGTTTTGATATTTTATATACATAATATGAATTGAAAGCTTGCATTTCACATATTTGTAGTATGAATACGGCTTCCCATTTAATTTTTATTGACATTTTCTCTTAGGCTGGCCAAAACCGGTGCTTTTACCCTATGCATTTCTTCAAGATTTTTCCAGGATTTTCATCAGAAACTAATTAGGGTAGGTGTACCAGTTATGGACATAATGGTTCCCTATTTCGCCATACGTGATAATTTGATTATCTTAAAAATTTTAATCATTCATGTGTTTAAGTAGTTTGATAGAAAATATATCTTGATGTTAAAACATTCAAACATATTCAAAATGTGAAAGTTTTCGAGATAACACATATGACCAAATAGGGAACCACTATAGCCATAACTGGTACACTTTCCCTAGGTAAAAACATGTGTTAAATGCATTAGGTGCCATTCTGGAATTTATTTATTGATCGTTATCAGGCTTTTTTAGGAAAATCCTCTTTTTTATTGAAATTCCGTTCAAAATACATTTAAGATTTCAACGTGAAAATTTAATTAGTTTAATGCCAGAAAGTACTTCGGAGATTCAAGATTTCACCATTAACTTTTTGTGGAATTTCTCCAGAGAATATTTCACAAATTTCTCAAGAAAAGCTTCTAACTTTTCAGAAGTTAATGGATCTCTGAAGGAAATCATAGGATTAACTCTGGGAAAATTTTTAATAGTCAGTGTGCAAATTACTAGTTTCGTTCCTGGAGAATAGGTATTCCGAAGAAATTCCTCTTAATAAATCTTTTGAGGAATATGTGAACGAATTCCTAGAAGAGTTCATAAGAAATCTCTAAAGATATTTCTGGAGGAGAGCTCAAAAAGAAATCTCTGGAAAAATCACTAGAAGAATTCCTGAGGCTCGTTTCTCGAGAAATTTGAAAAAGGAAATTCCTGCGAAAGAGTCTTCGAAGGATTCTAGGGAGCCTCTAGAATTAAGCATCATAATTGACTGCAAGGAGAAAGAGGAAAATAGTGGCTTTAGAGACCATTTTGTTAAAAAAGGGGACGACACATTCAATTGAAAAAATGCGCTAAAATAGTGACCAAGTCTCTAAAACGAGATGTGCTACCAGCCCTTTAAGTTCATACTTCTCTTCGTCTTCCTTCCGCTTCTTTTGCACGGCTAATTCCTGTGGGTGCATTCGTTTTCGATGGGCATAGTAATTGCCACTGGACGCAAAAGTCCGCGCACAGAATTCACAGCTGAATTTCTTCACACCGGTGTGCTGCACCTGATGATTTAGGAGGGTATTCTTCAGTTTGAACGATTTTCCACACACGTCACACGCGAATGGCTTCGAATCCGTATGTTGCACCCTCAGATGATTCTTCAGGCACTGTAGATTCAAAGCCGAGTAGTCACACAGATTGCACTTGTGTCGCACCATCGAGTGCTGGACCATGTGCTTCCGAAGACAGAGCTTATTTTTGAGCCATTTTTGGCACTGGTCGCACTGCACCTGGTGGATTTTCGGTTGGTGCGTGGTCAAGTGGTACGTGAGGTTACTTTTCGATGTGAACCGCTTGGCGCAAATGTGACACACGTAGGCAAGTGATTCAATTTTGGAGTGTTGCGAGGAAGTGTGCTCCGCCAGGTTCTTGGCGGAACTGTACGATTTCCCACATTCATCGCACACGTGCTTGGTTCGTTCTAGCTCTGGAAGATGCGATTGACTATGAGATCCTAACGCGCTAGCATAGCTAAACCGGCGGGGACATTGAGAACACTTGTAGGGGCGTTCTTCTTCAGGGCGGTGGTTTTGTATGTGATATTGTAGTATTCTAGGAGTAGTCATCAGTTTTCCGCATTCAACACACCTACAAATTAAAAAGTTTACACATAAATCAGGGATCTGAGTCATTTGGCCTAAAGCGATTTGTCATTTGACGTATAATTTCATAATGGGTAATGTAAAAATTCAGGGTCATTCGACATATCAAGACATGTGTACTCTAATGAGCATTAGGCATAATATCAAATCACTTGTGAAGTAAGAGTTATTTGGCATAATGAAAATTTGCTATGACAATTCAGACTTGCGAGAAAAAGCAACCGATAAACAATATTCAATCAGATTCATCGTTACTCACTTGAAAGCTTCTGGTTGAATGTGCCTAGCCATGTGCATAGCCATCAACCTGGGTTTGATGATTCTCTGGTTGCAGCACGAAACGTAACCCTTGACACCATGTATATCCTTGAAATGAGCCAAGTATGCCTCTAGAGTCGAAAACTTTTCCGATTCGCACTCGCTACCCTCATCGCACAGCTCACAAGTCAACCTGTAGAACTTTGCGATCAATGTGGACAACTCCTTACCTCGAACCGTCAATCGATTGGCATTTATCAGTTTCTTGGGAAATTCTTTATAATCTTTAAATGGTAGTTCATCCAATTCTTCTTCGTTGTTAAGTGTTTCGATTACAAAGCCCTCTTCGTCATCGACGTCATCGTCCTCCTCTTCGACATCGACGTCGTGGACTTCGTCTCCTAGGTAATCCTCTATTAGAGGTTTACTGTCACTGTCTGGCGATATGGTGGCTGGATACGGTTCCCCACTATCTCCTGATGGAAGAATTGGCTGGATATCTGGAAAGAAACCATATAATCAATTGAAAATCCACATTTAACCTATTTGTCTAATTATATTTATCTGAAAAATCATAACCAACTGGCAATACTAATTTAATTAGTTTTATATGCATTCAATAATATATATCCAAAGGTCAAATGCAGTTCACAATCATATACAAGCAATCTGAATCTGAATTCCACATAAAACTTACTGAAGTCGGATACATTGACTCTTGTGTTTGAAGAATATTACTTTTTTATGTCAAGATAACAGCTACTGCATGAGTGACTTAATTTGTTATTCAGGCTGTATTTCTATACGACTTTCTATAAAATTCTTAACCTTTCGGTATTCGCGCGAATTTTTGTAACGCGAGTAGTCGCGCGTTGTACTTTGTACAACACGCTTGGTTTTGCGAATATCTTAGGTGCCTGACTACTTAGAAAGATGGCGTCTTCGGCAAAGTTGTTCAATGGCTCAAGGGCTATCATTGATCAAGTTGGTTGATTCTTAATTTTGCCAACAGGTGACGCTAGTGCGCATGAAACATTTGTTTTGCAGATCTCAGGAGTTTGACCTCTTAGAAAGATGGCATCTCCGGCAAAGTTGTCCAGTAGCTCAAATGCTTTCTTTGTTTAAACCTTGAAGTTCAAGATTAGCTAAACTAATGATGATCCTTGAGCTACCCATCAACTTTGTCGAAGATGCCATCTTCTTAAAAGGTCAGGATCCTGAAGTATCCACAAAACAAAATTTCACTAGCACCGCCTGGTGGCAAAATCAACTAGCTCGAACAATGATAGTCCTTAGCTTACTGAACAACTTTGCCGAAGGTGCCATCCTTCTAAATGATCAGGATCCTGAAATATCTGCAGAACAAAAGTACAAGTTCCATGCCCACTAGTGCCACCTAGCGGTCAAATTCCGAATCAAATGAGGTATCATCAGATAGCGCTCCACCTCCAAAACAACTTTACTGAAGACCCCATGTTTCGAAATTATCTGAATTTTGAGATGTACCGATTTAAAATTGCGGTCTTCTTATTGTTATGCGACTTCTAAGTACAGTTGTTGATTTTACCGCATTATAAAGAGCCATGCTGTAAACAAAAACTGTTGAGTATTGTTCTTAAGAAGATTCTTGAGGAATACATTTTGGCTTGGTGTCGATAGATATCTTTGTTACAAAATCATAGCATTTAAAATTTGCTTTGGAAACAAGTGAATTTGGCACCACTCAAACGTCAAATTCGTGAACTCGTGCATTGGACCATAACCCTGAGATAAATCATTAAATTTTATGTTAGGCAATTCACAGGGTTAATTTATGGACATATCAATGTGATAAGTTAAGTTCCTAAGTGAAATCAAATTATATCACTAGAGGTATATATGGTAAAACTATAGAATTATTTTTCCGATGGAACTCATGAAAGTTTTCGACTTCTCGAGAAGAAGTTTCGGGGAACTTTTGAGGAGTTCTCAAATAACTAGCCACGATTTGTACAGTCGTTAATGCTATGCTATCCTCACTTTTGAAAAGCTTTCAAATTAATACTTTGAGAATTTCTAAGTTAAATGATTGAAATAATCTATTCCGGAAACCCCAAGAATGGCCTCAAGAAATTTTTTCCATCATACCTAGATCTATACCTGGAATAATCTTGTAAGAAGCTCAAATTTCTGGGGAAGTCCCAGGATAAAATTATTTAAGCTCCTATGGAAATCCCTGATCGAATCTCTAGAAAATTTAATTTGGGGTCATGCACACATTACGTTACGCTCCGAGGGGAGGGGGAGGGGGTCAAGCCGGAGGACTCAAACAAAAAACGTGACAAAGGGGGGAATGGGTCAAAAAAGTTGAAATTTAGAGTGACATAATTTGTGTACCATCCTTTTTGAAATCTTCGATAATCTAAGCAGTTTCTGGTGAAACTGCTTAGAAAGATAATAATAAATTATGGAAGGAAAACTAGTGAAATTTATGTAGAAATCTCTGAAAGAGTCATTCAAGGAGTTCTCAGAGGTATCACTGAACAAATTTTCCGATTAAGTCTAAAGTAACATTTAATCGAAACCATCTATTTTAAAGGAATCCTAGGTAGAATTCCTGGAAAGTATATAAAGTTACCTTTTATCAAATTATTTGATGTATCCTTCGAAGAATTCCAGGATGAATGCGATTTAAAATAACTTGGCAATCCTTGGCATAAACCTTTTGAGCTCTATAAAAGGTGTTTTGTAGCTTCTTCTCAAGATATTATGCGGACCCCAAGGCAAAAATAGACTTGCACTCTAAAAATCTTCAAAAAATGTAAATATTCAATGTTGAAGACAATTATTGATAAATTCGAATACAAGATTAATTTTTGTGTTGTTTTTTTCCCATCGGCCAGGATGGGGGCGAGGTTACATCAAATTCTCTGAATGATATATAGAGAGGTCTTAAGCAGAATTTTGATTTTAAGTTGTACTGTAAGAATTGTCCAAAAAGTGGCAATTTTATATAAATATGAATGCTGGAAACAATTTTTGTAAAATTCAAACAATATACATATATGTAATAGCAGGGAGGGAGAAACCGATAGAGGAAAAGCACCAATTTTCGACCCAGCATTTTCAAAATAACCGCCTTTCTCATATAAATAGAATAGACTTATTATTAATTTTATCATTGTCAAGTTTTATTGATCAAATACTTTTTGTTAGTCAGGTGTTACAGCATCTAGATATTTTCATATTGTTGTGTGGCTCTCTTGTCATCTCCAGCAACTGTCTAATTAGAACTTCGCTGTGGCCTGCTATAATTCATTTTTTACATCCTGTTATGACCGTGTCGAGACAGTTCTCTCTGACATAAATCACAATTTACGAATCACAAGTATCAAAATAAAAGTATTTGATAATCAAATCTTAACTGACGCAATGTGTCAAAAATATTGTAGCATAATGATAAAATTAATAATAGGTCTATATATATGTGGTGCCGAGTACGGCCCTGGTGAATAATAAATACAATATACTGTTGTTGACAAAGGAGCGAAGAACGGCAGGTGCCGTGAAAGCAAAGTGAAGAATTAATAAACGTTTTCTAAATCATTAAATAAGGTTTTACGTATTTATATTGTCTAACACAAATCCTCGGTTACTACATTGGCGACGAGGTAACTGGACAGGTAAGAATGATGTTTTTAATACGAACGAATGAATACATTAAATTACATATTTGAGCTGTGCTCTTGCAAGCTGCCAGATTTGAGGTTATGGCTACAATGTTTTTTTTGTTGAAGGTGGCGTTGATTTGTTTATTTGGAAACAACTGTCGAAGACCAAAAAAAAAAATTGTCGCTGGAAGCGATAGGCTACTGGGTAGCGACTGCTAGAATAGCAGTGGATTGCATTTCGTCGCTGGAAGCGATAAGCTACATAGTAGCGGCTGTGACAGCGGATTAATCGTCACTAAATGTGATAGGCTACAATTTAGTAGCGACTGTACAGCGGATCATAAATCGGATCACAAAACTGTCTGGTAAGATAAAGGAAAATACGACGAGGTAAATAAAAATTGATGTTATCGTCGATATCGTTTTAGGATACAATCAGACAAAGTTGGATCATGGAAAAGTGGGAAATCCAACCCTTTAAATTCAAGGCTTTACCACGGAATATTGTCCGTAATGAGTGGATTAAATATAAACGGAACTTTGAGTACATTATTGCGGCTTCAGGAGAAACCGATAAAACTCGCATCAAAAATCTTTTCCTCGCCAGAGCTGGGCCGGACCTTCAGGAAGTGTTCGCATCCATTCCAGGAGCGGATGTGGCTGAAGACAAAGAAGAAGGTGTAGATCCGTATGCGGTCGCTATGCAAAAACTAGACGCCTATTTCTCTCCAAAACAGCATGAGACATTTGAACGCAACGTTTTCTGGACACTCAAGCCGAATCCTGAAGAGACACTTGAGAAATTTATGTTGCGTTGTCAGGATCAAGCGAATAAATGCAATTTTGGAAGCACGGCAATGGAAAGCAAGGCAATAAGTGTGATAGATAAAATCATCTTATTCGCCCCGAGTGATCTGAAGGAACAACTGTTACATAGAGATTCTCTAGAAATCGACGAGGTCGCTAAGATTGTTGGATCGTATGAATCCGTGAAACACCAAGCTCGGTTGATGAATTTTGGGCCGTCCGGGCTAGTAGAACCTGTCGACATGGCCACCGCCGGAAATAACATTAACAAAATCCGAAATATCCCGATCAAAGAATGCATGAGGTGCGGAAAACGAGATCACTTCGCCAACGACCAAAATTGCCCTGCACGAGGCAAAGAGTGCATTAAATGCAGGCGAATTGGTCATTTCGCAGCACGTTGTCGTACACCTGCTACAAAAAGAAGATACACTGAGGAACCCAAACCAGGCTCTAGCAAAGGATTCAAACGTCAGCGAATACATGAAATCGAAACTGACGATGAAAGAAAGGATCGCAGCTTCATATTTAATATTAACGATGGAGGAGAGTTTCTGTGGCTCAAGCTTGGCGGAGTGACGCTACAATTGCTGATCGACTCTGGCTGCAAGAAAAATATCATTAATGAGAAAGCGTGGGAGTGTATGAAGAATAATGGAGCAAAGATTTGGAATCAAGATAAAAACTGCACCGAAGTTTTTCTTCCATACGGTAAAGACGCTGAACCGTTGTGCGTTCTTGGAAAGTTCGACGCCCTTATATCTGTAGAAGATGATGGAAGAACCATCGAACAGGTAGTATTTATTAATGCTTAATTTACTCGAGTTTACTTAAAATAAAATTTTTAAAGGTGGCTACATTCTATGTCGTAGTTGGAGGACAACAATGCTTACTGGGTCGAACAACTGCCATGAGTTTGGGTGTACTGGTGATAGGATTACCGAGTACACATGGAGTAAACATGATTGGGTCAGCCCAGAAAAGACCATTTCCCAAGATTAAAGGCGTCCAAGTTGAAATACCGGTGGATAAGAGTGTCGTTCCCGTATGCCAACATCCTCGCCGGCCACCGATTGCCCTTTTATCTAAAATAGAAGACAAATTAACATCATTGCTTATCAGTGATATAATCGAACCTGTTGAAGAAGGATGTCAATGGGTTTCACCATTAGTGACTGTGATAAAAGATAATGGCGATCTCAGGCTGTGTGTCGACATGCGTCGAGCGAACGTTGCAATTTTACGGGAGCGCC
The DNA here is from genome assembly GCF_002204515.2 of Aedes aegypti. Lineage (NCBI taxonomy): Eukaryota > Metazoa > Arthropoda > Insecta > Diptera > Culicidae > Aedes > Aedes aegypti. Next base: position 245,547,632 of record NC_035109.1, read on the forward strand.
ATATTATGCCCACCATTGAGGATTTCCTGCCGCGGTTTACATCCGCAAAGTACTTCAGTCGCCTGGATATTAAAGAGGCATTCCACCAAGTGGAATTGAAGGAAGAGAGTCGTTACATTACGACGTTTATAACCCACATGGGTCTCTTTCGATATAAAAGGCTGATGTATGGCATTGTTATCGCGCCTGAAATATTCCAACGTATCATGGAGCAGATTTTGAGCCGCTGTAAGCATACCGTCAATTTTATCGACGACATTCTTGTTTTCGGCGACACAGAGGAAGAGCACGATGCGGAGCTCAAACTAGTATTGTCTATTTTGAATGAACGCGGAATTCTCTTGAACCAAGACAAATGTTTGTTTAAGGTGACCAGTCTGGACTTTCTTGGGCATACGGTTTCGTCAGATGGCATAAAACCTTCGGATAGTAAAATTGAATCGCTTCAGCGATTCCGTAGGCCAGCAACCACTGAAGAGGTCCGAAGTTTCCTCGGGCTGGTTACGTATGTCGGTCGGTTCCTCCCAAACCTGGCGACAGTTACGGCTCCCCTTCGCGAGTTGACTCGTTCGGGCCATAAGTTTTCGTGGGGCAAGGATCAAGAGTCATCTTTTGTGAAACTTAAAGACATGATTGGCAACGTTCAACAACTGTACTTTTTCGACAACAAGCTTCGAACAAGGCTAGTTGCAGACGCATCACCAGTTGCGCTTGGTGCTGTCTTGATCCAATTCGACGGTTCAACTGATGTTCATCCGCGCCCGATTGCCTACGCCAGTAAAAGTTTGTCAGCAACCGAACGTAGATATTGCCAGACCGAGAAGGAAGCGTTGGCCTTGGTATGGTCAGTTGAGAGGTTTGCGATGTACCTGTATGGCAGAACGTTCGAATTGGAAACGGACCATAAACCATTAGAAGCGATTTTTCAACCAACTTCTCGTCCTTGCGCTAGAGTGGAAAGGTGGGTGCTACGCCTCCAATCCTTTTCCTTTGTGGTAAAGTACCGAAGTGGATCATCAAACATCGCCGACCCCTTGTCTCGTCTGGTCGAAAATCGGTCTTCTGAAACATTTGACGCTGAAAGCAAGTTCATGGTGTTGGCGGTTATGGAGTCTGCAGCGATTGATGTCCAAGAGCTTGAGGATGCAACTAACACCGATCCGGTCTTGGAAATAGTTAAAAAGAGCATGCGTTCCGGGAACTGGGATAAAGAGGAAGTTAAACCGTTTTTGCCTTTCAAAAATGAACTGGGATTTGTTGGCGATTTGTTAGTACGTGGAGACAAACTTGTCGTCCCGAACAAACTAAAGAGTAGAATGCTTGATATTGCTCATGAAGGTCACCCGGGTGAGTCTCTAATGAAAAGACGGCTTCGTGATCGTGTTTGGTGGCCAAGGATGGATAGTGAGGCTATGATGCGCGTAAAATCATGTGAAGGTTGTCGTTTGGTTGGACTGCCGAGTAGACCCGAACCGATGAATCGCCGCCCACTACCCAGCGGACCGTGGATTGACACCGCCATGGATTTCCTAGGTCCGTTGCCTTGCGGTTCGTATCTGTTGGTGATCATCGACTATTTTAGTCGTTATAAAGAAGTGGAAATTATGTCTAAAATCACTGCTAAGGATACAATAAGTAAGCTCGACAGGATTTTCACTCGCTTGGGTTACCCTCGAACTATAACCTTGGATAACGCCAAGCAATTTGTCAGCACGGATTTGGAACTCTACAGCAAGCTCCATGGGATCACTTTGAATCACTCGACACCGTATTGGCCCCAAGAAAATGGTCTTGTTGAAAGACAAAACCGATCTCTCGTAAAACGACTACAGATCAGCGCTGCTCTCGGGAGAGACTGGAAACAAGACTTGCATGATTATCTAATCATGTATTACACTATGCCACACTCGACCACCGGTAAAACACCAACTGAACTTATGTATGGGCACACAATTCGATCGAAGCTACCAGCGATCGAAGACATCGAAACAATTCCACAAAATGCTGATTTTCGTGATAGAGACCAAGAATTGAAAGAAAAAGGGAAGAAGGCAGAAGATATCCGACGTCGAGCTAAGCGATCATCAATTGATTCAGGAGACACTGTACTCATGCAGAATTTATTACCAGGAAACAAGCTATCTACAACCTATAATCCAAAGCAATATATCGTTGTTTCACGGTCTGGACCACGTGTGACGGTGGAAGACCCTCAAAACGGAAAGTCGTACGACAGGAATGTCGCACATCTCAAAAAGGTAGTTGAGCCAGAACTAGAACTAAACGAAACATCTGACGGCTTTCGTTGTCAGAACCAGGTGCAGCTAGACTCATCCTCTGAAGAAGACTTTCGTGGATTTGAGCCCGAGGAAATCACGCCATCAGAAACAATCGTAGCTAGCCGACAGCGTAGATCAACGAAGAAGCCGACGCGATTCAACGATTACCTGATGTAACATCCATCATTTAAACAAAGGGAGATGTGGTGCCGAGTACGGCCCTGGTGAATAATAAATACAATATACTGTTGTTGACAAAGGAGCGAAGAACGGCAGGTGCCGTGAAAGCAAAGTGAAGAATTAATAAACGTTTTCTAAATCATTAAATAAGGTTTTACGTATTTATATTGTCTAACACAAATCCTCGGTTACTACAATATATAAACATTCTATTTATATGAAAAAGGTAGTTATTTAGAATTTAAATATCTCAAATATATCAAAATATTAATCTGGCGAAGTTTGACATTTGGTAGATTAAATATAGCGTACTTCGAAACATTGATAAGTTTTTGCAAAAACTTGCAACTTTTTGATTAAAATTATGCTAAAAATTATGATATTTTTACATTAATTTGTTCAAAAATTTAAATATTTATATAAAAATAAGATTTTTTTTCATACAGTACATGCATTTTATCAAAACTAAGTGACGCATGGTTTTTAAAATGAAACATTTTGCGATTTTGACGTAAAAAGTAGAAAAAACGTAAAATTTAAGTGATTTACACATTTTTTACCATAACTTTGTTATTTGAAGTCCTAGAACTATGGTGTCTTCGACAATTTGTCGTACTTTTACACGTTCTAAAACGTTGCCGAAGACGCGAAAGCTCTAGGACGCAAAAACAAAAAAGTTTGCATCGCAGCGCCACCTATGCGGCGAAATTTCCAACTACCTTTTATCATCAAATTGAAGAACAAACAAATTCAAGATAAGTCTCCTTTGACACCAACTCGAAAAAATGCACTCCTAAAGCGCTAGAGGTTTTGTCTGGCTAAATTCTGCTCCTGGCCCAGTGTGCAGTGGTGCTCCTGGCGGGAAAAATAGATCCAAGTAATCCAGGCTACTATGTTCTACAGCATAAAAGCAGTGTTGCTCTGAAATTAATTGAATGATCATCTCAGCATGGTCTAGACTTTGGAATCAAGAATAACAAATTATCCTTACGTCCCAACAAAATGTGGTCTTCGGCAAAGTTGTAGCTGGGAAGATTTTACATGGGAAGAGTGTGTTCGCTTTTTCATATATTATTATGACGAGCAGATAGAGGACTGAGCACAAAAGGTTTGGCTTTTCCAGTAATTTCCATATAAACTTTGAATGGTGTGTGAACAACCAGAATGAGTTTCATCATAATTGACACCGTTTAAGCATAGGGGAGCAAAAACTTCCAAATTTGCATCAGTCTAGTGGTGAATCTCAAATTCTGAAAAAGCATTTTCAGAGTAATTTTTGTGTAACTTTGTAGTCAGGCATTATGCATTAAAATTAGCTGCGAAAAGCAAAATTGTAACTTCAGAGACTATTTCAATCACAAAAAGACTGAAGAATTTTTCATTAAAATATATACCAAGTCTCTAGAACCTAAACTCTACCAACCCTGTCTGATTTACCAATTCACAATACCTTCGAGTCGTTCATCCTCCTCCGCATCATCGAGCCGATCCACAATGTCCAGCTGCAGTTCTTGTTTCATCGCCGAAGCGACATGTTGCTCTTCCTTGCGCTTCTGGGCCTCATCGTAAGTCGGCGGCGGCAGCTCCGAATTTATCACCCGTAGGGAATCCGCGTCTCCGACAGTACCCAAAACAGTTGCTGTAACCTGGCCAGGCAACTGGAGCAACGTCAACTTCTGATGTCCCTCGGAAGCACCGGAATCAACTAACGAAGATGAACCCGCAAGGGCAAACTGTTGCTGCAGATTTTCGTCCACATCGATACAAGACTGCTGCACAATCTCGTCCTCCCGGAGGATGTAGGTAGTATGTGAGTTTTGATCACTTATAACAATCATTCCCGGCTGAGAACTGTACGCGAAAACGGCCTGATTTTGAGCCACTTCCTGGTAAAAGGCATGGAAGCTCTCCACCGTCTGGAAGCACTTCATGCATATCAGCTTCGGCAGAGGGTCGTCTTCCTTTACCTAAAATCTCGCAATTTCGTTAGAATACTGACCGTGTATCCACAACCCCAGACCGCCACTTACGTCGAGATTTAGATACTGCAAGAGTTTCTCCTGTAATTTGGCTTCCCGCTGACGGTCCCCGAAAATCGAAACGATCTCCTCATTGTTGAACAAGCACAATCGGCAGATTAAATTGCCTTCCATCGTGAGGGGCCAAGATAAGATCAAAACAGTACGCAAATTTTACACAAACATAATACAACAATTATTGACACAAAACTCTTTTATTCTCATTTCAGCAATAGATTTAAAAAAAAACTGGAAACTGATCTGATGCAAAAATTTTATTTAAATTTACTTTGTTTATGTTCAGCAGCAAACAGCTCCGAAACCATCATCGAATGATTAATGATGACAGCAGTGTGCTTTATGAATGATGAACCGTGGGTGAATCCGAAGAACCTAGAACACAGAGACGAATCCGCGGGCAGTTTAGAATGATATGGCTAAGGGGCCTATTGATATTTTTATAAGGCAATCTGACGTTTAATCACCATTCTCTCCTGCACACGCTAGGGATGATTCAAATATTACGAAACGCAAAGTTTGCCAATTTTAGACCCCTCCCTCCCTCACGTAACAGCTTCTGTATGAAAAATTTAAAACTTTTGTATGGACCAACACTACACGCAGCGAACTGGACTATCGAAATTCATACATTTTGCCTCATGAAAGGTGGAACGATTATTGCAATACGTACGCTTTATGTATCGTTTTAGCATCACTCCATATCAAGGCGTCGATAGGCGAGGTGTACACTCGGGCCTATCGATCGCAAGGTTCTCGATTCCAGGTTGCCACGAAAACGTGTTTTGTTTTCAAATTCTGGTTTCATAAGGCAAATCGATTTCTTGTGGCGAATTTTCATAAGGGGTTCCTTTGTTTATCGATAGTCCATATGCCAGTGTACGGAAGACCCCCTTCCTCCCCATGTTGCGTTACATAATATTTGAACGACCCCCTATCATATAGGTTGTTTTCATACGGAAACTGTTTCCGTATGAAAACAACAAACGAAAAATCCCATTTGATCTTATTGCTGGTAAGAGAAGGGTACCCGTATAAAAACGTACCATTCAGTGAATGGAATAAACCATTAATGTACAATATAACGTATTGGATACAATACAGCGTATTGTAATTGAATGTCGAAGCAACATTATTCCAGAGTTTATATACACAGAGTTGCGCGAAGAGACTTCTTTGAATGCCTGCTCTTCTTCGTCTTCGAAAACAGCCCCTATCTGTTTTGCTGGGCTGCTCGATAGGTAGACGGTTTGACAGTTCGATAGGTAGATTTGGTTTCACTCTTCGCGCAGCTCTTCATTCATAGACTCTGCATTATTCTTGTTTGAATATACATTTCAAAAACAATATAATATATTGTAACAGAACACTGTATTGTTTTTTATTGGTTTTATACCATACAATTTTGGTCAAATTCCTATTTTCGCGTAAAACAACTGTTGCTTTTTGCTGTGTAGCTTGTCTGAAAGAAGTAAACAAAACAAGTTCAGAAAGCAAGAAATGTTGGGTGAAAAATATTCAAAAAGTAAAAATAAGTAGTTTTGTAGAGGTCATTTGACATTATCTGTAACGACGAATGCAACCATGATATTACGGTTGTTAAGAAAATTTTCCGTTTTGCGGTAGCCGCCGAGTTCTACCGCAGCTGTCAAAGCTCTACCGCAGGCTTCGAAATCATTCTATCATTGAAACAAACAATTCAATCATAGTATGCTTGAAAGAGAAAGCGCTATGAAAAACTCCAACAAACAACAATCATCAAGACGGTATCCAAGGTATCATTGAAGCCTACTGATGATTTACCAGTGCAAATCAGTGATGTGACAGCTGCGGTAGCTTTCCATTGATCCGTAAAACGGATAGTTTTCTCTAAAATTGCAATAAATATCTTTACTTCTATAGGAGTTAAATTATTTTTCTTCTATTGGCACGAATATCCGGTAAGTTGGGGGACAATCCATTCAAAATACATATTCTATGCTTTTCACCACTAATTGAAATACAGTTCGTTGAATTGTTTTTGTATTGTACAACAATACACGAATTGCTAATCAAGACAATACATGAACAATATATCGTATTGTATTTTCAAAATGTGAACTGTTCAAAACAATATATTGTACTGTTATTGTATTGTCATTTTACAATATACTGTATTGTATTTCCAATATATTGAATGGTACTGTTTCATTACGTTATATTGTTTTTGTATTGTATATTTTATCCGGGTACGAGAGCCTTATTAAGCTTCTCGAAAATTTTCAGCATTTCAATCACTTCCTCTTTAGGCTTCATTCACAAATTTAATGGATAATAAGAATGATGTAACAATATCCTAATAATGTTTTAAAAGCAAATATTGAAAAATAATATCAGAAAAAATGGTTCCAATTTTGGCACGGTTCCGTTTTTGGCAACTGAAAATTTCGATCGTGTTTCCAAAAACAAAATCCCACTGTATTTTTATTTTTGAGTGTGCACCAATGCTGAAGCGACCCTGTCTCGGTCTCACTCATTCATCCGTGATTCATTCATGGAACTGTCATTCGTTCAAAAATCTGTCGTTGGCACTAACACATTTACCTAACGAACGAAACACACGAAACAGTGGCGGAGACTCCGCCGCGGAGCTGGCCGTGGCTGCATTCAGTGTTGTTTATCTTGCATCTCCAATCTTGACACTCACACCATCTCAGGATTAACAGTAGGCCAGGGGAAGTGGTTCACCTAGAGTGAATTTCTGTCAAAGAAAAAGTAGATTTTGTATGAGATTTGACAGAAAAATGAATGACAAGTTCATCCACTTCTCCTGGCCTGTTCTTCGTCGGTCGGGTTGGAGAGCCAAAAAGCAGCGCAGCTAGTCAAGAATGCCTCCTCGTCCAGGCGAGTTCGATTTTTTCTCCGGTTGTAATCTTCGGTCGTTCGGTTGGTCGGATGTCTCTCCGTTAGTGTTTTATTGCATCTTACACCACACACATATAAAAAGCTGCCCAGTACCTTACGTCCAGTCTCCTCCATTCTGGAATTCCATTAATGAAAATTTGCCCGTAATTATATACAAATTTCTATCGAATAATTATTGAGTACCTACCAGTTTCTCGTTCGGTGTCCGTGTGTAGAAAAGTGTTCCTAGTGAAGGTTTCGATCCGAGAGTTCAAAATTCAGAAGTTCAACCAAAGGGGGCCCCGTGTGAAAACCAGTCTTCATGGGCCCCACTTCAAGATCCGGGGGTCCATTCGAATAGGTGCAGAAGAGTGCCTCTTTTTATGCTTCCATCCCATCTTCATGTGCACTTCTCTCCCCTGGTGATGCGGACGCTGGTGCCTTGTCTGTATCCTAGAGCTAACACTAAAGCCTGCTGTGATGCAAAATTCGAGGAAATTACTAGTGTACCATGTGAAAAGGGGTCAATGTGGCAAAAATAACAAATTCCGAAAGATATTTGCAAAGTTACACTGCATAACAGAAATAACATTTTTGCGTGTCTGAAGGATAACAAATAAATTAAGTAAATAATAATAAATAAATTTATGTCTTTAAAATTGCATACAACATTGTTTTTTATGCTTACATAGAATTTGAAATATAGGTAACATATTAACATATTTATTTATTATTATTTTATCTTTATTAGAGATATTTTTAACCAAAGGCTGGTTCATCTCTGTATTAACATATTAACATATTTAGGGATCTAATCCACCAAACCATGCAAAATAAGACTTCTACTTTATAGCATGATACATTTTAGTACACACTTAGGGTCTGTCTCAATTGCGATATTAAAATTAGTCCGAACTTAAATTTGACAGTTCGTAAATTATTTTCCCTCCAATTAATCAATGAACTGTCAAATTTAATTTTTGTCTGGTCCAATTCGAAAACTTTGTCGATTCAGGAAATTTTAACCTCAGTGCAAGCAAGTTAACACAACAAATCATCAAAATGTTATTTGAGGATTAATTTGTAATTCTTGCATTTACTTGTTTTTATTTTCTGCTTTACAAGTTTGAAGCTGCTGTTCCTCTACTGTTAGATTATAGTTATTACTGATTTACATGATGCGTAATGGGCAAATATGCCATGAATGTCATGTCAGCATAAAACAAAATCTGCACGTATTCGATCCGTACTGATGTTCCATAGTGCCAGTGTAAAAACAAAGAAGAAACCACGAATTGAGGTTTTGTACGTTTTATGCTGCAGTATTGCATAGTCAGGGTGAGCGCAAAATTCTTGAGAGGGCAAATATTATCCCCTCTCCGAACACATCAACGATTCTAGTTAGTGTTTTTGTAGGTGTTTAGTCCTATTGGTATAAGATACTGCACTGTTCGTTTCTCATGAAACACTTTTCGGACAGAAATTTGAATCCATGATCATAACTGCACATTTCCACGAAGAATCTAAAATTTTAGGAGGGCAAAGAAATGCATGGTATTGAAAGCACAACACTTGGGACCTCCATAAAGGGCCCATTCACAAATTTCATAACGCTGAAGAGGGTGGGTGGGTGTCCTTGAGATGTTACAGCTCATACAAAATTTGAAAAATATTTTTACAAAATGCGTTACGAGGGCGTGGGTGGGTGTCAAAAATGAACATTTTTTGGCGTTATGAAGTTTGTGAATAAACCCAAAACACTTTCTCTTTCTGTGTTTATCCTGGAGCAAAATATCTGCATTTTAGATTTGTGTCCCCAAGAATGAAGATAAACTTGAGGTTTACACAACAAATTTAAAGAGCTATTAATCATTTGTAATCACAAGGCGAAATTGTCACATCTCAATTTAAATTCTAAGGTTTCAAAAAATATATATTTTCATCGTTCAAAAATCTGTACAATTTTGGAAGAATTCTGTTTACAGAATCTGTATATCAGTATTTAAAAAAATATCTGTATGTACAGATTCTTGATCACAAAATATACGAACAATTCTGTACAATACAGATAAATCTGTATATGTAGCAACCCTGCTGAGGTCTAGCTGTTCTAGCGAACAACTAGCCTTGCAGTTCAGGTAGTGGTTAGACAGCAACTTAATGTTGACTTAAGTGACTAAAATGATCAAAATAAAGACTAATAAGTGACTTCAGAACTACAAGTATTTATCCAAAAATACCTAGAAATATAAGTGGATGTTAAAAATGTAGATAACAGTAAACAGTTGCTGTAGTAATTTGAAATATGTCTATTCGACAGGAATAAAAGTTGAGAGTCAAACATTGTTTTTTATTAATCAGATCACTTTTTTGACGAGTTTCTCGTTTCTGACAAATTCTTCGGCAAAAGTTATAGGTGATTTTTCAAATAATGTAGAGTTGCTAAACGAACTACTTAGGGCATTCTTGAATATATTCATGGAGGTGTTGGAGGGTAAATATTCAATGGTGGTTGTGGACGGATTTCTTTCAATGTTTGTGGATACATTTTTTCTTTAAATGGCGGAATTTATTGCAAAATAAAAAACGGAATCTATTGTAAAAATTGTATCAAAATTCCGTTAATATTAAACCAATTCAACCATTTGATCAAACTCGTGAGAAAGAAAGAATTGCAGCTTAGTCAGCGAATATCTGAAAGAATCAATGCAATTTAAGCATACATCCTGGAAAAGTTTATGAAAAAATATTTTAATATTTTTGGTAGGTATAAGGGTTTGGCTTACCTTCCTAAGTTGTTTTCAAAAGTTCGTTCAAAAGACTGGTTGGAGATTTTTTTTAATTTACAACGGAATGTAATTCTTGAAACTTCCCTAGCTATTATTCTGAACATCAATCAAACATTAGTCCTGGTTCTCGTTAAAAATAAAAATCTCGGCCAGAACGATAAGCTTAGAATGGTTTCTAAAATTTGTCCGGATTATCTCCAAAAATTCCTCAAAGAGCCCAACTAAACATTCAAACTTTTCGTAAGAAATCTCTGAGGAATATTCATCTGAAACTTTCCAGGAAAAGCCAGAGATCCCTATCTTTCAATTATTTCAAATTGAACAAAGTTGATGTTTTTAAAACTGTGAAACATAATTGTTTTGCTGTTCTAGTTTGAGGAACCAGACCAGCTTATACTTTCTTTATCATTTATTCATGAAAATAGTGACCATTTTTTCTGGAAAATACTTTTCATTGCAAATAGTGACTTTTTGGTTACCAGTTCGAAAATAGTGACCAAGTCACTAACAAGTGATTCGCTACCAGCACTGCAACTGTACGTTTTGGACAACACATTTCTGTGTGACCATCCGGATTGAATGAACGGGGTAGGTTCATACACGGGAGCTTTATACTTCCTGGGAACCGATCAGTGATGTACGAAAAGGAGCCTTTTGTTACTGCAGTGGCAGCAATCGGTAGACCACTGGATACCAGAGCGTTCCATTGGCATGCATACACGGTTTAGCCATCCCACCGGGGGAAAAACTTACCCATTCACTGAGCAGCAATATATCATCCCACTTGATGTGCCGTCCGGAAGCAGCTGGACGGTCATACCGATGTCCATATAGGTAATCTACCGAAGCAGGACCAAAAATAAAAACCGACATCCAAACAGCTAACACGAACTAGCGAAATAATTCTCGATCTGTCAAAAATAAGTCTCCTCTGGAGCAGACTTATTTTTGACAGATCGAAATCAGAGGGGAAATAATTTCCGAACTGTCAAATTTAAGTTCGGACTCGTTTTAATAGCCCAATTGAGACAGACCCTTAATATGAGCCTCTGTACGTGCCATAAATTCTTTTGTTCTCATGACTTTTACTGTGCGCCGTGTGTTGGTGCTGTCTCGCTCTCTCCTACAAGCAACTTGAAAACAGGGCGCACAGTAAAAGTCAAACGTTTTATGGCATGCATAGGCTCATATTGGTCCGACTTCGGTAAAACGATTCGTCGAAATGTCGGCATGCCAAATTTCAACCGAGATTCGGTAAACGTTTATCAAGATTTCGGTAAAAGTTTTACTGAGATCCGATAAATAATTTCCGAGATGTCAGCTGTTGGATGCTCGCCAAACCATTTAACGAGATAATCGATTTTCGAATTTAAGTGTGTAGATGAAATGTGAGCGGGCCATTTAGCATAAAGTCGTTTGGTATAATATAATTTGACATAAGGTCATTTTACATAATGGCCATTTGGCATAAGCAGAATTAACCGGTTTATCGAAAGATGTCAATTTTTGATGGAAACAAATGTCATGTTAAATAACCATTATACCAAATGGCGGTATGTCCAATGACTTTGTATCAAATGGCTTTGTGCCAAATGACTCATGCCCGATTAAATTGATTTTTTTTCAAGATGCTTGTAGCCTCCATGCAAACTTCTTCGTTTTTTGTATATGGCAGATTAGAATACTTATCTAAATCATTGAAAGATAAGTTCTGAGCATCAAGAGTATTATGAACTTTGTAGATAAAAATATTCTCTAGCACATAAACTTTCAATCCTGTGGAAAATTAAGCAAGTAAATCACCATACAAGGTAGTGATTCTATAACATTCCCCAGAAAACCATTCCCCCGAAACCCATTCCTCAGAATTTACCATTCCCCAGAATTTCACTCCCCAGAATGTACCATTCCCCAGAATTTCACTCCCCAGAATAAACCATTCCCCAGAAAACCAATCCCCAGAATGGATCATTCCCCAGAAAATTATATACCTACTTTTAAGTTTTGAAATAATCTATTTAAAAAACTTGAAAATTAAACTCCATACAAAGTTGTTTACAAGTACATGAGAAGATTAGCATTGGTGCTGCTAATTATGAACACTTTACGCATAATTCAAATTTCATTTGCAAATGAACTATCACAGTAGTTTCACTTCTATTGGTACTTATGAAAACTGATAGATCGGTCTATGGGGAAACACAATATCCAATATTTATTTAAAAGAATATACAACTCATCACTACTCTGCACAAAATAGAGCTACACCCTTCTTTCTGTATAGTAGATTCCAAATGTATAATTTCACATGTATGTCCAATTTTTATCAAATGTAGTGATGTATGCAGCTTTTCATCAATGTTTTAAGAAGGTGCTTCATCTCTTACTTTTTAGGGCTACACCGATTAGAATAAAGACGTTCGTAGTATCATATTATACGTTTCCGATATAATGATTACGTAAACTCGGCAGAATAAAAACTTACTATTCTGCACATTAAAATGATACACCCTTCTTTGCGTCAAGCCTAAATTACAAATGACTTGTTTAATTTTGCGCAAAATAGTGATACACCCTTCTTTCAGTCTTATCCTGTTGACGATATAGACAAAATTTTCCGTAAGGATACCAAATGGCAAGAAGGCATTTGGCATGATTGATTAAATGATCAAGGACCAATTGATATAATGGTCATTTGGCCAATGACCATTTGGCATGACATGAAGAACATCCTTTTTGAAAAGAAGGAACATAAGTATGGCTGGATGGCAAATGGCTTTATACCAAATTATTTTATGCCAAGTGACCTTTTGCTATATATGGGCTCTCCATCGATATATTTTGCCTATATCATTAATGAGATAATACTGAAAGAAGGGTGCATCACTATATATGCAAAAATAGACATATAGTCTGTATATTTTATGGGAATGTATTAAAAGAAGGGTGTATTATAATAATATGCAAAATACTCATGAATAGGGGGATTAGGGGCATATTGGACACATTAGGTAAATGCTTATTTTACATAGAATGGAAATATGTTTCTTTGCTCTAAAATAAATCCACCGCTTACTCTGCTTTGCTTATAAACTAATTTGAAGCTGAGAAAAAAATATAGTAGAATTTCAGAGGACAAATGAAGCAAAGCGTAAATTTTATGCCGTCAAAACGTTCATATACAATACAGATTTCGTAGTTTATAAAGTTTTGCTGAAATATGCATATTCCCAGAGAGTAAGGGGGTGTCCATTTCGCCCCGTGTGTTCATAATGTCCCTAACCCTCCTACCTACATATTTGTTTTGTCACATCAGACCTTAGCCTGTCACATAAGTGACTCTTCTTCCTCTTTTCTGGCTATACGTCCCTACTGGGACAGAGTCTGCTTCTTATCTTAGTGTTCTTATGAGCACTTCCACAGTTATTAACTGAGAGCTTACTATGCAATTGACCATTTTTGCATGCGTATATCGTGTGGCAGGTACGAAGATACTCTATGCCCTGGGAAGTCGAGAAAATTTCCAACCCGAAAAGATCCTCGACCGGTGGGATTCGAACCCACGACCCTCATCTTGGTCTTGCTGAATAGCTGCGCGTTTACCGCTACGGCAATCTGCGCCCTCACATAAGTGACTCACGCAAAGCAATAATTAAGAAAAGAAAAAAAATGGATATTCATATAGCTTTCTGGGGAATGGTGCATTCTGGGGAATGGAATTCTGGGGAATGTTACATTCTGGGGAACGATTTTCTGGGGAATGGTTCATTCTGGGGAACGGAATTCTGGGGAATGGTTTTCGGGGGAATGGTTTTCTGGGGAATGTTATAGAATATTCGATTCTATAACATTCCCCAGAAAACCATTCCCCCGAAACCCATTCCCCAGAATTCCATTCCCCAGAATCTCATTCCCCAGAATGTACCATTCCCCAGAATTTCACTCCCCAGAATGAACCATTCCCCAGAAAACCAATCCCCAGAATGGACCATTCCCCAGAAAATTATATACCTACTTTAAAGTTTTGAAATAATCTATTTAAAAAACTTGAAAATTAAACTCCATACAAAGTTGTTTACAAGTACATGAGAAGATTAGCATTGGTGCTACTAATTATGAACACTTAACGCATAATTCAAATTTCATTTGCAAATGAACTATCACAGTAGTTTCACTTTTATTGGCACTTATAAAAACTGATAGATCAGTCTATGGGGAAACACAATATCCAATATTTATTTAAAAGAATATACAACTCATCACTTAAGGGGCCCAGATAGCCGTAGCGGTAAACGCGCAGCTATTCAGCAAGACCAAGCTGAGGGTCGTGGGTTCGAATCCCACTGGTCGAGGATCTTTTCGGGTTGGAAATTTTCTCGACTTCCCAGGGCATAGAGTATCTTCGTACCTGCCACACGATATACGCATGCAAAAATGGTCATTGGCATAGTAAGCTCTCAGTTAATAACTGTGGAAGTGCTCATAAGAACACTAAGCTGAGAAGCAGGCTCTGTCCCAGTGGGGACGTAACGCCAGAAAGAAGAAGAAGAACAACTCATCACTACTCTGCACAAAATAGAGCTACACCCTTCTTTCGGTATAGTAGATTCCAAATGTATAATTTCACATGTATGTCCAATTTTTATCAAATGTAGTGATGTATGCAGCTTTTCATCAATGTTTTAAGAAGGTGCATCACCTCTTACTTTTTAGGGCTACACCGATTAGAATAAAGACGTTCGTAGTATCATATTATACGTTTCCGATATAATGATTACGTAAACTCGGCAGAATAAAAACTTACTATTCTGCACATTAAAATGATACGCCCTTCTTTGCGTCAAGTCTAAATTACAAATGACTTGTTTAATTTTGCACAAAATAGTGATACACCCTTCTTTCAGTCTTATCCTGTTGACGATATAGACAAAATTTTCCGTAAGAATACCAAATGGAAAGAAGGCATTTGGCATGATTGATTAAATGATCAAGGACCATTTGGTATAATGGTTATTTGACCAATGACCATTTGGCATGACATGAAGAACATCCTTTTTGAAAAGAAGGAGCATAAGTATGGCTGGATGGCAAATGGTTTTATACCAAATTATTTTATGCCAAGTGACCTTTTGCTATATGGGCTCTCCATCGATATATTTTGCCTATATCATTAATGAGATAACACTGAAAGAAGGGTGCATCACTATATATGCAAAAATAAACATATAGTCTGTATATTTTATGGGAATGTATTAAAAAAAGGGTGTATTATAATAATATGCAAAATACTCATGAATAGGGGGATTATGGGCATATTGGACACATTAGGTAAATGCTTATTTTACATAGAATGGAAATATGTTTCTTTGCTCTAAAATAAATCCACCGCTTCCTCTGCTTTGCTTATAAACTAATTTGAAGCTGAGAAAAAAATATAGTAGAATTTCAGAGGACAAATGAAGCAAAGCGTAAACTTTTATACCGTCAAAACGTTCATATACAATACAGATTTCGTACAGTTTATAAAGTTTTGCTGAAATATGCATATTCCCAGAGAGTAAGGGGGTGTCCATTTCGCCCCGTGTGTTCATTATGTCCCTAACCCTCCTACCTACATATTTGTTTTGTCACATCAGACCTTAGCCTGTCACATAAGTGACTCTTCTTCCTCTTTTCTGGCGTTACGTTCCTACAGGGACAGAGCCTGCTTCTCAGCTTAGTGTTCTTATGAGCACTTCCACAGTTATTAACTGAGAGCTTACTATGCCAATGACCATTTTTGCATGCGTATATCGTGTGGCAGGTACGAAGATACTCTATGCCCTGGGAAGTCGAGAAAATTTCCAACCCGAAAAGATCCTCGACCGGTGGGATACGAGCTCACGACCCTCAGCTTGGTCTTGCTGAATAGCTGCGCGTTTACCGCTACGACAATCTGCGCCCCCACATAAGGTGACTCACGCAAAGCAATAATTAAAAAAAGAAAAAAAAAAAAATGGATATTCATATAGCTTTCTGGGGAATGGTGCATTCTGGGGAATGGAATTCTGGGGAATGTTACATTCTGGGGAACGATTTTCTGGGGAATGGTTCATTCTGGGGAACGGAATTCTGGGGAATGGTTTTCGGGGGAATGGTTTTCTGGGGAATGTTATAGAATCTTAAGAAATTTCCATTCAGAGTGCAGAGTGATTCTGCACGTAAAGAACAATCTATTCAGAGTGACGCCTAAAGTTAATACAATCATGCATATGAAGAAAATGCATGGAATCTAATCGATTACGCGACAATTTGCACAAATCATGAAGGTGCTGTTATTTGACAAAATTTGTAGTGTAATTTTGCGATTAGTCTGGTATTCTCTTTATGTCTATGATTTTATGATGATGGTACATCAAAGAATTTTCTGGGTGGTTTTCGGCCTTCGCCAACGCCAGTGATTGATGATTTTTTAAATACTAGCTTAACATCTATGAAGAGATCTTGAGATTACAGCTATCAAATTTGGAACCACATATTTTCTAGCACCAGTACTGAGATTCTGGTGAAATTGCGGTAGAATTTTGATGCTCCCCGTGTGTTTTCTTAACAGCATGTTGAATTCCGGAAGTTCTAAGTGTTTATGCGATATTATCGTTATTTTGGTGGGGTTTCTGATAGTATCCTTGGAATGTCTAGATCTTAGAATGTCGAGATTTTTATGGGAATTGTAGTGATTCCATTGGTAGTCGTTAGAATTCAATGAAGATCTCCCCTAAAACACCAGGGTTCCCTTTGAAATTATCAAAATTCTTGTCGATTTCACAAAAAATCCCATTGAAATCTATAAAATATTTACCGACATTCAAATCGTTTATATTAAAGCTTTGCTTTGAAATTCCAACGGAACTGGAGATCAATGGAATCTTAAAGGTCCGTCTCAAAGATACCCACAGAATTCCAAGAGATTAATATTCGGAATCCCATTCCCACCCCAATTCTAGAGTTTTTACCAGATTCCTAATATTTCCGCAATATTCCTAGAATGGTATTTAAACTTCCAGAATTATCAAAAAAAATCCGACATCCCTATCGGAATCCCAAAGTTCCTACAGGAATTCCGGAATTCAAAAGAAAATCTGAGATGTCAGAGTTTACAAGTAAAATTCCAAATTACATTATAAATATCTGAATTCCTACCGACATCCTAAAATTCCTAGAAAATAACATAATTATCGTAATGCCAGAATTCACACGGATATTACAAATTGCTACTGCCGGTAATCTTACCGGAATCTCAGCATTGGCGGGGCGAATAATTTCGTAACCTCAGAATTCCTAAGCAAAGGTATTTGCTTCCGAAATATCAAAACTCATATCGTTTTTCTATGATTTTTACTCAAAAGTAAATTATTCCATTCAATTCCGCAATCTCAAAGCATGTGTAGCAACCTCTGAAGCTAACTACCAGTAGCTTTGTAGTAAATGCTACCTTTATTCATAGCAATGCGTTGTTTGTAGTATGTTCGAAAGGTGTAGAAAGGAAAATGACACAAACATGTTCCACTCGTGTTCCACATATAGCGTTTACTACCGAGAATGTAGTAAACTCAACTTTACTACATTTTATTCATACGGCCCTCTAAAAAGCTTGATGTGCTATTATATTTTCGAAAACAGTAATCGATTTAGAAATCCTAAATTAAGTAAATAGCTGTGTTTTGGTGCTTGAGACAAAATACTTTTCCCCAGTGTTATTGATTTCTAACGATTACCTTCCAGGATGTCTTTAACGTATTATCTTGACTGTTAAACTTTTTAGGGTAAAGGTATTCAATATCGGCAGATAGAGATATGTTTGCCAAATTAAGTGTAATTGTGGTAACATTGTGCTAAAAGATTATGTAGCCGGCGGGACTTGAACCCACAATTTCCATTCTGTACACGGACGCATTACCAATTATACTACAGCTACGCTACGGTAAACTGAAGTATTTGGCTAATGACCTTTGTAGCATCCCCAAGCCCCACAATCCTACTAGTCCAATATACCACACTTATCCCTCACCATATCTCTTGTAAGTTGTGATCGTCACCTATCGTATCCCCCACCGAGCAGGAGCACTGCCTCTCGGTGGTGGGCAATAAATCAGTAAGCGTGAAAGTAGTTTGTTCGTTATTCGTCTGCCCCTTCGGGACCAAAAATCACACAACGTAGGGCCTGGTCAACCCTGGACGAAACGTCGACTGTTAAATGTAGGAGATGACTACATAATAGAGTGTCCCAAAATTTCACTATGTCGGAAAACTTGGGGGCTCAAGCTACAAATGGCAAACAAGAATGTTTCAAACAACTGTTTGTATGAAGGAAACTCAGAGAAATTAAGTTTAAAGGTTGTCTTTTAAAAATAAAAAAAAGTCCGACTTTCATGTCTAATATTAAAAAAGATGATATAATTATTTTTAGAGACTTGGTCACTATTTCAATGCAAGTCTCTATTTTTTCCTGTTCCTGTTGTTTCAATGCATATGAATCCTGGAGTAAAATTTTAGAAGCTCGAGAGAAATCTTCAGACTCATATAAAATCTCAGACTATTCCCCACGTATTTCAGAAATATATTCTCCAGATTTAAGAAAAAATTCGGTTAACCTAACTGGTATACTTTCAGGAAATCCTCTAGAGAACCCTTCTGAAATTCCTCCATCGATTCGCTCAGAAATTTGTCCAGCTTTTTTTTAAAGAGATGCTTTGAAAATTTTTTTAATTTGCTTTAGTAAATGATTGTGCAACTCAACTCAACGCTACTGCCTCGTATAATTCCCACAGGAATTACTCCAAATATTTATATGCACAAACCAGGATTTCCTCCAGACATTTTTCGACTAATTCTTCCACCGATTTCTAAAGTTGTTGCTCTCTAGGAGATCTGTCAAACATTCCAGCAGGAGTTTTTTTTTTAATATATTTTATATATTATATTTTTTATTTCAGAGCTTTTTAAAGATATTTGCTTAAGTTTATTTGACGATATTTGCTTATGAATTTTCCGGTCATTTTTCTATCAATTAGGGGGATTAGGGGCATAATGAACACCCGTGGCGAAATGGACACCCCTTCAATCTCTGAGAATATGCATACTTCATCAAAAGTTCATATAGCATGAAATCTGTATTGCATTTGAAATGTTTGACGGTAAAAAAGTTTATGTTTTAAGTTTTTCTCTGCTTCAAATTGGTATACAAGTAAGGCGGTTGGAGAATCTAATTTTAGAGCAAAATAATGAACCCATAAAGGTTCTTTATAGCTCTTATGATAGAGGCAGAGCCCTTTTACACATCGGAACGACTGACAGATTCCAAGATTCATTTTAAGTTATCGTACTGTGATATGCGAAAACGTTGTCCAAGATACTATAAAAATGCTCCACAGAATTCTAACCTAGGATTTTGCGAAACCCCTGCTCAGGATTTTATCAAAATCATGTCCCAAGATTCTGTGATACTCTTGGCTAATTCTATGTGGAATGACGCTGACGATTTAGTAAGAGATCCGCCCAACATTCTGTGAGAATGTTGCCATGATTTTTACATGTTCAAGATTCTATGAGAATTCCGCCCAATAATTTGTGATATACAGTTATAACTCTCTTTTACTCGATATTCTTTATCTCGATATCGAGTTAGAGAGCCATAGTAAAAGTTGCTTTTCATGGCTAACTCGATGGTACCTTGGATCGCAGTTGCACTGATTTTGTGTTCTATAACTCGATACCTCCCTAACTCGATGGTCCCTTCAATATCGAGTTATGGAGAGTTGATTGTATTCTGTGAATATGCAGCATATGATCCAGTGAGACTCGGACTGGTAGTGAGTCACTTTTAAGTGACTTTGCCACGTTTTTGAAGCAAGTCACTAAAAATACTCCTTTTTGACACCTCCTTTTTTACCAAAGCCACTTTTTTCAACTTTTTTGACCAGAAATACCTAGACGGACATTTTTTTTAAACAAGGTATATAATATCCCCACAAACAACATAGCACTATCGAGGAGTCTTAGTAAAAATGTTAATCTTTGACAGAATTTGCAACTTCTGATGCTTTCTAAGTCAGTTATTGTTCAAATGGGGTAACTTCGTTGTTGTAAGATTTTGCTTTAATAAATTTAGATTTCTCATGGTCTCATTTCTATTGACGAACAATACCATTTGAAATACGCACCTTTATTAATGACATACGTTAAAATAATCAAAGGATTCTAGTTTGATGCACATCAGATCTGTTAAAACTTTTACAAAATGTCCCATGAGAAATGTAATCGCCGAGCTATGGACATAGTCTAATCGCAGGCCTGTCCAACCTTTTGAACCGCAGGTCAAATCTCAGAAACAATATTGTACGGCGGGCCAAACTTTTTTTTATAGGCCAGGAGAAGTGGATGAACTTGTCATTCATTATCCTGTCAAATTCCATACAAAATCTACTTTTTCTCTGCTATAAATTCACTCTGGGTGAACCACTTCCCCTGGCCTATTGTAGTAGTTTCAAAAAATTTGGTAACATAAAATAAAATTTATAAAAATTCCTTTTGGAAAAAATTGAAAAGATATTTGCTTTTGCGATAATCTCGAGAATTCTGTGAGACTTGTGCTTATGATATCCTGCTCAGAATTATTTTGAAAATTTTGCACAGTTCTGTGAGATCGTTGTCCAGAATTTTATAAAATATAATTATAATAAAGATTCTGCCAGAATCTCATCTAGTATTGTTTAAAAACCTTGATAAGAATTTAATAAAATAAAAATTTCTTTGTAAGATTGAAGCCCTGGATTTTACAATAATCCAGTGTAGGATTCGGTGATACTTGTCCCTCATATTCCGCAGAAACACACTTAAAAATTATTATAAAATCCTGATCTAGAATCTGGAAAATTCTGTCCTACTCAGATTTCTGTAAGAAATTCACTAGGGATAGCTCAAGACAATTTTGCATAATAATATCCAGTATTTGGTGATAGCCATTTTGCTATCATTCTGTGAACTCCTACAAGTATTCTGTGACAAAATTGCTCTTTGTAAAATCCTGATTAAGTCGTTCAAGAAAATTAATGTAAGAATCCTGCATTAAATTTTAAAAGCTATTCAGACATGCCTCTGGATCTACCAAATATTGGTTATAATTTTTCTCATGTATAGAACTCATGCTTAAGTGTTTTTAAAAATCGACCTTATAATTCAATAATATAGCGTTTGGCCTTACACATTTTGCCTACCACATTTTTTCGAACTTGATGAATTCATATCATACATTAGTGAAGAATGTTATTGCCGAGATTCCTTGTACGTATTTAATCCACATAAAATTAAAATGGAACATTTTCAACCATTTATGAAATTACGCGAATTTGTATGAATATTAAAAAATGTAGAGAATCTACAAAAAAATATCTCAGAACAAAATTTAAAAATCTAAAGTTTTAATAATCAGCCTTGGAATGTTCAAACATCTAGTTCTAGAGTTTCTAGAGCAGTGAAGGGGTCAGATATAAGAAGAATCTTCAAGCTCTTCGCGGGTCGCACAAAATGATGCGGCGGGCTGGATGCGGCCAGCATACCGTACGTTGAGCAGGCCTGCCTTAAGAACACTTCACTAAACTAATATAATGTCCGATGAATTTCTGTATTTCTAGCAAATTATTCGCTATTATATTGGAAACATAAAAACAACATTAGAAAGATCAGAACTGTTGAAGTTTGTGATTTATATCTACACGTCCGGACTGACAGAACACCAATCAATGATTATGAAAACCTTCTTTTTTATTTCGAAATCAATGACGAAAAAGGGAGAGGTTATCTGCCAATGGCATTTGAATATTCAGACAGGAGCTCTATCAACTGAATTCTGTATTCTAATAGGGATTCAAGTAGATACTAGTAGCGAATTCGCCAAAGGTGAAAAGCTATTCAAATTAATACAATAATACTATCAATTCCACCGGAAATTTCTGAAACTGGTGCTCGCCTTTTCTAAAAATCTCCTACAATTTGCATTGAAAATGTTAACTCTAATTTCTCAAAGAGATTGTCGAAAACTCGTTTCGTACCTTCCATAAATTTATTTTCACAAGCAAGTTCGCCGAATTCCTTCAAAATATCTTTTGTAACTTCCTTCCTTCTTCTTCTTTCTGGCGTTACGTCCCATCTGGGACAAAGCCTGCTTTTCAGATTAGTGTTCTTATGAGCACTTCCACAGTAATTAAATGAGAGCTTTCTTTGCCGATTGACTATGTTTGCATGTGTATATCGTGTGGCAGGTACAAAGATACTTTATGCCCTGGGAATCGAGAAAATTTCCTTTACGAAAAGATCCTCGACCAGCGGGATTCGAACCCACGACCCTCAGCATGGTCATGATGAATAGCTGCGCGTTTACTGCTACGGCTATCTGGGCCCCTAACTTCCTTCCTGCAAAGCTCAAAGTTTTGGG
This sequence comes from Aedes aegypti, assembly GCF_002204515.2. Classification (NCBI taxonomy): domain Eukaryota; kingdom Metazoa; phylum Arthropoda; class Insecta; order Diptera; family Culicidae; genus Aedes; species Aedes aegypti. Next base: position 245,570,268 of record NC_035109.1, read on the forward strand.
TTTTTAAGAATTCCTCTACCGACTGGGATCTTCCTAAACCCCGAAAATTGAAGACTGAGTCTAGCTCACATCCGGCTTGTAGGAAGCATCGAAGGAAATATTAAATGTTCCTTCTATTGGTTCACCGTCATGATGTTTCATACCTTTTTTAACTCCGTAAGTCCGTAATCTGATTATTAATAACTGACAGGAACCAAGAAAACATGGTACCAAGAGTTGAGAATTTTCATAAGGATTGATCAGAGAAGCGTTTTCCAAGTATTGTTGTTCGTATTATTGTGTCCATTAATTTCATCAGATATGAAATCAGGTGTTTGCCTAAAGATTCCTTCAGATATTATTCCATAGATTTCTTAAAAAATTCAACCTGGAATTGTATTAAGAGGCCCAAAATTTTGTCCAGGAATTTCTCAAAAGAAAGTCTTAATTCCTCAAGGAGATTATCTATTTCTCAGGGTTGTCTCCAGACAATTGCCAACGGATTTTTTTTAATTATTGAAGAAATGCAAGAATCTATTGAGATTATTTTCCTTGGGAAGCTACTCGAGAAATGTTTGGCAAAACTACAGCAGTAATCTCTAGATGAAATCAGAGAAAAACTTAGAGAAATGTCTGAATGTCATTTTAAAAAAGAACAAGTTTAAAACGTGGACTGCAAAATATGGAAAACATATACCGTGCACCCCCGCTAATTTGAACGGTACCTCATGCAAACCATCGGGGTTCATTTTTAATTTGAACATCTAGTCACCCTAGAAACGTGTTTCTGGTTACCTCTTTCACTGTTTTGTTTTGATTCTGCGATCCGTTCCACAGCGTTCCATTTCACTTTACTCTGTTCCATGAGATAAATGACGTTTGAACCATTTTTAATCTGAACGATGTGCAAATTAGCGGGGTACAGATTAAAAAGTGTTCAGATTAAATGTGGTCAACCCAACGGGGGTACCCGGTACTTCTTTTATTCGCATAACTGTCCCAAACTGTTGCAAATGAGTTATTCGTAATATTGAATAATACGAAATTTTAGACGCCAATATGTTAAAAAAAGCAATTCAACAATTATAATAATTAAAATGAAGTGGCTTTAAGCTTTTGCCGTTACTGTATTTAATGACCACATATGCAAAACGCTAAGATCAAAAGCTTCAACAAAGTCAATATAGAAAAACATATTTTTCATTCAAAAAATATAGGTTTTTTTTAAATACAGTTTTGTACAATAATTTACATTTTATAAGCATATTACTATACCTTTATCACAGGCTTTTTATTATTCTAGACTCACGAGAGCCTTTAAAACCCCTTTTCACAAGATACACTTGAAATAAGCAAGCAAGAGAAATGAGTTTCCATCAGCATATCGTGTTTTATGTGTGTAGGCTGAGTACCAGCCAGGAGCATTGCATGCTGTCGTCGATGGGCATTCAATAAGTGACGGTGGGGAAACGCATAAGACAAGTGAGGGAAGGACATTCCCATCATACCTAGCAGCAAGGCAAGGCAAGGCGCCCAGCAAGAAGAGCAAAAGAAGCCTTGTGTAAAAATGTAACCCCGAATTTTGTAATATTGGAAATAAATTAGTGCTCTTTCTCTTACCTACTTTGTGCTTCCCGGAGGCCATTCGCCCAGATAATGGACGCGAAAAGGAAGTGAAAGAAGAGTCCAGAATCTGGCGGTGCTCTACAACAGGTTTTTTTTCGGAGTTGGTTCGTGTGATGTGTTGCGAGAAAAATTGGTCTGTACGGAGCCAATTGAATTCCTCAGCGAGAATGTAGTTCCAGTGCTGGGTTGTGTTGTGTTAAGCGATATGACGGAGAAGTGAATTCGTGTGGGATTGTGCAATAATTTGAATCGATGTTTATACGTAGGTAATAATTAGGAAGCAAAGAAAACAAAATCAAGTGTTCTGAAGTGAAGTTAAAGCATTCGCCTAGCAGGATACGGATATATCCATCGGGATAAAAATACGCATAGGATAACAAAATGGATGAGCGATTGCTGAACGACTTGCTGGAGTGCTCCGTATGTTTGGAACGGCTAGACACGTCCTCCAAGGTGCTACCCTGTCAGCATACGTTCTGTAGAAAATGTTTGGAGGTAAGTTAGCGTAAGAAGATTTCAAGAGTTTGGTATTTGAAACACGAAATAGAGTGAATGCTCTTGACGTCTTGACATTGATACTGCAAAGATGAGAGAAAGATGCAGTAGCAGTGGATAGGGATGTAGGTAACATGCTTCACAACATCATGGTTTTACTAAAAGTACACGACACTGAAGACGGCCTTACAGTTGAGGTTGAAAAACATGTATCTGTCGAAGGATGCAAACTCTATTGGAATTAAATAGAATGGTACTAGATTCAATTTTCGCAATGTGAGTGTATTTGTATTGACTAAAAACGGATGAACCAACGTGCGATGTTCGATTATTGACCAACTTCGCCGCGTCGCGAGTTACTTCGCTATAGTGCGCATCTATGCCCTCTGCCGTGTGCATTATGCGCACTATTGAGAATCGAGTTGCGAAGCAGCAAAGTTGGTCAAAAATCAAGCTTCGCACGTTGGTTTATCCATTTTCTAACGCGAAGCAGTATATAGGGGTGATCGGGCAATATGGGCCGCCTTAGGAAAACGTCATGGAATGCATAGAAAAACAGCAAAAAATATGGTTTAAATGCAAGTGACTTGTACTATAAAATGTTATCTTCCATGTTACGTCGATAATTAATGTTAACATCAACTTTCTCAGGAGCACATGAATGTACTGACGAGCCTCCAACCAAACCGTCTCTCAGCTCATCGGAATCCTAGTGTGCTGCGCTAGACGGACGAAAATTCTAAAAGCGCGCGCTAGGTGATGTGCTCTCGGGGAGACTCGTCTCATGCGCTGGTCGGCGCTACGGCTCGCCATCTGTATCCAAATTTTGAAACAACTGCTTAGTAACGAAAAGCCTCTACAACTATTTTCACCTTATTATGCAGGTGTCTAGATGGCCTACATGATATGGTCGACAACTCACGATCCAAGAGTTACAATTTCGATACTCGTTGAAAACTTTTGTAATCACTTCAATTATTGCGCTGGGTTTTAAACAGCACATGTGACGGAGCGCATGAGACCGCAGTGAGACACATCTCAAGAAAAATGAGGCGCACCAAAAAAGGGCTCACAATGTACAGCACTCCCGTGTGCTTGCAAGCATTGAGGCTCCTGCACCTAAGGCTACAGCACGTGCACAGTAACTCTAATTATGAGCAACCCTACGCACAGTGGCCGCATCCCATACAAATGCTGGCCAAAACGGACAATTATCACTCAAAACGATCAAAAATGCTAATTATTTGACAAAACATGATTTTTAGAAGAAATTCGATAGGAATAGTCGCTGAAACAGAAAATCGATTTTTCCGGTAGGGGAACTGTGGGTAAAATGAACAGGGGGGGTAAAATGAAAAGGTTTGTGTTTTACGGTAATTATGCTATAAATCTATGCAAAACATAGCACCATCCTTAAATCCTTAAATAGGGGAACTGTGGGTAAAATGAACAGGGGGGGTAAAATGAAAAGGTTTGTGTTTTACGGTAATTATGCTATAAATCTATGCAAAACATAGCACCATCCTTAAATCTCAGACTAAGAAACTATTTCGACAATTCTAGCGCGATCTAGAACTGTCAAAACCTGGAAAAGTAAACAAAACCAAAGTACGCCTCTCCGTTTTCTCATATGATGTAAATTTTTACTCGTGAAATTTAAGGTTTTTATGACTAAAATCATCAAAAAATTATTGAACTGCGAAGCACATCATATCTTTAAGGTATGTATGATAAGTAGACGGAAATCGAAAGTATTTTTATCTTCTTAATTCTAAGAACAAATGATTTGATTATGTTGATTCTTTGGGGGTAAAATGAACCACTCTAGATGGGGGTAATATGAACACCATGGCAGGGCGAATACTACCGAATTTTATTTCAGATGCCGAGAGTTTTCCGGAGAAAATACAAAGACAGAAACCGAAAACCAGCCAAATGGTCGCAGCTAAACGTTCCATAGCTTCCAGAATGCCTGTGAGATATGCATTGATCATGTACCAGATGCCCAGAATCATGCCGCAACCCGTTCAATTTGAATGGTGTTCATTTTACCCCCAGCATGTGTTCATATTACCCCCAGTATATGTTCATATTACCCCCATTGTATGTTCATTTTACCCCCAAGTGTATGTTCATATTACCCCCGTTGCATGTTCATTTTACCCACATGTTTGGAACATTGACTCTATGGAAAGAAATTTTCAAAATTAAAATAATGTTGATAAAATTCTATTTCCATCACAATATTTCAATATATCAACTTGTTACATTGCATAAACATCCTTCTTCAATTCTGAGCTATTGAAAAATAATCTGACAGCTTCATAAGCAAGAAAACATGAAAATTGCTTAGGGTGTTCATTTTACCCCCAGTTCCCCTACATTTGACAGAATTAGTTTAAAATAGCACATATTTTTAATTCAATCAATTAAATCCGTATCCAGATCGAAATCGAATGAAACGTCCTATATCGATGCCAATTTGAAGTTATATATCGTGGACAAGCTCGAGGTGGTTTTTGAATCTATTCGGAAGCTTATATTTTTTCTTTTCTTGGCGCAAAAAAGCGCAAGTGAAGCCATAGTACATCGAATACTATGGAATATTTGCCACATATTGAGGGGTAAATGATCATTTAAGAGCGTTTCCCAGATATCTTGCACTTCCTTTAAAAAATGACTTTTTTTGAAGGAGCTCAATGTTATACATTTCTTGACATTCTCAAATAAAAAACATGGTTCGAAATATTTTCAAAACAAAGCCTAAGGTTTATTTTTTTGAATGAGACCGAATGAGAAAGATTTGGTCATGATTTAGTACAGAAACTGCAATTTCTATAGAACAACTTTCACGAAATTTGAAAAATTCAAAAGGGTCAATTTCAGCTGACATCTCTCCAGGTCACATGCCGTGAAAAATCGAAATATACACCGATGGATCTGAAACTTTGGGGAATTGTTATTCAATACTGAAGAAATCAAGAAAAAATATTCGAGAAGGAATTTGCAAACTTCATTTTTATTTACTTTTGGCCAGCTCTGGGCCACTGTGCTACGGGTCAGTATGAGCCACCTCATTCAATCGAATGATTTTATTTAAAACAGTATAGAGAAGAGTTAGTGGTGAGGAGTACATTATTGAAATGGAAATTGTATTAGCTATGCTTGAAATTATTGATTCTAGCGGCTTTTTTAAAGATAACGTATTTTCTAGCAAAGTGTTCCACTTGTAATGGTGCATAAAGATGACTATGCAGTAAAAAAACAATCTGGTATATTTAGGCAATGCATTTTTATGTTCAAAACATCGTTTGTTTTGCTTAAATCTAGGTGGCTCGTTTTGCCCCGCCCCTTAATCTTGAAAATAATATATCGTTTTTCAATAAAATTATTACGAACAAATCTAATTTCGCTCACGAACTGTGCAACTGTTTGTAAAATTTACTAGAATTATAAATGTAATTGTCTTATAGGCTAAATCAAAAACTGTCAAAATTATAAGCTTTTCATGACGAAGGACAAATTTGTACATTTTTGTAAATATCTTGAGTGTTCAAACGAATATTCTTACGGTTTTTATTGTGGTGGCTATTTGAGGCATCCTTTAACAGATAATAATGACAGTAAACATTAAAACACTATTTTTGAGGCCAAAACCGGGGTGGCTCATATTGCCCCGTATGTTCATATTGCCCCCATTGCCCCTATTTGTCGTTATATCGTGTTTGCTTGAATAATAACCATGATAAACAATCATTCAAAACTGCTGCAAAGACGCTAAAAACTGCACTGTAATTTTGTAAACAAAATGATTGAATTTGGCTCCGTTATGCCTAATGGCGCTGTTAAATAAACGATAAATTAAAAAAAAAGTCTTAAAAGCTTAGTTATATTTTTACTGGTTTAAAACATAAAGCTCCACTGATTTTATCTGAAATTCTCCTTAGGATTTCTCTGGAGATTTTAGCGAGAACAGCTCTGTAGATTTCTCTCAGACATATATTATGGATTTGGAAATTCCTTCAGGAACCTTTCCTGGAATTTCTCAAGAAAGTGATTTCTTCATGAGTTATCAAATAATCCCTCTAGGAATTCCTCCACGTCGTGGCTGCCATTTTTCAGGAGTTCCCACTGAAATGCATTTAGGCAACTGGTGTATTGTTTTGATTATTTTATTGATTTTTTTGCAGAAAAATACTACATTTTGAATGTTAATATGAACGTTTGGTATATTTTGAAAGACCCTTTCAAAAACATAAGATATTGTTCATCGATTAAAACAGAACATGACTGAGTTATTCATTCAATTATTTTTGTTTCGTTTTTTAAACGATAAACAAAACTTTTTAAAATGTGTTTTCTCCAACAGTGGTACTCAAGACATACACTCCCGTGCAAAAGTTTGGGTTCATCCCCTCAAAAACATACAAAAGTGTTCTGTCCATATCTCTGTGATTACACGTCCAATTGAAACTTTTTAAGCCGCATTCGAAAGACAAAGAGTTATTTTTACTTCGTATGTATTTTTCTTAGAGCATTTTTTGAATTTTGTAACTAAATTTTTACTTAAAGTTGTGACATTTTTCAAAAAACACTGAAAAATCATATCTAATTTCCTCAGCAATGGTTCGACCAAAATTTTAAATCAAAGTGTCATTAGAATCGTAATCTTATATTCTTTGAAGAGACCCCACGAAATTTTGGCGGAAAAATCTGGAAAGTATTCAAAATCAATGAAACAGTCAGTCAAGTCATCGTGCAAAAGTTTGGGTTCACCCCTCAGTATGATGCGAATCGTGCAAAAGTTACATGTTGGAAGAATTGCCAGATCAAGAATTTTAAGATCAACATTGTTTGAACTAGTAGAATTTCAGTTGGCAAATTGCTACTGTCTGTTAGTTTTTTTTTCATATGGTTTTCTAATGAAACCTTACCAGAAATTCTGCAAGAGCTGCATCTGAATATAAGTTCAGATTTTTTTTTTCAAGCATATGCTAAAGAACTTTCAAAGTAAGGTATCTTTTTGTGTAGAAATTAGAGATGGGCAAAATGGTCGAAATTTAAGAGCGAATATAGGTGACTCACTCACAAAAGTGAATCGACTCTTTTGAACGATTCAGTGATTGATTGAAAAAAAAATCATGCATCCCAATTTATAAACCTAGAATATGACAATTTATAAATGAGAACACACTTCATTTAACTGAATACTTCAATTACTAGTCTGGTGTACTTGGCTATGTAAAGTGTAATTGAAAAAGCTGACCTTCCATAAACTGCAGTGCTAGTGAATCATGACTCTTTTGGGAAGAATCACGATTCGTTCACTCATTTTCGAGAGTCGACTCTTTTGAATGATTCGTGAGTGAGTTGCCCATCTCTAGTAGAAATGTATTGAGCTTCCTCTATGAATATTTGAAGTTTTTTCTCCAAGTTCTTATCATGGGACTCTTTTTTGGATTTCTTTAAGATATTCAATCTATAAGATTGACTAACAACACATGTGCTTCTTCAAAAATATTAGCATAAATTCAATGCTACTCCAAGGATTTCTTAAATAATTTTTCAAGGATTTCACCAATTATATAGCTGCGGTAATGACACCCTCACAATTTTTCAACAAATTACTAAAAGGGGAGGAATCGCATTACCTAGTATTGCAACACCCCAGTTGAATATTGCAGCATCCCCCAAAAAGTTTAGCATCACTTAAAAACAATAATATTTATGATGTAATATCTCGGAATCCTTACTATCTACTAAGTTGTGGTCTTCGGCAAAGTTGTTCAGCAGCCTTATGGCATTTATTTGGTTTATTTTAGTGCTTTGCCGCTACGTGGCGCTAGTGTGCATGTAACTTGGTCGAATTCATTATACTCTAACTCATGATCCTGACCACCTAGAACGTTCGTGTCTTCAGCAAAGTTGATAAGAAGCTTGAAGCTTCGAAAGCCGGACGCATTGTTGAGTTTGCTTCGAATTTCGGACGCTTTTGTTTCGAAAGCCGGACATTTGAATTTTATCTATATTTTTTCATTGTAAACTGTGTAACATTGATGTTTAATCAAATTTCAGTAAATCATATTTCAAAAGTCATTTATTTGTTAACGCGTCGGTCAAAACTGTTGGCGATCGGCGGAAACAGGTACACAGCGGAATGTCCAACGACCGAGATAAACCGTCAGGGACTTGCGCTACCGCAGAAAGAAAAGCGGGACGACTTCAACAAATGCACTTTATTGGGAAACGGTTGGATGTGGAATGATACATAATGCGATACACTTACACGACTGTACTTGTCTGTTCTCTCTGGTGTTCGTTCGTGGCAGACAGAAACGTCAGCCCAAAACGTTCAGTGGCGGCGGGTGAAAATGTCGCCCCCACCAACACTCCTCCTCGATCTTTTCATCCTGCCTTGCCGAACTTGGAAACTAATCTCTGCTTAGTTGTTCCCACGGCGATCGATTAAATCCTTCCAGTAATCAAAATTATCATCACCGCAGTCCGAATACTCTTCATCACTTCCTTGCAAGTCTTCTCGTGACACCGTGATTCCATTATTCTTCTTCTTCACAGCTAACTCCTCCTGAATACGACCTTCCGACCCGGACTTCCGCTGCTCAAGTTTCATCGGACGCTTCGCTTCCTTGCTCCGTACAAAATTACAGCTTGGCAAACACTTGGCTTCATTCTTCGACATTCTTCTTCCTACCTTTAGCTCGAACAGATTCTCTCGCAGCTCACCTATGGCCACTGTATCACCTGCATGACCGACGATACTGCACCTTGATGCTCCGAACTCCACCTTGAATCCTTTCTGCAACAGCGTGCGTACAGAAATCAGGCCGCTGTACAAACTCGGAATAAACATTACGTTCTTGACCAAAATCTTCGTTGCATTTCCATTGCCGTCGATACACTGAATTGATCCTTCGCCGATACCAGCAGACTTCACAACAGAACCATCAGCCAGCACTACATCGACCTCAGCCTTTTGCAACTTGCTGAAAAAATTGCTTGTCATTGGTCATGTGGCTGGAACAGCCACTGTCAATGACCCAACGACCTTTCTGTTGACACTTTCTGACTGCAAAACACACACTCTTGTTGTTATCCGTTGCTTGCTTGGCTTCAGCCGTATCTTCATCGTCATCGTTCCGTTGCTTCAGCCACAGACGACAATTTCGTCGGAAATGCCCCGGCTTCCGGCAAAAGAAACAAATTTTCTCCTCCTGTCGCTTTGCTACCGATTTCAATGCGCTTTCACCAGTACCAAAAGACGAACTTACATTTCGCTCCGTTCTGCGCTGCCACTCGTCGAGCAGCTTCTGCTTTACGATCTCCATCGTCAAGTCTTCGTCCTTCCGGCTTTCTAACGCAGTCACCAAAACGTCGAAGGAATCTGGGAGGCTCCGGAGAATCATAGCTATTTTCAACGATGGCTCCAGCTCTTGTCCCGCACACTGTAGGCGGTCGAAAAGCTCCTCCAGCTCGAAAAGATGCTTTTCCATGTTCGGCCCCTCTGCACTACCTTCGCTCAAATTTAGACTGCAAATTCGCTTCAAAAGCGACACTCGTGATGTCATACTTGCCTTTTCATGATACGCCTTCAGCTTGAGCCAAGCGTCTCGCGCCGTCGCGGCACCCTTCACCAAATTCATCTGACTATCCTCTATAAACAACACAATCGTCGCCAACGCCTTCTGATTGGCCTTCTTCCAAGCTGACGTAGCTGGTTCTGGCTTCGGATCCTCCACCGCAAAACTAGAAGCACTAAGCTAAGAATGCTAATGTCGCTACTGTTCGTGTTACCAACATCTAGTTTGCCACGCGCTGACAGCTTGAATACCGGTCCTCAAAGTGTCAAATAAATGTTTAAATCATCCACTACAACATGGCATCGAACAAACAATGAAAATATACAGTTAAAGGTGATAATAAACTAATTTAATTTTGAGAGAACAGCGCTATTAGCGTTCTACTACTAATATTTCTATTACCGCAAACCAATAGTCATCGCGAGTCAACAACATTTCCATTCGAACTTTCCAAGTCGAATAATTTCCGTTGTTGAGCAGCGGGAACGAAATTTTCTCAGCCATTTTTGCTTCTTGACGTACGCGTACACAAAACTCGGCCGAACACTGTTTTTCTACGCAACGTCTCACTTGCAAATCGCGCGGTGACGAACTTTTCCTGCGTTCACGCAATCGATCACACTCAAGTCTGTTTGTCTGTGACAATCCTCCTTTTCACCGTCTGCTTCTCTGACGAACAAATTCTTTCTCACTCTACTGTTCTCACTGCTGCTCTTCAGCTTTCAGCCAGCCAACTCTTCCGCTGCTCACACGATCGCTTCACCGAGCTTTCGTTTCGAACGGGAACCAAAACAGCCACACCAACACACGCGCCGAAAACAAAACAAACCACCACGACGATGAGGAAACTTTTCCTTCCGATCAGCACGCCGTTTTCGCGAATTCACTTTTCCTCTGCACAATCTGGGCCAATAACCTGTTGGCGATCGGCGGAAACAGGTACACAGCGGAATGTCCAACGACCGAGATAAACCGTCAGGGACTTGCGCTACCGCAGAAAGAAAAGCGGGACGACTTCAACAAATGCACTTTATTGGGAAACGGTTGGATGTGGAATGATACATAATGCGATACACTTACACGACTGTACTTGTCTGTTCTCTCTGGTGTTCGTTCGTGGCAGACAGAAACGTCAGCCCAAAACGTTCAGTGGCGGCGGGTGAAAATGTCGCCCCCACCAACAAAAACTAGAAATGTACGATTATTTGGTTTAAGATTTCATGAAGCGAATCAGCAAGGTAGATTAAAGTGCAAAGGACTATCGCTATTAAAGATAATTGTTTTAACACAGTATCTAAATACATTTTTCTGTAACATAGTATCCTAAACACTTGTTGGTTAAGTTTTCCGCAACTTATGAACAGATACCTTATCTTCCTCTAAAAAGATATGGGTAACTAATTGAGCATTTGCAGCTAAATGCATAATAGATGAAACTACTCCGATGTCCAATGAGACTATGGATCGACAAGTTCCACAAACGATCAAGCTATTATAGACAAACAGTCATTTGAGGGTTTTGAAATGCATTACATCACTGATATCTTGTGAATTCTGAGCGGCGCGCCGCGGCGGTAACGGCCAGGGAACAGATTCACGTGATTTTTGTTACGACACAGCTTAAATATTCACCGTGTTCACTAATGTTGACTTTCTTCTATAATTTTTATACACTTTCTATCATTTGAGTAGATTTTAAAACATATTTTCAATATGTCCGGCATTTGAAGCTTCGCGAAATCCGGACACGGAGAATTTCTGATCAAAACAGCAGTTTGGTGAGTTTTTCTTCAATTTTCACTATATTCCAACATGAATGAAGGCAGAATATTGCCTTTGGCTTATAAAAATTCACTTCAATACGCTCCAGGAAACTAAACGACCAAAAACTGTTAAACTCATAAACCTTAAGTAGCGAACTAAACACTATTAAAATACTGTTGCTGTTGGCGTGTATTTGTTTTTAGATTTTATTATATTTATTTTAAATGCCTACTATGATGCATTTATATTTAACACTAGTGGTCCCGGCAAACTTCGTATTGCCATCATTAGGCTGTTGAAAAACGCTTTTGATCGTCCCATATAAAATGACAGTTTCGTCCGCGCTCGTTTTTTCAACATTCCTGGTGAATATCCTGGGATTTTTATACACACAAACACGTCGGAATCATTGACGAACAAAACTGAGAAAGAATCATTCAAATCCGTTGACCCGTTCGTAAGCCATTTCGTGATATACAAACACCATTCCAATTTTATTTATATAGATGGAGCATTTGATTAATGTAATCATCTCAAATATTTACATTCTGGTTAAAATGCGTCCAAGTTATCAGAAAAAGCTTCTAATGTTCAAGGTGTCCGGATTTCGAAGTGTCAGGGAATTCGATGCAAAACGGTACTTAGAAAGGCCTGTTTAGTTTGCAATATTGTCGCTTCGTGGCGCTAGTATGTATGCAGGGTGGCCACCGAACCGGGAAAAACGGGAATCCATCGGGAAAAAGATGGGAAAAACGGGAATTTGAGATGGTCACCGGGAAAATTATTTTGAAAGAACTTCTTCATATAAATCTATAAATCATCAAAAATAAGTTGTAGAAAGTTGATATGGTTGATCATATTGCCATTAAGCATCTGTTATCTTGGACAAATAACTTTTAAATTTTCTTGTTGAAACAGTCTAGTTTGCTACACTCAAGTTGGTTGGTAATGTTTTGGAATATTTTATATTTTTTATCTCTTACTATCAGGGCTTATTTTTTTTCTTTATCTTATTTGACTCAAAGTTTTGTTTTGTTTGTCAAAACTTGTTTTAAGTTTTTTTCAACAATTTGTCATTCCATACCAATTGTACGAGAGCCAAAAAATACAAGGCAGTCTTCTACGCATATTATTGTTTTTCTTTTTGAACGGAAAAATACCGTTGAAAAGTTTGAAATAAAATTTTTGGTGTATTCAATTGAAAAACCGATCGAAGGGTCACGTTCAGGCTCCTCAATTAAAAACCGAGAAAATTCTGAAAATTATACGGGGAAAACCGGGACAAAAGCGGGAATTTCAAAATGAACATTCGGTGGCCACATTCTAGCAGGATCTAGCTAATGATCCCGACCACCTAGAAAGTTCTTGTCTGAAGCAAAGTTGTTCAGAAACTGGAAATCAATTTGAGGCAGCACTGCAATTTTGCCACTACGTGGCGGTGGTTCCGGGTCATTCGGCCGAATGCAAAGATTCTAAAACTGCTTCCGGAAGCATGAATTTTTAAAATATTGAAGCTTGTTATTCATGTGGTACATGTTCGAAATTGGCCATCGGGGTACCTCAAACCCACTATACAGTGGTCATGCCTGCCGGTGGTTCTGGAAGTGCTTTTCGGAAGCATCACCTTTAAAAATCTTAAAGTTTGATGCCCACATTGATATGGTTCCGAACATGTTCCTAATTGCCCACTTCCCCTAAGGCACCTGGAACCTACTATAGAGTAGCACTGACTACTAATGGTTCTGAATATGTCGCAGGAAGTTTGATGCTCATTAGGATATAGCCCCGGATAAAATACACATGACTGACTGAAAATATGGATCCAGTTTTACGGACATTGTAATATTTCTGAAGATTTTCAACGAATCTTAATGCGTCCGCCAGCATTCAATAACCTTCTTCTAGTCTCTAGTTCTATTTTCTAGGAATGTTTTGAACATCTATAAAACATCACACCACACAAAAATACAAATGATAGAAAAAATGTCATCTCTACATGACCTCGGAAAATCCGAAACATCTCCGGTGTCCTATTATCATTATGCATAGCCAAGAAAGTTACTGAAACTAGGCCAGATTTGCCGTCGATTGCTTTCGGATGCATCCAATTTCATCAATTTTTCATAAGCATTTCATGAGCATTTGAATTTAGGAAAAAAAAAATACCTATGTCAATCATTTTACCTATCCCCTGTAACTCTGAGAATACCTCTAAGTATTCTTCTAGATTCCTCGAGAAATTATTCCAGGTATATCTTCTGGGATTCTTCCAGAATTAATACAAGTAACTACTCCAAAGGACCTATTTTTCAGAGATCACTTCGAAGATTCATCTAGGAATTCCTTCAACGGTTTCTTCAGAAATACCTAAAAAATATGTTTTAGAAGCTCCTTTTTTCGGAGATTTAGGCATAAATACAATGAAAAATTGGAGAATTTGTTTTAGGATGCTTGGAGAACACAAAGAAAAATAAAAAAAAATGCAACAAATGTTGAACAATATATAAATAATTTAAGAAAATTTGTTAAATGAAATTCTAAATAAGAGGTATAGTGGAATCCAAGTGTATTTCCTGATAGTCTAGATTTTGTTGTAGTAATGTTTGAAGTAGTTCTTAGGAGAATACAATAAAGTATGTCTGACAAGAAATTCAGAAAGAATCCATAGATAAATTTCAATTCTCTGAAGAATCCTGGTTCTTCTTAGAAAAATAAATGAAAGAATTTCTCATATTTACTTGAAAACATACGAATTAAAGCTATCGCTATTCCTATGATTCCGACGAACAAAAAGAAACAAACAATTTTTACGAAACCAAGATAAGTGCGCAGCCATCAGACCGCAAAATTGTTTCTCGAAAATCGACACCGACTATTGCGGGCAATTTATAAGTCTTCCCTGCAATGGAAACCATTTTTCACGTAGCCACAAGCGGCAGCTGCAAACTTGATTGTGTTAAACCCACGCCGATTATTGAAAAAAAAAACATCAACGCCGCCGAGGCTGAGCCAACCGATCCGATTGACGAAACGGAAAGGCAAAAATCCGCTACCTACAATTGCGTTGGGTATGTGTACCTTTGGTACTAGCTACAATTGACAACGCAATTGATCTTGCTTATTGCTTTATGATTGGCCGTAGAAAATGGGACTGGGTCGATCAGCGAAGTCACTGTTATAATTTTCAGCTATTATTTTCAAGCTAGTTTATATTTCATAAAGATGTCACAAGGCGTTAAGTACTGGTCTAAAATTTAATTGCTTGGAAAATTACGTGTATGTTCGAAGCATTGATGTAGTTCAAACCTCTGAGCAAAACTTCAATTTTTGGTATATAGGTATAGGTTTATCTCAGTTTCTTGAAAACTTATTCGAACAGACGTAAGTCAAAGGAATAAACAAACTTAGTTTATCGATCCTACGTGTTCCGCAGACGGAATTCTACATTAAATCAAATTCGATTTTCACTTTTGTAACGTTTAATCTTCGGAGTTACAAAACTACGAAAGTAAGATTACTTTTGCAACCTAACCACTGCTTTCACCGCTCTGTTATATGGAGAGACAAAGTGGCTTAACCACGAATCAAATCAAAACACTACTTGAGTCAATCCTTCACTGGTAGAAAAATGTCGTTGAACAGAACGGTTTGATTTTGGCATTAGGTTTTTTTTGGAAAATTTATGGAAAATCAGAATTTTGGACGCGTGCTGCTTGCATTAAACAGTAGTACCCTATACATGAGGAAAAAATGTCAAAATATAGGTAGATTTATTTCTAAAATAGCTTTGGAAATAAATTTTTAATTCTTCTCAATTAAGTGTGAAAGTTACTTACATCGATTTGAAAAAGTAATCGAGAATATTGTTAGAATCACCATACATAAGCTGTCGTATCAACCAGTGATCTTAATAGATTCTAAAATATCAAACGTTTTCACCAAGACTCTGTTTCATTTGTGACATTGCGCCTGAAAGAAGAAGTGAGAGCATAAATTTCAATAATACATTTCTGGTCCTATTACAATAGCTAAAAACCGATTCTTTTCCATCACTATAAGACATCTCAGTCCACCGCATCAATGAGAGTTTCTACCCAGCGATGCGTAACATCAACGCATTGGTCTCTGACGGCGTGTCGGTGGGTGGTGACATCCGATCGATTTATGACGATGTGTTGCATTATAGCTTCACAGTTTGTTGTCTATCATGCATGCTTTTAATGACATGATCATTATAAAATTAGGCGCACTCAATGGAACTAATCAGTGAACGTCGTATTAGTTTCTAAACGCCTAAAAGAGGGATGGGGCATTTTCCTTAAAAAAACATTTTGCATAAAGACGTATTATATGTTTTTAAGGGTTGTTTTACTTGTCCCCGAATGTCGTTTCCCCAAACACCAGTTCCTCGAATGTCAGTTCTCCGAATACTCCGTTTCTCCGATTAACCCATTTTCCCGAAAACTTTTTAGCACTCATAATTACTATCGCCTTAAACATTTCAACGTGATGAACGAACCGGTTACATAAGAGCACATTCTTTAATTGTTCGACTGTTCTTTCGAGTTTTACCGTTATCAGAATTTTTGGCATGTTGTTCTTAGTCGAAAATGATCAATTATTTTCTTTTTTTTTTGTTGGTTATCGTTCTTTCTTTTCTAGTTTACCACCCTGCTACTAAAGACTATTATTTAACCTTTTCAAAATGCAGCACTTTTCTGGGAAATAAGTCATTCGGGGAAACGACACTTGGGGCATGTGTAGCACAATCGTTTTCAAGACATTTCGCATAATGGACCCTTGGCCTAATGACAAATACATGCCTTATTTGAAATGTAACTTGTTCTTGTTTAAAACTACTGTATGCGAACCGTCAAACGACAGTTATGCCAAACGTTATAATGCGGAATGGGCTATCCTCTACTAAAAAGCCTACTGTATCACCTAGGAAAAATAATGATTTTAGTAGAAACAGTTGTTGTGATGCGAAGTTGCGAAATACTTTTTTTCGTTATGTCTTCTGAAAGCAATCTAAACCTAAATTGAAGAGTGATACCCAATTTAGTACAATTCCACTTACGACGGTATGATAAATTGCATCGCATTGCGGCCACGTGGGAGAAAAGTCGCACCCTTTGTGTTTTCCAGTTGCGTACAAAGTATTTAGTGTACGCGGTCAATAGGGCGATTATATCTTCCTTCTACTGTAAGGTATTATTAATCTTTCCACTGACTGACGGACCGCGCACTTCTTGTTGTGCCCTTCCAAGGTACATGTGTTGCCGTAGCCATAGGCATTTTTATTTCGTCCACTTTGTCGCATGTTCATCGAAGATGTGTGTGCTGCGCTTCACAGTGGTCCAAAGTTGAAAAAAGGAAGTTTGCAAATCATTGCCCTGATATTTTTTTTTCTGATTTTAGTTTTAGATTTTTTCTATCATGTGAACTGTAGAGATATTAGGCAAAATTGACCTGCTTAAATTTATAACAAAAAAAATTTGGACGAAACCGCTGTTTTTGTACTAAAACTCAACCAAATCTAGCATAACCAGTCTCATTCGAAATAATTGACTTTATTCTTTGTTTTTGGGGATCGTATTTGACAAGTTTACCATTTGAGAATGTTAATAAGTGTATTACAATATTTTCATTATTTTTTTTTGCTATTTTTCAATGCTTGTGTAAGGTATATAGGAAACGCTCTGAAATCTCTATATACCCCTCAATGTGTCACAAATGTTTCTTAGTATTTTATTTACTGTAGTAAGTATATTATGGATTTATTTTGCGCATTTTTGCGCCAAGACATGGAAATTTATGTTTCTGTAAAACAGGGAATTAGGCCATCATATTTGTTTGAAAGATAGATTTTTTGTCAATAAATTAGTTTTTTTGAACGACTTGAGTACTATTTGTACTTTTGTCCAACATTTGTATTGGGGGTGACCCGTTTCGCATAAAGACGTTTCACATAAGGACGTTTCGCATACGACGTTTGGCATAATGGACGTTTCGCATAAAGCAGTTTCATATAAGAACAGGTAGCATTTTAAAGAAGGCATATAATTCACTTTATGCCAAACGTCCATTATGCGAAACGTCCACCCATAAATTTATGCGAATCGTCCTTATGCAAAACCTTCTTATCCGAAGCGTCCCTCCCCCATTTGTATTAGAGTGCAGCCACTGTGCGCTCGAAGCCTAATAGCTATGTGTAGGCAGTGGTCTTGATTGATTAGTTAGTTCACCAGATTTACCCACATGATGGGAGCAGCAAGCGATCGCGCTGCGGTTGCTGATGGCTGAGTAGAGTCGGTGATTTGTCACCCGTGTGGCCCGCATGATGTCTACTATGAAGCCGAAGCGCTATTTGTATTAGGGAAACTGGGTCATTAGGAGTTTTCAAGTCACGATGATTGCCGCCCTGGCGTTGACGACGGTGAGGCGATTGTGATAATAGATATTTGGAATTGGATGCACTTTTAATATGGAAAGAACTTTCTTCTTAGTAAGAATCACATCACATGCAGTTTTGGCCTAGATTTTCTATCTGGACAATTGAATCAAATGATTGATGCAATGTTCAAAACCACCTTTATGGCTGAAGCAGTTCATCTAACCCTAACGGATCCATTTGTTTTTTTCATATATATTTTGAATTGGAATTCTCGTTCTTTGAATGGTGAAGAGGACGAGCTGTTGAATTTTCAGCAAATAACATACATATAACAGTTAATATTGAAACCTATTTGAAACCTTGATCCAAACTCAACAGAGATCGAAACTATCGTCCAATCAGCTTGCTTTCTTCTATCAGTAAACTTTTAGAAAAGGTAATATCAAACATAATGTGGACTGTTATCAACGAAACTTCAATTTTTTACGTGTAACAAATTTGATTCGTTCCAACAAATCTGAAGGTTATTCTGCTGGTCTTGCTCTTCTAGACATAGAGAAAAGTTAGAGTCTTCGGCAAAGTTGTTCAGAAAGTCGAGGACATTCGGAAGACAGACAGTTTAGCTCGCAATTTTACCGTTAGGTGGCGCTAGTGAGCATGTAAAATTAGGCATTTTAAGCATGTTCTATCTTGTGATCCATATGAGATAGAAAGTTCGAGTCTTCGGCAAAGTTATTCAGAAGGTCAAGGACATCCGAAAAGCGAAGTTTGGTTCGAAAATTTGCCGATAGGTGGTGCTAGTGAGCATGTAAAATTGAGCGTAATAAACTAGTTCTCTCTTGTGATCCACATCAAATAGAATGCTCAAGTCTTCGGGAAAGCAAATTTTTTATTAAAAACAAAAAAAATCCAGTTGGTGCCACTAGTAAGCAAATAAAATTAAGGATTTCAAGCGAGTTATAAGATAAGATAGAAAATTAGAGTCTCGAATATCCAATGATTTGAACCTGAATAACAAGGAAATGAAGTGAATCAGGACTGAATCACTGGAACATGAAGTGAATCAGACCTGAAATTATCGAATATGATGTCATACCTGAATCTCTTTAATATGAGGTGAATCTGACATGATTTGTTAAAAATATAGTAGATCAATCCAGGATCTCATGAAAATAAAATGAATCAGTCTTAAATTATTTGAACATAAAGTGAATTAGACCTGAATCATAAGAAAATGAAGTGAATTAGTCTTAAACTGTTTGGAAAACATGAATAAAATGCAGTACACATCAGTAAAATGCAGTTAAACAAAAATGAATAACATTAACCCAAAATGAATCAGACTCGAATCGCGTGAATATGACGTAATTTAGGCCTATATAGTGAATCAGACCTGATGCACTTGAATACGCAATGAATCCGACACGAATCACTTGGATATGGAGAGAATCTAACATGAATCACTTGAATATGAAGTGAATCAGACTTTAATCACTTGTATATGAAGTGAATCTGACCTGAACCACTTAAATTTGACATATGACAGACCTGAAATATTTGAATATAGCGAATCAGTCTCGATGATGAAGAGATTTTGAGAAAAAGAATTTAAAAAATGAAGATATTAAAACATAACTTAATTATTTGAAAATGAAGTAAACCAGTCCTGAATTCCTTAAATATAAAGCATATCAGGCCCCACCAACTAAAACATAAATTAAATCAAACTTTAAACACTTGAATATAAAGTAAATCAGACATGAATCGGAGTGAATCAGTAATAATGTCCTCAAATATGAAGTAAATCAGCCCTGAATCTTTAAAAAATGCAGTCAATCGTACCTGAAACACTTGAAAATGAAGTGAATCAGCCCTAAACTGCTTGAACACGAAGTGAATCATACCTGATCAACTGGAAAATGCAGTAAACAAAAAGTAAATAGTTCAGGTTTGATTCACGTAAAATATAGGTCATTTACTATATTTTACGTGAATCAAACCTGAACTATTTGAATATCAAGTATTTCATACTTGAAACAGGTGAATATGAAGTAATTCATACCTGCATCACTTGAATATTAAGTGAATCAGATCTGAACGACTTGAATATGCAGTAAATCCGACATGAATCACTAAAATATGAAATGAATCAATCCTAAATCACTTGAATATGAAGGGAATCAATCCTGAATCATTTGAATAAGAAGTGAATCATTTGAATTTGAAGTGAATCATATGAAAATGAAATTCATCAGACAGGAATCACTTGGATATGAAGCGAGCCTAACCTGAATCACTTGAATATGAAGTGAGTCAGTCATGAGTCACTTGAACATGAAGTCAATCTGACACGATTTATATAATATAGAGAAAATCAAACCTGAATTACTTGATTATGAAGTGAATCATACCTGAAACACATGAATATAAAGAGTATCAGACATTAATCACTAGGGTATGGAGTGAATCAACATGAATCACTTGAATATAAAGACAATCAATCCTGTATCACTTAGATATGAAGAGTTTCTGACTTGAATAATTTGAATATGATGTGCGTCAGGCATGAATCACTCGCACATGAAGTAAAACATACTCGAATCCTTAAAAGATGCATTAGATCTGAAACACTTGAATATGCAATGGATCAGACCCCAATCACTTGAATATGATATGAATCTGATCTTAATCACTTCCACTTCCAAATGTCAAAGGCTGTCTGAACAGCATTATGGACATTTTATCTTATTAAATCATGAGATTTAATAACAGTCAACCCTCTATCACTTGATATTCCATATCTCGACAAAGTGTTGAAGAACTAGAGTAAAAGTTTGTTTTCTTGACAACCTTGGAACTCAGTAACGTCAGTGAAGCTCGGAGACTCGAACTTTATTTTTCATGAGGATCACAAAACAGAACTAGCTTAAAATTCTTCATTCAACAGGTTCACTACCGCCACCTAGTGACAACATTACGAGCTAAACTGTTTGTATTTCGGATAACCTTGACCTTCTAACAGCTTTGCCAAAAACTTGAACATTCTTCCTTATCCAAATTATGAGATAGAACATGTATGAAGTTAAAAGGAAAATAACCATCATCGTTTTACAAATTTTCAAGACCAGTTTTTTTTGTTTAAAAAAGAGCAATGTTCATAAAAATCTATCACTGCGTTACACTTGCTATCTGCAATGCAATGATAGATTTTCATAAGGATTTCTTTAAATTTGAAAGATAAAACTGGATTTTCATTTTTGATGATGGCTGATGATAGAATGATGGATTCTTGAGCCTTAAGTTGGTAGTGAGTTGATTTAGCATAGCATAGCATAGCATAGACTGACTGTACATGTCAATGGGTGCTACTCCGTATTTGATCGGAACTGGTAAGAATTGCACTACGATCCAAATGAATAAGGGATGGGAGTTTCCGCTTATTCTCGAAGTGCAATTTTAGCAGATCTAATATTATTGATCAATAACGGCGCCGGCCAAGTCCTTACAGTCAGTTGGGATGTGGAAGGAATGTTAGGGTGCAATCATTGTTGCTACTAGAGACCGAGAATACCTCTGCACCTCCACAATCACCACGGGAAGGGTGTTTATTGGTAAGGGAGGAAAAGATCTGGGAGTCACCATTGGTCAGTGATGCGATCCATGGACAAGAAGGAAAAATACGACTTAAACTTGAAGCTAGTTTTGCATTTTGTCTCGAGAAGTTTTTGTTAGATAATTTGAAAAATACGTCAACATCCGTTATGTTAAACCATTCAAAAGATGTTTTTAATAATGGCGAAAAGAGAAAAAATATATGTATATCTTTTAAATAATATGAAACAGGAATGATGCCGACACTTGTAGTGACGAACCATACAAAGTTTGTTTGAATATTACATAAAATTAACGCTGTCATGAAAAAATGTGTCATTATAAGCATGAAACGAGCTCACCAGTAGGGAATCCTTCCTCGACTGAACACGGATATCTTCTCGTACTCACACAAAGCGAATCGTAAAACCTCTCGGCGTCCCGAAAACGAACCATCTTGCTTGGGCTTTCCAAAGTACTGCCCAGCAAATGCGCGAAACGAAAAACAAACTCCCGGCGTCCCGAAAACGAACCGTCTTGCTTGGGCTTTCCGAAGCACTCCTTAAGTTGATAGTTAGTTGATTTAATATACTTACTAGTGCTACCTAACGGGAAATTAAAAACCAAACGCTGTGCTTTTCGGATGTCTTTGACTTTCTAACTAGTTAAGAATGCTCAATTTCACAACCTAGGGGCTAAATTTTGAATCAAATTACCTGTTTTCCGGATGTCCTTGACATTCTGAATAACTTTGCCGAAGACTCGAACTTTCTATCTCATATGTATCACAAGATAGAACATGCCTAAAATGCTCTATTTTACATGATAACTACTGCCACCTAGCGGAAAATTTACGTACCAAACTATTTGCTTTCCGAATGTCCATGATCTGCTGAACAACTTTGTTGAAGACCGCACCATTATAGATCATCAGCATCTCGAGATATAGCGTCATGAATGTTTCTGTTTTGAGGTGATTCTAAACCTTTTGCGGGATGATTCAATTTTCAGCTGAGTGTTACAACGCTTCTCAAGCGAGTCCGTATTTATGACGGGTATTGTATGTAAAATATTGAATTATTCAAATAACTCTAACTTGAAAATCAGCAAATTTCTGCTAAAAAATAAACGTTTTTTGTAAGATCTAAGGATGCTTTCTGATGTGCAATATTTGAAATGGCGATGACATGATGCGACAAGAATTTTTTCATGTTGAAAATCATCGTAATTACTAAAGTGTAATTTTGAATACATAGTACCGTCAAGCTACCATTCACCGTGCATTTAAGAGAAATTTGCGCTTCAAAAAATTATATAACTTTTCCAAATGATTTGAAGCGTACTAGAATACCACTACGGAACGTGCAATTATATCATAATTCAGGGAAAAATCTAAAACTAGTGATGCATAACAAAAAATTACTCAAAAATTCTGTTTGAAAATGTCTTGTTAAGGTCGCCTCGTACCGTTCTATGTCACCATTTACCGTGCACACTAGTGCACCATTCACCGTGCGTATAGTTTTCGTTATGTTTTAATTTTGTATCTTGAAGAAACGTTGTTGATGGAGCAACTATGTTGCTAGTAGTGTGCGCACTCATTTTTAAAGGTATTCAAATCTTCATTTACAATAAAAATCATGAAAAGTTTAAAAAATTGGCTAAATAATTATTTTTTCATTAAAATCGTTATAGAAGGTTTAACTGTGTTGTCCAAACCATTCCATATACACTCGTAAAACTAAATATGAAGTAATTTAATGACGACATATCAATAAATCAAATATTACCAAATAATTTCATGCCTTCTACACTAATGCACGGTAATAGGAACCATATGTTTTGAAAAGGATCCATTCACCGTGCATTTGGGTTTCGACTGAAACAGAATAAAAAATCTAATTTGCATAAAATCTCATTGCTCATACGATGAAATACATCTTATCAATAGTATCCACAGTGAAAACTTGTTGAAATTTTGAAAAATTTCATAATCTATCGTTAAATTAAAAAATGTGATTTTTTGGCGTTTCTTCTAAGACTGTTGAAAAATCTCATTATCAAACAGAATTCACATGATTTTGACTACATAAACTAAATTTTTAAAAATGCTTTGTGACCAAAACTACCTCATTTTATCAGTTTCATTTTATTTTGCTGAAAAAAAATAATTTGTTAAAATTGTATGAATATTCTGTAGGAATTTGTATATGTGCACGGTGAATGGAGGCCGCACGGTGACTGGTGACTTAACGGTACTAAAATTTCAACCAAATATTATTTTCTATCTTCATACTCAATAAAAGTATTAACCCATAAGCTTTTAGATAGTGCGTATCTTTGGGAAAATGTAGCATTCCTGAAATATGAATTTTGTACTTTATTTTCAAAAAATATTTTTAAATTTTTTGACTTCAGCCAATTTGATGTCATAAAAGTCAAAGAAATTGTAGTTCAATTTCAATGAAGGATCAGCATAATATAATACATGAGGTATATTTTAAAATGATAAAAAACATAAAAATCTCAAAATAGTTTTTGGTAGGTTTGGCCGCCTCTTCATATGGAGCCCGACCATCGTGCGTTGGAAATGTTATTGTTAGACGTGACTAAATTAGTATTGCTATTTTAATACGAATGAGAATGTCCAATGCTGCTTAAAGGCTCATTATTCGTATTTATTGTTACTTAGGTTTTGTATTATGTAGTAAACTGTTTCTATACAGAGCAGAAATTTGTCGTGACTAGTTGCTAGTGCTCCACGTGTGTTCCATAACAACCTGGATACTTCCACTATATCACCGAGACTGTAAATTCCAGTGTACATTTTCACCTAATGCACTAATTTCCAACGGCTCATTCTCCATACTACTACCATACCGATGGGCGATGCTGAGGGGAGGAATTGATAAAATACACCACTGGTGCAAGATGGATTGAGTTATTGAAAATAATGGATTTTCAGAGTTGTCCAATTCAAAATTTTACTAACTAAATAGAATGTCAACTCATCGTTCAAACCGTTTATTCGATAATGGTATTTAACCAACTTTTATTCATATGAAACGTATCAAAAAATGAATTCAGGCAAGATTTTCTATGATATTATAGAAATACATGCTATTATGTAGTTTTTCAACATGAGCTTAACTTTAATAAGGGTACTTTGTACAAATCTCTTCTGGTTCGCACATTTCATGGCATACCTCTTTATAGTTTGTTCCTTTTCTGGTAAACGCGCATGTGTTTACTTTACCGTGGCTCATTTATGATGCTGGAATTTTGATGTACAACCCAGCGCGAAAGGGACGCGGAATGCGCCGTAAAGGTTTCACTCTCCCGGATTTGCTGCTTGCTCTCGGCGCATAGAGACGGGATGATGGTTCTCAAGGAGTATGGAAAAGTGTAGAGTAAGGTGGGGCAAGAGTTCGACCTTAGTGGAATAATCAATATTTTTAGAAACACAGGAACAGTTCAAAAGTAATAAATACCACACAATGGACTAATAATAGCGAATCTTCGAAAAAATAAAGTAAAACATGCATTTTTGGAGACTTTTTTTCGCGTGTTGCTTTTTTTGTCGAACATATTGATTATATTTGGCTTGAGCTTTTGCCCCACCATGTGCCAAAAAACTTTAGCAAACATTTATGAAAACCGTTCTTATGATCGAATAAGATTATTATTTTATTTTATTCTATGTAATGAAAGTTCGACCGAGAATTGTAATTGTGTTCACATTCAAAAGCAACAAATAATCATAACTTTTCTAAATCTCAATCGATTTCTATAATATTTGTCGTGAAAAACTCTTACTTGAATAGCACTCGAACCACCATGAAATTTACAACATTTGTTAAATAAAACTTTTGACTCACTCGATCTTTCGCCCCACCTTACCCTACTCCAACTGACGATGATGGAGCTATGTGGATGATGGTCTGGAGCAGGTTTCAAGTGTTTTTCTCCATCATCGTTTTCTTTCGGTGAAGGCTTTCGATCTTCTTCCAATGGAAGATAGATCGTCCGTCATCTCTCGTCGTCGTAGTCATGGTGGATTATGTTCTGTGTGCAATGCTGTTGTTGGAGCCTAACGCTGGCTTGAGAGCCAAGGAATCTAACGTTTTACTTTAAGACCGGCTCAAATTGAATATTGTTTTGCGTTGCTCTACTGTGATGGGATTCCGTTGTTCATTGTGGAATGTATATTGACCGTGAACACTAGTTTTTGTGCACGTTTCTATTGGGCTGGTTGTTTCTTACCGTGTTACAAATCGCACAAAAGAGTTATGACTAGATCGGCTCATTTACAATAATGCTGGGCAACACTGGTCCACATACTTTTACCATATGCAACGGAATTAATAGATTTTGGCCCGCTGGCTTCCAATCATGAGAATAAGTGAGTTTTTATTCGCAATTCTGTATATTTTCTTGGAATTTTCCAGTAACAAATATTATTTTGAAAATACTTCCCAATGTATTCCCCATACAAATATTTTTCAGCGTTACCTTTTAGCGATTTTGCATAAATAATAGCGCATGTGCGTTACTATGTGATGAGTAGTGATTCAGGCGATGTATGTCTTCTTTTTGGCATTAACGTCACAACAAAGCCTGCTTCTCAGCTTAGTGTTCTTATGAGCACTTCTACAGATAAAAGGCAAAATGGAACATAACTTTATCTAGTAACATTAAAATTTTTGTATCGCACTTAATTCAATATATGTTTGGTAATAAATATTGAAAATATTGCATGAATCACATTATTATTAGATTTAGATTTATTTTCTTCAAGAAAATAATGAAAACAAAATTAAATCTATATAAAAACTAACTTGCAGATTTACCATTGGGAATTTTCTGCATAAAGTATGATAAATGTTGTGTCAGAACACCAACAGAGACCATTTTAAAACAAACATATCAATATGTGATACGTCGTTTTGATTTGAATGTGTATACAAAATAAGTTATGTGAAGCATAACATAAAGTACAATTGGGTTTGTAGAAAAGTTGCATTAAAACGTTTTAATGGCTTTCCAATAACTGTCAAGACTTATCATATGCTAGAATTTTCCCGTGTGGACAGCCTATGCAATACCAATGAAGTTTTCAATCAAATTGGTTTAATACTCATAATTCTATCAATAATTATTAGCTTTCTAAGAGTACAGCAGCTGTTTCTGATTATTGTCATACTTTTACTGCAGAAAATTAGGCGGCGTCCATTTATTACGTAACGCTAAAATTGGAAAATGTTGACCCCCTCCCCCCCCCCTTCGTAACGCTTTTTGTATGGAAAATTTTAAATTTGTGTATGAGCCGTAACGCTTGAGCCTACTCCCCCCCTCCCCCTAGAGCGTTACGTAATTTGTGGATGCCGCCTTATTAAATGATCATAATAACACGATAAAGGTAAAGGTAGCACTCTGTGTTGCATGTTATCCCACATCAGGGGTAGCATGAAAAATGTATATTTTTCGTCTCTCCTGATCCCAAAAAACCAAACACTGATACAATTAATACCGTGTGGTATTCTTCACGTGGCGATTAGGATACTAGATGGTTTTTGTCTCATCTGAATCCTCAAAGTTTTCATCCATATAGCTTTGAAGTTGAAAATTGTTGCAAGTTACCCCGTTTGACAGCACCTCATTGAAAATTAATATTTTCATATGCTCCTTTTTGTTTTTGGTCTTACAACCCAACCACAATAGCGTTTTCTTCTAAACTTGGTGTTTTACAAGCTCTTCCACATTAATGACCTTAGATCTTTCTCTGCAAATTCACTTTTTTTTTTCTTGAATTTCCACATCATTTACATTTCGTAATTCCTTAGATACCTCAAAACAATTGGTTTCAAGTCCAAAATCATCACCGAGTTCGATGTTTTAAATGCATGA
Organism: Aedes aegypti; assembly: GCF_002204515.2. Taxonomy (NCBI): domain Eukaryota; kingdom Metazoa; phylum Arthropoda; class Insecta; order Diptera; family Culicidae; genus Aedes; species Aedes aegypti. Next base: position 245,597,625 of record NC_035109.1, read on the forward strand.
ATTGGAAATATAACTCATTTTTTTCCTGAAAGTTTCACCAAAATCGATCGAACGATTGCAAAGTTACAGAATTTTGAAACTTCGATGTCAGCACTGTAATGGTTAACGTTTTTGATCTACAGCCATCGACATCGGCCAATCTATGCTTAAAATGTGATTGACAGACTTCATTTGGTTGATTTAAACTCTCGAAATTGTAATAACCCATAAACTTTTCGAATAAAGTGCGATTTTATCAAAAGGCCCTCTTTATTCAAAGTACAAATTTGACCTCAACTCTTAACAATCTCATTAAGGATTTTTTTAATAGACATTCCCTATCTTGTCCTCAAATAGACATCACATTATCATGTCTTTCTTCTTTTACTTTCTTCTTCCTGGCATTACGTCCCAACTGGGCTTAGTTTAGTGTTATTATGAGCTCTATAAACTGTGAGCTTTTTTGCCAATTGACCCTTTTTTGTACCGTGTATCGTATGCCAAGCACGAAGAAAGGTGTCCTACATAGGTAAATATAACGTGCAGTTATAAATAAAACTGTAAAAATACTGATTTTTGTGCAAAATTTCATTCAACCCAGAAATTTTATGTCATTTTTTTCAAATGCAGATCAAGAATTTGTTTTAAAAAACAGACGTGATGCTCGGTGTGAGAGAAATGTAGTCTTGTTTATGTCTTCATTTTCATGTTTATCATAAACAAGAACATTCCTTCCCAATTCATAAACAATTATTGTTATACCAACTACCGAAAAGCTAAACATTACATATAATTTGCAATTGGATTAGATGGACAAATTGATGTGAAAATTTGCGAAAAAGTTACACGTCTTCTCAGTGAGAATCGAACTCACGACTCCCCGATCTCTAGTTGGGGCGCGTTAACCACTACGCCATGAGAGGACTCATGAACGCAGAAGTTAACCTGAATTCGATTTCAGCTCAATAATCACGTGGTCCTCTTTCGCAAAGTGCACCTCTTTCGGAAGAATTAGATGCCCATCCAAACACAACGCTTTCTATATATATCCAATGCCTAGCCCGAGAGCGCATTGTTTTTTTTAGGTATAGGAATAGCACACTACACTAGCCAGCAACTGCGCTGGCTGAGGTTTCTATTGTGTGGGCTTCCAATGGGTCGCGACGTTCTCAAACGACCGGTTACGGAACATGAGTCCGTTGCTCGATAAATACTTGTTTTAATTATGAATCGTGGTTTACGGCCAACCAGCCGAGTGGAAGTTTAACAACTACCGAAAAGCTAAACATTACATATAATTTGCAATTGGATTAGATGGACAAATTGATGTGAAAATTTGCGAAAAAGTTACACGTCTTCTCAGTGAGAATCGAACTCACGACTCCCCGATCTCTAGTTGGGGCGCGTTAACCACTACGCCATGAGAGGACTCATGAACGCAGAAGTTAACCTGAATTCGATTTCAGCTCAATAATCACGTGGTCCTCTTTCGCAAAGTGCACCTCTTTCGGAAGAATTAGATGCCCATCCAAACACAACGCTTTCTATATATATCCAATGCCTAGCCCGAGAGCGCATTGTTTTTTTAGGTATAGGAATAGCACACTACATCTAATCCAATTGCAAATTATATGTAATGTTTAGCTTTTCGGTAGTTGTTAAACTTCCACTCGGCTGGTTGGCCGTAAACCACGATTCATAATTAAAACAAGTATTTATCGAGCAACGGACTCATGTTCCGTAACCGGTCGTTTGAGAACGTCGCGACCCATTGGAAGCCCACACAATAGAAACCTCAGCCAGCGCAGTTGCTGGCTAGTGTAGTGTGCTATTCCTATACCTAAAAAAACAATGCGCTCTCGGGCTAGGCATTGGATATATATAGAAAGCGTTGTGTTTGGATGGGCATCTAATTCTTCCGAAAGAGGTGCACTTTGCGAAAGAGGACCACGTGATTATTGAGCTGAAATCGAATTCAGGTTAACTTCTGCGTTCATGAGTCCTCTCATGGCGTAGTGGTTAACGCGCCCCAACTAGAGATCGGGGAGTCGTGAGTTCGATTCTCACTGAGAAGACGTGTAACTTTTTCGCAAATTTTCACATCAATTTGTCCATCTAATCCAATTGCAAATTATATGTAATGTTTAGCTTTTCGGTAGTTGTTAAACTTCCACTCGGCTGGTTGGCCGTAAACCACGATTCATAATTAAAACAAGTAATTATTGTTATATTAATATTATTTTCGGTCCTGTCAAAATACTGAGGAAATTACTAAAGAAAATGATTTTGTTTTAAAATCATTATTATAAACTCAACAACAGGAATTTTTAAATTCCTACAATACTTGGTTAGTTTAAAAAAATAACTGATTGGAAAACATCAAATAAATTGCACTCACTCCGTGCGTGTACTCATGAGATAGATAGATATGGCTTATGAGAAGGGTCTTCAAAACTTGTAACCTTCTAAATTTATTGCGTCACCAAGTGGCTCGGTAGCCTAAGGACTGTTCATTTTATAAAGTGGACACTTTGTTTATGCTATATCTTTTTTATTTATTGAAAAAATCGAAACCGGTTTTCTGTTGCTTTAACTAATATTCTACAATCTTATGAAAATATAAAATCTTACAAAATGCTTTTGGTTGAAGAACTAAATAGTTTTTCCAAAAACTTCTAAGAAAAACTATTCATCAAAGTTAAGCATTATTTTTCGCGTAACAGAAATCCTCATTTTTATGCACCAATTGTGTGTTGGTATCCTTTACTACAGTCAACTCTCCATGAATCGATATCGAAGGGACCATCGACACATGGAAATATCGAGTCATGGAACAGCAATGCTATGGAAAGTCGTTAGAGGGGACCATCATAGTAACCAGGGTTGGGAAAAAATCTGAAATTCACTCTACAGTAGCCAAGCAAAGCCAATCACAGTCAGCGAAGCCAGTGAAACTCACGGCCATCGCTGCTGTAGGCAAAATGCCTTGAAAATAGCAAAACACCCGTTGCTAATGGCAACCCAAAACTACTGTAGAAAAATGTTCTATTTCCCGCTGCATTTCCCGCATTTAGAGCCTTCAATGACACTCATGATTTAGAAAATTCGTGCACCCAACATAGGCTACTTGATGAGATTCACGTTTTTGAACTACTGTACTGGGAGAGCCTAGTGATTTTCGCGAAAATTCAAGCCTACTACTATTACCATTCCCAGCACTGATAGTAACCATGAAATTTGATTTTTAGTATGGTTCCATGAGTCGATATCGAGTAATGGAACATCGACTCATGGAGGTTTAGCTGTATTCTACTAAAGGTAGAGCTTAAGAAAAATCAATAATATTCCACCATTATCTGATATTAGGTCACTCTAGTAATTTATTCATTATGGCTAAAATTGCTGATACACCATCCTTTTATTCTCAGCAAAAAGTAAAGTAAAAAGCGCGTTAAAAATTGGTTTAGATGACTAAAAAAACTATCTTTGTATAATAGAGAGCTAAATAGTGAGGTTTAATTGAATTCTTTTCACCCGGGGGTCAATGTGGCGTAGTTGGCTACACGTTCGCTTTAAGCGGATGGTCATGGGTTTGATTCCCAGCCCCCTCAACAAAAACACAGCCCAGTCCCTCGAAGATGCGTCACGGAGGACGATGGAGGGACGTCCATCCTCTGGCTTCATCAGAGAGCAACTGCGGCAAACAGACCCTCTTCGCAGGCAGCAGCCTCAACACAGCACAATCGGCAAACCGGACCAACGCAATGAACAATGGATTCTGAATATGGATATGAACAACGACCCATGGTGGTAAGCGCATAACGCTCTTCGCATCTTTGTGTGAGATGACGAATGAGGAACCATGCACTATAAATAGATTTAGGCTAGAGCACAAAACAAATGTATCTAGTTATAGAAAATTGGCCCAGTGGTGCCCAAGTGGACAAAGCGGCCGACCAAATAAAGTAGAAGAAAAAAAAAAAAATTGAATTCTTATGCATAAATTTTACACTTTATGGTCGTTTTATGAAAAAAGCTCATACTTTCAAAATCATGTACGCATAGTTATCGATCTACAGCAAATTGTAAGCGTTTTTCTCCAAATATGTTGATAGGTAATCTCAGAATAACATTATGAAAATAATGCACGGAAAATAAATTCGATAATATTACAGCAGTGTTCCCAATTTAAATGATTGACATTGTGCTTTGAGAGGTCTTCAAACAATAAAGTACATGTTTTTCAATTGTGCATAAAATATGACGGATGGACTTAATAAGCAAAACAGATTTTATATTATGTCTTGTTTTGGGTATATAGTGCCCGTTCAATTTTGAAACGGTTCTATTTTGGCAACAAGAAACCGTTCGATTTTGGCTACATATTGTTCGATTAATGCAACATTCATTCTTACGCCGTGCCAAAATCGAACGGTTTTCCAAAATTTGTTAGATATTGGCAGTTATTATCAACAATTTCTACAATTTATCCATAACTAAGGTTGTTTATGGAAACCACCCAACGCAACAGTCCGCGATGCTCTGTTTTCTCGCAATCTCAATTTCCTAAATCCTATATATAAATTTCTAAAAGCTATTGACTTTCCTATCTAATTTTTGTCTTTAACAGTGAATTACTATTACCTGCGACTTGAGTGATTGACGGATGTCTTAAGCCATATATCAAACCGATTCCGTTTCCTCAAATTTTCCTCAAGCCACCATTTTGAACTGCACGACGCCTCCAATAATACCATTGAGCTGATCAAGGATGTTTTCTCTCGCCTCAATGTACACTCAATTCGAAATTATTGCCGAATCGATTGTTGCGCTTGGAGAGGGCAACCGAGTTCACCCTCTCAGGCGAAAGGCGACATGGCAAAGAGAACGTTGAAATGAACATTGCGCGAGAGTCAGCCTCGTTCGATTGACACGTATGTTCATTGCAGTCTACTTGTGTTAATTGGTGATCCATTCTTCATTGCCGACAGGCTGTTCATTATCGTTTCGTGATCCGATCCTGCGCGTCAATTTGCACTGCTCGATCGGATCACTATTCAATTGTGTGAAGATACTATCGGTACGTGCATGCGACCGACGCTCGGGCGCTTCTAGGAATATTTGCGACCATATATATTATAGACGGTGCGTGTCAGCAAACTGTAACTTTGTAACAGAATGCATAAGAGACTCCTACGGTATATCAGAAGATACCTATTGGCGTGGTAGAGAATTAGAAACTGTCTGCCGAATCTTGGATGTGATTCTTATGATTAGAATTCAAATGTGTACTCGTATATGCGCTGGTATTAAGTACGGCATCTCGCACGGATTTCAAGATTTTTTTCCTTTAATTACTTTGCGAATTAATATTTCAACAATGTCGATGTTCAACAATGTTTTCAATTTTTAAACAAAAAATCTTACACTAGCAATGGGGAAGAAGGGTTCGAGAAACCGACGAAAATTCTAACGTGAACAGTCCTTTAGTATAATGTTTTCACAAATGATTGTGATATAAGAAGTATCGTCTTCATCTTCTTGTAGATTTGAACTAAACATTTCTTTTTCCATTGGTAATGAGCATTTGGACGAATTTTAATGCATAGGGTAAGTTAGTCATATTGATGACGATAACCAATTTATAGCATTTGAAATGGTTCTGTAGGAAGGAGTATGACATATTCACTGTAATTTTTACATTTTAATATTTTTTGTAGGTTTTTTTTTATATGATTATTAATTATAACGTGATAAGAGTTTTCTGGATGAATAATGTTCGAATGTTTCATTATCCAGTGCCTTTAGGCGAAGTAGGCCATCATTGAAATTTGTACGCGTCGTTGATGATTGTTTCTTATTCAGCTCAAGATTTTGAATCAAAGAAAATCAGTTGGTTTTGTATTGACACAACTGAAAATATCTGTATACTATATGCATGTTAGCGCGTACAGCAATACCTTTTCAAGACAATATAAACTATTAAGGCTGCATTTTATAACTTTGAAATTGCCAGCCTCACAGTCATCATGGCTGCCTAAACTAATGACGGGTTACTTATCCTTAAGAAAGCTATGCATTGAGTATATGACAATTTATCCATGTAATTCATAATATTGTTGTATTGTCATAGTTGTCACTTTTACTTGGAATTGAATAGTGTGACTGGTAATGGTAAAAATGATTTTTATTTATTTTCAGTTATTAAACTTCCAAAACTTGTGATATTATGTAATGAAGACAAATCCAATTTCTGCAACATTTAATTCCTTTCAGAATTTTTCTTTGTGATTTTATTAACTAATTCCAAAATTTAGTCACCGTGCGTTTGTCATGATAATTAATTTTTCAATCAACTCTCCCTAACTCGACATGGAATGACAGTTTTTAGGCAGCTTAGCTTAGCTTAGCTTAGACTGACTACACATATCAATGGTTGCTATTCCGTGATTGACCGAAGTCAGTGAAAATGCACAAAGAATCAACTAGAAGTTCAGCTGGGATTGGCCATAATCTTCTTCAGTGTGCATAATTCAGTGCCTCTATTTATACAAGGTCAATAACGGCGCCGGCCACGTCCTTGCAGTCAGGTGGGATTGAGGGAAGGAATGTTAGTGTGTAACCTTTGCTATTTGGAGACCGTGTTTGCCTCTGCATCTCCACAAAGCTTACTGGGAGGGATGTTTGTTAATGGGGAGGATCGTTGGGTCAAAGGATTCACTTTGATAAGCGATTAGACCATGATAAACAATGATTTGTGAGATATATACATGCTTATACGTAAATATAATTGTTCATATAATTTCTATGTAGAGGAAAATTATGCCGACACTTGAGGTGACGAACCATTCAAAGTTTGTTGAACAAATACCTAAATGTAACATTCCTACAGCTGTCAGTACGAAAGCATGTGTTATTATATTTTACTCATTTGAAAAGAAACAAAAGACTCAATTGGTTGGGACATCATAGAACACTCTTATTCTTATGCCGACACTTACAGTGGCGAACCATCCAAAGTTTGTTGAATAAAGTGAACCTTTCGCAAGTCTACACTTGTAGTGTCGAACCATTCAAAGTTGTTTTAATTACAAAAATAAAGGTATATAAGGGGTGTTCTGAAAATAAAAAATGTTAAACATAAATAAATCATGAATCAGAGTTTGTGTCGACACTCACAGTGACGAACCATCCATAGTTTGTTGAAACATCATATTTACATCCAACCATTGTAACGATTAAATGTGCAGTCATACATATTTTATAGATTAGAAATAGTAGCATGAAACGAGCTCACCAATTGATCCGTTATCCTTGACTGAGCAGCCACAATCCACTTTTAGCTTCACTCGTTTGCTCGGCTAGCACTCAGAAAAAAAAAATAGGCGCGCGACTCGAAAAAAAAAACACGGATGACAGCTCGGGCTTTCTTGACGCACTGCCCAGGAGCAAGCGTCAAGGTCGTCGAAAGATCAAAAAGAACGAACCGATCGCGCCACTTTTTAACTTACTCCAACCGAACTCCCCGATCACGCCACTTTTTCACTTACGAGATCGACGCGCGACATGTTTGATCCTGCCCTCGTCGCTCGCTCCGGCAAAAGCAAGCGTCAAGGTCGAAAGATCAAACAGAACTCGGTAGAGTTTTTGATTTATTGTGGATGAGAAAAACAGAGGTGTAGTAACCGAAAGTGGTCCAGCCAAGGCAGCTGGAATGACAGTTTTTAGGCAGCATCCAAAAATTTCAAATTTTGTTGCCCTGAAAGGAGTTATAAGCCTTTATATAACTATTAAAATAATCATAACACTCAATTTTAAGAAATTTGTTATAATTTGGAGAATATTTGTAAATTTTCTTGAACATATCGATTAACCTTTATAGGAAACTGAAACAGATCCCATCGAATTGGGTAACATCGACATAGAGAGGAATTGACTTAGAGAGGGAAAATTGCACGTTTTTAAGGGTAAGTAGCCCATCATTCGTTCTGGCATCCATGTTGACTTTGCAGCTCGCAAATTCAAACTAATAAAACTTAGTGGTTATATTGAATATTGATTCAGAAAACCATCACTATGCGCGCTCACATGCAGAAAGTATGTTGATACTTTTTTCAGTTAGGTCAGTGAAAAACCAACCCAACTAGTTCAAATTACTGTGAACGAGATCGTCTAAATAAACTTCACACGAACGCAATTCGTCTTTCCATTATTCTTATCAAAGTATCCAAAAGTATCTACAGTCAAAGCTTATTATAACGACATCGCAGGGGACCGTCATTATAGAGAAAAGTCGCCATAGAGAATAGTTATTACAACAAAATATTTTTCAAGGTGTCGAAAAATGTCGCTATAGAGAGCTTTTATCACTATCAAAGTTGTAGTTATAACGAGCTTCGACTGTAAAAGACTTTGAGAAATTCTTCCAACTAATCAATCAAGATTAGTCAATGCCTAATGCTCAATGAGCGACCTCCGGCGGTTGTTATTTGCCAAGATAAATTTTCCTATAGTAAAACTCATACGCATTTTTAACGGCTGGCGCTAAATTATAGTATAACCGATCGAGCTGAAATTTTGCACAGTTTTTACACAACCCAAATGCAATCCAAAAAGTGGAATGGAGCGAGAATCTGATGTTTATCCCATACTAATGTACACAGCGCATTAAGGCTAATAGGATCAATTTGAGCAATGGTTAAAAAAGCTTTCCTTGGTTTGAATTAAACATAGTGTTTTAATTTGTAGTGTTGTTACTTAGACAGGATGCATCAAGTAAACTTACCTGACTCTAGACATGACAACAATACAACATTTTGAATGCAATTGAATTAAAAAAGTGTATACACCATGAAATCAAAAACAAATATTAACATGGTATATACCTATCCATTTCATAATCACCAAATAAACACATTGGGAAAAGAGCCTGATTATTATATAGAATAATAGTTTCGATTGACACCAACGTAAGTTTAATATACGTTGGTCCATAATGGTGATTTTGGGCCAATATTTTTACAGCAAATTAAAACCAGAATAATGAAAACAATGCGGTATTTAAATAATGGCTCCATCCCATTACCCCGAACGCTATTACCTCGAAAGCCATTACCCCGAATGGGTCATTACCGTGAACGCCACTACCCCGAATGAGCCATTACCCCGAATAGTGTGAGATACAATGCAGTATCATGTTTTGCGTGCAAAATTGATGACCATACTGATATAGAGGATTGACCATTCATGTATGCGTCTCTAATGGAAACTGGTAATCAATGATGTGTTAAATTCGTCGGTAAAATGTTCATCATATATTTTCCCTTCTTTCTTATGTCAGTTATTCTTTCGAAATATCTTGTTGACCACTATCTTCTTCTTTTTCTTTCTGGAACAGTGCCTGTTTCTCAGCTCAGTGGGCACTTCCGCAGTTCAAGCGTTTATTCACAAATTTTATAACGCCAAATATTGCCATTTGTGACACCCATCCACCCCGTCGTAATTATTTTGAACGGAAATTCTACAAAGTTTGAATGAGGTGTAACATTTCGATGACAACCACCCACATCCCCCTTCAGCGTTAAGAAATTTGTGAATAGGCTTTCAACAAAACAAGCCTTTCATTGACTGAGCGCTTTCCTTGTCTATTTCCAAATTTGTATATGTGCCTCTAAGCCCAGGGATGTCAAGGAACTTTTCAGTGCAATAATTCCACCATCGAAGGAATTTGAACCCATACCTTCAATATGGAACAGCTGCGTGCTCGCCGGTATTTGGACTTCTTGGTGGAGTTTAGATTCTAATTTTGTTTTAACAAAGATTTTTCTTTCTTATGAGTACAGGTTGTGCGATAGCATCACGTTGTTACAGTGATTATTCACGTCATAGCTGCAAGCATTTAACCGGAAATTTGCCCTTCTTTTTAAATAGGCTGTTCTTCTTAATTTTTGTTGGATAAGCTAGGCACTAATATTTCCATATGGAACAACTAATTTTTTTCAAAGCAGGATATCTTTAAGGCATTCATTGAAGTTTATTCTGCTAATTCTAATCAGGAATTTCCCCTTCTTTTACCTTCTTGCATTAAAACAGTCAGGTCTCTATCGAAATGCTCACCACTTTTCTGCCATCATCATATATTAACTGTATTGAATCAAACACAACTATTTTTTGTGGTTATCTTATTGAAACTCAGCTGAATGATCCCACAAAATAACGAAAGTATTACTGTAACGGTGATCAGAGGCTGCGGTTTTTCTAACATACACAAGTATATTAGCGTTTCTATGCCACCGCGGAAAGATTGTCTATCAGGTTGGTCTTTAAACGGTTTCCATAGTACATCACTTGCAGCGTTAATGGTAACCTTCTATTACCATCGTTTATGAAACAAAATCTTCTAGAAGATCTCAATGCTTGTGGTCGACATCCAAAAAAATGAGTGAAGAAAGTGGGTAGCAGCGTCCAAAACGAAAATTTACTACATCCTTATTTCGTGCATATCATAGCTATTCTTTTCATAATAAATTCACCCTTCTTTTTAAAATAAGCTGTTCTTCAAAGCATTGCATGTGTGAATCTCATCAAAATAAGAGGACAAACCCAAACAAAACTCAGTATTTAAAAGTTGTTTTATGAAAATCTTGCTCCTTTTTTTATCTCCTAATATTCAATTTTTAAATAATTTTTAAGCCAAACTTGTTTAATACTCATAAGGAATCGTACAATTTTCTCCCCACCTTCTAATTAGAATTAGTCTCAAAATGTTATGGATTCAGGTTAATGGCGTTCGGGATAGTGACCCATTCGGGGTAGTGGCGTTCGGGGTAATGACCCATTCGGGGTAATGGCTTTCGGGGTAATGGCGTTCGGGGTAATGGCATTCGGGGTAGTGGCGTTCGGGGTAGTGTCATAGAGTCTAAATAATACATTATAAATAGCCACTGGATGGCCATGGATTAGTTCCTTGACACCCACACGACAATACGCACGTCAGTATTCATATTAGATGTTCTATTTTCTGAGTTATGAATGTAATCTTTGAATTCGTATTATAATTCACTCAAATGTTCGAAGCTTATTTTAAAATGTCCACTATTTCAAAAGTTTTATGATGTCGGTCGTTCTAAATTTGGCTTTCATTGCAAACGAAAATTGTGAAAATAATACGAAAAAAATTGTTGAAAAAAATTGAACTCCCGTTTTTAACTTTAGCAAAATTAGATTTTCAACAAATAAAATAAAAATAAAACAGTTTTCTTCAACTTTTTAATAAGCAGAACGCTTCGTTGAATGCAAAATAGGGCGATTAAGTATTGCAGTTTGATATTTAAATTTAAACCAATTAAACTGTGTAACAAATAATATCAAGGATATCTCACGTCTTCTTCTGCAGTATATCATAAAGTATAAAATCTTTTTCAACTGTTTCGGATTAAAATAGTTTTCCTGCATTTATGCTCAACGCTGAAGGAGGCGGCAAATGATTGTCCTCATGATATTGAAGTCCATACAAAACTGTCAAATTAACATACAAAAAGCACTATAAAGGTGAGAACTGCAGCGTTGTTGAATTTGTGTTGTAAGAAAGTCAATTATACGCACGCACAAGCTGTCGGACTTGCAAAAGCATTGCAAACGGCCAGATGGATCTTCGTAGGTGCGAGCCGTGTCCAAAACGAACAACATAGCAAATAAAAAAAAAGTATCGCAATAGGTGCGAATAATGCGAAAACCGCCATGGAATGATTGCGATCAAATGAGTGAAATCCCTCTCTTTTTTTGAAAATTATCGGGCGGTGATTCTCCTCCGGTGCAATCTGTATGCAGCCGCTATCATGGCATGAATCAATCGGCTACGCTGTGTATCTTTGTTCATTTGCAAGAAGAGAAGAAAATGAACAAGTCAACCGAATGACACAATCCGTTCATTTATTGATTTGCCCATGCGCTGCTTCTCCTACCACCCGGTGCGAAGAGGGAAGGTGAAAAAGAGAATAATTATCGTTGGCTCTCGCTGATTCTCTCGCCGATCAACAACACTGGAGCTGATCATCACCATCTCATCTGAGCAACTTCACAAATCCATTGAGAAGATGGAGTGACAAGAGAATCGTCCTACGATGCATCCCAAGCCCCGAGTTTAGAATTTCTAACTTGCCGTGAAAGTAAGATGTAGAAGCTAAACAAAATTAATACAAACATTGTATATAACATTATTGAATCGGCCCCTAATACTTTATGGTAAGGGCCTAAATAAAGATAGGTTTGAGGGTTTTATGCCTACAGAAGAAGAGATTTTTTTCACTCCTACAGGCTTTCCCTCAATCCAAAAAAAAAGGTTGTAGGATTGCTTTGTAATTGAATTCACAATAAATTTTGTTAGAAAAATGCACTATGAAATGATCGTTCCATTTTGGCACGGTTCAATTTTGGCAACATGAAAATTCTAAACTGTTACCAAAATCTAACGGACACTGTATAAACAAGAAAAAAAACCTTCCTTAAATCCTTATCAGTCTTCTAAGATCATCTTTCTACTCTGAGTTTTATAAAAGCTTGCTTTGAATTCATTTCAATTTGCAGGATCGTTTTGAATCCTGATTTTTTTCTGATCTCAGTGAGCGGGATTGGTTCTGGGATTCAATCCTGAGATAAAATCCTTGTGAATGAATTGTCATTCTTCTTCAGCTAAGTGAGAGTGTTGTGTAAGATTTGTTTCTTTCTTTCCTATGGAGAAACATCATCTCCATAGGTACCGTGTTGATTTAAATTGCCCAGATGCTTTGAATTCCAAACACCGACCTCAATGCATTCAAAAATGTTTGTTTTGTTAACTTCCATGAATAATGAATGTAGAAGACGATTCTAAGCAAAAAATATCGAAATTTAGATTAACAATATTGTTAAAAAGGCCAGTGTTCGACTATCTAAGCGTCTGGCAATTTGAAGTAATTTTAGTTTAAATGAGATAAGAACAGAATCATCAAATAGACAGATAATCTTTCAGGAAGAAGATGGATAATATGGCTGTCTTCTCGCCTTTAATATTTACTTATGACGGAGTAGATAGGTGGCAATAAAACAAATAATTATGATTGTCAAAACGTATCCTTGAAATAGGTTGTCTAGGGGAAATGAATTGTAGTAATTTGTCAGAGATGAAATTGATAATTTGATAGTCCCAAAAAAAATATCTTTATTTCACTTGAAACTTAAAAAAATGTTTATTATGACATCAATAAATGCATTCGTTCGTTCCTCTATGTTATAGTTTCTGGAACAAGCATACAATTTGAGTTTGATATTAGTAGAAAATAAAACTAAAAGGAAGGTTGTAAAAACATTGCAAGTTAATATTTTTCAAAAGATATTTATTTTTCATTTCTAAAAATCGCATTCCATATTATAGTTGATTTTATGCTTGTTTAATTTAAGCATATTCTTCACGTAATAAAGGATGGGACTGTAATTCACTGTAATAAAACGAACCAACGGGAATATTTAATGGTCAAAACAACGATCACGGTAGGAATATGTAATATACTTTACCAGAGACGAACAATTGCCCGAGTGTCCTGTCAAAGACAATTTTTCACTAATTGTTTGATTAATTTACTAGATTGACTAGATTTATTTTAATCATAATCCTCAATCGAGAATATATACAAGACGCATGTATCAATGCATGCCTGGATCGGAATATAATAAGCGCATGCAATCGATCTTGATCCGTAGGTTTTGGTTTCAGCAGCTCTTGGAGTGAGATTTTTTGAAGACTGATCCTTATCAACAAGATCTAGCCTTGAGTTAGTTTTTCTCGGAGCCAGCGCCTTCAGAAGAAATCGTCACTTTTATCTTAAAACTTTAAGTGGCTGTTTCGTGGCAACCCCGATTCCTGCCAAGCATGTGGCAACGAAAAAAAAAATGAATTGATTGATTATTGATATCCAAGGGCAGAGCTTTAACCTATAGATAAAAAGTTCAACATTTTTTATCCCTATATTAGGCTGATACAATTTTTTTTCTATCTTTATTAACGAGATTTTTAACCCTGGGCTAGTTTATCTCGGGACCAACGGCTTTACTTCCCTTCCGAAGGAAGTCGTCACTGAAATTTTCAGTGACTATCTCGGGGATGGGATTCGATCCCAGGTCCTCGGCGTGAGAGGCGTGTGTTCTAACCATTACACCAGGTCCGCCCCCCATTATTAATTTTCTATTAAATGTCACCCCCTTCGAAAATTCGAAAATTTTGAAGGGGAGAAAAAAAAGATTCATCATTTTTTTAACGACAGTTAGGGTTTTTCAATTTTTAAAGTAAAACAGGATAAATAGTGATTCAGAGGACGATTGAAAAAAGTTTAACAACTATCCTCAGAAAAAAAATTAAAAAAAAATATTTTGCGTCTTTTCTTTTTCTTATTTTTGTCAATTATTTCGTCTGATGTCAAGAAGTTCCTTCAGAAAATTTCAATATTCAGTAGAATTTTCTGAAGGTACTCCGTGACAACCATAAGACGTGTAGTTCCTGGTGGAAATTTGGAAGTAATTTCTGCGGCTACTTTTAGAAAACATCTAGATTAAATTGTTAAAGGTACCTACAACGAAATATTTGTTGGGATTCTTAAGATGTACGTAAAAAGAATCACTGACTGATTTCCTGAATTAATCTAAACAATAATACCTGAAAGAAACCTATTGGAAATACTTGAATCAGTTTCTGATAAAGTACATAATAATGATACATATAGTTATACTGTTCGTAATGTCACAAGTAATATTTGACGTAAAAACTTTGAGAAATATCCTTAAAGAAATGTCTGACTGTATTCTATAAAAAAATCATTATGAATTCTTTTTTTCCTGATTCTTGTTTGCTCTGTTTTAGTTCATGTTAGGTCTCTTCTTGGTCTCTATTTCAGGCATTAGAGACCTTATGCATTATGTTCACTCAGTCACTATCATCCCTGCAAAAACTGTATGTGTTACCAACATTCTGAAAACAGATGCGAAATTAGTTCTCGCATACTCTGAGATAACGCCCTAAAAGCCATTGGTAGCCACGTGTGTAGCTCGTTGTTTCTGAGCAAATGAAAGAATAAGCATCCAAACCAACATCACGGGCAGGTAAATAATGATTCTTTCTTCCACATAGCATTGTTAAATAACATGAAAATCCATTCAAATGCTCAGAAACAACGAGCTACACACATGGTTACCAATCAGGCGTTGCAGAATTCGCTCTCATTTGAGAATGAAGCCCGATCAAAGCAAGCAAAGAAAAACATCCCATCTGTTGCGGTCCACGATCGTCATTGTATCGCAAGGTGTAACAAGTCTGATAAATGGAAGCAGCGAGCGAGAGCCCCAACGAGAGAGCGATGATAAAATCTATTTTTCTCGCTTGTTTACCGTTGGGGATAGGTGTTTTTCTTTACTGGCACGATAAACAATCCACGAACTTCCAATAACAACAGTGTCCCCCAGGCTTGGAGCATGTTTAGAGGGGTTTTATCATGCACTACTATCCCCCCAATCTGATCAAACTTGTAGCAGTATACGATAAACAGTCTCTCATAATGTGCAGCATGTTATGATAGTTACAGAGAGCGATACGTGAGAGATTCTCTCAATTTTCTCAGGATTCAATCCCTGTTACCAATGGCTTTTAGGGCGAGATCAGAAGTTATGCGAGAGTTGGTCAAAATCTATTGAATGATCGAAAAGTTTTGAGTATGTTGCCTAGTGTAATCAATTACCTTCGATAGTGAAATATTGAAAGCTCAAAACTTATAATCGGCTTAACTATAAATTATTCGCGGTTGATTCCTTTGATGAAGATTCTTCTTCTTGTTCCAATCTTCTGTACCGGACGGGAATGACTACGCCTTCCAATGATAAAATTCCCACAAAATATACGATGCAAATATTTTTGCGATGTGGGGTACCTGCCCTGCCTTGTGTGACTTTTTCTCGGTCGCTTATATTCAAGATCCGGTTTTTGTTTTGCGTTAGAAGGGGCGGTCAGCCACAACACACAAACCGTTGGTCGAATTACTATGGATGTAGAAGTAGGTATCTCGTAGCCGTCGACGATTGCTGAGATCCTGATCGGTACCTAGAGTATAGTGGGGCAAAAGATTGAGTATGGCAAACATTTTAATTTTAAAAGCTCTATTCAAAACAAATGGTATGAATATCGCGGTAATTCAAATACTATTCAAGTAGAAGACTTTTACTTCATAAAATCATACAAATCAATTAAGATTTGGGCAAGTTGTTGGCTCATAGTGGGACAGAAGTTTAAGCTATGTTATCTTAATCAAACAGTAGAGATCATAATCTAGTATGTATTCGTATGCAAACATCACTTTCTAAGTAAATGAAAAACAAATTTAGTACTATATCATTTAACTATACTTGAGTTTGTATCTTTTGACAGAAACGCCTATTTCGACCTTGACTATAAGGCCGTCTCCAGTGTCTTGTATTAGACTCGACATGAATATTTTTAATAGAAATGTTGATTATTCATATAAGGTTGAACTTTTGCCCCACCTTACTCTACTGGCCGCTTCAGCAGTATGAGAAATGGTGCAGCAAAACAATATTCAAGCCGACTTTCGGTTGGTTCAAGCATGCAACCAACCACACAGAGTACGGGGGGAGCAGCCCCTTCAAGGCGACCTCTACGATGAAGACCTAAACTTGTCGGGACATGTTTACTCACAGTTTGCTCGGTTATGCTCTGGAGATGCAATGGGACGATATAGATCCCACTCTTCAACAGCAGCAGCCACAGCGACTATGCACCTCCAATGTTTGAGGTAGTGGAAAGAATGTTGATAATATGCTAAGAAAACAAAGTATTAGATGACGAAGCATGACAAGAGGCGTCGCTTTATGATGATGGTAATCGGGTTTAATTTTAAATCTAGCCTTTTATTTGATTTGAAATGCGTACAGAACAATTTTAGACATCGTGATGTTATCAAGAAAATCATTGTGGGGATTATCAAGGGCTTAAGCTGTCATATTTGTTCTTCTTTGGCGGGCCTATGCATTGTGCAAAAGCTTTTTATTATTCCAACACAGGTGATACACATTACTATTTTACGACGAAAATTATTATCCGCCATTAGCCACCACCTCGCAGTGGCGCAGCTAAGGGGGGAGTTTTGGGGGTCAAAACCCCCCCAGAGCCGAAAAATTATAAGCTTACCAAGTATATTTTTGAAATTCAACACTACGCATCATTCAACTACAAAGCAGTAACCTATTCTATTTCGTATGAACATTTTGAATGCCAGTGGTTTATATTATTATTATAAAAGCTATATATTTTAGGATCTGTTTTTTTATTCTTAAACTCTTTAGGGAGTTTGATAAAAACAAAAGTATTTGGTAAATACTCCTATAACACGCTAATAAATAACCAATTTTTTTAGTCTTTTTTAAATCAAACTGAAAGTGTTGTGTCAGGATTTTGAAAAACTTTTGGATATATTCTCGCATAACCTGTGATCTCGCCCCAAAAGCTATTGGTAATCGAGTGTGTAGCTTGTTGTTGCCGAGCAAACGAATGGATTTTCACAATGCTGCGATAAAGAGAAGATCCTCCTGAGACATTAATTTGCTCAGAAACAAGCACCTACACACTCGATTACCAATGGCTTTTACGGCGAGATCACAAATTATGCGAGTATTGTAACTTTTGCTTGGGTGCAGCATTTGAAATACAGTTGACTCTCCACAACTCGATATTCTATAACTCGATAAGTCGATATACTCTATAGCTCGATGGAGTTTTCAATCCCTTCAAATTTACATATATCGTACATCTCCATAAGTCGATAAGTCGATAACTCGCTATCTCCACCAGTCGATGTCACGTGAGAGGTAAACTTTCCTCCATAACTCGATATCTATTTGAAAATCATTCTCATTTTAGGAAACTAATTCTTGTTAGTAGGTGAATAAATACATGCAAGGTGTAAAATAAGTTGAAAAACATCAAAATAAAATCCAAAAATTGTCAGTAAAAGGAACGTGATTTTTCGAGTATTTTGAAAAAAGTTTTTAAATAATAGTTTGTAAAATACTTTTAACAAACTAATATTGCTTTCTTACAGAAGTGATCATATATGTAGGTTTCTAGCAACTTTACTTAAATATTCGGATTACGAAAACGAAACTCATGCTTAACTTCAACACTTTATTTGTGCCAACAGCGACCGAGCTGTTGCACCAACCAATACAAACTAATTCAATAGATTTCCCAATTCATTATGTTTGATCCCAGCTTCCCGATCTAAATTTATTTAAACTCAAATGTTCAATTTAAATTACAACAATCGGCCGTCCTGACTTCCAGCAGACCCTGATGGTGAATGACGAATCCTTATAATTATCATCACCTTCATCGTAATAATATTTTTTCAACTTTCTATGCTTCCTTCTTGCAGCTATAGAGACATTTTGAATAGGCAACACAGTTCTATTGCTGTTGTATGAGTCACTGGTGAAATCTAAAAATCGATGTTCTTTTTGTTTCGGGTACCGTACGCTGCTGGGCTTGCATCTGTTTTGTTTGAGTGATACTCGGCGCTGGATACTGCTGTTCATCAAATTTGGATCACATCTCGCTGTTTTGTTATCATCTGGTTCTGGTTTGCACTCCTCAAAATCTTCCTGTCTTCTACGTGGTCTTAGCACATCATTGATGAGAGAATATTGCTTCATATCGGCATTTTGAGGCTCACTTTTTGCGCCATTTGGCGTACTTGGCATTTGCCTCAAAGAGTCAGTGTCATTACGTTGCACATATGAAATTTCTTTTTTCAACTTGTAGTTTTCGCAACTTAAATTCCAAATTTTTTTACTCATGCAAGTCATTTCATAAACAAGTCGTGAAATTTCTAAATTCACGTTTATTAAATGATCAAAAAGAACTTGATCAATACTCTCGTCGTATGATGCCATAATAGCGTTCATCTTCACATGCATCTCAATAATCTTATTCACTGCACTGATATAAGTATTCGAATTCGTATCCTAGATCCCGGACGAGCCCCCAATTTGTAGGTTTCTAGCAACTTTACTTAAATGTTCGGATTACGAAAACGAAACTCATGCTTAACTTCAACACTTTATTTGTGCCAACAGCGAACGAGCTGTTGTACCAACCAATACAAACTAATTCAATAGATTTCCCAATTCATTATGTTTGATCCCAGCTTCCCGATCTAAATTTATTTAAACTCAAATGTTCAATTTAAATTACAACATATATGTATTTGGAATACAGAAATTTTTTCCTTCGATTTTGTAATTTTTTGTGTCGGTATCTATAACTCGATAATTCTATAAGTCGATGGTCCCGATGAATATCGAGTTATGGAGAGTCGACTGTATAAAAATTCTTACAGTTTCCTCAGCATTTTGGCAAATTTTGCGATCTTCAGAGCACGAATTCCTTGATCCATAAAGAATACGGATGAAAACATATCAGCGAATGCTATCGAAGTATTTATCTACCGGTTGAAGCATTTCGGCCCCGTTATAAATTTCAACAATTGTGAGATTTTGTTGGTGTGGATCTTGAATTATATTCTATTGTTGGGAAAACCATTCGAAAAAAGTTGAAAAATGTGACTCGGATTTGCCTATTAGAAATATGAATGCATTGGCGTCCCACTGCAATAGTAAAGCAATAGGCTTACCGTTTTGATTCATGTTACGGACATTAAGACCTCAGTGAAATATAACTCATCAGAAGGCATATAAAATAAATCATGTTTCTTCGTTAACGAGACTTTAAAACACTTCAAATGATGGGTGAAAAATTTGATTCTGCAACATGAATAATTTTAAATAAGCGAAAATGTGTAAATTTAAAGATTAATGGTCGTATTGAAACTTTTATGGTGTTGTTATCACATATTTGGCTATAAAATCTTCACAATGAAAGCAGAACTCATTTTGACCTTCGGATTTATTTTCTAAATTTCGAATTATGTAAGATGTGACAGTTAGAGAACTTATTAGTTCGGAAAACATTCACTAGATGCCGCTAGTGGCCAAATATTGTATTTGCTTGCATATCAGTTCTGTTATGAGATACAAAATTGGTGTCTTTTACAATGTTGAACAACTAAATCAGTGATCCTCAGCCCTGTTTTTTTCAACCATTTTTATTTTTGAAAGTGGAGAGTTCTCGTAATAATTTAGTTTGATGTCCAGCGATGAGATTCGAAATTGGTGTCGTCAACAAAAGTGTTCAACTTAATGGGATCTATTCGCCCAGAAACATAGTATTTTGGAAAACTCTCCCAAGGTGGCGCTAGTAGACAAGCATACTATTTGGTTATATCCCAATCCAGTGATTGAATACAAAGTTAGTGTTTTTGAGAAAGTTGAAGAACTAAATGAGACCTATTCGCCTGGAAACTTATTACTTTGTAAATCACCTAAATGGCTATACTGGGCACACATTTTATTCGCTTAAATATCAGTCCACTGATTAAATCCAAAGAAAGCTGTTCGCCTAAAACCTTCTTAGTTCAGAAGCCATTTTCATGATGGCGCTAGTCGCCAAATATTTTATTCGCCTATATTGAAGTCCAGTGATGATCTGGTATCTTCGAAAACGATGATCAACTAAAGGAGATATTTTCGCAAAAAAAACATATTAGCTGGGAATTGCTTTTATGTGCGAAACATCAAGGAAACAATCAGTAAGAAATTGGTCTGCCTGGATCAAAATAATAAAATCAATTTCGGATTCAATGCTCCTCACATTTTAAGATGAACCTTGACACCATTTATTGAAGGCTAAAAAAAGAAAACACATGTTTTTCTAGCCTTGATCTTTTGAAGGGAGTGAAGAACAAAAAAAAAAACGACAAATTAACTTATCCATCTATGAACTGAACTCCAAGGGTAAAGAGCGACTACCCATCTTCTTCTTCTTTCTGGCGTTACGTCCCCACTGGGACAAAGCCTGCTTCTCAGCTTAGTGTTCTTATGAGTACTTCCACAGTTATTAACTGAGAGCTTTCTTTGCCGATTGACCATTTTTGCATGTGTATATCGTGTGGCAGGTACGATGATACTCTATGCCCTGGGATGTCGAGAAAATTTCCAATCCGAAAAGATCCCCGACCGGTGGGATTCGAACCCACGACCCTCAGCTTGGTCTTGCTGAATAGCTGCGCGTTTACCGCTACGGCTATCTGGGCCCCTTGGGAATACGACTATGGACAATAAAAACGGAGCTGAATTCCAATTGTGAGATACCTTGGGCGTCAACGGGTTAAAAATACTGTTGAATATCGAGACATGGAACAGGAATGCTTTGGAAGGCTATTTGAGAGGACCATCGTAGTAACCATAAAATGTTGTTTTTAGTATAGTTCCATGAGTCGATATGGTCATGGAACATCAACTCATGGAGGTTTCACTGTAGTTTAACCTTTAGGGTACTGGGTGGCGACATCGAAGTTTCATAACTCTTTATCATTCGATCGAGTTTGATGAGATTTTTAGGAAAAATCGCAAATGAGTTATATTTTTGATGCATGCATTAAAAATTTCGAATTTGGTGATGGTTTATGACATAGATTCGATTTATTGTTTGGGGTACCTTGGGTATTTCCAAATTTAAATGATGGAGGATTGCAAAAAACCTTGTCACATTCATTTAAAAATCATTGTAAATTGATCTCTTTGACATAATTGCATACAAATGAAAAAATGGTCAATTTTTAAAGAATGTTCTAAGGTCAATAATTTGAAACTGCTCGTAAAACAGTAAGATGAGATACAGGTTCTTATGTGGAGGGATTTAATGACAGAATTAAAAAAGAAGATAGTATCAGTTCATTTTAAAGTGAAAAAAATATAAAATTCAAATCATCATACGATAACAGCAGAAGAGGATCCAGAATCAGCCGTTTTGAGCCCTATTGGAAGCTGACACGTAGTGTCCGAAAATTGTCCGAACCACTTTATAATCGATGACATGATTGTCTTTGAAAATGTACACCTATCGGATGTATAAAAATAAATTCAAAATTAAAATGCCAAAACGTGGGTTTGAAGTCTAAATGTCCCCCTTTGGGCAGGACATATGGTCAAAAAGGAGAACATGTCCTTCCAAAGGATACCATATGGTAAGCCTAATTTCATTGGATTTTGGTCCATTGATGCTGTTGCATGTTTCTGTGGAACCAAGGTCAATCGAGTTTGGTTCACGTTTTGCGAGGGCGAAAGGATATTCGTGTTCAGTCGATGATGGATTACCAACTGGTGAGCTCGTTTCAGGCTTATGATTACACAATTGCAATGTTACGTTTTTATATTTCTCAAACCATGTTGGCATAAACCCTTATTATATTTTAAATAATGTTAATATACATATACCTTTCTTTTTTCGTCAGTAGTAAAAATAACCTTTGAATAGTTCGACATTATGAAAGTCGGCGTACTACAGGGTCACGTGTTCTATACGGTTTCTTTTATAAAATATTCATTTTTTTTCTCACATTTACATCGAACTGCATTAAATTAAGAAGATTGAATAGTGTTAAAATTTTTCTTTCAAACTTCTATCATTATTGTTCTTGTATTTTTCAAACAAACTATGCATGGTTCGTCGTTTCAAGTGTCGGCATAAACCCTTATACTTATTAAATAAAGTTTTATTACACATACCTTTCTTTTCTCGTCATTACTAAAAAAAACTGAAAAGTTCAACATTTTAAATGTCGATATATTTTCCTAATCTTCTATCTTAAAATCTCTTTTCACCGCGAGACAAAATGCAAACATAGTTTTAAGTAAAAGTTGTATATTTCCCCCTTATCCATGGATCGCATCACCGACCAAAGGTGACTCTCGGTTCTTTTTCCTGCCTCACTAATAAACACCCTTCCCGTGGTGATTGAGGAGATGCAGAGGTATTCTCAGTCTCTGAAAATAACAATAATTACACCCTAATATTCCTTCCCCATCACAACTGACTGTAAGGACTTGGCAGGCACTGTTATAAATCAATAATATGAGATCTACTAAATTTGCACTTGTATGCGGAAACTCCCATCCCATATTCATTTGGATCGTAGTGCAATTCTTACCAGTTCTGATCAATCACAGAGTAGCAACCATTGACATGTTACAGTCAGTCTATGTTTCTAAATAATTGATTCAATAATCAGTATTTTTTATTTTAACAAAATTTCAATATTTGTTCTGGTATGGAAAAAAACTTTGAAATGTATTTTTTTTTTAACTAGTAATGCAAAATGTCCTCCTTTCTGAAATATCCTTCGGGTAAGCCTAATTAGAGCTCTCTTTTTCCCGCGGGTTTCGTGTAAGTATCTCTGCTTATGGGACCGCGTCCCCCCCTTTTGGCCCTTCATACAACGGTATTATGAATTCAAATTTACATACATACACTCCCGTGTAAAAGTTTAGGTTCACCACCTTAAAAGCATACGAAAGTGTTTTGTTCATATCTCTGTTCTGTATTTTCCATATTCATTTCCATTTGAGGCCCAAACTACTGTGCAAATTTCAGTTGATTGGTTTTAAGATATTCAGCGTGACAATTTTTCGCGCAACGTACAGTAACTCATTGATCACCTCATGGTGCAACATCAATACGGTTTATGACTTCATCCCATTTTTGAGGACGACGCTTCAATTCTATCGCCAACCATAAAACCAATTAACCTCAAGCCTATGATCGATAAACCTGACCCGGTTTGTTGCAACCCAAGGCATATCTGTACTACTCCAGTGATCACATTATACACCTCAATTTTATACACCATGCAATTAAGTCATTATATCATACATTTCACCGTTATCTTTCGCTCTCGTCATCGTCATATGTGTGATTCGCGATATACGCGCCCTTGCTCGCGAAACCAAACATCTCTATGACCCACATGATAAACTCGCAGTCACATGTGCAAACACAGTCCAAGCGATAAATCGGTTTCAAATCACAACAACCAACAAAGTAACTGCAAATGATCTAAAACGCGTATATGCTATTTTTATTCTCTTGCAGGAAATTGTGGCCAGCCACCAGGAGCTTCGGTGCCCAGAATGTCGAGTGTTGGTGGAAATCAAAATCGACGAACTGCCGCCAAATGTGCTGTTGATGCGGATCTTAGAAGGTAAGCTACCAGCCGGGTTAAATCCGTATCACAAGATCTTCCGTTTATCCGGTGAACCACACCGGAGTTCATACATATTAACACAGCCACGGTGTGTCTGAAACCGTCATTAGTGAAAAAAAAAAAATCCTATAAATTCTGCACTTACCATTTGAAAGATATGGATCCTAGCGTCCTCTATCTATCGTGAATAACGATTTCAGCCACACCGTGCAGCTGAACGCATCATATCATGCGGTTCAGTACCCTTCTTATCGCCAGACGATAGTGGTTTATCTTTACCGTATTATCTTTATTTCTCCAAACAGGTATGAAAACAGCTGAGCTGAACAATCAAAACACAAACATAAACAAAGCGGCCCGGACCGGCGTCGGAGGTGGCAGCGGGAACATCTTCAACCTACAATTGCAGCAGCAAAATCACCCAAGCATAGCGTACCATCATCAAGGTTCTTCGAATCATCAACATCAGCAGCAGCAGAAGAACAATAAAAACGATCAACTGCATCACCATTCGCATCAAGGTCGCATCATCGCAGGAAATGCGCTAGATTTATCGAAAATCCCACACGCGAAGGCATTCTACGACTTCGCCTCCAGTGAAACCAGGTAACTAAGTAATGGAATGCACATTGTAAAAGGGGTCCAAAGCGTGTGCAGGTTTCCGCAGACCTACTAAGAGGCGAGAGGCCTTTGTGTGCACCCTACACAAAACAGTCGTAAAACAGTCAATTAGATTTTTTTTCTAGAAAAGCGACGAGTTTGAGCGTTTTTGGTTACATTTCTTACAATGTTTCTGGCTTACATTGGCTCAGGCAGTGTTATAGAATCTTAATTTGAATGTCGCTGGGCTCACTAAATTACCTACATGGAGGTTTTCCTCATAAACGTGAGGTACTTCCATTAGCGCCACTTGAGCGCATAAGTCTGCAAAGATTGATCATTTATTAAAATTGTTAAATTAAAAAAAGATGCCAATGCTTAAAAAGCTCAGAATACACTGTTCAAGATGTATTCTTCTTTGTGGGATTTTTCCACATCTTATACTGGCAACTATTTCAGAATGAGATTTCTGCAAATATCTTCTCAGGGTTTCTGACCAATTGCACCAGAATTTTCTCTAAGAATGTGTTTTTAAATTAATGTTCCATGGTGTTCTGTCTTGAATAATTCTAGTAATTTATCAAGAAACTGTTCCAAGAATCCGGATAGATATTCCTCCAAGGTTTTTTAACTTGCATCATTGTATTTACTTCTTTTCCTTTAAAAAATATTTAGAGATTCACTTATTTTTCCAGTTTTTTTAGCACCATAGTGGTTTTTAAACTCTTCCAAAAGTCCTTGAGAAAAATATCTCCAAGAATACTTTCAGAGCCTCATAAAGGAAATCCGTCAAGAGTTTTTGAAGGAAATCCTTAAGTAATATCTGAAAGAACTCTTGGGAGAAAAACTTTAAAACTTTTGCAAAAACTACAGCAACGATCTCCAAAAGATCTCCTGAATCCTCGAAGAAGCCTTACTATATTCTTCTGAAAATTTGCTGGAAGGTTGAAAATCACTAAAAGTATATTTCGATGACATCGTGCTGAAATTTCTGGAGAAATACTAATTATTAATTATTGGAGAAATCACTAGGGGGGCACTGGGAAGATTGTTGATAAAATCCATCAACAAATATGAAAACCTAAATCAAATTTCTTTGATGATTTTACAGTAAACAGAAGTAAATATTTACACTAAAGTTTTTTTATACGGTTTTTTTTGCACGTTTTATTTTTACACGGCTTTTTTTACATGCCTTTCGGAATTTACACGGTACTTTTTTTGTACGGAATTCGGAATTATCATTTTTTTACTTATTCACACGGATTTCGGAATTAACACGTTTTTTTCTTATTTACACGGATTCCAGAATTAACACGGTTTATTTTTACACAGATTCCGGAATTAGCGCGGAATTTTTTTGCACGGCATGGGGAACCGTGTAAAAAAAGACCTTAGTGTATTCGAGAAAACTCTAATTGCTGTATATGTAACCAATGAAAAAAAATTATGGACAAAATCCTGGAGAGCAAAGAGTTGGGCTCTCTGGTGGAATTTTTGGATTAATCCTTGGAAGGTGTACTAGAGGAAAAATTAGAATTATTTTTTTAATTTCTCGGTGAAAACATTCAGTAAGGTTTCTATACATGAATTCTTGGAGGAATCCTTAGAAAAAAATATGGGAGGAATACAAGAGCGTAAGCAAACTTTTCTAAGGAGTAAGAGGCTTTGGTTTGGCCCCTCTTTATTTTGCTTGTTTTATGCAAATGTTTTATGGTTTGAAGATTCCCAATAATCGAAATGTTAGATACTCAGGATCAACTTTTGTTTTTCATTGTACACTACTGTTGAATGGTACAAGGCCTTCATACATTTACCTAAGGTTTCTCCAGGATAAATTCCTACAACGTTACTTTTAGCACTAACTCCAGAATTACTTTAGACATCTCCCAGATAGTTTGTCGAATTATTTTTGCGAGGTAATGAAACATAATTTCTCATGGAATTCTTGTAGATATTCTTCCAGAAATTATTTTGGAGTTTGTGAAATTTCCTGGAGTTCTTCCAAATAATTAATAATAAAACCTGGTATTCCTATAGACTTGTTTGAAGGATACTTGCTGAAGTTTTTTCAAGGGGTCAAGATATCTATCAACAAATTCAATTGCTGCTTTGGAAATTGGTTCGTTGAACATAAATGTCAGATCGGTCAGTCACAGAACTCGACCGTCTTCGATTTGGCTTGAATTTCACTATGTTCTCGGTATGGTAGAATCAATGGTTTCCACAGGTAATCGATCATTATTGTTCAATAATAAATTTTGAAAATGGTCTACGAGTTTTTGCTTGCGATTCAATTGAAAAATTCTAGCACTGAATCTGATGATGAAGGAATTGTAGTAAATCGTTTGGACTAAAAAAATGCTCCTGAAAAAATATGTTTTTTAATCATGGAAAATAAAAAAAAAAAATAAATTTTGAATTATGTCAAAACCCGTTTTTTTTTTGTTTTTATCATAGAATCTTGATGGAAAACAGATATTCATGAATTAATTAACTCATTACGATGGATAAATTATGAGTGTCATTATGAAAAAAAATCCACGTGCTCAGGTGGGATTCGAACCAACGATTCTTGTATGCCAGACGAGTGCTTTACCTACTAAGCTACCGAGCCACTTGGTGACCCAATAACTCGGAAGGTTACAATTTTCGAGTTCAAAGCCCAATAGTTCACGCTGGCCATTCTCATTACCAATATCTATCCATCTCGTTGAGGGTGAGAATGGGTCAAAAAAAGGTATGTACGATTTATTTATCGAATAACTATCGCAATTTAACTCCAATAAACTTCAAATTTGGTTTGTATGTACTTTGATGATACATTAACAACTGTTCAAAAAATTAAAGAAATATATTTATTCACAGCGGCACCACAACGTTTTTCCCCAGATATGGAACTAGATTTTTCTAATAAATTCCGTGCAAGAACTCATCAGCCAAGTTCAAAAGTTATTGTTGATTCATAAAGATCGATTTATCTATGGAAAACACGGGAGCAAGCCATTTGGCATAAAGTCATTTGTCATATGGTCATTTGGTATAACGTCATCATTTGGCATAATTACCAATTGGCATATCAGTCATTTGGCACAAAGAGTATTTGGCATAATCATAATTATAGCCGTTCTTTCAAAAGATGGCTGTTATTGATGAAAAAATGTACATTATGCTAAATGTCCTTTATGCCTAATGGACTTATACCAAATGACCTCATGCCAAATTGCTCTATGTCGAAATACCCAGACCTGGAAAATACTTATTCTACCTCACCGAAAACATGTGTAATTTGTTATTCTTAATCGACGATTATCGGGCGAATTTTTATAATTCAACTCATTCTGAATGGAATTCGTCAGTAGTAAAATTTGAAGGAATCACTGAATTAGCTCCTTGCATAAGAGTTATTGTAATCTACTATTAAACTAGTTGCTGAAAGAATCCTGTAAAACATTAGAACAACTTTTTTAAATGTTCAATTACCTTGGAACCAGACCCCCTGGACTCCTTATCCTTACATTAACCATAGAAAGACACTCACTCTTCACTTTAACGTTACAGTGCACTGTGCTTTATTTTCTCGATTTCATGCGCTTTTTGAATAGCGCCCAAACCGTTTAACATTTTTCATGTCTTCTACAAAGTTGTTAAACATCTTAAAACGCGTGTTTTTGCTGAATGTCGCACCTCTCTATCTCTTAAGTAAAAGAATTATCAGTCTTATTCGTTTTAAGGTGAAGATGAATCGAAGCCAAACTTCATATTTTCAAGAGCACAAATCTGGAGAACCGAACACCCGTTTGAGCTGAAAATTTAATCGATTGGTCACCACCAGCTAGTGACCAATCGATTAAGTTTTCAGTTTAAATGGATGTTTGGTTCTTCAGATTTGTGCTCTTGAGAATTTGAGCTTTGGCTTTGATTCATCTTCACCTTAATATGGCTTATTTGTTTGATAGTAAAAACACATGCAAAGACTCTCATAGACAAAAAATTTTATCAACTGCCGGAAGGGGAGATATGGCACTTTCATAATTTGTAAGAGTTGTCTGCGCCATTTTGCGCCGAAGCTAGTTATAGAGGCCTAAACTACCCCTTGAAAAAAGAGTAATTCATCAATAACTTAGTTACTTCAAAAGATAGCGTAATGACAACGGCATACATCTCAAAAAGTATAAGAGATAGAAAAATCGTGTCTTCGACAAAGTTGTTTCAAATTGCCAATTCTAAATCTAAATCTAAATGTTTTGAAAAAATAGTTTTTCTATTTCACTGCTAGGTGGATTGATCACAAAACTTTTTGCATTAAAAGATGCGCTTTAATACACCAAGAAACTTCTTCGAACAAACTATATCGCTAAAATCAACGGTTTGGGCGCTATTCAAAAAGCACATGAAATCGAGAGAATAAAACACAGTGCAGTGTTTGTATTTTTTCTTAGCTGAAAATTTCATTTTTGATAAAAGCTAGAATTATAACATAAATTTCCAAATAAATTTGAATACCTATAAAAGCACCTTGTTTTGAAAACTTATCCACATATTAACATCTATGTAACTTTGAAATGGTAATCTCAATAGATATATTCATATCATCACAAATAAAAAAATGAGCGAGATCGATTTAAGCTCAATTAGTTTATTAAGTTGTTAAGGTTTATGTCCACTTCATGCTAGAGGAACTACCCGAACAACATTTTTAAATGTTCTATAATTTTTCATGTTACCGGTACAATGTAATAACCATATTTCTTCTTTCGTTTAAATATAGTGACATCAGCTTTAAAAAGGGCGACATCGTCATCCTGAAGAAGAAAATCGACCACAACTGGTGCGTCGGGGAAGTCAACGGAAAAGAAGGTGCTGTTCCGTTGAACCACTTGCAAGTGATAGTGCCGCTACCGTATCCTCAGTGTAAAGCGCTGTACGATTTCAGCATGGGACCGAACGACGAGGAAGGCTGTCTGACGTTCAAAAAAGGAGCTCTCATCCACGTGCTTCGGCGGGTGGACCAAAACTGGGCCGAAGGGCGGATAGCAGATAAAATAGGAATTTTCCCAATTTCTTTCGTTGAGATGAATAGTCTGGCGAAGCATATGATGGATTCGGCGTTGAAACAGTAAGTTGTTATTTCTTCAAAGATCATACTCTATCTTTCAACATCGATTTTTATTACAGTATTTTGGCCAGCGCTTCAAACAATCGAACTGTCCCTCCGACACCTTTCGACCTCAATGCCAGTGATACGACCAGTTCGAGTGTAACCACCAGTCCTAATACTTCCAACAGCACAACCAGTTCTAATTCCAGTACAGCACCAAGTAGTCCTACGTCTAATTTCTTAACTACATCAACCGCTGCTTCCACGACGGTAGCAGGGAGTAATTCCAGCAGTAAAGAACATCATAAGGAGAAACGTCACTCTCTAACGACCTTTGTAGCTAGTTCTAGTGCGGGTATTGCTAATGTCGGAGGACCTCTGAATCACCCTAATCGGTAAGAATGAACTCTATTGTTATTCCAAACTGTTAGTCTAATTCAAGCTTCATTTTTAGCCACTCCGCTGAAATTTTGAGCACACCTGATGCGGATCGACAACAACAGCCATCATCTCATCCGCCGAGTACGGTGCCGATTGCGTCCTCCGATCTGCCACAACAGTCGAGCCGACCTGATATGCTTAACTATCAGAAGTCGAATGCTGCAAAGGCCGCTAGTCAATATTACCAACATCAGCTGCCCCAACTACCCGCTACCTACATCGCTCTCTACCCGTACAAACCCCAGAAACCGGACGAACTAGAGCTGAAAAAAGGATGTAAGTTAATGTTTGCTGTGACCTGAGGAACTTTCTAATTAAGATCTACTATTCATGTCCACGAGTTTCTATAAAAAATATCTTTATGACACAAGTCTTTCCACAATCGATAAAACACTGTGATGTCAATATTGCGACGTTGGGGATTTATTAAAGTATTGTGCGCTTGCTAAACCCAAAGTGACTATTTTTACCTGAAAACTTGTCTAGAACACTACGGGATGTGCCCAATGTGGCCCTCTACGGAACGTGGCTAAATCTTTCAATATGTCTTTCTTTGATCTTGTCATGAATAATCAATCATTAACTTTGACACGTTTTAAAGTAGGTTTCGTAGCGTTTATACATGTGACCATTTTCATCGAAAAATCAGATTACCATTTCAATGACATTCAAAGATTTCGTTTTCAATATGAAATATTTTTCTTTGATTATGCTCTGATTATTATGCTCGATATTATGAAGATTTACGTGGGCTGGTGTTTTTCCTTTATTTAGTTAACGTCTAAACTAGAGATGGGCGACTCACTCGCGAATCACTCAAAAGAGTCGACTCTCGAAAATGAGTGAACGTATCACGATTCGTTTCAAACGAATCATGATTCATTCACGCCGACAATTTTGGAAGAGGGCCTTAATATTTTTTAAGTTGGATTTATCAGAGTCAAACAATACGGACATGTATGAATAGTTCAAGTTGCTGTACAAAAAATATTCTCATTCAAAAATTGTTATATTTTCCTTCTTTTGTGTGAAATATTTTTCATTTTTGATATAATAAAATGAGTCACTGAATCGATCAAAAGAGTCAATTCACTTTCGTGAGTAAATCACCTACGGCTCACTCCTAGAATTTGACCATTTTGTTCATCTCTAGTCTAAACAGATAACACTGAATCAACAATTTCACGCTACAATACTCGGTTCGTGGCCGCATCTTTCTATTGTCGGTTTTGCCCCACGCTCGCCTAATCGCTGTGCACTTGATTCGCCCACCTAGCTCGCTGAGCTCTACGCCTTCTTGTACCAACCGGATCCGAAGTGAACACCATTTTTGCAGGGTTGCTGTCCGGCATTCTTGCAACATGCCTTGCCTACTATACGCTTGCAGCTTTGGACATCTTCTGGATACTGAGTTCGCTGTGGTTCATCATTCGACGCCTCAAATCGTTTTCCTGCACACCACCAAAGATCGTCCTATGCACCCGTCGTTCGAAGACTCCAAGTGCTTACAGGTCCTTCTCGAGCATTGTCCACGTTTCATGCCCGTAGAAGACTACCGGTCTCATGAGCGTTTTGTACATAGTTCATTTGTTACGAGAGTGAATCTTTTTTGTCAGCAAACAAATTGACTGGATCTCGTGAAAATCGTACTCTCTGCATAACATCCTTCGCATAATTTTGCACACCCTTCATCGTTGCCTTTTTTTTAAGACACCGACACGTTAATGCTTCCAGTGGACGATTTATCCTTTGAAGGAAGCACCAAACTAGACAACGCACTAGCATGCTACGCCCAGTGGCACAGTCGAAATACTTTCATGACGAAAAGTATTCCGACTGAAGCGGGAATCGAACCCACACTCCTTGACACGATGCAAATAAATGCTTGGCAACACTAACCGCCCGGTCACGAAGCCCACAGTTTCAGTTTTTTTAGATGTCTGGGCTTGATGCGAAAAATTACTTCGGCTTTCCATTATTAATCGATCAATTGGACTATTCATCCATGCAACTGTTACGACACGTTACACACAGAAATTGAAGCCGTCAGATTTTTTTCGAATGTGAACAAAAACTTTTTTTAAATGTCTGGGCTTAATACAAAAAATTACTTCGGCTTTCCATTATTAATCGATCAATTGGACTATGTGCAATTTTATTAAGGTGAAACATCTCGGAATCCAGAGATGGCCGTCCCAGTGGCCGACTTGTGACCCTACTCGCGTTTTCAAAGGTACTATACTATACTGGAGAACCAAACTGGAGAACTGCACTTTCTTACAGCTTGTTTTTAAATACCTTGGGCGATTTTCAAACTTTGGCCTTCATTATAGCGCAAAATCTTTCCACCGGACGAATTTCTGCTGAATTTGAGGGGTTGGCGGTTTTTGGTACAAAAACAATGTTATTGTACCAATCCAACGTCGATCGCGCGTAAGTGTATGATGCCAGATCCGGCCGAAATAATGTCTCGCATCCGTGAGACCGCAGGAAGGGCAACAGACGCTTCTGGAGGCACTCGGTGTGGTAAATTTCGCTGTTGACGGTACCCGTTGTAATGTACGGTTTACTCAGTTTACCGTATTGGCATATAGCCTGCCAGAGCAAGTATTTATTGGCGAATTTGTTCATTTTTTTCTTACATACAAGGAAGACATCAATTCCAGAACATCAAACTGTGATTTGGCAACGTAAAACTCCAGTCCCTGCATCTGCTTTGCGTCTGCCTTGACTTAGGTTTCGTCATCCATAACCACACATTTCGGTTTCGTTAACCATTCTCGATACAGCTTCCTTGCGCGAGATTTGGCAGCCGTGTTTTGTTCATCACGCCGGTTCGGTGTCTTCCGGACCTTGAATGCACGAAGCCCAGCTTGTTTCATGGTTTGCTGAACGAACCAGGCGGATCACTTGGCCTTCAGAGCCGCGTCACGAATCGTAAGGTTCGGATTACGCTTGAAATAATTCAACACCTTCCGGGCCTTCACAGGGTCAGCTGTGTTCGATTTTCTTCCACTTCCAGCCCGCCGCTCGGTCGTCTGGAACTCCTTAGAAGATTTTACCATCCTAGAGACAGTTGTATGGGTGATTCCCAGTTATCTTCCGATCCGACATACTCGCAGTCGGATTTTCCATGACGGCGCGCAAAATTCTCCGGCGCTTTTCTTCTTGTATCGATGCCATCCCAATAATCACTGAACCGATTTTGCACATGTAAACAATACACTCCAATCTTGTTATATCCAGATTTTCATCAATTTTTACCATGCCCATGGTACGGGACGACTTTTAGCGTAGTCAACATCTCCATGTGTTTACTCATTTTCGGGTAATTTGAATCGAGAGTGCAATCAGAATGCGAAGTTTTGTTTAATGTTTATGATCCATAATCGAGCAAGAGTCGCAATCAAATCACTGATTGCTTGCTTGGAGGCTTGCAGCACAGAATACCGCAGGATGCCTTTTAATGTGCTTGCAGGATGCCTTTTAATGTTTGCTCTCCTTCCAAAGTCATCGAAATGTTGAATGTGCTTCAACTTTTTGGCACATTATTAGCTGATTTAACAATATCAAAAATTGATATTTAAACCATAACAAACAATTAAACAAAACAATGGTCTCTATTTTCTTACAACTGACAGTGGGCGATATTCACTTATCGCCCGGGACATCCTGGCTACGAAGAACACTGTGTATCGATATATGGTTGTCATGGGCCTGATTTTTACCCACGGACAAAAAAGTTACACACGGATAAAAATGGCGCATTTTTTTCGAGTACAGGCCTCAGTAGGCAAACGTTCCTGATCTTCTTATTTTAAGGTTTCTGCTTAGTTCTGTGCTTAGTGCACAAAGCCAAAACAAAAAGTGCACTGTTGTTGGATGCTGCCTTCGCGAGATTAGTGCTTTTTAAGTTATAGTGTAATCTTAGAAGCTACACGGTAAAAAATCAGCACGTTCGATTGAATAGATTGATCACTTGACTCAATTCAAAACAACAATCACCATGATTTGAAGGGTTTCAACTTTGGATTTGCTCTACTGTCTCTAGAACTAGACTCTGAAGTGAAAAGTCGTTGATTTTGAACATCATGTCTTTTGTATGAAAGCAATCATTGACAGCTCGTTGTAGAAACTGATTGAGATCAACTCAACCCCTTTCAACAGATGCGAGTTGGTGTCGAGGTAAGACACTAGACTTGCACTCCGAAGATTAGTGGTTC
Organism: Aedes aegypti; assembly: GCF_002204515.2. Lineage (NCBI taxonomy): Eukaryota > Metazoa > Arthropoda > Insecta > Diptera > Culicidae > Aedes > Aedes aegypti. Next base: position 245,632,160 of record NC_035109.1, read on the forward strand.
AAATCTGGTTCAGGCGGAAATGTTTATTTTAACTTTTTTTTTATTTCAAATCAAAACATGCAACGTTTAATTCAAGTGCTGTTACCTTGATTTTGTCAAGATTTAACAGTAGTGCGAAACCAAGTGCAGAACTATTGATAGTATGGTGCTTATTTTTTACCGTGTAGATTTCAAACTGTTTCACCTTAACCCTTTAATTACCCGTCTTTAGACATAACTTAGCTCGGCAACCAAAATTTTATTTTTGGCTTATACCTTGAACCATAACACGCATATTTGGAAAGTTTTATACAAGTTTTTTTGTATTTTTGAAACATGTGAGCGGTTCCACGCCGTTTCGCAAACCCGATTATTTTTGTATTTTTTGAATCGCCTGAAAATTTGCATACAGATTCTTTATGACCAAAAAAGCCATTATGCACTTTCTACATTTTGAACCTCGCCTTATTTTTGAGAAGGGCGTATCGGAAAATGCATGGCAAATCTTTAAAAAACTGTAACTCGAAAACGGTTTGTCCGACCGATTTGAGATCTTCTACAAAGTTGTAGGTATTGCTTAAGACTATACGGAGAAAAATATGCACGGTAAAAAAAAGTTACAGATTATTTTTTGTTTCAAAAACAAAATTTTAAAATCGATTTTTCCCAGAAACGCAGTTTTGATTTTTTTTATTTTTGGATATGTTTTAGGGGACAACTTATGTGATTTATTGCACAATGTTTCAAAATGGAAGAATTATGGACAAAAAAGTTATGATTTTTCAAAAATTACAGATTTTGAAAAAAAAATCGAAATAGAGGAAAAGAATAATATTTTATGTGATTATTTGAAAGTTTAGAAAAATTGCAATCGGAAAGTACTTAAGTAATTTTTTTCTAGGTTGCATCAATTTTGAGATATACTCATATTTATATAAAATTTTCAAATAAAAAAAGAAAAATAGGCCCTTTTCAAGCATATTTCGTGTCTCTACATTCCAGAGAAAAAATATTTTGATTGAGCGAATTGTAGCTAAATCGTTTATCGTTTGATCAAAACATTTATGCTTAAGTATTGAAAAAAGAGTGCACGGTAAAAAATATAAACGATATTTTCAAATGAAAATTTGAAGCTAATAGTTCTTAAAAACCGCAACATTGATGTTTTAAATTTTTGGATATATTTTGCGGTTGTTGTAGGTATTGTTTAGGACTATTTGGAAAAAATATGCACTGTAAAAAATAATGACAGATTTTTTAATAAAAAAAAATTAAAATCGATTTTCTATGAAAATGCATCTGTGATTTTTATTATTTTTGGACATGTTTTAGGGGACAACTTATGTGATTTATTGCACAATGTTTCATAATGGAAGAATTATGGACAAAAATGTTATAATTTTATAAAATATTACAAATTTTGAAAAAATCGAAATAGAAGAAAACAATATTTTTTTATGTGTTTATTTGATAGTACAGAAAATGCATTGGAAGAGTACTTAAGTAAAATTTTTCTAGGTTGCATCAATTTCGAGATACAGTGGGATTCCGATTTTGGCACCCCCCGATTTTGGCAACAAAATGGATCCGTTTTTGGCAACATTTTTCAATACCATTAAAATTTATAATTTTTTGTAAATATTATCATGTCTGCTGCTTCATTCATTTGAATAGCAGGTCAACTCCACATTGATTGTATTCCAGAGCTCCATTTTCGTCGATATTTTCCCAAATCTCACCAAACACTAAGGACGCTTATTTACTTCAGAATGGTCATTGGTCGTACATTGACAACGTTTCATGAGGCCAATAATCTCCACTAGTATCTCAACAAAAGACCAATCTCTTTTCTTAGGCATTCATATCGAGTGACCAGCCCACTTGAGTCTGCCAGTAGGTGATACAATAAAAAACTCTTTTTTTTTCAGATTTGGAACAGCTTGTTTGAACAAAGCATCAGCACCGACATAAGAGCAACATAAAATCTATGACTCACACAGAGTTACAATCATAAATCTTGTCTCATCTTCTTGGCTCACTATCTTTATTATTATGCATTAACATACATTGCGCATGTAAAAACACACCGCAATAATAGATACAAATATGTTCAGCAAAATGTCGTGTATCATAACTTTTAATAATTTCAACTATTTAAAGCTTCGTTCCCTCTTTTCTATAGACTCTGTAAGGCGTTAGATTTGTTAAGAGACTATCCAGCATTCTATACTAGATTGTTAATCAAGGATACGGGTCTCAACAACGTCAAAATGTTCCTTACGAGCTGAGAGTTTCCTAACTGTACTCTGGAGAATCCTTAAGGGATTCTTGGTTTTTGTGAGACTTTTTAGAAATTTTAACGAATTCATGAGGATATCTGCAGATTCCAAGCATCTTGAGGGATCCTTATATGCGGTTTTTTCACCTCCGCTTAGGCCTAAACCTGGTTTAATCGTTTGGGTAAACGTGGTTTACGGCTTAAGCGAATGTGAAGAAATTGGCCCTTAGAGTGTATAATTGGTTATTGAGAATTATGTCCGAAATCTGGTGATTCATAATAAACTCTAGGGCGTCCTGTAAATTTTAAGCGGGATAATGTGAATTTCTAGTAGTATTTTTAATATTTATGTCAAAAGCTTGAGGATTTTGAAAAGGTTCCCAGAGTAATTTTAGGTGTGCTAGTGGTAGCCTAATAATAATAAACTTTAAATGTTTTTTTTTTATCGGAGACTTGAGAATTTTCTGCAACATCGTAGCGGAATTCCAAGATGTTAACTTCTAGCAAAGTCCTTAGCAAGATTTTGAGAACTCTATGCGAGATCGTACGGATGCTTGGCAAGATGCTTCAGAGCTCAAGCTTTTTTTCTGTAGATTTCTTATGAGAACCTGAAGATTCCTATAAGGTTCTTGATTTCAAAAGGTAGGTGTAAAACATATATCAAGCTCAATTTAAAATTATTTCAAGTAAAAACTAAATTCTACAAAATAACAAGTCACATTTATGCATCATCTCATGCTTATGTTTGCACTTTTGATTGCAGTCAACCATTCATTATAAAATGCTTTACTTTATCAGAAACATAAATTGAAGGAGCAATTCTAAACCACCCGAATTTTTCAAATTTTACGCTAAAGTCCAAAAGTTAAACTGATTTTAAATGTTCATACAATTAGAAAAAAAGCTGATGTCGTTTTGCAATACCCAGCGGTTTTGATTCGTAAATACGGCTTTATAAAAAAACAATTTTCTTCGTGTTCTCTCATAGTTTTAAGAAAATGTCCAGTTCTTGAATAAAGTTCAATTATGCGATTATTGGTTTTACAAGGCCCTCTTATACAAAAATTATACATAAAGCTTCTAAAAAATAATTGAAGACGTTGAGACATAAAAACGCCACCAGAAAAACGTTTGCCAGATTTAACTTTACGGGGTTATAGATTCATAGCACAGTATAATCCTTCGGAAAAATGCTTCGAAGTGAACCTTTTTGAAGTCTCAACGCCTTATGATTCCATAAAAATGATGTATTAACATTGTAATGATGCTTTCAAAACCAATAGTTGAAAAATAAAATTTGAAATATGGGTTCCGATTTTGGCACGGTTCCGTTTTTGGCAACTGAAAATTTAAACTTTGTTGCCAAAAACGGAATCCCACTGTATACTCATACTTATATAAAATTTTCAAATAAAAAAATAGGCTCTTTTCAAACATATTTTGTGTTTCTCCATTCCGGAAAATTTTATTTTGATTTCAACAACACAAACCAAGTCAAGTCAAGTACACAACACTGAAGACGGCTTTACAGTTGAGGTTGAAATACGCGTATCTGTCGAAGGATACAATAGTAGAATTAAAAGGAACAGTACTACTCATCTTTTTGTATATTTACAGGCATTCTACTAAACAGGCTCCACAAGGGTTTTCATCACTTTTGCCTGTGTTAGTAGATATGATGAACAAACACGTTTTTCCCATACCCATACATTTGGACATGGCAAATGAATAAAAGAAAAACGATGCTTTTTTTTAAACGTACTTCATGGGTACAAAAATAATGCGCTATGTTGTCAAGTTTTATCACTGTAGCAATCATCATTGAAAAAAATGCGGTACAAAAACTTCGTGGTTTGAAGTACCTATGTAGTATATAAGGTAAGTCTGAAACCGTGAGAGCATTAGTGTTGAATCAACAGTGGTTGTTCAGTGATTGTAGGTGACGTTTATTTTCCTGTGAAATTGACGTGCTACGAAAGAAGATACAGCATTATATTGTGGATTAAGGAGGCGTTTTACAGAGGTATTTATTTTTGTTGTGCGTGAAGCTGTACAAATATCATTTTTTCGCAATAAGTTATATCAGTTCAAGATGTATTAAACTGTTCAAACAAAGTTGTTCTAAACATTGTCGAAATCTTACGGAAGATAATATTCAGAAATTGGTTTTGTTGGGATTTGCAGAACAGAAAAAATTAAATAGTAAGCTTAAAATTTGTGATTCTTGACGTTTAAAACTGACTAATTGTACTCAACTATCTAGTAGCGATGACTCATCGAGCAGTGATGAACATGTAACTTCTGATACTGAAATGAATGTTCCAAGTCAGGAGTCTTTGGTAACTGTACCGTCAATGACCTCGGTCAATACGACTGATTCTGAAATAGGTGAATGTTCACAAAGTGAAAATATTTACCCATTAGCCGGGCTTAGCCCTGGGGACCAAAGGTACACCGTTGTGATATAATCACATTTTTAATGCCACGTTTAGATTTACTGTGTATATCTCGGAAGTGATGCATCTCAGCTAAATTTTACTTGAGTATTTTTCGATAGAAATTTTTCATATTTAAAAATATATAGTTATTTTTCTGTACTCAAAAAAACGCACCAAAAATATCGTTTTGCATGAATTCGTTTTATTTATTTTTTTAAATTATTTATTTTTTATCCAAAAATTTTCCGTTTTGAGGCATTAAGCAAGAAATTACAAACAATATGTTGCAAAACATATCCAAAAAACATCAATTTTGCGGTTTTTAAGAACAATGAACTTAAAATTTTCATTTGAAAATTTCGTTTATATTTTTTTTTACCGTGCATACTTTTTTAAATACTTTAGTATATAGGTTTTGATCAAACAATAAACAATTCAGCTACGATTCACTCAATCAAAATTAAATATTTGTGGAATGGAGAAACTCGAAATATGTTTGAAAAGGGCCTATTTTACTTTTTTATTTGAAAATTTTATATAAATATGAGTATATCTCGAAATTGATGCAACCTAGACAAAATTTACTTAAGACTTTTCGATTGCAATTTTTCTGTACTTTCAAATAATCACATAAAATATTATTCTTTTCCTCTATTTCGATTTTTTTTTCAAAATCTATATTTTTTTTAAAAAATCATAACTTTTTTGTCCATAATTCTTCCATTTTGAAACACTGTGCAATAAATCACATAAGTTGTCCCCTAAAACATATCCAAAAATAAAAAAAATCGAAACTGCGTGTCTGGAGAAAATCGATTTTAAAATTTTGTTTTTGAAATAAAAAATAATCTGTAACTTTTTTTTACCGTGCATATTTTTCTCCATATAATTCTAAGCAATACCTACAACTTTGTAGAAGATCTCAAATCGATCGGACAAACAGTTTTCGAGTTACAGTTTTTTAAGATTTGCTATGCATTTTCCGATACGCCCTTCTCAAAAATAAGGCGAGGTTCAAAATGGCGGTCTGAAGGTGCAAAATGGCATTTTTGGTTATAAAGAATCTGTATGCAAATTTTCAGGCGATTGAAAAAATACAAAAATTAAATAAAAAAAAAAATTCGTCATGTTCGGTGGAATTGCTCATGTTTGAAAAGATATTTTATATTATAACCTGCAAATGGCTGGGTTTAATTTAACATGAAAAACAAAAATTTGTAAATTTTATGTTTTTCCATAACTTATCAGCTATCACAGAAGAAGAGCCTGGTGGAATTGAAAATTCCAAAGTTTATCCCGTCTAAAGGCGGGGTTGGGTATTAGAGGGCCAATTATATTTTCAAAAGTACTGCAAAGACACTTATTTTTATTATTATCAAAAATCGGTATTCATAAGAGGATTCAAAAATGACAAAGGATAGGGATGTTAAAAAAAAATAAATAAATAAAAATTGGAAAAATCAAAAATTGAAATTCATAAATTTGTAAATAAAAATAAATCATTCTCCTAAACGTGTTTAGATCGATTTCAGATAGCAAAAAATGGAACTTAGATCGAAAATAAAAATTTTAAATATTAGAGGGCACTCCAACGCTAGCATCTCCAATAATTTCCACCTAAATTATTTTGAAAAGTTTTCCACAAACTATCCAGAGCTATCAGGACTAGTTTGATTGAATTTGTTGCAAATTACTGGAAGAGTTCTTGTATTCTTGTAGTTCTTGAAGATTTCTTGGAATAACCCATCTAAAGGAATTTATAGAGCAATTCCTGAGCTCTAGAACGAATCTGTATATACGTAACTGGAAGAAAAACTGAAAAAACCTACATTAGAATTCCTTGAAGAATTCTATTAGGATTTTTTGCAAGAATGGAACCTATGGAAGTTCTCCTAGAGTAACAACTGAAGAAATCGGTGGCAAAGCTATCAAAAACTAGTTTCCACTAGCTTTGCCACCGATTTCTTGTTACTCTAGGAGAAATTCCATAGGTTAAATTCTTGCAAAAAATCCTAATAGAATTCTCCAAGGAATTCTATTGTAGGTTTTTTCAGCTATTCTTCCAGATATTTATATACAGATTCAGAACCTTGTATCCAATTCCTTTTCTTGGTTTAGATTTCTAAATTGGAGACACCGGGCAACAAGCCAAATCAGTACAGATCAGAAATGTAGGAGATATGATTTCTTTTAGTTATGAGTACCTGTTCGATTACCTGAGCATCCCAACAGAGTGAACATTCCTAGAGCACCTTCTGTGCCGAACCACACTCTACACATTATTTTGTAAGTCTCCCAATTAACCTGAATAAACAAGTTCTGTACAATCATTCGAGTCAATCGGTCGCGTTTGATTTTACTCCCGAAACCGAAACCCGAAAAACGCAGAAAATTACAGTCCGCTTAGATCGGAAGGAACATTGTGGTCCTTCAACGACCGGATGTGCGAAAAACCGGTGGATTACGGTTGTTGTGCCGCGTTTTTCCCGTGAAAATCCGATACGAACACTCCGCCATCGCGTTCGGCCGAGTGTAGCGACGTGCTTTTTTGCAAATGGCGGTCGCTTCGAACATTGAAATTCGATTCGAGCATTCGTCCGCTGTTGTCGGTCGTGTGTAGTGACGCGTTGGCTGCTGTCCCGACTAAGGCCTCTAGTCGGGGTGGCACGTGGCGGTCACTTCTGAAGAGGAAAGTAGACGATTGTGATTTGTGAGCATCCGATAGTGGATGTACCGCTAGGCGGTCGCGTGAAAAAAAAGTGAATTAGTGAATTGAGCATTCGACCACTGCTGGCCGAGTGTAGCGACGCTAGCTGCAGTTGCACTAAGCGATCGCTTCGAGTAAACCGTGAGCATCCTTTGGATGTGACGCTCAGCCGTCTCGAAAGAACAAAAATTTCGAAGAAGAAAGTGCTTTTCCAACAAGTATCGGTGGAATTTGTTCTCACAAATGGCGGTCGTTCAATGTGATGTGATTCGCGACTGTGAAGAAGATGTTTGCCACACCACCGCCTAAGAAGGAGAAGATTCCAAGAACACCGATAAGTGAACAAAAAGAAGAACAAAAGCGTAAAGAAGAAAATAAGAAGATGGAAGAGCAGTTGAAAGTGCTGGTTCATCAGAGAGGGGCAGTAAAAGGGAAGTTGACGCGTGTGTGTAGTGCTTTGCGGCATAGTGATGAAGAACCGAATCCGAACATTTTGAACGTTCACTTCCTGCAACTCCACCAAAAGACAGTGGAGCATTGCTATCGCGAGTACAACGACTTTCAGAACAAGATTTACGCGCTACCCCTCTCTGATGAGCGTCGTGCCGAGCAATGGGAAAAATATGTGGATTTTGAATCGCTTCATAATGACTTGGTCATCCGACTGAGTGCACTGATGGAGAAGGCAAATAAAGCGGCAGCCGCTGAGGTGGTTCCTCTATCCGGGATCGAACCGGGAGCGTCACAACAGAAACTTTCTCATCATTTGATGTACCCAGCCCAGCCGTATCTGCCCCCGTTGCAAGTTCCGCTGCCGACCTTCGACGGGTCGTATGAAAAGTGGTATTCCTTCAAGTCGATGTTTACCACCGTGATGAATCGGCATCAGCAGGAAGAGCCGGCGCTTAAACTTTATCATCTTCGAAATTGCCTGGTCGGACAAGCAGCCGGTATCATCGACCAGGATCTGGTCAATAATAACGACTACGATGCCGCTTGGTTGGTGCTTGAACAGCGGTATGAGGATAAAAGAATCATCATCGACAAGCACATCGAGAATCTGTTTAACTTGCCGAAAGTTGGACAGGAAAATGTTGTGAACATGAGGAAGATGATCGACGTTTGCACGAAGAACGTTGACGCCCTGAGGAATCAAGAGTTACCTGTGGCTGGGCTTGGGGAACAGATGCTGGTGAACCTCATTGCTGCGAAGATGGACAAAAAGCTGCGGGTAGCGTGGGAAGCCCGCCAGAAGAAGGGAGTTTTGCCCACATATACGGCAACGCTGGATTTCCTACAAGAACAATGTCGAATCTATGAGAAGATCGACACGAAGCCGACGACGGAGAGTGCCAAAACAAAGGTGACGAAAAGTCACACACTAGTGTCAACCCGTGAAGCAAAAAACGAACAAAAGTGTTCAGTGTGTAAAGCAACTCACGAACTCTGGAAATGTGAGTCTTTTAAGAACAAAAGTGTGAGTGAAAAATATGATGTTTTGAAGCGATGCGGTGCCTGTTTCAATTGTTTGATGAAAGGCCACCGCACCAACGCGTGTGCCTCGAACCATTCTTGTCGAGAGTGCGGCAAGAAACATCATACGCTGCTGCATGTCGACGACTCTTCCAAGAAGACTTCTTCAGCAAGGCCAACGGAAGCACCCACACCAGAAGTGAAACCAAGTCCGACTCCGATTGACAGTAGCCCATCATCAGGAACTTCCACAACTCTGTGTACAAGTGTGGAAAGCCAAAAGAAGCAAACTTTGCTTTCGACTGCTGTGGTATTCGTTTACGGTAAGTGCGACACACCCTACCCATGCCGGGTGCTACTGGACTCCGCCTCGCAAATGAATTTCGTAACGGAGAGGTTTGCGAATCTACTTTCCTTGAGATTGGAGCCTGCTGATTATACGGTTAGTGGATTGAACGGCAACAATACACGAATTCGTCGTTTACTGCACACCACCGTGAAGTCCTGCCATGGAGAATATGCTGTTGATCTTGACTTGCTGGTGACTCCCCGAATCACTGGTGACTTGCCGGTGAAATCCTTCGACATTTCGGAATGGCCTATCCGCAACAAGGAAGTGTTGGCTGATCCGGCCTTCAACAAACGAGGACGCGTCGATATGCTGATCGGCGCCGAATACTTCTGGGAATTGCTGGAGAGTGACCGCATCGAGCTCGGCCCGAATCTGCCAACTCTAACGAACACCAAGCTTGGGTGGATCGCTGGAGGAGTAATCGCAAGCGACGAGCCAGTCGTTGCGCACACTTTCTGTCAGACTGCTGAGGATGAGCCGCTTATCGAGCTACTTAAGAGCTTTTACAACGTGGAAGCTTGTGACGAGATTCGCCTGCCTCCGAAGGCGGATGACGAGCGATGTTTGGAGCATTTCAGGCGCACTCACCGACGAACTGAAGAGGGAAGATACGTTGTGCAACACCCCTTCAACGAACGAAGACATGAGTTGGGCGATTCGCGTAGTATGGCGCTGCGGCGCTATCTGAACCTGGAGCGAAAATTGGATATGCAGCCGGAATTGAAAGAGCAATACTCGCAGTTCATTCGAGAATACGAGCTGCTCGGGCATATGCGTGTGGTACAGGAGGACCCGTCAGAGAAACATAATTCGGTGTTTTATCTGCCCCACCACTGCGTATTGAGACCAACAAGCACGACGACCAAATTAAGGGTCGTATTTGACGGTTCTGCTAAATCGTCCTCTGGCGTTTCCATCAACGACGTTCTGATGACTGGGCCGACCATCCAGAACGACCTCATAGCTATCCTGCTTCGATTCCGGGGATTCCAGTATGTATTCACACTGGACATTCCCAAAATGTTTCGCCAGGTCGACGTGCGCTCAGAAGACACAAAATATCAGCGTATTTTCTGGCGCTACAATCGAGAGGAACCTTTGACCATTCGAGAGCTCACAACAGTCACGTATGGGCTGGCGCCATCACCGTTTCAAGCCACCATGGCGCTCAAGCAGACCGCTGAGGATCATGAGGATGAATTTCCTGAAGCTGCTAAGGTCGTCGAGAAAGGCACGTATATGGATGACATCCTGTCGGGCGCCGACACTATTGATGCGGCGTGTCAACTGCAACGAGAAGTAACAGGTCTATTAGCAAAGGGTTGCTTCGATGCTCATAAATGGTGCGCAAATCATCCTGACATACTCGAAGATGTTCCTGATGCTCTGCGGGGCAATTCGTTCGAGGTTACAGATGACAACTCGAAATTGATCGTTAAGACGTTAGGCGTAACGTGGAATCCAGCCGAGGATTGGTTTTCGGTGTCAGTCTCCGACGAACGCATCGACGACGTGACGAGAAGGAAGCTTTTGAGTCAGCTCGCAAAATTATTCGATCCACTGGGCTTCTTTGGTCCAGTGCTTACTACTGCGAAACTGATTTTGCGGGAGGTTGGTGAACTGCAGATTGGCTGGGACGAACCAGTACCCGATGAAGTTGAATCCAAATGGCGAAACTTGCGCAAGGAAATGACACTTCTGAACCAGATACAACTGCCCAGGTGGATCTCGTGGAAAGGTCCGCTCCAACTGGAACTACATGGATTCTCGGATGCCTCCGACTTGGCCTACGGGGCATGCCTTTACGCTCGTGCTCTATTTCCGGATGGCTCCGTCAAAATGAGACTAATCTGCAGCAAGTCGCGCATTCTACCAAAAAAGAAGGCGAAGGAAAAGGCTATTACGACTCCACGTGCTGAACTTTTGGCGGCTTTGCTACTCGCTCGACTGATCGTGAAGTTTTCAGACGCTACAGAGCTGGAATTTGCATCAACAAATCTCTGGAGCGACTCAAGAATTGTTTTGGCATGGATTGGGAAGCCGTCGCAAATGCTAAACATCTATGTGGCGAATCGGGTGAGTGAGATCCAAGGGCTCGTCCCTGATTGCTTTTGGCGCTACATACCTACAAATGAGAACCCCGCCGATCTGATATCCCGGGGAGAGCAACCGAAGAAGCTTGTCGCATCTAGTCTGTGGTGGAATGGACCGCCTCTCCTCAATCGCGCTGTCGTCGAGGCAACGGAAGAAGCAGAAATTCCTGATGAAGAGCTTCCTGAAATGCGAGCTGGCGTCGTGCTGGCAGTGACGGTTCCCGTTCGGCGAATGATGATTTTTGACAGGGTGAGTAACTTTTCAAAAATCGTGCGCTACATGGCCTACTTCGCTCGCTTTGCGAGGTACATCAAATCGAGCAAAAGGGAAGTGATGAAGGGCCCACTCACTAGCGAAGAATCAATACAAGCGATCCTGTTAGTAGTACGGTTGGTCCAACATGAAGCATTCCAGCCCGAAATACGTGCTCTGCAAGACGGTGCTGACACGAAGCACCGACTCAACGGATTGAAAGCGTTCCTGGATAAAGAAGACGGCATTCTACGGGTAGGCGGTAGGATTAAGCGAGCATTTATTCCTTACGACAGCCGCCACCAAATGATACTTCCTGCAAAGCATCCGATTACCGAAGCGCTTGTCAGATACTTGCATTTGGATAATTTGCATATCGGACAGAAAGGACTGCTTGCGATTGTCCGACAGCGATACTGGCCACTAAACGTTAAGGCTACAATTCGCAAGGTAATTCGAAATTGCATAGTCTGCTTCAAAGCAAACCCTCTGAAAACAACGCAAATGATGGGCGATCTACCGTCCTATCGGATTCGACCAGCTCCGGTCTTCACAAACACCGGCGTTGACTACGCTGGACCATTTTGGGTCAAGTCATCCTCTGCTGCGCGTAAACCTCTCATCACAAAGGCTTACGTGTGCCTGTTTGTGTGTATGCAAACTCGTGCTATACACCTGGAATTGGTCTCTGACCTGACGACGGATGCGTTCCTCGCAGCCTTGAGACGCTTCACAAGCCGACGAGGATATCCGAAAACGATGCGTTCCGACAACGCGACCAACTTTGTCGGGGCTAAGACAGAGTTGCACGAGTTGTGGCAGCTTTTCCAGAACCAGTGTTCCACCAAAAAGATCATAAGCTTCTGCACCGAGAAGGGAATGGAATGGTCTTTCATTCCGCCAAGGAGCCCTCACTTTGGCGGAATATGGGAGGCCGGGGTGAAGCAGGTCAAACATCACTTGACACGAATCGTCGGTGACCGGAAGCTAACCTACGAAGAGCTGTACACAACGCTAACGCAAATCGAGGCAGTACTCAATTCTCGGCCCCTGGCGCCGTGTTCAGACGATCCGAGTGACTACGCGGCGATAACACCGGCACACTTTTTGATTGGGCGAGAAATGCAAGCGGTAGCTGAACCGTCCTATCTCGATCTAAAATACAACTCCCTTTCGAGATGGCAACTAGTGCAGAGCATGGTACAGCATTTTTGGAAGAGATGGACAGCGGAGTGTCTGCCGGAACTCCAAAATCGTCAGAAGTGGCTGAAAACAAAGAAAATCGTTAATAACAGTTTGGTACTATTGATGGACAAGAATCAGCCACCCATGCAGTGGGCGCTAGGAAGAATTACTGCGACGCATCCTGGTGAGGACGGCGTGATTCGCGTCGTTACAATAAGAGTTCCTAATGGAGGAGAGTTTAAGAGGGCAGTAACTGAAATATGTTTTTTGCCATTGGATGAAGATAACGCTTGAAATATGTATTTCAACCCGGGGAGGGTGTTCGATTACCTGAGCATCCCAACAGAGTGAACATTCCTAGAGCACCTTCTGTGCCGAACCACACTCTACACATTATTTTGTAAGTCTCCCAATTAACCTGAATAAACAAGTTCTGTACAATCATTCGAGTCAATCGGTCGCGTTTGATTTTACTCCCGAAACCGAAACCCGAAAAACGCAGAAAATTACAGTCCGCTTAGATCGGAAGGAACAGTACCCGTTCAGACGTTGATGAGGGTTAGCAAAAAATGATCTTTAAAACCACAATAAAACACAGTTGTTCATTAGAACTAGTTGTTCAGCTATTAAAAAAAATTATCAGTAAAAAATATTATAAAGAATTGCTTGTCTTTTTCTCTAGTTGATGCTAATTATTGTGTTTTTCTAATAGCGATCTATTACGTCACCGAACGCTGTCAGGACGGTTGGTTCAAGGGCGCCAACCGGCAGCAAAAGTCTGGAGTTTTCCCTGGTAATTACGTTACCGTGTACAAGGGCCGTGAAGTTGGCCACTCCAGCCAATCCAAGCACACAAACAGCCAGGGACTATCCCCCTGTACCACTGCCTCTACCAACACCACTTCCGGGGTCCAGAATCCGTCCAATAACCTAGCCCAAATCACACTGCCTGCCTTACCCCCACGGGACGCTACTATTACCAACAGTCCCTCATCTGCCGCTGTTGCGGGCCCATTGTGGACCAAACAGCAACAACAGCAGCATCCCAATCAATCGGGATACATAGATTCCCTCTTTGGAAGGAAATCTGGAAGTGCACCCCCAGATAGGAACACCGCTGCTGCAGCCGGAGCAGAACCTTCGCCGAGTGCAGCAACTGCACAACCGGTCAAGGAGAAGAAGGATTCGTCGGCGGTCAGTTTGATGAAGCGGCTGACCAATATTAAGCGATCAAAATCTCCGACTTCTGGCAGCAGTGGTACTACCAACCCGGCTTACTCCATGGATAACCCCGTGTTTGAGGATAGTTCTTTGCCGAGTGCTGCACCTATGAAGAACAACCTACAACAAATTATCAATCCGGTACATGTGAGGTAAGTGTCGCGTTTTATTTCTATACTGCGTGGAATACATGAAATACCTAAACTTTAGATCTGGTTCGTGTCCGAGTCAACTTCTTCAAAATCTCCCAGTCGACGTACTGTTAGCGCAAGGCCGCGAAAATGTTCCTTATATGTATGGCTCCCAACGGGTCAAACCCCACAAAGAGCGACCTTCCATGCATGGGTAAGTGTACCGCTACTTATGTCAAAAAATCGAACATCTCTTCAACCAGTTCCTTCATTTTAGTCTCAAAGCTGAAGCCACCGGTAAGCTTCCCTCAAAACATGCGGCTGCTGCAGGTTCAGCAGCACAGCAACAGCAACAATCTCACGAAGCGCCCGCCTCGACCTCGTCGGCGTCCCATGGACCGAAGCAATCTCATCCATATCACCGGAAATCTCAAAGCCTGGACGCCTCTGCTATCATCTCCCACATGAACGGGACGCCATCCAAGTCCAAGGGGCACTCGCAGACGGTCCGAGAGAGGTGAGTTTTTCTATTTCGACAATTTTGTTGTTCTATGTTCGAATGGGTGTCATAAGTGTATTTTTTTAAATTTCATACAAATGACCAACTTAAGAGATTTGAATGTAATTTCCACAGCTCTTCAAACATAACTTGAATTTCAACATATATTTTATTTAAACTTTAATGGTTCGTCACCTTAAGGGTCGACATTATTTTCTTTTGCATAGACACTTTTACATATTAATTGAAGGAATGTTTATATCTCACAAATAATTGTTTATCATGGTTTTATCGCTTATCAAAGTGAATCCTGTGACCCAACGATCCTCTCCATTGATAAACATCCCTCCCAGTAACCAAGGTGGAAATGCAGAGGTAAGCAACGGCTGTTTGGGCACGTCAGGAGTTAATCATCAATATTAACTTCCTTTTTCCGATCAGCCTAGATAGCCGTGTGCTGTCGGTAGCGATTGTTTCAATTGGCTAAGAATTAACACTACGGAATGCCTGTTCCGGTAGTGAAAGTGACCCCTAATTCATGCGACCTTAAGCTTACCGTGCCTAGAAATGAATGGTTAGGGGGGGGGGGGTCTAAAAAACATAACCGCAAACGGAGCCTGTGGAGTACCAGGGCGTCCTCTACAGTATTGTGCCCTTCCTGTGCTACCTGGAGCAATGGTGCAGGTGCTTGTGTTTCTCCGAGATAATCGGCTATCCTTCTTCAGTGTAGAACCTGAGGCAAAATAAAGATGCGATTATACGGGTGTTGTAATTTAGTTTAAACTTTCACCCTTATGGTTTCGCATTATGTGTTTTACACAATGTATTCTGTCGGGGCAGCAGGAACGAAAGTCCAGGGGCTTAACGGACTCCTCCAGGACCTCTGCGAGTTGGGGAGTTGCCCAGGATGTGGTGAAGTTCGCAGCGGGCTTTGGTAAACCTTCGTAAAAACCACAAAAATCCGAATGCAATTCTGTCACAGCGACCGGTGCCGCTGAAAGTACCAAAGCACCCTAGCCCAAACTAACAGGAGTGCCAACCAGCACATCAGGATTGATGCCAGTAAGATCCTGATTATGGCGTACTGGTCGCGATACAAACGGGTAAAGCATGGAACTACAAGTAGAAGTGCTTCGAGCACATTGGAACCAACGCCAGGATGGCCCCAATTATGTATACTGGCAGCACATGACTAAGGACAAAAAACGGTATATGTACTGGATAATATGCTTTGAGGCTGACAGCGGCGACATTCTTCTCCCTTAGTAGAGTCGGGTTACACTGGCCCGAAACGGCGAGTGGGTTAATGGCGCAGGCTGCTTCCGTCCCGTAAAACCGTGGCAGGCCTTAGAGTACGTTCCAAATCCGTCGCCTGGTTGTTCCAACTAGGCTCAGATGCCTTTACCTGACTTGCGCCGATCCGGCTCTGAACATAGTACCCCATAAAGCAGGGTGACCAGCGCACCGGGAAATCAGGAAAACCGGGAAAAAGCCGGGAATTTCAAATCACCGGGAGAAAACCGGGAAAAATACGGGAATTTCAATTAACACCGGGAAAATTTTGCAAAACAGTTAATGTTCCAACCAGCAAAATTCCTATACTATCGTTTAGTGGATTCTACTATAGCAACATTTGAATCCCAAACTAGTCAAGGATAGTATATGGAAACAGAATCTTTACACAAATGTTTGCAATTGAAACAGATTTGATCGATATTTTAGAGATAGCCTTACCGAAGATTTTCTTTAATCCAGTAATTAATTGGACTTCAAGTTAAAATCGTTTAGTATAGAAAAACCTAACGAATAGTGATTTTTCGAAGGTTTTATAAATTCCATGTTACAAAATAAATTGTTTGAATGAAATCAATTACATTTCTCTAAGCAAGCAATTCGATAAGCTCTTATTAATTGCATTTAAAATTGTATATAAATCTAAACTTAAAATTCCCCACTTAATGGTTCTATTTTTTAATGCTAAAGGTATGCTTTTGGCATCCTGGGGGTAATATCATTTGAAACATGTTTCGGAATCACTAAAGGTTGACGTATGACAATTGATAAACTCGGTTTAAAGTAAACTTATAAGGTGAAGATGTAGAGAAGCCATCCCCAAAATTTTCATAAGCACAAATCTAGAGAACCAAATAGCGGTTCGCGCTGAATATTTGATAAGCTTTAACCACTATCAAGTTTTCTAGTTTTGTGCTCTTGAAGTATTAAGGTATGGCTTCGTTTCATCTTCACCTTAATTTTAAAACTTCGATTCATTCTAAAATTGACTCGATCTCATCATACCAACAATGTTCAAGCATTTTGTACACTAAACATTTTCATAACAAATTTTACGACCGATCGTTTCATCTATCAGGCTGTAATTTAGCTGAAACTATTATGGGCCCAAACAATTTGAATGCGCGACCAAAATTTATATAACTTCAATAAGAATGTTTTCCATCTATCCCTAATAAGAATGCTTTAGTGTATGACCATAATATAGTCTTTTGAAATGATAAAATAGCGACGTTTTTAGTTTATAATTAAATCGGGAAAGTTTTTGAAATATCGGGAAAAAACCGGGAATTTGAAATTGAATTTTCACTGGCCATCCTGATAAAGGACTATGCAACTCTAGCATGGCCTCCCTACTTGCATAGATAACCATGGGATCATAAAGGCAACTATTCCAATGGAGTTGAATAGCGGCTCTTAGGACCCATAAGAGATGATCAACCAAAACAAACAACTAGTAGCGGAATGTGAAGGAGAGGCTTCTGGACCTAACAGTACCCGGCTAAGGTTCCCGTCAAGGAAGGAGGCGACCAACATCAACTTAAATGGGAACAGTGTGGGCAAAAGCCTAGATACTGTGACGACGGCTGCAACATGTGAGGTGACCGATGGCCCAGGACTAATCGAGGCCATGGATCGCAATAGGGAGTACCTCCCTAAAATGCAGGTAGCTGCTGAGAAACCTGATGTCATCATCGAGTTTGTTAAGAGCAAAAGCAATATCAACAAAGACTTGAAACCAAGTCTACTGAAATTGCGACAATCAGTCCTAGCTGCAAAGCAGGACTACGAGAAAGCCAAGGAACAACTTGGCAAAGTAGAAGGCAAAAGAGACACTAAGTCTCGTCAGACCGAAGTGTTTTCCTTCACAGGCAACGCGAATATATTTGATGATATTATTCGATACGCGATGCAAAAGAGGGGACCTTCCGAGGATGAATACGTGGCGAATAAACGTATGGTTGCTAAGGGAAAAATGACCTACGCGGCCGTCCTCCAGAACGATAAAACTGGCACGAGCCAAGCCCCGCGATCAAGAGGACATGGCAACGAAGAAGAGGCCAACACCAAGCCTAAGGCCAAGAAAGCCAAGCCAAAAAGGAACCCAGGGATAACCCGAACCAGGCAGTGCATCCACAGGAACCACGGGCGCAAGGCAACAGCAACCCGTTGGAAATAAGAAAAAACAGGAAACCGAAAACGGAGCCCAAGGAAAGCGCTAAACCGAAAACAGCGAAACGTAGGCGAAGCCCTCGTTATCAAAACGGAGGAAGCGAAATACGCCGAGGTTCTGAAGGCGATGCGAAGCACGGAGCAGTTATCGCCATTGGGCGCAGACGTGCGGAGCATAAGGCGACCTAGGATTGGTGAAATGATCCTAGTCTTGAAGAAGGACGCCAAGGAAAAGGGTGCAGTCTACAACCAACTGGCACAAGAAGTACCGTTTTGTCTCAAATTCCGAACAGACTCATATTCCGAACACTCGGTTTTTGTATGGCGATTTGGTTGAAATGTTTCGCTGAAATATGTCACCAAATAACAAGGAAATGACAGTCAATTGCAATTCAATTTTAACGTCTCCAATATAATTTATACTGCGGGAGTAGTGATGATTCACTAGTTTGAGACCAGTAGAACTAGCTCAGATAAATTTATTTGTGAAATTATTCATTTGAATACGGTTTATTCGTGCTGTTCGGAATTTGAATCAAGGTGTTCGGAATATGAGACAGAATCAACACAGTGTTCGGCATTTGAATCAAAATGTTGTTTCATACTTTTACGTTAAAACAATACTAAAACTAACTGATTTTTTTTTTTTTTTTTTTTTGTAAAACTGTTTATTGTGCGATTTAAAAAGTATTATTTACAATAATTCGTTTAAACTCCGCAATTCAACGCAAATTCTAATCCACTTACATCAATTCTATCGTTAATATTGTTAACATAGCAGATGTAATAAACAAATAGTCTAAGTATTTCAGTTCTTTTCGTCTGTCCGATGTTCTCCAATGAGGGTTGAGAAAGGTTCGTAAAGGATAATCTGCGCCAACCATTCAAAATCGTTGACACTTTTCTTTCCAGGAACTGCCACGCTGCGATCACACGGGGACATTCACTGAACTTGTGTTGAAGTGTTTCTGTCGCTGCACCGCAGTGTACACAGTTTTCTCCATCCGTTCGCCCTATCCTATGCAACAAACGACGATGTTCTTTTTTCTGATTCACAATCAGATAGAGTTCGCTACGCTCCATCGACGATAGTTTTTTCGATGCTATATTCTTCCAAACTCGGGCCCAGTTAACATTTTGATTTTCCTGTTCTACCTTTGGGGGATCCGTTTGTTCAACGTAGAAACGATAAATCAGATCGGCGGATGGGTTTTGCTGAATTTGAGGTGGCAAATTTGGAAAATTTTGGTGAATCAATTTCAAACAAGGATAATCTGGGAGGGGATTATCTTGGCCAATGAAGGACTTGTAGTATACCATGGAGTCGATGTCGTGGATGTGCCGATTTATAAGCAAAGCCTTGCACTTGAAGATTGGGAGGTGCAGCTTTAATCCACCATGGTCTGTGCTACGCGCCAATTGCTGTATCGGGACACGCGCTGGATTACGGCTCCATATAAAACTGCCCATTTTTGCCGTGATCTTAGCAATGTGCACGCAGTACGGAGGAAGTATCGAGGAAATATACCACATTTTGGAGCTTATGAAGGTATTCAACAGAGTTATTTTTTGATGCAGCGTGAGTGCGCGCATACCATGCAACCATACCAGTCGAGTGAATGTCGTCACCAAAGCATCCCAATTCAGTGTAACCATCAATCTGATGGAATAGGCGAAAATGACACCCAGTATTTTCATCTTGTGTTCGGTTGCCACCCATGGCACTCTTATTGGGTTCCCTTCAAAAAAGCCGACGTCGATAGATTTCGTTTTCTCCCAGTTTAGCTTCGCTCCAGCAATTCGCTCGAAGTGTGTGAATACCTCTCGGACCCTCTCGAGTCTTGCTATCGTCGTCACAATAACAGTGATATCATCTGCGTACGCTACTACTAAATCGGTACCACACTCGTGTTCCAGCTGTTTCATTAGGGGGTGTAGATACAACACAAAGAGGTGCATCGATAGGGGATCGCCCTGACGAACCGAACGCTGAATGGGTATTGCTGCTGAGAGATGTCCATTTACGAGAAGGCGTGAGGATGATAAATTTCCTATTCGCTCTAACAGCTGCACGAAACCGGGATTAAATCCGAGAGAGGTCATGGTTGTGTGCAGAAAATTCCGTCTTACTCGATCAAAAGCACTTTCAAGATCGAACGAAACAAGTTTTCCTCTCTGTTTTCGTCCGATCAGGCTGGCAATTCTATCTTTCAGTGAGAGAACAGCCTGGTAGATGTTCCGATCAGAATTTGAGCACTTCTGGCTTCGGGTGAGAATCTGATGATGTTGCATTACAGTCTCTAATCTACCTTTGAGAACACGTGAGAGGATTTTATAGTCTACGTTAAGTAGAGATATCGGCCTGTAAGAACGAGCAGAGTCATTTGTACCTTTCTTTTTAACTAACACGATTACACCATTCACAAACTCGGAAGGAAAATTTTGGGCCAACGCTTCGTTGATGACGAGATTGAGCTCTCGGTGGATAATATCGAATGTGCGCTGGTAGAACTCCTTCGGAATTCCATCGGGACCCGGTGATTTTCTATTTGCACTTGATTTTATGGCCGAGTATATTTCTTCCGTAGTTATTTCGTTAGTACATGCATCATTATGGACGTCTTCTAGTGGGATTATTCTCTCGCAGTGGAACATGTCCTCTTCAGCTACCGTAATTTCGCGTGAAATTGATCACTTTTCACGGTTTTTCTTGTCTGCTTTCTATAATTTTGAAAATGCCGAACAACTAAATGCAGGAAAACAAGTACAAAGGTGAGCCTCATCGGCTCACGTACTGAAATTTTCTAACAAATGTCATCTTAGTGCTAACAAATATCTCTAAAATAAAAAATCGGGGGATCTCATTTCGGGGTGAAATTGATCACTTGTCAATGCGATTATTGTTAGTTTCCAAAACAATTTTTCTTAATAAATTCGAGCTCCCTGAATCCGAATATGCTTGTTAAATTCTTAACAATACAATATTCATATGAATATTGAACAGTTAAATTTCAAGAATTACGCGGAAAACGCCTAAATGTATGCAATTTCCTAAGGAATTCCCTGATATCTATCAGAAATTCAATTATTTCAACCAAATGAGCAAATTGTTACGAGTTTTGGTGATGAAATCTGCTTTGGGGATATATCTTAATCATCCTCTCAAACTTTCAGGTGTATACCATGTTCGAATCCTTGTTTATAACTAGGAGTTTATGTATGTTTGTCAATACTGCACCGTACATGATTTTGAAATTTTGCATTATTTTCATAGTAATTAACATTCGTTAACGCAAAAAACTTCACAACACACAATTCGACAATAGTTACGACAAACAATGCTCATTCACTGCAAGTTAAATTGATATTTGTGCTCCATAAGGAAGACATAAAATCTGGTGACACGATGATCAATTTCACCCAACTGATCAATTTCACCCGAATTTACGGTAGCTCACTTCTTCCTTCCGTGTAAAGATCTCGAAAATGCATGAACAAATTCTGCACTATGGCATCCGATTTGTGGAGAATTTCATCGCCTTCCCCCTGCAATCGTGTGATGATTGTCTTCTTTCGTTTTCTTTCTCCTAACTGGAACGTAGAAAGTGGTTCACCTGCGACATATGTTTCATTTATTCGCACAAAGTGTTGTGTGAAATTTCGCTGTAATGCAAGCATTTGCGCCTTAAGGTGATTATAAAACGAAGCCAAACTTTGAATTTTCAAGTGCACAAGACGAGAGTATCTGACAACTGTTCGCGTTGAAAACCAATCAACTTGCTTGCTTGCTGGTGGTGACCAATGGGATAGATTTTCGACGCGAAGCGCTATTTGGTTCTCAATTCTTGTGCTCTTGAAAATTTGAGCTGTGGCTTCGTTCTATAATCACCTTAATGCGGTTAATCGTGGATATCATGTCTCGGTTTTGATAGTAACCGTCATAGGCCAACCTTAATTCTGCATATAATCGTTGATGCTCGTGATGGAAGTCATCGAAAACAGCTTTTGATTTCCAACGAAAAAAAGATTTGATCTTCGGTTTGGCATATGCGAGCCACCACGTTATCCACGATGGATAGCTACGGCGCTGGCGAGTCCAGTATTGCCAACGAATTCCAAATTCACGGATGTTTCCATCTGTTAGGAGGTGCGGGCGGAGGCACCAGAAACCTGAGCCATGTGGACGGCCGAGAGAGGGAAGACATAGGCGCACGGTCACAGCTAAATGATCGGAGAAGGAACAGACGTGTGTTTCGGTAGTTCTCAGTTGCTCACAGAGACCACTACTAACATACACACGATCAAGCCGAGATGCCGAATTGTGCGTAATGTATGTTGGACCTGGGGTACGCGATCGAAGTTTTACCCATACATCATGGAGCTGTGCTTGAAGCACGGTCGCTTGTAGAGCCGGACTGTGGTTGTTATTTGTTGCATCACATTTCCGAAGCACACAATTAAAGTCCCCTGCCAAGACTACGTGTTCGGTGTGGTGCCGAAGATAATACGCGATCGTGTTGTTGAAGAATCGTTCTCTTTCCGCACGCATTACTGTCCCTGATGGTGCGTACACGTTGCAGAGAGTAGTGTTATTAATCTGTAGAGCTATTAACCTGCCGTCGAGACTCTTCTCCACCGAGGAAAATTGAATATGTTCCCTCAGCGCAATAGCTGTCCCCCGCCTCATGTGGTCCACATTACAAACTACGTTGTAGCCGGGAAGACATAGTTGTTCATTTTCAACCTCCTGCAAAAATATGATGTCGAGGTCCATGGTACGAATAAATCTTTGGAGAGCATTGAGCTTAGTCGCATTGGTTATAGTGTTGATGTTTATTGTGGCAATGTTATACGAAGTATAATCCATGGTGAAATCTATGTTCTGATATCTTCGTCGTTCGAGAAGTCGCTACGATCATTTCGAGGCTTTTTGCCCGGCGGTCGCCTGCGCGCTCTTCTCACATACATCGAAGTTGATTCATCGGTCTCGTTTTCGATGCCTTCAGGAGATGCCGGTCTTCGTGTGCTGGTTCCACATCCGAGAGCGTTCTCATCTGCGTTATCCGTTGAGTTAGGGGGAGGGAGTGGGGGGAAGTCCGCTTCTGAGCGTTGCTTCGGCGTCTTGTTTGTAGTCGTCGATGCTGGTGGAGGCATTGCTCTAGCTGACGATTCGGGAATCGGTTTTGTCGGTGTTTGAGTGACTGGCGGCTCCGATGGAGGAGCGATAGGGATGTTTTTAACAGACCGTGACTTCGGTCCTGATGAATTTGGATCGGATGGCTTTGGTCGTGTTGGTTTGGGTAAAGTCTGCTTCGTCACATTTGCATATGACTTTTGGACGAGCAGTTTTTTATTCTGCACACAAGTAATACCGTTGTGTACGTATTCACCGCAGTGCTTACATGTCTGTTGCTGCCCGAAATATGACAGATTTGTCGTTTCTCCGTCAATTGTAACGAATGATGGAATGTTGGTGTGAACCATCATCCGCACGACGCGCACTCCAGTAGGAATGCCGCCAAAGTGATATTTTTCATCCCACATCAGCTCGTGTATCGATAGAACATCACCATATCCCGACAAGAATTCGGTAATGCACTCGTCCGAGACATCTTCTGATAGATCTGTGAGTTTTACCTCTACAGCGCCATCTTCTAATACGATTCGTAGTGGGTAGACCTTTCCGTCAACCTCTGTCGAGTGTTTGTTGTCGTGCTCGGCAACTACTCGTTGTGCCACTTCAAGCTGTCTCACTTTCACGAACGCACAACCTAGACTTCGACTTGTCTGGATTCTCGCGACATCTTCGCGAGTCAACCCGAGTACAGTACCCACAAAATGGTGAAGCTCCTGATAGCTTGGCTTCTTTGGTACTTTCGAATAGTCGATTCGAAAAGTATTCCCGCGGCGACTCATCGCGAAACATTCGCACGCGGCGACGAAGAACGCGATACGAAGTGGCTCGGCGATGTCCAGCGAGAAATAACGACTTGGAGAAACAGTGCTTAACTTCGTAGACTTTCTGTGCGAAACGCGACTGCTCCGCTCGGAAGTTGAGCGCTAACTTATTGAATCAAAATTATTATCGGTACACGCACCAGCTAACAGTTAGGCTTTGCGAAGAAATTAAAATTTACCTAAATATCTGCTAATTTATGCCAATCAGATGCATTTGAAGTCACTGTTGACCTTAAGTGTTCGGAATATGAGTCAAAACGGTACTTGGCGACGAGGTTGATGTAAGATCCCTTACTGCTGAAGCGACTCTCCAGTGTAAAAATCTGGATGAGGTCACCGATGCAGCAGAGGTCTCGGCTGCCCCCAAAGAGCAGTGTGTCATCGACGTAGCCAGTAAGGCCATCCACCTTAGAAAGGGCCCGCAGGGCATCCAGATGGCGGCGATCAGGCTGCCGGTCGCAGAGGTCAACAAAGCGAACTTGGGCATACTGATCGGTTTGCCGGTTGAGCATACAACAGCCTCCTGAAGTTTGGTTCAAGTATTTCGGGAAGGGCCATAAGTCGTGGAATTGCAATGGTTCCGACAGAAGTAAGATGTGCAGAAAATGTGGCACCGAAGGCCAGAGGGCAAGCGATTGTAAGCAAATCGCTAAGTGCTTAATATTTGTCGACAGAGCAGACAGCGGACATTTTACGGGCGGACCCAAATGTCCGGGCACAAGTGGAGTATTAAAGCAGCCAAAACGAAAGTAACACAGTTAAATTTAAACCACTGTGATGCAGCCCAGCAGCTGCTTTGGCAGTCAGTCTCGGAAAAACCAAGCCTGATGTGGTGTTACTATCGGATCCACACCGCATACCAGCCAACGACGGAAACTGGGTGGCGAATAGGTCTCAACCTGGGAGGGAGGCACCGATACTACACACGAAATATAGAACAATGTTTGTTTGAACTGCAAGATAACTCCAGCTTGCCAACAACAATCAAGGCAGGCTTGGGGAAAATCGCTAGTTTTCTTTTGTTGTGTACTTTCGATTTTTCCTGACAAACATGGAAAAGGGCCACAGTTTTCTATGCACTAAATATTCATTTTTATTGGAAAAAGTAAAACGATGCGTTTTTCAATGCATAAAGCATTCAATGCATTCAATCCGATTGAAAGGTGCTCACGTGACATTACTTGCATTGTGTACATGAATTGATTTTCATTCGATTTTTGTCACTTTTGAACAGTGTTGCATTTGAACGCGTTCAGTTTGCGTTCCAGTTCAAACTTTTGAACGAGGGATCAAGCAGGCTTGAACATTGAGCAGTTCAAAAATTTGAACCCATGCGAGCTGAAAATTGAACGCGGAATGAAAACTGTCGTCATGGCAGACACACGACTTATTTCAATGTTGCAAAATTTTGCAAAGATGTTAGGAAACATTTAAGGTGCCATATATTTGTAACGATTGGAATTCAATATGTTATGATGTAATGTTTTTCGTGTTTTCAGCTTCATTGTGCATTTTGAAGCGAACGGGCCGTTCTTGAGCAGAATCTTGCACCGAGAGTTCAATCACAGACAAACAGACGTAACACTTTGAACAAATCTCGATCAAAATCATAGTCACGAGGACATGTACGCCCAATGCTAAAATCAGCGTTTTTGGCCGACGGGCCAACAGATGGCGGTAGTGTGTAAACGTCAAACACGAACAAAAACGAAGCAAGCGCTGCGGGTGGCGGATTGGCCACCTAACATATTTTTGAATCGACCGTTAAAAAGGTGGTCGATGGACAATGATGAGAGTGTGACGTCTGTTTGTCTGTGGTTCAATGCTTACTAGGTTCTCGTGCAAAATTAGAACGCGTTCAGTTCACTTTTGGCTCGCGTTCAGTTCAAAATGCATCACTGCTTTTGATGAAATGCGAAAATGTGTTTTAATTAGTTACGCGCTTTTTCCATGTTAGTTCAATGTTTGAGATCTGGACTCACAGTGACAGTTCGTGATAGCGGAACCCCGGCTCACTATGACGTACAGAAATTGTGTATTGGTTTCTCCCTCCCAGGTCTCAACAGCTAGCAGCTATAGGGACGACAGGACGATACCAAATCCATGAAGTTGTCTCTATCTCAAATGACGGTTTGGTGACAGAAAAAAAAATAACGGCGTGTTCTATTGCAGTTGTTACGCGCCCCCAAGGTGGCGATTGAGGAATTTTGCCACACGGTCGAGAAATAGTGCAGAATCGATTATCGACGTGACGTTTTGTAGTCCTAATCTTTTAGGTACCAAGAACTGGCGCGTTGATGACGGTTATACTCATAGCGATCAACGCTGCATTGAGCAAGGAATCTTCCCGGATGTATAAAAGCGACAGAAATTGGTGCTACTACCAAAGGCGGGGAACCCGTCACCCACCAGGTGACCCGTCGGCGTATAGACCTATGTGTCTACTAGATACGACGGGCAAGTTATTGGAGAGGTTGATTCTCTAAAGGCTAGTACCGTCTACGGAGAGTGCGGATGGCCTGTCCAACAACCAGTTCGGATTCAGGTAAGGTAAATCTACCCTGGACGCTATCCAGTCGGTAGTTCAGACAGCTGAGGTGGCAATCAAGCATAAAAGGAGCGGCATCCGTTACTGCGTGGCTGTCACTCTGGATTTGAAGAATGCGTTCAACAAAGCAAGCTGAGAAGCGATAGCCCACGCACTTCACCGCCTCAAGGTACCGGTGCAGTTGTGTAAGCTTCTAGAAAGCTATTTTGATGGTAGGATGCTACTGTATTACACAGAGGAGGGGCAGAAAAGCGTTCGAATTGGGTCCTAAAATGTTTAATGAAATCTTGTTTTTATTCAATAACACGAAAGAGCACCTTACTACAACTACTTTAGCAATTTTTTCCGCTCAAATAACGGCTATATCATGTTTAAACTTTAATTTAAAAATTGGGTCCATAAATGAACCTTGACACTTAAGATCACAGGGGTTTTAGTTCGACCACTGGGGTTGTTCCTATCTGACATTTCGGAAGGGACACGGAAAACAAAATACACCCAAAATTTGAGTTTAAGCCAAGGCGTGTGACAAAATTTAAAAAAAATGTTTTTTGGGCTCAAACCAACGGAAAACATTAGAAAATTGAGTAAACATGTGTTATTGGCCTAAACTTAAGCGTTTGGCACTAAAATAGGGACGGGGCTTTAGGACCCTATTACCGCGACAGTACCTCAAGGTATCTTGGTACTTAAGTGACTTGCGATAATGATGTTACCCGCAAGGTAAAAAGGCGTCTTGCAGCTGCGAATAGGGCTTTTTACGGGCTTCGTAACCAACTCAAGGCCCGTAGCCTGCAGACGAAAACAAAATTCGCGCTATATAAGACTCTTATCCTTCCGGTTGCTCTATACGGCCATGAATCCTGGACGTTAAAAGAGGTCGACCGGAAAGCGTGCTGAAGTGCTGCGAACAAGAAAATGGCATCTGGCGGCGTCGCATGAAGAGTTGTACCAAGTATATAAAGAAGTGGATATTATCATGCTCATGAAACACGGCCAAACTGCGTTGGGCTGGTCACGTGGTACAAATGCCGGAAGAACGACATGCAAAAATAATATTCAGTAGAGAACCCGGACGAGGCCGTCGGCTTCGTGGTAGGCCACACACACGTTGGCTTTTTGCAGTTGAAGAGGACTTAAGGGCACTAAACGTTCAGGGCGACTGGAAGCGATTGGCTTAGGACCGAGCCCAGTGGAGAAGAATTATCCATTCGGCGTAGATTCAACGTAGCGGATTGTAGTCCATCAAGTATCAAGTAAGTACCCCAAGGTTCAATCTTGGGCCCGCTGTTATGGAATGCGATGTACGACGACGTTCTGAGGCTGCCCTATGTCACCCTAGTGGTCTATAGAATCGATGGAGGAAGTAGAGTTGACAGCAGCGCACTCTATTTCCATAGTTGAGGAATGGATGAAGTCTAGGAAACTAGGACTGGCCCGTCACAAGACTGAGGTGGTGGTGGTCAACAATCACAAGTCCGAGCAACGGGCGAATATCTCGGTAGGTGATTGCACCATAGAGTCCAAGCAATTCCTTAGTCATCTTGAGGTAATGATCGATGACAAGCTCAGCTTCGCTAGCCACGTTGAATATGCCTGTAAAAGGGCATCTACGGCTATAGCGGCGCTTTCGAGGATGATGTCTAACAGCTCTGCTGTAATTGGCAGCAGAAATGGGATAACTCCGTTAAGAGTAGATGGGCCCATCGACTAATACCAAATGTGTCATATTGGTATGGAAGAAACCATGGGGAAGTGAACTTCCACCTGACGCAGTTTCTGTCAGGACATGGTTGCTACAGACAGTACCTGCATAGGTTCGGGCACTCAGAATCTCCTGCGTGCTGGAATGGAGAAAACAGCGGAGCATGTCGTGTTCGATTGCCCCAGTTCCATTGCTTTGAGAGGTCGCATGCTCGAGGGGACACGTTGACCGGCAATATAATAGAGAGAATGTGTGCGGATGCCGAATGCTGGAATGCAATAACTACGGCTGTCACTCACATTATGTTAGAATTGCAGAGCCTACCAAGAGTTGGCTGCAGAGGATTAGCCCTGCCGAGGCTGGTCCCTTGTAACATTGTTTAAGTCGGCTAGGAGAAGCAGTTTGCCTAGGCTACTTCTGCTACACGTGTTGTGCTATATGCACTGGCCTCTCCCCAGACAAATTTCGTAAGTTGGTTCCGGGGAGATAAGGGTCTGAGGCCACGGGTAATGTCGATGCACTGTACACCACTTGAGCAGTTCAAAAAGAATTGCTCATGTACAGTGCATGGGCGGGTTTTAGCGGGTCATCGTTGGTGCGTCATCCCCGCACTCCCTGAGTTACCTTCTCTGTTTGCAGATTTTCCCCTTGTAAAAAAAAAACAAAAAAAAATCTCCGACCAATAATCATAACTTTTTCTGATCGAGGCTATGTTTCATACAGAAACGTCAAGTGATTACAGTGCCAAATTGGCAAAAATGATAAAAGAAATATGATTTGATGTTTAAAATGAGAAAATATTTGTTAAATACGTATAACACTGTAAATGAAATGTTCACAGACAATTCAATCATTTAATTCCATTTCTTTTTTGGAAGCCACATTGAGTTATACCTTTTCGATTCATTCCAGATTCAAATGCATCGTTCCTTATCCACCGAACAGTGAGTACGAGCTGGAGCTTCGTGTCGGAGACATAGTGTTGGTGCACAAGAAGCGTGATAATGGTTGGTACAAAGGCACGCACCAGCGTTCTGGCAAAACCGGCCTGTTCCCGGCATCCTTCGTCGAGCCCGCAGAAAAATGATATCGTAACTAGGAGGCATCGTTGGAATGAATCTGTTAGTTTTATTTTCTACTTATGGTTAGTAGTCTCCGAGGCACTGATTAAGTGCAGCACCCAACAGTGGTATAATCAAAAGTCGGTATTAATAGTGGTCGTATCGTGTAGCAAAGAGTCAGTATGTGTTTTATGTTTTTTTTTTATTTGTCTCTACTAGTGGTAGAACAAGAGTATTTAGCAATCCTTAGGTAAGCGAAAGAAATACAGTATGATTGAAGCAAATTTTAGGGCAACATTGAATTAGGCCAACAAAAAGTGCAAATTTGTACCTAATTTTTATCTTATTGGGTCTTTTAAAGTCTGAATCGTAAATTTAAATGAACAGTTTTAGGAACGTTAAACTTAAATCCTGATGATGATATAATCAACCATAACAGTTGTAGGCAATTGTTAGCATGACAACAAAATTTTATACAATTCAGATTAAATTTAAAAAATACAACCTATTGTTTTCGTAAAAACGCTCTGTAATCGTTGTTTGTGTCTGTCTTTCTAAGCAACTTTCGTGTGTCTGTCTTTGTATGTATAAGTTTATAGATCAAAGCTCATTCCGCTAACTTGAAAAAGCAAACATGTTGTTGTACAAATTTTCTCAACCATATTCTAGCCTCTGCATTAAATGTTGTGTTTGAATTATGTGACTACTTTCAAAGTAACAGAATATAGACATCGTCGACACATAATAGCAGCGAACGAACGCATTTATAGTACTATAATACTCTTATCACACAATCTAATATTCAACCGCATGCAAGGTCACGAAGAAACACATGTAATTCGATAACGATCTTCATTTCACATTTTATGACTAAAAACGTTTTCCAGGAAACACTATCACCATTTGATGGCCATAAGGTCAAAATATACTCGTCAACGATATGATCCAATTGGCTTGATGTTTTTTTTTTAAATCAAAATAATGGATATTGAATTGTTGTTTCTTGGTGAAAGTGTTTCATGAATGTCATAATCTAACGCGCAATAGTCAAATCTTAAAAAAAGATGGAAAAGATTAACTCAGAAGCAAGTATTGTCTAACAAACTGCAGCTAACAAACCGAGCAATGTCTTTGTTCAGTTGCAACCAAATAGCAAAATCAAAACGAACAAAATGTAACATGTGCAACAACTTCTAATAGAAATATACCTTATTGTAGATATTGTGCTCGGCATAATCTGAGCCAACATAACTGAATTCATATATTTGTTTTTGATCGAGAAAACTTTAGAGTATTTACTGTTTTCTAGTAAACCTATGCATTATCGACACAAGAGAAATAAATGAAATTGATAGCTAAAAAAGTTTAATCACGTGAAAAAACAGAACCAACACGACTCACATAATGGTCTCAAAAGTTTATAAGCTCGTTAAAAATAAGTAGAAAGAGAGCTGAAGTAAAAACAAAGAACATCATTATCGCACTAAATCGAAACAGGGTTAGTTTATGTTCTAAATTGGCGAAAATTCAAAACTTCGCTTTTCACGGTAAAATTTGACTCGTCAGCACAAGCGTAAAAGATGGATGCCTACAATAAAGTGAAGAATTGAATTTCCGGAGCTGTGGATGGGTTTGGGTAAACATTTGGAAGCATTTTGTGGTAATTGAAACAAGGTTTTGCATTTATAGTGTGACGAATAAAATAAACCCTTTTAGGTATGTAATAGCATCATGTGATTCGATCCAAGTGTTTGGTAATAATCTGACTTTAGTTTGGGAAGGTTTGGATATATAATAGTTAAAATTAGAAAAGAATACCAGGCAACATAATGTTATGGGGTCACGAAAAACAGGTATACTCGTACTTTAAATATAAATCACTTAAAAAAAAATAATGTGTTTGTTACTTCATATCACACATTCAGAGTTATTTCTAGAGCAATTCTTTGACGTGCGGGAAACATTGTTGTTTGTAAGATACTAGTGGCACAGACTCGTAACATTGATGGTATTCATTCATTCATTCATTCATTTATTTATTTCCAGTAGCGTAAGGTTTAACCTTTTAAATTACTACATTCGGCGACACATTGCAAATTTAACATAAATAATAATTTCACAGTTTATAATTAGTTACATAGTGTACTATAAAGTCTTATATAATACTATCTACTCCAAAAATTCAAACATTTTTCCTTGAAAGCTACTTCTGATGTTTCCCGTTTAATAGAATGGGGCAAACTGTTCCAATTTACTATTCCTCTAACAAACATTGAGCTAGCATATGTTAACGTGCGATTTGCTAGGATTATTATATTTTGCGAGCGCTGCCCACGAAAAGGCACAAGTTTTTGAAACAGGGCTGGTGGGTTTTTAATCTTTATCAGTTTTCTCAGAAACATACAGGATCGATATGCGTAAAAGTTCTGAAATGGACAGCCAAGGAGGTTCTTTTGGAGATGGCTCACATGTGCAAAACGACTCAGGCCGTACACAAAGCGAACACAACAATTAAGTGCTACGCGGAGCCGATTCATGGTTTCTGCACCAGGATTTACTAGAAACGAATCACCAAAAATAAAGTGGGGCAAAATGAGCGTCTTAAATAACTTGAATCTTGTTGTAACCGGTGTTTGTTCGGCACAGTACCGTAACGATCTAAGTCCAGCGTAGATTTTTCCACACTGTTGCAAAGCCAAACCGTCCCACTGCAGATCATTCTGGAAAACATAGCCAAGGTTGTTCACAGAGTTTGCCCATTTTATCGGTAGTCCATCCATCATCATTTCTGGTAAAGGCTCAGCTGATTCCACGCGTCTTCTTCGGTTTCGGACCAACAAAGCTACGCTTTTCGATTGGT
Source organism: Aedes aegypti (assembly GCF_002204515.2). Taxonomy (NCBI): domain Eukaryota; kingdom Metazoa; phylum Arthropoda; class Insecta; order Diptera; family Culicidae; genus Aedes; species Aedes aegypti. The sequence continues at coordinate 245,664,366 of NC_035109.1, forward strand.
TTACTCCCCGAGCAGAAGAAAATAACTACTGAATTCCAAATTGAGGTATTCCATACCAGACAATTTCCAATACTTACAACCTGAATAAGGTATGAATGAGCCCTGCATAAGAGGTAAAATACCTCAAATAATACCTTATGCATATTCTACAAATACCAAGCTGATAACTAGATCAGGTATTGTAATACCTAAATAATACTTGATGGATTTTCATATAAAAGTGAAATTTTTCAATACCTCCAGCAGTCCTCAATAGCTATCGAATACCAAAATGAAGTATTTTTAATTGTTTTTCAAATACCGTTATAATACCAAAATGAGGTATTGACAACTGAATAATACCTAATTATGGTATGATACCAAAATATGGTATGCATAAGTTATTGGGGAGTTATTTGTTCCTCCTCGGGTCTCAATCCGTTCCGGTTACACCATTCCATTATCCTCTCTAGATCAGCGTTCATCATTGCAGTCAGTTCACGAGCACAAGGTCCTATTCGACCAATGTACAGCTGCACATCATCTGCGTATAATTGCATGGAACAGTGTTTCAGCACAGTGGGAAGGTCATTGATGTAACAACTGAATAACAATGGTCCTAGTACCGAACCCTGTGGGACTCCTGACATTACAGTTTTGCTTTCAGAGTATCGGCCTTTACAGCAAACTGTCTGGCTTCTATTCGTGAGATACGACTCAATTAGCCCAACCGCAGGAGTTGAAAAATTGAATTGTCTTACCAGCTTGGAACATTGCTTTTGCATTGCTATCGATTAAATTCGTTTCCACAGGGTCGTGACCACTACCTGGTAATGTTAAACTGCGCCCAAAACTCTACGTTATTACAGTTAAACCTCCTTGAGTCGATGTTCCATTACTCGATATCGACTCGTGGAACCATACTAAAAATCAAATTTCATGGTTACTATGATGGTCCCCTCAAACAGCTTCTCATAGCATTGCTGTTCCATGACTCGTTATTTCCGTGAGTCGGTGGTCCCTTCAATATCGATTCATGGAGGGTTGACTGTAACAAAAGCGATCTAAATAATGTTAAAACTTAAGAAAACCCAAGCCTCATGTTCGATGTCCGTGTGCCATGGGAACAATTCCAGAAACATGGAGAAAATTTCCAGAACTTCACTCAGTGCCAAAAGTGGAGTCATGGTACTAAACATTGCCGCATGGGTGCTAAATGTATGATTTGTGGAGGTTCTTTTCACGCTAAGGATGTCTGCACTGTAAAGGAAGAGATCAAAAAGTTTGTATGTGCAAATTGCGGGGCAACCATAAGTCCAACTTTTGGGATTGCCCTTCGCGCAAATGAATCGTTGAGGCTCATACCAAGCAGATGAATGGCAACGTTTTTTGTAGCCGGAATTCTCCGTCCGATATTCTTTCAGGGTATGCCGCATCACCAGTGGCGTAGTTTTGGGGGCCCGATGCGGTGGTAGATTCGGGGGCCACTCGTAAAGAGGTTTGCAAAATATGTCTTTTATAAGCAAGTTCACACGTACCTTCAGTATTGAAGACAGAGGTGAAAAATCCCGAAAATTGTTTTACGTAATTAATGGATCGCCCTTGAAGAACAAAACATGAACAGATTCTTCTGAGGTAAAACTCTGGAACTTCTGGAACTGCTGGAACTCTTCCGAAATTCTTCAAATTCTTGGATAAAAAAAAAAAAACTCCTTGTAAAAGAAGTCTTAGAAGACATTTTGCAGGAATATTTGAAAAAAATCTTGATAAAAAAAAACAGGCAGAAGTTACTGGGGAAATTTTTGAGTTTATCACTTGAAGAACTTCTCGTACAGGGTATCCGCATATTATTCGTACTAAATTTGAAGACATGCCTCTATACAACCGAAATAGATACTTTGAGCATTCTTACATGATTTAATATTATATTCTCAAGCATCAAATTTGACCCATTTTTGATTTCAAATATTTGTGAAATCCATCCCAATCGTGTTAAAAACGCCGTTTTTCGAGCATGATGGAAGAGAAATGCCCTTCGAACTCAATGGATTTGAAACTTTTCTGTTTCCAGTCTATTTTAAAGCCAATATTCTGTAGATAACTTCAAAAATAAATAGAAGATTTGAATGCATCTTATAGAAATTATATATAATATGGCTAGCGCCGCTACGAAGAATACGTCTCCAATAAATTTCAATTTGATTATCTCAGTAAGAAGCATGAATTTTGAAATTATCAATCATTGTATCTTTCGCTATTTCATAGAAGTATTAAAAACCATACATCTAAAGAGATTTTTTATTGTTTTAAATGAGAGATAATCTTTCACATAATTTGTTGTTTTGTAATTTACGGACATCCTGTAGTAATTAACAAATTCAAGAAGGGCTCCCAGTGAAACATTAGGGACGAATTCAAAAAGATTTTCTATAATCTGAAAAATGTCGGACTTGGCCAAGGGTACGCCAAGAAATCCCTTCAGTGGTTTTCAGGGGCAAATGTTTAGAAGTCCCCTCAATGAAATTCTTGCTTGAAACCTTGATAAATTCCTAGAACAATTCTCGTATGCAATCTTCAAGGATCGTTGAATAAAATCAGGATAATCATTGTCGGAAACTCTGTGGCATTTTTTTAAAACCCGTCCATATCGGATTGTCAAATCGATTATTACTAGCTATTTTATAGTGGTTTTACGCCCGAAGCAATTCTTCTCAGAAATCAATTGATAATTTTTAGGTAGCATTGCTCATAATGTTCTTTACATGAAAGCACTGGAAAAAGATCCCTGAATTTGCTGCTAATATTTATTGTGAAGAAATCCAATTAAAATTTCTGCAAAAAAAATCCTGAAATTTCTAAACGAATTCTTGAAAGAATCTTCCCTTTTTTAAAACGAAACCTTGGAGGAATCTCAAAATAAGATTAACAAAAAAAGTGGTAAAACTCATGGCATAATTTTATTTAAATTACCAGGTGATTTTTTTTTAATAAACATCCTGAATTATTATTTAAGGCCACCCGAGAATAAATTCAGATGATTTTTGGTAAGTATTTTTGGATGATAAAAAAAAGGAATTTTGATTACCTCAAGCTCAAAGCTCACCAACGCTCCAGATTTTTGGAGGCCAGCAAATTAAGGTGCATTGAATTGGAAATCAAAATTCATGAAGTATTTTTTTATAAATCCAAAGCCGTGATTAGACTCGACGTTTAAAAAAGGTATCTGAGCCTACTTAAGTTTCCATATGATGTTTAGCTGAACGCGGCCCTTTTCGAAGGCTCAGTTCTTTCATGCACCCAATTGATTGAACAACAACAAGGAAAATAACTTACTTAACAAATATTTGTGGAGGCCCCTAAAATGTGGGGGCCCGAAGTGACGATCCCCCTGGGCCCCTCTGCTGACTCTAAATCTAGCCCTAAAGTATTGAAAATAAAGGATAATCATGGGGCCCGTATACATACACTCAAGATAATAGCTCCCTTAAATATATGTGCAATTGCATATACAGAGCTCAATTTTTGATTTTCATTATTTTTATTTGCCCCACATACTCAACATATTCTCATCGAATACTTTCTATCTGGGTCATATTAAAGGTATGTGTAGAATTTACTTATGTGTATCCCATACCACATGGTATAAACGAAGATGGCCGCCAATAAGAATTACATCGATTTCTATTGATAACTTGAAGGTATTTATTTGAATATAAATCATATAAAAAAAATGTTAGAACTGATAATTCATCAACACATATTTTCTTTGCAGGTGTGAAAATACTTTCCCATCAACTATCACAACTGGAAGATGCTCTGGCGAGGTTTAGCAGTTAGCAGAAAAGGATGAGACTTTGGCGAGAGCAAACCAAATGAGGTGAAGTAAAACTGTAAAATAAACATGCTCATGGTCTGTGCATCAATCTGTGCTTATAGTATCTGTGCATCAATGATCGAAATATATCTGATTCACAAAACAAAATTGTGTACCATGTGTTTTAAGTATGAGAAAACATTGTAAACATCTTAATAAGGTAGATCAATATATTCCATTTAGGCATCCCCTGAATAGTATGTGCAGACATTATTATTTCAATGAGGACAAACATTAGCGTTAACTCATTGATTTCGCACATACTATGCATATGCAAACCCCCATTGCAAAAATCCATGTAGGTTTGCACATGAATCAAATGGAGACATTATCTTGAGTGTAGCTAATCCAAATCTCCTCCAAAAGCTATGCTTATTATACAAATTTTTAGTTTGGGATGATACAAATTGTCAATTCCCTATAAGCTAGGTCGAACTTTCAATACTATGAGAAATCCACACTGCAATTTTGGGGCCCCTATAAGCTCGGGGCCCGGTGCGGACCGCACCCCCCTAGCTACGCTACTGCGCATCACCCCCATCTCCGGGAGATGACCCTTCAAGAGTTCACCGCAGAAACATTACACAAAGCGCTTCCCCAGTACCTGCTGTTATCGGTATTGGCAGTAGAGCTGGGAAAGGTAATAGTAGTAGGTTCGAGATTTTGCGAAAATCACGTGACTCTTCTAATACAGTAGTTCAAAATTGTGAATCTCATCAAGTAGCCTATGTTGGGTACATGATTTTTCTTAATCAGTAGTGTCATTGAAGGCTGTAAATGCGGAAAATGCAGCGGGAAATAGAACAATTTTCTACAGTAATTTGGTTTGCCCTTAGCAACGGGTGTTTTGTTATTTTCAAGGCATTTTGCCTACAGCAGTGATACGCGTGAGTTCCACGCTTCGCTGACTGTGATTTGCTACGCTTGCCTACTGTAGTGTGAATTTCAGAACTTTTCCCAACTCTGATTGGCAGAACTAGTGTAAGAACACGATCAGCAACGGATAGTCGCTCCGGCGGTTGCTTCGCCCTGCAATGGAATATCCGTGGTCTTAGGGCCAACATCAGCAAGCTAAAGCTGCTCATCTTCAACCTCGAATCGTGCCTCGTAGCCTTGCAGGAGACCAAGGTGAACTAGACTGCTGTTTCGCCAGACTTTGTTGACAGAAACTATACGTTACTGCTACAGTCTAGTAACGCCAACTATTGCGTAGGATTAACCATCCGAGAAGGTATAGGGTAGTTGTACCAGTTATGGACACAATGGTTCCATATTTCGCCATACACGATAATCCAATTGTTTTCATTTTTTTTTAAACTGTGTGTCTTAGTAGTTCGAAAGCAAAATCTGTTAAAGCATTCAAAAATATTTAAAATGTGAAAGTTTTCGAGAATTCACGTATGGCCAAATAGGGAACCACTATAGCCATAACTGGTACACTTTCTCTCTTTCGTACATGTGCAAATCGAAACTTATTTACATCTCGTCGCTGTTCGCCTTCACGTGCCGATCCAGGCAACCGTTGTGTCGATATACATCTCGCCGAGTTCGGCTCAATGACAGACCGCACTCAGTCTTCAAAAAATCCCACAAGAGCTACTGAGATTCAAAACCATCGGAGCGAGATTAATTTCACGCGCATCTTTTGTTTAGATCCAGGCATGCAATGAATCCTGCCACGTGTATGAGAGGATTGGATCCTAGGATTCAATCCTTGATCGATTGTTTGCTAGTAGAAATAAATCGAATAGGGTCCTAAAGCTTTGTCTCAATTTTAGTACCAAACGCTTAAGTTTAGGGCAGAAACACATGTTTACTCAATTTTTAAATGATTTTCATTGGTTTAAGTTCAAAAAACATTTTTTTATGATTTTTGAGATTTTGTCACACCCTTTGGTTTAAACTCAAATGTTGGGTATATTTTGTTTTCCGTGTCCCTTCCGAAATGTCAGATAGGAACAACCCCAGTGTTAAAACTATATGCCCTGTGGCATTTTTGTCGAAAAAGTGAATGTCAAACAAGATCACAAGTGTCAAGGTTCATATTTGGAACCATTTTTAAAATTGAAGTTTAAATATGTTATAGCCACAGACAAACAGACGTCACACTCTCATCGTTGTCCATCGACCACCTTTTTAACGGTCGATTCAAAAATGTGGTAGGTGGCCGATCCGCCACCCGCAGCGCTCGTATCGTTTTCGTTCGTGTTTGACGTTTACACACTACCGCCATCTGTTGGCCCGTCGGCCAAACACACCAATTATAGCATTGGGCGTACATGTCTTCGTGACTATGATTTTGATTAAGATTTGTTCTAAGTGTTACGTCTGTTTGTCTGTGTTATAGCCGTTATTTGAGCTGGAAAACTTGCTAAAGTAGTTGCAATGACATGCTCTTTCGTATTATTAAATAAAAAAAATAATTCATTAAACATTTTAGGACCCAATTAGCATTGATATTTCTCGAGCGTTTATGGACCGATGCACGAGTTCACTATCTGACGTTTGAGCGGTGCCGTGTTATTTAAGTGACCATGGCAACAAGTGAATTCGGCACCGCTCAAACGTCAAACTAGTGAACTCGTGCATCGGTCCATTGAAAATTCCTGTCTGACAGGACACTTGGGATAAGTCTGAATGATGTCAGCATGTACAGTTGGTTCCTGAATTGGAGGACTTGCGACAATTTTTGATAGTTTTCTTTCAGGTCGTTGACAATCCGAGTGAAACTTGGGAGCTCAGCATCACTATATTAATTTAGTGTCTTGGTTTAGCAAAAATAGAGCTGTGATTCGCTTCTCCTCGAATGACCGACGTTAGGACTAACTTGCAGTGGTTTGATATATTTTTTTGATATTTCTTACGATGTATATGTTATTGCCTTTCATACCACTTCCCCTTGGGTAATCCCGTTTCTTCTTATCCTCTACAAAACGTCAAACAATCATGCTTTAGATGAGGAGCATTCTATGGGCCTCTGCACTGTTTTGATTTTGCTTGGGATTTTGATTTTTACTGGCCTTGTTGTTTACAAATTTCATGAAAGAGTGAAAGGGAGAGGTACATTTTTGTACAGAGCCCCATATCATTCGTTTGCTTGGCTACATATGCTCAATGACAGGGATTCAATTCTGGGATTGAATCCTTGCACGAATTACGCACGCTGGGATTGAAAAATCAGGATTCAAAGGGATCCCGATCATTGAGATGAGTTCAATGCATGCTTGTTTAAATTTTGGAGCAGAAGGATGATCTTAGATAATTTACCGCCCCTTAAATGGGCTATGGGCTGCATTACAGGTCTATATCCTGGTGGTGATGGACTTGTGCGGTTCGTACACTGAAATGAATTGCATTGTACGCCGAACGTTGTTTGAGTAGTTAAATTTACATTGCATGATTATCGTAAAAAATACCATAAAATCAGTAAAATTAACTGCCATTCCATTGTTTTAAGAATGTTATTAGTCATCTACATATGTTAAAACTAACTACAAACTGTAGTTAAAATAACATGCAATTTGACAACATTTTATAGTATAAACAATTACGTTTGTTTTGAATTTCAACATGCATCATTGTTTAAACATTCGTTGTTATGAATTTTACCATATACATAATACAATCATTCATTCCCATATGCGAGTACAATCGTGTGGGAATTTTCTGTAACACCTTGGAAAATTGAGAAAATTTACGTAAAACTGTATGAAAATGATGATTCTGAGGTGAAGTTGGTGGAGCTGATTACAATTGATCTGCAAGATAAATAAGGCTAAAAATTATATTTTTCTACATTTTATGATTACTTTTTTTTTGTTGTTTTCTGTAGATGTTGATTCGGACTTTGAGACTAATTACGTGCTTCTACAGTGAATTACCGAAACCCGGCGTTTGGCTCGAGTGATTTATGACATGCTGATTAGTAATTTAATTAAAAATACGCAAGCTGTAGTTACCAAGTTCCAGAAAAAACGTGGCAACTTCCACCGGCAGTCGTTTCACAGCAACGTAAGCTGATTTCGACAAGAGTGATATTGAACTATACGTGAGAATTGTGACATCCAAGATTCTCGATTTTTTTGGAATTCCCGAATGTCTGAGAAAATTTTCACTTCAAATCGTGTAAAATTAAAAAAAACTACATTAATTAGTGTCCATGATCGATTACGCGATGTATAGCGAGAATGTAGTAATATTCATATTTTCACATAATTTGTCGTGTGAACAAGCGACAAATTTGGCATCCCCATATGCATGATTTTATTGATTTAACGCTGCACTCTGACTGGATTTTCCTCCAAGTAGCACGGGAAACATCTTCCGAAGAGATACTTTTCAAAAATGGTTTCAATCGCGTATGAATAAAAGCATCTGTAACTTACCTGGTTTTAGTTCGGGTGCATATCAATATAAAGGCTCATGAAGTTTCATTGCCGTTCCAATGAACGTGCATTTCACTCCTTGTTTGACGTTCAACATCAAATAGCAATGAAATAATATTTATCAAGATGTTTTCAGCAACTTTTCAAACAAACACTTGAAACTTCTCTAAAAATGCCGGTTTGAATGTTGTTTCAAATTACTTTCATTAAAAGCATCTGCAACTTGCATTCAATTTTCGTTCCCATACCCACAACTCAAGAAGATTCATCCCAGACAAAGTTGCACTAAACTATGTGTATGACAGCAAGAAGCTTGTTTGTTTCAATCCAGTTGCAATATGGTTGAGTTGCACATTACGTGTCATATAACAACGAAAACATGGTCTAGCAACAGTTTGTTTGTTTAAAAGGTGTTGTGTTTCTCATGTGTTGCGCGGGAGTTTTTGCGAAAAGTTTAGATTATTTCAGGCGTGGCCTAATTTCACCAGTAATGAACTTGTATTCCGAAGGGTGCACTCAAGTCATAAGCAACAAGCTTTGATTAATGGGCCATGTGGTCGCTTTTATAGTGCATTGGCGACAAGATTAGCGAAACAATTGTTCGAAGAGCTGGTGGAGTAGTGAGTAGAGGAGAAAATTGGTGATCTTGAGGTCGGAAATTCGATTCTCGTTCATATCTTTGTTTTCATTTTTTTTCTTTTAAGTATTTTGCAACAAATAAGCAATTTCGATATTATTCAAATACGTTACAAACAGACTCCGCCTCTTGCGCTTTTTGCGTTGCTATTCAGTGCAATTGTAATTCATATTTTGACAACTCTGATTAGTTTCAAGCGATAATTTTATCACAGACAAACAGACGTAACACTGACGAAATTTCCATCGACCCCTCATTTAACGATCATTTCAAATTCGCTTTGTTACAAATCTCACAACCAGAGGCGCGCGCATAGTTTTTGTTCGCGTTTGACGTTTCACACTACCGCCATCTACCGGTCTTGTTGCACGAAACATCTTTTCGGGCAATATGCTCACCAGATGATGATGGTGTACCTGGGCGATAGATTTTGAAGAAATTTGTTCTAAGTGTTACGTCTGTTTGTCTGTGATTTTATTCTTGAGTTGAAACAAACTGTGCTGCTTGGGATAATGTGCAGCATCTGTGTAGGTAACTTTGTGAATTTTGTTTTTGAGTAGATGCTACATGTAGTAAAGTTCAACGCTTTTTATTCATACCAACCAATAGTTTCACGGACCCCCTGAGAAGTCGTCACGGCCCCCTAGGGATCCGCGGACCAAAAGTTGAGAAACCCTGTGCTACGAGATTCTACAAAAGTGGTGATAAACACTCCCTTTTGGGTATTCATCGTGATTAGCTTGTGCAAAGGCTGGTGGTCAATCCAGTGCCCTCGAACGTGTTCGAAAACTTCTTCCCCACTACGGCCGCAGTTTTGACTTCCTCGACGTGAATGAAATTCACCGGGGCGAGGGATAGAATAATTTTACATCGTGCGATTCTGTCCTTCCGAGGGTTCACAGCGGAGGGCGTTCCGTCTTCATTGGGCGTAGGACCCACTACTTCCTAGAGATCTTCCACTCCCAAATAGATCTTCAATACGAACTTCCAGGTCGTCCAGTTGTCTCGACCGACCGTACTAAAATGCCATCGTCGGAAGCGCTGCTTCCTGCATTTGGATTCGCCATTCTTGAAGTGAAAAAACTTCAAGTCTTAAAATTTCTTCCGCTTCCACTAGGGGCTCATTCATTTATTTCATAACGCTGAAATTGGACTTTTTGGACACCCACCCACCCCCTTGTAACACTTTTTGTATGAATATCATACAATTTTTGTATGGGCCGTAACATGGTTGGGACACCCACCCACCCCCTCCAGCGTTATGAAATTTGTGAATGGGCCCTAGACACGTTTCGGCGGCCCTAACCTATGGACCCATGCACGGGTTCATTATCTGGCATTTGAGCGGTGCCGTGTTATTTACGTGACCATGGCAACGAGTGAATTCAGCATCGCTCGAATGTCAAATTAGTGAACTCATGCATCGGTTCATTGGGGCAAAGCTAACAAAAGCGGCGAGATGGACCAACTCGTGGTCTTAGCCAGTCGAAAAGACAATCCAAAAAAAAAAAAAAAAAAAGCTAACAAAAGACGCGCGTGGTCTAGGTAACGGTTTAACAACTAATGAAGATTCAATTTGAGTTTATTCTCAAAGTCATGGATTGTTTCGATTGCAGATTTGCATTCGCCATCAGTTATGTTTGGAATAATGGGTCAATGCACGAGTTCACTCGTTGACGTTTGAGCGGTGCCGTGTTATTTATGTGACCATGGCAACGAGTGAATGCGGCACCGCTTGAATGTCAAATTAGTGAACTCGTGCATCGGTCCATACTAATAAAAGCAATAAAAAACTATAATTAAACATGCATGCTGATTTGAATGTTAGTTGCTCTTCCACAGTTATAAACTTAAAACTTTTTTTTTGTGAATGAACGAATTTGAATTCGTATATCGTGGTGCAGTTGCGTGTACAGACCTCAAAGTGTATACGATAAAATGGGAAAAGTGACTTGCAATCAGTCGTAACTTGAACGCAATATTTCGATTATTGAAACACGCCTTTTCCGCAGGCCATCATGTACGTCAAGTTCATTCATGGTGGTTTCAATCGCTTCTACTGGTGTGTAGTAGTAGCTTTAGAGAGAACCAGATAACATCAGTACAACACACATATACTTCAGCATGTAATAATTTTGATATGCATGCAAATACGATTTTCCCCCATCCAATCAAGCCATATCTGTCGTAGCAGAAGTGTTTGTATTCGGCCTAAGATCGGTGGTCGAGCACGTGGTTTCCAATTTAAAATTGAATGAGCGCGATTTTTCAAGCTATTTCATGGTTGTGTAGCTGTCTTCGTAATAAGGATATATTGCTCTCTATGAATCATATAAGATCCTGTAACGCTCATTATTCTTACATGATGAGACAGTATGCAACTCAAGTCTTTATGTGTTTTGTGTAAATATTGCTGCTCTTGAAAACCATATTGAACGCATATTGTGTTGTAGCTGTAGGTATGTTTACTTGTGTTTACTATAGCTGATAAAAACCCACTACTTGGGAGAAGACTCAGAGCAAATAATCCAACAGGCTCTCTTCAGAGAGTACAGAACTTTGGGTGTTACTCGAGGCCGATAGTCAGTCGGTACGTTTGCAGTCCTGAGAATTAGTATTTAAGACGCTGCTCGGTGAACCGGTTTGTTTTGTTCCATCATTCCACATTGCAGGCATTATATAAATAGATATACCCATTGCTTTCTTCTGTCGAGTACCTTAAAAAACGCTACATAGTGCATTCATTACTGGAAATTAGATAGCTGAAATATTATAGTGCTTTGTGGTTGGACTATTGCTGTTGAAAAGTGTTAGCTTCGTTGGTGCAAACATAGTGCTGAAGTGTTCTTATTAGAGGAAAAAACACATCTATTCTATCTGTCTAGTGCGTATGCTTTCTACGCTTTGTGAATGGTTCAATCTTATCTGCCAAGGTTACAATATTCGGAAAGGCTGTGAAAAGTGAAATCATCGTCGTCATTCATTGACATAGAGGCTACAAATCGAGCTCTTCGTTTTGGAGATTAGCAATTCGATTGCGTTGTCTGTGGAGTCGTATCAGGCAATACATCATCGTAAAACATCTAATACATACTGCAAGCAGCACCACATCAGACGTTCAAACAAATCGAACAAAAATGCTATCGCACCTACTGAAGGGAAGTGCCAACGTTACCGTCAGCACCGGAAATGTACTGAACGTGAGCGATCTTCGGAAGAAAGCTGGCCAGAAACCAACCGATGAGGTAAGTGCAGCTAATCATGCATCTAAATCCACAAACATTTGCCGGGGCGTTTGCATTTCACGCAACATTCTCAGGGCTTAGGGCAAACGCTCCCTTAGTGGAGGTAGCTCCAATAGTGGAGGTAGTGTGTTTTGACATGTTTCGCACTTTTTTATGGCTATGTGATATTTTTCTATGATGTACGATGTGAAAATGATACAAGTTATCGAATAATATTCATGACTTTTAACCATAAACCTATTTTAAACAATTATTTTGCTTAAATTTTTTGCTCCTTTGCACCTATAGTGGTGCATCAGTACCCATAGTGGAGGGTTCCATAAGAAATCAATGGTTTGCGCCACTAAAGGAACCATTCTTAAAACATACCTCCACTAAAGGAACAGTGTTCCTATTGTTGGTGCAAGGCTTTTTGCAGGGAAATTTCAAATGAATCATGGTTTTTATACATTTGAATGATAGAAGGATTTGAGATCTAGCGATTGATACGCTAAAATCATATAATTCATGATTTTATCACCATGTTTTAGCAGTTTTCGCTTAGGTGCACCACTAATGGTACATTTGCCCTACTACACCAACAAAGTAAAAATAGATCCCTTAAAAATTGTGTAAAACTCTAAATTCGCCGAGGTGGTTTGATTTTTCCACTTTACTCATAATGTGGAGCGGAAGGGCTGTCACGAGTGAAGGTAAAAAAATGTTCGCTCCCCTTGAAAACATATTGGTTTCGACGATTCGATGGGGAAATTTATTGCTATTTTGGCAGGTTTACTACAAACTTTGACGGGGGGTTCGCAGTCAGAGCACGGCGTTCTGCGGTATTAATGGTCAATTGCTAATAACATATTGGTGTATAGGGTTTCCATTCCGTTTCCCATTTGTGTTGACTCAAAGGTGTAATCAAATTGCTAAACTTTTAGAAGTTCTAAGATTGTCTTAGCTTTATAAGGAAATTAGTAAGTATACTAGTATACACAGCAGTGGAACAAAGAAATTTAAATTTGCCATGGTTTGTACGATTGAGAGCTTTTTTAAATTCTTTCTTAGTATCATTCCAAACATTACATTCATTTCTTATATCTAGGTGTACTGTGTTAGACAACACTATCATCCTAATTTATTAACATATTTAATTAAGCTTTTATTATTATTATTTATCTTTATTAGGGAGATTTTCAGCCCTTGGCTGGTTCATCTCCGTAAAAAGTTTTTATTAACATATTGTTAACAACACATCAAGTTACATTTGTTGTAGCAGTTATGAATGTTTAAAGGTAAGTTGATTTCACCGAATTCCCGACAACGTTCTCTTGATTAAGAATGTTTTCGAATGTCCTAAGTAACTTGATTCGACTACTGAATCCTAAATTAAAATTGTGCGCGCAATTAATTAGTAATAATTTGTTTTCCTCTTTCAATTTCGGCATTGGCTTCTGAGGTTTTTTCAAAATTTTAAATAATTTCCAAGAGGGCTTAGAGCAAGGGTCCAATTGATTTTTTTTTCAATTTTTTTGTTTCTTAATCTTATTAAGACTGATCAAGAGTTTAAGATCGTCGTTTATAATCACGGATTCAAATTTTACATTTTGCTATTGCAATGTCCCTGGCTTCAACGATGGAATTTGATAAAGTTTCGAGAGCATTGTCAATATCAAGTTTTGTTTGAAAATAAATGTTCACATCAAAGTAGATGAAAAACCGAATTTAGTACTATATTATTTTATTCCAATAGAGTTTGATCCTTTGTCGAGTCTAGTACACGATACTGAAAACGGCCTTACAGTTGAAGTCGAAATACGCGTATCTGTCAAAGGATACAAACTCTAGTAGAATTAAATGGTATAGTACTAAATTCGGGTTTTTCATCTACTTATAGGTATGGGGCGGTCGATTTATTACGTAAAGTAATTTTTCCCCCTAAGATAAGATTTTCTGTATGAAAATAAAGAACAAATTGCATGGCGCGTAAGAAATCTCAAACCCCTCCTCCCCCCATAAAGCCTTACGTTATTAATGGATGGCCCCTATTCCACTAAACAGCTCGAAGATTTATTATCATGTTAACATCAAGATTACTATTAATGTATGTTTCATATGTAGTACAATCGGCTCGAAAAGAATTGAAAGTGGAGCTGATAGGATTGAGAATCGCTTCATGGGATATTTGAAATGTAACAGGGACATGATCAGAATCAAAATCAGTGGGAGTAACCAGTTGGCTACAAAGATGACTACAGTCGGTTAAAACCAAATTAATCGTAGAAGAGTTTCTAGAAGAGGAAAAACATGTAGGGCTTTCAGGGTATTGAATTAAGAAATATCCTGAAGAGCACTCATCAAATAAAATTCTGCCGTTGGAATTACTTTGTGAATTATTCCATGACCGATGTTTGGCATTAAAGTCACCAATGACAAAAAATGTTTACTTATTGCGAGTCAATTTTCGCAAGTCAGTCTGGAGCAAATTAATTTGCTGCCCAGAGCAGAGTAGTGTTTGATCTTTCGACCTTGACGCTTACTCCTGTAGGAGCGGGCGATATGGGCAGGATCAGACATGTCGCGCGTCTGTCGAGTAAAGTGAAAAAGACCTCGACCTTGACGCTTGCTCCTGGGCAGTGCGTCAAGAAAGACCGAGCAGTCGTCAGTTGTTTTCCCTCTTGGGTCGCGCGCCTATTTTCTCTGAGCTGAAAAAGGATTGTTGCTGCTCAGTCAAGGATGACGGATCAATGGGTGAGCTCGTTTCATGCTACTATTTCTAATCTATAAAACAACGGTGGGACGTAAATATGATTTTCAACAAACTATGAATGGTTCGTCACTGTGAGTGTTGACATAAACTCTGATTCATGAATTATTTATGTTTAACATTTATTTTTCTAAACACCCCTTTCTTTTTACCTTTATTTTTGTAATTAAAAAAAAACTTTGAATGGTTCGACACTACAAGTGTAGACTAGCGAAAGGTTCACTTTATTCAACAATTCATGGTTCGCCACTGTAAGTGTCGGCATAAGAATAAGAGTGTTCTATGATGTAATAACACATGCTTTCGTCCTGACAGCTGTAGGAATGTTACATTTAGGTATTTGTCCAACAAACTTTGAATGGTTCGTCACCTCAAGTATTGGCATAATTTTCCTCTACATAGAAATTGTTAATATCAAATGAAAATATTATATTTACATATGAGCATGTTCATATCTCACAAATAATTATTTATCATGGTCTAATCGCTTTACAAAGTGAACTCTGTGACCCGACGCTACTCCCCATTAACAAAGATTCCTCCCAGTAACCTTTGTGGAGATGCAGAGGCAAACACGGTCTCCAATTAGCAGCGGTTACACACTAACATTCCTTCCCCCAATCCCACCTGACTGCAAGGACGTGACCGGCGCCATTATTGACCCTGTATAAATAAAAGCACTGAATTATGCACACTGAAGAAGATTATGGCCAATCCCAGCCGATCTTCTATTTGATTCTATGTGCATTTTCACTGACTTCGGTCAATCACGGAATAGCAACCATTGACATGTGTAGTCAGTCTAAGCTAAGCTAAGCTAAGCTTATTAACTTGCTTCCCAGAGCATTGAATGGGCAAATAAGCAGCAATAAAAGTATATTTACCAAGATACTTTATTTTCAAATGACGAAAACAGTTGATGTTTTATACGCCTATGAATGATGATTGCAACTCCCCCACATGCCCCATCGAGTCGATCATTACGATAAACAAAAAGGTAGGATCTCTTTTAAGTTTGGATCCAGGTTTTAAGTATGTTTCAGCAATAATTGATATATGTTTGTAATTAGCTGTTAGAAAATTACACGGTTCATCCTCTTTATCATTCAAATAACGAGCATTCCAATTTAAAATATATAAATTATTATTTGGATCCATTAGAAAAACGTAATCCAATAACAATTTGATTTGTAAATTTTATACCAACTCGGACTGCTTTAGTCATAGTGGTGGTTTTGAACATTGCATCAATCATTTGATTCAATTATTCAGTTAGAAAAATAAAATCAAAGGGAGACATATCACTTGAAGTTGGTACATTATCTGATGATTTTCCATAAGAATTTTCGGTAGACGAAGAGGCGGAGTAGAAGTTTATTGTGGCGACAGGGTTTTTTTTTTCATTTTATTTGAAACAGTTTAAACGATTACTCGTAGGTATGGAAAGGGGAGGAGTACAGGGAAGAAAAATTAGCTGCTACGATATGGGCATAGGATTTTCCTTGAATAGATCCATTCGAAATTAAAAGATTCGAACGGCTACCCGATTTTTTTTTTTTTTTTTTTTTTTTTTTTTTTTTTTTGTCGGTAGCGATAGGGGTAGTACTGGCACTCTTAATCTGCCCTAAGCTCCTTCCCAGCATTTGCTTTTATAAGCCTCTATTGCGTTCATCACACAGACGTTCCTAAGCAATGTTGCTCAAATGGTCACTGTGTACCCTAGCAGCAATCAGCCCTTACCGTAGTTTTGCAGTCTAGTAGTTCAGACTACTATCAAACTATGAGAAGGCCTGAAATGCTACTACAGTGGTTAAAGTGAAGAACGAAATAGTTTTATTAAAAGGTCCTCATTCCCCATTTCATTTCGTCATTCACTACCGTCACTTTTATTTTCGACACTATCACGTATATCACCGATTATCACTCATCAACTTTCGTAATACACTTCAGATATACTTTCCATTATATCACACTTTTCACATCACACCATTTTCATATAAATTCATTGTTATTACCATTTACCATCTGTTGGCATTACTAAGTAATTAAAAGATATTCAATTTAAATGTTTCATTGTTTTTGTTGCTGTAGAGTCATTACTATTTAAACTACAATTTAGCACTATCAAGAAAGTTACAGTAAACCAAAATCACTTCGATCCATTCTTCTGCACTCGCTGTCATTATTAACACTTTTATCATGCATGTTTGAAGAACTAGGCAATAATGTTTATATTCAGAGAAATGATTGCAAAATGTATTATGGCCTTTATTAAATTAGTAGAGTTCACATCATTATACTTCATCATTATTATATTTTAAACAAAACTATCAGAATCACTTCCAATTTCGTTTTCAAATTTTCATCACCATAGATTTTATTATAAAATCACTATTAGCACCCTCACAATCACTAAATTTAATAACAACGAGTGTTACGCGCAGTTCCACCAAACACCCATTGTTATGTTGCATTATAAAACGATTGATCACACGTTAGCTTCGAAACTTAACAATCATTACTGATTAGTACAAAGGATGCTACAGCTCGTGTAAACGAACTGAACCATCTACAACCAGCACTGTTTTATAAGTAACTAATGAGCCCTGGCGGTCCCTCCGTTCGAAGAGGACCTGATAATATGCCGAAACATATTAACAGATCCTCCGCCTGAATGCAGCCGTTTCATGATAAATCATGAACCGTTAGAGGTGTGCCAAAGTATTGGGAAGGTGATATGTTTCACAGACGGGTATTATTATGGTGCACCTTCTACTTTGGCACCGTCAAACCCTGTGATCGTGGCCAGGGTTAACAATTTGCTCGGCAATTGTCAATCAATATCTGGAAAAGAGTACATTGACCCGTTTTAGCAAAAAAGAATAGTACAGAAATTTTTAGGGCAAAAAAGAGTACATGTACTCTAAAAAGAGTACGTCTGGTAACCCTAATGGCATAAATGCAAGGCTTTGCTGATCACGAGGTTTCTCAAAGAACCAGGCTCACAATTTACCACAGTTCATCGATTCTGCCAGTCAACCAAAACACAAAGCAGCAGCAGCATCAATAGTATCAGGCATTGCGCTGCCAAAGGTTCACACACTGCTTGAATGTTTTTGTCTCTCCACTATGATCTTTTTTGGGCAGCCATCCCGAGGTGAATGATTGCAAAAAATGTTTAATAATTCAATCGCTAATATTTCGATTGTGTTATCAATTAATTGAAATCTATTAGTACTAACAGCAAGAGCACAATCATTCTGTTGCGATACATATAAACAAGTTCAATTTTATGGCGCCTTTACCGAGCGAAAAGTCAAAACCCCGAAAACCGGAAAAATCGTGTCACCACTGTGCTCGAGTCATTTCGCATTCGGGTTTGAAAAAACGTTGGGAAGAAGAAGATTACAGTTTTGAAAAGCCGTGACATTTTCTTGTTTTGAACGGTCATGGTTTGCTTTGGATTTTGATGGTCGTCTAGAAACATGTAAATGTAGAGGCGGTAAATGTTTGCTACAGTAGTTTTCCCATCCCTGCAAAGAACAGCGACATACACCTTTTGCTAGATGCTTTAACCACCACCTTCAGAATCATCCCAACGTTTCTGCGATCCCCGCACTCTATCCTTGTTTGAAAAGCATTGCAAAGATACTTCCCTACATTCCCGCGCAAATTAAGGAAAACCCTTCGACAGCTGCTCTGCACAACTACTTCCGTGAAAAATTAAAACAGCCAAAATTGTTGAAGGAAACGCAAGAGCAAACTGGACGAGAATCTGGAGAAATATACGGACAAAAGGACTCACATCGACGGAACAATCCGCGTACTATTTGCTGGTGAATGGGAAGATTCCACATGCTTCCCTTCTACATTGACAAAACCGTGCAGAAAGTTCCATGTGTCATCAGTGCCCTAACACCGTAGAAGATTTAGATTTACTAACGGTAGAATCCCTAAACTCCCAACCGAACCCATATTTTTTTTTTTTTTGTATGGTATTCAGTTGGAGCTGCATGACAGCTTAACTTGTCAAGGCTGAACCCTCGGTCTGGCTTTTGCCAAGTTTCCCCTCTACCAGGACCAATACTCAGACGGACTAGGCAATGGCGCCCACATGAACACTGTTTTTTTATTAGTTTTGTGACGTGGTAGTTTTTGAAAAGTACCCATATTCCTTTGCTTCTGAGGAAAAGAAGCATTGTGAAAATCAGCAGCTCCATCAGAATTTGTTTGAAATAGTAGTGTAGTAGTATCATTACTAATACTGTCTAGTCGAAATGGTTTTGAATAATTTGTCAATCAAGTGCTATTCTGATTACTTCTGTCTTTTACGAAAGATTAGAGTCTTATATGTCAATTGTCGTCAAGTCTTAACAAAATTAGCCTGTTTAGTAGTAGTTCTAGTTAATTACAGGTCTTTACGTTCATATATCCTTAAAGAAAAAGTCACTTTTTTGTCTGTTAAACAATTTCTCGAAACTAGCAAGTGTACCCTAATGATCGATCTCAGTGAATAGTGAATATTTAAGAGTAAAGTTACCTTAGGCTTCTATTACAGTCTCCTACAAGATTCACTTTTCGGTGGCAAATGCAATGCTTCACAACGCCTACTTTCTACTTGTAAATTTTGCGAAAATAAAGCTGGAATCAGATTATTTATACCGTTGTTACAAAAGAGGTATTTCTTATTATGGCAATGTAAAAACCATATTAAAATAAGATTGTCGCCACTTATTTCTACTCAGTGAATCTACTAATCATTTTCCTAAGAGTTCCCAAGTATTCCCTACGTCGTATATGATAACGATGTATCTAGCTAGCTAATAGTAAGAGTGGCTACGGATCATTCTGGTTAGCAAAAGGCAAACTGAACGTCACCAATAGTATTAATGTCCACTTCGAATAGATTAATTATTTGAAATGGGCATCAATTCTATCAATGACGCAGAATGTCCGTTGGATCACATCCGAGATATTATTGCGTCTATGCCATATGAATTATGACGCGGCTTTAAGCAAAAAATGCCAAAATGTGATACCACCACTACAGGTTACGCCTTTGGTTTCCATCATATGGGCTAATGGATTATGCCCTCCCATCGCGGCAAGGTCGCATAACCAAGGGGAGGGAAGATTCGAACGGCTACCCGATGGAATAAAATTAGTTTGTGAATGAGCATGATTATAATCTTCCTGATGGGTAAGATTAATAATCAAGCGATTGTTAACTGAAAAATGAGCATTGTTCGATATTTTCATTTATTTTGTTAACATCTAAACAGATAACACTGAATTAACAATTTTACGCCACAGTTCATGGCCGCGTCTCGCCATCCTCGATTCTGCCCCACGATCGCCAAATCGATGCGCACTTGATCCGCCTACCTAGCTCGCTGCGCTCCACGCCTTCTTGTACCAACCGGATCCGAAGGGAACACCATCTTTGCAGGGTTGCTGTCCGGCATTCTTGCAACATGCCCTACCCATCGTATCCTTGCAGCTTTGGTCACCTTATGGATACTGGGTTCGCCGTAGAATGGGCGAGCTCGTGGTTCATCCTTCGACGCCACACACCGTTTTCCTGCACACCACAAAAGATCGTCCTAAACTCCTGACGTCCAAACACTCCAAGTGCTTGCAAGTCCTCCTCGAGCATCGTCCACGTTTCATGCCCGTAGAAGACTATCGGCCTTATGAGCGTTTTCTACATGGTATATTTGGTGCGGATGTGATTTTTTTTTAACCGCAGCTTCTTGTATGGCCTCTACATAATAGGCCCGACTGATGTTGCGTCTCCGTATTTCACGGCTAACTTAATTGTCAGGCGTCAGCAAGGATCCAAGGTAGACGAACTCGTCGACCACCTCGAGCGTATCCCCGTCTATCGTAACACTGCTATCTAGGCGAGCCCCGTCGCGCTCGGCCCCACCAGCTAGCATGTACTTTGTTTTGGTCGCATTCACCACCAGTCCAACTTTTGCTGCTTCGCATTTCAGGCGGGTGTACAGGTCTGCCACCTTTTCAAATGTTCGGCCGACAATGTCCATATCATCCGCGAAGCAAACAAATTGACTGGATCAAGTAAAAATCGTACCCCGGCTCTCCGCATAACACCTTCTAGCGCAATATTGAACAGCAGGCACGAGAGTCCATCACCTTATCGTCGTCCCCGGCGGGATCCAAATGAACTGGAGTGTTGCTTATACCGCTCTATGTCATACCGGAGCGGCCGTCGGTACCGTACGTTGTTAACGACGGAGAGTTTTGGGCGCAGTTTCACCATCCCCAGATAGTGGCCAGAGTCGGTGTTAGCGCCACGATAGGTCCTGACGTCGATAATGTAGGAGAAGTGCCGTCCATCAATCAGAACGTGGTCGATTTGTGATCTGTCTGCTGTGGTGATCTCCAGGTATGGTATGGTATTGAAGGCTGTGCTGGAAGTAGGTGCTACGAATTGCCATATTCTTGGAGGCGGCGAAATCAATTAGTCGTAGGCCGTTTTTGTTCGTCAGCCGGCGGGCGCTGAACTCATATAATCGGTCTGAATTCCTCCTCCTGGCCAACCTGAGCGTTCAGATCTCCTATGACGATTTGGACGTCGTGGCTTAGGCAGCTGTCCTACTCGCGTTCGAGCTGCGCGTTAAAAAAGCGGCTTTATCATCATCAGTGCTTCCGGAGTGAGGGCTGTGCACGTTTATTATGCTGAAGTTGAAGAACCGGCCTTTGAGCCTCAACTTGCACATTCTCTCATTGATCGGCCACCACCCGATCACGCGCATCTGCATATCACCCATCACTATAAAAGCTGTTCCCAGCTCGTGTGTGTTGCCGCAGCTCTGGTAGATAGTGCCCGAGCAGAAGAAAATAACTACTGAATTCCAAATTGAGGTATTCCATACCAGACAATTTCCAATACTTACAACCTGAATGAGGTATGAATGAGCCCTGCATAAGAGGCAAAATACCTCAAATAATACCTTATGCATATTCTACAAATACCAAGCTGATAACTAGATCAGGTATTGTAATACCTAAATAATACTTGATGGATTTTCATATAAAAGTGAAATTTTTCAATACCTCCAGCAGTCCTCAATAGCTATCGAATACTAAAATGAAGTATTTTTAATTGTTTTTCAAATACCGTTATAATACCAAAATGAGGTATTGACAACTGAATAATACTTAATTTGTGTATGATACCAACATATGGTATGCATAAGTTATTGGGGAGTTATTTGTTCCTCCTCGGGTGGTTAACTCTAAACGTTCGCACCATTGATTCCTTCCAACACACTTCTTGCAACGCTACGATGCCGAATCCGCAGTCCTTCAGCACGTCGGCGAGTATGCGTGTGGTCCCGATGAAGTTGAGAGATTTACAGTTCCACGTACCGAGTTTCCAATCGGTAGTCCCTTTACGTCGCTGTGGTCTTCGCCGATTGTCGTATTCTCTCGATGATTATTCGTTGCTTGATTTTTGCGGCTGGCTTGCAGGGCCTGACACCAACCCCCAGATTTCCGGAGGACGATTCCCCCTAAATATTCGGAGGACCATAGTGCGCAGTTTACCTTAGAGTCCTTCTCTGGCACTCGGACAATGATTAGCCGCCTCTGACATGGGGAACAGACGCTGATGTGTGCCGCTCCTAACATGAAGTTCAGACGCTACAGGTTTGCAGAAGCAAAAGCAACAGCAAACGCCCCCTTCCCTGTCCGCAAACGGCCTGAGTTCTCACCGGGATTGGTTACCCGATCTTCCCTAAGGTTACTCGTACCCCGGCCAGTACCACGAGGAGGTAGGGATAGGAGTTGTTGAGCAAGAGGCTAAGGACCACACAAAAGGGTCTATTTTATTCCTGCAGGTACGCGAGGTACCAGTGGTACACCATGCCCAGCCATTTACCGTGCCTGATGTACGACTCTAAAAATTACTAATTTTGCATACTTAGATTGTAAAGCAAACAGTAAATGTTGGAAATCGTCCTTTTAGAGAAATCTCTTTAAATTAGATCCATATTTGTTGCTGAAGTCTACGAACAGGTGGATTTGTCGTTAAGGAATCATCACGGATATCACTATTGATCAATTATTATTGTCCTACAATGTCCAAGTATTCATTATAGAAACGTGAAAAAAACATTATCAAGGTTTAATGGACAAATGTATAGTTCATTTGTTGGAATTTCTAATGTTCTGAAATAATTTCTAGCAAAATGAGTACTCGCTTTTGGAGTCTTGCAGTCTTTCTGACAAACTCTTTTAATTTAAGGTTGTTATTCCTAACCGTCTCTGGCTTACCTTCTGGTTAAGTTTTAATGAGGTTCTTTCAGAAGGCAAGTTTATGATCCCTTTCATATGCGCTAATTAGTGCAGAATGTTTACAATTTATTTATTCACCAGCTCTGTCAGATATTGGTCCTAGTTTTCGGCAAAATTTGTTAAAATATCTCGACCAGAAAATTCAGCCAAAAGTAGCTTTCTTAGATTTGCCAGAATCTTTTCCAAAATTTACATTTTTCGTTGGAAATGTCAGCGAAATATTCTCCTGAATTCTTCCAGATCCTGGAATCCCTATTTTTTTTTATTCTTTGATGGAAATCACACCATATTTGTTTTTATAACAAATAACTGTTTCTTGTTGTGTAATATTGAAATGTTGTCACAGTGTTAATTTTCATTATCAGAAGATCAAGAAAATAGTGACTTTAGTGACCCTTTTTTATGAAAAAGTGACTTTAGTGACTTTTTGTTGCAAATAGTGACTTTTAGTCACCAGGTCGAAAAAAATGACCAAGACACAAAAATGTACCCCTTATCTACCGTTCACTATCACCAAAAGCAACTACAACGATTCGTGGGAAGTTATAAACTTGGCTTCGTTAAAAGACGCTCTACGACAGACCAGTCTTGCACTGTGCGCCAAACCTCTCCTGAAATGCCGTGAATAACAAGCTCTAGCGCATCAGGGACTGTCCTTAAATCAGGCACTATATTTCTTTCAAAAATTCTTATTTTTGTACATACAAACTTTTTGAAATTCGTATGCACCGTGGTTTTGGACTAGATATCTCCCTCCCTCCTATAAGACTACATGGCTAATGGACAGCCCCTCACAGGTTGAACGACTTCAAAGCAGCATGCAATAGATTCAAACGCATAGATTTATGGCAAACCATGGCCGAGAACTCTTTTCTTGGGAAGCTCACAAGACTGGTAAGAGCAACGATGGACTGCGGTTTTTTGTACCCCATTACACTCTTTAGTCAGGTCTTCTGTACGCAGTCCATTTTTAAAAATTGAAAGATCTTTTTTTACGATCTATCCAGATTGACCTCGACTTGTTTACGCGGTTGAACCGAGTTTGGAATTTACTCGATACGTATCCCTCGCGTAAAAAATAACTTTTTTATAATTGCCTTGACTGGACAAAAAGTTTCAATAAGTTCATTCTAAATTGATGACCGTTTTTATTGGCAATTTTTATTACAAAAATCAAACACATATAGTTATGTATATTGAAAAACATTTTTTTATATGAGGATAAATGTAGTTAAATTATTTGGTTATTGGAAACAATTTAGAACATCCCACAAAAGTTTTTTCTATTCAAAAATCTATAACTTCAAAATAGAATGCCTATATTCCTATCATAATCAAACCACGCCTTTCATCGCTATTCTTAGCGATGTGTTGAACTTCGTGGAAAGATAGTCCAACTTGCAGCCACGCCATTTCGCCGAAATTCAGACTGCCAATCAAGAGTTTGTCGTTTCATTTTGATGACATCTACCTACTTATCTGATCCTCTCGGTTACCGGAAACAGTTTATTTGATATTCAATCAACGATTATTTTTTCTAACATGTAGATCATAATTTAAAGCATTGATTCTCGTTTATTTGAATTGATAGTAATTTTCATGAAATTCTCTTCAATATTGTAAAAATCGTATCATCTCTAGGTTGACCATAGCTGAGTAGGTACATTCTGTTTGAAATCTTCAACATCAAGCCGGTGTCTATCTAATCTAGGGCAAGTATGACTCGTCTCTGAAAAATAGACATGAATGGAGTGCAGGATTTCGCATCTCACCGCTCTGAGGATAGGAATAACTAACTTTTCATTGTTATGATTTACGGCAGCCGGCTTACAGGGTGGCTGTTTTCACTTTTGAACGACACATTTATCTGAAGCCGTTCGGTAAGTGTATTTAAAATGTACTATATACTAGTACCTACACCGCCTCATCAGTACAGGAACCGTTACTATGTGTCATTCATAGCCATTGAGTGTCATTAGAACGTTGCGTGATGAAGTGGACAAGATAAAAATAAAGGCCTTCGTCAGGCTAGTAGCTGTCCCCGTTTCATAGAATAATACATTTCTCTGGTAAAAACGCTTGGTTAGTGTGTTATCAGCGCTGTCATCGTCATCGTTTATGTCGTTATCAGCTTCAAGCGAAGATGGATCAATATTGTTTCCATTTAACTGTTTAGAATTTTGTAATGTCATCAACCCCCTGGACGGACCGGTGCACCGCGGTGATATAAAACTGAAGCACGTGTTCGTTCGTGATATCTTCTCGGTATTGGCCGGTTGGTCGGTTAGTGTAATGTTTATTTTAATTGTATATAGAGGAATACCACTGAAGCTTAAGGTGAAACATGTCTGATTTGTTTCAGCTACAGAATCATTGAACATACAAACTCGAAGTGCTAAAATAGAATTTGCACTGTCGTTCAAAGTGGTGGTACATTATCGAATTAGGATTCCAGGCTGTTTCACCTTAACACCCTAGGAGTGGTTTGTTTCTAGCTGATCGTCACGATCACAACTTGGTGGCCTTGAAGTGGCGCTTGTATTCACGAAGCCAAATTAATTGCACATTGAATATAACTCTATCAGCTGATGAACGTTAGCCGATGTTTAAGAGTTTGAGTATGTGTTGTAAACGCAAAGTCGAGTTTCGTCATTCATAGGCACGGCGAATAGCGGCTTTCAGATGTGCAAGTCATTGTCGCTGGATTTCAAAACCATGACGTTTCACGAAGAGTGGCATCATTCTTTAGTAATGGTGACTGGCAGATAAACTACAATGACTATTTTTTACAGATTAACTTGAAGCCGGTGTCTTCGGCAAATGTTTTATTCTTTGTGAATCATGGCTCAACTGCTCTAAAAGCACCTAACCTGATTGAACGTGTCCTTGATTCGCATCATGTCATAACTCATCATATCTACATATCATAAGTGATCGATTTCTGCAATATTTTTTTTTACAAAATGATACATGTGATATGTAGCACCTATGCTAAATAAGGAGCCCCCTACCCAATGAAAAATAAATCAAAATCAACTGATTTTCTACAAAGGTGAACATTTCATTTGCATTCTGTTTTTATTTTTCTCATGTACCGTTTTGATTATACTACAGACACTTAACATCTCTACCGGCAGGTTTATTTTCTACCGCCAAAATAAAGTTCAAATCGCGATAACTTTTTTTGTTTCTCGATATTTCTACACGATTTTTTCACAAGCTCTCAAAAACCTCTTTTAGTTTTAGAATATGTGTCTGATCATTGGTCATCTGGATCCGAAGGTATTTCAAAATTCATTGGAGGATCGACACGTTGCCATAATCCACGTAAATATCTCAGGCTACAGAATTTTTACCGTATTCGGATATTCACTCCTCGGAATGATACATTAATGCGAGTATGTTGTGAAAAAATGAAGCAATTTGGTGCAGCCGTCTTTGAGTGATGAGCATTTATTTTTCTGGTACCACACGGGACAAATAAAGATCATGAAAACTCTAAAAAACCTCATGTCGTAATTTAAAGATTTCTCCAAGAATACTGAACCGATTTGTATGGTTTTTTAACAGTGGCTCCTTATAACCTGGCATTGTATAGCACACATTTTAGTTTTTATCAAAAACAAAATGGCTGCCAAAGACATTTTATATGGAGAATGACGGTCCCCCAAGAAACATCGGAATATCTTCAAAACTAGACCACCAATGATTAATATCGACACGGATTCTTAAACTAGAAGAGTTTTTCGAGGTCTTGTGAAAAAATGGTGTAAAATTATTGAGAAACAAAAAAGTTATCGCGATTTGAACTTTATTTTAGCGGTAGAAAATGAACCTGCCGGTAGAGATGTTAAGTGTTAAGGTGTAGAGGTGTTAAGGCTTCAGTGAAGTATAAGTTATTCACACCGACAGACTTGTCAAACTGCTTTTGGAAACGTTTAAACAACGTTGCAATCATCTCTTGTCAGTGTGACTATTGTCGGCAGCTTCATTCTGTTCAACTTTCCCATAAGAACTGCTGGTGAATCTCTTCGGCAGCTCCAAAACAGTCGCATTTTGAGGCGTGTTCATTTGAGTTGATAACATCTCTGGCGTTATTGTTTGTTCAGTCTCGGAAATCTCGTCAGTGGTAAGCGGACAGAACAAAGAATCATCTGAATGTTTTCATTGACGTGTTTTGATAGAATAATACTGTGAATTTGGCGTTTGAAATTTGGTTGCCGATAATAGTCGAATGGTGCCGAAGCCGTAAGTCTCCCTATATAAAATAAATCATTCTTTATAGAGTGTTTTGGAAAGCCCAAACAAGACGCTTCGTTTTCGGGACGCCGGGAGTTTGGTTTTCGGTTCGCAAGTTGTGCTGGGCAGTGTTTTGGAAAGCCCAAACAAGACGCTTCGTTTCCGGGATTCCGGGAGTTTGGTTTACGGTTCGCGTGTTGTGCTGGGCAGTGTTTTGGAAAGCCCAAGCAAGACGATTCGTTTTCGGGACGCCGGGAGTTTATTTTTCGGTTCGCGTGTTGTGCTGGGCAGTGTTTTGGAAAGCCCAAGCAAGACGATTCGTTTCCGGGAGGCCGGGAGTTTGGTTTTTGGTTCGCGTGTTGTGCTGGGCAGTGTTTTGGAAAGCCCAAGCAAGACGATTCGTTTTCGGGACGCCGGGAGTTTATTTTTCGGTTCGCGTGTTGTGCTGGGCAGTGTTTTGGAAAGCCCAAGCAAGACGATTCGTTTTCGGGACGCCGGGAGTTTATTTTTCGGTTCGCGAGTTGTGCTGGGCAGTGTTTTGGAAAGCCCAAACAAGACGCTTCGTTTCCGGGAGGCCGGGAGTTTGGTTTTCGGTTCGCGTGTTGTGCTGGGCAGTGTTTTGGAAAGCCCAAGCAAGACGATTCGTTTTCGGGACGCCGGGAGTTTAGTTTTCGGTTCGCGTATTGTGCTGGGCAGTGTTTTGGAAAGCCCAAGCAAGACGATTCGTTTTCGGGACGCCGGGAGTTTAGTTTTCGGTTCGCGTATTGTGCTGGGCAGTGTTTTGGAAAGCCCAAGCAAGACGATTCGTTTTCGGGACGCCGGGAGTTTGGTTTTCGGTTCGCGTGTTGTGCTGGGCAGTGTTTTGGAAAGCCCAAGCAAGACGGTTTGTTTTCGGGGCGCCGAGAAGTTTTGCTGTTCGCGCTGTGTGAGTGCGAAAAGATATTCGTGTTCAGCCGAGGATGGATTACCAACTGGTGAGCTCGTTTCATGCTTATAATAACACATTTTTTCATGAAAGCGTTACTTTTTTTGTAATATGCAATCAAACTTTGTATGGTTCGTCACTATAAGTGTCGGCATTATGCCTGTTTTATACAATTCTAATAAACATAAAATTTTTGACATTTCTTAAAATATTTTTTGAATTGTTTGACATCATGAATGTCGACGTTTATTTTAAAACTTCTACCAAAGACTTTTCTTCTTGAGGCATAAAAGTTGTAATTTTCAAACAAACTATGTATGGTTCGTCACTACATGTGTCGGCATTATTCCTGTTTCATATAATTTAAGATATACGCATATATTTTCCTCTTTTCGCCATTAATAAAAACTTCTTTTGAATGGTTCGACATTATAGATGTTGACGTTTATTTTAAATCTTCTACCAAAAACTTTTTGAGACAAAACTAAAAACTAGCTTTAAGTATAAATCGTATTTTTCCTCCTTATCCATGGATCGCATCACCGACCAAAGGTGACTCCCAGATCTTTTCCTTCTTCACTAATTAACACCCTTCCCGTGGTGATTGTGGAGATGCAGAGGTATTCTCGGTCTCTAGAAGCAACAATCATTACACCCTAACATTCCTTTCCTATCCCAACTGACTGTAAGGACTTGGCCGGCGCCGTTATTGATCAATAATATTAGATCTGCTAAAATTGCACTCCGAGAGTAAGCGGAAACTCCCATCCCTTATTCATTTGGATCGCAGTGCAATTATTACCAGTTCCGATCAATCACGGAGTAGCAACCATTGACATGTACAGTCAGTCTATGCTATGCATGCTATGCTATGCTATATAAAATAAATCATTCTTTATAATTCCTCCGCGTTATTTTGCATTCAAAACACTTTACTTTTGAATGACGGGTGAAGATTTTATTTCTGCAACATGAATAATTTTAAATAAATAGAAATGTGATGACTGATCATGTTTCTTATTCCGGACGCTTCCGTACATTTGTCTCATATTCCGGACACTTTGCTTCAAATTCCGTACAGCTCATGAAAGTCATAAATAGAAAAGCGGAATCATCAATTGAAATCATCAAACCCCTTAAGAGACGTCTAAGACAGCTGGGTAATATAAATTTTTATAGATATCTATGGAGAATGCTTAGGAAAATAAGCCTTGAAAGTGAGAAGTTTAGAACGGCAAAAATTGAAACATTCCATGTGAAATGTTTTCCATACAAAGTAAAGTGCCCGGAATTTGAATTTGTCCGTAATATAATTATAACTTTTTCAATGACCAACACTACAACATCTAGCCGTTCAAGACCAGGACGTTAGGCAACGATTTGTCGTTTCGATTGTGTTGTTCGCATATATGGCCCTCTGTTAAAACAAATTTTCAACTTCTATTCATTTCTCTCGTCGCTCGCTTGCAATTATATCCATATTGTCATTTCATTACTTTCGTTACTCCCTTTCACTCTGAGTATAGGTATTTATTCACCGAAAAAAGCCAATAAATTTTCATAATAATAGCATACATGTAATGTTTAAGAATACATCTCATATATGTCATTGAGAATCTCTAAAGCAAATCCTCCAAAGAGATTAATGGAAAAATCCATTGAAGAATTATAAAGTCCCAGAGAAATTGTTAGGAGTAATATTTAAATGTCTTGATGATATCCTAAGAACTAAAACTAGATCAAATTTAGAAGAAAATCTTAAAATAATCATGAATCAATTGTATATGAATGACATGACATGAATCATGGTATATCTGTCAATTTTTTTACCGACGGATTTGTGAATCTTCAAAGTTAACGAAAACTGTATAATATTGTACTGAAATCTTGGTAATCATGTTCATAGATTACCGACACCGGTTAGTTGGCTAGTTGACATCGGTAGTTGGCTAGTTGACAGCGTTGAACCATCACGGATTTTTTTCTGTTATCGTTGGATTGTTGTTGGTGGTAATCCGACATTCATTTACTAAATTGAAAAGTAGTGCGCTATAATGATGGAGGTAAGTCAATGTAGTCTATGCATGTTCTATATATTAACTATCGAAACAATTTGCATTCCAGATATCAGCAACGGCAGTTTTTGCGCGCTACTGAATGTATTGTTTCCGATTACGCTGACACCGGCATGGTTTCAAATCAATCGTTTGAAAATCATCGGCTACGCCCCTCTCCTTGTTTTGGGTGATTCAGCGATTACTTATGTCTGTTTCTCCGGAGAAGGTTAAATGCAAATGTATTATTTGTTAGAGAAAATAAAGATTTGTGATTCGAAAACTTTGTCAAACTCGGTTCTTTTCCTCAGCGAGAATGTGAGATACCGAGAGAAGCCGTGAGCACCAGGATTTATGGTGTAATCTATTCATTTACCGAACGAATCACCGAACGTTCAGCTGTTGAGATTTCGGTAAACGAATTATCGACTTCGGTGAGTTGAGCTGAGTATGGCACCTTTCTCTATGGATATTACTGTAAATCAACAGCTTCTGAACGATACTTAAATCTTGAGTGAAAATGTCAGAAGTATATTTTTTTATTGCTTTTCATCCTATACAAACCAAGACCAGTTCAATCTTGAGCGATTCCGAAAACTCGTTGAATCTTGAACGAGTAATGTACGAACTATTGATAACGAGGACAACATATGACTCGAGCCGAGTTGTATAATTACTCTGTCAATCAGTGACTTCTCGGCTGTAAAGGTTCACCGAAAATACCACAATTTCCGCTTGATGAAAGGAAGTGGTGGGAAAATCGCAATCTAAATGCAATAGTAGTGTTGCAGCATAGCAAATATGAATCGCATACATCACGGGAGTGTATTCGATGCACATATCGATTCGGGTGAGAGTCCTGTCCACTAATTGGCTGTGGACGGAAACATTAATTGCAAACATGATTTTGGATCGACGCGAAACCAGCAATAGCTCTTATGCAAGTTGGGGAATGGCACGGTTTAAAAGCATTTGATTGATATTTGATATTTCTGAAATTTAGGTAAGGTCAAAGAAACTAAGTGGAGTGGGATGTTTTGACTTCCATGGATGAGTTAATCGATCCGATTCAAAAGATCAAGCTAATTAACATTGCATAATTGGAAATCAAATTACAAACAAGCCACTCATTAGTCATTAGACAAATTTGATGCTGCAAAACAAATTTGATCTCAAGTTGAATGTTGAAACTTGCGAATGCATATAGCTATAGCTATGGCTATAGCCACTTTTGTATATGTTATATATAAAGCGGCGACTGTCAAGCGATGAGAACGATGTCGAACGAGCATACAGTAAAGGTCAAGGAACTAGGACAGAGAAAGAATCGAAAAAATCATGCGAATCCCCTGAATCGGGTTGAAGGATTACCCGATCCAGAAAATGTAAAAAGTTAAATTGCATGTAAAATTAGGTAGGATAGTTAATAATTGAATTTGTCGGTAAAATAAGTCATCAATCGAAATGAATTGTATTGTTGGTCTTCATTCAAACGCACACGAATGTACCTAATAAAGCAATTAAAAAAAACACTTATAAAAGTTCGGAATTGCTACGGCAAATGTAAAAGAAACTTTGATGTTTCGGCTGAATTTAAAATGAAATATTCAATAAAATTGATCAGGAAATAGTAATACTAGATTCCATGCTTAATGTGACATGTTTTGGAGCTTCTTCAAAATGATACCCGTAATTCGAAGTAACAACGTGACCTCTAATTGTTTATTTCACTTTTGTTTCTTTGCAGTTGGTGGACTGTTTGCGGGCGACATTTGCGGAGGCGGAGGTTGTCGAGTCGGATGGGATTCATGTGGTGACCCGGAAGAACAATGACCTTTCGGAAAAGATGAACGAACATACGCGGACGGATATTAAAGT
Source organism: Aedes aegypti (assembly GCF_002204515.2). Classification (NCBI taxonomy): domain Eukaryota; kingdom Metazoa; phylum Arthropoda; class Insecta; order Diptera; family Culicidae; genus Aedes; species Aedes aegypti. Next base: position 245,696,653 of record NC_035109.1, read on the forward strand.
CGGCGCGAAAATTTTCCTGAACCACTATTCCGAAACCTGTCTGACGGAGGCTGTGGAGAAATTGTTAGAAACCTTGAACGTATCCTACCTGGACAATCTGATTTTGGCTTTCCATCCGCGGGCGGTGGAAAGCAACGGCGGGGACGAAGTCAACGGAGAAGTGAAGGAAGGCGTCATCGAGTGGGCTGTCGGTAGCGACAATGCCGTTGGAAATCTGCGAAAGCTGTGGAGCATCCTGGAGAAGTATTCGACGGATAAAAAGATTGGCCAGCTGGGCATTGCGGATTTGGATGTGGACTCGTTGAAGGACTTGTATGAGGGTTCTACAGTGCATCCGTCGATCACGCAAATCAATTTGGCTGCCTGTTGCGTGGTTCCTCCGCAGTTGCAGGAGTATTGCAGCAAGAATGAAATTCAGCTGCTAACCCACAGTGATCCACAAGGTATGAGCGCTATTTAGTTAGGCATATAATTCACTTTGAAATGAAATTTCCAGAATCACGGTGGACTCGTAAATACGTGGAAACTATGTGAAATTTTCTAGAACAATAAACATAATCAATTCGCGAGATTCGGTTCGTGGCCGCATCTCTCCATCCTCGGTTCTGCCCACGCTCGTCAAATCGATACGCACTTGAACCGCCCGCCTAGCTTGCTGCGCTCCACGCCTTCTTGTACCAACCGGATCCGAAGCGAATACCATCTTTGCAGGGTTGCTGTCCGGCATTCTTGCACATGCCCTGCTCATCGTATCCTTCCACTTTTGGCCACCTACTGGATACTGGGTTCGCCGTAGAGTTCGGCGAGCTCGTGGTTCATCCTTTGCCGCCACACAACGTTTTCCTGCACACCGCCGAATATCGTCCTAAGCACCCGACGTTCGAAGACTCCAAGTGCTTGCAGGTCCTCCTCTAGCATCGTCCACGTTTCATGCCCGTATATGACTACTGACCTTATGAGCTTTTTGTACATGATGCATTTGGTGCGGGTGTGGAGTGCTTTGTGAAGCCCAAGCAGGACAGTTCGGTTTTGCGTCGTCCGATTGATTTAGCTGACGGATTCGCGCGTTTTCGTTGCCGGAGAATTTTTTTCCCCCTGTTTTGGAGCGTCTTGCTGGGTAGTGCTTTGTGAAGCCCAAGCAGGACAGTTCGGTTTTGCGTCGTCCGATTGATTTAGCTGACGGATTCGCGCGTTTTCGTTGCCGGAGAATTTTTTTCCCCCTGTTTTGGAGCGTCTTGCTGGGTAGTGCTTTGTGAAGCCCAAGCAGGACAGTTCGGTTTTGCGTCGTCCGATTGATTTAGCTGACGGATTCGCGCGTTTTCGTTGCCGGAGAATTTTTTTCCCCCTGTTTTGGAGCGTCTTGCTGGGTAGTGCTTTGTGAAGCCCAAGCAGGACAGTTCGGTTTTGCGTCGTCCGATTGATTTAGCTGACGGATTCGCGCGTTTTCGTTGCCGGAGAATTTTTTCCCCCTGTTTTGGAGCGTCTTGCTGGGTAGTGCTTCGAGAAGCCCAAGCAGGACAGTTCGGTTTTGCGTCGTCCGATTGATTTAGCTGACGGATTCGCGCGTTTTCGTTGCCGGAGAATTTTTTTCCCCCTGTTTTGGAGCGTCTTGCTGGGTAGTGCTTTGTGAAGCCCAAGCAGGACAGTTCGGTTTTGCGTCGTCCGATTGATTTAGCTGACGGATTCGCGCGTTTTCGTTGCCGGAGAATTTTTTCCCCCTGTTTTGGAGCGTCTTGCTGGGTAGTGCTTCGAGAAGCCCAAGCAGGACGGTTCGGTTTTGCGTCGTCCGATAGAGTTTGTTGACGGTTTCGCGCGTGTTTTCGTCGCCGGAGATTTTTTTTTTTTTTCCCTTTGTTTTGGAGCGTCTTGCTGGGTACGTATTTGGGAAGGCCCAAGCAAGACGGTTTATTTTCGGGACGCCAAGAAGTTTTGCTGTCAGTGTCAGTTTTGTGTTCAGTCGAGAATGGATGGCCAACTGGTGAGTTCGTTTCATGCTTATGATAACACATATTTTCTTGAAAGCGTAACTTTTATGTAATATTAAAACAAACTTTGTATGGTTTGTCACTATAGGTGTCGGCATTATGCTTTTTTCTTATACAATTTGAATATACATATATTTTTCTCTTTTTGACATTATTAAAAATTATCCTTTGAATTGTTCGACATTGTGAATGTTGACGTATTTTCTAAAACTTCTACCATATCGAGACAAAATGCACAGTAATACTCATATGTAATTTTCAAACAAACTATGTATGGTTCGTCACTACAAGTGTCGGCATTATTCCTGTTTCATATAAGTTAAAATATATACATGTAATTTTCAGTTTTCGTCATTAATAAAAACGTCTTTTGAATTGTTCGACATTATAGATGTTGACGTAATTTTTCCAAAAACTTCTCGAGACAAAAATACAAAACTAGCTTTAAATACAAGTCGTATATTTCCCCCTTGTCCATGGATCGCATCACCGACCAGAGGTGACTCCCAGATCTTTTCCTTCCTCACTAATAAACACCCTTCCCGTGGTGATTGTGGAGATGCAGAGGTATTCTCGGTCTCTAGAAGCAACAATCATTACACCCTAACATTCCTTCCCCATCCCAACTGACTGTAAGGACTTGGCCGGCGCCGTTATTGATCAATAATATTAGATCTGCTAAAATTGCACTTCGAGAGTAAGCGGAAACTCCCATCCCTTATTCATTTGGATCGTAGTGCAATTCTTACCAGTTCCGATCAATCACGGAGTAGCAACCATTGACATGTACAGTCAGTTTATGCTATGCTATGCTATGCTATGCTATGATGCATTTGGTGCGGGTGTGATTTTTTCTAGACCGCAGCTTCTTGTGGAGGCCATAATAGTCCCGAATTCCACTGATGATGCACCTCAGTATTTCACGACTAACGTTATTGTCAGCCGTCAGCAATGATCCATGCTGGACGAACCCAACAACCACCTACGTATCCGTATCCCCTCGATCGTAACAATGCTACCCAGACGAGCCCTGTCGCGAACGGTCCCACCAGCTAGCATGTACTTTGTATTGGTCGCATTCACCACCAGTCCAACTTTTGCTGCCTTGCGTTTCAGGCGGGTGTACAGATCTGCAACCTTTTCAAATGTTCGGCCAACAATGTCCATATCATCCGCGAAGCAAACAAATTGATTGGATATCGTAAAACTCGTACCCCGGCTGTTAAGCCCGGCTCTCCGCATAACACCTTCTTGCGAAATATTGAACAACAGGGAAGGGAGTTCATCACCTTGTCGTAGTCCCCGGCGGGATCCAAACGAACTGGAGTGTTAGCGTTAGCGTAGTTACGGTATACTTCGTAGATTGGATACTAGCAACATTTATGTTCCTTTTTGATAATCTCATTCAGACTGCTCTCAAGATCAAGGATGAGGAGTATTCCTTGATCCAATCTTAAACAAGAAGACCAAAACCATAAATATCGCTATTCCTGGCCACGCCCATCTTTACCGTAACTTGGGATAGGGGAAGGAAATGTTGATGTAGCACTTACTTAATGAGAGGCCACCGACTCAGCGACACCCTCATAAGTGCTACGGAGGTGGGGGTTGGGAGAGGAAAAATAAAGTCAGGATTCGCTTTGAAAGCTAGCGATAGACCAATGGCATTTATTGTTTAAGCGTTTTGAATTTAATCTTTTGAATACCGGCAATCAAAGAGAAGATATTTGTCGTATTTAAGATATATGATTAATATGTAAGATTCCGCATAGTACCTTCCGTTTTAAATAATTATGTTTGCGACGAATCAAGTGTGGGTATCTGCTTATTAATGATTTAAAAGCAGAACCGATCCCTCAAGGGTCATCGGAGGAAAATAATAGAAGACAAAAAAAAATAAAAAAAAAAAACGGAAAACCGCTACGCAGCAATTCAAACAAAAAAAAAAAAACACGCGTATTTTTATGTTCAATGTAAAAACAGCTCAAAAAACTATAAGGTTACATCCCTATGGAGTTGTACGAACTGGTGACGTAGGACCATGATGGTTAATTTAACTGAATTTTATGTCGTTCTTGTTGCTCGTTTTGACTTCATACTGTTTTCAGTGCTCGAAACTTTCGTGAATATTTATGCATATAACGATTTCCAGCCAAGTGTACGTTTAATCATGTCCCAAATATACATTATCTTTATCCGATGAATTCGTCATATTTATCTATGAAAATGTGAAATTTCACTTCAGGTTGTATGATTATTTTGAAATTATATTAGTAACCTCCTATGAAATATATGGTAGCATTGGAAAGAATAGTAGTGATTGAGGCTTGTTCAGCATGCTGAAGCAAAATCTAAGTAATTCTAATTAAAGAATATTTAATAGCAATGTATCTATAGGAATTTATTCGAGGATTATAATGAAAGCTTCAGTCATCGCTTTGTTGATCTTATGGTTTGAGAGAAATATTATTCATTGCTTGGCAATGTAATAAATTAAGTCGGAAATATTACTCTGTTAACTCTCTTACACACATTTGGTGGCCCTGAAAAGAGCCAAAGGCTTTGTTAGCTCGGATGCTGTCTTAGATGAATCGCACTACAGGATGTTATCAGTTGATTGCCATGGTTAAACGAAGAATCCCCAACGCAAGTGTAGAAATTTGTATAAGTTCCCTGCTTACAAGACGAACCAGTTGAATGTTTCGTGGTGTGGATGGCACACATCAGCAACAGGTATTAGATCACACGGCTGAAGTCGAAATCTGGAAACGTAGCTTAAGTTTGAAATCTTGAGCGATACCACAAGCCGGACGCTCGATTTGTCTAATAATAGTAGTAATGATGCCTAACGGGCTTGATTCTTGACTGCACCACAGATGAGTTTATCACGAGCCGAAATCTCATAAACCAGATGCTGATCAACAGCTCAGCAGGCTTCTGGCTACGAGGTGCTGCTCGCTAAGCAGGTTCGGGAGCTCTTACCAGCTCGAAAGCGAAAATGGAATGAAACCGAATCCGGCGAAGGAAGCATGCTTTAAACCCTTAGATTAGCAGATGATGCTCCTCCCATTCATGCTCTTCTCTTCTAGTCGACCAATCTGGAAAATGGGTTTGTGCCAATAATGTGTTGGGCTTAAAATTACTTGAAAATTGCGAAAAATGATAATGCGTGAGCAATTGATCAAACATGAATAGTTGGAATGCTTGACATTTACTAAATATTCTCTAATTAGCTATTGATAATAACTAGTTTTCTTTAGTATGAAGGTGAATTTCTGATTAATGGGTGCCCCCATTAATAACCATTCTAAATATGTCGCAAACCATGAAATATGGCAAATCAAAGACACTGTTGGAAATGCCACTCTAGTTTACAATCGTTGTGAAATGTTGAGCACTCACCCCGACGGCACTGCAGCAGCGTCCGAGAATAGTATCAAATTGTCGTGCCATCAATTATTCATGACAAATTAAATTTTGTACGAAACTGTGAGATTGATTGAGGAATATAAGATGTAATAAGGTCGGAAATATTATTCTTTCAACTCTTTTCCACAAATTTGATGGCCCTGACAAGGGCCGATGGCTTTCTTAGCCTCGATGCGGTCACAGATAAATAGCACTGCGGGATTGATCAGTTGATTGCCATGGTCCGTGGATGGCGCACAACAGCAACGGGTTGTGGACTCTCTGGCACAAGTCGAAATCCGGAAACGATGCTCACTCTTGAAATCTTGAGCGATTTCACCAGTCCGACGCTGGGTCGAAATCTGGGAGCGCGGATAAATTTGCGGCGGCGATGACGATGGCTTGGACGCTTCTCCGAGCGGCAAACTACTGCCCATGCCATCGTCATCGCCGCCGCAAATCAATCTTGCGTCTTCCTCTACCGACGACACAAATTGGACTGTGACGCGGGTGCAAAAGCAAAGCGAGAATGACTCGCCCGACCGTGTTCACAGTCCGACCGCAAAAAGAAGACTGAGGGAAGAAGCAGGGACCCGTTTGCTTTTATAGTGGGAAGCGACACCGTCGAAAAGTGCTCGAACGTGATTGGTTGGATAAGAAAGGGGTCAACATTTATCAAATTTTCAATAGTTAAACAACAAAATTCACTTATCGGATATATTACTAACGATGCATCGATACATTTCTGATCGAATGATACTAGAATCGTAATAATTGGTTCATAAACAACTGAGTTATTAACGTTCAAAATCTCCCCTTATTTCGTTACATGTCTCATTTTCCGTACTTTTAAAGTGAAATGTTGAGCACTCACCCCGACGGCACAGCGAGGCGTCCACAAATAGTCAATTATTCATAACAAATTAAATTTTGTATGAAGCTGCGAGATTGATTGAGAAATATAAGATCTAATAAGGTCGGATATATTATTCCTTCAACTCTTTTCCACAAATTTGATGGTCCTGACAAGGTCCGATGGCAGATAAATAGCACTGCGGGAAGTTATCACTTGATTGCCATGGTCAAACGGGAAATCCTCAACGCAAACAGCAACAGCAACGGGTAGTGGATCCCCGGGCACAAGTCGAAATCTGGAAACGATGCTCACTCTTGGAATCTCGAGCGATTCCGACGCTCGATTAGCAGCAACTCCTCGGATCAGCAACTCTGGGGGCTTCTGGTAATTGGCTCCTAACGGGCTTGCTTCTTGACCGCCGATGCTGAATTTATCACGGGTCGAAATCTGGGAGCGCGGATAAATTTGCGGCGGTGACGACGATGGCTTGGACGCTTCTCCGAGCAGCAGTAGTTTGCCGCTCGGAGAAGCGCCCAAGCCATCGTCATCGCCGCCGCAAATCAATCTTACGTCTTCCTCTTCCGACGACACAAATTGGACTGTGACGCGGGTGCAAAAGCAAAGCGAGAATGACTCGCCCGACCGTGTTCACAGTCCGACCGCAAAAAGAAGACTGAGGGAAGAAGGAGGGACCCGTTTGCTTTTATAGTGGGAAGCGACACCGTCGAAAAGTGCTCGAACGTGATTGGTTGGATAAGAAAGGGGTCAACATTTATCAAATTTTCAATAGTTAAACAACAAAATTCACTTATCGGATATATTACTAACGATGCGTAGATACATTTCTGATCGAATGATACTAAAATCGTAATAATTGGTTCATAAACAACTGAGTTATTAACGTTCAAAATCTCCCCTAATTTCGTTACATGTCTCATTTTCCGTACTTTTAAAGTGCACCCCAATATAGAAAACAAAGACGTAGTCCTACGTCAAAACGGAAAAAATGTGGAAATAGTGGCAATTTCAAAATATATTTCCTCTCATACGCGAACCATCCGATTATCCGTGACCTCGAATCGACGATGCTTATCACAAAAAAAAAAAAAAACAATCGTTCCCGCGGCACTTATCAAGAGTCAACTATTGCTAACAATATTCTGATAATAATTTGGAACAAACTCACCGGATCTCCCCCCAATTGGGTATAGCTGGTAAGATGACCAATCCATTTCCATCAGTGGTTCGTATTACCACGTACGCCAACCGTTAGGCTCAGGTAGCACTACCAAGAAACCGAACGTCCCCACGGCACACCACAACATATTGCTTCTCCGGAAACCGATTCATTCGTCCTTCAAAGCTTAAATTGCACCGATAACACCATTCACTACATATTACACTCATGTAAAAAGCACTGGCCAGATTAATTCTTTTGAAAAGTTTTACCACACAAAAAAATGACAGTCGATTTTTTTTCACGTCTACTCGCGCTCACAGACTGCTGCGATCCTCTCGGGATCCAAACGAACTGGAGTGTTCGCCTGAAACCTTCACACAATTTTGCACACCTTCCATCGTCGCTCTTATCAGTCTCGTGAGCTTCCCGGGAAAGCTGTTCTCGTCCTTGATTTTCCATAGCTCTACACGGTCTATACTATCGTATGCCGCCTTTAAATCGATGAAAAGGTGATGCGTTGGGACCCGGTATTCACCCCATTTTTGGAGGATTTCTCGTAAAGTAAAGATCAGGTCCATTGTCGATCGGCCGTCAACGAAGCCGACTTGGTAACTTTCCACAAACTCGTTTACTATAGGTGACAGACGACGGAAGATGATCTGGGATAATACTTTGTAGGCCGCATTTAGAATGGTGATCGCTCGGAAGTTCTCACAATCTAACTTGTCGCCTTTTTGTAGATGGGGCATATTACCCCTTCCTTCCACTCCTCCGGTAGCTGTTTTGTTTCTCAGATTGTGCCTATCAGGCGATGCAGACAAATGGCCAGCCTTTATGAGTTTAGCTCCGATACCATCCTTACCAGCAGCTTTATTGTTCTTGAGCTGGTAAATGGCATCCTTAACCTCCCTCAAAGTGGGGACTGGTTGGTTTCCATCACCCGCAGTACTGACGAAGGCATTTCCTCCGTTGTCCCGACCTTCGTTGCCTGTGCTCTCAGCGCCATTCAGGTGTTCGTCGAAGTGCTGCTTCCACCTTTCGATCACCTGACGCTCGTCCGTCAAAATGCTCCCATCCTTATCCCTGCACATCTCGGCTCGCGGCACAAAGCCGTTGCGGGATGCGATGAGCTTCTGATAGAACTTACGCGTTTCTTGAGACCGGCACAGCTGTTCCATCTCCTCGCACTCCGTCTCCTCCAGACGGCATTTTTTCTCCCGAAAGAAACGGGTCTGCTGTTGCCGTTTCCGTCTATAACTTTCCACATTCTGTCGAGTCCCTTGCTGCAGCATGACCGTCCGCGCTGCATTCTTCTCCTCCAGAATCTGCCTACATTCCTCGTCGAACCAATCGTTCCGTCGACTCCGGCCCACGTACCCGACGTTGCTCTCAGCTGCATTGGCTGCTTTCACTGTTCTCCAGCAGTCCTCGAGAGGGGCTTTATCCAGGTAGTGCAGCCTCGAGGTGCTGCGCGTACCCAGTTGTGACATCCGGTTGCATAAGCCGCTCTAGGTCATACCTTGGCGGCCGTCGGTACTGTTCGTTGTTAACGACGAGAGTTTTGCGCACATTTTCACCATCATCGATAGTGGTCAGAGTCGATGTTAGCGCCACGATAGGTCCTGACGTCGATAATGTCGGAGAAGTGCCGTCCATCAATCAGAACATGGTCGATTTGTGATTCTGTCTGCTGTGGTGCTGGAAGTAGCTGCAACGAATGGCCATATTCTTGAAGGCGGCGAAACAATTAGTCGTAGGCCGTTTTCGTTCGTCAGCCGGTGGGCGCTAAACTTTCCAACCGTCGGTCTTAACTCCTCCTCTTGGCCAACCTGAGCATTCAAATCTCCTATGATGATCTTGACGTCGTGGCTTGGGCAGCGGTCGTACTCGCGTTCGAGCTGCGCGTAAAATGCGTCCTTGTCATCATCAGTGTTTCCGGAGTTTGCACGTTTATTATGCACGTCGATTATGCTGAAGTTTAAGAATCGGCCTTTGATTATTAACTTGCACATTCGTTCATTGATCGGCCACCACCCGATCACGCGCCTCTGCATATCACCCATCACTATAAAAGCTGTTCCCAGCTCGTGTGTGTTGCCGCAGTTCTGGTAGATGGTATGGTTACCTCTAAACGTTCGCACCATTGATCCCTTCCAGCACACTTCTGCAATGCTACGATGCCGAATCTGCGGTCCTTCAGCACGTCAGAAAGAACGCGTGTGCTCCCAATGTAGTTGAGAGATTTACAGTTCCACGTACCGAGCTTCCAATTGCTAGTCCCTTTACGTCGCTGTGGTCTTCGCCGATTGTCCCGGTTCGCATTCTCTCGTTGATCATTCATTGCTTGGTTTTTTTTACTGATGGCTTGCAGGGCCTGACACCAACCCCCTTGATATCCGGAGGATATCCAGGATATTATTGTGAGAAAATTTGAAACTGGTAGATTTGTTCACCCGCCTGAAATTATTAACTCTGTATAGATTCTAGTTCTTCTGGCTGGTTTTGTTTACCTGACCGTAGATGAATCTGCATACGACAGAAAAACACTCAACACTCAAAAAGTTGTTCAATTCACTTCAAAATTTACTTCTTATTAAAATCTAATCGAATTGTACATTCGTCTTTCCAGAACTGCTACCGCGTCAAATGCTGGACGATTTGGAGCTGAGCGCATACCGGGCAGCGTGGACCACCCGTTACCAGGTGCACATCAAATGCCGAGGGGTATTGGCGGCCAAAGGCTTCATCGTCAGTCTGTCTCATAAGTAATGCCGAAAATCGCGAATATATTTCTATCGAAAACCAAACATTCATAGCATCCATGTGGATAGGTCGAACGGTATCCAGTAGGTTAGTTGTGGCTTAGCTTGCATGAAACGCCAACCGGATGCTTAACTATCACTCAAACCTAGAACTGTTCAACGAAAACTTTAAACCGCTAAGAATATTAATCAACCGACACGAAAGGTGATAGTTAGCAGGAACACGCTTTCAATGGCATTAATGTATCGATGTTTCGCACTAGTAGCAGGCAGCATAAGCAAGAAGGGCACCCGCGCTTACATTTCTGGTAATCACTGTCATACGCGTACAACATTCTCACCATTGTCGTATACAAGTGAGCGATGGCGAAAATAAGTCGACACTGGATCGCACTATATACGTAGTCGGCATGTCGGGTTTGTGTCCTCACTACTTGTGTGTTCAAGGCGTCGTTGAATGCAAACGAAATAAGTTGTTTAATGGAAGAATATATACCTCTACAGGAAGTATCGACGTTAACGAGCACTAGGTTGCAGTACTGTATTTAATACAAAATTCAGAGAAGAACAAATGTAGAAGACTATGTGATGTAGGCATTATATACAACTAATAAACTATATGAAATAAGATGGCAGATATACCACACGGTGGACCGAACATGATAGAACGATAGGCTTAGGAAAGAGAAATGCATATAAATTTGAAATACTTTTTAACAATTAATGGGCGATCGATATATATTTTGCATTGACGATTTTGTTATTTTTGTGGAGGTTATGTTAAAGCATTTCTTCTTAGTTGTCGGTAAGAATAGTATGGTTTATGTATCTTGTTTATCACATTGCATTGTTAATTTTGAAGGTTTACTTATATTTTATGCTGTTCAAAGTAAAAATAGATATAGACGAAAAGATTGAAAGGAATGGAATAAATGGCGATTATGCCTGAACGAAAAAAAATACCAATTTATATTTTTTCTCAATTCCATTAAATTTCGTATGATTCATACACCACTATAATTAACATCTTTCCGTAATTTCACAAGGTTGATTAGAAAATCCTTTCTCTTCTGCTCTAATTGTCATTCGAACAGAATGCATATTTTGTTGTCCTTGTATAAAAAATAACAAAGTTTTTTTTTAACCTGGAATTAGCTCTACTAAAAAGAATAATTCAGCAGTCCCTTCTATTTTTAGAATCTTTATTGCTTATGGTTGGTGCATGTTTCTGAATACCCTCAATATATAATTTTTGAGTGTCCATTAGGTTTATTCTACGAGTGGCGTGAGGTGAGAATTATCGGTCTCATACTCGACTCGAGTGAAGTGACTCTCCATTTGATTTACACGGCAAGTCCCTTCACTCGAGTCGAAAATTGTCATCTCACTATACGAGACCGACAATTCTCACCTCACGCCACTCGTAGAATAAACCCAAATTTGTGGCAAATGCTCACTTGAATATACTTATATATATTAAAGTGGATTTATGGTAAGATACTCGTACGAATTCTCAATGGAATCTCATTGAGATCTTTGTCATAGTTTGCCTTATCTCTGTCATTTTACTAGAAAGAAAATTCTCACATTCTTGGCGTGGTTCTTGTTGTTCCATATTATTTTTGGTATTACAGAGATAAAATCTGTAGAAGAATCCTAGCGAAATTATTGGCACCATTTTTTGGAAGATATACGGCTACTTATCATCATTTCGGATCAGCGTATTCCGAATGCGCTTTTCGATGTATTGTGAGAATTTGTTTTACGGATTTGCAAGTCCCGTAAAACGGGGTAAATTTGATAGTTTTTTCGAAGAATATTTATGCATGCTGTTTCAAATAATTATATTCATATTTTTAAAACAAGTACTGGCATTCTAACTATCGATTTCAGTTGATAGATGGCCAAAAGATTTATTCTGAATGGATATATTATTTTTCATATGATCGAAAGTCGGTTTTCTGTATTGGGATACCGTGAAATGGGGTGAAGTTGATCACTTTTGAGCGATTTTGTTCTATAATCCCGAGTAAAATGCATGTGTTATCATTCGAATATTGTTAAAAACTGTGCTGGTTGGATGTTTATCCAATTATACAAAAGATTTTTTTACAAAATGTTATCGAAATAACAAAAACATGTAGAATTTTTGATTCAGGAGTGAAGTTGATCAATTACTGTGATAGGTTTCCTAAAATAAAGAGATATGCTATTTACTAAATTTGGGGTCACGGATCCCGAATCAAGTCTCAAAAATCTTACAACTTGTTGATAAACAGGTCAATTTTAACAATATTGAAAAGAATACATCACATTAAACACCTGAAGGTGTTTTCTTCGAAATTAGCAACTCGTTCATAAAAAGGACATTTTTTTCTCTGATAATGAATATTTATCTTCAATGCAAATTCAAAACTGCGTTCACAGAACATATCTGGAATTCATGAAACGGTTTATTTAAATGGTGTCATTATATATTATGTATCCGGTAGAAATCAAGGCCAACATTTATTTATAATTATTGTTTTCTCGGGCCCCGTGCGTCGCAGCTAACATGTGAATAGTGCGCTGTATTCATAAAAATCGTAAGAATGCAGCGCCACACTAAAAAACTGATTTCAAAATCTCGCGAGTTGAGGCGCGTCGCGAGTCTCACTGGCGCGATCCGGTTTGGTGGCGGTGCGACAATATATAGCCTTGGCAATAGACGAATGCTTGGAGTAGAACCCTTCAACAGTTCATCAAACAATTCATAAAAAATCTGTTTTTCCATGGTATAATTATCTTGAATGGCAAACCGAATTTTGAAACATCAATAGCAGCTACCAGTTAATGCGATATCACATAAATTGTGATAATTGAAAACGGATCATAGCTCTCTTGGCAGTTTATGCATGTGGGTACAAGAATGATCAACTTCTCCCCACTGATCAACTACACCCCGAATTACGGTAACTTTGATAATGGAATACATATCGAATAAAATTGAATCAATTACGGAACATTTATAGGGCGTTGCATACCTCTAGGCGTTTAACGCTATATATGGAAATTTCTTACATAGATTGCAAAAATGGCTCCAGTTTGTAAACATGGGTTTCGCTAAGATATTTGAGACCGAATCCATGTTCTACTACAACTAGGCTGTCAAGGATAAGTGACGAACTCATTATGACTTCAAAAATGCTAAAATCTTACAATTCTTTAATATTTGCATAAAAATCCTCAAATGTACTTGATTCCAACGAAAATAGCTTTAACATGAAGTGTCATACTAACACTCTTTATTTTTGCATTTGTTTTGCTTAAGGCGAAGTAGGCCGTCATTGAAATGTGTACGCGTCGTTGATGATTGTTGCTAATTCATCTCACGATTTCGAATCAAAGAAAATCAGTTGGTTTTGCACTGACACAGCTGAAAAAGTATCAGCATACTTTATGCATGTTAGCGCGTACAGTGCTACTTTTTCAAGTCAATATAAACTATCAAGACTGAGTATTATCACTTAGAAATGCAAGCTGAAAAGTCATCATTGTTGCCAAAACGAATGACGGGCTACTTAGCCTTAAATGAATGATTAGCCATTTCGTTAGAACCGCAACCCCCTTTCCAAGGAAAGTTGTATTGTTCTCCGATCAGGCTGAAATTTTCAGGGAGTGTTCTTCTATATAAAAGAAGATGTTTTGCAAAATTTTAGGGGGAAGTGGGACAAAATGACCCCCAATGATTTCATGTCACTAAACATGAAAATAACAAAAACTGATATAACTATAGTAAAAGTGCACGGATTATGTTGAAATTTGGCATGATTACTCTACATTATATAAAATTTTAGATTGGCATGGTATTTGGATTTTAAAAGTACTTCAAATCGAAAAAAATGAGTTTTTCGTAAAAAAATTTAGTAATTTTCAAATCGATTTTTTTCTTACCAACCGAACTAGGTCAAAAATCTAAATATGACGTTTTGTAGGGCAACTCATGGGCTTTCATTTGAGGTGTAATCCAGATACGCCGTTTCAAAAGTTTCGAAAAAAACATTTTTTTTCGGGGTAGTGTTTGAACTTGAGCTATTTTGCGAGTACCGTAATCCGGGGTATCATTGATCAGCGGGGTAACATTGATCGGAATGACTCACCTCATCAAAAGTTCGTATTATCATTTATTGATGAAACATTTTCAAATCATGAACGATGCTTCTGTTTCTTATATTCATAAGCTAATAAAAGTTAATATTTTTGTGAAAATTGCGTTTACCATATGCGTGAATTTGTCAACTTTTCGAAATAATTATTTTAATTGTTAAGGATGACACTACCGAAGATTCATGTCTCACATAAGTTGTGAAAACGATATAAGCAAGCAAAATGTGGTTCTTACTAAAAATGAGATCGCCGAAAACGATTCCGTTGTCAAAACTTTTATAAGTATGCTCAATTAGGCAACATTACTGAATTACTGTTAGGAATGTAAAATTCCCTTAGGAAATTGCCTACCTTTAGGCGTATTCCGTAGTTCGAGGTCTTTTTAATTTTAAAATAACTCAAAAAGTAAATGACTTATAAGCGTTTGGTCTTCATATTCGGCTTCAGGGGCCATGATTTAAGTAAGTAACGACAGTTTCAGTATTACCGAACGTTGTTTATATAGGTGATCAATGTTACCCCATATCAACTAAATCAAAAAATCGCCAAAAACATTTTTTTTTAAATGCTCAAATCATTCAATAAACAAAATACAGTATATAGTCTCGAGCTATGGGTGGCAGTACTTGTTTTAAAAAAATAAAACCTGCAACATTTGCATTTTCAAACGATATATTGAAGAAACATTCAGAAAAATGATCAATGTTACCCCGGATTACGGTACCGCAACCCCCTTGCATAGAGAGGTTGTATTGATGTTCTTCGATCGAGCTGAAATTTACAGAAGTTGTTTTCCTATATGAAAGAAGTTATTTCGCAAAAAATCAGATTTTTATATTAGGGGGAAGTGGTACAAAATAAGCACTAATGATTTAATATGAAAACACATATACAAAATGAATTAAATTGCTATAGCTATAGTAAAAATGCACGAATTTGTATGAAATTTGACATGTTTACTTTACGTTACATGAACTTCAAAATAAACATGATATTTGGATTGAAAAAATGTTTCAAATCGAAAAAAAAACTGTTTTGACGGTATGAGCAGCGTGTGAAGGCCTCCGATTATATCATACCGTGTTGCCGTTGCCATATCTGAAAGAAATGTCATTTCCTTGCAAAAGTGATTATGTGGATAACAATAAGGCATTGCACCAATGTTTTCAGTCAGCAGTAAGCGTTGTTTCTTCGCACGCTGTTTGGTTGGGAATCAACTACCACATTTTATCAATTTGGGTAATGATTTGATGGGTTCGATTGGGAGGGCAACATATGTGTGTACCTTATTTGATTGTATGTTTGCTAGAGATCATTTTGTAAATAATTGAGTTGAGCTTAGTTTAGACTGACTGCACATATAGCTGTTATGAGATATTGTACAATTTATATCTTTAATAGAATTTTGACTTTTACTGGCCTTGATGTTTACAAATTTCACGAAAGAGTGAAATTGAATTTTCTCACGAAAATTAGATATTTTTACAAAAAAAAACTTAAACGTTACAGTAATTCTTATGATTTTGTGTATTTTTCGACACTAATGTATACGGGCTAATTAGGTCATTTTGATTCAATTTTAACTTATGAAAAGTGTAGTTCTGCCAAATTTGTTCCATTTTGAATAGTAATGAAAACATATTGAAAAACTATAGATTATTATGAGATAGTTGACAAGCTTTAAATTGTACTTAATGTAATTTGGTTACCTGTTTAAGTTCAATCACTACAACGAAAAATGCAGCAAATCATAGCTATAAATTCGAACACTTTTAAATCAAAATCCGATCAACTTTGTTTCAACATAAAATTGTTAAGTTGAACCATGCAAAGCTTTTCAAAATCAACTAAATAACACGCCTTTAATAACTTGTAGAATGCATGTGTTCTGTATTCGTTTAAAAATACAAAAAGTAAGTAATGTTTGTGATTTAGTTGTTTGGACAGACATGTTTGTGGTTTAAACTGCAATCATCACTGATGGGTTCAATGAATCCGCATTGAACGACGCACAGTATTGTTCTTATTACATATTACTCATGTGTTGATAATGATCAAAGTAGTATTTCAGTTTTATTAGAAAATTGTGTACTTACGGCATCTAAACATACGATTCCAATACAATTTAAGAAATATGGCTCCATTCCGGACAGCCTCTATTAACTATTTCAAACTGTATTCACATCATGTTTTTGCAAAGTGGTGTCACTAAACTTTTAAACTATAACTTTGTATATTATTATGTTACAATCACTATATAGAAAGCATATTTTTCATTCAATATAGTTATATAAACGTTGTGGGTGTATTCGTTGGCACTATCACTAATACAAGTTCACAACGGAAAATACACCACGTCTGGGGTTACTTTTTCATTTTTATTATATATTAATCAATGTTTACTGAATTATAAATGCGCGTAAAATAAGTAATCATGTTTATAACAAGTAAAGTATTAAAATAAACATATTAACCTTCAATTTAGCTTTTTTTTTGGTAAATATTATCAGAATGTCCAGATATTGGTACCATCCGGATTTTGATTCACTACGGTATATCGCCAATGAGCCCTTGATTTACCCTACAAAACTTTACATATTTAGTTTTTTGACCTAGTTCGGTTGACAAAATATAAGTCGATTTGATTAAAAAAATGATTAAAAGAAACAGGTTTTTTTTCGATTTGAAACATTTTTTTCAGTCCAAATATCATGTTCATTTTGAAGTTCATGTAACCCAAAGTAAGCATGCCAATTTCATACAAATTCGTGCATTTTTACTATAGCTATAGCAATTTAATTCATTTTGTATATTTGTTCTAATATTAAATCATTTGTGGTTAATTTGTACTACTTCCCCCTAATATAAAAATCTGAAATTTTGCGTAATAACTTCTTTTATATAGGAAAACAACTTCTGTAAATTTCAGCTCGATCGAAGAACATCAATACAACCTCTCTAGGCAAGGGGGTTGCGGTACTCGCAAAATGGCTCAAGTTCAAACACTACCACGAAAAAAAAATTTGAAACGGCATATCTGGATTACACCTCAAATGAAAGCCCATGAGTTGCCCTACAAAACGTCATATTTAGATTTTTGACCTAGTTCGGTTGGTAAGAAAAAAATCGATTTGAAAATCACTAAAATTTTTATGAAAAACTCATTTTTTTTCGATTTGAAGTACTTCTAAAATCCAAATGCCAATCTAAAAGTTTATACAACGTAGAGTAATCATGCCAAATTTCAACATAATCCGTGCACTTTTACTATAGTTATATCAGTTTTTGTGATTTTGCATGCTTAGTGACATGAAATCATTGGGGGTCGTTTTGTCTCACTTCCCCCTAATATAAAAATCTAAAATTTTGAAAAACATCTTCTTTTATATAGAAGAACAATCCCTGAAAATTTCAGCCTGATCGGAGAACATCGATACAAGAAGGGGTTGCGGCTCTCGCGAACTGGCTCTTAACAGAAATTTTGTTATTTCGTTTAGAATCTTTTGGGTCTCGCACTATCAAAGTTACCCACATTATAAAAGATACCCCGTTTTACGGTACATACTTGACATGAACATACGATTCCATCCAACAGGGCCGAATTTACAAATATAATTTCTCTAAAAGCTTTGCTGCTTAAGGTGTGAGGTATTAAGGTTCAATAGACTACAAATCAATATAAAAGATTTTTTTAACGCATCACATACATTACACTGGTATATAAGTAAGACTTAGAAATAAAATTTACAATTACAGTTAACTCTCCCTTACTCGATATTTCGTTTCTCGATATCGAGTTAAAGAACCATAGTAAAACTTGGTTTTCATGGCTAACTCAATGGTCAGTTGCACTGGTTTCGTGTTCTGTAACCTGATACCTCCCTAACTCGATAGTCCTTTCAATATCGAGTTAGGGAGAGTTGGCTGTAAATCATAAAAAAATTAAAACATAAAAACTAATCGAGTTGTGAATTTTTAAAAACGATTCCTTTCCTGTTTGTTAAGTTTACTAATAATTTTTGAAGTGTGCATATTTTAGAGACACTTATTTTATGTTAGAATCACAATAATGGAATACACATACTGCATACAACAGACATGCTCAACAAACCATTTTGTTTCAAGCTTTATTTGTGTACTCAAATTAATTGTTGACTCTACTTAAAAACTCATACAATAAAATTTGTATTTTTTGTATCAATATTCTGCCGCAATTTTCCATGCATGTTGAAAATGCCGCTGAAATCACAACAGTTGCACAGTCCACATGAAAATAAAAACAGCAAAAATGTTTTGCTTAATACATTTGTTGTATTCAACTTTCAAGAAGAATATTCCCTTGAACATCTTACCACAAATGAGCTGAACCTGAAGGTCTTACTTAGCCCAGATTCTAACTTGCCCCGGGGTACCTTAAAGGGCTTAGGTTCATGTGGGAATATTATACGTCGAGTTTTAGAAGCTTCAGGAAATATATTCCATTTTTGAAAGTTTGAAGAAAATATATCCATTTTGTGACCACTGTTCATTAGAAAACAAAAAATTGTGAAATCCCTGAGGTGATTCAGGCAAATCAGAAGTGAAAATATTTTAAGGGAAGGTGGGAGTTCTTGACCGGGGTTTGTTTTCGGAACAATTCATCGTAGCATTTATGAAACTTTTTTGAAATTCCTGACTATATAGCTCACAGAAAAGTTTAAGTCGGATTTACTCGAGTCGAGTATAGTACACGACACTGAAGACGGCATTACAGTTGAGGTCGAAATATGCGTATCTGTCAAAGGATACAAACTCTTGTGAAATTAAATGGTATAGTACTGAATTCGGTTTTTCATTACTTATTACTCTTTTATGGGGCGTACCATCTGTTTGTTGTGGGGCATATCATACTGATGCTGGGGCATATTATCCAGGTTTTTTTTGAAGGTGTTATTTTCAATTCATTAGGTAGATTTTGAGGAAAAGCTTACATTTTCCAAACAACCTGTAAGATAATGAGATGTGTTTTTTTTTCCTTTAGAGATAGTGCTTTTGACAAAATTATTTCCATTTTTTTTTCTTTAGGGGGACATTACACCTTAAAAAAATGTGAATATTTTTTGAATCAAACAGTTGAACCAACTCATCCATGGTTTTTTGACTGCTGAGTTGCGTGGTTGACAACTCACGCATTCAAAATCTCAAACGTGAGTAATGGTAATTTGAGTTTTCACGACATTGTTCGCGAGGCGTTCATCGGTTAGGTGAGCTCAATCCTTCAAATTTTTGAACTTGCATAAAAATTTCAACTTTTTAAAACAATTATTTGGCTGTACAGTGAAACCTCTATGAGTCGATATTGTTATCAGAAAGAAGTGCGCTTTGTGAGACCACAACATTGAGCTCTCGCCGAGCGGTGTCACGAACACGTGCGCAAATTTGCTGGTTGAAAATATTGCCGTTTAATTTTGCTGGGAACAGCTGATATTTGTTTATATTTTCCTCCAGCACTCTTTAAGTAGTGTTGGTGACATGTAACGTGTATGTACACGAGCGCAGAAACCACTATGATTATTGAGTTGAAATCGAACTCCTGCATGCATGGGTTCTCTCGTGGTGTAGGGGTAACGCGCTCTTTCTAGTGAACAGGGAGTCGTGAGTTCGATTCTCAGCTGGAAAACGTGTAATTTTCTCGCAAATTTTTGTACTTTTAAGCCAATTTTAAAGTATATATAATGTTTAGTTAAATGGGAGTTGTTTATAAACATTTCTTGAAAAAATAATACTTCCTGGAAGCTTCTTGGTTCAGATGTAAAAAATGTCTTCATCACCACGGGCTTCCATGCTTTTATTTATTTTTCATAATGGTTCTCTCACTGAATCCATTACTACAATTCAAATTGCCTGAAAATCACATAGCCAGAACACGATGGTGATATTATTAACTCTATAAGAATCCAATGATGGATATGATTGCCCAATGAACCCCAAGTTATGAACATTCTATGCATCAGTCATATAAGTTTAACCTCATTGTGCTAGTGTGCTAGGCATTATTATTAACTGAGCAACCAACACTTCAATTCGTGAATATTACACCTGCCTAAATATTGCAACTACCTTAAATATAAGGTAATTCTTCCTTTATTTAAATTGAAAAACATATTGCAAAACAACCTTTTTCCTGTTCTGCTTTTAGATTTGGTTGTACGAAGAAGTAATCTGTTCTTCAGAGTAAAAACGAAATGGACGAACAGTTGTGTTCAGAATAATATAAGTGAAAGCCGATTTTCATACAAAATGCTCAACTTTGGCATGCTGTAAATTTGTTTCCTTATGAGCAATCGGCATGAAATTTTGGCAGTGAATTACAAATATACTCAATTGCATTATCACTAAATTTGAAAAAAAAAATTGCACTGCCGGATAAGAAGTTAAGCATCAGGTGAAATCACTCAAAGTAATAGTAGTTTTTCTTTTGTAAATTTTTGTTCAGCAACAATTGTATAAAAAATTGGCTTGTTTATATATGTATGGCTTGGGTAGAAATGATTGAAACGATGAATAAAGAAAAAAAAAATCAAAAACTCAAAAGTTATTAAAATTATTGAAATTATTATTATTTTGAGCGATTTCACCTTTCAAAATCTTGTTGAAATCTTGTGATAATGAAATTGAGTATTGCTGTTTGCATTTGAGATGCAAAATTTGACTAAACGTCTTCCAAATTCGGTTACACAAAACAATCAAAGGACTCCTAGCAACGATAATACAAATCACCGCCGCCCTAGCAAGAAAAATCAATTTTTGACATCGCATTTCTTGTGAAAAAACTTACCGCGTTTGGTGTTCCCGCATTTCATATTTGCATTTCTAACGCACACAGCAATATATTTGTAGTTCACTGCCAAAATTTCATGCCGATTGCTAATTTGGAAACAAAGTTGCAGCATGCCAAAGTTGAGCATTTTGTATGAAAATCGGCTTTCACTACTATTATTCTGAACACAACTAGGCAGCGTCCATTTATTACGTAACGCTAGATTTGGAAATTTTCGACCCCCACCCCCCGTCCGTAACGCTTTTTGTATGAAAAATTTCAATTTTTTGTATGAGCCGTAACGCTTGAGTCTACTCCCCCCCCATAGAGCGTTACGTAATTTGTGGATGGCGCTCTACAGATGTCACATTAGGGTGGTTCAAAATTTAAGAATGATGGAAACTCCAATCCCCCATATGTTCCTTACCATCCTTACCATAAAAGATGTGTTCTGTGAAATTTTCAGCTTACTAGATGGTGATTTAAAGGTGGCTCAAAGACAATGTAGGTTTATATGGAAATTACTATGGAGAAATTTTGAGAAATGCTCCAAACACACTACAGGTCGGACTCGATTATCCGGAGTATCCATTTTTTTGTCTCTCCGGTTATTCGAATCACTAAGAAAAAAATTGAAATCTTTGATAAAAGAACTTAAATATAATCTTTTTTCGTTATTTTATTTATATCATGCGGTGGCGTAGCCAGTTTTTTTTTTCTTAGAACAGTAGGGGTCCTTACAAGAAAAAAAATTTTGACCAGCATACACGAAAAAAAAACACTTTTTTAAACCCATTTTTTTTCTTAAATACGTTCTAAACTGCCATACCATTCATATTGTATATTGTAATACCAAATCATCTTAGATTTTTGCATAAAAATTGAAAAACAAGAACATCATAAAACAAATTTTGGATAATCGAGTCTAAAATTCCGGATAATCTAATCCCGGATAATCGAGTCCCCGGATAATAGAATTTCCGGATAATCGAGTCCGACCTGTAGTACTGTCAATGTTGTGAAAAACTCAATTTATCATAACTCACGCTTGAGATTTTTCATGCGTGAGTTGTCAATCACCTTTTTGACTCATTGTCTCGTATTTCTACAGTTTACTCACACACGGCAATAATTTCTTGTTAGTCTGGTAAAATTATAGTAATCCTTTCTAACGTAAACAAAAACATTCGGGTTTCACGAATTTTTGCCAGGTTTTGCGACTGCATCATTTTTTTACGGTTTGAGTTGATTGAGTCGATTTTGCATCAAAACCACAAGCGTGAAATTTGCGAAGCAGATCTGTAATGAGTTTGCTCTCACGGGAGAGCGTGTTGATTGAGATTTTGAGTGTGAGTCTATCAACACTGAGTACTGTAGTGTGAGTACAAACTTATTATCCCATAGTAAAAACTCGTTCTTCAAACCATAATAAAGAAATTTGCTCAAGAGAGACATTCAATCCGACGGATAGCAGAAGAAATATTCATGAGTTTGTTTGCTATTATTTAGCTTAATATGGGATTACAGCCCTGCAAACATGTACAAAATCCCAAACAAAATTAGCTCAAAAGGGATTTGTTTCTTCAGCAGCATCGTTCATTAAGGTTTGAAGAATGAGTTTTCAATATGGGATGATAAGTTTCTACTTACATTACAATACTAGCGTGTTTGGAACATTTCTCAAATTTCTCCATAGTAATTTCCATATAAACCTACATTGTATTTGGGCCACTTTAAATCACCACCTAGAAAGCTGAACATTTCACAGAACACCATGTTTATGGTAAGGATGGTAAAAAGCATATGGGATAATGGATTTTCAAACATTTTTGAAATTTGAATCGCCCTAATTTTTTGTCACATGATGGAAGCGAAATAATACAGTGTCATGTTTTCTTACAATAATCTGCTAATCTCTCCAATCTGTTAGTTCATACCAACCCATTTCCGGACAAATTCTTATCTGCGTTGTATCATGTATTATTACAATACACTAAAACCTCAATTTACGAAGTCTTTTTTTAGCTACCTCAATTCAAGTCACTTTTTTACGAAGTAAATTCAATTTACGTCACTTTTTTACGCAGTGCGTAAATTGAGTTTTCTGTGGGAAATTATTGACCTCCGGTTGGGGAAAACCGTTGGAAACCTATACAATATGGGTGTTTTCGGAACGGGCACGACGAGAGGATGACGAAAATCGATGTCCGACGCCTTTTTGGAATCCAAGATGGCGACCTCTGGTTTGGGAAAACCGTTGGAAACCCATACAATATGGGTGTTTTCGGAACGAGCACGATGAGGGGATGACGAAAATCGATGTCCGACGCCATTTTGAAATCCAAGATGGCGACCTCTGGTTTGGAAAAATCGTTGGGAACCTATACAATATAGAAATTTTCGGATTTTCGGGCGCGACGAGAGGATGACGAAAATCGATGTCCGACGCCATTTTGAAATCCAAGATGGCGACCTCTGGTTTGGAAAAATCGTTGGAAACCCATACAATAAGGGTATTTTCGGAACGGGCACGACGAGAGGATGACGAAAATCGATGTCCGACGCCATTTTGGAATCCAAGATGGCGACCTCTGATTTGGGAAAACCGTTGGAAACCCATACAATATATTCAATGGAGTCCTTGGAGGACCTAGGACATCCGCACAAATTATTACAATACACCGTTTACTCACATTAATGGTTAGAGGCCTGTGGAGTAATTGAAAACTAACCTCTAATCTCTTATTACGGTCGTAGATCCCAAGGCCTATATTAAATGAAGTCCTTGGAGGACCTAGGGCATCTGCACAAATTATTACAATACACCGTTTACTCATATTAATGGTTAGGGACCTGTGGAGTATTTAAAAAGTAACCTCTAATCTGTTATTACGGTCATAGATCCCGAGGCCTATATTCAATAGAGTCCTTGGAGGACCAAAGACATCGGCACAAATAATAAACATACTCATTTAACTACCGTCGTTGGGGGTGACAATGGGTCAAAAAGGGATATGTGCGATTTATTTTTTGAATAACTATCGCAATTTAACTCCAACAAACTTCAAATTTGGTGTGTATGTACTTTGATGGTACATTAACAACTGTTCAAAAATTTATTTATTCACAGCGGCACCACAAGTGAATGAAAAATGACCCAATCTCACACCATAGAGGGGGTGACATTGGGTCACTTTAATTGAAATAACTTGTTTTTGAGAATATGATTTCAAAACCACTCACAACTGAAAAATATTGACAAAAAACGATGCAAACAAGACAAAAAGATATCTAAGATGTTGCACAAGTATGATAAACCCACTTAAAAGAAAGATTATACTGAAAATTGAAGAGCTATGAGAAAAAATCTGTAAACCCAACATTTATCGTCAAGTTTACATAAATTTTCCCTCAAATTGCCTTCAAAGTCTCATCCCCATTGCTATAAAGCCCATTCAGTTTCCCTAAAGGTGTACTGAAACAGTGATTAGTTTAAACCTTCGCAAATAGTTAAATTTCGGTGCGACATTCCACGATCAATAAATTTCAAGCAAATGTTGACGTAATAATCCCAGTATTTCAGCGATCCAACTCATTTGTACTTCCGTGAGATGTTTCTTTAATATGAAAACACTGATAAATAATCAAATTTAGAAAAAAAACACCCTTTTGATAAAAATTTACGATGTTGCTGCGCACGAAACACAGTTGCTGGTTTGAGAAGTTGTCAAAATGCGTTGTATTGTTATTCAATGCACGGAATACTCAAGTAGACTTGTTTGATGTTTCAGAGATGCTGTATTTAGAAAGAATAAACACATCTTAATGAAAAAAGAGAACACCCGGCACCGTAAAATGTCAAAAAAGTGGACTTGGAATTTCATTTACTATCGTTCTTGCTTGACCCAATCTCACCCCCATTTTCAATGTTTTAGACATCGCACCGAAAAAAATGATTTTTTTGTGGGAAAATCAAACAGATTCCGGAAAATACCTGTGATGTGTAATAAAAAGACTTTCAACATTCTACTAATACAACGATAGAGGCTAGAGTACATGCGTGATACTTTGTACAGGAGAAATTTGATGTTGTAAATTTTATCTAGTTTCAACATGCAAGTTTATTGATGTAGTACACAAAAACTATTATTTCTAAAAATGTATATTGTTATGAATTATGTGTAATAATATGTTTCCTAACATATGAATTATAAATTTTAGTAATTTCAGCGTTATTAGCTGAAATATTTCACAAAACATATTTTTCCGTTTTGACCCAATCTCACCCCCTAGACCCATTGTCACCCCCATCGACGGTACTATGAATAGATAAGGGCCTGTGCCATATAAAAAAAACATCAAAGGATCGCTAAATATACCAGTTCATTGCAGGTATATATTCCAAGAAGTTTTTGGATGAACTAGAATACCTGTTGTACTCACTTAATTACCAAAACTTGACAATACAATCACTTCTTAAAAATATAACATTCTTCTAGGGTCCTATATCTTATTTGTAATGATCCAAAGCAGTTCTCTTAATTATGGATGCTTTTGAAATCCAGGAAAACTTTATTTTGAATTGGACTAGTCAGATTAAAATTATAATTTTGTGCGCTTTCAAGCTGTATGCAAATGTTTGAGCATTTTTGCCGGTAGCTAATAACATTTTGCTATCTTCTGTCAACGCCGGAATAAGTTTTTCGATATTTTTAGATATTTTCACACACGGTTCTTCTTTAAGGTTTGGGAAATCAAGGACATTTGTAGACTGAAAATTGGTCGAATCGTATTATATATTGAACCTAAATCTCCAGTATTGCCGCGGATGTAAGTACAAATGTGAAGAATGACATTATTATTGTAAAAGAATATTTAAAATGTAATATCAATTTGACATTAGGACTGAACATTTAAGAAAAGTGCATTACACTTAAATATACAGATAAGAGATGCATTAGATGTTAAATTAGCTTGAACTAAAACGAAGGTCCCGCTTTCATCCCGTTTAGGTGCAAACATCTTCCAAGTCTTCCGAACTTGACGTCCCTTGAATATCCCGTTAAGTATCGCAGACTGCGATGCTTGTCGTTGCGTTCTTTATTGAACCCGATATCTACCGAACTGCCGAAATAATTCTACGAATTTTGAATCCGAGGAAAGGCCGAGCGAGTGCATAATTTATTGGATTGCAGCAGAAAGTCACAACACCGGAGGAGCCCATTCACCGAGTGAGTTAAGCGCGGCATATACAGTATCCCCGAACAGAATCTGATAACAAAATCTTGTGAAAATGAGATAAAATTTTGTTTTTCACAACAGATTGATAAAAGTTTTTTTTCTCAATAACAATTTTCTATACCTTAATCTAACTTCAAAATTTGATGTCATTTTGATATATTTATTTCCAAATAAAAATTTTATTTGCGCATCAGAACTAACAGTAAATACATGAAATTATTACCGTAATTAGAGGTTACATTGATCAATTTTTAGGATATTTACCGTTTAGTCCCAAATTCCGAACATGACTCATGCTCCGAACACTCGACATTTTACAGTATTTTTTTCAGAAAACCACTCAAATTTCTTCACAGGATGATCATTTCTTCTATGATTCAAGTCATCTGCATTTGAAAGTTGTGAAATTAACAATTTTTACCTTTGAAATCGCCACTGTTCGGAGTTTGAGTCATGTTCGGAATTTGAGACAATACGCTTAGCTTAGCTTAGACTGACTACACATATTAATGGTTGCTATTCCGTGATTGACCGAAGACAGTGAAAATGCACAAAGAATCAACTAGAAGTTCGGCTGGGATTGGCCATAATCTTCTTCAATGTGCATAATTCAGTGCCTCTATTTATACAGGGTCAATAACGGCGCCGGTCACGTCCTTGCAGCAGGGATAGGGTGCGACTCAAAACTCTTTCGGTGCAGCACGCGCTGCCGGGAGACAGCACGTTCAATTTGAAAGAGACGTGCTAGTGCAATATGAATTGTGTTGCACCCATTCTTTTTTGTGTGCTAAAACGCTAAAACTCCCATGTGCCGTTGCTGAGAATCTCTCTAAGCATTAGGCAAGGCTCTCTCAAATAACATCACTTTGCTTTGATGACGGAGTACGGATGGATGCCACTCTCAAACGAACCACACAAACATTTGTTTACTTCATAAATCATATATGATTTTGCCTCACATACAGGGTAGATGTACCAATAGTGAAGGTACTAAGCACGATTGATCTTCATTTAACCGCTTAAATTCAAGAAGCACAATTTATGAACATATTAATGTTGTTACGGGAAGAAACGACCATTGACTTAATGAGAAAAATGATTTCATCGCTGTAGAAAACGGCATGTCAGTAAAAAATAGTACCTGCACTGTTCCTTTAGTTGCGGTTATATTTTTAATTTGCGTTCTTATAGTTGCGGTATCCGTTGTTTTCTTATGGGATCCTCCACTATAGGAACACTTTACCGCAACTATTGGTACAAGTAAGAAAAGTTTCATCAATTTTAGTGATATTTCATCAACTTCCAAGTAATTTACACACTGTTTTCAACTATTTCGTGTACCAACAAGCCAATACGTCGATTGGCAGTGTTAATTCTGTGGTTAATGCAATAAAATCAGTTAAAATGGCATTACCACAACTTTAGGAACACCCACAACTAATGGATTACTTATCCTACTTCGATAATTTCAACGACTTCGGTATGGGGCTCAGCACTGTTTTCATGTTGCATCGGATATTGACGTTTACTGGCCTTGTTGTTTATAATTTTATGAAAGAATGAACGAGAGGGAATGATTTTTGTGCATAACCTCATAGGCCTCTGCACTGTTTTGATTTTGTATGGAATTTTGACGTTTACTGGCCTTGTTGTTTACAAATTTCCTGAAAGAGTGAAAGAGAGGCAATGATTTTTGTGCAGAGCCCTATACTTTTTGTGTTGACCAGGAGTTTTGACAATTTCCTGAACAAACGATTGCTTTGATTAGATTCAATATATCTGACAATATTTCCGTGTGATCGTTGTCGTTTTTGTTTTTAGGAACTGGATCGGTGATCAACACATAAACAAACCAACTTCGTGCACATTGTAGTTCGGTCGAACCTGAATCGGTTTGGGGTTGAAACTGTAATTCAGAACGGGTTGCGCCAGTTTCAACCTAGGTTCAAAAACGAATTCGACATATGTTATTGCTGTGTGCGCTTGAAACGCAAATATCAAATGCGGGAAGACCAAAGGCGGTTTTACAAGGAAAGCGAAGTCGAGAATTGCTTTTCCTCAGAAGCGTCAAGAGTTTTGTCGATTTTTTTGACCCGAGGGAAGATTACATATAATTTGTCTAGAACGTAACAAACAACTTCCTGCCCCCTCCACATGACTCACCCTACACATAACTCCATACCTAATTAATGAACGGCCTCTAATTATAAAATAATTTCCGAATATTGTAAGAAATGTCTTACGTCCTGGTATCAAATTCACGTGCTTTCTACGTAAGGGCCCATTCACAAATTTCATAACGCTGAAGGGGGGTTGTCCTTAAGATGTTACAGCTCATACAAAATTTGAAAAATATTCATACAAAATGCGTTACGAGAGGGTGGGTGGGTGTCAAAATTGGCCATTTTCGGCGTTATGGAATTTGTGAATAAACACTAAAATGATTTTGAAGTGTAGAGAAAGCAAAAAATGATTCGACACCGCCGTCAGTCACATTCGTTCTTGATTACGTTCCCAATGAAAAGCACCAAACAAAGCACATTGTGCTTTACTCCAAGAGTTTTAAAGAGTAGAGCTGGAGCTATCTTTTATCTCTCACACAGTTGCGGCAATACTCGCAGCTTCTTTCGTGTCACTCAACAAAAACAGGAGACGCACGCTAAAGTCGGGTGCAGCACATGCATATTTTGTACCGCTCCGAGTTTTCTGCCATTCTCTGCCTTGCAGTCAGGTGGGACTGGGGGAAGGAATGTTAGTGTGTAACCTTTGTTATTTGGAGACCGTGTTTGCCTCTGCATCTCCACAAAGGTTACTGGGAAGGATGTTTGTTAATGGGGAGGATCGTTGGGTCACAGGATTCACTTTGATAAGCTATTAGACCATGATAAATAATGATTTGTGAGATATATATAGTAAATATAATATTTAAATTTGACATGAACAATTTCTATGTAGAGGAAAATTATGTCGACACTTGAGGTGACGAACCATTCAAAGTTTGTTGAACAAATATCTTAATATAACATTCCTACAGCTGTCAGGACGAAAGCATGTGTTATTATATTTTACTTATTTGAAAATAAACAAAAAACTCGATTGGTTGGAACATCATAGAACACTCTTATTCTCATGCCGACACTTACAGTGGCGAACCAAG
The DNA here is from genome assembly GCF_002204515.2 of Aedes aegypti. Taxonomy (NCBI): domain Eukaryota; kingdom Metazoa; phylum Arthropoda; class Insecta; order Diptera; family Culicidae; genus Aedes; species Aedes aegypti. The sequence goes on from NC_035109.1 coordinate 245,726,187, forward strand.
TTTGTTGAATAAAGTGAACCTTTCGCAAGTCTACACTTGTAGTGTCGAACCATTCAAAGTTTTTTTTTTAATTACAAAAATAAAGGTAAAAAGGGGTGTTCTGAAAATAAAAAAAATGTTAAACATAAATAATTCATGAATCAGAGTTTGTGTCGACACTCACAGTGACGAATAGTTTGTTGAAAATTCATATTTACGTCCCACCATTAAAACGATTAAATGTGCAGTCATACATATTTTATAGATTAGAAATAGTAGCATGAAACGAGCTCACCAATTGATCCGTTATCCTTGACTGAGCAGCCACAATCCATTCTCAGCATCCCTCGTTTGCTCGGCTATATAAAAGCTCAGAAAAAAACTGGCGCACGACCCGGAAAGGAAAAAAAACTGACGACTGCTCGGGCTTTCTTGACGCACTGCCCAGGAGCAAGCGTCAAGGTTGAAGGATCAAAAAGAACTTACCAATCGCGGCACTTTTCACTTACTCTAACAGAACTAATCGATCACGCCACTTTTTCTCTTACTAGACCGACGTATTTGAGCAAGCGTCAAGGTCGAAAGATCAAACAGATCTAAACGATCGCGGCACTTTTTCACTTACTCTAACCGAACTTACCGATTGCGCCACTTTTTCACTTACTAGACCGACGCGCGACATGTTTGATCCTGTACTTGTCGCTTGCCCCCGCAGGAGCAAGCGTCAAGGTCAAAAGATCAAACAGAACTAACCGATCGCGGCACTTTTCACTTACTCTAACCGATCACGCCACTTTTTCACTTACTAGTCCGACGCCCGACATGTTTGATCCTGCCCTCGTCGCTCACCTCCGCTGGAGCAAGCGTCAAGGTCGAAATATCAAACAGAACTAACCGATCGCGGCACTTTTCACTTACCCTAACCGAATTAATCGATCACGCAACTTTTTCTCTTAGGGCAAGTGTACCATTAGTGGTGCACCTAAGGGAGAACTGCTAAAACACGGTGTTAAGATCATGAAATATATGATTTTAACGTATCACTCGATAGATCTCAAATCCTTCTATCATTCAAATGTATAAAAATCACGATTCATTTGAAATTTCCCTGCAAAAAGCCTTGCACCAATAATAGGAACACTGTTCCTTTAGTGGAGGTATATTTTAAGGATGGTTCCTTTAGTGGCGCAAACCATTGATTTCCTATGGGACCCTCCACTATGGGTACTGATGCACCACTATAGGTGCAAAGGGGCAAAAAAAATAAGCAAAATAATTGTTTTAAATAGTTTTACGGTTAAATTTCATGAATATTATTCGATTACTTGTATCATTTTCGCATCGTACATAATACAAAAATATCACATAATCATTAATTAGCGCGAAACATGCCAAAACACACTACCTCCACTATTGGAGCTACCTCCACTAAGGGAGCGTTTGCCCTACTAGACCGACGTGCGACATGTTTGAGCAAGCGTCAAGGTCGAAGGATCAAACAGAACTCAGTTCGGAATTTGAGACAATACGGTATAAAAAAATCATTTGAAACTGCATCGCTCGTGACTACAATTTTGTCTCAAATTCCGAACATGACTCATATTCTGAATGGTTGCACTTTCAAAGGTAAGAATTGATAATTTCACAATTTTTAATTGCAGAGGACAAGAATTGATCATCCTGTGATGAAATTTGAGAGGTTTTCTGGAAAAAAAATCAGAGGGAGTTGTGTACAAGACACGACCGCATGACGTTAACTACGCCAAGTGATTTTTTGCATTTGAATTTTAGTTAATTTTCATAGTTGCAGCCTTCCTTTAGTTCAAACTCTAACATAATATAGTGCACTAGCCAACCCAAAGGAATCGTGGAAGACAATATGAACGAGTTTGGTTGCGTAAGAAAGGGGTCGACATTTTCCCAATTTTCGACAGTCTATCGTCAAAAAACAAAAGTTTTCTCCATTTGAGTAAAATGTTGTATACATTTCCGACCGATTGGTGGGAAAATATTTAAAATCTACCGATAAATTGCTGAGTTATTACCATTCAAAATCTTACATAATTTCGTGACGGTCGCAACATTTTAGGTTTTCAATTGACACCCAGTAGTTGCCGTAAGACGTAGTTGAAATTAAAATACTATAAAATGTCAAGTGTTCGGAATATGTTTAGAATATGTTTGGAATTTGAGACAAAACAGTATATACTGTATTTCGTGTTTTGAATGATTTGAGTATGTTTAAAAATGTTTTATGCGATCCTTTGAGTTAGCTGATCTGGGGCAACATTGATCACCTATGTAATCGATAGTATTGAAAATGTTGTTGCTTACTAAAATCATGACCACTGAAGCCAAATATAAAAACCATTAATTTACTTCTTGAGTTATTTCAAATTTTAAACTACATTGAATCATGGAATACGCCTAAAGGAAGGCAATTTCATAACGAAATACTGCATTCTTCATAGTAATTCATAGTTTCCAATTAGTTCTCATCCCCTACTCGGGTCACTGTTTTCCATCGAGCAATATTTAATGGGATGGCTGGACTGGCAGAGAATGCTGGAAAGCATTCGTAATCGACAAGATTTAGCAAATTCCGCCTGTTCGTTGCTGTTCTTGTTTTGTTAGTGCCAAAGGCGAGATGGGGAAAGATCGGGGCACAAAATCGGGCGAAAATTCAGGCAAATCGCACAAGATAGGTACCGAAAGAGGTAGCTAACGATGAAATATGTTTCATTCATCTGTAGCATTCATTCATCAAATGTTGTCACCACTGAACTGAGGCAGTCTCTCTTTCCCGTGTTTCGGTGGGGTGTATTGTAGGATGTAGGCCTCTATTGCTTAGCAGTTTCCTCCTTTGACCTGTGCCGTTGTTGTAATATAATTCCAATGCGTCAAAAGGATTTTATTTGAAGAAAATATCATTCAGCATTCACGGCTGTTCGATGTCGATTATTATTTTTTATTGGTACGCACACGAAGAGGCATTTGTTGAACGATTTCGGATATGATTTATTGAGTTGATTGTTTTCAACGGAAGTAGGTATATGCATATGAAATCGTCAGTTTTCAGGTTATTTTCCTGCTAGTCCACTGAGTAATGGAGGGGTCCCTTCTTTCACAAATTGTTCCAGGGGTACCTTCAAACATTCCTTCAGAAATTGCAAGAGAGCTGTCTTCCAAGGATTTCGTCATAAACTTCTCCTGCTAGGAATAATTAGGAGGTACTTCAAGAATTCTAGTTCTAAGATTTATTCTTGTGCTAAACCAGGGACTCTCTAGTAATTCGTCAAAGAGTTTGATCTATATTTTTTCTTGGTATTTCTCCAAGATATTTCTACATTGATTTCAGCCGTAATTTCTGTACAAATGCCTATAGGCATCCCTTATTCTCAAACGTGTTCATCAAATAGTTACTCTGGATAATTTAGAAGAAATTTATTCAGCTTTGAAAAGGATTCTTCAAAAAAAGAATGTTTTGAGGTTCCTCAAGAATCCCTTTAAAAATACTCCAGAATGTCATTCTAGTTATGCTCTATTTTATTTTGTTAATTCTAATTTTTAAATCTTTGCTGACGTTTAATTAGAGAACTTAACTATAGAACAACTATAAAAAGTTGAATAATGCCAAAAAAAAAAAAAACAATTTTAGTTACGTGAATTTAAAGAGTTATCTCAAGTACTGCAGAATATTGAAACATAAGTACAACAACCGAGGCATACGAATGCCTGATCAAAAATCTACATGTGGGTGGTTTCTTGCTTTTCTCCCCGAGAGATCCAACAACTGTAACGGACATGCTGCATCTTGATCTAGCCGGAATGATGGGTTCGACGTTTCTCGTGTGGTTTTCTGTTTTGCCCCACGGGCAAGAGATTATCGACTCGCGGGGATCGGATATAAAATAATTACTTTGTTTGCTCATCCATAGGTAACGACTTTATTGGAGATTTCTTCCTGCAGCATTTCAGACAAAGTGTAGAACCAAGCCTGCCAAGGGTACGTTTCGTCGTCTTGCAGCGTGTACCAATCGGGTTGCATTGGAAGGAATCGCGAGAAGAGAAAGGTGGTTCTCAAGCAAGTAAGCCCGTTTTTACCATTCGTTGAATATAGGGTAGTGGTCCCAAGAATTGATATCGTGTCAACATAACTAAATTCTTGGATATTATATCATAAATACATATTTTTATATATTATTCACATAGTAACTAGAGTGCATTTATCGACTACTTTCCTTGTCCCGAGAACGTTAAAAACTTTAATTTTGTATAGAGACTGCAAGAAAAAAATCTATTTATTCTAAACGTAATCGTGCAATTTCAACCAAATTATATCTGAAATGAAAGTTAAAGTACTATTTTGCATGCTTGGTGGATTAGATCCTAAAAAAAATGATAAATCATACTTTAAATTTGAAATCAGTGTTTTATACAACTTTGGCGACCTGCCGCTAAAAATTGTAACGTGCTGGAACATTTCTGAGAACGGAATCAGATTCAGCAAATCCGAATCTACTGGAGACACATAATTGGATTCTTGAGACACACAAAAATGCCATTTTTAATACGCTGTGTTATCATTGATTTTTTTTACCAAAAAAACTGAGTAAGATTACCGTATGGGACCGAGATCCGTACACCTAAGCACTAAGCTCAATACAACCATCTATTAAAAATATGTGGCTATCAAATAGGCAACCATCAGTTGTTTTTCTATAACTTTCATAGCTTTTGAAATATATGTAATCATAACATAAGCCCAAACTTGCGTAGAAACCTTAAATGATGGGTTTTAAAATCACTTGCTTTGAATCGAAATCCGTTCACTCTGATGAGTTTGTGATTCAAAATCCGTACAGCTACCCAAAATTCAGAGCTTGAATGCCAAAGACGGTATTTTTATCTTTTTATTTTTCTTTTTAACATAACTAATGCTGAATTTTGCGAAACAAATATTTGTTTGTTGTGTTTGCATTGAGTTGTCAGATTTCATATCATGTGGGGCGCAGTTGAAGTGTAAGATCATCTTTTGTCGATATAATTATTTTTATTATTAATTATTATGGAGAATTTGATCAGTTCTCTTTTATTATCGAATTGACAATCTGTTATTTCTACTATGTCTTTACAATACTGTAGTGTAACCCATTGGGCCGTAAGGTTGACTGTGGGCCACTGATTTTACAGCATACTATAACCAAAACAATGAAATCAGTGTGGCAAAATTCAAGAATACACTAAAAATTGTTACCCGGCTGATCGGAGGGACCTGGCTCAAATACAGAGACTCTTAGGGTCGGCTTAAGCTCGTCAAGGGTACAAGTAAAACGCACTCAATTTCTTTTATCTTTTTATTGGACTTACTGGGTGTCGTGTAGGGCACGTGGAGGTTGATAGGCACGTTCTCTGCTGAACGCGAAATCTACAGGGCCTGGATGACTTGGTGCGGCCCAACGGTCTCCGAGTTGGAGTTGAGATCAGTACTCTAACGGGTTGTATCAGCTTTCTAGGGCGTCGGGGTTTCCAATGGTCGGCTTCAAGTATCCTTGGTGTGATCCTTGGAACTTAGGCGGGCCTTCAGGGAAGCGACAGGGGTTCACCACGGGTTTAGACGGGTCGTGGGAGCCTCTGCCTAATTATTCAGGCAAACGATAACGGGTCCTGGTAGTAGGGTTGTGAATAGGGCGTTAGGATGGCCAATGGATATTCTGGATACCGTATATATCGGCAATACTCATACCTGATTCGAACGGTATATGCACTTATGTAATTATGCACTTGAAACGGAATAACTTAATAACGGTCAACTTAACTCTGAAAATATTTCCGTGTGGTCTCACTGAGATCTAATTTGGAATTGAGCTCTTTTTAGCGCTATTCAACCCAGTAGCCTGCTCATCCTGTTCCCTTTTCCATACCCTTTCTTTTATTCCCTTTTGACGTGGCGTACCTTATGGCTGACGCTTTTCCCCTTTTTCGTGCATGATTATTGTTAGACGTGTTCAATATGTGTTTGGTGTGTTTACAAATTTTGTTCCTAACTACTAATTCCGGTGTAATACATTTAATTGACAATTATTAACAACCTAATAACAACCACACAACAATTTTACTAACATTTTTTATAATTTTAATAATTAATTTAATTTTACTAAACAACAAACTAACAACAAATACTAATAATTATTCTGAAAAATAAATAAACAAATTAAGATCTTCGCAACGGTAACAAAATAGTCACTAGGTGGTCATAGTTTAGCTTTTTGACGTTCATACTAGCCATGAGATACATCGCAAAGTGCGGTCAAGGTCAATCCTAAGCCCAATGACATCCCACACGGCTGTACTTAAATCCATATTAACACGTATCCAGCTTTTTACAAGTCTGATAATGGCTGCCGAAAACTGGATCGCTTTCTGGTAGGGATCAGACGATTTGACGTTTGGCTTGGGTCTGCTCAATATAAAACGTCCCAAGCTAGACGTCATATCAACTGATCCCTACCAGAAAGCGTGTTTGACTGCGGCAGCCATCAGCGCTTTTAAAAAGCTGGATAGGCCTGAGTGAAAGAAGAAATACTTAAACCCTCACCGTTCAGCGGATTCTTAACGGATTTAAATAAATTATTGTCAGTATACCCGAGCAGAAGAATATAACTAATGAATACCAAATTGAGGTATTCCATACCAGATAATTTCCAATACTTACAACCTGAATGAGGTATGAATGAGCCCTGCATAAGAGGTAAAATACCTCAAATAATACCTTCTGCATATTCTACAAATACCAAGCTGATACTTAGATCAGGTATTGTAATACCTAAATAATACTTGATGGATTTTCATATAAAAGTGAAATTTTTCAATACTAGTTCAGTACCTCCAGCAGTCCTCAATAGCTGTCGAATACCAAAATGAAGTATTTTTAATTGTTTTGAACATTTTTTTCAAATACCATTATAATACCAAAATGAGGTATTGATAACTGAACAATACCTAATTCTGGTATGATACCAAAATATGGTATACATAAGTTATTGGTGAGTTATTCTTTCCTCCTCGGGTACTGGTGCATATATCTAGTTTCTAAAAGAGGCCAGAGGAGCTCGAAAATGTTCCTGTTGCCTTACTAGTCCAATTGAAAATCAAGTTACTCAGGAGTTCGAAAATATTCTCAATCAAGAGAACGTTTTCGAAAATGCCTGGGAGACTGATTTGGAAGAAGTGAGAACTATTATTAAAAAATTCAAAAATATGAAAGCTCCTGGTGATGATGGAATTTTCTACATCCTCATCAAGAAACTTCCAGAAAGTAGCTTATCATTTTTAGTTGATATATTTAACAAATGTTTTCAATTAGCATATTTTCCTGACAAATGGAAAAATGCTAAGGTTGTTCCAATTTTAAAACCAGACAAAAATCCTGCAGAAGCTTCTAGCTATCGTCCAATCAGTTTGCTATCCTCCATCAGTAAACTTTTTGAAAAGGTTATTTTGAACAGAATGATGGCCCACATCAACGAAAATTCAATTTTTGCCAATGAACAGTTCGGATTCCGCCACGGACATTCGACCACTTCCAACAAATCTGAAGGCTATTCTACTGGTCTTGCTCTTCTAGACATAGAAAAAGCATTTGACAGTGTTTGGCATGAAGGTTTGATTGTAAAATTAAAAAAACTTTAATTTTCCAACATACATTGTTAGAATCATTCAAAGTTATCTGTCAAATCGTACACTTCAGGTTAATTATCAGAACTCCAGATCTGTAAGACTTCCTGTAAGAGCTGGTGTTCCCCAAGGCAGCATTTTGGGACCAATATTATACAATATTTTCACATCTGACTTACCTGAGTTACCTCAGGGATGTCAAAAATCCTTGTTTGCGGATGACACAGGCCTCTCCGCCAAAGGACGAAGTCTGTGTGTCATCTGTAGTCGATTGCAAAAAAGTTTGGATATTTTTTCTTCAAAGCGTATTGATAGCAAACCAATCGTTCTTCTTCTGTAAGCCCAAGCATATAAAATAAACGCAATGCATAAAAAACTTCAATTTAATTCGAGTCAGAACTAGCTCAAGTAAAATACGAATTTCAATTAAAAAAACATAGATGAAATCTGACACTGATTCAAAATTGAGAACAGTTAACTCTCTCTAACTCGAATTTAAACGGACCATCATACGATATCGAGATAATGAACCCATATTTGTTTAATTTTGGAGCTTTTTGTTATCTTGAAAAAATACATTCGAACACGTAATGTTAGTTCTGAATATACTATATGTAGTAATATAGTATATTTCAACACATTTAAATTTTGCACGAAAATATCGATTTGAAAAGGTGAACTTGTATGGATAACTGAAAGATACAGCATCGAGTCTCGGGACATCAAGTTGGAGAAGCATCGACTTACATATTAGGGTCAAAGTATGCTATATTCAGGCGGTTATAAAGAGAAGAAAAACATCAAATTTGCAAGTTCATAGATCTAGATAACCTGCCAATCGTTCGCGTTAAAATTTGATAAATTGATTGCATGCTAGCGATGATATATCGATCAAAATTTCGGCTCAGAGCGAGATTTGGCTCTCTAGACCAGTGCTCTTGGAAATTCGAGGTTTGTTTTCGTTTTATAAAAATCTTAAAGAGACTGCGTATTCTATAGAGTTCAAACACAGAATATCTGGTAATAGAAAGTTGACTGTATTGTTCTCAGCACTCTTAAGGCGAAGTAGGCCATCATTGAAATTTGTACGCGTCGTTGATGATTGTTGCTTATTCATCTCACGATTTCGAATCAAAGAAAATCAGTTGGTTTTGCACTGACACAGCTGAAAAAGAATCAGCATACTTTATGCATGTTAGCACGTACAGTGATACTTTTTCAAGTCAATATAAACTATCAAGACTGAGTTTTATAACTTTGAAGAGCAAGCTGAAAAGTCATCATTGTTGCCAAAACGATTGACGGGACACTTAGCCAAATGTTTTGTCAAAGTATTTTTAGAAAGCTGTATTCAAAAAAGGTTGTGATATTGAAGGAGATGTTTTTCAAGTAGCTGATTTAATGATTCCTTCATTTTTTGGTGGCATACCGTATTTCTTGTTTTTTTTCGAAGACTTTTTCTTGACCGCAACAGAAACAAAGGCACCATCGTTCAATATTGCAACTTCTGTGATTTTCTACAAAGTCGAGAAGACTTACACGGAATGGAGGTCTTAGAATGGATCGTAGAAAATCGTTGTAAAAAAAAAAGATTGGAAATATTGCTAATCGAAAGTACACTAGAGAACTTCAGAACAACAGAATAATATAAAATAGAACGAATTAACTGAAAGGCGTCAAATGTTCTGCGTTAGATCCAAGCTAGACGGTGAATAGAAAAACGATATAAAAATGATTTATGGTTCGAACCAGTGCGCATCGTACTTTCGTGCTGTGCGTACACGAATTCTCTCTGCTCTTGGATGTTTTCTTAAAAACTACCTAAAGCAATAAAACAGTACTTTTCAGTTCTGTTTAAACTTTTCAGTGCTAAAATTAAAAACGGTACTTTTCAGTGCTACTAAAACAGTACTTTTTAGTACTATTTTTTCTACTATTGATCCCTTTACGATCCTTGTTTGGACCCGTGCCTTCGATTTTTCGTTGGACCCGTTGGCGAAAGCTAGCGGTGGTAATCCTTCTTGGACACCGTCTTGGGAAAAAACCTCTCGAAGGTCACGTCTTCTTTCGTTTATTAATTAAACATGGTATCAACAACAAACAAAAGGAAGAGTGAATCTCTGAATTCACTACTTTCTTCCAAAAAAGTGGGTTTTTTAATCTGTCACTACACGTGGCAAGAATGGAAGAAAGGACGTTTCCCCGGAATGCGAACTTTCTTCCAAGGGTGAAATGAATAATTGTATCGAAATGAGCAATCAGTTCGATGCTCTAGACAAATTTTCCGAACACCAAATCGAAGCAGCCTCTAGCCCAGGCTCTTTGATTCAAGTGAGGAAGCAAAGAGTGCCGCCTATCGTGGTCAGTTGTTCCGAATTTGGGGGATTTAGGCAGGAGATCTTGAACTCCATTAGGGGAATCAAGGTTTCCTTCCAAATCGCAAAGAAAGGAGACTTTCGCGTTTTGCAGGAAACTCTTAAAGATCGCGATCTTCTTCTCAGACATATTGAAGAGAAGAAGCACACATTTTTTGCTTATGACGACAAAACTGAACGTTTGTTCAAAGTTGTCTTGAAAGGTCTCTCATGTGACTATAAATCACCTGAAGAGATCAAAAATGGAATAAATGATTTACTTGGATTTTCCCCAATCCAAGTAATCATTATGAAAAAGAGAACCCAATCTGGCATTGTTCGGAAAGGGCTTTCTCAAGAATTTTATTTAGTTCACTTTAACAAAAAAGAACTAAATAATATTAAAGTTTTAGAAAAAGCAAAACTTTTGTTTGATGTCCGTGTGACATGGGAACATTTCCAGAAACCTGGAGGAAATTACCAGAACCCCACTCAGTGCCGTCGGTGCCAAAAGTGGGGTCATGGTACAAAAAATTGTCGCATGGATTCTAAATGCATGATTTGCGGAGATTCTTCTCACGCCAAGGACGTCTATCCAGTGAAGGAAGATATCGATAAATTCTTTTGCGTCAATTGCAAGGGGAATCATAAGTCCAATTATTGGTCTTGCCCTTCGCGCAATAGAGTCATTGAGGCTCGTGCCAGGCAGATGAAAGATAATATCCGTTACGATAACGGTCGTTTCCGGAATTTCCCTGGTAGAGTTTCGCTTGATTATGAATCATACCCATCAGGTTGATCATAATCATGCTCATTCACAAACTAATTTTAATCCGTCGGGAAGCCGTTCGAATCTTTCAATTTCGAATGTATCTGCCCACGGAAAATCCTTTGCCGATATCGTAGCAGGAAATTTGAACTCCTCCCCTGTTCGTTCCATGAGTACCCATTCCACTTGTTTCAAATCAAATGGAAAAAAACCCTACCACCACAGGTAACTCTTACTCAGCTTCTTCGTCTACAGAAAATTCTAATAGGAAATCATCAAATGGACCCACTTCAAGTTATATGTCTGCCTCAGATTTTAATTTTCTAACTGAACAATTGAATCTAATGATTGATGCAATGTTCAAAGCCACCACTATGACTGAAGCAGTCCAAGTTGGTGTAAAATTTACAAATCAAATTGTTATTGGATTACGTTTTTCTAATGGATCCAAATAATAATTTAAATGTTTTAAATTGGAATGCTCGTTCTCTGAATGGTAAAGAGGACGAGCTGTTTAATTTTCTTACAGTTAATAACGTGCATATAGCAGTTATTACCGAAACGTATTTAAAACCTGGATCTAAACTCAAAAGAGATCCTAACTTTTTTGTTTATCGTAATGATCGACTTGATGGTGCATGTGGGGGAGTTGCAATCATCATTCAAAGGAGTATAAAACATCAACTGTTTTCGTCATTTGAAACTAAAGTTTTTGAAACTTTAGGTGTTTCTGTTGAAACACAGTTTGGTAAATATACTTTCATAGCTGCCTATTTGCCTTTTCAATGCTCTGGACAGCAAGTTCTTCTTCTTCTTTCTGGCGTTACGTCCCCACTGGGACAGAGCCTGCTTCTCAGCTTAGTGTTCTTATGAGCGCTTCCACAGTTATTCACTGAGAGCTTACTATGCCAATGACCATTTTTGCATGTGTATATCGTGTGGCAGGTACGAAGATACTCTATGTCCTGGGAAGTCGAGAAAATTTCCTTTACGAAAAGATCCTCGACCGGTGGGATTCGAACCCACGACCCTCAGCATGGTCATGCTGAATAGCTGCGCGTTTACCGCTACTGACTTGCGAAAATTGACTCGCAATGAGTCAAATTTTTTTGTCATTGGTGACTTTAATGCCAAACATCGGTCATGGAATAATTTTAAAAGTAATTTCAACGGCAGAATTTTATTTGATGAGTGCTCTTCAGGATATTTCTCAATTCAATACCCTGATAGCCCTACATGTTTTTCCTCTTCTAGAAATCCATCTACGATTGATTTGGTCTTAACAGACTCTAGTCATCTTTGTAGCCAACTGATTACTCATGATTTTGATTCTGATCATGTCCCTGTTACATTTCAAATATCCCATGAAGCGATTCTCAATCCATCAAGTGGAGCTGATACACTTTCAATTATTTTCGAGCCGACTGGAATATATATGAAACATTTATTGACTCTTGATGTTAATATTCCCTTACAAACAAAACTTGATATTGACAATGCTCTTGAAACTTAAACAAATTTCATTTTTGAAGCCAGAAGCATTGCAATTCCAAAATGTGAAGTAAAATTTGAATCCGTGATTATAGACGATGATCTCAACCTTTTGATCCGTCTTAAAAACGTGAGGAGAAGGCAATTTCAACGCACTCGTGATCCTGCTATGAAAATTATATGGCAGGATTTGCAGAAAGAAATCAAGAAACGTTTTGCTCAATTAAGAAACAAAAATTTTGAAAATAAGATTTCTCAATTGGACCCTGGCTCTAAGCCCTTTTTGAAATTATCTAAAATTTTGAAAAAAAAAACTCAGAAGCCAATACCGGCATTGAGAGAGGAAAACAAATTATTACTAACTAATTGCGAAAAAGCTCAAAAACTTGCTATGCAGTTTGAAAGTGCGCACAATTTTAACCCTCTAATACCCAACCCCGCCTTTAGACGGGGTACACTTTGGAATTTTGTGTATTTTTTCGTAGCTCGGAAATCAAAATGATTTTATTTTTGGCTTAAACCTTGACTCATAACACGCATATGAGAAAAGTTTTTTATGACTTTTGAAACTTTTTTGTATTTTTGAAAATTGCTTGAAAAATTGTAATCTTATATAACCTACAAATGCCTGGGGTTTATTTAACGTGTAATATAAAAAATCGTACCTTTTATATTTTTCTACTATTAACCTATCACAGCAAAAATTTGTGAATATCAAGCAGCACGCAATTTGGAGATCGACGGAAAATTGTGGCAGGCATTTGAAAATTACAAGCGTTAGCCAACAGCTGAAGCATATATGACCATCTGTCAACCAATCAGGACCCTTCCAACTATATTTCAGTTAAATCCGCTAGAAATTTACATGAATCTGCCACAAAACAAACCCAGCCACGCTCAACAATCACGCGACCGAGAGAACGCTCCGCATTGTTGACTGCTCTTTCAATAACTTCTCGATCAAACCGCCAACCGTCGCACAATGGTCGGAAAAAAACGAAGTTTGGCCAAAACTAGTTTTATCGCCTAAATCGATGAAATATGTAATCTGAATATGTTATTTGGCATTTTTATTGTTTCAGAAGGGGTTATTCACATATAACGTAACTTATTTTTTTTTAGTTTTTTTTTATTAAAATGTAATCAAATTTGGCTGAAAGCACAAAATTTGTTTGTATTTCAACGAGTTTGATTAAAATATGTATGAAGAGTGGTGAAATATATTTTTTGCGATTCCGTTGCAAATTAATCAACTTTTCATTGACAATTTGCACTACATAATGGCCTGCTTTTCCTACCAAAAAAACAATGCTGAAAAGTGCTACTTTTCAGCACTGTTCTCGGTGCTGAAAAGTAGCACTTTTCAGTATTGTTTGGAAGACGTCAAACAAATATTCCAATCTATTCTGCTATAGCATCTGATTCTATAGCTGATGCGCGATACAGATGCAAGACTGGTAATATTGTCGGTGCGATAAAAAGTTAGAATCGGTTTCTCTCCGGCCGGAGTTGGAATTTTCTCGGAAACTATACGAGATACCTAACTTCGGAAGTGGTGCATTCGATTCGCATCCGGATATGCACTAATTGACCCTACTTCCGATGCAGAGTATCTAGCATGGATACCGAGAAAAATCCGTTACCGGCGAACTGCATTTTCTAACGATTGATCGACAATACTGGTTTGGGAACGGATCGGGAACTCGTAAAGGTGGCAGCAGTATCCGTTACTGTTCGCGTCGTCTTACCTGTTATGTCCTCCAATAGGGAATATAGGTCTATGAACGAGAAAATTTGTGACATTCGTAGATACCACCATGTCGCAGCCTACGCGATGGAAAAATACTGAAATGATACTACGCGTGGATGTATGCCCACGTGGTTTCTGTCGAAATGTTTGTTTGTGCTTTTGGAAATGATCCAGCTTACACGGAGTTTCTCGTAATAGCAAAAAATGTTGTATGCAACTCATTGCAAAACTCGATTTTTTCAGCACTCGTTGTATTTATCCAACTCGGCGAGCCTCGTTGGATAAATGTACAACTCGTGCTGAAAAAATTATCATTTTGCAACTTGTTGCATAAATAACTATTATATCAACTTTGCATGAAAAATATCGTCAAAATGTATGAAAATGTTGAATTATTCAAATAGCTCTAACTTGCAAATCAGAAAATTTCTGCAAAAAATTTCAACGTTTTTTGTAAGTTCTAAGGATGTATTTTGAAGTGCAATATTCGAAATGGCGGCGACATGACGCGACAAGAGTTGTTTTTCATGTTCAAAATCATCAAAATTACTAAAGTGTAATATTGAACAGTATTAAAGCTTCAACCAAATATTTTTTTCCATCCTCATGCCCGATAAAAGTGTTGAACCATAAGCTTTCAGATAGTGCGTAACTTTGCATTCCTTAAATATGAATTTTGTACTTTATTTTATTGTTACATTTTTCAATTTTTTGACTTCAGTCAGTTTGACGTCATAAAAGTCAAAGAAATTTAAATTTAAGTTTAATTTCAATTAAGAATCATAATAATATAATACATGAGGTATATTTTAAAATGATAAAAACCATAAAAATCTCAAAAAAGTTTTTTGGTAGTTTTGGCCGCTCCTTTATATAGAACCCGACCATTGTGCGTCGGAGCGATTCTGTGATACACTCATTTTACACAGAACGTGTTCAACTTTCGTCAGCCACTTACTAAGGTGGTGAGTTACCCGAGAGAGCACGAGCGCTTAGCTGTCACTCCAGAGGTCGCGAGCTCAAATCCCGTTTAGAACTTTTTTTTATATATTCATTTAGTTTGGTAGCTAATTATAGCTCATTTTCAAACCAGCAGCAATGTAATTTTAAGATCGCACGTAAATATCTATCATATATGATGGAGTCCTTTTGTTACATTCGACTCGCTATAATTTTACAGGTTTCGTTCGTACTGTGTATAACAGAAGAAGGGCTTGGTGGTATTAAAATAATTCCAAACCTGTGTTTCCGTTAATTACACTGAAAATAAAAATATTTTCAGAAAAATATTTGAAATTTATTATTTTTAAAAGTACCGTAAAAATTTGAATTTTCATTGTTGCCAAAAATCAGTAACTAGAAGAGGCTTCAAAATAAAATTAAAAAGGATAGGGATGTTCAAAAATAAAAATTATAAAAATCAAAAACTAAAATTCATAGATTTGCGAATAAAAATAAATCATTGCCCAAAACGTGTTTGGAACGATTTTAGATAACTAAAAATGATATTTAGATCGAAAATAAAAATTTGGGTATTAGAGGGTTAATTTAGGACTTACTAGTCCAATTGAAAATCAAGTTACTCAGGAGTTCGAAAATATTCTCAATCAAGAGAACGTTTTCGAAAATGCCTGGGAGACTGATTTGGAAGAAGTGAGAACTATTATTAAAAAATTCAAAAATATGAAAGCTCCTGGCGATGATGGAATTTTCTACATCCTTATCAAGAAACTTTCAGAAAGTAGCTTATCATTTTTAGTTGATATATTTAACAAATGTTTTCAATTAGCATATTTTCCTGACAAATGGAAAAATGCTAAGGTTGTTCCAATTTTAAAACCAGACAAAAATCCTGCAGAAGCTTCTAGCTATCGTCCAATCAGTTTGCTTTCCTCCATCAGTAAACTTTTAGAAAAGGTTATTTTGAACAGAATGATGGCCCACATCAACGAAAATTCAATTTTTGCCAATGAACAGTTCGGATTCCGCCATGGACATTCGACCACTCATCAACTTTTACGTGTAACAAATTTGATGCGTTCCAACAAATCTGAATTCGACAGTGTTTGGCATGAAGGTTTGATTGTAAAATTAAAAAACTTTAATTTTCCAACATACATTGTTAGAATAATTCAAAGTTATCTGTCAAATCGTACACTTCATGTTAACTATCAGAACTCCAGATCTGAAAGACTTCCTGTAAGAGCTGGTGTTCTTCAAGGCAGCTTTTTGGGACCAATATTATACAATATTTTCACATCTGACTTACCTGAGTTACCTCAGGGATGTCAGAAATCTTTGTTTGCGGATGACACAGGCCTCTCCGCCAAAGGACGATGTCTGCGTGTCATCTGTAGTCGATTGCAAAAAAGTTTGGATATTTTTTCTTCATACTTGCAAAAATGGAAGATTTCTCCTAATGCTTCCAAAACTCAACTAATAATATTCCCACATAACCAAAAGCTCTTTATTTGATACCTTCAAGTAGACATGTTGTCACGATGAGAGGGGTTCCAATAAATTGGTCAGATGAAGTTAAGTATCTAGGGCTCATGCTAGATAAGAATTTAACTTTCAAAAATCACATTGAGGGCATTCAAGCCAAATGTAATAAATATGTAAAATGTCTCTATCCTCTAATCTTATTATTAGAAAATCAAAGCTTTGTCTTAAGAACAAGCTTTTGATATTCAAACAAATTTTCAGGCCAGCCATGTTTTATGCTGTACCAATATGGACTAGCTGGTGTAATACCAGGAAGAAAGCTCTGCAGAGAATTCAAAATAAAATTTTGAAAATGATTCTGAGACTTCCTCCCTGGTATAGTACCAATGAGTTACATAGAATATCCAATGTTGAAACATTGGAACAAATGTCAAACAAAATAATCAATAATTTCAGGCAAAAATCGTTACAATCTTCTATTGCGACGATTAATGCGTTATATGTTTAGGTTAAGTTAGGTTAAGTATATTAAAAACTTTTTTTTCTCTTATAAGCAGGTGAAATCAACTCACCTGTAAAAATCTGAACTGCTACGGCAAATGAAATGTAATATGTTGTTAACAAAATGTTAATAAAATCTTAAATTTGTTTTACCAAATTAGGATGATAGTGTTGTCTAATAACACAGAACACCTAGATATAAGAAATGAATGTAATGTTTGGAATGATACTAATAAAGGAATTAAAAAAAAAATTGGTTCGAACTAGAACATGGTTCGAATTGGACCAGGTTCTCCTAATATAAGATTCTGTTTTAATCGTACGCGGGAAAAAATGCTGTGGTGAATTTTATTATATTAGCCGACTACCCCCATTCTTAAAACCACTATGGAATTTCAGAGAAAATTACTATGTTTGTAGTACATCCCACCTCTTTGGTACATTTGACAGAATTTTTTTTCATTAATCTGATTTCGACTACAGACATGATAAGATCTTGCGCATTTTTGGCCTGCTGAAAATTGTGTGGTGCGAGCGCTTAAATTAACCCCCCAAAATGGTAGTTTTGACAGCACAATTTTTTGCGTGTTGAGTTATTATAGTTTGCACTGCCATGTTTTCTATTCTTCTTTGCTATAATGATCGTGTCCTCTATTGGAGCATTCACCCTATAAGGTAGAAAAACAAATAATCAAAATCAATGAGTTCGATCAGGTTCCTGCTGATGAGCAAAGGAAGGAGAAAAGCTCGTCTGCCTGTTCGGATGTAGGTACGCAATGCTCAATGGGGCTTACGGGAAACGAGCCTGCGAGGGCAATTAAGCAGTCAGATAGCTTTCAGGTTCGAGAAATTTGCGGATTAGCAGAGTTGGCGTTCAGGAAGGCGAAAGACGTTTTGTACGCAATGAGTGATCGATCGTGATAAGAGCGGTTCTCCACGGCTTCGATGGCGACGAGCCAAGCGCCAGGCACCAGACACTGAACGCTGTACGAATTTGAACTCTTGAACGATTGCCCGCGTTGAAGGAGGAACGTCAAGACGGTATCAAGATAAATCAATTTTTCCTATATTAAAAGTATAATTTAATAATGTGGGATGGAAGAGTGATGAAATACCAAATGTTGATTGTTGAGTGATGATCGAGGAGTGTAGTGGGTGTGGTCGTTCAATGTACTTGAACTCTGGCCTAATTTGATAATGGCATTATAAGCATTCCATGTGAGTGAGGATACTTTTTTGAAAATTTACGATCGGTTCCCTAGTGTTGTCTGTCTGTAGTGGAACTAGTTGTATATTTACGGAAGCTTTTTTTTTTCTAATTCTTTATTAGTATCATTCTAAACATTACATCCATTTCTCTTACTTAACATAGATATGTAACGCATTTATCGTGTCAGTAGAAGATTTGTCTAAAAGTATTAATTATTTTATTCGTTATTTGTTCCGATGTTTCAACATTGGATATTATATGCAAGTCATTATTACCTGTTTTCACTGTTGATATTCCTAATTTGTGTCTAATATATCGGACTCTCCACCATAAATGTCGCTTTATCACCCTCGTTTGCGTCAATTTTCGTCTATCTGAGAGGGAACGTGTTTGGAGGAATTTAAAATCGATTAATCATCTACCGTCCCAATGAGACATCCTACAATTTGTTCCCATGTTAGGAAGTACGCATGCCTCAAGTGTTTGTCGTGCTATGATCACGATATGGATGCATATAGTACTCTTATTGATGAAGTTAATCTCAGTGTCTCCTGCTGCAGCTTGACATTCTTTCGTGATAGGAATATTTAATCGAACGTGGTTTCGCTTTTATTTATTGCCTTCTTGACTCCATACCGAGCAGCCTTATTTATCACCTCCCATATCGTGAATGAGGTCAATCGATTGCCGTTGACGATGATGACTGATCGGTGAAGATAATCAAAGCAATTATGAAGATTTTAATTTAATTTTTCCCTCCGATGGGTTGCACATGCGTTCGTATCTGATGATGTCATGTTACGTAAAGTTTGCCTTGTCGGGGGTGGAATGCAAACAGTTTTCTCCCATAGAGGGGCTAATTTCCTTTGAAAGATGCAAGAGAAAGTGGTGCGACAGTGTGTAATGTGTAGAAAAAGTACAGACGCCGATTTGTGCCACGGAGCAGAAAATTGTCATCATTGGAGGTAAATTTTGCGTGATAACTTGAAAGTAAAAACTACATTAATCCAGCAATCTGTTGACTAAGTACGAGATAGAGGTGCTTTTAAAAGCATGATGCGTTCGTTGTGGTTACACAATTTAAAAGGCCTTTGCACTTGAAAGTGAAATTGTATTAGTTGTTATGTTTTTAAAGCGCTTAGTAGTTGCTCTCCGTGATTGACCAGAACAATCGAAGTTGCACAGAGATTTCATGAATGAGGCTTGGGACTAGCTTACCATTTTCAAAGTGTACAAATCGGAAGTCCAAAGTTTAAAAGTCAATGAGGGCCGGCCGGTAGGGAAGGAAAGTTAGTTAGGCAACCATTGTTACTAGAGACTGAATATACATCTGCATCTCTACAGTGGACATGGATAGGATATTGGGTTAATGGGATATGGTGGTTGTTAATTTCGCTATGTCTATAGATCGTCTAGCTCCACATTCCCCAACATCGACCACGCCTTATGACATCTAGAAGGATTGTTTTGGCTACGAAAAACGCCATGCATGGTAGATTTGAAGAATAGAGATTTATCCACCGATACAAAGTCAGAGGTTATCAGCAAGTCAACCGAACAAGTTGGAATATAGTTCAACCCAAATTGTAGTGCAGTGCACGGTTAAATTAATAAAGTAATTTAAAGTGAAGGTATTCTCCGTTCCTGTTCACCGATTGTTACCCGAAGAAGAAACTGTCTGGTGCAGTCTGTCTGGTGCCTTGATAACCATTTGTCGTTGGATGGTGAGTCGTTGTCATTGAAGTAGGGTCCCTTCGAAGCCACATCTTGCCACTCCCGAGCCGTTTCCCCAACAACGAGTTATTACGTGAACTTTTATGCAACTTCTGGCCATCTGGGTAGAACGCATTCAGTTAATTTTTGGCTTGCGTTCAGTTTAAAATACATCTCTGCTCATAAGAACACTAAGCTGAGTAGCAGGCTTTGTCCAAGTTGGGATGTAATGCCAGAAAAATGAAGAAGAATTGTGTTTCTCTTCCTTATATTAATGAGCTAATCAAGTTAAGGGTTTTTGTAAAAAATGAGTTTTGCTCATGAGTATTTTTTCATAATTTTGAAGCAATTATTTCCATGATAACACTGTTCGACAAAAAAAGTCGATATGAATGCACAGAGACCGGACACCCCGGGCTTGAAAGTATAAAAATAAACAAAAATAATGGCGTTTTCAGAATGTTCGTGTCTGCCCCAGGTCATTTTTAAAATATACTTGTACTTTTTGCATTTTTTATTTAAAAATCTAATCTAATCAATAAACCGACACAGTGTTTTATATTCAAGACAGGGGAATTCATGTGCCATATAATGTTTTCAACTTTAAATACAATATGAAGAGTTGTAATAAGATTTGCAGGGAGCCCTCCCCCCTTTTTTGTACCCTCCCCATTTTTAAAGTATCGCAAATGATGGAATATTTGATATACAGGGGGTTGTCAAAATAACTGGGACAGGCAAAAATTGGGCCAACTTTGGAATGCTGTAACTTTGACAAAAATTGACCGATTTCAATTCTTTAAGAAGTAATGGACGGGTCAACTAATCTAGTTTTGAGGTGCATCCACCGAGATGAACTATGACCACCGGATACCGGTGATAATCCGGATTTCCGGAAGCATGTCTTATGCAGTAAAATTATGACTGTGACCACTGTAGTCAAATATCCACTTAAGGTCTACAATAGCCCTATTTAGCACGAGACATGAAAAATTAACTGGATGACACAACCAAAGATTCAGTCTACCATGAGTTCTGCAAAAGATAGAAGCAAGGAAAATACGGTTTTCACTAAAAACGGCATCGTTGAAAACGATTTTTCATTAGTAAAGCTAAGTATGCTGTTTCGCTCAACAAAAGTAAAGAAATTCCTTGAGTATATGGGTCAAGAAATTTTCTACAGAGAGTTGACATTTCTTTTCAACTGCGTACTGAGATGTGATTTTCTGGACCATTTCTGGGATTCATGCTTCGAGATAGACGATTCCTTTTCTTGTCAGTAGCAAACCAGCCTTAAGAATGCAAAAATTTCTTTAGGAAATTGTCTACGTTTAGACGTATTCCGCGATTCAAGGTGGTTTATTTTTATTTCAAAATTACTCAAAAAGTAAATGGCTTGCTAAAGTTTGCCCATGATATTTGGTTTCAGAGGCTATGATTTTAATAAGAAATAAAATTTTCAATATTACCGATCATTTTTTACACGGATGATCAATGTTACCCCATAACCGCTAAATAAAAAATTACATACAACATTTTTTAAACATACTTGAAATATTCAGAAAACAAGTAGTATATAGTCACGAGCGTAGTGGGCACTACTTGTTTTTAAAAATATAAAACTTGAAGCATTTGCATTTTCAAAAAAAAAGAAATGTTTGAAAAATGTCCAAAATATGGATCAATGTTTCCCCAGATTATAGTAACGTAAAACGGGGTAAATTTTTAGTTTTTTTTATGAAATTCTTATTTTTTCTGATTTTTTTTTTTGTTAGAGTTTCTTATTTCATATATTTAAAACGAGATACCAGTCTTAGTAATTGATTGCAGTTGACAGATTCCATTACTTTTCATTTTGAAGGCGCCTATAATTTTCCACATATTCGAAAGCCGATTTTTGATTATAGGTTAACTTACATAATGTGCATATTAAAACATAAAAATCCACTACTAAACTGCTATTCTATACTATATATTATACTCATGATCATTGTCTTAATTGCAGTTAAAATTCTACCTTATTACCCCAAATGTCATCACCACTAATTTAATTTTCGTATTCTCGAATCGCAATATCACAGAACAATGTCATTGAAGGTAAAATTGTATTTCAGTGGTGAATAAGAAAAGCAATTCGTGTGTCAAAAAAAATTATCAAGACGTGTTAAGCGTTTTTTTTGTTAATATTCGGCTAGTTAGACTACCTTTGTTCCCTGAATCTGCTAATTTGCCGACATACAGTGAAGTATTCTGGAAAATCATGTTCCATTTGCGAGTAGAGAAGCGAAAGCCTAGAGCCCCCAATTAACAACACAAGCTTTGAAGACATCATGGAACAAAAAGCATTTGAACCATTTGATCGACGACGTGACAGTGGAACAAAAAATCTTGCGATGCTATGAAACTTGGAAAAGCTTGCAGAAGCACATACTAAGAATGTTGGCAAAAGAAACTGAAAAGAGAAATGAAATCTCTAATACATTACGGAACCTTTTCGACATCGCGAAGAAGTATAAATCAAAAACTAAAGAGGAGAAAAAAGCATCTCAGTATTTGCAAGAACAACGAGAACAATCCACTCTTCCTACAACAACTGAGGCTGGTCCAACGGAAACTATCCCATGTAGTGATTTTGAGGAGGCAGCTAATCTACAGGCAACAGAAGATACTAATCCGCCAACTAGTGAGCAGAAAGAAGCAAGTATACATAGTAAATTTAATAGAAATCACAGATATAGTCATTCTCAGACATGAAAAGCAAATGATAATGAACAAGTTCAACAGGACGACTTTATATAGACATGAATAGGTACAATTTATGTTGGCAGCTACTGCATGCAACATACCTATCATTCAACAACTTTGTGGGTACATATAGGTAGGATAAAAGATTAAGCGGTGGAAAAGATATCGAAATCATGCCATTCCAATAAAAAAATACCTATCTTTTATTGTTCGAGGAAGCACTCATTTCGTTATAACATCACACAAATAAAAACAAAATATATTTACGGAAATTCTAAGTTATGAAAATGTTTTCTTTAAACGTGGTTGCTATTTCATACAGAAAATTGTTCAATATTTAATATGAGCGATTCTCGCAGAACCCAGGCACCCATCGTTAAATTCCTGATCGCTAGTATTTACTAAAACTAAAGGGTGGTCCATTCGGGTTTCTTAAATTGGTGAACCCCTCGTACGCCAGCTAGCTAAGAAGTTAGCGAAAAAAAAACCCTTTTTAATAAATCATAGGTATTTCTCCGCGTGATGTGTCTCATTTTTCCCTTGGAATACATAGCAAACTAAGGCAAGAAATCTTTCAAAAAGTGAAGAGGCTTTGAATTGTGAGGAGAAGACAGTAACACCGCACTCGTTCTTGCTATGAATCCTGGCTATTTTGAAAAAAGACCTTTCAGACGTTGTACTACGCGTTACTATAGCTCAGAGGGCGCTACTATTCCCAGGCGTTTATGAGGTTCTTTGTAATGTCCAATTTAAGATCAAAAATTATGAAGCTGTTTAACTTTATCAAACAGACAAAATAAATAATCTCAAATATTTTTTTATTTTTCTAGCGCATCGTCCCTCCTAGCCACGCATTCTCCGAAAAATTCTCAAATGATTCTCAACTTGATTGACCCACCTTGCTCGCTGCGCACCATATCGTATTGTGCCGGTCGGTAAATCTGGGGAAACAGCATTCGGGGTAGGATTTTACCCCATTACCCCGAATCCCATTTCCCCGAATGCCATTTCCCAGAATTCCATTACCCCGAATGTACCATTACCCCGAATTCCATCACCCCGAATGCTATTTCCCCGAATTTACAACTATGTTGACATGATGACATTGATGACATTCCTCAATGATATTGGAATTCGGGGTAATGTCATTCGGGGTTATGGGTCGTTCGGGGTTTTGGATTTCGGGGTAATGGCATTCGGGTTAATGGGATTCGGGGTAATGGCATTCGGGATAATGGGGTAGAATCTCGGGGTAGTGGCATTCTGGGAGATGGCAATCGCAGTTGAAACTGCATTAGAGATTTTTAACCCCTATCGGCCTGAATGAAACCAAAAAAAAACTCTCACCAATTCTCGATTACTTTTTCAAAGCGACGTAAGTAGCTTTCATACGGTTCTGAGAAAATTATTAAGGATGAATTACAAACTGTAAATGAATTATCTTTTAACCATTTTCGCCGTGCACATTGCTTTAATTTTATCACACAATCAGCTCGTGTAAAAAAACTAGATAGATTATGTTACAGTCGAAGCTTGTTATAACGACATCGCAAGGGACCGTCGTAATAGAGAAATGTCACTATAGGGAATAGTTAAAACATTAAAATATTTTCCAAGGAACCGAAAAATGTCGCTATAGAGAGCTTTTGTCGTTATAAAAGTTGTCGTTATAACGAGCTTCGACTGTATTTAAAAAAAATATTACACAATGATACACCGTATTATTCAGTCACAAGCAGTTTGGGAAGATCCATAAATGACGTAGCATTTTGGCCTCATTTTTGCCCTCACCTCTCGCAGCAGTTCGTCACAAATATTTATACTCCTCCCCCTTTGGAGAATACGTAGCTTAACAAACAATCACTCCCACCCCTTATTTTTTGTGCTAAAACGCCTGTCATTTAAATACACTGAAATGCGAAAACTTTTACATATTGATATTTAAATGGTCCCTTTCGGACGGACGATTTTTTGCATCTATGATCAAATTTCTCTTGCTGAGTGATAACCAGAGGGTATACATAACGGTACGCCTACCGTTCATGTTTTATGAGTGTGTTAGTGTGGCTCACAACGCTGCTAGACATCCAGTTGGTTTAGTATTGAAAAGCATCAACGTTTGCCGCCTGGCTTGGCCCGCGTTTTCGACCTGTGCTGTTTGGGACGGCCGGCGAGAAATATGTTCGTTAGGCGAGCTTTGGTCGTAGTTGACAGCCGTATACCCACCCACGTTCTATTTTTTCTTGATTTTAGTGTTTTTAACTTAAAACTAGTTCAACACTCATCATTATTTCCCGGCACAATAGAACAATTATTGATCATGTCTATTCTAATTTCGATACAGTAAACTCAGTCACATGTTCAGATTTGAAAATAACCGATCATGAAACTTTAGTTATAAATATTGAAGATAACAGTAGTATTCGAGATAATCTTGTAAGAAAAATGTGCTGGAGGAAATATTCAAAACAGGCGGTATCAAATCTTGTTGAAAGAAGTATGGGTTTGCATAATAGTGCGGGCAGTTTGGATCATAAAGCAGCTGTTTTAACGGATATATTAAAAACCAGTACCAATAAGTTAGTTGAACAAAAGTTTGTGTCTCTAGAAAACTCAAACAGCTGGTACAGTTTAGAGCTACTTCGTCTTAAACGCAAGAGGGATAAACTGTACAAAAAGTTTTTAAGGAGAAATAATGATAATAACTGGAGAAGGTACAAGTTAGCGCGAAATATATATTCACAAACGTTGAAAAAGACCCGCTGTGAATATATTCAGAGGAAAATCGATCAGCATCAGAACAACAGCAAGGAATTATGGAAAATTTTAAAGTCTTTATTGAAACCTAATAATTGTAATCCGCGATCCATAACTTTCGATGGCACATTAGAACAGTCAGAACAAGAAATTGCATGTAATTTTAACAAATATTTTGTCGATAGCGTTTCATCGATCAACCAATCTATTGAGTTGGTTGCTGAACCTGACGAAATCAAACAGCCGGTTAATAGTAGATGTAAACTTGAATGTTTTCACCCGATTACATTTGATGAATTAAGAAGTATATGTTTTTCTTTAGATAAAACGGCTGGAGTAGATAATGTTAATGCTAGAGTTGTGCAAGATTGCTTTCATGTCATTGGACACAATCTGTTGGACCTTATAAAGGAATCTTTGAGAACCGGGCACGTACCACAGGTTTGGAAGGAATCTTTAGTGATTCCTATACAAAAGGTTGCTGGAACGATTAAAGCCGAAGAGTTTCGTCCCATCAACATGTTGCACACATTAGAGAAAATTTTAGAACTTGTTGTTAAAGGCCAACTGATAAAATATTTGAATAATAATAACTTGCTGATACCAGAGCAATCGGGATATCGAGAAGGACATTCTTGTGAAACCGCATTGAACTTGGTTTTAGCCAAATGGAAAGAAAAAATGGAGTGTAAAGAAACTATCATTGCTGTATTTCTGGATCTGAAACGCGCCTTCGAGACAATTTCTAGGCCCTTATTGTTGAAAAAAATCGAGCGCTTTGGAATTTCGGGTTCTGCATACAAATGGTTCGAAAGCTATTTGTGTGGAAGAACTCAACGGACTGTTTTTAATAATTCGGTTTCCAGTCCCGTGGAAAGTAATCTTGGTGTTCCACAGGGAAGTGTATTAGGGCCCATTTTATTTATTATGTACATTAATGACATGAGACGAGTTTTACGATTTTGTGATATTAACTTGTTTGCGGATGACACCGTATTATTCATTGCAGCTAAAAATTTAGAACAAGCCGTTTCAAACTTGAATGAAGATTTGCGTTATTTAAGTAGATGGTTGAAGTTTAAACAACTGAAATTGAACATAAGTAAAACAAAATTCATGATCATTTCGCGGAATCGTAGTAATGAACAAGTCTCTGTTGAAATTGACAATGAGGCAATTGATCGCGTTCGTGAAATTAAATATCTTGGCGTTATTATTGATGATAAGCTTAAATTTGCCACTCATATTAACAATGTCATCAAGAAAATAGCCAAGAAGTACGGTATTCTTTGTCGATTAAAAAACGAATTAACCATTGCTAGTAAGATATTGTTGTACAAATCAATCATCTCTCCTCACTTGGATTTTTGCCCTTCCATTTTGTTTTTGGCTAATGAAACACAAATATCGAGATTGCAGCGCTTGCAAAATAAAATTATGCGCTTGATTTTAAGATGTGATAGACTCACTTCCTCACTTTTTTTGTTAGACGCTCTACAATGGCTGTCAGTGAAGCAAAGAATTGTTTATTTGACAATGGTGTTCGTTTATAAAGTTGTCAACGGTTTGCTGCCTCGATATTTGTGTGACAGAATTGAAAGAGGAAGTGACATTCATAGATATAACACAAGAAACGCGGACGAAATCAGAACACCCAATTTTCTGCATGGTGCTTCACAAAACTCATTATACTACAAAGGAATAAATGTTTTCAATTCTATGCCAATACAAATAAAGCGTGCAACGACTCTGTCACAGTTCAAGAGACTATGCATTTCACACGTAAAAGCTGTATTTTGAGCAGCCAAATGGTAATTTTTTATTAATGACTAATTTTGTATCTTGACGATGTTTTTACAAACAGATTATTTGATTGCATAATTTATTTGGTTTATTTCATTAGGGTATAGACAAACTATTATGTTCACCCTGATGATGATGATGGATTTTTATATTGTTGACGTAGCTTTAGCTTAAAACCTATTTTTTTGTGAAGTCTACAAAAGTTTGAGTCTCGCGCGCGGTACACAGGTATAAATGACTATTTTATGATTTGTAAACAAAATTGGACAATTGCACTGTTGAAGGATTCTTTGGATTATTAGTAGGCTCACTGGTTGAATGTCGGAAACTTCTTGAAAATGCGAATGTTGTCGATAGTTTTGAAATCGTCTTGCGGAGTTTTCAATCCTGACAAGGTTTTGGATTTTGTTGGAATTTCATGATCACTGGTTATGCTTATGAACATCTGTGGTTAAGATCAATGGTGTTTACAAAATTTCTTTGTTGCTGTATAGTATGAAAATTTCTATGTTATTTATATCTGTCAAAAATAATCAGACCGTTTCGTTTTGCAATATCTGATTAAATTGATCATAATAATTATCTTAAAGATATATCGTCTAGCTCAAACCTTTGTAGGGGTATGTGGCGGGACCATCATCATCATCATCAGAAGAGGTCACCGACCTCTAGACCAGGCCTACCCAACCTTTTTTGGAACTTTTTCGACATAAATGGTTGGTGCGTTCACAAGAATAGTCCAATATTAACAAAATTAGTCTCAAACTAGAGCTTTGTAGTGTATCTGTCTAATCCATGCCGAAAATTTTAAATTTGTATCAAACTCTTCGCTAGCGATGCAAGCAAATGTAAAAATCGGTCTGGCGGGCCGGATAATTTTTTGGACTTAGGGTGAAGATGCATCGAAGCCAAACCTCAAATTTTTCAAGAGCACAAATGTGGAGAACCGAACACCCGTTTGAGCTGAAAACTTAATCGATTGGTCACCACAAACTAGTGAACAATCGATAAAGTTTTCAGCTTAAACGGATTTTTGGTTCTCCAGAATTGTGCTCTTGAAAATTTGAGGTTTGGCTTTGTTTCATCTTCACCTTAATTGCATTGCACAATATCTAAGAAAACAAAAATGATTGCGTTTAAACCGTCAATTTTAGATATATGGTGTCTTCGGCAACGTTGCTCCATATTTTTCAGACATTTTTTTCAGTGATGTGAAATTAGGGTGGCCCACATGTGTAGTAGATATATGTTCCATGGTAAAGATTTGAAAAAATAATAACGAGACATGACTTGTAAATGTTTAGCGTGTCCGCTGGAAATCGAAATATGCCCAAAAAAGGGATATCAAAATGATGCGATAAAGAAGAAGGAATGGAAATGGACCGCGCGAAAAAGTTGTGGAAGTATTTGTTCACCTTTCACATCAAAGATCATCGGAATGTGATTCGGGAGTTGAATCGTGTTCGAGTCGTTCGGGTGGAGACGCATGCTTCGGCATGAGTACGAGCGATAACTGGAGCTGGACTTGAAATTATTAGGGATCAACTTCGGGTGGTTGTTCGGTACCTGACTTCGGGTAAGAGGTTCAAAGCTTCTGCGATGAGAAAGAGCCGGGAGTCAGTTGGATGATGATGACACGATTAGACGTGTAGATTTTAGACGCAAAGTTTCTGTCTGGGAAGTTTTTGCCTGTGATTCATTTTTTTGGCGGAATCCCATTTGAAATGGATTAAACGTTACGACAACATGGTTTACGAGATCGGCACATAAACTTTTTTGTTGACGCATTTAGGATTACACAATGTTCTACAATGTTTTAGAACAATCGATTTGGAGCAACTTCGTCGAAGAACCCAAATTTTTATCACTTATGGTTCGCGAGTTATGATTTTTTTTAACAAAACAGTTAGGGTGATACTGAAAAATCAGTTTTTTCTTGATAACTTTTCATACGATGATTTCTCGCAAAAACTTAGCTTCGAACACTTTTAGAACTTTTGATTGCGCAACTTTTTGCCGAAGAAACTACAGTTCTATCTCTTATGGTTATAGAGTTATCAGAAATAATCTTCAAAAAAATGATTGTTTTAAATGCCGATATCTTCGAAAAGCGCAATCGGATTTTCAATCTTTCGTCGACATTAGAAAGAATATCTCTTTCTCTGATTATGGTGAAAAAATTGTGAGGACGTTTTTTGTTTGGAAATATTGCCAAAATTTTTAAAATAATATGTTTTTAATCGAAAATTGTCCATAACTTGAAAAATAATCGATCGATATTTACAAAAAAAAGAGCCAAAAAGGCTGTTAATGTGACTCATTGGCTATAGAGAATTACAGATGGAGAAAAATTACTTGTAAATCTGACTCTGAATGAGCCGTTTGAAAACGATATGACCAGCACAATTGTGCTGCTTCGTCCCGAAAGGGTTGCTTACTGTTGCTTACGTTACTTAAAATAAATCCACAATATTTAAAATAAAACTGATTATCTGGGGCATGATTGTTTCGGTGCTCTCAACTTACAATATATACCTAAGACAAGACGTGTCAGGTAAAAGTACAAAAACGAAACCAATTATGGGTAGTATCCACTTCGTAAGTACTGTGCAAAAAGATAGGACAAGTAATGGCCAAGAAATACTTCAGCTGTCCAAATTACTTGAGCTGTATCCAGTTGACAAGTAGAGCTGATTTCGTAACATTGGTAACGCCTGCCGTACAAATCAAATGGAGCTGTCACTATTCCGTACGGAAAAATGTGCTGCTCAATTATTCCGCAAGAAAAAGTGACACATCGCTCATTCTGGATCAGCAGTCAAAATTACTTTGGTAATTAGCAACAAATTGTACTTGACCGCTCTACTTAGGATGTGGATACCAGGCTTTACCTTTAAAAAAACACTAGGTCTTCTCATTGGTCGTTTTGGCAAAGGCCTACTTTCACATCGTTCAGTTGGATTGCAACAGGGCACTTTGTTGCTAGCAAGGCCATGTTGCTAGTTCATGAATAAAACTTTTCACCAAAAGTTTGAACATTTTTTTGTTTTCAAATCTTTTAAAATTCGAAGTCAAGTAATCCGCATGTGTTTCGACAATGCAAAAATAAATACAAAATACTTAATTGAGAGGAAAATAATGGCATTTTTTCAATTTCCTCTAAAAATATCGCCGGTTTTGAACATAAACCTGATTTTTTTCAAAGAGCTAACATTCTAAGATGCATTGAATGAATGGAGCGTGCAAAAAACTACCAAATTATATTTGAATTTGTTCACAAGATTTGCTTAAAAAGGATACTAGTAGCACTGTCTTCTGCATCGTCAAGGTTATTGACTGAAAAGCAATGGGACAGTCTTAGTTGAGCTGTCACGTCCTGTCCTAGGGCACACACTGGGGCAGAATCGAAAAAACGCGGAAACAACATGTAATTCTTCGGAATGAAGAGATAGACGTTTGGTGTCTTCAGCGAAAATGGTCCTTTCAATGAGACCGATTTTTTGACATCGGTCAAATGGCATTTTAGGTGTATGGTTTCTTCCGCAAAGTTGTTCATTGTTTTATGCTGAAAACTATTGCTGAAGACGTCAAATTTCCAAGGCCTACTGTTTTTAAAATATAGACATTTTTTCTGAAAATGGTGCTAAAAACCGTAATATTTGAGTTTTGTTTGTATTTTTTCACATAAAATGCCATATATCGCCTATGACTATGAAATGTATTGGCATAAAGCAGGTCTACTACAAATTTGATGGTAAAAATAAAATTTTGTTTGATTTTTCAAAGAATATTTCCAAAAAACAGAGATATTGCGAATAGGCCATTCTTGCGGTCGGGCAATTTCGGGCTGGTGTTTTCGTCGCCATCCACTTACGAAAGGTCAGAGCATTATTGTCTATTATTTTCTAGGATATGATATTCGATATATTCTTTCTAAGCGATCTGGAAGTATGCTAAGCTTATATAAAGTTTCAAAATTATTATAGCAGTTTGCCAATGAAAACAAAAGTGCATAATAATAATTAACATTCTTTGCGGTTTACTGGTGGTTACATTTACTTAAATATTTATTACATACATTTATTATGTATTTTCTATTCGCAAAAATGCCATAAGCGTTAGATTCATTATGTCAAACAATATCGTTCGATTCGATACATATAGCTATAGCTATATGATTTCTTCTGAAAAGTTTATCGTTATTTTATCCTGAAAATAATTGCTAAAGATGTCAAATTTTGACAAACAGACAAAATTTCAAGAAATTTTGTACAAAATATTTATTGTTTTGCTTGTAATTATTCAGTTTTAATACCATATACCATCTAGGCCTATGTCATTTCTTGGCATGAAATAAAGATGTTTGATTGTTTGATTATTTTACGAAAGTTTCAATAAAAAAAAACAGGGTCATTGTGTATAGGCTATTCTTGCGATCAGTCAAGTTCGGGCCGGTGTTTTTATCGCCATCCACTTATCCATTTTTGCCAAGGGCATAATGTTTAATATATTTTTTCAATGCTATCTGGAAGTTGACTAAGCTATAAACATGCTTGAAGTAGAAGTTTTCCAATTAAAAAAGCTCCAAATGATGATGAATATTCTTGCGGTTAACTATGTTAAACCTTGCACAGCTTTTCTATGTTGGACAGTTATTCATACCGCGTGCATAAAGTACTCTTAGCATAATGGATTTCAGCCAATGATTCCAAAACGAAAACTTATCGCAATGTACAGATGCATTCACTCTAATCAAAGACGAAATAAAGACGATCATTTCGCTTCCATTTGTCTAAAATGTGATGGCAGGTTAGGTAATATACAAACATATAAAGTACTGAGAGTGTAACAAGCAAACGAGTGCAGGTGTAACACAAGTTTGCCGAACTTCGGTAGTACGGTGAAACCAATATAGTACTCAAAACAATTTTATCAGTTTTTCAAAAATAGTGGGCTTTGGAAATTTTACATCTTTAGCAATTAATGTCATAAAATAACGATCAAATTTGCCGAAGAAATCATATACATACCTTAATTGTCATTCGACCGAAATGGTTTGATATGAGTCTGGCGCTTAGGTCATTTTTGCGAATAGAGCAATGTAAAGGCAATGTATATAACACATATTTGAGTGAATTTAGCTACAAGTGAACCGCAAGAATGTTAATTATTATTTTGAACTTTTGTTTTCATTGGAAAACTGCTGGTGATGTAGAATAATTTTTAACCTTTTTATAAACTTAGCATACTTTCAGATCGCATAGAAAAAATATATTGAATATCATATCCTAGAAATTAAAAGACAATAATGCTCTGACCTTTCGTAAGTAGATGACGATGAAAACAACTGCCCGAACTTGCCCGATCGCAAGAATGACCTATACGCAATATCCCTGGTTTTTGGAAATATTCTTTGAAAAATCAAACAAAATTTTATTTTTAACATCCAATCTTTACCAGACCTGCTTTATGCCAATAAATGACATAGTCATAGGCAATATATGGCATTTTAATTGAAAAAATTCATGCAAAACTCAAATATTACGTTTTTGAGCACCATTTTCTCAAAAAATGTCTATATTTTAAAAATAGTAGGCCTTGGAAATTTGACGTCTTCAGCAATAATTTTCAGTATAAAACAATGAACAGAAGAAACCATACACCTAAAATGTCATTTGGCCGAAATGGCATATGAGCCATTTATGCGAATAATACAAAAATATATGACTTTATGTCAAAAAATCGGTCTCATTGAAAGGACCATTTTCGTTGAAGACACCAAACGTCTATCTCTTCATTCCGAAGAATTACAGGTTGTTTCCGCGTTTTTTCGATTCTGCCCCAGTGTGGGGCAGTACTTGAAGAAGCCCAAAGCAAGCGTGTTTGTCTCGACGCGTCATAGGTCTGAGAGCTGATTAAATACTTCTTAGTGGTGATCATTCGACTAAATTATAAAAAAAAATTCTCGATCAACAAATGAGTTTCTTCAAAAGATCAAATTTCGCCAAATATTTTACTGCCCACCGATTCAAGCACTTTCTAACTGCCATGTTCGATTGGCTCCGATACCAGAGCAGAAGAAAATAACTACTGAATACCAAATTGAGGTATTCCATACCAGATAATTTCCAATACTTACAACCTGAATGAGGTATGAATGAGCCCTGCATAAGAGGTAAAATACCTCAAATAATATCTCAAGCATGTTCTACTGATACCAAACTGATAATTAGATCAGGTATTGTAATACCTTAATAATCCGTGATGTATTTTCATATGAAAGTGAATTTTTTCAATAATAGTTCAATACCTCCAGCAGTCCTCAATACCTATCGAATACCAAAATGAAGTATTTTTAATTGTTTCAAACATTTTTTTCATATATCATCATAATACCAAAATGAGGTATTGACAACTGAACAATACCTAATTATGGTATGATACCGAAATATGGTATGCATAAGTTATTGCGAGTTATTCTTTCCTCCACGGGTAGTTCTATCCGCAAGACTGTAAATAAAGTGACTGTGCCAAGAAATATTCAATCGACTAAATTTTTGATGTAAAATGTTTTGTTCTCTAGATTTTAGATTTTACAAATACTTTGCTTTGCTTTATATTCACCATAGATATCTGGATTCAATTCTCAATAACAGTTTCTAAACCCTTAGCTGACTGTATGCAAAGTAAAAATAATGTTCTGTTCAAATGTATTGTATGTTATGAAAATGAAGGGGGATTAAGGGCATAATGGACAAACTAAACGAATGTTTATTTTAAGGCTATAAAACAGCAATATTCTTTTGGTTACCCTTGGCTAGTTTTCAAAGTTGATGTAAGTAAATACTACGTGTTACGTTTACTTATTTAAAAATCAAATCTAATGTCAGAAAAACGGGATAGATAATTTTCTTGAAAACGAGGCTTGTAAAAAGGTATCGGGCTAAAATGAGCACTTTCGTGATTGCAATATTATTGATGATTGTCAATCTTTGTAATTTGTTAAAGGGCTCTCCGTCAACCATACCAGCAAGATTTGTTTTTTTTCAGGTTTGTTACTTTGCAGAAAAATTAGATTCTTCCACCGCCAATTTGAAGCTGTGGAAAATCAAGTTTTAAAGGACAATTCAAGCAAAAAGTTAACTTTTATACCGTCAAACTGTTCATGTATAATTTAGAGTTCAGTGTATGGAATTTTGATGAAGTATGTATGTCTTTCAGAGATAAGGGAAATGCAATTCCGCCCCAAGTGTTTATTATGCCTTTAACCCCCCTACTTTGTACCAAGGCGGGTTACCTGTACTCTGTAGCCAGACTAAGGTGTTCTCGCTTGGCGAAAGTGGCTAGGAGGCCATCTTTAACTTGCTGGCCGTTCTGTTTACAAACATTACTGCCTGGCCTGGATAATGCTGAAACTGAAACTAACCGTGCTGCCAATAGTGTGGACAAAATAGTTAAAAGGGAGATAAAAGTAGAGTAGGGGAAGACGGGGTAAGACCGCCTGCCTAAGCAATTTAATTCATATGTCAAAATCAAGAATTAATTAATCCGTTTTTGACGCAGCATGTCGTTTTTTGAAGCTTAAGGCATGATCGAAAAATATCACAGGTGTTGTATTTGTAAAAAAATATTGATTCCCTGACGCTTGAAAAAGTGATGTCTTATCAGGATTATTTTCAGCGACGGGGTAAAACCGCCCACCCACGGGGTAAAAGCGACCACCACAATTTTCGTACTCAACATTGCGAAAAAATGTATCAATTCCCTATGATTCTCAAGAGTATAATCTTTTATGAATTCTGCATTGATTAACGGGGATATCGGATAAAATTTAGGGTTAATTAATTAGAAAAACTTAGATATATACTTATTATCACCATGAGACACCCAAATTTAGGAAAAATATGTGGATTTGGCTTGTATTTATAACAATATTGATTTTATTTTCCTTGAAAAGTAATGTAAAACGTAGTTACAGCTTATTAAATGATGTGGACTTTTTATTTGGTATAAATTAGGGGTGGCGGTCTTACCCATCAACAGTGGTCGGTTTTACCCCGCTTGCGCAATTTTCACAACTATGGCCTCATTTCAAAGCCAAATATTTACAATTCATAATTCACTTCACTGAAGCATATTTCACATTTCTGTTGATGCATGGACGGGTAATTTGTTATGATTTTACAAAAAAAAATCCCTTCCGAAATGCTTAAGTGAGCATCTGTTAAATTTAGATCAAATTCAATTTCGACGAGCAGAAACTTTGTTTTTGATATTTGTTTTGAAAAATTTAATGTAAACATCATCCAAAATGGTTCGCTATGTCAAAAATCTTGTGTTTATGGAAAGTGCTTGGTGAACTTTTAAGAAAACCACCATTTTCATGCCAAACTGAAGGTGGTCCGTCTTACCCCGGCGGGCGCTTTTACCCCGTCTTCCCCTACATTGCGCATAGGTAGGACCGTTTCAAAATAATTCTTGACAACACTTTTTCTCCACCCACTCAGGAGTCAATCTCTCGACTACCTAGATGTTTGTTAACATTATTTTACATAAAAAAAAATTGAACAAAACAGAAGTGAGTTTTCGAAAAAAATAATATTTAAGAATTCAAGAGCATTGGTAATAGTTTTATGAGCTTCCGCGGAGCGCCTGCCAAGGCTTATAGGAGTATCCAGTGTTCTGGGGAGCACGATGTGAAAATCGCTATTAGAATATATAGGGCGTTCCATATCTCTTGGCGTAAAATGTATGATTTTAATTACAAAAATGGCTCCAATTTATAAATATGTTTTTCACTGAAAGATACTACACTGGATTTAAGTTCTACTGGGCGGTCATGTATGAGTGACAAACTCTTTGAAATTTTATCGTATAGTGCCTCAGTTCCAACGAAAATAACTCTAATATAAAGTGTCATACTAATAATTTCCACTTTTAAATTCGTTTTGCTTTACTTATTAGCAGAGATTATGTTGTTTCGTTTAGTATGTATAGATTCCGCAATATCAAAGATAACCCGTTTTCTGCTATTTCGCTCATGTTAAATCCAGAGTTGCTTAATATCAGCCATATCAACTGATAGCTGATATACTAAAACTATCAATATCTCTTGCGAGCTATCTATATCACTTCGATATGATAACTAACAGCAGTGATGCGACATCGCACGCTAGATCATAATCACTGCAGAATGAGTGATCACGAGGTAATTATCAAAGCTATTAGCGTTTTTCAGTGACCAACACATAGTTTCAATCCATCTGCAGCACTGTCAAAAATATCATATGGATAAATCGTCATTTTATTTGCATAATATAAGGCTAAACTTAGACCATCAGTGATATCCATAGTCTATCGCTATCACTGCACTGGTGATGGAGAAGACATCATGATGTTGATTTGATATGAATTGATCCGAATTGTATCGCAGTCGGCTTGTACAAATCAGCAAATTTTAACCGTTGATAGTGATAACGAGCAACTCTGGTTAAATCAGCCTCAGTCTCATTTTGTTATGTTCCAACGAACAGCTTAATATTCCCATATATTGAGAATATGCGATCCAAGTCAGGGATAGATCAGCAAACGCAGAGCTAGATTTGCGACGTTATCGATCAATCACCCTTCGGCAAGCACGGCGCACTATTGAAAACGCTCAAAGGACGGACTCACGTATGCTATTCAGGATGAAATTGAATGAATTATGAACTTAGGTATCTTTGTTTGATCTGATCCGGCAGGAAAATGCTTTCTTGTAGCAGCACTGAAGATATTCCGTACGAAGTGGTTGAGTGAGTAAGCGTCTCATCAGACTTTTTCTTTGCAATGTTTTAAGACATGAGTCGTGTGTCGACTGGGATTGTTTCGCATACCTACCTACATGGAGGTCCGAAGAGATTCATTCAACTTGTTTCGATGTGAATTATTTTTGCATTATGGTCAACTGTAACAAATATTGGACATATTCCTTTTTTATGGCATTATGCCTCAACTACAGTCAACTCTCTATAACTCGATATTGAACCATCGAGACCATCGAGTTAGGGAGATATAGAAACCAGGGTCCATCGAGATGGCCATGAAAACCAGCTTTTACTATGAATCTCTAATTCGATATCGAAGTACGGAATATCGAGTAAGGGAGAAATGACTGTAGGACAGGGCCTGCATCTCAGTTTTCTACAAGATGAGTAATTTCTCTGCCGTTTGATTATTTATGCATTTGTCAACGTGTGGCGAGAAGACGTCTCTATGGAGTTTGAAACAAAGCGGTAATTTATTTGTTAAAAAAATAGTTTTTGTTCTTCGAAGTTGAATAATTGTTGTTACTAGTGACCGAAGTATCTGCTGCATACAGTTTTCATAATACAGTTTTCATGGAAAGGATATTGGGTTAGTGGGATAAGATAAGGATCTGAGAGCCACCAATGATTGGTGATGCGAAAATGAAAACAAAAAAATGAATGATTTTGAAAAAAACAGCCTTTTTGCAAAATGGTTTGTTGAAGCACTTTTTATAAAAACTTAAATTTTTCGTAACGAAAAATTCGATTAGAGTCGTGGGAAAGAAAGGGTTAAACCAAATAAAACTGGCTTTTCGTTTTTGTCCAGTGCATGTCTCAATAATGCAATGTGATATACTTAGCGAACTAGTATCTGCTCTCGCAATACTTGCATCATAAGAAATCCCAGAACATGTTAATACAAATTATTCGCATATGTTGGGCAAGCAAAGAGATAATCCCGTTCAACGATCATTTTTCTCAACACCATATCCCCCCACACCACCAGCTAGGGAGAAATGAGTTATTGGCTATTTTGAATAAAGTTGTTGGCTTGATCGGAATATTCACTTCACATGCTGTTGGTTGATTCATGTACACACGCCTCGCCGGCCAGTCACTAAGCCAGAGGTTCGATTGGATTAGAGTTTGTGCGACCAGACCGGGGTAAAATGATTGCAAAAATGGGAGGAGACTGACCGCAAATGATTGCCTGTGCTCTGAGGATCGATCGATCGTCTCTTGTGCAAGGGAGGTTGATCTCACTCGGGCTGTCTGCTGAGTTGGTAAACGTCGAACATAGGAGTAAGTTGGTCAAATTCCTGTCCATAAGTCGAAATTTTATTCACATGCCTTTTATATTTTTTGAGATACTCCAAGGCATACTACATATAGTTGTAATATTATAAATACAATTATACGGTCGGCCAATCAAGCTCAAACTCTCCACCGCCCATGAATAAGAGATCGAATTAACTGTGCCTTCTAAGCCATTTGTGGTTCGAGGAAAACGCAGTTTCACAACTGTTTAACATAAACTACTTATATATATGTCATTAGTTTATTATAAAACTTGGCTCCAGCTGTTAGAAAAAATGGAGTGTTTCTTGTGGAAGTGCAGAGGACTCCTCTGATTCCATTAAGCAAGTAAGATGTCAACATTTCCCTCGCATCCCCAAATTGACCTGCATTGGAAAGAAGGCGGCGCCGTTATTGTTTGTTGTAATTATGAGAGCACCAGTACTTACACATTGAGGATGCTACTGATCCCGAGTAGTGTCTGTTGGTTCCCTGTGTAAGTACAGTTGTTCTTGCAATAACGAAGTAGCAACTGCGGGCGGTCAATCATGTTCATGTTAATGCTCTTATATTCATGATTATTGTCTTTGTTAGAAAGTGTGCTTGACAGGTTTCATCGTCTTCGGTCTCAATAGAACTAAGGTTATCCGAGAAGATGAAGAAGTGATTTGCGGGCATATTGTAAATCATCTCCACAGCTAAGTTGATTGCCAGCTCAGCATTATAAGGACTGTTCATTTAAGTAAGTGGACACCTAAATATTAACATTTTGGTGTGAAAATTCCATAAAAACAAATAAAATTTTGTTTCAGTGTGTACCCAAGTGTTTATTTTGACAGCAGACAAAAGTTGACATAAAAAAATATAAATTCCAAGCGATGGGTCGAATTGACATGGCGACTCGCAATTTTTTTCTGCACAAATGGTGTGCAGAAAAACTGTCGTTCCGAGATTTGGCTAAAATCGCGAAGTGTCCAAATTGAATTTTTTCAACGCTTTGGCCAAAACAGATATTCCTGACGACGTACGATACACCCAACAGAAAAATTTGGGAAAAATGATTTGGTATGGCAAGCAATTTGCTCCTGCAGTATGAAAATACTACATATTTCACGACGGGTTCAACCAACAGCGAAAATTACAGAACTGAATGCATTAAAAAAATGCATCTACTGAAAGCATACCATGCCTCCATTGTTTTTGCCAGACTTAGCATCGGCTCACTATGCTTCAGCTACTTTGGAGATGCTCAAGAAGGAAAAAGTCGAATTTGTAGAAAAATGATCGAATCCATCAAATTGCTCAGAACTACGCCCCATCGAAACATATTGGGCAATAATCAAACGACATCTTAAGAAGGATGGAAGAGAAGCAAGCTCCATCGATTTTTTCAATAAAATGTGGTCACAACAAACAGCAGCACAACGAAAAGTTCCGAAAAAAGTTGTGCAGAACCTTATGGGAGGTATCATGAGAAAACTAAGAGCATTCTCCAGCAATGCTCAATAAATGTTCAAATTTATGTGAATTTGGTCGAAATTACGTTGATTTCCATGTATTTTAGGTAAACTCATGGATTTGTTCGAAAATAAATAGTTTACTGTAAAAAAACACGTGTCCACTTTCTTAAATGAACAGGCCTTAAACCGTGCAAGGATCCTGATGTTTTTGGTTGAAGAGTTTTTATTGAAGACACTCTATTACAGTTTATAAATGTATAACAGGCCCATTGAATGACTTTCAACATTTTGACCATGAAATTGGTCCTGTTACTCTTATGTGCACCGGAGAAAGAGTATCGATATGATCAGCGTGGTCGAGCGCGTGCTTCGGTACTGCTCTGCGGTGGGGGTTTACCATTTGGTAATTTATTGTTTGTATTCGCTTAAGGCTAATTTTTTCTTCGTTGCGCCCTTTGGGTGGTTTTATGATTCGTTTGGCTAGCTACATGTGTTGAGCTGACGGCGTGATGACTGCATATCGCCATAGATCCCATTAGATTAGGGCTCGACTAAAGAAAACAGATGAGGCCTATTAAGCTCTAATGCAACGCTACAGGTGATTTGATATCGCTCACTGACTGGCGTCTCTAACGGCAAAAGTTCGGTTGGACGACGACGTTGGGCGGGCTGAGATATGGCAACTCATGCGTGTTTCGGTGCTTTCAAATGTGCTATTACCCGTGAATAATTGCGCTACTTGCGTAACATTGTTGCACGCACTGCCTGTAGCGGATTGAAGTTTCATGTACGAGTACATACAAGTACTGCAGGGGTGACTTGGTCTTTGCAGTAACTCTAATGACTGCGTGTATTTGAACGACCACCCTTGACTCCCGGTGAGTTCGCTGGCTTCAACCTGCGGTGGTGGGTGTTACAGTTGTACAGTCATGCGGATTATTACCACCGAAAGTGGCTGAACATGATGAAATGTAAATAACTTAGAAGATATTACGGTGAAACATCCCGGAGTTCAAAGATGGTCGATTTGAGACACTGCTTGAATTATCAAATTCACAAATCTGAGGAAATGGTGAACCTACAAATTAGACTTTCTTCTAATTCCAAAATGCTTAACCCTAAAATAAGTGAACAAAATACATGACGTTTTAGTGGTTACAAACTGATCCAATAATTCTATTAGAAAAAGTAGAGACTGTCCATAAATATTTTTTTCAATTTTCACGTCCCATAGTAAGTTTTCTTATATGAAAATCAAAAGGAGGTTAACCTTTTTCTCTCAATTTTACGCAATTGAAACAAATACTGGAGTCCTGAAGTAAAACGCACCAGTTGAGGAAGATGTACCGAAATGAAGACCAATCAACATGTATGCAGTGTTTCAATATACCGTCGATGGGGGTGACAATGGGTCTAGGGGGTGAGATTGGGTCAAAACGGAAAAATATGTTTTGTGAAATATTTCAGCTAATAACGCTGATATTACTAAAATTAATAATTCATATGTTAGGGAACATATTATTACACATAATGAATAACAACATGCATTTTTAAAAATAGTAGTTTTTGTTTACTACATCAATAAACTTGCATGTTGCAACTAGATAAAATTTACAACATTAAATTTCTCCTGTACAAAGTATCACGCATGTACTCTAGCCTCTATCGTTGTATTAGTAGAATGTTGAAAGTCTTTTCATTACACATCACAGGTATTTTCCGGAATCTGTTTGATTTTCCCACAAAAAAATCATTTTTTTCGGTACGATGTCTAAAACATTGAAAATGGGGGTGAGATTGGGTCAAGCCAGAACGATAGTAAATGAAATTCCAAGTCCACTTTTTTGACATTTTACGGTGCCGGGTGTTCTCTTTTTTCATTAAGATTTGTTTATTATTTCTAAATACAGCATCTCTGAAACATCAAACAAGTCTACTTGAGTATTCCGTGCATTGAATAACAATGCAACGCATTTTGACAACTTCTCAAACCAGCAACTGTGTTTCGTGCGCAGAAACATCGTAAATTTTTATCAAAAGGGTATTTTTTTTCTAAATTTGATTATTTATCAGTGTTTTCATATTATAGAAACATCTTATGGAAGTACAAATGAGTTGGATTGCTGAAATACTGGGATTATGACGTCAACTTCTGCCTGAAATTTATTGATCGTGGAATGTCGCACCGAAATTTAACTATTTGCGAAGGTTTAAAATAATCACTGTTTCAGTACACCTTTGGGGAAACTGAATGGGCCTTATAGCAATGGGGATGAGACTTTGAAGACAATTTGAGGGAAACACCAAGAAAATTTATGTAAACTTGACGATAAATGGGTCTTTTTTCTCATAGCTCTTCAATTTTCAGTATAATCTTTCTTTTAAGTGGGTTTATCATACTTGTGAAACATCTTAGATATCTTTTGGTCTTGTTTGCATAGTTTTTTATCAATATTTTTCAGTTGTGAATGGTTTTGAAATCAAAAACAAGTTATTTCAATTACAGTGACCCAATCCCACCCCCTCTATGGGGTGAGATTGGGTCATTTTTCATTCAGTTGTGGTGCTGCTGTGAATAAATATTTGTCTTTAATTTTTTGAACAGTTGTTAATGTACCATCAAAGTACATACACACCAAATTTGAAGTTTATTAGAGTTAAATTGCGATAGTTATTCAAAAAATAAATCGTACATATCCCTTTTTGACCCATTGTCACCCCCAACGACGGTACGAATATAGTTGGTTTGTGCCCCTCTTACATTGTGTTTAGCGAGGTTTAATCTTAATTATATAAGATTGTGAGAAAATATACCTTTTTTCGAATCAATGATTTTATGTTTCCCGGGATTCCCATATTTCCCGGTATTTCCGAATGTTCCGGGTGGATTAATTAAAAACATGAATTGACTTTTATTTTGATACAAAAACTATCGCATGCATAATTTATTTTCCATATGATTCTAACCAATAACCTCACTAGATCACAAGGGATTGTACACAAATTATGTCACGCTAAATTTCAACTCTTTGACCCCCTCCCCCACGTTTTTTGTATGAGTCCTCCAATTTTTTTGTAAGGTTTGTCACGCTTGGCTTGACCCTCTCCCCCCCAAGGAGCGTGACGTAATTTGTGCATGACCCCCTAGTTTTCGGTGTTGATTTGTTGTTTTCGTAATTCAATAGTTGTTGATACAATGGATATCTTTCTGGCGATATGTTTTACCAAAAATGATTATATGCTTATATCTATCTTCTTCTTCATAAATAAAAATGGAATGGTATTTATATGTCACGAAATTGCTTGGAAATGGGTCAACAGAGACACACCATTCTTTCACGATTACCTTCTTCATGGGTTGCGACGTGTTCGTGAGGGGAAAAAGTTTAGGAAAGTTTCCGTTGAAAATAAAAACGAAAGAACACTAATTTGTCATTTTGTATTGGAGATCACGTGCCATTTTAAACAGCCTACTTGATGGCAAGACGATGTTTGTCGAGACCACAAGTTCAAAATAAATGATTTTTCGAGGGACTTTTCCATGGATTGATTAGGCTTATACAGGATGTAACGGTCACAATTTTCAACATAAGACTCTAGTGCTTGAAAGGATTAGTTTAATGATAATCAAAGTTATTTCAACTTCGTACGATTTGTAAAGAACAAGCTCCACATGGACTTTCATTTAATGTTATAAACTTTCTTGATTTTAAACGAAACCAACAGTTTTTTAGAAACATAAATAAATTACTCACAAAAAACGAAATCACTATACAAATCAACTGTTATTAAATAAATATACATGAAATACTAATGATTAACCTGTATAGGCCTGAGTGAAAGCAAAAATACTAAAATCCTCATCGCTAAGCGAATTCTTAATGGATTCAAATGATTTTTTGTCAGTATACTGGCACACATATATAGTTTCTAGAGGAACGCGGAAATATTCCTGTGGCCAGAGTTATTCCGGTGGGTCACTGGGTCAGGTCAGTTGAAAAGGGTACTGTGCGTTTGTGCCCCTGGAGTTAGGCAAATTTCAAGTCACAGACAATTTCCGGAATCGGCTATAATGTGGTCACTATATGACGGAATTTCAAGAAAATTGCATCAGTGTAAACCTTTTGAGAAACGATTAAATTGGATAACTATGAATTTTGCATTTGATTGATCCTACAAATAACCATTTTCGGGTCCCGGTGCGCCTCAAACTTTCGATAAAGTGGCCAATTTGTATCTGAACATCTGTGCCATGCTTATGGGAACGGCATTTTAGTGCACAATTATGTTTGATTTCTACTTTTGAAGAATTGAAACGGTTTAGTATCCAACAAATCTATAGCCGGTTCTTCCGGACATTACGTCCGAATGGCCACAGCCGGTATATTTTAAACAGTGCAAAACTCTTCATATATAATGTTGAATATCAGATCGTAATGATTTATCCAAATTGAAATGGTTGTCATTTCAAATAAATAAAGGTAACATGGCATGTCCAAAAAAATAGCCCTTTTTCACCCGACTTGACCCAGTGACCCATCGGAATAACTCCGGCCACAGGTCTAGCAGCTCCACTAGTTATCGTAAAATAAATGTATCCAGGAGTTCCTCAAGTTACCTCTTTAGGAATAGCTTCACTAATTTCAAGTAGAATTCTTCGTAGGGATATATTTTTGAATTTATTTAGTGTTTTTTTCAATTTTTTTTCGAAGGTGTTCAAGGAATATCTCTAATAATTACTATATAGATTCGATCCTGGGAGTATTTCGAATTTTCCCGGTAAAACTCTCCCTAGACATACGTAAATTACTGCTCTAAAGAGGCTAGTAACCTCTCTCGGAATCTATCTCAGTAGCATGAGATCATATTTGTGTCACACGGTCGGCACTTTTTGATATTACATAGTAATTACAATAAAACCACGTTAACAATTCCACGCCATGCAACTCGGTTCGCAGCTGCCTCCTTCTATCTTCGGCTGTGGTCCACAGTCGCCAGATCTTGCAGCACCTGGTCGTGCCTGCTGTGCTTCTGGCCTTTTTGTACCTGCCGAATCAGAGAACATTATCTTTGCAGGGGTGTTGCCCGGCATTCTTACAACATGACCTGCCCATCGCAGTTTTTGCTACCTCCGTAGCACCGTAGACGACAGTGAGT
Organism: Aedes aegypti; assembly: GCF_002204515.2. Taxonomy (NCBI): domain Eukaryota; kingdom Metazoa; phylum Arthropoda; class Insecta; order Diptera; family Culicidae; genus Aedes; species Aedes aegypti. Next base: position 245,771,082 of record NC_035109.1, read on the forward strand.
TCGTGATTCATCCTTCGCCGCTACACACCGTTCTCCTGCACACCACCAAAGATCGTCCTAAGCACCCGAAGGTCGAATACTCCGAGTGCTTGCAGGTCTTGTTACCACTGTCATGCAAAATTCTTTGTTTGCCTTTCCTAAAATTACCCTTTATATGATTATTAGCGTATTGATAAATAAATAAATAAATTATACTCAAATATAGTCCCTAAATGTTAAATATTCATCATACAAAATTGTTAAACTAGTTCAAAAAGCATGCATACATAAAAATGTTATATATTGCTAAGTTAGGTAACAAAATTTGTTAAAACACATCTAAACAACACCCTACCCCTCGTACCCACTGCTAAACAGCAAAAGGTAATGCCACATGTGAGAAAAAGGGCCAAGCAAACAAAAAAGTATATATGCAAAAAGGAAAGGAAACTAGGGCCAGAGACAGCTATCGGTTTGTTCTATTCTATTTCACATCTCAGCCAAGACGGTCTATTACAGCCAATGTGGTGGAAATATAAATTTATAGTGAGACTAGACGTTAATTGTCTCCGACAGATACAGAAATCTTTTGCCGAATATATGTATTCGGATCAGGACCCAAAGGATTCTGGAATGGTAACCTTGAGACCATCTTAAACAAAACGAAACCTAGAAATCGATCAGTATCATGATACGCAAAAACGATAAAACAATCTTTGTATGATGCCTGGATATGTTTTCCAGTGGATAAAATGCTGACTGAACCTATACTGAAAATATTAAAATTAACTGTATGTTTTGTGTATTCCAACGGACGTGTGCAATAAAAAACTGAACATCCTCAGTCAACACACGACCGATATACCTACATTTTGCATGAAGCATAATGGCGCATGTACGAATATCGCCTCCATTTTTATACTCTAATATTGTATACGATTTTATGTTTATTGGATCGGATTTTTGAATGGCCAGAGTGATATTGTCGGTCAATTAATCACAATTAATCGAAGTTGCCGACTGTTTTCAAACTAGACCCTAGACTGGATTTTGATAAACCGCCAAGAAAAACAGAAATTACATAGCATTTTACGTCAAAAGTCGTTAATTTATACAAATACCACTATATGTGGTTGGAACCGTTTTTCTATATAATTAGTAGACTTATTTCATACTTCTAGCTACTTTCACCTCCCTCCTTTAGAGCACAGAAGCGTGAGTTGACGGATTTCACTCAAACTTTCACGAAAGCTTTTGGGGTCCAAATGAACAAATTACGGGGTGTAACCTAAGATTTTTGTATTTTGAACATTATGGGCCAACCTAATCAATACTATGCTGAAAGCAGTCATGCATTTGAACACGTTCAGTTTGCGTTCCAGTTCATTTTGTTGAACGCAGTGATTAAGTAGGGCGTCTGTACCAGTGATAGTGGCAATAGTAACGGGTTGAGGAATAAAAAATCGATAAAAAATAACGGAAACTCGTTTTTTATATCTGAATACATCATTCGAAAGCTTTTTTATTATATTTCACGTAAAAAATAATCTTAGAATGATAAAATCATTAAATCTATCAAAAAAGCATTTCCTCCATTACTGGAACACGTTCCAGTAATAGTGGTATTTGCTAACTTTTGTTCCTATAATAGTGGTTTACATTGATTTCCCATTGAGACTCACTATTATAGGAACGCCCCACTATAACTGGTGCAAAGGAGCAAAAAAGTTAAGGATTTTAATTGTTTTCTACTATTTCCTTACTATTTCACAAGATTTTTTTTCGCACATTCATATCATTTTGACAATGTCCATGTTAGAAAAATACACATAAAAATAAAAATTGGCTATAACACGCTTGAAACGGCACTACCACTATTATTGGTACACACACTATGACTTGATCAGACACCCTACCGTTTTGATTCATATTCCGAACACTTGACCAACAGTGATTTCAAATGCGTCTGTTAGTCATAAATTAGTTGACATTTATAAAATTTTTATTTTCTTCGTAAGCCTTAACTGTTAGCTTTTGGGTGTGCCGTTACAAAAGCCACAGACCTTCAAAGATTTTTTACCGCTTGTCATGTTTTGCCTAATCTTCACCACTCTTCGGCGCGTGATATGATTTGAGTGCAACCCCTATGAAGTATCTAGACTGAGAACAACAAAGTGTATGTGCTCCATACCTAGTGAATAATATATTTTCATACTAGTAAGGGGGGGCTGTGGTTCTATTTGACACCCTCCCTCTCTTTGTTCCCCCTAGGGGAAGATTCAAATATGACGTCCATCGTTTTTCGGAATTTCTAGACCCCCTCCTCCCTCTCTCACGTTTTCTCCAATACCTGATACATGCACTGTCATACTTCCATTGACCCCCTCCCTCAAATTATGAACGTCATTTTTGGATGACCCCTAGAACCAATGTAAATAATATCTCATGTAAAACATCATAGAATCATAGAGATATTTTTTACACAATTCAAAAACATCAAAGCGAGCGCCATTATTTGATCAAAAAAAAAACATACACCTCTGCACGCTCAAAAAAGCGTTCTGGAAAACGTGAACTATCAAAATACACCGTGAACTACCATCATGTTTACATGAACGTTCTCGGAACTAGGCAACGCGTTCATACTATGAACTTCATAGATACATGATCTGGTTCACGGTGTATTTTTTCTTGTTGAAGAGTTCACGGATACGAGAACGGGTTTGTTTCTGTGTGATCTTTTCATATTTTGTGTAAAACCAACTCAGCTTTCCAATAATGCATAAACTTTTAAAATCGGTGGTTGCGAATACCAAAAAACTTCAGCTTTTCCGAAAAAAATCCAATATGGTGGTTACATTCAATATGGCCACCAAATATTTTGATTTTTCGAAAAGAAGCTCCTATATTTTCTCATTACAAAACCATGTTACTGTGAGGGGGTTGTTGAAGAAATTTCTGAGTTGGCAGTTTGAGTGAGCCAAGAATTGTCAAAAATCGAGGGGTCCCCAAGAACTGTTTTGATTATAACCACCGAGGGATCCATCAATTTTAACAACCGAATGCAGTTTCTTTACTTACTTGACAGGCGCTTTCGAATGAGCATAATTTTGAAAGATCACAATCATAATGTACCTATGCACGGGTTCATCATTTGAACTTTTTGCGGAGCCGTGTTATTCATGAGTCCATGGAAACCAGTGAATTCGGCACCGCTCAAACGTCAAATTAGTGAACTCGTGCATCGGTCCATTTGACTTTTTAGCGGAGCCGAATTCACTCGTTGCCATGGACCAATGCACGAGTTCACTAATTTGACGTTTGAGCGGTGCCGAATTCACTCGTTGCCATGGTCACATAAATAATACGGCACCGCTGAAACGTCAAATAGTGAACCCGTGCATTGATCCATTGCCACATAAATAACACGACACCGCTCAAACGTCAAACGATGATTCCGTGCATTGGTCCATGGACCGCAACGGCAAGCTCTTGCTCGTCAGTTCTTTGACTTCTACGTTCAAGTTCAAATTTGGCTCGGGCTCCGTTCACTTTCAACTCGCCTTCAGTTAAAAATGCTTCACTGGCTGAAGGTGTTTTTTTTTGGAAATTTCATTGATCTTAGATATATGTGCGTTTGCATGAAAACTCAGTACATAACTGTGGAAGTGGCTATAGAATACTCAGCTGTAGGACAATCTTCTTCGCACTTGGGATAGATAAGAAAACTCGTTGTTGTTGATTGCTGAAGTAACCGAATGATGAGATGCTTTGCTGCGAATAATATTCCTGAGGATGACCCAGTTTGGAGGCGTTGGGAAAGTGGCCTAAATTTCCACCCACTTAGATATTAATGCGATAAGTAAATATTTAGTTATGAAAATGAAAATCATGTTCTTTTCACCTAGCTTGCATCGTAGTGTAGTAAGCGAGGGCGGGTTCATCATCACCCGGGCTCGTTGATGGAAGTGAGCGTGATGGCTCACTGAATAAATTTATTCGAACCCTAAGCGAGCCTCGTGCCAAGTGGGATCGCCAACGACAACGACGACGATGCAGATAAGCATAAAATGTAATTAAATAAAACCGTGAGAACCGGAAGCAATGCACGCCGCGTGTACTTTCTTTCATATAAACCACAAAGTCTATGTCGCATACATTAGTACCGCGATCTTCAGCAGGAATTGCACAGATCGTAGGTTCCTAATCTGGACGGATGCGCGACCCACAAAGTCATCAGGTTTATTTCTCACGGGCTAACAGGGAATAGTAGTGATAAACCGCTTTGTCTCAAATTCAGCGGCGATTTCAAATATAAGAATTGATATTTTCACAACTTTTAAATGTAGAGGAATCGAATCATAAAATAAATAATCATTCAGGAAGGGAATTTGAATGGTTTTCTTGAAAAATCGCCATAAAGAGTCGCTTGTTCGGAATATGAATAATGTTCGGAATTTGAGACGAAACGGTAAAAGCTTTCTGTACAAAACCTTAGTATTTAATATTTTCAATGTTTCAATATTTAACAATCTTTTTTCATACGTGTCCTAACTACGTAAAAAACAGATAAAAATACACGCAGAAATAAAAATAGTCACCAAACTACTATAGATTTTGAATTTTTGAGTTTTTTTAGTAAGAAAATATTAAAGATCAATTAAAAACCTTAGCTATAAGCTTTCTGTAAAAAACACTAATTTCTCACGAAAAATATTATATCAAATATAAACATTGAAACCTTTTCGATAGTGGCTCGCCCAAGAGGTCGCGCCCTCACAGCTTGGGAACCTACGGCACAGATGGTTGTGGCTCATTTCGAAATTTGTAAAATCATTGCAAGGCGAAAGTCGTCGATTACAACTTGTGAAGAATCAGAGCGAAACGAAATCAGCGAGGGGTCACTACCATGCATTTGCACTGCCCTGGTTTGAGACTCGGGGATCATATTCCAGCATCAGGATCTGACGGTCTGTCAAAATAGAACCATTGTTTCGGATTTAACGCTTCGACATCCCTGAGAATGGACCGATAGCTCTCGAGTGCGACCACAGGATACAAGTTCAATTATGCGCTTATAAAGGAAACGGAATAAGATTTTCCCAGCAAATGACTTCATCGATAAGGCGAGTCCTGCTGCGTCTAAGGTAAACTCATTTACCCTCATCGTTCCGATTGATGGATTTGACTTCGAGATTTGAGGAACTGAGGCTGATGTGCACATAGGTGAAGCAAATGCGGTGTACAACGTCGACGGTTTCTTACTTCTCGAATTTGCTCATTGATTTCCCGTCGTTCATTCAGCCTTGGATGTCTGCTGCTTTTTGGAATAACAACACGGTCAGCAGGAGTCTAACTGTGATTGAAATCAAATGTATCACGGATTAATCTCCGTAAGGATCGCTGTTTACTCTACATTTTGCGTTTTAGGAATAAATCGGCTGAAGAAAATGCTGTAATATGTTGGTTAACATTTTATAATAGGGGAAGTGGTGGTAAAATGAACACCGTGACTTTTACCGAGAAAAATCAAATTTCGATGATTTTTTATCACACACGGACGATTTAGAGCATAAATCTAAGTGTTCGATTTGATACGTAGGTCAATTGAAGTAAAAATATCAACGAAAACTAAGATTTTAGAAAATCACCTTTGAAAATTAGAACTGACGTAACTTTTAGCTCGGAAGACTTGAGATTTTTCAGTGAGGTGAATATCGTTATGATATGATGTCAAATCTGATACCTTTAGAATTCTTTTTGAATGGGTTACCATCTTTAATGGATGTATTTTCGGTGGGGCAATGAAAAATTTCAGAAATATTTGTTTTTCTCACGTTTTTTGCATGGTGTTCATTTTACCATACACAGCTGTTCATTTTACCCACATAGTGCAGGTAAAATGAACATTTTCATCGCTTTTTGATAGCGATGAAAATATGTGAAAATTTATCTATTTTAGATTGAATCCATGTCGCTGCTATAGATTAAATCCCTATTTTTGATATTGTGCGAAAGAACTATACAAATTCCTCGTTTTTCTATCAGAAACAAGATGATTTCCTTAAGGTGTTCATTTTACCACCCCTTCCCCTAATAATTTTATTTTTTTAAACTTACATTATTATAGTATTACCAGCCGATGGGTGTCCTGAAAATACTGCAGTTTTATAAGATATCATCTCGTTTTCGCTGCTCTCATCATTCGCGTCGTGAATATTTCGCAAATATTAGGGTGGTCAATATGTTTCAGCTCCACACGGCTTATTCATATCAACGCTCCATGGAAAGAAGGGAGTAGGCTCATACAAAAGTTAAAAAAATTTCATACAAAAAGCATTACGGAGGGAGGGGGAGGGGGTCAGTAATTTTCAATTTTAGCGTTACGTAATAAATGGACGCTGCCTATGTAAAAACTAAGCAATTCATTCAATCGACTTTGCTCATGTTACCGTGCTGCATCGAAATCCAGACGGGACCAATACCCGGACACTTGTAATAATTCGTTGTAAATAAATGGTAATTATGATTAATATATAAATTCAATTATATGTAGCATCATTTCATATAATACAAAGGTCCTTTTATTGTTACAAGTGACGTAGTAGACCAAGAGGTTAAATTGTAAAAAATCAAAAAGAAACAGACTCTGTCAAGAAGTACATCTTTTCGCAAGTGCTGTTTGTTGTTTGTTTGAATTATTTTCGACACTATACACTTGAGAAGTGCATTCGTGTCATATTTCTATTCAATTATAATAACAAGATTCGAATATACTACAATTTCATATTTTTCTTCTTAGATCTGGTATAATGAACTTTCTATTCCGCGTCAACTATATTGCCACTCTGCGCACACGATCGTTTTGGCTCATTATCTTCCTTTGACCCACTCGATGTTTCAAGTGCTGAACAAATAGTTCAAATATTGTGGATCGATTGTTTGTCTCATTTTAGTTAATTCAACTATCCGTGCATCAGTTACTGCAGCAAAGTAGGTGTAAAAAAGGTAAGTTCAACATGTTTTTTTTACGTAAAATTCATTAGAAAGCTCATACAAATTGTATTTTGTTGATTATTCGTTCTGTCCGGATTTAAAACCAAAATATTACAATGTTTTCAAATCTGGACGCGCGGCATAAACCATTTTAACATGCGTACTGTTGCTTATTTTTAAACAGATAATGAACGGAACAACGTTGAACCAAACAGTGGCCAAAGTGAGAGAAGGAGGCTCGATCCGCGGGACCGCAAAACGATTTGGGTTTCCCAAAAGTACGTTGGAGGACAAACTGAAATCAACATATTCCGGAAAATCGGAAAGGCATACAACCTGTTCTTTCAAAGGCCGACGAGCAAGTTATTGCTAACTACGTCATCGCCGCACCGAGGCTGGATATCCGGTCAGTGAGAAAATCGGCGTTTTACAGGAGGGAGATTTTTCTTGAAATCTGTAGGCAAGACAGGAGTTTTCAAAAATCAGCTTCCTGGACGCGGGTGGGTTAGATGTTTTTTACAACGACACCCAGAGTTATCCAAACGAATTGCCAACAATTTATCAAAGCGACGAGTTGTTACTGAAGAGGATGTAAGGAATTAGTTCCATTCGGTTACCAAATATTTGGAATCGAAAAACGCGCTGGTTTGGAGCATCCGGAACGTGTATTTAATATGGATGAGAGCTCGTTTGCACTGGTACCCAAAAAACAGAAAGTAATTGCTCCGGAAGTCCTGGAGAATGTGTAATCACTTTCTTCAAATACTGAAAAAAAAGCTACACTGTTCTCATTTCAGGATCAGCTGCTGGTGAATTACCTCCTCCCTTAGTATTGTTTCCCTACAAATCACGCATACCAACGAATGTTGTGAGAAGCGTCCCAAAAGGTTGGGGAATTGGACATACCGATTCAGGTTGGATGAATACCCAGGCTTTTTAATTTTTTACCCATGGACCAAACAAAAAAGCTGCAATTCCCGACAATTATTTTTGTGGATGGCTATTCTTCACATGCAGCCTTTGATACCATTTTGTCGCGATAAAGGTATAATTCTGGTGTCTCTATTGCCCAATGCCACACATTTCCTGCAACCGTTGGATGTAGCTTTCTTTGCCCCGATGAAAGCAGCTTGGCAAGACGAGTTAAAAATGTGTCGGTTTGAAAGCCAAGGCGAAATGATTGCTCGTTCCGACTTTGCTCCTTTGCTCGAGACAACTCTCGCTAACATGACAAATAAAACTGACGCATTGATCAACGGATTCCGCAAATGTGGTATGTTTCCATTCAATCAAAACGCAATCGATTACAAAACCCTTCCAACACCGAAATCAGCACGTTCTACCTTAGTAGAAAACATTCCAAAAGAGTTGGAGCAGCCTATAAATCCATCACCTGAGAGCGCATCCAAGTTTCTCAGATGCTAAACAGCAAACTTTCCGAATCGCGGAAAGAATCTTTCAACAACTATCGCAACAAGTTAGTATGGTCGGGCGATATAGACGACACTAACTTATTCACGCTCTGGAGAAACTTAACGGACGAAGTTGCGAAAAGCGAAGCGTGCACAATTTTAATTTAGGACTTACTAGTACAATAGAAAATCAAGTTACTCAGGACTTCAAAAACATTCTCAATCAAGAGATCGTTTTCAAAAATTCCTGGTAGACTGATTTGAAAGAAATGAGAACTATTATTAAAAAAATGGAATTTTCTACATCCTCATCAAGAAACTTCCAAAGTTTATCATTCTTAGTTGATGTATTTAACAAATGTTTTCAATTGGCATATTTTCCTGACAAATGGAAAAATGCTAAGATTGTTCCAATTTTAGAGCTGATGCTAGATAAAAATTTAACTTTCGAAAATCATATTGAGAGCATTTCAGCCACCATTCACGAAAAGCGTTTTCGTGAATGTCGTGTTGTTTTTACGTTAGCACAAATCACATAAATTCATAGTGACATTCCAGCCAAATGTAATAAATATATGAAATGTTTGTATCCACTTATTTACAGAATATCAAAACTTTGTCCAATAAGCTTTTGATCTTCAAACAAATTTTTAGGCCAGCCATGTTGTATTCTGTACTAGGGGAAGACGGGGTAAAAGCGCCCGCCGGGGTAAGACGGGCCACCTTCAGTTTGGCATGAGAACGGCGATTTTCTTGAAAGTTCACCAAGCACTTTGCATAAACACAAGATTTTTGACATTTCAAAGCATTCAGGGTGATACCAACATTATTTTTTTCATGACAAATGTCAAAAACAAAGTTTCTGCTTGAAGATGCTGAATTTGATCTAATTTTAACAGATGCTCACTTAAGGGTTTCGGAAGGGATTTTTTTGTCAAAACATAACAAATTACCCGTCCATGCTTTAACATAAATGTGAAATATGCTTCAGTGAAGTGAAATATGAATTGTAAATTTTTAGCTTTGAAATAAGGCTCTACTTGTGAAAATTGCGCAAGCGGGGTAAAACCGACCACTGTTGATGGGGTGAGACCGCCACCCCTAATTTATACCAAATATAATGTCTAAACCATTTTAAAAGTTGTAACTACGTTGTACATTACTATTTAAGTTAAATAAAATTAATTTTGTTAAAAATACAAACTAAATTCGCATATTTTTGAAAAATATGGGTGTCTTAAGGTAATGATAAGTATATATCTAAGTTTTCTGATATAATTAACTCTTAAAATGATTCAATATCCACTTTAATCAATGTAGAATTCATAAAACAATATACTTTTTAGAATAACAGGGAACTGATATAATTTTTCCCAAAATTGTGAACGAAAATCGAGGTGGTCGCTTTTACCCCGTGGGTGGGCGGTTTTACCCCGTCGCTAAAAATAATCGTGATAAGAAATCACTTTTTCAAGCTTCAAGAAATAAATATTTTTTTACAAATACAAAGCCTGTGATATTTTTTGATCATGCCCAAGGCTTCAAAAAAAGACATGCTGCATCGAAAAAGGATTCATTGATTCTTGATTTTGACATGTGAATTCAATTGCTTAGGCGGGCGGTCTTACCCCGTCTTCCCCTAATATGGACTAGCTATTGTAATACCAGGAAGAAAGTTCTGCAGAGGATTCTAAATATATTTTTGAAAATGGTTCTGAACTTCCTCCCTGGTATAGTTACAATGAGTTACATAGAATATCCCATGTTGCAACATGGGAACAAATGTCAAATAAAATTATCAATAATATTAGACAAAAATCGTCTATTGCCACGATTCTTCTTCTTCGTCTTCTTTCTGGCGTTACGTCCTAACTGGGACAAAGCCTGCTTCTCAGCTTAGTGTTCTTATGAGCACTTCCACAGTTATTAACTGAGAGCTTTCTTTGCCGATTGACCATTTTTGCATGTGTATATCGGCAGGCCCTGGGAATCGAGAAAATTTCCTTTACGAAAAGTCCCTCGATCAGCTGGATTCGAACCCACGACCCTCAGCATGTTCATGCTGAATAGCTGCGCGTTTAAGTTAGGTTAAGTGAATTGAAATCGTTATTTTTGTCTCTAATAAGCAGGTGAAATCAACTAACCTGTAAAAAATCCTTACTGCTACGTTAAATGAAATGAAATATGTTGTTAACAAAATGTTAATAAAAGCTTAATTTCATTATACTAAAAAAAAAGGATCTCTATATATGATTTGACTATTTGCATATGTGTATGGTGGGTAAGTACGAAAATATTCTTTACACTGCGTTGTGTCAAGTACGCAACTTTCTTTATTTAACGACATTCGTAACTTGACCTTCGATCAAATAACCATTGTACCCAACAATACGCCAAATTATTATATCACATTCTATGCTAACAGCGAACCTCTCCCCTCGTGTCTAAACGCATCAAAGTTCAGCGGATATCGGAATCAGCATCTTGCACCGACAAATGCAAGGGGCCAGCCAAGACGATACACACAGTCAATCGACCCTTAAATTTCGTCTTTTCCTTTCATGCTCCTATTTTTCGGTGCTCAGTTTTTGCACATATCGTCCGCCAGGCCAGGTCGATGAGAGTCATTAGACTTAGACCTCCTGTTTCGATCTCGTACCTATTATACATCCGCGGGTTAAATGTCGAACGGAAGAAAACCACCAAGAAGGAGATTGTAGCACCGCGTCTTGTATAGGTAGCCGAGCAGAATTTGATTTCAAAATCTTATCAAAATGATATAAAATTTTGCTTAACATAACTGAATTTAACATCAGATCTGATTTCATTCTGATGTTCCCAAATTCTCTTCTGGAGTTGGACAACTAGGTTTTGGCGTGGCTCCAAAATACCTTTATCATGGATTTATGAGTGTTGTTGATATTTCCTAAAATATATGTCTGGGTTCGATTCCAGGTCGGTCCAGGTTCTTTTCGTAAAGGAAATTTCCTTGACTTCCCTGGGCATAGAGAGTATCATCGTGTCTGCCACACGATATACGAAAACGAAAATGGCAACATTGGCAAAGAAAGCTCTCAGTTAATAACTGTGTAAGTGCTCATAGGAACACTAAGCTTAGAAGCAGGCTCTGCCCCAGTGAGGACGTAATGTCAAGAAGAAAAAGAAGAAGATATTCAATTATAAGGACTCAGATTACATGAAAAAATATAACCACTGCAAAGTCGTTTTCTAATTTTAATTTCACAACGATTACTAATTCGGATTTATTTTTTTGTTATGTCGCAATATAACAAATAACTAAACGATTACTTATTATGATGTTTTTGATAACTTTACCAAAAAACTGAATATGCTTTTGATTTGATATGATGCTTTCACAATTTATTATTTTTCTGTTTGTTTTCATAAAAAATGAATATCATATTTTGTTATGATTGTTGTTAACTCGATCACAATATTATCATATTGAGTTATCGTATGGAATGATATCACAAAATCAAAATTAGTTTCCTATTAGTTCTCATTCCCTGCTCGGGTGAGATCGAACTTTGCCCGTCGGATATCGAGCGAAAGCAACTGTAGAGTGCATTGTGAAGGAAACCCCGAAGAACACGACAATCCACAGGAGGACGGACATCCGATTTGGCAGTTGGTGGCAATAGGCGAAGAGAGTGAAGGCACGCAGGCTATAGAGTCAGCCAGCGCAGTCAGTTCGGTAACGCAGTCAGTAGCACAACGGCTGATGGATGGTTGGATGGGTGAACGGATGAAGACGTGGGAAAACATTTAAAAGTAAATTAATTGGCCCCCTTCCGATGCGTCTGCTTGACGATGGCAAATTGCAATGACGAATTGAAGGCCACCTGTTGGAGGTGCCGATTTGAAGGATGTGGATGAGAACGGCAAAATGTGAGTCTGTGTTAGGTTGAGAAATAATAATATCCCAGAGATATAACTCTGGGAGCTGTTTGTACTAGACGAGAAAGAGTCATCATAGTTGTCTTCATCAATATTATTTTAAAACTCATCCCGAAGCATTTGAACATTTTTTCATGCATTTGACCAGGAATGTTTGTAAAAAATATTTCTAACAGTATGAAAACCAAAAAAATCTCTAGTTTCTTCTAGTTAGTCGTGAATAAATCTCATAAATCATTACTATACCTATGGTATGATTCAATGCTTCAAAATGTTCTTGGTGAAATTCCTGATATGAATTCATCTTTGGAAAATATTTTTCTCGATTGTTGATTCTAAATACCGAATATTAGCACTTCTAAATAGTGATCCATAATATGGACAAGGAAATGATTGTTTACCACGGTTATGGATCAATTCCAAAGAATGTAGATTTCTGCCATTTTAAGCATTGGATTCGACATTTTCAGGCAATAGCTCTAAGGATAAAACTAATAAAATATAGAGGTTAGTATATTTCATTTTTAACAGATAAAAATGGGTGGAAAATTTGGTATGAAGCGAAAACAGTTCATGTCTCAGTTACTTCTATGCAGTATCACAAAAAAGGGCATTTTACCCTTGTTTCCAGCTCTAACACTGCTATATTTTGCAGTAATATGTGACGCATTGTTAACATTCGCCATATCATGCAATACGGATGCATTGAGTTGAAAATCTCTTGATTTTGCGCACTGATCCGTAATATGTCACAATTTGATCCATAATATGAAAATTGATCCATAATATGGTTTTAGGGGCCCAAATAGCCATAGCGGTAAACGCGCAGCTATTCAGCAAGACCAAGCTGAGGGTCATGGGTTCGAATCCCACCGGTCAAGGTTCTCTTCGGGTTGGAAATTTTCTCGACTTCCCAGGGCATAGGGTGGAAGCACCGGTTTTGGCCATACGCCAGTTGTAGCCATAGTGGGTTATACACCATTTTACATAGCCAATCAGCATGAATCCTTTTGTGTTCAGTAGATCACATTCATATGATAGAGCTACATTCAATTACTCGTCCAAATTGATTCAAAACATAAGAAAAACAATTCATTTTCTATATAATTTTAAGTTCCATACACCTAATTTGGCCAGGGCACTCCTAATTTGGCCACCCTCGTGAAAAATCAATGCAATTGGCCAATTTAGGACCGAAGTTAAATCTCTGGCCGAAATTGGTTCCGTTGGCCTATATTGACCAACGGGATTTTGAAAGCGAAAAAATGGTTTTAGCACAGTTTTACACACATAATATGTATTGAAAGCTTGCATTTGACATATTTGTAGTATAAATACGGCTTCCCATTTATTTTTTATTGATATTTTCTCTTAGGCAGGCCAAAACCGGTGCTTTTACCCTAGAGTATCTTCGTACCTGCCACACGATGTACGCATGCAAAAATGGTCATTGGCACAGTAAGCTCTCAGTTAATAACTGTGGAAGTGCTCATAAGAACACTAAGCTGAGAAGCAGGCTCTGTCCCAGTGGGGACGTAAGGCAAGATAGAAGAAGAATGGTTTTCAGAAACCGATACAATTTTTAATTTTTATGCGATCCTATGTAAATAATACACTCAAAACAGTTTACTAACCGAAGTTCCAATTTGATACGATCCAATTCGTGCTTTTAAATTACAATTTTACGTTTTCCATGTCGTTTTATTGAATTTTATAGGTTGGATTCCACACTAATTGATCCATAACTGTGGGGTCATGGTATCTCTATGAATTTTCATCGAAAAGAGATGCGTGTTTCACTGCTTTTAATATTTGAATTAGAGAAGCTTTTGTGATTGGTTGGTAAATGGCTGGGCATGACGTACCATTGGTACCTCGCGTACGCGAAGGAATAAAAAAGACTGTGCGGTCCTTAGAGAAGGACTCTAAGCTAAACTGTGCACTAGGGGCCTCCGAACATTTAGGGGAAATGGTCCTCCAGAAATCTAGGGGGTTGGTGTCAGACCCTGCAAGCCAGCCATAAAAAACATCAAGCAACGAATAATCAACGAGAGAATACGAACCGGGACAATCGGCGAAGACCACAGCGACGTAAAGGGACTAGCGATTGGAAGCTCGGTACGTGGAACTGTAAATCTCTCAACTTTATCGGGAGCACACCCATACTCGCCGACGTGCTGAAGGACCGTGGATTCGGCATCGTAGCGTTGCAGGAAGTGTGTTAGAAGGGATCAATGGTGCGAACGTTTAGAGTTAATCATATCATCTACCAGAGCTGCGGCAACACATGTGAGCTGGGAACAGCTTTTATAGTGATGGGTGATATGCAGAGGTGCGTGATCAATTTGTGGCCGATCAATGAAAGAATGTGCAAATTGAGGATCAAAGGCCAGTTCTTCAACTTCAGTATACTAAACGTGCACAACCCTAACTGTGGAACCACTGATGATGATAAAGACGGATTTTATGCGCAGCTTGAACGCAAGTACGGCAGCTGCCCAAGCCACAACATTAAAATCATCATAGGAGATTTGAACACTCAGGTTGGCCAGGAGGAGGAGATCAGATCGACTATTGGAAAGTTCAGCGCTCACCGACTGACAAACGAGAACGGCTTAGACTAATTGATTTCGCCGCCTCTAAGAATATGGCCATTTGTAGCACCTACTTTCAGCACAGCCATACCGATACACCTGGTATTCACCACATCAGACAGAATCACAAATCGACCACGTTCTGAATGATGGTCGGCACTTCTTCGACATTATCGACGTCATGACCTATCGTGGCGCTCACATCGACTCTGACCACTATCTGGTGATGGTCAAACTGCGCCCAAAACTCTCCGTCGTTAACAATGTGGGGTTAGATTTCACCAACTCTCAGAAGCAAACACGATTTTGAGGTTTTGTGCGCTTTAAGATATTTGGTGTACTGATCAGAAATAACAAGGGTCGTATCTTACGTTCACCGAATAATTTTAGTAATCTTTTCTAGCCTATTTAGAAAAGGTTATTTTTATATAGAAATGCACGGTAGATTTAAGTTTTAGCATAGAATAGGTTCAAGCAATCTGAACACAGGATTTTCTAGCTCGATCACTTTTCTTTATCTGACCTTACGATGATTTTCTAGTCATCTACGATGATAACTGTCAGTCGCGTACGGATGGAAAGTGGGCCTGCTGTTCAGTGGCAGTGTCGCCAGAGCGAAGGGTCTTGTCGTTACATACCCCCACCCGTAAACCATGGCGAGGATCTGGGGTATCCGAGTGTTGATCGTCAGGTTTACATTTCTCTTCAACGTCAAGAACCGCTAGTTTAACGGCTGCCCTTCTGAATACTCCTGTCGCTGTCTTCACGAGAGCTTGTCGGACTCTGCCATCTCTTCCAGGAAAGACCTGGATGACACGGCCCCGGCGAAATTTTTACTCCATTAGAGCTTCCGAGGAGGAAATGGTTTGGAGTTATTGATTCCTCGTCGGCTGATTCCAGAGGCATGTAGGTCAATGGCCTACAGTTAACCATGGCTTCCGCCTCAAAGAGAATTGTCTCTAAAGTTTCGTCATCCGGAGGACGAGGTGCATCTAATATGGTTCCAATTGCTGCCTTTACTGATCGCACAAGGCGTTCCCACGCCCCGCCCATGTGGGGTGCCGAAGGTGGGATAAAATGCCACTTTGTGTGGGCGCTGGTAAACGTAAGTGCGATTGCTTCATTACGGGATTGGATTTCCCGAGTCAGTTCCTTGCTTGCGCCCTGAAAACAGGTACCATTATCGGTGTAGAATTCTGCCGGGGTGCCCCGTCGAGAAACAAATCTTCGAATAGCCATGATACACGATACGGTGCTGAGGCTATGGACAACCTCAAGGTGAACTGCCCTGATGGTAAGGCAGGTGAAAAGTGCCACCCACCGCTTGGCCTGACTCTAACCGACCTTAACGAAGACCGGACCAAAGTAATCTAGACCCACATGTGTGAATGGTCATACAAAGGATCTCAGGCGAGCCTCCGGCATTGGTCCCATTACCGGTTGAATGGGAACTGCCTTCGTTACACGGCACCAGGTACAATCTCGCATTACCCGACTTACCAAAACTCGGAGCCTTGGGATGTCGAAACGTTGTCTCATTTCATTGGTGATAGTTTCTCTGTTCGCATGGCGGAATCGACAATGGAACGATTCGACTAGCAAAGCCGTAATCGGATGTTTCTCGGGCAGAATCGCAGGGTATTTTGCCTCATACTGAACAAAGGGGGCCGCACCTATTCTTCCTCGCGTTCGTAGAACTCCTTCCTTGTCTAGAAAGGGCCAACGCTTGTAGATACGGCTTGATTTCGAAACAGCGCAGTGCCGTGCTTCCGGCGCACCTTGGGTTGTCTTGAATGCGGCGATCTCCTCAGGAAATGCCTCAACCTGTGCAGTTTTCCAAAGGAAACGTTCTGCCTTCGCCAACTCTTCTTGGTGGAGTATTAGTGGAATTGAGTATTAGTGGTTGACGACGTTCTATCCGACGTTTTAAGTTGTCGACGTATCGCAACACGAATGCAGTCGTCCTTAGCATCCTGTTCCACTTACTGAATCGTGAAGGATCCACGACTGAAAACGAAACCCGATGCAGATGGACAGAACGTAATTCTTCTTGGGTGGTTGCCAAGCTCTGTAGTAGTTTCGGCCAGGAATTTTCATCTCGCTGCAGGAAACTAGGACCACGAAACCACAAACTGTCCGAGTTCAGATTGGGTCCATTTTTCCATTTGGTGGCTTCGTCTGCCGGATTAATTTTAGACGGTACCCATCTCCAGCTGTTTACGTCGGTAGAAAGCAGTATCTCCCCCACGCGAACCGCCACGAACTTGTGGTAGCGACGATGTTCCGATTGGATCCAAGCAAGTACTGTCTTGGAATCGCTCCACAAGAAAGATTCTGCAATTGGAATAGTGTGATGTGCTCTTATAGATTCCAGAAGGCGAGTTCCGAGAACAGCAGCTATCAGTTCCAGCCTCGGAATGGAAATGGTGTTGATAGGGGCTACTTTAGTCTTGGAAGCCACCATCGCTACCTGGATCTGCTCCCCTACTGGAAGCCGAAAGTATGCTACACTAGAAAACGCAGATTCGCTGGCGTCAACGAATACATGTAGCTGTAGTTGATCGAAGTTTCTTGGAAAGGGTTCACGAAAATAGCACCGAGGAATTCTCAGCGAAGGTAGCTGACCAAAGAGCCCAGTCCATTGTTTCCATCGTTCCAAACTGCTATCACCAATTGGGTCGTCCCAGCCAATCTTAGAGATCCAAGTATCTTGGATGAGCACCTTTCCATGGACCAAGAAAAACGAGATGCAGCCAAGCGGATCGAACAAGCTCATCACCACTTTCAGGACCTCCCGCTTTGTCGGTACGTGATTCTCTTCTAGGACCGCTTGTAGATCAGCGCGAGGGGCAAACGTGTAGGTGAACACATCTTCCGTCGGTATCCAAGTACAGACTCCGTAGATTCGCCGCGTGTTACCAACAGGTCTTTGGAGCTTTCTCCTGGTCGCTGTTCAATCCTTCGCAGTACTTCGACGGAATTGGAAAGCATGTTGCGAAGTTCAAAACCGCCCATCGAATGGACGAACTTAACTTCCTCGACGACCTGGACTGCTTCTTCAATTGTTTGAAAACTGTCCAAGTAATCATCCACGTAGTGGTTATCATGAATAGCCGCCGCGGCCCGAGGATACTGGTTTGCGAACTCTTTGGCGTTGAGGTTCTTAACGAACTGCGCCGAAGCTGGAGAGCACGTTGAACCAAATGTGGCTACTTCCATAACGTAGGTCTTTGGCATTTTGGATGGATGTTCCCTCCAAAGGAAGCGTTGGGATTGCTGATCTTCCTTCCGTATCCTGATCTGGTGGAACATCTCTTTTATATCCCCCATGACTGCCACTGGATACTGCCGAAAGCGAGAGAGCACGGCCAGCAGTGGTGTCAAAAGATCGGGTCCTTTGAGGAGATTAGAGTTGAAGGACACATCGCCGACTTTCGCCGCTGCATCCCATACTAACCGAAGCTTGTTGGGTTTTTTGGGGTTGACAACGACCCCTACAGGAAGATACCAGGTTCGCTTGGTATCGCTGGACGCCAATTTCTGTTCTGTAACTTTACGCGCATATCCCTTCTGTTCGTAGTCGCGTATCTGCTGTACTACCCTCTCACCAAGCTCTGGGACCTGGCGAAGCTTGCGTTCTAGCGAAAGCAGGCGGCGTAGCGCCATGGCGTAACTGTCAGGAAAATCTGTCGCATCTGTTTTCCAGAGCAAGCCTGTTTCAAAGCGCTGGCCAATTCGTCGGGTGGTGGACTCTAAGAGCGTTTTAGCACGTTTGTTTTCCTCCGAATCTACTTCCATGCTAGTAGATATGTTGTTCTCGATGGAATAATAATCGCGCAGCTGTTCATTCAGCAATTTATCCGGATCTGATGGAGCAGCAGCGTGGAAGTTCACAGCCACACTTCGAATCGCACTGGCAGGAACTCCGCCGTATATGCTCCAACCGAGATGGCACTTAACGGCGACCGGGTCGTGTGGTCCCCCTTCTCGTAGTTTTCTTGGTACACATAAACTGAGATTGTTCAACCCGATGAGCAGCTTGGGTTGCACATTTGTATAATCCTCAATAGGAAGGCCGCCTAGATGTGGAAAACGTTGAACCATTTCGCCGTAACGCAGCGTCTGTGACGGTAGAACCAGACAGCTTACTGTGCGTACATGGTGAAGGTCGAGAATTGACTTGCTATTCTTCGCAGCAATTTTCAACTGTACTCGCTGCGAATTAGATTCCTCTCGAGAGACGTTCCCCGTCCAATGCAACGTTAATGGTTCGGTTGGTCCATGCGCACCTGTTTGGCCACTGCATCTTCGATGAGGGTTTCTGACGAGCCTTCGTCGATGAAGGCGAAGATCAAAAGCTTTTGGCCCTTCCCGTGCAACACCACTGGGACTATCCGGAACATACAGAATTGCCCAGCAGACAGATGGCTAGCAGACATTCATGATTGTGAATTCGCAATCGCACCATGGAGAAGCGTGTGATGTTTGTGACGGCAACCTTCGGCTTCACAACCTTTCCATGACCGACATGGCCATTTACCGTAGTTGTTAAGGCAAGTGCGGCAGAGGCTTTTCTGCTCCACCAGTTTCCATCGTTCGTCTGTGCTCAGAGACTTGAATCGATTGCATTCCACCAGTCTATGCCCTTCTCGGTTGCAACAAGCACACGGTTTAGCTGGTTTTCCGATCTTGATGACGGAGGTAGTTGATGTTGAAGCGGTTACGGGTCCAGTAGAATGGGTTTGTATGACTCCTTTGTTTCTAGCTTTTGACCGGTCGTTTTTACCGGAACGGTCTAGAGTAGGAAGTTCGTATGAAACTTGGCTGGCCGTAGTCACCATCCCAGCCATAAAATCCCCGAAGGATTGTAAAGTAGCTACCGGAAGACGAGACTTATAGACTGCCCACTCCATTCTCATCGTGCCCGGTAATTTGTCTACCAACTCCTGCATGAGAGCAGGGTTAGAGAGATGCACATTCTGGCCTGCGGCAACAAGGTGATCCACCAACGTCTGCACTGCTATACCGAATTCTATCACCGTTTCCAGTCGATCGTATCGTGGGGTCGGAACTTGATGAATTTTCTCCAGTAAGGACCGGATCAGCAGCTCGGGTCTGCCGTACAGAGTGCGTAAAATTTGAACGACGTGTGGCACACTGGAGGGAAGAAGAAGCTTGCTACGTACGGATTCCAGCGCATTGCCTTCAAGACATTTCTTGAGGCGGATAAGATTTTCTACGTCGGAATATCCGCAGGCTAACGTTGACTGCTCGAAGCTCGTGATAAAGAGTGGCCAGTCCTCCGGACGACCACTAAATTTGGGTAAATCTTTCCCTAGGACTTGCCTCGCTACTAACTGGTTAGTGTCCAGTACTGCTGGGACTGCGGACGATCCGGGTGCTTGCGAATAAGGATGCGATTGACCGATTTCGTTGCCTGTTGGAGCGATTATCGACGGATAGGGTTGCTGATTCAGCGCCGACATCCATGCGGTTGGTTGAACGAGAGGTGGAAACACGCTTCGTGCCGGCTGAGACACATGTACGGTTGCTGTTGAAACGGGTATCAGCGGAGACTGCGATGAATGGGCCGGAATATGTGACGTTTGAAGCATGGGAGCGTTGGATTGAACTGCTGGCGGAAAGGTGGGTAATCTCGCCGGCGGCATAGAACAGTTCGGTACAGTTGCAAAAACTGACATCTGACCGGGAACTGACGAACTAATTGCATTTGGTGGTTGCATTGATGTGCTGGCAGCTGTTTGTGTCAGCGTGGGGAGTGGCATACATGGATGAACGGGTGCCTCGGAGTGTGGTGGTAGGTCCTCTTGTTCTGCCAGCCACGATGACACTTTCTCGATAGAATCTACGTTTGAACCGGACTTACTGCTGCATTCGGACATCTGCTTTAGAAGTTCGTTCTTCTTTTCCATCGATTGCTGCCTCATAACTTTACGCTTCTCTAGGATCTCTTTCTCCTCTCGTAGCTTCAACTCGCGCAAACGGTTTTCCTCATCCAAAAGCTTCCTTTTCTCCTCTAGATGCCGTTGGGCCGCTTCCATTTCACGCTTCTTCAATTCCTCTTCCGCCTCCTGCTTCTGCTGTAATTCCTGCTCCTCAATAAGTTTCATTTGTGCTTCCAGCATGGCCATCCGAGTAGCGGAACTCGCGCTGGAAGGCGCTGGGTTTGCTTTCGTGCCTGCCTTTTTCGACGATGTCCTCGACGACTTCTTGTCATTCTTCTCCGGCGGTTTCAACGACTCTTTGGCTTTAGTACCGGTTTTCTTCGGCTTGCACATACTGCATACATACGGGTAATCCTTTATGCTTCCGTCGACGCCAGCGCAGTTGAAATGCTCCCACTCTTGGCATATATCGCATGTGACCATCTGTTCGTCTGCGGAGTCGGGTCGCTGGCATCTCTTGCAATTAAATCCGGTGACGTTATGATGTCCTTCCATCTTTCACCCTCGTACAAATATCTTAAAGATTTTGTGGGGTTAGATTTCACCAACTCTCAGAAGCAAACACGATTTTGAGGTTTTGTGCGCTTTAAGATATTTGGTGTACTGATCAGAAATAACAAGGGTCGTATCTTACGTTCACCGAATAATTTTAGTAATCTTTTCTAGCCTATTTAGAAAAGGTTATTTTTATATAGAAATGCACGGTAGATTTAAGTTTTAGCAAAGAATAGGTTCAAGCAATCTGAACACAGGATTTTCTAGCTCGATCACTTTTCTTTATCTGACCTTACGATGATTTTCTAGTCATCTACGATGACAACTGTCAGTCGCGTACGGATGGAAAGTGGGCCTGCTGTTCAGTGGCAGTGTCGCCAGAGCGAAGGGTCTTGTCGTTACAAACAACGTACGATACCGACGGCCGCCCCGGTATGACCTAGAGCGGCTCAAGCAACCGGATGTCGCAGCGGCATACGCGCAGCATCCGATTGGTTCGACGGAACGATTGGTTCGACGAGGAGTGCCAGGAGGTTTTGGAGAAGAAGAATGCAGCGCGGGTGGTCATGCTGCAGCAAGGGACCCGGCAGAACGTGGAACGCTATAAACGGAAACGGCAACAGCAGACCCGCCCCCTTCGGGAGAAAAAACGCCGCCTGGAGGAGACGGAGTGCGAGGAGATGAAACAGCTGTGCCGGTCTCAAGAAACGCGTAAGTTCTATCAGAAGCTCAACGCATCCCGCAACGGCTTCGTGCCGCGAGCCGAGATGTGCAGGGATGAGGATGGGAGCATTCTGACGGACGAGCGTGAGGTGATCGAAAGGTGGAAGCAGCACTTCGACGAGCACCTGAATGGCGCTGAGAGCACAGGCAGTGAAGGACGGGACAACGGAGGAAATGCCTTCGTCAGCACAGCGGAAGATGGAAACCAACCAGCCCCCACCTCGAGGGAGGTTAAGGATGCCATTCACCAGCTCAAGAACAATAAAGCTGCTGGTAAGCATGGTATCGGAGCTGAACTCATAAAGATGGGTCCGGAGAGGCTGGCCATTTGTCTGCACCAGCTGATAGGCACAATCTGGGAAACATAACAGCTTCCGGAGGAGTGGAAGGAAGGGGTAATATCAGGGGGGGTATACGCAACGAGGTGCGCCTACCGTTCATGTTTTATGGGTGTATTCGTTTGGCTCACAACGCTGCTAGGCATCCCGTTGTTTGAGTGTTGAAATGCATCAGCATTTGCTGCCTGGCATGGCCCGCGTTTCGACCTGTGCTGTTTGGGTCGGCCCGCGTGAGAGATGATGCTGTTTGGGCCGGCCCGCCCGGAAGATGATTGTTAGGCGAGCTTTATTCGTAGTTGACAGCCGTACACCCACCCTGGGTAATATGCCCCATCTACAAGAAAAACGACAAGTTAGATTGTGAGCACTTTCGAGCGATCACCATTCTGAATGCGGGTACAAAATATTATCCCATGTCATCTTCCGTCGTCTGTCACCTGCAGTAAACGAGTTTGTGGAAAGTTATCAAGCCGGCTTCGTTGAGGCTGATCGACAACGGACCAGATCTTCACTGTACGGAAAATCCTCCAAAAATGTCGTGAATACCAGGTCCCAACGCATCAACTCTTCATCAATTTCAAGGCGGCATATGATAGTATTGACCGCGTAGAGCTATGGGTAATCATGGACGAGAACAGTTTTCCCGGGAAGCTCAGGAGACTGATAAAAGCAACGACGGAAGGTTAGCAAAATTGTGTGAAGGTTCCAGGTGAACACTCCGATTCGTTTGGATCCCGCCGGGGACTACGACAAGGTGATGGAATCTCGCGCCTGTTGTTCAATATTGCATTAGAAGTTGTTATGCGGAGAGCCGGGCTTAGCAGTCGTGGTACGATTTTTACGAAATCCAGTCAATTTGTTTGCTTCGCGGATGATATGGACCTTGAACACCCGCCTGAAACGCGAGGCTGCGAACGTTGGATTGGTGGTGGATGCAACCGAGACAAATTACATGCTAGCATGGTAGGGCCGAGTGCGAAAGGGCTCGCCCAGGTAGCAGTGTTACGATAGACGGGGATACCTTCGAGGTAGTCGACGAGTTCGTCTACCTTGGATCCTTGATGACGGCTGACTATAACGTTAGCTGTGAAATACGAAGGCGCATCATCAGTGGAAATCGGACTTACTATGACATCCGTAAGAAGCTGCGGTCAAAAAAGATTCATACCCGCATCAAATGTACAAAACGCTTATAAGGCTGGGTGTCCTCTACGGGCATGAAACGTGGACGATGCTCGAGGAGGACCTGCAAGCACTAGGAGTCTTCGATAGTCGGGTGTTCAGGACGACCTTTAGCGGTGTGCAGGAAAACAGTGTGTGGTGGCGGAGAATAAACCTCGAGCTCGCCCAACTCTACAGCGAACCAAGTATCAAGAAGGTGGCCAAAGCTGGAAGGATACGATGGGCAGGGTATGTTGCAAGAATGTCGAATGTTGAACCCTACAAAGATGGTGTTCGCTTCGAATCCGGTTGGTACAAGAAGGCGTGGAGCGCAGCGAGCTAGGTGGGAGGATCAAGTGCGTATCGATTTGGGGAGCGTGGGGCAGAACCGAGGATGGAGAGATGCGGCCACGAACCGAGTATTGTGGCGTGTTGATTCAGTGTTAAATGTTTAGATGTTAACATAATAAATGAATAAATAGCTGAAAAATTGTGAGTTTCGTTTTAAAATTTGCAGTAAGGTGTTGGTATTTTTTGTATCGAGGAATAGTTTTTTTTTTTAATTATGCAAATGTCTGCAACATTTGATTTGAAGTGGCGTATGAATCCTTTGCATCTTCGTACCTGCCACACGATAAATACTTGCAAAAATGGACAATCGGAAAAGAAAGCTCTAAGTTAATAACTGTGGATATGCTCATAAGAACACTGAAATGAGAAGTAGGCTCTGTCCCATTTGGGACGTTACGCCAGAAAGAAGTAGAATCATCAATAGAACGCAATGATATTAACTCCGAACAACATGAACAACCTTTCCAAGTAGAATTTTGGCAAAATACAGGACGCTTCAAAACTTATTGGTTCCCCGACGGCTTGCTCACATTCCATCATCAGAACTTCAATCTTGTCGTTCTTTTGCGTCACTTATTTTTTTTTATCAACTTAAAAATTAAATTTGCAAATACTTGTATAATTAATTATGATTCGTTGTTTTACGGCTAACCAGCCGAGTAGAAGCCGAAAAACTAAACATTACACATACATTGCAATTGATGTGACATTTGCGAAAAAGTTACACGTCTTCTCGGTGAGAATCGAATTCACGATTTCATTTTCCATTTAAAAACTATCATAGAATAGATTATCACAATTTTGCATGGACCAACCGTACGTCGGTTTCAATTCATCTACTCCGGAAAATCAAATGCTCTTGGTGCTTTTGTATTGCTCCCTTGAGAAATTCCTAAAACGTTGTTGTATCAAAAGTTTTCTTTGTATGCGCAAATAATTGAGAGAAACTTGTATGCATAAGGCCAGGTTTTTTCACTGATACCAATACGATCAAGAGTTGAGAGCTCGGCAACTAGTTTCCATAGCGCAGAACATTTATTAATTATCCGTTGAAAGGTAATACATAGGTTAACTTATTTAATTGAGTTCAACAAATTAAATAGGGAAAAACTGCTGTAGATGGTAAGGCAAGTACTAATTTGTATATTATTAAGCCATAATTTTGATCATAAACTTGACAGACTGTTCCATTATGTTTTCATTCGTATTTTTATTCGAATATTGGTTGTTTTCCATCTACGATTCGTTCCACGAATACTAAAGGTGATAATACAGCGTATTTTGTAATGGAATACAAACGATGATAAGTTCAATGATGATAGTTCAGTGCAGTGTTAGTAGCGATTGGATGCTCTCTCGAGAGCGTTGATTTGAGTTAGATGGTTCATTCATTTGAAACTGAACAGGTGCACATTCATTTTCAATTAATTTTTCAGATGACTTCTTTTTTTCTGAATATATGTCAATGGCTTATAATGATTGGAATTGTGTTATCACAGGATACAGGTAATATATCATATTTGAAGCATGGTGCAACGTCAAAAATACGTACTTTTGTTTCTCCAGATAACTGTATCAATTCCAGGGGCAGAAATGGAAAATGTGTACCCATTGATCTCTGTCCTGAACTATTAGATATTGCGCGTAAATCTCAAGTGTCTGTGCAAGAAATGGAATTCCTAACTACGAACAATTGTGGTAAAGCAGTGGTAAGATGCAAAATGTACCCTTAAGAATATGCTTTATTACAATAATTAATTGATTGCAGGTGTGTTGTGAACAGTATACAGAGGTGACCAAAAGCAGGAGGATGACACTTCCCGGAGTCGGTGTTTGTGGCTTCGGCCATGCAAGTGAAAAGATCCTGGGAGGCACTGAGACCGAATTGGAACAATACCGTTGGATGGTTGTTATTGAGCGCATAGAAAATGGCGATCGGGAATTGATCTGTGGGGGTGCTCTTATTAACACTTTGTATGTACTTTCGGCTGCGCATTGTATTAAAAACGATCAAAAGCCAGAAAAGTAAGCATTACGCGTCTTTGTTTGGAAACGAATCAAATATTTTATATTTTTAGCTTAGTGTTACGGCTTGGAGAACATGACCTATCGAGTGATCCAGATTGTGATAGTTCAGGAAACTGTAACAATCGCGTTATTTTGGCGAATGTCAGTGGAATAATAATCCATCCTAACTATAGGAAGGAGCGTAATGATGTTGCTCTTCTGAAACTTGCCAAGCCGATTGAATATTCAAATTATGTTCTACCAATTTGCTTACCGGTTTTACCGGCCCATCAAGAGGACTTTATTGGACGAAGCGTTTTTGCTGCCGGATGGGGAAGAAATGGAACAGGTGAATAGAAGTAAAAATATGGTTCAAACACCCTCAGAATTAATCGAAAATGTTTGCGATTTAAGGCGAAGAACTAAGCGAGGTCAAAATGCATGTGGAACTCCAGATTGTTCAGCTCGAAGAGTGTGAGAATTTATTTTCTAGAAGTGCACCCGGCGAAATGCACGTTTGCGCAAGATCCGCTACAGAAGAAATTGGCGACACGTGCGAAGGAGATTCGGGAGGTCCATTGATGATTGAACTACAAGGAACGTGGTTTCAGATAGGGATAGTCAACTTTGGGTTTCCATGTGGTACAGCACATCCGGCAGTTTATGCAAGGACCGCTCATTTCATAGATTGGATACAAGAAAATTTGTTGGAATAGATATTGTTCAATAAAAATAAATGAAAAAAAGACAATCCTGTCCTATTATTACATATACAGTTAGATTCCGTTTTTGGCATGCTCCATTTTTAGCATGCTCCATTTTTGACACCCCCCAATTTTGGCAACAAATGGATCCGTTCTTTGCAACATTTTTGTTGACAATGAAAATTTTGCACATTTTTATTAATATCATTGTGTCTTTCGTTTTAGTCATTTGAAAAGCAATTCAGCTTCACGCTTACCACATTCCAGAACTCAATTTCTGTCGATATTTCCCCAAATCGTATCAATCGTTAGGAGCACCGTACGTAATTATTTAATTCTAGATAGTCGTATGCTCGCAATGTTTTATGAAGTCACTTATCTCTATGAGTTGATACTCATAGATACAGTTAGTGTTCTCAGGCATTCATGTTGTATGAGCAGCCCAATGAGTATGCCGGTAGATGATACAGCAGTAAAAATAATGTTTCTTCGGATTTGAAACAGCTCGTTTGAACAAAGCACAACAATTCACTCAAAATCAAAAAAGTTTATAACTCACACAGAGTTTCTATCATAAATTTCGTTTTGCCTCTTCAGCCCACTGGTATTTTTATTGTGAAGTAACATGCATTTCGTATGTAAAAGCATACCACAACAATAACGGCAAACCAAGCAAAAAGTCGTGTCTCTTAACTCTTTGTAAAATTTTATGAAGTAAATTGCGTATTTCAAGTAAATTCGTATTCAAATGAAGTGTCAACATATAATCCATAGCCCTGACAATAAATGACCCACCAGCTTCTTATATATGCCGTTTGGTTGGAATCATTCAAAAATGACGTCCATCATTTCTGGACAAACGTTTGAAAAGGGCCCAAGAGGTCTTGAGCCTTTTTTTAGAAACGTTGCTGTTGAGCCCTTTTTAGCCCGCCCACGCAAACTAACACCACTATCAGAAAGATTGGTGTTAGTTCTTCCTGAAAGTGGTATTGGTGAGCGTGATCGAGTTGAATTGGGCTCAAGAGCGGCTGGCAAAGCCAATGTTTACCAATGTCGATGTGCCCTTTTGAAATGTTTGTCCAGATTTGGGGGAGGGGAGGGGTATACGAAAGTGTGACAGTGCGTGTATAAGGTATTGGAAAAAGTGTGACAGAGATTCCAGTCTGTGCCGTCGTCGCGATAAGACGTGTTTTAGACTTTTCGTTCATAACACTGTTCGACAAAAAAAGTCGATCTGAATGCACAGAGACCGGACAACCCGGGCTTGAAAGTATAAAAATAAACAAAAAAAAAATGGCGTTTTCAGAATGTTCGTGTCTGCCCCAGGTCATTTTTAAAATATACTTGAACTTTTTGCATTTTTTATTTAAAAATCTAATCTGATCAATAAACCGACACAGTGTTTTATATTCAGGAATTCATGTGCCATATAATGTTTAAAACGTCAAGTCCAATATGAAGAGTTGTAATAAGATTTGCAGGAAGCCCTCCCCCTTTTTTTGCACCCTCCCCATTTTTAAAGTATCGCAAATGATGGAATATTTGATATACAGGGGGTTGTCAAAATAACTGGGACAGGCAAAAATTGGGCCAATTTTGGAATGCTGTAACTTTGACAAAAATTGACCGATTTCAATTCTTTAAGAAGTAATGGACGGGTCAACTAATCTAGTTTTGAGGTGCATCCACGGAGATGAACTATGACCACCGGATACCGGTGATAATCCGGATTTCCGGAAGCATGTCTTATGCAGTAAAATTATGACATGTTTTTAGTAAAGGTCTCGGCTAAAAATTCAAAATTTTACTACACATGTAGATAGAAGATCAAATTCTGAAGCGATTGGTGCGCCAAGTATTAAGATCGATCCAGAAACAACCAAGATATGGCCATTTCCCCGGAATCGGTGCCGGTAGTGGATCCGAATTGGGATCAAACAATTTATTCACTCAAAATATGTCGCGCAATATTGTTTTCTCCCTAGCTTATCATAAAATATCCTATTATAAATTAAAAAAGAGTCTTGTACAGATTCGGCCACTCATGGCGCCGCCAAGTGCCCCGAGGGAACCTTGCATAGGGGACATTTCGATTTTAACACCAAAGCATATCATGCGACGGCTCATTCTTCATGTCTTGTCGTAAATAGGGCAACTGCAGACTCAAAACGGATAGTTGACTACAGTGACTACTTCCGGGACCACCGGATGTTCCAGAGGGAACCTGTAATTAGGGACAATTGAAATTGAACTCCAATACATATCGTGCGATGGTTCATTTTTCATGTCTTGTGCTAAATAGGGCTATTGTAGACCTTAAGTGGATATTTGACTACAGTGGCCACTTTTGTGACCACCGGATATCCCTGAGGGAGGCTGAGATGTCCCCAATGACAGATTCCTCCGGGAAATTCCGGTGGTCTTAAAAGTGGCCACTGTAGTCAAATATCCACTTAAGGTCTACAATAGCCCTATTTAGCACGAGACATAAAAAATGAACCGTCGCACGATATGTATTGGAGTTCAATTTCAATTTTCCCTAATTACAGGTTCCCTCTGGAACATCCGGTGGTCTCAAAAGTGGCCACAATATTTAAATATACACATTGAGTCTACAGTTGTCCTATTTACGACAAGACATGAAGAACGAACTGTCGCATGATATGTTTTGGTGTAAAAATCGAAATGTCCCCAATGATAGGTTCCTTAGGGAACTATAGGAGGTCCCCAAAGTGGCCATTCTAGTTAAATATCCATTTTCGGTCTAAAGTTGATCTATTCATGACTAGACATGAAGAATGAGCCGTTGCACGATGAGTATTGGAGCTCAATTCCAATTGTCCCCGATCATAGGTTCCCTAGGAGACACCCGGTGGTCCCAAAAGTGGCCAATTCAAATAAATTCCCATTTTGAGTCTACAGTTACTTTATTTACGACAAGGCATGAAGAAAGAGCCGTCGCATGATATGTTTTGGTGTAAGAACAGAAATGTCCCCAATGACAGGTTCCTCCGGGAAATTCCGGTGGTCCCAAAAGTGGCCACTGTAGTCAATTATCCATTTTAGGTCTACATTAGCCCTATTTAGCACGAGACATGAAAAATGAACCATCGCACGATATGTATTGGAGTTCAATTTCAATTGTCCCTAATTACAGGTTCCCTCTGGAACATCCGGTGGTCCCGGAAGTAGTCACTGTAGTCAACTATCCGTTTTGAGTCTACAGTTGCCCTATTTACGACAAGACATGAAGAATGAGCCGTCGCATGATATGCTTTGGTGTCGAAATCGAAATGTCCCCTATGCAAGGTTCCCCCGGGGCATTTGGCGGCGCCATGAGTGGCCAAATCTGTACAAGACTCTTTCTCAATTTATAATAGGGTATTTTATGATAAGCTAGGGAGAAAACAATATTGCGCGACATATTTTGAGTGAATAAATTGTTTGATTCCAATTCGGATCCACTACCGGCACCGATTCCGGGGAAATGGCCATATCTTGGTTGTTTCTGGATCGATCTTAATACTTGGCGCACCAATCGCTTCAGAATTTGATCTTCTATCTTCATGTGTAATAAAATTTTGAATTTTTAGCCGAGACCTCTGCTAAAAACATGTCATAATTTTACTGCATAAGACATGCTTCCGGAAATCCGGATTATCACCGGTATCCGGTGGTCATAGTTCATCTCCGTGGATGCACCTCAAAACTAGATTAGTTGACCCGTCCATTACTTCTTAAAGAATTGAAATCGGTCAATTTTTGTCAAAGTTACAGCATTCCAAAGTTGGCCCAATTTTTGCCTGTCCCAGTTATTTTGACAACCCCCTGTACATCAAATATTCCATCATTTGCGATACTTTAAAAATGGGGAGGGTGCAAAAAAAGGGGGAGGGCTTCCTGCAAATCTTATTACAACTCTTCATATTGGACTTAACGTTTAAAACATTATATGGTACATGAATTCCGCTGTCCTGAATATAAAACTCTGTGTCGGTTTATTGATCAGATTAGATTTTTAAATAAAAAATGCAAAAAGTTCAAGTATATTTTAAAAATGACCTGGGGCAGACACGAACATTCTGAAAACGCCATTATTTTTGTTTATTTTTATACTGTCAAGCCCGGGTTGTCCGGTCTCTGTGCATTCAGATCGACTTTTTTTTGTCGAACAGTGTAATTAAGTAAGTGTTTCGATTACGTACTGCCCAGTATGGGTAAGCGAGGACGCCGTCGCTCGAGCAATGGCTCTAAGCAACATCGTGGCAGGAACCCAGAGCGTCCCCAAGTAACCATGCTGCTCAAGCTGCAATTTATGCATATAAACGGTGTACCGTAATCCGGGGTAACATTGATCATTTTTTTTGAGTTTTTCTCAAATTTTTCATTTCACAATACAAAAGTTACAAGTTTTATATTTTTAAAACAAGTACTGGCACCCACCGCTCCTAACTTTATACTTTATTTTGTTTTTCGAAAGATTTAAACATGTTTAAATAAATGTTTTAAGTGATTTTTTGATTCATCTGATATGGGGTAACATTGATCACCCAAGTAAACAACGTTCGGTAATGTTAGAAATGTCGTTACATACTAAAATCATGGCCCCTGAAGCCGAATATGAAGACCAAACTCTTACAAGTCATTTACTTTTTGAGCTATTTCAAAATTAAAAACACCTTGAACCGCGGAATACGCCTAAAAGTAGGCAATTTCCTAAGGGAATTCTACATTCCTAATTGTAATTAGTTAATGTAGCCTAATTGAATAAACTTATAAAAGATTTGACAACGGAATCGTTTTCGTCGATGTCATATTGAGTAACAACCGCATTTTTCTTGATCACATCGTCTGCAGAACTCATGTGAGACATGAATTTTTGGTAGTGTCAGTGAAAGTGCTAGAAATCATTGATTCAAAAAGTTGACAAATTTACGCATGGAGTAAACGCAATTTTGGCAAAAACCTTAATTTTCATTAGCTTATGAGTATAAGAAAGAGAGGCACTATTCATTATTTGAAAATGTTTCATCAATAAATCTTTATTTGAACTTTTAACGAGATGAGTCATTCCGATCAATGTTACCCCGCTGATCAATGTTACCCCGGATTACGGTATTAAAAGCTAGCATTACTATATATGTCCAATTAAAGTTGATTTAAAGTGGGAAAGGGCCCCACAAATGTCGAATTAATGTTATAAGCTATAACTTCAATATGGCTCTAGTGGGGCCTTTTCCCACATATATAGTAATGCTAGCTTTATATACACCGTTTATATGCATAAATTGCAGCTTGAGCAGCATGGTTACTTGGGTCATCACCGATGCTGGCACTGCTGAAAACCTAAGCGAGATGGGAGGATTCGGCGACATTGGCCAAACCGATGACTTCATCACACCATTCATCCAACAGAACGGAAACCAACCATCCAAGATTCCTTCTCTGGTGGTGAAAAGTGTCCCTCTTGGCCAACTTAAGCAGGACCTCTGTGCAAACGGCATCGATGCCCAGTTCAAACTCAAACGAATTGGCATCAAAATCGTGGTCCACACGAAGGAAGCGATGGAAGCTACCAAAGCCTACCGAGGAGAAACCCTTCAAAGCAGTCATTCGTGGTCTACCGATCACGTAGAAAAGCCTCATCGAAGCGGAATTGATCCAGCACTACAAGCTGCAGCCTGTGGCAATCCACGTCATCGCCCGGAAGTTCAGCGAAGGCGACAATCGAGATTGCCTCTACCTCGTCCACTTCCGAAAGGGATCCACCACGCTGAACGCGCTGAAGGCGGTGCGTACGCTGAACGACATGATCGTGACCTGGGAAGCCTACCGTGGTTCACACCGTGATGTAACACAATACATACGGTGCCTGAACTTCGGCCACGGAACTCGAAATTGCAACCTCAAGCCCCGCTGCAACATTTGTGCTCATCCACACATCACAGCGGATTGCCCCCACGAGGATGTAGCAGCCTACAAGTGTGTCAACTGTGGAAGTGGACACAAAGCCTCCGACAAGATTTGCCCCAAGCGCGAGGCATACAAGCAGATTCGGAAGAATGCAGCGACCAGAAACCTCCCCGGAAGAAGAGTTCCCGAGAATCAACACCTGTTCCGCCATGATAAATTCCCGGCCCTCCAACAAAACAGCAATCAGCGCCAGCAACCCAACGTCACCCCGTCTTCGCCCAGACAGCCGAGAACGACCACCGCAACACCGAGTTCATCTCAACATCCGGTTCCCCAGGTGAGTGCTAACGCTGCTTCCTTCCCTGATGATGAATGTGAATCTGTCCCGCAAAGTGGTTCGCTCTATGCCCCAGAAGAATTGGTTAGGATCTTCCTGGACATGTCGGACAAACTGAAACGTTGTCGTTCCCGGCATGAACAAGTAGAAACGTTGGGAGTGTTCTTGATCCAGTATGGTCGATAGTTCTATCCAGATTGTAACTTGGAACGCTAGGTCACTCCGACCTAAAATGATAGAATTTGGACAATTTCTAGTTGATAGGAATATTCAAGTGGCCTTGATCACAGAAACTCACCTAAATCCTAACATTAAGGGGACACGGGAGACCGTGTTATTTTCTCTATCTTTCGTCTCGCTCTTACAATAATCATCAAAACTTTGTGGAAGCAAATCTCGAGTTTTAGAGAACCGATGAAGCTGAAAATTTATCGGGTTGTGCACTACATATATAGAATCATAGTGATACATTTTTGCATCGATATATGGAGTGGTTCATGGGATTTGCTTCTTGAAATGGATAGGGTGATTATGATGACGTCCCGTGCGGCCTTAAGCTGAGTATTCCAAACCACAAAATTATCCGTCATGATCGTCAGGATACCAAAGGTGGTGGTGTCGCCATAGTAATAGCTAATCACTTGAAGTTTAAGGCATTACCCCATTTCAACACCAAAGTTATCGAAGCCATTGGCATAGAGATAGAATCCAGTGTTGGCAAAGTTAGACTCATCAGCGCATACTTTGGGCAACAAACAAAAATTACTGATGGCAGCAGGCTGTCATTCAGTCAGGATCTTAGGAAGCTAGCACACACAAATTGCAAGTTCATCATTGGGACCGACTTTAAAGCCCGGCATCCTAGCTGGGGTAATATCGGGTCTAATGCCAACGGCAAAATCCTGTTTGTGGATCTTCAGGCTGGCATATACTCTATCCATCACCCAGTCTCTCCAACGTACGTAACTATTAAAGGTTCACCATCAACACTTGTCTTTTTCCTGTCAAACTTGTCGAACGGGATTAGTGACCCCGAAACCACAGATGTTAGACTCAGATCACTTTCCGGTAGTTGTAAGAGTAGGAATCACCAGTGAAACAAGACCTTTGACATCCAAGAAGAACTTTCATCGTGTTAATTGGGACAGGTTTCGAAGTTCAGTTGATAATCAACTCAATGCGGAACAAGCTATTGATACCAGGGAGCAGATTGATGATGTGCTAGCAAACCTCATCCAGGTGATCCAAACGGCGGTTGATAACAATGTTATGACCACAACGGTTCGTTCAGAAGTGATAGCATTAGACAATTTCACTAGAATCCTGATAGGTAAAAGAAATGCCCTTCTTAAACAATATCAGAGAACTGGTCATAGAAGACTGAAATCTATTGTGAATCGTCTCAGAAAAATAATAGGCAAAAGGTTGGAAGAAATCAAAAACCAGAAATTCCAAGAAAAATTAGCCAAACTCGACAACAATTCAAGACCCTTTTGGAAAATTGCAAAAATACTCAAGAATAGACCACAAACTGTTCCCCATCTTAAAGTAAACAATCAAATACTTGTAACCCCAGTTGAAAAAGCCAATGCAATAGCCCAAAACATTGTTAAATCTCACGAAATAGGACTCACCATGAATAGCCAGATGGAAGATACAGTTAAACAAACAATAGAAACTTTAAACAACACCAATAGTTATTTACCTGAACAAAACAAAATTAACGTAGAAGAAATCCATTCAATTCTGAAACGACAGAAAAACATGAAAGCACCAGGCGATGATGGCATTCTAAATATAGTACTAACAAATCTAGGTGACAATAGTTTGAACCTCCTCTGCAATATTTTCAACAAATGTCTAAATATAAGTTACTTCCCAAACAGTTGGAAAAATCAAAGGTGATCCCCATTTTAAAACCAGGTAAAGATCCCACGAATGAAAAAAGCTACAGGCCGATCAGCTTACTATCATCAATAAGTAAAATTTTTGAAAAACTAATTCTGCAACGGTTAAATGAACATATCCAAAGAAATAACATTCTCATGGACGAGCAATTTGGCTTTCGCAAAGGCCATTCAACAACACAACAATTAGCCAGAGTAGTAAGAAACAGGATCAAAAGAAACAAAGAAATCGGATATTCAACAGCAATGGCGCTTTTGGACATCGAAAAAGCCTTCGATAATGCATGGCATGAGGGATTAGTTCACAAACTAGTTCGATACAATTTCCTAACCTACTTGGTTAAAATATTACACGACTATCTAATCAATAGACAATTCAGAGTGTACCTTCAAGGACACTACTCCGAACAGCACACAATACAAGCAGGAGTCCCCCAGGGGAGTATTCTAGGCCCAGTCCTCTACTCAATATTTACATCGGACATTCCACCACTTATAGATGGAGAATTATCTTTGTTTGCAGATGATTCTGCCATCCAAGTCAGAGGCAGAATCACTCGATACATTACAGCCAAATTACAAAAATGTCTAGAAACATTTATAAACTACATGAAATTATGGAAAATCAAAATCAATGCCATAAAAACACAAATAATACTGTTTCCTCTAAATCAGTCACCCAAACACAAACCAAACACAAAAATTGTTATAGAAGGAAATGAAATAGAATGGTCTCCTCATGTTAAATATCTTGGCTTAAGGCCGCACGGGACGTCATCATAATCACCCTATCCATTTCAAGAAGCATATCCCAAGAACCACACCATATATCGATGCGAAAATGTATCACTATGATTCTATATATGTAGTGCACAACCCGATAAATTTTCAGCTTCATCGGTTCACTAAAACTCGAGATTTGCTTCCACAAAGTTTTGATGATTATTGTTGGAGTGAGACGAAAGATAGGGAAAATAACACGGTCTCCCGTGTCCCCTTAACAACAGATGCAAAACTTTTATTCAACAAACATGTAGAACACACTAAAACTAGATGCCGCATACTACTGAATAGACTTTACCCATTAATTAACAAAAATTCAAAACTAAACATAAAAAAACAAATAAGCAATATATAAGCAAACAGTACTACCTGTATTGGACTATGCAGCTCCAATATGGGACATTTGTGCCAAAAGCCACAAAAAGAAACTTCAAATCATACAAAACCGATTCTTAAAAATAATCTTTGGCTTAGAGAGAAATACAAGATCTACTTTAGTCCATGATATGGCACAACTAGAACTACTGGAAGCGAGATTCCAAAAACTAAAAGAAAAGTTTGTAAACAAAACAAGATTATCAGAACATGAAACAATACGAAACATTTATAATTAGTAGTTAGTAAGTAGAGTTAAGTTAGGCTAAGACCAAACAAAAACAGAAACAAAGTTTCAAATGTATACCACATTTAGTATAAACATCCAACAAGAAAATGAAGACTAAAGTTTATATGCGTAATTGGTAATTCTTTTAAATTGTAATAACAAATCGATGTATTTAAAAGCTGAAATAAAAAATGATTTTATGCAATAATGTGACAGAGATCATCCACTACACGTGACAGAGATACAGCACCACCAGTCACAATCTGAACCGCACTTATTTTTCAATAAGGCCATACACGTATCTTAAGTACGAAGTATACTTTGTAGGACGATCGATTTTTTAAGAAGAGATCCATTTTTTTATACCAGTGGATGCGGATCGCATGAGATAATCAGCATGTCCCGTATGCGATCCTGGTGATATAGAGCTGAATCTAAGTGTTTTCTAACTGGATTCTGGACAATCCTTACGAGATCCTATGTTATTATAATTTAAATTCTGAGAAGCAATTTTCAGCATATTCTTGAAAATACTGCGCGAAATCTGGGTATTCCTTCGGACAATAGGGGTTTCCTGTGAGATCCTGAGATTGTATTATTAGTTATTGGGGATGCTGTGCGAAATCTGTCGATTCCTTGTAACCTCTTAAGATTTCTAAGGCGTGATGTGAATTTCTAGCGGGACACGATGAACTTCTAGTAGTATTTTGAACATTTCGGGAAAAATCTTGAAGATTCTAAATATGTTTCCAGCGGAATTTAGATATTGTTAATGGTAATCTAAGAAGTCCTTCTGGACTGTTGAGAATTTCCATCGGAGACTAGATAGTTTTCAGCAATATCGCAGTGGAATCTGAAAATTCTATGCGATATCCGCAAAATTCTTAGCAAGCTCTTAGATAGCGGGTTTCTGTGGATTATTAACGGACACCTAAATATTCTTATCGGGGTTTTATAGCGGGATCCTGCGAATTTCTGTTGAATTCATATGGTTTATTTATAACGAACAAGCTCAACCTCTCAAACACAATTAAAATCATTTCAAATTAAAGTGATGAGAAGCTTATCTGTATATTATACGAAATAATGGGCCACAGTTAAGGTGAAACATCTCGGAATCCAAAGATGGCCTTCACAATGGCCGACTTGTGCCCCTACTCACGTTTTCAAAGGCACAAAACTGGAGAAATAGTTAGCAAACGTTTCTGATCTTCTTAATTTAAGCTTTCTGCTAGTGCATGAAGCCAAAATAAAAAGTTCACTGTTGTTGGATGCTTTCTTCGCGAGATTTGTGCCTTTGAAGTTTCAGTACAATCTTAGAGATTGATTCCAAACTGTTTCACCTTAAAGGTTGCTCATGCGGCTTTCAGGTCGCATATTGAGTAGGGTAAAAGCACTACGACCTACAAGAAATCTGTGCCAATTTTCGGATTTCCATACAAAGTAGGCCAAAATCGTATGAATGAGTCGAAAATAAGTGCTTTTCCCCTTTCACTATTCTATACCATTTAGTAATAAATTCTGGAGAAGTTTCTTATCCATATTTCTATGGAAAATCATATTGAAGGCTTAGTAAATAGTATGTTTCAAAAAATCGCATAGGCTTTATGTGCAACAATTGATTTAAGCTGTTTCTGCCATTTTGAAAGTAGTTAATCATTTGGTAAGAGATGCCTTACTATGCAAGAAATATAATCTTGAAGAGCCATTTTCAAATAACCAAATTTTATCAAATATGACGCTTGTGCTTAAAAGATAAACTGATTTGTTATGATCGCTGAATTAAAAATATCATTCAGTTAACACTTAGAACTATTTTTTTGTAAATACGTTTCTAATGAAATGTATTGTATTTCTGTATTCTTGTACTATTTTGAAGAATTGTCCAATTTTTGAATAAGTGTCACTATTGCGATTATTGTTTTTTCATTTCCAATGTACACAAATAGTATACATAAAGCTTATAAAACATCATTGAAGATATATCAGCAATGAAATGTGTGTGAAACGTTACAATTAATATTATGGGTCTATAGATTTAAAGCATAGTCCTATTCTACCTAGAACTGCTTCGAAATCAACCGTTTTGAAGTCTGAAGTCTGTCCATCATCCCATCTGTTCCATAATAATGATGTAACAACATTCAAATGATATTCTTGAATTAAAAAAAAGGGTTCCGATTTTGGCATGGTTCCGTTTATGGCAACTGAAAATTTGGACTTTGTTGCCAAAAACGGAACCCCACTGTATTAAACATATTTTGGCTTTTCATTGACTATTAATCATCTTCTTGTAGTATATTGAGTTAATTTTTATTATTTATTGTTTTATTACGATTTTTGAATATTTGAAACATTTTACAAACTATTTAGTTTCTATCAATCCCCTCAAAAATGGTATATACGAGTACCACTTCTAGTACTGCATTTGGTCCCTGTAGTAGAGTTATGTTATTAATAAGTATTAAGCTGCTAACAAGTAGGCCTGGACATTCACTGACAACGACTAATCATGTTACAAAGGACATTCTGAAATAAACGTTCAAAAGAGTAAGAACTGTTTTACTAAAACTTCAGAAGTGGGATATACCAAAAAAAATGCCCGTACTAAACCATTTACGATCGGAATTTGAACAACTGGAGAATTTCGGAAGCGGTCTTCCTTCTCAAGATGTCAATATACAATCCGAAGGAAGAAATGCGATTTTGGAAAGGAATAACTGTGAATCGTCTAGGAGTGGAAGCAATGAAAGATTTGGGAGTGCTGAGCAATTTTCGGAAATAGCAGTCAAAAATCGAAATACTACCGCGACAAACAATTTTATCAAGATGCATGAATGGAGTTCGTTCTTGCCGTAATTTTCGGGATCGTCGGAAGAAAACGTCAACTTTTTTTTATCTATGGTCGAGCAAATCAAGCAAACATTTGAAGTCGAAAATCAAGTAATGAAGCTACTCATTTTCAAACAGTTAAGAGGAAATGCACAGATTTGGTTATCATCTCAACCAGATTTGATGTTGAAGGATTATGAAGAAATAATTAGTCAGTTGAAGTCTACTTTTGGAATTACTGTAAATACTGTTGAAACACGAAAAAAACTAGAAGCAAGAAAATGGAACGTAAATGAAAGCTTTTTGGATTTCTATATTTCTAAAAGAAGTTTAGCTGTAACGTTGGAATTGAATGAAGCAGAACTTGTGGAATACGTTATTGAAGCAATAACAGATATTCGCCTAAAAAATCAAGCTAGAATGTGTGGAATTTCAACAGCTGAAGATTTTCTTCAAGCATTCAAGTCCATCCAACTTCATCTGAGGCGTCCATCAAACGTTCCTGTGTACTATAACTGTGGTCAACCTGGACATATAGTTGTAAACTGTCGAAGAAATGTACAACGTTATACAAACTATTTGGGTGGAGCTCCGTATCAGAAGAAATCGATGACCAGAAAGACGACTGTGATCAACAAACCTGCGAATGTTGCTGTGTTAACTAATAATGAAGTTTCAGCTGATAAGACTACTACAAACTATGACGGACTAGTAGACATGTACTTGACTGACTCCAAAATTAAACTGCAAACATTATTTGACACAGGTAGCCCCGTTTGTTTGATACGCCTTGGTTCGATTGATCAGGAAAAAATTTGTCCTTATAACGAAAATAAAATATTCAAGGGTATCGGAGGAACTCGGTTGGAAATTGTTGGCAGATTAGTAACTAATGTTTGTATTCAAAATTTATTTTTCAGAATTGAATTTTTGGTGATTCCTGATTCGGCTATGATGTCATATGATGCTATAATTGGTAGAAATGTTATCTTGAAGCCTGGAATGAAAACCATAATTGAAAATCGTCAAATTCGTATTTTTTGGACTCCTATTATTGATGGTGAAATGAACAAAGCTGAACAAAAGGTAACAAGTATTGTAAAGTTAGTTGATGATAAGAAAATCATTGAACAATCTGCTGATATTGGTAGTGATCATTTGGAAAATTTACTACAGATTTTTAAAAGCTATTACTTCAATTACAAACGACCTGCTAATCCTCAAACTAATTATGAAATGAGAATTACTCTTAAATCCGGTGCACCATTTTATTTTAAACCTAGAAGACTTTCACAGTTAGATAAGTTGAAAGTTGATGAAAAAATTAAAGATTTACTCGAATCAGGCATAATTAAAGAGAGTGACTCGCCTTTTGCA
This sequence comes from Aedes aegypti, assembly GCF_002204515.2. Taxonomy (NCBI): domain Eukaryota; kingdom Metazoa; phylum Arthropoda; class Insecta; order Diptera; family Culicidae; genus Aedes; species Aedes aegypti. The sequence goes on from NC_035109.1 coordinate 245,811,479, forward strand.
AGTCCAATAGTTTTAATCCCGAAGAAAGATGGAGATGTAAGGCTGTGCATCGATTACAGAAAACTAAATAAGGACACTTATCGCGATAACTATCCGTTGCCACTTATAGAAGATATATTTGATAAACTAAAATACAAATCCATATTTTCAATACTAGATTTGAAGTCAGGATTTAATCAGATAAAAAATGCTTCTGAGTGCACTAAATTCACGTCTTTTGTAACTTCTTCTGGACAATATGAGTATTTAAGAGTTCCGTTTGGTCTTTGCAACGCGCCAGCAGTATTTCAAAGATTCATTACAAAATTTTCAAACATTTAATTGATGAAGGTAAAATTGTTGTTTTTTTGATGATATTTTAATAGCATCAGAGACAATAGAAGAGCATTTTGCAATTTTGCAAGAAGTTTTGAAAATTCTAAGTAATAATTTGTTAGAGCTTAATTTTGAAAAATGTAAATTTTGTTTCAATGAAATAGATTATCTAGGTTATACAATAAATAAATTTGGAAGAAAGCCAAGCCAAAATCATATTCAATCCGTCATCAACTTTCCGAGGCCTAAAAATGCAAAGGATGTTCAAAGATTTTTAGGGTTAACCAGTTATTTTAGGAAATTTATTCAAAACTTTTCAACTATTGCTAAGCCGTTACATAATTTATTACGAAAAAATGTAGATTTTGTGTTCAATAAACTTGAAATTGATGCCTTTGAGCAATTGAAAAATAAATTTATTTCTGCACCTGTTTTATCAATTTACGATATAAAAGCTGAAACTCAATTTCATTGTGACGCTAGTTCATATGGTTTCGGAGCTTTTTTGCTACAAAAACAGAAAAATGAAAAATTTCACCCAGTGAGCTTTTATAGTAAAAAAACTGATGATTATGAAAGTAAATTGCATAGATTTGAGTTAGAAACGCTTGCTGTTGTACACGCTGTAAAACGTTTTCATGTTTATTTGTCAGGAATAAAATTTAAAATTTTCAAAGACTGTAATGCTTTGGCACAAACTTTGGCTAAAAAGGAAATCAACCATAAACTAAGCCGATGGGCTCTCTTTTTGGAAAATTATAATAATTGTTTGGAATATAGGGATGGGGATAAAATGAAACACGTTGATGCATTGAGTAGGGTCACAATGAACAATTTGGAAAATGTTTGTTTATCTAACCAATCAATAGAAAATCATGACATATGTATATTGGATACCGAAGAAATAGAGAGAAATATTATTGTATCACAGGAACAAGATAAAAAATACGAAACATTAAATTACATTTAGAAACAAGTACTTTTCCTAATTTTGAAATGAAAAATGGTATTTTATTTAGAAATGTTGACAGAAAATCATTATTAGTTGTGCCAAAGACAATGATTGATAATATAATACGATTATGCCATGATAATTTAGGACATATTGGAGTTGAAAAAACAATGATTGAAATAAAAAAATGCTATTGGTTTGCATGTATGCGAAAATTTGTTACAAAATACATCAATAATTGTTTAAGTTGCATTTTTTACAATCCTCCGGATTCTAAAAAGGAAGGATTCTTAAAGAATATAGAAAAAGGTAATCAGCCGTTCAATACTATTCACGTTGATCACTATGGTCCAATCCAACAAGCTTCTTCGAAAAATTTTAAATATATACTAGTTATTGTAGATGGGTTTACAAAGTTTGTTAAATTTCATCCTACAAAAACAACAAATACTGATGAAGTTTTGAAAAATTTACAAATGTATTTTAATCACTACAGCAAGCCTACTAGAATAATAACTGATAGAGGAAGTTGTTTTACATCAGATAAATTTAAAACTTTTTGCACTTGTCAGTCTATTGAGCATATTAAAACAGCATGTCGAACACCAGAAGCAAATGGACAAGTTGAAAGATTAAACAGAACTCTTTCTCCAATGATTGCAAAATTGATGAATGATACGGGTCTTAAATGGGATCAATTGTTGAAGAATATAGAATACGTTTATAATAATACTTTTAATAGGTCTATTCAAACTTTTCTAGTGTTTTACTTCTTGGTGTATTGCAAAAACCTTTGAATTCAGATAATATTAATATTGAAACATTTGTTAGAAATAATCAACCTGCAACTGAAAATCCTGGAATATTAGAGATAAGGCAAAAGGCAAACGCGTGCATAAAAAAACTTCAGGATTACAATAAAAAGATGGTTGATAAGAAACGAAAAGGTGTACAGGATTATAAGGAAGGAGGTTTTGTAGTTCTCAAAACAAATTACGAAAATAAATTGTCCAAAAAATTTAAAAGACCCTATATAATCAATAAAACACTTCCAAATGATCGATACCTTGTCACGGATGTTGATGGTTTTCAAGTCACAAATTTACCTTTCAGTTCTGTTTGTTTACCAAATAATATGAGAAAATGGATATCAGATTCTAGTTCATTGATCAATTATGGTGTCAATGAGGACATTGACGAGTCAGGATGACCGAAATGTAGTAGAGTTATGTTATTAATAAGTATTAAGCTGCTAACAAGTAGGCCTGGACTAGAGTGTCCATTTCCCGGCCATTTTGCTCGTCCTATGCTTGTCCCGGGAAATCCCGGGATCCCGGGATTTATTAAATTTTTAACAAAATTAGCGTTTTGGTTGAAATGGAAGCACAAATTTAACAATACGATTTTTTCACTGCAATAAACAGATAATGTAACTTTTCAAAATAGTGTGATAATTATAGCAAATCGCATTTCAGATAAGACTTATTCATTCTGATGAAGTTACCTAACAAAAATCAAAACTTAGCTTGACTAATTACGGGTTCGCATTGTTTTTTTAATTCTCTATAACATTTTTATTTTTATTTATTTTAAAGCAATTTGCTTCAAACATTTGAAAAGTCATAAAAACTTTTGAACAAAAGAAATGATTAAAGATCATTGAAGGTATTGTAGATCATGCAAAAAGTTAATTACTGAACATTATAGACTGAAGTTTACTGCCGTGAATCACTAGTCAATGCTATCTGCATTTTGGTCAAAATTGAGTTCATATCAGTTTTCATTATATCTTCTAACTTCTAAAGATCTTTCAGCTGCGCTAACGAGAAATCACATTTTGTTCAGTAAAATTAGGAAAAAACACCAAGTCGAATTGTCCCATAGTTAAAAGTAAACGCATGTCAATCCCACTGCAGATTTTCACATCGTGTAACATGAAAATGAATCGTTATTTGGTCATCTTTATGTTTTTCTTGGAATGGTAACGGAGTGAACAGCGATCATGGAGATCGAAACATGTTCCAATCTCTTGGAATTTTTTTGAATATTTATATGAAAAACGAGATTGAAAATTTCTCAGTCCATTTTCTCAATGTCTACTTTTTACAGATGGTACTGACTTGCGATTTTCGGCAGTTTAGGTGTACTTTTAAATTTATTATCTCAGCATAGGCTTATAAACGGCTAATGTTGAAAATAGAAGCATTGAAACTTTGTAACTAGACATATAAGAATATGTGTTTCTTACTTGGTATATTAATCTTTTCGAGAAAATAATAACTCGTTTTTTAAATTATTTAACTTTTCTATTTTATTAAATAAAGGGTGATAGTCAGGAAAATTATCATTGTTTTTCATTAAAATTTAGTGATTTTCATAAAATTCTACGTACTTTTTGGGAATCCCGGGATTCCCGGGATGTTAGAAAAAAATCCCGGAAAACGGGAAATCCCGAAATTTATCAAATCCCGGGATTTTATGTCCCGGGATGGACACTCTAGCCTGGACATTCACTGACAACGACTAATCATGTTACAAAGGGCATTCTGAAATAAACGTTCAAAAGAGTAAGAAGTGTTTTACTAAAGTCCCGTGATACTGCAAAAGGTATCCAAGTTTGACAGATCGCAGTACACTTTGCAGGGAACTCTAAATTTTGCTCTATTACATTATGTGCCATACAATTTTGGGCGACAGCAAGGAACATGGAGGTCTTTATTTCGTCTTTGGTCCGCGGCTACTAAGCAAGATGTCTAGGTTCGATTCCTGGTGGGTCCAGGATCTTTTTGTAATGGAAATTTCCTTGACTTCCCTAGGCCTAGAGTAACATCGTACCTGCCACATGATATACGCATGCGAAAATGGCAACTTTGTCAAAGAAAGCTCTCAGTTAACAACTGTGGAAGTGCTCATTGAACACTAAGCTGAGAAGCAGGCCCTTTCCCAGTGTGGACGTAATGCCAAGAAGGCTCGTTTAATAAGCATGTTTCATAAATATCTATGCAAATTTTTTAATGCCTAACTGGATTAGACAATTTTTTAGTGGTTTGTCGATTTCAAATGATAATTTGACATTTCTTCTTATGATTTCTATTTGCTGTCAGGAATTTGAATCACAGTGTCCGGAATATAAGGCAAAAGAAAGGAAGCGTCTGGAATAAGAATAATGAAGAGCCCAAATGCTTCGTTTTTTTTATTATTCATGTTGCGGAATCAAAAGCTTCAGGCACTACTCGAAAGATAGGTAAATGATTTGAAGGCACGATTGCGCGGAGGAATCATACAGAATGATTTATTTTATATGATTTCTGATGAGTTTTTCGCCACTGAGGCCTTAAGTATTCGATTTTTTTTTCCACTGCGACCATTTGTTTGACCTATTGTGATACATCACCCATTTTAATGTATAACCGTATTCAAGGTGATAGATTACTATGATTAGTTATCCTCAACTCATGATTTCGGTATTTTCAAAATGGGGAATCATATGTCGTATAAACCGAACTACTTTGAATGGAGCTAAGGACCATATATCAGAGGGTTGTAGAAACCCTTGATCAAGATGCTTTAATCTCACAGCAAAAAGTGCAACGCAGTTACACGGAAGGTGTTCAGAGGTTTCTGTTTCCTCGCTACAAAAGCGACAACTATCATCTTAAATTCTCTTGATTAATCGTAAATGATATTTAACTAAACAATGTCCTGTAATTAGTCCTGTGTATGCACACAGGTCTTTTTTAAACAAGGCGAGAAGTTTTTGTGTATTTGATTTATTGGGTGTTATAAACTTTTTAGATTGGCGGGCTTCAATAGTTTTATTCCAGTTGGTGTTTACCATGGCTTTTTCCCAGTTCCTGAGCTCCATTTTAATGGAGCATGGTGAGACTCCACAGAAAGGCTCTGGCCCTTGTAAATGTTGAGATGATCCAACTCTTGCCAGCTCATCTGATTTTTCATTTCCTTCTATTCCCTAATGCCCAGGTACTCAGTAAAGAACTATAGTATTATTTACCGATAATTTTTGAAGTAAGAGAGTACATTCCCAAACCAACTTTGAAGTACATGTGTATGATTTCAAAGCAGGGATTTTTTTTTATTTCCGTACGGGTTTGGGCCGAAGGGTCTCAGATTTTCATGAAACTTTTTCCACAGGCAGGGCTCATCAATATATGAATAAAAAAAAATGAGAAAAATTCAGGGTCGCCTATTTTCCCGGAAAACTCAGTACAGGTCGGACTCGATTATCCGGAGACTCGATTATGCGGGGACTCGATTATCCGGGATTCGATTATCCGGAATTTTAGACTCGATTATCCGGAATTTGTTTTTTGATGTTCTTGTTTTTCAATTTTTATCCATAAATCTGAGATAATTGGGTATTGCAATATACAATATGAATGGTTTTGCAGTTTAGAACATATTTAAGAAAACAGGGGTTTTAAAAGGAATTTTTTGTGTATGCTGGTCAAATTCTTTTTTTCTTGTAAAGACCCCTACTATTGCTAGAAAAAAAATTCTGGCTACGCCACCACGTCATATAAATAAAATAACAAAAAAAGATAATATTTAAGTTCTTTTGTCAATGATTTTAATTGTTAATAGTGATTCGATTATCCGGAGGATTCGATTATCCGGAGTGAAATAAAAATCGATACTCCGGATAATCGAGTCCGACCTGTAGTAAATTTTTTGTTTTCTCCTGACACTACTTACTTTGAAAAATCATAACTCAAGAACGAAGCATCATAGAAACAAAGTTTTTTTTTATGAAAATGAAAGCAAATTTTCTCAGGAATAAAAAAAAATATTGACTGGAAAAAGTTTTCCACAAAATTTTCCACCGTTGAGAAAATTCATAAAGAAAAGCCAGAAAAACTATGCTCCAACTCGTGGAAAAATTCAAAAAAATATTTTTGAGAAGATAATTTCATAAGCTTTAATCGCTGAAATGTTTGAAATGTACTTTTTTTTTTCGTTTTTGAGTTATGGCCAATTTTGTAAAAAATGTGCAAATATGCCATTTTGAGCCTTTTCTTTGAAAAATCATAACTCAAGAAAGAAGCATCGTAGAAACAAAGTTTTTTTTTATGAAAATGAAAGCAAATTTTCTCAGCAATAAAAAAAATATTAACTGGAAACAGTTTTCCACAAAATTTTCCACCGTTGAGAAAATTCGTAAAGAAAAGCCGGAAAAACTATGTTCCAATTAGTGGAAAACTTTTGAGAAGGTAATTACATAAGCTTTAATCGCTGAAATTTTTGAAATGTACTTTTTGTTTCGTTTTTGAATTATGGCCAATTTTGTGGAAAATGACCATAAAAGCTTTTTCTTTGAAAACCCATATTTCAATCGAAGCATCGGAAAAACAAAGATTTTTTATCAATGAAATTGCAAATTTTCAGGCTTCCGAATTCTCACTCACTCTCACGATAATGGATTTATCCCTCACAGTAATTTTCAGCGATCAGCTGCCTTGCGATTTTATCCGTCCACAAAACAAAGCGAAAATAGATAATTGCACATTTCCGCAGCTGTGAGAAGTTTGTTTTCTCTTTCTCCGATAAATGGAGAATTTTTCCTGTATCCATCGCCACGAGCAGCAGTTGCTTATATGCACCAAATTAACCACTCCTTTGGTCAAGTTGGTGTGGTAGTATGGTTAGCGTGCACGTATCGCGGTTGTTTTTAGCAATGTTCTAGGTTCGAATCCCGTCGCCGGCACTAATTTTTGTTTATCCACATAGTGATAATTCTCCGGAGCAGTTGGTGAGCGAAAATATGAGTGAAAAACAAATTATCCACAGAGTGGAGTGATTTTCGTTTATCCACCTTCGTAGCTCCAGGGAAAATTAGTGTGAGCGATAAAAGATGTTCACGCGAGGAAGCGAAAAAAGCATTCTCCTTACGTGCGAAAAATCGTAGATTTCGCATCATTGATACAAAAATTCAGAACCCTGCAAATTTTCTAAAACATCTGAAAAAAAGATATGGGATTGGTTTTAATGAAGTATAAGTCGGAATGGATGATATTTTTAATGAAAAATTACACCGCTAAGAAAAACTGCAAAAAAAAACTGTTTCTGCCTCAATTTTTCATTACATTGAAAAGGGATTCTTTCTTTTCTATGGAACAAATAAGATTATTATAATTTTTTTTATTCAATTATTCAGTATATAACTAACATTTTCATCTTAATACTATCTATTTTTTCAACTGGGAAGATTGTCTTTGGTTGCTAACACCAGAAGATTTTCGTTTTTTTGTATTATTAAGAACAAAGCATGCTGTATTTTCTTGCTTTTCATGTGCATCTGAGAATTCACTAGCAAAAATGCTTCGTTCGTTTTTTGGTATAAATGAATGATATTTTTTTTGTTCCAGGAATTGAGACAAGGTTAGAACATCTCTCCCGAAGAAATTTTTCAGCCTCTGAATAGTCATTTTCAGTTGCATAGATAAATTCCCAATCTTTTTTAAATTGGTCTTTCACCTTTTGCGACACAGCCCAGTCGAAAAATTGTTTGGCGTTATTAATTTCTGCTGACTTTTCCCATATCTTTTTTCAGATGTTTTAGAAAATTTGCAATTGCTTCGATAAAGAATCTTTGTTTTTCCGATGCTTCGATTGAAATATGGGGTTTCAAAGAAAAGGCTTATATGGTCATTTTCTACAAAATTGGCCATAACTCAAAAATGAAAAAAAGTACATTTCAAAAATTTCAGCGATTAAAGCTTATGAAATTACCTTCGCAAAAATATATTTTTGAAAGTTTTCCACTAATTGGAACATAGTTTTTCCGGCTTTTCTTTACGAATTTTCTCAACGGTGGAAAATTTTGTGGAAAACTGTTTCCAGTTAATATTTTTTTATTCCTGAGAAAATTTGCTTTCATTTTCATAAAAAAAAACTTTGTTTCTACGATGCTTCTTTCTTAAGTCATGATGTTTCAAAGAAAAGGCTCAAAATGGCACATTTGCACATTTTTTACAAAATTGGCCATAACTCAATAACGAAAAAAAAAGTACATTTCAAAATTTTCAGCGATTAAAGCTTATAAAATTATCTTCTCAAAAATATTTTTTTGAAAATTTTCCACGAGTTGGAGCATAGTTTTTCCGGCTTTTCTTTACGAATTTTCTCAACAGTGGAATATTTTGTTGAAAACTTTTTCCAGTCAATATTTTTTTTTTATTTTTGTGAAAATTTGCTTTCATTTTCATAAAAAAAATTGTTTCTATGATGCTTCGTTCTTGAGTTATGATTTTTCAAAGTAAGTAGTGTCAGAGGAAAACAAAAAAATTCCAACTGAGTTTTCCGGGAAAATAAGCGACCCTAATTTTTTCGCAACTTGTTTTTATTCATTTATTGATGAGCCCTGCCTGTGGAAAAAGTTTCATGAAAATCTGAGACCCTTCGGCCCATTTTGTACGGAAATAAAAAATATCCCCAGCAGCGAGCGCTGCTTGGCTATCAGAAAAAATGCATATGTTGGAATGCTTGTATTTTCTTTTTTGGCAAATAGAAGCACATTCTAGTATAGCTTGTATTTCAGCCTGGAAGACGGTTGGCTATCTACCTATTGAGACTGATAAACATACACCGGGACCTGTAACACCAGCTCCCCCTTGATCGTTTTGTTTGGAACTGTCAGTATAGAAGAATATTGAACCTAAGCGAATTTGTGGTCCTCCCACATCCCAGACAGAGCGATCCGGCTCTACTACATTGTACCTACGATCAAAATAAAATGTCGTTACCATCCAGTCATTGTTGACTGCAACTAATGGATTAATTATAACTTTTTTTCAAAATTTTCAAATGATCTTTTATGACACCATCATAAAAAACCGTAGTTCGTTTAAGCCGTAGTGCGGCTTTTCCAGCATCTAGTTGAACGAATTGATACAGAGGGAGTAGATTAAGCATTGCATCTAATGCTTTTGTAGGTGTGCTGCGCATTGCGCCTGTTATGGATATAGTAGCCAGTCTTTGTACTTTTTCTATTTTTTTTATTGCACACTTTTCCAAAGTCTTTGGCCACCATACTAATAAAGCATATGTTATTCTGGGTCTCACAATAGCCATGTATATCCAGTGGATCATAGCTGGCCGCAGTCCCCATTTATTTCCAAAAGTTCTTTTACTTATCCATAGTGCATTTGCTGCCTTATCGAGTATGTTACTTAGATCCCAGATATTTAACTCCCAGAACTTACTTACTCCCAGATATTTAACATTCGATGAAAGTGTCATTAAAGTCCCTCTCATACGAAGATCAGATATCTTGAATGTTCTTTTTTTGTAAACGGAATGATGCTTGTTTTGTGAGGATTGATGTCCAGTCCTTCAGATTCGCACCATTTAACGATCAACGCTCCGTCATCGTAATCATCGTCATCATCGAAACTTTAAAAGCAGTTTTTCTTTTCAAAACTAAAAATTTTTCGATGCAAATGTGTTCACTGTGTTTCAGTTGGAGAATAGAATACAGTGAACGCATTTTCCTGTAAATTTTCTTGATTTTGAGCGAAAAAACTGCTTTTGAAAATTTCGAAATCAATGACGGATCCTGCCCCCTTAATAGTGTAGTTTATAGCTGCTTGCATTCTGCTTGCTATGATATTGTCATGTCTTCCTCTGACTACAGTCGACTCTCCACTTCTCGATGTTCTACATCTCGATATCTCTCCCTATGTCGATGATTGCTTCGGTCTCTTCATTCTGCATACGATTTCTCTCTCCATATCTCGATATGCTCCTTATCTCGATATCTCCATATCTCGATGTGTTCCTGTTGATTGTTTGTTCCCAATTTTCTCTCCGTATGTCGATATGAACATTATCTAAGGCTACTAGACTAGACTTAAGCGATTCAGAACAATTTGGAAACTTGAAATGAAGTTTGTTTGTTTATTATTTTCCTAGTAACGGAGTGATTTTCAATCTAGTGTTCATTAAATTAATGTTCTTTGTCTCAATCTTATTATCTCGATGGTCCCTTCGATATCGAGAAGCGACTGTATAATAACAATGTCATCTGCAAACCCAATTACTTCAAATCTCTTTGCTTCTAAACTTGCCAGTAGTTCATCAACAACAAGTGACCAGAGAAGAGGCGAAAGAACGCCTCCTTGTGGACATCCTTTCACTGCTTTAACAGATATTAATTAACTACCGAGTTTTGCTGATATTTTACGTTTTGATAGCATTTCATTGCGTCGATATTGAAGGGACCATCGACTCATGGAAATATCGAGCAATGGAACAGCAATCCTTTGGGAAGCTGCTTCTAGGGATCATCATAGTAACCATGACATTTTGTTTTTAGTATGGTTCCATGAGTCAATATCGAGTCGTGGAACATCGACTCATGGAGGTATCACTGTATGCCGTTTTCGCATTCGTATATCGTGTGGCAGGTACGATGATACTGTATGCCCAGGGAAGTCAAGGAAATTTCCATTACGAAAAGATCCTGGACCGACCGGGAATTGAACCCAGACACCTTCAGCATGGCTTTGCTTTATAGCTGCGGACTCTAACCACTCTGCTAAGGATCGTCTTGAGGAATCTCACAGAGGGATTTGTTCCATATGCTTTTTGATTATTTAAACTTCGCTGAGGGCTTAACTGTCCATAATATGAATCACAACGGTATTTCAACCTAAACTGTAAGGTCATCTTCTGGGTCGTACACGACACTGAAGACGGCCTTATTGTTGAGATCAAAATACGCGTATCTGTCAAAGGATGCTAACTCTAGCGGAATGGAATGGTATAGTACTAAATTCAATTTTTCATTTATTTTTAGTTGTTCCACTAAACAGCTCAATGATTTATTATTTATTGATGCAAATAATGTGGAAAATCATGAGGGTTCGATCTGTGTTTTCAGTAGCCGATAGTTATGCGAAGCAACTCCTTGTGGTTGATCCGAATAAAACTCGGTGAAATTGTTGATGGAAAGCATTGAAAATAATATTGTCAATATTTTGGTCTTCTAGAAGTCGCTTAAGATGAATTGTCTTGCTTTAAGTATAAAATTTTCTCAATCATTTAGCAGTGGAACTTATTAGTAATATGTTAACATTAGTTCAATACTGTGTTTATTTTCGGAACGGTATTCGGTCAATTGACCCTTTTTACCAGATCCAGATGGCGGTCGGCCAAACGGCATTCGTCCAAATGCAATTCGGTCATATGACATGGAACCAACTAAGACATAGACTTGCAGATGTAGGGGTTCCTGGGGTAATATGCACCACCTAAGGAAAATGTGCCAAAATGGCCACTAAACAACATGTATGTAGTGTTTTATTATACGAATCTAGTTGGTTTGGGTTCACCCTACATGGTGTCGAGCGAATTTTCATCATAATTACACACTTAAACGGTTTCGCCGAGAATCCAACAGCTGATATCTCGGTAATAATTTGACGATTCTCGGTAAAACTTTTACCGAGATCTCGTCGGATTTACGGAGTTTACGTCGGATTGCCGAAATCTCGGTAAAATAAGTACCGAGATTCGGCGTTAAAATTTACCGAGCTCTCAGCTGTTGGGTTCTCGGCGAAAAATTTTACTGAGGTCGGTGAAATAATTTAAGTGTGTACATTAGATTGTTGGAAAATTAAAGTTTTTTCAAACACTACTTTTGCGTGAATTAAGATTGATGCGGGGCACGTAGCACCGCTTTTTGGGGCAGAACGCACCACAACATTGAGGCGAGACGCACTTAAGCAAAGGGGCATGATGCATCACAACATTGAGGCAAGATGCACCATCGTGTTTTGAGCATAATTTTAATTATCGTAAAAACGCTAGTTTTGGTTGATTTTCGTCTAAAAGATGATAAAATTGTGCATAAATACGTTAGTAAAGACTTCAAATGACCTATCTTTTATAATTGTAGTTTATTTTGGAATGGATCGTTCTGCCCCGACCAATGAAGTGCATGTTGCCCCAACCGGGCGCTTAGCAGACAATGTTATGGAAAATAGAAATCATTGTGTTATTTCGTCAAATCATGTCATCAACAACATACCCAGTCTCTAATCATCTGTTTTATGGTTAAAGGTTGTAAAAATTATCAATTCATCGCTTTCAAAACAACAAGTGAAATGATCGGGAAAGTTACATCAGAATCGTGGTTTTCGAATTTATTGTTATATCTTCCTGTTAAGTTTTCAAAATGTTTTAAATTCTCAGGGTGTCAACAATTTGCAACGTTTCATCAATCCGCATGGTGTTTTTCTCTCAAAACTCGTTTATTTCAGAGAAGTTGACAAGGTGCGTTTCGCCCCGGCAGTGCATATTACCCCAGGAGCCCCTATGACATAAATCGCACAGTTTTATGTTCTTCAAAAATTAGCAGCATAATGCTCTCGTTGGCAATGTATGTCTGGGAGAAATAAATTTCACGTTGGTTGAAGTTCCCATTCTATAATTCATCAGTTTTATTCAATTACCACAATTTGAATTAAAAATTGTTACTGCTATATTCTGATATTGTGCATTTCTAATGGTTGGTAAATATTATATGCAACTCAAGGTGCAATTAAAAATGTTGCAAATGTCAAAACTGGAAAAGCAGTTTTCTCTTTTTAAACAAACAAATTAAAGAAAATAAAAACACACAGCTCTTCCATTTTAAAAATAAAAAAACTGTGTGTTTTTTTTTTTTGATTTGTTGGTTTAAAAAGAGAAAACTGCTTTTTCAGTTTGGACATTTGCTCCATTTTTACTTGGGCCTTAATATAATAAATCAATTGATTTCCAGATAAATGTCAACGCAGACATACCTGCAACCAAAATTATTGCCACTTACGTCAACCTCCAAAACAAAAAATAAGCGAATTCTTCAATGAAAACATCAACACCTCCAGTGAACCTGACTGTGCCTCCACGGCAGTGCTTTTTAATTAATTCCGTTGAACTACATAGCGTTAAGACATGCTACAACAGAAACAGCAGTACATAACTGTAACCGTAAATATGTACTGCTGTATGTATATAATGAATGAAATCACGGCATATGCTTCAAGAACAAGATAAAGCGAACCGAGTGAAGAGATGAATGATTAAAAAACTGTTGAGTTGACGGATCCCGCTGAGACGCAGTCTCTCCAAGCTCTTTGCGCAATGATTTTTGCTGGGCTATAGGGTCATCTCTTTCTAATTCGAGTATTCAGCGATCACCTATCTTTATCCAACTGATTCCATCCCTTTCATCTCACCTGGTTCACCTGAGCCTGTTCCGTACTTCTCTCGGAGTTTCTGAGTTTATCGCGTTTGCGCTGGTCTTACCTGTACTATTTCTCACTCACTCTCGACGCGACACCAGTTTTCTTGCTCTAACCCCTCCAGGTTTGCAGGGACCCCTCGTCGAAAGAGCAGTGCAGCGTTTCGCAGCGAAACCGGTTGTCTGAGCTGCGCGAGCTCACCAGCTGTGAGAGGACGCAAGTCACTCCGAAGGCGACTTACCGCGCCGAGGTCTCTCACTCGTAGAATAACGCGCGCACGTATCGCACGTTGTTGCTTCGCATCCGTCGTCTTTCCGTCGCTATAGCTTACAGTTCTGTGTGATGCGCCGCTCTGCTGGACGATTCGCCGCTCTCGTGTGATCGATCCTGCGCAATACGCGGGCAAAGGATCTGTATTGTCGGATCGCGTAGTCTTCAACAGGTTGGGGTCTGTGTTTTTGTTTCGCGCTCTCATCGAAGACAATCGTGTCAGGTTAATTGGATAATTATCGCTTTAGTGGATTGTGTGAAGAAACCAGCGGAAGTTGAAGGGAGATTCTCCGCGAAGAACCTGTGCGAGTGGAGTTAAGGGGTGTTAATTAAGCTGACAAACGCAAGGTTAACGCTACACCTGACGAAGTGATTATATTTGTTAAAGTGACAACTCAAGGAGTATGATGGTTAGTGGAGGTATTGATGAATGTTAACTACAAATGTTCGATGGATTCAGAAGAAAACGTGATTTATTGAGGTTGAATCAGTGTCGATCAACCTGAGGAAATATCTTGAGGAAAAAACAAGTATTGTTAAGTGATGGAGTGTTATGTGCATTGAATAGTTTGAGTGAATCAAACTGATAAAGAAAAGTGCTAGAGCAATTCAGAACAACAATCGAGTTGATCGCAGTGATTCGATCAACAATTAATTCAAGACGAAAGAAAGTTGGTGTTCGTGAAAGGTGAAGGACAATCGTTGAAGCAGAATGGAATCAGACGGGGAACGTGACAACGGCTATAGCCATTACAAGTGAGTGTGTCCTAGAAATATCCATTTGTAGTTAGTGTAGTTGCACTTGAAGAAATGCCACGGAAAGAAGTCGTGATTTAGTGCGAAGCTCTATCCGGTACCGTCGGAGTCGAAGTCAATAAACTTGCGGTAGGATTTTTGAGTTCGCGGTGACAATGCAATGAGTTGGTGAACAACGGTTGAGGCAAGGAACTCTCATTAACATTTTGATAGGTACCGCGAGCGTAAGTGCCTCCAGCCGGTGGACACGATGAGGTGCGATGGCACGAGTGCATGCTGATGAAGAGCAGAACACTTGCCGCCTAGAAGCCGATCGATGGAGCGGATGTGCTTTTGGTTGGAAATTTCGGCTTCGGCTGCGTTCAGTGCCGAATTTGGGCTTCGGGCGTTCCGGGTTAGATTTCATGAGAGGGCTTTAAATACAAAATGTTATACAGAATATAGTTTAAATCATAAAATTTCCTGAACATTTTTTTTCTAATTTTGGTGTATTATTGAATACTAGCTTAAAATGGAGACATCAACAAATAAACTACTTTATAAACACTGTGAAAGTGCTCTGAAAACACAGAACATCAGTGAAGATGTAATGTCAAGAAGTAAAGGATAATGGTTATAATTTTTAACATAACCCGACATCGACATGCGGCTGGTATGCGGTGGTAATCATACTCCATCGAGCATTTTGCCTTAACGCTGTTGTTAGGTTCTAACCTCAAATTATTGCAGCCTCAAATACTGCTGAGGTGTTTCTTCTATATTCTATCCATTGAGATAAGTAGTAATAATATCCGGAAAATCCCCCTTTGCCACCCCTTAAATCCGACCCTGCCTGCACTGTGGTGGGAAAGAAAGTGTTTTCGTTCGTTCGGTTCTGGGACTCTTCCGATTCGTGGCCGACTCTGGTTTGGTGCTTTTTTGGTTTAATTTATGATTATTAAATTCAGAGCCGGAGTTTTAAATATGTAAATTGCACCTCGGTGGAGGGAACACAAGTAATTGAACGGAAAGGAAGGAATCAACCGACTAAATCCGTCGCTGGGGGGAGGGGGATCGGGACAGGGAGGTGCTGCGACCAAGACTCCGTTATTTTATTCCAGGGAGTTTTGAATGTGACCTAGTCAAGTGTGCTAAATTCGGAAAGTGCTTTGTGTTTAAGGTCACGACGATACTAATTGAAACTGTAAATATACAAATACCTTTGAATACTAACGACGCATGGTGGATGGGGAGGCAAGTGTAGTGCAACACGGTCGCTAGAACTAATTTGTGTTTGACACTTTACATCAAATTTGATTTTGAACTTGGAACTGGTGAAATGTAGGGGAACTCAGGGTAAAACCGACACTGTGGGTAAGATCGACACCCTTTGATTTTTCATGTTTTGAGCAGATTTTCATGCAGCTTCCACCACGGTCTATCTTTATTTGTGAAATGTTGTGTTTCGGATGACATTACAACTGACTCTACCAATAAACTGCCAAAATAAACAACAAAATCATATTGGATTATATAGAAGCAACAGCAGTTGCAATATTTCGCTGTTATTATTTAACTATTTCGCGTGTGAAATTTTTAAAATGTCATTATTTGTTTTGCGTCTACATCATCATTTACTATTATTACGTTCATACAAAATAGAGGATAATTTAATTTTTGGGTTTTCGACAGCTGAAAACGCTATTGAAAAATAAATGTCCACTCGGGGTAAGATCGACACTTTCATTTATGGTAAAATCGACACCTTTCTTTGCTAAATAATCTAACTTCAGGGAATCTTTCTTGTCGGAAGACTTGCTCTGTAGTTTATGTGAGTCTTTATTTTCGAATTCCAGTGAAGTTCATGGATGGCAAACTTGTTAACATGTAAAATATGACACTATATGACTTGCCACAAGCTATCATTAAGAATAGGGTAACGACTGTTTATTTTGATCTTAATCGCTAACAGTTGGCGCCAGTGGCAAAAAGTACAGACAAAAACCCTTTGAACATTCAGTTTATCTGTGCTGGCCACCTAGCGGCGACACTGATGTGTGTATTCCTTTCACTGATCGCGCTACGCTGGATTCTCAAATTTCTCAAATTTCAAACACAAGCGCATGGAAGAATGGTAGTCGGTGAACTGTCAAAACGTATGGAAAATAATGAAAAACGTAAATTACTTGCAATTAGGAAACTGGATCGAAAAAGTAGTGATTAGAAATCAAGCGTAATATGAATACATAGCTTTTTGTATTTAGTTCATCTTCCATTGTGCTTTCTTTGCTTCAGGATTTCGTTTTTACTACCACTGAAAAAGAGTCATCTATTGCCTTTTCAGTTTTGAATATCGCCCTATTTAAAAAAAAGTTTCTATGTTTCACGTTTAAACTTAATAGTTTGAAGAATTTTTTCTCATTTGAAATTGAAGAATTAATAGAATTTGAAATGTTTTCACATGAACTAATCTTATTGTTTATTTACAAACCATGAGGTTCGACAGTTTTTAATAACTGTAAATAATTACACTTTTCTGTCTTGTTGAAATAAAACAGTATTTATTTTTAAAACCAATCACTCGTCACAACTTCATCTTTGTAAACATTCCATGAGAACAAAATAATCATATCCATGTGTATTCACCTTAGTTTCATATTCTTAACATAGGACATTTGAAATTTTCACATGTGTTTAATGGATCTTCGGCCTCTCTTCAATAATTTACGTAATATGTGTAAAATCCTTTAGAGGAAGGGGTCATAAATGTCTAAAGTCATGTTTTAACAATTCTTTTTAATATGTCATGTGATGGTGATGTTCACAACGTTTAAATTATAGTCAAAGTGCATGTGTCGGTTTTACCCCAACAGGGTGTCGATCTTACCTGCACTCTCAATTGTCTCACCTAAAAATGATGAAATATCAATTTGATTTAAATCACTATATAACGTTAATATATCATCCAGCGATCGCAAGGATAGATAGATTTATAACCAATATGTGATTCTACAACAATTTTAGGTTCGTTTAACAAGCGAAAGTACACCAAATTTATCAAAAAGCTTAGGGTGTCGGTTTTACCCCGAATTCCCCTATGTTTTCAAACAAAAAACAAATGCGCAAATTTTCACTGGAAAAGGCGTTCCCCTTTTGCTTTGTACAACGTGTGTTTTCATTGCACAATATTTCTGCTCAGTGCTCAGAAATCTCAGTCTAATTATTGTTTGCTCTAACTTCATACATATCCTTATTTTGGTAATATCGTCCAGAGTATTTTACAAATTCATACTGATTATTTTTCAACTCTAATCTACTCATATTCGTAGATGTTATTCTCGTCAGCCATGAATTGATTTTAGATGTCGTTTTACTTTTGTTTCTTGTTGCTGACATCTAAAAAAGATTACAAATTTGCAAAATGTTATATATTTGTTTTACAAATTTATATCAACTTAATATTTTCCTGAGAGGTTAAACAATGTTTAACCATCATAAAAAAGTACAATAATTCAATTAAGTTTATAAATTCTAAAAGCATTTTTGAATTTATCAATGAGGCCTTTAACTAGATTGGCCGAGTTTATTCATCTTACTATAAGAAAAGTTTAAACGGCGCCAAGTATTGAACTGATATGTAGTAAAAAAGATACAGTAAAAACAAACTTTTAATCATGTTATATGTCAAGAATAGGATGGATGAAGTATTATAGACCAGAAGCTGGAGTGAGCAAGTTTTTTTTAACTACCTATATAGATAAAAATAGTAAGGTACAGTGGGGTAAGTTGATCATTCGTCAATATTAAGCATAAATACTTGAATATATTGAATGTTTTCGCCCCATTGCTTCGTTTTAGTTTATATTCTTACGCCCACACTGATATTATTGCAAAACTGGTACTACACGTACACTAACACAAGCAAACTTGTTAGCTGCAAAAAATAATTAATTCGAAAATTGTTTTCCATCCATCAAAAATCCATTGTATCTCTGTCTAAAATGCATTTAAGTTCTATTTGAATAAATCACAATGAAAAATATGTGATTTTTGTAAATACATACAGATATGTTGTACACAGTAGGGGTTAGTCTACTTTTTAATGGGGTGGGGTAAGTGGATCAAGTTTTATTATCATTTATTGGCAGACTGCTTACAAGAATTTAAATAAGTTTTAATATCCACAAATGTTGTTTTCCTTTATTTTTTTCCATCCCTAGCTTAAATTCGTCAAATTGACTATAGAAAATTTGAAAAACAAGTTTGTTTTAAACCTTTCTGGTATAAAAAATATAAAGGATAGTAATTTCAAAATTCACACGAAATTGTTCGTGGTTTTTCTAAGCTGAGTTGCAAAAGAGCAAAATATACTAATTTTGCAATTGAAAGCGTAGTATCGTACCTTATTTGACTATATGAATTGTTCTAGACAGATGATAGAATAGAAGGATTTTAGTTTGTTATTTAAAAGTAAATGTAACTAATATTTTTAAACTACGAGTGTTTTTCGAAAATATCGTTTGGAAATAATCTTACAATACTTCTGTATAACTTATGTGTATAAATGGATGAAATTTCTCGAAATTATTCTAGTCACGATGTATATTTTTTTGTTGGAATCAGTGAGAACTAATGTATACATTTTTTTTCATTATATTTTTTTATTAAATAAAGATACTTTTTAATTTTAAAGTATTTGAATGTAACATTACTAGCACTAACAACAATAACGAGAGTAATATCATTCTTACTATACATAATTACACCATATTTGTTTTGAGAACAGATTTTTGTTATTGGTGATCCTCTTACCCCACCATGGTGGGGTAAGTGGATCATTTGGTGCAAAGTTTTAAGTCACTCATACTCCATAAGTAACAATCAAAAAAATCGAAATAAATGACGATTTGAAGTATATTAGTCCTTTATTTGTTATCCACAGAAAAAAGTTTGAATTACATTATTCACGTTAGCTGTACATAACAATGAAGTTGACTATTGATTTTTCTGTATCCACTTACCCCACGGTACCTTATGGGATTTGTGTGTCACGAATTGGATTGAGAATGCGTCAACATAATTTCACAATTCTTTCACTGTTATAATCATCCAGGGTTCAGACGTGATGGAGAGAATAAAATTCGTGGAAACCTTCGAATGTTGAATAAAAACCGAATCGTCATTTTGTATAAATTTTTTTTCATAGTTCACTACAAAGTCTACTGGGCAGTACAACGTACGCCGGGACAACTAGTTCCCAATACAAATCATAATGCAAAGTGTTTAATGCCAATGTAGTTCAAATGCTATTCAAGTAGGACACTGTCACTCAGAAAAAATGATCAAGGAAAAATCTAATTATAAGTATTTAATCATATTAAATGACCAGAAGTTCTTAATGAAACTTAAAAAAAAATTATGTCATTGGATGACAAAAGTTCAAACAATATCAAAGTTATCGAAAAAAAAAAAATATCTACGATTTTAAGTGAATCACAATATTAGAAAATTTAGAAAATGTGATACTCTTTCAATTGCAAAAATAAAAAAAAAAACATTACTATTGGACTACGGAGTGATGTGATAGCTAAATGTTTTCTGAACACAATATTTTGTTTTTAAATTATTTTGCACCTTCATAAGAAGAGAAAAAATATATAAAATCAAATCCACAAAATTCCAGCATCTTATCTAGCCAAAAAGTCATATGAATAAAAAAGTTTTCGTAAAAATATTCTCTTTGCACCAGTAGTCGATCAACTGATGGAAGCAATATATTAAATAGTTGAAACATCTATTACAATGGATAATTGAAAGTTCTATAACTGATTTGCAAGCATCATTTGCAAGATTTCAATCGTTTTTTAACGAGATAAATGCTAAACTTACGAGAAAATCAATTATTTAGTTCAAGCATTTCATATGCAAGCCACTTTTTAGTGACTTGGTCACTTGTTTCGACCTGATCATTAAAAAGCCACTTAAGTTACTTTTTCATTAACAATGGTCACTAAAATCGTGACTTCGTGATCTAATGATTTATCAAAGATAAACTGAATTCAGACATTTTTTTAATTCAGCATATCAAAGGAAAAAAGGGATTCTTTGCTAATTTTTGGAAGAATTCAGGTGAATATTGCTCACTAATTGGCAGAATATCTGAAATTTTGTATGTTTTTGTGATAAAAGTTCTGGTGAAATTTTGGAATTTTAATGTCTGCATTATTTCTGACAGTTTATTTAGTTGAAATTTATGAGAAAACCGACGGAGAAAAGCCTGAAGGCATCTTCAATCTACTTTTTGAAGGAAGCTCAACAAAAGTCTTTAAAGTAAGAAGCCTGAAACTTCTCTGAAATTTTAATTCAAAATTATTCATCTAATTTCTCAGAACTTGTTCAGGGATATCATCAAGAAACTAGTTCAGAAATTTATTGACACATGGATTCAATAATGTTTACTAGAAATTTCAATATGTACGCCAGTTCATTCGAGGATTAAGCCTATTTTATTTCAAATACGCGTTAAAGTTTCGAAGTTGCCTTTCGAAAGTTAAGGATAAATTTTACCTATATTCGCACTGGGATTTTTCTGCCGGAAATTCCACAAGTATGTTCAGGAATTATATACACTTTTTGTAAGGATTCCAATCTTCCAATCTTCCTCTATCATAGTAAATTTTCTATCGAACTCTTCCTGAAATTTTATAAGGAACGCAGAAAGCATTCTTTCATAAATTCGTTTCGCAGCTCTGGCACATAAAAAGCTTCAATGGTATTTGGCGATTAAGTTTGCCATCAACGAAAAACAATTTTGCTATAATATCTTTTTCCAGATTTAATAAATTTTGAATTCTCAGGAGCTTTTCTCTACCGACTGGAATTCGAAACCAGTTGTAGCGTATGACTAGCTTTTATGTGCCCCGCACAAAATTTACTAGCTTTCAATAGGTACTCTATGGCCCACGATGCTGTTTTATATCGACTTTAATTCGGTAAAATTCTATGTATGCGTTTGAAATAATTGACTGTAATAATTTATTTAGGATTACTGAAGATAATATCATATTTAAATTTATTTATGTTAAACTTCAAGTCGTCGCGCAATCGACCACCGCCAGCAGTACCACGCTGGTGCTGTGTACGACAAGCGAGGGTTTTCCTCCTGTGTTGTACAAAATATAAGAGTGAGACTACAGAAGTGTTAATATTCTGGATTATAAACAGCATGTATTCATTTCTGAACTTTTATTTTGGACTAATGTTTGTAGTTATGAAGTCACTATATGGTAACTTTTTTGATAATTTTAGATAATTGCTGTTTGATCGCTACCAGGCCTGGTCAATACGCAATATTTTTTCAAGTGCATATATTTTGTGGAAAACGTAAATATAAGAAGGCATAGAAATGTATTTCTGTTAATTTTTCGAGACAGTGTTTACCTCTGGATCCTCACAATAACTATAGGCTTAGCTTAGCTTAGCTTAGACTGACTACACATATCAATGGTTGCTATTCCGTGATTGACCGAAGTCAGTGAAAATGCACAAAGAATCAACTAGAAGTTCGGCTGGGATTGGCCATAATCTTCTTCAGTGTGCATAATTCAGTGCCTCTATTTATACAGGGTCAATAACGGCGCCGGCCACGTCCTTGTAGTCAGGTGGGATTGGAGGAAGGAATGTTAGTGTGTAACCTTTGCTATATGGAGACCGTGTTTACCTCTGCATCTCCACAAAGGTTACTGGGAGGGATGTTTGTTAATGGGGAGGATCGTTGGGTCACAGGATTCACTTTGATAAGCGATTAGACCATGATAAATTATTTGACGCGAGCTAAGGATCGAACACTACCAACCTGCTTCGCGAACCGCGCCACTAATAAATCATGCCACGCGAGCGACGCGCGACACGATTGATCCTGCTCACATCACCCGCCCCCGCAGGAGCAAGCGACGCGAGCAAAGGATCAAACACAACTAACCTGCTTCGCGATCCGCGACACTAATAAATCATGCCACGCGAGCGACGCGCGACACGATTGATCCTGCTCACATCACCCGCCCCCGCAGGAGCAAGTGACGCGAGCAAAGGATCAAACACAACTAACCTGCTTCGCGAACCGCGCCACTAATAAATCATGCCACGCGAGCGACGCGCGACACGATTGATCCTGCTCACATCACCCGCCCCCGCAGGAGCAAGCGACGCGAGCAAAGGATCAAACACAACTCTGGATCCTCACAATAACTATAGGAAAGATTTACTTTGATAAGTGAAGAAACCACGACAAACGTTTTCATTCATTATTATGTTTAATCAATTTCATTCATTCAGAATATTTTTTGTGCTAAAAAAATATTCTGAATCTCATTCTCAGTGTCTGAAGTCTTCAATATAATGAATATTGTATCACAGTTACTAGTTTTTTTTTAGTTACTAAAAAAATCTATTCTAATGTAATCTTCTAACAATTGCACTTTTTAGATGGTACTGTTTGGAATTCTATAATGACTTATCCTAAGAGCTAAATATTCAGGAAAAACGTGATGTGTTGATTGCTGGTACGAATTCAAACATTTCAAATCAAACATACTTTTTTAAAAGCGTAGTGCTAAGGAAAAAACGCTTTCTAGAAATTACGGCCAACATCACTTTGAATTTTTCGTTATAAGTATCAGAGTATTTTGGATAGACCGTTACGCGTTTATAATTTGGCCATTTACGGTAAAATCAAATATCTCCAAGTTATTTTAGTGCTGTTTTGTCCATATTGAAAATATTATAGGGTGCCAGTGTCATTAGTTGACTACCTAAGCTATGAAAATCATAACATAATTACGAAAAGCCGTCATCAAAAAGATTTCAACCTCTACTATAAGGGAAAAAATGTAAAAAGAGTGATTAACACAAAACCAGTGCAAATGCGATTCAAAGGACCATTGCAATAAAAAAGGTGGATATGCTTTACTTTTTGTGTTTATGATGACGATATTTTGGCTTTCGCTAGTATTTTCTTCCATTTTTTGCACTATACTAATATTTTTTTATCAATACCAATTATCCTATGTACTGTAATAAGGTGTAAAAGTCTTTTTAAAAGAAATATAAAAATGCTTTCAATTAAAATTTTATACATGTCTCCATTTTCGGCTAATAATATTTAAATTTGTTTGACTTCCATTTATAAGTACGATTACATCATGGGATCACAGATATTCACTTAAAAGTGATAAAATAGGTGTGCACTTTTCTTCCACACATTCTTCATTAAAAAGTTCTAACATATCAGAATGCAAGGTAAAATCACATGAGAAGTAGACGATAGATGAATACATTAGTTGCCTTTACGTTATGTTCAATTTTAAATACATTATACACTGACCTCAGCGTGATGTAATAGAACAGAAACTACAGTAATACAAACAAACGATTGAGTGGAGTCTTCAAAAATTTTACTTGTAATCTACGCCACGCAGTGAATCAAATTGTCTTCAAAACAGATAAAAACCAAACAAAGCAAGCACGCTCACAACCGTTTGTCCCAACTTTTACTGATTGCGATACAATCAAAAACAAAAATATCATGACAATCACAGGGCGCAACCTTTTCAACTCACGATTTATCAATTGTATAAAACACAAAATCAAATTTGTTTTATGGATGATGTTCGATAGTGTGTCAATATTTACCAACAGGGAGAAAATTCTCGAAAATTGCAAGGCAAAGCGCAGAAAATCACTGCGCTCGTGGTGATTGATGATAGTCATATTCTGTTCAAGGGGTGATAAACTGTTGTTGCAGAATAAAATTGTTGCAACGGGAGATGACAATGTCTTTGTTCCTGAGTGTTGGGTGACAATTGATTCACTGACGCCACGAGAAACAACTTTACATATAAGGGGCTCATACGCAAAGGGGTGTTAGTGTCGTTTTGATCGGTTTTGAGTATACAAAAAAAATCTACTGGTTCTAAGCTCTCAAGAGAGATATCGAGATATAGAACATAGAATCTGTGCTACTTCAGTTCAAGATACCATCGAGAAAGCCATGAAAGCCAACTATTAGAGTAAGGTGGGGCAAAAGTTCGACCCTATGAGATTGATCAATATTTTCAGAAAAACTAGTCGTTAAAAAGATAAAAATTACTCATAGTGAACCTTTAACATATTGACTACAGTTTTGCTAAACAAATTTGGCTCAAAATATTAATACATTTTTAGAAATGATGATTGTCTTAAGGGATCAGAATCTGTCATTGATTTCGGATTTTTCGAAGAAAAATTACGAGAACATGTGTTCACTGTATTCTATTTTTCAGCCGAAGCACAGTAAACACATTTAAATCGAATAAATTTTAATTTTGAACAGAAAAACTGATTTTGAAATTTTGATGATGACGATGATTGCTATGACGGAGCGTTGAACATCAAACGAACTTTTGCCCCGCCAATATGGAAAAATATACACTAAATTTTTATCAAAAAATTGCCCAAAACAGGGTTAATTGTAATATAATATAATTGCAATCTCCATATAATTTTCAAGTGACGCGTTCATAGTAAATGGTACCAAAACTGATAAATGGTACCAAAATCATTAGATAGAATAAAGAATACCACTTGAGTTAGGCAGACGTAACAATATAAAGAATCATTGTAGATTTTTTATGCCACTGATTTGAGCTTTTGCCCCACTATGGGTTAAAAATGGTTTGCAAGCATTTATCAAAACATTCTTATGATAGGTCTAGAAACGGCCTGACAGAAAAAATCGAATCAAATTTTGTTTTTGTTCCGTGCAATATAAGTTCAACCGAAAAACACAATTTTTACGTCCAAAAACAACAAGAGCCATAACTTTTCCAAATCTCAATCGATTTTTATAGTATTTGGGTAAAAAGTCTCTTATTTATAACATTTGTTTTGAATTGATATAGAAGTCATAAAAACAAATTCTTGTCTCACTCGAACTTTTGACCTTGACTCTACTATGAAAAATATTGTAAGAAAATTCCTAAACAATAAATTATTCCTTGAAGTTGGTTTGAATATATCAAAAAACATCAATAAAAATGTTTCACATTTTCCAATTGAACATTTTCTATTAGGCATCAAAGAATGGAAAAGAAAAGAATCTATTCTTCTATATTTTAAAAAGTATCGTTTAAAATATTTTGAAAGCCAACTCTCAATAACTCAATGTTGAAGGGACCATCATGTTATGGAGGTATCGAGTTATAGAACACAAAACCACTGCAAATGTGATCCAAGGGACCATCGAAGTAGCTATGAAAACCAACTTTTACTATGGTTCTCTACCCGTAACGCGGGTAGATCACCTTTTCGAGGTGCGTTACGGGGTAATTGTACTCTTGCTGTATCTGTTCTTGTGAATACTTATAAGTTACGGTCGGAAGAGTATAAGAGAGTAACAAGCCACTAAGACCCACCTAGATGATCAGGAGGTCGAAGTGGAAAAATGGCTCAATCAGCATCTGAGGTTGGTTTCAACGCATGAGACAATTTCTTTCCAAGTTCAAGAGTTTATCTTTCGATATCTAGGAGGGAAACGATTCCGAATCAGTGGAGTAGCAGACCTCTTAACTTCTAAAATAAGCTTTTTGTTTCAAGGAATCTAAATGTCTCATGCGATGAAACCTGTTCACAGTTTCAAAAAACGACTTTGAACCTTATAAGTAGAAGCAATAATTTGATACGCTAGAGTACCGATACATGGTCAAAATCAGTATCATTCAACCAGCTTAGTGGCCGAACCTGATTAAGGGGCGCACCATGGGGCAAGACACTCATTAATATTGGTATTAATATCCGTTAATATGGATTAATATATATTATTTTTATGATATCATCGAGAAAGCCACGATTTTCCTAAAGACATCTGACATAAGTATCTTGAATTTAAGTCAATGTAGGGGGCGGATCTGACATACCGCAGGAGACAAATTGTATCGGAGTCAAGTTGTGGAGTGGCCCGGAAATCGTAGAAAGATGTGGGGCAATGATGACAATGAAGCTTCACCGAATGTGATGCATCGTACAAGGTGCCAGTCTCTTTCTAGCCAAAAAAACAGTTGGTCCATGTTGCATTTCTCATATATTTTGCTCAATATAGAGAATGGAGGTGAGGATGTTCTAATCACTGAAGTTATTAGTGGTAGTATGGGAATTATCATAGTCAGATAAAGATTCTGATATTACTCTAACACATATTATGCTTCAGGAACATCTTTTCTTTTCTCCATCTTCCTCTTATTGCCGAACATTTCCGTTGAACATTTACTCTTATGAATTAAGCCCTACCCATCGCTATAATTAGTGCACTTGGGTCAATGTTCATCCGTTTAGGCTATTTTTACTAAGAATACAAAGCTATCATTTGGTTATGCATGATTTCAATGAATACGGAATTTGTTTGAGTGGAGAGAATCTATGCGGGCTTCTCACGGCGGTATCTAGATTTAGCAAGTAGGTACATGAAACTCCCATAACATATTGAACATATTTTGGCTAAAAAGTAATTCTGATCCATTCACTCATATGGATCTGAGACAAACTGACAATAAACACAACTTGTTTTTTCATATAAATAATCAATTTGCAACTCTGGCAACAGGCAAACAGCGAAACTCCATGCATACTTGATAATCTTCTCAATATCAATATTAATATCATCAATAAATATTAATATTTTAATACTGGATCTAGTGTCCTGCCCCATGGGGCGCGCTTTTGAGAGTTTAATGGTGACAAACTGTTTTTTCCAAAAGGTATAAATAGCGGTATCTTTTTCTAAAGAGGCTCTATGCAAAATGGTAAAGAATGATATTTGTATAAAAAACGACTACTTCATTATTTCTCAATAGTAATGGAGTAGAACGACATGCACTAAACAAAGGACACGGGTATACCACAAAAGATCAAAGAAAACTGGTCGCAGTGGTTCATCCCGAACAGAAACAGAAATGGTTATCTAATTTGATATAGAGATACCAAATATCTAGTAAGTAAGAGTTGACTGTATGTTTTCTTTTAAATTATATTTTAATTAGAATACCGTGACGAATGCCAAATGGCAGGTTTGGGAAAAGCAAATGATCTAAGTTTACAACTGCAAAGTTCTGAGCTAAAAAACAGTGTTCCAGTAGGGATGTGACGCTAAAATAAAACAGATGTCTAACCTAAAAATGAATGATTTGTCATTATTCTGACGTTATTAAACCAAGTTAGAAGAATCACGCTGCGTGACGGGCTATTTATTAACGTAGGAACTCCTGTACGAGAAAAAAAAATGGATGTTCTCTTCAGTTGTTGCACACGGATGTTATTTTTCGTGAAAAAAACCCGTCGCATCAGATAATTTGTGTACAAACCATGTCTCTCAAAATTGATCATTTGCGCCTACTTTCGGTGGTTGGGTTCTATGTAGCAGTTTTTTCCTACAAGGTCTGCACGTCACCGAGAGCCAAATTGATCTATTACGGCGACACAATGGCGTGGATTTGGTTAAAAAGGCTGGTACGTGAACCTCAGAGAGACTGAACAAGAAAAAAAACTCATAACTGAACGTGACAACCTGGGTGCTAAATTGACCGAGACACTTTCAGTTTTGAAATCAGTCAACGACTGGTAAATTACTCGTAAAGTAAATCGCAGTCATACTCGGATCTGAATCACTCTAACAGAGAGCTCCCAGGTGATGCACGGTGGTTCAGATTGGGAAATTCATGCCCAAAATAACGCATTTCCCATATGTTGAGACAAATTTTAATCATGACAAGTATTATGTAACATGTTTGAGGATTGCACACCCTGTTTTGTGCATAGTGACCATTTTTTGGTTTACATAGAATAAAATTCCAACAAAAAACAGCAATTTCCATACATACTGAAGCTCCCAACTATTTCACAAAACGAATGTTTATGTTAACTTAGACAAGAAGATTCTTCTTTATTGAATTCCTTAGACTCTAAGGATCTTTTGATTTGTTAATTCAATGGTATTAACTGCAGATGAAATTCGCATCCAAAAAAGTTGAATCTAGGTACCAGAAAAATCTATATTGAAAACTAAATTTGCACAAGTTTTAATGAGATAGTTGATCTTAGAACAAACTTGAAGGTGAAGATGAACCGAAGCCAAACTTCAAAATTCCAAACGCACAAATCTGGAGAACCGAACATCCGTTTAAGCTGACTACTCAATCTACTCAATACTCAACTACCAGCTAGTGACCAATCGTTCAAGTTTTCAGCTTAAACGGATGTTTGGTTTTCCAGATTTGTGCTCTTGAAAATTTGAGATTTGGCTTCGATTCATCTTTACCTTAAGTTTTTTTTTATATGTGCACCTATTGAGGATCAAAGCACAGAGAAAAACAATTTTATTTCGAAATTTTAGTAAATGGTCCTACCTATCTGGTATTGTAAATGATTGTTTTACTATGTTTTTCAACTAAACAAATACTAGGAAATTGATTTTTTGTCAACTTTTAGGAAAACTGAACCTCTGTGTAATATGACAGGGGTGGAGGCATTGGATGTAAGTGACTTGTGAGTGTTATTTTTCGCCGGATCGCGTTATCGTGCCAGACGAAGCGCGTCCTTGAACACGATAATTTGCTTATGATCGGATTCCTGCGAACATGTAGGTACTTCGGAGAGTTTACTGTCGGTTTGAGTGGGACTGACTGGGGGGGACGATGACAGATGTGATTGGATTTTTCCAGCTGTGACAGTTGCCGATGTGTAACTAATGTGGTCTAGCTTATGCTGATGAGCACGAATGACGTCTTTGGATGTGGCGCCAAGAGTGACTTAGATAGTAAAAGTTATGAAAGCATACTGTTTTTCTTATTATGGAAATAGAAAGTGCACCTAAGCGTTTCTGTAGTAGAAGAGCAATGAACTTGATGTTTGTGTTTTAGATAGTTGTTTACATTTTTGCTATGCAATCAGAATAGTATCCTAAGGACGTCCTTCATCATTCATAATATATTGTTTTGCAAACTGAATAAGTTTCTACTTAAAAAATACCAAGGTTATCATTATACATAATTGAAAGTATTAGATTAAAGTGGAATTCATTGATTTCATATTTTATACATTCTGAAAAAAATAATTTGACGCTGCGTAATGGGGAAAGGTAAGCTTATCACTGATTTTATTGCGGCATAGCTAAAAATGCTTTTTCACTACCATAGTTTAAAGTGATGTCTTAAAGTTATGCGAAGATTGCAACTAGCTAATGAAAGTTAATAATATCTACGGAAGCAAAACATATGAGGGCCTCATACTTAGGATGAGCGGTGAACTGCGTACACAAATGTAGTATATACATAATTGTCATACATATTATTTGGTATTAGTTTTTGCTCATAGCTGCATGTTTGTCACATTTGACATTTTGGAAGATTTTGAATTAATACCGTGGAAAGTCATCAAATCAGCAAAACTTTCGACTAACTTAATAAAATCTATGAGATTTTGCTAGAAAGTTAAAAAAAATACCAATTTGTTTTGTCACATTGCTAAGTATAACCACATTACAGTCACATTGAGATTATACATGGACCTAATTAATTGATAATGAAATTTCTATCAGAGTTATTTTCTGTCTATTAACCCAATAAGCGATACAAAATTTAAGCTTCAATTTCTTGGTGAGTTTTAAAAATTTTAGTTTCCTCCCATACTGCCATAAAATGCACACTTGGTATCCCATTTACTAAATGCCTACTTTTGGCCACGTTATACACAACAAGGTAGGCTATTCCCACGTTTAAACAACGATTTTCGATCAAAACATGTGTCGTTATTCCTGTCGTCAAGCTTGAGGCCTTGAAGATAGTAAAGGAGAGCAGGCCTTGCTTTCTTTTGCACTCTTTCGAGTTTGCGATAGTAATAACGTCACTGCCAAATGTCATTTTCGGAGTATAATACCTTGCTTCATTTTACCGTGGTCCCGGCAAACTTTATCTTGCCATTAAACTTCCAGGCTGTTGAAAAACTTCCATGAAACATCCAGCAGTATGCGGCGCCGCCATCTTTTCGAATCCAACATGTTCTAAGCAACCGTTGGATACTCAAATGCATTTCAATGCGGATACTCAAATGATCTTGGCTGCTGTCAAATCCATTAGGTGGGATTGGGGTTGCCATATACGTGGAAACATCCAATCCTAAATGACAGTTCCTCTCAATATCCTCCTCATTTTTAAACACGCAAGCACTGCCCATAACCGCATATTTGTAACATTTGTAAACTCTATGTGACTTTTATGCGGTTACAATTACCAATGTGACAAAACAACTTGGTATTTTTTCGAATTTTCTAGAACAATGTCACAAATTTCAGTAAGTGGATCCAAAGCATTTATCATTTGATGACTTTCCCCGGTATTAATTCGAAATTGTTGAAAACGTTGAATGTGACAAATATGCATTTATGAACAGGTCGCAACACTTATGGAACATAGTTACGGAATGATTTTCAAATTCCGATAGCCCTTTATCGAGTCATTCAATGACTTACAAACACCAGGTAGAAAGTAGATTAACACATATTTTTTTACATTTTAATTCTTGTGCTTGAATCAAATATTTTAGCTTGCGTCTAACGCATAAAGTAATCGTTATTATATACCTATATTAAAGAGGTTTTTCACCCTTTGTTGGTTCGCCGCTCAAGTTAAAAAGTGTTGTGAAAAAACAGATATTGTTGACAAAATTAAATACTTTAAATACTGTTAAATAAGCAGTTGACGGCGTCTTTACAATAGAATGACTTAAATGGTTTTCCAATATTAATCATGCCAGCTGTACGGAATGCATATACCGTTATGCCTCGAAATCCGGACACCTAAGAAGAAGTGTATCTTCAAACTTGAATTGTGTCAGCAAATTCGTATATGTATTCAAGCTTGAGTGTATTTTTACAATTTTATTTTACAATTTCAATTTCTGACGCAAATTTCATTAAAATAGCTAAAACTCCACAATATGTCTTGCTTCGAAATCCGGACATCGTTTCAAAGCTGATTCGAATTTCGGACACATTTGCTTCGAATTCCGGACACTTTCATTTAACCGAAATGCTCATAAATGTTATCTATATTGCAGTCAAACGGCATTTTGCTCACTTAATCAAAGACACTTTCACTAGTTTTCAGTTAAAGTTTCAGTCAAATTCACTATTATACAGCCAAAAATGATGGGAAAGATGAGGATGAATTACACAACTCCCATCAATAGCCGCACTTGGTTTCACGACATGCCTCATCTATTATATAGTAGATCACATTTCTTTCGAATAAATATACCAAAACGAAAGGCACCGCTTGAGTTTTTTCGCTTTAAAATTCTTGGTAACACTTCTGTGACCCTCGAAAAGCTGTTTCTGATCATTTTGGTTCAAATCACGGCACATTTTATTCCACAATCACGGATGTCCGGGTTTCGAAGCAGCTGATAATCATGCTCCGTAATCCGGACATTGACATTTAACTATAAATAACGACATTTTATCGCGTTTATCAAGCAAATTTTACTAGTTTTCGACGAAAATACACATTCTTCGTTATGTTTACCACTTTTTATGGAAACGAAACACATACTGGCTATCAAAATACTGGGCACATATCCGAGCACCATTCTTAGGAAACTGTTTACCAGGCTATAAAATTAGCAGAAAACTTGACACGAAATTCATTTTTATTTTTATTTTAACGTTTTTGAAGCCTACTACGATCAATTGATATTTACAATAAACTATAAAAATAAAAGAATCGACCTGTGAAATAATATTACAGTTACATTGACTGAAACATTACAAAAAAATAAGAAAATGTGCAAGGTGTCCGGCTTTCGAAGCGTCCGGCAATTCGAAGCAAAACGGTAAATAAAGAACCATTTTTCAGAAGCAGAAAGACTGTTTTTATTTTTGAATGTTACTGAAGTTGTTAGATAGAGTTTGTTGTTAACTTGCACAAAACATAAAGCTAACGATAATTATGGGCTTAACTATTTTGGATGATAAACTATCCTTGAATTTACTTCTTTTATCCCACACAAAATGACTATTTTGAGACACCCTTTGCGTTATTACCCTAAATTTGTAAATCGAACGAATTACTATGAAACACATTCAACCTCCTCTTGATGGTTCGTAACATTTTCAATTGGAAAAAATGCTGAATCAATTGGCGACCTATGTTTATTACGGTACGCATCTGGTGTAAGATATGATACAGTTTATCCGAGAAATAACAAGAGTTTTTTTTTTGGAATTTATTTTTGCACTTTTTTGAAACATCCAAATCAACAGGAATTTTACAAAAGATTCCTCCAGAGATTCACGCACACTTCTAAAATAATTTATAAAACATTCCAGTTTTTTTTCAGGCACATTTCTAAAATTCTTTTGGATATCTCTCTGGAAATTTGTCAAGTTTTATTATATCAGAAAAAAGCACATTTTGCACATGTTTTTGGTTTGATAAGTGTTTTCCATAGAAAAATCGATCATATTGACTCGAGTATAACTTTTGAAAATGGCCTATACATTTTTACATGCAACTAATTTGCAAAATTCTAACTCCGAAATTATTGATTTTAGAGAAAAATGTTCTACGAAGAAATTTTAGCGAACCGTTAGGCCTACAAGAAAAAAATATATACAGAAAATATATTTTATGTTTTTTCATGAAAAATTCAAAAATAAAACTTAAATTTTAAATTTCACAAAAACTTCATTTTGGATATTTTTAAATTTTCACCCTTTCCCAAGCGAGAGCTCCAATCATAATTGCCAACTGAACGGGCCGTTCTTGAGCAACTGCAGGCTCTTGCTTGTAAGTTCATTGACTACTGCGTTCTCGTGAAAATTTGGCTCGGGAGCCGTTCACTTTTGGCTTGCGTTCTGTTCAAAATGCATCCCTGCTCAGAAATGTGGTCAGGGTTATTTTTTCCGAATTCTTGAATAATTTCTTGTTGAAGTTCTTAAATATCCCTCAATAAAATAATAGCCAAAAGGTATCTCTATAAAAAAATATTGGACTATTTGCTTGTGAAGATTTTGCGATAATTCCAATAGAATTGCTTTCAAAAGAATACCAACATATATGTCATCCAAGTGTTGTTTGTGGAATTCAATGTTCTATCTTAAATAATAACGGGAGTAATTCCTTAATAAATTGCACTGAAGATCAACCAAGGAACAATACGCTATTGTAAATGTATTTGATTTCCATCGGCCCTTCGCCTCTTAGGGCTGAGCTAAGATTATGTAAGCGGCAGCTTGGTGCGGCAGGTTTTCACAGTTGATTTTCTGTCAAAAGCTGCCACGCCGTGTTGCCGCTCACATCATTGTAGCTCAGCCTTTAGCTACGTCCATATCAATAACCATACATGTCCTTGTCTCAAAATTAAGTTCTTAAGACTCGAACCATAATTTCTCAATCACTTCGTGAATCATAAATTACAACACACCGCTTACAAATTTTCAAATGACGAACTAAAAGCATAAAACAAAAATGACCAAAGCAATGGCTCGAAGAACATTGTAATCTTCATCACCTCTGATTCGGTCACAAAAAGCTCTTATGTTAAAAATAATCAAGTTTTATCACAGTGGGACAGAAATAACTAAAAATTAATCAAAAACAGAAATAAAAGGAACCTTTTAAATATTAGTTGCGTTGCTTAGCTGAGAACAGCTTGATTTGAGTGTTCATAATTCGTTTTCCTTCTATCAAAAATCGATCCCACTATGCTTAGGGAAGGGACCACTTTTATGGACCAATTTGACGAAGGTTTCGAGAAAATATGAACCCGATCAATCCCATCCCGGACAACACACGTATCGCATCTTTCGCATGCGCAAAACAAACACTGGACGATTGGCAATGGTAATTTGTATAATTTTAGCATAAAATGAAACGAGACATGATCCCAACAACGCAACGCCACCCAACAACGGCAATCATCGTTTGACGGTTTGGTCGACATCCCGGGTCTGCCCATCCAGCATTGAAAGGGAAGGAGGTTAGAAGATTCGAGGGTAATTCGTACGCAAGGATGATCGTCACACGCGTCTTTCCTGATTATAGTTATTACTCAAGGCTAAAATTTGCGGCGGCGACTACGACGAAGACTGTCGATGAGAGTCAACGACGCACAGTGGTTGAGATTGAAAAAAAATCATGGTGGAAATTAAACATTCTTGTATTTTGCGATGGTTGCAGATCTTATTTTGGGCATATTAATCGATTTTTGGTTTTCATAGAACAAAAAAAAACAAGCAAGACCAAGCCGTTGGTTCTAATCCCACTGGTCGAGAATCTTTTCGGGTTGCAAAATTTTTCGACTTCACAGAGCATATAGTGTCATCGTATATATCGTACACGATATACATATACAAAAAATGGCCAACTGGCACAGAAAGCTCTTAGTTAATAATTGTGGAAGTGCTTAAAGAACGCTAAGCTGAGAAGAGAAAAAAAAGTTCTTATTAAATTTTCGTATGTTTGTTCTTAACTATCTAATATTGTATGCATTTTTGACTTTATTCTTCAACCTTAAACTTGCTTGAAAATCGTTTTTTCGCCAGAATTTTAGACAACTGATCCACTGTGCGCCGTTGCCTGCAAGGTGGGAAGTTTTTGGCTGATCGGAGTAATTTCGTCAGTGCAAGTTTTGGCAACATGTCAAAAAGAACACTACCGCTTTTCGGTCGGACACAGCCAGCGATCTTGAGGTCGATGCATATGTGAAGGCAGACGTGTGAGCAAATTTACACCCACGTTCGCGTGCGCCAATGTGCCCAATATTTCCCCGTGGCTTTCGTTGGATTCACCTTGGCGTGCCGTCGTTGTAGCCGGGCATGATGAGGCCAATCATGGGTGGAATCGTGTGATGCGCATCCGTGTCGATGATCTGATCGTCGTCAACTTGTTGCCTGTGTTGTAACAGCAATCTCTGTACGGCATGCCTGCTTTCGGGGCTGGAGGACAAGTTTTTCCACCTACACGATTGCAGTGAGGCTGTGTAGGGGAGAGTGGGATTCTAATATCGTTGACGTAGAAAAAACTTATTTTGTCAGTAGAAAATTGCAACGATTCTTGACTACATACAATTCTTCATAACTCGATAAAATCAAGGACCATCAGGGATCATGTTGAGCTCGATACAGAGTACTAAGCCAGTGTAAATGCGACCTAAGGGATCATCGACGAAGCCATGAAAATCAATTTTTACTATGAATCAGAGACCCAAGTAGCACGCGAAACATCTTCCAAAGAAATGCTTTTCAAAAATGGTTTCAATCGCGTATCAATAAAAGCATCTGTAACTTATCTGGTTCTAGTTCGGTTCCATATCAATATCAAGGCTCATAAAGTTTTATTGCCGTTCCAATGAACATGCATTTTACTCCTTGTTTGACGTTCAACATATTTGAAATGACAAGATTTGCTGCAAATGTCCCTTGCAAATAGCAATAAAGTCAAATTTATCAAGATGTTATCAGCAACATTTCAAACAAACTCTTAAAACTTCTCTCAAAATGCCGGTTATAATGTTATGTTTCACATTACTTTCATTTAAAGCATCCGCAACTTGCATTCAATTTTCGTTCCCATAGAAGATTCATCTCAGTTGCGGGAATGTTGCACTAAACTTCGTGTATGACAGCTAGAAGTTTGTTTGTTTCAATCCAGTTGCAATATGGTTGAGTTGCACCTTACGCATCATCTAACAAAGAAAACATGGTCTACCAACAGTTTGTTTGTTTAAAAGGTGTTTCTCAAGTGTTGCGCGGAAGTTTTTGCGAAAAGTTTAGATTTTTTTCAGGCGTGGCCTAATTTCGCCAGTAATGAACTTGTATTCCGAAGGATGCAGTCAAGTTATAAGCAACAAGCTTTGATCAATGGGCCATGTGGTCGCTTATATAGTGCATTGGCGAAGAAAATGTTCGAAGAGCTGTTGGAGTAGTGAGTAGAGGTGAAGATTGGTGATCTTGAGGTCGGAAGTTCGATTCTCGTTCATGTTTTTGTTTTCATTTTTTTTCTTCTAAGTATTTTGCAACAAATAAGCAATTTCGATATTACTTAAATATGTTGCAAACAGACTCCGCCTCTTGCGCTTTTTGCGTTGCTATTCAGTGCAATTGTAAGTCATATTTTCACCAATTGACAACTCTGAAGAGTTTCAAGAGAGAATTTTATTCTTGAGTTGCAACAAACTGTGCTGCTTGGGGACGAACCAGCTCAGGGCTGAAAGCCTCTATAATAAAGCAAAAAAAACTTCACTATGGTTCTCTAACTTGATATCGAGATACCGCATACCAAGTGAGAAGGAGTTGACTGTAATATAGTATTATTTTTTTCAAATGTTTATATATATTCCAATTGAATATATCCAAAAATATATTTGGTTTAATTACCAAAGCGTATTCCTATAACAGTTTTGTTCATTAATTTAAACCCAGCTCGGACTGGTTCGGCCATTTTTCTTTTAAATTTTAGCATTTGTTACTACCATTTGTCATCTAGAATACGGTGATGCGCTAATATCCATCGTATTAAGCTTTGATTTCCATACACGAATGCGAAAATGGCAACTTAGGCAAAGAAAGATCTCAGTTAATAACTGTGGAAGTGCTCATAAGAACACTAAGCTGAGAAGCAGGTTCTGTCCCAGTGAGGACGTTAATGCCAAGAAGAAGAAGAAACAGAAGAAGAAGATATGCTTTAGAATGCTTTTTTCATCCTAGATTGTAGTAAATGGATAGAAATGCTTCTCCTTATATATTTTTATGTGTTTTTTCTCGAGAAAACGTATAAAAACGTTTTTCGCTGTTTTCGTTGCAATTTTGTGCGATTTTCAAGACCATCTTTAGGGTCGAAAAATAACCAAATTTTTGAAACTATCAACGAGAGCCAACTTGTGCACTGTTATAGTTTGTATTACATGAAAAAATATGTTAAATTTCTCCTTTAAAAGCTTTTTGAAGGACCTAAACTTTAATCAACTCGTGGGGAAAAACGCCCACCCCTATTTCATTACACCAAAACAGCCGTTCGAATTCAAATTCTACCAAACGTAATGCCACGTTGAAATTAGGCGCAAATTGAAACCTTACAAAAGCATGATTGTTTGCGTACGTTTACAGCACGAGTAACACCGAACTCAAGCGGGCATTCTACCCCGCAAAACAATACATAAGCAGAGCAAGCATGTTTTGAAAATTGATTTATAAACCCCAAAAGAGCGGAAATTGATAACTGTTTCTAGAAAACATGTTTGTTTATCCGACTATAATTAAATAGGAGCATAAAATAATGTGTTTCACATCTAAAATCGCTGCTTTTCTTAACGTGGGCATATTACCCCCAGTCCCCCTATAACTCAATTGATCGCTAATCAGAATTCGCTCTGTAGGGGGACTGGGGGTAATATGCCCATGTAAGGAAATCAGCGATTTTGCATGTGAAAAACATTATTTTATGCTCCTTTTTAATTATGGTCGGATAAGCAAACATGTTTTCTATCAAATAGTAGAAACAGCTATCACAACGCAACGAAAATTGTAACGAAAACAGCAACGCGTTCGTTACATGAGCTTCATCTTCGGATTCGTGCGGTGTTAGCAACTAGTTCGTCGGAAATAGCACTTGAATGATGATCAATTGGCGTTGCGACAAAGCTCCTCCAAGCAGGTTTACTGAAAGAGCCTGATTTTTTCGCCTAATTGCGTCTTCTTAAATATTTCGGTCTTTGATCTCATTGTGGACTATCTGCATCCTTCTCCTAGCTCGAAGACAACTTGCACGGAGATTGCTTTTCATGAACACTTTCATGTCGTATTTCGACCTTTCCTTAGGTCCAAATGTCGTTTGTTTTAATACAGTACCGGATCGCTTGATGGTCACTGTGAGTGGTGCTAACATCTACATTCAGCTTTGCCTGGGGCCTTTGGTTTGGTGAGCTCTTCCGTCAGCTTGTAGAGCATCTCGATGAATTGGTCGATAGTCCATCGCAGAGTTGCGTAGCAGCTACAGAAGAGAATTCCGTTAATTTTGGCAATTCTGCACGATGCACTTCTTCTTGGAAAGCATGTCTTCCTACCGTCCATATCGTCATTGATCTTGCATTTTTCCGAGCTGATGACCACATCGTATATAGGTTTCGCTACAGATTGCCATGGCAAATGTTATGCTCTGTCACATAATCTCCCTGTGATTTGGTGGTAAATACTCGCCGATTTGTGAGGGGGGGGGGGGGGGGTTCAACTGCAGGTCTTCCAACTTATGGACTTCTTCTTTGCACATCCTACAAAAATTACTTCTATAACGACCCTTGCATTTTCGAGCAAGATTAGGGGGAGATCCCCCAGTACCGGACACTTAAGCCACTAAATTCATAATTCGAAAAATATTAATTTTATGGGCTCGTGTTACCCATTTATGATAAATATTATCATTTTTGTAGTGTACAAAAATAAATTTGATAATATAAATATGAATTTTGACATTGCATTTTGATGATGTATTTTAGAACCAAATTGATCGATCTTGAAAGGTGGCACCCAATACCGGACACGATCCGGAAATGCCTCGAATTATGTGAATTTGAATATCATTGAATGTGTTTACTATAGGAATAGTACATAATTGCCAATTCAATGCATTTGCAACATTTACAAG
This sequence comes from Aedes aegypti, assembly GCF_002204515.2. Taxonomy (NCBI): domain Eukaryota; kingdom Metazoa; phylum Arthropoda; class Insecta; order Diptera; family Culicidae; genus Aedes; species Aedes aegypti. Next base: position 245,850,718 of record NC_035109.1, read on the forward strand.
AACAATTGGAGTTTTTCTTAGTTTGCAAGATGTCCATCATAAACCTCTTTCATATATGAAGAAAAATAGCACATTTTACGATGTTATTCTGTTCTGAATGTTCATTCTTCTTAATTTTATTGCATGTTTGATACCATGATCGACGGAATCCATGAAAAATGAATGTATTTTGAGACACTGGTGAAATAATTACAAAGATATCAATAACAAATAACAAATCAAGCTGTCCGAAACTGGGGGACAGGAAGCGCTCAACCAAAATTGTAATTTGTCCACATTTAGTTCAATTTTGGTACAAAATACATTCATACTATCAAAAAAGGATTAGGTTTGAACATGCTTGCGTGATTCAAATTATTTTTTCAAACCTTAAATAATTACTAAATAGGCTCAAATTTAAGGCAAAACGTCAATTTTTTAAAAATTTTCAAACTTTTTTACTTTTTTAAAAAGGCATGCATATTTCAAGGTAGTTTTATTCTACGCAAACATTAGTTTCCATAATAGCTTCCTTTTCTACTAATACACCATCTTGATTGTACCATGATTTCTCAATTTTTCGACTTTGTCCGGTATTGGGTGCTGTCCGGCACTGGGGGATCTCCCCCTACTGAAGCTTTGGTGCTTAAAACATACTCCCGGTTGCTAAGAGACATTGAACTTTCTCGTTTTTCAAGTCAGCCGCTATCGTCGCCCACCGTACATAGTCGCCGGGTTATTTATGCGGCTTGCTTGCATAGATAGTCATGGGATCACGAAAGACCATGCTACGGTTTGACACAATTCTTTGTGAGGATCATGTTCAGAGCAGGACAAGCGTTGGTCGAGTATGCGTCATCTGAGCCTAGTACTCATGACTTAAGATTGACAGGTTCCGAACGTATCTACTCGGCCTAGCCCTCGTATAGGAAATCGAGCCTACTCCCGTGGTCTTCCCGCCACTTGCTAACATAATAACTCATTTTTTTGCAAGGAATTGTCGGGGTTTGAAACTCCGACGCTACTAGCATTTCGCTCCACACTGCTGAAAATGTCGCGGCTTTTCCTCAATATATGGAAAATCTGGCCTGTCTAGGTACTCTGCTTGGCCAAATCTATGGAGATCCTACCAGAAGCATTCATAGTGTGATAGGAACTGGAAGGAAGTTCGTCGTCTTCATAAGCAGGAGGTCATGGGTTGAATCCCAGGCCGGTCCCTTTCCTCGTACCTTGTAGCTGTATCTTTCACTAGTTTCTATCATCCACTCTCAATATGTTACAGTTGATCTATCACAGATCCTAGCATTAGGGGCCTTCCTTAGCCGAGTGGTTAGAGTTCGCGGCTACAAAGCAAAGCCAGGCTGAAGGTGTCAGGGTTTGATTCCCGGTCGGTCCAGGACCTTTTCGTAATGTAAATTTCCTTGTCTTCCCTGGGCATAAAGTATTATCGTACCTGCCACACGATATACGAATGCGCAAATGGCAACTTAGGCAAAGAAAGCTATCAGTTAATAACTGTGGAAGTGCTCATTAGTAGGGACGTTAATGCCAAGAAGAAGAAAAAGAAGCATTTGCTAGAACCGGAGACGGACAAAACAATCTTTTTCCTACGCTTCCATTTTTCCAACGCTATAACACGCCTTTCCTTACGCCTGATGATTACGTGATGACCCTGAGCACTGAAATTCGATTACTTTTCACTTATGATAAAATAAACTACACAATCTTTTATCGTATTAAAATTTTCATCCAGCCGGAGTAGGCTATAGTTAATGACGAATTGAGAAGGTTTTTCTGCGGGCTCTTGTGCGGATATGCGCAACCCAAATTTTGATTGTTTAGGATTGTCGGCTATCTCATACTTGTGATTGTGTGTCGTTCAGCTTCTTGTCGGAATACGTTCACGTCAAGTATCTTGTTTACCTCTAAATTTACTGGAATTAGCGTTCCTACTTGTTCCGTTTTCGCTATTGCACATTCGATATATTAGCTAACAAACGCCTCGTACTGCTTCCCGAACCGCCTATGCTTAACATGATTCTTGCTATTCAGTTTATTGACTTCGCGGATTTTTCTCATGCGCAGCTCGTCATTGTGGCTGTTGAAATTCAGCCGATCGTCGATCATCACTTCCAGGTGCTTTAGTAGAAACTTCGACGCAATCGTATGCTCACTGACGTTGATCGCCATCCGCTGAACCGTCTGTTTTTTTTTTCCGTCACCAACATCTTCATTTCTTTTAACGCTCTCTCATCAGAGACACGCCATCCGTAAAACAAACGATCTTCACCTTCCTGGGCAACCACAATGCCAAGACTCCATCATATATCCCGCTCCAAAGAGTTTGACCGAGAATGGATCCCTCGAGGATTGCTCGATTGGAGCCATTGTCTTATCCCCTTTCATGCCGTACACCAGGTCTCTACTCTGGAAGTTGCTCTTCAGAACCTGACACAGAAAGATGGGGCCTGCATCCTGTACAACGCTGCAGCGATACGCTCCAAGTTTGCACTGTTGAACGCGAATTTCACGTCTATCGTGATCCCGGAACAATATGGTCTCCTTTTTGGCGGTTTCTAAGATCTTGATTTGCTTTACTGCTCCATTCGATCTAAAGAAAATCTACGCTTGCTGCCCGCACATTCAATCAGGCTGTTCAAGATGATGGCTATGTGCATATGGGATCAAACGAGACTAGATCTTCTAGTGGCTTTCCTGGCTTTGATATGCTCCTAGATCTTCCATATTTCTGGGAAGTTTCATTCGGCAAGAATCTACTGCAGGACCTTTCTGAACATATTCGGTTATGCCAGAATAATTTCAGCGCCACGTTGTGTATTTCATCCAGATCGGGAGCATTCTCTCAGTCGCTTCACCACTCATACAAACTCGTTGTTGGACAGTTGTTGATCTTCGGTTGAGGGAGGTATTGATTTACAGAAATATCAAATTAGATTGAAGAAACCGCGCATTCGATCAAGTGAGAGAAAGTTTGAATGTTACAGAAAATCGAGTAAGAGTTTCACTTGGTCATTTCAACATTTCACGACACAATGACTGAGAAGTCTGTCAGTATCTCATCGAAGATTTCTTATCACTCTCGCCAGCTCGGTCTCCCCTACAAATCGCCAAGCTTTTTCTGGTGATTCATCGTGCTCAACACTGACTCCGGTTCCAAGAGGCCGTATCACCCTGTTATTATTATTTCGAAGTATGATTTCAATAATTCAATCATTAATATGTCAAAATTGGGCAGACGTACGCGCATATCTGACACTCATTTCCTGGCTCCACCAGCTTTACGGGTTGCGCACTGCCGAGACGATGATAATCGAAATCGAAAAAAAAAATCTGAGGACAGGTAAAAATGTCCAAGTTCTGAACCGTGAGGCGGTAGTTCCGTCCCCGTGGGGATATTTGTCTTGTGTTGTTCGAACCTCCTCTACTAGTGGCGTAGGAGAGAATGATTCGACTCGTGCCTGTTTGTCCACCACCTTCCCATCTCCCAGTTGATGATTTCGACAGTGATTGAACAGCGTGAAGGCGAACGTAATGTTTGGCCGATACCGATCTTGGTGGATTCGGAGTGGCGCATTGCTATGTTGGAAGTAGTTGCATGTGCTCTCGCCTGCCACGCCTGGGTGTGGTGGGGACTCAGAAGTGTAATGGTAGGCTGTTCAATGCACCAATAAATCATTTAAAATGTTTCATAGATAATACAAACTTCCTCAGAATAAATGCGATTATTGACTATTGGAATTCGTGACATGTTCCATATAATAAAATTAGATAGCTTCTTAAATGAATACAGAGGTACCGGTAAATCAGAAAATTGTCTGACTTAAAGTGGAAATGTGTATACAGTCGACTCTCCACATCTAGATGTTCACACTTAATTTAGAATGCCCAATCTCGGCTAATTTTAACCGAAATCCGCACAGCCGAGAAGTCGGCAAACAAATTTCCTGGGATCTCAGCCAATAAAAGCCGAGTATCAGTAAATCGTGCTTCGTTGCTAAGCAACCGAACAATTTGTTAGCTGATTCTCGGTTAAAATCGGGAAACCGAGATTCGCACAGCCGAGCTCGTGAAAAAAATCTAAGTGTGTTCTAAATCTCGATATATCTCCTAATGTCGATGATTTCATAAGTCCCTTCAGTCTGCATACATTTTCACTCTCCATATCTCGATATCTCCATATCTCAATGTGTTTCTGTTGATTTTTTTTTGTTCTCAATTTACTCTCCGTATGTCATTATGACCAACATCGAAGGTTACTAAAACAAAGTTTTGGGATTCAAAACAAATTAGGAGCGCAAAATGACGTCTGTTTGTGTATTACTTTCTTGGCAACGGAGTGTTTTTCAATCTACAGTTAACTCTCCCTTACTCGATATTCCGTATCTCGATATCGAGTTAAAGAACCATAGTAAAAGTTGGTTTTCATGGCTAACTCGATGGTCCCTTGGATCGCATTTGCACTGGTTTTGGTTCTGTAACTCGATACTTCCCTAACTCGATGGTCTCTTCAATATCGAGTTATGGAGAGTTACCTGTAGTATTCATCAAAAATTTGTTCTTTGTCTCGATCTCTCCCTGTATCGAAGGGCCCTTCGATATCGAGATGTGGAGAGGCGACTATAATTAAATAATTTCAAAATACACCATGAATATGAAAACAAATAATACCCATAGTTTGTGTTGCAATCAGGCATTGAAGAATTCGTTCTCATTTGATTTTGAAGCACGGCCAAAGCAAGCGAAGAAAAACATCCCATCTGTAGCGGTCCATGATCGGTAATTATTCGCAAGTTGTAACAAGCTTGATGAATAGCAGCTGCCAATTTTTCTTGCTTATTTACCGTTGTGGGTAGGCGTTTTACTTTACTGGCATGATAAACAATCCCCGATTTTCCTATAGCAATAGTGCCCTTCATGCACTGTTATCCCCCCGATACAATCGGAGCTGTAGAAGTAGACGTTAAACAGTCTCTCACGATGTGTTGCATATCATGATTTTTACAGAGAGCGTTAAGTGAGAGATACTCTTGTTGTTTCTGAAAATTGTTAGTTTATAATTTTCTATGAAGCATTTTCATTTTCCTATAGCCTCAAAAACCTTTTGCCAAAGTGTAATCACTTTAATTCCCCGGCAAATAGTTGTGTTGCTGGAAGAGTTGGGACGACACGAGTAGTGCAAGAACATGAATGAATTGATGTGCTTTGGCTGCGCAAGAACGATATCTGGGTGTGTTCGAATCGAAACGCGTTCGGGGTTCTTTTTTTTCATTTTCTTGTCTACAAGCAAGCGCAAACAATTTCCGGTATATGACTGACTAGTTTACGGCAAATTACCATCACCACCGTGGCCTAGAGGCATGTTTTGGTCTGGGAATAACAAGTGAATTTAAATTTGATTTTGGCACTGCCGGTAATTGTTACGGCAAAAGGAATAGCAGTCGTGGGAGGGGCGGTGGGGTGATCGTTCGGGTTATGTCAAGTTCAACTGCTGATTGAGTTCGGAGATTGCGGTATCATTACTGATCATTACATAATCGGCAGACAGCGGGTCCAATAATCGATGGGATGTAATTGCGAATCATTCATGTATTCATCTCTGTCATTCGATAGGTTTATTTTTTCATTTCAAACATAACATTCTTATGTCTAGGTGCTCTGTGTTAGACAGCACTATCAGCCTAAGTTGGTAAAAAATAAGCTTTTATTAACATATTGGTAACAACATATTACATGTCATTTGCCGTAGCAGTTCACGCTTTCCATCAACTTAACCTAACTTTACCTAACTATATAATGTATTAATCGTGTTAATAGAAGAGTGGAACTATTTTTGCCTACAAATATCAATAATTTTATTCGACATTGTTCTAATGTTTCTACGTTGGATATTTTATTTTACTCATTCGTACTATACCAAGGAGAGACATTCTGAATCATATTCAAAATTTTATTTTGAATCCTCTGCATAGCTCTCCTCTTGATGTCAAAACACCTAGTACATATTTGTATAGCTTATAACATGGTTGGTCTGAACATTTGTTTGAAGATCACAAGCTTTTTTCTTAAGACAAAGTTTTGATTTTCTATTAATAAATGAATATAAAAAATATGTTTATATATTCGATACATTTGACTTGAATGCCTTGAATGCGATTATGATAAGTTGAATTTTTATCTAGCATGAGCCCTAGATATTTAACTACAACTGATCAATTTATTGGAACCCCTTTGATCGTTGATTATTAGTTGAGTTTTAGAAGCATTAGGAGAAATCTAGAAACAAGTATGATGAAAAAACATCCAAATTTTTTTGCAATCTACTACAGATGACATGCAGGCTTCGTTATTTGGCAGAGAGGCCTGTGTCAATCCGCAAATCCGGTAATCCAGGTTAGTCAGAAGTGAAAATATTGTAAAATATTGGTCACAAAATGCTGCATTGGAGAATACCAGCTCTTACAGGAAGTCTGTCAGACATGGAGTTCTGATAATCAACCTAAAGTGCATGATTTGACAGATAACTTTGGATTATTCTAACAATGTATGCTAGAAAATTAAAGATTCTCAATTTTACAATCAAGTTTTCATGCCAAACACTGTCGAATGCTTTTTCTATGTCTAGAAGAGCAAGACCAGTAGAAAAGCCTTCAGATTTGTTGGAACGGATCAAATTTGTTACACTTATAAAAATTGATGAGTTGTCGAATGTCCATGGCGGAATCCGAACTGTTTATTGGCAAAATTGAATTTTCATTGATGTGCACCATCATTCTGTTCAAGATGACCTTTTCAAAAAGTTTACTGATGGAGGAAAACAAGCTGGTTGGACGATAGCTGCAAGCTTCTACAGGAGTTTTTGTCTGGTTTTAAAATTGGTACGACCATGGCGTTTTCCAGTTTTCGTTTTGAAACGTTTCTTGAAACGAAAGTTTCTTTATTTTTCAAAAATTCTATCAACGCTAAGCGCTTTTCAATTTTAGATTTTGTTGAACCCCTCTATGGGCAGCTTCATTTTTTACCGCATTAATAATATTCAAACCTCGATAACTTTTTTGTTTCTCGATCAAAAAACTCTTCTATTTTAAGAATCCATGTCGATATCTGTCATTGATGATCTGGTTCAAAAATATTCCGATGTTCCTTGGAGGACCGGCATTCTTCGTATGAAATGTGATTGGCGGCTTATGAGCACTTCCACAGTTATTAAGGGAGACCAATTTTTCCTTTGTATATCTTGTGTAGTTTGATCTTGCTGAAAAGCTCCGTCGTTTACCGCTAAGGCTATATGGGCCTCTCAAACATAAAGATATCATACTCGAATTCCATTTCCGTTATTACCAAATTAGAAAGAAATATAACTTAAGGAATCGGAATCATTCGACACGCAATAATTCATGTTTTGGATATGTTAAACGACATATTATTGCTGCAGAATTATAACTTTTTGCACTAATCGTAATTTTGAGAACTGTTCAAATAGGGCTCCTGACGTTCTTTTAGGAAAACTTTCTTTCTATTGTTTCTCCCTAAATTTCTCCAGAGATTTCTTCAGGAATTATATCAAAGATTCCTTCAATGGATTACCAGAAAATTCTCCAAGATAATCTCTACCGTAATCCTTACAGCAATTTCTTCAATTTCTTTTCTTGCCAGAGATTCCTCCAGGAAGAACTTTTGTTCACCATGATACATTTTAGACCGGTTCCGATAGAGCTCCAGGAATATCTTAGCAATCCCTCCAGGAGTTTCTTCAAGGATTCGATGAGGGGTTCGTCCAAGGAGTCTTGCAAAAAAAATTAACAGGGATTCCTTCAGATATTTGGCAAGGACTTCCTGCAGGAAAGTCTCTAGTGATCCCATTATAGATTCCTCCAATAAAATTTTTACTGGGATTCTTCCAGAAATTTCTCCCAGAAATCATCTAAGATCTGTTTCAGTAATTCTTTCAGGAAAAGTCCGAAATTTTTCCAAAGATAATTCAAGCGATTCCTTGTTTTTCCGTCAGAGATTCCACTAGAAAATCATTCGAGGGTTCTTGCAGATATATCTTCAAGGTTTTCTCCAGGAGTTACACTAGGACAATTTCTTCAAGGATTACTCAAGATATTTCTCTGGTGATGTCTTCAGAATTCCCTCCAAAGATTCCTCTACGGAAACATATAAAGATATCCCCAAGTAGTCCTCTCAAGATTCTTCCATGAATTATTCCGGAGATTTCTTCCGGGATTCCTCCCCGGATCGCTCCAAGGATTCTACCAGAAATTACGACAGGTGTTCCACAACTCACAAATTCCTCAAGTATTTCTTGAAGGAATTCTTCCAAGAGTTACCACGAGGAAAAAACGCGACATGAATTATTCTAAAGTTGCTCCAGACAATCCTCCTGGAATTTCACAGAAATTTATCCACTCGTTTTATGACTCCAAAAAATCCTTCGGGGATTCCTCAAAGAGTTCGTCGTGAAATTTCTTCAGAGATTCTCCTATGAATTTCAGCAGGAATTTTATCATAAATTATCCTAAGAATTACTTCAGGGATTATTTTAGGAAAATATCTAAGGAATCTAAGAATTACTTCAGGAAATATTTTAGGGAAATATCTACAAAAAATCTTCCAATTACTTTTGTTAAATTTCTTTATGGATTCCTCCAGAGATCTCTTCCGGGATTTCTCCAGAAAAATCTCTACAGGGGTTTTTCAAGGAATTCTTTACAAATACAAATCTGTACAGTGATTCTTTGTGAGATACAACCAAGGATTCTCCAGGAATTATTCCAGAAATTCTCCCAGAAGTCGTTCAGAGATTCCTCCAGGAGTTTTTCCACAGTCTCATTTAAGGATTTCTCTAGTAAAATCTGTACAGCGATTCGTGCAGATTTCTTCAGCTTTTTCTTCACGAATTTTTCAAAGAATTGCTTCAGGAAAATCTCTAAATGAAATCCTCTAGAATTTTTCCAGAGATGAGATGGTAGACAATCAACTGCATGTTTTAATAAAATATGCTTTTAGTTTACACAATCTTTATTAAAAAAAAAAGCCGTTGAACAAATGACAGGAAAACCTCCAGAGATTTCCTCGGGAATCCCTCGATAGACTCCTGCAAGAATTTCTCCAGGGATTTTTCCAGGAATTCTTCCGGGGATTCCTCAAGGGGTTTCAACCAAGGAGTGCGGCTTTGATTCCCGCTTCAGTCCAGAAAACCTATCGTCAGGATCGTGTTTCGACTGTGAAATTGAGCATTACATGCTATGCCGTTGTCTGGTGCTTCCTTAAAAGGACAAATCGTCCACGTGAAGCATTTACGTGTAGGTGTTTAAAAAAAAAGTTTCTCCAGGGATTGCTCCAGATATCTCTTCAGCAACTTATCTAGGGTTTAAAAAAAAAATCTTTAGTAAAGGAGTTCCTAGAGGAATCTCTTAAAAACTCGTAGATGAAATTCTGGATGGATTTTGAAGAAATTTCTAGGAATTTCTAGAGGGATTCTGGAACAATGCCCCGGAGGATTTTTTGTGACCCGAAACGAATCTCTATAGATTCGAGATTAATTTATATAGCGATTTTCATGGATGCATGCCTGAGAAAATTCCTAGTTGATTCACTTTTCTCACCGACGGCACTGAATGAGGTTCTGAAAATTTCCTCCAGATTTCTGGAAATGTTCCCATGTTACACGGACTTCGAACATAAGTCTTGCTTTTTCGAGAGCTTCAATATTGTTTATTTCACTTTGGTTGAAGTGAACTAAATAATATTCTTGAGGAAGTCCTTTTCGACGAATGCCAGATTGGGTTCTCATTTTCATAATGATTACTTGGACTAGGCAATATCCAAGTAAATCATTTATTTCATTTTTGATATAGTCACTTGAGAGACCTTTCAAGATCACCTTGAACAAACGTTAGGTGTTGTCGTCATAAGCAAAATATGTGCTTCCTCTCTTCAAGATGTTTGAGAAGAAGATCGCGATCTATAAAAAAAAATCGGCAAAACTCGGCAGTCTTCTTTCTTTGCGAATACGGAACGTTGATTCCTCTAATGGAGTTCAAAATTTCTTAAATTAAACCACCAAATTCGGAAATACTGACCACGATTAGTGGCGCACCCCTCGTTTCCTCATGTGATTCAGAACTAATTTGAGAGCTCAAGTTAGAGGATCGGAAAGGGGTCAATAGGTATAAGCAGTAATACTGAGGGAAGTTGTTGTATTTCTTTACTTAGTTTCATAAATTCCATCAGCACAAAGAGTTTGTATGCTTCACGACATAAATAAAATTCAGCAGTAGGAAGTATCATTCAATTAGCTAGCATAACTCAAAGATCGTGTAACCGTTTTTCCCGCATAGTAATTTCCTTGTACACTTTTTATGTAACATATGCGGGTGAACAACAAGTGTATCCGTCACTGTCCTGCAGAGTAATTATGCTCATCGTTGTCCAAAGGCCATCAACACTACCTTAAATACACCATACCTAACGTTTCTTGGGTGCGTCTTTACTCAGGTCTTCCCGTTTATCGGAATCGTGCTCATTATAGAGGAACCCCAATTTGAATGAGTCGGCCGACAACGGTGACGACGACGACGAAGTAGATTCACTCAAGCGTTAACCGACGCGTCGGTAGAAGAAGAACGTTTGAAGGTGATGTGACCCCTGTGCCCCTGGAATGCGTTCCGGTGAAGTTGAGAACCCCAAAACACCGAAGCGGAAAGGCAAATTTTTGTTAAATTATAAATTAAAACGACTTTGATCGTCGTCGTCGACAACGACGTCAGCGGACGGATAAGTTTTGTGCCAGAAAATTCAGCATTTCAAATTTATATCACCATAAATCTCCGGATTGAATTTGAAGAACGTGTCCTCGAATTGTGAGCATGTCATTCCGGGAGATTGGTGAATTTCGAGAGAAACAAGGAAAGTGTCCAAATCGATCGAAACGTGGAGGTAAAAAGTCATCGATATTTTTTATATTCAAAAGTGGGGTCCGAGTAGTGCGGGGAGGAGGAAAAAAAAGGGAATCGAAATGCATTCGTCAGCCGGCTTTTTTTCAGATAGTGTGGGGAATTGCACAAGCATCAGACAGCCAGCCTGGCAGCCTGATGCTACCCATAAAATCAGCATAAAAAATAAGCAAACGAATATCAAATAAGGGCCGCAGGATTCCGATCGGGACCAGAAAAAATAAGAACTGTAGCAAACCGTAGCAGGGTCCAGTTTCGGCCCGGGCGACAGTCAGGATTTGTGTGCGAGGGACAGTTTTTCTTGTTTTGCTACTTACTGGCCGACCCCGCGTTTCGTTTGGGACCCTGGATTGGGACTTCTGAGACGATGCGGATCGCAAAAGCGATTATGCATGATTTTTCCCGTATAAGTGGTGCGCGCCCTTGAGGCAGTGTTGCCAGATAAATAGTGTTGTGCATCAGAAGAAGCTGTATCTTTGATGTTGTGCATAGTAATATTTACAAAAAGTTTTTTTTTAACTCAAACGTGAGAATAACCTGCTCTACATAGCACATTACACCTGATTGCTTGATGATATCAACTGAACGGCCACGAAACCTTGTCTTCTATAAGATTGCTTTATATTAAAGGCTCAACACGTCTTTTCACTTCACTGGATACATCATTTTGATATGTCACAAGTGTTACAAGTCATACAAATTCTTCAACAATCAAACACATCTCCAACAAACTCTACATTAGCGCCAACATCATTAGGCATACTTTTATATCATCCATCAATCATGTATTTCATTTTTCTATATTTAAAAGACAATGTTTTGATTTTCTATTAATAAGTGGTTACAGACATTTTATTCATTTGTCACATATGGCTTGAATGCCCTTAATATGATTTTTGAAAGTTAAATTCTTATCTAGCATGAGCCCTAGATACTTAACTTCATCTGACCAATTTATTGGAACCCCTCTCATCGCGACAACATGTCTACTTGAAGGTTCCAAATAAAGAACTTTTGGTTATGTGGGAATATTATTAGTTGAGATTTGGAAGCATTAGGAGAAATCTTCCATTTTTGCAAGTATGAAGAAAAAATATCCAAACTTTTCTGCAATCTACTACATATGACACACAGGCTTCGTCCTTTGGTGGAGAGGCCTGTGTTATCCGTAAACAGAGATTTTTGACATCCCAGAGATAACTCAGGAAAGTCAGATGTGGAAAAATTGTATTGGTCCCAAAATGCTGCTTTGAGGAACACCAGCACTTACAGAAGTCTTTCAGATCTGGAGTTCTGATAATCAACCTGAATTGTACAATTTAAAGTTTAAAGTTTAAATGATTGAAACCTTACAAACTATTTCATAGCATCACAACAAAGATATAAATTTCCGATTTGCTCTCGGGCCTTGCTCGAGCATGCCGTACAAATTCTACTGCCCATAACTTCAGCCTGCAAAATGCTAGCAATGATTTCATCCATTTCTCACCTCTGGATGCCATCGCGATTCCAGTCGTCGAGCAAAATGCCTCCGATACGGGAAATTCCTAGAGCTGGCCACTCCGGGCCATATAAAACGCACTCCTCGAAGCACGGAACAACAAGACCATATCGGGATAGAGTCGACCGTGTGTCCACCGCGCGAAACCTGAAAGGGCACACTCACATAGGTAGAACGAACGTAGCAGAAGTAGTAGCATATCGGCATTGACATCCGAAGGATATATGTCACACGGCATTGATTTATGCTATCGATTTGATATGTATATGCATGCGCGCATCTACATACATACCCCTCTCTATACGCAGAAAATCGTCGCTACTTCTGCGACGAGATTCCGGCTGAGCCGAACGAAAACGACGATCGCAGCGCTCAGATACTTGTGTGTGCGCCGGTGTCCGTCCATCCAATCTCAATGGTCATCGTCGTCGTCGTCGTCGTCGTAGCCGTCATCGGCCAATAATAAACGGCAGTCGCAATCGCAATACATAGGTACATGCCGCTTCTAAAGGGCACCCGCGGTCTTCACCATCAACATCCATCGACAACTCGATCGAACGAGACGAACTGGCTAACCGGGCAGGACTCAGCCAACATCCACCGGTACACTGACTGTGCAGACCGGAACGTGTGGAGAGCCATGAGTGTAGCCAGAGGGGGGCTGGGGGTTCGTTGGTTTGTCGCTGCAGAGGAATATTTGGTCGCTAGTAACAATTTTTGTCCCACTAACATTTCTTCCCTGATGGCCGTATGAGCGTGGACGACACAGTTATTGAATTAAATTGTGAGCTCTCCATTTGTACACTGTGAGAATGGTTAGCTCATACTACAACCCATTCATTGAATCTCTGTGCAACTTTGATTGTTCAGGTCAATCACGGAGTGCATGAGCATGATTGACCGCCCGCAATTGCTACTCCGTTATTGCAAGAACAGCTGTACTTACACAGGGAACCAACAGATGCTACTCAGGATCAGTAACATCTTCAATGTGTAAGTACTGGTGCTTTCATTATTATAACAAACAATATCGGCGCCGGCTGCGTCCGAATGCAGGTCAATTTGGGAATGGGAGGGAAATGTTGACGTGTTACTTGCTTTATGGGAGCCGAGGAGTCCTCTGCACTTCCACAAGAAAACACTGGGAGGATTCGTTTGAGTAAACGATAAAGATATAATTTTAAATGAATACGTGAACATATACACGGATGATCGATACCGATAGTGTGGTTACTCTGCAAACTGGACACGATCCGAATTCCTTCGCTCGCCCACAAAGGAGCATGCAACCAGGGTTCTGAATTTTCGTATCAATGATGCGAAATCTACGATTTTTCGCACGTAAGGAGAATGCTTTTTTCGCTTCCTCACGTGAACATCTATTATCGCTCACACTAATTTTTCCTGGAGCTACGATGGAGGATAACCGAAAATCACTCCACTCTGGGGATAATTTCTTTCTTACTCCATCATATTTTCGCTCACCAACTGCTCCCGAGAATTATCACTATGTGGATGAACAAAAACTGGTGCCGGCGACGGGATTCGAACCTAGAACATTGCTAAAAACAACCGCGATGCGTGCACGCTAACCATGCTACCACACCAACTTGACGCAAGGAGTGGTTAATTTGGTGCATAAAAGCAACTGCTGCTCGTGGCGATGGATACAGGAAAAGTTCTCCATGGATCGGAGAAAGAGGAAACACAATTCTCACAGCTGCGGAAATCTGGACAAACATTTGAAAAGGGCTCAAAAGGTCTTGAGCCTTTTTTCGGAAACGTTGCTGTTGAGCCCATTTTATCCCGCCCACGCAAACTAACATCACTATAAAGAAGATTAGTGTTAGCTTTTCCTGATAGTGGTATTGGTGAGTATGATCGAGTGGAATTGAGCCCCACAGCGTCTTGCAAAGCCATTGTTTACCAATGTCGATGTGCCCTTTTGAAATGTTTGTCCAGAAATGTGCAATTATCTATTTTCGCTTTGTTTGGTGGACGGATAAATTCACAAAGCAGCTTTTCGCTGAAAATTGCTGTGAGGGATAAATCCATTATCGTGAGAGTGAGTGAGAATTCGGAAGCCTGCATGCAACAGATTCAACGGATCAAACACTACTCTGTTCAGGTCAATCACAGAGTGCAACTACGAATCGGTTATCTATGCCCATCTCAGTTGGTTTATTCAACCTCCTCTCCTAGGCTAAACGCTCTTTACACTTAACGTTGCGCCATCTTTTTCAAACACTTTCACCTACTGTTTCTTCAAATCCTTGTCGTTAGTGAAGACCTGCCCTGTTTGCTGGATATGCGTTTTTCTGACTCGTCCAGAATTGCTCTATAGTCCATTTTACGAAACGGCAACACTGATGATATTGCTGCTACTTTCACACGTTTTCCGTCAAAATTGAGTTGAGTTCAGTATTTAGCATATCTTCCAATGCTCTTTCAGCTGCATGAATGAGATAATATGATTTTTTCTAAAAAATTGAAAAAAAAAACAGCTAGTCAAATAGACCCATAATGAAAACACAAAAATGAACCGTGTTTTGATCATCTTTAAATTTTTCTCGTTAAGATTTCGTAGCGTAATAGTAGTTTACGGAACAAGTTGCAGAATGATGATTTTTACAGCACGAGTCGTAAAATTAATCCTACGAGGCTTGTCGAGTGTAATTGTAATTTTTGGGTGATTTAACTTTGAATGTCGTTTCCCCTCCATCCTGACATTGATCCTGGCTACGTTCATGGTGAAAAGCAAGAGATTATAGAAGCTGGAAGCCGCTTCTTGATTTCCATTCTTTCCCTGTGTAGACGATCGTTTTGTAAGGGAGCGAGGGGTTGGTCGGTAGGTAGTGGTCAATTTCGCACCGGTGAGGTGGCCTCTGGTGGACCCCAATCCCCGTAGATATCGGTACGGTTTCAGCCAGTACGATTGGCTGCTTCTTTATGGACTTGTTTTCGTGAGGGCAGACGACACTGTAGGCCGGAAGGGGGTAACGCGTAGACTGCGCAGGACATTTATTCTTGGACTTGGAAGTAGGATTTGCCATTGCTAAAGGGTGTAGTGTGGGGATGGGGGAAAATAATAAGAAGACAATAAGCATACACAAACAAGTCACCGGTGGTGCGCACGATTATTTGAAATGCCAATAAGCGAAATGGTTTCGCTCAGCAGCTTTCCTTGACAGCGGCGCAGGGCAAGGAAAAGGGCACACCGAAAGAAAGGAAAGAACTCGATCAGAATCGATCGAGAACGGTGAATCTAGATGGGATGCCAGTTTTTGTTTTTTTCTACTCTTTAGAGTAATGTTGGACAGCAGTTAAATGAGTGTTTTTGAAATTCTACTCTTTACAAACAAGCAAAAAAAAATGGAAGTACGTAGTGCAAAAAAAATAGTACTTTCGATACCTATTCTTGGAATATAAAAGCACATTTATTGAACGCGTGTTTAATACACCTTGCAAATAAATAAAAAAAAAACCAATACCATTCAGACATATATATGGTATGTACGACAAAACTGAGTAAATGAAATATGAAACAACTTTATCGAAGCCCCAAATATTCTAGTTTTTTAAATTTCTAATATACACTCCCGTGTAAAAACTTTGGGTTCACCCCCTCAAAAACATAGAAAAGTGTTTCGTCCATAGGTATGTGATTATACGTCCAATTGGAACTTTTTATGGCGCAATCGAAAAACATTGAGTTAATCTTACTTCGTAGGACGTGTTTTCTAACCATTATTAGTTCTTCTAATAGTTGACAAATTCCACTATAACTTAATCAACAGCTTCTGGAGGCCCAGATGAATAACAAATTTTGGGGGTGTATTTGGCTTTAGGATGTCAAGAAACTTTGTTTGCGAATGACATAGGTCTCTTTGTCAAAGGTCAAAGCCAGCGTTTCATTTTAGGTAGATTGCAAAAAGGGTACAATAGTTTTTCTTCACAGAGGAAAAATTGAAGGAATCGTTTCATGCTTCCAAAATTCAACTCACAATGTTCCTGATAAGAAAGGATTCACGTTTAGAGGGGTTTCAACAAATTGATCTGATGAAATTCAGTATCTATGGTTTATGTTAGACAAAAATGTTTTGCATCGACTCATCGTCATTTTAATGATATTATTGTGATTCAGTCAGTTATAGCTTAGTTTTACTGAAACTATATTTTATACACTGGCTTAGATTTGGTTTCACAAATATTCAGCAACAATGCAAGTATTTTCAAGCCAGATTTGACATACAAAATTCCCAAGGTATGCCTAAGTGCACTAAAGAAGCATTCCGCCGATCACTTATGTTATTAAAATTATTATCTCAATTTTGCAATCTACTGCTTCGATTCAAACCGTCGTCGCGTCGACGTTGCAGTTTATCATCCTGCCGACAGCAATGTCGGTAATGTCTAATTCGATCCAATTAAAAATCGCTGTTCGCGTTTCCCGAAACAAAACTGCCGCCGTAGATCGTCGCTTACGCTGCGCCACTTCCACTGGATGACAGTTTTGGGAGGTGAAAAGCTTCCACAAGCTAGACTAATATCGTATAGGCGTATTGGGGGTGTATTGGGGTATCGGTTCGAAAAAAAAACTCAAGGAACGAGAGGCTAGAGATAGCTTAAAGTGCCGCCCTAATATGGTGAGCCTCGACAAGCAGTATCAAATAACCAAAGTGAGTTGAAAGAACACTTAACCGAGACTGAATAGAGGACATATTTGGAATACAAGAGTCTAAGTGCACGCGAAGGTTATTAAGATAGCTGAGACCGATTTAATTTGAAACACGGATAACAAAAATCACATGGAAGTTCAAGCAAAACCTGTTCATCTACATTATATGAGGATATATTGATAACTATTAGGTACCTTAAAACAATGGAATATCAATTAGTTTAGTGTAGCCTAGAAATATGATTTATAATTCTACGCAAAGAGTATAACCCCAACTTGATGTTTTCCATGATAAATTATGATGCTAGAATAGCTGCAATATTTCTCGACGGCAATTAGCATTCTCTGTCATCCACCTGCAAGAAGCCACACAAACAGCTAATTTTGACCATTTAAGGTCACTTGTAGCGGACATTTTCTTGCGTCCGTTAGTCATCGTACCGTATCTAGTGAAATTCCGCGAAACGCTACTAGAGGTTATTAATTATTTTATTTATCGACATTTTTATTAGCGATTGCTATCGGAGAGCAGTGCTTGCTGTAAATAAATCGTGGCCATAATCCGACGAAACCGCTACCAGTAGCGGCAAGAACTGCAACCGAACCGGAGCTCCCTCTATTGGTTATCGGGTAGTCGTAGCGAATCGTAACTTGGCACCAAGAGCCGTTCCAGCATGGCTTAGTAGGAAAGCATGCCGATGGAATTTGGCGAGTTTCGCTTAACCGGTCCTCCGACACATATATCGATTGGCGGCTCGTTTGGTATGGCTTCAAAGGAAGAGAGATAGATTCGCGCAACGGAATCCCCTTGAACTGCTGGTTATGCGAGAAAAGGAAATCTCGATGCACGCTTATCACATTCATAATAAGGTGTTAGAGTGGAATTTATTTTTATCGTTTCGAGCGTTGATTGGGTATAAATTTTCTAGATATTTTAGTGAAAATCGGTTTTAAAGTAGGTTAGTGATATATTTCATTTTTTACGTGTTAAAGCCAATGCATACATACATTTCGCTAAAATTTAAAAATTTCATGTCCTTCTTAGATTGGTAACAACGTGACGGCCTCACTAGATAATTACGTATAGAAAACCTACATATTGAATACATTTTATGGTCGAATCCTCAAGTTTTGTCAAAACAGCATCAAACTTGTTTTTGACGGATTTCACGCCAACTCGACACGCGATTGGCAGCACCCCTTCAGAATTCAATGAAACTTTCTGGATGTCAAAAATATGTGAAACTAAGATACTTTGCATATTTTGTTTTTTTCAAAATCGATCTAGACTAACATTTGGAAAGGGTCAAAGTTTTTTACTTTTCTTTTAAAAACCCGTATAGCTCAAAAACGGTAAGACCTACAAAAAAGTGTTTTATTGGGGACTGTCGTGAAATTTCCTGACGTTTTAGAAAAAAAATTGAATTCATTGCAAATTGGGCATATTTTAGAGAAAAAAGTTTTTCTAACATCGATTTTTTTAATGAATTTTTTATTTTATTTTTATTTCGCTTTAAATAGTCTAGTATGATCATATTTTCAAGTGATAAATGAGTTTTAATCACAAAATAGATCATACTTGTTTTATTGGGAGTAGTTAAAAGAAATAAAACGGAATTATACAGAGTTTTTTTTTAATTAAATTCAATTGATCTCGCACCAAACCGCTTATGAGAAAATCAACTCCGTCTAACAATCCGATGGGTTTTTTTATGGTTAGAAAGATATCACAATAATATTTATAATAAGCTGCAGCTCCATCTGACTTAAAAATAACTTTTGATTTGTTTAACAATAAATAGCTGTTCTGCTACTGTGTCATGGGTCTGATATTATAATAAAACTAACATTTTCCAATTTATTATCTTTTTTATAAATCTAGAATTGGTGTATCGTTGCTTGGGAATTATTCCAGTGATATCCTTGAGCAGCGTTATAATTTTCAGAAAAGTCGCTAATTACCAGTATTCAACCTTGTTTTAAGGAGTCTTTTTTGTTTCGTAGAAAAGCAGAGTGTTATTTGCAAATAAAATCATGAGTAATGAGCTTATCAACTTTTTTTTAGGTAGATAACAATACAAACATATTCATTATTTCTTATTCATCTGGCGTTTAACGCAGGTACGCTTAGTAAGTTTTTTTTTCACAAAACTTTTTCTAGAAGAGAATTTAATGGGGTATGGATAAGGTTGTTACTTTTCAATGTTTGCAATACTGTTGTGATACCTTTCAAACCATAAAAATCCGTTGAATTGTTAGACGGAGTTGATTTTATCATAGGCAGAGGCGAAGTCCATTGATTGCCTGCATTTAAAAAACATAATCACTGTATAATTCCGTTTTTTTACTATTCTCAATAAAAAATACAATCTATTTTCTGAATCAAACGCATTTATCACTTGAAAACACAATCATATTTGACGGTTTAAAACAAAACCTTTGAAAAAATAAATTTCAGTTTGGGACTTAAAAAATTTGAAGTTAGAAAAACTTATTTCCCTAAAATATACCCAATTTGCAATGTATGGACGACTTTTAGTAAACTTAATTACGAAACTTTTTGCTTAAGGATGATCAAAATCTGAAATGGCCGTTTTTTTTAAATCGACTTTAAAGTTTTGAATATTTTTTTCAGTGTAGAACACGTTTTTTATTTTTTCAATATTTTTTTCTAAAACGTCAGGAAATTTCACGACAGTCCCCCATAGGGGAAGGGGTGGTAAAATGAACACCTTAAGGAAATCATCTTGTTTCTGATAGAAAAACGAGGAATTTGTATAGTTCAACCACACCACATCGAAAATAGGGATGTAATCTATAGCAGCTACATGGATTACAGACTAAAATAGCTAAATTTTCACATATTTTCATCGCTATCAAAAAGCGATGCAAATTTTCATTTTACCTGCAATATGTGGGTAAAATGAACAGTGGTTGGTGGTAAAATGAACACCATGCAAAAAACGTGAGCAAAACAAATATTTCTGAAAATTTTCATTGCCTCACCAAAAATACATACAATAATGATTGTAACCCATTGAAAAAGGATTCTAAAGGTATCAAATTTGACATCATATCATAACGATTATCACTTCACTGAAAAACCCCAAGTCTTCCGAGCTAAAAGTTACATCAGTTCTAATTTTCAAACGTGGTTTTCTAAAATCTTAGTTATTGTTGACATTATTACTTCAATTGACCTCCGTATCATCTCGAACACTCAGATTTATGCTCTAAATCGTCCGTGCGTGATATAAATTCATCGAAATTTGTTTTTTCTCGGTAAAAGGTACGGTGTTCATTTTACCACCCCTGTTCATTTTACCACCACTTCCCCTACAACACTTTGTTGTAGGTCTTATCGTTATCGAGTTATACGGATTTATAAAAAAAGTAAAAAAACTTTGACCCTTTCCAAATGTAAGTCTAGTCCGATTTTGAAAAAAACAAAGTATGTAAAGTATCTTAGTTTCACATAGTCTTCACACCCAGAAAGTTTTATTGAATTCTGAAGGGGTACTGCCAATCCCTTTGTCGAGTTGGCGTGAAATCCATTTTTTACAAATTCAAGAAATATTATTCACAACCCTACATGAACCTTCGCAGTATTTGGTGCGCAGCCTAGGCAGGTGGTTCGAGACAGTTTTAAAAATTTAATTATACCAAACCAAGCCATAAGGGAGCACCAATTATCGAATCATTCTTACGATTTTGGCCTAACTTCTATGATAATCATGATTGAATTTTCAACTGGAAAATCATGTAAACCGAGCCGTTTTGCTAGCAACATTCTTTGAGAGAAGATGTTTCGCGTTCAATATTAAGGAATTTAGTAACAATGTTGGATATAATAGATGTGTTTATAGGTTTTATCATTGAATAATACATTAGAGATGGCTTTGCATGATTGAAACTAAAATAACGTTACGTGTAAATCTAAGATTTTTTTTGTGTGCACTTAAATTGATTCGCCGAGAACCCAACAGCTGATATCTTGGTAAAAATTTGACGATTCTCGGTGAAAAATTTACCGAGATCTCGGTAAAAGTTTACCGAATCTCGGTAACGTTCGCCAAGATCTCGGCAAAAATTTGGTTTGCGGAAATCTCGGTAGAATAAATACTTAAATTACTTAAACATTCGGCATTGAAAATTACTGAGTCCTCAAATGTTGGGTGCTCGGCGAAAAGTTTTACTGAGGTCGGTGAAATAATTTAAGTGTGTAGGAATTTCATATATTTTTACTAAAAATTTTAGCATGCGGGTTAAGATTTTGTTATTGGAAGGTAAAAAAATAACATTGTCCTTGTCTTGGGCGGCATCCACAAATTACGTAACGCTTCACAATTTTTCACAAAAAAAGCGTTACGGAGGGGGGGGAGGGGGTTAAAAATTTCCAATTTTAGCGTTACATAATAAATGGACGCTGCCTTGGTAGTGTCATTCTTAAAACACACCCAAGCCGTTCCCATAGGGGACGTTAGCCACAAGGAAGGACGTTTCAAGTAATACTGTTTCATATGGTACGCCCTCTTCAACATCTAATCTAATTTCTCTCGCCGTTCCCTTACGGTACCTATCCATCTAGTATTCATTACTTTCTTCTCCATGCTCCCTCTTACTTCGAGCAAAATAGACCGATATGCCGATAAACAAATTCAAAATAAAAAGAAGTTCAAGCGCATATTGTGACTAAATATGAGCTCAGTTGTTCTAGAAAATCCCTATTGAAGTGAATCAGAAGTGCATAGAATAAAATACATCACATGGAAACATTCAGAACTTCTTTAATAAATTGTCATTAATATTCCCACAGAGATGAACCAGCCTTTGGCTGAAATTCTCTCTAATAAAGATAAAGTTTTAAAAAAAATATTCCCAGGCATTTTAAGCCAATTATTTGTGTTGGGAGAATTATCAAAAATATCATTTGAAAATCTCCGAAAACATTGGATCTCGTCAGTAATCTGGCAAAATTTGCTAAGGATACTGACTTGCAATACTGACAGGATAACATTGAAGGTATTTTCACAGTTGAAAGAAACAAAATAGGTTTCTATTTAAAAATACTTCTCAGATCACAAATTTGCAACTCGACAATAATGTGTTCTTGAAACCAAGTTAAATAAAAAAATTCTCACATTTATTCATCAATCAGGAGAAACGAATTTTACTTGCAATGGCTTCGCGGACCCCCTAAGAACTCTTCACGGCCTTCTAGGGATCCGCGGACCACCGATTGGGAAACCCTATAATATATTTATTTATTTATTATATTTATCATGATTTTTGTAGGAATTGTAGGGTAAATTTACGCGAGTTAAGAATCCGGATTTTGGGGCCTTCCTTAGTCGAGTGGTTAGAGTCCACGGCTACAAAGCAAAGCCATGCTGAAGGTGTCTGGGTTCAATTCCCGGTAGGTCCAGGATCTTTTCGTAATGGAAATTTCCTTGACTTCCCTGGGATAGAGTATCTTCGTACTTGCCACACGATATACGAATGCGAAAATGGCAACTTTGGCAAAGAAAGCTCTCAGTTAATAACTGTGGAAGGGTTCATAAGAACACTAAGCTGAGAAGCCGGATCTGTCCCAGTGGGTACGTTAATGCCAAGAAGAAGAAGAAGAATCCGGATTTCAAACGGAATGACGAAGAAGAACAGGTGCTCCGTGCAACAATTTAGTTTCAAAATGGGCTAAAAACCCCTGAATTTAGATGATTGCAAAAAAAGATGTTATTTTCAGTTAATTAAGTAGATTTTGCAGAAAGCTTGCAATTTTTTTAAACAACTAGTGAGATAATGAGCCTTTTGATGTGTTTTTTTCCCATTAGAAATAGTGTTTTTGACAGAGATATCCATGATATCCATTCTCTCTTAAGGGTGTCATTTTGTCATTTTCAAGATTCAACTTTGTTAGCATTTTTCCACATTAGGACGTTTGGCAGGCATCTAAAGGTGCAAAAATGCCAACAAACTTGCATTTCATTTCATTTATTTAGTTAACATCTACACAGATAACACTGAATCAACAATTTCACGCCACAATACTCGGTTTATGGCCGCATCTCTCCATCCTCGGTTCTGCCCTACGCTCGCCAAATCGATACGCACTTGATCCGCCCACCTAGCTCGCTGCGCTCCACGCCTTCTTGTACCAACCGGATCCAAAGCGAACACCATCTTTGCAGGGTTGCTGTCCGGCATTTTTGCAACATGCCCTACCCATCGTATCTTTCCAGCTTTGGCCACCATCTGGATACTTGGTTCACCGTAGAGTTGGGCGAGCTCGTGGTTCATCCTTCGCCGCCACACACCGTTCTCGAAGACTCCAAGTGCTTGCAGGTCCTCCTCGAGCATCGTCCACGTTCCATGCCCGTAGAGGACTACCGGCCTTATGAACGTTTTGGACATGGTACATTTGGTGCGGGCAAGAATCTTTTTTGACCGCAGCTTCTTCTGGAGGCCATAGTAGGCCCGACTTCCACTGATGATGCGCCACCGTATTTCACGGCTAACGTTATTGTCAGCCGTCAGCAAGGATCCAAGATAGACGAACTCGTCGACCACCTCGAAAGTAGCCCCGTCTATCGTAACACTGCTACCTAGCCCGAGCAGAAGAAAATAACTTCTGAATACCAAACTAAGGTATTCCATACAAGATAATTTCCAATACTTACAACCTGAATGAGGTATGAATGAGCCCTGCATAAGAGGTAAAATACCTCAAATAATATCTCAAGCAGTGTGTGAGCACAAGAGAGACTCGACATAGTATTGAAATGATTAAAAGATAAGACATATCCTGAGTGGAAACGAGGGAAATTGAATTAATTATTTTTGATACAACTTTAGAATTAGTTTATGCCCCTTATACTCGAGATGATTGAGTAGATGTTTCGAACGTAAATTATTTTTTAAGTGAATGGGAGTATTGAGGAAAACAAAAGCTTTTTCACATAATGCATTCAGAATTATTTTGATAGGAAATAATATTATTGTAAAGATCACACTCTATAATTATGAAACATGAATATTGGAGAGGATGACAGAAACATTTTTAATCTATTTAAGGTGAAGATTAATTGAAGCCAAACCTCAAACTTTCAAGAGCACGAATCTGGAGAACTGAACATCCGTTCAAGCTGAAAACTTAATCGATTGGTTATTAGCTGGTGGTGACCAATCGATTAAGTGTTCAGCTCAAACAGGTGCTCGGTTCTCTCGATTCGTGCTCTAGAAAATTTGAAGTTTGGCTTTGATTCATCTTCACCTCAAAAAAGAAAATGTGTTTGCCTTCAGACATTTCTTCTCAACGTTGTCGAACGTCCCCCGATCTTAATGTCTGCAATCTTTGCATAAACTGGTCTACTGCTCGAAACGTATGGTTTTTGTTTACCATTGACAATGACAGTTTGATATCTTCTATACTAAATATACCACTTGACAGCAGCCGGAAGTGGATACAAGTTTTCAACACTCTTTCACTTCTTAGTTCCACATACGTTATGTGTCTATAGGCGTATAAGTTCGGAATCATCAACGAATTTACAATTCTAAGCTCATGCATCAAACATATAATTGATATGTTTCGTAGTTTTGAAAGAATAACATTAATAACTTTAACTCAGAACGACACAGCGAGTTACTTTACGCATCAAATGACGAGTTTTCCGAAGCTCCAGTTCGATGACATATTAGAATTGTTGTTGGCGTTATTGGCGGCGTACCACTCCATGGCCTTTATACTGTAATGTCAAATCCAGCCAAAGCAGACGATTATTCAAACATTCTTTCACGTAAATTTCTTGGTTGACAGTCCCGGTTGTTATGAAAATGCTGCTTTTCAAGCCACAGGTACAGATGGCTTACCAAACCAGATATTTATTTGCGAACTTCGAAAGTTTCATAACCTTGAAAATATCTGGTACCGTAAATTCGGGTGAAATTGATCACCGCGTCATGCGATTTTAAATCTTACTAATAGTGCACAAAAATCAATACAATCTATAGTAAATGAACGTTGTTTGTCTTAGATATTGTCAAAATGTGTGTAGTGAAGGGTTTTGCGTCAAATAATGCTTATTTCTATGAAAATAATGTAAAATTCCAGAATCATGTTTTGTGTCATATTGATAGACAACCATAAACTTCTAGTTCTAGACGAGGATTTGAACATGGTGTCAGCCTGAAAGTTTGTGAGGATGCTTAACATATATCCCCAAACCCAATTTTACCATCAAAATTCGTACTAATTTGCTAATTTTGTTGAAATAGTTGAATTTCGGCTGCATGTTAGAAAATTCCTTTGGAAATTGCCTACATTTAGGCGTTTTCCGTGGTATTCTTGAAATTTAATTGACGATTATTTTCATGAATATTGTCTTGTTAAGAATTTGGCAGGCATATTCGTATTCAGGAGGCTCAAATTAAGTATGTAGAGTTTATTTCAAAACTAACAATAATCACATTGACAAGTGATCAATTTCACCCCGAAATAGAAACTACCGATTTTTTATTTTAGTGATTATTTTAAGCACCAAAATCACGTTTGTAAGAAAATTTTGGTACATGAGCCAATAAGGTTTATCGTCGTACTTGTTTTCCTGCATGTAGTTGTATGGCATTGATAACATTTCAGAAATCAGATCAGAAAAACCGTGGAAAATGATCAATTTCACCCGAAATTACGGTACCTTTCCTCTTCCTTTTGCTGTAAATTAAATGTAAAATCGAAAGAAATACGTTTTTTAAATGCAAAATTGAAACAAATACGTCAATTTGAAATTGACCAAATTTTGACCCGTTTCACCCTTTAAAAGGTTATTATTAAAAGCCTTCATGCATTTGTTCGGTTAAATGAATTTTAAGAGAAATCCACAAATGTCATCATGCTGTGGGAATGGAGAGGGATTCCCGAAGATCTAAATAATTCAGATAAACATTTCATTATAACGTTGAAGTGTTGTATTTTGACCACTTACTATATCCCAGTGAGTTAATTGTGAGACGAATTTAAACTGATTGCGGCCGAAATAAAAATTGATACGACGGATATAGGCGAAGAAAGATGATAATTTCATAGCATCATTTCCAGTTAGGAATCAAGATTTATCAAAATATTATTTCACAAGACGGCAATTGCAGATTTCAACTGATCAAAGTTTAAGACGATGTAAATTAGCACATCACCCTATTTGATCAGTTTTGACTAAACACATATTGCTAAAAATGCCGAGATTGGTGAGACTCGAAAGAACAGCCATTCGAACTGAGAAGGATGCAATCACATGACCGTTTCGTTCACCTGCTTGAAATGTGTAAAATTATGACTGAAAAACTTTGTCGAAAACATTTCGAGGAAATGGGGGACTGCCTTTCGGGGAAATGGCGTACGGGTAAAGTTACACAGCTTAAATCAACACCTAATATATTGCAAGGGGTTTACTATTCTAGAAATCGTATCTACGGAAAGCACTCGTTCGAACATTTAATATTCATACAAAGTACCATTCTAATTAGGATTAGAACCGACAAACGCGGGTACGCGGAACGGCTCTCCTTAGCAGTGTTGAACCAATTTGTTACCACATGATGCCTGTTTTTTTCGGAACACCAATTGCACTGAGACTACATCGTGATGACGACGGGATTCACAATAGATGTGCTGCCATTGCAATGACGACGACGACGCCGCCGCCGACTAGCGATTAATTCAATAGTGAATGCAGCAGTGTATTGCCGTCGTCGTCGATTCGTAGGAGGAACTACCGCGTCATCGTTGGTCGGTTTGCGAATTTCCGCAGTTGCAACAGCTATGGGTAGTAGAGCGTCAGCAGCAACCAGCAACGGTGCGAAATCGTGGCAACTTCATTATCATAAAAGCGGCATCTACCGTGGGGGGTTCTGGGTGCAGTGCATCCGAAGTGTATGAACTATTTTTTTTTGTTGCGGCATGGCTGACTGACCATTTGCCGACCGGTCGGCGGTAGTTAGTACAATGATTTGTTGGACTTTGAATTGCATAAAACACGATTAATTAAATGAATGATTGACAAATAGGTGCTACCGTGCTGCCGCGCCGCGTTACTCTATCTGCACTGCAGGACAGTGCAGCACGACTTCTCGGAAATTGGGTTAAAGAAAATGTCTACTTGGAATTCAACGATTTAGAAAAGAAAAATCATGAAATACAAAATTGATTGACTGTCCCCTGCTTAAGACCCTTACTCACGGTGCTCTCCAGACCGTTTTTATCAGAAAAATCCAATTCCACAAAAACGGTTAGGGAAAACTGACCATTTGTGTTCTCTTTTTGAATAATGTCCATATGTAACTTCATGGTTTTCAAAGTAGTAACCCGACCAGCGGATTACAACAGATTTGCAACAGATTTTGTTACTCAGTTAGTTGCTTTTTTGCTTAATCTTTGGTCATAGCAAAAGACTGGTGTGCACAGAATTGATGGAGATTTTTTTCCGGTAATAACGGTCTGAGGAGCACCTTGATTACGCTTACTGAGTCATTGCGTCTCGCTGGAAGAAACAGGAAACGACTCGTATCAATAATTTAATCACTTGAACTGCACCTGCTGATAATCTCCTACAGCCCCAGCCGTTTACGATCCATTCAATTGCAGCCATCGAACTTATTGATTTATTGCAAACACATCCTTCAGACGCGAGGACGCTTAAACCTCGCGCCCAGGATAAAGAGAAACCACAGACGGGCTTTCCTTCTTTGCCACTGCCAGATGACAAATCGTCCTCCGACGATTGATCTGAGTCAGACAAAAACTGACTTCTATATAATTAATTCAGCCCGCGTCATCATCATCGTCACCGGTAGCTCTCTTTTTGGCGTGTTTGAGACCTGCTGGACGAATGGACCTGAGGTCTTCCTTAGCTCAGTGGTAAAGTCCGCGACTACAAAGTCCGGGTTCGATTCCCGATCGGTCCAGGATCTTTTCGTAATGGGAATTTCCTTGATTTCTCTGGGCTTAAAGTACCATCGTGGCTGTAACACGAAATACGAATGAGAAAATGGCAACTTTGGCAAAGGAAGCTCTCAGTTAATAACTGTGAAGCTGAGAAACAGGCTCTGTCTCAGTAAGGACGTAATGCCAAGAAGAAGCAGAATGGACGGACGGACGAAGGGGAAAATTGAAAACGGTAGCTCCCCGACATCATCTCAGGTATCAACGCGGGTTCCTGGAGTCGGGGAGCTATGATATATGCCCGGGGTCTACACACACGAACGGCAGATCAGAAAAAGTACAACTTTATAAGCGTTTCGGTTCCGTTCGGAAACCTTCCGAGAAGTGCATGCGTTGCGCGGCCAGCCTGTGTTGAACTGAGCATTGACGAAGACGGAAAGCGCCAGGGAGTGTAGTGTGTAGTTTGTCTAATGCTTTTGGGGGTCATATCTGCCACAATCAGCAACGGCAACAGCTTCGGTCGCACACAAACTTCGTCAGTCTCTCTTGACGGTGCGCGATGGACATTGATATACACTCGTAGATAAGTGAATGGGTCAATATTAAGAAACGGTGGTTAGGTTTTGCGTTGAAATTGAAAAATATTATTGGAATAGGTTTAATTGTATTGGAAACCGATATTTGTTTTGATGAAGGCGGCTTCGAAAAAAAAAAAAAAACGTCTACCACAACTTTCAGCGATATTCAATAATCGTTAACATTTGATTCCCGAAACAGTTACTTGTGGCAGTATCTAACTGTTCATCGCTGCATATATCCCGTATTAACGGCCTCCTCAAACATCACCTAACGCTCTTCTCCGTCTAACGGATTTATTTTGTTGGCTTCAACGTTTCGATCCCAATTTGGATCTTCTTCAGCGATAAAGAATTATTCGCGACTGTCCAAAAATATTTAACTTGTGCTATTGTTGAATTATTCACCGTATAATAGAGTGCAGAACCACTTGGGTAGTTCCATGATTCACTTTGGCATGCGGGGTTTTTCTCGGCCAAATTTTCTGAATCTTTGCAATAAGAACCCAAGTAACAACATTGGTAGCTTATTCAGCTAAAATTCTGTTTATACAGCTTCTTTTCA
Organism: Aedes aegypti; assembly: GCF_002204515.2. Classification (NCBI taxonomy): domain Eukaryota; kingdom Metazoa; phylum Arthropoda; class Insecta; order Diptera; family Culicidae; genus Aedes; species Aedes aegypti. The sequence goes on from NC_035109.1 coordinate 245,879,928, forward strand.
TCTGAATAAACTGTTATTCAGCTATCAGTGTTACCTGGGAAGCGTATCAGTATGACGCATATTGATGTCAAATATGAGCTCGGTAGCTTTCAAAAAAACCCGACTGCCGAAGTGAAACAAAAGTGCCAAGAATAGGATCCGGCTCCCTAGTCACTATCTGGCTTTCATTCTTCAGTAATCTGACATCCCATTTTATAATACCTGTTGTCGTATTCTAAACAGGCTAAATGTTTTTGAACAGTCGCTAATAATTATTTATCCCTGACAAAGATCCAAATAGGGATTGAGACATTGGAGCTAAGAATATAAATTCGTGAGCCCTTTATAAGACTGCAAGCCAAAATCGTTTTTTATAAGTTTTCTTCCGTCGGTTTCCGATTTAACTCTTTGTGCGTGTAGGCTGCATGGAGGCGCTTCTGGTAACTCACCAGCGTCGCTTTCTGGAATGCCTCAACGAGAAGGTCGTTCTCGAAGTTCTTTCGCTCTCTCCATCGTCATATCGTAAAACTTTTCTGGCCGATGATGTATTGGATCACAAGATCTGCCCATGGACGCCTGGCAGTCCCATGTTTGCTAAATATTCTGGACTTTTTTTGGACAGAGATGGTCTCTCCAGTTCATGTTGATCATCAATGACATACTGCAGAAGGTTACGACGAAAGATTGTCGGCTGTCTTTGCGGAATGTATTATCGAGACTCTTGTTTTACAGCTTTACGTCGAGTTTCGTCAGAGCTTCTAGCTTACTGTGCCCTCTAGTGTTATCGAACGCATACAATTTTAGAGCATCCCGTCGGTAGAGCTAGCTTACTCCAGGGAAGAGTTCCCCGACGTAGGAATATCTCCCAAAACCGTTAACGTAACGCGTTTGTTCCTGCTTCACTGCTGCTGACCGGTGAAATGCCGGGGTTGATTCAGCGATTCCGAGCCGCTACGCCAGCACTACTCGGTCTAGTCCCCGGCGGAGGATATAGCCTACTCCGGTCTTGCCCGTTGGTCTCAATGACTTAGGGCCATGTGCTGTCCGTTTCATCAAGTGCCGCTGTTCCTCTCGCCAGCATCGTTGTAACAGAGACATCAGTTGGACGGTTGTCCTGTTTACCTTGTCCAATTAACGTCATCACCGACGACGCATTTAATCTCGGCCTTCTTCGTGTTCTGCCTGAGACAATTCCGAAAAGTATGGTGCATATCATCGGGTGGAGTCATCAAACCGCCAGTGACCGTCGCCAACCTACTGGAATCAGTATCGGAGCCATCGGGAGACAATCCATCGTCGGGGAATTCTTCGCCTGGCGTAGGTAAGTAGCAGTACAACAACCTTATATGTTGAGACCCCATTGAACCGGATTGCTAGACCGAAATAGGCGTCCAGATAGTCTACCGATTAAAAAGCAGCTTTTTTCGTACAGCAAGGAAGCATCATGTGAGACCAAAAGATGGTTCTGGCGTGATTCAAGCCCCAATTTCGAACGCATCATAGATAGAAGAAGTCGTCGTTGAGACATTTTTAGATTGTCGCTTTGGGCAGAGTTTATGAGGTTGAGATTGACGAAGTGCACGAGTATTTGCTTGACGTAATTCCCGAGGATAAGACTTCAATGACGGCCAGGCATTATAAGCTATTTAAGTCTATAGCGGAGCATGAACATCGCACACCCTGCACTTCGTCAAGACGCCGATAACGAAGATATCGACGCCACCGATGGATGGTATCAACTTGTGACGCAGCTATGCCGCGAGAACTGGCGTTGAGGACCTAACGGCGACCAGCTTACTGGTGGAATGACACGCTCAGCACGCTCGGCACAGCTTGTCTCAGAACCAGAAAGTGGGCTCATAGATCAGGGACGGAAATGGAAAGAAGATGGCGAAGGACGGCTTTTCGAGAAGCTTTTACAGCACTCAAACTGGAGATCAAGCATAGTGAATCCAATTGCTAAAAGGAACTGTGCCGAGAAGCAGACTCCAATCCGTGGGGTAATGCGTATCGGGTCGTTATGGCAAATATCGAGGGCCCTTCGACGCAAGCTAAGATGTGCCCAGACAAGGCTGAAGGTGATCTCGGAGGATCTCGTCTCGGGACATGATCCAGCGTCTTGGCCACTAACGCCGTACGGTGAAGACGCAGAATCAATCGCCAATGTCGGCAAGTGTCTAACGACGAGCTTGTAGAGGTGGCGAGACGCCTGAAATCGAAGAGATCCCCTGGTCCAGACGAAACAGCGAACGTGATGCTGAAAGCTGCCTCCTTGGCATATCCCGACTTATTCAGGAAGTTGCAGAAGTGTGTTGACGAAGGTTACTTTCCAGAAATATGGAAGATCCAGAAGCTGGTACAGCTGCCAAGGTCAGGGCAGTCAATGGAAGATCCAGCCTTTATTATGCCCATTTGACTACTGTATACGCTCGGAAAATTGTTGGAAAGAATCATCCTTATCATGCTGTCGACGTGTACGGAGAATGATCGTGAATTATCACAAATGCAGTTTGGATACTGCAAAGGCGTATCAACGGCAGACACAAATCGAACAGTACTCGAGTGTGTTTGTAAGTCGTCGAAGCACAAACGAAGAGGAAATCGATAATGCGCCCTGGTTACAAGAGATGTGAAGAATGCATTCAACAATGCCAGCTGGGAGGCCATCAACGACGATCTACACATAATACAGGTCTACGGCTATCTGTGCAAGATCCTGAACAGCTACTTCCATAGCAGAATCTTGATGAACAAAACAAATAAAGGGTAGAGGTCAATGCAAGTGACAGCGAACGTCCCACAATATTTCTTTCTCGACCATCTCTTTGGAACGGGATGTTTGATGAAGTCTTGACACTGCGGCTGCACTGGAAGATAAGTTTGTTGGTTTTGCGGATGATGTGTCAACGTCGAAAGGCATGTGATTGCGCCGAAGCGCGTATCGAATCACCTGGGAGTAATGATCGACGATCGGCTGAATTTTTACAGCCACGTTGATTATGCATGCGAAAAGTCCGAGAAGGCAATGAATGCAACAAGGAGAATCATGCCAAACCGCTAGGCGGTCCGAGCAGCAGTACGAGGTGTCTGTTCCTGCTTGGGACAAGGCACTGGAAACAAAACGGAAGTGCGAAAAGGTGGACAGAGTATTTCGGCTGATGACAGTGCGGGTCGCGAGTACGAATAGAACAATATTTGCCGATGCTGTATAGTCCGGTATAATCCACATTTGCATCATTTTGACGGAGGATATCGAATGTCACCAACAAATACACACCAGAAACATACAGGGGACACCCAGATCCAGATTTATGGTGAAGTAGCATGCCCATGTGGGACTGTGTCGACGTGGATGAATAGGAAACATGGAGAGGAACTTCTACCTATCAGGTCATGGATGTTTCAAAGAATATCTCCATAGATTCGGACACGCAGAGTCCGACATCTGCTCGACCAGCTTCGGAGTAGGATAAGTCCACCGTCTAGCTGAGACTAGCTGAGTAGATTGCTTAGTAGCACCGGCAAAAGGTCGTCGGGGTGCCTGTGAACCGGAAGTTTCCCTCCACCGGAATCGCAGGACTGACCGCGATAACTCCCGGAGAGCATCGGTTCGGAAGATCTTCCGCCGCCGGGAAATCTTCGTTGGAGTAGGATAGATCTACCACCGGGGACTATTCCGAGTGGTACGTAGCGTATCACCGGCTTGAGTCGTCGGAGCGCCAGTGAACCGGAAGCCATCCTCCAACCGGAATTGCTGGGCCGACTTCGGAACACTACCGGCCAACAACGTAGTAAGAACAACCCGTAACTTACCGGTTTCGGGAAATATTCCTCCGTAGAAGAACTCTCCATCAGCTTCAGGTCAGCTTCACCTTCGGAAACTACGCCGGATACTATCGATCACGACAAGTCTCCGACTTTGGTTTTCGGGCGCTTGCGTACCGAAAGTCACCCCTCAACCGGAATCGCAAGACCGACCTCGGCATCCAATCCAACCGGTCCGCCCGAAGAGCATGACGAGCAGTGCAGTGGCGTCCAGAGAAGCAACAAGCACATGAGCCCTAGCCAAATAAAAGTGGCGTTGTACAGAGTCGTTTTCCCCATTTTTTTTCTCTTTGCCACACTCGAGACGAGCTTTCGACGGAACGAGGATGTAGAATTTTGCTGTGAAGGTAAACGATGAGGATGGAGACTTAACGGAAGGTAGTTCGCATGTGGAACCAGTTGACGGACGTCAAGTTGCGGTCGGAGATACGGGCAGTATTGCCACATTTTTTTCGACTCTCATCTGTGTTTTCGGCTGAAAAAAAAAAAATCTTTTTTATCTTAAGTCAACCTTCAAAAATCTTGGTAATAATCTGTGTCACAAAAAAAAAGAAAAATTTCTCGGACCAAAAAGAAGATTTTTAAACGTATTATGGCTGTTCTTGGCATGTTAACGATTTTTAATTTGATATTATTGTCCTAAAAGTAAGTTTGAGATGCATAATTGTTTCTTAAAATTTGAAATACTCAAGTTTTTGAGAAAAACTAAACAGAGTAATGGCATTTCTCATTTATATCTTCGAAAACCGTGCCCTAAACCCGTGACATATCCATAAATCTTAAAAATCTTTTTTATCTAGAAAATCTGTGATCTGTGATCACAGATATCTGTAGGCAAGGACAGAAAAAAAAATGTGTGATTACAGATAAATCTGTGCATGTGGCATCACTGGATACGGGTATTACTTGATCAATAAACGAACTCGAAAGTGCTGATTGGAACTCGTAGTGAGAAGAATCTGTGGCACGGTGTGGAGTTCGAAGCTAGGAAAAGTGGTCAACCTGAATGGGTTCGGAGCCAAGAAGAGCTCACAATACAGAAAGAGTTCTGTGGCAGATACGCGGTCCGGAGGTTTGTGATGAGGAGGAGTGTTGGAGGCCAGTAGCGATATCAGTCAGTAGTCTACAGTGTGAAGAGACGAAGCCTTTCTGTATAGTTATTTCAACAAAATCTACTATAACAATACCGTTTCATTTAGGCTCTAACACCTTGCCCAGGTTTTGCGTCCTTGTGGTAGTTGCTGTCAGTAACGGGATTTTCATATTTTTATATTTTTGTTTATGCTAATAACTCGCTGACTTATAACAACTCTACTACAGGGTCCAATTCCAATCAGTTTTGTGCTTGCTGATACATGTCAAAATCAATTTCTGTTTTTGGAAAGAGCACTAGAGAAACTTTACGAGAAATTCTTGGAAGGATCTCAGATGGAGCAAAACGAGATATTTTTGAATGCTTCCCTAGAGAAGTCCTTGATATGTTTTATCTTCAAGGCAAATTTCTGAAGGAATCCATTTAGAAATTCTTGAAGTGATCCTCTTTGAAATAGGTTTTGGATAACTTAATGAAGGATTCTTTAAGGTTTTTTTTGCAAAGAATATGTAATTCCTATTAGAATTTCCTCATTATATTTTTGGTCTATTTTTACAATTATTTGCAAAAGAATCCTTGAGAGAATCTATGTTGCACTTTTTGGAAAAGTAATTTACGAAATAATTAAAAGAGTTATTAGGCGGGTCAGGCTTCCTTCGCTGATACATCATATTTTTACAAATGGTCACCATAGATCAAAAACTTGAAGCATAGGCCCAAAAACAATAGTTGGCATGCACTTTTTCACAATTAAATCTGTTCCTCGACCAACCGTCCGCTACATAGAACACCGCACGTACAAACAGACATCTCCCTCAAAACCCCAGAAAAAAACGCGTGCTCGAGATGGCTCTTCCCCGATACGGAATGCCACAAATCATTCCGAACTCTTTTCGTTTCGTTTCTGGTTTTTCGGGACATCATTCCAAATCTCTCCGGTCTGGAGGCTTTGTGGCTGCGGCTCGATCTGTGCGTTTAGAAGCGTACCATATCTTACGGTCTCATTTGGAGGTTAAAATTTTCGTATGTTTTTATGTTATTGTCCCAGCCGAAAACTGCATCCACCGGGTTACCCGATTAGATGGAGGAAACCAGATTATAACAGAATGTGTTTCTCTGATATGATTTTTTGTATCTTCATTTATCAAATCTCAAGTCAAAAATGTAACGCATGGTGATATAAATCTGTTACAAAACATATAACAAGTTAAAACAAAGTCAAGTCTTGATAACAAAATTATATAAATTTCTATTGTTTTTACCTGCTGCTGGTTTGTTTTATAATCGGAGGTTGAATGCTGAGAGTATCTCTTACTTATCGCTATCTGTAACTATCATGATCTGTAACACATCATGAGAGTCTGATCATCGTTTACTGCTACAGCTCTGATTGTATAGGGGGATCGCAACGCATGATAAAACCCATCTAAACCAGCTTCAAACCTTAGGGGCTATATTGCTATAGGATGTTAGGGGATTGTTTATCATGTCAGTAAAGTAAAACACATACCTCCAATGGTAAATAAGCGAGAAAAAAGGGTTTTATCATCGCTCTCTCTTTAGGACTCTCGTTCGCAGGTATAGTTTATCAAACTTATTACAACTTGTGAATCATCACCGATCATGGATCGATACAGATGCGATGTTTTTTTTCGTTTGCTTTGATCGTGCTACGATATCAACTGAGAACGGATTGTGCAATGCCTGGTTATAATCTTGTTATGCAATTCTACTCGGGTATCTCGGTAAGTTGCTGAAGTCGGAACGCAGCATTCGCGAGCAAGGACAATCGAAACATTTAGCGTGTATATTACGGCGCTTTATGGCGGTCATTTTCCTGCCGAGGTTTGCTGGAGGGATCACAAAGATCACAGGGAGCGACTCACTTTGGTCGGAGGGCCGGCTCTAACCCTTCGGATAGAGATAGCATCTCTGGAGAGCGAGAAATTACCGTCGGCTCAGTTCGGTATCGGCCAGAACGGTAGGGTAAAGTGGGGAAAAAGTTCAAGTTGGACAGAAGTTTCTTTTCATGATTTCATGTTGGTTCGGGTGCTATTCAAGTCAAAAGCTTTCGTTCTAAAAATTATAGAAATCGATCAAGATTAGGAAAAGGTCTTGCTGTTTGTTTATTTTTACGCGTAATATTGAAATTTTTGATTTAAATTCAATAGAATGGAACAAAATAAAGTATCAAGCCAATCTATTTTTTTATGAAAATACATAGTTGAGCTTTACATTAAGATGCTCTCAAGTGTATTAATTTTTGCATGAATGTTTGAAAACCATTTCTGGCCTAGAATGTTTGAAAACCATTTCTAGGCCTAGAAAATCAATTTTAAATCTACTATAACTAAAATTATGTGAATATTTTTATACAAGTTTGTTTAGCAAAATTCTAGCTAATATGTTCCAGTGTTTGGTTTGGTTTATTTTCACCTGAATATTTTTCAAGGGAATATTGTATATTCCGCTTAAGTCGAACTTTTGCCCCACCTTACTCTACAGGGAATGCTCTCTCCAGCAGAAGAAGCTTGCAGAAACTGGCAGCGTGTGGCGTCGTGTCGCGTAGCGGAAATCGTGACTCGAAATCGGGGAGGATGCTCATTTGTTTTATATTTTCAGTTTTAATTTTGGGAGCCATAAAAGGTGCATTTACCTGCCGATGATCGGCGCAACGCATACGCATTCCTACGGGAGGTTGGATCATTTATGGTTTGTTTGCTTACATGATCATTCGGAATAAGCGTGCCACATATATGGGCTATTATGTTGCAATGTTGTGCGGTTTGAGCATCACGCCGGATAGATTCACATCCGGAAATCTAGCCAAATCCTAACTAAATCAAATTTAATCCTAAATAAAACCAAACTGCAAAAACTTCCTCCAATGATGCAGCAAAACCTGTGTTTTTTCATGCCATGCTACCCTTCTCCTGTCTCTTCAGCCAATAATAAGCTAAATAAAGATGGGATTATGAATATGTTGCTATTGTATTTATATTATCACCTACATGGTTTTGCATTATACGTTTAACACAGTGTTTTCTGTGCTTTTTCGCCTTTGTCGACTTTCAGTGGATACCATTCTAGTTTTATCGCTGCTGGTCTATTTCGTACTAAGATTGCAAAAAGCTTAATCCTGGCTAGTTCGGAAATGGCTATGGTGAGAATTGCTTAGTTGAATCATTAGCATATAACAATAGCAAACTCATGCAAAATGGTACAGCTCAAGTGGCGCTCGTTCAAGAACCTTACGTTGGGAAGTGGATCTTCTACTAGGTACCCTTGTAGACTCAGCTTTTGCTACTTACAGCAAACATGAAATGGCAATCTCGCGTACCACGCTTCGTGCATGTGTGTTCGTTAATAACGCAGTCGTTGTTGAGCTGATACCTGAATCATCTGTGGTTTATTTGCTCACGCTGCCGGATAGACTCGCACATCCGAAAACCGAGCAAAATCATTGGCCGCACTGACCAAACATCAACGGCATCCGATAGCACGTGGTGGCATCTTCCCGTGCGGTTGCATTTGATTGATTTGCATAAAAATGCACTCGTTTGCACATTTTATTGCGATTTTCCATTGATGGACTGACAACGTAGCAGGGCGTGCGCCATGCAAATTGTGGTGCCCGGGATCGGATGTAACCATATCTGTGGGGTACTAAAATGTCACTCTATGCGCGATCCACTCGATCGATGATAGCAGATCTATAATTGCAAAATGTATTCGATGACCATCCGGCTCTGTGATTCGTTGGCGATCTAGATGCCGGATTTGAAAATATTGGTCAACGCTTGGCAGCTACCCATTTGACCTGATTCTGTCGCTCAGGTGGGCAATGATTTTTTTCGCTGTTGTTGTTACTGCTTGTCTAACGTAGTTGGTATTTAGTAGTGACCTGCCTTTTTCGATTGGAACATTGCGATACAAGTGACTACCTAGTCGATTACACAGCGTAGCAAAAATGACATTTTTGCGTGTCTCAAGGATCAAACTATGTGTCTCTAGTAGATTTGGAGTTGCTGAATCTGATGCCATTCTCAGAAATGTTCCAGCACGTCACAATTTTTAGCTACAGGTCGTTAAAGTTGTATAAAACACTGGTTTTATTGATGTTTACATGAAATTTAAAATACAATTTATCTAACTTTTTTGTAATCTAATCCACGGAACATGCAGAAGAGAACTTAAACTTTTAATTTAGATATAATTTGATTGAAATTTCACTATTAAATTTCGATTAAATCGATTTTTTTAACATGTTTGCAGTCTCCGTACAAAATTCTTCGTTTCTCTTATTTGGCAAAATACCATAATATTCTAAACCATCAAAAAATAACTTTTCCGCATCGAAAGTATAATAAACTTTGATGAAAAGTATTCCTATACACATAAACTTTGAATTCTGTGGCAAATTGAGCAAATAAATTGCCGTACAAGCTGCAAAACTTGCATGCAAGTTGGCTGAAATAGTCAATTTTCGTATTTTCAACAGTCAATATCTCAAAAACTAGACGTGCTATGATACTTCTGGAAACGGCAATGGATTCAGCAAGTCTTTATTAAGTGAATAGCGGTATTTTGGTGCTGGAGACAAAAACGTGTTCCGCAGTGTTACCCATGGTTGGTTGTAGGTAAACTGATTAAAATTGGATTTAAAGCGGTCAGTGGAGAGGAAAAGGCAGCCAGAGAGGCCTGAGGGGGGAAATAGATTAAGGTCTAATCTACTCGCGAAGCTAGCTGGGCACAAATGATTTACTGGTGCTATCAAGCTTGAGCCGTACGTTGACAAATTGAAGCTAGCGCAAGCCAATCAAGCGTGACGTCACGCCACCATCACCCTCATCCGGCGGGCTTGATATTGTGTACCCTTTGCTTAGTGCTACTCGTTCACCTAAGGGACCATCCAGTCCAGGGTGACACATTCGATCAGCCTCGCTTTTGATACCGTTTGCTTCGAGTGTATACAGTTTATAGGTTGACGTGTTGCTTGGCATAGTGTTCAAAGTATCGATGCTTGGTGGTCAAAATATAACTCTCGCATAACGTATGATCTCACCCTAAGAGTCATAGGTAACCGAGTACGTAGCTCGTTAATTTTAAGCAAATAAGGCCGGAACAAATTTGAAAATTTACTTTTGTCAACCCCCCTTTAAAAAATTTCAAAAAGTTAGAGGGGGGAAATAAATAAAATGTTTTAATTTCAGTATTGTTTTTCACTGCTTTTCGTGTTTTGTGCTAGTTTTGTATTACGTCCTTACGATATTACATGAGATAACAGGTGTTATTGGTTTATACAGTAGAAGCTCGTTATAACGACAACTTTTATAACGACAAAAGCTCTCTATTGCGACATTTTTCGGTCTCATGAAACACATTTAGATGTTATAACTATACTCTATAACGACTTTTCTCTATTGCGACGGTCTCTTGCGATGTCGTTATAACGCGCTTCGACTGTAAGTCCTCAATCTGTTTGTTAATGCCAATGGTTTGAGATTTTTCTTGAAAATTTTTCTTTTAGAATAATGTTTACGCCATTTTTACTGTAACTAGGAGATTTCTCTTCCAAAAGAATATATCGTTCATGTTATATCAAATTAAAACAATCTAAATTCAATTACAAGTTCTAAGTGCAACATTTTTGCAGTGTTTTTGATATTGTAACTATTTTAAACACAATGTGAAGGTTGCTCATGTTGATTTTATCAATTTAGTATTTTCTCTCACCAAAACCCAAGATTATGGGTAAGAAATCTGGAGATTGTTGATATGAAAATTGTAATTATGAAAAATGTTGCATGATGATCAATGTTATGAAAATGTATGACGTGATAATAGAACAAAACATTTTGAATGGCGAGTATATGTTGTAACACAAAATAAAAAATGATAAATTTACCTGAATTTTCATTTTATTATTTATTGTCCCCCCATTTTGATGGAAAGTGACCAAAAAGATTTTAAGATTTGTTTCGGCCTAATAAACCAAGATAAAATCTATCATTACTAGGCGATAGTGGAGGGTCTTCTCTTCATCGTATCATTATTTAATAACGTGTAAATCCATTCGTTTTCTCAGTAACAACAAGCTACACACTCGGTTTCCAATGGATTTTAGGGCGAGATCATAAGTTATGCGTGCACTGAAATTTATTATCGAAGACTTTAAAAGATATGCACATCGTCTTATGCCTTTAGTTTCACAAATTGTAAACTTAACACTTGACAACAGACAAGCATGCGCCAATGGCACAGCCGAAAAACCTGCCTGAGGAAAAGTTTCAATGGCTGAAGCGAGAATCGAATCCACTCCCCCTGCGCTTACTGCCTGCCGCAACTAATCGCTCGGCCACGAAGCTTGAGTATCGATGTTTAAAATTTAGTATACAGTTTTTGGTAGAATGCGTCACTGAAATAAATTTCCAGGAAATAGCGGTCAACTAAATGTAAATTGTAATGCCTTCATACTTAAAGCTAAACTAGACTCTAGTAGTTATAAGATTTCTTTGTTTCTAGGTCGTTAAAATAAGCTCAGACAAATTTTAAGCATCTGGAATTATTAATTTGAGTACAAATTATTGATTATGTTTGGAATATGAGAATGAATGAACAAAATGTGATTCCATACCTAGTAGTTCAAGTAAGTTTTGCATAAGAGATTGCATAAGTTTGTTTATATCCAAAAAATAAAACTAGTTTTATCCCCAAGTTCTTCTTCTCCTCCTTATTTATGTTTCTATGCTTATACTAGAACATCATATGACCTTTATGAACCTTTTCGATTCTAAATCAATACTAAAAGTTCATAGCTGAATCTTCTAAATTAAGTGATACATGAAGATACATTATACATGAAGAATTTTCAGCCATTACATAATTGTACATAACTAGTGGCCGCGGCAAACTTCGTATTGCCATCAAGCAGAAACGTCATGTATTCCCCTATACAAAATGATACAATACATATATTAGTCTTCTTCCATTTTCCCGATTATTTCGTAGACTTTCCCAAACTTTTTCCTCGCACTATCACGTTGCACCCCTTGTCGAGTGCAACTGTGAAAAACTTACGTCATTCCGTTTATCCCTTCTCAAGCCATTTCGTGACATACAAACACCATTATATTTTTATTTATATAGATAGATAGATAGATAGATAGATAGATGGATGGATAGATCGATAGATAGATATATGTAAGGCCGTTATGTTTATTTCATGCCATATATGTACGTCAAGAAACTTTCAAACTAGTAAAGATCGGAGCGAAAGTCTAGAGCCTATTTCACAAGTCTGACTGGATTCCCATTATTGGGTAGGGAATAATGTAAAATCCTCAATGATGCCGGGGAAGAAACTATTGTCGAAGTACTGTAGAAACAAGAAGTTTTTGGAAGAATTCTTCTGATTTCAGCTTAATTTTTATTCTGAAGACATGTTGTCCTTTGTGAAATTTTCTGAAGGAATTTGATGAAGGTTTTCTTGAGTGATCACTAAAGAAATCACTAAAAAGAGTTTCTGAAAGAATCTATGGAGTAACACTTGAGAGAATTTCTAGAGAAGATTTCTTTTCAATCCTATAACAGTGGTTCTAATAACGTGCTTCGTGGAGCACTTGGTGGATAGTTTTAAAAATTTGTACAACCAAGCCAATAATTTTCAAGAGAACAAGTTTAGTGATAAAATCAGCCGATTGTGCTAAACATTTTTTCAATTAGTAACTCGTTGGTTGCGATCAACCGATCTAATTTACATTTATGACTGGTTGGTTCTCTACATTGGTGCTCTTGAAAATGAAGAGATGATTTTATTTTTTCTCAACCTTACTCGAGTAGCACAGTTTGTTTTAACTCAAGAATATAGAAATATCTCTTGGAACTAAACACAGTTGTCAATTGTTGAAAATATGACTTACAATTTCACTGAACAGCAACGCAAAAAGCGCGAGAGGCGGAGTCTGTTTGCAACATATTTGTGTTAAAGTGAAATTGCTTAATTGTTAATAATTGTTGTTTGTTACTACAGGGTGATTACTATATCTTGTCAGAAAAATAAGTAATCATAGAAAAAAAAATGGTTTCATGAATTTTAATTACCAATGCATATCCAGTTTAGGACATCTTTAACATTTGTCTTTGCTATACATAGATAACAAATTAATTTTTTTACCTCAATTTCCAGCCACAAGCATTGTTTCAGAAGCATTATAGTTAACACGCACGTTATTCAAAAGCATATATTTTTACCAAAAAATACATATTTTTTCGCTAATATTTTCCATAATCAGTCTCATTCTATTCCCTAATAAGTCTAAATGATCGGAAGTTTAGTCAAAAATACATATCTATGGAAAACGTGCGTGCCAGGTGCAATGCCTTTATAACAACACCGGAAATTAAAGTTCATACATACATCTCTTATCTACGAACATTTACTTTACTGACAGGAATTAGTAATCACCATGTACACTGCACCCTTTGTGGGCTTCGTGGCCGTGCGGTTAGCGGCGTCATTCGTTTAGGCGTATTGTGTCATGAGGCGTGAATTCGATTCCCGCTCCAGTCGGTGGAAACTTTTCGTCAAACGAAAAATTCATCACTGGGCTACTGGGTGTTCTGTGTTGTCCGTTGCCTAATGTTTGTGTTTGTTCAGTCTGTGCAGCCTTTGGCTGAAGACGGTGTAAATTGTCTTTTTTTGTAAATTGTCTTTTTATACAAGCTCATAATTTACAAAATTAGGCCAGTTGTGTTTGATCTTCCGACCTTGACGCTTGCTCCTTCGAGGGCCGGCGATGAGGGCGAATCAAACATATCGCACGTCGGTCGAGTGAGAGTGAAAAAGTGGCATGATCCGTTAGTTGTGTTTGATCTTTCGATTTTGACGCTTGCTCCTGCGGGAGCCGGCGATGAGGGCAGGATCAAACATGTCGCGCTTCGGTCGAGTAAAGTGAAAAAGTGCCGCTTTCGATTAGTTCTTTTTGATCTTCCGACGTTGACGCTTGCTCCTGGGCAGTGCGTCAAGAAAGCCCGAGCAGTCGTCAGTTGTTTTCCCTCACGGGTCGCGCGCCTATTTTCTCTGAGTGGTTTTATATAGCCGAGCAAACGAGTGAAGCTGAAAGAGGATTGTTGCTGCTCAAGGATGACGGCTCAATTGGTGAGCTCGTTTCATGCTACTGTTTCTAATCTATAAAATATGTATGACTGCACCTTTAATCGTTACAACGGTGAGACGTAAATATGATTTTTCAAAAAAATATGAATGGTTCGTCACTGTGAGTGTCGACATAAACTCTGATTCATAAATTATTTATGCCTATTTTTTTTTATTCAAAACACCTCCTTCTTTTTACGTTTATTTTTGTAATTAAAAAAAAAAAACTTTGAATGGTTCGACACTTCAAGTGTAGACTTCCGAAAGGTTCACTTTGCATAATTTTTCTCTACATAGATATTGTTAATATCAAATGAAAATATTATATTTACATATAAGCATGTTTATATCTCACAAATAATTATTTATCATGATCTAATCGCTTATCAAAGTGAATCCTGTGACCCAACGATCCTTCCCATTAACAAACATCCCTCCCAGTAACCTTTGTGGAGATGCAGAGGCAAACACGGTCTCCAAATAGCAAAGGTTACACACTAACATTCCTTCCCCCAATCCCATCTGACTGCAAGGACGTGGCCGGCGCCGTTATTGGCCATGTATAAATAGAGGCACTGAATTATGCACACTGAAGAAGATTATGGCCAATACCAGCCGAACTTCTAATTGATTCTTTGTGCATTTTCACTGACTTCGGTCAATCACGGAATAGCAACAATTGATATGTGTAGTCAGTCTAAGCTAAGCTAAGCTAAGCTCATAATGTACAAAATTAGGCCACACCTCAAATAATATAAAGTTGTTGCAGAATCATTCGCGCTACATATGAGAAACACCATTTAAACAGACAAATTGTTGCTAGAACATGTTTTCGTCGTTCTACGATACGTAATGTGAAACTCAATTCTAATGCAACTGGATTGAAACAAACAAACTTCTACCTGTCAAGTACGAAAACTTTAATTGAGAGCAAATTGAAGCATAACATTAAAATCGGCATTTTGGGAGAAGTAGCAAGATTTTTTTTTGAAAAGTTACTGAATACATCTTGATAAACTTGACTTCATTCCAATTTGCAGAAAACATTTGTCGCGAATTTCGTTGTTTCGAAAAATTCGTTTAAGTCGTCAAATACGGGTGAAATGCAAGTTCATTGAAACGATAATAAAACTGTAAGAGCTTTTGATATAAAACTGAACTAGAACTAGGCAAGTTACAGATGTTTTTTTATACGTCTTCAAAACAATTTTTAGAAATTATTCTTTGAAACATGTTTCGCGTGCTATTTGGGTCTGACGCTTTCGACGTTATGCTGGACGACGAAGCATAGTTTTTACGAGTCTTAAACACACGGTGTCCAAATCTCGACCATTATCCAACTTTCATGTACATCGTTTATTTTTACGAAAACGTTCAACACATGCGCAAAGATTTTGTAATAATAGGTAAAAATAATCTTTCGGCGAAAAGTTGTACCGGCGAAATTTTTTTGTCTATCTTTATTAACGAGATTTTTAGCCCTTGGCTAGTTCATCTCGGACCTGCGAAATTGAATTTTTGAAAATCCCGGGCAGGATTAATCACTTTAACAAAAAAAAATGCTCGTTCTGACTTTCTTCTTTCAATTTTTTGAAGTTTCCCCGAACAAATCATGGATGGAATCCCTGGTAAATTCCTAGAAGTCTTCTTCTAGGGATCTCTGGAGAGGTTTCTCAGGAGCCTCCGAAGGATATCTACAAGAACTTTTGACTTTTTGCTGAAATTCCTTTTAGAAATAGTTTAAAGATTGAGAAATTTTCAATGAATTTGTCTAGGAATGTACTATGGATTTCTTTCAAAATTTCTAGAAGATCTTCTACGAACGATTTTTTTTCATGATATCTAGTACTTGTTTTTAATTTATTCCTGGTTCAACTTTGATGTGATATGTGAAACATTCTCCTTTAATAATATTTAAATAAGATGTTAGAATTCCTTTGAAAGTCCTGCGAAAGGAATTATCAAGAAATTCTAGATTTTTTCTCTGAGAATTCCTCGGAGAATTTATGGAGGTATAATATCCTTGCAAAGTTCCATACCGCAAATTGATGGGTAGGCATTGTAGTCGATGAATTAATTCCGTTAGGGACTTGAGGGTTCTTCAAATACAAGATTGTGAACAAATGAATAAATTTGGGAGGAGTTTTCTTTTACGTATTCGATTCTTCTAAGTAAAATCTCAATAACGTTGATGCACGTTATTGAGATAAGTTTTGAGTATTGTACCTTTTTATTTTGCTCTAATTGCCTTTTTGCTATTCCGTTGCATATCACCCCACTTTTCAATAACGGATGAACAACATAACGGCCTAAAGTCCATCCCACAACGAATGATTCGTAAATGAGATTTGGTATTCTTCAACATATGTCTCTTTATTCATACAATTGCATTTTGAATTGTTCTTCAAGATGAGCACAAGGTGTCAGCCCTTCATCTAAAGCCTCGCTGCCGATCGAAATCGCTTCCAAATTTTGACCCAATTTTACCGCTTTTCTGATCCACGGTACGCCAATAGAATGTAACCCCACAGCGGAAGATTCAAACGTGAGCTGAATCCTAACCGGGCAGTCAACACGCTGGCAGCATTAGACGTTAGACGCGAGCAGGGAACGCGGCGGCATCAGCCGGAAAGCACACGGTCATAAAGCCAAACAAATAATTTCCATCGCGCACAATATGAAAGTAGCAGAGGCTACAACCAACGGTAGTTGTAAATCCACATACTTAGTGGAGACCTCCTGGTAGTCTAGCGGTCGTAAACTAAGTTGTCGGCACGTGCGCAGCAGCTATGAGTCCGTCAAGGCATTTGGCCCGTAAAACGTGAACTCTCACTCTTGTCCTCTGAGGCTGAGGATTGGAAACTTTTGACCGGCTCCGGAGACCCGCGTGTCCGAGATCAGCCCAGATACGTCCACCAGAGCCTAGATACGTCATCATGTCAGAAATTTGAGCTGTGTGCGTGACTAGCTTTTTATCGGTCCACTTCCTCGCTACCCATTCATAGATTTGGGCTTCCAAGTAGATTTTATCTGGACGACACGAAAATCTTGTATTGCGCCTTATGTTTGTTTTTTTGAGCTGATAAATGTGCGTAGCCTAGTACTTGCTCGCTTATGGAAGTAGCTATGTAACGAAACCGAACACAGATACCGTAAGGTAAGCTTCGTCAACCGTAAGCCAAAAGCGTGTGCTTTGTAAGGTTGATGCTTACCGGAGCACGCGAGGAGCTGTTTCTGCGAAGTGCTACAACCGAAAAAGGGCCATTATACAGGAGTTTCAGTAAGAAAGCGAAAACTGGACTAATAAACTTTGCACGGCGGTGACCGGCTAAGTCGGCGCTTGTTTGTTGATGTTTGCAGGCTGCTTTTCGTTGCGGATCGTTCTTGGAAGTCGTAATCGTTTTCTGTGTGATGTATGTGGTTTGCTTGGGATGCCCCTTGGATCAAGGGGGGTTGGGGACAGAACCCAAGTTCTGCTCGCTTTGTAGATGGGCTGAATTGTTACTCCAGATTTGACGGGCACGTTGTATTTTTAACGAAGTTTAATATTGATTGAGAGTGCAAGTATGCGTAAGTAGCAGAATATGGTAAAAGAGGTAGTTTATCAATTTTCTTGACTTATTGGACATACAATGGTATTTCCTGCAATTATATAATTCTGCAAGCACAGCAATTATATAGCTCCAGAAACACTTTTAAGTTAAGATATCTTTATTTCTATCATTATCATGTAGAATTGTGCCTAATTATTGCTTCTTTTTTTCAGGTAAGTTGATGATCATCCGCCAAGATCGGAGCCTTCCATTAAAACAGACGTATCTCGTTTGGATTCACTACGTAAGTTGGTATAAGGTACCTCGGGGCAAGTAAGAATCCGGGGTAAGTGGGACTGTCGTTAAAGCACGTATAGGAAAAATTTTTCTAGGGGGTACTATTCTAGAAAGTTGAAGTACAATTATAAGGAATGTATTTAGTACAAAACATATTGATATTTTTATTACCATATGAAGCACATGATGTCAATTCAGCAACATTTTCAACTTGTATGGTAAATTGTGACACGTTCCACGTCTTGCATTAGCAACATTGATTGTCTTATTAATTCGAATGACCACCAGTAAGCTACAATTGAAGGTGTTATTTCAAGTTGCTTACTATTAACAGGTATTTTGTTTTCATTTCATACGAAAAATTTGATTCAAATGTTTTCCTAGAGAGTAGCATTGAAATACCCAAACAAATAGTTTTTTACCCAAAAAGATCAATCTCAAATTATGTAACTGTTTAAAAGGAAAGAAAATTCTCTAATTTTTGTTCTGTTTTTTTTTTAATACGAATTCAAAATTGAACAAAGATATAGATGAAATTTGAAATGCATTATGAGAATGTTTACTTTCATATTATTATTGATCATCATTTGTTATTTCTACCGAACTTAGTGGTTCTGGAAAATAAATCCCATCCCAATGAGTAGTTTTCTGCCATTCATAACAATAATAGCAGAACATATTTACAATTTTGTCAATTATTGTAAATATTTGAACATATTTCATTCCTCTTTACGCTTTTAGTGACATACTATTAAATGTACATTTTGATTCTAAAGGATTATGAATGTTATGGTTAATCCCTTATGTACATCATATACTATATCATGTCAAATTAAAAATCTATGATTTATCAATCCTTTTACTGCTCCGTTTAGCGAGGTAACAGCGTCTAATGACTCATTTTACAACTTTCTTGATTTTTGTCCACTGGTTCCAGAGATGTTCCGATGTTTCTTGGGGTATTGGTTTTTTTTAGATACATAGCAAAGCTGTGTATCATCTGAATGTAAATTGAGCTACAACAATGTACATAAAAGCATAAGAATAGATGACCGTACCATTCGTAGCTGCTACTTCAACAATCGAATTTACCAATGAATGGGGCTTGTGATTAGCTAACCATTCTCAATGTGCACAATTCGAGTGCTTTACTAATATTGAAGTCAATAACAGCGCCGGCCACGTCCTTACGATCATCGAGAAGAGGAAGGTATATTAGTGTGACTACCGTTGTTACTAGAGACCGAGATCTAGAGCTTCCGTGCACGTGTTTTACCTATCGTATTCTGCCATTCATCACGATTAGCCGTGTTTTGGACATAGTACGTATGTAGTCCTTCACGTTTTTTCGCATCTTGCACGAAAGTTTTGGAAAGATTCAGTTTCTTCGTCACATTTCGAACTGAACTGTAAGGATTGCTCTTGAAAGCTTGAACTACCCTTTAGTGATCCCTAACACTATACGAAGATCCATTTTTGCCACTTTTTTCTTTCCGATCGATGGTCAAACGTTCGTGGTATTGATTTAAAACACGAGACACCGTAGAATGTACCATTCCCAGCTTTCTCCTGATGGCACGATGAGGTAGATCCGGATTTTCGAGCTACGCGAGTAAAATTTCCTTGTGCCGCTGCTGTTCTTATAACTCCATCTTCACAACGATTGCACATCTGCTAGTGAAACTTACATAGCGTAAAGAAATACACATTGAACAAATAACACCCAATATTCCAATAGAAAATACCCATCGGGTAAAAAGTCACAGTAATTTAAAAAAGGTGCAATTTGATTAAGGGTGTACCCCTTGATTGTACATAAATTTGAAAAATTTGAAACTCCCGAGATTGAGTGCTTCGTGAAGCCCAAGCAGGACAGTTCGGTTTTGCGTCGTCCGATAGATTTTGCTCACGGTTTCGCGCGTGTTTTCGTCGCTGGAGATTTTTTTTCCTATTCTGTTCCTGAAACCCAAGCAGGACGGTTTGGTTTTGCGTCGTCGGATAGATTTTGCTCACGGTTTCGCGCGTGTTTTCGTTGCCGGAGATTTTTTTTCTGTTTTGGAGCGTTTTGATAGGTAGTTCTTCGTGAAGCCCAAGCAGGACGGTTCGATTTTGCGTCGTCAAATAGGTTTTGCTCACGGTTTCGCGCGTGGTTTCGTCGCCGGATTATTTTTTTTTCCTGTTTCGAAGCGTCTTGCTGGGTAGTGCTTCGTGAAGCCCAAGCAGGACGGTTTGGTTTTGCGTCGTCCGATAGATTTTGCTCACGGTTTCGCGCTTGTTTTCGTTGCCGAAGATTTTTCTTTTCTGTTTTGGAGCGTCTTGCTGGGTAGGTATTTGGGAAGACACAAGCAAGACGGTTTGTTTTCGTGACGCCAAGAAGTTTTGCTGTCAGTATCAGTTTTGTGTTCAGTCGAGGATGGATTACCAACTGGTGAGTTCGTTTCATGCTTGTGATAACAAATTTTTTCTTGAAAGCGTAACTTTTAAGTAATATTAAAACAAACTTTGTATGGTTCGTCACTATAAGTGTCGGCATTATATTTTTTCCTTATACAATTTCAATATACATATATTTTTCTCTTTTTGACATTATTAAAAATTATCTTTTGAATTGTTCGACATTGTGAATCTTGACGTATTATTTAAAACTTCTACCATATCGAGACAAAATACACAGTAATACTCATATGTAATTTTCAAACAAACTATGTATAGTTCGTCGCAACAAGTGTCGGCATTATTCCTGTTTCATATAATTTAAAATATATACATGTAATTTTCAGTTTTCGTCATTAATAAAAACATCTTTTGAATTGTTCGACATTATAGATGTTGACGTATTTTTTAAAGCTTCTACCAAAGACTTCTCGAGACAAAAATACAAAACTAGGCTTTAAATATAAGTCGTATATTTTCCCCTTGTCCATGGATCGCATCATCGACCAGAGGAGACTCCCAGATCTTTTCCTCCCTCACTAATAAACACCCTTCCCGTGGTGATTGTGGAGATGCAGAGGTATTCTCGGTCTCTAGAAGCAACAATCATTACACCCTAACATTCCTTCCCCATCCCAACTGACTGTAAGGACTTGGCCGGCGCCGTTATTGATCAATAATATTAGATCTGCTAAAATTGCACTCCGAGGGTAAGCGGAAACTCCCGTCCCTTATTCATTTGGATCGTAGTGCAATTCTTACCAGTTCCGATCAATCACGGAGTAGCAACCATTGACATGTACAGTCAGTCTATGCTATGCTATGAAATTGACAAATTTGAAACTTCCGAGATTATGATAGTAGGTAATTCTCGAAAACAAAAAAGGAATTCTTACGATCAATTTAGAATACATCTGGAATACGATGAGATTCGCTAAAATCACGTTAGTTAGCCGTAAAACCTACAAAGACTCGTAAATTCCTATGGATATCTCAAGAGCTTTTTAAGATTTCCGTAGACATGGTGTGTGATATTAATAAGGTAATATATTCCGAAAACTGACACTACTTAATGATATCACATGTTCAAAATAAAATCCAATGTTTACACTAGTAAGTAGCCTGCCTAGTTGTGTATGTCGAGCTTTAGCATTCTACTCAGAATCTCCAGAACCGCTGGGATTGCTACGAGAAATTCAAGATTGCACTTGTATTCTGTAAAGAATTCTCAAAAATCCGAGTAAGGGAGAGTTGACTGTATGTTTTATTTTATTTTTTCTCAAAAATCTGTACAAATCTTTTTGACTCTGGCAGAATTCTTTATGCAAAATCTGAATATAATCTTCTTTTAGACATTACGTCCTAACTGGAACAGAGCCTGCTTCTCAGATTAGTGTTCTTATGAGCACTTCCACAGTTATTAACTGAGAGCTTTCTTTGCCAAAGTTGTCATTTTCACATTCGTATATCATGTGGCAGGTACGATGATACACTATGCCCAGGGAAGTCAAGGAAAATTCCATTACGAAAAGATCCTGGACCGACCGGGAATCGAACCCAGACACCTTCAGCATGGCTTTGCTTTGTAGCCGCGGATTCTAACCACTCGGCTTAGGAAGGTAGAACTACCAGTTATTAAACAGACAGTGCAATTAGTTTCGGAATCGTGAACATTGCGAATGATTCCCTAAAATCCAAAACGTAAATGGTGTTGATTCTCTGTGGAATTCCACAACATCCGTTCAACTATGGAGCAGCAATTGCGAACTTTTTGGTTACGTATGCTAATTGAAATGCTCAGATACTTCAAAATATTTAGTAAAAGAAATGATGCATTCAGTCCGGTGATATCTAAATAATCAATTCCTCGTACGTACACCTATAGTACGCAATCAAAACATCACTCGTCTCTCCCAAAATGTTATCAAGAGCAATGTTTCTCGTGTATTTCGGTAGCACTGAAAAGCAAACAAATACACAACTGATATGAACATATGTTTTATCGAATTCAACAGAGTTTCGTTACACTACTGATTCAAACGCAACGCGACGAGGTGGCAAGGCGCGGGGACGACGCACGTTAAAACACCTCCATGCACATACGCTGATAACAGCACGGTGATAAAGATGACACAACATCAATTAAAAACTGTGTAAACAGAATCTGAAACTGTTATCTAACGAGGAGATGTGTTCGTATACCCACTTGGACCGAAGCGGAGGCACACTTGTCCAGAGTAGAGTGGCGCGCACTTGTGCCGTATCTAAGCCCTTTTAATTCCGTCCATCTCGTCGTATCCCGGTGCGACACGTCCGGCGGGAATCAATTCCACCGCGAGATTGACTTTCGATTGGAGCAGACTGATAACGGCCCCGCAGTAGGTATGCGGAGTGGCAAGCCAAAACAGCCAGCTACGTGAACGAGGTTCGGTGAATAGGGCAGAAGGATCAGTTTTGACCAGGCTAAGACGATTTTTTTTCAAGTGTATTTGAAGCTTTATACGTAATGTATAGAAGGTCCTGCCCTGGACTTACCAGGGAAAAGTCCTGGGATCCATGGATCTGCAAAATCCCGGATCCCTGGAAATTTATCAAAAATACAGGGAAATCTATAAATTTCAATGTAAGTTTCATAACTCATAAGCATTGAGATAGCATAGCTTTTTAAGGTGAAACCGTTTTGTAATCAACTTCTAAGATTGCACGAAAACTTTAAAAGAACAAATCTCGCGAAGAAAGCATCCAACAGCAGTGCACTTTTTATTTTGGCTTTGTGCACTAGCAGAAAGCTTAAAAGATAAGAAACTTTTGCCAGCTATTTCTGCAGTTTAGTGCCTTTGAAAACGTGAGTAGGGGCACAAGTCGGCCATTGTGCCGGCCATCTTTGGATTCCGAGATGTTTCACCTTAAATGATCTATGTCGCTTGTGTAATAGCTACCTTCTTCTTCCCGTCCATTGCCCAATGACAGTGATTTAGAATGTAGAAGTTTGGCTAAACGATTTCAACACTGTTGAGTCGACATGTTTATCTTAGCTAGGTATGTTATATTTCACAATAATTCTTTGATGGACTTCGCAAATAAATCATTATAGTTTCAAATGCATTTCTTTGAATCCCGAGATTTTTCAAGCCTGGGAAACAAGACCCTCTAGAATAACAGAAGTGATCAGAAACCTTTTGTCGCAAGGAAAATCACATTTTTAACTTAGGTTCCTAAATTGGCTAATCTCATTGATTTCTTATGAGAGTGGACAAATTAAAAGTACCCTGGACAATTATTTAGTTGTCCTTTTGTAATGAATCCGGAAGTTTAAGTAATTATTGTTCTACTATATGAATGTGGTCTACTAAACACGGGATGATTCATCCTAGTTTTCCTTGTAAAACAGTTCATAATCCACTATGACTACAATTGACGATATGTC
Organism: Aedes aegypti; assembly: GCF_002204515.2. NCBI lineage: Eukaryota > Metazoa > Arthropoda > Insecta > Diptera > Culicidae > Aedes > Aedes aegypti. The sequence continues at coordinate 245,903,672 of NC_035109.1, forward strand.
CAAAACTGGTACTTTTACCCTACCAACCTCGAGCGGGGCCTGGGCGAGTGGTAAACGGGATGGAAGAGAAGAAAATGCTACAGCTGCTGCAGGGTATCATCGTCATAAGTCACCGGCTCGGACATGATTCAGTTTGAAACGGGCTGAGCAGTTCGCTTATTGATGACCAAATTTTGGTCTCTCGGTGAAGGGCCGCAGCACGTTGAATTATTTGCTCTCGAATTCTTCGAAGTTTTTCGCATCGTAAACACTGATAAGTAAGTCGTTGGTTGTCGGTTTGTTCGCTCGCTCAATTTAAAATTGATCTGGTCCTCGTCTTGAGTGGCGAAACTGTGATAAACACGAATCGAGACCGGTTCTCAATGTTTTTTTCGGAGTGGAATTAGAGATTTAGTAATTGATTTTTCAAAAACAAATGACCATTTAAAAATAGGTTCGTTAAACTTCATCTTATAGATTAGACTTTGGTAATCGCAAATATTAAAAAATGTAACTTCTAACCTGTACGTCAACTATTTCTTAAAATTTGTTTTAAAATCTGATTCTCTTCAGGGATGCCAGATATCAAGTCATTTTTCCATTTTTGGAATGGTACACACGTTATAGGTGAGATTCATACCAAGACCACGTGATTGCGAAGCGCAAACGCTTACCGCACAGCTATCTGTTATAACTGTTGTATTAAGATTAAATTAAAAATTTAATCGATGAAAATGTGTTCACTGTATTCCGGTTTGAGAATAGATGCGCATAGATTTAATGTACATGTCCATGGTTGCTAATTCGTGATTGATCGGAACAGGTAAGAATTGCACTTCTCCAAATGAATAAGGGAGGGGACTTTCGGCTTATTCTTGAAGCGAAGTGCAGATGTATTTTAGCAGATCTCTGGTACCGGCTAAGCCCTTACAATCAGTTGGGATGGGGAGTGAATGCGAGAGTGTAATGGTTACTACTTCGAGAGACCGATAATACCTCTGCATCTCCGTAATCGTTATACCAGTTTTTGAAGCAGTTTTCGCGTTCAAAATAGAAGCAATGTCCATGGAAATCTACATGGAATGTTACATTGTACTTCTTATCTGGAATGCAGTGAACTAATTTTTATAAAGATTTGAAGAAAGAACTTGTTGATGATTATTCTTGAGTCTTTAAGGCACTCCAAATGTTTAGTTAAGTGTATCAAATCAAAATGAAGCAAGCTCGCTCACAATCGTTTGTCCCAATTGTTGTCTCCTGTGTTTGTCATGACAATTTTTGTGAAAACTTTTCGTCAAACGAAAAATTCATCGCTGGGTGTTTCGTGTTGTCCGTTGCCTTAATGTTCGTGATTGTTCAGTCTGTGCAGCCTTTGGCTGAAGACGGTGTAAATTGTCTTTTAATACAATTTAGGTTCTATTTTTTCAATCGTCAAAAAAAACTTCACAGTCTGGAAGCACTGCTCACAACAGAGTGGCAATTGATCGACGTTCGGTGCCAGCGCAGACCTGTCGGTGGTGCCACCACGATCAACGCCATAAACGCCAAAAGCGACACCATTCAGTCGGCAAAACCCTCGGCTGCAGCTAATTAATATTCTGCTCGTGTGCCGAAAAAATGGCGTCTGTCGGGCAGACTTTTACCGCCAGGTTCGTCCTGAGCGGGCCCCAGAATAGCACCGCACTGCCCTTTGATTGTTTATCGATCATCACACTTGTCGTCTGTATCATTCTTCCGTGAGTTCTGCCGTATCTACCTACTTACTCTTTAGAGGAGAGGTCCTTCGTCACGTCTTTGTCGTTGTCGCAATGGCATTTTGATGATCGACATTAAGCGATACGCGCAAGATTTTTACTTTTTTCTGGCTCGATGACTCTTGGAGCACTTGCTGACGAATGATATGATGTTGATACCGAATTTTTCACACTCTTTCGGTTTTTATCACGTGGCCCAACTGGGAACGTAAAATCGCTCTGACTTCGATCTTTGTTTAGTGATCAATTTTCTACCAGAACTCGTCAATCATGTGGGAAAATGCCAATAAAGCAGACAGCAACGACGACGATGTACGATCGATTGACAAATAGCAGTCATATAAAGATGACAGTTTATTATCGGAAAACTCATTGCTCATTGCTGCTGACCAGTGTCGAACCGAAGTCCAATAAATGGCCATTCGGTGGCTTAAGTTGATTGACTTCGGTCGTCCAATCTTCACTTTGTAGCAACGATGGCAACTACGAACGCGACTAGCTACAGTGATGGACAAAAATTTAAGATGACCTCAATCATTTTTTTTAATCGCTGAATTACCATATGTTTTCATTGTGATTTTGCGTCTATCATTTCATTTACCTATTCAAATTTACGAATAACGTATTTGCAACACAAAACAACTAAAAATAATTAACAGGAACATACAACGGGGACCCAGATAGCCGTAGCGTTAAACGCGCAAGACTATGCTGAGGGTCTTTGGGAAATTTGGCAAAGAACGCTCTCACTTAATAACTGTGGAAGTTCTCATTAAACACTTATCTGATATACAGGCTATGTCCCAGTAAGGGCGTAATACCAAGAAAAAGAAGAAGAAGAAGAAAAATAAATCTTAACTCAACTGACCGTTCATGCTAACTATTTTTGCTTCTGTGTCCGTCACTGTATATCCCCATCTAGGTACACGTCCAATGAATTACGACCATTCGTAATAAGTCCCGCTGACTGAGCAGCACTAACTACAACGAATACGAAAACAACGAAAAAATGTCGCGACGTCGACCGACGACGATTCACCAGCCGTGACTCCACAGGGCACGTCATGTTTTCGCTGTATTTGTCGTTCATTTGTTATCAACTCCTACTACACCGCCGCCTAGCACCACCAAACGATTGAGCTCTATGTGGGGACGACCAGCACTAGCAGCACTTGGGTGGTTGTTTGCTATCGGTGCCCACTGCCACCCCTCGGTGGGTGTGGAGTAAGGTGGCGGGATGGTAAAATCGGGAGCGCACTCAGTCAGATCGCAGACCCAGAAGCTCTGATTTTCGAGATAGCATGTCACGAGCTGCTCGGAAAACCGGGAATCCTTCAGAAGTAATCGATTTCAAATTACCGGCGATCATGATTTGCTTGTAGGAGTTGTCCTTGTCGATATTTGTTGCCAATCTGTAGCAGACCGTGAACGTGGTGTGCTGGCAGTCGGTGTTGCCCATGAATCTCTAGTTTTTCATGCGAAGGTAAAGCACTACTTGAGCACCTCCACGATGCGCTGAATTTAATTTGGATGCGATAAAAAATGTTGATTCCTAGTTAGAGCTCAATAGCTTTTAGAAAATCATTTTTTTATTTCACAAATTATAACACTGTTACAGAGTAAACATCTTTCAAAATGACTTTTCTATTATAACACTTGTGTTAGGTCTAGTCGAGAAATGTTAACAAAATAATCAGAAAACTTCATAACACCTCAACATTCTTCGATATCACTGAAATATAATATCGGGTAGACAAGCATTCAACTAGCATTGTTGAAATCCAACATTTTGAATCTGTTTATATTATATAGTAAAAAATGGAACCGCAAGGAGTTTGATGTCACTTCTCATATATGAGCAAATGATAATTCTTAAAAAAAAATCACAATAATAGAAAAACAATTGTTTCAAATGTTTAGAACGTGAATATTAGGCAGGCAATAATAAAACTCGAGTTTCGAGGAGTATTTGTAAGTAAATGAAACTTCGAAATTAGTACTATACTATTCAATTCCAACTAGCATAGCATAGCATAGCATAGACTGACTGTACATGTCAATGGTTGCTACTCCGTGATTGATCGGAACTGGTAAGAATTGCACTACGATCCAAATGAATAAGGGATGGGAGTTTCCGCTTACTCTCGAAGTGCAATTTTAGCAGATCTAATATTATTGATCAATAACGGCGCCGGCCAAGTCCTTATAGTCAGTTGGGATGGGGAAGGAATGTTAGGGTGTAATGATTGTTGCTATTAGTGAGGGAGGAAAAGTTCTGGGAGTCACCTCTGGTCGATGATGCGATCCATGGACAAGGGGGAAATATACGACTTATATTTAAAGCTTGTTTTGTATTTTTGTCTCGAGATGTTTTTGGTAGAAGCTTTAAAAAATACGTCAACATCTATAATGTCGAACAATTCAAAAGATGTTTTTATTAATGACGAAAACTGAAAATTACATGTATATATTTTAAATTATTTGAAACAGGAATAATGCCGACACTTGTAGTGACGAACTATACATAGTTTGTTTGAAAATTACATACGAGTATTACTGTGCATTTTGTCTCGATATGGTAGAAGTTTTAAATAATACGTCAACATTCACAATGTCGAACAATTCAAAAGATAATTTTTTATAATGTCAAAAAGAGAAAAATATATGTATATTGAAATTGTATAAGAAAAAGCATAATGCCGACACTTATAGTGACGAACCATACAAAGTTTATTTTAATATTACTTAAAGTTACGCTTTCAAGAAAAAAATGTGTTATTACAAGCATGGAACGAACTCACCAGTTGGTAATCCATCCTCGACTGAACACAAAACTGACACTGATAGCAAAACTTCTTGGCGTCCCGAAAACAAACCGTCTTGCTTGTGTCTTCCCAAATACCTACCCAGCAAAACGTTTCAAAACAGAAAAAAAATAATTCTTCGGCGACGAAACCACGCGCGAAACCGTGAGCAAAACCTATCTGACGACGCAAAATCGAACCGTTCTGCTTGGGCTTCACGAAGAACTACCTAGCAAGACGCTCCAAAACAGAAAAAAAATCTCCGGCAACGAAAACACGCGCGAAACCGTTAGAAAAATCTATCCGACGACGCGAAACCGTTAGAATAATCTATCCGACGACGCAAAACCGAACTGTCCTGCTTGGGCTTCATGAAGCACTACCCAGCAAGATGCTCCAAAACAGGAAAAAAAATCTTCAGCGACGAAAACACGCGCGAAACCGTGAGCAAAATCTATTGGACGACGCAAAACCGAACTGTCCTGCTTGGACTTCACGAAGCACTACCCAGCAAGACGCTCCGAAACATCTATCGGAAATCTATCGGACCTATAATATTCAATTCCAACTAGAATAAAAACCTTTTTTGACAGTCATGCAAATTTCGATCTCAACTCTAATATCATCCACAGTGTCTTGTACTACACTTTTTATATCGATTTTTATTCGCTCAATCAGGTATATATCAAGCACTCTTCTTCATGGCTCAAATAACCATTATCTTTTTGTTATTTTTAACCACCAACATTTAATTCAATATACAGATTTTATAAGTACTTCAAGACGAAGGATGGACAATCTTGTGCGTGAAATTCGCACAATTTTAGGATAGATTTGCGTCGTATTCCGGGAAGAATTTTGCAGGTTCCTAGCACAATAATGGGTGCGATTTTTTTTTCAAGAATCTCACAGAATGGTTGGAAGAATCCTCACGCAATATTTCCACACAAAGCCAGCCAATAGCATTCCTTCTAAATTGTATTTCTATAGTAACACTAGCTTCATGGCACTGGCAAAATACAAATCAAAATCGTATTTTAACAAAACTTTTATATTTTTCATTCAAAGAATGGATCAAAAGCTTTGAATTGGTGTAAAAAAGTTCTAAATTCTTCAATCATTTTGTTTCATAAACAATGTGTCTCTTCGTAGTGCTACTGCAAAAAAAAAATAAATTTTAAACTAAACTATTGATTTCAATTATTTTTTAATAAAATCAAGCTGTGAATAAATGGTACTTAGATAAATAGCTCATGACCTTCAAACCAAAAAATATTTTGAGGCGATTAATGATAGCAACTTTAGTTTTGTTGGCACTACGTCCTTCAAGACATGACCCGCGCCACAAAGTTACGCCAACAAACTCGGTCCAAAGTTGCTAGCCTCCAGTTTCTCGATCGCCCCACACTATTGTCCGGCATTCTCACAACGTGCCCCGTCCATTGTACCCTTACAGTTTTGGCGACTTTCTAGGTATTGGGTTCACCGTAGAGTTGCGCAAGCTCGTGGTTCATTCTTCTACTCCATACGCCGTTTTCACATACTCCTCCAAAGATCGTCCTAAGCACACGTCGTTTAAAAAATCTTAGACCTTTCAGGTCCTCTTCGAGCATTGTCCACGTCTCATGCCTGTAGAGGACTACCGGTCTTATCATCGGTCTTGGCTGGATTTATTGAAGTTCTTGCCCCGTATGTTGAAGCGGCTCGTTTCATGATACCTTTTAGTGCAATATTGAACAGGAGTTTCCTGCCTCCAGACCATCGCCTTGTCGAAGTCCTTTACGTGTTTCAATCGGGTCCGATAACGTCCGATGGGTACATTACTCCCTTCTTCCACTTCTCCGGTAGCTGTTCTGTATCCTAGATCCTGGCTATGAATCGGTGCAGACAAGTAGCCAACCTGTCTGGGTCCATTTTAATAAGTTCCGCGCCAATACCATCCTGTGAAGGAATGGAGGGAGATGCCCGTAGATCTATATATTCTAGTAAAACATTTTATTATAGCGTTGATATGTTGTGTTTTAACCATTCAATACACACAGTGAGTCGTATGTTGTGAGACGAATCTGGAAACTGATTGCGACGGAGTTGAAAACGATACGACGGACTGAGAATACGGTAAGATGCATTTTCTTTGCATTATTTCCAAGAAGAGATCAAGATTTATCAAAATATTATTGTACAATGCTAAAGCCGTTTTGAGAAAGAATTATTTGGCATCGATTTGTATCAGCATCATTCACTGCAATTCTGGGAAAATTGCAGTTCTCACTGATCAATGCTTAATACGATGGATACTAGCACATTACCCTAGTTGATAATGAAACAGCTAAAATGAAAAATCAAAAAATTGGAAACAACTTGATTTTGGATTTAAACGGATGAATCAACATATTTTGAGGTTATTTATTAAATCATATACAAAATCAGGGTCCTAATACCATATCTCAATGTTTATAGCTGTCACTTGAACTTACATAGACATTAATGTTCATTCGAATTTTAAAAGTTGTGCTTTGGTTTAACTGTTGGTTGATTTGGTTTTTTTAGTTTACGGCACACCCCTAGATTTGAACACGAAATTTTGGATGTTGTGCCTTTGGAAATGTTTTCAGATTAGAATCACATGTTTGAAGATAAAATCCAAATTTATAGAAACGTAATAAAACACTTCCTTCTTGATTTTTGTTGGCATTTTCAGAGCGCATTGAACATACTAGATTCAAACCAATGAGCCAAAATGTCTGAAACCCCCTGTTAAGGCTCCCCCAAAACAACATGTTTTTTCAGTGAGAGAAAATCGTTTCGTTGTTCTGCAGCTGCAAGCACTCTAATATTAGGCATTTCACGGTGAAATTCTCTGCTCTTCAACAAAAATTGAAAACAATGGTGCCAGTACCTGCCAACTTTGACAGGTACTTTTTTTTTTCATTATTAGTATCATTCCAAACATTACATTCAATTCTTATATCTAGGTGTTCTGTGTTATTAGACAACACTATCATCCTAATTTGGTAAAACAAATCTAAGATTTAATTAACATTTTGTTAACAACATATTACATTTCATTTGCCGTAGCAGTTGAGATTTTTAACAGGTGAATTGATTTCACCTGCTTATAAGAGAAAAAAAACGCTTTGAATATACTTAACCTAACTTAACCTAAACATATAACGCATTAATCGTGGCAATAGAAGATTGTAACGATTTTTGCCTGAAATTATTGATTATTTTATTTGACATTTGTTCCAATGTTTCAACATTGGATATTCTATGTAACTCGTTGGTACTATACCAGGGAGGAAGTCTCAGAATCATTTTCAAAATTTTATTTTGAATTCTCTGCAGAGCTTTCTTCCTGGTATTACAACAGCTAGTCCATATTGGTACAGCATACAACATGGCTGGTCTGAAAATTTGTTTGAATATCAAAAGCTTGTTCTTAAGACAAAGTTTTGATTTTCTATTAATAAGGGGATAGAGACATTTTACATATTTGTTACATTTGGCTTGTATGCCCTCAATGTGATTTTTGAAAGTTAAATTCTTATCTAGCATGAGCTCTAGATACTTAACTTCATCTGACCAATTTTTTGGAACCACTCTCAGCGTGACAACATGTCTACTTGAAGGTTTCAAATAAAGAGCTTTTGGTTTATGTGGGAATATTATTAGTTGAGTTTTGGAAGCATTAGGAGAAATCTTCTAGTTTTGCAAGTATGAAGAAAAAATATCCATACTTTTTTGCAATCGACTACAGATGACACGCAGGCTTCGTCCTTTGGCGGAGAGGCCTGTGTCATCCGCAAACAAAGATTTTTGACATCCCTGTGGTAACTCAGGTATGTCAGATGTGAAAATATTGTATAATATTGGTCCCAAAATGCTGCCTTGAGGAACACCAGCTCTTACAGGAAGTCTTTCAGATCTGGAGTTCTGATAATTAACCTGAAGTGTACGATTTGACAGATAACTTTGAATTATTCTAACAATGTATGTTGGAAAATTAAAGTTTTTTAATTTTACAATCAAACCTTCATGCCAAACACTGTCGAATGCTTTTTCTATGTCTAGAAGAGCAAGACCAGTAGAATAGCCTTCAGATTTGTTGGAACGGATCAAATTTGTTACACGTAAAAGTTGATGAGTGGTCGAATGTCCATGGCGGAATCCGAACTGTTCATTGGCAAAAATTGAATTTTCGTTGATGTGGGCCATCATTCTGTTCAAAATAACCTTTTCAAAAAGTTTACTGATGGAGGAAAGCAAACTGATTGGACGATAGCTAGAAGCTTCTGCAGGATTTTTGTCTGGTTTTAAAATTGGAACAACCTTAGCATTTTTCCATTTGTCAGGAAAATATGCTAATTGAAAACATTTGTTAAATATATCAACTAAAAATGATAAGCTACTTTCTGGAACTGGAAGTTTCTTGATGAGGATGTAGAAAATTCCATCATCGCCAGGAGCTTTCATGTTTTTGAATTTTTCAATATAGTTCTCACTTCTTCCAAATCAGTCTCCCAGGCATTTTCGAAAACGTTCTCTTGATTGAGAATATTTTCGAACTCCTGAGTAACTTCATTTTCAATTGGACTAGTAAGTCCTAAATGAAAATTGTGCACACTTTCAAACTGCATAGCAAGTTTTTGAGCTTTTTTGCAATTAGTTAGTAATAATTTGTTTTCCTCTTTCAATGCCGGTATTGGCTTCTGAGGTTTTTTCAAGATTTTAGATAATTTCCAAAAGGGCTTAGAGCCAGGGTTCAATTGAGAAATTTTATTTTCAAAATTTTTGTTTCTTAATTGAGCAAAACATTTCTTGATTTCTTTTTGCAAATCCTGCCATATAATTTTCATAGCAGGATCGCGAGTGCGTTGAAATTGCCTTCTCCTCACGTTTTTAAGACGGATCAAGAGTTTAAGATCATCGTCTATAGTCACGGATTCAAATTTTACTTCACATTTTGGAATTGCAATGCTCCGGGCTTCAACAATGGAATTGGTTAAAGTTTCAAGAGCATTGTCAATATCAAGTTTAGTTTCTAAAGAAATGTTAACATCAAGATTAGAGCCAACATACGTTTTATATATATTCCAGTCGGTTCGTAAATAATTGAAAGTGGAGCTGATAGGATTGAGAATCGCTTCTTGAGATATTTGAAATGTAACATAGACATGATCAGAATCAAAATCAGCATGAGTAATCAGTTGGCTACAAAGATGACTAGAGTCGGTTAAGACCAAATCAATCGTAGATGGATTTCTAGAAGAGGAAAAACATGTGGGGCTATCAGGGTATTGAATTGAGAAATATCCTGAAGAGCACTCATCAAATAAAATTCTGCCGTTGGAATTACTTTGAGAATTATTCCATGACCGATATTTGGCAGGCTTCGTACACACAGTACAGTTTTTCAATGGGCACAGTACAGTTTTTCAATAGGCGTGATTTTTTTTTACGCGTATCGTTATTTTATACAATCCGATGACCCTGGAGGGATCGGTTTTGCTTTTTACTGGTTATTGAGCAAAAATATTACTGCACAATCGACAAGCATTTCGCGAAATACTATTTGTACTATAAATAAGCTATTGTTTTCTCTTTTGATTGCCGGCATTCGAAAGATTAATTTGAAAACGCTTAAACAACAAACATTTATGGTCTATCGCCAGCTTTCTAGGCGAATCCTGACAATATACCTTCCCCAACCTCCAACTCCGTAGCACTTATGAGGGTGTCGCTGAGTCGGTGGCCTCTCATTAAGTAAGTGCTTCATCAACATTTCCTTCCCCTATCCCAAGTTACGGTAAAGATGGGCGTGGCCGGGAATAGCGATATTCATGCTTTTAGTATTCTTGTTTATGATTTGAACAAGGTATACTCCCCTGCCTTGTTCTTGAAAGTAGTCAGGATGAGATTATCAAAAAGAAACATGAATGTTGCTAGTATCCAATCTACGAAGTATACCGTAACTACGCTAACGCTAACGCTAACGCTATTCCATGACCGATGTTTGGCATTAAAGTCACCAATGACAAAAAATTGTGACTTATTGCGAGTCAATTTACGCAAGTCAGTTTGGAGCAAATTAACTTGCTGTCCAGAGCATTGAAAAGGCAAATAGGCAGATATGAAAGTATATTTACCAAACTGTGTTTCAACAGAAACACCTAAAGTTTCAAAAAAATTAGTTTCAAATGATGAAAACAGTTGATGTTTAATACGCCTATGAATGATGATTGCAACTCCCCCACATGCCCCATCAAGTCGATCATTACGATAACACAAAAAAGTTAGGATCTCTTTTGAGTTTAGATCCAGGTTTTAAATATGTTTCGGTAATAACTGCTATATGCACGTTATTAACCGTAAGAAAATTAAACAGCTCGTCCTCTTTACCATTCAGAGAACGAGCATTCCTATTTACTTTGACAGGTACTGGCACCGTTATTATTAGATTTCCCGAAGGAGGGAGAGCGATTTTCTGATGACGTCACCGTGCAATGGCCAATGGAACCATCTAGACTGACGCAACGGAAATCGCGTCCCTGTGGCTCCACGCTCATCAAGGTTCCTTCAAATTACCGCGATTTTTTCAGCGACAGCGACAAAAAATCTCCACGATTTCGTTGTTTTGTCGCTGCAAACACTCTTATATTGAACCATCTAGAGACTGACGCGACGAAAATCGCTGCGAAATCGCGTCGCTTATCAAACTGTGCAAGCAGCGAAACAGTCGCGCCGAATGTTTGTCGCTGTCGCCGTAAATAATCGCTTTGATTTGGGAGAACCTTTACAGCTAATCTCTGTTCACACTAATGTGACCCAGTGTCAGTGACTAGTCACGGTTATTAGTCAGTATGTTCTACTTACATTTCAAATGTAAATGATCCATAATAGAGGGTGACCCGTAATAGTTTGACCACTGTACATAATTATTTGCCGAATTCCGAAACAAGTTTCAAAGAGATATTGGTAATCGTGTACCGAATCTCGGTTACATTTTAGTAAATTGGTATCCATACAGAAATATAGAAAACCTAACTTATTCACATTATACGTAGCTCCAAGCAAAACAAAACAAAATTAGCATGGCCTTCCATGATACCAGACGATCCACTCTCAGCTGAGAATCTTCACACTTTCACTCTAGCTACATATATTGATGTCAAACGACGTACATAAGTCATCGAAAGCAAGTTCCACTTGAACTTGAAATTTCCTACAAAACAATCGCATTCCCATACACACGTATACTCGGAATTCCGCATGCAGTTTTCCATTCAGAAGTTATTTTTATGATTTTGAAAACAATGCCCCAGCTCAGGGCGACGCTCGCCCTACTTCTCGTCCCAACGCTACCACTCTAGCCAAAGGCATGCACTTGAATACATACCTCCCTCTCAAATGACAATAGTATTTTCCCCCATATCCCTCAGCACTCACAATCATCCTTGGGGCCTTTGTCAAAATGAATTCATTTCCATTGAAGACAAAACGAGACATCGTCGGCAGCGTCGGCGTATATATAGGGGGACATGCACCAAAACGCCCCCTTGGGCAAAAAGCCTTCGCATCATCACAGACAAACAGAAACAATAATTATCAATTTAAAACATAGTGCCGCAAATATCAACGCCCAATACTAAAAATACGGATTTTTACCTTATGTAACCTATGCAAACGTCTTTAAATTAACGGAAAACTTACACAAGAAACCAACCGTATGAATGCTTGGGACTAAAAAAACACTATCAGTTTATAAGTGCTGGTTATATTATATTTTTAGGCAACACTGACGCCTGCCACGCTAGAATGCAGAGCAATGAAAGGAAGGGGGAGGAGTACAAAGTAGACCGAATATACTCTTGCATCTACACCAGTCCATGCGGGAAGGTATAGGTGTAAGGTAATTGTTTTATGGCAGAGAGGTTTGCTTTTGGTTAGCAGACTGAGTGTTATAATGTTGGGAGAATGGTAGCGTAAGGAAACGGTTTCTTGTCCGTCTATGGTTTTAGCGATTGTCATGAACGAATATTTTAGGTGTGATAAGATTAAGAGTGGATTATAGAAGCAAAAGAGAGATGCAACTATAAAGTACGAGGAAAGGGAAGGGCCTGGCATTGAGTTCATGTCCTTTTGATTATGAAGCAGAAGCGGTAGCGCCATCACTCCACCAACCCCATCTTTACTGGTGGAAAATAAAACAGATACTGGAATTAAGACAGTGACTATCCACCAACGCATCCGTATAAAAACGGTTACCAGGAAGAGAACCTAAGAAAGCGACAATCGATCACAGAGCTTTTAGTGCATATCAAGGAACGGTATATCCCTCAAGAAGGCCAAGTCCAAAGGCCGAAACGTTGGATTTTAAATTTTTTGGTAAGACTGAAAAGCCGTTAATTTAAAAAATTCAAACAACAGTCGTATTCTAATTTGCACCAAAAATTTGAAAAATTTAATTCAATTTTAAATGTAGATTTCGAAAATTAAAAAAAATCTTCTATACAACCCAATTTATGGCGTATTTTTTAATTGTTAATTACATCGTGATAATTTAACAACTCAAAACTGAGAACAGTATAGAAGGATAAACTACCCCATATGTAACATATACTGGAAAATATATCTTAACTTACTATAAATTACATAATATGCTTAGCCGGAGCGTATTGTCCCGCTCTCCCCTACTGTTGATTGCTTCACTAGGTTCGGTTGTTGTTGGAGTCGAGAAAAGTAAAAATTAATCTACATTTTTTTTTTGTTTGCAAAACAAACCAAACCATTCAACTTGTTGGGCTTCAGCAGAGAATTCAAATGGCGGTGATGGTTGTAGTAGTGCTGCTCGAGAACCAGGGAGCCCCAAAAGTGGCGGCGGGAACCTTTTGGTGGCAGACAACAATGGCAATTCTTTCGGAATGTGTATATGTGGGTAAACCTGCTCGACCCTTCCACAGATTTGTAGAGGCAGGGGAGGGGAAGCAGCATAAAGCTCTCAGCTGTGACATCAGCTGATTTCGCAGCTAAACTACTACACTTCGGAGCCTTAGTTGGTGAATCGAAGGGGTGAGGTGGTTGAATTCTCTTCTAGGGGAGCAGCAGTAGGTATGAGAATTTCTCAGACGAAAATTATCTGGAATTCTCTGCCCTCGGCCAAGCGCTACCGATCTTGATGACGACACTCGATAGGGACAAATACGGCATCGGAGGGTCTATTGTTAGACAGTTCCGTTCTTATTGTGTTTGAGTGTGGGAGGGCGGGTTGAGGGTGAAGGCGGTGTGTTTGCATTTCACACAAATCAAATCAAACTTGCAACGGTAACTTGCGTAAATTATTAACACACCTGCTCAACGGGGGGGAGACTTGAATTGTTCTAGATCGTAGAATAGAGCGGGTAAAACGTCATGGTGCAATAGTGTAGTAGATGGCTTAGGAATCGGAAGTTTAATGGGTTATGTTTCAAGTTTAGCTACAATATTGCTCTGAACATAGTTTTTTCAAAAAACATTCAAAACTTGTATGGATTTATATGGAAAATTGTTTTCGTACAAAATAATTGAACTTGACATAATCGCGCGATTCAGAAATTCAATTAAATATGAATAATAAAGCTCCAAAATTATTGAAGCAAAGCTTTAGCACAGATAAATAGACTTAACACACACAACTCAGTCCACTATGCTCTAAATTGTGAATTCAAAATTTCTTATGATACATATTTCACTATCTGCCTTTTTCAGACCTTGTTGCACATAATCATGTTTCATGCAATATGGCCACCAGATGATGGATGTGTCAAATGGGCAATAAGTTTTATTGGAAATTGTGTTACGCTTATGTGCATGTGGCTTAAAATTAGAGAATTTCTACAGAGCTTCTCAATGACAGGCATCTCTATTTTTTTAATCATCTCCAAGGACTTATCCAGGAGTTCCTCCAAGATGCCTTTACGGATTCAATCGGGAATTCTTCCGAGGACACCTCCTGGAATTTCTCCAGGGATTCATCTAATAGACTTTCTAAAAGTTTATTTCATACAAAGATTTTTTAGATTTTTTTAGAAATTCCACCGAATATTCGTCAAAGAAGTTGTCTCAAGATTCCTGTAGTAATTCCTCTGTAAACACTCCCTTACTTCAGAAACGATATCTGTGGTTTCACCAGTAGTTTACAAGAAATTCCTTATTCCAGGAGTTTCTCAAACAATTCCTACGAGATTTAGAGCAGGAATTTTATTTCTTGTACGGATTTCTCTAGGAGTTCCTGCAAGACTTCTTCCAGAGATTCATCCAAGAAATGGTTCATTTATTTATCCAGTGAGATCTTTGGGGATTCTACCAGAAATTCTACCATGAATTACATCAGAATAATGTTGAGGGCTTTTTTGGCAAAGAACTCTTTCCAAAATTTCTTAAGGATTTTGATTTTGATTGCTTCATATATCTTAGAATTCTTCTTGGCGTTTCTTCATTAATTCCTTTCATGATTTTTTTCCAGAATTTTCTAAGGACTCCACAATAATGCGAGCATGACTAATTTAAAAGCATTTAGGGTATTTTTCCTGAAGCAATAATACAAAAACTTTCACCGCTCAGAGTATACTTAACGGATTCAAATTGTTTTTTGTCAGTATACTGGTACACATGTCTAGTTTCTAAAAGTGGCCAGAAGAACTCGGGAATGTTCCTGTGGGCGGAGTTATTTCGGTGGGTCACTGAGTCAAGTCAGGTAAAAACAGCTGTTTTTGGGACATGCCAATTACCCTTTATTTATTTTCAATGGTAATCGTTTCAATGTGCATGAATCATAAAGATCTGATATTCAACTTAATAAACAGTGCTTTAAACATTCGACACTTTGCGCGACGTTCGTTTGGTTGCCCTGGTCAGCAGTCACAGCACGAGCATTAGAATGACCGTCGACAAACACAAAAAAATGTCAATTGAATGTCGTCTGACACGATGACATTTGCATAAATCATAAGTTTTGCATATAATTCAGATATCGGAACATAAACAGCATGAATAGTTTGATCTTGTCGTTATGTCGCATGTGACACACATACAGTGAAAGCAGAACAAAAACAAAATAAAAACGTAACGTTTCCTAGCGAAGCTATCGCGGTCAATGGCATTCAATTGACATTTTGCTTTTCGACATTCGTTTGATCGCTCGTGTTGTGAATGTTTAAGGGAAGCGCTGCCGAATATCAGCGAAAACGTGTCGACTACAACACTGATTCTAAATGAAGAATTTCGGACCGTTAAGTATGTACCGGATGATGCTACTCGGACATAATGCTTTAAAGGATCGGCTATAGATTATATGGATACAAAACCGTTTCAATGCTCGAAAAGTAGAATTCAAGACAGAGCCTGCTTCTCAGCTTAGTGTTCTTATGAGCATTCCCACAGTTATTAACTGAGAGCTTACTATGCCAATGACCATTTTTCCATGTGTATATCGTGTGGCAGGTACAAAGATACTCTATGCCCTGGGAAGTCGAGAAAATTTCCAACCCGAACAGATGCTTGACCGGTGGGATTCGAATCCATGACCCTCAGCTTGGTCTTGCTGAATAGCTGCGCGTTTACCGCTACGGCTATCTGGGCCCCAGAATTCAAACATCATAGTTCACAAACATGTACTTCTATAAGTTTGGAACAGATAGTTAGATACAAACTAGTCACTTTATAGTAAATTTGAGGCAACACGGGAACGCGAAAATGATAATTTGTTGGATCAATCAAATGCAGGAAACATGGTTATTGAACTTAATCGTTTAACAAAATGTTCACAGTGATGCATTTTTCTTAAAATTCTTTCACATAGAGGCCACATTATAACTGATTCGGTAAACTATCTGTGACTTGAAAATTGCCTCACTAGTGGATACGAGTAACTGACACTGTAGAAGACTGCAATTGGTAGTTGAAATACGCGTATCTGTCAAAGATAAGCAAGGTATGATGAATGACTACGAATTTGACATCCTATTATGGACCTTGCATTTGATTTCCATGTTGGCCTCCCACCTCGGCTGCTACGGATTCTGCTGCTCTCTTCTGCGTTCGTCGATAGACTGATGCGTACACGGCGAGAGTGTTTTTTTTTTAATTATTCTTTTTCGTAGCCGCTTTCTCCCATTTCTTGCGGCGAATGTCTCGGTTTCAATTTGTGTCACTCGCGTCATCAAATAACAATGGGAGCACTGTTATTTTTTGTCGATCATTTTTTTCTCCTTAATTAGGCTTTTTTTTCTTTAACTCATTTCCTTGATATCACTACACTATTTTGCATTACATGAATAATCCTCTGTATGAATATATTTAAATCGTTTTAAGGGTTCTGAGGACTATGCGCCTGAAAAGAAAAGTAATCGAATATTTTGATGCGTGGGATATTTTTTCAGAAATGTTCAAGTAAATAATTTTATTAGATTGCAGTATTCAGTTGAGAAAAAATGTTATTTAAAATGTAGGTCGCTAAAGAAATTTCCTTAACCAATATGGATAGCTAAAAGTCATAATAATTTAAAAGATATAAGAGATAAACGACCTGGAAATGATATCTCAAATTAACTCCTAGAACAACATTGGCATGTCATATTTAGATTTCGTAACATTTGATTAATTGCTGCGAGCTATTCATAAGATCTGCGAACATCAAATTTTGCTATGGTTCAAAAGTTCCAGGAACAAAATTTTGATATTGTCCTCAGATCTTTTGTCTCTTATGTCATTCAAGTCAATATTACGTTTTGTTTGTCAAATCTTCGCTCCTACTTGGAATGCTTAGCTAAAATATTTAGTTTTGTTTTTCAAAATAATCATACTTCTGGAGGCTGACCATATTTATTTTCTAAACGGCTTTTTAAAAAGTTTTGATAAAGCATCAGTTATGCTTGTATCTAATAACTTTTTTATATTAGTAATTTTAATTCTGAAATGCATTCAGAACTCAACACGAGTTTCAGATATTTTGTCTATTTTACAAAAATTAGCTATCCAGCTTTTTAAAAGCGCTAATGGCTGCCGCAAACACATTCACTTTCTGGTAGGGATCAGTCGATTTGACGTTTAGCGTGGGTCGTTTTATATTGAACGGACCCAAGCCAATCGTCATATCTACAGCTCCCTACCAGAAAGTGAGCCTGTTTGCGGCAGCCATCAGCGCTCGTAAAAACCTGGATAGTGTGACCTTCTTTGTAAGGTTTATTTATTGCTGAACAATGTGTTTATTAAAGAACCTTAATGTCGGTTCCCCGAATAGCCCAGTTCCCAGAAAAGTTTTTAGTACTCATAATTTTCATAACTTTTTGTATTTCAAGGTGGTGAACGAACGGGTCATCGGAAATGCTTCTCCTTCTTCTTCTTTCTGGCATTACGTCTCCACTGGGACAGAGCCTGCTCTCAGCTTAGTGTTCTTATGAGCACTTCCACAGTTATTAACTGAGAGCTTACTATGCCAATGACCATTTTTGCATGTGTATATCGTGTGGCAGGTACGAAGATACTCTATGCCCGCGTCAGTCAGTCGAGAGAATTTCCAACCCGAAAAGGTCCTCGACCGGTGGGATTCGAACCCACGACCCTCAGCTTGGTCTTGCTGAATAGCTGCGCGTTTACCACTACGGCTATCTGGACCCCATCATCGGAAATGCACCCTTCTTTATTTGATTGGCGGTTCTTTCGAATGTTGTCATCCTAAGCATTTTTGAAAATATGTGTTTACTACCCATAAAAGCATAACTGTCTCATATTGATTTTCGACCCTCCATTTGTTTGGTGGAATATTGGCTTTTTAATAGGACGAAACATGTCTTATTCAGATCATTAGGAAAACAATCTTGATAAGTCGAATGAGAATCTTTGGAAACGTTTAAAAAGTAGTCATTCAACTTTTGCTAATCCCAATGCATAACGCTGAACATTGACCTAAGTTTGTATTTAAAGAGCGTTTTCTCAGCTCCTTTTAGGACAAAATTTTTATTCAGCTGTCTTTACCATTATTAAGGCAGCGTCCATTTATTACGTAACGCTAAAATTGAAATTTTTTGACTCCCTCCTCCCCACTCCGTAACGCTTTTTGTATGAAAATTTTCAAATTTTTGTATGACCCTTAACGCTTGAGTCTACTCCCCCCCTCCCCATAGAGCGTTACGTAATTTGTGGATGACGCTTAAACAATGATTAAACATTAGAGTAATGCAAATTTTGAAATTTTTGCTCCTCTATGCTTAAACGATTTTTATCATGGTAAATAGCATCATCCCAAAGTTTGAAATGATTTTGAAGAGATTTGACTGTACACACGCCATTTGAAGTTTATGTGGAGATTACTATGGAAAACGCCAACCTTTTGTGTTCAGCCCTCTATCTTTTCGCCATCCTATTTTATGGGAAAGTGAACGAACTCTGCTCATGTGAAATGTTCCCAGCTACAACTTTGCTGAATACCACATTTTGATTGAACGTCAGGATAAATTGATATTCATAATTATTAAGTGGGTTCGCATTTTGCATGCTTTACCAACTGCTTGGCAGGCAACAATGGAACTCCTGGCGGAGAGAATAGATCAAAGTAATCCAGGCTACTATGATCTACAACGAAAAGCAGTGTTGCTTTGAAAGTAATTGAATGATCATCTCAGCATGATCTACACTTTGGAATCAATAATAACAATTTATCCTTACGCCCCATCATAATGTGGTCTCCGGCAAAGTTGTAGCTGGAAAGTTTTCACATAAGCCGAGTTTGTTCATTTTTCTATAGATTATTACGACGAGCAGTAGAGGACTGAATACAAAAGGTTTGTCTTTTCCATAGTAATTCCCATATAAACTTCAAATGGCGTGTGCACTACCAAATTTCTTCCAAATCACTTCAAATTTTGGGAGAATGGTTTTCATCATAATTGACACCGTTTAAGCATAGGGGAGCAAAAACTTCAAAATTTGTATCAGTCTATTAAACATGCATGCTTATTTGTGGCTCGGAATTGTTAGTTGGGAAGCAAGGAAGCGTCCAGAATAAGAATCAAGAAAAGTCCACACATTTCTATTTGTTTAAAATTATTCATGTTGCGAAATCAAAATCTTCATCAACCATTCGAAAGTTAAGTATACGATTTCTAGTAAGTAATACTTCACTGAGGCCTTATGTGTCCGTAATATAAATCTTCTTTTTACTTCTTCTCATTGGCACTCACGTCCTCACTCTCAGCTTAGTGTTGTTATGAGCATTTACACAGTTATGATCTGAGAGCTTTCTTTGCCAAAGTTGCCATTTTTCGCATTCGTATATCGGCAAGTACGATGATACTGGGTGCAGACCCAGGGAAGTCAAGGAAATTTCCATTAAGAAAAGATCCTGGACCGACCGGGAATCGAACCCAGACACCTTCAGCATTGTTTTGCTTTGTAGCCGCGGGCTCTAACCACTCGGTTGAGGAATGCCCCCATATAAATCTAACCGGTATTTAATAAGAATAAAAAGACATAGGAATTGACTAATGTAAATTTAGAATATTAAGACCGGAATTGCCAGGAATTTTCTGAATTATCAGACAGTTTCATAGAATCACTCGTGATTCTCATAAAGTCAACAACGCAAATCACAGTAATTGAAACAATTAACAATCGCAAATTTCCTATCACCCCATCTACCCCTCTAATGCGGAAAAGTAGGGTCATTTGATTCAACAATCAAGCAATTCCATAATGAAGTAATCCCTCCACGCACCATAATTCGATAATTTATATAAATTAGGTGCCAACAAATTTGCCGCACAACACGAAACCCTTGGAATGTGATTAAAAAACAACATATCTACGCCATATACCACCTAGTGTCAGCCAACATGCTGGTACTACATCAACGGGAAAATTGCTACACCATCGTTGGTGGTAATCTGCTGCTAAATTGACCACAACGACTCATATGGTACAATGCCGGCAAACCCACACGGAGAACGTGGAGGGAAAACACCGCAGACAGCAATCAACAAGTGTCAAGCACCGTCATATTTTTCATACCTAGCCTAGCAAAACGGACATTCCCGTGTGCAAAGGTCGAAGAAACCCGGTGGACGAGAAGGTGGAAAACATTTTCAATTCCATACCATTAAATGGAGCATAAATCACCTACTTTCCCGGAGCTCGGACTGCGCAACAGGTGAACCTAACCCGGCCGGCAGGCAATGACGCTTGCGATAATAAGTATTCTCTTATATGAAACCGTTTATCGTCACCCAGTTGAACTGGAACCAGAAGAGTTGCCACATTTTCCGGTTCCCCCCCAAGCATGTTTTTCACTCGAATCTGCTGTGATGAGGTGATAAAGTGAAGATAAGGTGAGCCATCACTCCAGCGGGTCTCTGGCGGTTCCATCCCGCTGACTACCGTTCTACTGACTGGCTGGTATGGCACATAGCAAAAAAAAATCCCTAAAGAAGACCAGCAAAAATCACTGTCATTAATTTTGTTTTCCTATGTTATTACTACTGTTATTATGATGTTTCCATTTACCATAAATTACGAGCACTGGTGTGGTGGGGGCAGAGGAGGCAAGCGGTCCTCGTAACAACACATTTTTTCAACACCGCTGCCCATCCATATGGCACGCATATACAAAGTGGGCCCCACAGAACAAGTTCGGCTACATACTACGAGTGTTCCAGGTGAGTGCCCCGGGAATGGGCACGCGGAAAACCAGAAAGGGTTTCCATGCATGAAAAGTTGCCCATACACTACTGGTGGGCACACTCCGCGGTGCTGGGTTGGAAGTCATAACGCACCCGTTTGGGGTTGGAGAAATTGCTCCGTCTCACTGAACTTTTCACGCATCACGCCAAGACAACGCCTTCGCCTGGTGGGACCCTACTGTGTGGAAAAATGCGTTTTGCTTTTTCCACTCAGATAAGCAGAAAAACGCTTAGTACATTAAATGAATAATGTTAATAGAATCAGTGGTCAATAAATAAGAAGAATTATTATTTTACTTTTTTAAACCTCGTCTGCCAAATAAATTTCAGATGATGATGGTGAATGTAAGGAGACATAATTGAGTGGAAGGAAAGTAGGTGGTAGTGGCAGATTCGTAGATAGAAAACAGTCCAAAGCGAATTGGCAAGGAAATTTGACCCAAAGTACTATCTAGCCTCAACCAATTCCCCAAAACTATCATAGATTTATGGGAAGCAATTATAATAGTGTATCGATTTGACTCATATTCCGAACACTTAGGGCCAACAGTGACTTTAAGTGCTTCTGATAAGCATAAATTAGTTGATATTTGTGAAAATTTTAATTTCTCCACAAAACTTAACTGTGGGCTGTTGGGTGTGCCGATAAAAATGTTTATTTGAACTTGTTTAATATTGTTTTTACGTAAGAGTGTGAAATAACACTTTGATTTAAATGCCGAACACTGTGTTCATTTTGTCTTATATTCCGAATAACTTGATTCAAATTCCGATCAGCACAAATGAATTATATTGTAATGATTATTTAAGCAAATAAAACTATCTGAGCTAGTTTTACTGACCTCGAACTAGAGAATCATCACTACTCCCAAAGTATAAAATAAATTTGAATACGTTCAAACTGAAATGCAATTGGCTGCCCTTTCCAAGCAATTGTTGACATATTTCAGCGAAATATTTCAACCAAATCGCCATACAAAAACCGAGCGTTCGGAATATGAGTCTCTTCGAAATTTGCGAAAAAACGGTAAATGAAATCGTTTCAATTCCGATCCGTAATGCTCCAAGACGCTTGAGGCGAAATCCGAATCCTGGTCTCGCAAGGGGGAGGCGAGGTCGTTAACTCACGGCCATCACACTTCGCTCAATTTAGAGCATTGTTAGTGTTTCTGGTCAAATGGGCCTTCATGAAATTCATATTGAGTGACTACGTTTACGTTTTATAAGAGAAGTTAAAAATTACGTTGAATGATATTAGTTTATATGACCATTAGGGGCCATTTAAGGTTTTCTATGTGCTTCTAAGGTTATTATAAGTTTTAAGAGCTCCAAAATACAAAGGAGAGTTAAAAGGTTTTGGAAGCTTTCTAAAAAGCCCTTGGGAATCCCTAAGAACTGCAGAAAACTTGTCGAATTCCTAGGGTATTTCCAGGCCATCCAAAAAATTTTGCTGGAGTCCCTCAGTCACCAGCATATTTCAAGAAGTTCCCAGGGAGTCAAGGTAAAAAGCTCAACTTATGTGGAATAAACAAAGTTTAAAAAAAAAAATCCTTAGTATGATTTAACTGACGAACTGATCAGGTACAGTTAAAAATTACCTCTGTTATCCATCACAGATAATGCAAGCGTTCTGCTGTGAACACATGAAAGAGACCATTAAGATTTTAGCCAAAAAGAAAATCTAACAACAAATCATGCAGTGCTGGTAAGGTAATCACAAGGGCTCCACAATTATTTATTCGCTACGATATTGCGGATTTTCTTGGTAAAGTTGTTTAAAATTCGAAAGGAAGATGTACAATACAGGACAATATGTTCCAAAATAGCTAATATAGCTCGGTATTTTTTTTTTTGCTGAGTGCTCAACAGCCGATTTTGGTACACTCGGTAATCGATGTTTACCGTTCATCAGTAACTTTTGACAGTTAATTTGCTAAAATCGTTAACACGTTTACAGCATTCTCAGCAAAAGGAACTATCAAGCGTATCGAATTAAATCTACTCTTGAGAACTCAGTAAAAAAAATCAAACATTTACCGAGATCTTAGTGTGTATTACAGACACTTTATTCACAGACTAGCAAATAGAAAAAAAACCAAGAACTGGCAACGTGAAAATCTCACTAAAATCGCTGGCAACTTGAGAAAATGTGCCTTCAAGTGACATTCTTATTAGAACAAAGACAAGATAATTTACATTCCCTATCAACCAACGAGTTTCATTGAGGTCAAATTTCACCGAATATTTTTGAACTGCATTTTGTTATGATACAAATAAAGTGCTCTTGATAATAAATCTTCGAGCTGTTTAGTAGAATACCTATAAGTTAGATGAAAAATCCGAATTTAGTACTATACCATTTAATTCCACTAGAGTTTGTATCCTTTGACAGATACGCGTATTTCGTCCTCAACTGTAAAGCCGTCTTCAGTGTCGTGTACTAGACTCGACTTACTTTTTCGTGTAATGCGAATTATTATTTTTTTAGTTGATTTTTATATTTCTACGGTCACAATACTGCCTGGGAGATGCTGAATATTTTGAAGGGCTTGATGATGAACTTCTTGAGAGCCAATTATCGTTGTTGAGAAACTTTCTTTGAATATTAACCTCAGAAACCTTATTAGATATTTCTTTTAAGAATCTTCGCAAAAATCTTTTACACGTCGTATACAAACTGCATAGAAAATCGTGATGATTTGAGTGGAAACAGGGTAAAATTTTATTTGGTTTGCAATCCGGTCAATAATCGCCCGAGGTCCCATTTTTTTTTAAGAACTCGCGCTTGAGTACCAAAATGGCCTTTAATATGGCAACTCACTTCCCCCTCCACTTTCTGCTCCCATACTTCTCAAAGTGTTCCCGAGAGCGATCATAAAAAAATGTTTATTTGAAATTACTAACCTTATTGCTGAAAGGTGGTATCTGAACTGAAAGCATTCCATAATGTGTTTTTCACAATTTATCAGTTTTTGATTGCAAACACGTAGTTATTAATGTGATTTGTGCTGTTAAATACCACTTACATCCAAATCATTTCTTCTTCACGTACCGTGTTGTTATTTGTGGGGTTTTCTGTTACCGTCGTGCGGGGTGACATTGGGCCATAAGGGTAACTTTGGGCCAAGATTTTTACAGCAAACTAAGGCCAGACTAATGAAAACAATGTGGCAAGCTTCAAGCATACGTTATAAATAGCCACTGGATAGTCATGGATTAGTTTTTTGACTGACGTACTAGCCATGAGATGCATCGAAAAGGGCGGTCAAAGTCACCCCCTAGGCCCAATGTCACCCCGCACGGCGGTACCGTTCTAAAGCTCACTTTTAATTGTATATCTACTCACCATAGCAATTCATAAATCTGATGCGATACTTGAAACACTTAAATTCATCA
This sequence comes from Aedes aegypti, assembly GCF_002204515.2. Lineage (NCBI taxonomy): Eukaryota > Metazoa > Arthropoda > Insecta > Diptera > Culicidae > Aedes > Aedes aegypti. The sequence goes on from NC_035109.1 coordinate 245,928,317, forward strand.
ATTTGTGCTCGATAAACAGTACCAGAACGCGAATTCACTGAGACAACATTGTTTATCACTGATTGGAAGTGATGTCAGTTTTTATGTTTGGGATTTACATTGTTTGGATATTCATAAGCTTGCTTAAACCACGTTTTCTACAATTTCGAAACACTCAAAAGGTGCACAATGTCACAAGTGTTGCAAAACGTTATTATGCATGAGAAAAACAATATAGAACGCAATTTACAGTAAAAATGAATATAAGATATTATACACTACAATTGATCGTACAATTCAAATGCATACTAATGGCAACATTGTCCGTCTGAGAAATGTGAGAGAAGAGAGGTGAAAATGGTCATAAATGTAAACAAACTATGCATGGTGGGAGAAATGCTTATAATTTTGGTCAAAAAAACATATTTCCACTACAAATTGAAATAAATTGCAATTTTGAGCTTTGAAAAATGTGTTGATAAATTCATATCAACAATTATACCTGTGTTTGTGTACAAGTAATACTGCCTATTTAATTCTGTGGAATTACATGGAACATGATTATTTATTTTTAGTCGGCGCACATAACGCTGCGTTCCGTCTTGTTGGTTGGCTCGAGAGAGTGTTTTATTAGATGGTTCGAGTAAGTAGCAACATTGTGTTTACGTACTCAATGAACTTTCATCTTAAGGATAATTTCAATATTTTTTTTACTAAATGACATTGGAAGTATTTTATCAGTAGTTGTGTAATTGGTGTCCAGCCATTTGGCCGAATGCCGTTTGGCCAAATTCCGTATGGCAGAACGCCATCTGGTTGAACGGGTCTTTTGGCCGAATTACGAACAAACATCAAATGTCTTCAACGCTGATGTTAGGATTCGTAAGTGTGGTTCAATAACTGATCAGCAAATTAATTTGTTGATTTTTATGATGTGGCGGTACGTTACGTTTGTCGCTATATAAGTGTTTCCAAGAGAATGATTAAATCGATCCGTTAGTTCAGGACGAAGTTTTGAACTACACCAATTGCGTCAAGCCTCTAAGCTGATGGTTGGTCTCTGGGTTACTAATGGTGTGCTAAAGTTTAAAATGTTTTTTAAATACTTCATCAGAAAGTTTTCCTTTTTTTAAACATTGGCTATTTTTTGTTTTCAATTTCGGTCAAACGCCGTTCGGCCATACGGTGTTCGACCAAACGGCATTCAGCCAAATGGCATTCGGCCAAATGACCCAGAACCTTATATCTGTCAAATTAATAGCTTGGTAAGAGATTTCCAACATTTATTGATCGATCAAAAAAAAAACTATCCTTATTCTCAATGGCTTCCTGGATCCCTTTAGAAGTCGTCACGGCCCTCTAAGGGCCCGCGGATCACCAGTTGGGAAGCTTGCAACAGTTCTCATGAGTTTTACCATGATCTATAAAATCACAAATGATTTTAATAGGTGCCTCTAGGGTCACCTGGTGTCTGAAAAAACGTCTACAGCTTTTATAGTTTCCCGAAAGCTCCTAAAAGGTTGATAGTAGTCTCAAGACGCAGTGCTGGGAATGGTAGGGTCGATGTACCAATAGCCGCATAGCTAAGAACAAATATTCGTATAAAATCGAAAAATAAAGCCTGCCGAATTATTTTTAGATCATCTGAAAGCTTTTTATCTTGGCTTTGTGGAAAAATTATGAAACTTAAGAAAACTCATGTTTTTGTATTTATTATCGCATGTGCCACTATAGGAACACATGTGCCTATAGTAGCACTATTCCTAATTTCTGTTCCTATAGTAGCACTAGCCTCACGGAATAGGCAAAACACAAATCAAAACCGTATTTTTACAAAATTTTTATATTTTTCCTTTGAAGTGTGGATCAAAAGCGTTCGATTGATGTAAAAAAGTTCCTTATTTATCAACTATTTTGTTTAATAACAAAATAGTTTTTCTTAGTAGTGCTACTATAGGAACAATAGGTTAACTATAGGTGCAAGGGAGCTAAAATTTTAAGCAAAACTATTTATTTCGATCATTTTTTGAACAAAATCGAGCTGTGTGTCAATGGTACTTAGATAAATAGCTACTGATCTTCATGTCAAAAATTATTTTGCTATTATTACCAGCGAAACGGCCGTAAAAAGCCACTAGTGCGACTATAGGGGACCGTCCACTAAGGGAACACCGACCCTAATAGTAGTAGGCTTGAATTTCGCGAAAATCACGTGGCTTTCCCACTACAGTAGTTCAAAAACGTGAATCTCATCAAGTAGCCTATGTTGGGTGCATGAATTTTCTAAATCTTTAGTGTCATTGAAGGCTCTAAATGCGGGAAATGCAGCGGGAAATAGAACATTTTTCTACAGTAATTTTAGGTTTCCCTTTAGCGTGAGTTTCACTGGCTTCGCTGACTGCTATTTTCTTTGTTTGGCTACTGTAGATTGAATTTCAGATTTTTTCCAACCCTGCTCAAGAAGGTTTCAGATGTACCTAGTGATGCCAAGATCTTTTTAAGTTTTTAAGTTATTTGAATGAGTTTCCAAGAGCTTCAAAAGGGTTTACAGGGATTCTGAAACAGTTTTTAGAAGTTCGCCAGAGATTTGCGATTTTTTTTCAAAAGGCGTCAACTGGACTAGTGGTTCCCTAAAGAGGCTGTATACAAAGAGACGTACTGAATTACAGTCTTCTTAGGCAGACATTCTTATTAACTCCCAAGCGCATATTAATTTTTTCAACAAATGCTTAGATTTTCAAAGGTTTCAAATTGATTTTATTATTGTGACAAGGCTATCCATGAGGACTTTCCACGATAGGACTGACAGCCAAAAGTGTACATGAAATCGAAACGAGAGAGTAAACAAAACATGCGAGTGTTATACTCCACTGCACTGTGACGTCACGCATCAATTTTGACAGGTACTGGTCCTGTTGTTTACAGTTTGGACTTAGTACTTTTTTCGAATCATTCTTAATTTCGTGAAAGTTTGCTGCGAGGAGAGGTCAAATCCACTGCAGATACCCACGGATCGTATTATTCTATCTTCCTACCGTGGAAAATCGTCACCATCAGCATGTTGGTGATAGAAATGCGAAGATGAAAAAATGATGGAAAAAACGACTAAGTTCGAAACGTAAACAACAGGACCAGCAGCTGTCAAATAAGTGAGGTTAGGCTCGTCATATGCAGCCAGAGCTTAACATTTTACTTTGAAATCGAACGGTCATTCCGATCACGAAACGCCAAAGGTTCATGGTAAACAAAAAACCAGCTGAGCGTAGCTGTCTCATGGATTGCCTTATAGGGAGGGGTTCACGAGATGTTCTCAATGCACAGTGGTCCAGGAATCAGTTTTACGCGGAATGATGCATTTTGCATTTAAGTATTTTCCCCAGTCATCGTGGGGTGGTCCATCAAAAAAAGTTTTTCAACTCTAGTTTTTTTTTAATATAAATTTTTCAAAATAGTCTATGAACGACTTTTAGAACTTAACAAAACGCAAATTTCCGTGGAAAAATATTGATGATATCTATTTAGGTTCAAAAGTTATTGAAGTTTTTCTGCTGAAATTCCTTTGTTTTTCATGGCATTTAAGGCTGATACAAATAATAAATTTCTTTTATGTCCGAGACTACATGGAAGGTACGAGAGGGGGGGGGGGGGGGGGATAAAAATAAATAAGAAACAAAAAAATAAAAATGAAAAAAAAGTTATTTTTTTTTATTTTTTTTTAACAATAGTTGTTAAACTTTTTCCAATCGTTCTCTGGATCATTATTGACATGTTTTTTACTTTTAAAAATGAAAAAAAAAACCTAATTGATGTCGAAAAATTGATGAATCTTTTTTTTTCTTCCCTTCAAAATTTTCGGATTTTTGAAGGGGGGGGGGGGGGAAACAAAAGAAAATTAATATTTGTATCAGCCTAATTACAGTTACAAAAATATTACATCTGTAGTTTATTGATATAATATACAATTTCATTTTGTCTTTTGAATTCCGTCAAAAGATATTTTTTATGTTTGCTTCAATCAGAGATGTTCACAATCAAAGTAGGCATGTTTTTGTGAGAAAAACAACAATAACTCCCAAACGGATGAAGATAGCGAAATTCTTCACTCACCAAAGCTCTAAAAGTGTATCATAGACTACTATGATGAGATATTTGATTTGAAAACGCTAGAGCCAGAAAACCAGTTCTGTTTGGACCACCCTATGTCACCGTAGGAAAAACAGCTCTTGGTCAATTTGAGAGATACAAAAAAAAAAACTTTTTGGCAAAGTTGCTTAAAATTGAACGGTCTACAACTTTGCTGAAGCATGTTTAATGTAATTTCTACAAATAAAAAAGATAGTTACACAATTTCTTTAAAAATGTGGTCCATCCTAATTTTTAATACAGTTAACTCTCCCTTACTCGATATTCCGTATCTCAATATCGAGTTAGAGAACCATAGTAAAAGTTGGTTTTCATGGCTAACTCGATGGTCCCTTGGATCGTAGTTGCATTGGTTTTGTGTTCTGTAACTCGATACCTCCCTAACTCGATGGTCCCTTCAATATCGAGTAAGGGAGAGTTAACTGTAACACCAAACAATGGGCTTAACTAATACAAACAACTTTGTGGATCACCTTTTTTTGTTTAATGTTTCATTCTAAAGCTCAAAATGCATCTTTCCGCGTAAAACTGCTTTCTGGACTATAGTGCAATGTGTGTTAAAACGTTTCCACTTCTCAGGATTTTTTTTTTGGATTACTGATTGTGATTAGATTTCGTTGGATGCTTTCGACTGTTATGAGTTGCACCGGGGATTTTCTTAGCGGCTTTCAGTCTCAACGGCAATCAGAACTAAAATATTTCTTCTACGCCCGGGCGTGAAAATCCGTGAATTTTTTTCAAGTGGCCTGTATAGCTTCTAAAACGTAGGGGAAGGGATGTCATATTTTTCTTATGGAAAAACGATGAATAAGTATAGTTCTATTGACCAACCCCAAAAAAAAAATGTTATCTAAAACAGCGACACGAATTCGGACTAAAATGATTATTTTATCTTGATTATGTGGGTAAAATGAACAGCTGTTGGAGGTTGAATGGACATCATACAAAATACGTGTGTAACAAACTATATGAGAAAATTTGAAATGCATCTCCGAAAATATAACCTTAAATGATTGTAACCCATTCAAAAAGAAATCTAAAGCAATCGGATTTGACATCATATCATAACAATATTCACCATACTGAGAAACTGAGAGGGTCTTCGAGCTACAGTTTCATTTTTCAAAGGTGGTTTCTTAAGATCTTAGTTTTAGTTGATGTGTTCACTTCAATTGACCTCCGCGTCAACTCTAGTACTCTGGATTAAAATTAATTTAAATATGTATTTTCTCCCTAAGAAGCACGGTTTTCCACCCAAGATCATTTTTCCATCACTTCCCCCAAGCATTATATGTTTATAAAACTGTTTTGCTGAGAATGACGAGTTTGGAACCCGGATTGACCAAGAATCTTTTTAATTGAAAATTTTTTCTGATTTAAAAAAATTATGTGTTCGCCACACCTTCATGCATAATGATCACAGATCTCAAGAGGTTCCTGTGGGACTCCAAGAAATGGAACTAGTTGGAAATCCCTTGTAAATTCCATGAAACCCCATTGGAAATTTTTGACATGGCTTTAGAACCCCTAGATATCAAACGGAAACTTTTTAAAACCTTTGGTGTCTCCTAAAAATCCCTGCTCATTTTATCTATAACAAGCGACTGGATTCGAACCTGAATCGGATTACCCACTTCGCTTAAGCGTCAAGCAAACTTAAAGTTTCACTTGCATGCAAAGAGGCGATTTGTGTACCCGGCGAGACTCTCGAGGCGAGTCCTTTAAAAAGAAATTACAACCGAACCGACGATTCGATCCAAACCACAAGCTTCAAATCTTCAATTTTAGACGGGAAAAAGGGTCTACGGAATCAAATTGCACCACTTTTAAATATGGCTGTAACTTTTTACCCGTTGGGCATTTGAAATTGTGGTTGTAATTTATTCAATGTGTATTTTGTTTGATTAGCAGATGTGCAATTTGAAAGAAAGAAATTTTGCGCTCAGCAGAAATCTTGAAATGGTACATTCTGTGGTGTCTCGTGTTTTAAATCGTTACCACGAACATTTGACCATCGATCGGAAAGAAAAAAAGTGGCGAAAATGAATTTTCGTATAGTGTTAAGGATCACAAACGGGTAGTTCAAGGCGTAATTTAGCCATCGACATATTCTGGACAGTAGTTTTGCAACAAATTTTCCATAAGAATTCACATATCACGTATCTACTTAAGTAGTTTAATAAAGCACTTGTAGAACCCGACTTAACTGAAAATTGATAACTTTATCGATAACTCTAATCAAATTATAGCATACCAAAATTTCCAGGCTCAGGGAGTTCCAAACGAATCACGTGATCCGTTACCGGAATAAGTCCCTCAAAAATCGTCAAATCACCGTGCACGTCTTCCGTATCGATAAGAAAAGTTAATCCCCCCCCCTCTAACTTCAAGATGATGGTCTGGATTGCTCACGCGAGTCCTCGTCTCTTGAAACTAAGCCCACACTTCAGGTTTGGCCGCGCACTCTTGACAGAGCCTATCGCAAACGCCAAACCAAACCATCAAGATTGTGCCCTCAAGTGGTTTATTTTCGAGATTCACGCGCCTCTGTTGGCGCACTAGAATCGTCAACCGTCGTCATCATTAGGCTCTTGGCGGTTGGCAATCGCAATTTAATTCCGATCCAGCACCATATTACTATCGTCAATCCCTCGAGCTGTCAATGGAACCATATGTCGAACACATTGTTCTTGGTCTCGGTTTGGAAATCTTGAAATAACCTTCTGACCTCTTCTTGATGTTCTGCAGTGCCATTGTTCGAATCTCGTTCATACGAACTGATTTTTTCGTTCAGTGGATGTTCGCCATTTTGGGTCGACAATTCGTATCAATGTTTTTCCCGCGCTAGCAGCAATCAGAATATATGTAATTTTAATTAGAAGGGTACTTCTGGTAGCGATTCTGCTATCGGGACGATTGTTGACGGGAGGTTCCACTCTATTAATGGTATAGCGGACCACCGACGGAGCTTTTATTGAGTTTGGCTGTGTTTTTTTTTACGGCCTGTCAAAGCCGATACCGAGAGTACAAGACCTCCCGCTGAAGTTCCCATTGTAATGTGTATCGGAAATTGACGGAATTTTCTCATGAGTTGCAACGTGTACTTTTGCCTAACATTCGGTACAATTGCGGCTTCCGACGATAATCGAAGGGGACGGCCAGCAGTTGTTTATAATTTCTGTTAATTATTTGCATTGGGTCGAACGAAGTAAAATAGCTTTAGCTTTCGCAGAATCTGAATAATATTCCAAAAGAATCTCTTTTACATGAGATCCATTATAATTGTATGTTATACAAAAAAAATAAATTTGGAATAAATTCAAACTCCCATTGGCGGGAATAAGTAAATGCAACTATGCCGTTAATGGACTAGGTTTTACGTACATGGAAGTCTTGCCTTCGTTGTTAAAATCTTGTAAATTGATCAAAAATAGACTAAAAACGAGACTTGTATCTTTCATCTTTTCAATTTATTGAAACCCCTAACATCGTTCCATTCGTTTGTGTGGGAATACTATAAGTTTTGGAAGGATTACAAGAAATTTATTTGAAAAGGTTTTTCCCAGGCTTTTTGGCGTACTTAAACGGTTTCTATTTATCCTATCAATTGAAGTTTTCACTATAAATTATAATGAAAGAAGCAAGGATTTCTATTTCGGCGTTTTTATCACGATAGGTAGTCCAATAAAGCGGATTTCCCACAAAGGTAAACTATACAAGTGGTAGTAAGCAGCTGTTTACTGTCTCTTATCACAGTGAACCTCTAATCAACATAAGTAGGTTTACATTTGCTCATGAAGATATAAAGTTTTATATTTACGATGTTGACATACCTTTTGTACATTGTAATAGCATTAACGGCTCATCGAGTTGAATTATTCAAATCTCAAAAATCTGATATAGCAGTCAACATGCCTAATCAACTACTATTGACTTGTTGGCTCAACAGCTTACTTTTCATTTGACGACGATTTCCACTGAACTCTTCAAGCTTAGTTGTGATACAGATTGCACCTCACTTATCTTATCTCACCTTGCATGTGGACAGTAACCCGATCTCGGCGAGTGTCTTCCTACAAATATTCAAATTTGGTAACACTAGCTTATCTTTCATCACTTTGAGCTTCCAGCTACCTCAAGGTTCCTTATCAGCTTTCATCAACAGTTCAGAAGTCGTGCCCATAAAACCAACCAGACGGGCACACCATCAAATAGACTCAAAGCGCTTATCGCCGCTAATCGCATTACTGAGAAATCCGGTCTAACTGATAACTTTACTCACCAGCCTTTCAGCGAATACCTTTTTTTTAATCTAAGGCATTTAGGCCTGTGCTGATTTAAAACTGAATTAATACATGTAGCATATCTTCTCTCCCTCTCTGTCCACCCTAGCTCACCACAACATCAACAATCCGCACAACAGAGCTATCACCGATCTTACGAGGAATACATGCACCACCAGCAGCAGCAACAACAACAGCAGCAGAATCAATCCAGCCATCAGAATCAGTCTCAAAACAGTGCGGCCGGTTCTCCACTACCGGGTCTTCCCGGACAGCACTCCAGCACCGGAGGATCAATGCTGGCACCGCAGAGTCCCAGCATGCTCGGCTCCGGCAGTAACGGCATGATGTCCTCCCCGCTCATGCAGTCACACTCACCGCTGCTGTCGTCCAATCCCTCGTTGCTGAACTCGCAATCTCCGCTGCTGTCCAACTCGCCGTTGATGAGCCAATACGCTCCCTACCAGGATGTGATTCCCACCATCTTGCCGCAGGACGATCCCGGAGGATGGGGAGGCTACGCCCTCGCTCCGGGACCCTATCAGAGTGAGTTCTGTGCCTCCAACTACGGGGTGCTACACCAGCGGCAGCAGTACGGAGGTCCGGGCAAGATGGGACCCCACGGGGCGTTGAAAAGCGCCAAAGAGGCACGCATCCGGAGGCCCATGAACGCGTTCATGGTGTGGGCCAAGGTGGAGCGGAAAAAGCTCGCCGACGAAAATCCAGATCTCCACAATGCCGATCTCAGTAAAATGCTAGGTAAGTGATTGTTTGGCTATGTTTGTTTTAGAGGGTTGATGTGGATATCGGGGGAGGGAATTGATAAGCTCAGTGAGAGGAGACAACGCAGCTTAAGGCTGTAATAGGGTGACCAAGTGCTAGTAGCTAATTTGATGTTAATGACCTGTTGTTGGCACATACTAGTTCCTTGTGAACATTTTTTTTAATAGGGTGCCGGTACCAATGGTTGTAATGTACCAGTAGATTGAACTATGCAATAGAACGTACATTTTTCGATAAAATAAAGACATGTGCTATTTTTTGTGGTTAGATCGTTTCTAGTTTAGTCGATTTGTCAAATTTCAGCTTTTTATTTTATCAAAAAGTCATATAAATAATAAGGTTCATGCAAAAAAAAAATGCACCAGTAGTTGCCGTCGTGTTCCAGCAGTGGATCAATGGGTGGAAGCAGTTTTTAAAATGGATGTATAAAAATGAAGAAAAGCTCCAGAGATGATCTGTATGCTTCATTCGAAAGATATTAGTTGCCGTTCCAAGGGAAAAATGTTAAACCTGTGTTAAAATTTACCACTTTGTTTAAAATTCCTTGTATCATTCCCGAACGTCTACTACTGGAGCACTAGCGCATCTACTCAAACACGTGTACTAATAGTGGCTCAAGCGATTTTATGTTAAAAAAAAAATGGTATTATCACTCTTTTTATATTTTTCCCATATAGTAGCGGTTGAAATCTTTCTATTGACGTTAAAAGTTTTATGTCCAGCACTTACAATTTTAGCACAGGGTTATAGAGGTAGTTTGGTAGAGGTTTTCGGGTTCAGCAGCAATAAAGACGAACGTCTATCTTCCAGCTCGGTACAAACGAAAGTGAACGATCGAATGTAGTTTATTTCCGATCTCAGCTATACTGTTCTACATGTACTTAAGTGTTGGTATTCGACCACAGTATATTCAGAAAACAGTGAAGGCTCTGTAGAGCGGACACTACAAAAAGATCTCTGTTAAGGCTTTTCGTTATTTTGTTATGATTTTTTATAGCTTAGGTAGTCCACTAATGGCACCGGCACCCTATTTAAAAACGGGAAATTTCATATTTTCAGTTCGTTTTTTTTTATGAAAGGATCATCTCTAAAGCGCCTTTTTAAGAATAGTGATATCCTAATATCCATTGTATTAAGCTTTGATCAGTGAGAATTGCTGATACAAACCGATGTCAAACAATTCTTTCCCTACACGGCTTTCGCATTGTGCTATAAGATTTTGATAAATCTTGATCTTGCATTTGAACATATGAAATGAAATCATTACAAACCGTTGCCTACATTTGTTGCATCCATTTTCATTTCGGTCGAAATCAGTTTTTATTTGTCTCACAACTAACGACTAACTGTTATACAGTGAGTGGTCGAAATACACTACTTCAACGTAATAATAAAATTGTTTTACTTGATTAATTAGATCTTCGGCCATCCTTCTCTATTTCCAAAGCATGATGAAATATGAGGATTTCCCTTTGAATTCATTAGCCCCAAAAAATACATCCCAAACATAAAAGTACTATGAGCCATTTTACAAAGCAGGTCAAATGACAGGAGACCTTGGAGTTATGTTCACATTTTCGATCATCGTCATCAGTTTTCGCGATGATGATGGTTGATGACTATGTGCATTTCTGTCGTAGCTTTTCATAATCTAATCTAATCTAATCTAATCTAATCTAAGCGGTAATCTAAGCGCCAATCTAAGCGCTTGCACAGCAAGTACTGAAAAGCATTCTGGAAATACCTAAATTTTTTCAGGTATTTTCTTGTCAGCATTAATATTTGCAGAATATCAGAGATATGATACAAATATTAAAAAGGCCAGGCCCACTGTGCAGACTTTGGGGTTGAAGATAATTGATAAAAATCATGGTGATCAGGTTATTCACGCATAAATAAACTGATAGCCATAATATTTTCAATTCAGAATGGAAGAAACGGAGACAACCGTACTAACCGTTTCAATTCAGGGTTAAAGGTAAAATCGTTGGGAGTGGCGTTGCTAAGACAGTTAATGCACACTCCATTGATGTTCTCCTAGGCTGGGACATAGGCATTTCTTCCTCATGTCCTGGCTCTAAAGCCTTGGTTTAAGCGCCTTTGCTCACTCTCTGAAATGAGATGAAAATTTATTTTGCCCCTTTCCCGTTATACATAAATTTAAACTCTCTCCTATAAATTAAAACAAATGTGCAAAACCATTATAATATATCAAATAAAGTTAAACTTGGAAACCTCTCACCAAGTTCCTAAGTAGCTTCCACAATCTGAAGGCATTGATGCAGCTACAGAAGCCTTCTAATGAAGTTTAAACTGCAGCACTAGCAGATGGATCTTTCTCGATTCTTTCGGTCACTTCTGTCGTTAGCTTCAATAGTAAATTCAAACTCTCCAAGGAACTGCAACCGCGAGCCTTCATAATCTTCAGGAAAGTCAGATCCAAAGTTCAGTCCATCCGCTCACTTAATTGAGGACGGGAAAACCAACTTCTATCGCTCATTGCGATAAACACTTCCAAACAAAGAAAAATTTTCGTTCACGATTTACTTCTATATACGAATTTTATAATAAATTTTTAATTCAGCATTTTCACAGATGAAGACCCATTTTTTCCTCGAGAAACTCACTAATTTCACTACAATTTCATGCTTGTACGCAACCCGATTTTTCTTTCGTCGATCAGCTGATTTAAAGTTACCAAAATTATCAGAGAACGAGATACACATTTCTTGAAGTTTTCTTAAAATGTTTGGTAAAATTCTTTGGCAGACTATTGACAAAATTGATTATAAGTTTCCTAAGAAATAGTTGCATTTATCGCAGGAAAAATCGTTGCTGTAATGCCTTATAAAAATCATTAACGAATTTATTCTTTGTGGACTATCAAAAAGAAATCCTTAGAGAAATCTCAAAGGGCATACTTGACATAAATAGAATAATTCCTGTAGCTCTATATAAATGCATACTTAAAAACATCTTGAAGGGATTTTCAATGATACCCTATGAGAAAATGCATGCAAGTCTCCTTATTCTCTTCCCCAAGGGGGGAGCGCTTGAATGTTTCTTCGTGAAATGTTTCCGAAAAAATTCCAATGAAGTTTTCTAAGAAATTTTCGAAATCTCTGATGATAATTTTTTGAAAATATCCCAACAAATTCAAGATTTAACCAGAGAGATTCTTCTTCTTTCTTCTTCTTTCTGGCGTTACGTCCCAACTGGGACAAAGCCTGCTTCTCAGCTTAGTGTTCTTATGAGCACTTCCACAGTTATTAACTGAGAGCTTTCTATGCCAATTGACCATTTTTGCATGTGTATATCGTGTGGCAGGTTCGAAGATACTCTATGCCCTGGGATGTCGAGAAAATTTCCAACCCGAAAAGATCCTCGACCGGTGGGATTCGAACCCACGACCCTCAGCTTTGTCTTGCTGAATAGCTGCGCGTTTACCGCTACGGCTATCTGGGCCCCAACTAGAGAGATTATTAAAAGCTTTATTAAAGTATAATTCCGCCCAAGGCAAGTTCTGACAAGTCCTGGAAATCCTCCAATTGCATATGAAAAACTGTTTTCAATAAAATAGCTGTTCAATCGTAAGACAAAGATGAAAAGGCATGACAATTTCCATTGCCGGCCACGTCCATTTTCTTCGCTACGAGGAAAGGGAAAGCATAATGATGATATGATACCTACTGGATGAGAGGGAAGGGAATAATCTAGCCAGATTGTCCTAGGCTAAAACTTGTTTTCAAAGGTATTTTAAAATGTAAACTTAACTATTTTTAAATGTAAACTAAAAACTCGTGGAGAGTTTAGCTGTGAATATTTACACTTTTTGTTATTTCAGACAGACTAGACCAAGTATTTTTAGTAGTTTCAGAAAAACGTACCCTAAGCATTCAAAATATTCAACAATTTTCCTTATTTTCTAAGATAATGGAACATATCTGTTTATTCCTCAAAAGACCGGGACGTATGTTAAATTTTCAAATATATATAGTATGTGTATAAATAATATATATGTGTATAAATGTATACAGTAGTGCATACAAGTGTATAGTATTTCAAGTCACAGATAATTTCCGGAATCGGTTTTAATGTGGCCACTATATCATGGAATTTTAAGACAAACGTATCAGCGTAAACCATTTGAGAAACGATTGAATTGGATAATCATATGTCCTGCATTTGATTAACCCTACGGATGACCATTTTCGGGTCCCGGGACACCTCAAGCTACTATAAAGTGGACAATTTGTATCTAATGATTCGATTCAAACCATGAATCGATTCGGCATACCAAATTTGTATCGATTCAGTAACATCGATGCTCTTGTCAAATCTGCCCAACGCTAGTAAAGAACTACCAGAGAACCCTAATCCTGTCTGCTTCAAACGAAGAGAGAAAATCAAAGAAACACATATTAGTCGTTGTTACCTTTTGAACCTTGTTACCGTCAAGCTACCATTCACCGTGCATTTAAGAAAAATCTGCACTTCAAAAAATTATATTATTTTGCCAAATAATTTAAAGCGAACTAGAATACCACTACGAGGCGTATAATTATACCATAATTCAGGGAAAAATCTAAAATTAACTATGCATAACAAAAAATACTGATAAATTATGTTTACAAATGTAATGTTAAGGTCGCCTGGTACCGTGCTATGTCACCATTTACCGTGCACACTGGCGCACCATTTACCGTGCGTATAGTTTTCGTCATGATTTAATTTTGTATCTTGAAGAAACGTTGTTGAAGCAAATAAGTTGCTAGTAGTGTGCGCACTCAGTTTAAAGGGAATTAAAACCTTATTTTACAGTGAAAGACATATAAATTTGAAAAATTGACTAAATCATTATTTTTTCATTGAAATCGTTATACGAGGTTTGACTGTTTTGTCCAATCCATTTCATATTCGCTCAAAAATTAAATATGGAGTAGTTCAATCACAACATAACTATAAATTCAATATTACCCAATGGTTTTAAGTCTTTTACACTAATGCACGGTTATAGGAACCATAAATTTTAAAAAGGGTCCATTCACCGTGCATTTGTGTTTCGACTGAAACACAACAATAAAAATCTAATTTGCATAAAATCTCATGGTTCATACGATGAAATACATGTAACTAGAAGTATCTACGGCGAAAACTTATTGAAATTTAGAAAATTTGATGCTCTAACGTTAAAATGAAATATGTGAATTTTTGGCGTTTCTACTAATAGTTTTAAAATATCCCATTATTAAACAGAATTCACATGATTTTGACTACTAGAACCAGGTTTTCAGAAGCTTTGTGACAAGAACTACTTTATTCCATCAGTTTTACCTTATATTACTGACAAAAGAATAATTTGTGAAAATTGTATGAATATTCTGTTGGAATTTGTATGTGTGCACGGTGAATGGAGGCCGCACGGTGACTGGTGACTTAACGGTAAACGTGACGGTTTTCCAGTTGCCGAGAATAATCGTGAGACAAGGAAAAACATGAGTCGATCGGTGTCATTTCTTGACTTTGTCAAGGGATCATTTTATGCTAAGGTGTGATGATCAAACTGACTGAATATAGTTTAAAGCACAATTACTGCCCAATCTAACCAAGAAATGTTGAATATGTTTTATTCTTCACCTGGGGGTTTATTTTAGCAAATGCTAAATATCTCTAAATATACCACTTTCAGAGGGGGCACCCATAATTTCACTTCTTTTTTATCACATTTCACAGTAAATCTCACTCGGCACTAAATATTTGAGCACTAAATCCAAATTTATCACTTTGAATATAAATCAATACGAAATTAATTATTACAGACGTGTTTTCAATCTTATTTTGTTTTGTTTACGTTGTAATAAGTCCGGCAAAATCGACGTTATGATAAAATCATATTCGAGATGATGCGACATTCATCTAGAACAGGTGGCCTCAAAATAGTTACCATAAATGCTATTTTACTTTATTCGTGTGACATAATTATACACTTCATAGCCTCTTTCGGAGTGGGCCAACTAGTCACGTTCTAGTCTACTAGAGGTTTTGGGGATCGATGAAGGCGACAGTGCCTTGACTGTTTTATGGGCGTTTATTTATAGCACCCTGGAAGTAATTCGTAAAACTAAAATTGTTACTTGGGCGTAAACTTCCAATTAAAATCCTTTCCTGTGATCAAGTTAGGGATTACAACTCCAAGAAAACCAAATACTTTATCACTTCTCGATAGTGACAAAGTAAGACTACATGCACTGAACAAAGGACACAGGATATACTATAATACATCAAATATTGGTCGCAGTGGTTTATGTTCCGAACGGAAAATAAAACTAATATATACAGTATTTCCCTTACTCGATATTGAAGGGACCATCGGGTTAGGGAGGTACCGAATTATAGAACACAAAACCAGTGCAAATGCAATCTTAGGGACCATCGAGATAGCTATATAAACTAACTTTTAGTGTGGATCTCTAACTCGATATCAAGATACGATTTATCGAGTAAGGGAGAGTTGACTCTATCTGTATTTCAATGTATTGACACGTGTCGTCAAAAAATACTCAGTACATTTCAATTGGCGCACCCACATACCGATTCGATCAATCGTCGCTCCGTCTGGCAACCCTAACTGATAACGACTAGCGTGCCACAATGCGATTACGACGGCATTAAAATGGGATTTTGAAAGGGTTTAGTCACTGCATTGACTTTGTTTCATTGTAGAAACCTAGGGATAGGTCAGTAAATACAATGCTTCGTAGTTGGACGGTAATTCAAGCTTGAATGTTGGTATCAGTGCTTAAACAACGAAATATTGAGTTGTATTGATGACTAACAAAGCGATGGGCACCTGATTTGATATTTTGGTGATAATGACCACCCTAATCTAGCGAAACCTCATAAAGTGTTCATAAAAATTCATTATGAAAACGAATGTTAATCTTATCTGTGCAAGAACCGGACTGCCAAATCTCGTTATCAGCCAATGGCCTTCAACTTGATTTTTACAGTCAGTGTGCACCTATGATCCTAAATGCATTGCTGACTTACATTGAATACACTTCACTGACCCAAGCGACCGTTGCATTTTTATTTCAATATAAAAATTGACTTCAACCGCTACGTTGGTTACATAAACCCATGTGATTAGATGATGAAGCATAAATTCGATTGTAAAGTACCAAGTCATCAATGTATAGTAGAACAGAAAAATGGTAGACGGAAGTTACAACGCGATGGTGTGTGTACAAATCAAAACGAAATTGTAGTTCGGTTTATTGCCTCGGTTTGACAATTATACGACTCGAGCTGGGGACTGTTATTCGGAAACAGCGCTATATAATCAGGTATTACTGGAAGTTCAGATGTCTGCGTGATAAGATAAAGAGAAGGAAAACAATTTTTCCACTGGTGGTTCCATGGTATAGGTACGGTGCTTTAGCGTATCGGGTATTGTGATAACGAGCTGTCACTAATTATGATTTATTTTGGCTATTGCTGTCTGGTAACAGGATCTGGAGCTCCAGTTAGGAAAAAAATATTTAAAAGTGAGTCATGATTTTTCAATAATGTCTAGTATATACTCGCAGTCCCGACAAACGGTGCACTCACTTAACTTAAAATCATACGTAATCTCCTACCTTGATTGCGGAGCAGTGCACAAGATAACTTAAAAACATTTTCTTCTGGATCTTGAGATAAAGCGTAACTCAAAAGGTTTTTGTCAAGGATATTGCAAGTAGATTCACTAGTTATATTAAAATAATTCTTCGAAGAACTCGTCAAGGAACCTCTTTAGATAGAGCTCCATATATTTTCACAGGAATTCCTCCTGATATTTCACTTTGTATTCTCCCACTTTAATTTTCCTGAGATTCGAATAACCACATTAGAGGTATACCATATATCGTTCCTCGGAGTATAACGGATTTCTCCAAAGAATCCTCAACAATTCCTAAGATATTCTTTTAGAATTACTCTTAAAATGCTTTCAGAAATTTTTGCATAAATTACTCAGAAAATTTCTTTCAAACAACTCAAGGAATTATACCAAGCACATACTAAAAAACTTATTAGGATTCCTTCAAGATGGTACTTTTTCTAAACATTTTCCAATAAATTTCTTTGGATTGGAATCTGGAATTGGTCGGTGTTTAGACAGACCGGACTAGATGATATTTTGGCTTTCTAAAGATACGTCAAGGGCTCAATTAATTGTAATTTTTCGATACTATTTGGATACAGATGTATTATGAAATAGATATGCTCCATTATTACAGATAATAATGCAAATAAATTGATATTTCAAATGCCTGGGATATGTTTTTTTCTGAAACCATTAAAAAACACTTGGTTTAATCTGTCTGAACACCGACCAATTACACCTGGAATCTACATTCAAGTATTATACTTTTTAGGGTTTTTTTTTCTATTTTTCCTTGTTATCCATTCAAAGATAACCTTAAGAATAATCCATTCAAGATATTTCTTAAGAAAGTGTCATCAATAGCTTTTTTTGGGATTCTGCTACGAATAACTTTATAAGCTCTTCAAAAAATCCCTCCAATAATCCCTTTTCCAAAACAAACACAGAAAATTATTTATGCAATGCAACCTGGAAATCTGTTTTCCGATACCTGTAGGAACTCCTCAAAGAACCCTTCAAAACATTCCATCAGAATTGCCAAGTTCATCGAAGAATTCCTCAAGAATTTAACCATGAGTTTAACTAAGAACATCTCCAAGCAATGTCATTGGTAGTGGTCCCCCAAGATAATCCTTGGGAGATTTTTCCAAGCATTCTCTCTTGAATTAAAAAAAAAAAAAAATACTCCTGAGATTCTTCCAGTGATTTACCTTTAGTAGTTTAGGAGACATAACCCTAGAAATTTCTTCCGGAATTCTTGCTGGATTTCCTTTAGGATGCTTTTATCATTCAAAAGTTTCAGATAATTTGAATTTTCAGGAATTTCCCCTGAATTAAATACTAAAAGCAAAACATTATTATTGCAAATATTTCTCTAGGCAATTCTCAAGGACTTCGCTGAATATTTTACCAAAAAGTTTTCTTTAGAAATTCTCTTTCAATGACTCATAAGGGCTTTGTTGTAGATTTCTAGAAATATCTCACAGAGATTTTGAAAATTTGCAAAGGTTGCTTCAGTATATAATCCTGGCTTTGAATCAAATAGATATTATTCAAAGGGTTATATATTGATATTTGCCGGGAATTATAGCAAACATAAAACATGGCGCATAGATTTCTTTAAGAATTAAACATACATCAGAAATAAACCTAGAGATTTTTCAGGACTCCATTTAAGTATTTAAGCAATTCAATAGATTACAAACGAAACTTATAAAAAATAATGTTGTTTCGGATTACACAAATCCTACTGCAAGAAATATGTTTGGAAAAATTCTAAGAAAAAACACTGGTGTTATTCGTGGAAACAAATATGAAGATATTCTAGAACTTATTTTCTAAGAAACTTCTGGATGAAGTTGCAGAGATTTTACGGGAAAACTAATGTAGAATATCTGGATAAGTTTGTATAGCAATTTTTTTTTTTGAATTGTTCTGTACTGAGCATAATAAATAAAGGAGTCCTTGAGGAAATTGTTGCTGTCATTTTAGAGGAGTTTCTATATTTATGCCAAGAAAAAAAAATGCGTAGGAGCTTACGGCATCATACGACAAACCATTATTCACGTTTCGCACCTACAATTAAAAACACGTTTTATCGCTGGTGAATCAGAACTTTTGACAGCAAATGCAACTTTGGGACCAGTTCAAATATGGCTCTAGGTTTTGGAGGCGAATGAATTGGCTAATTAAGTTTAATACCTCATAAATAAACACAAACAAAATTGAGCTTCAGGAAATCACCCAGAATTTTGGGAAAATCTCCAATGATTCTTCCAGACAATCCTCCCGATATATCTCCAGAGACTCTTTCTATGATTTCTCCAGGAATTCCTTCGAAGATTTCTTTATAGTAATCTTTACAGCGATTTCTCTGGGAACCACTACGGATATCACCAATGATTCCTACAGGGATTCCTCTGGGAAGAACTTTTGATCACTATGATTTTTGAAAACAGCTCCAATAGGGCTTCGGGAATACCTTAAACAATACCTTCAGGAATTCTGCCAGGAGTTCCTGCGGGGATTCCTCCAATGATTATTGCAGTAATTTCTGCAGGAAAATCTCTAATGGGATTGTTCTAGAAATTTCGCAAGGAGTTTCCGCAGAATTGCCTCCAGTGAACCCTCTGTAAATTACTCCAGTATTTGTTTGGGATTCCTCCAAGAAAATTTCCAAGGGTTATTTAAGGAATCCTTCCAGATAATCCTCCAGGGATTCTTCAAGCGATGTATCCTGATATTTATTCAGAGATTCCGCTAGAGACTCCTTCAAGGATTCATCCAGGAAAAACTTTATATGGATTCTTGCAGAGACTTGTCCCCAAGTCTTTCTCCAGGGGTTACACTAGAACAATCTCTTCATGGATTACTCCCGATATTTCATCACAATTTCATCCATTGATTCCTTTAAGAATACCTGCAAGCAAATCTCTTCAGGTCTCCATGTATTCCTCTACGGATCGCTCCAAGGATTATTTCAGGAAATACTACAGGGATTCTACCAGAAATTCCTCTAGGGACAAGAAATAACTTCACGATTTTTTCTCGTATTCATCCAGGAATTTATGAAGGAATACCTCCTGAGAATCGCTAAGTGAATTACTCCAAGGAATTTTCCGGGTAATCTTCTAGGCATTCCCTTAGATATATCTTCAGAGATTTGTTCTGGCTTTCTAAATATTCCTTCGCTTCAAGAATTTCTCCAGAAATTCCTCCAAAGATTAACCATGGAATCATCCTCCAAGAATTTTTTCAGAAAATTCTCTTAAGAATTTCTCCAGGGATTACATTAGGAATATCTCAACCTAGATTCTTCTAGGAAAATATTTTCATGGATTCCTTCAGACATTTCTACAGCGATTTCTCCACAGATTCCTCCAAGGATTATCCAGTGATTTCACCAGAAATATTCTCTTTTCTCCCGCATAGTCCTCACAATGATCCTTCTAGATATTCCTTTTAGGACTACTCCAGGCATTCCTCCTAAAGTGCCTGCATCAATCAACCCAGGTAATCATTATTTGATTCATTCAGCAATTTACCCATGTAATCCTCCAACGATTCCTACAGAAATATCCCCAGAAAATCCTCCAGGAATTTACCCAGGGAAATCTCTACAGGGTTTCCTCCAAAGATTAACCCCGAAATGTCTTCAAGAATAACTATCAGCAAAATCTATACATGGGTTCCTTAAAGAACTGTTCCAGATATTTCTTCAGGAATTCCTCTAGATTTTCTCGGGTATTCTACCCAAGAATTCTGTAGGAATTTATTCTACGGATTCTTCAAGGAATCTTCCAGGGATTAGGCAGTACTCCAGGTGCAAGGCGGTAGTAACACAATAGGTAATTGTGAATTGATTGCGCCAGATTGTAGTATTGATCTATTAGCCTTACATTCTCAGGAGTTCCA
The DNA here is from genome assembly GCF_002204515.2 of Aedes aegypti. Taxonomy (NCBI): domain Eukaryota; kingdom Metazoa; phylum Arthropoda; class Insecta; order Diptera; family Culicidae; genus Aedes; species Aedes aegypti. The sequence goes on from NC_035109.1 coordinate 245,949,065, forward strand.
ATCCCTTTGTCTGCGGTCGCAAGAGAGCGACATTTGAATTAAATTCCTCTATTAGGAAACTCGAATAAAGATTGTTGTAATAGAATTAACTAAGAAGACTAGTTCTTAAAGAACTCGACACAAAGCAACACCGTGCAGCTTCTGTTACGAGGTCCGAAATCTCCCAACAAGGAGTATTTTTTTAAGATCCCTGGAGGAATTCTTAGATAAAGCCAAGAATTTTTGTAGAGATTTTCTTGGTGGATTCCTTGGTGTTCGGGAGTAAGACAGGCAAAAGCATACAAAAATTATAAAAAATATCCGATCCCATATCACCCCAAGATCCCCCAAAAAAGGCTAGTAAATTTATCTTTCCTTACTTTGAATGCGAACGCTACTCAGTGCACAGGAAACCACGACAGAGTCTACATGGACGGCAGTATAAGTGTTGAATGTAAAATGTTGTAAAACCAGTAACTTTTGTAATTGTAAATAGTGTAAAATAAATCCATGTTAAATGTATAAATGTGAACGCCAAAAAGTGAAAGTTATTGGATTGTTATGGATCAATGGAAACCCGAAGAAGCTACCCAATCGCCCTTTAATGGACTGAAGAAACCCATTGTTCGACCATCTTCAGGGAAACTAGCCCGTATGGAATCCCCAAAACTACTACGTGTTGGAGCCTAAGAGTTGTCCACAGTCGAAGGTAATCTCTGGTGCTAGACTCCGACATAATGGTCCTTCGAACCGGATATGGGTCAGGACGGGCTAGACATCGTATGGAAAAGGTGCTAACAGGACGGGATGGATTGAAGGACACCATCTTCAAGCCAAAAGTAACAATCAATGATTTGTGAGATCATATGGATACAAAAACCGTGAGCAAAACGAATAGAGCATCTGTTAAAATGGCTGGACACAGAGGACAAAGGATATCATCCGAAGCAACCATTACTTAAGGCAATTTGCGCCAACTCGCTCACGTCGGAATTGGCTTTCGTGATCAGTCATATCTACATAACTACTGGTGGACGTATTACGGGAATACTCGACTATGGGAGACTAATCGGACCACAATCATCTAAGGACAACACTAAGTCAGCGAAGCCTGCTGTTTCCACAGGTAAATATTTACATTTAGTGTATGTCTAGCCGAAGCTACGCCTTTCTATATGCTAACGCCGTTTTTCGATCAAATTTCACTACTTACTTGGGAGCAACATACCAACATCGGATTGGAACATCGGACCATACCGAATCGGATCGGAGTACATTGTTCAAAATCCTCTGAACACATCGGGATAGCAAACATGGCTGATTAGTTTGCATCACAACGTCATACGGTTTGGCGAAACTTCAAGGGGTTCTCAGCTCAGGTGGGGCGGCAGCAAATCTCACCAAAACTATCTCGATCATCAACTCATCCAACATGGCATTGGATGAAACTGGAATATGCACTGGTACGAAGAGGCAGCTACATCAATGGTTTTCCAGGTTAGTGATTTAGTGTGTGTCTACCGAAGCACACGTAGATCTACACATGGTAATTGGAATTTTATCCTCTTCAACTCCTATGTACTCCCACAACACTACGGCGAGCAAAACATCACTGGCGATCGATCAAGTTGGCTTCATCAACTACTACATCACGATCAGCTCGACGGTTCTCAGAAACACTAGACACAAGCACATGGTCACTCATCTAGCTGAATCGTCATACTCACTCTCTGGATGGTGTCTTCTCCGATGTTCAACACTGCAGGTGTATAGGATTAAACGAATCACCAACGGCATAAGCGCAAGTATCGATCTGCTCATCCTATACAAGCAACCGGCTCTGTCGTGGCAATATAGGAAATACTGCGATTACCGATCACAATTTCAATAATTGAGCGGCCTACAGCGATATTCATGTGGATGGAATTCTAACACACCTGTAATCAACACATTAACATTTCTCCGACACAAAATGTACCACGGGCTTGAATGCTAGGAGCATCTGAGCACATCAGGATCATGAATTTGAACATAACGAATGTTCAAACATTTCACCAGTGGACACATGGGTGTTCATTTACCTATTCGGATGCTTGAGCTCAAGGGAGTTCAAGTACACTGGATGGACACGAGGGTGTCCAAACCCATCTTCGGATACTGGGGGTATTCGAAGTAAACCCAAATAGTTTCCTACGGTGGAAACGGTGGATGCTTGAGCTCAAGGGAGTTCAAGTGCATTGGATGGACACTAGGGGTGTCCAAACCCTTCTTCGGATACTAGGAGATCCGAAGGTAATCCAAATAGTTTCCAACGGCGGAGACTACACATTGGCGATGAAGTATCCACTCTTCTTCATCGTTATTCGGAGCTTAAAAGGTGCTTCCCATCTCACTGGATGCGGGTCACAGGGACTCGTCTGTTGCATGGTGCAACAATCCTCTCACTCCCGGCGAACACATGGACTGTTCAAAATCTGGCTTTGAATCAACAGCGGTGATGATTCTTAGTTCACACTAGCATTTAACGGAGACACGGCGATCAGATGATTCTATTAAAGGATACTAAATAAGGAAAATCAATTTCGGTACACGACGGAACGGTTTATCATTCGAAACGTTATTCGCGGTGGTACACGGTGTACTAACCGTGTCCACCGATAGGTCAAACAGCTCAATACTCGCAAATATACACTACACGGAAACTATATTACATGAATGGTGCTCAAGATCACCGGCAAGCACTCATTTAGTCGGTAATTCGCAACGGGTCAGAAATACTGTAGGCTACAGCAACACGATCCTGCCTTGCTCGTTTTTTGGACATTTTCAAGAGTGCCACGCAGACATAGGGAGTGTTCCCCTGATGGTGGGTGAGAACCGGTAAACAGATTGGCGTACGGGAGAACAACACGTTCTTATGATTCAACACTTCCACATGATCAGCTGATCGGTCCAATGGATATGGAGAGGCTTCAATACACTCAGCTCTTTAAGGTCAGTACTTCACAAGTATATGTCCGGCCGAAGCACGGACCACTCGCACTCCTCTAACCAAAATTTCCTCTCCAATACACGATGCACAACCCACACCAAACCGGAATGAGATCTTCGATATCAACAAACGGAGATTATACGAGTAACATCGACAAACGCACATCGGCTTATATGTAGATCACTCTGAGGCATTAGTAATACAACGACGCAACAATAACACTAGTTAGGCTCATCAGACTGTTTCATCAGGTAAAGTTTGCAGTATATGCCTGGCCGAAGCCAAGGCTTTTTGTGTATACTACTCCACCTCTTCTCTCTGGGTACCATCATAATACACGATATTTATCAACGGTCACGATGGAGAGGCAATCCACACATCATTCCTACGAAGGTCAACATGGGAGTCGGCTACTCCTGCTATACTACGAAGACCAATAGGCACGGAGGAAAAATTGCAATGTCATAATATGACGCTGGAACAGGGACTTGAAAAGGTTAAAACCCTAATTTACGATGCGGGAGGCATTTAATTCGAGACATTCAGAAATTTGTGTAATTTCTGGGTGGGTGAGGATGTTCGGGAGTAAGACAGGCAAAAGCATACAAAAATTATAAAAAATATCCGATCCCATATCACCCCAAGATCCCCCAAAAAAGGCTAGTAAATTTATCTTTCCTTACTTTGAATGCGAACGCTACTCAGTGCACAGGAAACCACGACAGAGTCTACATGGACGGCAGTATAAGTGTTGAATGTAAAATGTTGTAAAACCAGTAACTTTTGTAATTGTAAATAGTGTAAAATAAATCCATGTTAAATGTATAAATGTGAACGCCAAATATATGTTTTACGTGAAAGTTATTGGATTGTTATGGATCAATGGAAACCCGAAGAAGCTACCCAATCGCCCTTTAATGGACTGAAGAAACCCATTGTTCGACCATCTTCAGGGAAACTAGCCCGTATGGAATCCCCAAAACTACTACGTGTTGGAGCCTAAGAGTTGTCCACAGTCGAAGGTAATCTCTGGTGCTAGACTCTAACATAATGATTTCTCGTCTGTTCCCTCTGTGGTGAGAGTGATCATATTCTTCTCCGTGGGGATGATGGGGTGAGGTGGAGCCAATAAGTTTTATTGCGAATGAAGCCTGGGATATTAGCTTGACCTGAAATGTCGTACATTTCTGAATAAATACTCATAGAAATCGTTAACCGCCTTAGTACATCGATACTGTGGTCGATTTCGTCCATCCAACGTGTTCGTTATTACTATGGTCACTGCGATACACACTGAGCGGAGGACGGATCAACACTATTGCACATCATCACTTTGACCATCATTGTCATCATCATCACGGAAGGTTTAAGGTGTAGAGGAACATTCGTTTACCTACTGATCCAAAGGTTTTGAACTATCATCATTGCTGAATCCCATCAGCTATTTGGATCTTGATGCTAAGAAATTCATTCACGATTCCAATATTCGAGCAACAGGTGCTCACGGAGGTTTATACCATTGGTCTAGGTGACCCACTTGGTATCCCAAGTGCTACTGGGAGTGGCACAAATTTAGGAAGGGTAATTGATTGGAACATCATTTACCTAATGAACGAAGACGTTTTACACGGTTGCTTATGGCATAGTTAGTAACCGGCGTCTTCAACCAACCCATTATCGTCAAGGGACGGTTAATGATTTTCAAAGATCTTTGTCAAAGGAAACGACGGAGATCTTCACACTATCGGAACGGAATGGAATCTTACTTCAAATCGGTCGTACGACGATACCACTTCAAACCAATTCAGAACCCGTAACGAACCAAAACGATCTACGCGACGGACGGAGGTCAACTGGATATACACTCGTGTGGTGTTGGCTTTCAATCTCACATGAAAATAAGGTCCGTCTATGCAAGGTAACACAATCACCCTATCATCTATTGGATACATCCATACCTGGAGATGAGATAACAGTGTGGTATTTGCTTCAACTATATCGACGGCGTGTGGACCTGATGCGTGTGTATTCTACGTCTACATCTGCTAAAGCTTTCCATACTCGCACAGGGAGTGCGATAGTCTGTACCCATGGACGAACACAGATGTTCCGTGTTTTGGAAAATCCCAGCAGCTGCTACTGCTTGGGCAGGTAAGCAGCTTATTAGTATATGTCTGGCGAAGCTAGACATTTCCTACAGAATACTACACCAATATCATTTCTCGGTCATACAAACGAATACGACGATCAACAACGAGGAGATCTCTACTACTAATTGGACTCCAATCGTGGATACTTTTGGAAAACACGATCCTAGAAAACCAATCATCACTCCAGTACGATCAATGACAAGGGAGTCAGCTGGAAAATGGAAATTAATCCTACGGAGGGCACACTGGGTGCCCATGACAACGAAATCAGAGACATAAGGCACGATCACTAGGGGTGCCCATATCATCCACCAAATCAATGGTATGGACACGGCGGTGTTCGACATCACAACGAAGGAAAGGATTTTTTTTGGTAAATTCCAACCAAATCATGGACACTAGGGGTGTCCATGTCGGAGGCAGACCATCATGAGGCACGAAGGGTGTTTCTTTGGAAATCTATACGGATTGGATAGGATATACGGTGTGTTCAATCAACTCAATGGCTCTGGACGAAGAAGTCATCCTCATCCTATGCTAACCACAAGGACGTGGTCTAGGTGGAACTATCCGTAAGGATCATAACGTGTGGCAAGTGGAACTGGGATCAAGGTGTTCTCAAGGATGTTTGCATCAAATTAAGGAAATAGAAACGCACTGCTTCAACCAAGAACGACGGAACACAGAAGCAAAATCTGCACGACAACATAAAGGAATGAAAGTTGACTGGTGATGCGACTACCAACTCTTCATCTATTCCTGGAACCAATCAATGCGGCTACAAACATCAAGTAAACTGGCGAACTGATTAAGAGGAAAACCTTGGTCTCACAGGTAAATATTAGGATCAGTATATGTCCAGTCGAGGACTCACACCATTCGAATGCTAACATCACGTTTTATCGTAATATGTACAACACGTCAACGAGTCTGGCATCTGCGACTACCACACATTTCGGAACTCATCTGGGTACATGGACATCATAAGACACCAGCTTATTCATAATCAGCGTATGGCAGCATGGACGTGATCATTCGGATACACGCCCCAACCGGCAGGAAATATCGCTCAAATTCGTAAGGGTGATGCCGATTACACATGGTGGGTGAGCGGAATCTACCAGCAGCACGAAGGACTAAGGCGGTTAACGATTTCTATGAGTATTTATTCAGAAATGTACGACATTTCAGGGTGGGTGAGTATGTTTAGGAGTGACATGAGGCTTTTACCCACCCTGGAATACACCTCTGCCATAGTTATTAGGGAAAATGAGAAAGTGACGATTTATTAGCAGAGAGAAAAGTAATTACGTCATCGTTACACGATCACGACGAGTAGATCGGTAGGAGACTAGAATATTATAATTTAGTGCTACTTCAAGCAAGGCGGTGAACGGTCACCAAGATTTTATCCGAATAACTATTTGTATATATGTAGATATTTAACTGTCTAAAATAAATGTAATTGTTCATGTAAAGTGTAATAAATAGTGTTTAACGTTAATTGAGTGTTTCAATGTGATCATCCTGTGGAAATGGAGGCTCCTAGCAACAAATAAGCAGCTCTAGAGGAGCTAGTTTCTTCTATAAGAGGATGGATGGTTGGAAGATATGGTGGAATCCCCTACTTACACGGATTGTTCTTTCGGAGGCCTAAACCCCCCTACGATGTTGCGGGTCGGTGGATCTAAGCCCCAACACTTGGTGTAGTCTCTGGAGAGATTTCTACAGGAACTTATCTTTTATATGACTTAAGGGATTTCCTAAGAATCAATCTATTCGTTCAATTTCTTACGAATCATTTATTCGTTCAATTTCTTACGCTTGAGTTGTTGTTGTTTGATGAGGGAGACTTTAACCCGAGCGTCATTAGTCCCTTTATGTTTAAGTTGGTTAGTGTGATGGCTACGTGACCATTTCTGCTTACTTCAGCATAATGGCGCTCATCGCCCTGAATAGCGTGATCGCACTTATGCTGATTGCTGACATATGTTTACCTTATCGGGTTGCGTTTGTCGCAACCACTTAACGTTGGTATCCACCACACAGGATTCCTGGAGGAATTTCTGAAAGTATTCCTGGAGCCGGAACCGGTCTAAAAAAATCTAGTAACGATCAAAAGCTCTCCCTGGAAGAATTCTATTAGGAATCTCTGGCGAAATCCCTAGTGAAATTCCTGGAGAAATCGCTGCATGAGTTGGTTCGCCTGTTTAACTCATTGGCTTGTATATCCATAATGTTTTCATGCACAGCACTTATTCTTTTTTATTCTGTCAGAAAAACAACAAACCTTTCTATTGTAAACAATATCATTGGGTTTTGCCAGATTTCCGGTACTTCCGGTGTTTTCGGTAGGTTTTATAAATGAATCATTTCAACATGAGCGTAAGCAACTGATTTTGACATCAATATCTCATGCGTGAGTTTGGCGAAGCGTATCTCAAATGAGTTTGCACTCACGGGAGAACTCAGTGATTGAGATTTGAGTGTGAGTCTACGAAGACTGTCCTCAGTATTACTCTAGGTTAATTATACATTTCTCAATTCCCTGGTACATCGTAATTTATCACAAATTGCGGGTCCGTCGACTATTTTTACGAAAACATTTGGTTTCTAAATAACAAAACCGTCCCTTAAAAAGTTTATGAGAATTTTAGGCTACCTGAACCACTTTTCTTTCAGCTGTACTTTTCTATCACTCACGAAACTACAACTAGCAGTTCACCGATCCTCAAATTTTCATCAAATACAAGCGATTCGAGATCTGTCAGCTCCGTAGCCAATAGCTTAAACAGAGATTTATTAAGTTTTTTACAAGCCCAATCTATAATGTATAACTTTTATCAATACTGATAACTCCATATCTCTAGGTATTTCTCATATTTCCCTCTCTCCCCAAAAAAAAAATCAAAGACAGATTCTTCCGTGGTCTTCCTCGCTCATTAGCAATCCCAACCGCAACCGGTTTTCTTCGTTTTCCTTCTCTTGCTCCTGTCTGTCCTTTTTCATCTCCGTCAAACATTTTATCGCGGCTTCGCTCTCACTTGTTCCGCTGCTCATCGATATCCGTGGCCCATCAGGTCTAATTTGGCGTCATGCGCATGGTCGAGAGAGTAGATATGACTGCCGGCCGTTGCGAGATATGGATTTGTCTCGCTTTGATTTCTGCTGAGAGTTTGTCGTCTCTTTTCCGCCGGCCGCTCACTCTGCTCTTGTTCCCGCTGGTCCGCTGCTGCTGCTGAGTGCTGCTGTTCAGCAATTAGACACCGCCCTCTTTCGGTTCGATACCATTGGTCGGTTTAGCATAATCTCGGCGCGAGTTCAAGCTGCGGCAAGCGCGTTACGGATGGATGGTCGCCTCGGATTTCTTTCCGATGCAGATTTCTCTTGAGCTGCTTTCGGATTTTCTCTTTTACGCCTCATTTGCTATGCTTGGGCTGCGGCACACCGCTCGCTCTGGAGTCGTGGTCGGGTGGTACAGTAATGTCGGAAATTTATGTTGGCTTCGATGCTCGTCGTCGCAGCGCAGCATTTGGCGGCGCGGGACGCGAGACTCGCGACGCGGTTTGGATCGACCGTTGAAATATGGGTTATCGGTGTGGCCAACATGGGGCGCGCGCGGCAGTTATTCACGGTCGGCTGTAGTGAGACTGTAAATCATGTTGTTTACAAATAAATCAAGTCTACTGGCTGAGGGGTTGGGATGTTTGCACTGTGCAGCCATTGTGGTTGGGGTGCATGTGTGCATGAAGTCTCGTTACCCAGTAGTCGATAGGAATTTCACGAGTTCACGCTCCCGAGACTGGCGAGACATCGTTATTCGTCGAAGCTGGGAAATTTATTGCAATTGGTTTAGTATGCATGGATATTAGTGCAAAAATTCGTGAATTATGACCTATCTGTCATTGTTGATTAAAATTCCAAAGGTCTATTACTTTGGCCTACCGAAGATCTACGATAAATCTAGTTTAGAATGGGCTTAATGGTAAAATATATGAGCAAACAAGCTATAAAAAATAGTTTCATTATTTTTTTTTAGCATTAACGAATTTAGTGAACTTAAAGTCACTGCAGAAAGCTTCCTAAACTTCTGTCGAAAGCTTACTAAGCTTCTGTCGGGAGCTTCCTAAGCTTCTGTCGGAAGCTTCCTATGCTTTTGTCGGAAGCTTCCTAAGCTTCTGTCGGAAGCTTTCTAAGCTACTGCCAGAAGCTTCCTAAGCTTCCATTGAAAACATCCTAAGCTTCCATCGGAAGCTTCTTGAGCTTCCATTGGAATCTTCCTTAGCTTCTGTCGGAAGCTCCCTAAGCTACTGTCGAAAGCATCCTAGGCTTCCTAAACTTCTACCGAACGCTTCCTAAGCTACGTTTCTGTCGGAAGCTTCCTACGTTTCAGATGGAAGTTTCCTACGTTTCTGTCGAATGCTTCCTAATCTTCTGTCGGAAGCTTCCTAAACTTCTGCTGGGAGCTAGCTTCCTAAACTTCTGGCGGAAGCTTCCTTAACTTCTATAGGAAGTTTCCTAAGCTTCTGTCGGAAGCTTCCTAAACTTCTATAGGAAGTTTCCTAAGCTTCTGTCGGAAGCTTCCTCAGCTTCTGTCGGTATCTTCCTAAGCTTCTGTCGAAAGCTTCCCAAACTTCTGTCGGATGCTGCCTAAACTTCTATCGAAAGTTTCCAAAGCTTCTGTCGGAAGCTTCCCCTTCTATCGGTAGCTTCTCAAGCCTCTGTTGGAAAGTTTCTACGCTTCTGTCGGACGCTTCCTTAGCTTCTGTCAAATGCTACCTCAGCTTTTGTCACTTCTGTCCGAAGCTTCCTATGTTTCTGTCTGAAGTTTTCTAAGCTATATGTCGGAGGCTACTTTGGTTTCTGTCGGTAGCTTCCTAAGCTTCTGTCATAATCCTCCTAAGCATCCTAATCTTCTGTCGAACGCTCTCTAAGCTTCTGTCGGAAGTTTCCTTCGTAAACTGTTGAAAGTTGAACATTGATACAATACAAATTATTGTTACTGCTCATGTGTTTAATCAGTTCGAACTCTCAATACACTACCAACAAATCATGTTAATCACTCAATTTGTATGTCACTGCCATTACCTCTCCCGCCGGCTTGCAACACACTCCTTATCCGCCATTTAGTCACAACAAATAATGCCTCCACATATTATTCGACCGCTCTATTCCGCTATGCAAAATGATTCCAAAATCGACAATACCAGGCAACCGCCCATCCCCGCTCCGTATATCCTCATCATCCACAGCTCGTTCGACGGTCAAGTGCACCACACAATCCGGTAGTGGAGGAGTCCCGACTTGAATTATAGGTCAGTTGGGCTTCTATTGTTTCGAGTGTGAATTCAATTCGAAAAGCGAATATGAACCTATGGAGGAAGGCTAGAAGAGAGGTGGGCGGTCGGAAGCACATTGTGCACGCCTGTTTGAGTGCAGCGCTGGAGCGTTGGAATGAAGGGTTAACAAACTATGTTTTGTTTTCAATTCAAATTGGAAGACTCTTTCCAGGCGAGGGCCCCTGGAGACGAATGGGTAATTTATGCAACATGCTTGCAGTGAACCTCGGCCGAGTGTTACTTTCGTTTGCTGCGAGAGTGTTTTGAGTCAGGCTCAATGTCAATGCTATGGAGTTGCGTGGAATGAAAATTCGCAACATGACTTTGAGTTGATTTTTCACCTTTTTTTTCTAAGCATTACGTCCTCACTGGAACAGAGCCTGCTTCTTAGCTCAGTGTTCAATGGACAGTTCCACAGTTATAAACCGAGAGCTTTCTTTGACAAGGTTTTCGTTTTCGCATTCGTATATCATGTGACAGGCACGATGATACTCTATGCCCAGGGAGGTCCTGGAAATTTCCATTACGAAAAGATCCTGAACCGACCGAGAATCAAATCTTCAGCATAGCTTTATATTGTACATTTGTTGGCCCCATGATTTTCCAAACAAATTCGAATAGTGGAACAAGTTTTTATGTTTACACAATATCGCTCTAATCATGATGGAATTATGATAGCTGCGATCGTCACCAATGCAATCTTCTCGTCAAAGTCGCAAGACGCTTCAACGTCTTCAGTCTGTAATAAATGTCACCGCAAATGTCAGTCCCGCTCATTTTCTTGCCTTTTCCGGCGCGGCAAATCGAGGACGCGCATCAATTGCTGCTTCCCTCTGCTTCGATAGTAAATTATCGACAGTTTTAAAACTCCCATCGGAGCCAAGGCTTTACTCCAACGACGACAGTCACAGTCATGGGCGTAGTCAGAAAAGGGTAGTAGTAGTATTATAAAAAAAATCAAAAGATTGTCGCCAGCATTCATTTTTACTATCTAATTGTATCATGGCATTTTTTTTTAAAAATCATTGAAAACAAACTTATGTAAAAAAATGCAAAGATTTCATTAGTAATCTCAATGGATCTTGCAAAGAATTTGCCGGAAATTATTATCAGGATGTACTTGGCAGAGACATTATCAACAGAACAACTAGTTATTTCAAAATAAATCCATTCATCAAGCTTTCATTTCTCTCCAACAGACAATGAAAACTATTTTAGGAATCGTTTCAATATGTTTTTGCAATGATTCATAAATGTAACTTTTGGATTTTTGATTCCTCCATGTCATAGGTTCCCAAACTTTTCGAGTGCCCGACCCACCTAGCCGTCTGACATATTCCTCGCGACTCATCAGGTGAAAAATGTTAAGAAACTAGTTTTCCATTAGTTAAAATGTTGAGAAATTAGTTTAACGAAAAGAAAAAAGTTTTAAGATGGAAAGTTATCAATTATGTGATATTTTCGTTAGCTAAAAGCTAATTTTTGCTGAGCTGAAAATTTTCGCGTTGAGAGTGCTGTTTATTACTGCAATTCCAGCGTTTGTAATAATAATCTTCGAACAAGTATTTCACATTTCATTTTGGCTAAATTTGGTGTATGTTTCATAACTTTGAAACGATAATGTTGCATCCAAATCTCGACATCTATCAAAACTCCTTGTACAGTAGCGTTGATGAGAAATAGTTCACCATATTAATGCAAACATTTACTTTATGAGAAATAAGGCTTGTTTTTAACAAAATGTTTTGACAGCTGTGTGTTCTATCGTTGATAGTTTCAATTTTCTAACATCTTTCCAAGAAAATTTTGAATGCCACATCAACTGTCTACACCACTAATATCCTCTAGCTAGAAGAAATGCTTAAATTTCGCATAACTTATAATTCCGCCCCAAAAGTCATTGGTAAGCGATTGTATAACTCATTGTTTTCAAGCAAATAAATTGACCAATTTAAAAACTATCACTACTGGGAGATAGAGGAGAATCTTATCTTCATTGTAACATTGTTAAATTACGTGTTAAACCATTCGTTTGCTCAGTAACTACAAACTACATACTTGGTTACCAATGGCTTTTAGGGCGAGATCATAAATTAAGCGAGAAATGAATTAACGAGATCAATTTCAAACCGTTTGCTTCAATTCGAGGAGACATTTGAAAATGTAGAAATAAAATATAATAAAATAATACACATTGAGATTTTTTCGCGACCCAGCAGAGAGCAGCTTACCACAGTTTGGGAAACTATGCTCTATGTATTAGTCTTAAAATTCCAGAATTTCAAATTATTCAGAAAAAAGGAGTCCAGGAGTTACTTTCGATATAAAGGGATTTATTCATTTTAAGTAATTGTGTAAATCAAAGTTTTATCTTCCTAGAAAAAATCATACACACTTTTCCCATGATGTCTGCATATTTTTGTAATTGGTATTGTTAATTCCTCTAGAATTCTTGCTTGAATAAATCCATTAAATCCCTCTTCAATCCCTTCAATGATTCTTTTCCAGAAAAATGTCTATCAAAATTGTTATGCGATGTGACTCATAAAAAAATCTCCGGGAAATATTCAAAGAATTCCATTAGAGAATTCCGCTTCATGAAATCCTCTTCTTTTGTTCCTGAAATTCTTTCAGAGTAATTTTACCAAAAAATTCCACTTGTATTCTGAAAGGTATTCAACATGCCTAGGACAATGAACCACAAAAAAAAACAAACAAATTGACTGTTATTACTATAAGGCCATTTCTTGAATGATTCGAATGAAGTTGCAAGAATATCCTTATTTATCGTTTTTTTGCTAGACTATTCGTAAAGAGAAAATCTAATACTAATATAGTTCCAAATAGGTCACAATATTTCATCAAGCGCTCTTCTGAAGATATTATAGGTATGCACGAATCTTCAGAGAAATCGACCGAAATTTCACTAACGACACCTGCAAGCTTTTCCCTAAGCAGCGATTTCCCAAAAACAAACCATCAGGGAGTTTCTTACTCACCAATTGCTGTGGGTCAAGCTTACGTCGATTGCGGGGTATAGGCGTCCCCTTGCAGTGGAGTGAAGAGCTTTTTTTTAGAACGACTTATTGGCGAGCGAAATGTCACACGAGCATCGAATCGTTGGTAGCCGATGTTGCTCAGCAATTCAGTGACCGGTGGCGTTCTCGGGAACTCACAGCCTCTTGGCGACGGCCGATAGTAGTCCCAGCCTTATCCGAGGCAGGGCTACCAGTTGGCCCTAGCCCAGATTAGCCGCCCACATTGATTGGGCAAGGAGGCCCTGAATTCTTATTAGCCAAGACTCACTAAATATCAGGCACTTTCACACAAAATCTAAATTGTACTCGGCGTCTTGGTTGATTTGTGCTCGGAATAAACTTGAAGCTATGCAGTCAGTATGCGACATTCATGACGAACTCTAGTATACATAAATAAATACAAACAAATCTATTCAATGAAAACCAAAACTACGAATAGGGTTCTTAATGACATTACAGAGGAATTCGTGAAGTGATTCTAGGAGGAATCTCAAAAGAATTATCCGTAATGTTTAAAGAGATATCTAAAGAAAAGTGTTAGATAAATTTTGTAAAGTATTTGAAATAAATGTCAGTGTTCTGAAAACGAGGAAAAAGGCGATCCGGCTTGCTTGGGCTTTACGAAGCACTTTTTTTTAGAAGCAAACCCTGATAAAATATTAAATGTCTTTTTGGTCTAAGAAAATCTTAAAGTTCCTGGAAAAATGTTTAAAAGAATTCCTGGAAGAATCTTCATAGGAATATTTACATAAAATCTTAAAGATTTCCTGACAAATATCTTTCATTAATAACTCAACGTATCGTATTTCGGAGTGTTGTTGATCAGTGGGGAGGAGTTGATACCATCTTCAATGTACAATTGTACAATGTACTATGTACGGTCATCGAGGAAGGAAAGGAATATTAGTATGACGTCCAATGCTACTAGAGACCGAGATTGCCTCTGCATTTTCATGGTTTTCACATGAAGGATTTTTGTTAGTGGGAGGGTTCCATAGCTACATGATCAGGAGTCACCATGGTAAAAGACGCGATTCATTTACCTCCAATTTAATAAGTTATCTGTCAGTGCGCCGACATTTTTAATGTCGAACTCTTCAATTTTCAATTTTAAATAGCTGCGACAAAAAAATAAAATAATAGGTACATGTAACTCAATGTTTTATAAAACAGGAATAAAAGCTTATGCCGACACTTATGACGAACCATCCATGGTTTCTAAAACGACTAAATAAATGCCATGATACAAATTTGTGTTGTCACAATCATGTGACATAAAAAAAAAACAAGAGCCCGCTCTCTTAGGCTTACCAAGCGCACTCGAAAATATATTGGTAGAAAATAAGAAAAGTACGTCGACTTCTATAATGCCGAACTATTCAAAGGTTATTTTTAGAAACGCAAAGGTATGTGTACGTTAAAATTATACGAAACAGGAAAAAGGGTTGATACCGACACTTTAAGCGACGAATCATCCAAAGTTTGTTTGAAAACTACTTAAACGTAATGTTGCCAAGATAAAAGATATTAGCATAAGCTTGAAACGAGCTCACCAGATGATAATCTGTCTTAAAATGAGGACCAATATCTTTTTTGCACTCGAACAACACGAACCGGACACAATTTATTTTAACTATGTCGCTCGCTCCATGGGAACGTGCACCGGTGCCTCGAGAAAAATAAAACGATCCGGTATGCTTGGGCTTTACGAAGCACTTCCCAACAAGCACTCATTTCAAATCTAATCCTTATAATATATTTAAATACATTTAAATCTTTTATTCTAAGAAAAACTTCAAGTTTCAGGAAAAATGTCTAAAAGAATTCCTGGTAAAATTATTACAGCAATATTTACACAAAATCTTAAAGAATTCCTGACAAATTCCGAGGGTTAATCCGACAATGAACCGTAATTCGGGGTGTAGTTTATCGGTGGGGAGGAATGGATCATATCCGAACCCACAAGTAAAGTCTGTCAAAAGAGCTATAAATCAATTTGAGTTATCAAAATTTTCAAAGCTCCTTTCGATTTTCCAGAATTTGGTTTGACTTTGAGTTAATTATACTTGGAATAACAGGTTTTTGAGGAAATATTTGATGAACTGTTGAAGCGCTCTTCTTCAAATACACCCGATTCTGTTTTTGTACGGATTTTTTTTACACGGCCGTGCAAAAAAAGATTCCATACAAATTTTTTTGTCAAAACCTTATTTTTACATTTACATTTCGGATGGGGTAACTCATTTCGCATAAGGACGTTTGGCATAATGGACGTTTTGCATAAAGAAAATTCATAGAGGAACAGGTAGCATTTTAAAGAAGGCATATAATTAGGGGCCTTCCTTAGCCGAGTGGTTAGAGTCCGCGGCTGCAAAGCAAAGCCATGCTGAAGGTGTCTGGGGTCGATTCCCGGTCAGTCAAGGATCTTTTCATAATGGAATTCGATGATACTCTATGATTTCGATGATACTCTATGCCCTGACTTCCCTGGGCATAGAGTATCATCGTACCTGCCACACGATATATAAATGCGAAAATGGCAACTTTGGCAAAGAAAGCTCTCAGTTAATAACTGTGGAAGTGCTCATAAGAACACTAAGCTGAGAGGCAGGCTTTGTCCCAGTGAGAACGTAATGCCAAGAAGAAGAATAAGAAGAAGAAGATCTGGAGTGACGAACTACTCAAAGTTTGCTGAACAACTACATAAACGCAACATTCCTACCGCTGTCAGGACGAAAGCATGTGTTATCATGTTTTACTCATTTGAAGGAAAAGAAAAAAAGAAAGAAAGAAAAAGTATGAAACGAGCTCACCAATTTCTAGTGCATCCTTAACTGAGCAGCCATAAATGAATATCAACTCCGTCAACAAAAAACGCAGAAAAAGCTTTTGCACATTTTAAACCACTTCGAAGACGAGCGCAAAATAAACTTGATTGCTAAGGACCTTGCTGAACACGCCCAGCAAAACGAGCGAAAAAGAAAATAAAACTTATCTGCCGACACTAAAACGAACTGTCCCAAAACACTACTGAAACCTTGACTGAAACTCTTCTGCCTACTTAGAACATTTTAAGTTTTTTTTTTTGGGATTTCTAGGATTTTTTGGCCTCATTGTCAGCTCTCCATGAAATTGGTAGAAATTTTTGAAGCCATGTTCCTTGAACATGTTGTTTTACATTTGTACCTTTTTCAAATCTTTCATCAAAGAATTCCTTTGTTTTGCAAAACTTTTACTAGGTTCGTTAATCTATTAGAGATATTTCTAAAAGTCTCATCTATGAATATTTGAAGTTATTCTGATGAAATTTCTCAGGACAGTATTACAGTAATTTCATGATTTGTTTATCAAGTGGTCTTGCAGAAAAAAATCCTAATTATTTTCAGATGTCCATTTCGGACATTTTAAGCTTTTTATCATGAAATAATGTAGGATTTAATCCATCATTTTTCAATCACTTAAAGCAAGGACTTTTTCAACAATTAAGCCAACGATTTCTTAGAAAATTGTTTCATTTCTTAGGATCATACAAAAAATTCAACCTGCTCTAAAGATGTATTATGTAGTATCCATTTGATACGTTACGCTAAAATTAGAAATTATCGATCAATCGCATCCCCCTTTCTTCCGTACCGTTTTTTGTACAAAAATTATAAAAATTGTATATAAGACGTAACGCTTAAGGTTATTATCCAAATTAAACTTTTATGCTCCTAATCGACAATTGCGTCACAGAAATTTGTTTACTTTAGATCGTTATCGTACAAACTACGCCAAATTTAGTCCTCTAAATCAAATGATGTCTGTTTACAATGAGCACTGTGAAATGATTGATCTAAGTATGCCCGGACCAAATTGAAATCATATTTTAACTCACTATTAAATCTTAGAATATAAGAAACTATGTAACTATGTAGTCTACAAATGATTGACGAAATAGATAAATAAATAATTAAATAAATTTCCTTACCTCCTTCAAGAGTTACGTAATTAGTCAACGGAACCTCAGAGCAATAGATTACAATAAGTAAATTCCTCAAAATATTTCTTATTGAATTTCCATAAATGTTACTTCCTAATAACTTTGAGGGGCAATCCTAGAAGAAATACCATAAGAAACTATTGAAACCGTTTCGAGGAGTTCTGTTGAAAACGAGTTATTTCAACAGAACTCCTCGAAATGTTCTCAATGAAATTGCTGAATGAATTTACGTTGGAATTTCAGGAAGTTTGTTCGGAGGAATCACTAGAGAATCTACAGGAGAAATTACTCATAGTATTTTGGAGAAGTTTCTAAAGCTATTCTTTAAAACATTCGCCTTCTTGTCATTACGTTCCAACTGAGATAGAACCGGATTCTCAGCTTAGTGTTCTAATGAGCACTTCCACAGTTATAACCTGGCTTGACATATAATCCTCTGTGATGCAAACATGAGACGATTTTGACACTTTTCTGAGGAGTAAAAATTGCACCCATTTTTTTTTACACAGGTCCTCAAACGATTCGAATGAGGGTGCAAAAAATGCGAGGATTTTTTCTGTACTCATTATCTCTTGTTGCTGTGCTAAACTTTACAGAAATTTCAAAAACACTCTTGAGTGTCCCGCCCGAACAAAAGAGCCCTCGCAGAGTTGTGATGGCACTCTTTTTTATGGAATTTTGCTCTGTTGTGTTTTGTGCTGCATCTTCCTCACTCAATTTTCGTTGGCTCTCTGCTTAGCATTTTTCCGCTCTCTCGCAAAGAGGCAAAGGCAGAACGCTGCCTTAGAGTATATCACCGAACTCTGATGATGTTGAGGAGAATAATCAAGCCTGGTCATCACAACTTCGCGAGGCCTGTTTTGTTCGGGGCACTCAAAAGTTGTTTTCAAATGTGAGTAAGGGTGAGCATAGAAGCAAGAGAAAAAAGGTGTCGGAAAAAAAAAATCTCGCATTTAAATGCACTCTCACTCGAATCGTTTGACGACTCGTGTTATGAATTTTGAGTTCAATTTTTACTCCACAGAGAAACCTCGAAATCGCCCCATTTTTATATCACAAAGGGATTTTGTGTCAAGCATGCTTTCAGGTTAATTCTGTAATTAACAAAATTCAGTTCTGAAAATAAACGATATATCAACAAGTTTTAAGATTTGTGATCAACTTCACCCCATGTTACAGATTGCGTGACGGCTGTGGAAATTGTGTAGAGAAATGAAACGCTAGAGGATTTTCGAACCTCTGTCGCTACCAATGAAATCTTCAGACTTCCCAATCCAACCCAAAACGTTAAACGTCAATCTTTGCCTACTCAATAAATTGAACACAACCACATTTTGACATCTCTTGCCAATTTGAATAGAATGAGGAGAGTTAACGTTATTTATAAAGATACTTAAAAGTGAGATTCTGCTCAGAGGATTCGAATACATTAAAAAGAGTCCTTTAAAGTGTCACGTTTCAAGTTCTTTCTTGCGTGTGGGTAAAAACCAACCCGGGAGCATCATGACAGCTGCAGTACAACGTCAGTGTACCGAAAAAAAATGGTCCGTGGTACTGTCAAACTCAATGAAATCACGAAGAGTGCTCAAAATAGGGCGTAAACTAGAATTATGCTTGATGGACATAAAAAAAAGTTTTACAATTTTGGTTTGGCATTTGTAATATAATTATAAATGAGTGATTGCCAAATTGCGATTCTCTGAAAAGATTTGTACGGCCATCGGGAAGATTTTGTATGGCTCACGAGCAAGTTTGGAATAGTGGTGTGATAAGGTCCGCATGCTGTAACTTGCTTATAGTAACCGATCCTTTGTTTACGAAGTTATTTATTGACCACTTGGCAATTCAAAGCAAGACAAATTTGTTAGGGATCGTTCAAATATTACGTGACACAACAGGGGAGGGAAAGGGTCTTTTGTTGTGTTACGGTCCATACAATAAATTGAAATTTTCCATTCAAAAACTGTTACTTCAGGGATGGAGGGGGTTTAAATTGGCAAATTTCTTCGTTACGTAAAATTTGAATCATCCCTTAAATATTTACGATGATCATTATTTTTTGGGAAATTGACTGTAGTTATAAGCTTGAAATCAATCTGAGATCATATCCAGCTTTTGACTCGCAGTACATTTTTTGCGGATTTGAATACTTGTTTTCTAATAGTCATCCCCAGATGTCTATGTTTCAATCAGATAAGTTTATTGGATAAACTATCCAGCTTTTTAAGAGCGCTAATATCACCAAAAATTAGCCCACTTTTATAAAAAAAGGGATCTAGTGATCTGACGTTTCACATGGGTCGCTTGATATGGACTTATCCACCGGTGCACTAAATTTACTCAGTCCAAGAATTTTGACACTTGGGGAGCATTGAGAAGCGTGACCCGCTAAAGTGTCAAAATTCTTGGACCGAGTGAATTTATCACACCGGTGGACAAGTCAATTGACCGGACCCAAGCCAAACGTCAATATGTTGGATCCCTTCCAGAAAGTAAGCTAACTTTTGGCGGCCATTACCGCTTTTGAACAGCTGGGTAGTTCATCCAATGGACTTATCCACAGTTTTCTATTCATGTCGATTTTTTTCCAATCCAAATCTAAATATTACATAAAATGACATCCGCACCAACACGAATGTTCACCGGATGAACAATGCGTGGATAAATGTGCAATGGAATCGTTTATTTTTCTGTATTCATACATTAATATACATTTTTCTGTATGCAGTAAAAGTTTTCTTCTCGCTGGAAGTTGCAGCATGGCGTCATCGTATATTCGTTCATAGGCTTATTTGATTGAAACTTAGACCTCTGGTGGTGAGTATGAGAAAAATTGAACATTTTTCCGCTTAGAAAAATAACTGAAAAAAATATCACTTTTCGACTTGATTTGATCTCACTGAAACCCGTTCAAATAAAAAGACAAGGACTCCGTCTTCAGCCATTTAGCTGCACAGACTGTAATTTAGCACTAAACAACGGACAAGCATGCTCCAGTGACACAGCCGAGAAACATTCCTGACGAAAAGTTTCAATGGCTGAAGCGGGAATCGAACCCACACCCCATTACACGATGCGTTTAAATGCCTGACGACACTAATCGCCCGGCCGCGAGACCCACAATATTTCTCTTGAGGGCATAAAAGCGATCCACAAAATCAGTTAGCCTGTATTGTGAGTAATTTCTAATGGATTACTTTCCCGCAAAACAAAGCACTAACAGGTCAATTAATCTTTTCACCGAACGAATTGGTGCGCTCTGAAGTTCATTTGGTGCTTAAATTTGGAGATTTTATTAAATTTATTTTCATTGGAAAACGAAAATATCAGACTCGCCCTTATTTCATTTCATTCCATTCGTTGTTTGCATCCGTTAACAACGAAACAAAGGGGTCTATTTTGTAAATCGAGCAGATTCATGTGACTCGTCTGAGCTCATTGTCGATCAAAGTAAGCATGCATATTTCAGATGTCACCCGTCGACTCCCATAGTAATCCAGTCACATAGAGTGACAACTGTCGATAAATTCGAGTGACAGAGCCAAGTCGAGCGAAATTTTTGGTCGACAATGACTCCAGTCGAATCGTTTTTGATCGACTCGACTTATAAAATAGGGCCCAAAATTCCGATCTGCCATAGTGAAAAATCGTGCCGGCAGCGGTGGATGGCCCCATTGTTTACGTTGCAAGTAGGTACGTGAAAATTGCGTTAACTGTCACTTCGCGGGGGGGTTGGTAAAAACACACAAAAGAGATGCGGAAAGTGTCGAAATTTGTACAATAAGATAAATTGTTGGGTAACTTTAAATTACAAAAGGTCGAAAGAACAAAACTAAGAAGGGACAAAACCCCGAAATCGGAGATTTTGAAGCAAACATTTCATGGAAGCATGTTTCTTTCCTTATGAATAAATAATTCAGTAGGTGAGACAAAATGTGTGCTAAAATCTTGCTTCCTTCCAAATTGCTCAGGATTGAAGAAGGATGTTTATGTCATTTAGTAGGTTAAAATATTGTGATGGAAATAGAACTTTATCAACATTCTTATAAAATATCTTTCCACAGAGTCAAAGTTTTAAACCTGTAGGTAAAATAATCATGTAATAAGGATAATGAACACCATTCGGTTTTATCGGGTTGTGGTATGATTCTAGGAATCTGGTTCAGGATTAATACAAATCTCAAAGACTTTCCGCAATCGATGGAACGTTTAGCCAAGGCCATTTGGATGGTTGTCCATGTCTGTCTTTATATTTTTCTCCAGTATACTTTCGGCATCCGACAGGATTCCTCGGTTTTGACATTGACAAATCATTTGCTTTGAGAATTTAGAAGATAAAAATATTTTCAATTGCCGTCTACTAATCATAAATACTTTGAAGATCGAATTTTGATGGTTTCAATAATAAATACCTTAAAATTTACGAGTGAAAATATACATCATATGAAAAAACGTAGAAACGTACTTTGTTTTTGTTTACTTTTCCTGCATTTGAGCAGTCTTAGACTTGTCGAAAAAGTCCCTTAGTCTGAAAATTAAGGATGGTGACACGTTTTGCATAGATTTATAACATAATGACCATAAAACACAAACCTGTTTATTTTACCCCCTTTTTATTTTACTCACAGTTCCCCTACAATTTTAGACTTCTTGGCATTCGATGTTTCGCTTTCGACATGTTTTTCGATATTTTGTCCCTAAACTATTGATGCATTTGAAGTCATTTCACTGCCAACCCCATTTATGAAACATCCGGCTACGCCCATGGTCACAGTTCAAGCTCAAGTTGGGTGTTCTTGTTGCCTCCATTCGTTTCTTCAAATGAACGGGGCTCGTCACGCAAAACTGCGTGTCTCCCTCAATCGCAGAGCCCATGGCCTATACTCGGCGATGCTGCGAATAAGATATGATGGTTGATGCTTTTCTAGTCGCAATCTCGGAAACCGTCCATCGCTGCCAACGGAAAATGGGTGGAGAAAATTGAAGAAAATTCGATCAACTGCCGGTCTGGAAAGCATGGCTGAAATACAGCTCTGCGAGCTGATTTAGAGAGATATCTGCTCCACTCCGCGGTGGATCAACCGGGCAAATTAGCTCCCGGTTCGAGCTCGACTCAGTCTCTTGATTAATAGGAAGAAGAAACGGTAAAAGACGATCATGTTTAATCGGATTTCCTACATTAGTCACTCAAGATCTACGGCTAGGGCTGCTAGCTGTAACAGCGAACAACGCGCTGAGGCTACCGCTGCTGTGATTGGAGAGCACCAACTGAGCCCTCGGGGAAGAGTAATTATCGAGTCGTATCTTTTCCTCTACATCTTCTCCGTTCATCATCATCATCGTTGGTGCCGCCACTATTGCACAGTGGCCGCAGTCCGTGGAAAAGTTGACCTAAAGAGCAAATCTCACTCAAATCGCTCAAAATCTCCTAATTTTGTTTCATTGAAACATAATTTTTGAAGCCAATTTGATAGAAATGGTCGCCTATTTTTTATTTCCGGTACTTTCGATAGAATCGATTGAATATAAGCATATTTCTCTATTTCACTTATAACACCAAAATTTATTGGAATAAGTTCCATGTTGACAATGATAGTATGATTTTTTTTTTAAATTAGTCGGTTTTCAAAAATTGATATACCGTCAACTCTCCATTACTCGATACATATTCCATATCTTGATATCGAGTTAGAGAACCGTAGTAAAAGTTAGTTTTTATGGCTACCTCGATGATTCCTTGGATCGCATTTGCACTGGTTTTGTGTTCAATAACTCAATACCTCCCTAACTCGATGGTCCTTTCAATATCGAGTTATGGATAGTTAACTGTATATAACCCAATATATCTGAAGCTTTGGGGATCTACTATTCAGTACCATAGAAAGACATAAAAAATTCCAAGGAAAGAATTTTAAAACTTCATTTTTATTAAATTTGGCCTGGCTTGGGCCACTATGCACCACCGTCGTCGTCGTATTGGCTGTCGTCAGAGAAGTAACAGCGCCAACAACTCGTCGACTCCTATCTACGATGGTGCTGGACGAATACAGTTGCCGAGAAAATAGGCGAGTAGGTATGGAGGAAGCAACATCACAGTGCATAACTTAGTCATCGATCCAAATAAAATGGCGCTCGGAAAGTTGGGCCCTGAATCTGATTTCTAGTCCGATCCGTTACTAATGGAGCACAGCAAGCAGTATCTCGAAAGTTTTTCCCCTCCACATGGGCTACCACAATCTTACAACAACGTATTTTCTGCTCAAAGATTGGACGCGCTTCGATGCGCCGTAATCATCAAACTGCCCAGGTATAACTTGGAGGGATCGTCATTTCCGGTTTGGTTGATGGGCTCGTGGATATTCCCCCATATAGGCATACATAGTGTTATGAAGGCAAGGGGGCTTTTAGGTGACTACAAGTGTTGTAGGATCATTTGCATGTAAGCGTCTACGACAGCGAAGGTGCAGCGATCAATGTCGTTGCGGTGGTGTAGAGATACATGTTTTGCTGTTGTTTTCAAGGTACATATGGAACTGGCCTGCCGTACGATTGATTGATAGGCAAACGACAGACAAACGGCCTGTCAGCTCCAGGTGACACGGAATGATTGTGCCAATAAGGCAGAGATATTTCGCGGTGCACCCGACGGTGATCAGATCTTAACAGAGCGGTTCGTCTAGTAATGTTCTTGGAGAAAATATAGATGATTTTTAAGACAAGAAATCTGGTTTTACACAATAAGATAAGGACTACTCATTAAATTTGATTTGCACGTGATCTAAACAAATATGTATGGATATGTATGACGCATTCGCCACTCATCCGAATTTTGTCGATTCACTTTTAAGGCGGGCGTTTAGATCGGTAATAAATTTTCGAGCTGTTTAGTAGAATACCTATAAGTAGATGAAAAAACCGAATTTAGTACTATACCATTTAATTCCACTAGAGTTTGTATCCTTAGACAGATACACGTATTTCGACCTCAACTGTAAGACCGTCTTCAGTGTCGTGTAGTACACGAAGACGGTCTTACAGTTGAGGTCGAAATACGTGTATCTGTCAAAGGATACAAACTCTAGTGGAATTAAATGGTATAGTACTAAATTCGGTTTTTTCATCTACGTTTAGATCGGTTTTGTCGGCAATATTCATAGCGCGAAGCAAAATAATTAACTGGATCTTGCGATAATCTCCATATGACACCTTCTAACGCGATGTTGAACAGAAGGCACGAAATTCCATTATCCTGTCGAAGCAACAAAGTCTTGTATAGGAGTTTCCAGGAAATTATACTTCGAGTATTCGAGTAAATTGAGTTCATTCGTTGTGACGGATCGACTTACTGCCCAAATTTGTACCACCTACCAGCAATCGCTTTACACAGCCGCACAGCAAACCGCATGAGAAAACAGGCAAACACCAATCAGAATTTTATTGCCCACCTCATCCGCTGTGCTGTCGAACCAGCATAACCTCCCGATTTAGAAGTTAGTTGAAATTAACGAAATTTTGTATTCTGAACCGCGCCGATCACACCTATAACCGATTGGCCACGTACCCACTGCTGAAGAGAACGACTTTCGTCGACTGTCCAATTCTCGGCTGTTTATAACAGTTTAACAAGAGGGAACAATTGGGTGCGGTAGGTGCTATGTATAATCGAATAAACGGGGACTGTACCTTTCTGTCCAAAATATATACTAAACGATCCGGTGGTGGGCAGTTGGGCCTCACACACAGTCAATGGCCCTCTTTGGAGGCAGGGAACGTGCTGCTGCTGATTTTTTTTTCGGCCGAGTGATAATTAACGATGAAAAGCACGCAAAATTGCCGCTGATTTGCGGTTCTCCCTACTTTCAGTGCGCGGTTGCCTCTTTAATCATTTTTGGTTATTGTCGTCTCCCCCCGGTGGTGTGCGTTGTTGACTTGTATGTGCCAATTGGCAGTCCAAATGGCAAAGGAACGCGATGCCCAAACGAAGCTGGCAGGGACACCCAAATGGGAGCGTACAGTATCGAACGTATAAAATGCACCAAAGACGTTTTCCTTTACAAAATGGTCAGCTTCAAATATCTACTCTCAGCCTTCTCTTTACTAATTAGTATTTTCTAAGAGAAACTAAAATTATCTCCATTTTTGAGAACTATTTTAGACCATTATTTGAAAACACTCTGCTACTTAAGTCGTGAACAGAGAAAATCGATGTTCTAGTTCGAATTTTCATAGCAACTCATACAAAGTGGTCATTTTTACTGACTTTTTAACTCCACCTTTCTTTGTGGCTCTGCTTGGTACTGGCCGTGAACGAAAAACATACCGTAAAATGGGGTGAAGTTGATCACTTTCGAGCGATTCTGTTCTGTAACTCCTATTAGAATGCATGTATTATTACCCATATATTTTTAAAACATGTACTGGTTGGATATCTATCGAATTATACAAACAAAATTTCGACGAAATGTTCATTTAACAACTAAAATATATTTTTAAAATCAAAAAGTGGAGTTTTTGATTCCGGGGTGAAGTTGATCAATTATTGCGATAAGTTTCCAAAAATGAAGAGATATGATATTCACTAAATTTGGGGTCACTGAATCTGGATCAATTCTCAAAAATCTTACAACTTAATGATATATCGGTCAATTTGAAATTTTAATGTTGTAAATTACAGAGCACACCACATTAAACGCCTAAATGTATGCAATTTTCTTTGAAATTAGTAACACGCGCACAAAAAGTACATTTTTTACTCAGAAAATGTTTGTTTATCCACAGCGCAAACTCAAAACTGGATTCACAGAACATATCTGGAATGTATGAAACAGTTTTTTTAAGTGATGTCTTTATATAGCCTTGTCAATAGTCGATTGTTTAGCGAAGAACCCTTCAACAGTTCATCAAACATTTCATAAAAAAATAAGTTTTTCCATGGTATAATTATCGTGAATGGCAAACCGAACTTAGGATCATCAAGAGCAGCCATCAGGTAATACCACGTCACAGAAATTGTGCTAATCGAAATCGATTCATAGGCCTCTTGACAGTTTATACATGTGGGTACGTAAATGATCAACTTCTCCCCACTGATCAACTACACCCCGATTACGGTAGTTGAAAATTCGAAAATAAAAGTAAAAACTCACTTATTTGCACTGATAGTTCCAATCCCCACCACCACCAAATTGCACTCCTCCAATTTTATTATTTATCAGGTCACGTCTCCCTATTGCTACTATTGCATTCCACATTGTTGGCAAAATGGATTTTTTTTATGAACATGAATAGGGAGCCGGATCCTATTTTTGGCACATTTGATTCACTTCGGCAGAGAGTTTTTTTTTTGTTTTTTTTTTTTTTTTTTTTTTGAAAAGCTACAGAGCTTATATTTGGGCACAATGGGCCGTAGTAAAGCGCTCCGTTTTGCAAAATTTCAGAGAATTTGGCCGAGAAAAATCCCTTATAACAAAGTGAATCATAGAAGTGTCCAAGTGGTTCTGCACCCTATTTGTTCTTCTTATAAATTGTCCCTAGATACCGTTTTGCCTCAAACTCCGCATGGCTCATATTCCGCATACTCGGTTTTTGTATGACAATCTGGTTCAAATGATTCAGGTAAATATGTCATCAAATTGGCAGGAAATTTGAAATGAGACAAAATTAAGACATTACTCGGCATTTGAATCAGAATGTTTTTGACGTAGGACTACGTCTTTTTGCGTTGCGTTGCGTTGCGTGGTAACGGAGTATTTTGTAGATTGCATACTGAAAACTGTCATGTTTGTTACTTTACCACTCTTATTCCAATTACTAATGGGAAACTATTTTGGAAGAAATAGCTATCCAATCAGAAGTCAGAGATGAAAAGCTACGCCCCTCTTCTCCGTTACGAGGAAAGGAAAGGATAAGGGGCTGTCCATTAATTATGTAAGGGTTTATGGGGGTAGGGGGGGTTTGGGATTTCTTACGCGTCATACAATTTATTTTTAATTTTCATGTTGAAAAACCCTGAAAATTGTCTTACGTAATTAATGTATCGCCCCTAATGATGATATGACACCTACTTGAAGAGAGGCCAGTGACTCACCGACGCCCTCATAGATGTCAAGGAGTTGGATGATTGGAAGGGTAATGGTCTAGGATTCACAATAAGCGAGTGATGCGACCGAATTGAAATTTAGTGTAAGTGTAATGTATGTTTTTATAATTGGATTAGAGTGAGAGTGTAATATTTCTATCATCGTTGGGAGTGACGCAGCTAAGAAAGTTAATGTCACTCCATGCGCGATTGTCATCCAGGGATGGGGCACAGGTATTTACACCTTGTGTCCTAGCTAATAAGCTTGGGTTTTAGCGCCATTGCTCGCTGTCTGAAACGAGAAGATTTTTTTAACCCTAGCCCATGAAAATAAGCAGTTTAATCGGAACAAACTCACCAAATCCGTTCGTCGGTCTTATGGTCAGCAGCTGTTTCCACAAAAAAATCAATCATTTTGTATATTAATTGAATTCATGTCCTCTATACGGTTTCGTATCTCAATAGAACTACGACATACGTGTATAATAATTTCTGTCGTCAAAACACACACACAATTTGAGGACCTACACTTCTCACAACTATGCGCAGCACAATGGTCATTAGTGTGACACAAAATTTAGATTCTCGCTCCAGTCCACTTTTTGTATTGCATTTAGGTCTCAT
Organism: Aedes aegypti; assembly: GCF_002204515.2. Taxonomy (NCBI): domain Eukaryota; kingdom Metazoa; phylum Arthropoda; class Insecta; order Diptera; family Culicidae; genus Aedes; species Aedes aegypti. The sequence continues at coordinate 245,977,247 of NC_035109.1, forward strand.
AACAATTGTGCAAAATTTCAGCTCGATCAGAGAAACTATATTTTAGCGCCAGCCGTTCAAAGTTTGTATGGGATTTACTATGGGAAAACTTACTTTTACAAATAAAAATCGCCAGCGCCCATTGTCCTCTATAAAAAATCCGAACATAGATCTCGATAGGTATTTTTACGATGAAGAATATTGCCGAAGACCGCGATACAATCCGACACTTGTGAAAAAAAGTTATTCAATGAAAACCTATTGGCAAGGCGACGTTGAATAACACGTAAAGGAATAACAATAATAACAAAGTCGGGCAAAATTTCCGAATAGTCTATGCTTAATAACTTTTTTCACAAGCATCGGATTGCTTTGCGATCTTCGACAATGTTGTTCATCACACCTATCGAGGTCTGAGTTCAGAATTTTTATAGAGGACTATGGGCGTTCTCTGGAGATTTTTCTTTGTAAAAGTAAGTTTTCCCATAGTAAATCCCATACAAACTTTGAACGGCTGGCGCTAAAATATAGTTTCTCTGATCGAGCTGAAATTTTGCATAGTTGTTATGGCACCTAAATGCTATCCAAAAAGTGGACTGGAGCGAGAATCTAAATTTTTCATATAACCTTGTCCCAGGCTAATGGTCATTATTGAATGTGGTTTTCACACTTCAAACAGCACTTTTGAATGAATTGTATCAGAAAGCATTTAGCTGGAGCTATCACATCAATTAAAACTTATATGGTTTTCAATCTATTCAATAAAATCCGGGTAGCGTAGCATCGTTCCGCCGATGATACTAGCGGATTCATTAAAACATCTAGCACGTAGAACCCCTTAGGTATAATATTCGCAAATAAAAAGCACTTTTATCACAAATCGAGTGTCCACAGAATATCACACCCGCCGAATCAATTTTCCACCGGCCGAAAAAGTCGCGGGACCGAAGACAGAATCACACTAATCACAAACTAAAGAAAATCCGGGTGGCGTAGCACCGGCTGAAACACCATCGGAATTGCGTGAAAATCCAACACGTAGAACGCGAAAAAAACGTGACAGACAGTTGAAAACACAACCGTTCGCGGCGCGGCCTACTGCGTTTTTTCTCCATTTGAATCAGAATGTTTTTTGGGGATATTCGTCTCTAGTTCGATGAATCACACATTGAGAGCATAAGCATAAGTATTGATGACCGTACAATTCATAGTTTCTACTCCGTGATTGACCAGAACAATCGAAGTTGCACAAGGAACCAAGAGATGTAGCTTGGGAGTAGCTTTCCATCTTCAATGTACACTTTCGAGAATTTCAGACGTTAAAAAGCCAATAACGGCGCTGGCCACGTCCATTCGGTCATCGGGGAAGGGAAGGAAAGTTAGTGTGATATTAATTGTTACTAGAGACAGAAATCACCTCTGCATGGTTGTCATGGGAAGGAGTTTTGTTGGTGGGAAGGGATCATAGCTGCATGATTAGGATTCACCTTGGTAAGTGATGCGATTCATGCAACCTCAGGTTAAGGCCGCACGGGACGGTGTTTTAATCACCCTCTCCATTTGAAGAAGGAAATCTCAAGAACCACTCAATATATCGATGCGAAAAATGTATCACTATAATTATATATATGTAGTGTACAACCCGATAAATTTTCAGTTTAATCGGTTCACTAAAACTAGAGATTTGCTTCTGCAAAGTTTTGATGATAATTGTTAGAGTGAGACGAAAGATAGGGAAAATAACACGGTCTCGTGGCCTTGCGGTTAGCGGCGTCAGTCATCTAGGCGTATTGTGCCACGGGGTGTAGGTTCGATTCCCGCTCCAGTCGGTGAAAACTTTTCGTCAAACGAAAAATTCATCGCTGGACTACTGGGTGTTTCGTGTTGTCCGTTGCCTAATGTTAGTGATCGTTCAGTCTGCGCAGCCTATGTGCTGAAGACGGTGTAAATTGTCTTTTTTTTATAACACGGTCTCCCGTATGTTGGCTGTTTAGGGTTACTTTTCAGTCTATAATGTATAATATTCATACAAATAATGTGGCGTGATAAAATCGAACAGAAACCGTGCTAAAATCGAGAGTGATATAATGAAGCGATATTAAAACGAACAGTGATAAATCGAGAAACTACTGTAGTAAAACCAAGTGTCCCATCATGGCATTTTCAGTGCACTTATCCATTGGGTGATGTGGACCAAATTCGTTGTAGACACTAAAATGACTTGAAGCGTTTTCTGCTACATCACTTTTCGTCTTGGTGCATTTCCATTGTCAAAATTCAGACTATCTATAACTTTTTAATAAATAGTCCAACAGAAAAATCAATAGTACCCCGAAAATTGAGGTACTTTTGTAGCTCGTCTCCAAAAAAAGAATCGGTTAACCCTCTAATACCCAAATTTTTAGTTTCGATTTAAATATCACTTTTCAAAAAAGTTCTAAACATTTGTTGGGCAATGATTTATTTTTATTCGTGAATTTATGAATTTTAGTTTTTGATTTTTATAATTTTTATAGTTGAACATCTTCTTCTTCTTCTTTTTTTATGGCGTTACGTCTCCACTGGGACAAAGCCTGCTTCTCAGCTTAGTGTTCTTATGAGCACTTCCACAGTTATTAACTGAGAGCTTACTATGCCAATAACCATTTTTGCATTGTATATCGTGTGGCAGGTACGAAGTGTTACAAATCTGCATGGGGTTCCAACTAACTTGGTGAGATTGTTCTAATTTATATTGTATTTATTTATCTTTTTATATCATATATAACTGGGTTGGGAGGGACCAACAGGGCACCCGAATGAAGCGACTTGGACAGGGAGCTTGGGACTGCCTCCTCCCTGTTGTTAACATTTCGTGGATTAAGGGCGGGCTCTTCGACCCCAACTATTGGGAGTATTCTGTCAATCGAGGGCTTGATTGTACAATTGTTCGTGAAAACTTTCTTCTGGAAGGAGATTCTTTTACCCTGCCGCGGGTTTCGTGCAAGTGTCTCTGCTTGCGGGTCCGCACATCCGTTTTTGGCTCTTCATACAGGAGACTGACTGCTTACGAACAACAGCACAATCTTGATCAAATCGCTTTTCAGATTATTCCAGTGCTATAGGCAGATGCCTTGCTACAATAGATGGTAGAACCAAATCATCATCATCATCATGTATATCGTGTGGCAGGTACGAAAATACTCTATGCCCTGGGAAGTCGAGAAAATTTTCAACCCGAAAAGATCCTCGACCGGTGGGATTCGAACCCACAACCCTCAGCTTGGTCATGCTGAATAGCTGCGCGTTTACCGCTACGGCTACCTGGGCCATCCGTTGAACATCCCTATCCTTTTTCTTTTTTTCTTGAAGCCTCTTCTAATAATTGATTTTTGGTAATAATAAAAATTTCGGTACTTCTGCAAATATGAAATTTTTATTTTTTTTCTGGAGCTTTTCCGTGTAAATATAGGAAAAGCAGGGTTTAAATTATTTTAATACTACCAAGCTCTTCTTCTGTGATAGGTTGATTGTAAAAGAAATAAAGAGGTATGATTTTATTTTATATTACACGTAAAATGAACCCGAAGCATTTGGAGATTATAAAAATTATAATTTTTCAAACATTTTCAAAAAATACAAAAAAGTTTCGAAAGTCATAAAAAACTGTCCTAATATGCGTATTATGACCTAAGGTTTAGGCCAAAAATAAAATCATTTTGATTTTTTGATTTCCGAGCTACGAAAAAATATACAAAATTGCAAAGGGTACCCCGTCTAAAGGCGGGGTTGGGTATTAGAGGGTTAAGAAACGGCGGATGGCTCCCTAAAATTGATCATTTAGTAGCAGAAAACGATTTTGGTTCATTTTATATGCCCGATACTGTAAAGTCGGTACCCCATGAGGGACAGTGTAGAAAGCTCGGATCGTCTGCTGCTCGCCGAGTGTCATTTTAATAAATTGCAATTTATTGCATTCTCGTTAGGTTCAGCACATGATCTGGAGAAGTCAGAAGAAAACAGGAGGGTGAGCAGCGAGCGGTATGCAGCGGATAAATCGCTTTATGGATGCGCCACCGACCATTCGCCGAACTACCTAAACGGTTAGCGTTGGTTGATCGGTTGGTGTTGATAAGCTTCATCCAAGGGCTCTCCGTTTTCGGTTCCTTTTGGCGATGTGGGTTTTGAATGCCGATTGGGTTTGGCTAGTGTAATTTGAAATTTTCGATATCGTGAAACGATCCGAAGATCACCTTCCAAGGCTTCAAGGAGCACCAAGCTGTTGAATGCATATCTGGATTTGACAGCTCATACTATCTCATAAAAGCCTTAATATCTGGAATATTGGACATTGAATGCTGATTACAAATTTCTAAAAATATGATCTGTATTAAAAGACGGCAAAAGTGTTCTCGTATATTTCAACACAACTTTTCGATTTGTTTCATTTCGCAATCGGGAAGCTTTTCCTCCTTCTTCTTGCGAATGAAGGAGCAACTACACACACAGGCTGCAGCGAAATATTTTGACACATCATAAATTTACCACCAGTTTCCCCCTTTTTTGCCCTTGAACAATTCGCATTCGTTCCAGACGCTGCCAGCAGAGTGCCAATAAGGTGAGCTCCCCCGCATGGTTCTAACATTGCAGTCTCTAGAAGCCGCGGGGACAGCAGAAGCCACCAACCGAAGTTCTTCTGGGTCTCGATGCTGATGTCTCCCGGGTGCAAAGTGGAGAGGAAAATGATCATAAATATGTTTAATAATTTATTGAACTAAGTACCCGTGCGCGTCTAATTAATATTCATTAAACGCTGTCACGCTGCTTCGCTCTGGCTGTTGTGTCGACAGGCCATGGATCTTCTTCCAGAGGTGCCTTCGTACAGGTATGTGCACACTGGAAAGGTTTCGGTGCTTTGTCCACTTGGGTCCACAAAGAAGGAAATAAAGCAATGTTGCACGCGCGTTGTCACCACCGCTGCTGCAGCTATCAAGCACACCCGGGCCAAAGTTTTGGGTCACACACAAAAGTTTTTAGTCCATATCTCTGTGATTACAGGTCTAGTTGACACACTCGATAGACAATGTTATCTTACTTCGCAGATATTTTGACTAATTGTAATTTATATATTTTTTATACTTTATTGGTATTTGAATATGTGACATTTTACATAAACTACACTTAAAAACCATGGATAATTTTCTCAGTATTGGATTTATCAAAATTTTAAATCAATTCGGCATTAGAACCGTAATCATGAGGGGTCAGGGAGGGCCGTTTCCTCCTGTTTTTTCATGTAGTTAAAAGTCTCTGGTTTTGGCTCGCAGTAGGGTAGATGAACCAGTTTTCGCCACCCTATGTATCAAACAACTGTATATTTCGATACACTGAACAAAAAAACAAGGGAAAAATACATGTTTTTTTAATAACAATTGCATTTAAATATTTTTCTCTCAAATTAAGCAATAAAAACTAAAAAAATGTCAAAAATAGTCGAGTAACTTACAAAAGTAATGAGAGCTCCTTTGTACCAGTTTTCGCCACCCCCTTTCCTGTATTCGCCACCCTGTGTTCCTCATTCGCCACCTGATTGAAATGAGTAGTACATATGTTTTCCGGACGTGTAAGCATTCAATAACTTATGAACTATAAATGAAGTAATACAAATTGAATCTAAATTAATATGTAACAATTTATTTATTTTTTATAAACAACATTTTATTATTTATGCAATGTTTCAGATGTTAATTTCTCTGTGACCTAAACATTTGCTTTTGTCTGTAGACTGACCTTCTATAATGTTATGTTTTCTCTCTTTCTTAAGATTTATTTCTCTTTACTTCTATTCCTTCATCGAATTTGAGTACACTTCAGATCTTCAGTTTTAATTTTCTTATGCTGAATTTTTCCTCGCTTTTCATCATTTGTGTTTTGTTTTCTCTTCAAAACACGGTTTTCTTTCTGCTTCTTCATAGTTTCTTTTTCCAACTTTTTCTGATTCCGTTTCTCTGCTCGTTCCTTCTTGGCTTCTTCAGCTCTCTGTTTGGCTTCCGCTTGCTCAACTGCTCTGATCTTCTTTCTTAGTTCATTCTCCTGTTTTTCCTTCTCATTTTTTCTTATTTCTGCAATACGTCCTCCTGCAGTTAGAACAGGAAAGTATTTTTTTGTATAGTTTCGATGCTTACCGCTGCGTCGTGGTGCAGGAGGAAGAACAAGAAACTCTGAGATGCTGGCTTTTCTAGTTGTCAATTTGGAATTTGTCGTATCAGCTAGTGCACTCGGCGCAGATTGGTCAACAGTGGAATCTACGTATGGAAGATTTAAAAAAATTATTTCAAACTAGTGGTCCCGGCAAACTTCGTCTTGCCAATGGCAAGTTGCCATCAAGTAGGCTGTTGATAAACGCTTTGGATCGTCCCATACAAAATGATAGTTCCGTCCATTCTCTTTTTTCCGACTTTCCCGGTGAATATATTGGGATTTTTATACACACAAACATGTCGGAACCCTTGACGAACAAAACGGAGAAATAATCATTCAGATCAATTGACCCGTTCGTAAGCCATTTCGTGACATACAAACACCATTCCATTTTTATTTATATAATAGATAATAGATAGATAGATAACATGTATAATTTAGTTTTTAGTTTGTCAACTTACTAATACCGGCAGGTTTCACTGCAGATGAGCTGATGGGTATTGCATCAGACTTCACAACTGACTCTGCGATTGGGGTGAATGAACAATCGATGTTAGCGGATTCGTTCAGGGTGTGAATTATATCCTCTTGTGTAGTACCGTCGCTGGCCGAGATAGTAACGTTTCCTTCAGAATCGATCAATAGTTCACCAATAACTGCGCCTGTCTCATCAATGCCAACAATTGAATTTTGTTCATTCATTGGCAACTCCGCAACAAGTGGACGATCTTCAAACAACGTAAAGGGTCGAATGAATTCGTTGTAAAAGTACTGGATAATCCGTTCTTCGTGTGAGAAATCGTGAGTTGATTGTTGTTGGATTTTTGCCAAAGTATCAGCTCCCATTACTTCGATAGCTTCCTTTATTTTGTCCCTATGAATCGGAACAAAGTCCGAAAATACTTTGAAAGGAATTTCTGTATTTGATGAAGGAGGATCATTACTACTGATGGTTAATTGCGAGCAAATTTGTCTAGGGCCTACAATAGTCGGATCTTTGCTGCAACTTGGCTCTGGCTGTATGAGTATCAAAGGTTCACTTGTAACAACAGTTGCTGCCGGGTAATTTGACTCGCATGAAATGTCTGGACAAGCGGATGAAGGCGTACAGTTAGTAGACTTTGCTATGCATTTCGAATAATCTACGTTGTCTGCATTGAACGGAAAAAGTCCGCATACACGAAAACCGTTGACAATGCTGTCTTTTTTGATTCCCTTCGTTACTGCTTTCTCCAGTATTCTTCCAAAGTATCTCAAAGTGAAATTTTCCCCCGGATGCTCCGAACGCCAATCGTCTACTTCATTTTTCCATTGATCTTTAAGTGGTTTGAAGATTGACACGTCCGCGGGCTGCGTAATTCGGGTTGTGTTGGGGTAGAGCGCTACCAAAATTACTCCTAGCTGTTGACACAAGTCCGCTACTTCTACACCAACGTGTGAAGAGTGACCGTCAACGAAGAGTATCATAGGAAGTTTGACGCCTTCTCGAAGCAGAAAGGGATGAAAGACTTTCTTTATATACTGACCAAAATTGTGAGTCGTCATCCACCCTCGCTCGCTCTGCCCAAGCTGCCATTCTTGAGGAAACCCTTGTGCAACCTCTATTCTAATTCTTTGTCCAAGAAGAATGATCATTGGATGCACAACTGTTCCATTGGCGCCAAACGAAAACATCACAGTAACGTTCTGTTTGCTACAAGCTTGTTCCACCTCATATACATTCAGGCTTCCTTTTTGTGCAATTACTTCCTTAGTTTTTGGATGCAAGTAGAAAGAGGTTTCATCTCCATTGAATATACGGGATGAGTCGGAACAAATATCCCGCATTTCATGGTGATCCAGCCACTTTTCAACTTCTGCAAACCAATTTCGGATGTCGTTTTCAGTTACCCGAGCACTAGCTGATGATACTTCCTCTGGGGTTCTAATAGACAATGTAGAATTCCGACGCATGAAAGAGGTGAACCACTTTTGACCTAAAACGAAGTTTCGATAGGTAAACAAATAAAGCAACAATTTCTGATCATTCTTACCGGGACAATCATTTTTGAACGGAGTTTTTCGAGGACTTGCAGTCAGATACTCTTTGACTTTGAACAGCAAAGTACGACGCTGGACTGGAAATCCCCGTTGTTGCATTTCGACGATCCAGTTGACAATTTTGTTTTCTTCTTGTCCGGAAAGCACACTGGATGGACCTCTTCGGGTTGTATGTTGCCATTTATCGCCCCTCCGATATCGTAATGTCGAACGAGGAATTCCGTATTTGACGCTCGCAGCTTTCGCCGTGGAGCCTTTAGCAATCTCGTCAAGACACTTGTGGATTGCATCTTCACTATAAACATGTTGACGGGATTTCGGCGACGGCATTATTCGGGATATTTCTACAATACATAGTAAACAATCATCAAATGCACATTAAATATATTAAGGGGACACGGGAGACCGTGTTATTTTCCCTATCTTTCGTCTCACTCTAACAATAATCATCAAAACTTTGTGGAAGCAAATCTCGAGTTTTAGTGAACCGATGAAGCTGAAAATTTATCGGGGTGTGCACTACATATATAGAATCATAGTGATACATTTTTGCATCGATATATGGAGTGGTTCTTGGGATTTGCTTCTTGAAATGAATAGGGTAATTATGATGACGTCCCGTGCGGCCTTAACTTACGTACACATTTCACTTCTTAGAAAAAATAATCTGATGATATCCAACATAATTCACGAATTTTTGAAACAGAAAAAAATCAACAACAGTAAAAACGAACCGGTGGCGAAAATTAGGAACTGTCAAATTCTGCAGTGGGTGGCGGGGTGGCGAATACTGGCGCACAGTGTACTATTTCAAATTATGTTCAAATTGTAAAAAATAATAATGTTTAGTGTTTTTAATTGATCAAATTGTTGAATACTTACTTACTTTTTACACTTATTGGTGATTGAATGGCATACACATTATAATTATTGTTTGTGTCATTTTAGTTTTTTTTCTCTTAAGCAACATTAGGTTATCAGTAAGAGAAAAAATATAAGCATTGACGTTCATGCAGCATCAAAAGAAATTTAATAAAATCTAATTAAGTTTATCAAGCTGGTATGATATTGTTTTCCTCAAATTGAAGAAAAATAGTGTTATTTACGAATAGCTATCCCAAAATCCATAAACACAATCAGTAACATTTAATACAGACATTTTTTCGTTGGGTGTGGCCAATACTGGAACATGGCGAATACTGGCTCATCTTCCCTATCAGTATTCAGTAGTTACTGAATCGATTCGAAAATAATTACAGAGATGTGGATACAATGTTTAATGATCTTAGTATTATATACACTACCTTATCTAAATTTATTATTTTATAGTATAAAACTGTATAATTTAAAGTTCAAATTGTAACTACTAGTTCTACTTACGGTTGACGACATGAAATAAATAAATAACGCTTTTAAATGATAGTTAGGAGACAACCCAAAACTTTCGCACGGAAGTGTACATTGGAGGAGAAAATTTTGATTTGGCTCGTTCTGCTGATCAATCCAGACCGTGGCCTATGGCTACATGTTCCAAAGAAAGTTTGAATGAAATTGATGATATTACCGAATAGGCGAGGAACCGTTTGGTTTTCTAGTGCGCGTACGCTGGCCCCGGATTAGCTATTCCAGTCGGGTTTCGATGATTGAAATAAACATTTTCCGGACAAAAGCGTGCCCGTTTTACCATAAACATAGCGGTGCCATCGGTGCCCACGCGGTGATCGTTCATTCATGGTTTTGATTGGATTTGCTAAAACAAAAAATCATGATTCATAGTAAATATCACGTACTAGAAGATTTCCTGCTTTCGAGTGAAATTGGAATGTTTGAACTTGGAGCTCTTTTCCATTTTGTCAGCTTGTAGAGTTGATATTTATGCTTTCTGAACCGACCATTTCCGTTGAAAATATTAACAAATTGGTGTTTCGTGTTATATAAAAGTGACCCATAAACATATGGTTGTGCTACTTTTCCTCGTATGTGATTTTTCTAAAACAAGATTCTAGAATGAAGTTCCTATGTATCCCATTTCTTATAATATTTAGTCCTTGCCACTCATAATAGACAAGGTGAACAAGCTGATAATCTAATATGCGCCCTTCTTCACATATTTGATAGATGGTTCTGCCTAGTTTAAAAATAAAACGCTCATCTTGAGGATTCCAAGAAAGATCTGGGCTGCCCTTGTTCGCAAGGTCGACTTAAACGCCATTGACCATTTCAGCATTATTATTACATTGTTTAGCTATGATTGCAAATAATATGATTTGATATCTAAAGAATTTTTGCTCTAACTTTGCATGGGGTAATGGGTTCCTCTTGGATATGCAATATTGCCTGGAATGATTTTCAAATTTAGTAAATCCAACTTTAATTTCTACTGACACAGTTAAAAGAATTATCAAAATTGAGTTTGTAGCCAACAGTTTGATCCATCGCATTTGTTCCTTTAAATATAAATATATGACAGCGTTTTTAGCTTACTTCAAAAACACTTCAAATGGTAGATACATAACTAAAATCTAGTTCACAATTCATCCAGCCAACAAGACACCTTTCCGAGTAATTTTCTGAAAGTAATAACATAAAACTGCTCCAGTACTAAGTACGTCAACGGTAAGGCCGACAACGACGACGAAGACGGCGGTGATGATGATGATAATAGCAGTTTTAATGATAATAAATTTAATGAAGAAATATGTATTGGCTGGCTGCTGTACCACTACTGACTGGGGCAGAAGTGAAACGAACAAGCCAGGGGGTTCAGCTGAGCACTGAACTGTGTCGCGTTTGCTTTTTCTGAACACCGCTACCTCCTTTAAGACGTAGAAGCGAACCAGTCTAGCTCGAAGAGCGTAAATAAAAACAAAAATCTGGACTGTGGGAGTTTTCTTTCCCTGGGAAACAATGGGCGAAAAAATTATAGTTAATAGTTTTTTTTTCGTAACAAGTGTTGTTCTGCTTTTCCATCCGTTGCCTCGCTGGCAGTCTAGATTTACGAACGAAGGAACGTTGTGTCAGAAAGGAGGCCTGCCGGGTGGGTGCATTGCCTCTGCCACCGTTCGTTTGTAGCGAGGAAAAACATGTTCAAGTGATCTACGAATTGCACTGTTTTTCCTGCAGCATGTCGAGCAGCATGCAATCTTGTTTCTGCCGCTGCCGCTGAGCAATTTCACGGTAGTAGGTGAAGAACGCTGAATGGTGTCGCTGCGCTGGTGAGTTCAAAGGGGGCTCTCTAGGCTGGAATTGCGGAGCTTGCATGATATATTCGCGAAATCAGCCAACCGATTAACTGCATGTGGTCGCCTGGAACGGATCAGATTACTGCGCATGAATCTTATTAGGAAAAGATTTAGAGGCATTAGAGAAGCTACATCTGCTAAATCTAGTTTCTTGGCGATTGCACAGTTTCCATACGAGTCCAACGACCACCATCATAACAGTACTTTCTAGAGGTGATAACATTGTTTCACCTCTGGGGCACTATCCCCTGCTGTCAACGGCATATCGCGTTTCCTGGTTACTCTTCCAACTTCTGATTTCATCAGTTAAGGGACTGCACTTGCGCCGTCATTAACATGTCATTTACGTTAATCCAACACGCTTTTACATCGACGATGGCATGCTCAACAGACGGAGAGTAATAATGCTTGCCAGCTCAGCTCATTCGGCTAGCAATTAACATTGGCTACGCCCAAAGCAATGCAACTGACAATTTTATGCTTATATTTTCATTTGCATTTTTATACATAAAAATGTATAATTATATCGGAAAAGGAACGAAAAAAAAATTGCTGGCTTAAGAAGAAATGGCAAATAGTTATTTGGTGCTTACACTGATTAGTGTACAGCTCAAATAGTGCCTCATTTTGCTCACAATCCCTTAAACTTTAAAAACACTTGAATATAGTAGAATACAGCAACAAAAAGTTGCACACTTATTTAATGATCAAGTTATAGGCAATTCCCGCCTAAGGAACCTTGCTGTTATAAGGTTTTGACGTTTTGAAGTTTTCATGTACATGATAAAACACGTGTCAAATGTACAAATTGAAATTGAAACTGCCCCCCGCGTGCTCCGGTGGGGAATCGAGTTCAGTTCGCCTTCGAGCGTCGGGGTCTCTCAAGGGGCTCCGCAGCTTGTAGGTTTAAGCGCCCATCTAGCAAATAGGGATTCGTGGGTTCGATTCCCACCGGAGCACGTGGTTTCTTTTCACAGTTTTAATTTCAATTTGTACATTTGACACGTGTTTCGTTGTGTACATGTAAACTTCAAAATTTCAAAACCTTATAACAACTAAAAGTTGGTAACAAGCATTTGAGATCTTTTTGTAGCATGTGGAGAAGAGTCCAAAAATGCATCCTACAAGGTATACAGCTTTACTGTCCTTCTACGCCTACTTGCCCCATGTTCTATGCAAACCTTATGAACCGCGGGACAAATATGCGTAGAACGGCAGTTTAGAAGTGTCTTGTTTTGTCCATTATCCTCTTCTATATACCAAACAAAACAATTTATATTGAGCTTGTAAAATTTAATTATGTATTTTCTTGAAAGGGTTGAAACTTGTTGGATTAGTTCCTACTAAATGAAATACTGTCATATTTGCAGAACTTTCCCGTTTTTATTATTCCTACGATTCAAAATACATTAGTTTATTAGCAAATATCAACAGAAAAATTTAATACGGCATTTTAAACTCTGTTCAGTTGATGAGTCTAAGAAATAAGTGCTGATCCCTTTGAGTGCAGAACTCTACAAGAGTCTCTTAAAAGTCAGTATTCCCTGTACATCATTAACTCTTAAAGATATTAGTCTACACCAAGATTTCCCAACGTACGGCCTGCGACTTCATATTACGCGGCCCTTAAAGGGTTTGAAAATTTTTCTCATATTTGGCCCATTGACAATTCAACCAACTTGAAATTAGAACATACCAAGACTAACTGTTTTAGTTTTTAATTCGGTTTAAGGCGAAGTAGGCTGTCATTGAAATGTGTACGCGTCGTTGATGATTGTTGCAAAATCATGTCTTAATTTTGAATTCAAGAAAACCTGTTTTTATTGCACTGATGCTTCTGAAAAAGTATCAGTATACTTTCAGCATGTCAGCGCTTATAGTGATACTTTTCTGGATCATTATGAACTATGAGGACTGAGTATTATCATTTGAAATTGCGAGCTACAATTTCAACATGGCAGCCAAAACGAATGACGATCTACTTAGCCTTAAAGCAGGTGACTTAGATCGGTATTTGTTTAAATTATTTTTTAGAATCATCTTAAATACTTGGAAGTGGAAGATTTTTTTCCGCTCTCACATTTTGGTTTGGAGCTTCTTGTAGGACAGTCAATGATAGAATATCAACTGGTGAGCTCGTTTCATGCTTTTGCTTTAGATGGGTTATGGTTATATGGTTATGCTTATGGTCTATGTTACCCATAAAAATGATGCATCATTTCTAGATGATCTTTAGAGCCCTTACAATTGAGCCTATCGTTCACCAAGACGAATCATCTAATTCTTCCTCCTTTTACCATTTTCCAAATTCTCCGTGTTTTCACGTGGAATGCAGAGGAATCAATGGCTTCCTTAACCCTTCAGTCGACGCGCGGTTTGCCATCGTTCGAACCACCACGCTGAAGCTGTGTACGATAAGCGAGTTTTTTTTCATCACTGTTGTACAAAATACAACAACGCGACGACTGAAGTGTTAAAGCGTGTAACACGCCAATATTCCCTCCCCATCCCTAATTGACCTGCATTCGGACGCAGCCTGCACCGGTATTGCTCATTACAAACAATGGGAGCTCCAATTTGTTGACACTGAGGGTGCAACTGATCCCAAGTAGCATCCGTGGATTCTTTGTGCTAGTTTAGTTGTTCTTGCAATAACCGAGTATAGCTCATGCTCATCGTAAATTCTTAATTTTTAAATTCTTCAAGATCCTAATTTCCAATTTTTTTGCAGCTGGTTTTTTTGCATTATCAGTTGGAGTTTAAATTACTGTTATAGCTGCTCTACTGATAAATCCCGATTTGAGAAGAACAATTATAAATAAAAACAAGTTTATAAGATCAATATGGTGAGGATAAACAAAAAGTTTTCTACTATGACTTCCGATAATGGAAAGTCAACCAAAAGGCTAAATTTTCAAACATACAATAAAATTATAATTTCTCTGAATCAAATTCCAATATTCTTACTGAATCCAGGAATCAAATTTTACCAACTCCTGAGAGTGATTCGAATTCGAGGCATTCGAATTCAAAATATATTTTTGTAGAATCCTGAGCAAGGCTACAGGTTAGATTTGGACAGAATCTTATGCGAAACTTCGCAAACTACCGAACAGCTCAATACAAGCTTCAATTTATATTAGATTGTTACTACCTCTCTGTAGGTATGATAGGCAAACAGTTTCTACACTAGATACACAAACATACAGACGTAACACTTAGAACAAATCGCGATCAAAATCATAGTCGAAAGAGCATGTACGCCCAATGCTAAAATCGATGTGTTTGGCCGATGGGCCAATAGATGGCGGTAGTGTGTAAACGTCAAACACAAACAAAAATGATGCGAGCGCTGCGAGTGGTGGATTGACCACCTACGTTATATTTGAATCGAAGATTAAAAAGGTGGTCGATGGACAATGATGAGAGTGTGACGTCTGTTTGTCTGTGCAAGATAAATCGCACTCGCTCTGCGCGCGTGTGTAGCCTACATGAGATGGATGGATATGGGTTATGAAAAGGGTCTGCGTGATCTGTGGGGATTTGAATTTGAAACTTGTAACCTTCTACGTTATTCGGTCACCAAGTGGCTCGGTAGCTTAGTTTGTAAAGCACTCGTCTAAGGCCTGTACTCAAAATGCACCAATTTTATACGAGTGTAACTTTTTTCTCCGTGGGTTCAAATTGATGATAATTTTACATACAAAGGTATCGACCGTGATAATTATATTTTGAATTTGTTTATCGGCATATCGGTCTATTTTGCTCGAAGTAAGAGAGAGCATGGAGAAGAAAGCAATGAATACTAGATGGATAGGTACCGTAAGGGAACGGCGAGAGAAATTGGATTAGATGTTGAAGAGGGCATACCCTATGAAACAGTATTACCGTAATCCGGGGTAACATTGATCAGTTTTTAGGATATTTCTTAAATATTTAATTCAAAAATGCAAATGTTCTGAGTTTTATATTTTTAAAACAAGTACTGCCACCCATAGCTCGTGACTACATACTGTATTTTGTTTTTTGAAAGATTTAAGCATGTTTACAAAAATGTTTTATGTGATTTTTTCATTTAGCTGATATGGGGTAACATTGATCATCCATGTGAACAACGTTCGGTAATATTGAAAATGTCGTTACTTACTTAAATCATGGCCCCTGAAGCCGAATATGATGTCCAAACGCTTACATCTCATTTACTTTTTGAGTTAATTTATAATTAAAAACACCTCAAACTGCGAAATACGCCTAAAAGTAGGCAATTTCCTAAGGGAATTTTACATTCTTAACAGTAATTCGTTAATGTTGCCTAATTGAACATACTTATAAAAGTTTTGACAGCGGAATCGTTTTGGGCGATGCCATTTTTAGTGAGAACCGCATTTTCCTTGCTCATATCGCTTGCAGAACCTATGTGATACATGAATCTTCGGTAGTGTTATCCTTAACCATTGAAATTATTGTTTCGCAAACTTGACAAACTTACGCAAAAAGTTAACGCAATTTTTGCAAAAATCTCAATTTTTAATAGCTCATTAATATAAGAAAGAGGAGCAACATTCATGCTTTGGAAATGTTTCATCAATAAATGATGATACCAACTTTTTACGAGATGAGTCATTCCGATCAATGTTACCCCGCTGATGAATGATACCCCGGATTACGGTACTTGAAACGTCCTTCCTTGTGGCTAACGTCCCCTATGGGAACAGCTTGGTGTGTCATTCTCAAAACACATTTATTTGGTAGGAGATCAACTATCAATTTTTAATATTACTAATTTCCATTCACTTCCCCCACAATTCGAAAAAAAAAAAATCAAAAGCCTTTAGTTAACTTTTTGTTGGTGTAGGCTGTTATATTCAAATATTTTTAATATCTAGGACATGGATAATGCGCAAAATGATACACTATTAGAGTTCTGCACTAATCAGTGTAAGCACCAAAATGATTATTTGGAATTTTCATCGTAAAGCGAAGTACGTACTTCAAAAGTAAAGCACTCAAGTAACATTTCTACTAATTTCAAAAACAATTTTGACAGTTAATCCGGTAGGAGTGAAATACTACTTTTACTTACGAAATAATTGAATGGAACATTTTTTCGTTCTGAAAAGTAACAGCTCCATTTGATTTATATTGCCGGCATTACCGACGTTACGAAATCGACTCTGCTTATCCACAACGTACTGCTTAATAATTTCGGTAGCGGAATCAAAACCGAATTTTATCTACGGGAAATCGGGTCAAATAGAACACACAACGATGTTTTACAGGAAATGAGTGGGCACCAATCGATTCCTCGTATTTATTTGCGTAAGGTAGCATGTTTTTTATTAGCCGTTTGATCGCGGTTGAATTGCGGCTCTATTTGTCTTCAAAAATAGTAAAATGTGTAGTGCTTTGAAGCAAGAATATTTACCACATACAAGGAAATACGAACTCATAGTAGTCCTGCTTGACAGCAAGCTTGTTTGACCACGTCTCCAATGATCAAATGATTCTACTAGGGTCGGTGTTCCCTTGGTGGACAGGCCCTTATTATCGCACTAGTGGCTTTTTACGGCCGTATTGCAATAAATCGCTGCACAATATTTTTTGACTCGAAGTTCAGGAGCTACAACCAACTCTCCATAACTCGATATTGAAGGGACTATCGAGTAAGGAAGGTATCGAGTCATAGAACACAAAACCAGTGCAAATGCGATCCAAGGGACCAACGAGGACCAATTTCTACTAAGGTTCTCTAACTCAATATCGAGATACGAAATATCGAGTAAGGGATAGTTTAATGTATTTATATAAGTACGATTGATACACAGCTCAATTTTGTTCAAATAATATAAAAATGAATAGTTTTGCCTAAAATTTAAGCTCCCTTGCACCTATAGTAGACCTATTGTTCACATAGTAGCACTAATAAGAGAAATTTTTTTTTAATAAACATTTGATAAATTATGAACTTTTTTACATCAATCAAGAGCTTTGATCCATACCGAAACATATAAAAGTTTGTTTTTGATTTATGTTTTGCCTACGCCGTAAAGCTAGTGCTACACACAGGAACAAGAATTAGAAACAGTGCTACTAAAGGCACATGTGTTTCTATAGTGGCACAAGCGATAATAAATATAAAAATATTAGTTTTCGATGTTTTCATATTTTTCACAAATCAAAGTAAAAAGCTTTCAGAAGATTTTAAAATAATGCCGCTGACTTTATATTTCGATTTCATACGAATATTTATCCTTAGCTTTGCGGCAATTGGTACATCAACCCTAATAGAAATGTGAAATTTTCTCTGCATGTTTATATCTGAAGCAAGACTCCCGTTTCCAACAATTGTTCGAAATGATCTAGCTAGCTCACTGATAACCTGCTCACAATATGCTTCACATAACTTTCTTACAAGCCCATCAAATCTCTGACCCTATGCTACACATCGAACATCTGACATGCCCTCCCGAGCAGAAGAAAATTGCTGCAGCATACCAAACCAAGGAATTCCATATCAGAAAATGAATGAGGTATGCACGATCCTTTCCGCTCAGTAACCTATAATGTATCATACTTATTTTAAAAACACCATATTAAACAACACCAAATTGAGGTGTGCATAATAGCTGAACTACTGAACAATATCGAATCAGGGTATAATATATAAAACTATGGTGTACATAGAAAGGTCCGAGTTGTACGTTTCTACTCGGGTGGCATCTTGTCGTTGTCATCAGCTCGCGCAAACATTGTCGTAAAATCACACCCATGAAGACCATAAGCCACACTCGGAACGGATCCGTAATGTTGTTTATTCAGATCAGACCTTCCTGGGCCCATCACATCCATTGGGGCGGGCGTGTGCCTGTCTAACTGCTTGTTTGGTCGTCTGCGCATAATAAGATGCGTGGGAGAATATGCTAATTGGTTGCTATCGTCAATTTAACCAAAATGGTTCCATGTTCGAGATCTGGGCGCCCATCATGGTTGGTGGATGGTTTCGTTATGCATGTAACACACATTTCGGCTAGGGACGACTTTGAATACAAAGCAATGTCGGAGAAATGGGTTCCCAGGCTGAAGGAAATTTCTACTCCTCTCTGTGTCGCCTCGGCCCAAGATGATTAAACGAGTGGCACGCGTTCAGTGATTTTACACCTCGGGAAAAATATGAAAAAACGAGGTTAAAGTACAAACAATGAAAGTTGTTTTTGATGGGATTGTTTTCAGGTTCGTGGTGGTCTGATGAGCGGAGGGAAGCCTAAATAGTTCCATCAAACATGCTAAACGAGATAAGTTGTGACCGATTCACCTGACCAAAGAATTAACCTTAAAGTAAAGTGGGGTAAAATTTGAACTTTTGTGGAATTCGAGAAAAACTACAACAGTTGAACATAAATAAATACTACACAGTGTACCTTAAACATTTCATATTATTTATTTAGTTAACATCTAAACAGATAACACTGGATGAACAATTTCACGCCACAACACTAGGTTCGTGGCCGCATCTATCCATCCTCGGTTCTGGCTCGTTGCGTTCCACATCTTCTTGTACCAACCAGATTCGAAGCGAACACCATCTTTGTAGGGTTACTGTCCGGCATTCTTGCAACATGCCCTGCCCATCGTATCCTTCCAGCTTTGGCCACCTTATAAATACCGGGTTCGCCGTAGAGTTGGGCGACCTCATAGTTCATCCTTCGCCACCACACACCGCCAAAGATCGGCCTAACCACCCGACGTTCGAAGACTCCAAGTGCTTGCAAGTGCTTCTCGAGCATCGTCCACGTTTCATGCCCGTAGAGGACCACCGACCTTATGAGCGTTTTGTACATGATACATTTGGTGCGTGTGTGAATCTTTTTTGACCGCAGCTTCTTGTGGAGGCCATTGTAGGCCCGACTTCCACTGATGATGCGCCTCCGTATTTCACGGCTAACGTTATTGTCAGCCGTCAGCAAGGATCGAAGGTAGATGAACTCGTCGACCACCTCGAACGTATCCCCGTCTATCATAACACCTAGGCGAACCCTGTTGCACTCAACACCACCAGCTAGCATGTACTTTGTCTTGAACGCATTCACCACCAGTCCACTTTTGCTGCCTCGCGTTTCAGGCGGGTGTACAGGTCTGCCATCTTTTTAAAGGTTCGTACGACAATGTCCATATCATCCGCGAAGCAAACAAATTGATTGTATCTCGTGAAATTCGTGCCCCGGCTGTTGAGCCCGGCTCTCCGCATTACACCTTCGAGCGCAATATTGAACAACAGGCACGTAGTCCCCGGCGGGATCCAAACGAACTTAGTCTCGTGAGCTTCCCGGGAAAGTTGTTCTCGTCCATGATTTTCCATAGCTCTACGCGGTCGATACTATCGTATGCCGCCTTGAAATCGATGAGAAGGTGATGCGTTGGGACCTGGTATTCACGATATTTTTGAAGGATTTGCCGTACAGTAAAGATCTGGTCCTATGTCGATCGGCCGTCAACGAAGCCGGCTTGATAGCATTCAACTAATTCGTATACTACAGGTGACAGACGACGGAGGATGATCTAGGAAATACTTTGTAGGCCGTATTCAAAATGGTGATCGCTTGAAAGTTCTTACAATCTAACGTGTCGGCTTTCTTGTAGATGGAGTATACCCAGACAACCAGAAATCGCATGAAAGTTCACGTTACAACTCGTTTATTCATACTAATTACATCAAACCCGCAAAACACCGTGGATAAACTCGTCAGATTGATGAGCTTCCTCGCATAAAACATTTCTTTTCTGAGTTCATTTGTTCATTTTGTTTCGTCTCGTACACTTGCACAAAGTAAGTCGAATCAATTCGTAGCAGCTGTCAAATCATCATTTGTTATCATAAGCTAAGTCGCATAAGATCACAGGTTAGTTCTGTAGAATATTTATACACTCGCATTGTATGTTATTATTGATCACATAATATATGCACGCATATCGCCTCCACTTTTGTACGTAGAAGGCCTTTTCGCGACATCTTATAAGTGAAATGTTGCACATACAAGGCCTCCAGGTGATTTCGTTATACGTACATTTTGGTTGTCTGGGTATTACCCCTTCCTACCACTCCACCGGTAACTATTCTGTTTCGCAGATTATGCCTATCAGCCGGTGCAGAGTAATGGCCAGCCTCTCCGGTCTCATCTTTATGAGTTCAGCTCCGATACCATCCTTACCAGCAGCTTTATTGTTTTTGAGCTGGTGAATGGCAACCTTAACCTCCTTCAAAGTGGCGGCTGGTTGGTTTCCATCGCCCGCAGTACTGACTATGGCATTTCCTCCGTTGTGCCGTTCTTCTGTGTTCTCAGCGCCATTCAGGTCTTCGTCGAAGTGCTGCTTCAACTTTTCGATCATCTCACGCTCGTTCGTCAAGATGCTCCCATCCTTATCCCTGCATATCTCGGTTAGCGGCACGAAGCCGTTGCGGGATGTCTCCTCCAAGCGGCGTTTTTTCTCCCGAAATAGGCGGGTCTGCTGTTACCGTTTCCGTCTATAACGTCCCACGTTCTGCCGGGTCCCTTGCTGTAGCATGACCGCCCACGCTGCATTCTTCTTCTCCAGAATTTGCCTACATTCCTCGTCAAACCAATCGTTCCGTCGACTCCGTCCCACGTACCTGAATTTGCTCTCAGCTGCGTTTTTGAGGGCTGCTTTCACTGTTCTCCAGCAGTCCTAAAGAGAGGCTTTATCCAGCTTATCCTCTTCCGGTAATGCAGTCTCGAGGTGCTGCGCGTACGCACTTGCGACATCCGGTTGCTTTAGCCGCTCTAGATCATACCGGACATTGTTAACGACGAAGAGTTTTGGGTGCAGTTTAACCATCACCAGATAGTGGTCAGAGTCGCGATAGGTCCTGACGTGGATAATGTCGGAGAAGTGCCGTCAATCAATCAGAACGTGGTCGATTTGCGATTCTGTCTGCTGTGTTGATCTCTAGGTGCTGGAAGTAGGTTCTACGATTGGCCATATTCTTGGAGGCGGCGAAATCAATTAGTCATAAGCCGTTCTCGTTCGTCAACCGGTAGATGCTGAAGTTTTCAATAGTCACTCTGAACTGCTCCCCACGTTAAACTGTGGCAAGCACGAAGATGCTCTATAACCTGAGAAATCTTCGACCCGAAAAGATCCTCGATTATGGTCTTTCTGAATACCTGCACGTTATTTGAGAAGGCTATTTGAACCCTTTACGAAATCCCGGAATTAATCTTCTCGTGTAATTTGAGGCATTCAGATAGTAGTGTAATAGAATAGATAATTCGACGTTATAAATTGATTTACAGCCTCTGTTCTATTTTATTACTGCAAAATTAATGCAAAAAAAAAACTATGCAACCAATAGCTGAGAAGATAATAAAATCTTAATTCAGTTGAACATATACTTATTCCATAAAACATAGAGCTTGAATAGATCCAAACACTTCTACGCTACATCAAATGAAAGGTCTAAGCCTACGGTATATACGCAAGGCAAATATAAAATCATCAACATTCTCAATTACCCCCTGGACATCTACGCATCAGCACCATTGATGATGTCGACGATGATAACAGCATTCGCGAGGTGCACCTGTACATAATCTTTGGCATCTGAGATTGCAGCTGAAAGCAAGCTCTCAATTAGATGGCGCACGTCTCGTGGTGAACTCCGTAATTAGTCATTGCAAATAAGCAGCGTTGCACTGTAACCGGGAATTACGCATTCGGAGAACATCGAGCTTCGCATCTTTCGTGTTCATCTAATACTCGTCGTCTATTTACTGTGAATACACATAAAAAAGTAAAGGAAATCACGACTCATCTGCATTTGTGGGCAATTAAAATAGCGTGTTCGACTGCGAGACGTTGATTGGCTTCGGAAAATGTACATCACGTGTTGGTTGTAGGGCAAGCTTTGGTGACTCATTTCGAACATGTGCGCCCAACTCTACACTTTCGGGTCCTACGCCTGTAACTAGGGGTCATCAACATTTTTGTGAATGAAACGCAATTTGTTGTTGAAACTGGAAGGAAACCCCAACGAAACAAAAACAAGAAAGACAGTCCGACACACCTGTGTTCACTCGAGCGGAAACGACGTCGACGGTGAGGACGACGTCTTATGCGTCTGCTTTTCTCCCCTTGCTTCTTTTTTGTGTGACCCACGATGATGGAACGTTAAAAAGTTATGCGCCGTTTCCCTTCGAGCCCAAGATAAGGGTATTTAGAACATGCGAAAAGTATAAGGTCCACTACGTGAGCGTAGCTGGTTTTCCATCAGGGGGAGGGGATTCGAACGATCTTAAGGTGAAGACGAAACGAAGCCAAACTTAAAATTTTCAAGAGCACGCATCTGGAGAATCAAACATCCGCTTAAGCTGAAAACTTAATCGATTGATCACTGGCTGGTGGTGACCAATCGATTAGGTATTCAGCTCAAACAGATGTTTGGTTCTCCAGATCCGTGCTCTTAAAAATTTGAACTTTGGCTTGGATCCATCTTCACCTTAAACATATTATTCGCCAATTTCTTGCAAGAAAAAACAAGTCTCGACGCCTTCCGCTGACTTTTTGTATGAATATTATAAACTTGTATTTGAAACGTAACATTAGGAAGTATATAAAACGAGTCCAATTTGCGATTGAATTAATTTTATTGGACAATGGATCAGTTCGGTTTTGAGCGATTTGAAAAAAAATGTAGAAAATCTTGAATTTTGAGCCATTGAAAGGTAACACTGCAGATACATTCTGTCAAATACATGAACGTTACATTGGATTTATAAAATTTTTGATAGGCTGTCTAGCATTTTCCCACAAATTCGGACTTTAATTAGGAACCATCACCGAATTTAAAATTCTACATTCTTCTAGATTTATATAATCAAAAATATAAATCATTCGTGGTTTTTCCTGGAAACTTCATTAGAATCAATCTATGTCGATGTCGAAGATTGAGAATATTGAAACTTGGTTGTCGGCATACAGTACTGTATATGTTAATAATAATAATTTCTTCAGGCAGTCTTCAGCAACATCCAATATAATTACCATGAATTTCTCCGTAATTTACGTAAATTTATAGCAATTTGTTTTAAATGACGCTTTAAGAAAGACAAGATTTAGAAAGGAATTTGTTTGTCTTTAACAAAATGCACCGGAATTCCAAGATTGATTGTTGAGGACGTCTTTTGATAATTTTCATTTGAAGTTTACGTAAATTCCTGGAGAAATTCATGGTAGATTTTTTGGAAGTTGCTGAAGACTGCCTGAAGAAATTAGCCGGGAAAGCCTTCCTGAATCGATCTTTATCGAAAAAAAAAGTTCGGCTCGCAAGATCCTTGAAAGTATTCTAATGACTTCCATAATAATAAATTTCGCCAAACTCAGTTGCGAGTTCTGGACGTCGGCCAGAGGGAAAGGAGGTTCTATGGCCCCCGGCATCCCTCTGGTTACGCCCATGCTATCCCCACAAGAAAGCGGCAGGTTCCTGTTGTTCCACGTTTCCGTTATTTCAAGTCGTCTGATCTGAAAGAAACTGCCTTACCAAACACCCACATACCAGCACTACTGTAAAAGCGCGATAATTCGTTTTGATATGACAAGGTACCTTTTAGTTGTGGTGGTAGTAATAGTTACAGGTGGTTGAAAGTGACCCCGTAGATATGCCTTCATTGGCAAGAACTAGCACAAAACATGCACACCGACCCATTCACTCGTAAGCAAGAATTACGAAAAAGGAAAGGTTCTTCTTGCCGCCACCTTCTGTTGCGGTGTTGGTTTGGATGGGAACAATTTTCCCACGAAAAATCAACCAACTGGGACGAGTAACGTGGAGTAACTACGCTCTTGGGTCGGTGGGTGTTTGCGTCCCTTGACCCTGATGGTTGGACTCGAAGGTGCGATCACCGACGCGGTTGTGAATTGGTGCGGAGAGTAACCGGTCATGCGTTTTCGGGAAGTGTAACATTTGTCTAGCGGGACAGAGGGATATGCTCCGCACCCAGAGTATCGACACTTGACTTGACAGAATATGCAATGGGACAAATGATGTCTATGCAAAGCTGAACAAACGAAAAATGATTTCGGTAATAGGAACATTTCTCGCATACTCTGAGATAACGCCCTAAAAGCCATTGGTAACCATACACACATGGCTCATTGTTTCTGAACAAGTGAAGGAATAAACATTTTCCACTAAATTTAATTAAATATAAAACAACATTACCTACATAAATTTATAATTTAAATTGGTTTACGTTCATAAGGCATTTGAAATATTTTCTAATGTCTGGTAAAGAAAACCTTATAAAAACATTACAAATATCTATTAGTCTATGCTAAAGTATCAAAATGTTTTTTTTTCTCCCTTGGGCCCCACATTTGTAAATCCGGCCCTGGGTACAACATTACACATTTGTGGCTTTTCATTTAGTTCTTTTGAATTAATTATTGATTTTTTTCTATTTCCAGGTAAGTCGCAGTAGCATTACAAAGATGTAGTCAACACATATAAGTGTACAGTGTAAGTACGGTAACTCAAAACTTTGTTTTAATTATGGTTGACCTATATAAAAAAGTGTAGGAGCAATGTAGCATACTCCATAGTTTTATATTCTTCTATCCATATGTGCTTTCATAAAAATCCAGAACAAAACCAACCTCCACCAACCGAAGCTTTTCAATAAATACACTATCGTATGAGATAGCCAATACAGTACAAAAGAGGAGGCGATATACGCACATTCGCCATTAGGAGGCATGTAAGATGTAAGTATACCGCCTCCACTTTTGTACTCTCATTCGTTACTATATACGATTGTATGTTTATTGAGCTCTCCCAAAGGCTAATTTTGAGCAGTTAACAATTCAATAGCATTTTGGCTTTCGTGTGGTTTTAATAATATTTGTGATGGTAACGTAAAATCCATAATAGCTAAAGCCGGCATTTAAAGCTGCTAAAAGATAACGTGTTGTAAGTAGGGTGACCATCTATTGGAGATTCAAAATATGCAAAACATTTTGCAAATTTCACAATTTTCCAGTGCTAATTGTATTTAGCTCAAATTCTCAACATAAATCATATTCCGAACAGCAGCGATTACAAATATTTTATTTTTCCGTTTTTTAATGTTGAAAACTTGTAGGTACAATCTTGAGAAACATATTTTTAACGGTTCTGAGCATAAGTATAAATTCTCAAATATAACTAGCATTTTGCTAAGACAATCATCTGTCACTTCAACAAAGACATTAGACTGTTTTGACTGACAAGTATTTTTTCAAGGTTTTGTTTAAAGTTCGCTGAAAACCACAGTTGGAAACCACAGTCAGACTGTCGTTTAAAATTACATCAAGCATCTCTAGTCTAAAATTTACTAACAGGAATCCTTTAAAAATCTACCGAAGGTCTCATAACTTCCAGATATCTATTGAGTTCAGGAAATCCTGCAAAAATCTCGCCAGCTATTTACCGATAATTTTAAAAGCAATCTGCTTAGGGTGTGATCAAGATCTCGCTAGGAAACTACTAGAATTTTAAAAAACAGCCAAGAAATGTCAAAAGCATATCGAAATTTAAAAATATAAAATTACATCCGCTTCACGTCTTTTCGTTTTCTTTAATATTGTGCTCTGCAAGATAAATCCACGTAATGCGATTATCTGAAAATGTCGATATACCGCCGCAGTGATTATGAAAATCACCAAATGTTTCAGATTTAGCAAATATGAAACATTTGTGTCCTTGAAGAACGAAAAAATCCAAGCCTACTTGCATTTTGACGTTGCGTTTGAATTGCGCGCATATATTCTGCGCGTTACCGCCGCCGCTGGATGTGGATTTAAAATGAGCGCCGCAATAAATGATCGTGCAAGGAAATGCCGCTTGGATTCTTTAAATCATGGTTTCACAAAGAATCTGTCATGAACTATTTAGAAGTTTCACAAAGAACGTCAAGTTATCATTGAGTTTTCGTGATAAGGATCTCGCTAGAAATTCACGAAAAGTGCTACAAATAATTAATCAAGATTTTTGATACAAATCTGGCAAACAACTTCACTGGAAACCGACAGTTTTTTTCCACACGATTCTTAGAGACATTCGTTAAGGTCTTTCCAGAAACTCATGGACTGCGAAAAGCTAGGCTCCCTCGTTTAAATTTGAAGTTTCGGCCACGCCAAAAATATTCAATCCACTGAAAGATCAACCAAATGATCGTTGTAATAATACGCCTAATAATGGAAAAGCTTCATTAAAATTGCAAATTGTGCTTTTTGAGTACATATTCAATGATGCATCCGTAAAAGCTTGCTCATTTAAATTTTCCTTGAGTTCCAAAAATATGGAAAAATAATAAAAGAATGCCGCATTGCGATGCATAAATATATTGCACAAATATAGGAAGCAGTTTTATTTTCCCTTATTTACTCCAATCTGTGCTGAAACTAATAATTGGGGTTTTGGAGATCTCTTTCATTCTGATAGCTATAGATTATTGTAAAAATATACCAAACATGATAGCTTGGTGATAATCATAATCATCAAACATCGATTGAACCTGAAGGTGTTGTGATACAGTATAAAACGCACCCCAAATTTGTGAATCATGAAAATCGACATGGATTTTGGAATAGTTGCCATTTGAACATTTTTTTTTTGTATAAGGATAGCTTTTCCTAATCCAAACAATCTTGGATAGTTCACGGTGTTCGTCAAGCAAGAAAAAGCAGGACAAAACTTGAAATATTAAAAATAAATCAGGACGCCCCAAACCAATCTCAAAATCAGGACATGTCCTGCTAAATCAGGACGGATGGTAACTAGCGATGGGCGATTTTGAATCGATGTTCTGAAAACCGATTTTTTTGTTCCGATTAATCGATTTTTTGAATCGATGTTACGAGCACTCCAAATCGAATTTTTTTCATTCGATTTTTGTTTCGATTCAAAATGATGCAATTGATATAAATTTTGTAATGAGTTGATGAATTATCAACCTAGTTTTGAATTGGGCTTGAAGTGTTTAATATATAATTTTAAATTTCAAACGTTATTCAAATGAAAGAATTTGAAAATTATATGCAATTGTATTTGGTCTTACTTTGACAGCTTGTTTCTTTAAATTTCTTGAGCTTGAAAATTAAATCGATTCATAAACATCGATTCAAATCATTCGATTAAATCGGTGAATCGATTCGACATCTTGAATTTGAATCGATTCAGCAACATCGATGTTTTGATCAAACTTGCCCAACGCTAATGGTAACCCTAGTTGTAATTTGGCGCAAAACCTTATTGTGACAGAACCACAAATTTTCGGCTACAAAACCAGCTTTGTATATACACCTGCATTTCAGGAGAAGCTCCGTTGAATCTGCCGAGCGGCGACACTGATGTATGCATTCCACTCACTGATCGCGCTACGCAGGATTCTCAAATTTCTCAAACTTCCAACACAAGCGCATGGAAAAATGGTACAGTCGCCCCACAGTTATGGATCAACTAAGGGTCATTTTTCAGATCAAAATATGATTAAAAACATGGAGACGCTGTACAAATCAAAATTACCTTCCTGGCACTGCAGAATATAGTTGTTTTTGAGAATACACCTCAAAATTCGCGGTTATTTACCAAAATGGGTCGATTTCAATAGAAGTTCCTAACGGTGTCCACCCCACACATGTGGATCAGTGGGAGAGGAGGATCCTTATTATGGATCAAATCGACTGATATTATAGATCAGAACACTATAAAAGCAATTCATCTGCGAGCAGGGATTGAATCCTGAGAAAATTGAGAGAATCTCTCACGTATCGCTCTCTGTAACTATCATAACATGCTGCACATTATGAGAGACTGTTTAGTGTTTATCGTCTACTGCTACAACTTTGATTAGATTGGGGGGATAGTAGAGCATGATAAAACCCCTCTAAGCATGCCCCAAGACTGGAGGACACTATTGCTATTGGAAGTTCGTGGATTGTTTATCGTGCCAGTAAAGAAAAACACCTGTCCCCAACGGTAAACAAGCGAGAAAAATGGATTTTATCATCGCTCTCTCTTTGGGGCTCTCGCTCACTGCTCTCGTTTATCAGACTTGTTACACATTGCGATACAATGACGATCGTGGACTGCAACAGATGGGATGTTTTTCTTTGCTTGCTTTGATCGTGCTTCAAGCCTGATTTGCTACTGAAAAGGAATCGCAAAAGAAATTTCTTGCCGATTCCTTGCAGAAATTTTCTACAGCGACTCCCATTTGATCTGACATTTCTTTTCAACTGCGTACTGCAATCAGAAAAAAGCGCATTCTTGATCGATTGCTTGCGGAAATTTCACATGCATCAAGATAGGCCGAGAAATTACTTGTCAGCAGCGAATCAAGCTTCATACTCAAATGAAAGCGAATTCTGCAATGCCTGTCTGCGAGGTAAACTAATGGTGTGTTCGTGAAAGCATACGTTTTGGCGTTTCTTTCGGATTTGATTTGATTATCTTTGATTCATAACTGTGGTATGGGTTTCAATGCCTCACAGTTATGAATCAACGCTTCTGGGAATACGGTTGACTTTTTATATCCCACGGATGAAAAAAGCATATTATGAATGATTGCAATGCTGTACAGATTTATGGTTTACGTAGGTAAAATGTGTTCTGCGAAATTGGACCTGTATTGGCTCGAAAATCAAATCGCGATTATTTTTTCAAATCGACATAAGTAACTTTCATACAGTTCTGATAAAATTATTAAGAAGAATCACAACCTGTCTTCTAAAATTGTATTAAAATGAATCAACTTTTTATTATTTTTTCACCGATTGCATCTCATAAATTTTACATGTGGTCAGCTCGCGTAAAAATCTTCCCACTGGACGAGGATTTTTTTTTGAGTTCTTCGTGCAAGCCGAATGATGGCGTTCAAAACTCTCAGTTAATAAGTGTGGAAGTTCTCATAGTACATTGAGCTTAGAAGAAGGCTCTGTCTTAGTTCAAGCGTAACGCTAGAAGGAAAAGGATGTGTGCTAACATGTAGGAGAGGAAGTGAGTGCTTACCTCATTGAGTGCTGAGCTCCAAAAGTGTCATATTTTTTATGTTAAAAACCGGAAACGATCAATTGGCGGCATCAAAATACAAAAATAGATACAAATTGTGCGTGAGTATGAAAACTCATAGATTGATTCATGTCCATTTCTGTCGAACAACATCGGAAATGATCCCTTTCAACACGCACTTTTTGTCGAGCGCACGATTGCTAGAACCCCATAAAAATATGATTACTCTGCACGATGGACACGCACTCGGCCGCAAAATCGTGATCACTTTGTATTAAAAGTACATTTGATTTTATTACAATTTATAACTGCACGGTCGCAAGCGAAACGCGTGCGGTGACACTTACTGAACTTACCGAAGAATTCCATAAATCATAAGCCGTAATGTATACGCGAAACCTCCGGGAGCGTGTGGCGCCAAACTCCCATCCGTCGCGCCAGGCCGTCAATCGCGAACCAGGTCCGCAGGCAGGCCCGGAAAGAGAAACGGCTCTGGCATCATGATCCGAGCATATGTCATCGTCGAAATGCGTTCGTGAGTCGTCGCCACCAACCGCCTCCCGGTCGATGCGATGTGGGCAACATTTTGAATGACAGACACCCACAACATCAGCCGCGACGACACGACGACAACCAACATCGGCGGTTAACCGCGCGAGTATCCACTTCCCAGAACTCCACCGAAATAAATCGGTACGAATTCGTTGGTTAGAATTTTTAATAGCCTGCGGTGGATACTTACTGCTGAACGGGTCGAAGCATGTATGTTATGCTAGGGTTTCTTGAAAAGGTATTTGCAGAGATCGAAGCAGACTTACACATTTGCTCCTACACATTTAATACCTTCAGTAAAAAATACAAACTTTCATATAAGTTGAGGGGTCCAAACGCAAAAGGGTGTAAGTGTCATTTTGGTCAGTATTGAGTCAAGTACTTTGAAATATTCTTCTGTTTCCAAGTTTTTGAACGGTACTCTGAGTTGATTTTCCCGAGTGGTGTGTGATTCGTCGAGCATGTTGAAAGCTCCTTTGTGGGCGAACGATGGAATCCGGATCAAGAGTGATTGGTGCTCTGTGTCATCAGAACGATTGTTTACATAAAAAGCAAAAGTGTATGACTGCACAACAGAAATACTTCTGTTACTTTGTAGTCATATTGTAGATTCGATTACACCTTGATAAGAGTCTATACATTGTACCCCAATCGGGAAGCATCATCGCCAATCGACCATTTGCATCGGTCCACGCATGACTTCACTCAACTAGCCGCGCATAGTTGGATGGACAAGATTTGCGTGCATTAATATGCATGATGATGGCCGGCCACGTGTTTCGTGAGGGCACGAGCCCGAAAACGGGCTTCAATATTGCCGCGAAAAAAGTTAGTCATAAAGTACGGTGTGCAGTGAGCCAAAACGGTTGAACGGTACTCAACAAAAGCAATGAGAGGAACCCGGCTTACCAACCAACGTCTTGGATCCGTGGCAAGACGAGTGGATTGGGTGTCATAGTTTTGCATACAAATAAATACTGCGGCAAAAACGACACTGGAATAGATAATCTCCCGGCGATGGAGCGCGAGGCAGGTGGAACATGCAGTCGTAGACCAAGAACGCGCAGAAGAGGGAACTTCAAACAAATTTACAATCGGCCAAAGTGTTCGGAAAAGGGCCATTCAATTGTTATTAAAGGCTATTTGTAGCTCTATGAACTTGTCTGCACTTTGCTCAGTGTGGCTGTGCTTATAAATAGGCATTAAGTGAGCAAGAGCAGAAGATCCTGACGATGAATGGTGCGGGTGTGTGTGCTGTGTTTGGGATCACTTCGTGGTGGCGACCAATGTGCCCTGGCGGGATTTGGTACCGTATAGGAAGAACTCCGAGGGTGACTCAATGATATAGGAGGCGTTAGATGGTTAAGAGCTGTGAAACTGCCGCTATTATTCCGTGCCGTGATGGGCTAATTTGTTAATGTTTATTTATTACTCCTAAGCGGTCATTAGTCATATCTCGAGAATACAATGTCTGATCTTTGTGTATGGAGGTGTGGTGTTATAAAAGCCTCAAAACGGCGTAGTGAGAACGAAATATCAGGATATTTTGTACTTTGCCAAGTATGCATGCAGGTCAAACTAGACAATGTTTATCATCTCACAGCTTACCATCGTTTTTGTTGACTTCAACCAGAGATGATTGTTGGTTCTACTATCACGATAGTTATCTCTCAATTTGACATGTTTGTTAAATAAACAACCATTTCGGTAGAATCTATTGTGCTACGCTTGACATAATGGTCGTTTGGCATAAATGATCATTTTGAAACACAACATATGAGGAAGCCGGATCCCATTAATGATACTTTTTATGCACTTCGGCAGCGGGGTTTTCAAAAGCTACTGAGCTCATATTTGGCCACAATATGCATCGTACTATAATTCTTCCTATTGCCAAGTTTCAGATAATTCGACCGAGAAAAACACTGCATGCTAAAGTGAATCATGGAAGTGCCCATGAGTCCTGCCGCGTACATCCCCTGAAAACAACTTTTCGTATTTCTTCTAACATCCATTTCTCAGGCAATAGTAGTTTACGCAACAAGTTGCAGAAAGATGATTTTTACAGCCCGAGTCGTGCGTAAATATGTATGTGCTATCGCGTCCTGCGACGAGTTGCGTACAATATTTTTTGCAATTTCCGAAAATTGTTGTGTAATGATTTATAACAAAATTTCACACAGTTGCCTAATACTCAACCGATTCCAAATATTGTTAATGTTTTTGAAGCAAATTCAGTTGTCTTCAAACTATTCATTCAACACAATTTTCTAAAAAATTGTTTTGACTGAGTTATTCAACAAAAACTACCCAGAAACAAGATTTTTGAATGAAAAAATTAATTTTGTCTGGTACATTTATGTTTTTTCGTCAGAATTTGTATTTTTCTTTTTCAATTTTAATTACGAGTTGAAAAGTGCATAGATTTTTCAACATTTGCAGGAATATTTTAGTTTAAAAATAATTTACAAATTGTTGCAAGGCCTTCTCAAAGGTTTAACAGATTAGGAAACCTTGTTTCATATTTAGAAATATTGTTTATTTGACAAAAACGTGAAAAAAACCGGCATTTTTCGTTTAAAAAACAGATTTTGTTGAATAACTATCAGATATCAGAAAGTCGGCTCCAAAGGCATGTTTCCCACCAGTTGGGAGATTTGTGCCATCGCCATATTTGAGCTTATTTCATCATCTACCCGATGAGAGAGGAAAGGGAAGGGAAAGATGGGAGGAAATAGGAGTGGGGTCCCTTGAAGAGGGAATATCGCATAAGCGAAATGAGAGCATGAAGCTCCGTACCACAATGGGTTCGAACAGCGCCCTGCACTGCAAAACGCTTGAGCGTAAAGAGAGCCTATAGCTCATGACCACATCGGGTTGAGAATAACAGAATGTCCGCAATTTTCAGGCTTCTAAATTCAGTTTCACTTAATAAGTGTTTACCAAGTAATTTTAATCGTATTTGCGCAAAAACTGGACAGTTACATATCATGTGATACGAAGTTCCATAATCGGAATCACAACTATAACACACAAATGAGTCAGCACGCTGAATATTCGCCATGAGATAGATGAGTCGGCAGTGGCCTGTCAACGCTCTGACCAAGAGACTGCAATTCTGCTTTGACAGATTGAGCATGAGCATGATTGACCGCCCGCAGTTGCTACTCCGTTATTGCAAGAACAGCTGTACTTACACAGGGAACCAACAGACGCTACTCGGGATCAGTATCATCCTCAATGTGTAAATACTGGTGCTCTTATTATTATAATAAACAATACCGACGCCGGCTGCGTCCGAATGCAGGTCAATTTGGGGATGAGAGGGAAATGTTGACGTGTTACTTGCTTTACAGAAGCCGAGGAGTCCTCTGCACTTCCACAAGAAAACACTGGGAGTTTGGATATGGGAAAGGATTCGTTTTGGTAAACGATAAATATATAATTCGAAATGAATACGTGAGCATATACACGAATGACTGCACAATCCAAACCAGACACGATACTGATTTCGTTACTCGCTCGAGAGGAGCATACAACAGGTTCAACGTATCAAACTCTACTGACGCGTTTTTTTTTTGTTTTTCACCAGCGCATTTCCTTTTTTCTTCCGCGCAACGCGAACCGGACACAATGGATCCGGATTCCGTCGCTCGCCCACAAGGAGCATGCAACAGATTCAACGGATCCAACACTACTCCAAGAGACTGCAATTCTGCTTTGACAGATTTGTTAAATACTTAGTCACCTTTGGGGATGGCTTAGTAATGTACAATTTTGTTTGACGACGTGAATCAAATTTATTCCAATATTGTTTGTGCTGAGTTGCCGCCCAAGAATTTCTGAAGCTTCACCCAGCACTTCGAAATTGGCATAGCTGTCTAAAGGCCAATGATGTCATGCGATGCTCCATTGCGAGCTAATTCATTAGTCAATTCATTTCCAGCGATGGAAGAATGGCTAGGTACCCATACAAGATTTACAGAGTTGACTGAATTCAGTTCCTCAATTTGAGTTCGACATGTGATAACAAGCTTCAACCTTGAGTTGGCCGAAGCAAGAGCTTTTATAGCAGCCTGACTATCTGAACAGAAGTATATGACTTTACCCATTACGCGCTGTTGAAATGCTGATTGAACTCCAAACATAAGAGGAAATATTTCCGCCTGTAAAACGGTACAGTTTCTACCAAATGAGTACAACTGATTCAGCCTTAGCTCACGAGAATATACACCTGCACCAGCTCTACCTTCAAGAAGGGAGCCATCAATGTAACATACTATATTGTTTGATATACTTCTTTCCAGATAGCCTGACGTCCACTCTTCCCGTGACGGGAATTATGTGGTAAATTTCCTGAAAGAAAGTGACAAGCAATTGTGAGATCACTTGGAGCAAGGACAATTTTGTCCCAATTCACCTTAAGTGAAAACAACGAAGTGTGTGTAGATCTACAATTCACTGGATTTTTCTCCTGTAGACCCAGTACCCATAAACGGTAAGAGCAAGAAAGTGCTTCTTGTTTAAGATGTATGTGTAGTGGCACAACGTCGAAAA
Source organism: Aedes aegypti (assembly GCF_002204515.2). NCBI lineage: Eukaryota > Metazoa > Arthropoda > Insecta > Diptera > Culicidae > Aedes > Aedes aegypti. The sequence goes on from NC_035109.1 coordinate 246,011,858, forward strand.
GGGCCTCGAGCACTGCTATGGGAATTGTAAAGATTTCCGTAAAAAGAAAAATGAATGTTTTATTCGGGTTGACCATAGGCCATATTGGCGACACCAACTCTCGACTACCTGAAGAGCACATTGCATCAGGTCGAATAGGGTGCTTATGCACATACCAACTATCAAAGCTAGATAGTCGTCGGCAAAACCATAAGTTGGAAAACCGCTATTATTGAGTTGTCTCAATAGCGTATCTGCTACGAGATTCCACAAAAGTGGTGACAAGACTCCCTCTTGGGGGCATCCGCAAACACTCAATTTTCGAATCGCTGCTTGACGCAATGTCGAGAAGAGATATCGGTTTTGAGCATCATTGTAGGTAGCTCATGGTTTCATGCGGCTTCCAATATGGCATCAAAAGACACGTTATCAAAGGCACCCTCAATATCCAAGAAAACACCCAATCAGGATTGCTTCTGAGCGAATGCTTTCTCGATATCGTATACAACTTTGTGTGAAAGAGTCACAGTGGACTTTCCAGTTTGGTAAGCATGTTGAATCAACATTGTTGATTCACATGAAGAGGCATGTTTACCAAACAAACAACACGGATGTGATGATCGATAATGCGTTCCAGACATTTCAGAAGAACAGAGGTCAGACTGATTGGTCTAAAACTCTTCGCTTATTCATACGACGCACGTCCTCCTTTCGGGATAAACTTTACAGTAATATCACGCCAGGATCTGGGAATGTATCCGGTGGCAAAACTGCCTACAAGTAGCTTTTTCAAAACACGTTTGATAAACTCAAATCCCTTTTGGAGCAGAACAGGATACATCCTATCTGCTCCTGGAGATTTTAAGGTGATTATAAAACGAAGCCAAACTTTTAATTTTCGAGTGCACAAGACGAGAGAATCTGACAACAGTTCGCGTTGAAAACCAATCAAATTGCTTGCTTGCTGGTGGTGACCAATGGGATAGATATTCTACGCGGAGCTCTGTTTCGTTCTCAAGTCTTGTGCTCTTGAAAATTTGAGGTTTGGCTTCGTTCTATAATCACCTAATTTTTTGTTTAAACAGTTTGAAAACAATTTAATTAGCTTCAAAAGCATATAAAAAAATTTGGAATCGGTTAAGTATGAATGAAGTTATGGTCAAACAAATATATTTTTTTTTAGTAAAATGAGGAAAAATTTGGAGTTAAATACTTTTAACTTAAACTAGTTTTGATTTTAGACCTTTTTTTGTTGCACAAACTTTTTGTTAATTTAATTTATAAGATAATGGTGCTAAATGTTTTAAAATTGGTTGGAAAATAATGAATTTATGGTGACTTCACTGAAGGCCATGTTTATAACTTGAAAATTCACCTTCAAGACGTTTGCGCCACCTCTAAATCTTAATATTTTAGCTCAAACTTGGTGGTTTATCTTTATTTGTGATTTAAATTCATAAAAACACAACCATTTTTGGTTGGAGAACTTTTGGAAAATATGCCGCACCCTATTGTTTAGTTTATTGCATTAGAGTAGGTCGTTTCGTGACAGAATGGCGGGATTAAAAATAACCTTTTACGATTAGAAATGGCAAAAATTTGTACATCAAATGCCATTTTCCATACGACATATTTGTACATGATACTTTTCCGCGATTCAGCAACTTTATGAAATATTCGTACAATACACGTTATACAAGCTTATCGTAGCTGAACGTTTTCGTATTTTTGTTTTTTGTTTGTCTTCCTCTAACGCTTCTCGCACTGGATGAAAATTGTTTATTACAGTGCCATTTAGGTTTGATCACGCCATGTTCCAAACAAATTTCGAATTATACCGAACAACATATTTAACCGACTTATCTATGTCAAAGAGTTCCTTCAACTCCTTTAATCAGGATAGTTCGAGGTAACAAACGTAAGCGGAGAGAGATCTATTACTATTATGAAACGTTATATAACAGATAACAGTCTTGGTTTAAAATAAGTTAAGTTTGATGATTAAACTCTAATAATTGTAACGGAAAAAAAACTAAAGAACATCCCAGGTAACCACTTGCACGCTAACTCGCCTTTTTGGCCTTATAGGGCTATTATACAGCTAGTTTAGGGCATGTCAGCTCTCTAATAGCAGTGTATTAGCACTTAAGGCGAATTAAAGAGCTATTTGGTTTCTTGGGAGCGTATGTTTGAAAGAAGGGAAAATTTTATCATTCAGTAGCAGGGGTTAAATTCTGAGAAAATTGAGAGTATCTCTTACTTATAGTTCTCTGTAACAATCACACATCATGAGAGTCTGTTTATCGTTTACTGCTATAGCTGATAGGCATGATAAAACGCATATAAACATGCTCCGAACTAGATTGTTTATGGCATCATGTTTAGGAATAAAACACCTACCCCCAATGGTAAATGTGAGCCCCCAATTTGTTTTCTTTTTGGAGCTATCCTTCGCTGCTGGTATTCATCAAGCTTGTTACAACTTGCGGAACATTGCCGATCATGCAACCATACAGGTGCGATATTTTTCTTCGCTTGCTTTGATCGTGCTTCGAAATCAATTGGAATGGAAACCAATTCTACAATTCCAGTTCAATAGATGAATTGCTGAGTGCCAATAACCATTAACCCCAACATCCTATACATAATGTTCCGTATATACAGTCAACTTTCCCTTACTCGATATTCCGTGTCTCAATATCGAGTTAGACAACCATAGTGATAGTAGGTTTTTATGGCCAACTCGATGGTCCCTTGGATCGTAATTGCATAGTTTTTGTGTTATGTAACTCGAAACCTCTCTAACTCGATAGTCCTTCCAATATCGAGTTATGACGAGTTGTGTGTGTATAACAAACCACATGGAAAAACTATGATGTACAAGTCATGAAATTCATAAATTGATTAGGTCATGAAATAAGAACCACAAATCATGATTTCTGGATTCATAATCATGATTCTTCATAAGCGTGACATCCAGAATTACAACACCATAGTGCATACGAAGCGATTTGCTTGAAATCATTCGTATCTATCATCTATTATTCAACGGGAGGAAGTGATTATGTGATAGAGCACATGGGTTTCAAACGGAAGGTTCTTGGTTCGAATCTCGCAAACGCATTCTACTTTTTTTCTTTCATTTTGTCGATCATAAACGCATGCACGTGCTCGAGTCATGATTTTAGGCATTTGATTCATGATTCCGAGCAATCAACAACAAAAAATTAACGCATGTGTTGGGTTACAGGAATCTGACTCATCATGAGTCCGAATCATGGTGTATTTGCATTAGATGAAAACACACTGAAATCATGATAGCATAAGAGAAGTTGAGCTCAACAAACTATTTGTTCTATTTATTGAATCAACCTTGAAGAATTTTTGTACATGTGGTCCTAACTGACATCAAACCCGGCAAGATGCAGATGAATACTAAGAGTTCCTAACAGTGATCCGAAAAAGATCAACTTCGTTGCACAGAAAACGAAACAGTTATTTTAAAGAATCCTTTTGTTTTGCCAGAACTGAATCAACAAGTGGCAAACAGCTTCCCAGTTGATACTGTGGAATTTCGCGCCTTGTTCGCTTGAGTCAGGTCAGTTTGGGGGGAGATTTCGCGTTGTTCCGTTGTCGTTTGCCACAGTTTTAGTGGTGTCGAATTACAGCTACCCAACGAGACAGTCATTAACTAATTACGCTCACACCTAAACGCGAGGTCCGCCGGGATCATGGAATGCGGACCATATGTTCGTACTGAAGAGCGTAAAAAATACAGCAAACATGTTGGTACTTTAACTCCATATGGCGTCCGCCAAGCGTGTGGCACAAATTAGTACCCATGATTCGTTTGACATTCACGTGCTTTAGTCCCCTGGATATCATCCGGGACCGAGAAAAAGTAATGTTTGCACCAAGAACGAGTAGGGGCGACCTGGGGCAAAATGCACCAGTGTCAAAATGGACATCAAACAGCGAGTATCAATAGACGGATCTAGTTGTTTGTGACCATCCGGTTCATGGACAACAGGTCGTAAGACAAAACGTTGAAATGACAAAAGGTCGAACGAAAAAAAGGTTAAAAACTATTTGCTTGGTAATTAATTTTTGTTCTTCGATCTTTCGTTCTTTCGAAGTTTTGTATTTCGACCTTTTCTCTTTTAACCTTTTTTTCTTTCGAACTTTTGTAATTCAAAATGTGTAAAATTTTAAAAAAGGCTAACCATCAACAACGTTTCATAAATCAATTTTAAATTTGTTTTTGTTTATTCCAGTTGATTCGACAAGTTACGTTTCACCCAGACAGTGCATAGGGTAAATTATGTATTTTGGACAGGCTAAGGATATGTCTGGAAACGGCGATTGATTAACTGCATTAGATAGTAATATTTTATTTCCTAATGTTACTTACATGCTTAATGTCCCATTGTACTTTGAGTTTCTGGGGAGCAAAAGCTTACAAACTGTAGTATTAGCTTCCAAAATAGCGTTTTTTGTGACCTGTCTGTTATACATTTCGGACACCAAATATACATTTTGGACACCCTCATGTGAATATAATTTGGACAGGGGCGTTATCTCGATATCCATGCAATGGTTTCTTAAAAATACGATCATATCATAAAATTTTAGGAGTTTGAATGTGACTTATGCATTTTTTCGCTTATCGGATGTGTATATTAGTGATAATCAATAATTTCATGTAATGCAAGCAAATATCATCAGATCCACGAAAAACGCCTGCAAGTATGCATGCATGTAACATTCCAGTGTGTTTCATCAGATGGCTAAATTATATCAACTGAACAAAAACAATAATATATTTTGGACATCATCTGATTTATGCCTTATATACTCATGTTAAGATTTTAGATGAACTTAGCTTAAATTTTAGACATATTTTATCATGTTGCCACTTTTAAACTTTTTATGAATGCCAATTCTGAGCGCTATTATTGCATTTAATGTTTGTTCTTGAACTGTACATCCTCTTGCATTCGTAGGTTTCACAGATGTTCTGTTGATACAATTCACAATTTTGATATTTTTGAAGCCAATTTGTAATTGTTATGGGAATTGTCATCATTAATAAGCAGCATAGTATATTAATAATACAACACATGATTTCCCATACATATATTCCTCACCATCTCGTTGGAAATGAGCATAGAACGACTAGCCTGTCCAAATTATATGCATGTCCAAATTATATACGTTACCCTATTACCCCACGCACCCCATATGTGTGACCAACCGCGAATGGTGCAAGCAATCTGTTCCCAAAGGAACATTAAGGGGGCTGTCAACTGTGAAGTCACCGTTTTTGTGCACCCTCTCGTCAAAGAGGTTCGCATGGTTGGTTTTTGGAATGCATTTCGAAGAGACGACGAAACATTGAAGCGCAACACGCGACAAAATCAAGGTGTGTCTTAATAAGCACGCAGTACGTGACACATGAGCTTGCATCATGGTGGAAAGATGCGCGAAAAATTGTAATCAGACTCTATATGTGTACGGTTTGATTGGGTGGTGTAGATTTTTTTTTTGATGGGTGTAGTGAAAATAAGAAGCTTTAAGGTAATTTCACTTGGAACTAGAGATATTTCATGAATAACGAGTGTTTCAGAGGTATTTCATAAACTATACCCAGACAATAAAAAGTCACATAAAATCGAAGTAAAAACTCGGTTACTTGTACCAATAACATCACACCTGCACCCTCTGATTTTGATTTTCTAACTGAACAAATAAATCAAACGATTGATGCAATGATCAAAACAACCACTATGACTGAAGAAGTCAAATTTGGTGTTAAATTTACTAATAAAAGTGTTATTAGATAACGGTTATCTAATGGATTCAAATATTTTTATGAATATTTTGAATTACAATGCTCGTTTTTTCAATGGTAAAGAGGACGAGCTGTTTTGCCAACAGCTAATGGCATGCATATAGCAGTTATTACTGAAACTTATTTGAAACCTAGATCCAAACTCAAAAGAGATCCTAACTTTTTTGTTTATCGTAATGATCGACTGGATGGAGCATATGGTACAATTGCAATCATCATTCATAGGCGTATAAAACATTAACTTTTTTCGTTATTTGAGTCCAAAGGTTTTGAAACAGCGTGTGGTTGTAATATAAACAGCATGGTAAATATACTTTCATAGCTGCCTGTTTGCCTTTTTAATGCAGAAAGTTAATTTGTTCCAAACTGACTTGCGGAAAATTTACTCGCAATAAGTTTTTTTTTTGTCATTGGTGACTCTAATGCCAAACATCGGTCATGGAATAATAAGCAAAGTAATTCCAATGGCAAAATTTTATTTGATGAGTGCTCTTGAAGATGTTTCTCAATTCAATACCTTGATAGTCCTACTTGTTTTTTCTTATCTAGAAACCCTTCACGATTGATTTGGTCTTAACCGACACAAGTCACCTTTGTAGCCAACTGGTTACTCACGCTGATTTTGTTTCTGATCATGTCACTGTTACATTTCAAATATCGCATGAAGTGATTTTCAATCATATCAGCTCCACTTTCAATTATTTTCAAGCCAACTGGAATATATATGAAACATATATTGATAGTAATCTTGATGTAAACATTTCTCAACAAACAAAACTTGATATTGGCAATGCTCTTGAAACTTTAACAAATTCCATTGTTGAAGCCACGAGTATTGCAATTCCGAAATGTGAAGTGAAATTTGAATCCGTGATTATAGACGATGATCTTAAACTCTTGATCCGGCTTAAAAACGTGAGGAGAAGACAATTTCAACCTTATCACGATCCTGCTATGAAAATTATATGGAAGGATCTGCAGAAATAAATTAAAAAAAAAAACGATTTTCAAAATTATTAAACAAAAATGTTGAAAATAAAATTTCTCAATTGGACCCTGGCTTTAAGCCCTTTGAATATTATATAAAATTTTGAAAAAAACCTCAGAAGCCAAATCCGGGATTGAAAGAGGAAAACAAATTATTACTAACTAATTGCGAAAAAGCTCAAAAACTTGCTATGCAGTTTGAAATCACGCACAATTTTAATTTAGGACTTACTAGTCCAATTGAAAATCAAGTTACTTAGGACTTCGAAAATATTCTCAATCAGGTGAACGTTTTCGAAAATGCCTGGTAGACTGATTTGGAAGAAGTGAGAACTATTATTAAAAAAATCAAAAATATGAAAGCTCCTGGCGACGATGGAATTTTTTACATCCTCATCAAGAAACTTCCAGAAAGTAGCTTATCATTCTTAGTTGATATATTTAACAAATGTTTTCAATTGGCATATTTTCCTGACAAATAAAAAAATTCTAAGTTTGTTCCAATTTTAAAACCAGACAAAAATCCTGCAGAAGCTTCTAGCTATTGTCCACTCAGTTTGCTTTCCTCCATCAGTAAACTTTTTGAAAAGGTCATTTTGAGCAGGATGATAATTCACATCAATAGAAATTCATTTTTTGCCAATGAACAGTTTGGATTCCGCCATGGACATTCGACCTTTCGTCAACTTCTACGTATAACAAATTTGATTCGTTCCAACAAATCTGAAGGCTGTTCTACTGGTCTTGTTCTTCTAGATATAGAAAAAGCATTCGACAGTGTTTGACATGAAGACTTCACTGTGAAATTATAAATCTTTAATTTTCCAACATACATTGTTAGAATGATTCAAAGTTATCTGCCAAATCGTATACTTCAGGTTAATTATCAGAACTCCAGGTCTAAAAGACTTCCTGTAAGAGCTGGTGTTCCTCAAGGCAGCATTTTGGGACCAATATTATACAATATTTTCACAATTGGCTTACCTGAGTTATCTCAGGGATGTCAAAAATCTTTGTTTGCGGATGACACTGGCCTTTCCGCTAAAGGACAAAGCTTGCGTGTCATCTGTAGTAGATTGCACAGAAAATTTGCATTCTTCATACTTGCGAATGGAATATTTCTCCTAATGCTTCCAAAACTCAACTAATAATATTCCCACATAAACCAAAAGTTCTTTATTTGAATCCTTCACGTAGACATCCCAAGTAACACACATGTCACCGAAGAGTCACGGCAGCGCAGGTTTTTTGTTGCGCAGAAGTCACTGTGACTAGAAATATAGTTATGACTTAAAATTAAGTCACAGTGACTTCTGTGCAACAAAAAACCTGCGCTGCCGTGACTCTTCGGTGACATGTGTGTTACTTGGGATGTTGTTACGATGAGAGGAATTTGGTTAGATGAAGTTAAGTATCTAGGGCTTATGCTAGATAACAATTTAACTTGCAAAAATCACGTTGAGGATATTTAAGCCAAATGTAACAAATATATAAAACTTATTAACAGAAAATCAAAATTTTGTCTTGAAGACAAGCTCTTGATTCACAAACAAATTTTCAGGCCAGCCATGTTGTACACACTCAGTTGAGCTCGGCAAATTGTCACTTTTTTTTCGAGATCCGCACAACCGAACGGTCAGCAACTTGGATTTAGCTGATATTCCAGCAAAAAATCGAGTTTATTTAAAGCAGCACCTGTGGGTGCCGCTGACATCAAACGTCATTTCATCTGTCAGAAAAAGGAACTTTAACCGAGATTTGCACAGCTGAGATCAGCATTCTGATTAAAGTGTATATGCTGTACCAATATGGACTAGCTGTTGTAGTACCAGGAAGAAAGCTCTGCAGAGAATTGAAAATTAAATTTTGAAAATGATTCTAAAAGCTTCCTCTCTGGTATAGTACCAAAGAGTACCATAGAATATGCAATGTTGAAACATTGGAACAGATGTCAAATAAAACACTTAATAATTTCAGCCAAAAATCGTTACAATCTTCTAATGCCACGATTAATGCGTTATATATTTAGGTTAAGTTAGGTTAATTAAATTATAAACGTGTTTTTTTTTTCTCTTATAAGCAGGTGTAATCAACTCACCTGCTGTAAAAAATCTGAACTGCTACGGCAAATGAAATGTAATATGTAAATGTAAAATGTTAATAAAATCTTAAATTTGTTTTATCAAATTAGTATGATAGTGTTGTCTAACACAGAACACTTAGGTATAAGAATGTAATGTTTGAAATGATACTAATAAAGAATTAAAAAAAATGGAAATCATCAACTTAGTAAGAATGAGCAAAGTTCAGAATGTGTCGAGAGTAAGTTTGTCGAAATTGAAGCAAGATGAAGTTGAGATCGAGTTGATGGGAAGTACAAATTAAGGCCAGAATCAGTTTGAAGAGTATAAAGAGTTAGCTAGTCGAAAAGAAAGAAAATTTAGAGTAGGTTGCTTGTATAGAAAAAAGAGTCAAAACGAGTCTAGAAGTGTGACTTCCCATTGGATCGAAAATAAGTGTGAGTTGAGAGTCATTGAAGTGAAATGTTCATCGATACTTAAAATTAAAAAGCGATTATATCGATTTATCAACTATTATTTTAGTGTCAGAGAAGCTATACAAAATCTTTAGTTTTAGCTAAATACAATGATATAACTGATCATTTCAGCATCTCTGATTAACCCCTCTACCAGCAGCTCAATTTTTTACTATTAAAATATTCAAACTGCGTTTTTTTTTTTGTTTTTTGATATTTTTCTATTGTCACTATTGATTATTGGTCATCCGGTTTATAAGATATTCAGATATTCCTTAGGGGAACAACAACAACAATTTCTTTGTCCGACATTTTGTTTTAGTGAATTTGTCAATAACATGAAAATAGGGGCTATAAGGAGCTATGAGGGTTATAAGGAGAAATATCAAATTAATGCAGTACGGCTTTGTTTATTTCTACATTTTCGCGTAATAAGAGCTGATTTTACTGTATTTATATTATATTCGATTTAACTATTCGTATTGACGATTTAACTATTCGTTAGACGAGAAACTTGCGACGATCGGAGCGCCTCCAGCTTTCATATAACGGAGGGTATTAGAACTAAGTTGGACGTGATAATTTCGCATTTTGGAAGAAAACATCACCTCCAAACACTAGCGACTCTGCTGTGGGATGTTGACGTTTGATCACGAATAGATTATGATCGGACGTTTTTGAAATCTACGCAAAATTTATGATTTTTTTTTATGATTTTTTAAAAATGTGTTCGATACGTTGAGTAGCTGTCAGTTTTCGGAACCTTCTCAATATTGTACACCGTGTACAAACCAGTTTTGTTTTCTCCAAGAAATCTGTGAATTACATGTATTTTTAAGTTTTCCAGATCTTAATACGGTTGCTTCATTTTTTCACAACCGACTCAGAAATTGTGTTGTCTTAAACAACGTATAACAGAACTTCGAATCGAAAAATTCTGTAACTTGAGATATTTATGTGGGTTAAGTGGGCTTAAGCCGAGATAACACGATAACACGATTTTTCAGTAAAGTTGAGGAAAACTATCAAGTCGAATTGTTCCGTCAATAACTGTAATTACATGTCCGTTTGATTACAAATATCTGCATCGTTTTTCATAACAATGGCCAATGGTTTAATAATCTTAAGGCACAAGTTAAAATGGAGCAAATGTCTAAAACGCAAAAGCAGTTTTCGGGCTTGAAATCAACAAATCGAAAAATTAAAACACACAGCCTTTTCATTTTAAAAATAAAATAGCTAGCTGTGTGTTTTTATTTTTTGTGATCTATCGATTTTATCTGCTTTTTCAGTTTTGACATTTTTATTTAGACCTTAACCTCTTTACTGGCAGCTTCTTTTTTTACCGCAATAAAAATATTCAAACCTCGATAACTTTTTTTTGTATCTCGATATTTTTGCATCATTTTTTCACATGTTCTCAAAAACCTCTTCTAGATTAAGAATCTATGTTGTTACGTGTCATTGGTGATCTGGTTTTAAAGATATTCCAATGTTCCACAGTGGGCTATACAATTCTAGGTGATAAGGAGCTACTTTGAAAAAACCATGAAAATCGGTTAAGTATTCTAGAAGATATCTTAAAATTACGTTATGATGTTTTTTGAAGTTTCCAAGATCTTTGTTTGACCAGCGTAGTACCGTGGTAGACACACGTATGCCGATTACTCAAAGACGACTGCGTCAAATTGCTTCATTTTTTCACAATATACTCTCATTAATGTATTGTTTCGAAGAGTGAATATCTCAATACGATAAAGCCTGAGATATTTACGTGGGTTATGGGTATGCGTCGGTCCCCCAAGAAATTTCGGGATATCTCAGGATCCAGTTAACCAATATTCAATACTTACACAGATTCTCCATCTAGAAGAGTTTTTTTTAAGGATTTTGTGAAAAAATAGTGCAAAAATATCGAAAAAGAAAAAAGTTATCGAGGTTGAATATTTTTATTGCGGTAAAAAATTAAGCTGCTGGTAGAGGGGCTAAGAAAGAAGTTAGTGTGAATATTTCACGCATACGCAAGAACTCTTGCTTTGGGCGTCTGTTCATGGCAATTGATCATTTTACGAAATGATAACAGTGTTGATATTGATGTTATTTCCATGGGGTTGACCCATTTCTCATAAAGACGTTTCGCATAAAGACCTTTCGCATAAGGACGTTTGACAAAATGGACGTTTTGCATTAATTATGCAAAATGTCCATTATTCCGAGCCAGGAGGAAATAACTAGTGAATATCAAATTGAGGTATTCCATACCAGATAATTTCCAATACTTACAACCTGAATGAGGTATGAATGAGCCCTGCATAAGAGGTAAAATACCTCAGATAATACCTTCTGCATATTCTACAAATACCAAGCTGGTAATTAGATTAGGTATTGTAATACCTAAATAATTCGTGATGGATTTTCATATAAAAGTGATTTTTTTTTTCAATAATAGTTCAATACCTCCAGCAGCCCTCAATACCTATCGAATACCAAAATGAAGTATTTTTAATTGTTTTAAAGATTTTTTTTCAAATACCATTATAATACCAAAATTAGGTATTGACAAATGAACAATACCTAATTATGGTATGATACCAAAATATGGTATGCATAAGTTATTGCGAGTTATTTTTTTCTCCTTGGGATGCCAAATGTCCATTATGCCAAACCTCCTTATGCGAAATGTCCCACCCCCTTTTTTCATACGTTTTTTTCTTTTTTGTTTTGGAAACGTCATTTATGTGTTGCTATTTTGCAAAAAGATCTATACTGCCCTTCTACGCCTACTTGTCCCATGTTCCATGTGTACCTTATGGACCGCGGGACAAATATGCGTAGAACGGCAGTATAGGGCTCTGCATGGTTTTGATTTTACATGGGTTTTTGACGTTTACTGACCTTTTTGTTTATGTAAGAGTGAAAGAGAAAGGAAGATTTTTGTGCAGTGAACCATCGCTGTGAACACAGAAACACACTCGCAAAACCAGATTGCTTTCTTGCGCGTGATATTTTGAATCTCACTTGCGCCTTAAATTCAACACCGGAAAATATCGTTAAAACTTCATAGGGTTTACAACATTAACTGAAATTTTCTCAATGATTATTTCTTACAGATGGGACTAACTTGCGATACACGGCAGTTAAGTTTCCGTATTATGAATCAAAATAGTATTCCTGATTAAAATCAATCAACTATTATTGTTGCTACGGCATTTTTGTACATGTGGGTGGTCAATTTTCTCTCTTCAGTTGTCAGCTTTTTCTCAATCCCCCAACAATATCAAAACGACTTGAAAACTCCTAAAGAAAGTGTAATACTGATGAGGTGAGTCATTGATTGGTGCGGTTCCACGTATGTATGTCGCTGTGCTACTTATGCTACTTAACATCGAGTCACGTGCTACTGCTAAATTTAGCGCTGGCTGACCAACAGTAGATATGATGACAATCTCACAATACCCGACAGCTGAGTGGCGCTCGCCATCGTTGAACGAGGAGAGCGTGAAAGAGTGTGACAGGCAGACCCAAATGAAACAAAAGATCGAAGGGTGGTGTGAAACAATGGCGGTAATTAATCATCAATTACATGCCGCTGCAATGGCAATCGATTGGCTGATGGGTTTGCTGAAATGGTTGACTTGTGTAGCGGGGATGAAGGAGGTGGGCAACGTAAATGAATGGTACAGTGGATCCACAATTAAGAATCGTCCACAATTTATGAATCAGCTGACTTTAAATGACAAAATAACAACAAAAATCAACACAAAACATCACGTAAACAATTTTACTCAAAATAAATTATAAGCGAAAATGTTTCCGTGATGTTTTGTGCTATTTTTTACTGTTATTTTGTCCTTTAAAGGCAGCTGATTCATAAATTGTGGGTGATTCTTAATTGTGGATTCACTGTATAATATGTTGCTTTCGATCTTCAAACAAATTTTCAGGCCAGCCATGTTGTATGCTGTACCAATATGGACTAGCTGATGTAACACCAGGAAGAAAGCTCTGCAGAGAATTTAAAATAAAAGTTTGAAAATTATTCTGAAACTCCTTCCCTGGTATAGTACATAGAATAGCCAATGTTGAAACATTGGAACAAATGTAAAATACAATCATTATTATTCTTAGACAAAAACGTTGTAATCTTCTATTGCCAAGATTAATGTATTATATATTCAGGTTAAGTTTATTCAAAAAGTGTTTTTTGCTCTTATAAGCAGGTGAAATAAACTCATCTGTAAAAATTATGAACTGCTACGGAAAACAAAATGTTGTTAACAAAATGTTAATAAAAGATACATTTAGTTTACCATAATTAGGATAATAGTGTTTTCTAACACATAACACTTAGGTATAATAAAATAATGTTAAATGCTTTAGAAAAAATAAAAATAGGAAAAAAATAAGAATAGCAATGTAAATTTACGGAATAATTTGTTCATTTCTTTCTATGAAAATAACAGTTGTATTAACTAAAAGCAGCCATAGAAATAAGCATCAAACGAAGGGGTATGAACAGTTTAGCAATGAAATATAAAAGCACTGAAAAACACATTTAGTACCGGAAAATATTTATACCAATTTATTGCTTGTTTCGAATTATTTTATTGGATATTATTCATAGACAGTTATCCTTTTAATACCAACTAAACTCTCAGACGATTATTGTACAAATCGTTATTCTTTTGCATTGCAATTATTCTTTTATACTTATCCCACGTTTCTTTGAAGGAAACACATACTCCCTGTAGCCCAATAGCATGCCGTCGAATGAATTTTTTAGAGCATTTTTCACACGATAGGCCATCGTATCCAACGTGGCACGCACATTTTTCTACTGTTGTGACTTTACCCAATCCATGATCTTTGTAATCGGCACTATCCAAAACGATGTCAAGTGATTCTAGTCCACCAGTAGCGTTGCTCTTTACGTAAAACTCCTTCACCCTCGACAATACAGTCATGAATGTATTTCTGGAAACATGACTTCCATCTAGGTGACGCCACTCCTGTTCAGTCATTGGAATACGTTTTCGATTCAGCTCTCCACTGATCTCCGAATCTCGATTATGATAGTAAACGAGTGTCTGTTCGCTGCCTTGAAGTACTACGTCTGGGTTATCAACGCCTTCGTGATCCGTTGCTGGAATATCTAGAAATCCTCCATAAGACATGAGCAGATTTCCTTTCATCTGCACGGGCAGAGAGTAATATTTTAGTGATTTTTTGTCATTAGACCACTTTGAAGGTACAACATTACTGTCCAGAAGACTAGTTACAATCTGAAAAACAAAAGGGTATTTGAAGTTATCAAATCTTTATGAAGGAGACCTTTGTCCTACCTTGCGTCTGAAAAGATTATCCGCCATTTCACATTTGTCTGTGATTCCGGAGCAAAAACATTGTTCTCTGATTCTCATGACGCGTTCTGCGGGTTCTGCTTCCTGTTTGGCAGATTTTTCGCATTCTACCATTTTTACGTAAACTGCTAGCAATGCTTCACTATGCCCTTCCTGTGTGATTCCTTGGCATTCATAAAATCCTTCGTTTGAACAATCCATGTCAGTACATATTAGGGTGCTACTTTTTGGACTACTCTGAACTTCACATTTTTTCGATACGAACGTTCCATTGAACTTCCAGCGAATTGTTGGGTAATCGACGTTCCCTACGTGTAGTTTAAGACGCTTTCCGGGCGTCACAAATGTAGTTATGTGCAATGGACTGGTCGTTTCTGCAGATTGCAACTCCAATGCAAAGGAATATCCAAGAAATAAAACGAGAACAAAATTTTTCAAAAAACGCGCACCCACGAACATCTTGATCTATTGATGGGGAACGATCAATCGTTTGTGACTGAGAACGGATCAATCGTCTCATCTACTTTGTTGCTAGATAACCTTTGGTTGACCCGAAGCGCTTGGTGATTGCTCTCAATGAGGAGATTCGAACGGTACGCAAAAACAAACATTGCATTTGTATACATTTGATAAGTGAAATGAAATCGCGTGCTCGATGAGCTAGTGACGCTCCGTTAAGTGAATCATAATGATTACTCTGAATAAATTAGCTCTACTGATTTTGCCAGTGATGTTCTGGACTTTGGTGACTGTTCATGCAGGTACATCCTTTAGTTAATTGTTCAATCAATTTCACCACCCTCAATCGCTAGCATTATAGTTGACAGAACTCCGATTCGTTATCGGCCGTTTCGCTGCCGGAATGGATGGTCCGTGTCGCAAACCTTCCGATGTGATCATTTCCGACACTGCATCGACGGATCGGATGAGGAAGGATGTACACCGGCGAGTTTCTTGGAAGTTCCTCCGTTGAATGTAACTGTGATGGTAGGCGACCTGATGAACTTAACCTGTCGAGCTAGCGGTGTCCCGACTCCGATTATCGAATGGAAGGTATACGGAAAGCAACCGGAAGCTTATTGTGACTGGATTTCTGAGGACGGCATTGGACAATTGAGCTGTCGGATGCGATTAATTGACAGTGGGAATTATTCCTGTGTGGCACGACAGCTCAATGTGACTATTGAGACTACGCCAACAGCTGTCAAGGTCATCGGAAATGTTTGCAAGGATGGTTTCTTCAACGAAGTTGGCAGGAAGAAGATGTGCATCAAATGCTTCTGTTCTGGAGTTTCTACGCTTTGTCACGCAGTCGACCTCTACCGCTGGAATGTAAGATGAGCGTTTGTTCCTTTTTCATTCGTACATAACTGTAATCCGATGTGCAATTTACAGTACACAATGGCGATGAACGACTGGAAAATGAAGTATGCTACGATTTCGGATACGCAGACGTTGAATACCAAGATTTTCGATGAGTTCAAGGACGTTCCCAAAAATGTCACACCATACTACTTCCTTCCATTCAGATTCACTAGGGATCAAGTAGGATCATATGGCGAGCAGTTCCGGTATCAGATTCTATTAGATAACTCCTCCTATTCCAGGGACGAACCGGACGTCATCTTGCAAGTTGCCTTTCAAATATCTATTTTCATTAAAACAATACCAACAAGAGAACTACTTTCAGGGTTACAACACAACGTTGCTCTTCTTCCACAAACCACCACTGCTCGTCAATCAGACCAACCAATTGATGTTCCGATTTCACGAGGTCAATTTTCGGAAACCGGACGGGAGACGGCCTACTCGTGATGACGTCATGACCGTATTGGCATACATCGATGTCTTTCTGATTAGGATGTATCCCTCAAAAGGAAGCTTCGCACCCAGTGAGGCACCGATAGTGATGGATGCCTCGACGCAGCTTGGATATCACGGACTGGGTAAAGTTACTCGAATAGAGGAGTGCCGGTGTCCCCATGGATATCGAGGAACTTCGTGCGAGCTATGTGATTTTGGGTATCACCGGGTGATGCGATTCGTCAGAACTGGAGCCTGCATGCCTTGGGAGTGGCAACGGGAGGAGTACTACAAGGTGTCCACCACGACGACGATGCGAAATTATTATTATGTCTAAGAGCGTTAGGAGGATTTGGAAGCTGAAAGTTCATAATCCACCGTATTAGATTTGCTATGTATCGATTTTGCTTCGTTATTCCAATTATACACACTTAATTTAAAATGCCGAGATTCGCACAGCCGAGTAGTCCACAAACTAATTGACTGGGAAATAAAAGCCGAGTAGGTATCAGTAAACCGTGCCTCGTTTCTCAGCAACCGGACAATTTGTAACCTGAGTTTCGGTTGAAATTGGATAACCGAGATTCGCACAGCCGAGCTCATGAAAAATTTTAAGTGTGTATAATGAAATTGTGATATACTACAAGATGGGATGAATCGTAGCATTTGACCACCCTCGACTTCAACATTTTTGAGAAATAAAATTAAAAAATCGAAATGTATTGTTCTATAAAATTCATCTCTTTGTATAATTTAATACTGATTAACAATATTTGTTTCTCTCAGTTCTTTTCATTTTCAGTAACTTTTTTGGAAACATCGTTTAGATCAAAGGCAATGTTTTTTTTTGCATGCACCTAAAATTGAATAATAACTAAATTGTATTACATTTTTTCGATATCAGTTACTCTTACAATATTATCGTGAATAGCAAGTCCATCCCATCTGTAGTATCTAGGCTGTGAAGTTTCCATGCAAAACATCAAAAAAATCCAGGAGATTGGAACATGCTCTAATAAAACCTTTGTCAAATGTAAATATAGCCAAAAGATTATTCTTTTTTGGGTTACATTGTGTGGATATCCGTGGTGCGACCGATCTGCGATTACCGTTTTGATTCATATTACGGACAGCTTCAAATTCCGGACACTCTACTTTGTATGGGAAACATTTCACACGAAATGTTTCAATTTTTGCCGTTGAAAAGTTCTCAATTTCGAAGCTCGTTTTAGTAAGCTTTTTCCAAAAATATCTTCGAAAATGTATAATGCCCAACTACCTTAGATGTCTCTTTTAAATTAGTGGTTTGACGATTTCAATTCATGATATGACTGTTCCATTAATGACTATCATGAGCTGTCCGGAATTCGATTAAAAGTGTCCGGAATATGAGACAAAAGTGAGGAAGCGTCCGGAATAAGAATCATGAGAAGGCCACACATTTTGATTTATTTAAAATTATTCAAGTTGTGGAAACGTATTCTTCACCCACCATTCGAAAGATAAGGGCTTCCTACGCTCGATAGCGCAAAGGAATCATACAGAATGATTTATTTTGTATACTCTATGCTGGGTTATACTTCACTAAGTCCTTAAGTGTCCGTAATATGAATCAAAACGGTACTTTCTGTTCTGGAACAATTGGATTTGGTGTTTTTTTTTTCTGAACATATCATGTTGTTTCATTAAAGCAGTTGAAAGATATTCTGAAAATGTGTTAAAAACTGTACTAAACTTAATTTCGTCGAAAATACAGATTGGACTGATTTGCGATTCACGGTAGAATAGTACATGGGCTCAAAAGCGGATCAAGTGTCATACAAGCATGGGAAACACTCACTAGATTTTGCCGTTTCTCTGACCAAGCCGAGTGTTTCATTTTCCAATGCGCTTTCTACTTCTTTCCCGAGCGACAAGGCGGCAATGATTCCCTACCGACTCCGTGTGCCGAAAGCATCCGATTGCAGTAGCAAATGAACATTGACATTCCGATTCCGCTCGAGTGGCATTCGTGTTTGAGTGCTGATAAGCGCTCACTGACTGGAAATACATAAGGCGGAATGATTCAGTTGCTTTTGCGCGAAATCCATACATTCAGTGATTGAATTGAAACCGTTCTTTCGTATCTCCCAGTTAAGAGCAGATTGGTTCTCTCTCCACTCCGTGAGTCAATCACTTCGGTTTATCCCATTCACTTGCAATTCGTCGGGATTACGCTCACTTTAGTAACGTTTTGGCTATCACTGAACATTCAGTGCCAGCAGATATTTTGTTATTTTTCATCGGTAGCGTTCGGGTGAGTGAGTAAATTGTCCCATGCTTAGTGTCACCTAACTTTTTTAAACGCTTGTAGGGAAAGTGTACCAGTTATGGCCATAGTGGTTCCCTATTTGGCCATATGTACAATTTCCTTACATTCACATTTTAAATCATTTTAAACGTTTTAACATAAAGATCTATCCTAAATCTAACTACAACAACACACAACATTTTTCAAAATTTGAAGACATGGAAGTAATTACGTATGGCGAAATAGGGAACCATTATGTCCATAACTAGTACACCTACTCTAGTTGAAAAAACTGAATTTGGATTGATCAGCGGTGAAACATTTGTCGGAATCTCTCTTCTAGGAAGAAGTTCAACTCAACATTTATCGTTGGAATATATTCAATGCTTCTCTTCTTTCTATTCATGAGCTAATCAAAATTAAGATTTTGCGAAAGTTAAGTTGTGTACATTTTTCAACTTTTGAAAACAATGATTTTAATGATTATTATTGACACGATCATGTCTCACACGAGTTCTAAAAACGGCATGAGCAAGGGAAATGCAATTGTAACTTAAAATTACATCGTCGAAAACGAATTTGTTGCAAAACTCTTTGTTCAGTTGGGCATATTCTGAGAGAGAGGAGACAGCTCACTGATAGCTGGCATGTTTTTAGCCTTCTTTGAATTCTTTTTTCAAATCTTGGGTAATGCACAACGGTCAGATGAACTTATTTTGGTCAAAATCATATTTACTTAATGTTGTTCACTATTAAAAAGGATATGAATACAAAAATATCAATAGCAGTTCGTCAAAATACAACTATAGCTAGTTATTCTTCTTTTAAAATGTGAAATCATCGAAAAACACCTAGAAATTTTAATTACGTTTACTTGAATTTTTACGCTCTTTCACGTTCTGCTCTCCGAATGTGTTGGTTTTCCAGTGACAGTTGATGACAGGTTCCCTTGACTTTTGGAAGCTCGCAATCAAAGCCAGCTGTCTCCTCTCTGTCAGGGCATAATTTACAATTTTTTATAAAGAATACTGAATTTCTTTCTTAGCCTAGTGGTTAGAGCCCGCGGCCATGAACCAAAGCCATGCTGAAGGTGTCTGGGTTTGATTCTAGGTCGGTCCAGAATTTTTCCGTAAAGGAAATTTCCTTCCTGCAACACGATGAACGAATGCTAAAATGTCAACAAAGAAAGCTCTCAGTTAACTCTTGTACTAGCGGCATCATTTTTTTACAACAAAAAATCGTGATAACTTTTCAATTTTCCAATATTTATACATTTTTTCACAAATTCTCAAAAAAACGTTTCTACTTTAAGAATCTGTGTTGATATTAATCATTGGTCATCTGGATCCGTAGATATTCCAAAATTCTTTGGGGGACCGACGTGTAGCTGTAATACACTTTAATGTCTTAGATTCTTAGGCTACATTTTTTTTCTTAGTGCTAGATTATTTACTTTTCGAAACAATACTTTGCTGAGAGTCTGTTGTAAAAAATAAAGCGATTTGTTGTAACCGTTTTCGACTTTTTTTTTCATGAATTGACTAAACAGAAAATGGCGGTCAAAGAAATTTTATATAGGGAATATCGGTTCCCCAAGGAACATCGCAATCAATGATCAATTTCGACACAGATTCAGAAGAGTTTGAAGAAATGGTGCAAACATATTGAGAAACAAAAGAGTAATAGCGATTTGGATATGGTAAAAAAAATAAGATTATTTAGATTAAGATTAAAAATTTGGATTATGGTAAAAAAAAATTAAGCTGCTGGTAGAGGAAGTTAATAACTGTGCTCAAAAGAACACTAAGCTGAGAAGCAAACTCTGTCTCAGTGGAGGCGTAATGCTAAAAAGAAGAAGATGATGAAAAAGAAGAAGAAGGAGAAGGAGAGAAGGTATATTCCACAATTCAAGGAGTTTTTTAATTTCAAAATAACTAAAAAAAATAATTGACTTTTAAGAGTTTGGCCTCCATATTTTGCTTCAGGGATCATGGTTTAGTAAGTAATGCTCGAAAACTTATTCAAACAGACTCAAGTCAGAAAAGTTAACATACTTACTTTATCAATCCTACGTGTTTCGCAGACGAAATTCTACTCGTTCCGCTCTAAACCAACACGATTTTTTATTTTTAGAACGTTCAATTTCTGGATTTACAAAACGGCGAAAGTAAGATTTTCAACTTTCGCAACCTAACCATTACTTTCTCCGCTCCGTCATATTGAGAGACCAAGTGACTTAACCACGAATCAATACAAAACTTGCTTGAGTCGATTTTACACTGGTACAAAAACGTTGTAAGTTACTAAATGAAACGGCTTATCATTTTGTCATACAATTTTTATGGGAAACAATAGGAACTACCTAGTGTTTTAAAGCACGCTGATTGCATGCAAAATTTAAGCGATGTACACGGTAAAAAAATGTTAGAAAGAGGATTCATTTTAAAGCAGGTTGTAATTCTCCTTAATTACCTTTTTCAAAACCATATGAAAGTTACCTACGTCGATTTGAAAAAGTAATCGAGAGTTGTTTTCATGAATGATCAATGTCAATGTGGTGATTATAAGCAAAATAAAAAAAATATCACTTAAAATTTTTTTAAACATTCTTTAAACTTCCAGAAAACAAAATGCAGTAAATAGTCACGAGCGATAGGTGTTTATTTATTTCATCATCTTCGGCGTTTGCCGCACAGACTGATTCTTAAAAATATGTATGATACAATAAACATTCAACAAATTCTCACAAATCTAACACAACGATGACATCAAGCTACAAAACTGATAAACGTAAAATGAAAATTCACACTCATCGATTTTAAACTATGTCGTCTGTCGAGCGTCTCGATTCGATGGCCTCCATGGCGTTTGAGAAAGGCTCCTGAATTCACGGCATCGCACTCCAACTGGCCAATTCGAACATTCCAATGCAGCTTTGCGGAAATGTGCATCTACGACAATTTTGAAAGAGACGTAATCCAGTGTTGAAGTATACTTCCATGCTGGCACAAGAGGTTTGATAGATCGAACATCACTGACTCCTATCGATTTACAAACCATTGCTTTTACTTCTTGCTCTGTGACATCATTGGCAATATTGGAAATATACAACTGAATTTCATCATCATCTCGGTTATCGACAATGTGATCAGTGGCAGATATTTTCGTAGACGACAAAGGAGAATTGTGTTCTTCTACAAAACGTTCAGATTCCATTCGACGCTCCTTGGATGTACTTGGCTCGGCTGAACAATTTGATGTCATTTGAGAAATGATTGTACTGATGCGTTCAATGTCTACCTTCAAACAGTCAAGCTCTTCCTGTGTGGCGTAGTTAGTTTCCTTCTTGATTGCATTGCGAAAACGACCTTTCTCGATCAAATCTCTACAGCAGACACACATCCAAAATATATTAGCTTGTAGGCATGCACATCCTTCGTCGTATGAAAGACCAACGCATTTTGCATGAAATTGACGACGATCATCACATAGCCCTTCGCAAGCGACTACCACATCTTCTGAACAGAAATCAATTTCACAAACGTTGCAATGAGTGTACATTTTGGATTTTTGAACCCTATCGACACGACTGATGTTTCTCAGCTTCAAAACTAGGTGGCGAAATCCTTGATTGTTGATGATGAAACGCAAAGATGGAAAAAAATGACGTCTACGTTTGCAGCTGGTAGCAGGTACGGTGAAACAGAACGCTTCCGATGTGAACGAAACAAATTGCAGATATTATATGCTCTACGACGATAATTTTTCGTTTTAAACTTGTTCTTGTAAAATTACGGTGAAATGCATCAAGTTCAGTGGCGAAAGACCGCGAAATACAATAGAATTCGACGGAAAATACACGGCAGCAAGCGGATCGAGGTGCACAACTCACGACACCTACTTGTACTTGTTTTAAAAATATGAAACAACGTATTCATTTTCAAACAAAGCTTTAAAGAAATATAAAAAGATTTATGTCTCACATTCCGTTGTATTTTTAATTTTGAAGAATGAAGAATGCAGAATTTCTTTGAAAACAATATGTCTACCTTTAGGCCACGACCCATGATTTTAGTAAGTAACGGCATTTTCAAAATCACTCATCATTGTTTAAATGCTTTCAAGAAACAAAATAAAATATAAAGTCACGAGTGATGGGTGCCACTACTTGTTTTAAAAATATAAAACTTTCAATATTTGCACTTTACTCAGAAATTTTTAATAAATATCCCAAACACTGATCACTGTTACCCCAGAATATGGGTCGTCCATTATTTAAGTAAGGGGTTATGAAGCGAGGTGATTTTACACTTCTTACGCACCATTCAAATTGTTTCGAAGTTTCCTACAAAAAATCTTATCATAGGGAGACAGGGGTTTGTAAAAACCCACAAAAAATGTATTACGTAGTTAATGGACAACCCCGTAATGTATAAGCTCGCAAAACATGATAAGATTCTCAACTGTACAGAAAACTCTTCAAATTATGATACCCCTGTAGAGTTACAGCCGCAGTGAAAAAACAAGAGGTCAAGTCTCCCAAGTCTTCCCTAGGTAGCGGATAAAATTTAGTTCTATGATACATTCGTGTTAGAAATTCTAGACATAAGTTGTATTTCACTATATTTTTTCTGAATTATTAAAAATGTGGCCCGTTTAACTTCACTTTTTTACATCCAGATTAACCCACATGTGACTTGATGGCTGTTTCTTCTGACAACTGTCTCAACTTTTTCTGTTCTACATAAAAAAATGACAATCCTGGAGTAGTGTTTGATCCGTTGAATCTGTTGCATGCTCCTGTGTGGACGAGTGAAAAAATCAGGATCGTGTCTGGTTTGCGTAATAACCGCAATATCGGTATCCGTCATCCGCGTATATGCTCTCGTATTCATTACAAACTATATCTATATCGTTTACCAAAACGAATCCCATATGCAAACTCCCAGTATTTATTTGTGGAAGTGTAAAGGACTCCTCTGCTTCCATAAAGCAAGTAACACGTCAACAACTCCCATCCCAAAATTGGCCTGCTTTCGGATGCAGTCGGCGCCGTTATTGTTTGTTAAAATAATGAGAGCACATTGAAGATGCTACTTATCCTGTGTAGCGTCTGTTGGTTCCCTGTGTAAGTACAGCTCTCAGGCGAACTCTGAACTTACGGCGAGTGTGGCCGATACACATGGCAGGGCAATTTTGATATGGATTTCATATATTCCGGATTTTTCATCTGCAGGAACCTTATTCTTTAAGTTGCAAAAATAATCCTTCAGTGTGTTGCCGCTTTTATACCTACGCCACGGTGTTTCAAAGCCGCCTGAACCGGGTTTGTCACTTGGGGGTAAAATGGAAGACTTATCCTTTTTGTTTCTTCTTTATCAGGTTGAAGGGTTGTGACAATCTTTCTATGCTTTTTTCTTTCAAGTTTTTGGAGAATTTTTCCAAAGAAATCTTTACCATATCCATTCTTATCGGCAGTTTCGTAAATTCTTTTCTGTTCTGCCACAAAATCCTACTTTCCATCGGTTTATTGAAGAGTCAATGGGGCATAGAATAGAATGCTGCTTATTTTTGGGCCCCGTAATGGTTTTTATCCAATGCGATGTACCGAACTTTTGACGTAGGTTTTCGGTAAATAGCAAACTTTAGTTGATTGCCTGTTGTTTTGGAGACTAATCAATCCGAAAATGGGAGCCGGCCCTGGGTTTCTTTCTCTACCGTAAACTTTATTGTTCTGTGTCGGGAATTGAGCATGTCGAGTGTTTGCTGCAGGTACACTTTTTTTAAAACAGCAAAAATGTCATCCACGTAACGCCTCCAAACTCTGGGGAATAATATATCCTTTGACAACTCTACTTCCAGCCTCCGGTAACATTGCACACTGGTCCAGGAAGCTAATTTAGGCGGACATGAGGTTTCCGTCAAGATATTTACCAACCTTGATGTTGTATTAGTTTTATCCTTAGTGCTATTGTCTGAAAATGTCGAATCCAATGCTTAAAATGGTAAAAATCTACATTCTTTGGTAGTGATCCATAACCGTGGTAAACAATCATTTCCTGGTCCATATTATGGATCACTAGTTAGAAGTGCTAATATTCGGTATTTAAAATCAACAATCAAGAAAACTGTTTTCTGAAGATGAATTCACACTAAATCGAAGCGAACGAGCATGTTTTATGCTATAACATATGAATTTTACCACTTGTGGGAGCTTATGAATGCTGACGGCACTTCTTACAGAAAACGACCATATAATGATAGCTGTGTGGTACCAACTAAACATTTGTCAAATACACCGTTATTAAGCGGTTGAATGTTGTGCTTAACTTTACAAATGCTAGAAGACAAATAGTATAACATGGGAAAAATATGTTTTACGTCAACGTTTATGGTTTGAGCGAGTTATCCGATGTTGAACGCCAAAGTGATCCGTCACTGTGGGTGATCCGTAACTGTGTGGGTATGGTACCTGTGTGCAAAATTTGGAGAAGATGATATTTTTCTATCTCGTTTAAAATCGATTTTACTAATAGACGATATGAGATAAATCCATATTTATTGAATATTCATACATGTTCAACTCGCAAAAGTCATGGCTACCTAAGCATATCAAACCAAAGGTAACACGTGTATTTATATAGAAATATGAAGTACATCGTTTTTCAGTTTTTTTCGATTAACTTGGAAGCTTCTGCAAGAAATTCATCGTCTTTTCCTGTACCTGTATTTAATCTATTCCTAAGCAAGATCACCGGTTTGGAAGTCAACATAAGCCGTATAAAATATATATACAAAATTTACAGTCCTATTGAATTCTGTGGCATGATTTTCCCAGAATCTTCTGATGGATTCCACGTTTCATGTTTTTCTTTGGTAATGCGGCATGCCGGACAACACCACTTCCGTGCAATAGTTGTAGACGTATCAGTAAGTGTAACAGCATTCTAAAGGATCGCCACGAAAAGCCCTCGAAGGAAGGTTAGGGCTGAGACTGTACGAACTTCTTCCAGCTGGTAGGAACTCAAATGGTCGTAACTGCGAAGTGCGGCCTCATAAGTCCGAAAGTGTGAATAAAAGTGAGGGATTGCATTGAATCCTGTTGGTGTCTTCAGAGCACTTATTCTTCGATTTTTTTTCGATAGCTTATGCTGACTTCCAATCCGGTGATCTTGCTTATGAATAGATTAAATACAGGTAGAGGAAAAGACGATGAATTTTTTGTAGAAGCTTCCAAGTTAATCGAAAACAACTGAAAAACGATGTACTTTATATTCCTATATAAATACACGTGTTACCTTTGGGTTGATATGCTTAGGTAGCCATGACTTTTGTGAGTTGAATATGTATGAATATTCAATAAATATGGATTTATCTCATATCGTCTATTAGTAGAATCGATTTTAAACGAGATAGAAAAATATCATCTTCTCCAAATTTTGCTCACAGGTACTTGAAAGACTGCAAAATCATTTGGTGGAAAGATATATTTTTTTGAGGTGCTCATAGTTGAGATACAATGCATACAAAATAGCTAATTTTAAGATGAAAAACTCAAACAACATGAAAACCATAAGAAATACAACTTTGGTATTTTCAGCAAAGTTGTAGCAAATGATAAGTTTAAAAACTTTGTTTAACATAGTAGGCCAATAAAACTAAAAAATAAAACACTTAAGAGCAAAAAACGATTTTTTATTAAAAATACTTAATTATCTCGGCTCTGAAGCAAAACCGAGAAAAAGTTTGTTCGGCAAAGTTGTTTCTATGATCATTTGCTACAACATTGCTGAACATACCAACTTACGATTCGTTAAAATAAAAAAGTTGGCGTATGCGTCACTCTTGCGATCACCGTTAAAAAAAAAATTTTGTTCCGTACATTTTGTAGTACTGAAAATTCTGAACACATTCTCAGAATAAACTATGGCTCTGAAATCAATAAATCTTGACGAAAACCTCATGTCCGCCTAAATTAGCTTCCTGAACCAGTGTGCATTGGTGACAATATGTTGCCCATTCTGAGCCCGAAAGTTTGCTTGTAGAATTTACCTCTGAACGAAAAGAAATTGTGATTCATACAAGCTCCAGCATCTAAAAGGTACGCTTCAATGGGGTTGAGATTGCATCTGTTGATGTTAGGAGCATTCAAATTGGTCAGTAAATAACAAGTATCAAGACTCCACTGAACGTCATTTTTTCTCTCTGTTCGGATGCGCCACTGTGACCATTATTTAGATCGATTGTGGCATTACCCGTATCCTTAGGGCATAGTGCATGTCGCATTACTCCATTTCCATTGATAGGTAATGAAGCATCGATTTCTGTACAGTTATTGTTTTGATTCCTCAAAGATTGATGAAATCGAATGTGATGAAAAGGTCCCGTTATCTACACCCTTCATAGAGAATTACATCTCAGCGAAGGCGTGCCCCTTAGCAAACATAACTGCAACGGAACTCTAGTTCCATCCTTGTTTCGCTTTTAGTTTAGTCCCAGAAAAATACTAGAAAAAAGGGGTTTGTACTAGCAGCAAAACCGAGTCAAGCTAGAAAATTTGTTTAGTAATTAGAATTCACGTGAGTCCTTGAATTACCAGTACTTAATAGTTCTTGTTCAGTTAATACTCATGATGGTTATCATGGCTTCAAGTGTAGTCTCGGGACTGACCAACTCCGAGTCTTTAACCATCTGCTAGGTAAAATAGATTCAATTTCAGAAACTGTTGCCAGTAACAAGGACTTTGTACCGCGAATCCTTGAATTACCAAAACATATTACTCTAGCCCGAAAAACAAGATGAGACTAGGGTAGATCTTACCCCGTAACGAACCACGAAAAGGTTACGGGTAGACTGAACGTCATATTTTATAACATCAAAATTCACCTTCAAATTGCTTGCGCCACCTCTAAATCGTACCGTAGTATGCATCCAACGAATCATCCCTTCCCATAGTTTGCTCCTTATGAAAATGGATTCAGCTAGGATATAGAAAGAACACTTTAACCAAAATATCGGCGTTCATACCTTGCGATTGAATACATTTCGTTCTAAGGGGTGACACCACTCTACCTCCTAATATACTACATCATTTATGGATGGTTCGTTAGCCAATCGACCGTTTCGGCCTAACGATCATTTCAGTTATACAGCTCTATCGGATGCCCAATAGAAGCTGTGGGTTTTTTGACTTAACCATACTGTAGGTCTAATCGATCGATTATTCCGGTCTCATGATCTTGTTAATCTTTTACCCCATTTTTTCAAATAATTTGAGAATCAATAATTAAATTGTTTTTCTGGATTCCGTAAATATATCATACTAAATAATATTTCCAAAAAAATGCGATACCCAACAACCAGTTAGAACATGTCACTGTTTAGGGGAAAAGCACTAATTTTCGACCCACAAGAATTCTGTGCCCATTTTCGGATTTTCATACAAAGTAGGCCAAAATCGTATGAATGGGTCGAAAATTAGTGCTCTTCCCCTATTCATTATCATTCCTACTCCTGAAATAAAGTTACACAAAATCTTGCCCTTCTGGACAGTCAACTCACCCTTACTCGATACTCTTTATCTCGATATCTTGTTAAAGCTAAGTAGCCCGTCATTCGTTTTGGCAACAATGATGATTTTTCAGCTTGCCATTTCAAAGTGATAAAACTCAGTCTTGTGTCAGTCACTGTACGCGCTAACATGCATAAAGTATGCTAATACTTTTCCAGCTGTTTTAGTGCAAAACCAACTGATTTTCTTTGATTCGAAATTGTGAGATGAATTAACAACAATCATCAACGACGCGTACAAATTTTAATGTTGGCCTACTTCGCCTTAAAGAACCATAGTAAAAGTTGACTTTCATGACTAAAGGCCCAAACGCAATGATAGCGGAACGGCAACGGAATGCGGAACCGGTTCGCCAGCATGAACTACAACAAGCTTGTCCACTCAGTGTTAATCCAATTTCATTCGTTGTCAGCTCAGTCGAGATGGTGTGATTCATGCTGGCGAACCGGTTCCGCATTCCGTTGCCGTTCCGCTATCATTGCGTTTGGGCCTTAACTCGATTGTCCTTTGAATCGCAACTGCACTGGTTTTACCTCTCTAACTCAATGGTCTCTACCTGGGAGGGAGGCACCGATACTACACACGAAATTGGATACAATTGTTTTCCAAATTGCAAGATAACTCCAGTTTGCCAACGACAATCAAGGCAGGCTTAGTGAAAAGTACTAGTTTTCAATTGTTGTGTGCCTTCGATCTTTCTGGACAAACATTGAAAAAGGGCCACAGTTTTCTATGCGTTTAATTTTCAGTTTTAATGAAAATAGTAAAAAAAAGCCTCATTCCAATACGTTACATTAAATAAGAATTAACGGTGCTCTCGTGACGTTTCTTTTGAATGTGCATGCATTGATTCTAATTCAATTTTTGCTACTTTTGATGAAATGCAAAAATATGCTTAGGCTTATTACGCGCTTTTATCATGTTTGTCCATTGTTTAAGATCCGGGCTCACAGTGACAGTTCGTGACAGCAAAATCTCGGCTCACTGTGACGTAGAGAAATTTTGTATTGGTTTCTCCCTCCCAGGTCTCTACAATATTAAGGGAGTGTTGACTATATATCATTTTCAAACCATCGCATACATGAAACATAATTGACACCTTCACACAATTTCTCACCAGAAAGCACGCGACTTCAAATGTTTCCAAACCTGCAAAATTCCAAGTCCATCCACGACAAAATCTCCCAAAGATTACAGAGAGTCCACCTCAAAAAATCACACTTCATCTGGTGTGTGGTCCTTATCGATGTTACTCGCTTCAGCTATTGATTGGGGAGGTGGTTATGGGAGACGCGATTTCGCAGATTTTTTCGCACCATTCCCAGCGCGAAGGCTTGGTTAGTGGAAGGTCATAAATTATTGCAACTTTTGGCTTTCTGTTCGTAGACATCACCGGTTAGCAGCAGCAGCAGCACCTACCACAAGAAAAGAACGGACGGATGGAAGCTGTAAATTATATCTCAGTCAGTATTGTGGTGGCACACGAGGCCGTTTCTTGGTTGGATTAAATCAAGTGTATGCGGCTGATTTCAGCACTGCCGCGGCAACCATCTCGTAGTAGACCAGTGGTTCTCAACCGGGTTTCCGGGACCCCTAGGGGGTACGTGGAACTATTACATTTTTATTTATTCAACTTAATCAAATTTCAGTGCTACACCTTCTCTGTAAATTGCGGAATTATCTAGTATGATTAAGAGTTATGTGTTCATTATATTGCTGTTTGCATTTGAGGTGCAAAAATCTTGACCAAATGTCCTCCAAATGCGGTAACACAAATCAATCGAAGGACTCCTAGCAACGATTATCTAAATCACCGCTGATCTAGATAGAAAAACTAATATTTGACATCGCATTTCTTGTGGAAAATCTCACCGCGTTTGGTATTCCCGCATTTGATATTAAGGTTGAGGCTCTGTATCTTAGCTTCTGATAGTCCCAATGAGCTGAAATAATGATGAAGAACTACAAATAGCTTGAAACATTGTAAACAGCGAATTCATTACGTTGCGATCATTTTCCGGAGAGTTTCAGAGGGTTGTTCAAAGACAATAGTATGTACCCAAGAGATTTTTTGGTTCATATCAAAAATAAGTAAATAAGGTTTTCGGTTGATTTTGGTCTCATTTTCGACTGATTCTATGGACCATCTTTGGTAAACAAAGGAAGTAATCACAGGAACATTCCTTTTAGGGATTAGTAAAGATCATGCCTGGTGGGTTACCTAACGAATTCTTGTTTCGTCCATCCAAAGTTGGCCGCGAGTCTGAAGAGTTTGGAAACCGCTGACGCAGCCGGTGTAGACTTTGTGGCAAGAGCGGGGCCGGACGACCCAAGGAGTAAAACTAATTAATCTACCTTGGAAATCTCATTTCCACACAGAATTTCAAAACATGCGACTGCCAACTAGGTCGAATGAATTTGTTTTGGTTCTACCTTGGCAAACGTTTTGGTTGGCGCGCGCCGCCGAAGTCAGAAGTGGATCACGCTCATGCAAATTTCGCTTCTATTGCTCACCCCTTCAAGTCGTACTTTGAGACTCGGTGTCTGCAATCCATCAAACCGGGGGGCTCCTTCTGTTGCTGGAAGATTGCGCACCACATAGGACCCATTACAAAATCTATCCACATTCGCTACACCTTAGCGCTCGAGAGACACACAGCTGTGGATAGCGGACGCTTCGATCTCTCGGACAGTCATGGAGAGTACATATTTGCCGACCATAACTTTGGCTAATGTATGCATGTAATATTCAAATCAGTTTTTTCTGCTTTGTTTTCAAGCTGCATGGTCTGGTTGTTTTATTTGTTCAGGCGATAGATTCGGTGGAGCAATGCTCTGTAATAAAGATGTGAGAAATGTGTTATGATGTAATTCATCTTTTCCGTTATCGTGTACTTATGATTCTATTTGCACTTTGTAGGGAAGCTACTGCCATTTGGAAGGTTCTTTGTTATAAATCAAAAACTAATCGACGTACTTTTCGTCTTCTATCTATTGCAGGTAAAAAGTGGCGCTCCCTGACGCCACAGGACCGCCGGCCGTACGTCGAAGAAGCTGAGCGACTACGAGTGATTCACATGACCGAGCATCCCAACTATAAATATCGGCCACGTCGCCGGAAGCATACGAAAGCTCGCAGTGGAGCAGCCGGTAGCAATGGCGCTGTTGGCAATCAAGCTGGATCGAATAACACTCCATCCAACAATGTGAGTAATTCGTCCCCAAGTGAACTGAACTTTGATGGGGATTCTTCGCAACGAATGAGCCCGTACAGTTATAACCCGCACTACTACTCCGGAGCAAACAACGTCCTGAACACGCCCGATTCCAGTCCGACGCAAAGTCCTTCGCCAATACCGCCAACAGCTGTTCCTGCAGCGATGAGCAGGAAACTTTCTGGTAACTCGGTGGATATTAGTCAAAAAATGGACGACGTCTCATCAGCTCTACCGACGCCAGAGATGAGCCCCCTGGAACTAGAGAAAGAAAGCTACAATGGCCTGCATGCCAGCCATAGCTACGATGATCTGAAGAGCAAACAGAAATTGTCTTACGACAGTTACAATAGCGTGAAAGCCGAACAAAAACTTCCTGCCACCTTTCCCAACAGCTATGATCATGACAGCGAAATCAAGCGAGAATACAGCTCTACGCCATCGTACATGCATTCCGCGACACCTGAGAAACGATTCCATTACGAAGCAGCTCTTCCTAATGGAATTCACGACAGAAGAAACTACTTAGCGCCTAACTCAGGATCTACGACAACCACGGCTATGGTGAACGGTATGTACGTCATGTGTACCAACCGAAGTATCCTGGACCAGGGTCACATCGTCACAGGAACGTACTTCCCGCCGTTAGCCACTTCCGAAGATCACCAAACTTTGGGAACAACCCTGACCACTAGCCATGTGTCACATCTCAGTACAAACAGTAATAGCAGTAGTAGTAATCACAACCACAGCAATAGCAATAACAGCAACTCCAGCAACAACATCCCAATCTCTAGTGGCAATAGTCTGAACAAAGCCAGTAATGGTCTTGTAAGTAGTGCACATCTAAGTGGCAGTCCAGGATCCAACCAACTCGTGCAACAATCCGCTCAGGGCGCAGGACTAACGTCAGAACAGATAAACAGCTATTACGGCGTTAACTCGCTCCCATCTGGCCTTCCTGCCTATTCGTATGCTTACAAAGACTACGGCATAACCTACGAATCGCCTTCGATGGGTCAGGACGAGATGGATTCGCGGGAGCTTGACAAATACCTTAAGTATCCGGATAGCAATCACAACTTCAACAGTTACGAATCGTACCATCACAGCGGTGCCATCTACGGTCATGCACCAGCCACAGACTATTACAGCTACCACCAGCAAAACGCCTCCCTTCTAGCTCAACAGCAACAACAACAGCAGCAACAACAACAACAGCAATCCCAGCAACAGCTTTCCTTGGGCTCATCGTCTCCTGCGGGCAGCAACTCTAGCTCCGGTGGCAAAATCGATGGGTCGATGTTAGCCTCGGGTCCGAGTGGACATTTACCGACGACCCCAGTTGCATTGTACGCACTACCACTTCAACACTCTCAACTGGCAGCAGCACAACAGCAGCATCAACACCAGCAACAGCAACAGCAGCAGCATCCGCACCAGCAGCAGCTGCATCTGGCACATGGGCCCAACGCGCATGGTATCACAGACATCTACGTGACCAGTGAACAGCTGAAGGACGATGAGTTTAGTAACATTTTGGCCGGTGTCCGGAAAACTTGCTACAGTAATTGAGAGTAGGGTTGAGGATGGGTTGATTTGTGTGGATGGATACAGTGACTTCATGAATGGTGCCTATTTGAGATTGATATATTCATTCAATAGCTATCCAATGTAATCTTCCCAGGTTTAAGTGAATTAATCATTTATCGCAGTATTTGTCAATTCTGAAATTTTCAATTATTTTCCATAGAAAAGTTTATTGGTTTATCGATCGCAAGATCCTTGGTTTGATATCAGGCTGCCATGATTTTTTCTCTTGTTTACAAATTTAAATTTCTGAAGGTAAACTTTATGAATTTCAATTCGGTTTCTTGTGGCTGTTTTTCATAAGATGTTTATTTGTATTTGTTCATTTGCCTGAGTGTATGATTCAACACGAAGTTTGGACAAGCATGGAGAATATTTAATATTAGATAGAAATGCGAGCCTAATCAGTTGTTGTGGGACTCAATTGTCATTTAAATCAATCGATGTTTCAATCTCAAGAACATTTCTAGTAACAGTTTTCCAATGTATATACTTCTACTAATGTTTTAACTACAAGAAAACTGTTAACACTTACTTAGAGAATGTGGAAATGTGTAGAAATACTTCACTATTCAATGAAATGGAAAGGAAATGTGTAAAAATGCTTCTCTATTTATATTTTCAAGTATTTTCCTGTCGAAAATTGAAAAAAAAATTAAAAAACGTTTTTTGCTATTTTTGATGCAATTTTGTGAGATTTTCTGATCATTTTTCATGTCGATACATAACCAAACTTTTGAAACTATCGCCGAGAATCGCCCTGTGCAATTATATTATATAGTTTGCATTCAATCCGAAAAAAAATTGTTGAACTTATCCTTTAAAAGCGTATTGAAGTACTAAAACTTTAATCAAACTCGTGGGACACAACGCCCACCTTTATTTCATAACATCAAAACAGCCGTTTGAATTCATATTCCAGCAAACGCAATGTCACGCTGTGGCTACGTGCAAATACGATCTTACAAATGTGTATTTCTCGTATCAGAATGTATTGCTGTGTGCGTTTGAAATGCAAATATCAAACGCGAGAACACCAAACGCGGTAAAATTTTTCACAAGAAATGCGATGTCAAAGACTGATTTTTCTTGCTAGGGTGGCGGTGAATTATGTAACCGTTGCTAGGTGTCTCGTGTTACGGCATATTGTGGACGTTTACCCCACATTTGCATCTCAAGTGCAAATAGCAATACACCCGATTCTGTTTTTGCACGGGGGATGCGTACCGTGCAAAAAAAGTAACACCATTTCTCGACGTTTCATGCAAAAATAAGGTTTTGGCGAAAAAAAATGTATGGAAACTTTTTGTACACGGCCGTGTAAAAAAAAACCCGTGCAAAAACAGAATCGGGTGTACAGGGTGATTACTAATTCCTGTCAGTAAAGTAAATGTTCGTAGATAAAAGATGTATGCATGAATTTTAATTTCCGGTGTACATCCTGTTTTGCACATCTATAAAGTTTGTTTTGACAAAGTAAAGATCAAATCCTTTTTCATTTACCTTCGTTTTTTGTCATATGTGTTGTTTTAAAGGCATTGCACCTGGCACGCACGTTTTCCACAGATATGCATTTTTGACTAAACTTCGCTGAAAAAATTGCCTGATTAAAACAGCATGTTACCACAATCTTTTAGACTTACTAGGGAATAGAATGAGACTGATTATGGAAAACTTTAGCGAAAAAATATGTATTTTTTGGTTGAAATATATGCTTTTGAATAACGTGCATGTTAACTGTAATGCTTCTGAAACAATGCTTGTGGCTGGAAATTGAGGTAAAAAAAATTAATTTGTTATCTATGTATAGCAAAGACAAATGTTATAGATGTCCTAAACTGGATATGCACTGGTAATTAAAATTCATTTAACCATTTTTTTCTATGATTACTTATTTTACTGACAGGATATACACGGAAAAAAATCCGTTGCCGGATTCATGAACAAAAAGTCATGATTTCATAAAATTTTATGTTTCATGATATCATGACTAAAAGTCATGAAATCGTGACTATTATGCAAGAATTCGTATGCTTAGGGCTTTACACAAATCTAACTGTCACTTTTTTCACCTTAGTCAACGTGTATCATGGTGATCGGTGATCTTTTCTAGTGAAATTATAAAAAAAGTTTCGAAAAAGTTTAAATTCTTCGGAACTTTGTTATCATATCGAGGACATTCTTGGTGAAATTCTGGTGAGTTCCCACATTGTTTCACGACACAATCAATGTACTTACTTAATCCTGACTTTGCAGAACCGGGCAATGTTTGACTTCGAGTGAAGATTTTGCTTGACAAGCTCGTCGGCGATTTTAACTGTTCGGAAGTGATGCTTACCCCACGTCCTATAACAGAGCAGGTCACCAAAGGCCTTCGGCAGCCGGATTATCCAGTTCCACTTTCTACATCCGCAGAGTTGTTAAGGAGTGTTCCATGACTCATGCAATCCACCAGCCCAGGGACCATTTACCAATTCAATTGATGCTCGAAACAACATTTTGCGTACAAACCTAACCACCGAATGTTCGCGATCCTGCTAAAGATGTCACACTCGTTAGGTTAACATTTGTGGAATGTTTTCACGGTTTATTACGAAACTATCAGCACAAAAGCAGTAGCAATTTTAATCTTTATTTTATTTGTTTACCAATGGCAAATATAAACTGGGATCTAAATTGACGTATAATGTTTCGTTTTCATGAACTGAGTTCATGATTCAGGGATCCTGCTTCATGATTTCATGACTCAATTTGCCACTTTTCAGCACCAAAATTGGAATCATAAATGACAGGCATCTGAATACATGAAAAGTGCATATGTTTTCATGACCTGTGTTCATGATATCAGATCCTGCTTCATGAATTCATGACCGAAATTGCCACTTTTCGTATCAAAAATAGGAATCATAAATGACAGATGACTAAATCCATGAATAGTGCTTATGTTTCCATGAATTTTATTCATGGTTCCAGCATACATGCTTCATGATTTGAGAATTTTAATTGCCATTTTTCTTCGCTAAAAATTGAAAACGTAACGTACAGCCGGCGTTACGGTAAAATGCTTCATGATATCATGACTTTTGGTCATGGTGTATTTTCATAACATGAAAACACCTTTTCCTCCCGAAATCATGACTCTTTCTCCTGTTTTAGAGTGCCGCATTTTTACCCGTGTAGTAATCACCCTGTATACTAGAATTGAACAGTAATATCTGATCATACGCCCTGATGTATGCAACGTATATACAGTATGGCCCATAAAAAAATGCGAAAATTTTTTGAACGTGAATATAGCATCCACAAGCGTTATTTTCATTGTTTTTGCTAGTGAATGTAATTTCTGATTATTGTAGTGTAATCTGACATAACTTTGCTATCTAGGACAATTTTTGTCATATTTTTCTTACTGTCCTAAATAATGTAATAAAGCAAAGACGTTCAAAGGTTTTGTCCGCCCAAAGCTAGAAACAGCGTCTGATTGTCGTATACTCTGGTGATAAACTTTCCACCTTCAAAAATCACACTTTATTGTTGTAAATTTCAGTTTGTTCGGTATCAGAGGATGGAGGAGTTCTTAGAGAACGTGTTTTTCATGGTCACAATAAAATATTTTTCCAGGATCATAGTTTTGAGGGCATTTGCGTCTTAAAGGTTTGATATGCCTTTATTTTTTGTTAAAGTTGAGTAAAAAATAAATACGGAGACCTATAACAGGTTTTTGAGGATGAAATTTGTTCCTTTGGTTAGAGACAACTTATATCAATACTAGCTCATAGGTTTTGAGCAAAACTAAGCCGCTTATCACACTCATATGAAGGTTCAATCAAAGCTCTCCAAAATGAGCCGTTTTTCCGAAAATATGTTTAGATCTCCTATGACCCAGGTATGAACCAATTCTATCATTTGATATGGGCGTATGCTGAAGACAAGGCCCGTGAAGAATCTCACGCCATCGTTGATGTTTTAGAAGCTTTCATCACGCAGATATTGAACTCGACGTCCGCATGATACAATTTGAAGGTATGCTTCCAATTCCTCTCTGGTAATGTGAAAGTAACAGATAAAAATCATGTCCAAAGCGAAAAACTGAGTCTAAATAGATTAAATAATACAAGTAATGAATAATATTTATGTTTCATTCACATTTTCTATGTAAAAACTATCATTAAACAAGATATGACGATTTTCGCATTTTTTTATGGGCCATACTGTACATGCATGACTGTATGTGTACGTTTACAGCACGGCAAACGCCACTCATCTCAGGTGGCGCGTTTTACCCCGCAAAAAATAAAAATGCAGATAAACAAACATTTTTTGAAAACTGATTTATAAACTCAAGAAAAATGAAAATGGATGGCTGTATTTACCATTTGGTAAAAAACATGTTTGTCAATCATATCATGATATGAAAAGAGGTTATGATAATGATTTTCACAGCTTAAATCGCTTCCTTCCTTAGCATTCCCCCTACTTTTAGTTTTTCATGTTCACACAACACCTTTGGTTTTTCATGTTCAACATGAAATAGTTCGCGATCTACCTAGATTAAATTTAGAAAAACCATCTTCGCCAAAGCTGTTTAGGAAATCAAGGGCTACTTGATTCAAAATTATGCTTCCAGGCGGTTCAAGGGCTATCATAATTTGAGCCACGAATTTCGAGATTTTACCATTAGTCTTCGCTACAGCTACGCTACTGTAGCTACGGGGATGCAGTGGGTGTGGTCCGCACCGGGCCTCGAGCTCGTAGGGACCTCAATATCGCGCTGTAATTTGTAGAAAACTGACAATTTGTAAGACCTCAAAATGGAAATGAGCATGGCAAGTTGAATTTTTTTTAGGAGACCTGGATTGATGATGCACAGGGGTCGAGAGTCGAGAGCCCCGAATGGCTTACATTTTCGAGATCATCACAAAAATTAGTTTTATAAGCAATTTTTCTTGTTATTCCATATATTTCTTACCGATAGATCATCAATATTAATGTGACCTAAAGTAAGTGATCTTTGTTTGACTAATTCATTGTCGGATTGTGTGTGGTAAAGTTTTTTATGCTAAGAAATGTTTATTTCTATGGAATGTATGTAAAATTCCTGAAACATGTTCGGCACCGAATATTTTTATAACTAAATGTGGACCACTCTGGTAGATACTTAAGTAGGCTCAGGTTTCTATTCATATTTTTTTTTCAACTTCCAACCAAATCTACCTCAGATTTGTAGGACTTGTTAGCCTTTTAGTTAGTTATCTTGAGCCTTGGTGAGCGTTGAATGAACTTGGGCACAATTTTTCACAATTTGAACCAAGCAGGTCTCAATATCATAGATGTTAAAAATAATACAGATAACTTTGCACTTGTTAAAACACAGGCATGACTTTGAGGTTTGCTTTTGTTGTTGAGATTTCTATTCTTGAGAAATTTAAAAAAACCCGAATTTTGTAGACTGAAAAGACAATTTTTAATACACTTTTTATCTCTTACTTTAGAGTTAATCCTTTATAACTTTAATAGTTCCATTTGATACTTCTCTTGATAAATTGTCTCTACAAGATATTTTATGATTCCTAAACAGGTTTCATTAACCAGGAAGCCCTTCTAGGATTCGTCCTGGACTAACTGGCATTATGTCAAGGAGTTCTTTAAGGGATACATGACGTAATTTTCCCAGAAGCTCTCCTACCGACTTCTATTTATTTACTCAAGAGTTTGTATAAATATTATTGCGGTTTTCATATCGTGCTCAACGCAGCAATTAGTGTCGCGCGAAGCGCGAGCAGCTACACCACGACACATTTGTACCAATGCCTTGCAATATCTCAACATTTTGTTTTAAAATTCGCTTTTATTTATGCAAACCAAGCCATATCTAGAATTTTAAAAAGTTTAAAATCAACAAAACAACACAATCGAAATAGATTTAAATTTGAGCAATTAGTTACTCGTTAGTTGCGATCAATCGATCAAATTTTCATTCAAAGCCACTGTTTTGTCTTCTAGATGTGTGCTCTTGGAAATTTAGGGATGGTTTCAATTCATATTCGCTAGATGACGTTTTCTACGCTACGAAAAAAAGTTTTTACGAGTTTTGTACAAACGGTACCAAAAACGCGATCGTTAACTTTCTTGTATGTACCTCGGCCATTTTTACGAAAACGTTCAGATTTTTACGAAAACGAAACTTGGCTAAGGTTCTAGGATTAGGAGTTGAAAATATTCTGTTGACGAGGTTTTATCTACAAATTTCGGTTTTATTAAGATTTATATGGGATATTTAAAGTTGAAGAAATCCAATTTTCCCTAACAGAATAATATGAAAATGTCAGCATGTGAAAGTTTTTCTGGGATACTTATCCTTGTCGAAAAAATTCTGAAGTGCTACTTGACGAGTTTAAAACATACCACAGAGAGCTATCCGATAATCGAAAATCCCTAAAAATTAAGAAACTACTAAAACAATTATTTCAAACATATGTTTTAGGGGTCTAATTTCTGAATCGAGTGAATTCATGTGACTCGTCTGTAGTCATTGTCGATCAAAGTAAGCATGCCTATTTCAGATGTCACCCGTCGACTCCCATAGTAATCCTGTCACATAGAGTGACGACTGTCGATAAGCTCGAGTGACAGAGCCGAGTCGAGCAAAATTTTCGAGTAGTTTTTGTCGACTCGACTTATAAAATAGGGTCACAAGATTTTACAAGATGTCACTACAAAAACTACTTCCTGGCTACTTCCTTGCATGGATATTTTTTCCCGCAAAATATATTTAATTTTAAATTACGATTTTTTTTATCAAATTACCAAGTTTTCGGAAAATTTATGAAGACACTTGAGACATTGGTATAAAAGGCATATTTTCTAAACGGAAGTATACTACATAACGAGCTTACCATAAATCTACTGTATCCAAATAGAACTTTTGAAATAATGCTACGTGCCACATTTACTATTCTGGGGGCCCCTAAATTTACTTCCGCACTGGACCCCAAAAAGTCTAGCTACGCCACTGCTTCGCTAATGAACATGAAACTTTTGTTTTCGGATATCTTGTGAAATATGGCGTCTTCGGCAATGTTGTGCAGTTGCTGAAGGGCTATTATTGTTCGAGCTAACTGATTAGAAATTTTGCCACCAGATGGTGCTAGTAACCATATAAATTTTGTTTTGCGGATATCTGAGTATCCTGACCACTTGGAAAGATGGCGTCTTCGGCAAAGTTGTTCAGTAGCTATCATTATTTAAGCCAATTATTTCGAGATTTTACCACTAGTTTCAAGCTTACTAGCACCGCCTGGTGGCAATGTTTTGAATCAACTAGCTCGAACAATGATAGCCCTTGAGCTAATGAACAACTTTGCCGAAGACGCCATCTTTCTTAATAGCTTCTGAGATATCTGCAAAACAAATGTAAGTTTAATGTTCAGTAGTGCCACCTTGAGGTCAAATTCCAAAATAAATGAGATACCATCAAACAGCGCTCAACCTCCAGAACAACTTTACTGAAGACCCTAATTTTCGAAGTTATCTGGATTTTGAAATATACCGTTTCCAAATTGTGGTCTACTCGAACCGTATATAGTATATAATGCGACTTCTATGTGCAATTGTTGATTTATGAAGGGCCATACAATCAACAAAAATTGTCAAGTGTTGTTCTTAAGAAGCTGCTTCAGTAATACATTTTGGTTTGGTTTGGATATCTTTGTTGCAAAATGATAGCATATAAATCACAACTTTTGTACAAAGTACAGCAGTGCGACAGCTCGAAGGTTGAACACGAACCAGTTCGTTGAACACGAAACAGTTCGCCGAATATCCCACTTCCCCAAAAAGTGATTGGCACTCGTAATTGTCATAACTTTATACATTTAAGGATGGTTAACGTACTGATCATCTGATATTATCCACCGGTGATTCTTTTACCATCCGAGTTTTACCATCATCAGCATTTTTGGAAACAGGTGTATAGTCGATAATAATAAAATACCTCCTTCTTTGATTGCTTATTGTTCATTTTAGTTTACTATCCTACACATGAAAACTATCACACCACCTTTTTGAAATGCATCACTTTTCGGGGAAACGGATTATTCGGAGAAATGGCAATTCGTAAAAAGGAGCACGATCTACATAAACTATACTAATTTTAAAATAAACAATTCACACAGTTTTCAGCCCAAGGCTGCACAGAATGAACATAACTCACGTTAAGGCTAAGTAGCCCGTCATTCGTTTTGACAACAATGACGACTTTTCAGCTTGCATTTCAAAGTGATAAAACTCAGTCTTGATAGTTTATATTGACTTGGAAATGTATCACTGTACGCGCTAACATGCATAAAGTATGCTAATACTTTTTCAGCTGTGTCAGTGTAAAACCAACTGATTTTCTTTTATTCTAAATCGTGAGATGAATTAGCAACAATCATCGACGACGCGTACAAATTTCATTGACAGTCTACTTCGCCTTGAACATGAAAAACACTGAACAACCAGTGGACGAGTGAAAAAAAAAATCGTTTGACGAATTGAACCCACACTCCTTAGCTCGATATGCCCAAACAACTGTCGCTGTCAACCGCACGACTACTTAGCCTACATTTTTCTTCGTCCAATGAGTTTGTTTCATTAAACAAAATCGGTTTGTTTGTGAGGATCACTCAACTTCCGAGGTGCTTTAACTCAATCAGTGAAATAGTGGTGTTAAATAAAAAAGTCCGAACATTTTATATAGAATCTGAAGCATTATATTGTAATAATTATTACACTTTGAATAAATAAAAGTCCAGCAAAATTCAAATATCCAGCGATGCTCTAAAATTATTTGAATGAAGTATAATTGAATCAAAAGTGATCATGGCAATTATGTGACAGTTTACCGATATTTTTTTAATAATTTATACTGATTCTTGGATGCCAGTGTTATCGACTTTGCTGTTTTCATTGTATTTATTTCAAATTTGATTTTCAAATTTCAATAATAATTCCAATGTAAGACATATTTCGCATAACTAACAGCACTACTAATGATTTTTTGCTTACCTTACAGTTCAAACTTTTTCAAAACATGTAACTTATTTAAATTCATTCTGATCCTTTTTCAGTTTGATGTTTTCTCAAATACCTAATTTTGTTAAAAAAAAAAGTGAACTGGCAACATTTTTAGATTATCTGGTTATTCGTAGAGTATATGGTTACGAGAAAGTCTTCAGATATTGGTATATTAACTCATTTTTTTCTTTTGAAGGTTTTAAATAAAAAAACAATTATTTGGAAAAAGCTTTTGAGTTTTAGAAATTAAATTATATATACTTGGCAACATTTTATGAGAACTTCTCTGAAATAATTGCATTCAAAAACTGGTGTAGATTATTTTTATGTGTTTTATCATTTTTAAGATACAAATTCAATAAAATCATGAATATTTGATAAATTTTCAATCAGGTAGGGTTTCGATCTACTTCGTTGCAAGACTCGCAAGCGCCAATATTCGTCGTATCAAACTTAAAATGTTCTACTACAGTGTTTATTCGAACTACAATATATATTCATTTTCCAAATGTAATTTTATGAAAGCTTTTATGATTCGTCAACTTGTACATCAGAAAAGCAATAGAACTACTGTATTTCTAAAAATAACTTCAGTTCAATTTTTAATTTTTCATCGAAATTGCATGGACGAAGACGTACCGAGCGAAATCTGATTAGCGATCGACTGAACCACGCCACATTCAGATTTC
This sequence comes from Aedes aegypti, assembly GCF_002204515.2. Taxonomy (NCBI): domain Eukaryota; kingdom Metazoa; phylum Arthropoda; class Insecta; order Diptera; family Culicidae; genus Aedes; species Aedes aegypti. The sequence goes on from NC_035109.1 coordinate 246,054,786, forward strand.
TTCCCATCACAAAGAGGACACTACGGAAAATCTTCGTACATTTTCACTGAAGGATTTCATTCCATAATTCACGAAACTTCAAGAAATTCCTGTAACGACCGCATATAATTGAGAACGTTTACAAAGTTTTTCATTCGTTGAACTGAGAAAAAATAAAACTTGTGCGCATCAATTTGTGCGTAATTTTCGCCGTAGAAAACGGTTACCTAATTTGATGTAGTTTGAAATATTGATTTCGCTGTACTGTAAGCCGTCATGTCTCTGTTTGATCAAAAGTAGTTATGCTTACATGTTTGGGCTGTATTTTGATGGGGCCAATGAGTTTTCAGGGATATCCACATATTTCACCATGCTGTAGGAATGGAGGGGGATGCCCGAAGCTCTAAATGATCTAGTCGAACATTTGTTTATAACGTTGAAGTGTTGTATTTTGATCGCTCACTAAATCAAAATAGACCGTTAGTTATGACACGAATCAAAACTGATTGCGACCAAAATAAAAAAGGTCATAGGCAACGAAAAGTGATTATTTCATTGCATTAATTCCAATAAACGATCAAAACTCCAGTTCACAATGCGAAAGCCGTCTTGGGAAAGAATTGTTTGGCGTCGGTTTGTATAAGCATCATTCACTGCAAAACTAGGAAAATTACCGGTTTACACTGATCAAAGCTTAATACGACGGAAATTAGCACATCACCCTAGGAATTCTGGTAGGTTGGTAGTTATGAAAGTTTGCCTTTTTGCAAAAAAAATAAAAATAAAATAAATGAATGAACAGTCCTAATTGTGGTTAAAAACTGCGATGATCGATTGCACAGTCTAGAAGTATGCATCACAAATGACAGATAACTTGTTCCATCCACCAATCAAACCATCTTTGAATACCTTCACGAATGATTCAGTGCATGTTATTAAATTATCCCACATACCAGCAAGAATGTCCTATAGTAACAATACTCAATGCCTCAAGTTAAGACAACCCTGTACACTTTGTACATACGTAACGCTGGTAAGACGTAAAAAATAAGTAGACATGTAACACCTTCAATGGCGTGAAGAGCAATAAATTTATAAAATGTATATAAACAAATATTTTCTTAAGTATTTCTCTTTGTTTCTACCTGAATCAAACGTTGTAAGCTATGCGCAGATAGAAAAAAGAAACAAAACTTTCAATCGCATTAGGTTAGAACGTTTATGCAGATCAGTATTTAATGTTTCTTTATAGAAAAATTTTCACTCGTTAGAATCGCAATGCTTTGCCAGTTTTTTTGTTTATAAAATTATAGTCGAGCATGTCTCTTGTTGCACCCGAATCGGATGATCTTCATTTCAAAAAAATAAACCAACACAAAAATTTCATTTTGAAGATTTTCAATTGCCCACCGTTCTCGGTTCGGATATCACAGGTGATTCCGACCGAACTTATTTAATTGGATTCGAAGGTCGAACGCTGCAACGCAATTAACTGAACAGAAACGTGTGGGAACCAGTTTATTGATATGAGCCAATTTTTAAGAAATGAGTAAAACACATCAATAACTATGTATTTATGCTAAGTTAAATCGAAGACGGAAACGAGTTGAAGGAAAAATAAATCGAAAACTGTTAAAGAAAACCAAAGGTTTCTTATGCTGAGAACGATAAGGAATTACAAATTAAGGAACCAGTGAAACAGAAAAAAGCAACATGTACATAGGAACCTCAGAGCAAAGCAACAGTGAAGCAAAACAGAGACACTAATAATGCGGAAGACGAGTTGCGACCCTGTTCCTCGATTCCGTCCCGTAATTGAGTGTTAATAAATAATCATAAAATAATTACTGTAGCAAATTATAATCGACACGATGATTTATAGCGAAAAGATCTTTTTCCATCGGTGTGGTGCAGTGCAGTGTACTCTCACGAAAGCCGCCAGATTCGACAATACCAGCGTGCGAGTTTTTATTCGTTCTGATCCATTCGTGAGCCACAGGCTCGGTATGACTCCGTCTATAAATTAATGGAAACTAGGTATTTTGTATGCAATTCATTACTAGGTGAATTTTAAAACAAAAGTGCAGTCGGTTGCGTTTGGATCTTGGTAGGAGAGGTTTCCGTTCGCTCACTGAGAGATAAAACCAGACCAGACGTTCTTTCTGAACAGGCCGGGATTGCATGCCTCATCATCGTGATTTCTTCTAATAACTCTTACGTTTTGGTAATTAGCTAATGCTAAGTGCACAACGCGAAAAGTTTGAAATGAAAAAAAAGATAAATTAAACACTCGTTCAATTAGTACTTAGTGTGGGTGAGCACACTGAAAGAACTCGAAGCAGTAATTTATCTGTATACTACTATGGATTCTGTATGAGTCGATTTACAATAATGTAAGTATGGAGTTAGTGTTTTCAAGTCTGATTGAGACTTAGTAATAATTGTACTATAGAAATAAAACAGCAAACAATGGAATATTCAAAATGTTCAAACAAAAATCTAAAATATAGTTGATGAAAAGTTAAGCACTGACTCGGGTTTATTTGAAAGAAATGTACCGCATTATCCACCCATTTTGTTTGCTATTGTCCCACATTGTGACGTGAAGCCTTGGTAAGTATAGCCCGATAGACAACAAGATATATATGGTTAACGCAAGGGCGTAAGTATCTCGACCAGAATTACAAAAAGAAACCAATTAGATCAAAATCAGTTAGGATCAACAGTTGTTGGTACTTCAAAACCTCGTTCTACGATTTTTTCAACTAGGGAACGCGATGTTCCAAGCCGTTGCAGTCTTTAATGAGCACTTCCACAGTTAAGAACTGCGAGCTTTCTTTGCCAAAGTTGCCATTTTCGCATTCGTACATCGTGTGGCAGATATCATGAGAAGTCAAGGAAATTCCAATTAGGAAAAGATCCTGGATCGATCGGGAATCGAACTCAGACACTTTCATAATGGCTTTGCTTTGTAGCCGCGGACTCTAATCACTCGGCTAAGGAAGGCCCCAATTGGCAATTGTCCATAACAAATGAGGTATTGTATGATTCTACGAGAAGAATTAAGGGATTATAGCAAGTATGTGGTAAACATATTAGGAAATATTGCACAAATAACTCTTTAGAACACGTTTGTTTGCTCTGAAAAGGGTCGATTGAATTGTTGAATTCGAGTAACACGGACACATTTTGACGGCGCACAGGTTGAAATCCTCCTCGCCCGATGAGGTTTGCGGTGGCGGCTCCTTCGGGGTCTGCTTCATCGCGGCAGTCTTTGAAACTTGGTGGGGTTTTGCTTAGGAACTGGTTTCTTTTCTTCCTCCTCCTTCTTTGTACTCTTTGGTTACAGTTTCCCGGGATTTCACTTCACTATTGCCAATCTTGCAATCTTGCCGACATCGCAGTTGTAGGTTCCGCGTATGTATTTCTCGATAGGCCACAACTACACACGTAGATTAAATTACTGAGGTCGGTAAAATTTTACTGGGTTTTGGAACTACCGAAAAAGTCAGTAAAATGAAAACTGTCGCCACGCGTAATTGAAAAACAAATTTCACCATGTTTTATTTTTTATCGATATATGATATAAAAAGAAAGCTCTCTGCAAAATGTCAGTAAAAAATCTCTGTTTTTCGATTTCTGACATATTTTTTTAGTTTACTGATCTTTGCGGTAGTTCCAAAACCCAGTTATTTTTACCGAACAGATTGAGTGTGTATCTCATTCTCCTATGGACTGCTCTCTTCTTCTTCTTGGCGGCAGCAGCGGTGATGGCTTTGGCTTCGGACGGCATCTTATCTCGGTCGACGGACGACGGCCAGTTTGATTTGAGAGAAATCAAGACAAAGGGGGGGTCTATCGATGTCTGTGCCTGAGAAGCACGCCCGGTCAGAGCAAGCCGATCTGTTGCCTGCTGAGATGCGATTCAAACGGAGAGTGAATAGCAAATGACGTCATTTTTTTCTCTAGCACCCCTATTTATATATTTCCTTAAAATCAGTGTTCTCTTTTAGAAAAAATATTAAACTATTTGGACAGGTATGTAGGATTCAGTAAGTAAACGGCATGAACCTTTGATGCCTTGTATTTCGATTGAGGTGCTAATCAAGAAGTTTCGTTAAGCCAGCAAAAAGTTATAAACGTATAAAATTTTGCATACCAACATAACGCTCTTGATTTTGAAATTCCAATTTCACTCCTGTATAGAGAAGAAAAAACGTAGTCCTATGTCAGAGTGAATTCCTACATGCATCTATTGTAGAATGATTGCAGGAGTCCTTAGTGAGCATTGCTAGCGGAACTTTCGAATAAATTTCCGAGAGAATTCTTGGAAATATTTTATGAAGGGAATTCTTGGAAAAACTTTCAACTCGCATACAATGAAATTTTTAAACTACTGAGTGTGCACAACGATTTAAGACAAAACCTTTTTCGTGGAAATCACAAACGACTTACAACAAAATCAAATTACAAAAACTGCTATAATCTTGACAATTATAGTTATTGCGACGGATATTATGTTCCCGGAATCAGTGCACGCTGCCCTCCTCCTAGGTCCCGCTGCAGAAAAATAAAATCCTAGCAACGCCAATGTGTTTCACCTGAATATTGAACAATAGTTATAAAAATAAGAATTAATAAGGCAGATTTGAAATTAATAGAACCATTTCCTAAAGTCTACAATTCTTCTAGAAATAAAATAGAAGAGATATTATTGTGCTCTTCGATATTTAATGTTGAACTCTGATAATATGGTGGAGAACCTGGTGTAGTGGTTAGAACACACGCCTCTCACGCCGAAGACTGGAATCGTATTGCATTCCCGAGAAAGTCATTTATGACAAAAAGGTTATAGTGATGACTTTCTTCGGAAGGGAAGTAAAGCCTTTGGCCCCGAGATAAACTAGCTAAAAATCTCGTTAATAAAGTTAAAAAAACTGATAATTCAAAATGATCTCTGATTCAAATGATATCGAATTGTAAGCTGGTAAGTTAAAAAGAAATAATATGTAATGTGATTATTCACTTGCCGATATTTTATAAGTTTGTTTATTAAGAGAAACTCAAATATAACATAGAACTTTTCTTCTGTAGAGCGCCCATAGGTAAACTTCTGCAAGCCCCCTAACATTGCTTCAAGTATTCTGCTGATGCCCTCAGAGTGATGCCCGGACAAGTCTCGCTACAACCGGCCGAGTAGTGTTTTATACCTTTATAACATCCATAGTTGCGAGCCGTGTGCTATTCCGCTTCGGTTCGGTGCATTTTCATGGGAAATGAATTCCGGTCTTTCCCTTTTTCTATGCGGGTCTGCAATCGCAGGCGGCAGCACAAACATATCTCGCTTCTTCCTTCTGTGCCGTTCCTTCATTCCAGATTTTTACGACATTATTAAGGAAATAGTTTTGTACCGTCATCAGAAACAGCCCTACACATTGACCGCGAATAAAAGCTTCACCGTAATGATCACCTTTCCCCATCGTACCTTTTCGAGTGAGCGCCTCATGTAACGCTAGGCCTAGATGATGATGAAGAATGATTTGGAGAAGTTGTGGCAAACATTACTTCCGAGATTTCCACGAGAGATGGTCCTTGGTTTCGTCAGGTCGAAGGCAGTGGGATGCGTAATGGAAACACATTTCAGACAGGCCGCGCGCACTTTTAATGGGAATCGTTGATGTGTATGTTTCGGTTTTTACGATCAACCACGATAAGGGCACTAGTTCAGTTCAGTTCAAGATTAATTATCTTGAAGAAAAGCTGTAAATTTACTGCACTTAAGTGGTACTTTACGAGGAGGAGATCGCTCCAAACATAAACATAACGGAACTGGAATGCCCTACTTGAAATGTGACCTGCTTGGCCATGGAATGGAAATGTTCTTTAGAATGGCTGAAATCAATATTCAATTGAAAACAATCTTAATTAAATAAACGAAAAACCGAATTTAGTACTATACCCTTTAATTTCACTAGAGTTTCTATCTTTTAACAGATACGCGTATTTCAAACTCAACAGTAAGCAGTAGACTCGAACTTTATTATATAAAATAAACATTTCAACTCAAAGCTTAAGGCTAAGCAGCCGGTCATTCGTTTTGACAGCCGTGTTGATTTTACAGCTTGCAATTTCAAAGTAATAAAACTCATATATCATAAGTAATATTGATTCATAAAAGTACCATTACTTGGTATTACATGTAGAAAGTATGCTGATACTTTTTCAGCTATGTCAGTGCCAAACCAAGTGATTTTCTTGGAAAGCTTCCTTTCAGAAGCTTAAAGAGCTTTATTTCAGAAGCTTGGAAAGCTTCCTTCCAGAACTTGGAAAGCTTCCTTCCAGAAGCTTGGAAAGCTTCCTTCCAGAAGCTTCATAAGCTCCTTTTCTAAAGTAAGGAAAGTTTCATTTCATTTGCTTTGAAAATGACGTTCCAGAAGTTTCTTTACAGTAAAGCTTTATCCCAAAACAATTTAAAGCTTCCTACCAGAAGCTTGGAAAGCTTCCTCCCAAAAATTATTACCTTAAAAGTACACATTATCAGCACTTGCATACTAGATGAGTTCATAGTCAGTGAGTATGATTGATGAGACTTTTGATTTCTAAATTATTGATTTTGTAATTACATGCATATAACAGTGAGCACAAATTGCGAGTTACAATAATTTAATGCAAATAATAACGTTCAAACGAAACCATACACGAATTCTATTAGTATTGCATAGAAGTTGCTTTCAGAGTTGATGGGATGTGTATGCACTTGTACCTATTATCTTACTTAACTAAATGGTACTGCTATTGACCCTTAGTAGGTAGAGCTAATGTTTCATATAATTGAATCCTGAGAAGGCTCTCGTTTGCGAGGAAATAAGCACGACACAAAAATTTCGTGGGAATTGACGCACCGTTTTGCGTACCAACTGAGCGATTTTCCCGATGTCTTGTAGGTACATACCTGTAGATCTGCACCCAAGTCCAAGTGATCTACAAGTTCCGTACAAGCGTTTCGCTACAGAGCAAGCAACGATCATCACATCTTAGATTTGCCAACATTGTACACCTTCAAGCCGCCTTGCTGGGGCTGTTCGGTCTCCGTAACATAATCGTGTTATAATCATGTGAACAACCAGGCCCGAACATGGCATTCAATAGTCACTTTTCTAACCAACTATGCGTATTAGCTGTCCGCCCGTTCATACGTGAGTGCAGGAAAACTAAGAAGAAAACTACGCAATTTATTTACAACTTTTTGCATGTAAAATCTCGGAATATGCTGCGCTTTTCCGTGTAGGCCTCGCCTGGGTAGCGGATAAGAGACTTAAAATGTGAAAACACATCTCTGTGCTCGCCAAGACACGCTGCAAACGCACTTGTTTTCTGTGTACGGTAATTGAGCAGAAAACAGGAGCACGGCAGCCAAGACAGCGGAAAAAAACACGCTGCCAGATGAAATAAATTAAAATACCTCCACACATACATACGCAAGAATCTCGTGTTTCGTATTAATTATAGGCGCAAAAAAGTGTATCATTACATGCGAGGTCTACGATGGGGCAGACCCCGGCGGCGGGAGATACTTGAAAGCGCTGCCCGAATGGGGAAAACTTTTCTGCTGAACTCTCGGGGGTCTGCTTAGTGGAGCGCGGAGAGAAATCTTCAACCGAGCACTATTTTCCCGACGGGAGAAATGTAAACCGTTCAATAAATAGAGGTAATGCTTTACATTTACATAAGAATTTTTCATACGGTCAGACTTCTTCTGATTTGCCGAAAGTGGCCTCAGATTCCGATCTTTGCTGGGCCATCTGAACGGAAAGTCGATACCATGCAAGAAAATAAAGCAAATGAAATGCATTGGTAACTTAAAGTCCAAAAATGACGAAAATCTAATGTTGAATATTAGTTCCGTTGCTAAGATTTAAGAAAATGAGACTATGGAACACTTATTTTCGGTTGAAATACTCCACTTGCAGGAAGTCTAACTCCCCAGACAACCAAAATGTGCGTACTTATAACGAAATTACCTTTTGCGATTTCGCATCTTTTTGCACTTCCAGTCTGCCGCTTTCAACGTCCACGCTTCATGCCCATAGAGAACCACCGAAAGAATCAATGAATTTGGTTTCCGTTTGCAAGTTGCGGGACCTAAGCTGGTTATGCAATCCGTAATAGGCCCAATTCGCAGCCACAACACGTCTTTTCACTACGCATGAAACGTCCTTTTCGACATGTCGCAAGTGTTCCAAGGAAAACAAACTATTCAACAACTTAAAACAGATCCCCATCAGCAGCTATACTACCAAAGCTACCTCTATCTCTACCTGCAACCATGCACTTCGTTTTGGTAAAACTAATGGTCAGGCCTATCCTCGCTGTCTCTGAAGGGTGGTAGGTCATTTGGCATAAAGTCGTTTGGCATAAAGTTGTTTGGCATAATGGTCATTTGGCATAAAGTTGTTTGGCATAATGGTCATTTGTCATAATGATCGTTTGGCATAATGAGTCTCAAACCAAGAATTTCTTAAAATGACATTCGTTTTTACGTTTCTATCTAATGTTTCTGATGTTTTGGATTGAATTGATACAAAATGACATTTTATTCAACAACCATATGCTCTTGAATTACGAAATTTATTGTCAAAAGAATTTTATTATTTATTCAGATATTACCCTTTTTTCAAATATAATTTCTTCTTTTGAGCTTCACCATTGGAATAAATTTTGGCACTGAAGATTTTGACATCTTCTTCTTCTTCTTCTTTCTGGCGTTACGTCCCCACTGGGATAGAGCCTGCTTCTCAGCTTAGTGTTCTTATGAGCACTTCCACAGTTATTAACTGAGAGCTTACTATGCCAATGACCATTTTTGCATGTGTATATCGTGTGGCAGGTACGAAGATACTCTTATGCCTTGGGAAGTCGAGAAAATTTCCAACCCGAAAAGATCCTCGACCGGTGGGATTTGAACCCACGACCCTCAGCTTGGTCTTGCTGAATAGCTGCGCGTTTACCGCTACGGCTATCTGGGCCCCATACAGATTTTGACATATTTATCATAAATTTACCCTTCTTCCAATCATTCTCGTTTTTTTTTATTTCTAAATATGATGTAACCATAATTATAGGTACACGAACTGTTGATTTAAAATGTAAATAAATTTCACTTTCTTTTATACAAAGGTTGTTCTTGGGAGCGATATTTTTTAGATATTTGTTGTTTTGTTTCCTACTGAAATTGATCTGGTCAAGTTATCAGCGAAACAAGAAATCGATGACTGCAGTTTGTGATACTTTTCCCCGAATGTCGGTTCCCCTAATGTCGTTGCATTGAATGCCAGTTCCCCGAATATCCCGTTTCCCCGATTAGCCCCCACTTCCCCAAAAAGTTTTTGGAATTCATAATTGTCGTAATTTTATGACTTTCAGGGTGGTGAACAAACTGGCCATCTAATATGCACCCTTCTTTATTTAATTGGCGATTCTTTCGAGTTTTACCGTCCTCAACATTTTTGCCAACATATGTGTATAGCCGAGAATGACAGAATACCTCCTTCTTTTAATTGCTTATCGTTCTCTCTCGTTCACTATACAGCTAAATACTATTATAGCACCTATTAAAATTGCACCACTTTTCGGGGAAACCGGGCATTCGGGGAAATGGCATTCGGGGAAAAGGGTCATTTGGGGAACTGGCATTCGGATAACCGACATTCGGGTAAACGTAGCACAAAAAGTTCGATGATTCTGAACGCAATTTCTGCTTTTTTTTCGTTTTATTATGCAGCAATAGTTTTTGGCGTCCAATCTTCTATAGGTTTAATAATAAATTTTGCCTTCTTTTAAAAATAGGCTGTTTTTTATATTTATACTGTTTTTAATTTTATTATTTAGTAAAGCTAAATGTAAATCATTTTTATATTTTGCTGTTTTATCAATTCTTGCAACACATGCTGTTGGAATAATAATTACTTCAGAACCTGCGACGAGATATGCTGGAACAAATATTATTGCAATCACAAATTTTCCCTTCTTTCGATAATATACGGTATTTTTACACTTCCAACATTCAAATTTATATTGAATCGTATAAAAGTTTTGCCACAAATATTTTCTTGTAGAAATGTGTTGTTTTTTAAGTAATGCTGTTAAAAGATTTTTTTTACGTTAAAGCCTTAAACATTTTAAACGAAAAATAATCTGCTCTCATATATACACAGAAAGAAAAATCCATGTAAATTTCAGCGTAAAATCATGCACATGAAGGGAATGCCAGATATGTCGCAAATTTACACGTCATATCGCGTAAAATTACAATAACATCATGTAAGTTTCCGCTATACATCGTGTAATCTAGTATGAGCTCTAACCGGTTACACAATAATTTACATGATGTTGATGTAATTTTACACGATGTGTCATGCAAATTTGCGAAAAATCTAGCATTTCCTTTATGTGCATGATTTTAGCTCAAGGATACTCTATGTTCTGGGATGTGGATAAAATTATTTTTCCGAAAAGATTTTCCACCAGACTCACGAGTTTCATTTAGTTATGCTTTCTAATGTCACAATAATTTCAGGAACGCTTGGAAAATCTATGAAAAAACACCACGCTTGTTGAGAACCTACTCAAAAATTTTCCTATAGGCTCGATGGTGTTGATCTCGGTAAAAGCTTTAAAAATGTCGATATTCATTCTAAGTCACTCATTATGCCAAACGGCCATTTTGCCAAACGACCATTATGCCAAACGACTTTATGTCAAACGGCTTTATGCCAAACGACCTTATACCAAACGAATTTATGCCAAACGGGGTACAATCCTCTGAAGAGGTCAGAGGCACTAAGGCATCCTCCACTGACCTGCGATCGATTCCAATAAGGCCGATATCGTCAGCAACGCCAAAAAGCATGTGTGACCGTGAGTTAGCACCATCCCGATCATCCTTCACGCCTTAGACGGACCTAGCAACAGATGACGATCAAGCGCTAGACATAATCGTAACATCCGCCGGTCAACAAACCCATTAGAATCAGGTCACCGTATCATATCACCGCCACACCGCTATTGGAATCGTTAATTGGAAACATGCGAAGACATCGTAAAACCACGAGCCATAACAACTCGTAAAACCACGAACCATAACAACCGATAAAGGGAAGTCACAACAGCTGATATTTGCATACCAGCCTTTTGTATAATATTTGCTAACCAACCATTTGTATAAATAGCTAGGGCATTCCATTGCAGATTCAGATTCATTTCTCATTCCGAACAGACTACAAGTCAGGTAGGCTAGCTACCTAAAGCTAGATTAGTATTAAGATAGTGAATAGTGAAATGTGTTAGATTTAAGTTAAAAGAAATAAAGTATTTTTTTTATGCATCCAGCATAGGAAAACACTAACTGGCGCCCGAATAGTGAAGAAGTGGTAGTGATTATTAAGATTGTCCTTCTTTTTTAACAAAAAAGTGTAGTAGTTGGCTCAAAGAGAGACACAGCGGTAGAGCATTGTGTACCTTTGAGGTTAAGCACAGGCGTACATTCTTAGGTTATACTATTGAAGACGTCTGAAGAACAATCCGAAACAATCCATATCACAATTCTGTAGCCGTGTGGAGGATTCCATTAGTACATACGGAAGAGGACCAAAATCGCCACACCGAGACGGATTGGATCACCACCACCCAGCTTCCCACAGAACCAACTACAAGACACCCGGTCTTTTCTGTGCACAAAACTGGATAATAGGATTCGATAACACACGACCAGCGCCAGGACCTGTTGGAAGTCTCACTGTAAGAGGATTGAGGATCAACAGTCACGGTTCCCGCAGTTGTGAGCGTCCCTCACAATGGTCAACATTAAATTGTAAGTAAAAGAAATCTTATACAACAAAAATATATCAAGAAAGAAATACATAACAAAGTGAAACAAATAAGTGAAACAAATAAGTGAAACAAATAAGTGAAACAAAAAAGTGAAACAAGCAATTATAACAAGAATACAAGCAAAATTATTTATTACAATCAAATTTAAAACCGATAAATTATTTTCAACAAAAAATTTTAAAAACCAAACCAATTAAAAGCTCTAACAAAGCTAACGAACGCAACGAGCAAATTCATTAAATCATCACCACAATTGATCAATTAATTGCGAAGTTCCATAATCTTTCCATTATGAATAGCCAAGTACAAGATATTCTCGACAGAATATCAGCACTTGAAAATGTCAATCAAAGCGGTAATCTCTTGAATCGGATTCAAAATCTCGAAACAAACGTCGCGAATAGAAACCAAAATTTATCTTTTGAGGATCTTTCTGATCCACCATTGACCCTTATTAATCCCAATGGAACCCCAGTTTCCATTGAATCTATCGAAAAAATTCCAGACCACGTTAGAGATCTTCCACCATTTTCTGGAGATCCAAACGAGGTTAGCACTTGGATCACTGACGTCGAAGATATAATCAATGCTTATAAACCTCATACAAATAGTTCTATAGATGAAAGAAACAAGTTCTACATCATCTGTAAGACTATACGAAGAAAAATCAAAGGAGAGGCAAATGACGCATTAGTATCGTCGAACGTAAATATAAATTGGATAGCGATAAAGAAAACACTTCTAACATATTATGGAGAAAAAAGGGATATCACATCATTAGACTACCAAATGATGAACAGCCAACAAAGGGGTAAATCATTAGAAGATTACTTTGACGAGATAAACAAATATTTATCTCTAATCGTAAATCAAATAAAAACTAGTGATAAGATCACACACCCGGAAGCGGTTAAGGCTTTGATCGAGACATACAACGAGAAAGCTTTAGACGCTTTCATGAGAGGATTGGACGGAGATCTACTTGGACAGTTCCTGAAAAACTATAGACCCGAATCACTTGCCCAAGCCTATGCATACTGTATTAGTTTCCAGAATGTGGAATTCCGTAAAAAGATGACGAAAACGAAACTACAGGATACACCACAAGGACCACGGAACTTAATACCTAACCTATTTAATAAAATGCCACCGAAATTACCACCTAAACCACAAATTAATAGATACTTTGACCCATATAGAAACAATTTCCCTCAACAATTTAGGCAACCACCACCAATTCCATACAGGCAACCTCAACAAATTCCTTTTAGGCAACCTCAAGCAATCGGACAACCACCAGCAATTCCTTTCAGGCAAACACAAACATTTGGACAACCTCCAGCAATTCCTTTCAGGCCCCAGCAACGCAACCCTTTCAGACAAGATAAACCGGAACCAATGGAAGTCGACACATCGATAAGATCAAGACAGGTAAATTATGGTAACCGACCAAATTCGAACCAACATCAACCCCCACAAAAAAGGCAAAGAGTCTTCTTTACACAAGGAGAAACTGACGAAGACGTCGAGGCAAACCAAGAAATTGAACCTCAAGACAACTTTGATGATGACGAGGGTATGAATTTTGAGCGATACCTCAGAGAATACTCCACACAAGAACAAGAGATGGAAGATTATGAAGCTGCGGAACTTAATTTTTTAGGGTAAACTCCAGTTTACCTTATTTCATTTACTATGGTAAGGCCAAAACACCACTCAAAATATTAGTAGACACCGGATCGAATAAAAACTTTATTCATCCAAAGTTCACTAATCTGTATCATAAAAATAAACCTTTTATAGTCTCCTCAGTGGGCGGCGAAATCAAAATAGATCGCTATTCCCAAGGAAAATTTTTCAAACCTTTTTCTGACATTAACGTCAAATTCTATCACATGGAACAATTGAAAACTTTTGACGCAATTGTTGGCCATGATACTCTGAAAGAATTAGGAGCAATTATTAACATTCCTAAAGAAGTAATAATTTTACCGAACAAAACTGAAATTCCACTTCAGCAATATAAAGTTCAACAAATCAACAAGATACAAATAAGAGACGAACACTTGAATAATAATGAAAAGCAATTGTTGAAAAACTTCTTAGAAAATTTTCAAGATTTATTCCAACCTCCAGATGAAAAATTACCATTTACAACCCGTATTGAAGCTACAATACGAACCACAGATGAAAACCCAGTATACAGTAAAAGTTATCCATATCCGCAAGCACTAAAACAGGAAGTAACAAAACAGATTAATAAATTATTGAACGATGGAATTATTAGACCTTCACATTCACCTTACAACTCACCAGTTTGGATAGTTCCAAAGAAACTAGATGCTTCAGGACAGAAAAAATTCAGAATGGTTATAGATTACAGAAAAATAAATTCGAAAACAATTAGTGACAGATATCCAATTCCAGATACTTCAGCTGTACTATCAAACTTAGGAAAAAACAAATATTTCACTACATTAGATTTGGCTTCTGGATTTCACCAAATACCAATGATTGAAAAGGACATAGAAAAAACTGCTTTTTCAGTAAACAACGGAAAATATGAATTTGTAAGATTACCATTTGGTTTAAAAAACGCTCCCTCCATATTTCAACGAGTAATGGATGATGTATTAAGAGAACATATTGGAAAAATTTGCTATGTATACATTGATGACGTAATAATCTTCAGCGAAAGTCTCGAAAAACATTTTGAAAATTTGAAAATAATCCTTGAAACTTTAAGAAAAGCTAATTTTAAAATTCAACCTGATAAATCAGAATTTCTCAAAAAAGAAGTTGAATTTTTAGGATTTATAGTATCCGAAAATGGTTTGAAACCAAATGTTAAAAAAATTGAAGCAATACAAAAATATCCTGAACCTAAAAATTTAAAAGAACTCAGAGCATTTCTTGGACTCTCTGGTTACTATAGGCGTTTCGTCAAGAATTATGCAAAACTTGCAAAACCCTTGACAAAACTTTTAAGAGGGGAGGAATGTCACCATGGACATGATAATTGTAAAGAATGTAATTCAAAGAAAGTTACAAAACATAATTCAAAAACATTTTTGATCAAATTAGATGAAGAAGCTAAGCGATCATTTGAATTATTGAAGCAAATTTTAACTTCAGAAGATGTTTTATCTTTCCCAAATTTTGAAAAACCTTTTATTCTGACAACAGATGCTTCTGATAAAGCTATTGGAGCAGTCTTGTCGCAACAATTCTCAGATGGAGAGAGACCTATAACATTTATTTCTCGCACTCTATCAAAAACTGAAGAAAACTACGCAACAAACGAAAAAGAAATGTTAGCAGTAGTATGGGCATTAGGAGCCTTAAGAAATTTTATATACGGAGCAAAAATCAAAATCTACACAGATCATCTACCTCTTACGTTTACAATTTCACCCAAAAATAACAACGCAAAATTAAAAAGATGGAAAGCGTATATCGAAGAACATGATTATGAAATGTTTTACAAACCTGGAAAGTCTAACGTAGTAGCTGACGCATTATCAAGAATTCAAATCAATTCTTTGACTCCTACAAGACACTCAGCGGATAACGACGACAGCTGTTATATACCTTCAACAGAATCACCCATTAATGTTTTTAAAAACCAATTAATTTTTAAAATTGGCCAAACTTCTCAATATCGTTTAGAAACTCCTTTCCAAGGATATAAACGACACACCTTTATTGAAACTAGATTTAATCAAGAGTTTCTTAAAAACAAATTAAAAAATCATTTGAACCCACGTGTATTGAACGGTATCTACACAAGTGAACCAATTATGGGAACAATTCAAGAAATTTACAGAGAACACTTTAATCCTAGAATTGTTAAAGCACGATTTTCTCAAATACAAGTAACCGACCTTAGCGATGAAGAACAACAACTCGAAGAAGTCAAAAAGATACATACATTTGCTCACCGGAATGCAAAAGAAAATACGTTGCAATTGTTGAAAAGTTTTTACTTTCCTAGAATGCATAAAACTATTCAACAATACGTAAAAACATGTGAAATATGCAAAACCGAAAAGTACGAAAGAAATCCTCAAAAATATATTCATGTCAAAACACCTATTCCAAATTATCCAAGTGAAATCATTCACATTGATATTTTCGTTTATGATCAAAATAATCTCTACATCTCTTCAATTGACAAATTTTCCAAATTCTTAAAAATTAGACCTATTAGATCAAAATCAATTTTGGACATTCAAGATGTACTAATTCAATTATTATTTGATTGGGATGTTCCCGCACAAATAATAATGGATAATGAAAGTTCATTCATATCAAATGTTATTGAACAAAGAATAAAAAATCTAGGTATCCAAATTTACAAAACTCCAATCCATAGATCAGAAACAAATGGACAAATAGAAAGATGTCATTCAACTCTCAGAGAAATAATAAGATGTATCAAATCAGAAAATACAGAACTTAGCATGAACGAAATAATACAATTAGCAGCTCACAAATACAACAATAGCATACATTCTTTTACGAAAACCACTCCACACAATATCTTATTAGGCACAAACGAACAAGATTTAACATTTGAAGAAAGAGCTAGGCAAAGAGATAAAAACAACGAAAAAATCGCAAAGATATTTAGGAAGAAAAATGAAAATATAAATGAAGACACTCAGTATAATTTATTTGAGCCAGGATCTATTGCGTATGAAAAAATGCATGAATTATCAAAGAAGAAAAGTCGTTATAGGAAAATTGTTGTAAAAGAAAATCACGACACTTACATAATTGACACCTCTGATCGAAAAATACACAAATGCGATCTAAGAAAAACTCTATGATTTGTCTCATTTCAGATCACTTCTTCTATGCATACTTTTTTCAATTTGTTACAGTCTAATGCATATTCACGACTTGAATAATAGCCCTCTAGCAGTCATACCACTAGGAGAAGCTAAAATCAAGATAGGTTTCATTAGAATTTTACACCCAATTGATTTGAATGATATAAACAATATCATAATTTCAATAAATAGAGATGTTCAAGATAGAAAACAATGCAATGCCTTACAGGAACTAATAACAATCAAAAATAGAAAACTTTATGAAACATTCCTAAAAATAAAGCCATTTATAAAAAGATACAAAAGATGGGATGCAATTGGAACAACATGGAAATGGATAGCAGGATCACCAGATGCAGACGACCTGAGAATCATCAACTCATCAATCAACGCATTAATCAGCAACAACAACAAACAAGTTATGATCAACACAGCTATAGGCCACCAAATCCAAGGACTCACGGATGTCACTAACGGACTACTTCAAAACCAGTACGAGAACACAAAAAACCACTCGATTGAAATCAACCAACTGATCATTCTCTCAAACTTGGATCTTCTTCAAAACCAACTAGAAACTCTGGAAGAAGCAATTCTACTCGCAAAACACGGCATACCAAGCAGTAAGTTGTTATCTATACACACATTCAACCAAATCGCAACTCAACTGTCACAACATGACATATATCTCTCATCATTTGAAGAATTACTAAGTCGATCAACGGCACAAGTAATATTTAATGTAACTCATATTGCTTATGTACTAAAGATTCCCCAGCTCTCGCAAAACATCTACGAATATGATTACATAGATTCGACAATCAAAAACCAAAAACGAATCATGATTGAGCAAAATTTTTTACTGAAGAATGAAACGCATGTATTTGAATTAACACAACCATGTGAAGAACAATCAGATTATTATCTATGTGATTCCACATCTCTAAGTTTCACAACTGATTGTATACAACAACTGATAAGAGGTCAACACTCGAATTGCAATTTCGAAAAAGTTTATTCAAATGGACTCATCAAAAGAATAAACGATGGAACAATATTTATAAACGACGCATTAGCCGATATAACCTCAAATTGCAGTAATTCCAATCAAAAATTAAACGGAACATTTTTGATACAATTCGAACAGTGCAGTCTACATATAAATGGAGAACTCTATTCCAACTTCGAAGTAACCATTGGAGGACGACCATACTTACCAACCACAGGACAACTGGTAAAAGAAATAAACATTATAGATGCCCCACCACCAGAATACCTAAGGAATCTCACATTGGAACATCGAGAAAAACTAAATCAAATACATCTTCAAACTCACTCATTAAAGTGGAAACTCAACCTCTTCGGATCTGTTGGATTATCCACAACTGTAATCATAATCTCAATAATCGGAATCTTATTTTATCTTTCAAGATATTCTTTCACCAGAATAAAGCTTGAGTTACCCAGTTATAAAGCAGATATACCATTGTCAGAATTCAAAGCCGAGTTAAACGCCACAGCACCATCAGAAGACATCCAGGAATCATCAGACGAGTTATCGAACGAAAGGAAAAAGGAGATTCAACAATTCGTCAACACGCCATCACCATACAGAACGATCAATACAACTCTCGAGCAACTTTGCGGACAAAGTTAATTAAGAGGGGAGGAGTTAGCACCATCCCGATCATCCTTCACGCCTTAGACGGACCTAGCAACAGATGACGATCAAGCGCTAGACATAATCGTAACATCCGCCGGTCAACAAACCCATTAGAATCAGGTCACCGTATCATATCACCGCCACACCGCTATTGGAATCGTTAATTGGAAACATGCGAAGACATCGTAAAACCACGAGCCATAACAACTCGTAAAACCACGAACCATAACAACCGATAAAGGGAAGTCACAACAGCTGATATTTGCATACCAGCCTTTTGTATAATATTTGCTAACCAACCATTTGTATAAATAGCTAGGGCATTCCATTGCAGATTCAGATTCATTTCTCATTCCGAACAGACTACAAGTCAGGTAGGCTAGCTACCTAAAGCTAGATTAGTATTAAGATAGTGAATAGTGAAATGTGTTAGATTTAAGTTAAAAGAAATAAAGTATTTTTTTTATGCATCCAGCATAGGAAAACACTAACTCGTGTGATGATAGTGCCGTTTCCCTGCACGCCAGATGTCTTAATAGCACCCTCGAGTGCAGTGTTGAACAGTAAATTCGAAAGTGCGTCTCCCTGCTTCGATCCGTCTAACGTCACCAACAAGGTTGACACCTCATCTGCAAACCTAACACTTGATTTCGAACCATCCAGCGTAGCACGTATCAGCTTAATTAGTTTCGCCGGAAAACCATGTTCCGATATTATCTGCCAAAGCTCATTTCTTTTCACTGAGCCGTACGCCGCCTTGAAATCAATAAACAGATGGCGAGTCTGCAAGTTATATTCCCGGAATGTATATAGGATCATTCGGAAGGTAAACATCTGGTCCATTGTCGAGTGGCCCTCACGAAAACCAGCTTGTTATTCGCCGACGAAGGTCTTCTCGAGCGGACTCAGTCAGTTAAACAGGATGCGTTACATTTTTTTGCATGCCGCATTCAGCAGGTTTATTCCTCTGTAATTCGCACACTCCAATATGTGCCCTTCTTTTTCATTGGGCGTACATCCAACCTTATACCACAGACAAACAGACGTAACACTTAGAACAAATCGCGATCAAAATCATAGTCACGAGGACATGTACGCCCAATGCTAAAATCGGTGTGTTTGGCCGACGGGCCAACAGATGGCGTTAGTGTGTAAACGTCAAACGCGAACAAAAACGATGCGAGCGCTGCGTGTGGCGGATTGGCCACCTACCATATTTTTGAATCGACCGTTAAAAAGGTGGTCGATGGACAATGATGAGAAAGTGACGTCTGTTTGTCTGTGCTTATACATTAGGCCACCCAACCCGACGGTGTTCATTTCCCAAATCTTTAGAAGAACTCAGTGGATGGACTCGTAAAGCAACTCAATTCCGTGCTTTAGAAGCTTGACCGGGGTCTCTTCTTTCACTGTACCCTTACAGTTCTTCAGCTCGCTGATGATAGCTTTTTTAACCGCTTCTATGGTCGGTGGGTCCACAGCTTGGTCGTCATCATCAATGTTCATCCTGTTTCTCGCTACATTTACATTTTCACCGTTCTACAACTGCTGAAAGTGCGTGGTAGGAGCACTAGCAGATCATTGCACAAGGCGGGCACGGGTACGGTACACGGTGTGCTGATACACAATATTATCGATCTTGCATGAACCTCTTATCTTTTTTCACTAAAAGTTAGCCTTGATAGTCAAAATAAGCTTGCGGCAAATTAAAAAATCTTTCATCGGCAAAAATTTCAATAGAGTCGATTTTTGTATTTTGGCCCTTTTCCATACATGGGTTCATAGAAGAATAATAGAGTAACACTAATATAATGACTTTTTTATCACTTTTTTATTGTTCCGCACTCCATTGACCGTTGCACGAAATCTCCGCATATCGTTCCGGTTCATGCTATCTTGAGCTTCAGCTACCATAGATTCTTCGTGCTGGCTTTTCTATCTGAGGTGGATTCGGTTTTCTTCGGCTCTCCCTGCCCTGCATCGCTCTCTATTCTGTCGGGTACTGACCACAAGCATACGGCTGCTGGCGACAATCTTCATGTCTGTCACTCTCTGGCACTCTTCATCGAACCAGTCGTTTCGTCTCGTCCCAGCGCCGTTATCGCAGCTTCATTGATAGTGTTCGAGTGTTGTGTCACATCGACGAACCCCTCGGTGCAGCATAGATCGTCACTGGTGGTGAATGAAAGGCAACGGAAGACCGATGATGAAACGCTTCGTATCGCGCACCCAACTTCCGAAGTTCAGTGTGAAATACGTCGGCAAAGGGCTCGGACGGAGCCAAGAATCCAATTGTGGAAATAATCCCATACCCCAAATATATGTAGTTGGTTTAGTTAAATAAATGTTGTAATTTGTGCGTAATAAGTGTGTTAAATGTGTAATGGATCGTAATAAATTGTGAAGGTGTTAATTTGATGTGTTGAGTGGCTAAAACCCTAAGAAAACCCACTGAGAATCGGCCTAATGACCGCCCAATACAGTCGTCGGAGGTCCACTTCAGCCACCCAAGGAATCGCTACCTCAAATGCAACCAAATACAGTCCACTCGGAAGGAAGGTAAGGACCAGCTCCCAAACAGATAGGGTTCCACAGACTGTTGACATCTCTAGAAAAGTTGATTCTTCCCAACTGCTCGTCTAGCTGCAGGTGGTACTGTGCAGCTATCACATCCGTTGGCAAGCGATTAGTTAGTTCTGGAACTCGTGACGCTGGATAGTCGCGCCCAAATGTTAGCTACAACAAGATAATGATCCGAGTTGATATTAGGGCCTCGATAGGTCTTGACATCTTTTACATCTGAGAAATGTCACCCATTAACCAGTACATGGCCTATCTGACATCACCGTTCGGGTGTCACCAGGTGTGTTTGCGGAAAATGTTTTTCATGCAAAGCAGGTATTGTTGATTGCCGTCCTTCTAGCAACAGCAAAGGTTATAAGCCGCAGGCCATTATCATTGGTCTAGGCTCTCATAGAACTCAGCCTTCATGTCATCCAGCTTATCGTTCGTTGGCCCTTATATGCTAATTAGCCTGTAGTTGAATAACTTGCCCTTCATTCTCAACACACAGTTTCGTCGGTTACCGGTTCCACCAAATAACTCGCTTCATCTGCTTCACAATCACTATGAAGGCAACTCCACGTTCTACTCTGTCGCACCCGCTGTAGTAGAAGTGGTACTTGAATGACGTGTTGGCAATGGGATCCACCGCTCGGAATTCACGTTCTCCGGTTTTTGACCAGCGTATTTCCTGGATAGCTGCCATGTTCACGCCGACATTCCGCAGTTCACGAGCCATGAGTCCAACACGCGCGTGTCCATTCAAAATTCTCACGTTCCAAGATCCAACTTTCCAATCGTTGTCCTTTATTCGTTGCCGGGTCTGTAGCCGTAAAATCAATCCGTTTACTCTACTTTTGCCTTTCTTGGTTGATGAAGAGGTTGCGCTACCTTCATCGTACTAGCGGGGCAGCCTCCTCGGTGCTGACACGATACAGCATTGTCCGTTTGTTCTTTACATGATGACCACGGTCATAGCCATCCACCTTTATCAGGGCTTTGGACCTGTAGCTCTGGTTCTCAATAGTTTCGAGTTCTTTTGGACATGCTACTATGGTGAGCTGTCATGCGCTAGCGAGTTATGGAGGGAAATTTGCCTCACACGTGACATCGACTAGTGGAGACATCGATTTAGAGAAATGTCGACTTATGGAGAGCATGATGTATGGGAATTTGAAGAGACCGAAAAATCCATCGAGTTATAGAGTATATCGATTCATAGGATATCGAGTTGTGGAGAATCGACTGTATTTGAATTACACGCTTAGCTTAGTTTACCCATAACACGGGTAGATCATCTTTTCGCGGTGCGTTATGGGATCTACCAACGAACTAATCCAGACTGCTTCAACGAAGATGACTGGATGTTATCGTAATTAAAGGAACACTGTTAGTCATTGTTACATTTTAAATCTTGATAAAAGTAACAAGTCTCGGTTTTGCAGTTGCCGAGAATGATCTTGAGACAAGGAAAAAAATGAGTTGAAATCAACGGTTTGTTTTCTAATTTTTTATTTATTTACTCGACAAATTACTGACCATCTCAGGCCTTTCTGGTTATTTTAAATACAGGTAACAATTTGAGGTCCAATTTCATAACGCCGTTTTTGGTTAAAAAACGATTTTCATCATTATGCGAAACATCGGATAATACTCGTTGTGATGACAATTGATGTTTGTAGTGAAACTGACAACACTGTCATATAGAATTAAAGAGAAGATTGGTCAATATGAGCGGTTCAAGTTAAGTATGAGTTAGTCATTCTGTGGAAGGTGTAATCTTCGAAAATGCACTGAATCGTTCACTGAAAGGTAAGAAAATGTTACATAAGTTAAGTTTACATTATTTAAAATAAATGTTACTGTTACAGCATTAAAGCTGCTATCAATAGGTGTTGATTCATTTCGAAGGAAACATGTTCTGCAAACTTCAATTATTTGGATTTCAGTACAATTGTTGAATATTCTGCGATGGAGGCTACAATCAGTAGTAGCAAAGTGCAAATGACAAAAGCAGTATGAAGCTGAAGAACGTCACATTGAAGAAGAATACCAGTGGAATTTGGCGGAGATTAACAAGGTGTTCCGAAAAGCTGCTGAGGAAATTGCATTATAATTTGCTGCCAAGGCAGCTGAAGTAAAGAAACAGTTTAGTAGAAAAAATATGGGTGAACCTTCAGCCTGTGATTCAACTCAGGTTACTAGCCCTAGTAAAACCCTATCTGTTTGTACAACATTCAAAAATACTTCTTAATTGACATCAGTAAACGATTGTCACTCAAATCCATAATGAAAAACGAACATTCTTACAGGAAAACGTACGAATGAAACCGCGTAGGTTTCTCATGAAAGTGGAGTAAGTCAAAGCAATAGTGACCAAATTCATAATGTGGAGCAGATTACATATTTTACAACTATTACAACAACACTGTTTCAGCAAATTGAAACTCTTAGAGGTAAATTTGGGACATTCTGGAAGTAAAAAGGCCATTTTGGGTTTTGTTCAGTAGCCCCGGTATTAAGTCCCGGATTTTTTATTAATATTTTTACCAAAATATGGATTGCCACATAAATGAAAACTTGAGGAAAATTCTCATCACGAGAAATAAAAAATCCAACTGTTTCGTGAAGATGAAACTGTTGGAAGCTAAGTTTGAGTAGTTTATGTATATATTTGATCGTTATACTAAAACTCTGACTCAGTAGCAAAGTTCCAATAATTAAGTTTTGAAATTTTGATTCTACTGAGAATTCTGGAAGGAAGGATGAGAATCCAATAAAATTTCTGTTGAATCCTCTCATGGATCTCTCAAACTCCTCACACATATCTCATCAATATCAGCTAAGAATTCTCATTGGATTCCTTTCATGATTCACGTAAGATTGACAATAGCTTTCTCACAGGATTCTCATCAAAATTCTATCAGTTTTCTCAGAACTTTCATCAGAATCTACTCAAAATACTCATCAGAATATTATAGAGACTCTTTGTAAAATTTAAATTCAGCAGAATTAACATCAGATTCGTCTCAAGTTTTTCGTTATAACTCTTTAAAACATTTTATTGAATTCGATGGGAAAAACTCAAGGATTCTCGTCAAATTTTTTTTAGGATTCTAATCAGAATCCTTTCGAAATTCTTATCAGAGACATCTAACGAATCTCATAAGCACGCTTCCAGGATTTTATCAGTATCGATACCGAATTCTCATCAAGAAACTTATCAGAATCATTCCAGGATGATTCTCATCTCACCCTTACAAATTTATGTTCAGGATACTCCTAGATTTTTTTTTCCAGATTTCTTCCATGAATCTCCACATAATGTATCTAGTATTCTTCACAGAATCCTACCAGGATTCTTATCAGCATCTTATTATAATCCTTTCAATATCATTGATCTTGCGAAATCAAAACGTCGGAGCTACCAAACAAAACTCGATAGGGCGCCTATACGTTCAGAATGTTCCAACATTTCCAAGTTTCAATCTGCTGTAACAGTGTAAAGTTTTGTAACCAATATTTGGTGTATACTTCACTACTTTAACAACTCATACAAATTTATTTTATGATTTCCTGTAATTTTTCTAGGAACACCATGAAGCCACCCCTCACTAGATCATTGCGGAGGAGGTTGTGTGTCTGACCTAACCACCCAACCACTAGCACCACCATCAATAGCGGCGGGCGCTTGGCTATCTGTCGCCGTCGATCCACTTGACTTAACGGTAGCTACACACTCGGGGGGCTTGGATCTACGATCCGTATAGCGATCATTAGCCGCCGAACAGAAACAGCACAGGCGAGGGGGAGCCTTAAGCGACTCAGGTCGAATGTACGCCCCCTTCCTCTACTTACAAGCTGCGTTCTGCGCTGCCCGGTGCCCACCCAGCATGATTCCCTGCAACTGGCGGGCAGTCGTCGAGTTGCTCTGACACGCACACTCCAATCGAGGCGTGGGAAAATTTTGATTGTTTCAATTTTTATGCCACTAATTAAATATGCGATTTAATTTATAATTTTATCATCATTATATTTTTTTCGGTACGGGGATAGTGGTTGTTTATAAGCGTGTTTGGATTAAGCTTTGGCGGTGCAGGCGAATCGGATGAGTAACGTTGGATTAAGAATTAAACATGACTTTTCCGTAGTGTTCGTGCAACAGCACCAGCTGCGCTTGATGGATTGGACTGGTCTACTTAGAGATGCAGTGAGTGGTGTTTTTCCACTAACAGCCATATTGATGCTGGAAATTGCGAAATCATTAAAATCACCAGAAACATGGCCTTTGACTAGGCCAATCCTCCTTCCCAAAGAGCAACTTGATTTATGGACAGCTCCTGGGGCAGGATAGTAAAAATTACATGTAGGCTTATTTCTAAGCATATTAAACAAAAAATGTGAAACTATGAATCATTGGAAAACGAAAGAATAATATTTTTATGAGACAATAATCTGTTGATGAAGCAATAATCTGTTGTAGTCTCTATTACCATAGAAAAATTGATTCGGACTTCATGCCAGTGCGATTTGCGGCGTCACTCGTTTAGACGTAGGTACCACGGAGCGTAGATTCGATTTTCCATATCTCTGTGATTACACGTCGAATAGATACTCGCTATGGGGCATTCGAAAGGAACTGAGCTATTCTCACTTCGTAGGTATTTTGTCAAAAACATTTTTTTAATTTTGTTTACTACATTCTAAATTAAAGTTGTTACATTTAAAAAACACATTAAAAAAAAAGG
Source organism: Aedes aegypti (assembly GCF_002204515.2). NCBI lineage: Eukaryota > Metazoa > Arthropoda > Insecta > Diptera > Culicidae > Aedes > Aedes aegypti. The sequence continues at coordinate 246,080,462 of NC_035109.1, forward strand.
ATTTTTTTTTTCAGCATTGTGCACATTGGTCCCAAACCTGGGCGTAGCCAGGATTTCCATCAGGGGAAAGCGAGCGTTCTTAAAGCTGATTTTTGCCAGGTTCACAAAACATAACACTTTTTGACACCTTTTGCATTTGTTGTGTGCGGGTTTAGTATGCCTAGTTATACTAAACTTCTGCATGAGATGTAAACTCTCTTTTCTACTATAAATAATGGGTAAAGAGGCCTTCCTTAGCCGAGTGGTTAAAGTCCACGGCTACAAAGCAAAGCTATGCTGAAGATGTCTAGGTTCAATTCTCGTTCGGCAAAGGATCTTTTCGTAATGGAAATTTCCTTGACTTCCCTGGGCATATCGTATAATCGTACCTGCCACACTGTACGAATGTGAAAATGGCAACTTTGGTAAAGAAAGCTCTCAATTAATGACTGTGGAAGGGTTCATGAGAACACTAAGCTGAGTAACAGGCTCTGTCCCAGTAAGGACGTTAATGCCAAGAAGAAGAAGATAATGGGTAAAGTGGAGCTCAACATGCTGCCTGATTTAATTTCTCGACAAGGTAACAAATTCGTTTAGGTTTTTGGAAGGATTGATAAAAGTCTAAAGATTTCTGCCAGCATCCTATGAAAAAATGCCTAAGGGATTTTCTCAAAGATTTGGAAACTTTTCTGGATACAAAAACTTCTAAGAATCTCATCATAGGTATAGATGGAATAACTTCATGACTTTTTTTTAGCCAAGTATACCGCGTGTTTTCTCGGGAATACATGTAAGTTTTTTGAACAATATCTATTAATCTCCATGAATGCCTCATTGGATCTCTTTCCAGAAGGAATTTCTCAGGAGATTCTTACGAAAATGCATCCTAGAGCGCATTCACATTTTGTCCGAAGATATTTATAAATACATCTAAGAGAGCTCATTTATATATATCTATTTAAATTCTTCTATTCTAGCGATACACCTCTTTAAAATTCCTCCAAAGATTCATAGAGGAACTTCTTAAATTATGGCTTAAGCCAATCCTCCAAAATACTAACAGAAACTTAGATGATAATAAATCTTCAAGCTGTTTAGTAGAATACCTATAAGTAGATGAAAAAACCGAATTTAGTACTATACCATTTAATTTGACTAGAGTTTGTATCCTTTGACAGATACGCGTATTTCGACCTCAACTGTAAGGCCGTCTTCAGTGTCGTGTACTAGTGACTCGACTAGTACAGTGACATTTTATGGAATCCAAGAACCTCCTTCTCTGGATCTAAGCCTATTGCATCTTAAGAGAATTTCCGATATAATTATTTGAGGAATCTTCAAAATGTAAGACATAAACTCCAAGGCAAACCGCTGGATTTATTTATAAGGAAGTTTTGGAAGCAACTTACAGAAAAATATCGGTATAAGTTATTAAAGAAATCAAGACAATATTCTTTAAATAATAACAATTCGGAAAAAAGAACAAAATGAATTCCAGAAATCCCTTTAGTAAATTTTCGATGAACTTCTAAAGACTTTTCTGTAGAACTTTAGGACAAAATCTTGGAGATTTTTGGAAAAACTTCTGAGGTAATCGATTAGAAGCCTTTAGAGAAATTCTTACAATCATAGCTGGACAATTTCCAAGGAAAAGTTTTAAAGAAATTCAACATCACGAAGAAAATTCCAGAAAGAATTTCTGAAGATGTTAATGAGATGATAACTGAAAATTTTCAAAAGAATTTCCTGAAAGAATAGCATTAATAATTTTCAGATTAATTCAAGAAGGAATATTATTGATGCAAATTCATACTAACATAAAACTTTGAAGATATCCTAGGTGAAGTGTATCAAACATTCCTGTAAAAATATATAAGTTATCCTAAGTTGAAATGCTTTAAAATTATTATTAGTTTTATTAAATTGGAGTTTTCTGTTCTTAGTTTACAGAAGAAATATTTTCAAACATCCTTGTAAAATTGCACTTAAAAAACGAAGGAACAAAATGAAAACAATATCTTCGAAATTTTCTAGAACCCTTTTTTTCGGAGATTTCTCAAAGTTATCTCTGGAAATTTTTGAGAGTCACTGGTCTTATTTCTTCACAATTTTCTGGAAAATTTTTGAAGGTAGAAATCGTTGAAGGGATTTACAAAATATCTTAAGCTATAATCACTCATATAAATTTTTTGGGATTAGTGAACTACATGGCGGTTGTAATTCCTGAAACGAGTTCGACAAGAAATATTTGGAAAAAAAATCGTGAATAATATGTAAAGAAATTCCATTGAAGGTATTGAAAGACAAAGACTGGGAAGAATCGCTTAAAGAATCATAAAACATATCGAAGGAATCTCTGTATACTATATGTCTAAGATATTTTAATTGAGTCTTAAAAAAACTTAAAAAAAACATCTAATGCTAATTATCGAAGGTATTTGTTGAAGAATAGTTTAACATTTTTTCATGTCTTCTACAAAGTTGTTCAACATCTTGAAAAGCGTGTTTTTGCTGAACATCGCAACTCTCTATCGCTTAAAGTAAAATAATTATCAGTCGAATTCGTTTTAATAAGGCTTATTTGTTTGATAATAAAACCCCATGCAAATACGCTTATAGACAAAAGTTTTTATCAAATACCGAAAGGGGAAATATGGTACTTTCATGATTTGCAAGAGTTGTCTGCGCCATTTTGCGTCGAAGCCAGTTATAGAGGCGTAAACTACCCCTTGAAAAAAGAGTAATTCATGAAAAACTTTGTTAGGGGGAGATCCCCCAGTGCCGGACAGCACCCAATACCGGACAAAGTCGAACATTGAGAAATCATGGTCCAATCAAGATGGTGTATTAGTAGAAAAGAAAGCTAATATGTAGACTAATGTGTAGAAAAACACATCCTTGAAATATGCATGCCTTTTTAAAAAAAGTAGAAAAGATTGAAAATCTTTTAAAAAAATTGACGTACCGTCGGACGGGGCTACTTTTGATTCCAGGGGCTACTTTGGACACTCACCTTTTGTATTTTTTAGCAGCGTAAATATTAATCTGAGCTATTTTGTGTCTTCAGCACTTTTATTAACCAATATATGCTTTACCACTAGGCATGATTTTTTCTTGGAACAACATCAACAATAACAGGATAAACAAGAAAACATTCCAAAAAAGCCCGAATAAATATTCACAAGGTATAAAACATTGGCTATACAAACATTGTTTGAATTTTACCCATGTCTTGGAAACTTATTGGGAGCATCACAAAACTATCAAATCGTCATGTTTTATGAAAATCTTGTGATTTGTTTTGCTTAAAATTGTTGTTTTATTGAAATAATTGATCAAAGGTCTTATTTTTGCGACTTTAATTTTATTATAATGTTTTGGTTTGTGTATTTTACAACTTAAAAAAAATAAAATAAATGTTTGTAAAAGTGAACAGACATAAAACGCATATATTTCAATACGTACCAATGCCAAATTCACAACATAATCTCTAAAAAACAATTTTTCGTCATAATTTACATGAATTTGTAGTACAGAACAGTTGTATCCTTCAAATGCCTAAATTAAACTACTCTTAAGCCAGCTCTAAACTGCTTAGAAGCTAAAAGCATATTACAAAAGCAAACTTACTTCTTTACGATCATGCTAAACTTTACTTCATAAATTGCGTTTTTAATGAAAATTACTTACTGGTATTAAATTATTTACCGGTATTAATGTGATCCTTCAACATATCGTTCGTATAACAGTAAGAATAGAAAAAAAAAGAGTTTTTGTACAAAACTCATTTATCATCGCAGTACCTAGTAGTTACGTCGTTCGTTTATGTCAACTTGAAAATCGAGCATTCGTAACTGTTAGTTCCATTTAAGAGGAAGTTGAAAATTTAAGTTTCATACTGCAAACTGAGAATAGTGAATGGCATGTTTCGTTGAAATTTGTTATATATGTATAATTGATTCTAGCTTTGCAATTTTCTACATTAAATTTATCAATGAAAAACGTTCCATAACATCACAATGGACGACAATTTATTGAATCAGTTTGAAAGTTATAAAAAAAAATCATTTCATTAGCAAATTGTGAAAATGTCCAAAGTAGCCCCTATTTTGTCTTGAAGGACACGCTTTTTTCGCTATTCAAGCATTTTTGTTATTTCTTGATGGATTTGCCTCATATTTTGCACATTTGTTATATACATATACAACTTAAATATAGGCAAAAATTATCAACATCTATCCATAATTCTAAGAGTTACAAATCCTCAAAGTTAAAGAATGTGGAAATAATGTCAAAAGAAGTCCCGTTTGACGGTATCTACTTAATTTTGAGCTTATTTAGTAAATATTTTGAATATGACAAAAAAAACTTTGGATGCCGCAATCATGATCGAGCATAATCCTAATTTGATAGTATGAATGTATTTTGTACCATAATTGAACTAAATATGGACAAATTACAATTTTGGTTAAGGACCTCCTGTCCCTCAGTTTCGGACAGCTTGATTTGTTATATGATATATTTGTAATTATTGCATCAGTGTATCAGAATACTTTCATTTTTAATGGGTTCCGTCGATCATGGTATCAAACATGCAATAAAATTAAGAAGAATGAACATTCAGAACAACATCGTAAAATGTGCTATTTTTCATCATATATGAAAGAGGTTTTTGATGGGCATCCTGCAAACTAAGAAAAACTCAAATTATTCTTGTAAATGTTGCAAATGCATTAAATTGGTAATTATAAACTATTCCTATAGTGTACACATTCAATGATGTTCAAATTTACAGAATTTGAAGCATTTCCAGATCGTGTCCGCTATTGGGTGCCACCTTTCGAGATCGATCAATTTGGTACTAAAATTCATCATTAAAATGCAGTGTCAAAATTCTTATTTATATTTTCAAATTTATTTTTGTATACTATAAAAATGATAATATTTATTATAAATGGGTAATACGAGCCCATAAAATCAAAATTTTCGAATTATGAATTTAGTGGCTTAAGTGTCCGGTACTTGGGGATCTCCCCCTACTTCAACAGATAGGGCGATGATATGTTCAGTAAAAACACGGGTTTTTCCATGATAAACAACTTTGTATAAAACACAAAAAATGTTAAAAATCTTGGAAAAAAGTTATGATAAAAAATATGATTTTTAGGGGCCATTCACATACAACGGCATATATCTTAAAAAATATAAGAGATAGAAAAATCGCGTCTTCGACAAAGTTGTTTCGAATTGCCATTTCTACAACTTTGCCGAAGCCACCATATGTCTATCTAAATATTAAAAAAACAGTTTTTCTATCTCACTGCTAGGTGGATTGATCACAAAACTTTTTCCGTCAAAAGTTGCGCTTTAATATACCAAGAAACTTCTCCGAACAAACTATATCGATAAAATCAACGGTTTGGGCGCTATTCAAAAAGCGCATGAAATCGAGAAAATAAAACACAGTGCACAGTGCATTTTTCTGTTATGCATGAACAGACGCTGTTCACCGTTCTGCAGCACTGCTGGGCGTTGCATTTTATTCCGTCGTCTAGTGTGGTGCTTCCTTCAAAGGGATAATCGGTCACAGGAAACATTACCGTGTTGGTGTCTTTTTTTTTAATTTCCCATGAAGCAATTCTACTTTTAGGCGCGGATCTAATCAAACCTGTATTTATTTCAACGCAAAACCGTAGTTACGACAATTAACCCAAAACTGGCTAAATTTCCAAAGGTCGCATAAGATAGTTTGCATTTGTAGCCTTTACAAATAACAACAACCGAAAAAGCTAGCCATTACATATACTTTGCAATTGGATTTAATGGACAAATTGATATGAAATTTTCGAAAAGGTACACTTCTTGTCGATGAGAATCAAACTCACAACTCCCTGTTCAATAGATAGGGTGCGTTACCCCTACACCACGAGAGCACTCATGGATGCAGAAGTTAACTTTACAGATATTACCTTAATTTGGGTTGATTAAACTCAAAATCAAGTTCTTTTAACCCAAGCTTGATAAAAAGGCATTGACCTAAATTTGGCTGTTTTGGGCCAAACTGCCCCACTCTCTATTTTTAACAACATTCGTGGGGAAGAGAGAGAACACCCAGAGATTTTGAATTGAAATAATGATAGAAATTTTGGGTAAAATATACTCAAAAAATGAGGTATATGGCAAGGTAGCGTGCAAATTCTGTATGTTCCACTTTCACTTCAAGCGTGTGCTAGAATAAGGACGTAAATCGCATGATCGATTTCTCTTCATCGATCCTCTCTTTTGTAAATAAAGGTGACAAGATAAAAATTTGTAGTAGCATTTTTTCCCCCGCAAACCGCTTGGCAGCGATGCAACCTTGCAGCCTGAGGTGGAAAAATGCTGGCAAACTTGCATCTTGTCACCTTTATTCACAACAGAGAGATCGATGAAGATAAATCGATCATGTTCCTTACGCACACACTTGAATTATTAAAGATCTGACTGTAAAACATTTATATCATACATCGATAGTAACATTGACGATAATGTTTTTTGTACACGAAATTTGATATCGACAATGCTCTCGAAACATCAGAAAATTCCTTTGTTTAAGGGAGATGCATTGTTATACCTAAATGTGAAGTAAAATAAGACTACGCTATTATAGTCTTGAACTCTTTGTCCGTCATAAAAACGTGAGTCATAAGAATGTGAAGGCAATTTCAACGTATTCGCAAACTATATGGCAGGATCCCCAAAAAGCATAAAATACACACTGTTTCAATTAGAATCTTACTATTTTAATTGAAAATCCAGTTGCATAGGATTTCGAATGCATTCTCAATCAGGATAACGTTTTTGACAACGTTTTGGGACTGGTTTGTTAGAAGTGATGTTAGGGGTTTTCCATTAAATACACCAGGATTTATGGAGGAGGGGGGTTTGAGAATTATTATGTGCCATGCAAATTTTTTTAAATATTCATACAAAAAATCTATGATTTATCTTACTATGAATGAGGGAGGTCTGAAAACCGCCAACATTGTTTTACGTAATGGATTATTAAAATAGCAAAAATGGCCACTATGGAAAGCATAGATAGCGCCACCATAGCCTAGTGGGTTTGATAGAACAGCTGTCATAGTGTTATTTTCCATAGAGAGTGGCGCCTTTGTTTTGATGCGGTGAGCGCCGAAAAAGTTACCTTCAATGATCCATTACCCCCCAGTGTTCTTCAACCTTTTCTCTTTTTTGACTTCTTTTATTCTACTACTACAGGAGTGCTCTTCATCTATGGTACAATGGTCACATCTTTAAAGTCGCTCAGCGTAACCTATCCAAGGGTGAAAAATCGAATTCTCAGCTGATGTTTCGTCAAACATCATCTGAATAAGAAATTCGAGGTGGTTTTTTGTTTTTAAGGGTTCTAAAATCAATAAAACTACTTGAAATATATACGAAAATAATAGAGAATTCACTGAAACTGGTAAAACTGCACATACGTCCTTTTACCTGCAAGCCTTCGCAAAAAAATCTCACTTTTCAACAAGATGATATTCTGGAACCGATAATTACTTTCACTTTATAAACTTTGACCACTAAATATTTTGAAAAACAAGCTCCATCCTAATATGGAAGCTTGTCAACCAAATTGACTCATCTAAACATAGAAACAGAAAAAAACGGTGTTTGTCACGAAAGTTTAATAGTGTCGAATTAGCCAAGGGCTTAAATCTTTATTCATAAAGATAAAAAATAAATCAGGGTTATTATCAGATATACAAGACTAAAAATTTCCTATAATAGCTGAGGTTTTTTAAGATAACATTATGGAAGCAATATTGTGCAATAACGAATCGAAACAAAACACTGAGGCGATTTTACACTGGTACAAAAAAAATCGAAAGTAACTGAATGAAACGGCTTATCATTTTGTCATACAATTTTTAAAGGAAACGATAGGAACTAGGGAAAGTGTACCAGTTATGGCCATGGTGGTTCTCTATTTGGTCATATGTGACATTTTGATAACTTTCACATTTTAAATAGTTTTGAATGCTTTAACATCATGTTATATCTTAAATCTTACTACTACAACACACAAAAAATTTCATAAATACAAGACATTAAAGTAATCACGTATGGCGAAATAGGGAACCACTATGTCCATATCTGATACACTTACCCTACCTACTATTTTAACGCGAGCTGATTGCATGCAAAATTTAAGCAATGTACACGGTGAACCAATGTTAAAAGGGGGTTTACGGCGTGTGATTGGAATGAAATCCTTCAGCACGAAGGTTTTCCATAGTAAAAATAAGTGCCCGGCGAAGTAAGCCACACAGGGGGGCGGGAAGAAACTTTCACAATATTACACTTGGAAAATGAATCTATATTGCAGGTAAACTTGAATATCCGCCTTAGGGGAACATTTTAAGTTTGATACGATGAATAATAGCGCTTACGGCGAAGTAGAACGAAACCCTAACTTTGTACTTGCCAATGTAAAATGTAGAAATTGGCAACTTTAAAGTAAAACTCATACAATAATTATGAAAGTGTTTAACTACAACTTAGTTGATAATGTTAATAATGTGTGTTAATGATAATGTTGAAATGTTTTTATGTCTCTACTGGGACAGAGCTTACTGTCCCAATAGATACATAAAAACATCAAGAAGAAGATGAATATCTAAAATGTATCGAACTGATTCATCCACCATGATAAAATGAAATGAATGAATGATTGTGCTGTAGAGACGAAAATATTCCGAAACAAGTCTTTCGTCATCCAAATGAATATCCATAGTCCGTCATGGTGAAGCAGAGATTGCAACGACTTTTTCGCAACGGTCGGTCGCTCACCATGGCTCATCAACTATTTAGAGCATTTTTATTCACCATTATAGCGGAATCACGATCGCCATTTCAACACAAGAACAAGCCGCTGCAGAAAAAAACGTCCTACCTACTTTCGAGCGTATCTTTTTTCCTTCGGACTTCCATTTGCCTCTGGCCTGTGGCGTCTTGAAGACTAGCTCGTCAAAACCTCACCTGTTTCAGTTCACCGACGACTGCAAACCTCGAGACCGACCGGATCATGTTGCTCTGAAATTCAAATTAATCACCGTCGCCATCGTGGATAAATCGTAGAACAAGAGTGAATCGTTTTTGGTTGACGATAGTCGGAGGCAAGATAAAGGAAATTGTAAAACTTCGAAATGACCGTGACGTGCGCCATTTTAATCGCTACTGCGCTGGAACGACCAAACCGAACTCCTCGCTGACAAGGCTCTGACGGACTCGTGGTACACTGAAACCTCTGTTTTTTTGTAATTTCATTTACGTAGTATAACGAGAATATAATTCGTGCACATTTCAGCCTTATATATTAAAAACATTGGAACATGTGCAAAACCAAAGGAACATCCAAAAGGTAACTATATAGTTTGTGATGATCCACTATATGCCGTCTTTAACTCATGAACACTTCAGAGTACAGATATTCAGATATATAGAAGAAACCAATGATAATCGGAAGCTTTTCAATGCAATTCAGATTCAAACAGAATCAAACAACAGTGTTTTGATCTAAGGATAACTAAATATTCATTTGGATGTAGAACTTCTAATCTACACGCGTGATCTTCCTTACTTTAATAACAAGGTTTTTAAAGCATTTTAAGTTTATTGGTATCAATATACAAAATTTGACACAAACTGAATTTCGGTGACAAGAAAACGTAAAATTCTTTTTACGTACCCCCAACCCATTACGTAAATAGAGGTTTCAGCGTGCAATCGAGTGAACGATAGGTACAATGAGCAAAAACCAATGCAACTTCATCAACGGATTTATACATCTGTTGCGTGGGAGGCGAGGAAGGAGGAGCCACTGAAAACAAAATCTGAAAGCCGTCGAACCGAAACCGTGGCCAAAACACCAAAGCAGAGGCACCGACAAAGAATGAGTAAGAAAAAAATACTTGCGTTGCAACAAGATGGTACATTAATTTAACATGAACTGTACTAAATTAATTAAGGTAGAATTTCCTCACGATCAGCGGCTGGCGTTCGATGCAGCTGACCATTGACCATTGACAGAGAAAAGGTAGCCGAAACAGGCACCAACTGAATGCAACCGCGTCAAGTGATTGGGCAATTTTTCAATGAACGGAGAATTGGATTGAGGATTTCGGCAAAATCGTGTCCACGACGAAACGACGACAGTTGATGGCTACTAGCGCCTGGTTGGCCAACCGTGAAACAGGCGCATGGTGTAAATTGATTGCAAACAGGTGAACTGGTCTTTTAAAGAGGCCAATACAGCAAAAAAAAGAATTAAAACCTGAGAACGAACAAGATCTTTACAACCGTACATTTTTAAAATTTACAGACCTAAGCAAAACAGATTCCCGATTTTGAATACCATTAAAATTAGTTTATTTTTGTGAATATCTTTGCGTCTTCACACCGACCACATTTCAGAGCTCCATCTTGGTTGATATTCCCCCAAATACCACCAACGACAAGGACTCCCGTACGCGCTTTTTAACAATGGGATGGTCATTTGCTCGCAACGATTCATAAAGTCATTATTCTCTAGTGTCTCAAATAGGGTTCCAACATCCTTTCTCTTGTTTAAGGTGACACATCTCGGAAACCAAAGATTGTCGTCACTATGGCCGACTTGTGACCCTACTCGCGTTTTAAAAGGCGCTAAACTGGAGAAATAGTAGTCAAATGTTCCTGGTCCTCTTATTTTAAGCTTTCTGCTATTGCACAAAGCCAAAATAAAAATTGAACTGTTGTTGGATGCTTCCTTCGCGAGATTGGTGCCTTTGAAGTTTTAGTGCAATATTAGAAGTTAGATTCCAAACTGTTTCACCTTAAATAGAGTACAAGCACTGACACAAGAGCAACAAAAATTATATGACTCACAGAAAGTTTCAATCGATCTCGCCTCTTTAGCTCACTGTCCCTTTTATAGTAGAATTACAAGTAAAAGCATATTGTAATAATAGGAACGAATGAAGTCAAAAATCGTGTCTCTTAACTTTCTATGAAATTTCATAAAGTAAATTACGTTTTTTACATAAGTACAATTCAGAAATACATAATTTTGACAATAACTTGAGAAATGGATGACTCGTCGGCTTCATTTTTGAGTCTAAGCCTTATGTTGTTCATGACGTTACCAGAAATTCGTGAATTAAACGGTTGTACCGTAAGGACGCCATTCACCGCTCATTTAACAGCATTTTAACATGTTAAATTCGGTCAAAAATCAGTCGCTCGATATTTTTCGAAACTTTTTGCGCTAGACGCAAGATAAAACATTTGTTTTTGTATGAAAAAAAATAAAATGTGAAATATGTATAATGGTACCGAATGACATGTATGCCAATGATACATGTTAAGGGCGCCATTCACCGCTCATCCTAAGTATGAGGCCCTATATGCAGCACTAGTTGGAAATAATTTACTTTCATTAGCTGGTAGTTATCTTTGGACTATATTACGGCAACATATTAAACCGTGGCAGCTAAGAAGCATTTTCCGATCTGCTATAATAAAATCATTGTCAAACTCATGTTTACCGCCTTAAACAGCCTAAGTTTTTTTTTTTATTAATAAAATATGATATAAAATCATTCGGATTTCATTCTGATACAATCCATTTTAATATACTAATATATGCAAATAACTTTTATTGCGAAAATTTGTTCAGATTTTTCAAAATAATTCAATGAGCGGTGAATGGAGCATGAGCGGTGAATGGCGTCCATACGGTATGACGTTTCCAGAAAGTCAAACCCCAGAACGATAGTCTCCAGAATAACGTTCCCCAGAATTCCATACCTCAGAATGGGACATTCCCCAGAATCGTATTTATTCATTTTCAAGGAAAAAATAAAATAAATTAGGATTTGTTTAGTTTTTGTTTTAATTTTCGTTAAAAATGGTTAGCAAGACGCTTCGAATTCCGGCCTTAATTCACCCAACAAGTATCAGTTAGTCAATTCATAATCATGGATCCCAATCAAAACAAAAATCGGAGTTGAGACCAAAGATATTGGTTAAAAGTTGAGTGTTTGCGACCTTTGTCTCATTTTTAGTCTAGATTTATGCGATACCTTGAATGCTGTCTTGTAATCCTTTATCAGCTTGACGGTAGATAGTTTGTTTCAAAATAAATCTTCGAGCTGTTTATCCAAGACTGTTTATCCAAGACCACTCAGAAACTATTGGAGTCAGGAAACATCGAGGATGACGAGATGATGGTGTCTTTCGAAGTGGCGGCTCTATTCCCCAGCGTTCTAGTAAAGGATTTTTTGGATTTAAATGGTAATTAATGGTTTTAATTTTGTTCAATAATTCTTTATTCACTCGTGTCATGTCATAAGTACACTGGTTACCACCGTACTAGGGTACGATTATCTTAAAATGAGTTCCATAATGATAATGATAATTGTCTTTAATCAAGTCAATTTTTTAATAATTTTCTTGACAACTTGTACCATGGAATATATACTAGATATCTGTCCAAGGTATTACACATTATTTAGCCTGCAAAAATCTTATATAGACTGTTCTTCTTCTTGAAATGCATTAAAAATCGCATTTGTTTTTTATATAGGGAATTGATGCTGGTTATGAACCCTTTGCGTATTATGGACCCCCTACAGAAAAACATAACATTAACACTCAAAGCAACCTTATATATTTTATTTATTTGGTTTTACATCAGTTAGCTTGATAAAATCTCGCCAACAATATTTCGCCAATTCACTCGGTTCATGGCCGCTTCTCTCCATCCTCGACTGCGACCCACGCTCTCCAGGTCCTGGTGCACCTGGTCAATCCACTTAGCTCGCGGCGCCCCACGCCTTCTTGCTCCGACCGGATTCGTAACGAATACCATCTTTACAGGGCTATTGTCCGGCATTCTTGCAACACGCCCCGCCCAGCATATCCTTCCAGCTTTAGCTACCTTCAGGATACGAGGTTCGCCGTAGAATTGGGCGAGCTCGTGGTTCATCCTTCACCGCCACACGCCGTCTTCCTGCACGCCGCCGAAGATCGTCCTTAGCACTCGGCGTTCGAAAACCCCAAGAGCTTGCAAGTCCTCCTCGAGCATAGTCCACGTCTCATGCCCGTAGAGGACTACCGGTCTTATGAGCGTTTTCTACTTCGTGTATTTGGTGCGGGGGTAAGTCTTTCTTGATCGCAGTTTCTTCTGGAGCTCATAGTAGGCACGACTTCCACTGTGCCTTCGTATTTCCCGACTAACATTGTTGTCAGCCGTCAGCAAGGACCCTAGCCCTGTCGCGCTCAGTTCCGCCAACCAGCATGTACTTTGTTTTCGACGCATTCATTATTAGCCCGACTCTTGTTGCTTCGCGTTTAAGGCGGGTGAACAAATCTGCCACCGTTTCAAATTTTCTCCCAATGATATCCATGTCGTCCGCGAAGCAAACACATTATCCGGATCTCGTTAAAATTGTGCCTCGATTGTTATGTTCGGCTCTCCTCATGACACCTTGAAGCGCAATATTGAACAATAGGCACGAAAGTCCGTCGTGCTGTCGTAGTCCCCGCTGAGACTCGAACGAACTGGAGCGTTTGCCTGAGATCTTCACACAGTTTTACACACCGTCCATCGTTGCTCTAATCAATCTTGAGAGCTTCCCTCATACTGTCATATGCCGCCATGAAATCGATGAACAAATGGTGTACGTAAGAACCTAGTACTCACGGCATTTCAGGAGGATTTGCCGCACGGAAAAGATCTGGTCCGTTGTCGAGCGGCCGTCGATGAAACATGCTTGATAACTTCCCACGAACTCGTTTGCTACAGGTGATAGACGACGGAAAATAATCTGGGATAGCACTTTGTAGGCGGCGTTTAGGATAGTGATTGCACGATAATTTTCACACTCCAGTTTGTCGCCCTTTTTGTAGATAGGGCATATAACGCCTTGCTTCCACTCCTCCGGTAGCTGTTCCGTTTCCCAGATTCTGATTATCAGCCGATGCAGACAATCGGCCGACCTGTCCGGGCCCATCTTGATGAGTTTGTCTCCGATACAATCCTTGCCAACGGCCTTGTTGTACTACTGAAGCGCTAGCTCTTCATTTTGAAGATTTACGAACGATTTTCTGATTTTTTCACATCAAATTTAAGTGTGCATATCTTGTAAAGTTGCAAGTAGTAGCAGCTAATTTTAGCATCATGCTGTTCCTCAACCTATACCCTTTTAATATATGTACGAATAATTGCGGGGCCAAGCGGGGCTCATCGCAGTTTGCCTAGTTGAAAATAGTATTTCCTATAAATGAATGTATGTTTTCTAAATTTTAATTATTGTTTTTTTTTCTATCTGTTATTTTTTTATGTTTTGTTATGATATTTAACTCTTGGTCCATTTTACGAACGGCACATTTATAATGTTTACTGTTTAAGTTTCAATTTGACACGGTTGACAGTTGTTGTTTCCATGTATCAGGCTCTTAATAGTTAAACACAGTTTTATTAATCCTTAAATACTCAATTTTGTCCCTATACTAGATACCGTATGTCGCTTTTTGTAATTTTGCAAAGCTAGGAAATCAATACATATACAGATATACAGCGCTATAATAGACATCTAAGCGATGTCATTGATAGCTATCAAAACAAATTTGCATCTTTCTATATTTTAATGTTCTTAGGAGTAAAATTCAATTATTTTTTATTACTTTAAGATTGTAGTATATACAATCAAATTATACATTTGAATCAATTGAACAGTTGATTTCAACTTTATAGCGGTATTTAGCGCTTTGATATACTTATAAAAATGTTGTCAGATACATGGAAAAATAAATATTACTTTAAAAAATATAACTGTTCAAATTTTGACAAAAACTGTATAACATAACATTTTATCATCGCCCATTTTAAAGGGCAAAAATTAAAAATTCCATAGCAAAATTAAAGCAATACTTAAAAACTATACCACATAAATAAAAACTACAAAAAACATATGTTTAATTATAGGAAATACAATTTTCAATTTAACAAAGTGCGATGAGCCCCGCTTGACCCCGCAATTATTCGTACATATATTGAAAGGGTATAGGTTGAGGAACAGCATGATGCTAAAATTAGCTGCTACTACTTGCAACTTTACAAGATATGCACACTTAAATTTGATGTGAAAAAATCAGAAAATCGTTCGTAAATCTTCAAAATGAAGAGCTAGCGCTTCAGTGTCTTTGGCAAAAATGTGTATTTTCACAGCACCATAAACATTGTAGAACATTGTAAAAATGCAAAAAATCAAATTTAGAAGTTATGGAGAAAATATGAGTTTTAAGGGGCTACCCATCATTTTTACCCCCTAACTTCGTCAGTGTAGGAGATAGAACTTTTCCGTCTTCGACAAACTTTCATGAAATGAGGTCGCCTACAATACTTCCTTAGACAGTTTTCAATTTTGACAATAATTAAAAAAGTTAATTTTTTTTCTCAGTGTATATCACTTTAAGTTAAATTTTTTTCAGTGTCTAAATTAAGTGCTCAACAAATGATGAAACTTTGTAGAACATGTCGAAACGCTAAACCCAATAGTTTCAGCGCAAACACACATGTCCCACTTTTTTTGATTTCGTCCCACTGTGCGCCGCTAGCGCGTGACGGCTCATGTCCGAAAGAACATTAAACTATTGAGAACCAGAGCTACAGATCCAAGGCCCTGATGAAAGTGGATGGTCGTGATGGCTATGACCGTGGTCATCAAACAATTCTATATCGTGTCAGCATCGACAAGGCAGCCCCTCTTGCACAATGTAGGTAGCGCAACCCTGATTAGGTGGCCGAAGACTCTTCACCATCCACGTAAGGCAAAAATAGAACAAACGGATGGATTTTACGGCATTTGATATTCAAATTAACTCATTAGTACTATATCAGGAAGGAAGCCTCTGAATCATTTTCAAAATTCTTTTTTCCTGGTATTACAAAAGCTAGTCCATATTGGTACAGCATACAACATGGCTGGCCTGAAAATTTGTTTGATGATCAAAAGCTTGCTCTTAAGAATACGTTTAGTGTTAATGGGTGGATAAAGACATTTTATATATTCGTAACATTGGATTGAATGCCCTCAATTTGATTTTTGAAAGTTATTTTTTTATTTAGCATGAGCCGTAGATACTTAACTTCATTTAACCAATTTATTGGAACCCTACTCATCGTGACAACATGTCTACTTGTACATTTTAAACAAAAATCTTTAAGTACCGTCGTTGGGGGTGACAATGGGTCTAAAAGGGATGTGTACGAATTATTTATTAAATAACTATCGCAATTTAACTCCAATAAACTTCAAATTTGGTGTGTATGTACTTTGATGGTACATTAACAACTGTTCAAAACATTAAAGAAAAATATTTATTCACAGCGGCCCTACAAGTGAATGAAAAATGACCCAATCTCACCCCATAGAGGGGGGACATTGGGTCACTATAATTGAAATAACTTGTTTTTGATAATATGGTTGCAAAACCATTCACAGCTGAAGAATATTGATGAAATACGATGCAAACAAGATGAAAAGATATCTAAGATGTTTCACAAGTATGATAAACCCACTTAAAATAACGATTATACCAAAAAAATGAAGAGCTATGAGAAAAAATATGTAAACACAACATTCATCGCCAAGTTTACATAAATTTTCTATTTTTTTCCTCTTGAATTGTCTTCAAAGTCTCATCCCCATTGCCATGAAGCCTATTGAGTTTCCCCAAAGGTGTACTGAAACAGTGATTATTTTAATTCTTCGCAAATAGTTAAATTTCGGAGCGACATTCCACGAACAATACATTTCAGGCAGATGTTGATGTCATAATCACGATATTTCAGTGTTCCAACTCAGGAGATGTTTCTATAATATGAAAACACTGATAAATCATTAAATAAAAAAAAAAAATCCATTTGATAAAATTTTACGATGTTGCTGCGCACGGAACACAGTTGCTGGATTGAGTACGGAATCCTCAAGTAGACTAGTTTGATGTTTCAGAGATGCTGTATTTAGAAAGAATAAACACATCTTAATGAAAAAGAGAACTACCGGCACCGTAAAATTTCAAAAAAGTGGACTTGCAATTTCATTTACTGTTGTTCTTGCTTGACCCAATCTCACCCCTATTTTTGATGTTTTAGACACCGCACCGAAAAAAAAATTGTTGAAAAATCAAATATATTCCGGAAAATACATGTGCAGTGTAATGAAAAGACTTCAAACCTTCTACTAATATAACGGTAGAGGTTAAAGTACATGCGTGATACTTTGCACAGGAGAAATTTAATGTTGTAAATTTTTTCTAATTTCAACATACAAGTTTATTGATAAAGTAAACAAACAAAAACTACTATTTCTAAAAATGTATATTGTGATGAATTATGTGTAATAATATGTTCCCTAACATATGAATTATTAATTTTAGTAATATCACCGTTATTAGCTGAAATATTTCATCAATCATATTTTTCCGTTTTGACCCAATCTCACCCCCCAGACCCATTGTCACCCCCATCGACGGTATATGAGGAAATATTATAAATTATGTTTTGGAAGCAATAGGAAAAATCTTCCATTTTTGCAAGTATGAAGAAAAAATATCCAAACTTTTTGCAATCTAGAGAGGCCTGTGGTATCCGCAAATGAAGTTTTTTTACGTGCCTGATGTAATGTATAATATTGGTCCTAAAATGCTGCATTGAAAAACAATATTTCTTACAGGAAGTTTTTCAGAATTGGAGTTCCGATAATTCACCTGAAGTGTATTATTTGACAGATAACTTTGGATTATTCAAACAATGTTTGTTGGAAAATGAAAAAAGAATAGGGGGTAGGGTTACCATATATCGGAAAACGTACATTTTTTCATCTCTATAAAAGAGTACTAAAGAGTACGCTTAGCCTAAAAGTTTAAAATTTCGAAAATGAACTTTTAACTAACGTGTTTGTCTTAGTTTCATTGTTTTGATCATTTTATGTTCTTTTTTAATCTAATGTCGTTGTTCGCAATCACTTTATCGACGAAAAAAAGGTTAATTTCGTAAAAAAATGGAAATATTTACTAAATACGCCGTTTTGACCTAAATAATGCAAACCATTGTCAGATTCACATTCACATCCAGTTTTCCTACATTTGCAGTATTTGTATTATGTATTATCCTTTGGTTGAAGAATTCACGAAATTTAATCTTAATTTCATTCGCTAATCCTAATAACCTGATAAGCAAGCATTCTATACTAGGCGTTGATTCTGAATGAATAATTTTATTCAGTATTTTTTTTTTATAATGACGCATATCATACAGAAAGCCATTCAAATTTTGTCTATCAAACATTTTTAGTACCTACTTTAGCAAGAATGTTATTTACCAAATGTAGAACAACATTTGTTTGTATAGGAAACTAGAACTAAGAAGAACGATTTTCTTAACCTTGGATCTGAAAACAACATTTCTAGAAAATGTGCTTGAATAAAAGTTGATCCAAATAGTTCATAACCCATTCAATAATTAATAATAAACTAATTTCTATATTAAGTGGGATATATTAGTTTATGATTACTTTCTAATCATTATTGAGCTAATCGTACCAATTCGATTTAGCTATTATTTGACGAAAAACGTTGGATCTCCTGTTTTCATGGGATAGATCTGGTTTCTTCAAAAGATTATTTTTTTTTTGTTCGGCAATCGTCAGTAATAACAAGAAAAGAGTACATTTAAGCCTATTTAGCAAAAAGTACATAGTACAAACATTTTTAAGGCAAAAAAAGAGTACATGTACTCTAAAAAGAGTACATCTGGTAACCTCAAAGGGGAGGTGTGCCAGTTTTGGCCACCCTAAGGAAAAATATTGTTTATACATAAATCAAACGACCTTTGGTTACTGCCAATACATCAAACGAAAGCTTTCAATCCATGCTCAGCAGGGAAAATATAAAAACTAATCAGAAACTTTGTTTTTGTTTTGAAAATGAGGGTGGCGAATACTGGACCACTTCACGGGTAGAAATCAGAATCCAAAAACAAGATTATGACTCATGATATCATGATTCCAGCGTGTTTTCGTTTTATGAAAATACACCATGATTTGGACTCATGATATCATGAGTCAGATTGCCGTACCGCAACACACGCGTTAGGTTTTTGTAGCTGATTGCTCGGAATCATGATTCAAATGCCAAAAATGCTGAGTCGCGCATCCGTTTATGAAGAACAAAATAAAAAAAAGTAATAAATAGCATATATTGAGATACGAGTCAAGAACCTTCCGATTGTGAGCCACGTACTCTACCACTCAACCGATTCGCCATCTTGAATTGAGGTGATCGATACGAATGAAATGAAGCAAAGTGCGCCGCTTAGTGTTTTCACACTGGATGTTACGCTTATGAGGAATCATGATTATGACTCCAGGAATCATGATTTGTGATCCTGATCTTATGACCTAACCAATTTATGAATTTCATGATTTGTAAATCATGGTGTGGGGATCAGATTTGTATCCGTGTTGCACCAGTATTCGCCACGATTTTATTTTCGGTTCCTGAACTCGCCACTTACGATGATTTCTTATGGAGGGTGGCGAATCAGGAACACCATGGCGAAAAATAGGTGCAAAGGAGCAAATTATTTTTTACTATTATTTTATGAGAAAGTTTTTCGGTTTCAAAGAATGTTTCTATATCATCTTAAAGCAATTTAGTGAACACTAAACAATTGGCAACCATATCTGTCGTAAAACGGTATATAATCCAGGGTGGCGAATTACTGGTACATGGCGAATACCGGTACACCTTCCCTACAATCAAGCCTTCACGCCAAGCACTGTCGAATGCTTTTTCTATGTATAGAATAGCAAGACCAGTAGAATAGCTTTCAGATTTGTTGGAAAGAATCAAATGTTTACACATAAAAGTTGATGAGTGGTCAACTGTCCATGTCGGAATGTTGATTGGCGAAAATTGAATTTTCGTCGATTGTAGACAATCATTCTGTTCAAAATGACCTTTTCAAAAAGCAAGCTGATTGTACGATAACTAGAAGCTGCAACGGGATTTTTGTCCGGTTTTAAAATTGGTACAACCTTGGCATTTTTCTTTTTGTCAGGAAAATATGACAACTGAAAACATTTGTTAAATACCTATATCAACGAAGAACGATAATTGCAAAATATGCTTTTCTAGTAATTATGCCTATGAATATATTATTTATAATACTTCTTTACCGCTTGGCAAAATATTGCGTTTAAATTATGTTGCATTAGCACAAGGTAGGCTAAATCTAGAAGACAACATTACGGTTTGTACATGCTACCCGCATCATCGTCCCAAGTACTGAATTACGCATACCTTCATTTCGCAGCATCTCGTTTTCCGATACACTTAACCTTCCATTGCGGTTCCTCCAGACGACCGTCCAGCCCTTCAATATGTGCGACCAATTTATGCATGCAAGCGTGCTTTCGAAACAAGCCGAACCACACGAGGACACGCTCGTATCATTACTTATTTTTTATCTCCTCCCTCTAAGTAGCTTTCGGCATCCGGCTAATACTTGCTATCTAAGAGTTGTCAAAGCTTCTGACACACACCGCAGCCGCGAAAAGAAGAGCCCTTCGGGTCTTATTAGGGCCTCGACTGGTCGGTCGGCGTTTTAAGATTTGTTTCACCTTCGCGCCTCTTGACGTTTTTCCAAGCCAAAACCAATTCACTTTCGCATTCGGGACCAATATTTTATGTATGCTGGCCGGCTGCCAACGTCTAGTCGTTTTGTAAATATCGTCGACTGGCAGCAGCCTACTCCTCATCCTCTGCCTCTACTACTACTGTCCCTTTAGCACGCGCGAAGTCTACCATTCTGAATGTATGTTTATGCTATGCGCTTTTATGTAGATATCGGCTTCGAAGAGCGAGAGAGGGTTTGTAAATTTTGCGCAAAATCCTTTGGGAATAAAATAGCATAAAAAAAAACTTAACAACATCAATGTGTCCGCCACCCTCTCGGAGGTTGAGCTTCCTCCTTGCGGTAGATGCTCCAAAACAGCATTGGACTGGAGAGGGAGAGAGAGAAAAGGGGGAATCGTTACAATAAACGGCAGCTCAGCAGCAACATCCAAAACGTTCTCGTTTGTGCGACATCTAAAACCGCAACCGACTAACTGGCTGCCAGGAAAATCTCACAACCCTTTCAGGACTGGGACTCCTTTTGCAATTGAAACATGGCTTTCATTAGGAATAGCATTGCTTCTATTTTCATTGACGTGATAACTTTGGCCTCTCGAGACTAACGCCATAACGTCTCTTCCGAAGTAAGTCATCACTGTAATCTTAGATATCTGAGCTGTAAGTAACTTTAAAAAATAATAATAATAATAATAATAATAACCTTAACGTCATAGGTGACTATACCGGGGTTGAGATTAAATCCCAGATTTTAGGTTGTGAGAGGTAAGTGATCTAATCACTACATTTACTGTTCCGGATTGCTGATTCGTTTTATATGTTGTGTTCACTTAACCAGTTTCTGAGTAAATTTCCTCAACACTGTAGATAAACAAAAATAAACTTCTGGGTGGGCTTCATTGCACACCACAGATTCCAACCTTTCCTGTTGTTCGACATACCTGTTAGCCGTCACACGGCTTGCGCACCTCAGGACCAAACAAAACCCTTGTAGTACATTTTCCTTGGCCTGATAGGTACTGATCTATCACGATCAAATGACTATGCATATAAGGAGGCCAATAAGAATAATACGGGGAGGAGAAAATGGACAGACAAATTGAATTGTTGAGCGAAAGAATTTGGTGCATCATTCGAAAACCTGAATTAGCGATACTATATATTATATATATTATCCTTATATTAATAGTTCTAAATGAGGAATTGTGGATTAGTGATAGTGAATTAATCACAACAGTTGTTAACAGGGACCTAACAAACTCTACTGCATCATCTGAACTATATCTGCATACGTGACTAGCTAGTACGGAATTCGAATAGCGTCGCAGCTACAAACACATCGTAAATCTGCCAGATACAATCGGATCGTTCAACTTGGCATAAGGGGATAGAGACATTTTACATATTTGTTACATTTGGCTTGAATGCCCTCAATGTAATTTTTGAAAGTTAAATTCTTATCTAGCATAAGCCCTAGATACTTAACTTCTGACCAATTTATTGAAACCCCTCTCATCGTGACAACATGTCTACTTGAAGGTTTCAAATAAAGAGCTTTGGGTTTATGTGGGAATTTTATTAGTTGAGTTTTGGAAGCATTAGGAGAAATCTTCCATTTTTGCAAGTATGAAGAACAAATATCCAAGCTTTTTTGCAATCGACTACAGATGACACGCAACCTTCGTCCTTTGGCGGAGAGGCCTGTGTCATCCGCAACAAGGATTTTTGACATCCCTGAGGTAACTCAGGTAAGTCAGATGTGAAAATATTGTACAATATTGGGGATGAAAGAGCCAATTAATTGTAATATATTGTAAGGTCTCAAAATGCTGCCTTGGGGAACAGCAGCTCTTACAGGAAGTCTTTCAGATCTGGAGTTCTGATAATTAACCTGAAGTGTACGATTTGACAGATAACTTTGAATTATTCTAACAATGTATGTTGGAAAATTAAAGTTTTTTTTTTTAATTTTACGTTCATACTTTCATGCCAAACAAAGTCGAATGCTTTTTCTATGTCTAGAAGAGCAAGACCAGTAGAACTTCAGATTTGTTGGAACGGATCAAATTTGTTACACGTAAGAGTTGATGAGTGGTCGAATGTCCATGGCGGAATCCGAACTGTTCATTGGCAAAAATTGAATTTTCGTTGATGTGGGCCATCATTCGGTTCAAAATGACCTATTCAAAAAGTTTACTGATGGAGGAAAGCAAACTGATTAGACGATAGCTAGAAGCTTCTGCAGGATTTTTGTCTAGTTTTAAAATTGGAACAACCTTAGCATTTTTCCATTTGTCAGGAAAATATGCTGATTGAAAACATTCGTTAAATATATCAACTAAGAATGATAAGTTACTTTCTGAAAGTTTCTTAATGAGGATGTATAAAATTCCATCATCGACAGTAGCTTTCATATTTTTGAATTTTTTTAATAATAGTTCTCACATCTTCCAAATCAGTCTCACAGGCATTTTCGAAAACGTCCTCTTGATTGAAAATATTTTTGAAGTCCTGAGTAACTTGATTTTCAATTGGACTAGTAAGTGCGAAATTAAAATTGTGCGCACTTTCAAACTGCATAGCAAGTTTTTGAGCTTTTTCGCAATTAGTTAGTAATAATTTGTTTTCCTCTTTCAATGCCGGTTTTGACTTCTGAGGTTTTTTCAAAATTTTAGATAATTTTCCAAAAGGGCATAGATTCATTTCATTTATTTAGTTAACATCTAAACAGATAACACTAAATCAACAATTTCACGCTACAATACTCGGTTCGTGGCCGCATCTCTCCATCCTCTGATAAGCCCCACGATCACCAAATCGATACGCACTTGATCCGCCCACCAAGCTCGCTGCGCTCCACGCCTTCTTGTACCAACCGGATCCGAAGCGAACACCATCTTTCCAGGGTTGCTGTCCGGCATTCTTGCAACATGCCCTGCCCATCGTACCCTTCCAGCTCTGGCCACCTTCTGGATACTGGGTTCGCTGTAGAGTTGGGCGAGCTCGTAGTTCATCCTTCGCCGCCACACACCGTTTTCTTGCACACCGCCAAAGATCGTCCTTAGCACCAGACTTTCGAAGACTGCAAGTGCTTACAGGCCCTCCTCGAGCATCGTCCACGTTTCATGCCCATAGAGGACTACCGGCCTTATGAGCGTTTTGTACATGGTAAATTTGGTGTGGGCGTGAATCTTTTTTGACCGCAGTTTCTTGTGGAGGCCATAGAAGGTCCGACTTCCACTGATGATGCGCCTCCGTATTTCACGGCTAACGTCAGTCAGCCGTCAGCAAGGATCCAAGGTAGACGAGCTCGTCGACCACCTCGAACGTATCCCCGTCTATCGTAACACTGCTACTTACCTAGGCAAACCTGTCACGCTCGGCTCCACCAGCTAGCATGTACTTTGTCTTGGACGCATTCAGCACCAGTCCAACTTTGGAATGTTTGCCTGAAAACTTTACACAATTTTGCACACCCTCGTCGCTCTTATCAGTCTCGTGAGCTTCCCGGGAAAGCTGTTCTCATCCATGATCTTCCATAGCTCTACGCGGTCGATACTATCGTATGCCGCCTTGAAATCGATGAAAATATGATGCGTTGGGACCTAGTATTTTCGACATTTTTGAAGGATTTGCCGTACAGTAAAGATCTGGTCCGTTGTCAATCGGCCGTCAACAAAGCCGGCTTGATAACTTCCCACGAACTCGTTTACTACAGGTGACAGACGACGGAAGATGATCTGGGATAATACTTTGTAGGCCGCATTTAGAATGGTGATCGCTCGAAAGTTCTCACAATCTAACTTGTCACCTTTCTTGTAGATGGGGCATATTACCCCTTCCTTCCACTCCTCCGGTAGCTATACTGTTTCCCAGATTGTGCCTACCAACCAGTGCAGACAAATGGCCAGCCTCTCCGGGCCCATCTTTATGAGTTCAGCTCCGATACCATCCTTACCAGCAGCTTTGTTGTTCTTGAGCTGGTGAATGGCATCCTTAACCTCCCTCAAAGTGGGGGCTGGTTGGTTTCCATCCTCCGCAGTACTACGCAGTTCAGCGCCATTCAGGTGCTCGTCGAAGTGCTGCTTCCACCTTTCGATCACCTCCCGCTTGTTCGTCAAGATGCTCCCATCCTTATCCCTGCACATCTCGGCCCGCGGCACGAAGCCGTTGCGGGATGCGTTGAGCTTCTGATAGAACTTGCTTGTTTCTTGAGACCGGCACAGCTGTTCCATCTCCTCGCACTCCGTCTCCTCCAGGCGACGTTTTTTCTCCCGAAAGAGGCGGGTCTGCTGTTGCCGTTTCCATCTATAACGCTCCACGTTCTGCCGGGTCCCTTGCTGCAGCATGACCGCCCGCGCTGCGTTCTTCTCCTCCAGAATCTGCCTACATTCCTCGTAGAACCAATCGTTCCGTCGACTCCGTCCCACGTACCCGACGTTGCTCTCAGCTGCATTGTTGATGGCTGCCTTCACTGTTCTCCAGCAGACCTCAAGAGGGTCTTCATCCAGCTCACCCTCTTCCGGTAATGCAGCCACGAGGTGCTGCGCGTATGCCACTGCGACATCCGGTTGCCGGAGGTCATACCGGAGCGGCCGTCGGTACCGTACGTTGTTAACGACAGAGAGTTTTGGGCGCAGTTTAACCATCACCAGATAGTGGTCAGAGTCGATGTTAGCGCCACGATATGTCCTCACGTCGATAATGTCGGAGAAGTGCCGTCCATCAATCAGAACGTGGTCGATTTGTGATTCTGTCTGCTGTGGTGATCTCCAGGTGTATCGGTACGGAAGGCTGTGCTGGAAGTAGGTGCTACGGATGGCCATATTCTTGGAGGCGGCGAAATCAATTAGTCGTAAGCCGTTTTCGTTCGTCAGCCGGTGGACGCTGAACTTTCCAATAGTCGGTCTGAACTCCTCCTCCTGGCCAACCTGAGCGTTTAAATCTCCTATGATGATTTTTACGTCTTGGCTTGGGTAACTGTCGTACTCGCGTTTGAGCTGCGCGTAAAAGCGTCTTTATCATCATCAGTGCTTCCAGAGTGAGGGCTGTGCACGTGTATTATGCTAAAGTTGAAGAATCGGCCTTTGAGCCTCAACTTGCACATTCTCTCATTGATCGGCTACCACCCGATCACGCGCCTCTGCATATCACCCATCACTATAAAAGCTGTTCCCAGCTCATGTGTATTGCCGCAGCTCTGGTAGATGGTTTGATTACCTCTAAACGTTCGCACCATAGATCCCTTCCAACACACTTCCTGCAACGCTACGATGCCGATTCCGCGGTTCTTCAGCACGTCGGCGAGTATGTGTGTGCTCCCGAAGAAGTTGAGAGATTTACAGTTCCACGTACCGAGTTTCCAATCGCTAGTTCCTTTACGTCGCTGTGGTCTTCGCCGATTGTTCTGGTTCATATTCTCTCGTAGATTATTCGTTGCTTGATGTTTTTACGGCTAGCTTGCAAGGCCTGACACCAACCCTCTAGATTTCCGGAGGACCATTCCCCCTAAATGTTCGGAGGACCATAGTGCGCAGTTTAGCTTAGAGTCCTTCTCTGGCACTCGGACGATGATCAGCCGCCCCTGACATGGCAAACAGACGCTGTTGTGAGCCGCTCCTAACATGGAGTACAGACGCTCAAGGTTTGCAGAAATAAACGCAAAAGCAAACCCCCCCTTTCCTGTCAGCATACGGCCAAAGTTCCCACCGGGGGTTGGTTACCCGATCTTCCCTATGGTTACTCGTAACCCGGCCAGTACCGCGAGGAGGTAGGGATAGGAGTTGCTGGGCAAGAGGCTAAAGACCGCACAGAGGGGTCTATTTTATTCCTTCAGGTAAGCGAGGTACCAATGGTATGCCCAGCCATTTACCAACCAAAAAAAGGCTTCGAGCCAGGGTCCAATTGATAAATCTCATTTTCAAAATTTTTGTTTCTTAATTGTGCAAAACGTTAGATTTCTTTCTGCAAATCCTGCCATATAATTTTCTTAGCAGGATCACAAGTGCTTTGAAATTGCCTTCTCCTCAGGTTTTTAAGACGGATCAAGAATTTAAGATCATCGTCTTTAATCACGTATTCAAATTTAACTTCACATTTTGAAATTGCAATGCTCCTGGCTTCAACAATGGAATTTGTTAAAGTTTCAAGAGCATTGTCAATATCAAGTTTTGTTTGTAAAGAAATGTTAACATCAAGATTAGAGTCAATGTATGTTTCATATATATATATATATATATATATATATATATATATATATATATATATATATATATATATATATATATATATATATATATATATATATATATATATATATATATATATATATATATATATATATATATATATATATATATATATATAATATATATATATATATATATATATATATATATATATATATATATATATATATATATATATATATATATATATATATATATATATATATATATATATATATATATATATATATATATATATATTCCAGTCGGCTGGAGAATAATTGAAGGTTGAGCTGATAGGATTGAGAATCGCTTCATGGGATGTTTGAAATCTAACAGGGACATGATCAGAATCAAAATCAGCATGAGTAATCAGTTGGCTACAAAGATGACTAGAGTCGGTTAAGACCAAATCAATCGTAGGTGGATTTCTAGAAGAGAAAAAACATGAAGGGCTATCAGAGAATTGAATTGAGAAATATCATGAAGAACATTCATCAAATAAAATTCTGCCGTTGGAATGACTTTGCGAACTATTCCATGAGCGATGTTTGGCTCTAAAGTGCAAAATCCAATAACAAAAAAATTTAAATTATTGGGAGTCAATTTTTGCAAGTCATCGAGGAGATTAACTTGCTGCCTATATTATTGAAAAGACAAATAGGCAGTTATATATTTTGTGTTGTGTTTCAACAGAAACACCCAAAGTTTCAAAAACTCAAGTGTCAAATGACGAAAAAATTGTGTTTTATACGCCTATGAATGATGATTGCAACTCCTTCACATGCCCCATCAAGCCGATCGTTACGATAAACAAAAAAAAGTTTGGATCTTTTTTGAGTTTGGATTCAGGTTTCAAATAAGTTTCAGTAATAAGTGTTATATATATATATATATATATATATATATAAATATATATATATATATATATATATATATATATATATATATATATATATATATATATATATATATATATATATATATATATATATATATATATATATATATATATATATATATATATATATATATATATATATATATATATATATATATATATATATATATATATATATGTTATTAGCTGGTAGAAAATTGAACAGCTCGTCCTGTCTACCATTCAAAGAATGAGTATCCCAATTCAAAATATTTAAATATTTTTTTGGATCCTCGCAAATATTCATCATTTCCATCATCTCTTACTGGTTCCGAAAGGGTTTCTTCAATCCTTTACCGATTTCAGCAGAAAAGTGAGCTAGCTGATGCTTCCCGACCGGTTTCGAATTGCTGGTGACGAACGGTAACGCGGCAAAAGATTACATGCTTGTCGTTGCATATATCCATTACGAGGACGCGACTATCAAGAATCCCTGCCACGACGGAGCACACCACTTCTTTCCTTGCAGTGGGCATGAGAATGAAGATGCGTATGAAAATGCGAATCAGCCACCAACAGCCGCATGGTATAGGGGGAGATCCCCCAATACCGGACAGCATCCAATGCAGGACTTTGTCGGAAAATGCAGAAATCATTGATAGTCAAGATGGTGTGTAAAAATAAAACAAAGCTTTTTTAGAGAGTTATGTTTGCGTACAATGACACATCTTTGACATATGCACGATTTTTTGAAAAGGTAATGAAATAACTGCAAGTTTGACCTAGAACCTCTTGTCCCCCAGTTTTGGTCAGCTTGATTTGTTACAAAAATGATAATATTTATCAGAAATGGATTGCCAGAAACCAATAATTTTGGAATTATGAATTTATCCTCTTCGATGTCCGTTACTGGGGTATTTCCCCCTATGGGAAGAATTCGGTACCACCGTACATGCTCATACTCACAGCGACTGCGCATTGCGCTGCATCCGACCATCATTATCGCAACTGATTTTCTGCGCAATGTTGTTGCTGTTGCTCCTACTTACCCTGACTTATGCTTTGGTGAATGTCAAGAACGGCTGCCCGCTCAGCCGGCCAAAGTGCATCTTGGATTGGATCTCCGGGAAAAAGGACGCCGACAGAGCATGAGGCAACCTACGAGTGCACTTGAATTTATCGTATCGGTTTTCGATATAAATATTTGTTGTTACTTTTAGTTTTATTATACTTTGTGGATGCTCTAATGAAGCGTATGAGGTTATGCTTTAACGAAAACTTTATGAATGAAAACTATATCAAAGAAAAATATTGATTTTTGAGGTTATGGCTTTCAGTCTTAAATATAACTCAAAAACGGATTTTCGCTTACATCCGACGTTTCGGAGACATGTTTTGAGCCTTTTTCAAGGAATTAGCTGTGTTCCGTTCTATCGTTTGCCCACAGCATAGGTAACATTTTTCTAATAGCATAAAACGAATTCTCCGTTCGGCTACTGTACGGGAGTAGAATTCCGAAAACGATCCGGGTCGCAGAACTGAAAACGCAGCTGCCTGTTTTGGCTCCATTACTACAGTATAAGAAATAATCCTAACGAAAGTCACTGAAGGAATCTCACGCAACTGTACTGCAGACATCTGTATAGTTTTGAACAATATTGAAATTCCTGGAAGACTTTTTTGTAACGAGAAACAGTAGAAATAATTCCAGACAGGTTTCTTTGAGAATTGTACTGTAGATATTTTGAAGCAAACTCTTAAGGAATTTTAAAGAAATTCTTGGAAAATTTTCTGGACAACATGTAGTTAAACTCTTACAAATTCATTTGTAAAATGCGTGGAAAAATCTTCTTACGTATTACTGATGTACAGCTGTGAGAATTATTGGAGAGATTCCTACAATAATCCCTAGCAAATTGGGTTTTTTAATTTCTGCATGAATTTCTGGAGTACTGTTTGGATTCCAAGAAACCATAAAACATTTCACGAAGAAATTTTGGAAGAATCCATTCAGAAAAAAATAAGGGCATTTCTGAAAGAATTCTTGTAGATACTTTTGAACAAATATCTCCAGGAACCATTATAAGTTTTCCTGTACAAATCTCTGTAGATGTTGTTGTAGAAATGAATTTCTGAAATCTGTGTCTAGAATTTAAAGAAAAATAGTCATTTTAAAAACTTTTGAATCAATCCGTCAACAAACCCTGAAGTAATTTATCGATAAATTCTTAAATCAGAAAGGGTTTCTAGATTATCTTCAATCCCTGAGGGCTTGGAATGATTAATGCAGAAAAACCAGGAGAATTTTGTAAATGAATTTGTTGTAGTAATTTTTCTAGAAACTCTATGCGATATTACTGGAAAAATGATTGGAGCAATTTCAGCAGTATAACCAGAGGGAGAATTATTTATGAAATTTGTGATCAAATTCCAGGATATTGCAGATATTTTTGACGCGTTTTCTTTAGACAAAATACGGATTTTTTATACAAAATAAATAATAAAAATAAGTGGGAATCCTCCTTAGTTTCTGAGAATAAAACTATCAAAAGGGTAAATTGAAATTTTTTGAAAAAAAAAACAGTATGAGTAATTATTCTAGATAACTATTATATAGGGCGATTCAAAATTAAAAAAAAATCTAATCATAATGTGTTCCGTGAAATTTTCAGCATTTTAATTTCAATGGAGAAAGTAGCTGAAAAAATCAAAACCTTTTGAGCTAATTTTATTTGTGTTTTTTGCAGTCATTTGCTATTGAAATTCCAGAAGCAACTCCTCTAGGAATTACAGGATCGGCTATAAATATAACTCCTCGAGAAATTTCAGGAAATACCTCTGGACACCAGGAAG
This sequence comes from Aedes aegypti, assembly GCF_002204515.2. Lineage (NCBI taxonomy): Eukaryota > Metazoa > Arthropoda > Insecta > Diptera > Culicidae > Aedes > Aedes aegypti. The sequence continues at coordinate 246,111,143 of NC_035109.1, forward strand.
GAAATCCAGAGGCAGCTCTAGGATTTTGCCAGAATTTCCATCTGGAATTATTCCACATATTCCAGAAGGAATCTCTCGCAGTTAAGTTCTCAGATAAATTCAAAAAAAAAAATAGTGGGATTATTTCTGGAACTCCTGGAAAAATTCTAGATGAAACTCCTGGAAAAAAAATCCAAATGAATATTTATTTATTTATTTATTTATTTATTAGCCAACACGTAAAACTTTAACCCAATGACCGTTGATGTCGTGGAACTATTTTAGAACAAACGTCTGAAAGAATTTCAGGAACAACTCTTGGAGGAATTTTAGAAGCAATTGCTGAAAGGATCACAGAATGCACTCATAAAAGAAGAAGAACCCAGAGAAAGTCCAGGAAAAGCTAAAGAAGAAATTACAGAAGCCATTCCTTGAGAAATTCTTAAAACAACACCTTGAGGAATTCCTGAAGCAATTTCCGAAGAATTTCTTGAAGTAATTTGAAAATCGTTGGTGGTTCGACTGTAGTTCCTTGTTGTTGATAGATTGGCTTATCAGTCTTGACAAAATTAAAAACTGTTATTTTATTTTGTCCAACGTTTCGGTCCGTTTGGGACCTTCCTCAGGGACTCAATTGTTACAGTTCTTTCGTCTAGTGTGGTTCGGTTAGACAGTTAGACAGTTACAGTCTGTTGGATCGATTTTTCCCGCACATACAAATCGATCCAACAGACAGTTACAGGTTCTACCGAACCACACTGGACGAAAGAACTGTAACAATTGAGTCCCTGAGGAATGTCCCAAACGGACCGAAACGTTGGACAAAATAAAATAACAGTTTTTAATTTTGTCAAGACTGAAAAGCCATTCTATAATCAGTAATTTGAAAAAGAATTAAAAAAACTTCCAAAGGAGTTCCAGAAGCAACTCTTGGAGGAATTTAAGAGGCAACCCCGAAAAAAATACCGGAGGAACTTTTGAAAGAATCACAGAAGAAACTCTTGAAGGAATTCCTGACAACTTCAAGAGCAACTCCCAGCGGAATGCAAGGAGGAACTCTTAAGGAAATTCAAGGACAACCAGCACCAGAGGACTTCCAGAATCAACTCCGTGATGAATCTCCGGAGCTACATCGTGGAGAATTTTAAAACCAGTTTTTTGCTCAAAATCAAAGCAATGACCATAAAAACCTTTTATTGCTTTCCACTTGCTATCTGTAATGCGGTGATAAATTTTCCTGAATATTTCTTTAAATTTGAACAAAACAACTGGTTTTAATGTTTGATGATTGCTGCGGTTTGAATGATGGATTCTTGAATCTTGAAAGAATGTCAGAAGCAACTTGCAGAGGAATTTTATAAGAGTTCATTGAAGGAATTCCAGAAGCAAATTTTTTACACATTTCAGAAGAAACTCACAGAACTCAATGAAGAAACTTTTGAAAGAATTGCAGTAGAAACTCTTGTGAAAATATCAGGAGAAACTATTGAAGAATTTATAACAGAATCTCCGTGGCAAATTCCAGAAGCTAATAAATGAGAGAAATGGATGCTACTCCTAGATGAATTCCAGAGCATACTGAAAACATCAGAAGCAATTCATTCAGTATTTCCAGAAGCAACTCCTTGAGAAATTTTAAAGGAATTCCAGAAGCATCTTCTTGAGGAATTGCAATAGAAACCTTTGAAGGAATTCCAGAAGCATCTCTTTGAGGAATTCCAGCATCAACTATGAAGTGAATTCAAAAACAACTTTACGAGAAATTACAGAATAAACTCTTGGTGGAATTCCGAATGATACTCTTAATGGAATTCGATAAGTCACTCCTTGTAAAATTCCAAAAACCATTCTCTGAGAATTTTTAGAAGCAACTCTTGGAGGAATTCCAATATAACAACTACAACTCAACTCCAGAAGCATGGTAGAATTCGAAGAGCGTTAACGTGGGAAATTTCAAAAGCAATCCCTTGAGAAATTTTAGAAGCAACTGCCTAACGACACTAACCGCACGGTCACGAAGCACACATTTCACAAAGGAAAACTTCCAGAAGAGTTCCAGAAGGACCTCTTGAAAGAATTTCAGAACCAACATGTGGAACAATCACAAAAGAGTTTCTTATAAGACTCCCAGAAGCAATTTTTATAGAATTTCAAAAGCAGCTCTTGGAGGAATTTGAGGACGTATTTTTAGAACTATTCCAAACGAAACTCTTGAAGGAATTTCAGACAGAAGCTAGCCACGCCCACCACCTCGAGTTTATATTGACGGTGATGAAATCGAGGTTGTCGAAGAATTCGTGTAGGGGGACACGGGGCAGTATGGACACCCTAAGGAATTTGCCTATTTTGACTGTAAAAACATGAATATTATTCTGTTTTTTATGAGCAGTCTGCTTTTTAAAGTTCTTGAGCATTTGTTAAACATGGTTACATAATCAGGAAAAAAATATTTTGTTTTCAAAAAAAGGTTTAAAAAAAGCTTGTTTTTGGTAGTCGCCATCAAGCTAGCGAGGCAAAGTGGACACCCCCATGGGGCAATATGGACACCTCAATGTTTATAGGAAAATAGTCCTGCGATCGTTCTCAAAACCTCGAAAAATGAAGTACATATTCAGGAAACCATATTGACAGGTCACTGTGCCACTGAAAACATGATTAAAATCAATTTACGACATTTTTCGTAGAGATGCTTTCAATATTGCCTCCAGGTTAGTTTTAATCAAGAATTGACGATTTTCAACCGATTTGTGGTTCCACTTCATAATTATTGCATCGAATGCTAAATATTTTTGGATAATTTTATGTTTGAAGTTATATTTCTTCCTCTTTGAAGTGCCAGCTCTACTTTGCACCCGGTGTCCATATTGCCCCAATAGTATAAGAAATTTCCATATAAGTTTTTCAATGTCTTAAAGTACCAGAAAAAAAATCTACTATATTTTTGAATATAGCATAAATAATTGAAGATTCAATCAAGAGCTACATTATCGGTCAACTTGCAGTCATTTGCCTCTGAAACCTTATTTAGTGAGGTGTGAATGTTATAGTTTTCGAACCAAATAAAATTATGCTCAACTTTCCGATTTAAAATCAATGTTTTGAACATTTTTTCTGAAATTTTAGTGGATAGTTTACTCTTCCGATAGGCAACTGATATATTGTTTGCATTGAAAGTGTAAAAGTATTCGCCTATGCAAAGATACAGGGGGTGTCCATTCTGCCCCGGGTGACCATACTGCCCCCGGTACCCTTACTTGGGCTCACTGGTGACCGCCGCACAGTGGCCGCATCCCATACAAATGCTGGCCAAAAGTACAATTATCACTCAAAACGTTCAAAATTGCTAATTATTTGACAAAACATGATTTTTAGAGGTAATTTGATAGAAATAGGTGCTGAAACAGAAAATCGATATTTCCGGTACATTTGACAGAATTTGTTTAAAATAGCACATTTTTGTAATTCAATCAATGAAATCCGTATCCAGATCAAAATCAAATGAAACGTCATTCTTTGGATGCCAATTTGAAGTTAAATATCGTGGGCAAGCTCGAGGTGGTTTTTTAATCTATTCGGGAGCTTATAAAGGTAAAAATTGCGATATTTATATCAAGTATGATGATCTAATGGGCTGATTTGTAGTGTAACTAAAAAATAATTTTTCATATCTTGGCGCAAAAAAGCGCAAGTTAAGCCATAGTACATCGAATATTATGGAATATTTGCCACACATTGAGGGGTAAATGATCATTTTAGAGCGTTTCCCAGATATCTTGCACTGCCTTTGAAAAAATGCCTTATTTTTGAAGGAGCTCTATGTTATACACTTCTTGACATTTTCAAATGGTAAACATGTCAAATATGGTTTAAAATATCTTCAAAACAAAGCTTAAGGTAAATTCTTTCAAATGAGACCGGTTGAGAAAGGTTTGGTCATGATCTAGTACAGAAACTGCAATTTCTGTAGAACAACCTTCACGACATTTGAAGAATTTCAAAGGGTCAATTTCAGCTGACATCTCTCCAGGTCACATGCTGTGAAAAATCGAAATATACACCGATCGATCTGAAACTTTGGGGAATTGTTATTCAATACTGAAGAAATCAAGAAAACATATTCGAGAAGGAATTTGCAAACTTCATTTTATTGACTTTTGGCCAGCTTTGGGCCACTGTGCGCCGATAACGACATCAGCAGAGAAAACCAGAGCGGCATCGTTGCGGGAATTGTGCCTACTTTGGACTCCACAGAACTCTTTGTTCGAGCAAAGTTCACTATCGCACTTAGTAAACCATCTACAAAACTCTGATTAGCCCGGTACTCCTCTATGGGCACGGAACATGGACCTTACAGAGGATCAATGCTCCAAAGTCCTAGGTAGCTCCGTCAGCTTGATAACGCTGCAGCTTCCAACAACGCATCGGAATGTGCCATTGGGTTCGTGGAAGGAAATTTGACGAAACAGTTGGTTCGACGAGGAGTGTCAGAGGGTTTTGGACGAGAAGAATGCAGCGCGGGCCATTATGCTGCAGCAAGGCACCCGTCATAACGTGGAACGATGCAAACAGAAGCGAAGACAGCATATTCCAGGATAAAAAGCGCCGCCTGGAAGAATTGGTGTGCGAAGAGATGGGGCAGCTATATCGTTCTCACGAAAAAATTCACGCGTAAGTTCTACAAGAAACTCAATGCATCCCGCAAAGGCTTTGTGCCGCGAGCCGAAATGTGCCGGAATAAGAATGGAGGTATCTTGTCGGACGAACGTGAGGTGATTGAAAGATGGAAGCAGTACTACGATGAACACCTGAATGGCGCAGAAGAAGAAGACCAAGGCAGCAGGAGGATTGACTTCATCAGTACGGCGGAAGAGGGAGACGTGCCAACTCCCACAATAGGTGAAGTTAATGATGCTATCAAACAGCTCAAGAACAACAAAGCAACTGGAAAGGATGGTATTGAAGCGGAACTTAATAAAATAGGCCCGTACAGGTTGGCCATTTGTCTGTCCCGATTGATAGCCAGAATCTGGGATACTGAACATCTACCGGAGGAGTGGAAGGAGGGAGTAAAATACGCGATATATAAAAAGGGTGACAAGTTAGAATGTGAGAACTATCACTAACGATCACCATCCTTAACGCAGCCTATACATTGCTTTCCCAGATCATTTTCCGCCGTCTATCGCCACTGGCAAGCAGATTTGTGAGAAGTTATCAAGCCGGTTTTGTGGACGGGCGATCGACAACAGACCAAATCTTTATGTTGTGGCAGATCCTCCGAAAGTGTCGCGAATGTAAATTACCCTGCGTACTACCTATTTATCGGTTTCAAAGCGGTCTCTGATACCATCGACCGCGAAGAACTATGGCAGATTATGGACGAGTCTCTCTTGCTAGAAGGTGTTATGAAACAGGCGGGCTTCAATATGCGGGGCACAATCTTCAATAAATCCAACCAATTCATCTGTTTAGCTGACGACGTGGACATTACCGCAAGAACGTTCCAGGTGGTTTCTGACCAGTATAACAGGCTGAAACGCGAAGCAGACCGGGTTGGATTGAAGGTAAACACAACAAAAACGAAAGATCTGCTGGCTGGAGGAACCGAGCGCGATAGAGCTCGCATTGGCAGACGCGTGATGGTCGACGGAGATGAGTGCGCGGTGGTGGACGAATTTGTCTATCTCGGATCATTGATAACGTTGGACAACAACTGCAGCAGAGAAATTCGAAGACGTATCATTTGCGAAATTAGTCCTTACTACGAACTCCACAAGACCTTGCAGTCAGGTAAACTTCACCTCTGTACTAAGTGTACCATGTACAAGACGCTGATAAGACCAGTAGTCCTCTACGGGCATGAGACGTGGATAATGCTCGAAGAGGACCTGCAAGCGCTAGGAGTTTTTGAACGACGTGTGCTTAGGACGATCTTCGGCGGAGTATGTGAGAACGGCGTATGGAGGAGAAGAATAAACCACGAGCTTGCGCATCTCCACGGTGAACCCAGTATCCAGAAAGTCGCCAAAGCTGGAAGGGTACGATGGGCGGGACACGTTGTAAGAATGCCGGATAACAATCCCGCAATCATGGTGTTCACCTCGGATCCGTCCGGTTTTAGACGAAGAGGAGCGCAGCGAGCTATGTCGGTTGACCAAGTGGAGCAGGATCTTAGAACTGTGGGGTGATCGAGAAACTGGAGGTTAGCAGCTATGGATCGAGTTAGTTGGCGTAACATTGTAGCGCAGGTTATGTTTTGAAGGACGTAGCGCCATCAGAAGCAAAGTAAGTGACGCAAATTTTGAAATTTTGGCTCCCCTATGCTTAAACGATGTTAATTATGGTAAAGAGCATCCTTCCAGAGTATGAAATGGTTCTGAAGAAACACGCCATTTGAAGGTTATATGAAAATCATTATGGAAAAGGTCAACTTTTTATGTTCAGCCCTCTTTTTTTTTGTCATAATATTCTGTGGAAAAGTTCGCAAACTCTCGCAAAAGGAAATTTTTCCAACTATAACTGTGCCGAAGCCATGTTTATTGAACGTCAGGATAAAATCCTATTCATATAATATATATTCATCTATCTATATAAATAAAAATTGAGTGGTGTTTGTATGTCACGAAATGGCTTGAACACGGGTTATCAGATCTTGAAGATTCTTCCATAGTTATGATTTCAAAGTGTTCCGACGTGTTTGTGTCTATAAAAAGCACGGGGTATTGAACGGAAAAGTCGGAAAAGTGGAAGTAAACGAAACTCTCATTTTGGACGGATCGTTCCATGGCGTATTTCAACAGCCTACTTGATGGCAAGCCGAAGTTTGCCGGGACCGCTAGTATATAATAAAGTGGTTTTACATGTAACAAGATTCACCAACTGTGCGGCAGGCATCATTAGAGCTCCTGGCGGAGAGAATAGATCAAAGAAATCCAGTCTTTTATATTCTACTGCAAAAAAGCAATGTTGTTCTGAGAGTTTTTTTTTTTTTGAATTTTTTTATTGGTATTATTCTAAACATTACATTGATTTCTTATATCTAAGTGTTCTGTGCAAGTATGAAGAAAAAATATCCACACTTTATTGCAGTCGACTAGAGATGACACGCAACCTTCGTCCTTTGGCGGAGAGGCCTGTGTCATCCTCAAACAAGGATTTTTAACATCCCTGAGGTAACTCAGGTAAGTCAGATGTGAAAATTTTGTATAAAAATGTCAAGCTACTTTCTGGAAGTTTCTTGATGAGGATGTAGAAAATTCCATCATCGCCAGGAGCTTTCATATTTTTTTAATATAGTTCTCACTTCTTCCAAATCAGTCTCCCAGGCATTTTCGAAAACGTTCTCTTGATAGAAAATATTCTCGAACTCGGGTGTAACTTGATATTCAATTGGACTAGTAAGTCCTAAATTAAAATTGTGCGCACTTTCAAACTGCATAGCAAGTTTTTGAGCTTTTTCGCAATTAGTAAGTAATAATTTGTTTTCTTCTTTCAATGCCGGTATTGATCATCTCAGCATGATTTGGACTATGTAATCAATAATAATAACTGGGAAGATTTCACTTCAGAAGAGTTTGTTCACTTTTCCATTAAATATTATGTCGAGCTGTTAGAGATTTTAACGCAAATAGTTGGCGTTTCTCATAGTGATTTCCATACAAACTTCAAAAAGCGCGTGCACAGCCAAATTTCTTCCAAATTACTTCAAACTTTCTGAGTGTAGAACTAGCCCTCGTGTGTTAAAATACACTCAAATAAAGATTTAAAAAAAAAAAAAAAATTCAAACTTTCTGAGAAAGGTTGACACGGTGCATAAGGGTAGTAAAAACTTTTTTTTTGCATTAGTCTAATGCACAACCTCATGTATGTCCTGATTTTTCTTTTCCATGCTGCATCCTTCCTTTGGGATAATAACCAGTTCTCAAAAAGATTTAGAAAATCCTCTATTTGGAACGCATGGGAAAGAGCCGCTACGTCAAAAAACACCATCATCACGTCATCTACGGTGTTTCCTGACTCCAGAAGTTTCTGGGAGAACTCCCATTCATTTTAACCGATCTAGTGAGGAAGGGGTTCGGCATACTGTGGAATCCCTTGACTAACTATTTCGCCAGTTTATGAGTAGGAGATCCGTCTGCCGAAATTATTTTTCGCATCTCCTCTCCTGGCTTGTGGATTTTCCGAAGTCCTTTGTACTTAGAAGAATGGGATTTGCCTCTATAGATCCAGCCTCGCCAATGATCGCCATGCAATCTTTCAGAGTTTTGTCTGTAAGCTTGATAAGTCCGGGTCCACTCTCAAATCCAATGGCAAAGGATACCAACTCCAGTAAAATTTAATGGTATAATACTAAATTCGGTTTCCATCATATATCCGATGAACAGAGTATACGAAGCACCTTCTTCAACAAAATTATCTAAAAATTATAACCATTATACAATAATCATAACCGTTCAGTTCTAAGAACATAAATCGCTGGTCTACTTCTTACGATAATCAACTTCTTCACATTAAAGAGTTTGAACCTCGCGGTAAGAGTTCCTCGGTATATGCTAATAACAAACTGTAAACCTTCGATATGAAACTCCTTGACCACGCTTGCAGGTTTCTTATGCACCGTTTCACCGAGTTGAAAGCGTATTACAAGGTAAGCGGTAAAACGTACCGAAACAAAAATATTAACTCAATCATAAACCGCCTCCAGCCACCTTGACGTTTGGTAGGTGGGCTGTTTGAAGAAGGTTCCGAATTCAAATATTTATTCATGCGTCGATCAGATTTCTTTCGGATTTTGGCTTTCTGCATTTGTATTTTTTACGAGCGCCATGTGCGTTTCCTGTTCATGGGCGATCCCACTCCACCCAGACAACAACGTTGTATAGTTACTTCCATGTCAGACGTAGACTTCCTGTCACTGAGTATTGAACCAAAATTATCGATATTTTCCAGGCAGTTCACGAGCAGCATAAAAATTTCTTCAAGCTTAGTTCGTTCCTTTCAAAAAATCATCAGATAAAAATTTAAAACAATGTTAAATTAGAGTTACCGAAAGTAACTCTAAAATTTTGCAACAAACCTGTCCAAATACAAAGTTTCTACTCTTGAGTTAAATCTGATATCTTGTCTTCATATCTATTCATCGATCCAACTTCCCAATACCAATAAACTTCAGCCAAGTATGATCTCCCTCTTTTGCATAGCCGATCACTCTCTCACACGTTATAGGCGTGCCTTATCACCATTTATCAAAATAAACGTCGGTATTAGCCCTCCTCAAACATACGCCCCCGAAATACATAAAAAAAGGCGAATGGTCTCGCGGGCGTGCGCACAAAAATCGTCTCTACGTTATGCTTCTCCCGTACCTCTACATCTTCCAAAGCGACCACATAGGCGCACGCGTTCCACTGCATCGTCGCCGTCGCACTATGGGACCATTTCCGAAAAAATACGATCAAAGGACTTAAATGCCATATTAGCGCGTCACCCAAATAACCACTAGTGCTCTAATTCGCACATATGGGTTTACAGGGCTGTTATACGGCTAACATCGAGCATGTCAGCTCTATGACAACACTATATTAGCACGCATTAAAGTGCTATTTAGTTACTTGGGCAGTGTCTATGTTTAGAAGGTTCCAATTATTTTGAATTCACAAGATGAACCCAAGCAAAAAAAAACGGGTAATGGTAAGTTTGGTAAAAAAAACAACTTTCAAATTAGTTGTTTCTATTTGTCCATTTATTTTTTATAATTTATAAATATCAAAATATGAAAGCAGTATAATTCTACAAACTTGAATATATTCATAAAATTTATATTTTGGATCAGCTGTTTCCAACATGATAGAAAAGTGTATATTCACTAGTTTATCATCAAATTCAAGTGCTATAGCACATGTTTTTTTTAATTCACAACTACAGTCAACTAATGCTGCTCTGTTTAGCAATGAATTATTTTCAGTTAAGCTCTGTAAATAAAGGTATTACTGCACATGCTCGCTAGGATGACGTAAGCGCTACTGACGTTTTCGGCATATTTTGTTACTTTAACGACAACTAACGAATGCTTAAAGGTTTTTTCTTTCAACGCAGGTATCTTGGATGAAATCAGGTATCAAGATGAGGATTAGAACAAACGCCCTGTAGATTTCAAATCATATTATTTGCAATCATACGCTGAATGATGTAGTTAGATTGCCGAAATTATCAATGGCGTTTTCGTCGACTTTGTAAAAATGGGCAGCCAAGCATTTCGCTCAAAGCACCTGTTGTAAAATGATAAAATAAATACTGGACGAAATCTGTGACGGAATCTTTATTGAAATCTTGATAAGATTCTTTCCGATTTTCTGCGGTTTGCAAGTGTAACATAAAATCGGATAATGAATTACTTTTTTTCTTAGAAAAATAATTGCCGGATTCATGACAAGATTCTTGGTTACTGGATGCCTATATAATAAAAAAAGACATTTGGTATTATGTCTGATCAACTCGATTCCTAATTTGATTTTACCCGATATGGTTTAATTTAAGAAAATCCTTCATATTCAGAAAAAAATATCATGAAAGCTTTTGAAGACACAGATAAATACATAAACACTAAACAGCTAAATATTGTAGCGGTAAAGTCTGTTCCACTTACAATTTGGCCGCACAAAACGACTGAATTCTCCAACATAGAAACAAAATCTTAGCTCATAATTTTGTACCTTTTGTATTAGGTTTTAGGGGGAAAAATATTAGAAAAACATATCAGCTTTTCGGTTTAGTTTTCTAACTTTTTGTTCAATTCCTTCCATAAATTCTCACAGTACCATTATCTAGGGTAAGTGTTCCCTTAGTTGTGGGTGTTCCTATAGTTGCGGTAGTGCCATTTCCACTGATTTTATTTCACTTGCCACAGAAACGACACTGTCAATCGACGTATTGGCTTATTGGTACACGAAATAGCTGAAAAGAGCGTTCAAATTGCCTTAAAACTGATGAAATAATACTAATATTGCTAAAACTTTTCTTGCTTGTACCAATAGTTGCTGTAAAGTGTTCCTATAGTGGAGGATCCCATAAGAAAACAACGGATACCTCAACTATAGGAACACAAATTAAAAATATACCGCAACTAAAGGAACAGTGTACCAATAGTGGAGGTATTATTTTTCACTGACATGCCGTGGATTACTGCGATGAAATTATTTTTCTCATTAAGTCAATGGTCGTTACATTCCGTTAAAACATTAACATGTGCATTAATTGCGCTTCTTTAATTTAGGCGGTTTAACCGTTCAATCGTGCTTAGTACCTCCACTATTGGTACATCTACCCTACCTTATCTGACATTTTTTCTAGAATATTCGTAAGTCAGACGGTGTTTCAATTATGTGAACTTATTTCAAGAGCATGGGCATAGATGATCGTACAATTCGTACTTGCTACTCCTCGATAGACTAGAACAATCGAAGTTACACAGAGATTCAGTGAATGGGAATTTGAATTAGCTTACCAGTTAAGAGCGGGAGTTCAAATTGTAAGACTCAATAACAGCGCCGGCCGCGTCCTTACGGTCATCGGGGAAGAGATGGAGTGCTAGTCAGACAACCATTGTTACTAGAGACCGAGTATACATCCGCATCTCCACAGATGTCATAGCAAGGATATTGGGTTAGTGTTAGTGGGATTAGGCAGGGATTTGGCAGTCACCAAAGATTGGTAATGCGATCCATGATTTATTCGCGCCTAACCGCGAATATAATTCGATAAACCATTGTACACCAATTGGCTTTCCTCTTTGATAACTTTTGCAAAGGTGCATGAACTGCCATAGATTTAAGCATTCAATATACAATCCATAAGGATCAAAATGCTTCAAAAGTTACTTTGTATGATAACTAGAGCTGCTATAGTCATTAACAAGAAACGACCGAATTCTCAGTTAAACAGACCTTAGATAGACTTTTTCGAAAAACAAACTATTCACTGTTTTCACTATTAGGCACTCTTCGTCACCTAAATTTTCAATATTTCTTATTACGTTATCATTTCCATTATGGGACTATGAACAGTAATTAATTGGGTTGGCACTTTGTGTTCTGAAGGTATTTGTATAGGCTTGAAAAAGTTTCTCTTACTACATCTCATACTTCTCATGCAGAACATTCCATGTTCAAAATAATTATTTTTAAGAAAGTTTTTCGAATGAAGTGGGAATTTTTAGCAGAATCTTACGACGTGAAATCACGGAGAACAAAATATAGTGTAAGGTCGATGTACCAATAGCCGCATAGCTAAGAACAAATATTCGTATAAAATCGAAAAATACCGCTAGCGTCAGCATTTTATCTTGGTATTGTGGGAAAAAATATGAAAACTACGAAAACTCATATGTTTGTATTTATTATCGCTTGTGCCACTATAGGAATGCATGTGCCTAAAGTAGCACTATTTCTAATTTCTGTTCCTATAGTAGCACTAGCATCACGGCGTTGGCAAAATACTTATCAAAATCGCATTTTTACAAAACTTTTTATATTTTTCCTAGAAAGTATGTATCAAAAGCTTTCGTTTGATGTAAAAAAGTTCTTAATTTATCAATTATTTCATATGATAAAAAATAGTTTCTCTCAGTAGTGCTACTATAGGAACAATAGGTTTACAATAGGCGCAAGGAAGTCCAAATTTTAAGCAAAACTAATTATTTCGATAATTTTTTTGAACAAAATCAAGCTGTGTATCAATGGTACTTAGATATATAGCTCCAGACCTTCATGTCAAAAAATATTTTGAAAACATTAATAGCAAAACGGCCGTAAAAAGCCACTAGTGCGACTTTAGACTGTCCACAAAGGGAACACCAACCCATCAAATATATTTATAGCACAGACAAACAGACGTAACACTTCTAAAAAATCCATCGCCAGTTTAACACCATCAACAACAGGTGGCTATGTTGCACGAGATCCGATTATGGTGCTAGTGCGAAACGTCAAACGATGCACTCGCCTAATGTGTAACATCATAACTTTGCAATGATCGTTCAAAGCGAGATCTATTATTTCGTCAGTGTTACATTTGGTTATTTTAATGACCCCCCAAGTAACATTTTTAGTTTTTTTCATTTACTACAAGCTGTTGCTACCACCATATCGTTAAAACTCATTTTAGAACTAATAGCCCTAATAAACCTTTGATAAAAATCCGTCAAATCCTAAAAGGCCCACACTACAGGAGGTTAGGACTTAAACTGAAGACCGTTTCTAAATTCCTAGTTTTATTTCGTAAAAATACATCTACCCTTCTTGTGAACTATAAAATATAAATAAGAGCTATTGTATAGTCCTATTGAGCTCTACTAGTGGTATTAAATCTTAAGCGATATCCTGAAACACGGAATAAAACCAATGTTAAGAGTTGGTGATCGAACAAACATCGGCCAACAAGTTGTTTATAAATCATAGCCTTTTTTATAGTATTGAAATTATCATGATGTCTGCCGACTCTTAATAATAAAAAAAAACTTTTTTTTGCATGCCGGTAAATTTCTTTACAATCGCGTGAAATTCATGCCAAAGAAAATTTACTGGTGGAATGACATTTTTTTTTCATCCAGTTAAATCTTGCTGCTGGTATCTGAGATGGTTTAAGATCATTTGGTGATTGTTCCATACAATAAAATGATTTATGAGAGTTTTTGACATCTAGCATACTTGCGCAAAATCCTTCACTGGCTAAAATGTTCTTCAATCAAATAATTTTTTCTACGACAATCAAGATAAGGATTTAAGTATAGGTATTAATAGACACTACACAGCTCCTTCAAATACAATTTATTATCAACAAATTTGGCCGGAATATCACTTATCCGCCACTATACAAATGTCAAACGTCAAATATAAGCTTTATTATTAGTTGGCCCCAAAACACCTTTTTTATGTTTATTTTGCAAGGCTTAGGGACAAAATGTCGAAAGACAAAACGTCGAATGCCAAAACGTCGAATCCCAAAACGTCGAAAGGGACAAAATATCAAAAGCGGTGAATTTTCAACGTTGTTTGCCAAACTTTTTTATATCGGAATAGATTAAATGTGCTGTGAATAACGTTTGGCACATAATGAATTATTTACTCTTTCGGAAAAGAAAAATACTTCAAAGAAATTCCATTACTCGTCTGAAGTCACTGTCAACTTCAAATTTTGCTCAACATGATTATATCAATCGAATAATTGACAAGAGTACTATGAGAGTCGACGAGAGGCTTCCAAGATATATTTGCCCTACTCTGTTCGACAGTGACTATACGGCCCCTATTTGCATACATATAGGATAATCCCATATAGGAAATCCCATAGAACAAGGAACAATTATGTGAATAGGGGCTGTATAGACGAATCGCATTTATCGTCAAGACTTTAACTCAAATAGTACAACTCGAAAGAACAGCCTATAACTTAAAGAAAATATAATCACTGATTGAAATATTTACACTTATAATGTATAAATAACAGCCGATGAATGAAAGAAGGAAAAATCACTGAAAGAAATGTTACCAGTAGGGCATCTTTCCCAGTGATAGAGGCAATAGTAATGAGCTGAGGAATAAAAAATATAACGGAAGGTCTTTTTTCATATCTGAATTACTTATTTGAAAGCTATTCTACTCTATTTCACGTAAAAAAATATCTTGGAATGATAAAATCATGGAATCTTCTAAAAAATCATTTCCTCCATTACTGAAACATGTTACAGAAATAGTTGTATTTGCTAACTTGTGTTCCTATAATAGTGGTTTACCTACATTGATTTCCCATTGAAACTCACTACTATAGGAACAACCCACTATTACTGGTGCAAAGGAGCAAAAGAGTTAAGGTTTTTAATTGGTTTCTACTATTTCCTTACTGATATCCAAGATTTTTTATACCCATTCATATTATTTTAACAAGGGCCATGTTAGAAAAATACACATAAAAATATAAATTGCCTTTAACAAGCTTAAAACCACACTACCTTTATTATTGGGACACGCACTACCACTGGATCAGCCACCCTAATTACGCCAACAACTATTTTAAGACTACTAGAAAAACTTCGCTTATCGTACACATCACGAACAAGATGCATTTCTAGAATACTCAAAGTGCATCACTGACTTTCGGGGAAGTGTCGCATTCGGGGAACTGGTTTTCTGTCTTTGTTCAATTTTAATTCGTACTTGAAAAGTAAAAAATAAAACAAAATTTAGATAAATTAGGCATTTTTCCTCTCTCTTGAACAATCGTAATTTAAGCTTGATCTTTTCTTTTTTTGATAGAGATCATTTGTTTGAATGAATTCTAGGAAAATTTTTGAAACGTGTGGGAAAAATTTTGAGTCTGGTGATTGTTTTGATAGGTTCCACTTAGCCTGGATATATAGATATTTTTATATTTTTGGGTAAGTTAGACCATAGAAAGTTTCATATGAAATGAAAACTAATTACTGGTTTATCGTAAACAGCTCGTTGTAATACTTAAAATTGTAGTTTACTGATGGTACTTCGCTTTTTAACACAATTATTTCTTGTGAGCCAATGCACGACGTTAAACGTGTCACAATTTATCATGCAAGTTGAAAACGGCACTGAATTGACAACTGTTACATGAAGCACATGATAACAAAAATAATAAAAAAAATATCTTCAACTTGCTAGAAGAATAGCCCATTGAAAACTTTTTCCTAAATGAGCTTTGATAAAAGATCCCGCTTCCCCCAGATTCTCACTTGCTCCGGGTTATCTTATCATATTGTATGATATTTTTCGATTTAAGCATGAATTAAAATAAAACTTATTTTGAAGTTATGATAGGATTAGGCAACATAGTGAACATATCAAGCATTTGATCACAAATTTCAGTCAAGTGAGCAATATTAATATATTTTTTCATCATACACCTACTGTATGAGATTCAGAAATTTTCTGTCACGCTTTATTTTAGTTCCACTTTGCTCTGCGATTCGGCCGATAATGAATTGAATCGGCTGAAGATGCTATGCTAACCGGCAACTTGTTCTAAACAAGTAGTTCAGTGATTGTAAATGTACTTGGTGAGATGTTTCCCATATGTATAAATCATATTATTCTTTTATTATATTTTACACTATTCTCAGTTGTTAGTCATTTTTGCTACCTCCTACACTGAAATGAATTTTATTGTAGAAACTACTGAATCCATGGTAAAATTAAGAACTGCACCAACGATTTTCAACCGACTACATTAATCTGTTAACTCTACCAAAACATAGTCAACAGTGAAGTTTCATCGATCTAAACACCCGTTGCTATTCGATTACCAAATCAATGGAGTGAAACTGCGAAGAGTGGGTGAGGTTACTGATCTCGGAGTGGTGCTGGATCCTAAATTGACGTTCAACGGCCATTATACTTCGATCATCAGCAAAGCAAACTGACAACTGGGCTTTATTTCAAAGATCGCCAAAGACTTTACGGATCCGTATTGCTTTAAGTCTTTATACTGTGCCTTAGTTCGGCCTATTTTGGAAAACGCTTCTGTTGTTTGGACGCCTAATGTCATCTCATGGACTTTGAGAATTGAACGTGTGCAACGTAGATTTATCCGGTTGGCTTTGAAGCATTTGCCTTGGCGCGATCCAGTGTACCTTCCTGCTTATCCTGAACGCTGCAAATTAATTGGTATGGACACCCTTGAGAAAAGACGGAAGATGCAACAAGCGATCTTTGTGGCAAAACTTATGGGCAATGAAATTGATTCTTCTCGGTTACTTTCCATGCTGAACTTTCGCGCTATTCAACGTCCTCTTCGACAGCGCTCTATGCTGCAGAGCAGGTTTCACCGAACAACGTTCGGTTATAACGATCCAATATGTTCGATGATTCGTACTTTTACTCTGGTTGAGGATCTGTACGACTTTGGTGAAACATCGCTGCGCTTCAAGCATAAAATTTGTCAGTCATCGTTATTGTAATGTGCGTTTATGTTTTATTATGTATTCATTAAGACTTTGATGTCAGATGGATTGAAATAAATAAATAAAATAAAAAAAAACATCACTACACAAGAAAATATGTTCGGTTTATTTAACCAGAGTTGTAGTATTAATGACTAGACACATTCTTAATTTGACAAGTTTGGTATTATACTTCTGACCACACAGTGTTGTACGGTGGGTGTCACGGATTGGAATACAATGCTTTGTAGTGGATGCTACTATGGACATGGTAACATTTACTGCACTGCTCAGTGATTTTCACCAGATTATAGTAAACTTAACAAATTTTTGTGATCGGTTGAAAATCGTTGGTGCAGTTCTTTATTCTACCATGGATTCGGTAGATAATACCACAAAATTTGTTTGCGTGTACATCTATTGAATCAATTTCGTTTCTGAGCACTTCTGTAAGTAGATGTGAGGACATGCCCGGATTTGGGGGGGTGCCAAAGGGGCATATGCCCCGGGCCCTCCGATGAAGGGGGCCCCCCGAGGAATCAAAATGAAGAACAAAAAACATTTTGAAACACCTCACAATATTTTATCTATAGTGAATTTAATTTTCCAATATTTGAGTATTTTTTTTTTTCTTTGCCTTATCTCACAGTACAGTTTGGTCAATTATCGTGCTTCAATATATTAAAAGAATATGAATATTTGGCCAAAATTTTCTAAATTCTACTTTAACTAGTTTAAAAAATATATTTGAATTAAAAATGCGCTTAACGTTTTTGCAGGATCTGAAGAAATACGGCTAAACCTGTAAAGTACTGCTCAATTCAAAGAGTTGAGAGCGCTGTTTGGTTCTCAAGACTTGTGCTTTTGAAAATTTGAGGTGTGGCTTCGTTCTATAATCACCTGATGAAGTTTTCTTTGAATTCAGTAAAGGCTTTGAGTAAAATTTGAATATAATTACAGAATACAGTACTGCCATGAATCAAGTGCATGGAGATCGATTTTCATACAAAAATTGTCAAGTTTAGGGAATTGTATAACAGCTTCTAACGTGAACTACGTCTCATAAATAACTTGAAATTTGATTTATAGAAAATTAATAAAATTATATTCAAGAGTTTGGAAGCTAATAAAAAATATTATTCTGAGAAAAATGACAAAATTTTCAAATTGGAATATTTTTGCAAAAGGCATATTTTTGTCTGCAAAATATCTAAGTATCAACATTTCAAAATTTTTGTCAAAATGGGTGGAGTTTAAGTACTTAGACATATTTGCATAGAATTTTATGATTTATTTATAAATTTAATTTGAAGCTACAGTTAACTCTCCCTTACTCGATATTCCGTATCTTGATATCGAGTTAGAGATCCATAGTAAAGGTTGGTTTTCATTCATCGCAGTTGCACTGGTTTTGTGTTCTTTAATTCGATACCTCCCTATTTCGATGGTCCCTTCAATATCGAGTTAGGAAGAGTATTTTCAACATGCAGTTCAAATTTCAGGTCAATCGGCCTTGTGTACTTTATTTTTGCTAGTAGGGGCACTAATTTTCGTTCTACAAGAAATCTGTGCCAAATTTCGGACTTTCATTCAAAGTAGGCCCAAAACGTATGAATGGGCTGAAAATTGGTGCTTTTCCCCTACTGTAAAAACTTTATTTATTTATTTATTTTTTTTTCAGAGAATGCGGTAACCGGAGAAAAACTGGAAACTTGTTTAGAATATAATCAAAAGTAGCTTTGGAAAAAACGGCTTTGAAGATTTTAAGAGAAGGAGAAGAAAGCTTAAAAACAGTCGAATTTTTCAATGTATATAGCTAATAAATGAAAATGTCACTTACACTACTTTGAATTTGGCCCCCTCATATGTTTGGACCGATCATCTCGTTCAAAACTCAAATTCAATGCGTTAGGGTAAAAGCACCGGTTTTGGCCAGCCTAAGAGAAAATGTCAATAAAAATTAAATGCGAAGCCGTATTTATACTACAAATATGTCAATTGCAAGCTTTCAATCCATATTATCTGTGTAAAATATCAAAACTGAGCTAAAACCATTTTTTCGCTTTGAAAATCCCGTTGGTCAATATAGGCCAACGGAACCAGTTTCAGCCAGAGATTTAACTTCGGTTCCTAAATTAACCAATCGCATTGATTTCTCATGAGAGTGGCCAAATTAGGAGTGCCCTGGCTAAATTAGGTGTATGGGAGTTAACATTATAAGGAAAATGAATTGCTTTTCTTATGTTTTGATTCAATTTGGACGAGTAAATGAATGTAGCTCTATCATGTGAATGTGATCTACTGAACACAAAAGGTTTCATGCTGATTGGCTATGTAAAACGGTGTATAATCCACTATGGCTACAACTGGCGAATGGCCAAAACCAGTGCTTCTACCCTAGTTGGAATCCCAAAACGTGCTGAATTTTGTATAAAGGGGCCCCTTCATGAGATCTGACCCGGGCCCCCCGTAGCCCAAATCCGGCACTGTGTGAGGACAATTATAAAACAGAAACTCTTTCAAGGACGTAGAAAGGTGAGTGAAGAGGAGTGAGTTATCTGCATTGTATATTTTTGCAAGCCAATATGATTATCTTTGCAACTCCACCAACGATTTGTGCAAGTGTTCATACTATGCTATGCTAAGCTATACACTTCTTGTATGATATTCAATTAACATGTTTGTACTAACAAATAAACGCTAGGCGAAGATTGTAGGGGGGGGGGGGTTCAAGCGAGCACCCCAGGGGGTAAAAATGAACACGTCATTACATTTTTTTTAATTTTTATATTCATAAATCATAATTAAAGTTTCAAATACCTACCAATCACTTTGCCCCACTTTACTAAACAATGTCGACAGTTTTTTTATTTGTTTTTTTTTTTTTCAAAGTTAAAGCGATATGACATTAGAAAATAGTTTTATTCTGTTAAAACCATTTTATCGGTTATTAAGGTTCCGAGCAAGTTATAAAAAAAGACACGGACACCGTCTTCAGCCATTTAGCTGCACAGACTGTAACTTAACACTAGACAACGAACAAGCATGCTCCAGTGGCACAGCCGAGAAACATTCCTGACGAAAAGTTTCGACGACTGAAGTGGGAATCGAACCCACACCCCATGACACGAAGCGATTACTGCCTGGCGACATTAACCACTCGGCCACGAAGCCCACATTTTCAAAGGGATAGGATTATAGCGTTTAGTCAGAATATGGTCAACATCATTTTTACGCGTAGTAACCATGTTTTCTGTTTTAAATTTTACCATATTTTGATATTATTGATTATACTGAACCAACTACAATTCAATTTGAATTTTATGAAGGGAAATTTACGGTGATAATTCAGGTTGCTCACTTTGCCCCACCTGTTCACTATGCTCCGCCTACCCCTACCAACTGCTACACTTTCTTTTGGGACAAGAAGTCTAAGGTATTTTAGTAAAATTGTTTGAAATTCAATATTCTTCAACTTTGCTAAAGACGCTTACAACCCAAAAAAAGCTATATATTTTCGCTTGACAATTTGATACAAAAAAACCTTTTGAACATATTTTCTGAAGACAGCGTATGCTCAAACACCATTTAGAGGTTTTGATCACCTGTTTCCGAAACGGTCCCATTGTGCGCCATGGTGCGTACCGCTTGTTCCTCCGCCAAGGAGGAGAGGGAAACGCATGTCCAAAGTCTCTCACCACGAAACCGAGGGAGGGATTCGGCTGACTCTGTGGTGCCTTATGATGATAATCGCACGGATCGATAAAATCGGAATCGCCATCAGCAAGAGGCAACAAAGGGAGTTCGGGTCTTGTCGGCGGCGGGTAACATGTTTGCCTTTTGGCGGGCAAACGTTTAACAACTTTCCAAAAAACCACTCTGACAAGCAAGCTCACAGGTTTGGACACCGAGGCATTTTACGGCTATATGAAGATCGGGCTCGGGCTGAACTCTGATTGTTAGTGCATTCGACCGTTTGCTTGTTTATGGACTTGTGCCGCCAAGCAAAATGGGTTCGTCTCATTTTCGGGCCACGACAAATAATGGCTTTATAATTCATTCATTAAGATAGATATCTGCAGATTGCTCTTGAATTTTAATTTTCATCGGCTTACCTGACAGTAGTGTTGGCTGAAAAAAGATAAACGCTGCTCTGGCAATGTTTCAGGCTCGGTTTTTCATTGGGCTAAATACCGACCAACCACCCGCTTCGACATTTTGGAATGGGGGTTTAAACAATCTCTGCGGAATATTACCCTAACCACATCAGTTTATGTGCGGTTTCGTGCCGAATAGTCACAGCTTTTCAGTATTTTATTTATGGCTCTACAGGCCGAGATCATACCGAGCTAAACGCAATTGGTGGGGTCAGTTTTGTGACAGAGGGAAATGTTAAGAGGAGTTGAAGCGTATTTTTGTGATGACTTTGTTTTCTCTGGGAACAATTTAAATTTTCTATTGTTTCCCCAATTTTTAAATTGTTGGCGTTTTGCTTTTGTAAAAGTGAAAACTTATTTATACAACTGCATTACCGAGGTTGACCTTAAGAAGCCATCAGACACCTCGTCAACGCTCGTCTTGTTGACCCAGTTTTAGGAGGTCCTATAACACTTCCCCGAATACCATTACCCCGAAAACCATCTCCCCGAAAACCAGTACCCCGAAAACCATTACCCCGAATGCGACGTTACCCCGAATGACACATTACCCCGAAAACCATTACCCCGAATGGTAAATTACCCCGAAAATCAGTTCCCCTAATACGACACTTCCCCGAAAATCAGTGATGCACTTCAAGAAATTCTTCAAGGAAGCTCGCGATTTTGAGCCTTAAAGTTTTCGGCTTAGTAACTACTACTATTCCTATTAGTGATTTTTTATTCTTTCAATCATCGGCTATTCTTTCGAGGTTGTATAATGGCAGTGTGAAAATTTTAATCAATGATTTTCTCTTCATTGAGTTATAGGCTGTTCTTTCGATATGTACCGTTTGAGTTGAAGTTTGAGCGATAGCGGTAAAAAAAATCGACTGACAAAATTGTCTTGAGCGAAATTCGAAGTTGACAGTGACTTCAAAAAATAAATGAAAATAAGCCCCTGCATTACTTGTCTGTATTACATCTTGTCTTGTTATCGGCTATTCTTTCGGAAGTTGCACTAGCAATGTGATTGTTGGCATCATAATTATTTACGCTTTCAACAGCGATTTTTTCTTCTTTTATCATAGGCTGTTCTTTAGCGATACGTCAAAAGTACGTAGTGGTCAGTTTAATATCAGTTAACATTTTCATCTGACATTTTTCAAACCATATACTAATGACATTTTAGAATATGTTGAACTCGCATTGCCTCCAGCAATATAAAAATATAATTATGCATTACCAAATAATATAACGCTTTTGAAAGAAGGCGGGAAAGGTCTCTAATATTAACATGTCAGCATTATCATCAGTTCGAAAAATGATTTATTGCTGTGAACACAATCATTCTCACAAAATCAAGTACACGCCTGTGAGTAAAATTTGGGTTCTCACTTGGCTCATGAAGAATAGCTGTTGATTAAAAGAATAATATATCTTTGATAATATGGAGAACATGAATTCAAATGAAAATCAAAATTCTATGAAATAGGTATATGGGATTCATTTGTCGGATCTTCAATTTTTCGTGCCAAGAAAATTCGGGGTTATGGTCCATTCGGGGAAATGGTATTCGGGGTAACGGACTATTCGGGGTAATGGTTTTCGGGGTATTGGTTTTCGGGGTACTTGACCATTCGGGGTATTGACTTTCGGGGTGATGGTTTTCGGGGTAATGGTATTCGGGGAAATGTTATAGGATCGTTTTAGGAATATCCTAATTAACACTATATGGATTTAAGAGGGCCCGGAAAGCCGTAGTGGTAAAAGAGCAGCTATTGCGATTCAACAAGACCATACTGTGACTAGCGGGTCCGAATTCCACTGATCGATCATTTCCTTTTTCTGACATTACGTCCTTATTGGAACAGAGCCTACACATAAGCTTAGTGTTCTAAGAGCACTTCTACAATTATATGATGTGAGTTTTCTTTGCCAAAGTAGCCATTTTTCGCATTCGTGTGGTAAGCATGTTCCACTTATAATCTTTGAGTATTCTATCAGGTATGCCCCAACCTTCCTTAGCCGAGTGGATAGAGTCCGCGGCCACAAAGCAAAGCCAGGATCTTTTCGTAATTGAAATTTCCTTGACTTCCCTGGGCATAGAGTATCATCGTACCTGCCACACGATATACGAATGCGAACACTACACTGAGTAGCCAGCTCTGTCTCAGTGGGGACGTTAATGCCAAGAAGAAGATGAAAAATGCTTCCAAAAATTCCGACAGGAGTACCCATAGCAATTCCACTAGATATTCTTCCAGATATCAATCTATATACATTTCCAGAGTTGGAATCTATTATTATTCAGTTGATTGAGAAAGCTACGCTGCTGATAATCGCATATTTATAACATTTTTAAAAAGTAGGCATTGAGCAAATTGGAGTCCCAAGTGTGTATTTTTGATCAGTTTATTTATTTATTTTTATTTATTTATTTATTTCATGTCGTCAATCAAAAGTAGACCATTTTGTTACAATTTAAAACTTAATATTATATAGTTTAAAAACGTTATTCTCTTAATCTAGTTCGAATTTTGATATGACATAAATTTTATGTATGGGAAGAAACTAAAATTTCTAAATGTTACCTAGAACTCAACAATACGTATTTTGTACAGCTTATATCGTATTGGGTGAAAAATCAGAAAAAAAAATGACAAAAATATAATTGCTACTACATTATAAGGCCCATGTATAATGTCAATCTGACTGTTATGCGGTTACAATAAGCAGTGCGACAAAACAACTTGGTATTTTTTTCGAATTTTCTAGAACAATCTCATAAACTCAACTCATCTCAGTAAGTTGATCGGAAGTGTTTATGATTTGATGACTTTCTACGATACCTGTACTCCCAACCCCCCTCAGAGAGTCGGAAGTGCAACTTTGACCTTGCATATCTTTCTAGTTTTCGAAGCGATTTTCAAACAATTTTCAGCAATGGAATCTTTGGGTTTTTGAAATAGATGCGTACTCAAAGTTATTAAGCAAAAGGCACTTTGATTTACAGACAAAAAAGCTCAGGAATTACGTTTTTGTGTGGTTTTCTGGATAATATAAATTTTAAGTGTTATCGGAAATTATTTTTTTTACTTAAACATGTTCACTTGACTTTCGCAATCCATTTATCGTCGAAAAAACTATATGTCATCGCTTTGAATTTTGAGTAATAGGCAAACGGGTCCATAAAATAGGATGTTTCGTAATACAGAACTGACCCGATTTTGTCTGCCCCCGATTTTGTCTACCCCCGATTTTGTCAGCTTTTTGACCCGATTTTGTCAGCCTATTTTAAATTTGTCAAAAAATTGTTATCGTCATGTTTTACCACGTTTACATTAAAATTGATGATGATGTTTGATGTCATGCACGCATGGGCGTAGCCAGAGGGGGCAATGGCAATGCCTTTAACTGCCCATACTCGCATAACAGTCCCATTTGAATTTTCATCGCTTTTGAGTTTTCTTCATGAATCATGTTAATTATTAGTGTACTTCTTGGTACCGTACTCAAAATTGTGTTTTTGTATGGACAAAATACGAAAAAAATACCAAACCATGTGTGTCCCATATTGAAAGTACCCGCATAACAGTCCCACTACTAGACAATGAAATTCAAGCAAAATTATTTCTGTTATGATCTTTGTAATTATTTTTGCATCATAGTTTTCATCCGATACGAAAAAGGAATACCAAAAATGACAGGGTTTTAAACCATCTTTATTCCATAAACATATTGTTCTTGTTTGACATGACTTGATACTTTCTCAGAATGTATCTGGTGCGATAAATGATAGAAACATCTAAATGATAGAAACATCTAAATCCTTGCGAGAGGCTAAACAAAAAAATAAATAAATAGCTTCGCTCCAAGGCAAGCCTAAAGCGAGAATAATCCTCTGACCAATTTTGAACGAAATGTCCGGTAGGTTCATTTTCCAATGACATGAAGGGGAAGGCTTTTTGGGCCAACATGGGAATACACGCATCACAACTGGTATCGTCGACTTGTCAAACGGTGTGTTTGCGATATCTAATGGAAAGATATAAGAAGTCAGCATTATGCATATCTAAGAAATGTTCAACAGCTGTGCCGAAATCATACTAACCAAAACATGCTCGCTGGAGTATCTATGTTTCAAATCCAACATAAAGCTGCTGCAGGTGAATCCAGAATATTGGCCGGCCGCAACGTTTCCCATGAATGTCTTCAGTACTATCACTACCACCACCGTATAGTTTAATACTTTGTAGTAACTATTGAAATTAAAAGTTGAGAGCACTAATGGTAGCAAAAGGAAAAGTGCCTTGGAATCTGTAGTAAACTTGGCAATAAATGTGTCAAGGTGCGCGATAACAAAGTAAGCGAGTCCCTAATAATGGGACTGGTATGCGGGTATATTTGAATTTAGTGAGAGAAGTACTCGGATAACGTGTCCCACTAGCTAGTATGTTGGATTTGTACATTGTAAATAATCGCATTAACAATATTCTAGTTGTTGAACATTTTATTATATTGTATTGATAATGTGTCGGGTAATCCCATCAGATTTTTCTGCTCCCAGCAGCGGCGTTGCGAAAACTTTTTCAATTATGTTCAGATGCGTTTTTCTCGACATGATGATTTTCCTAATGGGACTGTATTGCGAGTATGGGCAGTTAATTAAGTGTTAAAAATCGATATTACCAATATAAAGGAGGGGGAGCCCCTGATAAAAAAAACTGGCTACGCCCATATCCCATATATTACACGCCAAAATTAGAAATACAGGAACAAAATAAAGTGACCCGATTTTGTCAGGTTCCCCATTATGTCAGCCTAAGATTCATCGAGGGGCTGACAAAATCGGGTCCTTACTGTATTTAAGCAAGAAGAAATTTTAAGTGTAATCAAAAACATCAAATTCTACTCAAACATGTTCACTTGACTTCTACAAGTAAATTCATGCCGAAAAAACTATATGTCATAGCCTTGAGTTTACATTCACAGTCAATGAAGCTCGGGAAATAAGTTGTTTTTATTGTTTTGTAGGTAAAAACAATTTTGAGTGTAGTCAAAACTTCATTTTTCTATTCTCTAATATTTACTTCACCTCTGCAAGTAAATTCATGTAAAAAAAATCTACATGTCAAAGCGTTCAATTTTGATTTAAAGACAAAAACACTCAAGAAATAGTTTTTTTTGTGGTTTTCTGGGTAAAATAAATTTTAGGTGTTACCGGAAACTATTTTTTTACTCAAACTTATTCACTTAACAGTCACAATCAACTTCATGTCGAAAAAAAACTATATGTCATCGCTTTGAATTTTGAGTTACAGGCAAACTCGTCCAAAACATAGGGTTTTTCATAATATTTTATGTAAAAGAACTTTTGAGTGTAATGTTAGATCCGCTTAATGTTAATGATGTTAATTTCCGCTCAAACATGTTCACTATACTCAATCAAGCAAATTAATGTCGAAAAAACTACATGTCATCGCTCTAGATGTTGCTTTTTTGTTGAATTTGTGGAAAAAAGGTGCTTTTCAAAAAACTAGGAAGTGCCTTTTGCTTAATAACTTTGGGTAGACGCATCTATTTCAAAAACGCAAAAATGAATATCAATCTTGAATGGACTAATTTACAATGACATCACGCTGCTTCTTCCATCGGGAACAAAACCTTTTACTGCGGGCCGTGTTTACAAAAAACGAACGATTTCGTTGTGCAATCATCCACTTTGTGTTCATCCGTTGTACATTCGTTGTCCGGATGTCATTTGATGTAAATATTGCCCGCATTTAGAGCAGAAACGAAAAATAAAGTCGAGGATAAAAGAAAACTGTGGATAAGTCCATAGTGTCCGGTTCCATTGCTGAATTTTTTTTTTAAATCGCTTCGAAAACGACAGAGATATGCATGTTCAAAATTGCACTTCCAACTTTTTTTGTGAAATATGTCACGATAGAGAAAAAAAATAGGAACACACACCATCCTCTGTTTGGTGCCAATTGCTGTATGTCACCACGTGTTACATTCGCTGAAATTCTTTCATTCTGTTCTAGAAACATAAGTGAATAAACTAATAAAAGCGACCAAAGGGGTGTTATATGAATCAATGGACCGACGCACGAGTTCACTATTTTGACGTTTGAGCGGTGCCGAATTCACTCGTTTCCATAGTAACATGAATAACACGGCACCGCTAAAAAGTCAAATAATGAACGCGTGCATTGGTCCATTGATTATATTTACACGGAGAAATATTTTTACCTAATTTTTGAGTTTACTTTACCCAAAATTAAGTATATCGATTATAGTTTCAACCCAAAATCTCTCGGTTTTCTCTTTCTCCCACACGAATGTTGTCAAAAATAGAGAGAGCTGCATCTACCCAATGGAGGTACTTTGGCCCAATAAGCCAAATTTGGGTAAATGCAACTTTTCTTTTGTTTGGGTCGAAAGAACTCAATTTTACGTTCAATCAACCCAAAATTGAGTATATTTTTCTAATGGAATTAAAGCCAAACTACCTAGTGGGGACCTTGGAAATTTAGCCAAAATTGAGTTATTGGGCTCAACTACGGAATTGCGTTGAAACAACCCAAAATTGAGTTGAATTCCGTCTCCGTGTAGGTTGTTTAGGGCTGCATCACAAATATTTCGTAGGGGTCACACGCAAATCATGTCACGCTCCAAAGGGTGGTGGAGGTCAGGCAGAGTGTGACAAGCTTAAAAACTCTTCGGAGGACTTTCAAGAAAGAACGTTTCAAGGAAGGGTGGGGATAAACGGTCAAAAATATCCCAATTCAGGGTGTCATAATGGAGCCTTCTTAGGCCTAGTAGTTAAGTCCGTGGGCACAAAGGTGTCTGGGTTCAATTCTTAGTCGTTTTGTGTCATTGTGCTTGCCTTACGCTATACGGATGCAGAAAATGGCAAAAATGCCAAAGAAAGCACTCAGTTAACGATCAACGCTCCGTCATCGTAATCATCGTCATCATCGAAACTTAAAAAGCAGTTTTTCTGTTCAAAACTGAAAATTATTCGATGAGAATGTGTTCACTGTGTTGCGGTTGGAGAATTGAATACTGTGAACACATTTTCCAGTAATTTATTTTTTTTTTTGATTTTGAAGGAAAAAACTGCTTTTGACAATTCCGAAATTGATGACGGATCCTGCCCCCTTAATAACTGTTGAAGTGCCTAGGGGCCGTCCATAAATGACGTATCATTTTAGGGCGGATGGGGAATCTGCTCTTTCATGACGAACCATGTGTTAGATATGCGAAAACAGGCTACGATGTGGGAGGGGGTGTCAATATTATTCCAAAAAATAATTTAGGTCATTTATGGACGTTCCCTCATGAGAAAACTAAACTGAGAAGCAGAGACATAAGTCAAGCAGAAGAAGAACAAGAAGAAATTATGTATTGAATTTGTGTGTCATCCCATAATTATATACTGTATTAATTCGAATTTCACGGGTGCTTTGAATCCCGGACAGTGGCCAACTCACCAATTTCGTCAACTGTTTTGAATGCAGCACGTAAAACACGTTATAATGAAGTATCCCAATCGAAAAAAATGGAATTTGCCATAAAAAAGGTGCCTGTTTATTTGGCCGAATGCCGTTTAGCCGAACACCATTTGGCCAAATGCCGTTTGGCCCGATTACGAACAAAAAATAATCTAATTGCTACAAAGCTGATGTGTGCGATTCAGAAGAGTGGGCCACTAATTGTGCTGGGACGTCATGTTTGTTGAGAAGATTCTAAGCTGATGATTGGTTCGTCTCTGGGTGTGCTGAAATGTAAAGTGATTTTCAATTATTCCTTCCAACATATTTTTTTCTTCTATACATAGGCTATTCTTTCGAGTTCTACTGGTTTCATTACTCTTGGCAATAATTTCGCTTATATTTAAATTGGGAAATATACCTTCTTTAAATCATCTGCAGTTCTTTGTAGTTGTACTGATATAGTGGTTATTTGCATTAGTTGGTATTATAACTATTTGAAGTAGATTTCCTTAGCTCGTGCAATACTGCTTTGTATTGCAATTTTAGAGAAAACTTTCCGTTTTACGGATCAATGGAAAGCTACCGCAGCTGTCACATCACTGATTTGCACTGGTAAATCATCGGTAGGCTTCAATGATACCTTGGATACCGTCTTGATGATTGTTGTTTGTTGGAGTTTTTCATAGCGCTTTCTCTTTCAAGCATACTATGATTGAATTGTTTGCTTCAATGATAGAATGATTTCGAAGCCTGCGGTAGAGCTTTGACAGCTGCGGTAGAACTCGGCGGCTACCGCAAAACGGAAAATTTTCTTAACAACCGTAATATTTCTGCCACATAACTCTATAGTAATGACTAAGCGCATCATAGCCTCCTATGACGCTGGACGAGCTGCTGCACACTGCGCACGCATTTATGTGATCTAAGCAGGAGTACTGATCTAAGCCTAATTTTCATTAACTGAAATGTTAATTAACAAGAGCTTTCTTCTAATCCTAAGGCACAAACGAAGATATGTGTTTTGTTTACTTTTCCAGCTTTTAACAGCTCTAGATCGTCTCGGAGTTGTCGAAATAGTTCTTTGCTCTGAGAATAAAGGATGATGCTTTATTTTACAAAGATTTATAACATTATTTCCGTAGCGATAGCGTTAGCGTAGTTACGATATACTTCGTAGATTGGATACTAGCTATATGCATGTTTTTTCTTTGATAATCTCATCCAGATTGCTTCCAGGAACAAGGTTTGGGAGTTAACCTTTATCCAATCTTAAACAAGAGTACCAAAACCATGAATATTGCTATTCTCGGCCACGCCCATCTTTACCGTAACTTGGGATAGGGAAAGGAAATGTTGATGTAGCACTTACTTAATGAGAGGCCACCGACTCAGCGACGCCCTCATAAGGGGCGATCCATTAATTACGTAAGACAATTTTCAGGGTTTTTCAACCCCCCTCCCCCCATGGTAAGATTTTTTGTATGAAAATTAAAAATAAATTGTAAGGCGCGTAAGAAATCCCAAACCCCCCCCCCTCCCCCCATAAACCCTTACATAATTAATGGACAGCCCCTAAGTGCTACGGAGTTGGAGGTGAGGAGGGGTTTCAGTTCAAGATTCACCTGAGAAGCTAGCGATAGACACAGAGCATTGGTTTTTAAATTGATTTCAATTTAATCTCTTGAATGCCGACAATCAAGAGAGAAACAATATTGTATTTACAGTATGAAGAATGTTGTTTCGCGTAAAAAATGATTAGGTACGTGTTCAACGGTAGTAGTTTTCTGCTTTTTTACCAGTAAAAAACAGAATCTATCCCTCAAGGGTCATCGAAAAAAGACGATCGACCCACCGAAACTTGCGAACTGAAAAAAGCCGCATACCGAAAAAAAAATCTGGCAGAATAACGTGTGGCCAATTCCACGACACGCAACGGGCTAGTTTGCTCCGTATCATCCGATGGCCATACAACCCTACACCATAACCGAAGAAACATAGAGCACTCCGAAACGCGAGAATCTGGTCAAAACTCGTTACACCTAAAACAATTTTGAGGTTTCTTTTGAAAAGGAACGAACTCACTAGATGCTTGCAGAATCCTAAAAACTTTGCTCAATCCGTGCTTGTGTTCGTTCAACGTCCAGCACGCTCTTGATCGTAATACTGCACTGCAGCCAACCATACAAACTCCGTTTCCGCTAACCCTATTTCAATTATTTCCACTGAATACCACTTCGTTTCTGAAGAAACCTGCCACGTCTTTTTCACTTTCACAAATCTATTAATTGAAAACGATTGAAACAGTCGCACTATTTTTGTTCAAATAACTGTTAATTTACTTGTACCAACCGATTTTCAATTGCATCAGCCTAACTGAAATGATGCCCCGAACCGAAAAAAACGTGACAGTAGGTTTAAAGCACAACCACTCGCGCGCGCGGCTTGCTGCGATCTTTCAATATTTATAACATAATTACCGTAGAACACAAACCTGGCCATTTTACTCAAAGTTCCCCTAGATCAAATAATCGATATTCTTCTCTCTTAATGAAACCGAGTCTGCTCCTCAAACTTATGTTCTAAGAGCATTGAAAAAGTTACAGAACATTGCATTTTTTTAAATTAGTTCATCGCAGTCTTTAAGGCGACGTCCACAAATTACGTAACGCTAGAAGGGATGCGGCAGTAGGCGTTACTTAATAAATGGACATCCATAGTGGCTTCTTATTTAACCATTCATGATAAGTTAATAGATTCCAAATAGTTTTGCTTGTTTTTATTATGATATTTAGTATGAATCTTGATATTGAAACGCTAGAAATGATTTAAAATTTAAAAGTTCGCAAAATTAGCCATGTGGCCAAAGGCAGCGTCCATTAATTACGTAACGCTATAATTGGAAATTTTCGACCAACCACAGCCCCCCCCCCCCCTCCGTAACGCTTTTTGTATGACAAATTTCAAATTTTTGTATGAGTCGAAAAACTTGAGACTACTCCCCCCTCCCTTTAGAGCGTTACGTAATTTGTGGATGCTGCCTAAGGAAACCAATATGACAATATCTAGTACACTACACAAGTACAATACTGTTGGCACCGTTAAAATCGATTTTTTTCTACCATTGCAAATGGAGGCGCCAGGTCTTTGATATACGAACTCGTATTTGAAAATAAGAGCTAATTGGCAAAGCTACAACCTCCAAGTGTTTATAAGATACGAGAGCACAAAACAGCAGGTTTCATATTTCAAAGTGAGAGCAGCAATGCCGGCCAAGATTTACTAACCCAACTCGCAGCGGATTTCAGCAGTAGCACTTGAGTTATCACGGCTTCATTATCGCGAAAGATGTCATTCCTGGGGGATCAAATTGGCAAACCTAACTGGAAAGCTCAGCGCTGCAGAAGGCAACACCAAACGTACAGAAACAAAAACCATGCCACAAAATACCAACATTGACAGGCCAGCGAGAATACGAAAAAAAAACATTCAACAGCAAATCGCAACAAAAAACGCGAAAAAGGTATAAAAGAAATAAAAACTTTGACACTTATTAATGTTTATATCGGTCTCATGCATAAAACATACCTGCAGAAGCCAGCGTTGTGCAGAAAAAGTCGATCCCTGCCATGCTGTTGGCAGCAGCCGGAGTAGCATAAGAAGGTAGCATAATTTCCACACGCGGACTTCCGATCCAATGCAGCTTACTGCTGAATGGTCGTTCGACGGGTGGACAAAACATAAAAAGTCAAATCCAAAGTCACCGCAAACAGTCGATAAAAAATCAGAATGAAGTCAAGCAGGGCAACAAAAAATAACATTGCCTTTTCTGCTCCACATAGATAGTGTTCCAACGTGGAACGATTTATTGGCGACGGTTTTGGGTTGGCAGTCGGTTCAATTTTGAAAAAATCTGAATAAGCACCCTACTGTACGAGTTCTTCCAAGAAGTCTTGAAAAGCAACGCCAAATTTGTTGTACTATATACAATGAAGATACATTTGATATGCATCCAAATGTTCAACATTATCTGGCAACCCTGGTCCAAGATTTACAACAGCCAGCAAAACTTACGCACCGGGCATATCGAGAGGACATCTTCGAGCGGTCGGTAGGATCTTTGAAAAATTAAAATTTAATAAAAAATCAACCGCGAAGCCAACGAAAAAGTCACTCGAAACGAATGCAAAAGTAAGCAAAAACGTAACGACAAAACAATCTGCATGCTCATGCTCTCAGAGGGCAATACGACAAACGTAAAATTTGGGAAGAGGTGCACCGTCGTAAGCGCAAAACGATTGCACCACTATCGACAATTTTAATCCGAACTTGTGGTTTTTTTATTTGATGTTTTTTTTTTGGTCCGCGTCGGGGTGTGCCAAAGGAGAAGGTACCGATCGGAAGCAAAACATGAGGAAACTGAATGTCAGACTTTTTCGGCAAACTTAGGGATCGTAAGGAATGCTATTGGGAATTTCAAGAAAGTCGCGAATTGGTGCAGTGGAATGATTGAGAAAATATAACATACACATTTTATACGGGAGATATTCACCAACAAAATAGTAAACGAGTTCTTACTAACAATATTGATTTTACCTAAATGCTTTCTTAGAAGGCAAGAAGCAGTTTTTGTAGAATAGCCGATGGGTAGCATAGTAATCGATTGTAGTTGAAATATCAATCAATCACACTAAGCTCATTTTACCGGAAATCGGTGAATTTCACCGTAATCTCAACAGCTGAACAGTTCGGTAAATAAAAAACACCGTATTTCATCGGAACTAAACGGATTACGGTGATTTTTTACCGAAGACTGTAAAAATTTTCCGTACTCCGTTAATTTATTTCACCGCACTGTTCAGCTGTTAAGATCTCACAGGAATCCGTAAATTAATTTAAGTGTGAATAATATGTTTTCAGGTGACCTATAATTTTCAGGCAATCAAAAATCGGTTTTTGGCTTCATTTGGTTAGCAGTTATTTTGTATTCGGAAACAGTGCATGTAAGGCAAAATATGCCATCAAATCGCGCAAAGGCTGCCTCAATCTTTATGATTTGTTGTTAGTTACGTAAATCTAGTATAAGTACAATCTAAGTTAAGAATAAACCTTGTGTATAAAACTGTATTCCTTAATAGTGCAGGGTTTTTCAATAAACTTTGTCGCAAGAGCTCTGTATCTAGTAATAATCTGACGACTAAAGAAGACTGGCTTTAAAACTGATAAAATTTGGTCGCTGATCTATCTGGTTTTATTTGAACATGAATAGATTGGATGGGAGCTCCAATACTAAGTTTGGCCCTTAAAAATTGGAATAAAATATAAATCTCCATTAACTTTTTCAAATCGACGTAAGTAACTTTCATACGGTTTTGAGAAAATTAATTATGAAGAATCACAACCTGTCTTCTGAAACTGTTTTAAAAAAATACCTTTTTTAACATTTTTTTTTACCGTGAACATCGCTTGAATTTTGCATACAATCAGCTCGCGTTAAAATACTAGGTAGCTCCTATCGTTTCCCACAAAAATTGTATGACAAAATGATAAGCTGTTTCATTCAGTTACTTTCGACGTTTTTGTATCAGTGTAAAATCGACTCAAGTATTGTTTTGTTTTGATTCGTGGTTAAGTCTTTTTGTCTCTCCATACAACTAAGCGGCGAAAGTAATGGTTAGGTTGCGAAAGTTGGAAATATTACTTAAGCCGTTTTGTAAATAATTAAATTAAATATTCTAAAAGTAAAAAATCGGCTGCGAAACACGTAGGATTGATAAAGTAAGTTTGTTAACTTTTCTTACTAGAGTCTGTTTGAATGAGTTTTCGAAATATAATGAAAAATATAAACTACATATTAGGGTACATCCCTATGGGGTTGTACGAACTGGTGACGTAGGACCACGATGGTTAATTTAAGGTGAAACAGTTTGGAATCAACTTCAAAGATTGCACTGAAACTTCAAAGGCACAAATCTTGCGAAGAAAACATCCAACAGCAGTGTACTTTTTATTTTGACTTTGTGCACTAGCAGAAAGCTTAAAATATTAAGAAGATCCGAAACGATTGCCTACTATTTCTCCAGTTTAGTGCCTTTGAAAACGTGAGTAGGGGCGCAAGTCGGCCATTGTGCCGGCCATCTTTGGATTCCGAGATGTTTCACCTTAACTGAATTTGATGTCGATCTTGTTGCTCGTTTTGACTTCATACTGTTTTCAGTGCTCGAAACTTTCGTAAATATTTATGCACAGGGTAACTCGGTGTAATACGCCCCAACGGGACAATACGCCCCTCTTCATTTTCACGGGATTGAGGGTTCTTTCACACGTAAATATGATTACATATCTTAAACATTCGCGAAAAAATGATGTTGCGCATATTTGTTCTTTGAAAAGTATAAACAATCAATAGAAATTCTAAAAATATCGAAAATCAAGTTTTTGGTTTAAAATTTTGCTTTTGATAAGCAAGCCTCATGGGGGATGAAGCCCATTCTTTACTATTCTACTTAATACAAAAACGTTTACCGGAAAACGACTGCTAATGGACCCTTTTAAGATTAGCAGGTGGTGGATTTCTCCTTGGAAACATTTCTACAACGCTGTGGACCATTTTTCTATGGGAGGGGCATATTGCCCGGGTTGTTTTGAAACGTAAACATTGGGACCGTTCACAAAAAACATCGTGTACACTTTTTTGAAGCAATCTGGAAAGAGAAAGTTGCATGCACAACATGGCCAACTAAGTAAGCAAAACATTGATATAGAAAGTTTAAGAAGTGATGCATTTGCTTCTGCGATAGAGCAGTTTTTCCTTAAGGGGGGGGGGGCGTATTACACCTTTTTACCTTATAATGATTTGCAGCCAAGTGTACGTTTAATCGAGTCCCAAATATACATTATCTTTATCCGATGAATTTGTCATATTTATCTATGAAAATGAGAAATTTCACTTCAGGTTGTATGATCATTTTGAAATTGTATTAGTAACCTCCTATGAAATATATGGTAGCATAGGAAAGAACAGTAGTGATTGAGGCTTGTTCAGCATGCTGAAGCAAAACCTAAGTAATTCTAATAAAAGATTATTTATCAGCAATGTGTCTATAGGAAGTTATTCGAGGATTATAATGAAAGCTTCAGTCATCGCTTTGTTTGAGAGAAATATTATTCATTGCTTGGCAATGTGATAAATAAAGTCGGAAATATAATCTGAAGGCTATTCTACTGGTCTTGCTCTTCTAGACATAGAAAAAGCATTCGACAGTGTTTGGCATGAAGGTTTGATTGTAAAATTAAAAAACTTTAATTTTCCAACATACATTGTTAGAATAATTCAAAGTTATCTGTCAAATCGTACACTTCAGGTTAATTATCAAAACTCCAAATCTGAAAGACTTCCTATAAGAGCTGGTGTTCCTCAAGGCAGCATTTTGGGACCAATATTATACAATATTTTCACATCTGACTTACCTGAGTTACCTCAGGGATGTCAAAAATCTTTATTTGCGGATGACACAGGCCTCTCCGCCAAAGGACGAAGCCTGCGTGTCATCTGTAGTCGATTGCAAAAAAGTTTGGATATTTTTTCTTCATACTTGCAAAAATGGAAGATTTCTCCTAATGCTTCCAAAACTCAACTAATAATATTCCCACATAAACCAAAAGCTCTTTATTTGAAACCTTCTAGTAGACATGTTGTCACGATGAGAGGGGTTCCAATAAATTGGTCAGATGAAGTTAAGTATCTAGGGCTCATGCTAGATAAGAATTTAACTTTCAAAAATCACATTGAGGGCATTCAAGCCAAATGTAATAAATATGTAAAATGTCTCTATCCCCTTATTAATAGAAAATCAAAACTTTGTCTTAAGAACAAGCTGTTGATATTCAAACAAATTTTCAGGCCAGCCATGTTGTATGCTGTACCAATATGGACTAGCTGTTGTAATACCAGGAAGAAAGCTCTGCAGAGAATTCAAAATAAAATTTTGAAAATGATTCTGAGACTTCCTCCCTGGTATAGTACCAATGAGTTACACAGAATATCCAATGTTGAAACATTGGAACAAATGTCAAATAAAATAATAAATAATTTCAAGCAAAAATCGTTACAATCTTCTATTGCCACGATTAATGCGTTATATGTTTAGGTTAAGTTAGGTTAAGTATATTAAAAACGTTTTTTTTTCCTCTTATAAGCAGGTGAAATCAACTCACCTGTAAAAAAACTGAACTGCTACGGCAACTGAAATGTAATATGTTGTTAACAAAATGTTAATTAAATCTTAAATTTGTTTTACCAAATTAGGATGATAGTGTTGTCTAATAACACAGAACACCTAGATATAAGAAATGAATGTAATGTTTGGAATGATACTAATAAAAAAAAAAAAAAAAAAAAAAAAAAAAAAAAAAGTCGGAAATATTACTCTGTTAACTCTCTTACGCATATTTGGTGGCCCTGAAAAGAGCCAAAGGCTTTGTTAGCTCGGATGCTGTCATAGATGAGTCGCACTACAGGATGTTATCAGTTGATTGCCATGGTTAAACGAAGAATCCCCAACGCAAGTGTATAAATTTGTATAAGTTCTCTGTTTATAAGACGAATCAGCTGAATGTTTCGTGGTGTGGATGGCACACATCAGCAACAGGTATAAGATCACAAGGCTGAAGTCGAAAACTGAAAACGTAGCTTAAGTTTGAAATCTTGAGCGATACCACAAGCCGGACGCTCGATTTGCCTAATAATAGTAATAATGATGCCTAACGGGCTTGATTCTTGACTGCACCACAGATGAGTTTATCACGAGCCGAAATCTGTAAGCACAGGTCAATCCAGAAATCTTGAGTGATTTCATAAACCAGATGCTGATCAACAGCTCAGCAGGCTTCTGGCTACGAGGTGCTCCTCGCTAAGCAGGACCGAATGAGCTTTCACCAGCTCGAAAGAGAAAATGGAATGAAACCGAATCCGGCGAAGGAAGCATGCTTTAAACCCTTAGGTTAGCAGATGATGCTCCTCCCATTCGTGCTCTTCTCTTCTAGTCAACCAATCTGGAAAATGGGTATGTGCCAATGATGTGTTGGGCTAAGAATTACTTGAAAATTGCGGAAAATGATTATGCGTGAGAAATTGATCGAACATTATTAGTTGGAATGCTTGACATTTACTAAATATTCTATAGTTAGCTATTGATAATCGATAGTTTTCTTTAGTATGAAGGTGAATTTCTGATTAATGGGTGCCAAAATGATGAAAATTGTTCAATCAGAATTTCTCTTCAAAACCATTCTAAATATGTCGCAATTTTGTTACATGTGGTAATTTTCATAATCGAAGTGCTCCCATAAAATATGGCAAATCAAAGACGCTGTTTCAAATGCCACTCTAGTTTACAATCGTTGTGAAATGTTGAGCACTCACCCCGACAGCTCAGCAGCAGCGTCCAAGAATAGTCTCAAATTGTCGTGCCATCAATTGGGTCCTAAAATTTTTAATGAAATCTTGTTTTTATTTAATAACTTGAAAAAGCATGTTACTGTAACTACTTTATCAATTTTTCCCGCTCAAATAATGGCTATATCATGTTTAAACTTTAATTGAAAAATTTGGTCCATAAATGAACCTTGACACTTTTGATCATGTTTGACGTTCGCTTAGTCGACAAAAACACCACAGGGGTTTTAGTTCGACCACTGGGGTTGTTCCTATCTGACATTTCGTAAGGGACACGGAAAACAAAATACATTCAAAATTTGAGTTTAAGCCAAAGGATTTGACAAAATCTTGAAAAAATTTTTTTGGGCTTAAACCAACGGAAAACATTAGAAAATTGAGTAAACATGTGTTTTTGACCTAAACTTAAGCGTTTGGCACTAAAATTGTGACAGGGCTTTAGGACTCTATTATTCATGACAAATTAAATTTTGTACGAAGCTGTGAGATTGATTGAGGAATATAAGATGTAATTAGGTCCGAAATATTATTCTTTCAACTCTTTTCCACCAACTTGATGGCCCTGAAAAGCGCCGATGGCTTTCTTAGCCTCGATGCGGTCACAGATAAATAGCACTGCGGGATGTTATCAGTTGATTGCCATGGTTCGTGGATGGCGCACAACAGCAATGGGTAGTGGATCACCGGGCACAAGGCGAAATCTGGAAACGATGCTCACTCTTGAAATCTTGAGCGATTTCATAAGTCCGACGCTCGATTCGCAGCAGCTCTTCGGATCAGCAACTCTGGGGGCTTCTGGTATTTCGCTCCTAACGGGCTTGCTTCTTGACCACCGATCACCAGATGCTGGATCGCTAGCTTGAAGGTAAGCAGGGACGGACGTCGCTGCACAGGGTCGGAGGAGCTCGGAAGTAGAAACGGAATGAAACCGAATCCAACGAAGGAAGCATGCTTTATACCCTTAGATTAGCAGATAATGCTCCTCCCTATCGTGCTCTTCTCTTTCTAATCGACCAATCTGGGAAATGCATATGTGCCAATAATGAGATTACTTGAAAATTGCGGAAAATGATTATGCGTGAGAAATTGGTCGAACATGAATGAAAGGGTTGACATTTACTAAATATTCAATAGTTCGCTATTGATATTCAATAGTTTACTTTAATATGAAGGTAAATTCCATGAAGGTAAATTCCATGATCCATGGGTACCAAAATTATGAAAATTGTTCAATGGGAATTTCTTTTCAAAACCATTCTAAACATGTCGCAATTTTGTTACATGTTGATCATTTTCGTAATCGAAGTGTTCTCATAAAATATGGCAAATCAAAGACACTGCCGGAAATTCCACTCTAGTTTACAACCGTTGTAAATTGTTGAGTACTCGCCCCGACGGCACTGCAGCAGCGTCCATGAGTAGTGAATTATTCATGTTTTCAATTAACATATTTTCCTGACAAATGGAAAAATGCTAAGGTTGTTCCAATTTTAAAACCAGACAAAAATCCTGCAGAAGCTTCTAGCTATCGTCCAATCAGTTTGCTTTCCTCCATCAGTAAACTTTTTGAAAAGGTTATTTTGAACAGAATGATGGCCCACATCAACGAGAATTCAATTTTTGCCAATGAACAGTTCGGATTCCGCCATGGACATTCGACCACTCATCAACTTTTACGTGTAACAAATTTGATCCGTTCCAACAAATCTGAAGGCTACTCTACTGGTCTTGCTCTTCTAGACATAGAAAAAGCATTCGACAGTGTTTGGCATGAAGGTTTGATTGTAAAATTGAAAAATTTTAATTTTCCAACATACATTGTTAGAATAATTCAAAGTTATCTGTTAAATCGTACACTTCAGGTTAATTATCAGAACTCCAGATCTGAAAGACTTCCTGTAAGAGCTGGTGTTCCCCAAGGCAGCATTTTGGGACCAATATTATACAATATTTTCACATCTGACTTACCTGAGTTACCTCAGGGATGTCAAAAATCTTTGTTT
Source organism: Aedes aegypti (assembly GCF_002204515.2). Lineage (NCBI taxonomy): Eukaryota > Metazoa > Arthropoda > Insecta > Diptera > Culicidae > Aedes > Aedes aegypti. The sequence continues at coordinate 246,151,183 of NC_035109.1, forward strand.
GCGGATGACACAGGCCTCTCCGCCAAAGGACGAAGCCTGCGTGTCATCTGTAGTCGATTGCAAAAAAGTTTGGATATTTTTTCTTCATACTTGCAAAAATGGAAGATTTCTCCTAATGCTTCCAAAACTCAACTAATAATATTCCCACATAAACCAAAAGCTCTTTATTTGAAACCTTCAAGTAGACATGTTGTCACGATGAGAGGGGTTCCAATAAATTGGTCAGATGAAGTTAAGTATCTAGGACTCATGCTAGATAAGAATTTAACATTCAAAAATCACATTGAGGGCATTCAAGCCAAATGTAACAACTATGTAAAATGTCTCTATCCCCTTATTAATAGAAAATCAAAACTTTGTCTTAAGAACAAGCTTTTGATATTCAAACAAATTTTCAGGCCAGCCATGTTGTATGCTGTACCAATATGGACTAGCTGTTGTAATACCAGGAAGAAAGCTCTGCAGAGAATTCAAAATAAAATTTTGAAAATGATTCTGAGGCTTCCTCCCTGGTATAGTACCAATGAGTTACATAGGATATCCAATGTTGAAACATTGGAACAAATGTCAAATAAAATAATCAATAATTTCAGGCAAAAATCGTTACAATCTTCTATTGCCACGATTAATGCGTTATATGTTTAGGTTAAGTTAGGTTAAGTATATTAAAAACTTTTTTTTTTTTTCTCTTATAAGCAGGTGAAATCAACTCACCTGTAAAAAATCTGAACTGCTACGGCAAATGAAATGTAATATGTTGTTAACAAAATGTTAATAAAATCTTAGATTTGTTTTACCAAATTAGGATGATAGTGTTGTCTAATAACACAGAACACCTAGATATAAGAAATAATGAATGTAATGTTTGGAATGATACTAATAAAGAAATTAAAAAAAAAAAAAAAAAAAAAAAAAGTAGTGAATTATTCATGACAAATTAAATTTGGTACGAAGCTGTGAGATTGATTGAGGAATATAAGATGTAATAAGGTCGGAAATATTATTCCTTCAACTCTTTTCCACAAATTTGATGGCCCTGACAAGGGCCGATGGCAGATAAATAGCACTGCGGGATGTTATAAGTTGATTGCCATGGTCAAACGGGAAATCCTCAACGCAAACAGCAACGGGTAGTGCAACCCCGGGCACAAGTCGTAATCTGGAAACGATGCTCAGTCTTGAAATCTTAAGCGATTTCACAAGTCCGACGCTCGATTAGCAGCAGCTCCTCGGATCAGCAACTCTGGGGGCTTCTGGTGTCTGGTTCCTTAATCTGCTTCTTGACCACCGATGCTGAATTTATCACGAGTCGAAATCTGGGAGCGCGGATAAATTTGCGGCGGCGATGACGATGGCTTGGACGCTTCTCCGAGCGGCAGTAGTTCGCTGCTCGGAGAAGCGCCCAAGCCATCGTCATCGCCGCCGCAAATCAATCTTGCGTCTTCCTCTTCCGACGACACAAATTGGACTGTGAGCAGTGTTGCCACATTTTTTCCGACTCTCATCTGTGTTTTCAGCTAAAAAAATCTTTTTTATCTTAAGTCAACCTCGAAAAATCTTGGTAAAAATCTGTGACGCAAAAATATCTAAAATTTTCATTTTTTAGGTCAAAAAGATTTTTTGCGAACGTATTATAACTGATTTGGGCATGTTAACAATTTCCATTTTATACCTTTTCTTCTAAAAGTAAGTTAAAAGTACGTAATAGTTTCTAAAATATTAAAATATATAAGTTTTTGAGAAAAACTAAACAGAGAAATTGCATTTCTGAGTTAAATCTTCCAAAACCGTGTCCAAAACTCATGAAATATCCTAAAATCTTAAAAATATTTTTTATCTCAAAAATCTGTGATCTGTGATTACAGATATCTGTAGGCGAAAACGGGAAAAAATCTGTGTAATGACAGATAAATCTGTGTATGTGGCATCACTGACTGTGAGGCGGATGCAAAAGCAAAGCGAGAATGACTCGCCCGACCGTGTTCACAGTCCGAGCGCAAAAAGAAAACTGAGGGAAGAAGCAGGGACCCGTTTGCTTTTATAGTGGGAAGCAGGGATGCCAAGTCAATTTTTCAAAAATCTGGAAGATTTTGAAAATTTGTCTGGAAAAGTCGTATATGGAGAACCTTACAAATTATTTACAAAACTTTACAAATTCACTACAAATTTTACCTGGATCTTCCAGATTTTTGTAAAATGAGGCCTTAAAAATCTGGAATATTCCAGACAAATCTGGAAGGTTGGCAACGCTGGTGGGAAGCGAAACCGTAGAATAATGGTTGGATAAGAAAGGAGGCAACGTTCATCAACGTTTCAATAGTTTAACAACAAAATTCACTTATTGGAAATATTACTAACGATGCGTAGATACATTTCTGATCGAATGATACTAAAATCATAATACAGTCGACTCTCCACATCTCGATGTTCTACATCTCGATATCTCTCCTTATGTCGATGATTTCATAAGTCCCTTCAGTCTGCATACATTTTCACTCTCCATATCTCGATATCCTCCTTATCTCGATATTTCTATATCTCGATGTGTTTCTGTTTATTTTCCGTTCTCAATTTTCTCTCCGTATGTCGATATGACCAATATCGAAGGTTACTAGACCAAAGTTTTGGGATTCAAAACAAATTAGGAGCGCAACATGACGTTTATTTGTGTATAACTTTCTTGGCAACGGAGTGTTTTTCAATCTAGTATTCATCAAAAATTTGTTCTTTGTCTCGATCTCTCCCTATCTCGATGGTCCCTTCGATATCGAGATGTGGAGAGGCGACTGTAATTGGTTCATAAACAACTGAGTTATTAACGTTCAAAATCTCCCCTAATTTCGTTAAATGTCTCTTTTTCCGTATTTTTAAAGTGCACCCCAATATGGAAATCAAAGACGTAGTTCTACCAAAATGTTGTAATAATAGTGATTTAAATATTCTCAGTTTGACATCACTTGATAGCATATTGGCAGTGCGTCTGAGACTACGAAGTCCGTTGTAAATTTTGCTGCATTGTTGGTTTACGTGACCGTCCCATTCCAAGTTATTTTGCATGATAATACCTAATACCTAATTTGGAGGCGTTTTCCAAAACGCTCAAATGACAAAACATAATTTTTAAATGCCAATAAAAAAAATCAATATCCTCATTACAAAAAAAAATGTCTTCAAAATGAAATATAAACACGCGTGTTCTTTTCACTTAATTGATTAACAAATATGAAATAATTACTTGAGTCCCCTATACCTTCTATTCTATCCGGTCAGATTATCAAAACTATGCGAATGATAAAACGGGTGTAATACAGAAACATTGATCTGATCGCATTAGTTACCAGTGAAATTTCATTACTTTTGCAGCAAACTTCCATTATCCATTATTTATCTAATTTCAAAGATTTTCAAAGACTAATTTCATAGCTCTTCAAAGACCGATCACTGCTGGTATTCAAGGAACGCACAAGAATTTTTGTTATGGAACGAACCTCCTTGTTCAAAAATGGCCTTGTTGTTAATGATAAGCAAGAGGTTTTTCGTAATTTATGGTGGATAATTTAACAGCAGTGCAAGGGTATACGTTCAAAGAACGCATTCAGTGCATATCAGGCAGTGTACATTTATTACGTAACGCTAAAATTGAAAATCTTTGACCCCTCCGCTTTTTGTATGAAAATTTTCAAAATTGTGTCGAAACACTTGAGCCTACCGCCCTTTTAGCGTTACTTAATTTTTGGACGCCGCCTTAAAGACTGTGATGAACTAATTTTGAAGTATCAATGTTCTGCAACTTTTTCAATGCTCTTAGAACATTAGTTTGAGAAATAGATTCGGTTTCATTATGAGCGAAGAATATCAATTATTTGGTTTAGGGGAAATGAGGGTAAAATGAACAAGTTTTTGTTTTACGGTTATTATGCTATAAATCTATGTAAAATAAAGAACCATCATTAATTCTCAGACCAAGGAACTATTTCGACAACGAATCTAAAGACGATCTAGAACTGCCAAAAGCTGGAAAAGTAAACAAGTACATTTCTCAGTTTTCTCATATCATGAACATTTTTACTCGTGAAACTTAAGGTTTTATGACTGAAACCATCAAAAATCGACTGAACTGCGTAGCTTATCATATCTTTAAAGTATTTATGATTGGTAGACGGAAATTGAAAGCATTGTTATCTTCTAAACTCGCAAAACAAATGAATTGTTGTTGTTGATTCTTCGGGGGTGAACCACTCGTGACGGGGGGCACCGGGGCAGGGCGAATACAACTGGATTTTATTCCAGATGCCGAGAGTTTACCGGAGAAAAATACAAAGGTAGCCATTCAAATGGGCGCGGCTAAAGTTCCATCGATTCCGGAATGTTGTGAGATCTGCGTTGATCGTGTATCAGATTCGAATGGAGTTGAAGAAAAGTGTAGAGAAATCTTGAATCAAAATCAATATTCCCGAAGGTTTCTTAGAAAAACCCTTCAAATAACTCTGCAAGATGAATGCGGACATTCTTTTATGGAATGGAACACTGGAGAAATTTCTTATGAAGAGCTTCTCAGGTGAATTTCGGACCTCTTTGGCACCGATCAAATCTTTTTTTTTAATCTGTCCAGAAGCAAGCAATTACATTAAATCGCATCTAAGACTCCACTTTGACAACTATAATTGAATGAGAAGGGGTTTTACTTCATTCGTAGCGTTATGTTTCATATAAAAGGTTAACCACACAAAACTAATGCGGAAATAGTCGAAAGTTGTTATTTTGTGAGAAATTGGTGTATAATGCCTTTGAAGACGTTAGAGCACACACCACCTCCCACCACATGATGGAAATTCTGGCTATGGACATTACTTCTTTAAAATGGTTTTGAATTTTACGTAATGAGTAAGTAACCAGTCGTCAAGTGCAATATATAAGCACAGATCTGTGCATATTTATAGCTCAAAATGCTACAGATGGTTTATGACCAGGTCCTATTATCGTAACAATCAGCGTGAGTGCTATCGTACCTACTACGAACTATGGTTCACGCCGCGGCATCTTAAACCGCGATTTAATGACCTCTAGAGGCGGCACATGCCGAGGCTATAGGTTAACCGTAATCTGCGATTTCTTAAGGCACCGCTTTTAGCAATGTGTACAAATACGCTACCGCCTCCACCACCATTTGCTACTTCATTTATGTGTTTCGGTTCATGCATGTGGCCCGCATATAGGATCATTAACTTTTGCTATGAATGGTAGCACTTGTTTATTATTATTGTGAAACGGTCAAAAGTTACACCAATAAAAGTTCCGCAACCAGATTTTAGAGCTGCAATAGGACAAACGCAAACTAACGCGTTTCGCCGATAGTTTGATTAGAAGAAGCTATTAAGTTGAGACATTTTTTTAATTCCTTTATTAGGATTATTCCAAACATTACATTCATTTCTTGTATCAAGGTGTTCTGAGTTAGAAAACACTTCATGATTTGGTAAAACTAAATGAAGCTATTATTTACATTTTGTTAACAACCTATTACGTTTCATTTGCCGTAGCAGTTCAGAATTTTTACAGGTGAGTTTATTTCATATAATAGGAAAAAAAAAGTTTTCTATAAGCTCAACCTAAATTAACATAAAAATATAACGCATTTTTCGAGGCAATAGAAGATTGCAACGATTTGTGTCTAAAATTATTAATAATTTTATTCGACATTTGTTCCAATAATTCAACATTCAATGTTGTTTGTAACTCATAAGTACTATACTAGGGAGGAAGCTTCATAATTATTTTCAAATTTTTATTTGAATCCTTTTTATCTAGCATGAGTTCTTGATACATAAATTCACCTGACAATTATTGGAACCCCTCTCATCATGATAACATGTTTACTTGAAGGTTTTAAATATTGAGCTTTTGCTTTATTATAGGTTGAGTTTTGGAAGAATAAGGGGAAATATTTCATTCTCCCTGGAGGAAAAGGCCTGTGTCATCTGCAAACAAAGATTTTTGACATCCCTGAGGTAAATCAGGTAAGTAAGATTTGAAAACATGATAATATATTGGTTCCAAAATGCTACATTGAGGAACACTAGCTCTTACAGTCTTTCAGGCTTAGAGTTCTGAACTAGCAGTGTACGATTTGACATGCAACTTTGGATTATTCCAAAGTTGGAAAATTTAAGTTTTTTAATTTTAAAATCAAGCCTTTATGCCAAACACTGTCGAATGCTTTTTCTAAGTCTAGAGGAGCAAGACCAGTAGAATAGCCTTCAGGTTTGTTGGAACTTATCAAATTTGTTACACGTAAAAGTTGGTGAGTGGTGCCCATGACGGAATCTGAACTGTTCATTGGCAAAAATTGAATTTGCATTGATGTGGACCATCATTCTGTTCAGAACGACCTTCTCAAAAAGTGCACTGATGGAGGAAAGCAAGCTGATTGGACGATAGCTGGAAGCTTCTGCTGGATTGTTGAACAGATTTAAAATTTGTACAACCTTGGCAATTTTCCATTTGTCAGGGAAATATGCCAAATGAAAACATTTGTTAAATATATCAACCATGAATGGTAAATATATCAACCATGAATGAGGCCCAGATAGCCGTAGCGGTAAACGCGCAGCTATTCAGCATGACCATGCTGAGGGTCGTGGGTTCGAATCCCACTGGTCGAGGATCTTTTTGTAAAGGAAATTTTCTCGATTCCCAGGGTATACAAGTATCTTCGTACCTGCCACACGAGATATACACATGCAACAATGGTCAATCGGCAAAGAAAGCTCTCAGTTAATAACTGTGGAAGTGCTCATAAGAACACTAATCTGAGAAGCAGGCTATGTCCCAGTTGGGACGTAACGCCAGAAAGAAGAAGAAGATGAATGGTAAGCTACTTTCTGTAAGTTTTTTGATAAGGATGTAAAAAAAATCAATTTTCGCCAGGGATTTTCATATATTTAAATTGTTTAATAATAGTTCTCACTTCTTCCAAATCAGTCTCTCAGGAATTTCTCTGAATTGAGAATGTTGTAATTTTTTTCTAGATATTTCTATATAGATTTAATTAGAAATTACTCCACAAATTCTGGGATTCCTTGACAAGTTTGGAGGCACATAAAACACTAAGTTTAGAAGCAGGCTCAATTCATTTTATTTGTACTCGGTCAAAATTTCGGAAACATGATAAGGTACGATTCATATCTTCGTACCTTCGAAGAAAAAATAAATTCCAATTCGATGATAACTTCACCCTTCAGATCACCGTAGTGTCAACCAGAGTTGCCGGACCAGATATCTTGCACTCTTCCTGTGCCCCATCCATTAACTTCAGGACGAACCACCTAACTGTGATTAGCGCCACTTTGCTCCGGCTAGCCGATAATCTGAGCGGGCGCGCAAAAATCACTGACCAGCGCAAATCATCCCGCACAGTTTGCGGTGGTAAGTACATAAACTTGTTGCAGATTACACGTTGCATACATGTGTTATCGGCAGGCACATGAGCTTTCAGGTTTTGCTCAGTACCTTTTGCGTTAAGCCGCACCGGTAAGCCCAAAACAGCTTCCAGATTCCAAATTAAGTATTTTCCGCTTATCAGCTCGCAGCAGCCAGCTTCGTCCTCAAGGCGATGGGCAAATGTGACGCGACGCGCCAGCCAGCGGCTGGTTCTGCGCAAAAGCTTCAGACGAAGGTTAAGTTCAGCAGGCTCAAGATGGCCCTCGAGATTTCTCGAAGTGGATGCTGTAGGAAATGCGTAAGCCGTAAGAATGTTGCTGACAAAGTAGGGAAAGAGGATTTCTGATCTCCGGGAGCATAAATTCATTGGCAACGTTGGTGACGAAGGCTCTGGATTTCGCACGTGTTATTATCAGCGTAAAATTCATTGCCATGCACCGTGGAAAATAACTGGCAAGTTTTTTTGAAAGAGGAAAACAAATTATTACTAACTAATTGCGGAAAAGCTCAAAAACTTGCTATGCACTTTGAAAGTGCGCACAATTTCAATTTAGGACTTACTAGTCCAATTGAAAATCAAGTTACTCAGGACTTCGAAAATATTCTCAATCAAGAGAACGTTTTTTGGGGGGCCTGTAGCCTTGAGGTTACGCTTCCGCTTCATAAGCGGAAGGTCATGGGTTCGATTCCCAGCCCCTCCACAAAAAACCCATCCAGCCACCAGAAGACGCCTCACGGAGCACATCCATCCTCCGTCAGTATCAGATGGTGACTGAGACAAACTGACCCTCTTCGCAGGCAGCTAGCCTCACTAATAGCAGAGCTCTCTCCTACCTGCTCGGTGTGAGAGTAAAAGAGTAGGATAGAGTTAATCTAGATGTAAATATAGATAAGTTGAAAATTGATCTGTATCGATAAAGCAGCTACAGATCAACTGAGTCCGGCACAGTAGTGGCCACGAGCACGGAGTGCCTATAAAAAAACGTTTCTGAAAATGCCTTTGAGACTGATTTGGAAGAAGTGAGAACTATTATTGAAAAATTCAAAAATATGAAAGCTCCTGGCGATGATGGAATTTTCTATATCCTCATCAAGAAACTTCCAGAAAGTAGCATATCATTTTTAGTTGATATATTTAACAAATGTTTTCAATTAGCATATTTTCCTGACAAATGGAAAAATGCTAAGGTTGTTCCAATTTTAAAACCAGATAAAAATCCTGCAGAAGCTTCTAGCTAACACTAATTACATCAAACCCGCAGAATACCGGGGATAAACTCGTCAGATTGATGAGCTTCCTCGCATAAAACGCTTCTTTTTTGAGTTCATTTGTACATTTTATTTCGTCCCGTACATTCGTACAAAGTAAGTCGAATCAATCCGTAGCAGCTGTCAAATCAACATTTGTTATCATAAGTTAAGTCGCATAAGATTACAGGTTAGTTCGGTAGAATATTTATACACTCGCATTGTTTGTTATTATTCATCACATAATATATTCACGCATATCGCCTCCACTTTTGTACGTAGAAGGCCTTTTCGCTACATTTTATAAGTGAAATGTTGCACATACAAAGCCTCCAGGCGATTTCGTTATACGTAGTAATCCTTTATAAGAGAGATTCGCGGAAGCTGACATTTCTGTCAAAGTGTGAGCCAATCGAGCAGCGAGGACTGTCAAAGTGTGAGCCAAACGAACATGCGTTATGTTTGTTTTGAACTTTTCTTGAAGAGTAATGTAATCTGCTTGAAATTATTTCGGTAAAAGTAATTTTGCATGAAGCAAAACAATGAAATATTTTTCTTTTTTAATTTTTTGTCAATGCGATTTTTAGTCATTGATTTTTTGGCTGTTTATTAGTATGGATATGTAGCTCAAAGATGTATATCGAAACAAAATACACTTTTTAGCGATGAGGAAGTCATGTCCGTGTTACAATATTATTCTTGGTGCGGAGAAAAATCAGCACTGCTGGTCAGTTGCCAAATCATTCCATTTAACTTCCGCTTATCTCTCTATAAAGGATCACTAGTTATAAGTACCTTTTGTTTGTCTGGATGTTGTCTAATAACACAGAACACCTAGATATAGGAAAAATACATTCAAACGAAATTGTAACCATATGCCGCAGTAACAAGAAATTTCATTGTAAATTAAGTAGCACAGTCAACCATAAGAGAGCACTAATAAAAGCAGGGATGCCAAGTCATTTTTAGAAAAATCTAGATGATTTTAAAAAATCTGCCTAAAAGAAGTCTGGATCTTGTATATTGCATATGGATACCCTTACAAAATCCATTTAATTTTTTATTTGAACCTTTCAGATTCAAATGGAATGGAGCCTTGAAAAAAGCTACCAGGAAATTGCTGAGCCCTCTAAAATGTAAAGAGCGTAGTCTAGGCATTTCGAACCCCACCAGCGCTGCTGGAATTGGTTGTTCATAATCAGCGGGACGTTATCGATCATTCCGGAGATGGTGCTCTAGATCGAGGTGCCATGGAGTCGTCACGGTGGTGGACCATTACTGATGTTTAGCGGACTACACTGTAAAAGTTCCAAAAGGTGGTAGGGTTGACCTTTAGCGAGCGGGCACTTGGCGTACCAAGGGACGGCCAAAATAACGGTCAACGGGCTTCCAAACATGAAGAAGTCTTCAACTTCAAAGTCGAATTTCAATATATCCCAAAAACCGCTAGTAGAGGAAGATCTTCGCGGGGACGGTTGTTGTTGTTGTTGTTATTTGAGAGGGACTTTAACCCGAGGGTCATTCGTCCCTAAGCGCGGGGACGGTGCTGTCCTCAACTTTTTCACGTTTAGGTCATTATCTTCCACACGCTGCGAATTGGACTATCGAACACTCAGGGGCAAATGTACTATCGATAAACATAGGAACCGCTTATGAAAATTTGCCACAAGAAATCGGCTTGAAATTCATAAATATAAAAATAGTTTTCGCGGCAACCTGGAATCGAACCAAGAACCTTGCGTTCGATAGGCTCGTGCGTACACCCCGTGCCTATCGACGTTTTGATGGGGAGTGATGCTGAAACGATACATAAAGCGTTCGTATTGCAATAATCGTTCCACCTTTCATAAGGCAAAATGTATGAATTTCGATAGTCCAGTTCGCTGCGTGTAGGGTCAGTGTTCCCTTAGTAGACAGTCCCCTATAGTCCGACTAGTGGCTTTTTTCGGCCGTTTCACTATTAAACATTTCAAAGTATTTTTTGACATGAAGGACAGGAGCTATTTATCTAAGTACCATTGATACACAGCTTGATTTTGTTCAACAAATTATCGAAATAATTAGTTTTGCTTGAAATTTGAGCTCCCTTGAGCCTATAGTAAACCTATTGTTCCTATAGTAGCACTACTGAGAAAAAACTGTTTTTTATTACACGAAATTATTGATAAATTAAGAACTTTTTATACATCAAACGAAAGCTTTTGATCCACACTTTAAAGGAAAAATATAAAAGTTTTGTAAAAATACGGTTTTGATTAGTATTTTGCCAACGCCGTGGTGCTAGTGCTACTATAGGAACAAAAATTAGAAATAGTGCTACTATAGGCACATTTGTTCATTAGTGGCATAAGCGATAATAAATACAAACATATGAGTTTTCGTAGTTTTCATATTTTTCCTCCAAATTAAGATTAAAAGCTTTCAGATGGTGTAAAAATAATGACTCTAGCGTTATTTTTTGATTTTATATGAATATTTGTTCTTAGCTATGCGGCTATTGGTACATCGACCCTCTATGTATTTTTGTTTTCATGTACGTGCATCACCAACACATGTATTAAAAATATAGCTTCCACACATCTGCCTTTTCAGTACATGTATTGGATGTATAGCAGCATACAAAAAAGACGATAGGTTGCAAACCAGACTCGAACCATGATCTTCTGATTAACATATCATGTATCTACTGCTCCAAACTCACTGCTTGGAGAAGATTTTTCCGAGGCCGATGTAGTTTTATGTTTCATATAAATCGTACACTCAGGCAAATGGACTATCGATAAACATAGGAACCCCTTATGAAAATTCGCCACAAGAAATCGGATTGAAATTGATAAATTTGCCTTATGAAATCAGAATTTGAAAACAAAAAACGTTTTCGCGTCAACCTGGAATCGAACCAAGAACCTTGCGATCAATAGGCCCGAACGTAAATCACGCTTCTATCGACACCTTGAAGTGGGCTGATGCTAAAACGATACATAAAGCGTTCGTATTGCGATAATCGTTCCATTTTTCATAAGGCAAAATGTATGAATTTCGATAGTCCAGTTCGCAGCGTGTATGATTACACGATGGTGTAATAATAAAAAAAAAATCCATCCAAGTCATTTTATCTCACGCGAATAAGGAACAAAGTTTAAAATGGTCAACCGTGACAGAGATTGGTAGGTTTGGAGCCAAGTTGAATAGTTACACGGAAAAAATGAAGTATCCAAAAGTTAGTTTATTCACTCAATTCGGGGGTTTAGTGCGTTAACCTAATTTTGAGTTGATGGGGTAGAAGTTGTTTCCATTTGCAGCCATGCGAAAAAATACCACTGGCTAAGTTCTTTTCACTCAACCGGTAGATCAAATAACTCAACTTCCACTTCTATGGCACTTACTCAAATTTGAGGTAAGGGGTCATGCACAAATTACGTCACGCTCCGAAGAGGGGAGGGGGTCAAGCCAAGCGTAACAAGCCTTACAATAATTTAGGAGGACTCACACAAAAAACGTGACAAAGGGGGAAGGGGATGGGGTCAAAAAAGTTGAAATGTAGCGTGACATAATTTGTGCACCATCCCTAACGCACTAAGATTCGGTTTTGCTCTCTGACACAGGGATTGAATCCTGAGAAAATTGAAAGAATCTCTCACGTATCGTCTTCTGTAACTATCGTAACATGCTGCACATTATGAGTGACTGTTTATCGTATACTGCTACAACTTTGATCAGATTGGGGGGTAGTAATGCATGATAAAACCCCTCTAAATATGCTCCAAGCCTGGGGGCACTATTACTATTGAAAGTTTGTGGATTGTTTATCGTGCCAGTAAAGAAAAACACCTATCCCCAACGGTAAACAAGTGAGAAAAATGGATTTTATCATCGCTCTCTCTTTGGGGCTCTCGCTCGCTGCTTCCATTTATCAGACTTGTTACACCTTGCGATACAACGACGATCGTGGACCGCAACATATGGAATGTTTTTCCTTGCTTGCTTTGGTCGTGCTTCATACTCAAATGAGAGCGAATTCTGCAATGCCTGCTCTGACACCAATAGAAGGTGCAAATGAAATATGGAGAGAAAAATAACTCAAAAATAAGTTTTGAAAAAAACTCAAATATGGATTTTCCGTTTTCTTCGTGTAAGTATACCAAAACACAATTTATTCTCAAAAATTCGGACTTTTGGAGTGTGAAAAATAATGTTTATGTTTGAAGAACAGCTTTTCTTACGATTTTTTATAAAGGCTATTTAGCTCGTTAACCAGAAGCATTGTTCGACCTTATATTTTCATATAATCGTAAAATAGTAGTTTTACGATGCACAGAAAACCGATTATGATTTCATTGATAAATAAAAAAAATATTTAGCATAAACAACGTGTCCACTTTATGTCGAGCACTCGACACTGAAGAAGTCTGTAAGTCACAGACGAAATAGGCCTATCTGTCAAGATAAGCAACACATATTAGAGTTTAAAGGTATTTTCTCGCCTTACTAGTGATTTTAGTATTTTATTTTTTTTTGCAAAAAGTGAAGTGTTAAAGTTCAAATTGTAGTTTTATAAAAAAAAATATTTTTTGGACTTAAACAAACGAAAAACATTGAAAAATTGAGTAAACATGTGTTTTTGGCCTAAACTAAAGCTTTTGGCACTAAAATTGGGACAGGGCTTTAGGACCCTATTACCCATATGTTTTTGAAATCGTTTGAAAAAAATGGCAGAGATATCGACAAAAACTAATTGCAATCGTCCAAGGTGATTCCAAACTTTTGCATGATACATATATTATGCTAAGGGATGACCCCTAAATATTGCACGATGACTTAAGGTGAAGCAATTTTCAAAACAACTTCCAAGATTGCACTAAAACTTAAAAAGCACTAAACTCACGAAGGAAGCATTCAACAACAGTGTACTTTTTATTTTGGCCTTGTGCACTTGCAGAACTAAGTGAATCGAGCATAGAAGTTTGAAGTTTGTCTTCTCATACAAATGTTCATAATTTTCTAGTACATTTCTTCCTGACATATTTATTTAACACAACCACAAAGCTAACTCATTTTTCTTCTAATGATCAGCAAAAAATATTAAACTTGAACACAACTCACGTTATGCAGCTGCAATTTAGATTGAAAGTTCATATGGAGACTGTTATGTCTTTATTTTTCAATATGATACTGCACCAACTGCATATTTTGTCCACTACAATTTCAAACGAGGTGTGTTTATTTTTATATACATAACGAAATGCAGATTAAAATATGACTATATGAATCCATACAGCACAGTTATGCTAAATTCTGTAAATTCCAGTTTTGTACTATTATACATACTATATGACTGCTAATAGGGGTGGTTCAAAATGTAAAAAGTTTGGAATTCCAATCTCCCATATAATTCTTAGGGGTCGTTCATAAACCACGTGGTCATTTTTTCTGACTTTTTAGACCCATCCTTCCCTCGCGTGGTTTTGGCCAATAAATACCCTCTCCCAAAAAAAAATATTGGTAGGGTAGAAGCAAATTACAATTGACCATAGCGCCAATTGTTAGCCATAGTGGATTACACACCGTTTTATACAGCAAACTAGCCTGACATATTTCGTGTAAGGAAGGACACATTCATATCACAGAGCAACATGATGAGAAGTCAATGTGATGTAACTCGAGTTAAAAATTTGGTCGAAACTGCTTTTGGTGGCCGATATTGACAAACTTGAATTTCTATGTGATTCTTCTCGTTTCCGATATTGTTCGTACTTAATATGGATTAAAAGCTCTTATTTGTTTTATTTTTTGATCATGCAGGTTTTTTCATATATTTTTGTTTATAAATATTTTACTTCAGGCTGGCCAAAACCGGCCAAGATTTCTGCTAATGCTTCCAAAACTCAACCTATAATAAACTAAAAGCTCTATATTTAAAATCTTCAAGTAGCTATGTTGTAACGTTAAGAGGGGTTCCAATAAATTGTTCGGTTGAAGTTAAATATCTAGGGCTCATGCTATACATATAAAAAAAATTAACGCGAGAATTTCTGTTTTTCATATACCCATGTGCTAGTATAGTGTTAAGAACAACATGTCTTTATAATAATACAGAGTGTTGTTGCAGCCAGTATTTAAAAAACATCCTGGCACAGCTGATCAAAAGTGCAAAGAATCCGTCTCTCTATATCCAGATAGAAATGCTTAGAAATAAACGAAAGCATGTGAAAGTAAGTAATAATTCCATTTTGTCAGGCGACAAATTAATCTTACTAACTGCAGACAAGTGGTTAAGATCTTCGAACATCTTGAAGAGATACGATAATCTGCATAAAGGCAACCACCAGACGGCTTGCAACCACAACCTGTGCTGTCGTGATGAGTGAAGGTAACCTGAAATCACAACAACCATTTTCATCCCATCTTAAATGAACGAAATCAATCTCAACGTAGTGCAAGCGAGGCTGCGCTTCTGATCGAATCAAAATGTCGTGCTATCTATCAATCGTTAATCCATCAATCAGATCTACGATGGGAAATTGTTTGACATCGACACGGCACGTTCACGTAGATGTTGGTTGAGATTATCGTTTTCAAATGAATGCATTGCATAAAACAAAATTGATGGCATGCATTTATGGGTATCTAAGAAAAACCCCTTTTAAGAGTATGAGGTTTTGGGGAGGTGGCTTACACTAAGTACAAGCATTTACCATATACTTCCACCTGCTTGCCAGTAAGATGCTCATTAATAGCAAACGCGGATGGCGGCCTGCCGCAGTAAGTCTCCATCGTTAAGCCCCAGTTTAAGCCGAAATATAGAGCTCTAAGTCTAAACCGAAACTCGAATGATTACTCTCCATAACGATCCATCCGGCGGTTGGCCCATAGGTACCACCTTCATGCATGTGCTACAGATACGTCGTCGACTGTGGAACAATGGCTTCCATTACTTGTAACCGTAGCCCAATTCACACGGATTTATTATTTTTTATTGCCGCCACTGCCAACTGATCCACGGGGCGGCGTCCACGACAGTAGAGTAAGGTGGGGCAAAAGTTCAACGTAAAAGCGGATGAAAAAAGTTATCTCAAAACATTTTAACAAGAACATAATCATCAGTCATCAATTCACTAGTTTTTGTAGTTGCAGAATACATATTTTTTCTTGAATTAAAAAAAAATCACAGGAATCATATGTATGTGAAATTTATGTTTTCATAAATTCTAAATTTAATTCATATTTATGGTTTATAAATGATTTATTTTATTTAAAAAAATATTATCAGTTTTCCTTTATCTAAAAAAACTTTGCAGGCCGCATTCTACAAAGAAAAGGGTAAAGTTAAAATACATAAAAATAGAAGTTTTCCACAAAACTTTAGAGATATTATGTACATTGTGCAAGTTTTTTCTTGAGATAATTTTCTGTCCATAAAATCATAACTTTTCGAATCGATTCCATTTTTCATTGGAACATTCATGTTTCAATATACAGCTACTATGGACCAAAAACGGATTTAAAAAATATTTATTCAAAAACTAATATACCTCAATTCATCTTTTCGATAGGCCTAGCACACACCTGATGTAGTGGTTAGAACACTCGCCTCTCACGCCGAGGACCTGGGATCGAATCCCATCCCCGAGATAGTCACTTCTGGGTGAAAGTCATAGTGACGACTTCCTTCGAAAGGAAAGTAAAGCCGTTGGTTCCGAAATGAGCTAGCCCATGGCTTAAAATCTCGTTAATAAGGATAGGAAAATAAATAAAATCCTCAAAAGAAAACTTTGCCCCACTTCACTCTATACGGCGGAAGCAATGTGGAGCCTAAGAGCGAACGATATCGTGGTTGTTCTGCCCCAACTACCACGCTGGCTGACACACTAGGGTGCTATAGACCGTTGGCCATGTCAGCTACTCGGCTACCTTACTTAAGACTTGACGCGGCGGTGGGGTTCGACTAGAGAGAGTGCCACTTATGGTTGGGATCTTTATCAGCAACTTCGAAATAAGACAGTAAGTGAAAGAAACCCACCCTGCACTGGGTAGTAAGTAAAATCATCGGTCATCTGCAGTATAAAAGTAACAAATCATAATGGCCATATGTTAAGTAGTCAGTTGGAAACTATTCCTAACCACAGTACCGTAACCCGGGGGCAAATTGATCACTATTTTATAACTCTTTGTTGTGTTATCCTTCAGAGTTCAAATTTTGTCAAATAAATTTCGACAAAACCAATACTTCATTGATCTTTATCAGTTTATGTTATCGAATTTTCATGAAATAATATTTAACATATCATAAAACGAGTTTCAATATCAAAAAATCAAATGAGCCTCTGGGGCAAAATGGATCATCATATAACAAAGCAGGTTTAAGAATAAAAAAATCTACTAAATTTGAGTCTCCTGAATCCGAAAATGATGTCGAAATTCTTACAACTCGAGTATTTGATCATTTTATTGCAAAATTAAAATTTGAAAATCTGCCTAATACGCCTAAATGTAGGCAATTTGCCTTGAAATAAGCACATTATTTGAGAATAAATGGTTTTATTAGCAAAATACTATGCTTGATATGCTGAATGATATCAGATATGAGTTCAGTAGTCCATACTTAAGCTTACACAACATTTTAAACACTCAAAGTTGATATGTACGCATAGTACCAGTGGAATGCTAAGCACCGACATTTCCAGCTGTATTGCTTACACCTTCAAAAAAAGTGAATATTTCTATGCAAAACTGACCCTAATAAAAATGAAATACTTCAAAATCACCATTAGACATCTATAAATGAGAATACATGGAATGTCTGTGGTGCCAGCGAAACCTTCAGTATCCTTGGAAGGAAGTTTGTTTTGGTATCGACCTGATCAAACTCGCCCCAGTGATCAATTTGCTCCCGGATTACAGTACCTAAGTAGTACAAAACGTAGTAAGGAACCCCGGGGCAAGTGAGAATCCGGGGTAAGTGGGACATTCCGTAATAGATCGTTTAGGAAAAGTTTTTCAATGGGGTATTCTTCTAGAAAGTTGAAGATGGAATGATAAGAAAAGTATTTAGTTCAAAAATATTTGTTATTTTAATTACCATGTGCTCCATGTAACTGTTGTCAGCTCAGCACCATTTTCAACTTGCATGATAAATTGTGACACGTTTCACGTTCTGCATTGGCTCGCAAAAAATAATTGTGCAATAAATCGAGTTACCATCGGTAAGCTACAAATTTAAGTATTGTTACATGCTGCTTACAATAAACAGGTATTTTGTTTTCATTTCATATGAAAATTTCTATAGTCTAACTTACCCCAAAATATCTCTATACCCGGGGTAAGTGACACCTATTGAAACAAGCACCAGAACCAAAACTTTTCCTACACGTTTCAAACATTTTCCCAGAGAGTAACAATAAAACATTCAAACGAATGATTTTTATCAAAATAAGAAATCAATATTATATTACCTAATTGTTGAATAGGGAAAAAATAACTTTTTTTTCTAATATTTTCTTCTATTTTTATATTTTTTGATATGAATTTAATATTGAACGAAGACAGAGATAAAATTTAAAATACATCATGAGAACGATTACTTTTTTTTGTCAGTAGCGATAGGGGTAGTACTGGCACTTTTAATCTGCCCTAAGCTCCTTCCCAGCATTTGCTTTTATAAGCCTCTATTGCGTTCATCACACAGACGTTCCTAAGCAAATGGTCACTGTGTACCCTAGCAGCAATCAGCCCTTACCGTAGTTTTGCAGTCTACTAGTTCAGACTATTATCAAACTATGATAAGGCCTGAAATGCTACTAGAGTGGTTAAAGTGAAGAACGAAATAGTTTTAAGCCTTAAAACTGGTTCTGGACTTAGGTTGGCGGCTTTTCAATTTTACTCCCAATTGACAGCCGCCCTCCACCCTTGTTGATCACACGTTGGCTTTGAAACTTAACCACCATTACTGATTAGTACAAACAGTGGCGCGGGAAGTGGGTAGGACAGGTAGGACATGTTCATTCATTATTTAGTTAACATCTACACAGATAACACTGAATCAACAATTTCACGCCACAATACTCGGTTCGTGGCCGCATCTCTCCATCCTCGGTTCTGCCCCACGCTCGTCAAATCGATACGCACTTGATCCGCCCACCTAGCTCGCTGCGCTCCACGCCTTCTTGTACCAACCGGATCCGAAGCGAACACCATCTTTGCAGGGTTGCTGTCCGGCATTCTTGCAACATGCCCTGCCCATCGTATCCTTCCAGCTTTGGCCACCTTCTGGATGCTGGGTTCGCCGTAGAGTTGGGCGAGCTCGTGGTTCATCCTTCGCCGCCACACACCGTTCTCCTGCACACCGCCGAAGATCGTCCTAAGCACCCGACGTTCGAAGACTCCATGGGACATGTACTACGACATGTACTACGTACAAAAACACCTGGGTAGGACAGTCAAAGGATTGTCCTACCCATGATTCATCGATTTGTTATCTAGAAATAGTTGAGGAAATTAGAACATCCTCACTGATTGTAAAGACAAGCAATTTGATAACAAAAGTTGATCCAATGTATGATCCTAAAGACAGGACTGGTTGTAGGTCTCTTTTCAGAGACTTCGTCTCTATTTCGATGCAAGTTCCTAAAAAGTCTCTATTTTTAATGAAAGGTTTCTAAAGTATCTATTTTAACCAAAATGGTGCTTGCTTTGAATCCTGTTGCAAAATTACACAGGCTCCAAAGAAACTTTCAGAGATCATACCAGATTCAAGAGGCTTTTTGAGAATTTCGTCTAAGATTTTTGAGAAGAGTTTTTTTTTTTCAAGAAACGCTGCAAGAAATACTCCGCTTGTTCATGTGGATTTCTTTGCGAATTGATCCACGTTTCCTCCAAAAAATCCAAATTTCCTTGAATTCATTTCTTGGAATTTTCAGGCATTTGATCCAAGTATTAACTCCCTGTAGTTTTACAAAAAAATTCTTGAAAAGTTTCTCAAAAAATTTCCATGTGTCCATGATGTCCCAGGAAAATCGATAGATGAATCACTATAAAAAATAAATATAAAAATAAAAACCTTAGAGGAATAAAGATTTTCTTTAAAAATTGTCACAGAACTTTTGGAAGATTCCAGATGATTTCTGAAATAATCTTTGGATAAATTCATTTAACTGGTTCTTCTTGGGAAAATCCTGGCCGAATTCTTGAGGTATTTTAAATAAAATTCTTAAAGAAATTCCCTTGGAAAATTCGTTTGAAAATTCCTTTGGAAATAATCACTAAATGAACTCCTTTAGAAATTTTCGGAGTAATCTATTAACATAAATATCTGAAAAATATTGTGATAAAATTCCTAGCAAAAATCATGAAAGACACATAGGGGAATTCGGGGTAAAACCGACACCCTAAGCTTATTGATAAAATTAGTGTACTTTCGCTTGTTAAACGAACCTAAAACTGTTGTAGAATCAAATATTGGTTATAAATCTATCAATCCTTGCGATCGCTGTATAATATATTAAGGTTATATAGTGATTTAAATCAAATTGATATTTCATCATTTTAAGGTGAGACAATTGAGAGTGCGGGTAAGATCGACACCCTGTTGGGGTAAAACCGACACATCCACTTTGAGTATAATTTATACGTTGTGAACATCACCATCACAATGAATATTTAAAAGTATGCTTTAAACATGACTTTCGACATTTATGACCCCTTCCTCCAAAAGACTAATCACATATTACGTAAATTATTGAGGAGAGGCCAAAGATCCACTAAATATATGTGAAAATTTCAGATGTCCAATGTTAAGATTATAAAATTGGGATGAATGCACATGGATATTATTAATTTGTGTTGATGGAATGCTTACGAAGATTAAGTTGTAGCGAATGATTGATTGTAAAAATAAATACTTTTTTATTCTAACAAAACAGAAAAGTGTAATCATTTTTAGATAAGAAAAACTGTCGAACCTCATGGTTTGTAAATAAACAACAAGATTAATTTATGTGATAATATTTCAAATTCTATTAATTCTTCAATTTTAAATGAGAAAAACATCTTTAAGCTTCATCAAATAAGTTGAAACGTGATAACATAGAAATATTTTTTAATACTTAATGATAGCTTGTGGCAAGTCATATAGTGTCATATTTTACATGTTAACAAGTTCGCAATCCGTAAACTTCACTGGAATTCGAAAATAAAGACTTACATAAACTACAGAGATAGTCTTCCGATTAGAAAGATTCCCTGCAGTTAGATTATGAAGCAAAGTAAGGTGTCGATTTTACCCCAAATGAAAGTGTCGATCTTACCCCGAGTGGACATTTATTTTTCAATAACGTTTTCAGCTGTCGAAAAGTCAGAAATTAATTTCTCCTTCATGTTGTATCAACGTAATAATAGTAAATGATGACGTAGACGCAAAACAAATAATGACATTATAAAAATTTCACATGCGGAATAGTTAAAGAATAACTGCAAAATATTGCAACTGCTGTTGCTTCTATGTTATCCAATATGATTTTATTGTTTATTTTGGCAGTTTATTGGTAGTGTCAGTTGTAATGTCATTCGAAACACAACATTTCACATGTTAAGATAGAGCGTGGTGGAAACTGCATGAAAATCTGCTCTAAACATGAAAAATCAAAGGGTGTCGAGCTTACCCACAGTGTCGGTTTTACCCTGATTTCCCCTACAGAGTATAGCTGTCAAAATTTAACGAGGAATTCTGAAAAAAGTCCTAGATCTCAGCTGTGTGAAGATGAAAAGTTTTCTCATTCTTGTGGTAACAGCTGGTATGAAAATGAGGAGGTTATAAGCAAAGGGGTGTCAGTGACAAAACCTACTTTTGAGGAAATGTACTATAAACATTTTTCAGCATTCAGTCTTCTAACAATTATTTTATTTTTTCTGTTGAGCGGAAAAAAATACTGATAATAGCTTGGAAACAGTAGAGTCTCTTAAACTCAACTCAACTGAAAATCGACCAAAATATCACTTGGCGTTTGAGCCCCTCAAATATAGTATCTTTCCATTTCCAATCCAGGGTTAAAAAAATCTAGCTTCACTGTGCACCAAATATTTGCCAACGTTTGTCCTACCCATGGTTTGGAACGTGGACGCGCCTCTGAGTACAAAGGATGCTACAGCTCGTGTAAACGAACTGAAACATCAACAACCAGCACTGGTTTATAAGCAACTACTGAGCCCTGGCGGTCCCTCTGTTCGAAGAGAACCTGATAATATGCCGAAACATATTAACAGATCCTCCGCCTGAATGCAGCCGTTTCATGATAAATCATGAACCGTTAGAGGTGTGCCAAAGTATTAGGAAGGTGATATGTTTCACAGACGGATATTATTATGGTGCAACTTCTACTTTGGCACCGTCAAACCCTGTGATCGTGGCCAGGGCCAGACAGAGATAAAATTTAAAATACATCATGAAGACGATTACTATACTATTTTTATTGAACTTTATTAGATATTTCTACCAAATTCAGTAGTTGCGGAAAACAGTTCCATCCCATTAAGTGGTTTTCCGCCATGCATAACAGTAATAACAATAATAATAAAATATTTAAAAATTCGACAATTATTGAAAGTTTACGTGCTGCATTTCGATTTATAACTTATAAATGATATATTTTAAACATATTTTATTCCTCTTAACGCTTTTAGTGAGGATTTTCCAGTTAAAATTAAATGCGATGTGGCATAACCGTACATTTACGTTTTCTCGTTCGTTGATCCCTTATGTACATCAAACATGTACTCAAAATCAAAAATGTATGATTTTTAATCCTATTTTTGCAATGCTTACTGATGTGGTATGATGCATGAAACTGGATGTGTCCCACTTGCCCCGTTAAGCGAGGTAACTACATCTAATGGCTCATTGTCCATCTTTCTTCTAAGGTTTTCCCAATTTCGAAATTATTCGATCAAATTCATGCACACACCAGCAAGTATGTTGGCAAAATGTGACCGTGTTGTTGGATTTGCAAAATATTGACATTTTTAAATTATATTGAACAATATGTTTGAACTTTCGTTTTATTATGCCCCACTTGCCCCGGGGCACCTTATGAAAGAAATCTCTAGTAATATACGTAATATTAACATCGCGAAAAGTAATTCCATCATGCAATTCCAATAGGCAATAACTTCCGATAGACATCAGATTATGAGGAAACAGGAGGATAAAAAAAACTATTATCAGTATCAGGGTAATAAATCACTTAGGAATAGGATACCTACTCTACAGCGTAACATCACGCCTGTTCGTATTTTAGAATACATTATTATTTATTATTATCATTATTCTTGTTCCGACCGGATTCAAAGCAAACGCCATCTTTACTGGGCTGTGGTTCGGCATTCTTGCAATACGCTCTGCCTAGCGTACCCTACTAACTATAGCCAGCTTCAGGACAGAGTGTCGTATTCCTAATGTATACTAAAATGAGCTAGTGTGCCTTGCGATGTTTCATATGACAACTCACAGATTACGTGACACATGAAATGTGAATGACAGGAGGAACCGACTTTCCACTAAACGGCAGCTGTCTGATGAGATTTGGGTCACTGGTCAACGAGTCCTTTTAAAAACTAGAGCTGTTTAATCAGCTTTTAATTGAAAACGAGAAAAAAAAATAGACTTAATTGCATCTCACAAAAACGGGGATGGCTTTAGCGGGGCGGCACCAACGCTAAAGGCTAGAACAACTATTTCCTCTCACTTAAAGCCACAAATTTTGAAACCCGGCTGGAGCATTGCTGAGAACGAGCATTTTGAAAAGTATACGGTTTAAATAAACGTAACGCGACACCATAATTTTGCGGCTGCTATAACTTTTCGAGAAAAAGGTTCGATTTCAGATCTTTTTTTTTCGTGGAAACACGTATCTTGGTGAGTAGGAAGAGAATCCAAAGAGTTCTATACGCGGGTAGAAATCAGAATCCAAAAACAAGATTATGACTCATGATATCATGATTCCAGCGTGTTTTCATCTTATGAAAATACACCATGATTTGGACTCATGATATCATGAGTCAGATTGCCGTAACGCAACACACGCGTTAGGTTTTTGTTGCTGATTGCTCGGAATCATGATTCAGATGCCAAAAATGCTGAGTCGCGCATTCGACAAAATAAAAAAAAATAATAAAAAGCATACATTGAGATTCGAGCCAAGAACCTTCCGATTAAAAGCCACGTACCCTGCCACTCAACCACTTTTTTTATATAATTGTTTATTTCATTAAAGTTAAGAATATACCATGCCCACACAGTTACGGATCACCCACAGTGACGGATCACTTTGGCGTCCAACATCGGATAACTCGCTCAAAACATAAACGTTGACGTAAAACATATTTTTCCCATGTTATACTATTTGTCTTCTACCATTTGTAGTGTTAAGCACAACGTTCAACCGCTAAATAGCGGTGTATTTGACAAATGTTTAGTTGGTACCACACAGCTATCATTAAATGGTCGTTTTCTGTAAGAAGTGCCGTCTGCATTCATAAGCTCCCACAGGTGGTAAAATTCAAATGTTACAGCATAAAACATGCTCGTTCGCTTCGATTGAGTATGAATTCATCTTTGGAAAACATTTTTCTTGATTTTTGATTCTACGTCACTAGATTTCTCACCCGAAAGTTAGTAGTGTCTCAAACAAAACAATACCGAAAGAATGGAAAGTGCTAATGTATGTCAACATCAAACTAGTCTACCTTACAGCCCCAGAAAAATGATTATTAGGCTATTAGTACACTATGGCAAATATTTGGCATGGATTGATACAGAGCCAAACAAAGTACATCATCGCATAGATTTGGTCGGTGTTGAAACCGATGTTTGTCTATTAATTTATGCCTAGTCAAATAGTTGTACATTTGGCATGCGTGTACTTAAGGCTCATTTGCAGAAAATATCTTGGGTATTGAGCAGCACCGCACACTAAGCTCTTACGGTTAATTTCACCGTAATCTCAACAGCTGAACAGTTCGGTGAAATAAAACACCGTAACTTCGTCGGAATTTAACGGATTCCGGTGATTTTTTACCGAATACTGTTAAAATTTACCGTACTCCGTTAATTTATTTTACCGAACTGTTCAGCTGTTTAGATTTCACAGGAATCCGTAAAATAATTTAAGTGTGCGTGGGCACCTTAATGTCATAGATCGGAGAAATTCTCACATTTTAAATATTTGGCGTCAAACTCCTTTCATAGAATCCATGAAACGATTTTTTTATTTAAATTAGTCAATTTTGTTACTATTCGGTCACTATTCGGCCTATTCGGCCGAATAACAGAATTCATTATTCGGCAGACCGAATATTCGGCAAAATCAAAATAATCGAGATATTCGGCCCGAATATTCGGCCGGCCGAATATTCGGTACATCTCTAGATACTATCATCTATCTGATGATCCGTCTATCAATTGATAGAGATAATATAGTCTATCTTCTATCCATCATTTTTCAAGAAGGATAGTATCCCTATCACTTCCCATAGTGATAGTATCATTTGATAGTATCAAAAGATAGACGTGATAATGGTAAATGATAGAGATAAATTTGAAGCCTGCCCATTAAGGTGCGGCTTATATTTCAAAAGTTCTCAAAACCAAAAATTCGTATGCTCTACTGAATTCTAATCACATTAAAAGAGAAACCTCAAAATATGAGCCAAAAATATTAACATTTAGAGGTGGCGCAAGCGTCTTGAAGGTGAATTTCCAAGTTATGAAAAATGACCTTCAGTGAAATAAACATAACTTTGTAATTTTTCAACCGATTTTGAAACTTTTAGCATAAATACCTTCAAAATTAAATTTTTGAAAACTTTGTAGAACATCGAATTTGTCTAAAATCAAAACTAGTCTTAGTTAAAAATACTTTTATCCAAATTTTTCCCCATTTTACTAAAAAAATCATTTTTGTTTGACCATAACTTCATAACTACTCAATCGATTCCGAATCTTATTTCATATTTTTGAAGAAAATTTATTTGTTTTTAAATTGTTCATACAACACATTTTTGTAAAAAATGGTTTTGACTTAGTTATTCAACAAAAACTACCCAAAAACATGATTTTTCAATGAAAAAATCAAATTTTTATTGATTACTTAAGTTTTTTTCGCCGGAAATTGCATTTTTTCTATTAAACTTAAATATATAAACCATCTTGCCTTAATTACGAGTTGAATAGTGCATATATATTTTTACATACGCATAAATATTTTAGTTGCAGAATTATTTAAAAATTGTTGCAAAGTCATTCACAAAGGTTAACAAATAAGAAAAACCAGTTTCAGCTTTAGAGATAATATTTAACTGGCTCAAAATTAAAAATAACTGGCATTTTTCGTTGAAAAATCATGTTTTTGTTCAGTTTTTGCTGAAAAACTTGGTCAAGACATTTTTTTAGTGAAATGTGATGTATGAAAGGTTTAAAACCAATTGAATTAGCTTCAAAATCATGTAAAAAGATTTGGAATCGGTTGAGTAATCATAAAGTTATGGTCAAAGAAAGTTGATTTTTTAGAAAAATTAGGAAAAAATTTGAATAAATTACTTGTATCTAAAACTATTTTTGATTTTAGACAAATTTAATGTTCTATAGAGTTTTTATAAATTTAATTTTGAAGGTATTGATACTAAAAGTTTCAAAATCGGTTGAAAAATAACAAAGTTATGTTTACTTCACTGAAGGTCATTTTTCATAACCTGAAAATTTACCTTCAAGACGCTTGCGCCACCTCTAAATTTCAATATTATTGGCTCAGATTTTGAGGTTTCTCTTTTAATGTGATCAGAATTCAGTAGAGCATACGAATTTTTGGTTTTGAGAACTTTTGAAAAATAAGCCGCATCCTACTGCCCATTCAGAGTGCATAAACATTTGTGACATGCATTTCAGCATGCATGGCGGTGATATGAACGATTTGTCCTTTTTTTTCTTGTTTTGTTGGAAATAATGAAACACGTTCAACCATACCGAACTGAAAACCATTTTCTTCAATTTTTGTTCAGCCAGAGTCCTTCTTAATTTGAAATCAAATCTGACTACATGGAAAATATATGATGATTTTCTAGAATATTCTATCTTGAGTTACTTATTGGGCCTTGTTTGCCATTTGGGAGCCGTAAATATTTCAACATAATCATTCGCGATCTACTTTCAGATAAGTGGACTTTAAAGTAAAATAGGGGACGGACCTGGTGTAGGGGTTAGAACACACGCCTCTCACGCCGAGGACCTTAGAATCGAATCCCATCCCCGAGATAGTCACTTAAAATTTCAGTAGTGACGACTTCCTTCGGAACGGAAGTAAAGCCGTTGGTCCCGAGATGAACTAGCCCAGGGCTAAAAATCTCGTTAATAAAGAAAGAAAGAAAAAAAAAGTAAAATATCTCAGAACAAAGGTTTTGGCACTTGGTGCGGTTTAGCAGAACCCCGACCAAATGCATCGAGATAGCAATGAAAACAAACTTTTATGGTTCTCTAACTCGATATCGAGATACAAAATCTCGCATAACTTATGATCTCGCCCTAAAAGCCATTGGTAACCATGTGTGTAGCTCATTGTTTCTGAGAATTTGAATGGATTTACACGTTGTTTAACAACTCTATGGTGAAGAAAGGATCATTATCTAACTACCAGTGATGTTGGTTGTAATGTTTATTCCTTCACTTGCTCAGAAACAATGAGCTACACACATGGTTACCAATGGCTTTTAGGGCGTTATCTCAGAGTATGCGAGAAATATAGAGTAAGGGAGAGATGACAGTAGTATATTTTTTTTACTTATTCGCTTATTTAGTAGACTCAAGCGCCGCCAGGCATAACGGAGCCGAATTCATTTGATTTGGTTTACAAAATCTTGTTTGCTTCTTAAACATCTATGTTCGTTTTGGGGAACCTTAAAACTCGCGGTTTGGTCGAGGTTAAAGAATACAATTTTTTTTCTTGTTTTTTAGTTTTTTAGTATAATTTTGCCTGTCGATCGAAAACAAATCATGCACAAATTATGTCACGCTCCTAGGAGGGGAGGGGGTAGAGCCAAGCGTGACAAGCCTTACAAAAAATTCGGAGGATTCATACAAAAAGTGTGACAAAGGAGGGGGGGGTCGAAAAAGTTGAAATTTAGCGTGACATAATTTGTGTACCATCCCTAGGCCATATAATAATTCGATAAAAAACGACATATGCTATTTTACGTCCAAAACAATGCTTCTAGTCGATTTGAAAAATATCAGTCTATCATCGACCAAATGCCATAATAAAAATTAAGTTTTATTAAAGATTTAACTTCTTTGCCATGTTAGTTACGGTCAAGTTGCATTAGTTGTTCAAGTAATGATAGCAATGTTTCAGATAAATGTATTAAAATAATGGAAAGTCCTAGAGATGATCTCCATGCACTTGCGAAAGAACTCAACTGCTGCTACAAGGGAAAATGTTAAATCTATGTGTAAAACAAATAGTTTTTTTTTTCGAAACACAAGCGTTAGCGTTAGCGTAGTTATGGTATACTTCGTAGATTAGATACTAGCAGTATTCATGTTTTTTTTTATTTTGTATTTTGTTCAAAACACAAGTACCGTAAAGTGCCCTGATTCAGCGCATTGTCTAACTCCGCACATTTGTTCTAACAATTGTCGAAATTCATGAAAATTTTCAATTTTTTCCATGCCGCTATCTGTATATGAAGATAGTTGCACTGCACTTACCATTATCATCAAACATCATTCCCATTTTTTTTATAAATATTCCTAAATGCGCGGAGTTAGGTTTTTAGATGCACTGAATTACGGCACTTTACGGTAACTCAAGTAGTTTCATGTCAAAAAAAATAAACTGTTTTCCTTTTAGTCTCCTTTTTGTCTCAGAAAAGTGATCAATTTATACATTTGGTATAAGCCATGCAACGCATCAAAATTCAATACATTTTATAATAAATAAAAAACTTTAGTTGGTAAAGATAAGATCGAGAATCCGGTAATCATGGAAATGAACCTTATTCATATATTTAGTCGAACCATGGTTTTGTAAGGTATTGTTGGTCATTTAGTAATTTAGTAGCATTTTGTTTTCCATTTCACTCTCCCACACTTGCTCAAAAGCCAAGTCACATATAAAAGTGTACATAATGTTTAATGTCATAAGAATGAGAATATCATAAATCCTTCCATAAGTGCAAGTGGGGCGATAATACGGGATACAGTAAGAATCGAGAATAGGGTCAGGAGTGTTTGGCCCAGGAGTAAATGTATCTTATGCACTGGGAAGTTGGCCAACAGTTTTTCAGGCCGAAATTTATGCCATTCTTGAATGCGCTGACATTTGTCTTAAAAGGCGCTACCGGAATGCTAATATATGTATTTGTTCGGATAGCAAAGCAGCCCTGAACGCTTTGAAGTCTAGAACTTACACATCAAGACTTGTTTGGGAGTGTTCCAAGCTACTGCAGTAGTTGTCCTATCGTAATAAGGTTAATCTATATTGGGTTCCTGGCCATTGCGGAATAGAAGGAAATGAAAAAGCTGATCAGTTAGCAAAACAAGGTTCTTCCATGCAATTTATAGGGCCTCAACCGTTCTTCGGAATGGCCTCTTGTGCTCTGAAAATGCAATTAAAGAGCTGGA
The DNA here is from genome assembly GCF_002204515.2 of Aedes aegypti. Lineage (NCBI taxonomy): Eukaryota > Metazoa > Arthropoda > Insecta > Diptera > Culicidae > Aedes > Aedes aegypti. Next base: position 246,180,533 of record NC_035109.1, read on the forward strand.
TGAAGGCAAAAATTAAACTAAACTGGAAGAACGCAATGGACTCTCGTCAGTCCAAACGATTCATCGAACCAGACGCCTATCAAACGCTGAGGTTGTTAAACCTCAATAAACACGATCTAAGTACTTATACTGGCTTATTAACAGGCCACTGCCCCAGCAAACGTTACCTTAAAATTATAGGTAAATTGCCAGAAGATATGTGTCGTTTCTGTAAATTAGAAAGCGAAAGCACTGAACATTTGTTGTGCAAGTGTGTTGCACTATACCACAAGCGTTGTAGATATTTAGATAAAGGCTTGCTAGAGCCTAATGAAATTCAGTACTATCATCCAAAACAGGTACTACATTTTATCCGAAACGTAATACCTGATTGGGATGCACGCCAATAGCTGTGGAGATAGTTACTTCATATAGAAACATATTTCTACAGTACGGCAAAAACAAAGAGGATAACACCACAATAGATCAACTTAATGGTCGCAGTGGTATCATGTCCCCACAGAGGAAAAAAAAAAAAAAGAATCGATAAGAAAAGTTTAAAATTCAATGTATAACATGTTGAGAATTGTTTATGCTATCAATATCTTAACCATCGGCAAAAAGATCAAAGATGTCTATAAATAAAGAGTTTTGTACATTCCAGTCAAAGTTACTGGTGTACCCAATTTTTGAACTAATGTTCCGTCATCTAATTCCATATAAGATCCCCAAAAGCTTGCAAGGTCAAACATTTGACTGGTATTGAACTGAAGGGCAAACATTCAAATCTCATTTTATTTATTTTTGTTTATGTTTTTAAAATGTTATGATTTAATAATACTGACCCGAAAACGTTGTTTAACTATACTGCCCATAAACGCATAATTGTCCCATGTGAATAGGAAATCCAGCAAACATGGGACTGACATGCATTTATGGGCAGTATAGTAGAACTCTCGATAAATCGTAACGGTCTTGCCTTCACATCAACCATTTTTAAATATCACTGGGAGAATTGAATAAACTTCGATTCAATAATTTATATCTTTTAAATCATAAAAATTGTATTCACTAACCTTAAAACATCCCCACACTAACATAGTTTTTAAAATAAGTACAATATTCAAAATGTAAACAATGTAAAAAAATAAAACATTTCGGCTCTGGTATGAAAAGAATTAGGAAAAAAAAATTCATAAAAATAAGACAGATACAGCTCTACAGTTTCAGACTCCCAAATTTGACTATGAAAAATTGTCTATAAAATAGAAATTTTATACAATATTAGCCAACTCTCTGCATTTCCCTGAGTGGACGTCGTAAACCAAATGCGACGTTTACTATCCAAGGAATCTTACAACACACAATCACAATTAACAAAAGTTACAAAGTTTATATTTTGTAAAGATAGATACAGCAAAATATAAACTTTGTAATTTATGTAATATCAAAATTGCGTCATGCAATACTCAACAAATGTGTCTGTCTAATCGATTTGTATGTGACTTTCGTGGAATGATTTGGAAAATCCGCGATTTTCGCGACTGTTTTTCATTCACTCGCGATTTTTGCGTCTGGCGGCACAAATCCGCGAGAATCGCGAAATTCGCGACTGTTGTAACAATAACAACCCTGAAAATCAAGTGTTCGGAATACGAGTCTTTTCGAAATCGTTTTAAATTATGAAAACAATATAACAATGTCAAAAAAGACTTGAAATATTTTTTAAAGCCTTCTCTGCCCATATTCGCATAACAGTCCCATGTTCTATGGGATTTCATTTCGGACATTTTACATAAATAACAACGGATAACACATTATACTTAGAGATCCGTTATATTTGCGTCAAAGAATAAAAAATAATACAAATCTGCAACAAAATGACGGTACACAAAACGACAGCTACACAAATTTACTGTAGTCAAACTTAAAATTAGCCCACGCATGGCACACGTCGAAAATTGCCAGTGGATCCTTATCAGTTTCGGCTTTTTGTTGGCCTTCTTCTACCGAATCGAACAGTTTCCGTTTCGTCTGCGTTCGGCCTCCCGACGATTGGACAGAAATGCCACTCTCATGGTGATGGACGGATTGCTTTTTGCCATACTTTTTACCTGAGGCAGAACCAACTTCTGGCAAGTGACCAACAACTGCATTGGAATTGCTTTTGGGTGGAAATTTGTTGAATTGCTCCGCAGGGACCAGAATCTGCGATCCATTCGATTTGGAACGTTGCTGCTCGATGTCACCCATCGATTTGTGTCGCTGCCGTTGACGGTTTCCAGATTGGTTCCCCGTGTTTGCTGTCTTGTTTTCAAAGAACTTGGAGTTCTGCTTTCCGGTTGAGCCAAAGACAGGTGAATTAGCGTTGCCCGGTGCCATTCCTTTCTGTTTGGATTTTTGAACTTTGTCCACCCATTTCTTGAGTTGCTTCACGAAGGGTAGAATCATGAAGAAAGAGTTCCCATTCATGCAGAGATTATCTTTGACGAAATTGTCGCTTTTCGAGGCTGGCAGCAGGTCAATGGGGAACCACTCGCAGCATTTGATTTCATTACGGGTTCGCGGAGCAAATACCGTTGAAATGGGAACTCCCCGGATCAAGTACAGCCTAGTGTACTGGAAGTTGATGACCGTTTCGATGAATTCCGTTGGGACCAACAATTTTTTGATATCGTATCCGGTCTCTTCGTACACCTCTCGGATGGCGCAGTGAACGGGTTCTTCATTTTCGTTGATCTTACCTTTGGGAAATCCCCAGGAAGATTTGGCCCAGTACGACTGCACCATCAAGACATGTTTCAGATCCTCGGACAACAAAATCGCACCGTAAGTGGGAACCGACAGTTTGTATTGCTTCCAGTCTTCAAGAATTTTCTCCACATAACTCACGTGCGGTTGCAGGAAAGGGATGTGCTGTAAGAAAGGATTTGTTAACAATAGTAGATTCTATCCCAACTGGGATGTAACGTCAGAAAGAATTTGAAAATTATTATTCATTTTTACAAAAAAGCAAGCTCACTGCCTTGGGGGCTTTTTAGTGACCGGCTTCTGAAACAAGTGAACATTCAATATCACCACCTTCTTTGAGGGAAATCCTGGTTACGCCCAATGCAAATGTGTCTCACCTGAAACAGCTGGAAGGCAAACTGTTTGATTCCGCATTTCTGCTTCTGGGCCACGCAGTAAAAGTCCAAGTAGAACCAATGGGCCAGTTCGATTTGAAAGCACACCCGGATGAGATTCTGGCGTTCGTTTTCCGGAACATTGATGATGAATCGGCTGCCCAAATCGTCCAGAATATCCTTGCTAATGACTATCGTTGGCTGCTGCTGCTGAGTTTGGGCGGTTTTCGGTTTGCTTACGCTGGCAATCGATGGCGGGACAACAGTTGCAGGACTATTTGTGGCCATATTTTCACACTTCGAGGGCGTTTATTGCAAAATTAGTTTAAGAAACAAAATTATGATTTTTCATTGCGCATCACCGAAAGTATTTTTTGTTTACTGGATATTTTTTGTTGATGTTTTTCGATACGGCTGCGGGACGAAACACATGAAACTAGTACTACACTGCACAACACTGAGGGAAACAAACGAGAAAAAAACATTAATTTTCAAGCTGTTTACTGCCGTGAATCGCAAGTCAGTCCCATCTGTTAAAAGTAGGCATTGAGAAAATGGGCTGTGAAGTTTCCAAACACGTTTTCCATACGAATATTCAAAAAATTCCAGAGGATTAGAACATGTTCAAATCTGTATGAAACTTTCACAATCTGGTTATCACTACGATATATTTCTGGGAAAAATATAAAGTTGATCAAAACACGGTTCGTTTTTGTGCTACACGGTGCGAAAATCTGTAGTGGGACTGATATGCGGTTACTTTTCATTATGGGACAATTTGACTTGCTGTTTTTTCCTATTTTTTTCGAACCAATTATATTATCTCATCAGTGCAGCTGAAAAAGCATTGGAAAATGTGTTAAAAACTGAACTCAACTCAATTTTGACGAAAATGCAGATGGGACTGACTTGCGATTCACGGCAGTTTAGTACACGGGAAAAAAAAATCTGTGGTAAAAATAACTATTTTAGCTGACCACGCCCATTCTTAAAAGGGTTTATTCAAATATTACGTAACGCAAAATTTGACAATTTTAGACCCCCTCCCACCCCCACGTAACAGCTTTTGTATGGAAAATTTTAAATTTTTGTATGGACCGTAACACTATGTTAGACCCCCTCCCTCCCCCTCTTGCGTTACGTAATATTTGAACGGTCCCAAACTACCATGGAAATTCAGAGAAAATTACTACACGGGAAAAAAATCTGTGGTAAAAACTACTATTTTAGCTGACTACGCCCATTCTTGAAACTACCATGGAATTTCAGACCAATTTACTGTGTTTATGGTGGGATGTACCACATTACTGGTACATTTGACAGAAATAATTTACAACAATCTGATTTCGACAACAGACATGGTAAAATCAAGCGCATTTCTGGTCTGCTGAAAATTGCCGGTGTGAGCGCTTAACTTAACCCCCTAAAATGGTAGTTTTAACCGCACAATTTTTTTGCGTGTATGTTTACGGTACACCCCACCGCATTATACTGGTACATTTGACAGAAATATTGTAAGTTTTGCACGTTATCGGACGCGACGGTTTGTAATCGACGCCGATGAAACCGTCGCCACAAAGACAACGCCAACGAACCGCTGCGAATTTGTACCAGTACAACGGAAAATCATTGGATTTGTTTGCTGGCGACGATTTTGTCCGTGAAACAAACAATAATTTACAACAATCTGATTCCAACTACAGACATGGTAAAATCAAGCGCATTTCTGGTCTGCTGAAAATTGCCGGTGCGAGCGCTTAAGTTAATCCCCTAAAATGGTAGTTTTTACCGCACATTTTTTTGCGTGTAGAAAACCTATGAGCCTCTGTACGTGCCATAAATTCTTTTGTTCTCATGACTTATACTGTGCGCCGTGTGTTAGTGCTGTCTCGCTCTCTCTCACGGGCAACTTGAAAACAGAGCGCACAGTAAAAGTCAAATGTTTTATAGCATGCAAAGGCTCATGAAAACCCGCATACAAGGAGAAAACGGAAAACTCATATTTGAGTAATTTTAAACTTACTTTTGAGTTATTTTTCTCTCCCTATTTCATTCACTCCTTCTATTGTTGTGTAGAGCTTAGTGACATTTGAACACACGTAGACTAGCATACGCTCGTCATACACAGTTTGTTTTTGTTTTCCTCAAAGAAACTTACAGACGATTTCCAGACTCATCAAAATGCATATGGAAATATTACCCAATTTGAAAAATTCACACCCGGATTCTGGGTGTTTTTCGAGACAGAGTGCATATTGTAAGGTTCACAACTACATCTACACTAGGGCACCCATACCATCAGGCGTGATAACCACTATAGGAAAACACAGTTTGCCTAATGATCAGAACAATTCTCGCATAACTTCTGAACTCGCCCTAAAAGCCATTGGTAACCATGTGTGTAGCTCGTTGTTTCTGAGCATTTGAATGGATTTTCATGTTATTTTACAACACTATGTGGAAGAAAGGATCATTATCTACCTGTCCGTAATGTTGATTTCGATGCTTATTCTTTCATTTGCTCAGAAACAACGAGCTACTCACGTGGCTACCAATGGCTTTTAGGGCGTTATCTCAGAGTATGCGAGAATTAAACAAAGCATTCTGTTAATGTATCACAAACAGTTGCTATTATGTCGAACAATAAGAGTCCTTTAGCATCCTGGATAAAAAAATACAATACAAAAACAATATAGCGCATTGTAACAGTACCATTTGTAACCGTTCGTAAAACTTTACTAGAGATTATTAGCAAACTCGGTGGCTTAAGCGCCACTCTCAATGAGAGACCACCAGTCGTGTTCAGATTTGCCCGACGTTTAGAGACTTTTTCTCTCTGGGAGAGTTTTGAACGGTTCTTGGTAAACAACACTAGAAAATCAAACGCAAGAATAACTTTTACTCCTCCACAGCCTTAAAGTTTTAGGGAATTCAGAAGAGGATGCTTACTCAAAAGAGCTAATAAACGGAACGAAACGTAATGTAAGTTAGCGAGTCATTTTATTTAAGCATAGTTAAACCACAGACAAACAGACGTAACACTTAGAACAAATATCTTCAAAATCCATCGCCCAGTTTACACCATCAGCATCTAGTGAGCATGTTGCACGAAAAGGTGTTTCGTGCAACAAGACCGGCAGATGGCGGTAGTGTGAAACGTCAAACGCGAAGAAAAACGATGCGCGCGCCTCTGGTTGTGAGATTTGTAACATAGCGAATTTGAAATGATCATTAAATGAGTGGTCGATGGACATTTCGTCAGTGTTACGTCTGTTTGTCTGTGGTTAAACGTAACGGAAAAAGTAACTAATCTTTCTTCAAAAATGGTTTATTTTAGGAATCGAATTCACCATTCATTCGGGTTGGACAAAGGACCGTACGGAATGGAAAAGAGCAAACATGGCCATGTAAAATAAGCTCTTGGCGTACCTGCGCAGGATTTTGGCGTTGACTCGATGAAGGCTCGTTGACGGAAACCGAAATGTCGACTCCGCAGACTCGATGGGATGGCGACGATCGACCTCTGCAATGGCGGTGACGAGATGGCGACCACCGACTTGTCCGTGCGGCAAATTGGCGGGCAGCGATGAATTGACCCGCGTGCAAAATGGCCGAAGTATCGTTGCGGAGGGAGTGGCGGCTGGAATGGAAGCTTCCGATTTCAGAAAACGAGAGTGGTACGGCGATTTCGCCAAATAATACCCGGGACGATCCGCTCCTGCCAATAGGAATACACGTACCCAGCGACCCGGCTTCGCGTACCTGTCCGCTAATCCGAGCGGGGAGTAATGCAATCCTATCTTTGGGTTAGGATCGAGGTTCGCGGCGTGTAATTGACGTCACGCTTCGACGAACCGAACTCTCGGTGAAATGGTCCACAAAATGTAACGTGATGGGACTTTTACCTTCGGTAATTGGCGTCCAAAGGAGGAAATTCGCTACAGAGCACTTTAGCGACTTCACTCACGTCTCCGTTTAACTACCTATTAAAAGGCGGGCCTTTGCACTGCACACGGGTCTGAACGATGAACGGACTTCCAGAATTCTCGACGAACGGACTATCAAAATTCACGATTCGGCGGTGACGGATGCCGAATGCCGACGTAAAATCCAGCCGTACGGAAAAAGCGCAGGGCGCTGCATGTCCAACGCGAAATCACATTAGTTTTAAGCTTTTATGCAATTAATTAAAAAAAAAAAACAGAGATGGATTCAGTAGATTATACTACAAAAATTGTTTACGTGTACCAACCATTATGCGAGAAATGCAGTACTAGAAGTGGTACCCAATCTGAGCCGGAGTGGGACGGACCTAAGACAAGACAAGTCAGGTCAGAGTGCAAAAACGAAACCAATTGCTTGTCAAAAAAGACCACTTCTCATTGGTCGTTTTGGCAAAGGCCTACTTTCACATCGTTGAGTTGGATTGCAACAGGGCACTTTGTTGCTAGCCTGGCCTTGTTGTTAGTTCATAAATTAGAGTTTAAATAAAAAGTTTCAAATATTTTATGAAATCATTTTGCTTCAAATTAATTTATATTCGATTTTAGGTTTACCGCATGTGCTTCTACAATGCTAAAATGAATTAAAAATACTTACTTCACAGCAATGTAATGGAAATTGTTTCAATTTTCTCAAATAATATCGCCGTTTTTTAATATAAACCTGATTTTTTAATAAGCTAGCATCCTCTATTGCACTGAATGAATGAAACGTATAAGAAACAACAAAATTATGAACCTTGATGTTTGAATTTGTTCACAAGGTTTGCTTTAAGGGCTCATTCATTTATTTCATAACGCTTAAATTGGCCATTTTGGACACCCACCCACCCCCTTGTAACGCTTTTTGTATGAACATCAATCAGTTTTTGTATGGGCCGTAACATCGTCGGAACACCCACCCACCCCCTCCAGCGTTATTATTATTATTATTATTATTATGCTTTATTAGACTCCAGCGTTATGAAATTTGTGAATGGGCCCTTAAAAGGATTCTGGTTACACTGGCTTCTGTATCGTCAAGGTTATCACGTCCTGTCCTAGGGACGGACCTGCTTTAATCATGCCATTTAGCACAGTGTTTTGATTTGCGTCTAGTACTTCATCAAGTCGACATTAGTCATTTTACAAAAGTGAGTTGTTTTCATCGCATTGGTGTGCATTTTCGTTTAAAATAAACGAGATATTTCGATAGATTAAGTACTGTTCAGTGCTCTCAATGCCAAATTTCACGAATATTGTGAAAATGATTTTTCTGTAGAAGTGGTGTTTTGTGGAAAAAATAGTTCGAGTTTTCATTTGCGCACAACAAAAACTCAAGGCTCGTTTGGAACACGGTCGACATACGTCGTCGACAAAGAAGGAACTGTCAAACCTAAGTGTCAGTGCGGGCATTTGTTGACAAACTCTCTATTTTGAGTCGTTTTCCTGGTGGATTTCTGTGGTGGAACGTCTGGAGTGGGGCCAAAGTTTGTCTTTTCCTCCTCTAAGTGGTGGATTACTCAGCTAGCTGGTGGAGCGGAGCATATAGCAAAATAATACAATCCAGTTCTTGCTGTTTCACAAGAGCCATACAGTATTGATGGTGTGTGCGTGTTTACTTACTGGACGTGAATAATATGATCTAAGCTTGTGATGAAAATAGTGAAGAATAAATTCTGTATTTAGAGCACTGTAATCTTGCAGAAATGTGTTTCTGATGAAGATTCCTACGAACTAGAAGCAGAACTATCTGGAAGAGCTAAAAATCTGCCCCCAATCGCAGGGAAGGGTGTGATTTCCTACGTCTAAGCCCTGGATAGATAACTTTCATTTGCAGCTGCCTGTGAAAAGTGTGTCGATATGGCAGACAAAAGGTGAGAAATTTTCTTCCTACGGTCACCCCACAGTTATGGATCTATTGAGGGTAATTTTTCAATATAAATTATGATTAAAAATCATGGCGACGCCGTACAAAACAAAATTACCTCCCTGGCAGTGCAGAATAGGATTGTTTTCGAAAATACACCACAAAATCCGTGGTTATTTACGAAAAAGTGTCGATTTCGTTGGAAATTTTAAACGTTGTCCATCCCATAGATGTGCATCAGTGAGAGAGCAGGATCCTTATCATTGATTAAATTGATTCATGGCTAGGTACACCAATGTTGCAATTTATCTGTGAGGTAAAGAATTTGTTTCACTAAACAAAGCATACGGTTTGGCATTTCTTTCGGAATCGTCTTGTTTTTCATTCATAACTGTGGTATGGTTTTCAATGCTCTATGAATCTTCCTCGGGACAGAAAAAGTATACTTAACAATATTATAGTTGATTGTGATTCTGTACAGATTTATGCCCCTCGTAGGTAGAATGTGCTCAGTGTAATTACAACTCTATTTGATGAAACATTCTCCGTTTAATTCAACTATGATCCATATCTGTAAGGCGACTGTACTTTGTGTTCTCTGTTTTCTGTGTTTGTACTGTTGCCTTTATGTTGCTCCTGATAAAAATGATAACGAATTGCCTCTTTTTGCGCGTTTGATTTGTTTGTGTACTCCACAGTTCGACTGGTGACAAAAGTCCGGATCAGGGGGCCACCAGTCCAACCGGAAGCACCTCGGGATCAGGCGGCGGCAGCTGGTGGGGTTCCTGGTTGGACACGGCCAAATCCAGATCGGCCTCGGTGCTGGAAGCGGTCAAAAATGACCTGACCGAGTTGACAACGGCTGTGAAGACCGAGGCCACAAGCGCCACAGAGGCCCTCGGGAGGAGCCTTAGCTTGAACGAACCCGACTCCACAGTCGGTGCGATGAAAAAGAGCTTTAGTACGTTTTTAGGGCAGGTTACGGAAGCGTTGGTTCCAACACTGGACGAGGAGGAAGAGGGCGAAGATGTCCTAATTACACACGAAGGGACGGACGGATTGAATGGGTTCTACAAACACCTGGCCGAACTGCAATCCATGGAGGGAACCTATCTGGAGGAACCATCGGATGAACTGAGCGAGAAATACAAACGATGGATGGAGGTGGTTGAACAGGAGCAGTTTACGGAGCCTCGATTGGCGCGGCATTTGACCAGCAGTACCATTTTGAACGAACAGTATACAGCACTGGTGCCTAGCAAGGTAGCTCATATGGATTTTTGGAAAAGGTAAGAGTAGCATTCGAAATTCGACAATTGAGCTCTCGCCGAGCGGTGTCACGAACACATGCGCACATTTGCTGGTTGAAAATACTGCCATTTGATTTTGCTGGAAACAGCTGATCTTTGTTTATATTTTCAACCAGCAATCTTTAAGTAGTGTTGGTACCCTGTAACGTGTATGTACACGAGCGCAGAAACCACTATTACCTAGACTGTCACAAACTTGTAAACTAGGGTCATCAATCAGTGCTATAAGTATTCATTTTACGCTTCATGTAATCACTAGCTCTTAAACAGAAAAATTTAAAAACTCAACGGGCACCCCCGGCTCATTTTTTGGTGTAATCGGAGACATTTATGATTTACCTGATATTTTTGTTTTAAAGCTTCGTATGATTTCGTTATTAAGCTAGTAAAATCGTAAAATTACTGAGAAACATTTTCAAGCTGATTGAATATATTTGTTTTATAAATTAGTGTACAATTCCGTACAACTCTAATAAAACTATGCTAAAACTGAACATTACAGCACTTATTGAGATCTCTAAGCAAAATATGACGATCAATCTTTCAGAGGTAGATTTGTTATGAATGGAACCTTTCGATATTTTTATGAATTCATTTGCACTTTTTCTACTATCAATTTAAAAAGGAAGTGTAGGGAGTCGATGCCGGTTATGGACCCCTTGAGTATTATGGACCCCCTACAGAAAAACTTAAAATTAACACTCAAAGCAACCTTATTCATATGTAAATCCACCGGGAATACTTCGAGTGCATTGTCAGTCAGCAGTTTCAGACATAATATTTGGTTTGAGACGCATAAATACGGATATTGGAACAGTTTTGTAAATGAAACCACACAAGATGGTCCATAATACACATTTCCAGGTGGGTCCATAATAGGCACGTCGGCAGCGAGCCGGATTACATGGGAATCAAATGGAGGGTCCATAATAGGAAATGTCAAATTTGTAAACATTCCTATTATGTACCCCGGGAGGGTCCATAATTGGAATTCGGACAACAGTTTTTCAAATGTATATTTCGCTGGAAAAATCGAATGATTTTGTATGTTTCATATGCGTACTATGAAGTAAAAACGTTGTACTTGTTGTTAGACTCCACAAAACGTATATCCGTCTGAGATATCACTGCGGAAAAGCGTCGAGAATGGATTTCAGCTACTAAGAGGTCCATTACTAGCATTGAAACTCTATATTCGTCAACATTATTATTAATATTCTTATCTTTATTTACGAGATTTTCAGCCCTAGACTGGCTACTAATCTGAGAATATTTGTCAGCAATTCTGTTTGTTTCACCATCGCAAACAAAAGCAATGTTCTGTCAATTCTCACAACAAACACATGGTCAATAGTGTCAACCTTGCATTGCTATTGCAATTGAATTATATTGCGTCTGTCATTGGCACAAATGTGAACTTGTCAATTTTCTAGAATCTATGACATAACGTCGAAAGGGCAAAAGATCGAAGAGGAATACAAAGGGGATAAAAGGTCAAAAATCTTCTTTCAAAAATTATTTAATTTTTCATAATGCAAATTACTTCCAACCTTTGGTCCTTTTGACCTATTGCATTTTCGACCATTTGTCTTCCTTTTGTCTTTCGACTTATTGTCCATTTGATCGCTTGTTCCCAGGGTTCTGAATTTTCGTATCAATGATGCGAAATCTACGATTTTTCGCACGTAAGGAGAATGCTTTTTTCGCTTCCTCGCGTGAACATCTTTTATCGCTCACACTAATTTTCCCTGGAGCTACGATGGAGGATAACCGAAAATCACTCCACTCTGTGGATAATTTGATTTTCACTCCATCATATTTTCGCTCACCAACTGCTCCCGAGAATTATCACTATGTGGATAAACAAAAACTAGTGCCGGCGACGGGATTCGAACCTAGAACATTGCTAAAAACAACCGCGATGCGTGAACGCTAACCATGCTACCACACCAACTTGACGAAAGAAGTGGTTAATTTGGTGCATAAAAGCAACTGCTGCTCGTGGCGATGGATACAGGAAAAATTCTCCATGGATCGGAGAAAAAGAAAACAAACTTCTCACAGCTGCGGAAATGTGCAATTATCTATTTTCGCTTTGTTTTGTGGACGGATAAAATCGCAAGGCAGCTGATCGCTGAAAATGGTTGTGAGGGATAAATCCATTATCGTGAGGATGAGTGAGAATTCGGAAGCCTGGTTATAAATAATAATTGGAAAGAGGTTCGTTGACATACTTAGTTTTAAAAGCAATGCAAATTTCAACAATCGATAAGAGCAAAAGAGATTCAACTCGAAAATTTAACCTTCCAGTCATCGCGCGGTTCGCTACCGTCAGAACCACCACGCTGCTGTAGTGAGCGAAAAGCGAGCTTTTTTCACCAGTGTTGTACAAAATACAACAGCGCGACGACTGAAGTGTTAAATTTGGGCCTCGGCCTTTAAATTTTTAGGCTGTCTAGAATATAATCTACATGATATTGATACTAGATTTTTGCAACATTTTCATCTGAATCCGTTTAAACAGTTCACCTCATCAATTTGTTTTAAATTTACGTTGCATTTAAAATTATATTACAAACAACAAAACTTAAAAAAAAAATTGCACTAGACCCCCCGATGGATTATTTTCATTTTAGCAGCAAATGAAAGAGGAAGGTCTTTTCTTTCATTGGTCCAAATTTGAGACATGCCGATTTTTTTTTGTTATAAAGTTACATGAAAAAGACACCGTATACTGGTAGTAGAATGAATATGAATAACTTTAACTCGTCGAATACAACCATCGCCGTCCGACGGCAACGCCGTGGCACATCCTTTTTTTCATCGGAGGACCGTCGGGTGGTGTTTGGTTCTCACCCGAAGAACTATTCGGAACTTTTACGCATTATATGCAACTCTTGAACAACTTTTCAAGATTGTAATCAACTTTTCTGCGATTCTAAACACCGGAATATTACATTAACTACGAAAATTTGATTCGCGAAAATTTTCACTTCACTGTATTTATGTTTGTTGGAGTTAACATTCCCTAACAATCCCATACAAACGGTAGAGTGAAAGACAGTGTAAACAAACCACCTTCCCCGCAGCCAACCACACCGCACACCTACTGATTGCTTAGATCGGTGAACCTGTCATTATAAAAACCTTGCACGACGTCTCCACTTGTCCAGTAACTTGCCATTAACGAATTCGAGTGTAAAGTCGAACAGCTTTCCAGTGCCGTGACCAAGCTCCCGTATAACTCCGGTAGACTTGAAAACAGCATCGCCACGACCAGATGCTGCTTGAGTTCTTGTCCCATCGCAGGCAGTCTGTTCGTTAGCGCCGTTAGGTTACTCAGGTTGCCCAACATACTTCCGCCTCCCAGTAACCGCTGCGAGCAAAGCTTCCGTAACACATAGACCTTGCTTGAGAGAGATGACCGCTCGTGGTACTTCTTCAAACTGTCCCACATGTCCTTCGCCGTTGCAGCTCGAATGACGTGAGATAGTTGACCATTTTCGATTGACAATCCGATGAGCGCCCGTGCCTTTCGCGACGTTAGCAGTGCAGGTGGCATTCGCTTCGTCAGGCTTCGGTTCCGTAACGATGGTCTTCAATCGTTCCTAGATCAAAACCAACTCCATGCGAAATTTCCAGACTGGATAGTTGGAATCTCCCAGCTTCTGCAGCGAAGACTTGAACTCGTTCATCTTAAGAATAGGGTCCTAAAATGTATAATGAAATCTTGTTTTTATTTAATAACACGAAAGAGCATGTTGCTGCAACTACTTCAGCAATTTTCCTTGCTCAAATAACGACCAGCACAGTTCCACCAAACACCCATTCTTATGTTGCATTATAAAACGATTGATCACACGTTACCTTCGAAACTTAACCACCATTACTGATTAGTACAAAGGATGCTACAGCTCGTGTAAATGAACTGAAACATCAACAACCAGCACTGGTTTATAAGCAACTACTGAGCCCTGGCGGTCCTTCCGTTCGAAGAGGACCTGATAATATGCCGAAACATATTAACAGATCCTCCGCCTGTATGCAGCCGTTTCATGATAAATCATGAACCGTTAGATCTGTGCCAAAGTATTGGGAAGGTGATATGATTCACAGACGGATATCATTAGGGTGCACTTTCTACTTTGGCATCGTCAAACCCTGTGATCATGGCCAGGGTGTTAGCATTTACAATAACTTATATATTATTTTAATTAGATGTGCAACTTTAAAACCGCATATTTATTCATTTTTATATTGAGAAATTGAAAATTTAACTATGTGTACGAATTTTACACGGTATCTGGTAAGCCTATGCTGGGGTTAAACCTATGGCATCCTGCATATATAGTAGAAGCGATAAGAATTTGACTACCAACGCCGTTAGCTATGATTAAAATGACCAGATAGTACAGTCAACTCTCCCTTACTCGATATTCCGTATCTCGATATCGAGTTAGAGAACCATAGTAAAAGTTGGTTTTCATGGCTAACTCGATGGTCCCTTGGATCGCAGTTGCACTGGTTTTGTGTTCTGTAACTCGATACCTCCCTAACTCGATGGTCCCTTCAATATCGAGTAAGGGAGAGATGACTGTAGTTAAAATAAACGGTTATTGAAATTGTTTCTTTTTATTATTCATTTATTGTAGATATTTATTCAAGAAGGCGTTACTGGAAGACGCTATTGCGAACGCTGAGCTAGCAGAAAAGAAAGCAAAAGCAGCAATTGTTTCAAACGAAACTGTAGCTCCAAACAAAGTAATTGTCCAGACAGATCAGCCTAAAAGGACAATTGAAGAAGGTACGATTGAATCCTCCGTGTATCATTTTATGTGTTATCTTAATTTTCGTTTTGCAGAACTAATTCCAGACGACATCACATGGGCCGAGGTGCCGGAATTCGATGCATCTAATTTGGAACTGTCGGAAGAGGAACAGGCTCGCCTTCTGGAGGAGTACGAACAGGAAATCAAGGAACGCGAGAAGGCCGTTGGCAGTGGTCGCATGGATCCTGTCGACGAAGCGCTCCTCATTCAATCGGACATCGAAAAAACGCCACAAAAGAAGCCGCCGACATCAAGTGGCAACGATAAAAGCACACCTGCAACGAAAAAATCACAAAGTGCTAACAGTAGAAACGCGAACCAAAAAGTGCAACAGTCGAAAAGTGGATCGGTTAAACCGACCGGTAAGACAAACGCTACTGGCAAGCAAAAATCTTCAACTGCAAAACAGCAAAAGCCACAGAATGATCTGAAGATCGAAAAGAACCATTTCACCAAGGACGACGTTTCGTCCTCGAATTCGGATGAGAGCTGGGAGAAAGAGTTTGACTTAGAATGAAATATTTTACTCTCTACTATTACTTTCTAGTTGTCTAAGATATTTTTCCTCGGCATGGTAGCAGAGACTACCTCTTCTCAAAATGCATTCTATATTTTCTAATGTACTGGCCGTTAAATTGTGATGTACATTGAAGCAAGACCATTCAGTGGCATTTGAATGTGATGCGAGTCCGAAAGTTTGATAAAAGGTATCCACAGGATTTTTTTTTTGTAAATTTTAAAACAAAGCTGCATGTCTTGAATCCAATTTGAACTGTTAATTATTATTAGTAGAAACATGTGTAATAGTACTATTCGCCTTTTAATTTTATACATTCAATATAAATATTCATATATCTAATATACTTTATCCCATTCTATAGTAAAAAAAAAACAGAAAAAAATATCACGAAACACAGGAAGAGTTGTAAATTTACTACAACAATGGTACGCCATGATGTAGGTTCTACTGCGATAGAAGGCACAGGAATGAGGCCCCTAGGAATGTTTTTGTCTGAGATATAAAAGTAGTTTGATTTTAGCATAGATCGTGCAGCAGCGATACGTTATGTTTTCGCATAGGAAAAGCAAGATGAAGAAATTCGTGGCATATGCCCTTTAACGATGCGACACATGGCGGCAACAGAAATAAACCGCTGTCATTATTGTACTAAGTAAGAACAACATAAACGATTATGAGGAAATATTTTACTACTAATCAAATTTAATCTTGTATGTGCCTTTAATTACGCCAACAGTATCCGAATGCTTTAGGTAGATTATACATAAATTTTCATAATTTCGAACCTTCTGTGCAGTACAAATGTGAGCGAAATAAAAAACAAATTCAACAAGAGTGTTTGGTCCGTTGAATCTGTTGCATGCTCTTTTGCGGGCGAGCGATGAAATCCGGATCAATTGTGCCCGGTTTGTGTTGTTCTGGTAAAAAAAAAAACAGAAAAAAAAGTCAGCGTGCATCAGTAGTGTCCGGTTCGTTTAGAAACCGCACTATCGGTATCGCTCAGCCGTAGGGGGAGTCCTCTATGCCCGGACACTTTGTTTTTTGGTGATATTTCAAATCCTACATTTATTTTACCGTTTGTATATGTACAGTCAAAAAAAAATATCAATATTTTAAGTAAAAGGAATGTGAGGAAAAAATGAACCTGTACAATTCATTTTTATGGTGGGTTACATTATGTTTCAAAAATCGTATGCACTGAAAAGTGTCCTCTATGCTCGGATACTTTGATCTGCACTATCAAAGTTTACACCAAATTCACAGGCCAAGGGTTGCTTCGTATGTTAACACACCTTGTGGGTTCAATCTTTGCATGAAGCATATTAGTGAGATTATTGCTCAGTTCCATAAACTCTTTGTTGATCAGCGCCATATAGGGGAAATCGGGGTATAACCGAAACCCTAAGCTTATTGATAAAATATGTGTACTTTTGCTTGTCAAACTAACCTAAAATTATTGTAGAATCACATATTGGTTATAAATCTATCAATACTTGAAATCGCTGAATGATATATTAAGGTTATATAGTGATTTAAATAAAATTGATATTTCATCATTTTTGGGTGCAACAATTGAGAGTGCGGGTTAGTTCGACAACCTTTTGGGGGGGGGGCGGGCGGACCTGGTGTAGTGGTTAGAACACACGCCTCTCACGCCGAGGACCTGGGATCGAATCTCATCCCCGAGATAGTCACTGACAAAAAAGTAGTAGTGACGACTTCCTTCGGAAGGGAAGTAAAGCCGTTGGTCCCGAGATGAACTAGCCTAGGGCTAAAAATCTCGTTAATAAAGTTAAAAAAAAAAACCTGTTGAGGTAAAACCGACACAAGCAGTTTGAGTACAATTCATAAGTTGTAAACCTCACCATGACATGCCATATTAAAATGAATGCTTCAAACATGACTTTCGACTTCTATGACCCCTTCGTGTCACAAAGATCCATGTTGGAGCTGGACCCATCCATCCAATGAACTCATCCATTCAGTGAATTTTATAGATTTATTTTAATGTCATTTTAAGCTACAGTTGTGTACCCCTAAAGTACCCCATTGCCACTCAGCAGAACTGCGAGAAACTGTGAGAGGAGAGCGCAGATTTGCGTACACTAGCCACTGTCCACCGTATGTGAACAATAGGTAGCAAGGCCATATATTGTATGTATATTGTATATTGAACAGTCAAAAATAGAAAGTCAAGCGAATCACACGTTCGATCGGTCTACGTCGCCCGTTGTTCTTTTATATTCGATCGAGTGCAAAATATCACAAGTCCCCCGTTACCAAGGGACTTAATCGTTTTTCTGTTGTGTGGTAGTGATTTCGTTCGGTGCGAAATTTTCTAAGTGCCCGGTTACCAAGGGACTTAGCCGTGTCGTGTGCTTCGGTCCAACCTTAGTGAAAAGGTGGACGAGCTTTAGTGAAGAAAGCGTGGTGGTGTTCCGGGACCTAAGAGGCTGGTGGCGTCCCAAGCTTAAGGTCAGATAATTTTCGCGTGTGTTTTGCCGGACTTCAACACTTTTCGGCGAAGAAAGCCCTTCGATACCGACATAGTTCGCGCTCGAACATTTTTTGGTCCTTCGAACCGGATCGAAGGCCATCCCGCGGTCGAAAAGTGAAAAAGTGCCGGCGCCATTGCGCTTGGAGGTTGCTACCCACGCGGTACGCCTAAACGTGTTAAGGCGGCATCCATAAATTACGTAACGCTCTAGGGGGGTAGCGAGGTCAAGCGTTACGGCTCATACAAAAAAAAATATTTTTTTCATACAAAAAGCGTTACGGAGGGGGGAGGGGTCAAAAATTTCCTATTTTAGCGTTACGTAATAAATGGACGCTCCCTAACGGTACTTTGTGAACGTTGTACGCGCGCGTGTGAAAGCTTTTATACGGTGCTGGCTAATTAATTAGCCTGAACGAAATCGATCGCCCCGCCGGTGAGTGAATTTGTGTGTTTGGTGGAAGAAGCCTCCACGTTTGAAAAAGTTACGTTGTGTGGAGCTGTTTCGTCGCCATCTTGTAAACCGTGGGCATTCAACGAGGTGATTGACCCCAATTGCCATTGTCATCGGAGCCATTTTGTACAACGGGCAAGCGTACCCAGCCACTGGTGCCAAGCGGTGGTAGTGGTGGTACGAACACCGTCACTAGGATTGGAGCGGCGATCTTCGTCATCTGAAGCCCGGTGAGTTCGTTCCTTTTCTCTATGCATGTGGCTTGTAGTAGCGATACCATTAAGAAAGTGAATGCTATTTCCAACCAATTTGAACTTGATTTCATTTGGTTGACGAAAGTTGGGTGACTTTTTCGATTTTTTTTCTTAAGTCATTGTGGCAATTGGTGGAAGACGGTGCGCAATTCAAGTGGAAAACGTTCGCGCCCTTCATTGCGTTCCGCGTAGGATTGGAATTGTTCGCGACGGGAAGGAGTTCGCGTTTTCGAGTAAAACAACCCTCTCCCGTTCGTTACTGTCGTCGTGAAGGCCAATACACCGCGACGGGAAGGATTTGAATCGTTCGATTGTGTATTTGTGCCTCGCCGTTCGGTTTCGCGTAGATTCGAGTAGCTCGCGCCGGGAAGGAGATCCGTTTCGATTTGCTACCGTTTCCGTGCGTAGTCCGTTTGTGTCCTCGTCGAAATGCCTCTTAAGGACGACAAAATCCTTACGAACAAGTTGGTCCAGCGGCAGTCATTAATAGCAATTCGGAACGCTGTCGAGCAGTTCGTCAAAGACTACGAGGCAGTGCGGGACAGATGTCAAGTGCAAGTGAGGATCGAAACCCTGGATCGAGTGAATGTTGCCTTTGCGGAAGTTCAAGACGTCATCGAGCGATTGGATCCGGAGCATCTCGATGCACACCTGACCGAAAGAGTTGACTTCGAGCATCGATATTGTGCAGCGAAAGGATATTTGCTGTCGAAACGTCCCGCCGAAAATAATCAGCCAGCGTTGAACTCCTCTTTTGTAGCTCAAGGAACCAATTTCCATCTCCGTTTACCACAGATCGACCTACCACGTTTCAACGGCGATTTCTCGCGTTGGTTGTCATTCCGGGACACATTCTCGTCCATGGTCCACTCCAATGCGGACATACCAACAGTCGCCAAACTGCAATATCTTTTGCAGTCTCTCGAAGGGGAAGCGAAGAAGCCCTTCGAATCCGTCAACATTGAAGCCGACAATTATGCCTGCACTTGGGACGCTCTCCTCAAGAGATACGACAACCGTCGTTCTCTGAAGCGTCAACTGTTTCGAGCACTCTACGATTCGCCAGCGGTGAAGCAGGAATCTGCTAAACGCATCCACGGTCTGGTTGACGATTTCCAGCGCCATGTACGGGCACTAGCGAAACTCAACGAACCTGTAGAACACTGGGACACACCGTTGGTAAATATTCTTTCGTACAAGTTGGACCAATCCACTTTGCGAGCCTGGGAGGAGAAAACCAGTACGAAAGATGATGTGAGGTACGACGAACTGGTAGAATTCCTCTACCAGCGTGTACGAGTGCTGAATTCCGTCGGCTGCGAGCACCAGCAACCGGCACCTTCGTCTAAGGTGGCCGGAAACATTCCAAAATCAACGAAGTTCAAGTTCACAGCCAATTCCGCTGTATCCTCCACTGCTCCTTCGGCATGTCCATTGTTGTGCTCTGACAATCACGTTCTACGCAACTGTTCCGTATTCCTCGGGAAGGATGTACGCCTTCGCCGAGAATTCGCTACGCAGAAACGATTGTGCTGGAATTGTTTGAGCAGTGGGCGGGCACCAGGCGAAGAAATGTTCGTCAAAGTTCACGTGTCGTACGTGTCACGAGAAGCATCATTCGTTGCTTCACGATCCTGCTATATCCAAGACGTCGTCGAGTTCCGTCGTGACATCATCTCCTTCTGTTCAACAACCGTCTCCGTCCACAAGCGTGGACACTCCGAGCTCCGCTCCTCCCAAAGTCAGCATGGCAGTCCAAACTGCATGCAACACAGTATTGTTGGACACGGTTGTCCTCAATGTAATCGATGACCACGGCCATGAGCACCAGGCAAGGGCCTTGCTGGATTCGGCGTCCATGTCCAACTTCATTTCAAAGCCATTGGCAAAGCTACTCTTCAACCCACGGTCGAAGGTGGACGTTTCCATAGCAGGCATCGGTTCCTCAAAGCAGAACGTAAAAAGTGCGATAACCGCAATGATCCAATCGAGAACACAGAATTTTTCGACGAAGCTGGAATTCCTCATCCTCAAGAACCCTTCGGCACAGTTGCCAACTATCCCAATCAATATATCGTCATGTGATATCCCGAATGTTGCGCTAGCGGACCCTCGGTTCCACGTCCCAGGAAGGATAGATCTTGTCATCGGAAGTGAGGCCTTCTGGGAACTCCACAGTGGTCGGAAGATTCCGTTAGGAGATGGACTTCCGTGGTTGGCTGAAACACCATTTGGATGGGCCGTCGCTGGGGCTGCTGCAAGTCAGTACACTTGCATCCCTCGGATCTGTAACCTTTCTACGAAAGATGATCCGTTAGAAGTTACTCCAGGTCCGTCCGACTCGCGCTCAGATTGGGTACCACTTCTAGTACTGCATTTGGTCCCTCGGTAGTGCAAAAGGTACCCAAGTTTGACAGATGGCAGTACACTTTTCTCGGCATTCTAGATTACCTTATGAGCCATAAAGTTTTGGGCAACTGCAAGAGACATGGAGGTCTTTAATGTGTCTTTGGTTACTCTCCAGAGATTCTGGGAAATCGAAACCATCTCCGATGGTCCAGCACGGTCTGTAGAAGAGAACCGTTGTGAAGAGCACTACTCAGCTACAACTACTTGTGATCCGTCTGGGAGGTATATTGTCAGGCTTCCTCGAACCGACAGTCCTGAAGTCGTTTTAAGAAGCTCCAGGGAAATGGCAGATCGCCGTCTTCTGAGTGTCGAGCGGCGCCTCGAACGTGATCCTGCAACCAAGGACGCGTACCACCGTTTTATGGACGAATACCTCCAGCTAGGCCACATGAAGAAGCTCGACGAACCAGTAGACGACAATCAACCGCACTACTACATTCCACATCACGCCGTCTTCAAAGAGTCGAGTACGACGACTAAGGTCAGGGTTGTTTTCGACGCGTCGTGTAAGACGTCATCCGGACATTCGCTGAACGATACGCTGTTAGTCGGCCCTGTCGTTCAGAAAAATCTTCACTCGATTGTATTACGCTTTCGAATACGCTGTGTTGCCCTTGTCGCCGACGTGGAGAAAATGTATCGGCAGATACTCCACTTTCCCGAGGATCGCAGATTCCTCCGCATTCGGTTCCGCAAGAGCTCCACCGATCCGATTTCCACCTACGAGCTGCAGACAACTGCTGACGGTACTGCTTCTGCACCTTATCTCGCCACGAGAACTCTACAGCAAATTGCTCATGATAATGGACACCTGTATCCAGCTGCTGTAGATCCTGTCATTTACGACTTTTACATCGATGACCTTTTGTCAGGGGCGAACGACGTAGAGTCTGCGGTTCAAGTGCGAGAGCAAGTTACGTCCATGCTCAATAATGCTGGCTTACCGATCAAGAAGTGGGCGTCAAATGTTCCGGAAGTTCTCGACGGTGTACCACCGGAGGACTTAGCCCTGCAACCACTACACGATCTTCAGGACGAGCAGGCGGTTTCCATACTGGGTTTGATGTGGGAACCAAGAACTGACGCACTACGTTTCAAGGTCCAACTGCCGCCTCCGACTGCAGTCCTTACAAAGCGAAAGGTGATGTCGTACATCGCGCAAATATTCGATCCACTTGGTCTCGTGGGTCCCACCATCGTAGTTGCCAAACTCTTCATGCAGCGCTTGTGGGCGCTGAAGCAGAATGGAGAATCTTGTGAATGGGACACGCCACTTCCAGTCAAACTTCAAGCAGAATGGAAAGACTTCCACTCCACGCTGCATATGCTCGGTGAAATCCGAGTTCCAAGATTCGTTTCACTTTCGAATGCTGTCAATCTCCAGCTACACTTCTTCTCCGACGCCTCCAAGGGAGCTTACGGTTCCTGTTGCTATGTACGAGCCGAAACTAGCAACGGCGTATCGATCCAGCTACTAACAGCGAAATCTAAAGTAACCCCGTTATCTAATCGCCATTCAATTGCCCGACTTGAATTATGTGCTGCACGGCTGTCGGCGCAGCTATTCCAGAAAGTGTTCTCCGCCCTTAAGATACCACTGCCAGCGTATTTCTGGACGGACTCCACTACCGTTCTCCACTGGTTACGGTCGCCGCCTAACCGTTGGAAGGCATTCGTAGCCAATCTAGTATCACAAATCCAGCACATATCCAATGTGAGTCGCTGGAAACATGTTCCTGGCGTCGATAACCCAGCAGAAGACATTTCAAGAGGACTGCATCCGATCGATATCATCCAGTGTAAGCGCTGGTGGAATGGTCCTGACTGGTTGTCACATCCTCCGGAATGCTGGCCGAGTCTTATTCCAACCGACGAAGATACAGAAGCCGCCACCGAAGATGCGAAAGATCCCGCTGGTTTCAATGGGCGTCGTACAGAGCGATTTTCATGACAATTTGTTCGCTCGCTACTCCAGCTTTTCCAAGCTTCGTCGTGTGACTGCGTTCTGATTGCGTTATCTCCGAACCTTGCAAGAACGTGCCAAGTTACGTCGTAAGGATCCAGACGAGTACAGCCAACTCACCTTCCGCGATCAGCCAATTGCTCCACTCAACACTGGAGAATTGCAGAGCGCTGAACTAGAGCTGTGTCGTCTAGCGCAACATCAGTCGTTCGCAGAAGAACTTTCTGATCTGGCAAGTGGAGAATTAGTTGCCAAATCATCCGCTTTGAAGTGGTTGAAGCCATTCATCGATCAAGACGGCATTATTCGTGTCGGTGGCCGGCTACGGAACGCCGCTCTTTCCGACTTCGTGAAGCACCCCATCGTGCTTTCTGCCAAACACTCGCTGTCGACTCTGCTGGCTAGTTTCTTTCACTTAAAGCTACTGCACGCAGGCCCTCAACTCCTGCTAGCCACACTGCGCCAGAAATATTGGATTCTCGGCGGCAGAAACCTGTCAAAATCCGTCTTTCACCATTGCCACACTTGTTTTCGTAGCAAGCCCACACTAGTCCAGCAGAGTACAGCAGATCTACCGGCATCCCGAGTCTCACCAACTCGCACGTTCTCCGTTTGCGGAGTCGATTACTGCGGACCGTTCTTCATCAAATCACCCGTCCGTAATCGTGCTCCTATGAAGGCCTACGTAGCAATCTTCGTCTGCTTCGCTACGAAGGCTGTGCACATCGAGCTTGTGAGCGACCTTACTACGGCGGCCTTTTTGGCAGCACTTCGCCGGGTCGTCGCCCGCAGAGGAAGAATCGCCGAACTACACTCGGACAACGCCACAACCTTCAAGGGTGCGTCACACGCACTCAACCGTGTCTATCGAATGCTGAAGGTGGACAACAGCGATCGAAACAGAATCTTCAGCTGGTGCTCCGAGAACGAGATTCGGAGGAAATTTATCCCACTGCGAGCACCACATTTCGGAGGTCTGTGGGAGGCCGCTGTCAAGTCAGCGAAGAAGCACCTTCTGAAAACCGTCGGTAACACCAACATCGCCTACGAACCGATGGTCACTCTCTTGGCTCAAGTCGAAATGTGCCTGAACCCCGTCCGCTAACGCCGATGCCAAGTGAACCGTCGGATATGGAGGTCCTAACTCCAGGACACTTTCTCGTCGGAGCCAATCTTCAAGCGGTACCCGAACCTGATCTGCGGGAGATTCCCGACAACCGTCTGGAGTCGTACGAGCTGGTCCAGAAACACCTGCAGAACATCTGGGCTCGCTGGTATCCGGAGTACCTGCAACAACTGCAGTCAAGAGCTACCAAGGGCTGCAAACCACCAGTCGCCGTCGAGGTTGACCGCATCGTCGTCATCAAGGAAGACAACGTTCCTCCGGCCAGTTGGCCGCTTGGAAAGATCGTCAAGCTTCATCCGGGCAAGGATGGTGTCGTCCGAGTGGTGACACTCCGGACAGCACCGGGAAAGGACATCGTTCGTGCGGTAGCGAAGATCGCTCTACTGCCATCACCGGATCCAATCATTTAATCGTTCCAGGTAGAGCAACCCGCAAGGGAGAACTTGCTCGAAGCGCACCCGCGCTTAGTACAGGTAATTGCGTTTCCAATACCTCTAAGCTGAATCGTTCGATCTACCTGTTCTTCTCTTTTTTTGTTCCCGTCTTTGGCGAGGATCTACGACGGAGCGATCATCATCCGTACCGATGACCATCTGTAAGCCGATTCAATGAATTCGTCCAACCATGAAGTTTGGAACACCTCCATGTTCCAAGGTGGCCGGAATGTTGGAGCTAGACCCATCCATCCAATGAACTCATCCATTCAGTGAATTTTATAGATTTATTTTAATGTCATTTTAAGCTACAGTTGTGTACCCCTAAAGTACCCCATTGCCACTCAGCAGAACTGCGAGAAACTGTGAGAGGAGAGCGCAGATTTGCGCACACTAGCCACTGTCCACCGTATGTGAACAATAGGTAGCAAGGCCATATATTGTATGTATATTGTATATTGAACAGTCAAAAATAGAAAGTCAAGCGAATCACACGTTCGGTCGGTCTAGGTCGCCCGTTGTTCTTTTATATTCGATCGAGTGCAAAATATCACAAGTCCCCCGTTACCAAGGGACTTAATCGTTTTTCTGTTGTGTGGTAGTGATTTCGTTCGGTGCGAAATTTTCTAAGTGCCCGGTTACTGTGAAGCTCTGAATCGTTGTTGGCAAGCGGGAGCACCACGAAGAACCTTGCATTCCATTCTGACATTACTATAGGAGTGAGGCGTCGAAGTTGTGCCATGCCTACTAGATCGTTTGATGTCCGATCCGATGTTACATTCTCGGAGTTCTTTCAACAGGCTTTTGATTGTCAACCATCATAACAGGGTTGGAAGACAAGATCTATGAAAATGTTCATTCAGTACCACACATCCTCCCTCTTCTCAGGAAAAAAAAAAGTTTGAAGTGATGAGTTTTCACATCGTTTCCGTCATCACGGAAATTCAGGATGTATATTTCACATCGCTAAGAACTTCACCGATGTTCACTTGTACATGCGACTTTGAAACATTTTTCCGCTGTAGGAAACCCACGCAATCAGAACGGCGTTGAAATTATTGATCGGTTGAATGTCGTGCCATACATTAGAAACGGCAAGCTAATTATATAAAATGACATATCTAAGATGAATTTTGGACAAAATATTGCTATTAATAAACTGACATATATGCGTTCAACAGAGTAGCATCAGTGTTTGACTTTCATCTTGTTGTACATTCAATCCACCGTACTTTCACGGAAATACTCACTCAAAGACTTGTTTGACTGTTGTTACTTGTTTTGATATAACATATCTACTAAGTTACTAGCCATCATTGGGCTTACATATCTTATTCTATAGATAGAGTCGCGCATGCATGTGAACATCATTTTTATTAGGAATTAATTTGTGACCACTAGTCGCGATAGCAAGTGTACACCACCATTACTTAGAGCAAATATACGACCACCAGTCGAGTTAATAACATCAATAATACTTGCTAGGAACAAGTATACGACCACCATCGAGTTAACAACATCAATAGCAGTTACTATGAACAAGTATGCGACCACCAGTCGCGGTAGCAAGTGTACACCACCATTGCATAGAACAAATATACGACCACCAGTCGAGCTTACAACATCAATAATACTTGCTAGGAACAAGTATACGACCACCAGTCGAGTTAACAACATCAATAGCAGTTACTATGAACAAGTATGCGACCACCAGTCGCGGTAGCAAGTGTACACCACCATAGCATAGAACAAATATACGACCACCAGTCGAGCTTACAACATCAATAATACTTGCTAGGAACAAGTATACGACCACCATCGAGTTAACAACATCAATAGCAGTTACTATGAACAAGTATGCGACCACCAGTCGCGGTAGCAAGTGTACACCACCATTGCATAGAACAAATATACGACCTCCAGTCGCGCTAGCAATATCAATAACATTGATTGCTAGGAACAAGTATGCGACCACCAGTCGAGTTAATAACATATTCATTGCAACCATCTGTCGCGTTAATGACAACCAAATACCAAACCAAATGCAACCACCAATCACGGCAATAATATTTTTTTAATTGCAACCACCAGTCACGTTAAGGACATTTTTTTTGCATTGCATACGCCAATTGTGTTAAAGCATTTTTTCATAGCAACCACCAGTCGCGTTAAGGATATTTTTTTCAAACATGTTATTATTTTTTTTTTGAACATGGCATTTATTTAGAAATAATAATGAATTAAGTAGATTTGAATAGTTTGGATCTCACCGGTTATCGACACAAAATTCACAAATTTTACCGATTCAGTATGCTTCACACTTAACTTGTTCATTAAACATTACGGGATACACAATGTACTGAAGCAAATAGGAAAGAAAACAATCATGTGCATAATAGGTCAAATTTGACCAAAACATCGATAATACTGAATCGATTAAAATTCGATTCGTCCTTTGTATTGATTTTATTCAAATCGATTCGATTTCTTCACTCGTAAGCAAATTTACAAGAACAACGACTCAAAATAAGATCAAATCCCTTGTATTAGGGTTTCATGTTGTTTCAACAACAAAAAATCGATTAATTGGAACGAAAAATCTACTTTTGGAACACCAATTCAAAATCGCCCATGGTTAGGAATATTTGCACACACTTACATTCATTTTTCACTCTATTTTATTTTATTGAAATTATTTTGTTTTTATTTGAAAGCAGGAGAGATAAGATATAGAAATGTGTGTATCATCACAGAAGAAACGATTAAATGATCACATACAACCAAAGCGAAGTTTTATTATTATTTATATAGAAATTTGCACAGTTGATAAATGTTACGGGAGTTTTATTTTTGATTGAAATTACTAATTGATAAGTTATACAAATTGATTAATATTCATGAAAACCACTAATAACTTTAACACTTCACTTCTCTTTTGCAAAATCACATTATTTTACAAATTATACTTAATTATACGATATTTTTTTATACACGTTTTGTACGGATATGTTCAATTGGCTTCTGCAAAAAAAAAATAGTTCAGTTCCTAACGTTATTCTTTTTTCCGTTCAACCTATGCAGAAAATAGGTCCCTTATAAAAGCAGAATGCGCACTTCATAACTTAGATGAATCAGCTCGAAATGATCATAATCTTTGAATCGGATAAAATAGATGAAACACTTTCTATTACATTCAAATATTTCCATCGAAGCAATCTGTTTGAATTCAAATGCAAAACAAAATATTCACTTCAAAGCCTGCATCGCGCAACTCAAATAGTTGAGGTGATGCTGGTGTTCAATAAAAGCAACAACAAGAACAGAGAGAAACATTGCTGCTTCAGCGAGTTGTGAAGCGGCTAATGCATATTAATGTCATATTTCCTCTTCAATCAGTTTTCTATTATTCATAGAAAATACCACATTGCTGTTTACTTACAGATGCCTTTTTATCAGATTCAAACTCACTCCACAATCACTCTGAATACATATTTTCACACGCGGTTTAAGAAGCACTTGACACAAACACATTTCCTAGTGGACACTCCCGCTTGCTATCGAATTCAGGCTTTCCCGGAAAAACGAAAATTTATTTAAAACTCCAGGCAGGATCGCCAAATGTGAAGCTCTGAATCGTTGTTGGCAAGCGGGAGCACCACGAAGAACCTTGCATTCCATTCTGACATTACTATAGGAGTCAGGCGTCGAAGTTGTGCCATGCCTACTAGATCGTTTGATGTCCGATCCGATGTTACATTCTCGGAGTTCTTTCAACAGGCTTTTGATTGTCAACCATCATAACAGGGTTGGAAGACAAGATCTATGAAAATGTTCATTCAGTACCACACAGTTACCAAGGGACTTAGCCGTGTCGTGTGCTTCGGTCCAACCTTAGTGAAAAGCTGGACGAGTTTTAGTGAAGAAAGCGTGGTGGTGTTCCGGGACCTAAGAGGCTGGTGGCGTCCCAAGCTTAAGGTCAGATAATTCTCGCGTGTGTTTTGCCGGACTTCAACACTTTTCGGTGGCTGCCAAAGGCAGCGAAGAAAGCCCTTCGATACCGACATAGTTCGCGCTCGAACAATCCACAAAATACCTACCTATATGTGTAAATTTCAAATGTTCCATGCTGAAATTATAAAGTAGCGGTGTACACTTAATTTATTTCGCCGAGCCGGGAAAAATAATTGCCGAGAACCCAACAGCTGAGATTTCGGCAAAAATCTCGTTAAAAGTTCAAAGTGCCGATTAAACTGCAAAAGTTAAATCAACCCAGCTGTCAAAATTTGAAGAAAATATCGGTAATCCGTTGCTGAAATTCTCGGCACATCACTACCGAAATTCGGCAAATGATTATGTTTTTGATTGCAAGAAGAATAAGAAGTAAATAAACACACAGTTTAATAATCAAAATAAATTTATTTAAATCAAACGTATTATTGCGTAACACACATCTCACATTTTATCAAATTGAAGAATTTTTGTGAGCTTCTATTTGAAGCAAATTCGAGTGTACGAAGGTACGGTGCTGCCATCTGGGAAAAGTTTGCTCGATGCGTGAAGCGACGAAAATTTTACCCGGCAAGGTATAGGAAGCGAAATTTCAAATGCTCATATAAAATTAACTACAATAGTTATTTAAAATCTTTTCAGTATATGTTGATATACTTTTGATGGGCTACATTATAGGCATATAATTTTGAGTTTTTTATTTTTTCTCAATATGCTGCTGATTCTATAGTTGATCAATAGTCTAACCCCGTACACTTGACAGAATTTAATTAACAAGTGTTTTGAATTTTTTAGAAGCATTTGAAAATTGACTCCCTATGCTTTGCCATGTAAAATAATCGGAGCTTCACGCATAGGGTCAACTGTGGTAATTACCTTCGTAGACGCGAATAGCGACCATTTTCGCAGCATCTTCATTGCGAGGGGTAGAAGTTGCATTGAATATTCCTAAAAATGTAGTAAAAAATTATAAACTGAGCTGACTCGTATGCTGCCCTTCTACGCCTACTGCGCGGGACAAATATGCGTAAAACGACAGTGTTAATGAATATAATACAATAAATTATGTTAATACTTACAGTGAGCGCACTCCCTCTTTCCAAGAAAGGTTTAAGATATTTCAAGCACATGTTAATTTATGCAGCTCTGATTTGTCGGTTTTGACAGATGCACTTTGCCGAAATTCAGTAAAAATATTTGTTTGCTGATCGTTGTGGCAAAATAGATTACCGAGTCTCAGCTATTTATGTAAACTACCGATTTTCGTCAATTTGTATCTGTCAATATCGCTCATCTGTCAAAATTGAACGAGATTTCAGTAAAAATATGTTTTACGGGCTTAATTCGGCATTTAACATTACCGAAGTAAAATTCTACGATTAAGTGTAAATATGAATAAATATGATTCAATTGTGCTCATAGAATGTTAACAAAGAAAAAGTTGTGGCGAATGATTGGTTGTGAAAATAAATACAGTTTTATTTTAACATAACAGAAGAGTGTAATTATTTTCAGATAATAAAAACTGTCGAACCCAGGTCCGTCCCACTCGGGCTCAGATTGGGTACCACTTCTAGTACTGCATTTAGTCCCTCGGTAGTGCAAAAGGTACCCAAGTTTGACAGATCGCAGTACACTTTTAACGGCATTCTAGGTTACTTTATGAGCCATGAAATTTTGGGCAACTGCAAGGGACATGGGGGTGTTTAATTTGTCTTTGGTCGAACCTTATGGTTTGTAAATGAACAATAGGATTAATTTATGTGAAAACATTTCAAATTCTATTAGTTTTCCAATTTCCAATGAGAAAAAGTTATTCAAGCTTGATGGAATAAGTTCATACTAGTGATCCTTTATATGAGAGATTAGCGGAAGTAAAATTTAATGATTTGGCAACAGACCAGCAGTGCTGAGTTTGCTCGGTGTCGAGAATAATATTGTAACACGGACATGACTTTCTCATTTGCTAAAAAGTGTATTCTGTTTCGTTATAGATCTTTGAGCAACATTTCCATACTAATAAACAGCAGGAAAAATCACTGAAAAACATCGCATTGACAAACATTCAAAAAAAGTAGGTATTTCATATATTTTGCTCTATACAAAACCACTTTCACCGAAATCATTTCAAGCGGATTACATTACTCCTCAAGAAAAGTTCAAAACAAGCATAACGCATGTTCGTTTGGCTCACGCTTTGACAGCTCTTGCTGCTCGATTGGCTCACACGACAGAAATGTCAGCTTCCGCGTATCTCTCTTATAAAGGATCACTAGTTCAAACCAGTGTTGCGATGGATCTTCTTCGTGAACGATGATCGACACATCTTCGCGATTCAACATTCGCCAAAATTCATTTTTCATTTATGCGTCACGAAGAGCATCGCAATAAGGCAGCGTCCATTTATTACGTAACGCCAAAATTAGAAATTTTTGACCCCCTCCCCCCCTACGTAACGCTTTTTGTATGATTTTTTTTTAAATTTTTGTATGAGCCGTAACGCTTGAGCCTACTCCCCCCTCCCCCTAGAGCGTTACGTAATTTGTGGATGCCGCCTAAGCGCACGGATGCAACGCCGAAGAAGCAAAATGAACACACCCATAAGTGGCTCGCGAAGCCTTTCCACTCGTAGAATTAATTTATCCACGCGCTGTTCATTCTCGTGCTTCTTCTCGCAAAGTCAAGCAAACACTCTACTGGTTACATGGTGTACTGAGTACAGGCAGCCCAATAAAAGCACGCTTGAAGTGGCAGCACGAGCGTGGCTGGGTGTTGCTGGCTTGAAGCGCGATCGCTATTGAGCTAATTGCGCAACAATTTAGATTGCAGGTTTTCTACCATTTAAATAAACCAAAGTAGGTACATGCAAATATTTTTTTTTTTTTTCAAATTAATAAATCAATAAACGACGTGCATGAAAAACACGCCTTTCATGGCGCACCAGCTTGTTGCGAGCCGGCATGAAGATGATCGAAGTGAATATTTTCCTGCTCTGGATTGGACCGTTCACATTACCGAGCGCAGTGTTGCCACATTTTTTCCGGTTCTCATCTGTGTTTTCGACTGAAAAAATCTTTTTTATCTTAAATCATCCTTCAAAAATCTTGGTAAAAATCTGTGTCGCAATAAAATCAAAAATTTTATTTTTTTTTTAGGTGAAAAAGAACTTTTGTCACCACTGGTCCATCACCCGAAAGGTTTGTTAGTGATTTTTGTTTCGCAACTAATAGATTCATATTTGTTTACTGCGCAGATATTTTAACTCCCTTGTATAACTTGCTGTCCATTGTGGTACGCAATTTAAGATAAGCGAGCCCTCTTGATCCGTTTTCATTATATAGCTTTCATTTTTCCACTTTTTCGTTTCCATTCTCGATCCGCTTTTCTAACGCGCGATCTACCCGATGCGCGGTCGTTCCTGACCCGCAATTGCAATGCACGATCTTTGTGGATCTGCCTGACCCGCTTTTTCAATGCGCGGTCCGTTCCGTCTAGCTTTATCAGTGCACTTTTTCTCGACGGCGAGATCTGTTTCGACCCGCTCTTCAAATGCGCGAGCCTTTCGGATCCGCTTTTTTTCTGCGCGGTCGTTGTCAACCCGCTAGTTGCAATGCGCGGTCTTTACCGACCCGCTCTTTCAATGCGCGGTCAATTCGACCCGCCCCGTTTCCAGTCATGGTCCAATTTTATCTTTTTGTTGCGCGGCCATTTTGACCCGCTGATTCTATGCGCGATTTTTTTTCAATCCGCTCTTCACGTTTGCACGTTTTAAACAGCCATAAGATTGGTTTTACGCTGGATGATTCCTTTCCGAAACTGTTAAAAGTATCAAATGAAGGTTTTACAATTGCGTTGCTCAAATTAAGCAACACCTGGCAAAGGATCGCCATTGTGTATATCCAAATATCAGCCGGAAAGGAATCACCCAGCATAGCACCAAAGCGCAGCACGTCTTACCTGGATCAGTCAGCAGTAGAAAGTGAGCCAACGATATTTGCTGCATGCAAGGGCCTACTGTGATGGCTCTCATATTGAGTGCCATCCACTGGAAGTTAAGCTCAGAGCACACTTTGTGTAATGAACCCTTTCGCACCCACACACGAACGTTTAATGGGTGTTCTTGGGATGTCAATAATTTTTATTTTGAACTTATTCTACTAAAAGTAAGTTAAAGACGCATTATTATTTCTAAAAATTCAAAATAGTTAAGTTTTTGAGAAAAACTAAACAGAGTACTGTCATTTCTGTTTTATATCTTCCAAAACCGTGTCATAAACTCGTGAAATATCCTAAAATCTTAAAAATCTTTTTTATCTAAAATATCCGTAAGCAAAAACAGGAATAAATTTGTGTAATTACAGATAAATCTGTGTATGTGGCATCACTGACCGAACGATGGAAAATCACTCGATGATAGCGTCGGGAGAAACAGTTAGGAAAATTATCACATGTAACTAAATTGCGACATATTTGGAATGCTTTTGACAAGACATTTTCATTGAAAAATTCTTTGGCATCCATGGATCACAAATTTACCTTCATAATCAAGAAAACTATTGATTATCAATAGCTCGTATTGGATATATAGTTAATGTCAATCCTTCCAACAAGTCATGTTCGATCAATTTCTCACGCAATAGCATTCTCCGCGATTTTCAAGTAATGGATTATTAAAATAACCAAAACGCAGTGCCGTAGCGTGCGGTTGGCCAGGTTGGCACCCGCCAAGGGCGCCAGCCATTGGGGGGCGCCAAAATGCGTAAAGTATTTTGTTAATTTTGAAAGGCATTTATTAAATAAGGTCCTAAAACAAATTTCCAACAAATTATTTTTAACATAATAATGGAAAATTAGAACAATTCCTGAATCGCTTTCAAACACTTTTCAGTATTTTGGACGATTCCCATACATTTATTTCAAATTTTAACATGATGGTTACTTGCTTAATCTCTAATGGTTTTTAATAGCCATTAAAACTGGTTTGAGCAAAAATCAAGTTTGTGGTATATATTTGGAGGTTCTATTGGAAATAAAAAAAATATTCAAATAAACTTGATAAGTATTAAACAGTCTTTTTGAAAGCCTAAGAGCATCTTGAACAGGGTTCTCAGAGTACGGTAGATCATTATAACAGATAATCTTGAACAGGCCTTTCATTACAGCTCACAGTGATTTATCTCCATACAAATGGTATGGAAAATCTTGAAATGGAGATCCCTTACTATGAATGACCAGATAATTGCCGTCTGAAACTATTTATCTTCATCGCATGATAGACTCTTCTTTGATCATATCATCATGATCATCATATCTGTCAAGTTATATGACGCATCAGCCAAGCAACAACAAAACATGATACAAAGACGTTCAACTTATTTGCATTAGAATTTTTCAAATGATTTGTAAATGTTGTTTCAACATTTAAACAAGAATGTTCATTGGATCCATTTAAACATTTTGGCCATACAGATTTGTAGCACCTAAATTCTTCAACCTACCGAAAACCGAAAATTATAGTGTATAGTTTAAGCGGAGCATGTATTCGAGTGTGTGCTCACATTTGAAAATTTAGTCGAAGTTGATTATAATTCCCCATACATTTCACTAGGGAGCACAAACACAAGAATTTTGATAACGTTCTTTGAGGAAATGTAAAAAAATCAGTTTTTATTTAAACTTCAAAAAATTCTGGGTTTGAATTTAAAAGAGAAATACAAAAATACTTTCAGAATTGTTAGTGAAAGTTATTTTTAACTTTTCCCCGCCTTGACATCACTGTGCAGCTGGGCAGAGTATTCAAAAATTTCTACACGTGGGAGGAACTCTTACAGAATTCTGAACAACATTTTCAGAGAATTTCGTGTCAGTGATAAGCAAACATGAGTTAAAAAAATTGAATTTATTTTTTCCCTAGTATGAACATATTCCACGCTGACTGATTATAGTTTTTTTTAAATTTTTGATTCGCTGAAGATGATTTAGCATTAATAAATTTTAGATCACATTAAAAACCATTTCTGAAATTCAACCAAGAAAGGGATGTGTTGGAGATTCTAGAACAGTTGTAATTTTCTTTAATTAAATTACTAACACGAGTATCACAGAAACAAGGCTATTAAGTAAGGGATGCTTATAAATTCGTTGCAAATTCCAAGAACTTTTAATTAACTAATAAAACAAATTCATATTTTTCCATGTTACTATTTAGGAATTAAATTTCTAAATGGTATAACGAAACACATATTATCTTATTATTTCTTCTGATTCCACTAAAAAATTGATAAAAAGTTTTTTATTGCATTTTATTCTAAGAATTTGACGAATTTGCTTCCACTCATTGGAAGACTCTTGCGAAAACAACTAAAAAAATGTTTTCTTAAGAAGTTGTTAGGCAAAATCATTACAAAATATTCAGAAGCCTTTGCATTTTTTAACAAATGAAAATATAATTAACAATGTCAAGAAATAAAAAAAAATGTATTTAAGAAATTAAAAATAAAAACTATTGATTTCAAGAAGAGTTTCTTCAATGCTATGCTTAATTGTTTCCGCAAAAGTGCCTCATGAACAGTAGATTTCTTACAAATTTCTTCAAAACATATTTTATAAAATCTTACACAGTTTTCAAGAAGAATTGTGTTGTACACGTTTCATTGATATTTACTAATTATATTAATGAACTCTAAATTAGTGAATGCTTGAGTCGCAATTTCATATATGCATTCATTTAAGAGTTTTCCTAGTATTTTAAAAAGGATCTTTTTGGAAATTGTCTAGTATCCCAAGCAAAAACTACAATATATGCATATAAACGGTATACGTTTAGCTAGCAATACTGTATAACTACAATTAAAGTTTATTTAAAGTGGAAAAGGGCCCCTCTACAGGCATTTTTGTGTTATATTTTATAAAATTTACTCGACCTTTGTGAAGCCTTTTGACACCTTAAAGTAGCTATACAGTAGATGCTAGCTTTATGTACACCATATAAATGCATGGATAATAGCTTGAGCCGCATGGTTACTTGGGATGTTCAACGAAAACTTCAATCACATACAAAGTTGCATCATAGGGGCGCCCAACGGGAGGTTTGCCAAGGGCGCTGTGAGGCCACGCTACGGCTCTGCCAAAACGGCTGCTATGGAAAGCATAGATAGCGCCACCGTAGCCTTGTGTGTTTGACAGAACAGCAATGCTGTCACAATGTTAAATCCCATATACAGTAGCGCCTTTGATTTGATGCGAAGAGCACTGACAAAAACAACATTCAATGATCCATTCTAAGCCCAACGCATTATTGGCACATACCCATTCCCTAGATTGGTCGATCAGAAAGAGAAGAACACAAAAAGAAAGGAGCATCATCTGCTATTCTAAGGTTATAAAACATTCTTCCTTCGTCGGTTTCAGTTTCATTCCTTTTCCGCTTTCGAGCTGGTAAGAGCTCCTCCGAACTTGCTTAACGAGAAGTACCTCGCTGCTAAAAACCTGCTGAGCTGTCAATCCAGAATCTCTAAGCAACTCTGAGGAAAAATTTCTTAGCCGCATATAGCAATGGATTCAGTGTGAAAAACATGCTATTTGCAACTATTGCAAGACCGATCTTCATGAAGGACAAAACTGCAAATGAGATGAATCTCCAGTGCCAGGAAGAAAAATGTCTGTTCGAAGACGAATGGGACCGTTCACAATCCGGGCTAGAAGCAGGAACTGCTTCCTGACAGAGACTTGATTCAGTTTCGATGATGAGTCTGTATTTGAATATTCCGTATTTATACCGAGAATAAAACGTAAATTGAAAAAGTTTTCATGTACTTTTATTATCATTGTTGAACTTTGGTTCAACGGAAGTTCCAAAATTATGATTCTCCGTCACGGAAATGAATTCAAACGCACGTAATCCTTGGATGTATGGGAGAATATAATTTTCCTATAAAGGACATTGAGAACTTATTTAATTCACAGATTCTTGATTGACTCGTAATCTAATTTCATGCAATTCAATACTGTATAAAGTGGTCTGTGAGTGTGGTCTTGCGAACCCCTGACACTGATTGCAGCGTGGTACGTCTATGTTTCTATGTGTATATGTATTACAGTAGATATTGTGCTCTGCAAGATAAATCCACGTAATGCGATTATCTGAAAATGTCGATATACCGTCGCAGTGATAATGAAAATCACCAAATGTTTCAGATTTAGCAAATTTGAAACATTTGTGTCCTTGAAGGACGAAAAAATCCAAGCCTACTTGAGTTTTGACGTTGCGTTTGAATTGCGCGCATATCTTCTGCGCGTTACCGCCGCCGCTGGATGTGGATTTAATATAAGCGCCGCAATAAGTAGAGTTCAACTTACGTTTAGTATCCTCAGTAATATTCGCAGTGGGCACAAACTATGTTGGGTAGGCTTTTATTTTCACAGGAGCAAGCAGATGGATCTGGATAGCATGTAATTTGTTTAAAATTTACTCTGGAATAAATTCTACCAGTTTCTCACCGTTTTCGGCCTCACTATGGAGTAATGGCTTAGCACGTATGCTGCTACACTGTAGGTGGTGAAAGTGATGGGAGCCTAATTGAAGACGGGGTTTTAGTTCTATAATCGCTCTATTACATACAGGCTCAGCTTACCGATATTTGAAACAAAGCTATCACTAATTCACTGGCAATTAAATGTACTTATTTCTAAACGCTACTATCAAACTAGAAGGTAAATATGTGGCACTATTGAACTACGCTTATTTAGTTTTCTGTTTTGATCTACCCGCCAACACTCATTTGCATGCAGAAAATTGATCTCAATCGAGTGCACTTCTATCGCACTCACCGTTGATCATTGGGGATAGCAGGTCAAAATGACCAAAGGAAGGTGCGTTATTCTTGTCGAATAACAATCATTATGGAACTCATAACGGAGAAGACACGCGATGAAAGATAGTTCATTATCACGTCTTACCATAGGTTATATTACAAAGTACTTCAGGCTACACTACAGGCAAAACTCCATTCAGGATGGTTTATGATACTCTTCTCAGACTGTGATTTGCTTCAACGCAGCATACGCATTGTCCAGCCGAAAAAATGTTGGCGGTTTGGCTACATCTACTGTTTGTGATTAATTCATATATAATTACAACGTAAACTTTTAGCTTACATGTAATGGCCAATTAAATAGTACAAAATAGATCAACTTAACGTTGATCGAAATTAGACATACACAACCATGGTCAATTTGAAGAGTGACAGAATTTGATTTGGTCTGATTATGTCTGAGACAAACTGAAGCATTCTGAGCAATCCCGAGTAAGTCACGTGTCTTCTGAGGAATACCCGTTTAGAACTTCCCACCATCTTTTATCTTGGGATTACCCAAACTGTTAATTGAAAAATGAGTATTGTTCGATATTCTACCACGGAAATTCCGGAAACGACCGTTATCGTAACGGATATTATCTTTCATCTGCCTGGCACGAGCCTCAATGACTCTTTTGCGTGAAGGGCAATTCCAAAAATTTGACTTATGATCAGCCCCGCAATTAGAGCATATGAACTTGGTGGTATCTTCCTTCACTGGACAGACGTCCTTGGCGTGAGAAGAACCTCCGCAAATCATGCATTTAGCATCCATGCGACAATTTTTTGTATCATGACCCCACTTTTGGCACCGACGGCACTGAGTGGGGTTCTGGTAATTTCCTCCAGGTTTTTGGAAATGTTCCCATGTCACACGGACATCAAACAAAAGTTTGGCTTTTTCTAAAGCTTTAATATTATTTAGTTCTTTTTTGTTAAAGTGAACTAAATAATATTCTTGAGAAAGCCCTTTCCGAACAATGCCAGATCGGGTTCTCTTTTTTATAATGATTACTTGGACTGGGGAAAATCCAAGTAAATTATTTATTCCATTTTTGATCTCTTTGGGTGACTTATAGTCACTTGAGAGACCTTTCAAGAGTTTTGTCGTCATAAGTAAAAAAAAGGTGCTTCTTCTCTTCAAGATGTTTGAGAAGAAGTTCGCGATCTTTGAGAGTTTCCGGCAACACGCGACAGTCTCCTTTCTTTGCGATTTGGAAGGAAACCTTGATTCCCCTAGTGGAGTTCAAGATCTCCTGCCTAAATCCCCCAAATTCGGAACAACTGACCACGATAGGCGGCACTCTTTGCTTCCTCACTTGAATCAAAGAGCCAGAGCTAGAGGCTGCTTCGATTTGGTGTTCGGAAATTTTGTCTAGAGCATCGAACTGATTGCTCGTTTCGATACAATCATTCATTTCACCCTTGGAAGAAAGTTCGCATTCCATTCTTGCCACGTTTAGTGATAGTTTTCAAACACACTGATTTGGAAGGAAGTTGCGAATTCAGAGATTCATTCTTCCTTTTGCTCGGGGCTGCAACCATATTCAGTGAACAAACGAAAGAAAACGTGACCTTCTAAGAGGTATTTTACCAAGACGGTGTCCAAAAAGAATTATCACCGCTAGCTTTCACGAACGAGTCCAACGAAAAATCGAAGGCATCTCATCAAATCAGTTCCTATTGCAAGTGCCAGTATGATCAATAATTATGAAAGTACGAGCTCATTCGATTTTGATGTATTTTCACCATAAATGGCATTTCGTTCAGTTTTCGAGTTAAAATACTCACTTTCATTTCTAAATTTGAGATCACATTTCTTATGTTTTTCAAGCTCTGTTATTCTTCAATTTGATATTTTTAAACGTTGCGGTCTTTGTTTCCATAGTCCTTCGTTGGTTACATAATATCTGATGAATTTAGTTACGAGTTTGTTTGTAACAACTTTGATTTTTGTATTATGGATTTCTTTCAATGATCCCTTTTAAACACTTTCAGTTAACTATTTATTTGGACACCTATATTGTTACTTTGAATACAGTAATATAAGCATATACTTTGTATAACACTTGGCGATTAAATATAACATAACAACTTATAAGCGCTTTGTAAAACATACATAGAATTAGTGAAAATGAGTAAGGGTGTGACTAGTAACACAACACATCGAATGAATGTATGATAACAAATCGTAAATAATTAGATTACTTTCAACGTTTGAAATTTAAATACGTGCAGCTTTTGCATCTGCTGGAAGACATTGTTGCGGTCAGATTTGTT
Organism: Aedes aegypti; assembly: GCF_002204515.2. NCBI lineage: Eukaryota > Metazoa > Arthropoda > Insecta > Diptera > Culicidae > Aedes > Aedes aegypti. Next base: position 246,220,423 of record NC_035109.1, read on the forward strand.
GTTTTTTTTTTCAATAAATTGTTACAGATAATTTAAAATGTCTAAATCATTTTCTTAGCTCCTATTTCTAATGGCTTTAGGATTCAACACTTTGTTTATCTGCTTTAGGTTAGAGAGATCATTACTCCTTTCATCAATCAATAGTATAATAAGGTTAGTAAATATATTTGTATCGTTTAAATACTGTATTGTTTTCTTGTCTTTTATTGTCGGTACACAGTGAAATGGGTTTCCTTCTTTGCATTTTCTACACGCTGTTTCTCGTTCGATTATTGCGTTTGATTTTTTTGTTTGTCTTTTCACACACTTTAACTAACTATTTTATGCATTCTTAATGTCTGTTGAATCATGATTTGATTTTTTTTGCAGAATTTAATAAGATTCTACAAACTGGAAGACAGTTGGATTATAATTCGATTTGATTTTTCTGACCGTGCACACATTCAGGAAGACATTGATCATTTTTTTTAACAATAAATTTGGAGTAGTTTCTTAATGTTATTGTAATTTCCGCTTGATTTCTGTACTTGATTTATACATTTGGTATGCTTAGGATATGTCTTAATTTTAAATGCGTGCGTTGAACTCAGTATACCTACAGTTCTATGTATTTGCCTTCCATTTTTAACTCAAACTAGTTTCATTTCCGAGTAGTTTAATAGGTGGTTTCTAAGAAGATCTAAGTTAAGTTTAACTTGGATGTGGGAGGTTTGTTCTCATAACTCTTCAACACTTGCTGAATATAATTGCTGGATTTGCTTTGCTAAATGAAGAACATCTTAACTGAGCGTCCTAACCTTATCATCAACTGGTACTTAACTATACAGTGCGGTTTTGAAAGCAGACAGATTTTAAAACGGAAGACCAATTTCAAACGCTTTAATAAGAGCGCTACCGGAATCATAGATTCCGACCACGCCGAACAATACGCCCAAAAATATGATAAAATAATCGCACGCTCGCTGTTTTTGATCCAGCAGGTGACCCTTGAGTTTCAAGTGGAAGTAACACGGCCAGATGAAGCTTAACATCGTACCCGTGAAGCTGCCAATGAAACCCATCAGGATCGAAAAGTGCGGAATAAAGATAGCCATCATGATCGTTCCAAGAATGACAGCCAATCTCCATGCAAGACCCCAAACCTTCAGGTCCCCATCCAGTTCCCAAACAACCGGAAATAGGGTCTTTGGCTTTCCGCGGAAGAACGCTCGCTCCAACAGTTCACACGCGGCAAAGAATGGCAGTGGATAACTGAGGATCGCTTTGATCACCAAGCAGAAATTGACCAAACCTTTGAAGGAAGGTGAGTGCAGGTTATTTGTAATGACCTGCTGGGTGTCATTTTGGAACGTCAGGAAGCAAATGTAACCAAAAAGGGCTTTGAATGCAGCTGCGGCAATGTGTGACCAGTCGAGCATCCAGTTGAATTTGGAACGGTCCTCCATGTTTCCTTCCAGCGTCGGGAGGAAGATTTGTGACGTGTAGGAGAAGACAATAACACCAAGCGAGATTGGAAAATTTTCAAAATCCATTCGCCACTTGACCTTACTCCATCCCCAATCGCCAATCTCCAGCAGACAGTAGCCCACGATGATGGCATTGATCAACAGATGCGACATCGTGCACCAGAACGACAGCAACGAGACATGGTGAAGCGATTTGAGGAAAGCCAATGGAAGTAAGAATATACCGCACAGCATCATCCACGACCTGGTGTCCAGTGCACCATCGGGGAACGATCCGGCCATCAGATCGCCGCAGACTACCACGTACAATATGCAGGTCATCAGCAGTTCGATGATCTGCGCTATACTTACCACTCGGGCACCGATTTTCTTCCCGAAGCAAACCTTAGCTATTGCTACGTAGCTGTCGCGAACTCGTACAGGTTCTCCTGTTTGGGGGTCCGGCTCGTACAGGCATTGCACCAAGATTTTCCCGGTGTAGCAGCAAATGTACGCAATTCCTACCATAGCTATGATGGCCCAATAGCCTCCACGAAGAACGGCAAACGGAAGCGATACGATGAACATGCCCTGTGAAGAGTTTGCAGATATTAGTTTCTAAGATCTGTACAAATTGTGAGCTGAAAGCGAGTTGGTTATCGAGTATATTCATCGTTACCTGGCATTTAAGCTATAATCACTATGTGCTATAACTCTCCCATACACTTTGAGTGTGTTTGAAAACTTTGGTGCTTCGCATACCTGTAGGAATGAAATGGAAGCCACTGAGTGGTCCACGGCATTTTGCCCAGCGACTCTTATCACCAGGATACAGATATTGCAAGAATCTACAGCAGTGATTGACAGTAGATTGGTATCTCTGGCTCAAACCATCATAAAAGCTGATCCGGAACTTCTGTCACCGTAACACATGGAGTCTACATCCTTGTCGAGAGCCTGGATATACCTGTCTCCACTATAAGTATCAACCAAAGTACGAGCAACGTAAACCATCCAGGAAGATCGGGGTACCACCTTGAGGATTTGGGCGCAGGTTTAATTTTTGTATGTAACTGGGAAGCTGGACATTAGGCAGCATCCATTTATAACGTAATGCTAAAATTGGAAATTTTCAACCCCTTCCCCCACTACGTAACGTTTTTTGTATGAAAACTTTCAATTTTTGTATAGACCGTAACGCTTGAGCCTCCTCCCCCTCACCAGAAGCGTTACGTAATTTGTGGATGACGCCTCATACAAATAAGCTACAGATCACAGATACGTCTTTAAACTTCTTTAGATATATCTTTAGGTAAACATTTCTACTCTGATTTCCTAGGAATTTCTTCTAGACTTTCTAGGTGTTTTTTTTTTCAGAATACCATACAAATATGACCCAATTGTTAAAATATGCTCCAAAAAAACCGGAGAAAATATAATGGCGCATCTTTTTTCACAAAATAAAAATGTTGTTAAGTAAGGCTGGGTCTATTAGGTATTTGGTTTTGTACAAGAACTGACTGTTCAAATAATATTTTAAGTATAATGAATGACCTCATGTTAAACGTTCATCATGATAAATGTATTATGCGAAACGTCTCATTTAAAATATGGTTATTCTAAAAGGGTCACCTTCTCACTGTTCCCATTGTTTCGAATAATTAGGAAATATGTTTACAGCTACTGTACAGCATAGAGCATAGTTTCCCAAACTGTGGGTCGCGACCCCTGGGGGGTCGTGAGTCAGTCTTTGGTGGGTCGCTGAAAAATTCCAAAGTACGAATTTATTTTCAAATTTATTTTCTATGTTTACATAGACTTTGGCCACTATTTGGAACTTATTTATATTTAGTTGGTATTACATCAATTAATTTGATGAAACCTCGTTAACGATGTTACGCCAATTTACTCGGTCCATGGCTGTTTCTCTCCAACTTCGATTTTGGCCCACGTTCTCCAGATCTTGTTGCACCTGATCAAGCCACCTCGCTCGCTATGTGCCATCTTTGCAGGATTGTTGTCCGGTAGTCTTGCAACATGCCCCTGCCCAGCGTACCCTTCCGGCTTTCGCAACCTTCTGGGTTCGCCGTAGAGCCTAGCGAACTCGTGGTTCATTCTCCGCCGCACCGTTCTCTTGCACTCCGCCAAAGATCGTCCGGGTGCTTAGTTCTAACACTCCAAGTGCTTGCAGGTCCTCTTCCAGCATGGTCCATGCTTCATGTCCATAGAGGACAACCGGTCTTATAAGCGTTTTGTATATGGTACATCTGGTGCGGGGGTGAATCTTTCTCGACCGCAGCTTCTTCTGGAGCCCATAGTAGGCGCGACTTCTACTGATGATGCGTCTCCGTATTTTACGACTAACGTTGTTATCAGCCGTTAACAAGGATCCGAGGTAGACGAAATCATCAATCACCTCAAAAGTATCCCCGTCTATCGTAACACTGCTTCCCAGGCGGGCTCTGTCGCGCTCGGTTCCGCCTATCAGTATGTACTTTGTTTTTGGCGCATTTACCACCAGGCTGACTTTTGTCGCTTCACGTTTCAGGCGGGTGTACAGGACTGCCACCATTTCAAATGTTCTGCCGACAATATCCATATCATCCGCGAAGCAAACAAATTGGCTGGATCTTGTAAAAATCGTACCTCGGTTATTGAACCCGGCTCTCCGCATGACACCTTCTAGCGCGATGTTGAACAGCAGGCACGAAAGTCCATCACCCTGTCGAAGTCCCCGGCGGGATTCGAACGAACTGGAATGTTCGCCGGAAATCTTCACGCTATTCTGCACACCGTTCATCATTGCTCTTATTAGTCTTGTAAGCTTCCCGGGAAAGCTGTACTCGTCCATGATTTTCCATAGCTCTTCGCGGTCGATGCTATCATAAGCCGCTTTGAAATCGATGAACAGGTGATGCGTTGGGACTTGGTATTCACGGCATTTCTGGAGGATTTGCCGTACAGTGAAGATTTGGTCCGTTGTCGAGCGACCGTTGATAAAACCAGCTTGATAACTTCCCACAAACTCATTTGTTATTGGTGATAGACGACGGAAGATACACTGGGATAGCACTTTGTAGGCGGCATTCAGGATAGTGATCGCACGATAGTTTTCACATTCCAGTTTGTCGCCCTTCTTGTAGATGGGGCATATGACCCCTTGCATCCACTCCTCCGGCAGTTGTTCCGTTTCCCAGATTCTGACAATCAGCCGGTGCAGACAGGCGGCCAACCTCTTCGGGCCCATTTTGATGAGTTCAGCTCCAACACCATCCTTACCAGCGGCCTTAAGCCAATTGTTACTCTTGAGCTGGTTGATGACATCCTTAACTTCCTTCAATGTGGGGGCAGGTTGGTTTCCTTTATCCGCCTTTATCCGGAATAGGCGGGTTTGCTGCTTTTGTTTTCTTTTATATCGCTCCACGTTTTGTCGCGTTCCTTGCTGCAGCATTGCAGCCCGCACTACATCCTTCTCCTCCAAAACCTGCCTGCATTCTTCGTCGAACCAATCGTTACATGTGTCCTGTCCACGTACCCGACGATGCTCTCGGCTGCGTTGTTGATGGCTGCTTTTATGTTGCTCCAGCAGTCCTCAAGAGGGGCTTCGTCAAGCTCGCCCTCTTCCGGCAACGCTACCTCGAGATGTTGCGCGTATGCGGCAGCGACGTTCGGTTGGGCCAGTCGCGCTAGGTTATACCGAGGCTGGCGTCGATACCGTACATTTTTGATGACGGATAGTTTTTTGCGCAGTTTCACCATCACTAGATAGTGATCAGAGTCAATGTTAGCGCCACGATAGGTTCTGACGTCGGTAATATTGGAGAAGTGCCGTCCATCGATCAAAACGTGGTCGATTTGTGATTCCGTCTGCAGTGGTGATCTCCAGGTGTATCGATACGGGAGGCTGTGCTGCGAATGGCCATGTTCTTGGAGGCGGCAAAATCTATCAGTATAATGAATGACCTCATGTTAAACGTTCATCATGATAAATGTATTATGCGAAACGTCTCATTTAAAATATGGTTATTCTAAAAGGGTCACCTTCTCACTGTTCCCATTGTTTCGAATAATTAGGAAATATGTTTACGGCTACTGTACAGCATAGAGCATAGTTTCCCAAACTGTGGGTCGCGACCCCTGGGGGTCGTGAGTCAGTCTTTGGTGGGTCGCTGAATAATTCCAAAGTACGAATTTATTTTCAAATTTATTTTCTATGTTTACATAGACTTTGGCCACTATTTATATTTAGTTGGTGTTACATCAATTAATTTGATAAAACCTCGTTAACGATGTTACGCCAATTTACTCGGTCCATGGCTGTTTCTCTCCAACTTCGATTTTGGCCCACGTTCTCCAGATCTTGTTGCACCTGATCAAGCCACCTCGCTCGCTATGTGCCATCTTTGCAGGATTGTTGTCCGGTAGTCTTGCAACATGCCCCTGCCCAGCGTACCCTTCCGGCTTTCGCAACCTTCTAGGTTCGCCGTAGAGCCTAGCGAACTCGTGGTTCATTCTCCGCCGCACCGTTCTCTTGCACTCCGCCAAAGATCGTCCGGGTGCTTAGTTCTAACACTCCAAGTGCTTGCAGGTCCTCTTCCAGCATGGTCCATGCTTCATGTCCATAGAGGACAACCGGTCTTATAAGCGTTTTGTATATGGTACATCTGGTGCGGGGGTGAATCTTTCTCGACCGCAGCTTCTTCTGGAGCCCATAGTAGGCGCGACTTCTACTGATGATGCGTCTCCGTATTTCACGACTAACGTTGTTATCAGCCGTTAACAAAGATCCGAGGTAGACGAAATCATCAATTACCTCAAAAGTATCCCCGTCTATCGTAACACTGCTTCCCAGGCGGGCTCTGTCGCGCTCGGTTCCGCCTATCAGCATGTACTTTGTTTTTGGAGCATTTACCACCAGGCTGACTTTTGTCGCTTCACGTTTCAGGCGGGTGTACAGGACTGCCACCATTTCAAATGTTCTGCCGACAATATCCATATCATCCGCGAAGCAAACAAATTGGCTGGATCTTGTAAAAATCGTACCTCGGTTATTGAACTCGGCTCTCCGTGTGACACCTTCTAGCGCGATGTTGAACAGCAGGCACGAAAGTCCATCACCCTGTCGAAGTCCCCGGCGGGATTCGAACGAACTGGAATGTTCGCCGGAAATCTTCACGCTATTCTGCACACCGTTCATCATTGCTCTTATTAGTCTTGTGAGCTTCCCGGGAAAGCTGTACTCGTCCATGATTTTCCATAGCTCTTCGCGGTCGATGCTATCATAAGCCGCTTTGAAATCGATGAACAGGTGATTCATGGCATTTCTGGAGGATTTGCCGTACAGTGAAGATTTGGTCCGTTGTCGAGCGGCCGTTGATGAAACCAGCTTGATAACTTCCCACAAACTCATTTGTTATTGGTGATAGACGACGGAAGATAATCTGGGATTGCACTTTGAAGGCATAGGATAGTAATCGCACGATAATTTTCACATTCCAGTTTGTCGCCCTTCTTGTAGATGGGGCAAATGACCCCTTGCTTCCACTCCTCCGGCAGCTGTTCCGTTTCCCAGATTCTGATAATCGGCCGGTGCAGACAGGCGGCCAATCTATTCGGGCCCATTTTGATGTGTTCAGCTCCAATAACATCCTTACCAGCGGCCTTGTTATTCTTGAGCTGGTTGGTGACATCCTTAACTTCCTTCAATATGGGGGCAGGTTGGTTTCCTTCATCCGCCGTGCTGACGTAGTCACTTCCTCCGCTGTCGTGACCCTCGGCGCCTGTGTTATCCGTGCCATTCAGGTGTTCATCGTAGTGCTGCTTCCACCTTTTAATCACCTCACGTCCGCCCGTCAAGATGCTTCCGTCCTTATCCCTACACATTTCGGCTCGCGGCACGAAGCCTTTTCGGGACGCGTTAAGCTTCTCGTAGAACTTTCGCGTTTCTTGTGAACGATGCAGCTGTTCCATTTCTACACATTCCGCTTTTTCCAGGCGGCGCTATTTGTCCCGGAATAGGCGCGACTGCTGCTTTCGTTTTCTTTTATATCGCTCCACGTTTTGTCGCGTTCTTTGCTGCAGCATTGCAGCCCGCGCTACATCCTTCTCCACCAAAACCTGCCTGCATTCTTCGTCGAATAAGGTCCGTCCCACTCGAGCTCAGATTTGGTACCACTTCTAGTACTGCATGTGGTCCCTCGGTAGTTCAAAAGGTACCCAAGTTTGACAGATCGCAGTACACTTTGCACGGCATTCTAGATTACCTTATGAGCCATAAAGTTTTGGGCAACTGCAAGGGACATGGAGGTCTTTAATGTGTCTTTGGTCGAACCAATCGTTACATGCCCTCCTTTCCACGTACCCGACGATGCTCTCGGCTGCGTTGTTGATGGCTGCTTTTATGTTGCTCCAGCAGTCCTCAAGAGGGGCTTCGTCAAGCTCGCCCTCTTCCATCAACGCTACCTCGCGATGTTGCGCGTATGCGGCAGCGACGTTCGGTTGGGCCAGTCGCGCTAGGTTGTACTGAGGCGGGCGTCGATACCGTACATTGTTGATTGACGGATAGTTTTTGGCGCAGTTTCACTATCACTAGATAGTGATCAGAGTCAATGTTAGCGCCACGATAGGTTCTGACGTTGGTAATATCGGAGAAGTGCCGTCCATCGATCAAAACGTGGTCGATTTGTGATTCCGTCTGCAGTGGTGATCTCCAGGTGTATCGATACGGGAGGCTGTGCTGGAAGTAGGTGCTGCAAATGGCCGTCCTGCGAATCAATCGTAGGCCGTTCTCGTTCGTCAGCCGGTGGGCGCTGAACTTTCCAATCGTCGGTCTGAACTCCTCCTCCTGGCCAGCCTGAGCGTTCAAATCTCCTATGATGATCTTGACGTCGTGGCTTGGACAGCGGTCGTACTCGCGTTCGAGCTGCGCGTAAAATGCGTCCTTGTCATCATCAGTGCTTCCGGAGTGATGGCTATGCACGTTTATGATGCTGAAGTTGAAGAACCGGCCTTTGAGCCTCAACTTGCACATTCTTTCGTTAATCGGCCACCACCCGATCACGTGCCTTTGCATAGCACTCATCACTATAAAAGCTGTTCCCAGCTCACGTGTGTTGCCGCAGCTCTGGTAGATGGTATCCCAAGTAACACCAAGCATTATAACATTGCACGTATTCTACTGCATATCAACAATACTGATGCGACATTGCTTTTATTCGACAAATTACAAGAGCTGTCAAGCAAAAGAGCATTAACGCTACATTACAAATGTATCGATGCACTAATATTACTTTATGAATGGCTTGGTTGCTTTATAAACATTCTTGCATTAGTTCGACTATATCAGGGCCTTTTTCCACTTTTAAACTACTTTAATGGTAGGCTTACGGTAATGCAGCTGCTTTATATAAGCAATGATATAATGCTCCATGGTTACTTGGGATGATTACCTCTAAACGTTCGCATCGCACAATCGAACCTGTCCAGCACACCTCCTGCAGCGCTACGATGTCGAAACCGCGGATCTTCAGTACATCGGAGAGTATGCGTGTGCTTCCGATGAAGTTGAGAGATTTGCAGTTCCACGTACCGAGTTTCCAATCGCTAGTCCATTTTGGTCGCTGTGTTCTTTGACGATTGTTCCGGTCCGTATTCTCTCGTTGACGTTCCTGTGCTGGTATATTTTTACGGCTGGCTTGCAGGGCCTGACACCAACCCCCTAGATTTCAGGAGGACCATTTTGGCAATGTCATTATCAAAGAAAACCACATTTTCCTTGCTTACATCATTTGCAGAACTCATATGAGATATGAACCTTAGGCAGGGTCACTCATAATGGTAGAAATCATTGTTTCAAAAAGTTGATCAATTTACGCATTAACGAAACTCAATTTTTACAAAAAGCTTATTTTTTACTCGCTCATGAATATATGAAAAAGAAGCACCATACATGCATTGAAAATATTCCATCGATCAATGATGATTCGACCTTTTTACCAGGAGGGACATTTCAATCAATGTTACCCCGGATTACGGTACCTAAAGAAACAAATTCGCACCAGCTTCTTCTAAACGCCTTTTATAGCGCCACCATGACACGAATTCAGTCTTAATTACACTTTATACTTAATAAGGTCATTGAAGCGTGCGATGTATGACCTTCGACTGTTTGAGAAACGATCCAACATTCTATACCAGTGCTGCAGAGGCTAGAGGATTTCAAGTGCCATATCACATCTTTAATTAAGCATGCGGGAAGCATGAAATTATCAAAATGATCCTTACGAGATTCTGGTGACCCTAGGCTGGGTCAAGGAGTTTTCCTTACGGGATTTTATTTTTTATAAGGCTGATACAAATATTAATTATCTTTTATGTCCGAGACCACTTGGAAGGTACGAGGGGGGGATAAAAATAAATAAGGAACAAAAAAATAAAAATGGAAAAAAAGTTATATTTTTTTTAATTTTTATTTTTAAAGATACTTGTCAAACTTTTTTCAATCGTCATCTGGATCATTATTTTACCTATTTTTTACTTTATAAATAAAAAAATCCAAACTAATGTCATAAAAATGATGAAACTTTTTTTTTCTCCCCTTCAAAATTTTCGGTTTTTTTTTTTAAGGGGGGGGGGGTTGACATAAAAGAAAATTAATATTTGTACCAGCCTAATAGGCTTCTAATTTTCAGCGAATTCCTGAAAACACTCATTCCTATCGGACATAGGACATTTCTTGCAGGATCCTGAAAATGTATTATTAATTATTGGGGATTCTATGCGAAATTTGTCGATTCCTTATAAATTCCTAAGATTTCCAAGGAATTTCTAGCGGAATACTATGGATTTCTAGTTGTATTTTTCTGGCAAGATTTTTTGGATTCTGAATAGGTTTCCAGCGGAGTTTAGAGATTACTAATGGCAGCCTGAGAAGTCCTTATGAACTTTTGAAAATTTCGATCGGAGACATGAGAATTTACAACAACATCGCAGCGGATTTTTAAAATTCTGAGCGATATTATCAAAATTTCTAGCAATCTTTTGGGTAGATGTCAATTCACATCTGACTCCTAAGCAAGCTTAACAGATAATTTGTTTTGTTAAATTCATTGAACTACAATCTTTCTCTTTTGTAACATCTAAAACTATTTTTGTAAACAAGTTTCTAATTAAATGTATTGACCTTCTGTATTCTTACACTATTTTCAGGAGTTAGTGCAAAAAAAAGATCACTTATTATTGTTTGAACATAGCATTTGTATACCAATAGTTCACATAAAGCTTATAAAACATCATTGAAGATATTACAGAAATAAAAAATGTATGGAAATTGTCTGGCCATCATTTGTTTCCATATTAATTATGAAACAAGGTCTAAATGATATACTTGAAATAAAAAAAATGGGTTCCGGTTTTGGCACCTGAAATTTTGGCTTTGTTGCAAAAATAGTTTTAACTTCTACCAATTAACAAATCCAGTTTTAATAACAATTATTTGTGAAATATCGTGCGCCACTAGGTATATGGGTACATATGTTAGAAATCGGATTACATTACAATTAGGGGTGTGATGTCTTCGGCAAAGTTTTTCCTTAAAAATTTTTCCATTCCAGAATAATTTAAGTGTTAAGTTTGATACCCATTTTTGATGATATAAAGTAAAAATGTACTAAAAAAATCATAGTTTTCGAGCATTAAAAAAATCAGTGTGCAAAGTTTTTGAGCAAAACTAACAATAAATGATTTTTTTCCAGATAGCTTGGACCCCAAGAGGTTGCAAAAGAACTATGGGTTAACGAAATTTTGCTGAACCACAAGTATTTGTTTGACATAACTTACGAAAATCGGACTCAATCTCAACGGAGGAACTTCTAAACGTCATTTCCCATACAAAAGTTGGATTGTTACAGCCTTAGCTACCATTTGTAGGTTAAGCCTCAACATTTTCTGACAAAGAAATTGAGATTTTGGGACACCTTAATGGAGAGTTTCTTGAAAGAATTTGTCATGGAAATGTCCCAGCTGATTTTTTAGAGAAGATGCCACTATAACCCTAGTTGTTAGGGGCGGTCCATTAATTACGTAAGGGTTTATGGGGGGAGGGAAAATTTGAGATTTCTTACGCGCCATACAAATGATTTTTAATTTTCATACAAAAAATCTTACCATGGAGGGAGGGGGGGTTGAAAAACCCCGAAAAAATGTCTTACATAATAAATGGACAGCCCCTTACCTAAAGATTATTGTTCTATATTGTTTTTAAAACCTTATGATTTTTAAAAACTTTACGAAACCATCATTAAAATTTTTCTAAAATCTTCAGTTCGTTCGTTAGCACCCAACCCAGGACCGTATTTACGGGGGGTCCAAGGGGGCCATAGCCCCCAGGCCCCCACAGTTTAGGGGCCCCCACAAAATACCACTGAAATATTTATTTATTGAGCACTTAAAAATTATTAAAAGCCGATCAAATGTGCCAACTTTTCAAATTACATCGTAAAATTTGAAAGTTTAACGTTTCTAATTTTACATTAAAATGTTATCCTTTGGCTTGCAATCTAAATGACATTTAGGCTTGTCTGTGGTGTGTAGTATATTTGCCTTATTGTTTTGTTTGTTTCTAAGAGTTTTGTTTGATGCTCTTTTACATAAATCTAAAAATGAATGAAAATGAATAATTAATGTTGGATGGATCACTGAGGTTAACATATTCTTGAATTTTGAAGAACAAATACGTCAAAAAGTAAGGAAATCCAACAATACATTTCAAATAAGTTATATTGAATTAAAATTCAGGGACACAAAGTAGGTGACATTTTGGTCGATTTTGAGATAGGTGTACTGAAAAAATGTACTGTTTTTAAGTTTAAGTAGTATTTGCGTCTCAAAAAATTTCAATATTCGTAAGAGATCGGTTAGTTTTTTTTTGGCTTCCATACAATTTAAGTATTGTATTGGAGTTAAGTATTGCTGAAAAACTTGAAAACTGTTTTTCACAAAAATAAATTTTTGCAACTTACACCCATTGATCCTAACTAGTACTTATGCGGATTTCAAATCTAAATTCTGGTAATTCAAACCTTATCCAGATCATGAGGCATAAAAGTAATAAAGGAAATTACTAATGAGAACATACTATAAGTATCAAAATTGTTTTCGGGGAAAAAGGTCTCCATCAGACTCAAAAAATTTCAATATTCGTAAGAGATCGGTTAGTTTTTTTTTGGCTTCCATACAATTTAAGTATTGTATTGGAGTTAAGTATTGCTGAAAAACTTGAAAACTGTTTTTCACAAAAATAAATTTTTGCAACTTACACCCATTGATCCTAACTAGTACTTATGCGGATTTCAAATCTAAATTCTGGTAATTCAAACCTTATCCAGATCATGAGGCATAAAAGTAATAAAGGAAATTACTAATGAGAACATACTATAAGTATCAAAATTGTTTTCGGGGAAAAAGGTCTCCATCAGACTCTGGCCCCGGGGCCCCCACATTTGTAAATCCGATCCTGACTCAACCTTATAGAAAAATCTTACATAAATGGTGTAAACTCATACGAGAATTTGAAAAGTGAGTAGGATCATCCAAATTTAAAGGTTATCTTCAAAGTTTCTCTACTTTTCATCTACTTTCACCAGAGCTATTTTAATATTGAGGTTGTTATGAAAAACTTCCTGATTTTCGGATTTTACAAAGTGAGTGCTATTTCCTGTCAGTAAAATGAATGGTCATAGAAAAAATATGCTTGTGTGAATATTAAGTTCCAGTGTATATTCAGTTTTGAACATCTACACGGAGAAATCAGACTACCCAAAAAATAAGTTACTTAAAATCAAATTAAGGTAAATTGCATTTAGTTTTCACCCACGGTTGGGTTGTTTTGATTCTCTCGCAACAGCAATGTTGTCAAAAACAAAGAGAGACGCACCGAAACAGCGACGAACATCCGTGAAATAAGCCTTTAGAATTTACCTAAATTTATGTTGTTTAAACCAACTACGGATACTTCGAAAGCTAACGCTGGGTAGATTTTTTTTGCATTGTTTTTTTTCGCTGTTGTTGAGAGCTATATGTCAGTTAACCCTAATTTGGAAGAGCCGAATTGAGTCAAAAGAAGTCAAAGTTTTATCAGTGGCTTCGTGTATAACATTGATTTTGACTATGTGTGGATAACATATTTCCTTTTATCCCTCAAAATCCGACCACATGCGTTGTTTTAAAAACATTACAGTTGTTGCGCACGATTCCAGAAGCATGTATGTCAATCACACGAGACATATTTCTTTCATCAAAATCTTTCACAAAAAAATCATGATAAATTGTAAATCTCATCTATAGTTTGTAAAGACAAACGTTATAGATGTACAAAACTTAATGTATAGTGGAAATTGAAATTCATACAAACCTGTTTTTTTTTTTCTAGACCATTTAGTATATAATTTACAAAGTCATCACCCTGTATGCAACGAATTTTACAGGAAAATCTTAGGATTTGCTTTGCAACTTCTTTACCCTGGCTGTAGAGGATAGAATTCCCTAATAATTCTCTAAAGTTGGTTTTCTAGAGAAGACTAATCTTGTGAGCAAGTACAGTCACCCCACGCAGTTGAATCACCCACAATTTATGAATCAGCTGATTTAAAAAGACAATATTATTATCAAACTTAGCACAAAACATCATAGAATCATTTTTACTGATAAGCAACACATAGTGTTCAGCCATTTCAAGGCTTTTTATCTCAGTAACACAGCTCTTGATCGCGGTATGAACCAACGATACTACTAAATTCTTTTTGTAGCTATTTGGGCTGCTAAGCCGTATGCCTATTGACGCCTAGCTAGAAATGTCGTTTTTAAGTTTGTTTCAAAGATTTTTTGTGAGAGAATGAGCCCCAGACAACATTTATATATTCAATAAACATAGCTATGAGAAATAAATGCGTATCACTACAATCACCATTTAAAGAAGTTATAAGCTTTCCCTTATTCAGTCTCCTTTTTGAAAAGATGCTAGATATTTAATTGTCTGAAATAATATTTTCTTCTGCTTACTGACCTGAATGGCATTTGTGACGTTCCACGCTGCCTGATACTCGTTGATTTTCATGCCTCCGGGTGCCTCCCCTTCACAGCCACCAGCAAATGTACTATCCGATCCAAATGATTGAACACTGCCTTGCCTGGGTTTGTGAATATTTAAGGATTAATTATCAATTAGATAGTATGTGATAAAGCTAGGTCACAGACAAACAGACGTAGCACGTAAAACGAATTTCTTTGAAATTCATCGTTCACTTTATATCCACTTATACTACCGAATCTATGACAAAAGGTCGAAAGACAAAAAGTTGAAAGAACAAAAGGTCGGAAGACAAAAGGTTGAAAGGACAAAAGGTCGAAGAACAAAAAAGAAGGGACAAAGGATCGAACATCTTTTTTCAAAGAAGGAAAAAATTCTCACAATGCAAATCATTTTCGACCTTTTGTGTTTCGACCTTTTGTATTTCGACCTTTTGTTCATAAACCTATACTACCATCATCTGGTGAGCATGTTGCATGAAACACTGTTTTGTACAACGAGACCCGCAGAGGACAGCAGTGTGAAATGTCACGAAAAAAGTGATGCGCCTCTGATGTTGAAGTTGAAACACAACGAATTTGAAATTATCGTTAAATGAGTGATCGAATGAATTTTATTCAGTGTTACGATTTTTTGTCTGTAGCTAGGTGTTCGCTAGGATGGAATGGTATATTTGACATTTTGATAAATGTGATTAGTGGTTCGAAAACCGTCTAAGCCCACACCGCTCACTCGATGTTCAGCCAGATTTTAATACTGTACTTATCAAAGTAAACCGTCAAATACTGATGAATATAAAAGAAGCTGAAATTAAATTATATTGCAATCAGTTTCCTTACAAAAGTATATTAAATTGAGCCTTCCCAAAGCACTCTTTTTTAATCAAGCGACATGTATATTGTAATACAGTTTAAGGTCCATTTCGAAATTTGAATCAGTTAATTAATCAAAAAAATCTGAAAAAATGGAATAACGAGATATTGAAGGAAACATCGAGGTGGGGAAATTATAGTTATAGAACACATAATTAGAACAATTGCAATTCAAGATACTGAAATCTGATTGTAAATCGAGTGAGCGATGTTATAGAGAAAAGTCGTTTTGAACCACCCTAACAATATTACCTCGGTGGGTAGCCGCCCGCCTGATATCCATTTTCGAAATCGCTAGGTTGGTTGAATCCCGTTTCTTGGTACTGCCCAGCGGACGGTTGATCAGTTCCTTCTTGGTAGTATGCTTTCGGGTTGGTAAACGGATTCAGCGGATTCAATTCGGTCGTTCCACCAGTGTCTCCTGTGGGAAAAGCAGAAAATTTGTATTGCTTCATAGATCCTGGTGTTGTCTTGTGACTTACCATCTGTTTCCGCAAAGTGGACATTTTGTGGCCGCGGAGGTACTTGTGGTGGTGACCGCACGCCAGCTGCCGGTCCTACATTCTCTCCAACCGGTTGCTCATAGTCGTTCTGTTTGTTTTTCGATGGAATCGTCTGGCGTGCGGTTTGCATGGCCACGTTCAGGACGTTCTTCACCGGTGGCAGAGGCAACGAGCGAAGGTTGTTCAGGAAAGACATGTTTTCCGGTTTTGATTTAACTTGCTTATTAATTTGTTACTATTTACTTAACTTTATTGTTTGATAAATACACTTTTATGTATGCGTTAGTTCTTCTACAATATATGCAAGTTTTATCAATATACTATATTTAATTTGGAAGACATTCAGTGATTTTACTGATAATTGAAATTATTCACTACATGTGCCTCAGCCACGTGTTGAGCCGGTGAAGTTACTCTGAAAAATAGAATGAATAATAAGAAATTTAAAAGCATTCCTTAGATTTATTGATTCAATTCGTTTTTTTTTTTCTCCAGCGAAATTTATAGATTTAAACAAAGATGTTTTCTCTCGCCTCAATGTACACTCAATTCGAAATTATTGCCGAATCGATTGTTGCGCTTGGAGAGGGCAACCGAGTTCACCCACTCAGGCGAAAGGCGACATGGCAAAGAGAACGTTGAAATGAACATTGCGCGAGAGTCAGCCTCGTTCAATTGGCATGTATGTTCATTGCAGTCTACTTGTGTTAATTGGTTACCCATTCTTCATGGTCTTATCCACTGGTGTACTAAACCAGCTCGGTCGAAGAATTTTGACACTAGAGCGGGTCCAGATCACGTGGCGACCATACGGGAGCGTGCCCCGCTCAAGTGTCACAATTCTCAGACCGAGCAAATTTAGTACACCGGTAGATTAGACCATTGCCGGCAGGCTGTTCATTATCGTTTCGTGATCCGATCCTGCGCGTCAATTTGCACCGCTCGATCGGATCACTATTCGATTGTGTGAAGATACTATCGGTACATGCATCAATGCGTCGGTCGCTCGGGCGCTCTTAGGAATATTTGCGACCATATAGATTATAGACGGTGCATGTCAGCAAACTGGCAATGTTTTGAAAACTCGACCCGTTCGTCACGTGTTTTTAAACTTTGTAACAAGGTGCATAAGAGACTCCTACGGTATATCAGAAGATACTTATTGGCGTGGTAGAGAATTAGAAACTGTCTGCCGAATCTTGGATGTGATTCTTATGATTAGAATTCAAATGTGTACTCGTATATGCGCTGGTATTAAGTACGGCATCTCGCACGGATTTCAAGATTTTTTTTTCCTTTAATTACTATGCGAAAAAATATTTCAACAATGTCGATGTTCAACAATGTTTTTAATTTTTAAATAAAAAATCTTACACTAGCAATGGGGAAGAAGGGTTTGAGAAACCGACGAAAATTCTAACGTGAACAGTCCTTTAGTATAATGTTGTCACAAATGATTGTGATATAAGAAGTATCGTCTTCATCTTCTTGTAGATTTGAACTTTCAATTCAATCTTGCGAAATGATTTAGCGAGCTAAACATTTCTTTTTCCATTGGTAATGAGTATTTGAACGAATTTTGATGCATAGGGTAAGTTAGTCATATTGATGACGATAACCAATTTATAGCAATTAAAATGGTTCTTTAGGTAGGAGTATGACATATTCACTGTAATTTTTACATTTTAATATATTTTTGTAGGTTTTTTTTTATAGGATTATCAATTATAACGTGATAAGAGTTTTCTGGATGAATATTGTTCGAATGTTTCATTATCCAGTGCCTTAAGGCGAAGTAGGCCGTCATTGAAATTTGTACGCGTCGTTGATGATCGTTGCTTATTCAGCTCACGATTTTGAATCAAAGATAATCAGTTGGTTTTGTACTGACACAACTGAAAAAGTATAAGCATACTTTAAGCATGTTAGCGTCAAGTCAATTCAAACTTTTAAGGCTGCATTTAATAACTTTGAAATTGCCAGCCTCAAAGTCATCATGGCTGCCTAAACGAATGACGGGCTACTTATCCTTAAGAAAGCTATGCATTAAGTATATGACAATTTATCCATGTAATTCATAATATTGTTGTATTGTCAAAAATGTCACTTTTTGCTTGGAATTGAATAGTGTGACTGGTAATAGTAAAAATGATTTTTATTTATTTTCAGTTATTAAACTTTCAAACCTTGTGATATAATGTAGTGAAGACAAATCCAATTTCTGCAACATTTAATTCCTTTCAGAATTTTTCATTGTGATTTACTAATTCCAAAGTTTAGTCACCGTGCGTTTGTCACGATAATTAATTTTTCAATCAACTCTCCCAAACTCGATATATAATGGACAATCGCGTGAGGTTGGTATCGAGCTACAGAACACACATTTTCCAAATCTTTCTAATATTCTTCAACTTTTAATTATATTGACAAAATACATTTAAAATAGTAATTTAACATTTTTATCTACATATTTGACAGTTTTTAGGCAGCATCCAAAAATTTCAAATTTTGTTGCCCTGAAATGAGTTATAAGCCTCTATATAACTATTAAAATAATCATAACATTCAATTTTAAGATATTTGTTATCATTTGGAGAATATTTGTAAATTTTCTTGAAAATATCGATTAACCTTTATAGGAAACTGAAACAGATCCCATCGAATTGGGTAACATCGACTTAGAGAGGGAAAATTGCACGTTTTTAAGGGTAAGTAGCCCATCATTCGTTCTGGCATCCATGTTGACTTTGCAGCTCGCAAATTCAAACTAATAAAACTCAGTGGTTATATTGAATATTGATTCAGAAAACCATCACTATGTGCGCTCACATGCAGAAAGTATGTTGATACATTTTTCAGTTAGGTCAGTGAAAAACCAACTCAACTAGTTCAAATTACTGTGAACGAGATCGTCCAAATAAACTTCACACGAACGCAATTCGTCTTTCCATTATTCTTATCAAAGTATCCAAAAGTATCTACAGTCGAAGCTTATTATAACGACATCGCACGGGACCGTCGTTATAGAGAAAAGTCGCCATAGAGAATAGTTATTACAATAAAATATTTTTCTAGGTGCCGAAAAATGTCGCTTTAGAGAGCTTTTGTCACTATAAAAGTTGTAGTTATAACGAGCTTCGACTGTACAAGACTTTGAGAAAGCCTTTCAACTAATCAATCAAGATAAGTCAACGCTTAATGCTCAATGAGCGACCTCCGGCGGTTTTTATTTGAAAAGATAAATTTTCCTATAATAAAATTCATACACATTTTGATCGGCTGGCGCTAAATTATAGTATAACCGATGGAGCTGAAATTTTGCACAGTTATTACACAACCCAAATGCAATCCAAAAAGTGGTATGGAGCGAGAATCTGATTTTTGTCCCATACTAATGTACACAGCGCATACGCGCAGCATCTCGAGGTAGCGTTGCCGGAAGAGGGCGAGCTTGACGAAGCCCCTCTTGAGGACTGCTGGAGCAACATAAAAGCAGCCATCAACAACGCAGCCGAGAGCATCGTCGGGTACGTGGAAAGGAGGACATGTGACGATTGGTTCGACGAAGAATGCAGGCAGGTTTTGGAGGAGAAGGATGCAGCGCGGGCTGCAATGCTGCAGCAAGGAACGCGACAAAACGTGGAGCGATATAAAAGAAAACGAAAGCAGCAAACCCGCCTATTCCGGAACAAAAAGCGCCGCCTGGAAGAAGCGGAATGTGAAGAAATGGAACAGCTGCATCGTTCACAAGAAACGCGAAAGTTCTACGAGAAGCTTAACGCATCCCGAAAAGGCTTCGTGCCGCGAGCCGAAATGTGTAGGGATAAGGACGGAAGCATCTTGACGGACGGACGTGAGGTGATTGAAAGGTGGAAGCAGCACTACGATGAACATCTGAATGGCGCAGAGAACACAGGCGCCGAGGGTCACGACAGCGGAGGAAGTGGCTACGTCAGCACGGCGGATGAAGGAAACCAACCTGCCCCCACATTGAGGGAAGTTAAGGATGCCATTAACCAGCTCAAGAATAACAAGGCCGCTGGTAAGGATGGTATTGGAGCTGAACTCATCAAAATGGGCCCGGAGAGGTTGGCAGCCTGTCTGCACCGGCTGATCGTCAGAATCTGGGAAACGGAACAGCTGCCGGAGGAGTGGAAGCAAGGGGTCATATGCCCCATCTACAAGAAGGGCGACAAACTGGAATGTGAAAACTATCGTGCGATCACTATCCTGAATGCCGCCTACAAAGTGCTATCCCAGATTATCTTCCGTCGTCTATCACCAATAACAAATGAGTTTGTGGAAAGTTATCAAGCTGGTTTCATCAACGGCCGCTCGACAACGGACCAAATCTTCACTGTACGGCAAATCCTCCAGAAATGCCGTGAATACCAAGTCCCAACGCATCACTTGTTCATCGATTTCAAAGCGGCTTATGATAGCATCGACCGCGAAAAGCTATGGAAAATCATGGACGAGTACAGCTTTCCCGGGAAGCTCACAAGACTAATAAGAGCAACGATGGACGGTGTGCAGAATAGCGTGAAGATTTCGGGCGAACATTCCAGTTCGTTCGAATCCCGCCGGGGACTTCGACAGGGTGATGGACTTTCGTGCCTGCTGTTCAACATCGCGCTAGAAGGTGTCATGCGGAGAGCCGGGTTCAATAACCGAGGTACGATTTTCACAAGATCCAGCCAATTTGTTTGCTTCGCGGATGATATGGATATTGTCGGCAGAACATTTGGAACGGTGGCAGACCTGTACACCCGCCTGAAACGTGAAGCGACGAAAGTCGGCCTGGTGGTGAATGCGTCAAAAACAAAGTACATGCTGATAGGCGGAACCGAGCGCGACAGAGCCCGCCTGGGAAGCAGTGTTACGATAGACGGGGATACTTTTGAGGTGGTTGATGAGTTCGTCTACCTCGGATCCTTGTTAACGGCTGATAACAACGTTAGTCGTGAAATACGGAGACGCATCATCAGTGGAAGTCGCGCCTACTATGGGCTCCAGAAGAAGCTGCGGTCGAGAAAGATTCACCCTCGCACCAAATGTACCATGTACAAAACGCTTATAAGACCGGTAGTTCTCTATGGACATGAAGCATGGACCATGCTGGAAGAGGACCTGCAAGCACTTGGAGTGTTCGAACGAAGGGTGCTTAGGACGATCTTTGGCGGAGTACAGGAAAACGGTGTGCGGCGGCGGAGAATGAACCACGAGCTCGCTAGGCTCTACGGCGAACCCAGTATCCAGACGGTTGTGAAAGCCGGAAGGGTGCGCTGGGCAGGACATGTTGCAAGACTACCGGACAACAATCCTGCAAAGATGGTGTTCGCGTCGAATCCGGTTGGCACAAGAAGGCGAGGAGCACAGCGAGCGAGGTGGCTTGATCAGGTGCAACAAGATCTGGAGAACGTGGGCCAAAATCGAAGTTGGAGAGACACAGCCATGGACCGAGTAAATTGGCGTAACATTGTTAACGAGGTTTTATCAAATTAATTGATGTAACACCAACTAAATAATAATAATGTACACAGCGCATTAAGGCTAATAGGATCAATTAGAGCAAAAAGCTTTCCTTGGTTGAATTAAACATAGTGTTTTAATTTGAAGTGTTGTTACTTAGACAGGATGCATCAAGTATATTTACCCGATTCTAGACATGACAACAATACAACATTTTGAATGCAATTGAATTAAAAAAGTGTTTACACCATGAAATCAAAAACAAATATTAACATGGTATATACCTATCCATTTCATAGTCACTAATTAAACACATTGGGAAAAGAGCCTGATTATTATATAGAATAATAGTTTCGATTGACACCAACATAACTTTAATATACATTGGTCCATAATGGTGACTTTGGGCCAATATTTTTACAGCAAATTAAAACCAGAATAATGAAAACAATGTGGTATTTGAATAATACATTATAAATAGCCACTGGATGGCCATGGTTTAGTTTTTGACACCCACACGACAATACGCACGTCAGTATTCATATTAGATGTTAAATTATCTGAGTTATGAATATAATCATTGAATCCGTATTATAATTCGCTCAAATGTTCGAAGCTTTTTTCAAAATGTCCACTCTTCCAAAAGTTTTATGATGTAGGTCAATCTAAATTTGGCTTTTATTGCAAATGAAAATTGTGAAAATAATACGAAATAAATTGTTGAAAACATTTGAACTCCCGTTTTTACTGAACAATCCGAGCAAAATTGGATTTTTAACAAATAAAATAAAAATAAAACTGTTTTCTTCAACTTTTTAATAAGAAGAACGCTTTGTTGAATGCGAAATAGGGCGATTAAGTATTGCAGTTTGATATTTCAATTTAAACCAATGAAACTGTGTAACAAATAATATCAAATATCTGCAGTATATCATAAGGTATAAAATCTTTTTCAACTGTTTCAGATTAAAATAATTTAACTGCATTTATGCTCAACGCTGAAGGAAGCGGCAAATGATTGTCCTCATGATATTAAAGTTCATACAAAACTGTCAAATTAACATACAAAAAGCATTATAAAGGTGAGAATTGCAGCGTTGTTGAAGTTGTGTTGTAAAAAATCAGAGGGGGTTGTGTACAAGACACGACCGCATGACGTTAACTACGCCAAGCGATTTTTTGCATATGAATTTAAGTCGATTTTCATAGTTGCAGCCTTCCTTTAGTTCAAACTCTAACATAATTTCGTGACGGTCGCAACATTTTAGATTTTCAATTGACACCCAGTATACGCACAAGCTGTCGGACTTGCAAAATCATTGCAAACGGCCAGATGGATCTTCGTAGGTGCGAGCCATGTCCAAAACGAACAACATAGCAAATAAAAAAAAGTATCGCAATAGGTTCGAATAATGCGAAAACCGCCATGGAATGATTGCGATCAAATGAGTGAAATCCCTCTCATTTTTTGAAAATTATCGGGCGGCGATTCTCCTGTATGCGATCTGTATGCAGCCGCTATCATGGCATGAATCAATCGGCTACGCTGTGTATCTTTGTTCATTTGCAAGAAGAGAAGAAAATGAACAAGTCAACCGAATGACACAATCCGTTCATTTATTGACTTGCCCATGCGCTGCTTCTCCTACCACCCGATGCGAAGAGGGAAGGTGAGAAAGAGAATAATTATTATCGTTGGCTCTCGCTGATTCTCTCGCCGATCAACAACACTGGATTTAAATAAATTATATTTTTTAAATTGACGCTTATATTGAGCTATTCGGTAATCCAATCCGCATGGTTATTAAATTAATTAACTCATTACGCGTGGTAAAGATGGCCAAATTATGGGAGAAATTATGAAAAAAAAATCCACGTGCTCGGCTGGGATTTGAACCCAGGACTCTTGTATGCTAGACAAGTGTGGCTCGGTAGCTTAGTTGGTAAAGCTCTCGTCTAGCGTACAAGAGTCCTGGGCTCAAATCCCAGCCGAGCACGTGGATTTTTTCATAATTTCACCCATAATTTGTCCATCTTTACCACTCGTAATGAGTTAATTAATTTATATTTTTTGTTTGTTGTCGAAAAACATCAAATACTATTTTAAAAAAATCCAAAAACACGTGTATTTTTATTTCGGATAAGGAATAACATAGCAAATTTTTACGGAATTCGGTGACTCACTAGATCGGTTTTTCATGGAATGGCTGTTTACAGATATGAAAAGGTGAAACTTTTTGAAAAAACATAATAATAGCTTAACGAAGCATGGAATTAAGGCGAAACAGTTTGAAAAATTTCCAACTAATAATTCTAATCGATATTGTACTAAATGTTCAGCACATATAGGCACGAAGAAAACCACAAAGACTATAAAATAGCGGGTATGTTGGTTTATTTCTCTTATTCCCAGCTCCTTGAAGTACTGGCCGGGGTACGAGCAACCTTAGAGAAGATTGGGTAGCCAACTCCGGCGGGAGCTTTGGTCGTATGCTGACAGGGAAGGGGAGTTTGCATCGGAAAACCTGGAACGTCTGATGTTAAGAGCGGTTCAGAAAATTGTCACCGGAGTTGAGGTTGATCATCGCCCAAATACCAGCAAAGGGCTCTAAGCTAAACTGTGCACTATGGTCATCCAGCAAGCATGAGCTTTTAACAGCTTTTATATTGATGGGTGATATGCAGAAGCTCATAATTGAGTGGGTGCAAGTTGAGGATCGAAGGCCTGTTCTTCAACTTGCAAACTATATTTTGCCAACAGCAAAACATTATGTTTTTGGTGAATAACGTTTATGCTTTCCTTCAATTTCATAGGTTTTGATCAATCTAAAGCTGGTATTATTTCAAACGACGCATTTTCATGCAATGCCCAGTAAAAATCTTAATAAAAAGTGTTGTAGTATGGAGCGCAAATCCAAATCACACTCTATAGCCTAATGGACCAACAATACTAAACACATGACCACGAAGCCTAAAAAGTTGGTCCAAAAGAGCTCAGAAACGACAATATTATCATTGTTTAACTAGCTAGTGCTAGAAAATACAATTAAAGTGGATTTAGAGTAGAAATACACCCCTCAAATGTCAAGCTGATATTATAAATTATGTAGAGGGGCCCTTTTCAACTTTATATTACCTTTAATTGTAGTTTTTTTTTGTTTTTTTTTTCAATTTCTTTATTAGTATCATTCCAAACATTACATTCATTATTTCTTATATCTAGGTGTTCTGTGTTATTAGACAACACTATCATCCTAATTTGGTAACACAAATCTAAGATTTTATTAACATTTTGTTAACAACATATTACATTTCATTTGCCGTAGCAGTTCAGTTTTTTTTACAGGTGAGTTGATTTCACCTGCTTATAAGAGAAAAAAAAACGTTTTTAATATACTTAACCTAACTTAACCTAAACATATAACGCATTAATCGTGGCAATAGAAGATTGTAACGATTTTTGCCTGAAATTATTAATTATTTTATTTGACATTTGTTCCAATGTTTCAACATAGGATATTCTATGTAACTCATTGGTACTATACCAGGGAGGAAGCCTCAGAACCATTTTCAAAATTTTATTTTGAATTCTCTGCAGAGCTTTCTTCCTGGTATTACAACAGCTAGTCCATATTGGTACAGCATACAACATGGCTGGCCTGAAAATTTGTTTGAATATCAAAAGCTTGTTCTTAAGACAAAGTTTTGATTTTCTATTAATAAGGGGATAAAGACATTTCACATATTTATTACATTTGGCTTGAATGCCCTCAATGTGATTTTTTAAAGTTAAATTCTTATCTAGCATGGACCCTAGATACTTAACTTCATCTGACCAATTTATTGGAACCCCTTTCTTCGTGACAAGTTGAAGAATGAGTTTTTACTATAGGATAATAAGTTTGTACTTGCATTACAGTACTAGCTTGTTTAGAACATATCTCAAAATTTCTCCATAGTAATTTCCATATAAACCTACATTGTCATTGGGCCACCTTTAAATCACCACTTAGAAAGCTGAAAATTTTACAGAAGACTATTTTTATGGTAAGGATAGTAAGGAACATATGGGAGATTGGATTCTCAAACATTTTTAAATTGTGAACCGCCCCAGTGACAACATGTCTACTTGAAGGTTTCAAATAAAGAGCTTTTGGTTTATGTGGGAATATTATTAGTTGAGTTTTGGAAGCATTAGGAGAAATCTTCCATTTCTGTAAGTATGAAGAAAAAATATCCAAACTTTTTTGCAATCGACTACAGATGACACGCAGACTTCGTCCTTTGGCGGAGAGGCCTGTGCCATCCGCAAACAAGGATTTTTGACATCCCTGAGGTAACTCAGGTAAGTCAGATGTGAAAATATTGTATAATATTGGTCCCAAAATGCTGCCTTGAGGAACACCAGCTCTTACAGGAAGTTTTTCAGACCTGGAGTTCTGATAATTAACCTGAAGTGTACGATTTGACAGATAACTTTGAATTATTCTAACAATGTATGTTGGAAAATTAAAGTTTTTTAATTTTACAATCAAACCTTCATGCCAAACACTGTCGAATGCTTTTTCTATGTCTAGAAGAGCAAGACCAGTAGAACAGCCTTCAGATTTGTTGGAACGGATCAAATTTGTTACACGTAAAAGTTGATGAGTGGTCGAATGTCCATGGCGGAATCCGAACTGTTCATTGGCAAAAATTGAATTTTCGTTGATGTGGGCCATCATTCTGTTCAAAACAACCTTTTCAAAAAGTTTACTGATGGAGGAAAGCAAACCGATTGGACGATAGCTAGAAGCTTCTGCAAGATTTTTGTCTGGTTTTAAAATTGGAACAACCTTAGCATTTTTCCATTTGTCAGGAAAATATGCTAATTGAAAACATTTGTTAAATATATCAACTAAAAATGATAAGCTACTTTCTGGAAGTTTCTTGATGAGGATGTAGAAAATTCTATCATCGCCAGGAGCTATCATATTTTTGAATTTTTTAATAATAGTTCTCACGTCTTCCAAATCAGTCTCCCAGGCATTTTCGAAAACGTTCTCTTGATTGAGAATATTTTCGAACTCCTGAGTAACTTGATTTTCAATTGGACTAGTAAGTCTCAAATTAAAATTGTGCGCACTTTCAAACTGCATAGCAAGTTTTTGAGCTTTTTCGTAATTAGTTAGTAATAATTTGTTTTCCTCTTTCAATGCCGGTATTGGCTTCTGAGGTTTTTTCAAGATTTTAGATAATTTCCAAAAGGGCTTAGAGCCAGAGTTCAATTGAGAAATTTTATTTTCAAAATTTTTGTTTCTTAATTGAGAAAAACGTTTTTTTGATTTCTTTCTGCAAATCCTGCCATATAATTTTCATAGCAGGATCGCGAGTGCGTTGAAATTGCCTTCTCCTCACGTTTTTAAGACGGATCAAGAGTTTAAGATCATCGTCTATAATCACGGATTCAAATTTTACTTCACATTTTGGAATTGCAATGCTCCTGGCTTCAATAATGGAATTTGTTAAAGTTTCAAGAGCATTGTCAATATCAAGTTTAGTTTCTAAAGAAATGTTAACATCAAGATTAGAGTCAACATACGTTTTATATATATTCCAGTCGGCTCGTAAATAATTGAAAGTGGAGCTGTTAGGATTGAGAATCGCTTCATGGGATATTTGAAATGTAACAGGGACATGATCAGAATCAAAATAAGCATGAGTAACTAATTGGCTACAGAGATGACTAGAGTCGGTTAAGACCAAATCATTCGTAGATGGATTTCTAGAAGAGGAAAAACATGTAGGGCTATCAGGGTATTGAATTGAGAAATATCCTGAAGAGCACTCATCAAATAAAATTCTGCCGTTGGAATTACTTTGAGAATTATTCCATGACCGATGTTTGGCATTAAAGTCACCAATGACAAAAAAAATTGACTTATTGCGAGTCAATTTTTGCAAGTCAGTTTGGAGCAAATTAACTTGCTGTCCAGAGCATTGAAAAGTCAAATAGGCAGCTATGAAAGTATATTTACCAGACTGTGTTTCAACAGAAACACCTAAAGTTTCAAAAACTTTAGTTTCAAATGACGAAAACAGTATAAAACGCCTATGAATGATGATTGCAACTCCCCCACATGCCCCATCAAGTCGATCGTTACAATAAACAAAAAAGTTTGGATCTCTTTTGAGTTTAGATCCAGGTTTTAAATAAGTTTCGGTAATAACTGCTATATGCACGTTATTAATTGTAAGAAAATTAAACAGCTCGTCCTCTTTACCATTCAGAGAACGAGACCTTTAATTGTAGTAATTTTTGCGTTATGCATACCGTTCATATGCAAAAGTTTTGACATCAGCAGAATAGTTACTTGGGATACTGATGAATTGCCATTAAAGATTCTTTTCAAAATACTAGGATGACCTGTATGAAATTATTATCGAACACCTCAAACAATATCATGTTGGACTTAAGTATTCACTAATTCAGAATACATTGAAATATTTGGTAAGTATCAAAAGAAAATATACAAGATAGTTCCCAAGTGAATTTATGACATTTGGTTGAAAGACATTTGGTTGAATGACATTTAGTTGAATGAAGTTTGGTCGAAAGTACATTTGGTCGAACGGACATTTCGTCAAATGGACACTTGGTCGAAAAGGTTTAGTTGCAACAGAAAGCATATGATATTTGGTCAAACCGACATTTTGTGGAAAGAATAGTGGTTGAATCTAAATAGTAAGA
Organism: Aedes aegypti; assembly: GCF_002204515.2. Taxonomy (NCBI): domain Eukaryota; kingdom Metazoa; phylum Arthropoda; class Insecta; order Diptera; family Culicidae; genus Aedes; species Aedes aegypti. Next base: position 246,248,529 of record NC_035109.1, read on the forward strand.
AAAAACAGGTACAGGGGATAGGCAAAATGATTGAGATAGGCAAAATTTTGCCCAAATTCAAATGCTTATAACTTTATGAAAAATGGATGAAATTGGATGCATCTGGAAGCAGTCGACGGCAAATTTGGTCCAGTTTTAGGAACTTCCTTGGCCATGCATATTGGCCACTGGACACTGGAGATGTTCCGGATTTTCTGAGGTCATGTCCAAATGTCATTTTTTCTGTCGCTTGGATTTTTGTGTGGTGTAAAGTTAGATAGATGTTTGCAATTTTCCTAGAAACTAGAACTAATAGGAAGTTGAATGCCACCGGACGCATTAAGATTGGTTGGAAATCTTCAGAAATATGACCATTTCCGTAAAACTGGTTCCGGAAAGCATGGTCAGTCATGTTTGTATTTCCAATCATGTAAATATTATCCGGAGCTATATCCAAGCGGACACCAACCTTAAAAATGATGTTTCCTGCAGCGTATTCAGAACCATTAGATGCACAGACCACTCTATAGAACGTTCCAGGTGCCCTGGGGGAAGTGGTCAATTAGGAACATATCCGGAACCATATCAATATGGGCATCATAGTTCATTATTTTCAAAGGTTATGCTTTCCGAAGCATTTCCAGCATCACCGGCTGCCATAACCACTTTATAGTAGGTTCCAGGTGCCCCGGGGGATGTGGCCAATTCGGAACATGTCCGTTCATCTGTTTAGAATCACATTCTACCATAAACAGTAAGATCCATGTGACTTGGAAAATGGCGAGCATTTTCAGAACCACAAGATATAATAATCACTCTATAGTATATTCCAGGGGCTCCTAGAGATGTGGCCAACTCGAAACATGACCTCATCCCCCAGGGCCCATGGAACCTACTATATAGTGGTCATATAAATAAGTTGCGCTGTAAATACTTCTATTAGCTTCTTCTTCTTTCTGGCGTTACGTCCCAACTGGGACAAAGCCTGCTTTCTCAGATTAGTGTTCTTATGAGCACTTCCATAGTTATTAACTGAGAGCTTTCTTTGCCGATTGACCATTTTTGCATGTGTGTATATCGTGTGGCAGGTACGAAGATACTCTATGCCCTGGGAATCGAGAAAATTTCCTTTACGAAAAGATCCTCGACCAGTGGGATTCGAACCCACGACCCTCAGCATGGTCATGCTGAATAGCTGCGCGTTTACCGCTACGGCTATCTGGGCCCCTATTAGCATCACCTTCAAAAATCTTGATGTTTTTACCCATATTGATGTGTTTTCGGACATGTTTTGAATTGGCCACATCCCCGGCGCACCTGGAATCTATTATAAAGTGGTCATGGCAGCCGGTGGTGCTGGAAATGCTTCGGAAAGCATAACCTTTGAAAATCATGAAGTTTGATGCCCATATTGATATGGTTCCAGATATGTTCCTAATTGACCACTTCCCCCAGGGCACCTGGAACCTTCTATAGAGTGGTCTGTGCATCTAATGGTTCTGAATACGCTGCAGGAAACATCATTTTTAAGGTTGATGTCCACTTGGATATAGCTCCGGATAATATTTACATAATTGGAAATACAAACATGACTGACCATGCTTTCCGGAACCAGTTTTACGGAAATGGTCATATTTCTGAAGATTTCCAACCAATCTTAATGCGTCCGGTGGCATTCAACTTCCTATTAGTTCTAATTTCTAGGAAAATTGCAAACATCTATCTAACTTTACACCGCACAAAAATACAAGCGACAGAAAAAATGACATTTGGACATGACCTCAGAAAATCCGGAACATCTCCGGTGTCCAGTGGCCAATATGCATGGCCAAGGAAGTTCCTAAAACTGGACCAAATTTACCGTCGACTGCTTCCAGATGCATCCAATTTCATTCATTTTTCATAAAGTTATAAGCATTTCAATTTGGGCAAAATTTTGCCTATCTCAATCATTTTGCCTATCCCCTGTATATCATCGAAGGTGGTATTGTGTCGCTAATACAAGACTGATTGAATAATTGAAAAAGTATCAGCTCTCCCAACATATTGATCAACCTCTTGCGTTTTTTGACGTTTCATCTTGCTTTTTCGTTTATGCATGTACCGTAATCCGGGGGTAAATTGATCAGTATTTTACAACTTTTTGTTGTGTTATTCTTTGGAATTCAAATATTGTCAAATAAATTTCGACAAAACCAGTACTCCATCGATCTTTATCAGTTTAGGTAATCGACTTTTCATGAAATCATATTTAACATATCATAAAAAAAGTTTAGTATCAAAAGAATAAAATGCCACATTGGGGCGAAATTGATCACCATATAACAAAACAAATCTATGAATAAAAACTTCTCTATATACTAAATTTGGGCGTCCTAAATCAGAAAATGATGTCAAAATTCTTACAACTCGAATATTTCATTATTTTATAGCAATATTTCTTTGACAAACTGCCTAATACGCCTAAATATAGGCAATAGACTGATGCAAATTTTGAAATTTTTGCTCCCCTATGCTTAAACAGTGTCAATTATGATAAAAATCATTCTCCCAAAATTTGAAGTGATTTGGGAAAAATTTAGTTGTCGGCCATTTGAAGTTTCTATGGAAATTACTATGAAAAATACAAACCTTCTGTGTTCAGTCCTCTATCTGCTCGTGATAATAATTAATGGAAAAGTGAACAAACTCTACTCATGTGAAATCATCTCAGCCACAACTTTTCCGAAGACCACATTTTGATGGGACGTAAGGATAATTTTTTATTAGAGATTACAAAGTCTAAATCATGCTGAGATAATCATTCACTTACTTTCAGAGCAACACTGCTGTTTTGCTGTAGAACATAGTAGCCTGGATTACTTTGATCTATTCTACTCGCCAGGAGCACCACTGTTGCCTGCCGAGCAGTTGGTTAAGCATGCAAAATGCAAACCCAGTTTATGATTAAGAATAGCAATTTATGCTTAAGTCCTATCAAAATGTGGTCTTCAGCAAAGTTGTAGCTGAAAGGATTTCACATGAGCAGAGGTTGTTCACTTTTTCATAAAATTTTATGACGAATAGATAGAGAGCTGAACACTAAACATTGGCGTTTTCCATAGTAATCTCCATATAAAATTCAAATGGCGTGTGCACAGCCAAATTTCTTCCGAATCACTTCAAACTTTGGGAGGATACTATTTACCATAAATAAAATCGTTTAAGCATAGGGGAGCTAAAATTTCAAAATTTGCATCACTCTGATAGGCAATTTCCCTTGAAATAAGCACATTATTTGAGAATAAATGGTTTCATTAGCAAAAAACTATACTTGCTATGCTGTATGGTATCAAAAATGAGTTCAGTAGTTCATACTTAAGCTTACACAACATTTTTACCACTCGAATTTAACATGTAGGCATTGCACCAGTGGATTGTTTAGCACAGACATCTTCAACTGTATTTCTCACACCTTCAAAAACTGTGAAAACTTCTATGCAAAACTGACCAATATAGTTCAATATCATCATTAGTCATCTATAAACTAGAAAACATTGAATGTCTGTGGTGCAAAGGAAACCTTCAGCATCCCTTGGAAGGAGATGTTTTTTGGTACCGACCTGATCAAATTCATCCCAGTGATCAATTTGCCCCCGGATTACGGTACTGTGATTCGAGGTAAGCTGATTTTAAATGGAAGCAAGCCAACTTTTGACGCCTCAGTCAACTCGTCTTCCCTCTCCCGACCTAAAATATGACCTAAAAGCTCCCTTCGGAGGTAAAACCGATGGTACCCGAGATGAACTAGCCCAGGGCTGAAAATCCCGTCAATAAAGATAAACATAGAAATAGAATCAGAAGCTTGTTGACTAAGGGCAGTTTTTTGCCTTCACTTATGCCGTACACCACGTTTACCCATATAGTTAAACTTGGTTTAAGGCCTAAGCGGTGGTGAAGAAATCGCTTATGAGTTATTCAGGATTCCACAGCATTTCGATAGAGGCCAACTCTCAAAGCAGAACTGAAAAGTACTACTGGTCAGAACCGTTATAGTACTGTGCTAAGAAGTAAAACTTTTCAGTACTGTTTTTGTTGATAGGAAAAGTAGACTATTATGTAATACACACACTACAAAAAAAAAACTAATATCATACATAACGTAAATTTTATGTTAAGCAAAATACTGGGTGTTAAAAATGAAATGAAGTAATTTCGATGGTATTTGTAGTTAAAATGCATAATTGGTGTCAAATTAGTTCAATGTTGTACTAAACATTTTTGTAATCCGAACAAAACTGAGCTCAATGAGGCGTAAAATTTCGTCATTTGTTACTAAAGTTTAGGGACGAGCTGCCCCTAGGTAAATTGAAATGCCATTCAATCTACATACTGACATCTTCATTAATCATTTGTAATGTCGAAATTAAGATATTGAAGCGCAATAAAATGGCTGTACTTAGAAAAATGTGCACTTGATCAAGCTACGAAAAACAGTAACTCTAGTAAAACTCTAGTTTACTGTCCAATATTGACCCATTCTAACATGGTTGTGATACTTTTCTCCGAATATCGTTTCCCCGAACGCCAGTTCTCCGAATTCCAATTGATCGAACACCACGTTTACTTATAGGAGCAGAGCTGCTTGGGCACTCCCGTGATTCACTTTGGCATGTGGGGTTTTTCTCGGCCGAATCGTCTGAAACTTTGCAATTAGGAGCACTTTAATACGGCGCATATTGTGGCCAAATATGAGCTAAGTACCCGAGGAGGAAAGAATAACTCGAAATAACATATGCATGCCATATTTTGGTATCATACCATAATTAGGTATTGTTCAGTTGTCAATACCTCATTTTGGTATTATAATGGTATTGGAAAAAATGAAATGGAACAAATAAAAATACTTCATTTGGTATTCGATAGCTAGTATGGAATACCTTAGTTTGGTGTTCAGTAGTTATGTTCTTCTGCTCGGGTAGCTTAAAAAAACCCACTGCTGAAGTAAATCAAAAGTGCCAAGAATAGGATCCAGCTCCCTAAATCTCAAAACTTTATACATTTCAACGAATTGATCATCTGTTTTTTTTTTATTTGATTGGCGATTCTTTCGAGTTCCAGCGTCCTCAGATTTTTGGCAATGCACGATGTTTTGGCAATGTACGATACACCATACTGAGGGGTTAGCCCAATTAAATTAGTGAGCACGATTACTTGAATGACTGTTTCATTGATTTTGTTTACTTTTCAGATTTTTTCCGCCAAAATTTTGTGAGTGGTTTTCGAAGAATATAAGATTACGATTCTAATGACACTTTGATTTAAAATTTTGGTCAATCCAATTCTGAGGAAATTGGATATGATTTTTTAATATGTTTTTTGAAAAATATCACAACTTTAAGTAAAAATTTAGTATGCAAAATTCAAACAATGTTTTTGAAAAAACACCTACGAAGTAAGAACAACTCATTGCCTTTCAAATGCGCCATAGAGAGTTTCAATTGGATGTGTTAGCACAGAGATGCGGACTGAACACTTTTGTATGTAATCGACTTTAAATAAAACCTTACGGAATAGTCAATTACCGTACAGTGCATGAAGGTTTTGCGGGCTAAAGCGGGTATCGGACATTTCAGCTCACACAGCTGACACAAGATGTACGATTATTTTAAACATTTCAAATTGGTTGATGATTATTGGTATAAATTGTTCACGAAAAAACAAAACAGCTTATTTCTTCTCGTACACTCATCTTACTGAAGTTCACATTACAAATAGGCTACATTTTTCAAAGCTTAAAAACATGGATTCTGTCATAATGCACTATTATTCTGATTGAAAAATATTCTGAGCAATTCAAACAGAGCAAATCTTCACGAAACGGAACTAGTTCAGTAAAAACTCATAATTCCACCTTTCCGACAGTTTGTCAAATCACAAAACCGCACGAAACTTCACATGAGCAAGATGATCATATCGATTTTTTTCTCTGTCACAAATATCTCAAAACACGTTTCAACCACTTGGACCGATACCACCCGCCAATCGACAGTACGCGCCAAAGGGAACGTAGACCTTCGTCTCATTCTCCCCGTGACACAAATCTCTACGTTCGAAGAATGGTGTGGTATCAACAAGGAAGTAGGATGTAGCACCCTCCGTACCTTTGTATCAGATGAGAGGGGGTGAGCTGTTGGGGGTGGGATGCTGGATGAAGAAATTTTTCCACCAGTTATGGGATGGAAAAGTGATTTTTTTACCCATTGATTCGATCCGAACCAATCAAATGATACTCACATCAGATGCAGCGATGGAACTAGTAGCGAACTATCACTTTTTCACTGGTGGAATCGAACCGCAATGGTGTCCTTTTTCCGGGGCGATTTCTTTGCGGTGCGTGACGACTACCGATCAGAGTGCCATTTTGGAGGAAAATGACTGCTCTCGTGATGTGGTTGCCCGAAGTCGAACGAGGCGCAGGGCGGTGGGGTCGGGGGATGTCTGGATAAGGATGGAAATGACAGCGTTCTGGTGGGGCGAATTTAGGATAAATATAAGACGAAGGATGCTGGAGCCTTCAGTTGCTATAATTTTTTGTATAATCACGTACTTTTTTACATTTTCATCGTTAAGCATTATCAATTGATTAATAAATTCTGGTTGTTTCTCGTAGTGGTCATTTCTTAACAGTAAAATCGACGCACAAAATTATAAAAACAGGATACACAAAAAAAATTTAATTCTGCCATTGAAATTCCAAAGAGCTCATCATACCAAAGTGTTTTTTCTTTTAATTTTTATTCATCTGCAGGTTAATATAGAATATATTAGAATATTAGCTTCGAATCTGAAGAAAGCAACAGTAGTTCAATGTCTTCGACGAAGTTGTTAGGTGATCGAGGACTGTGTAGTTGTAGGTTGTTCAATTTAAAATTAGGTATTTACAGCTCTTGGCAACATCACTATCCCCAGTAGTGCTTTGTACAAAAAGCGTGGTTTTAAAATAAGCTCACCTACTAAGGGCAATCTAGATAGCAAACAAATCTGTTCCCTAATTATTTTTAACATCGTATGGATTGAAAGTTCTTTTTTAACTTAACTTTTGGAAAGGCGACCCAAACGTTTTTTAACATGCTTAAAATTTCAGATATCGAAATAAGGTATACAATCACAAGCGGTTGGTGCCAGTACTTGTTTTAAAAATATAAGACTTTGCATTTCGACTTCTTTAAACTCTCTGATCTCACTAGAATTTTTTTTGAATTAAAAAAAAAGAAGAAAAATGGTACAAGAAATTCTAGGTGTCTCACCAAAATTGTCTTCAAGATCACCATGCAAAGATTCTTTCCACAATTTCTTCAGAGAGGGTACCAACATTTTTTCAACTTTGCGTTTGAGATTCTTCCTAAAGTTACTCTACAGATTCCTTCAACAAATTTTTCAGAAATCAACAACAATTAAACAAGATTCATTTGATCAAACAAGATTTATTTGATTAAACAAGATTCATTTGAGATAATTTTCTTAATTATTCCTCAGAGATATTTACGACAGGTCTATCTGCATTTCACACGCAAAGTGTTTCTTTAGTTTTATCCTAAAATCAATTTGATATTGTTCCACGCATTCTTTCAAAATTATCTCTCGAAAATAATATCTTGAAATTTGTTAAAAAAAAACGTTAAAAACATGTCTACAAAGTTCCTAGCAGAATGCATTCAACTATACTTTCATAAACTCTTCCGCGAAAATACTCAAAAATTTCCCGCACCTTTTGTTCAAATATTTTTTCAGAGTATCATATTGTTGTTTGCCTGTGATGAAATCATAAAATTCTTCCGAAAAAATCACCAGAAATCCGTCCGAGCATTTTCAGAGATGTTTTAGTATAAACAAAATTAGCGTTTCTTCTTGGGATTTTTGAAAAGATTTTTTTTATGCAGTCATCTCTCCCTTACTTGATATTCTGTACCTCGATTTTTCCCCTAACTCGATGGAATGCGCGGTCCCTTCAATCTAGCATGCTTTGATACCTCTGTAAGTCGATACCTCTCTAACTCGATGCTATCTGTTTCAGTTTCCTAAGTAAGTTCACCTCTCTAACTCGATATTTTCATGGAAAGTTCCAAATGTCCTCCAAACGTTAATAAATTTCATAAATTTGATTATTATGATTAAATTGCTAGTAAAATTAAGGTTTATTGCCAATTTCTGGGTGCTAAAATTTTTAATTTTTGCAGATCGGTAAAAAAGTGTCACATAGGTAAATATGGAAAAATTGAAATGTTTTTCACGTTAAAATAACTATTTTGAATGTATTTTGTCAAAATAATAAAAAGTTTAATATTTGAAAAATATGTGTTCTGTATCTCGATACCTTCCTAACTCGATGGTCCCTTCAATATCGAGTAAGGGAGAGTTAACTGTTTAAGGATTTTACAATTAATTCTTGATCTTCACAGAAAATACTCTCTAAGAAGTCCATCAGGGGTTGTTTATTAATCACGTCGTCATTTTTTCCAGATTTTTCAAGAATTCGCTGTTAAATTTCACTTTTTTAATCAAATTTGTAACGACGATTCGAACAAATAAGCTTTGGTAATTTTGGATTTTCTACAAAAAAAAAATGTTGTTCTTTTTTATTCGTCTTTTACAATGGATGGACAAGGATGGAATTTTTACTGAACGTCCAACATCTTAGAAAAGAACTCCGAAGTTTCAAGATACTATGGCGAACAGATAAATCTAAAAAACGTTTTTTTTTTGAGGGACTATGTTTAATTATTGTGGTAGAACTGTAAAAGAATTTCAATCTTGGAGAAAAACTGACTTTGAAAATTTATTGAGGAATTCCTGATGGAATTGAAGAAATTAGGAAGCATACGTATAAAAGTCCGGCAATTTTTTAAAACTCTTAGAATTTTTTTTCCTTTAGATTCATGCTTTTTTGAGTATGATAAATTTTTTTTTGTATGAAGATGCTCAAGAAAGCCTCATGCGAAGGAAGGAGAAACAACAAATTGTTGAATCAGGTGGAGAAAATATAAGATGGAAGCAACAGATGGATAACAAAACAACTAAAGAAAAGTAATTATTCATACTTGTTTTTAATTATGAATCGTGGTTTACGGCCAACCAGCCGAGAGGAAGTTTAACAACTACCGAATGTAATGTTTAGCTTTTCGGTAGTTGTTAATTATTCATATGTTTTCTCTAGTCATTCACCTGACTACAGGATAATTGAAATGTCTCTAATGAATAATAAAAAAAAAAAACAAATTTCTCCAGGAGCTCAATTCGAGTTTTCTTTAGAAATTATCTTTAAAATCTAACAAAATTTCTTCTTTGACTTCTGCACACTAAAATTTGGAAATAGACGTCGGTAAACGGTTTCACCGAGAGCCAAAACCGAGTAGTTAATGTATGGATTTCTTTAGAGAAATCTCATAAGGGCAATAATCTCACCAAACACCTCCAGCAGAGCACTCTCCAAAACATGGGAAATCATAATTCAGTTAATATACTGCTTTATGCTAAAAGATTTGAAATAGTATTGTTTGTATTATTCAGAAAACACGAATTTTAGGAGCCGAATTTTCTATAGCTTTTTAGTATCAAAGTATTTTTTGCAACGGAGAGGTCGGCTTATTGCACTCAACAACAAGCTGGTTTTAGCGAGTGACAGCCGCACGATTAATAATTCGATTGAATATAAGTAATAAACCATAGAAGAAGAATGTCGCTGGCGTCGCAGTAGGAACATCTTTTGCTGGCGGAGATAGGCGGGGCTATAAATGTCAACGCGAAAATGTATGCGGTTTGACACTTATGTACCCAACATGTTTCTGAGCGAGAACCAAGGGAACACCAGCGACATTATTCTTCTATGGTTTATTATTTCTATTTTCGATTGTCACACAATTCACCGAAGTCAGAACCGCCACACTGTTGCTGTGTACGACAAAAGAAGGTTTCCCTACTATTACCGGGTACCCCCGTTCGTTTGACCACATTTGATCTGAACACTTTTTAATCTGTACCCCGCTAATTTGCACATCGTTCAGATTAAAAATGGTTCAAACGTCATTTAGCTCATGGAACGGAGTGAAGTGAGATGGAACGCTGTAGAACGGAACGCAGAACCAAAACAAAGCAGTGAAAGAGGTAACCAGAAACACGTTTCTAGGGTGACTAGATGTTCAAATTAAAAATGAACCCCGATGGTTTGCATGAGGTACCGTTCAAATTAGCGGGGGTGCACGGTACAACATAAAAGAACGTAACTACTGAAGAATATTTGTCACTTCAGAATCATGTAAATCATATTTAAAATTTGTATATGCATGTTATCCAAAATTCCTTATTGATTATGGGTGATCCTCATGCTCATGCTTATGATCCCATCTACCATTATTTTAGAATCCTGACATTTTGCGAAAATATAACGCAGGTTTCTCTAAGAATTGTTGATAGGATACTCGCTAAATCTTCATGGATCCTGCTCTGAAATCTGTGACGCATATGTCCAGGACTTAATATGAATCCTGTTGAGATGTTGGTAGAAACAGTAGAAGCATTAACCTAAAGCCCTCAGTACACTCTTTGCCAAGTGTGCAAATTTTTCCACACGCATAAACTAACACTTCAATATCCACTTGACACTTCAGATGTTTTGTCATTGTTGAGACCGATGTTTGCATGTTGGTTTATGCGTGCGGAAAAAATGGCACACTTGACAAACAGTGTACTGAAGGCTTAAGAATGCTAATGTCTCTGCTGTTCGTGTTACCAACATTTAGTTTGCTGCGATGTGACAGCGTGAGTACCGGGCCTCAAAGTGTCAAAGGCCAAAACAAAACATTCTCTGTTGAGTGGGATCGATCAATTAATGAAAAATAACAATTAAAGGTAACAATTCGTTAAGGTGAAGATGAATCGAAGCCAAAGCTCAAATTTTCAAGAGCACGGATCTGGAGAACCAAACATCCGTTTGAGCTGAAAACCTTATCGATTGGTCACCACCAGCTAGTGACCAATCGATTAAGTTTTTAGCTCAATCGGATGTTTGGTTCTCCAGATCCGTGCTCTTGAAAATTTGAACTTTGGCTTCGATTCATATTCACCTTAAATCAATTTTGTGACAACAGTGCCACTAGCGTTCTACTACTAATATTTCTATTGTAGAAACCCACCCAGGATTATGTGGAAATTCTGCACAGAATATTGCGAACATTTCATTCTGAGAATTTCGATAAATTGTTCGTTTAAATATTGTACAAAATCAAATACTAAAGTAAGTAGTGACAGAGTGTTCTTGCGATCTTAATCAAATTATTGTTATTATTATAAAGTATAATTTCTCATTTTGAACCTAAACTTGATTCTCACTACATAGATTTATGTGTTATAAAAATTTTAACGTTTATTAGCTTCAAAGAAATGTGCTTTTTTCGCCTTCATGGAAACTTATAGTTGAGGATTCGTGTCATAAAATTCACATAAGTTTAAAAAAAAACTAAATACATTACACATTTTTTTGTTTCATTAGTCGCCAAGCTTTGCCTACATGATTTGAAAATGATATGCTCAGAGGTATAAACAAATAGAAACGTTGAATAAATAATCCTTCGATTCTATCTCATTACCCCGAATCCCATTACCCCGAATGCCATTTACCCTAACGCCACTATCCCGAATTTCAAAACCACGAATGACATTACCCAGAATTCCAATATAATTGTAAATTCGGAGGAATAGCATTCGAGGTGAGGGAATTCGGGGTAATGGTACATTCGGGGTAATGGAATTCAGGGTGATGGGATTCAGGGAAATGGCATTCGGGGTAATGAGGTAGAATCAATCTTTCAAATGCAAAAAATATATTTTCCAAATATTATGAACCATTGCTTTCAATTCATTCGTCCCCTTTCTGGCTTTTTCGCCACTCAAATTCAGTTTTACAAATTCTCGCCCCTCCCCCCCTGGGCTTAAAAATCGCCACCAATTCACCCGCTTTGGGAATCACTGGTCTAGCTCTGAAAGAGAGGAGACAGCTCAATGTGATGGAATAAAATCCATAACTTTGGAGACAGCTAGCTTAGATTGTGAGTTCCCAAAAATCAAGGGAACCTGTCACCAACTGTCACTGAAAACCCGCACATTCGAAGGGCAGAGCAGGCAAAACCGTAAAAATTCAAGTAAAAGTAATTAAAATTTCTAGGTTTTTTTTTCAATGGTTTCACGTTTAAAAAAATTGAATACTTAAATATAGTTGTGTGTTGCCAAACTGCTATTGATTTTTTTATATTATCATGCTTTTTCATAGTGAACAACAAGAAGTGAATAGTTTTGACCAAAATAAGTTCATCTGACCATTTTGCACAACCCAAGAATTAAAAAAAGAAGTCAAAGAAGGCAAGAAACCATGGCAACTGTCAGTGAGCTGTCTCCTCTCTCTCAGGTCTTGCTGAAGCGAATTCATCTTTTTCTTTGTGGCTTTACGTCTCCACTGGGACAGAGCCTGCTTCTAAGCATACCCGAGAAAAGTTGGATAACAACCGCATAACATAGTAATAACAAGCTTTATTATCATGATTTTTTTTTAGATTACACCGGGGCAAGTTGAAACGGGTGGGGCAAGATGAAATGCGAAGTTTTAAATATGATGTGTTGTGGCCAACAACAAGCCACCGGGGTGCATCATGCTGCACCACACCGGTGGACGAACATGCCTCATGTTGAGGCCACAAACACTCCATAAATTCTGCCATTCTGGCAACACTGAAACTACTTACCTGTAGAGCATACCATAACAATCAAGCATACCTGAAACAAAACAGAAAACATTAGTAAACCATTATAATTTCATCATTAGCAATCAACTTACCTTTCGATCTTTCCAGACCGAACACAATCCAACGATTGTTTATTTACATTTTCATTCTCTCTATTGTCTAACAGTTCCAGAATATTCAGTCCGTCAATTGTATAACAGTTTAGACACAACACATTATTGTATACAACAATGCACATCGAGAATATTCTATGCAAGTACAATAGGGTAGAGGACTATAAATACAACACCATGTGATATACCAAATCAGTCTGAAATAAATCGTGAACTAGAACGTATCTCTTTCGTATTAATTATTCCCTACCGGATCGTATCCGCGGGAACATGATGCACATCGAATTTAGCAGATTTTTCTTTCCAAAAAGATTATTCTATCTTTAAACTTGTTGGTATTGCAGTAAAATTTCGCAGCATTATAAAATTTCAACTTGCCCGGTGTACCTTATTGTATTCAATGGCAAGACAAGAGCCTCAACGGATATTGAACTGTTATATCGAGAATTCCATCGACGGGTGAATGACGTCACATATTCGATCTTTATACAGTTAACTCTCCCTTACTCGATATTCCGTATCTCTATATCGAGTTAGAGAATCATAGTGAAAGTTGGTTTTCATGGCTAACTCGATGGTCCCTTGGATCGCATTTGCACTGGTTTTGTGTTCTGTAACTCGATACCTCCCTAACTCTTCAATATCGACTTATGGAGAGTTGACTGTAACAAGTTGATAACATAGTGAGTTATCAAAGCGAGAAATTGAACGGATAACAGAACTTGCTACCAACCTGTTTCAAATGATGACACAATTAGCTATTTTTGTGATATCATTAGTATAAAATTTTGTTATAATTTTTGTTATGTTGTTAGGGGAACATGGTCCAAGGCGGACCTAGTAACAGTTTTTAAGCCATATCGTTTCAGCAGTAATTAAGATGCTCCTGCAAGGCGAGTGACGGAATCAAGACCAATCGTTTTCGGTCCGCGTGGCGCCAGTGCGAAAAAAGATTCGCGTTAGTAGTGTGTGGTCTTCCGATTCCATGGAATGCTCTTGCAGGGCGAGCGACGGAATCAAGACCAATCGTTTTCGATCCGCGTGGCGCGAGTGCGAAAAGAGATTCGCGTTAGTAGTGTGTGGTCTTCCGATTCCATGGAATGCTCTTGCAGGGCGAGCGACGGAATCAAGACCAATCGTTTTCGGTCCGCGTGGCGCCAGTGCGAAAAAAGATTCGCGTTAGTAGTGTGTGGTCTTCCGATTCCATGGAATGCTCTTGCAGGGCGAGCGACGGAATCAAGACCAATCGTTTTCGATCCGCGTGGCGCGAGTGCGAAAAGAGATTCGCGTTAGTAGTGTGTGGTCTTCCGATTCCATGGCATGCTCCTGCAAGGCGAGTGACGGAATCAAGACCAATCGTTTTCGGTCCGCGTGGCGCCAGTGCGAAAAAAGATTCGCGTTAGTAGTGTGTGGTCTTCCGATTCCATGGAATGCTCTTGCAGGGCGAGCGACGGAATCAAGACCAATCGTTTTCGATCCGCGTGGCGCGAGTGCGAAAAGAGATTCGCGTTAGTAGTGTGTGGTCTTCCGATTCCATGGCATGCTCCTGCAAGGCGAGTGACGGAATCAAGACCAATCGTTTTCGGTCCGCGTGGCGCCAGTGCTAAAAAAGATTCGCGTTAGTAGTGTGTGGTCTTCCGATTCCATGCACACTTAATTTATTTCGCCGAGGCCGGCAAAACTTTTTGCCGAGAACTCAACAGCTGAAATCTCGGCGAAAATCTCGGTAAAAGTTCAAAATGCCGAACAGACTGCAAAACGGAACACTAATCCAGCTGTCAAAATTTGCTGAGCAGATCGGCAATGCTTTGCCGAAAATTTCGGCATATTTTTACCGAAATTCAGTAATGTTTATTGGTTTTTTTATTTCACTGAATTAGATTAGAATAGCAGAAGAAAACAAGATTCAAACATTTAAAATTAAGAAATTTTATTTGAGTTTTTTGCTAAAAAAAACAATATTTAATTGATGTTGAGGCGACGCAGCTCACAGCAAAAATCTTACAAACACCACTGAAACATTTTCCCTCATGTTTTTTTTTGCAGTATGGTTGTTCTTGAACGCTCCGAATATAGATGTGTCTGAAATGAAAAGTATAATCGAAAATGTTTGCTTATTCAATTGACTTTTAGTGAAAAACGAACAACAGAAATAAAAATTCGTTTCAATAACTTACATGAAGAGCCCAGCTTCCAAAAACACCTTTGCACTTTTCCTTTCGTCGATCGCACGTGTCTGATAGATTTGACAGATCCACTTTTCCGAATCTCGGTAAACTAATTCGTTTGCCGAACACTGTGGCAATTTCAAACACCGAATTTCGGTAATTAATATAAATAACCGATTTTCGGCACTTCACTTCTGTCAATTTGGATCAAGTGTCAAATTTCAACGAGATTTCAGTTAAAATACGATTTACCGGCCGAGTTCGTTAATTTGCTTTACCGAAACCAAATTTAACAATTAAGTGTGTGGAATGCTCTTGCAGGGCGAGCGACGGAATCAAGACCAATTGTTTTCGGTCCGCGTGGAGCGAGTGCGAAAAAACATTCGCGTTTCTCAGTTAGTATGTATGCCTCAAATAAAGCTGAAAATTGTGGCTGCTCAATCAAGGATGAAGGATCAATTGGTGAGCTCGTTTCATGCTTTTTTTAATCTATAAAATATGTATGACCGCACATTTAATCGTTTCAATGGTGGGACATAAATATGATTATTCAACAAACTATGAATGGTTCCTCACTGTAAGTGTCGGCATAAACTCTAATTCATATTTTTATATATAAAATCCTTGCCTTTTACCTTTATTTTTATAAAAAAAAGCTTTGAATGGTTCGGTATGTTTGTCTGTACTAGAAGTATAGACTTGCAAAACGTTAATTTTATTCAAAACAGTTTGAATTTTTCGCCACTGTAAGTGTCGGCATAAGAATATTATGTGATGGTCCAGCCAATCGATTTATTTTTTTCAATTTGAGTAAAATATTGTTACACATGCTTTCGTCCTAACAGCTGTAGGAATGTTGCTTTTAGCTATTTGTATAACAAACTTTGAATGGTTCGTCACTTCAAGTAACGACATTATTTACTCCTATTTGGAAATTTCCCATGTCAATTGGATATATTATATTCCTAAGCATGTTAACAAATAATCGTTTATCATGGTCTAATCGCTTATCAAAGTGAATCCTGTGACCCAACGATCCTCCCCATTAACAACCATCCCTCCCAGTAACCTTTGTGGAGATGCAGAGGAAAACACGGTCTCCAAATAGCAAAGGTTACACACTAACATTCCTTCCCTCAATCCCACCTGACTGCAAGGACGTGGCCGGCGCCGTTATTGATCATGTATGAATAGAGGCACTGAATTATGCACACTGAAGAAGATTATGGCCAATCCCAGCCGAACTTCTAGTTGATTCTTTGTGCATCTTCACTGACTTTGGTCAATCACGGAATAGCAACCATTGATATGTGTAGTCAGTCTAAGCTAAGCTAAGCTAAGCTAAAGCATATCGTTTCAGCAGTAATTAAATATACATCCCAATTTAGTTCGAGTCATAACCAGTGCTATTAAATGTCAAAAATTTGGGAAAACAAAAATACCTATAGCATTCTTCCATGCAAAATATCGCATTAGCAATTATTGCCAACCGACAATAATTTGGAAAAAGTCACCGGGAAAAAAATATTTCTCTATTACTTTTTCATAGAGAACTATGATATTTTCAATATTCATTTGTCAAAGTCACGTGATATTCATGACATTTAGTAGCTCTTCTCAAAACTAGCTCAAGTAAAATGTGAATTTCATCAAATAAAACATGGGTCTAATCCGAAACTGGTTTAAACTTGTGTACAGTGAACTTTATATACCTCGATTTCAA
The DNA here is from genome assembly GCF_002204515.2 of Aedes aegypti. Classification (NCBI taxonomy): domain Eukaryota; kingdom Metazoa; phylum Arthropoda; class Insecta; order Diptera; family Culicidae; genus Aedes; species Aedes aegypti. The sequence goes on from NC_035109.1 coordinate 246,265,285, forward strand.
ACTGATAATTGTGTATGTAAAATATCAAGATAAAGAACATATTTTTTATTATTGGAACATTTTGTTGTTTTGACAAAATACATTGGAAAAAGACATTTTTCAACAATTTCAACATATTGAATCATGGCATAAAACTATCAGTTTAAAATGTTTAAAACTTGTTCGGGAAACAGAAAAAGAAAGCATCGAGTTTCGGGACATCAAGCTGGAGAAGTATCGACTTTCAATTTAGAGTCAAAGTACAGTCACCCCACAGTTATGGATCAACTAAGGGTCATTTTTCAGAACAAAATATGATTAAAAATAATGGCGACGCTGTACAAAACAAAATTACCTCCCTGGTCCTGCAGAATATAGTTGTTTTTGGGAACCAACCTCAAAATTCCCGATTATCTACGAAAAAGTGTCGATTTCGATAGAATTTTCAAACGATGTCCACCCCACAGATGTGGATCAGTGGGAGAGGATGATCCTTATTATGGATCAAATCGACTCATATTATGGATCAAAACACTATATCAGCAATTTATCTATGAGGCAATCGAATGGTGTGCTAGTGAAAGCATAGGGTAACCAATATATTTTGGACCCCTATATATTTTGGACCACCTTGGCCATTTTCCTGCAAATTTCCCGGTTTAAATCGAAAGACCAACTCAATTTGCATGACATTTAGGAAGATAGGACTATTCCGCACTTGCATCAACCGTTTGTACAAAGAAAATGTATTTATTTTTTCTGAAATTAATTTAATTTAATCGGTGCATCCATGCAACCGTTACAACACGTTACACACAGAAATTGAAGCCGTCAGATTTTTTTCAAATGTAAACAAAAACATTTTTCAAATTTCTGGACAAAAAGCGTAGAATTGCTTCGGTTTTCCATTGTCGATCGATTGAGTAGACTATGGGCAAGCATATTATACATCCAGTGTCATGGACTTTGTCGCCAAACGATGAAAAAATGCCGGGGGTCCAAAATATATACTTTGAGGGTCCAAAATGTATAAGTGTGTCCAAAATAATGAAAAACAGTGCTTCACAATTCAATTATTTTCGACGGTTTTGGATCCTACATGACCGTTTTGACATTTTTATCTCGTAGAGGAAGTTTTTCTCTATATTTTGACATGTTCTCTGACTTGGTTACGCTGTGCAATTAATCAATTGGGACACAAAACTAAAATCCCTTCCTTAGGGGGTCCAAAATACGACCGTTACCCTACGTTTTGGCGTTTGTTTCGGAATCGTTGATCCATAATTGTGGTATGGTTTTCAATACCCCACAGTTATGAATCAACGCTTCTGGGAATACGGTTGACATATTACTTCCTACATACAGAAAAAAATATGCTTAAGCATATTATAATTGATTGCGATGCTGTATAGATTTATTGTTCACGGGGGTAAAATGTTTTCTGCGTAGTTGCAACTCCATTTGACGAGATATTTCCGTTTTAAGCCAACTCTGATCCATATCTGTGTGCTATCCATAACTGTGGGGTGACTGTACGCTATATTAAAGTGATTATAAAATGAAGCCAAACATCAAATTTTCAAGTTCTAAACACATTATATCGGGTAATGGAAAGTTGATTGTATTGTTCTCAGCACTCGTAAACTTTTTTTGTATCGTATTGTCAAACAAATTTGGAAAGCTGTATCCAAAATAGGCTGTGGTATTAATGGAGATGCTTTTCAAATAGCTGGTTTATTGATTCCTTTTTAAATAAATTATCCTCTTGATAATAATTTTTTTCGAAGACTTTTTCTTGACCGCAACAAAAAAAAGGCACCATACATAAATATTACAACTCCTGTGATGTTTTAGCATGTCGAGAAGACTTTCTCGGGGTGGAGCTTATGAAATAGTTGCTCGTTGAAAATTAATTAAGAGGTTCGGATTGGACCAACACACATTTTGAGGTTTACAAACTAGTTGAGCACAAAAAGTGCATAGACATAGCGAAACCAAATGGTCAGATGAAAGGTTAAGCTTGGGGGATTCGATTATAAAATAACACTGAAAGATTGAAGAATTATTGTCAATTACAGAAGCTTGGAAATAATGCTAACCGATAGCACACTAGAGCACTTCAAAACAACAAACTGCCTAATATAAAAATCAAACGAAATAACTGAAAGGCGTCAAATGTATTGTTTTAGATCCTAGCCAGACGGTGGGTGGAACAACGGTACATACAATCTTTACAGTAGCGCCAGTATTAAGAAATGCTTGATGGTCCGAATTAGAACAGGGTCCGAATTGGAATTTATTACAACCTTCCAACTGTATCACGGCTTAGGGATCGTTCAAATATTACGTAACGCAACAGGGGGAGGGAGGGGGTCTTACATAGTGTTACGGTCCACACAAAAATTGAAAATTTCCCATACAAAAGCTGTTACGTGGGGGAGGGAGGGGGTCAAAAATTGGCAAATTTTGCGTTACGTAATATTTGAATGAACCCTTATGTGATTAAAATATATTGAGTTTTTACTATCCTACTTGTTGAACCAACTATAACGGCAGTATTCGTAATTGCAGAAAATGTTGTATGCAGCTCGTTGCAAAATTATGTTTTTTTCAGCACTCGTCATTATTTACGTAAGACTCGTGTAGAAAAAAATCATTTTGCAACTTGTAGCACAAATAACTATTTTGAACCGTCCAAAATTCGTAAGATTTCGTGGCAAGGAATCGTCCAAAAGAGCGAATTTTCTTCACCACAGTTTCTACTTGAAAAGAAATAAAGTCCAAAAGGACCGCTGCGCAAAGTTTCGGCAAAGAAATCAACCATCAGGTTTATTTGCTTTCTGAAATAAAACTCCAGGATCAGTGGTAACGTGTATTATATTCATAAAATTTCTTCCGAAATCTATGATATGCCACTCATTTTATCTTTCGCTTGTAGTACTAGTTCCAACACCGTACTAGAAGCGTAACTGAACCGTCACACGATATGACATTTGTTACGTCCTGCGAGTGTGATAGTTTGTTTGACATTCCGTGTTTACTAGAAGCATGTAAACGAACGGGAGGTGTAAAGTAGTGTGTGTGCCTGTTTTTGGTAGGTGCTTTGGTGCAACTTTATTGGATGAACCACTAACCAGTCCCAATGTTCGTGCGAGTATTATTGGTTGGTGCGTATTCGGGACTACGAAGCTGCTGATGTTTTCTTCGGTTTTCTGTGAGAAAAACAAGGAGAGATATATTTTTTGCTTTTTTTTCACGCACACGGTGACAGTTCCTTACGAGGTTTTCCATAAGTGCGAGTGCTTTGTAAATCTCTTTTTGTTTCGTAGTCGCGAATACCGAGTATCTATCGCTGGAAGGTAGTGACAAGAAAAAAACTGTTTTGACCTTTTTGAGGATATAAGCAGTGTTTTCGTTTCGGAAAATCGTACTGGACGAAGTCGGCTTCTTTAATTAACTAGTGAGCTGATAGCGGTACTGAATGTATCATTCCTGGAGTGAATTTTGTGTAATTAAAAATCGGTGTGATTTGTAAGGTGCCGAAAAGATTCGGATAGAGTTCTGTGTTTTGTGTGATCTGTGACAGTATCTTTGGGTGGAGAAAATTTTTAGGTGCTTCATTCAACTTCACTGAAATATTGTGGTATAAATCAAATCTATTTTCCTGGACGACGCAAAGACCAGATTAGTAACGAAGATCTATCTCCAGTATACTTTGTCTGCATTATATCAAGGTAAAGAATATAATCATTTTGAAATAACAAAACAATGACATCAAATTTATTTTAGGTAAATAATACACATCTAAGGTTCTCAAAACACATTCTGGACAGCATAAAGGATCAGGTATTTCAACCACATACTTAGCATCGTTGCGGAAAAACAATATTGCAATTTACTTTCGCTGCCATACCTTAAATTTCCCTAAATCTAAGCAAATTTGGCAGGTGGCGTTCCATTGCTGAAGAAAATTCAACACATACACCCATACAGGCAGTAAGAAAATATCCAGCATCCCACCCTGATTTTCCATATGTACTATCATTTAGGGGGAAGGATAACAACGCGCAGATCTGATTTTTGTTGTTATTGTTGCTTCTCTAGAACAGATAGTGACTGTCAATGCGTTTAGGAAGCACGAATGGATCGACGGATGCGAGATTATAGAAGCTCTAGCTAGAAGCAATCCTCAAGTTAAGGGACCAATGCGATAAAATCGGATGAAATTGCTATCTTGCGATTTGGCTGCTCAGCGAAATCTAAACCAACAAAAATGGGTTACTAAGCCTGTCGGGGAATGTGGTAAACATCTAACGTATCTTCGCAGCGTTTACACTGCGCGAAGCGTCCAGCGACTATGACGAAGTTTATTTGCAATTCTACACCTGTTTATGTACACATTATCACTAGTTTTGGCGTGCTGGAAAGGGTAAGGTGAGAAGGAACTGGTTCTGTGACGAAGCATTCAAGCAAGTGCTTATTTGGGTGATAGATAGTTGCAGTTGCTTACCACTTGCAAATGAAATGCTTTGGAAATATGTTAGGCATTTTCATATAGTTACCTGTCAGTATATACTTTGAATGACGGGTGATAAAATATAGCATTACAATAAATTTATGGAGATGATATTTTGCAACTCAACAAATGACTGAAGTAGGAATTCATTTTTGTATTTCTCAGATGGATGATTTTTATCAGCTCAACTTCTGAACTAACTTCATATATAGGAATTGAGATTAATTAAAGAAACGGTGGTAGTTAAATTTACGCTAAATTTTTGAGTATATGAACTATGCACGCATAGGACATACGGGTCTAGAGGGTAAAGAAATTGCCGATCAGCTGGCAAGGAATGGATCAACCAATATGTTCATTGGTCCAGAGCCATTCCTTGGCATTTCAAACTCTGCACTAAACACGGAATTGAACAACTGGTTGTTCGATCAAATTTAATCAAATTGGAATACAGTTTCCAATGCGAATCAGTACAAAAGGTTCGTAACAATAAACACGACACAAACACAAAAACTTATAGGTTTCAACAAAAGGGATCTCAGAACATACATCGGTCTAATACCTGGTCACTGCCCAAGCAGATACCACTTATACAAGATCGGTGGCATCCAAAACACAAATTGCCGTTTCTGTGACGAGACGGACGAAACCTCACAACACCTTCTCTGCTCTTGCAGTGCACACATCCATCGTAGGTTCAAAATATTTGGCAAGCACTACTTACAGCCAGCTGATATTTGGAACGCATCCCCCAGGGAGGTGGTTAGCTTTATTAGGCTGATCACGCCAGATTGGGGGAACTACAACACTGCAACCTAGGACTTCTGCCCATCAATGGCAGATGGTTCAAAGTTCAGTCAAATGCGCAAAGTATTCCGGAGGCACATTTGCTACTGGAAAACATTGTGTACATAGAGTAATAGGGTATAGTCCTAACAAATGGACGCAGTGATCCCACACCCGACAGAAGATGCACGCATATTGTAAAAAAAAAAGAATACAGTTTCAAAGTTTCGCGTTTAAATTTAAACTTTGAGCTTAGTTTTGAGTGTTGTATATAGAGGGTCTTGTTTCCCGTACTCGAAAAAATCCCGGGATCCGGGGCAAAAATCAAATTCTTCCAAAACGACTATAGAACAGTCAGAGTAAGTTTTGAAGCAATGTTTAGTTTTATAGAGTAGTTTGGAATCTTCATGCGTTTGAATGATTGGCATAACAGCCATGTTAGACGTTGGAGCCACGTTAGACCAGGAAAAGTGTAAGGTACACCGGGCAAATTGAAACGATTACGGGAAGATAAAAAAAAACAACCACCAAATCAATTGTTGACGAATGGAACAAACCATAGAGAAACCTGTTATAGTTTATTGAATATTACGTAACTAACATACCAGAGAAACACAAGTTTAAGCATAAGTGGCCTTAAATCTCAATAAAACTCTTAGGGCAGAAAACCTAGTTTAATCATATGGGTAAACGTGGTTTACGGCTTAAACGAAGGTGAAGAAATCGGCCATTAGAGAGTAAGCTGAATACAATAGTTAAAATACATTCTTGCATCAACAGTCACAAAAAAAATTGTTTGTGCCATTATTTTAAAAAATACAACAGTATTTTCTAGTGAAATATGAAATTTCGGGAAATCCCGGGATTTTTTAAAAATTTCCCGGAATTCGGGATTTTTTAGATCCCGTGATTTTTGTCCCGGGATTCCCGGGACAAGACCCTCTAGTTGTATAATAATAGCTTAATTTCATTACATTATAAATGACAAATAATATAGCAATTGTTGAGCTTACTTCGAAATTATTTTTATTAAATTTCATTGAATAATCACCTAATTTCAATGTTTTTGAATTGTCATATCAGATAACCGTACAAATGTTTGCCTCAAAAGAAAATACACTGCCCATATTCGCAAAAATAGCCCCATGTTCTATAGTTTTTCCTGTTGTGCGAATATGGACAGTATAGGTTTGCTTAGATCTGTATTTTTAGTCAAACTGTCAAGCAGCTTTGAATGCTCTAATGGCATGTACATGTAGATCAAAATTAGTTTGGGAATGTATTCTTTCTACAGTGGGAACGAAGTTACATTGTACTGTACTGGGTGCCCGGCCATTGTGGAATTGAGGAGAACGAAATCGCCGACAATCTAGTAACACAGGGTGCAGCTTCGAGCTTTGTCGGCCCTGAACTGTTCTGTGGTTTATTTATGAATTTAATTGTTTCATCTGTCTCAGTCTTCAAAAAATCTCACTCCAAGAGCTGCTGAGATTCAAAGTCACCAGAACAGGATTTATACCGCGCGCATTTTTTGCTCAAATCCAGGCATGCAATGAATCATGCCACGTGTATGCGAGGATTGAATCCCAGGATTCAATCCTTGATTGATTGTTTGCTGGTGGAAAAATCTAGTCGGCATTGATATTTCCATCAGTTTTAATTGGAAAATTCTGCCTGACAGAACACTTGGAAAGTGAAAGATTTAACATGAACAGTTGATTCTAGTGAACTACATTTGGAATATGACCTACAGACTACCGTCAATATATGTTTGCCTCCTGATCTGCACGATTGCAACGCAACTCTCATGTAGACGAAACTCCTTGCTTCTAAACAGAGAGTATACATAAGATTTTATTAGATGGTTAGATGGCTGAAGTATGTCAAGCAGGAGTAAAGACATAGATGTGACGGCCAAATCCTGGACTTAACAATGTTTACTGATTTTGGTGCTGACCGCCAGTAGGGCCAATTTTCTGATATGTTATGCTATTTAAACGTTTCTAATGACCGATATAATTTCATTGCATTCCTTACTACACCGACCTCATTTCTTCTAATCCCCTATGAACTGTCTAACTTTCACATTCAAGACTGAGAGGATTTTATAATCGTTCGATGGATTGCTTATGAGCTCAATGACAGGGATTCAATCCTGGGATTGAATCCGTGCACAACTCGCACATGCTGAGATTTGAAAAATCAGGATTCAAAACGATCCCGCTCATTGAGATGAATTCAAAGCATGCTTGTTTGAATCTTGGAGTAGAAGGAAGCTCTTAGAAGACTGATCTGTCTAGAACAATTAATATGGTCAAACAAGGTACGATAATATGCTTTCGATTGGAAAATTAGTATATTTTGCCGTTTTCGCAATTCAATTTTTATACCAGAAAGATTTATAAAACTTTAAGGTGGATTAATTGAAAGTGCCTATGGTCACTTTGACAAATTTAAGCTAGAAATGAAAAAAAAGTATTAGGAAAACAGATTGCAGATATTATAACTTATTTAATTTCTTGTATGTAGTCTGCCAACAAAGGATAATAATAATTGATCCACTTACCCCACCCCATGAAGAAGTAGGGGTAAGTGTACCATGTAAATATATCTGTATTTATTTATAAAAATCACATATTTTTCATTGTGATTCACTCAATTAGAACTGAAATGCTCACCATGTGTTGATAGAAAACAATTTTGAAATTAATTGATTTTTATAGCTAACTAGTATGCTTGTGTTAGTGTATGTGTAGTACCAGTTTTGCAATAGTATCAGTGTGGACGTAAGAATATAACCTAAAACGAATCAGTGGTGCGAAAACATTCAACATTTTCAAGTATTTATACTTAATATGGACAAATGATCCACTTACCCCACTGATACACTTCCCCCACTGTACCTTATATGGTAATGGTTTGTGAACTATTGTAGAACGTAAAGTTTTATAGTAATAAATAAAAGGTGACCTACATCTGAATCGTATCATCATTTTACATTTTTTGTTTCACATTTCTTCAGAAATGTTGTGTATGGAAAAGCTGTAGATTTAGTTAAAACCTACAACTTTGCTAAAGGCAGCACGCCTTTAACTTTAAAACCTTGTAAATTGCCGGCGAATTTCGAGTTTTGCAAGTGTATTTTTGAAGTGAATTTTCTCAATTTTCAAAAATGATGTTCTCACAGTTGGCCTATTGTATAGCCTTTCGAAGGCCGCTAAAAGAAACAAATGATCGAACCAACTCCATAAGTTTTGGGCGTCTAAAGATTTCATAGTTTTTCACTCAAATTTGCTTATAACTTCAAAATCACAAGAAATACAAACTTGCAATGTTTGGCAAAAATGGGTATCATTACTTCCTCTAAAACTCTTTTGAAGATCACGTCCACATAAAATTTGAAATAAAAAACTTTTTTTTCTAGTCCACTCTGAGTTAAAACTTTCAGAATCATTTTACTTAGCTCAAATGAAGAGTTCGATCAAAAGCGTCTTCGACAAAGTTGTTCATAAAAACGTTTTCTAAATGTTCGTAGAAGAGCATAACCACAAATAAGATCCACCGTTTTCTAACAAAATGCAAAATTTAATTACGAACAACTTCTCTGACGCATAACCACCATACATCCAAAATCGACGAGAGCAGAGAAAACAATTTTCCAGCTAAATTGTGCAGTGATAAAAACTTACTATGGACGAGAAAAAATAATCAGTTAAAGTTTTTAATTCCTAGATGAGAGTTTTCCGACACGAATGCCAAACGAATGGTAATGTGTCGCTAATAAATAATAATAATAATAATAATAACAATAATAAGATGAGAGTTTTGCTTTTTTTTGCTTATGTTTTCCACTGACGTTACTCTACTGGATGAAAAACTCGTAATGTTCTTACGAAGGATTCGTACATTGTGTTTCAATGTTCGTACCTAATACGAAATAAAATAAAATAAATTACGATTACAATGTGGTTTGTACAATAAAACAAATGTATATTTTTAATATGAACATTGCATTTTATTAAGAAGCTGGTTGCATATATTCTAAGAGGCTGTTTCGATGCAGAAAACAACGAATGATTTCGTTGTTTCAACAAACGATTCCATTATGTATATACCTTAATTTATTTTCAGTGCACACAGAAAAAAATACTTAAATTTCAATGGGGTGGCTAAAGGCTACTGTAAAAATAAACCAAATTCGTGTATTGTTACAGCATCATGTAAATTTAAACGAATATTAATTAAATTTTTAATTAAATATGCTTGAATGTTACATTATCGTGTAAATCTGAAGTCAATTCGATTGAAAGATGAGAGATCGGTCGTTGTTATTTGCATTCATTTTGATGCTTCATATTTGTGCATGAAAACAAACATAAATTTATAACATTTGTTAGTTGTGTAGTCACGTATGGATTTATGGATCGCAAAGCCTTTCCAATAAAATTTTAATACTCTTCAATATTTGCTTATTCTATGAGTCATTTGCAGAGTTCCAAGAATACAAAAACAGCTAATAGAACACTTTTCTTGGGCATATCCAAAGTTTGACAGATACAAGGATTCGTCTATGATTTATTAAAGAAATTTTTAACAAGACACATTTTGAACTGATACAGAATATCACGCAAAAAAGTTTCAGTTAATAACTGTGGAAGTGCTCAACGAAGTCTTTTATTTCAAGGGTTTTTTTAAAGGGTTTAAATTTAACTGTGTTTCTTCCGTTTTGGCTGCTTTGATACTCCGCTTGTGCCCCGATATTTGAATCCGCACGTTAAGTGTCCATTATCTGCTCTGTCGACATATATTAGGCACTTAGTGATTTGCTTACAATCGCTTGCCCTTCAGAACCATTGCATTTCCACGACTGTTGGCCCTTCCCGACACACACAGGAGGCTGTTGTTTGCTCAGCCGGCAAACCGACCAGCCTACCTTGAGTATGTCAAGTTCTTCACTTTGTTGGCCTCTGCAACCGGCAGCCTGATCGCCGCCACTTGGGTGCCCAGCGGGCCCTTTCTAAGGTGGATGGCCTTACTGGCTACGTTGGTGACACACTGCTCTTTGAGGGCAGCCGAGTCCTCCGCGGCATCGGTGACTTCATCCAGATTTTTACACTGGAGAGTCGCTTCTGCAATCAGGGATCTTACATCAACCTGATCGCCAAGTACTTCTTGTGCCAGTTGATTATAGACTGCACCCTTTTGTTTGGCGTCCTTCTTAGTCTTAAGATCATTTCACCAATCCTAGTCCGCCTTGCGCTCCGCACATCTGCGCCCATTGACTATAACGTGCTACGCATCGCCTTCAGAACCTATCATACAATCGCCCGCCCTATGGCATACGCTGCCGCATCTTCTGCATAGATTACTTCTGTCAGGGTCATTGCATTTTCTCAACTAACATCTCAACGCTCTCTCCGAAACACTTGAAGCAAATTTCAGGAGGCTGATGTACGCTCAGTGGCTTTCCGACCAGCTTGCCATAAGTACCGCCACCCAAGTTCATCGCATTGTTGACATTTGCAACCGGGAGCCTAATCGTCGTCACATACAGGGGGTAGGCAAAATGATTGAGATAGGCAAAATTTTGCCCAAGTTCAAATGCTTATAATTTTATGGAAGATTGATGAAATTCGATGCATCCGGATGCAGTCAACGGCAAATTTGGTCTAGTTTCAGGAACTTGCTTGGCCATGGATATTGACCAACGGCCATGGATATTGAAAGTTCGACATCCTCGGCAAGAACTTCCTGTGATTGTGCTACGTTCGTCTGCGCCCAATACGGCTAACATTGGGAATTTAGGCTGTGTTAGAACGATATATTAGCACTGAGAAAGTGCAATTTATTGATTTGAACCACCCTTGGTTCTTGAAGTAGTGCTGTTTAATCATAGAATCATAGTTGGTCGGTGTTTAGACAAACATAACTGGTGGATTTTTTTAGTCTTGAGAAGATAAGTCAAGGACTTTAGCAAATCTGGTCTTCCAGTATTATTTTGATACATACATATGTTTCATCAAATTGACGGGTTTCAATATTACAGCAAAAAAATGCAAAAATGTTGTTGCTGTTATTGGAGTACTTTTTCTTAAAATAAAATAAAATTAAAAGCATATCGGTCCAATTTGACTTATTAGTATTGATCAGTTGTAGAATAATTTACACGGATAGCATAATTTATATGTTCAAGCTAATTTAATCGACCGACGGAGATCGAATACTCAATACTAAGCTATAATGGAGACCCAGAACTCCAGTATTGCACATAAAATATCGATTTATGTGCGCATCGTCGACTGGATCGATGAACTATAAATTTACATTCCTGCCTCTTTCCGGCAGCCAAGAGTGGGGCAATTAATTGTGGGTTTCGCGCATTTGTACAGAGATTAACTTTTAAATATGGCAGCTCATTAATATTAAGCACACACCTTGCGTGTCAGCCCGGGGCGATAGCGGCTATCGAGCGACGAAGATCTAAAACTTGAATGCGTTATTGACACTTTGACACACCGTTTGATTGAGGATGGCTGTGACGATGGTGGTGGTGGGAGTAGATTATCATTATGGCAATTTAACAACTTTGTTGTAGCCGAGTGGACGCAGCGTTGGCAGGTGTCTTTGGTGGGAAATGTTATGCAAATTTCAATTCAAATGTGCTGATGAACAAATGCGGAAAGCAAACGATTATTTTGGTCTAGCGAGTGTCAAGTCTGTAAACGAGACATAACACACATCAAGTAGATGTTTCAGTTCCAAAAAAGGATAGCGCTAAACGTAAAATGTTTGATTTTCATAGATTGGGAAACTGTAAGGAACACGTCATGTTAAGTCTGATCAAACATTTAATCAGGTCTTTTATTGGTCGCTACTCCTCACTTTTCTTGCACGGTAATGTAAATTAAAACAGATATTTTGTTTGTGAATGACACATTGAATTATTGCCTATTGAATTTCACTTCAATCTGTTGACAAAAGCCGAGAAAATTTTGTTGGGACAAAGTGGGTAGCAGCGTCAAAGAGGAGACCTTCTTCTTTTTCTTTTTGGCATTTCGCCCTTACTGGCACAAAGCCTGCTTCTCAGCAGGAGTTTCTATATTATAATTGATTAGGAGCGAAGAATTTCTATCCCTAAGTAAAAATTACTATTTACAATTGTGGTGAATTCATTGAAAACCTAGTGTAAGTAAAATTTCTTAAAATCAATAATTTGTAGCCTAAGGGAATTTTTTTTATTAGATATCTACCTACTTAACCTAAAGTTGGGGATTAAAATTGATAAACCTAAAGGATTTGGAAAGGTGAACACTGTTAAAATTGTAAGTAGGGGATTTTTTTTTATTACCGTACGGGTTTGGGCCGAAGGGTCTCAGATTTTCATGAAACTTTTTCCACAGGAAGGGCTCATGGATATATGAATAAAAAAAAATTGAGAAAAATTCAGGGTCGCCTATTTTTCCGGAAAACTCAGGTGGAAATTTTTTGTTTTCCCTTGACACTACTTACTTTAAAAAATCATAACTCAAGAACGAAGCATCGTAGAAACAAAGTTTTTATATAAAAATTTAAGCAAATTTTCTCAAAAATCCAAAAAAAAATATGAACTGGAAAAAGTTTTCCACAAAATTTTCCACCGTTGGGAAAATTCGTAAAGAAAAGCCGGAAAAACTATGCCCGAACTCGTGGAAAATTTTCAAAAAAATATTTTCAAGATGGTAATTTTATAAGCCTTAATCACTGAAATTTTTGGAATGCACTTTTTTTTCGTTTTTGAGTTATGGCCAATTTTGTGAAATATGTCCAGATGTGTCATATAAGACTTTTCTTTGAAAAATCATAACTCAAGAACGAAACATTGTAGAAACAAAGTTTTTATATGAAAATTTAAGCAAATTTTCTCAGAAATCAAAAAAAAAATATGAACTGGAAAAAGTTTTCCACAAAATTTTTCACCGTTGGGGAAATTCATAAAGAAAAGCTGGAAAATCTAAGCACCGAACTCGCGGAAATTTTTTAATAAAATATTTTTAAGAAAGAAACTTTATAAACTTCAATTCTGGTAACTTTTAGCATTTTTTTTTTTTTTTTTTATTAAAGACACTTTACACCATTTGGTGCATTCGTGTCTGAAAGAATATTATCATACATAATTGAATTCATTTTGGTTCACTCTCATTTTTTCTTCTCGATCGCGTCTGGTACACCTTCCAATCCGAGTTGTTCCTTTTATCGGCTGTTTGACCATTCTGACTACATGATCGCTTTGGCTCGTTCTCAACTGTCGTTCCACTATGCGAAGTCTCAGTTGACAACCGTCTCTTCCCGCTAGGCTCCACTGTTGTTTCGTTTCGATTATCGTCATCGTTGTCGTCGCCGTCGTCGTCGTCGTCGTCGTCATCGCCAGTATCATCCTCACTTGATTCGGAATGAGCCGGCGGTGGTGCGCATCGTTTTTCGTTACTCTTCTGCTCACTGCTAGGTGCGTGTGGCTCAGCTTGCTTTTCGATTGCACTCGACGAAGTTCGTTGTTGTTCCTTCGGGTAGCTAACGTAGCTGCGATGGCCGTCAACGGTAATGTATACCGGCAGCGATTTCTCCATCCTCATACGAACTACGCGAACACCATTCGGAACGCCCGAGAAATAGTTTTTCCAAACATCGTTCTGGATGGAGAGTACCTTGCCGTACTGCTGAAGGTTTTTGGTGATGATCGAATTCGGCATCTGCGGCGGCAGGTCGTGTATTTTGATAGTAGTGGTGGGACCGTCCACGTACACCGGGACGAAATAATCCACGCCTTCGTAGATAAACGAGTGTCGTAGATGGTGTTGCTTGTGAAGACGTGGTGCTACGCTTGCATTGTTCATCTCAATGAACACACAATTTTCGAGGTGATGCAATTGGATGCTCTTGACATCGGCCATGTCAAGCTGGAGCTTTTTCTTGAGGAATTCCTCCACCTGGTCCAAAACCGGTCGCTTTGGCAGGGTACTGAAGTCCACAACGAGGGTGTTTTTCCTGTGCGCAGTCATTTTGCGTTGAATGCAAAAATTCTGTCACACAAGAAACCGTGATAATTTCGAACAACTGGAGCTAAGGAGAAACACGTATATCGCGCACGAGGAGCGGTTGCCAACTGAACTTTTAGCATGTACTTTTCTTTAGTTCCTGATCTATGGTCAATTTTGTAAAAAATGCAAAGATTTGTTTTCAAAGAAAAGGCTAATATGGTCATTTTCCACAAAATTGACCATAACTCAGGAACAAAAAAAAGTACATCCTAAAAGTTACTAGAATTGAAGTTTATAAAGTTTCTTTCTCAAAAATATTTTAATAAAAAATTTCCGCGAGTTCGGGCATAGATTTTCCAGCTTTTCTTTATGAATTTCCCTAACGGTGGAAAATTTTGTGGAAAACTTTTTCCAGTTCATATTATTTTTGGATTTCTGAGAAAATTTGCTTAAATTTTCATATAAAAACTTTGTTTCTACAATGTTTCATTCTTGAGTTATGATTTTTCAAAGAAAAGTCTTATATGGCACATCTGGGCATTTTTCACAAAATTGGCCATAACTCAAAAACGAAAAAAAAGTGTATTCCAAAAATTTCAGTGATTAAAGCTTATAAAATTACCTTCTCGAAAATATTTTTTTGAAAATTTTCCACGAGTTCGGGCATAGTTTTTCCGGCTTTTCTTTACGAATTTTCCCAACGGTGGAAAATTTTGTGGAAATTTTTTTCCAGTTCATATTTTTTTTTGGATTTTTGAGAAAATTTGCTTAAATTTTTATATAAAAACTTTGTTTCTACGATGCTTCGTTCTTGAGTTATGATTTTTCAAAGTAAGTAGTGTCAAGGGAAAACAAAAAATTTCCACCTGAGTTTTCCGGAAAATTAGGCGACCCTGAATTTTTCTCAATTTTTTTTATTCATATATCCATGAGCCCTGCCTGTGGAAAAAGTTTCATGAAAATCGGAGACCCTTCGGCCCAAACCCGTACGATAATAAAAAAAAATCCCCAGTACACACTACCAAAAAAGCATGTAATTTTACGTCTTTCGGATGCACATAAAAGAAGCGAGCCGAATGATTGTAATTTATGTCGAATTTTAAACACGATAGTGTCTGGTTTGGGAATTGTCAATCACAGTTCCATCGCTTTCCGTGTATAATTAAATTTTTTGTACAGCTTTCATGTAAAATTACATTTTTTGTTCAATACACCTTCAAATACACGTTTTTGTGTCGTTCCATCACTTACATCATGTGTCGTTCAGTCATAACGAGAATTACGTCCACAATTATTTTCATTATTTTAAGAGTGTACTATTGTAAGCTAAATAATTGGAAAATCATAATTAAAATACATTTGCAGCTAAAGCTGTTCCCAACACAAACTACGAGTTTTCTGTGGGACGCTCAAAGAAAACGATACCGCAACATACACCGTGTGATAGGTACGATGATACTCTGTGCCCAGGGAAGTCAAAAAAATTTCAATTACGAAAAGATCCCTGGGCCGAGCGGGAATCGAACCCAGACACCTTCAGCATGGCTTTGCTTTGTAACCGCGGACTCTAACCCCTCGGCTAAGAAAGACCCCTAAGAGGAGACCTGCCTGTACTTAAAATCAAATACACTGGAAAATTAGCCGGTTTTCAAATATGTCTCCGGTGATTTTTTTCATATATTGTGTAAATGCATCAAAAACGGGAATCCCATGTTTTTTAGTATGAAAAACAATTAAAAAGTAGAAAAAAACAGAGTTTCTCTGATACAATGTTTGGGAAATCTTCGGATTTCGACAATATACCATGAATACTGATAAAAAATACGACGTGCAGTCGATTTTCATAATCTGATTGTCCAGACAGTGCACGAAAGTTTTTTTTGTTATATCTGCATTTAAGGTGAAGATGAATCGAAGCCAAACCTTATATTTTCAAGAGCACAAATCTGGAGAACCAAACACTAGCTGGTGGTGACCAATCGATTAAGTTTTCAGCTTAAACGGGTATTCGGTTCTCAAGATTTGAGCTGTTGAAAATTTGAGGTTTAACTTCGAAAAAACTTCGATTCATCTTCACCTTAATACTAAAAAATCCATTAGCACCGGCTTTCGTATTTTTTTGATATTTTTGAATAAGGGTTCTCACTTCTCCCAAATCAGTCCTCCGATAATTGTCGAAAACGATCTCTTGATTGAAAATGGCTTCAAATTCTTGAGTAACTTGATTTTAATTGGAGTGGTGAGTCCTAAGGTCCTATCAGTCGGAATTGCTTTGAAAATTGTTCTACGAGTCAAATAGGCCAGGAAAAGGGGATGAACTTGTCATTCATTTTTATGTCAATTCTCATACAAAATATACTTTTTCTCTGACATAAATTCATTCTAGGTGAACCACTTCCCCTGGCCTATTCCGCAAGTTAGAGTTTGACGCAGATGAACTTGCTGTTTAATGCATTGAAAAGACGGTGTCCGGCCATTTGGCCGAACGCCGTTTGACCGAACGCCATTTGGCCGAATGCCATCTGGCCGAACGGGTCGCTTGGCCGAATTACGAACAAAAAAATTAAATTGCCTCAACGCTGAATGTGGCCTAATAACTAATTAATTTGTTGATTTGTATGATGTGACGGGACTGCATGTTTGTCACTCAGGGATTGAATCCTGAGAAAATTGAGAGAATCTCTCACGTATCACTCTCTGTAACTATCATAACATGCTGAAGATAAGATAATAAAGATAATAAAGACTGTTTATGGTATAGTGATTATCACGCCCAATGGTATGGGTGTCATAGTGTAGATGTAGTTGTGGACCTTAGAGGAAAACAATATGTCTGGAAAGCGTGTGCAAGTTTTTTTTTAGGAAAACAAAAACAATCTGTGTATGACGAGCGTATGCTAGTCTACGTGTGTTCAAATGTCACTAAGCTCTGTACTGCTACAACTTTGATAAGATTGGGGGGATAGTAGTGCATGATAAAACCCCTCTAAACATGCTCCAAGCCTAGGGGACACTATTGCTATTGGAAGTTCGTGGATTGTTTATCGTGCCAGTAAAGAAAAACACCTATCCCCAACGGTAAACAAGCGAGAAAAATGGATTTTATCATCGCTCTCTGTTTGGGGCTCTCGCTCGCTGCTTCTATTTATCAGACTTGTTACACCTTGCGGCGATACAATGACGATCGTGGACCGCAACAGATGGGATGTTTTTCTTTGCTTGCTTTGATCGTGCTTCATACTCAAATGAGAGCGAATTCGTCAATGCCTGTTGTCACTATATAAGTGCTCCGAGAGAATGAAAGAATTGACCCGTTAATTCAGGACAAGGCTCAAAACTGCGCAAGACTCTAAGCCGATGGTTGATTCACATCTGGGTTAACAAAGGTGTGCTAGGGTTTCAACTGTCTTTAATGATTTCATCAGAAATTTTTCCTTCTTTTGAATATAGGATATTTTTTAGAGCTATGCTAGTTTCATTACAATCGGCAATAATTTAGTTTATATTTCTATTGGGAATTTTGCCATTGGCAGTTCTTTGTAGTTATACTGATAAAACGATAATTTGGATTACACTTGCCTAAATTTCCATAAGAGATTTTCCCTTCTTTTGCTCATAGGTTGTTTTTTTAGGAGTGAAGTGTTTTTCATAGTTATTGGAATCGAGGCTTTTAATACGTTCATAATGAGTCCTTTTAAAAATAAGTTTTAGCACTAGTGTTAAATTAGGTGAGATGTCATTCTCCTCCAAAATTATGATTGCAACGTGTAAAATGAACTCTGCACTATTTCTTGCACAGAAGCTCACTATTTCTTCATTGTGAAAAGAAGAAGCCAAAACTTGTGGTTGCTAGAACTATGAAAATTTTTGTTTAGTATAATTCGAAGGAACGAAGCAACGATGCAACCTAATCCAGCAGAAGTACGAATAAGTCATAAACCGTTTTAGTTACTGTCAAAAGCTGACGATAATCGCGATGCGAAAACCTCTGGCAGCTTTTACTGCTAGCTGAGAAGTGAATGATTGCTTACATTTAGGATGTTCTTCTTTCAGCAGTAATCGTTTCACTAAAGAGCTAATTATTTGAATATCAATGATTTTTTTTTTTATTTATTAAAGACATTTTACACTATTCAGTGCATTCGTGTCTGTAGGTCAAAAATAATAACATTATAATTAACATCGCATTCATTTTTTTCTTGAACGAGTTTGATACACTTTCCAATCAGAATCATTCCTAGTATCGACTTGCTGACTACACGATCGTTTCGGTTCGTTGTCTGCCGTTGTTCCACTGCTGGTCTCGGTTGACAACCGTCTCTTCCCTGTCAGTTCAATTGTTTCATTCTCCTGCACGTTGCTATTGTTGTTGTTTCCGTCATCGTCGTTGTCGCTCTCGTCCCCATCGTCATCGTCGCTTGAGCCGTCGGCGGTATGAGCTGATGGTTCATCGTTATGATTGTTTTCGTTTTCTTTAGAAGTGCTAGATGGTACTTGTGGTTTTTTGGTTGTGTTTGATGATGTGCGTTGCTGTTGTTTTACGTCGTTTTTCGGGTAGCTAACGTAGCTGCGCTTACCTTCCACAACAACGTTTGACGGCAATGGTTTTTCAATTTTCATCCGGAGAACTCTCACACCGTTCGGAATTCCAGGGAAATAGTTTTTCCACACATCATTTTGGATGGAAATGACCTTGCCGTACTGTTCCATGTGGTTGGTGATCGCCATATTTGGCATTTGCGGTGGAAGATCGTGGATTTTGACGATGGTATGCGGGCCATCCACATACACCGGGACGAAGTAATCCACTCCTTCGTAGATAAAGGAGTGTCGTAGATGGTGAAGCTTCTGCAGCCGTGGCGCGTTTTTCAAGAATTCCTCCACCTGATCGAGAGTCGGACGTTTTGGCAGGGTACTAAAGTCCACTACCAAGGTGTTTTTCCTGTGTGAAGACATTTTGCTTTGAATGCAAAATTTACTTCACAAGGAATCGCGAAAAAATAATAAACGGGAGCTTTAGAGAGATACGTTTGTCGCGCACGAAGAGCGGTTGCCAACTGAATATCAATGATGATTTATCCTTTATTTAATAATAATCTGAATCAGTTCTTCGAAATTCATTAGAAATGCATTCTGACACACAGTTGTTTTCATATTCGGCCAAACGGCATTTGGCCAAATGACCCTTTCGGCCAAACGGCATCTGGCCAAATGGCGTTTGGCTGAATGACCCGGAACCGAAAAGACAAATAGGCAGCTATCAAAGTATTGTCACACCGCCACCAAACCGGTTCGCGCCAGTGAGACTCGCGACGTGCCTCAACTCGCCACATTTTGAAATCAGTTTTTTAGTGTGGCGCTGCATTCTTACGGACACAGCACACTATTCACATATTAGCTGCGACGCTCGGAGCCCGAGAAAATAATAATTTCAAATAAGTGTGGGTCTTGATTTCAACCGGATGCATAATATATTGCCCAATCTGTGCTTCAACGGAAACGTCAAAAGTTCCTCGATTAAAACATTAAAAGCACATATCCTTGCGCCTTATCAAGTCCTAACCTCAGTTGTTGGATGATGAATACAGTCACTGAAAATGACAAATACTTATCCTGGCAACAAAGCCAGCACAGTTAGGTACACACGTTATGAGCGTAAATTGATTAGCGCTCAGCATCCAACGGACGAAACGGCGAGGCGTCTAGCGGTGGAGAACAAAACGTTTAGAGGTAAGCCAATAATGGCGCTTCTATGCTACTGTATCTGATGTGAGTGCAAATATTGACGCACATTATCCGACGTTGGCCATAAAACAAAGCCCTTCTCTATGGCAATGGTGTCCAATGTTTCAGAGTTCAGTGCCGACGATTGGTCAATTGGAAAGACCCGCGACGTACAATTTTCTTTGTCAACACCAAGTTTGAAGGGAACGGGATACCATATATGCGGACGAATTGATTAAATAGATTTCTGTGAGTCAGCGGGAAACGCTCGTTAAACGTGTGCAATAATTGAAGTTCAATTACCATCAATTCGCACTGCTGTGTAAATGTAGTATTACTATACATCTGGAATACATAAAATCATGACTGGTTTCTATCTATCGTACAAACAGCTAGAATCAGTAGACTTTTTGAAAATGTCATTTTTTGGTCTACAACAACGAATATTCAATTGTTGTCAATGAACAATGATTCCAATGTGGACATGCGATCACTCATCTACTTTTACGTGTAACGAATTTGATTTGTACCAATCTGAAGGCTATTCTACAGTGTGTGGCAGAAGTTTTGATTGTAGAATGATCCAAAATTGTCTATTTCAGGTTGATTATCAGAACTTCAAGTCTGAAAGACTTCCTGTAAGAGCTAGTGTTCCTTAAGGCAGCATTTTGGGACAATATGGTTAAATATTGTGGAATATAGTAGATTGCAAAACAAAAAGTTCAAATACTTTTTCTTCATACATGCAAAAATGGTAGATTTCTCCTAATGCTTCCAAAACTCAACTTGCAATATTGTCACAATAAGAGGGGTTCCAATATATTGGTTAAATTAAGTTAAGTATCTAGGGCTCATACTAGATAAAAAAATAACTTTCAAAAATCACATTGAGGGTATTCAAGCCAAATGTAACAAATACCACAATAGATCAAATTAATGGTCGCAGTGGTATCATGTCCCCACAGAGGAAAAAAACAAATATAATATAAAATGTCTGTATCCACGCCAATCGAAATAATGTCTCAAAAACAAGATTTGATCTCCAAACAAATTTCCAGGCAAAAATAGTTGCAATGTTCTATTGTCACGATGAATGCGTTATACACTCCCGTGCATAAGTTTGGGTTCACCCCCTTAAAAACATGCAAAAGTGTTCAGTCCATATCTCTGTGACTACACGTCCAATTGAAACTCTCTAAGCCGCGTTCGAAAGGCAAAGAGTTATTCTTACTTTGTATGTGTTTTTCCAAAAACATTCTTTAAACTTTGTATACTAAATTTTTACTTAAAATTGTGACATTTTCCAAAAAACACACTGAAAAATCATACCTAATTTCTTCAGCATTGGATCGACCAAAATTTTAAATCAAAGTGTCATTAGAATCGTAATCTCATATTCTTTGAAGTGACCCCACGAAATTTTGGCGGAAAAATCTGGAAAGTATTCAAAATCAATGAAACAGTCAGTCAAGTCATCGTGCAAATGTTTGGGTTCACCTCTCAGTATAATGCAAATCGTGCAAAAGTTTGGGTTCACCTGAGCCACACGCACATCATTTTTGTCAATATCTCTGCAATTTTTCAACCGATTTTAATAGTTTAAAGCTTTTTTGAGATCAAATAATGGTGCGTACATGATTGGTTTAAGATTTCACAGATTTAAGTAAGTTCAGGTGAACCCAAACTTTTGCACGATACTTCATACTTAGGGGTGAACCCAAACTTTTGCACAATGACTTGACCAACTGTTTCATTAATTTTGAATACTTTTCAGATTTTTCCGCAAAAATTTCGTGGGGTCTCTTCAAAGAATATAAGATTACGATTCTAATGACACTTAGATTTGAAATTTTGGTCGACCCAATGCTGAGGAAATTAGATATGATTTTTCAGTGTGTTTTTTGAAAAATGTCACAAATTTAAGTAAAAATTTAGTGTACAAAGTTCAAAGAATAATTTTGGAAAAGTACATACGAAGTAAGAATAACTCTTTGCCTTTCGAATGCGGCTTAAAGAGTTTGAGTTGGACGTGTAATCACAGAGATATGGACTGAACACTTTTGCATGTTTTTAAGGGGGTGAACCCAAACTTATACACGGGAGTGTATGTTATATTCCAACGTTAAGAAACATATGATGGGCTCATACGCAAAGAGATGTAAGTTACTGTTTCCAAGCTTTCCAACGGTGTTTTAGAAGTTTTTTTGTAAATCATAGAACATTGGCTCAGTTTTTTGGCTCTCATTTGTATGGAAAGAAAGATTACTGAAAAACTTCAATGTCGATTTGAGAAAAAAAAAACTTCAATGTCGACATAAAATCACAATAAAGAAAGCTGTTGAAGCGAGCAATTAAATGCGTCGTATGGGAGAAAAGATATCCATCCATTTCTTTGCTATTATGCATTTCCGTGTGAGGTTTTAGTCCAGTAAACTTATGAAAAAATTCCAAACAAAATTTGCTCAAAATTTCAATTACCTTACTAGTAGAGCTTTTGAAGCTGGAATACAGTCGGTTATTCCGTAAAAGTTATCTTCTACATACACGGAGTCCATTTGATTTCAAACAGAAATTTTGTTTCAAAATTTATCTAAACAAAACGTTTAGAAAATGGACAAAATGAAAGAACATTGAAAAACATCTTTTGTGGTGAATGATTTTGACAAAAATAATGGGCAAGTTTTTCACACAACCCATTGTGGATTTCTGACAGAACTCTGAGTAGGATTATTGTATGTAATATCTTGGACATCAATTACAGAGGTTGTAATAGGGATGCTACACAAATTATGTCACGATAAATTTCAACTTTTTCGACGCCCTCCCCCCCTTTGTCACACTTTTTGTATGAGTCCTCCGAAAATGTTGTAAGGCTTGTCACGCTTGGCTCGACCCCCTTCCCCCTTGGAGCGTGCCGTAATTTGTGCATGATCCCATACTGAATATCGAAATAAATCTTAGGAGAGATTTTGATGGAATCTTAGGTATAATTCTCGTAGATTCGCGCGATGGACTTTTGTAAATTTTGAGCAGGATTTTCACTGAGTCCTTGTAGCACGTAAAATACGGCTATAGGTTTTCCGTCTATTGTTTCGTTCCCTGGCTCAAAAAACAGACGGCTTTAGCGCCACCTCCAAAGAGGACCGACTGTCGAGTTATGTTTGCCCGGCAAGAAACCCAACATCAGGGCGGGTTTGTTTTATAAGAGTCCAAATAGCAATTTAGGAAACGATACAGAAAACTCAAAAGGTATAGTGGATCGAGATTTCTCAGTTATAGAGGTCGCCTTAAGCGATTCTCAAAAAATTGATGCTGACCGTCGTTCTACCGACACAAAAAGACACCACTCACGCGTATCATCACTGGAAGAACTCACTAATTCAAATTTCCCTGTCCGCTTCAGACACGTGAGTATAATCGTGAGAAATCTCGAAGACCAAAAAAAATGTTACAGGGAAAGCCCTAACATATTACAAAAATACATATTTGGACAAGAACAGCAAAAACATTTAGAAATTTATTCAAATTTGATAACCTAGGTTTTTATTCATGACGTGTTCCTTTCTTCTACTTCTTCATACTTCCTACCTTTCCCTCATGTGTGTGTGCGGATTTCTAATCTGATTCTATCGAAATTTATCGAACATCTTCTTCTTTCCGAGCTCGGGTAGTTTGTGGAGTTTAACGCATGCGCATGGTTAGTTTGTCTTTGGTTTTTACTCACGGACCCAGTTTAGTAGCTGCGATTAATGCCGCCAGCAAAGTAGAAGCGACGGCGATGAATTCGCCGGCAAAGCAGAAGTGCCGGACGAAGAATGTGACAGCAAAGACGGATTTCGGATTTAGCACATGGACGTGAGTGGTATTGCGACTACCACTTCAAATACGGCAACGAACTGCGACTTTTGGGTTTCCCAAATGATAAAGTATCGCACGCCGGAAATCACATGCGTCGGTGACGGATGACGCAGTTGACGACGGTGGGGACCGTCGGGGGTTTCACACGTGGCCTGTCCACGGAGTAATAGGTGGCCGCTCTGTCGGAACGGTTTGTTCCCTTCCGGCTTTCCCCTCAAACCGGGACTTTTGAGCGCTGAAGCGTGGGTTCGAGAGCAGCGTTTAGCGAGTAGATGCGGTGTGCCGAGCTTGGGCCGTAGATCTCTAGACGCAGATCCTGAATAAAAAGCCGTCAAACGCATTTAGCAAAAAATTCTCCACACATAAAAAAAAATCACAATTACCTTTCTTAATTCACAATCGCACACACAAACTAGCTTGACCGCACGTAACCTTTTAAATTAGGCTAACGAACTTTACTATACTACAAAAAGGAACAAAAAGTAACATTATTTCTAATCTAAAAAGAATTCCTACATTTTCAAAGAATTACCACATTGAACACACCGCGACACTTAACAATTATTCACGCACTCTCGCCTCTTCCACGGTCCAGGTCAAAATGGACGAGTAGGAGTTCTGAAAGTCCTCATATAAGGTGTGATTTTACTACATCTCCGTGGACGGAAGTACGTAAAATCACCGAAGTAATTTTATGACCTTTTCAAACGACGATCCTCATCAACTACGAATGAGAACCGATTGATGCGCTCTCTTTCGCTACCATTCCATCAGAATGACCTGTATCGTTCCGTCTATTTTTGGACTCCGATCTATTTATAACGATCGTAAACGTTCGGGCTTGAACATTGAACCTGCGGCTTATTCGTGTTTCGGGGTGTAGTGTGCAAGGCGACAGGGACTTTTTTTTGATATAGTATTTGTAGAAGGCGACTTGTATGCGGCTTTTGGAAAGGTGCATTTCATTTTGTACTGTGATATTGAATATCGCATATATTTAAGTGAACTATTGAAGTTTTTAATTTTAACAATGAAATAATGTATGATTAAATGAAAAATAAATTTAAACGAATAATAAATTAACATTGAAGAACATGAAAAAAACAATATAATTATATAACAATTTATGTACATCTATATTTATATTGAATAAATATTAAAATAATATTTACAAAAAAATGACCATGCTATATCCTGCGCAAAACATTTGAATATTGCAAATTTATAGCAGAATTACATGCAGAATTGTTTTAATAACCTGGACATCAGTCTCACAGACTGTAATAGGTACTCAAAAAAAAAAAAAATCTGGATCAGATCTGAAGTATACCTAATTCTAAATTTATAATATAGGTATTACATAATCCTGAGCAAAATGCTCAGCAGCATTTATAGTACTGGACAGAAGAAAATACGCATTGACTGTTATTTATACACAAACAATTTGGATTGACTGCGGGATTGATGTTTTAATGGCTATTGCCTTTGCTTTATATGCAGAAGGTCATAGGTTGAATCCTAGGTTCGTCCATATCCTTGTACCTTGTAGTTGTATCTATCACTTGCTTGTATCGTCCACTCTTAATCTAACCTATCACGGTAAATCTATTCGTTCATAGCAATCGTTAGCACCAGAGAGGGACAAGCAACCCATTCTACGTTTCCATTTCTCCATCATTATAGCACGCCTTTTCTTACGCCTGATACATAGGCAGTCTGCTAACAAACCAATCCACTCTGCCATGCCTTACTTTACTCCAACCCATACACTCCCGCAAAAACTGGTGTAAATACAGTGGTTTATCCCGTCTACTATTGGTCCCGTTCTAACGCAACATCAAATCCTCCCCCTTCCCCTTATTGGTCGGCAACAAGACGTGGCAGGCGCCATTGTTGCCTAAAAATAGAAGATGATTCCTGTTAGTCCCAAGCAGTTGTCTGGTTGATTCCTTGTGTAAGTGCAGCTGATCTGGCGATACTGGAGTAGCATCTACGTTTCAGCTCATGCTCAAGTTTCAGCTCAAGCTTAAAGCACAGACACATTTTGAATTGCACTTGAAATTCTGATTTAGCTTGTGTATCATACAAGTCTGAGATTTTGTCCACGGTTCGAAAAAGTTGAACAGGCCTTTATAAACGAAAAACTTCGAAATGTGTATGAGCCTAACAGCCTTATTTAAAACGTAACTGCAATTGAAATCTATTTCAATACGTTTTTAATGTTTTTAAGTTTGTTCTTTGTGAACAAATGTAAGCAATCCTTCAATAGCAAAACAGTAAAAAGTATATATATTGTTTATAATTATTATCCCTATGAAAAAATCAACCTTTTCTCTACAACCAACATTTCCTTCAGGTGTTTCCTCTCCACCGAGTTTCTGTTTGGTATAAAACAAAGAGCATCTGTCGTATGCGCAGAATTTTTAAATTTATTAGTTGAACCCTTTTACATGCGATACATGTCCACTGCGCACATTCAATAATAATCTTCATGGTTCCATAGTACTGCGACTTTTTGTATGGTAAATGATAGCTATGTGAAACCGATGGTCGAATGTGAGCGGATAAATGGTGCTAGGAAGTTCCACCAAAGTGAATTATAATCGTTGACTATTATTCGTACTCAGCCACTGGTTATTATTTCTCGCACTACTCCGGCCAATCCGAGAATTTCTTCTGACAGTTCTTTTGTTAGTCTGTTCTAGTCGTTTGCATGGGTATGCTAATAAAGTGCAACTCTTGCCTCGTCCATATGCAGACGCATGCAGCAACCGTACGGTTGCTTGCCATCAATAGGCCGTATTGTTTATGGGTGTTAAACGGTTTCCGAGCATTTCTGTACTCCAGCGATAGAGTAAGTGGGGCAAAAGTTTGAGCAGGACTAAGGTTTCTTTTTGAGATTTCTGTCTCATTTCAAAACAAATTCCAAAAAGGGCCCATTCACAAATTTCATAACGCTAAAAGGGGTGGGTGTGTGTCCTGAAATGTTACAGCTCATACAAAATATGAAAAATATTTAAACAAAAAGCATTACGATGGGATGGGTGGGTGCCAAAAATGGCCTGTTTTAGCGTTATGAAATTTGTGAATAAACCCATATGTCACGGTTATTCGATGAATAATGAAATAAGGGACTTTTACTCCAAGAAATATAAAAATCGATTGAAATTTGGAAAAGTTATGGCTATTTGTTGTGTTTTGTCGCAAATATTTTTTATCTTACTTCCATGGCATGGAATAAAATAGAAATAAAAGCTTTTATGACTTTATTATGTTAGAGCGTAGTTGAACATATCATAAAGATGCTTTAAGGTATTGGTTTTTGCATAAGTCAATTAAAAAATAAATAAAAATAAATGTTCATAGAAACGATTTTTGGTTCAAATTGGAGTAAAAGTTTGAATCATCGCGGCAATAGTTCGAATGATATATTATCTCAGGCAAAAAGTTGAAAAATGCCTACAGTATACAAATTTTCTGTAAATTTACCGTAATTTGCTTGATCTAGCAAAAAAACTTGTCATAATTTCAAGTTTTACTTTTGTTCTACGAAAAACTGCCTCTTTTTAATTTTATTATAAATATCCTTATGTTTGTCAAATTTCAGATAAAAATGTAGTGAACTTTCGCCCTGCACGTGTTTTGAACTTTTGCCCCACGGATGGGGTAATGTTCGTTTTTGACATATATATATGTTATTACTGAAAATAATTAAATATTCGGACATATGTTTGTTCAGTATTTTTGTTGTCAATAGATTAGAGATCCGCTCTAGTTATCCCGGAAATGTGGATTATTCCACTATGGTCGCACTTTTTCCCCGTCTTCCTCTACAGTGCAAGGGTAGCCAACCGGCACCGGTAAAAGCGTAGCGAATTTTAAATAATATTTAAATTGTCTCGTTGCACGTCGCGTCGTCATTGCAGCTGGACACGTCACCCATTGTCTGTCTGTTCCCGCCCCACAGCTATCTCTCTGGATATCGAAATGAAATCAAGCGCCCGGCATATGGGTGAAAAATCACGGCTAATAATTTGTGATTAAATATTTGCCCATTTACATGTGGGTTGAGATGTACGTGCTGGAGCATCGATAAATAAGATTAGCAAGGATTTTACGAGCATGCTCGTTACATTCATTAGCCGGGTGAGCAATGAGATTTTTTTGATTAACGAGACGCACTTCCAGTACCGATGTTCAATCTAGATCCAGACAAATCAAGAAAGGATAAAACAAAGCTGACACTTCGTACATTCTGTGTCGCGATACTTTTGCTTTTCCATAGAAGGGTGGACATTACAAGTGCTGGTAATTTATTCCAAAAGATAATTTTACGATTTATCGGTGGAATCCGTTTTTGGAAAATTTGATTTGACATTCCTCATTAAATGTAACCGTTTTGAATGTAGCTCTATCTGTCACAACATGTCTAGGAATTTATTCAGGTTTTTCTTCTGAAATTCTTACATTTTTTAGGAATTATTTTCATTAATTACCCCGAACAGTTTTGAATAGATCACCAAATTTATTCATAAATTATTAAATGTCATGAAGATTTCTTTAGAAGTTATGTAGCTTTTGAAAAAGCTTTCACAATAAAATGAAACAAAGCTTTTTAGATTTAAAGGCTTTTTATAATTGAAAGTTCAAATAAATCAAAATTAAAGTAAAGATGAATCGAAGATAAATTTTGAATTTTCGATAGCACAAATCTGGAGAATCTAACATCCGTTTGAGCTGGAGACTTCATCTAATAAGCACCAACAGCAAGTGACCTATCGATCAAGTTTTCAGCTCAAATGAAAGGGCTATCCAGACTTGTGTTTTTAAAAATTCGAAGTTTAGCTTCAAATCATCATGAATGATTGATGGCTAGCATAAATCTTACTTCACGATTTTCGTAGGAATTATAGGGTCGATTTAAGCTTGTAAAAAGTCCAGATATCAAACGGAGGAGGGATGAAGAACAGGTGCTCCGCACAACAATTTCATTTAAAAAAGTGATCCGCGAGCCAAAAAGGATGAACACCCTTGTCCAAGGAGATCTTTATGAAGCTTCTTTAAACACACCTTTAGAAAGTTAATATGATTACTCTGAATTATTCTTAAAAAGTCTTGTGAGCATATCTTGAGACATAGCGGAACCACTCCAGGGATTTGTGAATATTGTGTTTGAAGAATATCTCTAGGGTTCCATAGAGATTCTTTACGATTCCTCTCAAAAAATCTAGAGGTTCCACAAAGTATTTGTTCTGATTGTTGTGAATTGTGAACATTATTTATTATTATAAAGACTCATCAATTTTTATTTCGTAGGTCAGCTACAGATTATCCATACAATTTCTTCAAGGATAGTTCCAGAAGCTTCTCTTAAGATTTTTGAAGTATTTTTTCATAATTCGTTCAAGATTGAATCTGGGAGTTTTTCACGAAATTCCTCCTGCATAGTTCTAGAAAATTCAATAATGATTTTTTTCTGGGATTTTTTACAAATTTCTAATTAATGATTTGCTAAAATAAATACTGATCTTACGAAATTACTGAAAAATATATTGGAAGAGCTCGTAGAGAAATCTCCAAAGTTTTGTTTTTCAAGGAATCTATGATGGAATTGTCTGGCAAATCCAAAGCAACGTTAAGGAAATGGTTAAAGTAATTCTAATAGAATAATTTCAGAAAATATCCTACAATATACAGAAGTTTGTTAGTATTTTTTCCTGTTGAGTATGAGAAGAAATAGATTGAAGATATTCTTTGGAACTTCTAGGTTAATTATCTAACGTGCTCTTAGAGGAATTCTTGGATGAATCGCTAAACAGTTAGTCAGGGAAGATATGCCTGCGAAACATTTTTTGTGAAACAAGATGCACTAATACCTCGTTTTACAAAGTTTTTTTTTTTTAACGTAAATTCAATATTTTCTATGAAGATCGTAGGTTTAGTTGAAACGAGTTAAAGGGAAATTTAGTATAAGAATGATAAGTATCGTAAGGATAATATGATTTGTTTTCAACTTTCACTTCTAGTTAATCTATAAAATGTTAATACACATGTTTGGTCATACTTGACCTTATCTCCAGATAACTCTGTAATACAGATCTATAAGCGTGATCTATGAATCTTGAAAAATCTTTAAATATGCAAAGAAGTTTGGAGCAATATGTTGCTTCGATTTTGTTGTCGTTTTATTGTGTTTTATTTAACCTTCCTTAGTTCCTAACAAAAAGTTACAAATTGTGACTTAGGGTCGTTTTCGACCCGAAAATTCAAACAGCTCGCAAAAATCAGTGTGTTGACCGAATTTAGTTCTGTTTGGCGTAAATGAAGGGCACACATGTCTAGTTTCAGAAACCCTCCCGGAGATCCGGATTTGGTCACTGTGGCCACCGGGAACCTGCTACATCTGAAAAATGTCCCTTTAGAGACCCTTACTTTGACGACCTGTAGTTTCGTAACTAAACAAGCAATCTGAACCGTTCTCATATTGTTGAAAAGGTATTCACGTGGACTGGGAATACAGATTCTCAAATCACTTAGTTATTCATACCCGGTTCCGGAAACCCGGAACATCCGAAAAGTAAGTTTCTGTATACGTAATTCACATCGGTACTATTCGATTGATGGATATTTTGACATAATTTTTTTTCTGTAATAAGGAACCAATTACCGGCGCACATTCCCTGAAAAAAATGGTCCAGTATGGTCCATTCAGAACCGGTTCCTGGAGTCCTGGGAGGTGGCCAATCTGGACAATTCGATTAAATTACTAAGATTTGAACCCCAAATCCAAATGAATTGTGTCCAATTCTTTACGATTTTTTATGTTTGGATGTATTTTGCCAAAAGAATGAATGGATGGTTATTCTGGTCCTTTTGGAGCACCGGAATGACCACCGCGAAACCCGTAATATGGGACCATTAAGTATTTGCACCAAAAGTAGGCATGCGTCGGCTCATTCTTCATGATTTTGCATCCCTGTGACTCTGCTAGTTCAATAATTGATGAATGACCACTTTGGTTCTTCTGGTCCACCGAAATAACTCAGGAATGGCCACCGGAGATACCCGTTTTGTGTGTCAATTCAGATTTTGTACCAAAATTAGGCATGCGACGGCTCATTCTTCATGATTTTGGATACATGTAACTATTCTAGTTCAATCATTAATGATTGACCACTTTGGTTCCTCTGGCCCATTGAAACAACCAAGGAATGGCCACCGGAGATACCCGTTTTTTGTGTCAATTCAGTTTTTGTACCAAAACTAGGCATGCGACGGCTCATTCGTGATGGTTTTGGATACCTGTGACTCTACTAGTTCTATTTTAGATGAATAACCACTCTGGCTCATTGCTACCACGATATAACCTAGGAATGACCACCGGAGATATCCGTATTGTGGGACATTTCAGTTTGTGTACCAGAACCAGGCATGCGACGGCTCAATCTTCATGATTTTGAATACCTGTGACTCTTCTGGTTCAATTATTGATGAATGATCACTCTAGTTGATTGTGACCGAGAATAAAACCTGAAGCTCGTAGACACAAAGGTCAATTTGGACATATTGATATGTTAAATTTGTGAAAAATAATGGAATCATTCTGGTGAGCTTCGATCCCACGACCCCAATACGGTAGACTGGGCGCGTTAATCAACTACGCCATAGAACGGGTAATGATTCTACAGCGTCGTCGGCCAACCTGAAACCTGACGACCTGAGTGGTCATTTACTTATCTTGTTATGGTACAAAAACTATTGTACCCCACGGTACAAGTTTCTTCTGTGGACATTCCTGGGTTAGTTCAGCGAGAGCAAAGGACTAGACTAGCCATCCATTCCATAGATCACGTGCTCAGAAAACTAGGAGAATAAGCCATCGCATGCCTTGTTTCGGTACAACAACTTAAATATCTCACAGTATGGGTATCTAAGATGTAATTCTTGGGTTATTGTGGTAGTAAAGAAGAACCAAGGTCGTAATTTATCTATAATTGAACTAGAAAAGTTACAGGTATTCAAAATCATGAAGATTGAGCCGTCGCATACCTAGTTTTTGTACAAAAACAGAAATGTCCCACAATACGGGTATCTCCATTGGCTATTCTTGAATTATTTCGGTGGTCCCGAGGAGCCAGTGCTTATTCAGCTATACAGTACTGACCTGATTTTTTCAGCCCCCGATTTTATCAACCTATTATAAATTCGTTAAAACATTGTTTTCGTCATGTAAACGTAAACGTGGTGTTGCATTGAAACTGATGATGATGACAATGCCCCCTCCCCTCTGGACGATGGAAAATATGTACTTCGGGAATTAATCTTGTGTTTAAATTCTCCAGCACTCGTTTTTACCTGTCTGTAAAATTTTTGAAGTAATTCTATAAAAAATCTTCATAACACTTCTGTATGGGGCCCAGATAGCCGTAGCGGTAAACGCGCAGCTATTCAGCATGACCATGCTGAGGGTCGTGGGTTCGAATCCCGCTGGTCGAGGATCTTTTCGTAAAGGAAATTTTCTTGATTCCCAGGACATAGAGTATCTTCGTACCTGCAACACGATATGCAAAAATGGTCAATCGGCAAAGAAAGCTCTCGGTTAATAACTGTGGAAGTGCTCATAAGAACACTAATCTGAGAAGCAGGCGTTGTCCCAGTTGGGACGTAACGCCACAAAGAAGAAGATGAATTTTAAACTACATTTTAGGAAAATTTATGTGGAAAACTCCGGATGGAACATTCTTTGAATTATACTTCGAGGCAATTATTGCTGCTATTTTAAAGAAGTATCTAAAAATGTCGGTGCTTTGGGATAAATTCTTAAATAATTTAACGGTCGTGTATAACTAGGAATTCAGGTTGGTCCCTTTTGTCTTACTGGCCATAACAAAATTGTTGATCAAACGGACCACAACGAATCGGATCTTCAGATTTTTTCCAATAATTTTTTCTCAACGAATCAAAATGGTCCCGTTACTCAACACTAAAACCAGACGCATTTTGAACTTCATCTGACTTAGGTGAAAAAATTGGATGGATATCTTACATAGTTTTTTCACGTTTTGTGTTTCATGCAAATAGGGTGCAGTGGTAGTGTGTAATGATCGATTAGGGGCTGTCCATTAATTACGTAAGGTTTTATGGGGGAGGGGGTGTCTAAAATTTCTTACGCGTCATACAATTTATTTTTAATTTTCGTACAAAAAATCTTACCATGGGTGGAGGGGGGGTTGAAAAACCCCGAAAATTGTCTTACGTAATTAATGGATCGCCCCTTAGGAGTGAAAATCGTGAATGAAATTTTAAGAACCGATTCAAAATTTGAATTACGGAATCAAAAAAAAAAAAATGACCCGATTTTGTCAGGTTTCCCATTTTGTCAGCCAAAAATTCATCGAGGGGCTGACAAAATCGGGTCTTTACTGTAATTGAATAAGAAGAGTCACAGGTATTCAAAATCATAAAGAATGAGCCGTCGCATGCCTAGTTTTGGCACAAAAAATTAAAAATCCCACAATACGGGTATCTCGAGTCGTCATTCCTGGGTTATTTCGGTGGGCCAGAAGAACCAAAGCGGGCATTCATCAATAATTGAACGAGAAAAGTCACAGGAACTCAAAATCATGAAGAATGAGTCGTCGCATGCCTAGTTTTTGTACAAAAACTAAAATGTTCCACAATACGGGTACCTCCGGTGGCCATTCTTTGGTTATTTCGGAGGGCCAGAAGAACCAAAGTGGTCATTAATCAATAATTGAACTAGAAGAGTCACATGTATCCAAAATCATGAAGAATGAGCCGTCGCATGCCTAATTTTGGTACAAAAACTGAATTGACACACAAAACGGGTATCTTCGGTGGCCATTCCTTGGTTATTTCGGTGGGCCAGAAGAACCAAAGTGGTCATTCATCAATAATTGAATTAGAAAAGTCACAGGGATTCAAAATCATGAAGATTGAGTCGTCGCATGCCTAGTTTTGGTACAAAAACTAAAATGTTCCACAATACGGGTATCTCCGGTGGCCATTCCGGGGTTATTTCGGTGGGCCAGAAGAACCAAAGTAGTCATTTATCAATAATTGAACTAGAAAAGTCACAAGTATTTAAAATCATGAAGAATGAGCCGTCGCATGCCTAGTTTTGGTACAAAAACTAAAATGTTCCACAATACGGGCACCTCCGGTGGCCATTCCTGGGTTATTTCGGTGGGCCAGAAGAACCAAAGTGGTCATTCATCAATAATTGAACTAGAAGAGTCACAGGTATTCAAAATCATGAAGATTGAGTCGTCGCATGCCTAGTTTTGGTACAAAAACTAAAATGTTCCACAATACGGGTATCTCCGGTGGCCATTCCTTGGTTTTTTCGGTGGGCCAGTAGAACCAAAGTAGTCATTTATCAATAATTGAACTAGAAAAGTCACAAGTATTTAAAATCATGAAGAATGAGTCGTCGCATGCCTAGTTTTGGTACAAAAACTAAAATGTTCCACAATACGGGTATCTCCGTTGGCCATTCCTTGGTTTTTTCGGTGGGCCAGTAGAACCAAAGTGGTCATTCATCAATTATTGAACTAGCAGAGTCACAGGGATTTAAAATCATGAAGATTGAGTCGTCGCATGCCTACTTTTGGTGCTAAAACTTAGTGATCCCATATTACGGGTTTCCCGGTGGCCATTCCGGTGCTCCAAAAGGACCAGAATAACCATCCATTCATTCTTTTGGCAAAATACATCCAAACATAAAAAATCGTAAAGAATTAGACACAATTCATTTGGATTTGGGGTTCAAATCTTAGTAATTTAATCGAATTGTCCAGATTGGCCACCTCCCGGGACTCCAGGAACCGGTTCCGAATGGACCATACTGGACTAATTTTTTCAGGGAATGTGCGCCGGTAATTGGTTCCTTATTACAGAAAAAAATTATGCCAAAATATCCATCAACCGAATAATACCGATGTGAATTACATATACAGAACTGCGATGAGAACTTACTTTTCGGATGTTCCGGGTTTCCGGAACCAAGTATGAATAACTAAGTGATTTGAGAATCTCTATTCCTAGTCCTCGTGAATACCTATTCAACAATATGAGAACGGTTCAGATTGCTTGTTTAGTTACGAAACTACAGGTCGTCAAAGTAAGGGTCTCTAAAGGGATTTTTTTCAGATGTAGCAGGTTCCCGGTGGCCACAGTGACCAAATCCGGATCTCCGGGAGGGTTTTTGAAACTAGACATGTGTGCCCTTCATTTACGCCCAACAGAACTAAATTCGGTCAACACACTGATTTTTGCGAGCTGTTTGAATTTTCGGGTCGAAAACGACCCTAAGTCACAATTTGTAACTTTTTTTATGGAAGCCCCCCTAGGGGTCATTCAAAACTTTTGTTTCCGCAAAAACAAAATTTCCCACAAAAAAATAATTGTCAGAAAGTTTCAATTTGCTAGGTTATTTCAATCAAAAGTTACATTGATTTGAATTTTGAAATGGGTCGAAAAAGACCCAAGGTCCTTACTAAGGTTAAGAGAAGTTCTGAGCCATCCTGGAGTACAGGTCTTTAGTCTATCTACATAATAAGTGACATAGTGGAATGATGTATTACGTGCTCCTACTAATTCAATGAAGCAATAAATCTGAATAGAGTTCGTTGAGAAACATGTTTTGTACAATTTGGGTTATCCAAAAACTTCCTGAAATATAGGTCATCAAATCTACCAGCATGAATTCTAACTTATTGAAGAATATTGTTCAGTCGTGTCTCCTATTTAACGCATTTCTATAACATGCATTCCTACTACGCGCACTCCTATAAGACATACTAGGACAAGAGCGTTATAGGAGACCACGACTTATGGGATTTCATCAATTTAGGGGGATGTTGAATATCGGCGACGCTAGTGTGCATGGAACTTTTGTTTTACGGAAGTTGTTCAGTGGCTCAAGAGCTATAATTATTCAAGGCACTAGTTTCGAGATTTTGTTACTAGGCGGCGCTAGTGAACATGAAACTTTCATTTGTGGATATGTGATAGCCCTTGAGCTACTGAACAACTTTGCGGAAAACGCCATCTTTTTAAGGATCCGCAGATATCCTCAAAACAATATTTTAACGGTTACTAGCGCCACCTGGTGGCAAAATCTCGAAACTCTTGCCTTGAATAATGCTAGCCCTTGAGCTAATGAATGACTTTGCCGAAGATGCCATAAGCGTTACCTGGTGGCGGAATCTTGAATATTTTTGCTAAAATAATAATTCGCTTTGAGCTAATGAATAACTGTGCATAAAACGCCAACTTTCTAAGTTGTCAGGATCCTGAGATATCCGCAAAACAAAAGTTTCATGGTCACTAGCGCCGCCTGGATGCAAAATCTAGAATCTCTTGGCTAGAATAATGATAGCTGTAGCTCTTGAGCTACTGAACAACTTTGCCAAATACCATATCTTTCTAAGTGGTCAAGATCCTGAGATATACGAATATCAAAAGTTTCATGCTAACTAGCGTCGTCTGGTGGCAAAATCTTTTATATCTTGGCTTGAATAATTATAGCCGTTGAGCTACTGAACAACTTTGTCGAAGACGTCATCTTTCTAAGTGGTCAGGATCCTGAGATATCCGCAGAACAAAAGTTCCATGCAAACTGGCACCGCTTAGTGGCGTAATTCCGCATCTGAATGAACACCGCATGTCAGTCCTTAAGTTACTGAAGAACTTTGTCGAAGAAATCAACTTTACAAATCTCTTAAAATATGATTTCCTACAACGCCTCCCAACCATACATACTGTAATAAGTACATACCCCGAAATTTTGAGGAATAGAATTGCGATTTCTGGGGATAAACAGAAATTCTAAATTATTCAAGAATGGCCAGAAAGATAGGTCATGAGATCTGCAAGATCTACCAGCATAATAACTGATTGTTTGGTAAGTAGACGAATAATATTAGGCTGGATGAATTGTTCTGTTCAACGGGCACTCTTCTTCGATTCAAAGAAAACACCCTACAAACATTTTAATGTTGGTTCCCCACATTCGGAGAAACGACATTCTGGGAAAAGTAGCACAATCACTACGATGATTCTGAACGCAATTGTTAATATCCTTACGTTTTATTATGCCGACAAAAATTTGGCGTCTAATCTTCTATTGGTTCAATCATAAATTTTGCCTTCTTTTAACAATAGGCTGTTCTTTATATTTATACTGTTTTTTATTATGGTTTGAAGAATGAGTTTTTACTATGGGATAATAAGTTTGAACTTACATTACAGTACTAGCGTGTTTGGAACATATCTCAAAATTTCTCCATAGTAATTTCCATATTGTCTCTGGGCCACCTTTAAATCCCCACCTAGAAAGCTGAAAATTTCACAAAACACCATTTTTATGGTAAGGATGTTAAGGAACGACTGTGCTACGTTTCCCCGAATGTCGGTTCTCCGAACGCCAGTTCCCCGAATGACCCGTTTCCCCGAAAAGTGTAGCAGTTCAAATAGGAGCTATAATAGTTTTCAGTGGCAGGATGGTGAATTAGAAAAAACGATAAGCAACCAAAGAAGGAGGTATTTAGTTGTTTTAGGTTAGACACATGTTGCTAAAAGTTCTGAGGACGGTAAAACTAATAAGAACCGCCAATAAAATAAAGAAAGGTGCATATCAGATGACTAATACGTTCACCCCCCTGAATGTTTAAATTATGGCAAATATGAGTGCCAAAACTTTTCGGGGAAGGGAACTATTCGGGGAAACGAGATATTCGGGGAACTGGCATTCAGGGAACTGGCGTTCGGGGAAACGACATTCGGGGAACCGACATTCGGAGAAAAATAGCACAACCTTAAGGAACATATGGGAGATTCAATTCTTAAACATTTTTAAATTTTGAACAGCCCTACTGCTCATATAGCACTGTGCTAAGAAGCAAACTTTGTCGAAATAAGTTAGAATCATTTTAATCAACTAGTGAACTCGGCTAACTTCCACTTGCCTTCAAGTAGGCTTTGAAAAATGCCATTGAATCTCCTCTACAGTTTTCTCCCGTTTGCTGATTTTCCCGGAGATTTTCCTACACTTTTTCTTCAAACAAACACATCGGAGTCTTGTACGAATACAACTGCGAAAAAAATATTCAAATCCATTCTCAAACCAATTCGTGACATACAAACGCCACCCCAATTTAATTTATGTAGAAGATAGAAGATAGATTAACTATCTCAAAACAATTGGGTCCTTCTTACGAACGATTTGAAGGTTAGGAGAGAGTGAGGAGACATACTCCCTTTTTTATGTAGCTGCAACTTGGCAGGAAATTACATTTTGACGAAATTTCCGCACATACTTTCTGGTCAATATAGTTTCTATGATGATAAACTACGATATAGCTCTTAAATGCTGTTATGGTATTCAATACTTCGTTTTTTCTAATTATATGTCTTATGAATTATTAATCAAACACGGAGACACTTGTTTTTAACAAATGTTGCTTGTTTTGAACACTTGTAGTCAGGCTTGGGAACCTTGACCACTATTTACAACAGTTCATCGATTCTGCCAGTCAAACAAAACAAAAGTAATAAAAATCGAATGAAAATCAATTCATGCACATAACGCAAGTAATGTCACGTGAACACCATTTAATCTGATTGAACATAAAGCATTTCCAATGAAAATGAATATTTAGTGCATAGAAAACTGTGGCCCTTTTTTCATATTTGTCAGGAAAGATCGAAGGTGCACAACAAAAGGAAACTACCGATTTTCTCGAAGCCTGCCTTGATTGTTGTTGGCAAGCTGGAGTTATCTTGCAGTTCAAAATAACGTTGTCTTATATTTCGTGTGTAGTATCGGTGCCTCCCTCCCAGGTGGTAAATGTTTGCCACAGTACATTTCCCATCCCTGCTTGTAGTAAAGATTATTGCATTCGGAAAAATGTAATAAAAATATGTTTTAATATTCTTTAAGCCTTGGAAGAAATGCTCCTGTTCAAAATCTGAGATTGGACAGAATTGTTAAAAAATAATACTATTTATGAAATTGTACAGAAATGTTATGACTCTAACAAAAAAAAAAAAAATTGCTTCTCTTGGCTAAAATAAATACATCAAATTGTTCTGCTGGTAGTAGTACGTATTTGTAAAGAATTTACCATTTAAATTATCACTCTTTTAGATCCATTGTCTCATCCAACGACTGTACAAAATAACAACCTTTTTTAAATTGACTTTATCATGTAAAGATGCTTAATACAATATACGGGTGTGTTATTAAAATGTGTTTAATTGTTGCCAACCGAAGCAGAAACTTTTCGCATTCACCGTTATCCTTGAAAACGACGAGCAGCTGCCCGTTTTAAGTGCGCATGCCATTAATAAACTTTTCTTACACAATACTTTCAACATAACACCTATTTATGATGCAACATTGAAGCACTTCCCCCTTCTTCTTTTCTTTCAGGTACGTACATCCCGAAGTACATCAAGACACGCTATGCAATATGAGACTCATCCAACAATGTAAGATATTGGTAATTTCAACCCAATGTTTAAAGGCGCGTGTCTGCAGAATGCGATTAAATATCACCCACTCCGGTCAATATTTGCTTCACGAAGTTATCAGATGAGCTTCTTTCGTCGGTGGTAATGGCCAGAGAAAGCAATTTGGTTAATCCTTGGTAATTTTGTTTTATAGAACGTAAGTCCTCCAAAGTCCCGATCAAAAGTTGTGTTTGCAAATGGCATGTGCACATAATACATCACTGTAAACAGCGAACAGGAAGAAGCGTACAACACATACAAATAAAGGGGCGAAAGATGGTCAGTGCATGGTTGGTGCAGTTTTATCAAAAAGTTTCATCTGTCCCTCTTATTTTGTTTGCTTCCATTCATGGAACATGTTCCCATGGCTGATATAACGAGCTCAGTGTGGAACTAGCACATTTCCACATTAAATTTTTATCGCGTAGTTATAGTTTCGTTGTGTGGATGAATGAGATAGACCGACTGCAGGGAATGCATTAGTTTTGTGCGGTTCAGCTTTGCTGACTAAGTTTCAGTCATAGTATGAAAATAAATATTTGCACATGTTCCCACGTGTTTGCTCTCGGAAGAGTTTGCGTAAGCTCCAGGCAGTGACAAGCAAGGATATTTGGTCTGAGATAGTTTTTTAATGAAGATTTACTTTAAGCATACAAGCTGTAATGTAGTTCGGTTAATAATATATTATTTGTGCCTCTCAACGACGAATGCTTGATAATTTTCAAAAAGGCTTAAAGTTAGGGTTCAGCAAAGTTTTGTTTTCAAACTTTTTTGATTCTCAATTCAGAAAAATGTTTTATGATTTCTATTAGAAGATCCTGCCATATAATTTTCAAAGCAGGATCACGAGTTCGTTGAAATTACTTTCTCCTCATTCCAGCCGGCTCGTAAATAATATAAAGTGTAGTTGATTGGATTAAGAATCGCGTCATGGAGAATTTGAAATGTATCTGGGACCAGAATCAAAATCGGCCTGAGTAACCAGTGGCTACAAAGATGACTAGAGTTGGGTAAATCGAATCGTAGAAGGGTTTCTTGTAAAGGAAAAACAAATAAGATCATCAGGGTATTGAATTGAGAAATATCCTGAAGAGCACTCATCAAATAAAATTCTACAATCAGATTGCTTTGCAATTATTCCATGAGCGATGCTTTGCATTAAAGTCACCAAGGATAAATTATTTTGACTTATTATGAGTCAATTTACGCAAGTCACTTTGAAGCAAATTAACTTGCTGCCCAGTGCATTGAAAAGGCAAACAGACAGCTATGAAAGTATATTTACCATGTTGTGTTTCAACAGAAACACCCAGACTTTCAAAAACATTGTTTTCAAATGTAGAAAAAAAATCGATGTTTTACACGCCAATGCACTATGGGCCAGGGACGCAATCTGGCGGGACAAAATTAATAACTCGGTAACGAAGCGTTTCCGGTTGTTGGTGTCTTCGGCAAAGTTGTTTGTAACAACGAGGACCATCTACTGACATAAACGGATAGTTCGTAAATCGTCCGCATAGGTGGCGCCACAATCTAACTTTTTACTGTGACGTTCTAGAGGCTTGGCATGTTTGGCAAAGTTGTTTATTTTGATAAAATAAACAACTCTCTCGAAGACGTCAAAATTCCACAGCCTACTGTTTTCGAGTTATTGGCAAAATTAGAGGAAATAAGTGAAAAAACGATTTTTTTTTCACCAAATTTGACATTTTTCCAAGGAACCATGTCATGTAATATTTTTTGCTGATAAATATATAACAAACGCAAGCTCTGGTGGAAAAAAAATAATAATACGACGCATAAAAATTAAGAAATTATGAAAAATCTTGAATGATAGAGCAATTTTTGAACCTTAATATCTCCAAAAGCGCAAAAAAACGCAAGCTCAAATTTTCAGGCAACGTAGAACAATACTTGATGAAACGGATGTCAAAATTTCAGAGAGGTATATTTTGGTGTTTTTGAGATATTTCATTTTTTTTATAGTGATCGTATTACTCCAATACAGTTAAATTTCCTTGAGTCAATCTGAAGGGACGATCGACTTTTAGAAATAACGAGTCGTGGAACAAAAACTTTCAGAAAACTATTTAAAAAAGCCATCATAGTAGCCATGAAATTCAGTTTAGGAGCAGTTCCTTGAGTTGATATTGAGTAATGTAGATGAAAGTGTAGATTAAAACTGGGTACATATTTGCTTTTCTTCAATAATTCAAATGATATGGTATGCCATGAAAAACTTGATCATGTGTCAGTTAATTGTTATCATCATGGTTCGAGGTGAGCAATTTTTTTTGTGAATGTGTTACTCTCAATACGGAAAATCAAATTTTAAGCATATTCATGTCGATACCTCTGAATACTAAAATTTCAGAGCGCACTAACTCTTGTCCGAAGCTTCTAGAATTGTTTTAAAGAATTTTTTAAAGAGCGTTGATCTTTGGATGTTTCGAAGCAGAGAATGTAGATCGAAGGTATCAATTTGGAGATTATCCTTCGATTTTGAGAACTGTTAGGTTGTTTTACCTTAAATATATGTTAAATCACCGAATTTGCTTAAATTTTGAGCTTCCGAAAAACTGGAACAACGAATTCTAGATGAAATCTGAAGCCAGCTTGTACTGTGAGCAGATATAATAATTTCATGAAATAATAAAATATATTTTTCCGCTAATTTAAAAAAAACACTTAAATGTTTGCCACGAAAATATTAATCCCGCAATGAAAATAAAATTTTAAAATATTTAAAAATCTCAAAAACACCAAAATATACCTCTCTGAAATTTTGACATTCGTTTCATCAAGTATTGTTTTATGTTGCTTCAAAATTTGAGCTTGCGATTTTTTGCGCTTTTGGAGATATTAAGGTTCAAAAAT
This sequence comes from Aedes aegypti, assembly GCF_002204515.2. Lineage (NCBI taxonomy): Eukaryota > Metazoa > Arthropoda > Insecta > Diptera > Culicidae > Aedes > Aedes aegypti. The sequence goes on from NC_035109.1 coordinate 246,307,576, forward strand.
TGCTCTATTTTTCAAGGTTTTTCATTATTCCTCAATTTTTATGCGCCGTACTATTAAAAATTTTCCACCAGAGCTTGTGTTTGTTATATATTTATCAGCAAAAAATATTATGTGACATAATTATTTGGAAAAATGTCAAATTTGGTGAAAAAAATCGTTTTTTCACTTATTTTCTCTAATTTTGCCAATAACTCGAAAACAGTAGGCTATGGAGGTTTGACGTCTTCGTTAGAGTTGTTTGTTTTATTAATATGAACAACTTTGCCGAACATGCCAAGCCTCTAGAACGTCACAGTAAAAAGTTAGATTGTGGCGCCACCTATGCGGACGATTTACGAACTATCCGTTTATGTCAGTAGATGGTCCTTGTTGTTACAAACAACTTTGCCGAAGACACCAACAACCGGAAACGCTTCGTTACCGAGTTATTAATTTTGTCCCGCCAGATTGCGTCCCTGGCCCATAGTGCAATGATAATAGCAACTCCACCACATGCTCCAATCAGCCGATCATTACGATAAACAAAAAAGTTTGGATCGCATTTGAGTTTGAATTCAGGTTTCAAATAAGTTTCAGTAACAACAGCTATATGTATGTTATTAGCTGTTAGAACATTATACAACCTAACGTTATGAAGAACGAGCATTCTAACTTGACATATTTGAAAATGTGTTCAAACCCATTAGGTTATTCTAGTAAAACAGAAATCTTTCGGCCGGAAGCGAGAATACAAAACATTAATAACTTCCGTGAAATCGAAAAACAAAGTAGCCGAAACGTGCGATTTGTCCTAATTTCCTACAATCTTCTAACTAAATTGCACCATCTAACAACGTTCTGTCTGCTGTGTGTCATAATGCTCGCGATGATTATGATTCATCGCTTCACGACACTGCGTCATCATCACCGCCGTCTTCCTGATTGCCCGGTTGATCTCTTCTTCGTTACTCTCGTTGAATCGTTGATGCTACGACCACCGGTGTTTCGTCTGTTTTGGTTCATTTCGGTCCTACTTCAGCCTCAATGGCATTTGTTTTGGTCTCTCTGCTCAGGTCTGAATTGGGAAGTAGCTTATCTCGATTATCGGACTCTGTGAAGTGAAAATGAATTTATGAGAGCGCACTCCGGAGAGTGAGTCTCAAAACGATAAGTTCCAATGTTTTGAGAAGCAAAACGCGAGTCTCTCTCGTGGCAACATATCGGTGAGCATAAGTGCAACGCTAGAATAACAACAACAGCTCACCGATCAAAGCCGGGTGCAGTTTTATGCTTCGTGGGAGTGTTCGGTCGCGATGAGGTGCGCGCGATGGGTGGCAAATGCGGTAAGTGATGAAGATAAGGGTTCATTCGTGTTGAGGGTATGCGATATGCACCAAGGTATTTATATCAAGGTAATACAATCTAAGTAGTCAGTGGATCCGGGGAGTGTTAAACAGCGGGGAGCTGGAAAATGACAGCTGGCGAGTCGGTCAGCCGGCGCATTTCGTCCATGTGATTTCACTTCTAGCGGTTTCCATGGGATTGTTTATTGTTGATCGTGTAGCGTCTTGAGTGAGTAGAAAATTTCATACTGGAAACTTCGTGATATTGGCACAAATTTAATTTTAGTTTTACTGCTTTCAGGATACCGCTTTGATTCAAGGCAACAATAAAAGAGTGCTTTCAGTTGAAAATGAGCATTGTTTAAAATCTATGCGCCGATCAATTAGTACCAACCCCGAGGACAGCCTGCAATGCGTTTGAGGATGGTTTCGTACAGAGTTGCATTATTCTCCACCGGAAGCGACCAGCTGAAATGGTCAGGCTTTTTTTGTGATCTCCAAATGTAAGAAGGATGTGGTTTGGAGTTTTGCTAAATAGAACAAGATTGTTAATAAGTTAACAACGTAAATCAGAACTGATAAGGATAACATGAGAAGAAGCGTTTGAAAATCAAATGATTTTGAGGGAGACGTTTCATGGATTCCATGGCTTGCTGACTTGATCATGCAAAACAAACTTGCCAGCTGCCAACTATTTTTTCAACATGGCGGAATACTTTGATTGACGGATTGATCTATCTCCCTTCTAGATACCTTGGTCATAGCACTCATAGCGATACGAAACATTCAATCTCAGAAATACTACGTTAAACGCCTATATCTGAGCAATTCCTTGTGAATTTCTACATGTCCAGGTCCGTCCCACTCGGGCTCAGATTGGGTACCACTTCTAGTACTGCATTTGGTCCCTCGGTAGTGCAAAAGGTACCCATCTGATTGCTATTTTAATTAAATCTAGGTTTATAACTAATTACACAAATTATGTCACGCTAAATTTAGACTTCTTCAACAACCCCCCCCCTCCTTTGTCACGTTTTTTGTATGAGTCCTTCGAAAATTGTGTAAGGCTCCTAGAGCGTGACGTAATTTGTGCATGGCCCCTAATAGTTTTTGAATGTCTTCTAATGCACTATTTCACTAATTTGACGTTTGAGCGGTGCCCAATTCACTCGTTGCCATGGTCACGTAAATAACACGGCACCGCTCAAACGTCAAATAGTGAACTCGTGCATCGGTCCATACACGCAGTATTGCTTGGAACTATTTCGAATAAAACTCTTCTAGATTCCGAGAAAATATGGTGGGGTCAAGTTTACGCGGGCATAAAATCTACCCTACCACTCTAGTGGAAGCACTGGGAATTTGATGAGATCTTCTCTGTATGAAAGTAATATTCATGATTATTTTTTTATTCTAGGGCTTCCTAACGCTAGGGAGCTGTGACAAGTTCTCAGGGAACCCGCGATGTTTTTGAGAATAAGTGTTGTTTTTTTTTGATAGATGAATAAATGTGAGGAATCTTTTGCCTGACTTTTTTTCATGAGCATCATAACCGAGTTGTAAAATTTTGATCTTTCATGTATTTCTAACCTTCTGTCTGTACGAAAAAAAAGTTACGTTGACCTCAAATTCAAATCGTGATAACTTCGCCAAATTTGAACGGATTTTTGCAGTTCTAGAAAGCAAATCAAGAGTAATTTTCATGAAAATAGAACGTTGTCTGTGCCTTGCGATCATATTGACCCTAAATTCAAATCGCTATAACTTCAAACTTAAAAAAATACAAAAGGATTTTTGGTTTTTCTTCAGTATTGGAAATTGATTTTAATTGAGTTTTATTAAAACAAAGTATTATTATGAAAATTTCAGGAGATCGCAGCAGTCTGTGAACGCGGATGAACGTTAAAAAAGTGTAGCAAAAAAATACTAACTTTCAAAATACTCAGTATCTTCAGATATAGAACGTCATAACAAATATATGAGCTCCATTTAGTAATATTTTCTAAGCTAACGCCATCATGCGGAGAAATTCCCAACTATGCTGTCCATAACTGAATATTTGTAACAATCGACAAAAGTATTGAGTAAATTTAATACCAAGTGTGGATTTTATGCTGCCCATAACTGAATATTTGTAACAATCGACAAAAGTATTGAGTAAATTTAATACCAAGTGTGGATTTTATGGCAGTATTTTTGCTAAAAATAACCAAGAATTCAAAAGTACTTATTTGAGGTTGAATTTTTGTACAACTCATATCACATACTGGGTGAATAGTCAGAAAATAATTCTGATAGAAATTTCATTGCTACTGCATTGCGAGGCCCATGTATAATCTCAGTGTGACTGTTACGCGGTTACAATTACTAATGTGACAAAACAACCTGGCATTTTTATATAACTCTACTTTTACAAAATGCATGCATATTTCAAGTATGTGTTATTGTACGCAAACATTACTCTCCACAATAGCATTCTTTTCTTCTAATACACCATCTTGATTGGATCATGATTTTCAATTTTCTTACTTTGTGTGGTATTGGGTGCTTTCCGGTACTGGGGGATCTACCCCTATATAGAAAAAAAATCTCTTCCTCGTAATTTGAAATTGATCTTTTTCGATAAAAATCATTTGTTTGAATGTTTTAGTACTACTCTCTAGGAAAATGTTTGATAGGTCTCACTTATCCCGGATATGAAGATATTATGGGGTAAATTAGACCATAGACATTTTCATACAAAATACCTGTTTATCGTGAGCAGCTTGTAATAATACTTATAAGTGTAGCTTACCAAATGGTAATTCAATTTATAACACACATATGTTGAGCGAGCCAATGCAAGACATGAAACGTGTCACAATGTATCATGCAAGTTGAAAAAGGTCCTAAATTGACAACAGTTACATGGAGCACATGCTACTAAAAATAACAATATTTTTGTACTAAATACATTTTTTCATTTTTCTAAAAGAATACCTCTTTAAAAAACTTTTCCTTAATGAGCAATGGCGGAAGGTCCCACTTACCCCGGATTTTTACTTGCCCCGGATTACCTTAAAGCGAGTTGACTGAGGTGACAAAAGCCGGCTTGCTTCCATTTGAGATTTGCTAACCGCATATTGATTGTAGGTAAAATGGCTAGTACTATTATCAATTATTAAATAAATTAAATTAAATCAATCTGCATGTTTGCGACAAAATGCTTCTCTCGACAACAATCGGGCTTAACGCAAAACTTTGTTTCCATAATATTGAGATTCAACCGAATGTCCTTTCGGCGAAATGTCGGTTCGACCAAATGTCATATGCTTTCTATTGCAATTAAACATTTTCGACCAAATGATCATTCGACGATATGTCCGTTTGGCCCAACGTAAGGAAGGGAATAGCTATTATGTTTATGAGTCCACACGGGTAAAAATGCGGCACTCGAAATAAGGAGAATGAGTCATGATTTCGGGAGGAAAGTGTGTTTTCATGTTATGAAAATACACCATGACCAAAAGTCATGAAATCATGAAGCATTTTACCGTAACGCCGGCTGTACGTTACGTTTTCAATTTAAAGCGAAGAAAAATGTCAGCTGGAATCCTCATATCATGAAGCATGTATGCTGGAACCATGAATAAAATTCATGGAAACATAAGCACTATTCATGGATTTAGTCATCTGTCTTTTATGATTCCTATTTTTGATACGAAAAGTGGCACTTTAGGTCATGAAATCATGAAGCAGGATCTGATATCATGAACACAGTTCATGAAAACATAAGCACAAGCACTATTCATGTATTGAGATGGCTGTCATTTATGATTCCGATTTTGGTGCTGAAAAGTGGAAAGTTGAGTCATGAAGTCATGAAGCAGGATCCCTGAATCATGAACTCATTGCATGAAAACTGAACATTATACGTCAGTTTAGATCCCAGTTTAGATTTGCTATTGGTAAACAATTGAAATGAAAATTAAAATCGTTGCGACTTTTGTGCCGGTAGTTTCGTAGTAAACCGCGAACACATTCCACAATAGTCAACCTAACGAGTGCCAAATCTTTAGCAGGAACGCGAACATTCAGTGGTTAGGTTTTAACGTAAAATATTGTTTAGAACATCAATTGATTTGACAAATGGTCCCTGGGCTCAAAAAATTCTGGTGGATTGCATGAGTAATGGAATACTCCTTAACAACACTGTGAATGTGGGAAGTGAACTGGAACATCCGGCTGCCGAAGGCTTTTTGTGAGCTGCTCTGCTATAGGACATAGGGAAGGCATCACATCCGAACAGTTAAAATCGCCGACGAGTTTTTGGTGCGAAATCTTCGCTCAAAGTCAAACATTGCCCGGTTCTGCAAAATCAAGAGGAAGGCTTGTAAGTATATTTTGGAACATCCAATAGCTCCGGCAGATTGATTGTGTCGTGACACAATGTGGGAACTTACGTAAATCTCGCCAAGAATGTCATCGATACGATGGCAAGGTTCCAAAGAGCAGTGTCTTCAATTTAAACTTTTACAAAAACAATTTTTTTTTATAATTTCACTAGAAAAAATCACCGATCGCCATGAGACGCGTTGACTAAGATGAAGAAAGTGACAGTTAGATTTGTGTAACGCCCTGAGCATACAAATTCTTGCATAATACTCACGATTTCATGACTTTTAGTCATGATATCATGGAACATAAAATTGTATGAATTCATGACTTTTTGTTCATGAATCCGGCAACCGATTTTTTTCCGTGCATGAACATTTTCCGAGATTATTGGCCATATGTAGCTAGACAGTCCGATCCCAAAAAGTGTGTAGATATCTTTCAAAACAATGTCATTTAGTTATAGTTGACTTACAATAAAATATAGGTGACAGAAAGCTTGTGGAAAATTTTGGATTCTTCATGTATTTTTAGTCAAATAGGGTCAAATGGGGCAGTATCGTTGTATACACTGACAAAATAGGATCCAAAAATAGTTCGCAATTGTATCGCACACCCTTAATTCGTGAATGTGAATGACCATGGGGCCGGTTCCATGCCTTTTGTATGCGCGGCGCACATGGAGCACGCTGAGAATTTGAGGTTTGAGCGCGAAGAGGGTGATGCGAATGCGAGCGCGGCGCGTATAGACGACTGAACGGACACAACATGCATGCGATCACAAGAAAAGAAGGAAGAAAAATTGAAATTTGATTCAGCTGTGCGGCGAGGCGGCACTTGCGATGCGATGCGGCATGAGAGTTTGTTTTAGTACATCGTGAGCTTTTGACAAGTGAACAACACCAGCACCAAAACATATTGGGTCGAAAAGTAAGCGCGCGCGTGTTTATTGTGGTCTGTCCGCGAGGAGTTACTCTGTAAAGCAGTTTCCGGAAGGACGCCCCTCTGGAGTGCGACGTGAAGTGAGCCTACGCAAACACGAGCGCACGCGAAAGGGAAATTTTCTCGGAGTTCTCGAGAAGTACAAACGCTGTGCTCCCGTGTTGTGTATTGTTGGTTGACGAAACAGACCTTGGGAGCTACGGAGGGCCTGTATTGACCCATTGAGTACACACGCGATTGTAGCTCGTTGAAGTTTTCGTTGGATTTTCAGTGTCAGTGCTCGCGATTTATTGCCCGGGTTCGATTTACTGTGCCAATCAGCATAAAAAGTGCGCACTACGGTATTCAAAGTTGGTTTCAATTGTGAGACGACCTGCGAATTCAGTGTAGCTAGCAGTGAATAGTGAAAAAAAAAGGTTCATCAGCCGAAGAAAAAGTGAGTTTCTCCAACGAATGAAATCGAAAATGCTAAATGATTAGAGAGATCTATTTATAAACGTAAATACTGCGTTGAACCTCTTCGCGTTGAGGAGAAGAAACGAATAACGAAGATCTCGCCAGTGCGTTGAATTATTGTTGTTTGGAAAGGAGCTGCCAATAAAATAAGCAGTACGAAGAATTCACCAGGATTACTCATCATCCATAGCTGCTGAGACGTGCAAGAGAGGCTACCCGCCCATCTCATTGGATTACTACTGTTGGAAGATTATCAATGCAATTTTCCCCTCTTCTGTAGGCCTTTTTTTTCGATGCAGAGAAAATTCAATCAAACACAATTGTTTTGTCTTCCATAGTGGGGCAAAACGAGGTATTTCAAATTTAATTAGTGCTTCCATATGTTGGGTTTTCCCTTTTGCAGGTTCCATTATACATCGTCGTGGCTGGGTCGTCGTGGGAGCTGGGTCGAGGGTTGAATTAGACATTCCCTCCCCATCCTGGCCGATGATTAAAAACGCTGCTGAAATTAACCTTGGTTTTTATATTCAAAAAATACATCTAGCGCATAAAGAATTTTAAGATTCCAATCAACAATCAGTCTTTCATAAACGATTTTCGAAGAATTCTTCAAGGAATCCCTCTATCTGAGATTTTACTGTGCTCTACATGTTTTGCCTTCAGAAAGTTTCTTCAATAACTCTCGAGTTTGAGGTATTTTTAAGAACACCTTTAATAATGAATTGTGAAGCTCTGTTTTTTTATTATTTTGCACATACCTATACATTTTGGACCTCAAAGTGTATATTTTGACCCCCGACATTTATTATCGATTGGCGACATAGTCCACGATACTGGTTGTATAATATACTTGCCCATATCCGGATTTGGGGGGTGCCAAGGAGCCAAATGCCCCGTGTCCTCCGATTAGAGGGCCCCCCCGAGGATCCAAAATTAAGAATTACTTCTTTTATTTGAAACGCAATATTTTCTTTTTAAACATATAATTCTATAGATGAAGTCAACATTCGATTATAAGAGTAGATTTTTTTTCTTTTCCTATTATCTGAGTCTCACAGTATGGTCTAGTCAAGGTGGATGGTGGGCATCAAAAATAGCCATTTTTAGCGTTATGAAAATTGTGAATGGCCCATTAGTAAAATCAATCGATTGTAAAAAAATAATGTTTTTTAATTATTAAATGATTTATATCACGAGCCAATTGTCAAAAAAGTTCAAGTAAAAGTATTGAAAATATGAAGGAATTTGATCAATTGGAACTAAAAAACTCATGATAATGAAACCGATGTCCAAATCACTAGAAAGGACTCTCTGTCAATTTAAAAAGGATTTATAACAGATAGGGTGCCGGTACCAATGGTTGTAATGTACCAGTAGATTGGACTATGGAATAAAACGACCATTTTTCGATAAAAACGACATGTGCTATTTTTGGTGGATAGATAGTCTTTAGTTTAGTCGATTTTCCAAATTTCAACTTTTTATTTTATCAAAAAGTCATATAAATAATAAAGTTTATACAAAAAATTTGCTCCTTTGCACCAATAGCGGCCGCAATGTGGTATTAAAGCACATTGGTCGTGTTCCAGTAGTGGATCAACGGATGGAAGCAGTTTTTAAAATGGATGTACAGTTGTGTTCAAAATAATAGTAGTGAAAGCCGATTTTCATACAAAATGCTCAACTTTGGCATGCTGTAACTTTGTTTTCATATGAGCAATCGGCATGAAATTTTGGCAGTGAACTACAAATATGCTCAAATTCATTATCACAATATTTGAAAATTTTCACACTACCGGCTAAAAAGTTAAGCACCAGGTGAAATCGCTCAAAATAGTATAACTTTTGCTCGTGATTTAAAAATTCAATAAAAATTAGGATCATTCTATATACGATTTAGGAAAACGTGTTTATTATCATATCAACAAGTCATTTTGTTCTTTTTGACTAGATAAAGAACAAATAGAAGAGTGAAAAGATGCAATTTTGTAAATGAAGGGGGTGAATGCTTAAAAAAGGCTTTGAAATTTTCCAGCAATTTTTAACTCCATACAAAAAGCCAAAAAAAAAACTAGTCGATCTTCTACGAATTATTATATGTTTCCCATTGGATGGAAAAATCATCTATTGGGAAGCTTGAAAACAAACGGAATTTTTGAAATGTATATAGCCAACAATCGACCATAATGTCAAAACACCCTTTGCATTTGGAGGTGTCATATCTTTGGAACGAACATCTCATTAAAAGCTCAAATTCAATACGTTAGTTTGTAGAATTCCAAATCGTGCTTAATTTTATATTCATGAGATCTGACCTGGGTCTTCTAAAGCCTAAATCCGGCACTGTGCTTGTCGATTAACAATGAAAAACCGAAAAAAATTCTACGCTTTTGATCCACAAATTAGAAAAAAAAATTTTTGTTTACATTTGAAAAATTTCTGACGGCTTCAATTTCTGTGTGTAACGTATTGTAACGGTTGCATGTATGAACCGATTAAATCCAGTTAATTTCAGATAAAATGAATACAATGTTTATGTACAAACGGTTGATGCAAGTGCGGAATAGCCCTTTCTTTCCAAATTGAGGTGGTCTTTCGATTTAAACTGGGAAATTTGTTGGAATAGAGGTACATTTGTACGTAAAGGTCCAAAATATAGTGGTTACCCTATACAAGGAAGGTCATGAGGATTCCTTGAATAGGGCCCTAGGTTTTTTGATTAAGTCTTGATTTTATTCAATAATACGATAGAGCGTGTTCTTGTTACAACTTTGGCAAATTTTCCCACTAAAATATCGACTATATCAAATTTAAACTTCAATCTAAAAAATAGGTCCGAATTTGAACCTTGATATTTTTGTTTTTGTTTGATTTTCGATTTGTCAACAAAAACGCCACAGGGGTTTCACTTGTTTTTACTGGTGCTGTTTCTATCTGCCATTTCGGAAAGGCCATGAAAAACCAAATACACCTAAAATTTGACTCAATCCTCCAAGAACTCTTTTGAAGGTTCTTTCCGAAGTACCGTAATTTTGGGTAAAATTGAACAATTTTAACGGTTTTCATGATCTGTTTCTCATAATGTTTTCACTGCCAAACAACTGAATTCAGGAAAACAAGTACGATAGTGAACATCATTTACTTATGTACTGTAGTATTCTAACAACTGTTATTTCGGTGGTAAAAATCATCTCTAAAATTAAAAAAAAAATTGGGGATTCCATTTAGGGGTGAAATTGATCGTCTGTTAATGCGATTACCTACATCATAATTTGAACTCCCTGAATCCGAATACGCCTTTTTAATTCTTAACAATGCAATATTACTAGTAATAAGGCTGATACAAATATTAATTTTCTTTTATGTCCGAGACCACTTGGACGGTACGAGGGGGGGATAAAAATAAATAAGGAACAAAAAAATAAAAATGAAAAAAAAAAAGTTATTTTTCGAATTTTTATTTTTAACGATAGTTGTTAAGCTTTTTCCAATCGTCATCTGGATCATTATTTTACCTGGGTTTAACTCTAAAAATTAAAAAAACCTAACTGATTGTCAAAAAAATGATGAATTTTCCTTCAAAATTTTCGGATTTTTGAAAGGGGGGGGGTGACATAAAAGAAAATTAATATTTGTATCAGCCTAATTAGTAATTAGATATTAAGAATACCGCTAAAACGCCTAAATGTAGGCAATTTTTACAGGAATTTCCTAATATCTAACACAAATTCGATTATCTATCTATATAAATAAAAATGGAATGATGTTTGTATGTCACGAAATGGCTTGAGAACGGGGGATTGGACTTACATGATTCTTTCACTGTTGAATTCGTCCAGAGCTCCGACGTGTTTGTGCGAAATAAAAGTTTAGGAAAGTCTTCATTATAGTGGGGAAAACGGGAGTAAACTAATCTGACATTATCTACACGGGACTTGCATAGCGGTTTTCAATAGCCTACTTGATGGCAAGACGAAGTTTGCCGGGACCACTAGTTTTAACTAAAAGAAAAAAAATCTTACGAATTTTATGATGAAATCTGTTTAATGGATATTTTTTTATCTACGCAATTCGACAATAGTTATGACAGACAAGTTTTATTTATGTAAGGTCACATCGATAATAGTGCTCTATTAGTAAGAAATAAAATCGTGTGACATGGTTATCAATTCCGCCCACCGATAAATTTCACTCGAATTCACGGTTCCTTCAATTTACCCTCTGACGCATTACAGAAGTTTTCCAGAATTCAATCAAACAATTCCTTCTTAAATTCCATCAAATATTACTCCAGGAATTCTACCAGTATATGCCTTAATAGTTTTTGAAAACTATCCTAGGAATTTCTCTCAGAATGCTTCTGGGCTTCCTTTGGGCTTACATTGCCTACGGAATACCTCAGGCTATGTAAGGTATTTCTTTATGAATTCTATACAAAATTCTATAGCCATTACTGCAGGAATTTTTTCTAGGAATTCTCTTGGACTTCACTAGCGATTTTTCCAAGAATTTATTTTTGGAATTCTCCACCGAGTACCCTTGAAAACTTATTCAAAAGTTCCTCAAAAATTCTTACAACAATATTTAATATTTTGTCGGCAAATAATACAGGAAAGCAAGAAGCACTTTTTCAGATATTTTTTCAAGTGTTATGAATCAGTTTTCGCCTGAAATTATAACGAACTTTATCTAGAGCATATTGTATAGCTTTCCCTTGTATAATGTCGGCGTTTTTCCTTTTGATGTTTACGTGAAATTTAGAGCATGATTTATCAATTTGTTCTGTGATCTAATCGACCAAGCATGCAATATATGACTTTCAATGTAATTTCAGATATAATTTGAAATTGCACGAACAAATTTAGATTAAATCTATTTTTCCAATAGCTCTCAGTCTCCATACAAAATTATTTGTTTCTCTTATATGGCAAAATACAAAACTTTTCGAAACATTGAAAAAATAACTTTTAAGTATCCAAAGTTTTATGAACCTTGTTGATAATAATTGCTATACAGATGAAGTTTGAATTCTGTGGAAAATTAAGTGAATAAATTTCCATACAAGCTGGCAAACTTGAATGCAAGGTGACTGAAATAGTCAAATATTGTATTTGTAACTGTCAATTTCTCTAAAACTAGACGTGTTAAGATATTTTTGATAACGGCAATGGATTTAGCCATGTTAATTACGTAAATAGCGGTATTTTGGTGCTTGAGACAAAAACGTATTCCGCAGTGTTATTCAAACAGAAATTACGATCACAGCAAATTTGGACTTATGGATAGTCAATTTTCGTAATACTGCAGATCAGTTTGCTTTACAGTGCACTAAAGGGCAAATGGGCATCTATAAAACCTTAAACTTTAAGCTGTAATTCAACAGAAACACCAAACATCTCAACATCTTTAGTTTTAAATCACGAAAAAAGTTGATGTTTGTCCGCTATGATAACAACTCCATTGCATGCTCCAACCAGTAGATCATTACTATAAATGGAGAAGCTTAGAACTGTTTTCATTTTAGATCTAGATTTCAAATTTCATCCATGAATACTCTAAAAATTATTACACAATTTTTCGGGACTTCATCCAATTCTTTCTTCAGGTTTACTTTCATTCTTCCATTGATACTACTGAGAACAAACTATTTATCTACAGAAGCCAAGGGAAATTTCTGTGCATATTACTTTTAAGATTACACATACTACCAGAAATGTTTTAAGTCAAATTTAGGCTAAATAATTAGAGGACCTCCTGAAAGACTTCTTAAGTTATTTTAGGAGAAATTCCTAAGAAACTTCTAAAAGAATTTCTGTTTAATTTTTATGTGGGAAGTTCTGGATGAACTTTTTAAGAAATTTCTTGAATTATGCTATAAAGAAGCTTTTCTCACTCCTGGGTAAATTATGGTTATCATTTTGAAGAAGTTTCTGAAGAAATCCTTAGATAAATTTTGATATGAATATCTGCAGAACTTAGGAACATTCTTAGAATAGTTTCTGCTGTTAATTTTGAATAAAATCTCAGAAGAAATGCCCGAACAGATTTCTGGAGGACATTATAGAAAATAGAGGTTTTTCAGAGACATTTTTCCCAGGATACATTTTGTTGACACTTCAGTAGTCGCACTGCAGCATTTTCTACAGCACTGAGAAAAGAATCTTGTCGTTTACAGCATCAGCGTGGTACTTCTTACGGTGGCAAACCACGCGACGGCTGTAAGATTAAGCTCCAGAGAAATTTCAGAGAAAAGAGATCAATGAAGAAATCTTTTATGGAATTTGTTGAATATTCATGGAAGGGTCCAATGACAATAACCAAAAGTAATGTCTGAAAATAACACGAGAAAATGGTTGATCAAGTTTGGAAAAGAAGTAAAGAACTATCTACGAGTTAAAATTTACATAAAGACAAGAAATTATAATTGGATTAAAAACTTTACTTGATTCTTGAAAAAAAAAACTTGGTGTTCACTTAGGAATTCAGAGTGATTTTTGCAATAGAATTGAATAGACAATCCTAGATAAGTGGTTAGTGGAATTCATATAAAGATAACTAAAAAAACTAAAAACTAAAAAAAAGCCTTGTGGTTTGAGAGTAGTACACCTGATAGAACACATTGAAGAATTTCTGGTAGAATTCTATGTTTTTAATATTCAAAAGACTGAGTGATACCTGGAGGAGTTCGAGAGTTATTTATGGATGAATTACCAATGGAATCTCTCTGAGAGATTTACTGGCCCAGTATCTAATACATTGTATCAAGACGCGTTCTGGATTCCACTTTACTCACTTATTCAAAAATAAGGGCAAGTATTCTTCATAGTTTAACGTTTCATACAAAAAGTGTGCAGAGGCTGTGTTTAATCTCCATTTTGACGTGAAATTCGTGAATGATCTTTTGAGATCGCTTGACCCCTCTCCCCTGATGGAGATTCTTGCTACGCCTATGCAGTTAGACAATCTTTTTCCCGATATAATCTAATTGGTTATCTATTAAGCTTGGACGATCAATAAAAATCCCACACTCACGCATACGTACAATGTAAAAGCATCCGAGTCGACAGCGTTAGTTGGTTGATGTCATTTCATTTGGTACGCACCACAGCAGTAGTGCATTGACTGATTGTGGAGGGCGAGTGATGAGGGTCTTCTGTTTATTATTGCTCCCACAGTAGCGAGCTGGATGACGACGAACAACGATGATGATGGTGATGAGGTGGTTGAATCAATTTCCTTCCGGTTTTGATAGAGCTCACGAAACCACAACAATGCCGAGAGTGACGAGCTAGGATTTTCATATGGAAGTGATGGTGGACTCTTTCCAATTAGTGAGGGGTTTATGCGATGTTTGCAGCAGCATATGGGAACCATAAAGGAAATTAAATTGGAGATTTATTGGTTGCGATATAGTGGTGTGTCATATTTGCCATCTACCAGGACCTACCCCGATGATTCGGGCGTTTTCTAGTTTGTTTGTCCTGGGGTATTGTGTGGAGTGAATCTAAGATTGATGGTTTTATGTGATTATCAATCTTTTGGGCGATGATGTAATAGCCCGTTTCCATTGCGATTATGGTTAGATAGAACATTCAGGATGACTATCCAGCTCTATTCGTCCTGTGCCAAATTTCAGTTCGCAATCGATATAGCATTATGATTTTGGTCTTCGTAAGGTCAATGTTGTAAATGCTAGTTTCAGGGTGATTTATATGGGAAAAAACGTTTTGTTCTATTTTTAGGTTACATTATTCAAATTACTTAGAGTCCTTAAATGCTTTTATTTTCTTTTCTGCGTTATCTACCTGGGAATCGTTTAATCGAGAACTGCAACACTCGCTTTGAATATTGCAACATCCCCAAAAGTTTGGAATTACCGGTAGGCGTAGCTTCTGATGTAAAGATACTAAACTCAAAACGAGTATTGTAATACCTGATTAAGTAAATTCACACTTTGAGCGTGTGGTTTGTATGTCAATAATTGATTAAAAGAATACATAACAAGTATAACTTATCTCATTTTTCTTTTTCTTTTAAAATCTAACAAGTTCAACAATAAAGAATCATATTGCTTCAAAATTGTAAGAACATCTCTAGGAATCAACAGGATTCTGCACCAGGGTTCACTAGAAGTCTCCAGGGCCATTTAGAATCCTCATGACTTAACCGAAAATCTCCGGATCCACGAAGAACCCTAGTTTCTCACCATATATCTGAGAGTTTCACAAGGATTCCTATGATTCCACTAGAAATCCTGGAAGTCCACTAGAAATCCACGTATTACACTCAGAATATTCATGATCTCGCTAGGAGGCTTCAGGATCATGTAAAGAATCCACAGGATCATGATAGGAATGCCCATATTTCGCTGGGATTCTGTTGAAAATGTTAATGATTTCGTTGGCAACTCTTCGGAGTCTATTGAGATTCTCCGTTATTGTTGCATAAATAATTATTTTGGCCTCCTTTCAATGGTGCGGTCCAAATTATCCGGTATCGATTTTTATGTAGGCACTACCATATTGCAAACGTTTTTCATTCTGTATCTTTTTTACAACCGTGCTCGGACAACTATATCGCTGCAAATAGAAACACAAGCATCCGAACGTAATCCGAGTGGCGAAAAACCTGCAAAGCATTATTGCTGGGATGACACATGGAAGAAACCAGAAACGACTTCTGACGTATACGATTGGATTAACCGGTCCGAGATCGGGCTCCACATATCATCTTTCTTGCCAGCATCTTAGTCCCAAACTGTCCGGTTGGTATACCGAAATGCATTTTCGCTGTCTTGTTCGAACGAAACAGAAAATAAATTTCCAACAAATATCCTTTCGTTTGGTTTAAATGGCCCAAAGGGGCCATTGGACTAGCCGGTCACACATAACGTGTGTCTCATCTTATTAAATTTGATATCGTTCTGCACGGATGAGTATTTTGCCTTCCCATTTCTATCGTTCAACTGTTTCGCACGCTAAGAAATATTCACGCATTTTGTCAATACTTCTGAATCAGCTTTTCTTTGTACATAAAATGTGGCTCAGATGTTTGTCCAGTAAAGTTATACAGTTCACGTGATTTCTAAGTTAACCACTTTTCCGTGAATGTTTATAACCGTGCTGGAAATGCAGAGAATCAAGCATTGGAACGTATAAAAATTCGTATAGGGCAAAGTGGTCGAAAATGGCTCACTATACATTTTTATGAAATAAAATGTTTTTAAAGTACTTTCATGGCATAAAATATTTAAATTTTATTTGAATTACGATAATACATACAAAGAGGGAGACTCCCAGTACAGAACAGCACCCAATGCTGAACACCGTCGAAAAATTTAGAAATCATGGTCCAATCAAGATGTTGTATCAGAAGAAAAAGAAGCTGTTATGGAGAGTAATGTTTGTATATAACAACACATCCTTGAAATATGCACGCCTCGTTAAAAAAAAAACAGAAATGTTTGAAAACCGATAAAAAATGACGTATCGTCTTAAATTTGAAATTAATTAATGATAAATTTGAATATGAAAAAATAATTTGGATCACGCAAGTATAATAAAAACCAATCAGAATTTATGATGATGAGTATGAATGCATTTTGCTCCATATTTGAAATAAATGTGGTCAAACTACAATTTTGGTCTTGCACCTTCTGTCCCCCAGTTTTGGACATCGTGATTTGTTCCACCAGTGTCTCAAAATTCATTTTCATTGATCTTATCGAACATGCTATCAAATATGGAAATTGTGCTGTTTTTCATCATACAGTCGACTCTCCACATCTCGATGTTCTACATCTCGATATCTCTCCCTATGTCGATGATTTTTTCGGTCCCTTCATTCTGCATACATTTTCCTTCTTTATATCTCGGTATCCTCTATATCTCGATATCTCCCTATTTCGATGTGATTTTCGTTCCCAATTTTCCCTCCGTATGTCGATAGTTATTTTTGTTGCTTTAGAAAAGTATTGTATTTTGTCTCAAAGGAGAAACGAATAATTTTGCATGTTGAAAAAGTTGGTTTAATCAATATTCAATCGCTCAATTTAAATCAAATTATATCATAAACGAACTGATCCTTGAGGTACGCAGATATGTCATTTTTGTAACGCTGTGCTATTCAAATTAACTATAACATGATTTTCACATCAAGTTAAGTATATTCGATACATTTTTAATTATGAGTTTTCAGCAATTAGGAGGAAGTTGATCGATTTTTGACCCGATTTGACACAAGAGATTGCTTTATAACTCTAGCATCAAAGTCAAAATGAAACCTGAAATATTTTTCCCAAAAAAATATATGTAGACTACCGAAATTGTCGGAAAAGTCGGTGAAAAAATGAGTTTAAGGAGATTTTTTTTAAATTGAATTCACAACCGGAATCGAAACGGGTTTTATCTTTAAAAATCTATTATACGCAGCGAAGTAAACTATTGAAATCCACAATTTTTGTCTTATGATAAATTGCACACTTACTGCCCTTAAAAGCATAACTGTCCCATATGAATTTTCAAATCAACACATTTTTTTCATCGCAACATTCATGTTTTAATATATACTTTGCTTTTCATATAAACATTCACATATTTAGTTTGAAAATATGACATTGATTCAACATATTGATGATTTCAATTGTGGTAAAACAGTCTCTATATGAACTTTCAAACCAAATAGCAACTGCAGAACGTTAATAGTCCTCATGTTTATATTTTTGCTGATCAATTGTAGTAAAAGAAGTTATTTGTATGATTATTTTAAATAAATGGAGCATGCAGAATTTTTTTAGAAAATAATGAACATTTGTATGAGAAGACGAACTTCAAACTTTGAGCGCTATTTTCTCAATGCTTTCATTTTCAATATGGCACAGTTATGCCTTTATGGACAGATTATCACTATATGAAAACCGTATATATCCTTCCAGTACCGTTCATTATCAAGGTTTCGATGAGTTGCACACATGGGCCTAACCATCGCAAGGTGCTTGGTTCGATTCCAGGTCGCTGCGGGATATTTTTTTCAGATTTTAGTTGTTTAACCCGTATTTGCCCAGCAAATTAAAAAAAAATTCAAATTACTGCCATTTCAGCAAATCTTGACGTATTGCCTTCGTTTTGGAATCATCTGGATGTCTAGTTTATCGATCATCATTGGAATTTTTGGAAATGTCCATCGGTTTGGAGTTATTCCGGTGGGACACTGGGTCAAATCGGGTAAAAAAGACCCCTACTTCCTTTTCAATTACCTTTTAACCAACTAATTCATGTGAATCTGACTCTATTTCAATTTGTTTGCGGACGTTATGTAATAACTAATTATTTTGTAGAAGGTGGTGACTAGGTGACCAATTTCCTTGATTTCCCACAACCGTGTCTGTGTTAACTTTTGCAAATAATGAAGTTTAACATACAAATTTAGACAGCTCAGACGAAAAATCAAATTGACCTATCTTCTGCCGGTTCTAAGAAGTTCCCATAAATAACCGAAAAAATATACCCAAGGCAAAAGCTGGTCTCAATGTCTAATGTAGTGCACCCATAATCTTCGTAATCGAAACTTTAAAAAAATCGAGTTGGAGTCATCTTCTTCTTTCTGGCGTTACGTCTCCACTAGGACAGAGCCTGCTTCTCAGCTTAGTGTTCTAATGAGCACTTCCACAGTTATTAACTGAGAGCTTACTATGCCAATGACCATTTTCGCATGTGTATATCGTGTGGCAGGTACGAAGACAATTTATGCCCTGGGAAGTCGAGAAAATTTCCAACCCGAAAAGATCCTCGACCGGTGGGATTCGAACCCACGACCCTCAGCTTGGTTTTGCTGAATAGCTGCGCGTTTACCGCTACGGCTATCTGGGCCCCGAGTTGGAGTTATATTCATACCAATAAGTAAAATAAAAGTTGATTGAAGAGGAAGTTGGAGTCATTTTCAAAAATTGGACATTTTCAAAAATTCCAACGATCCTCGAAAAACTCGACATGTAGACGATTCCATTCGTACTAAAACAATTTGAACTTTTTCCATTTGCTTGACGGATTAAGGCTTATGAATTTCAATCCGTTTCCTTGAGAAAAAAATATATGACATTCGTATGTGCTTCGATAGTTCTGTTTCCTGAATGTATGATTTGCCACTCATAATATGACCAATTCCCGATGCAGCCCAAAGTTGTAAGAAGCGTCTGGAAGGATTTGAGCGGTCAAAAAAGGTTTGTAAGGCATTTTGAGGGATTTTTCAGATGGCGGCTTTCCAGATTCTCGTACAGGCGTGGAATATATTAGTATTTTCGGTAAATGGCCTTCCAGCCATGCTGAAGGTATCTGGGTTTGATTCCCGGTCGGTCCAGGATCTTTTCGTAATGGAAATTTCATTGACTTCCCTGGGCATAGAGTATTATCGTACCTGTCACACGATATACGAATGCGAATATGACAACTTTGGTATAGAAAGCTCTCAGTTAATAACTATGGAAGTGCTCATAAGAACACTAAGCTGAGAAGCAGGCTCTGTCCCAGTGAGGACGTTAATGCCAAGAAGATGAAGATGAAGAAGAAGAAGAAGAAGAAGAAGAAGTCATGTATAAAAAAACTGGGAACATCAGAGTATCTCTAAAGCAGAATGACAACTCAACAGTTCATCCCATTATTTTGATGCGCCTTACTTCAATATTTTGAGTCGTACAACTCTAATTAAAAAAAATGTTTTTTTGGAAAATATTTAAAAATAGGAAACTTCATAAACTACTGTGCTACGTCACAAGTTTTTAGTGAAGCCTGACTATATCTTTTAAAATGCTGTTGCACTTAAGTTGCCATTTTGATGCATGTTCCCCTAGCCCTGCAAAGGTTAGTCTTGAGATCGATCGGCAAAGACAGTCCCATACAACGATAGAGGGCTGCAGATGATGGTGATGACGACGACGACGACGATGATTCAGCCTGGCAGACAAAATTGATGCGAAAAAGACCGGTTGCAGGCAATAAAGTTCGAGTCCGAGTTTCGTCAGATCTGGAAAGGGCCGAGTGACTGCCGGTGCAGTACCACGACTCGAGACCGGTGAACGAAATGCAAATGTATTTTGTGCATCCTCTACTAGTTGATAAATGGAGGTGGGTGGGGAGGTGATGTGCAGCATCGATGAGGTAGCCATACGAAGTCGGTTGCATTCACAGCATACGAAATCGATTTCGGTTGGGTTGTTCCTCTTTTCGTCCGGCGTTCGGCACTGGAACTGAGAGGGTTTTGCGCGGGTTTCCGCACGAGGAAGACATAAATCAGTCCATTCAATTGGGTTAGCTGTAATTTCGAAACATCATCGTTGAGGCAATTTCAGAGTTCAATTGCGCATTCCGATCAGGAGGCTTTAATTGAACAATCACTATCAAAGAAGCAAGCGTTTGGGCGGTGCCGTTCGTTTTAAACGGTAGGTGCCATGCTGACCATCCCAGGTCGTCTAAAGTCGAGACGAAACGCAATATGTCGTCATCTTTGGGATCGTGGTGTGCAAATGGGCGACACTAACTGTGGAGGAATGGCGTTTTGTTCCCTACGGGAGCACTTTACAGCTAGGTGGACGTAGTGAAATTATGCTGATTGGGAAAAGGCGTACAAATGGAATGGGTTTGGCTTACAGCCAATGAGAGACAGTGGAATCATAGGTAATGGTCGATTCAGTTCACATTCGAACAAGGTCAGCTGGTTGGTTGGCCAAGTCTTTCGAAAAAAATTATGACATACTATTATGGTGCTGATGCCAAACCGAATAAAGTTTTGGAGACACTATTGGGAAAGGAAAGGCAAGGTAAGAAGATTCAGGCTTTTGAAAGCATTTTCACCTAATAAATGTTTACCAACTAATTGGAATCGCAGTTGCGCGAAAACTGCGTTCTATTGGGGATGTAATTTTTAAACAAGAACGAGAAAACTTTTTTCCATCGTTTTCCGCCTAGTAGATAACTCAATTACAATCCGTATCCTATGAAAAACTGATCAACGACGTAAACGTTCGTGCATCCTTCGCAAAGGTCAAACCACATCCGAGAAGGAATTTCCATCCTTTGTTCGCATTTTCTCATTCGCCCGGCAGCCGGGCCAAGACCGAGAGACGAAGGTGACACTTTTCCCGATCGGCTTCGAATCTGAACTTGACTCGACGGCGGCGCTGCGGTTTGGCATTGCTGGGTAATTTGAAGAGGTTGAAACATCCTAGAAATGTCACCAAGCCCCTGAAGAAAATAAAATCATCGTTCTCTGAGGAATGGCAATGAGTAGGATTCGTTCCCCAAGGGGGGCAGGGAGGGCGTATGAATGTTTGAATTGAAAAGTCTGGGAGGTTTGTTGACGTCAACGGCCACGGTTTGAGTTCAAATAGAATCGCTTACAACTGGGCAAAAAATGCACGACGCGGCAGCACTGAACTGCACATACATACATTGATTTGCATACAACGGGGTATTTTTATTTCTGCTCTATGCATTTGCGTCCAGTCAGCCGGAAGGAAGCTTTTGTTGTTGGCATTATGGGCATGGCTGCAGTATGGGATCTACGGTTCCTGGTCCGGACGGTGAGTTTGGGTCATTGCATTTTGCGTGTGATTGCAATCGTTGGCATGGGATCACATTACCGACAATGGAGAGGTAGCTGTCGGATCCAACGGATGATTGTGTCAATCAAAGGTTGTGCTATTGTAATCTTGTGTGAAAGTATTAGTTGCGTATTCAATATGACTCACGTTTATAACTTTAGATAAACTTTTGGACCCAGAAAATTTAGAATAAGAATTGACGGGTCCAAACGCACAGGGAATGTACGTGACATTTTGGTCGGTTTTTAGACCTAAGTGTATTAAAATGAACATACAATTTCCAAGCATAAATAGCATATTTTAGGAAAAAAATCATATTTTTTTGCTCTCATACATTGCTGAAAAAACTTCAAAGTATTTTTACTTATTTATTTACTTTTTACTTCTATTACTTACACCAATTTGTTTCTAAAGGCCCAAACGCAATGATAGCGGATCGGCAACGGAAAGCGGAACCGGTTCGCCAGCATGAATTACACCATCTCGACTGAGCTGTCAACGAACTAAAGTGAATCAACACTGAGTCAACATACATGTCATAGTTCGTGCTGGCGAACCGGTTCCGCTTTCCGTTGCCGTTCCGCTATCATTGCGTTTGGGACTTAATCCATTTAATTTTTTATTTGTATTTAATACAGACATTCCATACATGTATATCATTTGGTTTGGATGCCTTCATTGTAATTTTTGAAAGCTTAAATTTCATCTTACGTGAGTTCTAGATACTTTCCTACTTGAAGGGTTTTCAGAATCATCAGGAGTAATCCTTCATGTTTACAAGTATGAGCATGAACATGATTGTCAAAGTCTCTTGGCTAAATGGCATGTGGCTTACCCCTTCTTGGTTATGGTTAAAATCCCCCACTGAGCTGAAAATTTTGAATCATATTTTTGGTATGAAACCACCTGAAATTCGAAAATTTTTCGGTTGTGCTGCTTCGAACATCATATTTGGCTTATTCAGTCCTGAATATGCTAATCTAATTTCATTTTTCAAACTTGAAAACTTGGCCCAGATCTCCGATTGAGTGAAAGATCACCAAAACAGATTGCTGGATGGGTTCCAAAAAACGTGAATCAACTTTTGTCCAAAAACCACAAATTTTCAAATCTCATAATTGAGATTTTTGGGATTTTGTGGTTTTCTTTATGGTATTACGATCTTAACATTTCTTACTGCATAAACGTGAGTGATTTTGCATGAAATCCTGAAACGTATATTGTCATTTCTTTAACATTATTATTTATCTTTACCGAGGGTTTTCCCCACTACTTCCATTGTCATTTCTGATTCCAATTGCAGGAGGGCTCACATATGAGTGTAGCATCAATGAACTTTATGATCAAAACTTGATTACAGTTCTGATATAACTTGAAATTCTACATAAATAATGTGTTTAAGCACATATTTTTTAAATTGCTTCAAAATCTATAATTATAACTAAATATTAGGCTTTGCAAAGGTAATCTTTGAAAATTGAAGTTGCGTTCGTATTTTGTAAGGAATAATTTTCCTCGAATTTGTTGAAAATCGATATATTATTTCTATTGAATAATTTTTGCAGCAGGTGTGCAAGCAACAAGTTGCATTTCACAATTTTGATTCGATTTTTTGAAGTTGAAGGTAAAGCTGCCGTTCTGTGATGGATATCTTTAGATTTTTCGGGTGCACGACGTTAGGCATAAATACATTTGGCATAAGGACGTTAGGTATAAGTACGAAGTACGTAGAATTACGATCAAGGATGGAAATCTAGTGATCATGACAAAATAAATGATGCATCGCGGTTGTTCTTTATCATGCGAGCATAGCAACAACGATAAACCATTAGTCGTCAAGGCCTAACAACAAACTCCGCTCCCTGAAAAATGAATCGCTCGGCATGTGTGCTAACGATCAATTGTTCGCAAACCTAAGTCATAACTTTTCGTGAAATTTTAAGCTTTTATTCCGCGATCTGTCTTCTGGCATGCCATTTCTGATCAGAAAATCAATCGGGCATCGTTTGGGCGGAAAATTATGCCGCGAACGCATTATGATTTATGTTAATCGCAACATGTTACAAGATCCGACAAACGGTTTGTCCCGCGACAAACCGACAAACAGTGCATCGGATGCTCCATATATCCTTAGTATGCGCGCGTAGTGAGCTGTTCAAATCATGCTTCAGCAAGAGCGACGGCCATCTTAGACCATTCAAATACTATGTTGTTAGTCGCTAGAGGTGATTTTTTTCCATCCTTGATTACGATAGACATTATGGACGTTTGGCATAATTTACATTAGGCATCATGTCCGATAGGCATAATTTCCAAAATAAAAAAATAAAAATATTTGTGTGAAAAGTGAGCTGATTTTTTTGGTATTTGTGGAGAGCTTCAAAGCTCCAAAGTGTGACCTTTGAAATACGTTTGCCCTGCAGTTGTTCCATAGTTGTGAACAGTGAATCAAATTGTCATCTAAGGAGACAAAAAACAAACAACAATACAAGCTCGCTCACAACCGTTTATCCCAACTTTTGTGGATTGGGATCCAATCAAAAGCAAAATTGTCATGACAATCACAGGACGCAACACTGTTGCCACCTTTTCAACTCGCGATTAATCAGTTATCTCAAACACAAAACAAAATTTGTTTAATGGATGCTGTTCGATAATGTTCCAATATGTACCAACACAGAGAAAGATCTCGAAAATTGCCATGCGAAGTCCAGAAAATCGCTGCGCACGTGGTGATCGATTGTTGTCATATTCTGTTCAAGTAATGACTAACTGATGTTGCGGAATAACATTGTTGCAATAAGAATAGGAGACGACGATGTCTTTGTTGCTGCGTGTTTGGTGACAATTGATTCACTGGTTGTGAATCCTTTGAGATAAATTTCTAGAACAAAACTTGATTAAATGATTAGCATGAAAATGCTGTTATTTGCCTTTATTAGCTTTGTGGTAACTTCTGTGACCATAGAGTAAAGCCCTGCTGAAGGTATTTTATTTCGGTTTCAAGTCGATCCTTGGCCATGAAGTATAAACGTACTCATGTATCATGCACAAATAAGAATGCAAAATGGCCACTTTGGCAAAACAAAAATTTTGTTAATAACGGTGGAAGTGCTTCTAGAATGAAAAAAGAAAGAACAGTCTATTTTTTAAAGAAGGTATAATTGATGATGAAACAATACAAGATTTGGCGTCAAAATGATTGCAACATAATAAAACGAAAGCACGTCAAAAATTACGTTTGGAGTAATCGAAGTAACTGCAGTAATCGGTTTTTTTTTTTGATAACTAAGGAAACCAATGTTCTTGTTCGTTACATTCATATCAGTTGGAAACAAATTATTCTATAAAACTTATGACTCCAAAGAACAGTCTATGTTGATGAAATTAATTTAAATATAAATCGACAGTTTCAAAACTTATAATCATCTTTAAATCATATTTTGAAAGAACTTTCAATGTCTGAAAGAAGGGTGAATTTGTACTGAATATACCAAAAGCTTATACTCAATTAGCGCAACTCAAAAGAATAACTTATATTTGAAAGAAGGGAAATTTCTGGGAGTATAATAAAATGATTTTGCAATATTTTAAAAGACAATTTACACCGTCTTCAGCCATAAGGCTGCATAGACTGAACATAACTTACATTAGACAACGGACACACGGAACGACCAGTGGACCAATGAAGAATTTTTCGTTTGACGAAAAGTTTTCTCCGACTGGGGCGGGAATCGAACCCACACTCTGTAGCACAATACGCCTAAACGACTGACGCCGCTAACCGCACGGCTACGATGCCCATATTTTGCTCACTGTCGTAATATGCCTTAGTTTACCCAATCGATTTCAAAAAAAAGGCTGATGCCGTCAGTGGGATTCAATACAATCATAAAAAACGAAAGTCACCTTCTGAAATCTTTGGTTTCAAACTCATTATGCCAAACGACTATTATGCCAAACGACTATTATACCAAACAGATGACTTTATGACAAATGACCATTATGCCAATCGACTTTATACTAAACGGATTCATGCCAAACGACTTTATACCAAATGACCTACCTCCTACAAATTAATTAATTTTATTTTATTTTTGAGAGAGATTTTCATTATCCTATGGTCATTTACCTCTTAACACTTCAGTCGTCGCGCTGTTGTATTTTGTACAACAATGGTGAAAAACCCCGCTTATCGTACACAGCATCAGCGTGGTAGTTCTGATGGTGACTGGCGCAAAGACTGAAGGGTTAAAACAATTTAAAGTAACTGATCATTATTTAAACATAAAGTAAAACTCTATAGGGCTTAAGTCACCGTCGATTGTTATATTTGGAGATTGTTGATATTTTTTGGTGATTACTACAGACTGAAACACGATTATAACGTTTCGGCTTACTTATTTTCAGCCATCATCAGATTTGTTTAAATCGATCGTTCGCCACCAGTGTGGTTTTATTACAGTAAACGATTACGATTCGTACTGAGAAGACGTGTAACTTTTTCGCAAAATTTCACATCAATTTGTCCATTGATTCCAATTGCAAAATATATGTAATATTTAGCTTTCGGTACTTAGATTTTTATTTCATTTTTAAACTCAAATATTTTAGGTATAAAAAACTGTACGCTCGAATGTATAATAATATACTTCATCACCTTCAATTTGATAGTAAAAATGTGTTTTTTTTTTGTTAAAAATAACAAAAAAATCCATGTAAATTGATTTATTTTTATCTATCTTCATTAACGAGATTTTTAACCCAGTGTTATTTTTTTTAAATTAAATTCATTAATAATTATAAATAAATAGGTCGAACGATTTATAACTGTATGTTTTGTTGTGCACTGATTAAAGTTGAATTATTTAAAGAGCATGTAAAAAAATCGGAATTGGTTAAGTATTCATGAATTTATTATCAAACATAGTCCTTTTCTGCAAAACCACAAAGTTATATAAGCTTCTCTGGAGGTTATATTTGGGCGTTCTAGTTTTTCACACCCAAAATTTTCATATAGGACAAAGCTTTCACGAAGGCCTGTGACCGAGTTCCCA
Source organism: Aedes aegypti (assembly GCF_002204515.2). NCBI lineage: Eukaryota > Metazoa > Arthropoda > Insecta > Diptera > Culicidae > Aedes > Aedes aegypti. The sequence goes on from NC_035109.1 coordinate 246,334,320, forward strand.
CCAGTTCCATTCATGAGCCAGGACATCAGGAACCCTTGAGACAATATGGTGTGTGTTTTTGTGTTTTTATGGGTGAATAAAATATTTGAACTTAAGGCATCTAAGTGTTGAGTCTTTTCATGAAGAACTCCTGAATGCTATTTTGTAGCTACTTTTATAAGTGTACCTAGCCTACGGTATTTAACGGATTCTTCGTCCAAAATGTTCTTCCAACGTTTATGTAGCTATTGAGTATATCCTACCTCATGATCCTAACCTCTTATCTAGTTCATGTCTTCATGAAAGTTTAACGCAGCAAACATATGTTCGCATTTCTCCCACTACCTGGCGCTGGTGTGTATCTGAAATTAAGTATTTCGAGCATGTTTTAGCTTATAATCCCGATCAGGTAGCAAGTCCTTGTCTTCCGGATAGTTTTTCAGAGGATTATTAGCAATTAATTAATTAATTAATTGTACAGCGTCATCTTGGTTCATAATTCTGTCGCTATGTTTTAAAATTAAGTATTTAGTGCCATGTTCTAGCTAAAGATCCTGACCATCATGTAAATTCATGTCTTAAGTAAACTTGTTCAGTAGGGTCATACCTATGGAAAGTACCACACATTGATACGTGATACTATTGCTTGGTGGTGCCAGTTTTCGTATAAAATAATGTAGTTTGAAGCATGATCACGACCACTTAGCAAGCTCGTGTCTTCAGCAAAATCATTCCGAAGCTTCCAATTGTTTTGAGTTTTCTCAACAACATCTCGTTCTATGTGGTCAAGGTTATAAGCTAGAAATAGCAGAAAAATATTACATGTACACTAGCGATACATAGCGGCAGAATTGTAAACCAAAGTGTGCTGCTTTCAAGTCTTCTGAACAATTCCAATGAAAGACGAACTTGCTCTGAAGTGTCAAAAATTCTCAAACTTACATGCACCCTATCGCCAAGTGAAGACAAAAGTGCTAATAGAAAATACACCATCTGATACAATATGTACAAAAGTTTGACTTTGGTCCAAATTCACAAACATTCTAAACTTTTGATATGAATCATGTTGAACTTTATAAAATTGAAAATTTATAGTCTTATAAAAACGATAGTGTGTATCACCCTAATTACAAGCATTCTAATTTTGTATCAGCTTAGAACTTGTTAATCGGTATTGCGCATGAGAATAGAATTTTAGAACGGTAGTTTCAAACTATTTTGGAAATTACTAATTATTAAGTAGCATTACAATTGGACCACCCCGCACTAAACGTGGAAAGTTTTCTTTCAGTACAATGAAGCCTTCAAACTTATAAATTTGCATCAATTATTTTATTCTCTTTGGTCCACACAACATAGCATCGTAAGCATAATTCGCATCACACTTTTGTCACCTTTGTCAGCACTTCAGAACGATTGGTTCAGTTTCATGTCGTCGATGTGATAGACCAGCACATCCTTGAAGTACATGTTCTTGGTGAAGAAGTAGGCGAAGTTGATCTCGCGATCGAAGGGGAATCCGAACGGCAGGTCATCCACATACTTCGAGCCCGAACCGACTCCGCAGCTGTAGGTGTATTCATAGGTGGAGAACTGCTCGACCTTGGGAGCGTAGTACGGGGTGACGATGAAGTAGAAAGTCATTTCGAAACCGCTCGGAAGACCCTTCGGCAGCAGCAGACGATCGGGGAATCCGCAGTGAGCTTCCGACATATCCAGGACAAACTTGTCTTCTCCCTTGTACGCCATCATGATCTTCTTGTACAGATCACTGTACGAGGTGCGATCGCGAATGCTCCAGAAGTAATCACGCGAGTTACGGACGACGGTGTTCTTGCCAACGACAAAGTCATACACGTACTGATCAACTTCGACGAAGTATTTCTTCAGGTACTGCAGCTGCTTGAAGTCGTAGAATTTAGGACCCATATACATGCGAACGACACCCTTGCCAGCGAACTCAGAGAAGACATCCATGGTGTAGGTGAATGGCTTGTGATTGATGCGTTTCTGGCGAGCGAAGACAGAGAAATCGAAGAACTTGTCCGACGAGAAGCCAAATGGAATGGCGTTGCTGATATCGGCATCGAAATACTCGAAGTAGGTCATCAGTTTGTCGAAAACGACATTCTTGATCTCGAATCCCTTGAAGTTAAGTTGATCGAAGGTGTAGTATGGCAAGTAGCTCTTGAACTGCCAGTAGTAGCTCAGAATTCTGTAGTACAGCTGATAGAAGAATGGATCACGCATGGATGTCTCGAAGTGCATCAAAGCGCTTGGCCAGACCTTCGATCCGCTGTAGAAATAGTCAGAGCCACTGTACATGAGACGAGCGAAGAATTCAATGTACTTGTAGTAATCCGTATCGTAGCTGTCTGGGTTGGCGTTAATCAGATTTCCAAGGTAGTCAATAGATTCGGGCTGGCGGAAGTCAATCTTGGTTCCATCATCTAGATACAGGTATCCTTGGTCGATAACTTGTCTGATTCTTGCTTCGTAGTCCTTGAGCAGGTCAATCTTGTAGTATTGATCCTTGGGGAGAGAGTAATAGTCGTTGCGTCCATAGAAAGGCATTCCATTCCAGTAGCTGATCTTTGGAGTATATCCGGTCTTGATTGGTTGATCCCAGCTAAACTCTTCGATCGGTCCCATGAAATTGGCTTGACGTTCCAAGTAGTAACGGGCAATGAGCTGCTGGTACATGTACAAGTACAACTCTCCACGGCGATCCTTGAACAGGTTGAATTTGCTGTCTCCCACGAAGAATGGATAGTCCAGCATGAAGTAGTAGTAGTAAGCGTTCAGACCAAAGTCTTCGGTAAAGTAGCTCAGCTTATCTTCGCCGAAATAGTCCATCGGATACACAGCGGTGAAGTTGGAGTAGACTACGTTGTATTTACCGTTGCTAGCAAATCCAAATTTGGGCTCATACATCGTCTTGTACATTGCCTTATGGATCATGTCGGTGTTGAAGAAATAGTAGGGATAGATTTCGTAGATGGCTGGCAATACGATGCCCTTGAGGTCTGGACGGTGGAAGGTGGCCATTGTCACTGCATAGATGAACATGCCCTCGTTGACGTTCTCGCGAGCCCAAATAACGTTCTTGTAGAAAGTTTCCCAGTCAGCAGCATTGTAGAAAAAGTTGAACAACAGATAAGTCTGCTTCATGTACTCCTTGTTGTAGATGGTGAACATCTCACCCTTCGGCAGGAATCCAAGCTTGTAGTAGTCGAAGAACTCGACAACTTCCTTGTAGTTCTGGAAGTGGAGATCAAAACCATGAATGGAGTTTATTTCCCAGTACAAAAACTATATTCTTACCGTGTACTTAGTTTCATCGAAAACCCATGTCTTGGTGTATGGCATGTACTCCTCGAACATGAGAGGCAGATGGATATTGCGGAACACTTCGAAGAAGAATTTCTGCTTCACCAGAAATTCTTTGTCGGCTGCGAATGTAAAACAACGCCAAATTGTCAGTGCGATAACTCATTTTCATTAGGAATCGACTTACCATATTTGAATCCTGTTACCGATTTCTCCACGGGAACGTAAGCTGCGCTGGCCAGTGCGACCAGGCACAGTGCAATAGCTGCAACCGTCAGTCTCATCTTGATCTCTCCTGTTCGGGCTCAACTGTGAGCATGTCCAGTCGATTGGACGGGCAGTGGCTTTTATAGCGCATTCAATGTTCTATTATCAATCGATTAATTTGTTGTTTTATTACGATAGAGATGAGCACCTGAAATGTATTATTTGTTCGTCCTTCTTGTGCTCTAGAACTGAACTTTTGATAACACGGGACTGCGATAATCACGTGTTCTTTTTGGTTGCAGCATGGCAACGGCTTACGGATGAGTGCATTATCGAAAACCGAAAATTTGGCCAGCAACAGAGTCTGTTTCGGTTGCAAAATGCATTTTAATCAGTATACAGGGTGGCATTTTATACAGTACTGGACAGAATAAAGTACGCATTGGCCGTTTTTCCATACAAAATGGTCAAGTTTGGAGATCTGAATCTCAGCTTTTAGAGGTCCGATTGATCTGAAATTTTCACCACAGCCTAGATATAACATAGATTATACTCAATTAAAATATCACTGCATTTGAAACTCAATCTTTTAAATTATTAAAAATCTCTCAATTTGCAAAAAAATGCAAAATTTAATTTTGAAAATATTTTCAAAACAATCAGTTTTTCCGAAAAATGATGTTCTAGAAACTAGTGTGTCTTATCAAATTGTACATTTTTGCAGAAGGACATATTGCTCTAAATATTTTCATTTAAAAATTATTTTTACTTTAAAATTTTGTCATTTTTCTCGAAATTTGAGATTTGCGATAACTTAAAAGTTCGTTAATGAAAAACTATGAATTTCTAGCCTAGCAAATTTGAGGTTACTTTCAAGCTGCGGTGAAAATTTCAGGTCAATCGGACAACTAGAAACCGATATATAAGACTCCAAACTTGATCATTTTGTATGGAAAAACGGCCAATGCGTACTTTATTCTGTCCGGTACTGTACATGGTGAAAACCAGACTGTGTTCTGCTTATAATGAAAAGTTTGTTAAGAAATTTTGATTTCTGGGCTTTGCGAGTAATTCTATTGCTTGCAAAAATCCTTCCTCGATTGATATTTTAGGATTTTAACTATGTAGGGTTCGATAACAAGTATTTGAGATTTTTCACACTGAAAACTCTATTTACGTAATTCCGCTACGTACTATTCAGATCTTCCGAACCGATGCTATCCGGGCAGATACGGAGGTCGATCCTGCGATTCCGGTGGTTGGAAGCTTCCGATTCACAGGCGCCCTGACGATAATTTGTCGCTGCACAACGCGATCTACTCAACTAGTCCCGACGGTGGACTTAGCCTACTCCGGAGCTGCCCAGGCAGATGCCGAGATCGGTCCTTCGCTTCTGGTGGAGGGAAACTTCCGGTTCACATGTGCCCCGAGGACCATTTGCCGGTGCTGTTTCGCGAATAACTCAGCTTGACGCCGGCGGTGGACTCAGTCTACCCCGGAGCTGACCGGGCAGATGCCGAGGTCGGCCCTGCGATTCCGGTGGAGGGAAACTTCCAGTTCACTGGCGCCCCGTGAAACATTTGCCGGTGCTGTTTCGCGAATTACTCAGCTAGACCCCGGCGGTGGACTCAGCCTACTTCGATTCGACGTTGGTCGGCCATGTGCCAGGGTCGGTTCTTCAATTCCGGAGGATGACCTCCGATTTGCAGGCGCCCCGAAGACTTATTACCGATACTACGCTACGACCGCTCTACTCGGTCTAGTCCCCGACGGAGGATCTTGCCTACTCCGATCGCGACCCAGAGCTTTCTGGTCTCCACGTCATCTGCTTTGCAGCAACGACATAATCATCCCCCAGTTCACCGCATTCCAAATGCTTCCATGCTGACACATGTTTTGCACTAGGTTGTCCGGATTTAGGACGCTTGCGGTTTCTGACAACATCTCGCTTCGTGTATCGCCCTGAGTCGAGGGCAGTCGAATATAACATGCTCCGGGATCTCCTCGATATTTGGACAAGCCGGACAATGTGGAGACTCTGCGTGTCCAAATCTGTGCAGATATTTCCGGAAGCATTCATGGCCCGACAGAAGCTGGGTCAGGAAGAAGTTCACTTCTCCATGTTTTCTGGTCATCCACACCGACACGTTAGCAATTAGCCTGTGGGTCCACCTTTTTTTCTCCGAGTTATTCTATTCCTGCTGCCACCACTCCATTGTATCCATTCGGATGGTGTTACTCACATTTCTTGTGACCAGAGTGATGCAGATGGATCATTCCGGCGATAACGCTTACTGCCTACCGTACTATGCACTCGCCATTCGTGTAGTCATGAGCCGGAACGTACCTGCCAGCTTCTCTCGGTTACGTTTGATTCGCAACGCTGCAGCCTAAGCCGGGACTTCGTATCTCATTATCGACGATGATACGGTTGCCAGAAGACGTCTCGTGCTGCTTCTTAGCCCTCCTATGTTGGGCATGATCCTAGCTACGGTGTTAGCTGCTGTCGCTGCCTTTACGCAGGCGTAGTCTATGTGGCTGTTGAAGTTTAGCCTGTCGTCAACCCCTACTCCAAGATGACTCCAGTCATCCACGATTCAATGGTGTCTAGCGATTCCGCCGTCAGCGTTTCCACCTCCTCCGCAGTCTCGCTAGTTATCGCAAGAACGAAGTTATCTGCGAACCCGACGATCCCGATTCCATTCGGCAGTGTCAAGGTTTGTACTCCATCATACATCATATTCCACAGTGTTGGACCAAGTATGGATCCCTGTGGAACTCATTTTACATAGAGTTTTAGAGGGTTGTTCAAAGATAAAAGTAAGTAACCGAGAGACTTTTTAATTTAATTCGAAAACGATAAGTTGTGGGTAGTTGGTCTGTTCCACAAAGTTGTTCAATTTCAGAAGTCACATAAATTTGCAGAACACACCAACTTTTCACGACTTACCGTTTTTTGAATTAAATTAAAAAGTCTCTCGGTTACTTACTTTTGTCTTTGAACAACCCCCTGAAACTCTATTTAGAATGACTGTAATGAAATAATTCCTTTACAGGCAAAATTTCAAGTTATTTGTAGTTCATCATCCAAATTTCAGCCAATTCGGACTACCAGAAGTTGAGATACAGCACCCTAAACTTGGACATTTTGTATGGAAAAATAGCATTTGGTTACTAACTTATGTCACTGGCTGTATATAAGAAGAGACGCCCACATTAAGGTGCAAGAAAAAATGGCTCACAAGTCAGAACTGAAAAAATCAGTTTTCTCCTTTTAAAATAATAAATTGATGAAAATAAGAACACACAGCCTTTTTATTTGGCAAATAAAAGAGCTGTGTGTTTTTATTTTCTCCAATTTGTGTATTTAAAAAGATAAAACTGCTTTTTCAGTTTTGACTTTTGCACCATTTTTACTTGGGCCTTAAACTGCCAGAATCGTACCAGCACTCCAGGAAAGGAAGTCAGCTGGGTTGGACCTATCAGCAGCACAAAATTGAAAGAAATTAAGTTCAAGGCCGCATCCCAGATCATGCGAACCTTGCCTGGCCTCCGGAGATTAGTAATTGCTCCTGATGGTAGGTACAAAACGCGACCGCATGTCGGCGTTAGCCAACTTTTATTTGGTATTCGTACATTTGTTACTGTAGGGTCTGTTTGAGTTCAAAATTGCGACTCATTCGTTTTTCTAGACACTGGAGTCGTCGAAGAGCCATTCCATAGCTCATGGTCAAACTTCCAGAGCATGGCACCTGTTTTAAAGCGGCTACTGATTCCAACGTATCTGATAGTATCTGTAGATCACGCTCATCAACCTCCAACAAGGAAGCACTTGCGGGTTGCATGCCAGCATCCCCGTTCACAACGGAGTCCTTGGCCAGATTGTGAAGAGCTTGATTAGTAGAACAGCCGCAGGCATGGTATTTGACTGATAGCTTTTGACAATCGTTTCCTGCACCGCCATGTAGGAGCGAAAAGCTCGCGCCGAACTCCGTTTCGTACTCTCAACGAAACCATCAAATCAATTTCATGGGATGAAGATCTACAAGCAGAATTAGTGATCTCTTGAAAGTTAATGAGTACACCCAAACAAGCCTGCTAAAAAGTATCCATGTTTAAGTCCAACGACTGATAACGGTTATTCGTGGACTCCATTGAGAACAGATCGTCATATATATATCATTATATTCTATGAAGCTTTGATTTCAACTACGCTCTCTTTTTTCTGAGTGCTTGGATTACTTCTATCTAGTAGTTGGACACCAAAATGGACATAACATTGCTGTATGAACGTCTATTGTCAGGATTTTTTTTTCATGTGTATCACCGTGCTTTGTTTACATGTTCGATGTTTCCAAAGCTGCTAAAGAAATCGTATATTTTGCGTGTTTAAGTACCCTTTTCCGTCGAATCTGATTTTGTTGCGTAGTGGATCGTTGAGTGCATCATTAGCAAGTGAAGATACCGGAAAGAGATCGGAATAATTTGAGAATATTATCCACTAAACTCTCGTCGCGATTCTGCGTTTATCGATACGTGTTGGTCGTGAGTGAAAATTTCAAGAGTAACATTTGAAAAAATCCTATCAATATGTCACTGGTATGTTGTTCATGTGCTGGTGATATCGGTGATATCCAAGTCGAATGCCAAGGCTTCTGTAAAGCCATTTTTCATCCTCGATGCTGTGCGGTTGCTGCCGATGTGTTTGAAGAAGTGATGAGAAACAATCAGCTGTTTTGGTTTTGTCCTTCATGTACGGCGCTTATGAAGGATATGCGCCTTCGAAATACTGCACGTGCAGCTTACGAAGTGGGTCAAGGTCATGCCCTCAACTCCCATAGCGACATTATGAAAAATCTCAAAACAGAAATAATGGATGAACTGAAGGCGGAAATTCGAACCAACTTCGCCAAACTGATAAACTCAAGTACTTGTACTCCGAAATCTTCCAAACGCGTTGGTGTTGACCCCAGGTTCACCAGGAGTCGGAGGCTGTTTAGTACTGTTGCTAAATCAATCCCGAACCAACAACCACCTCTGTTATTGGGAACTGGTAGTACTCCCTCTCCGTCACTCGACATCGTTACAGTGCCTCCAAATCAACCAAAGTTTTGGTTATATTTGTCACGGATTGCTAGAGATGTATCAGTCAATCAAATATGTGCATTAGCTAAAAAACGGCTCGGTACTGATGATGTGCAAGTTATCCGACTGGTGGGCAAAGGAAGGGACATGAGTACATTGTCCTTCATCTCTTTCAAAATTGGAATGAACATGGAGATGAAATCTAAGGCGCTATCCACTTCAACGTGGCCGAAGGGTGTGGTCTACAGAGAATTTACTGACAACAGAACTGACGAAAATTTTTGGCGTCCTGTACCTGCTGCCGCATCCGACGATCCGCTGAGCCTTTCGACCGAAGATGTTGTTTTAATGGAGTAAGAATGGAAGAAGTCAACTCTTACTCCTCTCCGGGACGCAAACTTGCCACAAGTATTAAGGAAGCCTCTGTTCCTCTCGAGCCCCTCCCGCCAGCGACCAGCAGTCGTCCCGGTCCTGCGTGTGAGAAGGAAGATGAGGTCTTCCAAAATTTTTCAACAGGCAAGTACGTTATCCTTCCAAGAACTTCGTCTGCTGTACCATTCGTTGATTTCAGCATATCACCATCAATCCAAATATTACCGACATCTTCAAGTTGGACACCGGGACGCATATTTGCCGCTTGCATCAAGGAAACCCCTACTCTTCTTACCGCAGTCGAGCCCTTCCCGCCAACGACCAGCAGCCCTCCCGGTCCTGCGTGTGAGCATGAGGATGGGGTCTTCCGAACTCCTACAACAGGCAAGTACGCTGACCTTTCGAGCATTTCGTCCGCTGTATCGTTTGTTGTTTCCAGCATAACGTCATCAATCCATTCACGTTCAACATCTCTGAAATCGACACCGGGGCGCACATTTTCCGCTAGTCTTAAGGAAGCCCCTATTCCTTTCACCGCAGTCGAGCCCTTCCAGCCAGCGACCAGCAGCCGTCCCGGTCCTGCGTGTGATTTGGAAGATGGGGTCTTCCGAGCTCCTATGAAAGGCAAGTACACTGATCTTCCGAGCATTTCGTCCGCTGTATCGTTCGTCGATTCCAGAAACCTCGTTCCGAAGGATGCACTCACCGACTCACGATTGTATGACCTATGGACGACTGCATTGGGCGATCCCCAATTGGCGATAGCGGGCCCCTCACGGAATTCTGCTTGTTTTTCTGCGATTCCAAAACTTCAATTAACTGCGAAGCCGTCGATCCCATTCAATGTTTCTGGAGGATCTACACAGCATAAACTTCCGGAACGATGCCCTGAAAACCCAAGTGATATGCCATTCGATCTGCGAATTTACTATCAGAACGTGCGTGGCTTACGAACGAAAATTGATGATGTGTTCCTGTCTACGGCGGAATTAGACTACGATGTCTACGTTTTCACTGAGACGTGGCTTGATGAGTGCATTGAATCTCGTCAGCTGTTTTCTCCGGATTATTCTGTATTTCGGGTTGATCGTTGCGCTACCAACAGTTCTCGCCATCGTGGTGGTGGCGTTCTTATCGCCGTTAAAGAAAAGTTTGGAACGACAGTTGTTTCTACTCGAGCTAATATTGAACAACTGTGGGTTAAAATGTCGACTCAAGTGACTGATATTTTTATTGGTGCTTTGTACATTCCTCCTGACAAAAGTCAAGACGGAACTTTTATGCAACTTCATCTCGATGTTATTTCCGAGGTCTGCAGTTCACGCAGCGATGCAAGTCCGCTTGTAGTTTTTGGTGATTTCAACCAACCCCGTTTGGCATGGCTATTGAGCAACGGTTACGCTATCGTTGATGCACTAAACTCCCACATTTCATCGGCAAGTCAAATTCTTCTCGACAACATGGCATTCCAAGGCTTGCGACAACGTAATTCGATCCGTAATTCCAGTGGCCGCGTGTTGGACCTTGTGTTTAGCGATGACTCCAGTGAAAAAAGTGTACTTGCAACTCCAGCGACAGAACATGTTGTCCCACTTGATCGATATCATCCTGCTCTTGATTTCTCCGTGCAAATACCATCATCAATGACGTTCTACGAGGACATCGACCTTTCGGAACGAGACTTCCGTCGTTGTAATTTTGATGCACTAAACAGTCTTCTTTCCCAAGTTGATTGGTCCGAAGTACACCAGTGCTCTGATGTAGACAGTGCAGTAACATGCTTTAATGCCATTATTCATAATTACATTGCTGAAACAGTTCCGCTGAACAGACCGCCAAGAAAACCGGCTTGGTCTAACCGACATCTTGGTGTCCTCCGACGTCGACGTGATAAATTGCTTCAACAATACAATCGTCAAAAATGTGCACATTTCAAACGACAGTTGGACGAGGCTAGTCGTATATACCGTGGATACAATCGCTTTCTGTACAAAAATTATGTCTCCAGGAAGCAGAATGATCTTCGTCGGAATCCGAAGAGTTTTTGGAACTTTGTCAACTCAAAACGGAAAGAGCACGGCCTTCCAACAACAATGCACCGAGGAGATGTTTTCACAAGCAGTCAAGATGAAAAGTGTGCGCTTTTTGCACAGCAGTTTTCAAGCGTTTTCGTTGGCCGCATTCCTACTGTTCAGGATACTGAAGCTGCCACTTGTATAGTGCCACGTGACGTTGTTGACCTTGATATCTTTCATGTCAATGAATCAATGGTTTATGCTGCATTACAGAAGCTTAAATTATCGAACTGCCCTGGACCTGATGGTATTCCGTCCTGCATCTTTAGAAAATGCGGTGCTTCTTTGGTGGCTCCACTGGTAAGCATTTTTAACAAATCGCTGCGATCGCAACTGTTTCCAACTGCTTGGAAAACATCCTACATGCGGCCGGTATTCAAGAAGGGCGATAAGACCGATTTTGCCAACTACCGTGGAATAACATCCCTTTCAGCAGGTGCGAAATGCTTGGAAACCATTGTTAATAAAGTAATGTTCAGCTCGTTCTGTAGCTATATTAGTGAGGCTCAACACGGCTTCTTCCCTAGGCGGTCGGTAGAAAGTAACTTGGTTGATTTTACTTCGACCTGCATTAGGTCCATGGATAATGGAGCGCAAATAGACGCTGTTTACACGGATATCAAGGCTGCCTTTGACACTGTGAACCACGAGATTCTGTTGGCGAAATTACTCCGACTCGGTGTTTCAACACGAATGTGTAATTGGCTGCAATCGTACCTTAGAAACAGGAGTCTTTGTGTGAAGGTTGGATCTACTGTATCGCATCCTTTTCACCCTGCATCTGGGGTACCGCAAGGCAGCAACCTGGGACCCTTACTGTTTTCGCTGTTCTTCAATGATGTGACTATCGTTCTTGCAAATGGCGGTTTGTTAATCTACGCAGACGATCTAAAAATTTTCATCGTCGTGAGAACTGAAGCGGACTGCAGAGACCTCCAGGAGCTATTGAACCAGTTCGCACGCTGGTGTACCATGAATTTCCTGGCTGTTAGCGTTTCCAAATGCTGTGTGATTTCATACCGTCGCTGTAAATCACCAATTTTGTACGATTACAATATAAATGGTCAGGAACTCGAACGTGTGGATAAGGTCAAAGATCTGGGCGTTTTGTTGGATTACAGATTGACATTTAAACTGCATTATGCCACTATCATTGACAAGGCGAACCGTCAACTGGGCTTCATCTTAAAAATTACAAAAGAATTCAACGACCCGATGTGTCTGTGTTCCTTGTACTGTTCTCTGGTTAGATCCATTTTAGAATTTGCTTCTATAGTATGGTCACCTTATGAGGCAGTGTGGATAACCAGAATAGAAGCAGTTCAGCGTAAGTTTGTGAGACATGCTTTGAGGGATCTACCGTGGCGTGATCCGTTGAACTTGCCTCCTTACGACCATCGTTGCAGATTGCTGGGACTGGAACCGCTGCACGTCCGGCGCAAAAATAGCCGAGCTGTTTATGGATCGAAAATTGTTCGTACGGAGGTTGATTGTCCTGCTTTGCTTCAACATGTGCAATTGTATGCTCCAGAGCGCGTACTACGGACAAGGCAACTGATCCAGATAGCTTCCAGGAATACTGGTTATGGAGCAAATGATCCGTTAAATTCCATTTGCAATGAATTCCGACAAGCTTATGGTGTATTTGATTTTAACTTGACGACAAATACTTTTAGACAACGCTTAAGCAGAACACGTTTTATAAATTGACTATGTTTACATTTTTTATTGTGTTAGTATTAGTATTTCATTAAGACCATGATGTCCGATGGAAGTAATCAAATAAATAAATAAATAAATAAATAAATAAACCCTGATCACTGATTATGTTTGAAGATTTTGTGACCTACTGAGACTGATGGTGATGTCGCTCTATAGTCTTAATTCTTATATCTAGTGTATGGCCTCTTCATATGATAACGAATTTCGAATGACACTTATTTTAATAACACATTTCAAATCGTTTTCAAACACCATCATCGAGTTTCGGCCAGTACAGTGCATCGCTAACGAAGCCCAGTTCCTAATGGGACACCAATTATCATTAATTATCGCTCATTGTCCACGATCGCTGGCAGCCGGTTATGGATAGCAATCCGTTTGTTGTGATGTGAATGACCCATTGTCTTAAGCCTCCGAAAATTCAAACCGTATTGTTGCACTTCCTGGCTAATTATCGACTAGCTTCTCTGTCACATCAAAATAATACACTTCGGTGAAAGAGTCTATGGAAATAATAATAATGAATATTAACGCACAATAATTTGGTGCTGTGGCTTTTTTCCCTACAGTCGAGTGGGTTTGTCGTGCATCTTATCCAATGCTTGAAATATGGTAATGCTTTCATCGGATTCCGCCATGACGATAATAGGAAAAGCATGGCAGGTGTTTGTCGACAAATTCTTTCACATTCCTGCCTTTGTGAGCTGCGGGGTCATTTTTTTTCATAATTCATCGTCCGCTTTTTCGAATTCCGGAATCAAGGTTCGCTAGAATTAACACATGCCTGGTTGAACAACAGAGAAACTTCAAGGCTGAGCTGCGCTCTCTACCCCTATCGTTAAGCCACTCGTGTGGATCAAAGGAACAGAATTAGTGATTCGCAAGCGCTTGAAATTTGTTTACATCGCCAAATAACGTTCGGGATATCGATCCGGTATGAAATTAGATACAGGTGAATTCAGGCAAAAGGTGATTTGCATATCCCATCGAGGGTGAAAAATGGGGACATCCAATCTCTGGTCGGTTCTATATTTGGCATGTTCAGGAATTTTCTACGCTATGGTAGTGCCAAAGGAGAACCATGATAAATCATTGCGAATCGATTGTAGTTCTCCATGCTTCGTTTTAGGACTGCCTTTCAAATTGTGTCATACCACGTGACGCATACGACTTTTCAACGCTTCCACGCGCTTGTAAACCATAAACGCCCTAATTAGTGCGTTTACACCCGAACCATAAAAAGGAAACTGCCGGAGAAAGGTTCAAAACAGAATTTCTATCGGAATAAACGTTCACCAGAAAATGGCACACCTTATCGCTGCGTTGAAATTACAGTCGTATTCTCAATAGTACGTTGACTAAGGAGCACATTTGAAGTAAGTAAAGATTTTAAATTATCTAAGGCAATAAAACTATACTCCTTAGTGCTTCTTTTGATTGATCTCTTTTCCATCCTTGAAAGAACTCGTTTCTTCGATTTTTAAAGAAAGTAGCAATTTGTTAGCGGTGGTAGTCATTTTTGAACATTGTCGTCCTTCAAGTATAATTGTTACTACGAACAAAAGAAAGTGTGAAAAACTGTGAATCCACGACTTTTTTAAAAGAGGGTTTCAGAAATGTCAAAAACCGGATGGAATGACGTTTCTTCTAAGGGTGGAATAAATAATGTTAAAAATTGCATAGAAATAAGCACCTATTCGATGAATTGGGCAAAATTAAGGAAGCCTCTAGCCCAGGTTCTACGATACATGGAAAGAGGATGCAAAGAGTTCCGTCACACATCCGCTACAGGGTGTGTGATGTACCTGCTCTCCAACACTCCTCCTCATACTGCATAGGGTGTTTTATGTACTTTGGACAGTGCGTTACTCGTGTATAATTTTGCCACCTCCATTTGATTTTACCGTAAATGGCCAAATTATATACGCGTAACGGTCTGTCCAAATTGCTTTGATCACCCTTATCGTAATATTTGATACGGATCTTTATACACTGACGAAAATTTATTCAAAAAGCTATCTTAGAAAAATAAAATGAAACCAAAAATCATACTTAAGTTCGATTAAATGTGAAGACTACACTGAAAAAAAAAAATATATATATATATATATATATATATATATATATATATATATATATACATATATATATATATATATATATATATATATATATATATATATATATATATATATATATATATATATATATATATATATATATATATATATATATATTTTCGTGTTTTTATCCAAAGCATGCCATAATTTTTGTCCCAGGCTTAATTTTATTTCCAAGGATATTTGAAGATGCAAACAAAGGATCGAAAAAAATTTTGCTGCACATATTTGCACTTTTTTTCAATATTTTTAACATTTTATTATAAGAAAAGCTAAAAATTATTCCAGGGAATAAACAAAAATCGCAAAATAATTCATATCATCATAATTATGTATGTTCTAATATTTCTAATAGTTTTTTTTGTGACGGTAATCGCATAAGTGGCCTATATGCATAATTAATAACAAAACCCATTATTTCGCTATACTGCCCATGTTCGCATAGTCGACGTAGCCACCAACACTATCTTTATTAAGAAAATGCGTTTTTGTGTTCCCGGCTGCAGTTTTGCATCTGTTAACAATTTTGAATCAGATAATCTGTGCGTTTTTAAATTAATAAGTTTACTTGAAAAGGTTTTTTGTGTCATGGCATATTTTTGTCAAAAAATGAGAAAGTGTGTTTGATGAACGATTATATGGATGAATTGGCGTTAAAACCTGGTCACTGTCATAGCAACCTGGTTTATCCGCTATATTATTGCTATATTATCAAATATTTTCGAAGAAATAAATGCTATTCACATGTCCAATGAATGAATTATTAGGTAAAGAATACATAGCAATGGAAAATGCAATTTGATCATATTGGCGCTTACGTTGACTAGTATAGGACCTATCAAAAGTATGTCGTAAAAACTTGTTTTTTTTATACAAAACGTCAATTTTGTACCACAAAACTCATACATAAGAACATGAGGTAACAAATGTATTTTAGTAAGTATTTTAAGTGTAGAACTGCTAGGGTTTAAAAAAGGCTCTTGTTCAATTACAAAATTAGCATTTATTAGATCATAATCAGAATCAACAAGAGCAATTTGTTGACAACAAATCCAACTAGAGAGTCTGGTTAAGACCAAATCGATCGTAAAAGGGTTATGTTATCAAATATGTGTGTCAGTCATGCTCGAAAGAACCTACAACCTTTTTAAGTCTTCATTTAATTTTTTAACTAATGCTAGTTCAACAATCATCCTACAACATGTGTTAGGTCACTTCGAGTGTTTTCTTGATTTATTTTTATTCGCAGCACGTTTACAATATTGTTGAGTACTTTGTTCTTGAACATCCTGATGTACGATACCTGTAATAACATTACTCGGAAACATGCTGTAAAGTAACAGCACTCCCTACCGCACGCATACTCTAGTGGTAGCTCTGGACTAGCAATGGTCGCTATCATCTTATGCTGTGCATATTTTATCGTTGACTTTCCTCACTACTGCACATATGTATGCATATTCCCAGCTGAGTGGTATGAGTTTATTTTCGTGCGCCAACATATGTCATATGCAGTCACATCGTTTGTCGTTGTCGTCATCATTCTCCTTTATTAGATCTGCCTTGCGTTGCAACAGCAACATCGTATCGCAGCTCTCTGCAGTCGTTCTTCCTATGGTTTTCCTCCTGTGTTATATCTAAGCCAGCCAGCAGCTATTCGCTCTAACGCTCTTGTTTACGACCATAAATATCCTCAAGTGAGTCACCACACCGTCGTCATCCAAATGTCCCATCAGTTCTCTAGATAGATGCAGCACAGTAGTTCAGCACTCTTGAGAATGCGTGGTTTGTTGACTCTAGGGTGCCACTCGACTGGACTGAATATCGGTAAAGAACGATGAGTGGATGAAATATTGTTAAATTGTCTTGTCCTAGGCTTTTGTCAATGTTGAAGGAGAAATTGTCTGTAACAAACTGACGAGTACGGTGGTGAATATCTGGTCATTGTGAAAAATCCTTCATTGTTCCGAGGTAGATCTGGGTTTTGTGAATTTATTTGTATACAATAATTTACAAGAGCTAAACATTCTGAAGTGACTTTATGCCAAACTAGTCTGTTTCTCGTAACACACCACCTACCGAGAAAAACAGATTGGAGAGTATCGAAGCTGATTCAGGAATGGATAGGTAAAGTCATAAATCAATAGAACAAGCACGACAACCAAATCTCTTTCACTTTCCAGGACTACGACTGATTTATCGACTTCCTGACTTGTAGTTACTTGACATTTTCGATGGTTTTATGCCAGATCGTACATACTGATATGAGCGTACAAAACGAAATCACAAGCATGGGCGTACCCAGAAGAGAAAGGAAAATATTATCAAAATAAATTCAACTTATATTGAGGCATCAGTAGAAAGAACAGCCAGAAACGTTTAACGACTGTAGTAACAGAGAAAAATGATAAATGGATAACAATGCTAGTTCGATTTCGGGTTGGTCCAGAATCTATTCTTAATAGAAAGTACTAAAAAGCGCAATATTGATAAACAAGCAAAAAAAAATCCATCACCTTATCGTAAAAAGCAGTTCTAGTCCAATTTTCTGACAAACTTATGAATAATGAAGTTGAGGTCGTTCGCCCCCTTGATATAAATCCAAGCTTCGCCCATGGCCACGAGACACATTTCGCCCTTATGATAAATCCAATGAGTCTGCCCAGGATTCATTGCGCCTGCACGTCGTCGCCCGAACATAATAAAATCAACGCAATGATCAGGCAGATTGATCTTCCGATAACTAGCGGTTGACATGTTGAAAGTTACACTTGACTCCACACACTGGAACCGTCGTCCATGTACGTACACAGCATGTAGTGCCACTCGAGCAATGACCAATCTCCCTGGCGGCATGTGGGGACAAATTAATCAATCACTGTTTCTTCCATATGGAGCCTTCTTGGTTGCAGGAAGAAGTGCAAACATCGCTGTGGTCACCAGAGGGTAGTTAGTAATTGTCAGATTTTATGCTGTTGTGCGGTCATTTACTTGCACCGAGCGGTTTTCTTTCTTTGGTCATGTGGAGAGCTTACGATGCACAGTGGTTCCGTTTGTTCTACGAAGCGGTCATAAAGCATCACAGGCAATATCTGATGGAAATTATCATCAATAATCGTAGAATAAAAGCGTATAACCAATCTTGCGTTTTAAATATGCTAAAATCCAATCCATTTTTAAATATTCGATATTGAAGCCTTGATTCCAACGAAAATAACTCTGACAGTAAGTTTGATTTTGACCCATGGGCGGTACCACTGTGCGATGGCTCCGAACCGGTACAGCGGCCGTGACATGACGTATTTGCAAGAGCGGTTACTTTTTGGGAGTCATACACAAGTGCGCGCTTGAACTGTTGACGAGGGGGTTGCCTGCCGGGTAACAACTCTGCTGCGGTACCTGTCGAAAACCAATAAGGTGTGAAGTACATGATGAGAAGGTAATTTATTAATAAACCAGTAGTGTGACTGGCGCAACGGGCGGCGATGAGATCGTTCCTTGAATAGAGTGCTTATATGCTAATTGTGGGGCTTTGGGCTTCGGCTTTTGCATTGTAGTCTGCGACGTGTGCGATTTCTGGGAACGGAATCGAGTGCTTGGAAACAAAAATATGATTTTCGTTTGTCCCAAAAAGAAGTGCGTGTTTCAATGTGTGTTTCTGTAATTTATTACTTAATTATCATGTTCATCAATAATGCATCTTCCGGCGTTACGCCCTAGTGTTCTTATGAGCACTTCCACAGTTTTGACTGTGGGCTTTCTTTGCCAATTTATCAATTTTGCGTGGATAGCACGAAATACTCGATGACTGAAAAGTCAAAAACTCAACCGGGCCGGGATTTGTAAAGATCAAGCTTTTGTATTCAGCCCTCAAGCTCTTCGTTAGATTATACTATGAACAAAATCTGTTCTTTGAATAATTTTACCTAGTTGACATTTTTTAGGAGACAAAATTGGATTGGAAGCAAGGATACTGCCCAAGTAAAATTGAAAGATAAATAACAATATGTTGAGCTGAAATGACTGTATTTAAGTTGCGAAAACAGATCATGCAGGCATTATTCTTTTTAGGCCCGCGTTCAGTGAAGAAATCTCAAATAGTAGAGTAAAGTGGGGCTAGAGTTTCTTTTTATTTCTAACTCAATTCAAAACAAAAGTTATTAATGCCATAGTAGTTCGAATGCTTTTCAAGTAAAATACATTCACTACAAATATCAAAAAAATCGATTAAGATTTGGAATAGTTATGACTATGTGTTGTTTTTTGATGTGAAAATTCTAATTTTTGGTCAACATTTCATTGCATGGAATCAAATAAAGATAAAATCCTATTCGATTTTTTATTTATGGGCGTTTCTAGGCCTATCATAAGGATGCTTCAAGGTATATTAGTTTTTTCATAAATGCTTGGTATCAATGTTTGGCCCATAGTGGGGTAAAAGTTCGAATCAGCGGGGCAAAAGTTCGTAAAATTTACAAATTGTCCGATATAGTTTTCGAACTGCCCCATATTTTCTTCAAATTTAACGAAAAAAATAACATTTTCACTATGTTTTGCAAAAAAAAAAATGCTTTTACAATTAACCCTGTTTGGAGCAATTTTTTGATGAAAATTAGTGTGTAGCTCTAAACATAAGTTTATGGCTGGTTTAAAGTATGTCTATAGTAAAGTGTCGATATTTTGGGTTTTTGTCAGCGAACTTTTGCTTAGATTCACACTAGATTCGAACTCTTGCCCAAAATGTCGTTTAAGACAATCAATTTTGAAACGGTTGTAACTGAAAAAGGTAATATTTTGACACAAGTTTGTTCGGCAAAATTATAGCCAATATGTTAAAGGTTCACTGTGTGGTATTTATTTCTTTTCAACTACTATTGTTTTTATAGAAATTTTGATTATATCACTAAGGTCGAACTTAGGCTCCTCCTTACTCTATTGATAGGCCGTTTGAATGCTTAAGACAGATAAGTGGCGAAAAATGACTTATGTTTGTGACAATATTTCACAATAAAATTTACGTTTACCGCTGTTCTCTAAATTGTTTTCATAAAATTGTAATCATATGAACTATAAATCTAATTACATCATGGAATTGTGCCAATGTTACAAAAGTAATTTGCGACATATTAAATATGTATATTTATAAGTTTTTAAAAGTTTTATTTTTAAAAATAGTTTTTATCGTCGGTAAAAAATACGCCGGGGCAAGATAGGCATATTTTTTTTTATTTGTTAATATCATTTTTAGAAAAATAGTTTTGTGTCAAGCTTACAACTAAATGTGGGTCTATAATTTCACACATTTACTTAATTTCTTACATGGTGCTCATCTCTGCACCCTTGGGGCTATTATTATTAATGTATTCAAAACAATTGGATTTTTTTTTAATCTGATTAAAGTTATGTTCCAGTTTATTAACAGAAGATTGTTGTATAACTATACGGTCAAAAAAGTATGAATTAAAATACCACTTTTAAATGATCAAATCTTCCGTAAATTTTTGGACAAGTATGTACTTTTGATGATATTTACGTTGTGATATTTTTTAGTTGATATTTTTGGCCGTCATATCAATTTAATGTTATTTATCAGAACTTCAAATAATCTATTGGAAAACTTCGATAAGAACGTCAAAAACAAAGGGTGCACATCTTGACCCATCTATCCCTATATGATGAATTGTTTGCATTCCATTCGAAAACGTTCTAATTTTCCAAATTGCAACGCTAGTAACGACTGAGTGTCTAGAAAATAGGAACTTTTGGGACCCTTTCCATGAAAAAAGAGAGACCAAATCCGAGCAAAGTTGAATGGCAAAATGATAACAAATCTTTTTACCTGGTTATCATCATTTGATAACTGATTTTGTTATCACCTTGGCTGAATTAACAGCCAACATAACAAAAATGAGAACTCAAATTTGTTTGTCGAATAACAAAGTAATAGTAAATTGTGTTATCACTAATTTCAAGTTGATAACTAAAT
Organism: Aedes aegypti; assembly: GCF_002204515.2. Classification (NCBI taxonomy): domain Eukaryota; kingdom Metazoa; phylum Arthropoda; class Insecta; order Diptera; family Culicidae; genus Aedes; species Aedes aegypti. The sequence goes on from NC_035109.1 coordinate 246,355,196, forward strand.
TTGCATTATCATATATTTTTGAATATTCTGATCATAAACCAAGGAAAATTTTTGAAAGATGAGTGTTTTGGATTAAACTCACGCTTCAAACAATGTTACAAAATTGTGTTTGACGAAAAGTCATTTTTGTTTAATAACACGTGCTTTATAAAAATGTTATTGGAAAGATGTGTGATAACATATTTTGTTATCAACTTGTTATCAAAAATGTCTCACGGATCCAATGATAACAAATTATGTTATCATTCAGTTATCATTGATAACATAATATCAAAATGATAACAGCGATAATAAAAGTTGTTATTATTTTGATAGCATCCAGTTATTCGATTTTGCTTGGAAACTGGAACCAAAAAGAAATCAAAAAGGAATAAAAAAAGAAAACGGAGTCTAATAGAAACTAGAAGATATTTGTTCCCTTGTTCATGGAATCAGACTATAAAGATTTCTATTTTTTTTATTCCTAGTGACATTACGACGAATAATACTGTTCGTTTTTCTGTATGCATTTTCCAATGATTTTCTCAAAGAATTTCATAAGAAATTATTTTAGGTATTTGCCCAAAGATTTGTATCTTCGGGTAAATACCTGAAATAATTTCTTATGAAATTTATTGAATAATGCATACAGTAAAACGAGCAATCCTATTCGTGGTAATCTTCTTCTTCTTGGCATTAACGTCCTCATTGGGACAGAGCCTGGTTCTCAGCTCTCTACAATTATTAACTGAGAGCTTTCTTTGCCAATGTTGCCATTTTTCGCATTCGTATATCGTTTGGCAGCTACGATAATACTCTATGCCCACGGGAATCAAGGAAATTTCCATTACGAAAAGATCCTGGACCGACCGGAAATCGAAACCAGACACCTTCAGCATGGCTTTGCTTTGTAGCCGCGGACTCTAAACACTCGGCTAAGGAAGACCACTCAACTCAGTGGAGCATCCGGTTTTTTTTTTGGAAAAATCTTTTGTTATGAACATATTCTATCATGAATTACTGCTTCAAAAAAAAAAATTCCATGATTGTTATCGAAAAGAATTCCAGGGTTTTTTCCTGGTTTAATAAAACTCCCTGATAATTCCAGTTTTACCAGTTTTTTCTGGTAGTATGCACCCTGTTGTAAGAGAAGTAGTTCATAATTGAGTTTTGCTCCTTCCTAGTAAAAAATAAGAATAATTGTGTGGTTCTCATTTAAATTTGAAGTTTATATTGAACATGTCTGTTTAAAGGTACATGTGAATACACTCTCCGGTCAACTTGCAGTGAATGTCATTTGGAGCAGCTCTGCTTTGATCAATTGATCTAATCATTCGCTCGAGCCTAGTGAATCTATTCCAAAAGTGGAACTTGGGCCCTCAGCAATCAGTTATTTTGTTCTAACTTTTTTTGATGGCTTTAGGAAATTTAATCGAATTGATTCCAAGAGATATCTTGGAATGCCATAGTCTTTCAGCTCTCAGTAGTAGTTTTTTCAGTTAAAATTGCTTATATCTTTTGGGTGACAAGAATCACACACATAGAAGATTATAAAAAAGTGCATTATTATTTTTTTAAGACCACATTATCGTAAGAAATTAGAATACTAAAAGTCTATTGGAAACATCTAGCAAAATAGGTAATCGGAGGAATCCTTAGATTAGTTCTTCGCGAAATTTGAAATGTTCCTTGGATAAATTTCTGTAAGAAGCACTGGATGAGCTTTTGGATTAATTCCTGAAGAATAATCTAAAAAAACATGCAATAAGGAGGAAGATTTGCATAAAATCCCAAGGTACTACTGGAAAAATACTTTTGGAAGCTTTAGAAGAATATCTGAAGGAATCTTTATCCTTCCAGTTGTCACCACCAAAAGCAGCGCGTTTGTGCTGTGTACGGAAACCGAGGTTTTTTTTATACCATTTACTATGTGTCATAGTAATGGTCAAGGGTCGAGACATGCAGAGAATCATGCCATATCCATGACGTACGAAAAACTTCCATTTCAAAGATTCGAAACACTATAACTGAATGTTTCGAATTTTCGTTAGAACTGAGTAACTTTTTGAAGACATGTCTGGAAATTTTCGTAACAATATCAAAGGAGGAATTCTTTAAAATAAAACGTCGAGAAACCGCTTTATGCATTTTAAAACAAAGATTTGTAGAAAACCTTGCAAGAATAATAGATGGAATCTTATCAGAAATTATTGAAGGGATTTGTGAAGAAGTCCCAGAGAAATATGAAAGAATTATTGAGGTCTTGTGGTGTCTTGAATTCTTGAACAGCTGGAAAAAATAACGGAGAAAAACCTTGGATGAATATTTTAAAGGAATATTATAAGCATTCTATGGGTATTCCTTGAAAGAATTCGGGGAAGGGAGCTCCGGAAAAAAATCCTGCAGGAAAATCTATAAAAGTTCGTTGAGGGAAGTGTTTTCAGTAGCATCTGAGAGAATTCCTGGAGTTAGCCTCAAAAGTAATGTACAATCGATCTCCATGAAATACCAAATTATACGTACAGTTTTCGCGTGTATTCAGTATCTGTGTGCGGTCAGTCAATAATCATATATTGTTTGAATTAATTATTTCCCAAACATGCATCTGAGAAAACCATAAAACCAGTTGAATCGATAAAATTCTTCCCAGAACTTCAAACGGCTCCGGATATCCAAACGCGGCAGAAGCCATTAACCCGCTCATAACTCGACCCTCGAGCAACGAGTACCCATAAATCAAAGTTTTTCATGTTTACTCAGCCGGGCTCTGCACGGTACCACGACGACGACTGGCTTGGAGGTGCATATCTGTACCACTATACCTACCGCCATCGCAGCACAACAACGGTGAGTTTATGCACTCATCGACCTCATAAAGTTACAACTCTCGACATCCCAGGGGCTATAGACAGAGCCCCTGGCAGGGCCGCACCGCCAAACAAGCAACAGCCTCAGGTGGCCACAAATGTCAAAACTGTTGCTCAATAATTGGTTACCCATTGCTTACAACAGTAAGTCAGCCGATAGATTGTATTCATTCCGTGTAGTATATATAGACCAAGCATTACTATCTCTGGAATCCATTAATCTTTTCGGTGCGCAAGTGTGAATCGATAGCTACAATTGAACTTCAACGCGAATAGAATGCAACGAAGCATGGTAACTATCTGTCAGACACTGCAAACTGCTAACTAACTATTATCTACGTTGCATTTCTAGCCCGAAGCGGTGAGAATTTTGTGCGCAATCCACAATTTTGTTTCGGTTAAGGTTCCGCGCCACGAGAGGCGTTTGCGTTTCTGGGAACATTCAAATTATTACTCCCTACTTCGAATGCGTGCCAGATCTGTTACCATCTAGTTAGTAAACACTGCATTATGTGGTGTTCAGAAAATGTCAACGAAGCAAAAACAACGACGACCGAAACGATGGTAGTAGGGTGGAGGCACAAAGGTTTGGCCAGCCTAAGAAGGAATATATTCGAAAAAAAAATGAGTAGCGACGGTTTTCTCACAAACTCAATACCTTTTCCGTGAGAGCTGTGGAGATGCAGAGATATACTCGGTATACTAGTAACTCTTGATTTGTGCACATTGAGAAAAACAAATCATTGAATCTCTGTGCAACTTCGATTGGTCTAGTCATTCACAGAGTAGCATCAACGAATTGTACGGTAGTCCATGCTCATGCTCAATGTTACGATGAAGAGAAGATTCTCCTCTATCTTACAGTGGTGATAGTTTTGATCATGGCCCATTTATTTACCATTCGGTTACCAATGGCTTTTAGGGCGGAATCATAAATTATGCAAGGTTATGCGCCAAAAGCGGTGCTTCTACCCTAGCGTAAAGAAAGGCGGCGTCAAATCATCATCATTATCAACAACATGCGCACGTTCAATCCTTATCTACCTAGTAAATTCTCCCATTTGGAAAAAGGGGAAGATCTCAGCGTGTGGGAAAAAATCCCATGTTCATTATAGCGTACTTTCATTTCACATTTACGCATCATGAATTTCACATTTGGGGTGAGCAAAGTGCAATGCACACGGCACGGTATAAATATGAGAAGGTGCATTGACGCGTAGGTTCTTGCGTGTGCAATAGTAACTGGTGCATCTGCGTGTATTTATTTTACGGGTACTGACAGACCTAATTTCACACGCTACAGTACTAGGAAGTTGTCACCTCGAAAACTGGAGTACAGACAGCTGCGAGTGTGACGTATTTCAGTTCAATCTAGCTTTGAATGCAGTTATAGTCGAGTACTATTGAACTCAAAGGGGTTTTTCACTTTTTCAATTTATTTTTGTTAAAAATAAATAAATTATTTAAATTTTTAGCAATTTTTCAATGTTTGCCTACCATGTACCTTGTTAGCTATAGCGTAGCATCACGCCATTACCAGGCGTATTGTAGAGCTATATCTTCGTCGGCCTTGGGTGATACTTGAACATTGAGGGTCATAAGGACCTTTTCCATTGCGTAAAGCCCGCATATTCGTGGTCTTCCACGAAGCTGTCTGCCTCTACCTGGTTCCCCGCTGAATATTATTTTCGCAATTCTTTTTCCTGACACTCGTACTAAGCGACCAACCTACTGAATACTGCCGCAGTTTTTTCACGCTTAATAACATTCACATCTCTATGCATGGAGCCGGATCCTATTCTTGGCACTTTTGATTCACTTTGGCAGTGGGGTTCTTTGAAAGCTACTGAGCTCATATTTAGCCACAATAGGCGTCGTATTGAATAGCTTCTCATTGCATAGTTTCAGACGATTCGCCTGAGTAATACCCCTATTACCAAAGTGAATCATGGAAGTGCCCTAGTGGCTCTGCACCCCACTTGATATAACTCGTGATTCATGCGTATATTTCCTAGTTTTTTCTTCAACAACTTCAAACACATCCCCATCAAACACTACCTCAGCACCAACACCACTAGGCCTACCTCTATCTCTACATTTCCTTCCCTAATCCTAAGTTACGGTAAAGATGGACGTAGCCGGGAATAGCAATATTCATGGTTTTGGTATTCTTATTTAAGATTGGATCAAGGCTTATTCCCTAGCCTTGTTGCTGAAAACATTTTAGATGAGATTATCAAAAGAAAAAATTATTAATATTGCTAGTATCCAATCTACGAAGTATACCGTAACTACGCTAACGCTAATTTTCGCACTTCTAGCAAAGCTAGAAACTTTCACTTTCCTTGGCTAACTGGGATGCTAATGAGCTTTAGGCTCTGTAGTTTTTTTTTCAATTTCTCATCGTAATAGGCTATTTTTCATCACGACAATCTGTCATGAAACAGCCTACTTTCCTGCACTGAATTATGCAGTGTGGTGATAGTCATGAAATCAGTTGGTATTACAGTCGCCTCTCCACATCTCGATATCGAAGGGACCATCGAGATAGGGAGAGATCGAGACAAAGAACACATTTTTGATGAATACTAGATTGAAAAACACTCCGTTGCCAAGAAAATAATACACAATCAAACGTCATTTTGCGCTCCTAATTTGTTTTGAATCCCCAAACTTTGGTCTAGTAACCTTCGATATTGGTCATATCGACATATGGAGAGAAAATTGAGAACGGAAAATCAACTGAAACACATCGAGATATGGAAATATCGATATAAGGAGGATATCGAGATATGGAGAGAGAAAATGTATCCAGACTGAAGGGGCTTATGAAATCGTCGACATAGGGAGAGATATCGAGAAGTAGAACATCGAGATGTGGAGAGTCGACTGTACTTCCTTATTGATGCCTCTACGCCATTTCGTCATCTCTGGCTGCGATTTGTCTCTGCTCCGTCACTTACATTTTGGAGCCGACCACACGCCTGGGCCATGTGAGACTTTTTTATGATAGATGCTCCTGTGCTTGTTGGTTCTCTGGACTTTACTGCGCTGCTCGTCATGCTCTTCGGGTGGACCAGTTGGATGCCGAGGTCGGTCTTGCGATCCCTTGAGGGGTGACTTCCGGTACGCAAGCTCCCCGACGACGCAAAGCCGGCGATTCGTCGTAATCGATACTACTCGGCCTAGTTCCCGACGGTGAAGCTATCCTACTCCGATGGACAGTTTCCCGACGGTGTAATATCTCCCGAAACCGGTAACGTTACGTATTGTTCTTATTCTGTTATTGGCCGGTAGAGTGGCGAAGTCCCCCCAGCAATTCAAGGTTGGAGGATGGCTTCCGGTTCACTGGCGCTGCGACAACTCAAGCCGGTGCCTCGCTACGGACTTCTCAGAATATTACCCGGCGATGGATCTATCCTACTCCGCGGAAAATTTCCCCGACGGCGGTAGATCTCCCGAACCGATGCTATCCGGGCAGATGCCGAGGTTGGTCCTGTGATTCCGGTGGAGAGAAGCTTCCGGTACACAGGCGCCCCGGCGACCATTTGCCGGTGCTGTTTGGCGATCTACTCAGCTAGTCGCTGGCGGAGAATCTAGCCTATTCCGACTCGATGGTAGTCGGTATGGTGTCGAAGTCAGTCCTGCGATACCTACGCGTTGACACATTTTCTGCACGATGTCGTCGGGGTTTATATCTCTGTCGCCGCTTACGAGCATTTCGTTCCGTACTTCTGCGTAGCTTAGGCAGTCTAAAACTACATGTTGCAGTGTCTCGTCGATGTTTGGGCAGTCTGGTCAGTGTGGCGACTCTGCATACCCGAATCTATGAAGATACTTTCTGAAACATCCATGACCTGATAGGAGCTGTGTCAGGTAGAAGTGCTTTCTATTCATTCACGTCGACAGGTTTGAGATGAGCCGGTGGGTCCATCTTCCTTTCTCCGCACAGTTCCACTCGTGCTGCCAACTCCCCATAGATCCGACTCTGGCCATCTTCCGTACGTTTCTGACGCCTATTTCGTTGGTAGCACTCAATATCCGCTCATCCAGCCTTCGATTGCATCAATTGTTTCCTTCACTGACATCTCCACTTCTTCCAGCGTCTCGCCCATCACACATCATCACATCATCAGTGACACATCATCCACAAAACCAACAATCTCATCCTTCCTGGGTAGCCGCAGTGTCAAGACTCCATCGTACATTCAGTTCCAAAGAGTTGAACCGAGGATGGAACCTTGAGGGACACCCGCTGTCATTTGCTTTGACTTCTGCCCTTTATTTGTTTCGTACTCCAGGATTCTGCTCTGAAAGTAGCTCTTCAGGATCTTGTACAGATAGTTGTGAACCTACATTCTGTGCAGTGCTGCGGCAATGGCCTCCGAACTGACGATGTTTATTACGTTTTTCACATCTATCGTGAACACGACGCATTATCGATTTTCTCTTCGTTTCTGCTTCGACACCTTTTCAGCACGCTCGAGTACTGCTCGAATTGCGTCTACCGTCGATAAGCCTTTGCGGAATCCAAACTGCATATGAGACAACCCACGCTCGCTCTCCGTACACTTTGTCAGCCTGCTAAGGATGATTCTTTCCAGCAGTTTCCCGAGAGTATCCAGCAGGCAAATGGGCGTAAACGAGGCTGGATCTCCCAGTTTCTGACCCTTCCATATTCCTGGAAAGTTACCTTTGTCAAGGCACTTCTGCAATACCTTGCTGAACATGTCCGGATATGCCAGGATGGCAGTTTTCAACGCTACGTTCGGTATTCCATCTGAACCGGGGACTTCCTTCGATTTTAGTCGTTTCGCCGCTTCTACAAGCTCGTCGTTAAACACTCGCCTATCTTCGTTGTCACTTTCTTCAAAGGCACGAAGGCCTCCACCACTAACCTGCGATCGATTCCTATAAGGTCGTCCGCAAAGCCAAGGAGCATGTGCGACCGTGTGATGATAGTGCCGTTTCTCTGCACACCAGATCAACTAATAGCGAGTGCAATGTTGGACAGTAAATTCTAAAAAACTTCTCTATTTTCACTTCGTCTAACGTCACAAACTAGGTTAAACCTCATTTGCAATCCGAACACTTAATTTCAAACCATCCAGCGTTACCCGTATCAGCTTTATTAGTTTTACCGGAAAGCCATGTTCATACATTATCTGCCACAGCTCATTTATTTTTACTGAATCGTACGCCGCCTTGAAAGCAATAAAGAGATGGTGAGTCTGCAGGTCATACTCCAGGAATTTAACAAAGATCGTTCGCAAGGTTAACATATGGTTGTCGAGTGGCCCACAGGAAAACCGGCTATTCACCGAGCTCTTAAGCGGTCTCAGTCTGTTATACAGGATGGCGGCAGTATTTTGTAAGCCGAATTCAGCAGGGTAATCGCTTCGTTATTGGAACACTCCTGCCTGTGCCCTTTCTTGTAGATTGGGCGTATGAGGCCATCCAACCATCGGATGGGCATTTCTTCGTCCTCCCATACCTTCAGAAGCAGGCGGTGGATCGAGATGCTCAGTTCCGTGCTTGAGAAGCTCAACCGGGATCTCGTCCTTCTCAGCAATCTTACAGTTCTTCAGCTCGCTGACAGTCTTTTTAACCTCTTCTATGGTCGGTTGGTCCACAGCTCGATCGTCAATGTTCACCTTGTTTCTTGCCTCATTTCCATTTTCACCGTTCAAAATTTCCTTCCACCTGGCATCCACCACCGTTTTATCGGTCAGCAAATTCTCTTCTCGATTATATTCCATGGCGGTCACTGGTACGGTATGGTGCGGCGCGTCATTGACCGTTGCATAGAATCTCCGCATATCGTTCGTGTTCATGCTATTTTGAGTTTGATAACCACACTTTCTTCGTGCTCTATTTTCCTTTTGCGGGGATTCGCTTTTCTTCGGCTCTTGCTGCCCTGTACTGCGCTTTGTTCTGGCGGGTACAGGCCACAAACATATGGGTTCTGACGATATTCTTCACGTCTGTCACTTTTTGGCACTCTTCATCGAACCAGTCGTTTCGCCTTCATCGTTGACCAGTTCCAATCACTTCCCGCGCCGTTGTGGTCACAGTTTCGTGGATAGGGTTCCATAGGTTGTTTACATCTCCAGAAACGTTGATTCTTCCCAACTGTTTGTTGGCGGTACTGTGCAGCTACTAGCCGACAAGCGTTGGATATTGAAGCGTAGCGTTCAGTTAATTCCGGTACTCTTGACGCTAGATAACCGCGCCCGAATTTTCAGCTACAACGAGATAATGATTAGAGTCGATATTAGAGCCTCGAAAGGTCCTGCTATCCATGGCATCTGAGCAATGTCACCCATCAACCAGCACGTGGTCTAGTCGGGATCAGACATCGTTTCTTTGTTTCGCCAGGTGTGTGTTGTTGATATTTTTATGTGCGAAGTAGGTACTGCTATCCCTCTAGCAGCAACGAAAGCCTTGGAAGAGAATGAATGCTTTTCGTTCCAATGACGGGTCGGAAGAAGTCTTTTTTCTCGATCTGTGCATTTGCGTCGCCGATGATCATCTTGAAATCATGTTTTAGGCACTCTCCGTAGACCTTATCTAGGTTCTCATAAAACTCATCTTTCATGTCATCGGACTTATCTTTCGTTCTCGCATATTTGTATGCTGATCAGGCTGCAGTTGAAGAGCTTGCTCTTCATTCTCAACACACAGATTCGATTGCTTACCGGAATAAATCGCTTTATCTGCTGAGGAAAACCCTTCAGTGTACATATCTTCTTGTTCTTCTTTTTGGCGTAACGTCCCCACTGGGACAGAGCTTGCTTCTCAGATTAATGTTCTTTTTTGTTATTGGGTTATACACTGAGACCTTTCTTTGCTAATTAACCATTTTTGCTTGTGTTTATCGTGTGACAGGTACGAAGATAATCTATGCCCTGAGAAGTCGAGATCATTTCCTTTAGGAAAAGATCCCCGATCGACGGGATTCAAACCCACGACTCTCAACTTGGTCTTGCTGAATAGCTGCGCGTTCACCGCTACGGCTATTAAGGCCTCCGTCAGTGTACATAGTATTTTTTCTATTTATCATTGTATAAAGCAAAAGTATTACGAATCATTGACGACGAGATTTATTTTTTTTTTTATCTCAACGCCTCGTCAAAACATTGCCTTCCTGAGTGAAACCAACAATCTCAAATGTTCCCACATTGCTGTCCGCCCTCGTCTTAAGATAAGTGAAATTGGCTTTATCTTTTACGCGAACAATATCAGTCACACCCAGAAGTGAAAACTATAACAACTATTTAATTGCGATTTAACTCAATGGCAATGGCGCCTTAAATAGAAATCACCGACCATTGCGATAAGCAGCGAAACTGTTTGCGACCATTACGAATGTCAAAGATCCGCCTTGACCGCGCGCATGTAGGGCTGAAGCTGAAGCTTGTTATTGTTTTAGCAGCTAGCCTGAACTTTCGAACAATTTTCTCCTCCGTCACCGTCTTATGAACAGTAATAAAATTATCATGGATCTGGCAGGGGTTACAAACATAGTTAGGGCACTATCTCGCGCCCACTTCGACCTCAGGGAGCGCGCAATTTTTCGCATCATATTTTTTTACAACTCAATTTATTATAAGTTTATCACAAGTGCGGAATCTGACTTGTTCCGCGGAATTGTGGAACTAGCGCCCGGGGAGATTTGATCGTGTCGGACTAAGTTGTAGCACCAGCATCAGCAGTGTGATATTCCTTATGCCTTGGCCCGCTTCGGACATGGTCTCTAGTATTTTGTTGGGGGCTATTTTGTCGGGAAGTGCGACAGCGATGACAAGCGCCGGAATGACGGTGATGATTAATAGCAAAGTCTTGAGCTTCACATCGCCATCCGCCGGGGATGATTTGTTTTTGATGATGCATAAATCTCTAACATGGTTAGCAATTATTGTGCTGTGTTACTATAGTATACTGATAGAGAGATATCGTTCAGAAGCTTGAGTTGCAAGAGCTACAATGTTTACAATAGTATGAGCTACTTTTCAAGGTACAAAGACGGTTTCATGCTGCAGTGATAAGTGATGAAAACGATAGAAATTATTAAAACGGACAAGATCGTTAAGAATCTCGCTTTTTTCAATTTGCGATCTCTAGAGCAAATGTACCATTAGTGCGCCGTCAATCTATGTGACATAAAAGCAACTTTCATAAAGAATTTCTTCATGTATTGGTGCACCACATATCCAACACTTCTACATATTCTTCAGGAATGTATACACCCGAAAATCTTCAGATCTTCAGAGATCTTCAGATCCATTTTCTTCTACACATTCCTTGCAAGATTCGTTCAGCTTTTTTCTTCTCAAAATTTTGAGCAATTTCTCAAGAAATTATATATTCTCCGGATTCTGTCAAAAACTGCAGATATATACCATCTACAATTCCACCACGGAACATTTAAGACCTTCATCCAGAAAATTCTCTAATTTCCGTCAAAATTTCTTCCACCCTAGCTTTAACTCTATCACAGCTTCCTAGGCTCTAAGAGAATGATTCCCTAACTAATGTTTGCCTTTCAGAAATGTTGACATATTACCTCAGATAAATGAAATTTCTCGAGGGATTTTTCCTCTTTATGTTTCCTAGAGTACCTTTACGGAATCTTTAATAAATTACTTAAGAACATCGAAAACTTCCTACAGTGATATCTGCACATATACCTACAGAGAAACGTGAGCAAATCAAACAAAATTTTAGTCAAAAAAAATAATTTCTATTGAAGTTCACTTAAGAACTCTTTATGTCCCTCCGTGCAAAAATATGTCTTCCTAAAAAAGAGCGGTTGCGAGCTCATTTCTCAGCCATCAGACAAAAATATTACAATTAATTTCACCGTTGGAAACATTCAAGACCAGCATTGCAGGGAAAAATATCAAACAGAGTCGTAGCAAGGCAAATGAAGAATGGGGGCTTCCCCTTTTGGAATGTTTACCAATCCTATAAAAATATTTCGATGATTATGATTCTCTATTCGACACTTCTAGTGTAGATCTTCAATAGAAAAATACTAAACATGGTCGTAGCTAGAATAAACAGAAATAAAGGCTTCCATTAAAAAATTGCTTAAAATTTTCAAAAAAAAACATTCATGGCTCTGCAATGAACAAATCGATTTTGATTTTATTTTACCATTTGAATGCTTAAAGTTATGTCATTCAGAGAAAAATAATATTACACATAGTCGTAGCAAGATATTAGGTTTTTCAGGGGTATGCCCTATTTGTTGGTCCCATTGGCCTGCAAACCAAAATTCAAAGCGATGACATGTAGTTTTTTCACAAAAGTTCACAAGTGTAGTTCACAAAATTGATTGTGGATGTCAAGTTAATAAATTCGAATAGAGATATACATTTTTGAAAACACTCAAAATTTATTTTATCTAAAAACTGCGGAAAAACATTTTTTTCGCCTATTTGTCTGTAGCTCAAAGCATCGCATGTAGTTTTTCGACATAAAAATAATTGCAGTAGTCAAATGAAGATGTATGAATAAAACAATAAAGTTCTGATTACACTCAAATTTTATTTTACCTAAGAAAGTGCTAAAAAAAGCAATGACATCAAATTTTTTCGACTTCACTTTCTCCATAGCAGTTAAATAAACATGTTTGAAAAAATATGTTTTTTAATTACACAATTCCAATCTTGTGCCTTAACCTAAAATTACACTCTAAACCAATATGCAGGTTTTTGACACTAAATAGATTGTAGAAGCCAAAAGGGTCGTCAAATTTTTAATAAAATCTTGTTTTTTATTCAATAACACGATAAAGATTGTTCTTGCTAATATTTTGGAAAGTTTTCGCGCTCGAATAACGGCTATATCATATTTAAAATTTAATTTCACAAATGAGTCCAAACTTGAATCTTGACCCTTTTGATCATGTTTGACATTCGTTAAGTCGACAAAAACGCCACAGGGGTTCAATTTTTGAACACTGGAGTTGCTCCTATCTGACATTTCGGAAGGGACACGAAAAATGAAGTACACCCAAAATTGAAGTTTAAACCAAGGGGTGAAACAAATCTAAATAAAATTGTTTTTGACCATAAACAAACGAAAATTTGAGTAAACGTGTGTTTCTGTCCTAAACTTAAGCGTTTGGTACTAAAATTGAGACAAGGCTTTAGGACCCTATTGAACATGTTTGAGTGGAAGTAAAATGTTTGATTACACTCATAATTTATTTTACTTTAAACTGTAATATTCATAGTTTTTAAGTAAAATAATAGGGGCCCAGATAGCCGTAGCGGTAAACGCGCAGCTAATCAGCTAGACCAAGCTGAGGGTCGTGGGTTCAAATCCCACCGGTCGAGGATCTTTTCGGATTGGAAATTTTCTCGACTTCCCAGGGCATAAAGTATCATCGTACCTGCCACACGATATACGCATGCAAAAATGGTCATTGGCATAGTAAGCTCTCAGTTAATAACTGTGGAAGTGCTCACAAGAACACTAAGTTGAGAAGCAGGCTCTGTCCCAGTGGGGACGTAACGCCAGAAAGAAGAAGAAGAAGAAGTAAAATAATATATTGTTGGTAGTTTCTCAGATAATATAATTGAGTGTAATCAAAAACTTCTATTTTTACTCAATAATGTTCACTTGACTTGTATAATCAGTTCAATGTCAAAAAACTACATATCCTTGCATTTTGATTTAGTGGCATAAAATTTGAAAAATGGGATTAATCATAGTTTTTTTTTTAAATATATGAAATTTTGTGCAATCTAATATGGTAATATCTACTCAAATATGTCAACACAATTTCTACTAGTAAATTTATAACGAAAATTTGATTTATAGGCAAGCAGGCTCATGAAGAAGGTTTTTTTTAGTTTCTTATGTGAAATAAATTTTGAGTGTATTCAAAAATTTCTATACCTTCTTTAACATATTTACTTAACTTCTACAATCAATTTGATTAAGATAAAAAAACAAAATATTATAACTTTGATTATTTCTAAATTTCATGTAGTTTTTTAAAGGTCAAATATTAATCTGTAGTGTAATCAAAAATTTGCATTACTTTTTTGACATATTAACTTGACTTTTAAAATCAATTTTATGTTGAAAAAAACTTATAAACTATTGATTTTAGTTTTTATATACAAGTACTCTCCCTATTTTAGTTTTCTTTGAAAATGAATTGCTAATATTTTTTATTTAAGACAAGAAAAAAATTTTGTTAGAGAAACTTCTTTTCCATTATTATTATTATTTAGTTGGTGTTACATCAATTAATTTGATAAAACCTCGTTAACGATGTTACGCCAATTTACTCGGTCCAAGGCTGTGTCTCTCCAACCTCGATTTTGGCCCACGTTCTCCAGATCTTGTTGCACCTGATCAAGCCACCTCGCTCGCTGTGCTCCCCGCCTTCTTGTGCCAACCGGATTCGACGCTAACACCATCTTTGCAGGATTGTTGTCCGGTAGTCTTGCAACATGCCCTGCCCAGCGCACCCTTCCGGCTTTAGCAACCTTCTGGATACTTGGTTCGCCGTAGAGCCTAGCGAGCTCGTGGTTCATTCTCCGCCGCCACACACCGTCCTCCTGCACTCCGCCAAAGATCGTTCTAAGCACCCTTCGTTCGAACACTCCAAGTGCTTGCAGGTCCTCTTCCAGCATGGTCCATGCTTCATGTCCATAGAGGACCACCGGTCTTATAAGCGTTTTGTACATGGTACATTTGGTGCGGGGGTGAATCTTTCTCGACCGCAGCTTCTTCTGGAGCCCATAGTAGGCGCGACTTCCACTGATGATGCGTCTCCGTATTTCACGACTAACGTTGTTATCAGCCGTTAACAAGGATCCGAGGTAGACGAACTCATCAACCACCTCAAAAGTATCCCCGTCTATCGTAACACTGCTTCCCAGGCGGGCTCTGTCGCGCTCGGTTCCGCCTATCAGCATGTACTTTGTTTTTGACGCATTCACCACCAGGCCGACTTTTGTTGCTTCACGTTTCAGGCGGGTGTAGAGGTCTGTCATCGTTCCAAATGTTCTGCCGACAACATCCATATCATCCGCGAAGCAAACAAATTGGCTGGATCTTGTGAAAATCGTACCTCGGTTATTGAACCCGGCTCTCCGCATGACACCTTCTAGCGCGATGTTGAACAGCAGGCACGAAAGTCCATCACCCTGTCGAAGTCCCCGGCGGGATTCGAACGAACTGGAATGTTCGCCCGAAATCTTCACGCTATTCTGCACACCGTCCATCGTTGCTCTTATTAGTCTTGTGAGCTTCCCGGGAAAGCTGTACTCGTCCATGATTTTCCATAGCTCTTCGCGGTCGATGCTATCATAAGCCGCTTTGAAATCGATGAACAGGTGATGCGTTGGGACTTGGTATTCACGGCATTTCTGGAGGATTTGCCGTACAGTGAAGATTTGGTCCGTTGTCGAGCGGCCGTTGATGAAACCAGCTTGATAACTTCCCACAAACTCATTTGTTATTGGCGATAGACGACGGAAGATAATCTGGGATAGCACTTTGTAGGCGGCATTCAGGATAGTGATCGCACGATAGTTTTCACATTCCAGTTTGTCGCCTTTCTTGTAGATGGGGCATATGACCCCTTGCTTCCACTCCTCCGGCAG
This sequence comes from Aedes aegypti, assembly GCF_002204515.2. NCBI lineage: Eukaryota > Metazoa > Arthropoda > Insecta > Diptera > Culicidae > Aedes > Aedes aegypti. The sequence continues at coordinate 246,370,674 of NC_035109.1, forward strand.
CTGTTCGGTTTCCCAGATTTTGACAATCAGCCGGTGCAGACAGGCGGCCAACCTCTCCGGGCCCATTTTGATGAGTTCAGCTCCAATACCATCTTTACCAGCGGCCTTATTATTCTTGAGCTGGCTGATGGCATCCTTAACTTCCCTCAATGTGGGGGCAGGTTGGTTTCCTTCATCCGCCGTGCTGACGTAGTCACTTCCTCCGCTGTCGTGACCCTCGTCGCCTGTGTTCTCCGTGCCATTCAGGTGTTCATCGTAGTGCTGCTTCCACCTTTCAATCACCTCACGTTCGTCCGTCAAGATGCTTCCGTCCTTATCCCTACACATTTCGGCTCGCGGCACGAAGCCTTTTCGGGATGCGTTGAGCTTCTCGTAGAACTTTCGCGTTTCTTGAGAACGATGCAGCTGTTCCATTTCTTCACATTCCGCTTCTTCCAGGCGGCGCTTTTTGTCCCGGAATAGTCGGGTTTGCTGCTTCCGTTTTCTTTTATATCGCTCCACGTTTTGTCGCGTTCCTTGCTGCAGCATTGCAGCCCGCGCTGCATCCTTCTCCTCCAAAACCTGCCTGCATTCATCGTCGAACCAATCGTTACATGTCCTCCTTTCCACGTACCCGACGATGCTCTCGGCTGCGTTGTTGATGGCTGCTTTTATGTTGCTCCAGCAGTCCTCAAGAGGGGCTTCGTCAAGCTCGCCCTCTTCCGGCAACGCTACCTCGAGATGCTGCGCGTATGCGGCAGCGACGTTCGGTTGGGCCAGTCGCGCTAGGTTATACCGAGGCGGGCGTCGATACCGTACATTGTTGATGACGGATAGTTTTTGGCGCAGTTTCACCATCACTAGATAGTGATCAGAGTCGATGTTAGCGCCACGATAGGTTCTGACGTCGGTAATATCGGAGAAGTGCCGTCCATCGATCAAAACGTGGTCGATTTGTGATTCCGTCTGCAGTGGTGATCTCCAGGTGTATCGATACGGGAGGCTGTGCTGGAAGTAGGTGCTGCGAATGGCCATGTTCTTGGAGGCGGCAAAATCTATCAGTCGTAGGCCGTTCTCGTTCGTCAGCCGGTGGGCGCTGAACCTTCCAATCGTCGGTCTGAACTCCTCCTCCTGGCCAACCTGAGCGTTCAAATCACCTATGATGATCTTGACGTCGTGGCTTGGACAGCGGTCGTACTCGCGTTCGAGCTGCGCGTAAAATGCGTCCTTGTCATCATCAGTGCTTCCGGAGTGAGGGCTATGCACGTTTATGATGCTGAAGTTGAAGAACCGGCCTTTGAGCCTCAACTTGCACATTCTTTCGTTGATCGGCCACCACCCGATCACACGCCTTTGCATATGACCCATCACTATGAAAGCTGTTCCCAGCTCGCGTGTATTGCCGCAGCTCTGGTAGATGGTATGATTACCTCTAAACGTTCGCACCATCGAACCTGTCCAGCACACCTCCTGCAGCGCTACGATGTCGAAACCGCGGATCTTCAGTACATCGGAGAGTATGCGTGTGCTTCCGATGAAGTTGAGAGATTTGCAGTTCCACGTACCGAGTTTCCAATCGCTAGTCCATTTCCGTCGCTGTGGTCTTTGCCGATTGTTCCGGTCCGTATTCTCTCGTTGACGTTCCTGTGCTAGTGTACTTTTACGGCTGGCTTGCAGGGCCTGACACCAACCCCCTAGATTTCCGGAGGACCATTCCCCCTATATGTTCGGAGGGCCATAGTGCGCAGTTTAGCTTAGAGTCCTTCTCTGGCACTCGGACGATGATCAGCCGCCCCTGACATGGGGAACAGACGCTGTTGTGAGCCGCTCCTAACATGGAGTACAGACGCTCAAGGTTTGCAGAAGCAAACCCCCCCTTCCCTGTCAGCATACGACCAAAGTTCCCACCGGGGGTTGGTTACCCGATCTTCCCTAAGGTTACTCGTACCCCGGCCAGTACCGCGAGGAGGTAGGGATAGGAGTTGCTGGGCAAGAGGCTAAGGACCGCACAGAGGGGTCTATTTTATTCCTTCAGGTACGCGAGGTACCAATGGTACGCCATGCCCAGCCATTTACCAACCATTAGAGTGTCTATTTTGCGATATACGGAAGGTTGGCAGTAAATATAGTTGCCTTCTCTGAGAAATTTTCTTATGAAAATAAAAATGACCCCAAACAATGCTTGAGATCATATTGAAAACTAATTTTCTAACTAACTAAATATCAAAACTGAGAGCACAAAAATGTTCCCATGAAATCAAATTGAAAATTATTTTTGCTTTCAGTTACAAATTGAAAACTGTGTTTGCTATTATGGAGGGCAAATTGAGAATTATTCGATTGATGTTGAAACGAGTCTGCGGCTTAATTGATGCTTAATTTTTATATTTCTGTAGTTTTTATACATAATGTACGAGTTAATTTATAATTATATAAAATGAAAACATAACCATCAAATTTAAAATGATAACAAATATCGCCAAAAGCAGTGCGCTGATGCTGTGTATGGAAAAAGATGTTTTCCGAAAGATTTTCCTACATGCGTTGTATGAACTAAAACAGTGCGACCACTGAAGTGTTTCCTTCGATGGTTTCCACAATCCATCACTTTGTCGGGAATCAGAATCGAGTTTCTTTAGATAGTTTCGTGTTTAATTCCGTGTTTTCATAGAACTCAACGGCATGGCTGCAGTAATCATCTTTGCCGTCATCGAAAATAGACGAAAAGAGTAACACTGTACAATGGATTTTGGATTGAAAAATCACCTATACACTTTGTGTATTACTGCTATAATTCCTCATTAGAATCACACTTATCACAAACGAATGAAAAACTATTTGGATGGCGTAGTACCAGACGACTCACCAGCGAAATCGCGTAAATATGCATCACGCAGAACGCAAAAAAAACGTGACAGCCAGATGAAAACACAACAGCTCGCGGCGCGGCCTACTGCGCTTCCAGAAGTGGTCCATGTTTCATTGTATGAAAAAGGAGTTTTAGATAGATATCGAGTTATGGAGGGAAAATTGCCTCACACGTGACATCAACTAGTGGAGACATCGATTTATAACAATACCGACTTATGGAGAGCATGATGTATTGGAATTTTTCGATCCCATATACATCTTGTTATATAATATCGAGTTGTGGAGAGTCGACTGTATTTCATTAAAATTTTAGCCATTGTATAAAATCTGTATTAAATATAAAATATTTAACGGAATAAAAGTCATATATTTGCTTCAATTGTGCTCTGAATTTTTTGAGAAAAATAACAAACCCAGACACGTTTTTTCTTGCTAGTACGGTTGAGGAGAAGCTCTTTTACATGTAATAACGAGTTACCCTTCTCAATAATATTTCATTCACTAAATTCCTCAAAAGTGTTTTTTTTGCCCCTATACATTTTTACCAAACTTGTGTTCGACCCTCTGTCTCTTTTTTCTTACATTTAATATGAGTTTCAGGCTTTGGACAATTTAACGATCATTGACATACAAGCCATAATTTCATCCCATTTATCCGCCTGCATTCATACAACACGCATGACATTTATCGTTCATAGAAGATAACGAGCCATGAACGAAAACAAGACAGACACACACCCCCCTCTGTTTGGTGCCGATTACTGTGTGTCACCACTTGAAACATATTTCATTCTGATCAAGAAACATAGGCAAATATTTCCTTTTTTCTGTACTATGTTTACAACCAAAGAAGTGTTTGATGATCCAATAGATTATAATTAGGTTGTTAAAAATTGCATTACCAGAAAATATGAAAGTTATTAGCAATTTTATGCAAAGCATAAATCACTCGAATGGCTCGATACGATATGTGAGAGTTGCTACTCTTGAACGCTTTCGCGCCACATAACAGACGAGAGAGTGAATGCTTACATTCATAGGTCTCTCCGATTGGGATGTGCCACGAGCTGTTATGGTTCACGAACTGTTACATTCTCTGAATATGGTTCGATCTACTTATTCGGTTCAAAATCCAAACAATGATGAGTTTCATCTCCTTGAATGAATGCAGCACGTTGCACTAATATAAAACTTGAAAACTAGCCGAAAAATATTGTCTGGCTGAAAAGTATTGTCATTTGGTTTTGAAATAAGTTTAGGTATTTTCCTAATGTCTCCATTATGTCCTTAACTCCTCTATCTCTAGTTGAAGCTGAATTTTTTTGGTAGAATCCTAGAAAACATACCAGAAGTAATGTCTGTGGAACTTCCTTTTATATCAGGGAAATATTTGGATGAATTATGAAAGAAATTATTAACAACAAAAATTTCCTGTATCTCTGCGACGATTTCTACAGGGTTCTCAAATATCTGACGGAATTTTAAAAAATATGTGAAAAGATAGCGAGGATATATTCGAATCTCCTTCCTGTCATCAATGAAATTCTTAAACAAGCAGAACACCATCCTGAAAATAATCCTTTAGCAATTCTCAGTGTAACAAATGGTAGAATCTTTGCATACATTTTAAGAAAAACTCATGAAGTAATGCCCTGCGCTTTCAAAGCGATACCTTTAATTTATACTTTGAGGGTTTTGTGGAGGAATTATTCGAAGGATGCCGAAGGATTCTTCGAAGGAAGGTGATAAATTGTCTCATAACTATATGAAGCCAGCGTATGATTTGGTAGTCCTGTATGTAGAAAATAAGGAAATGAGCTCGAATCAGGGTATATAATCATGGTAAATTCATCAGTCAATGGAACAACAACCAATCAATTCGTCAGACTTTTCCAAATCTGAATCCGTCCAAGTCGTTAGATGGACCAGTTACTCATCCAAGAAATTAAAATAATACGCATCTACGAGTCCATTCTATCTGATGTGAAAGAAAAAATGAATATATTGTACAATGAAATAGGATCAATTTAAATGTTCCTTAATTTCTTGTGCGTCACCTGAAGGGAAACAATATATCTGCTGCTTGTCCCAACTCAAATTCCATAAACTTTGTTATGCGAGTTGATTTAACCAGTACTAGTTAGTGAGCTCTTCCTGAGCTTAAAGTCAGCATAATAGGTCTTAACTAGTCACATCAGTACCTTCATATTACACGTTAAATCAATCAGACATACTGCAAGCAGTAGGATGATTGAGTGACTGAGTGAAGTATACACCTATATCTCGCGCCAACCAAACGTCAGCCGTCGTGTAACGTACGGTTCAGTGTCCTCGCGTGTCTCTTGTCTATTTGTAGCGTATATGGTTATGCATCGCTTCCGTAGGTACTGATAGCCGTAGCCGTAGTGGCGCGTGTGAACTACCGATGTGGGTGATTGATTGATAAGTGCCGCATAGGTTTCAGTGCCGATGGACAGGCTACTGTTCGTTGTGTGAAAGTTTCTTGGATGCTTTCTAAACCTAGGTCATTGCAATATATAATAAAAATCTAATCAAAGATTTACAGCCTTAAGAGAAAAGAAGATTAAGTCTGCCCAGTCCCCAAACAGCAAGTAGCTTTGTTCAATATATGATACTTCATTATCAAACGGCAACAACTGATATCTAACAGCAAGCTTCAATGAAGTGGATGCAAAGCTTCACAATAAAAAAAAAAATTTCACGACAGCACTTTCCAGCAAAAGAGTTGTTGTTGCAATGCATTCTCGAATTACACAGCATCCTTTCCGACATCCGATACATATTGCATCAGAAGCGGAATCAAATGTCGCCTCACGTACGCCGAAACCCCAGTAGAACAGCGCAGCGATACGATAACTGAATTTGACCTGTATACATATATTCAAGTAACAACCGGTCACAGGTCTCTATGCTCTGCTCCAAAGCCATTGAATCGAACTATTTCACACGGCTATTGCTTTTGGTGTCTTGGTTATGTCATTACATTTCTTATTGGAATGTAGATAGCAGTACCAACGAAATGCAAGATTTTATAGTCCAGAGAGCTAGGGGACCGAGAGATTGAAACTGTCTCACAAAGAGATATGGCACGTTTCAAATTGAATAAAGGACAGTAGTTGTAGCCATGCAATACTAGGGCGGAAGCAATAATGATTGTGTCACGGTTGAAGAAATAAAAAATTATTTTCTGTAGACTTTTCGTTGCTGAAGTTTGTGTAGGTCAAATTTTGAGAATTGAGTCAAAAAATATAAGCAAAAGAGTGCAAAGAAGTCGTCTTTTAAGGATTAATTTAATTTTGTATGTATCAGCATTAGAAGCATAAAAATGCAAACATAAGTTTTCTGTTCTATAAAAATATAAGCTTTGAAAAACGAATTACAATTGTTATACTATTAAAAAGCACGTCGTCATTATTATTGCCAGACATTTTTTTTTATGGTGCTTGTAATATGTTCTTGTACTTGTGCAACATATTTTTGGCGTGAGATGAACGATGAAATTAATACCATGTGTGATAATTCACAGTCTTCGCCTAAGGACCCATAATTTCGCAGCACGGGACGAGAAGTAATTGATGATAAATGTCAATATTTATTACGTGAATATTGCCCATAGCAAGCAAACACGCACACAATACCCTGCATCCCGGTGAGACATGGTGGAAGTAAAGTCAACATCCATTTGCATTATGTTTTTATGGTAGAATGCATCCTCACTCAATTGCATACCAGATTTCCAGCGAAGCAACCAACAGCCCACACAAAAAGTTTCGTCTGATTCTGGTGCAATCCTTCAATCCAGTTTACGTCCGGTGTAACCGGTTCCTGCCGAGCCCAGACGTGTGATAAATATTGCTGGAAACAACCAGCAGTCCAGAAAACTGTGGAAACTTATGTTGCTGGGCTGAGGTCATCGTGTGCTGGACGACGGTGATTGATTTTCAAATCAAATTATCGGGCAATGCTTCTCAAAGGCTTGAAAGGGACAAACTTTATTAGTCCCGAATCGTGGTCAAAACACAGACGGCAAAAAATGGCGCTTAATGCTTCCGGTGTGCAGAGTGGCGACGCCAGAAGACGACGCCAAAGCAAGCATTTATTAAGGTTTCGATTATGTCACTTTTGAGCTCACCTGCAGTATGGTTTCCCTGTCACATGTTTAAAATGCAAGCATTGTCTGGGGGTCTGGCATTTCGAGGCGAAAAAATCAGCATATCCAGGAAATTGTCTCCGGTCAGCAATTTATTTTTTATATATGAAAATTGACGAAAAATTATATAGATAAAATGAAAAATGCGAATACAATACGCGTAGCAAATACTGCTGCCACGCGTATAACACTAGTCGACAAATTAAATTTTCTCGAATCAATTTTTTCAACCAAAATAAAACATTCATTACAACATGGCACTAAACAAGCAATCAAAAACGGTTCAAATAACCAAATTACAATTCTTATGATGAAAATAGTGATCTGTAGAATCTTCAGAATTTTGGGCGGTGATTTGAAGGTGGCTTTATATAAGAAATACTTCGGAGAAATTTTGAAACATGTTTCATGCACGTTAGTATTGTAATGTAAGTACAAATTCATCATCTCATAGTGAAAACTTATTCTGCATACTCTAATGAAGGAATTTGCTGAAGAGAGCTGACCAATCCGACTATAGGAGGAAGAGATATTTGTCGATTTGTTTGCTCAAATTAAGCCTCTTGTGAGATTACGGCTCAGCAAACTGCTGCAATAATCATAAGCAAAGAAATAGTTTGTTTTTAAGCAACTTTCATCAGCATACACAAATAAAAATATTTAAATTTCAGTGTAGTGTAAACTGAAGAATAAAGTAAAAATAAATCAATTTAATCTATTGTTACAGCATCACGTTTAATTCTCAACTTGAGATGCTTTAATGTTACTTGATCGTGTAAATTTAAAGTGCATTCGTTGACATTTCAGTTAATTTTGATGCTCCAAATATGTGCATGATAATAATCTGAAATTTACAACATATTTTTAGCTGTGTAGCTTGAGTAACGAGTTTCGATAATTCACACTAGCAATAGAATGGGTATAATAGTTTTATCGGTGCTAAAAGTATTGTTTCAGTTTATTCAATTGAATTTTCATATAATTTTCATATATATAATATTTTTTATAATATATGTGACCTTTTTCAAGGGTTTAATCACTACGGTTTTCTAGCAAAGCCATCTTTACTAGAAAACCGTAGTGATTGAACCCTTGAAAAAGGTCCCAAATGGACCGAAACGTCGGGAAAAATTGAAAATTAGCGTTTTAAATTCCCTGAAGACTGCTCAGTCAACATTGGTTCAATAATCATAAAAAACTTTCAGCGTCTTTGGGCCACCTTTGAATTCTCACCAAAACGGCTGAAAATTTTACAAACCTTATTCACATCAGATGATATGGGAGGTAGAGTTTTCGAACATTCATGCAATTTGAACCACTCCAATCCCACATTCAAAGCTCAATATTTTTCAATGGAATGAAATTGAGGAAATTGAATTATTAGTAACAAAATCTCATGATTTTAAATCAAATTGTTAGTACTGAAAGTATACTGGTTAGGTCTGTTTATAGCAAGCACATAGTAATTTTGCAGCATTGACCTCATTTTTGAAATTTTTGTTCTACAATTTTGAATTCTAACTACCCAGGTAACCAAATAGCACGTTAATTCGCTATGCGTGCTGATGAAGTGCTACTATACAGCTGATATGTCCAATAATAGCACTATAAGGCCAAAAAAGGCGAATTTGCGGGCTATTGGTTATAAATATATGGAATAAAATGACAAAATTAATATCAAAAAAAAATTTTCTTCAAAAATTGATGACCGAAAGAAGTTGATTTTAAAAATATTTTATGAGGATCAACTAGGCTCTGAAATGTACTAAGAAATGTATCGAAAAGTAGTCGAAAGCATTTAAAAGTTTTCGACTATTTTTCGATACACTTTTAGAATAGGGGGAGATGCCCCAATACCGGACACCTAAACCACAAAACTCACCCGTTTTTGAGAAATATTATCGATGTTTTTTTTTTAAATCAAAAGCAAATTTGAAAATATAAATGAAAAATTTGGCATTTAATCACGACAATGTATTTTAGCACCTAATGGAGTGTGGCATGTCATATATATTTACGTGACATGACCAAATGAAGAGCCCCAAGTAGAGAGGCAATGAAAAATGAGTGAGGAAAATGAAGCACAAAACACAACACATAAAAGAGCAAAATACTATCAAAAAAGAGTACCATCACAAAACCATTATACCTGTTTTGTTCAGGCGGGTCACTTTCAAGAGAGAAAGAGTACCATAAATAATCCTCGCATTTCCTTGCACTCTCGCTCGAATCGTTTTAAAATCTGCGTTGAGCGTTTTGAGTTTAATTCTTACTCCCCAAAAGAACATCAAAATCGCCTCCTTTTTAGCATCGTAGAGTAGCTTCTGTCAAGCCTGCAGTATCTGGTCCTGGGATTTTGAGGATATTTGATGCATGTTCAGTAGACCTATTCATATTTTCAAAATTGTCTGTAAATTCGTCAGTTAACCAATATTTGGATTTTTCATGTTGAAATGAACTTATGGTCAAAATTTCAGTTAATTCGGAGAAAATTTAGGTGTGCTTCAAGTCAATTATGTGTTTTTGGTCTATTTTCAAGCTTTGAAAATTCATAACTACTGAACGGAACACCGAAACTTATCGGAAATTCCTCTACATAGTAGTTTATTCAATTGTACGAACTTTTGTTGAACACAAATTTATGATTGGAGCAAGTCTTAACATAGTTTGGTTGAGATTTGTGCTTCAAGGTTCTTGAAAATCACTATTTTTGGGGAGTTTTCCGTCCAAAAAACATACCTGTATGAAAATTTTGGATTTCAAATTTCTAGAACATGATGTCTATGCATATAAAAAACCCAATCACTGTTAAAGTTACCTTTTATCTTACGAAAATAAATTGTAAAAAATAAGTAATTAGGAAGCACATTAGTAAATCCGCTGTGGGTGAGCCAAGAACACCACCATGTGCTTCGAAGAATGTAAATAATGAACACGTTAGCACTGCTTTTCCCTAGTCGATGATGATGATTTTTTTTCAAATTGTTCTGAATAGTCAGTGAAATGCGATCATAACAATCATCACTCGGAAAGAAAAAGCAATGCTAACTTGTTCAATTCATTCATTCGTCGGTACATGTGTCATGCATGATAGAACTATCATCAGGTTGGGATGGGTTGTTCGATCTTTGGGCATTTTTTGTAATTTATTGCCTAAAGCAACATGAAATCTGTTAATGGTTAATGAATTCATAGATCTATTTTGTTTGACGCCCGTTGACTAGGGCCTGAAAAAATAATGTCAATATGTGTTTTATACGCCATACATATTTGGAAAATCGTGATTTCTGGGTACTGTGGAGAACAAATCTCGATCAAACAATATTTAAACTTCATTTAATCATATTGGGGTGTTCGACAAACTTTAACAGAATAGAATTAGCTTTCAATTGGTGGTAAAAGCAAGTGGTTTTGATTTATGAGTTTTGAGTTATGATTTTTCAAACCTTAAAATAAGCCTAAAACACATTTTTAACTTGAAGCATAATGAAATCATTATCAAATGAGCTGAAAATTTGACCAGACATTGTTCTTAGCATGGGAATTAAGAATATTGCTTGACCGGAAGATTTCCCGACATGTTTTCAAATATGAACACATTGTTCAGGGGGCCATCTTTAGCCTAATTGTTAGAATCCGACACTACAAAGCCATGTTGAAGGTGTCTGGGATCGATTCTCAGTTAGACCACCCAGACAAAAATATTTAAATTTCAATAGATGTAAACTGCAGTCTACTTAGCTTAGCTTAGACTGACTACACATATCAATGGTTGCTATCCCGTGATTGACCGAAGTCAGTGAATATGCACAAAGAATCAACTAGAAGTTCGGCTGGGATTGGCTATAATCTTCTTCAGTGTGCATAATTCAGTGCCTCTATTTATACATGGTCAATAACGGCGCCGGTCACGTCCTTGCAATCAGGTGGGATTGAGGGGAGGAATGTTAGTGTGTTACCTTTGCTATTTGGAGACCGTGTTTTCCTCTGCATCTCCACAATGGTTACTGTGAGGGATGGTTGTTAATGGGGAGGATCGTTGGGTCACAGGATTCACTTCGATAAGCGATTAGACCATGATTAACGATTATTTGTGAGATTTAAACATACTTAGGAATATAATATTTTCAATTGACATGAAAAATTTTCAAATATGAGAGAATAATGTCGTTACTTGAAGTGACGAACTTGATTGACCGAAGTCAGTGAATATGCACAAAGAATCAACTAGAAGTTCGGCTGGGATTGGCTATAATCTTCTTCAGTGTGCATAATTCAGTGCCTCTATTTATACATGGTCAATAACGGCGCCGGTCACGTCCTTGCAATCAGGTGGGATTGAGGGGAGGAATGTTAGTGTGTTACCTTTGCTATTTGGAGACCGTGTTTTCCTCTGCATCTCCACAATGGTTACTGTGAGGGATGGTTGTTAATGGGGAGGATCGTTGGGTCACAGGATTCACTTCGATAAGCGATTAGACCATGATTAACGATTATTTGTGAGATTTAAACATACTTAGGAATATAATATTTTCAATTGACATGAAAAATTTTCAAATATGAGAGAATAATGTCGTTACTTGAAGTGACGAACCATTCAAAGTTTGTTGAACAAACAGCTAAAAGCAACATTCCTACAGCTATTAGGATATTTTACTCAAATTGAAAAAAAAAATCAATATTAATATTATTATGTCGACACTCACAGTGACGAACCATTCGAAGTCTTTTGAATAAAATGAACGTTTTGCAAGTCTTCACTTCTAGCACAGACAAACAGAGCGAACCATTCAAAGTTTTTTTTTTATTTATAAAAATAAAGGTAAGGCATTTTATATAGAAAATATAAAACAAAAAAGTTATGAATAAGAGTTTATGCCGACACTTACAGTGACGAACCATTCATAGTTTGTTGAAAAATCATATTTATGTAACGATTAAATGTGCGGTCATACATATTTTACAGTTTTGAAAAAAAAAGCATGAAACGAGCTCACCAATTGATCCTTCATCCTTGATTGAGCAGCCACAATCCACTTTCAGCTTCACTCGTTTGCTCGGCCATATAAAAGCACTTAGAAAAAAAAGGCGCGCGACCCGAGGAAAAACAAACTAAAATTACTCGGGCTTTTTCCATGCACTCCAAAGAAGCGCAACCTGAGAAAAAAAAAATGACGACTTCTCGGGCTTTCTCGACGCACTTCCCGGACTTTCTCGACTAGCTGTTCGGCAGAAAAGAACGCGTCACCCAAGAGGGAAAAAAAACTGACGACTTCTCGGACTTTCTCGACGCACTGCCCGGCAGAAAAAATCGCGTCACCCAAGAGGGAAGAATAATGACGATTGCTCGGGCGTTCTCGACGCACTGCTCGGACTTCCTCGACGCACTGCCCGGCAGAAAAGAACGCGTCACCCGAGAGGGAAAAATAATGACGATTTCTCGGGCGTCCTCGGCGCACTGCTCGGACTTTCACGACGCACTGCCTGGCAGAAACGAACGCGTCACCCGAGAGGGGAAAAAAAACTGACGACTTCTCGGGCGTTCTCGATGCACTCTCAATGTGATGTAAACTGCAGTCTACTGTTCAAAAAATCGAAATCATATATTGTTACAGCATCATGTAAACTTACATGAATATACATTTAGTTTTCAACTAAAATGCTTGAATATTACATGATCGTGTAAATTTAAAGCGAATTCGATTTTAAAATTGTCGTTGAACTTTAAGTTTATTTTGATGCTCCAAATATGTGCATGAAAATGCTTTGTCCCAGGGGGGGACGTAATGCCAAGAAGAAAAAGATGTTCAAGAAAGACTATTGCGTGATTTTGACAAGCGGTTTTTAATTATTGTGGACCAAAAACGTTAAATTCCAATGAAAATATACAAATATACAAAATCTAAAAAATAACATGAATTCAGAGCACACATCCAAAATCAGCCATTCAAAACCTATTGTATCCATTGGAAATGGTCAAACTGCGTGAAACACTGTTGCCCAGTGTAATCAGAAGCCGGTTGTGACTAACCTCCGTAATCGTGGGCCCGCTTCATTTGAATGGACATGGTGTGGCCCATAGGAGGAAGTCAGAATCTTTTGCAACTTCCTGCCCGTTAGGTTGGTTGTTGTCTACTATTAGGAGCCACACCCATGCGAATGAGATTTTGGCCGTTGTCGTCGCACTGAAAAAGGAAAGCAATGCAGCAAACAGAAGACCATCATCAGTCGTTTATGCGAACTCTACGCGGGTGTCATTTGCCGAATCGTGCCTCGGGAGTAAAGAAGGTCTCCCATCGTCGTCATCGAGCGTGCGTTCAAAACTGTGTCACGCACGCAGTTTGAAGATCGTAAACCTAATGGGGAATAAATTGATCAACGGGAGTGGTGCCACATTTAGTGGCAATTGTTTCGTGCGTCTAATTATTGCTGAGTGGGAAAGTTAACTGTATTATTAAGCAACCGAAATGATCCATCAACGATCAACTTGCGTTGGGTTACGACCAGGCTGGTAGTACGCTTCCAGTGGCGTCTTTATTCCTCCGTTGACGTATCAGCTTACAGTAGGAGCGTAAGACCTTTCTCCAGGGGTATCGGATTTCCCCGCACCTTCTTGGCATACTAGTTTGCAACACACTCTTTGAAACTGGTATGCATTTCTTAGAGAGCTCGTCCAGCTAATAACCGGCAGTAAGTACGTGAAGATGGGATGGTATTAAGCACACTCCCCGTTCGTTGATAGCATGGGACTGTGCGGTTTTCAGCACCATCTAGTTAGACATCTCCGAAGAATTATGGCCCGGGGCGAGTGCATGGAATTAATATACTCACTATAGGAGTCATTAAAATGAAATTTGATATCTACACTGCCACCGATGCGGATGGGCTGCTCAGGCAGGTAGGTATATGGACGAAATGCCTTTTTTCGACATTTCATTTTATGCCATGGCATGGATGCAGGCTGGGTTGGGCGTTGATGTCGTTCCGGTTCTGGAGAGGTAATATAACCGAGAATGTTATAATGAAGTGACAAAGGCTTAGGTCGTTACATGGTTGTGGAATGTGTAATTACTTATGACTCGAAAATGGAAGTGATGGAGATCATACGCTCTTAGTTCGTATTGTAACAAGTGAGAATCAAAAAACTAAGAAGACTTTAATTCCATCAATTCCTGATACCGTCGTTGGGGGTGACAATGGGTCAAAAAGGGATATGTGCGATTTATTTTTTGAATAACTATCGCAATTTAACTCCAATATACTTCAAATTTGGTGTGTACAGGGTGTCCGCAAATTATCCGTACAAACTTTGAAGACCTGGCTCTATACAATCAAGCATAATAAATTCAATATTCTTGCATGGTTTTAAATATTGGCTTATTTTATTCTTAAGAAATAAGTTTGACACATTTCCGATTTCAAATAATTGCAAAACCAACCCAAATGTATTGAGGTGTCTTAAAGGGAGCTGTTTTCCGAGCTTTATGACGGAAGAGAAATGTCCATAGAACTCACTGGAATTGAACCGTACAATTTTCTATTTCCAGTCTAACTTGAAGCCACTAACCTGTAGATTACTTCAAATAATAATAGGACATTTGGATTCATCTCTTTTAGGTTTTAGGGATAACACATCCCCAGTATGACAAGCGACCCTCAGGAAAAACGTCTCCGAAAAATTTAAATTTGCCTATCTCAGTAACAAGCAATCATTTCGAAATTTTTTATAGTTGTATTTTGTGTTAACATATAGATGTATTATAAAAGGTACATGGACATTGATTTCTTATTGTTTTCAATGTGAGATCATCTTTCCAATATTTTGCTGTTCGGATAATTTGCGGACACCCTGTATGTACTTTGATGGTACATTAACAACTGTTAAAAAAATTAAAGACAAATATATATTCACAGCGGCACCACAAGTGAATGAAAAATGACCCAATCTCACCCCATAGAGGGGGTGACATTGGGTCACTGTAATTGAAATAACTTGTTTTTGAGAATATGATTTCAAAACCATTCACAACTGAAAATTATTGACAATATATGCGAACAAGACAAAAAGATATCTAAGATGTTTCACGAGTACGATAAACCCACTTAAAAGAAAGATTATACTGAAAATTGAAGAGCTATGAGAAAAAATATGTAAACCCAACATTTATCGTCAAGTTTACATAAATTTTCTTGGTTTTTCCCTCAAATTGTCTTCAAAGTCTCATCCCCATTGCTATAAAGCTCATTCAGTTTCCCCAAAGGTGTACTGAAACAGTGACTATTTTAAACCTTCGCAAATATTTCAGGCAGAAGTTGACGTCATAATCCCAGTATTTCAGCGATCCAACTCATTTGTACTTCCGTGTGATGTTTTTATAATATGAAAACACTGATAAATATTCAAATTTAAAAAAAAAACACCTTTTGATAAAAATTTACGATGTTGCTGCGCATGAAACACAGTTGCTGGTTTGAGAAGTTGTCAAAATGCGTTGTATTGTTATTCAATACACGGAATACTCAAGTAGACTTGTTTGATGTTTCAGAGATGCTGTATTTAGAAAGAATAAACACATCTTAATGAAAAAAGGGAACACCCGGCACCGTTAAATGTCAAAAAAGTGGACTTGGAATTTCATTTACTATCGTTCTTGCTTGACCTAATCTCACCCCCATTTTCAATGTTTTAGACATCGTACCGAAAAAAATGATTTTTTTGTGGGAAAATCAAACAGATTCCGGAAAATACCTGTGATGTGTAATGAAAAGACTTTCAACATTCTACTAATACAACGATATAGGCTAGAGTACATGCGTGATACTTTGTACAGGAGAAATTTAATGTTGTAAATTTTATCTAGTTTCAACATGCAAGTTTATTGATGTAGTAAACCAAAACTATTATTTCTAAAAATGTATATTGTTACGAATTATGTGTAATAATATGTTCCCTAACATATGAATTATTAATTTTAGTAATATCAGCGTTATTAGCTGAAATATTTCACATATTTTTTCCGTTTTGACCCAATCTCACCCCCTAGACCCATTGTCACCCCCATCGACGGTAGTTATTTAATGTTTGCGAACAAATTATTGTATCTATTGTGCAGGTCTCAAGATATTTTGTAACTTTTACGGCTAAATTTCGACATTTCTCCGAAATAACGATCATAATGATCCGAAACAACAACATAATGAGTCTATAATAATGTATCATCATTTGGTTCATGAAGCTTTAGCTTAGTACATTAGTATTAAACATTGAGCGTCATAAAAAAAAGAAAAAAGAAAAGACGACCTCAACATTACACTAAAATTGCGATTTACGAAGTCTTCCTTACAATAATTACTATTTGTTGTTAACTTTTACTTTGAGGTTCATATAAAACGTATTTAATCTATGAACTGATAATACCTGGCCATACCTACCCTAATCTTTGCATACGCAAATGGTACACAAATTATGTCACGCTAATTTTCGACTTTCCAGATTTTACTTAAACTCGCAAAATCAGCCTTCGCCTTCTTATCCGTGCACCTATGTCGATTTTGGTGCCGCCGTCTGACGCCATCCGACTACCAAGATATTTAAAGCTTTCGATATTCTCCACTATTTGTCCAGCTAGAGTAAATGTTAGAAGCACTAGATATGTACATATCCAACGATTTGGTCTTGTTGAAGTTAAGTTTTAGAGCTGTCACTGAGAAATATTCAGCAAAATCATTTAGCTTACGCTACATGTCCGAGTGGTGTCGTGCCAATAGAGCAACATCATCAGCCAATTTGAAGTCTAAATGATGCTTCATGGTAATGGGTTGCCACAGCAATTCTCGGTTTGGACCACGATCAATTCCTCCAACCAAGAGTCCGCGGCTACAAAGCAAAGCCATGCTGAAGGTGTCTGGGTTCGAATCCCGGTCGGTCCAGGATCTTTTCGTAATGGAAATTTATAATCGTACCTGCCACACGATATACAAATGCGAAAATGGCAACTTTGGCAAAGAAAGCTCTCAGTTAAGGTGATTATAAAACGAAGCCAAACTTTGAATTTTCAAGTGCACAAGACTGGAGAATCTGACAACAGTTCGAGATAAAAATCAATCAAATTGCTTGCTTGCTGGTGGTGATCAATGGGATAAATTTTCAACGCGGAGCGCTGTTTGGTTCTTAAGTCTTGTGCTCTTGAAAATTTGATATGTGGCTTCGTTTTATAATCACCTTAATAACTGTGGAAGTGCTCATAAGAACACTAAGCTGAGAAGCCGGTTCTGTCCCAGTGGGGCCGTTAATGCCAAGAAGAAGAAGAAGAAGAATCGTTCGGCACGGAATCCTGCCAGCTGCCGCCGGAGAGTCGCGTCATCTGGTTCAGCAATTACTTTGCACAGAACTTTGAAAATTTTACACAAAAACATGATGCCTCGTCAATTATCGCAAACAGTCAGTTCACTTTTTTAGGTACCTTCACTAGGATGGCTTGCATCCAGTTGGCCGGAAAGGTCACGATATCCCCAGATGCAACAGTTGTGCAGATATCATAGGGTTAGCCTAGAGAGCATCTCGGCTGACATGCGATCTACCCCTGGGGCTCCATTTGACTTCATTCTTTGCATGGCCATTTCTATCTGAAGCACTGATGGAGCTTCGGTGTTGTCACTAATAATGCATCGGACACTTCTAAAACATTTTCGAAATGCTGGGATCAGCGTTTCTGGCTGACCAGCTGGGTCGGTAAGCAGCTGTCCCTACGTATCTTTTGAGGTCAACGTCGCGTTCATCCTTGCCCCACTGAGGCGACTTGTAATATCGTAGAGGAGCTGAATGTAGCCGGTTTCTGCGACTTTCTTGCCTTCATCGGCTGCAGAATCAGCCCACGCTCGTTTGTCCCGTCGGAATGAGCGTTTTACTTCCTTTTCTAGAGCCGTGTGCTGATTAGCTGAATCTCTGGGCTTTCACTCGCTCTATCGCGTCTTTGGCATTTCTCCGCCCATTTATCTTCCTCCAGGTGTCATCCGTGATCCCCCGTTTTCTCTTGGCACAGTTCGCCCAAATTATTCTCACCGGTAGCGATGAAGGCATTCTTGATGGCGGTTCATTGCCACCCTTGGGAATGTACACAGACGAGAGATATTGGATTATGGAAAGGTTGCGAACCCGTGTTCTTAATCTAGCAACAACTATCCTCTCATTGATAGGCTCCCACTTCAGAAGCGCAGCGTGTGCCTGGGCGCTGAGTAGGAAACCATATCCTCGGTGGCAGAGAGCGTGTTCACCTCGTAAGCCAGACTATATCAGAATTGGTCCCGATGACAATCTGTGTTCACCAAAGTTTGGCCAACGGACTTCGCTTATTCCTAGGATCTCATGCTCCATGCGGCATGCTTCATTGGCAAGTTGTATCAGTTTACCCTGTTACATTCCGTGTTCCGAGTCTCGTCCGTTCTTCCACAGTATAGGTCGTTGCCGTTGAATCAGTTCAAAAGACAGATTACGTCTGTCAGTTTCTTGAACGGTTTGGAAAGGATTTTCTTTCCCCGTGATGGGGCCGCCATCTTAGGTGCAGCTTCCGAGGAAGAGCATTTCAAATACAGCCGCTGTATGCCAGAACAATGCTGATGTGACGCTTAAGATGTACCTCTTCACTTTATCTGATATCAGAAGGACAACAGTGTTCAGGCTGCACTACCAGCATAGTACGCAACCATTAGCTGGTTGACCCGTGGAAGCATGAGGAAGGGATTTGTGAGGATCAGAGCTACATTGGACGCTCCATCCAGGTTAACAGCCCTCTATTTTCCAGCTCAGAAGGGTCTCAACCATATAAAAAAACGTGAAAAAGATTGCTTTTTACACCAGTAGATTAAAGGTGTTTAATCCAGGATGTTATTCAGTGAACTAGAACACCTATTGTACTCATTGAATGATTAAAACGGATCATCTAGTGATCGGAAAAACGCTATGTTGTTGTACTTAGAAATAATGAATAGATCTCCATTTACGCATGTAGAATCATAGGCCTAAACTCCAACAAATTTTTGAAAAACCTTCACTTGTGCACAATTTACCAAGTTAAGACACACTGATTTTTTTTCGGTTTATTTTCGCGCGGTTAAAAAAAAAGTGTCATTTTTTCCCATACAAAACAATGTTCTGCGTTATGATTCATATGGTCATGGAACGTTGAAAAAAAAAAACTTTATTTTTTGTCGTTTTTTTGTAATAACGCGGTTTTCTAAGTCGTTTTCTGAAATAACGCAGTTGTTTACGAGGGACTTTGACCGACGTAAAAAAATACCTTAGTGTATATAAATGATATTCTTAGAATACTAAAAAGCACTATTTCCTGAAATAATAAAAATGAACTTCTTACAAGCAGACTTCCAAAAACAAAACTTCGTTTAAGCTTATTGGTTTTTGGTCGGTCAATTTGCCGAGGATTCCAGTGTTGGAAGGTTTCCCGTTCGCATGCTTATGCAACGAAGGCAGAATTTTCACGGACATAGTAAACATGGCTATTAAATTCAGCTATTTTCCATTTTCCAAACTCCCAGTGTTTTCTCGTGGAAGATCAGAGGGCTCAACGACTTTCATAATGCGTCGACATCTTCTTGTACCTTCTGTAGACTGTGCAATCTAACGACCAAAACTTTCTTGAATTCATTGTAGGTACTTTAAACTTTATAAACTCAACACAGGTCCAGACGATATCCATATCTGCGATTTTATAACTAGGAGATTTAGGGCATAATGGACACATCAAGCAAATGATAATCTAAAGACCATTAAACGACAAAACTTTTTGGTTGCCCTCTGCTAGTTTTCAAGTTTGGTATTGGTACGGTGTGCTGCATTCATTCATAATGACAAAAATTATATCAAAAATTGAGAATCGAGAAAAAAAAAATGAGTCGAAAAACAAGGCTGGTGAAAAGGTATCGGGGCAAAATGAACACTTGCGTGGAATTTAGTGAATACAAATGTATTAATGAGTGTTAATGATTATGATATGTAAAAGGGCTCTCCCACAACCACATCAATAAGAAAAAAAAAATATTTTGATTCGTTACTCTGCTCAAATTAGATTCTTCCACGGCCTTGCTTTTATTCAAATTTGAAACTAAGAAAAACTTAAAGTCTTACTTCGAAGGACAATTGAAGCAAAAAATAAACTTTAATACCGTCAAGCATTTTGTAAATAATAGATACTTCATACATTGTATAAATTTTTGATGAAATAAGCATATTTTCAGAGAACAAGGGGCTGTCCATTTCACCCCGTGGGTTTAATAATGCCCCTAATCTCCCTATATAGTTTTTTTTTTATCTTTATTAACGAGATTTTTAGCCCTGGGCTAGTTCATCTCGGGACCAACGGCTTCACTTCCCTTCCGAAGGAAGTCGTCACTGAAATTTTTTGTGACTATTTCGGGGATGGGATTCAATCCCAGGTCCTCGGCGTGAGAGGCGTGTGTTCTAACCACTACACCAGGTCCGTCCCCGATATAGTTAATAAGTCACTAAATATCACTGTAGCAATTTTTGAGTACGTAGTAAATTACCAAACGTCCAATATCTTGAAGAACATGCCTGTAAGATCTAGGAAACCACCAAAGATCAATATGATTACACAGAGTGAGCAAAATCATCAATTCAACAGATATTCATTTCCATCACTGTGCAAAAATACCGGAAAACAAGAAAGTTAACGCGATTTTGTCAATATTCAAGAATAAAAAATGATGCTGATGCTGATGTCCCAGATATTAAAATACATGTGATTTGAAATACTTATTGCGCATTAAAGGGCAGTGTAGGACGTTTCGTTCGATATCATTCTTAGAGGATGGTTTATCATACTGATTTGTATTTGAGTAGAACACTCAATATCAAAATGTTGGAGAATTGGTCTCTCGTAATCCCTTACCCTTGCTTCCTTTACCTATTAAAGTCTCAATATTCGTTCATTTCTCCTTAATTGGATTGATCTGTGCGACCACAGTATCCACCTTGTTCAGCACTCGCTTTTAGGCCTACGATGTCATAAATTTGATTCACCTCAAGCGGCTTGTACCCATTGTTGAGAGAGTTCGTGTGCCGAAACTAGTTTCCTACCGTTTGTTTGCAGAACAGGTCTCACCAAAGTGTCACACCCGTTTCAATTGGATCTATCGACCGACCGAACAACCAGACCGTAATGTCATGAAATGCGGGAAGGTCTTGGGCCTAGTTGATCAATCTGACACGACACTAACGAGATTTATTGCAGCAAATCACGAACTCTGCTGGTGGATAGGTGTGTCGTAAACTTGCTCCATAATATTCAAAACAAATGTTGGACAATGTTTCATGCGATTCGAGAGAATAGACAAGGTAATCTCATAGCAAGGTCATGATCATCATTGGACATTTGAACAGGTAACACACGCTTAAAAATATAGGAAAAATATTCCACGTTTCGCTTCAAAACGTACTATTAGCATAAGTCAGAGTCAATCGCTAATTGAAGCCCATTCCAACATCCCAGTCAGTAGCAGTAGCTGACTTCGCCTTTCAGCGATGCAGCTGAATACACCATCCCAATGCAATCCATCAACGTTAATATCTTAATCTTGGCGGCTGTACTTTCAAACTTGAAGCGCTAGATAACCGTTTTCCAACTACTGAGAGCTATTCGCTACGGAAGGCTGTATCGTTAACCTTCTGACTGTACTAAAAAAGCTACGTCGCCTGTTCTTTGGGTCATATCGACCTCAAATTCATATTATTTTAACTTCGTAAAATTACAATAAATTTTCAAATAATTTAATTTAAGGTGAAGATGCATCAAAGCCAAATCTCGAATTTCCAAAAGCACAAATTTAGCGAACCTAAAAAAAATTAAGAAGATTCAATGGGGATTTGGGCATCCCCAATTTACTTTATTATTTTTTAAAAATTTACTAGACTTTTTTTTAAAAACAATCCATTTGGATTACCCGGAGTTATCGTTATTTGAATATGAGGTCAACATAACCCCAAGGCGCAGACAACGTACTATTTAAAAAAAAAATACTGTAGAAAATTATTTTTCGAAATATTTCAAGAAAAAAAACTATATTCAAAAAAATATTGTAGTAACACAACAAAGTGTGAAACATAAAAAAATCGGTTCACTCACAAAAAAGCTGCAGCTCTTCAAAGTACTTTTGGGTCGTATTTACCCCAGAACACGGACAAAGGGTTAACGGTGAAGATGACGGTAGTAGTTGGGGTGTGACTTTGATTCATGGCCATCTGATTGGGCTACACGTACCTAGATAGAGAGTGAGGCGCCATCCCTTTCGCACATTCCCTTCGCTAGTCGCTCCTAGTCCTCAAGATGAGGACGACGAAAGCTTCCGAGAAGGATAGTCCCGGATGAAATCAATATCGCGGCAAGGATTTGCACGTCGTTGATTGTGAACCGTTCCACGTTCTGATTGTGGAACTGATAGGGCAATGAGCGCCCTGTTTGTAGACTATCGAAGGCTGATCCAGAGAGCAATGCATAAAGCAAATTTTAATTATAGTTTTCTGCACTGAGCAGCAAGCACGCCGAGGCTGACAAACTGCAATTGACCCTTGCGCTTTGCGCCAACCTCCCGCTTCCAGGTGAGCCCAGTTCGATAGCTACCCGAGCAGGAATCAATAACCGAATCTATGCTGACCATATTTTGGTATCATACCATAATTAGGTATAGTTCAGTATTGTCCACACCTCATTTTGGTATTATTATGGTATAGGGAGTATTGTCTTGAACAATTAAAAATACCTCTTTAAGGTTTTTGAAAGCAAATGGAAACTGAGGTAATGATATATTCAATTTCTTTATTAAAATTTCATCATGTATCATTCAGGTATTGAAATATTTGATCCAATTATCAGTCAGTAGATGTTTTTGAAATATGCATAAGGAGATATTTATTTGATTAGTTGCAGTATTTAACCACTTATGCATGGCACTTTCATACCATGTTCAGGTGGTAGGTATTGAAAACTATCTGGTATGGTATTCTGCATCAATTTCTGTCTGCTCGGGTAGCCAAGCCAGCCAGACATAGCGGTGCAAACGAATCGTGCTCGTGTGTGATTCAACCATGAAACGAGACTGTTCCTGGTTTGGGGCGGCCAGCCGGCCGGATCGGAGATCTTTTTGTCTCGGTCGTGTATTTGCGTATTTGACCGTTTCACCGTAGTACTTGCTGGATGCTGTTGTTTATGACGCTTGTTAAAGGTTTTACCAAATTGGGACAGTAGGAAGTTAGAAGGGTGCCGACCAGGCGCGCCACGCCGATTATGAATGACGTTGTTATTGTGATTTTTTTTTGTATTAAAAAAACACGATACTTGTTTAGGATATGATGAATGGTTTTTAAAGTATCGACATGATTCGCCACAGGTAGACTTGGCAGTGGTCAGAGGGTATTATGTTCTCTTGCAATTAGCGTATTAGATGTATCGCTCGCGGTCATATAGAGCCTGGTAATTATTTTGGCTATGATACCATTGGTGAGTTGCGTGGAGCCTTCCTTAGCAGAGTAGTTAGAGTCCAAGATAAATCAAAGCCATGTTGAAGGTGTCTAGGTTCGATTGCCGGCTGGTCCAGTATATTTTCGTAATTAAAGTTTTCTTGACTTCTCTGGGCATATACTATCATCGCAATATACGAATACTAAAATGGCAACTTTGGCTAAGAAAGCTCTTAGTTAATAACTGTGAAAATGCTCATTCTCAGTGCTCTCATCGTAATTATTCAAAACATCCCCCGCAAACTCTGTTATTCACCTAAAGTTATTAACACCATCAGCAAAGTCATATATTTGCTCAAATAATGATATAAAGCTGGAAATCTCAATAATCGAATCGACCATGAGTAGAGAAGTGTATTTTTTTGCCGACACTTAAGATTCACTTCGCCATTTTTTTATGCCGCTTTAGGTATGATTTCTGCATTCCGTACCAACGTTCGTAAGCTCCAAGACCTGATTGAACCTTCCAGTCGTCGCGCGGTGTGCTTCCGTCAGAACCCCCACGCTACTGTTGTGAACGAAAAGCGAGGTTTTTTCAACGGTGTTCTACAAAATACAACAGCGCGACGACAGAAGTTTTTAAAAAAATCAACCACTTTTTTCGAATGTTTCCATTAGATCGAGATAGGCAGTTCAGTACGAAGAACGATAACGTTTTGGGAGAATAATAAATTCAACAAATAATAATGTTCACTCGTTCAGCAATGAAATAACTTGTTGAGCACTCATTCAAGGAATGATAATAGTTTGAAAGAATAATAAATTTTCTAAAGACAAATATTTCAATTAATGTGCACAAAAAAAAACTACGTTTCAAAATTTCTTTTAAATATTCAGCCAAATCCTAGAGATTTGCATAAATTCAGAGGCATGTTTTCCCCCGACTTGGAAATTTGTGCCAGTTAACCAAAAATATACTTTTGATCAAATGTTCAAACCATTCATTCCATAGTGTTAAAGTTGCATTTCCGCCAAATGATCTTTCAATAAACCATTTCAAAATAAGCTTTCGACTAAATTTCCGTTCGCCAAACGTCATTCGATCATTCATTTTTAAGATTTTCGACCAAATGTCAATTCGACTAAATGTACTTTCGACCAATTTTCGTTCGACCAAATGTCCTAAAGCCAGAAATCACTGCTGTTTAAAAAATCGATATTTTACATATGATTTAATGATATTTTTCATAAAAAATAGAGCTACTTACAAACTTTTTACCTTCCATGTTGATCAAATAATACAAGAAAAAAAATATTTTTTAATTTGATTGAATTAAAAAATGATAAATATAAATAACGATTCGAAGAAAGTTACATATTATGCAAATAGTTCCTTCTGAATCAATAAGAATACAAAGAAGTATTTTAAGGTTATTGGGAAAGTTTACCAGTTATGGCCATAGTGGTTCCCTATTTGGCCATATGTGACATTTTGATAACTTTCACATTTTAAATTTTTTTGAATGCAATAACATCAAGATATATCTTAAATCTAACTACTACAACACACAACAAAATTCAAAATTCGAAGACATTTTAATAATCACGTATGGCTAAATAGGGAATCACTATGTCCATAACTGGTACACTTACCCTATATTTCTTTGTTTAAATCTAAAAAAAACTGTTTTTAGCCAAACTTTTTTTTTTCGACCGTTGTGAGATGAACAATTTTTTAAAAGATGCTCGACAAATTGTATTACATTACAGCATAAGTTGATTTTTCATTTCGCATCTAAAGAGGAAGATGGTTTTACTTCCTTTGGTTTGTTGTATACTTTAAAGGAAACAGAATTTCGACTTTAAAACTACACAAATTGAAAAGCGTTTCTACCGTTACCGTTAATGAATCGCGGAAGATTTCTTGGAACTATCCTAGAACAGATGTAAAAAACGGCATCAATAATTGCTATTACAAAACATTGTATATTTAAACTGTTATTAATTTTGGACATTATTGTACAATCTGTATTTTTTGTATAATTTTCAAGCGCATATTCTTTTTGTCTGATATCAAAATATTGCTGTTAGATATATTCGAATTCCTGAACAAACAAGTTACTTATCTGCCTCAGGTCAATTCCTAAAATTCTGGAGCTATCACTCGAGTAATTGTACGGAAAATCTCTAAAGACTCTTCGATGAAAATCTTTAGGAAATTTTTCAATTATAATTTTTGGATTAACTTCCGAAAGAATCCAACAAACCATTAGAAGGATCACTGAAATTTTTAATTTTTAAGAGATTCCCGAAAAAATCCTGGAGGGTATTTTGAGTAATTCTTGGAGGAAAATTCATGCAGTTTGCTTACATTTCTGAAGGCAATTCTGGAGGTGCGTGTGTTTGAGAAAATTCCAAATGAACCAGGAATAATTACGATCAATATTTTAGAATATGTATCACAGATATTATTGAAAAATCCTCTGCTTGGGTAGATTCTGATGGTGTTTGGCCGAACGCCATTTGGCCGAATGTTATCTAGGCAAACGGGTCGTTTAGCTGAATACCGTGTGGCTGAATAACGAACAAAAAAAATCTAATTGCTGCAACGCTGATATGTAGAATTCGTAAGTGTGGCCTGATAGCTGATGTGACGGGCCGTCATGTTTATCGCTATTTAAATGCTCTATAAGAGTATGATAAAATCGCCTCGTTTATTCAGGACGAAGTTGTGAACTCACCAAACCTTTATGATGGTTGCTGATCGTTGATTCGTCTCTGAGTGACCAAAGGTGTGATAAGGTTTCGTAATACATTTTTCCTTCTTTAAAACATAGGCTATTATTTCGAGTTATACTGGTTTCATTGGTTTTTGCCAATAATTTAACTTGTATTTCAAGTGGGAATTTTACCTTCTTTAAATCATCGGCAGACCATTGTAGTTGTACCGGTACAACGATTATATGCATTACACTTGCTTAAACATTCATAAGAGGTTTTTCCTTCTTTTGAACATAGGCTGTTCTTTCAAAAGAGATGCTTGCGTATAGCAGCACACTCCGAAAAAATAATATGATTTTACGTCTTTTGGATGCACATAAAAGAAGCGAGCCGTATGACGTGAATTTATGTCACATTTCAAATACCACAGCGTCTAATTCGAGAAATGCCGATCATAGTGACATCGTTTTCGTGTCCTTCAACGTGTAAAATTACATTTTTTGTTCAATACATCTTCAAGGACACATTTTTGTGTAGTTTTATCATTTACATCATGTGTCATTCAGTCTTACTATGAATTACGTCCACAGTAATTTCCATTAAGAGTGAGTAAACCGATTGACTCGGTGAAAAAATACGTAAAAGAAGCTCGCTGTCTCTCCGTAGTGAAAATAAGTGTGGTTGCTAGAACTATGAAATAATTTACTTAGTACGGCTCGAGGGATAACAACAATCAAGTCCTGCAGAAGGACAATAAAGTAATAAACAATTTAAGGTACTGTCAAAAGCTTTGGTGGCAGCTATTAGCACTAGCAGAGAAGTGGATAATTGCTTACATTCAGGATGTTCTTCTTTCAGCACTGAATGTTTATTGAGCTAACACTAGAGAACTTATTATTTGTATATCAATGATGATTTATCCTTCTTTATGTATAAGCTGAATAAGTTCTTTGAAATTCATTACAAATACATGCTAACTGTAGTTCACTTTTGTTTTCATTTCCGGCCAAATGACTCCTTCGGCCAAATGACGTTTGGTCAGCCAAATGACCCGGAACAATCTTAGAAATATTTTTGGAAGTATTCATGTTGGGTTTTAAAATTAACAAAATTGTAGGAAATCTCTATTTAAATGATTTGCATTAAACAAAGATATTGAATGAAGCAGTCTACGTTTATCCTTGCGGCAGATCAGAATTTAAATCGACTCCGCGTAATGCGAGTCGCGGTATGTTTTCTCTTGTTTTAATCCGGAAAGATGTTCGGCTGGTGCAATTCAAATGGGATCCCAACATTCATATACTGTTTTAGAGGTACATTTTATCGGTAATTATCTGTGAAATTTATCAGGAAATATTGATGATATTTTTGATGGAATTCACAGCAGAAATAATGATCAATTTGTTCAACTATCACCCAGCGAACAACCTTTCCACATGATGGAGAGCACATAAAAAAGTGCATAAATTGTTTTTTTCTTGATGGATTTTGTTAAATGTTCAGAACTTTCGGAAAAACTCTTTTACTTTATAACTCAAAGAAGGTGAGAATATCCTTTAAGTGGTTCCGGATTTATTCTGGATTGTCTTGCGGTTCCAAAATTGGCCATATCATCCGTAAAACAGATATCTTATGACCCTCATGGGCTAGAAGGTTGATGTCTTTGGAAAAAAATGATGGATCATTGATCAACAATTGATGGAATTGATCAACAGATGGGTTCCCAATCAGGTTTGTCACTGCCAAATACCTGATTAGGAATTCATCCGCTGGGTGGCGCTAATAAAAACATTTTAAATCTCCAATATCTTCGACAAAGTTTCAGTAGATCGAGGGGTATCTGGCAGTATTGTGGCAGATTGTGCTACTTTTCCCCGAATTTCATTCTCCCGAATGCCGTTTCCTCGAATGACCCGTTTCGATGAAAGCCACTTCTCCGAAAAGTGACGCAGTTTGAAAGGGGCAAGAAGAGGGTCCTAAAATGTTAGATAAAGTCTTGTATTTGTTGAATAACACGACAGAGCCTGTTTTTGCTACTACTTTGGGAATTTTCCACTTTAAATAATGGCTCTATCATATTTAAACTTAAATTTCAAAAATTGGTCAAATTCTGAACCTTGACACTTTTGATCATGTTTGACGTTAACGTTTGACGGCAGACAAGTTTTCACTGAGGTTCTACTTCTTAAAAAGTTCTGACACTGAAATATTCCTGTATGACGTTTCGGGAAGGACACGGAAAACAACATACACCCAACATTTGAATTCAAACCAAAGGGTGTGACAAATTCTCAAAAACAAAGTAAAAGTATTTTGAACTTGAACCAACGAAAACCTTTTAAAAAATGGAGTGAACATGTGTTTTCGGCCTAAACTTAAGCATTTCTTGCCAAAAATGCTGAAGACGACGAGGTTTGAGGGAAGATTCAAATATGACATCAATCGATTTTCCGGATTTCTAGAACCCCTCTTCCCCTCTCTGTCATGCATTTTTTGTTCACGTTCTTCTTCCTTTTGCCATAACATCATCACTAGGACTTAACTGAAGGCATGCGTTGCCAAAGTTGCCATTTTCGCATTCTTATACTCTATGCTCAGAGAAGTAAAGGTAATTTCCATTACGAAAAGATTCTGGACCGACCGCGAATCGAGCCCAGACACTTTCAGCATAACTTTGCTTTGTAGCCGCGGACTCTAAGCACTCGGCTAAGAAGACTTTTCGTTGAATTGGGCTATTCGGGGAAACAGGGTATTCGGAGAACTGGCATTCGGAAGAAAGTCGCAAAACCGACAGTAAAACATCTGATTGAAACTTCATTCGCTGAGTGCGCAAGTTACATTTTTTCTTTATCTTTTTAATTTCAAAATCCTGATAAGCCAAACAGTTAGTGTCTTTTTCAATGTTGTTCAGTGGATCAAGGGCTATCTGGCAGCAAAGCATCCGATTAAGAATTTTTTCGATAAGTGGCGTTAGTCGATGGAAAGTCGGTGTCCTAAGAAAAGTTGTTCAGCAAATCATAGACTACCCAAACAACCAGAAGTCGCATAAAAATTCACGTAATAACTCGTAAATTCGTACAAACGGTTGGGTGACAATACGTCGAAAAAACAAAATTAGATGAAAACGATTATTTTTTGGAATAATGATTCTCTTGCGAAAAAATAAATAATTCATTATGTGCCAAGGGATGACGTGCATCGATTTTCCGGATTTCTAGACCCACACTTTTTCCAATACCTAATACTGGCACTGTCAAACATACGCTTCCAATCGCAAAACGCAACATACTGTTAGCCATCAATACTTTGGTAGTGCAACTAGTCAGATGATGAAAGATTTGATTTTTCACGCATCCATCACATGCCGCTGTGGGGAAAAATGTTTTATTTTCCTGATATAAAACGGTTCACAGTGAAACAGTTAGGCGGAAAAGGTAGGAATTTCCATTCTCTATGTTCTACATACGTTTGTTTTTTTTTTGTATTATTGCACTACTTTCATAAAAATTGAGATCCGGCTGGTAGGAGCACTAGTTTGAGGTTGGAAAACCAGGATATGTGAGGTTAGTTTCATTGGAACTTTCGCCTGAGCGATTTTTGCGCTTGAATAAAATACGCTTCGGGACAATCTCCGCTGCCCCTAAAAATACCATTGGGTAGATAAATGAATTCTCTACCATTGGATCTCATTCAATTTCATACATAAGTGAAGTAAGCGGTGAAAATAAATATTTTGTTCCGAATGTTTTGAAACCATGAATGAGTTTGACATTGCTCTCGTCAACCATCATCATGACGACACTAGCACACCCCACCGGACGAATTGTCGTATTGGGAGCGAATAGTCTTCGGCAAAGTTGCTCAGCAGATCTAAGGTACATCTGAGGTGAAAACTGATCAAATACTCATCCGCTAGATGGTGCTAGTAACTGGCTATGTTGATGGTTTGGACAAATAGTTCAGACCACCATTATCTGTCTCGTAATGATAAAATTGATTTAAACTTTGCTACCTAGATGTCACTAGTGACTTTTCTGATAAATTCTCTATTCAAGAGCCATACATATTCTAAGCGACGGTTTCAATGTTAGGGATAATGTTGAATGTTGGTACAATCTGAGTAGAAGTAAATACCTGAGTAAGTAATAACAAACTACAATTTTCAGAGGACCATTGAGTTTAATAACGTATCGACAAAAAAAAACTTATATAAAAAACACATTTCTGTATTTCTAATATTTGGGTTAAATATAAAAATATACCTTATCAGGCACGGGTTCTGGATACCACCACCAAATCTAACGTCTTTGATTTTCTCTTGCTCGATGCACTAATTCTAACCCCGAAGCTTTTCAAAAAAAAAAAAATGAAACTAGTAAAAACTCATAATGAAGTGAATCTACAAGATCAAAAATAGGATAAGTTTTCCTATTCGACAAGCTGGCACAAACCTTTCCAAACAACAATTCAACGCACAAGGAGTAGTCAAAGGATAGCTTCGGAGCTTATCCATTCCTCAAAACCACCAATGTATCAACATACCCCACATTTGTTTTTCAGGTTATCCTGTATCGAAAAAAGTTTCAGCTGCATACAGTTCTAGGTAGATTTATCACCTATCACAACACGAAAGCAAACACGACATCAATTCCGAAACCGAAGGTGCCTTCTCTCATCGATAGAATCGTAAGGCATTGCTTCATATCATCTATTCCGTATATCGATCAAACCACGTTCGAGGATTACACTTCTCCAATCCATCAAAGTTTATAGTGTTACTGCCCCATAACACGTAATAAAGGTGCTACGATTGAGTGAGCAAGTCCGGAAAAGCTGTTGTGATATAACGAGAAACTAGAATCTCCTAGTCACGTAGTATCCCGGTACGCTTTAGGGGATTTTTCGTGTTACCCAACGAATGAAGGCGATCCTTGTGACAAGAGCTTTCCCGAGAAGTTGTGCACCAAGTATAACTTGTTATCCAATCGTAGCAAGAGGGGGATACAATTCAAGCCGTCAGCAGGTCCAACTTTACGACGCAACGACATCGTGGGCGTATCGAAAAAGCGAAGAAAAGTGATTTTTAATTAAGCTCATTGTCGACGGTGTGCCTTGGGAGCACTTTTTGTTTTACCTTGCTCGGGGTGTGATAATATGCGGAGAAAAGGCGTGTTGGGCGAAAGAAAAGTACATCAACGACAAGATAATAATGCAGATTTATACATGGCGTGCAATTTTTAATCTTTGAGTCGGTAAAGTGTGAAAAGTTGTGCGAGAGGAGCGTTGGCAGAGCACAGTGGATGATTTGGAATGTGACATAATAAGTGAGAAATCTAATTAAAATCCCATTGATTATCAGTGCAATTAGAGTATAGGGGGAGAAATTTTTCCAGTTGGGCAGTTTTATGAGACCTGATTATGATGGTGGAGAAAGCGGAAGGATTCTTATTTCGGAAACCGGTGTACCAGTACTTCCAGTATCTAGAAACGTAAGTATGATGGATCATGTTGATCGTATTTTCGATAGACCAAGCATTTTTTACACCCTGGAATGGACATTGCTGAACAGTTTAATTACGTATATGTTGATTTACCAATTTACTAAATTCTCATTCTGAATACAAAGTTTAAGTAATAGAGATATATAAAATGCTAGGAGACATTGAAAGAATAATAATCATTACGGATCAAGAAATACGCATGATAGATGTAGAAGACGATCAAAAGACAATTTACACCGTCTTCGGCCAAAGGCTGCACAGATGAACAATCACGAACACTAGGCAACGGACAACACATAACACCCAGTAGCCCAGTGATGAATTTTTCGTTTGACGAGAAGTTTCCACCGACTGGAGCGGGAATCGAACCCACGCACAATACGCCTAAACGACTGACGCCGCTAACCGCAAGGCCACGAAGCCCACAAATCAATCAGTTCTAAACTTTATTAAGGGGGCAGGATCCGTCATTGATTTCGGAACTTTCAAAAGCAGTTTTTTCCTTCAAAATCAAGAAAATTTACAGAAAAATGTGTTCACTGTAATCTATTCTCCAACCGAAACACAATGAACACATTTTCATCGAATAATTTTTAGTTTTGAACAGAAAAACTGCTTTTGAATTTTCGATGATGACGATGATTACGATGACGGAGCGTTGATCGTTAAATATAGATATTCTTCTTCTTTCTGGCGTTACGTCCCAACTGGGACAAAGCCTGCTTCTCAGATTAGTGTTCTTATGAGCACTTTCACAGTTATTAACTGAGAGCTTTCTTTGCCGATTGACCATTTTTGCATGTGTATATCGTGTGGCAGGTACGAAGATACTCTATGCCCTGGGAATCGAGAAAATTTCCTTTACGAAAAGATCCTCGACCAGCGGGATTCGAACCCACGACCCTCAGCATGGTCATGCTGAATAGCTGCGCGTTTACCGCTACGGCTATCTGGGCCCCATAGATATTACCGTTTTCAATGGATAAGTTCCGAACCAATCTGATTACTACCTGGTGACTCCAGATTGAACACAAGTAGCAATCATCAATCATCTTCACAAAAGATTTCAATCGTTGACTACATTTATGTTCAATTAATACAAAACTTAACATTATACAGCTTATTGTACTTTTTCTTCATATGTGTAAATCATATCGTTGTTACTTTTGGGCAGATCAAGGTTCCAGAATAGAAGCAAAGGTAATTTTGCCATCAAACAAATAGTCTGGAAGTACACAGTTCGAACGAAATGTGTAAATTTTTGAGACATATAATGCACATAATTGGAGCGTGGAATATCATGGATATTTACATGATATGTCATGTAAACTTCAATTATATGTCATGTAATTTAGCAGGATTCTGAGTGATTACATAACATATAACACATTTTTACATGATTTCAAACTGAAATTTACATGACGTCATGTTTACATCGCATAAATGAAGTTTACATGACGTGTAATCTTCATTATTTTTAACTGTGTACCGAAATTATGTTATCAGAAAATTTCGATTTCTTCTGTTGAATATTACGTGCACAGTTCCAACAGACAAAGCATTTGTCTTAAGCCAATAATCCTCAAAAGTTAACCGCAATCAATTTCAAACAAAGGAGACAATCTTCTTTCTTCGACAACGTGTCCCCGTTCGAAATAAGACACCCGATGGAATCCTAATCTTTTAACGCCACGTGCCGCTGCTCTCTTCGTTCTCCAGTCTTTCCTCGCTCAAAAATAATTCCAATTAGGCCTACCCAGCCATATACACGTTTCGAACCATCCGGCCGAGCTCTGCGGTAGTTCAACCCAAAAAATGTGGGTTAACAGAACCGTATACAAATAAAGCTGTCCGGGACAAACGCAAACAATAAACGCTGTTAAATATGTAAACAGTTTGCTATGCGCTAATAATAACATTTTGTAATGATCCCCTATCAAGATTGAACCCGCGCGTTTAATGTATGCAAAGATCCCATCCCGCCAACTCCGAGCTCGACCTCCTCAGTCATCGACTACCGAACTCTGGATCCAATTAACTTCGTCGGACGCTCAAAGCAAAACACAATGTCACGGTACCAGGCCCACTCTAGACGTGTCTTTGACTATTTATAATTTTTATGAGCCATATCGGAATTCAATTTTCTCCCAAAGAACTTGACGTATTCTAGAGAATGGGACCGCCAGCAGCCGGTACCCAGTTAGCTGTTGCCGTTGAGAAGATCTATAGCTCTTCCGCGACCATGCTATGAAGTATCCCTGTGTGAAGGTTCAATAAATCAGTTCGCGAACCGAAAATTGGAACTGTCTGAGTTGAAATAGGGAGGGGCGCGACGGGAGCATTATTTATGTGTATGGATTTAAATTCGTCAAAGAAGTGCCAGAGATACCAATCGCGGGCCACGGTTTTAGTGCCGAAATACAGCTGCAGGTGACGGAGCGAGCGCACGTTAGTGGATTGGTTTGATCGTTCTGATCGTTTTGCTCTCCTTCTCTCG
This sequence comes from Aedes aegypti, assembly GCF_002204515.2. NCBI lineage: Eukaryota > Metazoa > Arthropoda > Insecta > Diptera > Culicidae > Aedes > Aedes aegypti. The sequence goes on from NC_035109.1 coordinate 246,404,903, forward strand.
GTAACACGCTAGAGCATGACTCCACTCAGAAAAATGTGTTCAGCGGTAAACTTGCTCACTGCTTTCCATTTCATGCAGATGATGTATATTTGGAGAAAAAAAATGTGTTAATATTATTTCATGTTATTGCAGAATAAGTTTGAAGGATAACATAATTATTATCTTCTAAAAAAACAATTACCAATACCCTATGTGATCACATAGATATTTAATAATGGCATTACTCGCTTTCCAACCTTTTACAAGAAATATTTTACCGTGTTCAGTTCATTACTCTCGCGAGAGATCTGTCTCTCCTTATGCTAGGGAGAGTAACAAAATCGAAACTAGCAAAATATTGTTAGTGAGTCGTTCATGCACGTGACACGCTTAGTCTTGTGCGAAATGTCGAGGTGACATGTAATTCGATACAACTTCAATTCGGATTTGAAACGATATGATTTGTCCTAATGTGGTCATTGAGGGTAGTCGATTCTTAAGCATTGGTTGTTCCAAGCATACTGAGAATCTTTTAATTACATAAATGTTTAATCGTGGGGCTTAGAGGAAACAAATTGACTCATGCTTTTTTCTAAGTATTTGCTGAAAATCTATTGATTTCATTGAACATCCGAGTGAACAGATTTAGTATGCTACAAATGCGAAATAATATTGAATATTTGAAGTATCCCTTACGTATAAAAGTGTACAATAGGACTTGTGTTCATATAAAAATGTATTCAATTCAACTATATTGTATAAGACCCAGCTATCGATCGTAATAAAGATGGCCAATTAGTAATCGTTAACCAAGATACAAGCATTTTACCATTGTCATCCAGTGTACAAGTATCTACAAGAAACATAGACATTCTTGCATTAACAACATGAAACCTATTTTTTACATACAAACTTTAGGACACTAACAGTTGCACTTTCAGTGAACCAAATCAATTGAGTTTTTTTCAATTCAAATCTGCAAAATCCTGCAGGCCACCTTAAATTGTATACCAACACGCTTATTGGTGGAGATCTGATTTAAAAGCTTAATAATTAATTAGGAAAAAATTAAACTTTGATCTTTCAATCTTTCTGTACGTTATAAATATAAGCATCCATATATAAAAGTTGAATGCTTGCAATGTTGAAGCTCTTAGCATCATTTTCTTTAAAATTAAATTCATGAAAAGTTTGGATAATATCAAATTTATTCAAAATGAAAACTAATCTACTAATTCACCTAAATGAAAGCGCAAATACTAAAACCCTCACTGCTCAGATAATACTTAACGGATTTAAATATTTTTTGTCAGTATACTGGTCCACATATCTAGTTTTTAAAAGTGACCGACGAATCTCGGAAATGTTGTTGTAACCAGAGATATTCCGGTGGGTCGCTGGGTTAATTCGGGTAAAAATGTGCTCTTTTCTGGGACACGCCAAGTTATCTCTATTTATTTGCAATTGCAACCATTTTAATTTGTATAAATCATTAAGATCTGATATTCAGCATTAAAAATGAACATGGTTTTCACTATTTAGAATATACCGGATGTGCCTATTCGGACTTAATGCCCTGAAGAACCGGATATAGATTTGTTGTATACTGAACCGTTTCAATTTTCGAAAAGTAGAGACCAAACATAATAGTTTACTAAAATGCGTTCCCATAAGCTTGGCATAGATGTTAAGATTCAAATTAGCCACTTTATAGTAAATTTAAAGCGTCCCGGGTGATGCATTTTACTTTAAATGCCTTGTGGGCACATTATAGCAGATTCCGTAAATTATCTGTGACTTGAAATTAGCCTACCTCCAGGGGTACAGAAGTACAATACCCTTTTCAGCCGACCTCACCCAGTAACACTCCTGAATAACTCCGGCCACAGGATCATTCTTTAGATCCTTTGGCTACTTTTAGAAGCTAGATATGTGTGCTAGTATACTAAATAATACATAATAATAATGAATAATACAAAAATAATTTTAATCCGTTAAGTATTCGCTGAGCGGGGAAATTTTTAGTTATTTTTTTTTCAGTCAGGCCTATACAAGTTAAAAGTAGTTGTATCTGAATTTTTCCGCTTTTACTATAAAGATCACTTCTGTTCAACCTAAAACTTCATGAATAATAAACTGATTCCATATTTTTACACGCTTTTGAAGTGAATTTAGTCGTTTTGAAGCTGTAGGTAACATAAATTAATATGTTTTGATTTAGTTTTTTAACAAAAAATGCTCAAAAATATGTATTTTCAACGAAAAATGTTAGTTTAGTCTGCTAAACCTTAATACTTAAGCTGGAACTGTTTTTTCAGTTGTTCAACCTTCAAAAAGGTCTCAAAGGCAATTTTTCATAAATTTTAGAACAAAATATTTTAAAAATTATTTAAAAATATATACATTTTTCATCTCAAGGTTGAAACAAGATGCTTTATAAACTTCAGTTTAACAGTAGAATTGTAATTTCTGAAAAAAAAAACATTTGAAAAATCTAGATTATTTTTTTATTTATAAATCATGTATATGGGTAGTCTTTGTGGAATAACTAAGTCAAAACAATTGTTAAATAAACCTGTTGTATACACAGTATAAAAACAACCAAATTAGCTTCAAAAGCATGTAAAAAAGATATGGAATCGGGTGAGTATTAGTGAAGTTATGGTCGAACTAAGATGAATTTTCAAGTAAAAAATAGAAAGATTTAGACAAAACAAATTTGATGTTCTACTAATCTCTTATAAATTTAATTTTAGAAAAGAATGATGTTAAGAGCTACAAAATTTGATATGTTTCTTGAACAATTTTAGTATAATCAAAATCCTCAAGAAATATCGAAAGATGGCTTCGAACATTTTTTTACAAACCTTTTGGATAAAAGTCAAATTATATTGTGAGATTTGTTCATTCTTTCAACTGTATACCTCCTGCAGGACGACTTTTCCTTTTATGTCTACTTTTTATACACAAATTGATTTCGAAAAATTTGGATTCATAAAAAAAATAATTTAACCTTTCAAACGTTTAAAGCTTTCCCTCGCAATTCTTCCAAAAAATCGTTGATTCAGTCAAATCATGTAATGAGATATTTTGCTGCAAGTTTTACTGGAAATGCCTTTGTGAATCCATAAAAAAAAATTTGTTTTCAATTTTATTACAAATTCTTTGGTGAAGTTCATCAATAGTCCTTCATAAATATTTCCAAAACACCTACATCATACATTGGGTCAGAAATTCTTTGTTTTTTTTTTTTCTGAAAATACTTGAAATACATTCGAACAATGTTTTTGAAATATCTTTTCCTTTCGAATCTTTATAGAAAATTTGTTGATAAAACACAGGATTTTAAAAAAAACCCTGGGAATTCCTGAACAAATTTTTAAAGTAATATGAAAATTACATTATGAATTTTACCATAAGATAACTTTGGTAATGTTCCTTAATAAAAAAGCAAAACGTTCTGCCATAACAATTTAATATAGAAAAAATCTGTTTATCATAGTATCATGAAGCTTCAGAGTTCATGCTGAACGTTTTCGAAGATGTTAGATACAAATAGTTTCCGTAAAAACTTCATCCGTTTTAACACCTGTACACCCATCCCCCCTCAGAGAGTCGGGAGTGCAACATTAATCATGCATATCTTTATAGTTTTCGAAGCGATTTTCAGGAAAATTTCAGCAATGGAACTGGACCCTATTCAAGATTGATGTTTATTTGTAGGGTTTTGAAAAAGATACGTCTACCCAAAGTTGTTAAGCAAAAGGCACTTCCTTTTTTTTTTTTTTTTTTGAAAAACGCATTTTTCACAAATTCAACTATAAAACAAAATTTAAAGCGATGACATATAGTTTTTTCGACCTTAATTTGCTTGTTTGAGTGTTGTGTACATGTTTAAGCTGAAATTTAAATATTTGAATACATTCAAAATTTCTTTTACTTAAAATTAATTTTACCCAGAAAACCACACAAAAAACGTCTTTCCTGAGTTTTTTTGTCGGTAAATCAAAATTGTAAGCGATGCCATGCGGTTTTTTCTTCATATCATACTTGCAGAGGTCAAGTGAATATTGTTGAGTCGAAAAAGAATTTTTTAACAACACTCAAAATTGTTTTTACCTACAAAACAACATACACAACTTATTTCCCGAGTTTGTTCGTCTGCAAATAAAAACTCAAGTCTATGATATTTTCGGCATGAATTTTTTTGTAGAAGTCAAGTGAACATTTTTGAGCAGAAATTTCAAATTTAGATTACACTCTAAATTTCTTTTACCTAAAATATTATTAAAATCCCTATTTTTTGGACCCGTTTGGTTGATTGTAACAGTCATGATCACTTTGAGTAAACAAATGAGTTTCCTATAACACTCAAAATTGATTTTACCCAGAAAACCACACAAAAACCGTATTTCCTTAGCTTTGTTTCTTCTTCTTCTTCTCGACATTACGTCCTCACTAGGATAGAGCCTGCTTATTACCACAGTTATTAACTGAGAGTTTTCTTTGCCAAGGTTGCCATTTTCGCATTCGTATATCGTGTGGTAGGTACGATGATACTTAATGCCCAGGGAAGTCAAGGAAACTTCCATTACGAAAAGATCCTGGACCGACCGGGAATCGAACCCAAACACCTTCAGCATGGCTTTGCTTTGTAGCCGCGGACTCTAACCACTCGGCTAAGGAAGGCCCCTTTTTCTCTGTGCATTAAAATTGAAGGCTATGACTTGCACATGTCTAGTGAATATTGTAGAGTAGAAAAATATTTTTTTGACTACACTCAGAATTGTTTTTACCTACAAGAAAACCAAAACAACTTATTTCCCGAGTTTGTTCATCTGTAGATAGAAACTCATGGCTATGACATGTAGTTTTTTAGGCATAAAGTTACTTGTAGAAGTCAAGTGAACATGTTTGAGCAGAAATAGAAATTTTCGATAACATTCAAAATTTCTCTTACCCAACAACACAAAAATACGGTTTTTCCTTAGTTTTCTTTCGTCTGTAAATCAATAGGGAATATTCGTGATATTTTGAGTCAAAGAAAATTTTAGTGTAATAAAAAAATCAATTTCTGTTAAAACATGTTCACTTGACTTCTAAAGTAAATTTATACCGAAATAACTACATGTCATAGACTTTTTTTTTATTTAGAGACGAACAAATCCGAGAAATATGTTTATATCGCCTTGTAGGTAAAACAATTTTGAGTGCAGTCAAATGTTTATTTTTCGACTGTACAATAATTAATGTAAATAAATGCTGAAAAACTTCAAGTCAAGGCTATAGCCTTTAATTTTGATTTACAAACAAAACAGTTCTGTTTTTTGGTTTTGTGTGTAAAATAAATTTCGAGTATAATCGGAAATTTATTTTGTGGCTCAAATATGTTCATTGGACTTTCACAATAAATTTCATGTCAAAAAACCGTATGTCATCGTCTTGAATTATGAGTTACAAACAAACGGAACCAAAAAGTAGTGTTTTTCGTAATATTTTAAATAAAAGAAATTTTGATTGTAATCAAAAATTTCAATTTCTGCTCAAACATGTTTACTTGACTTCTTAAAATAAATTCTTGCCGAAAAAACTACATATCAGTTTTGATTTACAGACAAAAAAAGGGGTTATTTAGTTTCTTTTGTAGTTTTCTGGGTAAAATAGTTATGTTCCCATAAAATAAACACAGTTTCAGTATAAAAATTATAGTCAATGGTGAGGATCCACAATAAATCTTAAAAATGTGTCGTTGACATTGGATAGCTCCAAAGAATTAATTTTGCATTTTATTAAGACAAATTCAATGCTAGTTCATCCTTTAGAAACAGTAAGCGTTGTAATTTTTATTTAGTTGGAAAAGTCCATCCCTTATACTACCACGGGGGTGAAAACTTACGCTTACTACAAAGGGTCCAGAAAAAATTAAAAGGCCAACTTTGAATATGCATTCTCCGTCGTTTTCTAATCAATTTTGAAATTTTTTGCCGCGGTGGTTCAGATACTATTCGAGATCAATATTTACATAAAAGTTATTTAAAAATGTTTGGGTTGGGATATAGATTTGTGACTGCATTCAAAATTTGTTTTACTGAAGAAACCTTAAAAACTGTTTTTAAACCTATTTTCCTATAAATCAAAATTCGACCTGGTGACATACAGTTTCATCTTAATGAATTTGATTCTAGAAGACCTGTAAACATGTTTGAGCAGAAATTTAAATTTTTGATTACTCTCAAAATATATTTTAATTGAATAACTACGAATGAAAATTTCTTTCAAATAATTTAAAATGAGGGTTTTCTAATTTTTTTTTTGCAAAAGAAATTTTGAGTGTAATCTGAAATTTTCATTTGACCCCAAAGACGTTCACCAGACTTCTGTAAACAAATAAATACATAAAAAATATGTCATCCTTTGAATTTTGATTTTTGGGCTAATAAGTTCAAAACGAAATTTTGAATGCAATAAAAAATTGTCTTTGTGTTCAAATATAATCACTGTTCTTATTAACTTATTATTAGAACTACATGTCATTGCTTTGAAACTCGATTTATGGGCAAACAGTTATACAAATGTGTTTTGTAATGTTATTATTGTAAAATAAATTTGGAGTGTTTTCAAAATTTTCTATTTTGTCCCAAAGACGCTCACTGAAATTCTACTAGTGAGTGCATGACAAAAATATAAGGCATTGCTTTATATTGATTAAAAAGCAGGGAGGTTGAAAAACTATGGATTCTCGTAACTTTTTGGTAAAAAAATGTTTAAAGTGTAATCCAAAATTACTATGTCTACTCAAATATGTTTACTGAACTTGTACAAGCAAATTTTTACCGAAAAAGCTGGATCGCTATGAATTTTGATTTACATTCAAGCAGATTCGAAACCTAAAGTGTCTCGTAGTTTCTTGAATAAAACAAATTTTGGGTGTAATCAATAATTCATATTTCAACCCAAAAATGTTACCTGGTCAACTTCAGTTAAATTGATGTCCATGATACTACATTTTATAGCTTTGAATTTTGTTTTGTGAGCAGAAGGCATTTATTATTAGTTTTTAATAACATAAATTTTGAGTATAACCAAAAACTTTATTTCTGCTAAAAAATATTCAATGAACTTCTACAATAAGTTTCAAGTTTAAAACTATGTGTCATCGCTAAAACTCGAACTTGAATTATGCTCGGTTCCATTGCTGAAAGAATTTTCGAAATCGCTTCAAGAACAACAGAGATATGCATTTTCAAAGTTGGATTTCCGTGTTTTTCAGGGGGTTGGATATGCAGGTGCAAGGTACATTTGAAAATGCTGTAGCGCCACCTAGTGATTGAATCCTAAAATATGATGTCCACTGAGTGGAATATATCAGGCCAATGAACAAGTTTTCCAAACGTAACATCATTATATTTTGTATGGTTTTCAAGTTACTTGCGCAAACCACTGTCCTCAATTGAGGACGCTGGGCGTTAACGGGTTATTAAGAACCTCAACTCAACTGTTAGTGATATTAAATATAAAATATGGATAAAATCCTTGCTTGGTGATCTTGACAAATTAAGAAACAAACAAACAAATTAATAATAAAAATTACAATTGGAATTTATATGTAATAAGTACCGTAGATGACAATTTGTAACGAATTCTTTGGTGGAGTACTCCAAGAGATTTTTTGAAAAATTTGATAGAGATTCTTCGAGAAATTTTCTTGTAAAATCAAATAGCTCAATAAAACTTAAGGTGATTATAAAACGAAGCCAAACTTTGAATTTTCAAGTGCACTAGACTGGTGAATCTGACACCAGTTCGCTTTGAAAATCAATCAAATTGCTTACCACCATCAAGTGACCAATGGAACAAATTTTCAACGCGGAGCGCTGTTTGATTCTCAAGACTTGTGCTCTTGAAAATTTGAGGTGTGGCTTTGTTATATAAACACCTTAAGGATACATAAATCTGTTGAACAATAGCTACTAATTTGGAATGATTTTCAGTGGGAATACCATTAGGAACACATTAGAAACTAGTAAAAGGGTTTTTGGAGAATGCACTGAAAAAGCACGGAAATAATTCATTAAAACGAAGTAGGCCGTCATTAAAATTTGTACATGGCCATCGATGATTGTAGCTAATTTGTCTCAAGATTGCAAAGTAAATAAAATCACTTGGTTTTGCACTGACATAACTGAAAAAGTGTCAGCATACTTTCTACATGTAAGCACAAGTAGTGATACTTTTCTGAATCAATATTACTAATGATGACTGAGTTTTATCACTTAGAAATTGCAAGCTGCAAAATCAACATGGCTACCAAAACTAATGACGGACTACTTAGCCTTAATAAATCACCGAGAGAATTTTTAGAGGAATATCTCACAAGCATATGGTTGAATGTCTACAAAAATATGGAAGAATCACAAGGGATATTCCTGTCTTTGAAGGATTCTTCTTTTATTGGATTAGAAAAAAAAATGAATATAACAAACAAATAAATAGAATCTTCAGAGACAAGCAGAAACGGGATTAATCGAGTGAAAATAGTTTGGGTACCCGATACTTTCTTGAGTAGGTGGCCTATCATGCCACTCTTTCTTTGAGTAAGATTTTTCTAATTTGTCAATCGAACATACCCTGTGCCTTCACATTACAAGTTTCCTAGTCGTTAAAGTTCAGTTGTCAAAACACTAGAGCGATTCGCGAATAGGGCGAAACTGATAAACCCGCAACAATGAGAAAGCTCTATTTCAAATCCTAATTTAAGATTTTATGCTCAATCTTTTATATTAATCTTTTAAATTGAGTTTAATTTTGTTTCTTCAAACTAGTTTTCACCCAAATGAAAGTTACGTAATTTTTGGACGTTGGGACGCCGTGCTACGTTGCAACAAAATATGTTTTTCTTCCAATAGGTATTTTTTTATTCATTATTATTCATTTTACCATATTGATTGCCAAGCAAAAATCAGGTAAGGCTTTCGCGAAAGGTTAATTTCAATCAACATAAAATCTTCCCACGCTGCTGCTTTCCTGGGCTAAATCGCTCATTGCGAACTTTTCTAAATTTCCAGCACAATCGGCCATGTGGTGCGGAGAAATTAAAAAGGTAGACATGTTTTGCAACCCAACCACATATACGTGCACCGAGCTCATTTGCACAACATCCGGAACAAGGCGGGTAAACCTGAGGTTGTGCATCCCACTGACTTAAACCCAGCCAGTACATACGGTAGGTTGATAGTTCATGCAGAAACTGTTGCGACTGCGAGACTAACCTTCCTACTTTGTTTTGGTTTTGGCTTTAAAAGCTTCCAGGTCGCGACTCATTTCGGCGGCAATAAATGCACCCTTTGCTCTTCGAACTGGCTCCCAGTTGTACAAACAAGCAGCAAGACCTGACCCAATGACTCTTCCGAGTGAGAACAAAGGGCAATGTTTTATGCAACAACTTCCCATAGACTTTCTCAAATATGATATCAACTGAGGGTATCTCTATAGCATTTATCCAATTGTTCGCTTGGAACATCGTCGTTTCGCAGTGCAATGATGCACGCCAATATGCCAATAAGTACCGCCTAAAAAGAAAAATGAATATATTTGGTAATGATTCCTAATGTACATTTCAATCATTGAGAGTAAAAAAACCAAACTTTTAACAGTTGTAGTTGTTTATAGTAGTACCTCAAAGATGGATCAAATTGGATCAAATTCTAAGATTAATTGTAAATACATAGTGACTATTGTACACCTCTGTTATTGTAGCTAAAATATGACATTCGCTCTCTATTTTTAAAGGTCGACTGAAGCAGCAAAAAATGCAAAATTGCATGGGTTATAAGCTCTTTTATATAGTGCCAAACTTATCAAAGCCAAAGGGCCACTTTAAAAAATAGAGATAATATGAGTAATTCTTCTGTTGACTCAGGGATAACAATTCGAGTTTATAATCCTATTTAAAACGTTGGACGTGATCTTCGATAGAAAAATCAACAAAGACGAGCTTTACGATGGGATGTCGCAAATAGCACCTTCTTGTGTTATGAAATTTGTATCTGAACGAACCCCAAGAAAATATACAATACAAGGGAAATAAATCGCCATTCCCATACCACCCGAATAGCTACCGGTACCACTGAAGCACGCCGGTAGTACCGTCTTTTACCAGATTCAAACTGGAAAGAGCACCATCGTGTGCAATTTCCGGCGACAAAATACGTTCATCCGAATCGCTAACCGACCCCCAAGTAGGTAAGTGCACGATTGGCTCACGTACGCTGCGCTGCAAATCGTGAAGGGGGTATCTAATTGGAATTGGTTTATTTGGACTCACTTTAGCGACGGTGGTGCCAAAATGACGTACCACCATGGCTAATAGAGGAAATCGGGATGTTTGATCGGTTTCGATGGTTGAAATATTTGTTTTCTTGCTTGGAAACCGCCGGTGCCGGTGAAGGTGTCGGTGGAATAGCGTGGTAATGGATTTTCCTGCTGATTTCACGGGAAGACGTTTCAAATTTACTTGTTTCAAATAATAAACGACAAAATGGGTTATTGATTAATCGATTACACTGCGGAACACGGTTTTGTCTCAAGAACCAAAATACCGCTATTTACTAAATTAAGGGTTGCTGAGTCCATTGCCGTTTTCAGAAATATCATGGCACGTCTAGTTTTTGAGATATTGACTGTTGAAAATACTAAATTTGACTGTTTCAGCCAACTTGCATGCAAGTTTTCCAACTTGTACGGCAATTTGTTTGCTCAATTTGTCACAGAATTCAAACTTTATGTATAAGACAATAATTATCAACGAAGTTCATAATACTTTCGATGGTAAAATGTTATTTTTTGGTGTTTCAGAAAAGTATTGTATTATGCCATATAAGAGAAACGAAGAATTTTATATGAAGACTGCAAACATGTTGAAAAAAATCGATTTACCCTAAATTTTATCGTAAAATTTCAACTGATTTGTATCTAAATTGAAAGTTCAAGTCCTATTTAGCATGTTTAGTAGATTATATCACAAAAAAGTTTGATAAATCATACCTTAAATTTCATGTAAACATCAATAAAACCAGTGTTTTATACAACTTTGGCGACCTGTAGCTAAAAATTGTGACATGCTGGAACATTTCTGAGAACGGCATCAGATTCAGCGACCCAAAATCTACTAGAAACACATAATTTGATCCTTGAGACACGCGTAAGTGTCATTTTTGTTACGCTGTGTTATAGCTTCTGAAAGTTCACTGAGACGCAAGCTCGATTAAGATACTGAATCAATACGACACCAAACAATTCCGACTTTCGAAATACAGCTTTGTAGGATTTATAAGATTTCAAAAGAAAGTAAATTTAATTGGGGAACTATCTTCAATGAACCACCTAAGGGGTCATGCACAAATGACGTCACGCTCCAAGGGGGGGAGGGGGTTGAGCCAAGCGTGACAAGCCTTACAAAATTTTCGGAGGACTCATACAAAAAATGTGACATAATTTGTGTACCATCCCTAACTATTTTTTTTTCTTCAAAATACTTTCTCCTACAACTTGTAACAACAAATCAGAAGTGCTGAAATTTACATCTAAATTCTTCCAACAGTTCTCTATGATATTATACAAAAATTTCGACACATATAGGTTCAGTAATGTTTTAAATTTCTTTTTGTAAATACATAATTGCCAAGAATCCATCACTCGATCGTATAAGATAGCGTATAAGAGTACAAAAAAGAGGCTAGGCATATACTTATTTTTCCACTGAATCTCCAGAAATGAGAGGGTTGTAAGCAGGATTGAATCCTAAGAAAATTGATAGAATCTCTCACTTATCGCTCTCTGTAACAATCATAATTTGCAGCACATCGTGAGAGCCTCTTTATCGTATGCAGCCACAGCACTGATTAGATCCCTCTAAACTAGCTCCAAACCTGGGGAACATAATTCCTATCGGATATTCGGGGATTGTTTATCGTGCCAGTAAGATAAAACACCTACCCATAAAGGGGGAAAAGAGGATTTTATCATCGCTCTCTCTTTGGGGCTCTCGTTCGCTGCTCTTATTCATTAAACATCTTACAACTTCCGATACATTTTCGATCACGGACCGATACAGACATGATGTTTTTCTTCGTTCGCTTTGATCGTAGGGTCATCGGGGAAGGGAAGGAAAGTTGGTGTGACATCCCTTGTTACTAGTGACCGAGATCACCTCTGCATCTCCATAATTATCACATGAAGGGATTATAATTGGAGAAAAGCTAATCTGTGTAAGTTACCGGCAATATATTAATCGCGTTGTTCGTTAAAATGTTCGATCTTTTGATTTTGTAGATACATCACCAAATTTTGTGATATTACAGTGTTTTCCATATATTTTTTTAGGGTTTTCAAAAGAATCGTTGGAAACATTTGTGTTTCACTGTAAAACTGTAGATTATTATTTCACAGTTCAAATTCAGTGATTTTATTTTGTAATCCATTTCAAGTGTGCAGCCTTGGGTTGAAAATTTCGCTATAAAAGATAGTAAAAAAAGAATAAATTAAAATAGTCCACAAGTTTCGTATATGGTTTCAACTTCTTGCAAGCATTCAAAAACATCATTCCCTTCCACTGCAGATGCTGCCACAGATGGTTGCGATGAAAACAATGATACATCTTGTTACGCAATCACTCCCGCAAGATGCAGTCACACCGCATGGAAAAGAAAATGCTATCGCACAATGTGCATTTTTTTGTAAACAAGCTCACACGCATCTTACACAGCACTATGCACAAGCCAGAGACCAGTTTTTTTTCCTGGTAATCAATTTTTGTTTTGTTTTTCAATACATTTAGCTGCTTATCTATTACGGCTGTGGTAACTGACATTAGAACATGATGTGAGCCTGTAGCTTGGCATAGCAAAAAAGGGTAACGATGCATTTAAAAACATAAACAAGACGTAAGCTGAGAGCTCAAAGCCCCAAAATTTTGAAACAGCTGTTTCGTATCAAAATCGGAACCATTAAATAGGTTTTTATATCCGGCGAGTGCGTGTGTCTGTGCTAGAAAACCGGACCGAACACGAACGCCACACAGTGGCCGCACTCGATACAAAAGTTGACCAAAAATATGAATTTTGCACAAATCGGTCATAAACCTTGTTTTATCGTCAGAATATGGATTCAGAATTGTATGGAAATATTTGAAAACATCGAACTATAAAAATTCACTACACTTTATTATTTACTCCAATAATGAAAGTCTAGTGGAAAATGTTAAAAGCAAGCCATATTCAAAAGTTAATGTTAATAAGTCGAGCACAATTTGAAGCACCTTCGAAACAAAGCTCAGAAACACCGGTTCCGGAGGAATGGTATTCGCAAAGCTTGGAAAAAAAATTGGACGTTTTTAAAGTTCACATGATGTAAAAAATTAGAATATTCACCAATCAATATAAAACATTGAGGAGTCAGAAAGCAGAAACAATGAATTCTCTCAAATGTTGGGCCACTGTGCGCCGGACACAAGCCATGCTCGAGTACAAACGCTATATTATCGCCCATCGATCTGACTCCGTTTCAGTTTGCCCCACATTCGATCTGAAGTTGTATGGACGGAGAAAAGAGTGCTAAGGGAATGAATTTATTCTCGTCTCAAACACTCCCTTTTTTGGTCCATAAATGCTTCTGGAATCGAGAAGGTCGGCTATGCTCTTAACCTTTTCTCGGGCTTCTGAGCTCATAGTTCCAGAATCTACGGCTGTTTGGTGGTTTGGTGGTTTGTTGAAACTATTGCACACCCAATCCTCAATCGCGATGATGATAGTGATGCAATGCAATGCTTTATACAGTGAGAGGCAAAATAAAGTGCCCACCTTACCAGTTTTCGAATTTCTCTCATTGATTTGGTTCAAATTAAAGTTAACACACCTAAATCTTTTGTGATATTTTATTTTTGATGTTCTTTTAAAGTTGCACTTACGAAATTTTGATAAAAAAAAGAATTTTACTTAAAGAAAAAGAAAATCAATTTGTATTGAAAAAAAAGTAGTGACAAAAATAAGTGCCCACTTCCTTCTTGGCCCCAGAAAAGATGATTTAAGAAAAATAAAAAGCAATTTAATAGTTAATGTGTCCTCCTTTGGCCTTAAGGACTTGCTGGAGGCTCTTCGGCATGCTTTTCACCAGGTTTTGTAGGTGTTGTGGATCTAGTTCTTCCCAGGCGCGCTCCAAGGCTTCAAAATAATTATTTTTGTTGGTAACACCAGTTTTTTCAACCCTGGCATCGAGAATCGCCCACAAATTCTCGATGGGGTTGAGGTCTGGGCTTTGTGGAGGCCATTCCAGCGGTTTAATCCGACAAGACCGGAAAAAAGACTTGGTCTTCTTTCCAGTATGCTTCGGGTCGTTGTTCTAGAGAAATATGAATTTCTCTTCAAGGCCCGTCTGGATCAGCGAAACCTCCAGATTTTCCAGCAAGATGTTAATGTAGGAATCTGCCATCATTATTCCGTCGATTTTCACGAGGTTTTCTACTCCACTCCATGAAAAACACCCCCAGACCATCACATTTCCTCCTCCATGCTTCACCGTTCCTTGGATGTGGTGCTCTGCATCACACACGAGCCCGCCGCTCTCGGTTAGACAGCTCGAGCTTCAGGAGCGCCACATCCAAGGAACGGTGACGCATGGAAGTGTGATGTGATGAAATGTGATGGTCTGGGGGTGTTTTTCATGGAGTGGAGTAGGAAGCGTCGTGAAAATCGACGGAATAATGACGGCAGATTCCTACATTAACATCTTGCTGGAAAATCTGGAGGTTTCGCTGATCCAGACGGGCCTTGAAGAGAAATTCATATTTCTCTAGAACAACGACCCGAAGCATACTGGAAAGAAGACCAAGTCTTTCTTCCGGTCTTGTCGGATTAAACCGCTGGAATGGCCTCCACAAAGCCCAGACCTCAACCCCATCGAGAATTTGTGGGCGATTCTCGATGCTAGGGTTGAAAAAACTGGTGTTACCAACAAAAATAATTATTTTGAAGCCTTGGAGCGCGCCTGGGAAGAACTAGATCCACAACACCTACAAAACCTGGTGAAAAGCATGCCGAAGAGCCTCCAGCAAGTCCTTAAGGCCAAAGGAGGACACATTAACTATTAAATTGCTTTTTATTTTTCTTAAATCATCTTTTCTGGGGCCAAGAAGGAAGTGGGCACTTATTTTTGTCACTACTTTTTTTTCAATACAAATTGATTTTCTTTTTCTTTAAGTAAAATTCTTTTTTTAATCAAAATTTCGTAAGTGCAACTTTAAAAGAACATCAAAAAAAAAAAATATCACAAAAGATTTAGGTGTGTTAACTTTAATTTGAACCAAATCAATGAGAGAAATTCGAAAACTGGTAAGGTGGGCACTTTATTTTGCCTCTCACTGTACATACTATGTTGTTTTCGGAGAAAATCGTAAATTCTATCACACCCCTTTCCAGATGGTCTTCTACGATGCCGTGATCGGGCGGTCGGCTTTTGGGTGTGTAGTTCGCCAACTGTGGGCTTCTAGCTTGCTCACAGTCAAATGTGCAATTCTAGCTTGTTTGCAAACCAGCACCGAGAGATAACCGGTCATAGAAGGGGGAACGAAATGTACAATATACTCGGGGGTCCTCATTAACGTTCAACGCTCCGTCATCGCAATCATCGTTATCATTGAAACTTCAAAAGCAGTTTTTCTGTTTAAAACTGAAAATTATTCGATGAAAATGTGTTCACTGTGTTTTGGTTGGAGGATAGAATACAGTGAACACATTTTCCTGTAATTTTTCTTGATTTTGAACGAAAAAACTGCTTTTGAAAATTCCGAAATCAATGACGGATCCTGCCCCCTTAAAAGCTTGTAATAAACTCTCACCTATTTCGAAAGAGCTTTTTAAATTTATGAATATTTAACAACAGTTTCGTTTAGAACTAGGTTTAGGAAGAATGAAACATTAATATGAGGATGCAAGGATGCTTGATTATTTCAATTATCCGACATAACATTAATTAAAATTAATTTCTTAAGAACCCATTTTCCTAAACAGACACCAAAGTAATTATAATGAATCTTTCCAAATCCGTTTCTAAATTCAAATCAATTCCATTGTAGTATTACTTCAGGAGTTCTTCTTGATATTCGCACAAAAAATACCAGATATAGTTCTAGTTCCTGGAAACACTCCAAGATGTTCTTTGAACATTCTCGCAGAAATTCTTTCTGGGGCTACATCAACGGTTCCTTCGAGTAATTTTCAAAAAATGTTAGGGATTCAATAAGATTTTTTATAAGGTTTCTCAAGGAGTTTCCTAAAATTTTCCTTCAGAGATTTCACAAATAGTACATTTTATAAAAGAAATCTGTCTGGGGTTTTCCTAGAATTCCAATTATGTTTCCGCGACGATTCTTCAGGAGGTCCACAAAGCCATTAGGTATAAAGCTCGTTTTCTTGTCTGATGCAAAAGTTTCTTACTTAGCTTGTTGTAATAGAACACTATTTCCGAACTGCAGGTTTGTTATATATCAAATGATTTCTGAGCTTAAAAAATAAAAAGGTAATCTTTCTGAAACTTGTCTAAAGCCCATCACTGTTTCTTTTCAAATCAGTTGCTAAATCCATTTTTTACTTTCATGTATCTCTAAAAAAAATTTTGAAGCAAATGTTTTAATAATGTGATTCCAAGCAACAGCACCAAAATTTGGTAAATTTTTTAATGTGAAAAGGGTTCAAAAATATTCAAAAAGCTGCACAGTAAAAACGGTTCGTTCGATTGTTAGACAACTAAAGAAACAAAGTTAGACAACTAAATAAAGATTCCAAAAAAAATACACATAGTAAAAAAAATTTTTTTTTTTGCATTAAAAAACATAATTTTTGACACAAAAACTCAAATATCTCAAAACCCTATCGGAATACCAACGTAATTTTTTGAGGGAAAACGGTCCATTATATTAGCTATCTACCATAAAAATTTGGTGATGGTAAACCAATAAACAAAAAAGTTATGACATTTCAAACATGTCACAATTTTCACATTTAGTAGAAAAAAAAAAAATTTCGGTGTAAATTATTACGGGAACCGCAGTTTGTTGCTGATTTTATTGTAAAGGGCCTTGCGTGAATTAAACAAGTCGTTTTCATGTATTCATTAGTATTATGTATATTATATGTATAAATATTATGTATATGTATAAATATTATATGTATATGTATATATGTATAAATTAAAATGAATTAACAGATTACACGAAAAATTTTTTTTTTTACCAGGATATTTTTTTTAGAGTGTGATCGATGAGTTTCTAAATGTTATATATAAACTTTAAAAGTTTTGGATTTGGGTATGCGTTATGAGATCATGAAAACATTTTATTAATACTTATTGATTTATTTATTGATATTCAATTTTTTTACAATATCGAACACTTTTGCATCATTATCAGTACAGTTCGAGTATAGTTTTGCTTTAATTTTATTTTCTGACAATGGAATGAAACAGTGAAATTTTTGGGTTCCTTGGATCGTTTTCGCGTTATTATATTGCTCGCTGAGCTCTGATGCGGTTAATTCGTACTCTTCAGTAGTAGTAAAACAAAATGATAATTTTGTTAAATCTTCTTCTTTTCTGTGATTCGCCCAATCAAATAGTTCTTTTGCATTTTTAATTGCATGCTCACGTTCTTTGGCTAAACTTGCTCTTATGGCCATGCGGTTTATGGTTCCTCCAATAGCATCACAAGGACCTTTGCCATGTGACGTAGCAAAGAATTGCCATTCTGCATCAATTCCGTACTTTGATTTAAATTGACATAGGCTCGAAAAATTCTTACGGTTTTTGTACTGCGATGCTGCTCCATCAGACATGAAAAATATCTTTCTGATTTCTTTATCCTTATCAACGCGTAAAAAGTTAATCATTTTGGCAATGAACAAATTGACAGATACTGAGTCGTGTCTTAAATCTTCTGAAATTACAATAAAACTAAAATGTTCAATTTGCGTACTTCCATTGAAATAAATAACGAATGGATGAATTGTAGCTTGTTGTACGTTCCAGTGATGGGACTGCACTTCATCTTGCAATACAAAGCTATAGTTTTCAGAAAAATCACAAATGACTAAAAATTCACCATCTTGTAATGTATTTTTCGTATTTTTTAAAAAGCGGGATTGCTCTGTTTTAATAAAGTCGTGAGGAATTAAACTTTCTAATTTCAAGCAAAAAAATGACACAAACTCATCTACAGGTTTTACAATAGTTTCTAGGTCACACCTATCCGTAGTCACCCATTGCTCAAATGATAACTGATCAATATAATTTTCTTCAAACTCAGCGAATAGAGTATTTTCCAATGATGAAGAATCTGGACAATCCGAACAAGATCGTAGATAGCAATTTGATGTTGTATTTTCACACAAAAGACTACCAGTTAACATTTTAATATCCTTTGATAAATTGATTCTTTTCAAACTATGTAATTAGGTTAATATTTTCGTGTGCACACACAAACATTATGTGTTCCTGAATTGGATAGAAGCTTGCATTGCCTTGGACGAAGGCTTGCAAATGAGGAAAAACCTACCTTAATATTTTCGTTAATTTCCTTGAAGCGTGTATGCTAGAGTGGTTCAAAAATTCGTTTTTGCTCCACACCGCTCATTCGATTCTAGATCAAATTCTGAGTGTCCTCCCAAAATTTGAACTCATTTGGATGAAAACTGAGACTGCACAAGTCCTTCGAAGTTTATATGGGAATTACTATGGGAAAAGCAAGCAATTCATTCAATCGGTCATAGTTTTTGCCCATGTGCTCTTGGGGATTAGAACTATATTGATACTGGGAGATACATTCATCAGCTACAACTTTGCTGAAGACCGTTTTCAAATCGGACGCCTCAGTAATTAGTTATTGATTTATATCCAGTCACAAATTCTTCAGCAGTGATCATTCAACTTCTGAACAGGCAACATTGCTGCACCTGGCGCGAAAGATAGCACGCACAAATCATGGATACTATGTTTTACTGCATATATCCAGTGATGCCCGCAGGACAGCCCAATGATTATAACCAAAGTTTTACAACTCATTTAAAAATCAATAACTAATTACTGGGGCGTCCGATTTAAAATCGGTCTTTGGCAAAGTTGTAGCTGACTATTGTATCCAACAGTATCAACGTAGTTCTAATCCTCAAGAGCACATGGGCAAACACTATGACCGATTGAATGATATGCTTGCTTTTCCCATAGTAAATCTAGAATTTGAATCTAGAATCGAATGAGCGGTGTGGAGCAAAATCGATTTTTTGAACCACTCTAGTGTATACGCTTCTTTCAAAGTAGTCATCATTAATCGTTTTTGGATTGCTTGACGCTTTCCATCTTTTTTTACAGATACATAATCTTTTTGGCCAGGCATAGCTCTACTTACTTCATCGTCTTCAAAATATTGAATTATTTTTTCTTTTGTCTCATCTGTTAATGAAGTACTCGACCTAGCATTTTTGGTTGCAAGACAGTTATTTTTGAATTGTTTTGCCTCTTTTGCTGTATTTCTATTGGTTTTGAACTCATCAATGGCGTCTTGAATAGACCACGAGCTTGGCAGCATCGACAAAATCAATAATTTTTCTTTCCTTGTCGTGGCTAGATTCGAGAACCTTTCCTTCATATTCATAATTACCTCATCGTAGTCTGTATTTTCCACATCCTCAGGTCCTAATTTGAAGAGGTTTCTTCGTACAGCTTCGTTGATTTCACGGTATTTTTTCTCGGGATAATTGACGTAACCCATCTTCGTCCATTTAATCGGAGTCACTTTTATTCCAGCTATCCCTTCGTTGAAGCGTTCGATGTTGGCCTTCTGGATGCACTCATCTTCTGATTGATTTGTTGAAACAGATGTCGCTGATGGTACCGTGGCAAGACTATCTGCACTTGGTACTTCTGGTAACTCCTCAGTTGTTGTCGGTGCATCTAGTAATTCCTCAGTTGTTGTTGTTTTCGAACTTCCTGCAACCTGATCCACCGATGATGTACAGATTGCCCGTTTGTCAACGTTTAAACGGCAGGACGTACAAATGCGTAAATTTGTATTCAATGTAGACATTGGAGCATAACCAGCCGCTTTCAGTTTATCTATGGTGCTTTCGGTGAGATTTCGTAGCTCTTTCGAACACTTTTTTTCTGCAAACGGCCTGCAACAGTTGAGAAAGCGACTACTCATGTTGCTCGTTAGATTTTAATAAACAAAATCACTTTTAAGTTTTTACTGACTAGTTTGGTGTCGTTTGCTTGACTGAAGAAAATTTTTACAATTAGATCTTTTATAACCATAGTGGTAGTATATTTTTAGCTTTTTCGTGAGTATGTTCATGGTATGTACCTATCATGTTTTTGATGTTGTTGAAGTTACTCGCTTTCTCCCAAATATGATTAACAAAGTCTATTCTCTACCAAGGCGGGTCTATACCCAGGTGTAATCAGATTTTAACTTTGTGGAGAAAACCAGCGCCGAGAAAACCGACCTGCTTTACGTATACTAGATCACCTGTGTATAGACCCGCCTTGTTCTCTACGAGGTAAACTTTTTGCAGGTAAACTAGTCCTATACCTGTATAGAAAACTTTTGTTGTAGCTTTTGTCTTCAATATTAGATTTCTTATAGGTTTCTTTTATCAAAAGGTTTCAACACTATTGAGAGAATTTTTCTTCAGTTACGTACAATAAAAAATATGACACTATCAAGACTTTAGATCACAACACTGGATCGCGTCTAACTTTCTAATAGATGCTATAATAGTTATGAATAATTAAATAAAATATCATGAAAACAACTTGTTAACCTCATGTGGTACCCTTAACAAAAAATTCAGCAACAAACTGCGGCCCTAAAAAAAATTAACAATGAAAAAAAAAAAATTTCACTAAGTGTCAAATTTGTGAAATATTTGAAATGTCATAACTTTTTTGTTTATTGGCTTACCATCACCAAATTTTTATGGTAGATAGTTAATATAATGGACCGTTTTCCCTCAAAAAATTACGTTGGTATTCCGATAGGGTTTTGAGATATTTGAGTTTTTGTGACAAAAATGATGTTTTTTAATGCAAAAAAAAAATTGTTTTTACTGTGTGTATTTTTTTTGGAATCTTTATTTAGTTGTCTAACTTTGTTTCTTTAGTTGTCTAACAATCGAACGAACCGTTTTTGCTGTGCAGCTTTTTGAATATTTTTGAACCATTTTCACATACACCCTTTTGAAAAGTTAGTCGTGACTCAACTTGAAGATTTGGTATCGGAAAATGACAATTTAGATGGAACTGACTGAACTGAATGGTCGATCAGAATCGACTTGCATGCCTCCGTGGAATCCCTCTATTTTGTATTATTATGCCTCGTGTATAAGTGTATCTTACTGCAGACTTTCAGACAAATTGACAAGAAACAATGTCAAAGTGCATCATGCGCCTAGGGAGTTCTTTACTCTAATCTGCATGATTTTTATTGGATTTGGTCAAGAATCTCTTTCAGGTCAATCCATATTATCGGATTCTTAGAAAGAAATTTGGTAGCCTCCTAGCTAAAATCTATAAGATCTTCTCCAGAAACGGGGACGGATTTGGTGTAGTAATTTAAACACACGCCTCTCACGCTGAGGACTTGGGATCGAATCCCATCCCAGAGTTAGTCACAAAAAATTTCAGTGACAACTTCCTCCGTCGTTAAAAAAAAAGATAGAAAATTTAAATCTCTCGTTAATTAAGATAGAACTAAAATATCCAGAAACATAATCTGTGCTTTTTACAAATGTGATTGTCAAGCATCTGTTCAGTCATTCTGAGAACTTCGGCAAGTGTGCATGAACATTGATTTCAAGAACCATCCTTTTTGGAAGTGAACGGAAAGTTTATAGTACTTCAAAGAAAGTTGCAGTTTCAAAAAGTTTGTGAACCACTACTCTAGAGTTCATTCCTAAAAAACATAGGAACGCCTTTGAAATTCGGCCTTCCTTAACCGAATGGTCAGAGTCCGTGGCTACAAAGTAAAGCCATGCTGAAGGTGTCTGGGTTCCCGATCGGTCCAGGATCTTTTCGTAATGGAAATTTCCTTGACTTCCCTGGGCATATAGAGTATAATCGTACTTGTCACACGATAGGGGCGGTCCATTAATTACGTAAGACATTTTTTGGTTTTTTTCAATCCCCCCTCCCCCCATGGTAAGATTTTTTGTATGAAAATTAAAAATAAATTGTATGGCGCGTAAGAAATCTCAGACCCCCCCTCCGCCCATAAACCCTTACGTAATTAATGGATAGTCCCATATACGAATGCGAAAATGGCAACTTTGGCAAAGAATGCTCTCAGTCAATAACTGTAGAAGTGCTTATAAGTACACAAAGCTGAGAAGCAGGCTCTGTCCCAGTGAGGACGTAATGCCAAGAAGAAGAAGTCTTTGGAATTCCTCTAGAGTTTTTTTTTGCGTTAATTTAAACAATATTTCTTATTCAGCATAGCAACACCATTTTTGATTGTGCGTTTAGTGTTAAGATTGGTTTTTGTTATGTTATGAGAAGAGAGTGTCGTGCTTTTTCAAAACTATTTCGAAAGAAAATCACTGAAAAGGGGTTTTCCTCTTTCAAAATTTTTCTTTCAATAAATTACAAAATTTTCTAAAAAAACACCAAATAATTTTTTAAGGATTTCCTTGTTTGCCCACTGTAAAATTTAGTTGAAAAGACGTTCTGGTTGCAACAAGCAATTTATATAACAAGTATTCAGAAAATCTTCCAAGGGCCACCTGAAATAATTTTTTAGTGACTTTTTAATAAATTTCTCAAGGGAGTTGCAAGTTTCCACAAATTTCTTCAGGATGTCATCCAAGAATTTCGTCAGAGGTTTTTACTGGGATTCTTTTAGAGTGATTATTAACCATTAAGATTCCCGAGCAAAGTTGAATAGCAAAATGATAACAAATCTTGTTACCTGGCTATCATCATTTGATAACTGATTTTGTTATCACCTTGGCTGAATTAACAGCCAACATAACAAAAATGAGAACACAAATTTGTTTGTCGAATAACAAAATAATAGCAAATTATGCTATCATTGAGTTCAAATTGATAACTAAATTAGCATCATCATTTATTTTTGAATTTTATTGTCATAAATCAAGGAAAAATTTTGAGAGATAAGTGTCTTGGATTAAATTTGCGCACCAAAAAATTTTACAAATTTTTGTATGACGAAAAGTAAGCTTTGTTGAATAACACACGCTTCATAAAAACGTTATAGGAAAGATGTATGATAACATATTTTGTTATCAACCTGTTATCAAAACTGTCTGTCACTAATACAATGATAACAAATTTTGTTATCATTCGGTTATCATTGATAACAACATATCAAAATGATAACAGCGATAATAAAAGTTGTTATCAATTTGATATCATCCAGTTATCCAACTTTGCTCGGGTTGTTAGCGTAATATCTGTAGATACAGTGCTGTTCTGAATAATAGCAGCGCATGTCGATTTTCATACAAAATGCTCAACTTTGACATGCTGTAGTTTTGTTCCCTTTCAAGCAATCGAGCTGAAATTTTCTCCACAGAACTACAAATATGATCAATTTTGTAACTACAAAAGTTCAGTTTTTTCTGAGTCCCTGCCGAAAAGTGAGACACTGGGTAAAATTTTTAGAAAAAATAGCAGTTTTTCATTTTAAAATTTTTCTTCTACAAATATTTAAAATATTTTCGGTTTAGGTGTAAGTTTGATAAGTAGGAGGAGATTGTTCCAATGGTTAGTGATATACAATTTAAAACTCTAATGTCAAGCCGAAATTCAAATTTTTAAAACTGCTATTTTTTAGAACAATTTCACCTAGTATCTCACTTTCCGGCAGGGGCTTAGAAAATTTTGAAATTTTGTGTTTACAAAATTGGACATATTTGTAGTTCTGTGGAGTAAATTTCAACTCGATTGCTTGAAAGGGAACAAAACTACAGCATGACAAAGTTGAGCATTTTGTATGAAAATCGACATGCGCTGCTATTATTCAGAACAGCACTGTAAATTAAAACCCAAACTAAGCACTCACTGTATCATTCAACTTCACTCAAAAATCCGAGGTGAGCCAGCCTCGGGCTGCAAATCTCGTAAACAATGATAATAATAATTCATTAAATAACGTGTACCTATCATTTGACACATGGTTCGACCTGATTTGTAAAATTCTCTTCGGTGTCACGTATGAGACTCAACTCAAGTTTAGATCAAGGCTCTGAAGGAGATTTTACAATAGACGTTTAGGCCGAAATATGCGTTTTTCACAAAAAAAAAACTTAGAAAGTAGAAGAAGAATCCTACGGGTTTTTTAAAGACATTTCAAAGATTTCGGCTAGTATTTTTGCAAAAAAAAATCAAACGAATCCTGAAATCCCTCATGAAATTCACCCTGTATTTTCTCCATGCATCCGTACAAAGATGACCCTATGGATTCTCTCAAATATGAAAACTTAGTTGCTTCTAGGATTGATCACCACATTTTTTTTTCAAATTACTCCATAAATTTTGACTTGGAATTATCCAGGAACAACTTTTAAGATCCATTCAACCAATATTCAAGAGTTTGAATTCCTTAATAGGTTTGTCCAAAAATGCATCGAAAATTAATGAAAATTCCAGCCATAACACTAGAATTTTTTGAAAGAGTTAAGGGACTATTCATTAATTACGTTTTTCAACCACCTATGGGTGACACATTTTGTGAAAAGGGATTTTAGCTTATATCTATTCAATACTTCAGTATACTCTATAGATGTTAAACAGTTAGCGTTGGGCGATTTTGAATCGATGTTCCGAAAATCGATGTTTTGATTCCGATTAATCGATTTTTTGAATCGATGTTTTTAGCATCTAGAATCGGGTGAATCGATTCTCCTCATTCGATTTTTTTAATCGATTCATTTTGGAAAAATCTATGAGTATTTTACAATGTGTCGATGAGAAAAAATATAGAATTTTGAACGAGCCTTGAAGTATGTAGTATTCTCTATTGGATTTCAAACTGATTTTATTGAAAGAGTGTAAAAACGAATGCAAATACATTTGGTCACATTTCAAGCTTGGTAGATTTCAATTCGATTTCGATTCGAATCGATTCAAGAACATCGATGCAAAGGATTCGATTAAATCGGTGAATCGATTCGACAGTTTAAATTAGAATCGATTCAGTAACATCGATGTTATGGACAAATTTGCCCAACGCTATAAACAGTACAGCTGGGTCGTACATACTCACCAGCAATTATATCTTTTATTGCAGTCATTGTACCTATTAATTGTGGTTAAAGCACGATAAAACTCAATGATTGTCAGATTTGCAGCCGAAGTTTGCCATTTGGGTGGTGACTTAACAAAAAAAAATCAAAACCGCAATTGCGTCCGCAGGAAAAATGAATTATTATTTCTCTCACTTCTCTGTTCATGCTTTTTGTGGGAAGCGTTAAATTGCACAAAACTACGAGTGCAACGACAGAACTGTTGTTTCGCATATTACCAAGCTGCCAACTGGTGCCCCATAGAAAACAATTTTTCAATATGTTGTTGGTGGGTGTTCTCTCAACAGTAGTCTAATTAATGTGGCTACTCCGTGCTATCACTAAAGGCATGAGTTTATCATTGCCCATTTAAACAGTAGAACTTTGTTCTCATTCGGCCAATGAGAATAGAACAAATACCAGCCAATTGGTCTAGGGTTGCAAAGGGCTTCAGCATCTCATGCAGTATATTACCTAGAAGATATGCGCGCTAGTCGCATTACAGATGTAGGTAACATAAACGGAAAATCTGAACTTAACCGCTGGAAATCTGGCAACCGTTGGAAGAATCGAGGGAGAGTTTACCCACAGACAAACAGACGTAACACTTAGAACAAATTCCTTTAAAATCAATTGCTCAGTTCAAACCATCATCATCTGATGAGCGTGTTGTACGAAGCACTGCAACAAGACCTGCAGATGGCGGTAGTGTGAAACATCAAGCACGAAGAAAAACAATACGCGTACCTCTGGTTGTGAGGTTTGTAACATAACGTATTGAGTTGATTTGAATTGATCGTTTAATGAGTGGTCGATGAAGATTTTGTCAGTGTTACGTCTGTTTGTCTGTGGTTTACCTATATGCATGATTACATCGCACCGTGCGCGCATTGACCTAGATGCTTTTTGAAACTCTACGGTGCAATAAACTTTGCTGCCGGCTGAATATATGTTACGAATATTTAGTTTGGAACGCAAATCCAGCTGGTGTTGTGGCAAGTAGCTACCAGAGCTTAAATTCAGGCCTGAATTTGGATAAATAAAGTTTTGTTAATTTGTTTTATGACCATGTTGGATGCTGTGCAGCACTATGGTGAATAACTGTCTTAGGCCTGAACACTGAAGAGATAGCAATGATAAGAATGTATATGTTAACGATTTTATTTTTCACATCAATTATTTAACTAAAATTTCAAGAATGTATTGCCAATTCACTGGGTTCACTCTCTAAGTTCCTATAACATCTGAACAATTCACTTTGCTCACTGTTCCCAACGCCTTCTTATTTCTATCGGACTGTTTATTTTTAGCAGACCAGCAATGCGCTTGATTTAACCATGTTTGTAATCGAAATTAGATTGATGGAAATGATTTATGTCAAATGTTCCAGTAATGTGGTGTGATGCACCCAGCAAAAAAAATAGTCTGATATCACGCCGTATTCAATGCACTTCATCCACGTCTCAATAGGGTCCTAAAGCCCTGTCCCAATTTTAGTGCCAAACGCTTAAATTTAGGCCAAAAACACATGTTTACTCAATTTTTTCATTTGTTTAAGTACAAAAAACTTTTTTTTTATTTTTATAAATTTTGTCACACCCCTTGGTTCCAACTCAAATTTTGGGTGTATTTTATTTTCCGTGTCCCTACCGAAATGTCAGATAGAACAACCCCAGTGTTAAAACTAAAACCCCTGTGGTATTTTTGTCGACTAACCGAATGTCAAACATGACCTCAAGTGTCAAGGTTCATTTATGGATCCAATTTTTAAATTAAAGTTATAATATGATATATCCGTTATTTGAGCGGGAAAAATTGCTAAAGTTGTTGCAGCAACATGCTCTTTCGTGTTATTAAATGAAAACAAGATTTCATTAAACATTTTAGGACCCTATTGTGATGCAATAATGCAATAAACGAGATTTCAAAAGTACATTCACGAATTACTCGCAAAACAATCATTATAAAAAACCTGACAAAGGGTGCAATTTTTGCAGGAGACATTGAACAATAAAGGACATCCTTTTGCTTTCATAGTGAGCTTAAAGGAGTCTGAAACTCGTCTTGGCTTAATTTGTTGGCTGCGTAACGAGTCCATTTAACAACGCCTTGGGAAATTCCAGATTGAAAAAGTTAAAAAATTCGTTTGGTACAGTTCAGTGTTGACAGGAAGGTTATTGAAACAGAATACAAGGATTCTATACAGTTCAATAAAAAAATATTTAAGATTGATTCCACCAGCATGCCTTCCAGGAATAACTCCTGAATTTCTCCAGGCATCTAGGAACTATATATTCCTCCAAGGAATCCGACGAAAAATCCCACAGGAAAATGTTAAGGGACTCCTTTTGAGAATTTTCCCAGGATCTGTTTATAGTTTACCCTCATGATGATTTGCATTATTTCAACAGATTTCTTCAAATATTTCCTCTTGTATTTCTCCAGTAATTATACTCAGAATTTATCTAAAGGTTACTGTTGATGTATTTTCAGGTTTCCTTTCAAGATTTTTTTCAAGGATATTTTATCAAATTCCATCTAACTTTTTTCTTCGGATATCATCCAGAATATTATACAGGTAGTTTTTCAGGGATTTTGTCATGAACTTCCATTGATTCCATCCCGGGTCCTATTGATATTTTTTCCATGCATTTCTTCAGAAACTTCTTCAAAATAGTAACATTGCATTCCGCAGGACCTCTTCTTTGAATCCTCTCAGTTAAAGTTTGAAACAATTCCTCCAGAAATTTCTATATATTTTTCCAAAAATGTTTCGTACATACATCCAGGTGTTTCTTGAATAATTTATTTTATAAGTACTCCATAAAATCATTCAAAAGCTTCTTTAAAGGATTTCTCCATGATTTTTTCTAACATCTTTTGCATAAACTTGTGGAATCTATATAACAAAATATTGAAAAAATTCAGGATACATAATTTTCTGATATTTTAGCGGTATTCATAGATAACTGATAGTGAAACCTGAAGTAAGCATCAGATTTAGTACTGAAAAAATCTCTGAAAATAATTCCTAAGACATCTTCGAAACAGAAACTCTTTCGAAGATGTCTTAGGAATTATTTTCAGAGATTTTTTCAGTACTAAATCTGATGCTTAAAATGTTATGAGGAGTCCTGAGAAAAAATATAAGACTTTCCCTTATGGAGATCACAGGATTTATTCCTGGACAAATCAATGCGATACGTTTCAGAGATGTAAATCCTCTTTGAATTCAAAAATTATCCTTATCCTTTAATTGTTTCACAAGATCATTGCTTTAGGTAATTTTTAATATCAATCTACTTTTCAATTAACACTTTAATTCACAAATTCGTTTTGTTTTCTCTGCAGGTAAGACCCACATCTAACAACGCTTGAAGAGGATGGAAACAGCAATAATTAGAACTCATGTTAAGGAGGTTTGATATATCGAACGAAAAATCAACACTGAGACTGTTTAAATAGACACGACTCTTGAAACAATATTCTTCTTCTTCTTCTTCTTTCTGGATCTTCAAACAATCTGATTTCTATTACACAATCAAAGCACGTGCACTAATTGCGTCGCCAATACGTTGAAATACAGCAGCATGTAAATAATGAAAAGGTTCTAAAATTTAGAACATTATCGGAAAAAAAACTCCACAGTGCCATTTTTAACTATTTTGATTAAAATTCCAGAATTCTTCCAAAGCAAATGATGAGTAAAAACCTTTGAATAGCACATCCTCTCTGTATAGAAAGAATAAAATGGTAAAGCTTTTTGTTTCTATATTTAGCATATTTTGAGCAGTAAAAATGTGTAAGAATGTGCTTCAAACGAAATTTGAAAATTAGTAGTATACACTTTCATTGAAAACTTATCTCCAAACTATAAAAACAAAAACAGAACACAATTATTCACATTTCAGATTCTCAAAGATATTATGTAGAGTACTCTTTTAATCTGTTTTGATACCAATCTAGAACTCTTTCTTGAAATGTCTGTCAGTCATTTCGAACCACATTATCCTTTACTGAAGAACCAGTTTATTTTTTTAGCTCCAAAATATCCACACCACAAGACCAACCGAGAGAAGGCAAAACATAATGATCCGATTTTTCTTGTCATACCAGGCGACATTCCGCTCCAAAATTAAACTGCACTTAATTGGCGCGGAATGTGACACTAAGTAATGCGATTAAGCAGGTGTGATAAGACGAAGCGGACACAATGCACAAGCAAGGAAGTTGATGTTTAGCCAAATGGAAGTCCAAACTGCGCACCAATATATTAACTTTTTTATTAGGAGTGACCTTATGGTTGACAAATTACACGAGACTGGTTCTGGATCAACACTCAACAATCCGCTTCTGTGTTTCGAGTTGTACATTTTCCTTGGTTGCTGCTTATGAGCAACAAATATTTTCGATGGCTTCCGTACAGTTGTGAGAAGTGTGACTTACCAATTTCACACTCAATTCGTGGAGCTGGGTAACGGTACTGTTCAAATTAGAGCACTCCCATTGATTTCCATCCAAGTAAAGCGACTGCAGCCGAGGAAATGAGTTTTGTATTTCACACATGCTGATATAGGATAGGCGGTTGTTGGACAGGAACAAATCCTGAAGAACGTTGAATTGCCATCGGCTGGCATCCAGGATGGACAGTTGGTTGTGGTTTAACATTAGCACTGTTAAACGTGGCAAATGCAGCATATCTCCAAAGGACGTCGTAATCGTTCGGATTCGGTTGTTCGAGAGCTTGAGGGTGGCCAAATCTTTTGCAGGATCCAAAATTGAGAGGTCGATTTTCTCCAGATAGTTATTACTAAGATCCAGATCACGTAGTTTGTAGAGGCCTTTCAGGAAATCGATGCTCATAAGACGATTGTGCTGCATATTTAGGGACTTTAAGTTGTACATCGCTGTAGGATCTACTATAAGTTCGGAGAGATAGTTGTACGACACATCCAGACTGATGAGATGTTCCCATAGGAAGAACGTCATCAACGAAACGTTTTGCATATGGATGCTTTGCGTGTTTGTCAGCTTCTCTGACACTTCTTTGGAGACCATTGTAATGATAGTTGAGTCATCTAGCGCCGGGTGGCTTCCAAAGGCAATTTCAGGATGATCAGGAAACTCCCACTCCGATACATCAGTATACTCTGTGATGATAATGTTGGTGATTTCACAGATACTCTGACCAGACGTTGTGCAATTGAATTGCATTGGAGATGCTGCAGTAGCAGTGATCACAACAAATATCCTGTTATTTGATGAAAACCAGATCGGTAAGACTTATGACAACACATCACATATTTACTAACCACAATAAAGTGCTGGAAATGATCATCCTGAATACTGTGTGTCCGTACGGTGGCAAAGTTGCAACTAGAATGAAGATCATGAAATTTCCTAGCTCACCAAATAGATTCACGCCCCGGTGGATTTAATTTGCTAATACAATGAATCAGCGCACACGACATGCTCTTGATTACAATTTGCCACGTTGTCACTTACAGCGGTGCACTTCTTAAGGAAATCTCAATTGGCGTTAATATGGCCAATTGACCTGCAAAGCATGCCAAACGCCATCTGCACATTCCTGTCATCTAAGTCATTGATACTTGTACTTAAACTCTGACTACTTCCTGTAGCTAAAGTACAGAAAATCTCGAGAATCGAACGATCGAATTTTACGCCTTCGGCTATCGCCATATATGGAAAGCAGCATAATCACCATCATCATCGGGGACCAACCGAGAAGTCCGCTGCGCAAAAGGGAAGTGACCGAAGAATATGATAAATTAATAGCGGTCAGTTCCTTTTTTGGAATGGAGTCGTTATCGCACGCTTTAGAAGTGCACAGGCGCTGTCGTTAGCTATATGCAAAATCAGTTGCTTGGAAGAATTTTGCACACAAAGCGACTGCTATACTTGATATTTCATATACTGGTGGGCTTAATGTGAAATTAGATTTTTATTCATGACTTCAACTCGAGTATCATTGAATCTTTAAGATTGAATATCTACAGTCTACTTGATTTTTCAAACAATTCCAAACGATCTAATAGAAATAGAATTTAACTTTTGCCGTACTTATATAATTTTCTTTACAACGTATTTTGCTTTTAACGCCTTTAGCAAGACCAAACCTTAAACGATTTCATGCACCATATTGGATCA
Organism: Aedes aegypti; assembly: GCF_002204515.2. Lineage (NCBI taxonomy): Eukaryota > Metazoa > Arthropoda > Insecta > Diptera > Culicidae > Aedes > Aedes aegypti. Next base: position 246,436,393 of record NC_035109.1, read on the forward strand.
ACTACACTGCTGATATTTCAATTTATGTTGGTGTAATGCAGGGAAGCAAATGAAAAGTATTGGAAGGGCTCTCTGGAGCAATCTGGCCATTCCACGCCTTCCTCAAGGATATGCCAACTCATAGACCTGAACCAAATCCCAGCAGGTGAACTCGAACTTTACGAATTTTCAGCTCCAATTCAATGATGAACATTACAAGTTTTATCATGAGTTCCTTGAACCACTGCACAATAGTCGGAAAAAAGTTAAATTTGGCCAATACTAGTTTTATCGCCTTAATCGATGAAATATGTAATCCGAATATGTTATTTGGCGTTTTTATTGGTTCAGAAGCAATTATTCACAAAATACGTCACATTTAAAATCAGTTGGTTTTGCACTGACACAGCTGAAAAAGTATCAGCATACTTTATGCATGTTAGCGCGTACAGTGATACTTTTTCAATTCAATGTAAACTATCAAGACTGAGTTTTATCACTTTGAAATGCAAGCTGAAAAATAATCATTGTTGCCAAAACGAATGACGGGCTACTTAGCCTTAATATGATAATTTTGTGAAAAAATGGAGCACTTCGATGCAGCCGTCTTTGAGTAGGGGGGGTTAGGGGCATAATGGACACACCGGGCGAAATGGACACCCCCTTAATCTCTGCGAAAATGCATATTTCACCGAAAGTTTATTTCACTGCATGAAATCTGTATCGCATTCGAAATGTTGGACAATGTCAAAGTTAATTTTTAGCCTTTGTCCTTTGAAATTTGACTTTAAGTTTTTATCAGTTTCAAATTGGCATATGAGCAAGGCGGTAGAAGCATCTTATTTTTGAGCAAAGTAACGGACCAAGAAAGGTTCTTTTTAGCTATTATATTTAAGTAAAACGCAGCCAAACTTTGAATTTTCAAGTGCACAAGACTGGATAATCTGACAACAGTTCGCTTTGAAAATCAATCAGATTGCTTGCTTGCTGGTGGTGATTGTACCCCGTTTGGCATAAAGTCGTTTGGCATAAGGTCGTTTGGCATAAAGCCGTTTGGCATAAAGTCGTTTGGCATAATGGTCATTTGGCATAATGGACGTTTGGCATAATGATTGACTTAAAATAAATATCAGCATTTTCTAAGTTTTTACCGAGATCAATACCACCGAGCCCATAGCAAAATATTTTGGTAGGTTCTAAACAAGCGTGGTGTTCGTTCAGAGATTTTCCAAGCTAAGAATGTCAAAAATTGTTGTGACATAAGAGAGCATTACTTAACATTACTAAACTCGTGACGGGTCTCTACATATCAGAAAATAGAGTATCTTTGAGCTTGTTGCGATGTACATATTTGAAAACAGTAAATTAGCAAAGAAAGTTCGCAGTTATTCATCAAGGGAACGCTTATAGAATATTTCGGATCAAGCTCTGTCCCAATTTGGACGTAACTCTCGATGAAAATTACTTGATAAAAGAATGGAATTTTTTTGCAAAATATCAAAAGCTTTAATCAAAAGATCTATCAATGCGACTTAATGCAAAAAAGCCTATATACGAGAGCAGATTATTTTTCGTTTAAAATGTTTAAGGCTCCAACGCAAAACAAAATCTTGTCACATCATAGCTCAAATGAACAACACATCTATAAAAGAAAATATTTGTGGCAAAACGTTTCACTATAAATTCTGTACAGGAGATACCGCGTTTGAATATTGGCAGGTTCTAAAGTAATCATCATTCTAACAACACATCTAGCAAGAATTGATAAAACAGCAAAATATAAAAATGGTTAACATTTAGCTTTACTAAATAATAAAATTTAAAACAGTATAAATATGAAGAAAAGCCTATTTTTAAAAGAAGGCAGAATTTATAATCAAACCTATAGAAGAATGGACGCCAAAACATATTGCGGCATGATAAAACGAAAAGACATAAACTGAACGCACTTTCAGAATCATCGAAGTGGTTGTGCTACTTTCCCCCGAATGCCATTTCCCCGAATGACTGGTTTCCCCGAAAAGTGGTGACGAGAAAGAACGATAAACAGTCAAAAGAAGGACATATTCTGTCATTATAGGCTATACACATGTTGGCAAAAATGCTGAGGACGGTAAAACTCGAAAGAACCGCCAATTAAATAAAAAAAGGGTGCATATTAGATGGTCAGTTCGTTTGTCACCCTGAAATGTATAAAGTTACGACAATTATGAGTACTTAAAACTTTTCGGGGATGTGGGCTAGACGGGGAAACGGGATATTCGTGGAACTAACATTAGAGAAATTGGCTTTCGAGAAAAGTAGCACAACCCATCGAAGTTACTGCAGTAATCGATTTCTCTTTTCGCTGATAATTTGAGTAGATTAATTTTATCGATTGATGCCTCTTTGTCAGTTGGAAACAAAAAAATACCTTAAAAATATAGTTCCAAAGAACAGCCTATGCATAAAAGAAGGAGAAATTTATTGACATTTTAAATCAACAATTTTCATACCTATAATGATGGTTACATCATATTCAGAAAAAAAAATAGAACAATTAAAAGAAGGGTTAATTTGTGCTAAATATATAAAAAACTTCAGTGCAAAAATTTGTTCCAATAGCGAAACTCAAAAGAAGAATTATTACTTGAAAGAAGGGTAATTTTTGGATAAATAATGAAATACTATTGGCAATAACTTTCCTAATATGCTTAAATTTATTCAAGAGCGAATGATTTTTGAATAAAATGTCTTTTTTTATCAATTGACTCCAAAACAAGCCTTATGTCATCAGAAACATTCAATAGAAACGTAAAAACGAAAAATTGAGAAATTCTTGGTTTCAGACTCATTATGCCTAACGACTATTATGCCAAACTATCATTATGCCAAACGACCATTATGCCAAACGACTTTATGCCAAATGACCATTATGCCAAACGACTTTATGCCAAACGGCTTTATGCTAAACGACTTTATGCCAAATGACCTACCACCCTGGTGGTGACCAGTGGGATAAATTTTCAACTCGGAGCGCTGTTTTGTTTTCAAGTCTTGTGCTCTTGAAAATTTGAGGTGTGGCTTCGTTCTATAATCACCTTAAGGGAGAGCCCTTTAACATATCGGAACCATTGACAGTCATAATTTATTTTGAATCATTCAATCTCACGCAAGTGTTCATTTTGCCCCCATACCTTATTACAAGCCTTGTTTTTACTTTTTTGATAAATTGACCAAAAACCAAAATGACCGCTAAAAACATTTTATATGGAGAACAAGGAAGGCACATCGGAATGTCTTCAAAACCAGAAAAACGAGTTTTATTATTCAACCCGACGTTTCGACGCAGGTATGTCGTCTTCTTCAGGAGAAAAATGATACGTTCGCTTTGTGTTTAGAGTTATGGCTAACTTTAACTGTCGGGTTTTATATTTTTTGGTACATGATAAACCTTAGGATAGTTTAAACTAGTTTTCTAAACAATTTGCGCGCTTTATCTGTAGAATTCTTCAGTTAGACCTTCACTGTTATTTGTTCAATTTTACATGGTAAAGGATACAAAATCGATGGCACTACGATCATTATTTCCCGAATCAGACACTACACACACTTAAATTATTTTACCGTTATTCGTAAATTTCACCGTAATCTCAACAGCTGAACAGTTCGGTGAAATAAAACACCGCAATTCCATCGAAACGGATTCCGGTGAAATTTTACCGAACACTGTAAAAATTTAAAACTCCGTTAATTAATTCACCAAACTTTTCGGCTGTTGAGATTCACGAATTCCAGTAAAATAATTTAAGCGTATACAGTATTTAATAATCGACACAAATATACGTCATTCGGCTCGCTTCTTTTGTGTGCATTCAAAGAACGTAAAATCATATTATTTTTTGGGAGTTTGTGGTAGAGAGGCTAAGTAGTACAAATTGCTGATAATAATTGCCCGATTCTTACATATTTAGAATCCAGCTCGATTTAGGCACGGCGTTAAAATGAATATTGTCTAAATCGACCGATTTCGTGCTACCAAAATCTAACCGAGCCAAAAACAAACCGTGACAAAATCGAACGGAAACTGTTATCAGTGCCGTAGCGTGTAATTGGCCAGGTTTCAAGGGGCGCCAAACTATATGACGCAATTTGTTATCTCCTGTATCTAAAAATGATGTCGAAATTCTTACAACTCGTGTCATCATCTTATTGTGAAAATTAAACTTTGCATATCTGCATTATGCGCCTAAATATGCGAAACATAAGTTATAAAAAACAAGCCAAATTACCTTTAAATAAGCACGTTATTCGAAAATAAATGGTTTTATGAGCAACAAAATGAACTTGTAATGATGTATGATTCCAAAATTGAGATCAGTATTTACACTTAGGCTTACACTACACTTTTAACATTTAAAGATTGCATTTAGGCTTAGCACCAGCGGATTGTTGAGTACTGACATTACGAACAATAGCAAAACACCTCAAAAACTGTGTATATTTCTATGCAAAACTGACCTTCTTTAAAATAAAATTGTTCACAATCATCATTAGCCATCTATATACTAGAAAACATGGAATGCCTGTAATGCCAACAAAACGTTAAGCATCCTTGAAAGGAAATGCTATTTGGTAGCTATCTGATGAAATTGAATCAATGTTGGCTGAGCAGTCTTCAGGGAATTAAAAACGCTATTTTTTAATTTTTCCCGACGTTTCGGTCCGTTTGGCACCTTTTTCAAGGGTTTTAAAATTTTAATTTTATAATCAATACTAAAGTTTAACCTCAGTCGAAGCTCATCAAAAAAAAATATCTGATGAAATTCATCTCAGAGATTAATTTGCCCTCATATCTAGAACATATTTCAAAATTTCTTCAAAGTAGCGTCGTTTTTTGGGCGCCCTTTAAAACGCCACCAAGAAAGCTGAAAATTTCACAAAACAACATTTTTATCGTAAAGATGGTAAGTAAGGAAGATATGGGAGTCTGTAGTCTCAACCTTTTAACATTTTGAGCCGCCCAAAGTCTCAACAGTTTTCTATTTCGACCTGTTTTGCACATAAACAATAGTTTAAAAAATATTTCGTGCATTTGCCCATCCGAGAACAATTTTAAAGCTTGATTTCAGGTTTATGTCACACGTAGATTCACTTTGATTTTTCTTCCAGTGCTTGTCATTTCCTGTAACACTTCGTGAATCAAATCAAATGCACCGTTTTTCAATTGTAAAGTTTTGATCTATAAAAATTTGAAGTCTAGGAAGTTTAGTTAAATTTTGATGGAACACGTCACATCCGATATCTAATAATACATACACATTTCTATTTAAAACAGTCAGTTATTTTCTAGCGTGTAGAAATCTCATTCTAAAGCAAATGAGCTTAGCGTTAGCGTAGTTTGTGTATACTCCGTAGATTGGATACTGGCAATATTCATATTCCTTTCAGGAACAAGGCTGGAGAGTGAACCTAGATCAAATCGCAAACAAGAATACCAAAATCAAGAACTTTGCTATTCCCGGCCAAGTCTATATGTACCGTAACTTGAGGTAGACAGAGGATATGTGTGCATTTACTTGCCAAGACGTCTCCGACTTAGCGACATCAAATCTCATTCTAAAGCAAATTGATAACAAGCCACGGATTAGTATAGAAAAAAGGCTACAAGTAGGAGAGGTGCTAAAAAATTTCCAAAAAATGATTATTATTACATTTATGGGCGTTTCCTGATTGACATCTTTGACAAATACAAAACATCATTTGAAAACACTGTCACTCTGTCCGTTATGCTTCGCAAGCAAGATATCAAGCTAGTTTTTATACGAGTTAAAGATGGCTGGTATACCTGTAGAAGAAAGTAAATACATATTGATAGAAGGCAAGGAAAGATAAAGAAAAGTAGGTTAACGGTCGTATTTGGACCCTTTCAGGAAGAGGTTTTGGGAATTTGCCTCAATTGAAACTTTGCACAGCGCAACCAAGTCAAAACATATGCCAAAATATAGAAAAAAAAAACTTTGTCTTTGTGATATGTATAAATAGTCCAAAAGCAGTGTTGTTCATTATTTTGGACACACCACATAAAACCGAAGGAATTCAACGCTTTTAGCACAGTAATTTGTGTTTGTTTACATTCGAAAAAAATCTGACGGTTTTAATTTCTGTGTGTAACGTGTTGTAACACTGCATTGATGAACCGATTGACTTTAATAAATTACAGCCAAAACATAGACATTTCCATGCCCAAACGGATGATGTAAGTGTAAAGCAGTCCTATCTATCCAAATGACATGCGAACTGCGTGGGCCTTTTGATTTGACCTGCGAAATTTAATGGAGAATGGTCCAGAGGGTCCAAAATATATAGAGGCCCAAAATACATTGAATACCCAAATTAGAAAAATTAAAAATAAAGCACATATCAATGTTGTTTTTGAGCGCCACGGCGTTTACATACCATCTCGTACGTTAATGAGCGTTTCCACGATACAGTTTTTTAGAATATGAAATGTTTTAAAATAATGGTGGAAGATAAAATAAAAAAAACAACTGTTTCCCGTTTTGCATATCAAAAGAAAGAACAAGCAAACACCCAAAGCCTCGGTCTTATTTCACATGCAACAGATAGATTGTGAATTGATGACGACTGCATTCAATGCCATAATAAAAAAGTAATAAAAACGGCTCAATTTTCGAGACCAACCACCGTTTTCCAGTAGTAAGTAGTAGGTAACAAGACCTACAACTAGGTAAAGTAGTCCAGTGAACAAACATCACAAGGTTATTCGTCCGTTTCCATTCGGACCAGACAGTACGACGACAGCCACAGCACCAACCAAAAAGCAAAACACCGACAAAAAATCAACGCTTTTAAAGACCCATTACGGAACATAATTTATTGCCTTACTGTATTCACTTTGTTTGCTTTCCCACAAGTCGCCCGATTCCGAGCGATCAAATTTATCCAAAATAAGATCGTGGCCCAATATGAGGTGCCGTAATACGGGGTAATATTGATCAAAATGACCCTCCTCGTAAAAAGTTCATAAATCAATTCATCATATCAACATTTAACGATGGAACATTTTCAATGCAGGAATGGTGCTTCTCTTATATGCATAAGCCTATGAAATTAGGCTTTTTGCTACATTTTTTTCAACTTTTAGGAGCAATGATTTTAATGATTATGGAAGACAAAATGAAATAAGCAATAAAAATGCTATTTTTACTAAAAATTGCATCACCAAAAACGATTTCGATGTCAACATTTTCATTAGTATCTTATATTTAACAAAATTAATGATTTTCTATGAAGACTGCAGAATTGCCTCAGGAAATTATCCACTCTTAGGCGCATTTCACAGTTCAAGATGTTTTCAATTTCAATATAACTAAAATGTTAAATAAGTTTTTGACCTTCATATTCGGCATCAGGTTTCATTATTTTAATAACTAACATTGTTGTTTATATGGGTGATCAATGAAAATGTGATGAGTGGCAGTACTTGATTAAAAATATTAAACTTTCAACATTTGCATTTTCAAATGAAATTTTCAGAAAATATAAAAAAACATTCAATGTAACCCCGGACTACGGTAGTGGGTTAGGTTGTAACCAATATGTAGACAGTTGAAGTACAACCGAGTAGGAAATATCCGCGAGAGCTTAGTACGGCTGATGTGTAGCTATTTAGATAGATGAAAAGTGATGAAATGGAGAAAAGCATCAAAAGCGGATTAATCCACTCTCCCAGTGGAGATGTGTTTCATGTGGTTCTCCCACTCATTATGACACCCTACCGAATGGAACATCAAAGAATTGGTTGCCCCGTGGATTAGCCATTGAAAGCTGTGTTCATGATCGGGAAGTGATGATTCATTAACGATCGCTTTGAAACTAGGTATGCTCTTTATATTCCTTTGTATATTAGCCTACCTTAGTCACATATTGAATTATTTAATGATCATTTCCGTAGATTTTATTGTATTTTTTTTAGCTATTTTTTAACACAGTTTATATCTCCTGATAAACCACAAGAGATAGAAACTGTGTTTCTTCGGCAAGTTACTAGATATGTTTTAATTTTTTCGGAGATTGCACAAGTCTATATAAAAAGTTGAAACGTTTATGCAATAATTGCAATTCATAAATATCAATGTTTATACAGGAATGAATCAGACTCTAGCATGATGATAATCATCATGATCCTCAAACAGTAGAAACATCTTGACTCAAGTGAGAGTGCTCAACGATTCTCGGTTTCGTTGAAAATTGTCTAGAGATACCTCAGAGAACTATTCCTAACTACTGGAGTTCTTCCAGAGATTTCTCCAGAGAGCTATCTAACTATTCTTCTGTATGAACTATAACAAAATAACCACTTATTTGAATTCTTTCAGAGATTCCTGAGTAACCACACCAGAAATTGTTCATATTATTCAAGGATTTACCCGTAACGCGGGTAGATCACCTTTTCGTGGTGCGTTACGGGGTAAGATCTACCAATTTGAACCCTAGTCTCATCTTGTTTGTCGGGCTAGGGTAATATGTTTTGGTAATTCAAGGATTCGCGGTACAAAGTCCTTGTTACTGGCAACAGTTTCTGAAAATTAATCTATTTTACCTAGCAGATGGTTAAAGACTCGGAGTTGGTCAGTCCCGAGACTACATTTGAAGCCAGGATAACAATCATAAGTGTTAACTCAACAAGGACTGTAAGTACTGGTAATTCAAGGACTCACGTGAATTCTGATTACTAAACAAATTTTCTAGCTTGATTCGGTTTTGCTGCTAGCATAAAGCCCCTTTTTTCTAGTATTTTTCTGGGACTAAACTAAAAGCGAAACAAGGATGGGACTAGAGTTCCGTTGCATGGTCAAATATCAGTAGTACTAATTTGGTTTCTCAGAAATTCTTGGATTATGTTTGCTAAGGGACGCGCCTTCGCTGAGATGTAAATTTCTATGAAGGGTGTAAATAGCGGGACCTTTTCATCATAGTCGATTTGTATCAATATCTGAGGAATCAAAACAAGAACTGTACAGAAATCGATGCTTCATTACCTATCAATGGAAATGGAGTAATGCGTCATGCACTATACACTAAGGATACGGGTAATGCCACAATAGATCTAATTACTGGTCGCAGTGGCGCATCCGAACAGAGAAAACAAATTCAAGGATTTATATAGAAATGATCCCATAAAATGTTTAAGATTTCAAGCAGGAATTTTATTAAGAAAACCTCCAAGCATAGGCAGGCTTTCCCATAATATGCTCCATAGATTTTTTCATGTATTTACTCTTGAATTTCGTCAAATACTACTCCAGAGATTTCTACATTAATCCACAGTAATAACCATAAAATGCCTCCAGGAATGAAAAAAATGATGAAGCTCTATAGAAGTATTCTACAATCGGTGTTTTATAGCTGGGCATGGCGTACCGTTTGTACTGCGCGTACCTGAAAGAATAAAATATACCCCTTTGTGTGGTCCTTAGTCTCCTGTCCGAGAGACAGAGAAGGACTCTAAGCTAAACTGCGCAACCGGTCTTCTGAAAATTAAGGGGGTTGGTGTCACCACCGCGATGTAAAAGGACTTGTAATTGGAAACTCGGGACGTGGAACTGCAGATCTCTCAACTTCATTGGGAGCACACGAATTCTCTTCGATGTACTGGAGATCCGCGGGCTCGGCATCGTAGCGCTGCAGGAGGTGTGCTGGACAGAATCGGTAGTTCGAAAATTTAGATGTAACCATACAATCTATCAGAGCTGTGGCAAAACACGTGATCTGAAAACAGCTTTTACAGTGATGGGTGATCAAAGAAAGAATGTGGAAGTTGAGGATCACTGGTTCTTCAATTTCAGCATCATAATCGTGCATAGCTCTCATTCCGGAAGCACAGATGATGACAAGGACGCAGCTCGAACGCGCTGTTCAAGCCACGACGTCAAGATCATCATAGGAGATTTGAACGCTCAGGTTGTCCAGGAGGAGGAGTTCAGACCGACGATTGACGAACGAGACGGCCTATGACTGATTGATTTCGCCGCCTCCAAGTATATGGCCATTCGCAGCACCTATTTCCAGCACAGACTCCCGTATCGGTACACCTGGAGATCACCTCAGCTGACAGAATCGCAAATCGACCACGTTTTGATCGATGGACGGAACTTCTTCAACAAAACCGACATAAGAACCAATCGTGGCGCTAACATTGACTTCGACCACTACCTGGTGATGGTGAAACTGCGCCCAAAACTATCCGCCAACTACGATGTACGGTACCGACGCCCGCCTCGGTATAATCTAGCGCGACTGAAACAACCGGATATCACCAATGCGTACGTGCAGCATTTTGAGGCAGCATTGCCGGATGCGAGCGAGCTCGATAGGGCCCCTGTTGAGGACTGCTGGAGGACAGTCAAAGCAGCCATTAACTATGCTGCCGAAAGCATTGTCAGATATATGAAACGGAGATCAAGAAACGTTTGGTTCGACTAGAAGTGGCAGGAGGTTTTGGAGGAGAAGAATGCAGCGCGGGCTGCAATGCTGCAGCATGGTACGCGGTAAAACGTGGAATGATTAAGACTGAAGTGGAAACAGCAAATCCATCTATTCCGGGACAAAAAGCGCAGCCTGGAAGAGGTGAAATGCCAAGAGAAGAAGTTGCTGCACCGTTCTCAAGAAACGCGGAAGTTATTTCAGAAGCTCAACACATCCCGCAAAGGCTTTGTGCCGGGATAAGGATGGGAGCATCTTGACGAACGGACGAGAGGTGGTCGAAAGATGGAAGCAGCACTATGATGAACACCTGAACGGCGCAGAGAACAGAGGCACAGAAGGTCAGGATAGCAAAGGCTTTGGCTACGGCAACACAGCAGACAGTGGAAACTAAAAAGCTACCGGAGGAGTGGAAGCAACAAACGCGGAGTGGAGTGGAAGCGACAAACTGGAGTGTGAAAATTATCGTGCAACCACTATCCTAAACGCTGCCTACAAAGTGCTATTCCAGATTCTCTTCCGTCGTCTATCACCTATAGCAAACGAGTTCGTGGGAAATTATCATGCAGATTACATCGACGGCCACTCGACAATGGACCAGACTAGGAAGCAGTGTCACGATAGACGGGGATATTTTCGAGGTGGTGGACGAGTTAGTCTACCTCGGAATCTTGCTGACGGCTGACAACAAGGTTAGTCGGGAACTACGAAGTCGCATCATCAGTGGAAGTCGTGCCTACTACGCTGCCGTGAATCGCAAGTCAGTCCCATCTGCATTTTCGTCAATATTGAATTGGGTTCGGTTTTGAACATCTCTTCCAAAGCTCTTTCAGCAGCACTAGTGAAAATGAACGGTATATGGCGGCGAAAAATATACCACGAGCTCGCTCAACTCTACGGCGAACTTAGTATCCTGAAGTTGGCTAAAGCTGGAAGGATACGCTGGGCAGGGTATGTTGCAAGAATGCTGAGCAGCAGCCCTGTAAAGTTGGTGTTCGGCACGAATCCGGATGGAACAAGAAAGCGTGGGGCGCAGCAAGCTATATGGAAGGACCTGGAGAGCGTGGGTCACAGTCTTTTTTAATTTTCTTTATTGAGATTTTGATCAGAAGGTTCGAATATAAAAAGAGGTGCTATAGTGTGTTCAGAATTTTTTTAAGATCCGAATGAAAAAAGTTTCAAATTGAACCATATTCCTCTAAATAGGTAAATCTTACAGAAATACAAACAGAGATATCATGAAAACTGAACTCAACCAGCATATTTTCCATTTTTTCACTCTCACGATTAGTTCCCGATGAAGTTGTTCACGTCATAATTGCTATTCTCACCCGGTTAAACGATGCCTCTCCCCGATAACCGTTCCCGCACCCCATTTAAGTAGTGGCGGCAGGCGTGCAGTTGTTTTGCATTCCGGCCACTCTCCACTACCATTCGAATGGATGCAATATGCAACTCAATTTGTTATTCAAAGACGCTAGACACACGACAGTCTGCATTTCTTTCCAGTGGAAAGCACTTTGGAAGGGTAGTTGTGTCAGTATTTGCCTCCCTAAGGATTTATTTATTCAATACGTTAAACGGATGCCTTCAAAACTTGTTTAGCAAGAATGATATAAGAACTGGCCGGAAGCTTCGTTGTTGTATTGAAAATTGGAGTGGTGAATAATGGATCACTGGTAAACGATAACTGTATTCGTCATGTTTCAAATTTTGGTTTCTGAATCCACCATATACATGGATTTTTCATAACGACGAATTTACGAACATCATTGCGATATAAGGTGTAGAGGAGCAGAAACTATCAGATTTTTTTTTTTATTTTTATTGTTTTCTCAGCCAGTTTGTATGTTTAGCCACATAATTTTAAAGTGATTTATCGAACACTACAGAGTGCTTTGCGAAGCGTCATGCAGTCCGATTCATTTTCGCGCGCTCGGAGTATTTTTTCGGTGGCTTCGTTTGTTTGCCCAGTGCTTTGCGAAGCCTTATGCAGTCCGATTCATTTTCGTGCGCTCGGAGTGTTTTTTTTCAGTTAGCATTTCATTCGCGCCCTTTCGTAATTATTTTATATTCCTGCTTATACGTGTTGACATTGTGATTTTAACTGTTCAGTCGAGGATGGATTACCAATTGGTGAGCTCGTTTTATGCTTTTAATAAACACATTTGTATCATAATATAACAAACTATGAATAATTCGTTACTTTAAGTGTTGACATAAGCGCTTATTCATGTTTTATAAAATTTCGAGATTCAAACCTTTCAATAGTTCGATGTTTAAGATTTCGACGCATTGATAGATAGCTTTTTAAACAGAGGTTACATGAATCGCATCACTTACCAAGGTGAATCCTGATCATGTAGCTTTGAAGCCCTCCCACTAACAAAACACCTTCCCGTGGCAACCATGAAGATGCAGAGGTATATTCGGTCTTTAGTAACAATGGATGTCACACTAACATTCCTTTCCTTCCCCGATGACCGTAAGGACGTGGCCGGCGCCGTTATTGACATTACTAATTTCAGAGTCCTCGAAAATGTACATTGAAGATGGTATGCTACTCCCTAGCTACATCGGTTGGTTCCTTGTACAATTTCGCTGATTCTTGTCAATCACGGAGTAGCAACTACGGATTGTACAATCATCAATGCTCATGCTCATGCTCATAATTTTAAAGTGATTTATCGAACACTACACAATGTATGCCTATTTGTGTCGATAAACGGTATGTACTCTGGGATGGCGAATACTAGCACCACGGCGAATATCGGTACATCTACCCTATAGGGTGCAGGCAAGCAGTCAAGGCAAACACGAGTCCGGCAAACAAACAAACAAATGGAAACACAAACATGGGATCGTCTTATAGTAGAAGGAAAGTTCAAATCGATTGCCTCTTGCCACGGAAAAAAGAACGGTGGGATGGTTGTCGAGAAAAATAAAGAAAGATGACAAGTTTGAGCCATCACGGCATATTTTAACGGCGGGTCGATGTTCCTATTGGTAAGCGAATTCAAACGGGTGCTGAATTTCGCGAATTGTCGTGACTAGGGTTAAACCATTAATCACTCTCCTCTGGGAGAATGCTACCAGTGAAACAGACGACATGAAATAAACACTGGCAAACGAAGCACGTTATTTCCCAGGTGAAAAAGCCTATTTCTGCTAGTTGAAATATTTGCTATAAATGCTAATGTAATGCCAGATGTCTTCTAAGCGTAAATGCAACTTGGAACAGCGGGTTCCCGTGATTAGATCGGACACGTAATTTGTTTCCAGCAGAAAACAATGTTCGGTTTAGCAAGTCAGGTAGGCATATATTGCATAATATCAAATCTTGAAGTCAATATATACAGTATGGGACGACACGTTAGTAACTTTTCGATTCTGCATTCAAAATTGCCAACTTTGGAGGGCTAGTTCTAAATTGTTTAAGATTTAAAATAAATTTTCAGAAATAAATTGTATAAAAAATAAAAAATGTGACGTATGTATTGTCCAACACTGTACATTTTCCAACTAGGTGACTTGGAAGGATTCAACGGCAAAATGATGGATTGCCTTACGCGCCCTGGCGTTGAGATATGCACTTGAGACGTGGGAGCTCGTGTTTCAAGTGGAAATAAAACCGATAGCCGGAATGAAAGTCTATTGCTTTATGGGGCCCAAGATAATAATGATCGGGATTAATATATAAATATAAATCGTGGAGTGGCCGCTGCAGCCAGCGGCACGAGCGAACCAGAAGCGGGAAACGATCCGAATCAAAATAGCGCAACCGTATAATTTTATGATCATGAAATACACAGAAGGTAGTTGGATTTGCAATCGTCTCTAGCAAAATCTAAGAAAAGTCTGTATCGGATTCAAAGTACCGCTCAATATACTGGACAGTATGCTACCAGTACCAGTCATAGATCGATAGTACAGCAGTTTACACCTTTCATGTTTAAGATTCATTGATAATGAAATGTAGTTGAATCGCTGTTTTTGGTTTTTGCTCAACTTGAACTTCTTTTCTCTTCAGAAACATAACAACGATAAGCATATAGAAATCATACAAACTCACTATGGGCGGTTTCCATACAGACTGGCGGCCAAAAAAGTTATTTATGCAACAAGGTGCAAAATGATGATTTTTTCAGCACGAGTCGTACATTTATCCGACGAGGCTTGCCGAGTTGGATAAATACGACGAGTGCTGAAAAAATCATCATTTTGCACCTTGTTGCATACAACATTTTTTGCAATTACGAAAAATTCAGTTTATAGGACCACAATCATATTTCAAGAGAATTCACATGGCATTCATCCGTTGAAACAACTCGATATTTTTCAATCAGGTAGGCTGTGATGCAGTAGTATGACAGTTACAAATTTTCACGCATCACCCGAAATCATACTGATGTACTTATATTCTTAATTCGTGAACGGGCAAGGTAAGACGCCGCATGAAATATTGTTCTGTGTTGTACAGCAATTTCTCATGCTCCAATCTTCCTACACAAACCGTGTAGGAACATGAAGTTCCGATCATTTTGGGACCAATTCAACTACTGCCCCTACGTTCACTGGACGAATCGTCCCATAAAGCTCCCGTCTCTCTTCTAGTGCACTTACATATTCTACTGCCTATAGGAACATCCAATTTCAACACAAAATCCCTCAAAGCTTCTGATTCTAAATCCAAATCTACAATTAGAATCCGGCTCAATTCAGTTCGTCATACAGGTGTAGAATCAGGACCTAGTTGACTAATTTGTTTAGAAACTCAGAACAATTGAATAAAACGTATGGATGCAATCCGAAGTCATTTTGATAACTCACAGAACAGTACTGAAAAGTGCTACTTTTCGATACTGATATTAGTGCTGAAAAGTAGCACTTTTCAGCACTGTTTCTTTTGGTAGGAAAAGTAGGCCGTTATGTTGCCCATTCACTTAATAAAAAATAGGCTAATTTGCAACGGAATTGCAAAAATATTTTTTCCATCTCATGTCGTATTTATGAGTTTTATGATACAAATTTGATGTTTTATTTTCAAAAACAAGTTTTCAAAACTAACTTTTGAATAAGGCCTATAGCGAAATATTATACTTTGTTACTTATAATTCATATAAGCCATTTATGCGATTAACGTTGTGCAAACCGTTATAAATATTAAAACTTACATAGAAATGATGATATGAATGATTGAGCGAAATTCATTTATTTTCTGAATTAGTTTTAGCTGTTTTCAATAGAAAATGGTTAAAAATATTGGAAAAATTCAAAAAGCCTTAAATTAAAAAACTGCAAATTTGTGCAGCTCAATTCTTCACGATCCTTTAGTTTACATCTCAAAGTACCCTTGCAACTGAATTTAAGCCTGGGACAACTTGGGACAAAAAAGTACTCGATGTGTTAACTATAAGCTTATTCGATTTTTTAACCGCCTTATAAAAAAACATCATAAAAGCCACTATTTTGAAGTTTTTTTTTTTCATTTTTTTCATTGTTTCTTGGAATCTTTTTTTGTAAGCTTTCAAATGGTGTAAAAACATTTTACGTAAGTATTATAAAAAAAAGTTATATTCATTTGAGTAAACCATAGTTTTTGTTAATAAAAACAAGTTTTTCTCCATAGGCTCAACTTTGGCACCTCGTATCTGAGTGTGCAATGCAAATCATGCCCTAATATTTAGGGGATTTCTTAGCAGACATGTTTACAATGAAATGGCGAACAAGAATTGAAATTTGGGGCACATCACTTTTTTATTATTGGCCACCTGATAAGCCATAGTGAGACTCAGGTATTAATAAATGTTACGCAAAAAAACAAATAATTCTTTTTTTCTTTCATTTCAGGTAAGTTATGAAAAGCAATCAGTTCAATACATCCTACATATGTTGTAAGTAGAACCCCTAATTCGTCTTTAGATTTTAAAACCCTTATCATTTCAATCGATCAAATTGCGCTTCGAAATTAGTCGAAGCCATTATAGAGCCTAGTCTACTCATACACAGCCAGTGCTTGAAAAAATCCTGAAATCGATAACTTCTATCATTTTTCTTGTCAGCATTAACGTTCAAGGATCAATCATTGTAATCATCGGCATCATCGAAACTTCAAAAGCAGTTTTTCTGTTCAAAACTAAAGTCAAAATTCTATGAAAATGTGTTGAATGTGTTTCAGTTGGAAAACAATATCAACTTTTTGTGTAAATTTTCTTAATATTGAACAAAAAAACTGCTCCTGCTCTCTTAATGTATCTAGTATATAATGGCTAAGCCTACTCTGCAAAGTTGGATGTTTGAAACGATACAAGAGTCAACAACGATAAAATGATTTATTTTATGAATTATATAATAAACGAACATTTTTGTATCATATGGAAGAAACGGAAACATTTGTATCGTTTCAGATTCAGATGATATTTGAAATCGTTAGGAGTGACGTGGCTAAGAAAACTAATGTCAGTCTATTGGTTCTGATCAGGGTTGGGAAAAGTTCTGGAATTCACACTACAGTAGGCAAGCGTAGCAAATCACACACAGTTAAAAATAATGAATTTTACACGTCATGTAAACTTCATTCACGCCATGTAAACATGATTTCATGTAAATTTAAGTCTGAGATCATGTAAATATGTGTCATATGTCACGTAACCACACAGAATTCTGCTGGATTACATGACATATAATTGAAGTTTACCTGACATATCATGTAAATATCCATGATATACCACGCTCCAATTATGTACATTATATGTTACAGAAATTTACACGTTTCGTTCGAACGTGTAACCCACACCTATGGACCGATGCACGAGTTAACTATTTGAAGTTTGAGTGGTGCCATTTAATTTACGGGACCATGGCAATGAGTGAATTCAGTACCGCTCAAACGTCCATTTAGTGAACGGCACCGCTAAAACGTCAAATAGTGAACCCGTGCACAGGTCCATTGCATGGTAGACAAACAATGTAGGCTATTCCCACGTGTAAACAACGATTTTTCATCAAAACATGTGTCGTCATTCCTATCGTCAAGCATAAGGCCTTTAGGATAGTAAAGGAGAGCAGGCGTTGCTTTCTTTTGCACTCGTTCGAGTTTACGATAGGAATGACGTCACTGCCAAATGTCATTTTTCGGAGTATAATTACCGTGGGTCCATTGCTGCTGTAGGCAAAATGCCTTGGAAATAGCAAGACACCCGTTGCTAAAGGCAACCCAAAACTACTGAGGGATTCCACGGAGGCATGCAAGTCGATTCTGATCGACCATTTCAAAAATATCTGAAACTTTGCACAGTTTTTCAGTTCCATCTAAATCGTCATTTTTCGATATCAAATCTTCAAGTTGAGTCACGACTAACTTTTCAAAAGGGTGTATGTGAAAATGGTTCAAAAATATTCAAAAAGCTGCACAGCAAAAACGGTTCGTTCGATTGTTAGACAACTAAAGAAACAAAGTTAGACAACTAAATAAAGATTCCAAAAAAAATACACACAGTAAAAAAAAAATTTTTTTTTGCATTAAAAAACATCATTTTTGTCACAAAAACTCAAATATCTCAAAACCCTATCGGAATACCAACGTAATTTTTTGAGGGAAAACGGTCCATTATATTAGCTATCTACCATAAAAATTTGGTGATGGTAAGCCAATAAACAAAAAAGTTATGACATTTCAAATATTTCACAAATTTGACACTTAGTGAAATTTTTTTTTTTCATTGTTAATTTTTTTTAGGACCGCAGTTTGTTGCTGAATTTTTTGTTAAGGGTACCACATGAGGTTAACAAGTTGTTTTCATGATATTTTATTTAATTATTCATAACTATTATAGCATCTATTAGAAAGTTAGACGCGATCCAGTGTTGTGATCTAAAGTCTTGATAGTGTCATATTTTTTATTGTACGTAACTGAAGAAAAATTCTCTCAATAGTGTTGAAACCTTTTGATAAAAGAAACCTATAAGAAATCTAATATTGAAGACAAAAGCTACAAAAAAAGTTTTCTATACAGGTATACGACTAGTTTACCTGCAAAAAGTTTACCTCGTAGAGAACAAGGCGGGTCTATACCCAGGTGATCTAGTATACGTAAAGCAGGTCGGTTTTCTCGGCGCTGGTTTTCTCCACAAAGTTAAAATCTGATTACACCTGGGTATAGACCCGCCTTGGAAGAGAATAGACTTTGTTAATCATATTTGGGA
Organism: Aedes aegypti; assembly: GCF_002204515.2. NCBI lineage: Eukaryota > Metazoa > Arthropoda > Insecta > Diptera > Culicidae > Aedes > Aedes aegypti. The sequence continues at coordinate 246,455,065 of NC_035109.1, forward strand.
GAAAGCGAGTAACTTCAACAACATCAAAAACATGATAGGTACATACCATGAACATACTCACGAAAAAGCTAAAAATATACTACCACTATGGTTATAAAAGATTTAATTGCAACATTTTTCTTCAGTCAAGCAAACGACACCAAACTAGTCAGTAAAAACTTAAAAGTGATTTTGTTTATTAAAATCTAACGAGCAACATGAGTAGTCGCTTTCTCAACTGTTGCAGGCCGTTTGCAGAAAAAAAGTGTTCGAAAGAGCTACGAAATCTCACCGAAAGCACCATAGATAAACTGAAAGCGGCTGGTTATGCTCCAATGAATACAAAATTACGCATTTGTACGTCCTGCCGTTTAAACGTTGACAAACGGGCAATCTGTACATCATCGGTGGATCAGGTTGCAGGAAGTTCGAAAACAACAACAACTGAAGAATTACTAGATGCACCGACAACAACTTACCAACAAGTTACCAGAAGTACCAAGTGCAGATAGTCTTGCCACGGTACCATCAGCGACATCTGTTTCAACAAATCAATCAGAAGATGAGTGCATCCAGAAGGTCAACATCGAACGCTTCAACGAAGGGATAGCTGGAATAAAAGTGACTCCGATTAAATGGACGAAGATGGGTTACGTCAATTATCCCGAGAAAAAATACCGTGAAATCAACGAAGCTGTACGAAGAAACCTCTCCAAATTAGGACCTGAGGATGTGGAAAATACAGACTACGATGAGGTAATTATGAATATGAAGGAAAGGTTCTCGAATCTAGCCACGACAAGGAAAGAAAAATTATTGATTTTATCGATGCTGCCAAGCTCGTGGTCTATTCAAGACGCCATTGATGAGTTCAAAACCAATAGAAATACAGCAAAAGAGGCAAAACAATTCAAAAATAACTGTCTTGCAACCAAAAATGCTAGGTCGAGTACTTCATTAACAGATGAGACAAAAGAAAAAATAATTCAATATTTTGAAGACGATGAAGTAAGTAGAGCTATGCCTGGCCAAAAAGATTATGTATCTGTAAAAAAAGATGGAAAGCGTCAAGCAATCCAAAAACGATTAATGATGACTACTTTGAAAGAAGCGTATACACGCTTCAAGGAAATTAACGAAAATATTAAGGTAGGTTTTTCCTCATTTGCAAGCCTTCGTCCAAGGCAATGCAAGCTTCTATCCAATTCAGGAACACATAATGTTTGTGTGTGCACAACACACGAAAATATTAACCTAATCTTACATAGTTTGAAAATAATCAATTTATCAAAGGATATTAAAATGTTAACTGGTAGTCTTTTGTGTGAAAATACAACATCAAATTGCTATCTACGATCTTGTTCGGATTGTCCAGATTCTTCATCATTGGAAAATACTTTATTCGCTGAGTTTGAAGAAAATTATATTGATCAGTTATCATTTGAGCAATGGGTGACCACGGATAGGTGTGACCTAGAAACTATTGTAAAACCTGTAGATGAGTTTGTGTCATTTTTTTGCTTGAAATTAGAAAGTTTAATTCCTCACGACTTTATTAAAACAGAGCAATCCCGCTTTTTCAAAAATACGAAAAATACATTACAAGATGGTGAATTTTTAGTCATTTGTGATTTTTCTGAAAACTATAGCTTTGTATTGCAAGATGAAGTGCAGTCCCATCACTGGAACGTACAACAAGCTACAATTCATCCATTCGTTATTTATTTCAATGGAAGTACGCAAATTGTACATTTTAGTTTTATTGTAATTTCCGAAGATTTAAGACACGACTCAGTATCTGTAAATTTGTTCATTGCCAAAATGATTAACTTTTTACGCGTTGATAAGGATAAAGAAATCAGAAAGATATATTTCATGTCTGATGGAGCAGCATCGCAGTACAAAAACCGTAAGAATTTTTCGAGCCTATGTCAATTTAAATCAAAGTACGGAATTGATGCAGAATGGCATTTCTTTGCTACGTCACATGGCAAAGGTCCTTGTGATGCTATTGGAGGAACCATAAAGCGCATGGCCACAAGAGCAAGTTTAGCCAAAGAACGTGAGCATCCAATTAAAACTGCAAAAGAACTATTTGATTGGGCGAATCGCAGAAAAGAAGAAGATTTAACAAAATTATCATTTTGTTTTACTACTACTGAAGAGTACGAATTAACGGCATCAGAGCTCAGCGAGCAATATAATAACGCGAAAACGATCCAAGGAACCCAAAAATTTCACTTTTTCATTCCATTGTCAGAAAATAAAATTAAAGCAAAACTATACTCGAACTGTACTGATAATGATGCAAAAGTGTTCGATATTGTAAACAAATTGAATAACAATAAATAAATAAATAAGTATTAATAAAATGTTTTCATGATCTCATAACGCATACCCAAATCCAAAACTTTTAAAGTTTATATATAACATTTAGAAACTCATCGATCATACTCTAAAAAAAAATATCCTGGTAAAAAAAAATATTTTCGTGTAATCTGTTAATTCATTTTAATTTATACATATATACATATACATATAATATTTATACATAATATTTATACATATAATATACATAATACTAATGAATACATGAAAACGACTTGTTTAATTCACGCAAGGCCCTTAACAATAAAATCAGCAACAAACTGCGGTTCCCGTAATAATTTACGGCGAAAAAAAAATTTTTTTTTCTACTAAATGTGAAAATTGTGACATGTTTGAAATGTCATAACGTTTATTGGTTTACCATCACCAAATTTTTATGGTAGATAGCTAATATAATGGACCGTTTTCCCTCAAAAAATTACGTTGGTATTCCGATAGGGTTTTGAGATATTTGACAAATTGTGACAAAAATGATGTTTTTTAATGCAAAAAAAAAATTTTTTTTACTGTGTGTGTTTTTTTTTTTTGGAATCTTTATTTAGTTGTCTAACTTTGTTTCTTTAGTTGTCTAACAATCGAACGAACCGTTTTTGCTGTGCAGCTTTTTGAATATTTTTGAACCATTTTCACATACACCCTTTTGAAAAGTTAGTCGTGACTCAACTTGAAGATTTGATATCGGAAAATGACGATTTAGATGGAACTGGAAAACTGTGCAAAGTTTCAGCTCAATAGAAAAAAATGAATTAAAAAATTTACCAAATTTTGGTGCTGTTGCTTGGAATCACTCTACTGTAGAAAAATGTTCTATTTCCCGCATTTACAGCCTTGAATGACACTACTGATTTAAAAAATGTATGTACCCAACATAGGCTACTTGATGAGATTCACAATTTTGAACTACTGTATTAAAAGAGCCACGTGATTTTCGCAAAAACTCAAGCCTATGTTTCCTATGTTTCCATGAATTTTATTCATGGTTCCAACATACATGCTTCATGATCTCATGATTAAATTGACACTTTTCTTTGCTGCAAATTTAAAAAGCAACGTACTGCTGGCGTAACAGTAAAGTGGTTCATGATTTCATGACCTTAAGTCATGGTGTATTTTCAAAACATAAAAATACACGTTCCTTCCGAAATCATGACTCTGTTTCCTTATTTGGAGTGCCGTATTTTTTCCCAGTGTTGTTTGGCATAATCGTTGTTTGACATAATGGTCGTTTGGCATAAGAGTGATTTAGAAAGAATATTGGCATTATTTGAAGCTGTTCCCTTGAAATCAAATTGAAAACTATTTTGCTACCAGTTACAGCAAATTGAAAACTGTTTCTACTATCATGCAGAGCAAATTGAGAACTCATTAAGATATACATATTTTCGATTGATATTGAAACTTGTCTGCGACAAAATGAATGCTTTTTTTATATTCTCATAGTGTTTACACATGTAGAACGAATAAATTTATATTATATTAAATAAAAACGTTTACAACAAATTGAAAAGCTTCAATAAAGCTTTCGACATCAATTTCATACGTTAACATCTGTTTGAAGTAAAGCAGAGACGTATTTGCACATGATCTGTTCATGTTCATGTTCTTAGCCAATGAATGCGTGATTATGAGCAAAGTTCACATTGGCTGTAGGTCATTACATGGCTAAATCACAAAATACGAAAACACGTGATCAATTAAGTAATGCAAACTTAGCAAACTTGATGGTAGCCCGTAATATTTTGAATCTAAGTACTATTGCTATTGATTTTTCTAAGCTCTCTGCTCATGTTTTGTAAACTGTGTTCTGATCAAGAGCCAAGCTCATTCTGTTCAAAATGAGTTTCTTAAGTAAATATGGACGGCATTTTGTTCATGGAGTAAACAATATCTAATTTTGATGGCTTGTTCAATTTTGGACTAATAAAAATAGAAAAATAAATCCGGCCGGTCTTAAATTATGAATGTACGACTGAGAAATACATATGTACTGAAAAATACATGAGCTCATTCTTGAAAAACATCTAACCAGGAAACTGACATAGATGTAAATGAAGGACGCTTTACTAACGGCTATTTAATTGAAGAATCTGAGACAAGAGAAAATTAAGAATATGTTATGATTTTACTTGCATAAATTTCTAATGTTAGTCTTACAGAAAACCGTTTGCAGTCAGTATTTCAATATTTTTTCATACTTGCAATAAAATCATAGAAAAAAAAAACAAGGCAGTTCATCATTGATATCTCGTCATAAAACTAGAAGCAACTTTTATCTATTTTTCTCACAAGTTACGCAACGTCTTCTTATTACCGACATTTTACATAAATGCAGATATATTTAAAACGAAACATCTCTGAGCAGAATAGATGTAAAGTGTTTATAACCCTAGTAACATGCCAACATATGTTGCCGAAAAGTTCGGATCAGCGGGGCAAAAGTTCAAAGGCCCCACCGGTGGGAAAAGTTCGTTTAAGACAGCCAATTTTAAAAATAATATAACTATTATAAGGTTCACTGGGTGGTATTGTTTTAATTGTCTTGAGTTTTCTGAAAATATTGATTATTCCTCTAAGGTCGAACTTTTGCCCCACCTAACTCTACTTTTCTTTCTCCATTTGCTCTTCATCATTATCAATTTTAATTCATTATTACATAATGATATCATTATGCATACATCGTATGTTTGTGTATAACAAATGGATAGTTTCGCCAGAAATTTTGGATTTACAGTGAGTCGTAAAGCTCAGCTCAAATAATTCGAATCAACTTCCAACAACAAAGGGATCAACTGTTGTGCAATACGATCAGCAGCACGTGCAAGAAATTCGAACAAATCTGTCCAAGACAAGCCACAATCTAATGTACGCACTACGCCGGAAAATTAATAAATCACCTCGCCCTGACATGCAATCAAAGCATTTAATGTGTACTTACCTGTCCCTTAGGACACAATTAGTCAGCCAAGGTGTGTAATTTAGCTCCATCATCGTTAATCCGTGGTGGTCTACCAGATCAATGAACATGATTCTTGTCACGCTTGATACGGGTCGAGTAAAAATGATTCGGTGACTTTTGATAGATTCCAAGCTGATGTGGTTCACAGAATTCACTGCATGTGGCCGCTTGACTTACGCCTGATACGCGTTGCAAGTTCCACGTTAGGCTTAATTGACGTCAATTAGTATGTACTAAATCGTTTAACGCAAGCTACAACGCTAACCGCATTTGCTGCTTGTGTTCATAAAATATCACTTTCGCTTGTCCAACCCATTACAAGGTAGTGCACGCACAACATGAATTAGAATCAACCTCACCGAAGGAATCACGTTTTTTACATACACTCCGCGAAGTCAAAATAGCAGCACCTTGTTTTTCATCGCTACCTTAAAAACTGTTTGGCATATCGTTCTGATGTCCTTTGTAGATTGAACACACGTCAGTTTCATCCGACAATTTGTGAAAACTTTTAACAATTATTCTTCTTCTTCTTGGCTTAGTGTTCTTATGAGCACTTCCACAGTTATTGACTGAGAGCTTTCTTTGCCAAAGTTGCCATTTTCGCATTCATATATCGTGTGGCAGGTACAATGATAGTCTATGCCCAGGAAAGTCAAGGAAATTTACATTATAAAATGATCCGTGACTGACCGTAAATCAAACCCTGATACCTTCAGCATGGCTTTGCTTTGTTGCCGCGGACTCTAACCACTCGGTTAAGGAAGGCCCCAACAATTATAAGTTATATCAATTTGTTTATTTTTCATGAAAATTTATATTTGTACCGATAAAGTTTGGCAAATTTCTGCAATCTAACTACATTTAAATATATAGTTGATGCGATGATTCAATCATGGCACTAATTTTTACAGCAGATACAAACATGTCTTCGGTAAATCAGATTGAACTGATTTATTTTTGAACCGATAAATGTGTTAAGAATTGATAATAGTCTTGCAAAAGCTGGCTAATTTTACCCTGGCATTGCGTCCCCACTGAGACAGACCTGCTGCTCAGCTTGATGTTCTAAGAGCACTTCCACAGTTATTAAATGAGAGCATCTTTTGCAAAAGGTGCCATTTTCGCTATCGTTCGTACATCGTGGAGTCGAACCCAGACATCTTCGGCATGACTTTGCATGGCAGCCGCGGACGTAAACCCCTAGGCTAAGGAAGGTCTAGGGGATGCCAACAAATTTCTGGATGCTCAATAAAATTTATTTTCATATTCGTTAATCCAGTGTTTGGATTTTGACCCGAATAAGCCGATCGAATCATATTCGGAGAGTGTAACAGTTCGCGAACCATAGCAGTTCGTGGCACATCGCATTAGGAGAGCTCTATGAATGTAAACATCCACTCTCTTGTTTGGTACGGAGCACGAGAGCTTTCATGAGCTGCAACTCTCACAGACTGCAACATAATCGAGCGATTCGGGTGATTTATGTTTTGCATAAAATTGGTAATAACTTTCATATTTTCTGGTAATGCAGCCTTTAACAACCTAATTATAATCTATTGGACCATTGAACACCATTTACGCTCATATTATTTAAAGGACATCTCAAAGATTCGATAATAGTTTTTGTAAAACATCAGAAAACATAAATTGGGATGGGTAATGTCTGTTACATTACCGAGGGGTTGACGTAGGACTACTATGGACACAATTCTGGGTCAGACTCGAACAACAGTGCGGTAGCTTTTTGCAGATGATAGGATGTTTGATGATAGATGATAGGTGCTGTGACTGTGAGTAATCATTTACGTTATGGTTTTAAGGGAGATCTGTCATTTGGTTTGGAAGCTTTTTCAGAGTTCAAAGTAAAATACTTTAAAAAATAAGTGGGGTTTGTGTATAACCACGTTCACCGCATCACGTTAACTACGCCATGTGTGCTGCATTTGAATTTAAGTCAATTTGCATGTCGGTGTTCAGACAGAACGGAGTAGATGATGTTTTGGCGTTTTAAAGATACGTTAAGGGCACCATCAATTATGATTTTTCCGATGCTATTTTGATACAGATCCATCATTAAATAGATATGTTTCATTACTACAGTAGATAATGAAAAAAATAGATATTTCGAATGACTTGCATACGTTTTTCTGAAACCATGAAAAAGCACTTGGTTCAGTCTGTCTGAACACCGACAAATTGAGATAAATTGCATCATAATTGCAACCTTCCTTTAGTTATAATACAGAATGTAATAGTTTGTGAATTCAAGAACAATAAGAGCTCTCCGTTCGGAGAAGTGCCCCAGTCATCGATATCGTCATCGCCGTCGTAAATTTCATTTTGCCGTATTGTCAATTATTCTTCTTTTTCTTGGCATAACGTCCTCATGAGCACTTCCACAGTTATTAACTGAGAGCTTTCTTCGCCAAATTTGCCATTTTCGCATTCGTACATCGTGTGGCAGGTACGGTGAGACGTCATGCCCCGGGAAGCCAAGGAAATTCATATTACGAAAATATCCTGGATCGACCGGGAATCGAACTCAGACGCCTTCAGCATGGCTTTGCTTTGTAGCCGCGGACTCTAACCACTCGGCTAAGGAAGGCCAATTGTTGGCAATTGTCAATTATTCATAACAAATCAGATATTGAATGATGGCTACGAGATGAATTAAGAGATTATAGCAAGTATGTGGTATACACATTAGGAAATAGTACACAAATAACTATTTAGTACACATTAGTTGGCCCTGAAAAGGGTCGAATTGTTGAATTCGATTAACACGGACACATTTTGACGGCGGTGGAAAACCTCCTCGCCACAGTTTCTCTGGATTTCAATTCACTCTTGCCATACATGGAATCTAGCTGACATCGCAGTTGTAGTTTCCGCCGATGTATTTCTCGATCACCTGCAAGGAGGACCCGTTTTGTTCGTTTAGGGCTGCGATGGCTGCCACAACGATCTCATTCTCCTGTGGACTGCTGCCTCTTTTTCTTCTTGGCGGCGACAGCGGTGATGGCTTTGGCTTCGGACGGCATCTTTTCTTGGTTGGTCGATGGTCAGTTTGATTCGAGCGAAGCAAGACAAACGGGGGGTCCTTCGCTATCAATGTCTGTGCCTGAGACACACGCCCGGTCAGAGCAAGCCGATCAGTTGTCTGCTGAGATATGATCCAAGCTGAGAGTGAAAAGCAAATGACGTCAACTTTTCTCTAGCACCCCTATTTATAGATTTGCTTGAAATCAACGTTCTCTTTTAAAACAGTCATTTAATTATTTGAACAGGTATTTGGGATTCAGTAAGTAAACGACATGAACCTTTGATGCCTTGTATTTCGGTTGAGGTGCTAATCAAGTAATTTAGTTAAGCCAGGAAAAAGTTATAAACGTTTAAAACATTTCAATCAGGCTTTGGAAAATTTAACGATCATTGACACACAAGCCATAATTTCTTCCCATTTATCCGCATACATCCATACAACACGCATGACATTTATCGTTCGAGGGAGAAAACGAGCCATAAACGAAAACAAGACAGACGCAATCCACCCACTGTAAGGCGCCGATCACTGTGTGTCAACAATTGTAACATTCGCTGACCCACTCTCATTCTGATCAAGAAACAGGCAAATATTTTCCATTTTCTGTGCTATGTTTGCAACCAAAATGGTGTTCAATGATCTGATAGATTAGAATTGGGTTGTTAAAGGTAGCATTACCAAAAAATATGAAAGTTATTACCAAGTTTATGCAAAACACGAATCACCCTAAAGGCTCGATACTATTGCAATGTGTGAGAGTTACTGCTCTTGAACGCTCTCGTGCCACGTACCAAACGAGAGAGTGAATGTTTACATTCATAGGGCTCTCCGAATACGAAGTGCCACGAACTGCTATGGTTCGCGAACTGTTACACATTCCGAATATGGTTCAATCGGCTTATTCGGATCAAAATCCAAACACTGATTTCATGCCAACGTAACGCTCTTGCTTTTGAAATTCAAATTTCACTCCTGTATAGAGAAGAAAGGCGTAGTCCTACGTCAAAACAGGATGACGCTATTTAGATTTCACTGAGTGTATTGTAACTCATTTTCTTATTATCAACAGAGCCACTCGTCATCATTGTAAGCGATTTATCAAGAAGGCTCATATATGCACGCAAGCCTGCCCGAACGCAGACTCTAGTTTTGACGGGTTTGTTCCACACGCCTATCAGATTGTTTTCGTTCGCATGAGTGCAAGTTCTCACTCACATCAGCGCGCGGGAACGAATCGGACCGGAAGCGGTTGCATACAGGCGTATAAAATGCAATTATTAGCCACAATTACCCCTCCACAGACTCCGCGCCACGGGTCCGAGGTGATATTTTATCGTTAAGCGCATGCAGCATACAACAGGCTTACACGGGTTGACAGTTAATAATAAACTCGTCTGCTGAACAACGACGATTGGAGTATCATGCAAGCTAGTTTGTGGACGTTCAATTTCAATGGGATTAGTTTCATGAACTAGTAGATGCATGCAGCAAGCATACTGAGGAAGTGGGTTGGTTTAATTTCCCCAGCGTGATGCACTGCTTGATAAACAGCGAAAATGGGTCGATGGTGTTGAGCAAGTGTATACTCCTCATATTTCACTTGCAACGTTTCAAGTAACTGCAAGGTGTGCTTCTGACAAGATGCTTGTTGGTCTTCTTAAAATTATACTTTTTTTTATCTAAGGTGGATTTTAACTAACTAGGAAATAACTGGCCAGACTTCAAAAGAGATTGAGATGTTGATAGTGAAATCAATCGTCATAATGAAAAAACGGCCGCTATGAAATGCATATATAGCGCCACAGTAGTATTGTGTGTTTGACAGCAATGCTGTCACAATGTTAAACCGCATATAACAATAACCAGCACGGGACGTCGTTTGGCGACCCAATTGAGATACGGAATTCCGTGGCGCATAGCTGCAGCCTTAAGAACCAACCAGATTCGACAGAAACTGGCAAGTACGTTCCGGCTATACGGATGGTCAACTTCGAAATTCAAACGTAGATTGCGTAGTCGCACCAGAAGCTGCGCAAAGTAACTAACAAGTTGTCACAAACATCGCTTAAATGTCGCAGTGTAAGAAAGTTTAATAATAGGAATGAGCGTCGGATCACATGATTAAACTCGAATAGTTATGTGACCATGACTAACAATTATTAAACGTTTGCAAGACATTTTCAAGGATCAAAAACTAATAAACAGCCAAATAGCCAAAAAAAAATACATGCCGACACGTCTAGTATCGAACCATTCAAAGTCTAATAAATAGATTTGGCCCATTGTGCAACTACCACTAGAATTAAAAAAAAATATGAAAACAAATAAACATTGAGATGGAACACGACCCTGTTACTTAATTTGTATGCATTGCTATATTCAATTAGGCATCGTCAATTTAATTCGTTATGCTAAATCTCTGAACCTTTACCTCTTTTCTGTCCTCCAACGCTTTTCGTATTTCAAAATTCATATTTTTATGAGCCGTTACGCTTGAACCTATTCTCTTTCTCTCCAGCCTTACGTAATTTGTGAACGTTTCCTATGCCTTTCGAAGCTGTTATGCTCTTAGCGTTGGCGAGGTCTTGACCGTACAAAAGATAAAATGAAACAAATGCAAGGTGTAAATGTCTGCAAATAAATCAATTTATGCGCGGCCACGAATTACCACAACGTAGCTAGTGTTTATCCTAAGGTTGGCCCTACATATGTATGATCCCGAGGCGCGCTCTTGAACTCCTGAAGTTTATTTGCTCACGACATATCGGACGTAAAGGGGCCGTCCTTAGCCTAGCAGTAATGTTCTCTACTACAAAGCAAAGTCATGCTGAAGGTGTCTAGGTTCGATTCCTGGTCGGTCCAGGATCTTTTTGTAATGGAAGTTTCTTCGATTTCCTTGGGCAAAGGTTACCACCATGCCACGCGATAGAAGAATGCTAAAATGGCAACTTCGACTAAGAAAGCTTTTGGCATATAAATGTATAAGTGCTCATTGCACAAAAAGCTGTAAAGCAGATTCGGTCCCATTGGGAACGTAATGCCAAGAAGAAAAGAAGATATCGTCCGCAAAAAGTTCGGTCTGGTTCAAGTTGGTTGCGGTTTAGTACCTTGCTTTCAATCACGACTCTGTTGTGATCTCCGTTTTACTGTAAGCTTGAGAGTAAGAGTGTACGGCGGTTCAAAATTTAAAAATGTTTGAAAATCCAATCTCCCATATGTTTCTTACTAACCTTACCATAAAAATAGTGTTCTGTGAAATTTTCAGCTTTCTAGGTGGTGATTTAAAGGTGGCCCAAAGACAATGTAGGTTTGTATGTAAATTACTATGGAGAAATTCTGAAATATGTTCCAAACCCGCTAGTAATGTAATGTAAGTACAAACTTATTATCCCATAGTAAAAACTCATTCTTCAAGCCATAATAAAGAAATTTGCTGAAGAGACTAATTCAATCCTACAAATAGCAGAAAAGATATTCATGAGTTTGTTTGTTATCAGTTTGCTAAATATGGGATTACAGCCCTGCAAACATGTACAAAAAGCCCAAACAAAATTTGCTCAAAAGGGATTTGTTTCTTCAGCAACATCCTTCATTAAGACTTGAAGAATGAGTTTTCAATATGGGATGATACGTTCCTACTTACATGACAGTACTAGCGTGTTTGAAACATTTCTCAAAATTTCTCCATAGTAATTTCCATACAAACCTACTTTGTCTTTGGGCCACCTTCAAATCGCCACCGAAAAAGCTGAAAATTTCACAGAACACTATTTTTATGGTAAGGTTAGTAAGAAACATATGGGAGATTGGATTTTCAAACATTTTTAAATTTTGAATCGCCCTGCTAGGCCTACAGCAGTGGAAAATTGAGACACATATCGGAGACCACAACTGTCCTGGTGGCAACTGCCTCTGGCGACCCTCGACCAGAGTGCAGTCCAGAATTAATTAAATAATTGCATATTAATTCGGCGTGAATCGATAAGCGTTCGAGTCAATCTGTTGAATAACCAAGCTGATTGGGCTGTGACTGTGCTGAGTTGAGTTTAAATCGAGTGGTTGAGAAGTGGAACGTTTCATGGGACGGTGTCAACTAAGCATTTGATTACTGTCCGATTACAATCGTTAAGACCTTCTTAATTCACGAAAAACTAATAGGTTGAGTCCCACATTGTTAATTTAATCATAGTAATTCAACAGACAAACTGACAAAACCCTCAATTTTTCATCGTGAGTTAAACAAAAAAGTTTGATGTTGATGGCTCAATCGCCGCTCAAATTAGCATCTGAACAGTCTGTCAAATAAATTTCTGTAATATATATGAAAAAAAATCATTATCAAACCATTGAAGTTCATTTAGTGAATCATGCTTAAAGTTAATGTTCAAGAGAAACGCAATAAATAACGTTGGTGTTTCCAACACCATTGCACATAGGATCTTTTTATTTGAGTTAATATCTAGTGTAAGAAATAAACAATAAAATTTAAAAACAATGAAACTCATCGGTTTGACGAAAAGATTTTTGGAAACCTTTTGATGTATAAAAATATTTATTGAACTTCCTCCTCAAAATGCAGAACTTGACCCGAAAATTTGAAAGGGGTAGAAGGGAGACAACAAGTCAAATTTACAATGGCCTTCATTGATTTTTTTTTAAATAAATAACTATTTAAAGTAGAAAAAGCAATATAAATATGAGAGACTCTCTACTGATTCTTCTACTTTATAGAAGAACGGTTGTGCCTGAGTAAATAATCATCCCTCTGCTACCGCATTTGGTGGATTTCATTGGATGTCAACCCGAGATGGACATAAACATCACGGATATCCCATGACTTCAGAAATTATATTCTGGGATACGAGAATTTCATAAATTTCTCAATTCCAGGGATTTTTGTTCCGAAGTATTCCGGGATGGATATTCGAATCCCTAAAATTCACAGGGATATTCTTTTAGGTATCTAGGTTTAGGGATACCAGATGTACTCTTTTTAGAGTACTTGTACTCTTTTTTGACTTAAAAATTTGTGAAGGGTCGATGTACCAATAGCCGTATAGCTAAGAACAAATATTCGTATAAAATAAATAAATAACGCTATCGTCATTATTTTTTCATCATCTGAAAGCTTTTTATCTTGATTTTGTGGGAAAAATATGAAAACTACGAAAACTCAAATGTTTGCATTTATTATCGCGTGTGCCACTATAGGAATACATGTGCCTATAGTAGCACTATTTCTAATTTCTGTTCCTATAGTAGCACTAGCATCACGGCGTTGGCAAAATACTTATCAAAACCGTATTTTTACAAAACTTTTATATTTTTCCTACAAAGTGTGGATCAAAAGCTTTCGTTTGATGTTAAAAAAGTTCTTAATTCATCAATTATTTTGTGAAATAAAAAATAGTTTCTCGCAGTAGTGCTACTATAGGAACAATAGGTTTACTATAGGCGCAAGGGAGCTCAAATTTTAAGCAAAACAAATTATTTCGATCATTTTTTGAACAAAATCAAGCTATGTATCAATGGTAATCATAAATAGCTCCTGGCCTTCATGTCAAAAAATGTTTTGAAAAGGTTTATAGCAAAACGGCCGTAAAAAGCCACTAGTGCGACTATAGGGGACTGTCCACTAAGGGAACACTGACCGTACTATTCTTTTTTGCTAAACGGGCCCAGATGTACTCTTTTCCAGCTATTATTTACGATTGTTCAATAAATCAAATAACCTGTTGAGCAAACCATGTTGATCTTATTAACGTGATCGCACAGGTAATCTATCGATTTTAGGCAACTATTGGCTGAATCGAATTGGTTCGATTATGACAATAATGATTAGAAATAATTTATACGCTCATTTATCTCACTCAATACAGAAATAATTGATTGATAAACAGTCAACTAGTCAACAATAGATATTCAGTTAACAATTTTTCAAGTGATTTTGGAAAAATAGTCTATTTGAACTTACTTTTGATCAAAGTCTTTCAATACAACTGTCGTTTAGGCGATGCAATTCTGTGGGAATGAAAGGGTTAAACTTTGAAATATAGATTCGGAAACACAAAAGCCAACTATTGAATCCAACTTCTATCTTTAATAATGTTAAAAAACATAGTAAAACTTAAATTTAAGACAATGCTTGATGCTCCGATCATGTTTCAGACCCATAGTTTCAAATATGACTCTTCTCAGTTCTTCTGATTCCTTTACAAACATATGTTTTTCTACATTTTGTAAATAACATTCTTGCTAAATACTAACAAAATATATTGAACAGACTATATTAAAAAGACAATGTTACTACAAAAGTCGAACGATTTTCTGTTTAATATGCGTTGTTATAGAATAGGTATATTACAGAATATATTGAAAAATATAATGTTATTGAAAAATGAAACCTTATTGCGATTAAAATGCAAGAAATGTGGATGTGATTATGAATTTAAAAATTAGGCGATACATTCGTAGTTAGTAAGTATTTAATTTTTTTGTTCGGATATATTCCGATAGGGTTAACGAGTCCAACGAATTTAGAATTAACAAAATGCAAAAACGGTCAATACCAGAAAACTAGGAAAGTGCATTTTAATTTTTACACGATAGACTAAGTGTACTCTTAAGTATTCTTTTATAGAATTACAAAAATGTACTTTTCAGGTGAGACCAAATTTAGTAACCCTATCTAAGCTTCCTTTTTTCAACAATTAAAATAATTTCTAGAATTCCTTTTGAATTCCAGAAGTTCTTGGAGATTTTTTTTGAGAAATTTCTGTTGAAGCCCTTAGAAGAATTTTTGTAATATTTTATAAAAAAAGGAATCTCTAAAGGATTCCTAACAAAAAACCTGCACTGGAAGAATACTCTGGATCTGGATCACGTCCTAAAAGAGAGTAGTGTGTGGTCTTTTGATTCCGTTCAATGCTCATGTGGAGTGACAGATCAAGATCAATCGTGTTCGGTGCGAGTGCAAAAATAATCGCATTAGTGGTTTTTTATTCCGTTGTGTCCGTTTTAGGTTTTATGTGTATTTATTGTGTTTATGCTTATGAAATTTCCAAACAGACAACAATGCTAAACTAGTTTTAAGTAAGAGTCCTATTTTTCCTTCTTATCCATGGATCGCATAATCGATGACTAAAGCTGACTCGCAGATCTCTTTCCTCCCTCACTAGTAAACACCCTTCCCTTGGTGATTGTGAAGTCTCGGTCTCTAGAAGCTCATTACATACTAACATTCCTTCTCCATCCCAACTGGCTGTAAGGACTTAACCGGTGCCTTCATTGATCATTAATTTGAGATGTGAGGCAGATTTATGTAGATCGCGTATTTCACATGCCAGAACCTTTAGTGCTCTTGATGTCCATGCTAGAGGTTTGGAATCTTTGACACAGTATTTTGGAATAAGTTGCACTACGTGTTGATCCCTTTGGATTTGATCTACATAACTTATAACTCTTCTAGATCAGTTTTTTTTTTCTCTTGAATGGAACGTTCTAGTGAAAAATTTCCTTTTGCAGTGTTGGTCAATGAGACATTTTCTACATTTTTTGACAAAAATTTGCTTACTTGCATGCTTGAACTGAAACATAAATTTTTGATTACTCTCAAAATTTATATTACTGAAAAGAATAAGGAAATACCTTTTTTCTTCACTGTTTATCTACGAGCCAAAATTCAAAGCATGTAGTTTTTTGACATTAATGTGATTGCAGTAGTCTAGAAAACATTTTGAAGTGGAAACTAAAATTCTAGATTAATTTCGTTTTTTTTTCGATTTTTCACTTCAGGATATCCAAGTTTTTGAACCTGTTTATCTATAAATCAAATTTAAAAGCAGTGACATGTAGTTTTTTTTCAGTATAAACTGGAGTGTACATATCCAGTTAACATGTTTGAGTAGAAACATTGGATTACATCAAAGATGGTTAGAAGGAACCTTCCTACCATCTTTGATTACATTCTAAATTTAATTTACTTAAAATCAACGAAAAACCCTAAACTTCCATCCCGTTAGAATCTAAATCAATTTTAAATCCTAGGTAATTTTTGCGGTATGAATTCTTCATTTGAAATTCAGTTAATATGTGTGGGCATCAATAGTATTTTTTGGATACACTCAAAATTTTTTTCGCTGAAAATCTACGTAAATACTTAATTTATTATTACTATTTCCCTTCAAATCGAGTTTGAGCGCGATTTGATTTTTTTTGATTTTGCAGAAAAAGTGCGTATATTTGGATAGAAAGATACATGTTGGATTACACTCGAAATTTCTTTTACATAAAAAACACAAAAAATACGTTTTAAAGCTTATTACCAGTAATAAAAATTAAAAGCAACTGCATATAAGCAACTTAGTTGAAGAAGTTCAGTGTTCAGTACGTGTTTGGGATAAAATATTAATTTTTGATTACACTCAAAGCTTCTTTTACTGAAAAAAAACTAAGCAAAACCCTATTTTTTAGACCAGTGTGCCTATCAACCAAATTTGGAGGTGTTGTCTCTTTAACACATATTTTTTGTAGAAAACTGTTGTACAACAAATGTTTGAGTGGAAATAAAAATTATTAAAAAAGCGAATTTGTTCAACCTGTTTGCCAGACGATCGAAATCCCTTACTATGACATGTAATTTAACGACATTAAACTTATTGTAGAGGTCAATTTGGTCAATTTGTCAAACATGCTAAAGCAATAATATAATTTAATACACTTTGAATTTTATTCAATTGCTTCAAAAACAAAATTCAAAGCCATCACTGAGATGTCCATAAGTGTAATTAGTAATTTTACGTAACACTCAAAATGTCATGTACTTAAAATCTTAGGAACATTTTATTCAAGCCTGGTTGCTTGTGAATCAAAAAACAAAGCGATGACACGTGTTTTTTCCAGATTGAATCCAAAAGGAACAAAATATAGTGCAACTTTCTCCAAAATACTTTGTCGAAGATACCAAACGTCTAGCATGCGCATTCAGTGCATTAGGGGTTTTTACAGTCGAATTGAGGGACCTACTCAAATTTGCCTCATTAGGGATGGTCGAAATATTTGTTTTCAAATACATGTGTTATGTTTCTTATTATTCACGATTATTCGAATCTGAAAAACTTAAAATTATAACATTTTCGGTAAGATTTGACTCGATTCTCATAAAGTTTCAGTTAGCAAAACAAATGGTTTTGGTTTAATTGCTCTAGGAGAAATTTGAACATCCCCAGTAACATTTTTTTCCATTTGTACAAAACGTGAGGATATGGATATGAGATACGTGAAATAATTTCGAAAATCGGTTGTGCCGTCGCTGGGGTATAGCCGATAATTCATATAGATGTGTTTGGTCCCGCGGCTCTGCGTTACTATTTTGATTGCGTTGCTCCTAGTGTTAATGCATTCTATTACACTGTTTTCTAGAAAAAAAATGTTTGATAAATTTCATTGAACAAACCTTAAATTACAAAACGCTTGTTTGCTGTAGGAAACCCCTGTTTAATTTACCTGGAAAACAGAACTAAGAGCGTGTTTTTTCCGGCCTTATGGTTCTTGATAAATTTCAAAATTGTTTGGTTTAGTTTTTTCATAAATCGTCGAATTGTTTCTTGATAGATTGTTTAAGGTGATTATAAAACGAAGACAAACTTTGAATTTTTAAGTGCACAAGACTGGATAATCTGACAACAGTTCGCGTTGAAAATCAATCCAATTGCTTACTTGCTGGTGGTGACCAATGGGATAAATTTTCAACGTTGACCGCTGTTTGGTTCTCAAGTCTTGTGCTCTTGAAAATTTGAAATGTGACTTCGTTCTATAATCACCATAATAGAAATTTGCACATGAACCTCTGAAATATTATAATTAGCCTGATTGATGTTATTTTCAAGTTTGGAAAAATAATCCAAGTAATTCAATATCGTTGAATTGCTGTAAGTCACCAAAGTATAATTTTAGGTAGATGTGATTAGAAATTTTTATTTAAGTGATTCCTGAACAATTTTTTGTAGTATATTTTAAGTAAATCCAAGCGTATTTCCAGCAAAAATTCAAGACAAAAATTTGTAAGAATTTTTGAATCATTGAAGAAATTTCCAGAGATTATCCGGTAAAATTCGGTGTGGAATCATCAGATTATAATATAAACATGTCTCAAAAAAAAACACCAAGCAGATATATGTTGGAATTCTAAAAATAATCCTAGCATAAATATATGGGATCACATATTCGAAATTAATAATTTATATTCTGGATTACTTTTCAGATAAATAGTAGTTCTGTTGTCAAGGTCCGTTTCTTGGGGAGATTTGCAACGGATTTTTGGTCCGTGATGGATTCCCGATAACATCTTTATTAGTAACCCGATGAAGTTATCGAACAATTCTTAACCCTCTAATACCCACCCCGCCTTTAGACGGGGCACACTTTGGAATTTTGTGTATTTTTTCATAGCTCGGAAATCAAAATGATTTTATTTTTGGCTTAAACCTTGACTCATAACACGCATATGAGAAAAGTTTCTTATGACGTTTGTATCTTTTTTGTATTTTTGAAAATTATTTGAAAAAATGTATTCTTATATAACCTAAAAATGCATGGGGTTTATTTAACGTGTAATATAAAAAATCGTACCTTTTATATTTTTCTACTATTAACCCATAACAGAGCTTGGTGGTATGAAAAAAAAAACAAACCTTTTTTTCCGTTAATTACACGGAAAATAAAAATATTTCCAGAAAAATGTTAAAAATTTGCTACTTTTAAAAGTACCGTAAAAACTTTATTTTTTATTATTGCCAAAAATCAGTAACTAGAAGAGGCTTCGTGAAAAAATGAATAAGGATAGAGATGATACAAAATAAAAATTGTTAAATTAAAATCAAAAACCTAAATTCATAGATTTGCGAATTAGTTATTTATGCAACAAGTTCCAAAATGATGATTATATCAGCACGAGTGGATAAATACGACGAAAATATGCTGAAAAAATCGAGTTTTGGAACGCGTTGCATAAAACATTTTTTGCAATGACGAAAATGCCGTTTAGGTTAGATTATTGCAAAGAACACAATCATATTTCAAGAGAATCC
This sequence comes from Aedes aegypti, assembly GCF_002204515.2. Taxonomy (NCBI): domain Eukaryota; kingdom Metazoa; phylum Arthropoda; class Insecta; order Diptera; family Culicidae; genus Aedes; species Aedes aegypti. Next base: position 246,474,521 of record NC_035109.1, read on the forward strand.
ACCGCGTGTTAAAGCGACTCGATATTTTTCAATCATGTAGGCTGGGATGCAGTAGTATGACCATAGACATGGCAGTCACAAATTTGCACCCATCACTTGATATCAAACTAATCTACGTATATTCTAAATTCGTGAACGGTCAAGATATGATGCCGCATGAAATATTCTTCTGTGTTGTATAGTTATTTCTCATGTGCCAATCTTCCTACACAAACTGTGTAGCAACAAAAAGTGCCCATCATTTTGAGACCAATTCAATTCCCTACGTTCACTGGACGAATCGGCCCATAAAGCACCCGTTTTTTTGTTGTGAATGTTGTACTGCCTCTTATAGGTACATCCTATTTAAACTCTGAATCCCTCACAATAAACTAGCTTCTAATTCTAAATCCGAATCTACAATTTGAATCCGTCTCAATTCGGTTCATTATACGGTTGTAAAAACAGAATCTAGTTGCCGTCATGTTGATAACTCTCAAAACAGTACTGAAAAGTGCTACTTTTCGATACTAATATTAGTGCTGAGAAGTAGCACTTTTAAGCACTATTTCTTTCGGTAGGAAAAGTAGGCCGTTATGTTGACCATTCTTTTGATAAAAAGTAGGCTGATTTGCAACGGAATTGCAAAAAAAAATAAATCATCGCCCAAAACGTGTTAAAAACGATTTTAGAGGACTAAAAATGATATTTAGATCGAAAATAAAAATTCGGGTATTAGAGGGTTAAGATTATATTCAGACAATTATTTGAAAACTAAGATTTGTCTAACTTGAATACCACTTTATTTCACTTATTATTCATTGGATTGGGTACCCTGGATCTCGCTGCCCACTGGCTACGCCCATACTATTTTTATATTATATTCAGTTTCTTCTATGACAATCTCCTTAAAACAGTTGACAATGATGGGAATTTTTTATCAATAGATATCAATTACCAACTTTCTTAGCCTGAACGCAATGAAATATTTGTAAGACTTGCACAGGCCCTTCTTCTGCTTTGTTCATTCCTAGAGTTACATCCCTACTGGAACAGAAAGCAGGTTCGGTTTATTCCATAAATACTTCTATAGTTGTTAACTGAAAAGTTCTTTCGCTTATTATTCACTTCAGCATTAGTATATCGTATGGCAAATATAAAAGGAAGTCGTCAAAATATCCTCGATCTGTCCTGGATTCGAACCCGCCACTATCAGCATGGTCTAGCTGAATAGCTGCACGTATACTTCTAAAGCTATTTGGGCCCCAGCTAACACCGCGTTATTAAAATTGCTGCATTAATTAATTGTCTCATTTACAAAGTGTAAGTTTATTACGGGAATCGATTATACTGCTTCTCGCGCGGTTTTACATATTGAACCTCGTTTATTTATAGCGTTGACTTGCAAGGTAGCTTCAGCTACAAGTGGTGACTCTTTAACAAGAAGCTAGGGAGCGTGCGAACGAAAAAAAAAAATTGATAGCCTCTATGCATTTCTAATCAATTCCAATTTGAATAAATACCGCTCCGGGTGTGTACTTCTCATGTACTCATTTATCGCTGGCCAGCATGGGACTACGGTAGGGGAATGGGTGTGTGCGATAAAAATTTGCATTCAATGTGGGACAGCTACTGTAAAAGGTGATTATTCCTCTATGCCTAAGAGTAAATGATTCGCGCAGTGGTTGAACTCGTTAGCCAACGGCGTTCATTGTTTTTTTACGATAAAACTGCAGTTATTATGGCTCTACTTTTATGCTGTGTAAGCAACATTGTTGTTTTCAGCATATTTTAATTAATTAAATGATAGAGAGTGATTTCACTAATGATTCTTTCAAGCACTTCTTGTACGAATTCTTCTTAAATATTCCTAAAAACAGATCCTCAAAAAACCCTTGATAAAATTTTAAGAATTTCTTGAGTTCTTTAGGAGAGATAGCAACAATCCAAGAATTTCAACAGAAACTCCGCTTGTAGTATTACTCAAGGAATCAATGCAGTAACTAAATAAGGAACCATCCTAAGAAATATCTCAAGGAATTCCTCTTGGTGATTACAAGAAAACTTGTCTAAAGGCATTTTATGGAGTTTTCCTTGAAGGCTTTGATTGTAAAACTCCTGTAGAATTTCTGTAGAAAATAACAAAAAAGCTCTTCGGATTCTTAAAATATCAGGATGTTTTTTTCAGAAATAATCTCAGCTAATACATCGAAGAATCACTGAAAGACTATTTTGCAGAATCTAAAAATAGTTTTGGAATATTTTTGGAACTTCCTCAAGATATTGTTAGACCAATTGCTGCATAAATTCGTGGTGGAGTATTGCTAAGAATTTCTAACGTTCTAATTCTAAAAAAAATCTTATCAAGCTTCTATAATAATTTTCGAAAAATTATTGGAAAAATTATTATGGAAATTTATGGAAAAAAATAATGATTTCCACAGGTGTTCATAATTATTTCAGGGAAGAATTTTATGAAGTAAACGTTTGGGCGAATTTTTAGTCAAGTTCTTGCCATAAAAAAATTCCAAAGGAATTCCTCAGAAGTATAGATTTAAGAAATATTTTAAAAATATAAAAAAAAGAACTGTATGGACTTGAAATGATTCCTGGAATTTGAAAGTATTCGTGGAATAATCCCTAGAAAAATTCCGGAAGTTATTTATAGAAAAAAAAAACAAGAAGAAATGCCTGGAGTATCTTCTTGATAACTAAGAAACTAATAGAGGTGCTATTACAGAAATTTTCAGTTAAGCACCCCCTTCTTCGATTTGATTGGTCTTAATCGACTCTTGCCGCCATTGTTGAAGCAAGTAAGCTTAAATTTTGAATTTTATTATTGTCGTCAGCCCTGCTAATTTTCCTACATTGTAGCCCAACTGTGTGCTTAGTTTATTGTTTCAATTAACAAAGTTCAGCTCGGCATCAAGCAAAAACAGCAGCCATGCGCCATACCTCAAGTGATTGCTGTCCATTTAAACATGACCGTGGAATTTGAATAATGTGATTACTGGTCGGTGCTTTTCTTCTACCGGCTCTCTTCGAATCGTAAAGGAGCAGAGCGGGCACTACTGGTACTCCCCCTTCAAAGGAGCCTCACAAGAAGGGGTGGCCAGCTTATAATTGTGTTTTCTATGTTTTCCCTTTTGTATTGCTTCGCGTCGGTTTTTGTAATGTCGCACAATGGGACAAAATGTTATTAACACAGACGTATATGAAATTACAATTTATCGTTGTCGATTTTCTTCTTAAATTATACAACCTATTTTTGCGATATTTACCAATGTAGTATCTTAAAAGACGCTAAGTACTTTCTAATTTATAAAAAATAACAGCAGTAAACAGTCATCGCGTCAAGCAATAAGTAAAAGATAAAATTGATAAAGAGAAATCGATCATTGCAGTTACACCCTTATGATACTGATCGCGGGATTTATTTAATTTAAAAATATCAGGAATTTTGGCCCACATTCCTTAGTTTGCTCTCACTGTGCATGTTCAGCGTCACCAGATGAAATAACAAGTAAACGGGCATGACTCCGGTTATTGCAAGGATCACGTATATCGCTGAAAGTGAATGTGAGTCTGAGTACTGCAGCGTTGACGGCTGTAACATGATACCTACTGGTATGGAGCACACCTCTCGGCTTCCAGTGGACTGTGACTGTCCAGCAAGGCGGTTAAGAAAGAAAAAAACCTAAATTACTCAACAGTGGTTGAATGCCTCACAAAATCAGTCTACCATTGTCCATCACTAAACGGACCTGCCAGATTCGATCATTGTTGATTTCTCATGAGAAATTTTCGTTTGACAGGGCCGTTTGTTTTGTGGAGCCTTGACTTCAACGCTTCAAGCATCAACCGAAAACAATATTGAAGCGCCATCAATCATATCCATCAAGTCACCTATAGTAGAGAATGTCAACTGAATAGGACCACAATGATCGAGTGGTGGAATTCTTCTGGAATCTCGATAGACCATAAGATAACGAACATCAATAATTAACTATACTTATTGCTTTGTGTCACATCTTGCTTGTCCAGAATGTAATTACCCGGTGGGTGTTTATTAAGACCTTGAACTTCTTCACAGTGTAACTACTAGGGTAACCGGGCCTTGAATTCATTTAATTAGTTTATTTTCAACAAGCATTGGAATGGTTGCATGCGATGAATGATGGAACAGTTCCACTTCTTTTTATTGAATCGTAAAACACCCGCGAGCAGTACAGGTTTAAAGAGTGACTTGAGCATTCTAGAAAATATATTGATACTTAACTCATCAACCAATGATCCTGGCAAATAATTATTGCTTTTCTAGCGAAGACAATTAGAAAACATTATTTATATTATAAATATACATAAATCTTGAAAGAGGTGTTAAAGTCATCAAAAGTATATGTATAGTGCCATTTTATACTTGAATTATTGCAGCCAAAGGCAATCTGAATAGAATTAAAATTTACGACATTAAGCCTCAGCAGATGTCCAAAGGGACGATTCTCGGCTGACGGACAAGCAACGAACTATTTTTTATTTCCTTTTTTCTCAGTTTAGGCCTTATATGAGTACTTCAACACTGCCGTTAGACAGGGCTACTTTGGAAACTCACGTTTTGGATTTATTTGTAGCATAAATATTCCCAGTCAACATTTCGGTTGGTATATTTTTTGCTTTACATCATTATATATGAATCAAATCACTCGTATAAAATGCATGAAAACGCTATATACACACCAAAGTGGAGGCCATATACGCACTTCGCACGACTTTTTCAGACTTTCCATGGTCAGCAATACGATGCCACAAAAATCCGATAAAAATAAAAAAAAAGTTTCCAATGAGACTCGAACACCAGACCTTTGGATCCCTAAACCGGTACCATACCACTACACCACAGACCGCTACATGAATAAGATGTGATTATTTGCCAATATAAAAGGAAGTTTTCTATACAGCTCACACGCTTTGTTGTTCTTTGAAACCCACCGCCAGAAAATACCGACCTCGGGTGGCAAATTTTGCTAAGTTATTGCGATTTCATTTGATGCTTATCTGCATTGATATATAATCTGTCAGTTTATTCAACTTGATGCGATTCTAGATTATACTATTTACGGCATGGTTTGTTGTCAACAAAGTTTGTCGACAATGAATCGTAGTGGAGAATTATATACAATTTGTGTTAACATTTATTCGTTTTGATTTGACATATTGTGCGATTCTGATTATTGACGTATGAATATGAGATTTTTGCCGCACATCCTTATACGATACGTGGTTCACTGGGTTAATCTAAGCCATTTTGTGTCATCAGCATGATATGAAATTTCATCGACCGCCATTTTATTTTAAGTTAATTTACAACAAAAATAAAATCTCGCGTAACTTATGATCTCGGTTGAGTCAATGACTCACTCAATGCTGTCTATTTCAGTTTCCCGTACAAGTTTACCCTGTTAACCCGATAGTTTCATGCCAAGTTTCAACGTGTTGATTTTTTATTATATTCAAAGCTAAAATGGCTGTTTCGAATGTATTTTGTAAAACAACAAAAAGCACCAAAATTTAAAAAAAAATGTGTTTTTATCCGAAGATTCGTTTAAAATCTAGTAAGAGAGAATTTACTGTACTTTATTTTGAACTAGTTTCGGATTTCACCCGAGGTTTTTTAAATGAAGTTCGCATTTTACTTGAGCTAGTTCTGACTTGTATTTAATTAAAATTTGACGCGCATTGTGTTTTTTTTTTCTATGCTTGCGCTCACAGACGAGGTTCAATAAGTTTCGATATCAAACATATCGGAGTTATATTTTATAACTACCATAGCCAAAAACGATAAAATATAGGGTGGTCTGAATTAGAACATGGAGGGTTCGAATTGGAAAAGGGTTGGTCCAATTCGAACCTTCTGGAGAATTTTGTTCAAAAATGTCTAGTAATGTCCTCGTAGGAGATATCACAAAACTCTCTGAGAGAAAAGTATGTGCGCTAAATAAGGCTTTCTCGAAAACATAAAACATTTTATGCCGTTTATTGTGCTGAAAAGATAAGGCTAAAACACTTTTACTAGGTCCGAATTGGACCATGTTCCCCTATGATTTTTTGTGGTAGAAAAACACAAGGGTATTTGTCCAATTGGTACGCAATTTGCTGAAGAGAGCAATTGTGTTCGACTGATAGGAGAAGAGATATTCATGAGTTTGTATGTTGTTATATAGCTTTATATGAGTTTATAGCCCTGTAAACATCTTGAAAAATCCCAAACAAAATTAGCTCAAAGGGAATTTGTTTCTTCAGCATCATCCTTCATCAAGGTTTGTAGAATGAATTTTCACTATGGGATGATAAGTGCGTACTTACATTATAGTACTAAAGTGTTTGGAACATTTTTCAATATTTTTCCATAGTAATTTCCATAGCAACCTATATTGCCTTTGGGCCTCCTTTAAATGACCACCTAGAAAGCTGAAAATTTCACAGAACACTATTTTTATGGTAAGGATGGTAAGAAAGATATTGGAGAGATTGGATTTTAAACATTTTTAAATTTTGAACCACCCTATTGTCACAGTTTACCAGTTTTTGAATGCAAACACGTAGCATTCACACTAATCACTTCTTCTTCACGCACCGTGTTGTTGTTTGCTGGCTTTTTGTACCCGTTCTAAAACGCACCTTTAGTGGTATCCAAAATCTGATGCGATTCTTGAAACAGTACAATTCATCGATTTGTGCTCGAAACACAACACCGGAACGTGAATTCACTGAGCCAACATGCATACTGCTGGCAACTTTTACCATCCGTGAGAAGCGTGAGCATAGAAGAGAAAACTGCCAAAAAATGTTAACAAAGCACGCATGGTGTGAAAAATGTTTAAAATTTTGGGCAAAAAATATGTTTCCACTACAAAATAAAATATGTTGCAAATCTGAGATTTTATGAAAGTGTTGATGATTTCATATCGACAATAATACCTTTGTATGAAACGTCAACAAGTTATACCGCATAATGAATTCTGTGGATGGAGGTATACATGGAACATGATGATTTATTTTGGCCGGCGCACATAACATTGAGCTTAGAGTGTCCATTCTGGGACATCCGGGGAAAAATCCCGGGATTTGATAAATTTCGGGATTTCCCATTTCCCTGGATTTTAGTTCTGACATCCCGGGAAACCCGGGATTCCCTAAAAGTACGTAGAACTTGATGAAAACCACTAAATTCCATCGAAAAACAACGACATTTTCCTCATTACCAAGCCTTATTTGATAATTTAAAAAAGCATTATGAAAAAGAGAATAAACCAGTAATTACTTTCATAAAAAGACCAATTTGCCAAGTTAGAAACACATATTTTTATTTGTCTAGTTGCAAAGTTTAAATGCTTTTCTTTACAATATTATTCTTTTAATAAGCCTATGCTGAGATACCAAATTTGAAAGTACACCTAAATTTGAGTCAATAATTTTCAATATTTACTTTTAGCATGATCTACAATACCCTCAGTGATCTTTAATCGATTCTTTTGTTCTAAAGTGTTTATGACTTTTCAAATGTTTGAAGCAAATAGCTTTAAAATTATGGCTTGAACTTTTGTCATACTTCCATTCATAAGTGTTATAGCGAAATTGAAAATATCTAAAGCAAACCCGTAATTAGTGAGGCTAAGTTTTGATTCGAGTTGGTTTATTTCATCAGAATAAGAAAATTTTGTCTGAAATGTGATTTGCAATAATTGACATATTATCTTGAGAAGTTACATTATATATTCATTTTATTGAAAAAAAAAAACATTCTATTCCAACCAAAATGCTAGTTTTATTGAAAATTTGATAAATCCCGGGATCCCGTGACAAGCAAAGTGGTCGGAAAATGGACACTATACAAACTGATGTGGCTTCTCTTCACTGATACAGTCTTAGGCAGGATGTCTCAGAACAGATGGTTTCTACGATTTTTGGAAAATCTGTCATGCAGATCTTCATAAATACGCCAATCTCGACAGGAATGCACTGAGCAACTAGTTAAAACTCAGCGGAGAACTGAATAAGGGGTCTACCAGAACTTCGTTTAAAACATTATCAGAAATCCAACAAAAGGTTTTGGCTAGAATGCTACCAAGAATCTGTTGTGAACATCGAAGAATTTATCGATGTCATCACAAGGTTTCTCTATCTTTAAATTTGTTAAAAAAAACTTAAGAGAAATCCACTATGGAACTCCCCATGAATGCACCATATGATATCCCTTTAGAGTTTCCAAATTTCCAGGAATTTTATTTCCCGGGAATCAGGAAATAAAATTGCCATTTCCCGGGAAATCCCGGGATCCCGGGAAATTCTGAAAAACGTGAAAATAAAACATATAGTGGTAAAAGCGACAATAAATACAATTTTTTATGTTTTTTTTTTCACAAAACCGAGATGAAAATCTTTCAGATGGCGAAAAAATAATGCCAATGGCTATATTTTTCAATTTTATACGAATATTTGTTCTGAGTTATGCGGCTTCAAAATTCAACACGTACTTGGTACATCGACCCTGTACGTATTTTATACCAGTGAATTTGTTGGTTATTTATCTTCTTTGTGAGTAATTAATTCATGTTTCTCTGAAAACATGTTAGCTTCATTTCAAACGCTAGGTTTCAACACAACAAAGTTTATAGCATTAAGCAAAAGTCCACGTGGAGTTTATTCTTCGTAAATCGTATGATGTTTAGAATAAAATCCAGAGTCTTTATATTGTGACTGTTACATCCATGAAATTTTTATAAGCCTACTCAGTTCATTGAAAATATCCCTTGAAAATTCCTTTATTTTATATAGCATATATTCTTTTGTCAAAAACGATACCCATTTTATGAACAACTATTTCGTTACAAAAAACAAAAAATCAGCACCGATTCATAACTACCCAGACAACCAGAAGTCGCATCAGAGTTCACATAATAAGTCGTAATTATTCATACAAATTACATCGAACCCGCAAAACACGGTGGATAAAATCGTCAGATTGATGGGTTTCCTCGCATAAAACGCTTTTTTTTCTGAGTTCATTTGTACATTTTGTTTCGTCTCGTACACTCGTACAAAGTAAGTTGAATCAATCCGCAGCAGCTGTCAAATCAACATTTGTTATCATAAGTTAAGTCGCATAGGATCACAGGTTAGTTCGGTTGAAAATTTATTCGCTCGCATTGAATGCTATTATTCATCACATAACATGTGCACGCATATCGCCTCTACTTTTGTACGTAGAAGGCCTTTTCGCGACATCCTATAAGTGAAATGTTGCATGTGCAAAGTCTCCAGGTTATTTCATTATACCGCTAAGCACAGTGTTCGGCATTTGAATCAAAATGTTGTTCCATACTTTTGCGTGAAAACAATACTAAAACTAATTAATTTAACATTATTATTGGTACACCCCACAGCTAACAGTTTGGCTTTGCGAAGAAAATAAAAATTTACACAAATATCAGCCAATTTATGCCAATCAGATACATTTGAAGTCACTGTTGGCCTTAAGTGTTCGGAATATTAGTCAAAACGGTACGTACATTTTAATTGTCTGGGTAGTGATGTAGTGAGTTCATTGGTTAGAATTATGGACCTATGCACGGGTTCACTATTTGACGTTTTAGCGGTGCCGTGTTATTTATGGGACCATGGCAACCCGTGAATTCGGCACCGCTCAAACGTCAAATTAGTGAACTCGTGCATTGGTCCATATGAAAAGTGATTTGTGCGATGGTTTGGTTTGAAAATAGGTAGTAAATTCTTATTTTTTTTTATAGAGCTACCCAGGAAATATGAAAATCCCAGGAAATACGGGAATCCCGTGAAACAGAAAATCATTTCCCGGGAAAACTCTACCCTTAAACATACGGATTTTTGGCATATTTACTGCCAATAATTGTTTTAACAGTATAAATAAAGAGAACAACCTATTCCCCATTTACAGAGTGAATTCCACCAAACGTCCGTTCTATCAATCGTACCGCTAATTTACAGATAGAGAAATTCCACGTGCACAATTTGTCAAGGATTTCATCAGTAATTGTACAAAAATCTAGCCAGGAGTTCGTCAAACATCTAATCTGGAATCCATTGAAGATATCATCTATTATCCGCAAAGGATTTTCCTATTATTATTTTTTTTTTTAATTTTTCATTTATGAGGTTTAAACTCAATTAGTCAGTTCATTCTACTCAATTCAAATATTTTACAGTTCTTTCAATGATCCAGGTAACCGTGAATATTTTAAATTTTTGATATCTTCTTTTTTGTTATCGCTTATTGCTTCTTATTCTTATTTGCCCATGAACTAATCTACGACGACGACACGCTGCAACTTCCAGCGGGAAGAAGCGAGCCGTGTTTACAAAAAATGAACGATTTCGCTGCAAAATTCATCCACTCACTGTTCATCCGGTGAACAATCCTTCACTGGATGTTGATCCGGATGTCATTTTATGTAAACACGGCCCGCATTTAGTGCGGAAAAGAAATAGAAAATTGGTAATAAAAGAAGACCGTGGATAAGTCCATAAGCCATTTTACGAGACGTTCGAATGACGTTTTCTGGCGGGCCGCTCATTGTTGTTGTTCAAAAAACTAGCGTGACATCTGAATGGCGCTGGTCACATTTTTGTTGGCGATGACGTCCCCGTCTCTTTCAGCACATGTTTCTACCCGGTTTACATGTATCATGTTACCTGTAGATAAAAAATACCTTCCTTGCTTGCTGATTTCAATTTTACATGCGTAAATTAGAAACTTTGTTGCATTGCCACCAGCGCCATTGTTGAAAAAGCTCCTTCCAAATGTAACGCTAGAAGAAACGTAAATAAATCGGCCCGCCAGAAACTTTCAAAGCTGGTAAACAAACGGAAACCATATGATTCGAAACGTTTCATAAAATGGCTTATACATCTTACACCACTTAGGGTTGGCGCCGTCCACAAATAACGTAACGCTCTAGGGAGTAGGGAGTAGGCTCAAGCGTTGCGGCTCATACAAAACTCAGAAATTTGTTATAGAAACAGCATTACGGGGGTCGAAATTTGCCAATTTTAGTGTTCCGTAATTGACAGGCTTCAATTTGTTTTGACAATCTAGTTTGGATTATTATAATAATAAAACCTTTCGGATTCAATGTGGGAACATTTTCGTCGAATATATTAATGATTAATGTTTGATATAATCTCATCCCATCTCAACAAAATAACTGGCAATCAAAGTTTACATTATGATACATAAATTGTGAACCTATCCAGATACTCTGGCTGCCAACATCTAATGATAATGAGTTCATTCTTCATTTATGTCGATATATGTCATATTCCTTCGAATTTATGAAGATTCAAACAATGGAGAGCATGTTTTGTCTAAACAACCTTTATGTCCTAAATGAGACCCTCGTGGATCCTGTGTTAAGTGCTCTGGACCACAGCAAATAATACCAAGTTCATTCTTCGTTTATTGACACGTTATTTCTAATGCTTACAGACTTGGACGTCGTACGGTATGTTTTGATCGTTAAATGGAAAAGTCTCCATGCAGGCCGTGATGGAGCGTGAACTAGATGCTCTGGAGTGATAACTAATGTGTATCACGGCATCTTACGAACATAAATCGGAAATTTCACCAGAGAAGCTATGGCGGAACCTGTGCCTTGAGTAGCCAAATCAGTTGATAATTAATTGATTCTTCATTGAGATGTCCTCAAAGAGGCCCTAGCGGAACATTTGTCAAGTGCTCTGGAGGGGCCAAATCTGTTGATATTAAGTTTATTCTTCTTTCATTGACATGTTCTGTTGGAGTCAGAAAGATTCAGACGTCACACGATATTTCGAGATTTCTACGCGCCATACAATTTATTTTTGATTTTCATACAAAAAATCTAATCACGGGGAGAGGGGGTGTGTGTGTGTGTGTGTGTATACAATCCATCTCCCACTGACCGGCAGTGCTTTTATGGAAGAAAATTGTATGCATGTATATTTGATACCCTTCGATATCTTTATATCTGCAGACAATTTTAACCCGGGAGATGAAAGGTGATAGCTCTACTGAAATTTCAACGACCCATTTCAAGAATGGCAGTAAATACACACACATTCTGAGGTCATTTTCATATACAGTAAGCCCCGCATAAAAACACCCAGATATCAAATGGATATATGAAATGTTTTTGCACTTCCCGAATCGAAAATTAAATTTTCGACCCTGGCACGTATTTAGTTTCAAATGGTAATAGGTGAGTAAATAATAATAATGAACGATTTTACCTGGATGTAATGCTCTTTTTTTCCGTCGCCACACTGAGCTTACCGCCAAATACTATACACTTTTTCACTGCACTGCGCGCATAACATGATCGCTTCACCCGCCTCCGCAGGAGCAAGCGTCACGGTCAAAGGATCACACACTACAATCACGGGGAGAGGGGGGGGGGGGGTCGAAAAACCGCTGAAATTGTCTTACGTAATTAATGGACAGCCCCCAACTCCAAGCAACTTCATCATAATTCTGATGGACAGGGTTGTCATAGAGTAAATGGATGATGCTCATCCGAATGAACCGTTAAAAAAAATGTTACAGCTCGTTGCAACTATCGGCAAGTTAACTGTTAAACTCATAATGTATTTTACAACTAGAAAAAAACTAGTCTGGTTTCCTGTTTTACATGTGTTTTTATTGTGGAACGCTGCTTTTATCCCAACCCGAAAATAAATCTCCTGCCAAACATTTATTCGATCTCTACACTCGTTACTGTTTATCGAATTTATTGGCTTTCCTCTGTTTGAATCGCATTCAACTTGCTCCGATTCCTGTATTCCCGCTTGAAGCAAGACTGGATGCAGAAGGAAATGTACTGACATGCACTTACACGGAACCAGTGCACTTACCAGTCTAACTGAATACTGGATAAAACTGGCTGCCGGTAATTCAACTGCAATGTTGTACATATTGCAAGATAAAAGTGTAATTTAATTAAATTTGCCCTGGCGCATTCTATCTTCATATATAGGTACTTTTTCAGAGACTTGTGGCCTCCGACACTGGCTCTCGAACTGTTCAATGTTATATATAGAGATGAAAAGTTTGTGGTGCTCCTCCTCTTTACAATCTCGGCTACCACACTTGGCGAACCACTTGCAACTGGATTGCGAGGACCGAGGATAGAAAGATTCCGTTTTTTCTGCTGCTTGTTAGAATAAAGTGGCCCATTTCTATATGAGAAAAATCAAACTGCAAAAAGCTTAGGAAACAAAATTTTGTTCATTTTAACCACCAGAAGCAACTGTGTAAATTTGAACAGAATCCGTCAACTTTAAGGGTAGGAGAAAAGATCTTGAAAGTTGTATGATAAAAATCGATCAAATATATGAGGAAAACGGTTTCCATTACATTTTCGATCATAGATTGAGCTTGGATTATTGATTTCAAGCTTTATATAGTGGAGACTGCAACAAATCGGAAGACAATACCTAAGAAAACGGATATCCTGATATTCAATATTATTGATTATTGATTCGACTCACATAAATTGATCGACATCGGAGCACTTTTGAAAAAATATTTTTTTTACTACGCTGCCCGTTCTACTCCGAGTTTCAATTTTCCTCCTCATTTGAAAATGTTTTTCCAATATATTCGATTGATTTTCTCCATGCAAATTTCATGCTCGATCCGCTCAAATTTACACATGAGCTTCGGATGGTCAAAATAAAAAAAAATTGGGGGTACCGTAAAACGGGGTAACTTTGATAATGCGGGTAACTTTGATAGTGCGAGACCCCCAACATAGTAAACGAAATATCGAAGTTTCTGTCAATCAGTTAAGGAAAACGAATGCAAAAGTAAAGAGTATTAGTATGACACTTCATGTCAAAGCTATTTTCGTCGAAATCAAGTGCATTTGAGGACTTTTATGCAATTGTTAAAAATTTACTCGATTTTAGCATTTTTGCAACGCTTACAAACAATCTGTTCTACGACCACTATTTGATAAAGTCATAATGAGTTCGTCACTTACCAATGACAGCCTAGTTATAGTAGAACATGAATTCGGTCTCAAATCTTTTAGCGAAAACCATTTTTACAAACTGGGACCATTTTTGTAATCTAAGTCAGAAATTTCCATATCGCGTTAAAAGCCTAGAGGTATGCAACGCCCTATAAATGTTCCGTGATTCATTCAATCTTGTTCGATTTATACTCCATTATCAAAGTTACCCCAAAACAGAAAACCGACTTTCGATTATATGAAAAATTATATATCCATTCAGAATAAATTTTTTGGCAATCTATCAAGTGCAATCGATAGCTAGGATGTCAGTACTTGTTTTAAAAATATAAAATATAATTCTTTGATACAGAATGCATAAATATTGAAGTTTTCTTCGAAAAAACTATCAAAGTTACCCCGTTTTACGGTATTTATTATAAGGCTTTTGTAGTTTGATCATTATTGGCCACCCTATTGCTGAAACTACCAGCACCAGACGAAAGTGAGACGGTCATTTGTCTTTCTGTCCAAGATTGCCAGCTGGCGTGTGAAGTTCGGGAGTGGAAACTGTGAGGGTGTGTCAAAACACGAGGAAACATTTCCGTGCCCATCGAGTGAGCAGAGATGAAAGCTCAGATTTAATGATCTTTCAATGGTTGCCAGTGGGCTCGTCCATACATAACTGTTCAATGCTTTAAATATTCCAGAGCAACCGGAGGAATCGGTGAAGCGGTTTGAGAAACGAAAGACACGACAAGGAAGTAATTAGCTAATTTTCCCTGACGAAGCATTGAACTTCGTGACATATTACGGTGATTGAACCGGATGGACAATCGTGGTTTCATTGTGGCAACCTGCTTCGTTTCGAATTGAACAAATGGAGAAAAAGGGCGCCGGCACTGTCATATGCAGGAATGGGATATGCGTTTCTTTAAAAAAAACATTATATTTATTCAGCATAAAATACCATAAAGGCAGCCAAAAGTTATCTCTAGAGTCGCAAGACAAGACCTTAAAATATATATTTACACATCTGTTCTCTGTATGCATAAACCGCCACATAACGCCTCTGTGAACTGCATTTCAATGCAAATCTCAAACCCGTGGGTTCCATGTCCCAAATCGCCCACAAACCATACAACTCTTGCCAGCAAAATACATCGACTGGTGGTTCAGTTTGCAGCATCAGCAAACACGTTGCAATTAAACGTTGATCCAAAGCCTCGGCTAATTGACCCCAAATTGAACTGCCCGCCAGTTGCTCGACAAAATATCGAAAAGCTTTTCTTTCTGTACAGAATCGCCAGCCAAACCTAACTGGTTAGGCTCTATTAAATTTTAATAGCATACGTTTACGTCGCTCATAAATTCCCATTTAAATACGCATATGCTTGGTTGCTTCAAAGGCATATTCTGCACAGAAACACACACTGCTCGCAAGAGAGCCATTAAACTTGAGATTTTATCTAATACATTGCCCTTTTCTGCAGTGCTCGTGGAGCGCAACATGCGGTGCAGCAAAAGAAGCATCTTCCATCTATTTGGCTGTATCATCACATCAAAAACGAAACACGCGCGAGGTGCAATGCGAATAATAAGTGCAAAAGTGCAACGGAGGATGTGCGCAACACTGTTGTAGGGGAGAGTGTTTCAAAACGCATCAAGGTGATATGAGGTTCAAAAAATAAATTAAAAGGGATTTTCTTAATAGAGTTATTTTGATTTTAAAATATACAGTATTACACGTATCAGCCTAATTAGTTTCGCAGAAGATCCACATTATCACATTATATGAATTTCGAGCCAGAACAGTTCAGCCTCTGATTGATTAGGCGTTTTAAAATTTACTGTTACGTTTGCTACGGTTCCACATATCATTCATTACGGCCGGTGAAAAATAAATTTGGCTGATAGATATTTTATCAAGTGTTTTTTTTTTTCTGATTAACGCGTTTTTATGGACAGTGATGGCACAAAGTGTTTCGCCGTTATTTTTGCAGTTATTTTCAATTCGGCCGGTGAAACTTGAATCGGCTAATGGCACGATGCTGCACGGGAAATGATCTCAGTTTCGTGAAACACCCAACCTCCGTGATAACTATGATAGGATGTAGAGTTCTCATACACTTTAACAAAGTATATCAAATCGTTATACAATTTCTGTGTACGCAGATTTTGCCTACAAATCAGCTAGTTCTCTGATAGGTAAGTAAGTGTCCAATCAATTATCCTTTCCTATCTCCTATTCATAGTTTTCTCAAGGACATGAGCAGGAATATTTTCTACTGCTCGAGGATGCGTCAATTTCATTAAGAAGAAGAGATTTTCTAAGAGGTAGAATCTCTGCCTATGGTAACGAACGAGAAGGAGGCAACTGCCATATTGTGGTCTATGGTTGTACGTACCACCTACGAATTTGTGCGAATCGCTTGATGATAATGCTGATGCTAGAACCAAATAATAGACATACCCTATATCAACTACAGCGAAGATGTTGTCTCCCATATATTCCTTACCATCCTTGTGATAAAAATAGTGTTCAGTGGAATTTTCAGCTTTTTCGGAGCTGATTTAAAGGTCGTCCTACGACGATTTAGGATAATATGCATTTTTATGAAGAAATTTTTAAATATTTTCTAAATACGTTAGTACTGCCATGTAAGTACAATCTAATTAACTAATTAAGTCATTCTTTAAGTTTAAAAAAAATGTTGCTGAAGAAACCAATTAATTCGACGGATTGAAGAAGAGATAATCATTAACTTGTTTGATATTATTTTGCTTCATATGGATTTAAAGCCCTGCAAACTCCTGCAAAAAACACAAACAAAATTAGTTCAAAGAGGATTTGTTTCTTCATTCACATCTTTATTAAGATTTGAAAAATGAGTTTCCACTATGAGATGGTAATTTGGAATTTACATTACAGTACAAACGTTCATAGGACAATTGGTCGGTGTTCAGACAGACTGGACTACATGATTTTTTGGCGTTTTGAAGATACGTTAAGGACTTCATCAATTCTGATTTTTTCGATGCTATTTTGACACTGATGTATCATCAAATAGATAGGTTCTATTATTACAGCAAATAATGCGAATATTTTGAAGTTTGGTTAAGTTTAGTACGTTTTCCTGAAACCTTTAAAAAGCACTTGGTGTGTCTGTCTGAACACCGACCAATTTTCAAAATTTCTCCATAGTAATTTCCATATAATGCTAAGCGACTTTGGGCCACCCATGAATCATCACCGGAAGAGCTGAAAAGTTTACAGCACTTTATTTTCATCGTAAATATGGTAAGGAAGATATGTGAGAATTGATTTTAAAACTTTTTAAAATTATGAACAGTCTTAGTATCAATTCATGTCGGCTGATTGCTTAGTTAATTCCAGAACAGACCTGCCTCTGATGAGTCCATCAAACCGCGTTTACAGCAATGATTATTGTGCGGTAACATCATCACCTTCCAAGCTCTACATTTCCTCACCCCTTTTCAATTTCTATCGGTGCGCACTAGATTGCCAGCAGCGCAAATATCATACAAGATAAGAAGCAAACTAACAAAAGATAGTTATCACCTGAGACGAGACTCGCGAAGACGGTCTTCTTTTTCTATGATTGCTGAGTTTTTTTCTTATTCCACTTTGTGTTTATACCAATCATGCGCATACCGTTAAAACCCTCACATGAACCTCTCAGCAAAATATGATTGCATTTGCATCACACCGAATCATAAATAGCCTTTTAAGTGAAATTTCATGCCAGCAAACGAAGTAGATAATGGAAATGACTTGGCTTGTGTTTAGATTTATCAGCAATTTCGGAAAAAAAGTGCTCCGTCGACGTTGATATTTTTCCTCTTCGCGAGTCTCTCTCAGGTCATCACGTATCAGTGTTAAATAATATACGCGACAGTATTTCAGCAGGGTAATTCCTCTGTGCATATAACCTTCGCATATCGTTCTAGTCCCTATTGTCTTGTGCTGATAGGTACGTTACGATATTGCAAAATATTGATATTTAACTCGATATGATTATCGAATCCAAGTATTGATACCACCGATATATTGAATGGAAATATGGATGTATCGCAATATCATATGATATATTTTGAGCACACAAGTTATACCTGTTTGGTGGTGATTCAATAAATGTTTCGATTGAACCGGTAAATCGATTCAACATATTGAATTTGAATCAATTCAGTAACTTCGATGTTCTGGTCAAATTTGACGAACGCTAGTACCCATGCTACCGCGACTGGCGGTCGCATACTTGTTCCTAGCAAGTGCTATTGACAGGGATTGAATCCTCAGAAAATTGAGAGAATCTCTCACGTATCGCTCTCTGTAACTGTCATAACATGCTGCACATCATGAGAGACTGTTTATCGTATACTGCTACAACTTTGATCAGATTGGGGCAATAGTAGTGCATGATAAAACCCCTCTAAACATGCTCCAAGCCTGGGGGACATTATTGCTATTTGAAGTTCGTGGATTGTTTATCGTGCCAGTAAAGAAAAACACCTATCCCCAACGGTAAACAAGCGAGAAAAATGGATTTTATCATCGCTCTCTCTTTGGGGCTCTTGCTCGCTGCTTCCTTTTATCAGACTTGTTACACCTTGCGATACAATGACGATCGTGGACCGCAACAGATGGGATTTCTTCGCTTGCTTTGATCGTGCTTCATACTCAAATGAAAGCGAATTTTGCAATGCCTGCTGACTATTGATGCTGTTAGCGTGACTGGTGTTCGTATATTTTTTCTAAGCAATGGTGGTGTACACTTGCTATCGCGACTGGTGGTCACAAATTGGTTCCTAACAAATATGATGCTCACATGTATGCGAGACTGGCAGTCGTAGATGTATCTATAGAATAAGATATGTATGCCCAATGATGTATGGTAACTTACATTAACATTCAAATAGATCAAGATATGTAATACCAAAACAAGTAACAAAAATCAAACAAGTCTTGAAGTGAGTAATTTCAAAAAAAAAATTACTGATCAATAATTTTAATGCGATTGTGTGGGCATCCGACATTGTGAAAATGTTTCAAAGTCTCATGTTCAAGTGAACAGTAGAGATATGAGGTAGTATATATCGGTAAAATTCTTAGCGATGTGGAAGATATGTCCTGAATTCCTAGAAGCTTTCGCGATGTTTGCGATCGATCGAAAACTCATCACTTCAAACATTTTTTTCTTTTCCTGAGAATAGGAAGTTGTTGTTCTCCGTTATGATGTTGAAAGAACTCCGAGAATGTAGCATCGGATCGCACATCAAACGATATACCGTTTTGACTCATATTCCAAACACTTAAGGCCAACAATGATTTCAAATGCACCTGGTGGACACAAATTAGCTGATATTTATGAAAATTTTAGTTTCTTTGCAATGCCTTACTGTAAGCTGTTGAGTGTACCAATAAAAATATTTATTTAAATTTGTTTAGTATTGTTTTCACGTAAAAGTATGGAACAACATTTTGATTCAAATGCCGAACACTGCGTCCATTCTGTCTCATTTTCCGAACACCTTGATTCAAATTCCGAACAGCACGAATAAAACGTATTCAAATGAATAATTTCGCAAATAAATTTATCTGAGCTACTTATACTGGTCTCGAACTAGAGAATCATTACTACTACCGAGGTACAAAATAGAGCGGAAGATGATTAAATTGAATTGTAAATGACTGCCATCTCCTGGTAATTTGATGATATATTTCAGCGAAACATTTCAACCTCACTGCCATACAAAAACCGAGTGTTTGGAATATGAGTCTGTTCGGAATTTGAGACAAAACGGTAGTAGGCATGGCACAACTTCGACGCCTCACCGTAAGAATAGAATAAAAAGTTATTCGTGGGGCTCCTGATTCTGAACTTTACATTTACTTTTAAGGCTTCGAACGGCCTAATAAGATCCACTATTACCAGAAAACGACACAAATCCTTTAAATTTGCATGTTGGACAATTTTACCGTATTGACCACTAGTATATGCTTCCTGTCATACTCTGACACTCTTCATTGAACTAGTAGTTCAATTTTCATCGTTGTGCAGTGCCAATCACGTCCTGCATCCTGCATCACAGCTTCATAAATTAGATTACACAAGCTATTGACATATTCAGAACCTTTGAAACCTTGCAACTGCTCGTCTAGTCACTAGATGGCACTATACTACTCTGTCGACAAATAGGGCTAGTTTTGGTGAATAGATCGCCTCTATTTGAATCAATTTGCCTAATTCCAGCTTTTTATCCAATTGAAAAGTCATATAAATAATTAGGCTTTCCCTAAAAATGAGCTCCATTGCACCAGTAGTTGCCGGTGACACCCTATTGATTAATGAATTGCATCAGAACTGGATGATTACCCAGACAACCAAAATGTACCTATAACCAAATCACCTTTTACGTTATGCGATGCTTATATGCGCAAAGTTTCACGTATAAGATGTCGCGAAAATGCCTTATACGTACAAAAGTGGAGGCGATATGCGTACATATTTTATATGATGAAAAATAACATGCAATGCGAGTATGTTGATTTTCTTGCGAATTAGTGTGTACTCTTATGCGACTTAATGTATGATAACAAAGTTTATTTGACAGCTGCTACGGATTGATCCGACTTACTTTGTAAAATTATACGGGACGAAACAAAGTGTACGTATGAATTCATAAAATAGCGTTTTATGCGAGGAAACTCATCGATCAAACGATTTGATCCACCATTTAGTGCGGGAATGATGCAGTTTGTACAAGTAAACGACTTTTTACGCATACTGCTATGCGACTTCTGGTTGTCTGGGTAGTAATGATTCGAGTCTATATTAGAGTATCAAAAGTTCCTTACATCTATGGAATATGTGAAATGCCGTCCATCAAGCAGTACGTGGTTTATTTGGGGGAGCATCGCCATTCAGGTGTTACAAGGTAGGGCTGTGCACGATGAGCATTTATCGATGTCGACGATATCATATTGATTCAATATCGGTATCGACGATACTTCGGATTTGACATTATCGATATCGAGCCGATATCCGATAATTTAATAAAAGAGATATTTCAAAGCAAAACCGATAAATTCAGCTTTATTTGACACCAACAATTGCATTATGGTTTACATTGTTATATTATGGCATACAAACAGCAAACATTTAAAATATCACTGAATCAGTTTCTTTTAAGTAATAAAACCAAAAAATGTTCTTCTGAATATCAGACCGACAACAGTTCTATCGATATCTAAAAATATCGGATATCGGATTCGTAAGGCCCAGTACCCTTAGGTTCTATAAAACTTATCCTTCGTGTCATCTAACTTATCATCGTTGATACATAGATGTTGTTGAAGAACTTCGTTATTATCATACAGTTCGATTTCTTAACGATTTCCACTGAGTAACTCGCTTCATTTGAATATCCATCACTATTTATCTAAAGTTCTGCTTTGTCTCCGCCGCAGTGGTAAATTTGGTACTTGAATTATCTGCTATAATTTCCGTTTTAGGACAGCCTTTGTCTTTGATTACGCAGTTCTCGAGGCAGGAACCCAGGCCAATATACGCCGATTCATTAGTATTTTTCACGATCAAGTCTAGTCTAGTCCCGTACTTGCAAGAATTCTGAAATATGATAGAAATTTTCCAATCAATAAACCACAAAATTTAGTGTATTCAGTCCACTTCACACATTATTGAATGGAAAACTGCACATTGGGTCGTCCAACCCCATCAGTTCGTTTTGGAGCATTCTCCCCTACCCGTGCATCGTCATCATCCCCGGCAAGAAAGGCGGTGATGACAACGGAATAGGAACGAGAGAAGAAAAAAAAGAGCGCCGCGTGTCGATTTGGCTTTGATGTTGGCGCTAGCTGCGCTACGAGCCGAAAACTTCCAATGAGCTGTAACAGTTCCATAATAGAACCATCTGATGGAAGAAAATGAGGAGGAGCTCCAGAGTTGAACGTGCTTTCGTGCATCTGGCACTGGATATTGCGTAGGAGTCTCGGAAGTATTAGATTAATGAATATCAGTATGATCTTACACATTAACATTATTTTAAATATTCAGACCAGAACTAGAATATTAGAGCTTATTTACAAAATATTGGAGTGTCATCCCCTGTCTCAGTAGTTTCAAACAAACGTGTATGCACAGCTGTTAACTGAGAGCTTTCTTTGCCAAAGTTGCCATTTTCGCATTTGTATATCGTGTGGCAGGTACGATTATACTCTATGCCCAGGGAAGTCAGGGAAATTTCCATTACGAAAAGATCCTGGACCGACCGGAAATAGAACCCAGGCACCTTCAGCATGGCTTTGCTTAGTAGCCGCGGACTCTAACCACTCGGCTAAGGAAGGCTCCTGAGAGAGTTTTTAAGTTTATCCAGGATGAATAATATAATAATAATTTTAATGTTGTCTTCAGAATACGGATGGGTGAAAGATGAACTCTCTACAACAACTTTCAAGAGCACAAATTTGATCGATTGATCACTCACTGAGTTCAATATTTACATACGTATAATGAATAATAATAATACACTTATGAATAACAGTACTAGAAGTTCATTCTTGTTGATAGCTAAACTAACAAAGATAACCAGCATTTTCTCAATGAAACATTATGGATTGTCATTATTGTTGTTTACCTTCAAGAATTCATTCTGAAACATATTTTTCTTTTCTTCTCATTACAGGTAAGAACCATTCTCCAATGTATTTCCAAAGCAATACGTTGTCCACATGGTACGACAATGTCTGTACGTTAAAATAAAACTGCAAACATAATGGTAATTAAACTCCATAAAGTAAATAAAGTGGAACCGTCGCACTCACCTCTCATAACATAATTTCTCACGTGACACCTGAGCGCGTAGGTTTCGGTTGCGCTCGTTTGGGTACGTCCTGTGAGAAACCTTGCACCTCGAAGAGGCGTTTATGTGGATGTGGGCAACACACCTTTCACTCGGCTAGACTAAATGTGCAGCGCAAATGCAACTGCACTCTCGTACATGCGCGTCAATCGTTGCAATCCGGAGCGCGACGGCATGTAAATTTGACTCGAATGTTGAAGTACAGTGAGCTCTCCTGTAGTGTACTTTTCATTTATAATCAATTTATTGTACTGCAACAGCACATTAACACTATAGTTAATGATCCACTAGACACAACACAATTTTACAAGTAAACTTACTTTACAGCCACGCCTCATACACAAGTCTACATAAAGTTGTAGATTTACACTGAAACCTTCATGTACTTAAATTTTATTTACATTAATTCCGTTCGAAATTTGATTTAATTTTTTCTATGCATCATACGTATAGATGATTAGGGGTATCCTAGAACTTCTTTGAATACCTGACTAAGGAGCAACCATCTCTTGGAAAAAAAAGAAGATTTACATAAGAGATTAAAGATAAGACGATAATATTAAAATTTCATTCCTGGAACTACAGGAGCATAGCAAAATTTGATGTTTGAATATCTAATGAACAGTTCACTGCTATTGGTTAGATCTTACAAAAGCTAAATATAATATTCTAATGGTGTTCCAGTAGTAAATTTTAGTTATCATTTCCAGATCTTTTATCTCATATATCTATCAAGTTGGTATCACTTTCAGCTTTCCATACCAAAATTTGATATTACCAAGCTTTTATCGCATGCTCGATAAGGTTTACATTTATGTGGGCTCATACAATTACGTTACACTAAGTTTTGGTTCCGATAATGCTTTTAGGTTATCATTCAACTCCTTTGAGTAAAAGCTTACGAATCTACATGCGTAACTAAAAGTGTTTTCAGGATTAATGAGTAAGGATAAAACCCAAACAGGTACAACGACTATCTAAGATAATCCAAGAACTTCTTAGAAATAGAACTTCGGATCTAATTCCGTATGGCTTCTCGATGGTATCTGAATAAGGTTCAAACTCAAGCAGGCCCAAACAAACAATCTATCATGTTTTGTCTCCTTCGATCATGAAAGGTTATTCAATTAGACGTTTTGGAAGTAGGCATCCAGATCTACAAGCGTAACAAACGACCTCTCTGATGATAATGAAAAAGGTTTACACTCAACCAGGCTCAACAAAATATATCCTGTTATGTTTAAAAGTTCAATGTGAATTTACGCTTATCTCCAAACTGCGTTGAGTACAGACCTTTAAATCAAAGACAAATTAAAGACCCCCATGTCCCTTGCAGTTGCCCAAAATTTTATGGTTCATAAGGTAATCTAGAATGCCGTTCAAAGTGTACTGCGATTTGTCAAACTTGGGTACCTTTTGTACAACCGAGGGACCAAATGCAGTACTAGAAATGGTACCCAATCTGAGCCCGAGTGGGACGGACCTGTTTAAATCTTCAGGGATTACAAAAGATCTTACGGAAATTTAGGAATGATATTTTAGGTATGACTTGTATCAAGTTTGGGGCTTAGGGTTACCTAAGTGCAGTCAAACCTCCATGAGTAGAAATTGAAGGAATCATCAACTCATGGAAATATCGATTCCTGCAGCATATATTCTTCGCAAAACTGTTTAAGGAGAACATCATAGTGACCATGATTTCTATTTTTAGTACGGTTGTGTGAATCAATATCGAGTAATGCACAGAAAAAAATCCGTTCTCGTATCCGTGAACAGCAGGCGTGAACTCGTCAACAAGCAAAAATACACCGTGAACTAGATCATGTATGGACCAATGCATGAGTTCACGAATTTGACGTTTGAGCGGTGCCAAATTCACTCGTTTCCATGGTCACATAAATAACACGGCACCGCTAAAACGTCAAATAGTGAACCCGTGCATAGGTCCATACGAGAACGTTCACGGTGTATTTTTGACAGTTCATGTTTTCCAGAACGCTTTTTTGAGCGTGTGCAACATCAACTCATGGAGGTTTGGCTGTACTCCTTTAAGTTCCGTATTTCAGATTTTTAACGGTTTCTATTACACAATTTGACATGGTATATCAGGTATCAGGTATCAGAAGGCCGGCCCTAAAGGCACGTTCCCCATCAGTAGGGAGATTTGTACCATCGTCGTATTCGAGCCTATTTAATGATCTACCCGATGGAAGAGGGAAGGGAAGGGACAGATGGGAGAAAATTGGAGTGGGGTCCCTTGAAGAGGGAAGATCGCATATGGATTCGAGCAGCGCCCTATAAAGGGCACTGCAAAACGCATGAGCGTAAAGAAAGCCTATAGCTCATTACCACAGCGGGTTAAGAATAACAGAATATCATGAAGATTCAGGCTTCTGAATTCAGTTTCACTTAATAAGTGTTTACTAAGCAATTGGAATCGCATGTGTGCAAAAACTGTACAGTTACAGGTGGCACGAAGTTTCATAATCGGAATTACAACTATCACAAACAAATGAGTCAGCACGCTGTATATTTGCCATATGATAGTTTAGTCGTTATTTTTTCAAACAAAAAATGTTATTTTACATGTTAATGCACACGAAAACGATGGCACTATGATCGTCATTTGGCGAATCAGACGCTATGGTATTTGAAATGTGACATAAATTCACGTCATTCGGCTCGCTTCTTTTATGTGCATCCAAAAGACGTAAAAGCACATGATTTTTTCGGAGTGTGTAGTTTTCACAGACCGCAGAGGATATGCTTCTTTAAAAGCTTTCATTATGTAGGATTTTGTGGTATCAATGGCATCATCCAAATCACTTGGATTTTCAATGAAGGGGAGAATATTCAGTTTGGTCGCAACCAATTCAATAAGGAGTTACATTTTAATGTTCAAAGAAGTGTAGCGATGATAAGATAATGATTCCTCATCTGATACATGCCAATTCGTCAACTCGTGGCTGATTCTATTCGAACAGAGCGTTATCCCAAGTAACACAACTTGTTTTATAAATGAATAAAATACTTGATTCATACAAATTTGTATGTTTTGTGGTGAATATGGATAACTTTATTTTGTACACTTATATCACCGAAACAGCGCAAAAAATGGCGGCTTATAAAACATCTTTCATGTCATAGAAGATGTTTCCCAATACATCATTAGAACATATAATTATGTGTTAAAGATGTATTACATAGCATCACTAATACTTACTTGTTATATTGAAGCTAAGAAGAAGTATTGTTTTACAAATTACATCTATTTTTGTTTTGACAGCATCAGTTCAAAACAAAATCAAAATAATGAAAGCGAATGTTTTTTTTTTCTCTTCACGAATTGCTTATGGTGATTATTAACTTTTCTTCTGTTGATTCCCAATAGTGTACTCAAACTGTGTGCGGCTCCAGATTTATTGTGAAATGCACAATTTTATTAATTGTTAATACATGCGCCTCAATGAAATGGAAAAAACAAAACAAACTATCCTAAAAATATGTGTGCCATCATAGAATTTTTCAGCGGATCAATTCCCAATGTCAGAAACACAATATGGCGTCTTCCTCACGAAGCCTGCAGTGCCGTCAAAAAATGTTCGGATGTTTATCGATTAAATAAATCAATTAATCAATAAATTAAATCATTAATATCAATCGAACTACCCTGAATAACACACTACTTGTGGATAATCACAATGTGTTTATTGCGCTCACTTCTCAAATTGGCATTCGGACAGCATAAACCAAACGACGTTATATACTGTGTCGTGGCAATTTTTTGAACCGTCAATGTTGCCCCGGCAAATTTTTACTTTGCATTCGTACGTACCACGTGGCAACTGAAGCGCTTGTATAGTTTGTTTGAACAACGTATTTACGACGTAAAAATAACATGCATAAATCTCAAATCATCAAGTTGGCTCAAACAGGTGTTTATAATGCGCTACTGACGTTTTACTTAGCATCTCATTTTCAAGAAAGATAATGAAGTCATATACTTGTATAATCAACGTAATCAATACGCATCAGAAACATATGTATTTTGGATTGAACATTGTGAGGCACCTTGTAATCATCAAACCTTACAATGACCGTATTTCACCACAAGATGTTTTTCAATAGGATTATAATACTGTTGTAACACATCATATGTCAATATCTCGAATAGCATCGAATGCTTAGCTGTGATGACGATGGACTTCAAAGAATAACAGAGCATGTTCTACTGTGTATAATGCTTGCATTTATATTTGTGAACAATCTCGGCTCCACTATGTATTACTTGGTGGTGTAGTGATAAGGTGTTGACTTCTGAATCCAAAGGTCACGTGTTCGAGACCGGGTGAAAACTTTTTTTTAATTTTCATCAAATTTTTGTGGCATCGTATGTCTGATTAAAAAAGTGTGGAAAAGTCGTGCGAAGCGCTTATATAGCCTCCACTTTGATAGGTGTAAAATGGTTTGTAAAGTTTATACCAGCTGAAAATTATCTTATTGTCACCTTAAAAATTAAGATCAAAACTTTGAGCGTCATACGGGAGTAGGTTAGAAAGGCCCGGGTCAATATGAACAACTTGCCTGATGTTAATGTATCTTCATGGTGTTTGAATGTTCTTAAAAACTAGTTCAAAATAATTTTTTAGCGCAATCTTAAAAAAGTTATATTAACGCTCATCAAGCTACTTTAATAATACCTAGACCGTTTGATTTATTTCTAAGTCATTCTAATGAATGACATGTTTTTCGAATACTGTACTATAGCTCATATATAACACAAGATGTTATATAATACTCAAATAGAGCTTCAATATAACAATATATCGTTAATGCTGCACAAAAAGATGTATTTGGTGTTACTTGGGATGTCTAACACTTCTTCTCTAGTAAATACCATGAAGGTTGGGGGATTGCCTATGTTGAGTAATCCAAGATTTGTACTACTTAAGTATTCCATCAGACTTGAATTGATATCTGATCTGCCCCAGATGATGTGATGAGCATTGACATCACTGCCCACAATCAGCGGAAGGCCTTTTATTACGCGGTGTAAGACAACTCGTTTGAAATCATCCGTTGGGGATGGTTCATCATGTGGTAAATATACCGAACAATAGACAATTTGCTAATAAGGTCAGCAACAGAAACGTCGATTGTGACAGCACATACATCTCTGGTTGTTAACTCAGAAATGAGTGTAGCAACGATTGCGTTATTAACGAGCACGCAAGTGAGAGGCATGGAGCACGAGATTGTCATTTCAATTTTGCTGAAAATTGCAAAAACTGGGTCCACAAGGTTACCTAGATAGAAGTTTTTGAACTACCGCCACTTGGGCTGTACCATTTTGCATGAGTCTGCAAACATTGGATTGCAGGATTAAGCTTTTTGCAATCTCAGCACGAAAAAGACCAGCTGGAATAAAAAGATCGAACACTACTGAAAGTTGTCAAAGGCGAAAAAGCACAGAATACACTGAGTAAAACGCCTAATGCAAAACCATATAGGTGATACTTGAAATTAAATAGCAACATATTCATAATCCCATCCTTATTTAGCCTCAGATTAGAGACTGAAGAAGGGCAGCCAATTATCTCGGAGAAACACAAGATCACCTGCACCATTGCTCCAGGTAACACAGGAAGGGCACAATACTGCAGAGGGCGCCATGGTATTCCACAGGCCCCGTTAGCGATTAGGTTTTCTTTAGACCCCCCTAACCATTCATTCCTAGGCACGGTACGCATCACATCATCAATTAGGTTACAATTATCATGTATTTCAAGACCGAGTGTTTCATTTCCATTCACCTACGTAACAAAAAAATTGTAAAACCTTCGTAGCAAAAACATTTGTAAATCATTCACGTACCTGCAACCCATTACGTAAAAAGAAGTTTCAGTGTATTTATTGTGTCTGTTAAACGTTCAAATCGTACAATATCTTCTAAAATGCACCATCCTAGTGCCCATATAAACTGCCTTTATCTTCAGCAGAGGCGTGTGGTCGAAGCCGTATCGTATACCAGTCACTATCATCATCAGACAGGATCGTTTTCAGAGCTTCCGCAGTAAGTAACGCGTTGCAATGCCATGTTGGTGTCGTTGCCTTCATCTACCGAGACGACCAAATAACTCGTTCGTCTGGAAAACTTACTCGGTAACGTAGCAGACGATCGTTAAAACGACGCCATCAATCAGATGGCCAATGTTATCAATTATTTACTCAATTGACGATCGAAACCTCCACCTTGTCTAGGTCGAGGCAACGAGCGCCACCATCGATCGATTTGTTTAGTCAGCAGTTTTCACTTCCCAACAATCCAGCAGAAATGCATGACTTGAAAGCTGGTTTACATGGGCCGCATTGGTTTCCTCATATTTGAGTCGATAAATTGACGGTGAGAGTGCGTTAAACAATCTTGTTCTTTATGTCACCAGCTAGCTGCAATCTCAACTAACCTGGTGAAAACGAATGTGTGCCAGATGGATTTTCGGTTATAATCCTCCGAGCGATACGACCAGTTACGAGATTCACTAATCCACAACACGTTGCCGCTCAAGCTTAAATCCTCAATAAATATCAGTTTTATGCAAATTCCGCTGCTTCAAAGTGAGCGGATTGCTTTAGGCTAGAAACTGACTACCCAGTTAGGGCAGGAAGATTCGTTTACTTTCTAAGAAACATGTTAGTTCAAACTGGAGATATCTTTGACTTAAGTTTCAACTGCTATTTCATCACCTGGTAACCCTATGCCCAGCAAAGAACTTTTAAAAAGACAGCAGCAGCAAATTTCCCATTCTGCCAGTTTGTCTGAGTGGCTTTACTTTATCCTTGAGTCAGCTACTCCACAGTGAGGCGGTTTCTTTTGCGACCTGTTGCTTTTTGTTGCAATAATTAAAGGCTGTCTTTGCGACTGCCTTTGTGTTGGATTGAAATGGGATGAAACGGAAGGCTTCCAACATTTTAGATCAATTAAGATGAGATGGTCCTCCTGCAGTGACTGAGTGCATATCAATTGCCTGCAGTTATTTTATCCCATTCAGAGTAGATATATAATGATGAATAAAATAAGACTTAACCTCTTTTTGGACTTCCGTTTGAAAAGTATTCTATACTGATTATCTTGCAAAAATCATTTTAATTTATTCTGATCAATTCAACAATCAAGAATATTCAAGTCTGATTGAGGAAGGCATATTTCATAATTAATTTTCTTTAATATAGAATAACACCTACAACTAGACATATTATTTTTCTTGAAATTACGTCCCTACAGTGACAGGGCCTGCTTCTCAGCTTAGTGTTATATGAGCATTTCCACAGTTATCAACTGATAATTTTCTTTGTCAAATTTGCCATTCTCGCATTCGTATATCGTGTGGCAGGCACGATGATACTTTACGCTCATAGAAGTTAAGGCAATATCCATTTGGAATGGATCCTGCACCGACTGGAAATCGAACTCAGACACCTTCAGCATGACTTTGCTCTGTACCCGCGGACGTTGCCACTAGACTAAGAAAGAACCCTCACATTTTTACATACCGACACTAAATTCGTCATTTTAGTGTTATTTGTGAATGGCAACTTGTCTTTCGCTGGAAGTGATTAAGACCCACGCGGGTTGCATTTGCGCAGGCAGTCGTCTGCCTGAGCAAAGTTATAGGAGTTGAAACGGAACTCAAAAGTCATCGTCGCAACGATGGAGAGAATCGACCGTGAGTGGCTTGAAAGCTCTCGCAACAGGTCCCCCTCAGTCAGCGTCCCAACAGTGACAAATAAAAGTAAATCTGCGACCACCACTCGTTTTTCATATGATTGCATGCGAAGTGGAGTAGAGTAAGGTGGGGCAAAAGTTCGACCTTAGTGGTATAATCAAAGTTTCCAGGAAAATAATTGCAGACGAAACAAAACAAATACCATACAGCGAACCTTCAACATATTGGCTATAACTTTGCTGAACAAACATATGTCAAAATATTTACCCATTTTTAGTTATAACAGTTTCAAAATTGATTGTCTTAAACGAACTTTTGCCCCACCGGTGGGGCAAAAGTTCGAATCTAGTGTGGGGCAAAAGTTCGTTGGCTAAATCACAAAATATCAATACTATTATGGCAGGCATACTTTATACCAGCCGTAAACTTATGTTTGCCGAAAAATACACACTAAATTTTCATCAAAAAATGCCCAAAACAGGGTTAATTGTAATTTACCCAAAAAATAGCAGTTTTTCGCAAAACTAAGTGAAAATGTAAAATTTTCGTGACATTTTTCGCACGATCAGGCAAATTTCGCTGAATTTGAAGATAAAATGTAGATTTCAGGAAATTTGAAAAATTTTCCGTGGGTTTATACATGGGTCGAACTTTTGCCCCGCAGATTCGAACTTTTGCCCCGCTATGGGCCAAAAATTGATTCCAACTATTTATGGAAAAACTAATACACGTCAAAGCATCCTTATGATAGGCCTAGAAACGCCCTTACATAAAATATTGAAAAATATTCTATCTTCATTTGGTTCCATGCATCGAAAGTTTGACCAAATATTACAATATTTACGTCCAAAAACAACAAATTGCCATAACTTTTCCAAATCTTAACCGATTTTTATGATATTTGGAGTGAAAGTCTCTTACTTGAATAGCATTCGAACCACCATGACATTTCTAAGTTTTGATTTGATTTGAGCTAGAAATCTTAAAAAGAAACTCTTGCCCCACTCGAACTTTTGCCCCACTTTACTCTACTAGGAGCTTCATGCTGTGACGATTGTTGGAAGAATATGGCTGTGTACATGATCGGGATGTTCATTTTTGATTTATTTCCACATGCTGTATATCCTGGGAAGTAGACAAAACATAAGTTTATTTTACTGATAAACTCCCGTGCAAAAGTTTGGGGCACCCGATATTTTCATATCAACTAGTATATTTGTTCTCTTGGATTAATTGAGATCAATTTGAAAAGCATACCATTCAAAATTCAAGTTCACTACGCCAGGGTTTTACATCACACAAATCTTTGAATTTTGTATTTAGTGCCTGCTCCATCATATCTCACTCGGGCACCTGAAATTCAAATCCGGAATATTAATATGATATTTTTAAATTTTTCAACTTCTGTCAATTTGACAACATAAAAGTCAAAGTAATTTGTACAATACCAATCAATGACCATAAGAATAAAGTAAATAATGTTTTAATATAACAAAATTATAAATATCTCATAATATCATTTTTTGTAGTTTTGGCCAACTATGGTATGGAACACGACAATTGTGCGCCGACGATTTTTCAATCCTCATTCTGCTATAGGCCTCTGCACTGTTTTGATTTTGTATGGGATATTGACGTTTACTGGCCTTGTTGTTTACGAATTTCATGGAAGAGTGAAAAAGAGAGAATGATTTTTGTGCAGAGCCCCATGGCATAATTTTTTATCTTCTTCTTCTTGGCATTAGGTCCTCACTTGGACAAAGCCTGGTTATTGTTCAATAAGCACTTTCACAGATATCAACTGAGAGCTTTATTGCTAAAGTTGACATATTTGAATTCGTATATCATGTAGAAGGTACGCGTTTTTGCTTTGTAGCCGCGGACTCTAATCACTCGACTAATGAAGGCCTTTTTTGTATGGAAATCAAAAATAATTGTAGGGCACACAAAAATGTCTACCCCCTCTCCCTATGACCCAAGAATTTAATATAGGTACTCGCACTGTTCCCATTTATATAAAAGCATACAAACTTTGACTAGTAATTTTAGATTACCATATGAAACTCAAATACACCCGATTCTATTTTTGCAGGGGGGATGCGTACCGTGCAAAAAAAGTTTTCGGTTCAAAATTTCAAAAACCGTGCAAAAAAAGTAACACTGTTTCTCGACGTTTCATGCAAAAATAAGGTTTTGGTGGAAAAAAAATGCAAGGAAACTTTTTTTACACGGCCGTGTAAAAAAAAATCCGTGCAAAAACAGAATCGGGTGTATGTAGTATTTAAATTCAAATTTTAGTTGAATGGAGATACGTTGCTTTTCCTATCTGGTCATCCCTAAACATTTTTCTTAGTCAACTTTGCATCCAGCTGTTCGCAACAAAAACAAAGCAATATAAAATATGAAAACAGTCACTCTCAGTTTCTACGCGATCAATACCACACTCACTCAAGTCGGCCACAGTCACCTCCAAAGCCCCCAGCGGAACCCACTCAAACTGGCGAGGAATCCACACGCTCATAAAAGTAATGCTCGCGCACTCATACTCCTGCCAAACGCGCGGCGACAACTCTCAGTCAGCCCCCACAGTCACCCTGCGTGTAGGTTCATATAGTTCAGCGTTTCTCAACCGGTGATCCGCGGACCTCTAGGAAGCCGTGACAACTTCGCGATGCCATTTCAAGTGATTGAGGTTTTCCAATCGAAATATTAGTAATAGAACGCTAGTGGCGCTGTTATCACAAAACTGATTTTAATTTTTTATACCTTCAGTTATGGGTTTTCACTGATTGTTAAATGCCAATGATTTGTTTTGGTTGTTAAAATTGATTTGACACTTTGAGACCCGGTACTCAGGCTGTCAGCGCGTGGCAAACTAGATGTTGGTAACACGAACAGTAGCGACATTGGCATTCTTAGATTGATGCTTCTACTGGTTTTCCAGTATTATTGCATACGTTTCCATCTTAGAATTTATTTATGAAATATGAATTATTCTATTTATACAGAATTGATTAACTCATTACGCGTGGTAAAGATGGACAAATTATGGGTGAAATTATGAAGAAAAATCCACGTGCTCGGCTGGGATTTGAACCCAGGACTCTTGTATGCTAGACGAGCGCTTTACCAACTAAGCTACCGAGCCACTTGGTGAATAACTGAGTTGGTGACAAGTTTAGAATTCAAATCCCTACAGAAACAAATAAATCACACTCGCTCTTTCCGCGTGTGTAGGAACATGAGATAGATGGATATGGGTTATGAAAGGGGTCCGCGTGGTCTGTAGGGATTTGAATTCTAAACCTGTAATCAACTCAGTTATTGGGTCACCAAGTGGCTCGGTAGCTTAGTTGGTAAAGCGTTCGTCTAGCATACAAGAGTGCTGGGTTTAAATCCCAGCCGAGCACGTGGATTTTTCTTCATAATTTCACCCATAATTTGTCCATTTTTACCACGCGTAATGAGTTAATTAATTTCATAACCATGCGGATTGGATTACCGAACAGCTCAATATAAGCGTGAATTTATTTATACAGGTTTTCAATATAAATCTGCCACTTTGAGATTAATAGCCAGATATAATTTCTTGGAATCAGTCGTTGAAGTTTTACTTCAATATCTGATAGATTAATTAGAAATTGCATGGTAAATAGCCACATATGTTGATAGATATCTTCAGTTCCCCAGAAAAAAAAAATATATTAATGGATGTGAAACATGAAAAATGTTGGAACTGATGGGAATCTATGTGATTTTTAATCACTTTTTTAAGGAATTTTAAAGCAAGATGCGAAAGTATCTAATTCTGAGCTTATTTTCGGCTTGCATTGGAAGCTTCTTCTTTTGCTTCTTGTCTAGCTTTTTTGCCATTTGACCATTTAAAAAAAAGACAATTTACACCGTCTTTAGCCAAAGGCAGTACAGACTGAACTATCACGAACATAAGGCAACGGGCAACACGAAACACCCAGTAACCCAGTGATGAACTTTTCGTTTGACGAAAAGCTTCCACCGACTGGAGCGGGAATCGAACCCAAGCTTCGTGACACAATACGCCTAAACGACTAACGCCACTATCCACACGGCCACGAAGCCCACATGCATTCGTATATTGTGTGGCAAGCACGAAGATACTCTATGCCAGGCCTGCCTAACCTTTTTGGCTCTTTTTGACATAAATGGATGATACGTTCGCAAAAACAAACCGATATTAGAAATTTTTACTACGAACGAAAGCTTAATATTATATCTAGCTTGTATCAATCCACGGAGGATGTGATGATATATTGATGGAATATCTGACTGGAAGAAAATGATGTGTATTACCCGAAAAATCTCTGAAAAAAAACTATCAGCGAACTCCTGGATGACTTTTCAGTTCTGTTGATATCGATATCGTACGCAAATCGTAGGAACATGTCCAACAAGTTTACGGTACGGTAAGTGATCCATTAGTTGTGGGTGTTCCTATAGTTGCGGTAGTGCCATTTGCACTGATTTAATTGAATTTACTGCAGATCCGACACCGCCAATCAACGTATTGGCCTATTGATACACGAAATAGCTGAAAACATCGTTCAAATTGCTTCATAATTGAGGAAATACCATTAAAACTGCCTAAACTTTTCTCCATTGTACCAACAGTTGCGTCAAAGTGTTCCTATAATGGAGGATCCCATAAGAAAACAACCGATACCGCAACTATAGGAACACATATTAAAAATTTACCTCAACTAATGGAACAGTGTACCAATAGTGGAGGTATTATTTTTCACTAACATGCCGATGGTCACTGCGATGAAATCAATTTTCTCATGGAGTGAATGGTCGTTACTTCCCGTTACATCAATAATATGTACATTCAATGCGTTTCTTGAATTTTGAGGGATTAAATGAAGTTGAACCGTGCTTAGTACCTCCACTATTGCAACATTTACCCTATTATGCAGCAGTCTCTAATAATTAATATCATCAGGAGAAATTTTTCAGCAAACTTTTTTAGTAAACTTTAGTAGATTCAATGAGCTTGCATAGTTTCAAAATTATTTCCTCTAGCTCCTGGTCGTTATGGTCCTATGGGGAATCATTTTCATAATGGCCATTTTTCATTTTCATAAGATCAACTTGTCTGATAACCCCTTATATATCAAAAATCAAATGCTTAGCCATCACCTCTCGTGGAAGTCGTTAAACATCCGTTGTACAATAACCGGTTGAAAGTTTCGTTTCGTTTTCCCATATTAAATACAATACAAATATAGAACGGTTTGTGCAGTCTGGGGGACACTTAGAATTTGACCAAGAATCGAATGAGCGGTGTGAAGTAAAAACGATATTTTGAATCACCCAAACGACAAAAATTAAGTTCTTCCATAATTTTAAGAAGTCCATTTTTCATATTATCCTAGGTGCACTGATAAGTGCTTATGTCCAACCATTGCCTAAAATAAAACTGTCATGGGATAACTATATGGAATAAACTCCTAAGGCAATTTACTAAAAATCAATGTAGTTTCGATGCATATTATACGGACAGCATCAACTTCCAGACACCCTACTTTGAATGAAAAACATTCACACGAAATGGTTCAATTTTTCTTATGTTCATAAGTGCTCGCTTTTGAGGCTCATTACAATAAGCATTTTCCATAGACATATATAAAAATTTATAATGCCTAACTGTTTTAGACATCTCTTTAGTGGTTTGTCGATTTCAAAATGACTTTTCTAATCAAGATTTCCATGAGCTGTCCTGAAGGTGAATCGAAGTGTTCGGAATATGAAGCGAAACTAGGGAAGCGTTCGAAATAAGAATCATTAGGAGTCCGCACATTTATATTTATGTACAATTACTCATGTTGCGGAATCAAAATATTCTTCCATCATTCTAAAATCACGAGTTTTCGAGGCTCGATAACGTAGAAGAATCATACATAATAATTTAATTACTACACTTTTTGATTCATTGAGGCCTTAGGCAACTAGAAACAATATGCTGATGCAATTCTCGGAAGTTTGATGAATAGAAACACACCATTAAAATTGTAGCATCACTTTCTACATTTCAGAACTGAGAATCATTTATATTTAAAATGCTTGTGAATATAAGTGCAAGCTGTACCAAATTCGGCTACCGACAGAATTAAATGGGCTAGTTACTCAGTGTGAATATCTGAGAAAAGTTTTTGAGAAAAGTTGTTGAAAAACCAGTAGGGATGCCTTAAGAGGTGATTTCGTGAAAATTTGCGATAATATGACCATCCCGTAATGAAAAGTGCGCCTGGGATATTCTATTAAAGATATTAACAGTTAGGAGGATTTGGAAGAATATCGACGAAGTTGGAGTTCCGGAATACAATCGCCTTGAAGCTCAGCTACTGTTCAAACGACGAAAGCAAAACACATGATGATATATAAAAAAAATACAAATTTCAATCGTATCCAAAATGTTGCCAAAAATAGTTCCATTTTGTTGCTAGTATCTGGGTTGTCAAAGATGGAGTATGCCAAAAACGGAATCCCACTGTGTAAAATTTTGAAGATTTCATCTGGATTTCTTAACAGGCTACTTGAATGATTTTATTTTAAGGTCAGATATTGGGAGGGAGGCACAGATACTACACACAAAATTTGATACAAAGTTTTTTCAAACTGCAAGATAACTCCGGTTTGCCAACGACAGTCAAGGCAGGCTTTTTTGAAAATCGCTAATTTTCATTTGTTGTGTACCTTCGATCTTTCTGGACAAACATTGAAAAGGGGCCACAGTTTTGGGTGCGTTTAATTTTCATTTTTATTGAAAACAGTAAAAAGATGCCCAGATAGCCGTAGCGGTAAACGCGCAGCTATCCAGCATGACGATGCTGAGGGTCGTGGGTTCGAATCCCGCTGGTCGAGGATCTTTTCGTAAAGGAAATTTCTCGATTCCCAGGGCATAGAGTATCTTCGTACCTGCCACACGATATACACATGCAAAAATGTTCAATCGGCAAAGAAAGCTCTCAGTTAATAACTGTGGAAGTGCTCATAAGAACACTAATCTGAGAAGCAGGCTTTGTTCCAGTTGGGACGTAACGCCAGAAAGAAGAAGAAGAAAAAGATGCGTATTCCAATACATTATATTCAATTAGAATAAAGGTTGCTCACGTGACGTTACTTTTGAATGTGCGTGAGTTGATTCTCATTCGATTTTTGTTACCTTTGATGAAATGCAAAAATAATCTTTGATTAATTACGCGCTTTTATCATGTTTGTCCATTGTTTAAGATCTGGGCTCACAGTGACAGTCCGTGACAGCAAAATCTTGGCTCACTTTGACGTAGAGAAATTTTGTATCGGTTTCTTGCTCCCAGGTTAGATATTGTCATTGACAAATCTCTTATGAGATACTTTTTGAATCGCTAGAAAAAACTTTGAAAATATTTCTAACGATAATTGCTGTCAACTTAATTCAGTTCTTATTTTACATTCAATCCATCTGATTCTGATTGGGAGCCACTGCCTTAGTCAGTCACGCCTGTTGGCGAGTGCTCGAGGACTCAACTCTTGATGTGTCGCCGACGTCGCTGCTTGGCACACGTTTCGCTCGCTGATCGACGCAACGTTGACAGATTAGGCGAAGGCGCGGACCGCTACGGATCGTCAGAAGGACGCGCGCACGCTTCTGCTCAGTAGTAGCGTAAGTTCACTGTCGTCTTGGAATCGCGTGTCTCAAGTAGCTCAAGACTGCGTCATTGTTTGTTGTTATCGGTAAAAGATTTTCTCTTCATTTCGAACTGTGTTCGTTGCCCACAAAGCGCGGTCTATGACGGCTCAAGCCTGTGGAGTCGATGTGCATATTAGTTGGTGCGTTTTTGTTTGCGAATCTACAGAAACAGCGGCAGCAGTTCATGCGGCAATGTGTATGCAAACAAGTCGTTGACTCGCGGATTTTTCGTCTGAGTAAGCATCAACTCAGCACACGTTGCCGCGTAAGCCTGAAGAGAACGGAAAATAAATGCATTGTGGAGGACGGGACCACGCCATGTAGATCTTCAGTGCCGCAAGCGTTGCCGAATCGGACGGATTTCATATTTTGTGCAGACGGTTTGATGGCAAGACTCTAGAAGAAAGTGTGCGACAAATCTCGTGTGTGCGCGGTGGACATATTGTCGAACAGTTCTTTCCTGTAAGATTGCTGCAACGCCGAGCCAGAGTGCGTCTAATAATAGTTCGGTGTGGCACTATTTCCCAGTGTTGCTCCAATACAGTGCCTTGATCAACAGATGGGAACCCAACATACGGGAGCGGAAGATTCTGAAATTGTTGGTGGGCGCCGGAGTGGGGAATATGAATATTTGAAATTTAACGATTCAGATCATTGATTTTTACGGCCTGCCATCCGATGCTTTTATTCCGAGAGTTCAGTGTACCAATCAGTGTGCTATATATCAAGAATGAATAGCTATATGTGTGCATGTGCAAATTAGCAACGAAGAAGAAAGCGAAACTGAAATGATTAAGATAGTGATCATCGTGGAAAGCTGTTTGGATTGGGACATTGAGTGCGGCGGCATCATATCTCCGGCAGAGAGTCCGCTTCAGGTCGGCTTGCGAGGCAAAAGACTTTGATGGATTGCGAATAGCCAACGATGGATATCTTGTTTGCTTTTGATGACCTGGTGACCGCCTCCCAGATGGGATTTAATTTGCTCAAGACAATTACGAATGCGCATCGTGGCCGGCGCCGACTGTGGGATTGGCCAGCTAGCGTTGTAGGGTTCCATTTAAGATATTGAAATTGGAAGTGAAAAGGCTCTATTTGACTTTTATCCGGGTCTCTACAATACAAACAGTTAAAACAATGTTCGGGTTCATTTTTGGGTTATGCTTCCCTCATCCTATACTAGTGTTAACAGTTTGCGGTTTACGATCATTCTTCAGGTTTTCTAGTAATTGAATATAAATTTCGCAATCTATAGTTCCAAAAACTAAACTGCACTAAACAATTCATTGTAATCGTAAACAGTATTGAAATCACAACCATGTCGTTCCACATAAAATATTTAAAAAAAAGTGCAAACATTTGACCAAACTTCACGGATTGTTGGCATTACGTCCTCATTGGGACAGAGCCTGCTTCTCAGCTTAATGTTCAATGAGCACTTCCACAGTTATTTGGGTTTATTCTACGAGTGGCGTGAGGTGACAATTGTCGGTGTCGTATAGCGAGGTGATAATTCTCGACTCGAATGAAGTGACTCTACATTTGATTTGCACGGCGAGTCACTTCACTCGAGTCGAGAATTGTCACCTCGCTATACGATACCGACAATTGTCACCTCACGCCACTTGTAGAATTAACCCAATTAACTGAGAGGTTTCTTTGCCAAAGTTTCCAAGATCCTAGACCGACTGGAATCGAATCCAGACACCTTCAGCATGGCTTTGCTTTGTAGCCGCGAGCACTAACCGAAAGGCTAAGGAAAGCGTTTTTATATTTAGAATTTAAATATATTTGGTCCAATAGGTTTTAGAAAACTGCCATGACAGAAAGAGCAAATTCTGTCCAATGATGTCGAAAACAGAACAAGTTTTTCTTGACAACTATATCATCACATATCAAAACGTCAGCTTGGGTGGAACGTTTCCCTTCAGATGGGAGATTTGTGCTCATAATAGAGGTGAATACATGTTGCAGAAATGACAAGTCACATCAAAGCAACGCCTAGTCAGAGAATTAGGTTCTACATACCACACTGATTTATTCTAACAATTTTATTTCGATACCCATAGGACATGCGGCGGATCTCCGCATTTGCTATGGACCGGATAGCTTAATTATGATTGATTTATTAGTCACAAACTGCCAAGTAGTTGTCTGCTGAACTAGATACACCTTACCAACCACGGTAGCCATGGCAATTTATTTCAGCAGAACCAGTTTGCGCTAATGCGCGTGGTTGTACAAATCCATTACAGTGTTGTATCTTTGGTAGTCTACTGCTGACTTATAACAACAAGGGTACACACATAATTGGTCATGTTCTGGATGTGCGCGTACCAATCAATCCTCAACGTACACCCCGAGGGACTTCGTATTATTATGGTTTTTAAGCCCACTCAATCCCAAATCCTAACCCAATCGTAGCGTTTCAGACGACCAAAAATTTACCTTTCGAAATCTTTCGACCTGTTATACTCCGTTCCCTCATATGTGTGACACATATACTTGCAATGAGTGAAGTTTCGCCTCGAATATGATGATCTTGATTTGCGTGGTTTAGTCCAGGAGAAAAAAGATTGAATTTTAAAATAACACATTTATAATGTCACGCTACATCAAGACAATCACAGTTTTACTATTTATTACTGATAATGATCGTAATTACTCAATGCACTCACTTACTGCGAAACGTCTTATCAGGTCATCATCTTAAATCTAGCCGCTTCGTTTTGTTTCCATACGAGTAGCAAAAAAACTCATATAAATGTTCAAACCATATCGACTTACAATGCGTAATGCCACACTTGACCTCCAACCTTGGTGATAGAAATAGCACTTCCTTATTCCCTATCGCGGCATAATATCAAACAATCGATAATGGTACCAAATTTCCTAAAAGGTGCAATCCAACGATCGTTTCATGGCCAAATGCGCACACCTTCGGCAATCACAAATTGGCTTCAATATATTTAACGCGGAAAGATGCAAAAGTCGCGCTCGCCTCTGTGTGACAGCACTGTTTTTTTTGTGCAGTAAAATTGGCAAAATTATTGTTCCATTGACACGACTGACGTGTCGCCTACCGGCACACCCACGACGTGACGACTTGACGAGCACTCGGGTGGCTACCATTTATGACAATCGAAGAGGCGCCAAATAGATGAATCGCTTTCCGAGTAACCGACGGACAAGTTCGTTGTATGAGTCGAGCCACGAGATCAGTGCATTGAAGTAGAGCTAGAAACCTCGCAAAACTGAATGTCTGACGGGGTAGAATCGCCGCCCTGTAGCTGTTGTCTGCAGAAGTGATTTTGGAGGAGAACTCTATAACAATTTAAATTATGATGACTTTATAGCACAGATCGTTTGCACGTTCCAAATTTCACCTGTTTTTTGCTATTGACTAACGTTAACGCTTTGTCTGCACGCTCAAAAAAGAGTTCTGGAAAACGTGAACTGTCAAAAATACACCATGAACTACCATCATGTTTACGCATAAACATGATCTAGTTCACGGTGTATTTTTGCTTGTTGACGAGTTCACGTCTGCTGTTCACGGACACGAGAACAGATTTTTTTCTGTGTGTGTGTGTGTGTTCTTCTTCTTCTTCTTATTGGTATTACGTTCTCACTGGGACAGAGTCTGCTTCTCAGCATAGTGTTCAATGAGCACTTTCACAGTTATTAACTGAGAGCTTTCTTTGCCAAAGTTGCCATTTTCGCATTCGTACATCGTGGGCAGGTATGATGATACTCTATGCCCAGGGAAATCAAGGAAATTTCCATTACGAAAAGATCCTGGACCGACTGGGAATCGAACCCAGACACCTTCAGCATGGCTTTGCTTTGTAGCCGAGGACTCTAACCACACGGCTAAGGAAGGCCCCATTTACTGTGTTCTGAGGTCAATATAGCCCCCCCAGAGCACTTTGAATGGCTATAATTTTCTCGTTATTGGACAGGTTCCGGATCATTTAGCCGAATGCCGTTTGTCCGAAAGGGTCATTTGGTCGAATGCTATTTGGCCGAATGCCATTTGGCCGAAATTGAAAACAATAGTGAACTACAGTTAGCATGCTGTCATTGCTGGAAGAAAAAAAATTCCTAAATCCTATATGTAAGCAATTATTCCACTTCTTTTCTCATCGCATTTGTAGTCAGCTTTTGACAGTAACTAAAACAATTTACGACTTATTCGTTCTAGAGTAGCATCAATTTGCTTTGATGCTTTGAATCGTACTAAGTAAATTAATTCATAGTTCAAGCAACCACAAGTTTAAGCTTCTTCTTTTCACAACGGAAAAACAGTGAGAGTTAATCTTGGAGGAGAATAATATCTC
Organism: Aedes aegypti; assembly: GCF_002204515.2. Classification (NCBI taxonomy): domain Eukaryota; kingdom Metazoa; phylum Arthropoda; class Insecta; order Diptera; family Culicidae; genus Aedes; species Aedes aegypti. The sequence goes on from NC_035109.1 coordinate 246,517,200, forward strand.
AGCTAAGTTAAGCCTTGCGCTAGAAAATATGGTTTTTTAATTAGACTCTTTATGAGCGTATTATAATCCATAACTCCAATAAACTACGAAAAATATTCAAATATGAATGAACAGCCTATTATCAAAAGAAGAATAAATCTCTTATAAAAAATTAAGCGAGTGTAATGCAATTAATTATTATATCAGTATAACTAGAAAAATTTGCCGTTTATTAGAAGAAGGTTCCCAACTAAATATAAGCTTAATTATTGTCAATAGTTATGGATCCAGTATAAATCGAAAGAGTAGCCTATGGTTGAAAGAAGGAGAAAAATTCTGATGAAAATCACTTTAAACCATAGAACGAATCCCAAACTCCATTCATTAAATCTCTGTGCAACTTCGATTGTTCGGGTCAATCACGGAGTAGGAACTTCGAATTGTACGGTCATTTATGGTTATGCTCAATCTAAGCAAGAATCCCTAAAATATGTAGCTATTATTCAATGATTTCATGTAAAAAATGGTCGGGAGAATCACAAGAAGAACAACGCGAGAATATCCTCCATGAAAAAGGATAGCAATTAAACGTTCGTATTGTTCGACGGTTTAACGAATTCGAACTTCTTGGATCAATCGATAAAAATTTAAGATTCCTATTTCACACCTATTTACAACACATATTGTACCTTCTACTTCAAAGTCAGCTGCTCACTGTTATGACACAACCTTAATATTTCGCATGAGCGATTTCCAGCTCGTAAAAAAAGCGAATCAATAATCCGCACGGATTTATGCCCGCCACGCTGACATTTTAACGGCCCCGTTAAGCACGCCAATCGGGCCTAATTGGTTGAAAAATTGAATCTTAAACAATTTAATGCGCGTCGATAATCGCCTTCCTTTCGAGAGCGAGGCAAATTCGCATAAGGCCCCCAATCGCCCGGGGGATGAAAGTGAGAGTTCGCCACCATTACTGACCGACCTGGCTGACTGCTCTGCTGCTGCTGGCCAAAGCTACAAGGTACACTAGCCGTTACGAGGCGGCAAATAGGTTGACGGAGGGTGACCTCGGAGAACCCTTTCGTAAACAACTAAAATCTGAAATGGACAACAGTAGGGGAGACATGATCGCATCGTATTTTATCGGAATCTGAAACAGTTTTTCATGGTTAGCATGATGGTCCATGAGTCGATATCTGAAGGGACCACTTCAGATATCAACTCATGGAGGTTTGACTGTAGTTTGTTTGTATTAACTCGAATAAATTTCAACAAAGATCGTTTTGAGCGAAATAGAAAAATCTGAAAAACTTTGCGAGCATTTTATCAAAACATCACAAATTTTCAGAAGTTTGAGATTCAAGTGATCTTTTTTTACATAATTTTCTCTTCGGTATGATTTGATTTTAATTACACAAGCTGGGAACCCTCGATCAATCATTCATCTATTATACATACATAATATGTATGGTGCAATACAATTTAATTTGGTAACTTCTAGTTTTTTTTTAAATTGTGATGTTTTTGGCACTAAAATGGGTTATTAAATAATAACTTTGCTTGTTTAGTTTATACAGCAAAACTAAGGGATCAAATCTGCCCAAATTTAAAAAAAAATTACTAGAACATTTGATCAACTTTACATTTGTAACGGGCGCATTTACTGAGGGGCTTAAATAATATCGAAGGATAAGTATATTACATTTTCCGAATGCTATAGCCCAAATTTAATAACATATATGTATTTAAAAGAGGATCAAGTGTCACCTACTTTTTAAAACACTCAATAAGATATGTCATGGAAAAAATGAAACTTTAAGTACTTTAAACGCAAGCTTACCAAAAATGTTTGCCTGAGAGCCTATGTAAAAATCTTGCCGCATTAAGAAAACGGGATCAAGACTCCCCAGTCTCCCCTACCGTGGATGATTGTAGAGTGGCGAGGTGAAGTAACTCACAGATCACCCGGATTAAGGTTATAAATCGACAATGATGTCTTGTCTGGGCTAACTCCCGACCGATGGTATGAAAAGCAACTGCACTTGGGGTGTCTGCTTAATTCTTGTTTTTTGTGCTTTATTTGCTCGATAAAAACTCAAGAGGGACCGCATTCTTGTATGCAAAGTGTGAACAAACCCTTCTGTACGGTGTGCCCCAAAGAACCCATCCCAAAAACTGGTATAATGCTACCAGTTTGTGGTGCTAGTGGAACATGAGGAGACCACAGCAAAAAGTTAAATGGCAAAACATGCAAGTAGCGTCGTCAATTAATTTTGATTTATGACGTATTCATATTGTACCGGCAATTTATCGGATACCTGAAAGATTGCAGCAGCAGTAGTTTATGTATTTCTTTCGTACCAAGTTCCAGATGGTGGAAACTGAAGCTGGACCGGAGCCAAGACTTTGTATTTTTGTTTGTCGTTCAATTATACGACGATTTGAATAACTTCAAAGCTCATTTGCGGCTCGTACTTTTTCGAAACATCTTCTATCTCTATGTGTAGTAAAATTTTGAATTTTGAACTGATTTCTTTGCTAAAACACGTCATAATTTTACTGCATAAGATATGATTCCAGATATCTCTATTAGTGATCTAGTTTTATATTATTTTGTTCTGTAACCATTGCTATCAACTCAACTTCTCGTTTATTCGTGTTCATTGTACATCCAATTGATTTCAACATCCTTCGTCACCGTTTCAAATTTACACGATTGATCTTGTCATCTGACTCATGTGTAAACTCGTAATGGCCTCAACAGTCAGTCCTTCACTTTCAAAAAGCTAGAACCCGTCCCAATCCCAAAACGGCCAACCCTTGCGTGTTGGAGAGCCGGCAACAAGTTCCACCTTGCTCTATTGTCATTCAAACAGCATCGCCGCCAGCATCTAACGCCATATTTCATCAATTCCCAATAGTTCTCTACACAGAAAAAAATATTTAATTTTCAATGTGATGTAAACTGAAGTCTACTGTAAAAATAAATCAAATTAGTGTGTTATTACAGTATCATGTAAATTTAAATTATTATACATTTAATTTTCATCTAAAGATAGTTGAATATTACATGATCGTGTAAATTTAAAGTGAATTCAATTGAAAAATAATGGATTGGTCGTTGAAATTTACGTTTATTTTGATGCTCCAAATATGTGCATGAAAATAAACTTAAATTTACAACATATTTTTAGCTGTGTAGCTCAGTGGAAGAAAAAATCTACAAATTTATAATAGCTATATTGGAAACAAAGTCCCTCCCCTTGGTCTGAACGAACCCCATCTTGCGCCCTCCTCCTGACATCGACTATTGGGGCCCACACTCAAAACACCGCTAGGCAGCCACACTATCTTTATACATTCGCGCGATTTGCGTAGGTGTCATCCACACGATCCAAACTTGTCGGTTCTCGGCTTTTTAGCTTGTATTTTTCCCATTCCTCACCATTATTGACGCGGGGACACTGTGTGTCTGAAACCGTTGTTAATGAAAATGTTTTTATAGAATTTTTCCAAAAGTTCTGTCGGTTTAGAAATGCTTTAGAAAACCTTGAGTAACTTAATTTTCAATTGAATTAGTGAGTCCTAAATTAAAATTGTGTGCACTTTCAAATTGCATAGCAAGATTTCGAGCTTTTCGCATTTAGTTAGTAATAATTTGTTTTCCTCTTTCAATTTAATTTTATTTTTCAAAGCTCTAACTATTAAGTTTTTTTTTCAAAATTTTAGACAATTTCCAAAAGGGCTTAGAGCTATGGTCCAATCGAGAAATTTTATTTTCAAAATTTTTGTTTCTTAATTGTGAAAATCGTTTTTTGATTTCTTTCTGCAAATCCTTCCATATAATTTTCATAGCAGGATCGCGAGTGCGTTGAAATTGCGTTCTCCTCACATTTTTAAGACGGATCAAGAGTTTAAGTTCATCATCTATAATCACGGATTCAAATCAAGAGCATTGTCAATATCAAGTTTCGTTTGTGGAGAAATGTTAACATCAAGATTAGAGTCAATGTATGTTTCATATATATTCCATGGGATATTTGAAATATAACAGGGACATAATCAGAATCAAAATCAGCGGGAGTAACCAGTTAGCTACAAAGGTGACTAGAGTCGGCTACGACCAAATCAATCGTAGAAGGGTTTCTAGTAGAGGAAACATAAGAAGGACTATCAGGGTATTGAATTGAGAAATATCCTGAAAAGCACTCATCAAACAAAATTCCACCATTAGAATTACTTTGCGAATTATTCCATGAACAATGTTTGGCATTACAGTCACCAATGACAAACAAATTTGATTTTTTGCGAGTCAATTTTCGCAAGTCAGTTTGGAGCAAATTAACTTGCTGTCCAAAGCATTGAAAAGGCAAATAGGTAGCTATGAAAGTATATATACCAAGCTGTGTTTCAACTGAAACACCTAAAATTTCAAAAACTTTAGTTTCAAATGACGAAAACAGTAGATGTTTTACACTCCTATGAATGATGATTGCAACTCCCCACATGCACCATCAAGTCGATCATTACGATAAACAAAAAAGTTAGGATCTCTTTTGAGTTTAGATCCAGGTTTTAAATACGTTTCGGTAATAACAGCTATATGCACGTTATTAACCGTAAGAAAATTAAACAGCTCGTCCTCTTTACCATTCAGAGAACGAGCATTCCAATTTAAAATATTTAAATTATTATTTGGATCCATTAGAAAAACGTAATCCAATAACAATTTGATTAGTAAATATTGCACCAACTTGGACTGCTTCAGTCATAGTGGTAGCTTTGAACATTGCATCAATCATTCGATTCAATTGTTCAGTTAGAAAAATAAAATCAGAGGGAGACATATCATTTGAAGTGGGTACATTATCTGATTATTTTCCGTTAGAATTTCCGGTAGACGAATTGGCGGAGTAGAAGTTACGTACCTGGTACCTGTGGCGGCAGGTTTTTTTTTTCATTTGTTTTGAACAATTCACTCGTAGTATGAAAAGGGGAGGAGTTCAAATTACCTGCTACGATATCGGCAAAGGATTTAACTTGGGTAGATACCTTCGAAATTAAAATATTCGAACGGCTACCCGACGGATTAAAATTAGTTTGTGAATGAGCATGACTGTAATCCCCCTGATAGGTATGATTCCTATTCAAGCGATCGTTAACTGAAAAATGAGCATTATTCGATGCTCTACCAGGGGAATTCCGGAAACGAGCGTTATCATAACGGACATTATCGTTCATCTGAATGGCACGATCCTCGACGACTGGCCTACGTGAAGGGCAAGCGCAAAAGTTGACTTATGATTGCCCCCGCAATTTGCGCATATGAACTTACCGGTATCTTCCTTCACAAGTCAGACGTCCTTAGCGTGAGAAGAACCTCCGCAAATCATGCATTTAGCATCCATGCGGCAAAGTTTAATACCATGACCCCACTTTTGACACCGACGGCACTGAGTGGGGTTCTGGTAATTTCCTCCAGGTTTTTGAAAAGGTTCCCGTGTCACACGGACTTCGAACATAAGTTTTACTTTTTCTAAAGCTTCACTATAATATAGTTCTTTTTTGTTAAAGCGAACTAAATAATATTCTTGAGAAAGCTCTTTCCGAAGAATGCCAGATTGGGTTATCTTTTTCCTAATGATTACTTGGACTGAGGAAATCCAAGTTAATCTTCTATTCAATTTTTCATCTTTTCTGGTGATTTGTAGTGACTCTAGAGACCTTTTAAAACGACCTTGAACAAACGTTCAGTTTAGTCGTCAACAAATATGCTTTTTCTCTTCATGATGTTTGAGAAGAAGATCGCGAATCTTTAAGACTATCAGGCAAAAAGGGCAGTTTCCTTTCTATGCGATTTGGAAGGATACCTTGATTCACCTAATGGAGTTCACGATATCCTGCCTAAATCCTCCAATTTTCGAACAACTGATGAAGAGAGAGTGCTAGAATGGTGGTAGCAGAATTGATGATCATTTCTTTTCATTAATAACGCTTTCCGACACACCGTGGGGGACCTTTCAGAAGACCCGTTCGATTCGCGCAGCTATTACCTTCTAGCTTAGCATCGCACAATGGTCGGAAAAAAGTGAAGTTTGGCCAAAACTATTTTTATCGCCTTAATCGATGAAATATGTAATCTGAATATGTTATTTGGCGTTTTTGTTGTTTCAGTAGGGGTTATTCACAAATTACGTAACTTTGAAAAAAAGATTTTTTTAAATTAAAATTGTTATCAAACTGGGCTGAAAGCACAAATTTTGTTTATATTTGATTGAGTTTGGTCAAAATGTGTATGAATAGTGGTAAAATATATTTTAAATAAACTTTGTATGAAAAATATCATCAAAATATATGTAAAATATTGAATTATTCAAAAAGCTCTAACTTGCAAATCAGCAAATTTCTGCAAAAATTTTAAAGGTTTTTTGTAAGATCTAAGGATGCTTTTTGATGTGCAATATTCGAAATGGCGGCGACATGACGCGACAAGAGTTGTTTTTCATATTCACCAAAATTACTAAAGTGTAATATTGAATAGTATTAAAACTTAAACCAAATATTTTTTCCAACCTTATGCTCGATAAAAGTGTTGAACCATAAGCTTTCAAATAGTGGGTAACTTTGGGGAAATATTGCATTCCTAAATTATAAATTTTGTGCTCTATTTTATTGTTACATTTTTCAATTTTTTGACTTCAGCTGGTTTGCCGTCATAAAAATGATAGAAATTTAAATTTTAGTTCAATTTCAATTAGGGATCATAATAATATAACACATGAGGTATATTTTAAAACTAAAAAAATCATAAAAATCTCGAAAAAGTTTTTGGTAGTTTTGGCCGCCCCTTTATATGGAGCCCGACCATTGTGCATCGGGTAACGAGTTGTCGTCGTCGTCATAGTCACGGTTCCACCATCCAAAGCAAGTCGTATTCCTGGCGTTGTTGCATTCACGGTCCACAGCGCTCAACTACTCTAGCGTCCGGTCAATAGATTCCGATGGTCGAACGGCTTCAATTTATCATCGTCACCAGAATCGACTAGACGCAGTTTCTCCGGTTGCTGTGTAGTTTATGTGGGGGATTCGCAATCTAATCGTCATTTGCCTCCCAGTCGTACCTATCGCAGCTGTAGGGGAGATATATGCAGATACTCGAACTGGTGGTCCTAGAACATCGAAACGTGTTCTCCAACTTCTAGATAGTGTTTTAGCGAGTCGCGAATCTAATGATCGATGTGCAGTGGCTTGAGTGATGATGGCAGAAATCCACACTTCGGTATCCTTTGTAGTGTTTGGTGCAGCCTATTCCAAGTGCTTCGAATCATAGTTGCTGACAGAGAAGTGAATAAAGTCATCAATCTTACAGTAAACAAGTAAAGTGGTTTCGAGGAGTGTGCAATAATGGTGCTTTTTGAAGAAATTAATCCAGCCAATCGCAGTGTTTATGGGGAAACGTGATAAATCATAGCTTATCAACAGTTGCAGCAGAAGCGCCGTAATCGCAAATTGTGAGTGGTGTCGATTCGCAGAAACCGTAACAGCCATTCAAAAATGTGACTCTAGCTAGAGTGAAAACGTGTTGCAATGACTGATAAAAAAATGTTTTGGTCAATTTGTTAATAAAAATGATGGTGTTATGCATATGATTGGATTGGATAACGATTTGTTTTTTTTATTATCAAAATTAATTCTTGTAGGGTAGAAGCACCGGTTTCATCCAGCTTAAAAGAAAATGTTTTTAAAAATTATACGGCAAAATAATAATAAAAAAAAACAACTTAAACCGTTTTCTTCTAATGAGGAATGTTCATTTAATAAAGTTGACTTTGTGATTCCTATATGTTATCAATTCTTTGATGAAATCATGATCAGTTTTCTGCACATCGTTTGACTAATGTATCCCAACGTCGTTCCAAAATAATTAACCCTCTAATACCCAACGGAGTACATTTTGGAATTTTGTATATATTTTCGTAACTCGGAAATCAAAATGATTTAAATTTTGGCTTAAACCTTGGCTCATAATACGCATGTAAAAAAATTTATGAGTTTTGAAACTTTTTTGTATTTTTGAAAATTAATAGAAACATTGTTTTTTTTTTTTTTTTGTTTAGCCTACAAATGCCTGGGGCTCATTTAACGTGTAATACAAAAATCCTACCTTTTATATATTTTTAATAATCAACCTATCACAAAAGAAGAGCCTGATGGTATTAAAATAATTTCAAATCTGTTTTTCCGTTGGTTACACGGAAAATAAAATATGTTCCAGAAAAAAATAAAATTTAATATTTTGAAAAGTAACGTAAAACTGTTTTTCTAATTATTGCCAAAAATCAGTAGCCAGAAGAAGCATCAAGAAAAAAAGAGAAAGGATAGGGATGCTCAGAAATAAAAATTATAAAAATCAAAAACCAAAATTCACAAATTTGCAAATAAAAATAAATTATTGCCCAAAACGTGCTTTGAACGATTTTAGATACGAAAAACGATATTTAGATCGAAAATAAAAATTTGGGTATTAGAGAGTTAAATTTCACACGAATATGCTACATTGCATTGTTTAGAACGGTCGGTTATTTGAAGGTTATAATAATTAATGACTATTACAAAATGGATGAAAAATTTGACAATCTTTATTTTTTCAAAAAGGTGTTGTCCTTCAATAGCATCATCAGTTAGAAGTCTTCTCAAGAAATCAAGCTTGTGAGAGCATAAAATGTAATTTAAGATATCACGATAAGTATTGAAACTCAGTTTTCAAGCTTATTTTGAACATGCTTTTTGCTTTACTTTTTTTCAGGACGAAAAATAATGGTATAGCAGAAAATTTCGCCTATCTACCGATATAAATAAAAATGGAATGGTTTTTGTATGTCGCGAGATGGTTTGGGAACGGGTTAACGGATTTGAATAATTCTTTTACAGTTGCAGTGGTCCAACGAAAAATTATATTCTTCAATTCTATTTTTTTTTTTCATTGCTAATTCTTACCCAATTTCTCTGTTTTTGAACAAACTAGTGATGGTTATCCTTTTCCCAAAACATGATAATGTTTTCCCCATTATAGTGCCCGTTTGGCTATGCATGACTCGTTTTCGTTTTTGCATGGTTCGATTTTGGCAATAGGGAAATACATGTACACTTTAACCTCAATTTACGAACTAGATCAGGGGTTTGTAAATTGAATCAATTCTTAAAACGAGGTTTTGACTTTTGAAGTCAACCTGTGAAAATTTTTGTTTTCGTTATTTCGAGAAATTATGCGTTCGCATATTATTGATTTATATGATTCTTATTGTGTGCAAGTAAGGTTCCGTCCACAAATTAGGTAACGGGGGGAGGAGGCCGGTGTAGGCTTAAGTGTCTGGACTCATATAAAGTTTTCATACTAAAAGCGTTACGGAGGGGGGGAGGTGTTCAAAAATTTCAATTTTTATCGTTACGTAATAAATGAATGCTGCCTCAAGGCCTTCCGAAAAAATATTTGAAGTAGGCAACCCATTTTACATAATGGGCATTTCGCATAAAGCAGTTCCATACAAGAAAATGTAGCATTTTACAGAGGGAATATAATTCTGATTTTGCCAAATGTGCTTATGCGAAACATCTTCATGCGAATTGTTCCAATTCTGGATCTTAGAAGATATGTTACGGTTCTTTTACCGTTTGTTTCGTCTAAATCCTCGTTTTGGTAAATAAGAGACTACAACAGGTGTTCTAGTTTATCCAAAAACTTCCTGGAATAAATAACTGCAATCTAGCAATTTTTATGGTTTTCAATGTGGTAGAGAATTTTAACCATTTACATAAGTCAAAAACCATTACCCAAGTGACATTAGTTGCCGAATAACAGTGTATTCAACTGAAAAGAGGCTGTACAAACAGCATTTTAGCTGACTATGCTTTCATTCAGCTACCAATGTTACTTATATACCCCCTTGACCATTGTATATTGATGTTTTTAAATAATGGCATAAACTCTTAACGCTTCATATAACTAAACGGAGTATTGCATTGATTTGTATGGTTGTTCTTGGTCTTCCAAAGACTTTATTGAATATAGGCTTCAGGGTCTATAAGCGTAACCAGTGGTCTATTGATAGTTTTTGATTACGACATAGACCCTCAGCTATTTACATAAGTAATCGGGATATAATTTTGATATTTCTACCGATGTCCTTGATCCTCCAAAAATCTTAAGACCTATATTAAGTGAAGTTCTTGGATGACTCACACACTTAAATTATTTTACGGATTCTTGTAAAATCTCAACAGCTGAACAGTTCAGTGAAATAAATTAACGGAGTACGGTAAATTTTTACAGTATTCCGTTAAAAATCACCGGAATCCGTAAAATTTCGACGGAATTACGGTGTTTTATTTCACCGAACTGTTCAGCTGTTGAGATTACGGTGAAATTCACCGTAAGAGCTTAGTGTGCAGAATATATATTAAATGCAACACAACAATTCAACAACAAAATCAAAGCAACGTATTGCTCTGAACTTATTTGAATATACAATTCATAGATTACGCCTGTAGATTTAGAGACTATATTCCAGAGTATTCTGAAGTTTAATGAAAATAAAATTAACACCTTCAGGATATCATCTTGTTTCTGATAGAAAAACGATGAATTTTTATAATTTTATAACACAACATAAAAAATAACGATGTTATCTAAAGCAACTGAATTCTGACTAAAATAGTTAAGTTTTCACATATTATTATCGCTAATGAAAAACGAAGCATGTTCGTTTTACCTGCACTATGTGGGTAAAATGAACAGCTGTTGGTGATAAAATGGACATCATGCAAAATACGTGAGCAAAACAAATATTTTTGAAAATTTCAATTGCATTTCGAAAATATATCCATTGATGATTGTAACCCATTCGAAAAGAAATCTTAAGGTGTCAGATTTGACATCACGAGGTGTGGTGGGTGTATACTGGAAAACCTCAAGTCCACCGAGCTAAGAGCTACGTCAGTTCCAATTTTTAAACGTGGTATTCTAAAATCTTAGTTTTTGTTAATATTTTCACTTCAATTGGCCTCAGTATCAACTCTGATGTATACTCTAGATCATCCGTGCGTGATAAAATTCCACTGATATTTGCTTTTTACTCCGTAAGAGGCACCCCTGTTAATTTTTCCACCACTTCCCCTACACATTGTACCTTTAGAATAATTTAGTTTTCATCCAAATTTTTGCCAACTCCTTGAAGTAACTTGTGGTCCGTATGCTTTCTATTTGAATTGAATATCAAAAAGCGAATCGAAAGACATATCGATAAAATCATTTAAGCCAATCAGATGCATACATCATTAGAGTAATCCACACCAAGAAAAGAAAAAATATAGTGAATGAATACGCTAAGCTCGAATAAATGCACCAAGAAGAAAATCGTAATCAGTGAACATGATGGGTAGGAGTGCTAATAGTGACGCCTCGACCACTGCCAGTGGAGCTCTGTTTAGCAATCAAATGGCTATCAATGGCGATAGATATCAGCAACGCTTAAACCGCCGAATGGTGGTACTGCAGGACGAACGGCGACAGGCGTCATCTTCGTTAATCGATGATGTCAATCACCAGCCACTAGCAGCACCTCCCCCGGCCTTACTCCAGCAGACAAAAGGAAGCGTCGTTATGCGAAATAAAGTGATCGATCTGGACAAAAACCGCATAAAATGTGGCCGCAGTAAGCTCTGGTCAAGGCCGCTGAGTTTCTCGGGGTTTTTCAAGAAATCACTCAGCCAAGGGGCGATACAACTCGGCGGCAACAACAAAACTGGAAGAGGGGGTGTTCGACATAGCACAAATTATGCTGTCAATCACGGTAGCACAGATCCAAATGGCAACGAAGCATCTAGACAAAGTGCTCAACTTGATCTCAACCTGATTCGGAAACTGGAAGAAGAAATTTACAAAAGGGGGCGTGAATTGCAATGGGATGAGTGCAACGCTGAGGCGAAAGACTTCCATGACTTCTATTTTGGTCCGAAAACGTACGAGGAAAAGAAGACGTTCTCCAGCGATACATCAGCTTATAAAAACGATAGCAAAGCCGTATTGGTGGTAGATTCACAAGCACTAGAACCGATGCTATTGAAACGACCACTCAGCACGGACGATGCCCTTTTGCAAAATGGATCCCGAGAGTCAGACCCGGTATGCCACGTGGATTCTACTAGCAAATCGATCATCATCGTTGACAATTCAGAGTTCTATCCAGTGCTAATGAGGTACGATATTAATAGTGAACTAGTCAACCGTCAGCAAGAGCAAGCACGAAAGCGTAACGAGGGAAAACTAAAAATATCCACCCAAATCGGAGGTTCTTCTGTCAAGACTGTGACCGCAGCAGGGAACGCCAGAAACGCATCATTAACTGACAATAACCGCGATAGTACTAGAATCCCACTGTCATCGTCTAATTCAGCAACTACCGTGAACAGCCCGCCATTGACCGTTTTAAAAGCCGAAAAGACGCGCGCCGGATCGGTCGCTTGTTGTGAAACCAACAGTATAAATAATAATAATCATGCTGCTCAGCAAATGAAACCACATAGCGCCAGACCGCCACCTCCCGCAGGGTCTGGTAGTGGCGATCGTAACAAAAAGACCCACTCGAATCTCTTTCAACGATTCCTTCTTCAAAGAAGAAGTTTAAATCTATCAGTCCGACGACGGCGACAGCACCAATGCCACTTTCGTCCCCCACCAGGGCACCTCTACTCTGAAGAAAGCTCTTTATCTGACACAAAATCCGCCGGACACAGTAAACTTAAGTTTGAATATCTCAAGAAGATGCAACGGTATGACCCTGAAACACCATCTTCAACCGTCCCACATTTGAGTGTAAATCGTACCTTGAGCGAACCGAACCTCAGCTCTCGCTCGAACTGGAAAAGCGAACACTTCCTTCAACATCTGCATCGAACACCCCGCAGGTGGAGCACCGGGGATTTGGACTGTCTGAGTCACCTGATGTCATCGAGTAAAAATTTTGAAAATATCTTCGAAAGCGCAAGCGACAATCTGTCCCGCTTGTCGGCCGTTGTTGTTTCGTCCAGCAGTAATGGCTCCCCATCGTCTGGTTCTCTGACATCATCCTCGTCATTGTCATCCGGTTCGAGAAGAATGCAGTCAATACTCGCCAGCCACTATCAACTCCTACAGAGCAGGGAACGTGCCGCCAATGGGAAGCCTCCATTAGGAAATTCAGCCATCAACGGGAGCGTAACGCAACCTACGAGTGGGAATTTTCTCCGCAAGAAATCATCGTCCTTCAGGGGGGTTCTCAAACGCACCAACAAACCGGACGTTGTCAACACGTGGATCTACAGGAAAAGGTAACTAAAAGCAATTTTATTCTAGAGTTAAAACCCTTCTCTACTAGCAAGTCGTTTTCCACCCCAAGGATTATTGCAAAACTTCCTATTCAAACAATGCAGAACATCTGCTCATGACTGGGCAACACACAGAGGAGAAACTAGAACGAATTTGCGGCTATAGTTTCAAATTTTTTGAAAAAAAAAATAGTGTGCCGCATATTTTGGATAAAAAAGACGTCATAAAACATTGAAAAAATGTGATAAGTTTGTTTGATTTTTCAATGATTTTCTCATATATTTTTCTCATTCAGTACACAAATCCACTACACTGTACCATAAATCGGCACAAGTGTTGCGTTATTGCTCCACTAGTAGCCTTTCAAACCAAATAGATATTTTTTTTACACAAGTTATTTATGAAAACTTCAAAATTGAAAAATATTACTTGTTCGACAAGATCCGGCAAAGTTTCTTTCGCAGTGTGAACATAAAGATGTTATCTATCAGTTACAGTTTTATCTTACGCATAGTTCCGCTCTTAAAATTTCAAATAATTTGGAAATTTCCTGTTTCTCATTTTTTCTACAATACTTTTCAACAACCTTGAATCCTTCATCCAGCGGCATTTATTAAGGAAATAATTTGGGCCATGATCGACCAACATTACTCCTGTGTGCGACGCTGATGATATGACGACGACAACGTCAAAATAAACCACTAAATCATTCTTCTAATGGGTTGCATCAAATGGTCAGTCGAACCGAGAGTTGGTTCGATTGCGAAATTGCTGGTGGTCTCCGTCATCACTCCTGGCCACGCCGCCACAACGTATAGGTACCTACGAGAAACAACAACAAAGAACGTCCGCCTTACGGTTTAATGTCTCCATTCATAATTTGTGCTCTACGAACTCTATGAGCGCAGCGCACTCCCCCACTCAACGCCAATCGGGAAATGTGTTGGTATTAGGAGCCGTAGGAAAACAAACGTTCGTAAACGTCGCACCAATGACTACGAGGGAGTTTTTTGGCGACACTATTATAGGTACGTTGATGTTGGATATCATATGAGGGTGGTTCGAAAAATGTTTCTGAGAGTCCCTTCGAAATTTGAGCCAATTTGCCTAACTACTGAAACAACAAAATTCCTTTAAAGTTGTTATAGAAATAGCTATGTAAAAACTATGTTTTTCATTTCTGTTCATGATTTTTTAATAGTTAACCTTCCAGTCTTCGTGCGGTTTGCTACCGTCAGAACCAGCACGCTGCAGTTGTGAACGAACAGCGAGGTTTTTTCCACACTGTTGTACAAAATACAACAGCGCGACGACTGAAGTGTTAATATTAGAAGATTTCAGCATAAATTTTCTACCAAATAAGCTATAATTTTTAAATGTTGAACGTGACTATGATTCAAATTGTATCGGAATGGAACTTAAACGATTTTTTGATCACCCTAGTGTTATCACTTGCTTTTTTCGAGAAAAAGCAGCTGAGCTAGGAAGGCCCCAACGTGGGAAATTCCCATTTCACATCGATAGTAAGCCTGCAGTTTTGCTATGATTATTCATTTGCTGTGAGGTAATAATGTTTCACACGTGCTAGCAATTGATGAGAGTTTTATTATTATTTTTTTTTTGTGTTGGGATTTAAACCACTGCGACCATGAATTTGATCTATTGTGGTACACCCCTGTTTAATTTGCATTCTTTCAGGACGACAAATTACCATTTGGGGTAAATGCCGTTGACTGATGATGCGAAGTACTCCAATCCGGTATGATTCTTAAAATGAAACCAATAACCAGATTGGGATTTTATAACCAAATTTCAAAAGGGTTAAAAATGCCCTTATTGAAATATTGTCTTCTACGTACATATAACGCTGGGCAGTCACAGAGCAAATGTTGTGAGGTCTCTATTTCACAGTCGCAAAACCGACAGGCACCAGTTTGACATCGATTGATTTTATTCAAATGATATCTTGTCGGACAGTGTCTTGTGAGAAGTCCAATAAGTATGCTCAAAGATTTTTTGATTAAACCTAAAAGTTTTTTCGTAACGTTTTTATTTGGAGTAATGAACAGTTTTGTTTGCCTTAAGGTTTCTGTTGCAATCCAGTTTGACTGTATCATTTGATCCTCCCATTATTTCAATTCCATTTGTTTTAAACATTTGGATACACCGCAGAATGGTTCTGGTGTTTTATTATAGGATGTATCAATTTTATGTATAGAATATAACAATTTTCTACTTTTTAATTAATTACTTGCAGTTATTCTACTAAAGAACTAAATCATATATTACAAAAATTTTATAAAATATTCAACTTATATAGATGCGTACTATCAAAGTTAATATTTTATTTTATTGTGAGCAGGAAAAAGTCTGTTTGAGTTGAGCTCTTTTTTAATATTGCTCTCTCTCAAGCGGGTGCAAAACCTTTTCATCTTTTTGCATCAACAGAATTACATCCCCAATGATACAATCAGCTTAACAATACATATATAACAAAAAAATATAATACAAATTCTTAGAATCTATCACGTGGAGAGAGAGACAACATTTGCATAAAATATTTCTTAATATGATGCAACTATGATCCAATGATTTGTTTTATCCAAGGCCGCTGATAAATCGGTGTAAATAGCGTTGAATTGGTGTAAAAAACCAGGCTGGTCAGCGTTGATTTCTTCGAGGTATATCCATATTAATCCTCGGAAATTCAAGCTGAACAATTATACATCATGTAGGGGAAAAGCACCAATTTTCGACCAGTTCATAGATTTTGGTCTACTTCGTATGGAAATCCGAAAATTGGCACAGAATTCTTGTAGGTCGAAAATTAGTGCTTTTCCCCTACTCCAGGATAAGCTTTTCAAACAGTTTCAAAGCTGCACTCTGAGATGCAATTCCTCGATAGTTTGAAACGACCCGTTTTTTTAATCTTAATCTAAAATCTAATTGCTTTCTATATTAATATTCACCAATCCAGTTCGAACTGCAATGATGTCAAACAGTAGTTTTGTTGTGGATTTCGATGTGTTTATCTAACCATGATCAAAGTTACCCATGCATTCTTTCAAGTTCAATCGTTAACTACGATACCAATACTTGTTTTGAAAATATAAAATAAAAATCCTGAAATCAGAATGCGAAAATATTCAGATTTTCTTTTAAAAAACTATCAAAGTTCCCTCGTTTTACGGTAAGTTTTTATGGATGCGAAAACACCTAGTAATCAACAACCGGAACACTAGTAGACAACTTTTATGCTTGAACATGATTGGGGAAAGTCTGTGTGGAATTTGAGTATCTTGATTTATTTTACAGAAAAAACTTATTTGTGCAAGTGTTTAAAAATATAAATAGAGCGTTGCATACGTCTATGCGTTTGAACGATGTATTTAAATATTATAGATCCGATATCCGACACAAAATTGAACCGAAATCGTAAAAACGCTCTGCGATAAGCGATTCTAGACCGATTCTAGACTCTTTTGGTATTGGTAATAATAGCTAATGATAAATTGTTAAAGAGTTGATCATGTAGAAATCGTGGAATCCATCTGACATGAAGTTTCAAAATAATTTCATTCATCACTTTATTTGTTTTGTATAACATAACATTGATCGAAAATATAGATATTAAATACAGTCTAGTTACCTGAAATATCAATGTAAGTAACATTAAGTAACCCTGATTTAAGATTACACATTTTCTATATAATTTAAAAACACAAACATGTTTTGAAAGTCGTTATAAACCTCTAATATGCATGTTATGGATCTGATTACAAACTGAAAATAAAATAATTTTGATTTGGGAAAAGTACCTAAAATCCCAAAGGTTATCCCGTTTCAAGGTGGGGCTGGGTATTAGATGGTTAAATTATTGCACGAATTCCAAACAAATCTTTGAAGAAGTTCTCTGAAATAATTTCAAATTTATATCTAGGAAAATCCTGAACAAACAAGCGAATCCTGATGTGTGGTAGAATGCTAGAAAAAATACCATGAGTGGAAATGTCTAAAAAAACTTTTGAAGTATCCTCAAAGCAATCTCTAGATAAATTGTAAGGTATTTTCTTGTCAGCATTAATATTTGCAGAATATCAGCGATATGATACAAATATTAAAATGGCCAGGCCCACTGTGCAGACTTTGGGGTTGAAGATAATTAAATAAATCATGACGATTAGGTTATTCACGTAAGAATAAACTGATAGACACAAAATGTTCAATGAAAGAAGAAACGGGGACAACCGTACCAACGGTTTCAATTCAGGGTAATAGGTAAAATCGTTGGAAGTGGCGATGCTAAGAAAGTTATTGCACACTCCATTGTTGTTCTCCTGGGATGGGACAGGCACATTTCTTTCCAATGTCCTGGCTCTAGAGCCTTGGTTTAAGCGCCATTGCTTGCTCTTTGAAAGGAGATGAAAACTTATGTTGCCCCTCTCCTATTATACAGGGACCGCATAATGTTTTCCATCAATTTAAAAACATTTGGAAAAAATAATAAACAGGATTTCAAAAATCATAGAATATAAATTTAGATTGAAAATTATAATATTGAGTACTGAAACGATCGCACTGGATTTCAGTAGTGTACCAACTTTTGAAGTTTCAGTATTCCTGGATTTTGGATCCCGCTGTTACCGCCAATGATTACATGTTGTGCTTGAAGCAATCGACGGAAGCTTTTCGGTGGTCAGTGAAGACAGCATTTTTCTTTTCTAGGAGCCTTGGGCTATTGGTGCATTGTTCCGTCTGCTATGAATGGCTCCGGATGCCAAAACTGACACTTATTTAAACTCTTTGTTGGCCAATGCTCAAGCCAAAGCTACTTCCTCCGACTTAACTCGGGATCACAAAATGACTGCGTTCGAAAAATATTCACAGTAACAACAATTTGCATTATTACACTTCAATATTCAACTATTCAAATTCAATTATAAAGTATTTAGTGCCAACTGAAATTAAAATTACCGCGAAGCGAAAAAACGCGACAGAAAATTCAAAATACGTCAGCTCGCACGCATGGCTTGCTACCAGATCTCTCATATCGGATATTGGATTAATAGCCAGAAATTAAATCTGATAGATCTGATGATTGCTACTACATTATGAGCCTCAAGTATAAGCTCAATGTGACAGTTATACGGTTACAATTAGCATTGTGACAAAACAACTTGTGTTAATGATTTAGTGACTTTCTAAGGTATTAACTCGAAATTGCCGAACATGTGGGATGTGACAATTATGCAGTTATGGGCAGGTTAGATCAATAACAAAAATGAAAGCATGTGGTATTTTTAACATACTCCATTTTTAGCTACTCCATAAATCCACTTTTATGCCAATAACGACATCCAAACTAGAAAAATATATGCATAAGAAATATGAGTCTTATCATATTTCTTATGCATTGAGATTAGAAAAGGAAACTTAAAACTGTTTTACAGTCGTCTCTCCACGTCTCGATGTTCGACATCTCGATATCTCTCGCTATGTCGATGATTGATTCGGCCACTTCACACTGTATACAATTTCCCTCTACATATCTCGATATCCTCCTTATCTCGATGCGTTCCTGTTGATTTCCTGTTCCAAACTTTCTCTTCATATGTCGATATCACTCATCTCGAAGGTTACTAGACCAGATTTTTACGATTCCAAACAAATTAGGAATGTGAAATGATGTTCGCTTGTTTATTATTTTCTCTATTTTCCAAACAACGGAGTGGTTTTCAATGTAGTATTCATTAGAAATATGTTCTTAATCTTGATCTCTCTCTTTCTCAATGGTTCCTTTGATATCACGATGTGGAGAGTCGACAGTAGTTGTTTATAGTATATCTTTAAAGGTGGATCATATTTCGCAAACTATTTCTATTGAAATCATGCAATCTTTTTTTTGTGGTTTATAAAGTGAACATAATTTCCAACTTACATAATTTAGATTTTTCCATTTTTTCTCCGATTGAATTTTGTCTGGAATTAATCGTTGATTTGTCCAAAAATGTTTCAAAAATTATGTTTTTTGCAAATTGAAAACGGAGGGAGTTTCCCTTCCGAAGGAAGTCGTCACTATAACTTTTTTGTCAGTTTAAGCGAGGAGATTTCGACTGATGTGGGAGAATTGGAGCTACTAGTTTCGGCGCTGCAGTCTTGGGTAATCAAAACGACTGTTTTAGATTTTTCCCGACGTTTCGACTCTAATCCGAGTCTTCTTCAGGGGAGACTGTAATTGGGCTTGATTAGTGGTAGGATTACATAGATTTTAAGTGACTTACATTCTGTTTAGTAGTATTTCGTAAGGTGTAACATAAAACTGTCGGTGTCAAGTTTGGGGAAATACATCGGCTGTGAAAACGTATTTTAACATTATTTTTCATTTGGGATTGGCTTAATTTTTAACCTACATTATTCTGTTAAGTGAACTGTAGCTTGTGTTTTTTCAAAGTTTCACTTAATATTGCCACTACTTTGCACTGCACTTGTGAAGGCGGTAACGGTTGGTTCAAAGATGGTGGGTTGATTGATTAGTTTCAGGTTTGAAACATTTCACCCATAAATTTTAGAATGGCTGCGTACGTTGTGTTTAACCCTTCTATGTCTGTTCGGTGATTAACTGTATTTGGTGTGTTCACTATGTGACACATTTCTAGGAATGTTAATGTATTTGTATTTCTACTACTATCCAACACTGTTGTACGATTCAGATCAAAACGATGGTCTAGATCTATGCAGTGTTGGATGAGTGCTGTTTTTTCTTTTAGTGTTATTATTTCCATATCTGTCTTGGTGTATCCTAAATCTGTCAACCTGTTTAGCTTATTGAGGTGTGTTTTGTGTCCATACAATCTTGTTTGCAGTCTATTTTGTGTCATACCTATGTAACAATGTTGACAGTTGTTGCAAGGTATTTTGTACACTATTTTGCTTCTGTCTAGTTTGTTTACGGGGTCTTTTACTAGTGTGTGGAATTTGTTGATGGTTTTGATTTGTTTGCATGCTATAACAATATTATTGTAATCATTACTGAGGATACGGACGATACGTTCTGAGAGGCCTGCTACATATGGGATGGATCTGTACATACGATTTTCCTGATTGTTTGTTGTTGCTGGATTTTCATCTATTGCTGGGTTGTGTTGAGGTCTGATGTCTGGATCTGAAGGAACTGAAGTGTTTGGGAGGGAAATTTGTTGTGGATTTTCTTGGGATGTTGTCGTTTGATCAGTTGATAGCAGAGAAGTTGGTGGAGAATTATCTGGCGTCTGGATAGATGGTGGTGTTCCTGGATGGTTGAAGTTTTGTCTTTCAGGAAATGAATTGGAAATTGTTGTTGTTGGATTGGAAACCATATTCGTCATTGGGTGAATTGATGCGATTGGTATTTCAGTGATGGTGGCTGATTCTATCCTTGTCTGCTGGTTGTTGGCTTGAGTGATGTAGCGGTGGAATAATCTGTTTATTAATGTCCTGGGGTAGTTGTTGTTTGCTAGGTGCTTTTGAATGATTTCCTTCTTTGCAGCGATGCTTAATGCAGTGGACAGAGCGCAGACTCGGTGGATGAAGTTCTTAGCTACGTTGACCTTGTATTTTGTTAAGTGGAAGGAGTGCCAGTTTAGCATCCTTCCTGATGCAATTGATTTTGTGAACCATTGAGTTTGGAGGGTTTGATCTTGGTTTCTAATTACTGTCATATCAAGATAGGGCAATTTTCCATCTTCTTCTTTTTTGTCAGTGACTCTCTCGGGGATGGGATTCGATCCCAGGTCCTCGGCGTGAGAGGCGTGTGTTTTAACCACTACAGCAGGTCCGTCCCCAATTTAAAAATACTTTTAATATTAAAAATCATAAAAAAAAACTTGGTGTCCTATCTTGAGTAATATATAATATTGAAGGTCTGCCAGAAATTTCGGTACAAAAACATGCTACAAGCTTGGAGAACAAGTATCAATAGAATGTTGCTACTTTTTTTTGGATACAATCCTTAACTACATATAAAGTGAAAAATCAATCAAATCACTCAGTAGCTATGTTGCAACTTCACCTACTTCTCCAAGCTTTGAAGGAAACGGAAACTACCAGCTTTAAAAACAGAGATGGATTTAAAACCATCGTAAACCATGTCGACAGGTTGTACCAAGCGCTACACCAAGCAGATTAATTGCAACGATAAGCTCGTGTGTCAAAGTATCAGTGTTTGCTAAATGAGCCAACGAATCCGGTGCACTTTCATGACAGTCAATTTGTCTAAATGGCTAAACTCCAGCAACTTCGTTGAATTCACGGTGTAGCACGGCTGGAATGGTAGCAATCTGAAACGAAAGAGCAATAAATTTGCGATGACGATCGCAAATACCTGTCTCATATGGCTAATGCCGGGCAGTGGTACCCGAGCAGGAGAAAAATGCTGCTGAATATCAAATTGATATATTTCATACCTGATAATTTACAATACCTACTATCTGAATAAGGTATGCAAGAGCCCTTCATAAGAGGTAAAATAACCAAAAATGATATCTCATGCATATTCTACAAACAGCAAGCTGATAATTGGATCAGTTATTGTAATATCTGAATAACAAATGATGTGATTTTGATTGTATTGAACCATATGTTAATAGCTCAATAAGTCCAAGTCGTGGTGTTACCAATAACTGGATTACTGAAAAATACCTAATTATGGTATAATATCAAAAAAGGTATGCTCTAAACAGTGCCAGTTATGCGTTCCTGCTCGGGTACCCGTTCGAATTCTGTGTTCATTTGTTTCTCCATGCGGGTTGGCCCACGTTAGGCGGACATTTATTTAACGGCAGGTGTCTCTTATTTCGACGGTTACCGACGATCGACTGTCCTGGATATCGAAGGCATTTAGGTTTTGCCGTTGCATGTATGTGAACAGTATGTCACCCCTGACTCAGGAAGTCATAATGTGGCGTAAAGTTATCTGCACATCGAGCACTTTTTTGCCACTAGCTTAGCACTGAACGATTAAAGCCCGATCATGTGTAACTCATGAAATTGCTAGCTATTTGGATTTGCACCAGTGTTGAAATCTGATGAAATATGTAACGATTTTCAATATTTTCCAACTGGGCGTTTATTTGAAGTGGGATACAAAGTGGAACACAGCACGGTTTATTTGAGTAGCAAATCCAGTGCTGATCGTGATTAATGGTAAGTGGGCAGGGAATCTAATACTTCGTCGCGTACACTATTTACCTAATGCTATTATTGCTCTGCATCATAAGCAAGTGCTCAGAACTGCTAGCACGCATAATTTGTACGATTCAACCTGTTTTTGCAACCCACGATTTGGCCTCTTGTTTGACTTCAATATATCCAGTCCATTTATTTGCAGAGTGTGTGGTTGGACATCTCCAACCTGGTTTGTTGATTCACTTATTACAACTGTGGAATTGAGCAATTGCATATATCAGTTCCGAAAGTGATTCAAACATTTCTGGAAAAGTCTCAATCTCAAGCATCACAATCAAGATGAAAAATCCATTCAGAAATATTCAAACTCAACGCGTCGCAGACTGCAACACGTGATTACAATAAATTGTACGGTCCCGATCGCAGCCGGAGGTGTTATAAATCGGGGTCATATGGAAATCATGCTCGGTGCGTCACACAGAATAGCATACCGTGTCTTCTGGTCCTATACAGATTGACTATTAGCCATTCGTATGGTTTAAAGATGCTGTGGAATCGAAAAAACATGGTGATTATAATGCTTGTAAACAAGATTGTACAATACAGGCACGCGTACACAACGCTACTAGGCGGATAGCAGGCGTTTTAGTTGTACTCAAATGTGCTATTGCGGGGCTCAGTAACAATCTTTCATTCATTCATTTTTTAGGATTGATGATTCGTTACTCTTCAAATGCAAAATGAGCAGTTGAGAATGAAAGTTTTTAACTGTGGAGGTGTTCATAAGAACAAGCTGAGAAGCAGAATTTGTTCCAGATGGAACGTAACGCTAAAAATAAGAGAAGAAGAAAATAAATAAAAGGTGGGAAGCTGTTGAAAACAGAAAACTTTAGATTTGGCTACAACTACAATATTATACAATATTTGTAAAATTGATATGCAGAATTGCATAAAATTATCATTATGGATCATTTATTATGATGAAGATTATTCAATAGATTTTTATACTATTTTCAAACATTATGTCCGAAATGAGAATTCACCCAAAACTCCTCATAAAGTTACTCTAGCAATCCCTCCATTATTTCTTTCATACATTATTTTCCGAACTCTTAACAATATTCGAACATCGATGTTATCCTTTGTCTGGTTCTCTAGAGATGATTTCTGACATGTTTCCAGAATGCCTCAGAGAATTTTTCCAAGGATTCTTCCAAGATATCGTACATGATTTTATAGGAATGTTATGAATAACAAAAGTCTGTACCGTAAAACGGGGTTACTTTGATAGTTTTTTCGAAGAAAATTTGAATATTTATGCATGCTGTTTTAATGAATTATAGTTTATATTTTTAAAAACAAGTCACGCTCCGAGGGGGGGGGTCAAGCCAAGCGTGACAAGCCTTACAAAAATTTCAGGGGACTCATACAAAAAACCTGATAAAGGGGGAGAGGGGGTAAAAAAGGTGGATATTTTGCGTGACATAATTTGTGTACCATCCCTTTGGGGTAACTTTGATAATGGAGTATAAATCGAACAAAATTGAATGAATTGCGTAACATTTGTAGGGAGGGATTCCACGAAGGCATGCAAGTCGATTCTGATCGACCATTTCAAAAATATCTGAAACTTTGCACAGTTTTTCAGTTCCATCTAAATCGTCATTTTCCGATATTAAATCTTCAAGTTGAGTCACGACTAACTTTTCAAAAGGGTGTATGTGAAAATGGTTCAAAAATATTCAAAAAGCTGCACAGCAAAAACGGTTCGTTCGATTGTTAGACAACTAAAGAAACAAAGTTAGACAACTAAATAAAAATTCCAAAAAAAAATACACACAGTAAAAAATGCATTAAAAAACATCATTTTTGTCACAAAAACTCAAATATCTCAAAACCCTATCAGAATACCAACGTAATTTTTTGAGGGAAAACGGTCCATTATATTAGCTATCTACCATAAAAATTTGGTGATGGTAAGCCAATAAACAAAAAAGTTATGACATTTCAAATATTTCACAAATTTGACACAATTTTTTTTTTTTCATTGTTAATTTTTTTTAGGACCGCAGTTTGTTGCTGAATTTTTTGTTAAGGGTACCACATGAGGTTAACAAGTTGTTTTCATGATATTTTATTTAATTATTCATAACTATTATAGCATCTATTAGAAAGTTAGACGCGATCCAGTGTTGTGATCTAAAGTCTTGATAGTGTCATATTTTTTATTGTACGTAACTGAAGAAAAATTCTCTCAATAGTGTTGAAACCTTTTGATAAAAGAAACCTATAAGAAATCTAATATTGAAGACAAAAGCTACAAAAAAAGTTTTGCTATACAGGTATACGACTAGTTTACCTGCAAAAAGTTTACCTCGTAGAGAACAAGGCGGGTCTATACCCAGGTGATCTAGTATACGTAAAGCAGGTCGGTTTTCTCGGCGCTGGTTTTCTCCACAAAGTTAAAATCTGATTACACCTGGGTATAGACCCGCCTTGGTAGAGAATAGACTTTGTTAATCATATTTGGGAGAAAGCGAGTAACTTCAACAACATCAAAAACATGATAGGTACATACCATGAACATACTCACGAAAAAGCTAAAAATATACTACCACTATGGTTATAAAAGATTTAATTGTAAAATTTTTCTTCAGTCAAGCAAACGACACCAAACTAGTCAGTAAAAACTTAAAAGTGATTTTGTTTATTAAAATCTAACGAGCAACATGAGTAGTCGCTTTCTCAACTGTTGCAGGCCGTTTGCTGAAAAAAAAAGTGTTCGAAAGAGCTACGAAATCTCACCGAAAGCACCATAGATAAACTGAAAGCAGCTGGTTATGCTCCAATGTCTACATTGAATACAAATTTACGCATTTGTACGTCCTGCCGTTTAAACGTTGACAAACGGGCAATCTGTACATCATCGGTGGATCAGGTTGCAGGAAGTTCGAAAACAACAACAACTGAGGAATTACTAGATGCACCGACAACAACTGAGGAGTTACCAGAAGTACCAAGTGCAGATAGTCTTGCCACGGTACCATCAGCGACATCTGTTTCAACAAATAAATCAGAAGATGAGTACATCCAGAAGGTCAACATCGAACGCTTCAACGAAGGGATAGCTGGAATAAAAGTGACTCCGATTAAATGGACGAAGATGGGTTACGTCAATTATCCCGAGAAAAAATACCGTGAAATCAACGAAGCTGTACGAAGAAACCTCTTCAAATTAGGACCTGAGGATGTGGAAAATACAGACTACGATGAGGTAATTATGAATATGAAGGAAAGGTTCTCGAATCTTGCCACGACAAGGAAAGAAAAATTATTGATTTTGTCGATGCTGTCAAGCTCGTGGTCTATTCAAGACGCCATTGATGAGTTCAAAACCAAAAATAACTGTCTTGCAACCAAAAATGCTAGGTCGAGTACTTCATTAACAGATGAGACAAAAGAAAAAATAATTCAATATTTTGAAGACGATGAAGTAAGTAGAGCTATGCCTGGCCAAAAAGATTATGTATCTGTAAAAAAAGATGGAAAGCGTCAAGCAATCCAAAAACGGTTAATGATGACTACTTTGAAAGAGCGTATACACGCTTCAAGGAAATTAACGAAAATATTAAGGTAGGTTTTTCCTCATTTGCAAGCCTTCGTCCAAGGCAATGCAAGCTTCTATCCAATTCAGGAACACATAATGTTTGTGTGTGCACAACACACGAAAATATTAACCTAATCTTACATAGTTTGAAAAGAATCAATTTATTAAAGGATCTTAAAATGTTAACTGGTAGTCTTTTGTGTGAAAATACAACATCAAATTGCTATCTACGATCTTGTTCGGATTGTCCAGATTCTTCATCATTGGAAAATACTTTATTCGCTGAGTTTGAAGAAAATTATGTTGATCAGTTATCATTTGAGCAATGGGTGACCACGGATAGGTGTGACCTAGAAACTATTGTAAAACCTGTAGATGAGTTTGTGTCATTTTTTTGCTTGAAATTAGAAAGTTTAATTCCTCACGACTTTATTAAAACAGAGCAATCCCGCTTTTTAAAAAATACGAAAAATACATTACAAGATGGTGAATTTTTAGTCATGTGTGATTTTTCTGAAAACTATAGCTTTGTATTGCAAGATGAAGTGCAGTCCCATCACTGGAACGTACAACAAGCTACAATTCATCTATTCGTTATTTATTTCAATGGAAGTACGCAAAATGGAACATTTTAGTTTTATTGTAATTTCCGAAGATTTAAGACACGACTCAGTATCTGTAAATTTGTTCATTGCCAAAATGATTAACTTTTTACGCGTTGATAAGGATAAAGAAATCAGAAAGATATATTTCATGTCTGATGGAGCAGCATCGCAGTACAAAAACCGTAAGAATTTTTCGAGCCTATGTCAATTTAAATCAAATTACGGAATTGATGCAGAATGGCATTTCTTTGCTACGTCACATGGCAAAGGTCCTTGTGATGCTATTGGAGGAACCATAAAGCGCATGGCCACAAGAGCAAGTTTAGCCAAAGAACGTGAGCATCCAATTAAAACTGCAAAAGAACTATTTCAGGGTGTCTAATCATTTACAGAAATGAAATTCCCTGAGATTTCCAGGTTTTAAAAAATAATTCCAGGATGAGCAAATCCCTCAAAATACCCAAATAGTCAATTTTAGTTGGCAAAAAACTTTTTTTAAATGAAAAGTATCCTTGAAAATAAATTTATTGAACAATAAATTTCAAAGTATTTTTCGCTTAAAAAAAAGCAATTATCGGTTTTGTTTTTAGTATATACAGGAAAAAGGCGATTTTTATTTAAGGTGAAGATGAATCGAAGCCAAACCTCAAATTTTCAAGAGCACGAATCTGGAGAACCTAACATCCGTTTAAGCCAGGCCTGCCCAACCTTTTCGAGCCGCGGGCCACATTCCAGCAATAATATTGTACGGCGGGCCAAAAAAAATCCATTTTTAATCATAATTATTTTGGAAAATAAATTTGAAATAACTGTTTTTGAGCATCCTACTATAAGGATTCAGTAAGAATTTTTAGTATTCTATCAAGATCTTGCGAAGGAGTTGTGTTTTAAGATTATGTTAGTATTTAGGTCAAGAAGCACTGAAAATCCTGAACTCAATTTTATATTAGAATCGTGTTAAAGACGTTACAGTAAAAACTCGTTATAACGACAACTGTTTTTGTGACAAATCTCTTTATAGCGACATTTCCAATAATATCTTCAAATTTCCATTGTAATTTTATCATTTGTAGCGACATTTCTATGTTTCCACCGTTCTCTATTATGACATTCGAGATGTATTTGGTAGTCACTCAGTATAACGCCATTTTTGTGCCTTTTTTATTATTTTAGTAAAATTCTGATCATTTTATTCCTCCATGCTCTATAACGACATCTAACTTCTTTATGACGACGTCATTTATAACGACATCTCATCAACGGCGATCCCTTGCGATGCCGCTATAACGAGCATCGACTGTATAAGAATCCTACTCAGAATGTTGTAACAATTCCGCCAACCATTATTTAACAATTTTGCCTAGGGTTATGAAGGAATTCATTTTTTAACAATTTAACACAGAATCTCCATTCTATAATCCTGTTATGGATCCTGCGAAATATTTGTCCAGGATTGTATATAAATCCTGTTAAGAATTCGATCCACACAGGATTTAGTGGAAAAACTTGGTTTAGAAGCTTTTGAAAAATTCTGCTGATAATTTAGTGAGAGTTTTTTGTAACTCAATGTACAGGATTTTGTAAGAATTAATTCTTTGCGTCGATATTCTGTTCGACTAATTTAGCTTATTCCCATCATATTTCATTTAAGATCGATTGAAGTTCAGTCTCGCCTATCAAATATCAAAGAAAGTCGTGATAAAGTGTTGTATAAATTTCAATAAAATTATTGTAATTATTAGAGAGTATGATATCTCATTATGAACCTCAAACAATCTTGATACACAACTCCTTTGCAAGATCTTTATATAATACTAAGTGAAATTCTTACTGAATCCTTACAAGGATGCTCAAAAACAATTATCTCATTTTTTCCAAAATAATTTTGGTCATTTTTTTCCTTTTCGCATTTATACGTAGAATAATTTCAACGCTTATTAACTTCAAAGAAGAGTCCTACCATATGTTATAGTATTAACAACAACTAATTAATCACGAGTTGAAAAAGGTGCATCAGTTGTTCCATGTGTCCGTCAAGAAATCCGCAAAAGTTGGGACAAAAAATTGCGATAGCGCTAGGTTTATTGCTTTGTTTGCGTTTGTTTCGGTGACAATTTGATTTACTGAGTA
The DNA here is from genome assembly GCF_002204515.2 of Aedes aegypti. NCBI lineage: Eukaryota > Metazoa > Arthropoda > Insecta > Diptera > Culicidae > Aedes > Aedes aegypti. The sequence goes on from NC_035109.1 coordinate 246,546,049, forward strand.
TTAGCAAAATATAATATCAAGTAAATTTAGAAGATTTAAATACTAATTGAGTCATCATATTAGTTGAAATATTAGCGTGAAATTCAATCGAAACTTTAAACAATGATGCTTGGTATGTTCTAACTTCAAGTAACAGATCAGTCTGCGGACCAGATATGAGAATCGTCTTCAAGCTCAAAACCGCACAAAATGACGTCGCGGGCCGGATGCGGCCCGCGGGCCGTACGTTGGGCAGCCCTGGTTTAAGCTGAAAACATAATCGATTGGTCACTAGCTGGTAGTGACCAATCGATTAAGTTTTCAGCTCAAACGGGTGTTTGGTTCTCCAGATTCGTGCCCTTGAAAATTTGAAGTTTGGCTTTGATTCATTTCCACCTTAACTGCCACGAAAATCAAGAATGTTTACAAATGATGTGAAAGTGCCTTAAATCATCAGTCATAAAAAAATAGTCTATTCGATTTAAAGGAAAAAATATTATTTCCCTTAAAATGGAATTCAGGATTTCTGGAGAGCGTTTCGGTATTTTTTCTTCTTTGGGGAAATCAGGGTTAGTAGTATGACCGTGTTACAAATAAAAGCTTTATAGACCTAAGGCCCTGTTTGGAATTTCTTATGACATTACGACAAGTATAACAGCTCGATTTAGTATAGATTTCTTTCACATATTACTCCGCAGATCTCTTCATGAGTTTGTTTTGAGATTTGTCACGAACTTTCTAAGTAATTGTTCCATGAATCTTGTTTTATATATCTTCAATAATTCAATCTGGATTTATTCCAAGGATAATCACATCAGGAATCATCCATCCAAAAGAATATTCCATTGATTTCCCTAGGAATTCCTCCAGCATTCCCGGTTAGAGCATCTTCAAGAATGCAAAATTCCTTTTTTTTTTAAACATTCCTTAAAGAAGTCTTTAAATATTTTTTCATCCAGCGAAACATAAAAAAATTTTTTTAGATGTTTTGGAGAAAAAATTAAAAAAATCTGCGATGGATTTCAAAAGAAAATTCTAGAGTAACCTCAGATGAAGCTTATGTGAGTTCTAAGTACTCCTTGAAGAATTCTTACGAGCGTGTCTGGAAAACCTCCTAATTTATTGATAAAATTCATCCTAAAACATTTAAAACATAAATTAGAATCTTCAAATAATGTCCTACAAGACGTTTTGAAGCAAATCGGACCGAATCCCTGAATTTTGACTAAAGTTTTGAATAATCCATGGATATTTTATTTGAAAAATTATTAGAGAAGTGTTTGAACCGCAGCAAAAATATTTTGATGATATGCTGGAGACATTCCAAGATAAGTTTCTGGAGCAACTTAATCCTATGTCAAATTTATCGAGGAATTCTTCGAGAAGTTTATATTAGATATCATCGAATAATGTCTGAAGGATTTTTGGAGCAATTCCTGAGAGTAATAGTAGATGAATATTTGAAAAAATCCTTATGAAAATGCCTGGAATAAATGAAAAAAACGGCTTAGGAATTATTTTAGGATTTTGTAGGAAAATGTCGGAATATTTTTTTTCCAAAAACTCTGGAATAAACTTTTGAGGAAGCACTCTAACGCTCTAGAATTTTTGGACCAAATTCTGAAGAAATGCCTCTAAGCATCCATTGAAATCGCTGGTAGTATCTGGGGAGACAGTTCGGAAAGTACTCAAGAAGAAATCACTGGAAAAATTATTAGAATGACTGAAGCATTTCTCGCGAGAATCAAGAACTTGTGGATTAGTCGCCTAAAAGCCTAATAGTTATAATATAATTTTGCATCAGAATTCACTGCAAGCAGATTAAAAAGGGATTTTAGAGATATTTTTTATTAAAATAGACTTTAGAGACCATAACCAAAAATAGAGACTTACACAGTAATCTAGACTCTAAAAGAAAATTTGCTTACTTGAGAAATGTAATATTTTTCGTGTATATTGTAATTTTTGATCTTTCCTTACAAAGTTTATTATTTTGGTATAAAAGACAAAAAAACATTTTTGTAATTTTTTTTTGATTTTTTTTCAACTTATCAACTGCTTATGAACGACACCTAATTGGAGCTGTACTTGCCTTTACCAATTTGCTAATCTTAAGTGTCCTTGTCTAAATATGTTTTACGCTGATTAATTAAAAATCGTTGAAAAGACTGAACATGTCAACTAGCGTTTTTATAGCGGCGCAGCCGAAAATTTTTTAAATTGAGGACATTTTTTGTCACAAAAACGACATTTTATACCATCTATTACTGTTTCAAAATAATTTCCCTGAGTGGAGCCGAAATTCCCTGAGAATTCCAGGTTTTTCCAGGTTGAATAAAATTCCCTGATAATTCCAGGTTTTCCAGGTTTTTCCAGGTAGTAGACACCCTGTATTTGATTGGGCGAATCGCAGAAAAGAAGAAGATTTAACAAAATTATCATTTTGTTTTACTACTACTGAAGAGTACGAATTAACGGCATCAGAGCTCAGCGAGCAATATAATAACGCGAAAACGATCCAAGGAACCCAAAAATTTCACTGTTTCATTCCATTGTCAGAAAATAAAATTAAAGCAAAACTATACTCGAACTGTACTGATAATGATGCAAAAGTGTTCGATATTGTAAAAAAATTGAATAACAATAAATAAATAAATAAGTATTAATAAAATGTTTTCATGATCTCATAACGCATACCCAAATCCAAAACTTTTAAAGTTTATATATAACATTTAGAAACTCATCGATCATACTCTAAAAAAAAATATCCTGGTAAAAAAAAAAAATATTTTCGTGTAATCTGTTAATTTATTTTAATTTATACATATATACATATACATATAATATTTATACATATACATAATATTTATACATAAAATATACATAATACTAATGAATACATGAAAACGACTTGTTTAATTCACGCAAGGCACTTAACAATAAAATCAGCAACAAACTGCGGTTCCCGTAATAATTTACACCGAAAATTTTTTTTTTTCTACTATTACTATTTTTTCTGGTATTCCGATAGGGTTTTGAGATATTTGAGTTTTTGTGTCAAAAATTATGTTTTTTAATGCAAAAAAAAATTTTTTTACTGTGTGTATTTTTTTTTTGGAATCTTTATTTAGTTGTCTAACTTTGTTTCTTTAGTTGTCTAACAATCGAACGAACCGTTTTTGCTGTGCAGCTTTTTAAATATTTTTGAACCATTTTCACATACACCCTTTTGAAAAGTTAGTCGTGACTCAACTTGAAGATTTGATATCGGAAAATGACGATTTAGATGGAACTGGAAAACTGTGCAAAGTTTCAGCTCAATAGAAAAAAATGAATTAAAAAATTTACCAAATTTTGGTGCTGTTGCTTGGAATCACTCTAGGGCGTTGCATACCTCTAGGCGTTTAAAGTTATATGGAAATTTTTGACTTAGATTACAAAAATGGTCCCAGTTTGTAAAAAGGCCGAAAAGCAACTGAGCGAAAACTGAGAGATTTGTGACCATATTCAAGTTCTATGATAACTAGGCTGTCAAAAATAAGTGACCAACTATTCAAAACTACATCAAATAGTGATCGTAGTACAGATTGTTTGTAAGCGTTTCGAAAATGCTAAAATGGTATAAATTTTTAATATTCGTATATAAAGCCTCAAATGTTCTCGACCCAAAAGAAAACAGCTTTTACATGAAGTGCCATACTAATATTTTATAGTTTTGCATCCGTTTTGCTTAACTGATATACACTTTTTTTCGTTTAGTATGTGGTGAGTAACGCACTATCAAAGTTACCCGCATTATGAAAGATACCCCGTTTTACGGTACATGATCTTTTAGGAATGTTACGCATCCTTTATCCTGGAATACTTCACTCATGGGTCTACAAAAGTGTGACTTCGAAAATGCAAACCAGAGGGAAAGAGGAGAGGGTTAGAAATCACAAAAAATGGACGTAGTTTTTAAACCTCCTTCTTCTTTCTGGTCTTGCGTCCCAACTGGGACAAAGCCTGCTTCTAAGCTTAGTGCACTTCCTATGTTATTAACTGAGAGCTTTCTTTACCAAATAATCATTTTTGCATTTGTATATCGTGTGACAGGTGCGATGATACTCTATATGCCCAGGGAAGTCAAGAAAATTTTCGTTTCGAAAAGATCCTCGACTGGTGGGATTCGAGCCCACGGCCCTCAGCTTGGTCTTGCTCGGAGATTAAATCCTGAGAAAATTGAGAGTGTCGCTCTCTGCAACAGTCATGATTTGTAGCACATCATGTGAGCCTGTTTATCGAATACTGCTAAATCTCAGATTAGATCGGGGGGAAAGCAATGCATAATAAAAACCCCTCTAAACAAGCTTCAAACTTAGGGGCACTATTGCTATCGGATAATCCGGGATTGTTTATTGTACCAGTAAAACAAAACGCCTATCTCTAACGGTGAAAAAGCTAGAAACATTTTATTTTTTCAAAGATTCCACTAGGATTCTGCCCTAAGATTCTTTCAAAATTGAAAAACAGTGAAGTGTTTGCGACTGGAAAAAATCATAAGAGTCAAATAGTCGATTCACTCTTGAGAGTGAGTCACCCAGTATTCGGTCCCAAGATTAGACCAATTTGCCCACCTATTAAGCTAAACTTAATAAATTTATGTAGGATTTTCAGTAGAAATGTCTTTTTTGTTTACCAATTCATCCTACCAGACATTCCCTTACTGATATCTCTACATTTTTTTTCAACTCTTTAAACAGTAATATTTTAGAAGTCTTTCACATTTTTTTTTTATTTTTCTCCAAGGATTTTTGAATGATCGTTCAGGATTTCTGTTGTTTTGTATATACCGTTTTGATTCATATTACGGACACTTAAGGCCTCAGTGAAGTTTGACTCATCAGAAAGCATAATAAATGAATTATTCTGTATGATTCCTCCACGTTATCGAACCTTCAAAACTATCAACTTTCGAATGGTGGAAGAAGATGTTGATTCCGCAACATGAATTATTTTAAATTAATAGAAATGTGTAGTCTTTTCATGATTTTTATTCCGGACGCTTACTTACTTTTGCTTCATATTCCGGACACTTTGATTCGTATTCCGGACAGCTCATGAAAATCATAGATGAAAAAGGCAAATAATTTATTGAGATTGGCAAACTACTAAAGAGGCGTCTGAGGCAGCTGAACATTACAAACTTCCATAGATATATATGGAAAATGTTGACTAAAACGAGCATCGAAAGTGAGAACTTTTGAACAGCAACAATTGAAACATTTCGTGTGATATGTTTCCCATACAAAGTACAGTGTCCGAAATTTGAAGCTGTCCGTAATATGAATCAAAACGGTAAATATTCCTAAACTGAAATAGAACTTCCAGAAATTACAAAAAGAATTTCTTGTACATCCTCTCAAATAATTTTTGGTGGATTATTGAAATTATTATTATTTTTCGACAGAATTCAACAGAAATTTCTGATAAAATTTGGACAAAAAACACATAGAGAAATAGTGTGACGGTTTTAGAGGATTTACGAGCTGATTTTCTAATGGATTATATGAAGTTCGTTAACGGTTTTCCAAATTGATTGGTGTTCGGACTAAATGTTTTTTTTGGCCTAGTAACGATTAGACAAGGACTCTAACAATTCTAATCTTTCCGATGCAATTTTGATATAGATGTTTCATCATATAGAAGTCCCAATATAGGGGCCCAGATAGCCGTAGCGGTAAACGCGCAGCTATTCAGCATGATCAAGCTGAGGGTCGTGGGTTCGAATCCCACCGGTCGAGGATCTTTTCGGGTTGGAAATTTTCTCGACTTCCCAGGGCATAGAGTATCTTCGTACCTGCCACACGATATACGCATGCAAAAATGGTCATTGGCATAGAAAGCTCTCAGTTAATAACTGTGGAAGTGCTCATAATAACACTAAGCTGAGAAGCAGGCTCTGTCCCAGTGGGGACGTAACGCCAGAAAAGAAGAAGAAGAAGTCCCAATATAACGAAAAATAATGCAAATAAATTGTTTTTCGGAAAGCTAGTAGAACGTTTTCCTCAAATCATTAGAAAGCAATAATTGGTCCATTCTAACTAAACACCGACCAATCAGCTGCACTTACACAAGAACCAGATGAACGCTTGAGATTAAAATACACTCTTAGTGTATAAGGCGGCATCCATAAATTACGTAACGCTCTAGGGGGAGGGGGGGAGTAGGCTCAAGCGTTACGGCTCATACAAAAATTTAAAATTATTCATACAAAAAGCGTTACGGAGGGGGGGGAGGGGGTCAAAAATTTCAAATTTTAGTGTTACGTAATTAATGGACGCTGCCTAAGTAGTGATCTCCTATTTAAGGCAACAATTGCGCCTACCACGTCAGAAACATTTAAAACTCGCCCACAGTAGACCGGATATACCCCTGCATCTACGTCAGTTCATGTGCGAAGGTATAGGGATAAAGTAATTTTATGGCAGAGAGGCTTGCTGTTGGTTAGCAGACTGCATATGTATCCGGCGTAAGGAAAGGCGTGCTAAAATGATGGAAGAATGGAAGCGTAGAGAAACAGTTTCTTGTTCGTCTCTGGTTCTAGCGTTTGCTAATGAAAAGCTAATGGTAGATAGAAGCAAGCGTAAGATACAACTACAAAGTTCGAGGAAAGGGACAGGCCTGGGATTGAACCCATGACCATCTGCTTGTGAAACAGATGCGGTAGAACACCTACCCACAGCGTTTTTTGCCGATTTCGTTATCCATTGATTTTAGTAAAAAAGTTTGTTCAGAGAAGTTTTTTGATTTGTAAAAGCGTTTCTTTTGGCACAAATGTTAGAAAAAAAGTGATTTTCAAATTTTGATTTCAGGGGCCATTTTGAGATAAAGTTACATATCTTGTAAAGTAAAAGAGATAAATATTTGGTGTCTTCGACAAAGTGTCTTGAATTAATATGTGCTACAACTTTGCCGAAAACATCACCCGTCTGTCTCAAACAGGTAAAAATATAATATGTTTTATCTCACTTTTAGGTGATTTAATAACCTGGCCGCTGCTGCCAAAAGAAGCGCTTATACAAATCAAGAAACTTCTTTGAACAAACTTTTTAGACGCTATTTCAATCACGAAACTGGCAAAAAATCGCTGTGCAACCCCGTCGATTGTGTTTGTTGAAGAATTGGCGTTGGTTGTTTGAACCATTTTTTTGAATATTCTCAGCATTAATAAAAAAAGAAATTTCAGACAGGAATAAAGAAAATATCGAATGTATTCTCAGGATTCCTTTTTTTACCCAATATGGTTGAATGAATATTGAATAAAAAAAAACAAGAAATCCTGAAATACATTCGATATTTTTTTTTATTCCTAGCTATATCTATACTATCAAAATTTGGTTTTCAGCTACCCCTACATAAATTCGTTCAGTAATTTGACCTAAGATTATTCATTGGAAATGATTCAAAATTAATCCAAGATTGTTTTAGAAATTTCTTCAAAAATCCAAAAGGTTATCGGTGATATTAGCCGGAACTCTAATTATCATCGAATCAAGATTCTGTATTTCACGTAAAGAAACATTTGAAAAATCAATGTTTGCATGAAAGATATATCCTAGAAATATGCAAATATTATTCAAAAATTATACTAATGCGAAAGAGCTTTCCATGATCAGTAACTTTGCTCAAAAATAAGATTCTTACATCACTCTGCTAATATACCAATTCAAAACTAATGAAAAAGCCTAATTTCACAAACAACAAAAGCTGAAATTAAGCTTTCATATTGGCAAACAGTTCATATGCAATAGAACTGTTCTAATACAATGTATTAAATTTTGATGACAAAAATATATGCTATGGGAGTATGAATGAGTGTCTGTTTTACCCACCATGTTCATTATGACCGTTATCTCCCTAATTTAATAATTTAATAGTTAGAGTGCAGTTGAGAATCACTGTCCAAATAACTGATATATATGGACATTGACATTGATTTTAACAACTTAGTTGAATTTTTGTTAACATCTGAATACTGAAAAAACGTACGGAAGCACGGAAAAAGTATCATAAGAACGCTTCACATTTTATTCAAGATTATTAAGAGTGATTAAGGTGAATCGAACCCATACCTTAATTTTCTATGACCATTCAGACGATCAAGTTGAAAACTTGATTGCTCGCTGTTGGTGACCAATGGATAATGTTTTTAACTGAAATCGAATCTTCGATTCATCTTTACCTTAAGCGTCCGTCATGTGAATTAAAAGCGGTATCTACATTAGAATTAAATATCTGAATGCTTGAGAGCTTGGAGTAACTTATCCCCATGACATAAACTTATATGTAGTTTACAAAAGAAGGAAACATCAACCAGCATTTTTTGGTTTTCGCAAATCCGAGGTGCGTGCAGATCTTCAACTATTCTGGCGTATCCAATGCTCTCTATACCCGTGTGTCTACAAAAGCGTTTCAGACATGAACAGAGTGACAAGAATAAATCAAACAGCTCGAATTTGTAAACATCGCTAAATGGGTTAACTGTTCGTAACACGCTATGAATTGTGATTTATGGCAGCTGTGCCATGTTTCGCGTTAGAACAAAAGAAATAAAACATGTAGGTCCTGCAGAGAGCGTTGGGAAACTCTGTGGAATGCCAATAGTATCTGTAAACATTGTTTGTCAAAATTTAAATTGTTCATTTGATATTGATTACCCCTCAGGGTCATTTTACATGACCTACATTAGGTATACTTAGTATAATCTTATATCTCTTAATAATTAATTTGTATTTGTATTTATATAATATGTTTAATCCCTCGAAAGATGGATATTAATTTTTCATCTTTTTATCTGTTTGAACTGCAAACAATTATTATGCAGACATATACAAACTATCTTTTCATCGTTAAAACGAAAGATCAATCAATGGTTTGGAACTGAAATCCATTTACACTTACTTTGTATCATTTTTCAGCCCAAATTGGTTATTCTTCGCGTGATAGATTGCTTTTTGCTGATATCTGCAATCAATCACTAACCCGCTGTTTTTTCCCTTTCCAGCTACGATGGTTCTGGCAACGGTCTAGGTGAGCCCCCATACCGGGGGCATCACGGTAGCCCACACTCGTCACCGTCACGCTATTCCTACAACAACACTGCCAAAACCAGCATCCAGCATTGGCGGACGTCCAGTGCCGGTGCATCGGACTTCAAGCGTAACTCCCGACTTCGCAGCTCGACCAGTGCCGTTCCAGGAGGAGGCGCCGGCGGAGGAAGCAGTTCCAGCACCAGCAGCACCGGTTCCAACATGGTCGACCTCAACATACCGCGTGGCCACTCGCCACACTTTAGTCCTTCGAGGCAAACCAGTGAGTATTTAAATGTGTGCATTAGGGTGTCCTAGAAAAAAAAATCAATGTTCGAATATCGTAGTGATCAAACCTAGCATGAAATAGGTATAGCATTTATAGTAGATATGTAGAACAAATTAACTTTCCAAAAATTCGTTTAGATATTCCTCCAGTTTAATTTATGAAAGTTAGTATTTTTTATGAAAATTGTTCTATCTTGAGGTTTTGTGCAAATGCGCAAATGTTTTTAAGAACTACACAATAAATTTGTTTACAATCTTCGGCTGTGCGAATCTCGGTTTTTAGTTTAAATCAAGAGCCAGCTTACAAATTGCCCGATTTCAAGGTTGATTTCAGCAATTATATGGTAAAATTAAATGGTAAATACTAGTTGTAGGAGTTCATTGCATATATGGAAGAGGCAAATTCAGTAGAGAAGGCATTTTTTTATCTCAAACATATTTTGTTTTATGGTGATCAATTTCACCCCAAAGTAAAACTTTCATTTTTGGATTTTAAAGGGAAATTTTTTGAATTGTTGAATATTATTCTATCAATTTCGTAGACTGAAAAAGATTAGCGAAATATTGATTTGGCCGAAATGATTTTGACAAGATCAGAAGGTTCTAAATAGCTAATCAATTTGCCCATGGATTACGGTATAGATTTTATTGATTAGATATATATTTGAATTGATTTTTTCTGGCTCACCCTAGTACAACATAATCCGCAAAGGTAACCAAAACCGATGCGATAATATCGATTTCATTCATCAAACCGAAACCAAACCCGAATCCAATCCCATAACCAAAACGGTCACGTTGGATCTCCACCCCGATTATTCCACACGCCCCGCACCGAGAGCGGCATTCAAATGGAAGCGCGCGAAGAAACTTGATGCGCATTTATCTTGCGGTCGAATTGATGCGGGTATTGATCGGAGGCACTTTACCACAAAAAAAAGATACGTGCCCCTGAAAAGGTGCTGTTTTGCTTGTAGTTAATTTAATCTCTAGTGTTATCGCATGGAATGTTGATCCAAATGTGGATTAAACAGTGACAAGCATTTGGATGATACATTTTGGGAATCGGCAATCGAATTGCGTTAAATTAATGTATACCATTACTCCATAGTTTTTCATAATACTGGGCACAATCAAGATAACATACATAACATAGCCATATGCGTGGTTGGTAATGAAAAACGTTTTCTTCCAGATTTATTCGGAAGGATCTATAAACATATAAATATTCAGCACAAAACCATATGATCCTGGCTTTGGAAGAATATTAACACCCCCCCCCCCCCCCTCCTCCTAACATACTCCCTCCCTGATTAGCTTAAATCCCTTTGATTTTGGTGCTCTAGTGAACATTCGTTTATTCAATAAAAATTAAATTAAACATTAAATTCTTGTTCTTGTTTCTGCGTAACGTTCCAACCGGAATAGAGCCTGATTCTAGCTTGTGTTCTCATGAGAACTTCTACAGTCATTTACTGTGAGCTTCCTTTGACATTTTGAAAAGGTTCTGATAGAGCTCCAGAAATACCTTCAGCAATTCCTCCAGGAGTTCCTCAGCGATTCGACAAGATATTAATCCAAGGATTTCTGCAAGGATATATCTACAGGGATTTTTTCAGAGATTTCGCAAGGAGTTCTTGCAGGAATGTCTCCACAAAAACCTATAGTCAAATTTTTTCTGGGATTCTTTCAAGAATTTATCCAAGAATTTCTTCAGGATCCGTTTCAGGAACTCTTCCAGGAATACTCTGAAATTACTCCGGAGATTCTTTCAGGAATTTTTAAAGCAATTTCTTCGGGTATTCCTTCAGAATTCCAGAATATTATCTAAGGATTTGTCCAGCAAAACCTTTGCAAGGATTCTTGCAGAAATATCTTCAAGGCTTCCTCCAGGAGTTACACAAAGACTATCTCTTCAAGGATTACTCCAGATATTTCTCTAGTTATTTCTCCAGAATTTCTTCCGACGGGGCTGTCCTCTCGAGGTTCGTCCAGGAATTGTTCCGCAGATTTCTTCCGGGATACCTCCACGGGTCGCTCTAGGGATTCTACCCGGAAATCCTCCCAGGATTTCATCACTGCTTCCTCCAGGTATTTTACAACTCACGAATTCCTCCATAAATTCTCTAGAATTGCACCATGACTTACTCCAAGGATTTCTACAGATGATCCTCTAAAGATTCCAAGGAATTTCCCAGAGATTCGTTCAGGGCCTCTAAAAATCCTCCGATAATTCCTCCAAGAGTTCCTCTTGAAATGCCTCTAAAGGTTCTACAATGAATTCCTGCAGGAATTTTATCAGAAATTATTCTGACGGGACGTTTTTTCTGTACATCGTTCAACTAGTAATGTACAATGTTGTGATAATAAAACATTCTCCAAAATAATTAAATATCTTACGAATATGGAACAACTTTCATAACGGTCGATTTTTGAAGGTTATCAAAATTAATGATTGTTAGAAATTAGCGAGAAAATTTGACAACCTATATTTTTTATTTTTAAAAACAGGCTTATTTTTCGGGAAGCATCATCAATCAGAAGCCTGATGGAAAAAATCAAGTTATTTTAGAAGCAACCATTTTACAGTTAAAAAAATAATTTTTCGCCAATTTTTTAGGAGAAAATATTTTAAATTTGAAGGGAACTGATATGAGTAGAATTTTTAGGTTTTAAGTACATCCTGACGGAAGTGCTAATATAGTATTAATATGAAACATAACTTACACCTTCACATAGTTACTTATTTAGTCCTAACGTCACATTTAAAGCACAATAGAAAAATAATTGCTTTATTTTTAGAAGACCTTTCAAAGTACATTGATTTCATAATACGTTATTCTGAGATTACCAATTGAAATATTCTGAGAAAAACGTTTACAATTTGCTATAGATCGATAAATATGCGTACATGATTTGAATTGTATATGACTTTTTAGTAAAACGACCATAAAGAGTAAAATCTATACTTAAGACCGCGGTTTAAACTCACGATTTAGCTCTCGTTTATGCAAATAAAGTTCCCTTAGTGATCTAAACTAGTTTTGAACACGCCTTTTTTTTGGAAAAACTATTCAGCTCTTCAACCAAAAGCATTTTCTAAGATCTTATATTTCCATAGCATTGTAGAATAATAGTTGAACGATGCACAGAAAACCGATTACAAAATCAAACATGCATCTAAAATAACAGATACTTAAAAAAACATACGAGAACTTATAAAGACAAATATTTGTCAACATGTTCGGACACTAGTAAGCTGCACATGCCCAAAAGCCTACATTTCGCTCCAAAACTCGACTAAATCTTACCAAGATTGAGCATCTCCGAATGGAAGTGTCGTTCACCTCATTAAATGAACACTTTTTGTTGTACGTTCGTCAAATAATTGAAGAACAGCTTCTTTATACTGTAAGTATCGTTCCCCGGCACTCACCTCTGGGATGTTTGGCTCAAACACGCTTCCAAGACTGAGGAATCTATTGAAGAAGATTCCTTTTATCTAAGATTTCCTAAACGTAAGTTATTTGGAAAAGTTGAAGGCCTCAAAATGTATGAAAAACCGCAAAAGGACTGTTCATTTTATAAAGTAGACACCTTGTACATGCAATATCATTTTAATTTGTCAATGAAATCGTTAGCAGTTCTCTGTACATCGTTCGACTAATATTGTACAATGTTGTGATAATGAAAAGCCACCAAAATAATTAAATTTTACACTAAAAAGGCACAACGTTTAGAACGGTCGATTTCTGGAGGTTATCAAAACCAATGATTATTAGAAATCGACTGGAAAATTCGACAATCTATATTTTTTATGTTCATAAAAGACTTGTTCTTCGAAAGTATCATCAATCAGAAGCCTGCTGAAAAATATCAAGTTATTTTTGGAGCAACAATTTTCCAGATATCATGAAATCTTTTTTCATAGACAAAAAAATTAAATTTAAATGGAACCGAAGTGAGTAAAATTTTTAAGTTTAAATTACGTCCTGACGGTAGTACTAATGTAGTATTAATATGAAAAATAATCTCCGCTTTCAAAGAGTTGCTTATTAAATCCCCACGTCATATTTTATGCACAATAGAAAAACAAATGCTTTATTTTCAGAAGACCTCTCATAGCAGTATGACAATCATCAAAATTGGGAACACTGCTGTAATAAAATCGAATTTATTTTCAGTGCATTATTTTCATAATGTATAATTATCAGTTAACCTATCGAAATATTCGAAGAAAAACGCTTACAATCTGCTGTAGATCGATATATATGTGTAAATTATTTTAAAAGTATGAGATTTTTTCATAAAACAACCATAAAAAGTAAAATTTATATCTAAGAATCCGGTTAAAACTCAGAATTTAGCTCTCTTTTATACACATATAGTTTCTATAGTAATCTAAACCAATTTTCGACACGCTTTTTACTTGACTTTTTTGCTGAGAGTGAAAGTATGGCGTAACAACAAATTCGGCCATAAATGATAAATCACTAGAGTAACCTAGAGTCAGAGAATGGTGGGATATTATTGATTTTTTTTAAACTCTACCTTTAGTAGCAAAGAATACCAACATATAATTTGGAATTTTTGTTAATCGTAAAATAATGCTTAACTTTGGCAAACAGTTTTTCTTAGAAGTTTTTGGAAAAACTATTTAGTTCTTTAACCAAAAGGTTTTTTTAAGATTTTATATTTTCATAACATTGTCGAACAATAATGGAACAATGCACAGAAAACCGGTTACGATTTTATCAATAAATAAAAAAGATATAGCATAAACAAGGTGTCCACTTTATAAAATGAACAGTCCTTATGTTACAATTTGGTTCTATTAGAACCAAAAAATAGTGACTATGCCCAAAATAGAGTCTTCAACCCTAAATCATTTTTCAAAATACTATTTATGGCTAAAATAGTAAAATATTGAGAATGCGGAATTTCTGCCATGATTTTCTAAATGTGGACCACTGTGTGCCGATTCCTTATGTTATATTTTTTCCTAATGTCGTAACAGAAATAATATTCGGATATAATAGTTTTATGTTTGGAAGGCCAATATAGCCGAAGCGGAGCATAGAATATCTTCGTACTTGCCACACGATATACACATGCAAGCTGAGAAGCAGGTTCTATCCCGGTGGAGACGTAACGCTAGAAACAAGAAAAAGATCTGGTTGAAAAATTATGAACTGTCACATGATGGAACTACCCAAACAACCAATTGTTTGGAATGTACTTAAGCAGTGAACTCCAAAGATCACTTTTAATAAAACTCAAGTGTCAGTGAAACTTTTTCGCTTATTAAGAGAACAATATGGATATTAACGGAACTTGAATCTCGAAAGAGTAACTCGTGAACTTGTCAACAACTAGAATTGAACTTTCTACTTACTTGAAGGTTTGAAGGCAACTTAAACGAACTGTGTAAATCGGAATCTAGTATCTCAAAAAAGAAGTCTAAGTGTAATTTCCTAATTTCTGGGAAGAGTTGTACAAATAAATTTCATGTAAAATTAGGAGAGGAGTTCCTGAACGTGACAGAGCGGTATTTGGGATAAGTGTGCTACCAAGCAAATAGTTCTCTAACTATGTCCGAAGCTTATATAACCTGTACAATGTACACACTAAGCTCTTACGGTGAATTTCACCGTAATCTCAACAGCTGAACAATTCGGTGAAATAAAACACCGTAATTTCGTCGGAATTTGACGGATTCCGGTGATTTTTTACCTAATACTGTAAAAATTCACCATACTCCGTTAATTTATTTCACCGAACAGCTGTTGAGATTTCACAGGAATCCGTAAAATAATTTAAGTGTGTAGTCTCATAATATAAGTTTCTCATCTTCTCGAAACTGCCCATAACTGCATATTTGTCACATTCGACATTCTTGACAATTACGAGTTAACTTTTTGATGTTTGAGCGGTGCAGTGTTATTTACGTGACCATGGCAACGAGTGAATTCGGCACCGCTCAAATATAACATTAGTGAACTCGTGCATCGGTCCATGGACCAATGCACGAGTTCACTAATTTGGCGTTTCAGCGGTGCCGTATTCACTCGTTGCCTTGGTCACATAAATAACACGGCTCCGCTCAAACATCAAATAATGAACTGGTGCATTGGTCCATACCGGGGAGATTCATCAAATGATGAATACTTTCGATCAACTTACTGGAATGTGTGAGATTGTTCTAGAACATTTGAAAAAAATACCAAACTGTTTTGTCACATTGGTAATTGTAATCGCATAACAGTCACATTGATATTATACGCGAGCCTGGCAATGGAATTTCTATCATAATTATTAACTGACTATTCAACCAGTATGCGATATGAGTTGTACAAAATTTCAGCCTCAAATAAGCACTTTCGGGTTCTTGGTAATTTTTATAAATTTTGGTTTCCTTCCATACTACCATAAAATGCAAACTTGCTATTCGATTTACTCAATGCCTACTTTTTTCGAATGTTACAAATATGCAATTATGGGCAGTAAGGCATTGTGTCGTTTAAAAAAAAATCTTCAAAAAGTTGTTAAAAGAAACTAATTTCAAAAATGTCATCCAAAATAGCGTATTTGTCAACACTATGCAGACAGTGTGCTCATTGCCCATATGGTGCAAGACGACCGCCGAATAAACATCGCATGAAGTTCTACTTGTAATTATTTTTTTTTATTTACTTACAAAGCAGAGGCTAACTGAAAATGGCAAGGTTCTTGGCAGAGACCTAAGAACGAACTTTTAGCATATATTTGCAAGACCCGGATGATGATTTCTTTTCGAAACCTCGGATGATTTAGGGTAAGATCAACCTTTTAGTTGTTAGTGGACTCTAATAATTCCCCAAGAACTTCATCAGAACGCATTCAGTTTATAAAAATAATTGCCATAGATAACCTTTGAAATAAGCATGTATGAGACTTAGCAAAGCAGTTGATTAAGATTTAGTTCGTCGGACATAGGGGACCAGGGCACCAAACTAACTCCCCATTAAACAACGTCCATGAATTATTGGATCACAGTAGGAACTCTAGATATTCTGTTAAAAGTTCAGAATTTATGGTGCATATTCAGAAATTTAGATACAAATGGTAAAATCTGAACCTCAGCTTTGTTGAAAAGTTTCACGTGATGGTTAACAAACTCTTCAGAACTAGCGGAAAAATGTTGGAATTTGCAGTTTGAAAACTATTTAAAAAGTGGATGGATCTGGTCTAGTGGTGGTGTAGTCTCACGCCAAGGACTTGGGATCGAATTCCATCCCCGAGATAGTCACTTATAACGTTAAGGTCATAGTGACGACTTCCTTCGGAAGGAACGTAATTCCGTTGATCCCGAGATGAACTTTTTAAAGATAAAAATCTCGGTAATAAAGAGAAGAAAGGATTGTAAAGTATAACCTCTTTGTATCCTAAGAAAGCTATTTATAAAATTCGACCAAAGTTAAAATTTATTGAAAAATTCTAAAAAATATTGCGTATCTAGCTGGAAGCCATAAAATTTTAAAAGATTTCGAAGACGAATTCTTAGAAAAGCTCTCAAAAATTTTAACAATAACCCTTTAATAGTTCTTATCTGCAGGTAAAAGTAAGTTTTAATTTCTAGAACCTCTATTATACACGCTTCATATGCGTCGGCGTGGCCGGCAAATATAATTACCGAGAACCCAGCAGCTGAGATTTCGGCAAAAATCTCGGTAGGGATCCTATTCTTTGCACTTTTGATTCACTTCGGCAGTGGGATTTTTTTAAAGCTACAGAGCTCATATTTGGCCACAATATGTGTCGTACTGAAGTTACTGTAAGGTTTCAGACAATTTGGCCGAGAAAAACCCCCCCAGCCAAAGTGAATCATGGAAGTGCCCAAGTGGTTCAGCATCCTATATGTTCAATATGTCGATTATGGTACAAAATGTCAACAAATGAACCTTGACAGATTGGTTGATTTAACATTTTGTAGTTTGACGATGAAATAGATAATCTATTGCCGAAAATTTCGGCACATCATTACCGAAATTTGGTAAATGGTTTTTTTCTTGATTGCAAAAAGAATAGAAAGAAAAAAATAAATATATATATATATATATATATATATATATATATATATATATATATATATATATATATATATATATATATATATATATATATTATATATATATATATATATATATATATATATATATATATATATATATATATATATATATATATATATATATATATATATATATATATATATATATATATATATATATATATATATATATATATATATATATATATATATATATATATATATATATATATATATATATATATATATATATATATATATATATATATATATATATATATATATATATATATATATATATATATATATATATATATATATATATATTAAGATGGTTCAAAAAATTATTTTTGCTCCACACCGCTGATTTGATTCTTGATCAAATACGAAGTGTCTTCCCAAAATTTGAACTCATTTTGATGAAAACTGAGACTGCACAAGCCTTTCAAAGTTTGTATGGGAATTACTATGAGAAATGCAATCAGTTTATTAAATCGGTCATAAGGTTTGCCCATGTGTTCTTGATGATGCTATGCTGATACTGTTAGAGATTCATTTGTCAGCTACAACTTTCCCGAAGACCGTATTCAAATCTGTTGTTAGGGGCCGTCCATAAATGACGTAGCATTTTTCCACTGATTTTTTACACCCCCTCCCCCTCGTAGCATTTCGTCACAAATGCTGATACCCCCCTTGGAAAATACGTAGCATATCAAGCAACCCCCCCCCCTACATTTTTTTATTTGTTTTCCTTAGCAATTGGATTAAAACAAACATTTGGAATTCAGAAGTTCAATACAGATTTTGATATTAATTACTGACTGAAACGTAAGGATAATCTAACGAATAAATGTTTGATTTGCAGTAGCGCTCAAAAGTAATTTGGAAAACAGTTTTAAATGAACTTTTTCCTGTTTAAGTTGTTGGCTAAATTGTATTTGTTTTGCTGTTGTTACCATGAAAATGTAGTTTATAGATTGGATTGATGAAGCTAACAGTAACGAGTTAGGGTACAATAGACAACCTATAACGAAACAATTAAATACTGAAAATAATCTTTCTTCAAATTACCGAATTAGTAAGTAAAATTGAATGATAGAACAATTTCGATAACACTTGAACCTGTTGTCCAGGCTTTTCGTTCAAGTTTTATTCAGGCTATTCCATCAAGAGCACTGATATATTAAAACAAATCGATGAGTTGATTGGGTGGAGATCTTCTGCAACATTGAAAGCATAATTCACGGAATGAATATCTTGTTTTAACCCGTATAGGCCTGAGTGGAAGCAAATATACTGAAACCCTGACCGCTCAGAGAATTCTAAACGGATTCAAATGATTTTTTGTCAGTTCACTGGCCCACATATCTAGTTTCTAGAAGTGGCCAGAGGAACTCGGAAATATTCCTGTGGCTGGAGCTATTCCGGTGAGTCACTGGGTCAAGTCGGGTAAACAAGGGCTATTTTTTGGGACACGCTATGTTACCTTTATTTATTTGCAATGACAATCATTTTAATTTGCAGAAATCATTAAGATCTGATATTCAACATTATAAATGAAGAGTTTTGCACCGCTTAAAATATACAGGATGTGGCCATCCGGACCATGATGCCCGTGATGCCCGGAAGAACCGGCTATAGATTTGTTGGATACTAAACCGTTTCAATACTCGAAAAGTAGAAATCAAACGTAATTGTGCACTAAAATGCGTCCCCATAAGCTAGGCACAGATGTTAAGATACAAATTGGTCACTTTATCGTAAGTTTGAGGCGTCCCGGGTGCCGAAAATGGTTATTTGTAGGATTAATCAAATGCAAAACTCATAGTTATCCAGTTCAATCGCTTCTCAAAAGGTTTACACTGATGCAATTTTCTTAGAATTCCGTCATATAGTGGCCACATTATAGCTGATTCCGGAAATTATCTGTGACTTAATATTTGCCTACCTCTAGGGGCACAAACGCACAGCACCCTTCTCACCCGACCTGACCCAGTGATCCACCGGAACAACTATGACCACAGGAATATTTCCGCGTTCCTCTGTCCACTTCTAGAAACTAGATATGTGTGCCAGTATACTGACAAAAAATCATTTGAATCCATTAAGAATTCACTGAGTTGTGAGGGTTTTAGTATTTTTGCTTTCACTCAGGCCTACACGGGTTAATGTAATATTTGCCAAAGCGAACATATGTTTTTTTAGAAATAAGCTCTAACAGAAAATATGAATGAAACTAAAACTTCCTTTCCAAGTCGTTAAAGCCTTGATTTGCAATTAATTTATTTATTTAAAAATAATTTATTAATACGGGAATATAATGTTCACATAATTATTTTAAGCATTAAACAAATCTGTTTGATTGCACTACAGAAAATCTAAAATTTCTAAGAATTTTTTCAATCTTGTCATATGAATGTCTTGAAGCTGAATCATCATTTTGGAACCCAACTTTAGTCAAACAAAGAAAAAAGAAGTTTGATAAAAAAATAATTGTGAGCCATTTTTTTCAGCGCCTCTCATTTTACCGACGGGATTCAAAATGCTACGTCCACTAGTTAGGACCCCTCCCTCCTCCTCGTCAAACATCGTCACAAATTCGTGAAGACTTCCCTCCCCCCTCAAAAGCTTCGTCATTTATGGACGACCCCTTAGAAATCTTGTGCTTTTCCGTTTGAATCAAATAATAGCATCACGGCAGAATGAACCATGGGGGGTACATGGGTAAAAATTTGATCCTTGGCACTTTCGATCGGCAAAAACGTCAAAGGGTCACACTTTTTAACACTATGGTTTTTCTTGTCTGACATTTCGGAAGGGATACGGGAAACAAAATACACCCAAAATTTGCGTTCTACCCCTTGGCTGTGACAAACTTTCGAACACCAAAAACATTGTTGTTTGGACTTAAACCAATGAAAAACAATTTAAAAATTTAGTAAACATTTCGAGCACATGTTGGTTTCTGAAGCTCTGATGTTTTGGTTTTAACAGATGTGCTTTATCGAAATTCAGTAAATGCCGTTTTTTGCAATATGAGAAACATCCGTATTTCCAAAGACAAAAGTCAGTTTAATATTAATCGGATATCCCTTCTAGTCAATTACTAAATCACCCAAAAGACATTAATCACCTGATGGATAATTTTTCACTTGTTCTTCTCTCGATTGTAATTTAATTACCCATGCAATTTTCTCACTGTAAAAACTACAGGAGCGGTCCCATCGAATACCTTCGTTACCTGCATCATTTTTCATTCTCAAATTACAAGCACAGTTTGTTTTACATCCCATACCATTCCTCTTCACGCAAGCAGCACTTTATTCATTGTTCAATATGTATCTGCCCACAGCGCAAACCGGTGACACGCAGACACTGCATGTGTACTTACCGAACCATGGCTTCCGCATGATCCGGTTCGACGAGGCATCTGATGTCCGGCAGATAATTAATCTGATCGTGAACTCAATGTCACCCGGACACAAAACGAACCCGCAGAGCTATGCGCTTCGATTGCGGCACGTTCTCACAAAAGAGGTCCTCTGGATGCCACCCGATACCTCCATGTCCCAGGTGATGGCCCACATCTTCAACCCTACCTGTAGCAATGCAGATTGTCCCAATGTGGACAAAAGTACAATTGCTAAGAAGATTCAGCAAAAGACTAGCGGTGTCGTTGGCCATGCGAACACCGTATGGAAGGCTGAGCTCCGTGTACGCTACATACCAAAAAGCTTGAAGGAACTGTTCGAAAAAGACAGAACCACTTGTCACTTTTACTTTGACCAAGTCAAACAGGACTACATCCAGTCAAATATACCGAACATAGATCAGGATATTGCAATACAGCTGTGCTGCTTGGGTATCAGGCATTACTACAAAGACACGAACCATTCTTCCAACGACCGGAAACAACACCTTGAATATATCGAGAAAGAAATGGGTTTTAGCAACTTCATACCGAAATCTGTGATAGATACCATTAAGCAGAAGAACCTGAAGAAACTAATCCAGGCCGGCTATAAGAAGGTCTACAGCTACTCCGAGATGGAATACATGCTCAAGTTCTTCGATCTGCTGAGGACACAGTACACGTTTGACCAGGAGCAGTTCAACGTACAATTGAGCAGTGTATGGAACATTCGGGTTGATCTGATCATTGGGCCTCACGTGGGCATATCTTACTCCGTTAATCCTCAGGCGCCACCAACCAAGGTAACCGACTTTGAAAGTATTGAACGGATAACGACTAGCGTAGTGTCTTCTTCGCTGACCAAAAGCGATCACCAACCCAAGCAGCAGGGCTTGAAAAATTCCAAAGACCAACCAGATCTCACCAGTTCCTGCGGTAGCGGCAGTGGAAGCAGTGAAAAGAAGGATAAGAAGGGGATCTCCTGCTCATGCAGCGAAATCAAAACACAGCTCAGGATCAAAGTCAACGTGAACAGTGAAGACCTGGCGATCACTTGTGATGGTATTAAGACTTCAGAAAGTATAGCCGATCTAGTCGATGGTTACTGTAGGTTATTTAACAATACTGATATTAGCTTATGGGATCGTACCGTGATACCAAAATCTACTCCGAGTAATAGCGCTACAAATTCATTAGAGAAGAGTCATTTGAGGAAGATGACTGATTCGCAGTCGTCTGAGAAGCAAGACTCAACGCGATCAAGTAGCGATAAACTGAACAATTCGGTTCACAATGACCTGGAAGCCAGCACTAGTTCCAACAACAAACCGACCCTGAATGAGGACTATGCTGAACTGGGAATGTGCGACGAAGAAGGAGATTATTCTACTCCGGCGGCTCGGAACTACGAGCTCGATCGCAACCACATTACTCTGAACGAAATAATCGGAGTAGGACAGTTTGGAGACGTGCATATTGGTTCCTGTCGGCTGCCGAGCAAATCGACGCTAGTCAATAAGTTGAACCAATCGTTGACCTCGGAGTTTGATGAACTTTCGCTGTCTGGTGAAAATAATAATTCCGAAGTACAACAGAAGAGCGGACACATTCAAGTAGCGGTAAAGACATGCAAGGCGGACGCTGATTTGGCTACGTCAGAAAAGTTCCTGGAGGAAGCATGTAAGTTATTCAAATGAAACATTGACGTTGTAGTAGTACATGTGTTTTTATTCGACTCTTCAACAGATATTATGCAGAAATTTGAACATCCTCACATCATCAAACTGATCGGTATCTGTAGCGGGTCTCCGATCTGGATTGTTATGGAGCTGGCCCGGCTAGGCGAATTGAGGGCCTATCTCAAAAAGAACGGTTCCAAGTAAGTTACTTTCGCTTTCCCTTCTTTTTACCAGCTTTCTTCTTTGGAATTTCTGGTTCCGGTTGCCGATCGAAACCCAGGGCAATACGCGTTTCTAGAACCTTTGAACTAGGCATCGGCGCATATAGCATGCCAACCGGGCCCGTGCGATGGATCGCAAAAAGTCGTCTCTGGCCAGCTGTCGGTAACTTGATGGCGCGCGTACGGCAGGGTAGAAACCGGCTTCCCTTAATTCCCGTTTGGCTCTCGAACAGATCGCCATAACCCCAAGTGCTAACTTCTCGCCTCGGTGGAGCTGGGCGGCGAGTTTTGATCGGGATTGGCGCTTCCGCCCCGGGAACCAGTTTTTCCACGTAGAAAAAGCAATCCTCTTCCGGATAATAACGAACCATTTTGCGATGTCAATTTTCAGACTTAAGCTGGGAACGCTGCTTTTGTATTCCTATCAACTGTCGACGGCACTCAGCTATCTGGAGTCGAAGAAATTCGTTCACCGTGATATCGCCGCTAGGAACGTGCTGGTTAGCTCTCCGACATGTATCAAGGTGAGATTTTTTGACGGTTTCTTTTTATATACTACTTAAAATTTAAGAAGACTTAAAATTTTGAGACATGCTTGGCCGAAAGAAAATTACTTAATGAAAATTCGTTCTACATGAGCTACTTTGATGTTCTTCACAGCTTGCCGATTTTGGACTCTCAAGATGGGTTGAAGATCAGTCGTACTACACGTCTACCAAAGGAATGCTGCCGATCAAGTGGATGGCCCCGGAATCGATCAATTTCCGGCGGTTCACCACAGCCAGTGATGTTTGGATGTTCGGTAAGTTTTCATTTAACGATATATGCACAGACAAACAAACGTAACATTCGTAACATTTTTATGGTAAATCTAAATAATAGCGCACGAATTTTAATATTCCGTAGCTGCCCGACTCGTGCCAATCCTATGGCTTTTGTTCGAGTTTGATGCACTACCACCACATACAGCTATCCCTATTTGCTTGAGTCCAGAGGTGCAGTTGAAGCAAACTGGTCGTCTCTTTCATTCACAATTTTTCGAATGCACTAAGAGACTTGACGTCATGTCTGCAATCGCACAAGAACATCGAAGGAATGAAAGGGATTAGGTACTAGCTTTTTTTTAACCGCACCTCTGGATTTCGGACAATTGCTAAAATGAAACTGAGCATGGCAAGTTGAATAAGTTTTGGAGGACACTTGGATCGGCAATGTACGGGAGCCCCTTGATTATACCTTATGTTTGATACGGCTAGGTTTAGAGTGGGTCGAGGGACCCGGGAAAACCGTGGTACCGAGTCTCCTCATAGATAAATGCGGTCGTAATGTAGATTCTTAAACAAATTCTTAAATTCTCAACAAGTCTCTGAAGATATTTGCTTAAGAATTTAGAGAATTCCAAAAGAGTTCCATTAAAATATTTATTGCAATTCTGTTCTGTTTTGGGAGGCGTCTGAATATCTCAGCCTCTTCATGCCATAGCTTCTTGTTCTACATGCGTTGTGAAACCCGGATCTAACACAGGCTGGCGATTGGTAATCGTAACGTCCAGCGATTGTAGAGGAAGCAGCAGAATCAACTAGTGTCTTACCGTCAGACGGGGCTACTTTTGATTCCGGGGGCTACTTTGGACACTCACGTTTTGGATTTATTTCCAGCATAATTATTAATCTGAGGCATTTTGTGTCTTCAGCACTTTTATTAACCAATTTATATTCAACAATCAGGCATGAATATTTTTTGGAACAACATTGTTATTGTTGACAGGATGAACAAGAAAATATATCAAAAAAGTCCAAACAAATATTCACAGGCTACAAAACATTTGCTATGTAAACATTGTATGAATTTCCAACATATCGTGGAAAGTTGTTGGGAACATCACAAAACTATCGAATCGTCATGATTCAAAGAAATTTGTGATAAATTTATGGTACCATGACCCCACAGTTATGGATCAAATAGTGTGGAGCCCAACCTATAAAATTCAATAAAACGACATGGAAAACGTAAAATTGTATTTTAAAAGCACGAAATGAATCGTTTCAAATTGGAACTTCGGTTAGTGAACTGTTTTGAGTGTAATATTTACATAGGACTGCATAAAAATTAAAAATTGTATCGGTTTCTGAAAACCATATTATGGATCAATTTTCATATTATGGATCAAATTGTGACATATTACGGATCAGTGCGCAAAATCAAGAGATTTTCAACTCAATGCATCTGTATTGCATGATTTAGCGAAAGTTAACAATGTGTTACATATTACTGCAAAAAAAAGGCAGAGTTAGAGCTGGAAACAATGGTAAAATGCCCTTTTTTGTGATACTGCATTGCAGTAACTGAGACATGAACTGTTTTCGCTCCACACCAAGTTTTCCACCCATTTTTGTCGGCTAAAAAATGAAATTGACAAACCTTGATGTTTTATTAGTTTTATCCTTAGTGTTATTGTCTGAAAATGTCGAATCTGCTTAAAATGGCAGAAATCTACATTCTTTGGAAGTGATCCGTAACCGTGGTAAACAATCATTTCCTGGTCCATATTATGGATAACTAGTTAGAAGTGCTAATATTCGGTATTTAAAATCAACAATCAAGAAAAATGTTTTCTAAAGATGAATTTATACTAAATCGAAGAGACGAGTATGTTTTATGCTATTACATTTGAATTTTACCACCTGTGGGAGCTTATGAATGCTGACGGCACTTCTTACAGAAAACGACCATATAATGATAGCTGTGTGGTACCAACTAAACATTTGTCAACTACACCGTTATTTAGCAGTTGAATGTTGTGCTTACCATTACAAATGATAGAAGACAAATAGTATAACATGGGAAAAATATGTTTTACGTCAACGTTTATGTTTTGAGCGAGTTATCCGATGTTGAACGCCAAAGTGATCCGTCACTGTGGGTGATCCGTAACTGTGTGGGCATGGTACCTTTACAATTTTCTAAATTATGTACAGTATTGGAAAAAACATTTGCAACTTTTTCGATTTTCCATACAAAATGACCAACTTTGGTAAGCTATATCTCAGTTATTTATGGACCGATTTGAATGAAATTTTGGCAAAACATCAGACATAACTTGAATTTTAACATATATTTTTGAATGATTTTTCCAATCACAAACTTTCCGAAGCGTCTGCGGAAATTCTTCCGGAAAATCGTTCAGCAATTCCTTTATCATTTTCATTGGAAGTTTTTTCGGAAGCTTCTCTTCTAAAATTTCCTCCAAAAATTATCCTTGGGACTGTTTTGGTAGTTCCGGTTACTCCAAAACTTCCCGTAGAAGTTACTACAGAAGGTCCTGTAGTAGTTCCTCCAGAAATTCATGTAGGAGTTCCTCTGGAATTTACTGTTGAAGTTTCTTCGACAGTTACTGCAGATGTTGCTCCGGAAGTTGTTGTAGGAGTTCCTACGATAGATTCTGTAGTAACTCCTCCGAAAGTTTTTGTAGGAAGTTCGTTATGGAATTCCTTCGGTACTTCTTGTAGCAGTTTCCTCGGAATTTCCTACAGTAGTTTCTCTGGAAGTTTTTGTAAATTTTTTTTGTTGGAAGTTTCTGTAGAAATTCCTCTGAAAGTTCCTGTAGGAGTTCCTCCGGAAGTTTCAGTAAAAGTTCCTCCAGAAGTTCCAGTAGTTCCTCCAAAAATTCCTGCACGAGTTTATTCGGATGTTCCTATAGAAGTTATTTCGGAAGAATCTCTGGAAGATCCTACAGGAATTCCTCCAGAAGCTCGGAACTTCTTGTAGCAGTTCCTTCGAAATTTCTTATACAGTGGTACCTCCATGAGTCTGTTACGACCGAGAACTGATACGACTGCGAAATAGTACACTTGGCGTTTCGGAATCAATAGTTAGCATATACGTCTTTACCATAGGGCTTTCAACTTAACACTGAGTGCTATTCTTTATTTGGCTCTCGGTTGAAGAGATGAGCACATTTGCTCATCTCTCCTCTCATCTCCCCCTTTAAATTATTATAACCTATTTACAATGTTTGTTTCTACATTTCATCAATAGCATTTGCATTATGACAATATATTGCAATTCACGTTATTTCATTGTTTAACTTAAAGTTTATAAAGTTCATTTTCTTATTCATTTAGACTAATTAGAATACATGCAAAAAAAAATCATAAGAGTTTGCTTATAATTACATATTATTATTTTTTTTGCTTCTTTTTCTTCAACAACTGTCCAACATTTAAGTTTTTGTATTTTGATTTGTAAATCCTTGCTGACCTACGTAATACTTGATTTGAAACAGATTTTGTTGTTTTTTTGCTCTATTTCCGTTCTTTTTTTGATTTTACAGTTGTTGCTACTGAGGGTTTGTCATGCAATTTTTGTTCTTGTTCATTTTTATTACTATTTTTCAAAACAAATGGTTTTTGAAGAATTTTTTTCAATTGGTTTCTATGAACTTTACGATTTTCCCCTTTTATATCAATTACATATGTCATATTGGATAATTGTTTGACGACTTTTGCTTCCGTACTATATGCTCTGCCGTTTGATTTGTATGTGTAAATAACCATGTTATTAGCTTTTAAATCGTTTTTTGCCTCAGATTGTACTACTTCACCGAATATTGATTTTTGCTTTCTAATTCCTGTTATTTGAGAGCGTGGAATAAAAGAAAAAATACGTTCATTGGGTATTATATTATCCTCTGTCGTAGGTGTTTGATGATGGTGGAACAGGAATTTGCTGATTTCATGATCGATCTGTAATGATGAACAAGAATCGTTCTCTCTTATTAGCTTCCCCAAAACAGCTTTTGTGGTTTGTACTGCCCTTTCTGCTAATCCATTGCTCGCTGGGTGATATGGAGGACATAATATATGTTCAATGTTTCGCGCTTCGCAAAACTTTTTGAAGCCGAAACTATTGAACGGAGGCCCATTATCACTTACAATAGTAGTTGCAAAACCAAAAATGGTGAAAATGCTGTCGAGCTCATGCGCGACGTTATCTGCGTTTGTTTTGGACATCCTACGAATTTCTATCCAACGTGAATAAGCATCGACTAGTATCAAAAAAATTCGATTAAATTTATGAAAAAAATCAACGTGTACTCGCTCAAAAGGTTTCTTAGTTATAGGCCAATTTCCGTATACTCGTGGTGTTCTGTCAATTCCTAAGATTTGGCATTGTTTGCAAGATCCAACATAGTTTTCTATATCAGTTCCACACCCATCCCAATACAAGCACTTGCGAGCAATTTGTTTCATCTTTTGGATTCCACGATGATTAGCGTGTAACAATTGAAGAGATGGTATTTTAAGTGCGTTTGGGATTACTATCCGTTCGCCAAAAATAAGACATCCGGATTCTACATCTAGTTCATGCCGCTTTGCGAAAAAATGTTTCACTAATCTATCTTTTATGCTGTTTGGCCACCCATTTTGGACGTGATTTAAAACTTTTGAGAGAACCGTGTCTTCCATTGACTTTTCCGCAATAATTTTAGAGTTGATATTGATTTTCTGATCATCAATTAAGTAATTCAAACAATTGAATGAGCTTCGCCGACTTTCTTCTAAATCCGCCAAACTCATATCTTGGTCTATTGGCAATCTTGACAAGCAATCAGCTATTTGATTTTCTCTACCCGAAACGTGTGACAATTTGAAATCGAATATAGATAGCCGTAGGAAATACCTTTGTAGTCTTGTGGCAATAACAGAAGGTCCTCCCTTTTTATTATTGAATATACCCAATAAAGGTTTGTGATCCGTAATTATTGATACTTTTTGACCTAAAACGTATTTATAAAATTTTTCCATTGCAAAAACAATTGCCAATGCTTCCCTATGCAATATTGGATATTTCTTTTCAGCATTAGACAATCGACGAGAAATAAAAAATACAGGCATTTCCCTGTTGTTGATTTTGTGGCTGAGGATTCCAGAGATTCCATCGTCACTTGCATCGCATGTCACTGTGATGGGCTTCAACGGATCGAAATGTGTAAGTACTTGAGCACTACATATAGCTGTTTTGCTCAGTTCAAAAACGTTCTTACATTTTGCGTCCCAACACCATTTAGTATCTTTTTTTAACAGGTCGTACAAAGGTGAAAGAATTAAGCTCAATTTAGGAACAAATTTTGTATAGAATGTAATCATGCCGAGAAATGTTTTGAGTTGTGTTTTTGATTTTGGCTCTGGCACGGCCGTAATCGCCCTCACTTTCTCCGGATTAGGCGATACTCCCGCCTCCGACAGAATGTGACCCAAATATTTCACATGGGAAACAAACCATTTGCATTTTTCGGCATTTATTTTAACATTATGCTCTTTCAGCCTATTCAGTACGACTTTGATGGAAGCTAATAATTCTTCGTCCGTCTTTGCCCAAATCAGTATGTCATCGATGTAAGCCTGAACGTTGGGGATGCCTTGTAGAATTTTATCCATGACCGATTGGAAAATTGTGGCTGCTGGTTTTACTCCGAACGGTAATCTACGATACGCATACAAACCTTTATGAGTGTTTATTACCATTAACTTCTTAGAAGCTTCTGATACTACCAGCTGTTGGTATGCTCCTCTCAAATCGATAAGAGCAAAATTGTTTTGCTCCGCTCTTATTCGTAATCAACTCATCTATAACCGGGAGAGGGTAATGATGTGTAATAATGTGGGGGTTTATCGTTTTGGATCCATCCATACAAATTCTAATATTTTTTTTATTTGGTTTTACTACGACTACTATAGGCGATGCCCATTCCGCATACTCTACCTTCTCAAAAATGCCTTTAGACTCCAAATCATCTAAATGTGAACTCACCATTTCACGGTGTTTGAATGCTACAGTGTATGGCTTATGAACAATTGGTTTGGCCTGATCATCGATCCTAACGTCCACTATTACATTCTTAATTGGTTCGGTAAGATCATCATCGAACACAGATGCAAAATCTGATTTCAATTGCTTTACTGTGCGATCTCTTTTTGCCTCATGGAGAGAATTGAGCGAAAAAATACTTCTCCAGTGTGGCCAAATTGCATTAAGCCAATCTCTTCCCAAGAGAGATACAAAATTTTTGGGAGATTTGATCACCAAGAGTGGTAATGTTAAAACTCTCTCCTGCAGTTTTACTCGAACTATAATTTTACCCACTACACTCACAGTATCGCCGGAGATTACAAAAAAGTTTCGTCTGTCCTTCATTAGCGAACACTTACTAAACCTTTCTTTATATGTATTAAAAGAGCAAATAGTCGCGCATGCGCCCGTATCGCACTCCATCAACAAATTTCCCCCGTTTACATTCAATTCCACAAAAGCTGGTTTTGAGTCATCTGACTTACCTAACAACACGTTGTTCATGTAGTTAGATTGTTGCTCTTCATCTGACGGTTCTTCAACTGATTGGTCATCTTCGCTATCAGTTTCACCTGCTAAGCTCATCTTCAAATCTTCCATCGCAGCAGACAGCTGATTAATTCGATCTTCGAAGGCTCGTTTCCTATTCGAACCACTCCTTGGATGTTGTGCTCCATAACGCGGTTTCTTGGCCTTTGGAAACGTGCAGTGGTAGGACAAATGTCCTTTGTTGTAGCAGTTATAGCACACCGTGTCTGAACTGACTTTTTTGATTCCCTCCGTAGCTTGAGATTTCCTTCTGCGTTTTTCCACCCCATGCACTATCGTCAAATTTTCCCGGTTTCACTACATTCTTGATGCGCGCTGAGCTCATCGGTCCCACATAGTTCACATGTTCAACACATTGCTTAGACATTTTTCGCGACTCCTGAGCCGCTATCTCGATCGTCTTAGCCTTTTCCAGAAGTTTGGCTAGATTTAAGCTGTGATCTGCATCTCGTAACATCGACTCTCGCGTTTTATCATTTCTTATACCCGCAACGAACACCGACTGTACTAGTGTAGCCTCTGTTTCAGCACTAACACTACAATGTTCCACAATGTTCTGCAAATCTATAGCAAAATCATCTAGTGATTCGCCTTCTTCTTGCTTACGTGTTATTAAACGGTGCCGTTCGGCAAACACGTTTTTATTCTCTTCATGCAAAATTTTGAACTTTTCTACTATTTGCGCATATGTTTTATTCACAATGTTATCCGGTTTGAAGCTTCCAATAATACGATTGGCCGTTTCTTGGCCCACACTTGTGATGAACTCTAGCGCTTTCTCGTCATTAGGAGTTTTATTCAACGCAAAAAATATATCCACAGTTTGCAAGTACGAGCTTACATTTAACCCCGGCACATACACAGGAAATCTTCCTTTTGTTCTCTTCTCCATTGCACCAACCACTTTACTGCCACTTTCTTCAGCAAACGACATCTTACAACCACGCTACTACTGACACCACCGAAGTCGCGGAAAATACTCGCTTTAGCTCGCGAATTGAACACCCAACTATGTTCTTATCAATTTTTAACCTTCGTCGCCAGAATTGTTACGACCGAGAACTGATACGACTGCGAAATAGTACACTTGGCGTTTCGGAATCAATAGTTAGCATATACGTCTTTACCATAGGGCTTTCAACTTAACACTGAGTGCTATTCTTTATTTGGCTCTCGGTTGAAGAGATGAGCACATTTGCTCATCTCTCCTCTCAGAGTCGATGTTCCATGACTCGATATCGACTCATGGAACCATACTAAAAACAAAATTTCATGGTTGCTATGATGGTCCCTAGAAGCAGCTTTCCAAAGGATAGCTATTCCATGACTCGATATTTCCATGAGTCGATGGTCCCTTCAATATCGACTCCTGGAGGTTTCACTGTAGTAGTTCCTTTGGAAGTTGTTGTAGGAGTTCCTCCAACAGTTCCTGCAGGAGTTCCCGTATTAGTTCCTTCGAAAGTTTTTGTAAGATCTCCTGTAGAAATTCCTCCAGAAGTTCTTGTACGATTTCCTCCGAAAATTCCTGTACGAGTTTATTCGGATATTCCTATAGGAGTTATTTCGGAAGTTTCTCTGGTAGTTCCAGCAGGAGTTCCTCTGGAAATTCGCGTAGGTGTTCCTCCAAAAGTTTTTCTGGAAAATCTTATAAGAGTTCCTCCGAAAGTTCTTGTAGTGGTTTTCCCAGAAGTTCCTGAAGTAATTCCTCTAGTAACTTCTACCCGTAGAAGATACTCCAGAAGGTCTTCTAGTAGTTCCTCCAGAAGTTCCTGTAGAAGTTCCTCTCGAAGTTACTGTTGAAGTTCCTCCGTAAGTTTCAATAATAGTTCCTCCGAAAGTTCCTGTAGGAGTTCCTACGAAAGTTTCGAAAGTAGCAACTCCTCCGGAATTTCATTTAAGAGTTTCTTAGGAAGTTCTTGTTGAAGTTCCTTCGGAATTTCTTGTAGCATTTCCTTCGGAATTTCCTATAGTAATTCCTCTGTAAGTTGTTGTAGGAGTTCCTCAGGAAGTTCCTGTAGAAGTTCATTCGGAAGTTCCGATAGGAGTTCTTCTGGAAGTTCCTGTAAGATGTTCCTGCAGAAGTTCCTGTACGATTTCCTCCGAAAATTACTGTACGAATTTATTCGTATGTTCCTATAGGAGTTATTTCGAAAGTTTCTCTGAAAGTTCGTGCAGGAGATCCTCCGGAAGTTAATGTAATTGTTCCTTCAGAAGTTCCTGTAGGAGTTCCTTTGCTTGTTCTTGTAGGAGTTTCTCTGGAAGTTCCTTCAGGGGTTCCTCCAAAAGTTCATGTAGGAGTTCTTCTTGAAGTTCCTGTAGAAATTCCTCCGGAATTTTCTGTAGGAGTTCTTCCGGAAGTTCCTCAAGAAGTTCCTGTACGATTTCCTCTGAAAATTCATGTACGAATTTATTCGAAATTTCCTATAGGAGTTATTTTGAATGTTTCTCTGGAAGTTCACGCAGGAGTTCCTCCGGAAGTTAGTACAGGAGTTCCTCCAGCAGGTCTTGTTGGATTTTATCCAAAAGTTCCTGTAGGAGTTCCTCCAGAAGTTTCCGAAGAAGTTCAGCCAGAAGTTCATGTAGGAGTTTCTCTGGAAGTTCCTATAATAGTTCCCCTGGAAATTCTTGTAGGAGTTCCTCTGGAACTTCCTGTAGGAGTTCCTACGCATGTTCTTGTAGGATTTTTTCTGGAAATTCCTTCAGGGATTCCTTCGCAAGTTCCTGCTGGAGTTTCTGTTGTTCCTTCGAAAGCTCCAATGGGAGTTCCTCTGGCAGTTTCTGTAGAAATTCTTCCGGAAGTTCCTGAAGGAGTTCTTAGGGAAGTTACTGTAAAAATTCTTCCAGAAGTTTCTGTACGATTTCCTCTGAAAATTCCTGTACAAATTTATTCGGATGTTCCTATAGAAGTTATTTCGAAAGTTTCTCTGGAAGTTCCTGCAGGCGCTCCTCCGGAAGTTAATGTAGGAGTTTCTCCAGAAGTGCTTGTTGGATTTCCTCCTGTATTTCTTGTAAGAGTTCCTCTGGAGGTTGCCGTAGAAATTCCTCCAGACGTTTCTGTATGAGTTCCTCTGAAAGTATCTGCGAAAGTTCTTTCTAGAAGTTCTTTCGAAAGATCCTCTAGGATTTTTTTCCAAAAGATCCACTAAGAGTTCTTCTAGAACTTGCGGTAGAGTTTATCCCGAAAGTTTATCTCCGGAATCTTCCGGAAGTTCCTTTTGGATTTCTTCCGGAAATTTTATAAAAGTACCTCTAATATTTCATCTGGAAGTTCCTCACAAAGTTTCTCTAAGAATTACTTCACAAGTTCCTCTGTAAACTTTTTTAGGAGCTCGTTCGGATGCTCCTATAAATTTCTCCTGAAGTTTTCTATGGGAGTTCCGCTAGCAAACCTTCCAGAAGTTCTTGTAGATGTTTCTTTGAAAATTCCTTTGAGTTCCGCAACGAATTCATCTGGAAGTTTCCTTAAGAGTGACTTTAGAATTTCATCAATGACATCCTCCAGAAGTATCTCCAGTTCTGTAGTTCCTCCGGAGCTTTCTCTTATGTTTCTTCTGAAAATTCCTATGAGTTTCCTTCAGAGTTCCGCCACAAGTTTCCTAAGGATTTACTTCAGAATATCGAGTAGGAGCTCCTCCAGAGAATTCTTCCTGGATAGTGTTCTGGGAATTCGAAGGTTTGTCAAGGAGTTCCTCCTGAAGTTTCTCTAATTCTCTAATACTTAGCTCTTCACGGTTTCTTCTGGAAAAATCTCTAAAAGTTCCTCCGGAAGCTCACCTGAAAGTTTCTCTGCAAGTAATCTTAGAAATTCGAGCCCCGACACGAGTACTCCCTGAAGTTCAGCTAGGAGTTCCTCCAGATGTTCCACAAGAAATTCCTCTGGAAGTTCCGATACGGGTTTCTCCGAAAACTTTCCCAGGAGCTCCTCCAGAAATTAACCTATGAGTTTCTTTGACAGTTTAGCTAACAGTTTCTTCGTTCCTGTAGAAGTTCCTTTAGGTGTTCACCCGGAAGTACAGCTAGTAGTTCCTACGGCAATTCGTTTGAAAATTCTTTTAGAAGTTCATCTGAAATATCTTGAAAATTCCTTAAGAATTTGCACCTGAAAAAATAATCAGGAAGACCCTTGTACAAAACTCCAGGGGAATACGAGAATTCTGGAATGAATTCCCTAAGATGTTCACTGAAGAATTTCATTCAGGATATCCCCAGGACATATTATCCCTTACTCATTCCTGAAAAACAACTTCAAAATTCCTGGATGATTTTTGGGAATAATTACCTGAAGACCTTTTAGAGTACTTCTTTACAGGAAATCCAAAAGTAATTTCCTGAGAAAATTCTGACTTTACGCCCCGAAATGCCCCAAAATGATTCACAGAGAAAATCCAATAGGAAATGCTGAAGTAATTCTCAGGCGAGAAAAAATCGTGAATAATTGCTGTTGGAACTTCCAAAATTGTTGCTCTGGATTTTTTTAGAAAAATTCCCAAAAAATTTCACTGCAGAAATTACTGAGAGGATTCCTTATTAAATTCACGAAAGATATTTGTAAATAAATTTTGAAAAGGTCGCGAGGAATACTTGAAAGCATTCTCGGAGCGACGTTTGAAAGAATCTCGGAGGAGTTTTGAAGAAATTCGTAAAGAAACTAGCAGAGTAGTTCCTTGAAGCATTCCCGTAGTAATACCTGAAATTGTTTCCAAATGTTTCCATGAAGAATTTGTGAAGTAATTCGCTGCAAAGTTTTCTGGAATAGTTCCCAGAAAATCCCCGTAATGTTTGCTGAAAAAAAGCGACGGTTAATTCACGAAGTTATTTCAATGGTGCCCTTTAGAAAGCTCGGAGTGGTTCCTCGATAAATTATCGAAGGAATTCCTAAAGAAAATCTCTAAAGAAATTCGTGGAGTGGTTTTAAGAGAAAATCTCGGAAGAGTTTTTGGGTGATTTTTTAGAAAAATAAAGAGGAAATTTATCGATTTCCGGAACATACTCGTCAAACTCGTTCCGAAAATACCCATATTGCATAAGTTTCCATGGGTTTTTGCAAACCTCAAGTCACTATATTGCGCTCTGATCCATCATTTTGGATTCCAATATAACGTCAAACATCAATTTCCGACATCCTTTCAAACCTGCAAAACCATCCTACATAGAAACCGCGCTGATGAAATACGTTGTAGATTGGGGGATAGCTCTCAAGTAACATTGGTAGCTGAATAACAGCTTGTTCAACTAAAATTTTTATACAGCCTCTTTTCAGATGAATAAACTGTTATTGGGCGTTGATGTTCACGCGACTAACTTTAAAATTGATATTTGTCCTAGCTGTTACGTCTGTTTGTCT
The DNA here is from genome assembly GCF_002204515.2 of Aedes aegypti. Classification (NCBI taxonomy): domain Eukaryota; kingdom Metazoa; phylum Arthropoda; class Insecta; order Diptera; family Culicidae; genus Aedes; species Aedes aegypti. The sequence goes on from NC_035109.1 coordinate 246,581,533, forward strand.
GTGCTATAGGTTTAGTGTATACATTAATACTAAATTTACTGTTATACTTTAGGCGTTTGCACCTGGGAGATTCTGATGCTTGGAGTTAAGCCCTTCCAAGGAATCAAAAACTGTGATGTGATTGGAAAGCTGGAGAACGGAGAGCGCCTCCCGTTGCCGCCGAACTGTCCCCCGCGGTTGTACTCGTTGATGTCACAGTGTTGGTCCTACGAGCCCCATAAGCGACCGAACTTCAAGAATATCAAGGAAGTTCTATAGTAAGTTTTATGAAGTGTTTGAATGAACTAGGAAAACTCTAATTTTTAACATTTTCTTTCACAGTGAAATACTCACAGAAGAACGGCATAGCGATTGCGAAACAATGCGTCGTGAGAATCGACGCGTTGCCGCTATGTCGTGGGGAGCAGGTGATGATGTAGCACCTCCCAAGCCAGCACGTGGTCCAATGGTAGGCGGTAAGTGTCTTAATTAAATTATATGATTTAAACTTTAATTATATTCCTGGCATGGATGCTCACTCATATAAATGAATCAATCTTGTTATTATCTTCAGCAGGCGACGGTTCCCAGCAGGGGCTTGGTGCCCCGCAGACCTACATCATTGCTCGAGATCCAGCCGTACTAGCAGCCCTGATGCGTGAGAACGAACAACGCGGAGTTAATCCATCGTCTTACACAACGCCCGCTTCGGTATTTAACACATTAGCTGTAGATATAGACCCTAGCGCACAAAATAATACTGATAACGTCACAATTCCGAAAGAACCTGTTGCTACGGGAAATATACCTCTTAAAACCGTTCCTCTGCCCGCTACCGAGCTGCTCAAACTCGATCCTGTCGTTGACGAAGCTAATAACCAAACCGACGCTATGCAATCCGAGCATAACTCCAGTGCTCCATCTTCACTGGAAGTTGAAAACCAAAATTCTCTCGTAACTTCACCTTCAACCAGTACCCTGGTGCCCTCTGCCGAAGGCGACGCCGTCTCCGAACCAACACCCAGTGGAACAGAAACCCTGGAACGCTATAAATGTCCCCAAGATCTCCAATCCTCAAATAATAACTCAATCCCCACTAACCAACCACTGCAAAATCCATCTTTCCCTATCCCCTGCGAAATCATCAACGCTCTTACCCAGCAAACCCATTCCATTGAACCAACCTACAAAGCGCTCCAGAAGAGTCAAGCCAACAGCATGAACCCAACGCAGATGAATAACAATAATTTTATGCATTCCAATGCTCCCCACCAGCAGCAACAGTTCTATGCAATGCATTCCCAGCAGCAGCCAGGTAACCTGGTGATGTACCAACAATACCACGCCCAACATCAGCAGCAGGATCAATACTTCCAGGTTGGTAGAGTTTTTGTTAACGGCATGTTTCAAGCGGGAAGAGATTGGTGAAAATGTTGGAATGTGCCTTGAAATTATGGGACTGCATGACACGATTGATTTATGTACCGGTGAAAAGAATCAGCATGGATAATATACAAGGGTCTTATAATATAATCGATATATAATATAATCGAAATCGAATCGAAATCGAATTGAAATCGAATCGAAATCGAATCTAAATCGAATCGAAATCGAATCGAAATCGAATCGAAATCGAATCGAAATCGAATCGAAATCGAATCGAAATCGAATCGAAATCAAATCGAAATCGAATCGAAATCGAATCGAAATCGAATCGAAATCGAATCGAAATCGAATCGAAATCGAATCGAAATCGAATCGAAATCGAATCGAAATCGAATCGAAATCGAATCGAAATCGAATCGAAATCGAATCGAAATCGAATTGAAATCGAATTGAAATCGAATCGAAATCGAATCGAATCGAAATCGAATCGAAATCGAATCGAAATCGAATCGAAATCGAATCGAAATCGAATCGAAATCGAATCGAAATCGAATCGAAATCGAATCGAAATCGAATCGAAATCGAATCGAAATCGAATCGAAATCGAATCGAAATCGAATCGAAATCGAATCGAAATCGAATCGAAATCGAATCGAAATCGAATCGAAATCGAATCGAAATCGAATCGAAATCGAATCGAAATCGAATCGAAATCGAATCGAAATCGAATCGAAATCGAATCGAATCGAAATCGAATCGAAATCGAATCGAAATCGAATCGAAATCGAATCGAAAATCGAAATCGAATCGAAATCGAAATCGAATCGAAATTGAATCAACCTATATTACGGGTTATTTCCGTTCGAATCAATCATGGAAAAGTTTATGTAGGATTCTTGAAACGTGCCTTGAATGTTAGGATTGTCAAATCTTTTCAAGTTAATTCTCATAAAAAGATTTGAAACCATATTTCAATTTCAAGAGACATTCCCGAGGAAGTTTTTTTCGATCTCATTCCCATTGTAGAAAATGTCATTAATCAAAATCTACTAAACCCATATACTAACCCGAATCGACATGTAGGTCCCTTATCAGCAGCAAATGTTCCAACAGCAGCAACAAATTGCAATGCAGCACCAACAGCCACAACAGCAAATGTCCAACTATATACAATACCCCGCACAATTTATGCAACCAGCCATGATCAAATCACCCCAAGAAGAGCAACAACAGTCGAGCAAGTCTCGAAGTCTGGAACGTAATGTTGGACAGAACCTAGTGTCGACCTACGCGGCCCGCATTAACTCCTTGGAGAGAACACGCCAGATGAGCTTGGAGTACGGTGCTGCGAAAGCTATGAGGTCCAACTCGTTAACCAGACAGTACAGTGGAGGGAACCAAATGGATTCGTATCCGGTGAATCACGGCGCTAGGTCAGCCAGTTTGGAACGTGGAGGTCAAATCAATCAAGGCTACATCAACCGTATGGGAAGTCTGGAGAGGAACCAGAATCAGGCGATTTTCTTGAGTAATTTGAAGGGTGGTAGCTTAGAGAGAAACCAATCGGCTGCCATCGTTAACGATATGATGACCAATAAGCCGTCTTACAAAGGTGGCAGTCTGGAGCGTAATCAGCACATCATGATGAACGCTGGTAGCCGGGGAGGTAGCTTGGAGAGAAACATGTCCTATCAGAACTACCGAAGTCCTGTATCTGCAGCACCGCGAGAGCAAGAACCTTTCCAAGAAGAAATTTACGATTTTGGAGGCGTAAATGTTAAGTCATGTGCTTCGATCGCTCTGAAGAAAAGCGTCGAAAAGGGTATTCTTCCGCCTAGTACCTTGATGTCTCCAGGGGGTCAACCAGCAGCAAATTTCTCTCTACCCCCGCCGTATAGCTCGGCACAAAGCACCAAATTCAGTGTCCAGCAGCAGCAACAACAGCAACAGCAAGCTCATCAACAGAATACGCCGCAGCGTGCTCTGTGGCAGCAACAGCAAATGTACCAACAGCAGCAACAACAACCTCCTCCCCCACCATATTCCGCAGTCAATCAAGGACAAATGTCTGGTGTTCCCATGATGGGCATCGCTTCCTCCCAACAAGTACAATTGCCACATCAAACGGCTTCAGCCATGAAGATCGGGATCGCTCAAAGTGTTGTCGCGCAGCAAATACCAATGATGGCCACGATGCCACAGCAGGTCTCGCTTCCTTTACAACAAGCGAATCCAAATGCTCCATCTGCAGGCGCCGTTTCACAACAGGTTTGCCAACTTGTTCTTCAGTGCTCGGTTTGATTTGAGTTAAATATCGAACTTCATTTCGTCGTTTGATTTCTCTATTTATTTTGTCATTTACAGTAGACGATGTTATCTGTATATTTTCGTATATTTTGTTACGGTTTCAGTTCCATTGCTGCTCTAAGCAGGGTGATCGTTTTATTTTCAGGTTGTTATACTACAAAGAATGCATGTTGTACCTTATGAGTTTATCAGTATCATTTTGCTTGCCTAGTTTGGTTTTAGTTGATGATTCGAAAGTACGACCACATGATATGACGATCATTTTCTAACGATATGCTTTACAAACGTCATCTACAGGTTCAAGAAACGCAGCAAATTCTCGAAGCAAAGTTACGAAAGCAACAGCAAGAGAGCGAAGTCGATTCCAAGTGGCTACAGCAGGAGGAGAATAATCTCAAGAAACGGCTCAGTTTGATCACATCCGCCGCTGGCGGCGCATCTTTCGATCAACAACCGCAGCAACAACAGGAATTGAACAACGGAAGTGGCTCATTGTCTGGCAGTTACCATTCGCAGCAAAGTCCACACTTCTCTCCGCAGAACACTATGTCGGGTCCGCAAAGTCTAGGCGATCATTATCCAACGACACCCAATACTTCAGATTCGAGGTAAGATCCAGATCAACTTTGTAGTGAAACTCAGCTAGACTAATAAGAATATTTCATTTCAGACCACATACCCCAGGATCCACCTCCGGTATGATCAAATCGAAGAGTTCGTCGATGGAGCGCTGTACCACGCCACTGTCTGGCGATGAAAAATTCGTGATCAAAAAGGTGGAACCAACGCGAACCATGCCGTTAGACCGAAGTGGCGATATCGTGTACATTGCAACGACCAGTGTAGTCAAGTCGATTATGGCCTTGAGCCAAGGCGTGGACAAGTCGCAGGCTTTCGACTATCTGGATTTGGTCAGGAATGTCGGCATTGAGCTGCGCAAGCTTCTCGGTGCCGTCGATCAGATCTCGGTTTCATTTCCAGCGCAGTGTCACAAGTATGATTTTGTTTATGAAAGATTTGGTGGTAGATAATCTAATTTTGTTTCTGTTATTTTTACAGGGAAGTAGAGATGGCACACAAAGTATTATCCAAAGATATGTTCGAGTTGGTGGCGGCTATGCGGTTAGCGCAACAATATAGCGAAACCACGCTTGATGCTGAATATAGAAAGTAAGTGAATTTGTTTTCAAGAAATTGAATTATCTGATACCTCATTTGCTTTGCCGAATAAATATGTCTCCGCTGAACTTGGTTGTGCAATGCACCACCGACGACTCTCTAAAACCAGCACATATTCTGCATTGACCACCAAGAAAGGCAACATCGACTTAACCCTCTAATACCCAACCCCGCCTTTAGACGGGGTACACTTTGGAATTTTGTGTATTTTTTCGTAGCTCAGAAATCAAAATTATTTTATTTGTGGCTTTAACCTTGACTCATAACATGCATATAAGAAAAAAAATTATGACTTTTAAAACTTTTTTCTATATTTGAAAATTCTTTGAAAAATTGTATTCCTATATAACCTTCAAATGCCTGGGGTTCATTTAACGTGTAATATAAAAATGCGAACCTTTTTTATTTTTCTACGATCAATCTATTACAGAAGAAGAGCTTGGTGGTATTAACATAATTTTAAACCTATTTTTCCGTTAATTACACGGAAAATAAAAAATATCACAGAAAAAAATTAAAAATTTCATATTTTTAAAAGCACCCTGAAAACTTAAATTTTTATTATTGCCAAAAATCAGTAACCAGAAGAGGCTTCAAGAAAAAATGAAACAGGATAGGGATGTTCAAAAATAAAAATAATAAAAATCAAAAACCAAAATTCACAAATTCGTGAATAAAAATAAATCATTGCCCAAAACGTGTTTAGAACGATTTTAGATAACGAAAAATGATATTTAGATCGAAAATAAAAATTTGGGTATTAGAGGGTTAAGTGAGAACAGTGTGGACAAAAGCCTAGACACTGTGACGACGGCAGGTACTAACCGCTTCAGTGCAACATGTGAGGTGACCGATAGCCGGGACTTATCGAGGCCATGGATCGGAATAGCAGGTAGCTGCTGAGCAACTCCATGTCATCATCGAGTTTGTTAAGAGCAAAAGCAATATCAGCAAAAACTTGAAAACAAGTTTGCTGAAATTGTGACAATCAGTCCTCGCTGCTAAGCAGGACAACGAGAAAGACAAGGCACAACTTGACCAGGTAGAAGGCGAAAGGGACACTAAGGGCCGATTTCTGCACCTTCGTTAAGGCAGTGAACCAACGTTTACCCATATGATTAAACCAGGTTTAAGGCCTAAGCGGTGGTGAACAAACCGCTTATAAGTCGTGTCAGACTGATATGTTTTCCTTCACAGGCAACGCGAATAGGTATATCTGATGATACTATTCGATACACGATGCGAAAGAGAGAAACGGTGGAGAAGCCAAAACTAAGCCTAAGGCCAAGAGAGCCGAGAAAAAAGAGCCTCGGGATAGCCCGAATCAGGCAATGCATCCACAGGCGCAAGGTAACAACAACCCGTGGATACGAGTCGGAAAAAAAGAAAGAAAGGAGAAAACCGAAACCGGAACCCAAGGAGAATGCTAAACAGAAAACAGCGAGACGTAGGAATTTAGGCGAGGCCCTCGTTATCAAAACGGAGGAAGCAAAATACGCCGAGGTTCTTAAGGCGTTGCGAAGCACGGAGAAGTTATCGCCATTGGGCACAAATGTGCGGAGCATGAGACGGACTAGGATTGGTGCAATGATCCTAGTCTTGAAGAAGGACGCCAAGCAAAAGGGTGCAGTCTATAAGCAACTGGCACAAGAAGTACTTGGCGACAAGGTTGATGTAAGATCCCTTACTGCTGAAGCGACTCTCCAGTGTAAAAATCTGGATGAGGTCACCGATGCAGCGGAGGTCTCGGCTGCCATCAAACAGCAGTGTGACATCGACATAGCCCTCAGATAGGACCCGCAGGGCACCCAGGTGGCGGCAATCAGGCTGCCGGTCCCAGAGGCCAACAAAGCCAAAACTTGGGCATACTCACGGTAGGCTAGTCGGTTTGCCGGCTGAGCATACAACAGCCTCCTGAAGTTTGCTTCAAATGTTTCGGGAAGGGCCATAAGTCGTGGAATTGCAAGGGTCGCGACAGAAGTAAGATGTGCAGAAACCGCGGCACCGAAGATGATTCATGAAAGGTGTGAAGCTCAGAATCGATGTTGGCAAGCGGGAGCCCCACGAAAAACCTTTCATTCTTTTCTGACGTTACTATAGGAGTGAGGCGTCAAAGTTGTGCCATGCCTACTAGATCGTTTGATGTTCAATCCGCTGCTACATTCTCGGATATCTTTCAACAGGCTTTTGATTGTCAGCCATCATAACAGGGTTGGAAGACAAGATCTTTGACAATGTTCATTCAGTACCACACAAAAGGTAAATCTACTCTGGACACTATCCAGTCGATTGTTCAGACAGCTGAGGTCAATCGAGCATAAAAGGAGCGGCATCCGTTACTGCGCAGCTGTTACTCTGGATGTAAAGAATGCGTTCAATAGCGCAAGCTGGGAAGCGACAGCCCACGCATTTCACCGCCTCAAGGTACCGGTGCAGTTGTGTAGGCTTCTAGAAAGCTATTTTTATGGTAGGATTCTACTGTATGACACAGAGGAAGGACAGAGAAGCGTTCGAATTACCACGGAAGTACCTCTAGGTTCAATCCTGGGCCCGCTGTTATGGAATGCGATGTACGATGACGTACTGAGGCTGCCCCTTCCGACGGGTGTTAATATTGTTGGTTTCGCCGACGATATCACCTTAGTGGTCTATGGTGAATCGATGGAGGAAGTAGAATTGACAGCAGCGCACTCTATTTTCATAGTTGATGAATGGATAAAGTCTAGGAAACTAGGACTGGCCCGTCACAAGACTGAGGTGGTGGTGGTCAACAACCGCAAGTCCGAGCAACGGACGTTTATCTCGGTAGGTGATTGCACCATAGAGTCCAATCGATCCCTTAGGCATCTTGGGCTAATGATCGATGACAAACTTAGCTTCGCTAGCCACGTTGAATATGCCTGTCGAAGGGCATCTACAGCAGCTATAGCGACGCTATCGAGGATTATGTCTAACAGCTCTGCTGTAATTTCCAGCAAACGCAAGCTCCTGGCAAGCGTAGCGCTATCCATACTAAGGTATGGATCCTGTACGTGCTTTCCAACCGCCTTAGGTTTCTGCTCGTTCTAAGTGCTTTTGACCAGATTGATCGGTCGAAAGCACTTAGAACGAGCAAAAACCTAAGGCGGTTGGAAAGCACTACAGGATCATGTGCTGAAGAGTAGCAAGCGCATACCGAACGGCATCTAAAGAGGCCATGTGCTTCATATTCGGGATGACGCCCATCGGGCTTATCATCAAGGAAGATGTTCAATGCTTCAACCAAAGAGGTACCAGAGGAGTTCGCAAAGCGGGTAAAGAGGCAACGATCAGAGATTGGCAGCAGTAATGGGATAACTCCACTAAGGGTAGATCGACTAATACCGAATGTGTCAGATTGGTATAAAAGAAACCATAGGGAAGTGGTTTTCCACCTGACGCAGTTTCTGTCAGGACATGGTTGCTATAGGCAGTACTTGCATTGATTCGGGCACTGAGAATCTCTTGCGTGCTCCAATTGTGCTGGTGGGGAGAATACAGCGGAGCATGTCGTGTTCGATTACCCCCGTTTCATTGTTGTGAGAGATCACATGCTCGCTACATGCGGAGGAGACACGTTTCCCGACAATATAATAGAGAGAATGTGTGCGGATGCTGAGTGGATTTTTTTTTAATTTGGCTTGACATCGGATTTAATCAAAGTCGTTTGATAGCTGTTTCATAATACCTACTTTTTGAATAAAGTATTTTATCTAATTCTTACTTATTTTTTGTATTTTCTCTACAGGAGTATGTTATCAGCAGCACATGTACTCGCTATGGATGCCAAAAACCTTCTAGACGTTGTCGACTCGATTCGAGTTCGCTTCCCCAACCTAGTATTCCCAAAGCAGCCTAGTCTGCCGACCAGTCCAATCCAGAAGCAACCTCCGGCATCTTCATTAACATCGTCCGCGTCCTCCTCGGTGGTTTTTGACCTCGTCGATCAACAGCAGTAGTAGCATTAGCAACAGTACAGTTCCGTCCAGTGGTGCAACGCCGACATCCTCCTTCCAGCAACAACAGCAATTTTCGTTCGATCTTCAACAGTCTGCTACTGTTAGCGATTGCTATCAGAACCTCCAGCCAAAACAAATCTTCCATTCACACAGTTCACCTCCAAGTTCACTAACGCATTCCTACGAAACCAGTCAGGCTCAACTGTACTCCAATCAACAGAGCGGAATCTACGACAATGACTGCGTTGTCAACGATAATAAACCCAAAAAACCTATGATCGCAGCAAAACCACCAGCAGCAGCATTAGTATCCCACAAGCTGAAGTCGACGAATCCCTTCCCGCAGTCAGGCAGTCAGCTAATTGGAGATGAGCTTCTCAACGAACCTCTAAAGATTGTCGAAGAGCCAACCGAGCTCTACTCGAATACCACAACCACGACCAGCGGTGGCTGCATACCTTCGGGCAACATCGTGGTCAGTTCCAGTTCTAGCAACAGTGTGTCCCTAATGTCATCAAGTAGTAGCTCTGGAGCGATAAAGCTACCCGAACCCGTATCGTGTACTATCGTGCAGGAAAATCTGCTTGCCTCGAATAACCAGAAGATTATGGCTAACAAGTTGGGCTAGAGTGGATACGCTGTGGATTTTGAAACAGATAAAGTTCTACTATTGTTCTAGACTATCTAGTGAAAGACATACGGTATTGTACTATTTTAGACAAAGGAAAAGTAATTTTACAAGTTTACTATTCTCTGAGCATAACACTCAGTCGTATGTATGAAAAACGATGAAAAGCTAGACGGTACGCAAACAAACAAACGGAAACTGTATTATTCTCCGGCATTATTGTAGAAAATCAAAAATACAATTACGAACAAAATAATAAAAATTCAAACATTTGTCCGCGCTTATTAATCAAGAAATGCCCCTCCAATAGCGAACAGCTTTTTTCGTGTAGTTTTTAGTCTTTTGCTAACGCTGGCGTTCTGCAGGATGCTTCAGCTACTATAAAATATTGAATGATCCAATGTGACCAATGAGGAAGGTAGTTTTGCAATGCAGACCATGCATCTAATTCCTATTTTTTATATTTGTAAATTTTACCAAAGACAATTAATCAAACAAAATAAATGGCAAACAAAACCAAACCAGGTAATATACAGCAAACCTTTTGAAACAATCTTTGATCCACCAGTAAAAAAGCAATTTCCAATATACCGTTTTTTGTACCTTAGCTTCCAAACACATTAAGACTACATGATGATTTTTGATGACTGAATTTACTTCAACGTAAGTATATCACCCTTCGTTTTTTGTATAACTTTGTTTTTTAAATATCTCTAAAAATGTGCTAGCTAATGTCAGAAGTACACTAACAAACTGTATCTGTAATTGTACATACAAACAAAATCAGGAATATTACTTAACCTCTTCAATACACTATTCACTAAAAAAAAACAATCAATACTAATTTGTTTTAACATCTTGGAACTGCTCGAAAATACTAATCGAAAAATATCATCTTTATGCATGTATTTAAACAAATATGTTTAAAAAATGTAACACATTTGCTAACGTAGAAACTACTCAAAATCTAAACTTTCAAATGCCCCATTGCAACGCTGTAGACCTAACACTGTATTGGAAGGCTATAATCCACTAAAGGCCAGCATGTTAGCAAACACCATTAATATCAAAGATGCTTTTTGCAAAAAAAAAACTATTAATTGCTAAAAGGGTAACTTACCAAAAATAAAAGGAGGAATTATCAAACAGAAATAGTTTTATTTCAACGTCCGAAAAAGAAAATCTGAAAAGGTTCCTCTTGAGCATGACTCTAGAATGATCGTAAATTACGTTAGGGTCGATACCGGTCATGGCTCTGGTGATTTTAGAGAAACTTATTTTTTTACTTTTAGTTAACCTTCGGGCTGTCGCGATGTTGTACTTTATACAACAGCTGTGATGCATATGGTATCATTTTACAACGAAGATATCTATCGACACCAAACCAAAATGTATTCCTCAAGAATTTTCTTAAGAACAATACTCACCAGTTTTTGTTTAAAGTATGACCTCTTATGATGCGGTAAAATCAACAAATGTACATAGAAGTCGCTTAATTATGAACGCACGTTTCGAGTAGACTACAATTTGAAAACGATGTATATCACAATATCCAAACATTTTCTAAATATGGGGTCCACAGTAAAGTTGTTCTGAAGGTGGAGCGCTATCCAATTGTACCTCATTCATTTTGGAATATGGCTGCTACATTAGAGTGGTTCAAAAAATCGTTTTTGCTCCACACCGCTCATTCGATTCTAGATCAAATTCTGAGTGTGCTCTTAAAATTTGAGCTCATTCGGATGAAAACTGAAACTGCACAAGGCCGTCAATGTTTATATGGGAATTACTATGAGAAAAGCAAAGAATACATTCAATCGGTCATAGTGTTTGCCCATGTGCTCTTGAGGACTACGTTGATACTGTGAGATACATTCATCAGCTACAACTTTGCTGAAGACCGCTTACAAATCGGACGCCTCAGTAATTAGTTATTGATTTTTGTATGAGCTGTAAAACTTTGGATATAATAATTGGGCTGCTCTGCAGGCATCACTGGACTTATGCAGTAAAATATAGTAGCCACGATTTGTGTGTGCTATCTTTCGCGCCAGATGGAACAATGTTGCCTGTTTAGAAGATAAATGAGCACTGTTGAAGAATTTGCGATTGGATATAAATCAATAACTAATTACTGAGATGTCCGATTTGAAAACGGTCTTCAGCAAAGTTGTAGCTGATGAATGTATCTCACAGTATAAACGTAGTTCCAGTCCCCAAGAGCACATGGGCAAACACTATGACCGATTGTAAGAATTGATTGCTTTTCCCATGGTAATTCCCATATAAACTTTGAAGGGCTTGTGCAGTCTCAGTTTTCATCCGAATGAGTTCAAATTTTGGGAGGACACTCAGAATTTGATTTAGGATCGAATGAGCGGTGTGGAGCAAAAACGATTTTTTGAACTACTCTACTGCTACATGTCACTAGTTTCTATGAAACTTTCACTTTTGTTTTGCAGTCATCTCAGAAATTTGTCCATTTAGAAAGATGATGTTTTCGAAAAAGTTGTTCAGTGGTTCAAGGGCTATCTTTGATCGAGCAAGTTGATTCAAAATTTTGCCACGTAGTTTGAAGGCGGTGCTAGTCAAGAGATTTGAGATTTTGCCACCAGGCGGCGCTAGTGAGCATGAAACTTTTGTTTTGCAAATATCTAAGGAGTCTGACCATTTAGAAAGAAGGCGTGTTCGGAAAACTTGTTCAGTAGTTCAAGGGCTATCATTATTCTAGGCAAAAGATTTTAGATTTTACCTCAATGTGGCGCAATACTATCACAGACAAACAGACGTAACACTTAGAACAAATCTCGATCAAAATCATAGTCACGAGGACATGTACGCCCAATGCTAAAATCGGTTTGCTTGGCCGACAGGCCAACAGATGGCGGTAGTGTGTAAACGTCAAACGCGAACAAAAACGTTGCGAGCGCTGCAGGTGGCGGATTGGCCACCTACCATATTTTTGAATCGACCGTTAAAAAGGTGGTCGATGCACAATGATGAGAGTGTGACGTCTGTTTGCCTGTGATACTATCTTTGTTTTGCTGATATTTCAGAACCCTGACCACTTAGAAAGATGGCATCTTCAGCGAAGTTGTTCATAAGATAGCCTTGGAGCTACTGAACAGCTCTGTCGAAGACGCCATCTTTATCTTTCTATGTGATCAGGCTGCTGAGATATAACAAATCTCGCATAACTTGTGATCTCGCCCTAAAAGCCATTGGTAACCAAGTGTGTAGCTCCTTGTTTCTAAGCAAATGAATGGCTATGGTTGGAAACTATCACCACTGGGAGGTAGAGCAGGATCTTCTCTTCATCGTAGCATTGTTGAATAACATGTAAATTCATTCGTTTGCTCGGTAACAACAAGCTTCACAGTCGGTTACCAATGGCTTTTAGGGCGAGATCACAGGTTATGCGAGAAATGTTTCATGCTCATTGGTGTCACCTGGTGGCAAAATTTAGAATAAACTAGTTCGATCAATGATGGCTTATTAACCAGATTTTGCGAAGACGCCATATACTTTTAATTAAGAATTCAGAAATAACTGTAAAACAAAAGTTTCATCACTTAGAACAAAAGTCATTGAAATACATCGTTCAGTATAAATCATCTTCATCTGGTTAGCACGAAACACTGTTCTGTGCAACAAGACCTGCAAATGGCGGTAGTGTGAAACGTCAAACACGAAAAAAAAAAGATGCGCGCGCCTCTGAGTGTGATGTTTAAAACACAGCAAATTTAAAATGATCGTAAAATATGTGGTGCATGGACATTTCTTCAGTGTTACGTCTGTTTGTCTGTGGTTTCATGCACACTAATACTACCTGATGGATTTTTCGGCTTGAATAATGATAGCCCTTATTTTTTTAAACAGCTTTCCCAAAGACGCCATCTTTCAAAGTTGTCAGGCTCATGGGATATCTAAGGACCAAAAGTTTTATCAGAGACAAATAGAGACCTCCATGTCCCTTGCAATTGCCTAATATTTTATGGCACATAAGGTAATAAAGCAAAATCTAGAATGCCGTGAAAAGATTAGGGTAAGTGATCCATTAGTTGTGGGTGTTCCTATAGTTGCGGTAGTGCCATTTTCACTGATTTTATTACATTATCCACAGAACCGACACTGCCAATTGACGCATTCAAATTGCTTTAAAACTGATGAAATACCACTATAATTGCTAAAACTTTTCTGACTTGTACCAATAGTTGCGGTAAGGTGTTCCTATAGTGGATGATCCCATAAGAAAACCACGGATACCGCAACTATAGGAACACAAATTAAAAATATATCGCAACTAAAGGAACAGTGTACCAATAGTGGAGGTATTATTTTTCACTGACATGCCGTGGATTACTGCGATGAAATCATTTTTCTCATTAAGTTAATGCTTGTTACTTCCCGTTACAACATTAACATGTACATTAATTGCGCTTCTTGAATTTAGGCGGTTAAATGAAGTTCAATCGTGCTCAGTACCTCCACTATTGGTACATTTACCCTACTGAGATCTGTTAAACTTGGGTACCTTTTGCAGTACCAAGGGACCAAATGCAGTACTAGAAGTGGTTGTAATAAGTATCGGACTTATTAGGAAAACAACGTGATTTAACGAGAACAATTTTATTCTACCCGATCAACCTGATGGCTAGATTAGAACTGACTATGCAAATACAACAGAACATTCTAGAAACAACACGAAAAGCCTCAATACAAGTCTAGAAAGATTCGCGAATCAGGCGAAACTGTCAAAATGTACACAATTGAAGAAAATATAGCGTTGAAATTGTAGCTCGATTGTCTATTCACTGCACTTGAACTTTTCCCCTATTGATAATTTAACTATTCAAAAAACGCAAATTTGTAGAAGACGAAACTTCACCTCATGCCAAACCACACACTTTATTGATTACGCCTGTGTTTTTGTTTATCAAAGTGATGGGCGCATCTGAAATGTAAATCAAAACACGGCGAGAGTAAACGGCGACACTGCAAACAAAAATAAACAAGGCGTACATGGCGGGCTTAATTGAAACCAGAATGTAAACACGGCGCAAAAGTAATAGGCGACACTGAAATTAATATCGATTACAGGCTCATAACATTGGGCGATACTGGCATCCTTGAGTGCGTTTAAGGCGAAACCTTATAATATTTTTTTAGTACGAAATAGCTAGGGAAATTGTAGGAGATGTGTGTGGTATTGATGAGGATTTTAAAACTAGGTTTATGAAATGTGTATTAAAGTGGAAAGGTTAAAGTTTGACTATATTTTCTCCAATTGGGATTAAAAATTGCACATGAGAATTTCATTGGTTATTTTCTCATTGTTATTGATTTGTCAGATAGGCCCTTATCGCGAATCCCTCTCGAAGTGTTGCCAGATTTTCTGAAACTTATTGAGGATTTTGCCCTCTAATAGACTCACACCTAAATAATTTTGTCACACCAAAATATTCTCCCACCATGTTTGCCATATATTGGATGGCGTCGTAGCTAACAAAACCAACAAGTAACGCACACGTAACGCATTATGTTGGATTGTACATTGAATGCAAGGTGCGTGCTTCTATGAAAGCGCCATATAATCCGACGTGTGAGTATTTATTTTTCCACGTTGAAAATGTGCACGAGAATCTATTCCTCAACAAAACGAACAATAAACAACTTATTACAGTGATACCCAATCTGAGTACGAGTGGGACGGACCTGGTTTTATGCTCAGTAGAGCTGCCTGGTGACAAAATTTTGAATCAACTGCCTCTAACAATAGAGTGCCTGTAAACAAGAGTGACATCATGTTCCAGTTTTGACAGGTCTCCTGCTGGATTGGAACGCGGTTTGGTATGGAAATGACAGTTCGCCGCTGTTCCAATTTTGACATTGACGTCATTCTTATCTAGATCCACTCTATCTAACAACAGTAGCCCTTGAGCTACTGAACAACTTTGCCGAAGACGCCATCTTTCTAAGTGGTCAGGCTCCTGAGATATTTGCAAAACAAAAATATGATGTACATAGGAACTGCTTGGTGGTGGAATTCCGAAACTGAATATTTACCGCATAGGCCATTGATCTCCTAATCAACTTTGTCGAAGATGGTTTTTCGTGGTTTTTCTATATTTTATCTAAATCGCGAGGTATTTGATGTTGAACATGAAAAAGCAAGGGTGTTGTAAAAAGTACAACGCACGACTACTCGCGGTACAACAATTCGCGCGACGAGCGAAAGATTAAGGCTCAATCGCGTTTAACGCTTTACGGAGCCGAAATTCGCTTTTTGTATCATTTACAATTAACTGACTTTTTCAGTACCAAAATTAGTACAACATGGGGGCAAGGTACATATTCGTGGCGATTCGAGGTTAGTGGTCACAATTTTTGAACGGAAGGACAGGGTAAGAATTCTATTCTCTGCAGCTCATCCGGTAGGTACATCGTGATAGCTCGATTATCGTGTCATGACATTCCCAAGTGACCAAAAATTTGGATTTTACTTAAGCAAGGAACTCAAAAATTCACTTGTAATAGATTCGGAGTTCAAATTATATCGCTGAATAAGAAAACATAACGGATACTAAGAGAACATGATTCTTGAAAAAGTAACTCATGAACTTATCAACAACTAGTAAATTCTGACCAAGTTCGAATCAAGCTGTTCCCTACTTGATGGTGAATATCATTCAGTTTAAGCAACATAAATAAACTTCATATGAACTGAAATTCGGTTAAACACTTATGAAGTGAGCTGCTTAAGCCAAAACATGCTCTTTCATCTGAACGAAACTTTTAATAGCTTGGGGTTGGTACCAATTTCTTGCCTGTATTCTTCTGCCGATGGCTACCCGACAAACTTCTTCTCTTCTTCTTGGCATTACGTCCCCACTGGGACGGAGCCTACTGCTCAGCTTAGTGTTCTTATGAGCACTTCCACAGTTATTAACTAAGAGCTTTGTTTGCCAAAGTTGCCATTTTCGCATTCGAATATCGTGTGGCAGGTACGATGATACTCTATGCCCAGGGAAGTCAAGGAAATTTCCATTACGAAAAGATCCTGGACCGACCGGGAATCGAACCCAGACACCTTCAGCATGGCTTTGCTTTGTAGCCGCGGACTCTAACCACTCGGCTAAGGAAAGCCCGACAAACATTTTTTCTGAATAAGAGTTGAACAAATGAGTTTTAAGCGTACTTCAGCTGAAAAATAGTTTATTGGGGCATGATCCTCAATCCAACACATAGGGGGCAACAAAAAAAAAATGGAGAATAAATCACTCTAGGACAGTAACATAAAATTATTTAAGGCAAATTACTGGAAAAATCCCTTGATTATTTTTTTTTAATTCAGGAAAGAATGCTTAGAAATCTCTGAAAGCTTGGAGATGTTCTTAGTGAAACGCCTGGTCAAGTTCTTTAAAAACTAGTGAGGTGACTGTTGCAGGAGCCGTTTTATAACTTTCTGAAGGAAACTTAGGGGTCTATTTTGTAAATCGAGCGGATTCATTTGTCGATTAAAGTAAGTATGCATATTTCACATAGAGTGACAACTGTCGATAAACTCGAGTGACAGAGCATAGTCGAGCAAAAATTTTGGTCGACAGTGACTCCAGTCGAGCCGTTTTTGATCGTTTCGACTTATAAAATAGAGCCCTTAAAACTAATTCTTTGGGGATTTGCATAAAAGCGTTTTTTCATAATGAACGTTTCACATATAGGAGATTCATATAAGAACAGATAGGATTTTGAAGAAGGTATATGCTAATCTTATAGTTAAAGGTGGAGTTTGCCAAACGTCGTTATGTGAAATGTCCCACCTCATTCGTTGTCAGTAAGTCATCATGTTGATGCGTTTGCTGGTACCTATTGCTTATATTTTACATTATTTGACTATCTATCTGAATTAAAATGGAATAATAAATTTTCGGGAGTTTAGTGAAAAACCTAGTAAATGAAATCTGAATTTAGTACTATACCATTTAATTCCACTAGAGTTTGTATCTTTCGACAGATACGCGTATTTTGACCTTAATTGTAAGGCCGTATTCAGTATCGTGCACTAGCTTCATCGAAGCCGAATCAAACATAGAAATCTTCTATTGAAAACCTTCAAATCGCAGAATCATGTGTGTCATCACAGCCAAAAGATATTTCCTATAATATTATAGCAAATGTGTGCAAAGCAAGTGTGTATTGTGTATTGTGCTTACGTTTAATTTCTGTTTATCCTTGCAAAAACTGCAATACATGTGATCTAAACTGCATCAGATTGCTGAACTTTTTATGCTCTTGCCACGCATAGTGGATGATTATTGTGCAGTGCAAGTGTGTTAACAAAATTTAAAGATAAATAACTATCAAAAATTACATCGGTGCAGCAACAACAACAGAATCGACAGAATCACAAAGCGTTCTTCTGTTCCATTGAAGAGGGGCATGCGTGCCCTGCGTCGCTCCCATGACGTCGGTTACGTTTAGCGCATGTACTCAGATAATCACCACCGAAAGCGATAGAGTCTATTGTTTTGGCGGGTGCGAACAAATTCTGCATATTCGGTGCTCTGAGCTTCGTCAATCTGATTCCAATGCTTTGCGAAACAATGTCGCTCTCAAATATATGTGCTTTGCGTGCCGTAAGAAACAGGTATGTTTAAACGATCTGCAAGCTAAATGTACCGAGTTATTGGAAAGAATAAATGAAATTGGTGCGACTGTCACTAAACATGAAACTAGCTTCAGCCAGCTGGAAAACAGGCTTCTGACCAGGATTGAGTCTGTTCTAATGCCGGCGCTTGTTAGCAAGATCGAAAGCATGATTTCTACTCGGAAAGTAAACGACAATCGGCTCTCTTATGCAACTGTCACACGTGATGCAACAACTACTGCAGTCTGCGCATCTGCCGTCACAGTGAGTCCGGTACCTAATGGTTCTGATGGTCGTGAGAGCTTGGACGAAGGATGGATACTACGATCGGGCAAACGTCGTGGTGTCACTACAAGTACGAAAACTTCTGCAGAGAACAAAAATTCCGATAACAGTCAGAATAGGAGAAAACGATCAAGTAACGTACAATCTACTGCTGTGAAAAAAATTGAGCAGACTGTCATCATCAAACCAAAGTCAGTTCAACAGGCTGATGTTACTCTGAAACAGGTCCGAGACAAAATTGATCCAGTTAATTTCTCTGTAAAAGGCATACGAACCAGAGAGAACGGTGATGTTGTTGTACGATGTGAAACAAGCGAGCATGCTCAAAAGCTAGTTGATGCTGCGGTTGACGTTCTTTCCGATTGCTATGAAATTTCTGTACAAAAGCCTCTTAAGCCCAGAATAAAAATCATTGGTTTGTCCGAGGATCTTGATGCTTCTGAATTTGTATCGGTTTTGAAGAAACAAAACGAACTACCTACCTCGGCGGAAATAACATTGATCCGAATGCGAAAAATAGAGAAGTGGAAACAATTTCCATTCATTGCTATTATTGAGACCGATTGTCAAACCTTCGAAACACTCATACAACGTGAACGTGTCCATGTTCGTTGGGATCGTTGCCGGGTTGCTGAAGATGTAAATGTTCTCCGCTGCTTTAAGTGCTCCAAATATGGACACAAAGCTTCCTCATGTAACAACCCGTTATGCTGTCCAATATGCACTGGTGATCATGAAGCTACCGATTGTGATGCTGCCTTTGAAAAATGTATTAATTGCGAACTGCGAAATAAGCTGAGTAAGTCTCCGTATGATGAACAACTGGATGTCAATCACTCAGCCTGGAGTTCAGCGTGTCCAGTCTATCAGAAGCGTCTGAAGAATGTTAGGCTCATGGTGGATTATTCAGCCTAGCAATCAGTTGCTGATAGGGGTATTACTGTTTCTATGGGTAAATTAAACACCGGTATATGTCCTGCCGGAGCACTTATAGATACTGCACCAATTCAAATGGATATTTCACCACAGCCGATTGCCACAACCGACACTTGTTTGACTGACTTCGGAAAATCTAGGACGATGTGTTATCAATCATCTAATTTTAACGATTCTCTTGTGGGCAATCCTGACTGTTCAGGTAATTTAAACACTGGTATATGTCCTGCCGAGGCACCCCTTGATGCTGCACCAATTCAATTGGATATTTCATACCAGATGGCTATTGGAACTGACGCCACCTACAACTCCAGGACAATATGTGGTTCTTCATGTCACCAAGATTGTCTAGTAGACAATCCTGCTTGCTCAGGTAAATTTAATGAACGTATATGTCGTGCCGAAGTCAGGACGGATGCTGCTCATTTTAATAGCCATTTGGTTTTACAGTCTCCCGTCACTTCTATTTACCGCAATGGATGGAACGATGCTGATGGTCCAGGTGTCCCAGGTAATGGTGGCAGTATATGTCCTGCCGAAGCGGAGAATGATACTGCACCACCTGAATCAAATTCTCGCTGTTGTTTCAGTGTGGACGAAGAAGATGCACGGAATAAGTTAACCTTTTTCTACCAAAATGTACGTGGACTACGCACAAAGATAGATGATTTCTTTCCTGCTGTATCAACTTGCTGCTACGATGTTATTGTTCTTACGGAGACATGGCTCGACGATCAAATCATGTCACCTCAACTCTTCGGAAACTCCTACACCGTCTTCAGAAACGATCGAAGTCGACGCAATAGCAGAAAATCACGCGGTGGAGGTGTTCTTATCGCAATTTCAACAAGAATAAGCTGCAGCTTAGATCCTTCTCCCATGCATGACTCATTGGAACAAATCTGGGTAAAGCTGAATATACCCGGACTCAGTATTAGCGTTGGTGTCTTATACCTCCCTCCCGATAGAAAGGCAGACTTAACAAGCATAAACAACCATATCGATTCCGTGGAATCTGTTTTTTCCAACTTACGACCAAACGATCTTGCTTATCTCTTCGGTGACTACAACCAATCAAATTTACGCTGGAACACAACGCCTAGGACAAGTCCAACCATAGATGTTATGCGGTCTTCTATGTCTACAGCGTGCAGTAGCCTCCTTGATGGTTTCTCTCTTCACGGTCTGATTCAAATCAACCACGTACTCAATCAGAATGAACGTCTTTTGGATTTGGTTCTTGTTAACGAAGCAGCCTTTGGAAACTGTGCACTTTCCGAGGCCATTGAGCCACTCTGCGCTCTTGATAATGATCATCCTGCTTTAGAGTTGGATTGTTATCTGCCTAGACCTATAAAGTTTGACAATGTTTCGTATGAATCTGGTTTTGACTTTCGCAAAGCTGATTTTCACGGCTTAAGCGAAGCACTACTTCGATGCGATTGGCGATTTTTAAATGCTGCGGGTAATATAGATGCTGCTGTTGACAGCTATACAAGAATGATGCAAACTATCTTGCCCGATCATGTTCCGTTACGCAGGCCACCCGCAATACCTCCGTGGAGTAACTTTCGTCTTAAAAACTTTTATATCCTGAAAATAAAGAATAAAATAATATGTTAATCAGTCCACAGTTCGGGAAGACTCTCCTCTGCGCCAACTGCAGCCAGTACTTATAGCTCAGAAATACCGTAGGTACGAACAGATAAAAGGTACCAAGCCAAAAGGCAGAATAATTAATATCACTTGAGATAGGTAGACATGACAGTCCTTTCCCCTTTAGAAACTTTCTAATAACTCTTTAAAAGCCAGCTACAAGTTGCAACAACTCATTATACTCAAATACGCAAATTTGCTAATTCCAAGACTACAACAAAACATTCAAATCATTGGATTTTACTGCTCAACATTACATTTGACAAATTCGTCAACACTAAAGAACAATTTCGTTCATCTCCATACAGCAATCGCTTCACAAAAGAACAACTATGTTCACAATAAACGACAATTTCGTCAGCTCTGAAGAACAATTTGGTTCAACACAAATTGGCAATTTCACCACACTTTCAAAAACAGATACAATTGGCAATTTCACCACACTTTCAAAAATAGATACAATTGGCAATTCGCCACCCCAAAGAAAATCGATTATCTTCAACACACGTTTCCATGATCCTCGTCGCCACTTTTATATCCTGAAAATAAAGAATAAAATAATATGTTAATCAGTCCACAGTTCGGGAAGTCTCTCCTCTGCGCCAACTGCAGCCAGTACTTATAGCTCAGAAATACCGTAGGTACGAACAGATAAAAGGTACCAAGCCAAAAGGCAGAATAATTAATATCACTTGAGATAGGTAGACATGACAAAAACTTGAAACGGAAGAGATCCAAAGCGCTTCGGAAATACTGTAGAACTCGTTGTATTGTTGCCAAGCAGGCCTTAACCAGAGCAAGTAATAAATATCGACTGTATAATCGGCTTCTTTACAAACGTTATGCTATACGAACGCAAAATAATTTACGCAGAAATCCTAAACAATTTTGGAATTTTGTAAAATCGAAGCGCAATGAGACTGGTCTGCCATCAGAAATTTTCTTGGGCTCGTCGCATGCCTCCTCTACTCCGGAAAAATGCAATCTTTTTGCTAGGCACTTCCAAGGCGCATTTAATGAAACTAAAGCCGACGATTCACAGATTGACATTGCCTGTAGAAACACTCCTATCAATGTATGTGAGCTTTCGATTAGTAGTATCACAAGTCAACAGGTCACTGCTGCAATAAGCAAAATGAAGTACTCCACTGCTTCAAGTCCTGATGGAATCCCGTCCTGTGTATTGAAAAGATGCTGCAATGCCTTAAGCCCAGTGTTAGCTTCTCTGTTCAATATGTCGCTACAGCAATGTCGTTTTCCGTCCAGTTGGAAACTCTCTATAATGTTCCCCGTATACAAGAAAGGTGACAAGAGAGACGTTGAGAATTACCGTGGAATTACATCCCTATGTGCCAGCTCAAAAGTCTTCGAAATCGTCGTTTATGATATGTTATTCGCTGCCAGTAAAGATTATATTTGTACCAGTCAACATGGATTCTACCCAAAGAGATCTGTTTCTACAAACCTGGTGATTTTCGCTTCACATTGTATACGGAACATGGACGATGGGCTACAAACAGATGTGGTATATACTGATTTCAAATCTGCATTCGATCGTGTAGATCACAACATCTTGTTGAAGCGACTCGAGCTGCTTGGCGTATCTTTCAATACTATTTGCTGGCTTAAATCGTACTTAACAAATCGGAAACTACGTGTAATGATTGGCTCTGAAAAATCAGTTGCATTCAACAATTTATCTGGCGTACCACAAGGAAGCAATCTCGGACCCTTACTATTCTCGCTCTTCATCAACGATTTGTCTCGTCTACTACCTACAGGATGCAAATTATTTTTTGCCGATGACGTTAAAATATACTTAACAATCAAAAGTTTCGACGATTGCATTGGATTACAAGAATTGTTAAATATCTTTGTTGAGTGGAGCTCAATCAACAAGCTTACCTTGAGTTTACACAAGTGCAGTGTTATATCATTTCATCGCAAACTTAAGCCCATGATCTACAATTATACCATCGGCAATCGTAACTTGGAGCGTATTGACCACGTACGGGACTTGGGCGTTATTTTGGATACTGCTCTCACTTTTCGCATCCATTTTGAAGACATTATTTCCAGAGCTAATCGACAGTTAGGATTTATTTTTAAAATCTGTGACGAATTCAAAGATCCTCTGTGTCTCCGTTCACTATACTGCGCACTTGTACGATCACTGTTGGAATCCAATGTTGTTGCCTGGTGCCCATATCAGTTGACTTGGATAAACAGAATTGAAGCTGTCCAAAAGAAATTTATAAGACGTGCACTTCGCTTTCTGCCCTGGCGTGATCCGGTGAACTTGCCTCCGTACGAGCATCGATGCCGTCTCCTTGGACTTGATACACTGGTCAGCAGAAGATCCGCACAGCAGGCTGGATTTGCAGCGAAGGTGATACTTGGAGAAATAGACGCACCAGAAATCCTGTCTCAGTTAAATTTTTATGCACCGGAACGAATCCTGCGACAGCGAAACTTTTTCATGGCTGGAGGCAGTAATACGGTTTATGGGCAACACAACCCGATCAATGCCGTACAGACGGTATTCAATGAAGCATATGAATTGTTCGACTTCAACATGACTGCAGCTACATTCCAAAGAAGAGTACTGCAAAGGGGTACCCATTGAGCATGAATGCAGCATTAGATTCAACAAACAGACTTTCAGGCGAGAATATGTCCAATAACTTAACGTTAGAAAAATTTAGCTACATGTCTCTTTTTGTTTTTTTTTTTCAGATGCTGATGGAGAATACCTCTGTATATTTGCAATACTTGACTCATTTTTAAATTGTATGTCCTGCTTACTTAATGTGTTTAGTGTATTTTTATAAGTCATGTTATTTTATAAAGAAAGATATTTGAAAAGATGCGGGGTTTTTACGTCTTTTGGAGACTGGCCACAATTTCTCCTAGTGTCAACTCCAAGGGACTTTTCCCCACCACCTCAATATTCATTAAGACAAAAGTCAGATGAAGGAAATAAAATAAATAAATAAATAAATAAAAATAAAATTCTTGCCTGCAAATGAAACTAGATCATACAAGATTACCTTTATATGAGTCCCCTCACATTGCTGAATTTATGGCAATGAGAAGGCGGACTCTCTCGCAAAGGTGGGCGCTGAGAAAGGTAAGATCTATGAATGATAAATTTCTCACTATATTTTTTTTCATTTTGTGCGTCAAAGTTGTCTGCGGTTGGCAAAACGAGTCAGAGCGCAACTTTTGAATACCCTAACGACCCAAGGTAGATCACCCTATGCAATAAATACTATTAGAAATATTTCTTTACAAATCCTTGGTATACTTGTATAAAATTGGTATGGTCTGGATTGGTAAGAATTCTTTGAATTGCCCTTAAAAAGATTGCAAGAAGTCCTCCTCATAAAATTATTGTTGATATTTTTAAGAAGTAGAAATCCTTAACCTTAGTAAGGGCCTTTGGTCTTTTTCGACCCATTTCAATATTCAATTATTTTTTGTGTGAAATTTTGTTTTTGCAAAAAACAAAAGTTTTGAATGACCCCTAGGGGAGCTTCCATAAAAAAAAGTTACAAATTATAACTTAGGGTGTTGTGAACGAAAAGGGTCGGTTTTTTCAACAGTGTTGTACAAAATACAACAGCGCGACGACTGAAGTGTTAAATGAAAGGCACACATGTCTAATTTCAGAAACCCTCCGGGAGATTCGGATTTGGTCACTGTTCCCGGTGACCGGCTACATATAAAAAGATAGTCCCTTTAGAGACCCTTACTTTGACAACCTGTAGTTTCGTAACTAAACAAGTAATCCGTCCCCACTGGGACAGAGCCTGCTTCTCAGCTTAGTGTTCTTATGAGCACTCCCACAGTTATTAACTGAGAGCTTACTTTGCCAATGACCATTTTTGCATGTGTATATCGTGTGGCAGGTACGAAGATACTCTATGCCCTGGGAAGTCGAGAAAATTTCCTACTCGAAAAGATCCTCCACCAGTGGGATTCGAACCCACGACCCTCAGCTTGGTCTTACTGAATAGCTGCGCGTTTTACCGGTACGGCTATCTGGGACCCCTCGAATAGGTATTCACGTAGATTGTCAGTAGAAATTCGCAAATCACTTTGTTACCCGGTTCCGGAAACCCAGAACATCCGAAAAGTAAGTTTCCATTGCATTATTGTATATGTAATTCACATCGGTACTATTCGGTTGATGAATATTTTGGCATAAAAAATTTCTGTAATAAGGAACCAATTACTAGCGCACATCCCCTGAAAAAAATCAATCCAGTATGATCCATGCGGGACCGGTTCCTGGAATCCCAAACATAAAAAATCGTGAAGAATTGGGCACAATTTATTTGGTTTTGGGGCATGAATCTGAGTAATTTCATCGAATTATCGAATTATCCACCTTCCGGGACCCCAGAGCTTTCTTTGCCAAAGTTGCCATTTCCGCATTCGTATATCGTGTGGCAGGTACGATTATACTCTATGCCCAGGGTAGTCAAGGAAATTTCCATTACGAAAAGATCCTGGACCGATCGGGAATCGAACCCAGACACCTTCAGCTTGGCTTTGCTTTGTGGCCGCGGACTCTAACCATTCGGCTAAGGAAGGCCCAGAAAATTCTACGACATGCTTTTCATTCCAAAACCTTTTCGAAATTACTATAAAAAATACCAGATCACGATTCATTTTTGTGATACACCATACATTACATCTACATATAGTGGGTCTGATATTGCCACTTCCATCTCAACATTTGGTCGATTCGATTTAAAAATATGAATATTCCAGGTAAATTACTAAAAAATCATGAATTATTGATGGCTTTAGACGTGATTCGATGCGTTACCGAATACTTCGGAGGGGTAGCTGTCCAATAGCCTGGGACACGGCTATATGAAAAATTTAGATTCTCGCTCCAGTCCACTTTTTGGATTGCATTTAGGTCCCATAACAACTGTGCAAAATTTCAGCTCGATCGAAGAAACTATATTTTAGCGCCAGCCGTTCAATGTTTGTATGGGATTTATTATGGGAAAACTTACTTTTGCAAAGAAAAATCACCAGAGGTCGCCCATTGTCCTCTATAAAAATTCTGAACACAGATCTTGATAGGTATTTTTACGATGAACAACATTGCCGAAGACCGCAAAACAATCTGGTGCTTGCAAAAAAAGTTATTAAGCATAGACTATTCGGAAATTTTGAGTGATTTTGTTATTATTGTTATTTCTTTACGTGTTAATCAACGTTGCCTTGCCAATTGGTTTTCATTGAATAACTTTTTTCACAAGTGTCGGATTGTTTCGCGATCTTCGGCAATATTCTGCATCGTAAAAATACCTATCGAGATATGTGTTCAAAATTTTTATAGAGGTCAATGGGCGACCTCTGACGATTTTTCTTTGCAAAAGTAAGTTTTCCCATAGTAAATCCCATACAAACTTTGAACGGCTGGCGCTAAAATATAGTTTCTTCGATCGAGCTGAAATTTTGCACAGTTGTTATGGGACCTAAATGCAATCCAAAAAGTGGACTGGAGCGAGAATCTACATTTTGTCCCACACTACTGTCCAAGCTCAATATTAAGTCTTCAACTAAATGTGGTATTTCTTCGCTATTAAAACTGAGACACTCTTTTCCGTTGCCAAATGTACCCCATATGTATTTACTCTTAATTTTATTAGTCTAATAGTGGTATGAAATTTCTCGGTTTCTCACTTCCCGGATTATGATGCCTGTTGGTATATCTAGAAATTGTGATGAACCTTGTTCAAAAACGAAAAAGTTAAAACTGTGCCTTACAAAGCAAACTGTTTGAATTGTTTTTTATTTTAGGTAATTACCTATACAACAAGTATTTGAATTTCTGTTTATAGCTAATGAGTTTTCAAATGCATTTATGTTGATTTTTACACAAAAATCTTTAACCTTTTTTTGGGAAATGAGAAGCCAAATTAAAACACAAAATTTGATGCATACACTCAATGTACAGTCAGATCTTTTATAAGATGCTACCACCCACTTACCACCATCGCAATTTCTCAGTGTAATTTTTAGTGGCATGCAACTTTTTTTGTCTGTGGATGGCACATAGTAAGAATTTCCACCACCCTGGCAGCATCTCATAGGACATCTGATTGAAGGTTTTCCACTTTTTATGAAAAGCGAATAATTGTATCCCTGTTTCAAAATACAGATTCGGTTTAATTGTTTTCATTATATGACTTTCAATAGTAGAATAGCAATAGTAAAACAATAAGACAAGCAGACAATACAGAAGATCGGAATAAAAAAAACGAAATAAGCTGCTCACTCAGTCATGATCATCTCTTAACTCAGGAAAAGAAAAGATTTCACAACTCAAATTAATGTTCTTCCAATTTTATTGTATTTTTTTATGAAATGCTCCAAAAATCAGTTATTGGCCAACTTCAGCTTCAACTATATTAACAAACAAATAAATTATGATGCTTAAAATCCTAGAATTTGTTGGTAAAACATATCTTTTTCCTCACAATCTGCAATACATATGAAAAATCCAAATCAATTTACGAAATATTACTATTCCGATAAGGCGGTAATGTTAAATATTTGTAGCAGTCAAACAGGCAACTTTCTGTCTCTGATAGATGTCTGTCTGTCTACGCAGAATATTTACAAAATGTTTGAACAGTATCTTTCTAGCTTTAGATTCATTTCACATAGGTTTTCCTTTGCCGTTTTTTTCGAAGCAACATCATTATGAAATTGGGAGTATTTGCATTCAGCGTTGTGGGTTTGTGTGGTTCTTTACTCCTTAGTACTAACGATATTGATGACAAATTATATGCTTTTGATTTATGAGTGTTCTTCGTGTTCTACTCATGCCAATACCCAATCCGCTGTTTCCTTCGGTCATTCTCTTAGTTTTTTTTCTCGATCGTTCACACGCACTTTTCTATGTTTAGTACCTAACAGTCTAAAAAGTTAGCAGCCATCAGCAGTTCCAGCGCAATTTCCGGGGCGATGGGGAATTCGGGAATTTCCGTAGAGCTGTTGGTGTAGCGCACTTTGTACGTGAAGTACATGCATACCTTCTCCAGAACGTGCGACCTGTAAAGAAACAAAGATAGTTGATTAGGTCACTTGTTACTATAGGAAAACTATCAACGAAAAAGGAATCCTGGCCAAAGACAGGGCTGGTTGCAAATAAGTGTCCTCAAAATACAAACTTTAGAGATTCCACCAGGAATTCCTACAAAGTTATTTAAAGGCTCATACAGAGATTCTTCATCAATTTCCCTAAGATTTTCTTTGAGATTTCAACTAGGAATTTCTCTAAAGATTCCTTTAGAAATTATTCAAGTGGCGTCTATCAAGGATCCTTCAGAAATTTTTGATAATTTTCCAAGTGAATTCCTTTAGTATTTTATCCATTTTTTTTCCATGATAAGCATTCCTTTATACCAACGCGCAGAAAAATTGACGTATGACAAAAAGTAAAATCAAACTCGACGAACATGATTTTTTTTTTTGCAAACACAATTAAAGATATCTTCGTCATTTTTGGAGTCTGAAGGCATCAGTTTCTCGGTTGGACAAAGGGACAAGTGACTTAGATCTCTCGATTGAAAAAAAGGCTGCTGAATAAGAACCACCCCTCTGGGCAGTTATAGGGCTTAGACCAATCTGAGTTCGGGTCTACCCCGTTTGGCATAATGCCATTTGGCATAACAGTTGTTTGGCATAATAGTCGTTTGGCATAATTTGAAAAGGGAAGATACTGCAGTGGTACAGTAATATGCGGGACCATAAGATGCGTCATAAAATGCCATGTTGTTTTTTTCCGAATGACATGGAATAACTTAGGCGTTGGATACATTTTTGTTTAAAATTTTCTATAATATCCCGGACATAATGACCCCGGAAGTCATGTATGATGCAATTCCAAAAGAGCATTATTCGATATTGTTTTCCTTGAAAAATGAAGATTAGAAGCACAGACAAACAGACGTAACACTTAGAACAAATCTCGATCAAAATCATAGTCACGAGGACATGTACGCCCAATGCTAAAATCGGTTTGTTTGGCCGACAGGCCAACAGATGGCGGTAGTGTGTAAACGTCAAACGCGAACAAAAACGATGCGAGCGCTGCAGGTGGCGGTTTGGCCACCTACCATATTTTTGAATCGACCGTTAAAAAGGTGGTCGATGCACAATGATGAGAGTGTGACGTCTGTTTGTCTGTGTTAGAAGTATGTCCTATTAATAACTGACAACGGAATGACCGATAATGCCCTGAAGAACCAGCTATAGATTTGTTGGATACTAAACCGTTTCAATTCTCGAAAAGTAGAAATCAAACATAATTGTAACCTTAAATGCGTTCCCATAAGCTTGAAACAGATTTTTGTTTAAGGCACTCTGTGCTCGTGGCCACTACTGTGCCGGATTCAGTTGATCTGTAGCTTCTTCTTTACCGATACAGATCTATTTTTAACTTATCTATATTTACATCTTACTTTCACTCTCTCCTACTCTTTTACTCTCAAACCGAGCAGGTAGGAGAGAGATCTGCTGTTAGTGAGGCTAGCTGCCTGCGAAGAGGGTCAGTTTGTCTCAGTCACCATCTGATACTGACGGAGGATGGAAGTTCTCCCCCAAAGCACGGTCCTCCGTGAGGCGTCTTCTGGTGGCTGGACGGGTTTTTTGTTGTGGAGGGGCCGGGAATCGAACCCATGATCTTCCGCTTATGAAGCGAAAGCGTAACCTCAAGGCTACAGACCCCCCTTAAGCTTGAAACAGATGTTCAAATACAAATTGGCCACTTTATCGTATGTTTGCGGCATCTCGGGACCCGAAAATGGTCATTTGTAGGATTTATTAAATGCAAAACTCATAGTTATCCAATTCATTCGTTTCTCAAAAGGTTTACACTGATGCAATATTCTTAAAAGTCCGTCATGTAGTGGCCACATTATAACCGATTCCGGAAATTATCTGTGACTTGAGATTTGTATACTGACAGACAGTATACTGACAAAAAATCATTTGAATCCATTAAGAATTCGCTGAGCGGTGAGGGTTTTAGAATTTTTGCTTTCACTCAGGCCTATACGGGTTAACCACTGCTTCCATTATTTAGGAATATTGCGATATGACTTATATTGTATCTGGTACTCATCTAATATCTTCTCACAATTGAGATGTTATAGACATTGGTTGATGTAGCACTCTATCCCAATTAGGCTAAACTCGTTTTATAAAGTCTATTACCCTATTAGGACTACCTTGCCAAATTTCCAAGGGCTCTAATAACCCTTTCCCAAATGTAAACATTTTTTGATTAAGCAATGCTCCGCAATTGCAGAGTAAATGCTCCGCAGTTTCATTTTCAGCTTGACAAAAACGACATTCGGAGGATTGGAATTTCCCTATATTTTAAGATGATACCTACTTGGGCAGTGATCGGTTATCAGGCCATAAGATTTCCTTTATTAAAATTCAGTATAGCCCTGGCTTTTGCTAGACTGGGTTTTATGAATCTTTTCGCTTTCTTGGATGTATCCGTGGCGTTCCAATTGGATTCTACCATGGACATTTCCCAATTTTTCAGTTTTACCCTGAGTGTGCACTCAGAAACACCACAGAACGGTTCAGGGCCGACAAAGCGCGAAGCTGCACCGTGTCTTGCTAGATTGTTGGCGATTTCATTCCCAGTACAATGTAACTTCGTTCCTACTGGCCAATTGCTTCAGAGAAAAAATGCATTCCCACACTAACTTTGATCTGCATGAGAATGTCTTTACAGCATTCAAAGCTGCTTGACTGTCCGAGAAAATACAGATCTTTGCAAACCTGTAGTTTCTTTTGAAGAAAACATTTGTACACGTACAGTCAATGATGGCTTGTATTTCAGCTTGGAACACAGTAGGACTGCGCCCCATATCGATTAACTTGCTGATACCAGGGCGGTATCATCAACTCTAAACTCCTGCTCCGGTATTGTCGAAAATCTTTGACCCGTCGGTAAAACATACAATACAACCTGGACGTCAACTTGGCCCTCCAGAATTCCAAATATAGTGGCTTGGTTTAACCACTTTGAAGGGAACATCATAGTTAGTCTTCATTGTCATTCAATCTTCTATTGTTTTCATATCTGAATTCAAGTTGAATTCCTTGATGATATTCATGTGACCAGTCAAATCACCACCTAATATTTTATTAAAACGGATAAACTGTAAGGCATTTTTTGCAGCTTGAAATTTAATGAATTGATGCAAAGTATATTAAGAAGGGCATGCAAAGCAACCGATGGTGCCTACAACTTAGCCAGCTTTTTCTGAGCGTTTACCCCATTTGTTTTGGGCCACCATATCAGTGAAGCATAAGTAATTTTCGGCTGGACTATTGCTGAATGAATCAAGTTTACCATATTAGGTCGCAGTACCCAAGTTTTTCCTAGAGCTTTATTGCAGACCCATAGCACATAACATATGTGTTTTCGCGGCAACCTGGACTCGAACCAAGAACCTTGCGATCGATAGGCTCGTGCGTACACCCCGCGCCTATCGACGTCTTGATGTGGGATGAAACGATACATAAAGCGTTCATATTGGAATAATCGTTCCACCTTTCATAAGGCAAAATGTATAAATTTCGATAGTCCAGTTCGCTGCGTGTATGATTCGAGCAGTAGACCAGTTGCTGCAAAGATTGCAGTCATTAAGATCGGGGTTCCTTCGACAACGTTGGGAAGCAATGTTTGAAGATAAAACGCATTTATTTTTTCGTGAAATGTAAATGATTTTTGACGTACTCTCCAATATTCATGTATCATCGTCACAGAATGTGATCTTTTCTGAAATATTATTTCCTATCAAAATACCATCAGTGTACCAGTACCCGCTCATGCTCCAGATTCCGCTCACTTGTACATTAAACTTGAATTTAAATAAACATGTTTATCTTTATCACCAATACGATCAGTACATATCACTATTGAAATCAACTATTTAACATATAATCAAACATTTTGAACAAAAAAGTGTTAAAATTTGAGTAATTGTATTTTTTCAGTGCCGCGCTCATTGAAATAGACAGCAGCGTCATGTTGTTGATGTTTTGGTTAAGAAGTTCAGTCCGCATAATTAAGTATTTCAAGTGAGTTTTCTTCGATTTTAAGCCATAAATTGTTAATAGGTAAGTAATTTTACGCATAACACTCGATATTGTAGTATTATTTACACGATGGAAACGTTTTTCATGAGTACAAATTGAAAAAAAATGATGAGCGGTTTCTGGGCCGCTAAAAAACTAGCTGGTGCTAATTGCCGCTCAATGTATGTTTTGTTTTTATTAAACAGGATGCCGGCAACTAAAAAAACAAAATACACTGTTCAAGCAGTGGAATTTGCTTTGGATGCAGCAAAACGTGGTATATCTATAAGTCAAGCTGCGGCTCGCTACGGTGTTCCAGCAGGAACCTTGCGGGACAAACTTCGTAACAAGTATCGCAAGGAAAAAAAAGGACCTCTGAGCATTCTCACTGATGGTGAGGAGACTCGCATAGTCAGCTGGATGAAGCTGGCTGCTCGCACTGGATTTCCTGTAACTGAGAAGCACCTGAAAATAAGCGTCGCTCAATTCGTCAAACTGACGAAGAAAATAACACCATTCAAGGATGGTATACCAGGCCGGAAGTGGATAAGGTTGTTCATGCGACGACACAAGGAAATTTCGCTGCGAAAACCTAGTGTTCTTGCAAAACATCGCGCCACTGTTACCGAATCCCAAATTCGTAAGTGGTTCCTCGAAGTTCAAGACTACTTGAAGGAAACGAATGTGGAATATTTATTGAATCAGCCCGCACGAATTTTCAACCTGGACGAGACAGCTTTTCAACTGGTGGTGAAGAACTAAAAGTGTCTTGCGCCGAAAAGCCTGCGACACTTGCATTCGATTTACGCCAACAACGATAAGGAAAGCTATACTGCACTGTTTACGGCGAGCGCCGACGGCCGCCTTCTCCCTCCATTGGTGCTGTTCCCTTACAAGTGTCGACTTCCTGCAGAAATTAGTGCCAGCGCTCCTCCAGACTGGGGAATTGAAAAAACCGCTAGTGGCTGGATGACCAGTGATGCTTTCTACGATTTCCTGAAAAATATTTTTCAACCGTGGCTTTTGAAAGAAAACATACAACTACCGGTTATCTTGTTTGTTGATGGGCACAAAAGCCACACGACACTCATGACTTCGGAATTTTGTAAGAAAAATCAGATAATACTCGTTGCTCTGTTCCCCAATTCAACCCACCTAACTCAGCCGCTTGATGTCAGTTTTTTCGGACCTTTGAAGAAGCACTGGCAAAGTCAAATCCTGAAGTTCCGGGCAGAACATGGAATGGTTCCAATCAGCAAATCACAAGTGTGTCCTCTGATGCGAGATGCTCTCATTAGTTTTACATCAAAAGAAGCAGTTATCCGGAGCGGCTTTATGCGTAGTGGAATTTATCCGTGGTCACCCGATGCAGTGGATTACTCCTCTCTACCATCTAATGCGAATGAAAACGAATCCGGAAATGAATCGCTGCTTTCAGATTCACCAGAAATAAGGTTGATTCGACTGCTAGAAAGCAGACTCACCATGGAGCAATTTGCAGAATTTCAGCAGCACGAGGAATCGGTTACCTGGCCCGGCAATATTTCGGACACCAACCTTTTCTACGTATGGAGGAATTTAAAAATCAGTTGCAATGACCTCTACAGCAATGCTAAGTCTGACAATGCGGTCAATGATGAAGTACAACAAATAAGGGAAGGCGAACTTTCGGATGAAGAGAGCGATTTCAAGGGATTTTCAGAGGATGAAATGAATCGTGCAGGTATTTACATAAATTCTTTTTTTGTTTGAAATAAACCAACGGATTTTATATTATTCAATCTACAGGTGTTGTACCGCAAAACGATTCCTGCCAAATAACATCTCCAGTACGTACACCCTTGAAAGAAGCTGAACCGGAGCAGAACAACAGCGATAAGGAGAACGACGTTGATGATGTGGCATTCAACAGTTCATTCAGCCTACCGACGACTACGAAAACAACCCAAAAGCGGAAGGTTTTGCGGCCACCGACTGTCGCAACAAGCAAGGAATTTGCTTTATTCATGGAAGCAAAGGTGAAGGAGAAAGAAGCAATCGAATTTGAAAAACAGCAAAAGCGAAAGGAGCGTGAAATTAAAAAAGCACAAAAGTTAGCAGTTAAGGAGGACAAGAAAAGAAAGCCTAAGAAGCCGCGTTCATCTTTGAAATCACAATTGCGCAATGTGCAAAACTGAGAAAAAATCAGTTAAATTCGATAAACATAAAATTAAAGGCGTGAAAAGTGAAGAGAGAGAAAAGGATAAAAGAAAAGTAAAACAAGAAAAGAAAATCTAAAATACCACGAAAACAGATTCCACAGTCAAAACGCAGAAATGTACGATTTGTAAAGAAACATTTGAAATGCTTTAAATAAAAGTTAAATAAAAAAGTATTTTGTTATTTTACTTACAAATTACAGAAACATCATTAGCCATCGAGCAAATAGACAATATTGGTATTCATGTTATCATATCATTCGAGTTTGTGTCGCTACTGAACCGTTGTGTTTGTTTGTGCTTGTCACATTAAACAAAAATAGAAGCAATCTGTAGTGAAACATTTTTTAAGTGCTTTACCATCTCAAATAATAAGTTGAACAGTTTGTTTCTAGGAAAAAAATCAATTGAGTTTTGGAGGTTCTTTTGGAAATTCTGCACCATTTTAAGTAATGGCATTCGTGTTAATAATGCTCATCCTGATGGATTTTGGGTAATGGTACAAATAGTGATGCAGCAAAAATTAAAAAAAAATTGCCTGAATATTGCCTGAAAAAAATATGAGCGTTTATTGGAACATTTTTGAGCGTCTATTGGAACACCATGTTTTGTCGTGAGCGGGTATTGGTACAATTGAAGCAAACAGAAAGTTCAATAAAATAAATATATTTTTTATATTTTCACCTTTGCAAATATTTTTACCTTTTTCTACTAGAAGTAACTTATTGTTTGTCAAAAAAAATTTATACAAAATTGCACTGGTATTTTTTCAGCAAGTTTTCAAATATCAAATTCTTCTTAAATGAGCGGAAACTGGTACACTGATGGTAGTTCCTGTTTTATAATGTGAAAGAGCTTTTGCTTTCCAACCTAAAAATATCACCTTAAATATACCATATACTAGAAACAACATAGATGCCTTATTCATTGATTTAATTATGAGTGGCGTAAATCTAATTCTTAAGCTATATCTACATATTTATTTACATTTCTTTTTATGCCACTCTGGATATATGTATGTTATCTTTGGTTCCTTTCAATACAATGGCGATTGATGTATTGGTGGTATAACTATTTTGACAATTCGATGCCCTGATACCAGCATGCAAATAATAAAGTGGATACCACTTTTTGAACTCGAGTTCCACTTATGTTATGTGCCCATAGTGCATTTGTACCCTTAATTATGACCTTGTTCAAATGAGAGTTCAAGTTCAATTTCCTATCCAAAGTAACCCCAAGGTGTTTAACTTCTTCAGAAAATTGAATTTGAACTCCATTCAAAGAAGGCTATGTAAGCTTTACCTTTTCCTTCCGGTAAAAGGCACAATAATAGTTTTTGAAGAGTTTACGTTTAACCCCTCTTTTCTACACCATTTGAGAGTAATATTAAACGCAGTTTGCAACCGATCGGAAATCGTGTTATCAAATTTTCACGAACCACGATAGCCACATTTTCGTCATATCCAATAACCTCAAAAACATGATCTTTTAGATTTCTAAGGAGTTCGTCTACTACAAGAAACCACAGTAAGGGCGATAACACTCCTCCTTGAGGTCATCCCTCCTTAGTAGATCTTATAGATATTAGCCCACCTCCTAGACCAGCAGAAATTATCCGATCCTTGAGCATAGTCATAACCCATGGGATAATACTTTTATCCAAGCCTTGCTTCCATGGCTGAACTCATAGAGCAATAGGATGCATAATCGTATGCTCTTTCAATATCGAGAAAAGCAACCACGGCTATTTCTTTGGCTTCAAGAGATTTCTCGATTTCATTTATCAGTTTACATGCCAGTTCACATTTTTTTTCCGATAGAAGGTCGCTACAGATCGTGAGATCAAGAACCTCTTGTCGGATAGCGTTTACAAAAGTATTAGAATACCCTCTATTACATACGACTATGTTGTTAGACGACATGGCGTTTGCATCGCACCCTACTATAAATTGGGCATTAATTTTCTTACAGTAGTTGACAGGATAGGTTATGATAGGATATAATTAGTCGATTAGTGGGAAAATATCTGATGGATCGACTAATCATTTAAACAAATTAACAAAGATACAACCTTCCTAAATTCTTCTTGTCGGTTGCGTAGGCACGTCAGGAGTTAATCATCAGTTTTAATTTTTTTTTCCGGGGCTGCCTAGATAGCCGCGTAGTGTCGGTAGCGGTTATTTCAATTGGCTAAGAATTAACACTACACGCAAAAAAAAATTGGGGGTTAACTTAAGCGCTCACACCGACAATTTTCAGCGGACCAGAAACGCGCTTGATTTGATTTTACCATGACTGTAGTCGAAATCAGATTGGTGAAAATGATTTCTGTCGAATGTACCAGTAATGGTGTGGGCTGTATCGTAAACATGGTAAAATGGCATTAAATTCAATGGTAGTTTTAAGAATGGGCGTAGTCAGCTAAAATAGTAGTTTTTACTACAGATTTTTTTCCCGTGTACAGAATGCCTGTTCTGATGGAAAAGTCCACCTCACAGGTGATCCCTATTTTATGGTGTGATGCGTACCGCGCCTAGAAATGAATGATTAGGGAGGTCTGGTGATCCTTTATATGAGAGATAAGCGGAAGTAAAATGGAATGATTTGGCAACAGTCCAGCAGTGCTGAGTTCTCTCGGTGTCGAGAATAATATTGTAACACGGACATTACTTCCTCACTGCTAAAAAGTGTAGTTTGTTTCGTTATAGATCTTTGAGCTACATTTCCAAACTAATAAACAGCAGAAAAAACAACAACTAAATATTGCATTGACAAAATTTCAAAAAAGGAAAATATTTCATATATTTTGCTCTATGCAAAACAATTATAATTATAATTCTTATAAAGGATCACTAAGGAAGTCTAAGCAAACGGAGCCTGTGCCCTTTCTGTGCTACCCGTAGCAATGGTGCAGGTGACCTTGTGTTTCTTCGAGATAATCGGCTGCCCTTCTTCAGTCTAGCCTGAGGCTAAATAAGGGTTTTTTTTTTCTTTCATGCAACTAGGAGTTTAAAAATCTTCATAGACTGGCCTGTATTTGTTCATGCTCATGCCAGTGTAATTTTTGGCGCGGTGTGGGATCCACTTAGTGCCTTCCCCACTAAAAACACTCTCCTAGGTTCAGTACCATCACCATCACCCTCCGGAACTACCTTCCGGTATTACTTCGAAGGGGAGGACAACGTGCTGAGCGCACCACTTCAATTTGTTATTCTACATGCTGAGCCCTTCGGCTCCTGAGCCCTTCGGCTCCTGAGCCCTTTGGCTCCTGAGCCCTTCGACTCCTGTTAGCAGTTTTAAAACCGTTCAACGACGTGCCTCATGCTGAGCCCTTCGGCTCCACTCGTTAGTAATTTGTTAATACCTATTTTCGCCCTTTGGCGACCCGTCAATTTGTTAGTACCTACATGCAACATTCTGAGCCCTTCGGCTCCAGTTTGTGCACCACTCTGAGCTCATACAAAGCCCGCACTCGTACGGTTACGGCGACTATCTCCTTTCCATAGTTCAGCTGGTAAGATGCCGAGGTCGGTCCAACGATTCCGGTTGAGCATAACTTCCGGTTCGTAGGCGCCCCGACTATTCAATACCAGCGTTCCGACGTATTCTACTCGACCAGTCCCCGACGGTGGACCTAATCTACACCGACGGAGAGTTCCCCGGCGGTGGAATTTCTCCCGATACCGATTCTTCTACTTCTACGATACGAGCCGACCGGAGGGGTGCCGAAGTCAGTCCAGCGATTCCGGTGGAGCCTAGCTTCCGGTTCACTGGTGCCTCGACGACCCTCAACCGTCGCTATGACACGTCTACTCAACTAGTCCCCGGCGGTGAACCTAGCCTACACCGACGAAGAATTCCCCGGCGATGGAAGTTCTTCCGATACCGATTCTTCTTCTGATGCTGCTACTGCTGCTCTTTAATTTTTTACGGGCCGACCGGTAGGGTGCCGGAGTCAGTCCAGCGATTCCGGTGGAGGCTAACTTCCGGTTCACTGGTGCTCCTACGACCCGGGACCGGTGCTACGTCGCGTCTACTCAGCTAGTCCCCGGCGGTGGATCTAGCCTACTCCGGCGGAGAGTTCCCCGGCAAAGGAATATCTCCCGGAACCGAGCAGTATCACTTTCCCTTCGTCCGCTCTTTTAGAGTGTCGAAAACAGTCCGGCGCCCTTCTTCGTTCGGCAGGGCTGCCTACGTCATCTGACGCTGCTCCTCTCGCCATGTCCGCTGTAGTGTTGACATAATCTGAACAACAGATCGGTTCACCGCGTTCCACTTATCTTCATTACTACACATCTTTAGGACGATATTTTCCACGTTCACGTCGTCTCCGACGATGGCAGTCATTTCGCTTCGCTGCTGTGCAAACCGTGGGCAAGTAAAGACTACGTGCTCTGGTGTTTCTTCTATGTCTCGGCATTCAGGGCACAACGGTGACCTTGCGTGGCCGAACCTGTGCAAGTACTGCTTAAAGCAGCCATGACCAGACAGGAATTGCGTCAGTTGAAAATTAATCTCGCCGTGCGCTCTAGTGGTCCATATCGACACGTTTGGAATCAGTCGGTAAGTCCGCCTGCCCTTCTCTGCGTTGTTCCATTGCTGCTGCCATTTACTAAGCGTGTTGGCTCTCGCTCTGTTCCGGCCTCTCCCTGTGGCTCGATCCCTGTAGCACTCGCTATCCTCCTCCAGTAGAAGGCAGATAGGAATCATTCCGGCTATTACGTGCACGGCGTGCGATGATATCGTTCGATACGCACTCGCTACACGCATTGCCATCAGCCTAAACGTACGGTTCAACTGGGCACGATTTCGTCCTGTCTTCAGTGCCGCCGACCACGCTGGAGCTGCATACCGGATGATCGACGTTGACACGCTCGCCAGTAGCCTCCTCTTGCTACTGGTAATCGCAGAATTGTTAGGCATAATTCGGGATAAGGCCGATATCACCTTTGTCGCCTTATTGCAGACGTAGTCGACGTGACTGTTGAAATTCAAACGGTCGTCCAACATCACGCCCAGGTGTTTCACTTCTCGCTTCGAGTTTATGATGCACTCACCGACCATGATGCTCACATTTTGTACTGCCTTCCGGTTACTGATCATAACCAATTCAGTCTTTTGATGGGCCAACGCTAGCTTCTTCTCTCGCATCCAATTTTCCACGGCATCTATCGCCTCCGTTGCCAGTACCTCCACCTCTTCCCGTGATTCGCCGATCACTACAAGCACTACATCGTCCGCAAAACCGACAATCTTGACTCCTCTGGGCAGGTTCAGCTTCAGCACTTCATCGTACATGACATTCCAAAGGGTGGGACCCAAGATGGATCCCTGTGGAACGCCCGCCGTAACCAACAGATTTCTGATTTCCGGCATCTGTTTCATATATCAGTGTCCGGTTCTGAAAATAGCTTTTCAGAATCTGACATAGATACTTAGGCACCCTCAACCTGTGCAACGAGTCGGCAATTGCTACCCAGCTGGCGCTGTTGAAAGCGTTTTTAACGTCAAGAGTGACAACCGCACAATATCGGTTCCCTCTCCTCTGCTGCTTCTGTGCCGTCTCCATGGTTTCCACTACCATTCGGATGGCATCTATCGTAGATCTACCTTTCCGGAATCCATACTGCATGTTCGATAGACCGTTCTCGTTCTCCGTATACTTCGTAAGCCTGTTAAGAATCACTCTCTCCAACAGTTTTCCGACAGTATCCAACAAGCATATCGGCCTATATGCAGAAGGATCGCCGGGCGGCTTACCTGGCTTTGGTAGCAGCACCAGCTTTTGTCGCTTCCAAATGTCGGGAAAGTTTCCGTCCTCCATACATTTTTGCAGTGTAGTCCTGAACATGTCTGGATTCTCCTGGATTGCCGTTTTAAGGGCCAAGTTTGGAATCCCGTCCGGACCCGGTGCCTTCTTCACTGGTAAGGCTTTCGATACCACGACCAGTTCCTCGTTCGTTACACGGGTCTCTTCGTCGTGTACATCCTGTTCATCGTACGGTGTAGGTGGCCAGACCGTAGGCTCGTGCGTCGGAAAAAGAGTTTCGATAATAACCTTCATTTTCTCCGGACATCTGTCGGGTGGTATTGCTGGACCTTTCATCTTTGCCATGGCCACTTTGTAGGCATTCCCCCACGGGTTTTCGTTGGCATTGCGGTAGAGCTCTTCCAGGCACGCTTTCTTGCTGAGCTTGATTGCCTTGTTGAGTGCGGCCCTTGCCGCCCTATAGGGCAATCTTCTTTCTTCTCTTTCGACGTTGTTGCTAGCCCTCTGCATCCTCCTCCTAGCTTGGAAGCAATGTGCGCGTAGGTCACCGATAGGCTAAATAAGGGTGGGATTATGAATATGTTACCATGCCCACACAGTTACGGATCACCCACAGTAACGGATCACTTTGGCGTTCAACATCGGATAACTCGCTTAAAACATAAACGTTGACGTAAAACATATTTTTTCCAAGTTATATTATTTGTCTTCTACCATTTGTAATGTTAAGCACAACATTCAACCGCTAAACAACGGTGTTTTTTGACAAATGTTTAGTTGGTACCACACAGCTATCATTATATGGTCGTTTTCTGTAAGAAGTGCCGTCAGCATTCATAAGCTCCCACAGGTGGTAAAATTCAAATGTTATAGCATAAAACATGCTCGTTCGCTTCGATTTAGTATAAATTCATCTTTGGAAAACATTTTTCTGGATTGTTGATTCTAAAAACCGAATAATAGCACTTCTAACTAGTGATCCATAATATGGACCCGGAAATGATTGTTTACCACGGTTATGGATCACTTCCAAAGAATGTAGATTTCTGCCATTTTAAGCATTGGATTCGACATTTTCAGACAATAGCACTAAGGATAAAACTAATCAAACATCAAGGTTTGTAAATTTCATTTTTTAGCGGACAAAAATGGGTGGAGATCTTGGTGTGGAGCAAAAACAGTTCATGTCTCAGTTACTATAATGCAGCATCTCAATAAAAAAGGCATTTTACCCTTGTTTCCAGCTTTAACACTGCTATTTTTTGCAGTAGTATGTGGCACATTGTTAATTTTCGTCAAATCATGCAATACAGATGCATTGAGTTGAAAATCTCTTGATTTTGCGCACTGATCCGTAATGTGTCACAATTTGATCCATAATATAAAAATTGATCCATAATATGGTTTTCAGAAA
The DNA here is from genome assembly GCF_002204515.2 of Aedes aegypti. Classification (NCBI taxonomy): domain Eukaryota; kingdom Metazoa; phylum Arthropoda; class Insecta; order Diptera; family Culicidae; genus Aedes; species Aedes aegypti. Next base: position 246,623,034 of record NC_035109.1, read on the forward strand.
CCGATTCAACTTTTAATTTTTATGCAATCCTATGTAAATATTACACTCAAAACAGTTTGTTAACCGAAGTTCCAATTTAAAACGTTTCAATTCGTGCTTTTAAATTACAATTTTACGTTTTCCATGTCATTTTATTGAATTTTATAGGTTGAACTCCACACTATTTGATCCATAACTGTGGGATCATGGTATTTAATATAAATTTTTACCTATATGGTTTCGCATTATGCGTTTTACACAGTGTGTTCTGTGCTTTTTCGCCTTTGGCGACTTTCAATAGATACCGAGCAGGTTTTTTCGCTGTTGGTCTTGTTTGTGCTAAGATTGTAAAAAATTTAATCCTGCCTAGTTTGGCTAGTGGCTACGGTTAGGATAGCTCAGATCAATCTTTAGCGTAAAAGAATAGCAACGTTCAATCTTTGCAGACTCATGCAAAATGGTACAGCCCAAGTGGCGCTAGTTCAAGAACATTACTTTCGGAACTTCTGTCTAGTTAACCTTGTGGGCAGCTACAGGCTCTCATTTCGCTTATGCCTCCCCTATTTCCACCCATCTTTCCCTTCCCTCTCCTTTCTCATCGGGTAGATGATGAAATAGGCTCAAATATGGCGAACCTTGAGTACACATCTTCCAAATGGCGGGGAACGAGCCTCTGGAGCCGGCCTTCTGATACCTGATACATGAAGTCGCTAAAAAAAGACTCGCTACCAACCCTGTATTTATGTTAATGCCGGAGGCAATAATTATAAAAAAATAACATAGAATGTTGTTCGTGAGTGCCCAGATAACCGTAGCGATAAACGCGCAACTGTTCAGCAATACCAAGCTGAGGATCGTGGGTTCGAATCCCATCGGTCGGAGGATTTTTTCTCAAAGCAGAATTCCTCGAACTCCCAGGGCATAAAGAATGTTCGTACCTACCACACGATATACACATGCAAACATGGTAAATTTGCAAAGAAGGCAATCATTTAATAACTGTGAAAGTTTTCATAAGAACACTAAGCTGAGAAGCAGGCTCTGTTCCCATTGAGACGAAACCCCAGAGATAAACAAAGCATTACAGTTCGACTCACAATAATGCAACAAATTTTTCTTACCGCATCAATCCCATGATTGGCAATTTTAATCAAACCAAGCTTCTCAAAACACTCATGGTCCAAAGTCCACTCGTGCATCGTCAGACGACAGAAAGCGCGATCGAATGAGCCGGAGAGACGCACAATGAATAAAACAAAACCACCTAACATTGCTAATCTCGGAAAGACCGGCAACCAGAAGAGATAAGCGATTCCAAACGAACGACCAAATTATATAATTAAAGTTTGCGTCCTTTGGCGGATGACCCCTTCTATAGGTTTGTTCAAACTTACGGTATTTCTCGGAAGTTAACTTCGTTTGCCTCGTTCTCCGCAAACTGTCCGGGTCCGGAAAGCATGGCCTTGATTGTCCCCGAAGTGAGGGCGTGCTCCCTCTTGACAATGAATTCATGGCCATCGGAGGAAATTAGCTTCACGTACATGGCATCCGGACCTTCACAACCTCCGTAGATGCGTTCGATTCCGCTGCGGTCTTCCATCGTAAATCCGGCGGGGGAAATGCCTGAAAGGTAAAGATTCGATTATAACCACAGGCTGGCCAGAGTTGAAGGATGACTTCACAGTTCTTGAGAATGATGCTCAAGGTTTTTTCGGTCGAATTGATACACCCGTCTGAAGCGACGCAAGAAACCGGAAAACATACTCACCTTTAGATATCTTTATTCGTAGCAAAAGAAGGAAGGAAATCCAATAAGTACGGTTTGGGTTCAATAATTATTACGAACCGAAAATAGTAATTTCTGTAAACTCCACTAGCAAAACCTAAGAACTGACACACGCTAAACAGTGCTGACTTGGGTACTTTTCCAATGAGTCGAATTCGTTGAGTTAAACTATCATTGTGTACTTTCAGACTTTCTGACCAAGGCATAACCAATATTAACAAGTATATCGTATAGAATTTTCGCTTAACTCATGTGGGTTATGATTAAAGTTTAACTTACATACAATAGAAGTTGTCTCGTTTTTTATGGTAAAAATGCGTGTTCCTAATTAATGGAAAATTAAATAAAACTTATAACTTACGTCGTGTCGAAAAAGTTTTCGCATGTAGAAAGACAAGCAACGGATGAATGTTATTTTGCATCTGTCAGTGACGCGTTGACATAACGGATTCGTTAACTAACCAGTGAAAAGTGGCAACACTGCACAGCACGGAGAAAAAAGTAAGAGGTTGTTTCCGAGATACAACCGCCACACTCAGGCAAATGGGCTATCGATAAACATAGGATCAAAGACAAATTAAAGACCTCCATGTCCCTTGCAGTTGCTCAAAATTTTATGGCTCATAAGATAATCTAGAATGCCGTGAAAAGTGTACTGCGATCTGTCAAACTTGGGTACCTGTTGTACTACCGAGGGACCAAATGCAGTACTAGAAGTGGTACTCAATCTGAGCCCGAATGTGACGGACCTGATAGGATCCTCTTATTGCCCGGATAAAAAATACAATACAAAAACTATATAACGTATTGTAACAGTACCATTCAATATATTGGAAATACAATACAGTATATGTAAAATGACAATACAATTACAGTACAATATATTGTTTTGAACAGTTCACTGTATGGTATATGAGATTTTTGCAATATAATGTATGGGTGGTTAAGTATCGTAACAATACAAATATAGATATTTTCTCATACAAACATTTTGAAAATACAATACGATATAATGTTCATGTAATGTCTTGATTAGCAATTTTTGTATTGTTGTACAATAAAAAAACAATTCAACGAACTGTATCATGGTTGCATACGTCGTTACAGCTAATGTCAAGTGACTTCTAAAAAACTACTTATTTTTACTTTTTGAATATTTTTCATCCAACATTTCTTGCTTTCTGAACTTGTTTTGTTTATTTCTTTCAGCAAAGCTACATAGAAAAAAGCAACAGTTGTTTTACGCGAAAATAGGATTTTGACCAAAATTGTAAGGTATATAACCAATTAAAAACAATAAAATGTTCTGTTATAATATATTATATTGTTTTTGAATTGTATATCCAAACAAGAATAATATTGCTTCGACATTCAATTACAATACGCTGTATTGTATCCAATACGTTATATTGTACATTAATGGTTTATTCCATTCACTGAATGATACGTTTTTATCCGGGTGTGCTCTGCAAGATAAATCCACGTAATGCGATTATCTGAAAATGTCGATATACCGTCGCAGTGATAATGAAAATCAATAAATGTTTCAGATTTAGCAAATTTGAAACATTTGTGTCCTTGAAGCACGAAAAAATCCAAGCCTACTTGAATTTTGACGTTGCGTTTGAATTGCGCGCATATCTTCTGCGCGTTACCGCCGCCGCTGGATGTGGATTTAATATAAGCGCCGCAATATGAACATTTGCCACAAGAATCCGCATTATTTGAAACTGTATCGTAACCATATTGCGAATGGTTTATATTCCAACCGATACCATAAGACCCAAACGCAATGATAGCGGAACGGCAACGGAAAGCGGACACCATCTCGAGTGAGCTGTCAACGAACTAAAGTGAATCAACACTGAGTCGACATACATGTCATAGTTCGTGCTGGCGAACCGGTTCCGCTTTCCGTTGCCGTTCCGCTATCACTGCGTTTGGGCCTATACTGACAACGGTAATATCGACCATAATCAAACCAATATTGGATAAAGTTTTGAACATACTGAGTAATGTTTTCAAAGACTCGACCCTTGCATTCAGGTGGTATGAATATCCTCTAACTCAATAGGATTGTGGCTCGCAGTTACTCACGATAAACATAAAACATCTTTGAAGAGACTATTCTAGATATAACCATTACAATAAAGTCCAGTTTCGAACACATTTCTAAATATTTGATTGAAATCAAATTAATTGAAAGCTTTACCAAAATCAAATTTTCCAAATATGCATCGAAACGCCCCTCCAAATATGCTTCCCTCCAGCTCGTTGCATAAGTAATGTCGTTTTTCTTTATTTGCACCGCCTGCACCGTTTTCCCACCGGTGTAGCAAAAGTTGCACCCAACCCGTTCTTTTATTCCGCAGGTAGCACACCGTTTCTACACCCGATTGCCACCAGTGCAGAAAATCCTACACCCTGATCGAGCTGAGTGTAGCAGGAAATGCACTCTTTTTACCAATACATATATGGTTCATAACTGTCAGTGGCGTTCTTGTTTTGGTCCTTTTGGCAGATTTTGTTGTTTTTGGTAACGAACAAGCAAGATCTTCATTTTTTGCGCTCATTTTCGACTGCGTGGATAAAATTGATTTGTTTCGGAATTGTTTTTTTATTCAGTAAAAGAAGAAATATTCTAAGCATTTATTAATGCTACAATAAATACAGGCTTATAAGAATAATAAAGGATACTGAGTATGTTTCATCATTAGCTGAGACGAGACTCGCGGAGACGGTCTTCTTTTTCTGTGATTGCTGAGTTTTTTTTTCTTATTCCACTTTGTGTTTATACCAATTATGCGCATGCTGTTCAAATCCACACATGAATCTATCAGCAAAAAATGATTGAGTTTGCATCACATCGAATCATAAATAGCCGTTTGTGTGAAATTTCATGCCAGCAAACGTAGCAGACATTAGAAATTATTCATCTTCTGCTTAGATTTATCAGCAACTTTGGAAAAAAACTGCTCCGCCGACTGAGGATTTTAATAACAGTTTACTTTGAACACAATACTTTTCACTTTTTCAGCCATAAAAACGGTGGGCTGCATTTGACGTTTCGTGAGAGGGGAATCTGGGCTGCATATGACGTTGATATTTTTCCTCTTCGCGAGTCTCTCTCAGATCATTAGTAGTTTTTACGGCTTATATTAAAAAAAGGAATTCTCTAAGATGTTTGGATTGCATGTATACCAGTAAGTACTATATTAAAAACACTTGAGTTCAGTCAAATTTTCCGAAATTTGCTCATGGATGCATATTTTTAAAAATATTGACGAGTGATCGATATTGATTTTCCATTAGAATTCTATTCTAATGCAATGATTGATTTCCGTTGCTCTCTTCGCCTTATTACAAAAAAAAAGATTCACCTTTTGCATCGTGAGCTAGAAATATTGCTAGAAGTATTTGGCGAAATTATTAGCCCGAAAGATTGGATGAAATTAAACAAGTTCTTACAGTATTGAAATATGAAAATTCTGAATTTTAAACATATATTATTCAATTACGAAACATGTATCATGGTATCAATTCTCAGGAAAAATAAAATTATGTACATATACCAAACATTTATTTAAACATTTTATATTCAGCCAGTGCTGTAAACACCATTAACAAACTATACAAAACACGAACGAATCTAATGGTTCCGAATCCCTTACAGCAAATTAAGAATAACAGAAACAGCATTGACAGCAACAACATTGACGCCTTCACTAATACTATCATACGCTGTCAAAATATTGCACCGAAACCGTTCTATTTTCCAGTGTCAATTGTTACACTCGCGCGGTGCACCGTCGGGAATAATGGGAATAATCGAAAACGACATAACATAAAAAAATTGTCAAAAGGAATCAAAACAAACCACACAAAAATCGTGGTAGTGAAAAGGCAATCTCACGTACGTGTTGCACCAACGGCAACGGTGTATAAAATAATGTCAGAGAATCAGTCGATTTCGAATACATCTCTCTCATCAACCGACGATTTGGACGGCGATTTGAGGAACGGCGGTTTAGAACCGCCGTGTCCAATCTGGAAATCTCCGTACAATAATATATTTTAGAAAAAGTGCGTTTGCCCAAAATTCCACGCGGCGGATGGTTCAGGAATGGAACAATCGCGATTGATGAAACACCGCAATGTTTTCTTGCGTAATGCGTAGTATGCACCTGAAACGTAAAGTGCTCAAGTAAAATTTCTCTTTTTTCCAACACGCTCGTTCAAATCTACTCAAAAGAGAGTAACTTTGACTCACTTTTGAAGTTTCAAGTTAGTTGTCAAAAGTGAGTAACCTTATTTTATCAAAGTGAGTAACTTTTTACTCAACCATGAAAGAAAACGACCTTACTCACTTTTGAGTAAACACAAACATATTTGACTCACTTTGTAAACGTCAAAGACTTGTGAAAATTTCGCGCGCTCGAACTGACAAATCCTCCGTTGTGGTGAAAATTTTTCCGTCGACGTGTTGTCGGACTGTTTTCAAAAACAGTTGAGACAAAAGCCGAGCCGGCAGAGCAATACAGTTAGTTTGCTTGAAACTTCGCTTCGGAAGTCCAACCGACGAATTCCAGATTAGTGCTGCGAAGTCAATAATCCTGATATCAAGTGAAACGAGGTCGGAGTGAAAATGACCAAGTCCTGGTTTTGATCGAACAACCGCAAGAAAAAAATATAAACAGTAAGTTTTACCGTCGTACTTTTTGTTGGACTAATTATCAATTCTTTACAGTCTAACCGGGACGGCTACTGGCACGGTCAAACTACATCCTCCATGGTTTCATCAAATCCCCAGAGATTTATAACATCCGGAGATCCATTCCAGAGCAGCAAAATTTTCAACACAAATATCAATTTTTTTTACTTGTTATCATGTATTATTCATATAGTAATGTGAGAGATAATGAATAAATGTTATGTTTTTTGTATATTTCTCCTGATTTTATGAATAACATAATAAATTTATTTCCAAAAATATTATTTCCTGAAGTGAGTGACATCTACTCACTTTCGCAAATTTCAGATTAAACGAAGTGAGTAAGTGTTACTCCCATATTGACATTTGACAATGTTACTCTAAAGTGAGTAACGATGGTGTTACTCACTTTTGAGTAGTTCCACTTTGTTCCGAAGTGAGTCGAAATCAACTCACTTTAGAGTAGATCTGAACGAGCGTGAAAGTAATTTTGACAGCTGATCCAGTATGAGTGAAGTGTCACTTTTACTTGCGGAATAATTGAGCGGCACATTTTTCTGTAATGGCCAGTACGCTGATCATAAGTACTGTGCAAAAGGATAGGACAAGAAACGGTCAAGGAATGATTTCGCTACCGAAATTACTTGAGCTGTACGCTGCTGAGAAGTAGAGCTGATTTCATAACATCGGTAACGCCTGCCGTACAAATCAAATGGAGCTGTCACTTTTCCGTACGGAAAAATGTGCCGCTCAATTATTCCGCAAGTAAAAGTGACATTTCGCTCATATTGGATCAGCTGTCAAAATTACTTCGGTAAGAAGGAGAAATTTTACTTGAGCGCTTTACGTTTCAGGTGCATACTACGCATAAGGAAAGGTGATAGCTCCATTTGATTTGTACGGCAGGCGTTACGGACGTTATGAAATAAGCTCTACTTCTCAGCAGCATACAGCTCAAGTAATTTCGGTAGCGGAATAATTCCTTGACCGTTTCTTGTCCTACCCTTTTGCACAGTTTTTATGATCAGCGTACCAACCATAATGCGTGGTATGCACCTGAAACGTAATGCACTCAAGTAAAATAATTCTTATTTTACCAGTTATTTTGACAGCTGATCCAGTATGAGCGAAGTGTCACTTTTACTTGCGGAATAGAGGTCCCCAAGCAAACTGTCACGAACACCAACGCACAATCAATCTTACACAAGTCGATTTCCTCAGAATGAAAACGTTTCGATGTTTGTTTGACGTCATCGAGCTTTCGGTCAACGGCAGGCCAACAAGGAAGTGATTGTTTTGCAGCAATTCTGTTTATATTTGGATTCTCACAGCAAACAAGAGCAATGTTGTGACAGTTCTCACAGCAAACAAAGAAAATTTTGTCAACATTGCACTACTACGCAGGCAACTGGATTGGTCTATAATTGAGCGGTACATTTCTTCGTACGGAAAAGTAACAGCTTTATTTGATTTGTACGGCAGGCGTTACCGATGTTATGAAATCAGCTCTACTTCTCAGCAGCGTACAGCTCAAGTAATTTCGGTATCGGAATGATTCCTCGATCGTTTCTTGTCCTATCCTTTTGCACAGTATAGGGGAAGTGGTGGTAAAATGAACAGAGGTGGTAAAATGAACACCGTGCCTTTTACCGAGAAAAAACTAATTTCGATGATTTTTTACCACACACGGACGATTTAGAGCATAAATCTGAGTGTTCGAGTTGATACGTAGGTCAATTGAAGTGAAAATATCAACGAAAACTAAGATTTTAGAAAACCACGTCTGAAAATTAGAACTGACGTAACTTTTAGCTCGGAAGACTTGAGGTTTTTCAATGAGGTGAATATCGTTATGCTATGATGTCAAATCTGATACCTTCAGAATTCTTTTTGAATGGGTTACAATCAATAATGGATGTATTTTCGGTGGGGCAATGAAAATTTTCAGAAATATTTGTTTTGCTCACGTTTTTTGAATGGTGTTCGTTTTACCACCAACCGCTGTTCATTTTACCCACATAGTGCAGGTAAAATGAACATTTGCATCGCTTTTTGATAGCGATGAAAATATGTGAAAATTTAGATATTTTAGTGTAAATCCATGTCGCGGCTATAGATTACATCCCTATTTTTGATGTTTTGCGATAGAACTATCCAAATTTCTCGTTTTTCTATCAGAAACAAGATGCTTTCCTTAAGGTGTTCATTTTACCACCCCTTCCCCTAATTATGATCATCGCACCTGCCATGATAATGAAGTAGAAAGGAAGCAAAACCGCGGTTGTTCTTTTCTTCAGGGGGAACGCCACGCGCTCTCTTGAGCAAAATGTGCTAATATGAGGGATATAGTGAACAAAGTACATAATATTAATAATATGGTCAATATATTTTGAGCAAATCTCAGTGTGCAAAAAAGTTCTCTGCCTCACCCTAATAAATTCACTCAGAAGCTGATGCATGGATTCATCCGTTACTCGAGACTCGAGAGGGCCGTTTTCGTTTTTTTTATAAACCGCTGTCATCGAGTTTGCTGATTCAGTCAGTCTTCAGTGAATCATTATGGCGGCCGCAGACGTTGATGTGCAAAAGGTAGTGTTTTTTCGCTGTTTTCTGTGCTTAAAAGTTTTATGTTGGGCAAAATATTTTGTGAAAATGCAAGCCATTAATGGGCAGAATACTGTGGATGTGATTGATAATATTTAGCTCGGGCAGATGATCGAAACGAAGATGTGATTTGTGAGTGCAATGGAGTAAACGCTAGAAAGCATCAGAAGGGCGTCGCTGCGGATGTTGCTAAATAGAAATCTGATTCGTTCAAGCAGGTTTGGAAATTGGCTGAAATGTTCCAGTGGAAATGGAGTACCGGATGTGTTCTATTGATATTTTCCAAGTGCTTCGTGGAAATTCTATGTTGGTTTATGTCGATATCAAATATTTGCTAAAACTGAGATGCATTTTCTGGTTTGCTTGCCCCAAGGGAGAAGTGCAGGGATGGACTCGGAAGTGCTGAATGATTGTTACCAGACGCATCAATGATTCTTATGTTCTTATTCTCATTCTCCCCCACTTGTGCATATATTCCACACACAAAGATACATACCTATAAAAAGGCTTGAAAGTGCGTATGTGGACCAATTCTGAAATGCATTCCGAGAAGTGCTTCGAAGCGTATGAATGGTTGTATTTTGTATTTAAAGTCGAGGAGAACGGTAATTGCACGTCTCATAGTCATAATTAATCATCTTAATTTGAGAAATCTGTGGAAACAGTATATGTACCACCCTGGTATGTTAAACAGCAGACGGATTTAGATCCAGGACTGGTAGCAGATCTCTTTTAAGAGACTTGGTTTCTATTTTAATGGAAAGTCTCTAACATCTCTTCTTAAATTAAATTCGACCAGTTCATCATTAAGATCCTTCCGAAATGTATCTTGAAAATTCTCCTAAATTTTATCCACGAAATTAGTCTTGCAGTCCTTTCAATTATTATTATTTATTTAGTTAACATCTACACAGATAACACTGAATCAACAATTTCACGCCACAATACTCGGTTCGTGGCCGCATCTCTCCATCCTCGGTTCTGCCCCACGCTCGCCAAATCGAGCAGTCCTTCCAAGTAATCTATATATAAATAAAAATGGAGTGGTGTTTGTATGTCACGAAATAACTTGAGAACGGATCAACGGATTGAGGTAAGTTTTTCACTGTTGCATTCGACAAGGGATGCGACGTGTTCGTGCAAGGAAAAAAGTTTGGGAAAGCCTCCGGAATAATCGGGAAAACGGGAGAAGACTCAGGTGTCATTTCGTATGGGGGATTAAATGACGTTTTGCAACAGCCTACTTGATGGCAAGACGAAGTTTGCCGGGACCACTAGTATTCAAATAATTTTTCAAGTAAAATTCCATTGATTTTTAAATATTTTATTTGAGGTTTCACACAAGATCGATTGTATCTCAATTCCTTCAGGTACTTTATTTTTTATAGTTCTGTGAATCTTTTTTATCCTTTGTTGTTACCTGAAAATTTTACTCTTGACCATAATCAAAAAATAATGTTATTCAGCCTTTAGACCCCGAAAAACAATAATTAAATGTGTCTTCGCTGGACCAATGCGTGATTAGCGTATTTTCCATTCAGATTTTCCTTTCTTTGCCTTAATCTTAAGGATCATCTTTCCTTTTGCCTTCTCCTGCCAGACACGTTAATAGCGTGTTGCAAGTTAAGGACTTTGATTCTGACTTTAACCAATTATTCCTTCTAAAAGCCAACGCGTTGGCGGTGCATTGCTCGTTAGGGACATTGATTTCTTATGCCTTTTCCGGGCCAACACGTTGCCAGTGTTGGTCGTTAAGGTCTGTGACTCTTAAGCAGTGTTGATAGACTCAAACTCAAAATCTCAATCAATACGCTCTCCCGTGAGAGCAAACTCATTAGAGATCTGATTCGCAAATCTCACGCTTGAGATTTTGATGCAAAATCAACTCAATCAACTCAAACCGTAAAAAATTATTCAGTCGCACAACCCGGAAAAAAACTCGTGAAACCCGAATGTTGTTGTTTACGTTAGAAAGGATTAACATAGTTTTACCAGACTAACAACAAACTATTGCCGTGTGTGAGTAAACTGTGGAAATACGAGACAATGATTTAAAAAGGTGAGCCAACTCATCCATGATTTTTTGACTGCTGAGTTGCATGATTGACAACTCACGGATGAAAAATCTCAAGCGTGAGTTGCGAGAAATTGAGTTTTTCACAACACTGCTCTTAAGTGCCTTCTTCGGACCAACGCATTTCCACGTTGTCCTTTAAGGTCAACTTATTCTTGCCTTCTTCGAGCCAACGCGTTGGTAGCGCATTGCTCGTCAGGACTTTGACAATACGTGCCATCTTTTGACCACCGCATCTCTACGTTGTCCGTCTTTTACTTGTCTAGGATTTTTTCATCTCTTCAGAAATCTCACAAGGGAATACTCTCCGCTTTTGTCTTCCTCTGCCTCTTCATGTGACTCAACATCAAATGCTAGAACTTCAGCTAAACAAGGTTTCATAAATGGCTTCTCAATGCATCAAGATCTTCTTCGGCGACTTAGGTATCTCAGTAATTTGACATCAGGGGGTTATGGTAGATCAGACATATCCTGGTACAAATTGTAAGTCTAGAACAGTTAAAAGGTTAACTAGAGCGTCTAGAGACAAAGTACATACTCCAAATATACTTAACTTTGTGTATGAAAACGACTTGCGATATGTCACCTACGCACGTACGTATCATTCCGGATGTGCACATTCATCCAAAGCATCAGTGCATCAAACGACCACGCCAAATGTATCCGTCGATCCAAGGTTCACGTCCAGGAGTTCACATCAGTGAATCAAACATTCTCGAGAACTCTGTCATGATGACCACACGCTCGATTTACCAAGTATCAAGGGCATTTCCAACGACCTGGGCCCGAACAACCGTTCGCCTAGATGGAGATTCTGCCGTTGTTCAACAACGATGGGCGCTTGAGTACGTTGATCACGATCCTTGGCTGCTCGGTGAAAAGGGCCTCGGAAATGGTGCTTCTCATTGTGGCTGCACTATCGTTCACCTTTTCATACTTTGGATTAATGATGTTGTTCCTGACGCCTTTTGAAGCCTAATAATCGGCTGTGATTAGAATCCGATCTTAGTCTCCAATATGTGGTGGATTCCGTCTGCACATCTTGACATATCGACCGAATTACTTCGCTTATCAGAACAGCGCTTACTTGATTGATTCGAATCTACCACACTAATAATTTATTTTTCGATTTGCTGCTGACAAGTAATTTCTCGACCTATCTTGATGCATGCAAAATTTCTGCAAGGATCAAGAAAGCGCTTTTTTCTGATCGCAGTATGCAGTTGAAGCACATAACATATGTGGAACATAGAAGTAAAAGCGAGTTGAAAAGTTGTACCCACTTCCAGCTGCTAGCAAGTGGTATATCTAGTATAGAAGATATCGAACTGTCATTGCCAATCCTTCCATCCATTCACCTAAAAAATAAAATATGCTAGAAACAGCATAGATAGCTTTTACATTGACTCCAATCTTGGATACGAGTGGTGTAAGTCTAATTCTAAAGTTGTATCATACATAGTTATTTCCATTCCTTCGTTGCTACTGTGGATCTATGTTATCTTTGGTTCATTTCAATAAAATGCCGGTTGATGTATTGGTGGTATAACTTTTTTGACGTTTCGATGTCCTTATACCAGCAAACAAATATTAAACTCCCCAAGGAGTTATTAAGCGTTTTTTTCGTTTATTCTACCAGTCATTTTTGAAAGGATTCCTTCACGTGTTCATCAATGGTTCGTCTCAGGAATTAGTCCATAATTCCTCCAGGGATTATTCCAGGAAATATATTTAGAACTCTTCCAGGTTTTCCTCAATGATTTCAACCATGGATTAATGACATTTTTTAAGCAATTTCTTCATAGTTTCATCCACGCCAAAAAATGTTACAGCATTTATTCCGTTCATTCCTATACAAATTTCTGTTCTGGATATGTTTCTAGAAATCCTTTCAGAAAATCTTACAGGATAATGTCCACGGATTCCATTAATATTGTTTGAAATATTTTTTACGCAATGTATCTAGCAACAGTTATAAATCTACCAATGTATTTAGAAAGACTTCCTCATAAATAAGCGAGTTCTTTCAGGGATTCTTTCTAGTGTTCATCAAGAATTTCTACTGAAGTTTCACCAGAGATAACAATACAATTCCTAAAAATAATCCGTGGCAATTCCCTGGAAATATTTTTGGATAAATTCTTTGATAAATTTCTCACAGATTTTATGGAGGACTTCCTGAAGAAATCTTGAGATGAGTCTGTGAAGTATTGTATGAAGCAGGGTGGCAAAGCGGGAAAAGGACGGGAAAACCCGGGAATTTGAGATGACCACCGCGAAAATCGGTTTGAACGAACATTGATGGGCTCTCAATCTACAAAAACATCAATAATAAGTTGTATAAAGTCGTTGTTATTGGGAATCTGTGATTTTGGACAAATAACTTTCATTGCAGTGTATTGTGCATGTCTTTCACCTCCGGCCTATCGCAAAAGTTTTTACAAGTATGGAAACTTTTATTGAAGGGCTATATCAAAAATTTATAGGATTTTAGCATTTTTGAAACCCTTATAAAAAATCTGTTTTACGAATATTAATTGATAAAATTTTAAAGGGTACGTCGCTTATCTCTGACAGCCCAGTTATAGTAGAACATGAATCCGGTAATAATTCTTTTTTGTTAATTAATTAGTGATAATCATTTGTACGAATTGGGGACATAAATGGTCATAATCGAAGTCATAAATTTCCATATAGTGTTAAACGCCTAGAGGTATGCAATGACCTATTTGCTCTAAGTAATTCATTCGCATACCCATTATCAAAGTTACCCCAAAACCGAACATAGGCTTTCGATTGTATGAAAAATAATTGATGCAATCAGAATAAATCGTTAAGCAATCTTTCAACTGCAATCGATAACTGAGCTACCAGTACCTACTTGTTTTAAAAATATAAAATACAAATCTTTAAAACAGAATGCACCGTTTTTCCATTGTTGGTCAACTTTTTTTCAAGCATGAAGTTTCTAACGTTCCTATTTTTAAGACACACCGTCGCTACCAGCCCTGGGTACTTAAAATTTCAGCAAATTCGTAGGGCCTGACCGATCAGTACTTACATTGAATACGTAATCGATCGGACAAAAGGCAGGATAAAATAAATTTTCTAATAAATGGAAGACTTTCACCCTTATTTCGTGCTCCGGGTTAAAGTCTACTACATTATGGTAAAAACCAATCCAACTGCTTCAACAACCCCTTCGAATCGGTACGCAATGCTTTGCATATAGCTCTATTCTTTTACCCGCGGTTTACTTTCCCAAGTGAATTCGATGGATGCAGGTGAAAATCATTCGGTCTTTCGAACGAACGCCGAATCTAGGCGGAACGTTAGCACGTTAACAGTTATATCAGTATCGCTACCTACAGCAGATGGGCGATTGGATTTTCGTTTCGTTCGTTTGTTTGGCTATCTGGGAAAACGACTAATAATTTCGATATATGGGATGGGTGTAGAAAATGAGCGTTAAGGAGACGTTTCACGTTTATAGCAAATTCAACAAATTTTGCAATGTCTTGAAAGTTTTTGAACACTTTTTATATAGCTTTGTTTGATAATATAGCAAATTGGTGTCTCTAAAAAAATGCTTGAACAAAAGTTGCTGTCGAAGTGAATCAAAAGTGCCAAGAATTGAATCGGTTTCTAATACTGATATCTTATGTTTTGAAGGTCGTAAATCATTGTCAATGTTGTACTGATTTCCCAAAATGGAATTCTGGAAATAAAAGCTAGATAATGCTTTAACGTATCGTCGTATATTGTCAAAACGATCAAACTTAGACCAAAATTTAATTCAAATTGAATGCCATAGACCAAAACAGAGGAAGTGAGAGTGATGACCGTAGGTGGTCAAAGAATTCAATCTCACTATGAAATGCACCGGTGCGCATTCGTGAAACTACCCATTCATTGATTGAAAATATCAGTGCTCTTTTTTTCGTATTAAGCCAGCCAGTTCAATCAGTGAAAGCCTTGATTACGACAACTGAAGACGGCGGTTTCATGTTCGTCTTGTCTTGTCCGTCACTACACTGTCTATCGTTTCGCCTTTTCTTTTTGTTCCGCAACAGTTTCGAATCGCGCCCGTGCCTCCCATTGGTCTGCGTTGTCCATATGAGAGTCTGCCGAAGATTGAATTGGGAATACAAATTGGATAAACAAACACGTAACAATGTTGTTCTTCTGGGTCGGCGACCCTTATCGGTGTGAGGAATGGCTTTCGTTTATTGTCCATCATAAGGCGACAACTAATCGAAGTGAATATCTACTATTGAATTCAACGATAAGTGATCATCGTCTAGTATTTATGTTGCTCCATATAGGGTAGAAGCATCGATTTTGATCAGGCTAAGGGAAAATATTGTTTGAAAATATATAGAAAGACATATATGTGCTGCAAATACGCCAAATTGAAGCTTTCCATCCATATTATGTAAGCAAATATCGGAACTGAGTATTACCCTTAGTTTCGCATTGAAAATTGCGTTGGTCAATATATGGTGAGCTCGTTTCAAGCTTATAATAACACATTTTTGTTCTGGCAACGTTGCGTTTATGTGATTTTAAATCAAACTATGGACGGTTCGTCACTACAAGTATCGGCTTAAATTTTTGTTCTTGTTTTATACATTTTTAATATATACATACTTGTTATTATCAAAAATAACCTTTTAATACTTCGACATTATGAATGTCGACCTACTACAAAGTTACGTTTTCTAATAGATGACTAATTAAACAAAGGGTTATGAATCACATCATTTACCAAGAGGTTACATTGCGCAATCTCTATTGTTCTAATTAGTAACGGAGTGGCAGCTACGAATTGGAAAGTCGTCAATGCTCATGCCCAAAACGTTTTTTTTAATAAACTTGTCATGATTATTTCTAGCTATGTTTTTAAACTTCTACCGATACTTTTACACTGCTAGACAAAAATGCAAAACATTTATTTCTTATGAGAGTGATCAAATTAGAAATATCCTGACCAAATTAGGTGTACATGATTAAACTATACATGATTAAACTATAGCACGAAATGTTTCATGCTAATTTTCTGTGTAAAATGGTGTATAATCTATGACTACAATTGGCGCTATATTCAAAACCGATGCCTCCACCCTACTACCGCAAGTTCAGCAAAGCAGCGCATTGGTAATATTAATTGGGTCTCGCTCATTGCACAAAAATTGCCCATTACTATTCTACGAAAAGATTGTATGCTGCTGTGCCTAAATCGAGTGCTTGCTTTTATAAATAATACATTCGGTGAATGCTCGTCTTCTGCTAGACGAGGCGTGACCACACTAGCAGATTCAAGCGCAAAGTTAACATCACATAGCCCACTGAACTGGCTGGCTGGCAGAGTCGGACAACTTATTCACCTACTTTACCACCCACCTCCAACCAAACACGTTTTGAAGGAGGTATCTAGTGTTGCCGCTGCTACTGCATGCTTTCGATATGTTACAACTGGAAGCATTGTTTGCTCTGGTGCATAAAATCTCGTTCGAACGCAAACTTGTTTGGAACTCGATCACCAAATTGAATTGTTAAAGATTTTCGAATTTAGTGTGAGTATTGCGCAAGACACTGTAATCGATACCGGTGAACTGGGGCTTTCGAAGCTTTTTTAGTTCTTAAAACTATGACCCTAAATTGGATGACCTGTAATTCCGTAACCAATCATATAATCTGAACCGTCAAAGTATGGTTGAATAGTGATTTACGTGAGGCTTCGAATATCATGTTTGTTTTCAATCCCGGTTTCAGAAACCCAAAACATCCGAAATGTAAGCTTTCATTGTAGTTTTGTTTTGTATATGTTATTCACAGTATCATCAATTTATGACGATATATGTATCCAAAAATAACAACTTTGGCAAAGAAAGTTCTGTTATTTCTGTTGAAAGTTCAAATGCATTTAGGAAAACATATACATATAACTTATATATGTTCATATATAGGTAATAAAAACATCAACATGCAGGTAGATAACGAAGTGTTATCTAAAATTCAGATTTCTTCCACATGATTGTTGTTGAAACTCTATTCGTGCTTCAGATTTTAACTTTATTGGATGCATGTAGAATCAATTTTGACATTTTGTATTTTGAGATGGATATATGATTTTTCTAATAAGGTACAGTGGAGGAAGTGTATCAGTGGGGTAAGTGGATCATTTCTCCATATTAAGCATAAATACTTTTTTTTTTTTTAATTTCTTTATTAGTATCATTCCAAACATTACATTCATTTCTTATATCTAGGTGTTCTGTGTTATTTGACAACACTATCATCCTAATTTGGTAAAACAAATTTAAGATTTAATTAACATTTTGTTAACAACATATTACATTTCATTTGCCGTAGCAGTTCAGTTTTTTTACAGGTGAGTTGATTTCACCTGCTTATAAGAGAAAAAAACGTTTTTAATATACTTAACCTAACTTAACCTAAACATATAACGCATTAATCGTGGCAATAGAAGATTGTAACGATTTTTGCCTGAAATTATTAATGATTGTATTTGACATTTGTTCCAATGTTTCAACATTGGATATTCTATGTAACTCATTGGTACTATACCAGGGAGGAAGCCTCAGAATCATTTTCAAAATTTTATTTTGAATTCACTGCAGAGCTTTCTTCCTGGTATTACAACAGCTAGTCCATATTGGTACAGCATACAACATGGCTGTCCTGAAAATTTGTTTGAATATCAACAGCTTGTTCTTAAGACAAAGTTTTGATTTTCTATTAATAAGGGGATAGAGACATTTTACATATTTATTACATTTGGCTTGAATGCCCTCAATGTGATTTTTGAAAGTTAAATTCTTATCTAGCATGAGCCCTAGATACTTAACTTCATCTGACCAATTTATTGGAACCCCTCTCATCGTGACAACATGTCTACTTGAAGGTTTCAAATAAAGAGCTTTTGGTTTATGTGGGAATATTATTAGTTGAGTTTTGGAAGCATTAGGAGAAATCTTCCATTTTTGCAAGTATGAAGAAAAAATATCCAAACTTTTTTGCAATCGACTACAGATGACACGCAGGCTTCGTCCTTTGGCGGAGAGGCCTGTGTCATCCGCAAACAAAGATTTTTGACATCCCTGAGGTAGCTCAGGTAAGTCAGATGTGAAAATATTGTATAATATTGGTCCCAAAATGCTGCCTTGAGGAACACCAGCTCTTACAGGAAGTCTTTCAGATCTGGAGTTCTGATAATTAACCTGAAGTGTACGATTTGACAGATAACTTTGAATTATTCTAACAATGTATCACAGAAAAGTTTTTTAATTTTACAATCAAACCTTCATGCCAAACACTGTCGAATGCTTTTTCTATGTCTAGAAGAGCAAGACCAGTAGAATAGCCTTCAGATTTGTTGGAACGGATCAAATTTGTTACACGTAAAAGTTGATGAGTGGTCGAATGTCCATGGCGGAATCCGAACTGTTCATTGGCAAAAATTGAATTTTCGTTGATGTGGGCCATCATTCTGTTCAAAATAACCTTTTCAAAAAGTTTACTGATGGAGGAAAGCAAACTGATTGGACGATAGCTAGAAGCTTCTGCAGGATTTTTGTCTGGTTATAAAATTGGAACAACCTTAGCATTTTTCCATTTGTCAGGAAAATATGCTAATTGAAAACATTTATTAAATATATCAACTAAAAATTATAAGCTACTTTCTGGAAGTTTCTTGATGAGGATGTAGAAAATTCCATCATCGCCAGGAGCTTTCATGTTTTTGAATTTTTTAATAATAGTTCTCACTTCTTCCAAATCAGTCTCCCAGGCATTTTCGAAAACGTTCTCTTGATTGAGAATATTTTCGAACTCCTGAGTAACTTCATTTTCAATTGGACTAGTAAGTCCTAAATTAAAATTGTGCGCACCTTCAAACTGCATAGCAAGTTTTTGAGCTTTTTCGCAATTAGTTAGTAATAATTTGTTTTCCTCTTTCAATGCCGGTATTGGCTTCTGAGGTTTTTTCAAGATTTTAGATAATTTCCAAAAGGGCTTAGAGCCAGGGTCCAATTGAGAAATTTTATTTTCAAAATTTTTGCTTCTTAATTGAGCAAAACGTTTCTTGATTTCTTTCTGCAAATCCTGCCATATAATTTTCATAGCAGGATCGCGAGTGCGTTGAAATTGCCTTCTCCTCACGTTTTTAAGACGGATCAAGAGTTTAAGATCATCGTCTATAATCACGGATTCAAATTTTACTTCACATTTTGGAATTGCAATGCTCCGGGCTTCAACAATGGAATTTGTTAAAGATTCAAGAGCATTGTCAATATCAAGTTTAGTTTCTAAAGAAATGTTAACATCAAGATTGGAGTCAACATACGTTTTATATATATTCCAGTCGGCTCGTAAATAATTGAAAGTGGAGCTGAAAGGATTGAGAATCGCTTCTTGGGATATTTGAAATGTAACAGGGACATGATCAGAATCAAAATCAGCATGAGTAATCAGTTGGCTACAAAGATGACTAGAGTCGGTTAAGACCAGATCAATCGTAGATGGATTTCTAGAAGAGGAAAAACATGTGGGGCTATCAGGGTATTGCATTGAGAAATATCCTGAAGAGCACTCATCAAATAAAATTCTGCCGTTGGAATTACTTTGAGAATTATTCCATGACCGATGTTTGGCATTAAAGTCACCAATGACAAAAAATTTTGACTTATTGCGAGTCAACTTACGCAAGTCAGTTTGGAGCAAATTAACTTGCTGCCCAGAGCATTGAAAAGGCAAATAGGCAGCTATGAAAGTATATTTACCAAACTGTGTTTCAACAGAAACACCTAAAGTTTCAAAAACTTTAGTTTCAAATGATGAAAACAGTTGATGTTTTATACGCCTATGAATGATGATTGCAACTCCCCCACATGCCCCATCAAGTCGATCATTACGATAAACAAAAAAGTTAGGATCTCTTTTGAGTTTAGATCCAGGTTTTAAATACGTTTCGGTAATAACTGCTATATGCACGTTATTAACCGTAAGAAAATTGAACAGCTCGTCCTCTTTACCATTCAGAGAACGAGCATTCCAATTTAAAATATTTAAATTATTATTTGGATCCATTAGAAAAACGTAATCCAATAACAATTTGATTTGTAAATTTTACACCTACTTGGACTGCTTCAGTCATAGTGGTGGCTTTGAACATTGCATCAATCATTAGATTCAATTGTTCAGTTAGAAAATTAAAATCAGAGGCAGACATGTCATGTGATTTCCCATTGGAATTTCCGGTAGACGAAGAAGCGGAGTTACCTGTGGCGGTAGGGTTTTTTCCATTTGATTTGAAACAAGTAGAATGGGTACCCATGGATCGAACAGGGGAGGAGTTCGAATTTCCTGCTACGATATCGGCAAAGGATTTACCGTGGGTAGATACATTCGAAATAGAAAGATTCGAACGGCTACCCGACGGATTAAAATTAGTTTGTGAATGAGCATGATTATAATCTTCCTGATGGGTATGATTCATGATCAAGCGATCGTTAACTGAAAAATGAGCATTGTTCGATACTCTACCAGGCAAATTCCGGAAACGACCGTTATCGTAACGGATATTATCTTTCATCTGCCTGGCACGAGCCTCAATGACCTTTTTGCGTGAAGGACAATTCCAAAAATTGGACTTATGGTTAGCCCCGCAATTACAACATATGAATTTGGTGGTATCTTCCTTCACTGGACAGACGTCTTTGGCGTGAGAAGAACCTCCGCAAATCATGCATTTAGCATCCATGCGACAATTTTTTGTACCATGACCCCACTTTTGGCACCGACGGCACTGAGTGGGGTTCTGGTAATTTCCTCCAGGTTTCTGGAAATGTTCCCATGTCACACGGACATCAAACAAAAGTTTTGCTTTTTCTAAAGCTTTAATATTATTTAGTTCTTTTTTGTTAAAGTGAACTAAATAAAATTCTTGAGAAAGCCCTTTCCGAACAATGCCAGATTGGGTTCTCTTTTTCATAATGATTACTTGGACTGGGGAAAATCCAAGTATATCATTTATTCCATTTTTGATCTCTTCAGGTGACTTATAGTCACTTGAGAGACCTTTCAAGACAACTTTGAACAAACGTTCAGTTTTGTCGTCATAAGTAAAAAATTTGTGCTTCTTCTCTTCAAGATGTTTGAGAAGAAGCTCACGATCTTTAAGAGTTTCCGGCAAAACGCGACAGTCTCCTTTCTTTGCGATTTGGAAGGAAACCTTGATTCCCCTAATGGAGTTCAAGATCTCCTGCCTAAATCCCCCAAATTCGGAACAACTGACCACGATAGGCGGCACTCTTTGCTTCCTCACTTGAATCAAAGAGCCTGGGCTAGAGGCTGCTTCGATTTGGTGTTCGGAAAATTTGTCTAGAGCATCGAACTGATTGCTCATTTCGATACAATTATTCATTTCACCCTTGGAAGAAAGTTCGCATTCCGGGGAAGCGTCCTTTCTTCCATTCTTGCCACGTGTAGTGACAGTTTTAAAACCCACTTTTTTGGAAGGAAGTAGTGAATTCAGAGATTCACCCATCCTTTTGATTGTTGTTGATACCATGTTTAATTAATAAACGAAAGAAGACGTGACCTTCGAAAGGTTTTTTCCCAAGACGGTGTCCAAGAAGGATTACCACCGCTAGCTTTCGCCAACGGGTCCAACGAAAAATCGAAGGCACGGGTCCAAACAAGGATCGTAAAGGGATCAATAGTAGAAAAAATAGTACTGAAAAGTACTGTTTTAGTAGCACTGAAAAGTACCGTTTTTAATTTTAGCACTGAAAAGTACTGTTTTTGTAGCACTGAAAAGTGCTGTTTTATTGCTTTAGGTAGTTTTTAAGAAAACTTCCAAGAGCAGAGATAAATCGTGTACGCACAGCACGAAGGTACGATGCGCACTGAAGCATAAATACTTGAATATGTTGAATGTTTTCGCACCATTGCTTTGTTTTAGGCTATATTCTTAAGTCCACACTGATACTATTGTAAAACTGGTACTACACGTACACTAACACAAGCAAACTTGTTAGCTGTAAAAACAAAATAATTTGAAAATTGTTTTCTTTCAGTCAAAAATCCATTGTATCTCTGTTCAAAATCGAATACTATTAGTTTTTTCAATACATGGTGAGCATTTCAGTTGAATGAATCACAATGAAAAATATGTGATTTCTATAAATAAATATAGATATATTGGATATAGTACACTTACCCCTACTTTTTAATGGGGTGGGGTAAGTGGATCAAGTAGTATTATTATTTATTGGCAGACTGCTTATGAGATTTTGAATAAGTTTTAATATACATAATTGCTGTTTTCCTTTATTTTTTTCATTCCTAGCTTACATTTGTCAAATTGACCATAGAAAATTTGAATTAATCCACTTATATGTTTTTTTTTCAATCTTTCTGGTATAAAAAATTATAAAAAAAATGAATTTTACAAAAATCAAACAAATCTTTTTGTGGTTTATCTATGCTGAGTTGCAAAAGAGCAAAATATACAAATTTTTCAATTGAAAACATATTATCGTACCTTATTCGACCATATAAATTGTTCTAGACAGAGATACTGATACATTCATTAATAGAATAAAAAGATTTCAGTTTGTTAAACAAAAGTAAATGTAACTAATATTTTAAACTACGAGTGTTTTTCGAAAACATCGTTAGGAATAATCCTACAATACATCTCTGTAACTTATGTGTATAAATGGATGAATTTTATCCAAATGATTCTAGTTAAAATGTGTTTTTTTGTTCGAATTGGTGTATCTAAAGATATCTAAAGTCTCTCTAACCCAAAAGGTCTCTAAAGTCCTTTATTTTTACTTTTTCTGCTTGTAGTCAATCATGCTGCCAAATTCTAAAAGTTGTAGAAAAACCTGCAGAAACTATTACGCGACTATTTCACAGGTTCTTCAAGAATTTCTTCTCTCTTCGAGGAAGTGCTTCAGCAGTTCTTCCTGTGATTTCTACAATCATTTCATTTAATCTCCAGAAATTCCTACAGTGATCTGTCCATCAAGTCTCCCAGAAATTCTTCCAGCGACTTCAATGAATGCTTAGAAGAATTTATTCAGAATTCGATTCAGGAAATCCTTGAGCACTTAAGGCGAAGTAGGCCGTCATTGAAATTTGTACGTGTCGTTGATGATTGTTGCTAATTCATCTCACGATTTCGAATCAAAGAAAATCAGTTGGTTTTGCACTGACATAGACGAAAAAATATCAGCATACTCTATGTATGTTAGCGCGTACAGTGATACTTTTTCAAGTCAATACAAACTATCAAGACTGAGTTTTATCACTTCGAAAGCATGCTGAAAATTCATCATTGTTGCCAAAACGAATGACGGGCTACTTAGCCTCAAACGATTCTACATCCTGTGATTTCCAATCATTGTGAACATTTTTCCAGAGACTATCTCAGGATTTCCACCAGATATTTTTTGACTGACTTTTCCACTGATTTACCAACTTGTTACCAGTGTTGATAGACTCACACTCAAATCTCGATCAATACGCTCTCCTGTGAGAGCAAACTCATTACTGATCTGCTTCGCAAATCTCACGCTTGACATTTTGATGCAAAACCACTCAAACCGTAAAAACTGATTCAGTCGCAAAACCAGTCAAAAACACGTGAAACCCGAATGATGTTGTTCACGTTAGAAAGGATTACTATAATTTTACCGGACTAACAATAAATTATTGCCGTATGTGAGTAAACTGTGGAAATACGAGACAATGAGTCAAAAAGGTGAACCAATTCATCCATGATTTTTTGACTGCTGTGTTGCGTGATTCACAACTCACGCATGAACAATCTCATGCGTGCGTTATGAGAAATTGAGTTTTTCACAACACTGCTTGTTACTATGTTAGATCTTCGAAAATACATTCAATACCAGGCTTCAAAATGCATCTAAGGATTATACGAAGTCATGTATGTTTAATACTCTTCCAGGAATTACTCAACAAATTTGACCTAGGATTCCTCTAGGAATTTCTCCAACATTCCATCTAAAAATTGTTCCTGCAGTTTTTACAAATTATAAGTAGAGAAAAGTAGGGCAAAAGTTCGAGTAGGGCAAAACTTAGATTCCTAGCTCAATTCAAATGTTCTAAATGTCAGGGTGGATCAAATGCTATTCAAGTAAGAATTGTAATGTGGTCGAATTTTCATCGCATAGAACGAAATAAAAAATAAAATCTTATTCACTTTTTTGTGTGTTTCTAGGCCTATCATAAGCATGCTTTGAGGTGTATTCGTTTTTGCATAAATGCTTGGAAAGCATACCAGCTACGAAGCAATATTGTAGTCAATATGTTGAAGGTTCACTGTGAAACATTTATTTCGTTTCAACCGTTATAGTTTTTCTGGAAATATTTATTATTCCACTAAGGTCGAACTTTTGCACCACCTTACTGTCATGTCTACCTATCTCAAGTGATATCAATTTGAGTTGAACCAAATTGTTCTTCAGAGCTGACGAAATTGTCGTTTATTGTGAACATAGTTGTTCTTTTATGAAGCGATTGCTGTATTGAGATGAACGAAATTGTTCTTTGGTGTTGACGAATTTGACAAATGTAATGTTGAGTAGTAAATCCAATGATTTGAATGTTTTGTTGTAGTCATGGAATGAGCAAATTTGCGTGTTTAAGATAAGATGAATTCTTTGGATATATTTTCGATTGTTCGTTGTATGAGTTGTTGCAACTTGTCAACTTGTAGGTGGCTTTTAAAGAGTTATTAGAAAGTTTCTAAAGGGGAAAGGACTGTCATGTCTACCTATCTCAAGTGATATTAATTATTCTACCTTTTGACATGGTACCTTTTATCTGTTCGTACCTAAGGGATTTCTAAGATATAAGCACTGGCTGCAGTTGACGCATAAGGGAGAGACTTCCCGAACTGTGGACTGATTAACATATTATTTTATTCTTTATTTGCAGGATATAAAACTTACTATCATATATATGAAATCCCGGAGTAATCTGTCTGTCAGTAACGCTTTGAAATGTTTCACCGATATATTTCATTGAGCATTACAATAGTCAATTTAAGAGGACTACAAAAGTCAATATGAATGTTACAACATTACAATTGTAAATTGTGGAGCACTACAACAGCTATTAGACAGGAGGTTCGTGGGTTTTCTGGATCATCGTTCTTCCTAATTCGTAGAATAGTCTCGAAATTTTTAGCATTGTAGTTTTTGTTTCTAGGAACTTGGTTGGTAATCAAAACGTAGAAAAAACAACTTCAAGCAAATTGGTAGACCGAACATGAATCCCGAATGAAGTTAAAAATGTTATTCAGAACAGGTTTCGCCATTTCCAACTAAGGTTAAAAAAAATAATAATAAATAAGACACATACAAAAGAAAGATATACATTAACGTGGTGAATGTGCGCCGAACACCCGAGTTTTGATTTTGTGAGTTTGTGATTTCGAAAGATGGCAATAAATTATAGAACACTGCTACAGCTATCACTGCGAATCAGTCAGTGATTTTCGATAGTGATCGATATTGATTCGTTTTGAGTCATTGGCGATCGCTATCGTTGGACAATGATCTATAAAGAAATTGATCTGAATTCAGCAAAATATTCGATAATTTTCAGTGAGATTTTTCTCTCTAATTCATAGAAGCTTCCGGAACTTTTTTATATTTTCTCAACTGTAGAAACATTCTTCTTCTTTCTGGCGTTACGTCCCAACTGGCACAAAGCCTGCTTCTCAGATTAGTGTTCATATGAGCACTTCCACAGTTATTAACTGAGAGCTTCCTTTGCCGATTGACCATTTTTGCATGTGTATATCGTGTGGCAGGTACGAAGATACTCTATGCCCTGGGAATCGAGAAAATTTCCTTTACGAAAAGATCCTCGACCAGCGGGATTCGAACCCACGACCCTCAGCATGGTCATGCTGAATAGCTGCGCGTTTACCGCTACGACTATCTGGGCCCCATTACAACATTACAACAGTAATTAATTCAGATCAGAACATTACAACGGCATTGCAGCAACGTGTTCTATAGAGCATGGTTAGAACATAAATTTAGGCGATTTCGCGTTAATTTATATCATGCGTGTCAATTTTAGGTCATGTTAATAAAATTATAACCATTAACCTCTTCTTCTAACATTACATCTCCACTGAGACAGGGTCTGCATCTCAGCTTATTATTCATACACCACTTGCATATTTATCAACAGCGAAATTTATCTGTCCATTTTATCAGATTGCAGTTAAATATAGACATTATCAATCTATGAAAGATTATACATAGCTTTTCGCTTGAAAATTCCGTTGGCACGTGGCTAGCCATGCTGGGTTAGCTAGTATAGTTTAATTTATCAAATCAAATCTTCATGGTTTCTTAAAGGTTTCGCACCAGTTAATACTATGGTAATTATACCAGTTATTCTTTCGATCATTCCTACGTAAATTACTTCAGGGATTCCGTCCGTTATTTTTCAAGTAATTTCTACAAGAAACTCCGGATGGATTTTGGAAGGAAATTCTGAGGATATTCCTGTGGAGCTCCCAAGGAATTCCCAAAAGAACTTTGAAGGAGTACCTGGATGTACTCCAAAGAAATTTCCGGAGGAATTTCGAGGCATTCGCGGCGGAGCACCGAAGGAATTCCAGGTGGAGTTCTGAAAGAAATCCCAGGATGTATTGCTACTGGAACTCCTGGAGAGAATAAAAACTCGTCCTTAGGAGATATTTTCGAAAGAATCTTTGAAATTCCCAAAGCAATTCCTAGGGGAAATGCCGTTGGAATTGCTTAATGAAATTTCCGGAGGAATTGCTGGACGAAATCCTCGAAAGAATTGCTGTTGAAAATCTTGGAAAATTCCCAGCGAAATTCCTGGAGGAAAACTCCGGATGAATTCTCTGAAACCATCCCCGAAGGAATCCCAATAAGAAATCCCCGGAGGAGTTCTTGGGGGAAAACCCCGGAGAAATTCATGGAAAAAATCCTCAGAGGAAATCTTGGAAATCACTGAGGAGTTTTAGGGGGATAAACGATTCTCCGGAAAAATAAGCTGATGATCCGTATGAATTTCTAGGAACTAGAGACGGTGATTGTTTCAGCGAGAAAAATCCGAACTAGTAAACAAACATGTGTCAAATCAGCTTTGGAAGAGCTTGAATCCGACCAAAAATGGATCCGGCAGTTACTCTGTTGAAAAAAAAAAAGACCAAATAGTGTTTGCAACACCGGTGCAAGCTCCAATTTTTAACATGGTCCAACAATTTTGGATAAACCGATGATTTGGACCACCGGTGAAGTCTTCATTTTCATCAGTTGTTAACAGCTCGGTAATGTTGAGAGAACAAATAATAACTGATTTAAAACAATTACATGCATATTAGTAAAAAATGAATTGCCGACTTCTCTGTGAACCAAGTGCCTACCGAAATTGGGTGTTGAAAATCAGCGAATTCTCGGAAATCAGTTTTTCTTCTCTTCTTCTTGGCATAACGTCTTCACTGGGACAGAGCCTGCTTCTCAGCTTGGTGTTCTTCTCAGCACTTCCACAGTTATTAACTGAGAGCTTTCTTTTCCAAAGTTGTCATTTTCACATTCGTATATCGTGTGGCAGGTACGATTATACTCTATGCCCAGGGAAGTCAAGGAAATTTTCATTACGAAAAGATCCTGGACCGACCGGGAATCGAACCTAGACACCTTCACCATG
Source organism: Aedes aegypti (assembly GCF_002204515.2). Lineage (NCBI taxonomy): Eukaryota > Metazoa > Arthropoda > Insecta > Diptera > Culicidae > Aedes > Aedes aegypti. The sequence goes on from NC_035109.1 coordinate 246,650,946, forward strand.
GCTTTGCTATGTAGCCGCGGACTCTAACCACTCAGTTTTTTTTAATCAGTTTTTCTAAAGTCAGTGAAAAGTAAGGGGTCATTCTATATTTTGTTTATCAGATCTCAACCTAAAGCATATAGATAATAAACATTGCCTGTTCTGTTCTTCTTTCAGCACGAGCTTCCCCGTACCTTGAAACTGTCCGGCCATGTCGGGTTCGACAGCATGCCGGACCAGTTGGTCAGCAAGAGCGTCCAGAATGGGTTCGTGTTCAACATCCTTTGCATCGGGGAAACTGGTCTCGGTAAGTCCACGCTGATGGATTCGTTGTTCAACACGAACTTCGAATCCCAACCGAGTCCGCACTCGTTGCCGAACGTAAAGTTGAAGGCCCATACGTACGAGCTGCAGGAGAGCATGGTTAGATTGAAGGTAATTACGGGGTTGATATTGATTTTTATTGGAAGTGATGAGTGACGAATTGAACTTTTGTCTTTCTCAGTTGACGATATGTGACACTGTCGGCTACGGAGATCAGATCAACAAGGATGATTCATTCAAATCCGTTGTTGATTATATCGACCAGCAGTTCGAAACGTTTCTACAGGAGGAGCTTAAAATAAAGCGGTCTTTGTCTTCGTACCATGACAGCCGTACGCACATTTGTCTGTATTTCATCTGTCCTACGGGACATGGTTTGAAATCCTTGGATCTGGTTTGCATGAAAAAATTGGATTCGAAAGTCAATATCATTCCGATTATTGCTAAAGCTGACACCATCTCCAAGACGGAGCTGTCGAAGTTCAAAGCTAAAATAAACGACGAGTTGAGGAATAATGGAGTTCAGATCTACCATTTCCCTACGGACGATGAATCAGTTGCGGAAATCAACGCAACCATGAACTCGCACATTCCGTTCGCTGTGGTGGGCAGTACCGACTTTGTCCGTGTTGGCAACAAAACGGTCCGAGCTCGGCAGTATCCTTGGGGTACGGTTCAAGTAGAGAACGAAGCTCATTGTGACTTTGTCAAGCTGCGGGAAATGCTCATCCGAACCAACATGGAGGATATGCGCGAGAAGACACACACCAAGCACTACGAACTCTATCGTCAGAAACGTCTCGAGCAAATGGGATTCACCGATGTGGACAGCGACAACAAACCGGTGTCCTTCCAACAGACATTCGAAGCGAAGAGGAGCAACCATCTCGCCGAATTACAGGCAAAGGAGGATGAAGTTCGCCAAATGTTCGTCGTCCGTGTGAAGGAGAAGGAGGCGGAGTTGAAGGAAAGTGAGAAAGAGGTAAGTTAAGACTTTTGTGTGGACCCCATATTGAATCTTCAACTGTGTTACTAATCCAATTCCAGCTGCATGCAAAGTTCGACAAATTAAAGAAAGACCATGCCGAAGAAAAGCGCAAACTGGAAGAATCTCGCAAGAAGCTTGAAGAAGAGTTTGTTGAATTCAATCGGCGCAAGTCTCAGATGGCAGCTTCCCACCACACCCTCACATTGGGCAAAAGCAAAAAGAAATGAAATTTGTAGATAACCGGACGAACGACACCCTAGAATCACACACTTGGGAATACACTGTCGTCATTATGTTTCCTTCGCACCGCATAGCTGCTGACCCCATCAAAATTAAGAATGCTTAAGGTAGGTTGGAAAATCCGTGCTTCTTTCTATGCATTGTGAACTCCTGAACAAAAAGGAAGCCTTTTGCTAAACTATAGTTTTATTTTAACTTGATCAGTTCAACTGAAAAATGCCAAAAGACCAACGTAGCTGCAAATCGCCTAGAAATACTATTCATTCATTTCATCCCACTTGTAAGTACAAAGTGTTGCAAAGTTTTAAAAAATACTGTTCAAATTTAGCACAGAAACCGGTAATTTCATTTATGCGTCACAAAATTTGTTACCGGCTAAGTAAGCCACACTGGAAAATTTACAAAATTCAACAAAGGAAATTCAATACTAATCAGGGCTAACTTAGCAATTCTCATTTCCATTTATCATCATTGGGTTGGAGTCAAATCTAATTCTTACCTATAATTGCTTCTATTTTCAATTTTACAATATCTTGCACATGCACTGTTTGTCCATCTCATGATGTCCGCCATATTGAGCTGTAAACCTCCTGTAACATCTGTCGAAAACGATGAAAAGGGTTAGTAGTTCTGTACACCTAGATTATAGGCGTACCCAATTTCCACGATAAACATTCCTTTTGATTTAAACATTATGTAGAATTAGGTATTGAGATTGAAGCTTGTCAGCCCTGATTAGTATTCCGTGCCGCGTCAAATGCGCTTTGCTTAGACCGAGCGCCAACCGAATCTGGTATCTACTTATAGCCTAATAATAGTAATTTTTAAATAGCAAAAATTGCATATTTCAAAATCGAAAGCTGAGCTTCACTCCGATCGGATCTACGCACAGTTCATTCTCACCAACAGTTTTACACTTCGGTGTTGCTGGGTGAGATTTTGAAAACTTGTGCGGTAAAAAATGCTTACAACAGCTGAAATTATCCAAATAGATCACACATTTACGAAATTACAATAGAAGTCATGCTGTCTGACTACAAAAATACACCAGATATACCTAATGGCACTTACAACAATTGAACTAGCGCTAGGCTACAAATCCTACCCAAATTACCATACTTTCACGCCTCTGAACATTTATTTTTTTTACAAAAGTTCAATGTTTTGTAACTGTATTGAATGTTTTCAGAAATACGTGCATTTATGTTTAATTACGATTTCAGTGTACTCAAAATGTTGTACATGAATGACCTTAAATTCCACTTCACCTTGCATTCTAATTTCGATGAAAACCTTGGATCAAATAATTTCATATTTATATGCGATGGAAAAGCTAAGATATATTTTATTTTAAACGTTCTAGGTTAAAGTAATTTCAAATAGAGATGTCTCTCCCAAATATATATTATGTGGTCTACAAATATATTCTGATATCTAATACATTTAATTGCGTTTCTAATGAAATACAAATTTGAGAAAGCCATGTCCTTGCATAGCAGATTACGCCGAAAAGAGAACCTGGGAATGGAATGAGAGTGTATGATAAGATCGGGCCTTCCTTTAATGTACCGTTAACATCTAATCTAAACAGATATCACTGAATTAATAATTTCACGACACAATGCTTGGTTAGTGATCGCATCTCTCCATCTTGCACTTAAATTGCAGCGCTTCAAATATTCTTGAATCAAAAAATGCAAAATGCCCAGTCCTTCGTATTCTTCCACCTTTGGCCACCTTCTGTATACTGGGTTCGCAGTAGACTTGGACGGGCTCGTAATTTGTCCTTCCACCGTTCTCCTGCACACCGCCAAAGATGGCCCTAGCTGAAAACCTAAGAGCGTGGAGGTCCTCCTCGAGCATAGTCCACGTTTCATGTCCGAAGACGACTAGCGGTCTTATTAGCGTTTTGTACAAGGTACTTTTGAAATGAATGAAAAAAAGTCACGAATACTTTAAGGACCTCTTTATTAAGACATGCACCAATGGTCTTAACAGGGTATCTACTACCTGGGAAAACCTGGAATTGTTAAGGAATTTTATTTAACCTGGAAAAAAATGGAATTCTCAGGGAATTTCGATCACAATCAGGGAAATTATTTTGAATTAGTAGTACATGGTAGAATATCCCTCCCCTTGGTTATGCGACCTTGCCGCGATGGGAGGCATTAGCGTCACTTGACCTCAAACCTAGAGGGGGCTTGACCCATTCGATAAAATAAAATCCCTAAGTAAGATGCGACCTTAGCATAAAATATATATTTTTCTAGGGGGGCTTGAACTTTTCTAGGGGGGGCTTAGACCCCCCTAGGCCCCCCGTATTTACGCCAATGGGCATAATCCATTAGCCCATATTATGGAAACCAAAGGCGTAACCTGTAGTGGTGGTATCACATTTTGGTATTTTTTGCTTAAAGCCGCGTCATAATTCATATGGCATAGACCATGCCTGCCCAACCTTTTTCAAAAAATCCTGCCTTTCTTTTAATCCCGTCAAGGATCAAATGTTCAAGAACAAATAAATGAATGTCGAAAGAAGCCATGGTAGAAACATTGTTTAACACTCATAATTTTAGATTTAGAATTTGAATAAATTTTAAGTATCTAAGAAGGTTTATAAACAAAACAATATAAATAATTACTATACCAAAATTTTAGGTTGAAACTAAATTAAAAATTAATTAGGTTTAGTATGTTCTAATTTCGGGTTGGTAGAATATTCAACGGGCCAACGGGTAGAATCTTCGAACCTTCCGCGGGCCGCACAAAATGAGGTCGCGGGCCGGATGCGGCTCGCGGGCCGTACGTTGGGCAGCCCTGGCATAGACGCACTAGGTAATATCTCGGATGTGATCCAACGGACATTCTGCGTCATTGATAGAATTGATGCCCATTTCAAATAATTAATCTATTCGAAGTGGACATTTATACTATTGGTGACGTTCAGTTTGCCTTTTGCTAACCAGAATGATCCGTAGCCACTCTTACTATTAGCTAGCTAGATCAGGCGTTGCAGAATTCGTTCTCATTTGAGTATGAAGCATGATCAAAGCAAGCAAATACAAACAAACATCCCATCTGTTGCGGTCCACGATCGTCATTGTATCGCAAGGTGTAACAAGTCTGATAAATGGAAGCACCGAGCGAGAGCCCCAATGAGAGAGCGATGATAAAATCCATTTTTCTCGCTTGTTTACCGTTGGGGATATGTATTTTTCTTTACTGGCACGATAAACAATCCACGAACTTCCAATAGCAATAGTGTCCTCCAGGCTTGGAGCATGTTTAGAGGGGTTTTATCATACACTACTATCCCCCCAATCTGATCAAAGTTGTAGCAGTATACGATAAACAGTCTCTCATAATGTGCAGCATGTTATGATAGTTACAGAGAGCGATACGTGAGAGATTCTCTCAAATTTCTCAGGATTCAATCCCTGAGCTAGATACATCGTTATCATATACGACGTAGGAAATGCTTAGGAACTCTTAGGAAAATGACTAGTAGATTCACTGAGTAGAAATAAGTGGCGACAATCTTATTTTAATATGGTTTTTACATTGCCATAATAAGGAATACCTCTTTTGTAACAGCGGTATAAATAATCTAATTCCAGCTTCATTTTCGCAAAATTCACAAGTAGAAAGTAGGCGTTGTGAAGCATTGCATTTGCCACCGAAAAGTGAATCTTGTAGGAGCCTGTAATAAAAGCCTAAGGTAACTTTACTCTTCAACATTCACTATAAAAATGACTATGGAAAGTAAGACGCTGAAATTAACTAGAACTACTACTCAGCCTAATTTTGTTAAGATTTGAAGACAATTGACATTTAAGACTCTAATCTAACGTAAAAGACAGGAGTAATCAGAATAGCACTTGAATGACACATTATTCAAAACCATTTCGACTAGACAGTATTAGTAATGACACTACTACACTACTATTTCAAACAAATTCTGATGGAGCTGCTGATTTTCACAATGCTTCCTTATAGTATAGTCATTTTTACTGTTGGAATGGTGCCATGGTAAAATTGAAAACACAAACTGTTCGAAATAAATGCGAATTTAGTCTGCACAAATCAAGTGGCGTTGTGTATTTAATTTAACCCTCTTCTATAGTATTTTCAACCGCAATGCTGTTCTCAGTGCGGTCAACCATTTCTTCACATTTCTTTATGTCAAGCTTTAAAGACGCTCAACAAATCGTTAGCGATCGTAAAGAAATTGAACGCTCATCAAGTTTGAGTAGCATCGTGAAATGTTGATACAGATTTTTATCAAATATTCGAGACCAAAATATCCTACTTTATCGACTTGCAAAAAAACTTTATCGTGAACCAAAACATTTGTGGGATTCTATACGCACCTTGTCAATTTGTTTATGTTTATCATGAACTTTTTTGTCACTTTTTTAAATTGGGATTTGAACTCCAATGATATGAGAAATTGGAGGATAGGTACTTACCAACTAAGCTATACTTCATCATATAACTAAGGATGGCAAAAAGTATTCATAAACTACTGTGATTAATTTGCAGTTCAATGCAGGGGAAGAGTTGGCTACAAGAATAGCCAGAACTCGAGCTGCAGACATGGTTGCTGCCGAATAATATTTGTAATAATACCTACTGGTTAAATAGCATCCTTATGGTAATGAGAAAGGCGATAATCCGTAATGCTTTGGATCTGAAATGTGAATCTCAAATAGTTTGATCTTTTCAAAATCAAAACATCGAAACTTGTCATACAATGTAGCAGAATATCTTTACCGTGCTTTACCTGCTTTACGAAATGATATTGATAAGAGTGATAAAGGTGCCTCGATATCAAGCTTAATTTTTCGTTGTCAATAAATATATAACGTTACTTTGGCATCATTCGTGACACATTCTCCGATGAATATTCATAAAGGTAACTGAAGTTCTACCGATAAAAGATGATTGAACGAAGTTTAGTACCATTTCGTTGAAGATTTATAGAGTATGCTTGATAAAGGAAGTTACTTATGAAGTTTAATGGATCGATGAAGATACATAAATATACGTAACAAAATTAACAGTAAAGTAAAAACGACAGAAATCTATATTATTGGATAAAGAATCATAAACATATGTTTAAAGTATCGCATAATTAGAATGGTTGACCGGGAAGGAGCTGGATATTTGATAGGAGATAGGGGGATACTATGATATGAATCCCTGATCTACGCCACTGGTACGTTCACTCTGAAAAAAATCTATTCAGATTCTGAGTTAGTCGTACTTCGTGGAACGAAAATGCTTATATGTATTGTTTGATTCATTTATCATTTAAAAAAGTTGGTTGTTATGAGTTTCTCATACATATTTATGTGTTAAGCTCTAATTTTAGATCTCTTGATAAATTGAAATAGAATTCCGTTAGAAAAATAACTATGTATGATTCGTTATTGCTTAACAATAACGCATACTTCGTGTGGAATTTTTCACGGGTGTTCGGTTTTCGCTGGCAGCTGCTGCGATGGCGTCAGTCAAATTTATTCGCGAATCAATTTGTTGATAAATAGTCTGAAATTGTGCAAGTTTTCATACATATTTCGTGTATAACGTCGCATATACACAGAATAAAGTTCAGAACAGTGAAAGTGCGTCGTAAAATGTTGTGCATGTATCGAAAATCTTGAATTATAAAATCGATTTTTTTACTTTGCAAGGAAACAAGCTGACGCATCAGAGTGACAGCTTTGTTCCCGTTTTTTAGCAGCGCGTAGGTGTAGTAGTGACATCGCGCTCCGATCAGCTGTTAAACTGTTGCTGTATACATTCAAACGTCTGTTGTGAACAGCAGTAGCTGATATTTGTAAACAAAATTTAACTCGCGCTTGGAATTCGCGAATTTTGCCTCTTATTACCTTCGAAAGGTCAACGTAAGGTGCCAAAATGGCTGATAAGAGCCTTGCGAAGCGCTTATCGCTTTCATCATCGTCGAAAAACCGAATGGGTCATCCGACGGGCAGTGGCGGGTTTGCTGGACTAGGAGTAGGAGGATTACCGTCTGGATCGAAGCTTCCTTCGGCCAAGGCATTGGCTACCGTTGCAAGTGCGGGAGTACCTTCGCCCGGATCGCCTGGAGAAATTTCACTAGTTCCATATATCAAAACTGCTGATAACGGGAAGGTGCTGCCAAAGTATACAGCGGGTAAGATAATCGGAATACAGTGACTCAGTTTCATATTCGAATGGGGTATTGTTTTAACATCTAGTTCACAAAAACTGACATTCAGCGTAACTTTTTAAAATGTCTATTCAACATTGAGAGATTCTCTTTGTTTACTTTTTCCGTAATTAATAACTGTACGCATACGAGTTTGAGTCACTGTATCAAGTTATTCAAAAACGTGTTGTGTAAAGTGGTCTATTATTTCAGCCTTATCTAGCACCACGGATGATTTGGTTCCCGCAGAAGACTTGGATATGGTACAATTGGAACTGGAACTTTTACTTTCTACCGTTGCTTTGCGTTATCGCGTTTTAAAGAGCGAAATAGATACGATCGACAAGGCAGACGAAAGACGCGAAAGAAAAGGCAAATTTATAGACAAGGCGCCAAGCTCGCCTGGTAAAAAGAAGCGACTGGATGATAAACAAAAATTCCGCGATAACACGGGAAAACCATTTGGACATCACATGAAACTGGCCAAGCTAAAAAATATGTCCTCTTTGATTCCACCTTCCCCGGCTCCTTCGCAGAACACTGATGACAGCAGCGATGCGGTTCCATTTTTGCCGCCAAACCATCATATTCAGCATCTCATCTCCGATAATACCAACAATAAATTGATGCTCTCCAAGAACGACACTCCGAACAAATTTTGGATGTCGGCCGAGCCCTATTGTATGCCCATTACACACGAGGATCTGAAACTGCTAGATGATCTACTAGAAGAGTATTCGGGACCATTGATTCCGCCGATTCCGGAATTGGGCCCGCATTACAGCACACAATGGGCTGCAGATGATATTAAGGAGGAACAAGATTCGAGCTCGAAGAAGGCAAAGGGACTCACAAACGGTGATATTGGAAAGAAGGAAAAAGTGATGTAAGTAGAGAGACGGATCCTATTCTTGGCACTTTTGATTCACTTCGGCAGAAGTTTTTTTTCCACTGATAAAAATCCACACCTTATGGCGCATTCAATGGTGGTCGGACCTCGGGTCGAACGATAGCCAATCTTGCTTTCAAAGAGAAGAAGTAATGTCTAAAGCTGAAAGTGTTAAATGATTTGCGGATTCGATTTTCATTTTATTATTAGTGCACGATGTATAACATAAGACAAGTGCATTGTATCTATCTATAAGAACAAAGCATTACTTTCAGCATAAAATATGATGTTCGGCTTAGAAAAAAAATCTTCGATTTTTCTAACAGATTCTCCTAGTTTTCAGCTTCAAATAAATAATATGCTAATTCTGGGCTCCCCAAACTATGGATATGCGGCGCCCGGCTTGTTGTAAAAACATTCAAATAAGCGTGCGATAAGACAAGGTCCCTCGAATCTATATTTTGGGAAGCAATAGTGCTACCACCAAATTTATTCTTCAATCTCACGACATTCATTTTCTGTCATACAAGGCTATCTAAAGCCACTACATATCGAATTCAATAAGCGAAGCTATCGGTAAATTTTAGACATACATGTTACATGTAATTAAATCTTAAACATAATGATAAAATTCATATGCCTACACGGAAAAAATGTTAAAATTACTAATTAGCTGACTACGCCCATTCTTAAAACTACCATGGAATTTCAGAACAAATTACTACACACCAAATTTTTATTGCTGGAAACCAGCAAAATTTTGCTGATTTTTTTTGTGCTGGTTAATCAGCAATTCTTCCAGCAAGACAAAATTTACTGAAACATCCAGCAAAGCAAATGGACATGAGATGACAGTTGTTTTGCTGGATAACCAGTATAATAAATTTGAATTTGCTGATTATTCAGTAATTACATTGTAAACCGATTTGACAGCTCTTTTGCTGAACAACCAGTAAAACCTATTTATATTTGCTGGTTGATCAGCAAATTGATAATAACAAAGATTGCTGGTTTTTTCAGCACTTTGAGTGTGTTTGCTGAAATTACAGTAATTGAAGGTATTTTTCTTCCATTGAATACAAAGTTTATTATTACTTTTACATATTTTCTTTTATTTTATGTATCGATGCGTGTTTTGGTTACTCATTTTAACCCTTGTAATACTCAAATGGCCACGTTTATTTGAGTTGCAACAAGAAACCATTGACCGTGGTCGACGACTTTGTTGCCTTGAAAACAATGGACGTAAAAAATGCATAAAAATTGGCCAAGGATGGATCAAATTTGATGTTGAAATAGTAGTGCTCCAAATCCAAATCAAGAGCCTCTTTGTTTTTCAGCTTTTCCAGAATGTTTTGGAGATCGGATTCCATTTTTAATACCTTTTATTCCGTTCAAACTTTTTCCACCACGAGCAAGCACGGTCGACTTGACGCGGCACTGAGAAGCTTTGATTTGACATTTCTGCTTGACAGGCAGAGTGGTTTGCTGTTGTTCAGCAAAAAATGAATTGCTGATAAGTGTTCAGCAATTTACTTTGCTGGTTCACGGCAAAATAGCATGTTGATTGCTGATTGCCAAATCAAATGCTGGTTAGCAGCAAAAAAGTAATTACTGGATCCAATCCAGCAAATCATTATGCTGAATGCCAGTTAAACAGCGAAGGTAATGCTGTATATCAGCAAAACAGCGCATTGCTGATATGCTTCCAGTAAATCGAATTGCTGAAACATGAAGCGAAAATTTGGTGTGTATGTTTGTAGTACATCCCCCCAATTTAATGATACATTTGAAAGAAATCGTTTTCATCAATTTCGACTACAACATGGTAAAATCAAGCGTATTTCTGGTCTGCTCAAAATTGCGGGCGCGAGCGCTTAAATTAACCCCCTACCTAATACACCCGATTCTGTTTTTGCACGGGGGATGCGTACCGTGCAAAAAAAGTTTTCAGTTCAAAATTTCAAAAACCGTGTAAAAAAAGTAACAGCATTTCTCGACGTTTCATGTAAAAATAAGGTTTTGGCAAAAAATTTTGCATGGAAACTTTTTTTGCACGGCCGTTTAAAAAAAATCCGTGCAAAAACAGAATCGGGTGTATAGTAGTTTTTACCGTACAATTCTGTTGCGTGTACAACACCCAAGTTATTTATGTAGCTTTTTTTAGTGTAGTGCTGCTGGGCCCAGAGATGGTGGCGAGTCTCTTTTTAGTGACTTGGCCACTATTTTCGACCTGGTCCCTAAAAAGTCTTAATCGCAATCAAAAGTAAGGGCCTGTTCACAATTCATCTGGTTTTGAAGATATTTAGATATTCCTTGCCACTTTCCATATAAAATTATTATTATTTTGTTTTAAATCAATTTAAAAAAAAGTAAAATTATCATACAAATCGGTAGGATTGTCTCCAAGAAATCTAAAAATTACAATTTAATGTTTATTGATGTTTTCAAGATTTTTTATAGCAGGAGAGTTACCAAACACTTAAATGCTCGTTACTCAAAAAAGGCTGCACCAATTTGTTCCATATTTCCACAACCTACTCTCATCAAAGTATTGTTTCGAAAAGTGAATAGCCGAACATGAGAAACATTCTGAAGCCTGAGACTTTAACGTGGGTTATGGCTAAGCGTCGGTTTCTCAAGGAATTTCGGAATATCTGCTGATCTAGTTCAAAATTGACACAGATTCTTAAAGTAGAAGAATTTTTTGAGAACACACGCCTTTGTTTAGATGCGGTGGATTGCGAAAAAAAAAAATCTTCTGAGATCTTTCTAGCTCGCCATTTTTTGTCGTCATAATGTTTCATACCTACTGAAATTGTGTGACTTGTTTTCTCAGAAGGAGCTATTAAGAATCCTAGCGATTGGAAACTCGGTACGTGAATCTCTCAACTTCATCTGAAGTACTCGCATACTCTCCGATGTACTGAAGATCCGAGGTTTCAGCATCGTAGCACTACAGGAGGTGTGCTGGACAGGTTCAATGGTGCGAACATTTAGAGGTAATCATACCATCTACCAGAGCTGTGGCAACTCTCGTGAGCTGGGAACAGCTTTCATAGTGATTGATGATATGCAGAGACGCGTGCTCGGGTGGTGGTCGATCAAAGAAAGAATGTGCAAATCAAAGGCCAGCTCTTCAACTTCAGCATCATAAACGTGCGTAGCCCTCATTCCGGAAGCAATGATGATGACAAGGACGCATTTCACGCGAAGCTCGAGCGAGAGTACGATTGCTGCACAAGCCACGACGTCAAGATCATCATAGGAGATTTGAACGCTCAGGTTGGCCAGGAGGAGGAGCTCAGACCGACGATTGGAAAGTTCAGCGCCCACCGGCTGACGAACTGAACGGCTTACGACTGATAGATTTTGCTGCCCTTTGCCCTTTGGCCGTTTGCAGCACCTATTTCCAGCACAGCCTCCCGTATCGGTACTTCTGGAGATCACCCCAGCAGACAGAATCGCAAAGCGACCACGTTTTGATCGATGGACGGCAGTTCTCGGGACATAATCGACGTCAGAACCTATCGTGGTGCTAACATTGACTCCGACCACTACCTGGTGATGATGAAACTGCGCCTAAAGCTATCCGTCATCAACGATGTACGGCACCGACGCACTGTGTTTTATTTTCTCGATTTCATGCGCTTTTTGAATAGCGCCCAAACCGTTGATTTTAGCGATATAGTTTGTTCGGAGAAGTTTCTTGGTATATTAAAGCGCAACTTTTGACGAAAAGAGTTTTGTGATCAATCCACCTAGCAGTGAGATAGAAAAACTATTTTTTCAAAACATTTAGATAGACATATGGTGTCTTGGGCAAAGTTGTAGAATTGTCAATTTGAAACAACGTTCTCGAAGACACAATTTTTCTATCTCTTATACTTTTTGTGATATATGCCGTTGTATGTGAATGGCCCATAAAAATCATATTTTTTATTATAACTTTTTTCCAAGATTTTTAACATTTTTTGTGTTTTCTACAAAGTTGTTTGTCATGAAAAAACCCGTGTTTTTGCTGAACATATCATCACCCTATCTTTTGAAATAACAAAGTTATTCATGAATTACTCTTTTTTCTAGGGGTAGTTTGGGCCTCTATAACTGGCTTCGGCGCAAAATGGCGCAGACAACTCTTACAAATCATGAAAGTACCATATCTCCCCTTTCGGCAGTTGATAAAAACTTTTGTCTATAAGCGTCTTTGCATGGGTTTTTACTATCAAACAAATAAGCCTTATTAAAACGAACTCGACTGATAATTCTTTTTCCTTAAGAGATAGAGAGGTGCGATATTCAGCAAAAACACGCGTTTTAAGATATTTAACAACTTTGTAGAAGACATGAAAAATGTTAAAAATTTAAGTAAAAAGTTATGAACAAAAATGATTTTAAACGAGTTTTTTCATACAAATTTGTGTACTTTATGTTAAAAAATTCGTAACTCTTTTACAAGATTTTTAACATTTTTCATGTCTTTTACAAAGTTGTTAAACATCTTAAAACGCGTATTTTTGCTGAACATCGCACCTCTCTATCTCTTAAGGAAAAATAATTATCAGTCGAGTTCGTTTTAATAAGGCTTATTTGTTTGACCGAGTTGTTGGCGAGGTTTTGATGTAAAACCAAATAAATAATAAGGGATAATTCACAAATTTCTTATCCCTTAAAGTATGGGTGTCCTTTAGACGTTACAGCTCATAGACAATTTGTAACATATTCATGAGCATGAGCATGAGCATGATTGACCACCCGCAGATACTACTCCGTTATTGCAAGAACAGCTGTACTTACACAGGGACCCAACAGACACTATTCGGGATCAGTGGCATCCTCAATGTGTAAGTACTGGTGCTCTCATTATTATCAAACAATAATGGCGCCGGCTGCGTCCGAATGCAGGTCAATTTAGGGATGGGAGGGAAATGTTGACGTTTTACTTGCTTTATGGAAGCCGAAAAGTCCTCTGCACTTCCACAAGTAGACACTGGGAGTTTGGATATGGGAATGGTTTGGGTAAAGGATTCGTTTTGGTAAACGATAAATATATAAACACTTTTTGAGTAATCCATACCAAGCAGTGACAACATATTTTAGTGTTCAAATATAGTTCAACAATACGAAAATCATTTTTTTTTGGAAATGGTAGTAATGTAGCCTTACATTCTGTCAAATGGTACATTTTCAAATATTCTAAACACACAGACACATGTATATTTCACTATACAATACTTTAATGCAACAGTTTGACAAACAGTTACACGAGTTAGTATTTGTGAGCAACATGCTCACAAAATTTTCATCATTTTCGACACTTTCAAATAACTACACACGTGTAGTTTTTACAGAGCGTTTATTATAATTCAGATATTTGAACTAAAACAGATGACCTAAGAACAGTAAAAAATTTAATTATTTCAATTGATTAATTAAGTTGTTGAAAAATTTGAAGTCATCATTCATTTTTTTATTTTCGGTGTGCTATGCAAAAGTTCTACAGCCTCTGTGTTATTTTTTTTTAAGTGTGCAAGTTTTCGTTCAAGTGTGTCTTGTTTACTTTCTGTTACCGAAAGTGAAAAAAAACTGTTGAGGAAAAAAACATGCAAGAAGCCAATTTCCAGAGAAGCCGGTATAAAGAAAAGCCCGTATCCAGATTGCAAGAAATCTTTCGACCTCCAGCGGCTTTAGGAGGGTTCACAACGTAAGTCACTCTGGCTCAAAACAACCGGCTGTTTTCATCGAACCAATAGCGGTCTCCCCATCAGATGGTCAAGGATGGTCGTCATCCATCGGTGAATGTTTGTGCAACTTTTCTGAATAAAAAGGAATAACGTAAATAACGTCGCAAAGAAAAGGAGGTCTGCACCAAGAGGTTCGTTTTATGTTTAATAATGTGCTAAAACTAAACGTAGTGCATATTGAAAATACGTATAAAATATTATTATGGAAATAATGAACGCATTTGTATTTTTCTTTTATTGTACCGTCAAGCTACCATTCACCGTGCATTTAAAAAAAAATTGTACTTCAAAAAATCATATAATTTTTCCAAATAATTTGGAGCGTACTAGAATACCACTACGTAGCGTGCTATTATATAATAATTCAGGGAAAAATCTAAAACTTGTGATGCGTAACAAAAAGTTACTCAAAAATTATGTTTGAAAATGTCATGTGAAGGTCGCCTCGTACCGTTCTATGTCACCATTTACCGTGCACCTAGTGCACCATTCACCGTGCGTATAGTTTTCGTCATGATTTAATTTTGTATCTTGAAGAAACGTTGTTGGTGGGGCAACTATGTTGCTAGTAGTGTGCGTACTCATTTTTAAGAGTATTCAAATCTTCATTTACAATAAAAACCAAAAAATAAATAAAAATTGCCTAAATAATTATTTTTTCATTAAAATCGTTATAAGAGGTTTGACTGTATTGTCCAAACCATTTCATATTCACTCGGAAACTAAATATGAAGTAGTTTAAATCCAACATAGTAATAAATTTAAAATAACCGAATAATTTCATGCCTTTTACACTTATGCACGGTAATAGGAACCATATATCGTCCCCTTAATGCTACAACTAGATAACTCGAAAATCAAAATTTTGGGTTGTGCAACTTTGAAAATAAGACCGTTTTACAAGGTGACGGTTAATCGCAGAGGATATGGTTCAAAAATAAACTTTAACTTGTGTATTTTGAATCACACGCTTATGAGCCGTAGGTATTTTACAGATCTAATTAAGAAAAATGTTTTGGCATATTGAAGTCAAAAATTTCAAATTTCGAGTTATCTAGTTGTAGCATCAATGGGACGATATATTGAAAAGGATCCATTCACCGTGCATTTGGGTTTCGACTGAAACACAATAAAAATTCTAATTTGCATAAAATATCATTGCTCATACGATGAAAAAAATCCTAATAATAGTATCCGCAGTGAAAACTCGTTGAAATTTTGAAAAATATCATACTCTATCGTTAAAATTGTAAATGTGAATTTTTGGCGTTTCTACTAAGAGTGATGAAAAATCTCATTATCTAACAGAAGTAACATGATTTGGACTACATAAACCAGGTTTTTCAAAATGGTTTGTTATAATAACTACTTCATTTCATCAGTTTTATCTTATTTTGCTGACAAAAGAATAATTTGTGAAAATTGTATGAATATTCTGTAGGAATTTGTATATGTGCACGGTGAATGGAGGCCGCACGGTGACTGGTGACTGGTGACTTAACGGTATGAAAGCATCTGAACAGAATAGTATATGGTTGAGAAACAATAACGGACCATAAATCAATTATTCCTCATACATTATTTAATTCAATCAAATCTTATAGGTTTACTATTTCATCACTGTTTGGTTTACTGTAAATTTAAAAATAAATTTTGTTCGGAGAAATCGGTGTTTTTTAATAACTTAACCGCCTATTCCCACATTGTTATTTTCCCATTTACTATTTGCCAAATTGTAAAAACCGTTCATGGTGGGGTTGATTTATTGTTATTTTGGATGTTATACGAAATGACTTAGACATGGTTTTGAATTGTTTTGTACAGTATAGGAAACAGTAGCAATGTAATTTTTTTTGAGTTTTTTTTTTATTATTTCTTGAGGTCTCTTTTGGTTACCTATTTTTGACAATAATAAAAATTTGAAATTTACAGTACTGTTAATAATATGGTTTTCTAATATTTTTCTGAACATATTTTCTGTGTAAAGGAAACACAGTCATGTGTAACTAAAGAAAAAAAAACGGACCGAAATGATCACCACCAGGCTCTACTTCTGTGATAGGTTGATAGTGGAAAGAATATAAAATGTAAGAATTTTCAGATTACATATCAAACGAGAATCAATCATTAGTAGGTTACAAAAAATCAATTTCCAAAAATTAAAAAAAAATACAGGAATGTTTCAAAAGTCATCAAAAACTTTCCCGATATGCCTATTACACCAAAGTTTAAGCCAAAAATTTAATCATTCTGATTTTTGAGCTTCGAATAAATACACAAAATTCCAAAGTGTAGTCCGATCGGGCCTGGTATAAGATGGTAAATTCTTCGCAATTCGAAAAGCTCATATCAAGAACTATCATCATCAAGATTTTTTTATGAGATTTTGACTGATATCTGTTGCATGGAGCACTGCTTGAGTTCACAAATTTGACGTTTGAGCGGTGCCGAATCAATTTATTTCCATGGTCACGTAAATAAAACGGCACCGCTCAAATGTCAACGAGTGAATGCATTGCGTGCATTGGTCCATAGATCAAAATAAATCGAAAGACCGTTGGTCGGCTCCTAAGCAGCTCATCCGCAAGTTTGATTTTAATACTAAAAGCAGCCTGCTGTAGTGAAAATATCAGAAGAAATATGTCGAATCTTGTAAAAAATTGTTTTTCTTTGTTCTGGAAAAAACTTTATTGCATTCCTGAGAAGAACTTTGACAAAATGAGTAGCTTGAGGTTTTATTGGGATCTGTCTTTTCAATTGCTGGATTTTTTGTTGTTGGACTAATCGGACTTTTGGAAAAAATGTTTGGTAGACAGATGGCTTCAGCAGAATTCTTGAATTATAGACGAAACATTTGGGTGTGCCTGCCAAACATATCTGTTGATTCATAATAAGATCTATGGATGGCTTCCATAAACTTTCATTTCGAGAACATCCAGTATCAGGGGTCCACGGGATGTATATAGAGCTTCACAAAGATCACAGTCTCAAAAAGATTGGGAACCACTGCCCCAGACAATTCGATAGAAAATAACCCACGATGCAAAAGTGAATCATCGAGGTGCCCAAGTAGTTCTTTACCCCACTTAACCCATTGAAGTATGAAAGTAATTTTTACATCCATTCTCTTTGCAGGGGTGAAGGTATAACCGGACCGCTAACTCAACGTCTGGTTTCAGCTTTGATGGAGGAAAATTTGCTTCCTGATTGTAACAGTACTAGTAACGAGAACAGCAACAGCAGCTCCGACATAGGTCACAGCAATTCGAGAAGTGCAGTTTCGTTGCTGAAGAATGGAATTAGCATTGAACGCCGTTTGCGTAAGGAGCTGATCGAGCAGGGCATTTTAGATGATGACGATATGCCCAAGAGCCAGCAGGATGATGAAATTTTGTCCGAAATTAATCGTGTTCGCACAGAGATTGCAGTTATAGCCGAGTACAATTCTAATGAAATTCGAAAGCTGCAGTCAATGGCCCAGGACGAGATGAAAAGAATCGAGGTTAAGAGGAAACTTGATAGAGTTGATCAAGAGGTATAAACTGAGCGTGTGATGCGCACTTTCGAACATTACAACCATCTACGCCTATCTTTTCAGATAATCGAATGCTACAAGAAAATTATGGCTGCAAGACTTAAGCGTCGACCACTTACAAAACAGGAAAAAGACGAAGCTTATCGTCTGGCCGAGGAGCAAAAACGTTTATCCGATCAACTCGAATTGATGCCAGTACATGGACCTTTCGCTAACAATTGAAGATGCACACTTCTATCGACATCTAATTCTTCGAACTTGTTGGTAAACTAAAATGTTCTCTTAATCATACCACAAATAAAAGCAAACACTCTCATTCAATTTAAAATTTTCTTCGCTCAATGTATGTGAGGTAAAAAAAAACAAAATACCGAACCCAATAAACGTAATTGTTAGTCCATGGCATCCACTTGTTTAACTTTTTTTTATTGATACCTAAGTTATTTCACTAGCAAACTATCCAAACTATCTGATCGGGTTTATAAATGTTATATTCACTTAACCTGCAGGAGATCACCCTGACTTTTCATGTCGAATGCACTGATTATGACGTTGATCACCACACTGATAACTGTGAATATTATGAGCAGGTTGTTCAGTATGTCCGATTTCCTGTGCTGTTCCACTTTGTTGATATCGAGAACAATGGCCAAAATGATAATCATAACTGCTTGGAAGACCTACACGAAAGAAATAATAAATGAGTGTGGCTAATTTTTAGTTTAAATTAAAGGACTTTATACCTGCAGCGAAATCGATAGAATAACAAGCGTCAAAAGCAGGTGATAGAACTCGTGAGCTACGCCAACAGTTAGAAGAAATTTCAGCTGAGATGCATTAGCAGTCAACAAGGCTAGATCCAGCATTCCTTGGGCGAAGGACTTCCTCGTGGCATAACTATTCAAATCCAATCGGCTGATGGATTGAACCTGGATTAGAATTTTAAAACACTGTCACATCAGCTCTGGTAGAACGTTTATTCTGCTTACCAGATCCCCCAAGCTCAAATCCACCTGTTCTGTGCCTTTATCGTCCTTCGAAGAATCATCCTGATTGGTGTTCTCCATTCTTTCCGTGAGGTTCGCTGTCGATTCAGATGCCATTTTGGCAGTGGCCGATTCAGTTTTTTCTTCTATTCAAGTGTTACTTTCATGAGCATTGAAACTACAATGGTCTCCACTTTTACTTCTTGCTGCTGTCTAGTACCTTGAATTGGTTCGTTAGTGTTCATTCACAGGTTGATAAGCATGCTATCAAACAAAACCAGAGATATCATTGGATGTTGATGCTTTGTTGTACTGATAAGGTAAACGTAAGAAAGAAATCATTGACTTCTGGCTGAGTATGTGACTAACCCACCAATGGCGAAGTAGATGCTCTGTGCGCAAGATAATTTGAACAAAGAAATTCAATACTATTTTCTCGAGTTTTATTCAGTACTATTTTCTCGAGTTGTCTACAACAGTTTTGAAACCACTGACATTATATATACTATAGTGATAAAGCTGTGTCATATTCACTGCCCATGTTCGCATAGTCAACGTAAGCGCCAATATGACTAAAACGGATATTTTCATCGATGCATTTTTACCTAATAATACACTCGTTGGACATACGAACTGTACCTATTTGTTCTTAAGTATTTGAATTATAAAAGTAAAACGGATTGACATGAGCACATACACCAACTTATTCGAACAAACACCCGGTTTGCCTAGTGTTCGTTGAACGATCGTTGAAGTCAGTGAAGATGCACAAAGAATCAACTAGAAGCTGGGCTGAGATTGGGTGAGGAATGTTGGTGTGTAACCTTTGCTATTTGGATACCGTGTCCCCTACAGTATAACAAATCTCGCATAACTTCTGATCTCGCCCTAAAAGCCATTGGTAACCATGTGTGTAGCTCGTTGTTTCTGAGCATTTGAATGGATTTTCATGTTATTTAACAACGCTATGGTAAAGAAAGGATCATTATCTAACTGCCCGTGATGTTGATTTGGATGGATATTCTATATTTTGCTCAGAAACAACGAGCTACACACGTGGCTACCAATGGCTTTTAGGGCGTTATCTCAGAGTATGCGAGAAATTTTCATATAAGTTTTTAATGTCTCAAGCAGAACAAAATTTACTATATTTTTGAATTTAGCATAAATAATTGAAGATCCAGCCAAGAGCTACATTATTGGTCAACTAGCAGTCATTTGCCTCTGAAACCTTATTTGGAGAGGTGTGAATGTTATAATTTTCGAACCCAATAACCCATGCTCATATTTTTTTTTTTTTTGAAATCAATATTTAAAACAATTTTTCAGAAATTTTAGCTGACAACTTACTCTTTCGACAGGCACCTAAAATATTGTTTGCATGTAAAGTGTAAAATTATTCACATATGCTAAGATACAGGGGGTGTCCATTCTGCCCCGAGTGTTCATACTGCCCCCGGTACCCCTACTTTGCAATTGGATAAAGTGGACAAATTGAGCTTGAGCTTGATTGGTCGCCCGTGGTTGTTACGGTTGCTACTCCAGTATCGCCAGATCAGCTGCACTTAAATAAGGAACTCAGATGATTGTTTGGGATTAACAGACACCATCAACGTATCAATGCTGGTGATCTTCTATTTTTTAGGCAACAATGGCGCCTGCCACGTCAGAATGCAGACCAATGTGTGAATTCGCGATCACGACGGTAATTATTACAGTTGACTCTATGCGCACAGACAAACAGACGTAACAGCTAGAACAATTATCAATTTAAAATATAGTCACGTGAACATTTACGCCAAATGCTAAAAATACTTCATTTGGCCAACCGTGAACTAGGTGGCGGTAGTGAGCAAACGTCAAACTCTAACAAAAGTGATGCGAGCGCCACGAGTGGCCACGCACGAATTGGGCGCTATTCTGCTGAACAATGAACATAATTAGAGTGTTACGTCTGTTTGTCTGTGCTATGCGTGAAGCTCCGATTTCTTTACATGGCAAAGCATAGGAAGTCAATTTTCAAATGCTTCTAAAAATCATAACACAATTTAATTAAATTCCGTTAAGTGTACGGGGTTAGACTTATGATTAGCAATAGAATTCGCAGAATATAGAGATAAAAATATAAAAATTAAAATAATGTGTCTATAAAGTAGCCCATCAAAAGTTTATCAACATGTACTGAAAAGATTAACTATTGTAGTTAATTTTATATACCATGACCCCACAGTTATGGATCAAATAGTGTGGATAAAATTCAATAAAACGACATGGAAAACGTTAAATTGTAATTTAAAAGCACGAATTGAATCGTTTCAAATTGAAACTTCGGTTAGTAAACTGTTTTGAGTGTAATATTTACATAGGATTACAAAAAAAAATTAAAAATTGCATCGGTTTCTGAAAACCATATTATGGATCAATGTTCATATTAGGGATCAAATTGTGACATATTACGGATCAGTGAGCAAAATCAAGAGATTTTAAACTAAATGCATCTGTATTACATGATTTGGTGAAAGTTAACAATGTGTCACATATTACTGCAAAAAATAGCATTGTTAGAGCTGGAAACAAGGGTAAAATGTCCTTTTTTATGATATACTGCATTGTAGTAACTGAGGCATGAACTGTTTTCGCTCCACACCAAGTTTTCCACCCATTTTTGTCTGCTAAAAAATGAAATTTACCAACCTTGATGTTGTATTATTTTTATTCTTAGTGCTATTGTCTGAAAATGTCGAATTCAATGCTTAAAATGGTAGAAATCTACATTCTTTGGTAGTGATCCATAACCGTGGTAAACAATCATTTCCTGGTCCATATTATGGATCACTAGTTAGAAGTGCTAATATTCGGTATTTAGAATCAACAATCAAGAAAACTGTTTTCTAAAGATGAATTCACATTGAATCGAAGCGAAC
This sequence comes from Aedes aegypti, assembly GCF_002204515.2. Classification (NCBI taxonomy): domain Eukaryota; kingdom Metazoa; phylum Arthropoda; class Insecta; order Diptera; family Culicidae; genus Aedes; species Aedes aegypti. The sequence goes on from NC_035109.1 coordinate 246,672,751, forward strand.
GAGAGTGTTTTATTCTATAACATATGAATTTTACCACTTGTGGGAGCTTATGAATGCTGACGGCACTTCTTACAGAAAACGACCATATAATGATAGCTGTGTGGTACCAACTAAACATTTGTCAAATACACCGTTATTAAGCGGTTTAATGTTGTGCTTAACTTTACAAATGCTAGAAGACAAATAGTATAACATGGGAAAAATATGTTTTAAGTCAACGTTTATGTTTTGAGCGAGTTATCCGATGTTGAACGCCAAAGTGATCCGTCACTGTGGGTGATCCGTAACTGTGTGGCCATGGTACCTAAGCATTTAAAATTTCACTTCCTATACCTTGACGGGTAAAATGTTCGACACTTCACGTATCGAGTAAATTTTTTGCAGATGGCAGCACCATACCTTCGTTGACTCGAATAGGGGAGGAACTGATGATGCATTAAACTGGCTCCTACAGTAGACCGTATATACCACTGCGTCTATGTCATGAGGGAAGGTGTAGAGGTGGTAGCTGTTTGGTTAGCAGACTGCCTAGGGAAGATTCAAATATGACGTCCATCGTTTTTCGGAATTTCCAGACCCCCCCTCCCCCCTCTGTCACGCTTTTTACAAAACGTTATACATACAGTGTCACACTTTCGTAGACTCCCCCTCTCCCCCAAATGATGGACGTCATTTTTGAATGACCCCCTATGGGTTTATTCACATATTTCATAACGCTAAAAACGACCATTTTCGACGCCCACCACCAATCCTTGTAACGCATTTTGTAGGAATATTTCACGATTTTTTTATGATTTGTAAAAATATGAGGACACCCATCCACCTCCACCAGCGTTGTGAAATTTGTGAACAAGTCCTATGTATTAGGCGTAAAGAAAAGCGTGCTGTAATTATGGAAGAATGGAAGCGTAGGAAAACGTTTTTTTTTCGTCTCTGGTTCTAGCAAATAAACGAATAGGTCAACTGTGATAGATTAAGAGTGGAAAGATAGAAGCAAGTAATAAATACAACTACAAGGTACGAGGCAAGGGACGGGCCTGGGATTGAACCCATGATCTTCTGCTTATGAAGCAGAAGTGTTTGCCATTAGACCACCAACCTTGTGACTTTGCAATTGGATTAAATGGACAAATTGAAGTAAAATTTGCGAAAAAGTTACACGTCTTCTCGGTGAAAATCGAACTCATCTCAACTTCCAACAAAGGCGGCATCCAGAAATTACGTGACGCTTTAGGGGGAGGGTGGAGTAGGCTTAAGCGTTATAGCTCATACACAAATTAAAAAAAATCTAATTTTAGAGTTACGTAATAAATGGACGCTGCCTTACTAGACAGGGCGCGTTACCGCTACGCCACGAGCAACAAACGAACGCAGTAATCAACCTGAATTCGATTTCAACTAAAATCAAGTGGACCTCTTTCGCAAATCGCACTTTGTACGGAAAAGTGAAAAGCCCATCCAAACACAACGACTATCTCATTAATATGGATTAAAATGCATTAAGTCAAAAAAAAAAAATGAATTGTGTTTTAGTTTTAATTTAGGGTCGTACTTTTCCTCTTTATAGCGAAGATGAATCGTAGACACACTTCAAATTTTCAAGAGCACAAATGTGAAGAAGGAGATATTCGCTGGTGATAACCAATTGATAAAATTTTCAGCGTGAACGGTTGCCTGGTTCTTCAGATATGTGCCCAAGAAAATTCGAGGTTCGGCTTCGATGCATATTCACCTTATCCTTTGATCTCACGAATAGCCAAAGGTGACTACCAGATCTCTTTCCTTTCTCACTGAATAACGCCATTTCCGTAGTGATTGTGGAGATGCAGAGGTACTCTCGGTGTCTAGAAGCAAGCATCACTACACAGTAACATTCCTTCCCCATCCCAACTGACTGTTAGGACTTGACCGGACTTCCTTGGACATTGATGGCTACAGCGTAGCGTCACGTCATTGCCGGTTGAATTAGAGCTCCATCTTTGTCGGTCTTGAGCGATACTTCTCCAGTTGCCCCGAACGTTTAGGATCGCCAGGTTCTCTTCCAGTGTATCCGTGGTGTTCCACAAAGTAGCCGACCGCTATCCGATTCCCCACTGAATATTATTTTCGCAATTCTTTTTTCTGACATTTGCACTAAGTGACCAGCCCTCTAAAGTTTTTCATTTTACACGCTTATTAATATTCGCATCTCTATGCACTTGGTAAAACTCGTGATTCATGCGTCTGCGCCGCACACTATTTTCTAGATTCCCACCGAGTATTGTCCGCAATACTTTACAGGTCAAAAACACCGAAGGCTTTCCGGTCTGCCTCTTTCCATGTTGACTCAGAGAGTTTTGTGATATCATTTACCAGTACATAACTATCAGGTATCAGATATCAGAAGGCCGGCTCCAAAGGCACGTTCCCCACCAGTTGGGAGATTTGTGCTATCGCCATATTTTCCTATTCCTATTCTTCATCGAAAGAAATAAAGTCACCATTAGGTAAGCGAATTTCGTTCACTTGGAAATCCTTAGATTTTGCAAGGATTTTGTTCAGCCGACTGACTTCACTCAAACTGGAAACATTTGTACAAAGGTTTTTCCAGCCGGATCGTTCAGCAGAACGAAGAGCCTGCTTGTAAGCCTTGCGAGCCGACTTGAACGACTCTGATCCAGCTGAACGGCGTCTGTTCCAACTCCTACTACATTGTTCCCTGAGTCTAGTCAGATCGGAATTCCACCATGGGGTCCCTCTTGTAGTCTTTACAGACCGCAGAGGACATGCTTCTTCAAAAGCTTCCATAATGTAGGATGTTGTAGTATCAACGGTATCATCCAGATCACTTGGATTTTCAATGGACGGAGAATATCCACAAAATTTGGTCGCAACTACAGTCATCTCTCCCTTACTCGATATTGAAGGGACCATCGAGTTAGGGGGGTATCGAGTTACAGAACACAAAAGCAGTGCAACTGCGTTCCAAGGGACCATCGAGTTAGCCATGAAAACCAACTTTTACTATGGTTCTCTAACTCGATATCGAGATACGGAATATCGAGTAAGGGAGAGTTAACTGTAATTCAATATAGAGATCCCACCCAGTTTGTTGACCGGGGATTCCTAAAACGCAAAGTCTGCGCAGTTACATTTGAATGTTCAAAGAAGATGTAGCGATGATAAGATAATTGTTACGCTGGGAGATAAAGGGTTTGTTGCATGGACGCGATCCACATTTTGCAAAGTATGGCTCGAGATTGAAAGAAGGAAGAAATCACAATAACAGCATTGTAAACACAGGGCGCTGACATGTTGAATTCGGATTGCTATGAATAGACTATTGTGATTGCTATCGGAGTTGAATTATTAACTATATTTTTTGAATTAGATGCTATTGAGAGTTTACTAAAATTATTGCATTGGAAATAGTAAGTAAAAAGAAAATTATTATCAATTGTTTATTACATAAATCACTTACAATTGGCGCAGAATTGCCAGCAGAGTGAAGACAATAACGATAGTGGGTGTTGACTGATAGAACTTGCCGTGAGTAATTATGAGTAATATTGAATACTGGTTGCTAATGGCGAAATGTTGTACAGGATTACGTTGTAGGAAATTTGGAATGTTCGTGGGCTGAATAGCTGAATTGAAGACTAGATTTGTAAGTAACAACATTATAAAACCCCATATGAACCTAATCAAATATAATTTTAGTTTTGAGTGTGCCCAAACAACGTTACATACTTCAAAAGCCGTTTTTCAATATGCTGCCCCGAACTCCTCCCAATAATCCTCAAAAAAATCTACCACTGGATGCGATCTACCCCTGCTGCGAAGAAGACGACCAGTATGACGCGATGGTACAGTGTAGTCGGTGTCTGAAATGGTACCACTTTTCATGTGTCGGAGTGGACCAAAGCATAGCGGAGCTTGTTTGGTATTGCCGTACATGCCTCGGAGAGGATGTATCCGCACGTGAATCATTAGGACAGCCAGGTATCACACGCGTACAACCACCGCGAGCAGCCAAGAAGGGTAAAAATTCTACCGGTAAGTCGCAGGACAAGAATGTTCAAAAGAGGATAGATGCTCCAATCGGATCGAGCGAACAGAGCGAAGTAGCTAAGCAGCCTGCAGGTCAGCTAAGTATTAGTAAAGGTCAGGTATCATGTGAGGCAGGGACATCTAAGACACAAAGGTTAACGAATACTGAACGGTTACTGTCAATAAATCCGTCGCGTACTCGTTCACATAGTGGAAATTCGCGTTCCGAGAGTCACACCAATAGTGAGAGTTCGAAGAAAAGTCGCAGTTCAAGTCAGAAAACTATGTCGAAGGGTTCGAAGCGTGATCTGGCATTGTTGCGAATTGAAGAGATGAAGGAGAGAAGTCGTTTGGAGGCCCTGGAAGAAGAAAACCAACTGCAAATATTGAAGTTGAAGCAGAAGCAGATTGAGCGGAAGCGTCGGGAACTAGAAGAGTTGCAGCAATTATCGAAACTGGTAGAAGAAGAATCTGATTGCAACGAAGACCCCGAAAAACAAGACAAAGTGGAAATCGATTACATCGATAAGGTGCAAGGTTGGATGAGCTCTAGTAACCCATTGCATCCGGGTAGACAGCGACGGCTTTCGGAAAGTAGTATGGAGGAAATTTCATTGATGATTCCAGAGGCCGATAGTGAAAGGGCAGCGAGACGGCGTCACCTGCAGCTGCGAAGTTCCAGTATGCTGGCAGGGCCAACGAAGTTACAGATAGTTTCTCGCCAAGTATTCCCCAAAAATCTACCGAGTTTTTCAGGCCACCCGCAAGACTGGCCATTGTTTGTTAGTGCCTACGAACAGGCAAATGCGTCGTGTGGATTCACGGATTCAGAAAATCTCATCAGGCTTCAACAAGCCCTCCATGGAAAGGCCTTAGAAACTGTAAGAAATCTGTTGCTTCTACCAGAAAATGTGCCAACGATCATGGACAAGCTACGCCGGCGTTTTGGAAATCCCGAGGTTCTCTCAACAATGCTGGCGCAACGAGTTCAAAAGCTTGAAGGACCAGACTCGGAGAATTTGGAATCCTTGATTGAATTTGGTAGTGCAATCGAAGAATTCACTCAGCATCTATACGTGTCGAAACTAAACGACCACTTGAAGAATCCGATTCTAATGCAGAGCTTAGTACAAAAATTACCCCCGTGTTATGCTATGCAGTGGGTTGAGTACAAACGACGGTCACGAATAGTAGATTTGAAAACCTTTGGGAGTTTCATGGAGGATTTGGTGGATAAGGCGTTGGAAGTAACCTTCGAAAGAATGGATTTAGCAGCAACGAAAAGGCGTGAAAAACCGAAAGCGAAAGTTTTCACCCATCTGGTGGAAGGAGATAACGAAGCGAGTGGCATCCAACAAAACAATAAAGTTCAGACAACAGTAGTACAAGCTTCCCCGAGACGAGATATTAGTTGTTCGATTTGCGATGAACCAGGACATTTTGGTCGAGATTGTCGAGAATTTCGTTGTGCAAGTGTGGAACGAAGATGGATGATAGTAAAACATTTGGGTCTGTGTGCGCTTTGCGTTTATAATCATGGCAAATGGCCCTGTAGATCGAAGATTCGATGTGAGATTGATGGATGCAAAGGTTTGCACAATCCGTTGTTACACCCTCCGATCAGCTCAGAGACTGCCAAAATGGAGGCTCATTGTAACAGTCATAGTTCAATGAACAAAACGGTTTTGTTTCGCATAATTCCCGTTACACTTTATAGTGAAAGAAATAAATTTGACACGCTTGCGCTGGTAGATGAAGGATCGTCAACTTCACTCATCGATGGAGAAATTGCAGAGTTCTTGCAGTTAAGTGGACCAAGAGAACCGTTTCAAATGCGCTGGACGAATGGAGTTAGCCGTACGGAAACGCAATCAAGAAATGTCGAGATGAAGATCTCGGTGAGAAATTGTAAAGCTTTCGACTTGTGCATTGCGAGGACTGTTAAGAAATTAGATCTGCCTGCTCAAAAGTTGGATTCAAGTCGGCTTATTGAAGAATTCCATCATTTCGGAGATATTCAAATCCCAAGCTACGACTTAGATTCTCCGAAACTCCTGATCGGTATCGACAACATGCATCTTATTGCTCCTCTGGCGTCACGAGTTGGGAAAAGAGGAGAACCTATCGCTGTTGAATGCAAGCTAGGATGGACGATTTACGGACCTCGGCCAAACATGATAGCAGATGTACATTTCCTTGGGCACCACAGATGCGTTTGCGAGGAGTGCAGTAAGGCAGATCAAGAATTAAACCAGATGTTGCGGGATAATTTTAAGCTTGAAGCAGTTGGACAGTCACCTATACGGCTCGAATCAAAGGAGGACTGCGTAGCTCGAAATATTCTTGAACGAACCATTAAGCGGATTGGCAACCGTTTCGAGATTGGTTTACTCTGGTATACCGAGATTTCCGGAAAGTTATTCAATGGCGTGTAAAAGATTAACGAAGCTGGAAGCTCGACTAGAACGAAATCCAGGCATCCGTGAAAGTCTTCAGAAACAAATTGAAGAATACGTAATGAAAGGCTATGCTCACAAGATTACGGATCAAGAACTTCAAGAAACACCACCTGAGCGATGTTGGTACCTACCCTTAAACTATGTTGTTAATTCGAAGAAACCTGGAAAGGTCAGAATGATATGGGATGCTGCTGCGAGGACAAACGGCGTATCGTTCAACGATTCATTACTGAAGGGACTCGATTTGGTTGCGCCACTGTCTGGAGTAATCAATGGATTTCGAGAACGACAGGTGGCCTTTGGAGGTGACATACGAGAGATGTTTCACCAAATTCTGGTGCGAAAAGAAGATCGACAGTCTCAGCGTTTTTTGTTTCGATTTGATATGAACTTTGAACCAGAAATTTTCGTGATGGACGTGGTCATCTTCGGGGCGAGCTGTTCCCCTTGCTTGGCACAATATGTCAAAAATATGAATGCCAGAGAACATGTGCAAGAGTATCCAGAAGCTGCGGATGCCATAATACGGAAACACTATGTCGATGACTATTTTGATAGTGTTGATACAGAAAACGAAGCGATAGTACGAGCGAAGGCTGTTAGAAAGGTACACGCGAACGCTGGGTTCGAAATACGCAATTGGGTGAGCAATTCATCGAAAGTATTGAAAGAACTTGGTGAAGTGGAGCCGCAGGAAGTGAAGTTGCTTGATATGAGTGCTTCCGATACAGAGAGAGTCCTTGGCATAATGTGGCGACCAGATATCGATTCGTTCGTGTTTTCCACCGAATTCAGGAGCGAACTGCAACCATACATCAAGGAAGGAGCATGGCCGACGAAACGAATCGCTCTTCGCTGCGTTATGAGCATGTTCGACCCGAAACAATTTTTGGCGCCTTTGCTTATCCATGGTCGTATTTTGATGCAGAATTTATGGCGAAGTGGCATCGGCTGGGATGAGAAATTAGGTGAAGAACATTATGATCAATGGTTACGATGGACAAGGTTGCTTCCATTGATTGATGATATACAGATTCCCCGTTGTTATCTTGGAGAGATGAGTTCTACGGTGTATGATACAGTGCAGCTTCATGTCTTCGCGGATGCTGGGGAAGACGCTTATGGATGCGTAGCGTATTTCCGGTTTACGGATGGTAAAAATGTGCACTGTGCGTTTGTGGAAGCAAAAGCCAAAGTGGCTCCTTTACAGTACCTGTCCATTCCGAGAAAAGAGCTAGAGGCTGCTGTATTAGGAGCAAGAGTAATGAAAGCTATTTGCGAAAGCCATTCAGTGAAAATAAAGAAATATTTTCTATGGACGGATTCAAACGCAGTTATATCGTGGGTGAAATCAGACGCAAGGCGATATAAACCCTTTGTAGCTCACAGAATTGGCGAAATATTAAGCGTAACCAATCCGGAGAATTGGCGCTGGGTTCCTACTAAAGACAACGCTGCTGATGATGTAACAAAATGGGGGAATGCGACACAAGTTTGTTCCGATAATCGATGGTTTCGGGGTCCTGACTTTCTGTACAGCGCAGAAGAAGACTGGCCGGAACAAAAGCATAAATCCATTGAAGTTGAAGAAGAGCTACGAGCTAGTGTTTTGTTCCATGACATCGTACTTCCAGATGTAATTCTATCCAGGATAGAGCATATTTCAAAGTGGAAAGTACTTGTACGAATGGTGGCAACTATGTATCGTTTCATAACGAACTGTCGACGTAAGATCAAGAAACAATCAATTGAAGCTTTACCATATTCTAAGAAAGGAGCTACAACCGTCTCGGCTGAACAAGTTCCTTTGCGGCAAGAGGAATATTTATTAGCAGAAAATTATTTATGGCGCGTAGCGCAGGGTGCAGAATTTGCCGATGAAGTGAAGACGTTGTTCAAAAACCAAGATTCTCCCAAGAGTCAACCGAGAATGATCGAAAAGAGCAGTCCGTTGTATCGGCTGTCCCCATTTTTAGATGAATGTAATGTTGTGCGAATGGAAGGACGGACGGTAGCGGCCGATTATGCTGCATTTGATGTACGGTTTCCAGTTATTCTGCCAAAACAGCATTTGATTGTTGAGAAGTTAGTGGAATTCTACCATCAAAAATGTGGTCACGGCAGTCGAGAAATGGTAGTGAATGAGGTACTTCAGCGGTTCTACATTCCAGGACTGAGGTCCTTGGTTGAAAGAGTTTCACGACATTGCTTATGGTGCAAGGTACAGAAAGCAAAACCAGTTGTACCTAGAATGGCGCCGCTTCCCGCATCTAGAATGGCTGTAAGCGAACATCCTTTCTCATACGTCGGTGTGGATTACTTTGGCCCTATCGAAGTGGTAGTCGGACGAAGACGAGAAAAACGGTGGGTCGCATTATTCACTTGCATGACAGTTCGCGCCATCCACCTTGAGGAAGTCTACAGTTTAACAACGCAGTCATGTGAAATGGCTATTCGTAGATTTGTGAAACGTCGAGGAAGCCCCATTGAAATTTTTTCCGATAATGGGACTAACTTTGTCGGCGCAAGCAAAGACTTGGAAGCACAGATACGAACCATCAATGTCGAATGCGCTGATACGTTTACGGGAGCGAAAACTAAATGGACATTCAATCCTCCCTCAGCTCCACACATGGGAGGCGTATGGGAACGAATGGTTCGATCAGTCAAGGCGGCAATGTCTGTATTTGCAAACGGAGAAAGGTTAACAGATGAAATTCTGCAGACTACTGATGATCCCTAAAAATCCCTAAGCATGGGGAAGGCACCAGGTCCGGACGGAGTTCCAAACCTGGCCCTCAAAGTCGCAATCTTGGAGGCTCCCGGTATGTTCAGATCTGCTATGCAGATATGCCTGGACGAGGGAGTATTTCCAGATGCGTGGAAGAGGCAGAGCCTGGTACTATTGCCAAAGGCGGGGAAACCACCCGGTGACCCGTCGGCGTATAGACCAATTTGCTTGATTGACACGGTGGGGAAAGTGCTCGAGAAGATCATCCTCAACAGACTGTCGAGGTACACCGAGGGTGTAAATGGTCTCTCAGGCAACCAGTTCGGCTTCCGGAAAGGGAGGTCCACTGTAGACGCTATTCTGGCGGTTAAGAAAACCGCTGAGATAGCACTCCAGCGTAAGAGGAGGGGTATTCGCTACTGCGCAGTAGTGACTCTGGATGTAAGGAATGCATTTAATAGTGCCAGTTGGGCGGCTATTGCTGATGCGCTCCTGCGTCTGGGGATACCCGAGTACCTGTACAAGATTCTCGGAAGTTACTTCCAGAATCGAGTATTAGTCTATGACACAGAGGTGGGTCGGAAGTGCTTTCACATAACCTCAGGAGTCCCGCAAGGTTCCATCCTGGGTCCGGTGTTATGGAATGTCATGTACGACGAGGTGTTGAGATTGAAATTCCCGGCGGGTGTGGTCATCGTTGGCTTTGCCGACGATATTACGCTGGAGGTCTACGGTGAATCGATCGAAGAAGTGGAATTGACTGCAGCCCACTCGATCGCAATTGTGGAGGAGTGGATGAGCTCCAGGAAACTGGAATTGGCTCACCACAAAACGGAGGCTGTTGTTGTCAACAACCGAAAGTCGGCGCAGCAAGCGGTGATCAGTGTAGGCGACTGCACAATCACTTCGAAGCGCTCCGTCAAACACTTGGGGGTGATGATCGACGACAAGCTTACCTTCGGTAGCCATGTCGATTATGCCTGCAAGAGAGCCTCCACAGCTATTGTGGCACTGTCCCGGATGATGTCCAATAGCTCTGCGGTGTACGCCAGCAAGCGTAAGCTTCTGGCCAGTGTCGCCTCGTCCATACTGAGGTATGGTGGCCCGGCTTGGGGCACGGCTTTGAGTACCGATAGCTACCGTAGCAAGCTAGAGAGTACTTATAGGCTAATGTGCCTGAGGGTTGCGAGCGCGTACCGTACCGTGTCACACGATGCACTTTGTGTCATCACCGGTATGATGCCTATTGGTATCCTTATCATGGAAGACATAGAGTGCTTCGAAATGCGCGGCACAAGAGGCATACGCAGGACTGCCAGACTGGCCTCCATGGTCAAATGGCAGCGTGCGTGGGACAGTTCCACCAAGGGAGTGTGGACTCACAGGTTGATTCCGAGGTTAGATATCTGGGTCAATAGGCGCCATGGGGAACTAACATTCCACCTAACACAGGTCCTTTCGGGTCATGGATGCTTTAGACAATATCTACACCGTTTCGGTCATGCGGGTTCTCCCGAATGTCCAGTTTGTGCAGGTTTAGAGGAAACGGCGGAACACGTTTTGTTCGTGTGCCCGCGTTTCCGCACAATGCGTGACCGCATGTTTGCCACATGCGGTCGGGACACGACTCCGGACAATTTGGTCCAGAGGATGTGTGCAGACGAGTTTGGCTGGAATGCCGTTTCATCGGCTATCACCCACATCGTCTCGGAACTCCAAAGGAGGTGGCGTGTGGACTCGAGGAGTGACTAGTGCAGACGCTAATCAACAGGTGGTCCAAGGGTTCGCAGTCGGCTACGTAGGTCATACCGGTGCCCTACGGTCGAAATCGACCCTTACAGCGATTAAGTGGCCGCGGGGAGAACATCCTGGTAGCGCTGCTGTCGTGGCGCCGGCCTACTGGGTGGATACGAGCCTCTGGTTGTTCGGGGCAGGTGGAGGCCCCTTCGTCAGCAATCCCAGCTCGTGCTAGCTGATAGGGCCTGAGCCTTCAGTAGGTCAAATTGCGAAGCCCGCAGTATCAGTTCTTGATACCTGCGGTGCAGCTGGGCGCGGGCTTAGTGGTCGACCCTGCCCGCCTTCAGCGGACAACGGGAGGTGAGGACCACCCGGGAAGCTGGCAATGCGCCAGCATGCTACCTTGGTGGACCCCCATAAGCGTGTCATCGATGTTCGTTGCTGCATGGCTACGCAGCTAACCTGGAGGATGCGATGTGCAATAGCCCCTCTCCGAAGCAATGCCTTCTTGGTGGTCCCGGAGAGACGAAGGGTTTGGCGGCAATGGAAATGGTTTAGTGGGTCGGGGGTGTAGTCCTGTTTACTGCTTGTACGTAGTAAATGGTCCCCAACCCCACACTCCCGGACCTCGGTCCGGAGTCTGTTGAGCAGATTATCCCCCCATTGCTTAGAAGGAAAAAAAAAAAAAAAAGACTACTGATGATGAAGTACTTAGGGAGGCGCTCCGCCGTGAGCGTAACCTACTCGGCCTAAGCGGGGACGAACTGGTAGCGGTGCTTACGCGTGCATGCGATGCGACCATGCCTAGAAAAGTCCACCCTAGGAATGGGAGACCACCGACATACTGGTGGACTCAAGCTATTGCGAACCTGCGCCGTGCCTGCCTACGGGCCAGGAGACGGATGCAGCGAGCACGTACCGAGCAGGAGCGTGAAGAACGACGGGCGGTGTTCACCGCTGCCAAAGTCGCGCTGAAGTCTGAGATAAGGGCAAGCAAAAAGGCCTGCTTAGAGGGACTCTGTCAGAGTGCCAACGCGAACCCGTGGGGTGATGCCTACAGGATCGTAATGGCGAAGACAAGAGGTGCAATTGCTCCTACGGAGCAGTCTCCACAGATGCTGGAGGGGATCATCGAGGGGCTCTTCCCGCGCCACAACCCTAGCCCATGGCCTCCTTTTGTAGGACAGCCGGGGATTGGGGCTGGTGATGAGGATAGAGTAACTGATGAGGAACTTGTAGGGATTGCAAAATCCCTAAGCATGGGGAAGGCACCAGGTCCGGACGGAGTTCCAAACCTGGCCCTCAAAGTCGCAATCTTGGAGGCTCCCGGTATGTTCAGATCTGCTATGCAGATATGCCTGGACGAGGGAGTATTTCCAGATGCGTGGAAGAGGCAGAGCCTGGTACTATTGCCGAAGGCGGGGAAACCACCCGGTGACCCGTCGGCGTATAGACCAATATGCTTGATTGACACGGTGGGGAAAGTGCTCGAGAAGATCATCCTCAACAGACTGTCGAGGTACACCGAAGGTGTAAATGGTCTCTCAGGCAACCAGTTCGGCTTCCGGAAAGGGAGGTCCACTGTAGACGCTATTCTGACGGTTAAGAAAACCGCTGAGATAGCACTCTAGCGTAAGAGGAGGGGTATTCGCTACTGCGCAGTAGTGACTCTGGATGTAAGGAATGCATTTAATAGTGCCAGTTGGGCGGCTATTGCTGATGCGCTCCTGCGTCTGGGGATACCCGAGTACCTGTACAAGATTCTCGGAAGTTACTTCCAGAATCGGGTATTAGTCTATGACACAGAGGTGGGTCGGAAGTGCTTTCACATAACCTCAGGAGTCCCGCAAGGTTCCATCCTGGGTCCGGTGTTATGGAATGTCATGTACGACGAGGTGTTGAGATTAAAATTCCCGGCGGGTGTGGTCATCGTTGGCTTTGCCGACGATATTACGCTGGAGGTCTACGGTGAATCGATCGAAGAAGTGGAATTGACTGCAGCCCACTCGATCGCAATTGTGGAGGAGTGGATGAGCTCCAGGAAACTGGAATTGGCTCACCACAAAACGGAGGCTGTTGTTGTCAACAACCGAAAGTCGGCGCAGCAAGCGGTGATCAGTGTAGGCGACTGCACAATCACTTCAAAGCGCTCCGTCAAACACTTGGGGGTGATGATCGACGACAAGCTTACCTTCGGTAGCCATGTCGATTATGCCTGCAAGAGAGCCTCCACAGCTATTGTGGCACTGTCCCGGATGATGTCCAATAGCTCTGCGGTGTACGCCAGCAAGCGTAAGCTTCTGGCCAGTGTCGCCTCGTCCATACTGAGGTATGGTGGCCCGGCTTGGGGCACGGCTTTGAGTACCGATAGCTACCGTAGCAAGCTAGAGAGTACTTATAGGCTAATGTGCCTGAGGGTTGCGAGCGCGTACCGTACCGTGTCACACGATGCACTTTGTGTCATCACCGGTATGATGCCTATTGGTATCCTTATCATGGAAGACATAGAGTGCTTCGAAATGCGCGGCACAAGAGGCATACGCAGGACTGCCAGACTGGCCTCCATGGTCAAATGGCAGCGTGCGTGGGACAGTTCCACCAAGGGAGTGTGGACTCACAGGTTGATTCCGAGGTTAGATATCTGGGTCAATAGGCGCCATGGGGAACTAACATTCCACCTAACACAGGTCCTTTCGGGTCATGGATGCTTTAGACAATATCTACACCGTTTCGGTCATGCGGGTTCTCCCGAATGTCCAGTTTGTGCAGGTTTAGAGGAAACGGCGGAACACGTTTTGTTCGTGTGCCCGCATTTCCGCACAATGCGTGACCGCATGTTTGCCACATGCGGTCGGGACACGACTCCGGACAATTTGGTCCAGAGGATGTGTGCAGACGAGTTTGGCTGGAATGCCGTTCCATCGGCTATCACCCACATCGTCTCGGAACTCCAAAGGAGGTGGCGTGTGGACTCGAGGAGTGACTAGTGCAGACGCTAATCAACAGGTGGTCCAAGGGTTCGCAGTCGGCTACGTAGGTCATACCGGTGCCCTACGGTCGAAATCGACCCTTACAGCGATTAAGTGGCCGCGGGGAGAACATCCTGGTAGCGCTGCTGTCGTGGCGCCGGCCTACTGGGTGGATACGAGCCTCTGGTTGTTCGGGGCAGGTGGAGGCCCCTTCGTCAGCAATCCCAGCTGGTGCTAGCTGATAGGGCCTGAGCCTTCAGTAGGTCAAATTGCGAAGCCCGCAGTATCAGTTCTTGATACCTGCGTTGCAGCTGGGCGCGGGCTTAGTGGTCGACCCTGCCCGCCTTCAGCGGACAACGGGAGGTGAGGACCACCCGGGAAGCTGGCAATGCGCCAGCATGCTACCTTGGTGGACCCCCATAAGCGTGTCATCGATGTTCGTTGCTGCATGGCTACGCAGCTAACCTGGAGGATGCGATGTGCAATAGCCCCTCTCCGAAGCAATGCCTTCTTGGTGGTCCCGGAGAGACGAAGGGTTTGGCGGCAATGGAAATGGTTTAGTGGGTCGGGGGTGTAGTCCTGTTTACTGCTTGTACGTAGTAAATGGTCCCCAACCCCACACTCCCGGACCTCGGTCCGGAGTCTGTTGAGCAGATTATCCCCCCATTGCTTAGAAGGAAAAAAAAAAAAAGACTACTCTGGCAGAAGTAGAGCACCCGATCAACTCACGCCCGTTGACCTATGTTTCCACAAACGTACAAGAAGATAAAGAAGCACTTACACCTAATCACTTTCTGACAAGCTGCCCTTTGATAGAGTGTATGCCGTCGAGAAACGCAATGCAATTGGGGGATAGACTACGAAACAGCTATTGTCAAGCCCAATATTTAGCGGAAGAGTTGTGGAGTCGTTGGCAGCGAGAATATCTACCACTGATGAATCGGAGGTCAAAGTGGCTCGAAGAAAGGAAACCGGTTGCTGTTGGAGATTTAGTGTATGTTGCGGATTCAGAAAAGCGAAGGACCTGGGAGCGTGGAGTGATCGAGGAAGTCTTCACAGGAGATGATGGACGAATACGTTCGGCGATGGTGCGTACCAAAACCGGATTGAAGAGGCGAGCAGTTGCGAAACTAGCAATATTGGAAATAGGAGTATAGTATAGTAAGCACTGTGCTGATTACAGTCAACAACAGGGCTTACGGGCTGGGGAGCGATAATGATTCATCATCTGATACATGCCAATTCGTCAACTCGTGACTGATTCTATTCGAGCAGAGCGTTATGTCTAACACCTCTTCTCTATTAGAAACCATGAAGGTTGGGCGATTGCCTATGTTAAGTAATCCAAGGTCTGTACTACTTAAGTATTTCATCAGACTGGAGCCTCTCAAATTGATATCCGAGCTGCCCCAGATGATGTGATGAGCATTGGCATCATTGCCCACAATCAGCGGAATGCCTTTTGTTACGCAGTGTACGACAACTTGTTTGAAGTCATCCGTTGGGGATGGTTCATCATGTGGTAAATATACCGAACAATAGACGTATTTCCTGTTGAGGTCACCAACAGAAACATCGATTGTGACAGCACATACATCTCTGGTAGTTAACTCAGATATGAGTGTAGCAACGTTTGCTTTATTAACGAGCACGCATGCGCGGGGCATGGAGCGCGAATTTGGCATTTTAAGTTTGCTGAAAGTAGCAAAAACTGGGTCCACAAGGTAACCTAGATAGAAGTTCCCTCTACGAAAGTAGTGTTCTTGAACTAGCGCCACTTGGGCTGCACCATTTTGCATGAGTCTGCAAAGATTGATCATTGCTGTTTTTTTATGCTGAATATTGATCTGAGCTAACCTAACCGTAGCCGCTACCCAAACTAGGCAGGATTAAGCTTTTTGCAATCTCAGCACGAAAAAGAATACACTGTGTAAAACGCATGATGCGAATCCATATAGGTGATAATTTAAATTAAATGTCAACATATTCATAATCCCACCCTTATTAAGCCTCAGGATAGAGACTGAAGAAGGGCAGCCGATTATCTCGGAGAAACACAAGGTCACCTGCACCATTGCTCCGGGTAGCACAGGAAGGATCAATACTGTGGAGGGCGCCCTGGTACCCCACAGGCTCCGTTAGCTCCTAACCATTCATTCCTAGGCACGGTACGCATCACACCATAAATTAGGGGTCACCTGTGAGGTGGACTTTTACCACCGGAACAGGCAGTCCGTAGTGTGAATTCTTAGCCAGTTGAAACAACCGCTACCGAAACTACGCGGCTATCTAGGCTGCTCGGGAAAAGGAGGTTAATATTGATGATTAACACCTGACGTGCCCAAGCAGTCGCACACTATTTTCCAACTATATTCCCACCGAGTATTGTCCACAATACTTTACAGGTCAAAAACACCGAAGGCTTTCCGGTCTGCCTCTTTCCATGTTGACTCAGAGAGTTTTGTGATATCACTTACCAGTACATAACTAACTGTTTGATAAAAAAACGTGTGTGAAATCCGAAACTGGTTCAAACTTGAGTATAGTCAACTCTCCCTAACTTTATTTTGAAAAGACAATCGTGTATAGAAGGTATCGAAATATTAAAAAAGCACATAAGGAAAAATTGCTCTATTGTAGTAGCAAATGCAACATTTTTAAAGTTGTCAAGGTGTTGCTTATTTAGTTGCTCTGCACACGACTTTTTCTTTCCAGATTGCTTCGAAAAAGTGTACAAGATGTTTTTTTGTAAACGGTCCAAAAAAACGGGTTTCAAAACAATCCGGGCAATATGTCTCTCCCATTGAAAAACATACACAGAAAAACCTTGGAAAAACATACACTGCGTTGTAAGGTAAAAGGGTGTAATACGCCCCCCCTTAAGGAAAAACTGCTCTATTGCAGTAGCAAATGCATCACTCCTAAAGTTTGTTATGTCAATGTGTTGCTTATTTAGTTGGTCATGCTCTGCATGCAACTTTCTCTTTCCAGGTTGCTTCTAAAAAGTGTACTAGATGTTTTTTTGTAAACCATCCCAATGTTTACATTTCAAAACAACCCGGGCAATATGCCCCTCCCATAGAAAAAAGGTCCACAGCGTTGTAGAAATGTTTCCAAGAAGAATTCTACCACTTGCTAAGCTTAAAGGGGTCCATTAACAATCGTCTTCCGGTAAAAGTTTTTGTAATAAGTACAATTGTAAAGGAAGGGCTTCATTAACGGCAAGGCTTGCTTATCGGACGCATAATTTTACGCCAAAAACCTGATTTTCAATATTTTTAGAATTTCTATTGATTTTTTATACTTCTCAAAGAACATATATGCGCAACACCATTTATTCGCGAATAGTTAAGAAATGCAATCATATTAACGTGTAAAAGAAGCCTCAATCCCGTGAAACTTCAGAGGGGCGTATTGCCCCGGTGGGGCGTATTACACCGAGTTACCCTACAAATGTTTTGAAGGAGAATTCCATCACCTGCTAAGCTTAAAAGGATCCATTAGCATTCGTATTCCGGTAAAAGTTTTTGTAATAAGTACAATAGTAAAGAATGGGCTTCATTCACCCAGAGGCTTGCTTATCAGAAGCAAAATTTCAAACCAAAAACCTGATATGTATTCAATATTTTTAAAATTTCTTTTGATTGTTTATACTTCTCAAAGAACAATATTCGCAACAAAACTTTATCGTGAATATTTAAGATATTTAATCATATTTACGTGTAAAAGAAGCCTCAATCCCGTGAAAATGAAGAGGAGCGTATTGCACCGAGCTACCCTGATATTCAATTTTGGAACTTTTTATTATATTGACAAAATACATTCGAATATGTCATTTTATTGTTCAACATAGTAAAATTTCACCACATTGAACCTTTGAGTGAAAATAGTCTGACTACACATATCAATGGTTGCTATTCCGTGGTTGACTGAAGTCAGTGAAGACACGGGAAAAAATTCTGTGGTAATAATTACTATTGTAGCTGACTACGCCCATTCTTGAAACTACCATGGAATTTTAGACCAATTTACTATGTTTACGGTACATCCCACCATATAACTGGTACATTCGACAGAAATAATTTACAACAATCTGATTTCGACTACAAACATGGTAAAATCAAGCGCGTTTCTGGTCTGCTGAAAATTGCCGGTGCGAGCGCTTAAGTTAACCCCCTAAAATAGTAGTTCTTACCGCACAATTTTTTTGCGTGGATGCACAACTAGAAGTTCGGCTGGGATTGGCCATAATCTTCTTCAGTGTGCATAATTCAGCGCCTCTATTTATACAGGGTCAATCCTTGTAGTCAGATTTGGGTAAGGAATGTTAGTATGTAACCTTTGCTTTTTGAAGATTGTGTTTTCCTCTGCATCTCCACAAAGGATATTATAAATAGAATACAGTGAAACCTCCATGAGTCGATATTGAAGGGACCATCGACTCATGGAAATATCGAGTCATGGAACAGAAATCCTTTGGAAAGCAGTTCCAAGGGACCATCATAGTAACCATGAAATTTGGTTTCTAGTATGGTTCCATGTGTCGATATCGAGTCATGGAACATCGACTCATGGAGGTATCACTGTATTTTCAAGTGGTATGAAAAATTTCCAAGTAGAAGAAAATAATGTCGACACTTGAAGTGTCGAACCATTCAAAGTTGTTGAAGAAAGTAAATCTTGTTCAAATCTACACCCATAGCGTCAAATCATTCATAGTATTTCTTCAATTACTAAAACAAAGATAAAAGAAAAGGGGTGTTTTGAAAAAAAAAAATGTGAAACATAAATAATTTATGAATTGTGAAGCATTCATAATTTGTTGCAAAAATCATATTTACGACTCACCGCTATATGTGCAGTCATTTAAATTTTTTTAGATTTGTAATAAAAGCATGAAACGAGCACACCAATTGATCTTTCATCCTTGACTGAGCAACCACAATCCACTTTCAGCATTACTTAACGCAACAATCCGTTTCGATCGCTTTTCAAACCGCACTGCCCGGAAAACGCGAAAACCGAGAAATAAAAACATAACTGGTGACGCCACGAAAAACTGACATAAACAGCGCCGAGTATCGGAACTTAAAATTGGAGAAGTATCGACTTACATTTAGGAGTCAAACTATCACACTTAAAATGGAACGCAGAATTCTGTAAAATAAATCACAGAATGTAAACTGTGAAATATGACTTTACAGATTTTTCTGTGAAACATGAAGTCATCCAACGCAACTGTCAAAAATTCACAGAACATTCGGTAAAGAGAAAAGTTTCACAAACATCTGTGAAATCTTTACATACAGTTCGGTGAAGATCAAACTTTTCACCGGACATCGCGACTTTTACCGTAAATCTGTAAAATCAATCGTCGGCCATATTGACAACTATACATTTAGCGAGAGTTGTTGTTTGTTCAGTGAAAAGAGTGAAATAATGTAAAACAAGTTTGTTTTTTATTTTGTAAAGTTTGTTTATTTCAATAAAATAATGTGGAGTTAATATTTTGGCTGGGCGTTTTAATGACGAAAATGACGCAACAATAGACCATTTCCGTGAAAAATTTTTATTGGTTCATATGCTTTCTTTCATTATTTTGGACAAACTCTCCAAAGGAACCCATGTGTTTTGAAGCTCCTAACTATTGAAAAACAACGAAAAACTGGCGGCACGCCATTTGGCCCCACAGTCTCCCACAATTTATTTTAGAATGATGCCCATCAGACCCTTCTCTCTTCCCACCACGGTTGGTGAATTTTGTATCAGCTGGCTGTCATTGATTTATTTGTTATTGTTTTGTTTTCATCGAATCTGATTCACGCCAGAGAAGTGCATCTAAACAGGATCCCGTGATATCAGGAGGATTACGATTACGAACAAGGAAAAATCGTATCACACAGGAAGCGTTTCAAGATCATTCCATCCCGCATATGAGGAAGTGTGCGGCACATCTTTGCACCGCCGTCAGCCGATCGAGGAGCCGTCAGCGACGGAGCAGTTCGATTTGCAGGCAGAGTCGAATGCGGAAGAAGCTCCGGATCCAATCGATGGCTGTAGAATCGGACCAAGAAGAAGTCGAAGCTCTGGCGTATAGTTCCCCTGACACACCAGTAGGAGAGCTAGCGACTGAATAACACTGCGAATGCCATCGAAGAACAGGTGGTAGAACAAGCTTCTTCCGCTCCAGCTGCATAATCCAAACAACAAACTGCTCAGGGATGGTACACAAATTATGTCACGCTAAATTTCAGCTTTTTTGACCCCCTCCCCCCCCTTTGTTACGTTTTTTGTATGAGCCCTCCAAAAATTTTGTAAGACTTGTCACACATGGCTTGACCCCCTCCCCCCCCCCCCCTTAGAGCGTGACGTAATTTGTGCATGACCCCTCAGGTAGGGTGCAGAGCTAGTTGGGTACATCCATGATTTACTTTGGCATGGAGGGTTTTTTCTCGGTTGAATATTCTGGAACTTTGCCATAAGAAACACTTCAATGTGACGCACAATGTGGCCAAATATGAGCTCAAAAACCCCACTACCGAAGTGAATCAAAAGTGCCAAGAATAGGATCCGGCTACCTATCTGCTCGCACAATCAGGTCTTTTATTAGACGTTGCTACCTTCTTTGCGCCCACCACCATTTCAGCTGTCGTAAAAACAATCCAGGTTAAATTCTGTAGGTATAAATTTCATATGTCTTAGCCACAAACGAAAAACAAATTCATATGCCTTAGCCACAAACGAAAAAAAATTGAAAACAGCTGAGAAATTGTGGTGTGTGTGTGTGTGTGATACAATCCACCTCCCACTGGCCGGCAGTGCTTTTATGGAAGAAAATTGTATGCATGTATTTAATGATACCCTTCGATATCTTTATATCTGCAGACAATTTTAGCCCAGGAGATGAAAGGTGATAGCTCTACTGAAATTCCAACGACCCATTTCAAGAATGGCAGTAAATACACACACATTCTGAGGTCATTTTTATTTACAGTAAGCCCCGCATAAAAACATCCAGATATCAAATGGATATATGCAATGTTTTTACACTTCCCGAATCGAAAATTATATTTTCGACCCTGGCACGTATTTAGTTTGAATTGGTAATAAGTGAGTAAAGTAAACAATAATAAAGAACGATTTTACCAGGATGTGAAGCAGTTTTTCTCCGTCGCTGCACTGGGGTTTCCGTAAAACACTATACACATTTTCACTGCACTCCACGCGTAACACGTTCGATCCTGACCGCATCACCCGCCCCGCAGGAGCAAGCGTCGCAGTCAAAGGAACACACACTACTGCAAAACAGGGGAAAAAATTCTCCGGCAACGAAAATACGCGCGAATCCGTCAGAAAAATCAATCGGACGACGCAAAACCGAACTGTCCTGCTTGGGCTTCACGAAGCACTACCCAGCAAGGCGCTCCAAAACAGGGAAAAAAAAATCCAGCAACGAAAATACGCGCGAATCCGTCAGAAAAATCAATCGGACGACGCAAAACCGAACTGTCCTGCTTGGGCTTCACGAAGCACTACCCAGCAAGGCGCTCCAAAACAGGGGAAAAAATTCTCCGGCAACGAAAATACGCGCGAATCCGTCAGAAAAATCAATCGGACGACGCAAAACCGAACTGTCCTGCTTGGGCTTCACGAAGCACTACCCAGCAAGGCGCTCCAAAACAGGGGAAAAATTCTCCGGCAACGAAAATACGCGCGAATCCGTCAGAAAAATCAATCGGACGACGCAAAACCGAACTGTCCTGCTTGGGCTTCACGAAGCACTACCAGATCTTATATTTTCATTGCATTGTAGAATAATAGTTGAACGATACACAGAAAACCTATTACGATTTTATCAATAAATAAAAAAGATATAGCATAAACAAAGTGTCCACTTTATAAAATGAACAGTCCTTATTTGATTGGAGGTTTTGGAATAAGTTTGGTCGCAAATTACATTGAAAGAAGACTATGGTGTGAGAATGAACACTTAGCTGATAAAATAAACATGGATGAACTTTATAGTTCAATTCGCAGTTCGTCAATGCTACGTAGCCTGGAACCAATTTTTGTTTTCAAATTATTCATGTGTTTTTCTAATCAGTTCCGGAGCTCAGAATTTATTAAAAAATTGATATCCGGGTCAATTTTGAATGACGAATGACGAATCTAACTAAGAATAATTCTTACCACTCTTCAAAAACCCAATTGGAGACGCGATAACGAAAAGGTGCTCTGCGCGACAACTTTATTCTACAAGTGTTTCGCGTGCCGAAAAGTCTGAAAACCCGTGAATTACACTATATATCAGTTGCTCTTTAAGTATATTTTTTTTGTTATAAATTTTCACTCAACAACTTAAAATCTATGAATATTGAGTTTTTCCCTCTCAACAAATAAGGTCTAGATAATGTGTGTTATTTGCTGTAGTTACTGCTTTTTTATTTCAGTAGCTGTATCCAATAGCGTTAAACTTTCCGGGGGTGCAGTAGTCTTGGCGATTAATTCACGTTACAGAACTCGTATTATTTGTCCTCCGACTGGTAACATCATTGCTTGGTCGTTATATATATGTGTAGTGTACTTTGCACCTGATCGTATTATCCAGTAGGGGAAGTGGTGGTACAATGAACAGGGGTAGTAAAATGAACACCGTTCGTATCATGTACGAACGATTTAGAGCATAAATCGGAGTGTTCGGGTTGATACGGAGGTCAATTGAAGTGAAAATATAAACGAAAACTAAGAATTTAGAAAATTGAAATTAAGAACTGACGTAAGTTTTCGCTCGGAGGCTTTGAGGTTTATCAGTGAGGTGAATATCGTAATGATATGATGTCAAATCTGATACCGTAATTTCGGGTGAAATTGATCATTTTTCTTGGTTTTTCAGGTGTGTTTTCTAGAAAGTTGTCGATTCCAAACAACTGAATGCAGGAAAACAAGTACGACGGTAAAACTCATTGACTCATGTGCTGAAATTTTCTAACAAGTGTGATTTTAGTGCTAAAAATCATGTATAAAATAAAAAATCAGGATTCCATTTCGGGGTGAAATTGATCACTTGACAATGCAAATATTGTTAGTTTTGAAAACAACTCTACATAACTAATTTGGGGTCCTTGAATCCGATTATGCAGTCTAAATTCTTAACAATAGAATATTTATGGACATATTCAATAATGAAACTTGAAGAATATCTCGGAAAACGCCTAAATGTATGCAATTTCCGATGGAATTTTCGATCAACTCACAGAAATTCAATTATTTTAACAACATGACGAAATTGGCACGAATTTTGATGATACATTCTGTTTAAGGGATATATTTGAGCCATCCTTACAAACTTTCAGTCTGACACCATGCCCGAATCCTTGATTCGAACTTAAAGTTTATGGATGTTTGCCAATACCACACCAAACATGATTTTGGAATTTTCCATTATTTTCATTGATATGAACGTTCAATAATGCAAAAAACTTCACAACATATAACTCGACAATAGTTACGATTAACAACGTTCATTTACCACATGTTTACTTGAAATTGGTGCTCTATTAGAATGAAATGAAATCGTGCGATACGGTGATCAAATTCACCCTACTGATCAATTACACCCGAATTTACGGTACCTTTAGATATTTTTTTGAATGGGTTATAATCATTAATAGATATATTTTCGGGAATACAATGAAAATTTTCAAAAATATTTGTTTTGCTCACGTTTTACGCATGATGTTTATTTTACCACCAATAGCTGTTCATTTTACCCACATAGTGCAGGTAAAATGGACATTTGCATCGTTTTTTGCTAGCGATAAAAATATGTGAAACTTAGCTATTTTAGTCTGGATTCGTGTCGTAGCTTTAGATAACATCCCTATCTTTGATGTTGTGTGATAGAACTATAGAAATTCCTCGTTTTACAGTTAGAAACAAGATGATATCCTTAAGGTTGTAGGGGCTAGTATTGCTGTTTGCTTTTGAGATGCAAATTTTGACTATAGGTGCTCCAAATGCGGTAACACAAAACAATCAAAGGACACCTAGCAACGATCTTCAAAATCACCGCCGACCTAGCAAGAAAAATCTATCTTTGACATCGCATTTCTTGTAGAAAATCTTACCGCGTTTGGTGTTTCCGCATTTGATATTTACGTTTCAAATGCACATGGCAATACCTTCGATTTTGATACGGACTCGAGACGTTCTTTCGGACGATAGCTAGACTATCGGGTTTGGTGGTCTGTACTGAACTAAAAGCTATATTTACATCATCGTGTGATAATTCTGTGGGATGTGTGTATGTATGGTTATTACGTAATAATTTAAGAAATATTTTGGTAGTGTTATAGACAAGGATGGAAATCTAGTGATCATGATACCGTTTTGATTCATATTACGGACACTTAAGGCCTCAGTGGTGGAGTGGTTGTTCTTTATCATGCGATCATAGCAACAACGACAAACCCTTAGTCGTCAAGCCATCACAACAAACTCCGCTTCGCGAAACATGAATCGCTCGGCCTGTGAGCTGACGATCAATTGTTCGCGAATTAAAGTCATAATTTTGGAGGATTTTTCTGATTGCACTCCACGATTTGTCTCCTAGCTTGTCGTTTGTCATCTGAAAGTCAATCGAGCGTGGTATGTGAGAGAGTTTAGCCGTGAATTTTGAATTGATTCGCATTAATCGCAACATGTTACAATATCCGACAAACCCTTTGTCCTACGACAAACAGTTCATCGGATGCTCGATATATCTATGATCATCGCGCGTGGTGAGGTGTTGAAATCATATTGCTGCAAGAGCGACGGCCCTCTTGGACCATTCAGATACCGTGTTGTTTGTCGTTAGAGCTGAATTTTTTCCATCCTTGGTTATAGAATTCGTGTGTACAATGGGCAGAGCCGTAGCGTGGTCTCATGGCGCCCTTGGCGAACAACCATTTGAGCGCCCCTTATTCAAAGCAAAGTTCACATTGTTTTCCTTTCTCTTTTTTAACGGATTATCTGCCGAAGGCATGTTCATCTCAGCAAAACATTGTACAAGTTAATGTTAAAAATTTCAGAAAAACATCAAATTTTGAAAGTCTATGGAGGCTTAATGATAAAGCTTAAGCATTAACTGAGAATAAGATAATCTAGAGAAACAGACAACCGTTTAAGCTAGTGATGACCTATCGATCAAGTTCAGTGAATCAATTGTCACCTAACACGCAGCAACAAAGACATTATCATCTCCTATTTTTGTTGCAACAATTTTATTCCGCTACATCAGTTTATCACCACTTGAACAGAATATGACAATGATCGATCATTACGTGCGCAACGATTTTCTGGGCTTCGCATTGCAATTTTCGAGAACTTTCTCCGTGTTGATAAACATTGACACATTATCAAACAGTATCTATAAAACAAATTAGGTTTTGTGTTTAAAATAACTGATTAATCGCAAGTTGAAAAGGTTGCAACAATGTTGCGCTCTGTGATTGTCATGACAATTTTGCCTTTGATTGTATCCTTATCCACAACAGTTGGGACACACGGTTGTGAGCGAGCTTGCTTTGTTGTTTGTTTTTCGTCTATTTGATGATACCGTTTTGATTCATATTACGGACAGCTTCAAATTCCGGACACTCTCGTTTGTATGGGAAACATTTCACACGAAATGTTTCAATTTTCGCCGTCCAAAAGTTCTCATTTTCGAGGCTCGTTTTATTAGGTTCTTTCCATAAATATCATCGCAAATTTATAATGCCCAACTACCTAAGACGCCTCTTAAGTGGTTGAACGATTTCAATTGATGATTTGACTGTTCCATTAATGATTATCATGAGCTGTCCGTAATTCGAATCAAAGCGTCCGGAATATGAGGCAAAAATGAGGAAGCGTCCGGAATAAGAATCATGAAAAGGCCACACGTTTTGATTTATTTAAAATTCTTCAAGTTGCGGACGCGTATTCTTTACCCACCATCCGAAAGTTAAAGGCTTCCGACGCTCGATAACGCTAAAAAATCATACATAATGATTTATTTTGTATGGTCCAAACTGGGTTATACTTCACTGAGGCCTTAAGTGTCCGTAATATGAATCAAAACGGTAATTTGATTTTCTGATCAAGTTTCGAAACGCTGTAGTTTTGTAGTATAGCTTTAAAACATCTTAACCTGTAGCTAAAAATTGTGACATGCAGGAACATTTCTGAGAATGGCATCAAATTCAGCAACCCAAAATCTACTAGAAACACATAATTTGATCCTTGAGACACGCAAACATGTCATTTTTGTTACGCTGTGTAATTGTCATGAAGAACTCTTTTAGAAAGGGGCCCTAGCCCCTAGCCGTAGCGGTAAACGCGCAGCTATTCAGCATGACCAAGCTGAGGGTCGTGGGTTCGAATCCCACCGGTCGAGGATCTTTTCGGGTTGGAAATTTTCTCGACTTCCCAGGGCATAGAGTATCTTCGTACCTGCCACACGATATACACATGCAAAAATGGTCATTGGCATAGTAAGCTCTCAGTGAATAACTGTGGAAGTGCTCATAAGAACACTAAGCTGAGAAGCAGGCTCTGTCCCAGTGGGGACGTGATTCTATGACATTTCCCGGAAAACCATTTCCCGGAATGCCATTTCCCGGAAATCATTTCCCGGAATGACCCGTTTCCCGGAAACCCATTTCCCGGAATGCCAATTCCCGGAATGCATTAAAAATAAACTTTCGCGGAACCCCACTATTCGTAGTGATTAACGAGCACCTGTTCAGCAAGATCCCAGCTAAGCATCGCAGGTTCCAATCCCGCCGGTCTTCTACTTTTGATGGCATAGAGTTTATTTGTCAATTGGCGAAGAATATTCTCAGTTAATAACTTTGGGAGTGCTAATATGAACATAGAGTCGAGAAGCAGTTGAAACGTCATGCCAGAAAGAAATAATAGAAGACGATGATATCAATTGAAACACTATCACAGCATAAAGTTCAAGCTAGTGTTTCATTCCAAAGGTGCGGAAGGAGTTGAAGGAAGCGTCACAAGCCTTATACAATTGACAAGAAAGGAGTTGGTCCAATATGTAAAAAATGTGCGTGACATAATTTGTGTGTAATCCAGGGTTGCAAAAAGTCATGAAATTCAAGCTACCAAGCAGAGTTAATCGCAGTCAGCGAAGCCAGTGAAACCGAAAGCTTAAGGTGCTGTAGGCAAAATGCCTAGAATGTAGTAAAACACCCGTTGCTAAAGGTAACCCAAAACTTCTGTAGGAAAATGTTCTATTTTCCGGAGCATATTTCCCCCATTTACAGCCTTCGATGACACTAATGATTTAGAAAATTCATGCACCGAAAATAGGTTACTTTATAAGATACACGTTTTCAAACTACTGTAGAAAGAAGTGCCACGTGAGTTTCGCGTCATTCAAGCTTGCTACTATTACCATTCGCAGCCCTGATATAATCCAATTAATCAATAGAATAACCTTAGTTTGAAAGAAGGGAAAATTTCTGATGTTCAATATAAGCAGTCTCCTCGCCAAAAATGTTTCTGTCGGTATAATTCGGAAGAACGGCAAACTTCTAAAAGAAGGGTGATTATTTATGAAAATGCAATAGCTTCAACAGGAATGTATGTTGATGGGTTTATTCATCAGTTTGAACATTATTAATTGTTCAAACAGCAAAACTCGAAAGAATAGCGTATGTATGGAAGAAGGGCAATTATCTAATGAAAATGTAAACAGTGGGACAATAATAATAATAATAATACCAGAATAACTTGTACCGGGCAAAAATTTTCTCACATGCTGCTCAAAAATGGTTTAGAGGTCTTAAATGTCTTGAGATTATTTAGTCTTGAAGTAAGTCTACAGTTTGAGACCTTTCAAAGGGATGAAAGATCTAGAAAATTGGACTACATCATAAATAGACTTAACGAAGCTTGGAATCAGATTGTTTGAAAAAAAAAAAATCCTAGCTGTTAAAAATTTCGATCCATTATAAAACCTCGAAATATTAAAAAAAAACTAAGAATATGTTGGATAAAATCATTAATATATATTTTTTCAAAATATTTAATAATAAAGCTAAAAGCATGTTTTCTGTTGCTAAATTATTAAATTTTTCAATAGTTTTATTCAACATGAAAAACAAGGATGCAATTAAGCATTGGAACATCAATGAAATGTTACCGCCGTGCGGGGTGACTTTGATCATTCTTTTCGATACATTTCGTGGCTGGAATGAACGTCGAAAAACTAATCTTTGACAATCTAGTGACTATTTATAAAGTATTCTTAGAAATTAGCCCATTCTTTTCGTGGTTCTCATATTACTTTGCTATAAAAAAATGGTATAGAACCGGAAATTACTTATTTTATTTACCATTGAGTAGTTTTCCGGGAAACGGGTTATTCCGGGAAATGATTTTCCGGGAAATGGGTCGTTCCGGGAAATGTATTTCCGGGAAATGGGGTATCCGGGAAATGATTTTCGGGAAACGTCTTTCCGGGAAATGGTATAGAACCGGGGACGTAACGTCAGAAAGAAGAAGAACTCTTTTAGAAAATCTTTAATAAATTTAAAATTATCTGAAAATTCCTTTCCATTAAAGAATCCTTCAACATCTTGTGGGATGCATACGATATATTTTGTTATAATCGATTCATAAATTTCAGAACTTGTTATGTTCATGTTTTCAAACATTGAATTTAAAGATGCCGTTACTTTATATGTATTTCCAAAACATTGACCAAAGCGTCACTAATTTTGGCGCCCCCCTGATCGCTTGCGCCCTTGGCGGACGCCAACCTGGCCAACCGCACGCTACGGCACTGACAATGGGTTGCTGTGTCGGATACGCCACACTACTCCCCCTTTAGTTTTACCAATATCGACGAGGCATCTTCACGCGGCGTCCAGAGCGTGTTTGGTAGGTAGTCTGGTCTGCTGTAGTTTCGTGTTCGGCGCATCGATCATCTGCCTGTATGTACGCTGCTTTCAAACGATCGATGGTAATAGCATTTGGCTTGCCGTTCACGTCCACAATGAAGATTTTTTTCTTCCGACGAACCACACGATATGGTCCATCGTACGGCTGTGAGAGCGGTGGTTTAATTGCTCCTACCTTGACGAAGACGTGGCTGCATGTAGTTAGTTGCTTCTGCACGAAAACAGATTTCCTTGAATGGTTGCTGATAGGTGTGGGTCTCAGCTTCGACATTGTTGATTTCAGGTCGGCGACGAATTCTGGTGTTGGATTTTTATTCTCCTCAGAGACGAAAAACTCACCGGGTAGTCGGAACAATGTACCATAGGTAAGCTCAGCGGCCGTTGCTTGCAGGTCCTCCTTCAGGGATGATCGAATTCCGAGGAGCACGATAGGCAGGGTTTCGGTCCAACGAGTGTTTTGATGACACATGATAACTGCTTTGAGCTGACGGTGAGTGTGCTCAATCTGCCCATTTGCTTGAGGGTGATATGGAGTGGTACGCAAGTGTGTAACTCCGAGCATTCTTGTGAGTGTGCGAAATAATTCGGATTCAAACTGTCTGCCACAGTCGGTAGTCACGTTTGTTGGGACACCGAATCGTGCGATCCATCCGTTGACGAATGCACGTGCTACAGTAAGTGCCGTCATATTAGGTAGAGGAAAGATCTCAGGCCATCGGGTAAATTTTTCGATGATAGTGAGACAATACATTTTACCTTCAGATGGTGGCAACGGACCGATGAGGTCCATGTGGATGTGCGCAAATCTGCTGTCGGGTAGGGTAGAAGCACCGGTTTTGGCCATACGCCAGTTGTAGCCATAGTGGATTATACACCGTTTTACATAGCCAATCAGCATGAAGCCTTTTGTATGCAGTAGATCACATTCATATGATAGAGCATTCATTTACTTGCCCAAATTGATTCAAAACATAAGAAAAACAATAAATTTTCCTTATAATTTGAACTCCCATACACTTAATTTGGCCAGGGCACTCCTAATTTGGCCACTCTCATGAGAAATCAATGCAATTGGCCAATTTAGGAGCCAATGTTAAATTTCTGGCCGAAACTGGTTCCGATGGCCTATATTGACCAACGGGATTTTCAAAGCGAAAAAATGGTATTGGCTCAGTTTTGATATTTTACACATATAATATGGATTGAAAGCTTGCATTTGACATATTTGTTGTATAAATACGGCTTCCCATTCAGTTTTTATTGACATTTTCTCTTAGGCTGGCCAAAACCGGTGCTTTTACCCTACTGAGATCCTGGTTATCGGTGACTTGTTGTGTCGTTGTATTTTGGACTTTTGGCAAGGGATACACTGGGTGACGAACTGCTTACAGTCACGACGAAAAGAGGGCCAAATGAAACCCTCTAAGATGAGACGAGTAGTAGTGCGAACTCCGGGATGGGATACTCCGTGCATTTTCTCCATGATTGTTCGCCGAAATTCGTGTGGCACGAATGGACGAATGGTTTCTGTAGAGATGTCGCAGAATATAGGTGTAGATGCTAATGGAGATTTCAATCGCTTCAGTTGGACGGTGGTGTTGGTTGGTAGGTTCTCCAAAAACTGCTTCAGCTCAGGATCGATCTACTGCAACTCAGCCATTCGGTCGTAGTCGATCGCTTCAGTTGTAGTGATGGTGTTGATGCGTCTCAGCATGTCGGCGACTTTGTTCGCTTCGCCCGATACATGCCAAATGTCGGTGGTATACTCACTGATGTAGCTGAGCCTGCGTTGTTGTATTAGGGTTGCCTTCTCTGGTCGTTGTTTGAAGGCGGTGATAAGGGGCTTGTGATCTGTATAGATGCAAAACTCACGAGCCTGTAGAGTATCGCGAAAGTGCTTGACTGCTTCGTACATAGCGATCAGCTCTCTATCGTACGGGCTAGCCTTTTGTTGACTCTCGCTTAATTTTCTGGAGAAGAAAGCAAGGGGTTGAGGACCATTGGTTGTGATATGGTGTAGGACGGCTCCGATACATGTGTTGGAGGCGTCGACATCGAGTGCAAGCTTCGCTTCGGGAGATGGGTGAGCAAGCAGAGTAGCGTTCGCTAAATCCTGCTTACTTCTTTCGAAGGCGTCGTTGTTGGTTTCGTTCCATTCGAGTGCTGTGGTATCGTTGCGAATATTTCCACCGATCATCGCTTGCAGAATTCGTTGGTTTTCTGCAGCTCGTGGGATGAAACGTCGGTAGAAATTAATCGTTCCGAGAAACCTCTTCAGCTGCTTGGCGTTTGTTGGCCTCGGGACCTCCAGGATGGCTTGAACTTTGCTGCGCTTCGTCTTGATTCCGTCGGAAGTGACTTCGTGGGTGAGAAAATCAACGGATTCCTGACCAATCTGGCATTTGGCAGCGTTGATTACGAGACCATTTTGTCTCAATCGTTCGAACACGATGCGGAGGTGTTATTTGTGCTACTCTACATTGTCTGACGCTATGCAGAGATCATCGATGTACGGATAAACAAAATCAAGGTTACCTAATATGGCATGTAGGTGCCTTTGGAGAGTTTGTCTCGCGTTTCGCAGCCCGAAGGTCATAAATTTGAACTCGAAGAGTCTGAAAGGGGTTGTTAGGGCCGTCTTTGGGACATTATCTGGGGCTACTGGAATTTGGTGATATGCGCGCTGAAAATCAATACAAGTGAAAATTTTCTTACCATGCATGATGCTGGAGAAGTATTGGATGTGTGGCACGGGATACCGGTCTGGCACGGTGATGGCGTTCAGATTCCGGTAGTCACCACAGGGTCCCCCACACTTATCAATCTTCAGCGCGGAAGCATTTGCCATCATCAAAGCTCTAGAGCATTGCCACACTGGACTAAACGTTATATTCAGCGATTCCAAAAGTGTACTAGAAGCTGTCGCTAACAACAATTCAAGTCACCCCTGGATAACCAGAATTAGGAAAGCGCTCCAAGAAAAAGTGGGCACAACATTGTGTTGGGTCCCAGCTCACGTCAACATAATCGGCAATGAAAAAGCAGATCAACTAGCAAAACAGGGTGCATCCACCGGAAACCCCATCGAAACAAAAACACCACACGAGGACTTCAAACGACTAGTCAATTCGAAGCTAACACGCAACTGGTGTGAAACTTGGAACTGCTGCAACACTAAGCTGAGACAGATAAAAAACACTCCCTTCAAATGGGCATCATCCTACGCCAACGATAGACGCACAAACCGTGCAATCACCAGGTTAAGAATCGGACATACCAAACTCACACACGGATTTCTAGCAAAAAAGGAAGACCCACCAACATGTTCAGCATGTGGAACAAGAATCACAGTAGAACATATCCTCATTAACTGCAGAATATACGACAATGAAAGGAAAAAATACCAACTGGGTACCTCATTACACGAGATACTAGGCGATGACACCAGCACCTTGCAAAAAACTGTCAACTTCCTAAAAGAAACAAAGTTGCAATCGCTGATTTAAACAACTCCATAAAATCAACAATGCAAAACAGCCACGATACGGAGGAAAAGAGCACCCGACACACAAACGACGCGTCAGCAGAACAACCAAATATATACAAGCGGACACCCCGACCAATCATCAGTACACCCCAATCAATCGTCAGTGCACCTACCCGCCCCGAGCTCAACATGGGAAACCACGATTCCAAGGACACAAGCCAAAGCGGAGACCACGATGTGACGATAATTCAAACCCAAGAAGTCCACACCAACCTACTGGCAGACCACGACACGAAGCTGCTGATACTCATCATCATGGTGGGAATACAACTCATCATAACAGTTTGGATGCTAATCAAAAACCAGCTGCAGAAGCAGGCGACCAAGGCAGCCAGGGCCGCAATCAGCCCTGTATGAAGGACGGACCAGATTACTATACTATACTATCCATTAAGTAAATAAACTCTGTAATCTTATACCCAAGACCTGAATGACCAAGCGGTTAAAAGGTCTCTAATAAACAAACAAACAAACAAACCACAGGGTCGCCACTTGCCATTCGACTTTTTGACAAGGTGAAGTGGGCTGGCCCAGCTACTTTTCGACGGTTGACATATGCCTTGATCCATTAGGAACTGGAACTCAGCTTTTGCTTCTTTTAGTTTGTCCACAGGTAACCGGCGTGGTCGGCAGAACACAGGAGGGCCGGTGGTGATGATCTGGTGGACGGTACTCGCCTTGGTCGGTCTGTGCTTCATGTTGAGGACGGTGATGTCTTGATAGTCGGCGAGGATTTCAGCGAAAGGAGAATTGGCATCGAATGTGGTAAACGCTGGTTCGATCACTACGTGAATGTTCTCGATTTCCAGCCGAGTGGTATTGTCGATCAACTTGTTTCTCCGCAGATCCACGAGAAGATCGTAATGCTTGAGGAAGTCAGCGCTGATGATGGGAGATTTCACATCTGCAATGACGAATATCCACACAAATGGTC
Organism: Aedes aegypti; assembly: GCF_002204515.2. Lineage (NCBI taxonomy): Eukaryota > Metazoa > Arthropoda > Insecta > Diptera > Culicidae > Aedes > Aedes aegypti. The sequence continues at coordinate 246,706,102 of NC_035109.1, forward strand.
TTCGCAGTCCAAGGTCGACGGTGATCCGCTTGGTACCGTATGTCTGGATTCGGGTACCGTTTGCGGCGAAGAGTTGTTGCGATGCTGTAGGCTTGAGGCGCTCTTTTGGAGAAGGTGGAACGACTGAAATGTCCGCTCCGGTGTCGATGAGGAATTGATTTGATGACTTGAGATCGTGTATGTGGATTCGTTGGACGTCCAAGGTTTGGTTCAGGATTCTGGGGTTCTGGTCGGTTGATGGTTCGCTGCTGGATGCGGTGGGGTTGTTGACGCCGATTGCTTGATTTGATTCTCCCACGGTCGAGTGTACTGTACACCTCGACATTCCCATCGAAAAAAATGCACTTGATGTTCGGGTTGTCGCTTCTGTTCTTCTCACACTTCCGAGCTTGGGCACCATGTCTGTAATGGAACCAACAGATCCAACGACGAGGTGTTTTGCTTCTCGCTGGAGTTCCATCTCGCCAGCCAGATGAGCGTTGACGTGCACGGCTACTGTGTCGTTCACGCCCACGGAAATTACCTGATAGGGCTTCATCCAAGCGTCTGGATAGGGCTTCGATACGTTGCTCGAGGGATGATGTTGATGAGGTTTCGGGTTTCTGAACGGCTGCGATTTGCTCACGGGGTGCTTCCAATATTTTGTCCGCTACTTTCGCTTGGTCATCCAACGAAACAGTTGGCATAGCAGCAATAATGGAGCGAGTGGTATTTGGAAGGGCTCGCAGCCAGAGGTTAGATAGCACATTGTCGCCCAAGCGGCGCATCACAAACAGGAGGACACTTGGCTTTTGATCTCCTAGGGACATACCAGAGAGTAGGCTGGTCAATCGCTGTGTTTCTGACGGTTGGAAATGCGCCAGTACCGCTTCTTTGAGGTGGTCGTACTTGTCGTTGACATTCGTCGCATTACAGTTGGTGATCACTGTGTGCACAAATTTCGCGGGTAAACCGAGGGCAACGATTACCACATTGAATTTTAACTTGTCGTTCCGTATAGAATTGACACTGAATGCAGCTTCGAGACACATGAACCATGTTTCCGGATCGATGTCCGGGAAACTTATTTTGGCGATAACCGTTGGTTCCTTGGAATCAACATCTTCCAGCTTCATATTGTTTGCGGTTCCAGAAACGCTTCCAGAAGCGTCTTCGGTCGCCATTGTGAATTTTTTACGGCAGTGAAACTAGCACTTTTGTTCGGAGATTTCGCGATATCGAAACGGCGTTTTGATGATCGCGGGTCGATAACTATCGAACAATTCGCGATTCTGAAAACAGCTGAGAAATTGTGGTGGTAGGAAAGTGGGTAATAGCGTCGTAGGAGCCCTAACTGTAATCATTTTTCAAATACTTTAAGCAAATCAATAACGAGGCACCGGAGAAGGGTCAGAATTACGCACAAAAATAATCGTTATATTTTCGTTCATTTTTTCTTGCTAAATCAGATAGTAGTACCGTCAAACGTGATGACTAACAACACATGGTATCAAAAGGAAAATTGTATAAATCGGTCCTACAATGCGTGTGACACCCAATTAAAATAGTGACCACAAGTAAAGCTGTTCTTGTAGGTAATTTTAAAGATAATCATAACTCTTGAAATATATAGGGTGTCCCCAGAAAGTATGGACATGACTTTACCATACTGCCATTTAGAGACTAGTGAAAATCTGATTTTCACACATGTTCTTGCCAATCAGTTTTGCATAAATAGCGTTATATTTGAGTGACATTGGTTGTACGAAATTTGTGCTAGGTCATAAAGTACGTACAATTTGAAAAAAAAAATGAATCATTGCCGATACCAGAGATTATCAGACCATCACTTATTTTATTGTAAATTATAAACTCAAGTGTTTATAATATGAATAGAAACTGAACACCCGATTTCAGCTATTATCAGTTTTTTAAAGGGTCAAAACCAAATCCTTGTATGGCTATTAAAATATGTAAAAATCTAAAAATTTTGCTGCCTATCTAAAAATGTAGATGTTTAAAATAAGTTAATTTTAAATGAATATTTTTTCTTTATATTGAAAATAACTGAAAAGCTGTGATTTCGTGAAGTTATCTTATGTGGAGAGAGAAACTAGCTATTTTTTCAGAAATTTACTATTTTGTCAAATGTTTCATAGCAAAGCCAAATAAAATTTTGAATAAAAATTCTTGTGGATCGTATTAGATACAATGTACTTTAACTCACTACATCAAAGGGTTTAGATAAAAACATTCTTTACTAGTTGAGTTCCAACAAAACACAAAAGTAGAGCCTGTGCTGGCTAGATAGGAACTGATTTTCTAAAACCAGAAATTCCAATGTTAAAGATTTTTTTATCAAACAAATTTTTACAGGCAGCTTTTTAAATGCCCCAAGAAAAAATACAAAAGTATTTATTTGTTTGAAAAAATATTGAGGTTTTCTTTATCAAAGTCGTGCCCAGAAAGGGAACACCCTATAGTGTCTTGAAAACTGATACTTCATAGAGGTTCAAAATCGTTGCCTGGAAACATGAGGTGGACTTAATTTACTGAAGTAATGCTCTACATGATTTTTCCATAACTAATAAGTAATACCTACTTGTCTGCATTTTATTTCACTAAATTGTAACAACTTTTCAATATTTTTTTATAAAAATGCATTTATGCGGGGTGACTTGCTACACTCAATTTTCCAGCAATTTAGAGTTTTATAAAAATGGAACACACCCTTATATCTTATAGAAAGCATATGTTCAAAATTAAATTATGTGTAATCAACTTTTGTTAGTTTTATCTCAATTTTTTTTAAGGATCTCATTTATTTTTTAATTGATTGCTATTTTGTTCGATTTAATTGAAATGTTTTTTTTTGTTTCATATGATGGTCCATAAATAATACTATACTCATATTCAAACAATTGGTTCTATTTTCCGCACAAATTTAAATTACATATTGGAATTTCATACTTCTTTATAATGTTAACATACCATCAGTGCACCAGTATCCGCTCATGCCATTATTTCCGCTCACTAGTGTAAAAATTGATTTTTCGTGTCAAAAGCCAACATTTTTCGCCCGGATATATTCTATCAATATTAACAACTTTCAAATGAAGTCATCTAACATTATTTTCATTTGATAAAATTATTCTTTATATTGAAAACACAAAACCTCGTAAGCGGTTATTGGATCACTAGGTATTTCTGTGTGTTCCAATAACCGCTCATGCAAAAAATCAAACAAAATTTTAAAGAAATGTCGATTTTAGTATACGGCCTTCTTTATCGCAGTAATAGATATGGTTTGACCATAAAAAATATCAGGATAAATAACGAAATTTTAAATAATGCATTTTTTTGTAAGTTCGTCATGAAATCTGTTTATTGTGAGCGGAAATAGGAACACTTAGATGCAGTAACAAATGCAATTTAATGTTTTTTATGAAAGTTTTTCAAATTATTTTTGTTTTGCCGCTGATTACCTAAACTTGGAGCTACATTGTGACATAAAAACAGTATTGATCGGCACAATAGTTTTTTTTTTATTATAAATATTTAAACACATAACTTCCCTTAAATGAGTGGAATCTGGTGCACTGATGGTACCATAAATAAGAACATTAAATCGAACGAACATTGATCAGATTTTTTATATTTCATAAATACCATGCCCGTTCAATTTAAGCAAAAACCCCAAAAAAAAATGATGCTTAATCGAGCCATAATCGAACATTTAACACTTCTATAATTGTTAAAATGACCACTAATTGATTTTGAACATTGTACACCTCAAAAAGGCCCACAGAAGCATTGAGATTAAAAGAATTGTTGAATGACTCATAATCAACATTTTTGTATATGCATCTCCGTGATAGCAAAACAAAATAACAGTTGTATTGAGTAATGAAATACGAATTAAAATAATAATGTGTCTGTAGATTCATTTACAAAAAACGGTAGAATAAACAATATGTTGTCAAAATTGAACCGTGGCAAAAACGAACCGTGCCAAAATCGAACGGGCACTGTATGCCATTTTCAAATGTATTGCAAGTTTCACAGTTGCTGGCATACAAAAATTATGACTAGATGAAATATTTCATTTGTGGAAGTCGGGAGCATTTTGAAAAATAAAAATGTTATGTTCCTTCATACTACTGTTTTATAATTTCATTAATAGAAAATTGAGAAACACTAACAAAATCCATTAGAGTCGCAATTTACTTGGGAGTGGTTAAACAAATGAAACTTATCTGGTAATATTAAAAAAATGAAAGTTATTGTTCACTCATACCCCAAAAACAAAAATTAAAAAAAAATGTGGTTTAATTACCTGCATTGTAAATCAAATAATAAAATTTAAAAAACAACAAATTCTTGAAAAATATTTTATCAGTATTTATTATCCATAGGTCCTCCTTTTTCAAAGTCAGTAAGGCAAAATGTCCTCCTTTTCGAAATATTCGTTGGGTAAGCCTACCCAGAGTAATTTTCTAGGTAGGTAAATTTTGGTTTTTGATTTTTCTAATATTCGTTTTTGAACTTCCCTTTTTTATATATTTTTTAAGTCGAGTCTAGTACATGACACTGAAGACGGTCTTACAGTTGAGGTCAAAAAACGCGTATCTGTCAAAGGATACAAACTCTAGAGGAAATGAATGGTATACAGGTCGGACTAAATTATCCGGAGACTCGATTATCCGGGATTCGATTATCCGGAATTTTTGACTCAATTATCCGGAATTTGTTTTTTGATGTTCTTGTTTTTCAATTTTTATAAATCTGAGATAATTTGGTATTGCAATATACAATATGAATGGTTTTGCAGTTTTGAACATATTTAAGAAAAGGGGGGTTTGAAAAAATGGTTTTTGTGTATGCTGGTAAAATTTTTTTTTTGCTGGCAAAATTTTTATAGAGGACAATGGGTAACCGCTGGTGATTTTTCTTTGCAAAAGTAAGTTTTTCCATAGTAAAGCCCATACAAACTTTGAAGGGCTGACGCTAAAATATAGTTTCACCGATCGAGCTGAAATTTTGCACAGTTGTTATGGGACCTAAATGCAATCCAAAAAGTGGACTGGAGCGAGAATCTAAATATTTCATATAACCGTGTCCCAGGCTAATGAACATGAAAAGCATCACATGAAAAGGCCTATTTGAAAAGTTTTTTTTTTCGAGAGTTATTTTATAAGGAACGATAATTATAGCCACTATGGCCAACAAATGCTTTTATTTTATTTGTTCACGAAGTAAACATGTTTTTCTTTCAAAATTGTATCATTTGTAAATAGTATTGATTATACTGAGCCAACCACAATTCAATTTAAAATCAACTAACGGAAATTTACGGTGATAATGCGGTATGATAACTATGCCTTGTCTTCCCCTGCTATTATGTTGTCCGTTTGTGAATGGGGGAAGGGGCACGACGCAGTGAACTTATGAGTGTTTTTTTTTTTTGCTTTCTGAGGGAGGGCGGGTTTAGATCCCTTATAGGTCCTTGTCCCAGTCAAGTAGTGCGGTGGCTTGCGGTTCCTGTAAACCCTCCTCGATCTGTTGCTGCCAGTCCTTGTACATATTGACCTCTAGCGGTATGGCTACAAACTCCAGATTCGGACCAACGACAACTTGCAAGCCAGCCACATGGAAGGCTTCTCGAATTAGTACTTAGACTTGGCCGAGCTATCGTTGTACTTAAATCTCTTCTTCCAGTGGAATACGCTGTCCTTAACTTTCACTTTGGGATATATTTTTGCACACCCGCGGGTACCCTCACCAAATCTCTGTGCCAGGCGGGGGTTTTCTTCTATGTTTCTCGGGAAGCCACGTCGACGTCGGCGTTGCATTTCCCCTGAAACAGGTATCCGTCTCGCTGCCCACCCACGCATGCTGGCCGGCCATTGCCAACACCTAGCAGTTCATGTAGAACACTAGTGGATGCACCTCAACACCGAGCAGGAATGTATTTCTCAAAATCACCGGTTATGTGCCGCTTGACGCATGTAGTCTTTCCGGTACCACCATCGCCGACCAGGACGCACTTCACGTTGGCATCTCGGGAATTGTTTCTGTGGATTGGTTGTTGCCTCAAATTAAGATGCTATGAATTCCTGCAACTGTCGCCTCAATGACATCAAATGCCTGAAAGCGGAAGTAAATCCACCGAATAACTGCTCCGTCATGTTGAAGAACTACGATTCATAACATTACTGAGGATGGGAAGCCTCATCTCAAAATCCACCTCAATCCGAGCTGCTGGTACATTCTCCTCTGTTGTCTTCACTCCTTATACAGGAACTAGAAGCATCTTCCAACGGTACTATGTGGGAGAATAGCGATTTATTCGGCTACGACGAGGCAGTTGAAATTATTTACCATTTATACGCGGAAAGATGGGATGTTCGAGAGAGTACTGGCCGAGAAAGCAAAAATTAAAAATTTTATATTTACTTTGTTTGTTTTGACGTTTTCAAGAAGTAAACACAGCTGAAAATAGGGTTGAGTTGTTGACGGTTTTACTAGAGTGGTGAATATGATATTCACCACCTTAGAGTTACCATTTTCGTTCCGCATGTCCCAAAAAGTGGTGAAATTGTCAATTTTTGAAAATTAATAAAAAAATCAAGAATGCATAAAAATGAAAAATATTTATTAAAATGGTTATTTTTAGGTAGAATCTTTCGAAGAAAAATATAAAAAAATAGGGTTAGGTCTGACGGAAATGGTCTATTAGGTGATGGAAATAAAGAAACATCCCAAAAAATCTGAGAGAAATTTCTTTACATTTTTGCAGGACAACAGTAAATATATATTGAATTGTCGGTGAAATGCCAGTGGTAAAATCAAACAATTACAGTAAGTTTGTGAAATATCACAGAAACGTTCGGTAAAAGCTGCAGCATCACACAATAAATCCACGGAAAGTTTGTGAAAAATTACCGCTCTCTTCGGTGGTTTTGACAGATGAACTTTTTCAAGGTTCACAGATCGATCTGTGAAATAAAAATCACCGAACGGTTCACCGAAAATTCTGCTGTTGAGATTTCGGTGAAATTTCACAGAATTCTGTGATTCAATCTAAGTGTGTACGCTATTATGAAGGGCCTGTGGAATCCATCGAGCTAAAGACCAAAACATAGAATACCGAGTATGGGACAGTGTTTTGTTCTTAGCACTCGTAAACGTTCTTTGGATCGTATTGTTAATCTATTTTTGTATGCAGCTTGGCTGTGATGTTGATGGAGATAATTTTTAAATAGCTGATTTATTGATTTCTATATTCGTTGTTTGTGGGGCCCAGATAGCCGTAGCGGTAAACGCGCAGCTTGTGTTCAGCAAGACCGTGCTGAAGGTCGTGGGTTCGAATCCTCGAGGTCGAGGAACTTTTTGGGTTGGAAATTTTCTTCGACTTCGAGGTATCTTCTTACCTGCCACACGATATACAAATGCAAAAATGGTCATTGGCATAGTAAGCTCTCAGTTAATAACTGTGGAAGTGCTCATAAGAACACTAAGCTGAGAATCAGGCTCTGTACCAGTCTGGACGTAACGCCAGAAAGAAGAAGAATTCGTTGTTTGTCCACCGCAATTCATTTTTTTTTGCAAAATCTTTTTCTACCCAGTCGAGGACACTTTTACATGATGGAGCTCTTGGAATAGGCTCAGTGCTCGTTGGAAATCAAGAGGTTCGTATTGAACCATATCAAAAAGTCCGGATTAGACCAATACACATTTTACGATTGCCAAACTAGTTCGGCACAAACAATGAGTAGACCTATCAAAACCATAAGGTCAGATGAAAGCTTAGGCTAAGGGGATTCGATTATAAAACGGAAATATTGGAGGTTCATTGTTGCTTATAAAAGCTTATGAATAGTGCAAACCGGCAGTACACTAGGTTACTTCAAAACAACAAACTAAAATAAAAAGCAAACGGAATAACTGAAAGGCGTCAAATTTATGGTGTTAGGTCCAAGCCAGATGATGGGTAGAAAAACGATACACATGACCTTTACAGTAGCGCCAGTATTGAGAAAAGTTTAATAGTCCGAATTAGAACAGGTTCCCCTATGTTTCATTAGCTAAAATATTTCACTGGAAAATTCAATAGAATTAAAACGACTTTTCACTGAGAAATGTAGTACATTGAACATGAAATTAAGCAAGTTTTGCATTTTTTTCACATACAATTTTAGATTTCTTCTGTTTAATGGCGTTACGTCCTCTCTAGGATAAAGCCTGCTTCTCAGCTTCCACACTTATTAACTTTTTTGGTACCAGTTATTAACTACTTTTGGTACCCACTTTCTGGTCGGTTTGCCCTAACTTGCTCCTGATTTTCGAGTATTCGGCACATGTGCTGCTAGTATTAGTTTCTGGCAATTAAATATATTGCCTTGAATCATTGTATTTGATGACCCAAATGAATCAAATGTTGAATCAATGCTGGGTAGCTAAATATACGCTCATTTCACCCCCCTGATTAACTGAGAGCTTTCTTTGCCAATGTTGCCATTTTCGCATTATAGAGTGGCAGGTACGATGATACTCTAAGTCCAGGGAAGCCAAGGAAATTTCCATTATGAAAAGATCCTGGACCGACCGGGAATCGAACCCAGACACCTTCAGGATGGCTTTGCTTTGTATCCATGGACTCTAACCATTCGGCTAAGGAAGGCCGGTTACAATTTTAGATTTCTACGTATTAGGTTTTGCATTCCCAAAATATGATTCCTTTGTTCAGTTTTTAATTTCAATTCTGAAAGGTTTCTAACTTTCAGTAAAATTGACGTGAATAATATTCTGAGTGTTTCAAAATGCTCTGTCGAAAAACATATAACAGATTCGCAATCTTTTTGCAAAAAAAAAAAACACTAAAACACTTTCATCTACTTGTGGGTTTAAGATAAATAATGTAATTGATGATTACTTTCACTTTTTTTTATATAAAAGTACGATAGTTTTGTAACAACACAACACAAAGGCTTAATTCATTTGTCCATATTGCTTCGCCGAAGAAATGTTAAGTGCTAACACATGGATTACTATTATCACATTTATGTTCCATACACATGTTATTTATTCAGCCGCTCTTTATCACAACATTATCAACTATACAACATAACAATTTGAACCAAACAACAACGTTACAATCCATCAGATCATTGCACTAAAATGGTGTTCACTGTTCGGGCCGCGCATGTGTCCGGATGTACTCCAACGCTCGTAGAATCGCTTCCGGTATGGGTGGCGGTTGAGGAATGGCGTCGCCTTGCGGATTGTATCCATTTTCGTCGGCAGTGTAGGTTATTCGGATCACTTCCCCCTCGGGCGATGTGTAACTGTATCCTCCCGTGGCCGAAACTCCTCCTTGGCCTTGTTCTTGAGCCTCCGTTCCATCGCTTAACCGATACCGATAGTTGTATGATCCGTCCGGATCGATGTTCTGTTCCTGTTCAACCACTTCCACTTCCTGACCGTAAGCTGAGGACACCAACAGTAGTAGTACAACACATAACTCTGCCTAGATGGGAATAATCGTTTGAAGATCGTTGAGTGCGTTAAAATCAAGTTCAAGATTTACTTGTGGTGGCTTCATTGTGAACCCCGTCGAAAGATGACTGCGCGAGACTGTGAGCACCAAATGATAGGACGCTAAACTATTTTGCTTTTATATAGCCGCTTGGGAGCATACCGGTTGAATACTTGACGAAGAGGAATCCATATGCACATGTGACGTAACGGATTAATAGAAGAAACCAGTCACCAGATGATGCTGCTGTTGTGAATCTTGGCAGTGAAACAAGTAGCGTGACATTGTGCGACCAGTTTGAGTGAATAAAGGGTTCATTTGTTGTGAAAAATACTATTGAGAACGTTCGATTTAGTTTTGTTAAGCCCACAGAGTTCTCTATGCCAAGAATGAAAACGAATAAAAGTGAAGGATTTTTTAATAGATACTAGCGTATCCAAGTCTATTGTAATTCACCCACAAATATCTATCCTCCTCCTAATATTTTTTTACATTAACTTATTCAACCACATTCTTCTTTGAACTTTAACCTCTTTAAATAGCCTTCAACGACAGTTTTCGATATTTTTTGTATCCCATATCCTTTTGGACTTTCCAAACAGTTCCAAACCTTTCCGCATCAAACATAGCAATATAAAAGACGTAAGCCCTCCTTATTCTATCAGGAACTGTTAATTCTATATAGTGGACGCCTTGTTAATGATATACGTTTTTTTATGAATGGTCAATAGAGTGATGCAAATTTTAAAATTTTGGCTCCCCTATGCTTAAACGATTTTCATTATGGTAAATAGCATGCTCCCAAAGTTTGAAGTGATTCGGAAGAAATTTGACTGTGCACATGCCATCTGAAGTTTATATGGACATTACTATGGAAAACGCTCACCTTTTGTGTTCAGCTCTCTATCTCGCCATAATAATATTTTATGGAATAGTGAACAATCTCTACTCATGTGAAATCCTTGCAGCTACAACTTTGCCGAAAAACACATTTTGATTGGACGTCAGGAAAAATTGCTATTCATAATCGTAAAGTGAGTTTGCATTTTACATGCTGAACCAACTGCTCGGAAGGCAACAGTGGTGCTCCTGACGGGTAGAATAGATCAAAGTAATCCAGGCTACTATGTTCTACAGCAAAAAAACAGTGTTGCTCTGAATGTTGCTATGAATGATCATCTCAGCATGGTTTAGACTTTTGAATCAAGAATAATAAATTATCCTTACGTCCCAGCAAAATGTGCTCTTCGGCAAAGTTGTAGCTGCAAAATTTTCACATAAGTAGAGATTGTTCACTATCTTCAAGTAATAAAAATAGTGTGAACAAAACGTTTTATTTCTGCTTGACTAGATTTCAATTAATTTTTAGGTTAAAGAAATTTTGAGTGTTTTTCAAAATACATATTTCTGCTCAAACATACTTTCTAGACTTCACGAACGAAATTCAAATCGAATAAAATTGAATGTCATCACTTCAAGTTTGGATTTTAGATAAATTTTGTTTTTTCTTGTAAAGACCCTACTGTTCCTAGAAAAAAATTTCTTGCTACGCCACCGCATCATATCAATAAAATAACGAATAGAGATAGCCGGACAGCTTAAATAAAATTGATTATTTCTATATGAAACTCATTTGAATAAACATTGTAATCAATAGAAAATGACTTTTCTGAAAACACAGTACTTGCACTTGCTATATCATATACTATAACAGCACAACTTTGGAAGTAATTTGATTTTTTAACCTGCATTCTCTATCTGCGGTTCGATGCGTCATCTATGTTGCAGCACGACTGAAATAACCATTGTTTTATCAGTTTTTATGTGCATGATTATTTCCTTATCACTGATTATATTGTTTTTTAACTTTAACTTTATTTTTTCTACAAATATGCTTCACAAATATTCGTTTATACTGAAGATTATGGCGATATCACCTTATATCCGGCTTTATAACCACTGGCTCACTAAGCCGGATAGCATATTTTTGTTCTTAAAATAATTAAATTACACATATAATCACCACTTTCACTTATAAAACTTTACAATCTATTATCACATTCAGCATCCCGAACACAACTAGTAGAAAAAACTATCATTTATCCACACTTTCACGAATGAACCAATTCCGATAAATTAGTCTTAAACTACACAACTAAAACTTGCACGACGTAGCAAAAGTGTCGAACTGAAACTCCGAATTTGTTTTTATTTTTAACATGTTTATGCAAAGCTTACTAGATTGCAAATTATTGTTAGTTGGTGCAATTAGATTAAATCTTATGAATACGTGAAAATATTGCCAGATGATTGTAGATTTTCATTGTTAAAATAATGAATATTGATAGAGTGTCCGGATATTGGTGCCGTCCGGATTTTGATTCATCACGGTAATACCCAAATTTTTATTTTCGATCTAAGTATCATTTTTCGCAATCTAAAATCTATCCAAACTTGTTTTGGCCAATGAATTTATGCGAATAAACGCAAATTTATGAATTTTCGTTTTTGATATTTCTAATTTTTATTTTTGAACATCCCTATCCTTTTTCATTTTTTTCTTGAAGCCTCTTCTGGGTACCGATCTCTTAAAAAATCAAAATTTGTTTTTGCAGTATTTTTGAAATTATTTTGTTTAGAACATATTTTATTTTCCGTGTCGCTAACGTAAAAATCGATTTTAAATTATTTCAATTACACCCTATTCCACCAGGCTCTTCTTCTCTGATGGGTTGATTGTAGAAAAATATGAAATGTACAAATTTTTGTATTACACTTTAAATTAAACATAGGCATTTGTAGGTTATAAAAAATACAATTTTAAAACATTTTTCAAAAATAAAAAAATGCTTAAAAAATCGTATAAAACGTTCCTAATATGCGTATTATTGGCGATCAAATGTGAGGTTATGTTGCGAAAGTTTTGCAATTTAAAATTAATATTTACGCTTTCCTGTGCTTTAAATTGCCAACTTTTTATCAGTTAAATGATTGTGGTGATTTTTCTTCCAAAGTTATCATAAGTCACTTTGACTAGGATGCGCTAATCACTATTCTAGAACAGCGCCATCTTCGCATTTTAGCTTTGCGTTAGATCATCAATAGCCCTACACGGGTAAAAACGCGGCACTCTAAAACAGGGGAAAGAGTTATGATTTCGGGAGGAAGGTGTGTTTTCATGTTATGAAAATACACCATGACCAAATGTCATGAAAGCATGAAGCATTTTACCGTTACGCCGGCTGTACGTTACGTTTTCAATTTTTAGCGAAGAAAAATGTCAATTGAAATCCTCAAATCATGAAGCATGTATGCTTTAACAATAGTGCTTATGTTCCCATGAATTTTGTTACTGGTGGCTTTTCGTACTCATGCTGCGTACACTAGAGCAGCGAGCTCGATTTTGCGCACGGGGTCATCTACTACTAATACCTTCAGGGCCGTTGGGGGACCACTTAGCGTCCACGTACGGACTTCAAATTTTAACCTGATTTTTTTCTTACTAAAACGAGCACTTTACAATGACGAACTTATTACATTTCGAATTTTCGAAAAATAAGAGACGGCCTAGTGTACAGTCGAAGCTCGTTATAAAGACCACTTTTATAACGACAAAAGCTCTCTATAGCGACATTTTTTCGGTTTCTTGAAAAATATTTCCATATTTTATCTCAAGCGTGTGCTAGAATAAGGGCGTAAGTCGCATCATCGAATTCTCTTCATCGATCCTCTCTTCTGTGAGTAAAGGTGACAACATGCAAGTCTGTCAGCATTTTTTCACCTCAGGACCAAGATTGCATCGCTGCCAAGTGGTTTGAAGTCAAAAAATGCTGACAAACTTGCATCTTGTCACCTTTACTCACAGACGAGAGGATCGATGAAGAGAATTCGATGATGCGATTTACGCCCTTATTCTAGCACACGCTTGATCTATTCTCTATAACGACTTTTCTCTATTGCGAAGGTCCCTTGCGATGTCGCTATAACGCGCTTCGACTGTAATGTGAAATGTATGTTTTATTTACGAACTTTTTTTTGTAGTCTAAACGGTTCGCTACTACTTCTGTATAGAACATTTTTCTACAGTTTTGGAACTTTATATTAGATAAATTGCATGCAAAAACTCATAAGCCATTTTCAAAAGTTATTCACGTGTAAAAATGTATCTATGGAAGAATCGAAATCTACCATACAGAAAACTTGTGCAAAATTTACTGCAAATCAAAGATGGTCGAGTTCTGTGACTGATCGAATTGACATGGAATTGGTCCGCTTGAATAAAACATGTACACATATTCACCCATTACATGCATTTGTTCGATTTTAATTATCAAAAATCAAAACTTTGCCCAATAGAGCGGGCCACAATTATATATGGCCAAAAATGTGTTTGGATTAGTTTTTTTCATACAAGCTTTAACATTCTCATACGTTCTCTCTTTGAGACTGGATGGATTCTGCTAATTTCCAACTAGCTTTTGAGGGTTTAATTGAACAAATTCGGCGGATGTAACTTAAGATATTTACAGTTTTATTCTTTTGGGTTTCAAAAAAAAATGGCTTCTTTACTTTTAGAGACGTTTCCTCTACTTATGGTTCTAAATGTTCCTTGAACATTTTGAAATTATGTTTTGGTCAGTCGTACACGTTGTGGGTTAAAAAAGATGGCATAATTATATCATTGCTTTTTCGATGACAAAGTCCAAATACACCAACCTTTTTGAAAAATCATCCGAGGAATATGCAGGTTTGCTAATAATGGCTGCAATATTACCTGTGGCACATAAATCGCTGCCACATTAAGCGCCAGATATGCAATCAACACCTTCGCCTACCGGTTTACGTTTGTTAAAGTAGACTAATCGCATAAATTTACATACTAAGATTGTTTGTCTGATAAACGAGCATCATCGGAGTGGCTTAGCGCAGCTAGCTCAAATTGGGCTATATGAGATGAGTTTTCTTGCAGTATGCGGTCGGTGGGGCCATTCTTATTGATTCATGAATAGGCAGCTCAATTTGTCAACTCGATTAATTGATCGATGAATCAAACAGACATTAGGATTATCGATGATTGTTTTTGGGGCCGTTCATAAACCACGTGGATGTAAGAGAGCGAATAAAACAAGTTTTGAGCGTTTTATTTGAACACAAGGCTACATGGGAGCAGATTCAAGTCGCTCCAAAATTAATTTACGCGGTTCATAATCGAAGCCTTTTGGTATCAGGTATCGTGAACTTTTATCAATATCTAGATCACGATTGATCAATAACTCAGCGGGCTGTTTGATAATTATAGATGGTTTTTCAAATTTGCAAGCAAACAAAATCAGAAAATACAGATTTTCAAATTTGCATAGAAAACATATTGATTGTACACTAGTATAGTTCATATTATTTCTAAGATGTTTTTAAAATATCTTATACGAACCTTCTTGTCCTTGGATGATGAGCCTCATAATTAGTTTGATGTAACAGCCAAATTAATTACTTATGAATATCATGAAGAAAAATTGACCCTCGACGGTTACCATCATGTATCTTCAAAGAATAACGGGGCAGGACGTATTACCAGGTTCCTTTCAGGACACTTGCATTTCTGTTTACGTTACGTTTTGGAAGTAAAAATCGGAACATGCGCACAAATGTTTGAATTCCCGTTTGACATTTGTATTGCAGTTGTATATCGAATGTTTTGGCAGGTTTTTTCTTCTCAACTTTCAGAGGAGGAGATCTTTTAAAGAAACCCTCTAGTAGTTGTTGCAGGCCAGGGTTCGGTACAAGTGAACGTTATTACAGTGGACATTTATGGACAAAATTTACTTGTAATTTCAGTGATTCGGGCTTTGTTTAATACAATTGAGTTTTGATATTTGAATTGAGTCAAAGTGATTGTGTGTGATTCTACTCAACATAACGTTGTAACATAAATTGTGGTTTACTAAGGACAAAAAGGTGAGTGATGGTACAAGATTCAATAAGTGAAAATTGATTTGGAAAATTTTCAGCTTCTATGTGTAACAGTTTACAGTTCATGTGCCGCGAGTGAAATGAGTTCATTAATAAGTCATACGCTATTGATTTTGTAATAACGTTTTGTATCGATAATCGTGTTTTTTCATTTGGAACACACTCATGTATAAGAGCGCGCTGTTCAGCTGGAAAACGACTTTTATATGCTCTATACTACCTTTTTATGTTCGTCCTTGTCGACCTGCGATTGTATTAGACCTCTTGGTGTGTAGGTTTGGGAATCGATAAAATGTGGTCGACACTGCAGCAGCATACCATCATCCAACACATTCAGTGTTTAGGGTTAGTATAGCTCGCATGGAAATCAATGTAAAGAGCTGCACTCATTGTCGTCCGATAATATCAACAATCATCATAAATATCTTCATGTATTTGAAGCTAAACGTAGGTCGGTACATAGCCCACATGGCAAGCACCTGATAGAGCGAAACGTGCGTAATCTTCTCTGAGCTCGTAGGCATGGTCAAATTTCATCGAGGAGTAATAACGTTTCTCCACGCTTATTTCAAACAAGATGATTTTCGAAGAGGTCTCGACTTTGACACTGAAATCTGTTCTTCCCGAATCCGAATATGGGCGTACAGGTCAGGTGAAGAGAGCAATGGCAATGCGTGACATTTGAAGTCAGTCACATTAAATTTGATGAATAATGGAACCGGCTAGTTATGTAAATAGTTAGGCGGCACGATCTCAGCATCGATAATGCAAATGAGTTTCTATTCCGGTACGTGTAACGTGCAAGACTTTGTGAAGAACCTTGATTGCTTATGATGGATGCATAATGGCATGGCATTATCGCATCCAGTTTGTAATCTGGACCACCTTCCTCGGATTAAGTTTTCCTCGCTGTAGTGAATTGATAGCGAAAATACCATACATTGTTTTATATAATGTTGTTTGGTGAATTGTATGTTACATTTTTTATAAGGCAATCACAACATTCAAGTTCAATGTTATTGAGATCACGTGACTAACAATTTCATATTTCTAATATCAGCTAAATACGCTCATATAATAGATCTAAATATCCAAAGTTGGAATCTGTTATGTTACTGTTGTTAAATCAACTTGGATAATCCTCCGAGAATACTATCTGGTATTTTTCCTTTACTTCTCTATGGATTTGTCCAGGAGTCGCAAGAATTCTGAATTTTCGAGAATCTAGAGATTCCTGGTCGTTTAGGGTAACCATCCGTCCTGATTTAGCAGGACATGCCCTGATTTTAAGCTTCTTTTGAGGTGTCCTGATTTATTTTTCATATTTCAAGTTTTGTCCTGCTTTTTCCTACTTGGCGTACAACATGAGCGGTATTTTGAATCCTAATACCAAAAAAACAGCTAGAATATTCAAATGGCATATATCCCAAAATCCACGTTTTGTTTTGTGGTTCAAATGTCGACTTCAGCTGCATAGAAAGTTTGGGATGCGTTTCATACTGTATCACAAGTTGTTGTATCATTAAAAGGGGGAGAAAGAGGATAAGTCAAGAGCAAGGAAGAAGCCTGATCACAACACCTTCAGGTTCAGTCGATGTTTGACGATTCGGATGTTGTTTATAGATTTCATTGGGCTTGCACTAAAATACAAACTATCATTTTGGTGTATTTTAACAGATTATTTTCGCTATCAGATTGTAAAAGATTCTCTCATTATTTTGCCATAGTTTTGGAACTTAAGGCTCAAGAATCCATCATTCAATCATCAGCCACCATCCAAAACCAGTTTTTTCTTTCAAATTTCAATCAATCCTTATGAAAATCTATCATCGTATTTCAGATAGCAAATGCGATGCAATGATAGATTTTTTCGATAAGGGAAAGACCCAAGTAAATCATTTATTCCATTTTTGATCTCTTCAGGTGACTTATAGTCACTTGTGCGACCTTTCAAGACAACTTTGAACAAACGTTCAGTTTTTTCGTCATAAGTAAAAAAAATGTGCTTCTTCTCTTCAAGATGTTTGAGAAGAAGCTCGCAATTTTTAAGAGTTTCCGGCAAAACGTGACAGTCTCTTTTTTTGCGATTTGGAAGGAAATGTTGATTCTCCTAATGAAGTTCAAGATCTCCTGCCTTCCCCAAAATCTGATGGAACAACTGATCATGATAGGCTTGCTTGCTTTCTCACTTGAATCAAAGAGCCTGGGCTAGAAACTGCTTCGATTTGTTGTTCGGAAAATTTGTCAAGAGCATCGAACTGATTGCTCATTTCGATGCAATTATCAACATTATCCATTTCACCCTTGGAAGAAAGTTCGCATTCCGCAGAAACTTCCTTTCTTCCATTCTTACCACGTTTAGTGACAGATTTAAATCCCACTTTTTTGGAAGGGAGTTGTGAATTCAGAGATTCACCCTTCCTTTTGTTTGTAGTTGCAACAATGTTCAGTGAATAAACGAAAGAAGACGCAGTGCGCATTATACCTTCGTGCTGTGTGTACACGAATTCTCTCTGCTCTTGGAAGTTTTTTTTTAAACTACCTAAAGCAATAAAACAGTACTTCAGTGCTACAAAAACAGTACTTTTCAGTGCTAGCATTAAAAACGGTACTTTTCAGAGCTACTCAAACAGTACTTTTCAGTACTATTTTTTCTACTATTGATCCCTTTACGATCCTTGTTTGGACCCGTGCCTTCGATTTTTCGTTGGACCCGTTGGCGGAAGCTAGGGTGGTAATCCTTCTTGGACACCGTCTTGGGAAAAAACCTCTTAGGAGGTCACGTCTTCTTTCTAAACATGATTGCAACTACAAATAAAAGGAAGGAATCTCTGAATTCACAACTTCCTTCCAAAAAAGTGGGATTTAAAACTGTCACTAAAAGTGGCAAAGCAAGAAATTGGTACCAACGCCACTATACGTTAATCGCGATACCACGATATACCTCCCGGATGTGCTGCAGAAAACCCTAAACCCAATCCTCACCATGTCCTTCCTTCTCAAAAATTGTGACCATTAACCTCAAGTTGCCACGAGTACCCTGGCTCCATCCTATACTAATCTTAGTACAAAAAAGTGAATGATTTGTAAACAATTTAAAAAATGAATTTCGGCTCCGTAAAGCGTTAAACGCGATTGAGCCTTAAATAAATGAACTAGGAAAAAAAGTGGCAAGAATGGAAGAAAGGACGTTTCTCCGGAATGCGAACTTTCTTCTACTTGTATCGAAATGAGCAATCAGTGCGATGCTTTAGACAAATTTTCCGAACACCAAATCGAAGCAGCCTCTAGCCCAGGCTCTTTGATTCAAGTGAGGAAGCAAAGAGTGCCGCCTATCGTCGTCAGTTGAACCGAATTTGGGGGATTTAGGCAGGAGATCTTGAACTCCATTAGGGGAATCAAGGTTTCCTTCCAAATCGCAAAGAAAGGAGATTGTCGCGTTTTACCGGAAACTCTTAAAGATCGCGAACTTCTTCTCAAACATCTTGAAGAGAAGAAGCACATTTTTTTTACTTATGACGACAAAACTGAACGTTTGTTCAAAGTCGTCTTGAAAGGTCTCTCAAGTGACTATAAGTCACCTTAAGAGATCATAAATGGAATAAATCATTTACTTGGTTTTTCCCCAGTTCAAGTAATCATTATGCAAAAGAGAACCCAATCTGACATTGTTCGGAAAGGGCTTTCTCAAGAATATTATTTAGTTCACAGATCTAAATAATATTAAAGCTTTAGAAAAAAGCAAAACTTTTGTTCGATGTCCGTGTGACATGGGAACATTTCCAGAAACCTGGAGGAAATTTCCAGAACCCCACTCAGTGCCGTCGGTGCCAAAAGTGGGGTCATGGTACAAAAAATTGTTGCATGGATGCTAAATGCATGATTTGCGGAGGTTCTTCTCACGCTAAGGACGTCTGTCTAGTCAAGGAAGATACCACCAAGTTTATATGCTCTAATTGCGGGGCTAATCAAAAGTCAAATTTTTGGGATTGCCCTTCACGCAAAAGAGTCATTGAGGCTCGTGCCAGGCAGATGAAAGATAATATCCGTTACGATAACGGTCGTTTTCGGAATTTGCCTGGTAGAGTATCGAACAATGGTCATTTTTCAGTTAACGATCGCTTGATCATGAATCATATCCATCAGGAAGATCATAATCATGCTCATTCACAAACTTATTTTATTCCGTCGGGTAGCCGTTCGAATCTTTTAATTTCGAATGTATCTACCCACGGAAAATCCTTTGCCGATATCGTAGCAGGTAATTGGAACTCCTCCCCTATCCGTACTATGAGTACCCATTCTATTTGTTTCAAATCAAATGAAAAAAACCCTACCGCCACAGGTAACTCCTACTCCGCCTCTTCGTCTATTGAAAATTCTAATGGGAAATCATCAGATAATGTACCCACTTCAAGTGATATGTCTGCTTCTGATTTCAATTTTATAACTGAACAATTGAATCTAATGATTGATGCAATGTTCAAAGCCACCACTATGACTGAAGCAATCCAAGTTGGTGTAAAATTTACTATTCAAATTGTTATTGGATTACGTTTTACTAATGGATCCAAATAATAATTTAAATATTTTAAATTGGAATGCTCGTTCTCTGAATGGAAAAGAGGACGAGCTGTTTAATTTTCTTACAGTTAATAACGTGCATATATCAGTTATTACTGAAACGTATTTGAAACCTGGATCTAAACTCAAAAGAGATCCTAACTTTTTTGTTTATCGTAATGATCAACTTGATGGAGCATGTGGGGGAGTTGCAATCATCATAGACGTATGAAACATCAACTGTTTTCGTCATTTGAAACTAAAGTTTTTGAAACTTTAGGTGTTTCAGTTGAAAGCAGCCTATTTGCCTTTTCAATGCTCTGGACAGCAAGTTAATTTGCTCCAAACTGACTTGCGAAAATTGACTCGCAATAAGTCAAAATGTTTTTGTCATTGGTGACTTTAATGCCAAACATCGGTCATGGAATAATTCTCAAAGTAATTCCAACGGCAGAATTTCATTTGATGAGTGCTCTTCAGGATATTTCTCAATTCAATACCCTGATAGCCCTACATGTTTTTCCTCTTCTAGAAATCCATCTACGATTGATTTGATCTTAACCGACTCTAGTCATCTTTGTAGCCAATTACTCATGCTGATTTTGATTCTGATCATGTCCCTGTTAAATTTCAAATATCCCATGAAGCGATTCTCAATCCTATCAGCTCGACTTTCAATTATTTTCGAGCCGACTGGAATATATATGAAACATATATTGACTCTAATCTCAATTTTAACATTTAATTACAAACTAAACTTGATATTGACAATGCTCTTGAAACTTTAACACCATTGTTGAAGCCAGGAGCATTGCAATTCCAAAATGTGAAGTAAAATTTGAATCCGTGATTATAGACGATGATCCGCTTAAAAACGTGAGGAGAAGGCAATTTCAACGCACTCGCGATCCTGCTATGAAAATTATATGGCAGGATTTGCAGAAAGAAATCAAGAAACGTTTTGCTCAATTAAGAAACAAAAATTTTGAAAATAAGATTTCTCAATTAGACTTTAGCTCTAAGCCCTTTTGGAAATTATTTAAAATTTTGAAAAAAAAACTTCAGAAGCCAATACCGGCATTGAAAGAGGAAAACAAATTATTACTAACTAATTGCGAAAAAGCTCAAAAACTTGCTACGCAGTTTGAAAACGTGCACAATTTTAATTTAAGACTTACTAGTCCAATTGAAAATCAAGTTACTCAGGATTTCGAAAATATTCTAAATCAAGAGAACGTTTTCGAAAATGCCTGGAAGACTGATTTGGAAGAAGTGAGAACTATTATTAAAAAATCAAAAATATGAAAGCTCCTGGTGATGATGAATTTTCTACATCCTCATCAAGAAACTTCCAGAAAGTAGCTTATCATTTTTAGTTGATATATTTAACAAATGTTTTCAATTAGCATATTTTCCTGACAAATGGAAAAATGCTAAGGTTGTTCCAATTTTAAAACCAGACAAAAATCCTTCAGAAGCTTCTAGCTATCGTCCAATCAGTTTGCTTTCCTCCATCAGTAAACTTTTTGAAAAGGTCATTTTGAACATTTGAATTTTCTACATCCTCATCAAGAAACTTCCAGAAAGTAGCTTATCATTTTTAGTTGATATATTTAACAAATGTTTTCAATTAGAATATTTTCCTGACAAATGGAAAAATGCTAAGGTTGTTCCAATTTTAAAACCAGACAAAAATCCTGCAGAAGCTTCTAGCTATCGTCCAATCAGTTTGCTTTCCTCCATCAGTAAACTTTTTGAAAAGGTCATTTTGAACATCCTGCAGATGGCCCACATCAACGAAAATTCAATTTTTGCCAATGAACAGTTCGGATTCCGCCATGGACATTCGACCACTCACCAAATCTTACGTGTAACAAATTTGATCCGTTCCAACAAATCTGAAGGCTGTTCTACTGGTCTTACTCTTCTAGACATAGACAAAGCATTCGACAGTGTTTGGTATGAAGGTTTGATCGTAAAATTAAAAAACTTTAACCTTCCAACATACATTGTTAGAATAATTCAAAGTTCTCTGTCAAATCGTACACTTCAGGTTAATTATCAGAACTCCAGATCTGAAAGACTTCCTGTAAGAGCTGGTGTTCCTCAAGGCAGCATTTTGGGACCAATATTTTACAATATTTTCACATCTGACTTACCTTAATTTTCTTCAGGGATATCAAAAATCTTTGTTTGCGGATGACACAGGCCTCTCCGCCAAAGGACGAACCCTGCGTGTCATCTGTAGTCGATTGCAAAAAAGTTTGGATATTTTTTCTTCGTACTTGCAAAAATGGAAGATTTCTCCTAATGCTTCCAAAACTCAACTAATAATATTCCCACATAAACCAAAAGCTCTTTATTTGAAACCTTCAAGTAGACATGTTGTCACGATGAGAGGGGTTCCAATAAATTGGTCAGATGAAGTTAAGTATCTAGGGCTCATGCTAGATAAGAATTTAACTTTCAAAAATCACATTGAGGGCATTCAAGCCAAATGTAATAAATATGTAAAATGTCTCTTATTAATAGAAAATCAAAACTTTGTCTTATGAACAAGCTTTTGATATTCAAACAAATTTTCAGGCCAGCCATGTTGTATGCTGTACCAATATGGACTAGGTGTTATAATACCAGGAAAAAAGCTCTGCAGAGAATTCAAAATAAAATTTTAAAAATGATTCTGAGGCTTCCTCCCTGGTATAGTACCAATGAATTACATAGAATATCCAATGTTGATACATTGGAACAAATGTCAAATAAAATAATTAATAATTTCAGGCAAAAATCGTTACAATCTTCTATTGCCACGATTAATGCGTTATATGTTTTGGTTAAGTTAGGTTAAGTTCCATGGAATCATGGTAAAAGTAGATCTATTTTGGGTGTATATGAAATTTTCACGAAACGCAACGCGAGACAAGTCATAACACTTATAGTTCTCACTATTGTCGATAGATTATAAACACCACACATATACGTATTTTTGGTTGGATTGGAGAACATTATTAAAAATAAGTTTCTCTAAATCCCATACGAGTACGAAGCTTCCAATTCTACCTAAATGCATAATCTGATTGAATTAAATAATATCAATACACCAATCATTGAAAATTTCAGTTTCAATCACGTCCACATTGCAAGCAAATGTTGACACACTTTTAATTGTTGTGCTCATCCTCTACAAACAAACGGTTTGCTCGTTCAGAGCGCCAGGATGTAAGCGGATCTCACTGAACAGGAAACAGCAAGGGATGCAGATTGCAAAAATATTTGTTGAACACATGCAAAAATAGTCATCAACAGTTGTGAGTTTGTTTTTTTTTCTGCTGACGAGAGGGTGTTAAAATATAAATGTTAGTTTAAATGGAAATTTATGTTCACCTCATGGGATTTCATTCGTTGCGTTTCCTATTTTATTCCTCGCGGAAACAGATGAAACGTGGGTCGTAATTGTTACAGTGTTGCTTTTCGTTGAACTGACTACGTTGTACACCGTGAAAGATGTTTCTTTACGAATTTGTTCGAAAGAAAAGTATATATCCCACACGGAATGAATCCTCCGGCTGCTCTCCAAAGTGATGGTTGTATGTTGCAACAATGTCTCATAGAAATTTTAATTTATTTTAAAAAGTAGTTTCATATGCAAAGACGACGAGCATCACGAAAATGTTACGTACCCGAGCCGTAATGTGTAAGGAAAAAGATGAAAGCTTCTTGACGGAAGGAGAGAATTGATAAGTGGAAGTAGCACTTCTACGAACACCTGAATGTCTCAGAGCGCATAGTAACAGCAGCTCGAATGAAAGAAAAAAAAACTCAAGCTCGCACTGATCAGCGAATATTTAACGTATTTCAATATTTTTTGTCAGTATATTTGTACATATACAGCCATTCCACGAAAAACCGAATTCCGTGAAAATTTGCTATTTTGTTCCTTATCTGAAATAAGGATACACGTGTTTTTGGATTTTTTAATTAGAGTGACCATTTCCGAAATAGGGTGACCAGAAAAATCGCGATTTTGCAAAATTTTTATTTTTTAAAAAATTATAACTTTTGAACCGCTTGACCAATTTTTAATTTTCTTGGACAAAATGGAAACTAAAAATTTTTACTTTTCAAGAAAAATACAAAATTTCACAAAAATTGTTTTTTACATGAAAAAATATCAAAATTTTCCGTTTTTTTTTGTGTTAGTCTTGGGACCAAAGGGGCTATTGCTGTTCTCATTTTCTTGTTTTTGAGCAAATTTTTATATATTTTTACGAAAATTTTTTTTTTCCAGGGTTCTATATTTTATGAAAAGTTGAAATAAACTTTCATTCCGTAAAAAAAGATTGAAAATCGGTTGAGCAGTTCAAAAGTTATGATATTTTCAAATTAAAAATCTGATGCACTGAGACCTACAGTGTGTGCCGATAAAAAGTGACTAATTTTTTATTTTCAAAAAAATATATTTCAAAAACTAGAAAACATACATCGCTGAAAGTATACGAAATATTGATTATTCCATAAAGATTGAACTATTGTTCCACCTTACTCCTTGCCAAACACTACGTTAACCAATGAATACCTTTTGCAAGGGTAGTTATAGACACTGTAGTGATGTAATAATCAGTTATTTGGCTGGACACATATCTTCAAAACCAATACGAGATTTTATCAATTTGAACTGATTAAAATGTTGCAAAAGTTCGACCTTAGTGGAATTATCAATATTTACAGAAAAACTATAACAGTTGAACATAAATAGATAACATACAGTGGACATTCAGCACCTTTGCTAAAATTTCGCTGAACTGACTTGTGTCAAGACATTTGCGCATTTTAATTTATATCATTTTTGGAATTCATTGTCTTAAATAACTTTTTTTTTTATGCAAGAGTTCAAAACTAATGTGGGGCAAAAGTTCGGATTTTAAACACAAAATATCTATACTTTTGTGAAAGGAACACCGTCTACCAGCCATAAAGTTATGCTTTCTTAAAAATACACATCAGAAATTTGCCCAAAAAGGGATTAAATGTAATATACTCAAAAATAACAGTTCTCACAAAACTGTTTTCAGTTTTCACACAAAACACAACACTGACTTTTTTTTCGCGCGATGATGCATTTTTCATCAAATTCAAAGATAATGTGTATATTAGACAAACATCGAAATTTCTGGGATTCAACCAGTCACCTAGTCCTAATTGCAATACTAAAACAAACTACCAGCCAAATTCTCATCGAATTTGGAGAAGATTAGGAGGTGCCTCAAGTCGAACTTGTGTTTTTTGGCTTTTTTTTACATTCAAAAATTTCTAACGAGAATTTGGAAAAACGAAAATCAAAATAAATACCACCAGTTGAACGTATTATTAGTACAGTTGACTCTCCCTTACTCGATATTCCGTATCTCGATATCGAGTTAGAGAACCATAGTCAAAGTTGGTTTTCATGGCTAACTCGATGGTCCCTTGCATCGGATTTGCACCGGTTATGTGTTCTGTAACTCGATACCTCCCTAACTCAATATCGAGTTAGGGAGAGTTGACTGTACTTTACAAATTTGGAGAACAGTGTATGCCAATTGGAGATGGTTTCGACTTTCTTCTTCTTCTTTCTGGCGTTACGTCCCAACTGGGTTAAAGCCTGCTTCTCAGATTAGTGTTCTTAAGAGCACTCCCACAGTTTTTAACTGAGAGCTTTCTTTGCCGATTGACCATTTTTGCATGTGTATATCGTGTGGCAGGTACGATGATACTATATGCCCTGGGATTCGAGAAAATTTCCTTTACGAAAAGATCCTCGACCAGCGGGATTCGAACTCACGACCCTCAGCATGGTCATGCTGAATACCTGCGCGTTTACCGCTACGGCTATCTGGGCCCCGTATCGACCTAATAAAATTAATTTCTGTTTATTAAAGTACCTGTAAAACATACATTCCTCTACAATATTTGTTCTACGAGATTCTTAACCCCATGCCTAATCATAAAAATTCAGCCGTAGTATCATTCTTTTGCCTTTTTTGAACATTATTGTAGTACATCATTTTTGTATCCGAATTACAGATAAATTGTAAAAAATCGTCGGAAATACGACATTCCTCATTTCCCGGCATTTAGAGCTGCTGCCGAATGGCGCAATTGCTGACATGTTACAAAATTGAACATAGTAGCTTTGCTTTTCAATGGACCAATGCACGAGTTCACGAATTTGACGTTTGAGCGGTGCCGAAATCACTCGTTGCCATGGTCACGTAAATATCACGGCACCGCTAAAACTTCAGATAGTGAACTCGTGCATCGGTTCATGGACCGATGCACAAGTTCACGAATTTGACGTTTGAGTGGTGCCATATTCACGGTGCCATATTTTTTTTTGGCAACACTGTTGTTGTTATTTAGCTGTAATTTTTGTCACTCCTAAATTACTGTTTTTATCCGTGTATCCGTGACATTTATTCGTTGTATTCATTGTCATCTGTGTATGGACCGATGCACACGTTCACTATGTGACGTTTGAGCGGTGCCGTGTTATTTACGTGACCATGGCAACGAGTGAATTCGGCACCGCTCAAACGTCAGATTAGTGAACTCGTGCATCGGTCCATTGACACTCGTATTGCTCAGTGCAACTGAAATTCAATAACATTAGACTCCACAACTTGTTCAATTCGTGCATTTATTTCTTGTGGAGTTGTGATAAAATTTGTTTCGTCGTATCATCAACCGCATTTGCGTACAAGAACCAGTCCAGCACAACAATATCTTCCCTGCAAGTTTTGGACCTCGACGCTGCATACCTGCAGGCGCTTCATCTTTCCTCGATCATATCGTGTTGATACTTCGTCACAAGCAAAATGCCTATGGTCTGCACTAGTTGCTCCGATGAAATCAAAGCTGATCATATTAAGATCACTTGCCAAGGATTTTGTAAGGCAGCGTTCCATGGAAACTGTAGTGGTCTATCTGTACATGCTATTGATGAAGCTGCCAAACACAGCCAACTATTCTATCTGTGCAACCCTTGTACCAAATTGATGAGTGATTTGCATCTACGTAGCACGATTCGCAGTGCGTACGAGGCCGGCCAAGAAAAGGTGTTAAGTGCGCATAATGAGATCGTCGAAAATTTGAAGCAGGAAATTATGACTGAACTGAAAAAGGAAATACGTTCTAGTGTTGCGACACTAGCTAATTCTTCATCTCGTACACCAATATCATCGAAAAGGATTGCCTCAAACGCAATTCCTAGTCGCCGCCTATTTAGCAAATCTCAAACGCATGTATTTCAGAAACAACCTATGGATTGCGGAACCGCTGAACCAATATCCCCTTCACTTGGAATAGGTGTTGTATCTATGCCCACGAGTCAACCGAAATGCTGGCTTTACCTCTCACGTATCTCTCGTGAAGTAACGACTGAACAAGTGTGCGAAATGGCAAAAAAACGTCTTGGGTCTGAGGACATCACAACTATTCGGCTAGTTGCCACTGGTCGCGACATCAACACGCTATCATTTCATCTCGTTCAAAATTGGTATCGACTGCAACTTGAAGGCCAAGGCTCTCTGCTCTTCAACATGGCCAAAACACTGAACGTCTCACCTACGGCGACAACGTCCAACATCCTCATCTGTGGAGGCGATGGCAGAATAGATGGAGTATCACCACGACGCATCGCACTAAGCAGTTTGGAGACCTCTTCACAATTTGACACAGTCCCGCCTTTTGCTGCCAGCGCTCATCTTAGTCGTCGTAGTCCTGATGTCAATTCTGTCCAAGAGGTTCTCCAGCCTGCCATTTCAGGCAAGTATTTTCATCAATTAGAACTCTCAGCTTCTGATATTACTCCAGAGTAGCAGAGACCAAACTTCGCCGAAGCTGGGATGCACTTTATATGGTACTATGGAAGCCCCTAAGCCCCCTAGTTCAGTCGAGCCCGTAGAAAAATTCAACCTCCATCAGCATTCCTGCCTTCAAAGTCATCCCGGTCCTGAATCTAGGGTCGGCAATGGGGTCTTCCAAACCGCTCCCATCGGCAAGTACCCGACGCTGAACAATTGTGCCTCTCCTCATGACATTCTCATTCGCAGCCCTATATCCGGCGGCGGAGTTCTGCTAGCCATCCGTTCCTGCTTCAAGTCACGCCAGATGTTCATTCCGGAAATTAATGTCATCGAGCAGCTATGGGTCTCAGTGTTACTCTCCGAAGCAAAAACTTTCATTTGCGTCGTCTATTTTCCACCCGATCGTGTCAACGACGTTAACCTCATGGAAAAACATGTCGAATCGATTAATTTGATCATAGGTCAGATGCCCCCAAATGACAACATTATCATTGTCGGCGATTTCAATCTTCGTTTTGTAAACTGGAATTGAAATGCCCAAGGATTTTATTATCCCGATGTCGCCCATTCTAGTGGAACGGTTTCGTCTGGATGCCTGCTGGATGGCTACAGAACTGCTTGTCTCAGACAACTGAATGGTGTTAAAAACGACAACGGACGCACGTTGGATTTATGCTTCGTTAGCGATGAAATGTGCGCTCATTGCAATATCACACGAGCTCCATCTATGTTGGTTAAGGTGTGTAGGCATCACCCTCCTCTACAACTTTCGATAAAGACCAATACTAAATTTACCTTCGAGGATGCGGAAGTTAGTACTTTTTTCTATGATTTCGGTAGTGCCGATTTTGATAGTATGAACTCGTTTCTAATGAATGTACATTGGGCTGAAGTACTTCGCGATTGTGATGCCGATCGGTCTGCCTCAATAGTTAGCAATATTTTGCTCTACGCCATTGACCAGTATGTACCAAAAAAGCTTAACCGAGTAATAGCTCACCCTGCCTGGTCGAACTCGCACCTTAAACGTCTTAAAAGGGAAAAACGGAAAGCTTTGAGAAAATTCAGCAAACATAAAACTCCATCATCCAGGCACGGTATTTACGAGCAAATCAACACTATAAGCGATTGAATTGGAAACTATTTCTTGCTCACCAAGAACGCCTACAGAGACGCTTGAAATCAAACCCTAAAAGTTTCTGGCGGTATGTTAGCGATCAACGCAAGGAGACTAGACTCCCCCGTTCAATGACCAACGGAATGTTGGAAGCCTCTTCCACTGAAGAAATTGCCGAACTCTTTCTTGTGCAATTCAGCAACGTTTTTTCCAATCCATCGACTAGTAGCCGAGACATAATGGATGCAGCTGCTAGCGTACCAGCTTATTCGGCTGTAGGACCTCATCACTTGATAACTGATGAGATGATTCTTTTCAATTGATCACTCAAAGGGGTTTTTCCCTCTTCCAAATTTTAGTGAAAATAAATAAATAAATAAATAATAATAACTGATGAGATGGTTTTGTCTGCTGCGAAGCGCTTAAAAAAATCTACCGGCTGTGGCCCCGACGGTATTCCCTCTGTCGACCTCAAACAATGTATTAATGCAATTTCTTATCCTTTGACGTTGATTTTCAACTCATCGCTGGAATTGGATTGTTCCCCAGCTGTTGGAACGAATCTTTCGCCAAGTTTGACTGGGAATAAGTGATAGTCTGCAAACCTGGTTGCGATCGTATCTAACAGGACGCACTATGTGCGTAAAGATTGGAGATCATCGTTCCGCATCGTTTCGTGTTACATCCGGAGTACCGCAATTCAGTCATCTTGGGCCGTTTCTCTTCCTGCTCTACATGAAAGACATTAAGTGTCAAAAAAAATCTTACGCAGATGACCTCAAATTGTACTGTGTAATTACAAAACCAAGTGACGCCCTATTTCTGCAACAGCAACTAGAAGTGTTTGCAAACTGGTGCGAGAAAAACAGAATGGTTCTCAATGCTTCCAAATGCTCTGTTTGGCAGTAAACGTTCAATGTATCTCCACGAATATACTTTGGCCGGTGCAGCGGTAAAGCGTGAAAATGCTGTGAAGAATCTCGGAGTAATCTTGGACTCCAAGCTGACGTATAAAGAGCATGTATCCTACATCGTATCGAAGGCGTCATCTCAACTAGGCTTTCTATTTCGTTTTGGCAAACACTTCCAGGACATTTATTGTTTGAAAGCCTTGTATTGTGCCTGGGTGCGTTCTACGTTGGAGTACTCGGCCGTAGTGTGGGCACCGTTCTACCAAAACGGTATGCGTAGAATAGAGGGTGTGCAGCGAAAATTTGTACGTTACGTGCTTCGTAATTTACCGTAGATTACGATCGTAATAATCTACCCAGCTACGTTGACCGCTGTAAATTGATACACCTTGACCTCTTGAGTGTTAGACGTGACGTAGCTAAAGCCTGCTTCGTCAGTGACCTCCTTAATTTGCACGTCGATTGTCCGGAGCTTCTGAGTCAACTGAACGTGAATATTAGAAGACGAGCACTACGTTCGAATGATTTTCTGCAAATCGACAGATCGAGGACAAACTACGGCATGAATGATCCCGTGAAAAGTATGTGTCGTGTTTTTGTTGCCTGTTTCGAGGGCTTTGAATTTGGTTTAAGTAGAAATAGATTAAGACACAATTTTTTGAGTGTGCTTTCTGTGTAATGTTAGATTTTTGTGTTTTATAATCTAAGTTTTGTCATTTGGGAGTTTAAAACCTGTTGACGTACAAAAATATAAATAAATAAACAAAAACTGTAGAGGAATGTATGTTTTACAGGTACTTTAATGAACAGAAATCTATTTTATTAGGTCGAAACAATCTCCAATTGGCATACACTGTTCTCAAAAGTTGTAAAGTACTAATAACACGTTCAACTGGTGGTATTCATTTTAATTTTCGTTTTTCCAAATTCTCGTTAGAAATTTTTGAATGTAAAAATAAAAGCCAAAAAACACAAATTCGACATGAGGCACCTCCTAATCTTCTCCAAATTGGATGAAAATTTGGCTGGTAGTTTGTTTTAGTATTGCAGTATTGCCTAGTCCTAGGGGGTGACTGGTTGAATCCCAGAAATTTCGATGTTTGTGAAATGGTCTAATGTATATTTTATGCAATTTACAAATTCTCCTATGGCTAATGGCTCTAACGAACTTTTGCCTCGCTGATGCGAACTTTTGTCCCACTATGGATCGAAATTGGTTTCCAAAAATTTATTTGAAAACTATACACCTTCAAGCATTCTTACGATAAATTCAGCTACGCCTTACACAAAAAATCTTTTAATTTTTATATCTGTTCTATTAAATTAAAGAAAAGTTCTAACAGTGCAACATAATAGCCCGGGTTTCTTTGGCCCGTTTGTGTCTTACTTTTCAAAAGCTTGAAAATTTTGTATCAGTCTGACGAGTGCCTATGAATACAGCGTGGAATCGATCTACCATTTCATGCTGAAGAACATTGGCTGTAGGAAGCGATTTTCTCATGATATTAAGTCTGCCATTTTTTGGCTCGTGTAAGAGATTGTTGCGCTCTACGGGTGATCCGGGGGCAAGAAAATGTTCTCGGACGAAGCAGCCGAAGGAACAACATTCCCTTCTATATAGCAGCAGGAGTGTGTCTGAAGTATGCATGAAATTTAAATGAGCAGACTGAGACTGGAAAAGGCGCTGCTGGGGTCGAATCCTGTTATAGCTATCACTTTGTTGACTGTGGCGGGTTGAGAGGTGACCGAATTGATGTAGGCATAAAATTAAAAGACGATATTTCGTGGAAAGGTGATGAGAGTTGAAAGTGAACCAGAGTTCTTGCGATTTTTTCTGTTGTTTCCTTGCTTCCTGCTTTCTGGAAACATGTTACCTTATACTTACTTACTTATAATATTGAGGGCAACAATTATGATACTGTTGGTTTGAGGTATTGAGATATAATATGATTGAGTGTTAGATACAACCTTCTGGTAACTGAAATGCAGTTGAATTAGTGTTTAACATTAACATAAGGTTTTTTATTCTATGCCATTTATGTATTATTTCCCAAATATTGACAAGTGTACAAAGGTGGTGTGCAATATGTAATTGGCAATCTATCCCAGTTTTTGTTTCGAGATCATTATTGTTTAATTACAAAAACAAAAATCAGTTTACAATAATCAATGAGCCCTTGTTATTGATTTATCTAAACTATTTATATACAACTTTTCTGATAACCTGGTGAGCACAAACATAGACTTATGTGATATTTTTTATATTCCACAGGGCTTATTTTTGATTTTCCACTGTAATTACACGAGGATCACTTGAACCAGAAAGGTAAGATTCTTTAATACTATTTCTAGAGTATCACTTTTGAAACAATATTTTCTCAAAGATAAGTAGTTGCAACTCACCAGAAACTACGTAAACCTATTGTACAAATTACTCTGTAATCAAGATTAAAGCGATTTCAGCCAAAGACTGCACAGACCGTGTTTTCCTAACAGTAGACAAAAAAACACATAAACACTCAGTTGAATAGTTTTTTCGTTTGACAAAATATATGACGGCACTAATCAAAAATATATGGCTGCGCGACGAAGAATATCTAGGAACATTTGGGACCTTTCTTAGCCGAGTGGAGACCGCAGCTACAAAGCTATGCTAAAGGTCTCTGGGTTCGATTCCCGATTGGTCCAGGATCTTCTTGTAATGTAAATTTCTTTGACTTCTTTGGGAATAGAGTATTATCGTATTTGCCACACGATATACGAATGCGAAAATGGCAACTTTGGCAAAGAAAGCTGTCAGCTAATAACTGTGGAAGTGCTCATTGAACACTAAGCTGAGAATCAGGCTCTGTCCCAGTGAGGACGGTTATGCCAAGAAGAAGATGAAGAATATACTTGAAAATCTGTTTTTCACAACATTCATGCATGAAGAACATAAAAGATGTCATAATTATGGAATCTAGGCGAAAAAAATGGAATTTGGTTCAAAAACACCGTGAAAAAGGCTAGTGTCCGGCTTTCAAATCTTTACAGAAGTTTATCGAGCCAGAAATGAAAAGACTGTTCAACAAAAATATTTAGAATTCCTCTTTCAATGTCAATTTTAATATTTGTTCACTTAAAAAAGTAGGAAATTTTCAATCCAAAGGACATACGATTGGAAGTAAGGACATGTCCTCCCAAAGAATACCACCTGGTAAGCCTAGACGGGAGTGAAGTGGACTAAAATGATATCACATGTTTGTTCGTGTAAAGCAGAACGCTGAAATTGAAAATATATAGTTCCATATTGGTCTTGCTTAATCTTAATCTTAAATGCATGATTCTGAATCGTTGTAGATGGGGCGGAATATCTCTGCTGTTGTTGTGTCATATTTTTTCTATACTCGAAAGACCTTCCTACCCGATAAAAGTTGGGCCATGTGTGTACGGTAGCCAGGAGCCAGAAACCCATATCGATGTGAGATGTAAGCAATCGCATTTGAATACAGTTGGTTGCTGGTTTCGGATCGAGTGCTCCTATGGAATCAAGAAACTCCTTACTGTTCGAATAACTTCAAGAAGATGAGACATGAAATTGAAAAAGAAGGAATATTATTTCCTTTTGGTTCGACATACATGGTGTAACGGCACTTGAGGTGATAGAAATACGAATTCTCTATGCGAAACGAAAGCAAAATTACAGAAACGCATTTTACCCGAGCTGCTTTGGGACAACTGCTGGAGCAAATACTTGTTCCGGGAATAGCAGTTTTTTTTTCATTCTGGTGGGGTTCAGTCAAAAAAAAAATGAATATAAAATGAAATGAAAACGAAATTGTGTCATGTTTTATTCCAGGGCATAGGTTAGGTTCTCTGAGAGTCCAACTGATGGTTCTCGTTCTGTAATCAGCATTGAGCCTTATTAGTTTTACAAATTCATTGATATGGTGTTTGTTTCTTCCGCTTCGAACGAAAATGGAGCATGAAATTGTAGTAAAACAAACTTACAAACTAATTCAAAATGTTTTTTTTTCAAGTTTGTGCTTCCTCTTGTTGTGGCAAGAAGTTTGTCCGTAAATGGAAGTATATACTTGTGTACTTATTCCACATACAAAATATGCGTCCGTTTCCGTTGTTCGGCTTTATTCACTCGCCAAATTCGTTCGGATTGTGATTTGGATTGTTTTGGAAATGTTTTTTTTTCAAGTTTGTGCTTCCTCTTGTTGTGGCAAGAAGTTTGTCCGTAAATGGAAGTATATACTTGTGTACTTATTCCACATACAAAATATGCGTCCGTTTCCGTTGTTCGGCTTTATTCACTCGCCAAATTCGTTCGGATTGTGATTTGGATTGTAGATGCGACCATGGCTGGTTCAGACGTTCTGATAGAGAAAAGTTAATCCCAGTTGGACTGTTCCATTGGATGAACAGATGTGTTCGCCTGGGGTCTTTCTTATCTCAGCAGTAAGCTGCAGGACTACAATAGTACAATACAAGACCACTTTGTAAGCGCCTCGGTGCCCCGACAGACCGTTATTATGTAAAAAAGTTGTCCATCAAATCTGAGTACACAGCTTGATTCCATAGCTTGATAGAGTGGAAGTCCTAGTGACGTTGATACTTAAGTAGTACTTATTGGGGATTTGTTTGAAGTTGTTAAAAACTTTGTTAATCTTCGAAGACTTTTGACATATGACAATCATGTTTTCCGTGTAGTTATAATCATGTTATGGCTGAGAATGTTGAACATGATATTTTTACATAAAGTGCTAATGGCAATACTCGGTGGAAAACTAGACGTAAACAACAAAAGTAATACAAGATGTACCAAGGAGCAAATTTGATTAAGCAAAATATATACGGCAGATTTTGGTGGGCTGGTCACTTAGTGTGAAATTCAAAAAATAAGCTATTGATTAATAATATTCACTATTGAATGCTTCACGTTTATCAAACATAAAATCAATTTAATTTTAAAATTTTTATTTCTAAGATTTAATTTAATTTAACTAAGCTTACTAATTTGAGCCATGTAAAACATACTTAAGCTACTTCGGTAAGTTAAGTCAGTTGTAAATATTTCTAATTATTACAACGGTCACAGTTATATACTAGCCCAGAACAGTTTGGCCAACTTTTTGAACGTTTTCGTAGTTTTTATTTTGGTGCTATTGCAAAATTTTAATAGGGATTATATTGAATTTTTACGTCAAAAACTTCAAATCAAGATTTCTCGAGATTCCTCCTAGGGATTTTTTAAATAATTGGCCCAAATGTGCAGAATGACCTCAGGACTCTGTACTTAGATTTGATGGACATTTTGTTTACATAATAACGGTCTGTCGGGGCACCGTGGCCTGGGTTGGATTTCCGGACTGGTACGATATGTTTTCAAGTTGAAAATTTTTCCGACTAGACTAACATTCGAAAACACTTTATGTTACAAAATTCATGAATCGATGTTAAAGTTGGAGTTTTCATTCCAAGGAACAATTTGAGTTTCATGAATTACTTCCAGAGTGCTATAAACCAACGCCTGTAAAACCATGGTCAAGGTACTTTTGCCTTCATAGCATCCACCAAAATCTCTTGCAGAGTAGAACTTGACTAGTTGGGTCACTCTAGAAGAGATTAATAAAGCAATATAGTATTTATGATAGCAGATGAATGCTACTTATATTAGAAAATGATTTTATCGTAGCGTTTCATGATTTACGAAAATGAAATGATCTTGACAGTACACGGAGACGGAATTCAACTCAATTTTGGGTTGTTTCAACGCAATTCCGTAGTTGAGCCCAATAACTCAATTTTGGCTAAATTTCCAAGGTCCCCACTAGGTAGTTTGGCTTTGATTCCATTAGAAAAATATACTCAATTTTGGGTTGATTTAACGCAAAATTGAGTTCTTTCGACCCAAACATGAGAAAAGTTGCATTTACCCAAATTTGGCTTATTGGGCCAAAGTACCCCCATTGGGTAGATGCAGCTCTCTCTATTTTTGACAACATTCGTGTGGGAGAAAGAGAAAACCGAGTGCTTTGGGTTGAAACTATAATCGATATACTTAATTTTGGGTAAAGTAAACTCAAAAATTAAGTAAAAATATTTCTCCGTGTAGAGTTTTCAAATTTCCCGGGATTTGATTTCCCGGGAAACGGGAAATAAAATTACCATTTCCCGAGAAATCCCGGGATCCCGGGAAATGCTGAAAAACGTCAAAATAAAGCAAATTTGGTGGATTTTTATTTTTCAAATTATTCGTATTTCGTGTAGGGTCGGTGTTCCCTTAGTAGACAGTCCCCTATAGTGGCACTAGTAGCTTTTTACGGCCGTTTGGCTACAAATCGTTGCAATACATTTTTAACATGAAGCTCAGGAACAACTTACTTAAGTGCCATTGATACACAACTCGATTTTGCTAAAAAAAAATGATCGATATATAGTTTTGCCTATAATTTAAGCTTCCTTGCATCTATAGGAAACCTATTGTTCCTATAGAAGCACTACTAAGGAAAACTATTTTTCATAAAACATTAGAACTGTTTTATATCAATCAAAAGCTTTTGATCCACTTTTTAAAGCAAAAATGTAAAAATTTTGTAAAAACATGGTTTTGATTTGTATTTTGCTTTGTATTATAGGCTATAGTAGCACAAGCGACAATAAACACAATTTTCGTGTTTTTTTTTACAAAACCGTGATAAAAACTTTCAGACGTAAAAAACAATGCCACTGGCTTTATTTTCTTCGAATATTTGTTCTTATTCATGCGGCTTTAACGACCCTGTATGTATTTTATACCAGTAAATTTGTTGGTTATTTCTGTTCTTTATGAGTAATTTATTCATGTTTCTCTAAAGAAATGATAGCTTCATTTCAAACGCTAGGCTTCAGAACAACAAAGTTTATAGCATTAAGCAAAAGTCCTCGTGGAGTTTATTCTTGATCCATTTAGAGTCTTTATATTAAAAATTGTGACTGTTACATCTATGAAAACTTTATAAGCCTACTGAATTCATAGAAAAGATTCCTTGAAAAATTCCTTTATTTTATATAGCAAAATTCGTCAAAAACCGATATCTATTTAATGAACAACTAACTCATTACAAAAAAAAATCAGCATCGAAATGTAAATGGTGCGATGGTTTTTGTTTGAAAATAGATATTAATTTCTTTTTTTATAAAGCTTCCCGGGAAATATGAAAATTCCGGGAAATACGGGAATCCCGGGAAACAGAAAATCATTTCCCGGGAAACGGGAATCCCGGAAAATCTCAATTCCTGGGAAATGTTCCCGGGAATGAAAACTCTACTTGACAGACAGTACAAAACGCCCAACTTCATTCACATGATTGAGGCTTTTTCACACGTTTATATGGTTAGGGGGAGATCCACGACTATCGGACACCTAAGCCGCTAGAATCCTTATTCAAAAACTATTCATTTTATGCGGTCTTGGTGATCATTTATGATAAATATTATCATTTTTGTAGCGTATCAGGTATCAGGTATCAGAAGGCCGGCTCCAAAGGCACGTTCCCCACCAGTTGGAAGATTTGTGCCATCGCCATATTTGAGCCTATTTCATCATCTACCCGATGGGAGAGGAAAGGGAAGGGAAAGATGGGAGGAAATAGGAGTGGGGTCCCTTGAAGATGGAAGATCGCATTAGCGAAATGAGAGCATGTAGCTCCATACCACAATGGGTTCGAACAGCGCCCTAAAAAGGGCACTGCAAAACGCATGAGCGTAAAGAGAGCCTATAGCTCATTACCACAGCGGGTTAAGAATAGCAGAATGTCCTGAAGATTCAGGCTTCTGAATTCAGTTTCACTTAATAAGTGTTTGCCAAGTAATTGGAATCACATTTGCGCAAAAACTGGACAGTTACATATCAGGTGATACGAAGTTCCATAATCGGAGTCACAACTATCACACACAAATGAGTCAGCACGCTGAATATTTGCCATGTGATAGTTGAGTCGGCAGTGGCCTGTCAACGCTCTGACCAAGAGACTGCAATTCTGATTTGACAGATTTGTTAAATACTTCGCCACCCTTGGAGATGGCTCAGTAATGTACAATTTTGTTTGACGACACGACTCCAAATTATTCCAATATTGCTTGTGCTGAGTTGCCGCCCAAGAGTTTATCTTAAGCTTCACCCAGCACTTCGAAATTGGAATAGCCGGCTCAGGACCAATGAAGTCATGCGATGCTCCATCGCGAGCTAGCTCATCAGCCAATTCATTTCCAGCGATGGAAGAATGGCCAGGTACCCATACAAGGTTTACAGAGTTGACTGAATTCAGTTCCTCAATTTGAGTTCAACATGCGATAACAAGCTTCGACCTTGAGTTGGCCGAAGCGAGAGCTTTTATAGCAGCTTGACTATCTGAACAGAAGTATATGACTTTACCCATTACGCGCTGTTGAAGTGCTGATTGCACTCCACACATAAGAGCAAATATTTCCGCCTGAAAAACGGTGCAGTTTCTACCAAGTGAGTAAAACTGATTCAGCCTTAGCTCACGAGAATATACTCCTGCACCAGCTCTACCTTCAAGAAGGGAGCCATCAGTGTAACATACTATATTGTTTGATATACTTCTTTCCAAATAGCCAGACGTCCACTCTTCCCGTGAAGGGAATTATGTGATAAATGTCCTGTAAGGAAAGTGACAAGCAACTGTGAGATCACTTGGAGCAAGGACAATTTTGTCCCAATTCACCAAAAGTGGAAACAACGAAGTGTGTGTAGATCTACGGTTCACTGGATTTTTCTCCAGTAGATCCAGTACCCATAAACGGTAAGAGCAAGAAAGTGCTTCTTGTTTAAGATATATGTGTAGTGGCGCAACGACGAAAAGGGCCTCGAGCGCTGCTGTGGGAGTTGTAGAGAACGCACCAGACATCGCCATCAAGCACATCCTTTGGAGATGGCCCAATTTTGATTGGATTGTTCTCACTTCGCCCTTTTGCCACCACACAAGACATCCATATGCCAATATTGGTCGAACAACTGTTGTGTAAATCCTTTTGATATATTTGGGTTTGAGGCCCCAAGTTTTACCAAAGGTTCGCCGGCATTGACCGAAGGCCATACAAGCTTTTTTGACTCTGAAATCAATGTGAGCTGTCCATAAAAGTTTGGAATCTAGAATGACTCCGACATACTTTACTTGATCAGTCACATTAATCTCAGTGCCAAAAAGACGTAAAGGTCGAATTCCATCGCGGTTTCGTCTTTCCGTAAAAAGAACAATAGATGTTTTGTTCGGGTTAACCGAAAGGCCATATTGGCAACACCAACTCTCGACTACCTGAAGAGCACTTTGCATCAGGTCAAATAGGGTGCTTATGCACATACCAACTATCAGAGCTAGATAGTCGTCGACAAATCCATATGTTGGAAAACCGCTATTATTGAGTTGCCTCAATAGCGTATCTGCTACGAGATTCCACAAAAGTGGTGACAAGACTCCCCCTTGGGGGCATCCGCAAACACTCAATTTTCGAATCGCTGCTTGACGCAATGTCGAGAAGAGATGTCGGTTTTTGAGCATTTGATGAATCCAATTTGTAATCATTGTAGGTAGCCCATGGTTTCGTGCTGCTTCCAATAAGGCGTCGAAAGACACGTTATCAAAGGCACCCTCAATATCCAAGAAAACACCCAAGCAGGATTGATTCTGAGCGAATGCTTTCTCGATATCGTATACAACTTTGTGTAAAAGAGTCACAGTGGACTTTCCAGATTGGTAAGCATGTTGATTCACATGAAGAGGCATGTTTGCCAAATAAACATCACGGATGTAATGATCGATAATGCGTTCCAGACATTTCAGAAGAAAAGAGGTCAGACTTATTGGTCTAAAACTCTTCGCTTCTTCATACGACGCACGTCCTCCTTTCGGGATAAACTTTACAGTAATATCACGCCAGGATCTGGGAATATACCCGGTAGCAAAACTGCTTACAAGTAGCTTTTTCAAAACATGTTTGATAAACTCAAACCCCTTTTGGAGCAGAACAGGATAAATCCCATCCGCTCCTGGAGATTTGAAAGGAGCAAAACTATTAAGTGCCCATTGAATCGATTCAGTAGTTACGATACTGCGAGCCGAGGCCAGAGACTCGTAACTACATGAAAAGACATTTGGTTCATCCGTAGATGCTATGTCCACACATCCGGGGAAGTGTGTATTGAACAAACATTCTAAAACTTCTTCATCGGAAGAAGTAAAGTTACCATTAGGTAAGCGAATTTCGTTCACTTGGAAATCCTTAGATTTTGCAAGGATTTTGTTCAGCCGACTGACTTCACTCAAACTGGAAACATTTGTACAAAGGTTTTTCCAGCCGGATCGTTCAGCAGAACGAAGAGCCTTCTTGTAAGCCTTGCGAGCCGACTTGATCGACTCTGATCCAGCTGAACGGCGTCTTTTCCAACTTCTTCTACATTGTTTCCTGAGTCTAGTCAGATCGGAACTCCACCATGGGACTTACCTCTTGTAGTCTTTACAGACCGCAGAGGACATGCTTCTTCAAAAGCTTCCATAATGAAGGATTTTGTAGAATCAACGGCATCACTTGGATTTTCAATGGACGGAGAATATCCATGAAACTTGGTCGCAACCAATTCAATATAGAGTTCCCAGTTTGTTGACCGGGGATTCCTAAAACGCAAAGTCTGCGCAGTTACATTTGAATGTTCATTCATTCAAGTCTGCGCAGTTACATTTGAAATGATCTTGACAGACAGTACAAAACGCCCAACTTCATTCACATGATTGAGGCTTTTTCACACGTTTTTATGGTTAGGGGGAGATCCACGACTATCGGACACCTAAGCCGCTAGAATCCTTATTCAAAAACTATTCATTTTATGCGGTCTTGGTGATCATTTATGATAAATATTATCATTTTTGTAGCGTACAAAAATAAGTGTGAAAATATAAATATGAATTTTGAC
Organism: Aedes aegypti; assembly: GCF_002204515.2. Classification (NCBI taxonomy): domain Eukaryota; kingdom Metazoa; phylum Arthropoda; class Insecta; order Diptera; family Culicidae; genus Aedes; species Aedes aegypti. The sequence continues at coordinate 246,746,984 of NC_035109.1, forward strand.
ATTGTATTTCGATGATGTATTTCAGTACCAAATTGACCTAGCATAAAAGGTGGCTCTCAATACCGGACACGATCTGGAAATACATCGAATTCTGAAAATTTGTATATAATTGAATGTTTCTACTCCAGGCATAGTATTTTATTGTCAAGAGTAATTTGAGCTTTACTAAGTTTGCAAGTTGGTCATCAAAAAACCTCTTTCATTATGATGAAAAACAACATATTTTACATGTTATTCTGAATTTTAATTCTACTTATTTTTATTGCATCTTTGATACCATGATCGACGAAACTAGTGCGAAAACTTTAAAGGTATCATGTAACAAATCCAGCTGTCCAACGCTGGGGAACAAGAGGTGCTAGATCAAAGTTGTAGTTTGATCATATTTAGTTTAAATGGTCGGTGTTCAGACAGACCGGACTAGACGATATTTTGGCGGCGTGAAGAAACGACTTGGAATTCATGAATTCTTATTTTTCCATTGCTATTTTGACACAAATGTATCATGATTTAGATGAGTTCCATTATTACAGCAAATAATGCTTATATTTTGTATCTCAAATGTTTGCGGTACGTTTATCTGAAACCATTAAAAAACGCTTGGTCCAGTCTGTCCGAAAAACGACCAAATATGGTACAAAATGCATTCATACTTTCAAATTGTGATTCTATTCGATCATGCTTGCGTGATCTTAACTATTTTTCCATATTCAAAATAATTACTAATTAGCCTTTAATTTAGGGCGATACAACAAATATTTTTGTTCAAAAATCCTTCTTCTTCTTGGTAACGTCCTCGCTGGGACAGAGCCTGCTTCTCAGCTTAGTGTTCTTATGAGCACTTCCACAGTTATTAACTGAGAGCTTTCTTTGCCAAAGTTGCCAATTTTCGCATTCGTATATCGTGTGGCAGGTACGATTATACTCTATGCCCAGGGAAGTCAAGGGAATTTCCATGACGAAAAGATCCTGGACCGACCGGGAATCGAACCTAGACAACTTCAGCATGCTTTGCTTTGTAGCCGCGGACTCTACAAAGAGATGCTTTCCAAAAATGGTTTCAAGCACGTATCAATAAAAGCATCTGTAACTTACCTAGTTCTAGTTCGATTGCATATTTATATCAAAGCCCATAAAGTTTCATTGCGGTTCCAAAGAACATGCGTTTCTCTTCGTGTATGACGTTCTACCTTTCTGAAACGACAAGATTTACTGCAGATGTGCTTTGCAAATAGCAATAAAGTCAAGTCTATCAAGATGTGTTCAGTAACTTTTCAAACAACCTCTTGCAACTTCTCCCAAAATCCCGATTTTAAACTTACAAACATAAGTTTGTGTTATGTTTGTGAAAGTAATTTGTTTCATTTGAGCCATCCGCAACTTGCATTCAATTTAAGTTCCCATGCCCACAACTCAAGAACCCAGTTGCGCGAAAGTTACACTAAACTACGTGTATGTAAGCTAGAAGATTTTTTTTTAATCCAGTTACAATATGGTGGAATTGAACCTTTTTTTTCTTTTTTTTTAATTTCTTTATTAGTATCAATCCAAACATTACATTCATTATTTCTTATATCTAGGTGTTATGTGTTATTAGACAACACTATTATCCTAATTTGGTAAAACAAATCTAAGATTTTATTGACATTTTGTTAACAACATATTACATTTCATTTGTCGTAGCAGTTCAGATTTTTTACAGGTGAGTTGATTTCACCTGCTTATAAGAGAAAAAAAAAACACGTTTTGAATATACTTAACCTAACTTAACCTAAACATATGACACATTTATCGTGGCAATAGAAGACTGTAACCTCAAGACGCGCATCGGCCAATCGGTTCCGGAGGACGTGAGCATCGGCTTCTTCGAGAACCAAGAGTCATTCTTCGACCGACATATCCGGACAAACTCGAGTAGGACAGATCGGAAGTATCGCACCATCATCGATCGGTCGTTGGGAACATCCGTCACACAGACGCCCAGCCGCAACGTCAAATCGCTATACAACGATACCGACGTGACAATCCCGAAGAACGTCGAGTTGCTTCTCAGTATGGGGTCAAGATTTGCGTTACCATACACGAATATGAACGAACTTCCGATCTACCACTTGATAGCGGACGTGGAGAACATCATCCAAACAAACAGCACAACCGAAGTCCAGGAACGCAACAGGTGCGCAGAAGATTGTAACGATTTCAACATTGGATATTCTATGTAACTCATTGGTACTATACCAGGAATGAAGCTTCAGAATCATTTTCAAAATTTTATTTTGAATTCTCTGCAGAGCTTTTTTCCTGGTATTACAACAGCTAGTCCATATTGGTACAGCATACAACATGGCTGGCCTGAAAATTTGTTTGAATATCAAAAGCTTGTTCTTAAGACAAAGTTTTGATTTTCTATTAATAAGGGGATAGAGACATTTTACATATTTATTACATTTGGCTTGAATGCCCTCAATGTGATTTTTGAAATTTAAATTCTTATCTAGCATGAGCCCTAGATACTTAACTTCATCTGACCAATTTATTGGAACCCCTCTCATCGTGACAACATGTCTACTTGAAGGTTTCAAATAAAGAGCTTTTGGTTTATGTGGAAATATTATTAGTTGAGTTTTGGAAGCATTAGGAGAAATCTTCCATTTTTGCAAGTATGAAGAAAAAATATCCAAACTTTTTTGCTATCGACAACAGATGACACGCAGGCTTCGTCCTTTGGCAGAGAGGCCTGTGTCATCCGCAAACAAGGATTTTTGACACCCCTGTGGTAACTCAGGTAAGTCAGATGTGAAAATATTGTATAATACTGGTCCCAAAATGCTGCCTTGAGGAACACCAGCTCTTACAGGAAGTTTTTCAGATCTGGAGTTCTGATAATTAACCTGAAGTGTACGATTTGACAGATAACTTTGAATTATTCTAACAATGTATGTTAGAAAATTAAAGTTTTTTAATTTTACGATCAAACCTTCATACCAAACACTGTTGAATGCTTTTTCTATGTCTAGAAGAGCAAGACCAGTGGAGTAGCCTTCAGATTTGTTGGAACGGATCAAATTTGTTACACGTAAAAGTTGATGAGTGGTCGAATGTCCATGGCGGAATCCAAACTGTTCATTGGCAAAAATTGAATTTTCCTTGATGTGGGCCATCATTCTGTTCAAAATAACATTTTCAAAAAGTTTACTGATGGAGGAAAGCAAACTGATTGGATGATAGCTAGAAGCTTCTGCAGGATTTTTGTCTGGTTTTAAAATTGGAATAACCTTAGCATTTTTCCATTTGTCATTGAGTTGAACCTTACTTATCATCTACACGGCGTGCCTGAAACCGTTATCAACACAAAAAATGTTTAAGAATTTTGCACCTACCATTCGAAAGATATAGTATTCAAACATCTTCTCCGTGAATTTGAAAATATTCTAACGCGGGAATCGAAAGTTATCGTGATTTGAAGGTTTTGAGCTATTTTGGAAGGGATATTCATTTACTTCAAAATATTCTTCAACGGTGTCAAAAGTGGTGAAGAAGATGTTTGGATATCACATTTTTTGAATGCTTAATGCAAAGCTGATGGTTACTAGGCTGGTTTATAAATTAACAATGATGCACCGTTGGGAAATATTTTGAAGCATGTGAAATATCCCTTCCAAAATAGCTCAAAACCTTCAAATCACAATAACTTTCGATATTATTTCGAATATTTTCAAATTTACGGAGAAGATGCTTGAATACTATATCTCTCGAATGGTAGGTGCCTAATTCTTGGACATTTTTTTTTTGCGTTTTTAACGGTTTCTGGTACACGGTACACGTCTAATAACGAACACATGGTCTAGTCTCATTTTGTTTGTTTGAATAGGGTTTCTCATGTGTTGCGCAAAAGTTTTTTTTTCGGAAACTTTAGATTATTTTAAGCGTAGTTTAATCACGCCAGTAATGAACTTGTATTCCAAAGAGTGTAGTAAAGTTGTAGGCAACAAGCTTCGATTGGGCAATGTGGTAGGGTGCCGATGCCATTAGTGGACTACATAAACTATAAAAAATCATAACAAAATAACGAAAAGCCTTAACAGAGATCTTTTGGCGTCAACAGAAAGATTTCCACCTCTACTATATGGGAAAAATATAAAAAGAGTGATAAAACTAATTTTTTGACATAAAATCGCTTGAGCCACTATTGGTGCACGTGTTCCAGTAGTTGCGCTAGTGCTCCAGTAGTAGACGTTTGGGAATGGTACAACTAATTTTAAACAAAATGGCTAATTTTTACATAGATTTTACATTTTTCCCGCGGAACAGCAACTAATGTCTTTCGAATGAAACATAACGATCATCTCTGGGGCTTTTCTTCATTTTTATTCATCCATTTTAAAAACTGCTTCCATCCGTTGATCCACTACTGGAACACGACGGCAACTACTGGTGCAAGGGAGCTAATTTTTTGCATAAACTTAATTATTTATATGACTTTTTGAAAATATAAAAAGCTGAAAATTGGCAAATCGACTAAACTAGAGGCGATCTATCCACCAAAAATAACATATGTCGTTTTCATCAAAAAATGTATATTTTATTCTATAGTCCAATCTACTGGTACATTACAACCATTGGTACCGGCACCCTAGCTTTTGTTTATTTGCTACATTCATCTAACATCATTGTCTACATGAATTAAACTTAAACTAAACAAACGCATTGGAAACAAGTAGTCGATATCTAAAAGTATGAGTACTAATCGAGAAGTCAAACAGATTGTACACACGATTGAATAAAGAACACATTACACGAATCGGCTCATTTTGACCATAATCAGTACGTCTTAAATCTAATCTAAGAAAGTCAGTGTGTCGCAAGCTACGAGAAACTACATTGATATTGATTTGCGAAAGAATATTAGGTGCATCAATATTACCTATTAGCAGTTTTTGCACAAACAATACCCTCTCAAGTTGTCGCCGCCTCTGTAATGTGTCCATTCCAAGGAGTCGATATCGGTTCTGATACGGCGGAAGAGTAGCGAGATCACGCCATGGAAGAAACCTCAACGCATAACGGATGAATCGAGACTGAACGGCTTCTATCCTAGATGTCCAAATACCGGTGAACGGACTCCAAACCACAGAAGCGTACTCGAGCACAGAGCGCACTAGAGAATAATACAGTGCACGGAGACAGTGTGGGTCTTTGAATTCACTGGAGATTCTGAATATAAAACCCAGATTTCGGTTTGCCTTGGCAACTGTGATGGAGTAATGCTCTCTAAAAAACAGTTTCGTGTCCAAATGTACACCAAGGTCCTTGATCACAGCCACTCGGTCTATAGAGCATTGGCGAAGCAACTGCTCGAAGAGATGGTGGAGTAGTAAGTAGAGGAGAAGATTACTGATCTTGATGTCGGAATTTCTATTCTCGTTTACATTTTTGTTTTCATTTTTTTGTTTTTAAGTATTTTGCAACAAATCCGCAATGTCGATAAAACTTAAATATGATGCAAACAGACTTCGCCTCTTGCGCTTTTTGCGTTGCTATTCAATGTAATTGTAAGTCATATTTTCAACAATGTACAACTGTGATTAGTTTCAAGATTGATTGAAACAAACTGTGCTGCTTGGCTGCCCACAATCAACAGAAGGCCTTTTCATAAGCAGTGTACGACAACTCGTTTGAAATCATCAGTTGGGGATGGTTCATCACGTGGTAAATATACCACAAAACGAAAGACGTATTACCTATTTCTATATCAATTGTGACAGCACATACATCTCTGCTTGTTAACTTAGAAATGAGTGTAGCAACGATAGCGCTATTTACGAGCACGCATGCACGAGGCCTGGCACGCGAGTTTGCCATTTCATGGTTTTGAAAGTAGCAAAAACTGAATCCACAAGATAAAAGTTCTCCTCACAAATGTAAGATTTTTGAACTAACGCCACTTGAGCTGTACCATTTTGCATGAGTCTACAAAGATTGATCGTTGCTGATATTTTATGCTGAAGATTGATTTAAGCTAACCTAATTGTAGCCACCACTCAAACTAGGCAGGATTCACCTTTTCGCAATATCAGCACGAAAAAGACCAACAGCGAAAAAACCAGATCGGTACCTCTTAAAAGTCGCCAACCGCGAAAAATACAGAATAAACTGTGTAAAACGCATAATGCGAAACCATAAAGGTGAAAATTTAAACTAAATAACAACGTATTAACAATCCCACCCATATATAGCCTCAGGCTTGAGACTGAAGAAGGGCAGCCGATTATCTCGGAGAAGCACAAGGTCACCTGCACCATTGCTCCGGGTAGCACTGGATGGGCACAATACTGCAGAGGGCGCCCTGGTACTCTACAGGCTCCGTTTGCGGCTAGGTTCTATTTAGAACCCCCAACCATTCATTCTTAGGACCGACCGGGAATCGAACCAAGACACCTTCAGCATGGCTTTGCTTTGTAGCCGCGGACTCTAACCACTCGGCTAAAACAGGCCCCAATTTTCAAACATCTCTACTTTTTTTAAAAGGCATGCATATATCAAGGATGTTTTAATCTACGCAAACATTTCTCTCTATAGCTTTCTTTTCTTCTAATACACCATCTTGATTGGATCATGATTTGTCATTTTTTCGATTTTGTCCGGTATTGGGTGCTGTCCGGTACCTCATTGTAACTAAAGTATATGCTTCATTATTGTATTCATTACAAAAACTTTTACCGGAAGACGACTACTAGTGGATTCTTTTAGGCTTGACAGGTAGTGGAATTCTCTTTGGAAACATTTCTACAACGCTGTGCAACTTTTTTCTACGGAAGGGGTATACTGCACGAGTTGTTTTGAAACTTCATGATTTCAACCGTTAACAAAAAACATCTTTTCTCAATTTAAGAAGCTACCTGGTAAGAGAAAGCTGCGCGCCAACTAAATAAACGATTGTACGACATTTCCCAGAATGACATTTCCCAGAACGCCATTTCACAGAATGGGACATTCCCTAGAATGGGACATTCGTACCATTTTTTTTCGGATCTTCGGTTTTGTTGCAGTTTTTCATTTATTGATTGAAGAATCTATAATCTATCTTTAAATCAATTATTCAAGAAATTAATCTTATACAGCACCACCTATTGTCGGAAATGTAGTTATATCCAATTCCATCGTAAACTGCACATTTGCACAATTTAAATTCTTATTTGTGAATACGAATTATTCGTTATTTATCGTTAATTCCTTAACGAAGTCTATCATTCATGTCAAAATCTTGTTTTGTTTACATTTGCGACAAAAGGTGTTTTCAAATGTTGGTCGAAAATACGATGCTGAAATTTACGTTAAAGAAAAACGTTTAAACTAACGTTTATTCAATACTCCGCATCATATGTTTGCGCCAGAATCTGTAAACGTAATCGAAGATATGGATCACGATTCGCTTCAGAAGCCGGAAAACAATTTTTCCATTGCTTGGTGTCACCACCATCCAAATCAACATCAACAGCAATATAGTCCCATCAAATGATCATTTTTTCGCTTGACATATTGAACTGATATCCGGCCGCTTTCCTTACGCGACCCAATCTCGATGACGATGTTTTCAATATTTGCATATATAAACGCAAACAGTGGAAAAATGGGAGCATGCCGATAGAAAATTCCTCACTCGATGATGTACAGTGCTAGATGGAAAGTAATCTTCTTCTATCTGTATAAATAAAAATGGAATGGTGTATGTATGCCACGATTGTGCTACTTTTCCCCGAATGTCGGTTCCCCGAAATCCAGTTCCCCAAATGACCCGTTTCCCCGAATGCCATTTCCCCGAATGACCCGTTTTCCCTAAAAATATAGCGGTTCGAAAAGGTGCTATAATAGTTTTCATTGGCAGGATGGTGAATTAGAAAGAACGATAAGCAATCAAAAGAAGGAGGTATTTAGTCATTCTCGACTATACACATGTTGCCAAAAATGCTGAGGACGGTAAAACTTGTAAGAACCGCCAATCAAATAAAGAAGGGTGCATATCAGATGACCAGTACGTTCACCCCCTTGAAATCTATAAAGTTATGATAAATATGAGTGCCAAAAACTTTTCGGGGAAGTGGACTATTCGGGGAAACGGGATATTCTGGGAACTGGCATTCGGGTAACTGACGTTCGGGGAAACGACATTCGGGGAACCGACATTCGGGGAAAAGTGGCACAACCGTATGCCACGGGTTACTGAATACATATAATACCATCATTGTCTCTTTTTCTAATGAGTGCGACATATTTGTATGAAGAAAAAGATTGAAGAATACTTTAAAGTAATTGAAAACAAAGTGAAAAAACTAAACCTTTTTTGTATGAGAAGTTTTCAAAGCATTATAAACAGCCTGTTTCAGAGCAACATAGCATTTTCTTGGATATTTGTTGTCAATGAGAGTAATATTTATGAATTTATTGTCTTTCAAATTATTTGATAGAATAAAAAAACTGAAAACGTAGACACTGACAAACAGACGTAACACTTTAAACATATCTCGATAAAACACAACTGTATTTGACCGATGGACCAACAGGTGGCAGTAGTGCGTAAATGCATTGCGGGTGGTGGATTTTTCACCTACCATATACTCGTTATATTGTAGTTGGTCTAGTCGAGTGTCATTCAGAACCCAAAGTTTCAAGATATGCTTGACCAAAAATCGTTTAGGGAAAAACAGGATAGAATCAGCATCATTTTTTACCCCAAAAATAACAACTTAATTGTTTTTCCATAGTTTCCGCCATTTTTTCCACAATTTCTCAAAAAACTATTCTATTTTAAAATCTGCGAATATTGATTTATCGGACGTCTGTGTTTTTAGATATTCCGATTCTCCTTGAAGACCTAAAGGTTTTTTGGGGGACGGACCTGGTGTAGTGGTTAGAACACACGCCTCTCACGCCGAGGACCTGGGATCGAATCCCATCCCCGAGATAGTCACTAAAAAATTCAGTGACGACTTCCTTCGGAAGGGAAATAAAGCCGTTGGTCCCGAGATGAACTAGCCCAGGGCTAAAAATCTCGTTAATAAGGATAGAAAAAACAAGGTTTTTTGGCCTGACAAGTGCTGTAAACATTCAACACTTTGCGCGACGTAAGTTTTGTTGCCATAGTCAGAAGTCATTTTATTTTTCTGCATTCATTCGCTACCGTCATCTCTCACACACAGCACCTGCAGTAGAATGAACATCGACAAATACAACAAAACTGTCAATTGAATGTCGTATGACACGATGACATTTGCATAAATCATAAGTTTTGCATAGAATTCAGATATATCGAATCATAATCACACATACAGTGAAAGCAAACAAAACCGTAACGTTTCCCAGCAAAGCAAAACGTCTTTTTTTATGTCGAATTTGTTTTTGAACCTAGGTTGGAACTGGCGCAACCCGTTCTGAATCACAGTTTCAACCCCAACCCGATTCAGGTTCGACCGGACTACAATTTGCTTGACGTTTGTTTGTTTATGTGTTGATCGCCGACCCAGTTCCTAAAAACGAAAACGACATTAGTTTGTTACATCCCTATCTACCGTTTGGAGGTTGAGTTCCTTAGTTTTCTGAATTATATTGTGGGACACCTGAATGATTACTGCCGTAGTTCTTTTTACAACGACACCCTTCATATAAATTTTCTTTTAACTCGGCGGAAAAAATGGAAATATTTTTTTCCCACGTATAGAACTGCACAGAGCTATCCTATTCAACCACAGTGTAAGCTCTACACTACATATTTTCCTTTCTTAGAAACTTTACTCATTGTCTTAATTAGGTCGTTTTGTCGTTTGCATAATTAACCGGTGAGGTAGAAGTTCTGTGCGACAGGTAGGTACTCGAACCAACGTAATATTTTTCCATTTGAAATGGAGCTACCAAGCCATTCCATAAAGATCAATTAAAATGAGCAACAAAACAGTCTTAGAACATTGCCGAGTGGAAAAGCTTTCTTCGCCATTCTTTTGCGCGTCGATATTGTTTGGATATGTAATGTGGAAAACGTTGTCGAAGGACGCTGAAAAGAGCCACTTCAAAACAAATAATATGAAAAACTAGGACAGTAACTGTTTCGTTTGAACATTGTTAGTTATTGCCTATTACGTGATCTCATTCAAAATCTAGCTATACAGTTAGAAAGCGCGCAGAATTGTAAATTAGGACTCACTAGTCCAATTGAAAATCAAGTTACTCAGGATTACTAAAGCATTCTCAATCAAGAAAAAGTTTTCAAAAATTCATGGAAGACTTATTTGGAAAAAGTGAGACCTATTATTAAAAAAAAAAAAAAAAATAATAAAAATGTGAAAGCCCTTGGCGATGATGAGTTTTTTTTACATCAAGAAACTTCCAGACATTTAACACATATTTTCAGTTGGCATAATATAATGACAAATAGGAAAATGTCAAATGTACCAATTTTAAAACCGAACAAAAATCAGAAGCTTCCAGCAATTATCAAATCAGCTTGCTTTCTTCCATCAGTAAACTTTTTGGATTTCGACATGGACATTCGACCACTCATTAACTTTTACGTGTAACAAATTTGATTCGTTCCAATAAATCTGAAGGCTAATCTACTGGTCTTGCTCTTCTAGACATAAAAAAGTTTTCGACAGTGTTTGGCATGGAGGCTTGATCGTAAAATTTAAAAAAACTTAAATTTTCCAGCAAACATTGGATTTCTGTCAAATCGTACACTTCAGGTCAATTATCAGAACTCCAATAATGAGCAACTTTCTACAAGAGCTCCTCAAGGCAGTATTTTGGGACTAATGGCAGTATTTTGGGACAATACTTTCACATCTGATTTACCTGAGTTATCTCAGGCATTTCAAAAATCCTTGTTTGCGGAAGACACAGGCCTTTCCGCCAAAGAACGGAGCCTGTGTGTCATCTGTAGTAGATTGCAATAAGTTTGAATACTTGTTTTTAATTATGAATCGTGGTTTACGGCTAACCAGCCGAGTGGAAGTTTAACAACTACCGAAAAGCTAAACATTACATATAATTTTCAATTGGATTAGATGGACAAATTGATGTGAAGATTAGCATAGCATAGCATAGACTGACTGTACATGTCAATGGTTGCTACTCCGTGATTGATCGGAACTGGTAATAATTGCACTGCGATCCAAATGAGTAAAGGATGGGAGTTTCCGCTTACTCTCGGAGTGCAATTTTAGCATATCTAATATTGGCGCCGGCCAAGTGCTTACAGTCAGTTGGGATAGGGAAGGAATGTTAGGGTGTAATGATTGTTGCTTCTAGAGACCGAGAATACCTCTGCATCTCCACAATCACCACGGGAAGGGTGTTTATTAGTAGAGAAGGAAAAGATCTGGGAGTCACCTTTGGTCGGTGATGCGATCCATGGATAAGGAGGAAAAATACGGTTTATACTTAAAGCTAGTTTTTAGTTTTGTCTCAAAACGTTTTTTTAGAAGATTTGAAATAAACGTCAACATCTGTAATGTCGAACCATTCAAACGAAGATTTTATTAATGGCGAAAAGAGAAATATATATGCGTATATTTTAAATTATATGAAACAGGAATAATGCCGACACTTGTAGTGAAGAACCATACATAGTTTGTTTGAAAATTACATAAAAGTATTACTGAACATTTATGCCTCAAGAAGAAAAGTCTTTGGTAGAAGTTTCAAAATAAACGTCGACATTCATAATGTCGAACGATTCAAAAAATATTTTAAGTAATGTCAAAAAGTTTCTATGTTTATTAGAATTGTTCGACACTTGTAGTGACGAACCATACAAAGTTTGATTGAATATTACAAAAAAGTAACGTTTGCATGAAAAAATGTGTTATCATAAGCATGAAACGAGCTCACCAGTTGGTAATCCATCCTCGACTGAACACGAATATCTTTTCGCACTCACACAGCGCGAACAGTAAAACTTCTCGGCGCCTCGAAAACGAACCGTCTTGCTTGGGCTTTCCAAACCACTGCCCAGCAAAACCGGGAACTGAAATCCAAACTCCCGACGTCCCGAAAATGAAGCGTCTTGTTTGGGCTTTACAAAACACTGCCCAGCAAAACCCACGAACCGAACTCCCGGTGTCCCGAAAATGAAGCGTCTTGCTTGGGCTTTCCAAAACACTGCCCAGCAAAACCCACGAACCGAAAACCGAACTCCCGGCGTCCCGAAAACGAAGCGTTTTGCTTGGGCTTTCCAAAACACTGCCCAGCAAAACCCGCGTAACGAAAACCAAGCTCAGATGGACAAATTGATGTGAAGATTTGCGAAAAAGTTACACGTCTTCTCAGTGAGAATCGAACTCACGACTCCCCGATCTCTAGTTGGGGCGCGTTACCACTACGCCATGAGAGGACTCATGAACGCAGAAGTTAACCTGAATTCGATTTCAGCTCAATAATCACGTGGTCCTTTTTCGCAAAGTGCACCTCTTTCGGAAGAATTAGATGCCCATCCAAACACAACGCTTTCTATATATATCCAATGCCTAGCCCGAGAGCGCATTGTTTTTTAGGTATAGGAATAGCACACTACACTAGCCAGCAACTGCGCTGGCTGAGGTATCTATTGTGTGGGCTTCCAATGGGTCGCGACGTTCTCAAACGATCGGTTACGGAACATGAGTCCGTTGTTCGATAAATACTTGTTTTTAATTATGAATCGTGGTTTACGGCTAACCAGCTGAGTGGAAGTTTAACAACTACCGAAAAGCTAAACATTACATATAATTTGCAATTGGTTTAGAGAAGACGTGTAACTTTTTCGCAAATCTTCACATCAATTTGTCCATCTAATCCAATTGCAAATTATATGTAATGTTTAGCTTTTCGGTAGTTGTTAAGTTTGAATATTTTTTCATCATACTTGCAAAAAAGGAAGATTTCTCCAAATTCTTCCAAAACTCAACTAATAATATTCCCACATAAAACAAAAGCTCTTTATTTGAAACCTTCAAGTAGACATGTTGTTACGATGAGAGGGGTTCCAATAAATTGGTCAGATGAAGTTAAGTATCTAGGGCTCATGCTAGATAAAAAATAACTTTCAAAAATCACATTGAGGGCATTCAAGCCAAATGTAACAATTATATTTAATGTTTTTATTCCCTTATTAATAGAAAATCAAAACTTTGTCTTAAGAACAAGCTTTTGATCTTCAAACAAATTATCAAGCCAGCCATATTGTATGCTGTACCAATATGGACTAGCTGTAATACCAGGAAGAAAGCTCTGCATAGGATTCAAAATAAAATTTTGAAAATGATTCTGAAGCTTCCTTCCTGGTATAATACTAATGAGTTACACAGAATTTCCAATGTTGAAACATTGGAACAAATGTCAAATAAAATAATTAATAATTTTAGACAAAAATCGTTGCAATCTTCTATTGCCACGATTAATGCGTTATATATTTAGGTTAAGTAAATTCAAAGCGTTTTTTTTGTTTATAAGCAACTAATCTGTAAAAATTCTGAACTGCTACGGCAACTGAAATGTAATATGTTGTTAACCAAATGTTAATAAAAGGTTAATTTTGTTTAACAAATTTAGGATGAAAGTGTTGTCTAACACAGAACACCTAGATCTATGAAATGAAATGCAATGTTTGGAATGATACTAATAAAAAAGTAAACTTTCGAAGAGTAGTGTATACCTTTTACTAAAAGAGTTTTCCCAGATTTATAATAGCCTTGTTGTTGCATCAGGAGGGTTTTATTTTCAATGAACTTCCCTTTTCCAGAGATTTTCCTGTACCACATCTTGAAAGCACAAAAAAAAAAACAAGAGATAAAGTCGAGTGCGGATCTGCGGCTCAAGATTATTTTCATTTGCACGGAATGTTCCTAATTACGTTCTTGTTTTTCCACTTGTCGGCGACGGTGTTGTTTCGATGGGCGTCTTGCTGGTGTGTACACTCGAGCATTATAACGGAATTTTCCGGTGTGTCTGCCCACTTTTAGTAAGAGTTTTATGCCACTGAGCCCGCCAGCTCAGACAAACGTGACTGACGAAGGAACTTGTAGTAGGACGAAAGTCTGACGGCCGGTTTTCCGTACAATATCAAACCAAAACAATGAACCGAGGATGAAATCTTGGTTACATTGTGCATAAGTAATATTAATTTCAATTGTGTGTTTTTTTTTTCATTGTTGAAAATGTTGGGGAATTGCCCAAAACATTACTGGGCTTTTCTTAGGAAATGGAATTATTGGCTTCCTGTTTACATTCTTTTGAGCAGTGAATAAATTGTCACCCAACACGCAACAACAAAGACATTGTCATCTCCCATCCTTGTTGCAACAATTTTATTCCGCAACATCAGTTTATCATCACTTGAACAGAATATGACAAAGATCGATCATCACAGGCTCAGCAATTTTCTGGGTTTCGCATTGTAATTTTCGAGAACATTCTCTGTGTTGGTAAACATTGGTACAATATCGAACAGCATGCATAAAACATATTTGGTTGTGTGTTCAAAATAGCTGATTAATCGCGATTTGAAAAGGTTGCAACAATGTTGTGATCTGTGATTGTCATGACAAGTTTGCTTCTGGTTGTATCCCAATCCGCAAAAATATGGACAAACGGGTTGTGAGCGACTTGCTTTGTTGTTTGTTTTTCGTCTCAAATGACAAAGAAAGGTAATTGGTGTGTTTATGAGGACATTTTGGATACTATGCTTGGCAAAAATCTTAACATCAACGACAGAAACATTAGTTACTGAAGACTTAAACCCTTACCATAGCACTGAAGGTTACCTAAGGGCCATGACCATCGTATCTTTCCATTCTATCCAGCCTTTTTGGAATAATTAGTGCCTTATAGATCACATTGACACTTACATTCATTAATACTTTCTCCGTAGTGCCATTGTCGTTTTGTCTGCAACATTACCAGTGACACAGTCATAGCCATTCCCATATCGTTATTCACAAACAACACCGTCGTTCCATATTCCACTTCTAATTATCCTCCCACATGAAAGTTCCCTTCAATCCGACATCTGCTGCCCTACCATAGTTCTATTCCATGTTTTGGATTCTTCGTTATTTGTCCTAGCGGCTATGGACTCAAATGAACTGCAAGAGGAATCGCTCGTTGTCCTCGTTTCCAGTCATTTATGGTTATCCAGCTTCGACTCCGTCACTACTTAGTGCGTTGTCATTTAATGTGACGCGTAAACATATAATGCAATGATGTATTTTAATTCAATCATCACGATCTGAAAAAAATGAAACACAACGTTTGCAGCTTCAACTTTATAACTACAAAAGAAACTCTTTGATTAAATCCTCTCTCATCATATTATGGTTTCAGCGAATAGAAAAAGTGGGAGTGGCTTCTTTACAACGTCAATTAAAGCTCAACTATTGATTTCTGGGATTGCAAATGGCTTGTTTCATTATTGTTTGCAGAACTTTACACTATAGGACGAATTTTGTTTCCGTTGCGGGATTTTATCGTAAAAGGCTCTATTTGCAGTCCCAACAAGTTTTTTCTAAGTGTTCCAAGGCAAACAAATTTTTCAACAGGGATATATTTGAACCTGAGAGTTTGAACATCCCCATAAAACACTATCACAGCACTAACACCGCTAAGGCTATCTCTTTATCTACCTGCAATCATGTACATCGTTCTGGTAGAACAGAAGTTCAGACCTATCCTCGCTGTCTCCTTTTTCAGAGGTCCGAAGACATTTTCAACTGCTCTGTATCGCTTCCAATGAAATCGATATCATCTACGAATCTAACCTTTTTTTCTCTTATAAACAGGTGAATTCCACTCACCGTTAAACATTCTAAACTGCTATGGCAAATAAAATGTAATTTATAGTTAACAAAATGTTAATAAAAACTTAATGTTTTGAATGATACTAACCCTAATACAGCCAACATACTTTTCAAATGCAAAAAACATACTAAATGTGTATATGCATGGTCCAGAAAACTTGGGAATTTGGTCCCAGTGGTTCCGTTGTTATTCCGTATTGTCTTGGGTACCGTCAAACGGGGCTTCTTTTGACATTATTTCCACATTCTTTAACTTTGAGGATTTGTAACTCTTAGAATTATGGAGAGATGTTGATAATTTTTGCCTATATTTAAGTTGTATATGTACGCAACAAATGTGCAAAATATGAGGCAAATCCATCAAGGAATAACAAAAATGTTTGAATAGCGAAAAAAGTGTGTCCTTCAAGACAAAAAAGGGGCTACTTTGGACATTTTTCACAATTTGCTAATGAAATGATTTTTCCTTATAACTTTCAAACTGATTCAATAAATTGTCGTCCACTGTGATGTTATGGAACGTTTTTCATTGATAAGCTTAATGTAGAAAATTGCAAAGCTAGAATCAATTACACATACAGTAATGACCCGATTTTGTCAGCCCCTTTTTCAAAACTTTTTTCAGCTCTCCCTCAAAAAGAAAACAAGTTATCATAATTCTTTCTTCACTATTTTATGCATATTTAAAATAACTTTGACTGAGTTGAATAAGATTTGGAGAAAATTTGAAATTCAAACCGTGGGAGCAAAAAGCTCTCCGCAAAAAGGGGCTGACAAAATCGGGTCATTACTGTATATAACAAATTTCAACGAAGCATGCCATTCACTATTCTCAGTTTGCAGTAAGAAATTTAAATTTTTAACTTCCTCTTAAAAGGAACTATCAGTTACGAATGCTCGATTTTCAAGTTGACATAAACGAACGACGTAACTACTAGGTACTGCGATGATAAATGAGTTATGTACAAAAACTCTTTTTTTTCTATTCTTACTGTTATATGAACGATATGTTGAAGGATCACATTAATACCGGTAACTAATTTAATACCAGTAAGTAATTTTCATTAAAAACGCAATCTATGAAGTAAAGTTTAGCAAGATCGTAAAGAAGTAAGTTTGCTTTTGTAATATGCGTTTAGCTTATTAGCAGTTTAGAGCTGGCTTAAGAGTAGTTTAATTTAGGCATTTGAAGGATGCAACTGTTCTGTACTACGAATTCATGTAATATGACGAAAAATAGTTTTTTAGAGATTATGTTATGAATTTGACATTGGTACGTATTGAAATACATGTGTTTTATGTCTATTCACTTTTACAAACATTTATTTTATTTGTTTTTTAAGTTGTAAAATACACAAACCAAAACATTATAATAAAATAAAAGTCGCAAAAATAAGACCTTTGATCAATTATTTTAATAAAACAACAATTTTAAGCAAAACAAATCACAAGATTTTCATGAAACATGACGATTCGACAGTTTTGTGATGCTCCCAATAAGTTTCCACGACATGGGTAAAATTCAAACAATGTTTGTATAGCCAATGTTTTATACCTTGTGAATATTTATTCGGGCTTTTTTGAAATGTTTTCTTGTTTATCCTGTTATTGTTGATGTTGTTCCAAGAAAAAATCATGCCTAGTGGTAGAGCATATATTGGTTAATAAAAGTGCTGAAGACACAAAATTGCTCAGATTAACATTTACGCTGCTAATAAATACAAAAGGTGAGTGTCCAAAGTAGCCCCGTCCGACGGTACCAAAATTGGTCTAATAATCCCTTCAACAGATATCTCAAGATCCTGATGAGCTAGAAGGTTGGTGTCTCGGACGAAGTTGTTTATCTTTTTTTGTAGGGCTATCTAGCAATAACAAAACTAGTTGAGAATATATCCGCTAGGTGGGGTTAGAAACAAATTTTCTTCAATTTTCCATATCTCAAGATCTTTATCAGCTAGAAAGTTTGTATCTTCCGCAAAGTTGTTCAGTAGAGCAAGTGCTATCCGGCAGTAAAAAATCTAAGTGCCGAAGACACCAACCTTCTAGCTCCTCTAGATCTTGAGATATCTGATGAATGGATTATTTGGCCAATTTTGGTACCCCAACACAATCCGGAATAACTCAGCAACCACGTTAACAGTATCACCATAAACCATGAACTAGAAGAGTTTTTCGGGAAGTCCTAGAAAATTTCAACAATATCCATTCGGAAACAAAAATGTTATGCACATTTTAGAGTGGTTTTTGCATGTGAAAAATATTTTGGCTGGATGTAGGTTGAAATTATTTTCTGCAAACATTTCACAGGGAAGTTCAAAAATATTAGTTTGAAAAAAAAAAAAATAAATGAAAAGTTGCGAAAATTTTTAGAAACAAAATTCGAAGTAAATGCGATTTTGCCGGTGAAAATTATGGAAACTACATCTGCAAGAGTAGATGGTGGATTTCTTGAAGCTTGTAAGTTTCAGAAGGAATTTAATCCTAAATAGTATGATCCTAAATGATAATACTGAAAACTGAATGTTCTTTAGGAAAAATTTTACCACACATCCAAAAAATATTAAGTTTATATGGCAAATAAACTTTTATTATTGCCATGTAAAACGAGTTATAACTTCATATTCAACGATAAATAAGCTCCGTGTACGCATTTGTTTACATCTGCCGAAGAGCGGTGCATACACGAGCCTGTCATTTCCGAATCAGCTGATTGGAATCATCTTGTGAATAGGCCTATTGCATTCAGCTTGCAATAGTCCATTTTACGAAACGGCAACACTGATGATATTGCTGTTACTTTCACACGTTATTACACTGCCTCCTGTCAAATTTTCATTCATAAAATGAGTGATCCGCTGTTCAAAAACGTCTCGTAAAAATAGACTATTGAGTGAAAATGGAACATTTCAAGATCTTGCATCTAACATTGGCCAATATTGCATGCTTTCTTGCATCTTGAAAGTGAAATTGCTTGGTTTACACGATTAAGGGTCTAACACAATGAAACGGCGTTACGGCAAGTTCGGCTGAACGGCAACACCGATTTGAATTCATTTTAATGTTTTGATCAATATCGACTAAATTAGATTCAACATGGACTTGATAATTAGAAGGTGGATCAAGATGGGCTTGCTGTTTTGCCGTTGTACCGTGCTGCCGTTCACATTGTGTTTGGGGCTTTATACGCGGAATACTCTGTCAAAAATAGTGCACATGGATGTATCGACGGCTCGGTCATGAATTTGAACAAAAAGCAAAACAGCATTAATCTTACGTAACTATGCTTATTACGCTTCCATAAAAACGTTTCAAAGAAGATTTACATATGGAAGCTTAGCATAATGCAAATATTGCATAAATCAGATTCTTATACAAATTGGTAGTATTTTGAGGAAGGCACCTCATTCATATTACATATGTCAGTTTTGCGAATTACGCTTAAAAGTATTGAAATGTCCCATCCACCTACATTTCAGCTATCTTCAGAAATGCAACATGCTGATAGCGTTGAATACATAAAATGAACTGATGAAATTATCTCATTGCTGGAATATACTTGGGAACATCAGACTACATTAGAAGTCAAGTGGGCCAAATATTACACTGGAGCCAAGAGGAACAATCAGTGGTGAGCCAGTTCCACATTCACTGGGAGAATTGTCTATCTCCTAAAACATTACCATATTTGATAAAGTGACAAGTCATGTCAAAACTGGTAGTATTTCAAAATAGAAAAAAAACTGCCCCACATTACAAAGCAGGTTAGAACCCTTCAGCATGTGGAAAGCGCACAATCCATACTGAACATCTGCTATAGCTCTAAGACTGACTGACTCAGGCGTCGAAAACAAGTGATTTTTGCGGTGCAGGAAAATGCCAAAGAGGGTTGAGGATGTCGTGCTGATAGGGGGTGGTGCCATACGGACACTGCACAAGCGACTGGAATGAGGGGAAAGGAGAAACAAAAATTGAACAAATACAATTTCACCACACACAGTTGGTCGTCTCGTCGTCGTTGCTGTCGTGCAATACGTCCTCGTCCTCATAGTCGGATCGGAAAGCTTTACGAAGGACGAATTTACGTATGCTGGTACTGGTATACGACAGCTCACAGTGGCTCGACTGTGATCTAGTGTTTACGTCAATTCATGCATATAATCGTTCATACAACTAGCTGTTTGGTCGTAAAAAATGATGTATGACATGGAACAAAAAAATCATTGACTAATTAACATCAGCTTTATTTTGATGTTTTTGAAATTATGAGGTACCCAACATGAACAATTTTTTTTTCAAATGAATATTCATGCAATATTGACTGTAATGAAGTTGAATCAATGTTTACCCAAAACTGAATCCAATAAAAAGTCATATGTTGATCTTTCAATATCAAATCAGAAATAGCATGGATGTTCTAACTCTTCAATACAAATTTAATGCAGCCTTCATGCATAAATTCATACTTGCCGTTCAAGAGAAAAGCAACACTTAATTGCCAAAATCTCTAAAAAGCTGAAATTGCTATGAAATACAATCTCCTGTTCCTTACTCGATATTCTGTATCTCGATAACGCGTTAGAGAATCATTGTAAAATAGTTATTTATTTAACAAGTTGCAAAATGATGATTTTTTTTAGCAAGAGTCGTACATACTGAAAAAACGAGTTGCATACAGCATTATTACAACCTTATTACGAAAAATGCCGTATAAGTTACATTGTTTCTAGGAGCACAAACAAAATGTAGGAGAGAATCCACATGGACATCCATGCGTAGTATCGACTCTATATCTTCAATCAGATAAGCTGTGATACAGTAGTACCCAACTAGTGGATTATA
Organism: Aedes aegypti; assembly: GCF_002204515.2. Taxonomy (NCBI): domain Eukaryota; kingdom Metazoa; phylum Arthropoda; class Insecta; order Diptera; family Culicidae; genus Aedes; species Aedes aegypti. The sequence continues at coordinate 246,767,644 of NC_035109.1, forward strand.
ACTAAATTGTAGCACAATAATATCAAGATTTTTTATAAATAACAAATTTTGTTTCATTCTGGTTAGAAGCCTTTTGAGTTCATGGAAGAAATTGTAACATAGGGTAGGTGTACCAGTTATAGCCATAGTGGTTCCTTATTTCACCATACGTGATATCTTGAATGCCTTCAAATTTTGAAAAATCTTTTGTGTTTTAGCAGCAAGATAAAGGATAAATCTTGATGTTAAAACATTCAGAAAGATTGAAAATGTAAAAGTTATCCATATTTTGCATATGGCCAAATAGGGAACCACTATGGCCATAACTGGTACACTTTCCCTAATTAAAACAAAATCGATTATAATAACAAAAGCTGTTTTAAATTTGTTTCAATTTAAAACATAATTATAACACAATTTGTTGTTGAAAAATTGAAGGTGTTTGCTTATAACAAATTTTGTTACGATAAATAACAAAATGAGTTATATTTTTGTTTGATTTGAAACATAATGAGTAACATTTTTGTTCAAATTATAACTTATTTTGTTTCAATTTTGTTTAGTGTAGAGCAAATTGTGTTATAATTTTTGTTATTTTAACTACTGACCAACCCAAATTATAACATATTTTGTTATAAAAAACGCGCTAACTGAGTAACAAAATCTGTTGCAATTCTGTTGTAATCCACTTGTCGGGTATCTATGTCCATGAACATAAATGTCACAAATTTTCTCGCTTCACTTAAACTCAAATTGATATATATTCTTAATTTGTACCAGGTAAGACGCCGCATGATGTTTTTATCTGTGTTGTAGGTACAGTTAGTTCTCATTTCTAAACTTCCTATACAGTTTGTGTACAAAGTTCCGGTAATTTTGAGACCGATTTTACTACCACCTCTACGTTCACTGGACGAACCGATTCCAAATCAGAATGGCTCACCTACGGATACGAATCGTCCAATGGATATAAAATCGATAGCTTGTTGACAAAGTTATTAAGAAACACAGAGTAATTCGATAAATTATGTATGTAATTATGTACATTGTTTGCAATTACAAAAAATGGCCTTATAGTTGGATTATAGCTCGAGCATAAACATATTTAAAGAAAATCCACATGAGCTTCCATGCGTAGGAACAGGTAGGCTGTGGAATGACTGTCACTTAGCTATTTTCACACTTCCATTGCCGATTCCATTTTCAATTACTAACCAGGTAAGACGCTGCATACAATTTTCCACAACATCGAAATTATTATTTCGTTTTGCGTTGGCTGAACGGACCACGGATAAACCTGCCGGCTTTTGCGAAAGTGAACAATCGCTACGTCCACAAGACAATCCCACTCCAACTCAGAATCCATCACAGTCAACTAGCTTCTGACTCTATATCCGTTGGACGATCCGAATTCAACTTAATTAGGATTTTCAAACGGATGTAGAACCAGAGGCAAGCACAACTCCCAAAACAGTGCTGAAAAGTGCTACTTTTCGATACCGTTATTAGTGCTTAAAGTAGCACTTTTCAGCACTATTTCTTCTGGTAGGAAAAGTAGGCCATTATGTTGACCAATTATTAAAAAGTAGGCTGATATACAACGGATTTGAAAAAAATAATTTTCATGAATACTAGATGGTCCCCAGGATCGCATTTGCACTGGTTTTGTGTTTATAAATCGATGCGCCCTGATCTGATACGGCCCCTCAATATCGAGTTATGAAGAATTGATTGTGCAACATTAATTGAATACAAAATTCATAAACCCTTATTTTGTCCAGCACCGCGCTAGAGCGAGGGTTGTCTACCTATTTGTGTACAATACACCCGATTCTGTTTTTGTATGGATTTTTGCACTAATATACTACGCAAAAATGAGCATATCTTCTCAAAAGATGTGCATTTTAGTGTAAATAACATTTCCTCTGAAGCTTGCATCGAAGAATTTCCAATAGTTGATGATAAATAATCCTAGTAAGGAAAAATCTAGCTAAAAATTAAAAAGGCGTAAATTCAAATTTTGTGCTGAAAGAAAGAACTGAAGTCAGAATCTTGTTTATATTTTGTGTGTTTCACTGTGTAATAGAGACAAATGTTGGTAAATATTTTGTGCACAGTGGAGTTAAGAAAAATTTTAATCCTATGGATCCTGCTACTGAAAATTGAAAGTTACTATATATAAGGGGCTCAAACACAAAGGTAACCACAAAACTAAGAAAGCTTTCCGTTTTTACAAGGCTGAGATTGAGTACCTTAAAATATGTTATTAAGACCTGTTGCCTGAAAAAAAGATACCTAAAAGGAATAAAAATGAGGCCGAAAAGAGACCAAACAGGAAGCAAGAAAACAAAACGAAACCTAATTGGAGCCAGTAAATAAGATTTAGATTTTGATCCTTTATACCATCAGAGCAGATATTTCTACAAGATCTGAGACTTTTTTTTGAGAATTCCTCGTGATATTACGACAATTATTACTGCTCGTATTACTGTATGTGTATTTTCATGAATCTCATAAAATATTATTTTAGGTAAGTTTTAATATTACTTCGAAAATGTATAAAGGTGTATTTGTAGCTAATATTTCCCGAGGAATTTTTACACGAATATTCCTAGGGAATTTCAAAAAGTATTTTACTTAGGATACTTCAATGCCTTAGGAAATGCCGAGTTTTTTTTTTCTGAAAAGAGATTTTGGAGACCAATTTGATCAAAATAAAGACTCTAGAGACCTTCCATTAAAGTAGAGACTTGCATTAAAATTGAGACCGGAAAATGTCAGTGGGAATTTGATGAAGAATTAGATAAGTACTACATCCACGAATTCCTACGGCAATTTGGTTCAGCCAAGAACTACTTGATACTCTGGGAGTTTTATAGGAATTGTTTTGCAAATCATCAAGAGGTTAATCAATGCTTTGATAGATATCAAAAGTGATCTTAGATTAATTCATAACTTATTGATTCTTCAAGAATCTTCTTATAATTCTCTATGGATGTGCAAAAAACTTCTCTTGATTTACTTCCAGGAATACTCACGGAAATTTGTTTCAGAACATACACATGGCTGGTTTTTGATATTTTCAAGAAAACATCCTTTGATTCATTCAGAAATGCTCTAGAGGATTGCTGTATTAGTTTTTTTTCAACAATTAAAGACATTTCTTGTAACAATTCTTACAGTTAGTTTCCCAAGATTTGCACTATATATATTCTCAATCGTTCTTCACACGAGCCAGAATTTTTTGAGGGTCATGCACAAATCCTTTGGTTGTCCTACCCAGGTTTATTTGTGCATAGTACATTTCCTACCTATCCTACCCACTTCCCGTGCCACTTCAAGAGCCCATCGAGGTAGTCATGATGACCAACTTTTACTATGGTTCACTAACTCGATGTCGAGATAAGTAATATCGAGTTAGGGAGAGTAATTGCCAAGTAATTAATTTCAATATATTTTTATGTTGATACAGTTTTTATTAATCAAAATAACGAAATCATGTTTTATTTCTTCAAATCGATAGGGTGCAGAACCACTTGGGCACTTCCATGGTTCACTTTGGCATGCGGGGGTTTTCTCGGCCAAATTGTCTGAAACTTTGCAATAAGAAGCGCATTAGTACGACGCATTTTGTGGCCAACTTAAGCTCCGTAGCTTTCGAAAAACCCCACTGCCGAAGTGAATCAAAACTGCCAAGAATAGGATCCGGCCCCCTAGTGTTAAATATACCTACCCAAAATACCGATTTTCTGCTTTATCGACCTTTTCCATCAAATTTTCTTAGAAATTATGTTTTGTCAATGAAAGTCTTTTTAACGATTTTAGTGAGACTGGACTTTTGGAGCCAACATTTGTATGACGTGCGGCCACTGTGCAACGCGTGTAACGCGTTTGGCTATAACCAATACCTACTAGTAGTGAGTTGGAGAAGTTTTTCTCTTGAGTTTTAAGGCTTCCTGTCTGGTGGAAAAGTTTGTGGAAATTTGAGTGTGGTTCTGAGTTTGGTAATCCCAAAAATATATTTTCAAATTTGAATTGCACAGGATGCATGTTCATGTGACATTATGCAGTTAATTTATCTTGAATAGAGTAGATCCTTCAAACTCAATTGACATAAGTTAGTATACCACAAAATGAGATGAGAGAATTGAGAGAGCTCAGATTTTCATACAGCTCTTCTGAGTGGTGTCATGTAGTACACATTCTATGTTTCTTCTGTACAACTAAATCGACATTAAAAATTTGAAAGCCCTTAGCAATAGCTAATTAGTTAAATGATTTGCAGTGCAAGTTTGGTGATCCGGGAATGGATTTGAAATATTCATCATTTTCGAAAATAGCTCAACACTTTCTCTCGTTCACGTACACATGACGTCACTCAGCCAAAGCAATGCGCATGTCCTCCAGTTCGGAATCGTGACCGACCGGGAACTTACAAATACCCGTAGCCATGAGTTCGGTAATCGGTGAGTGGAAAATTTGCTCCTCGGTTCGTCCGCACGGGTGGAGTTTGCCTCGAAGTATGCAATCGGAATCAAAAGGACGTCAGCTTTCGTGTCGGTCGCAGTGTTGCTGAGCGTGGGTACGATCCGTAGAAGTGTGCTTACCTATAGCTAGCTATCTTCCCCCAATGGGTTTACTTCGCACCCTTCCTGTCTGGTGCGCTTTCCATTGTGGGAGGATAAGAACAAGAGGACGCACGATGCCAAGCAAATGCTGGTTTTGAAGCAGTGTAGGATTTTTCATGCGGGGTCTTATGAGGTCATAGAAAATTGGTTTTGCTGTTTTGTGAAGTTGTTATGTAATTAGAAAAAAGGGTGCTTCATGTGGAATAATGTGATGAACATTCCTTGCAATTAGTTGCTTGGAGATGATTTGTAAAGAGAGCTCATCATTGCAATCTGTAAGTGTGAAACAAGTGGCATGAACGACGTTCTAAAGGATCTGGTGTAATTGAAAATTGTAGTGGAATCTTACTGAAACGGTGAATCATTGGTGTTGCTGGGATACGACGCAAATGTTTGCGATAGATGGAGATGTATTAACGTGAAGCAATCATAACTGGCTTCAGAGCCACCGTGTAAAAATCTGAGTGCCGGCCGGAGGAACGGTTATGTGTGAGAAGATAAAAACCTGAGAGAAGAAAACGAAAACCGAAGTATAAAGCCTCTAGACAGGAAAGAAGTACAAGAAGACAATGAAAAGTAAAGACATTATGGGAAAACTCGAGAAAAGCTGATTAGATTCCCAACTACAGAAAAAAAACTTGTTTTTCGTCTCAACGCCGATGGAATTAATAATTAAAATCCAATTTGCCAAAAGCAGGAAAAACATTCCTCGAGCAAACAACTTCTATCTCCAGCGAAAAACTTATTTTCTGTCAGTAGTGCAAGCATAACCCAACGAGAATTCTCAAAATGAAGATCATTTGTAAATTGTGTAACTCACCTGGCAAAAACCACTACCATGCTTATGTAATGTTTGTTTCATTTTCTCATAAACTTTGGATTCTTAGCTTCGTTTTTCGGAATATTTTCTTCTTGCCTATCTAAACGTCAACCGTACCAAGCTCTGAACATTTACCCACACCAACATCAAGGAAAATTCTTCTGTTGCGTGTGTCGTGCGGTGCGAAGGCGGTGCGTGTGCGTGCATCTCTTCCGACGAGAATATCGGCAACACGCGTCTTGCGTTTTTTTTGTCGGTTCGACTTTTACTACTTACAGTTCAAGGATAACGGCTTCGATGCGCTTCCATTTGTTCTGCCTTCTTGTTTCTTACATTATTTTCCCTGCTCTGCTATAACGTGACGAACTGATGATTTCTCAAAGGGATACTCCGTTTTTTTTCCCGAGAGCAGATATAGCAAAATTGCTTCTTAGAAAGAAACCCATTTTTCTATGAGCCACTGTCAAGCACATAGACGAAGTTCTATTTGTCCACCGTTCAACAACGATAGATAGCAGTAACTTAACGACGACGTCTCAAGTTTTATCATCACACAGCCATCGTTGTTACATCTTGGGCATCTGTAGGAAGAGAGGGACGTGACGTGACGCCATACGGCGTAGGCATCCTAAATTTTATTAGCGTCTATTTGGGCAGACAAATGAGATGGTGCTTCCCAGAGGAATTTCGGCAAAGGCTGTTTTCAAGGGCATCATATCAGAATAAAGCGTAGAACGATTTCTGATGAATGTTGTTGACTATTGTGCAAAGGATTTTATGGAAAAGTTTCAAATAGATATTAAGTTGCTGTAATATTTTGATGTATTTTTCTAAATATTGGATTTACATAGATTTAGTTTAAATGTTATGACTAGAACATAAGAAGCCTATAAACTGATTGAAAAGTATTCATACCTTTTATTAGACAGATAACTTGATCTACTTTTTGGTAACATCAAGTCAAGTAAATATATTTAACACATTTTATTGCCAGAGGTATTACAATATTAAGCAATTATGTATGAATATTCTTCAAACTTCGTATGAATTCTAACAATGTAAGGATACCCACCTTCAGCGTTATAAGATTTGTAAATAGACCAGTTTTTCCTTTTCCTGTTTTGGAAACAAAAATAAGAGTAATTTTTGAAGAGTTTCTGCATAGAAGAGTTTTGCCAAATTGAGCTTGATTGGCTGCCCGTGGTGGTTACTCCAGTATTGCCAGATCAGCTGCAATTTCACGAGGAACCAACCAGATGACTGCTTGGGACTAACTGACACCCTTAGTGTATTTTTTGCTGATCTTCTTACTTTAGGCAACAATGGCGCCTGCCAGTCAGAATGCAGACCAATGAGGGGAAAGGGGAGGAATCGATGATGCATTGAAAATGGCCCACAGTAGATCGGATATACCCCTGCATCTACGCCAGTTCATGCGGGAAGGTAAGGAATGTATCGAAAAGTAGTCGCAAACATTCAAAATGGTATATCTCAGAGCATAGTTTATCTTTTTTCACGCAAATCTTCATCACGTCATCAAGTATTGGAGCAACTAAAATAATATTGAATAATACTTAGTCTTAATATAAATACAACAAGGTTTATAAAGCATAGAAAATAAAATATTGCACAAAATTACAATTTTGAAGAGTTTTCTGAAGATTCTAAGGTTTGTATTGAACGAAGTTTTTATCAAACAAAATAGGGTGAAAAGCTTATTCCACAGACAAACAGACATAACACTTAGAACAAATCTCGATCCAAATCATAGTCACGAGGACATGTACGCCCAATGCTAGAATTAGTGTATTTGGCCGACGGGCCAACAGATGGCTGTGAAAACGTCAAACGCGAACAAAAACGATGCGAGCGCTGCGGGTGGCGGATTGGCCACCTACCATATTTTTGAATCGACCGTTAAAAAGGTGGTCGATGGACAATGATGAGAGTGTGACGTCTGTTTGTCTGTGCTTATTCTATCGGAAAATATGTTTACTTCATACAGCACGTGAAACGGACTTCAAAATAATAAATTATTGCTCTAAGAAAGCTCAATTGTTGGAAAAAGGTCGGTTTTAGAAAGTCACTTTTGTATAATCAACTTTTGAAGCTCTGTCATATACAGCTGTAATTTTATTCAGTACCATTTTTTGCTTACGTTACTTCATAAAAATGCAAAGAAACTTTTCCAATCAAACATTTTTTTTTATTCGTTCCTATTCTTCGATACTACCATTAACGTATAGAAAAAAAAGAATCAAAAAAAGAGGTCCCTAATATCGACTTATTTCGATTTTTGTACTTGCTTTCAAATGCTTGTTAAATGTATTTTTCAATATATTTTTTACATTATGTCATGGGAGCTGTGCCACAGAATATATTAGCATAAACAAAAACCATTTTTTCTCTTTTCTTTCTTAACATGTCAGATTTTCATCGACATTTGTTAGTAATTTGAAAAGAACAAGTCTGGAATTTAACCCATGATCTTCTGCTTATGGAGCAGAAGCGGTAGCCGTTAAACCTCCATCTTCGTCTAAGAGTTTTGTATAAATTGCTACAGAATTGAAAAAGCAAAGCATTGTTGTTTTTAATTTTTGGGATCGTCCGTTGGCCATGTTAGTTAGCTGGTATGCTCGACAATTACCATTGATTGGTTACTGTGCATAAAAGCATAACTGACTCATATAAAAAAAACAAGTATGAAGTTTGTGTTCTCGTACAAATGTTCATAATATTTTAGTACATTTCAGCATACCAAATTCATTAAGCACCAACACATAGCTAACTCCTTATGCTTCTATTGATCAGTAAAAAATGAATACTATACACGATTTGCATTCGCTTTTTGGGTTGAAAGTTCATATGAAGACTTTTCTGCCTTTATTTTTCAATGTGGGACTGCACTAACTTTATGTTTTTCCACAACATTTTCAATCAAAGAAATTCTCGCATAACCTTTCGAAAATACCTATTAAACAATGAGAGGTTCTCTTTGTTTACTTCTCTTCAATCAATTAAGCCACTTTAACCTCTACAGTACTGAATTTTGACATCAAAGTTTCAAAATTCTTTATCTTTGCTATTGTTTTGATCAAATTTTTAAAAGATTTTCAGGAAAAATCACAAATGAGTTATAATTTTGATGCATGGATTAATAATTTTAAAATCTATGACTGTTTAGGACATAGTTTCGGATTTGGCGGGGTACCTAGTGTATTTTTAAATATAATATGATTGGGAAATTAAAAAAAACCTTATATGTACATTTTTTTCTACAACCATGAGATCAATTTACTTTTTGACAAAATGTATCTCCTGATTCAGTTTGGAGACTATTGCATGCACATGCAAAGAAACGTAAATTTTTGAAGGAAGCTCGAGTAATGGGAAATTACTCGTGAAATAGTAAGCTTAGAAACTGGCTCCGATCTTGTGGGACTTAACACCAGAAATAAAACGAAATATATGTTATTATGTCAATTGATTTTAATATGAAAAATCATAAAATTCAAGTCATCATTCGACAACAGCAGAAGAGGTTCCAAAATCAACCATTTGGAGCCCTATTGTAACCTTACACCGACTGTCTGAAAATGGTCAGTACCACTTTACTATTCAAGAAAACATATTTAATCATCTTCTTCTTTTTTCTGGCGTTACGTTCCAATTGGGACAAAGCCTGCTTCTCAGATTAGTGTTCTTATGAGCACTTCCATAGTTATTAACTGAGAGCTTTCTTTGCCGATTGACCATTTTTGCATGTGTATATCGTGTGGCAGGTACGAAGATACTCTATGCCCTGGAAATCGAGAAAATTTCCTTTACGAAAAGATCCTCGACCAGCGGGATTCGAACCCACGACCCTCAGCTTGGTCATGCTGAATAGCTGCGCGTTTACCGCTATGGCTATCTGGGACGAAATCATGAATTTTGAGCCGTCGAAAGGTATCAGTGCATGATATTCTGGAAGTGACCCCTCGGTTCTCTGCCGGAACCGATATCCGGTGACCATATTCCCTAAATGGCCACAATACTTTTCAAATTGAAACAGGTGATATATTTTGTCAAATAGATCAAGGTTTCATTGATTTTTTAAATGTTTTTGATAAAGTTTCTTGCATTCTTCTCCATTATTTTCGTTTAAAAAACTCTAAGTACCCCAACGAGTTTGGACCCATCACCGAATTCAAATTGTTTAATGCATGAATCAAAAAACATAGTGAAAAACTTCCCGAAAGCTCTAGTATAGCTTTAGATAGTGCAATCATAATCGAAAGAGAGCGAGATAATCTCTCATTGCGTTACATATGTGCTTTTGAACAGCTAGGCGAGAATTCTTCTAGATTCCTCTACCAAATCTCGCAGAATTTATTTCAGCGATTTTTCAAGGGAAGCATCCCACTAAGCATAGAGGAAAACTTTTCGTGAGGAATGTTCTCCGACTGTACCACTGGGCGTTGTATGCTAGTCCATTGTCTAGTGTGGTGCTTCCTTCAAAGGGCAAAACTGGAAGCATTAACGTGAAGGTGTCTATAGAGGAACTTCGCCGGAATTTGTTCCAGGAAATCCCTGAGCACTCCAAAGATACTACCTCCAGTAATTTCCTCAGGTATTCTTCTTCTTCTTGGCATTAACGTCCCCATTGGGACAGAGCCTGCTACTCAGCGTAGTGTTCTTATGAGCACTTCCACAGTTATTAACTTAGAGCTTTCTTTGCCTAAGTTGCCATTTTCGCATTCATATTCCGTGTGGCAGGTACGATGATACTCTATGCCTAGGGAAGTCTAGGAAATTTCCATTACGAAAAGATCCTGGACCGACCGGGAATCGAACCCAGACACCTTCAGCATGGCTTTACTCAGGTATTACTTTGCCTATTTTTATCCAGAGATATTTTTTTCCTTCAGATATTTTTTTTCAGATATTTTTCAACCGAATTTTGGTTACTCTAGTTGATCTTCTGAGAGTCCTACAGCATTTCTATCGAGATAATCCACAAAGGTTAATTTCGGAGCTTATGATAAAAAAATAGATTCATCTTTATTTTTTCAAAAAAATCTGCGAAAATTCTTCTGCCTGTTCATGTTTCCTTAAAGAATTCATCCACGCTTACTCCCAAAAATCCAAAATACCTTGAGGAATTCGAGGAAGTCTATTAAGAGCTCCACAAGGAATTCCACAATAAATTCAAGCTGAGGTTTATCATATAGCTACTGAAGAAAATTTTCCAGAAATTTCTCTTGCATTTCATCTAAGAATCACTTCTGCAGTTATTGTAAACATTTCTCAAAGAGCTTCTTTAAAAATCCTCATAGAATCTTAAAAAGGTTCCATACCAGCATTTTTTTTTCAGATTTAAACACATTTCTCGAGGAATTGTTTCAGAAAATTCTGAGGAATATCGTCTTAAGATCTAGCTTTTTTTTCAATGAACTCTGCAATTTATCCATGAATCTATCTAAAACTTCTTCAAGAGTCTATGAGTTTCTTTAGAGATCCTTGTTCATCTAAAGCGACTTTAGAACAAACGCAAGTTTCATCAGAGCCTTTCGGTTTTTTTTACAAGAATACCTCATGGATTTTTTTTCGAAGATTTCTCTTCCAACTTCTAAAAGAAAACCGTTATTTCCCTGAAGACATTCATGGAAGAACGCCTGGAAGAAAAATTTTGAAGCCATCTTTGAAAAAAAAAAGTTTAAGATGAATGAGGAGGAATCCTTATATAAATTTCTAGTTGCAATTTTGAGGCAATTCGGAAAGACTGCTTTATAAGAAATCCTAATAAATCTCTGGAGGCATCTTTGGAGACAATAGGGTGCAAAGCAACTTGGGCCCTTCCATGATTAATTTTGGTATGGGGGTTTCTCGGTCGAATTGTCGGAAACTTTGCAATCAGAAGTAGTTCAATGTTACGAATATTGTACCCAAATATGAGCACGGTATCATTCGGAATCCCCCACTGGCACTGGCGAAGTGAATCTTAAGTGCTAAGAATAGGAACCGGATTCCAATCGGTTGATTTTTAGAAGATGTTCTAAGCGGAAATCTTAGAAGATGTCCCAAGAAAATCGATGGAAGAAACACTGGATACGATCTTGGAGGATTTAGAACTTTCTTGAATAAAATTTAATTTTTTGAAGGAATTCCTTATGATCTCTAAGGTTACTTCTTGGCTTTTCTTCCAGTTGAAGTTCTTGAGGAATCCAAAAGCAAAATTCTTGGAGGAATTTTTCCAAAGGAATTCTTAGTGGAAAAAATAATCAATGGACTCCTGAAGACAACTTATGAGTAATGTCTGAATCTTTATGTCAAAACCTGAATTTATTTTCCTCGAGAACATAATTGAAAAACACATTACAGTTAAGCGAGTAAGTAACACTTGTCGTAAAGTCACAAGGCATTTCCTAAACAAGTCTTGGATCTTAGATAAATGTGTGGTTTGATTCTGTCAAACTCTTATTTCCTGGCTCGTTTTAGATTTCGTTTTTTTTGGTTTCCTGTTTGGTCTATTTTCAGTATCTTTTTTGTTTCCTGTAGGATTCTGCAAGTTCCTATTTTCAAGGCACTCAGTCGCTGCCAGTCCTGCTATATGATAGTTAGTTAGTTGTCTTTATTTGAGAAACTTTAACCTGCTATATGATCTGTCCTGTAAATTATAATCATGTCATGATATCTAGCAGCAAATATCAGATGGTTCAACCTAATTCAACACGGTTTAAGAAGAAATTTCGTCAGAAATGTAGTTTGCTTTTTTATAGTCATTGTCAAAAAAAAAAAAATTTTAGCAAATGCCTTCAAGTCGATTCCAATTTTTCAAATCTGATAGTCCCTTTAATATCGAGTTAGAGTTAATTGACTACTGTTGGATTCCCTAAAAATATCTACTATTGTTCTTAAAAATAAAGTCGTTGAAGGTTTGATTCCTGGAATTTCTCTAGGAAATATTCGTGGAATTACAGCAGTAATTTTTGAAATAAAGCAAAAAACTTTCTGGGGTAATTGTGAAAAATATTTGTGGAGAAAATCTGGAGTTCCTGAAAAGATTCCTATCGAGATTTTGAATTAATTGCACGATTTTTGGCAAAATTTTCATTCAAAGAGCTGGTAAAAAAATTATCATATTCTTAGGATCCTGTTCAAACTTAAGTAAAATTTTGTAAGGAAATATGATAGGAAACAACTTGATGAAATCATAAGTAGGTACACTGCATTTTTTCAAAAACTCTGTTTTCTGATCAAACAATATTCTATTTATACAACTGGATCAGTGGTTCCCAACCTTTTTGAAGCTGCGACCCTTTTTGAAGGATTACAAACATCTTGTAGCCCGCTAATAAGAAGTGTTCTCAAAATGTAAGTTTATGAAAGCCTTTCATAAGCTACGTCTGTAATCCATCACATGAAATGCAAAAATTCAGTCAAGATTTCACTGAGTCCACTAAGAATATTGTTAGGAGTATATTTATAATCTTTTCAAGAGGTCGGTAAAGGACTTCTAAAAAGTATACTCCCAAGACCTAACAAACATTCAGGTTTAAGAACTAAATCGTTTTTAAAAATATTCTCTGGATAAAGATTTCTTCGAGAGCCATCCCAAACAATGTTGACCTGATTTGAAAGATTTCATAAGGGATTTCCAAGAGTTCCACCAGCCTTTGCGACAAATTTTAGTAAGCTGGATTAGGTATCACCCATGCAAGCTGTTTTAAATATTAAAAACTTGCTTATTGGAGCCTACCAACGACTTTTTCATTAGAAAACGATTTCTTAAAAAAATTGTCTGGATTTCTTTTAAATCAAATCCTTGGCAGATATTCGTCAGGAATCTTCGCAAAAATCTTTACAATCTCTTTTCTAACGAAGTTCCTAGAAAATTTTCGATAATATAGCCAGGAAACGGGCAAAATTTAATTAGGATTGAAATGATAACATGCCAGAAATATCCTATGGGCACCTCTAGGGAGTGTTGGCAGACAAACTCTCAAATTTTAATCAATGAGCTTTTCCACAAGAGAGAAATCATTAAAGTTTTGCCAAATGAATCTCACACTTGAGCTTGTCGTGTAAAATCACTAAACCATGCCAAAAATAACGGTTCTATCATAATACCAATCAAAACCTAATGTAGTTATTTACGTCAATTAATTCTGCAACATTAATGATTTAGAACTGTTAAGTTGCGTAAACAACAATTCTTACGTGAATAATCTCCAACTTGCAAAATGGGAATTTGAGATATTTCCAACACTAATCTAAGGAACGATAGTAAAGTTTCAATAAAAAAGCGTGCAGGCCGGTGAGGAGAAATTTGGCTGATAATCTCTTTTTGCCAAAACGACTTTCCATGTATTTCATCTGTAATTGTTTAATTAAAAAAAAGTCAAATTGAAAAATATTTGATAATAAAAATCTGATCTGAACCCAGTTAATAGATGATATTTTGCAAAGCAAACGAGGTAAGCGATTACAATGGCTTCATGGACTTTCTGAGGACTCCTCACGGCCCCCTAAGGGTCCGAAGATCATCGTTTGGGAAGCCTTGAGCTAGATTACTGCCTACAATCTTGATGTATCCTGAAAACTATTATAGTGCCTACTGAGATCTTAATGTTTTGTTGGATTCTTAAGTAGGAGAGGTTTTACCAAAACCATAATGTTCTGCTGGTTTTCCATTGTTTTCAAAAACTCTTGCTGAAATCGTGGTGATCTATTGTGTTGAGCAATCAGAAAAGGTTGTTTCTGTGGGAAACTCAATTTTCGATTACTTTTTTTTTACGTAAGATTAGGAATGTTTCCGGAAGGCCAACTCTGCGGAAGTTTATGACAACACATAAATGTCTTGAATACTTTGACACATAGAGACAAATGCCCCTTCTGGGTAAAGTCTCTCTAAACAAAAGAAAAAAAACTTTGACACTTCCAGCATTTGGTTGCCATTTAGTATACACTGTACAAAATGTTAACCATGTCCATTCATCTATTTTTTTCACCATTTAAAATTTGAAAGAAGTAGATGAGAAATCTAAATTGTGATGAATTTTGACATACATTTATCCTTATTTTCCTGAGTTCTTCAAATCAATTCATCCAGCTCATTGCTAGAAAATATGTTCTCCAAAGTTATACCATTATCCAAATCCCTTACATTGTATTATGCAAATTTGAAACTAACCCGAATACACTCAGATTCCTTCATTAATATGCAATAGCTCATACTTCCTCGTCCCTGCGTGTCAGCTTAACTCGATATAAATTTTCTCGCTCTCGCGATCCGTAGACAACCGTCTGTCGTTCTGGTTGTTTGAGGATGACAGCCATATTTCGCAAGACCGGAGAGTTTCCACCGAACCTGTCCCTTTATCGGTTAAACTTCAGCCCGTTCCCATCAGAGCAAATTTCCACTTGAATCTGGATACCCCTGAAGAGCACGTCATGAGCGTCATTTCAGCGGTATGTCTGAATAAATTATCCGTCGTCCGAAGGACGAATGTATGACTCACAGTTTCCAAATATAACCCACTTCTGCGCTGTATTTTTCTCTGTGTCCCTTGGGTCGTCACGAATCACTTCTCTCCGGTTTCGTCCTTCATGAAGGAGCAGCAATCGCCGCCGTGTCCCTCGCAATCGATGTTGATATTGGAATGCGCGTCTCCAAAACCCGCAGTGGTTCCGATTTAACACCGTTGCACAGTGGCGCATGGCTGGACAGAACCTCAAGAAATCATGTTCTCAAAATCGTCTGTTAATATTTTCAAAGGTTTTATACTATTGAGTGACTATTTCCCAAAAATGTTATATTGTTCGGTTTCGATTTGTGGTAGCTTTTTAAATAAGGAAAGGTCATCAAAATTTGATCAAATTAAATTCATCACCCACAAATCACCTTCCTTACATCAAACTTGCACTTGACGTAAATCTTCTTCTTCTTCTTGGCATTAAGGTCCTCATTGAGACAGAGCCTGATTCATAGCTTAGTGTTCTTATGAGCACTTCCACAGTTTTAACTGAGAGCTTTCTTTGCCAAAGTTGCCATTTTCGCATTCGTATATAGTGTGGCACGTACAATGATACTCTATGCCCAGGAAAGTCTTGGAAATTTCCATTACGAAAAATCCTGAACCGGCTAAGGAAGGCCCCACATCTTGACGTGAATATAGGTACTATAAATTTATATTACATTTGAATTAATAATAATGATTTTCCGTGCAAAATAACACAAGAATATTGGTAATTTATAAACTTTATTCGACATGGTATCGAATAAAGTTTATAAATGATCAATTCCAATCGATTTGGGACCTTTTACAGGGTTTCTCCTACCTTTGTATGAACGTGCGCCAGTGTGCGTCCCTCGGAATTTACGACGAAATCCTTTGCGCGAGCACAGTGCCGAAAACGCATTGAACCGAAGGACGGAAAATTATTTCACAACCGTTAGGAAAACATCGTTTGGTGGTCGGATGTGGCTTTGCCCATAAAACCAAACAAGTAATGACTCTAATCGGTTGGGAGGTGTATCTCTGGCGTAAGCCGCATGCTGTGCTGTAAAATAAGATATAATATATTTGTTTGCTGCTGTTTCTTATGAGGCGCGTTTTGAGAAGCTTGTTGAGAGTTTATTTAACGTTTTATTTTGCGAGTACCTAGCTCTTTTTATATTGGGCCGATTTTAATGATTGATTTCCCAAAAAACGTGTTCATTGCAGGCAGCAGTTGGTTTTGATATTGAAACTTTCATCTCTTTGTTGTTGTCATTATTTGCTCCTCAGCTCAATGTTTGGAGAGCACATCCAAAGTTATTAAGTGAGAAGTTTAGTCCTTTGGTGGAGATCTATGTGTCATATGCAAACAAAGATTTTTAGAATTCCAGATGTAACACAGGTCAGTCAGAGCTGTAAATATTGTATGATACCGGTCTCAGAATGCTGACACCAGCTCTGACAGGTAGTTTATCGTATAAGGAGTTCTTGGAATTTTCCTGAAGTATATTATTTAACAGATAACTTTGAATTATTACAACAATGTATGTCGTACAATAGCGCAGACAGATCACTTTTTCGAGGTGCGTCATTAATTTTCATCCAAGTATATAGTCCTTTTTGCCGGTAAATGTCTCTGGATCAACTACTTTGATCTTGAAGATAGTTAGTTAAAGGACTTGAATTCCGGCCTAGGCTAAACTTGACACATGTCATATAAATGGATAAGAGATCTCTAAATGAACTTACTTTTCAAAGATTGTCCATTGCCGGCATTGAAGGAACATGCGTGAGTCCTCATTACTCTACAAACATTCTTGTTCGAAATGTTATTGTAGCTAAGAATAAGCCTGAGGTTTTGACAAAGTTTACTAAGGATAAGCTGACAGTAGGGTGAAGATGACACTAGGTTTCCGATGCATGGTCAAATATGATATTCATATCTATCATCCTAACTTAGTAATCATTAAAAATGGCATCACTTTCATCCTAATTTGGTAAAAATAAATTAAGCTTTAATTGATATTTTGTTAACAACATACCGTTTTGATTCATATTACGGACACTTTAGGCTTCACGGTGTGTTTCGTAGAACAAGTTTATTACAAAAAAATAGGTAAGTCTGAAACTTCTCCACAATAAAGTCTAGGTTTCTCGCGTTCATTTGCTGCTAAAACCAAAATAATCGGTCGGGGGGTCCAGAGTAATTTTTTTTTTTTTGTTTGATTTCGAGAGACTTGCACATTTGTTTGAATTTGCCTATCTATGTGTTTGTGTACATTAGGGCGGTTCAAAATAAAAAATGTTTGAGAATTCAATCTCACATATGTTCCTTACTATCCTTACTATAAATATAGTGTTCTGTGAAATTCGCAGTTTTCTAGGTGGTGATTTAAGTTGGCCCAAAGACAATGTAGGTTTATATGGAAATTACTATGAAGAAATTTTGAGGTATGTTCCAAACACGCTTGTACTGTAATGTAAGTACAAACTTATTATCCCATTGTAAAAGCTCATTCTTCAAACCATAATAAAGACATTTGCATATGAGAGAAATTCAATTCGACAGATAGCAGAAGAGATATTCATGAGATTGTTTGCTATTATTTAGCTTAACCCCTCTACCGGCAGCCTCATTTTTTCAGCACAAAAATATATTTGAATCGCGATAACTTTTTTGTTTCTCTATATTTTTCCAATATTTTTTCACAACTTCTCAAAAAACTCTTCTACTTTTGGAATCTATGTCGGTATTGACCATTGGTCAACTGGTTTTAAAAATATTTCGGTGTTCCTTGGGGGACCGGCACTTCCCATATAAAATTTCAATATGATGTTTTAAGAAGTTTTCAAGATCTCGTTACGGCTAGAGTGGTACCAACAACATAAAAGCTTATTGCTCAAAAACTGTTACACCGATTTGTTTAATTTCTTCACAATAGACTTTCATCAAAGTTTAGTTTTGAAAAGCGAATAACCGAATATGAGAAAAAATCTGTAGCCAGCGATAATTACGAGAGTTATGGCTATGCGTCGGTCCCCCAAGGAATTTTGGAATATCTCCGAATATAGATGACCAATTCTCAAAACCGATACAGATTCTGAAAATAAGAGAGTTTTTTTGAGAATTTGTGGAAATTTTTTTCAAAAATATTGAGAAACAAAAAAGTTATCGCGATTTGAATATTTTGAAAAAATGAAGCTGCCGGTAGAGAGGTTAATATAGGGTTATAGTACTGCAAACAAGTACAACAATCCCAAACTCATTTTAGCCTCATGATGTTAGTTTCTGATCTTTTCATAAGCACTGTGCCACTAAGAAAATAACATAAAAAAATATAAGATTTGAAACTTCTCAAATACCATCCATATTAGCGTATTTTTCAGCACCATGGGGCAAGTATATTACATGCCTTATAACAAGGTTTATCACATGCGAAGCCTGTGATACTAGTTAATTCGAATATCTGAAATTGTGTTGTTTGAAAGGCGGATAAGTCACTTTTGTATCTAGGGGTCATGCACAAATTACGTCACGCTTCAAGGATGGGGAGGGGCCATGCGTGACAATCCTTACAAAATTATCGGAGGACTCATACAGAAAGTGTGACAAAGGGGGGCAGGGGGTCGAAAAAATTGAAATTTAGCGTGACATAATTTGTGTACAATCCCCTACGAGTAAAAAGAGAAATCTCGCATAATTTATGATCTCGTCCTAAAAGCCATAGCTTGTTATTACTGAGCAAACGAATGGATTTACACTTTATTTCACAATGCTACGACGAAGAGAAGATCCTCCTCTGTCTCCCAGCGGTGACAGTTTTTATTTTGGTCCGTTTATCAACGAGCTACACACTCAGTTATCAATGGTTTTAAGGGTGAATATACATAGAAGCCAAACCTCGAATTTTCAAAAGCACAAGTCTAAAGAAGCAGACAACCGGTAACTCACTGGTCACTCGCTGGTGGCGACTAATCAATAAAATGTTCAACGCAAAAGGTTGTCAGGTTCTCAAGATACAAATCTACAAACAAGCTCTTGAAAATTCGAGGTTTAATATCGATGCATCTTCACCTATTAAAAATATTTCCTAATAACTTCTTACATCATTATGACCAATTTAAGTACGATTTTCAAGGTTTTTCGTGGACAATAACTAAAATGACGTTTGAGACAGTTTTGCAATTATGCGTATATCATATGTCATATATGCTTATTACAGCTCTTTTGAGCAAGAACAACTTTACCTTCCAAACCAAGGTGTTCAAATGGTTTGATCTTGCAGCTTGTCCCGTATCTATGTTCAACGTAATGTGTGTCGGTACAAAAACACATATCCATGAATACTTCACACAAAATAAAAAAAAATGTTCTGGACCCCCCGACCGATTATTTTGATTTTGGTCGCAAATGAAAGAGCAAAGTCTAATTGTTTTTAGCTTGAAATTTCAGACTTACCTATTTTTTTTGTAATAAAGTTGCTCCACAAAGACACCGTGGGCTTCAGTGAAGTACAGCAGTGATTAGCAGCACATATAAATTGAATCATTCTGTACAAAAATTTAGCGTAATCAGGCCTTGCAAACACTTAAATTTTGAAAGGTGGGTGGAAATTCGGATTCCACATCTTTGATTCACTTTAATCAATAAAAATGTTTGGCCACTTCATGATTTTTATTCCGGACACAACCACACTTTCGCTTCATATTCCGGACACTTTGATTCGAACTCCGGACAGCTCTCGAAAAACACAATCAGAATAGATGAATCATTAATTAAAGGCACTAAGCCGTTAGAAAGACGTCAAAACTAGTTGAACATTGTAAATTTTCATGGATTGCCATGTAAAATGTTTATAAAAATCATCTTTCAAATTGGGAACTTTTTGACGGCGCAATTTGAAACATTTCGAGTGAAATCTTTCCCATACAAAGTAGAGTGTCCGGAATTTGAAGCTGTCCGGGATTCGAATCAAAACGTTATTACATTCCATTTGACGTAACAGTGCAGAGTTTATGAAAAAGTGAGTTGATTTTACTTGTTTATAAGTGAAAAAACGATTTTAATTAAATTAACCTAACTTAAGGTGATTTTAGAACGAAGCCACACCTCAAATTTTCAAAAGCACAAGACTTGAGAACCAAACAGCGCTCCGCGTTGAAAATTTATCCCATTGATCACCACCAGCAAGCAAGCAATTTGATTGACAGGTTCGCGAACTGTTGACTGGTTCTCCAGTCTTGTGCTCCTGAAAATTCAAAGTTTGGCTTCGTTTTATAATCACCTTAACCTAAATATACAACGCATTAAACGTGGCAATTGGAGATTGCAACGAGTTTTGTCTAAATTTATTAATAGTTTTATTGAACATTTGTTCCAATGTTTCAACATTGGATATTCTATGTAGCTCATTAGTACTACTATACCAGGGAGGGAGCTTCAACATTTTTTTCCACATTTTATTTTGAATCCTCTAGCTCTGCAGGAAGATCTTCTTCCTGTATTACAAAAACTAGTCCATATTGGATTCGCATACAACATGGCCGATCTGAAAATTTGTTTGAAGATCAGAAGCTTACTTTTTGATTATGATTTATCGTATTGCGGCTAACCTGCCGAGTTTGAGCAACTTAGCTTAGACTGACTACACATATCAATGGTTGCTATTCCGTGATTGACCGGAGTCAGTGAAAATGCACAAAGAATCAACTAGAAGTTCGGCTGGGATTGGCCATAATCTTCTTCAGTGTGCATAATTCAGTGCCTCTATTTATACAAGGTCAATAACGGCGCCGGCCACGTCCTTGCAGTCAGGTGGGATTGGGGGAAGGAATGTTAACCTTTGCTATTTGGAGACCGTGTTTGCCTTTGCATCTCCACAAAGTTTACTGGGAGGGATGTTTGTTAATGGGGAGGATCGTTGGGTCACAGGATTCACTTTGATAAGCGATTAGACCATGATAAATAATTGTTTGTGAGATATAAACATGCTTATATGTAAATATAATATTTTCATTTGATATGAACAATAGCTATGCAGAGAAAAATTATGCCGACACTTGAGGTGACGAACCTTTCAAAGTTTGTTGAATAAAGTGAACCTTTCGCAAGTCTACACTTGTAGTGTCGAACCATTCATTTTTTTTAATTACAAAAATAAAGGTAAAAAAGGAGCTTTGAAAAAAAAAAAAATCAGACATAAATAATTTATGAATCAGAGTTTATGTCGACACTCACAGTGACGAACCTTTCAAAGTTTGTTGAAAAATCATATTTACGTCTCACCGTTGTTACGATTAAAGGTGCAGTCATACATATTTTATAAATTATAAATAGTAGCATGAAACGAGCTCACCAATTGATCCGTCATCCTTGAGTAGCAACAAACCACTTTCAGCCTCACTCGTTTGCTCGGCTATATAAAAGCACTCAGAGAAAATAGGCGCGCGACCCGAGAGGGAAAACAACTGACGACTGCTCGGGCTTTCTTGACGCACTGCCCAGGAGCAAGCGTCAACGTTGAAAGATCAAAAAGGAATAATCGAACGCGGCACTTTTTCACTTTCACTCGACCGACACGCGACATGTTTGATCCTGCCCTCATCACCGGCCCATGCAGGAGCAAGCGTCAAGGTCGAAGGATCAAACACAACTAAGCGATCGCGGTTTTTATTACACGCTAACATTAAAGTACCCTTTAAATGAGTTCCATGTACCCATTTTCGCGAAAAATGGTTTAAATCATTAAAAGAGTAAAGTCGCTTTAAACATTGAAGAGTATCCTCTTCGAACTTCAAATAATGGGTATTTTTCACTCTTGGTTTTCAAAACATAAAATGGGTAATAAAACCTCCTTTTTTATGAATGCTGCCGCAGATTGAGCTTTTTCAAGATTCAAGGAAAAGGTCAGGAAAAAGTATAGAGCACTATTGATAACACAATGTAATATATTCATCATTCATAATAAAATATACAAATTATATGAATCGTTTCTCTTCCTGGAAGTTCCCAAACACACTGGGCCCTGCTATTGAAGATGCTGGTTCACTTTGTCTGCGCCAAAACATTCTCCATGGAGCCGGCCACTTAGAGACAACTTATTCCACGGGTATGCAGCTGTCCGTGTCCGAGTCCGCTAGAGGAAATAATAATATTCTAGGACTATAATACGCTTCCAAAGGGATGTTGAAATGTCTGAAACAAACAACCAGATTGTGTAGATCGTCATTCCAAAAGAAAATACTGGCATTACTTACGTGTCTGATATATGCAGTGAATGAAATTATCGCGGAAATAGGCATTTTTCAAGCAACCCGACAATTCGTTGCCGCCTTTATCTGCGAGAAACAGATTTCGTGAACTGCTATAATTGTTGATCAATGTACTGACGAAAAGCCAAGATCGGACCGATCATATGCTCTGATCCAACTTTATCGACTCTAAACTTATCGCGATAATTATCACAAGGTAAATTACAAAAATGTTTGCCACCGACGGGATTCGAACCCATGACCATGAGCAAAAACGTTGTCAGAGCGTGCGCAAACCATAACCATTTGACCACGCCAGCTGAACAAAGGGAGAGAGAAATTTGGTATATAAAAGCTACATGCGGAAGCGAAAGACACTCGAAACGACGAAACAAGAGTAGTTCTCGTTGCTGGTGATAATATAAATTCCCTGCTGCAGATCTCGTGAGAGCACACTCTCGCAGTGCTGGACGGGTAGGATATTATCGCACGTCTCTTTCCTCCGAAAAATCGTCTTGAGTGATAGGTTTATGATTATCGCCGTGACCGATAATTTCACTCCCTGGATATATGTGTTGATGGTTAGTTTACTAGTTTCCATTTTAGAGGCAGTATTGAACTATATACTCGGTGATTTCCACATTGAATATCAACTTTTCATTAATTCCGGATAGCAGCGAGGGAAAACACAAACAATGGAGGTTATGATGGCACCAAACTAGCATGAGCATTAATTACCCATTATTTTTACGAGAGAGGATACTTTAAAATGGGGCTTAAATATCCTTTTTCATGTCATTGAAAAATACCCTTCTTCTGACATTTCCATACTGATTAAAAAAATGGGTACATGGAACTCATTTAAAGGGTACTTTAATATTAGCGTGTACACTTTCACTCTACCGACGCGCGACATGTTTGATCCTGCCCTCATCGCCGGCCCCCGCAGGAGCAAGCGTCAAGGTCGAAGGATCAAACAGAACTCAAACCTGCCGAGTTTGAGCAACTATCGTGAAACTCAGCATTACATATACTTCGAAATTGGATCAAATGGACGAATTGTTGTGAAATTTGCGGAAAAGTTACACGTCTTCTCGGTGAGAACCGAACTTACGACTCGCTGTTCACTAGATAGGGCACGTTTTCCCTATACTACGAGAGGACTCATGGACGCAGAAGTAGTGTATAACTAGCGCGCTTTGTCTAGTGAACAGGTAGTCGTTAGTTCGATTTTCACCTAGAAGACGTTTATCTTTTTAGCAAATTTCACATAAATTTGTCGGTATTCAGACAGACCAGACTAGATAATATTTCAACGTGCAAAACACATGTTAAGAACTCCATCTTTTGATTCCTCATTGTTCGTACCTACATTCTTCCTCAGCAACTCGCAATCCGACCGGACACAAACCGATTTCCCCTACCCGAACTAAACGAAAGATGCAAAACTATGCGCTTTTCCATTTAGATGGACAACTCCTCTCTTTACCTTTCGTTTGGCTGTAATGCAAGTGGGCGGGGTAAATTTGTCTGTCTATGCTGAGCGCGCTGAGAGCACGGAGCAGCAGCTAAGGGTGCTTACATGTGTGGCGTGGCGCGCAAAGCAAGGCATGTGTCAGGCTTTTTTTTTTTTTTTTTTAAATCCGCGATGCGAACGAAAGAGAATTAGGAGACAACAATCAGTTCACTCTTTTTATGCAGCCCACAGACGCTCAGACGGTTTGATCAACTTTGACGCCGCTCCCAAGTTAGTCAAGCCGATTTATGTTGATGCTACCATTTGACCGACTGTTAAATTTCGTTGCAGCTACACTATATCTCTTCGCATGTTTTGAATGATCTCGGCAAGTCTAGGAAATGTGTGATTGTTATTTTTTCGAATTATGTAGTGGGGAAGAGCAGCACTTACAAAACATAAGTATCTGAAGAAATGGATATTGATGAGGAAGTCATGGGTAACCCGCACGAAGTATTCCTGCAAAACTCTAAAATTCTGAGGGGTCTCTGTCGGGTATTACTACGAACTGTCGATGGGAATGGCTGTGAGAATTTCTTCAAATATTCTATCCAGAATCATTTTGTGGTTTCCTCTAGTTATTCTACTTTGGAGTTATTCCAGAAATCCATGGGTTATACTAGGGGCTCCATCAGAAATTTATCGGGGGATTCTAGTAGGAATTTTATGAATAATTCCTCTATTAATTTATCCACAAATTCAACCAGAAATTCTTCAGGCATTAGCGTAGCTAGGATAGGGCCAACGTATTCTGGTGGCAGGTAAATGTCGTTTTCTATAACCATGCTTTTAACGAGTTTTATAATTCAAGTGGATTTTTAGTAAGGTATTGTACTTTTAGTGATTTCCACGGTTCTATCGTTTTGTCTTCAAGTATTTTCAGAATAGTTTAAAAATTTCAATTTCATTACGAAAAAAGATTTAATGTGTGTGAATTGAAAAATCTTTGATCACATGAATTTTCTTCGAGAATCTCACTGAAAATTCCTCCAAAAATTTCTCTTAAAGTTTCTTGAGGAATTCTTCGCGTATTCTTTTTCGTTTTTCCTCTTTAAATATCTAAATCTTTTCTCAGCAGTTTTTGCATCAATTGTTTCTAAAATTCTCTATACAATTAATCCAGTAAATCATCCAAAATTCTGTGCAAGAACTCCAGGAATTACTCTAAGAACTTATATCACGAAGAGTTCTCAAAAAGTTTTGTTTGTGACGGCTTATAGATTTTACTAGGACTATTTTTCCAGAACATCCTCTAAAGGTGCCGTAAAACGGGGTAACATTGATCGGAATGTCTTTCCTTGCAACAAGTTCGATACAACATTTAGCGATGGATTATTTTCATTGCATGAATGGAGTTTCTCTTTTTCATGAGTTTATAAAAACTAAAGTTTTTTGTGAAAATTCAGTTTCGTTCATGAGGATTTTCAATTCTTCGAAACAATGATTTCGAAGACCATGGACGACATTACCAAACATTCATGTCGCATATAAGTTCTGCAAATGATATAGGCGAGTATTACCAAATATGGCATCGTCTAAAACGAATCCGTTGTCAAAATTTTCATAAGTATTTTCGATTCAGATAATTGACAAAATATCATAAAAATGCTGAATATCCTTAAGAAATTGCCTATCTTTAGGCGTATTACACGGTAAAAGGTGTTTTTAATAAAAAAAATCCTAAAAAGTAAATGATTTGTAAAAAATTGGCCTCAACCTCGGCTTCAGGGGCCATGATTTTAGTTGATAATAATTTCAATACTATCGATAATTATATACATGGTTGATCAATGATCAATCACCCCATACTAAATAAAAAAAAAATGTCAAAAAATATTTTTGTAACACGCTCAAAACTTTCAGAAAACAAAATACCGTATATAGTCACGAGCGGTGGGTGCCAGTACTTCTTAAAAAAAAAATAAAATTTGCAGCATATGCAGTGTCAAATAAAAGTTCCAATACATTTCCAAAAAACTGATCAATGTTACCCCGTATTACAGTACAACAGATTTTATAAATTTCGTTGGATATTCATTCCCTGTTCCTACGCCAGTGGCATTCTTCCAGAGATTCCTTCAAAGGATTCTCTACAAATTATTCAGGATGTCCTCCACTGAGAGCCTCCAAAAGAGCCACGGATCACTCATTCAATTGAGTGTTTTGGGTTCTTTTGAACGACTCTGATTCATTTTGCCCATCTCTACTTTCGAAATCCGAAATTTTAGATATTTTTTTTAATAATTAAGAAAATTTAGATAAGAAAGGCTTAGTGCTTGGGTCCAATTCAGATATTTTATTTCTAAATGATTGTTTCACAATTGGTAAATCGTTTTTAAATTTATTTTTGAAAATCCTTCAATATAATTTTCTTAGCACGATCGCGAGTGCATTGAAGTTGCCTTCTACTCACGTCGTTAAGACGGATCAAAAGTTTAAGATCATCGTCTATAATCACGGATTCGAATTTTACTTCATATGTTGTTATTGCAATGTCTTTTGCTTCAACAATGAAATTTGTTAAAGTTTCAAGAACATTGTCAATATCAACCTTTGTTTGCAAATATATTTCAACATCAAGATTACTATCGATGTATGTTTCATATTGCTCGTAAATAATTGAAAGCGCAGCAGATAGGATTGAGAACCACTTCATGGGATATTTTAAATGTAACAGGGACATGATCAGAATCAGAGTCAGCGTGATTTACACATTGTCTGCAAAGTTGACTAGAGTCGGTTAAGACCAGATCAATCATAAAAAGAAGAGGAAAATCAAGTAGGATTATGAGGGTATTCAATTAAAAACATCATGAAAAGCACTAAATAGTCAAATAGAATCTTCCTGTTGGAATTGCTTTGAGAATTGTTCAAAGAGCGTCTCGAAGTTGCTTTACCGTAAGTACGGCCATATTGAACTGCTCACAAACAACGCTCGAGTTTTCATAAAATGATTTCTAACCTACGTCAATCAATCTGGACAATGTTTGACTCATCGAAACTAAAATAAGTGAAAATAGTTTATTTTGAATAAGGATAAAATTTATAACGATGATCCGAGAGCTTTGAAAGCAATTGAGATTTCTCTGTTTAAATCGGGGTTAGTTATTGCACTTCTTACAAAAAATTATATAAATTAATCAATCAATGTAAAATAATCCATCTTTTTTACAAATTGGAGCTTGCCGCGAGTGCATGACGTGACACACAATAATATCAAATTGAAACAATCTAGTGCACAACCAAATTCATATGGAAATCAAATATAACTAACAAAAACGCTAGCAGAAGAGCAATAGTGAACATTGTCTTGTGATATTCGAATGAATACTAGTGAAAGTCAAAAACCTCTCGCAGAAAATCATTACCACATAGTGCTGATTATGCAAACGTCAGATAGTGAGAAGGCGAAACTCAACAAAAGCAAGAAACACCATAGTATGTAGCGTGTGGTTTACTTTCCCTGAAGGATAATAACCATCGAAGAGCCGGTATAACCAGAAGCATATTATCGAATATTGCCGCGCTAGACGCAGAACTAGTAGATGTGTTTTCCTGGAGCCGTGAACTAGCACATTTTCCTCTTCCTACAGAACGTCTTATACCGACGAAGAAAGTCTACGGCAACGTGGAAGCGGAAAGCTCGTTAAGTGAGTAAACATTTCGAAGGCGAGCAAGATTGAGTGGGCAGGAATCGTTCGTAAGGGGCCCACACTTTGGCAGGAGGAAAATATTACGATACCCGATTATGATAGTGAATGTGCGTTCGATCAACTGCTCCCTTTCGAACTATTACAGGGCATCGTAGCAAAAGTTCCCCTACCCTAGGGCTGTTGTTATTGTCCTGCCATTACGAAGAAGGAAACTATCAAACATTGGCGTTTGCTGACGTCGTTCTTGGAGTGTAGTGACGCAGCCGGAAGTTCACCATCTCCGGGGGAAAACTCCTAGTGAAACGAGTGGAGGAGAACATTTTATGCTTCCGTAATGCTGTTTGATACGTCGTTGTCGTTAAATTAAGTAATTTATACGCTACTTTGCATAAGTGTTTCAAGTGTCGTGTCCCGGGGTCGCCTTCTACGGAAAGACTCCTTAGACGCAAGTAGTTACTTCAGTGCATCTTCGAGTGTTCCGAAAAGGAAGCAGAAGCGAAACGATTTCAAGTGCTACTCGGTAGTGTCGGTTTAATATACGACCCTCTCGGAACTGTAGCCATTCAAGCAAAGAAAGTAACCTGTTACGCACCACCCCAAACCATTCGATATCAATCAAGCTTAATTGTTAGTAGCTGTCAGAAATTAATAATCGCCCACTAAAAAGACGTGCTTATACTTTTAACGGTTCCATTCCGGCGCGTTATCAGCCTGAAAATAAAAGTTAATTGTCGTACTTCTGCTGCCATTAAAGACAATCCAAAACATCGGAAGAACTGTAGAAAAATTTCAACATCGAGGAGTTTTTCCGGAAATGGGCGAGTGAGGAAGCATAATCGACATTCGTGAGCAACATTGATGTTAATTTTTCGTGGGACTAGCGGCCGTGACCTGGAAAACTCATCGGATATAGTGCATTGATAGCCGCTAAGCACCTGACGCCAGATTAGCTGATTGTTGAACACCGATACAGTGGCGTTAATTGACTGCGAACAGTAGCTGCAAAAACAGAATTTGTCTACTTTTGGCTGGTTTTAAATTGAGAAAGGTAAGAATCTTGATTATATCTCTATAGCAGCTCTAAAGAAGACTATTTTCTCTATATTTGTATTTTTTAGTCTTAAATGTTGTATCAAAGTGAAACTAAATAAAGGCATACATTAAATTGTGCAAAACGTTAGATAACTACAGTAGAAGCTTGTTATAACGACAACTTTTATAGCGACAAAAGCTCTCTATAGCGACATTTTTCGGTCCCTTGAAAAATATTTTGATGTTATATCTATTCTCTATAGCGACATTTCTCTATTACGATGGTCCCTTGCGATGTCGTTATAACAAGCTTCGACTGTATTTTGATTTTTGTAAAAGGTATCATAGATTCAAAATGTTCTTACATATTCAGCAACCAAGGTACTGAGTCATCAGGCTTAACTATGCTAGGCCGAACGGGTCATTAGACTGAATGAGTTAGAAATCGTCTTACGAAAATCGATTTAACAATTATCGATTTGCTCAATAATCCTCGATTCAAAATTTCGAGGAGGGTTTTAGTTTGAGCCTTGTTGAATTAAAACATGGACACACTTTTTCGCAAGGATCTAAGAAGCAATACGAATTGAAAGAACAGTATTAGAAACAGCAACGAAGGGCACCGATCTTTCAGCAGGGCATTAATAAAGCATTGTTGTTTGCACTGCCACATGCTATAAAGCTATAATTTTATTTTTAATTACAGTAAGTTTTTAAAATACATCACATTTAGTTACTTACAACTTCGGTGGTTTTGCCTTGAAACAGGAAAGTTGGTTGCATTGCACTCATGCTGTTTCTTGTATCTTTACTTCTGTTGTCAAACAGCACGTAATGCAAGCAAAACCACCGAAGAGTATAACATTCACATACTTGCTTACTGTTAGTTGAGAAGATTCCAAAAAAATTCGGCTTTTTTATAGGATTTGAAATATTTCATCGGGTATACCAACGGCTTCCCCCGAAATCCTCGAAGTTAAACTATGTGAAGATTTCACCTCTGCAAGCTGCTTTGATTATGTGAAAAACTTTTCCGATGACCTTTTTTTAGCCACACAATAGCCGTTGTAAGAATTCGTAAAAGTTTTCACTATTAACTCTTCAAAAATCTTGTCAGATATCCGTCAAGAGAATATTCGTTTTTGTAAAGGAACGCTGTTACAAATATCTGGTGAAAATCTTATCAACAACCTTATTGTTAGAATCTAGTAGATTTCGACAATGGTTTAAGTGGAAATAGCGAAGAATCTCAGTGATGTTAATTTTGTTTCCTAGTTTGCAATGAAAAAAAAATACCCATCTGGTGAAGTATAAACACTTGTAATCTTATATTGACAGAAATGCATAAAAACAATTATTTTACCAGTAATTTTGTAGATTAAGAAATATGTTTCTAATATTGAGCTTGAGCTTGAGCTTGATTGGCCGCCCGTGGTTGCTACTCCAGTATCGCCAGATCAGCTGCACTTACACAAGGAACCAACCGAATGACTGCTTGGGACTAACAGGCATCCTCAATGTATAAGTGCTGGAGATCTTCTATTTTTAGATGACGATGGTGCCTGCCACGTCAGAATGCAGACCAATGTGGGGAAAAGGGGAGGAATTGATGATGCATTATACTGGCTCTCACGTAGACCGTATATACCACTGCATCTACGCCAGTTCATGCGAGAGTGTATGGATTGGAGGAAAGGCATGGCAGAGAGGTTTGCTTTTGTGGTTAGCAGACTGCCTATGAATCAGGCGTAAGGTAAGGCATGCGCGTGGAAGAATGGAATCGTTAGGGAAACGGTTTCTTGTCCGTCTCTGGTTCTAGCGTTTGCTATGAACGAATAGTTTGAGTGTGATAGATTTAGAATGAAAGATAGAAGCAAGTTAGAGATATACAGCTACAAAGTACGAGGAAAGGGACGGGCCTGGGATCGAACCCATGACCTTCTGCTTATGAAGCAGAAGTGGTAGCCATCAGACCACCAACCCCGTCAAAAATATGTTTCTAATATTGAAACAAAACTCTGAAAGCCAATAACAATGATCACTAGCAAAAACAAAAATGACACTTATTTTAAACGGCTTTGCGGACCCCCTAAGAAGCCTTCACGGCTCCTTAGGGGTCCACTGATCATCGGTTGAGAAACCCTGGTATAGATGAAGGAATAATTGCTTATAAAATATAAGTATCGCCAAACATTTACCTCACAGCTGTTATCTCAATTCTGGTGTTTACAAGCACACATGAGAAAAAAAATAATGATACTTTACATGGCCGAATCAATACTCTAGCATTGCAAGATAGTGTTACTTTTACGAATACACCTTAGGTTTTACAATTCCTACAGCTATGGCGTCGTCGTGGTTTATTTTTATTTTTAGAACCCCCCTTCCCACTCATTTAACATCAAAGATTTTTCTGAAGATTTCTCGAGAAATTCTTCTTAAAATACTTCAAGAAAGTCTCTGAGATACTTTCTGATTCGACAATGATTTCTAGTAGAATATTTTGCAAATCGGAACTGCGGAAGGAAAAAGTCTTTTTCGGCAAAGTCGAAGCATGAATTGAGAACTTTTCAATATGGCCATTTTAATTTTCATATTATGATAATAGATGGCAACACTGCTCGATTGTTGTCAAAAAAGCCAATTATATGGGGGTGTTATATGCAGAGACCAATAAATTTTAAAGATCACGATACCGAATGTTCACCAAAGTTGAAGGAAGTGTTGGATACCATATACTCTGTGTTCAGGAGTGCCGCATGGTTGCTAGATTTCAAATCTCATGGCTTTTATAACGATAGCGCTTGACTTACCGAACAACTTTGCCGAAGATGCCATCTTTCTAAGTAGTCTGGATCCTGAAATATCCGTATAACAAAAGTTTTATGTTCACTAGTTCCCCCTTTGTGGCAAAATCTTGTATTACATGGCTCAAACAAAGATAGCACTTGAGCTACTGAACAACTTTGCCGAAGACGCAAGCTTTCTTTGTAGTGAGGATCCTGAAATATATAAAAAAAACAAAATTTCGATGCCCACTTGCGCCTTCTGGTTGCAGATTTCTGCATTTCAACGGCCACCGCTTGTTAGCCTTTAAGGTGAAACATCTCGGAATCTAATGATGGCCGCTACTATGGCCGACTTGCGGCCCCAATCATGTTTTAAAAGGCACTAAACTGGAGAAATAGTTGGCAAATGTTTCTGATCCTCTTATTTTACGCTTGCTGCTAGAGCATAAAGCCGAAATAAAAAGTGCACTGTTGTTGATCTTCGCGAGATGTGTGCCTTTTAAGTTTTAGTGCAATTTTAGAAGTTGATTCCAAACTGTTTCACCTTAATCTGCTGAACAATTTTGTTGAACATTGAAATAATTTAGTTTGGTGTTTAGGCTGTGGTTTTTTTCATGTTAAGTTAATGTTTTATGGAAGTAATTTAGGTGAAGTGATCAAATGTGGAATTCAAATTGAACGAAAAAAAATGTACAACAGTCAAGACCGAAACAGCGTTTAAAGGGCGACAGTGTGTTGGAAGTATCAAGCTTGATGACTTCAAGAAAAGCAGAAGGACAGCTGTTAGGATTTCGGTGAATGGAGGAATGTATTCCTTACGGATATGTGTAAACTATTCTGTTCAGAAATACCAAAATGTTCGGTGAGAGCTTTTCATTTTTTTTTCTTGGCATGCCAAGTGCTTACCATTCACCATCCTTTAATTTAGTTTACTTGTTTGAAACGACAGCTAAGAATGAACGATATTTCTGACCCGTCCAACAGATAAAAGCTTAAACTTCCTTGCCCTCCACTGACTTTTACATTAGATGGAAAAGATCAATCGAGAGTCAATTTTGCATTAATTTTTGATAAAATATATCTTAAAAACATGTAGAGTATCCACTGGGAGCATTAACGTTTAGGTGTCTTAAAAAGTATCATGACAACGATAGGAATGTCACTCTTATCTATTTATACAATAGAATATTAATAATTCGTCACTGTGAGTGTCCACAAAAACTCTTAGTCATGTTTAACATAACATATTTTCCTCTAGCGGTTATCACGCTCAATGCTGCGAGTGTCTTAGTGTACATGTAGTTGTGAAACTCAGAGAAAAATAGTATGCACTCTGTCTTGAAAACACCAAGAATCTGAGTAAAATTATTTCAAATTAAGTAATATTTCAAGTTTGGGTGTGCAAGGTTCGTTGAGGAAAACAAAAACAAACTGTGTATGACGAACGTATGCGAGTGTTTGTGTGTTCAATTGTCACTAAGCTCTATTTCTTGTAATTGCAGGAACACCTTTGAATGGTTCGACACTAAAAACGTTGACTCACAATAGGTTCACGTTGTCTTCAATGTCTTATGTGTGACTGCATGCTCGATTTTTTTTTGTTAATTTCAATTTACAATTCAACTTTTGGGATTTATAAAAATATAAGACTATTTCTGAATAAATGATAAAGGATTTAATTTTCACCAATGTGATTCTCTGAATGGGATTTTTTAAAGATATACTTTCGAAAAATTGAACTGAAAGAACTGATTTCTACACAATTCTATACAACATGTTCATTGATTCAAGCACAAATATCCATCCTGATTCATGTGGAGATGTTTCGGAGCTTACTATTTTTTCAGAAGCTTCTCTGAGAACTACGCTGAATTGCGATGTTTGCAAAGGTTTTAATGAAAGCAAAATATAGCATTACCTAATCTTTTTCATTGTTTTGAATAATGATGCTATCCGGAAGATGGTTCGAAAAATTGTGACAATTGCTCAGTACAACCTACTATGATCAGAATTTATCAAACATGGCTATGGACGGCCATGTGCAAATTGATCAAAAATAGTTTTGAAACTGTTTCTCAAGTAACCTTCCATGAAATTGCAAAAAATGCTGTATGCAACTCGGTGCAGAACTTTATTTTGGGTTGGAGATTCTGCGGCATACAATAGTTTAGTACTTGCCACAAGATATACTTTTGAATTTACAGTCAGTGACATAAGTTAGTAATCAAATGCTGTTTTTTCATACAAAATGCCCAAGTTTGGTGTGCTGTATTTCAGCTTCTGGTAGTTCGATTTGGCTGAAATTTGGATGACGAACTACCAATAAATTGAAATTTTGTCTGTAAGGGATTTTTTACATTGCAGTCATTTTACATAGAGTTCAGAGGGTTGTTCAAAGACAAAAGTAAGTAACCGAGAGACCTTTTAATTTAATTCGAAAACGATAAGTTGTGGAAAGTTGGTGTGTTCTGCAAATTTGTTTGACTTCTGAAATTGAACAACTTTGTTGAAAAGACAAATAACCCACAACTTACCATTTTAGAATTAAATTACAATCAAATTTCAAGTTATTTGTAGTTCGTCATCCAAATTTCAGCCATTTCGGACTACCAGAAGCTGAGATACAGCACCCCACTTGGGCATTTTGAATGGAAAAACAGCATTTGGTTACCGTAAAACGGGGTAACTTTGATAATGCGGGTAACTTTGATTGTGCGTAACCCACCGCATACTAAACGAAATATCATAATTTCTGTTAATCAGTTAAGCAAAACGAATGCAAAACTAAAGAATATTAGTATGACACTTCATGTAAGAGAGGTTTTCATTTGAATCAAGAACATTTTAGGCTTTTTATAAGAATTTAAAAAAAATTCACAATTTTAGCATTTTTGAAACGCTTACAAACAATCCGCTCTACGATCACTATTTAATGTTGTTTTGAATAGTTGGCCACTTATCTTTGATAGCCTAGTTATCATAGAACTTGAATACGGTGTCAAATCTCTTAGCGAAAAGCATTTTCACAAACTGGGACCATTTTTGTAATCTAAGTCAGAAATTATATAACGTTAAACGCCTAGAGTTATGCAATGCCATACAAATGCTCGTTATTCATTCAATTTTGTTTGAATCATACTCCATTATCAAAGTTACCCCAAAACAGAAAACCAACTTTCGATTATATGAAAAATTATATATCCATTCAAAATAAATCTTTTGCCAATTTATCGACTGTAATCGATAGCTAAGATGCCAGTACTTGTTTTAAAAATATAAATTGTAAATCTTTGAAACAGCATGCAAAAATATTCAAGTTTTCTTCGAAAAAACTATCAAAGTTACCCCGTTTTACGGTACTAACTTATGTCACTGACTGTATATCAATGATATTGTCAATTTACAAATGTATCTGTATCTGCAAAATGCTCAGTCACTAAGCTGAGAAGTAGGAGCAGTTTCAGATGGAGCGCACCGTCAGAGATAAGAAGATTATTGTTATTTTATAGGTTTATGTGTATTTTGAAATTGCAAACTTAATTACGGTCGTTGTTTGAGCCTTTAATGTAGACTCGAAAGTTATAACGTAAAGATTTCGCTGGGATTCATTTAATATAGGGAAAGTGTAACAGTTTTCCTAATTCGAACTTTCAAAATTTGGAATTATTTTCAACGTTTCAATACTGATAATCATTTGATATCTGACTCTAGAATTGAATAAAATAATTTTGATTTGGAGAACTATTAATTTGATACATTAAGTGAAATGAGAAGCTAAAAATGAACAAAACAAAACCGAATTCAGTACTCGTCCATTCAATTCCACTAGAGGGCGAATCCGTTGTAGTATAGTACTAAATTTAGTTTCCATTTATTCATAGGTATTTCACTAAGCAGCTCAAATATTCATTATCAAACTAATAATATAATAACTGATACGCCTATACTGGCTTGTTTAAAGGATAATCAACTACAGTAAAAGCTTATTGCCATTGAAATTCAAGACCTTCAACGTTCAGTTTTTCACTGTTTCACTTAAGCATGATGGGAACTAGTCATGCTACCAGAAGTTGAGTTTTGTATTGGCTTTTCAACGGAAAGGTTATCATTTCACTTCAATCACATTAATCATGTTTGATAAAAGTCTCGATGGATAACAAGGTTTGGGATAATTGGATAAGTGTTTTAAAAATGAAAGGCTAGGGTGCTTGGGCGAATGTGTTATTGGATTTTTTTACATTCTAACAACAGTTATTCCATCACATGAAACAACAAAGAATTTTCACCTAAATATTGAAAACTCTCATACATGTTTCATGATGAACTAGTACTAATAAATTGAAAATTACTAAACGAACACTCGCTAAAACTCAAAATTTTCACCGAATTGAGAGCTAAGATTTTTAACAAAGTCTACTATAGAACATAATATAAACTAATGTGTGCAGTCGTTGCCACTCCACATAATGCAATTAAATTGTATGCTTTGTCTCGTGTGGGTTGCATCTGTACTGTGGTGAGAGAGCTTTGACGTCACAAGTGTAAACAATGAATCTAAAATATCTCCTTGAGTAATTGGTGCTAGCTTGGAAACGGATGGTCGCGTGAGCTCAGTTTTGTTGTGACTAAAATAAATTGAGTTATTTTTTGAATTGATGAAAATCGATGGCACCCGTAATAGATACCGGACGTGACTTCAATAGCGATTAGCGTTTCAGAGCGAAATTTCCGAAGGCAGTTTAAAATCGAGTTGATGGGTAACTGAAGGATAGAACTTTGGCTTCGATTGTTTGTTATTATGCAACACGATTCTATTATTGTGATTATTTTATAATTGTATAATTTATCTTTCTGGTGTGACGTCTCATCTGGAACAATATTTCTGTGAACACTTCCACAGTTATTAACTGAGTGCATTTTTTTCAAATTACTATTTGTGCATACACTCCCGTGCATATGTTTGGGTTCACTCCCTAAAAAACATGCAAAAGTGTTCTGTCCATATCTCTGTGATTACACGTCCAATTGAAACTCTCTAAGTCGCATTCGAAAGGCAAAGAGTTATTCTTACTTCGTATGTATTTTTCCAAAAACATTCTTTGAACTTTGTATACTAATTTTTTACTTAAAGTTGTGACAATTTTCAAAAAACACACTGAAAAATCATATTTAATTTCCTCAGGATTGGGTCGACCAAAATTTTCAATCAAAGTGTCATTAGAATCGTAAACTTATATTCTTTGAAGAAACGCCACGAAATTTTGGCGGAAAAATCTGAAAAGTATTCAAAATCAATGAAACAGTCAGTCAAGTCATCGTGCAAAAGTTTGGGTTCACCCCTCAGTATGGTGTATCGTGCAAAAGTTTGGGTTATCAATAATAGCAAATTATCCTTACGTCCAATCAAAATGTGGTCTTCGACAAAGTTGTAGCTGGGAAAAATTCACATGAGAAGAGTTTATTTACTTTTCCATAGATTATTATTACGAGCAGTTAGAGCACAGTACACAAAAGGTTTGCCTTTTCCATAGTAATTTCCATATAAACTTCAAATGGCGTGTGCACAGCCAAATTTCTTACAAATCACTTCAAATTTTTGGAGAACGATTTTTATCATAATTGACATCGTTTAAGCATAGGGGAGCAGAAACTTCATAATTTGTATCAGTCTACTGTGCATACATTCTAATTTTATCATGCAGTTATCTAATTCACTATCAGCTGGTGACCAATCGATTAAGTTTTCAGCTTAATTGGATGTTTAGTCCTCCAGATTTGTGCTCTTGAAAATTTGAGGCTTGGCTTCGATTCATCTTCACCTTAAATGTGATTTTTGATCAAATACTTTTTCTGCTTTTCAAAGAATTTAAATTTCTTGATTTAGTACATTAACTAAGTCAGTAAAAAAATATGCATATGGCCTACATGGCGAAGTTATGTCAGAATGGAGAACAGTAACCAAATATTACTTACTAATGGGCATCTAATTCTTCCGAAAGAAGAACGCTTTGCCACGAGCAAAGCGCACCACGAAGAGCACCACGTGATGGAGTCGAAATTGAAATCAGGTTGCATTCTGCATTCTTGGGTTCTTTCGTGGCGTAGTTGGTAACGCGCTTGTCCAACGAATTGCGAGTCCTGAGTTTTACAATTATATCGAGAATTTGTACAAATTTTTGCAAATATAACTTCAATTTTCAAATATACACTCCACTGATTCTAATTATAAATTATAGGTGTGTTTATTGTCTATATTTTTTTGGAGTTTGGAATTTCTTTTATACCAATAATTTTACTTGGATGAAACTTAGTCCTTAGTGACTTATGTCTATATGGAAAGCATATTGACTGTAGTTCACAATGGAATTTGGTTGAATGCACTTTGTCCCCCCAACACAAACTACACTTAACTAACGATTCATAAATAATCCAGACAAACTATTTGGCAACACTTTCCACCCCATTCAATATTTTCATATTCCCATTAAATTTATTCGTCGTCCGGCTGGCGCCAATAATGCCAACAACCTACGTAGCTGCCTTACTCGCCTCACCTCCAACATCCGCCCTGTTGTAGTGCAAAGGCTTGAAGGAGTTGACACCACCAGACTTCTGCAGCATAATAAGCCCTACTTGTTCGGGTATGCGTGAGTGTGCTGTTACGGGGAGACGTTCTTTGACATGCAAATTTATTTGGGAAAATTATGAGCTCAAAGCATAGCTAAACATAACTGCGTCGCTTGACGGAACTACCATAGCATGACATGGCAAGGTGCACAGTGGTTGGATCTAGAGAAAATGTCTGCCAAAACCTCAAACTTTAATTTAATTTTTAATTTTATTTTTCATTTATTAAACGTAAGCCTGTTAGTTACAAAACTTTTGATCAGGTCAAACTCTCATTTCAATTGAAAAAAATGTAGTAGTTTTGCTTTACTTATATAATTGACACATTTTCGCTATATTAAACTAACATGTCCTTCAATTTCAAAATATTTCTTGTATTGTACTGATCATTATGTTATAGTTAGTTTGATTCACCTCAAGCTCGATATTCCTCATCTGGATATCGAGTTAAAGAACCATAGTGAAGTGCTTATATTGTCTTAGCTTTGTAGCGCGGCTCAATTAACTTGATCATGTCGCGAACAAAGCTAAGACAATATTTTAATTTTCCAAGACATAATACAATATAGTAATGAGAAAGCATGTAGTCTACAATTGATTGATGAAATAAATAAATAAATAAATAAATGTTGTTTTCATGACTACTTAAATGGTCTCTTGAATCGCAGTTGCACTGATTTTTACTTCTATAAATCGAAATCTTCCTACTCCAATGCTCCTTTGAAAATCGGATTATAAACAGTTGATTATAATAGGTTTTCGTCTTAAAGCACAAGCAGAAGGCAAACAAGTACAAAGTTCTTTTAAAACCTTTGCTGTACTGGGTACCGATATTGAATGTGTGTGTGTGTGTGTGTATATACAATCCATCTCCCACTGACCGGCAGTGCTTTTATGGAAGAAAATTGTATGCATGTATATTTGATACCCTTCGATATATTTATATCTGCAGACAATTTTAACCCGGGAGATGAAAGGTGATAGCTCTACTGAAATTCCAACGACCCATTTCAAGAATGGCAGTAAATACACACACATTCTGAGGTCATTTTCATATACAGTAAGCCCCGCATAAAAACACCCAGATATCAAATGGATATATGAAATGTTTTTACACTTCCCGAATCGAAAATTAAATTTTCGACCCTGGCACGTATTTAGTTTCAAATGGTAATAGGTGAGTAAATAATAATAATGAACGATTTTACTGTACTGGGTACCGATATTGAAGTTTCAAAACTCTATAACTTCGTAGTCCTTCGATGATGAAATTTTCAGGAAAAATCACGAATTTGGTGATTGTTTTTTGGACTTAGGTCCAAATTTGTTAGGGTACCTAAAAGAAAATTATGGGGGAAATGCAAAAAAACTTTGTCGAAACCTTAAAATAATAAAATAATCAATGTTACATTGATTCACTTGTCAGAATATATTACCTGTTTCAGTTTGGAGACTATTGTGGTTGTTCCGGGAACATGGTTACTGGATATCAGTTTCGATAGGTACCCTAAAGATCCATTTACAAAATATCATGCACTGATACCTTTTGACGACTCAAAATTCATTATTTTCTACCCAGAAGTGAATAAATACCATATGATGAATTATATTAAGTGCGAAGAAAAGGATCCGGCTCCCTATTGGCAGCATACGCATATCACGGTACTTTGCCATTATTATCAAATAAAAATAGCCATCAAAACTTTAAACGCCAGATGGTTAGTATACTTATTCTACACTTCTGGGCAGATTAAAAATTCGCTTCACATTTGAACACAGGCTCAAGCGTTATGAGGCATTACGGAGCCAATTTAAATTTTCAATTACTTACAAACTTCGTTTATCGGCATAACAATCTTAAGAGTTTGAAGATCACACATTTTGGTATTCGAAACATAATTTGCATAAGCATATAGTACAAATATAGCATATAGCAACTAATTCGTACGGAACGGCTCACGTAGGCTAAACAATTTCTTGAAAGCCTCCATTTTGCATAATTATTGACATTATTGCATTGATTATAGTCAATAACAAGTTAAGAGTCTGCGAAACAGGACACAAACTGAATGCATAAGAAATCATTAATTTCTTCGATAATAAATCTTAGAGTTATTTAGTGGAATAGGCTATAATGAAAAGAAAAGCGAATTTAGTACTAAGGTGCAGAGCTACTTAGGCACTTCCATGATTCATTTTAGCAGGGGTGGGTTAAGGCCGAGTCGTCTGAAACTTTGCTTACCTTTAAAAAAAAAAAACACTGCCGAAGTTAATCAAAAGTTCCAAGAATAGGATCCGGCTCCATATACCATTTAATTGAAACTGTAGCTGTTACTTATTACTGTAAGGCCGTGTTGAGTGTCGCTAACTAGACTCGACTCAGGAAGTTGAGTTTAGTACACGACACCAACGATGGCTTTACATTTGAGGTCAAAATATGCGTATCAGTCACATGACATGAACTGTAGTGGATAGTAAAAATTCAGTTTTCAAATATACATGAATTTTATTTTTTTCAGTTTTCTTCTACTGTGGCTTAGATATCAT
Organism: Aedes aegypti; assembly: GCF_002204515.2. Taxonomy (NCBI): domain Eukaryota; kingdom Metazoa; phylum Arthropoda; class Insecta; order Diptera; family Culicidae; genus Aedes; species Aedes aegypti. The sequence goes on from NC_035109.1 coordinate 246,807,968, forward strand.
CATCATGTTGTCATCGTGTGGGATCTTATAATATTCCACTTACTATGAATTTAAATTGGTAACGAAAACATATTTCACTTCTAATCAGAGTGTCGTACTCATGGCCTTTCGTTTCAAAATAAGGAAGGAGGAAATTACAAATAAAAAATGATTATTATTAATTACACTGCAGAACACGATTTCGTCAACATATAGCAACTTACTTAATTTGGGATTGCTGATTCCATTGCCGTTTTAAAGAATATCATAGCGCACGATAAGTTTTTGAGATATTGGCTTTTTAAAATGCAAAATTGCTTGCAAGTTTGCCACTGTATGGCGATTTATTTGTTTAATTTGACATAGAATTCAAACTTTATATGTTAAATAACAGTTATCAATAAAATTCGCAATACTTTCGATGCTCAAAACTTTTTTTTATGATTTGGAAAAGTATTGTACTACGTCATATGAGAGAAACGAAGAGTTTTATATGCAGACTGTAACCATGTTGAAAAAGTCGTTTTGTGTGTCTCAAGGATCAAATTATGTCTCTAGTCCAGTGGTTCTTAACCTTTTTGCAGCTGCGACCCCCTTTGAAGCTCTACAAACATCCTGAGGACCGCTTAAATGGATGGTCTCGAAATGAATGTTTATGAAAGCCTTCCAAAGATCTTATTATGAACTAGCAGATACCCTTGGCAGGTATCCCAAAAATCACGTCTGTAGTTCATTAAAAATAGCATTGAAACTAAGAAATTCGCACAAATTCGTAAGTGGTACATTTTTAGGCCGATGTATAAAACTTGCCAACTTACCTTCCGTTACTTAAGTAAGCGATTGTTAGTCCTTGACTCTCTCTCACAAGATTGACACAACAACTGGCTACGTCCTTGCAAAAGCTGGGGAATTTGAAGGTGTGCTTAAGTGATCACCTACTTAAGAGAGATGCAATTCTCATACGTGTGTACGAATATATAATGCAATACTTCTGCTAAAATCATCTGGAGTCCACCAAATTTACTAAGAATCTTGCCAAAAAAAAAATACTAAACTTTTTTCTAAGAGTCCGACAAAAAACATCTAAGAAGCATCTTGCCAAAATCAATAGAATATCAGCACAGACAAACAGACGTCACACTCTCATCATTGTCCATCGACCACCTTTTTAACGGTCGATTCAAAAATATGGTAGGTGGCTAATCCACCACCCACAGCGCTCGCATCGTTTTTGTTTGCGTTTGACGTTTACACACTACCGCCATCTGTTGGCCTGTCGGCCAATCACACTAATTTTAGCATTGGGCGTACATGTCCTCGTGACTATGATTTTGATCGAGATTTGTTCTAAGTGTTACGTCTGTTTGTCTGTGATATCAGGTAGCTGTGATGATTCTAATAAAAGATCTTGCTGGCTTGTTACAAATATTCACTAAATTTGAAAGACTGTTTTGGGCTTCTCAAGCTTTCCATCATATTCTTCGGAATTTTCGCCAAGAAATCTCCCTAAGAAAGTTTAGGTGTTTGAACTAATTTAATAATCTTGTAATAAGCTTTTGAAAAGCCAACTGAAGAAGTTGTAGTAGTTCATTAAAATTTCCCCAGGAATTCTTCCAAAGTCAAGTCAGATCAAGAATCTTTATAGGATCACTAGGGCAGATATAAGCCAAAATCTCACTAAAAACGAGGTAATAAATTCAAGATGATTGCTTTGAATATTTAAAACAATAAGAAGAATTTAAAATTTCTTTCACCAAGAAATTTTTAAGAAATTTTCCCTGGGTCTCGTCAGGAAACTTGGAAAACCTGGCTTAAATTATGTCAATTCCTATGAATACCTCTAGGAACGAGGTTAGATTCGTTGTCATATTTGATAAAAAATCATGCAAAATCAGTGAGATAAAATTGGGATTGTAATATCTTATTGGCAGAAAAACATTGCAAGTCATTGTGTACATTAAATTAAACAAGTCCATTTTTTAATATTTGGGGTCATGCACAAATTACGTCACGCTCCGAAAGAGGGAGGGCGTCAAGCCAAGCGTGACATGCCTTACACAAATTTCAAAGGACTCATACAAAAACGTGAGGGGGGTGGGGGTTAAAAAAAGTTGAAATTTAGCGTGACATAATTTGTGTACCATCCCCTTGGAATCTGAACCTTGCTACTAATGCTCTATGTAAAAGAAAGTATTTCTTGCATGTATTTATCAATCATGAAAAAATACACATTTATGGCTTCGCGGACCCCCTGAAAAGTCGTCACGGCCCCCTAGGGGTCCGCGGACCGCCGGTTGAAAAACCCTGCTCTAGTCGATTTGGGATTGATGTATCTGATGCCGTTCTCAGGAATGTTCCAGCACGTCACAATTTTTAGCTACAGGTCACCAAAGTAGTATAAAACACTGTTTTCATTTATGTTTACATGAAATTTAAAGTACGATTTATCAAACTTTTCTGTGATCTGATCCATCAAGTATGCAATAGATGACTTTAACTTTTATTTCAGATATTATTTGGTTGAAATTGTATGATTAAGTTTAGATTAAATCGAATTTTCCAACATGCTTGTAGTCTCCATAAAAAATATCTTCATATCTCTTATATGGCAAAATACAATACTTTTCGAAACCATCAAAAATTAACTTTTGAGTTTTGAAAGTATTACCAACTTTGTTGATAATAATTGTAGTACACATGAAGTTTGAATTCTGTGGAAAATTAAGTGAATAAACTGTTATACAAGCTGACAAACTTGCATGCAAGTTGGCTGAAATAGTCAAATTTTGCATTTTCAACAGTCAATAACTCGAAAAGTAGACGTATTTATTTTTGATTATTTTTGAAAACGGCAATGGATTCAGCAACCCTTAATTTAGTAAATAGCGGTATTTTGATGCTTGTGCTGTTGTTTTCTTCTGAACACAAAATATGGCGACACTTCTGGGACGAACTATCCAAAGATTTTGTTAATAGAATATAGGACATTTTTGTTTGGTAAGTGATTTGACTCAAACTTGCTACAAGCTTTGTATATTAACTACAAAAGAATTAAGAAAATATTACTGTTCGGAGAAAACTACTTCGATTTTTGAGATTTTGGCCAGTTCAGAACCACTGTGCGTTGGCATCCCACAGTGTACGATGAAGAAAGTCAGCCAACTCATAAACAGCAGTGGGCCCTTCAGGATACCGCTCAACGCAACCCTTGGTAGTCGAAGCGCACTGCTGACGAACACAGAAATCCTGTCAAAATGGCAAACCGAGGGTAACGTGTTGGATATGTTTGTGACGAGAAAAGTGCTTGGCCCTATGCTTTTTGCATAAACAGATTCGCTCGGTGGTGGAATTTAACCACCTTGCGCTATTTGTTGGATTTCGAGAGCTAATGATAGGAGGAAGGACACACACTGTGTTCACAGCGGGTATAGCTTGCCTGTCTCGATAATGGACGTTCGCTTGAATAGGGAGCGGAAATTCAATAATGTTGACTGTCAGACTAGGAAAACTGAAAAGCAATCAGATCTTTCCCATGTTCGGAATCGAACCAGCAGCGCAGCGTAGTGTCATCAATCGGAAATGGAGTTTCGGATTTGATTGCTTTCAGAAATTAATTTGTTGCTTCACGTGCGTCTTACTGGCTGTGATTTTTTTAATCAAGCTTTTCAATTTTGGAATTTTACAAGACTTGCGATAAATGGTGTAAGTTATTAGATTAGGTTGTTTTATGATTAATGCCTTTTGAACTTTTATTTATTATTTTCAATAAAGATTTACATTTGATAATTTATGATTTCGATTGTTTTTCGTATAAGTATAATTCAGTGGACTTATACTTTTTAACTTTTCTCACTAGAATCGACATTATTGTGCTGCATTGTCTTTGGCATCACGACTGTGATGGCAGCTGGCTAAGTCACATCAGGACTTCAAAGAACCTTTGTGCAATTGAGTGGATGGGAAAATTATATTCAAAAGGCACTGGTCCATTTTTATATTGTTTCAGTGATGAAAACCAATGATGTTTTTCTTCCATAATCGCATATAGCTCGCGCCTGGCTTGGATCCCTTTTCATTGCTCCATCCAGGGCGATAGGAAAGCGGACTCTCTGGATTAGGTAGGCGTTAAAGAAGAAGAATTCACGAGCGTCAAATCGCGTTCGTGGATTTTTTGCTTTGGCACGTCAAGAGACCTTATCATTTTCAAAATAAATGGAGAGCAAGAGAAATTGATCGATGGCTGCATCACAGACAAACAGACGTAATATCTAGAATAATTATCAATTTAAAACATAGCCACGTCAACATTTACGCCCAATGCTAAAAATACTTCATTTGGCCAACCGCGGACTAGGTGACGGTAGTGAGCAAACATCAAACTCGAACAAAAGCGATGCAAGTGCCCGTCGGCCAACTGCCACATATTAGAATTGGGCGCTATTCTGCTTTGCGATGAAAATAATTAGAGTGTTACGTCTGTTTTTCTGTGGCTGCATTCTATACTCCCACAGGTGCTGGAAAAAAGGTTCAAGGGGTTATGTATGAGTTGAATTGTATGAAATATGTTTTCAAACAAATGGTATCGGAATCAGGGGGTGTTGGCCTCTTAAGCCTTAATTATCACTCAAGATTCAGTATTCAGAAATTTTGATTTCTTCTGTACATGTACAGCTCTCGAAAAGTTTACCCTTTTGTATATGAAGCTAGTGGCTATTTTCAAGTAGTTGTTACAACTTTAATTCAATCAGAGCACTGAAAGCCGACTTCCAAGCGTACAAACTTGTTATTTTTGTATGAAAAACGTACAGTGCGCACTTCATTCTGTACAGTACTGGTATATTTGACGCCAATACCTAGTATCTGATTACGCCGTCTGGTCTGGAGGCCAACTAACTGCTTAATAGGCACATAAAACCAAAAACACGAAGCCAATAGAGAAATATTATGTCCCATTGGCCACGGCGGCGGCGTCGACTAACCGTCTGACTATGTGCCCTTTTAATGCTTTGTTGGGTACTCCAAAGTGAGTAATAATTTAAATTTTACGACCGCAGATCATATTTTTATGCTTTATTTTGATCGTTAAGGCAACATCCGTGGCGTTCGCTTCCATCCCAATGGTCTAGGAAGAGCTGTCTTCGAGCAATACTTTCCTACTGGCATCCCCTTCTAGTTTGCACTGTTGAAGGGTTTATTAGTTTTCAATTTTTCATTCATGATTTCCCGTTCTCAAGTTGACTTTAAAACTTTTGCTATCTAGAGGCTTTTGGGAAAGCGAATGGTAAAGTTGAGTCTCGAAAAAGTATCTCTCTGTTCGTAGATGATTCCTTACGGTGCGGTGGGTTATCGACCGATTGGAAGTTTCCCGGTGGTGATTCTGCACACCATTTGGAACTACAATAAAATGCTACACAATGGCATGAAAATATATTGGTCCCCCGCCATAGCAACGATCGACATCCGAGTAGGATATCTTTTCTGTAGGTTATATTGATTTCCCGTCTACCATTTGTAAACCGATGTCGAGGGTCGCATCGTAAAAAAAAATGGTGGCACAAGGGAGCTCTATTTCTAACGCAGCTGCGGATCTATCTCGTTGGGGTAGTATTATTTATTAAAAACATCGATAAATCTATCTAGTGGTGGTGGTTTACCAGAGTAAGACCATACCAGCGTGCGGCATACGTTTGTTCATACATCAATTCTAATGTATATAGGGCCCAAACAGTGCGCAGCTATTCAACAAGATCATGCTGAGATAATTTAGATTCGGAATTCCGCCACCTGGTTTGGTGGTGCTAGTGTACATGAAACTATTGCTTTGTAAATACCTCAGGAGCCTGACCCTTTAGAAAAATGATATTTTCGGCAAAGTTTTTTTTTTGTAAATCAAGGAATATAATTGTTCGAGTAAGTTGATTCAAAATTTAATCCATCGAGCGGCGCTAGTATGCATGAAACTTTTATAATAAATCTTCAAGCTGTTTAAAGGAATATCTATAAGGAAATTAAAAACCAAATTTAGTACTATACGAATTAATTCCACTAGACTAGAGCTTGTATCCTTTGACAGATACGCGTATTTCGCACTTAATGACGGATGTAAGGCCTTCAGTGTCTCAGTATTTTCAGTGTCGTGTACTAGGCTCGACTTCAAGACATCTTATAAAAATGTCGTGCTCTGGAAAAGTAGTTTGTTAGAATAAGGTTTATCACTTAGAAATATGGAGTGTATCAAAAAGTATTCGCAAACATTCAAAACAGTCTCAGAAATATTGGGCTGAACCTACAAACAATTTTTTTGCATTTTGTATGATAATTTTGCAAATTTCTAACATATGTCGATGAAAATCTTGCACACCTCTGAAAAAATTGATATGTTAATTAATGTGTTAAATTTAAAGAAAAAAATGGTTTTTGTTTATGCTAATATATTCTGTGCCACTACTCTCAGGACATGGTGTAAAAAATATTTTGAAAAATACATTGACAAGCATTTGAGAGCAAATGCAAAAATCGAAAAAAGTCGATTTTTAAGGACCTCGTTTTTTGATTTTTTCTTTCTTCACGTTAATGGTAATATTGAACTATTGTAACGAATAAAAAATAGTGTTTTTATTGGAAAAGTTTCTTTGCATATTTATGAAGTAATGTAAGAAAAAATTGGTACTCTATATAATTACTGCTGTATATGACAGAGCTTCAAAAGTTGATTATACAAAAGTGGCTTTCTAAAACCGACCTTATTCCAATAATTGGACTTTCTTAGAGCAATAATTTATTATTTTGAAATCAGTTTTACGTGCTGTGTGAAGTAAACATGTTTTCCGATAGAATAAGCTCTTCATCCTATTTTGTTTGATATACATTTTGTTCAATACAAATCATCGAATCTTCAGAAGACACTTCAAAAATGTAATTTTGTGCAAGATTTTATTTTCTATGCTTTATAAACCTTGTTATATTTATATTAAGACTGCATATTATTCAATATTTTTGAAGTTGCTTCAATATTTGATGACATGATGAAGATTTGCGTGAAAAATGCTTTTAAAAAGATGAACTATGCTCTGAGATATACCGTTTTGAATGTTTGCGACTACTTTTCGATACACTCCTTATGTCACTAGTGAGCATTTTCATGCAAAGCTTCTTGGTCACTAGCGCCAACTGCTTGCAAAATTTTGAAGCAACTATGTATGTATGTATGTAGGTAGCCACCATCCTTGCTTGAGTCTTGCTCTGCTTGCGGTTCCACTCAACAGTGAGGTCAAATTTCATTACCAACCTGATTTCAACATACTGCTGTATGAAGGGCCAAAAGGGGGGTGGCGGACCCGTGAGCAGAGACACTTACGCGAAACCCGCGGGAAGTAGAGAATCTCCTTCCAACAGTATGATCCAACAGATTGAGTATTGGAATTTGCAGTACTTGTCGAGCTTTCCACGGGATGGTTTGTTAGAAGAAGGGCGCGTCAAATCGATTACAACTGTTGGAGAGAAAACTATTAATCGCGAGCGACTAACATTTTTCCTCCTGACTCCGATTGGCACTCCACTTCATTATCCAGTTGCAACTTCAATGATGCCCTGATGCTCCCTCCCTTACCAGTATATTGTCAATGTTATATAGTATAATATAATATGAAATAAAAATATGTAATATAATAGAATGAAACATAATATAATATAATACAATATAATGTTATATAAGTTATATAATATAATATAATGTTATGTAGTATTAATAACCCGCCGACTCAGTATCCTAGAAATAGTTAATGCCGTAAAAATAGGCTGTACAGGCCATATAATAATAATTCCGTATAACAATCCTGTAAAAACAAAGATCGCGTCACATTCAGAGGTTCCACTTCGTTGTGCAGTTGTAACTTTAATGATGCTCTGATGATCCGTTGCTTTCCTGAATATTGTTAATGTAGTACATATGTTATATGGTATATAGTATTAAAATATGCAATAATTTAATACAATTTAATGTAAAATGATAAATGAAAACATAATATATTAAAATAAAATATGATATAATATTATACAATACGCCAACCCCAGTATCCTAAAAATGACTAAAGTTAGACGTGTACGCTGGACATTCCTGTAAAAACGAAGCTCGCGTCTCGTTCAGAAACTCCAATTCATTATGAAGTTGCAACTTTAATCTAGCGAAGTTGTTCAATTATGTAAATAAAATATATATTTTTATCATCTCTTTGCCACTTGTTCGATAATATTGCGGATGAGCTGCTTCTGCTGGATTCAAGCTTTTTCAAATTTTTTGAAACGACCTTTATTTTATGTCTTTTTTCTGTTATAATATAAGCTGCAATACAGACTATATGATCCAAGGGAAGAGATGTTATTATAGCTTATCTTGGAATTTATGGATTTTAACTGATGTGCACCTGAAAATGTTTAGGTTAAGCGTTATTTTCATATAATAAAAACAGATTTCATTTTTTTAAACTGCTGCTAAATAAGAAACGAATTATTCAAGATTGTGAATATTTCAGTCACTGCTGTTAGTTTAAGTACGTCGGCGAGATTGACCATGGCACCTTAGAAATCTAGTTTCCGGATCCCTTTAATGTCGCTTTTAACTTGATGAGGATTTTGTTGATCTTCATGCTGAAAGATCTAACGAACTGTGCAGTTTTATGATGTTTGATAAGAATTCTGTTAGCAGCATTCAATCAGGCATTACTAGGACAAAATTTATACAAGGTTATGTCGCTGAAATAGTAATGATTCAATACATCTTGGTCTGGATATGAATGCATACATAAATACGTGGTCCGACTCCTGCTCTGATCGCCTAAATATAAATACCTGTAATGACATAATTTATAAAATACTCTAAAAGGCAATAAACTGAAACAATTCGTCGTCAGCAATACTAAAACATACTGAAACTAATGGCTCATTCACAAATTTCCTAATGGGGTATTTGGGTGTCCACATCGTTTTGCGGCTCATACAAAACTTGTAGAATATTCATAGAAGAATCATTACGAGGTGGAGGGTCAAAAATGGTCATTTGGCGTATTGAATATGTGAATGAACCCTAATGATTGTGAATCTTGAAGATGAAGAGAAATCGATCATGCGACTCACGCCCTTATTCTAGCACACGCTTGAAATGTACTGCACACTCAGAAACACGGGTAGTCACAAAATGACTAAATTTTGGTAATCCTTGACTATTTTCTATCTGCCTCTCTCTCATTCTGAAGGGAATTTTATTCCTATTTGTCAATTCACCTGGGTTGAAGCATCGCTAAGCTTCAACCCAGGCGAAATGACATTTAGTGTAGAAATTCACAGCAGAATGAAAAAGAGACAGACAGAAAACAGTCATTAATGCATAAACTTTAGTAATTCTGTGACTATTTATATTTCTGAGTGCAAGCACTCCCTGTGAAAAGTTATTTGGGTAGTCCCAGGTAAATATACCTATGCAAAAATAAGAAAACATCTTATAAATACAATAAATACAATAAATACAATAAAGTTTTCCGAGCACGGTAACTCTAGTTTCGAGTAGAAATTTTCTAGTGTGCTCAAAAGCATTACTTTTTTCGATTTTGAGCATAGGCTGCTAGCGACATCTGGTGGTAGGAAATAAGCTCAAGAGATTTAGCTACCAGGTTTTACAAAAGCAACATTATGAAAATTTCAATTGAGCAACGCCAGCTGCGGTTTATGATTAATTTGTGTTCCATCAACATATCAATGGGTATTATTGAAAGCCGATAAAATAATAATAATCATGATACTACAATCAAAATCCCAGCATGAAACATCCTCACCGAATTTCCGATTCCGTTGTCCATCTTGCCGTGCTAGCGTTTTTCCGTTATATCTGGTCAATCCCCACTACATTTACACTGGGTGATACATACACCCACACTTATTTACTTTTGATCTTTTTCGAAAGACACCATTGGAAACACTTTTTTTTTCGCACAACCTCACTCAGGATTTAAAAATAATAGTTATTTAGCACAATATTTCAACGGAACTTCAAGTATTCTTAGTTCTTCCATTTATGATACGCACGATGAACAATGAATTTATATTTTATAATACACTTATCCCCACAAAATTTTATTTTATATTTTCACTTCACGAATCCGCTGCTCATCAGCTACTGGTGAAAGCTCTCTGTGCAAAATTTTGAAGCAACTAGCTCAAATAACATTTCCGAAGACGCCAGCTTTCAAAGTGGCCAGGCTCTTGAGATATCTGCAAGCACCACCTAGTGGTCCAATTCCAAATTAAATGAGGTACCACCTCCAGAACAACTTCACTCAAGACCCCAAGAGATACACCGGTTTAAAATTATATTATACTCAAACCTTTTATAGTACGATCATCATTATGCGGCTTTTATGTTCATTTGTTGATTTTACCGCATTGTTTGGGTCCGTACTGTAGACAACTATTGTTGAATGCTATTCTTAACAAGATTCTAGAAGATACTTGGTGTCTCTAACCTCTGCTGCAAAATACTAGCATTTTAATCATAATTATAGTGCAAGGGAAGGGGGGTGGTTTGTTGACGCGTTAACCGTGGCCAACTCTGGTCGGGTCGGGGTGGACTGTATTTTCGGATGAATGGAATCAACACCACTGATTCTGCTAGTCCACTATACTTTATTGTACTACTATTCATTTCTTAACTATTTGCACTGTTCACTTTATTTGGATCGGGTTATATTCACAGAAAGAAAAATCCATGTAAATTTCAGCGTAAAATCATGCACATGAAGGGAATGCCAGGTTTGTCGCAAATTTACATTACACATCGTGTAAAATTACATCAACATCATGTAAATTTATGTGAATTGTCGCGTAATCGGTTAGAGTCCATGCTAGAGTATACGATATATAGCGGAACCTTACATGATGTTACTGTAATTTTACACGATGTAACGTGTTCTTCTTTCTGGCATTACGTCCCAACTGGGACAAAGCCTGATTCTCAGATTAGTGTTCATATGAGCACTTCCACAGTTATTAACTGAGAGCTTTCTTTGCCGATTGACCATTTTTGCATGTGTATATCGTGTGGCAGGTACGAAGATACTCTATGCCCTGGAAATCGAGAAAATTTCCTTTACGAAAAGATCCTCGACCAGCGGGATTCGAACCCACGACCCTCAGCATGGTCATGCTGAATAGCTGCGCGTTTACCGCTACGGCTATCTGGGCCGTGACGTGTACATTTGCGAAAACTCTGGCATTCCCTTCATGTGCATGATTTTACGCTGAAATTTACATGGACTTTTCTTTCTGTGTTCGCGGCGGTTGAAACATAACTGACTCACATGGTGGAGCGGTCGTGTATTTATATCAAGTGCGTTTGTGTTCTAGAAGTTTCGATGGTTCTCATTCTCGAAGCTTATGGAACAGCACTCACTGACGGAACTCCCGTTGTGGATATATTCACTCATAAGGAACTCACGGCATTCGAGTTCCTGTTGGTAACTCACATGGTACTCACGCTCACTGTTGATACTCGTGCACTCAGTGGCGTAGTCAGGGCGGGTCGAGAAGGGGCCACATTCGGACATGTTTACGCCTCGTTTCGTACGGTACAGGGGGTACTCGCGGCTCTTTACTGCTACCCCAACGTGTTTCTGTATATAAAAAGTAAACAAGCATACAAAATGCCGACCAAACAATGGTGAAGGCGTAATAAATTTTCTCGTAAACATCTATTTTGGGAATAGACCATTTCCGTCAGACCTTACCCCCAATTTTTATATTTTTCTTCGAAAGGCGATACTTTTTAATGATTATTGGCGCTTTCAGATATTTTTTGTATGCACTCCTGATTTTCTTACAATTTTTTGAAAATTTGGGAATTTGAGGTGAAATTCGTCGTGCGGCACAGTTGTTTCAACCCTGGGTGTAGAAAGTGGAGATTTCTCAAAATTTTTACAACATCCCTGCATTGAATATTTGTAGACACAACAAAATGTCAAATCCAGCAACAACAAAATTGACTCGCTCGTTGGTTTGTTGTTTATCAACCTCACGCTAAACTTGTTCCGCTCAAAAATAAGTAGCGGGTGCACAATATTGGCCCCTTCACATGCAGCACGTTTCCTGTGAAAATAGGTTGTATTCATTATTGAGCAATGTCTTGTAAACCAAAATCAATGAGTAAATTACGCACAGCGAAAGAACGCTCGAAATTCGGAATTCGCTTCCGTTTTTCTTTTGATTATGAAAACATGACAATGTTTAAGTTTTTCAGTTTTTTTTCTATTTTAATATCTAAAGCGGAAGTAAATGGGGAAACAAATTTCGTGAATGTGACCATCTTTCAGCTTTTCGATGAAAAAATTCCCGGTAAGAAATCATCTTACCAACAGTCAACTGTTTGCTGTCACATGGGTGATGACTGACAGTTCTATTTTCAGTGATTTGCATATAGCCAATGGCCAACATGTTTACGTATAGGCTCAAAGAATGTGTGCGAATTGCACAGATTTTTCACTTATTCAGATATTTTTGCATTCATTGCCTTATTTTATGCAGATCGAACTCATGCGATGCGTGAATCTGGTTTAGCGTGCTGCTTCTATGCCCTCAAACAGTCACCGAAATCATAAGAACTCCACGAAAAATGGCCGTCCTTGTAGTTGGAATTTAATGATATTCTCAACTTTGAAATCCTTCAGGACCACAACAAATAACCCGCTGAAGCTGCTGTGGTGCACCGGATGATCCGCGATAGGTTCCTGCTCTTTTGTGGTTTTATGGCCGGCGGCAAACTGGCAACGAGGATTTCGGAAGCGTCTCATTTTTATTACCGGATATCCCATGGAAGCCGGGGCAGAATCCGAATCAAATTTATTAATCAAACAGCTCTTGCAACCTTGAAAGCGGCATTGTTACGGATCTCGAATTAGGATCAAATAGCTTAAAAGGGTTTATTCACAAATTTCATAACGCCAAAAATAATCATTTTCAACACCCACCCACCCCCTCATAACGCATTTTGTAAGAATATTTTCCGAATTTTGTATGACTTGTAACATATTGAAGACACCCACCCACCCCCTTCAGCGTTATGAAATATGTGAATGGGCCCAAAGATGTTATGCTGCCACGCTGTGAAATTTTTTGTCGCCTATTTTCCAGTGGCCTTAAAACCAGGAGCGAGTAGCACTCTTTTCGAGAATTATTTAGCTGGAGCACCACAGCAACTTCATGCGAAGGATAAGAAGGGGATCTTTCATCTGTCCATGAAGAATTTCATCGCGACGGCTCTTCCTGATGGTCCCAGTTTCCATTTGTTTGGGGTCTTGGCAGAGCCGTAGCGTTGCCTCATGGCGCCCTTGGCTAACCTCCATTTGTGCGCCCCCTAGTCAAAGTGAAAACTCAAAAAACTTTGTTTGTCCTTGAATGGAACAAGTTTACGTTAAATATATTGAAAAAAAAAATCCTAGAGAATTAAGTATACCGCCGAGACGGACGAACGGTCGGCGGAATTTTTTCTGAAGATGATCGAAATAAAGTAGGTTGAAACGTAAAATTTCTATATCAGAAATCATTACCCGTCACCTAAAAATACCAATGAAGTGGAAACGATTAAGAGAACGGTGATCAAAACCACAGCAAGTTTCCAAAGTTTTGTAAAAATCTTACGCAAGATAATGTAAGATTTCTGCTCATTATTTTATAAAAAAAATCTTCCCAGAATTTGCGTTTAGGATTGCATGAAATTTATGCTCAAGGTTCTTTGAATATATTTTAAAAAATTTTGTTTGTTCCGTACGGAACGTGCGGAAACTCCTACAAAAATAAAAACCCAATGGAGCACAACCCGCATCAGTAAAAGAACCAACAACAATCGGAAACATAGCCGAAATGCAGAACTCACACAGTTTAAGCCCCCGATGAGTCCCACTCTAACGACGCCGCTGAGAGTGTGAGTTACATCCATGACTGTGAGTGTCATCCGCGAGTGCCGTTGAGCGATTCCCGCCGTCATCATCGTCATCATCATGGCTCTCACCACTGCAGCAGCGTGCGCATCGCGAACATTCTGGAACACGTGTCGCGTTTGCGTGAGAACGTTCTGGAAGTACTCAAGATGAGTATAAATACACGGAGGGAATCGCTTGCGAATGAGTTTTATTTCAACCGTCGCGGAATCTTTATCGTAGTGAAAAGTGTAAAGGTGCAGTGAAGAGTAAAATAAAGTAGTGCAGTAGTAGTTTACGAAAGATAGTGTTGTGTTGTTCCTTTCATTTCGAAATCCCAGTGATACAGTCCACCCGACCCGACCGGAGTTGGCCACGGTGAACAGCGCCAACATTGTTGATATGATGATAGAATAAAACTGTGTTTGAAAACCTATCTAAACTATCTAAGTGATTATCAACCTTCTTAAAGTTTGAAGAAATGTAGTTTTACCAATAAACAGTATAGAAAGCGTAATTGCGAAAAGATCTAGTGTGAGCATAGCATAGCATAGCATAGACTGACTGTACATGTCAATGGTTGCTACTCCGTGATTGATCGGAACTGGTAAGAATTGCACTACGATCCAAATGAATAAGGGATGGGAGTTTCCGCTTACTCTCGAAGTGCAATTTTAGCAGATCTAATATTCAGTGCTGGAAAAGTTCGCATCACGAAGCAGCTCACGAGTGTATACCAACGCATAACAAACATCACAGACTCGGGATCTGGCTAGGTGTGAATAAGCCCGCACCCGTCTGATCGGGAGAACATGTCAAAAGAAGTAGCAACAAGCTCGCGAGCGTTTACTCGCGAGTAACCGAGCAAGGTGTGATTTATTATGGTTTTGACAGACAAATTAATTGTATAACCATCATATCAATAGTAAACTACTAGTTTGTAGTCAAAAGCCCTTGAAAACCATAAATCTCGGAGAGTAAGCAGCTTTTTCCCAAAAGCACAATATGGCACTTTTAGTGACGAACTATACATAGTTTGTTTGAAAATTACATATGAGTATTACTGTGCATTTTGTCTCGATATGGTAGAAGTGTTAAAAAATACGTCAACATTCACAATGTCGAACAATTCAAAAGAAAATTTTTAATAATGTCAAAAAGAGAAAAATATATGTATATTGAAATTGTATAAAAAAAAGCAAAATGCCGACACTTATAGTGACGAACCATACAAAGTTTGTTTTAATATTACTTAAAAGTTACGCTTTCAAGAAAAGATGTCTTATCACAAGCATGAAACGAACTCACCAGTTGGTAATCCATCCTCGACTGAAACACGCGCGAAACCATGAGCAAAATCCATCCGACGACGCAAAACCGAACCGTCCTGCTTGGGCTTCACGAAGCACTACCCAGCAAGACGCTCCAAAACAGGAAAAAAAATCTCCAGCGACGAAAACACGAGCGAAACCGTGAGCCATATCTATCAGACGACACAAAACCGAACTGTCCTGCTTGGGCTTCACGAAGCACTCCCATTGCGGAAGGATCTAGTGTGATCAAATTAATAAAATTAATAAAAACTACTAGCTAATTCTCATTTTGAATATCAATCGAACGTCACAAATCAGATTTATATGTAAAACAGTTTTCACGGCTATTAGAGCTCACAAAAAAAGAGCGTTGAAGCCTAACTGCTCAAATTTTGGAATTTGGAAGTAAATTTAAAAAAATAATATATATATAAATTTAATTATATTTATAATTTCAAGTACTTCTAAAAAGACTCTTCAACTTATGAATTCTGTAATATGTAAACAGGGATGTCAGATTGTTTTTTTTCAAAAATTTTGATGGTTTCAGAAATTTCAACTAGAAAAGACTGGGTTTCCTATGTCTTAAATTGAAAACTATAGAATGTCACTATAAATTTGCATCTGGATCTTCCAGATTTTTGTAAAATGTAGACTTAAAAATCTGGAATATTCCAGACAAATCTGGAAGTTTGGTAACGCTGCTTTTGAAATGAACCTAGACTTTCTTAAATTTTTCACTGATATGTTTTCCATTTTTTTTTCCGTTGGATATGTTTGTCCCAAAATTTTGCCATGTGCTCATTTTGGCGCCTCCTGACGGCTGGCGCCCTTGGCGGGTGCCAACCTGGCCAACCGCACGCTACGGCACTGGGTCTTGGTAGTGCATCCAAACCCGAATATCAACAAAGTTGAGACCAATGTTCTGAATTTACTTTGGTGGCGCAAATCATTGTTGTGTGCCACTTTTTCTTTCTTTTATTTTCCGGCTGACGTCACTATTTGCTCTGCATAAGAATAGCGAAAGAATAAAAGAGAGAACTAGTGTCACGCATCAATGATCTGCGCCACCTGAGTAAATCTTGATCGTTGCAGTAAATCCAGAAGCTTGAGTGGAGACCGCAGAGGAACAGCTGATCAAAATTCACAACAACGTGGAGATAAAATCATAGGGGAAAAAGGGGCCTGATAAAAATTGGAGAGTAATAATATGTACGGGACCGTGGGGCGAATTGTCGTGCCGCCAGTTTTTCATTGTTTTTCACTAGTTAGGGGCTTCAAAACATATGGGTTCCTTAGGAAAGTTTGTCCAGTAAATTGAAAGAAAGCTCATGAGCAAATAAAATTTTTTGACGGAAATGGTCTATTTAGCCGGATTTGCTGATTAAATTGCAAACAGCGCACTGTAGTAGCACGCACAGTGGCGGGCCTTCATACAAAGGTCGGACGAAATCTCAAATACGTCCCAAATGGCTTGATAATGGTAATCTATTAACTATCTTGGATACCTGATATAATCCCGTAGGAAATAACTGTCAAATTGAAAATTCTATTTTCTAGCGAAATTTGTCCAAATTAAAAATCCAAAAGAACGGCTAATTCTACAAAAAAAATGTTTGCAACTCAGAAATTTGTGTATAAACCTAAATTAGAGATACATATTTAAGTTTTTTGTAGTAATTTCAGTAAAGTTTTAATCGAATTATGATACATTATACAGATTTGACTGATGAAACAGATAAATTATAATGAAAAATGAAAATTGAATTTTCAACTCTAGGGGCAAGAAAAACTATTACACGCCAGAAACTATGGATGATTTGCTGCTTCATAGTGAGTGACTCATTTTCTTGAAACACGACACATAAAGCGGACGAAGTTTTCGAAATTTGTCAAAACTTTGAAGAAAGATTACAAATTACATTTTTTGCTACAAATATCAACTTAATTTGTTAAAATTTATTTAATTATAGCTTAATTTAAGGCTCAAGACTACGGCTTCAAGTGAAACCTAATGAGCTTAAATCGGTTATGATTTCGTTGAGATACAGCTGTTTGAAGTTTCCTAGGTTAACCATAGTTGATGAATTTTAAGCAGTCCGATTTTGCTGCCTTTCTCGCACTTACGATGCTGCCAAAAATCAAAAACACAACAGATCAATCTACAATTTTCAGAAATCGTTGCTCTATGGCATAGAAGCCTATAGAAAATATTGAGAAATGATTTTGATAACATGAATTTTTGAGGTTTTGTCCGGCCATGCGCCACTGTGCGATGTTCAAAACTGAAAAAGCAATAGATGGCTCTTTTTTAGTGGTAGTAAAAACGAAATCCTGAAGCAATAAAAGCCCAACGGAAGATGAACGAAACCCAAAAAGTTATCTTTTCACATTTCGCTTTTTTTGATTTTGAGAAATTTGAGAAACGAGCGTAGCGCGATTGTGAGAGGAATACGAAAACCAGTGAGATACGGCCAGTGAGAGAAACTGAATGTTCGAAAGGTTGTTGTCTGTAGTTTTTGCCGCTTGCGCCAACTGTTAGCGTTTAAGAACGATGTGATCATAAGATACCCTATTGCATGTGTATATAGTGTGGTTGGTGCGAAAATACTTCAAATATATGCTTGAAGAAAAAAAAAAAATGAATGCCAATAACAATACGACATTTTGAGAATTTAAACCTTTTTTCCTCAAAAACTTTGGGTAACATAAAAATTTATAGAGTGTAGAGAAGCAAAGCGGCTTTTGATTCTACATCACTTTAGAATGCTGAAAGGTAGAGGTCAAATTGGCAGTTTTTTGAGCAAAAATATTGGAATTACTTAAAAATATGGAATCTTGTGAATAAAAAATTTTCTTGTTTTAAGTTGTTAATGATTTGAAATTTTACGGGCATGGAGAAGGTTAGCGATGTTTATTCTTGGGAATCCACATCTAAATTAAATAGAATTGATCATATTAGAAGATTACGTATTCAAAATTAAATCGATAATAATATAAAAATTAAACATATTGTGAATGTCTTAATTATACAAATATTTAAAGCAATGCGATGTAAATCAAAAATACAATCCATGATTTTTAAATACCGATCTAAGACTCATAGTTGTAAAAAAAGCATTAGAATTTTTCGTAAATTCATGTAATTTTGTGACGAGAACGCCATTTCTAGAAATTTGCAAGAAATACAAATTTAAAAGGTATGAATGATCTTATCGTAGTTTATTCAATACATTCAAAGCATAGGTTTTGATCGACAGATATACTGCCGTTCTACGCATATTTGCCCCACAGTCCATAAGATTTACATAGAACATGGGACAAGTACACAGCAAAAAATAATAATAATAATAATAGCGACCGACGTAATTTTTGGCTACGTATCAAGAATCGAACATAATTGAATTCGAATACATGTAACAACAATATTCCGCTCAAAACATAATCGGATTCGATCGACGAAAATGCGAAGAAACCCATTTCGAGTAGCAACACAAAACTTGTATTAAGTTTAACTTACTGAAAACGTGTTTTTTTTCTCTTATAAGTAGGTGAAATCAACTCACCTGTAAAAAATCTGAACTGCTATGGAAAATGAAATGTAATATGTTGTTAACAAAATGTTAATAAAACCTTAAATTTGTCATACCAAATTAGGATTAGTCTTATAACACAGAACACCTAGATATGAAATGAATATAATGTTTGGAATGATACTAATAAAGAAATTCAAAAAAATATATATAAAAAGTTAACTTACATCTTTCAGCTTAGTGAGATGACCGAGAGATATTGGATGCAGCTCTGACTCGTTAGACCAGGGTTCACCTCCTGGTTAGAGTTTTGCGTTATTTTTGTCAACTTGTCAATCCGGTTCTATCCATCGGTAGGCGTCGATATTCAGCAGTAGTTGACTGATTTTATATGTTTAAAAGCTGTAATTGTACATTATAATTGCGACGGAATAGATGTGCAACTTAAATGACGTGATATCACATTTAATTTTTTTTGCCGTGTAGGCGGAGATGGGCAGTACAGTCAACAATTATGGAACAAAAACATGAAGTTCCGTATATTTTTTAAATATAAAAAAACATTAGCCTCGTTACGAACCATCTGTAATATCCATTTAAAATGGTCGTTGAAACGGTGTTGACTTGTGTTATGGAAAACAATCATGTGTTTGAAAAATGGACTGACCAAATCTGACCCATACTGTATTGCAATACTTTTATATAGTTACGAAGAATTTTAAGTCTGAAGAATTAAGGTCCTGTAAATTTCTTCAGTCATCAGTCTAAAGAATCTTATTTTGGCCTCGTTTACTCACACAAGAAAACATAAAAAATGTCCACAGTTGATTTTATTTATTATTTTCTCATTTCAGGTGAGAGCAAAACACATTAGGAATATGTTCTTTCGTTGGGTAAGTATAAATGGGCCAGTAAATATCTTGTTTTATTTTTTTTCTGACGTTGCGTCCTCACTGAGGAAGATACTACTTCTCAGTTAAGTGGTTTTTGAGCACTTTCACAGCTATTAACCGAATGTTTTCTTTGCCAATATATCAGTTTTGATATTGTTATTTGCGTGACAAGAACAAATATACTCTATGCCCAAAGAAATGTCGAAATTTTCCAACCCAAAAAGAGCCTCGATCGGACCGGACTCGAACCCACCACACCGTCAGCATGATATTTTTGAACAGCTGCACTTTTACCGTTACGGCTATTGTGGCTCCAGTAGATACTACTACTATATCGTACCTTATCATGTTGACAGAACTAACGACTCCATTGAAAACATTCTCATGTAGAGCCAACGGAAACTAACTATCTACAAGACGTTAGAAACCATCATCACGTTAAACTCTTGTTTTCAATCTTGTAGTAATTAAGCTCATTTCCTTGCGCCCTGGGTAACACCTGTATTCCTATTACCATCAGAACGAATCTTTCATGGTTTCATCATCTCATCGGTACAGCAGAGACAGAGAAATAGTCGAGGCAGCATCACTACATTCCATGCCGTGTGATATTGTGTGCTTCTCTAGTCAGAGCCACAAACAGAATGGAAATACAAGTGACAGCAAAAAGCAATTCGGAAAATAAGCCGAACAAAAAAAAATCAAATGGTAATGAGCGAAAGTGGATGGGTTGGAGTTCCTCCCCCCTCCCACACGCCCGCTTCTCGTTTGCACGTACATTTCTTGTCTCATATATCCACGTCTGTCGCCGTTCGTTGCTGGTTGACAGACAAGCCCTGAGAGCGTGATGCAGCAATATTACGGCACGTTTTCCTCCGTCAAACGGAAAAACATAGAATACCAATCCACCTCGTCGTATACCCCTGCCATTCACACCCATCCATCCAGTGAAGTATCCGTCCGTCTGTGCAAGAAGGATGCAGTGAGTGACGACGATGTGATGGGAAAGTGGGTGTAAGTCTTAACGTCCTTGGTTTGCCGTAGGTGAAGGTGATATAAAAGGCACTGGTTCAGAGTAAATGATCAAAACACTATATTGTTGAAGATCAATGTAGAGATAAGAAACGTAGTAATATGTTTTTTGCTCCACAGAAATAAAGTAAACTACGCCATGTGCTAATTCCCGAATCACCCAGCTTAAGTTTCGTCAGAAAACCATGTTCAGAAATTATGTGCTACAGCTCATTTCTTTTCACTGAATCGTATGTTACTTTCTAATCAATAAACATTTACCAGAACTAAAGTGATCGTTGAGCATTAATTGTACCTAGTATACCGTATGGTTTGGATCTCTGGATCAGAGGGGATTCGTCAGCCATCATAATTCCCATCCCTCTTTACCGTAGTGGTACAGGATATGCAGGGTCTGGAATAAATCAGTTAGACATGTTAACTGAACCACCAAGTTAAACTGGAAAGTGAAGGAGCTGTGCAGTGCTAAAGTTAATGCGGACCTAGCTAAGGCTGCATATGGTGAAGCTGCGGTACACCTTGTTTTGTTCATTAGTTTTTGATGAGGTAGACTCTCCTCCATACGCTGTTTTCTCACATACTCCGCCGAAGATCGTCCTAAGCACACGTCGTTCAAAATTTCCTAGCGCTTGCAGGTCTTCTTCGAGCATTGTCCAAGTATCATGCCCGTAGAGGACTACCGGTCTTATCAGCGTCTTGTACATGGTACACTTAGTACGTAAGTGAAGTTTACCAGACCGCAAGGTCTTGTGCAATCCGTAGTAAGCACGACTTCTGGCAATGATACGTCTTCGAATTTCTCTGCTCCAAGGTAGACAAATTCGTCCACCACCTCGAACTCATCCCCGTCAATATCACGCGTCTGTCAATGCGAACTCTATCGCGCTCGGTTCCTCCAGCCAGCAGATACTTCGTCTTTGACGTATTTACCTTCAATCAAACCCAATCTGCTTCACGTTTCAGCTTGGTATTCTGTTCAAAAATCACCTGGAACGTTCTTCCGACAATGTCCACGTTGTCACAAAACAGATAAACTGGCTGGAATTATGAAAGATCGTGTCCCGCATGTTGAAGCCCGCCCGTTTCATAACACCTTCTAGTGCAATATTGAACAGGAGGCAGGAAACACCATCGCCTTGTCGAAGTCCTTTGCGTGTTTTAAACGGGTCCGGGTACACTATCCATCGTTGCCTTGGTCAGTCTAGTCAATTTCCCGGGAAAACCATTCTCGTCCATAATCTTCCACAGCTCTTCGCGGTCGTTGGTATCATAGGCCGCTTTGAAATCGATGAATAGGTGGTGCGTAGGGACTTGATATTCGCGACACTTTTGGAGGATCTGCCGCAACATAAAGATTTGGTCTGTCGTCGATCGCGCGTCCACAAAACCGGCTTGATAACTTCCCCCAAATCTGCTTGCCAGTGGCGATAGACGACGGTAGATGATCTGGGAAGGTGCTTTATAGGCTGCGTTAAGAATGGTGATCGCTCGATAGTTCTCACATTCTACCTTGCCACCCTTTTTGTATATTGGGTATATTACTCCCTCCTTCCACTCCTCCTCCGGTAGCTATTCTGTATCCCAGATCCTGGTTATCAATCGGTGCAGACAAGTGGCCAACCTGTCCTTTCAAGCTGCTTCGTTGTTCTTGAGCTGTTTGATAGCATCCTTAACTTCACCTATTGTAGGAGTTGGCACGTCTCCCTCATCCGCCGTACTGATGAAGCCATTCCTCTTGCTGCTTTGGTCTCTCTCCTCTGCGCCATTAAGGTGTTCATTGTAGTACTGCTTCCTCCTTTCAAGCACCTCACGTTAGTCCGTCAAGTACCTCCATTCTTATCCCGGCACATTTCGGCTCGCGGCACAAAGCCATTGCGGAATGCATTGAATTTCTTGTAGAACTTACGCGTTTCTTGAGAAAGATACAGTTGCTCCATCTCTTCGCACTCCTACTCTTCTAGGCGGCGCTTTTTATCCCGGAATAGATGGGTTTGCTGTCTTCGCTTCTGTTTCTATCGTTCCACGTTTTGACGGGTGCTTTGTTGCAGCATAATCGCCCGCTGACTACCTGCTCGATGTGAAAGAAGAACAACGACATGCTAACATAACAGTTGTCTGGGTTCTTGGGTATACAGGTATGTCAGGCAACTAGACTGCTAATATCCTAGCATATCAGGATCCTCGTGTGCAATAGGCGGTAACTTCGGTCCCATACTGTGGTGTTACCCGATGGATGAAGTGAATGAAGTAAATGCATCAGAGAAACCCTCGAGATCAGATGATTCTAACTTGGCAAAAAATGGCTATTTTCACCTCACTCATAGGCCAAGATTCAGTAGCAAAGCAACTTATTGTCAAACGTGGTATTTATCTATTATTGAAGCGCCCTGCTGAACTAAGGGACGTATGATGACGTTGGATCAGTGCGAGAAGTCGACTGAGGTAAGCGAAGGTCAAAAATTGAACCGGATTCGTTCCTGTGATATATGTATTGGTATTATATCTATGATTGTAGCACCATGCTTAGAGGTTTGGTCTCCAAGCTAGAGGTTTCGACGCTACAACACGGTACTTCTGTTCTCAATAAGGTTCTAAAGTTGGCAACAAAGTAGCCATGAGATAGATTCCTTGTGTGTTTGTGTGATAATATTCACCAATCGCACATTGGGGCAGATCACTGTTTTCGACGGCCAAAACCTATAGTACTCTGGATATTCATCCTACAGGTTTGGTGTCTTCGATAAAGTATTTTGCAATAATTTGTACTAAATTTTGACTACTTCGGACTTGTCAGATTTGTCAGATTTATCTTTTGACAGGAGCGTTCTAGCAAAAAACTTTCTTCTGCAAAGTTGTTCATTGTGGCATTTTTGACATTTCCCATGTAACCACAAGCATTAAGGTATTACCTTATTTTAACTTTAATTCAACGAGTGCAATGCATCATTGCTTTTATTCTGCAATATGCGTGCAGTAATGCTTTTATTCCATTTTATGAATGCAATGTAGCATTGTTCTATTGTAGCAATGAAATATGCATTAATGGGTGATATACGGTTACCATTCAATGCTTCATTGCATCATCTTACTCAAGGCTTCATCGCAACAAAAATGGCAAGATTTCATTGCTCTATTTATTGTCAATCTTTCCCAAACTCAGGAAAATAGACTATAGAAATACTTGATAAATACTAATGAAAATTCGCCACAAGAAATCTTGTTGAAATTCGTAGATTTGTCTTACGAGAAACCAGAATTTGAAAACAAAAAATATGCAACAACCTGGAATTGAACCAAAAACCTTACGATTGGTAGGCCCGTGCGTACACCACAGGGCTATCGACAATTCAATGTGCCGAGATGCTAAAACGATACATAAAACGTGAAGATTTAGCCCCACACAATGAAAACAAAACAAAATCTCAACAGCAAAAAGCGACAGCCGTGGTAAACTTGCGGAAGTGCAACAGTCGTGTCTACTTACTTATTGCGCACTTCACCCCAAAGTAGACTATCAAAATTCGTAGAGTGCATGCAAAAAAAGTGTGATAAGAGCGCACGCTTGCATCGGATCATTGAAACGTATTCGGTATACTTGTTTCTTGAACCACAAGGAATAAGTGCACTAAAAGCACCATCATGATTCGACGTAATCCTGAGCTGCTTACACACTTTGAAGGAGCTTACACACTTGGGACGGTCCAACTTGGAGTGAAATCGACAATATTTATCACTGGCAACGAAAGGGCGCTGCTTGAAGTTGCACAATTTTCCCGGCCAAGACATGCAGCATTCATGGTCCGGAGGATAGGCGCGACGAGTCATCGAAAACATCACACAATTAATTTGGGTTCAAATCCCAGCAAAAGGAAGTAAACACAATACACATATGAATCATACTAAAAAAAGCAACATCCAACGAACAGAAATATTTTTGTGTTTCTATTTTTGATCCTTTCTTTCATGCATTAAATACACTTTTGCTAAAGCTTTTATACGGTACAGACAGTAACTATACTTTAGCAATTGCCAACATAGAGCAAGGAAATGTAGCCGTATTTACACTTTAATAGCGCCCTTTTCCACTTTAATACTGCATTAATGAGACATGTAATGCAGTATGACTTTATACGTCATATTTTATAGAAGCATATAAAGTGATATTGATGCAACTATATACAGCTGTACGGTTACTTGGGTTCTTCCCAAGACACCTGCACTCTATCAATGACGTGGATAGCACTGTAGGACATTTTAGTAAAAACAGCAAAAAAATCGATATTGACCATCTTTACGCACAAAACAATTTAAAAAATATTTTGTCATCAAGTTTTTAAATTTTTTACAACAATTAGGTAAATTTACATCATTTCGGGTAGGTTTATCTGTTATGGACATAATGGTTTCCTATTTCGCCATACGTGATAATTTGATTATTTTCAAATTTTTAATCATTTTGTGTGTTTTAGTAATTTCATATCAAATTATTCTTGACGTTAAAACATTCCAAAATATTCAAAATGTGAAAGTTTTCGAGAAAACACATATGGTCAAATAGGGAACCACTATAAGCATAACTGGTACACTTTCCCTACTAGCAAAATTTTCAAATTTTATGATATATTTAGTCAACTCAGTCCAAAAACAGTGTATTACAAAATCCTGGTTAACTCATGAAGCGGAAGATGGCGGCAACTATTTTTTTTTCTACGACTTGTCAAGAACAAAAGTTTCATTATCGTGAATCATCCATGATTTTGTAAAACATTGTTTTTGGACTGTTTTTACTATAAGTACCGTAATCCGGGGGCAAATTGATCACTATTTCGCAACTTTTTGTCATGTTTTTCTTTGGAATTCAAATATTGTCAATTTTTTTTTCGGTAAAACCAGTACTTCATTGATCTCTATCAGATTATGTAGTCGTTTTTTGATGAAATAAATTTTACCATTTCATAAAATTAGTTTTAATATCAATAATTGGAAATGACACATTGGGGCAAAATTGATCACTTTATAATTAAGCATATTTTAGAAAGTAAAATTTCCCTATCTAATTAATTTGAGTCTCCTGAATCTAAAAATGATGTCAAAATTTTTACAACTTGTGTTTATCATAATTATATTGCAAAATTAAACTTTGTAAATCTACATAATACGCCTAAATGTATGCAATTTTCCTTGAACACGTTCTTGAACAATAATCGCTTTTATAAGCAAACAACTGTTCTTGTAATGCTGTACGATTTCAAAAATGAGTTCAGCAGTTCATACTGAAGCTTACACAACATTTTTAGCACTCAAAGTTCGTATGCAGGCTTAGCACCAGCGGATTGTTTAGTACCGACATTTTCAACAGTATTGCTGACACCTTGAAAAAATGTGAATATTTCTATGTAAAACTGACCTTATTAAAAATGAAATAGTTTAAAATTATCATTAGACATCCATTATCTAGAAAATATGGAATGTTTGTTATGCCAACGAACTATTAAGCATCCTTGAAAGGAAATGCTATTTGGTACCGACCTGATCAAATTCACCCCAGTGATCAATTTGCCCCCGGATTACGGTATTATTAAATTTGAAAATTTTGCTAGCAAATGATGACAATTTACTTCGTTATTGTTAATATTTTAAAACTTGATGACAAAATATTATTAAACAATTTTCGTACGAAAAAATGGTCATAATTGATTTTTTGGCTGTTTTTACTATGGAATCATACAGCGCCATCTGCTTCAGTGGTAGAGGATGGGTGCTCTCAAAAGAAATGCCAAAAATGCCTCAATGAACAACTTTGCTGAAAAAAGTGTTTTGCTAGGACGCTCCTATTAAAAGACAAAGCTGACCTAGATCAATTTTAACCTATCTAGATCATATCCGAAGAAGTCAAAATAAAGTAAAAATGATTACAAAATACTTTGTTGAAGACACCAAGCCTCTATGATGCATATCCAGAGTACAAGGGGTTTTGGCCGTTGAAAACAGCGATCTGCCCCAGTGTGAATCGTGTAGCAGGAATGTACGAAGGAATCGAACCAGTCTTGATACGCTTGATGAGTTCATCCTAAGCGTTTTTGATGTTCTCCTTCTTGTCACCCCAGGAGCGCAGTGCCGATGCTTGCAGGCCACGTTAAGGCCCAAGTAAAAATGGTGCAAAAGTCAAAACTGAAAAAGCAGTTTTCTCTTTTTAAATTGTCAAATCAAAGAAAATAAAAACACACAGCTCTTTTATTTGCCAAATAAAAAGGCTGTGTGTTTTCATTTTCATCAATTTGTTGTTTTAAAAGGAGAAAACTGCTATTAGAGTTCTGACTTTTGTGTCATTTTTTCTTGCACCTTAATACGAGAAGATCTGAGCCCACGGTCTCTCCAGCGGGTCCTGGTTGATCTTCTTCTTGGCATTAACGTCCCCACTGTGACAGAGCCGGCTATTCAGCGTAGTGTTCTAAGAGCACTTCCACAGTTATTAACTGAGCGCTTTCTTCAAAGTTGCCATTTTCGCATTCGTATATCGTGTGGCAGGTACAATTATACTCTATGCCCAGGGAAGTCAAGGAAGTTTCCATTACGAAAAGATCCTAGACCGACCGGGATTCGAACCCAGACACCTACAGCATGGCTTTGCTTTGTAGCCGAGGACTCTAACCACTCAGCCAAGGAAGGCTGGTTGATGGTGTTCCGGTTTACGGAAGCTTGCTCCTTAAGTTGTGCACCACACATGAAGGTGACTATGGGAACAGCAGCCGGCACAGATCGTACTCCAGAATGGTCTGGTAGTTGGGGGTGTTCTTGGCGACCTTCAGTACACAACGCCACATGGCAAAGTCACAATCGTCCTTCTTGTACTGAGTGCAGCGAGCATCCAGGCCGTTCATCATCATTCCATCAGATCACTCCTATCAACCATGATGTGGACCAGGATGCCCTTCTCCGCATGGCGGCCAGTAAGGTACTGTCATCGGCCTTCTGGTACAGCGTCTTTTGGATCAGAATCACACCGAAGATATTTTCCTGGAGGATGGTCCTCGGTGATGAACGGCAGATGATGATACGTTGTTCTCGTCAGCCAATGTGCTGAAATCTAACACAATATGCTCCGCTGTTTCCTCCACATTAGCACAATTGGGGTATGCAGGAGATTCTGGGTGCTCGAACCTATGCAGGTACTGCCTATAGCAACCATGTCCTGACAGAAACTGCGTTAGGTGGATTCCTCATGGTTTCTTTTATACACATTTGATATCAGCCAATGGGTCCATCTACTTTTATCGGAGTTTTCCTATTCCTGCTGCAACCTTTAAGCGTTGTCTCTTTAAACGCGTTGTAGACTACTCTGGTACCTCTTTGGTTGAAGCTTTGGACATCTTCCCTGATGATAAGCCCGATAGGCGTCATCCCGGCTATTATGCACACGGCCCTTTGGAAACTGTTCGGTATGCGCTTGCTACTCTTAAACTCATGATTCTTTACGTGTTTTCCAACCGCTTTAGGTTTCTGCCCGTTCTAAGCGATTTTGACCAGATTCGTCCTCCGTTCCTTAGCATGGATAGCGGCACGCCTGCCAGGAGCTTGCGTTCGCTGATAATTGCAGCAGAGCTGTTAGACATCATCCTAGAAAGCGTCGCTATAACTGTAATTCAACGTTGCTAGCGAAGTTGAGCTTTTCATCGATACCCCAAGATGCCTAAGGGATCGCTTGGACTATATGGTGCAATCACCCCGTGAAAAGCGCCCGTTGCTCGGACTTGCGGTTATTTACCACCTCAGTCTTATGATGGGCCTTCTAAACTATGGAAGTGGAGTGCGCTGCTGTCAATTCTATTTTCTCCATCGACCACTAGGGTGATGTCGTCGGCGAAGCCAACAAGCCAACAATCTTAACACTCGTCGGAAGGGACAACCTCAGTACGTCATTGTACATTGTACATTTTTTTTTGTTACATAGGGGTACTTACGTATTCTCGGCAGCTTAAGCCGATGCCGTGCTTCTTTCGTAATTTTCTTGGACATCAGCAGACAAATTCCGTGTTTGTCTATTTACATTTATGCGTTGCTCAATCCTCTATCGATTCACATCGGCAGACTTTTCAAAATGCTTTTGAAAACGTTTTTACAACGCTGCGAACATCCCTTGTCAGTATGACTATTGTCGGCAGCCTCATTCTCTTCGGCAACTTTCCCATAACAACTGCTGGTGAATCTATTCGGCAGCTCAAAATCAGTCGCATTTTGAGGCGTGCTCATTTGAATTGATGACATCTCCGGCGATATCATTCGTTTAGTCTCGGAAATCTCGCCAGCGGGAAGCGGGTAGAACAAAGAATCATCTGAATGATTCCACTGATGTGTTTTGATAGAAAAATACTGTGTATTTGGCGTTTGAAATTTGGTTGCCGATAATAGTCGAATGGTGCCGAAGCCGCAAGACTCCCTACTACTTTGTTTGTCCATCTCTTTTCTCTTATATTTTTATGGAAGCAATACAAACTTCCAGATTGAGACGACTTTATTCACAAAGCCAACACAACAAGCCAAAGAGCAGATTTTTTCCTGGGATCGTTTCCAATGTTTACCCATGCCAAGATATCCTCAAATCGCTTTAAATTGATGTGAAGTCTGTTTTTTTTTATTATTTCTCGTGTCCATTTTCGAATAGCCTCAGTTCTTGTGCATTCTTCAATACGGTGCAAATTATTATCACTTTTTCCACAATGCTCACACAAGGTGTCCGGCAATCTACCAATCCCATAAGCGACCAGCGTTTCTTTGGTAGCTATGACATCATTCACTAACAAGAACATATTTGATATATCTTCGGCGCATAAGAAATTACTTCTCAAATTTTTCCATACAGTCAACCAGTTAACTTCTGGATGATTTTGTTTAGCCTTCACAGAAATGTTTAAAGAATTCGAAAAGAACCTATACAAACTCGTTGTTGACGCACAATGTGATGTTCCCTTAACTTCATTTGCGACTTGCAACCATTCTTTACCATTTCTGGTAAATTGACCACTATATACGTATCCTAACAAGTACTCTTCATCATGATCATCAACATTTTGTGGGGAGCTATGCAAAACATTTCTAACGAACAATGCCTTACATTTCGAATCGGGATCTATCAACTTAAGTTCACCATTTTCGAAGTCAAGATACAACTGCTCTCGTGAAAAACTCTGAAAACATTGCCGCGCCACATGAAGTTCCCTACCAGACTCTTAATTTTCGCCAGATGTTTATTTCTAGGTGGAAACACTTGAGCAACGTCCCACAGTTTGGACAACAAAAAAGTATTGAGGACCCATACTCTTTGCAAAATCTGTAAATTTCTGGACTCATTTACTTTAAACCAATGCTGAATGCTTCTAAGGGGTCATGCACAAATTACGTCATGCTCCGAGCGGGGGGAGGAGGTCAAGCCAAGCATGACAAGCCTTACAAAAACTTCGAAGGACTCATACAAAAAACGTGACCAAGGGGGGGGGGGGAGGTGGTCAAAAAAGTTCAAATTTAGCGTGACATAATTTGTGTACCATCCCTAATAAGTTTAACTATTTGTGGACCAGGAAAAGCATTGTTAATTCTGAGAAAGGATGACTTTCTGAAATTAACTTTGATTCTTGCATATATGGAGAAAGAAGCGAAGATTTGAATTATCAAAACAAATTCTTCCTGGCTGCTGACAAAAATATTAATGTCATCAGCGTATGCCATAACTTTTAAAAATTTTCCGTGAACGAGAATGCCACCTGTGCTTCCGTAAATCGTTCTTATGAGTGGTTCCAAGTACAGAACAAAAATAACCATACTAAGCGGACATCTTTGGCGTACAGATGATCTTATGTCCCGGTTCGGTGATATGAATCCACTGTGGATGTAGCTTGTCCGGATCCGCATTGACTGCTGCTTTTAGGGCAACAATCAGGATACCATCGGGTCCCGGTGCCTTATTTGACGCTATTGATTTCACTACTTCTGCCAGCTCTTTGTTCGTCCCCCTCGCCACTTCTTCTTCTTCTTCTGCCGCATACGGTGCTGGGGGCATGGGCTTTTGGATTATCTAGGAAGCGTACATCGATTATCGATCGCAGTAACTCGGACGATCTCTCTTGGGGCGCTACGGCACTTTTGGTCTTAGCCACTCTGTAGGCGTCACCCCATGGACTCGAGTTGGAACTCTAGCATTCCCGCTTTCGACTCTTGATTTCTTTTTTGACAACCTTGCCTCTCTGAATGGTGCACCGCGTGCTCCTCTTTGTGCTTCAGTGCGTGCGCGTTGCATTCTTCGTCTAGCCCTAAGGCAGATTGCTCGAAGATTTGCAATTGATTCGCACCACCAGTACACCGGCGGCTATCGCTTCCCAGCTTGCGCTGTTGAACGAATTCTTCACATCCAAAGTGACAACCGCGCCGTATTGCTGTAAGGTATGTGAGTCACTCGATTTCTATTGCATAGAAATTACAGTCAATTCTTCTTTACTTGATATTCATTGTTTTTGAATTAAACTATAGAACCATAGAAAAAGTTAGTTTTCTCGATGGCCTCTTAAATCGTCCTTGGACTGTTTTTGTGTTATATAACTCGGTGACCTCTTGAATATCGAGTGTAGACTGTTATGATTTACTTACTTATTTTTGTTACCGAAAGGATCCATTATGCACCACCTTCTCCTTATCATATTCATGATATAGCTTCTGTCGTAGAAACGAACGCTAACATTGCTTCCGATGCTGCTGCCTCCCCGACTGGTGGTTTTCATTTGGTATGCACGTCACGTACTAATGTCTGCACGAAGGCTTCGAAAATTAGAAGACCGAAATCCTTGCCTTCTTGGAAGGTTTTCTGTCTTGTGCAAGTGCAAGACGGTATCTGCGGTGTTACGAAGATACCCACCCAGGGTAGTCGAAAATGTATTTTAACGTATTTTTTTTCTAGTGCAATATCCTTGTTATTTAACCTACAAAAATGCTCTTTGTTTGGTTCAACATCCTACAGTGAGAGGCAAAATAAAGTGCCCACCTTACCAGTTTTCGAATTTCTCTCATTGATTTGGTTCAAATTAAAGTTAACACACCTAAATCTTTTGTGATATTTTATTTTTGATGTTCTTTTAAAGTTGCACTTACGAAATTTTGATTAAAAAAAGAATTTTACTTAAAGAAAAAGAAAATCAATTTGTATTGAAAAAAAAGTAGTGACAAAAATAAGTGCCCACTTCCTTCTTGGCCCCAGAAAAGATGATTTAAGAAAAATAAAAAGCAATTTAATAGTTAATGTGTCCTCCTTTGGCCTTAAGGACTTGCTGGAGGCTCTTCGGCATGCTTTTCACCAGGTTTTGTAGGTGTTGTGGATCTAGTTCTTCCCAGGCGCGCTCCAAGGCTTCAAAATAATTATTTTTGTTGGTAACACCAGTTTTTTCAACCCTAGCATCGAGAATCGCCCACAAATTCTCGATGGGGTTGAGGTCTGGGCTTTGTGGAGGCCATTCCAGCGGTTTAATCCGACAAGACCGGAAGAAAGACTTGGTCTTCTTTCCAGTATGCTTCGGGTCGTTGTTCTAGAGAAATATGAATTTCTCTTCAAGGCCCGTCTGGATCAGCGAAACCTCCAGATTTTCCAGCAAGATGTTAATGTAGGAATCTGCCGTCATTATTCCGTCGATTTTCACGACGCTTCCTACTCCACTCCATGAAAAACACCCCCAGACCATCACATTTCATCACATCACACTTCCATGCGTCACCGTTCCTTGGATGTGGCGCTCCTGAAGCTCGAGCTGTCTAACCGAGAGCGGCGGGCTCGTGTGTGATGCAGAGCACCACATCCAAGGAACGGTGAAGCATGGAGGAGGAAATGTGATGGTCTGGGGGTGTTTTTCATGGAGTGGAGTAGAAAACCTCGTGAAAATCGACGGAATAATGATGGCAGATTCCTACATTAACATCTTGCTGGAAAATCTGGAGGTTTCGCTGATCCAGACGGGCCTTGAAGAGAAATTCATATTTCTCTAGAACAACGACCCGAAGCATACTGGAAAGAAGACCAAGTCTTTTTTCCGGTCTTGTCGGATTAAACCGCTGGAATGGCCTCCACAAAGCCCAGACCTCAACCCCATCGAGAATTTGTGGGCGATTCTCGATGCCAGGGTTGAAAAAACTGGTGTTACCAACAAAAATAATTATTTTGAAGCCTTGGAGCGCGCCTGGGAAGAACTAGATCCACAACACCTACAAAACCTGGTGAAAAGCATGCCGAAGAGCCTCCAGCAAGTCCTTAAGGCCAAAGGAGGACACATTAACTATTAAATTGCTTTTTATTTTTCTTAAATCATCTTTTCTGGGGCCAAGAAGGAAGTGGGCACTTATTTTTGTCACTACTTTTTTTTCAATACAAATTGATTTTCTTTTTCTTTAAGTAAAATTCTTTTTTTTATCAAAATTTCGTAAGTGCAACTTTAAAAGAACATCAAAA
The DNA here is from genome assembly GCF_002204515.2 of Aedes aegypti. Taxonomy (NCBI): domain Eukaryota; kingdom Metazoa; phylum Arthropoda; class Insecta; order Diptera; family Culicidae; genus Aedes; species Aedes aegypti. The sequence continues at coordinate 246,841,157 of NC_035109.1, forward strand.
ATAAAATATCACAAAAGATTTAGGTGTGTTAACTTTAATTTGAACCAAATCAATGAGAGAAATTCGAAAACTGGTAAGGTGGGCACTTTATTTTGCCTCTCACTGTAAACAGGGCGATGGAAGTATTACCGTGGAATGTGTGGAATAAGGAAAAATAGGATGAACTAAACGGAATTTTCGCAACGTGTTATCTTATTTTCGATTTTATTATATGATCATTCGATTTTCTTCTCATATTGAGTTTTTGAGAGTTAGATTTTTGGAAATGATCCCGTCTCCACTGAGATAAAATCAGAAAACTTTCATTTTTGCATTTAATAATATTGCACGCATACCTGTGAATTTAGCAACTTAGCTAAGGAAACATTGGAGTATATAGATATATTCGAAACCCATTCATTGTGATTCGAACATAAGAATCAAATTGGAAAAGTTCCCAGTATAATGGCTTTCCTCAAGTGCCTTAACTTGACAGGCATCGCCGAAAAATTTCTCCAATTGCACACTTCCACTTTAAATTATATCAAGCACTTATCTTGGTCGGGTGGCAACATTACCATGTGATTAATTAGGTGTTCTCTTTCCAATTTTTGCAACCGCGAAGCACCATGAACGAATCCGAAAGAAAAGGTTGGGTCAAGTTGATTAAATTTTCAGCACTCGCACGGAACATCACCTGCCAGTGTGAATTGTTTCCGGTACAGATTTTCTCATTTAACTTACACCGGATTTTTACCGGAAAAATTCTGCCAGGCAAACTTTTGTCTTCATTCACTTGGATCTTCTACTTTTTACGCTTGTAAGTAAAGTATCCTGTGTGAGCATCTCGAAGCATCCGCTCATCTTTTGCGGAACACCAGTTTCGCAACAGCTGTTATCTCTTTTTGTACTGCAAGTATATACAACGGCGGAAAACATGTAACGAGATACGTTACACACCTTAGCAAAAAAACGTAAAATGAAAAAGATATGAGAAGCAAGCTACCCTTTTTCCTTACTTTTCATCATGGTATGGTACGCGGCACGGGGTTTTCCTCCCAGTGACTGTTGTGTTGAATAATACACGTGCTTCAGCGATTGTGAGCCGCGAAAAGAAGGGGAGTGGAAATTTGCTCGCTTGGATTCGCTTGGCGATATAGGTTTTTGTCGTAGCAATTTTCTGAAATGTCAAAGGTTTATGGACCGAAACATGGCGACAGTTGCAAGAACTTTGAGAATTTAATGACATTTTAAGAGGATTGCTTTTGCTCCTTGGGATATTAATATCTATGCCCAGTCACCCGAGCTTATCTGCTCATACACTAAGAGGCTTTTTGAGAAACCTTCGTTTCAATGCTGTCAGATATTAACAAATGGCCTTGCATGATAATTTAACAGAACACGTTAAAAAAGGTTCAATGCTCATTGTTTTCTGGTTATGATAACCCAACTATCACATGGCTATGACGCCCACTGTTTACTGACGTAAACTACATGCCGTGGCTGAATGACTCTTATTTGTTTCGGCTATGATAAAAGAATCATTTTCATTTATTTAGTTAGCATCTAAACAGATAACACTAAATCAACAATTTCACGCCACAATACTCTGTTTGTGGCCGTATCTCTCCATCCTCGGTTCTGCCCCACGCTCGCAAAACCGACACGCATTTGATCCGCCCACCTAGCTCGCTGTGCTCCATGCCTTCTTGTATCAACCGGATCCGATGCGAACACCATCTTTGCAGGGTTGTTGTCCGGCATTCTTGCAACATGCCCTGCCCATCGTATCCTTTCAGCTTTGGCTACTTTCTGGATACTGGGTTCGCCGTAGAGTTGGGCGAGATCGTGGTTCATCCTTCGCCGCCACACACCGTTTTCCTGCACACCACCAAAGATCGTCCTAAACACCCGACGTTCGAAGACTCCAAGTGCTTGCAGGTCCTCCTCGAGCATCGTCCACGTTTCATGCCCGTTGAAGACTACCGGCCTTATAAGCGTTTTGTACATGGTACATTTGGTGCGGGTGTGAATCTTTTTTAACCGCAGCTTCTTGTGGAGGCCATAGTAGGCCCGACTTCAACTGATGATGCGCCTCCGTATTTCACGACTAACGTTATTGTCAGCCGTCAGCAAGGATCCAAGGTAGACGAACTCGTCGACCACCTCGAACCTATCCCCGTCTATCGCAACACTACCTAGGCGAGCCCTGTCGCGCTCGGCCCTACCAGGTAACATGTACTTTGTCTTGGTCGCATTCACCACCAGTCCTTTCGCTGCCTCGCGTTTCAGGCGGGTATACAGGTCTGCCACCTTTTCAAATGTTTGGCCGACAATGTCCATATCATCCGCGAAGCAAACAAATTGACTGGATCTCGTGAAAATCGTTCCCCAGATGTTAAGTCCGGCTCTCCGCATAACACCTTCTAGCGCAATATTGAACAACAGGCACGAAAGTCCATCATTTTGTCGTAGTCTCCGACGGGATCCATCCATCCACCCTTCCATCGTCGCTCATATCAGTCTCGTGAGCTTCCCGGGAAAGCTGTTCTCGTCCATGATTTTCCAAAGCTCTACGCGATCGATACTATAGTATGCCGCCTTGAAATCGATGAAAAGGTGATGCGTTGGGACCTGGTATTCACGACATTTTTGGAGGATTTGCCGTACAGTAAAGATCTGGTCCGTTGTTGACGGGCCATTAACGAAGCCGGCTTGATAACTTCCCACGAACTCGTTTACTATAGGTGACAGACGACGGAAGATAATCTGGGATATTGCTTCGTAGACCGCATTTAGAATGGTGATCGCTCGAAAGTTCTCACAATCTAACTTGTCGCCTTTCTTGTAGATGGGGCATATCACCCCTTACTTCCACTCCTCCGGTAGCTGTTATGTTTCCCAGATTGTGCCTATCAGCCGGTGCAGACAAATGGCCAGCCTCTCTGGGCCCATCTTTGTGAGTTAAGGTCCGATATCATCCTTACCAGCAGCTTTATTGTACTTGAGCTGGTGAATGGGGGCCCAGATAGCCGTAGCGGTAAACGCGCAGCTATTCAGCATGACCATGCTGAGGGTCGTGGGTTCGAATCCCGCTGGTCGAGGATCTTTTCGTAGAAGAAAATTTTCTTGATTCCCAGGGCATAGAGTATCTTCGTACTTGCCACACGATATTCACATGCAAAAATGGTCAATCGGCAAAGAAAGCTCTCAGCATAACTGTAGAAGTGCTCATAAGAACACGAATCTGAGAAGCAGGCTTTGTCCCAGTTGGGACGTAACGCCAGAAAGAAGAAGAAGAAGAAATGGGGGCTGGTTGCTTTCCATCGCCCGCAGTACTGACGAAGGCATTTCCTCCGTTGTCTGGTCCTTCATAGCCTGTGCTCCGCCGTTGCGGGATTCTGCATTCTTCTCCTCCAGAATCTGCCTACATTTCTCGTCGAACCAATCGTTCCGTCGAATCCATCCCACGTACCCGACGTTGCTCTCAGCTGCATCGTTGATGGCTGCTTTCACTGTTCTCCTGCAATCCTCAAGAGGGGCTTCATCCAGCTCACCCTCTTCCGGTACACACTAAGAAAATCTGAATAATAAATGTGATGTAATTCAATAAATTGACTCAATTGACCAAGATTGAAATTGAAAACAGACATATTTTTCTGTCATTAAAAACGTAAGCACTGTCTTTTTATAGCTTGAAACGTTTTTCTGTGATTTAAAGCGCAAACACAAAAAATATAACTCATGACAGGTTTTTAGGTTTTAAGTGACATAAATTTACAAGCGTGATGACGTATTCACATTCCTCGCGCTAACGAAACGTCAAACTTGTTCAAAGTAAGATGCGCACCGCATAATAAATCATGTTACTTAGTAAGTCACTCAAATAGTGAGAATGTTTTCTGTTTCTCAGTGGAAAATTGCATTGGCAATGTTTTCTTAACGCAACGAATTCAATCGAGTGAAGCATAAATCAGCCACCATCAGAAGAAATGGACGTGTGCTCTGGCGTTGAAAAATCTCGAAGGAAAGGAAATTTCTGCGTGTGATTATGAAGTTTGAATGGTGGGTATTTATTGTGAGCTAACGTGAATAGATAAATAAATTGAACTTGAATCCAATTGTGTCTTCATATCTACCGAGAAGTGTAATCAATTGTGGTGGGATCTGGATAATTGTGGGTAACGACTAGATTGAGGTTATGTTTTCCAAAATATTCTGTACAGTAAAATTACAAGCACGATCAGTACTGCTGTAAAATTACAAAAATATCGTTTTATACCATCGTGTAAATATAAGATAGAACCTAATTTTGTGTCATTATGCTCGCTTTAATATGTCTTGCATCAATGACACAAAATTACAAGAATTTTTCGAAGTGTGTAATGCAGCCTCGAGGTGCTGCGCGTATGCAGCTGCGGCATCCGGTTGCTTAAGCCGCTCAAGGTCATACCGGGGCGGCCGTCGGTACCGTACGTTGTTAACGACGGAGAGTTTTGGGCGCAGTTTGACCATCACCAGATAGTGGTCAGTGTCTATGTTAGCGCCACGATAGGTCCTGACGTCGATAATGTCGGAGAAGTGCCGTCCATCAATCAGAACGAGGTCGATTTGTGATTCCGTCTGCTGTGGTGATCTCCAGGTGTATCGGTATGGAAGGCTGTGTTGAAAGTAGGTGCTACGAGGCGGAATAAGCCAGCTCGTGTGTGCTGCCGCAGCTCTGGTAAATGCTATGGTTACCAGGAGACGTTCGCACCATTGAGCCCTTCCAACACACTTCCTGCAACGCTACGATACCGAGTCCGCGGTCATTCAGTACGTCAGCGAGTATGCGTGTGCTGCCGATGAAGTTAATAGATTTACAGTTCCACGTACCGAGCTTCCAATCGCTAGCCCCTTTACGTCGCTGTGGTCTTCGCCGATTGTCCCGGTTCGTAATCTCTCGTTGATTATTCGTTGCTTGATGTTTTTACGGCTGCCTTGCAGGGCCTAACACCAACTCCCTAGATTTCCGGAGGACCACTCTCCCTAAAAGTGCGGAGGGCCCTTCTTTGGCACTCAAACGATGACCAGCCGCCCCTGACATGAGGAACAAACGCTGTTATGAGCCGCTCCTGATGTGGAGAACAGACGCTCCAGGTTTGTCGAAGCAAAAGCAAAAGCAAACCCCTCAACTCTGTTAGCATGCGACCAAAATTCCCACCGGGGTTGGTTGCTCGATCTTCCTTAAGGTTACTCTAACCCAGATCAGTACCACGAGAAGGTAGGGATTGGAGTCGCTGGGCAAGAAGCTAAGGAACTCACTGCAGGTACGAGAGGTACCAATGGTACGCCATTTCCAGCCATCTTCCGTATCGGAGCTCTTGAAGAATTTTTAGCAATATATGGACATAAAAGTTTACATAATGTTCAAATTTATGGTTATGAAGTTTATTCATGAACCTTCAAGAGCTTACTGATTAATGATTTTAGTAGATATTAAGGTTTGAGCCTAAATGAGATCTATGATAATTGTCCGCTTCGTCGACTGTGTAAACGCTATTAGGTAATCAGCAACGAAGTGATTTTCCAGAATTTCATTTGAGACCTTACTGTGGGTTTAAATTGTGGACTCTACGACGCAGAATAAAAGCGACACAGCAAAGTGTACACATGAGTAAACGTAAAGTCAATAAATGTCAGGTACCGTAAAATCGGGTGTAATTGATCAGAAGGGTGAAATTGATCAACGTATCCCACGATTTTATTTATTCCTAATGGAGTTCAAATATCAATGTAACCTGCAATAAAAGAACGTTGGTTGTCGTAACTATTGTCGAATTGTGTGTTGTGAAGTTTTTTGCGTTGAAGAATGTTTATTACTATGAAAATAATGTAAAATTTCAAAATCATGGACGGTGCTGTATTGACAAACATCCATGAATTTCTAGTTCTAAACAAGGATTTGAACATGTTATAAACCTGAAAGTTTGTGAGGATGCTTTAGATATGTCCTCAAACCAGGTTTAATCACCAATACTCGTACCAATTACCTCATATGGTTGAAATAAGCGAATTTCTGTTAGATATCATTGAATTCCTTAGGAAATTGCATACATTTAGGCGCTTTCAGCGTAATTCTTGAAATTTAAATATTAATTATTTATATAAATATTGCATTGTTTAGAATTTGACAAGCATATTCGGATTCAGGGAGCTCAAATTTATCATGTAGAGTTGTTTTGAAAACTAACAATAATGACAATGACAAGTGATCAATTTCACCCCGATATGAGATCCCCTGATTTTTTATTTTAGAGATATTTGTTAACACTAAAATTACATTTGTTACAAAATTTCGGTGCATGAGTCGATGAGGCTCCCCTTCGTACTTGTTTTCCTGCATTCAATTGTTTGGCATTGTCAACATTATAAAAAAAGACAAGAAAAACCGTAAAAATGATCAATTTCACCCGAAATTACGGTATTCCACTTAACCACACGAAGCTTAATTATCTTAAGTTGAGTTGATTGAGGTTATAATTTTTTGTCATTTTAGCGCCATAAGTAAAAGCAGAAACATGTTAACGTAAAATTAAATTAAAAGCTCTGAAATTTGTATTTTGCGAATTGAGAACAAACAGACATGAATGATTTTACACCCGATTCTGTTTTTGCACGGGGGATGCGTACCGTGCAAAAAAAGTTTTCAGTTCAAAATTTCAAAAACCGTGCAAAAAAAGTAACACCATTTCTCGACGTTTCATGCAAAAATAAGGTTTTGGCGGAAAAAATTTATGGAATCTTTTTTTGCACGGCCGTGTAAAAAAAATCCGTGCAAAAACAGAATCGGGTGTATTTGGTAACAAACCAAAACACTCACAAAAAACGGACTAAGCAAGTGCAAAGTTGGAAACCCTTGCTCATGATTCGGTTTATGCATTGAATTGGGATCCGATATGCCTGACGGCTCCAACCGCTCGTCCACAGAGCGTCCTACGTTAACCGGTACACCTTATCAGTTGACGGAATAACCGACCTTATTTCCTCCCATTCAATTTTCTTCATCCCACCTCCTGTACAAAGCATGTTGCCCAGGAATAACAATTTTCATCAGATTCTCGGTAGCAACATGTACGTTTCCATCATTTCTAGATTCATTATTATCTGCGCCACCAGGAATATGCTGTGCAAATACAGCAACACTCTCGGTGTGAAGCAGTCGTGGTCTGAATCTACGCAAGCATATCTTCTCCGTTATCCAACATCGGTTCCATCGTCGTCAGTCTGGAGGCGAGTAAGAACGTTCGTCATTCTGTGTGGATGCAAGACGTTTTAATTATTTCTCTAATTAAATTTATCGTCTTTTCAATGGTGTGTCAAGAGAATTTATTATCCATCTGAACTCTTGAACTTGGCTCATCGTTAAAGTTGCCGCAGTGCTTCGGTACCATCGGAACCATCAGCAGGAAACGGAAGCAGTGATAGGAGGCCGAACGAAGTACTTGACTGGAACGCGAATAACTGACGCGTTCGGTACTAGAGCATGGTTTTCTTACATCATCCTCCAGTCGGGGAAATTCCCTTTGGAGCTACGGCCCTAACAGCCATCATCAAGGTTCTTCTTCGCGGTTGTCGCCACGGGATGAAACGTGTAATATAACAGTAGGGATAAGGAAATGATGAAGCCAACTGCGATAATTGAGTTTGTCATGGTCGAATCACAGGACGACGAGATGTCGGTCAGCAAAATTTGCCTGCCGCAGTTTTCGCGTTTCTTCTTGGTGGAAATCTAGATAGAGATGGTAGTCCCATTGTGTGTTGAAGGTTGGGTGGATGCGGAAAAGGCTTCTAATGATTAATTGTTTATGGCCTATTTATCAAGGGATTCTTGTCGCATCGGACGGAAGGATGTTCCCGAGCGGAGATGACTTTTGTACTTACTTTGGGATGTAGGTGCTTGAGGTAGTAGAAGTAGGTTAACAGCCAGGATTAAATTTAAAGACGAAGCCTAATTGAATTGGGACATTGTTTCGTTGGTTGAATGACACTGTTGCGAACAAAGCTTCTGATGTAGAATTATTAAGTGCATAAGCATATTTCCTTCCTCAGCCGAGTGATTAGAGTCCGCGGCTACAAAGCAAAGCCATGCTGAAGGTGTCTGCGTCCGATTCCCGGTCGGTCCAGGATCTTTTCGTAATGGAAATTTCCTTGACTTCCCTGGGCATAGAGTATCATCGTCCCTGCCACACGATATACAAATGCAAAAATGGCAACTTTGGCAAGGAAACTCTCAGTTAATAACTGTGAAAGTGCTCATAAGAACACTAAGCTGAGAAACAGGCTCTGTCCCAGTGAGGACGTTAATGCCAAGAAGAAGAAGAAGAAGAAGAAGCATATTTTATTATAACGTTTAAATATGCTGGAATTATGCACAGATTAAACAATACTGATGCTAATTCCATCTTCGCCTTCTTGGGCTACACTTGTCCAGTTGCCTAAAACTTTTAAGATTTCCAGGTATTGACCCATTACGGGCCGCCAACGTCAATAAAGTCTTCCGTCTCTGATTGGTTCCCTACTAAATAATATTTTAGCATTTTTTTTGTTCCAAGATTCGCTCTGAAGTAACACTACATATGGGAATATTTGACCATCTTCCCATGTATTGCTTCTTGCATAGTCTTCTAAAAATTTTGCAAATTTCACAGTAGATGGTGTCTAATGTTTGGCTGGGAATGACACCGGTCCAAACATTTGCTTGAAAAGCACATAATTCAGTATAGTGATGGGGTGATTTCGACTCAAGACGTTTATAGGCTACGTACCATGTTGATTCAAAGTGTCTGGTTGCTTCGAATCTTGGACTCCGGCCTTAAATCACCCAAAAACTCTTTTTTGGACAATTGTTATGCTTGGAGAATATTGAAGATGTCTTAATTATGGATTCTAGGCGAAAAGTAATCGGAATTTCGTCCAACAGCATCGCGAAAAAGGCCAGTTTCCGGCTTTCGAAGCGTCCGGCAATTCGATGCAGCACGTTACTACTCGAAATAGTTTATCACGGTAGATCTATCCAATTCTGTTAGGGCAAGTGTACCATTAGTGGTGCACCTAAGGGAAAACTGCTAATACACGGTGTTAAGATCATGAAATATATGATTTTAACGTATCATTCGATAGATCTCAAATCCTTCTATCATTCAAATGTATAAAAATCACGATTCATTTGAAATTTCCCTGCAAAAAGCCTTGCACCAATAATAGGAACACTGTTCCTTCAGTGGAGGTATATTTTAAGGATGGTTCCTTTAGTGGCGCAAACCATTGATTTCTTATGGGACCCTCCACTATGGGTACTGATGCACCACTATAGGTGCAAAGGAGCAAAAAAATTAAGCAAAATTATTGTTTTAAATAGTTTTACGGTTAAATTTCATGAATATTATTCGATTACTTGTATCATTTTCGCATCGTACATAGTACAAAAATATCAAATAATCATTTATTAGCGCGAAGCATGCCAAAACACACTACCTCCACTATTGGAGCTACCTCCACTAAGGGAGCGTTTGCCCTAAAGGATTCCACTGCGGATTCTTCCAAACCAATGCACATTTTCTGTAGGACATTGTCAGGGTTAGGATCGATTTGAGTTTAATCTTTTGATCTTGACCTTCACGGGCAGATGAGTCGTAAGAGAGCAGTATCTTAAAAAAGTTACACTAAACGGTCTTTTCTGGACCAATATATCTGTGTGTACATGCTGAAAAATTGGTTTTGTGTCGAATTATACTTCATATTGCGATGCTTCTTCATGTGTCACTTTGTGAAATAACAAGAGAGATCAACAAAAGAGCAGTTTAAATTACACACATGATAAGTTAACTCAGAAAAGCTCGATTTTGTGCGAAAAGTACTCAATTGTTTGTAACTTCGTTAAAGCGTGTGTCAGCGTGCCTCCATATGTCTTCTTCGAACAAACCGTCAAACCGTCAAACCTTGTTATTGTTAAACGGTGACTTATGTGCTCCATTCAGGTCTTCTCATGACGTGCCTGCTTCATATATCGTAAGACTCTCCTTCTCCTCCATCTCTTATTTGTGGGTACGCATGTCTCTCATCAATAGAAATATAAGTAGTAGAACGCAAGTGGCGCTGTTATCACAAAACAGCATTATTTTATAAATACTCACTATTGAAGTTTTTGATTGTTTGTTCAATGCCATGTTGTAGAGAATGTTTTATTTTGGTTAAAAAAATTGATTTGACACTTATAGACCCGGTACTCAAGCTGTCAGAGCGTGGCAAACTAGATGTTGGTCACACGAATAGTCGCGGGCTGTCTGGCAAATGCTGTTGCTCCATTTCAGTGTGAACGATGGGCTTTGAAATCCTAGTCCTGCTTGGAGTCTAGAGTTCTCACCTTGCAACGCCCTGCTGCTACTTGCTGGTGTCTCCTGCTGTGCTACTTGCGAACGTTGTAGCTTTCAGCTTCACGCGAACGCTTTTGCGTTCTCACCCTCTGCTTCTTCAACCTCCATTACGGTATTGTCAAAGATGTTCTCCATTTTTGTTGGGTCTTCCTCCAAGACGCTATCTTCCTCCGTCCATTCTTGAGCCCCTGGTCAGATGGAACAGACGCTCGGCCACCTCCCGGAGGAAGTACTAAAGGTGGTACTCCGTACGGCTGTATGGATGCTTTTCGCTTGGAGTAGGCAGAAATCCCAAGGTCGCACCTGGCACCCCTCCATTCTAGCTGATGTCAGAAGGACAACAGTGCCCAGGTTGCACTACCAAACTAAGTACGCAACCTTCAGCTGGCGGTGTTTGTCATCGCTAGACTCGTCGCTTGTGAGGACCAGAGCTATGTTAGACGCTCCTTCCTGGTAGTCGACTCACCATTTACAACCCCGTCTCTGCTCTGTCTGCTACCCAATTGCCGTTATCTGCAGGAACCCGATACGGTTCTGCAGAGTGTGTTATGTACCTGCTATCCAACACAGTAAACCTCAGATATATATATCTTGGTGACGTCTATACAATTGGTATCTCTCGCACTTTGTTGTTTGCTTCTTTGATTTTTGGACTCTTTAACCACCGATGAAAGCTTAAGGCCAAGCCTTATGAATTTTTACGACCATAACACTGTCTGTAGAGATTGTTCTTATTGTCCACCACAATTAGAACTGACGTCGAATTGAAAATGGTCAAAGAACTCTTTGCATTGATGACTGTGAGGATGCTCATAGAATACTAAAACAAGGAACGAGCTATATGCCAGTGGGAATGTAAAGTCGAGAATAATCAGAAGGTAGTTACAGCTACAGCTTACAGCTTACAGCTCTTATACTTCTCAAGTTCATAAATACTCAGATAATAACTCAACCATCCCCAATCGACCGGACAATGTGATAAGAGTTCCCAAATACAGAATTATGCAACAGATCAGTATCGATTACGCCACAAAAACCTCTCCCTTTTGAGAAGCATCCAGCTGTGATTGAGCTCGTTAGGTATAATCACGAAATGATTGTGAAACATGCAAACCCTCCTCTTCAAATTGGTTCATACAATAAGGACTGGCCAGCTGGGTAGGACGAAAAATGCAAAATCAATGCACACTATACGGCGTCCATCCAGGAGCATATTCAGCAGTGATGGTGATGGTGTTGTACGGATGGAGCAGAATGTGTCACAGAGACCGAACTCGAAAACGATCGATATTTTCGCTTTCCTGACTGACACAACTGGTGGCGAGTAAAGTTGTAAGGAGAGCGTGGTCACATGAGTGTGGCTTTTCCATGTATTGGCCATGTTCGCATAGTCGACGTAAGCGCCAATATTTAAAAAGAAAGTTTTCATTACTGTGCATTGTTTACCTAATAATGTACGTTGTACATGCGAACGGTACCTATTCGTTCGAATTTTTTTGAAATTAATATATATTTATATATATATATATACGTTCATTAAACTGACTTTTTGGTCGAATGTAATTCTATATGCATTTTTAAGAATCAGTCAATTTTTAAATTTCAATCTTTAGCAAATGCATAGATTGTTCAATTGAAATTGTTAACAGATGCAAGAATGCAGCCGGGAGCACAACAACTGATTTTCCCGGCAATGATAGTGCTGGTTGTTATGTTTACCATGCAAACACGGGCTGTACGGTGTTATGCCACTAGACGTACAGTGAACAGGGACGAGTAATGCATGGCACATGTGCTGTCCATCAATCGAACGGTAGAACATTCAAATAATGGTACTTAGTGTCGGTGAACGGAAGAGGAAAAAAGCTTTCGTTTATTCCGGGATTTGCACCGTTTGCGGTTTTACACACCACAATGTATATTCACTTCGCGATGGTGGAATACTTACAACATTCAATTCTGTTTTTCATCTTTTATCATATTCTCAAATGCTTCTGCTCCTTAAAGCTCACTTCTTAAATTACACAGCGTAACAAAAATGACATTTTTGCGTGTCTCAAGAATGTGTCAATTAAGTGACTCTGGTAGATTTGGGATTGCTGTATCTGATGCCGTTCTCAGAAATGTTCCAGCACGTCACAATTTTTAGATCTGTAGATTGCCGAAGTTGTATGAAACACTGTTTTCATTGATATTTACATAACATTTAAGCATCAAAAGTATTGTGAACTTTGTTGATAATAACTGTTATACATACGAACTTTGAATTTTGTGGCAAATTAAGAAAATAAGTTGCCATACAAGCTGGCAAACTTGCATGCAAGTTGGCTGAAATAGTCGAACTTCGTCTTTCAACAGTCAATATCGCAAAAACTAGAAGTGCTATGCTAATTTTGAAAACGCCAATGGATTTAGCAACCCTAAATTCAATAAATAGCGTTATTTTTGTGCTTGAGACAAAAACGTGTTCCGCAGTGTTATGATCTGAAGATATTTGTTTCTGTTTTTATGAAACTTGTAGTAACTCACTATTTTCTTTTCAATCAATTTTATAACTGATATAGATTCGTTGGCAACAGTTTTTATTGAAATTTCGTATTTTGATTCAGATATGTCCTGAACAAGAATTTCAACCGAATTGGACAAATTTTAGCCCACGTCAGAATAGAATATTCATGATTTATTGAAAACGAAAGCAACATTAGCACTTAGAAGCTGAAATGAAGAGCATTGCTGAGTAATACTTATTATGAAAGTTATTATACGAAATGGGTTAAATCCGTATGACGTGGGTAAGAATACTCTTGTGCTATACTTTCTTGCAGAATATTTAAGAGTTCCTATACTGGATAATTAAAACGATATGATTTAATTTTCGAACGATATTGGAACTTAATATCGACTGTTTGGAAATGTACCAACTTTTGTTGGAATCCTTCCATCCAATATGCCACGGTGGCAGATGGATCCCCATGATAATACTATATAATGCTACCCTAACTGGTGCAGACTTTCTTCTTCTGTTTGTCCGGTTGTCTGTCTGTTCGTTCGTTGATTGCGAACGTGACTCGCAGTACAGATGATGCCCTCCCCAGCTAATGGTATTCAACTGTGATACCATGAAACAGTACATAGCAACGAATTCTGTAATTTGGTTTTCAGAAAACTTGGATAGCTATACGCTGTTCGTTTGTCAGTCGGATATGATGCATTTTTCATGTTGGCGCTTGCATAATTCAGTTTCACAGTTATGTAATTCTTCTGCTCGTATCCATACATACATAAGCCACTGCTTGCCCTTTCGGTTCCCAATTTGCATGTGAAAATTAGAAGAAAGTGGATGAATATGTACGTTGCCGCAGATGTTGTGAATCATCAGTAAGGGTATCTTAAGCAGAGTTAGAATGGCAGCGTCCATTAGAGCGTTACGTAATTTGTGGACGGCGCCAAATCCTAAGATGAGTTTGTTATAAAACTCACTATATGATTCGTAACGCTGCTGAAGAATCTATAATATGAATGAATAAGCTACTTCTTTAAGATCTTTCTAGCATGTTATTTCTTTTGGAATTGTATTACTCCTGGGTGAGCTGTACAGCAATAAGGTATCGTCGATGGGTGTGACAATGGACAATGGGGCTGGGGGTGAGATTGGGCCAAAACGGAAAATAGTAGTTTACGGAACAAGTTGCAGAATGATGATTTTTACAGCACGAGTTGTAAATTTATCCTACGAGGCTTGCCGAGTAGGATAATTACGACGAGTGCTGTAAAAATCGAGTTCTGCAACGAGTTACGTACAAGTTTTTTTGCAATTTCGTAGAAGACCACATGAGGGCATCAGAAATTATATCGGAATGCATTCACCATTTCTCAAAAATTGTTGTGTAATGATTCATTGCGCAACTCAAAACAGTTGCGTAATGAGAAAGCGCTGCGTAATGAACCATTACAGCACTGGTTTCAGTTGCGTAATGAAAATTCCCGCACTGCATACTTCAGTGCAGGAAAGTAGGCCGTTTCATGACAGATTGGCGTGATGAAAAACAGCCTATTATGATGAGAAATTGCAAAAAAATATTATATATGATATATTCGAGCCAATAACGCTCATATTGCTTAAAATAATTCGTATGCTAGGAAACATATTTTTGCAAATAAATCAAAAAATAACCTATGGTAATAGTAGTTCTTGTTTAATATATCAATAAACTTGTATGTTGAATATAGAGAAAATTTACAACATTTAAATTCTTCTGTGTTCACGTTTACGCATGTATTTTAACCTCTATTGTTTTATTAGTGGAAGGTGGAAATTTTATATACACTTCACTCATATTTTCCGGAATCTATTTGATTTTTTCACAAAAATAATATTTTTTTATAATGAAATCACAAGTCTACTTTTCTGACGTTTCTTGGTGCCATGTGTACTCTTCCCTAATTAAGATGTGTTTATTCTTCTAAATACAGCATTGCTGAAACATCAAACAAGTCTACTTGTGGATTCCGTGCATTGAATAACAATGCAAAGCATTTTGACAGCTTCCCAAACCAGCAACTGTTTTTCGTGTGGTGCAACATCGTAAAATGATCAAATATATTCAATTATTATTAGTATTTTCATATTGTAGAAAAATCTCGCGGAAGTACAAGATTATGACGTCTACAACTGTCTGAAATTTATTGATCGCGGAATATCGCACCAATTTTTAATTATTTACAAAGGTTTGAAAAAATCACTGTTTTAGTACGCCTTTGGGAATCTAAATAGGCATTATGGCAATGAGGTTAAGACATTGAAGACAATTTGAAGGAAAAAACACATTAAAATTTATGTAAACTGACGATGAATGCTAGTCTTACAATATATATTGCACATAGCTGTTCATTTTTTGTTGCTATAGTCGTACTTTTAAGTAGGTTTATCATACTTGTAGAACATCTTAGATGTCTTTTCGTCTTTTATGGATCATATTTCATCACTATTTTTCAGTTATGAATGGTTTTGCAGTCATATTCTTATATTGGGGTGAGATTGGGTCATCTTTTATTTGCTTGTAGTGCCATAATGAATCAATATTTTTCTTTAAAGTTTTGGACAGTTGTTTATTGGAGCTGAATTGCGATAGTCATTCAATAAATAATTCAACGACGGTACATGACTTATTCAATTAAGCATTACTTCTAAATATTACATGCTCATTTTTTATTGTACATGGTAAATTGTAAATAGGAAAAACATTGGACACTTTCGACTCTAGCACGGTATTGTCAATTTCGTACGGTTTTCTTATGTAAAGTTTCAAAATTTCGAACATTAACATCTTGATAGGGCACTTGTGCCAGTGGTAGAGGAAATGTGATGGGTTTAGGATTAAAAACTTCTTCCTCTTGGCATTAACGTCTTCACTAGGACAGAGCCTGCTTCTCAGCTTAGTGTTCTTAAGAGCACTTCCATAGTTATTAACTGAAAGCTTTCTTTGCCAAAGTTGCTATTTTCGCATTCGTATATCGTGTGGCAGGTACGACGATACTCTATGCCCAGGGAAGTCAAGGAAATTTCCATTACGAAAAGATCCTGGACCGACCGGGAATCGAACCCAGACACCTTCAGCATAGCTTTGCTTTGTAGCCGTGGACTCTAACCACTCGGCTAAGGAAAGCTCCTATATATAGGATTTAAAAATCGCTAAAAAATAATGGAAGCACGGTTTCCATATATGAATGCATCAGTCGAAAGCTTTTTTAATTCAATTTCACGTAAAAAATAATCTTAAGGACTGGAACGCGCAAAATTTTGTCGGCAAATATCAGTCAAAATTCATAAAACAAAAACCTGCTTATTTTCTTTTGGTAACTTAATTCATATACTTAAAGGAAAAAATGTTGGTTTATTATTGTGGTTTGCCAAATCCGTACTGCCGTTCCTTCAGGTAAATCCCTTCCAGAAAATTTTGCACAGTGGTCTCATGGACCTTATTCGCCGCCGAAGGCCAATTTGATTTAAACTGCTGATCGTATGGGATGGTACACAAATTATGTCATGGTAAATTCCAACTTTTTTGACCCCTTCCCCCCCTTTGTCACGTTTTTTGTATGAGTCCTCCGAAAATTTTGTAAGGCTTGTCACGCTTGGCTTGACCACCTCCCTCCCCCCTTGGAGCGTGACGTAATTTATGCATGACCCCTATTCCATGGATTAATTAGTTGTTTTGAAATTCCGTCTGATCAAGACACAATACCGTTCGATAGGACGGAGTTCTGGGCTTTTGGGAGGGTTGTGTCTTATACGTTTTTCGTATCGTACCACTCGATTGCCTTTTTTGCATAGTGGCTTCTTGCCAAATCTGGCCAGAACAGCACAGGTCTATTATGTTACTTCAGGAATGGTAGCAGCCACTTTTCGAGGCACCCTAGACGTTGTTTTCTTGGTTGATGGTTCTCGTAGTAATGAAAATGTCACTTTTTAGACCATACGAGCATATGGCTTGCCGGACGAGGCATTGTCTCGAGAATTTCGATAGTATTGGAAATTTCGGCCTCCTTCCCTTTTCCTGATGAGGTATAAAACTCCTGTCCCGGAAGCTGCCTGAAATCCACCTTCACATAAGTTTCGTGCGCGAACGTTGGATTCTCTTGCAGCGCGAGCAAAATTTTGACACATTGTTACTTGAACGTCATTTTGGAAACTAGTAAGCAAAAGGTGAAAACACATCATAGCAACCGTTATATGTACACTCAACTTTCAAAAGCAGCATTTTTTTTTTCATGCATTTTCAAAAGAAACCAAGGATGGAAATCTAGTGATCATGACAAAATCCATGATGCCTCGCGTTGTTCTTTATCCTGCGATCATAGCAACAACGATTAACTCTTTGTCGTCAAGTTATCACAACAAACTTCGCTCCGCGAATAATGCATCGTGTTGCACGTGTGCTAGCGATTAACTGTTCGTGAAAAAAAGTTGGATTATTTCGAGGATTTTTCCACTTTTACTTAATGATCTACCGCCATATATGTTGTTTGTGATTCTAAAACCATTCGGAAATTGGTTGAGTGATAAATAACAGTGCAAATGCGGCATGATTCAAGTTAATCGCTACTTGTAACAACATCCGATAAACTCTTTGTCCCACGACAAACAGTGCATCGGATGCTTCATATATCCGCTCTACGCACGCGTAATGAGGTGTTGTAATTAGAGTTACACATTTCTCAGGAGCACATAAATGTACTGACGAGCCTCCAACCAAACCGTCTCTCAGCTCATCGGAACCCTAGTGTGCTGCGCTAGATAGAGGCTCACGAAAATTCTAAAAGCGCGCGCTAGGTGATGTGCTCTCGGAGAGACTCGTCTCATGCGCTGCTCGGCGCTAGGGCTCACCATCGGTATCCAAGTTGTGAAACAATTGCTTAGTAACGAAGAGCCTCTACAACTATTTCCGTCTCATTATGCAGGTGTCTAGATGGCCTACATGATATGGTCGAAAACTTGCGATCCAAGTGTTACAATTTCGATCCTCGTTGAAAACTTTTGTAATCACTTCAATTATTGCGCTGAATTTTAAACAGCACATGTGACGAAGCGCATGAGACCGCAGTGGGACACATCTCAAGAAAATGAGGCGCACCAAAAAAGGTCTCACAATGTACAGCGCTCCCGTGCGCTGGCAAGCAATGAGGCTCCTGCACCTAAGGCTACAGCACGTGCACAGTAACTCTAGTCATGTTACTAAACTATACACAAAAATAAAAATTGCCTATAACAAGCTATAAACCACACTACAACTATTATTGGACACGCACTACCACTGGATCAGTCACCCTATAGGTATTAAATATCTTTTTACTGAAACACACAAGGAATTCAAAATTATAGCTTATAATTAGTAAAAGTTCCGTGTCGTTAGTGGAAACATGCAGGGATAAGGACAGTAGCTTTAGAACGGGAAACGTAGTCAATGAAAGGTAGAAGCAGCTCTACGACGAACATCTGCATGGCGCAGAGACCACAAGCACATATGATCAGGACAGGGGACAGTGCAAACTAATAAGCTTACACGGTAAGCAAAGACAAGGATAAGTCGATAATGAAAAGTCGAAATTAGCGTGACATAACTTGTGGGTCATAACAACATAACCGATGATAATCTAAAATGTGAGAAATATTGTGCAACCATTATCCTAAACGCCGTCTGCATATATCTGATCATCTTCGGTAGGTTATTACGCATAGCAAATTAGTTCATTGATTATTATCAAGCTGATTTAATGGACTGCTGTTTAACAACGTACCATCAGGTATTTCTCGAGTACTAGGTTTCTACGAGCCACCTATTCAAAACTGCGTGAAAATTTCGGGTAAACACTCCAGTTTGTTATAATCTCTCTAGGGACTTCGACAGGCAGTGTTGTGAAAATCCCAAGTTTTCATATCTCATGCTTGAGGTTCCTCATATGCTAATTGTCGCGTATACCATTCAACAGATAAAAAAACATGTATGGGCTAGCTCATCCATTTGACTCATTGTTTTGTATTTGCACAGTTGCTTTTACACAAAATAATAATTACTTGCTATTTAAGATAGAATGATTTCCGAAGTATGCAACATGACTGCATTTTATTTGACAGCAGCATCTCATATTGTTGAATAATAACAGCGCCGGTTAAGTTCTCACAGTCAGTTGGGATGGGGAAGAAAGTTAGTGTGTAATGATTGTTGCTTCTAGAGCGAGAGTATTCTTTGCAAAGTTAAATTTATGCTATTCTTGAAGTTTTCTCTTTCACCAATTAAATAAAACCAAAAAAAACAGCTATTCTTCAAACCTGCACTTACCCAACCATAAACCTCTCATAAGACTGAAGAGGCCCATACTAGAGACGGTGTTGGAAAGCAACTTTCAAGTATCTCTTAAAACTTATAATCATGCACTTATGCCAATCCTCAACACTTCAATAAACAAGTAGTTCTCAAGACAAGTTGAACTTACAATATGTTTATCATGTTGGTTTGGTTAATGAAGTAGTAAATACTGTTTCATAATATTGCCTATCATAAATAATACAAATTGCAGATTAATT
The DNA here is from genome assembly GCF_002204515.2 of Aedes aegypti. Taxonomy (NCBI): domain Eukaryota; kingdom Metazoa; phylum Arthropoda; class Insecta; order Diptera; family Culicidae; genus Aedes; species Aedes aegypti. Next base: position 246,860,636 of record NC_035109.1, read on the forward strand.
TTCGAACATTTCAATCTTCTGTGTGCACCGATAATTACAATCATGGCTGTAGTTTTATTCAACACTACCATGAAACTATAATAAATTTTGCTGAACTTGGGAAAGTGTAACACTTGAGAGTTCTTAGACTCAAAGCGATCTGGATGAGGACAAACTGATCTTCTTGAAGAACGTGATAAGATTCGTTAGTTTTATTCAAGAGGAGCTCAATTTGACGTTTGTTTATTTACAATTTCAGCTTTTGGTGAAAAGTGTTCGCACTGGAATTTATCACCACATGGATTTTATTTCTGCAAATTGACTAAGGTAGATATTTCTAGCTTTGGTGTACGTCGTAATAAGACCCAGATGTTGGGCTGTGAAAGCAATCGGACTAATTAGATGTCCATCAAAAGCACATCTCCTTGCAGGTAGAATATCAAGTGGCCAAGTTCTGCTCCTTAATCAACGTCAAGAGGAAGAACACCACTGGAACTTATCGTGTGCATAATCTGTAAGTTGTGCGCCGTAAATTTAACAATGACTTCCGTGAAGAACAGATCGGAAAGTCACGTAAAGCGAGATAAGTTCGAGAGTTTTATAAAACTGTTGCCAAGCACAATTGTTCTTATTAAAATGAAGTTTTATACGGTGCATCTGAAGAATTCTCGTAGAAATTTTTAAAACCAAAAACGGTTGAAGATCATTTGTACTTGATGAAAATTACTATAAAATATGCAATTGTACAATAAAACTTCAATAAACATAAATAAAATCTAATCGAATCTAAATTGTTATTTGGGTTGTGAAGGGTAAAAAGATCTGGGAGTCTAATTTGGTCGATAATGCGATCCTTAGATAAGGAGGAAAAATACTAGTCTTAAAAACTAGTTATGCATTTTCGCGGTAAAAATATTGGTACAGTACTGACCCGATTTTGTCAGCCCCCGATTTTGCCTACCCCCGATTTTGTCAGCTTTTTGACCGGATTTTGTCAGCCTGTTTTAAATTTGTCAAAAAATTGTTATCGTCATGTTTTTCCACGTTTAAATTAAAATTGATGATGATGTTTGATGTCATGCACGCATGGGCAATGCCTTTTATTAAGTGTTAAAAATCGATTTTACTAATATAAGGGAGGGGGTAGCCCTTGATAAAAAAAACTGGCTACGCCCATGTCCATCGCCCTCTTAAAAGTCCATGTAACCATGTAACACGTAAAAATTTGAAAAACAGGAACAAAATAAAATGACCCGATTTTGTCAGGTTCCCCAATTTGTCAGCCTAAAATTCATCGAGGGGCTGACAAAATCGGGTCCTTACTGTATAAGGTTGTAAAAACCACGTCAACAACATAATGTTGAACTATTCAGAGGTTATTTTTGATAATGGCAAAAAAGAAAGGTATGTGAATATTAAAGTTATATGAAACGGTGTCCTACCATTTGACCGAATGCCGTTTGTTCGAATGCCATTTGGCTGAACTACGAACAAAAAAATATCAAACTGCTTCAACGCTCATAATTGTGGCCCAATAACTGATCATCTAATTAATTTGTAGAAGTTGTGAATTCCTTTCAAGACTTAAGCTGATGGTTGGTTCGTTTCTGGGACACCAGCGGTGTAGGGTTTAGAGTGATTTCCAAAAGAAATTTTTACCTTCTTTAAATTATCGGCCGTTCTTTGTAGTTATACTGATATAATAATCATTTGCATCACACTTGCTTAAATTATAATAAGAAATTTTTCCTTCTTCTGACCATCGGCTGTTCTATCAAATTTTAATATTTTTAATAGTTATTTGGAATTATGGCTTGCAATACCCTCATAAAGAGTTTTATTTAAAACATATTTTACATATTTTTTTTTATCACGAGGGTTAACTTGTGTGAGATATCATTCTCCTCCAAAATTAACTCAGCAACTCACTATTCTGTCCAAGTAAATCAAACATCTCGGTGAACATTTATGACATATAAGCTCACCGTTTCTCCATTGTGAAAAGAGAAGCCAAAACTCGTGGTTGCTAGAACTATGAAATAATTTACTTGGAGCGATTCGAAGCATTGAAGCAAACCAATGCTACAGAACGACGAATAAGTTGTAACCCGTTTTAGTTTCTGTCAAACGCGTTTTATGACTTCAAACGCAATGCGAAAACCTCGACTGGCAGCTGTTACCGCTAGCAGAGAAGTGAATAATAATTATTACTTACATTCATGATTTTCTTCTTTCAGCATTGACTGTTTCTTGAACTAATACTGAAGAACTCCATATCAATAATAATTTACCCTTCTTTAAGAATAAACTGTTTTTTAATTTGGCTTTGAAATTCATTACCAATGCATGCTAACTGTCAGTGTCTGCATATTTCAACATACAGTCAACAACACCGACGTTCAATGGAATCCGTCATCGTTGATTTGTTCTTTGTGTGAAGGTTTTTTTTTTGACAATACATGCACGAATTTGGCAGTAAGTGCATTCAGTTTTTCAATTACTTTTTCTTTACTGATTCTCTTCTACCTACAGAAATTCGGTGGCAGCAAATTCAATTTTGCTTGTAAAAAAATCATTTCCATCTAAATGACCCACAAAAACATCCGCAAAAAGCAAAAGTTGTATTTTATTTTGTTCTTAGCAAACCATCATGATTCATCAACTGGAGGCATCACATTGCCGCTTTCTTACACCAGTAAAATAAAATTCATTCGTAATTTTGTATATTAAATTTTCTATTTCAGTGCTTCTAGGTGAAATTGAATTTTGAAATGACACCATCAGTGGGTGAAACTGAATGCGTGCGCGTGTTGCACCCCCTCTCTTTCTCGTCACATTCGCTCTCATAGTCAGATTGGCTTCATGCACTATTGTTTTCTATGTCGGTCAAACGACATTCGTCCAATTGGCATTGGGCCAAATGACCCGGAAACTATGAAACAGGAATAAGGGTTTTTGTCGGCACTGTTAATGACGAACCATCCAAAGTTTGCTTAAAAATTACAATAATGTAACGTTGTCACGTTAAAAATGTGTTACCATAAGCATGAAACGAGCTCACTAGTTAGCAACCCATCCTCGACTAAACACGAATATCTTTCCAAACTCGTACTACACGAACCGGATACGATTGATCTTGACTTCGTCGTTCACCCCAGGAGCATGCAACTGAACCAAAAGATCACATACTAGTCACTATTCTATCCAGCAAACGTGAAAAACGAGAGAAAAAAAATCAAAACAGCGACGCCATGAATAAACTCGCTTGCTTGAGCTTTACGAAGCGCATTCTGTAGAAACTACATAGTCTTCTTCTCTCTCTTGCAGGAATGAAATTCGATCCAATGTTATCGAACGTTTTTTGACGAATACCTGGTAGATGGTAAGTAATATCAGTTTTACATACAAATAATTACAATCGTATTATTGTGTGTCCCTCCAAATACAACCAACGAGAAAATTGAGATATGCTTAATTTTTTAGAGTTTTAAATTATAAAATGGGAGTTGAGCTTCACTGAGCCTTCGCAGCTACAAAGCGTTCGATTCTCGGTCGGTCGAAGACCTTTTCGTAATGGAAATTTCCTTGACTTCCCTGAGCATAGCATATCATCGTATCTGTCACACGATATAGGAATGCGAAAATGGCAACTTTGGCAAAACAAGCTCACAGTTAATAACTGTGGATGTGCTATTAGAACACTAAGCTGAAAAGCAGGCTCGGTCGCAGTAGTCAGGATACTCTATACCCTGGGAAGTCAAGGAAATTTCCATTACGAAAAGATCTTGAACCTACAAGGAATTGAACCCAGACATCTACAGCATACCATTGCCTTGTAACGGTGTAGGCTACCACTAAGAAAGAGGTGTGTGTATTAGCGTTGGGCAAATTTGGCCAGAACATCGATGTTACTGAATCGATTCAAATTCGATACGTCAAATCGATTCACCAATTTAATCGAATCATTTGAATCGATGTTTCGGAATCGATTCAATTTTCAATCTCATATGAAAAATTTAAAAAATGTGCTCTGCAAATAAGACTAAATGAATTTGCATACGATTTTTAATATTCCTTAAATGAATAACGTTTATGATTGAAAATTATATATCAATCACTTCAAGGTTGATGCAAAGCTAGGCTTATGGCTAATCAACTCATTCAAAAATCTTACCAATTTAATCCTTTCGAATCGAAACAAAAAATCGAATGAAGAAAATCGATTCACTCGATTTTGAGGGCTCCTAACATCGATTCAAAAATCGATTAATCGGAACGAGAAAATCGATTTTCAGAACATCGATTCAAAATCGCCCAACGCTAGTGTGTATAACTCTAAACTCCAAAAATAAAAACGATATGAAAAGTGGGAATTACTTCCTACGCTTATTTGCGGTCGCGGGCACGTCTTTATTATGGTTGTTTTAGAAAACTTTTCAAAAAAAGGACAAGAGTGGGCAAGCCGGGGTTGTAGTCTCTTCGGTAGCAAAGAATAAAAATCCGCAATAAAACAGAAAAAGATCGCTACCCAAACGGTGGAAGTGGATGGTGCTAGGTGTAGGTGTAGGTATCAATTCGGGAGTTTTTTTCTCACCTTGGTGAGGGCATCATAATATAAATGTCCGCAACCTCAGGTAGACCGCCATTTGGTATTTATTGATAAGTTAGTGCCTTGCGAAGATGTGTAAGGAATATTGAACTTTTTAAATTCAACTTCCCTTTTTCTTCTTTCTGGGATTGCGTCCTAACTGATCGAAGCCTGTTTCTCATCTTAGAGCTTTTATTGAAAATTATTCATTTTTTCATGTGTATATCGTAGTGCAATCATACTCTATGGCCTGGGAAGTCGAGAAAATTTTCTCCTAGAAAGAATACGTCGACTAGCGGGGACCGAACCCACAAATCTTATTATGGTCTTATTGAATAGATGTGCGCTTACCGCTACTGCTGTATGGTTCTAAGCTTTATTTATAGGTGAATTTAATATTTAATATTATTTGGTCACTAGTGCTCCTATTCTTGGTAGGGTAATTAATCTTGATTGGAAATAAATGAAGACGTTGTGGATAGAAACAGATATAAGACCGAATTGACTTTTCTTGACCCGGGGTGTTGTTGATATTAGCAAGTTAGCAAATTATTAGAAGGCATTGAATTTTCTTTTGAAAAAATGACTTTTATGCAAAATTACATTGAAATTTGATTTTATTTTCATTATTGATTTAAATTTTGATTTATACTATTTTAAGTACTTAAACTTCTTCAACAATTGTTGGGTTCATGGCTGTGCGGTAATTGTTTCCAATCGTATAGCTGTATTGATCCAAGAAGTGTAGGCTGGATTCCTGGCTCCGTCAGATTACAATACCCCGAAGTATTGTTTTAATGATGTCAACTTGATTTTGAAAAAGCATAAGGTTTTTTTTATTTCCTGTGTTGGGTGTATAATCACTGCGACCATTTGTTTGACCTATTGTGATACACCACCCATTTTAATGTATAACCGTATTCAAGGTGGTAGATTACTATGATTAGTTATCCTCAACTCACGATTTTGGTATTTTCAAAATGAGGAATAATATGTCGTATAAACCGAACTACTTTGAATGGAGCTAAGGACCATATATCAGAGGGCTGTAGAAACCATTGACAAAGATACAACGCAGTTACACAGAAGGTGTTCAGAGGTTTCTGTTTCCTCACTACAAAAGCGACAAATATCATCTTCAATTCTCTTGATTAGTCGTAAATGATATTTAACTAAACAATGTCCTGTAATAAGTTCTGTGTATGCACACAGGTCTTTTTTTTGACAAGGCGAGAAGTTTTTGTGTATTTGATTTATTGGGTGTTATAAACTTTTTAGATTGGCGGGCTTCAACAGTTTTATTCCAGTTGGTATTTACCATGGCTTTTTCCCAGTTCCTGAGCTCCATTTTAATGGAGCATGGTGAGACTCCACAGAAAGGCTCTGGCCCTTGTAAATGTTGAGATGATCCAACTCTTGCCAGCTCATCTGCTTTTTCATTTCCTTCTATTCACTGATGCCCAGGCACCCAGTAAAGAACTATAGTATTATTTACCGATAATTTTTGAAGTAAGAGAGTACATTCCCAAACCAACTTTGAAGTACATGTGTATGATTTCAAAGCAGCGAGCGCTGCTTGGCTATCAGAAACAATGCATATGTTGGAATGCTTGTATTTTCTTTTTAGGGAAATAGAAGCACATTCTAGTATAGCTTGTATTTCCGCCTGGAAGACGGTTGGCCATCTACCCATTGAGACTGATAAACATACAAACCGGGACCTGTAACACCAGCTCCCACTTGATCGTTTTGTTTGGAACCGTCAGTATAGAAAACTATTGAACCTGAGCGAATTTGTGGTCCTCCCACATCCCAGACAGAGCGATCTGGCTGTACTACATTGTACCTACGATCAAAGCATAAGCATAAAGATACATCACACAGTAATTCAATAGAAAATCGCAAACAGACTTATCTTCTTTTTTAACTTCCATGTTTTTTCTATATTAGTGAAGTTTTCTTAAGCCATTTGAGCCTAAAATTTGTGTTAATGTTCTTTCCAAAGGAGCGCCCGTTACTGCTGAATTTTAGCCGATTTAACTGACAATATCATGATCAACTAATATGTCGAAAATAGCATAAGTTCCCCTACTTACACAAATTTCTGCTTGTTGATCTCAGTGATGTCACCTCGACTGATTCAAGCATGATTTTCCACTTGTGGTATACCAGTTTCCTAATTTACTCTTGTTTTTGACTCTGAAGCAAAGCGTTTTGGAATGGTTCCAGTTTTTTGGCTAATTTAAAACCAAAGCAGTAATAAATATGGTAGAGTAACCACGCAGTGAACCTGAAATGGCAATAACTTCTGTCCTGTCCGACCATGTAAGTCTTCACACCACACAGTATCTGATGTCACTTTGCTGGTTCCGACGTCTTTGTTGCATTTATTAGTGTTATTGCTGTTGGCTGAGTCATACAGAAAACAACCACATGCCACCCTTCCAGTAAACGCCAAAGCCCCCACCCGATCGATTACAGACATCGAGACGCCACACCATGCCAAACGCCTTGAGGAAATTCGATTTGCTGTGATTGTTGGAGCTGATTACAACTCTCTTTCGCCCCCACGGCGGCGACGGCGACTGACCGACGACGCATGATGACCCGATAACCAGCCAAACAGCTGCTTTCCACCACCCTTGGGTAGGGTATTAGAGGAAAATACAAGCAGCACGTGATAGCTAAGTGGAAAAGTGTATCGATTTCCAGTTTTTTTTTTGCAAATGAATTGAACGCAGCCATTTCTTAACGGTTTTATGACCTGATGTGTTGGGGCCATCCTTAGTCGGAAATGTTTAGAGTCCGCGGCCACAAATCAAAGCCATGCTGAACGTGTCTGGGCTCGATTCCCAGTCAGTCCAGGATCTATTCGTAATGGAAATTTCATTGACTTACCTACCACAACTACCACACGAAATACGAATGCAAAAATGGCAACTCAGGCAGAGAAAGCTCTCAGATTATAACTGTAGAAGTGCTCATTGAACACAGCTGAGAAGCAGGCTCTGTCCCAGTGCGTACGTAATGCCAAGAAGAAGAAGTATGAAACAAAACTTTTTCTAAGCTTTTGTGCGTAATTTAGGCATCATATGACTTTTTTTTCGAAAAACAATGCTTTTTCATTTCAAAACTTTTCCTCCACAAATATTTTGACAGTTTATCATAAAAATCCAAGGAGAGTTTTTTTTAAAGTCTTCTGGGATTCTTCAAGATCCTTCCTTCAGAATCTCTCCAAAGCTGGTTATTAAATGTTCTACTTCACAAGCACAAGGATTTCGGCAGATCTGGATTTTTTTTTCTGGAAAATAAACGAACCGTTCTTAGAAACTAGATCATTTTTTATTACAAGGCTCTATTTCCTATGGAAGGTTTCTATTGTGTCTTAGTCGAGTCAAATGGTTTCCAAATTCATTTTTTCCAGTTAGTTTATGAAGTTGTCTCCTAATATTTGGTAGACAATTTCACGAATTTTACGCAAAATGTAACTGTGGTAAACTTTATTTTCGTACATTACACGACATAACATCTTCATGAATTGAGGGAAATTAAAAAAAAAAAATATATATTTGAAAATTATTACTTGGGAATTTCTCAAGAAATCCTTGAAAACGAAACGAAAATCATTTCGTTATATCTGGTAGCAAGGATCAATAAAAAATGCCGTTGGAGTTTTTTTTTTGATAAAAATCTCAAAAAAGTATTAGAAAAACTGATACCTGAATTCTATGGAAATTTTAAAATAAATCCATGTCTATTTTGCCTTGAGTAATAAGGATGGCCTTTTTGTACAAACAATCGTATAACTCTAAGTGAATCCTGGTCCGATTATTTAAGGTTTAAAAGATTTCTCCGGAGATCCCTATTCATATAAGCTAGTTCTTCAGGAATGTGATATTCCAGGGTTCTTGAAGAAATACGGTTTGCGATTCTTCTGAAAAAAAAACCTGAAAGAGTTATTTCAGGTGTTCCTAGACCGATTTTCCAATAGTTTTTTTGCAGTTATTTTCCAGAAGAATTCCTTCATGGATACTACCAGGAATCGCTATAGATATTTCCTCTGGAATCCATCTGAAACTCAAGAAGTGTCTCCAAAGATGCTTTTGGAAATTCCAATAATTATTCCTGTAGCCTTTCCCATAAATTTGAAGTATTTTCGCAAGTTTCCCAGCTATTTTTCCAGGATTTCTCTATAAATCCGTCCAAAAGATTTCTCTTCTCGTTGTTCTAAAGATTTCTCTAGGAATTCTTCAATAGGCTCTTCAGAAGATTGAGAATTATTAAGGAGTAAATTTTCCATATAAAGTTAGGTCTCCTATCAGACGCTGCCACGCACTTTCCTCCCACTGCAATTTCTCAGCTATTTTCTATAAGATGAAGCTGATTTTTTGTTTGTGACTAAGGCATTATACTTATAACCTTTCGAAAAGAGATACCTCTTATTATGCCGTCCACAAATTACGTACCGCTCCTTGGGGAAGGGAAGGAGTTAGCTCAACCATTGCTGCCCATAACTGCCTATTTGTCACATTCGACATTTTTGACAATTTCTAGTTAACACCGTGGAGAGTTATCAAATGATAAATACTATCGATCAACTTAAAAAAAATGTGAGATTGTTCTAGAAAATTCGAAAAAATACCACTCAAGCAACACACATGTTATAATAGAGTATTATCAACTTATATATAACCAAATCAGGTTATATATCTGTTGATAATGCTCAGTTATAACATGTGTGCTACTCGGGCAAGTTGTTTTGTCACATTTCTTAATCTAACAGCATAACAGTTGCATTGAGATTATACATGAGCCTCGTAATGTAGTAGCAATTAAATTTCTATCAGATTTTTCTTCTGACTATTCACCAAGTATGCGATATGAGTTGTACAAACTTTCTTGAGGCAGAAAGTAATAAGCATTTTTGAGTTCTTGATAATTTTTAGAAATTTTAGTTCCCTGGGATGGTTCATAGACGATATGGGCAGAACTTGGACTAATTTTTGCCATTCCTTAGCTTCAGCTTAGCTTAGATTGACTACACATATGAATAGTTGCTATTTCGTGATTGACCGAAGTAAGTGAAAATGCACAAAAAATCAATTAGAAGTTTGGCTGGGATTGGCCATAATCTTCTTCAGTGTACATAATTCAGTGCCTCTATTTATAAAGAATCAATAACGGCGCACGGTGTGCTGGAACACACATATTATCGAACTTGCATGAACCTCCGATCTTTTTTCACTAAAAGTTAGCCTTGATAGTCAAAAGAAGCTTGCAGAATATTAAAAAATCTTTCATCGGCAAAAAATTGGAAAAAGACGATTTTTGTATTTTTACCCTTCTCCCATATATGAGTTCATAGGAGAATATTAGAGATACACTAATATGATGACTTTTAACGGCTTAATGATCAATTTGACATATCTTTAACATGAATGAATTCTTAGATGTTTTAAATTAAGCATCATTTCCTACATACACTCACACAACATGACCAGCCCATGGTGGTATGCCGTATTTTATATAATGGAAATTTCACTTTTCACTTCAGAAAAGCTCATACGAACGCTTTGTATTCTTCTTTCTGAATCAAATAAGTAATATTTTACGTATACGGTAAAGTTTTCTAATCAGAATAGGAATTCCCAGAAATGGATACACATAGCAGTATAGGCTGTATTCATGTGCTTATACGCGCAAAAGTCTTGAGAGAGGGTTCACTATAACATGATTAACAGTAAACGGCTTATATAGCCTCAATGTGGTCTCAAGCTCATCGTGATACAAGTTTTGTGCTGTCACTAATCTACTCAAATGCAATGCGCACATTATATTTGGGGTTTGAAGTGCTTCGGATCGACATTATGTCATCACTCCAATTATTTGTCATAGGATGAATAATAAATGTGGCGACGATGACAAATCGATCCAACGTAGTTCAGCACTTTTATTCAAGACTTCGCACTTATGGAGGGGGCAAATTTTGCAAAATAGACACAACAATTTCAATATCCAACATGGACACATACAATTTAGTATCGTAAAACGAGGTATCTTTGAAAATGCGGCTAACTTTGATAGTGCGGGATCCGCAACGTACTAAACAAAATAACAAAAATTATGTTATTCAGTTAAGCAAAACGAATACGAAACTAAGGGGTATCAGTGTGACACTTCACCTCTGAGCTGTTTTCGTGCCAATCGAGAGTATTTGAGGCTTTATATTCGAATATTTAAAAATGATGTGATTTTGGTACTTTCAAAACGCTCACAAACAATCTGTTTTACTATCACTATTTCATGAAACTATAATAGTTCGGTACGTATGCTTGTGGCCTAGCTATAGTAGAACATGAATCCGGTATCAAACCTCATAGGGAAAAACAGTTTTACAATTTGGAATCATTTTCGTAATCAAAGTCACAAATTCCCATATAGCATTAAAAGCCTAGAGGTATGCAACGCCTCAAGTACTTTACGGGATTCATTCGATTTATACTCATTTATGTTCCAAAAACGATTGATTTATGGTGAATTCAATGTCGAAACATGATTATCGATAGATATCAATTCAGATATATACTTTTATACCCATTATTATCAATTTATGATGGTGTTTATCATGTTTGTTTTGACTGAAAACCGTTTTAAAGATGTTTCTTGTTCAATAAATTCTGTACTTTAATTGATAAAATCTAATCCAGTTTCTCTTTTAACACTTCAGTCGTCGCGTTGTTGTATTCTGTACAACACTGGTGGAAAAACCTCGCTCTTCGTTCCCAACAGCAGCGTGGTGGTTCTGACGGTGGCAAACCGCGCGACGACTGGAAGGTTAACATTCTCCAATCCAATTCAAACTGTGATGATGTCAAACAATAGTTTGTTTTGGATTTTATGTGCTTATCTACTCATTATCAATGTTACCCCATTACCAAAAACTGACTTTCGATTATATGAAAAACTATAGATTCATTAAGATCGAACCGTTATGCAATCTTTCATGTGCAATTGATAACTAACAAACTAGTGCTTGTTTTACAAATAAAAAATAAAATATTTAGATTTTCTCTAAAAAAAACTATCAAAGTTACCCCGTTTGATGGTATGTATTTAGTTTTAAGTATATGAATGTAACTAGGGATACGTTAATGATGTGAGGTTTTAGCAAACGCACCCAACCAGTGGCTGCAAGATTTCCATTTAAATCTGCATGACAACTTTACAAGTATTATATAATATTGTTACTCATCCAAGAAATATAAGACTATCATAGTTTTTTTTTATTTTCACATCTTACATTTTCTGTATAAACCCTGTATATGTAACGATATTTTACAATATTTGTATGCGTTCTTGTTTAGGATGTAGACATACCGTACACAGGTTTACGTAGAATCTTCCTCCATCTTTCAATCAAAACAAATGTGAATAACAAGACCAGCTAGATGTGAACACACCATTCAAAATTTAAACAGTACATTGCCCTATATAATTGTATGGCGGTTTATTTTAATGGTTGCATGTAATTATACAATTGTCTGTTATCTTAAAAAAGCTTCATGTTCAATAACGAACTCCAATGATTTCAATTATTCTGTAGAATAGGAAACATTGATTGAAACTTGATAAGTTGTAGTATGTTTACCTTATGTAAAAATGCGATGTCGTTAATAAACGGCATACCACCATGGGCTGGTCACCTTGTGTGAATGTAGGTAGAAATTATGCTAAATTTGAAACGTCTTGTAATCGATTCGTGATCAAGGTATATCAAATAAGTCTCTGAGCTATTGCAATGCATCAAAATTAGTGTAACTCTAATATTCTCCTATGAACTCATATATGGGAGAAGGGTAAAAATACAAAAATCTACTTTTTTCAATTTTTTGCCGATGAAAGATTTTTTAATATTCCGCAAACTTTTCTTGACTACAAAGGCTAACTTTTAGTGAAAAAAGATCGGAGGTTCATGCAAGTTCGATAATATGTATGTTCCAGCACACCGTGCGGCGCCGGCCACGTCCTTGCAGTCAGGTGGGATTGGGGGAAGGAATGTTAGTGTGTAACCTCTGCTATTTGGAGACCGTGTTTGCCATCTCCACAAAGGTTACTGGGAGGGATGTTTGTTAATGGGGAGGATCGTTGGGTCACAGGATTCACTTTAATAAATGATTAGACCATGATAAATAATTATTTGTGAGATGAAAACATGCCTTTAAATATAATATTTTCATTTGATATGAAGAATGTTCAAGTAGAAGAAAATAATGTCAACACTTGAAGTGACGATCCATTCAAAGTTTTTGTTTAATTGTAAAATTAAAAGTAAAGTAATACATAAAGAATTTATGAATCAATGTTTATGCCGACCCTCACAGTGACAAACTATTCATAGTTTGTTGAAAAATCATATTTACATCCCACCTTTGTAACGATTAAATGAGCAGTAATACATATTGTTCAGATTTGAAATAAAAGCATGAAACGAGCTCACCAATTGATCCTTCATCCTTGGCTGAGCTGTTACAATACACTTTCAGCTTCACTTAACGTGTACAGACTAACTTAGAAAGAAATCACTCTGATGACACAAAAAAAAAACGCGAATGACTGGACTACCACGAAGCACTCCGCATTGCCCAGCTAAACGCGAAAACCGAAAAATAAACAAACATTCACTCCGGTGGTAAAAAAACGAGACCGCAAGCAAAGAGTGCACTCTTAACCGAACAAAAAATAAAAAGAAAAATAAGTTAGCACCACCCTAGTAACACACCAGTTAAGCACCAGCACATTCACAGTACATTCACTGCACCGGCGCGGCATCGACGATCCCAGAACCGACAGCCAGTCAAAACATCGTTTGGAATTTATCAAAACATAAACATAAATTAATATCTAATAAAAGAGCATGTGGCTCGATAGCGACAGCTTGTTCAGTTCTTTCAGTTCAATCAGCTAGTTCAGTCTTAAGTTAGTCATCCGAAATCATTTTTTTTTAAATTAAGTTTTAGTTCTTAATTTATTAACTGGCGCCCGAATAGGGACCAGCGCGAGTGTAGGTTAATTGTGTCGTGAGTGTTAAAATATCGCGAGCATTATCCGAAAATTTCAACTTTACCGCAGCACAAGTGGCGACCGCTACTGCAGCAGCAGACGTGAAGAAAGCGCCCCTAGTCACCATCATATAGGAAAAACGGGATCAGCGCATCTTCGCTGGGACAGTTGAGGCTCGTGTCTGGTCTTAAAACAACAGGAGTTCCGACGTTAGAGGACGGATACCCGAACTAAAGAGTTTCGACGTAACAGGACGGAACCGACGGACAACTGAAGTACTCGCCGTTACAGGAATAGAGTGTTCAGAGTATGATAAGAATACTATTGTAAGTATAATTAACAAATTATTATTTTTTCAGAGTAGAAAGAAAAATTAAGTGCATAAGTGTATTAAGTGTTTGTAAGTGTAGTTTATAATTGTGTAACTAAATAAAAAAGTTCTCAAATAATTCCAATCAATTAAATAAAAAAATCTGGATCAAATAATAAAACAATTCGGCACATTAAATCTAAATATGCCTAACGATATTCAGAATATACTCGATCGCTTAGAATTTTTGGAAAAACAAAATGTGGTGCCAACGGAATTAGATTATAATGATCCAATTCTTTATTATCTAAATCCGGATGGTTCACCAGCTGATCCATCTTCAATAGAAAAGATTCCGGATTTAATAAACACCATACCTAATTTTGAAGGTTCATCAAACGAGTTAAGCAGCTGGATTCGAGATGTGGATGCTCTTGTCAAAGCTTATCAAGTTAATCCCTCAAGTTCTGTGCAGCAAAAAAATAAATTCTATGCAATCTGCACAACTATACGTAGAAAAATTAGGGGAGAAGCAAATACGGCTCTCGTAAATTCAGATGTGAATATAAATTGGAATCTCATAAAAAAAAAAACATTGTTAACATATTATGGTGAGAAACGAGATCTCACGACTTTGGACTACCAACTGATGAATATCACGCAATTGAAAATTTATTACGACGAAATAAATAAATTACTTTCTCTAATTGCAGGACAAATTAAAACTAATCAAAATTACCAGCATCCAGAAGCTTCAAAAGCTATGATAAGTATGTATAACAAAAAGGCAATTGATGCGTTCATTAGGGGTTTAGATTCCCTTCTTTGTCGGGTGTTGAATCACTGCGTCCAATTAACTTGAACTATTGTGATATACCCTTTTACTGTATGTATAGTACATACATCATCCAGTGACATGTATGTCACTAAATGATCTATGTACTTCTGAGCTCATGAACACCTTATTATTGAGAAATAATGGTCCTAAGCTGCAGTGTGAGGATTCCCCCAGTCTGGTGCAATTAGCTTAATAAAGCCTATAACATTGCTGGGGGTTGCGATCCTTATATCGGCAGGCTCTAAAAAGGGCTTACCAAATATCCTGGACCTACAATGGATTTGTGCACTGCAATAGCAGATGAGGTGTTCTGATGTTTCTCGCTCATCGTCACAGAAGCGACAGTTGGAGTTTTGAACAACACCGATCTTTTGTAAATGGTATCTGCTGGGGCAGTGTCCTGTTACTAGACCAGTGTATAAACTGAGATCCCTTTTGCTGAGACCTAATAGTTGTTGGGTTTTCTTTGGATTTATATTTACAAGCATTTTTGACTGACTCGTATTAGGAGATGCATCCCAGTTTGATGAGGTCTGGCTAACCAGCCAGTTGTTCAGTTCCATTTTAAAGAAACTGTCTGATATTCCGAAGAATGGCTCGGGGCCAGTGAACCTATTAGCAGATCCGTTTCTGGCCAGCTCATCAGCAATTTCGTTTCCCTCTAGACCCGCATGCCCTGGGATCCAATATAAGTTAACTCGATTGCAGAGAGCTAGTTTTTTCAAAGCTAGAATGCATTCCCACACTAGTTTTGAGTTACACGTGTAAGTGTTAAGCGCCTGAAGAGCCGCTTGGCTGTCGGAGAGAATACATATACTTGCGTGTCTGTATTTCCTCTTCAGGCATAGTAACGCACATTCTAAGATAGCATATATTTCTGCCTGAAATACTGTAGACCACTGTCCTAAGTGAATTGAGGTTTTTGTTCGGGGTCCGTAGACTCCAGAACCTGCCAGATTATTCATTTTGGAACCATCTGTGTAGAATTTAATAGACCCTGGAGGGATGTTGGGTCCACCTTCTTCCCATTCTTGACGAGAAGACATGATCACCTTATAGGGTATGTCATAGTTGACTACCATTTCCATCCTGTCACTACACTTTTCTACAATTGGATTTATAGAAAATTCATTTAATATACTGAGGTGACCCGTAAGATCACCTGATAGTAGGGTTTTTGTTCGTTTCAGCCTCAACGCACTTTTCTCAGCGTCCAGCTTTATGAATTGATCCAGCCGGGGCAGATTAAGCATCGCGTCTAAGGCAGAGGTGGGTGTACTGCGTGCTGCACCAGTAATTGCTATACAGGCAATACGTTGGATTTTATTTAACTTTGCCCTTGCCGTAGCCTCTTTTGTTTTAGGCCACCAGATAAGAGAAGCATAAGTTATTCTAGGACGAACAATGGTTTTATAGATCCACATAATCATACTTGGTTTCAGGCCCCATTTCTTACCAAGTGCTCTGGAGCATACCCAGAGTGAATTGAGGCCTTTTTGCACCACTGTTTGAAGATGTGAATTCCAATTTAGCTTGGAGTCAAGTATGACACCAAGATATTTGGCTTCCTTTGAGCAAGTCAATTGTGTTTCGTTTAGGAGAAGGGTTCTCAATTGTACCTTCCTACGTTTTGTGAAAGGTACGATGGTGGTTTTGGAAGGATTTATTCCTAGTTGCTCTCGTTGACACCAGGAAAAGGTATGATCAAGAGCTAGCTGCATCCTTTCGAATATAACGTCTTCAAATTTGCCTCGTACAATAATGACCACGTCATCTGCATATCCTACCACTTCGAAGCCTCTCCTTTCTAAGCTATCGAGAAGCTCGTCCACCACCAGTGACCAAAGCAACGGTGAAAGTACCCCACCTTGTGGGCACCCCCTTGTAGCCTTTACAGTGACGCACGAACCACTTAGCTCAGAGGAGATCTGTCGATTGGCTAGCATAGCATGTACCCAGGTAGCAATGCATGGGTCGAAATTCCTCCTCAACATTGCCGATCCTATAGACGAATAAGAAGCATTATCGAATGCACCCTCAATGTCAAGAAATGCTACAAGAGCGATTTCTTTAGCTTGTAGTGTTTTTTCGATCTTATTGACTAACGAATGTAGTGCTGAGATCGTGGATTTGCCACTCTGATACGCAAATTGGTGTTGTGAAAGAGGCATTGCTTTCATAAATTTAGAATTTATGTATTCGCACAATACCTTTTCCATGATTTTAAGCATCACGGATGACAAACTGATCGGCCTAAATGCTTTGGGATTTGTTTTGTCTTTTTTACCTGTTTTAGGAATGAAGACAACTCGAACTTGACGCCAATCATCTGGAACATGCCCTAAAATCAAGCTCGCCCTAAAAATCTCTACCATGTGTGGGATTAGCGTTTTCTCCGCTTTTTGGATTAACGCTGGGAAAATCCCATCCATGCCAGCAGATTTGAATGGCTCAAAAGATCTCACAGCCCTTTCAACTCTGGCACAAGTAAAAGCTTCTTTGGCAACCTTAATTGCGTCTCTTTTTGTCCCAGAAACCAAAGATATGGTTTGTTGTGGAACTGAAACAACAATTTCAGTACCTTCTTCACTTATTCTTGATTGAGGAATTGAGTCAGGGAAGTGAATTCTTAACATTTCACTCAATGTATCGCTTGGCTCTACAGTGAATGAACCGTCGACTCTACGGATACTACCCAGACCATTGGAGTGTTCTTTTGAGAGTGTTTTTTGAAGCCTGGCTACCACGGGGGTCATCTCTATGTTCTCGCACATACTAACCCATGATTTCCGTTTTAAGCGCCTTAGCTCCTTATTATAGTCTGTTAGAGCTTTTTTGTATAGGCTCCAATCGGAAGTACGCTTAGAACGGTTAAATTCTCTACGCGCTGTTTTTCTGAGCTTATCTAGAGTTTTGTTCCACCATGGAACATCTCTACTCGAACTAGTTGTTCTAGTCGGACAACTCTCTTGAAAAGCATTAAGAATTTTGTTTTTAATGCAGGTGGACGCTGATTCCAACTGCATTATGGATTTAATATTATTTTCAATTATGTATGATACAGATTGGAGAATTGCTGAATAGGTTTCCCAATCAGTTTTCTTAGGATCTTTAAACGTTCTTTCTATCGTTAGACCCCCTTCCCAGTCGAATATTATGTGTTTATGGTCTGACATTGATGTTTCATCAGAAACATGCCAATTTTTTATTTTGTCAGAAATAGATGGACTACATAAAGTCAAATCCAACACTTCCTGTCGAATGGAGTTTGAAAATGTAGGCTTGTCGCCAACATTGCATATATTGATGTTTTTGGAGGAAAGAAACTGTAAAAGATACTCACCTCTGGTGTTGATATCTGTACTTCCCCATACGGTGTGATGCGCGTTCGCGTCGCAACCAATGACGAACGGGATGTTGTGGATACGGCTGTAATGGACAATCGCAGCTATCTCTGGTGGAGGAATATTCTCCGCATCGCCAGGAAAATACGCTGAAACCATGAGGATCTCAGATTTTCCCCTAGCGGTGGGCACCTCCATCCTGACTGCCACGATGCCCTTTTTAATGAATTCTGTAATAGGAAAACATTTAGTGTTATTGCGTATTAAGATAGCCGCTCTTGGAGATAGCTGGCTATCATCATATACCAACTTACATGAGTTTAGTTGAATACCTAGTATCCTGGTTTTATTGACCCAAGGCTCCTGAATAAGCGCCACCGTCAATTTTTCTTTTATGAATCTCCGACAGAGTACATCTGTTGCACTCTGTGCGTGGTGGAGATTCACTTGAACTGCCTTAAGCGCCATATTTAGGAGTTCCGCTTTTATCCAGGCGAGCATCGCCCTTCTTTGGATGTTGCGGATCATCACGGTTTTGTTTCGGGTTAGGTTTCAGAACTTTGTTTTTCCCACCCATCACATCCAGGCCTGCGAGTTTCGCCCCTGTGGTCAAGACTTCACTCATTTCTTTTCCACTGCTAGTTTTAGATACCTTTGGGTTGGTACCACTTGAGCAGGGAATTGAAGCTGAGCTCGGAACTTTTCCTTTAGGAGCGGACACGCTAGCCTTCATGGTGGTCTTTGGGCGAGAAATTGCGTTCCTTTTACCACTGTTTGAATCAGGGGCTTCCTCAGAATTTTCTTGGGCCAGCTCCTTATTCGGCTTGTGGTTGGAAACGGAGGGTGTCCTCTTAATTTTCCTCAACTGGATTTCTCCAAATCGGTAGTTGAGGATGAACTTGGATTTCGACAGCATGTCCATTGACGATCCATCTACCGTAAAGATCCATTCGACATGGATGTCATTGAGGATGGACCTTTTCACGATACGCCAATTCGTTGTTTTCAACCCGTTCTGGCTCTCTATGAGAGCCTTAATGCGTTCGTCCGCGAAGGTTGAGCTTTGAGGGAAGAATGCTCGAAGAAGCTCTTGGCGGGGAATGTCTTCCCCGTTCAGTGCAACCAACTCAGCACCTTCCCAGGTATTTACTGAAGGTGTTATTTCTTTCACCCACTCAGCTGTCTCTTGATCCTTGCAAATTAGAACCATGTAGCCAGATTTGTAGACAAGGTTACAGAATTTGGGTTTCAGTACGCTGTTGTTCCACTTTAAGCAACAGAGCATGCTGTAGAACGTCTAGTTGAGCCGTCGTGAGCTGGGCGGTTGGAAAGTCTTTGGGTATTATCCCGACCTTCACACGCTTGGTCATATCGCTGTAGCTCTGACCAGTGGCTTGTCGTTTGGACCCACCATTTTGTGGCACTGAGCTTGAGGATTTTTCAGCGCGCTCTTGGGGATCTAACTGATGTTTCATCTTCTTCGGCTTTGAATCCTCTTCAACCGTAGCAGATTTATCAAGGTCGTTTCTCGTTCGCTTAGAAGAAGCAAGCACAGTACCCTCATTTGCCAGGATTTTGGATAAAGCCTCGTTTCGGCTTAGTCCGCTTTCCCGGAGAGCTTTGAGCTGCTTCCTTTGTGAGCGCGTTAGGTTTTTTCTGGGAGTTACATTGCCTTCAGCTTCCTCACCATCCATAGGATCGTCCATTTTGGGTCCTTTTTTGGATGGTACAGGTTTAGGGGTGTTGATAACGACCTTGATTCCATCATCCTTGTCGTCGTCCGTGTTCACCGATTCAATCGACGAGGGGATACCAGGATCTTCTGAATGTCCCGCGCTGGACTTGCCCGGTGCGTTGGGTTTCTGGGACGGAGTAGATTCCATCTCCTCTTGTGAACTGCACAGTAGCTGGTCTTCTGTAAGCCCAAGCTGGCTTAGTGAGTTCTCCACTTCCATCTTTTCCGACTGTGTGAGGCAGTCGTCACCTTTGTTTGGTTTGCTAACACTGGTATTCATTTTGTTGGTCCCACGAGTCGCTAGGGAAATAAAGGTCAACTGCATCATTACCCTGCCATAATGCAGCAAGAGCTGCATACTGAAGAGTTCGCCCTGGTGCTCTTCAGGCTCCGTGTGTGATTGAGCATTTATGAAACCCCCTCAACCATTCTTTCATCGGCACGGGTCGCATCACACCTTGGCGTTGGGGTTCATTGTGGGGGGCCGAGATTCGTACGTCTACGATTTCGAGACTAAACGGATTTCGGTCCCCCACTGTATCCATTTTCTTTACATGATGGCCATGGATAACAACCATCACAACCATCCACACTTTATCCGGGCTTTGGACCGGTAGCTCTGGTTCTCAATAGTTTCATGTTCATACGGACAAGTTACTACAGGGATCCGTCATAGCGTCAGCGGTGTTAGATGGTGATATTGGTATGTTTCTCAAAAATTATGAACCTGAATCTTTAGCTAATGCATATGCGTATTGCATAACTTATCAAAACATCGAGTTTCGAAAAATAATGACAAAAACAAGAAACCATGAAATGCCTTCAACGTCAAAAGGTTTTTCATCTACAAAATTGCCACCTTTAATTCCACCTAAAGTACCATTTAGGATACCGAATAGCAATAATATGCAAAATAATCCATTTCAACACAGACAAATGCCAAATTATCAGTTTCAAAATAGGCAACCTATGATACCACACATGCCAAAACCTACACCACACTTCCAATTCACAAGACCACAATTTCCTCCACATATGAATTTCCCACCTAGAACACAATCAGTTCCTCAATTCACAACTCAGCTAAAACAACAACCAATAAATCAACCCAATACTTTCCAACCAAAGCCAGTTCCAATGGAAGTGGACCCCTCAATTAGAAGTAATATGGTAAATTATGCTAACCGACCTCGTAATTTCCATATTGAATCTGATGATTCTGAAAGTTATTTTCAAGAACTACCATATTTAGTAAATAATGAAGATCCAGAAATGACTTCTTTTGAAAAATATTGTAAAAATTTTGAATATCAACAACCAATTGATGATCAATCCAATGAAGAGCTTGTAGAAGATTGTGAATTGAATTTTTTAGAATAAAATCATCATTACCATATTTTCTACATTATGGTAATGGAAAACTGGAAAACCCATTGCAAATTTTAGTTGACACTGGATCGAATAAAAATTTTATTCATCCTAAATATACTAAAATATCCCATGCGGTTGAAAATCCTTTTTATGTTTCATCAATAGGAGGAGACATAAAAATTGAGAAATTTTCTCAAGGTAAAATTTTTGCACCATACTCAAATGTTAACGTGAAACTTTTTCATATGCCTAAACTAAAATCATTCGATGCAATAATAGGTCATGACACGCTTAAGGAAATAAAAGCTGTTATTGATACATCAAACGAAAAATTAATAATTGATTCAAAATTTGAAATTCCTCTATTACAACGTAAGCTACAAATGATCAATCAAATAAATATTCGGGATGACTATCTTCAAAAATTTGAGAAAGAAAAAATTCATGAATTATTACAACAATATAAAGATCTTTTTTTTACCTCCGGATGAGAAATTGACATTTACAACCAAGATAAAAGCCGATATTAGAACCGTTGATGAAAACCCTGTGTATTCAAAATCTTATCCATATCCTCAAGCTTTTAAAAGCGAAGTTTGTAACCAAATTGAAAAAATGTTACATGATGGAATAATAAGACCATGCAGGTCTCCATATAATTCTCCCGTATGGATAGTTCCCAAAAAGTTAGATGCCTCTGGCAAGAAAAAGTTTAGACTTGTTATTGATTATCGCAAATTAAATCAAAAAACGATAAGTGATAGATACCCGATTCCCGATACGTCTACTATTTTGGCTAATTTAGGTAAAATGAAATACTTCACAACCCTTGACTTAGCATCTGGTTTTCACCAGATCCCTTTGAATGATAACGATATTGAAAAAACAGCTTTTTCCGTCAATAATGGAAAGTATGAATTCGTTCGGCTACCTTTTGGATTGAAAAATGCCCCTGCCATTTTTCAGCGTGTAATGGATGATGTTTTACACGAATATATTGGAAAAATATGTTATGTCTATATTGATGACATAATTATATTTGGAGAAACTTTAGAAGAACAACTGAAAAATTTAAAAATAATTTTTGAAACACTTCGTAAAGCAAATTTTAAAATACAATCAGACAAATCTGAATGGTTGAAAACAGAAGTTGAATTCCTTGGATTTATTGTATCCAAAAATGGGTTGAAACCAAATCCTAAAAAAATTGAGAGTATTCAAAATTATCCAGAACCACGAAACTTAAAAGAATTAAGAGCATTTCTTGGATTATCCGGATATTACAGGAGATTTGTAAAAAATTATGCTAAAATTGCTAAGCCACTCACTAGATATCTAAAAGGAGAAAATGGACATCGACAAATTTCAAAAAATGAATCTAAAAATTTTAATATAACATTGGATAGTGAAGGATAGAAAGCTTTTAAATTACTGAAAGAAATCTTGTCATCAGAAGATGTTTTATCATTTCCTGATTTTAATAAACCTTTTTTACTTACAACTGATGCATCAAATAAAGCAATAGGTGCTGTGTTGTCTCAAAACTTTCATGATGGAGAAAGACCAATTACTTTCATTTCTAAAACTTTATCAAGCACAGAAGAAAATTATGCAACTAATGAAAAAGAGATGCTTGCAATAGTTTGGGTATTGCATACTCTTAGAAATTTTATTTATGGTCATAAAGTTGTAATTTATACAGACCATCAACCTTTAACTTTCACAATATCTCCAAAGAATAATAATGCAAAGCTTAAGAGATGGAAGGCTTTTATTGAAGAGCACGACCATGAGATTTTCTATAAACCAGGCAAAGCTAATGTAGTAGCTGATGCCTTATCACGTATTCAAATAAATTCTCTAACTGCGACCCAACACTCAGCAGATGATGACGACAGCTCTTTTATTCCATCTACAGAAGCTCCAATAAATGTTTTCAAAAATCAATTATTTTTCAAAATTGGAACCAAATCAAGATACGGTTTAGTTGTACCATTCGATAATTACAAAAGACATATTTTCATTGAACCTAGATTCTCAAGAGATTTTTTGAAACAACAACTTAAGAAATATTTAAATCCAAATGTCATAAATGGTATTTATACAGATGAACCTATTATGGGTGAAATTCAAGAAATTTTTAAAGAAACGTTTAATCCTAGATTGATGAAAGTCAGATATTCTCAAATCAAAGTTCGAAGATTTAAATAACCAGGAAACCCAATTAGAAGAAATTAAAAAGATTCATCAATTCGCTCATAGAAATGCAAAAGAGAATGCAGAACAACTTTTGAAACATTATTACTTTCCTAAAATGACAAAAATGGTTGAACAATTTGTAAACACGTGTGATATATGTAAAACAGAAAAATATCAAAGAAATCCACAGAAATTTATACCATTCAAAACACCAATTCCAACTTATCCATCTCAAATAATTCACATAGATATTTTCACATATGATCAAGATAATTTGTTTTTGACTTCAATAGATAAATTTTCAAAATATTTGAAATATAAAGCAATTGAAAGTAAATCACTTCTTGATATAGAAGATGCCTTATTAGATTTGATACACGAATGGAACATACCAAAAACAATTATTATGGACAATGAAAGTT
This sequence comes from Aedes aegypti, assembly GCF_002204515.2. NCBI lineage: Eukaryota > Metazoa > Arthropoda > Insecta > Diptera > Culicidae > Aedes > Aedes aegypti. The sequence continues at coordinate 246,884,482 of NC_035109.1, forward strand.
CTTTCAACTCAAATATTATTGAACAGCGGTTAAGAGATTTGAATATTGAAATTTATAAAACTCCTATAAACAGATCAGAGACGAATGGACAAATTGAACGTTGTCATTCGACTTTAAGGGAAATAGCAAGATGTCTTAAAAAAGAGACACCTCAAATAGATATACCACAATTGATTCGTTCATCAGTTTACAAATATAATAACACTATACACAATTTTGTAAAAAACACGCCACACAATATTTATATCGGTGAAACGAACCAAAATTTGGATGAACAGGAAATAGCCAGAAGAAAAACTAAAAGTCACGAGAAAATTTTGAATTTATATAACGAAAAAAATGAGAAAATATTAGATAAACAATATCCAAATTTTCAACCAGGATCTTATGTATTTGAAAAAGCGAAAGAAATTTCTAAAAGAAAAAGTAGGTATAAAAAGATTCAAGTTAAAGAAGATTTCGACACATATATTATTGATTCAAATAACCGTAAAATTCATAAAATGAATATCAGAAAAAATAACACATTAATTTTTATTCTTTTATTTTTAGAACAATTCTTGTTTACACGATGTACAGCCATGTGGAATCAACTATCAGAATACACGACTTGAATAAAAATCCTTTAGCCATCATACCCATAGGAAAAGCCAAACTTCAATTAGGACATGTAAGAATAATCCAACCAGTTAATTTCACATACTTTGAAGACATAATTGAAAATTTTGATGAGATGTTAAGAACTAATAAACTAAGTGGAAAATTGTATCAAGTATTGAAGAAAAAACATGCACATTTGTATAACACTTATTATAAACTAAAACCTAATGTTCATCGAAGAAAACGTTGGGATAGTCTAGGCACTGCATGGAAATGGATAGCAGGAAATCCAGATGCTGAAGATCTAAGGATTATCAACCAAACGATGAATAATTTGATCGAATATAACAATCAACAAGTTTTTGTCAACAATGCTATGGATACAAGGATTCAACAAATCAGCAAAATTACAAACGACCTTCTTGAACTGGATTTCAAAACAAAATTACAACATGAAGTGGAAATGAATATACTTATTGCAATACTCAATATAGATGCTGTACAAAATCAACTAGAAGTTTTGGAAGATGCGATATTACTAGCGAAACATGGTATTCCAAGCAGCAGAATTTTGTCAATGACAGAATATGCCAAAATAAAACCATTTTTAGAGCAGCAAAATGTTCATGTTACAACATTTGAAAAACTCTTATCGAAATCATCAGCCCAAGTTACAATGAATAATACACATGTAATTTATATGCTAAAAATACCTCAATTATCATCAGAAACATATGAATATGAATTCATAGACTCTTTGGTACAAAATCAAAAAAGGGTACATCTTTATTCAAATTACATTCTCTACAATTCAACAAAAATATATGAAATCAGCAATGGATGTACACAAGATGAAACTCTCTATATTTGTGATACCAAAATCCTAAAAACTCCAAGTCAATGCATCCGCAATCTCATCAGGATACAACACGCCAACTGTACATATGAAAAAGTGTATTCAACTGGAAACATCAAACACATAGATGAAGCAACTCTTTTACTCAATGATGTAAATGTTAGTTTACACTCAAATTGTACTAACAATACTCAGAGGTTAAAAGGATCTTATATAATTCAATTCGAACATTGTGAATTATATTTGGATAATAATTTATACCGCAACTCTATCATCAACCTCAACAGCAAAACCTTTAGACCAACAACAGGATTATTGGTAGAAGAAGATTTAATAATCGATATTCCATCACCGGAATTTTTGGCAAATTTAACGCTAAACCATAGAGGTATTTTGGAACATGTGTATCTACAAAATGAGTCACTAAAATGGAAACAGCATATTTTTGAAATAATGGGTAGTTCTGGAATACTTATTATAATCATAATGCTAGTAATTGGAATAATTATCAAGTATTGGAAACCAAAACAAACAAATATCAATATCAAAATAAGTGAACAACCAACTGCAACAGCTCCCATATCAGAAGAAATTCGTAAACCTGAAAATGAGTCATCAAGTTATACAGACATTTCTACAGAACGTTTCTTGGAAATTCTGAAATTTTTAAACATGCCGACACAAGAACGCTCAATAAGACTTTGAGGACAAAGTCTTTTGAAGGCGGAGGAGTTAGCACCACCCTAGTAACACACCAGTTAAGCACCAGCACATTCACAGTACATTCACTGCACCGGTGCGGCATCGACGATCCCAGAACCGACAGCCAGTCAAAACATCGTTTGGAATTTATCAAAACATAAACATAAATTAATATCTAATAAAAGAGCATGTGGCTCGATAGCGACAGCTTGTTCAGTTCTTTCAGTTCAATCAGCTAGTTCAGTCTTAAGTTAGTCATCCGAAATCATTTTTTTAAAAATTAAGTTTTAGTTCTTAATTTATTAACTAATTTACACGCAAAAACGAACACGTCAGCCTGGGTCTTCACAGAACACTCCCTGGACTAATTTTTGCCATTCCTGGAGAAAGGCATGATAATTCAACAAACGATTTCAGTCAACTAGCATGCAAGTTTATAAGCTTGTACGGCAATTTATTAGCTTAATTTGCTACATAATTCAAACTTTATTTTTTAATGAATACTTATCAACAAGGTTCACAATACTTTCGATGCTTAAAATTAACTCCTCTACGCTCTACCAGCAGCTTAATTTTTTCACTAAACGAATCGATATAACTTTCTTATTTTTTGTTATTTTTGCATAATATTAAATAATTCCTTTTATTTTATTTGCGTCGAAATTGACCATTGGTCATCTTGTTTTAAAGTTTTTCGAATATTCATTGGAGACCGACACTTTCCTTATTTGGCCGCCATTTTGTTTTCAGTCAATTTATCAAAAATATCAAATATTGACTATTCAATATCAGGTAATTAGAAGCTTCTCTGAAAAAATCATACAAATTGGTTTTGTTGTCTCCAAGAAATCCAAAAATTAAAATGTGGCGTTTTTTGAAGTTTTCATCATATTTTACGCCCATATTTTTCTCATCAGATTCTCATCAAAGTATAGTTTCGAAAAGTGAATAACTGATCACGAGAAACAAATCTGTAGCCTGAGATATATACGTGAGTTATGGCTACTAGTCGGTCCCCCAAGGAATTTCGGAATATCTCCGGATCTAGATGAACAATAATCGAAATCGACACAGATTCGTAGAATAGATTTATTTTGAGAACTTGTGAAAGAATGGTGCAAAATATCGAAAAAATGGACGCATTTCGCGCCAACTCGAATAGATGTTGGCAGCACCCTCTCAGATTTAAATAAAACTTTCTAGATGTGTAGACCTTGACTAAGTAAGCCACTGTGCATGCTTAATTTTTCTAAACTTTATTTATCTATCTATTGCAAAGGGCCAAACTTACTTTCCAGATTTTTTTTTTCAAAACAATGTAATCGAAAAATGACAACTTCCACAAAACTACCAGTTTTGGCCATAGTGCTTCCCTATTTGGTTATGTGATATATTGATAACTTTCACATTTTAAATCTTTTTGAATGTTTAAACATCAAGATATATCTTTTTAAATCTGACTACTACAACAAACAAACATTTTCAAAATGAGAAGACATTGAAGTAATTACGTATGGCTAAATAGGGAACCACTATGTCCGTAAATGGCACACCTACCCTACACTAAAAAAACAATGATTTTGAAAATTTAAAATCGAGAGAAAAAAACATGATGAAATATTATTTTTATGAAATTTTGTCTCAAGATAGATAAATATACCGCGATGTATGGACGGTTGGTAGTAAACATAATTAGCTTTCTCAAGGCAAAGTAAAAAATGACCTTTTTTCAAATTATCAATTTTTTTCAGCGTGGGCCACTAATGAGACTTTTTCCATTACTTTTTTTAAATAGATTATCATTCATAAAATGCGTCTATTGCGATTTATTTTTTTTGTGAAAAAATAATGATGCTAGTTGAGGGGTTGAGAAAAAAAAAATGTAAATTGATATATTTGCAAGTCATTTAAAAAAAATCGATTTAATCAAATTTCAAACGTGCAATTTCTAGCACTCGACACTGACAAAGTCTTTATACGTACATTCTGATTACCTGGGTATTCTGCATGCTTGGTGGATTATATAATTTGAATGTTTGATCAATTATAGTTAAATTCCATATGAACATAAAAAAAGAGTATTTTATACCACTTTGGTGCCATGTAGCTTAAAATTGTAACATACTGGAACATTACTGTGAGCGGCATCAAATTCAGTAACACTAAATTTACTGAAGAAACATTATTTGATCCTTGAGACACGCAAAAAAAAGTCATTTTTGTTACGCTGTTTAAGCAATCGACCAATTTTCTATATATATATATATCATGGGACACAAATCACGGAAAGAAAAGAGATATTTCCATTAATAACTAAGATAAACATTTCCACAACCAATGCAACCTTATTTTTTTGTTTTATTTCATAAATAAAAGAAGGTTGTCTTGTGCGAGCGCTACTTTAAAAGAGGGGGGGAGGTTCGGTGGAACGTTACTCATTGTGGAATAGAACGGGAGGGGGAAAGATGTTGACTTTTAGCATTACAGTGCGATTTCGACTGAATTGCGTTGATTTGTATGAGCCAGTGGCGCGGGAAGTGGGTAGGACAGGTAGGACATGTCCTACGCACAAAAAATTTCGGGTAGGACAGTCAAAGGATTGTCCTACCCATGATTCAACACAAAGTAACATCATTTCTACAGAATTTGCCAGTCGTAGATGTTCTTGGATAAATTGCCATCAGTATTTTTGGAAGTATTTCTTGACGAATTACTGGATCGAGGTAGAATTATCAAGCAATTCATAAAGAATCGTTAGAACAATTTATGGATTAACCCAAGACCGGTAGCATCGTGTACTGAGTATACGCGTCTTAAACAAAGCTCGCTTGTTATACACAGAACTAGTGTAGTATTGCTGGCTATGGACCAATGCACGAGTTCACTAATTTGACGATTGAGCGGTGTCGAATTCACTCGTTTCCATGGTCACTGCATCGCTCAAACGTCAACGAGTGAACACATGCATTGGTCCATAGCTGATGATGCTCTTGATTTCTCAAGGCATTCTGAAAGAAGCTGTTGACGATCTGTTGAGCAATTTATACAGAACTCCCAAAGCACACTTCATAGAAATTCTCTGCATCTCTGCAAGATATTCCTTGATGAATTCTTAGAAAATGATAAGATTATACTTTCTATGATTCATTAAAAATAGAGGACTTTTTCATCTATTCTTCTTTCTGGGTTTCATCACAAATATGAGAAATCCTACTTCTCATCTGTTCTTAAGCGCACTTCGACAGTTATTAATCGAGATTTTGTTTTGGCAATTGTCCAGTTTTGCATGTGTCTATCATATTAAAGGTACGAAGACCGGCGGGGTTCGAACCCACGAAACTCAGCTCGGTCTTGGTCAGAATTTCCGAAAGAATTTTTGTCGGAAACAAATTGTTGGAGAAATTCCAACGAAATATTTGATGGAGTTTCTGCATGTTGAACCATTTACCAATAAAATTTAGATTGTAAAGTAGAGTTACAATTATAGCCCTAATTTTTTTAGATTCGGTAATATCCATTGCTATGAATCGTAAATCAAATTGAGTTGATATCAGTATTCAGCATATTTTCCTATAACGACTAAGTTTCTTGAGAATAGAAACTTTCAAGACAACTTGCATTAAAAAAGGGATCATACATGAATAAAAAGAGATCAAAAAAGGACTAATAAGGAACCAAGATAACCAAAAGAAAACTAATAGGAACCTGGAGATAAGATTGTTATTTGAAAGATACTTTTTCGGGAATTTCTCATGACATTACGACGTATTACTGCTCGTATTTCTGTATGAATTTCTACATTATTTCCTCCAGGAACTGATTCAAGTAGAAGTATTTGCCAAAAAATTTCCTCAAGAGTTCATTTCGTGATTTTTATGGAATTTCTAAGGATCCTTAAATCTCGTTTTAGGAAATGAGGAAATCTACTGAAGATAGCTACAGTAATTAGATATTTCATCACAATTTCCTCCAAAGATTCTTCAGATTTTATTTCAAGAAAGTCATCCAAGAATTTATTCAATGATTCAACCATCCTTTAATCTAGAACTTCCTCCAAGATTCTTGTTTAGAACATTTGCAAGAATTCAAACAGTATTTTATCCAGGCATTTTTTGTCGCTTAAAATTGCTTTATGATTCCTTCAGGAAATCTTCCACGAAACTTTTGAGAAATTTCCAAAACCTGTAAAAATAATTCGGTTAAAATTCACGCCTCCAGGAAAGCGTCATGATTTTTTTTTTTCAGAAATTAATAGATTTCTTTATATAACTCCGGATGAATCCCAAAAAATATAAATCCTTAAGTAATATCTGATGAATCCTGATTTAGTTCTAGAGTAACCCTTGAATAACCCCCAAAAGGTTGTGAGAACTTCTAGACTCTCGAGGAAATCTTGGAGGAAATCCTCAAGTTCTATCCTACAGGAATTCCTTGAAAACTATAGGAAGGATTTCTTAAAGAAATTTGTGTAGGACAGAGCGGAGGAATTATTGGAATGATTACAGAAGTACTATATGGTGTGAAATCCTAAATAAGTAAATTTTACGAAATATTCAGTGAGATTTTAGATAAGAAATTATTTGGAAGGTATGTAGGATAAAACTTTGAATTAGTACAGAAACTCCTGTGTGAATGTGGATGAGTTATTGTAGGTAATCAAACGAAAATGCCAGGAACAATAACTAGAGAAACTGGCATTGGAATTCGTGGAGATCTTTCTGGAAACAAAAAAATCCTGAACTAAATGCTTCAAAAACTCTGGAATGGACCTTTCTGGATTTTCTTGGAAAAACTCTTGTAGCAATCTTTGGAAAATCTCCTAAGTAACAAACTGGGACAATCCATGAAAGAGTTAGTCGCCAAATATCTGGAGGTATTACTGAGAATTACTTTCACCATAATCCAAACACCGATGGAAGATTTCCTTGTAGAATAATTAAAGGATTCTGAAAAGAAATTTTTGGAGGGATCTCTGAAGAAGCCGTAGAAAGTACATATGCAAGAAGAAATCTCCAAATCCTGAAGCTTTATCTCGAGGAATCTGAGAAAAAAAAAAACCTAAATCATCTGTGAAATAGACGCGTAATAGTCTCTGAAGTTTTTTTTTTTCTAGACCTGTAAAATTTCGCAGCAGTTTGTTCTAGCCTTCGTCAAGTCTGTCATAAGTAAAGTGGTTCGGAAAAGGATATAAATTTTCATGATATAATAAATCACTAATGAAGTTGATCATACCAATAATCTTGAAGCTTTCTCAGTCTTATGGTAATGACTGATATGAAAACAGTCACAATCAGTTTTCTGTTATGGATTCCATAAATTTGAAAGTTTTCTGAACTTCCTTGCACATGAAGATTTTGCTAACTTTTGTCCTACCCATAGTTTTGAATGTGGACGCGCCTCTGGTATGAGCCATGTATTTTATGATCTAGCCCTACTTGTAACACTGACACCTATCTTTTAATATAAACAGTCGCGTATGTCATTCAAGTTGCAAGCACTGTTACTTGGTTTATTTCAACAGCGCCGAAGACAGCACGGGAACAGAAACATGTTGTCTTCAAGGCTAGAGGGAGTGCATCGAACTAGCATCTTCGCAGCAATATGAAATTTGGATAAAAGCGTTGTATACGTAGAGGTATCTAGAACAAACGGTAGGGACTAAAGCGAACATTTTTCCACATTTAAGACTTTCGTGTGCCTTTGGGATTGAGCAGAAATGCTCTCAATTTACTGGAATTTTATGCTACCTTCAGGGACACGCTTGAGATATACAGCTTCAGTGCTTTGAATAAAGCCATGTAATGCGAGGTTTATGCTGCTGCAACGTCAAGGAATTATGTAGTAAAACTGAAGTTGTCCTTTTAATTTTTGCACGTCTCGAAGGCTTTCTTTGCCTCTTTCCATCAGGAGCTGAAAACGCGCACTGCCTCCATTTTATTAACGTGGATTTGCCGATGACCGTACCGCAATTTTCCCGAAGGGCAGTATGAAACAAAGGAGCTCGCGGAGTCGCATCTGTTTGGGGGGTTGATGAGAAGGTGGATAGTAAAAACTCGTTGGGGAGGAGTAAGAGCTATGCACTTCGTAAAACATTGGACCTGGCAGACGATTGTAGCAGTGACAGCAACAGTTGCTCTTTTCAGACGATCTAAGCGAGCAAAGAAGCGACCATAAAAATATTAGACAAAGTACGAAAGTCATATACCGCGTTGGGTTAGTACTAGTGGCCATTTTGAAAATAACCACGAATGTTATGAACGTACAACAGACAACATAAACGGAAGGATAGCACTGTAGCAGAATGTCGTAAAATTTCCAACCATATTGCCAACCCTTTGCACTGTTGTTGTTGTTTTGAGTGGGCGGAAATTTGTTGTTCCGGAAAACAGGACGTGTTGATGACATTATCTGGAAGGCGTGTCGCTAAATAAAGTGTCCGGGTTTGTGTGATTAATCGAGTAATTCAATGGGATGAAATGCCAACAAATGTAAGTTATCATATGGTGGTACCGTTAAGTGTATGTATGCTGATGATGCGTGTGAGTTTGATAGTGCGGGTTCAACAGCTTATTGAAGGATATAAAAATAAATCTGTTAATTGGTTAAATAAAACAAATATAGTATGACACTCAATGCTAGAGCTATTTCTATTTGAATAGAGAAGGTTTTGTATTCATATATTTAATATGAATAGTATTTTAGCATTTTGGAACCTTCAATCACGGAATCTCTCGGCGAAAAGCATTTTCACTAAATAGGGTTATTTATGCAACCAAAGCCAGACATTTTCATATGATGTTTAACTCCTAAAGGTATGCAACACTCTATGGAACGCAAATAAATAAAAATTACTACAAGTAATTCATTCAATTATGTTTGAAAAAAAATATGAATCCTCTACAAAGCTTTCTTCCTGATATTACAACAGTTAGTCCATATCGGTACAGCATACAACATAGCTGTTTGAAGATCTAAGACAAAGTTTTGATTTTTTGTTAGCTTAGCTTAGACTGACTACACATATCGATGGTTGCTATTCCGTGATTGACCGAAGTCAGTGAATATGTACAAAGAATCAACTAGAAGTTCGGCTGGGATTGGCCATAATCTTCTTCTGTGTGCATAATTCAGTGCCTCTATTTATACATGGTCAATAACGACGCCGGCCACGTCCTTGCAGTCAGGTGAAATTGAGGGGAGGAATGTTAGTGTGTAACCTTTGCTATTTGGAGACCGTGTTTTCTTCTGCATCTCCACAAAGGTTACTGGAAGGGACGGTTGTTAATGGGAAGGATCGTTGGGTCACAGGATTCACTTTGATAAGCGATTAGACCATGATAAACATGACATGAAAAATTTTCAAATATGAGAAAATAATGTCGTTACTTGAAGTGACGAACCATTCAAAGTTTGTTGAACTAATAGCTAAAAGCAACATTCCTACAGCTGTTAGGATATTTTACTCAAAAAAAAAAAAAATCGATTGGCTGGACCATCACATAATATTCTTATGCCGACACTTACAGTGGCGAACCATTCAAAGTCTTTTGAATAAAATGAACATTTTGCAAGTCTACACTTCTAGCGCAGATAAACAGACCGAACCATTCAAAGCTGTTTTTTATTTATAAAAATAAAGGTAAGGGATTTTATATAAAAAATATAAAACAAAAAAAAAGTAATGAATAAGAGTTTATGCCGACACTTACAGTGACGAACCATTCATAGTTTGTTGAAAAATATTTATGTAACGATTAAATGTGCGGTCATACATATTTTACAGATTTGAAAAAAAGCATGAAACGAGCTCACCAATTGATCCTTCATCCTTGATTGAGCAACCACAATTCACTTTCAGCTTCACTCGTGTGCTCGGCCATATAAAAGCACTCAGAAAAAAAAGGGCGCGCGACTCGAGGAAAAACAAACTAAAATTACTCGGGCTTTCTCCATGCACTCCAAAGAAAGCGCAACCCGAGAAAAAAAACTGAAGACTTCTCGGGCGTTCTCGACGCTTTGCTCGGACTTTCTCGACAAACTGCCCGGTACAAAAGAAGGCGTCACCCGAGCGGGAAAAAAACTGACGACTTCTCGGGCGTTCTCGACGCACTGCTCGGACTTTCTCGACGCACTGTCCGGTAGAAAAGAACTCGTCACCCGAGAGGGAAAAATAATAACGATTTCTCGGACTTTCTCGACGCACTGCCCGGCAGAAAAGAATGCATCACCCGAGAGGGAAAAAAAACTCTCTAAGACAAAGTTTTGATTTTTTGTTAGAAGGATAAAGACATTTTATTGCTGTTTGCGTTTGACCTGCAAGTCCAGTTTAACTGGGCTTCAAATGCAGTAACACAAAGTAACCAAGGCAACCACGCTCCATATCACCGCCAATCTAATAAAGAAAATCAATCTTTGACTTCACCTTCCTTGTTAAAAATCTTCCCGCGTTTGGTGTTCCCGCATTTGAAATTTGAATTTCAAACGCACACAGCAATATATGTTTGTTACATTTGGCTTGAATGCCCTCAATGTAGATTTAGAAAGTTAAATTTTATTTTAATAATTGTTTACAATAATTAATAATTAATAAAGTTTATTATCATCGTCATTTATTTGAACCCCTCACATCCTGGCAACATGTCTACTTCAGGGTTTTAAATAAAGTTGAAATAAATAAATAAATTTAAATTTGAGTTTTTGAAGCATTATGGTAAAAATACCGGTTTTGGTCATACGCCAGTCGTAGCCATAGTGCATTATACACCGTTTTAAAAAGCTAACCTTTTGTGTTTAGTAGTTTACATTCACATGATTGAGCTACAATCATTTACTTGTCCGAATTGATTCAAAACATTAGAAAAATAATTAATTTTCCTTATAATTCTAATTCCCACACAACTTATTTGGCCAGGGTACTTCTAATTTGGCCAGTCTCATAAGAAACCAATGTGATTGGCCAATTTAGAAACCGAAACTAGTTCTGGTGGCCTATTGAAAATCAAAGCAAAAAATAGTTTCAGCTCAGTTTCTATATTTTTCATGCATTCATTGCTTGCGTTTGATATGTTTGTAATAAAAATAGGGCTTCCCATTTAGTTTTGAAGGACATTTTCTCTTAGGCTGGCCAAAACCTGTGATTTTATCCTAGAAGAAATCTTCCATTTTTGCAAGTGGGAAGAAAAACTATCCAAACTTTTTTGTAATCTACTACACATGACACGCAGGCTTCGTCCTTTGACATCCCAGAGGTAACTCAGGTGAGTCAGATGTGAAAATATTGTACAATATTGGTCGCAAAATGCTGCATTGAGGAACACCAGCTCTGACAGGAAGTGTTTCAGACCTGGAGTTCTGATAATTAACCTGAAGTGTACGATTTGACAGATAACCTTGAATTATTCTAACAATGTTTGTTGGACAATTATATATTTTTTTTTTTAAATTTTACGATCTAGCATCAATCATTTGATTCAGTTTTTCAGTTAGAGAATCGAAATGAAAGGAAAACTTGTTACTAGAAGTAGGTACAGTTTCTGATGATTTTTCGTTGGAATGTTTCATTCACGAAGAGACGGAATAAATGTTACCTGCGGTGGCACACGTAGGGGTTTTTTCATTTTATTTTAATAAATTCGAAAGGAGTAACCGAAAATACCGGCGAGCACATTGGCGGGTATTTCCCATCAAATTGAAAAGATTCGAATGCTTGCCCGACGGAAGAAAATTGTTTTGTTACTGAGCATGATTATAATTTATCTGCTGGATATGCGTATTATGCTTATTAAGCAAGTGATCAGAACTGGAAAATGAGAATTAGAGATTCTGCCTGGGGAATTCCGGCTACGAAAAATATTGCCGTTCATTTGCCTAGTACGAGCCTCAACGAGTCGTTTGTGAGAAGGGCAATCCCAAATGTTAGACTAATGGTTGCCCCGCAGTTTACGGTAGTGGGATGCTAAATGAGTGATTTGCGACTTCTAGCAAGGCCTTTTACGTATTTTACGAAATCTTTGGTGGATTTATGGCAAGATATGAATAAGATGCAAATTCAGTATCAGGTGAAATCTTTGATCTTGTAAAACAATCCTCAATCTATTTTTAAATTTATGGTAGAACACTGACACTAATTCAAATGAGTTTCTTGAGAAATCTTTGAAGTTACATCGGGTTATCTTTCGAGCATTTCTGGCAAAATCGTTTCGGGATTTCTGGTAAAAAAAAATTGATTTCATGATCATCTCTAAACAGAGTTAAATTCTAGGCTTAAAAAACTAATAAGTTATCTCTGGCACAAGCGTAGAAAGTTGCTTGGTGAATGCTCCAGAGACTCTGACGTTTTTCTCGAACTTTCGACATTTATTCTTCTTCTTCTTCTTCTTTCTGGCATTACGTCCCAACTGGGACAGAGCCTGCTTCTCAGCTTAGTGTTCTTAAGAGCACTTCCACAGTTATTAACTGAGAGCTTACTGTGCCAATAACAATTTTTGCATGCGTATATTTCGACATTTATTATTATTATTATTATCTTTATTCAAGAGATTTTCAGGCCTGGGCTGGTTCATCTCAAAGATTTTCGACATGTTTATTTAGTGTTCTGAGCAGATCTGTAACAAGACCTTTGGTGGATTTTACATATTAGAGGTCCAGTAGCGGTGAATGCACAGCTATTTAGCACAACCGAGCTCAGGGTCATAGGTTCGAATCTCACCGGTCGAGGATCTTTTCGGAAATTTTCTGGCCTTCCTAGTGCATAGAGTATTGTCGTATCTGTCACAAGATAAACACATGCAAAAATGGTCAATTGGAAAAGAAATCTCTCAGTTAATAACTATGAAAGTGCTGATAAGAACACTTAGTGGAGTAGAAGGCTCTGTCTTAACGGGAACGTATTATCAGAAAGATTAATAAGACACGTTATTGTTGATGGTTTTCACTCAAAACACAGAGGAAATGACGGATGAGTTCATTAATATATTTGGCAAATCGTAATACCCAAGTAATGTTGATAGCTGAATAATAGCTTATTCAGATAAAATGCGGTTTATACAGCCTCTGTTATTCAGCCACCAATGTTACCTGAGTAGTACTCCACATAATTCACAGAGAGATTTTTGGCAAATTCCCAGCGAGATAAAAAGCTTATATATGTTAGGATTTAGCACGGACTCTACATAAATCTATAGATGACCCTGACAAATTCCACACGTTATTCTAGGAAAAAAAAATAACAAGATATTGTTGAGTTTGTTGGAAATTAGTTTACATTTTTTTTTTTATATTTAGGGGATAACTTGTGAAAATCTTGACGAATTTCTTAGAAACTCATGATAGATTTCTATGGAAACCCTTCATAGATTTCTCAGAAAATTTTGTAATCAAGTGTAGATCTTCAGTCTAATCTAAAATAACCAAGAACACTGTAGAAATCTCCCAGAGCAATAGGGTCCTAAAGTCCTGTCTAAATTTAAGTATCAAACGCATAAATTTAGGCCAGAAACACGTGTTTACTCAATTTGTAAAGGTTTTTCGATGGTTTACGGTCATATTTTTTTCTGATTTTTTAGGTTTTGTTCCATTCCTTGGGTCAGATTAAAATTTTGGGTGCATTTTGTTTTCCGTGTCCCTTCCGAAAAGTCAGATAGGAACAACACCAGTGTTAAAAAGTTGAACTAATTTGGCGTTTTTACCGAATTTGTGAACGTCAAACATGATCAAGAGCGTCAGGGTTCAAATTTGTACCCAGTTATAAATTAAAGTTCAAATATGATATAGCCATTATTTGAGCGGTAAAATTTGGTAAAGTAGTAGCAAGAACACGTCGTGGCTCCATCCCATATTAATCTTGAACTGAAAAAGCCAATGACCCTTTTTCTGTTTTAAAGTGCCTTTTCGCCCTAAAAGCTCAAGTAAGCATATGTTATATGCTCATTTCACATTTTTTTACTGTGGAGGGTCCATGATACGCAAAGGGTCTAAAACTGACATCGACTTCTTATTATGTTTGCTTAAAGATAATGATTTCATGCGAAAAGATAACTCTTTTTAAGTCATCTTGTTTAACAGAAGAGTTTTTCGGCGGAGTTAGATAACATCTGCTGGGTATTACAGTTAAACCTCCATGAGTCGATATTTGAAGGAAACATCGACTCATGGAAATATCGGGCCATTTAACAGTAATGCCTAGCAAAGCTGTTCGGTGCCCTCATAATAACCATGAAATTTTGTTTCTAATATGATTCCATGAGTCGGTATCAAGTCATGCAATAACGACTCACGGAGGTTTCACTGTAGTATGTTACAATAGACTTGCCCTTAAACAGGGTGTCGACTACCTGGAAAAACCTGGAAAGTCAGGGAATGTCAGGGAATTCAATTTTTGATCTTGAAAGTCAGGGAAAGTCAGGGAATTTCACTTGAGGTCAGGGAAAAATATCAATACTACAATATCGTGCAACCTCGTCCACTGCTGAATAGTTCGATGATGAGGCTTCCATTTCGTCGCACCAATTATGGATTGAGCAATGCTGTTCATGATTTGCAACGTGTTTTTAATCGAGTGGCGTCGATCTTCGATTTCCACCTGACACGAAATATGCTTCGCCGTAAATTGTCTACTCTTCGCTGGCCGGAGGAACTGAAGACTTATTTTAAGTTTGGAATGTTTTACGATCTTGACTTTTTCATATTCAATGTTTTGTCACGTTTATTTTGTTATATACCATGTATTTTTGTTTTTATTTTTAATATCATTGGGACTATACATAGTCTGTTGATGTAAACCTAAATAAATAAATATCAAAAGAGTCTGCAAAATGTTCGATCAGGTTAAGTCAACAATACAATAGTTATTAATCATGATATATACATCCAATACGATATATCGAAAATAATCTAAATTTCAGAAACTTCACCATTCAAAAAATGCTCTTTTTTATCTTAATAGAGTAAACTGAACTTTACCGCATCCTCAGAATTCAAATTTTCTTCAAACAATTTTGTTTTCTAAAGTTTCCTAGTTTCGCGCATTTTGGTCAAAATCTTGAAAAAAATAGAGTTCACTCCATCTGATCATGTAAATCGTTACAAGTTACAAAATATCAATGAAATACTGGCAAAACTTGAATAGAAAAAAACATAAGGATTCTTGAATTAAGTGAAGGTGAATAAACGCCGTATCTTTAAAGTTCAAGAGCATACTCTGGCGAATCAAACATTAGTTTATTCTAAAAAAAAGACAGGTTGGTTACTCGCTGGGGGTAATCAATCGAACAATTATTCAGCTCTGAACATTGTAAAAGTTTTCTAGATTTGTGCTCCTGATGATGGTACATATTTTCGGTTGAATATTTTGGACAGTTTTACTTTTGTTATATTTGATGTAAAATTGCAACATGAGAAAATAAATGAATAAACTAAAATTTTGTTGAAAATACGTATGTTTCAGATGTAAGGGTATGGACAGGATGCTTTCTGATTTTTTCATGTTTCTTGAAACATTTTTTTCAGATGATACCGCCTTTAATCAGGATTTTTATCAGGAGATTTTATATACATGAGTCCAGTTTTTTTTTTCTAATGATTTACCCAGGAAATTCTCCAGAACTTCTGAGGATTCCTTTCAAAATTCCTCGATTTTTCTTTGGGAATCCAGAATACCACTGAAAAGCAGACATTTCAGGAATATTCTTTGAAATAATCTGCTTGATAATCTATTGACATTTTGTGAGATTACTTGGAGATACTCATAGGAGAATTCTTAGAGGAGTTCCTCGAACCATTGCTGGAGGCACAACAAATTCAAGAGGTACATCAGAAAACTTATTATTTGCGCATTATTCAATCCCTGAATGCATTTCGTTAAGATGATTATAAAACGAAGCCAAACCTCGAAAGCCTAGAAAACCAAACAGCGCTCTGAGCTGAAAATTTGATCGTTTGATCATCATAAGAATGCAACCAATCCATCAAACTTTCAACGCAAATGATTCTCAGGTTCTCTTAATCTCCCGACGAACCAGTCTTCATAATTCTTTATAAATCTTTGTTCAACGATAACGATCGCTAACGGTTCAAAACGAATAGATATCGATCGCTATCGGAAGTCACTGACTGGTTTACCGGGCTGTGCACTGGAAAATTCTAAGCGTGACATCTTTTATCGCATGAAGAATATTCAGATAAATTCCTAGGGGAGAAAACCTAGGTGTAATTCATATCGGAATCTCAAAATATTAACTTAAATAAATTAACTGTAACGAATCATCGCGAATTATTCAAAGTATTCCAAGAAGAAAAATGAAAACATTTTGAAAAAAAAATCTATTTGATTCCTGAAAATGTCTTTAGAAGTATTCCTGAAATAATCCTAGCAATTCCAAATGTAAAAATTCAAGACTGAAAGACATTTTCTGGCATTTTTTAGGGAAACCTGGAGATGAAGAGCTTCTAGGGGAAATCTATAAAGAGTTCATGGAGAAGTATTGAAGGAATATCTGGAAAAATGTGTTAAAGAATTTCAAAAGGAATTTCCGAGAAATCTACATGTAATTCTTTGAAACAATTCTCCAAGATAGTTCTTTGCCAATGACTAGAAATTTATATGGAAAAAGAAATAGCCAAATTTCAGGATAACTTTCTCCATTAAAAAAGCATGGTGGATGATCGCAATAGTGTTGCGTCATATATAAAAATGTTATAATCAGGCATAATCAGGAAAGTATCTAAAATTTTATGAAGTTATATCTAAGGTACATCGGATTTTAAGTTTGAAAAGTAAATTGATACTAAATTGCCCAGTTTTATCACATAAACTTGAATAAATGCTGAAGAGTGTTATCAGTAAAGTAAAAACTTTTGCACAGTTTATTCATACAACCTATAAAATAAACTAAACATAATACAAATCGTCCGATATGCAGCTTTTTTTATAAATCGTACACAGTTAAAAATAATGAAGATTACACGTCATGTAAACTTTATATATGCGATGTAAACATGACGTCATGTAAACTTAAGTCTGGAATCATGTAAATTTGTGTTATATGTCACGTAACCACATAGAATCCTGCTGGATTACATGACATGTAATTGAAGTTTACATGACATATCATGTAAATATCCATTATATATCACGCTCCAACTATGTGCATTATATGTCTCAGAAATTTACACGTATCGTTCGTACTGTGTACTTATTTCGGTTCAAATTAATAAATTCAGTGGTATGGAATTTTTCTGGAAAACAACTGGAAGGTCAGGGAAAGTCAGGGAATTTTATTTGCGAAATTGAGTCGACACCCTGTTAAACCAAAAATTTTAAAACTCAACGGGGCACCTCCCATGGTATGTGCCTTAGGGTAAAAAAAGCTCTCTCAAAATTTCAGTTCAATTGGTTGCTCCACCAGCTGGCGCATTCAATTCTAAGTTTGTAAAGAATATTCGTTTCAAATATATTTAAAATTGACCCTATATCACTGTTTCGTTCCGTACACTAACTAATACACTAGTTGATAACCTAATGAACAAAGTTGCAGAAGGTTGTTTCTGGATTTAAGCTTATTATAATTAACATTTTGGTTGTTGAAATTTAGGCTTTGATCTACTCCCTCGTACAATCACATTATGGATGCACATTGTAGGCGCAGCTCGCCCAGCGTTATAGGTGGCTATGATGCGCTTAGTGGCTACCACCTAGATATGCTAAAGAAATACTAAGCAATATTGCAAATCTACTTCAGATAGTTAAAACACCAGCTTAATTTTAATCATGATACAACCACAGACAAACAGACGTAACACTTCAATTATTTTCATCGCACAGCAGAATAGCGCCCAATTCTAATATATGGTAGCTGGCCACTCATGGCGCTCGTATCTCCTTTGTTCAAGTTTGACGTTTGCTCACTACCGCCACCTAGTTTGCGGTTGACCAAATGAGGTGTTTTTAGCATTGCGCCTAAATGTTCATTACTATGTTTTAAATTGAAAATTGTTCTAGCTGTTACGTCTGTTTGTCTGTGATACAACCTTCTACAATATTGTTCGTTATGGTATCAAGCAGTGTTTTTGACATTCTGGGTACAATTCAACGCGATCAACAATTTTCCTGAACCAAACAGGAGATGATGTGCTGCTTCCCATATGTTTAAGCTGAAAATCCCATATTCAACTGCGCCAGCTCATGGAACAACCAAATCAGCTGGATTTTCAGGAAGTTTTCCTCTAACCCTAATGAATAATCCTGAAGGGTTCCCCTGGAATTGTACAACTTTATTTTTCTCCCTTACTGAGTTGGGCTAGTCTAATGTTACAAAGCTATGTTTTACATTAAATAACCCAAGCACTGATGTAAATAACCAATTCAACGTGGAATTAACGATTCCACACCTATCCTAAAATCTAAAAACTTTTATCCCGACAGCCACATAAATTAGAATTTTCGCCTGCATTTGGTTTCGGTTTGGTCGAGAGTTGGCCATTCTCGATTTGGTTGGCTACATGCTTACCACCGTCGTCAGTCGTTGAATAAGAACCAGCAGCCAATTCAAAATGGGATTCAATGATATCTGCACAAGTGTGAAGAGGTTCACTCTTTCCATTGAAGTTTTTTTAAGAAGCGTATAAAACCGCTCTGGAACAAGAACACACCCAAACCACACTGTTGGTCAAACTACCCAATGGGAGCGACTTAGTAGTGTAAAATATGGGTTTCCCCGCAGCTGCGGTAAAAGTGGATTTGCAGACGCAATCACACTGAAGAAAACCTAACCAGCACCAGAAAGATTGCAGATTTTAGTATTAGTCATGTGCTGAAAGCTGTTACCGGTACGTGGCTTGCTCAGACCTCACGTGCACAACGGGTGCATAATGTATCAGGTAGCTCCATCCAATGGAGTTGGGGAATTTTTCAGTGCTTGAAAAGCTACAAATTTACTTCATTTATTCGCATCTAGCTACATAATGTATGCTGCCCATCGATCACCGTCGTTAAGTTGACACACAAACTCTCAGAGCGTATTCTTCCCGAAAGAGAGTATACATAAAGCACGTTGCGGGACAAATTGGGGGAAGTGAGCAGTGTTTATTTTAGTTTCGCAACTAACATAGATCACGTTTCTGTTTTTTTTTTTCTACAGAATATAATGGATGATGTGTCTCTGATACTGTTTATTTATGGCCATTGTTGAATTCGATGATAGAAAATACTGATAGATTTAAACTTAAATCGACTTCTCGTCGAATCTCCAGGAAACAATCAGACATGATGTTCGGGTAGGTCACTATTTTCTTGAAGTAGCTCTTTCAGAGTTTCAGCAGACTAAAACTGTAATAATTTTGAATTGAATAATCTATCAGAATCATGTAATAATTACTTCACTTACATATATAGCTTTTTGCAACCAATTCTCCTCTTCCGTAATATCCTAGAACCACTTTTGCTGAGATTTTCTTCCTCTCTGCTTTAATTTTTGACACAAATTAAATTATTCATAATAATTTTCTCCCACACTTTTTTTTAATGACTCTCAGAAGATGGGGTTGGTGGTCTTATGGAAACCGCTTCTGCTTCATAAGCAGAAGGTCATGGTTTCAATCCCAGGTCCGTCCATTTCCTCATACTTTGTAGTTGTGTATCTCTCACTTGCTTCTATCTTCCATTCTAAATCAATCACACTCAAACTATTCGTTCATAGCAAACGCTAGAACCAGAGACGGACAAGAAACCGTTTCCCTAACGCTTCCATTCTTCCACGCGCATGCTTTTCCTTACGCCTGATACATAGGCAGTCTGCTAACCACAAAAGCAAACCTTTCTGTCATGCCTTTCCCCCAATCCATACACTCCCGCATGAACTGGAGATGCAGTGGTATATACGGTTTACGTGGGAGCCAGTGTAATGCATCATCAATTCCTCTCCCTTCCCCACATTGGTCTGCATTCTGACGTGGCAGGCACCATTGTCGCCTAAAAATAGAAGATCACCAGCACTTATACACTGAGGATGCCTGTTAGTCCCAAGCAGTCATTCTTTTACAATTGGTTCCTTGTGAAAGTGCAGCTGATCTGGCGATACTGGAGTAGCGGCCAATCAAGCTCAAGCTCAAGCTCATACTTTTTTTACTGACTCTCAGATGCAATTAAATTAATTCAAATAAGTTTGTTTACAACTACAGAACTACACCAATATTAAATACTGTCTAACAATGTCCAGTTCTACTCTTACGTTTGAGTCCGAAGTGCAACTTATTTTAATGCTTAACTTTACAATAAAAATTATATTTTCAAATTTCATTTAAATTTGATAGTAACAACTATCATATCATCAGAATATTTTTTTGTGATAATGTTTGTTATGTTGCCTTCTTATTCAAGTTCTTGCTAATTTTTCCATCTGCTCCTGAAACTGGCATTCACTGGCTTTAAGAGTCTCTCATAGTTTTTTTCAGATTTTGGTAAACAAAACCTTTTGATTAAAGATTAGTGCGTGTCTCAAGGATCAATTTTTGTGTCTCTAGTATACATGATTTGGGGTTGCTTAATCTGATCGTGTTCAGAAAGGTTCCAGCACATCACAATTTTGAGCCACATGTCGCCAAAGTTGTGTAAAACATTGGTTCTTTTAATGTTTACATGTAATTGGAAGTATAATTTATCGAATTTTCAAGCATGCAAAATAGGATTCAATAAGCATGTGCTTGAGCATTGATGATCATACAATTCGTAGTTGCTACTCCGTGATTGACCAGAATAATCGAAGTTGTACAAGGAACCAACAGATGGAGCTTGGAAGTAGCTTACCAATTTCAATGTATAAGTTCTAAATATTATAATATTATAAGTCAACAATGGCGCTGGCCACGTCCTTACGGTCATCGGGAAAGGGAAGTAATGTTAGTGTGACATTCATTGTTACTATAGACCGTGATTACCTCTGCATCTTCGTGGTTGTCACGGACAGAAGTTTTTGTTAGTGAGAAGGTAAGTGATGCGATTCATATACCCTCAATTTTAAAAGCTATCCATTTACATAGTCTGCTTATATTTTACAATTCTGCACAAAAATGTTCCGACACCTTCAGTGACGAACCATTCAAAAAGTTTGTTGCGTTTGGTAAGAGATTCGATTTATGGAACATGAATCGAAATAATCTTCTATTAGTCTATGGAACACTTTGTGTGTCGAACTATTCATAGTTGGTTTGTGTAATTACATGTAGAGGTAAATGTATGTATCCTACAGTATGTATTATTTGAAATATGAATCATAGTACGCTGACACTGAAAGTGTCGAAACAATCATTATTTAATGGACTGATTAATAAATACGAAAATCATTCCGTTTTTACGATAAAGTGTGAAACAGAAGCATGAAACGAGCTCACCAATTGATGATCCATCGTTGACAGGGGAGCACCAAAGCACTTCAATTTTGTCAAGAAATTTTGTCACAATGCACTGCAAGACGCACAAAAACTAAAAAAAACATTTCTCGGCCGACGTAAAAACGAACCGTCCTGCTTGGACTTCACGAAGCACTGCCCAGCAAGACGCGCGAAAACATAAAAAAAACAATTCTCGGCCGACGCAAAAACGAACCGTCCTGCTTGGGCTCCACAAAACACTCAGCATGCAAAACAGGATTTAATGTGAGGTAAAGTTAGGTTCAAATTGCACGACTAATTATGAATTAAATCTAAGTTTTCAACATACTACAAAATTATTTGTTTCTTTTATACGGCAAAATAAAAAAAACTTTCCAAAATATCAAAAAATAATTGTTAGTTATCGAAACTGTTATAGACTTTGTTGATAAGCATTATTTAGTACATAAAGATTGAATTCTGCGATAAATTAGGCATATGAATTGCCCTACAATCGACAAATTCTGCATTTTGAACAACTGTGCTATGATATTTTAGAAAACGGGAATGGATACAGCAATGCCTAATTGAGTAAATGGCGGTATTTTGATACTTGTGTGTGTGTGTGTATACAATCCACCTCCCACTGACCGGCAGTGCTTTTATGGAAGAAAATTGTATGCATGTATTTATTGATACCCTTCGATATCTTTATATATGCAGACAATTTTAGCCCGGGAGATGAAAGGTGATAGCTCTACTGAAATTCCAACGACCCATTTTAAGAATGGCAGTAAATACACACACATTCTGAGGTCATTTTCATTTACAGTAAGCCCCGCATAAAAACACCCAGATATCAAATTAATATATATGAAATGTTTTTACACTTCCCGAATCGAAAATTAAATTTTCGACCCTGGCACGTATTTAGTTTCAAGTGGTAATAGGTGAGTAAATAATAATAAAGAATAAAGAACGATTTTACCTGGATGTAAGGCTGTTTTTTTTCCGTCGCCACACTGAGCTTACCACAAAATACTATACACTTTTTCACTGCACTACGCCCATAACATGATCCATTCACCCGCCCCCGCAGGAGCAAGCGTCACGGTCAAAGGATCACACACTACTAAATTAGATCGCGGATCACGCCACTTCCCCCCCCCCCCCCACTGCACTGCGCGCGTAACAAGATTGATCCTGTCTGACCGCTTCACTCGCCCCCGCAGGAGCAAGCGTCACGGTCAAAGGATCACACACTACTCAATGGCGGTATTTTGATACTTGAGACAAAAACATTTTCGTGACTTTCTATACTTTATTCGTTGATAATGTTTGACAATTTAGGCTTATTTAGCTTATTGTTAAGAATTTTTCTTATAATTGTCTGACGCATTTTTGTTTCAATTCGATAAAGGTTTTGTCAAAAACTTATCTGAAGCTTCTGAAAGAATTTAAAAAGATTGTGTGTTTTGCACTTCAAGTAAAGAACATTTTTACGAAACTTTTGATTAAATTTCTAGTGAAGACACTTAAACAATTTGTTAAGGTGTTAGCAGATTTTTCATCATGTTCAATGTGATCCAGAATGAAATTTTCCACATGAAGGAATTTGTTCAACTGTGGTTACACTATCATGGGTCACCCACTATTGTATGTCATTCCCGTTTGAATTGCATGAAGAATAAAGTGACTAATAATCGTGACATGGTGACCCATAATAGTGTGGCTGGGCAGTGTTTATACTTCCAATAACATCATTTATAATAAAATACAATGATTATCTTCTAGATCACAATCAAAAACTTTTTCCAATGATTAATAACATGAATTGATAGCTCTATAAATGTATAATTTATTCGTTGAAACTTGACCCTGGTCGAGGAATTTGGCGACACTTCATCATCCATCCAGATACAGATACGATAGCAACTCAACCGTGCACAAAAAACCAGCGCGTTGTGTACGACACATCCTGAATCTCATGCAATATTTATTCGGTCACATGAACATTTGCTCCAAATATACATGCATCAATGTTTTTCATCTCTATTGGCGATCCCGTTTTTTTCTGGCAGTTTGCCTGGCATCATCATCTGTGTTCGGTGATAGCTTACCATGTACAGTAGGGCGATTCAAACTATTAAACAGTTTGAAAATACCACCTCTAACATCTTTCTAAGAGTATTTATGATAGAAAACCTTTTTTTCAAATGGCCATAATAATGAAGATTTTAAGGTGAGCCAAAGGCGTTGGAAGCTACACGTTTTTTTAACTACAATGATTGGTTTTAAGATTGATATTATAATCATTAGCCCGTTGCTACTGTACATAATCCAATTTTATTATTTCCCAGTAAACACAAACTCGTATACGATAGCGCATAAGAGTACAAAAGTGGAGGCGATATACGTGCATGCACCATTAGGCTGCATGCAAAATGTACGTATATCGCCTCCATCTTTGTAGTCTTATATACTTTCATATACGAACGTGTGTTTACTGGGTTATTTTTGTTGAGAAAATTGTACAATAGACAAATTCATTTAGTTTTGATTTTGTTTTAGGATTTTCGGAGGAAATTAATGGACTAGGGAGATACACAAGAAGTAAGAATGGCACATAAATTGATGGATAGCTGTCTACCCATCCTTTGTAATAGATGGCACTATTCGGCCTCTTTTTATGGTTTGAAGAATATGTTTTTCAATAGAGATACATTTTTTTTACTCACATATAGGTACTACCGTGTTTACAACATTTTTCTTATTTTATCCAAAGCAATTTCTGTATAAACCTGTATTGTTTTTGAGCCACCTCTTCTTCTCCGAAAAGGCTAGAAGTATGACAGAACTCTATTTTCATCATAAAGATTTTAAGGAGAATATGGGAGATGGGATTTTTAAACTTCTATGTATTTTGAGTTGCCCTATTGAACAGTACAGGTACTTGATTCACATGAGCAAACTGGAAAATGGTAGTTTTCAAGCGCCAAAAGGCTATTAAATCGTCGACCGATTCTTGTATGGTACGTGCACCGTTGTTTGCCTATAGGTTATGTGAGGCTGACAGATGATGCGAAGCTGGGAATCGGGACGCGAGAAAAATCAATTGTTGTACGGATTTGATGAATTCTGAATTCAAAAGATCTCTTTCCATTACTAAATTATGTATTATGTAAGGCTCCAAACATGACAAGTAAATGTATATGATTGTTGCTATCCTTACCAGTTCTTCTAATGCGTAAATCGACGACTTTGATTAATCAAACTAAATATAGGACACTACTCGTTGGCCACGAGTTAATTGTGAATTGAGCCTTTCTATATTGCTTTCCTGCTAGTGTATGTTGTTCTCCTGTTTATGGAAGCAAAAGGAACGGCTTTGGTGAGAAATCTCGCCCATTGAGTGAGCGATGGACTGCATATATCAGTTTATTGCTTGCTTTATCTGATTCATTTGCGTTAAAAGCTGCGCTATTTCATTGTACATGTCATCTTTGCAGTGTTGATTAGCTTGGATTTCATAATTCAGAATTGTAAACTACATCATTATTACCATCAATGGAATTTTAACTTTTTATTGCTCTGTCATTAAAATTGTTATTCTCTCTATTTTATTTTCAGGTAAGTACCTTGACGTACATGAAGCATTTTGATGATTTGTAAGTATGTTACAGAAGAATGGGTAACTGTTATAACAAGAAACAATTTCAGGTTGATTTACTGTAATTAGGTAGATAAATGCACCGGAATTTGCCATATCACCAGTATTTGCCATCCCAGAATTAACCATTCTACGATGCTAATACAAACAATTCGATATGGGTTCATTAACCTCTCTTCCACCAGCTTAATTTTTTTTACCATTGAAAAAAAAAAAATCAAATCGCTATAACTTTTTTGTTTTATTTTTAAATTGTTACACCATTTTTTCACAAGTTCTCAAAAACACTTCCTTTTTCATAAGCTACGTCGATATTGATCACTGGAGATCTGGTATTGAAGATATTCCGACGTTTCTTGGGGGACCGACATTCCTCATATAAAATTTATTTGGAGAGAAAAAACTGGGCTCTACAATGTAAGGTGACAAGGAGCTTCTCTCCTTATCACACAAATCGGATGAGTTATATCCAAGTAATCTTAAAATTATAATATGATGTGTTTTGATGTTTTCAACATCCAACATAAATGCTAATATCTCAAAAGCGGTTGCACCAAATCGCTTCATTTTTTCACAGCAAACTCGCATTAAAGTATTGTTTCGAAAAATGAATAACCGAACAAGAGAAAAAAAAACCTGTAGCGTAAGGTATTAAAGTGGGTTATGGCTACGCGTCGGTCCCTCCTTGAAATATCTCCAGATCCAGATGAACAATTATTAAAATCAACACAGAGTTTGTTTAAAGGATTTGTGAAAAAATGGTGCGAATATATTGAAAATCTAAAATGTTATAGCGATGTTAATATTTTTCTGTTGTATAAAAGGTGCTGCCAACATTTTTTGAATCCTAATAATTATAGCTTCCTTGCACATTATATCGCCAATACAGTAATGACCCGATTTTGTCAGCCCCCTATTTTGTCTACCCCCGATTTTATCTACCCCCGATTTTAGCACCCTTTTTCCCCGATTTTGTTAGCCTAAAATTTATATTTATTTTTATCAGACTAAACACGTCTATACTGGCAATATTGGGTGCATAAAGTCAAATATGACATTGGCCACGTCTATACAATCATCCAATTACCGAAATATTGAAATTTGATATTTATAATATTTATCCAAGAAACTGATCAATGTTGCCTTGGATTACGGTACATAGAAAATGGAAGTAAAAATTATTGTTTTATTATAAAATCATTAAACTTAGTCTTTAAATGAAACTTGAGAGCAGACGAATTTTTTTTTCGATTCTAGCTCTTTCCCAATTTTGTCAACCCTAAATGCAGCATGGGGCTGACAAAATCGGGACATTACTGTATAGGCACAAGTTTTGCGGAATCCAAAGTATCTGATCAGTTTTAAAATTTTTCTTGTTGATGAGTCAAAAAAAAAAGTTTTCATTTGTATGGTAAATACTGGTACAACTACACTATTCAGTAGCGCAAAACCCACACAGAGCTGGAAAAAAAATACGAAACAGTTACTTGTTCTGGTTTAAATAAACACAGTACTACTCATAACTGCATATTCGTCACATTCGACATTTTTGACAATTTCGAGTGGAGAGTCATCAGAGGGGGGGGGGGTGGGTTTACTGTTTCCCCGAAACTACTCCCCAAAGAAATTTTTTATTTTAAATTATCGGTGTAAAGCTTCAAATGAATGATTCTCTTGAATCGAAAAACAACAGAAAGGATGGATGACAGTTTTTTTTGGCAGGTATGCTTTTGAAAATATATTGGAAAGTTAAGTTCAGTATTAAAATTGTGTTAAGCTAAGAATTGTCGTGAATGCGCATAAAATGTAGAAGGTAGGTTTTCAAAGAATATTCAAGAGGTGATCGAATCTGATGCTGAATGTCATTTTTTTTTTTCGGATATAATACAGCGGAACAAAATTACATTTTTGCATGTCTCAAGGATGTGTCTTTAGTAGATTTGGGGTTGCTGTATCTGATGCCATGGGGGCTTCCTTAGCCGAGTGGTCCGCGTCCGCGGCTACAAGCAAAGCCATGCTGAAGGTGTCTGGGTTCAATTCCCTGTCGGTCCAGGATCTTTTCGTAATGGAAATTTCCTTGACTTCCCTGGGCATAAAGTACTTGCCACACGAAATACGAAAAATGGCAATTTAGGCAAAGAAAGCTCTCAGTTAATAACTGTGGAAGTGCTCTTAGAACACGACGCTGAGAAGCCGGCTCTGTCACAGTGGGGACGAGAAGAAGAAGTATCTGAAGCCGTTCTCAGAAATCTTCCAGCACGACATAATTTTTAGTTACAGGTCGTTAAAGTTGTATTAAACACTGTTTTCAATGACGTTTACCTAAAATTTAAAGCGTAATTTATCAAACTTTATATGATCCAATCTACCTTGCATGCAAAATATGACTTCAACTTGCATTTCAGACATTGTTTGGTTGAAATTGCATGATTAAATTAAGAAAAAATCGATTTTTCAAAAGTTCTTGCAATCTCCATACAAAATAATTAGTTTCTTTCATAAGGCAAAATAGGTACAATGCTCTTCTATACCATCAAAAACTAACTTTTGAGCATCGAATGTGCTATGAACATTGTTGATAAGTATTGTTATACACATGTGGCAAATGAGGCAAATAAATTGCCGTACAAGCTGACAAACTTGCATGCAAGTTGACTGAAAGAGTCAAATATTGCATTTTCAACAGCTAATGTCTCAAAAACTAGACGTGCTATGATATTTTTGAAAACGGCAATGGACTCATCTACCCTTATTTAAGTACATAGCGTTATTTTCGTGCTTGAGACAAAGCCGTGTTCCGCAATGTAAGTCATCTTGATGAAATCTGGCTAAACGGGCAACTGCAGAATTGTGAAATAAAGTTTGACTAATTGAAAATAGATTGCAGGGGGTAGGTCCAAATTGATATCGTGATCTTAACTGCATAAGAACTGTATAAGAATGAGTCGATTAGTTTATTTGGGACGAATCTAACAGATCAGCACATCGTGTTGAGGCTATTTTTTGAACATTGATAACGCTAAAGTTGATAAATGCAATTTTATAAATATACACTGCGGAACACGTTTTTGTCTCAAGCAGCAAAATACAACTAGTTACTCAATTAAGGGTTGCTGAATCCATTGCCGTTTTCAAAAATATCATAGGACGTCTAGTTTTAGAGATATTGACTGTTAAAAATGCTAATTTTGACGATTTCAGCCAACTTGCATACAAGTTTTCCAACTTGTATGGCAATTTATTTGCTTAATTTGTCACAAAATTCAAACTTCATGTGTTAAACAATACTTATCAACAAAGTTCATAATTCTTCCCATGTTAAAATGTTATTTTTTGGTGGTTCTGAAAAGTATTGTCTTATGCCATATAAGAGAAACGAAGAATTTTATATGGAAACTGCAAGCATGTTGAAAAAGTCGATATAAACTGAATATAATGGTAAAATTTATTATCAAATTACATCGAAATCGAAAGTTCAAATCCTATTTTGTATGATTGGTGGATTGAATCACAAAAAAGTTTGATTAATTATACTCTAAATTTCATGTAAACATCAATAAAACCTGTGATTTATACAACTTTGGCGTCCTGTAGCTAAAAATTGTGACGTGCTGGAACATTTCTGAGAACGGCATCAAATTCAGCGACCCAAAATCTACTAAAGACACATAATTTGATCCTTGAGACACGCAAAAATGTCATTTTTGTTGTGCTGTGTATCCTTACTTTAGAACATATCGTTTCTCTTCCTTATTTCACTGGGCGTTTCAATCTTAAGCATCAAAATAATTGATATTTGTAAAGGCAGTCTCGCCTCATTTTAATCGTTTTCAGTTCTTTGAAGCTTTGCTGTGTTAATATTGTTCTGCTTACAGCTGCAATCGATTTCAACAGAAATGTTCCTTTCTTTTATTAGAAGACTGTTGTTCATAGATAAATATATTAATAAAAAAATAATAGAGCTACTGAAACTTTAATCAGCTTTCTTGTCTGGTAATTATACGGTATGGTTTTTTATGATATTCCTTCAAATAATGCGAAACAGTTTGAAATAACAGTAGATCAATAAAATAAGGGAAAATTCACACTGGAATACTATCAGTAAAATGCCAATAATTAGGTAAACAGTATAAATTTGAAGAATAGCCTATTATTCTTAGAAAGCGAAACTCAGCTAAACGTCAATTCGGCCAAATATCCATAAGCCAAAGATACCGCTTCCAATAAAACTGGCTATCATGTGCTTATTTTTTCATGTAATGCCATAAAGAACATTTGCTGATTTGAGTTTAATGCACGTGACATATTATTTTGAACATTAATTTTATAAAACTCGTGGATTTTATAGCATTTTTTATTACAAATTTCGAGGTAATCTTACATCAGTTAGCACGTTGTATACTTTTTGGCAGCAGGATTAGGATTACAAATAACATAACGATTTTTTCGAGGAAATTGTACATTCGGGAAAATAGTTCATTTGGGAAAACATCATTCGGGAAAATTGCATTCGGGAAAATGGTTTTCGGGGAAATGTCCAACAATTCCATGTTATTTTGTCCGACTTTTCCCCGAAACCCATTTCCCCGAATGCAAATTCCCCGAATGACGTTTCCCCGACTTACTTCTCCAAAATATATTTTCCCGAATGTACCATTTCCCCGAAAAAATCGAAATGCACTCTTCATATTAATGATTATGCTGCCATAAAGTGTTCAACGTGTTAACTGGTGTATGTTTAGATTAAAATTTGTTTAATTTGCTATAAAAGTCATGTGTAAAAAACAACTGATGTTCAATAAGTATGTGCCACGTGCATTAAACTCAAAACAACGTTCTTATGATAGTCTACCATGAAAAAAAAGCATACGATAAGCGGGGCCCAGATAGCCGTAGCGGTAAACGCGCAGCTATACAGCATGACCATGCTGAGGGTCGTGGGTTCGAATCCCACCGGTCGAGGATCTTTTCGGGTTGGAAATTTTCTCGACTTCCCAGGGCATAGAGTATCTTCGTACCTGCCACACGATATACACATGCAAAAATGGTCATTGGCATAGTAAGCTCTCAGTGAATAACTGTGGAAGTGCTCATAAGAACACTAAGCTGAGAAGCAGGCTCTGTCCTAGTGGGGACGTAACGCCAGAAAGAAGAAGAAGAAGCGGTATGATTGGCATATCAATTTTTGGCTTATGGACATATGTCCGAGTTTTGTCTTCTTCGAATAATAGGCTATTCTTTTAAGTTTACTGTTCCAATAATTATTGACACTAAGCTGATAAAATTTCAATTATTTGTTTCCCTTTTTCGACAATAGGTCGTTCTTTTAAGGTGAAGATAAATCGAAGCCAAACCTCAAATTTTCAAGAGCACGGATCTGGAGAACCAAACATCCGTTTGAGCTGAAAACTTAATCGATTGGTCACTCGTTGGTGGTGACCAATCGATTAAGTTTGCAGCTAAAACGGGTGTTCGGTTCTCCAGATCCATGCTCTTGAAAATTTGAGGTTTGGCTTCGATTCATCGTCACCTTAAACTTATTTTGCAAAGATATTTTATGCGATATTTCCATTAGGCCAAAGGTATTTTTGTTTTCATAATATTTAGTTTGGTATAAAGGACTATAACTACAGTAGCGTGGCTACGGTATACTACGTAGATTGGATTCTTGCTATATTCATATTTTTTTCTTTGATACTATTATCGAGAATGCTTTCAGGAATAAGGCATGGGAGTTAATCTTTATCTTATCTGAAACAAGATTACCAAAACCATGAATATTGCTATTAACGGCAACGCCCATCTTTGCCGCAACCTGGGATAGGGGAAGGAAATGTTGATGTAGCACTTACCTAATAAGAGGTCACCGAATCAGCGACGCCCTCATAAGTAATAAGAAGTTGGGGGCTGGGAAAGGTATTAGGTCTAGATTCGCCTGAACAACTGGCGATGGACCCAGGGTATCAGTTTTTGATGAAAAAAAAAAATAAAATAGAAAATAAAGTAGTTATACAGTAAGTCCATTAAGTTTAACTTAGTTAGTTATGCTAGAGATAGAATCTGTTAAATATTGTCCTGCATAATTGAACGTTCAGAGTCTTCCTTCTTGATACTTTCTAAACCATGGTTGTTTATTAGTTTTCTGAGAATCAATATCAGTTTAACAGATAAATATCTCCTTATGTTTTGGTCACAACCAATTCTGATAAACGTCATTTAGGAGCATGACAGTAATGAGTATAATGCTTATAATTACTACTGATAAAGCAAAGAATTCTATTTAATAAATGTGTTTATTTTGAGCAAAATAAAGCTTTAAAAATGTTGGACCAATCCATTTGAATCTGTGACAATCCCTTTAAAATTTGAACTTGAAAGAATAGCATGTAATTACAAAAAGAAAAAAATATTTATGAGCTGTATTATTTTACCTATCATTTTCAAGGATAAAAACTAAGAATCTCTAGTGACAAACAACACAGTATTTGTACGTGATAACGAT
Organism: Aedes aegypti; assembly: GCF_002204515.2. Taxonomy (NCBI): domain Eukaryota; kingdom Metazoa; phylum Arthropoda; class Insecta; order Diptera; family Culicidae; genus Aedes; species Aedes aegypti. The sequence continues at coordinate 246,916,174 of NC_035109.1, forward strand.
AATGACTGCTGTTTAATGTCATCATTAGATGTCGTAAAGCATCATACACACCGCTTCCTATTTTAATTAGATTATCTTTCTAATGGCTCGCTAACGCTCGGATCGTATTTTTGTGTAAAAACATAATTTATTTACGTACTCTTCGTGGTTGGTTTACCCATCCAAGCGACAGATTTTTTCATTAGGTTGCTTCCGAGCCAGCCGTATCTCCGTTCGATTTATTTTCTCAGATGCACCAATCTGGAACATGGCTCGAGACGGTCCCCATACCTTCTTAGGGCATACCTAACGTTATTGCCATTATCATCACTATGCGCCTTTCTTCACCGTTCCCGTTCGGAACGAACAACTGCTTTCGGTTCCGATTTTCGAGACCATTCCATTCAATTTGAGCTGCTGCCATTAGCCAACGTGATCCTGGATGTCCGGAGGCCATTTCGTTTTGTTTCTTCCGGGTTTTCCGCTCGTTTGGTCCAAGTACCAAAGCTTGCAGAAGCAGACGACGATGCAACACATTTCCTCCCACTCGTATGGACCTCCCAAAATGACCTTTAGCCCCCCAGGTTGGATTTTCCGGAGCAGATGGCAAGGCTCACTTTGTCGTCCTCCATTTCGATAGTCCGGGCTCGGAGAATTCTTTTGCAGATAAAGCTGGTAGAATTTAGTTTTTCTTTTTGGTTGCTGGAATGCTGCATACAAAATGTATGTGTACCATCAAAAAATGGCTTCAGGCTCGGTAGCAACAGCATGACAAATAAAATTGAAGAATGCTAAAGAATGAAAATAGTCTTATGTTCGTGTTTCACGTTATTCTTGAAATGTTACAGTACAAAACAGTTATACTTTTATGATGATATCTCTACGATCTTCTTCTTCTTGGCATTACGTCCTCACTGGGACAGAGCCTGATTCTCAGCTTAGTGTTCTTATGAGCACTTCCACAGTTATTAATTGAGACTTTATTTGTCAAAGTTGCCATTTTCACATTCGTATATCATGTGGTAGGTACGATGATACTCTATGCCCAGGAAAGTCAAGGAAATTTCCATTACGAAAAGATCCTGGACCGACCGGGAATCGAACCCAGATACCTTCAACATGGCTTTGGGTAGTAGCCGTGGACTCTAACCACCCGGCTAAGGAATAATACTAATAAAGAATTGAAAAAAAAAACTGTAACAATGGAGCCCCTGATAAAAAAAATCTAAGTGCACCGAAGCGTTGGACGAAATAAACAGCTTTGTCAGGAGAAAAAAGCCAATTCCACAATATCAAGAAACTGCAGATGAAGCATCAACGAAGTAAAATAGGTCGAAAGGACAAAAGATCGAAAATGATTTGCTTGGTGGTCTGAATATTAATTTCAGTTTTTACATTTCAACATTTGTATATTTTAGTATTTTCGAATATTGCTTCTAGATAAGGAGATAATTAGTATTTATTAGTATTTTATAAAATATTAATTTGAAATGGCAGATTTCTTTCGATTGAATGGTATGGGTATTTACAAAATATTACAAATATACTAAACCGACAATAAAGTGTGTGCCAGTCTTTCGTCATACCTGCAGCAAATGCTTACATTCGTTGGACACAACGGCTGGCTTTTTCAGAATCTGCCACTTGATTTTCCAACGAAGTTTTCCTTGTCATCTATCTGGATCACCAACCAGAATGAACCAAATTGCTACTTCCACCGTTCATGGATCCTAGATGGAACGAGAGAATTCAAACTGCCACGGATGGCGACAAAGACCATGGTGATGATGACGACAATGATGCTGATGGAAAAAAGTAACTAGAACTTTTTTCCGCGCCGTTCATATCGAAATGAAATTGAACTTTTTTGTCTGATCCAAGGTGCTCTTTGGTTTCTATGTAAGTAGATTTATTTTTTGCGGAAAATTCGAAAAGTTGTTCAATTTTGCTCTGCAGTCCAAGTGGCAGCGGTTGCACCGACATAAGAAGCCATTTTGTTCGAGAACATAATTGTGCTCAGGGCGTGAGACTGACTGACATCAACTACTGCACTAGGTATCTCCAATTTTGCCAACCAAGCGATAAAAACTTATTCTGGACCGTTGAGCTGACACCGCCACCATATGCAGCGCTGCATGTCCATACCAAATGGCACTATTTTGGGAGTACTGTTTTGATGTAATTGAAAAAGTAATATCTATAACAATGCTACGGCAACGAGTGGCCCTAGTGTGTTTCCCTAGAAAAGTTGTAATCCTGCTGTTGTGAAAAATGGTTGATGAGGTGACACGTTACACGACAACGCTCAAAGGTAGATGCACTAGTTATGACTTTGCTTCAATTGTTGCCATTGTAGGTGAGGCGTCAATTTCAGACTAACATGGGAAAAGGGTGGAACAGCCTCTGCAACTTTTACAAATTGTGTTCTCCATCAATGGCACAGATTTACTAAAATAACTTAAAGTTGGATTAATTGTAACAGGGAAACTTACGTATTCTCGGTACTCTAAGCTGCTGAACTTTTTTAAAATGCAATTATTCATAATATAAAGTACAAAAAACAGCAAGAGTCACTGGAAATACAATTGAGCACTTTTTATTTGATGAATATTATACACAAAAGAACATATTATTCTCAAAATCTACGGTATTTCCTAACCAAAGTCACGAGGCACTTGTTCTTTTATCGGCAATGCAATTACTATTGTCGGCAACTAAAATGTTCTCTGCGGCAATCCAAAACTGTAAAAACTAGTTTAAGTATTGGTAATTTTTCGTATTTGTTGACAACCGCAGGCTACTGTGCGTCGTCTACTAATTACTCTTCGAATATGGTTCGATCAACTCATTCGAATCAAAATCTCAGCTTTGCCAGTAAAATTTTTTTACGTTCGTATTATTCTCAGTGTATGCGAAAATCAGAATAGACCCTTTGTAAATCCATTCACTTATGATTTGACATATATACATCATCCTCTGATTGCTTGTAGAACAACTTTAATTTACCCTATATCCAAAAATAGCAGTTTTTAGCAAAATTGACCGAAAACGAACAATTTTTATGCCTTTTTCCGCACGGTCAGAATCCTTGAAGGTTGACTGCATGTTTGCTCATTTACTCGGCATTTCGTTTGGAATGAACCTCATCATAAATCAATCCTAACACTAATTCATATAAGAAATGGAACACAAACTATGTCACGCTACATTTCGACTTTTTTGACCACCTCTCCCCCCTTGGAGCGTGACATGATTTGTGTACGACCCCTAAGACGTGCATTAATTACTTGATTGATACGTGAGATTGACAATTTTAAACCCCTCATATTGATTTTTTGTGTACAAATTTTGAATTATTTGTATAAGACGCATATAGCTCTATCCCTCACTTCCGATAAAGCAGGAAGTATTATGTGAAAGGCACCTCATTGTTTGATTCTCATATCGGCTTACACCAAAAAATCGTAGGAAAGCCAAATCTGTTAAATCAGATGACGGACTCCATGCAGTGAGGTGTGAATTTTTCCACGGCTTTGGATTGTTGTTTCTACAAAGGACGAAAGAGACGCAATTTCCCAATGGCCCGAGCGTGACTGTACTAAATTTCAATTATGTGGTGCGATTGTGCATTATAATAAAAATTTGCTTATGAATATTTATTGGGCTGCTTTATATTGCGCTTAATGAAGGTCGTCAGCATAATGGAATGTAAAAGCTCAATCAATTAGGTTGCTGGGACAAAGTTCTTTGCTCTATTGCTAGTTTTGCTTCATGGTATTACATTAGTGGGTCTAACGTTTCTTTTTGAGATTTCTAGCTCAGTTTGAAACAAAATTTGTTTAAATATCATTTAATGATATGACTGTAATGGAAATATTAGAAATCAATTGAGATTTGGAAAAGTTTTAACTATTTGTTGTTTTTTTTTCTTGGGAAAATTGTATTTTTTTATCTCAGCAATTAAAATAAAATTAAATTTCCATTTTCAATGTAATTTTTATTAGTAATGGATTTTTTCTTATTCCTAAGGGCATAGAATGCAAAAATAGTTAATTGCTAAAGAAAATTCACAGTTATTAACTGCGGAAGTGATCTTACTTACTTTACTTACTTACTTTTGCTGGCTCTACGTCCTTCAAGACATGACCTGCGCCATAATGTTACGCCAACTAACTCGGTCCATGGCTGCTAACCTCCAATTCCTCGATCGCCCCACACTTCCAAGATCCTGCTCCACTTGGTCAAACCACCTAGCTCGTTGCGCTCCCCTTCGTCTTGTACCGGCCGGATTTGAGTTGAACACCATTTTTGCGGGATTGTTGTCCGGCATTCTCACAACGTGTCCCGCCCATCGTACCCTTCCAGCTTTGGCGACTTTCGTGATACTGGGTTCACCGTAGAGTTGCGCAAGCTCGTGGTTCATTCTTCTCCTCCATACGCCGTTCTCACATACTCCGCCGAAGATCGTCCTAAGCACACGTCGTTCAAAAACTCCTAGCGCTTGCAGGTCCTCTTCGAGCATTGTCCACGTCTCATGCCCGTAGAGGACTACCGGTCTTATTAGCGTCTTGTACAAAGGAAGTGATCTTAGGAACACTATTGAAAAACCGGTTCAGTTCCAGTTGGGGCTCAATGCCAGAAAGAAGAAGAACAAAAACAATGCCACAAAAAATATGAACCGAAAAAAACTTACCGAGCGTCGATTACTGGACCTTGGCAATCAAAATTCGACACATTATCGCTACATCAGTAAATGATGCTTAGAGTAGGAGTGATTTTTTTACAATATAAATCTCGCGTTGAGTATCATACAGGCGTATCTGCAGTGATCGATTTCTCTTCGTCGATTTTCTCTTTGCATTATTACACGAAATTCAATCGGTTTTCGAAACATTTTATGATGCAGTATTATGAAGGATGATGATAGTTTCTACGGAGTCAAAAATAGCGGTTGAAAACATTCGCCCGGCCAAGCAATTAGCTAAAGAGAAAATTGATGAAGAGAAATCGACCACTGCAGTTACGCCCTTATGATACTGAACGCGAGAAATGATAGCTTTCCGTGAAATTATATAAAATTTGTATTATTTATTCAATATTTTTTTGGTGCTTGAGATAAAAATGTGTTCCGTAGTGTTATCATTTCTCATATTGTGCGATGCTGATTATTGACGAATGCATATATGATTTTGCATGCACTGCATATTCTTATACGATACGTGTTTCACTGAGGTCAAATTTCGAGCATCCTGAACAACCAATTATATAATTCACTATTCATTCCAGGCGAAATAGACCGTGTGAAATGTTCTACTTTTGCTTGCTCTCAAGGCAGCTATTCGATTTCATCAATTTCAGTTTAAGTCATGCATATTTTATTCTGGCAAAGTCAAAAACATCGCTTCAGAGTGAAAAAGTAGGTATGTACCGCTAAAATCTTCAGGTAAAGTTCTCACGATAGGGCGATGTGGTATTATATCTATGGAAAAGCTCTATCGCATTTGAACTGGCGAGACCTGCCTTGCATGACTGCATTCACCTTCGCTCGGTTCATATTGATGCGCCTTCTGGTATACGTGGCTATGTAAACTTTGGTTCTATCGGTGGCCGAGTGGATTGGCTTTAACGTATCCTTTGCTTCCAAGCGCACACAAAACCCTATAATGCAGTGTTTCCCAAGCTGTGGGTCGTGATGCATTGGTAGTCTTAAGCCACTGTCAGGGGTGGTGATTTTTTATTTCAATTAACTTTCCTACAATTTCGAATGCTTTTAAGAAATATGTCAAATTTTTACAATAATTCTTCGGCAAAGTTTTTGATTGCTACGTGAGTTAAAAGAGATATAACTAGCTTAGCTTAGCTTAGCTTAGCTTAGACTGACTACACATATCAATGGTTGCTATTCCGTGATTAACCGAAGTCAGTGAAAATGCACAAAGAATCAACTAGAAGTTCAGCTGGGATTGGCCATAATCTTCTTCAGTGTGCATAATTCAGTGCCTCTATTTATACAAGGTCAATAACGGCGCCGGCCACGTCCTTGCAGTCAGGTGGGATTGAGGGAAGGAATGTTAGTGTGTAGCCTTTGCTATTTGGAGACCGTGTTTGCCTCTGCATCTCCACAAAGGTTACTGGGAGGGATGTTTGTTAATGGGGAGGATCGTTGGGTCAAAGGATTCACTTTGATAAGCGATTAGACCATGATAAACAATGATTTGTGAGATATATACATGCTTATACGTAAATATAATTGTTCATATGATTTCTATGTAGAGGAAAATTATGCCGACACTTGAGGTGACGAACCATTCAAAGTTTGTTGAACAAATACCTAAATGTAACATTCCTACAGCTGTCAGTACGAAAGCATGTGTTATTATATTTGACTCATTTGAAAAGAAACAAAAAACTCGATTGGTTGGGACATCATAGAACACTCTTATTCTTATGCCGACACTTACAGTGGCGAACCATCCAAAGTTTGTTGAATAAAGTGAACCTTTCGCAAGTCTACACTTGTAGTGTCGAACCATTCAAAGTTTTTTTTAATTACAAAAATAAAGCTATATAAGGGGTGTTCTGAAAAAAAAATGTTAAACATAAATAAATCATGAATCAGAGTTTGTGACGACACTCACAGTGACGAACCATCCATAGTTTGTTGAAACATCATATTTACATCCCACCATTGTAACGATTAAATGTGCAGTCATACATATTTTATAGATTAGAAATAGTAGCATGAAACGAGCTCACCAATTGATCCGTTATCCTTGACTGAGCAGCCACAATCCACTTTCAGCTTCACTCGTTTGCTCGGCTAGCACTCAGAAAAAAAATAGGCGCGCGACCCGAAAAAAAATCACGGACGACAGCTCGGGCTTTCTTGACGCACTGCCCAGGAGCAAGCTTTTTAACTTACTCCAACCGAACTCCCCGATCACGCCACTTTTTCACTTACGAGATCGACGCGCGACATGTTTGATCCTGCCCTCGTCGCTCGCTCCGGCAAAAGCAAGCGTCAAGGTCGAAAGATCAAACAGAACTCTAGGTAAGTTAAAAGAGATATAACTAGGAAAACAAATTATTTGGATTAAAATAAAACTATCCGCAAAATCGGTATATTTCACCGAAACAATTGATCTTGCTTTCTCTAAGGGACACGTTTTAATGGATTAACCCCTCTACCGGCAGCTTCTTTTTTTACCGCAAGAAAAAAAATCAAATCGCGATAACTTTTTTGTTTTTCGGTATTTTTGCACCATTTTTTTACAAGTTCTCAAAAAACTCTTCTTGTTTGAGGATCCGTGTCGATATAGATGATTGGTGATCTGGTTTTAAAGATATTCCAATGTTCCTTGGGGGACCGACATTTTCCATACAAAATGTCTTAGGCGGCCATTTTGTTTTACGTCAACTTATCGAAAAAGTAAAATGTGGGCTATACAATGCTATGTAATAAGGAGCTACTCTGAAAAAATCATACAAATTGGTTAAGAATTCTTAGAGATATCTGAAAATTACGATATGAGGTTTTTTGAAGTTTTCAAGATTTTTATTTGGTCAGCTTGTACCAGCAACATAAATGCTCATTACTCAAAGACGGCTGCTCCAAATTGCTTCATATTTTCACAACATACTCTCATTAATGTATTGTTCCAAAGAGTGAACATCTGAATACGTTAAAAAATCTGTAGCCTAAGATATATATGTGGGTTATGATTAAGCGTCGGTCCCCCAAGGAATTTCGGAATATCTCTGAATCCAGATGACCAATGATCAATATCGACACGGATCCTCAAACTAGAAGAGTTTTTTGAGAACTTGTGAAAAAATAGTGCGAAAATACCGAGAAACAAAAAAGTTATCGCGATTCGAATTTTTTTCCTGCGGTAAAAAATGATGCTGCCGGTAGAGGGTCTAACTTTGAACTCACAGGAAACTTCATGGTACTTATCGTATTCGTTCTCTACAATCCATGCAAACATTTTGATCCAGTCTTAGTCATTGTGTTGGGGTTTGTAATCGCTCTGCCGATGGACAAAAATAAATTATGATCAAAGTGGTTTTAAGGTTCATTGAAAACATGTAAGCGTTGAAAAAAAATATGTCAAATACAGTTTCCATGTCACCTCCGTCAGTAATAATTATTGGACCCCAGCAAACCCCAGCATAGCCATCAGACGCATCCAGAAAATGCTTTCAAACTATTAGCAATGATACTTTTTCCGTCCTGCTGAAAATTCTCCTTCTCGTGTATTAGTTTCAACACTTGAGTCATTACTGATTATACTTTTTTAACTTCAAATTTCAGGAAAGGACTTCCTCACGATTTGCACAGCCAGTCGAAAGAAAACGAATATGGCGGATTTGACATTTTATGTTGCTATGTTGCCGAAGTCGGTAATGCAGCGCTTTTTTACCGAAAATTCAGCTTTACGTTTCACTGACATTAGTGCTTCGACTGATTTACTGATTTGGCAGTTAAAGTATTTACCGTGTTCGTTCAATCATAATAGAATTACTTACACTCGACATTTTTCTTTTCATTCTCCGGTAAACATGCTGTTTATTGTTTATTTTATTTGATCACCGATTCAATTCGATAGGAATAATAACCGATCTCAGGAAGTCTGTTCAAGTGTGTAGGTTCACAATACAAATGATATGAATTTGGTTTATCAGAAAACGTTAGTTTTTCTGAAGACGAGACAGCCATCGGTGTTTGATATGTTTCTCTTGATAGTCAAAATAATACTTGAAGAATTTACAATTTATGTTTAAATAATTGCAGAATTATTGTGAAAATGTACCGTCGTGCGGGATGACTTTTGGCCACTATTTTAACAACAATACAATATTAGAATAATGAAAACAATATGGCAATCTGCAATATAACCTCATAAATAGCCAGTAGATGGCCATAGACTTGTTTTTGGCGTTCATACTGGCCATGAGATGCATCGAAAAGGGCGGTCAAAATCACCCCCTAGGCCCAATGTCACTCCGCACGGCGGTATCAAAGAATTCCTCAACAAATTGTCAAAGTAATACAAAAAAATCTCCAAAATATAAATTCTTGCATTAGAGCGGTTCCACAGAAAATGACGACTTTTTACCCAAATTTCATTTTTATATATTTTTATTTGGATGAAATTTTGCACATGCTTTCTTTATGCCCAAAAATGCCTTTTTGCACCATCGGCTCGCCATTTTGACTCTAGCCTTACTTTTGAGAAGGGCCTAAGAAAAAAATCCTTAATAATTTTCAAAAAATTTTAACTTAGAAACGGTTTGTCCGATCAGTTTGGTGCCTTCCGCAAAGTTTTAGGTTATTGTTGGGACTATCTGGAAAAAAATATACACTGTAAAAAAAATGTTGTAATTTTTTATATATCGAAGATAAAGCTTAAAAATCAATTTTCTCAAAAATCGTATTTTTTTATATGTTAAAGTAGACTAAAAATGAAGTCTTTTGCACAGTGGGTCAAGATGGAGAAATCATGGACAAAAAAGTTATGATTTTTTGAAAAAATGTGAAATTTTGAAAATGGTCATAATAAACTTTTTAAATATTTTAAAACTCAAAACATACAGTGTATATTTTTTCCAGATAGTCACAACAATAACCTAAAACTTTGCGGAAGACACCAAACTGATCGGACAAACCGTTTCTAAGTTTTATTATAATGACCGAAAATTGAAAATTATATCATAATTTTGTATTAAAATCGCTGTATCTTTAAAATGGTAAAAGTTAGCCTGATTTTTTTGTATACTTTTTTTGTTGTAAATTTTGCGTACTTTCATAAAATCGAGTTGAAAAATATTTAAAAAGTTTATTATGACCATTTTCAAAAATTCACCTACAGTAATACCTCGTTATAACGTAATTCGATTTTTATTTTCGTTACGTTATATCGAGGTTACGTTATATCGAAGCAACATATTTTGTTTTCTAAATTTCGTTCAGCATGTATTGTTTGATAAGATAATGGGTCTTAAATTGAAATTATTGAACTAGTAGGCATTTTCAGTTTATCTTCCATATTTTTCAATATATTTCCGTATTAAAATTTTTAATATATTTTTTTAATTCGAGCTGTCCAAGAACATTTCTTACAGGCACTTATGGAATTTCAAGATTTTTTTAAGGAGCTCGTGGTAAAAGAATTCTTTGAAAAACATTTTTTAGAATTAATGAATTAATGAGAATTAGTGAATAAATCACTAAAAACTCCATTAAAACAAGAATTATTTTTGAGGAATTTTCTTTGCAAAAGTTTCTGAACGAATACATGGTGGAATTAACGGCAGTATCCTAGGGGCTCATTCGAAAATTTCATAACGCTGGAAGGGTGGGTGGGTATCCCAGGGATGTTACAGCTTATACAAAATTCGGAAAACATTCAAACAAAATGCGTTACGAGGGGGTGGGTGAGTATTTTCTGCTCAGTTTTAAGACGAATCCCTGAATATATTTGTGTAATAAAAAAATCATAGAACAATTTATAGACTTATTGAGAATTCTCTTAAGAAGTCCCTGATGGAATCAATGAAGGATTTCCTCTCACATAGAATCCTTGAAGAAACTTAAGTAGTACATAGAATGGTTTCTGCATAAATATTTGGAGCAACTTCTGCAGAAAATCATAATAAAATTGCTGAAGAAACGCCTAGAAAATTATTTTTCAGGTTTTTGAATGAATGTCTGTATGATTTTTTGGAATAATTCGTGAAGCATTCCAAGAATTATAACTAGATTGTCCTCTAGAAGGGCGGGTAGAAGAATTCATGAAAAAGTGCTGGAATATTGTATGAATCTCTAGACTTCAGAAAAATATAAGGTATCATATGCGGAATGATTTAAGAATTCATAGTTGAGTCCACTTTATGTCCTGGAGAAATTACTTGGTGAAATTTTTGTGCAAAGACACAGTAGAATGCATAGATATATTTACAAAAAAAATTGGTGAAATTCAAAATAGTTGAATTTTAATTTCAAAGAATCCGGAAACAGTTCTTGGACAAAACAGTTCTTGGAAACAGTTTTTGGACAAATTCCGGAGAAATTCCTGAAGGAATACCTGATGCAACTGAATGCGATATTTTCGATGAAATTCCTCAAGGAATTCTAAAGACAGGAATCCGTTGTCAACATTGATTAAATGTGCCTAGAAACTCTTAGAAGAATTTCTGAAATCACTTAAAAAGATTCGGTGGAATCCCTGGCATCATTTATGAAGAAAATCTGAGAAGTTTTTAAATATGAATATCTAGAAGGTTAACTAGCGTAATTTCTGGAATATGCGTGTCGGAATTTTTAAAAGAATATGTTTTATGTTTTTTAATTGAATACCAAGAAAATTTGAAGGGGCCCATGAAGAAATTATTGGCGGAATCTCTGGCGGCATTTTCAGAATGATTGTAGTTGAAATCCGTGGAGATATTTCAGGAGAAACATCAAATTCTTGGAGAAACCATTTGAAAGATATCTGTAAGAATTCCTAAAGCAATTGCTCAATATTTCCTTAAGCATTTTCAAGAAAAAAATGTGTATCAAATATACGTTAAATGGATAGGCGATGGTTCCAGTGGGAGCGTAAATGAAACAAAAATAAAGATGAATGATATATACAAATATACAGCAATGACAAAATGTTGGTTTTAACATTAGCTTATAGCTCACTCGATATCGATTTTTTTAATGTATTCAGTAATAATTAACGCTTGCATTGCATTGATTCAGTATTGGTTGGTGTTTGAATCTTGAAAAATATTTATTGCCGTTCATAAACCATGTTTTTAATAAAAATTGGAAAAATAAATGGGAGCCAAAAAAAAGTTACATTATATCGAGGTAAAAATTACGTTATATCGAGTTACGTTATAAAGAGGTTACGTTATATCGAGGTTACGTTATATCGAGGTATGACTGTATTTTCAAAAAATCATAACTTTTTTGTCCATGATTTCTCCATCTTGACCCACTGTGCAAAAGACTCAATTTTTTGTCTACTTTAAAACATAAAAAAATAAAAAAAAATCAAAAAAACGATTTTTGTGAAAATGGATTTTTAAGCTTTATTTTCGAAATAAAAAAAAAAATGCAATTTTTTTTACTGTGTGTCATTTTTCCAGATAGTTCCAACAATAACCTAAAACTTTGCGCAAGACACCAAACTGATAAGACAAATAGTTTCTGAGTTTTAATTTTTTGAAAATTGTTAAGGCTTTTTTTCTTAGGGCCTTCTCAAAAGTAACGCTAGGGTAAAAATGGCGAACCGATGATGCAAATAGGCATTTTTGGGTATAAATAAAGCATATGCCAAATTTCAGCCAACAAAAATACTATTACAGTGAAACCTTCATGAGTCGATATTAAAGGGACCATCGACTCATGGAAATATCGAGTCATGGAACAGCAATCCTTTGGAACGCTGCTTCTAGGGACCATCATAGTAACCATGAAATTTTGTTTTTAGTATGGTTCCATGAGTCGATATCGAGTCATGGAACATCGACTCATGGAGGTATCACTGTATGCCTAATGGCTATTATATCAAATGACATTATGCCAAAAAGCAATCTGCCAAATGGGTTTATGCCAACTGGGTTAGAGCCGTCAGGTGATAAAAATCCGTATTTGAGAAAAAACGAGTTTGAAGTGTTTTCAGCAATTTTTCGTTCCATAGTAATTGTATGGATCCAAAAAAAGCAAGCCAATCTTCTGTGAATTATGGAATATTATGAATTGAACAGAAAAATCACCTAGAAGCCGTTTGAAAGCTAGGGACCAGTGGAGTTTTTTTAGTACTCTCAACTAAAAAAAATCCAAAATGCCACTTACACTCCTTTGTGTTTGGACCCCTTAATTATTTTCTAAGAAATCCGGAGGATTCAAAGATTTCCAATATATATTTCAAGTATTTTCCAACAAGTTTCAAACAGTGAAGTTTGTATTGAAATATTCTGCAATAATCGATTCCAAAACAAACGATGCCGATGTGATTTATGGCAAGTTATTCTTTATCCTATTAGAAGAATTTTCAACAACTTTTTTTTTCAAATATTTTTGCAAGCTGATAGATTCTTCTCAAAGGTAAACGATACTCCAATAATTCTTCAAATTTCCAACATGGCATAACTTTATACCTACTATTGAAAATGTTAATTAAGTTTAAACAGATATTATGATTATCACATATTTGATGAATGTTTATCTATTTTTTGATGTTATTGGGGAAAGATTGTGAAATATTGAAGCATTTATAAGCTTGAAAGCCTTAACTTTGTGCTAGGGGTCGCCCGTTCACCCGTATAGGCCTGAATGAAAGAAAAATAACTTACAATTATCACCGCTCAGCGAAAACTTAACAGATTACAATATTATTTACAATTACAATAATTGGACAGTATATTCGTACACATATCTAGTATCTAAAAGTGGTCAAAGGAACTCGGGGATGTTACTGTGGCTGGAGTTATTCCGGTGGATTACTGGGTCAAGTCGGATAAAAGTTTGTTTTGCTTTTGCGCCCGTGGCGGCAGGCAAATTTTTAGTCACAAATAGTTTCCGGAATCGGTTATAATGTGGCCACTTTATCAAAAAATTAAAAAAAAAGTATTAGTGTTAAATTCAATAACCACGTTTCCTGCATATGATTAATTCTTCAAATGACCATTTTCAAGTCCCCGGAACGCCTTAAATTTACTATAAAGTGGTCAATTTGTATCTAAATATCTGTGCCAAGCTTATGGAAACACATTTTTGTGAATTCTTATGTTTCATCTCTACTTTTTAAGTGTTTAAGTGAACAGCTTAGTATCCATCCAATCTATGGACGGTTCTTTCAAGCATTAAGTTCGAGTGGCCACTTCTGGTACATTCTAAACGGGTTTGCAAATAAATAAAGATAACTTGGTATGTCCCAAAAATAGTCCATTTTTACCCGATCTGACCCATAACCTGACCGGAATAACTACTTCTACAGAAACATTCACGACTTCCTATGGTCATTTATAGAAACTAGATATGTGTACGAGTAATTTGAATCTGTTAAGTACACCTATACCAGGCCTATACAGGTTAAGGCGAAGTAGGCCGTCATTAGCTTTTGTACGCGTCGTTGATGATTGTTGCTAGTTTATCTCACGATTTCGAATTAAAGAAAATCAGTTGGTATTGCACTGACACAGCTGAAAAAGTATCAGCATACTTTATGCATGTAGGCGCGTACAGTGATACTTTTTCAAGTTAATATAAACTATCAAGACTGAGTTTTAAAACTTTGAAATGCAAGCTGAAAAGTCATCATTGTTGCCAAAACGAATGACGGGCTACTTAGCCTTAAGTGCGTTTTGCTAAAATTGAACATTTTCGCCCTCTTCCTCGCTATGTTACACTTTTTGTATGAAACTTTCAAAAAAAATGTTTGGATCGTCACACATAGTTAAACACATATTATCCTATGTATTTCCCTGGTGGGTCACAAGAAATAAAACTAACGGCTTGGTGATTCCGTGCATCTGATAAGATTGGGAACCTATGCTACAATGCATCCAACGCTATCTGGAATCCTAACGTGTTCAAGAAACGACGCAAATGTATTCACGTGGAGTTTGATACAACAACGACGCTAGAGGACGATGATGAGCATAAAAGTGCGCTGCATGCAGTGTGTGCATCCGATCGTATGAAACGAACTACAACGGCACTATAGAATGGGACGCTTTGTGGTGGGTAGAACCATCTCTCGTTGGCGCAAAGGTTCCGTTCACGCTGGAAGTCGTTAGAGTATTGCATAAATGAACGATAACCAGAGGGTAAATTAAGAGGAAGTTTATTATATTCACACTTTCCCGTTGGATGGGAAAAATTTTCCCGCAATGTTGACTCGTTATCCGGTTATGCTATGGAGGATGTGTTGGCACCGACTCTGAAATGGATTGGGTAGTACAACCGCAGATTTGTAATTTAGATTTAGGTAATGATTCTATTAAACTCAAAATACCCAATGCTCTAGAATCATTCTAGGATTGTTAAAAGTTCATTTAGACACACACATATATATATATATATATATATATATATATATATATATATATATATATATATATATATATATATATATATATATATATATATATATATATATATATATATATATATATATATATGTGTATATATATATATATATATATATATATATATATATATATATATATATATATATATATATATATATATATATATATATATATATATATATATATATATATATATATATATATATATATATATATATATATATATATATATATATATATATATATATATATATATATATATATATATATATATATATATATATATTAGAGTGGTTCAAAAAATCGTTTTTGCTCCACACCGCTCATTCGATCCTAGATCAAATTCTGAGTATCCTCCCAAAATTTGAGCTCATTCAGATGACAACTGAGACTGCACAAGCCCTTTGAAGTATATATGGGAATTACTATGGGAAAAGCAAGCAGTTCATTCAATCGGTCATAGTATTTGCCCATGTGCTCTTGGGGATTAGAACTACGTTGATACTGTGAGATACAATAGTCAGCTACAACTTTGCCGAAGACCGTTCTTAAATCGGACGCCCCAGTAATTAGTTATTGATTTTTGAATGAGTTGTAAAACTTTGGCTATAATTATTGGGCTGTTCTGCGGGCATCACTGGATATATGCAGTAAAACATAGTAGCCATGATTTGTGCGTGCTATCTTTCGCGCCAGGTGCAGCAATGTTGCCTGTTCAGAAGTTAAATGAGCACTGCTGAAGAATTTGTGACTGGATATAAATCAATAACTAATTACTGAGGCGTCCGATTTGAAAACGGTCTTCGGCAAAGTTGTAGCTGATGAATGTATCTCACAGTATCATCGTAGCTCTAATCCCCAAGAGCACATGGGCAAACACTATGACCGATTGAATGAATTGCTTGCTTTTCCCATAGTAATTCCCATATAAACTTCAAAGCACTTGTGCAGTCTCAGTTTTCATCCAAATGAGTTCAAATTTTGGGAGGCCACTCAGAATTTGATCTAGAATCGAATCGAATGAGCGGTGTGGAGCAAAAACGATTTTTTGAACCACTCTAATATATATATATATATATATATATATATATATATATATATATATATATATATATATATATATATATATATATATATATATATATATATATATATATATATATATATATATATATATATATATATATATATATATATATATATATATATATATATATATATATATATATATATATATATATATATATATATATATATATATATAAAAGAAACAGTGAATCAAATTAGATCATCAAAATAGACAAAAAAACAAACAACAAAGCAAGCTCGCTGACATCCGTTTGTCGCAACTGTTGCGGATAAGGACACAATCGAAAGCAAAATTGTCAACTGGTCGACTGGATTTGTATCCCGTAGTCCCAAATATACTCACCTAATTCTATTTTAGTTTTAATTTTACTTGGTAGCAATATTTCGTTTGCATGGTAAACCGAAAATGTTGCGATTCTGCGAAAATGAAAAATGCTCTGGGTTAAAAGCTCTGCAAATGACTAAAGTAGTCACGGGGCTGGTAGCTCTGATGTGGTTAAATGTGGTAGAACTGCGTTGGTTGATTGCTATCCGGTGTGAATTACCGGTGCAATATTATGCGGTGACAATGTGTGACCTTTTTGGCAGTGGTTGGTGGTTACATTTAGCCGTTATGACCGAACCGATGAATGATTGCACCCATTATAGTATTAGGTTTTTATTAAAAATGCGGTTTGGAATGTTGAAAAAGAATAAGGAGATTTGTTTTTGAACCGATGTGAATCTGAAACGGCGAAAATAAAAAAAATTTAACAAGTTGAAAGTGTGTCAATTAAAGTTGTCCATACATCACACATAAAGCAACTAAACAACTGGCGCAGTTTGTGTTATGGATTTAGTAAAACCGGCTGAAATAATAAACATACACAAAGCAGGCCCACCGGCTGGTTGGATGGCCTCATACGCCCAATCTACAAGAGGCACAGAGTGGAGTGTGCCAATTACAGAGGAATTAATTATCCTGCTGAATTCGGTGTACCGTAATCCGGGGTAACATTGAACATTTGTCTGAATGTTTCTTCAATACTTCGTTTGCAAATGCAAATATTTTTGAAACAAGTACTGCCACCCATAGCTCGAGACTATATACTGTATTTTGTTTATTGAAAGAATTAAGCATGTTAATAATAATGTTTTAGGCGATTTTTTGATTTAGTTGATATGGGGTAACATTAATCACCTATATGAACAACGTTCGATAGTACTTACTTACTTAAATCATGGCCCTGAAGCCGAATATGAAGGCCAAACGCGTACAAGTCATTTACTTTTTGAGTTACAGTCGACTCTCCACATCTCGATGTTCTACATCTCGATATCTCTCCCTATGTCAATGATTTCATAAGTCCCTTCAGTCTGCATACATTTTCACTCTCCATATCTCGATATCTCCATACCGTTTTGATTCATATTCCGATCACTTAAGGCCAACAGTGACTTCAAACGCATCTGATGGGCATAAATTGGCTGATATTTGTGTAAATTTTGATTTCTTCGCAAAGTCTAACTGTTAGCTGTTGGGTGTACCAATAATAATGTTGATTTAATTAGTTTAAGTATTGTTTTTACGTAAAATTATGGAACAACATTTTGATTCAAATGCCGAACAATGTGTTCATTCTGTCTCATATTTCGAACACCTTGATTCAAATTCCGAACAGCACGAATAAATAAATAATTTTGCAAATAAATTTATCTGAGCTCGTATTATAAAATAAAAATAATCGTGGTATAAAATAATCACTAATTGTTTAATGTAAAAATTTTACAAAATTAATCAAACTGCTAACGGCACAATATATGTAGTTGATTTTGAAGAGCTTTGCATGGTTTACTTTACAATTTTATGTTAAAACATAGCTTTCCGGATTTTGATTAAAAAGTGTCCGGTTTTATAGTCCTGATTTGCCTGATCGGAGAAAATCAATACAATTTCCTTTGAAAAGGGGGTTGCGGTTCTCACAAACTGGCTCTTAACAGCCTTTGCATTCCAAAACTCTTTAACGCATTTTGTAGATACCTAGGAGAGCTTCTTTTAAAACTAGAGCAAACCTTGGAAAAACTCCTGGAGAAAATGCTGGAGAACTCGCTGCAGGAATCCTTGTAGAGATTTTTCCAGAAAAATCCCTGGAAGAGTCTCTGGAGAAACTCGTGTAGGAATTTTTGGAGGATTTTCTAAATAAATTTCTGAAGTACTCCTGAAGGCATCCCTGGAAAAATCCCTGGGAATCTTCGAAGGTATCTCAGGATGAATTACTGTCAAGATTTTGTTGATGGAATTTCTAATGAAATCTCTGGAAAAACTCCTGAGCGTGAGCTTGCTTGAGCTTGATTGACCACCCGTGGCTGCTACTCCAGTATCGCCAGATCAGCTGCACTTACACAAGGAACCAAGCAGACGACTGCTTGGTATCAACAGACACCCTCAGTATATAAGTGCTGGTGATCTTCTATTTTTAGGCCACAGTGGTGCCTGCCACTTCAGAATGCTGACCAAAGAGGGGAAAGGGAAGGAGTTGATGATGCATTCAACTGGCTCCCACGATAGACCGTATATACCACTGCGTCTACGCCAGTTCATGCGGGAACGGTGAAGGGGTGGGGTAATTTTTATGGCAGAGGGGCTTGATTTTGGTTAGCAGACTGTCTATGTATCAGGCGTAAGGAAAGGCGTGCTATAATGATGAAAGAATGCAAGCGTAGGGAAACGGTTTATTTTTGTCCGTCTCGGTTTCTAGCAAATGCTATGAACTGTGATATATTAAGAGTGGTAGATAGAAGCAAATGAAAGATACAACTACTAACTACGTGGAAAAGGGCGGGTCTGGGATTGAACCCATGACCTTCTGCTTATGAAGCAGAAGCGGTAGCCATTAGACCACCAACCCCGTCTACCCTGGAAAAGCTCCTGAAGAGGTTTTTCTAGAGAAATCCGCGGAATATATGGGGAATTTTCTGGAGAAATCTCTGGAGGAATCCATTAGGAGATTTTTCAAAATGAATTTATGTAGAGATTTTACTGGAGAAATGTTTGTAGAGTTTTCACTAATGTAATCTCTGGAAAAATTCCTACATGAAAACATGGAAGAATCTCTGGAGGAATTCCAAGAGGAACACTTTAAGTTATCCCCGTTAGATTTTGTTGAGGCCAAGAACGAATTCTTGGAGAAATTCATGAGGAATTTCTAGAGGATTATCTGGAGAAATTCTTGGGTTGAGTCATGTAGTGATTTTCCTGGTGGTATCTCTGGGAGTATCCCAGGATATAATTTTTGAGGAACTCGTGAGTTGTAGAACACCTGGAGGATTCCTTTATTGAATACATGGACGAGTTCCTAGAGTCCCTGGAGCCATCTGTGGAGGAATCCCGGAAGAAATCTCCGAAATAATTCCTGGAAGAATCTCGAGAGGACTACTTGAGGTTGTCTTTGTATGTATCCGTGGAGGAATCCTAAGAGAAGATTCTTGAGAAAACGCTTGAAAAACATCTTTGGTAATCCTTGAAGAGATTGTCCTAGTGTAACTTCTGTCCTTCACAATACTGATGGACCAAAAATCTTCAGAGCATTTAAAGGACCGCAATATGCTTGGGCTTCCGAAAGACAAAAACCAATCAGGCTATCAAAAAGATCAGAACTATTCCGGGCGACTGAAAGGCCAGAATGCTACTGCGCCTTTGAAGGACCAGAACCGTTCTGGGTCTCAAAAGGACCGGAACATATCTGGGCTTCCAAAGGCCCGAAGTAGTTCCGGGCATATAAAATACTGGAATATATCCGAACCTTCGAAGGACCAAATGCTTTCTGGGCCTTAAAAGGACCAGTACAGCAGAAAACATTAATTACAACCGAAACATGTAAAGCTGTTATTCGCCTCTAAACATTTAGAAAAATGAGTACTGATATCAAAATTTCAAATAAATCAACCGGAATACTTTGTCGGAGATTTTTGAAAGAAAACTTTAGGGTCGTAATTAATCAAGAGCCTTAGGTTAAAAACCGAGTTCTTGGAGTTGCTGGGCAAATAGGAAAACTCATTTATGATGAAGGAAACTCGAATCGTCGGAAAGAAATTTAAATGAAAGGGGGGATTAAATTATATAACATATTTTTTTGCAACTCGGGGCAAAACTAAAGCTTATGCAGCTTCGGCTTAGTTCCCTGGACATGTGGAGGCGGTACCTCTACATGAATTGACAATTTTCATTAATTATTGTTAAACAAATAGGGTATCCGTCCTATTATGGAGGACTTAAGTACGATGTTGAAATTTAAATCGTATTTCAGTGTCTAAAACCTAAACATTGTAGTAGTTTGCATTTTGAACTGTGAAAACTATCCTTTATCTGGAGTATAGTAAAGTAAAAAAGCAAATTTTGGAATCAAACATACATTTTTTTAACATAAATCTGAAGCTCATCCTCTGTCCTATTATTGCGGTAATTCGTCCTATTATTGCGGTAGTGCCGTCCTATTATTGCGGTATACCAAAACTCATAGATTTTATAACGTTCAGTATACATTCAATGCCAAACAATGTTTTAGCATTGAAATTATGCTCCCTCCATGTTAATGACACTGCACGGTACTGTCAGTTTGTGTGACTTTGGACGTATCTATAAAGAAAACTAATTAATTACTTTATGTCACGATTTGAAAACAAATCAACAGAATCGAATGATTTTATGCCGGTTTCGTCTCCTCTTCCGTCGTAGCTGGACAATATTAACACAAATAGACAAGGTTCTTCCATCTAAGACCACTAGTCGCAATATAAGAAATGATTTTTTGACTCAAATATAACCACAATTTTGGTGCTTTTAAAAATATTTTTCACTAGTTTTCACCAATCCAATGCAATATCAAAAAATTGATTCCTTGCAATCATCTTGTATTTTAGTTTTTCAACGCATTTTTGCCATGTTTTCCGATTTTCAATCAGTTTACGTGATTTTTCGGTAAAACATTGTGTTTATTCGCAATATATTTGTAAAAAAAAGAGCAACTACAGGGTATAGATAAACAGATTTCTTTTGTTTGACCAAATAAATGTATGAATGACACAAAATTATGTTACAAAATAGTACCCTAATAATATAATCAATGTTTCCAGCAATTACATTTAAAATGAGTATTGAAATATCGGATGTTTGAATGTGATTTCCAGATACCGCAATAATAGGCAAACAACAATTTGCATTGTCCTATTATTGCGGTATATGCTTTTTCTAAAAAATATAGAACTTTTATTCAAAATTCAATATCTATCATGTAACTACATCCATACTGAACTGATATACCCACTGCATATAATTGTTTTGGTTCTTAACATAAAAATTCACGCTTATGAAAACCCGTCCGTAAATAGAGGGACTGGTTAAAAATATAGGCTTTTATTGATGCATCATTTAAAACTGTTCTTCCATCGATCAAAATCGTTTAATTTTCAAAGCATTTATCTGGCACAGCTTGGGAATACTATAAGCTTTCATCATCATTAATAATATCCATAGAAAATAGAGTTTTCGATTAATAATGAGTGTTTAATTCTAATACCGCAATAAAAGGGAATACCGCAATAATGGGCAAATTACCCTAATAAACACTTTATCATTGGTTGCGACGCAAATTCCCAATACAATTTGGGGAAGCACCAACATCAATAGAAGAGGGGAACACCTTTTTGAATACATATCTTCGAACAACATCGATTTATGCAACAATGGAAATCAACCTACATTTATAATTAAAACTAGGGGAAAAGTGTTGGACACAACAATGTGTAGTCCTTTATTTTTGGCGCGCACACTGGGGCAGATCGCTGTTTTCGACGGCCAAAACCTGTAGTACTCTAGATATGCACCCTAGAGGTTTGGTGTCTCCGACAAAGTGTTTTGGAATAACTTGTACTATATGTTGACACATTCAGATTTGATCTAGATAAGTGAAAACTGATCTAGATCAGTTTTATCTTTTCATATGAGCGTCCTAGCAAAAAAATTTCTTCTGCAAAGTTGTTCATTGAGGCATTTTTGACATTTCTTCGGAAGACACTTACACTCTATCACTGACGTAGATTACGATATATGACAATTTAGTGAAAACAGTCAAAAAATCGTTTTTGACCATTTTTTTTATAAAAACATTTATTAAAACATTGTTTGTCATCAAGTATTAGAAGCTTAACTATTACAAAGTAAATTTACATCATTCACTAGCAAAATTTTCAGATTTAATTATATTTTTGGTAAAAACAGTCTAAAAATAGTGTTTTACAAAATCCAGGATAACTCATGAAGCGGCAGATGGCGGCAGCTAATTTTTTGTATACGACTAGCTAAGAACATAAGTTTAATTGTCGCGAAGAAAGAAAAGTGGGGCCACGTGGGGCTTTTTTGTTGTGGTGGTTTGAAAATTTGATGAAAATATGTTAATAAATGCTTACATTTGTGAAACTTTTCATGAATTTATATTTTTCAAATGTTTTTCTGAAACATATTGCATGTTGACGAAGTGTTTTTAAGATGTCATCTTCAAACTGGTATTCCAATAAACTTTTAAACGGAATTCAAGATAATTTGTCCCATATGTGTATCTACCTATCTATCTATCCTTTGATTTTTATTAGAGTAATATTATTGTGTTTAATAAAAGCCATATTATACGATACCAGTTTGGTGATAACTTTTTTAAATTACTTCGTCAACATGCAATATGTTTTAGAAATATATTTGAAAAATATAAATACATGAAAAGTTTCACAAATATAAGCATTTTTAAACATATTTTCATCAAATTTTCAAACCACCACCCAATATATTTATATGAGACGCCTCTTCAGCGGTTTAACAATTTCAAATGATGATTTGACTTTTTCTGATTTTCATGAGTTGTCCGGAATTCGAATCGAAGTGTCCGGAATATGATGCAAAAGTAAAAAAGCGTCCGGAATAAGAATCATGTAAAGTCCACACATTCCTATTTATTTACAATTATTCATGTTTCGGAATCAAATTCTTAACCCACCATTCGAAACTTAAGTGTTTTGATGGTCCGATAATGTGGAGAAATCATACAGAATTATTTATTTTGAATGCTTTTTGAAGAGTTTCGCTTCATTGAGACCTTAAGTGTCCGTAGTATGAATCAAAACGGTAGTAACAATAGCATATAAAAATCCCAGGAATACGAAATGGATGAGATATGCTTCAACAATGCAGTCTGAAAATTTATCGCTAAATAGTATGATTCAATCAACAACGCAATTGGACAGAATTGCAAAAAATATTACTGAACAAATGATACAAGGATATAATACTAATTGACCTATCAAGGGAGATTTCGAGAGGTTCCTTGGTGGAATAAAACTTTAAACGATTTAAGGAAAAAAAATCACGAAAACTTTTCAATAAAGCGAAAATTTCTGGGCAATGGGACCAATATGAAAAAGCCCTTTCAATGTACATCAAAGAAATTAGAAAATCAGAACTACGAACCTGAAGATCCTATTGTGAAAACATAGAAACAAATCCAGATATAGCTTAAATCTCCGGGAATTGACTGTATTTTGACTTGTATTTTCTGCACTTCTTCAGAAGGGTGGGAAAATACTACTGGATTCTATAACAAACATTTTCAAAGCAGGTTTAATGTTTGGCCATGTATCAAAAACATGGACCAAGTATTAGTTGTTTTCATTCCTAAAGTAGGAAAAAGAGACAAAACAAATCCAAAATCTTTCAGACCAATAAGTCTAGCATCTACTATGCTTAAAATCATGGAAAAGATAATAGATGAATATATCTAAACAGAATACCTACAAAAGATTCCTCTCAACATGTATCAGTATGCATATCAACCGAAAAAATCCACAGTTACTGCTCTACATAATTTGGTTACAAAAACAGAAAGAACTCTCGATAGAAAATGAATTGCTTTCGTGGCATTTCATGATGTAGAAGGTGCTTTTTTTTCTTTCTTTCTATATTATTGAGACTTTCAGCCCTAGGCTGGTTCATCTCATAAGGTGCTTTTGATAATGCGTCTTTCAGTTCAATAAAAAAGTCAATGGAAAACAGGCATTATAGTTTGGATTGTGGAAGTGCTGAAAAATCTGCTCAATGAGGAACATCATCCATAACAATAAAAACCACTATAAGGTATCCTCAAAGAGACGTACTGTCGCCTTCAATATGTTCGCTTGTCGTTGATGATGTTCTTAACGAATTGACTGAACAAGGCTTCGAAGTTATCGGTTTTACTGATGATGTGGTCATAATAGTCCGTAGACAATTTGAACATACCAGCACAGATATACCGTTTTGTCTCAAATTCCGAACAGACTCATATTCCGAACACTCGTTTTTGTACGGCGATTTGGTTGAAATATTTCGCTGAAATATGTCACCAAATAAAAAGGAAATGGCAGTCAATTGCAATTCAATTTTATCGTCTCCTATATAATTTTATACCGCGAGAGTAGTGATGATTCCCTAGTTTGAGACCAGTAGAACAAGCTCAGATAAATTTATTTGCGAAATTATTAATTTGAATATGATTTACTCGTGCTGTTCGGAATTTGAATCAAGGTGTTCGGTATATGAGACAAAATGAACACAGTGTTCGGCATTTGAATCAAAATGGTGTTCCATATTTTTACGTAAAAACAATACTAAAACTAATTAAATCAACATTATTATTGGTACACCCAACAGCTAACAGTTAGGCTTTGCGAAGAAATTAAAATTACTCAAATATCAGCCAAATTATGCCCATCAGATGCATTTGAAGTCACTGTTTACCTTAAGTGTTCGGAATATGAGTCAAAACTATACAATCACAGTAAACAATGGGGACTCAAGCCCGAATCATTGGATCTATACGTTTATTGTGAGACCCAGGGTAATATTTTGCAGAACTAGTATTGTGGCCTTGAACAAAGCAAAGCACCGCCCAAAAAAGTAAGAAAAATTGCAACGTTTGGCTTGCTTGGCTATGACAGGAGCAATGCGTAGTACCTAGATAAACTATATATGGTGGTTGAAACAGATCTCCAAATGTAGGAATCGCAGAAATATACGCCATCTTAGAGTGTGCTTCTTAGAAGAAAGTGTAGACATGTAAAGATTTGCGTATTTTCAGATTGAGATTGCAAGGCGGCTCTGAACACATTAAAATCCCACACATGCCAATCAAAATTGGTTTGGAAATGCATACAAGTATTGAAGCAACTGGCTATGAAAAACCAGGTTTCTCTGTACTGGGTACCAGGCCATCGTGGAATCGAAAAAAATAAGAAAGCTGGCTAGACGAGGCTCGAATACTCAGCTTTTAGGACCAGAACCCTTTTGTGGAGTTTGAAAACGTGTAATGCAGATGGAAATACAAAAATGGGAGCATAATATGATACAGTCTAGAGGGTCTTGTTTCCCGGACTCGAAAAAATCCCGGGATTCGGGATTTTATTTAAAAAAATTGAAATTAAATTGAATTATAATAGACAAAAACAATGCTATCTTAGAATTCATATATATTTATATGTGTATATATATATATATATATATATATATATATATATATATATATATATATATATATATATATATATATATATATATATATATATATATATATATATATATATATATATATTATATATATATATATATATATATATATATATATATATATATATATATATATATATATATATATATATATATATATATATATATATATATATATATATATATATATATATATATATATATATATACATATATATATATATATATATGTATGTATGTACTAGATTGGTACAAATACAACAAGGCAGTCTAAACTGTTTATATCTCCATAAGAACAAATTACAGAAAAACACCCTACTGATATCTGTCGGTTTTGTGACTGTAAAATAGAGACCTTTCAACACTTGCTTTGTTACTTCTCAGCACTATTTGCGCATAGAAAACAGTTTTTAACAAGGCCATACTGAGTCTTCTTGAAATTTGTAAAGAAAATCCCAATAAGGTAGTTATTGGTTATTCATTTTTGGTAGTTAAGAATATTACCAGTATGGGGTACGTTGCACTATCAGTTAACGGCAGTTACTCTTAATGGTAACTTGTCGTACTGAAAATATGCGAAAATAAGCAAGGGTATACCACAATAGATCAACTTAATGGCCGCAGTGGTTCAAATCACAATAAAAAAAAAAAAACTTTTGTAGGAATTCCTGTAAAAAGCTTTGAAGGTATTTCTGCGAGAATCCGTGTAAAGATTTTCCTTAGAGAAGTCTCTGGAATATTTTATAGAGGCTTTCCTAAAAGAATATCAGAAAAAAAATACTTGAAAAATCCTGGAGAAAACTCCGGCGAAATTCTGAAGTATTCCTAGAAGAATTCCTGAAACAGATCCTGGAGGAATCCTTGAGGAAATTCCTAGAAGAGTTGAATTCCTTGTGAAATCTCTTAAAAAATTCTCTATAGCTATTTCTTGCAGATGTTTTTGAAGAAATCCCTTATTGATTTCCCTATCAGAACCGATCTGAAATGCATTATGGCAGACAAAAATTCTTTCTGAATAAATCTCTGGCAAAGGCCCTAGTAGAGAAATCGCTGCAGGGATAACGGAAGAGATTATCTTGGAGGATTTTCTGGTGAAACCTCTGGAATCTCTGGAGGTTCTTTTGAAGGATCTCCTGGAGCCCCATTTGAATTGGTCTCAAAATTGCGAATGCTTTCAAAAGTTATAATTCGTCAGCGATAAAATGTCGTTTTATTTATAGATAAAAAAAAAATAAATTATGACTTGTCGTCAAATGCCGATTCCATATTTTTTATATTTTTTTCTTATTTGGCCGTAACGGAAATGGAATTCGCGTATGCAAAGTCAATCCTGTGACCCAACGATCCTCCCCATTAACAAATATCCCTCCCAGTTACCTTTGTGGAGATGCAGAGGTAAACACGGTCTCCAAATAGTGAAAGTTACTCACTAACATTCCTTCCCCCAATCCCACCTGACTACGAATACGTGACCGATACCGTTATTGACCCTGTATAAATAGATGCATTAAATTATGCTAACTGATGAAAATCATGGGCAATCTTAGCCGAACTTTTTGGTGCATCTACACTGACTTCGGTCCATCATGGAATAGCAACCATTGATATGTGTACTGTAGTCAGTGAAATCTAAAATAAGTTATGCACATGCAAAAATGGTCAATCAGCAAAGGAAGCTCTCAGTAAATAACTTTAGAAGTTCTCATAAGAACATTAAGAAGCAGGCTCTATCCCAGTTGGGACAAAACGCCAGGAACCAGAATATGAATTTTATGTTTGATTTTTGGCATGGTGTCTATTTAGATCTGGATAAAAAATCATGACTTGTATGCTGTCGCCTGATTGATCTATTTAATGGTCTGAAAATGTTCACATCACACCATACCAGAACCAGATCCGGAACACTTCGACCAAATCCGGCCAAATCTAATTGCTGGTCCTCTTGATTATCTTATAAATTAGAATGAAAACCCATGAAATTTGAACTGTCCTCACATGCGTATAAACTTCTGAATTTCATATATTCCAGATCCTTCTGAAATGGCTTCCATATGTCCTTATGCCCTTGTGCCCAGAATAGCCATACTCACAGAAAATGTCCAGGGTTCCATACCTTTCATATGAAGCTAAAGGAGCGAAAATCTGTTGAAAAATGGATTGGATGACCGGTAATGTATAATACGTCACTTTTTCTTGACGCATTAGATAGATTAATGTGGCTTTCATAATTCCCCCATTTTACTTATTTTGAGAGAATCATAGGCAGTTGCACTAGCGTATATTCTTGAGTCTATTTAGTTTTGTTGATGTTTGATACGCCAAATTTCAGTATGCAAAACTAGTCAAATAATTGTAATAAGGTAAGTAGCTATTAGTAGAGATATCTACTTTTTTCAACACGCTTCTATTGCCTTGAACTTGGGTCACTCTGATTGCTCACCTAAGTATATGTTAGCTGGGGCACTAACTGCCGTGCGGCTCCATGAACCCACCACCCAAGCAAACGAAACCAGCATAGCTCTGCGTATTGCGGCCTCGAAAGTTCGTCCGTCGCCAGACGACAAAGAGTCGCTCGGTAAAAGCTCCGAAGTCCGAACGAGTTCCGGCAGAAAAGCTTCTCTCGTGAAAATGCACGACCGCTTGTGTGTAGGGAAAACAGCAATAAACTTCTTGACAGTTTAAAGTATTCGATTGTGGAGTGCACTTCGCTTGTTTGGATTTCAAAGAGTGCATTTTTTCCGTGACTCATTTAACTCGGATACGACGAACTAAATAAGGCCGATGCAAATTCTTTTGGTGAATGTTTGAATGATTTAGAAGTGACAGGCTGTTTTCCACTCGTTGTTTTTTTCTTGTGGCTCATTCGTGTTTTGGGATCGTGGAAGAAAAGATGCATTTTCATGAATCGTCATTCGGTGTCGCCAAAATGTCTGGCTGTAGATGACTCATCGCCAAGGGTTGCAGGAAAAAAGCCCGGAAAGTGGTGAAACTGGGTTTCCCGGTTCGTGACGACGACGGCCAAAATTGGATGCTAGCAGCATACCCGACCAAGGCGAATTTTGCAGTTGACTTCTGATCTTGTGATGGTTCGCGTCGAGTTCAAGGAAAGAACGAACGGAAAATGAATGCCGGTCTGTGGAAAAGCAATAAATAATATTGATTGGCTGACTCGTGTGCAGTGAATTCTTTGTGCTGTGCACACCTTTGCGCGTCGCTTCGGTCGGGAAAGAATTTTGCACTCTGCTGCAGCGTACGAAAAATTTTGGTGCAAAGCTTTGATAGATGATTTGGTTGAAAACAAAGAAGTACAGTGAATTTTATCAAAAAAGCGTATTAAAGTTAAACCGGAGTCAAAGTGGCGCACTTCAGCCAATATCTCGAATACCGTGCTGCATTATTGTCTATGTGTTTGCTGATAAACACAATCAATAGTGTGCTTATTGATGTGCTAATTAAGCTGAACCTGATCACGACTGGGATTATTCTCTCGTTTAAGCTAGGATCGGAAACGCTGACTACGATGGGACTCAGAGGAGCGAACATTTTCATAGGTAAATCTTTTTGAGCAGTGTTCAGGTATCAATTGTATTCTTGCATTTTCTCATAAATCCGGATTTTCTTATGCCGTTTCGACAAATATGAGTGCCATCCCAGTAATTTATTCCTCTTAATTGATTTTTATTTTGAATAAGTACTAAAATTCCTATTTGTTTTCACAAAACGTCCTAGTAATGCAATGTTGTTATGTAACATTCATATCGATCATTTTATTTTACTCTAAGGAAGGAGTGAAGCAGAACGAACAATAGCAAATGGGAATATTTTTACATTGTATGCATTTTACTCTCCCCTATTCATCTCATTTGAGGAATTAATTTGCCTAGTGATAAAGTCCGCGTTTGTTTATGTCTAACCCCTCTACTGGCAGCTTTTTTTTTATCACAAAAAATATTCAAATCACGATAACCTCTTTTGTTCTCGATATTTTTGCACCATTTTATTCACAAGTTCTTAAAAAACCTTGCCCTGGTCCCCTTAGGAATTTTGGTATATTCCGGATTCAGATGAACAATGATCAAAACTGATCTTCTTCTTCTTTGTGGCGTTACATCTCAACTGGGACAAAGCCTGCTTCTCAGATTAGTGTTCTTATGAGCACTTCCACAGTTATTAACTGAGAGCTTTCTTTGCCGATTGACCATTTTTGCATGTGTATATCGTGTGGCAGGTACGAAGATACTCTATGCCCTGGGAATCGAGAAAATTTCCTTTACGAAAAGAGCCTCGACCAGCGGGATTCAAACCCACGACCCTCAGCATGGTCATGCTGAATAGCTGCGCCTTTACCGCTACGGCTATCTGGGCCCCAAAACTGATACAGATTCTTAAAATAGAAGCGTTATTTGAGAACTTGATAAAAATGGTGCAATAATATCAAAAAAAAAAGTTATTGTGTTTTAGATATTATTTTGTGAAAAAATGTTATATTGAGAAAAAAATGCAGCTTGTAGAGGGGTGAGACTTTAGAAAAATGCACCTACGCGTTAATGCTTCTAGTGAGCATTTTGGCCTTTGAAGGAAACACCATACTAGAAAACGGGCTAGCATACAACGCCATGTAGCACAGTCACGAAAAGACAACCGTTCTGAATCCGGAATCGAATCCACACTCCTACAAACGATGGCTAAGTGCCTGACAACACCAACGCACGGCCACGAACTTTTCATCTTTAGTAGATAGAAGGAAGAATATGTGACTAATAGAAACGTGCTGGAACATTTCTGAGAATTGCATCATATTCAGCAGCCCCAAATCTACTAGAGACACATAATTCGATCATTAAGACACGAAAAAATGTAATTTTTGTTACGCTGTGTAATGAAACCCTTAGAGTCACAGGCATAGGTACAAAATTATGAACATGGAGTAACGACTGTTTATTTCGTTCTTAAACGCTAACAGTTGGCGCCAGCGTCAAAAAGTACAGACAACAACCTTTCGAACATTCAGTTTCTCTCACTGGCCGCCAAGCAGCGACACTGATGTTTGTATTCCACTCACTGATCGCGCTACGCTGAATTCTCAATACAAGCGCATGGAAGAATGGTAGCCGAGAACTGTCATAACGTATGGAAAATAATGAAAAACGTTAATTAATAGCAATTAGGAAACTGCATCGAAAAAGTAGTGATTCGAAATCAAGCGTATTGTGAATAGATAACTTTTTGTGTTTAGTTCTTCTCCCATGGTACTTTCTTTGCTTCAGGATTTCGATTTAACTACCACTGAAAAAGAGCTATCTATTGCCTATTGAGATGACTCATGAACGCAGAAGTTAACTTGAATTCGATTTCAGCTCAATAATCACGTGGTCCTATTTCGCAAAGTGCACCTCTTTCGGAAGAATTAGATGCCCATCCAAACACAACGCTTTCTATTTATATCCAATGCCTAGCTCGAGAGCGCATTATGAGTCCTCTCATGGCGTAGGGGTAACGCACCATAACTAGAGATCAGGGAGTCGTGAGTTCGATTCTCACTGAGAAGAACTCAATAACTCGAATAATTTTTTCGCAAATCTTCACATCAATTTGTCCATCTAATCCAATTGCAAATTATATGTAATGTTTAGCTTTTTGTCGATAGTTATAAAAAAATGTTGGTCCTATTCCCACGTTTGTCCATAAAGATCGAAAGTACATAACAAAGAAAACTTGCGATTTTCATCAAGTATGCCTTGATTGTCGTTGGCAAGCTGGAGATATCTTGAAGTTTGAAAAAAGTTGTTTCATGTTTCGTGTGTAGTATCTGTGTCTCCCTTCCAGATTTATTCGATCGTAGAGAGCATGTAAGTAGAAATGTCATTTTTCGCGTTTATTTTAAAATGTCATTTCTTCTCAATGGACCTATGCAAACTTTCACTCGTTGACGTTTGAGCGGTGCCATGTGCTCGTGCATCGGTCCATTTTTTGCATTTAATTCATATTTCCCTTTAATTTTTACATAGCAATTGTTGTCTTATGGCAAGAGCTTGACCGAGTAGTCCTTCAGCTTTGAGCTTAAATTGGTTTTCAAAAATGTTTTGATTGTTGTGATTTCACCATAGTTATGTGTGTGGCCTTATGGGCTCCGGTAGTTTTTAAAAATTACAATTTGATATTCTAACTACTATTTACACTAAAAATTTGATAACCTAGGGGGTATCAAATGATAATTGTGGGCAACGAGCCCTGTATCTATCGATCGAGTCACCAAAGCGCTCATCGAGTGTTCTTATCTCAGCCAGATGGTGGACCTCAGTGGTTCTATTTCTCGGAGGACTGTTTAGAGCCTCAGATGGTGGGTTTTTGCGCAAGTCTCCCAGATTGGGACACCATATTCAATGACCGGAAGAATGACCTGTTTGTAAACAGCAAACTTGTTCTTCAGAGAGAAGGTTGACTTTCGGTTGATCAGTGGGTAAAGTGCATTAAGATGTTGCATTTGATGACCGTTTTGTCGACCTGTTATCTGAAGAGAAGGTTGCTGTCTAACGTTAAGCCAAGGTAATCGACCACATCAGACCAATTCACTGTTAATCCAGCGAGGGTGATTTTACGATCCTCAGCCGGAACAAGTCTTGGGGATTGGAAATAGCGGACTAGGATGACCTGGGTCTTCGCCGCGTTAATACAGATCTTGCAGCTGTTTAAGTAATTTGACAAGACTTTCTGGCCTCTCTGGAGTCGAGATCAGAGCTGTTGAATGTCATGCATTTCACGTGACTTTGACTCTTGAATATTGCTTATATGTATCATCGACCCCCTGGAAAAAAGGCATCGGAAAAGCATTTTTCCGGTGACTTTTTCCATACTACTATCGGTTGGCATTATGTACTGATAAGATATTTCACACAGGAGGGTGCTATGAGCATTCTAATTTTTCAAAAATTTTGATATTTAACAGCATTGGTCGTTAACGCTCTCGTGTATCTACCGCTGTAGACGACTGAGGTGTCGTCAGCAAACAGCGATAGAAAGCCGCCTTCAGGGAGCTGAGGCATGTCCGAGGTGAACAGGTTGTATAGTAGGGGACCTAAAATACTACCCTGTGGAACACCTGCGGGGATGTTGAGTGGGTCTGAGTTGAATCCGTTGAGAAAAACCCTGAACGTCCTGTCAAACAGATAATTTTTTAATGATTTTCACCAAATAATTGAGAAGATTGTATCGGTGCAGTTTGTACGCCAGGCCATCGTGCCATACGTTTTCGAAGGCTTTTTCAACATCAAGCAACGCCATGGCAGAGGATTGGCGAGGGACCTGTTCCGCCTGAGGATGTTGGTTACTCTAGTCAGTTGGTGCACCGTTGAACGATCGCGTCGAAAGCCAAACTGTTCCTCGAGTAGGATGTTATTTTGATCAGCTGCCGAAAGCATTGATCGCTTTCTCAAAAAAAAAACTAAATTGTAGCACAATTATATCAAGATTTGTTGCAAATAATAAATTTTGTTTCATTTTTGTTAGAAGCACTTTGAGTTGATGGAGGAAATCGTAACATAATTAAAACAAAATCAGTTATAATAATTGTGGTAACCGGCCGAATGATGATAACAAAATCAGTTATCAAATGATGATAACCAGGTAATAGATTATCATTATCATTTTGATATTCAACTTTACTCGGGTATCGAGATCCATTGTACATGCCACACGAAAATGGTGACTTTGTCAAAGAAAGTTCTGAGGCTGAAACGCCAGCTCTATATCAGTGGGGATTTAAAGCCAATAAGATGAATAACACTGTTCGACAAAAAAAGTCGATCTGAATGCACAGAGACCGGACAACCCGGGCTTGACAGTATAAAAATAAACAAAAATAATGGCGTTTTTAGAATGTTCGTGTCTGCCCCAGGTCATTTTTAAAATATACTTGAACTTTTTGCATTTTTTATTTAAAAATCTATTCTGATCAATAAACCGACACAGTGTTTTATATTCAGGACAGCGGAATTCATGAACCATATAATGTTTTAAACGTTAAGTCCAATATGAAGAGTTGTAATAAGATTTGCAGGAAGCCCTCCCCCCTTTTTTTGCACCCTCCCCCCTTTTTTTGCACCCTCCCCATTTTTAAAGTATCGTAAATGATGGAATATTTGATATACAGGGGGTTGTCAAAATAACTGGGACAGGCAAAAATTGGGCCAACTTTGGAATGCTGTAACTTTGACAAAAATTGACCGATTTCAATTCTTTAAGAAGTAATGGACGGGTCAACTAATCTAGTTTTGAGGTGCATCCACGGAGATGAACTATGACCACCGGATACCGGTGATAATCCGGATTTCCGGAAGCATGTCTTATGCAGTAAAATTATGACATGTTTTTAGCAAAGGTCTCGGCTAAAAATTCAAAATTTTACTACACATGAAGATAGAAGATCAAATTCTGAAGCGATTGGTGCGCCAAGTATTAAGATCGATCCAGAAACAACCAAGATATGGCCATTTCCCCGGAATCGGTGCCGGTAGTGGATCCGAATTGGGATCAAACAATTTATTCACTCAAAATATGTCGCGCAATATTGTTTTCTCCCTAGCGTATCATAAAATACCCTATTATAAATTGAGAAAGAGTCTTTTACAGATTTGGCCATCCATGGCGCCGCCAAGTGCCCCGAGGGAACCTTGCATAGGGGACATTTCGATTTCGACACCAAAGCATATTATGCGACGGCTCATTCTTCATGTCTTGTCGTAAATAGGGCAACTGTAGACTCAAAACGGATAGTTGACTACAGTGACTACTTCCGGGACCACCGGATGTCCCCGAGGGAACCTGTAATTAGGGACAATTGAAATTGAACTCCAATACATATCGTGCGACGGTTCATTTTTCATGTCTCGTGCTAAATAGGGCTAATGTAGACCTAAAATGGATAATTGACTACAGTGGCCACTTTTAGGACCACCGGAATTTCCCGGAGGAACCTGTCATTGGGGACATTTCTGTTCTTACACCAAAACATATCATGCGACGGCTCTTTCTTCATGCCTTGTCGTAAATAAAGTAACTGTAGACTCAAAATGAGAATTTATTTGAATTGGCCACTTTTGGGAGCACCGGGTGTCTCCTAGGGAACCTATGATTGGGGACGGACCTGGTGTAGGGGTTAGAACAGACGCCTTCACTACAATAACAAATACTGTTTTAAATTTGTTTCTATTTTAAACATGATTGTAACACAATTTGTTATAAAATATTGAGAGCAATTGCTTATAACAAATTTTGTTATAATTTAGTTTTGGAAAATAATGAGTAACATTTTTGTTTAAATTAAAGTCAACTCCCCATAATTCGATATTGAAGGGACCATCGAGTTAGGGAGGTATCGAGTTACAGAACACAAAGCCAGTGCAACTGCGATTCAAGGGACCATCAAGATAGCCATGAAACCAACTTTTACTATGGTTCTCTTACTTAATGTCGTGATACGGAATATCGAGTAAGGGAGAGTTGACTGTATAACATATTTTGTTCCAATTTTGTTTAGTGTAGAGCAAATTGTGTTATAATTTTTGTTATTTTAACTACTTACCATCTAAAATTATAACATATATTGTTAGAAAAAAACGCGCTAGCCTTGAAAGAAAGCTGATGGGGCGATAGCTTTTGGAGGAAGAAGGATCCTTCCCAGGTTTCCTGATGGGGATGACTTTTACTGACTTTCACAACCAGGGCAAGTAGCTAAGTCGGAGGCCCTGATGGAGAATCAGTGAAAGATGTTGATAGAACTGGAGACTCAATTGCTTGAGCTCCAAGTTCAGGATGTTGTTGAAGCCTGGGGCCTTCAGTTTTTTGGATGTTTTGACATAGACCAGCAATTCATCAGCAGTGATCTCCAACTCCTCCGAGAAGTCGATCGGAGATCGGTGTAGGTTAGCGTGTTCGGAGACAGCAGCTTCGTGTGGACTAGGAATGTTTAGCCCTAGATTGAGTGAGCTGACGAAATGCCGACCTATCTCAGCAGCCTTCTCCGCAGGAGTTATCAGGCGATCCTTAGAGTCAGTGTTGTCTAGTGGGATTAACGGTGGAATTGGTCTGGGTGTAGTTTTAAAATTTTAGTTATCTCCCAGAATGGCCTAGCACAAACTGGGAGAACGTGGCTCTTGTTGTAAAAATCTTCTTTCCTAAGGTTCACCATTCTGGCCTTGATAATTTTTGATATGCTATTAACTTCGCTTTTCAACGTAGACAAACCAGTGCGTCGGTACTGCCTAAGTTTATTAGTGTTGCGCAAACGAATGAGATATTTGGTTACTCGATCGATAAAAACGTGTTGCTCACCTGACCAGATATTGGTATGTGCTAGCGTTGGGCGAATTCGTCTATAACATCGATGTTACTGAATCGATTCACATTTGAACTGCCGAATCGATTCACCGATTTAATCGAATCCTTTGAATCGATGTTTTTGAATCGATTCGAATCGAACTCGAATTGATTTTTTTAGTTTGAAATGATACTAAATGCATTTTTATTTGATTCAAACATCCATAAATTGAATCAGTTTTGAATTTCAATTGAATAGTTTTACTACTTCAAGATAGATCAAAATAGGGATTCATTTTCATCAGTTCATTGAGAAACATTCATCAAGTTCAACAAAATAAATCGAATCAAAAAATCGAATGGAGAAAATCGATTCACCCGATTTCAGATACCCCAAACATCGATTCAAAAAATCGATTAATCGAAACGAAAACATCGATTTTCGGAAAATCGATTCAAAATCGCCCAACGCTAGTATGTGCTGCTCTCGGGCCACGGAGATGGCCTCTTCGATGCTCTGCAGCTGCCGATCGGCGTCTTCACTGGACTTCAAGGGAGCCTCGTATCCGATGCTGGCGGCGACACACCGCTGGAATCGACCCCTGTGGACACGGTGGTAGTTACGCCGGGTGACTCGATGTCAGTTGACCAGGGAACCAATTTCAGCCACCACCGGGTAGTGGTTCGAGCGGAGATCTTGATGAACGACCGGCTGGGAGATGTTGCCGTCCATATTGATCAGGAATACATCGATGGTTGAGTGGGCCCCTGACCGGCTTAGACGGGTGGGTGAATCCGGGCACAGCATGGTGTGTAGTGGCCTTCCTCCAGATCCTGTTGTAGGATGAGGCCATTTCTGTTCCGCCGGGTGTTTCCCCATGTCTCGTGTCTTACGTTCAAGGCACCTGCCAGGATGAACTGCCCCTGTCGCCGAATCAGCTCTTGTCTCTTGAGGTCTTGTTTTAGGGCCACCGATGTTCCGTCGTTGATGGTAACTTGCTTCGGGTAGTACGCCGCGATGATTTTGATTGGGCCGATGGAGCTTTCCACCAGAACACCAACAGCCTCGATGATTTGCAGCTGGAAGTTCGGCAGCTCTCGTTTAGAGCGCATACTACCAGCCGCTCGAATAAGCCTACGATGAGATGTCGGTGACGGTGACTACCTCCGGGGGTAGGAGGAGCCATCGTCCAACGGGTCGACGGTTGGGGAATGTTCCCGGTTGGAACAGCCTGGAGGTGGGGTTGTTGCCAACAACTTGTTGGCACGGATGGGGCTGCGGCGGCTGCCGCGAAGCGTTGCTGAACGGATGGCTTCTGGCCGGCGGATGCCGACTGGAGAGCTTGCTGGTGATGGTTTGGTTGTAGCGGCGGTAAGTTCGGTACATGGTACCGAAGAGGCGAGAAATTTTCCTCGGTGAGTGGGGGAAGAGGGGGACGTCTTTCCCGCCCACGCTGTTTCTTCGTGGAAGCCCTCTCGACCCGCTTTGGGCAGCTTCGGTGGCTGCCGACGTGTTGTGCTCCACAGTTGGCGCATTTCGGCTCCCCGTTCTCGTCCATCAAGGCACACGTTACGGTTTGGTGCGCGCATTTGCCGCATCGTGGGAGACAACTTAAGACACTTGCCACGTTGCGTGACATCCTTCTTCTTTGGCCGCTTTTTCTCTCAGGCGACCAGGAAGAGGTGCCAGGCATTTCCACTCAGTGGTTCAAACGATTTTCCGCTACTTTCCCCGTATTAACAGTAGCCAAAATAGCACGTACATTTATCCTGATAGATACCGATCAACATCATTTAACACGAGGATGTGCCCAGGTATCTTTGCTTGAAAACCTCAGGAAGCGTTGCATAGCTAAGTAGCTTCATCAACGCTAGGACAGGACGTGACAGCTCAACTAAGACTGCCCCGTGGTTTT
Source organism: Aedes aegypti (assembly GCF_002204515.2). Lineage (NCBI taxonomy): Eukaryota > Metazoa > Arthropoda > Insecta > Diptera > Culicidae > Aedes > Aedes aegypti. The sequence goes on from NC_035109.1 coordinate 246,954,127, forward strand.
TCAGTCGATAACCTTGACGATATGAAAGCCAGTGCTACAAGTATCCTTTTGAAGCAAATCTTACAAACAATTTCAATATCAATGCTCATAATTTGGTTGTTTCTCGCACGCTTCATTCATTTAGCGCAATAGATGTTGCAAGCTATTACAAAAATCAGGTTTATATTCAAAACCGGTGACAATTTTAGAGATAGTTGACACAATTTCCATTATATTGCTATCAATTTAATATTTAAATTTGTCCTTTAGTTTACATCTCAAAGTATGTAAACTTTTAGCCTGGGACAACTTATATAGTTCGAACGAAACGTGTAAATTTCTGAGACATATAATGCACATAATTGGAGCGTGTAGTATCATGGACATTTACATGATATGTTATGTTAACTTCAATTATATGTCATGTAATCCAGCAGGATCCTCTGTGATTACATGACATATAACAGATTTTTACATGATTTCAGATTTAAATTTACATGACGTCATGTTTACATCACATAAATGAAGTTTACATGACGTGTAATCTTAATTATTTTTAACTGTGAAGGGCAAAAAAAGTATTGGGTATGTAAAGTTTTGCTAATAAATCAAATATATTATTTTTCAGTGCACTCCCCGCATTTTACGACCTAAGGTGTGAATTTTTATTTCATTTTGTTTTTCTAAGATAGCTTTTTGAATAAGCTTTCGGACAGTGTATCTGTATAAAATATTACGATGCAGCATATTGTATTCAATGTGTACCTTGTGTTTTCACTGTTTTTTTATTTTTCTTAAAAAATCTAACTATTACATACTGCATCAATTCAACTATACAAGACCTTGCCCTCATATTCCAGGAATATCTTAATAGAAGTGTTTACTATGGAACGATGTACAAGAAAAACCTATCAGAACACTATCGAGTGCACGAAGGTACTCCGTCCTGGGAAGTCGAAAAAGTTTCCTACTCGAAAAGATCCTCAACCGGAGGGATTCGACTCGACAACCCTCAGTATGGTCATGCTGAATAGCTGCGCTTTAACCGTTATGTATCTATGTGCTTTATTTTGTTTTTATGAACATATTTGAACGAAATTATCACAGCTCCTTAGTTATATCTTTGATTTCAACATATATTTTTCAGATGCTTTCTTATGATTTGGGTAAATGTTTTTATGGAAACCTATATAAACTATTTATCTCAAAGTCTTACAGTAAACTTTCATCTTGTTAAAATAAATAACTTTGCCAGATGTTGTATCTCTATTGTTCGAAGAATTCCTAACTAGTTCGAGAGAAATATGTGCATATATATATATTCACCCAGAGAGCCGTAGCGGTAAACGCGCAGCTATTCAGCAAGACCAAGCTGAGGGTCGTGGGTTCGAATCCCACCGGTCGAGGATCTGTTCGGGTTGGAAATTTTCTCGACTTCCCAGGGCATAGAGTATATTCGTACCTGCCACACGATATACGCATGCAAAAATGGTCATTGGCACAGTAAGCTCTCAGTTAATAACTGTGGAAGTGCTCATAAGAACACTAAGCTGAGAAGCAGGCTCTGTCCCAGTGGGGACGTACTGCCAGAAAGAAGAAGATATTCACCTTAAAATACATCACGCCTAAAATGTTTACCACAATTTATCGATATCGCTTTAGAAATGAATTTGAGAGATCTTCACTAAGAGTGTAACGTTTCCATCACACAGAGATTATCGTGGATAAAAGAATAAGTAAAAAGTTCTCGTTTTTTTTTCGATTTTGTTTTCAAGTTAATGCAGTCGACCAGGAAAGTTGAAGGTGAAAACTGTAGAGTGCCTTTTCTCATTCCGCTGAAATCTCTCTCGTGTTTGGATAGAATAGATGCTTCTTTTACCATCACTCCAAGACGATAGCAGAAAACTTTGAAGAAGGCGCTCATCGAAAAAATGTAAATAGTTAATACATTATAGAGCAACTACTGTGGCTAAGTTGAAAGGTTCAGATTCCTTACAGATGTATGCATGTATGTATATTTAGTCGCTGTTTCTCGAGATAGAATCTTACCTCTATAGACTATGTCTTGAAAAACAAAAGTTTCAGCTTCTAAGCGCTGAGGTTTTCAATGTTGATGGAAAACGGATCTTGTTGGGTGGGAGTTTCGCTATATTTGAGGAATAGTTGAAGAATACAAGGTTGATGGTGGTGTTTTTTTTCAAAATAAATCTGATTACAACCGTTCGAACTAGTATTGAAACAAAACCAAATTTACGTATATAAAACAAACCGAATACTTAATGTAATTGAATTTCCCTTTGCATCACTCCAATCTAATCACTCATTCTTATTATCCCTCTCGTTGCAGGTAAGCGCCGTGACCCGCTCACTTTTGAATGTTGTCGGGTGACATTTTGGTCCGATCTCCATTGAGCGTGGTGCTGCTACCGCCACCCTCATTAATTGAGTTTTGTAGAACTATGGCAGCTATCGCCACGCTCGCCAATCAGCAAAATATCGATGATGACGACATTTTCCTAGGTAATTGTAATGAAACGGATTTGGTTTTGTAACAGATCAGTGTCACAGTATCGTGAACAATTCTTACGTTTTTTTTGTTTTTTTTTTTCATATAGTTTTAGTTGAATATTCGGTTTCTATCATCACACAAATCCTTACATTTCATCTCACCTAGACAGAAAACATACATTCAACTCGCTTTTGTGTGATTCAATGAAAAGCAGACGGCAGCTATTTTACCATTTCTTGCTTTTTATTTTTCCCATATATTTCGATAAATTTGTGACATGTTTTATTTTTTTGTGTACCCGCTTTAGGTTTTTGCTTTTGGAATTACCAGAAAGCAGTTCCGTCATCACCGGTATTGTTTTAATTTCCTATAGATTTTTAAGTCACCAATAGATGAGCATCAGTAGTTTTAGATGTTTGCATGCATTTGGATTTCCGAATGTTGTATTCAAATCTTTTTTTATAGTAGTGCCTTAATTTAGTAGTCAACTTCATTATTACAATTTTCAATGAAAATCATACAAATATTGTATAGCATCGTTACATATGCAAGAATTGAAAAATAGTTTCGATTACATAAAATTTAAGTTTTAACACAGTATTCACATTTAGCGCCCTATTTTATGAGTGCTTTGTAACAAGAAAACATTGAACGATAACCATTTTGTCATGGAATGGACTGTTATAGATTTTTTTAAAAAGAGTAGCGGTGAATTTTGATACCAAGATTACACAGCCTTTGGCTAAGAAATTTCGAAAATATGGAGTAGATTTGGTTTTCAGCAGTAGGAGTAGTCAGCTTAAATCTAGATTAGGATCAACAAAGGATAAAATTAATAAACTGAATAGAGCAGGAGTATATAAAATTTCATGCCCCCATTGTAATAAAATCTATATAGGACAAACAAAACGAACACTAGAAATAAGATTCAAAGAACATATTGCTGAGGTAAAAAAAGCGGACAAGGAATTAGAAAAGGGATTAGCGTATGATTTTAAATCAAAAGTGGCTGAACATGTTTTCCAGGATGGACATCAAATGACAAGCGATAACATAGACATCGTACGAAGCGTATCTTCATCTTGGAAACTAGACGTCGCTGAAAGTTTAGAAATTTACAAACAAAAGCCTTCATTACTTCTTAATAGGGATCAAGGAAACGGACAATCAAGGCTGTTTAAGTTTGTACCTAAGAAATATAAACGAGCTTGAATACATAGGTAGATAGTTAAGGATTTGTATGATTATTATTATCCCCCCCCTTTTTCAATTCTGACCAAGACATGACAGGTATACTCCTGTCGATTTTTTTTTTTTTTTTCCTAGGTAGTTTGATTGTGTAGGTACTTATCTGGTGTTAGTATTTAAGGTAGAGAGATGCGACGATTTCTTCAGTGGATACGAGTAACTGACACTGAAGAAGACTGCAAGTGGTAGTCGAAATACGCGTATCTGTCAAAGATAAGCATTTAGGAGCGGAATTAAAAGGTACACGGTACTCCATCTACTTTAAAGTTTCTCTATTTGAGATTCTGCTCAGAGGATTCGAACATTCATTAAAGAGTAAATAAAAGTACTTTCAAATCAAAATTCCCAATGAATTTCCGCGATTGACACAGAATTTTCTAACTTCTTTTTGTTAACATTGCGCCAGGTTTTACAAAAATCTTCATTGGTATCGAATCAATAGTATCGAGTATTTACTTGGATCGACTAATCCCTATATGTGACTGGATTACTATGGGAGTTGACGGGTGACATCTACGAGTCCTTCAAGGATCGTAAATAATTATGATAGATTGGAAATATTCTGTAGTGCCCCGAAGAGTTTCCTGTTTTTTTCTGGATTTTTGTCAAGTACCCAGAAATTTCTCTTATTAGCGTTGTTTCGTTTCTTGCAAAGATTCCACTACAAATTTCTCTCAGGAAAAATATCCACATAAATTATTTCAGGATTTTTTCCTAACGTTTCTATTGGATTGTTTTCAAGAGTTTCATTATTAGTTTTTGATGTTCTCACTACATTCTTTCAAGAATTGTTCATGGTAACGTTTTGCCTAAAAATTTAAACAGAGGCATACTCCATACACTCCGATTGCTTATGGAGCCTGTTTTGTTCTCTACTTCACACAACAAAATCACTTCCCAGCAACATTTCCACCCGGTCGTTTTGTCAGTTTTTATTGCTAACCTGGAACGCTATAGGTTCGTTCTTCGCGCGTCATCCTTTCGCAAACACATTCGTTCCAACATTATGACTATCGGCGTCCTATGCGGATAACATCAATTCTACATGTCTCCCACTCTCCTTGATGCTCCCTATAGATAAAAGTGATAAAACCGAGCCCAAGTGGCCTGAAACATCCTGTTTGTTTGTGTTTTATGTATGTGTGGTTTGGTGGGCGGTCGCACAGTGGCCCAAATCTGGCAAAATAATAAAAATAATGAAGTTAGCAAACTCTTCCACTGATATTGGTTTTGCTTCCTTAACCCCAATACTAGCAGCTTCAGTTTTTACCGCAAAAACAATATTCAAATCGTGCTAACTTTTTTGTTTCTTGATATTTTGGCAACATTTTTTCACAAGTTCACAAAAAAGTCTTCTAGTTTTAGAATCTGTGTTGATATTGATCATTGGTCATCTAAATCCTGAGCTATTCCAAAACTCCTTGCGGGATCGACGCGTAACCATAACCCACGTCAATTTCTCAGGCTACCGAAATTTATCATTTCCGGATATTCATTCATTGGAACAATACATTAATAGGAGTATGTTGTGACAAAATTAAGCAATTTGATGCAGCCGTCTTTGAATAATGAGCATTTAGGTTTCTTGTACCACGCTGGCGAAATTAAGATCCAGAAATCTTCATAAAACATCATTTCATAATTTTCCGACATCTCCAAGAATACTTAACCGATTTATATGATTTTTTTCAGAGTTACTTCTTGTTACCTGGTATAGTATAGTCCACATTTTATTTTTCTGATAAATTAGCTAAAAACAAAATAGCCGCCTAAGACATTTTATATGGAGAATGTCGGTCCATCAATGAATATTGGAATTTCTTCAAAACCAGATCACCAATGATTAATATTGGCTTAAATTCTCAATCTAGAATATTTTTTTGAGAACTTGTGAAAAAATGGTGCTAAAATATTGAGAAACAAAAAAGTTATCGCGATTTGAATATTATTTTTGTGGTAAAAAATCCAGCTGCCGGTTCCCAAGGTTTAAGATTGATTGGTGTATGTCACGATTTTGCACATCATGTGAACTGTAGAGTCGTAACTAAAATTTACTTTCTCAAAATATTTAGATTTTACGGATATTGTTCTTCCATAACTGTTGTTTCTGTAGCAGAAAAGCACCAATCGACCCATTCATACGATTTTGGCCTACTTTACAATCGTCAGATTCGTCACCGTGCTGTGACGAAATAAAAAAGGCATCGTCATCCAGTGTAATAACTCAGGCAGGTCGTCGTCACGTCATCGACGAAAGAATGCACGACCCTTAAGCTAAGTATGCTGTTCAGCTCAAGAAAAGTAAAAATTTCTGCGCAAGAAATTAGCTACAGTGAGCTCCATTTGAACTGACATTTATTTTCAACTGCATACTGCGATCAAAGAAAAACGCAAGGCGTTTACTGTATATTCGCTTGCTTCGCACCAACAAACGAATGCCATCACATAATTGCTTGTATTGGCAAATTAACCTGCTCTCCTCATGATTCTACAATTACTCTGTTGGTAAGCGCGTGGAGTTGACGATTCAGAGATCGTTGTTTCGAATCTAGACGTGTTTTGTTGATTTGTTGTTTTTTTATTTTATTCAGAAAAAATGCTCTTAATCTGCCGAAGACACGATTCATATTTTCAGTCGGCTCAGTGCTCCCGAACGAAGATTCGCCCGTAACGAAGGAATCGTATTTGTTCGTCATGACATGACGCCGAGCCTATGTGATCGGATCTCTGTGGCAAATCGTCATCCGATGCTGGTTGAGTGACGATGACGAAGCTTATTTTAGTTTCGTCGCCGACTTTTTTCCATTTGACGATTGTCTGGCCTGGTTGCAACCTTCTCAAGTCGTGATTAATCATTATTTTAAACACAAAATCGAATTTGTCTTATGGATACTGTTCGATAATGTGGTAATGTTTACCAACACGAAGAAAGTTCTCGAAAATTACAATGCAAAGCCCAGAAAATCGCTGCGCACGCGATGAGCGATCATTGTCGTCTTCTGGTCAATTAATGATCAACTGTTGTTGCGGAATATAATTGTTGCAACAAGAATAAGAGAGGACAATGTCTTTGTTGCTGCGTGTTGGTTGACAATTGATTCACTGTTATAAACTGATCATCTACTCTTCATTTTTCAACAAATTTTATATGGTGTTCGATGTGTAGTTTTTTTTTGCGTATTTCTGTGTCACGATATGAAAATTATTTTTTTTTTACATAGCGCATTAGGCCATCGAATCTATGACATTTGGTTGAAAGATATTTAGTCGAATGACGTTTTGGTCGAATTTATGACAATTGGCCGAAAAAGTTTCATTGCAATAGTATGACATTTGGTCGAACCGACATGTCATCGAAAGGACATATGGTTAAATCTAAAAATAAGGAAGGTGTACCAGTATTGGCCACCCTAAGGATTTTTAATAAATAAATTCAAAGACCTTCCTGTCAATATGTTAAACGAAAAATTTCAATCCATAATTAGCAGGAAAAATAGAAGAACTGGTCAGAAACTTTGTTTTTGTATTGAATATTGAGGTGGCGAATACTGGACCACTTGCACCAGTATTCGCCATGTTTGTAATTTTGGCTTCTGAATTCACTACCTATGTTGATTTCCTAAGGAGGATGGCTAATTCAGGAATGGCGGAAATAGGTTCACAAGAGCAAAAATTTCAAGGAAGATGATTTTTCTATATGTCTTATTTTATGAGCAAATTTTGAGGTTTGTAAGAATGATTCCGTATCATTTTAATGCTATTCAATGGATAATAGACGATTTTTGGCTATATGTGTCCTAAAAGGATACACCTACCTTAGTATGGAAAAAGGCTTGAGTTTATTTCAATCATCATCAAGAGTAGCATTTTGCAGTTTATGCGCAGAGGGATTGAATAATTAAAAAAGTGATAGCTAGTTGGCCAACAATCGATAAGCGGTTAGCAATATTTTGACTATATTTGACAATATCTGATGGACGAACCAGGTGTAGTGAGTAATACATATTTATGCATCGCACGCCCGAGGACCTGGGATTGAGTCCCATCCCCAAGAAAATCATTTACAAACGCAAGGTTATTGTGACAGCTTTCTTCGACAGGGAAGCGAAGCCGTTGGTCTGTTAATGAAGATAAAAAAATATTAACCAGATATGCTGGAAGCATATTGATCAACCCCGATTTGCAGAATATAAACACAATTTCTTTATTTGATCATTTTCGATCTAACTATTTATCGGGTTGGAATTAGCATGATTGACCGCCCGCAGTTGCTACTCCGTTATTACAAGAACAGCTGTACTTACACAGGGAACCAACAGATGCTACTCAGGATCAGTAGCATCTTCAATGTGTAAGTACTGGTGCTCTCATTATTATAACAAACAATACCGGCGCCGGCTGCGTCCGAATGTCAATTTGGAAATGGGAGTTGTTGACGTGTTACTTGCAATGTTGACGTGTTACTTGCGTTATGGAGGCCGAGGAATCCTCTGCACTTCCACAAGAAAACACTGGGAGTTTAGATATGGGAAAGGATTCGTTTTGGTAAACGATAAAGATATAATTTTAAATGAATACGTGAACACGGATGATCGATACCGATAGCGCGGTTACAATCCGAATTCCGTCGCTCGCCCACAAAGGAGCATGCAACAGATTCATCGGACCAAAAACTACTGACGCGTCGATTCTTTTTTTTTTACCCGCACACTTTGTTCTCGTTTTTTTCTTTCGAAAAACGCGAACCAGATACAATTGATCCGGATTCCGTTGGTTTATATGGAAATTACTATGGAGAAATTTTGAGAAATGTTCCAAACACGCTAGTACTGTAATGTAAGTAGAAACTTATCATCCTATATTAAAAACTCATTCTTCAGACCCTAATGAAGGATATTGCTGAAGAAACAAAATCTTTTTGAGCTAATTTTGTTTAAGATTTTTGTACATGTTTGCAGGGCTATAATCCCATATTAAGCTAAATAATAGCAAACAAACTCATGCATATCTCTTCTGCTATCCGTTGGATTGAATTTCTCTCTTCAGCAAATTTCTTTATTATGGTTTGAAGAATGAGTTTTTACTATGGGATAACAAATTTGTACTTACATTACAGTACTAGCGTGTTTGGAACATATCTCAAAATTTCTTCATAGTAATTTCCATATAAACCAACATTGTCCTTGGGCCACCTTTAAATCACCACCTAGAAAGCTGAAAATTTCACAGAACACTATTTTTATGGCTAGGATGGTAAGGAACATATGGGAGATTGGATTCTCAAACATTTTTAAATTTTGAACCGCCCTAATGCAACAGATTCAACGGATCAAAAACAACTGACGCGTCACACCCGCACACCTTGTTTTTTTATCGGTATGGAATGTACAAACGAAAACGTTTGATTGCAATAGTATGACATTTGATCAAGTCTGAAAATGTGGATGGTGTACCAGTATTCGGCTTTAGGACATTTCGTCGAAAGACATTTGGTTGAAAGATATTTGTTCGAATGACGTTTGGTCGAATGTCATTTAAGTTGAATGGACATTAGGTCGAATAGCTTTAGAACGTTTCGTCAAATGATATTTGTTTCAATGACGTTTGTTCAAACGGACATTTGGTGGAAAGACTATTTTATTAATATTGGTTTAAAAATCGTTTAGCACAATGGGTAAACATCGGACTTCTTTCCAAGCCTACTTTTCATCAGAAGTCAATAACGAATCTATCTAAATGATAATTATTTATTAGCTATGTGTTCAACGAGGTTAATATATGCGGTACAGTATATGTAGGCTAAATTATTCTTGTCAATTATCTTATTATTCAGTCGGTGTTGATTGTGAAGACTGGCATTTCAAACAATTTAGTGGAACTTCAAATGTAATTGTTTCAAATAATCAAAAAACAGTTTTTCCAAGTTTATCGCTGTTGATTTTCTTTGGTGAATTTATTATACTTTCAAAATATTATCATTTATGCCTTTCGATTATTTTGTTATCTGAATTCATTATTCTTTCAAAATTTCATCCATCTCTGTATGTAACTGCCGATCTCTATCAAATGATACTGATTGTGAGTGCTTGAATAATTTTCTGATTTTCAGATCTTAAAACGTATGACCTTGGACTGCATTGACCAGACTTGGAACATGAGGAGAAGATATATTTGGTTATATTTCACCTCTATTTGTCTGCATAAAATGCACTTTTATCTGTAAAATACAGGGATCACTTTAGATCATGTACGAAACGCTTATAACGAAGTGCATCAAGAGTTATGCCTATATGATACGTTTATCAACTTATGTTGTATCAGTTTATCGTAACTTCTAGCTATAGTTTAGGTAGGGCGAATACGATGACTATGTCGAAGCTTTTGAATGATTACAAGTTTATAAATAATTAAAACGAAAAAAAAAAAAAACAATCTAATGAATTATCCTGTGTATCGGGTGAGGGGATACGAGTTGACTGAGGTGACAAAAGTTGACTTGCTGCTATTTGAGATCAGCTTGCCGCAATTCATTCGACTCGAAAAACTAGCCTGGTGAGAAAAATGATAGCAAGAACTATCAAAAACGTAAGAATTGCAATAACTGTGTATCAACGACAAAATGCTCCATGGTAAAATAATTTTAAAAATCTATATTTGAATGTCCTTTGGACTGAAATATGCTTCTCAAAGGAACTAAATACTCTCGACCAAATGTCCATTCGACGAAATGTCTATTCAACTAAATGTCATTCCACCCAATGTCATAGATTCCCAGTATTCGCTACCCTAAGGATTTTTTTCTTTTCCTGACCCAGTCTTAAAACTTTAGTTTTTGGAGTGCAAGTCTTGTATCTTACCAAAACACTAACTTGCTTCTGTTGGATGTGCTTGAATTAAGCTTAATGACTATCTACACCAAGCTGTAATTGATCGTTTTCATACAAGAAGCGCAATGATAAAATACGACGACTTTTCACTTCACAATCTAGTGCTACAGACAGTACAGCTAATCCAAAGTTTTACTCATCAATTCATGGTTATTAGTTTTTTGAATTGAGTCACGAGAGCAATCGATTTCTGCTTTCCAAAATCTTACAATGATCAGTAAGCTTCAAGGTCCGGAAATTGAAAAAAATATCCAAGCGCTTTATTCGAAGGCTTATATCAGGTGAAGATCAGCAGTTCATTATGAAGAACGAAGGCATTTTGAAAGAATAATAAATTCAAAAACTCATTATGTTCATATCGTTAATAGCATTACTTGATGAGCAAAGTTAAAAGTTATGTTTTTAATATTATAAAAGAATAATCGATTCACTAGAACTAAATATTTCAGTCAATGAGACAAAAAAACTGCTATTAGGAAGTTCATTAAAACAACCATCGAAATACTAGATATTTGCCTAACTTAAATTCATAAACAAATAAACGTATGAAGTTCAACAATAGGATAACATAAAACGTCCACTTTTTTATGCAACAACAGTTGAGAAATCAGATAATTCTAAAGAATACATTATTCTATGAAAGTCACAAAACGTAAGAAACAATAATTAATGCGTAAAACGATTCATTGTTGCACTGTGGTAAAATGTAACTTTATTAAGCTCAAACCATGATTTCCATTTTGAAAAATTAGCATTTTGGTCATATACCCATTTTTTTCAAAAGATCTTCCAATAAACCATTACTAAATAAGATTTTGACTAAGTTTACGTTCGACCGAATAATTTCAATCAAAATAATTAAATAAAACGGATGTCTCGATTAATTTGATATGAGTAAGGTTGGCCAACTTTTTAATGCAGTACGGCCACTGTGTGTCGGTACCCAGTTTGCACACTGCAGTGTGGAAAACGCCTGATTTCGAAAGGATCCCATAGTTGAACATTGTTTGTCCGTGGCCGTAGCTACGATAAAAGTGATTATTAGATTAGTCAAGGATTAGTTTTATGGCGATCCGGAATGTTGTGGATTCAGGCCGCAGATTCAGAGGTGGCTGTGACCAGAACCAATGCCCTTTGCCTTGCACTTGTATTTTCTCTGAGGAAAAAGGTTGGTTTTATGCCTTTTTAATTTATTTATTAGTGGTTTATGGATAGGAACGCTGAAGGTTCGGCAGTTATGAGATATTAAAAGAATCAAATTCGGATGAAATCCAATAATCTGGCATTCCTTGAATTTACTCAGCATTCGAAAGTGCTCTTCCTAATATTATTTCAATCACGCTTTTTAGTTGAAGTTAAAAGCTTGATTGAATTTATTTGCTGTATTGTTTATAATAGGATAGGTTTGTGCTTTGCGATAAAGTTTGCATCTGTTGCAAGATCCTGTTAATGTAACCGTATTCTAATCCTGGTCCAACCATGAACAGTTACGGAAACATCAGTTACGCTAAGAATGCTCAAAAACACCTTACTGAGTACGGGATCTGCTTCAGTCGATACATACTTAATATTTGGAAGAACAAGAAGAATCTCAGTAAATATCCAGTTGACGTATTCATCAATCCCCAATTGATTGCTTGCGGAGAGTGGTGTATGACTCATCACCCATAATGTTGTTATACATATGCATCACTGAAAGTACGTAACGAACGATACTGGCGAAAACTCATATTATTATATGTTTATCAATATCGTAAAAAGTGCTCGATAGGTACCTACTTGGCATAGCATAGAAGCGCAAGGCGATTAGCTACGGTCAGCACGAGCAGTACCTATCACGCGCTCTTACCGGTCGGTTTGTTGTTAGCTAATCAAAACTTTTTCCGTTAAGTGTGTCTCGGGCTAGGTTTAGTAAGTGTCGCAAATTCAGAACAACGCGTTTCAAGTTATGAAGTGAATCCAGTGATTTGGTGTGAAGTGCTAGAACTTTGCTAGGTGTTTGATTAACTTCATTACTTTGTATGAGCGAACATGAAACATGAAATATGAAACACGATAGCTTTATTTGAGCTAAGCATCAGATGGATTTGTGGATAATGACTATTTTTTCATGAGTGGTTTCGATGCTGAATTAAGTATCAGCTTTGTACATCACAGTGACTTCCCTGGGCATATGTATTATCGTACTTGCCACACGATATACGAATGCGAGAATGGCAACTTTGGCAAAGAAAGCTCTCTGTAAATAACTGTGAAAGTGATCATTGAACTGAGAAGCAGGTTCTGTCTTATTGAGGACGTAATGCCAAGAAAGAGAGAAGAAGGATTGTCTTTTTTGATATTTTTAGACGCTTCCACACAATCCATTATACGATCACGATTTAATGATGTTTACGTCACTTATCCTCGAGAGGTTTGTTAAAGGAGAATGTGAATTTTGCTTCAAATTTTTTAGCTAAAAGCACCTTTTCTTTAGAAAGCCTTTTCATGAATAAAGTCAGATATTTACATACATCGTCTACTTTCCACGTTTCTTCCGTGAATTATCCCAGAAATTTTTTGAGTTTATTTTTGAAATATTTTGGTTTTTTTCTTTAGATATCACCAGATTTCCTGGCAGGAATTTATATACCTCACGCAGAAATTCTTTTCATACCTTCATTTTTCCCAGAATTTCTTGATAGTTTTTTTTTAGAAATTTTCCATCAATAAGTTCAATTGTATCAGGTATTTGGATCAGATATTTGGAATATGTTCGCCAAATTCCTAGAATATTTAATGAAGTAGTTCCAAGTGTTTAACGCTTACGGCTAGTTCATCACTATTATTATATATGTCAAATCACTAAGATGCAAATAAATTGATGTGAAAATCTTGATTTTGTGCGCTGATCATTTATTATTTATTTAGTTGGTATTACATCAATTAATTTGATAAAACCTCGTTAACGATGTTACGCCAATTTACTCGGTCCAAGGCTGTGTCTCTCCAACCTCGATTTTGGCCCACGTTCTCCAGATCTTGTTGCACCTGATCAAGCCACCTCGCTCGCTGTGCTCCTCGCCTTCTTGTGCCAACCGGATTCGTCGCGAACACCATCTTTGCAGGATTGTTGTCCGGTAGTCTTGCAACATGCCCTGCCCAGCGCACCCTTCCGGCTTTCGCAACCTTCTGGATACTTGGTTCGCCGTAGAGCCTAGCGAGCTCGTGGTTCATTCTCCGCCGCCACACACCGTTCTCCTGCACTCCGCCAAAGATCGTCCTAAGCACCCTTCGTTCGAACACTCCAAGTGCGTGCAGGTCCTCTTCCAGCATGGTCCATGCTTCATGTCCATAGAGGACCACCGGTCTTATAAGCGTTTTGTACATGGTACATTTGGTGCGGGGGTGAATCTTTCTCGACCGCAGCTTCTTCTGGAGCCCATAGTAGGCGCGACTTCCACTGATGATGCGTCTCCGTATTTCACGACTAACGTTGTTATCAGCCGTTAACAAGGATCCGAGGTAGACGAACTCATCAACCACCTCAAAAGTATCCCCGTCTATCGTAACACTGCTTCCCAGGCGGGCTCTGTCGCGCTCGGTTCCGCCCATCAGCATGTACTTTGTTTTTGACGCATTCACCACCAGGCCGACTTTTGTTGCTTCACGTTTCAGGCGGGTGTAGAGGTCTGTCACCGTTCCAAATGTTCTGCCGACAACATCCATATCATCCGCGAAGCAAACAAATTGGCTGGATCTTGTGAAAATCGTACCTCGGTTATTGAAACCGGCTCTCCGCATGACACCTTCTAGCGCGATGTTGAACAGCAGGCACGAAAGGCCATCACCCTGTCGAAGTCCCCGGCGGGATTCGAACGAACTGGAATGTTCGCCCGAAATCTTCACGCTATTCTGCACACCGTCCATCGTTGCTCTTATTAGTCTTGTGAGCTTCCCGGGAAAGCTGTACTCGTCCATGATTTTCCATAGCTCTTCGCGGTCGATGCTATCATAAGCCGCTTTGAAATCGATGAACAAGTGATGCGTTGGGACTTGGTATTCACGGCATTTCTGGAGGATTTGCCGTACAGTGAAGATTTGGTCCGTTGTCGAGCGGCCGTTGATGAAACCAGCTTGATAACTTCCCACAAACTCATTTGTTATTGGTGATAGACGACGGAAGATAATCTGGGATAGCACTTTGTAGGCGGCATTCAGGATAGTGATCGCACGATAGTTTTCACATTCCAGTTTGTCGCCCTTCTTGTAGATGGGGCATATGACCCCTTGCTTCCACTCCTCCGGCAGCTGTTCGGTTTCCCAGATTCTGACAATCAGCCGGTGCAGACAGGCGGCCAACCTCTCCAGGCCCATTTTGATGAGTTCAGCTCCAATACCATCTTTACCAGCGGCCTTATTATTCTTGAGCTGGCTGATGGCATCCTTAACTTCCCTCAATGTGGGGGCAGGTTGGTTTCCTTCATCCGCCGTGCTGACATAGTCATTTCCTCCGCTGTCGTGACCCTCGTCGCCTGTGTTCTCCGTGCCATTCAGGTGTTCATCGTAGTGCTGCTTCCACCTTTCAATCACCTCACGTTCGTCCGTCAAGATGCTTCCGTCCTTATCCCTACACATTTCGGCTCGCGGCACGAAGCCTTTTCGGGATGCGTTGAGCTTCTCGTAGAACTTTCGCGTTTTTTGAGAACGATGCAGCTGTTCCATTTCTTCACATTCCGCTTCTTCCAGGCGGCGCTTTTTGTCCCGGAATAGGCGGGTTTGCTGCTTCCGTTTTCTTTTATATCGCTCCACGTTTTGTCGCGTTCCTTGCTGCAGCATTGCAGCCCGCGCTGCATCCTTCTCCTCCAAAACCTGCCTGCACTCTTCGTCGAACCAATCGTTACATGTCCTCCTTTCCACGTACCCGACGATGCTCTCGGCTGCGTTGTTGATGGCTGCTTTTATGTTGCTCCAGCAGTCCTCAAGAGGGGCTTCGTCAAGCTCGCTCTCTTCCGGCAACGCTACCTCGAGATGCTGCGCGTATGCGGCAGCGACGTTCGGTTGGGCCAGTCGCGCTAGGTTATACCGAGGCGGGCGTCGATACCGTACATTGTTGATGACGGATAGTTTTTGGCGCAGTTTCACCATCACTAGATAGTGATCAGAGTCGATGTTAGCGCCACGATAGGTTCTGACGTCGGTAATATCGGAGAAGTGCCGTCCATCGATCAAAACGTGGTCGATTTGTGATTCCGTCTGCAGTGGTGATCTCCAGGTGTATCGATACGGGAGGCTGTGCTGGAAGTAGGTGCTGCGAATGGCCATGTTCTTGGAGGCGGCAAAATCTATCAGTCGTAGGCCGTTCTCGTTCGTCAGCCGGTGGGCGCTGAACCTTCCAATCGTCGGTCTGAACTCCTCCTCCTGGCCAACCTGAGCGTTCAAATCACCTATGATGATCTTGACGTCGTGGCTTGGGCAGCGGTCGTACTCGCGTTCGAGCTGCGCGTAAAATGCGTCCTTGTCATCATCAGTGCTTCCGGAGTGAGGGCTATGCACGTTTATGATGCTGAAGTTGAAGAACCGGCCTTTGAGCCTCAACTTGCACATTCTTTCGTTGATCGGCCACCACCCGATCACGCGCCTCTGCATATCACCCATCACTATAAAAGCTGTTCCCAGCTCACGTGTGTTGCCGCAGCTCTGGTAGATGGTATGATTACCTCTAAACGTTCGCACCATCGAACCTGTCCAGCACACCTCCTGCAGCGCTACGATGTCGAAACCGCGGATCTTCAGTACATCGGAGAGTATGCGTGTGCTTCCGATGAAGTTGAGAGATTTGCAGTTCCACGTACCGAGTTTCCAATCGCTAGTCCATTTCCGTCGCTGTGGTCTTTGCCGATTGTTCCGGTCCGTATTCTCTCGTTGACGTTCCTGTGCTGATGTGTTTTTACGGCTGGCTTGCAGGGCCTGACACCAACCCCCTAGATTTCCGGAGGACCATTCCCCCTAAATGTTCGGAGGGCCATAGTGCGCAGTTTAGCTTAGAGTCCTTCTCTGGCACTCGGACGATGATCAGCCGCCCCTGACATGGGGAACAGACGCTGTTGTGAGCCGCTCCTAACATGGAGTACAGACGCTCAAGGTTTGCAGAAGCAAACCCCCCCTTCCCTGTCAGCATACGACCAAAGTGTGCGCTGATCATATTTTTATCCATAATGTGAAAAGTGATCCATATTAGATTAGTGTTTTTAGCATGATGGTAATTTACATGTTGGTAGTGACGTCTCGACTTCTGAGTAGTCAGCTCAGATAAACCGCTTTTCATCGTACCGAAGCGAGAAATTACCGTTACGGATGGATTACTCACTTTTCTCTACAAGCCTTTGCGTTTCCAACTGGCTAATGGTACTTCCATTGCATTGTGACGTGGTTTTTTTCTCCTGTGTTATGAAACTTTCATGCCATCCCATCCAGTGACAAGGATGCTTGAGTGTCCTAACAGCTCTGTAATATGGCGGAAAACCACGTGCACATAATAAAGGTAGACAGACAGTCAGTCTGGCGCCAAACAGCGAAAAGCGTGCGACACACGTTAGAATATTAATATTGCTCACATTTATTTTTCTTTTGCGTTCATTTTACCGGTTTCCAGTGCTTCTGCCGGTATGAATCAGCAGGCAAGTAATGAATATTTTGTTGTGTACATATGCGGATTACAATGTTTGTATACTCAACCAGCCGTATGAGCTTCACTATAGATATCTGAAAGTGTGTTTCACTTTGAATGGTTACATTCAACTCGGTTTATTCTTGGAAATCGAAAACCGATAAATTGAGCATTAGAACTCTCAAGAATGACGAAGTTCTTCCTCTGCTTTCCTGGCGTTACGTCCCAACTGAATCAGAGCCTGCTTCATATCTTTTTTAGTATTATTATGAGCACTCCCACAGCTATTGACTGACCTCTTTCTTATCCATTGTGTGCGTTGGTATATCATGTGGTATGTACGAAGATACTCTATGCCCTGAGAAGCTGAGAAAATTTCCTTATTAAAAGATCCTAGACCGATAGGATTCGAACCCACAGGTCTTAGTTTGGCCTTACTGAAAAACTGCACGTTCATCGCTACGGCTATCTACGGCTATCTGGGCCCTCAAAAGCTACGAACTATAAAATAAATAACCTAGTATTTCTTGAAATTTGCAACTTGTAGCTGATGGTCAAGCCATTTCCAAATAATCAAATAGCACTTAAATTTACCTTTATGTAATACAGTGCTTTTGTGCAGATCTGCGGTTATCGTCAAAATAAAGTGCACATTTGCTCGTAATTACGCTGATTGGCGAAAATTGTGTGTCACAACGGGTGACCCTTTTGTCACAATATTTGTAATTCATATTTAACATAATATCTTCGTGATACAGAGCATTTTTTTTGTTTTGAATTAAATTTTGCTTTTAACAAAGTTGAAAAAAATATTATCAAATGAAGTGTGTCATAATTAAGTTTTCACTTGGCGTTTCCTCTCGTTAGGGCAATTTCACCGGTGGTTAATTTATTGGTCCAAATTTATACCAAAAATGGACCTGTCAAAAATATATCGACGAGTAAAATGGACCAAACCGCACGCGCTTGCACAGGCTGTTGTATTTTGTTTTCTCTATCCATTTCGAATAGGATCAACAAAAACAAACAAATATTGAATTGAACAGCAGTATTTATTAAACCTGAAGAATTCCGAAGGAGCTCTGAAGGAGTAAACGGATCAACTGGAAAGGAATTCCCGGATGAATCTCGACAGAATTCGCGGTGGAGCTTGAAAAAAAAATTCCTGCAGAGCTCCGAAGATATTCTCAGTGGAGCTTTTCTCCAGGAATTTCAAAAAGAATTTCCAACAGCAATTCTTTCGGCGATTTCATCTAGAAATTCTTCCGGAGATTTACTCTAGACGCATCTCCATAGATTTTATCAATAAATACCTCCAAGGATTCATTTAACAAATTCATTTGTGGTTTTTCTCCAGAAATTATTTAGGGGATTTCTCAGAGAATTTAAAACAGGTATTTCTCCAAGAAGCTTTTTGGTGATTGCACCAGGAATTTCTCCGGAGATCCTCTGGGGATTTCAAAGATTTCTCCAAGGATATCCCCCAACATTTATTCCGAGGATTTTCTCCAGGAATTTCTTTCAGTCATTCATCCGGGGATTTTTCCAAGAGCTCCGCCGGGGATTTTGTATAGAAATTCATTAAGGAGTTCCTTCGAGCATTATCTCCAGAAATTCATTCGGAGACTTTTTCAGAGAATTTATACTAATATTTCTTTCAGGAATATCTCTGGGGATTTGCACCAGGAATTTTTCCAGAGATTTCCTACAGGAATTCTTCAGATGATTTCCGATAGCAATTCCTCTGGGGATTAGGTTTAAGATTTTCTCCGCCGGGGATTTCGTCCAGAAATTCATTAAGAAATTCCCCTGAGGATTTTCTCCAGAAATTCTTTCGGGGATTTTTTCAGAGAATTTTTCCGGAGACATTCTGCAGGAATTTAAACCAGGTATTTCTCCGGGGACTTTTTGCAGGAATTCCTTCGGGGATTTCAAGGATTCCTCCGGCTCCAGAAATTGCTCAGGGGAGTGTCAGTAACTGTAACTCCGGAGATTTTGTCCAGAAATTCCTCGGGGAATTTTGTCCAGAAATTCTTCCGAGGATTTCCTCCAGGAATTGTCTCGGGGATTTCCTCAACAAGCACCTCCAAGGATTTTCTCCCGCAACACCTCCTAGGAATTTTTCTGAGGATTTCGTTCAGAAATTTGTCCGGGAATATCATCCAGGAATTCCTCAGAGTATATCCTCCAGAAACTCCTCTGGTGATTTACTTAAAAAAATCCTCCCGATTTTTTTTTTTAAATTTCTCCGGGGATTTTTCCTAAGAACTCTTCCGGGGATTTTCTTCCAAAATCCCTCAGAAGTTCTCCAATAGCAATTCCTCCGGAAATTTGCTCCAGAAATTACTCCGGGGATTTCCTCAAAAAATTCCTCCGAATATGTTATCTAGAAATTCCTCCGGAGATTTTTCCATAGAATTCCTCCGGGGACTTCGCCCAAGAATTCTTCCGGGGTTAACTCCTGAAATTTCTCCTAGAATTTCAAATAGCAATTCCTCCGGGATTTCCTCCGGGAATTTCAAGAATTTTTCGGGATATTCCACAAGACTCCATTGGGAGTTTTCTCCGGGAATTCCCCGGGAGATATCTCTTTGGATCTATTTGGAGATTGCACCAGAAATTTCTCCGGAGATTTCCTCCAGAAAGTCGTCTGGGGATTTAAGGAATTCCTCCAGGGATATCCCCCAACATTTATTCCGAGGATTTTCTCCAGAAACTTCTTTCAGGCATTTATCCGGGGATTTACTACAGGAAAACCTCCGGGGATTTGCTGCAGGAATTTCTCCGGGGATTTTCCTCAGGAATTGCTTCGGTATGTATTTCTTTTAGAAATTTCTCCGTGGATTTCGTGCAGAAATTCCTCCGAGCTTTTTCCAAGAGCTCCTCCTGGGATTTCCTCTGAGGATTTCGTATAGAAATTCCTTCGAGGATTTCCTCCAGAAATTTCTTCGGAGACTTTTTCAGAGAATTAAACCGAATATTTCTTCCAGGAATATATCTGGGGATTTGTACCAGGAATTTTTCCGGAGATTTCCTCAAGGAATTCCTCAGAGGATTTTTAATAGCAATTCCTCCGGGGATATAGTCCAGGATTTTCTCTGGGGATTCCGTACAGAAATTCATTAAGAAATTAAGATTTATTTTCAGACATCCTTCAGGAATTTATCTAGGGATTTGAACCAGGAATTCCTCCGGGGATTTTTGCAGGAATTCATCCTGGAATTTCTGCCGGAATTCCTCCGGGGATTTCAAGGATTCCTCCGGTGATTCTTCCGGGGAGTTTGTCGAATTAATCCGAGGATTTCTCCCCAGAGTTCCTTTTGAGGTTTTCACATGGATTTCCTCTGGGGCCAAGAATTTTCTTCAACGATTTCCTCCAGATATCTTCCGGAGATATTCTCCAAGAATTCATCCAGGAATTCTTTAGGAGTACTACCAGGAAATCCTTAGAATTTCCTTCTTAATTTGTCCAGAAACTTCTCTAGATTTCGTCAAGCAATTACCCCGGAGTTCCTCCATGAGTCATTCCGAAATTCCTCCAGGATTTCCTTTTGGAGATTAACAAGGATTTTGTCCAGAATTCCTCTGTAGGTCCTCCAGCAATCCTTCCGGAGTTGCTTCAGCAATTTCTACGAAGTTCATCCTAAAGCTTTGGAGGAACTTCGGAGGATATGCTGGATAGAATACAAGAGAATTGCTAAAAAAAACTCCGGAAAAAAACTCGGGAGTATTACCGGAGAAGCTTCGAAGAGATAAACAAAGGAAATCCTGGAGGAACTACAAAGCATTTCCTGGAAAAACACAGGAGGCGTAGCTAGAGAAACTCAGGATGTGTTTCTGGAAGAACTCCGGGGTAATTGCTTGACGAACGCCGGAGAAATTCCTGGAGAAACTAAGAAGAACATTCTAAGCAAAAGGAGCAAATCCTCGAAAGAATTTTTAGAGGTAATCTACGGAGGAACTTTTGAAGGAATTTCTGGAGAAATTCCAGGTGCAATTTTTCAGTGAAACTCCTGGATGAATTCTCTCCCCAGGAGAATTTCTGGACGGAATACCAGAAGGATTTTCGTAATGAAAACCCTAGAGGAAATCCCCGAAAGAATTTCTGGACAAAATCCCAAGAAAAAATCCTGGATGAAATCCCCGCAGGAATTCTTGAGGGAAATTCTCAAAGGGAGCGATTCCCCGGAAGATTTTTTAGAGGTAATCTATGGATCAATTTTTGGAGGAATTCCTGGAGGAAAGCCCCGGAATAATTTCTAAAGAAAATTTCCGGAGGAATTCTTGGGGGATATCTGCGGAAGAATAATTGATATCCCCGAAGGAATTCTTGGAAAACAGAAGTTTTTGATATCTCCGGGGGAATCTTTGAAGTTCCCGGAGGAATTCCTGGAGGGAATTCCAGGTGCATTTCCAGAGTAGTTCCTAGATAAAAATCCCCGTAGGAATTCTTGGGAGAAATTCTCAAAGGAAGCAAATCCCCGGAAGATATTTTGGAGGTAATCAACGGAGAAATTTTTGGAGGAATTCCTGGAGGAATAAAATAATTTCTGAAGAAAATTCCCGGAGAAATTTTTGGAAAAAAGTAGTTCCTGATTTCCCCGGAGAATTTTTTGGAAAAAAGTAGTTCCTGATTTCCCCGGAGAAATCCTTGAAGTTCCCGTAGAAATTCCTGGCGGAAATTCTCGGACCAATTCCTTCAGTAAATCTCCTAAAAAATTCTTGGAGGAAATTCCACGTGCAATTTCCAGATGAATTCTTTGAACAAATCCCCAGTAGAATTCCTGGACGAAATTCTTAGAGGATTAATGAAATCCCTAGAGGAAATCCTTGAAAGAATATCTAGACAAAATCCCTAGAGGAATTCCTGGACGACATCCCCGCAGGAATTTTCGGGAAAAATTTTCAAAGTGAGAAAATCCCCGGAAGATATTTTGGAGGTAATCCACGGAGTTTCGCTAAAAAAAATCCCCGGAGGAAAACCCCGAAGGAATTCCTGGAGGAAAACCCCGGAGAAATTCTTGGAGCAAATCCCCGGAGGAATTGCTGGATGAAATCCACGTGAAAAAATGTGATGGAAATACCTGTAGGGTTTCCGGGAGGGAATATCCTCGAAGCTATTTCTGCAGCAAATCCCAGGATTAATTATCGAAAAAATCCCCGGAGGAATTCCTGGAGGACATCCAAGGAGGGATTTCTGGTGGAAATCAAGATGTTCCACAAGTGTTTTTGTTTAAAATTTTGTTTGGCTTTGATAATAACAAAAATATATAAAAAAAAACAGCTTTTTTCCCTCCACATAAGAGAACTTTACGAAATCATAGCTTTTCTGGTACCGTTAATTCGGGTGAAATTGATCATCATGTCAAACGATTTTATTTTTTCATTGAATTGAACACACATATCAATGTAAACTGCAATGGTTGAACGTTGTTTGTCGCAACTATTGTCGAGTTGCGTGTTGTGAAGTTTTTTGCGTTAAAATATGTTTATTTCTATGAAAATAATGTAAAATTCTAAAATCATTTAGGATGTAGTTTTGAAAAAAATCCATAAACTTTTAGTTTTAAACAAGAATTCGAACATGGTATCAACCTGAAAGTTTGTGAGGATGCTTAAAATATATCCTCAAACTAGATTCATTTATTGAAACTTGTACCGATTTGCTCACTCGGTTAAAATAATTGAATTTATTTTTGATATCGGGAAAATCCTTAGGAAATTACCTACATTTAGGCGTTTTCCGATTATTCTTGAAATTTGCCTGTTCATTATTTCTATAAACATTGTATTGTTAAGAGTTAAGCCAGCATATTCGGATTGAGGGAGCTCGAATTCAGTATGCAGAGTTGTTTCAAAAGCTATCAATAATTGCATTGACAAGTGATCAATTTCACCCCGAAATGAAATCCCTTGATTTATATATAATTTTATAGATGATTTTTAGGACTAAAATCACATTTGTATGGAAATTTCGGTACATGAGCCAATTAGGCTCACTGTCGTACTTGTTTTTCTGCACTCAGTTGTTTAGCATTGATAACAATATAGAAAACGGATATGAAAAACAGTTAAAAATGATCAATTTCATCTGAAATTACAGTATCCTCTTAAATGAACTGAAAAATCGCAAAAATGTTATCACAACGTTCACATTTTAAAAAATAGTGCAGTACTATTAACTAACCACAGTTCAATCCACACAAAAAGTGCCATGCCCGACTTGAATGTGCTCCGGGATAAATTATCCATGCTGTTGTCGTACCAGCACAACATCACCACAGTAATCGAGTCCATCACTAACGAGTTGATCGATTTCGCCATCCGGAAAGAAGTAGTGGAGCTGGAAAACCGCCAGCTCCGACGTCGTAACAAACGATTGAATGAAAAACTAACTAAATTCGAACGGGCCCGAGAGGACTCGGCGCGGGCTCAAATGAGCATGAGACGATTTATGTCCCACGGTGAATCGGTTTTCAACAATGCGGCCTCGTCGATATACGAACAGCCCTCGGAAAGTACGAATCATTCTCGACGGTCCACCTGGTATCAGCCGGCGGAAATTTACTACCAATACTGTGGTGATGGCGGGCAGACCCAAGAACACCTGTACGATGCGGCAACCATCGATGAGAATGAGAACATTTACGAAGCGCTGGACGAAATCGGCAAAAACTTTGTGGGCAACTTCAACAGTGAGTTAATCTTGTTATATTTGCTAAACTTCTTGTTCTGTCTTCATTGTAGCTTTCTGGGTGGTGAAGGTGGTGGGATAAAGCTAATTAATTCTTACTCTCTGAGGGTACGTTGCTGAAGAGCTTTTGTTTGAGGGGATTAACCCGTACTAATTATAAGAAAGAATAGCATGCTTGTGGAAGGCAAAAAGATTTGCGGTATAATTACCAATGAAATGTTGTGAAGCTTAATCAGATGATGTAAATTGAGCAATTAAAACTCTATAAGTGTCCAAACTTTTAATACGTCGAATAAATGTTCAAGAGTTTGAAGATGAATGGTGAAACACATTTCAATCAATGTTATTGTTACTTCTTTTGATTATGATTTACTGCGATTGCGGCTAACCAGCGGAATGAAAGTTTCAATAACTACCGACGCATATACCGTTTTGTCTCAAATTCCGAACAGACTCATATTCCGAACACTCGGTTTTTGTATGGCGATGTGGTTGAAATGTTTCGCTGAAATATGTCATCAAATTACAAGGAAATGGCAGTCAATTACAATTAAATTTTAACGTCTTCCAATCTATTTTATACATCTGGAGTAGTGATGATTCTCTAGTTCGAGGCCGGTTAAACTAGCTCAGATAATTTTATTTGCGAAATTATTCATTTGAATATGATTTATTCGCACTGTTCGGAATTTAAATCAAGGTGTTTGGAATTTGAAACAGAATGAACACAGTGTTCGGCATTTCAATCAAAATGGTGTTCCATACTTTTACGTAAAAACAATACTAAACAAGCTTAAATAAACAATTTTATTAGCACACCCAACAGCTAACAGATTTTGTGTAAAAATTGAAATTTTCACCAATATCATCTAATTTATGCTTATCAAATGCATTTCAAGTCACTGTTAGCCTTATGTGTTCGGAATATGAGTCAAAACGGTACTTTGCAAATGTACTGAAGGCACAAGCTAAAGTGTAATTTGCGAAAAACACGACCTCATGCCCTTTTGATCTTTTGTCATAAATTTTTTATTAACACTGTTGAGGTACCTCAAGCGGGAATTTTCTTTCTCTCGAGAAAGAAAATACGGGTTTGTTTAACTTTTACTTAAGGTGATTATAGAACGAAGCCACACCTCAAAATTTCAAGAGCACAAGACTTGAGAACCGATCGTCGCTTCACGTTGAAAATTTATCCCATTGGTCACCACCAGCAGGCAAGCAGTTTGATTGATTTTCAACGCGAACTGTTGTCAGATTCTCCAGTCTTGTGCACTTGAAAATTCCAAGTTTGGCTTCGTTTTATAATCACCTTAACACACTTTACTACACTTACAAAGCTTTTGCCAGCTCAATACACTTCACTTTGCACTTGACCGTCAAAAAATGCTGTTCTACATTACTTGACCGTTGGTCTTTCTAGAATAGAATCTTCCAGAACAATGTATAGATCTGGTTGCACTGCCGGGTAGAGTAACTTACGAGTTACTTACTCACTCTATCGGTCGATGCACACCCCTACTAAGTGCCGTCTGATTGACAGCCACTCACGATCCGCTGTCACTGTCAGCTATGGACCAATGCACGAGTTCACTATGTGACATTTGAGCGGTGCCGTGTTATTAACGTGACCATGGCAACGAATGAATTTGGCACCGCTCAAACGTCAAATCAGTGAACTCGTGCACTGGTCCATAATGCAGGAATGAATCATTAAAATAACCAAAACGGTCAGTATGAAATGCATAGATAGCGCCACTGTAGTCTTGTGTATTTGACAGCTGACTGGTTAAATCCCATGAGCCTTTGTCTCTTACTCTGCTTACTGTTTTCAAGTTACCCGTGAGAGAGAGAGAGAGAGAGCTATGGTAACGGTCGTATTTTGGACCCCCTAAGTAAGCAACTTTAGTTTTTTGTCCCAATCAAATGATTGCACAGCGTAACCAAGTCAAAGAACATGTCAACATGTAGAGAAAAACTTCTTCTACAAGATAAAAATGCCCAAACGGTCATGTAGGATCTAAAAACCGAAAATAATTAAATTATGAAGCACTGTTTTTCATTATTTTGGTGACACCAATACATTTTGGACCCTCAAAGTATATATCTTGGACCCCGGCATTTTTAACGTTTGTCATACTGGTTGTATAATATGCTTGTTCACAGTCTAATCAATCGATCGACAATGAAAAACCGAAGAAATTCTACGATTTTTGTTCAGAAATTGGAAAAAAGTATTTTTTACATTTGAACAATTTTTGACGGCATCAATTTCTGTGTGTAACGTGTTGTAACGGTTGCATGGAAGAACCGATTAAATTAAATTATTTTAAGATAAAATAAACACATTTCTTTGTACGAACGGTTGATTCAAGTGCGGAATAGTCCTATCTTTCCAAATGGCTTGCAAATTGAGTTGGTCTTTCGATTTTAACTGGGAAATTTGCATGGGCCCAAAATATATTGGTTACCCTATACAGCACAAAGATGTGTGCATTTTACTCTGTATAGGGTAGAAGTACCAATTATGGCTATAGTACCAATTATGGCAATAGTGGGAACAAAAAGAGATTTTTCATATTGTTTCACTAGACTATAATGGCTTATATTCACAGGAATGATTAAACTATTTGTTTTTAATGGTAACTAAACCTTGAAAAGAACATTCGTGCAATAAGCTTCGAAAAATGAACATTTGAAAATTTTGCCTCACATATATGTCACCTTCTTAGCAGTTGGCTAAGGGACCTCCGTTACGAAATGTATGTTTTCATCCGGATAAACTGTTTCAACCGATGAATGTATGTTACCTAGTGAGAACAAATGAATCAATTTAGCTGGTATGCAATCAATTCTACTGTTTTAAGTTGGAAATCGTGTTATTTCCACTATGTCGATAACTGGTACAAAGAGTATATGAGAGCCCAATTATGGCAATACTCTGGAGGCGGTTTGTTTACATTTTTTGATCAGTAAAATAAAAGAAGTAAAGCTATTTAACTGGTGACTTCCACGACGGGACGGTTCGGTAAGGCATTATCTTCATGTTTTGTACTCAATTACTAAGATTTTTCAATCACACGTTCGAAAACGTTCGCGAGCGAAAGATGCTAATTTCATGATAGAGAGGGAATTTCAACGACACTCGATTTTTGAATTTTCCCTCTTTTTTCGTTAAAAATTGGCACTGGAAAAGTAATGTGAGATCATTAATGCTGTTTTGTATCATAATTTGCATTTACACTACATTTTGACTTCTTTTTCGAAAAATAATTTTCTCCCATGAACCCATTGCAAAAAATTGATTTAACATATATTTAACCCAAAATTTTTGGAAAATTTTATGAGCGATATCTTCATTACATATAAGCGTTGCATTATCATTCGCTCTTCATGGCGTTTGAGTTCATTTCGTGCAAATATTCGATAGTCCATAATTGGTACACTTTTATGTCGAATGCTAGGAACGCTATTGCCATAATTGGTACAAAGACAACGCTTTTAAAAATCCATTTTTAGAAGCTTAAAGTCAATTTAGTACTAAAACTGTTTAAATCAACAGATTCGCAAGACTTTAAACTAGTAATTGACACCAACAAGTCATGCTTGCGTTTTAGAAACGCGGTTACAACTTGATTTTTATTACTACTGTTGACATATTGCATCCATAATTGGTACACCTACCCTAAGAGTACAATTATGGAGGCGATAAATATACATTTTTCATGCAGCCTAATGGAACATGCACGTATATCGCCACCACTTTTGTACTCTAATAGCGCATACGAGTTTGTGTTTACTGGGACGGGCTACTACATCAAATCCCTGATGTGTGAAGAGCACCAGCTACTTGATGATGTCTTCACGTTCGCTGGTTGCTCGAAAGGCTCCTCCTGAGAGAGCTACATTTTGTTGGTTGCTGTTGATACACACAATGGCTTTACAAACAGTCATTCATGCCGTGCTCCTATGTAACGGGCTCCACTTAGTTGACCACAGTGCCATCTCTCAGATTTCCATTGGATGTCAGGTAACCCCCTTCACCTCGTGAAGAAGTTGGGTCGCACAGGATTGATCGAAAAGTTCCTCCAGAAAAAAATTCTGATACCTTCTCGGCAGCCGGAAACTCGAGATGCATTGGCATCATTTCGTTCTGCTTGGGTCTGCTGTAGGTACTCTCTCGGGGTTAAGTCCAGTATATCGACGGAATTCACAGTGTGGAAGGGTTGGTTCACACTGGACGGGCCAGATGGCTCAATCAAAGTGGACTCTTCATTCACCATGGTTGCAGCCGTAACAGTCTCAGCGTATGAATGGCGTGGCTGCTCTCCTCTAGAACGTGTAGACTACTCCTTCGTAGCAGGATCCACTTGGTCGGCACATGTAACTTTAAGGATCGATGCCTTCACATCTGGCTGTTCGGACGACTCCTCCTGAGCCAACTCCTGACGGTGCTCCTGGCAATGACTTCGTTGATGGTTCGTGATTTCTGCGGTGTCTTACGTTATTGTAAGTTTCGGTGTCTCCTTACTGGTCGAGTCGCTCTTTTTTAGCGTTCTTCGGTTGGATGTTGGTCGGGATGTGATTGAGTGAGCCGACACTACGAGAATCCAGGACCTCTTCTTCGGTGGGCTCTGGCAGACGATGAATCCGAAATGGCTTCGAAAGTTGAAATACTTCGCTAGACTGGGACTTGACTGTCCGAGCAGGTGTCACTACGTTACTCGGTGCTTACACGCGTGACGGTTTGTAGCACTCTCTTTGAGAAGACCTCGTTCGGTACCAACTCCGGATGGTATCCAAAAATCAATAATCGTTGGTTGTAGACTCAACGAGCGTGTTCATGCTGGACGGCTCGACAAGTTTCTGAAGATAATACTCAGACTGGGATTCGGGTTTCACAGTACCGTACGGCGTCTTGGCTTTTGGTGAGTCAGAGAGCTCATTCTTAGCGGACTCTGACAGCAGTCTAACTCGTAATTCGGCTGGTGGCTTACTAGGGATACCAACGCGGTACAGTTGGTTCCTGCTGGAACTACGAGAGTGCTTAGACTCCATTAGATTATCGGCCGTCGCAGCGTGAGGTGGCGTTTCCATGCTGAACATATCAGTATGTATTCTGACCGCTGCCTATTTTGGAAGCTTTCCAAATTTAAGCGTTCAATCTCACTGCACTCATTGCCAACTTACCAGCCAGGCTCGCGGATAGCTGCTTGATCGTCAACAGCGCTTCGGTATGTTGCTGGTCGAACCTGAATTGCAGCTCATCATGCTCTTTGAACTCTAACGCTGGAACCCGTTTCAGGATCTTCCGATACAGGTTGGTGTACTCTATCTATCTTCTTCTCGTAGGTTCGCAGCTGTGATGATCTCGTGTTGTATCCTTCGCCTCCTCCAGGTTACGAATTACGTTTGTGACGCTTCCGGGAGAATTGGTCACGTAGATAGATAACATTCTATGTCTTATCTATGCGGGGTTCCATAGATGTCAGCGTGTAGAAGCTCACGGGGTAGATGGACAGGGATTCCCCAGCTAATCGCCTTTTTAACCAGTAGGAATTTCTAGAATGATCGCCTTGTTGACCTCAGGACACAAAAGCCAATTGTATTACACGCCTTGTTGTGCAGGAGAAACGAGGTCTTACCTCGTAAATCAGCAGAAGGCTTCGCTGTTACCGAACGTCTCGCAGACCGATAGATGCCTCTCTCTCTTGGTATACTTACCGGCGGCAAGAATGTCCAGGCGATCTCATGGTATATTAAAAAGTTTGGATCTACGTTGGGTTTGGATCCAGCTTCAACAAGATTTCAGTAATATCTGATATATGTTTTTTATTAACTGTTAGAGAATAAAACAGCTCCCGCTTCTTATCATTTTTTTAACGAATTTAAATTTAAAACGAAATTCTCGATCCTTTAGAGAAACGAAATCCAATTACCGGGTTTGTGGTGGCTCAAACGTCATCTAGTTGAGCAATACAATGAATTGAAATGAATCGCTGTGGAATAGGACGCAGAATCAAACCAAAACAGCCAATCAGGTGACCAGAAGCACGGGGTTTAGTCGTGTGTAGAGTATAAGGAATTTCTAATTGAAAATGAATCTCGATGGTTTGCGTGAGGTGTCGTTCAAATTCGCGGGGGTGCACGGTCCAATTGGTTAGTAAATTTCACGCCAAATTGGGCAGCTTCAGTCATAGCTGCAGTGTTGAGCAGTGCATGAACATTTGTTGCAATTGTTTGGATAAGAAATCAAATTAGTGGAAAAAGAGTTACCAGAAATAGGCAAATTTTTAAAAATTCTTTTTGGTGAAAAAGTGGAATTCAAATTATGGGTTCTCAGTGCAATATTGGCATCGTAAAAAATCGTATGTTTACCCGCCGCTGCGTGGGTAGAAAAAACTAGCTTGAAGATGAGCAAGATAAAAATTTGCTCAGTAATGGGTATGATTTTGAATCAAGCAATCGTTAAGGTAAAACATCACAGAATTCAAACATGAGTTAAAGTTTTAGTGCAATATCTAAATTGGTTTCACCTTAATTGAAGAATAACAAATGGCGGAGGACATACCTAAAGAATAACAGGTACGATGAACGATCCTGTCAATCTGCGTGGTACGAGCCTCTGCAAATTGTTTGCGTGAAAATAAAACCGCAAAAGCTAGACTAATTGTTGCCTCCGCAATTTGCACATACAAAGCTTTGGTATCTTATTTCACAGGACAGACGACTTTGCCGTGATAAAAACCTCCACAAATTACGCATTCATGCGGAAATATTAGGTACCATGACCTGAGTGGACTTCTGGAAATCACCTCCAGACTTTTGGAATTTTTCCCTCGTCACATAAACAAAGAACATAAGTTCCACTCACAGTATTTTAAAAAAGTGTGGTGGCGCATTTTATCCTCACGGTGCATATTAGAACTAGTAATTCTATTCATATGATCAGATGAGAAATTGCAAAAGAGTAATCAGCATGTTATATCTTATCATGTGCATGTGAAAACTTAATTCAAATTAATTATCGGTTGTCTGATAAAAACACAAACCATCTTTTTTTAAATATAAATATTTTTTTTGTATAAATATTCAATTTAACAACAACTCAGACTTAAGCAATGGTGCCCATTAATGCTAGAGTAAAACATGATCGTATCATAAGTACATGACTTCTGAAAATGTAGCAACAGCGGATGTTGGCCATCGTCGAGAATGTGACTG
Source organism: Aedes aegypti (assembly GCF_002204515.2). Classification (NCBI taxonomy): domain Eukaryota; kingdom Metazoa; phylum Arthropoda; class Insecta; order Diptera; family Culicidae; genus Aedes; species Aedes aegypti. Next base: position 246,985,317 of record NC_035109.1, read on the forward strand.
CTTTTGACTCGAAAAGGAAACAAGAACCTAACTTATGGACAAAAAAAAAAAAATTGTTTACCAAGACCCCCAAACAATCCTATCCCATTTTCCCAACGATTACGGTTAGCTCCATTTGCTGGCCGACTTATGTAATGGATTTTATTATCTTGTTGTCGGAGACTGTTGTCTTCTTCACTCTCTGCACGGTCGATTGGCTTTTTTATACTGAGAACAAAAGGCAGCTTGTTTTGTCTGAGTTCTTCACATATGCTATCAGAGGGGGGAAATAAAGCGAAACGAATTTTCCACGTGCCTAGTAGATTTGGTAGAAACAAAAAAAAATCGAGCTAGTGAAGAAAATTCAATAAACTGAATTGGCTTAATGTCTGACGGCACACCTTGTGAAAATTAACTTGAACATTTTTGCTGTCGGAACCAGAATTTTGGTAGCTTAACGGAAGAACATAAATCGATATCCATGTAGAGGAAGTAAATCATAGATGCTCCAACATGCAGCTAAGTATGTATGAACAATTTTCTAACACTTTATTCAAGAAATTGCTCATGACGGTTTGATATCGCGATTAAATCCTAGTATTAATCTTTTATTGCTAATCATGTTGTGAGAATGCTTTTGATTTGCCTTTTAATTGTTGTATTGCTTATGTGTCATTGTAAGAACTTAATGGTACACCTCAAATTTCATAAAATATTTAGTCATTCTTTTTTTTTATTTTGTTGCTTTTTTAATATTTGTTACTTTTCTGACAAACGTGTTCTTTTTATTGTTCATTTCAGAAAACGGCTTACTAAGCTACGAGAATCCTAACTATCATATGGATCCTCTCCGAATGGAGCGTAACTCACACCTGTACGAGGAGATAATCTCCGAATTGCAGCAGCAGGGCACTCTTCGACCCGCCGGAAGCGTTAATTTGGTCCGGGATCCGAGTCTACTTGGCAGCAATCGAAAAGGATACATGGACATTGCATCGATGGCTGTAGACGGGAAGGAAATTGACAAGTAACTTGATAATATTTTATCCATGGAAGCAAAATATATCAAACTTCATTACAGCTCACTGAAAGATAAGCAGAAACTATTAGATGGCTCACCCAATGAATCGGAAACTCAGAAGGACGAAGTCTCGGAAAAAGGCGAAAAGATTCAGGAACATGAAATCAAACACATAGCCGGAACGCTGAATGCTAATGATTTGTACGCAGTGCCGAACAAGAAGAAGCAACAAGTTGGAGAGGTTGTCGCTGACGACGAGGAGGAAGATGAAGAGGAAAAGGGTAAACAGGAAGACATTGAAGCAATCGAAGACAAAGACAAAACCAACGATCTACCACCGGGATGGGAAAAACATGAAGGTAGTATTTATCTTCCAGGATCATCCAAATTTCACGGAATTAAATATTCATTTTTAAATTTTACATTTCCAGACAATGGCGGTCCCTACTATTGGCACATCAAATCGGGAACAATACAACGTGAGCCACCAGTCTGGCCGAAAGAACCACCGAAAGAGCTTAAGACACCGATCGCACCAACACCTCGTTACATACAGAATTCCATGTTCTCGCAGACGCTGGTCAGCCTGTACGGGACTCCAAAGCCTGAAACTGGCTCCAGTTCGTCCAGCAGCGGTCGACTGCACGACAGTATTTCGTCTGTTACCCGCAGCAGTACGAGCTCGGCACTGGATCAGGAAGACGAACGACGACGGAGAGAGGATATAGCGCTAAAGTAAGTCTAAGAGATGTTATTTAAGGTTTGATAGTACAAAGAATTTTATATTTCGTTCACAGGCGACGAAGTTTCCCACTGAAGTCGGATACCGAACGACCCATAAGATTCGCTGTACGCTCGCTAGGTTGGGTGGAAATCGCCGAGGAGGATCTCACGCCAGAGCGATCCTCGAAGGCGGTCAACAAATGCATCGTGGATCTATCGTTGGGTAGAAACGAAATGCTTGACGTTGTGGGTCGATGGGGTGATGTAAGTTCTACAACTTTCAATACAGGGTCATCGAATATTTTTAACATATTTTTGGTCATTTTCAGGGCAAAGACTTGTTTATGGACTTAGATGAAGGTGCTTTAAAACTAATTGATCCAGAAACTCTGACAATACTAAACTCGCAACCGATCCACACGATACGAGTGTGGGGCGTAGGTCGGGACAATGGACGGTGAGTTTGAATATCTGTTACTACTGTTGTACGGTTGTACGTTTTAAGAGGCTATCTTTGGGGCACTTTATTTGTTGATCTAGCGTATTCTTCTTCTTCTTCTTCTTTTTGACATAACTTACTCTTGGGGCAGAACCTGCTTATCAGCTTATTGTTCTAAGAATACTTCTAAAGTTATTAACTGAGAGCTTTCTTTGTCAAAGTTACCAGTTATGCACTAGTATACCGTATGGCAGGTACGATGATACTTTATGTCCAGGAAAGTCAAGGATGTTTCCATTATAAAAAGCCCATGGACCGAGCGGGAATCGAACCCAGATACATTTAGCATGCAAGGAAGGTCCCGTTTACATAGTAAATTGATTATCGTTTAGACTTCACTCGTTGGATACATTTTCTCTATGCTGCTGAATAGTTCGTTCGTAAAATACCTGGACTTTTGCAAATACGGCCCCTATATAACCTCTTTTCCAAACAAGTTGCTATGATAGAGTCGGTGATAAAAAGATAATTGGACTTAATAGATTTCTCGGTCGATATTCGTGTCTCTTCAACCTCGTATCCGGCCTACGTTCTCCAGATCCTATTGATCCTGATCAAATCACCCTACTAGCAGTAATCCTAATGTTCTGCCTACAACATTTATATCGTCCGCGAAGCAAATGTCAAACCCAGCTCTCCGCATTACACCTTCTAGCGCAATGTTGAACAGCAGGCATGAAAGTCCTTGTCGAAGTCCATGGTACGATCCGAACAAACTCGAGTGTTAGTTCGAAATCTTCATGCAGTTTTCACACCGTTTATCGCTGCCTCTAACAAGCGGTTCTCGTCCATATTTGTCCATAGCAACATGCGGTGCATCGTAAGCCTTTTTAGAGTCGATAAACAGATGATTCGTTGAAGCATGGTATTTATGATACTTCTGGAAATTGTGCTGTACACTGATGATCTGGTCCGCCACCAATCATTCGTTTACGATGGACTTGTTTTCTATTTATGATAGACTGCGAAAGATAATGCGGAAAGATAATTTTCACATTCTAATTTGTTGTTCTTCCTTTTTGTAGCTAGGGCATATAAACCCTTACCTCCAGAGCATCTGAGTTCGTTTCCCGGTCGACCCATGATCATTTCGTACCATAGGGCACAGAGTATAATCTTACCTGCCACACTTTATTGGAATACAGGAATGGCATCATTCACAAGGAAGCTCTCAGTCAATAACTGTGGAAGTGCTCTTAGAATACTAAGCTGTAAAGCAGGCTCTGTCGCAGTGGGGACGTGATATGGCATATGCCAGTACGTGATGAGAAGAAGAACCCCCTACTTCCTTCTCTCCGGTAGCTATTATGTTTCTCAGATTATTACTATCGCCAATGTTTCCTGGGTCAGAAGCTTACCGTTTTGTCCAATACCTGTTCTATATTCCAATACCGTTCAGTATTTATGTAACCCAAGTAACACCGAAAACATCTTTTCGAATACCAGATAGCAGATCTTGTCATATTAGAGTTAAAATGGTGAATTCATAACATCTTGAGTTATATAAAAGTTATAAAATAGCTATCGAAAAACACATTACTTCAAAACACTTAATCTTAAAATAACAACCTGAACTGGTTAATTTAACGCTCCACGAACATGTATATAACTTTATAGGGATTTATATTTTATGTATCGTAGTAACAAAATGTAAGTTGTAATAATGTGTTTTAAATGTTTTTTATACAAGGTTCAAACACCGATAAATTCTTCATCTTTGATTAGTCTTGTGTGCCATTTTGATGTCATTCGACTATTGAAGATGGGTTGAAAACGCTATTTTCAAATCCTGTGGACAAAATCGTAACGCAACGAAATTGCTAGCGTATTGTACTCTTAATTCGGTTGCTTTTCAAAATAACAAAAGAAATTTGTCTACAGCTGCATTAAAAAATAAACCTTAAAAAGTTTCACTTCCTGACGATTTTAGCAACGTGATCGACACATCACATAGTCCCGAGCATTTTGTCTACAACGGCCATCTGTTTGTCACCGGAATCAATATAATTTCAAATTATCTTGTAGCAGGAAACATATCTCAATGATGAATATTGAAATAAAACAACTTTTTCCTCTGTGGGGGCTAGAATAATTGTAGTCAAATACGCCTCAAATCGATGAAACTCTCTGAACGAAAAAAAAAATTACTGCACGAGTTATGTTCGTCAACATTACTGCAAATTTTACAATGTTGACATTCGTAAACCGATGTTTGACGTTTGACAGACGAAAATCTATCCACTAAGTAAGAAGCTATATTTAAGTTATTTGTGTGTTATTACTATTACCGAAAAAACAAAAACAAACGAATTTTTGGGGAGTATGCTGAAAATATGTTCTCAAGATGTATTTTAAACGTTTTTATGAGATAATCAAAAACCTGTAGTTGAGATGCTCTTAAGATAAAATTACAACGTCATTTCAACATATTTCTGAACCAAAACAAACAAACATTTCACATTTTGCCAACTAAATAATTTAGATTATAGTACCGGTCGAGAATTTGTATCAACTTAGCTCAAAGTTGCAAATCGATCATATTAACTAGATTAAATTGGTAAAAATTGAAGATTCAATTAAATGAATTGTGCAATCTTAACATACGATATTACAAATTTGAGTAACAATTTGAAGTGTGAGCAGATCAATATCACAGTTTCAGAAAATAATTGAATCGTTCGAATATTTTTGGTCGGCGCTGTAAGCTCAACTGAAAATCAGCCATATTATTTTTTCGTGAGAATTGAAGAAAGTTTCACATAACAGCACGATATGGAAGGATATGTATTACATATATTAATTATTATAATGGCCCATAAATTATTGAAGAGTGAAATTGAACGTTTCACCAGAAATTTTGAATCGCACATTGAACGTCCCAAATATCGCTAGACATGATCCATTTTCATTTTTTCTTCATCATAATGATATTTAAATTTAATTGATTTCCTAGCTTGGAAAACATTATTCAGGTTGTGGCTGCTATGTCTATTTTTAAGATAGTTTTTTTTTATTTTTCTGTAAGTTCCTTCGTTTTGCAGACATTGGACATTCTGATCAGATAGTAAGTAATACAAATGTGTCTTTCAAGTTATATAACGTACACATAACGTCATAACAACCAAAACATTTGCCTGTATTATAAACTGATCATCTTGTGTCATATATATTTGGTTTTCACTTTCAAATAGCTCAATTATGACAAATGAAATATGTCTTTATATAAATTTGATTAGTGAGTATTTTGTACTGAAAAAAACCTAATTATAACAAATGATCATCACAGCTCATATTCTCATCTCTATTATGTTGAGAATATGTTTATAAATCGTCGATTGTAACTATTTATAAAGTTGTCAGACCTATGGGATGTTATATAAGCCGCCATTTTTTGCGCTGTTTTAGCTTTATAAGTGTTAGATATAAAGTAAATACTACTGGAAAAATACAACGGAATATATTAAAAACTTGAATTATTTACTCATATATAACTAGCTGTGTTACTTGGGAAGCATAGTTCTCAAATTCCAAATCACTAATTTGAAACGATTTCTGAGTGATTTCAATGGTAATTGTTGAACGAAAGCATAGCGTAATTCACGTGATTTTTCTCACGGATTTCTGGAAGCTCTTTGGATTATTGCAAGATTCTTTTCATTCCTTGGATGAGTTTCTTTTGATTCTTTACGATATCTTTGATAGATTTCTTTCGATACTCTTAGCGGATTCCTCATATCTAGCGGATACCTGTGAAATAATTTATGAAATCCTAGAATGATGTGAATTATGGTCATCCTTAGAAGAAGCCGTAGTTCAAATGCAAGATTTTTACCATATTAATTTCCAGTTGCCTTGTGTGTGTTTGTTTGGTCAGATCTCCGATGGATTCCCAGCTAGATTTTATATACGGGGTGTCATTATTGTCTACTATCTCTAGTCTTTCAAGGTTCAAGGGGAAATTTTTTGGCAAATTCTGCACGTGGTTATTAAACTATTATTTGCTCCTGAACTGTCCTTATGAAAATCTCTACTTTTATTGTTGTAATAATGCATTCAATGTATGTTTCTTTATATCTGATTCTTTTCCCGCTGCTCTATTCAACTGGCTCATTACACAATGAAATATACTTTTCCTGTGGCACTCCGCTGTTTTCATTTGACATACCATCAGAGAAAGGTATGAATGTTTAGTCATATTGGTTTAGATAAATTTCTCAACTAATTTTTCATGAGAACAAACTCTATTACAGTTTTTTAATCCATATCTTTTTTTTTCACGCACTGCCTGCAGAGATTTTGCGTACGTGGCACGAGATCGACTTACCAGAATTCACATGTGCCACGTTTTTCGATGCGATACCGCTGCCAGAACGATCGCCAACACTTTAAGGTGAGTACACATTTATTACTTACTTACTTATTTGGCTTTACATCAATTATCTTGATAAAGCCTCGCCAACAATATTTCGCCATTTCCCTCGGTTCATGGCCGCTTCTCTCCATCCTCGACTGTGACCCACGCTCTCCAGGTCCTGGTGTACCTGATCAATCCACCTAACTCGCTGCGCCCCACGCCTTCTTGTTCCGACCGGATTCGTGGCGAACACCATCTTTACAGGGTTGTTGTCCGGCATTCTTGCAACATGCCCTGCCCAGCGTATCCTTCCAGCTTTAGATACCTTCACGATACTGGGTTCGCCGTAGAGTTGAGCGAGCTCGTGGTTCATCCTTCGCCGCCACACGCCGTTCTCCTGCACGCCGCCGAAGATCGTCCTTAGCACTCGGCGTTCGAAAACCCCAAGAGCTTGCAAGTCCTCCTCGAGCATAGTCCACGCCTCATGCCCATAGAGGACTACCGGTCTTATGAGCGTTTTGTACATCGTGCATTTGGTGCGGGGGTGAATCTTTCTTGACCGCAGTTTCTTCTGGAGCCCATAGTAGGCACGACTTCCGCTGATGATGCGCCTTCGTATTTCCCGACTAACATTGTTGTCAGCCGTCAACAAGGATCCGAGGTAGACGAACTCGTCCACCACCTCGAAGGTATCCCCGTCTATCGTAACACTGCTTCCTAGGCGGGTCCTGTCGCGCTCAGTTCCGCCAACCAGCATGTACTTTGTTTTCGACGCATTCACCATTAGCCCGACTCTTGTTGCTTCGCGTTTCAGGCGGGTGAACAAATCTGCCACCGTTTCAAATTTTCTCCCAATAATATCCATGTCGTCCGCGAAGCAAACAAATTGTCCGGATCTCGTGAAAATCGTGCCTCGACTGTTAAGTCCGGCTCTCCGCATGACACCTTCAAGCGCAATATTGAACAACAGGCACGAAAGTCCATCGCCCTGTCGTAGTCCCCGCCGAGACTCGAACGAACTGGAGTGTTCGCCCGAGATCTTCACGCAGTTTTGCACACCGTCCATCGTTGCTCTGATCAATCTTGTGAGCTTCCCGGGAAAGCTGTTCTCGTCCATGATTTTCCATAGCTCTATGCGGTCGATACTATCGTATGCCGCCTTGAAATCGATGAACAAATGGTGCGTAGGGACCTGGTACTCACGACATTTCTGGAGGATTTGCCGCACGGAAAAGATCTGGTCCGTTGTCGAGCGGCCGTCGATGAAACCTGCTTGATAACTTCCCACGAACTCGTTTGCTATAGGTGATAGACGACGGAAGAGAATCTGGGATAGCACTTTATAGGCGTCGTTTAGGATGGTGATTGCACGATAATTTTCACACTCCAGTTTGTCGCCCTTTTTGTAGATAGGGCATATAACGCCTTGCTTCCACTCCTCCGGTAGCTGTTCCGTTTCCCAGATTCTGACTATCAGCCGATGCAGACAAGCGGCCAACCTGTCCGGGCCCATCTTGATGAGTTCGGCTCCGATACCATCCTTGCCAGCGGCTTTGTTGTTCTTGAGCTGTTGAATGGCATCCTTAACTTCCCCCATCGTGGGAGCTGGTTGATTTCCGCTATCCGCTGTGCTGACGTAGCCATCGCCTTCGCTGTCCTGACCTTCTGTGCCTGTGTTCTCTGCGCCATTCAGGTGTTCATCGTAGTGCTGCTTCCACCTTTCGATCACCTCGCGTCCGTCCGTCAAGATGCTCCCATCCTTATCCCGGCACATCTCAGCTCGCGGCACGAAGCCTTTGCGGGATGTGTTGAGCTTCTGATAGAACTTCCGCGTTTCTTGAGAACGGTACAGCAACTCCATCTCTTGGCATTCCACCTCTTCCAGGCGGCGCTTTTTGTCCCGGAATAGGCGGGTTTGCTGTTTCCGCTTCAGTCTGTATCGTTCCACGTTTTGCCGCGTACCATGCTGCAGCATTGCAGCCCGCGCTGCATTCTTCTCCTCTAAAACCTCTTGGCACTCCTCGTCGAACCAATCGTTTCTTGAGCTCCGTTCCACATATCCGACAACGCTTTCGGCAGCGTCGTTAATGGCTGCTTTGACTGTCCTCCAGCAGTCCTCAAGAGGGGCCCTATCGAGCTCGCCCTCATCCGGCAACGCTGCCTCAAGATGCTGCGCGTACGCATTGGCGACATCCGGTTGTTTCAGCCGCTCGAGATTGTACCGGGGCGGGCGTCGGTACCGTACATTGTTGATGACGGATAGTTTTGGGCGCAGTTTCACCATCACCAGGTAGTGGTCGGAGTCAATGTTGGCGCCACGATAGGTTCTGACGTCGGTTATGTCGGAGAAGTGCCGTCCATCGATCAAAACGTGGTCGATTTGCGATTCTGTCTGCTGAGGTGATCTCCAGGTGTACCGATACGGGAGGCTGTGCTGGAAATAGGTGCTACGAATGGCCATGTTCTTGGAGGCGGCAAAATCTATCAGTCGTAGGCCGTTCTCGTTCGTCAGCCGGTGGGCGCTGAACTTTCCAATCGTCGGTCTGAACTCCTCCTCCTGGACAACCTGAGCATTCAAATCTCCTATGATGATCTTGACGTCGTGGCTTGGGCAGCGGTCGTACTCGCGTTCGAGCTGCGCGTAAAATGCGTCCTTGTCATCATCAGTGCTTCCGGAGTGTGGGCTATGCACGTTGATTATGCTGAAGTTAAAGAATCGGCCTTTGATTCTTAACTTGCACATTCGTTCATTGATCGGCCACCACCCGATCACGCGCCTTTGCATGTCACCCATCACTATAAAAGCTGTTCCCAGCTCGCGTGTGTTGCCGCAGCTCTGGTAGATGGTATGATTACCTCTAAACGTTCGCACCAATGCTCCTGTCCAGCACACCTCCTGCAGCGCTACGATGTCGAAACCGCGGGTCTTCAGTACATCGGAGAGTATGCGAGTACTTCCAATGAAGTTGAGAGATTTGCAGTTCCACGTACCGAGTTTCCAATCGCTAGTCCATTTTCGTCGCTGTGGTCTTTGCCGATTGTTCCATTACACAGTACACATTTATAAATCCATTCAAATCTTGAAATTATGAATTCTAACAAACTACTACACGTGATACACAGGCTTTGTCCTTGGGTGGAGAGACCTGTAAAATCCGTCGAAAATGATTTTTGACATCCCTGAGATATTGGTGACAGAATGCTACCAATATGATAATATGATATGATAATGAAAGGTTAAAGAAATTTTGAGTGTATCCAAATTTTACTATTTCTGCCTAAACATATTAACTAGATTTCTACAATAGAATTCATGCCACAAAAACTACATGTCATTGCTTTGAACATTGTTTTACAGGCGAACGTGATGAAAATTTATGGTTTCTCGTAGGTTTTTATATTAAAGAAGTGTTGAGAGTTATCCAAAATTTCTATTTCTGCTAAAACATGCTCATTGAACTCGTACTATCTTATTTATGCTGTCTTAAGATTGCTGTCGAAAAGAAGACATGCCAGTGCTTTAAATTTCAATTCATAGACAAACAGGTCAGAAAAGAGGTGTTTCTAAATTATTTTCAGTAACACTAATTACAAGTGTTATCGAAAACTTATTATTAATTTTTATTTGGTTCTACATCAATCAACGTGATAAAACCTCGCCAACAATATATCGCCAATTCACTCGGTTCAAGGTCTCCTCTCTCCATCCTTGGTTTCGACCCACACTTTCCAGGTCTAGGTGCACCTGGTCATCCGCCTAGCTCGCTGCGCCCCACGCCTTCTTGTTCCTACCGGATTTGAAATGGGGCTGTTGTCCGGTATTCTTGCAACATGCCCTATCTAGCGTAAAATTTTCAGCTATTTCCAAGAGGTTACGAATCCTCCTCGAGCATAGCCCACGTTTTATGCCCGTAGAGGACTACCGGTCTAATGAGCGTTTTGGGGTAAAAGTTTGTTGACCACATATTCTTAGGAGCCCATAGTAGGCACTCGTCAACCACCTCGAAACAATTCCCGTCTGAGCCATTGCAGCCCACGCTGCATTCTTCCCCTCAAAAATCTCGTTGCACACCTCGCCGAACCAATTGTTTCTTGCACTTCATTCCACGTATTATCCGACAATGCTTTCGGCAGCGTTGTTTACTGCTGCTTTTGCTATCCTCCAGCAGTCCTCAAGAGAGGCTCCATCGAGCTCGCCCTTATCTGGCAACGCTGCCTCGAGATGCTGTGCGTACGCATTGGTGACATCTGGTTTAACAACTACCGAAAAACTAAACATTATATATACTTTGCTGTTGGATTAAATGGATAAATTGAAAGTGAAGTCGGTGAGCATCTGGTTGTTTCAGTTGCGCTAGATTGTACCGAAGCGAGCGTCGGTGCCGTACATCGTGGATGACGGATACTATTGGGCGCAGTTTCACAATTACCAGGTTTATGTCGGAGTCAATGTTAGCGCCACGATAGGTTCTGACTTCGGTAATGTCGCTGAAAATGGGTGCTACATTTGACCATATTCTTGGAGGCGGCGAAATCTATTAATCGTATGCCGTTCTCGTTCGTCAGCCGGTGGGCGCTGAACTCTTCAATCGTCGGTCGAAACTCCTCCTCCTGGCCAACCTGAGCGTTCTAATCTTCTTTGATGAGCTTGACGTCGTGACTTCTCGTGACTGGTAGATGAATAACAGCTTTTTTAGCTAAAATTTTGTTTATACAGCCTCTTTTCAGCTGAATAAACTGTTATTCAGCTGTCAATATTACCTGGGTTGTGCAGCGGTCGTACTCGTGTTCGAGCAGTTCGTAAAATGCGTTTTTGCTTCCGGAGTGTGGGAACGGGGTTGGTGGTCTAATGTCTACCGCTTCTGCTTCCTAAGAAGAAGGTCATGGGTTCAATCCCAGGCCCGTCCCTTTCCTCGTACATAGCAGTTGTATCTTTCACTTGCTTCTGTCTTCCACTCCTAATCTATCGCAGTACATAGCACTTGCTAGAACCAGAGACGGACAAACCGTTTCCTTACGCTTCCATTCTCTAATTATTATATCGCGCCTTTCATTACGCCTGATATAGGCAGTTTGCTAACCAAACAGAAAGCCTCTCTACCATAAAATTTTACCAGCCCCTATACCTTCCCGCATGAACTGGCGTAAATGCAGGGGTATATCCGGTCTACTGTTGGTGCCAGAGTAATGCATCATCAATTTCTCGCCCTTCCCCTCATTAGTCTGCATTCTGACGTGGCAGGCGCCATTGTTGCTTAAAAATAGAAGATCACCAGCACTTATACACTGAGGATGTCTGACAGTCCCAAGCAGTCATCTGGTTGGTTCCTCGTATAAGTGCAGCTGATCTGGCAATACTGTAGTAGCAACCACGGGCGGCCTACCAAGCTCAAGCTCAGTGCTTCCGGAGTGTGGACTATGCACGATGATTATGCTACAGTTGAAGAATCGGCCTTCAATCATCAACTTGCACATTCTTTCGTTGATCGGCCACCAGCTGTTCCCAGCTTCACGTGTGTTGCCGCATCTCTGGTAGATAATGTGGTTAGCTCTAAACATACCTCCTGTAGCGCTTCCGAAACCGCGGATCTTCAGTACATTGGAAAGAATGCGTGTACTTCCGATGAAGCTGATGGATTTGCAGTTCAACGTACCGAGTTTCCAATCGCTATTCCATTTCCGTTGCTGTGGTCTTTGCTGATTGTCCTGGTCCATGTTCTCTGACACCAACCCCCTAGATTTCCGGAGGGCCATTCCCCCTAAATGTTTGGAGGGCCATAGTGCACTGTTTAGCTCAGAGTCCTTCTCTGGCACTCAGACGATGATCAGCCGCTCCTGACATGGGGAACAGACGCTGTTGTGAGCCGCTCCTAACATGGTGTACAGACGGTCAAGGTTTGCAGAAGCAAACCCCCTCCCCCTTCAGCATAGGAACAAAGTTCCCTCCGGATTTGGTTACCCGACCTTCCCTAAGGTTCTCGTACAGCGGTCAGTACCACGAGGAGGTAGGAAAAGGAATTTCTGAGCAGGAGGCTAAGGACCAGACATAGGGATCTATTTTATACGCGAAGTTCTAATCGTACGCCATGCGCAGCATTTACCAACCGTTCTTAGTATAATCCAAAATTTGTATATATGCTCAAACATGCTTATTGAACTCGTTCGATCCAATTTATTCTGAAAGAAACTATATCTTACACTTCGAAATTTGATGCATATTTAATAAAGTCAAAAAACTATGATTTTCTGAAGTTTTTTTAAATCAAAATAATTTTTAGTGTGATCTAGAATTTTTATTACTACTTAAACTTCTCTGGACTACAGCAATCAAATTAATGTTGAAAAGACGACATGACATTGATTTAAATTTTGATTCTTAGGCAAAAAGTTTAGAAAATAAAGTATTTTTTAATTATTTTCAATAGCGTATGTTTTAAGTGTGATTAAACATTAATATTCCTGCTCAAACATTTCGAATTTATATCGATAAAAAAATGTATAAACTGTTCCTGACCAACATTGCAGAAGAAAGTTTTGAACTAAGAAATTGATATTAAAAGATAAAACTGATCTAGATCAGTTTCAAATTATCTAGAACAAAACCAACAAAATGTAGTGCAAGTTATACCAAAATACTTTGTCGAAGTAAACCTCTGGCACCCATTTTTGTCCCATTATTTTTCACAACTAGTGGTCCCGGCAAACTTCGTCTTGTCATCAAGTAGGCTGTTAGAAAACGCTATGAATCGTCCCATACACAATGACAGTTCCGTTCACGCTCATTTTTCCGACTTTCTCGGTAATACCCTGGAATTTTTATACACACAAACACGTCGGAACACTTGACGAACAAAACGGATAAATAATCATTCAAATACGTTGACCCGTTCGGAAGCCATTTTGTGACATACAAACACCATTCCATTTTTATTTATATACTAGTGGTCCCGGCAAACTTCGTCTTGCCATCAAGTAGGCTGTTGAAAAATGCTATGGATCGTTCCACACAAAATTACAGTTCCGTTCACTCTTGTTTTCCCTACTTTTCCGGTGAATATCCTTGGATTTTTATACATGCAAACACGTCGGAACCCTTGAGGAACAAAACGGAGCAATTATCATTCTAATACGTTGATCCATTCGTGAGCCATTTTGTGACATACAAACACCACTCCATTTTTATTTATATAGATATAGAAGATAGAAGATAGATAGATAGATAGATTATTATAATCTGAGAAACTTATAATAATAACTTTTTCTTTAAGATTTGACACGATTATCATGCAGTTTCAGTTAACACAAAACATTTGTTTTGGCCCGAGCCATGTCCACATCGGACTACAAAGCAAATAAAAAAAAAAGACATTTGTTTTGGTTTAATTGCTTTAGGCGAAATTTGAACTCCTCTAGAAACAGTTGTTTTCGAAACGTACAAAACCTGAGAATTTTGAAAATCGGTTCAGTCATCGCTGAGAATTGCCGAAAATCCGTTTAGATTTTTTTATATTGGGCTCCTAGTGTTCATGAGCATTATTAAAATACGTGTGTATGTTATCTAAGAATGACATTTTTTGGAGATTCTGAGATTGATGCTTTTGACTGATGGTAGTTTACACCGGCGGATTTTTCGGCTTTCAGTCAATTGTAATAGCTTACAACGTTATGTTTTTTCTCCGCTCCAGGGGGTGTGTACAAAATTACGTGCATGGTTAATGTATCCACTCATCTATTTGGTACAAGACTACACAATTCGTTTGCGTAAAGGCCAATAAATGACTTCGTAAAATAAATTATTCAATCAATTTAATTTATTCTGCAATAATGGTTTCACAATTATAAAAGCGGTTTTCTATTCCACACCGTCCCATGCGCATTTCATATAATATATTTAAGGTAATTTCTTTTCATTGTATTTCACTTAATAGTATGAAATTTAAATTGGATGTGATATCGGCGATTTTTGAAACCATTACACAATGGTCCAGATAGCAAGTTTAGGCGGACATGAACTTTTCGACGTCATTTTGTGGTTTTAGAGTATAGGTTGCTTCCCAGAAGTGTCTCGAAATTAGTTGTACTACAATTCGTACGAAAGGGATTTTTTTCTGCACTAATCGCAATAGTGTCCTATACGCCAACTTTTTTATGTTAATAGATATCAAGTTGGTATATTCAGCAAAGTTGTAGCATATTTTAATACAAAAAACTTTGTAGAACAAACTTATTCTCTATCTCTTATACTTTCTGAGATAATTGACTTTTTATATGAAAAAAATGAAGAAAATCATTTTTCACTCATAAGCCATTTATTTACAAATTTTAGCAGTCTACTATGTTCTACAAAGTTTTTGGTACTATTATATTCTACAACTTTGGTAAATATACCACAGTTGTATTTCTTCTTATTTTCTTATTGTCTTCTTCTTCTTCTTCCTGGCGTAACGTCCCAAAGAAGATTTTAATTTAAAATCATGCCGTATTAAATGTCATAAATGGTAATATGTTGCAAGAGTTGAGAGGCATTCAATTTATTTATCTTGAGTCTTTGATTTATGTATAGCAGTAATTATTACAGTAGTTAAAGTCGTATTGAAATCAGTCATAGTAACCATGTCAAAAAAATACAATTGTTAAAGATTGTTATGCGAGTTATTTGGCCTGTAATACGGCATGATTTTAAATTAATATCTCCTACAAAAAAAAAGACAGAAGAAATACATCTGTGGTATATTTACCAAAGTTGTAGAATATGATAGTACCAAAAACTTTGTAGAACATAGTAGGCTGCTAAAATTTGTAAATAAATGACTTATGAGTGAAAAAATGATTTTCTTCATTTTTTTTTATATAAAAAGTCAATTATCTCAGAAAGTATAAGAGATAGAGAAAAAGTTTGTTCTACAAAGTTTTTTGTATTCGTACGAATTGTAGTACAACTATCTTCGAGACACTTCTGGGAAGCAACCTATACTCTAAAACCACAAAATGACTTCGAAAAATTCATGTCCGCGTAAACTTGCTATCTGGACCACTGTGCATTATCATAAAATGCATTAAGGAATAGATAGTAAAATCATAATGATGAATACCATTATATTTTATCTTATTTTTCTACACCAAATTTGTAAATTTATTTTTATTTCCAAATTGTTATAAATAATTCCAATAGAAATAACTTTAAAACTTTGTCAAAATAGTGATCTGCTACATCATACATTTTGTTATAAAAAGCCATTTAGCTGATGCAATATTGAGTACGTATGTACCCGGTACATTGTACCGTTGTGTTTCAAATTAAAGATCATTAATACATGAAACAATATGCTTGTTAAACATAACTGCCTTAAAAAAATAATGGGAAACAATAAATATTTGTTTCTGGCCCGATCACGTAGATAAAAATGATGAATTACTAATCTCATTGACTTACTAACTATTTGCTAAATACAATCCCATCGCAAGCCCTTTGATCCACCTCCAGGGGGCAATCGTAAAAGAACACCAACGGACGATCCCAATTACAGAATCCTAGGTAGTCTGCAGACACCTTCGGATCTCGGTACTGCAGAAATGGTTTGGAATCTTCGTCCCTCGTGAGCTCCACCTGACCGCCCGGGTGAATCGCCACGGTAAACATAAACGGCTTGAAGTATGACAGCATACCAATGCTCGATTGTTCCCGTAGCACTATTTCAGAAACTTGTTCCTGGGGAGAGTTCCGAGTGTAATGACGAACTACGGTTTTTGTGTTTGCCCATCCGGATAGAACTAAAAAAATGCAAACATAGAACCGGTTTCTGATCATACCTTTGCAATATGAGTAAACAGAACTTACCGATTTCATTCATTTCGGTTTTGTCGTAAGGGTACATGGTTGGGGCCAACCGCAAATGGCCATCGTTGGGACCCAGGACGCCCATTCGGAATATTTTGACGTCATCATTGGTTACGTTCAAGTGTTGAAATCGGCTGATGGGATAATATGGATGTGCGTGCTTGTAACCATGGTCGGTATTATACTGCAAGCAGCCCCGTGTTACTAAAATAGTAACGATTTTTAAAATTTGGATGAAAATGGTTAAACTTTTTGATATACCTTCAAAATTATTGGATGGTGCGCTGTACGCGAAACACTTGAGAAAGACGGTAATAATCGTAGCTAGAACCAACATTGCAGTATCGGTGAGCTGCAGAAAGCGACTGGGAAGTGGTGATTCCAGCTGAGAACGAGATGGCACTCCGATGATCGAAAACAGTAGAGATGATCCGATCAAAACCGGTTTCGTTCGCAATCGCGGGAATTCACATGCACACAGTGACGTTTGTTTTACTATCGCTGAACCAAAAACTTTTAACTCACAGACTGGGGATTTGTTTCTGATAATGTAATCGTAAGTTCAAGCTTTATGTTTTCAAACTAAAGCTTCGTTTACAATCTGGGTTGACATGCAGAGCTATTCAAGCAGTGAACCCATTCTCGACATTTAACAACTATTACCGTAATCCGGGGTAACATTGATCATCGGGGTAACATTATTCATAATGACCTATCTCGCGACAAGTTTGAAAAGAAAAGTTTTAGTTAAAATTGAATTTTGTTCATGTGTAACTTTTTAAACTTTACGAAACACTATGCTCATAGATGAAATTACCGAGGATTCATGTCTCACATGAGTTCTGCAAACGATATGAGCAAGAAAAAATCAGTTGTTGCTAAATATTAAAAACAGTTTTTTTCTTTTATAAGCAGGTGAAATCAACCTGTAAAAAATCTGAACTGCTACGGCAAATGAAATGTAATATGTTGTTAACAAAATGTTAATAAAATCTTAGATTTGTGTCACCAAAATAGGATGATAGTGTTGTCTTATAACACAGAACACCTAGATATAAGAAATAATGAATGTAATGTTTTGAATAATACTACTAAAAAAATTAAAAAAAACCTTACAAGATTCCCATAGGCACAAAGGGAATTCTCACATAGACATGAATCTTATGCGATTCTTGTATGATTCCTGAAGTATTTATACGGGCTTCTCTCAGAATTTCCACAGATCATTCACAAGAATCCCAGCTTTTCTGTAAGCCTGGGCTCCAGCTTTCTCATACATTTGTTTAGGTTGAAAATAGTTGAAGAGATACTTTCTCACATCGATCATCATGATATTAAACATATTTATTTGATACACAAATTCCTAAAAAAAATCTTGAGTATTTCAATTCTATGTTTAACATTTGAGAAACTTTTACTGTCAATTCTGCACAACTCCACTACAGTCTCGCTGGTCTATCTCCAATGGACAATCAAAAAAGAAAGTGGCAGGTGCCATATATTTGCAAAACTGTACGTACTCGAACGATATCTTCTGGTCTTGGAACTCAACCAAGGGAACCCGGTCACCATCTTTGATCAGTTTGACATTTCCATTGTGATCGATTTCTATCGTGAACATCGTCGGATAGAACTGATTTAGCAACCCTGGGGAACTAATACGTTTTAAAAGTTGATATCCAGAAATCCCCACTGTATTCGGCACGTAACTTCTCATTTCGCTGGCCGTATTGTTCCAAGCGGAGAGCACTGAAATAATGCGATTGCTTAAGAAAGTGTAAGGTGGAAGAATCATATTTAGATTGTCTACCTATTTCATTGATTTTGACCCCTGTTGGAAACTCAACTGGCGACAAACGTATGTGTGGTCCTTGATTGGCCATTACACCCATTCTCATAATGGTCACATTCGCATCCGTGACGTGTAAGTGTTTGAATCTGTTTGTTGGAATATATTGAAGACATTCATCCTGGGTGCTGAACTGCAGACATCCGTGTGTCGCTGAAAACATAGGATAGTTTTACTTGTAAATTAGTCCTGAAAAATGCATGAATTTTACCTTCAAATGCGTTGGAAAACTTGCCCGGATTAAATCCTACCGTAAGTGAAAATTTAACTAGCAAAATAATGATTGAATTTCTCATTTTCTAAAGTTGAACCTTACAATCACCTACAAGACGTGCGTTCGTTTGGCAATTTTATTTGTTTATGATTTTGTTTTGTTTCTTGTTCTGCCTTTTAAGTCTGCATGCTTATCGCGGAGAGCAGAGACAGCTGTTTGCGCTGTTTAGTGTTTTTTTATTCACACACTGAAAATTGTTAAATTGAAATAATGAACATTTTTTTAAATATAGGATATTATTGATCCGCTAGGTAACACTAATTGGTTTGGCCTGCCATGTTGAATTCAAATAAACGTTTTTCGATGAAACATTTCCGTCAAATATATGGTGTTTCAATCTTACAAACAGTTCGAAGCTTAGATTTTGCGACAAGTATGTTTTATTTGTGTGTAAAGTTTTGAACCTTTAAAAGACCTAATTTCAGGGAATCAATTGTCATGCGTCAGGCAGGGCTATTCTTTCGAGTTATACTGGTTTCATAAATGTTGGCAATGATTTAGCTTATATTTTATTTGGGAATTTTACCTTCTTCGAATCATCGGCAGTTCTTTTCAGTTTTACTGATTTAAAGATTATTTGAATTACACTTGCTTAATATTTCATATGAAAATTTTCCTTCTTTTATCATAAGTTGCTCTTTCAATAGAAGTCATTCATTTATTTAGTTAACATCTAGACAGATAACACTGAATCAACAATTTCACGCCACAATACTCGGTTGGTGGCCGCATCTCTCCATCCTCGGTTCTGCCCCACGCTTGCCAAATCGATACGCACTTGATCCGCCCACCTAGCTCACTGCGCTCCACGCCTTCTTGTACCAACCGGATCCAAAGCGAACACCATCTTTGCAGGGTTGCTGTCCGGCATTCTTGCAATATTCCCTGCCCATCGTATTCTTCCAGCTTTGGCCACTTCCCAAGCAGCACATATTGTTTCAAGTAGCTTACAGCAACGGCTACTTAACATATTCAATAGTTACAATATGATAAATTTGCAACATGGAAAAATACTGCTATGCAACCGAAAAAGCGCAAAAAGTCGAGCCTTATGTAACTTGTTTGTTCGTTACATAAGAAGTTTACAAGCGACTGCTATGTAATTTGTTGATCACGCATGGGTTTTCCTGTGACAAAATAAATGAAACGGCGTTGAAGTTGTTGTTACTTTCTGACAGTTTTGGAACCGAACAACCATTTTAGAATTTAATGTCAATTAAAGTAATACGTATGATTTTCGAACGCGTAATTATTCACTAGTACATAATAGATTTAACATGCCGATTTGAATTTGTGGTGAAATCAATCATTTTACTTGCTCAAAATTGACGCGCTCATAAAATAGATAATAATTTTATATTGAATAACACATGATACCTGGATTATTGAGATATTATTCCATTAGAACTGACACAAAAAAATGTAAATTGACACTGTTACTCAAATCAGCAGTGTTTTTGATTTTAATTTAATTGTTTGTGAAGATTGTGATTCCAAAATCACGTTGTTTCGTGTCCCGCAGTTGGATTTTCTGGGTTGCCTATCATAAATCGCCATTTAATTTCATCTTGCTGCAGAAACACTTCCGAATAACTGTTTGAGGACAGCCAATCTAAAATGATGAAAACTATTAAAAAGCTGTTGAAGAGGCTGCAAATTGTAAATTCAACAATATTAATTAATCACTGGAAAAATATCTATGAAAACAATAATTAGTCATAAAATAGTAAAGTTCTTAAATCAAAATTCACAATACGTATGAAAACTTTTGACATGTAGTGTTGACCCCTGTCAGCAAGTTACTTGTTTGTTACACATTAGTTACCCAGAAATCTTATGTTATTTTGAAACTGATGTGTAACTATACTGAAACTGCCTATAAATTACACTGCTGTCAATAGGGGAAGGGGTATTAAAATGAACACCTAAACGACATCGTCTTGCTTTTAATGGAAAAAAACGACGAATTTGCGATAAATCATCAAATAGTGTGCAAAAATCCCCTAAGGCAGCGCCCATTTATTATGTAACGCTAAAATTCGAAATTTTTGACCCCCCCCCCTCCGTAACGCTTTTTGTATGAAAAATTTCAAATTTTTGTATGAACCGTAACGCTCGAGCCTACTCCCCCCCTCCTCCTAGAGCGCTACGTAATTTGTGGATGCCGCCTAAGCCAATTGACTGGAACCTTACAAAAGTATGAAAATTAAATGCTCCGTCCAAGAAAGCACATGGTTTGTGACGTGCTCAAATGGCTCAAATAGCTCGACTTGTTTTTATCGATCCTCTCTTCTGTGAATAAAGGTGACAAAATGCGGGTTTGTTGACATTTTTTCACTACAAGACGCTAGGAAGTAATGTTATCTTGCGTCCTGAGGTGAAACAACGAATTGAATTTAGAAATTGATCAATTTGTGCCAATATTAGGGACTGATGGTAATATGGCCATGATAAGGAAAATAGCGATTTAGATGTGAAAAACATGCTTTTTTTATTATAATCGGATATACAAATATGTTCTCTATCAAATAGTAGAAACAACATCCATCCATTTGAGTATTTCTAGTGTTAATAAATCAATTAAAAAAATGCGTGCTTATGGGTCATCCATAAACCACGTAGTGATTTATTGGGGGAGGGGAGAGATTCTGCCCATACAAATTGTAAATTTTGTGTATGGACAAATGACTACTAGGAAGAAGGTGGGTCTAAAATTGGGAAAAAATAATAGCGTTGTTAATGGTAGCCCCTTGTGCATTTCTGTGCTCTCCGCTCTCACTTCAATAGGGCCTAACTAACATGAGTGATTTTTCTTCATCGACTCTGCATATATAATGCATACCTACAGGCGTTTGTTCTGATGTTATTGTTCAATAATAGATACATGATGATGCGAAAAGTTTACATTTGTAAGGTTCTAATTTGCGCGTTACTTCATCGTGGCATTACGTTTGGTAGAATTTGAATTCAACAGCTGTTTTGGTGTTATGAAATAGGGGGGTGGGGGTTTTGTTGGTGTTGGTGGTAAAACACACGAGCAAAACAAACATTTTTGATTTTTTGTATCATCATTTTTTATAATCCCTTCGAAAACAGTTCTAAAGGTTTCTGCTTCGACATCATATCATTACGATATTCACCTCATTGAAAAACCTCAACATATCCGTGCCAAAAATTACATCAGTTTTAATATCTGAACGTAGTTCTGACTTCAATTTATCTCCGTATCAACAAAATCTGTGTTCATTTTACCATCCTGTTCGTTTTTTCACCCCTTCCCCTTTGACAAATGGTAAACAAACTTCATGCTGTTACACACATGTGACTTAGCAATCTGTATGTAACCTAGCGTGTTATTTGTTTCTTTGCAACCACAGATTCAATTTCAATGTAACTTATTCATTTTGACAGCTCTAGGCTAAGTTACATGCAAGTAAAAATGCAACACCTATGTAATGTAAACAAAGCGTAAGTTACAATGTAATAGTTCAGTAACCAAAATTGAAAATTATCAATAAGATATGCTACAAATTATCTGAAATGCAACGGCAATGTAATTTGTTTTATTTTTCTAAATTATCGCATTTGTTACCAGTGCTACTTGGGTTACTGGATACTGGGTTCGCCGTAGAGTTGGGCGAGCTCGTGGTTCATCCTTTGCCGCCACACACCGTTTTCCTGCACACCGCCGAAGATCGTCCTTAGCACTCGGCGTGCTGAAACCCCAAGTCCTCCTCGAGCATAGTCCACGTCTCATGCCCGTAGAGGACTACTGGGCTTATGAGCGTTTTGTACATCGTGCATTTGGTGCGGGAATTAATCTTTCTTGACCGCAGTTTATTCTGGAGCTCATAATAGGCACGACTTCAATAATCACTTGGTCCTCTTTCGTAAAGCGCACCTCTTTCGGAAGAATTAGATGCCCATCGAAACACAACGCTTTCTATTTATATCCAATGCCTAGCCCGAAAGCGCATTATTTATTAAGTATTGAAATACCACACCACACTCGCCAACGACGTGCTGGCTGAGATTTCTATAGTGCGGGCTTCCCACAACGGTTCAGCAAGCAAGACAAGTTCTGCCTCGTGATGTGCCTGCATTTTCGTGTTTCTTAGCTTGCGATGTGCCTGCATTGAGCCGTGTTTCTTAGCTTGTATGAATACACGACTGAAGCGGGTGGACACAGCATTGGAGATAATATGATTCGTCTTCAACGTTGCCTAAATGGCCCTGCTTGGGAATCCGTGCGCAGTCGTTTGATACTTCCTTCTTCCGTCCCCCACGTTATGCAAGCCCTTCAAATGCGTTATGGTCGTTCGGACATGCTAATAGAGTCTTTGATTGGAAGAGTCCGACCAGCTCCACCCTCAAGGGCCGATAGATTGAAAACTCTGATCGAATTTGGTACCATGGTAAAAGCATTATGTGATCACGTTATAGCTGCGAATCTACAAGATCATCTGGCGAATCCAACGTTGCTTAAGGATTTGGTGGAGAAACTACCCGCCGCATACAGGAGGAGATGGGCTGCTCATCGGAGACTAAAGATAGCGGACAATCTAAAGACATTCAGCGACTTTATGGAGGATGCGTTTAGTATGTCAAGCTTCCCAAGTACCGTAAAACGGGGTAACTTTGATAATGCGGGTAACTTTGATAGTGCGAGACCCACAACATATTAAACGAAATAACGAAGTTTCTGTTAATCAGTTAAGCAAAACGAATGCAAAAGTAAAGAGTATCAGTATGACACTTCATTTCAAAGCTATTTTCATTGGAATCAAGTGCATTTGAGGCTTTTTATACGAATATTAAAAATTGACACAATTTTAGCATTTTCGAAACGCTTACAAACAATCTGTTCTACGATCACTATTTGATGTAGTTTTGAATAGTTGGCCACTTATCTTTGACAGCCTAGTTATCATAGAACTTGAATACGGTCTCAAATCTCTTAGCGAATAGCATTTTCACAAACTGGGACCATTTTTGTAATCTAAGTCAGAAATTTCCATATGACGTTAAACGCCTAGAGGTATGCAATGCCCTACAAATGTTCGTTATTCATTCAATTTTGTTCGATGCATACTCCATTATCAAAGTTACCCCAAAACAGAAAACCGACTTTCGATTATATGAATAGTTATATATCCATTCATAATGAATCTTTTGGAAATCTATCGACTGCTATCGATAGCTAGGATGCCAGTACTTGTTTTAAAAATATAAATTATTATTCTTTGAAACAGCAAGCATAAATATTCAAGTTTTCTTCGAAAAAACTATCAAAGTTACCCCGTTTTACGGTACTCATGAAAGATACAACAAATCTGATCATCCAAGGCAGAGAGATCGGAATTTGATTTATTCCGAAGCAGAGATGGCTGATTGCCCTGTTTGCATTAAAGATGGACATCGCGTGAAGGAATGCAATTTTATCCTTGCTTTATCATTCGACGACCGTCGGAAAAAAGTGCAGTGTCTACAGCTGTGCCGTATCTGATTGTCAGGCCATGGCCACGGAGTATGGGCTATTATTAATCGGTGCTACATCGATGGATGCCAATATCAGACTTTGTACGCTTGTTCAGACTTTGTATCTCCCTATTCAAAGTCTCCCAATTGAAAAGTTCGTTAAGAAGTGCAAACACCACAGAGGAATTCCTGTTCAAGGATATCGTAATACTGTTCCGAACTGTGGGCTTCGTGGCTGTGCGGTTAGTGTTACCAAGCATTTAGCCGCGTCGTGTCAAGGGGTGTGGGTTCGATTCCCGCTTCAGTTCGGAATCCCGGAATCGATCCATAAAGGAGCCAAAATTTGTAAGTTCATTCATCATGCTTATTCACAAACACGCATTCAGAAGCGAATCGATTAGATGGATGAGTAGTTTGGTGATGACTCTGAAAATAAAATCAAAGAATAAAACAAACGAGCAGTATCATTCGCGATAAGAGTTTTCATTCAAATATTTGTATATAATTCTCATGGTAGGAAGTGAATGATTTCCCAAAATATCCCGAACTACACAGGAATATCTTGACTCTGTTTGATTTAACCTTTAAAGTTCAGCGTAGTACTAATTGGTAGATATTCAGCGGTTAAGTCTTCTACTATATAAAACACGTCTGATTTAGAGTAGGGTTTAAAGTGAACTGACGTTCGTATATTCTCATATATATCTCGAGCCCATGGACTCTATTGTTCATGCAAATAACACACAATACAGAAACATCTATATGACATAGGTATCAAAGTGATTTGAATATACAGGTATACAACAGTCCTTCCCTTTCTGGGAGTTATTACAATGATATACAGAACTGACATTTATCAAATAAACTCTGTAAAGGTGAATTGAATCCTACAACTAATTCGATAATTCAACAATAGTCGTGAAATCTTATTTATGTTCTGAGCATAAGCAGCTGACGTTTCGCTGCTTCTGTTTTCGATCTCCCCTAGGAGTACATTTGACGACCGTAATGAGGCTATCGGCTTAGAAACCAACATCTTGGGGCTTCTACTGATTGTTGCGTAGGATACTCCATAAATTGTACACAAAGCGTGTATTCCTCGATTTTCCGTCCGTTCCGATTTAACTCTCATACGTTTCTGAATTCTCAGTTGGCGCGCTTTTGCACTGATATTTTCAACACACATCTGTAAAATAGCATAAAAACATCCGTTACTTAAAATGACATTTATCAATCGAAAGGTAAAGTGGAGAGCAATAATGTGAACGCACAAGATTCCTTCCCCGTTTCTTAGTTGGTCATTAGCATTCGATACATATTCAAATATTTTCCATTGATTTCCCCTTGAAACTGCAACCTTTGTTGTGTCCGAAGCATGCCTAATATTAAACTGAAATATATGTGAATGACGTACCAGATTCAACACAATTGTGTGAAATTCCATTTGGAATCACCCTAGAGCTACCTTGTCAACTATTATGAACCTTTGTCCTCTGCTTGGAACTTCAAACCACAGCTTTTCGTCTTTCATAAAATATAAAAATCCATTTGGACTAAATGAACAATTTTCGTTCCACACTAGTACTCTTCGCAATCTGATTCGTACAAAATAGTTAAAGTTCCTCAGTAACTTGTTACTCTCTGTTACTATGGTTGTCCATTTGGAACTCATATCATGCATGTACAGTTCAACATGCACTTCGTTACTCAAAAAAATGTATCCGTCGAGCTTTCTTTGAAAGTGGCATCCAACTTGTAGCTCTGTATTATAACCCACACTTTTATCTACAAACGCACATTCCACACTTTTATCTACAAATTCACATCCAAAACATCGTTAATCGTCCTAACGATTAAAATAGGCCATTTTGTTTTCTTTCAATGCCACAAAAATACAAAAGGAAACTTTCGTCCACAAGAACAAAAAATAGCAATTGTATTGTCACAAAAAAGAGAACCATAGAAGAAGCGCGCCAATATTGTTTTCGGGTTGTTCAACTATGGACCAAAGGAATGACTGTAACTATATAGTTCATATTTTTTACGATCAGCAGACAAAATTATAAAAGTTACTCACGATTCTGTTTATACTATACCAGACAAAATTTGTCATAAGAAAAAGAAGCTGCATCTATGAACACCTGCACATGTTTTCCAATCCTACGGTCGAATCAGCGCTATTGTACACTCTTAAAAAATATGAATTTTACTGGTAACTTAATCGCTGGAGCACTTAAATATTTCATGACTCAATCCTCAATATGTCATTATTTTCTGTTTCTTTGGATGTATCATAATGCCATGATTCTCAAGCATAATAATACATTTGATTGGCATTGAAACAACAGCTCATCGCGCAATAAAGCGTTATAGAAGTGTAAAAATGTCGCGAGACTTGAATTCGAGTTTAAAAAGATTTAAAATTACATGATTTTGCACTTTGTTCAAACAAGCACACGACCGCTGCTGGGCGCTGACAGTTGAGTTCAATTTTTCACAGAAAACATGCAAAGCGAAATACGATCCGCCGGAAAGTCGTTTTTTCAGTGTTCTACATAATTTGCTCGTGAATTGTAGATGGACTTATTGTTCATTTGGACCTGCCGTTCAGTTTGATTTCCCAAAATCTAAATTACTATCGGTGCGCGAGTGATTTTCATCCAAAACTCCTGTTAAACCGTTGCGGTGTCAGGAGAATATTATAGCTGGATTTGGTGCGGGTACAGAATAAGTGGAAGATACATTGGCAGCAAAGCTTTATTTAGTGAGTCTGTGCAACGTGAAAAACCCAGCGTATAAATTTGTCCAACTGTGAAATAAAACTATGAGGCAAAAATGTTTGCAGATAACATCAAAGTTAATGTTTGAAGACTAGTGACAACCGCTCTAATTGCATCAATTTCGATATTTCTGCCGTGCAATTATATTATGGAACTACATACTACACATGCATTCCGTCCACGAGTAACGTAAGAAGGAAATTCGACACAATGGAATCGCTCTAGATGGTATGTAGAAGTGATGTTTAGTGGCTGTTCATAGCTATAAAATCCAGTGCGTTCATCGACTAAATTATGTGACAACAAAACCTCTAGAGATAATACGCGTCGTGATGAAAAAGTAAGTTTGAATACATACTTTTACGTCACGGCGTGTATTTTTTTTTTGGTTTTTCAGTGTCATGTAAATTTAAGATCGGACGTAAAATAACGTCAAAAGGTTCGCTTCTTTTATGTGCATCTTACTGAACCTAATTTTACATGATATTTTCCAAGAGTGTATGCTATCGAAGCCTCCCGGGAATAAACATTTATCGAAACTTCGTCCCGTATTGTTTTGAGCAGCGAGTTTTTAACGTATAGTCACGCAGTTTTTCAATGGTTTACAGCCAAGATGAATGAAGGATACAATAAAGATGTTGTACGGTCGAAATATGACCTCCTGCTTGTATATCACCTTCGCGGTGAAAAAAGCATCACTGCTGCACTCCTATTGTGAAATCACACGTGTGAATTCCTTTTATCTCGTCGCCACTGTTTGATTTAACCTTTAAAGTTCAGCGTAGTACTAATTGGTAGATATTCAGCGGTTAAGTCTTCTACTATATAAAACACGTCTGATTTAGAGTAGGGTTTAAAGTGAACTGACGTTCGTATCTATATAAATAAAAATGGAATCGTGTTTGTATGTCACGAAATGGCTTACGAACGGGTCAACGGATTTGAATGATTCTTTCTCAGTTTCGTTCGTCAAGGGTTCCGACGTGTTTGTGTGTATAAAAATCCCAGGATATTCACCGGGAAAGTCGAAAAAACGAACGCCAACGAAACTGTCATTTTATATGGGACGATCAAAAGCGTTTTTCAACAGCCTACTTGATGGCAGGACGAAGTTTGCCGGGACCACTAGTATTCTCATATATATCTCGAGCCCATGGACTCTATTGTTCATGCAAATAACACACAATACAGAAACATCTATATGACATAGGTATCAAAGTGATTTGAATATACAGGTATACAACAGACTCATACTGATTATTCTATCAAGGAAATTTTCTCAAGGTGCATTGAAACGAGAGCATTAAAAAATGATAAATCTGTGATATTCATGCGTTATTGGCTACCACAAATGTAATGATTTGACATTTATCTAGAGTAGGAGCAAATAAAATTACGTCTAACAGGACGATTGCGGAACCAAGGGAATATTTTTACCATCGAACAATTGGAATAACAATATCGACCTTTGTCACTTGTATTCCAAGAAATTTGCCAATCATTCATAGAATATTTTTTCAAGTTAGTAAAATATTCCGAATAATGAATATCTCAATTATAACTTATTCTAAGAAACCCACAATTTTGCCAATAAATCAACTTCTTCATTACCATAAATATTGCAATGAGCTGGAAATCTAAATGTATTATTAATCGTTTAGAATATGAATCATTTAATAGCCCTTTAATTGATAGAACAATATGATGGGTTTTGTAATTAAAACTAATGGATTTCAGAGCTTGAAGACAACTTAAGCTATCTGAACACACCATAAATATATTTGGTGAATAAATTTCAACCAATTTGCATGTTAAATATATAGCTGGTAATTCAGCTGTTAAAATGGAACAAGGAGATTCTAATTTATGAAAGTGGGCCAAATGAAAATTTAACACTCCAAACCCTGCTACATTTTCAATTAAAGATCCATCGGTAAAAAAAATCTGATTATTGTCTACCCCAATGAATTTACGTTTAAATAATAAATGGGCGTAACGGGAACGAGCATGATGAGGAATTTGCTTTAATTTCACATGTAAAAATAAATTAACACATAGTTGAAAAGAATGAGCATCTATGCTATATTCATAAAAATGTGGAAAAACATTTGATACGACATTTTCTCTAGAGCGATAATTAAATGATTTCAATATTTTTAATAGAATTGGTTTCAAACAAAGATTTTAGTGTATCAGTTAAAGGAGATCAATTAAAAAACAATGTATCAAAAATAACCTACATCGTTGATGATAGATAGTTTTGGGCGCAGTTTCACCATCACCAGTTAGTGGTCGGAGTCAATAATAACGCTACGATAGTTTCTGACGTTGGTTACATCGGAGAAGTGCCGTCCATCGATCAAAACGTGGTCGATTTGCTATTCTGACTGCTGAGGTCATCTCCAGGTGTACCGATACGGGAGGCTGTGCTGGGAATAGGTGCTACGAATGGCCATATTGTTCGAGGTGGCAAAATCCCGTTCTCGTTCGTCAACCGGTGGGCGCTAAACTTTCCAATCGTCGGTCTGAACTCCTCCTATGATGATGACGTCGTGGCTTGGGCAACGGTCGTACTCGCGTTTAAGCTGCGCGTAAAAGGCGTCCTTGTCATCATCAGTGCTTCCGGAGTGTGGGCTATGCACGTTGATGAACAGCCGCCCCTGACATGGGAAACATACGATTTTGAGAGCCCCTCCTACCATGGAGTACAGACGCTCCAGGTTTGCACAAGCAAGAGTAAAAGCAACCCCCCGCTTCTCTGTCAGCATATGACCAGAGTTCCTACCAGGGTTGGCTACCCGAACTTCTCTAAGGTTACTCGTACCCAGGCCAATACCTCTAGGAGGTAGGGATAGGAGTTGCTGGGCAGGAGGCTAAGGACCGCACAGAGGGGTCTGAGTGATTCCAAGCAACAGCACCAAAATTTGGTAAATTTTTTAATTCATTTTTTTCTATTGAGCTGAAACTTTGCACAGTTTTCCAGTTCCATCTAAATCGTCATTTTCCGATATCAAATCTTCAAGTTGAGTCACGACTAACTTTTCAAAAGGGTGTATGTGAAAATGGTTCAAAAATATTCAAAAAGCTGCACAGCAAAAACGGTTCGTTCGATTGTTAGACAACTAAAGAAACAAAGCTAGACAACTAAATAAAGATTCCAAAATAAATACACACAGTAAAAAAAATTTTTTTTTTGCTTTTAAAAACATAATTTTTGACACAAAAACTCAAATATCTCAAAACCCTATCGGAATACCAACGTAATTTTTTGAGGGAAAACGGTCCATTATCTATCTACCATAAAAATTTGGTGATGGTAAACCAATAAACAAAAAAGTTATGACATTTCAAACATGTCACAATTTTCACATTTAGTAGAAAAAAAATTTTTTTTTCGGTGTAAATTATTACGGGAACCGCAGTTTGTTGCTGATTTTATTGTTAAGGGCCTTGCGTAAATTAAACAAGTCGTTTTCATGTAGTCATTAGTATTATGTATATTATATGTATAAATATTATGTATATGTATAAATATTATATGTATATGTATATATGTATAAATTAAAATGAATTAACAGATTACACGAAAATATATTTTTTTTTATCAGGATATTTTTTTAGAGTATGATCGATGAGTTTCTAAATGTTATATATAAACTTTAAAAGTTTTGGATTTGGGTATGCGTTATGAGATCATGAAAACATTTTATTAATACTTATTTATTTATTTATTGTTATTCAATTTTTTACAATATCGAACACTTTTGCATCATTATCAGTACAGTTCGAGTATAGTTTTGCTTTAATTTTATTTTCTGACAATGGAATGAAACAGTGAAATTTTTGGGTTCCTTGGATCGTTTTCGCGTTATTATATTGCTCGCTGAGCTCTGATGCCGTTAATTCGTACTCTTCAGTAGTAGTAAAACAAAATGATAATTTTGTTAAATCTTCTTCTTTTCTGCGATTCGCCCAATCAAATAGTTCTTTTGCAGTTTTAATTGGATGCTCACGTTCTTTGGCTAAACTTGCTCTTGTGGCCATGCGCTTTATGGTTCCTCCAATAGCATCACAAGGACCTTTGCCATGTGACGTAGCAAAGAAATGCCATTCTGCATCAATTCCGTACTTTGATTTAAATTGACATAGGCTCGGAAAAATCTTACGGTTTTTGTACTGCGATGCTGCTCCATCAGACATGAAATATATCTTTCTGATTTCTTTATCCTTATCAACGCGTAAAAGTTAATCATTTTGGCAATGAACAAATTTACAGATACTGAGTCGTGTCTTAAATCTTCGGAAATTACAATAAAACTAAAATGTTCAATTTGCGTACTTCCATTGAAATAAATAACGAATGGATGAATTGTAGCTTGTTGTACGTTCCAGTGATGGGACTGCACTTCATCTTGCAATACAAAGCTATAGTTTTCAGAAAAATCACAAATGACTAAAAATTCACCATCTTGTAATGTATTTTTCGTATTTTTTAAAAAGCGGGATTGCTCTGTTTAAATAAAGTCGTGAGGAATTAAACTTTCTAATTTCAAGCAAAAAAATGACACAAACTCATCTACAGGTTTTACAATAGTTTCTAGGTCACACCTATCCGTGGTCACCCATTGCTCAAATGATAACTGATCAATATAATTTTCTTCAAACTCAGCGAATAAAGTATTTTCCAATGATGAAGAATCTGGACAATCCGAACAAGATCGTAGATAGCAATTTGATGTTGTATTTTCACACAAAAGACTACCAGTTAACATTTTAATATCCTTTGATAAATTGATTCTTTTCAAACTATGTAAGATTAGGTTAATATTTTCGTGTGTTGTGCACACACAAACATTATGTGTTCCTGAATTGGATAGAAGCTTGCATTGCCTTGGACGAAGGCTTGCAAATGAGGAAAAACCTACCTTAATATTTTCGTTAATTTCCTTGAAGCGTGTATACGCTTTTTTCAAAGTAGTCATCATTAATCGTTTTTGGATTGCTTGACGCTTTCCATCTTTTTTACAGATACATAATCTTTTTGGCCAGGCATAGCTCTACTTACTTCATCGTCTTCAAAATATTGAATTATTTTTTCTTTTGTCTCATCTGTTAATGAAGTACTCGACCTAGCATTTTTGGTTGCAAGACAGTTATTTTTGAATTGTTTTGCCTCTTTTGCTGTATTTCTATTGGAACTCATCAATGGCGTCTTGAATAGACCACGAGGTTGGCAGCATCGACAAAATCAATAATTTTTCTTTCCTTGTCGTGGCTAGATTCGAGAACCTTTCCTTCATATTCATAATTACCTCATCGTAGTCTGTATTTTCCACATCCTCAGGTCCTAATTTGAAGAGGTTTCTTCGTACAGCTTCGTTGATTTCACGGTATTTTTTCTCGGGATAATTGACGTAACCCATCTTCGTCCATTTAATCGGAGTCACTTTTATTCCAGCTATCCCTTCGTTGAAGCGTTCGATGTTGACCTTCTGGATGCACTCATCTTCTGATTGATTTGTTGAAACAGATGTCGCTGATGGTACCGTGGCAAGACTATCTGCACTTGGTACTTCTGGTAACTCCTCAGTTGTTGTCGGTGCATCTCCTCAGTTGTTGTCGGTGCATCTAGTAATTCCTCAGTTGTTGTTGTTTTCGAACTTCCTGCAACCTGATCCACCGATGATGTACAGATTGCCCGTTTGTCAACGTTTAAACGGCAGGACGTACAAATGCGTAAATTTGTATTCAATGTAGACATTGGAGCATAACCAGCCGCTTTCAGTTTATCTATGGTGCTTTCGGTGAGATTTCGTAGCTCTTTCGAACACTTTTTTTCTGCAAACGGCCTGCAACAGTTGAGAAAGCGACTACTCATGTTGCTTGTTAGATTTTAATACACAAAATCACTTTTAAGTTTTTACTGACTAGTTTGGTGTCTTTTGCTTGACTGAAGAAAAATTTTACAATTAAATTTTTTATAACCATAGTGGTAGTATATTTTTAGCTTTTTCGTGAGTATGTTCATGGTATGTACCTATCATGTTTTTGATGTTGTTGAAGTTACTCGCTTTCTCCCAAATATGATTAACAAAGTCTATTCTCTACCAAGGCGGGTCTATACCCAGGTGTAATCAGATTTTAACTTTGTGGAGAAAACCAGCGCCGAGAAAACCGACCTGCTTTACGTATACTAGATCACCTGGGTATAGACCCGCCTTGTTCTCTACGAGGTAAACTAGTCGTATACCTGTATAGAAAACTTTTTTTGTAGCTTTTGTCTTCAATATTAGATTTCTTATAGGTTTCTTTTATCAAAAGGTTTCAACACTATTGAGAGAATTTTTCTTCAGTTACGTACAATAAAAAATATGACACTATCAAGACTTTAGATCACAACACTGGATCGCGTCTAACTTTCTAATAGATGCTATAATAGTTATAAATAATTAAATAAAATATCATGAAAACAACTTGTAAACCTCATGTGGTACCCTTAACAAAAAATTCAGCAACAAACTGCGGTCCTAAAAAAAATTAACAATGAAAAATAAATAAAAATTTTTCACTAAGTGTCAAAATTGTGAAATATTTGAAATGTCATAACTTTTTTGTTTATTGGCTTACCATCACCAAATTTTTATGGTAGATAGCTAATATAATGGACCGTTTTCCCTCAAAAAATTACGTTGGTATTCCGATAGGGTTTTGAGATATTTGAGTTTTTGTGACAAAAATGATGTTTTTTAATGCAAAAAAAATTTTTTTTACTGTGTGTATTTTTTTTGGAATCTTTATTTAGTTGTCTAACTTTGTTTCTTTAGTTGTCTAACAATCGAACGAACTGTTTTTGCTGTGCAGCTTTTTAAATATTTTTGAACCATTTTCACATACACCCTTTTGAAAAGTTAGTCGTGACTCAACTTGAAGATTTGATATCGGAAAATGACGATTTAAATGGAACTGAAAAACTGTGCAAAGTTTCAGATATTTTTGAAATGGTCGATCAGAATCGACTTGCATGCCTCCGTGGAATCCCTCGTCTATTTTATTCCTTCAGGTACGCGAGGTATTAACGGTATGCCATGCCCAGCCATTTACCAACCAAACATTCGTCAGAACTTCTTTAGCTTCTCATTGAATAATAAGAAAATATATGCCGATAATAATTTGAATTATAACCATATAGTTTTCTAATGTTCCACTATTCTATTTGTTTCCCCACAGAGACATCTGCAAACGAATAATGATTGAACGATCCCTCCAGCTCGATGCGAGCAGTTCTTGCTCTGGCAGTTCTCGCTGTGCAATACGTCCCACTGATCTACCGACTGAGAATCGACGATGGATACGGCACCGTAAGATTTTCTCATATTCCGAAATGATAATTCTTTTTGAAATAAAAATCTTGGTTTTTCAGCAGCATCGTTTCCCACCCCGATGGAAGAACCGAAGAAGGTTTTGAGGGCACAATACATCGGTTCGCTGGAGGTGGATCAACCAACCGGTATGGAAGTGCTGAATGATGCCATCGGAAAGCTGGTGTCCAGTACCCCGGTGGAGAACTGGGACAACGTCAACGTATCGGTGGCTCCCAGTATGATCAGTGTAAACACCTCGGTGAGTTGGTCCTCTTGTACTACGTATTATGAAACTCCTTTATCACCAAGTTATGTAAATTCTTTTCAGGACCAGGAAGCCCGCTTGTTGTGCGAGTGTAGGGTGAGGTATCTTAGTTTTTTGGGAATTGGAAAGAATATCAAAAATTGTGCATTCATCATGCACACCGCGCAAGACAAATTTGTGGCCCACGTGTTTCACTGTGAGCCCTCTAGCGGGGCACTGTGCAAAACGATAGAGGCGGCATGCAAGGTAATATTTTTGAGTTAACGATGAGCGATGTAGTGATTTCTAAAGCGGAATTAATCTTTCAGCTTCGATACCAAAAATGTCTCGATGCTCATCCGGAGGGAAGTGGTCGCTATTCAGCCGATTCCCATACGCCGGGAAAGGGAATTGGAGCAACTTTAAAAAACTTGATGAGCTCGTTCTCGCTAAAAAAGGATAAGGCCAGTTCCTGAGAACGAGCAAAATCACTGCAGGTAGCGTATTTCATTGAATTGACCTGATGTTGAATGTCCTTCGGTTTCTTAAAACATGTACAATTACCCCTTTCTCTGTCCATCATCCTTTGAAAAAAAAATGTCATTTCAACACGACTCACAAATACACTGAACCCCTGCCATTCGCATTTCGCCTGTAGTAAATCAAGACCCCCATAATTGTAATTTAGGAAATCTGGCCACATGCCGCGGAAAGGGAAGTCATCCCCCATCGGCACCTGCAGTCGCCACTGATAAGTAACAATATCTTCGAGTGTCCCAACAGTCCGTAGCGTATGATGCTACCAGCGGCCTGGCAGAAGATAGCACTCTCCAAAGCTGCTGGAGCTCCCTGTAGTATTAGTAGTAGAATTGATAGCATCAGCCGCAAATCATCGCTACCGTCGCTGTCGATAGCATCTATCGCGTCCACGCTATCGTCGGAAACGTCCATCACGATGGTATCGTACTTCAGTCATTACAACGGCAACATCTGTAACCACCAACAACAAGCAACAGCCAACAGCAGCAACATTAGCATCGTAAGCAACAGCAGCAGCAACAGTGATAGCATGAATATTATTCAAACTTGCAAGCGAATTGCTGGAAACGCTGGCGTAGAAACTACATCGGCAATGGCTGAAGAGTTACAACAGCAGCAGCAGGAACTGCTGCCCAAAAGTGGTGACGACAGCAACTGTGACCACAGTAAGCTACATCGTGTGATTGAAGAATTATAATTGTAATTGTACGCTGATCGAACACCTGATTTTTTTTAACATTGAATAGGTTCCGCGCGAATGCTGAAATTAGCTAAAACAAAAATGTGTAGGTACCCATAGTAAGGTAGTTTGAAATTTGTATAGACAATGAGAGAAAAACTATAGATTATATTTTCACCATTTATGTTACACAACACAAAGACGGAGCGGGAAAAATAGAAAGGAAACTGAAAACGTGCCATATGATGGAGCAAGAAGACGGGATCGAAGA
This sequence comes from Aedes aegypti, assembly GCF_002204515.2. Classification (NCBI taxonomy): domain Eukaryota; kingdom Metazoa; phylum Arthropoda; class Insecta; order Diptera; family Culicidae; genus Aedes; species Aedes aegypti. Next base: position 247,021,207 of record NC_035109.1, read on the forward strand.
TAGGAAAGAAGTTTGGTGGTTTCAAGGGTGGAGATTGCAGAGTGTTCTTAACAAATGTCACTTATTTCTATTGTGGAAGATCCAGAGTTCGTTCTTTATTGGTGTTTGGAATAGGATTGTTCGACTATATCGTACACATTTATTGAACATATTTTTTGCTGAGGTGTTTTATTTAGTAGGCCATCGATTAACATCGTTTTCGGTCGGTAATTTTACAGACTACATAATCCAGAACTTGTCGTAAGCTCTGTCATTGTTCGAACCAAGAAAAATATTTGAACAAACCCAATGCAGTCGAATGCCAATTGACTAGTTGTTTCTGTAAACTATAAACTTAAAGCTAATTTAGAACATTTGGAGCAAGGTCCGGCTATTGTTGGTTCCCGTTTTAGGCGAGTGAACAAATCTTCGACAGCGACACAAAAAAAAAACGGATTATGTTAAACATTTGATCTTAACTGTAAGGCTGATCTTTAAGGCCCAAGTAAAAATGGAGCAAATGTCAAAAGTGAAAAAGCAGTTTTCTCCGTTAAAATCGAAAAAATTAAAAACACACAGCTGTTTTATTTTCAAAATAAAAAGGCTGTGTGTTTTTATTTTTTTTCCGATTTGTTGATTTCAAGGGCGTAAACTGCTTTTTCATTTTTGACATTTTCTTCATTTTTTCTTGCACCTTAAGCGCAATATTGGGCGGCAGGCACGAGTCAGGTCCATCACAATGTCGTGATCCTCATGCAGATTCGAACATCCATTGAAAATCCAAGTGGTTTGGATGATGCCGTTGATATTACAACATCCTACATTATGGTAGCTTTTTAAGAAGCATGTCCTCCGCGGTCTGTGAAGACTACAAGAGGTACCCCGTGGTGGAATTCCGATCTGTCAACTCTCAGAAAACAATGTAGAAGGAGTAAAAACAGACGCCGTTCAACCGAATCAGAGTCGTTCAAGTTGCCAAGAAGGCTCTTCGATCTGCTGAACCATCCGGCTGGAAAAACCTTTGTACAAGTGTTTCAAATTGTCAGTCAGTCAGTCAAAGAAGTCAGTCAGCTGAACAAAATCCTTGCAAGGACGAAATTCGCTTACCTAAAAGTGATTTTACTTTTTCTGATGAAGAAGTTTTAGAATGTTAATTCAACACATGTTTCCCTGGGTATGAGTAGTATCTATGGATGAATCAAAGGTATTTTCATGTAGTATCTGGCTTCGGCTCGCACTATCGTTCCTTTCAAAACTTTAGGAGTGGATGGAATTTAACCTTTTCTGTTCCAGAAGGGATTTAAGTTTATTAAACATGTATGAAAAAAGCTACTTGTAAGCAGTATGGCTATCGGATGTATTCCCAGATCCTGGCGTGATAATTGGCTTTTCTCTACGAGTGGGGTGAGGTGAGAATTGCCAGTCTCGTATAGCGAAGCGACAATACTTGATTCGAGCGAGGAAGCTCTCCATTTGATTTACACGCCGAGTCACTTCACTCGAATCAAGAATTGTCACCTCGCTATACGAGACCGACAATTCTCACCTCATGGGTGTCTTCTTGGATAATTATGGTGCCTTTGATAACGTGTCTTTCGATGCCATATTGAATGCTGCACGAAACCATGGGCTGACTACAGTGATTATGAATTAGGGGGTATATTTTGTAAATCGAGCGATTTCATGTGACTCATCTGTAGTCATTGTCGATCAAAGCAAGCATGCAAATTCCAAATGTCACCCGTCGACTCCCATAGTCATAAAGTGACATAAAGTGGCAATTGTCGATAAACTCGCGTGACATAGCCGAGTCGAGCGAAAGTTTTGGTCGACAGTGACTCCAGTCGAGTCGTTTTCTATCGATTCGACTTATAAAATAGAACCCTAGATTTTTCCAAATGCTCAAAAACTAGCATCTCTTCTTGACATTGCGTGAAGCTGCGAATGCCCCCAAGGGGTAGTCTTATCGCCACTTTTGAGGTATCGCGTATCAGATTCGCTATTGAGACAACTTAATAATAGCGGTTTTCCAACATATGGATTTGCCGATGATTATCTATCTTTGATAGTTGGTATATGCATAAGAACCCTATTCGACCTGATGGAAACTGTTTCTCAGGTAGTCGAGGGTTGGTGTCGCCAATATGGCCTTTCGGTTAATCCGAATGAAACATCTATTGTTCTTTCTACGGAAAGAAGAAACCGCAATGGAATTCGACCTTTACATCATTTTTGGCACTGAGATTAATGTGACTGATCAAGTAAAACATGTTGGAGTTATTCTAGATTCCAAACATTTCTAGACACGTCTCATTGAATTCAGAGTCAAGACAGCTTGCATGGGCTTCGGTTAGTGCCTACGTACCTTTGGTAAAAACTAGGGCCTCAAACCCAAGTATATTTTATTTATGATCTTACCTTACATCAAGAGACGATTTATTTCCCAATGGTGATTAAACTATCTTAAAACTCATGGTGTGCGACACAAAAATCAAATTTAATCGATATTTGTCAATTCTTTTTAAAAAAAAAATACAAAGAGCTTACGACGAATTGTAGCACGGAACACATCAAAATCGATACAAGAAGCTGATCTATTGAAAACTCGTAGCGCTCCATTTAGGGCACTATGCTGGTCATAGTTTGTGCGTCGAAATTGCAATCTCAACAGTGAGTTGTTACGTAGCGCTCTGGTACGAACGTTTAGATCAATCGTCCTCAAAATAATCGAACAGTCGATCCTTCTTTGTAGCGTGTTGGTTACAAATATTGCTCTGGCGATGTTACGGCGCACCTGGAGAGCTTCCATGGTAATCTTCGGTAACCGGAACGGATTCGATCCTTTCCGTACCATTTTGGTGATACGGATTCCAAACGACAGAGCAGTACTCTTGCGTCCAACGAACAAGCGAACAGTACAGCGACTTGAGGCAATCCATATTGGTGAAGTCCTTGGTGATACGAAAAATAAATCCCAATGTCTGGAGGCCTTTTCTACTGTATAAGCCACATGCCACTTGAGAGCTAGCTGGGAGTGAAGGATCACGCCAAGATCTTTAACATGGTTGAATTTCGGTGCTTCGAAGGTTATAGTTGAAAACAATTGGCTGCAGAACCCGAGCAAAAGTAATTGCGGAGCACTTGCTTTTATTTACTGTCCTGCAGTTCAAGGTACACCAGTTCGTAAAGGTGTCGATCTCACCAGTTTGAGCTCTTTCCGCTAGACTTTCGGTGATATGCGACGTCAGACAAAGAAGATTTGAAGCGGTCGATCTTCCATAGATGAACCCATGCCGGGCTCCGCAAAGGTACTGTTTGCAATGCGAGAGCAACGGGTCCATAACGACGAGTTCCAACAACTTGGAAATTGCGCCCAGAGACGTGATTCCACGGTAGTTTTTCACATCCCTCCGCTCACCTTTCTTATAAACAGGAAACATGACATGACATATGGAAACGTCAGTTTTCCATACGAGTGGGAAGTCTCCGCTTGGCAGAGACAGATTAAATACGTAACGGAGAGGAACTAAAAGATTTTCGATTTACCTTTTTACAAAAACAGACGGAATTCCGTCTGGGCCGGTATTGGTCGATAATTTGAGCTGTGAAGCGGTGTCTTGGATGCGAGTGGTTTGGATAATCTTTTTTTCGGAAGCAATCTCGTTGCTAAAGTGCTCGAGAACTTGTCGGCGAAAAACTGACAAATACTTTGAGGCTCATAGGTTACTTCGCCGTTTAACGTCATGGTTGAAGAGTAACCAGCTTCCTTACGCTGATCTTTTACATGCTTCCAGAAGAATTTCGGGTTTGCCTTTAAATTGCGCTGAAGATTCTGCTGGTATTGTCTGAAGCTATTTCGACTGCTTACTTTGCAGACGGAATTTAGTTTTCTGTAGGCACGTGGCATAGCTGTAGCTGTCAAAAAGTCTTGAAGCTCCGATATGTAACGTGGAACGGTCGGGATTCGGGTGTAGAAAACCATTGTCAGACAATTGCCAGGATATCCCAGGCAAGTTGAAATCTCCAAGGATGTCGACTTCGTCGGTCGTATCTGACATATCGATCAGTGGTACAATCGATCGGGAATGAAGATCGATCAGTGCCACGTCGCGAGTTCGATCGGGAGGCATGTAAACTGCACACAAGAACACCTTCCGCTTTGAGAGCTGTAAACTCACCAACATTTGTTCGATGTTAGCCCATTCATCGCTGTTGATGATTGGATACCGAGGTCGTTCTTGCGATGCCGGTTGAGGGGTGACTTCCGGTTCGCAAGCGTTCCGACGACCCAAAGCCGGCGGTTTCGACGTGATTGATACTAGTCCGATGGAGAGTACCCCGATAGAGGAAGATCTCCTGAAACCGGTAACGTTACGCGGTTTTCATACTCCGTTGTTAGCCGGTTGAGTGCCCAGCGATTCCGGTTGGAGGATGGCTTCCGGTTCACTGGCGCTCCGATGACTCAAGCTGGTTATACGCTCGTACTCCTCAGAATACCCCCCGATGGTGGATCTATCCTACTCCGACGAAAATATTCCCAGCGGCGGAAGATCTTCTGAACCCATGCTATTCGGGCTGATGCCGAGGTCGGTCCTGCGATTCCGGTGAAAGGAAGCCCCGATTATCATTTGCCGGTGCTGTTCTGCGATCTACTCAGCTAGTCCCCGACGAGCCTACTCCGATGCGATGGTAGTTGGCTAAGTGTCAGGGTTGGTTCTGCAATTTCGGTTGGAGGGTGACTTCTGGTTTGCAGGCGCCTCGACGACCATTTGTTGGTGCTGTTTCGCGAACTACTCACGACGAAGGATCTAGCCTACTTCGATCGTGATGGTGTCTTCTCATCGAGTGCCGAGGTCGGTCCGACGATTTCGGTGGGGGGTTGGCTTCTGGTCAATCAGTGCCCCGACAACCCAACGTCAATCGCTGCCATCTGCGTCTTTTTTTGGGCTCTGCTCACCAGTTGCGCAGCCGCCACAGTTTTTCGTATTACAGTCAAACCTACATGAGTTGAAGGAACCATCGACTAATGGAAATATTGAGTCATGGAACAGCTATTCTTAGGAAAGCTGTTTGTAGGGACCATCACAGTTACCATGGTTTAGGGTTTTTAGTATGGTTCCATGAGTCGATAACGAATAATGGAACATCGACTCATGGAGGGTTGACTGTATGTTGGACCTCGCGCAGTCGAAAACAACCTGTTGTTGCGTTTCTTCAATCTCCATACACTCAGGACAAAATGGTGAACACGCGTGGCCGAGGGGCCTTCCTTAGCCGAATGGTTAGACTCCGCGGCTACAAAGCAAAGTCATGCTGAAGGTGTGTGGGTTCGAATCCCGGTCGGTCAAGGATCTTTTCGTAATGGAAATTTCCTTGACTTCCCTGGGCATAGAGTATCATCGTACCTGCCATACGATAAACGAATGCGAAAGTGGCAACTTTGTCAAAGAAAGCTCTCAGTTAATAACTGTGAAAGTGCTCATAAGAAAACTACGCTGAGATGCAGGCTCTGTCCCAGTGAGGACGTAATGCCAAAATGAAGAAGAAGACGCGTGGCCGAATCGATACAGATACTGCTTGAAGCAGCCGTGACCTGATAGGAACTGTGTCAGGTGGAAGTTCACTTCTCCGTGCTCGCTATTAACTCAGGCCGATATATTGAGGATGAGCCTGTGGGTCCACCTTCTTTCCTCGGAGGCAGTCAACTCTGTTAACTTTGTATGGGTACCTGGACATTCTTCTATCGCTGGAAATGAATTAAAAGACACTACACTACACATTGGCTGATGAGTTAGTTCGTAATGGAGCATCTCATGACTTCATTGGCCCTGAGCCTGCTCCACATCAATTCTTGGGCGGCAATTCTGCACAAGCAATATTGGAATAATTTGGAGTCTTGTCGTCAAACAAAACTGCACATTACTTGGCCAACTTGAAGGGTGGCGAAGTATTTAACAAATCTGTCAAAGCAGAATTACAGTCTTTTGCAGCGTTGACTGCCACTGCCGACTCATCATCGCATGGCAAATATTAAGCCTGCTGAATTTCAGTATGCTAAATCTTCAAGACATTCTGTTATTCTTGACCTGCTGTGATAATGAGTTATAGGCTCTTTTTGCGCTAAAATAGGCTCAAATATGGCGTTGGCGAATCTCTCAATTGGCGCACACTAAGCTCATACGGTGAATTTCACCGTAATCTCAACAGCTGAACAGTTCGGTGAAATAAAACACCGTAATTCCGTCGAAATTTTACGGATTCCGGTCATTTTTCACCGAATACTGTAAAAACTTACCGAACTCCGTTAGTTTATTTCACCGAACTGTTCAGCAGTTCAGATTTTACAGGAATCCGTAAAATAATTTAAGTGTGCGGGGAACGTGTCTCTGGAGCCGGCCTTCTGATACCTGATACCAGGTTCCTCACGATGTTGAAATCCTCAAGCAGATTTAAACAACTTGGAGTGTTCGCCCGTCATCTTCATACTCTCCCTCGTTGCCCCAACATTATTTAGAGGTCAATACTGCTGTATACCGTCTAGTATACTGTATAGTCGATGCACAGTTGGCGCTGTTGAAAATTCAGGCCCATTGTCCAGCGGTCATCGATAAAATTATAACTTCTCACAAACTCGTTTTCTATGAATGACCAACGATACTTGCTTCCACTTCTTCAGTAACTGTTCCGTCTCAAAAATTGTATCAGCCTTTACAGAACAGGGGCCAATCTCTCTAGGTCCATCTTGGTTGATTCGGCTCCACTACCATTTATTTGAGAGGCCTTTTTAATCTTGACTTGTTGAAAGGCGTCCTCAACTTTCGACATCGTAAGAGCTTGTTTGTTTTGCTATTGTCCAATATTCTGACGTAAACATTTCTTCTGTTGCTTTGAGACTTTGTGCATGTGTATTCAACTCCACTCAAATGCTCGGTAAAGTGCTGCCTTCACCTTTCGATAGCTTCGTATCCATCCGACAAGATGATTTCACCTTTATCCTTGCACATTCCGGCTTGTGGCACGAAGCCTTCGAGGGATTCATTGAGATATTGATGTTTATTGGGTACGTTACAGCACCTACATTTCCTCACATGCCACTTCCTCCAGGTGGCATCCTCTCCTAGAACTGGAGGGATTTGCTGCTTCACTTCGGGCTGTAACGTTCCACGTTCTGCCGAGTACCTTGTTGCAGCATTACTACCCGCGCTGCGTTCTTTTCTTTCAGAATAACCTCACCGAACTAATCATTCCGTCGACCCCGTTCAATGTGCCCACAATGTTTTCGCCTGCAACGTTGATAGCTGCCTCTGATGTATTTAGTTCGTGATGGGTAGCAGTGAATATATTCTACGGTCGCATCTGACTGCTTCAGTGGCTCAAGGTCGTACCGAGGGGGGCGTTGGTACCGTACGTTGTCAATGACAGATAGTTATGGACGCAATTTTACCTTTACTAGGTAATTGTCAGAGTCAGTGTTAGCTCCACGATACACCCTGACGTCAATAACTTCGGAGATGTGCCTTCCATCATCACGTGATTTGCTGAGTGGTTATTAGACGTACCTATCGGTATTGTTGGAAGCAGATGCTACGAACAGTCATATTGTTGGAGGCGATAAAATCAATCCGTTCTCGTTTGTCAGCCGGTAGGCGCTGAACATTCTAATTGCCGGGCTGCAGTCCTCCTCTTGGTCAACCTGAGCGTTCCAATCTCCTATGATGATCTTGACGATATGGCTTGGCCAGCTGTCATATTTGAACGAGCTGCGCTTAAAATAGGGTTATATCTAGAAATCCTTTATAAGAGAGATTCGCGGAAGCTGACATTTTTGTCAAAGTGTGAGCCAATCGAGCAGCGAGAGCTGTCAAAGTGTGAGCCAAACGAACATACGTTATGTTTGTTTTGAACTTTTCTTGAGGAGTAATGTAATCCGCTTGAAATAATTTCGGTAAAAGTAATTTTGCATGGAGCAAACAAATGAAATGTTTTACTTTTTTGAATTTTTGTCAATGCGATTTTTAGTTTTTGATTTTTTCGGCTGTTTATTAGTTTTGATATGTAGCTCAAAGATCTATAACAAAACCAAATACACTTTACAGCAATGAGGAAGTCATGCCCGTGTTACAATATTATTCTCGATGCCGAGCAAAATCAGCACTGCTAGTCTGTTGCCAAATCATTCCATTTTACTTCCGCTTATCTCTCTATAAAGGATCACTAGTTATATCTATCTATCTATCTATATAAATAAAAATGGAGTGGTGTTTGTATGTCACGAAATGGCTTGCGAACGGGCCACCAGATTTTGACAATTATTTCACTTAAGTGTTCGTGAAGTGTTCCGACGTGTTTGTATGTATAAAAAGTTCAAAATATTCACCGGGAAAGTCGAAGAAACGAAAGCGAACGAAACTATAATTTTGTATGGGACGTTTCATGGCGTTTTTCAACAGCCTACTTGATGGCAAGACAAAGTTTGCCGGGACCACTAGTCTGAAATAAAAACACATTTTTAAGCACTACAAATCAGACGTTCTGAAATCACCAAACTCTTCCAGAAAACGTAAAATGCGATCAAAGTTGGCTGAAGGAAGCTCTCCAGACAATTCCAAGTGGAATAAAAACTCATCAGTCGAATCGGACGTCAATCTACTCACAAAGTAACTTCAAGCAGCCATCGCGAGAGAAATATCTTAACAAAAATATACGCTTCAATACAGGTTAAATTTCTTCCTGAGAAATTAGAGATGAGGGTAAGATAAGGATAAAAGCAAACGAGAGATAAACTTATAAAGATGTAAGGCATTGGTAAGTGTATTTGGAGTAGAGTTTAAATTGTAAATATTAAGTGAATTAAGTTGAAAAGTTCACATTGTACATTTATTTTGCAGTAACAGCTCTCTATTAAACTTTATGTGTATCAGATACCCACAGTAATGAGATTTGTGGTCAGATTCCTGTGTTACGATGATAGTTCACCTATTTGATTGGATAAGTTAGGTTGCAATAGTGAATGTTTCCCACATATTTATGAACTTTTAAGTTGAAAAACGATTAACAAACATATCTTTGAATTTTATATTAAAAGGAGGCATCAATAGCTTGACTTTATTTTTATGAAACAAATGGTTATTCCATTTTATGAGTTGAACCCAATTCTATCTGTGTAAGATGGACCAATATTAACTTCCACTTCAGGAACTTTACACAACAAAAATGCATTTTCTACGATCTTAAGCTATTTACATTTGAAGGAAATTTGAAGGATGCCGTCTACAGAGCGAATATTTTACAAATCAAAGCCCATTAACCCGACGTACGATGCTTACTTGCAAAGAATACAATCCATGAAGTGCTTGAGAGTGAAAGAATTAAATTTTTGAATTGCAGCTGAGGTCTCATTTCCAGTTTGCGCAAATTATTTCGTTGACTCGTGTTGCAAAACAACTATATCAATCGTATTTATCCGTCATGAAGGTCTGAGGCGAAATGGAAATATAACAGAAAATATCACTATTCGTATAACCGATTCCCCCAAGTTAGACAAATCCTTAGACACAAATACGAAAGTCAAACTTGTAGCAAGAAGAAATCTCTCACCAGCATCATTCCACGTATTTAGTACTCGTACAACGACTAACGAAACCCGCAACACATAAATAGCTGTGCAAAATCAGTAGCTTCATCCCTAAACACTCATTGCAAAACAGATTCACATAAATTACACGCGTGATGTAAATGTATTGTATTTGTATGTAAATATATTTAAAAAATCCAAAAAAATATTTCTTGCCTTCAGAACAACAACACAAGTATGTATTCACAAAAATATATATGACATGGTAGAAATAGCTGTAACAACAAAGGTATATTTATAAAAAAGAAATATATTATTTTTATCTAGGAGCTTTTTGTGAGACGTTAGTTAATAAAAGCAAGCAATTGATGTGACAAGGGCAAAGAAAACGGAATGCTATTTATTTTTTTCTGACGACAGCAGAAACGGTGCACGTAATAGTCACCATACAGCTAGTGATATTTCGAATCAATTGCATAATTGAACAGGCATATGATTTCGTTACGAAGGTTTTGTTTGAAGACCAATCCGAAGTTAAAAATAAAAAGCTCAAGTTGACAGTGACAACTTGACGAGCAGAAATTACACCACAGATGACAGACAGAAAATTCGCAATGTTAAATATAATGCATTCTTTTAAGAAATGGTATGGAAATAAATAAAAAACAACGCTAAAGCAAGTAAACAAATCATCACGAAATCGCTAAAGGCAAAACGAACAGCATTATGTAAAACCTACCAACCCAGTAAACTAACTACGTATGGCTTGCTTTCTGCACTTGTGCACAATTATAATCAGACTAACATACAAACAAACAAAAATACCGAAACAAATCTTAACATAAAAAAACGCTGCTACAGCAAAAAGCTTGAAGCAAAGTATTGAGCTAAAACTAATAGCTAAAATGTTTAATGAATGGAAACAAAACAATACAGTTCTCGCCGGAATGTTTCTTATAGACGCTTTGAGAAGTCCACAACTGACCGTTGAAGATCCGTTCTCGGTGCTAAGTGACGATTGACCAGAATATGCGAGTTCATTACCGCCCATGAGCCACAGGGCTGATGGTTATCCGCGATAATTTAAGGGGGTGTAACATCCACCACGGTCGTTCCACGTGACTAGGTCTTCGTTTGAGTGTTCACACGCGTTGGGTGGCTATAGACTTGCAGTTAATTGCACCGAAGAACAACGGGATCTGTTGTGAGCTAAATTGAGGTTAATGGAATTCTTGCGGTTTGAAGAGAAATGATTTCTGCAGGATAAATGAAACATCATAATAGTAGGCAGCATGATCGAGATCCAGCTGAGGCTATATAACAGGATGTAAGCAAAATAGTTGAAAGTAAAACTATGACAAAAAAAACAAGAAAACGACTGCATCGCTTTTGATTACTATGTAAATTGTAAAAAAATATATAAAAATTCAAAAAATCTATATTTTAGTTTACTTGTTTGTTATCACAATCAGCCCAGTATTTGTTGTACCAACGTATTTTATACGCTTGACGCTGGCTGGACACGCCGCGAAATATACCATGCGAAATATCACATCAGCACATAAAGCCAAACGATTGTAGTTAGGAAAAGGTCACCGGAAAAATGCTTTTCCGATTACTTTTTCCACGGGGATCGATGATATCAGCAATATTCAATTGTCAAAGTTCTGGATGAAACTCTATCAAGATTTATTACTTACGATAAATTCTTGTAAATTTATGCAGGTCCTTGAATAATGAAATTTCATAGATTCCTCTGCACTAAACACTTAAGCCGTTAAATTCATAATTAAAGCATTATTTTCGCTTTCTGAATGCACAACGTCCTTCCTTGGTTTTTAAAACTGTCATTAAACGTGGCAAAAATGCAAGGAAGGACGTTTCTCAGGAATGCGTGCTTTCTTCCAAGGGTAATATAGTTTTGATAATTTGCATCGTAATGAGCAATCGGTTCGATGCTTCAGACAAAATTTCCGAACATCAAATCAAAGCTGTTCCAAAATTGGGGGATTTCTTACTATTGAAGTGTTCTCTAACACCAATTCTTTAAAACCAGTTATTCCTCAAACCTATACTAACCTAACCATAAACCTCCTATAAGACTGAAAAGGCCCATACTACAGGTGGCGTTGAAGAGCAACTTTCAAGTTACTCTTAAAACTTGTAATCATGCACTTATGACAATCATCAACACTTCAATAAACCTTCCATAAGTAGTTCTCAAGACAAGGTAAGCTCACAATATATTTGTCATGTTGGTTTGTTTATCGAATTAATAAATACTGTTTCATAATATCGCCTATCATCAATAAATCAAAATACAAATGAAAACATCTATGGTAACTTTCCGTTTTCCGATAATATTGCATTTAATATACGATAATATTGCATTTAGTTAAATTTGGTGCCCGAAAATGTTGAACATTGCAGCATATGTGGAGTCTTTCATCATGGCTTCCATCCCAAAACATCTATTATCCCAATCATGGCTGTAGTTTTACTCAACACTGTCATGGAATAATAAATTTTGCTGAACTCGAGAAAGTGTAACAAGGCGATCTTGATGAAGACAAACTCATCTTCTTGAAGAACGTGATAAGATTTGTTCGTTTTGTTCAGGAGGAATTCATTTTGACGTTTATTTATTTACACTTTTATTTTTTTGGAGATAAGTGCTCATGCTTGAATTTGTTACGGCATGTAGTTTAGTGCAACAAAACGACTAAATGTAGGTATTTCCAGCCTTAGTGGACTTCATAGTTAGGCCCAGATGATGGGCTGTGAAAGCGATCGGACATGTTATCACATCCAGAAGTCCACCTTGAAAGAAGGAGAAGTTCCGCTTCTATATCATGGTCAAAAGGAGGAAAATCGCTGGTACTAGTCGTTTGTGTGTTTTGTTTTGTTGGCAGGTTTAGCGTCCATTTAGAACAATTCGGAATGCTGGACAAGAAAAAAATTATGTTTAGGGTGTTCGGGTCACATTCAACCGGATTTGACCTACGATTTTCGCAACCGTTTTTTCACCAAATATAAATGTTTTTGTACTCAAAGTTATCGTCAAGGCTTATATTTTGTGAATCTAGCTAAAATTTTTAGTTTGGTTGGAATTGGCTGCTCAGTACCGTTGCCAAAAGCACCAAGGTATGACATATCAAAATTTTCAGAACTTCATACAGAATTAATTTAAGATTTATTTAGTAAACTAAGGCAATATTGGTCACACATTGTTTCCCGAATAAGTAGCTGATTCAAACATTTGAAGGAACCATATCATGCGATACATCATTTTTTCAGAATTCCATACAGAATTCATCAGAGATATCTGCAGTTATCTAAAGTAACATTGGCTCAGTGGTTCCGTAACGGGCCACAGGTTTCCCGGATAACTACCAAATTTCAATCATTTGATCGAACTAAGCTATTTGTCATTTCAAAATTTGTAGAGTTACATAGAGAATTTATCAGAAAAATGTTCAGTTGTCTAAAGTTACATTGGCTACCTAATGGTTCCGTAACAGGTTCCGGGATTCACGTATAAGTACTTATAATTAATCATTTGATAGAACCAAGCCATGCGGAATATCAGAATTTTCAAACTCCATGGAGAATTTATCAGATACATTTTTTGATATTGAAAGTAACGTTGGTCACCTTACGATTCTGGAGTAAGCTCCATGATCTTCGAATAAGTAGCCAATTCATTAATTTGATAGAATTTCAGAATTTAGCACAGCTCCATAGAGAACTCGTCAAAGAAATCTTTAGTTACGTAAAGAAACATTGGCCACCTAGCGGCTTCGTAACAGGTTCCGGAACTCCCGGATATGTACCAAATTCAAACATAAGATAGAATTAAACCGTAAGAGACATAAGAATTTTCAGAATTCAATAGAGGAGTGATCAGGCATATTTTAAGTTGTCTTAAGTCACATTGATCGCCTAGTGGTTCTGTAACAAGTAACCGGGATTTCAAAATAGTGATCAATCTAAATTTTTAATAGAGCTAAGCCGTGTTATAAAAAAAATATCTACAGTTATCTTGGGTATCTTTGACTCAAGTGCCTGTTGAACTGTTTTCGAAAAAAAAAACAATACTTGACTGCTTCCATTAAATGCAATCGCCAGTTTTGATGAAAGGTGTTGTTTCCAAAGAAGTAACGCCCTTCTAAAAAGTATCGATTTGAAAACACGTAATACGAACCAAAATAAAAATGCGATCAATTTTTATAGTTTTGACTGAACAAAGTTATCATAAACATCAAATCATACAGAATTTTATGGAAAACTCAACAGATAATAAATAAGTGAAAGCATCTGAAATATTCCATTATAAGGCAAGCCGTTAGCGGAGAGAGAGGGGAGACAGCTGGCTTAGATTGCGAGCTCCCAAAAGTCAAGGAAACCTGTCATCAACTTTCACTGAAAAACCGCACATTCGAAGGGCAGAGCGTGAAAAACCAACATAATTTAAGCTAACTTAATTAAAATATCTAGGTGATTTTCAACGATTTCATTTTTAAAAAGGTGGATATCTAAATATAGTTGTGTGTTGGTAAACTGCTATTGATATTTTTATATTCATTTCCTTTTTCATATGATTTTGACCACAATAAGTTCATCTGACTGTTGTGCACAACCCAAGAATTCAAACAGATGTCTAAGAAGGGAAGAAAACATGCCAACAGTCAATGGGCTGTCTCCTCCGTCTCTGGCCGTAAGGAATACGATATTGCGAATAGTTTGTGAATTTTCCTTTCTACGGTAGCGGCAGAGTTCTATCGCAGCTGTCAAAGTTTTATCGCAGGCTTGAGAATCATTCTATCATTGAATAATACATTCTGATCAAAGTATGCTGGTAGTACATGAAGCCATGAAAAACAGCTGTGGTAGTTTTCTGATAAACCTTAAAATGGAGAGTTATTTTTTAAATAAATATACATCAAATAATTTTATAGCAAAAATATTGCTCTGTTGTTCTCTGAGCAGGTTAGTACACGATTAATGTATAATTTTCATTTCGAAATGTCTGCCATAAATTATTCATGAAATTCCATAAATGTTGATGTGAAGAATTGACCACTAGTTCTAACTACCAGTCTTAACTCCCAGAACCTGTTACGGAGCCACTGGGTAGCCAAAATGTCTCATGATTACTGAATGCATCTCTTAAGATTTGTTAGTTTTTATTGTTTATGAGCCGTATGGTTAAACTCCATCAAATCTCGAAAAATTATTCATACAGACTCAAGTCAAATAGTATACAAACTTACTTTATCGATCCTACGTGTTTCGCAGACGAAATTCTACACACTAAAAAAATCTCAATTTTGACTGTGACACATTGGCGAGATCTGACTTAATGATCCATGACGCAAATTGGAATCTGATTCAATTTTACGTCATATAAGAAATAAACGCGATTATCAACTTTGTCAAATCAGCATTAAAACATTTCTGACACATTCTCGCAATATTCAAATGCTGAACTCATTTTTGAGGCATAAATCTTGTAAATTTACAAGAACGGCGATACAACCACGTTAGCTCCAGTGATCTCAAACGTCATCCATGTTTTGCAGTCAGACAAAATGATTACATTCCTCGTAAACGAATTATTTTTTCTTGCTGCCATCGGAACAACAGAGCTCAACAATATCGCAATATGGAAGCATCGAACACAGAAATAAATATTCATTGGGACTACTACCGAATGAAATGGAATTGTGACGATCAAGGGATGAGTGTTTAGATGGCAGAATATTGTCTCGGTGTATAGTGATCTGGAAGCCGGAAATATAGACATGAAATCTGTGCATGATATATAGTTTCACTCATTAAACACATGATATTGTGGAAGATATGCGAAGTTTTCGCAAAGGTATTCTCTCTACAGCGCACTATTTCGGATCAGAAAAAATATCGACGGTCCTTTGGATTTTCCTGCTACGATATCAAACATTGTTGATTGAGGTTATGTTGGCAACGAAAATACGTATACGTGTAATATTACAAGAATGACTTTATGCCGAGTAATTTTACAAATCTGTTTGATATGGCCTCGTGTAAAAATAAGTTCAACCCTAATTTTGTGTCATTTGACTCGCTTTAATATGTCGGTCTTATATGACACAAAATTACACGATTTTTTCGAAGTGTGTACACGTTTCGCTCTGAATTGAATCGATTGTTCACGTTTAATTTCCGGATTTACAAAACGACGAAAGTAAGATTTTCAACTTTCGCACCCTAACCACTACTTTTGCCACCCCGCTGTATGGAGAGACAAAGTGACTTAAAGCAAAGTAGCCCGTCATTCGTTTTGGCAACAATGATGACTTATCAACTTGCATTTCAAAGTGATAAAACTCAGTCTTGATAGTTCATATCGACTTGAAAATGTATCACTGTACGCGCTAACATGCATAAAGTATGCTGATACTTTTTCAGCTGTGTCAGTGCAAAACCAACTGATTTTCTTTGATTCGAAATCGTGAGATGAAATAGCAACAATCATCGCGTCGTACAAATTTCAATGACGGCCTATTTCGCCTTAACCACGAATCAAAACAAAACACACACTAACTGAAGGCAAATCTCGATTACTTTTTCAAATCGACGTAAGTAACTTTCATACGGTTTTGAGAAAATTAATTGAGAAGAATCACAACCTGTCTTCTAAAACTGTTTTAAAATGAATCACCTTTTTAACATTTTTTCGCCGTGTACATCGCTCAAATTTTGCATACAATCAGATCGCGTTTCAAAAACTAGGTAGTTTCTATTATTTTCAACAAAAATAATTATAACAAAATGATAAGCCGTTTCACACAGTTACTTTCGACGTTTTTCTACCAGTGTAAAATCAGCTCAAGTAGTGTTTTGTTTTGATTCGTGGTTAAGTCACTTTGTCTCTCCATACAGCGGGGCGGCGAAAGTAGTGGTTAGGTTGCGAAAGTTGAAAACCTTACTTTCGTCGTTTTGTAAATCCGAAAATTAAACGTTCTAAAAGAGAATAATCGAGTTATTTCAGAGCGAAACGTGTAGAATTTCGTCTGCGAAACACGTAGGATCCATAAAGTAAGTTTGTACACTTTTTTGACTTGAGTCTATATGAATAAGTTTTCGAGAAATATTAATGAGCCGCACTTATTCCCATCGAATATTTGAATTGATTATAAATAATTATTCATTCGCCACTCCTAATAATTGTTACGAGGCCGCTTGGTTCACATTTTTTTAGATAACTGCAGACATTTATGATGGGTGCTCAAGCGAAATTTAAAAGATAGGTTGTGCCACGAAGCTCAGTTCCATCAACTATTGGAAATGTCATTTTTTCAGGAACTCCCGGAATCTGTTACGGAGCCAATTAGTAGGTGACCATTTTTACTTTACATAATTGAAGATTTCTCTTATCAATTCAGTATGAAATTTTGAGAATTTCTGCAGTTCTATCATATGTTTGAATTGGCCATATTTTCGGGATCCCGGAACCTGTTATTGAACCGCTAGGTGGCCAATGTTACTAAAGATATCTCTAAAGAATTCTCTATGGAATTCTGTAAATTTGTATGTGCCACTCGGCTCAGTTCTATCAAATTAATGAATTGGCCATTTATCTAGGAAACACGGAACTTGATGCGGAATCACTGGGTGGCCAATATCACCTTAAATTACTGAATACATCTCTGATGGCTTCTGTACAAATTTCTGAAAGATTGATGGGTCTCATGATATAGTTCCATCAAATGAACGAATTGACTACTTATCCGGGAATTCTGGAACACGTTACGGAACCACTAGTTGGCCAATCTTGCTTTTGATACATGAAAATATCGCAGATGAATTCAGTATGAAATTCAACAAATTTTGATGTACTGCATAGCTCACCACTGCCAAATTTTTGAATTGGCCACTAATCCGAAACTCCGGAACCTAATAAGGAACCGCTAGATGGCCAATATTACTTTAGGTATCTGAAAATATCTTTGATAATTTTTCTATGGAATCCTGCAACTTTTGATGTGTCACACGGCTCAGTTCTATCAAACGTTTGAATTGGCCACTTGTTTGGAATTCCTGAACCTGTTACGGACCAATATTGACTTCGATAACTAAGTGATTATCTCATGAATTCTTTATGAAATTCTGAAAATTTTTATATGTCGCATGATATGGTTCTATAAAATGAATGAATCGGCCATTTTCATAGGACCCCTTAGGGAACCCAAGAATCTGCCATGAGAACCCATATGGACAATGTTGGAATACTTCAATTGCAACGTCTTAGATAAATTTGTTATAAAATTCTGTAAATTTTGATGTGCCGCACGGCTTGGTTCCACCGGAAATATAAATTGGCCACTACTCCGGATGCCGTGGGAACCATTTAATGGCTTCCGGAATTGGCCCTTGGCCACTTGGTAACAGGTAGTACCCTGAACAACTAACCAGTTGACTGACGAAATTGTATCTAAAATTTTCATGCATTTTTGACCAAATACTATGATTCACAACATATACATTTTGCTCTTGTCCAAACCTTGGTCCCTTTGGCACCGGTTCTGAGCGGCCAATTCCAATCGAACCATAAATTTTGGCTAGATTCACAAAATATAAGCCTTGACGATAACTTTGAGTACAAAAATCTCCGCTTGAAATACTGTTGGATAGTTTCCCATCGCAACTGAAACGCGTGTTTCAGGACCGTAGATTCCTGCTCTAATTTGCATCCCAATTTTTGAGCCACCTGTGAAAAAAATTATGGAGCATTGACGAACCTCCGAAATCTCAATCCATACGCGTCGTGTCGCATACATTGTAAGGGATATCATAGTTGCCCACATACATAGTCATCACCGGTCCACATTAGATGTGTTTCAAGTGATCAACAAGATCACCTGATTTAAACATATTTGATCTGTTAAGCCTTTTCTGAGCTTCTAGTTGTACATATTCATACAACAGTAGCAGATGAAGAATAGCATCTAATGCTTTTGACCAGAGGCGCGTTCACGTTCGAAACCATGGTTACACAAACATTGGCAAATATTTTGAGCACAGTGAGCTAAAAAGTATTTTTAACCATGGACTGGAATTTAAAAGTTACTATTTATATAAAAATGGAATGGTGTTTGTATGTCACGAAATAGCTTGTGAACGGGCTATCGAATTTTGAAAATTCTTCCATAGTTATGTTCCTGGAGTGTTCCGACGTGTTTGTGTATATAAAAAGCAAAGGATATTTCACGGGAAAGTTGAAAAAACAGGAGTGAACGGAACTTCCATTTTGAACGAAGCGTTTTTAAACAGCCTACTTGATGGCAAGACGAAGTTTGCCGGGACCACTAGTATAAGATATTTTCGGTCGGTTCTAAAAAATCTACTGCTTCCAAGCATTCTAACGAAATTAACAGTCAATTTTTCCTCTCAACAGAAAAAAAATTGGTACAACTTGTTTTATTTTACAATTTGAATAGAATGAAAACTTCCTGAAATAACTTTATAGTAGATTTTATCAAAACTAGGTTTTCTCACAGACACCCCTTCGAACCTTCTCATTTTCATTTATTTATTATTTCCAAAGGAATTTCTCTACG
This sequence comes from Aedes aegypti, assembly GCF_002204515.2. Lineage (NCBI taxonomy): Eukaryota > Metazoa > Arthropoda > Insecta > Diptera > Culicidae > Aedes > Aedes aegypti. The sequence goes on from NC_035109.1 coordinate 247,040,362, forward strand.
AATTTTCCAGGGATTTTCTCCAAGAATTTTGTTTGAAATATCTTGGAAATTCACCCAGGATTTTCCCAAGGAGAACCATAGAAATGAATTTCTCCAAAGATTATTCCAAAAATCATCTAAAATCATTCAAAAATTTGTGAGAAGAAAGTCCTAATATCTTCAAGACTTTAACCAGCGATTCATCCATAATTTTTTCTGAGACATCCTCCAAGATTCCACATCTTCTTCAAAACATCTTCTGAAGTTTAATCAATAACTTCTCCAGACATTTTTGGGGCTTCCTTTTAAAATTGTCTTTAGGGATTTATACAAGAAAACCAAGGATTTATCTAAGGATGACTTCAGCAATTGCTCCAGAGATTCTTTCTACAATTTCTCCAGAAATTCCTCCAGTAATTCTTTGAGATATTCACAAGTAAGTCTTGGAAGTTTTTTTCATGAATTCTCTCGTTGGATGTCTCCAGGGAGATGCCAAGGATTTTTTTTTTTCTGAAAAAATAATCCGGGGGCTATTTTTGAAGAAAATTCTAGAGTTACTTCTTAGAAAACTTGTGTAGGTTTCTTAGCCACCGTTAATGAACAAGGATTTCTGAAATAACTCCTGGACTCTTGATGGAGTTTTAGAAAAAAATCCTAGATAATTTACTAACTCTAACGAAAAAATAAATCATTCGAGTGTCGGATAGTAATCTACAGGATATTTTTAGCAATTTCTCGAAAAACTTTGAACAGAATATCTATGGTACTCTGTGCTGGAATTACTGGAAAACTTGCTGTAATATAAACTGGTATGAAAACTTAAATAGACTAAAGCATGGGATTAAAAAAAAACTTAAAAAAACTGCAAAAATTTGGATGGAATGATAGAAAAATTCCTAGAAAAAATAGATTTGTTCGAAGAACCCCTCAAGGAAATTTGGATTTCTGGGAGGAACCGTGGATGAATTCCTGAAGAAATCCACATAAACAGGCGGAGGAATTCTTGCAGCGTTTCTTAAAAAAAAAACACACACCGTTCTCAAAAATTCAGTGATTTTTTTTCAAGAGCCTGTTGAGCCTGTTATGGTATCTGATGGTTTCTTTGGAGCCTCTATAATGTTGCAGCAGGATTCAAGGCAAGCACCATTTTGGTTATAATAGATACTTTAGAGACCCCTAAAAATTGAGACTTTTTTGCATAAAAATAGAGACCAAGTCCTGTCTTAAGGATCATTCATTGAATCAAATTTTGTTATCATTAATGTTATATTATATATATCTTTCATATTTATATCCTTTTTAAATCAATCTCAAATTCAACAAATTTTAAAAGTTGATCAAATTGCTTGTTTTTACAATCCAATTTTCTCATCTATTTCTAGATAACAAATGGATGCGACGGGGTTGGTGGTCTAATGGCTACTGCTTCTGCTTCATAAGCAGAAAGTCATGGGTTAAATCCCAGGCTCGTCCCTTTCCTCGTATTTGTACACAGTTAAAAATAATGAAGATTACACGTCATGTAAACTTCATTTATTGCGATGTAAACATGATGTCATGTAAATTTAAGTCTGAAATCATGTAAAAATGTGTTATATGTCATGTAATCACACAGGATCCTGTTGGATTACATGACATATAATTGAAGTTTACATGACATATCATGTAAATATCCATGATATTCCACGCTCCAATTATGTGCATTATATGTCTCAGAAATTTACACGTTTCGTTCGAACTGTGTAGTTGTATATTTCACTTGCTTCTATCTACCACTTTAAATATGTCACAGTTAATGTATCTATCGCAGTTCATAGCATTTTCTAGAACACGATACGGACAGAAATAAACCGTTTCCCTACTCTTCCATTCGTTCATCATTATAGCATGCCTTCCTTTACGCCTGATACATAGGCAGTCTGCTTGCCAAACCAGCAAGCCTCTCTGCCATAAAAATTAACCCACCCTTTCACCGTTCCCGCATGAACTGGCGTTGACGCAGTGGTATATACGGTCAACCGTGGGAGCCAGTTGAATGCATCATCAATTCCTTCCAACCATTGTTGCCTAAAAAATAGAAGATCACCAGCACTTATACACTAAGGGTGCCTGAATCCCAAGCAGTATTCTGGTTGGTTCTTTGTGTAAGTGCAGCTGATCTGGTGATACTGGAGTAGCAACCACGGGCGGTCAATCAAGCTCAAGCTCATGCTCTATTTCTAGATAATAAATGGACGAATCATGGGTAGGACAATCCTTTGACTGTCCTACCCAGTTGTTTTTGTGTGTAGTACATGTCTTACCCACTTCCCGTGCCACTGCTTTTGACGGAGTGCTCCACATCGCTCCAGTTATTGTAATGGATAGAAGACATTGAAGTTTTGATAGCTTTTTTTTGTTTTTGGGCCACCACACTAGCGAAGCGTTACTTTTGGACGTATTATGGATGAGTATATCCACATTATCATTTTTGGTTTCAAGCCCCTTTTTCTGTCAAAAATTCTGGAGCATGCACAAAACAAACTGGTAACTTTACTCATCACATACTCAATATGAGCATCCCAATTCAGTTTACAATCCTCCAAGCTCAAAGGCTTTTAGAATGAACTTCATTTTCCTTGTGAAGGGGGCAATTACTACTTTTAAAGGATTTATGTTAAGGCCCTCCTCAATACACCAAGAGTGGGTAGAGTTTAGGGCCAGTTGCATTCTTTCTGAAGTTATATTAACAAACTTTCCTCTTACAATAATGACTATATCATCCGCAAATCCTACAACCTCGAAACCTTTTTCTCCTCAGCTTTTTGAAGATCGTCAACTACTAAAGACCACAGTAGAGGTGAGAGGAATCCTCCTTGCGAGCACACTTTTGTAGCCCTTACTGTTATAGACTAACTTCTCAGCTCTGAAGTGAATTCTCTTTTTGCAAGCATTTCATTGATCCAGGTAATGATATTCCTGTTGAAATTCCTTATTGCAATTTCTCATCGTAATAGGCTGTTTTTAATCAGGCCAATCTGTCATGAAACGGCCTAGTTTACTGCACTGTAGTATGAAGTGCGGGAATAGTCATTACGCAACTGAAACCAGTGCTGTAATGATTCATTACACCAGGTCCGTCACACTCGGGCTCAGATTGGGTACCACTTCTAGTACTGCATTTCGTCCCTCGGTAGTACAAAAGGTACCCAAGTTTGACAGATCGAAGTACACTTTTCACGGCATTTCTAGATTACCTTATGAGCCATAAAATTTTGGGCAACTGCAAGGGACATGGAGGTCTTTAATTTGTCTTTGATTACACCGCGTTTTCTCATTACGGAACTGTTTTGAATTTCGTAATGAATTGTAATAAAACAATTTTTCAGAAATTGTAAAATAATGGTGAATGCATTCTGATATAATTTCTGATACACTCAAGTGGTCTTGCAAAACATGTTGTACGTAACTCGTTGCAGAACTTGATTTTTACAGCCTTCGTCGTAATTATCTTACTCGGAAAGCCTCGTAGGATAAATTTACCACTCGTGCTGTAAAATCATCATTCTGCTACTTTTGAAGGCTTGATTGTAAAATTAAAAAGCTTTAATTTACCAACATACATTGTTAGAATAATTCAAAGTTATCTGTCAAATCGTACACTTCAGGTTAATTATCAAAATTCCAGGTCTGAAAGACTTCCTGTAAGAGCTGGTGTTCCTCAAGGCAGCATTTTGTAACCAATATTGTATAATATTTTCACATCTGACTTACCTGAGTTACTTCAGGGATGTCAAAAATCTTTGTTTGTGGATGACACAGGCCTCTCCGCCGAATGACGAAGTCTGCGTGTTATCTGTAGTCGATTGCAAAAAAGTTTGGATATTTTTTCTTCATACTTGCAAAAATGGAAGATTTCTACTAATACTTCCAAAACTCAACTAATAATATTCCCACATAAACCAAAAGCTCTTTATTTGAAACCTTCAAGTAAACATGTTGTCACGATGAGAGGGTTCCAATAAATTGGTCAGCTGAAGTTAAGTATTGAAAACGTGTTTTTTTTCTCTTATAAGCAGGTGAAATCAACTCGCCTGTAAAAAAATCAGAACTGCTACGGCAAATGAAATGTAATATATTGTTAACTAAATGTTAATAAAATCTTAAATTTGAATTACCAAATTAGGATGATAGTGTTGACTTACCATATTGATAAGCATACTAAGCGTCAGATTATGGAAACTTCAGCATGTATTTTGAATGGATAAAATCATGCAACACTTTTTCCATAGTCTTCAACAAATTGACGAGAGACTACTAGGTCCATATGATTTTAGATGCATTCTATCTCGCTTTCCAATTTTAATATAAGATAACTGCAGATTTGTAAGGCTAAAAAGACCTTATAGCGAGTTTCAATCTTGCATTTATTAAGATTACGTCTACAAGATCTGGTTCGGAGATTAAATGACCAAAGTGTCGATAGAACATCTTTCATCCTCAATTGTTTCAGAGCTGCTCAAATCAGTACAAGAAATCGACCCAGGAAAATGAGTTTCCATGATCTCAACCGGAGTTTTCGTAGAAACTCCGTCTTCTCGTTCCAAGGACCCAAGCTTAAACGAGTAATCATTTGCAAGCGTTTCCTGTCCAAGTAACCAGTAAGCACGATAATGCGGCACGGTAACAGCATTATATGCGCATATAGGGTAATCATTTGATGCATGTCAGTTTTATATACGCATATAATGCTATTATAATGCCAGAACAGGCGAAATAGCGTGCCATTATAGTGCCAAGATATAACCGTGCTTCTCTGCACCACTAATGCTGATATAAGACCACGTGAGAAACGTCAGTTGTTTTCGCCAGGTTTTTAGGGCGAATATTTTGTGCTTTCGCGTACGCAGCCAGAGAGCTTTTGCGTATGCGGCCAAGCAACTGATACACGAGGTAAATAAATGAGTGAATGAAAACGGAAACCTGTAGTAGTATGCATAAAATGTAATAAAATGATACAGATAGTACTTCTCCGTATCAGACATATTCGTTTTGGTAGTTTTCATCCTTTTGAGGACTTGCTGTTGCCACATTTTGATCCTCGTTTTATGATGATGAAATTCCTCATTTTGCGTCTCGAACCTGCGACACCCGTATTGTTGAGTTGTTGTCCTGCTCCTTTTCTCCTACGGCCACATAAGATGAATAGTATTGGAAAGAAAAGTGACCAATTCAAACCATCACTTTTCCCCGTAATAAAACCTGCAATTGTAGTAGTGAGAAGATTTTTGTTTGACTGCCTCTTACCACTATATGCAAACACAAAGCACGTGGTATATCTGTCAAAACACTGGATGGCATTTAAACATGCCCTGTATTCGAATATAAAGCCAATATAGTGCTTATTTAATGCCTGTATGCATCAGGCTTAGAAGCATTAATGATGCTGTAATAGGGTTTCTATGCAGCGGAAGTGCTGTTATAAGGTGTGTAAGCATTTGTGGTGCTATTATAATGTATGTACGCATCTATGATGCTGATTAAGGGCTTATTATTAGTGCTTATGGTTACTTGGGTGTAGTCTTGCAATTACAATTTTTCTGATCAGGTGTATATGCTTATATTCTCACATAATTGAACCCAAGATCTTCACTTAGATTTTCTTATAACTGAGTAATATCGTTGCTTGCGTATCGCCTTAGGTCACTCGACACATAATGCGAGCCTGGAGGTACTAGCAGAGGTTTTACCGCTACAGAGTCGATTCTGGGAACTCTCGTCAATCAAGGCTGCAGACCATTTATTCATCTTCTCGGATAGCCTCAGTTCAATTAAGTTTTATATGAAATAAAAAATCCTAAAATCTCAGAAATACCTTCTCAAAGATACCAAAAAAATTTCAAAAGATCAATAACCGAATCAAATGCTGCATTTTTAAATATTGCCACAAGAACTCCAACAAGGCATTATTCCATAATTATTATAACAAATCTAGAATATCAATCGGAATCCCAGAACTAACACGAAAATTTAAAAATTTCTGCGGTAATATTACCGGAATCTCAGAACTCTTTTTTAAATCTCAGTTTTTTACGGAAATCTCAAAATATCTTTAAAAAAAATCTGATATTATTTTCAATGATTTTTACTCACATTTTAATTATTCCATTCAATTTAACAATCTCAAACCGTGAGTAGCAACCTCTGAACTACCAGTAGTTTTGTAGTAAATGCAACTTTTATCATACCAACGCGTTCGAAAGGTGTAGTAAAGTAAATTGACACAAACATGTTCCACATGTGGCATTTACTACCGATAATGTGGTAAACTCAACTTTACTACAATTTATTCATACCGCCCTATGTCTTTCCCTAATTTACTAACCCTTTCAATAGATTTAAATATTCGACATTATCGGATATTTACAAACCTGAAAATATTAACATGAAAATAACCATCATCGTTTTACAAGAAAAAAACATTATTTTTGCTTAAAATTGAAGCAAAGTTCATGAAAGTCCATCATTGCATTGCACTTCATACCTGTAAAGCAATGATAGATTTTTCATGAGAATTTCTATAAATTTGAACGAAAAAACTGGTTTTTATTTTTTGATGATTGAATGATGGATTCTTGAACCATAAACCACAAAATAAAACATATAATATCACTTTACTGTAGGTAAGAATCTCTCACTTATTTGCTACTTCACTTCCATAAACCATTGAGACCTGCTTAGATCATAAAAAAATAATTATGCAAATTTTTGTTCGTTTATCCTTATTGAATAGAAGTTATATATAGTCGTCGGAAAGCATCGTCCTAAGTTAGTCTTAGTTCAATTACGGTCGGTGCAACTCCTCTGCACTGTTGGGTGCACCCGCGAGTGCGATCATAACCAGGTCTATGTTCGATACGTTATTCCGTGGCCGGACGTAATGACCGCCGAGCCCGCGAAGTTGCCTCCATAGCCGAGTTACGAGTGTCGTGCGGCCGAAAGTGCTGGAGCGGAACGCACATGAGTTCTTCCGTAGCGGAAGCCGGCTGTGAGCAGACGATGCGCTTGAATAGGTTTGTGCTACGAAAAGATACGGATCAGACCTCGATGCTTGGCACGGGTCGGCAATCGCAGCTTGGCGATCAACGCATTGGGATGCAGCTTCAAAATGCCGATCGGAATCGGGCCAATTGCACTGGCCAAGTTGGCACACTGCGATGGCGAGAAGGCCTTGGCCCGGGCCGGCAAGATCTATGGGGGTACCCTTTGTTCTCAGTGCGTTATCTAGTGTATCGTTGGAAGACGTTGCAGAAGCCATTCCAAGGTGTCCAAAATGGTTTCAGTTGTTTATTTTTAAGGATCGAGAAATGACAGAAAATCTAATTCGAAGGGCGGAACGTGCTCGGTACAAAGCCATTGTAGTGACAGTTGATACGCCTGTGATTGGATTGCGGAGGTCGGAGATGAAGAATCCAACAAGTTTGCCCTCGAAAGTTACATATGCAAACTTTTTGTCCTCCTCATAATAATGTGTGCTCAAAAATATATCGGAATATGTGAGAAATCAGTATGATCCAACAGTGGGGTGGGATTCACTGCGGATGGCTGTTAAGTATTACGAGTTTGCCGGTGATTTTGAAGGGTGTTCTAACGAAGAGAGGATGCTCTGATGGCGGCGGATTAGGTGTGCAAGGGATTATTGTCTCCAATCATGGAGGACGACAACTGGATTCTGCCCCAAGCTACGGTAAGAAATTTAACAGATAAAATGCCATTTTTATTTTAGTGCGGGATCGTACACTCATGCTGTGCCTATAAAATTCATTTTGTTCACGGAAGTTTTTGACACTATCTACAATCAATAGAACAGTACCGTAATCCGTGATCAAATTTATTATTTGGCAAATTCGATCAGGTCGAATAGTTCGTTGGCATCACAGACATTCCATGTTGTCTAGTTTATAGATTTCAAATGACAATTTTAAGCAAATATTTTTTTAAATGTATCTTGTCTTGCACGGAAATAGTAATTCAAATTAATAGACCCGTGCCTCCGATTTCTCGTTTAATCGACTGGCAGAAGCGAAAATTCATTAGTGGTTGAGAATCCCTTTTGAATACTAACATGACAAAATAAACTTAGAATTTTTTTTTCATGGTGCCAGTGATTCTCATTTGATAAAATAAATCGATTTTTTTTATAACGATAAACTGAACCTTTGTTCTAGGTCATCTTGAACAGTGATTATAAGTCACCTGAAGAGAACAGAAATAAAATGAACTATGTACTTGAATTTTCACAGTCCATGTTACAGTAATCCAAAATGAAAATGAGAATCCATATTGGTAATTCAGTAAAAAAAAGTATCACAATCTTTTAAAGTTGGGTGGGCAAATTTGATTCAAATAATATGAAAGCCTTGGAAAAGACTAAAGTTATTTTTGATGTGCATTTGTTAAATGAATGATTTGTAGTGGTCTTTCTCACGCCAAGAGCGTCTGTCTTGTTAAAAGAAGATACTAACAACTTTTGGATTGCCCTTCACGCAAAGAAATATTATCGGGAACGTTTATCTACCCGTTTATTCTGTAAGTAGCATCGCCAAATTTATTCAATTGTTTTTTGTCATCTACTTACTAACACACTACAGATTTTAAAAAAGTCGGCCAGGGAACTCGGGAAATAGTTCCTGTGGCCATGAGTATATTTCGGTGGGGTCGGTTGGGTGATGTCGGGTGGACAAAGAAGTGCTGTGCTTTTGTGGCCCCTGCCAGCGTTGGCAAATTCTCAATTCATTAGACAGTTTGCGGAATCGTCTATAATCGCTGTGCCACATAAGTAAGGAACCTTTAAGAAACTAGTAAAATAGGGTATCACATGTTTTTTTCTTAATTTCTTTTATTGGTATCATTCCCAAACACTACCATTCACTTCTTATTATATAGGTGATTCTGTGTTGGAACAACACTATTATCCTAATTTAGTAAAACAAATTAAGATTTTATTAATATTTTGTTTAAAAACATATTACATTCATTTGCCGTAGGTGACAGGTGACTCGATTTCACCTGCTCATAAAAAAAGAAAATTTTACAATTTACTTAACCTATCTAAACCTAAATATACAAACAGAAATAGAAGAATGTAACGATTTTTTGTCTTGAAATTATTAATTATTTTTATTTGACATTTGTTCCAACGTTTCAACATTGGATATTCTATGTAACTCATTGATACTATAGTAGGAGGAACAAACATGTCTACTTCAAGGTTTCAAATAAAGAGCTTTTCGGTTGATGTGGGATTATTATTAGTTGAGTTTTAGAAGCATTAGAAGAAATCTTCCATTTTTACAAATATGAAGTAAAAATATCCAAACTTTTTGCAATCTACTCCAGATGACACGCACGCTTCCGATGACACGATTCGTCCTTTGGCGTCATCCGCAAAATAAAGATTTTTGACGTCCCTGAGGTAACTCAGGTAAGTCAGATGTGAAATATTGTATAATATTGGTCCTAAAATGCTGCCTTGCGGAACACCAGCTCTTACAGGAAGTCTTTCAGACCTGGAGTTCTGATAAATAACATGGAGTGTACGATTTGATAGATAACTTTGAAATATTCTAACAATGTATCTTGGAAAATTGAAGTTTTATTTTTTAATTTTACGATCAAGCCTTCATGCCAACACTGTCGAATGGCCTTTTCTATGTCTAGTAGAACAAGACCCAGTAGAATAGCCTTCAGATTTGTTGAAATGGATCAAATTTGTTACACGTAAAAGATGATGAGTGGTCGAATGTCCAGGACGGAATCCGAATTGTTCATTGGAAAAAATTGAATTTTCCGTTAATGTGGATCATCATTCTGTTTAAAAATGACCTTTTCAAAAAGTTTACTGATGGAGGAAAGCAAACTGATTGGATGATAGCTAGAAGCTTCTGCAGGATTTTTGTCTGGTTTTAAATATTGGTACAACATTAGCATTTTTCATTTGTCAGGAAAATGTGCCAATTGTAAACATTTGTTATATATATATATCAATTAAAAATGATTGCCTACTTTCTGGAAGTTTCTTAATGAGGATGTAGAAAATTCCATCATCGCCAGGTGCTTTCATATTTTTTGATTTTTTTTTTTAAATAATAGTTCTCACTTCTTCTAAATCAGTCTCCCAGGAATTTTCGAAAATGTTCTCTTGATTAATTGTTTTCCGTTTTCAATGCGGAATTGGCTTCTGAGGTTTTTTTTTCAAAATTTTAGATAATTTCCAAAAGGGCTTAGAGCCAGGGGTGCAATTGAAAATTTTATTTTCGAAATTTTTGTTTCTTAACCCCTCTACCGGCAGCTTCATTTTATACCGCAAGAAAAAATTCAAATCGCGATAACTTTTTTGTTTCTCGGTATTTTGCACCATTTTTTCACAAGTTTCTCAAAAAACTCTTCTAGTTTGAGGATCCGTGTCGATATTGATGATTGGTGATCTGGTTTTAAAGATATTCCAATGTTCCTTGGGGGACCGACATTTTCCATACAAAATGTCTTAGGCGGCCATTTTGTTTTACGTCAACTAATCGAAAAAGTAAAATATGGGCTATACAACGCCATGTAATAAGGAGCTTCTCTGAAAAAAATCATACAAATTGGTTAATAATTCTTAGAGATATCTGAAAATTACGATATGAGGTTTTTTGAAGATTTCAAGATCTTTATTTGGTCAGCTTGGTACCAGCAACATAAATGCTCATTACTCAAAGACGGCTGGACCAAATTGCTTCATTTTTTCACAACATACTCTCATTAATGTATTGTTCCAAAGAGTGAACATCTGAACACGTTAAAAAATCTGTAGCCTAAGATATATACGTGGGTTATGATTAAGCGTCGGGTCCCCCAAGGAATTTCGGAATATCTCTGGATCCAGATGACCAATGATCAATATCGACACGGATCCTCAAACTAGAAGAGTTTTTTGAGAACTTGTGAAAAAATGGTGCAAAAATAGCGAGAAACAAAAAAGTTATCGCGATTTGATTTTTTTTCCTGCGGGTAAAAATGAAGCTGCCGGTAGAGGGGTTAATTGTGAAAAACGTTTCTTGACTTCTTTCTGCAAATCCTGTCATATAATTTTCATAGCTGGATCGCGAGTGCGTTGAAATCAAGTCTATAATCATGGATTCAAATTTTGGAATTGCAATACCCTTGGCTTCAACAATGGAATTTGTTAATATATGTTTCGTATGTGTTCCTGTTGGATCGAAACAATTGAAAGTGGAGCTGATAGGATAGAGAATCGCTTCTTGGGATATTTGAAATGTAACAGGGACATGATCAGAATCAAATCAGCGTGAGTAACCAGTTGGCTACAAAGGTGACAAGAATCGGTTAAGACCAAAATCAATCGTAAAAGGGGTTTCTAGAAGATAAAAAAAACAAGCAGGGCTGTCAGGTTACACTGCGGAACACGTTTTTGTCTCCAGCTTCAAAAATACCTCTATTTACTGAATTAAGGGTTGCTGAAGCCATTGCCGTTTACAGAAATATCATAGCACGTCTAGTTTTTGAGATATTGGTTGTTGAAAAATGCAAAAATTGACTATTTCAGCCAACTTGCATGCAAGTTTACCAGCTTGTAAGGCAATTTATTGCTTAATTTGCCACAGAATTCAAACCTTATGTGTATAACAATACTTACCATCAAAGTTTATAATATTTTGTATGCGAAAAAGTTATTTTTTGAAAGTTAAGACCTTTTTTTGCATGCTTGTTGGATAAAATCACAAAAAGATTAATACAATATACTTCAAATTTTAGGTTAACATCAATGAAACCAATGTTTTTATACAACTTTGGTGGACCTGTAAAAAAAATAAAATTGTGACGTGCTGCGGAAATTTCTGAGAACGGCATCAGATTCAGCAACCCCAAATCTACTAGAGACAAATAATTTGATCCTTGAGACACGCAAAAATGTTATTTTTGTTGCGCTGTGTTATTGAATTGAGAACTATCCTGAAGAGCAGATGACGTAGTTGGTTCGACTAATTATATTGTTTTAAGGGCATTTTTCGGCTATTGAGTCCAGAAAACCTTTGAGTTGATTATTTTAAAATCTTTGCCAACGTTTCGGTCCTTATTGGGGACAATTTTCAGGTTCTAAAATTCATTCATTTTGATTGGAAAAATTTACAAAAGATACTGATATACATTTAACTTACTAGATTTAAAAACAACAAGTTAAACAAGTTTGATCAGTATGCTGATCAAATGTATATTATTGTAAATAGTTATAAATAGTTCTAGAGTTTAAGTTCTTTGAATTCAAAACGACCCTGAATTTGAAACAATCAACCCGTCACCATAATTGTAATGACCCACTGTAAGGGCAAATTGTTAACACACTACACACCACCGTACCCATTCAATCATATGCAAATTGTTACGTAACATACCCAATACTCAGCATCAAGAAATAGTACCAAATAGACACCCAAAACGATCGGTAGCGTTTGTTCTTTCCTCGTCCGTTCCGCGCAATAAATCAAGTGCCGTGCAAGTGCGAATCAAATCTCTATCTCGAATCCGAAACTATATCTTCGGCTGTGGCCAACGGTGGCAATTAATCAACCCTTAGTAGAGAAGAGATCGCGCGTGAACATTATCCTGTGGTAACCAGGTTTCGTGCACCTGGTGTGAAATTTTAGTGCAAATTGTGGCTACTGTTTTCGGTTGAAACCGTAATTGTGAAGTGCTGTGGGTGGTGGAATTTCACGTTCCCACGATTTGGTGCGCCGCTATTGCACATAGCGGGTAGTAAAAACCTCCGGTGGCCGGCAATTAGAGCTCCACGCTCGAACATTGGTCCTTCGAGCCGGATCGGAGGAAGCATCCAAGCCCAAATCGACGCGCGAATTGGTGGTATTCGCCATTGTGGTAAGTGGTCAGAGGACGTTGACCACAGAAGGTAGGCCATTCAAGCTATCTCTATTGATCAGCAAATTGCTGCACACACGATCGGCGCCAACCTTTGCCCCCAGTACAGAAGCCCATAGTACGTACTGTGTGAGGAATAACGTGTAACGTTGCCATGCTTGTATTGCTAGGCGAAGAACGATCGAATCGTTTGTTTGTAGAATAAGCGCACGTAGAAGTTTGGCAATATCATATGCGGTGGCATATAGGCTCACCCAATTAGCCTGTTAGATAATTGCCTTAGGTGCGCTATACAGTGTCGCACACATTTGTTGGTTCGGTGGCAACCCAAATAAATCATTTAATTTTTAATTGATTTTCAATTTCCTACGATTGCGCGGTGGCGTTTTTAGCGGATCCGCGAATCGTTTAAGGAGACACGTAACCGCGTCGGGAAGGATTATTCGTTACGATTTTGCGTGTTCTCTATCGGTCGTTCGTTCCGTGTTCGCGTAGAAGCATCACGTGACGCGACGGGAAGGAGATACACGTTCGATTATCCGTGGTGTTTCCGTCGTTCGCGTACGAGCAGCACAACGCGACGGGAAGGAGTTATTCGTGCGATTTTGTGTTGTTCACGTTTCGGTTCGCGCAGTCAAGTGATTCGTGGTGGTAATAAGTGATGACGGGCAAGAAGGACAAGAAGTTGGCGGAGGATAAGCTGATTCTCAAACGGGTATTGGCAACGCGAGATGTGGTGGAAAGGTTCATTAGCGAATACGACCACGAAAGGGATTCTGGTGAAGTCGTCGTGCGGCTGGAAACGTTGAACAGAACCAACAAGGAGTTTCTGCATATCCAATCCGAGATCGAGAAGCTAGATGATGAGGAAAACTTCGAACACCACATGGCGATGCGGAATGAGTTTGAGAACCGGTTCTGCAAGATGAAGGGCTTTCTTCTCGCCAAGCGACCCACGGAGCGGAATAATCCGCTTCTTAATTCAACGATGACGTCATCAACACTAGCGCCGCTTCATAACGTGACTGGATTCCATCATCGTTTGCCGAAAATCGACCTGCCAAAGTTCTCTGGAGACGAATCGCGCTGGATTTCGTTCCGGGATAATTTTCTATCCATGATCCACGGCAACGATGACATTCCTATGGTGAACAAGTTGCAATATCTGCTGCAGTCTTTGGAAGGAGATGCCAGGAAGCCGTTTGAGAGTGTCGATATCCAAGCGGACAACTACGCACCAACCTGGGATGCGCTCATGAAGAGATACGACAACAAGCGGTTTTTGCGGAAGGAGTTGTTTCGGCGATTATTCGAACTGCCATCGATGAAGCGTGAGTCGGCGCAGGAGCTGAACACTCTGGTGGACGATTTCCAACGACACGTGAAGGCTTTAGCAAAACTTGGTGAACCAATTCAGCATTGGGACACTCCGCTCACGTTCATTCTCTGCAACAAGCTCGATTCCTACACGTTGCGTGCCTGGGAGCAGGGAAACTCGACAGAAAGACGAAGTCAAGTATGATGAACTGATCGAGTTCCTCAACGCAACAAGTCCGGATGCTGAAGTCCGTCTCTAGTGATCTGCAGTATCGTTTCCCAAGGGCCCAGCATCAAGGTGGCCGGCCCAGCTCCGAAGAAATCCTCCACAGTCAAGTCCATCGTCAACAGTGCTACCAACGAACCCAAATCCAACGTTCCACAATGCCATGCTTGCCCACAGAAGCACCAGCTGTTCCAATGTCCGACGTTTGCCAATATACCAGTCTTGCAACGTCGAGAGTTGGTTTCACAGCGAAGTTTATGTTGGAACTGTTTCCGCCCAAACCATCAAGCGAAGGTGTGTAAGTCGAAGTTTTTCGTGCAGAACGTGCCACGCCAAGCACCATACGTTATTGCACGACCAAGTTGCACCAGCAAGATCCACGCCGAACCCTGCCGGCTCGTCGAACACGTCTATGCAGCAACCGATTCCATCCACGTCAGCGAACGTTGGGACCGCTGGATCGTCGAATCACCCGAAGTGAATCTATCCGTTCAATCAAGTAGAAGCACGGTCCTATTGGAAACGGTTGTTCTCTCCATCGTCGACAAGCACGGCAAAGAAATCACTGCCCGAGCCACTTCTTGATTCCGCTGCGATGTCAAACTTTCATCACCAAGAAGCTGGCAAATGCTCTTGCCACCCGTCAAGCCGTCGTAGATATTGCAGTTGCTGGAATTGGAGAATCAATGAAGCAGATCAAGCGGCAGATCTCCGCAACGATCAAATCCCAATCTAAACCCTTTTCCACCCACACTCGAATTCCTAATCATGAAGAAGCCTACTGCCAATCTACCCACTATCGCTATTAATACTGCATCATGGAACATACCAAAGCTTCCACTAGCAGATCCGAACTTTAATGTTCCGGGCATGATCGACATTATCATCGGCGGTGAATGTTACCATGAAATCCACACAGGTAACCGTCTGTCACTCGGTGACGGTTTACCTTTCTTGGTTGACACCCTTTTTGGATGGACAGTCTCTTGGAAAAACTGCCATCAACTCCTCCATCGCACCACCGGTGTGCTACCTGTCGACAGTCGATCGATCTCTAGAAACAGCGCTTCAGAAATTCTGGGAACTCGAAGCCGTCGATCATGACCCTACGTATTCCACTGAGGAAAAAACGATGCGAAGAAATCTATGCCAATACTACCACCCGAACTCACTCCGGAAGGTACGTCGTACGCCTTCCTCGGTCCGAAGATCCGCAAGTCACCCTCGGCGACTCTCGAATAATTGCCACTCGCCGCTTCTACAGCCTCGAGAGACGCCTTGAGAAAGATTCCGCCTTAAAGCAAACCTACCATGAGTTTATCGACGAATACCTTCACCTCGGTCACATACGCAAACTCGATGTTGTTGACGACGATGTGCCCCACTGTTACCTGCCCCACCATCCAGTGTTTAAGGACAGCAGCACCACCCACAAGGTGCGTGTAGTGTTCGACGCGTCCTGCAAGACATCTTCCGCTGTGTCCTTGAACGATACACTCCTCGTCGGTCCAGTTGTGCAACAGCCTCTCGTCAATATCATTATTCGCTTCCGATTCCACGTAGTCGCATTTGTGGCAGACGTGGAGAAAATGTATCGACAAGTCCTCCATCATTCCGTCGATCAGCATTTTCTGCGCATCCTGTTTTCGTCGAAATCCATCCGAGCCGCTCGCTACCTACGAACTTCTCACCGTCACATACGGTACGGCAGCTGCTCCATACCTGGCCACTCGAACCCTGCTGCAGTTGGCCCAGGATGAAAGAGATAAGTATCCAGATGCCGTTCAAGCCGTCGTTGAAGACTTCTACGTCGATGATTTGCTCTCCGGAGCAGACAATGTGGAAGCTGCTATCAAGAAACATTGCCAAATCACCAAAATGCTTGCATCCGCTGGATTCCCGTTGAGGAAGTGGGCCTCCAATGAACCAGATGCACTGGCCGAAGTACCACCCGAGGATCTGGCAATTAAACCACTCCATGATCTGCAAGACGATCAATCCGTCTCAACATTGGGACTTGTTTGGGAGACAAGGACGGACATGCTACGTTTCAACGTCGAAATGCCACTTCCAGCACCGATCCTAACCAAACGCAAGATTATTTCGTACATCGCCAGAATATTCGATCCGTTGGGCCTCGTCGGCCCTGTGATAGCTACCGCCAAGATGTTCATGCAGCGGCTTTGGAAGCTGAAGACCGAGGACAATCATCCCTACGAGTGGGACAGACCGCTTTCCACCTAAATTGCAGGAAGAATGGAAGAAATACCACGCCCACGTTGGATATTCTTTCCGAACTTCGGATTCCTCGATTCGTTTCCTTTGCCGGTGCACCCAGTGTTCAGCTACACTTTTTTTCCGATGCGTCGGAGTTGGCCTACGGTGCCTGTTGCTACGTTCGCTCCGAAGGCGATGATTGTATAACCGTGAGACTGCTCACGTCCAAGTCGAAAGTCGCACCTCTCGCAACCAAGCATTCCATCGCCCGTCTCGAGCTCAGCGCAGCCGTCCTGTCCACCAGACTATTCCAGAAGGTTGAACAATCAGTACGCATAACAGCTGATGTCTTCTTCTGGACAGATTCAACCACCGTTCTGCAATGGCTCAATTCCGCTCCGAATCGCTGGAAAACATTCGTGGCAAATCGAGTATCGACGATCCAATCAAACACCGAAGGACATTCCTGGAAACATGTTCCCGGAATAGACAATCCTGCCGATGAACTATCCCGAGGCCTGATACCAACCGAACTGCCAAACCAATCTCGATGGTGGAACGGTCCGGCATGGCTCTCACAATCTCCCAGCCATTGGCCCGATGCAAGTATCCCACAAGAAGAGTCTTCGTTAGTCGCTGAAGAAGCACGCAAGGTTACGCTGGTATCGTTGGAGAGTGAAGGAGTCCAGTTTGCCGATCGTCTGTTTTCACGCTTCTCCACGTACACCAAACTTCGTCGTGTGGTTGCGTACTGCATCAAGTACATCCGTTCCCTCCAAGCCGTAGTACAGCAGTCTACCGAAGACAGATCGCTTATTCTAACCACGGTAGATCTGATGAAGTCCGACCAAGCCCTAGCTCGTTTAGCACAACAACAAACCTTTTCGGAAGAACTATCCGAGCTACATGCCACCGGCGTCGTGAAAGGCGCACCGCTGAAATGGTTGAAGCCGCGTCTAAGCGATGACGGCATTCTTCGTGTTGGAGGCCGGCTGGAGAATGCTGATGCATCAGAAGCAAGCAAACATCCAATAATCCTGTCAGCCAAACATCCATTTTCCCGCTTGCTTGCCAACCACTACCATAAAACTCTCCTCCATGCGGGTCCGCAACTCATGTTATCCACGTTGCGCCAAAGGTATTGGATCCTTGGAGGGAGAGATATGACTCGTTCAACCTACCATCGTTGCGTCAAGTGCTTCCGCATGAAGCCGAACCTCATCCAGCAAAGCACTGCAGATTTGCCGATATCACGTGTCACACCGGCGCGCCCGTTTTCCATTTCTGGAGTGGATTACTGTGGCCCAGTGTACCTCAAGTCTCCCGTTCGAAACCGATCGCCGACCAAGGCTTACATAGCCATTTTTGTGTGCTTCTCCACGAGAGCAGTGCATATTGAACTGGTTTCCGACCTGTCCACGCCAGCATTTTTATCCGCTCTACGTCGCTTCATCGCTCGCCGCGGCCGTATCCAGGAGCTCCATTCCGATAACGGAACCGCATTCAAGGGTGCTGCAAATTCACTACACCGTCTCTACGAAATGTTGAAGATCAAAAACAGCGATCGTGAAGCAATCATCCGTTGGTGTGCAGACCAGGAAATCCAGTGGAAGTTTATTCCGCCACGCGCTCCACATTTCGGAGGATTGTGGGAGGCGGCGGTGAAATCGTGCAAGCATCATCTTCTCCGAGAAGTCGGTCAGACGTCCCTCAGCTGGGAAGACATGACAACCCTGCTGGCACAAATCGAAATGTGTCTGAATTCCCGTCCACTAACTCCGATCCCAACCGAATCCACCGACCTCGAAGCGCTCACACCTGGGCACTTTCTCGTTGGCTCGAACCTACAAGCAGTTCCGGAAGCTGATGTTGCCAATATTCCTGACAACCGTCTGGATCACTGGCAGCGTACAGCGAAACAGCTTCAGCGTATCTGGACCAGGTGGTATCCGGA
This sequence comes from Aedes aegypti, assembly GCF_002204515.2. Lineage (NCBI taxonomy): Eukaryota > Metazoa > Arthropoda > Insecta > Diptera > Culicidae > Aedes > Aedes aegypti. The sequence goes on from NC_035109.1 coordinate 247,058,970, forward strand.
ATACCTCGCTCAGCTTCAAGCACGTGCCAAAAAAGGATGCAAGTCTCCGGTAAACCTTCAGTTGGGACGGATTGTGGTTATCAAGGAGGAAAACCTCTCACCAGCGCAGTGGCCTTTAGGCCGCATTACAAAGCTTCACCCAGGCAAGGATGGAATCGTCCGTGTAGTCAGTCTGAAGACAGCTACCGCGGAGAACGTCGTACGCCCAGTCGCCAAGGTGGCCCTCCTGCCAATTCAAACCGAAGAAGATCACCAATCAACCGAATCGTAAGCAGACCCTACAAAGATCGGTAGAGCAGTCCGAAACTGTCTCAACGCATGTTGGATAGCTAACAGGTGATTAGCGTTCCAACCTTTTTACTAGTCCCTGTTCGTTCTACCGGGTATCTCTTTTCACAGACATCATTCTGCTCTCATCACCATATCAACTCGCCGCTCTCGTTCGTGTCCCGTACGCTGTCTGCTGAATGAGCCCATTCTTATTTGATGCAATTGATGAATGAGATCCGACGACGTCCCGAAGTTCATCGTGTTCGTCACCCGAAGTCAGCCGAGGTTTAAGAGAGTCGTGAGAGAAGGTCAACAGTGAGAGTTGAAACAGTGTGGCCGTTTCAAGGTGGCCGGAATGATCAGTATGCTGATCAAATGTATATTATTGTAAATAGTTATAAATAGTTCTAGAGTTAAGTTCTTTGAATTCAAAAACGACCCTGAATTTGAAACAATCAACCCGTCACCATAATTGTATGACCCACTGTAAAGGCAAATTGTTAACACACTACACACCACCGTACCCATTCAATCATATGCAAATTGTTACGTAACATACCCAATACTCAGCATCAAGAAATAGTACCAAATAGACACCCCAAAACGATCGGTTAGCGTTTGTTCTTTCCTCGTCCGTTCCGCGCAATAAATCAAGTGCCGTGCAAGTGCGAATCAAATCTCTATCTCGAATCCGAAACTATATCTTCGGCTGTGGCCAACGGTGGCAATTAATCAACCCTTAGTAGAGAAGAGATCGCGCGTGAACATTATCCTGTGGTAACCAGGTTTCGTGCACCTGGTGTTGAAATTTTAGTGCAAATTGTGGCTACTGTTTTCGGTTGAAACCGTAATTGTGAAGTTGCTGTGGTGGTGAATTTCACGTTCTCACGATTTGGTGCGCCCGCTATTGCACATAGCGGGTAGTAAAACCTCCGGTGGCCGGCAATTAGAGCTCCACGCTCGAACAAAGTTTTTTTTTAAATGAAAACATCGGGTCTTGAAAGGGGTCAATTCTGTTTCCACTCGTATACCTCTACATGGGGAGTGCAATTAGTCATTAGCACCTGAGGTACATTTCATAGCTATCGCACTTACGTCCCTTAATACCGTTTGGCTGGATTCTTATATTCGGTAGAGTTATAGTTTTGGGGGTTTATGCTGTTATTTCTACGCTGGGATTTGAGTATGGCCGGTCGGAGATAAGTCTACTACAGGTAACTGCCTCTGAGAAAAATTTTCTCTGGGTTAGCTCTGTTGTGTAGATGCTTGTGGTCCATTTTGGGAACTGTGTGCAGTAGGTGGTGTTAAATGTAAATTAGTATCTTTTGTAATATTTTCAATCAAAATAAATACATTTTAGGCCCTGAAGAAGGTCCCAACAAGGACCGAAACGTTGGCGAAGATTTTAAAATAATCAACGCAAAGGTTTTCTAGACTGAATAGCCAAAAAATGCCCTTATCCTGAAGAGCGCTCGTCAAATAAAATTCTGCCTTTGGAATTACTTTGTGAATTATTCCATGAGCGATGTTTGGCATTAAAGTCACCAATGACACACAAGTCAGTTTGGAGCAAAATTAACTTGCTGCCCAGAACATTGAAATGGCAAATAGGCAGCTATGAAAGTATATTTACCAAGCTGTGTTGTTTTTATACGTTTATCACTGATGATAGCAACTCCCCTGCATGCCCCATAAAGTTGATCATTACGATAAACAATAAAGTTTGGATCTTCTTTTGATTTTGGATTCAGGTTTCAAATAAGTTGCAGTACATAATAACTACTATATGCAAGTTATTAGCTGTTAGAAAATTAAACGCCTCGTCCTCTTTACCATTCAAAGTACGAGCATTCCAGTTTGAAAAATTTAAAATGTTTTTTGTATGCATTAGAGAAACGTTATCTAATAACAATTTGATTATTGAATTTTACACCAACTTGGGCTGCTTGGCTGGTGGTTTTAAACATTGCAACCAATCATTTTATTCAATTGTTCAGGTAAAAATAAAAATCAAAGGGACATATTATAGAAAGCCCTCTCCGAAGAATGTCAGATTGGGTTTTCTTTTTATAATGATTACTTGGACTGGAGAAAATCCAAGTGAATCTTTTATTGCACTTTTGATCTCTTCAAATGACTTTAAGTCACTTGAGAGACCTTTCAAGATGACTTTGAGCAAACGTTCAGTTTTGTCGTCATAAGTAAAAGTAAACGCGACAGTCTCTTCTGACAGTCTCCTTTCTTAGCGATTTGGAAGGAAACCTTGATTCCTCTAATGCCAGTGTTTCCCAAATGTTTTTGACTTCGCCCCCTTTAGACTTAATATTTTTTGGAATCGCCCCCCTGATACCAAATTTAATCATTTATATGAAGTAGTAAACTTACGTTGGAGTATTGATCAAAATCTCATCATAAGTGTACCGAAAATTGTCAAATTTAAAGGGTGTAGTAGTCAATCATAATACTTCATTTAAATACCCCAAAGAGAATGTCTTCTACTTGTATATCCATAAAAGAGTTGTGCAATATCTATATTATGCATCAATTGTTTTCGTATCCAAGAAATCTATTATTTTGGCTACTGTTCGGTCAACGAAACAATTGTAGTTCACTTTGATTTTTGTCTTCTTTTAAAAGTTTATGAAGTTGTAGAAATACATTTAAGAATTTTTTAATACATTTTCGGCAGTTCTGGAAACAGCCCAATCTAAAGTCTGTTCTGATTTAAAATCATAAATTTCGAAAAGATTTGTACAAATATGCAAAAATTATCGCAAATATAAAAATAATACAATTTAAAAAAAAAGTAAACTCAGGACTATTCTTCAACTTTCCATATACCGAAATATAACGTTCAGCGCAAATTTTTATTTTTCAGGCTTTGATCCATGCACTTTTTGACCACCAAGGCCTATTTTTAAAAACAAATATCAAAATGAGTAGTGAAACAAATGCGTGAGCAGCAATAAAAACATAATCTGCCCTATTCCAAAGATCGCCAAAAAGCTACCAAACATAACATTAAACTTGGAAATAAATTTAAAATATCGCTAGAAGTTCTCACATATTTTCTTCTTTCAAAATACATTAAATGTTATATTAGTCAAAAACCATTCAGATCTCAATTAAAATCGTCAAATTTGTCTATCATAATTAAAAATCAAGCGCGTTTAGAGGTACACACAAGAACAGATGAAATAGTTGGGAGTTAAATATTTTTTTTCAGATGTAGATGCTTTCATTGAAATATGAGTGTCTCTTACAAACTTTGAATTTATTATTGTTTTTCAATTGCTGTCATGCCATAATTTTCGCCCCTTTACTAACATTTTCGCCCCCCAAATTCAGTTTTATAAATTTTCGCCCCCCTTGCACCTGAAAATTTGTTCACGCTTAGCTTGAAGATACGATTTGCATTGATTGTTATGAGATTATGATATGTTATGTTGGATTACTTGTACTTCAAATGGAAATTGAAACTTCTTGAATTGAATCAGTTATATTTTGTGTATTTTTTTATAATTTTGTGGTACACTGCTGTATGTGATTGCTTACTTATAAATGTCTGGATATCTTGGATTCGAGAAATGAGCAATTTCTTATGATATAAAATGATATACAATATAGTTGTCTTCGTTCTTGTGTCTACGAGGGCAGTGTTGACCAGACTCATTTCCCCGAAATTCGAATTGTGAAGCCATGAACTGTTATAACTGTGCGTTGTATTCCTGAGATGGAGGGGGAGGTGGTTGGGCTTGAGTGTTGCACATGGGATCCGACAGTTTCGATCTCAGTGCACTGTGTATTATTTTCTCGATTTCATGCGCTTTTTGAATAGCGCCCAAACCGTTAATTTTAGAGATATAGTTTGTTCGGAGAAGTTTTTTGGTATATTAAAGCGCAACTTTTTGACGAAAAGAGTTTTGTGATTAATCCACCTAGCAGTGAGATAGAAAAACTATTTTTTTAAAACATTTAGATAGACATATGGTGTCTTCGGCAAAGTTGTAGATTGGCAATTTGAAACAACTTTGTTGAAGACACGATTTTTCTATCTCTTATACTTTTGAGATATATGCCGTTGTATGTGAATGGCCCCTAAAAATCATACTTTTTATCATAACATTTTTCCATGATTTTTAACATTTTTGTGTTGTCTACAAAGTTGTTTGTCATAAAAAACCCGTGTTTTTTGCTGAACATATCATTACTCTATCTTTTGAAGTAACTAAGTTATTCATGAATTACTCTTTTTTCAAGGGGTAGTTTAGGCTTCTATAACTGGCTTCGGCGCAAAATGGCGCAGACAACACTTACATGAAAGTACCATATCTCCCCTTTCGGCATTTGATAAACACTTTTGTCTATAAGCGTCTTTGCATGGTTTTTTTGCTATCAAACAAAAAGCTTTATTAAAACGAATTCGACTGATAATTATTTTACTTTAAGAGATAGAGAGGTGCGATGTTCAGCAAAAACACGCGTTTTTAAGATGTTGAACTACTTTGTAGTAAGCATGAAAAAGTTCAAAATTTAAGTCCATATGTCTATCTAAATGTTTTGAAAAAAATAGTTTTTCTTTCTCACTGCTAGGTGGATTGATCACAAAACATTTTTCGTCAAAAGTTGCGCTTTTAATATACCAAAAAAACTTCTCCGAATAAACTATATCGCTAAAATCAACGGTTTTGGCGCTTTTCAAAAAGCGCATGAAATCGAGAAAATAAAACACAGTGCAGTGGGCCGAAATTCAAGTTTCGGTTGAAATGATTCGCACTCACTCACTCACTTATTTCATTTCACCGAAACTTGAATTGTGGCTCTCTGGAATCAAAATTGATCGATTTTGTGTACAGTACTCAAGCTTAACCATCTGCTTTTCTATCTTAGGAGGATAGAGCATGGTTGTAGTAGTTCGTGGCTTCGTAGTTCGGAAAATGTTATTTTCGGGGAAATGAGTCCTGAACAACACTGTAACGTGGGTTCACATGAAATCTGTGATGGAAAGTCTGCTGAACGGGAACTAAAGCAAAACAAAATGCTCGTGAGCATCAGAGTGCTAATTTACTCGCATCTGTCGTGCTCACGGAGTAAATGAAGCTAAGGTGATTCGTAAACATCTACGAAGTTTCTTCTCCCTGGCATTTGCGTCCTCACTGGCACAGAGACTGCTTCTCAGCGTAGTGTTCAATGAGCACTTCCACAGTTGTTAACTGAGAGTTTTCTTTGCCAAAGTTGCCATTTTCGCATTCGTATGTCGTATGTAGGAAGCAGTTCTCAGTCAATTGCGATTTTGTAAAAAAAAGCTTTTTCTCTTTCATGTTTCTGTTTTACAAGAATGTTTTACTACAAACAAGTAGTTAACTGTCGAATGACACTTTACACCAGAAGGGTGCATTCGTGTCAGAGAAAAATCTTATCATATTGACCAATTCTTTGCGTTTTATATTTCACACTCACAATTTCACATATAACTTTTCTTTCCTTTCGTTAGTTACCCAGTGGTTTTTTCAGTGTAAGAGTATCGATGTCGTATCGTTTTCTTTCGTGTTCATACTTTCTGCAGTGTAAGATTAGTGTCAAACATCCAGTATGGTTCCACAGCACTCGCAGGTGGGTGGGGGTTCCTTTTTCAGAAGGAAGGTATGCGAGAGCCGCGTGTGGCCGATCGCAATGCACTAAACCGCTAACAGCTCAAACGGTTAGGTGCTCGCTTCGGCCATAACCGAAATTATCGGGCTGGTAACAAACGCTCCAGATGCGTACGGTACCATTTTATTATAAGCAGAGACGAGGATCTGCAATGTTGCTGGTCCTCCTCGGCTCACCAATCCGACTCCGTACGCCAGTTTTGCAGTTACAAACGCCGATCCGACTTGCAGCAGTCTTTCCGATTGCCTTGCGGTAGTTTGGCTCCGATCATCTGGAGTATTCGCAGACGTGACTCACATTGCTTTCTTCACCAGTTTGCAATGTGGTTTGAATGTCAAGGTGCGATTTAGAGTGACATCTAGAGCCCTCAGCTGGTTGGTTTTTGGGACAGAAACTTGGTCTACAATGATATTTCGCGCCGGCTCTCGGTGTGCATGTGGACTGCCAGTAGAACACAAGCTACTTGGTAGCAGACAGTGCGATGCCGACACTCTTCGCCCATTACATACAGCCTTGATGGCGGCCTGCAAAACCCTTAACGACGAGGAGAATCTCGTCGGCATACAATAGTATGTCGACTCCATTCGGCAGTATCCAGAAGATGGGCTGCATCGCCACCAGGAACAGCGTTACGGATTAACACTGATCCTGCGGCACACCATTTTCCAGCTTGTATTCACTGGACGTGTAACCACCCAACGACACATGAAACGTTTCGTTTCGAGAGGAAGCTTTGCGGAAGGTTCATCATCCGGCCAAGTATCCGCCATGATCTCAGGGTGCGAAGTATACCGTGTCGACAGGGTGGTGTCATATGCCTTTGATAGATCTAGAGACGCTATCAAACAGTGTTCGTCGGCGTTCGGTATCGACCTCTCCAGCTCAGCCAAAGTATGTGTTGGTACCGCGTCCCAACACGAAAAGCGTGCTGACGCTTGTCAAGTCGTCCGTTTGACTCCAGCTCCGTGATTAAACGACGGTTTTCGCTCGAGTGTCTTCGTCATGCAGCTGGTGAGCGAAATAGGTCGGAAGGCATCAGGAGCGGAATCTTGACAGTTCGGCTTCGGAATAGGAACAACGAGGGCATTCCGCCAGCCGGCGGGAAATTCACCGTTGCGCCAGATTTTGTTCAGTTGTGAGTGTCTGATTAAGGTTTGCCAGGTGAACCTCCGAGCCAGACTCTCTGTGCAGATGGTCACATCGATCGCCGAAGTGTGCCCGAGACCAGGTCGATGTGGGTAGCTTGAGCTGTCATTTAAGATCACCATTTACTTCGTCAGAGTTGTTTCGGCTATGAATCGCCCAAGCGCACTTGATTTGGTGCGATCCTAATGCGATGTGGTGAAGTCCCCTAGGAGCAAACTCAGACCTTCTAGTTGGTCGAACAATTCAATCCATTGCGGTTTGGCATCTGCGCTGAACTCGGCGGAACGTATGTCGATATAACGGTTGCCTGGATCGGCGCGTGAAGGCGAGCAGCAACGAGATGTTAGATAGGTTATCGACGTTGAACGCGTTCGAACGGTATGCCTTCCCGGATGGCAAGGCCTACACCATATTGCCAGTAGTTGGCGTTCCTCGACTGTAGCAGCAACGGCTACGGAGGTGAATTCGTCATCAACGGGCTGGGGTAAGACGTCCTGAATAATTCCTTCAGCCTGCCGTCGGAAGAGGTACTGCACTTTCCCTACTTCCGACTCGAAAAGTCTCATTGTCCGTGTTCGTGCGAGGGTCATCGTTGTTTTACGAACGTTGTTCGAGAGTGGGTTATCGAAGACGCTGGTTAGGGGATGTCTCTGATACCTCAAGACTCTTCGCCGGAATACTCCATCTGAGTCAGGTCATGGATGGTGGGTGCGGTCTTTTTCCGAGGTGAGCTGGTATCTGGCGAGGTGGCTGGTTTGGGGTAGACGAATTTTGGAGGTCTTTCGCGCTTGGTCTCCTGAACGGCCGGGGAGTTATTCCTAGATCGAGTCCAGCCCCGTCGACTGGGCTACTCGCTGCTCTTGGCTGTGGCGGGGCTTCTCTACGAGACGGTTTTAGCTCACGTGATGGCGTACTGACATTTAAATTCGGATGAGGAATAACTTCCACCTCGGTTGCGTCAATTAACTATGCTAGCTTGAGCAGCTTGGCAACTTGAGCTGGGTCTCGAACCTGCACAGTGATTTCGAGCCCTACGCTTCGGACTACGTGCTCTCAATTGAACCACCTGCGCATGCCTCCACCGATTTTCCCGGTAATGAAACGGGTTGATCGGAAGTGGAATTCAGTTCTTTCCGGACAGGCTGGAGGAACGTCAACTCACCAAATTGGTTCGTTGAGTCCATATACTCCGGGAGTCTGCGTTTTAACGGACCCACCTGGTCGCCGCTACTAGCGGCCACCATGTTTCCCCACGTCGGAACTTACTCCCACTGGCAACGGTCACCTGTTACCTACCCCAAATGAGCAAAAATGGTTATAGAAAGATCCTACCTTCTTTACTCTCTTCAATGTGGAAAAATCGGGCGTTCGGATAATTTTGGTGTCGCACTGTAGGCACACTCACAGGGTATGCGCTGTAATACGTTCAAGCTGTCAATCAACCACTTTCATTAATATAAGAAAATTCACCAAAATTGTTGACACGATTTTTATTTTTCAGAACGATCTTCTAGCACACCGTGTCCCACACTACCACGGCGAGCCTCATTGGATAAATGCACAAAAATCATCATTTTAGCAACTTGTTGCTTAAAAAACTATTTAAACTCAATCACAAAAAAAATATCAGCATTATCCTATTGAAAATTGCAAAGAATTGATTGTGGTTAGATGGTGAATGTCAGGGTCTTATAGAATAGATGAATGTACATAGTTTTACATCGAGGGTACAATTGTATGACCACTTAGGTAATTAAAATAGGACATGGGCTTACATATAGCTATTATATAGATGACATGTCCGCTTACTATTTTTTTTGTTCGGACATAAACCACCGTGACAAATATTTTGATCTATGTAGTATATCCCATGTCCTTGTTTGATGCATGACGTATTACTTCGTCCACTATCGGAAAGTGATAAAGTATTCAGTTTTCTTACAGTTGCAACACAGGATCACAGGATCACAGGAATGATCACAGGAAAGGTTTCCGCTATTTAGTCCCTTACAAAGAGTGTAGTGAGTGCACTCTCCACAAGCGCGCCCCTTTGTCAGTCAAAATTGATCTCTTGATGAAGCCAAAAAATTACACCGATGTCCCATGCATCAGAAAACTAGTCCCCACTTTTCAAACTAGAGAACTAAATAAATAAAAAAAAGTTAGAAAACAAATTGTTGAATTCGACTTCAATTTGTTTTTCTTTGTCTCAAGATCTTTCTTGGCAACTGAGAAAACCGAGACTTTTCACTTTCAACAAGGTTAAAATGTAACAAGGAATAATAAGTGTTCCTTTGATTACGATAACATCCAGTTATCTCGTTTGAAGCAGTCAGAATTAGGGTTCACTGTAGATCTTTACCCCATAAAGCACCACGGAAAGGTGATATACCCGCGTTATGGGTCATTACTAACCTATAATACGCCTATAAGCCCAAAAAAGCGAATAAGAGGATAAGTGGTTATTTGGGCGTGAATAATTATTTCGGAGAACGATTCCGGAACTCTTGGTAATGCTTTGACTCCGAGAATGTAGATCATAATCGAGGACATCTAATTACTTTTACCCCAAGGAAAATAAATTGGAGGCTCAGATAGCCGTAGCGGTAAACGCGCAACTATTCAGCAAGACCAAGCTGAGGGTCGTGGGTTCGAATCCCACCGGTCGAGATCTTTTTCGGGTTGGAAATTTTTCTCGACTTCCCAGGGCATAAAGTATCATCGTACCTGCCACACGATATACGCATGCAAAAATGGTCATTGGCATAGTAAGCTCTCAGTTAATAACTGTGGAAGTGCTTCATAAAGAACACTAAGCTGAGAAGCAGGCTCTGTCCCAGTAGGGACGTAACGCCAGAAAGAAGAAGAAGAAGGAAAATAATTGAAACAATGCGAGACTAGCGATTTTTCATCATTCTTCATAATCGTATGATAGAGAAATTAAAACAAGCCCTGATTTATTTCAATAACAATCCAGTGACATAGTGAGTAATAAAAAACCTTCTTTTGTATTTGTTCCATATTTTCACAGATCGAAGTCCTCCCGGAAATTGTCGAAGCTGTTGGAGATCGTGTTATGGTGATGGCCACGATGGCGGTATTACACAGGGCACCGACAATTTTCAAGCCATTGCATTAGGTGCAAAAATGGTATTCGTAGGACGAGCAGCCTTATGGGCCTAGCGGTAAACGGTCAGAACGGAGTCGAAGATGTACTGGATTTACTTCGAGTCGAACTGGACTCAGCGATGGCAATTGCTGGCTGCAAGACGATGAAGCAGATTACAGAGAATCGTGTGCGATACGAATCGGAGTATTTGATGCCACGAGTGCGGGTCCTAGAGCGGCTGGATGCTAACATCGAAGAAGACGACGCTGTGGTTGAGCACGTGGTGGTGGTAGATGACCCCAGAGACGACGAAGAGCGAATATCGCCGGACCAAGTAGTGGAAGTTCTGGTACCAACTGGCGAAGATGGTTTGGCCAAGTTCCCCAAGGGAAGCGATGGTGTGGACGAATGTGGGAAGACCGTCAGTCCGTGGTGCAAAACGGTCAATAGTGATGTTGTTGAAGTGGTACGAGCACCACCCAGAATTACGAGGGAGGTACGAATAGTGCCCGAAGTTGCGAAAGTGCTCAACAGAAATATTAAAGCAGATATTGCTCGGAGGGATTATCTTAAAAATCGCTGTTCCAATAGAAAAAGCAGCATCTATGCACAATTTGCGCAGTATTGTAAAATCAACTGAAGATTGTCGATGTATTATGTAGGATCTAGAATATATTGTATATACATTTACCTTCGAGTATTCAATGAAATAAAATTGCTCAAATAATAAGAACTTCATAATAAAAGCAAGTTTGTAAATTATGAAATTGAACGCAATTATCTTCTTATATTCAAATATATATGAGGTAGAGAGAAGAAGACATTCCATGCCGAAAAATCTGAGATATCACAGAAAAAGTATTGCATTTTCTTGAATTCATCAGCGTGTTGGTCGTTTTTGTTGTTATGGTAAAATTACTTGGTCTACTCTGACTGCATACTAGGCCAAAAAATCTCGAAAATGCAAAATGTTTATAAATTTCGTCATTTTAAAGTGCTTGTTTTTCTAAGAAAAAAAAAACACATAATAACTTGAAGTCCGTACGTAAACGCTAAGTGGTCCCCCAATAGCGCTGAAGGTATCAGGTGTAGATGGCCCCCGTGTGCAAAATCGAGCTCGCTGCTTTAGTGCATGCAACATGAATACGAAAAGCCACGAGTAACAAATTTGAAGCTCGATGATAGTGAATGAAACTAAAATTGGTACGCATTAGAAACAAACCTTGAACAAAAATTATTTTTTATTAATTTGATTGGAAGTTTTGGACACCTGAAAAAAAAAACAACATTAAAATTTTACATCAGAATTTAATATACTCGTTGAGTTCGTATTATAATATGACTCATTCTCACCCCAATTGACGTATAAGAAAATATCATTAATATATAGCGAAAAAGTCCAAAAACTAACTATGCAGTTTGGAAGCGCATACAATTTTAATTTAGGTCTCACGAGTCCGAATGAAAATCAAGTTGCTTGGGATTTCAGAAACATTACTACCATTTTGACTCATATTCCGAACACTTAAGGCCAACAGTGACTTCAAATGCATCTGATTGTCGTAAATTGGGCTGATATTTGTGTAAATTTTAATTTTAAATTTATTTTTTTTAATTCCGAACAGCACGAATGAATCGTATTTCAATTGAATAAATTTGGCAAATAAGTTAATCTGAGCTTGTTCTACTGGTCTCAAATTAGAGAATCATTACTACTCCCCCGCGGTATAAATTACATTTGGAGACGTTAAAATCGAATTGCAATTGACTACCATTTCCTTGTTATTTGGTGACACATTTCAACGAAACATTTCAACCAATTCGCCATACAAAAATCGAGTGTTTCGGAATATGAGTCTGTTCGGAATTTGAGACAAAACGGTAATAAAGAGACGGATTCGACAATTCTTGGAGGACTGTTTTGGAAGAAGTAAAAAATAATATTCAAAATCAATCAAAAGTATCAGAGCCTCTGAACCATGGAATGGGACTGATAATTAGATGTCGAAAATCAATGTCTGACAGGATTTTGGAATCCAAGATGGCATTTTCAGGTTTGTGAAAATCATCTGGAATCTCGGTGCTGTTCCAAAATTGCTCGTATTTCATGGATAACAAGAGATTTTCACAAATCAGAAGTTGCCATCTTGAATTCCAAAATAGCGTCAGACATCGATATCATCTACTTAACTCTCCCGTTCCAAACATACCAATATTGGGTGGGTTTCAAATTATTCTAACAAACCGGAATGTGTTATATTGGATTCTAAAATTACGTCAGACATCGATTTCCGGAGTCTACTCATAGGTTCTTTTACAAAAATACAGTCATCTCTCCCTTACTCGATATTGAAGGGACCATCGAGTTAGGGAGGTATCGAGTTACAGAACACAAAAGCAGTGCAACTGCGTTCCAAGGGACCATCGAGTTAGCCATGAAAACCAAATTTTACTATGGTTCTCTAACTCGATATCGAGATACGGAATATCGAGTAAGGGAGAGTTAACTGTACCTATATTACAAAGGTTTTAATCGATTTTCACAAACCTTGGATTCCAAAATCAGACATCAGTTTACGCCATCAGCTATTCTATTTTAAAAATACAGTAGTTTCTCGATTTTATCACTGCTCGTTTTAATATCGCTTCACTATATCACTCTCGATTTTAGCACGGTTTTCTGTTCGATTTTATCACGCCACAATAATTGTTTAAATTTCATACATTTTTCATAGAAAAACAAACCTACACAACCAAAATATATCTATTTGACCAATCTTTCACGTGCTTGCCATGTCATTCATTCCAAAATGGCGTCGGACTTCGACTCATACTCATCGATCCCACACCATAAGCATCCACATTAGGCTCTGCATAAAACTCATTCACTCTCTTTCGCTCCTCCGTGATATTAGTAAACAGCAAAGCCAGTATACGTCAAAATCCCCTACAAGATCAAAATAGCGCAGAGCCCCATTGTTTAGTTTTAAGCTAAAACAAGACGGATCAGGTCAAAACACAAAAACGATACCAATTGCCTGTCAAAAAAGACCACTTCTCATTGGTCGTTTTGGCAAAGGCCTACTTTCATATCGTTGAGTTGGATTGCAACAGGGCACTTTGTTGCTAGTCCGGCCGTGTAGCTTATTTGTACATTAGCGTTTATATCGAAGGTTTTTTTTTCATTAAATCTGTTTTTGTTTAAAATTTATTTATATTCCAAATTGAGTTTAACACGTGTGCTTCTTAAATGCTAAACTCAATGAAACATGACTCATTGGAAACAATTTAATGGAAAAAGCATCCTCTGTTGCACTAAACAAATGAAGCTTGCAAGAAACAACCAAATTGTGAGCCTTGATATTTGAATTTGTTCATAAGATTTGCTTAAAAAAACTTGAATTTTAGGGTTTCATAATTTGTGTACCATGCCAAAGCTTAAGTTCATCAAGAAGCGTTTTTTTTTTAATCAGCCGGTGAATTCAATTCGCTTGTGTGAATAGAAGTTCTATTTATGGCTTAAAAAATAATATCTTTTCTAGATTGGCCCTTAAACAAAAAAGTTGTAAAACTCAATTGGCACCCCCTAGATATGTGCCTTAGGGTAAGAAAAAAGCTCTCTTAAAATTTCAACTCATTTGGTCGCTCCCCCCGCTGGCGCATTCAATTCGAAGTTTGTATGGAATATTCGTTTCAAATATATTGAAAATTGAGCCTTTGTCACTGTTTCGTGCCGTATGACAAATACACTAGTTGATACGCTAATGAACGTATTTGCAAAAGGTTGTATCTGGATCTGATCTCATTTTCATTACCTTTTTAGTTTTTGAAAGTTTGCCTTAGATCAGCACTCCCTTACAATCACTTATATGCATGCGCCATGTGCAGCAGCTCGCCCAGCGTCATAGGTGGCTATGATGCCTTAGTAGCTACCACCAAGCTATATTGAAGAAATACAAAGCAGTATTGCATGATCTAGTTCAGATGGTTGAAACTCCAAATTTATCAATTTTAATCATGATACAACCTTCTAGAATATTGTTCGCTATTATATCAAGTAGTATTTTCAACATTCTGGGTTCAATTGAATGCGATCAACAATTTCCTTGACCCAAAAATGAGATGATGTTCTGTTTACCATATGTTTGAGCTGAAAATCCCATATTAATTTAAATTCGATTGCACCAGCTCATGGAATTGTACCGTTTGACTCATATTCCGAACACTTAAGGCCAACAGTGACTTCAAATGCGTCTGATAGGCATACATTATCAGATATTCGTGTAAATTTTAATTTCTTCGCAAAGTCTAACTGTTAACTGTTGGGTGTGCCGTTAAAATTGTTTGTTTGAATTTGTTTAGTATTGTTTTTACGTAAAAGTTTGGAACAACATTTTGATTCAAATTCCGAACACTGTTTTGATTCTGTCTCATATTCCGAACACCTTGATTAAAATTCCGAACAGCATGAATAAAACGTATTCAAATGAATATTTTCGCAAATAAAATAATTTGAGCTAGTTTTACTGATCTCGAACTAGAGAATCATCACTACTCCCGAGGTATAAAATGGATTTGAAGACGTTAAAATCGAGTTGTAAATGACTGCCATTTTCTGATAATTTGGTGACATATTTCAGCGAAACCAGCCCAGATAGCCCAGATAGCCGTAGCGGTAAACGCGCAGCTATTCAGCAAGACCAAGCTGAGGGTCGTGGGTTCGAATCCCACCGGTCGAGGATCTTTTCGGGTTGGAAATTTTCTCGACTTCCCAGGGCATAGAGTATCTTCGTACCTGCCACACGATATACGCATGCAAAAATGGTCAATGGCACAGTAAGCTCTCAGTTAATAACTGTGGAAGTGCTCATAAGAACACTAAGCTGAGGAGCAGGCTCTCTGTCCCAGTGGGGACGTAATGCCAGAAAGAAGAAAGAAGAAGATTTCAGCGAAACATTTCAACCAAATCGCCATACAAAAAGCGAGTGTTCGGAATATGAGTCTGTTCGGAATTTGAGACAAAACGGTACTTAAGTCCCGAAATTGCCATAAATAGTTACGTTCCCATAAAATACACACAGTTTCTGTAAAAAATGAGGTCCAAAAAATATCTTGAAAGTGTGTTGTCGATAGCTCCATAGAATTGATTTTGCATTTTATTAAGACAAAATAATGCTAGTTGATCTTTTAGGAACAGTTATCGTTGTAAAAAATATTTTCGGTTGGAATCGTTCAACTCTTTTACTACCACGGCGGGAGAAAAAACTAACGCTTACTACAAAGGATCCAGAAAAAGGTACTTCATAGTGTTATATGGGGATAAAGTATAGTTAGGGACCACAATTCACATGTTTGGGTTGAAATATAAAATTTTGATTACACTTTTCTTTCTGTAAATCCAATTTTGACCGGGGACATGTAGTTTTTCTACATGAATTTGATTGTAAAAGCACAGCAAACATTTCTGGGCAGAAATAGAACTATTTGATTACATTCAACAATAATTAATTTCACTTTTTAGTACTGATTGCCTATAAAGCAAGAGTCAAAGCAATATGGTACTACTCAAGAATTAAAAAAAGAAGTCGAAGAAGGCTAGAAAATATACCCGCTATCAGTGAGCTGTCTCCTCTCTCTCAGATGTTTACTAGACATCTAAAAGCAAACAGTTGTAAAAGAACAAACAAATAACAAAGTAATGCTTTGCATTTTGATTTACATACTAAAAGAATCCAGAATAACAAGTCTGCTCAAATATGTTCTCTGGCCGTGTAAAAGCAAAAATTGTACTGAAAAATCTAGATATCATCACTATGAATTTTGATTTTTAATTTTGAACAGATGCAATAGATTATCGTCCATGATTATATTTTTGAACGTCGACAAACATAATTTAGAAAATTGTAAAGCTCGAAAAAATTTCACTCTTTTCTGCGAAACATGCTCTTTACAATTTTTAGTTTGTAACTACAAGTTTGATTCTACCCCATTACCCCGAATGCCTTTTCTCCCGAATTCCAAAACCCCGAACGATCCATAACTTCAAATGACATTACCCCGAATGCCAATATCATGGGGGAATGTCATCAATGTCATCATGTCCAGATAATTATAAATTGGGGGAAATAGCATTCGGGGTGATGGAATTCGGGGTAATGGTACTTCCGGGGTAATAGAATCACAAATTTACCTTTTTCTAAATGGACCTGTCAGTAACGAATGCTTGACTTTTTAAGTTTATACATGTAGGACTATCTTGAGCATCCCTATATGATCTACCATCGCAGCCATCAACATCACCCCGCGAGAAGATGCCTAGGAGAACAGAGGCAGTATCTGAAAGTGAGAGCTATCGTTCGGTCACGTTGTTACCTCAATATATTATTTGAATTCGATCTCCGTATCTGAAGTTTTTCGATATCCGAAGTTGTCGTCCGAAACGCGTATCCCTTCCTTTCGCGAGTGAAGCACTTAATTAGTAATTGCTACAAATTTGGGGGCTCGTCCGGGAACGCGGGAAGAAACTGTCGCGATAGTCGTTAATGTGCGCCGGTGGGTGAGAAGTTGAGAAAAATTGCCGTGACATCGTGCCTTGAAATTGCATTTCAAAGAAATATTAACATTAAGTGAAGTGAATTGAATTGAACTTATTTTTGAATTGAATAATTTAGTGTTAAGATATTGAATTACATTGATTAGTGATAAGTAAATTTGGATTCATTTTAGAAATATAGTGGCAGTGTAAATTTATCAGCCAGACAAACGTAGAACATAAGTGATCTTCGAATTTATTTTACCATCGTAAAAAAACCCTAATTGTGAACTCATTTACAAGAAGCAGAATCCATTGATCTTCAAAGTTGACCTGGGGTTAAGGGTCA
This sequence comes from Aedes aegypti, assembly GCF_002204515.2. NCBI lineage: Eukaryota > Metazoa > Arthropoda > Insecta > Diptera > Culicidae > Aedes > Aedes aegypti. Next base: position 247,076,028 of record NC_035109.1, read on the forward strand.
TTGTACGGTGTAACAAAAATAAACAACAACCTCGACGCTTGTGATTCAGTGCTGGTGAAGCGGGGGAAAAAAGTTCTTTTTCTTGTGCCTATTTCGTTGTGGAAGTGATACTAACAATGCAGGACAGCAGCATTCCGCCTTTTCGGCCTAGCAGCGGCGGGTCACCCCCTGCTTCCAATGCTTCTAATCCCCAAGTGCAGCTTTCCACTGCCGAAAGTGAAATGAAATTAAATATGATTGAAAATACTTTTACGCGCTTAATAGATCAACTGAATTTTTCTAATACGACTGTGTCGAACCTGACACAAGAGCTTAGTGCGTTACGCACTGTGATGAACTATATGAGGGCAGAAACAACCCGTTTAAATTTGGCTGTTGAAGAAATACGCTCTAGCTCAATAGTGCCCCAACAGGCAAGCACTCCTAATGGAGATAGTTCGGTGGGGTATGATGAAAACAGGCATGTTAGAAGCCATGCGAACCGTGCGGCAAGTAACAGAGTAGTGATAAACGCTAGAGTGAATGCTGAAAATGACGAATTGAGTGACGGCGATGGTCGTGCTGATGGTAGTGTTTTGAGAAGAAATATTTATCCAGCTGTTGCGAGTGGTGTGGCAAATAATGATTTGTTGGGCAATGGTCCAAACAATAATTCGATTAAAGTGCAAAATCATCTCGATAACCGCAATCGCGCGTGTGAAAATGACAACGTTGGGATCGGTGAAGGCCGACACGCTATAGAGAGAGTGAGTGGGAGCTGCTGTGGCTCTGAGGCGTACGGTGGCTTGCGTGGTGATTACCACATGGAGGCCCATGCGCATGACATTGCTAGAGAACTTGAACCTCGATTATCGGTAAGTGAAGCAGAGACTGCCTTTTCAGAATTTTCGGGTACCGAATTTTATCCCGTGCAAAAATGGATTGCTGATTTTGAGGAATTGTCTGATTCTATTGGCTTAACAGAGCTACGTAAGTTTGTGATTGCTAAGCGTAAATTAACAGGATTAGCTAAAATGTCATTAAACACTACTAACAATGTCTCTAATTGGAGAATGCTGAAAGAATTTTTGATGAAAGAGTTTGATTTTTATGAAAATTGCGCTGTGGTGCATGAAAGATTGCGAAATCGCAAAAGAAGTCTTGGCGAAAATGTCTTGGAATACTTTCTGCAAATGCGGGAAATTGGGGCGAAGGCCAATGTGGACATTTCGTCGATTATTACTTACACCATTAACGGAATAAACGACAATGGTCCAGATAAAACTATTTTATATGGATCGAAGACCTTGGATGAGTTTAAAGAAAAACTTCGTGTGTATCAAAGTATAAAAGACAGTAAATATGGCAGGGACGGAAACTTTAGCGGAAAGCCAAATGGCTATAATAGAAATTTCACAAATAGATTCAAAAGTCCACCAAGATCAGTCAACTGTTATAATTGTGGAAGAGATGGTCATATCTCTAGAGAATGTCCGAAGAAGTTTGGTAATAAAAATGCTAATATCTGTAGATCTAACACTGCTGTATCAAAGGGTACGTATTTGACAATAATGGTTGGGACAATTCCCTTTCATGCTTTTTTTGATTCTGGTTCCGATGTGTCTTTATTAAAGGAAGACTGGAAAAATAAACTGAATTTGAAGATGGATCACAATGATCGTAAGCGTTTATTGACGCTCAAAGGAGGTATATGGACGTTAGGCAGTGTTTCACTAGATATAGAGGTAGAAAACTCACCTTTAAGAATTACATTTGACATTTTAAGAGATGAAGATTTGCCACATGATATATTGTTGGGTAGAAATCTATTGGAATTCGGTGATGTTAGTGTCACGGCTGATGGGGCAAAGTTCAGTCCGAAGGAGGAGCATTTTGCGTTGAGAATAAGAACGGACGATGTTTCCGATGATTGTTTAGAACATATTGAAAATAATTTGGTGCGTGATAAAGTTAAAGAAATGATAGGAAACTATTCCCCGCAACAGGTACACACAACTAGAGTTAAACTGAAAATAGTAGTCAAAAATGAATCACCCATTCAACAATTGCCACGACGGTTAGCTCCACTGGAGAAGAAAATAGTGCAAGAACAAATAGATAAATGGCAAGAGGATGGAATCATCCGTCCGAGTACATCTGAATACAGTAGCCCTATTGTACTAGCTCATAAAAAGGATGGAACAAGACGACTATGTGTTGATTATCGTAGATTGAACAAAATTATTGTGCGAGATCATTTTCCGATTCCTTTAATTGAGGACATAATTGATGATTTGCATTCAGCACGAGTATTTTCAACATTAGATTTAGAGAATGGTTTTTTTCATGTACCGGTTGAAGAAGATAGCATAAAGTACACGTCATTTGTTACTCCTGCAGGACAATATGAGTTTTTAAAAACACCTTTTGGATTATGTACCTCACCAACAGTTTTTCAACGATTTGTTAATGATATTTTTCGAGAACTAATCGATAAGAAGATTGTAGTAATTTACATTGATGATATACTGATACCAGCTGAAAATGAAGAAGAGGCATTGGAAAGATTAGCGATGGTGTTAAAAGTAGCACAAGATCATGGATTAAAAATCAAATGGAAAAAATGTCAGTTTTTAAGGCGAAGAATACAACATTTAGGATATGAAATAGAAAATGGAAACATTCGTCCAATGACCGAAAAAACTGAAGCAGTATCGAAATTCCCTGAACCTAAAAGCCATAAAGAAGTACAACAATTTTTGGGATTGACGGGATATTTTAGAAAATTTATTGAAGGCTACTCGGTAATTGCTAAGCCATTGACTGATTTGTTGCGTAAGGACGTTATATTTAGCTTTGGACCAGAACAACGTAATGCTATGGAGATATTGAAAATAGAATTGTGCGATAGACCAACACTAAGGCTATACAGCCCGAATGCTGTTACTGAGCTTCATACGGATGCGAGTAGAATTGGATATGGAGCAATTTTGTTACAGAAATTTGCCGGAGAAAATGCGTTTCACCCAGTTTATTTTTACAGCAGAAAAACATCACCTGCTGAAGCGAACTATCCGAGTTATGAATTAGAAGTGTTAGCAGTGATTTCAGCATTGAAAAAGTTTAGGGTGTATTTGCTAGGAATCTCGTTTACTATTGTAACAGATTGTGCGGCTTTCAAGATGACGATGGTGAAGAAAGATATATCGCCAAGAATCGCTGGATGGGCATTACTACTCGAAGAATACGAATACACATTAGACCATCGCCCTGGTTCGCGTATGAAACACGTAGATGCACTTAGTAGAAATCCTGTAGTATTGCTATTACAAAATAATATAATAGAACAAATCAAAGTATGTCAACAGAAAGATGAAAGATTATCGGCAATAATGAAAGTTTTAAAAACAGAACCATTTTACGACTATTTAGTAGATCATGGAGTATTATACAAGTATGTTAATGGTGGAAAACTTTTAGTTATTCCTAGTTCAATGCAACATTCAGTTATAAGAAATATTCATGAACAAGGTCATTTTGGAGTGAAAAAAATGAGTGAACTCTTAACAAGGGAGTACTGGATCGAGAATTTACCGTTCAAACTAGACAAATTTGTTAAAAGTTGTGTTGCTTGCATATTGGCTGGTCGCAAAGTTGGGAAAAAAGAAGGATATCTTTACCCTATTCCTAAAGATGAAGTACCATTATCTACATATCATATTGATCACTTAGGACCACTGACAGCATCGAAAAAACATTATAGATATATTTTCACTGTAATAGACGCTTTCAGTAAATTTGTTTGGTTATACCCTGTTAAATCTACAACAGCTGATGAAGTATTAAAAAAGTTAGAAATCCAACGATGTGTGTTTGGTAATCCAAAGAGAATAATTTCCGATAGAGGAGCTGCTTTTACGTCAACTGCTTTTCAAGATTATTGTGAAACTGAAGGTATTGAACATTTACAAATTACAACCGGAGTACCACGTGGCAACGGCCAAGTTGAGAGAATTCATGGAGTCATTGTACCCGCTCTAGCTAAGCTTTCAGTTGAAAATCCGGAAAACTGGTATCGTTATGTTGGAAACCTTCAACGATTTTTAAATAATACTCTCCAAAGAAGCATAGCTCGAACCCCTTTTGAATTATTGTTCGGTACTAAAATGAAAGCTCCAGAAGATATAAGACTAGCAGAAATAATTGAGCAGGAATGGATAAGAATTTTTGAAGAATCTAGGGAGGAAATCAGGAAGATGGCAAGGGCCAGTATAGAGGATTCACAAAGAAAAATGAAAAAAACAGTTTGATCATAATAGAAAAGATGCAGAAGATTATGAGGTTGGTGATTTAGTTGCGATAAGTCGTACTCAATGTGGCACCCATTTGAAAATTGCTCGGAAATTTCTTGGACCATATCGTGTAGTTAAGAAGAAAAGGAATGACAGATACGACGTTGAAAAGGTGGGAAATGAGGAAGGACCTAAGCGAACGTCAACATGTGCGGAATTCATGAAGCGGTTTGTACCAGGCGACGATGAAGACGATGAGATCTACATCTACGATGAAGAGCAAACCAGAGGGGATGCTGCCGATCAGATTACACCATCCGGGTCGGATGGTGGTCAGGATGGCCGATTTGTAGGACTATCTTGAGCATCCCTATATGATCTACCATCGCAGCCATCAACATCACCCCGCGAGAAGATGCCTAGGAGAACAGAGGCAGTATCTGAAAGTGAGAGCTATCGTTCGGTCACGTTGTTACCTCAATATATTATTTGAATTCGATCTCCGTATCTGAAGTTTTTCGATATCCGAAGTTGTCGTCCGAAACGCGTATCCCTTCCTTTCGCGAGTGAAGCACTTAATTAGTAATTGCTACATACATATGAATGATGTAACTACCAAGTACTGCTATAATTAATGAGTTTTTTATTAAAAGTGCAATCCATAATGTATAAGAATAATGTTTTGCAAGATCGTAAACAATTCAAATTATGCTTTTTGGTTCTCAATAGTTTTGAGATAGCGTTACAGTAGTAGCAGATTAAGTGTGCAATTACTTTGTACTGCAGATTCATGTTAAATAAAACCGATTTTTTTTAAGTTTATGTTGTGAGTATACTGTTTATACGTGTTGAAATATACATGTTCTATGGTTATTCACTTTTCAAAATCCTTAGTTCAATTTGATTTGTATTTTAGAAAACATTAACCGACACCTAAACTAAAAAAGGGTCGGTAAATTAAAACCTTCGATTAATTTTTTTTATAAAACAACAATTTTCAACATTAAATTATCGAAAGTAGCTTTGAAACATGACTATTCGCTAGTTTTGTGATGCTCCCAACAACTTTGCACGATATGTGAAAATCCACACAAAGTTTACATAGCAAATGTTTGCTCCTTTCGAAAATTTTTTTGATATATTTTCTTGTTTATCTTGTTATTGCTGATGTTGTTCCGAAAAATGTTCATACCTGGTTGTAGAGCATATATTGAGTAATTAAAGTACTGAAGACACAGAATAGCTCAGATTAATATTTATGCTGCAAATAAATCTAAAACGCGAGTGTTCGAAGTAGGCACCAGATTCAAAAGTATCCACGTCTGACGGTAAATAAATTTTGAATGTAATAAAAAAAAAACTCTATTTCTTCTTAAACGACTTCACTGCACTTCTACATAAACTTTCACTTTGAATTGTGTTTTATTGTTGAATGTATTTTTCAGAATGCTTGAAAGTATCTATTACTAAGTAATTTTGGGCAGACGCTTGTACATTAAGAATAAATTAATATGAGCGTTGATCTTGCATGATGCTCGGTTTCATTGCAACTACAAAGATATGCATTGTAAAAGTAGGATTTCCGACATTTTCTGGCTGTTGGATGTGCAGATGTAAGACACATTTGATCATACAGTGGCACCGCCTGGTAAGTGACTTCCAAAATATAATTACCACTGAATGGAAGATATCATGAACAAGTTCTCCAAATATAATTTCACTATATTTTAAGTCATTTTCAAATTATTTGCGCATATCATTGTCCTTAAAATAGGTTGCTGGACGTCAAAGGGTAGATATGAAAAATAAATGTGTCGAAATATTGGCATCATTCGCTGTAATAATGTAACTCATCTATTCGAAGATACATCGGTATCAAAACAGCATCAGAAAAATAAAAATTGATGGAGTCCTCAACGTATTTTTAGAACGCCAAAATATCATCTGGTCCGGTCTGTCTGAACACCGACCAAATGGTCAAGAAATTGGAGCTCACTTAATTTGAAATCACATTTCGTTTCAACTACGTACTGCAATCAAAGAAAAAGTGCTTTTCTTGATGATATCTTGCAGGAAATTTTCCACGCATCGAGATAGACGATTACTTATCTGTTGAAGTGCATATTACGCGTCGCAAGAAAAATTTTACTTCGCTTTTGGTGTTCCCGCATTTGATATTTACATTTAAAATGGACACAGCAATATAATCTGAGGTCACACAGGTACCTTTACCATTTTATTACCATCAGATAAGAACAAACCATAATCAATTGAAAATCATTCAACCGTGATGCTCCAACGCCTTCGGCTGACTTGATCTATGCTTGCAATGCAATAAAAAGCCTCATTACCCAAACAGTTGGTTTAGTTCTAGTTCCTACGGCGCTCCATCATGTCCGGGCTGGTTTCCATTGAAGATTTTGAAGATCGTGCTGCAGCTAGCATTCCGCAAGAAGCTTTTGACTACTACCAAAGCGGAGCAGATGATGAGCAGACGCGCCAGTTAAATCGCTCTAGCTATGAAAGGTTGCGCATTCGACCGAGAATGTTGCAGAATGTATCCAATCGTGATATGAAAGTGAAGCTGTTTGGTGAAGAATACGCCATGCCTATCGGTATATCTCCAACCGCTTTTCAGAAAATGGCTCATCCAGAGGGGGAAGTCGCAAATGCACGAGCCGCAGCTAATCGTAAACTGTTGTTCACATTGAGTACATTATCCAATAGTTCTATCGAGGAAGTGGCAGATGCTGTTCCGAAGTCTCCAAAGTGGTTTCAGCTGTATATCTATAAGGAGCGTAAGTTGACCGAACGAATCGTTCAACGAGCAAAGAAGGCAGGATTCAAAGCTATCGTGGTGACCGTTGATAGTCCATTGTTTGGAAAACGACGAGCGGACATTCGAAATCGCTTTTCTCTACCTCCTGGATTAAAGTGGGTTTGTTAGTTATGTAAGTTACTGGAAGGATTGATACACGTATGTAATTTCAACTTTAGGGCTGCTAATCTGGAAGGAGAGCAAGCCATAATACAAGGGAAGGACGGATCAGGACTCAGTCAGTACGGAGAACAACAGCTGGATCCATCTCTGGTGTGGGACGACATAAGGTGGTTGATTAAAATTTCCGAACTACCAGTACTTGTTAAGGGTATTCTTACTAAAGAAGATGCTGAAATAGCAGTTAGTAAAGGAGTGAGTGGCATATGGGTGTCCAACCATGGTGGTCGTCAGCTGGATTCAGCTCCAGCTACGGTAAATAATCAACATTTTAGAAAAGAAAACCTACTTATAAATGTGTCAAATTCTCTTTAGATTGAAGTCCTGCCTGAAATTGTTGCTGCTGTGGGAGACCAAACGACTATAATTGTCGACGGAGGTGTGCGAAATGGAAAGGATGTATTTAAAGCCCTGGGTCTTGGAGCTAACATGGTAATGATTGGTCGACCAGCGCTATGGGGTCTTGCCGTTAATGGCCAGCAAGGCGTTGAGCAAGTATTGGATATCCTGAGGGATGAGCTAGACACCACGATGGCTCTGGCAGGATGTCAACGAGTTGCAGATATTACACGGCTTCACGTTATACATGAGGAGTATTATAAAGAGTTGAATATGAAGCAAACTCAAGTTTTACTTGACATGCAAAGTAAAGATAAACGTAAAGGTTGGCTTAAAGGAATATTTTAAGTTTGATTGAGATTATACCTGTTTTTCAATATACACTACTTTGTGATATTTACATAAATATAGATTGGTATAAAATTCAAAATTGAAGATGTGGTTGTTTCAAAATGACAAGTTTTCAAGTCGATTAAGCCCTGATGGAAAACATAGCTACGCCCAATAGCGTACTGGTTTCTACAACAAAGCTCAATATATGTACAGCTTTGTACATACTTAGTTTACAAAGGATTGAACTCTCGCGGAACATTACTAAAGGACCTATCTAACATTGAGAGGCTCTCTTTGTTTACTTTCTCTTTCATTAATAACTGAGTCACATTAGCCTCTTCTGTTGCGTTTTATGTATGAAACGCTAGTCAAGGAAATTGACTTTCGATCTATAGTGGAAAACTTCCCAAAATCTTTAGTATTCCACTGTTATAATCGAAAGAGAACGAGAGAGGAGAGAATCTCTCATTTGTACATAGGTCCTTTAGTAATGTTCCGCGAGAACTGCTGTTATCATGAATAAGGTTGCCATTAGTCAGATAATTCTTCAATTAATCACTCGTTGAACAAATATAGCTCAATTGATGAGCATAGGCATGAACTTTAAGGATGTATGTACTAAAGCATGAACAATCGGTGTTACTATTGCACCACAGAAGTCGCTACATTGTTCAAACTTCACTAGATAATTTATAGTGCTACATACGAGCATGAATCATACCACCAACACACCTCACATCGGTAATCTTCGTAGTGGTTTCACCACGCAGCATAACAAAAGCATAGGAAACCGGCACTTTGCTGGCTGCTCGCTCGCTCTAAGAGAGGAAAACTTTGCGAGAAATAGCGAGAGCAATCATCAGCTTGTCTGTGTCTTAACCATAGCACTAAGCGTAAAAAATGTTCCATCTAAATGTACATTTGCACTACATAAGGTGCTGGTGATCATCTCTCTCGTCGCCGTTTGCCTGTTGTCTGCTGGATTGAGTCAACACAGCTGTTGTGCATCCCACAATCGCCATACCCACTGAACAACACATAAGCGTACTGTTTTCCCCCGAATAGTGCGTTTGTGTGACTTACTTCATAATTGAATTTAAAGTGAGACATGAAAATAAATCAAAGTGGACCCAAAACTAGACTCAGCACTAAATTCGCAGCTTAAAACAATAAATAAGAGGTTTTATACAAATATTGCATCAGAAGGCCGGCTCGAAATGCACGATTCTCACCGGTTCGGAGATTTGTGCCATACAAATATTGTACATTCCCTGTATACAGCTGGGGATTTTTTATTTCCGTACAAAGTGGGCCGAAGGGTCTCAGATTTTCATGAAACTTTTTCCACAGGCAGGGCTCATCAATATGTGAATAAAAAAAAATTGAGAAAAATTCAGGGTCGCTTATTTTCCCGGAAAACTCAGATGGATTTTTTTTGTTTTCCTCTGACACTACTTACTTTGAAAAATCATAACTCAAGAACGAAGCATCGTAGAAACAAAGTTTTTTTTTATGAAAATGAAAGCAAATTTTCTCAGGATTAAAAAAAAAAAACAACTAAATGGAAAAAGTTTTCCACACAATTTTCCACCGTTGAGAAAATCCGTAAAGAAATTTCAGGCCTTTCTTAAATTTCAAAAATGTATACAACCATGAAAATGATTTTAAAATTAAAGCAAAATGGCACTGTTTCCCAACCTCACATGGAAAAGGTCCTTGTAATGGTATCGGTGGCAACATTAAGCGAATGGCTAGAGATGCTAGTATTAGAAAGTCAGCAGAATTTAATAACGCCAAACAATTTTTCGACTGGGCTGTGTCGCAAAAGGTGAAAGACCAATTTAAAAAAGATTGGGAATTTATCTATGCAACTGAAAATGAGAGCTGAAAAATTTCTTCAGGAAAGATTTTCTAACATTGTTCCAATTCCTGGAACAAAAAAATATCATTCATTTATACCAAAAGACGAACGAAGCATTTTTGCTAGTGAATTATCAGATGCACATGAAAACCAAGATAATACAGCATGCTTTGTTCTTAATAATACAAAGAAACGAAAATCTTCTGGTGTTAGCAACCAAAGACAATCTTCCCGGTTGAAAAAATAGATAGTATTAAGATGAAAATGTAAGTTATATACAGAATAATTGAATAAATAAAATTAAAAAAATAATAATAATCTTATTTGTTCCATAGAAAAGAAAGAATCCCTTTTCAGTGTAATGAAAAATTGAGGCAGAAACAGTTTTTTTCAGTTTTTCTTAGCGGTGTAATTTTTCATGAAAAATATCATCCATTCCGACTTATACTTCATTAAAACCAATCCCATATCTTTTTTTCAGATGTTATAGAAAATTTACAATTTTTTTGATAAAAAATCTTTGTTTTTCCGATGCTTCGATTGAAATATGGGTTTTCAAAGAATTTTCCACAAAATTGGCCATAACTCAAAAACAAAAAAAGTACATTTCAAAAATTTCAGCGTTAAAGCTTATGAAATTACCTTCTCAAAAAAATATTTTTGAAAGTTTTCCACTAATTGGAACATAGTTTTTCCGGCTTTTCTTTACGAATTTTCTCAACGGTGGAAAATTTTGTAGAAAACTGTTTCCAGTTATTTTATTTATTTCTGAGAATATTTGCTTTCATTTTCATAAAAAAAAACTTTGTTTCTTCTATGCTTCTTTCTTGAGTTATGATTTTTCAAAGAAAAGGCTCAAAATGGCACATTTGCACATTTTTTACAAAATTGGCCATAACTCAAAAACGAAAAAAAAATTCCGTAAAATGGGGTGTTAAGGACTCGTGGGGTCTTAAGGGATTGAACTTTTCCATCAAGTTAGACAAATCACAAAAACGTCGAAAGTCGAAATACCAGTCATCTGAAATGCTCGATTTGTTCGGAGGATTGTGAGCTGCATTATGTGATAGGGGATGTCTATTAAAATAAAGTATTATGGAGTCTAGATATTGAAAACAATTCTAAACATTTTTATTCGAATTTTACAGGCAAAATACATTTAACTTCAAAACTATAAAACAATATTGAGAAAAATATGTGAGTAACTTAGAACATAAGTAAATTTTATTGAGATCATAACGCAGACAAAAACTTTTGAAAATTTTATCTAGATTTCGACTTATAATATTTCTCATGGAAAAAGTCTCTTTTTGAAAACAACTGGGGTGTTAGGGGATTATCTTTTCTACTTCTTCCAAGTTATAAAACTCATTCGATTTATGCCGTAGTATATTCCAATATACTTTTGACTTGTTCCGTGAAGTAAAACTGCATTGTAAAAGTTTAGAGGTCAATTGTTTTGTTACTGAATATCACAAAAATGTCTAATCTCGAAAATCGGCAAAACTGGTAGGAAGATCTTGATAACAACGTTTTAAAGTAAATATTAGATTTTTCTTGATACTATTAACAAAACTTGTTCGATTGCACTGGTAAAATGTTGTGAAAGTTTGAATGATTCTTTTATTTGGAAATGGTTTTGGAACTATTAATCCTTTTGGTGGTAATCCTATGAAGTGGTTAATAATAAGAATATTTTGTCATTTCTCATAGCCTATAAATGAAGAGTTGCGCGAAGAGTGAAACCATAACTACCTATCAAACTGTCAAACCATCTGTCTACCTAGCGAGCAGACCAGCAAAAATAGGGGCTATTTTCAAAGACGATTAGAACAATTATTCAAAGAAGCCTCTTCGCGCAACTCTCTGTACATAGACTCTGTCATTACTGAGCCCTTTTTGAGAAACTTCGCAACCTCGTCGGGCACTAAACGCATTGTGTTATAAAATGAACGTTAGATTTCCGCTCTATACTGGAACATTTTTCTTCTTCAGTATTTTTTTACCATTCCACTGGGTGTTGCATGCAAATATTTTGTTTAGTATAGTGTTTTATTTACAGGGCAAATTGATAATTTCCTCTATTAAAACTAAAAGCTTGTTGAAATTATCCTTATATTATAGATTATTTATACAGTTGCTCTGCATAGCTTATAGGATTCGTAAATTGCAAATGTAAAGGTTATGATCCTGTTGCATTTAAGTATTAAAATCATTTCAAGACAATTTTACGATGTATTGATAGTTTACAAATATGATTAATAACTATGAAAGATTTAGCAGTTAAAATAAAACGGTTCGCGTTTGCAGGAGTTCCAAGTTCAATAATATTGATGTATAATCTGAGTAAGGTTGAACATATCTTATAAAATTGAATCATTGCATCAAAAAGATTTTTTTGTTGTTGTTGGCAAAATATGGTTCAATTTACGAAACTCAAATTCCTTAGCACCCCATTTTGCATTTCCGTCAAAAATCACACATTTTCATGATTATCTCAGAAACCTGTCATACGATCCTCATAATTGTATTTGGCTTTTGATATACACAACCCTACGTCCTTTGTTCAATTATTGACATACTGGAAGTTGCTAGAAATTCGAGTTGATTTTTTTTTTCATTCCTTAACTCCCCATTTTACGGTACCTACATTTCTAAAATTTCAGCGATTAAAGCTTATGAAATTATCTTCTCAAAAATATTTTTTTGAAAATTTTCCACGAGTTGGAGCATCCACATTCTAACGCTACATTATAAGTTGTGATTGAAGTTAGTCAAAGTCAAATTCACTCTTATTAAAACGTTACACAAAATCGAGCTCTTCTGGGTCAACACAGCGTGTGTGTTATTTTCGCACAAACTGAAAAATCTATTTTGAGCTTATTTCTGCTTAATCTTCTCAAACTTCCTGACCCACAGAAATTCCAAGTTTTGTGGACCTTCTGAGTGTCAGAGAGAGACAGGCATGGAGAATGTCGCCAGAAGCAGCATGCTCGTGGTCGGTACTCAGAGCAGCAATACAAGACAGCAAGAACCGAAGACGAGCGAATCCACCGCAGAAAAAAATGTAACATGAAGATAGTGTGAGAGCTAAAGCACAGGCAGGATTGCGTAAACAGGAACGATATGCGGAGAGTTTATTTAACGGTCAATGGTACGCAGCACAATACCGTACCGTATGCAATGATTGGAAAAGGAATTTGCGGACCAAAAAATCGGATGTGGGCCACAGCCTGTGGCTGCCAGGTGGAAGAAACACTTTCAGCATTTGTTGAACTGCGAAAATAGAAATTTAGCGAGAAACAGGATGAACGTCGATAATGGCGACAAAGCTGTGGACCTACTGACGATAGGATAAATTAAAAAGGCTATCAGAGAGCTGAAGAAATGTAAAGCTGCTGGAAAGGAGGAGATCCCGGTCGAGCTTCTCAAGCACGGAAGTGAGCAGCTTTACCGATACACCGAGTACTTCTGAAGGTATGGGAGGACGAAGGAATGCCCTGCCCACTGGCTGGTTGGATGGCTTCATACGTCCAATCTACCAGAAAGGGCACAGACTGGAGTGTGCCAATTACAAAGGAATTACTCTGCTGAATTCAGCGTAAAAAAAACTGTCGCGCATCCTTTTTAACGGGTTGTATGACATTTGCCAGAAAGTCGTTGTCAGAACCTTTTTATCAGAAAACCATTTGACAGAACATTCCCCAGAAAGACCATTTGGATAGCATGTAAAATACTTTAAATTGCTTTGATATTCAGCGTACGATATATAATTATGTAGAAAATAATTGTTTCGTAAGAAGTTTTTATATGACAAAATGTTTTAAATTATTATGGTATTTCAGACCTCCTATTGAATTATTATTAGTATTTTCAATGGTATGGTGATCATTTTAGAGACTTTTTCATATAAGCTATTACAAGCATTATTACTTTCAATATTCTATTGATGATTTTCCCTGCTTTGAATATAAAGCTGTTCTTTAGAGCTTTAGAGACAGATGCAGATAGTAAAGATAGCATTCAAGAGATATAAAAAATGCAAAAACCGGGAAATGGCTAGTCCGGCCTGTCCCCACATAAATAAGCTATATTGAAAGTAAGTCGGTCATGACGCTAATATAATTTGTAAACTCCAATAATGGTCTGAGTGATTCCAAAAACATAAATCTTCACAACCAACAGGTTCTTTATAGTAAATGCCTGAAAATGAGAAAAAGTTCAGTATCAGAGGTTACCACCGTGGATCATGGCCACGTGGCAATTCTCAAAAGGATTTTTAAATGTTTCTAGTACCAGATGGCTGAAATTAACGATCAGAGCAAATATTGAAAATTGAAGAGTTTTTTGGTAGCTTGTCGCACGGTTCAAAAAGACCTATAAAAAATAATACACGGTTCAAATTATTTTAAAGAATAAAGAAGCTTAATGTGCTTTTCATGGACTGAATAATGTATATAAATTTATGACCGAAAAAACGTAGGGCTGAGTCATTAGACTTATACTGTTAAAATGATTATATGTCCGAAACTGATCATATTTCAAACATAATTTTCTATTCTTTCAACAAAATGCTGTTTTTTCTAGTCTTTTGGCGATATTTCGCAAAAATGTACGCCAAATGTCTCAGATCTATATTTTCTCAGGTCAGCTATACAAAAAAATAGTAAGCTTTCGCCACACATCTTCTAAGTTGTGATAATTGTACGAAATTGTTTGTGTAAGCTTATAACAAAGAAGACTTAATAGCATACATCTCGATGAATCACGTTGTTCATAACTTAACAATATTTTAAATGTTATTTGGCGCAACATTCACGACACGATGATGTACTGCAGAAGTGACGCTAAATTTCAATTCATTTTTCGCTGTAGCTGTGCAGTGTTTGTAGTTCAATTTACTTGGTGAAGTAATCTTGTTAATTAAATTGTCCCTACAATGTTTCACGCTATAAGTACAAACAATATGAGTATAATCAAGATACCCAAATGACAAGTATCAGAAAATTCAGTAGCCTTAAATTTCCATAAATTTGTCATTTAATGGATTGCATATAATAATTTATACTTTATTCAAAAAAAAAAAAACCTTGGGGCGAGTGGTACATTATGCAGAATGGTTTTGTGGCAAAAAATATTCTGACGAATTGATTCTGTCAAATGTCATACACGGTGTGTCAGAAACCGTCAAAATCGCAAAAAAGCAAATCAAAGAATTCGGCACCCACCTTACGAAGGATATAGCATTCGAGCATCTTCTCCAAAACATTACCAAAATATTCTAACGAGGGAATCGAAAACTATTGTGATAAACACTCTCTTCTCAACCCAAACTAGCTACCGCACATTTCGAATGCGCACTATTCTTGGCCAAGCTGTTCATGCAAACCGATCAGCTCGCTCTTGCCCGTCCAGCCAGTATCGTTTCTCTGGGACCTTTCTCAATTCGTGTTCGACTGTCGGGTGGAACGCAACGTGTGTATATCCGTATGGTCTCGTACTCTTTCGAATCCGTGGGGCGTCGCGTTTTCGTTGTTGCAACTTACATATCCTCCGTAGTAGTTGTTCTTGTCTTGTTATTGTCGTCAACTGGTATAGTTTCGGTCGTATCTTCCCTCCTCCTACTCGCCTATTTCGGGAAATCGTAGCATAAAGTGACGGGAGGACAGAGGACCACACTCATCTACCAGGGTGTAGAATGCAACCGCGAAGGCAGAAGCAGTGATGCGTGTGTGACACATTTGAGAGCAGACCTCCTTCGTCGGCGAATGCAATTTCGCGTAGAGCTGTAGTCGAGCGTGGAGTGCGGGGAGTTGGTGAACTCTGTGGGCTGGTTGTTGCCTTCCTGGAGCGTGGTCCATTTTAGTTGGCAGGGGGTCAAACCACGGAGAAACGTAATAGATTTTCCAACTGCGGTTTAATGTTTCAATATCTTGCTCCGGGTAACGGGAGAGTGTGCATTATTAATTGTCGTGATTGCTTCCAGATGAAGTGATATTGTCGACCTGTGACTGCGAAGTCTTTGTTCATCGCCGATCAGCGATACGCGAGTGAGAGATAAATTGTGCTGTAAATCAGTATCTTCGACTGACCTGGAACGACAATAAAAAAGTTTCTAATTTTCATTTCGCGTGATTACTTTTGGAGTTTAATAGTTGTGTTGAAAATATTTCATCACCATCGAGTTGTGGAGATAACGTGAAGCGCTGTGTTGCTGTAAGTGATTGTTTCTGTTTTCTGAACGAAGAGAAATTATTTTTCTTTTATCGAATGTGATAATCGAATTCTTGTTGAAACCGTATTTTGCAAAACGATAGAGAAAAGAAGAGATAGAAAACAAGTGTTGCCGCAAGTAAACTAGTTTAGTGCATATTGATCGATGGAAGGAGTATAGCAAGTGCAGAAAAATAAATAGAAACGAGTGTTCGGTGTAAAATATGTTTACACAGTCTGAGTGAAACGGAATAACAGTGCTCTCCAGTCACGCCGAGGGAATCAAAACCGGATCAAAACACGATTCACGCATATTTTTCTGTTTTACGCCTGATCGTCTCGTGGATTGGCTGAAGCCAGCGAAGTTCATCGATCAGTGAGACCTTTCGAAATTGCAAAGAGGATAATTTTCCATCGACACGTGTACCAGGAAGATATCCCGTTCCCGATAATACATACGAAAGGGAATACAGGTCAACGGGGATCTCTGTGGCCCAGTGACAGTGAAAGAGCCGGAGAGATATCCTTGCCAAACGCGTGAATCCTGCGTTTGAGTGTGGTAGTGTTGTGGTGGTGACGGATACATACGCAGCATCCACAAAGTTCAAGGTCAGTTAGTTTTCGTGGTAAATTAAGAGACATGCTTGGGCTAGCATAAAAGACACTCACACAGAGCGAACTTATTTATGCGAGACCTGGGAGAGGGAGATTGAAAGCTGCTAAGCATAACGCGAGAGGGTTTTTCGGATGTTTTGCCTACACAGCGTTCAGAGATGGTGATGACGTTTTTGGAGTTTCTTTACAAGCCATTCTAGGGTTGAATGGGAGACAAATCGCATGATGTATGTATAGCTACATAGAGTACCATTCCTGACCGTCGTAGGCAAATGAGAAATTTGCATATCAAAGATCCTTTGCTATGTCAGGCGAAGAAATTGTAGAGCAGTGGCAATGAACATTTAATTGCTCTGATGGAATGTAATGGTCACTTCGTGAATCATAAAGTATAAGGCTGAGGCTGACATGATTCTAAACTATCTGATGTGTTAGCGAAGAAACATGACTCACAAAGCTTAACACGAACCTATGTACATTCATTGATGAGTACAAGACGATATGACTCTACACTTAGTCAAAGGTTACCGTTTCATCTGGTAAGCAGTAGTTTACGACCATCATTGGCAGAGACGATGTATCTAGAAGTGAGAACGGGTCAAAATATAATCGGAAATATATTTGCAAATATTGGGAGAATGATTGGAAAATTTGGAAAATATTGGGAGTATGATTGGAAACCTTTCAATTGTCAACAGTGGAAGGAACACAACTATAACTTTCTCCGCAAAACAAATTCTTTACGTATTTTGATATTTTTTGTCGGTATACTTGTACACATATCAAAAATCAAGAAGAGGCTGGAGGAACATGTGAATGTTTTTATGACCAGAGCTATCCGGTCGGTAACTGGGTCAAGTCAGATAAAAGTGGGCAGTTTCTTGGAACACGCCAAGTTATCTTCATTTATTTGCAAAGATTTACTAAAATTATTTTAATTTACAATTATTTACTAAAAAAAAAAAATACAAATGATTCTCTTTATTGACATTCTGCTCAGAGGGTTTGAGTACGTAAAAGGAAACCTCTAAAACTAAAACAATGCAACAAGTGGATAAATACGTTGCAGACAAAAACTCAGGATACAAAGCGGAACAAGTTTTTGTCTCAATCACCAACATACCGCTAATTACTTAATATGAGGTCGTTAAATCCATTTTCGTTTTTTTTCTAAAATGACGCTGAACGTTTGGTTGTTGAAATATTGATAGTTATAAATGCATTGTTCATCAACTTATAGTTGCCAGTTTCAAACTTGTATGTTGATTTATGTGCTTAATTTATCCCGGAAATCAGCATTAAGCTGCTAAAGAATACGAAGTAATAATTTCGTTATTTATAAGGTGTTATTGGTGATTTGGAAAAGTATTGTATACGGGCATATAACAAGAACGGTGAAATTTATATGAAGAATGCCAGCAGACGTCATAAAATTTCAGGCAACTGCAAGGCACATGAAGGCCTTTATTTTGATTGATGTATCACATACCGTCGTTGGGGGTGACAATGGGTCAAAAAGGGATGTGTACGAATTATTTATTGAATTACTATCACAATTTAGCTCCAATAAACTTCAAATTTGGTATGTATGTACTTTGATGGTACATTAACAACTGTTCAAAACATTAAAGAAAAATATTTATTCACAGCGGCACCACAAGTGAATGAAAAATGACCCAATCTCACCCCATAGAGGGGGTGACATTGGGTCACTGTAATTGAAATAACTTGTTTTTGATAATATGGTTGCAAAACCATTCACAGCTGAAGAATATTGATGAAAGACGATGCAAACAAGATGAAAAGATATCTAAGATGTTTCACAAGTATGATAAACCCACTTAAAAGAACGATTATACCAAAATATTGAAGAGCTATGAGAAAAAATATGTAAACACAACATTCATCGTCAAGTTTACGTACATTTTCTATTTTTTCCCCTCGAATTGTCTTCAAAGTCCATCCCCATTGCCATGAAGCCTATTCAGTTTCCCCAAAGGTGTACTGAAACAGTGATTATTTCAATTTCAATTTCGGAGCGACATTCCACGATCAATACATTTCAGGCAGATGTTGATGTCATAATCACGATATTTCAGTGTTCCAACTCATTTGTACTTCCATGAGATGTTTCTTTAATATGAAAACACTGATAAATAATTAAAATAATAAAAAAAAAAACAATCCATTTGATAAAAGTTTACGATGTTGCTGCGCACGAAACACAGTTGCTGGATTGAGAAGTTGTCAAAATGCGTTGCATTGTTATTCAATGTACGGAATCCTCAAGTAGACTAGTTTGATGTTTCAGAGATGCTGTATTTAGAAAGAATAAACACATCTTAATGAAAAAGAGAACTACCGGCACCGTAAAATGTCAAAAAAGTGGATTTGCAATTTCATATACTGTCGTTCTTGCTTGACCCAATCTCACCCCCATTTTTGATGTTTTAGACACCGTACCGAAAAAAATAAAATTTTTGTTGTAAAATCAAATACATTCCGGAAAATACGTGTGAAGTGTAATGAAAAGACTTTAAACCTTCTACTAATATAACGGTAGAGGTTAAAGTACATGCGTGATACTTTGCACAGGAGAAATTTAATGTTGTAAATTTTATCTAATTTCAATATACAAGTTTATTGATATAGTAAACAAAAACTACTATTTCTAAAAATGTATATTGGAATTAATTATGTGTAATAGTATGTTCCCTAACATATGAATTATTAATTTTAGTAATATCACCGTTATTAGCTGAAATATTTCATAAATCATATTTTTCCGTTTTGACCCAATCTCACCCCCCAGACCCATTGTCACCCCCATCGACGGTATTGAAAATATATTAAGAAAGTGAAAATGTTGTGTTCTGTATCTCAATGTCTTCATAACTTAGTAGCTTGTATACTCTCGCGTGAGTTAGAATTGATTGTTTGAGTTTGACCCAAAACTGATCGATAAAAGATAAAATTTTAAACGTTTATGACGATTGTAAAAACGATGAGTGTTATGTCTTGTCTTGCGTGTCACGTATTGTGGGTATCGTTTAGTTCCTAAATTATAGCACACACCACAAACCATGAGTAATAAGAGTGTAGCTAAAATTGAAATCAAAATCTATTTGATTCTAGGGCTTTTTAAGAGGGTCCTCCTTCAGTCTTTATATATCTTTATTTTGTAATAAGAGCCCAGTAAACACAAAATCGTATAAGATAGCGCATAAGAGTACAAATGTGGAGGCGATATACGTACATGCGCCATAAGGCTGCATGCAAGATGTGCGTATATCGCCTCCACATTTGTACTCTTATATCTCATCATTTACGATGGTGTGTTTACTGGGAGGATTTTCTATATCATAAAGAGATTATTATTATTGTTATCTTTATTTACGAGATTATCAGCCTTCTTTCTTGGTTCTTCTCGGAAGATAAAAAGATATTAGCAATGTTCGACAATCTGTCATATAGATATTACTTTGAACGGAATGTTCATTGAGTCATGACGCACTTCTAGCTTTACTCGCACATATAAATGAGCATTCTCAGACTGACTTTTTTCAATGTAGTTGCTATTCAATGTTTTTTTTTATCAGAATATTGCTGCTTTTGTTAGAACACTATTTATTATTAATGTTCGTTAAAAAGCCAACAGCTTTTTTTGCAAATAAATCGTAATGATGAGTTCAATGAATAGCCCTGGATGAAATTCACGAATCGCACTTTGCGTACATTTTTTTATTTCTATTTCTCTAGGCTAGTTCATCTCGGGACCAACGGCTTTACTTCCCTTCCGAAGGAAGTCGTCACTGAAATTTTTAGTGACTATCTCGGGGATGGGATTCGATCCCAGGTCCTCGGCGTGAGAGGCGTGTGTTCTAACCACTACACCAGGTCCGTCCCCGATTTTACGTACATTTGCGACATACGATGTTTTAAAATGTTGATCTAGATTTGTTATTTAATTATTGAAAACAGGTTTTCCAAAATATTTTATCTGTTTTGCTGGCAACTTCCACAAACTATCTTGAAGGTGTCTGGGTTGGTTCAGGATCTTTTTGTTATGCATATTTCCTAGACTTAAAGTACTATTAACTACTTGGGCAATGAAAGCTTTCACCTAATAACTGTAAAGTTGCTCTCAAAGCTGATTGAGAAGCTCCTGTCTGTGCGAAGAAAAAAATACGTTGTCTGTACCTTAAGGTCATATTGACCCCAAATTTTAACGGATTTTCGATGTTTCTGTAGTTTTGGAAAGAAAATTTAATTTAATTTTACTCAAAATTTAAGAGGGTGATGGCTAATCGTGAAGATTTTTTTTGTGCAAAAGGTGTAAAAATAGCGGTTTTTTGAAACTCTGGTCGCTTTCATATAAAATCTTTATAAAACCATACTTTCTTCAATGATTATTTGCAGCAAGGAAAGGGCTACCATATTACACATTGATTAGTTAGGAATTTCACCGCATAATAGCGCCATCTCAAAACATATTGTTTGCTAATACCCCTTAGTGATTATAACGTTCTGTTACTAGATCTGAAGATGGTGTTAAATTCTGACGATTTGGAATGTTGATGTCTTCCTCGAGTAGCTAATTGGTGTAATGGCTATACACTACATGTTTGCTTAGTTCAGCATTCTACAACTAGTAGGTGCTTGTGAACTACAAATATTTCAAACTCACATATCTCACGATGCTCAACAGCTAGAAAGTCGGTGTTTTCGACAAAGTTCTTTGTTAGTTTTAGGACTATGTGTTGCGTGCTTGGATAGATCGATGTTCTAGCACATCACTAGTAAGCATCGAAGATCTAAAATTCAAATATTGGCCTATATAGTTTTGATATGAGGCTGTTGTTTTCGGTAAGTTGTACGTTATATCAATATGCTGTAGAGAATACGATATTCTGCCACTAGCAGATGCTAGTGGGCATTGAAAATTTGGTACTTTTATATGTTTCGATGCAGATCAATAAGAAGGTTTGTGTTGTTTGATATTTAAGCTGAATATTTCAAAATGTTAAGTATCGAAATACTGATAACTTTGTTATTGAAAATGCCTATTCGACAAAAAAGTATTATCCAGTTCAGAGGCGCGTCCACGTTCGAAACCATGGGTAGGACAACGGCAAGCATTTTTTGGTGCACAGTTAAGCTAAGAAAAATCTTAAACCTGGGATGGAAATTGAAAGTTACTATATTTTGGGCGCTCAAATGCAAAGCGGTGTAAGTGATATTTTGGTCGTTTTGAGTTGAGTTGAGGTAATTCTACTGTTTTCAAGCATTATAACGATATTTTCAGATGAGTTTTCCAGTCAACCAAATAGAATAACTAAATTCTTGGAAGACTGGTTTGTTTTTGGCTCCCATACATTTTTTATGGGGCCCAGATAGCCGTAGCGGTAAACGCGCAGCTATTCAGCATGACCTAGCTGAGGGTCGTGGGTTCGAATCCCACCGGTCGAGGATCTTTTCGGGTTGGAAATTTTCTCGACTTCCCAGGGCATAGAGTATCTTCGTACCTGCCACACGATATACACATGCAAAAATGGTCATTGGCATAGTAAGCTCTCAGTTAATAACTGTGGAAGTGCTCATAAGAACACTAAGCTGAGAAGCAGGCTCTGTCCCAGTGGGGACGTAATGCCAGAAAGAAGAAGAAGAACATTTTTTATAGAATGAAAAATTGCTGAAAAACTGCAAAGTAGGTTAACACGAAACAAGGTTTTTGTTTCTGACACCTCTATACTTCTAACCCGTGATTGTCATGCCAAGAAGAAGAAGGACTAAGAAAGCTTTTTGTCGGGCTGGTAGCGACTGAGTGCCTTAAAAAAGGAAATTGAAGATCACTTGCAAAAACGAGACTTAGAAGGAACCAGAAAGAGGCCGAAAAGAGACCAAATAGGAATCAAGAAAACAAATTGAAATTTAATAGGAGCCAGGAGATAATAGTTTAAATATTCGTAGCATCAGAGCGGGCATTTCTCAAATATCTAAGACTTTCTTTTAGCGAATTGCTTGTGATATTACGACAAGTATTACTGGATGTGTTTTTTTATTTTTTTTTCCGAAAGGGGATACTTTAAGACTTCAACCTGGATTTTGGAACAGAAATAAAATTTCTCTAAAAGTATTTCAGAAATCATCTGAATTCCTTCAAAAATTCTTGGACAAATTTTACCCAAATGTTATTACTTTCCAAGATTTCCCTGGGACATCCTCCAAGATTCCCGGTCAAAACGTCTTCTAAATTTCAATCAATAACTTCTCCAACAAATTATAGGTATTTCCTTTAAAATTGTCTCTCAGGATCTACGTAAAAAAATCAACTAAGGATTTCTCTTAAGATATTTTAAGCAATTGCTCCAAATATTCCTTCTATGATTACTACAGAAATTCATACAAATTTTCTAAATTTTCTTAGGTAAGACTTGAAAGTTTGTTTTTGCATGAATGTCTCCAGGGAAATACCAAGGAAATTTTTCTGAAAAATAAATCCGAGAGGTATTTCTAAAAAAATCCTGGAGTAACCTATTATAAAACTTGGGTGAGTTTTGAAGTCATCCCTAATGAACAAGAACCTCTGAAATAACTCCGGGACTCTTGAAGCAATTTTAGAAGGTTTTCTAGATAATTTGCTAAGACAATCGAAAAAAAATCAACCGAATCTCAAGCTAGTTTTCCGCAGGGTTTTCTGAAAGAATTTCTGGAACAACATTGGACAGAAACTCTAAAGACATTTGTGGTATTATCAGAGGAATTATTGTAGAAATTGCTGTAGTATAAACTTGTGTGAAAACCTAAATAAACATTTAAGAAATATTTGGTATAACTGTAGGAGTAATACTTGTATAAAAAGCTGGAATATATCATAGAAGAAAAAACAAAATATATTTGTTCGAAGAACATTTCAAGTAATTTAGGATTTCAGGGAAGATACGTGGATGAATTCTTGAAGTAGGTGGGAAAATTCTTCCAGGATTTCTTGAAAAAAGAACCGTCAGGCTATACCAGATACTCTGAAATAATCCTTTTTGGATTTCCTCGGAGGAAATTCTGTAGAAATCTTTGGAATATCTTATAGAGTAACAAGTGGAGATTTTGGTAGAAGGATTAGTGACAAAATATCTGGAGGAATTTCTAGGATAGTTTTGGAAAAAAATCAAAGTTATACCTAAGGAAATAACTGAAGGTACCGGGTAGCTTTGACGTTCTCAAGGATTTTTGGAGCAAATTTTGGAGGAATTCTACTAAGCATCTTTTGAAAATCGTTAAAAGAATTTCTAGGAGAAATAGTAAAGATATCTCTGGAAAAAAATATGAGGAGAACCCTGCGGAAGACGCTGAAAGAATTCTAAATAAAATCACTATGTTAATTCCAGCAGCTTAAAAAGCATATTAATTTCTTTGTAGTCTATGAAAGTTTCTTTGGAACTTATACAATTTTGCATCAGAATTCAATGCAAGCAGAAAAAGAGGGACTTCAGAGACAATTTTGGTTAAAACAAATACACTAAAGACATTACTTTATAAGTAGAGACGTTTTAGAGACTTGAATAAAAATAGAGATTAATTGTATGAAAACAAATTTAATACCAGTCCTGCCTTTAGGATCATACAGTGGATCCACTTTTTTGATTATTCATATTAAAAAATATGAATATCCTTCACATGTATATCCCTTTCAAATCAATTTGATTGAACAAATTTGACAAACATAGACCAAACTGCTTGCCTTTACTACCAGTGAGGTTGTTCTAATTTTCTCATTTAATTCTAGATAACAAATGGATGAACAGCAAACATTCAGTGGATTTGTGTAGTTTTTTTTTATTTGCACCGTAGCCAATCGTAAAAGTTTTAATGAGAAACTGAAGATGTTTGAAAATGTTTTGTCGCGCAGAAACTCTACCAAATATTTTGCTGCAATTTCTTGAACAATTCTGCAAAACAAATCTTTCGAAAAAATCGTTTTATTCTGCTCTTAATATTTTTATTGATGATGCCACTAAATATCAGTAGGAATTTGATCAAATAATGTTTGCAGAATTAACTAAGAGTTACTTCTAGATATTTCTACGGTAATTCTGAAACAATAAAGAACTTATTTTTCTAAAGGTTGAAGAAGTTGCTTAAAGCAATTACTACAGTTAGTTTCACAGGATTTTCATTATAGATATTTCCAATCATTCTTCTCACGAGCCAGAACTTTTGGGATCATTTACAAACATACCATTCTTTACTAGGCATGAGAATACAATGAAAAACCTTATCATGTTTCCATCCTCCACAAGAATAAGTCCGACGTTGATCCAGTTTCTGCTGATCTAGTGTTTTTGTTTTATTGAATCGTGGGTAGGACAATCCTTTGACTGTCCTACCCAGGTGTTTTCGTGGGTAGTACATGTCCTACCTGTCCTACCCACTTCCCGCGCCACTGATCCAGTTCATGAATTGGTTCGCATTTTGTCACATAAAGGAGAAGGTTGAATCTGTTGCGTTGTCCGTCAGCAACACGTCCAAAAATTTAATGTTACTGAAACTAAAGAGAACTGTGCAGTTTTGGCATGGAGAATGTAGCCAAAATCGAGAAGTTTCGTGTTGCCAGACATCGAATAGGCTATGTATAGATAGTTCGACAATTTTAAATAATTATGCCAAATAGCCTTTATCTCTAAAATTAACGAATTCAATAAAAAACACAACCTTCGGAAACAGGCCATGCAGATTACGCATGAACCGGAAGTACAATATGATTAAGCCCTCTATCAGCAGCTTACATTTTTAAGCATAAAAAAATAATCAAATCGCTAAAACATTGTTGTCTCTCAACATTAGTGCACCATTTTTTACAAATTCTCAAAAAACTCTTATATTTTTGAATCTGCTTCGATATTGATCATGGCTGTAACCCGTAGAGTAAGGTGGGGCAAAAGTTCGACCTTAGTGGTATAATCAAAGTTTCCAGAAAAACAATAGCAGTTAAAACAAAACAAATACCATACAGTGAACCTTCAACATATTGGCTATAATGTTGCTGAATAAACTTGGGTCAAAATATTTACCCATTTTTAGTTGTAACAGTTTCAAAATTGATTGTCTTAAATCTAGTGTGGGGCAAAAGTTCGTTGGCTAAAACACAAAATATCAATACGTTTATGCCAGGCATACTTTATACCAGCCGTAAACTTATGTTTGCCGAAAAATACACACTAAATTTTCATCAAAAAATGCCCAAATCAGGGTTAATTGTAATACACCTAAAAAATAGCAGTTTTCGCAAAACTAAGTGAAAATGTAAAATTTTTGTGACATTTTTCGCAAGATCAGGCAAATTTTGCTAAATTTGAAGATAATATGTAGATTTCAGGAAATTTGAAAAAATTTCCGTGGGTTTATACATGGGTCGAAATTTTGCCCCGCAGATTCGAACTTTTGCCCCGCTATGGGCCAAAAATTGATTCCAACTATTTATGGAAAAACTAATACACGTCAAAGCATCCTTATGAAAGGCCTAGAAAGGCCCTTACATAAAATATTGAAAAATATTGTATCTTCATTTGGTTCCATGCATCGAAAGTTTGACCAAATATTACAATATTTACGTCGAAAAACAACAAATAGCCATAACGTTTGCAAATCTCAATCGATTTTTATGATATTTGGAGTGAAAGTCTCTTACTTGAATAGCATTTGAACCACCATGACATTTCTATGTTTTAATTTGATTCGAGCTAGAAATCTTAAAAAGAAACTCTTGCCCCACTCGAACTTTTGCCCCACTTTACTCTATTAGGTTGCGCGCAGAACACAATCGGTGACGTCATGGACATTGAATGACAGCAAACACTGCATATTAGACCGGTTCAGATAAAAAAAGATAAGCTCGCTCGATTATTTGGTTTTGAAGATGTTCCGATGTTCCTTGGAGGGCCAACGATCGCCGTATAACAATGCTTTGGCCGCCATTTTGTTTTTGGTCAATAAATAAAAAAAAAACAATATGTGCATGGGCTAAACAATGTAAGATAATAAGAAAAGAAAAAATCATACATTCCGGTTGAGTAGTCGCCGAGAAATCTTAAAATTACAATATGATGCTTTTGAAAGTTTTCAACCTCCTTCTACGACCAGTGTGTTATCACAAATATAAACGCTCATATTTCTAAACTAGTTGCACCAAAATGCTCCATTCTTTCATAATAGACTGTCTTCAAAGTATTGTTTGGAAAAGTTAATAACTGAACACGAGAAAAAAAATTGTACCCTAAGATATTAAAGTGAATTATTGCAAGGTGACGGTCCTCCAGAGAATTTCGGAATATCTCCGGATCTAGACGACCAATGTTCTGAATCGACACAGATCCTAAAAGTATAAGAGTTTTTTGAGAGCTTGTGGAAAAATAGTGCACAAATATTGAAAAACAAAAAAAAAATGTCGTGATATGAATATTGTTGTTGTTGTAAAAAAAGTGATGTTGCTAGTAGAGAGGTTAAGATAGTCGGATTGCTGGATTCTACGTAAACGTAGCAAAATTACGCGTGAAGCAACGGTACAAAATTTTGAGGCTTTCAACTGGTTCATCAGTAACAGAAAACTATGTAAGGGGTGAATCATGTAAGCATGGCTACTCAATTAGGAACCATTGAATATTATATTTGCAGTGTATACCAGACCTGCCCAACCTTTTTGAATCGCGGGCCAAATCTAAGAAACAATATTGTGTGATTGTACCCCGTTTGCAAAAAGTTGTTTGGTATAAGGCCGTTTGGCATAAATTCGTTTGGAATAATAGTCGTTTTGCATTATGGCCATTTGGCATAATGGCCGTTTGGCCTAATGGTTGACTTAGAATTAATATCGGCATTTTGAAGCTTTTACCGAGATCAACACCACCGAGCCCATAGCAAAAAAATTAGTAGGTTCTCAACAAGCGTGGTGTTCGCTCAGAGATTTTCCAACGATTTCAACGATTCAATAAAAATTTTAATTTTGGAAGTGTACATCAAAAACACCGTCTATTATCGAAAGAAGCGAAAATTTGTGATTGAGACAATATTTTTTCCAGCATATCTCGAAAGGACTGTGTTTGCAAAAATGAATGTGATGAATATTGGCAGGTTCTAAAATAATTGTCATTATAACAGCACGTCTTGCAAGAATTGATAAAACAGCAACATATAAAAATGGTTAACATTTAGCCTTACTAAATAATAAAATTTAAAACAGTATGAACATGAAGAACAGCCTATTTTTAGAAGAAGGCAAAATTCATGATTAAACCAATAGAAGATAGGACGCCAAAAATTATTGCGGCATAATAAAACGAAAACCGATCAACTACTTTTCCCTGAATTTCGTTTTCCGAATGCCAGTTCCTCTAATGACCCTTTTTCCCGAATGATCGGTTTCCCCGAAAAGTGGTGCTGTTTAAATAGGTGCTATAATTGTCTTCAGTGGCTGGATACGAGAGCAAAGCTTGAGATCATATTGAAAACTAATTTTGACGTTGTGATGTCGCGAATTTTGAAAACTCAGTTTGTTTTCATTTTGGTCGTTTTATCGGTTAAAATATCAAAACTGAGAGCAGGAAATTGTTCCCATGAAATCAAATTGAAAACTGTCTTTGCTATCATGGAAAGCAAATTGAGAACTCAATGAGATATACATATTTTCGATTGATATTGAAACGAGTCTGCGGCAAAATGAATGCTTTATTTTTATATTCTTAGAGTGTTTAAAGTGTTTATACATGTAGCATGAATGAATTTATAGTTATATAAAAAAACATTAACAAAAATTTTAAAATAATATCAGAACGAAAACAATATGATATTGAACATTTCAATGACAAATTGATATCTAATTGTGATATCAAATTGATGCTGAAAACAAGATATGTTTTTGATTTGCTTTCTCTTTGATGTTGGACTTTGCTCGGGTAGTGAACGAGAAAGAACGATAAGCAATCAAAAGAGGGAGGTATTACGTCATTCTCGGCCATATACATGTTGGCAAAAATGCAGAGGACGGTCAAACTCGAAAGAACCGCCAATTAAATAAAGAATGGTACATATTAGATGGTTCCCCAGACAACCAGAATGTACGTATAATGAAACCACCTTTTACGCTATGCGATGCTTATATTTGCAAAGTTTTACATATAAGATGTCGTGAAAAGGCCTTATACGTACAAAAGTGGAAGCGATATACGTGTATATATATTATATGATGAAAAATAGCATGCAATGCGAGTGTGTCGATTTTATTGCGAACTAATTTGTACTCTTATGTGACTTAATTTATGATAACAAAAAAATTTGACAGCTGCTATGGATTGATCCGATTTAGTTTCTATGAGTATGCGGAACGAAACGAAATGCATATATGAACTCATAAAATAGCGTTTTATGCGAGGAAACTCATCGATCAAACGATTTCATCCACCATTTAGTGCGGATGTGATGCAATTTGTATGAGTAAACGACTTTTTTCGTAAACTGTTATGTGACTTCTGGTTGTCTGGGTCCTTAACCACCCCGAAATGTACGACAATTATGAGTGGTTTAAAGATTTCGGGGAAATGGGCTAATTGGGGATACGGGATATTCGGGGAACTGGCGTTCGGGGAAAGGACATTCGGGGAAAAGTAGCACAACCCATCGAAGTAACTGCAGTAATCGATGTCTCTTTTCGCTGATAACAGACCAATGTTATCGAATGCGCCCCTTTTGTCAGTTGGAAACAATGAAAAATTTAAAAAATATAGCTCCAAAGCCTATGTTTAAGAAGGTAAAATATATTTAAATTTTAAATCAACAGTTTTCATACCTATATTTATGGTAACATCATAATTACGTTTGAAAGAAGGGTAAATTTGTGCTAAATATATCAAAATTTTATTGCACTTCAAAATCTTAACTTTGATAGTATAAATGATCAAAAAGAGATTTAAATCTGTCGACTCAATGACATTTCAATTTACATAATGACGTGTTTTGAAAATAGTCCCAAGTCTTTGGATTCTAGTTCAATTTTTAACGTAGATTCAGAATATGGAAGAAACGTCTAACCACGCCATCAAGTTTAGTCTTATGTATGTTTCTACATGTTCTTACAAAAATCCCAGACCAAACCCACTTCACCGCGTCGGTCACAAGTTGTTCCAGTCTACTTTTTGAAGCAGAACCAGTCATGGATGCATTGCACAGTTCAAGGATGATTACTACTAGTTGGTGAGAGGCGATCGGCCATTGCAGACTGACTTGATTTACTAGCGGATGACAGTGAATGGAACTCGGTGGTAACACGATAAGTCTCTTCCTTCTTTTCCTTGTGTCTTTTCAACCGATACCTCCTGATGGATTTACTCAGTGGAACGGTTTTTACCCAAAAAATAACAAGCACCATGAATGGATATAATGTTTCTCATCTTTTTTTTAGTCAACCTATATCCTCAGTGCCTCGAAGGTTGTCGGTTCGGCAAAAAGAGCACAAAAAATGCAAATGAGATACAAATGCGTTTATTGCAGGTTAAAATTTTATACTCCATCCTATCTCGGGTAGTCTGGTATTTAGCTTTTTTCCTTGTTGTCGTGCCTGAACTTTACAGGCCAAACCGCAAGCAATACAGTTCAACCAATATACAACATGTGATGTGATGGTGGGGCGGTGGCTCCACTAACTAGCAGCTGGTCGTTAAACATCTGAACACAAATTGGCATTGTGCAAAAATGAGGTAGTCAGCAAAACTGTAAATATTCAAACTGGTGGTTCGTCTTCGTACATGTGTGCCAACATTAGTAGCAGGAAAGCACAGAGCAGATTGCGACAGAAGAGTAAACAGTTATTTGATGAATCAGTCTGTTGATAGGGAACTGCTGATGTTTATTTTCTATATTGGTTTTGAACATACAGAGTGTTTTTGGAAAAGGCACAACCCAAAATATGAAGGAAATATTGATCACCTAATAATCTCAAATTAACTTTATTCGTTATGCGCATTTATCAAAACGTATACTCCGTGACCAGAGCAATCAGAGATGCACACAGATTTATTGAATTGGGTTTGGGATTAGCTTATCATGTGCACATATCCAGAGCTCAAAATTCAAAAGTTAATAATGGCGCCGGTCACGTCCTTCCGGTCATCGGGGAAGGTAAGGGATGTTAGTTAGACAACAATTGTTACTAGAAAACGAAGAATCTTCTGCATCTCCACAGTTGCCATCGGGAGGATATTTGGTTAGTGAGATAAGGTAAAGATCTGGGAGTCACCTTTGGTTGGTGATGAGATCCATGAAATTTTCAAGCCGATTCGTGATATTATTCGATAAACACATTGTACGCCGAATAAGTGTTTATCAATCGCCCTCGCAAGAGGAAGCGATACGATCAAAAGATCATACACTACTAACACAATTTGCGATTCGTGACACTATTCCACCGTGCTACGCGAGTGATTGATCCTGCTCACATCAACCGCCTCCTGCAGGAAAAATACCATACTTTAGTGTTAGCATATACAGTTCAGACTCGATTATCCGGAATATCGATTTTTATTTTACTCCGGATAATCGAATCACTAGAAGAAAAATTGAAATCTGCAATGAAGAGCTTAAATTTTATCTATTTTCATTGTTTAAGTTAAATGATGCAGTGGCATAGCCAGAAATAATGTCTAGAAACATTAGGGGTCTTGAGAAGAAGATAAATTTATTGACCAGCATATGCAAATAAACCTTTTTCAAATCCCCTTTTCCTACTTACGTCCAAAACTGCTAAACCATTCATATTGTATATTGCAATACTAAATTATCTCAAATTTATGCATAAAAATTAACTAACAAGAATATCAAAAAACATACTCCGGATAATTGAGTCTATAATTCCGGATAATTGAATTCCAGATAATCGAGTCACCGGAAAGTCGAGTCTCCGGATAACCGAGTCCGACCAGTACTAGCGATCAGTCACATAAAATTAAAATGTTATCGTTGGGTACCAATGGCAGCTTTGTTTTTTTGCGAGTATTGTTCACTGTTAATTTTTATTACTAAGGTCTCAATATCTGAACAGTTTGACAAAATTCTGATACCAAATTATGATATTCGTATAGGAATCTTTCAAAGTCAATAAGCTTTGCAAAAAGATAGGTTGGCTTGATTCCAAGTAATGGAAAATGGTCATTGCATACCAGATGTCAACAAAAAACTACAAACGTGTAATCGACAATCATCGGTTTGAAATACAGAAACCCAAATGTGTAGGCCAATCGGCCCATGGGCCCACCCCCGGTAAAGCAAATTGATTTTGCTTATATTGTTCAATTTATATATCTTCAAAACTATCATACATAGACACACCCTCGATTTTTTGAAAGAAATCGGATAAGTAGTCTAGAAAAAAACATTTTAAGTAGGACACAGTAGTAATACCTATTTTCAATTTTAAAATCTCAAGCAATCTTGAATTTCGTCGAAGAATTGATTACTCAATGTCAAATTAAGGTATTCTTAGCTGATAAGGAA
Source organism: Aedes aegypti (assembly GCF_002204515.2). Taxonomy (NCBI): domain Eukaryota; kingdom Metazoa; phylum Arthropoda; class Insecta; order Diptera; family Culicidae; genus Aedes; species Aedes aegypti. The sequence goes on from NC_035109.1 coordinate 247,108,192, forward strand.
CTGAACATACAAAAGACGTTAATATAAGGTTCACAACAATGTTGCCAGATCATCACTTTGTGTACAATCATTTTAATCTATTTTTTATATGCATTGATAGACCAAACATCCCCTCGTACCAAACTCACGGTGGCAATATTCCTATATTTGCTATTTTCACATGATATACAGGCGTGTTATCTCCTTGGTCCATAATTGAAAAATATTTTCAAATTATTATAAAATTTTGATTTTCAATATGCATTTGGCATATTTGATAACACTTTTACTTAACAACATTCAAAGATAGTTTGAAATTGCAAGAGCTTATTAAATTTAATATGTTCCATATAAAACCAAGACTATATGATTCTTCGAGTCTAGCGATGGGCGATTTTGAATCGATGTTCCAAAAATCGATGTTTTTATTTCTTTCAATCGCTTTTTTAAATCGATGTCAGGAGCATCTCATATGGGGTAAATCGATTTTTTTTTCATTCGGTTTTCTGATTCGATTCAGTTTGTTGAAATAGATTAATGTTTCCTTCAAAGCTGATGAAAAAGGAACCAAATTTTAAACAGGCCTTGAAGTGTTGAATTTTTTCTACTACTTTCACAACTAATTTGATTGAAAAATTTAAAATCGAATGCAAATGCATTTGTTCTCGTTTCAAACTTCATCAATTTTTATTTTACTTCAATTGGAATCGATTCAAAGGATCAAATCAGCAGCTCAAATATGAATCTATTCACTAACATAGATGTTATGTAAAAAATACCCAACGCTATTAGAGACTTGTAGGACAATAGCATTATATTTTTTCCAATTTTGTAGCAGATATTTCCATTTTATGCAATTTAACGACAGTCGTCATTGAAGCAATAAGCATATCGATTTACTACTTTATTTCACTGTGTAGAAATTATTTGATTTCCTTCCTTTAGTGGTAAAAAAATGATCCTATCGTGATTGGATTAAACAATAAGCTTTTAAATATTTCATTTGGTTTCGAAAACAGTAAAGAAACAAACGATTGTCTACTGTAGCTTCAACAAGTCTTTCCAGACAAGAAGCAATTGCTTTCAGAAAAGCACATGAACTTCACCCTCGGTCAACTAATAACTTCTAGAATTAGCTTTATGAGCCTTCGCCAAGACTCATGTCTTCTTCTTCTTCTTGGCATTAACGTCCACACTGGGACAGAGCCTGCTTCTCAGCTTAGTGTTCTTATGAGTACTTCCACAGTTATTAACTGAGAGATTTCTTTGCCAAAGTTGCAATTTTCGCATTCGTATCTCGTGTGGCAGGTACGATGATACTCTATGCACAGGCAAGTCAAGGAAATCTCCATTACGAAAAGATCCTGGAAAGAACGGGAATCGAACCCAATCGAAGCATGGCTTTGCTTTGTAGCCGCGGACGCGGACCACTCAGCTAAGGAAGGCCTCATGTCTTAGTCCCTGTTTTTTTGCCAGCTACGCAGTCTTTATTTAGATAAAACGAGGTGCTCATATGCCCGAATTTTATTAATTTGCGCCATTGTCAATAAAAGTTGTGTATAAAAAAGACAGTGATTTTCGTAGCTATGTACCATAAAAAAAAACCCACACCAGACAGTTATAGTTAGACAATACATAGGACAATAAATGAAAGCCATATTTACCCCCTGATGAAGACACAATACCCGTGTTGAAACGTCGGGCAAATAAGCACCTCGTTTTATCTTAATAAAGACTGCATTGACGGAGAATTTACGATTAAGCTATACAGACTGTATAATACAGTTTATACATATACCATGAAAAGTAAAAATAATTTCACAAATAAGATATTGACAACAGTTTGCAAGGAATGTACATTCTTAGACAATTTGCAGGTATATAGTCTCTGTAAATAGCCTTCGAGCGGAAATCTCACAAAGACCACACTAGGGCTAGTAATTTAGGGATAGGAGAAAATATAATTTTCAGGTGAAAGGTGAAATGCAGATAGAGGTATTACCGATATTTTAAACCTATCCCATGAAAAGTACAAACAACTGACTGCTAAAGCCGTAATATAAAAAAGGAATTGTATTTCAATTCTGTAAATTTGGGTCAAATTTATGATAAACTCTAAGCTCTTAGTAAATATTGCAATATTCAAGCAAATTCCTTGGATTTGGGTCAAAATTATAGCAATTTCTAAGCTCATAGTAAACATTGCATTAATTACACAAAATCATGAAAATATTAATAAAAAATATAAAAATCTGGCACGAATGGAAACGAGTACAGTAGAATATGGAAATATTGAATTCCCGGTATAATTTGAGATATGAGCAATATAATAGAGCAGACTCAGTACCCTGATAGTAAAGAACAAGAACATTCAGAATATTCATGATCCTTCCAGGACAGAGAGCATTGTAATTTTTACAGTATCGTTCCAAAAAGTTGCAACGGTTTGCTGTATATTAACCCGAGAGTAGTTTTAAAGTTTTTGATATAACCTTGATGGTTTTCATTTGCAAATAGATGGATTTTCATTAAATCTGAAAACTCAGATTACATTCGTATGAAATTAACTTCGCAACATAATTTCATGTCATATTCTTTTTTTCAGAAATTGTATCAGATTTCTTATATAACTTTTTAACAAATAATTTAAAAAGTAATTCATTGAACTGCGCTTCAATTTTTTTCCACATTTCGGGGGCCCATAGTATTTGCCCCTTGGCTTCCCTCCAAATCAGGGCCTGTTAAGGGGTCGTTCATTAATAACGTAAGAGTTTATGAGGGAGCGAGGGGTTCGAGATTTCTTACGCGCCATACATTTTTTTTTAAATTAACTATAATATTTTTTAATTAACAAGTCTGTTTGAAATCCGGATTTTTTAAAACGCTAATAAGAAAATAAATTCTTTCGTGAAGACAATCCAAAGACGGTGTGAGCTTATAAGGAAATTAGTATGGAGACATTTCGAAAAATGTTTCAAACACATTAGTACTGGAATGTTAGAACAAATTTATCATCCAAAAGTGAAAACTTATCCTTCAAACCATAATAAAAAATGCTGAAGTAAGTGGAAGGCCGTCTAGAACTAGACGATTCTAAAACAGTCAGAACAGTAAAGAAACAATAATTAATTTTAGCTGCTCATGTATTTTATATAATACAAACAAAAAGTATTAATCAATTCAATCACCAGTGTAACATATGATAGACACAACATGTCATGGAAAAATCTCTTAAGGGGCTTTTACTACGTAAGACATTTTTGGTGAAAAAAAATAGTACTACACCATTTATTTTCATTGAAATTTGTATCCTGTGACAGATACACGTATTTCGTCCTTAGCTATAAGGCCGTCTTTTGTGTGGTTTACTATTTAGAGTCGATTTTAGTATAGTCTAGATACTAGAATCGACTCTTAATAGTAAACCACACTGAAGACGGCCTTATAGTTAAGGACAAAATACGTGTATCTGTCACAGGATACAAATTCCAATGGAAATAAATGGTGTAGTACTAAATTTTGTTTTTTTTTCACCAAAAATGTCTTACGTAGTAAAAGCCCGTTAAGAGATTCTTCCATGACATGTTGTGTCTATCATATGTTACACTGGTGATGAAATTAATTAATACTTTTTGTTTGTATTATATAAAATACATGAGCATCTAAAATTCATTATTGTTTCTTTACTGTTCTGACGGTTTTGGAAGATGCAATCTATACAAAAAAAAAATCAAGAGAACTCGGATATCTATTCAATCAAAGTCAATCAATACCAATGTAAAACTCTCCAAAAACACCAATTTTAGTCATGTTTAAAATAAACAATATTTGTTTACACATATATAGCCAGTTTAACCGAATGAAATTCATTTTTGTCTTCTTTGATGTGACTATGAAACCATTGGTGCAATGTGTGCTTTGAAATCGATACAAATAAATTTAACTACATTTCATAGTTTTAGCTTCCTATCAGTTTCTATATCATACTATGCGCTCATTGTTTTTATACTGTGTAATCCATTTGCTATGCAATTTATAACAGTCTATTGACGATTGCTTCTTTACAAGTTTTCCTAATCATTATTGCCTTTACCGACCCCCGATCAAAATATTCATACCATCGGATGCATCAGTTAGCAACGACCTTTTACGCAATGAATTTCTCAATTTCGTTTAGCTCATTAGCAAAACCGATTGGCTGCCGTCGTCTTTGGAGCAAATTGGTTTGGTAAGCTCTTGAAACAAATTTAATTTTTGCTCAAAAATGATAAAAAAAAGAACTCACATGTAATCCTCGATCAACTGGTTTCGATCTGCTTTATTTTTTCTGTCCGTCGTACGTTTAGGTACGGTACCCAATAATCAGCGAATCGTACACAAATTCAAGTGCAAGTCATGCAATCGCCCCGTCATCGTTGGGTGTTCATGCCCGAGCAAAAAGAGATGACAAACGAATACCTTATCATGGTTTTTAAATTGAATACTAGATGCCATAGCTGTAGCAAACTGATTTATTAATGCTTATTTCATAGCAGAACTTTGTGGCCAACCATGTTATCAAGATAATATTTATTCAATGAAAAATCTTTGTAAATTTTCAAAAGATCTTTACTTTTGATCATATCATTTCCTCAAAACACGAATAGAATAGATTATCAATAACTTAAGGTGAAGATGAATCGATACCAAACCTCGAATTTTCAAGAGCACAAATCTGGAAAACCATACATCTGTTTAAGCTGAAAACTTAATCGATTGGTCATCATCAGGTGGTTTCCAATCGATTAGGTTTTCAGCTCAAACGCATATTCGGTTCTCCAGATTCGTACTCTTGAAAATTTTGAGTTAGGCTTCGATTCATCTTTACCTTAATCTGTTATACTAGCACAATATGGCCTTCATCAAATCACTTTACTGATCCAGATAATAATTAATCTTAACAAATCAAGATATCATACTTCAATTTAGTATGAGATTGTTACAGGCTTGCTATTTGCTTCCGAGCGGGTCCAATCACGCTCGCTCGACGGAATTTGTTCGACGTAGAATATCGACCATATATGTTTATACATATGTGGAAACCCAGAGCAAGTGAGGTCCCGAGTCCAAAATCAGCAAAACCGCTCGCTTGAGGCGTCCGTTCCGATCGTGTATGGACTAGTGATTTAGTTTAATTTATGACCGGTGTGTCTGCAACTTGTAGTAAAAACCAATATGGGAAGCACTCTAAGTGCGCTGCAATCGGTACGCATCACATACCTACGCACAGTGGCCCAATGATGGTCAAAAGTAATAAAGTCGATGTTTGCATATTCTTTCACATATATTTTTTCTTGGTTTCTTTAGTATTGAATACAATTACCAAATGTTCTAGATCAGTATATTCTAAACCTTTTTGACGTTCGCCTTCTTAAGGCCAATATATTTGGGAATCGACCCTAATATATTATTATCGTTGTTGGATGTCAATACTATGTGGTGTTGAAACTTTGACCATTATTTTTCCAAGGGTGCACCAAAAATCAATCATATTACAAAGTTTACAATAGTAGTATCTGGAAAAATAAATAAATAAATTCATCATTCGAGAGTTTCAAGCACATCTGAATGCAAAAAATATACTCTCACAAGTGCATAATAGAGTTACATGATAAATTTCATATTCTGTTTATCCTCTTCAGCAATAAATATATTCAATATCTGCTGAAGTTTTGATTAAGTGATAAGATTTTATTTTTCAGAGCAGGGAAAAGCCCATTTGGTCAGAGCAATTTTGAGCTCTTTCTCAAATGGATGCAAAACGTCCTCTTGTTTTCGTATCAACAAAATGAAGTCCTATTTTCGAAAAAAGTACAGTAATTCTTCCCAACTCGATATCGAGATACGAGAACTATGGACCGATGCACGAGTTCACTAATTTGACGTTTGAGCGGTGCCGAATTCACTGGTTTCCATGGTCACATAAATAACACGGCACCGCTAAAACGTCAAATAATGAGCCAGTGCATAGGTCCATAGTAACATTTGGTTCTCATGGCTAACTCGATTGTCCTCGTTTTGTGTTCTTATAACTCGATACCTCCCTAACTCGATGGTCCATTCAATATCTTAAAATCGTTCCTAGTCGGTGAATTTGCCCACTTTGGGAATCAATGTTATAGGGAGTCGATGCCGGTTATGGACCCTTTGCGTATTATGGACCTCCTACAGAAAAACATAAAATTAACACTCAAAGCAACTTTATTCCTATGAAAATCCACCGGGGGAACTTCGATTACATTGTTAGTCAGCAGTTTCAGGCAACATATTTGGTTTGAGACGCATAAATACAGATATTTGAACAGTTTTGTAAATGAAACCACACAAGAGGGTCCATAATACGCATTTCCAGGTGGGTCCATAATAGGCTCGTCGGCAGCGAGCCGGATTACATAGGAATCAAATGGAGGGTCCATAATACGCAACGTCAAATTTGTAAACAATCCTATTATGGACCCCGGGAGGGTCCATAATAGGCATTCGGACAACAGTTTTTCAAATGCATATTTCGCTGGAAAAATCGAATGATTTTGTATGTTTCATAGACATACTATGAAGTAAAGACATTGAATTTGTTGTTAGACTCCACAAAACGTATATGCGTCTGAAATATCATTGCGGAAAAGCGTCTAGAATGAATTTCAGCTACTAAGGGGTCCATTACTAGCATTGAAACCCTAGATAAAGTGGTGTATATTTCGATTTTTTTTAATCACGCGAACTGTAAAAATGACTGAAATTGACCTCTCTGATTTTCCGTATGAGGGCTAGGTAGAATTGATCCACATGAAGATCTATTTTATCGGAATCCAGAGCAATTTTACCTCAAGCCATTTTGTGTAAGATTTCGTCTATATAAACGACATTGTCGGCTATTTCAGAAACAGTCTTTCTTAAAAAAATCTCTTGATTTTCCAGATGCAACAACACTGATCAGTACTATGTACACAGACAAACAGAGGTAACACTCGAATTATTTTCATCTACAGTGAAATAGCACCCAATTCAAATATTTGTGGCGCTCGCATCGCTTTTGCTGGAGTTTGACGTTTGTGCACTACTGCCCTAGTTCGTGGTTGGCCAAATGAAGTGTTTTTAATATTGGGCGTAAATGTTCGAGTGACTACATTTTGAATTGATAATTCCAGCTGTTACGTCAGTTTGTCTAAGCTATTTGATTAGAACATATAGGCTGAGGATAGTTGATCCCTCAACTGAAGCATGGACATTATATATGTAGTGCAATAGAATACTATTTAGAAACTTCTAATTTCTAAGAATATCTATAGTGATTAGATAATTATATCTCGCGTAACTTTTTAAGAGAACTTATCTAACATTGAGAATCTCTATTTGTTTACTCTCTCTTTAACCACTGTCAGAGCATTAACCTTTTCTGTTGCGTTTTTTGTATGAAACGCTAGCCATGGACATTGTCTTTCAAACTAAGTGAGAAACATCCCAAAAACCATAATATTACACTGTAAGAAAAAGTGCGATAGAGGAGAGAATCTCTCATTGTTACATAGTTTTTTTTTTTTGAAAAGTTACGCGAGATATAGTAAATAAGTTCGTTCAAGTCTAGACAGCTTAACAAAAGTACAATAAAAAATAAACAATTTATCATTAAGACACTTCATTTGAGTTTCGGATAAAATCAAAAGAATTTTTAACAGGTGTTTAAAAAAATACAAATTTAGTGATAATGTGATTGAGCATATATGTAGAGGTACCGGGGGCAGTATGAACACCCGGGGCAGAATGGACACTCCCTGTATCTTTGCATATTTGAATAATTTTACACTTTAGATGCAAACATTTTTTCAGTTACCTGTCGGAAGAGTTAATTATCTACTAAAATTTCAGAAAAAATGTACAAAACATTGATTTTGAACCGAAAAATTGAGCATGATTTTATTAGGATCGAAAATTATAACATTCACACCTCACCAAATAAGGTTTGAGAGGCCAATGACTGCAAGTTGAGCGATAATGCTGCTCTTGATTGAATCTTCAATTATTTATGCTATATATAAAAATGCAGTAGATTCTTGTTGCTACTTTAAGACATTAAAAAACTTTTATGAAAATTTCTTAAAATTCTAAGATGGAAACCGGGTGACAAAGTAGAGCTGACACTTTTATATATAAAGAAATATAACTTCAAACACAACATTATCCACAAATATTTAGCATTTAATTCAATAATTATGATGCGGAAACACAAAGCGGTTGAAAATCGTAAATTTTCTGGATTAAAATTAACCTGGAGACAATCTATACGAAAAATGGAGCATCTATACGAAATATGTCATAAATTAGTTTTAATCATGTTTTCATTGGCACAGTGACCTGTCACTATGGTTTTCTGAATATGTACTTCATTTCTCGAGGTTCTGGGAATGCTGGCGGGAAAATTTACCTATAAATGTTAAGGTGTCCATACTGCCCCATAGGGGTGTCCACTTTGCCCCGCTAGCTTGATGATGACTATCGAATATAAGCTTTTTTAAACTTTTTTTTGGAAACAGAATTTTTTTTTCCAAATTTTGCAACAATGTTCAACAAATGCTTAAGAGCTCTAAAAAGCATACTGCACATAAAAATCCGTATAATATTCATGTCTTTACAGTCAAAATTGACAAATTCCTTAGGGTGTCCATATTGCCCCGTGTCCCCATAGTTTTCGGTTGAAACATCATGTGGATTATTTATAGGGTTTCCCTAAAGTTACAGCACGCCAAAGTTGAGTATTTTGTATGTAAAATCGTCCTTTTTACCATTTTTTCGAACGCAACTGAGGGGCCCAAACGCAAAAGGGTGAAATATAATAAACGATATTGAGAATAAAAATAATGCAAAAGCACGAATCGTCCCATTCACTTATGAAAGTACAAAGTTTACAAAAACTACCGATTCCTGAGAACACTATTATAAATCACTTATCCAGCATTTTAAAAGCACTAATGGCTGCCGCAGTAAGGCTCGCTTTCTAGTAGGGATCAGTCGATATGACGTTTAGCTTGAGTCGTGCTACATAGTCCATTTTCCGAAACGTCAAAACTCCATTCATAAAATAAGTGATCAGCTGTTCAAAAACGTCTCGTAAAATGGACTATTAAGCGAACCCAAGCCAAACGTTCAATCGTTTGATCCCTACCAGAAAGCGAGCCTGTTTTCGGCAGCCATTATCGCTCGTAAAAAGATGGATTACGCTTCGCATCAAATTGTGTCATATTATGAATCAGTTAGCAAAATCAATAATTTTTACCTCATTTAATTTACATCACAGTGATTTGACATAAGGTAACAATGAATCACATATAATAGCAAGGAATAGTGGAATTGGCTTTGGGATGCTGGATGGATGGAAAAACTAGGATAAAAGTTCTATTTTGAAAAGTTGGAACGGGAATTGAAAAGGGATCAATAAATAATCCTAGACAATACTTTTTGGATATTTTGTACCTATAGGAAAACTTGCTTTGGCCATTCGGTCATATCTTAATATTATGATGTTTAAATTTAACCCGTTAACGCCCAAGGTATCTCACAATTGGAATTCAGCTCCGTTTTTGTTATTCATAGTCGTATTCCCATATATTAAATCTTATTTCACCAAAAAATTTCAACTCTATGGTGGGGATCCAAAAAAATTCTTGAAAGTGTGTCGTCCATATCTAGTTGTTCCATAAGTTTATTTTCGAGATTAATCAAAAATATGTTCATGCTCTTCGACCCATTAAAATGTAAGCAAGTTGAAAAACTGCAGGTGAGGGGTAATTCATTAATTACGTCCCGTACAGAAGAGGAAGAAGGGGGTTACAAGAAAACGTGACTACCCATATAAAAATTGAAATCCATGCAAAAAGTGTGATATAGAGGAAAATTGAGGAGGATGAATATGGCAAAACTTTGCGTGACGTAATTTATGGACATACCCTGATAAAGAAATTGCAACATAAAGAATCAAAATTTCAGAGGCGAAAGATGCATGCCAGAACTAAATCATTTAGTGACTTTAATTCAATTTTCTGCTCTACCACGTAAGTAAGATACAGACAAACATACATTTCCATACATGTACATGTACAATTATGCATACTTACACCCTTTATACCAAAAACAAAATAAAGTCTTACTTGCCAGCTGATAATGAAAACATAACTATCAAAATACTTTTGCTGGGTCAAGTTATTAGTTTACAATGTGGCTCAGATCTGACAGCTATCGAAATATTTATTTGGCAATATCAGAATTTTGTTAGTGTTAATAAAAAGTTAGTTCTTCAGTCCATTGACAGTCAAATATTGCACTCCAACTGTTACATGCTTTACAGACGTGAATATTCTAAGCCAACATTATTCGTCTGTAACGTTGAAGTTACTGCATCTTTGATGCACATGGTCTTATCCACCGAGAGAACCGAATCCACGCTGTCCAAGATTTTTGACACTAGAGCGGGCCACAATACCTGGGAAGCATACGGAAGCGTGCCCGCTCCAATGTCACAATCCATGGACCGAGTGAGTTCAGCAAGGGAGGCTCTGTACTTCTACCTCAACGTGTTGCTGGTTCTAAAAAGCAAACAACCATACAAAAATACGACCAAACAATGGTGAAGGCGTAATCAATTTTCTCGAACATTCATTTTAGGAATTGAGTAGAATTTTCTGATTAAATTGGCAACAACGCACAGCAGTAGCGCGTAGTAAATAACTTCTTGCACACAAGCTTGTGGGCTTCGTGGCCGTGCGGTTAGTGTTACCAACCATTTAGCCGCATCGAGTCTAGGGGTGTGGGTTCGATTCCCGCTTCAGTCCGGAAAACTTTTCGTCAGGAATGTATTTCGTGTGTTTTCTTCTTTTAGCCTTCAATAAATGGTGTCAAGGTTCATCTAAAAATGTAAGGAGCATTGCATCCGAAATAAGCGATTGTTGCTCGACTTGATAGTAAGTATCCATTGTTTTGATCTAGGCAAACCAATTTCTTAATGGTTGTTTCCTTGATGTTTCGCACATAAAAGTTAATAAGTTTTTTTTCCGAGAACATCTCCTTTAGTTGATCATCGTTTTCGAAGATACCAAATTGTTTATCACTGGACTTCAATATAGGCGAATAAAATATTTGCCGACTAGCGCCATCATGAGAATGAATTCCGAAATAAGAAGGATTTAGGCGCATAGCTTTCTTTGGATTTAATCAGTGGACTGATATATAAGCGAATAAAATTTGTGCCCAGTAGTGCCATTTAGATGATTTCCGAAGTAATAAGTTTCCAAGCAAATAGGTCTCATTTAGTTCTTCAACTTTGTCAAAGACACTAACTTTGTATCCAATCACTGCAGTGCACTGGATTGAGATATAAGCAAATAAAATGTTTGTCTACTAGCGCCACCTTGGGAGAGTTTTTTAAACTACTCTGTTTCTGGGCGAATAGATCCCATTTAGTTAAACACTTTTGTCGAAGACACCAATTTCGAATCTCATCGCTGGACTGAGATATAAAAAAATTAACACTAACGCCACCTTGTGAGTGTTTTCCGAACTAATAAGGCTCTAGGCGAACAGAATTCATTTAGTTGTTCAAAATTGTCCAAGATACAAACTTTGTATCTAATCACTTGACTCAGATATTAGCAAAATAAAATGTAGTGAATATTTTCCAAACTAATAAATTTTCGGGTGAATAGATCTCATTCAGTTGAACACATCTGCTTTATCTTAGAGACCAATTTTGTATCTCATAACTGGACTAAGATATAAGCAAATAAAGTGATGGCTCACTAGCGCCATCTTGGGAGTGTTTTCCGAACTTATAAGGTTCTATGTAAATAGGTATTATTCAGTTGTTCAGCTTTGTCGAAGACACCATTATTGTATCTCATCGCTGGACAGAGATATAAACGAAGCAAATATTTGTACGTCGGAAAGTTGTTTCATATGTTGCTTATATATGCAACATTTGTTGGCGTCTGTGCGCCACCTGGTGAGTTAATTCGGAATTAAAATACTTACCAAGTGGAAGTCAGCAGTCCTGAGATCAACTTTGCAGAAGACAGTTTTCTCGTAAACTTCTTTATTTTCAAGATATTTGCACTACAAGTACTGTCCTATTTATAGGACGCTGGGCGTTCGGGGCTTCTGTCCTATTTTTAGGACGCTGGGCGGATATGGGTTAAACTAGGACTGTCTTAGGTTTACATAAAAGTTCTCCACCGTTCGTTTTATTTAAAGGGATCAAGAGCTCCTGGAACATAATATGGATCAATGGGAGGAACTGCTAATCATGGAATGAATCCGAAGAAAATGGAGAGAATCTCTTATTTATCGCTCTTTGTAATAATCATGATTTGCAGCACATTATGAGTGCTTGTTTATCATTTACTGCTACAGTGCCCTTCTACGTCTATTTGTTTCATGTTTTATGTAAACCTCATGGACTGCGGTACAAACATGCGTAAAACGGCAGTACAGCTCTGATAAGATTGGGGGGATAGCAGTGCATTATAAAACCCCTCTAAACAAGCTCCAAATCTGGGAGACAGTATTGCTATTAAATGTTTGGGGATTGTTTATCGTGCACGGATTTTTTTTTTGTTTGAACGACCGTTTTCATCAAATTATTCAAAACATCGTGTTCTGCCAATGAATTATGATTTTTGAACGAATTGAGAGAAACTTGTACTTTTTGCAAGCATTTGTATGCATATCGCCCACTGTGCTCCGCTTCAGCATCGATACCATTACTGCTACGGGTATAAATACGGGAATCTTGGCAGGAGAAAATTGTGGGTTTTTGTGTAATTTACGTTGCCGTTCCCAAACAGGGCGTTGGCGTTGGTGCATTTCCTTGATGCAACTGCTCTACGTTTAGAGATATAAGTTTGTTATCAACATGTTTCTTCCGCTATGGTGCGTTTAACTCCCCAAGCTAGAACCCGTTTATTTGGACCGAAGATGTTGACTCATTCCTCCGGGTAGAGCGAATAGCTTTCTAGTTTGAAAGTGTTTCTGATAAGGCAAAATGTCGTTCACTTGGGAGAAATCAAATGTATAACGCACGGAGAAGTAAGTGCTTTCCAATGTTGTTTTATCGTTTTGTTTTCCTGATGTTTGGTGGTGATTTGCTAGGTGTAATTTATTAGCATGAAGGATGAAGAATCCTGTTCTGTTCGCTACCTTAAATTTGTATTGCGTTTGAATGCTTGAGAGTTATGGAATTATTTGAACAACCAATAAAGTTACTTTACAGATTTCGTATGAGATTTTTTTTCAGCCATGAGTAAAAAAAAACTATTTAAGTAGCAACAGGTAAAAAAAATCTTCCTTAAAGCAGTCTAGGGACAACTAATCAAATCCTGCTGAAACGTTTTCCAAGATAAAAAAGACATATCTCACTAATAATAATTCACTTCCGATATCTATTTGAACAACGTATGCCTACATTTGTCGACTCATCGGACGGCCCATTCTATTCCACTTTGTGTTTCCAATGGATTTATTTTTTTTTTCGTTTATTTTATCTCGTTTTGATGGTGAGCTTCGGCAATACCAGCAGCAACATCAGCTAATGTAGAGGATGATAAACAATGTCCAGGATGGAGATACGAAACGGCTGAGGTGACACGGGACGGTATTGTGAAACATAAACAATAATGCTTTTCAATAGCTTTGGGCAGGTTTATCAGCAAATAGACTTTTGGACTGCATTCTTTTCATCGGTTTAATTTACCGAAAATGAGCGTTTCCTGTCCTGGGATGGTCGAACGATACCGATGTCTATCTGCTACATATGTGTGTTCTACGAAGCAGCAGAGTCCCAAATGGCGCAGGCAAAATCGATTTAACAAATAATAATGAGCTAGGGCTAGGTATGAGTAAATGAATGTATTGGAGAAAAAAAACAGAGATTGGGAGCTAGTTCATGTGATGTGCTTATAAAACAAGAATAGAACACAAATTATCAAATGACAATTATTAATTGATAAGATAATAAAACATAGAATTTTACAGGAGAGTGTTTCCTTAGTAAACAGTCCTCTATAGTTGCACTAGTGGCTTTTTACGGTGGTTTTGCTAGAAATCATTGCAAGAAAAATTCAATGCAACCTTACTCCTTTGATAATGTACCGGGGGAACTTCTATTGCATTGTTAGTCAGCAGTTTCAGGCAAATTATTTGGTCTGTGGCGCATAAATACAGATATTTGAACAGTATTGTAAATGAGATTACACAAGATGGTACATTATTAGCGTTTTCATGTGGGTCCATAATATACACGTCGGCAGCGAGCCGGATTACATGGGAATCGAATGGAGGGTCCATAATAGGAAACGTCAATTTTTTATACATTCCTATTATGAACCCCGGGAGAGTACATAATATGCCTTCGGACAACAGTTCTCCAAATTTCTATTTCGCTGGAAAAATCGAATGCTTTTTTTTGTTTCGTAGGCGTACTATGAAGTAAAGACATCGAACTTGTAAGACTTCACAGAACGTACATCAATCTGAGATATCATTGCGGAAAAGTGTCGAGAATGAATTTCAGGGTCCATAACTAGCAATGAAACTCTATTTATCAGTACCGTTAATTCACAGCTTGTCCAAAAAATAAATAAATAGTTTGATTTAAATTTAAGCTCTTTTGCACCTATAGTAGCACTACTAAGACAAACTATTTATTTTTATTAAACTAAATAAAGGAAGAATTTAGAACTTTTTCATATCAATCGAATGCTTTTGATTAAAAAATGAAATATATAGAAAAACATTGTAAAACTACGGATAAAAAAAAAACAACTAAGTAAACTTTAACACTTTACTTAACTTTTTCAAAAGAAAAAAATTCAATACTGAAAATACCTGGTAAGGCGAGAAAATACCTTTAAACTCTAATATATTGCTTATCTTGACAGATAGGCCTTTTTCGTCTGTGACTTACTAGACTTCTTCAGTGTCGAGTGCTTAAATTCTTCAGATTGTTGAATTTTTTACTTTTAAACTGGAGCCTTCGCAGCATCTTGTTTTAATTACGCGATGAAAAGTGCATTTAGTTAAGTTTTCAATAATTGCAGAAATATTTTTGTTTGTATACACAGTTTGAAAACAACTAAACCATGCCATGTTAAAAGATTTGAAATCGGTTGAGTATTCAATAATGAGTTGTGCTCTAACCAAGATGATTTTTTTCAGTAAAATAAGCAAAAAAAATGGCACGGTAAATGACTGGGCATGGCGTACTATTGGTACCTCGCGTACCTGAAGGAATAAAATAGACCTCTCTGTGCGGTCCTTAGCCTCTTGCCCAGCAACTCCTATCCCTACCTCCTCGTTGTACTGGCTAGGGTACGTGTAACCTTAGGGAAGATCGGATCGGGGTCAGCATACGACCAAAGATGGGAGCTTCGGTCGTATGATTACAGGCAGGGGGGTGGGGGTTTGCTTTTGCTTTTGCTTCTGCAAACCTGGAGCGTCTGTACTCCATGTTAGGAGCGGCTCACAACAGCGTCGGTTCCCCATGTCAGGGGCGGCTGGTCAACGTTGGAGCGCCAGAGAAGGACTCTACGCTAAACTGCGCACTATGGTCCTCCGAGCATTTAGGGGAAATGGTCCTCCGGAAATCTAGGGGGTTGGTGTCAGACCCTGCAAGCCAACCGTAAAAATACACCAGCACAGTAACGTCAACGAGAGAACATGGACCAGAACAATCGGC
This sequence comes from Aedes aegypti, assembly GCF_002204515.2. Taxonomy (NCBI): domain Eukaryota; kingdom Metazoa; phylum Arthropoda; class Insecta; order Diptera; family Culicidae; genus Aedes; species Aedes aegypti. The sequence continues at coordinate 247,123,928 of NC_035109.1, forward strand.
AAAGACCACAGCGACGAAAATGGACTAGCGATTGGGAACTCGGTACGAGGAACTGTAAATCTCTCAACTTCATCGGAAGCACCCGCATACTCGCCGACGTGAAAAGGACCGCGGATTCGGCATCGTAGCGTTGCAGGAAGCCTGTTGGAAGGGATCAATGTGACAAAAGTTTAGAGGTAATCAAATCATCTACCAGAACTGCGGCAACACATACGAGCTGGGAACAGCTTTTATAGTGATAGGTGATATGCATTGGCGCGTGATCGAGTGGTGGCCGATCAATGAGAGAATGTGCTAGTTGTGCAAGTTGAGGCTCAAAGACCGGTTCTTCAACTTCAGCATAATAAACATGCACACTCCGGAAGCACTGATGATGACAAAGACGCTTTTTACGCGCAGATCTAACGCGAGTACGACAGCTGAACAAGTCACGACGTCAAAATCATCATAGGAAATCGAAACGCTCAGGTTGGCCACGAGGGAGAGTTCAGACCGACTATTGGGAAATTCAGCGTCCACCGGCTGACAAACGAAAACGTCCTACAACTAATTGATTTCGCTTCCTCCAAGAATATGGCCAATAACAAAAAAATAAACCATTGAGGAAATGTTTAAATTTTAATCAGAGAATCTTGATAGGAAATAAATATTTAGGATTAAATTCCATGATGGAGGCTTTTTATAATATTTTTTTTTTCTAAGAACAACTTTCAGTATTTTTCAAAATCTTAAATAAATGTTGATTATAAAATGAGAATCTTGAAATTATTCTGAACTCATTGGCCATTTTCGAGTTATTTCATTTTATCATATCTATATAAACAAAAATGTTTTGTGTTTGTATGTCATGAAATATCTTGAGAACAGGCTATTGAATTTTGAAAACTCTTCCAAAATTATGCTTCTAAAGTGTTCCGACGTATTGATGTATATAAAAAGCATCGTATGTTTAACGGGAAAGTAAAAAAAAACTTGTGTGAACAAAACTCATATTTGGGACGTTTCATGGTGGTATTCAACAGCCTACTTGATTGTAAGACAAAGTTTGCTAATACTCATAGGTTTTCTTTTTAATTTTTTTTTCTTTAGTCAAAATGATCGATTTATCTATTAAAAACATTTATTCTACCACACCGAAAACATGTGCAAAATTTACTGCAAATCGAAGATGGTCGAGTTATGGAATTGACTGATTTGAAATGGAATTTGTTTTCAGTTTCAATTGCTGTATGGGAAAATTCGCGTAATGTTGAACGGCTAAAAACCTCGCCTATTAAACAGTTAAACAGTCCTTGTATTTATTCTTTATGGCGTAAAAAAGTTAATGATAGTCGAACAATAGACGAAACACATGCCCTCAATCATTAATAAAGAATTATAATTCAATGTATTATTTCTACGAAGTTAAAAAACAATGTCTAGTACGAATATTAGATTGTAAATCTTACGTTACATGAATAAAGTATACATAAATAAATAAATGAAATAAATATGTAATTGACTCTCAACACAATAATCAATGATTCCATTCGATGCGTACAATGTTGTTTAATGAAAGACATGTTTCAAAAAATTAGAAATACTGTCATACTGTTAAAAGCTACATCTCTGCGATACTATGTGTTGAACACAGCAAGCAAAATGCAATTGACAACATGCAGCGTAAGAGAAGAACTAGCTTTAAGTTAAAATTCTCGTTAATAAAGAAATAATAATAATAACATGCAGCGTGAGCGGGCAAGCGTTGCTCGATATCGTAACTATCTTATGAGGAATTAGATTGTATCTATTGTACTGATTTACGATCGAACCATTCGGCTGGCTTTCAATGCATTATCGGCACTTACTTGCACATTGTACGGCAGTGTATCGAACGTTCACTCGTTGTTTTGCAATAGGGTAAACGCTCCCTTAGTGGAAGTAGCTCCAACAGTGAAGGTAGTGTGTTTTGCCCTGTTGCGCACTAATAGATGACAATGTAATATTTTTCTTTGATGTACGATAGGAAAATGATACAAACATTCGAGTGATATCCATGAAATTTTATCGTAAAGCTATTCAAAACAATTATTTTTTTTAAACAAAAATTTTTTTTAAACAAATTGCTTCTTTGCATTTATGGGGGCACATCAGTTTCCATAGTGAAGTGTCCCATAAAAAATCAATGGAATGCGCCATCAAAGGAACCAACCCAAAAACATACCTCCATTTGAAAAACAGTGTTCCTATTTTTGGTGCTGGGTTTTTTTGCAAGGAAATTTCAATGAATTCCATACATTCGAATAATAGAAGGGTTTGGAATCTACCGACTTATAGTTCAAATCAGATAGTTCATGATATTATCACCATACTTTAGCTTAGGTGCACCATATTTTCCCAAGGCTACACGCTGATTTTACTCAGGCATAATGTGCCAATAGCGAATTCTTTAATTCTAAGATTAGGGTAAACTATAAGCTGAATTTATACGTTAGCAATGAAAGAATCTACTGTTTTGAAGCGAGTAAATTAGCTGACCTGCATTGTAAGGAAAATAAAGTCAGTCAGGCAAAGATCTTTTCTTGAGTGCTTCTCTAGTTGTTTGAAGTTTGAAACCTACTAAGTACTTAGTGCTTACGGAAGGGTTTTTAAAACTACTTACGTTTTCCTTTTCCACTTTCAAAAGGAAAAGTCCTCCAAATGTCCACCTGCATGTTTGATCAATGCCTTGTAATATGTAAAGGGCATGCCCTGCTTGTGCGATAAAATAACGCTCTTTATAATTAGAAGAACGCTTCATATGAACTCTGGCAGAAATTTTATCCGATATAAATAGGTACAGTTTTGTCTTAACATCCAAACATAGCTCATATAACGAACACTCGACCTTTAATAGGGATTTTTCAGATTTTGAATGTAATTTGAAGTAATTTGAATGATTGTTTTTTTTTTTTCATACTAAGCTAAGGCGCAAGTCTATTGGCTCATATGTTTTTTTCTTTTAGTTCTATATAGTTTTGTTTGTCCATGTCACCTGTTCTTTGAACTGCTTTCACGAACTATTTATATTCATGGATTGAGAAGCTTTAATTAAAATTCCTAGTAATGAATGGTTTGAAAACATTTGTACAACCCGTACTAAGCAACGACATAAAACCACAATTGCTCATTGAGTGAATGTTTGAAAACGCCATTTAATCCGACAAAGTTTCATTTCTATTGTATCATTATGCTCTGATATCGCATTGTATGACCATGGTTGCCACGAAGCACTCAGAATCGTAGCTTGAAAACACTATTGACACATTTTCTCGCATCACAAGTTGGTGCAACTTTCCCACTGCAATTTGTGTCGAGTGTCATAATGATACCGAAGTCAAACAAACGCGATGATGATGGTTGGAACTTTCATATCTCTTTAGTTGTAGCTTGGCGTAGTGGCCTACTCAGTAAGATGAATGGAAAACGAGAGTTGGAAAGGATAAATATCTGGGGAATATAAGAATGTTTGTCAGCTTTTTATTCCATGCCATTTTTCCTCTTATATTTTTAATAGATTCTTGATAGGACCGTGTTTGCTGTCGCTGGAACACATGCTGTCTTCAATCTTCTAAAGAGGAAATTGTGCGCGAATGGTACTCAACTGGAACAACTGGTGTTTCTCAGTTGAGATCACTTTAAGCACTTCCTCGGAGGATTATTTTTACGATGGTTTTTTCCACTAGAAACCAAGAAACCTGATACATAGATTTATATTTCGTTGTTCATGAGCTTATCGCGGTATAGCAAATTCAACTGCTATAACATCAAATTGGCACTCTGTCTGCAGACTTTCAATATTTTTTTTTTGTATAATTTTGTTATTTTTTCAAAAGTAATGGAAATCTTTAACAAATTGGATGAATATTACCAACCGTAGAGTACAAAGACAAAAAACTGAAGCAATCTCGTATTCTAAGAGTGAAATGATATTTCAAATAAAAAAAAGACAATTTACACAATTTCATTGAGTGACTTTAATTTTTTATAGAATTTTTTACTCCACTCAAAAAATCAATCAAAGGGAAAAAAAATCAAAACTTTAATAAGGCAACTGATAAAATTGAGATTAATTAACCGTTTAAGCAACATGAATTTAAAAAATGGATCATTCGTATTACGCCAAATAAAAACAAATATAAAAAATATTCCCAATAGTCTAAATAGTTTGAATGTATAATATCTGAAATATTAAAAAATCAATGACTTCATCATATACGTGTTTTTATCACAAATATCCAGTAAGGAAGAGAATCTTACATTATCTTAAGGTGCATGACTGCTGCTACTAAAAATTTCTTTCCAGATTGATTTGAACAGATTGATAAATAAATTAAAACATATTTATACAATTTTATTGTTTTGCGTATAAAACCACCATTTTGAAGAAGTTTTAGCTTATCACTTCAATATTATCATTCAGTTATTTGTAGATTATAAGTTGAATAGATAGAAGTAGTAAGTAAAAAGTAATCAAGGCAATAGTTACATAAAACATCAATCTAGCTAACAAAATCATGAGTTCAGTATGCAAAACATATGAAATATACCATGCCCACACAGTTACGGATCACCCACAGTGACGGACCACTTTGGCGTTCAACATTGTATAGCTCGCTCAAAACATAAACGTTGACGTAAAATATATTTTTCCCATGTTATACTATTTGTCTTCTAGCATCTGTAAAGTTAAGCACAACATTCAACCGCTTAATAACGGTGTATTTGACAAATGTTTAGTTGGTACCACACAGCTATCATTATATGGTCGTTTTCTGTAAGAAGTGCCGTCAGCATTCATAAGCTCCCACAAGTGGTAAAATTCATATGTTATAGCATAAAACATGCTCGTTCGCTTCGATTTAGTGTGAATTTATCTTAAGAAAACAGTTTTCTTGATTGTTGATTCTAAACACCGAATATTAGCACTTCTAACTAGTGATCCATAATATGGACCAGGAAATGATTGTTTACCACGGTTATGGATCACTACCAAAGAATGTAGATTTCTACCATTTTAAGCATTGGATTCGAAATTTTCAGACAATATCACTAAGGATAAAACTAATACTACATCAAGGTTGGTAAATTTCATTTTTAGCAGACAAAAATGGGTGGAAAACTTGGTGTGGAGCGAAAACAGTTCATGCCTCAGTTATTACAATGCAGTATAACACAAAAGAGGACATTTTACCCTTGTTTCCAGCTCTAACAATGCTATTTTTTGCAGTAATATGTGACACATGTTTAACTTCCACCAAATCATGCAATACAGATGCATTGAGTTTAAAATCTCTTGATTTTGCGCACTGATCTGTAATACGTCACAATTTGATCCATAATATGAAAATTGATCCATAATATGGTTTTCAGAAACCGATGCAATTTTTATTTTTTATGTAATCCTATGTAAATATTACTTTCAAAACAGTTCACTAACCGAAATTCCAATTTGAAACAATTCAATTCGTGCTTTTCAATTACAATTTTACGTTTTCTTATGAGCACTTCCACAGTTATTAACTGAGAGCTTTCTTTTCCGATTGACCATTTTTGTATATCGTGTGGCAGGTACGAAGATACTCTATGCCCTGGGAATCGAGAAAATTTCCTTTACGAAAAGATCTTCGACCAGCGGGATTCGAACCCACGACCCTCAGCATGGTCATGCTGAATAGCTGCGCGTTTACCGCTACGGCTATCTGGGCCCCGTCTGTGGGGTCATGGTATAAGCAAATCATTAGAAATTGCATTTCTGCATTAAAAAAATATTTTATAGATTTTTTGAATTGGTTTTTTATCTAAAATGTTACTTCTGAAAAAAGTGTCACCACAAGATTGTGGCCACAGGCCTTGATAACACACAATGCTCTGACGAAATGTTATTCACACAAAAGGCTTAATTTTCAATTTTTTCAGTGTTCTTGTACAAAACACTGAAAAATAGCATTTTTTCACATTTTTTGTCGAAAACCGATATTTTTCCATGACTGTTTCAACAAAAATATGATCTTAATCCAAAACAAGCAATTTGCTGAACATTCTGATAACCTACAAATAATCTTTTTTTTTTTGTGATATAACCGCGGTAGTGTTCGTGATGTTGTGTTTTGTACAAAAACATGTACCGAATCTTCACTCTTCGTGCTAAGCATCAACGCGGTGCTTCAAGGTCACGCGACATCATGGGGGATAACGAGTTTTGAATGTATTTTTTGCTTTTCAAAGCAATGCATTAATTTTTCAACATATCGTGTACCGAGCAAGAACATTGTTTAAATGCTGAGAAATTTATCTATTTGTTTTTATTGAACGTTCCATGTGTATTGGAGTCATTATTTTTCAATCGACCCAGTAAAAAAAAGATGGAGATCAACGCATCCCGTTGTTTGGATCTCCAAATTTGTGCCTAAATTCGAGATATGGCATCGTTTTATCTTTATCTTCCATGGAAGATATGAGACTCTGGAATAGAATCCTATTTTTTTTGTAAATTTGGCATCTGGAACCATTTTCAGAAGGAACTGGTACACACTATATTTAGAATTTCAAACGCTTTGAACTATGGTATTGAAAATACTCAATTTTTATGATTTTACAAGGGATCTATTAGAAGTAGTTAGCACCAGCCTGGCACCACACCAACCTACCATCAACATAGTACACTCTAGTATCAACTTGCACTGGCATCGACGATCTTAGAACCGGTAAAAGGCGTGAGTTAGTTCTGAGTTCTGTTAAGTATTTTCAAGACTCAGTTCTACACCATAATTTCTTAACTAATTCCAAATAAAAGTTTCTATAATTTGCTGCAAAAATCAGTCCATGCAATCTATATGTAGTTTATCCAAGGATTCCTCCAAGAGCCTGTAGGAATACCACTGAGTATTTTTACAGAGATTCTTTCTGTGTTTTTTCCCAAAAATCTTATCTGGTTTGCTTAAAAAAAATATATATATATATATATATTTTTACGGCTTCACGAAATCCTGCTGTGATCTCTTGCGTGATACCTGGCAAAGAATCTCTACAGGGCTATCCAGAGAATTTACTAGAGATTACTTTATGTTTTATTCATGGGCAAATTCTTCCAACTAACTTATTCCCTTAAAGTCCTGCAATGATTTTTCATGAACTCTTACAAGATAAGGGGAGACTGGGTAGACATGTTCTTCGAGGGGACTTAATCCCACCATATTTTCTAGAAATTTAAACAGGGAGTGAGCTTGTTAAATGCCAAGCAGTGGTTCGTTTTTTTATTTGCTCACTGAAAGAGACGTGATATTTTTTCCTCCCCCTTTCAAGGAGAAGATTTAAATATGACGTCAATCATTTTTAGGAATTTCTTGATCCCCCCTCCCCTCTCGCGCTTTCTCCATTCGCAGTCACACTATCATTGACCCCTTCCTTCCCTAAAGTATGGACGTCATTTTTGGATGACCCCTACTACAAATGTTTATAGTATCTCATGTAAAACATTGTAGAGATAGCTTTTTACATTTGAAATATGATGTGTAGCGAGCGTAAATCGCTATTTAATCGCAAATTCTACCAGCGCGATAAAAAATGTTCTACAAAATCGCACAAAACTTTTAATAAAAAAAAAACATACACATTCAATTTTCCCATATTTTGTGTAAAACTAGCGCAGCTTTCCAATGATCTTCTTCTTCTTGGCATTACGTCCTCACTGGGAAAGAACTTATTTCTCAGCTTCGTGTTCTTATGAATACTTACACCGTTATTAACTGAGAGCTTTCTTTGAAAAGGTGGTACGATGATACTCTATGCCCAGGGAAGTCAAGGAAATTTCCATTACGAAAAGATCCTGGACCGGCCGGGCATCAAACCCAGACACCTTCACCATGGCTTTGCTCTGTAGCCGCGGACCTTAACCACTCGGCTAAGGAAGGCCCTAATATATGTCTTCTAATATAAGTTTAAACCACATTAATAATTCATGTGGTTCTTTGGACGACGTGGTTATTTCCATGAACCTGAGTAAAAAATTTGATGGACCTCAATTTGATCCATTCAAATAATCGGTGGAAAACGAGGTGCCTCAAAAATAACGCCGTCCTGCTCTCCGATTGTTTCAAGGCAGATTTTGCGCTCCTTCAATGAAAATTGAAAGCCGAACCCGAGCTGCATATGTAAACTGAAAACTAAACACAATATGCCATTCATTAGAGAGTAATACCTAAACACCGCTTGATGATGGGCATCATCAGCAGGCTTTAGACGCCGCCGCCGCCGCCACAAGGGGAAAGTCGTAAAAGTACAGTTTTGCCCCAGCTTCAGTCATTCAGCGCCGCGCCGCTTACTTCGGGCACTTGTGTTGGAGCTTCGCAATTATAATGCCTATACGCTACGACCGATGACGACAACCCACGAAGATGCACACAATGTATGAGTAAGCGCACGAATGGCGTTGAAGAGAAATACCTACTTTCGAAGCTCTTAGTCCAAAGTGTAAACTGTTTTGTTTCGCGCTAAAGATTTGACATTGTTCCGGAAATGGGTGCAAGCGGCGGCGTGCAAAAATGGCTCGAGGGTAACTGCCGCACAACGGGACCAGTTAAGATATATACGGCTTTTTTGGCCTTTTTTGTTCTTCAATCATAAACAGCATGTTCTACAAACTTTTTTATATTTTCAGAATACATACTTCATACTACAATTTCTCCTTGAAAACAAAAAAAAAGTGTCTTCAGTAAAGTCGTTTTGAAATTGAGTTTTCTAAAAACGTAAACTAGAAAAAAATGACGGACTTTTTTGTGGTTTAACTTGAAATAATTTGGTACAAGGACGTAACATACCCCTTTGAGGTTTGGATCGTCTTCTTCCCTTAAACGGTCCCATTGTGCGACGTTGAGATACGGAGTTCTCCACTGTCCTAATACAATAAGCTCTTTAGCCTATTTTCTGCAACCGTGCGAATGCGATTGCTTTAATAGCATAAGCACATCTTGTTGTTTTAACGAGCGTTGGGTAGTTTTGTTTTGTTTTGGAAGTATCCACCATCGTCATCGGCTGAAACCATGTTTGTATGTAGCACAGTCAATATGTAGCAGCAACCAAGGAGGGAATTGGACACTGGACGTGAGTGTCGAGTCCGAGTGCACCGAAATTAGGTAATTTGCGGCAAAAGTGAAAGCCCGTTAGTATTTAAGCCACATCGAAAATGCGCGAAAAACCGACACTTGGCGACTTCAGCAGACGAAGCGATCCCCTCCTGATTTGGTCAGTTGGTCACCACGGCGTAGATGTCGGCTTAGTTGCTGCAGCAAGATTATGTCACGCAGCTTTAACGGCAATCCGGTGTCGGAAGTATTGACGCGATGCAATCGAGGGCACTTGAGATACAGAAATGGGGGCTCAAAGCAGGTATCATAGCTTTCTCGGTATCGGACGGAAATAAGGTTAAACTGGAGAGGGTTGGTTTTCGAGTAGCGCCGACGCTTATCTACGACATGTTAGTGATAATATTGTATCATCGATCATTTGCTAATCGTTCAACAGTAACACCGTTTTCTTTTATCTTTTATTTCCAGGTTCGTAACATTTCGTTTCTTATGGACTATTGCTAATTCAATCTGATAATATTCTATGCAACTGTAAAGGTAAGACGTCGTTTTCGTTTCACATTCTAAAATCCCGAACAGAAGAACGTAATTTAAAAACATACAATATATTTTTATGTTATTAGTGTTGGATGATCTAAGTTATTATAACATCTAATACAAAAATAATCAATTTGTAATATACTTTGTAAGCAAAACCGTAATGTAGGTAAATCACCTTCATGTTTACCCTAAGGATAGCATTCTGGTAACATAAGGGTTTGCAGTATTAAGTCCTATTTGCTGATAACAGTTTTTGAACATTATCTTGTTGATAGTTTAAAGGCTTGGAGTCCAGCTGAGGTTATACTTTAAACAAGCAATTAAAACCACTTTGTAAATAAGAAGCCCCATTTTTTTCTACTTTAGTGGAGATAATTTAACACCACGACGATAATAAGGCTAGGTTTTCTGCATGACCAGATATCAGTAGTAATGGGAGTAAAAAAGTAAAATAATTATAATTTGTTCTCAAAAGATGATGATAATGACTTTTTAAAACATTTATTTGTATAACTCATTTATATTATCTTTTATAAAAAATGCATAAACTGTACCATTGATAACGGAAGATCCTCGTAAATGAGAATTGTTTGTGCGCATATAAAGCCAAAAAAACCAATCTAAACAAATCACACATCTCCATGTTTTTTTTAAGCACAAGGTCAAGTTTATCCATCAAACTTCAACTTCCAGCATAAACCTTCACAACCGCCAGTCTCTAATGTATGCCCCAGGGTGTCATACTTTGCACAACTTTGACATTAACTCATGGGAAAATCGTCGCGAGTATAAAACCCACGAAGTCGTATCTTATTGGACCACGCGTGCCGCCGTGTATTTTTATCCTACGAATGAGTAAAACCAGCTAGGTATCAAAATGATATACAAACACTTTTGTGCTGTTCCTCGGTGAACTTCCCATCGTATCGCTGCCAAGACAATAACATTTCCATCCCCATGCACTTGCTTGGTGCGACATTTGAGTCTATGTGGAAATTTTTAAGTTTTTTCTGTTTGTTGAACTTACATATATTGAAACCAAGGTTTTGGAATCATTTGAACAGCTAGAAAACAAACAATATACAATCACAGTTGCAGAAAAGTTAGTGGTTCATTTTATGTCATTGATGGATGAGTGATTCAATGAATAATCTTTAGCAGAGCTTTACCAAAAATTGGGGCCAAAATAGCTATTCTTGTGACCAGATTTGAAAAAAGTAACTTAAATTGAATTGAAAGATATCAACAGATTAACTGCTTACCTTTAAAAAAAATCAAAAAAAGCTTTAAATATTATGAAACTCTAAATTTCGCGTTTATTTTGTATCTTTCGGCAGATACGCATATTTCGACTACTACCTATGGTCTTCTTCAGTGTCATTTACCCGCATCCATTTAATTTCACTTCGTTTAAAATGCATTACCATGATGCAAAAATATCTGAATTTATTCACTACAGTTGTTAGTTTTTTCAAGTACTATTGTTAACCTAATTGAGATTTGTTTTATTATATTGCACACTGAATATTTTAAGACATTGTATTATTTAAAGCAGGCTATTGGGCAGACTGAATTAAGTTTTGAGTTTTTGCTCTCCTATGCTTAAACGATATCATTCCATATTCCAAAGTCTAAATCATGTTGAGATGATCATCCAATTACTTTCACAGCAACATTGCTTTTTTGCATAGTAGTCTGGATTACTTTGATCTATTCTGACCAAGGGAATAAATTTTCAACGCGGAGCGCTGTTTGGTTCTCAAGTTTTGAGCTCTTAAAAAATTTGAGATGTGGCTTCGTTGTATAATCACCTTATGATGATTAATAACAATGTTTCCTGACGTACAATCGAAATGTAGTCTTTGGCACAGTTGAACTTGAAAGGATTTCACATAAGAAGAGTTTGTTCACTTTTCCATTAAATATTATAAAGAAGAGGGCTGAACACAAAAGGTTGTAATTTTCCATAGTAATCTTCAAATGGCGTTTATACAATCAAATTTATTCAGAATAATTTCAAACTTTGGGAAATGCTATTTACCATAATAAAAATAATATGAGCATAAGGCAACCATAATCTGAAAATGTACATCAATCTACTGCCCAAACTTGTTGGCTTCTTCTTGATAAAAATTATCAGTGCACATACAAAAATGATCCGATGTAAAATTTTTACCTCCAATTTTTAGCAGAGGTATATATTTGTAATCTAAACATTAAAGTCAAACTTTATCATTGATTCTGTGCTAAAATCATATTGAAAAATGTATTTGCCTCTTCCTGCATCGCTAGCAAAGTGTTTTATAGAAGTCAAATATAATTCAATAACAATTTATATCGGAACTTTTTCAACAATCGATTGTAACACAAGATTCTCGCGTCAAAATCCCCCAAAGAAACGCTTCTTAAGCTGTTGAGTGAGGATTTTTTCGGGTATTGATCGACATCCCAAGACAGATGTGATCAGTAAGGGATTCGCATATTTTCATGCACGAACTAATCATGGGAAACTAATCTGGTATTCAAACAACTTTCAATTAGAAATGTCGAAACAATCAATTTATCAAGTTAAAGGCTGGTAGAAGATCTCTTTTTGAGGCTTGATCTCTATTTCAATGCAAGTCTCTATAACGTCTCTATATTTATGAGAAGTCTCTAAAGGCTTTATTTTTCAATCAAAAAGGTCTCTGAAGTTTCTCTAAAAGGTCTTGCTTGCAGTGAATCTGATGCAACATTCTGCAGGCTTCAGAGATTGTTACGAGAGTTTTCAACTAATTATTTAAGAATTTTATATGTGGTTTCTCGAGGAATAGAATTATCCTAGTGGTTTCTCCGGAGATTTCATCTGGAATACTTTCAGAGATCTCTATTTAAATTCTTCTAGAGATTCTACTATCGATTCTCACAGATATTTTTCCAGCGATTTTCCAAAGAATATCAAGAGAAATCTCTCCAGAATTTGCTTCAGGGTTTCAACGTTACTATCTCCAGTAATTTGCTCAGGAATTACTTTTTTTTCAAGCACTATCTGAGTACTTCCTTTAGTTATATTTTCACTAATCCTTTACCCGAATTTTCCAGTTTTTACATTAAGAGATATTTTAAAGATTCTACCAGATTTTTATTCCAAGAAAATCCGCATACATTAAATCCAGAGCTTTTGAAAAGAAACCATTCAATTATTTATATTTCATTTCATCTATGATAACTCAAAAAAAAAAAATCTCCCAAAAATCCTCGAGGGATTATTTGAGAAAAGCAATGAAGAACTTTTCAAAGAATTCCTTAAATTTGACCCTGTGTTTTACCATTGAGTTCCTTTAGATTCTTTTTTTTAAGAATTTCTCCAGAATTCTATTCAAGAATTACAACTGCAGCATTTTTCCAGAAAATCTTTCTACACATTTTTAAGGGATTCCGTCTAAAACATCAGACGGAGTCTTTCGGAGAATACTGCAGTATACCATCCAGGTTTTGTTTGATCCGTTTTTTTATCATCTAAACAATTTATCTTAAAACTTTTCTAAAATTTACTCAAGGGTCTACGAGTTTTTCTTATTCATAATGGGTGTTCTCAGAAGTTACTTTCAAATTTTCATAAGAAATACCTCACGAATTGCTTTTGAATATTTTCACAAATTTATGGAAAGAGTTCTGTTTGATCTTTCGACCTTGACGCTTGCTTCTTCGGAGGCGGGTGATAAGGGCAGGATCAAACGTGTTGCGCGCCGCTCGTGTGGCACGGTGGAATAGTGTCGCGGGTCGCGGAACGCGTTATTAGTGCTTGGTCCTTTGATCTGGTCGTTTGCTCCAATGGGGGCGAGTGACGCACACTTGATCGGCGTTCAATGCGTTTATCGAGTAAAATCGCGAATCCGGTTAGGCGCATTCATTTCAAATTATATATTTATCGTTTACCAAAACGAATTTCTCCCCCATATCAAAACTCCCAGTGTTTACTTGTGGAAGTGCAGAGGACTCCTCGGCTTCCATAAAGCAAGTAACACGTCAACATTTCCCTCCCATCCCCAAATTGACGTTCCCTCCCATCCCCGGAAGCAGCCGGCGCCGTTACTGTTTATTATAATAATGAGAGCACCAGTACTCACACATTGAGGATGCTACTGATCCCGAGTAGTGTCTGTTGGTTCCCTGTGTAAGTACAGCTGTAGGAGTAGCATCTGCGGGCGGTCAATCATGCTCATGCTCATGCTCATTTTCACGAATTTCTGAAAAATTTCATTCACATTTCCATGAAGAAATGCCTGAAAAAATTGCTGGATGAAAACTTGGACAAATCCTGAGAGGCTGTTTTGAGAAATTTTAAAGAATCAAAAAAATAAGGAATGAAGAAAGAAATCCCTGAAAAATTCTCAGAGATATCCTTAGAAACATTCCTAGTGAAAATCTTTAACAAATTCTGAAATCCCTGAAGGCAGCTTTGGAGAAATTTCTGGTTGAATTTTGGAAGAAGTTCTAAATGGAAGTCTAGGAAGATGTCCTAGAAAAATCGATAGAAAAATCTTCGGATAAAATCCTGGAGGGCTTAGGACTGTCTTGGAAAATATCTGAAAGAATCTTTAAAGAAATTCCTGATGATCACTGAGTTAATTTCTGTGATTATATATTTTATTCATTTTTTGGACTCTATTTTCTCTCATTTTTCAGGGAAAAGGTCTTTGAAGTTCCTTTTTTCAAGACACCCAGTCGCTACTAGCCCTGCAATTTAGAAAGTTCCAACGTTTTCGAATGAAATACAACTAATTCATTATATATCAAAAATACAACATATTTATAAATGTTGACTGAGCTGCTCGATAATCCATTCCGCATGGTTTTAAATTAATTAACACAGGCTGATACAAATATTTATTTTCTTTTATGTCATAAGACAATTCATTCTTTTAGATTCATTACTTATTTGACAGCAGATAGGTTTTTTAAAATAAAATATAAATACAGGTGGAATAATGATCCAGAGGACAATAGAAAAATGTTTGAAAACTATCGTTAAAAATAATAATTCGAAAAAACAGCTTTTTTTTTATCTTTATTTATTTTCACCCAACGCCCCCCACCCCTCCTACCTTCCAAGTGGCCTCGGATATAAAAAAAATATTTGTGTCAGCCTTATTACGCGTACTAAAAAAGAATAAATTATGAGTGAAATTATTTTAAAACTATATGTGTTCTATGAGATTAGAACCTACGACTCTTGTATGCTTGTAACCTTTTTAATAATTGAGTCAACAAGACAAGTGGCTCGGTAGCTTAGTGTATAAAGCACCCGTCTAGTATACAAGAGTCGTAGGTTCAAATCCCACATGAGCAAGTGGATTTTTTTTTCATAATTTCACTCATAATTTATCCATATTTACCTCGCGTAATGAGTTATTTAATTTAACATCTAAGTGTTATACAGGTCGTACTCGATTATTCATTTTTATTAACCGGGGCATCGATTATCCGTGGTTCTGTTTTTCGGTTAAAATGAATAATTTAAAAATAAATAAATAATTTGTTTGTTTAGAAGCAAATGTGAGGCAAATTATTTTGGAACATTTGCATGATTCAATGAAGTGATTAGACGAAATTGAAATAACTTGGGTTTTATTCTTCTAGGCATAAGCGTCCCCACTGGGACAGAGCCTGCTACTCAGCTTAGTGTTCTCATGAGCACTTCCACAGTTATTAACTGAGAGCTTTCTTTGCCAAACTTGCCATTTTCGCATTCGTATATAGTGTGGCAGGTACGATGATACTCTATGTCCAGGGAAGTCAAGGAAATTTCCATTACGAAAAGATCCTGGACCGACCGGGAATCGAACCCAGACACCTTTAGCAGGGATTTGCTTTGTAGCCGCGGACTCGAACCACTCGGCTAAGGAAGGCCTTACCGAACTATATAGTTTACTAATGATATTTACCTTCGAAAGAAATAAGTTCAATCAAAACTTATTCTGAACATTGACAAGTTCACGAATTATTCTTTCGAAAAGCAAACTAGATTTATACCAAAAGTGATCTTTCGAGTTCACTGCTTTAGTACAATTTGATCTATCGGTTGCTTGGGATTTATATCTATAGGGTGCCGGTGCCATTAGTGGACTACCTAAGCTATAAAAAATCATAACAAAATAACGAAAAGCCTTAGCAGAGATCTTTTGGCGTCAACAGAAAGATTTCAACCTCTACTATATGGGAAAATTATAAAAAGGGTGATAAAACTACTTTTTTAACATAAAATCGCTTGAGCCACTATTGGTACACGTGTTCCAGTAGTTGCGCTAGTGCTCCAGTAGTAGACGTTTGGGAATTATACAAGGAATTTTAAACAAAAAGGCAAATTTTTACACAGGTTTAACATTTTTTCCTTCGAACAGCAACTAATATCTTTCGAATGAAGCATTAAGAACATCTCTGGGACTTTTCTTCAGTTTTATACATCCATTTTAAAAACTGCTTCCATCCGTTGATCCACTACTGGAACACGACGGCAACTATTGATGCAAGGGAGCAAATTTTTTGCGTAAACTTAATTATTTATATGACTTTTTGATGAAATAAAAAGCTGAAATTTGGCAAATCGACTAAACTAGAGGCGATCTATCCACCAAAAATAGCACATGTCGTTTTAATCGAAAAATGTACGTTTTATTCCATAGTCCAATCTACTGGTACATTACAACCATTGGTACCGGCACCCTAGCGGCCCAGATAGCCGTAACGGTAAACGCGTCGCTACACAGGGAAACATTAAATGTAATATCACGTCGAATTAGTTGCACAAAAGCATTGCATCATCATTTGATCATCTGAGAAAGATACGGATCGAATAACAAGATATCATCTTAGAGCTCTTTGATCGATCTAAAGTCAATATCATTGGTTCATTTGATGCTAAACATTTTGAAAATATTCGCCAATTATCTCTTCAGGAATCCGCACACTGTAATCCGTCATCAATTTTGTACGTTCTCGACCGTCTTGTAGGGAACACAGTTTAAGTCTGGTATTGTATGACTTATTCAAACTTCTCTGTCATAGTTCATGTTTGAATTGGTCAGTTAATTAAAGGATCTGTTTTATATAGTACTCCTGAACACCTTCATAAGAATACGGTTCATTTGGGTCTTAAAATTTTTAATGACACGAAAGAGCATGTTACTGCGACTATTTTAGCAATTTTTCCAGCTTAAATAACGGCTACATCATGTTTAAACTTTAATTTAAAAATTGGGTCCTTAAATGAACCTTGACACTTTGGATCATGTTTGACGTTCGCTTAGTCGACAAAAACACCACAGGGGTTTTAGTTTTAACACTGGGGTTGTTCCTAACTGACATTTCGGAAGGGACACGGAAAACAAAATTCACCCAAAACTTGAGTTTAAGCCAAAGGGTGTGACAAAATTTAAAAAAAAAACATAAAAAATGTTTTTGGACTTGAACCAACAACAAACATTATAAAATTGAGTAAACATGTGTTTTTGACCTAAACTTCAGCGTTTGGCACTAAAATTGGGACCGGGCTTTAGGACCCTATTGTCTGAGATGCTTAAGCAGATTGGAACATCATTTGTGCCACCAAACAACTGTCAAGGTCTTTTGAAGCATCATATTGAAAGATGTATCACATTCCAATCCAAGTGCTCTTGGATTGAGGATCATATCTCTCTTCCATCGAAAGATGATCTGGGATTGCGATGAGATTGAAATGCCTACACATCATTTACGTCTCACTTGTGATGCAATATCCCCTCCCATTAACGTAATAGTTTTGCAAGAAATAGTGACATGTGATGTGAGTTGAATGTTGAAAAGTCGATGTATTGACAAACACTATTAAGTATTTATTTATAGTATTTATCGAGCAACGGACTCATGTTCCGTAACTGGTTGTTTGAGAACGTCGCGACCCATTGGAAGCCCACACAATAGAAACCTCAGCCAGCACAGTTGCTGGCTGGTGTAGTGTGCTATTTCAAAACCTAAAAAATAATGCGCTCTCGGGCTAGGCATTGGATATAAATAGAAAGCGTTGTGTTTGAATGGGCATGTAATTCTTCTGAAAGATGTGCACTATGCGAAAAAGGACCACGTGATTATTGAGCTGAAAACGAATTCAGGCTAACTTCTACGTCCACGAGTCCTCTCATGGCGTAGGGGTAACGTGCCCTAACTAGAGATCAGGGAGTTGTGAGTTCGATTCTCACTGAGAAGACGTGTAACATTTTCGCAAAACTTCACATCAATTTGTCCATCTAATCCAATTGCAAAATATATGTAATGTTTAGCTTTTAGGTAGTTGTTGAACTTCCACTCGGCTGGTTAGCCGTAAACCACGATTCCTAATTAAAAATAAGTACTATTAACTTTTATATTGTATATCCTTTTTAGTGATGCAGAAGCCTCAGAATTTGGAACAAGATAACAGGGGAAAGAGAATATTTATTATGTGGCTCTAACGATTAATGATGGAATTCATTTAACTCATGCCAATGCTGGAAAGGTTTAGTTACAAAATCACTTACCGTGTAAGAAACTGGAGTTCGAATTTAGTCACTAATGCTAATGCCACGGAACATACTCATGATACCGTTTTCTATCATTGGTCGTGATTAAACTTCACGAAACAGTTGTTTTTCGTATTTTTTCACGATACAAACAAACGGCAGGAGCTGCAACAACGTGCTTTAAAACATGAGCTTTATTATTGCCAGCATTATTCTACGATTTTCTGAATAATATTACGACATTTGTTGTAATATCGCATACTATATTCAACATTCACCGTTTGGACGGAATGACGCGCCTTATTGAATGTAATTTTTAAATTAACCATGGAAAAAAATTTACTTCAATCTCATGTGTGTTGAAATGTAATAAATCACGTATGGTGCAATAAAACATTAAAAAGCCTATTAATTAGTGATGACATGATGTTCACATATATACGTTACAGAAAAGTCCGTCGGGTCAAATTGTTTTTTTTTTTTGCTGTGTATTAAGCAAGATCAAGCTGAGCTTCGTGAGTTCAAATCCCGCCGGTCGAGGATCTTATAGGAAATTTTTACGACCTTCTCGGAAAATTTCGTAACGGCCGCACGATAAAAATATGCAAAAATTGTCAATTGACAAAGAAAGCTCTGTTAATAACTGTGGAGAGCTGAGAGCAGGCTCTGTCCCATTTGGGAAGTAACGCCAGGAAAAAGAAAAATAACAAGAAGCCCATGGTAATAGTGTTAATCATCACTTTGGCACCTTCATAAATGTTTCTGTCATGGAAAATTTTTGGTAAGCGCAAAACAACAACAGCGTTGGTGAAAACTGAAACCATCAAGCTTTCTTCATGCCTGTGGCTACCGGTCGATGATGGCCAATGCCCCTTTGGCTATTTTATTGCAGGCAGCAAAAGCAGCGGCAAAAATCACGCTAACGAAAAACTTTTACCTATAATTGCTTCACGAGAGCAAAGATGTATTTATCAATACCATCGATGACCGTGTACGTACCGCATCAAAAAGTGAATAGCGTCCAGTGTTCGTCAACGGATATATCTAGGTTAAGCTGGCTCACAACCTGGAGATTGCCTTCGAGGCAGTTTGCTTAGACCCGAAAAAAAAGAGCATAGTTTTGTAAGCTCGATACAATCAACAGGAAACAAAGCGAAGTTCCCGGTTTAGTTCGAGCTAAACAGCTCCGATTGACTGAAAAAAGTGTAAAATCGCATTGAAGAGCACTCACTCCTAAGACGGTTAGCACTTTCCCAATAATCGACATGTGGCTGTGGCCAAGGCAGGCAATGAGTAAACACAATCAGAATTTTCAAAACATACCCATGGCTACACAATCCATACACAAACACTCTTGAGCATGCCTCTTTTGAGTGGTGGCAGTCAGTAATAATCAGATTTGAACACTACTGCCTGGCTGTCCGCAATGTCTGCATGAGGGTGGCCCAGAATAATCAAATTGTAAAAATCATAAGCTACACCTCTAAAACGTTTTCATTTAGAATCCCAGAAGCTACTGTGAAAATTTGAGCAGAATCCGTCAAATCTAAGAGGGAGTTTGAAGTTTCTATTGAGAAAACCGAGCAAATATATGGCAAAAACGGTGTTTATTACATTTACAACCATAGATGGCACGATGGTTGTAAATTTTCTTTTTTTCATTAATTTTAAGATTCTCCAAACAATAGTGAAACGACTACAGCAAATCAAAAGTGTTTTGTTAATAGTTGGAAATATAATTAGAACCGTTTTCCCATATATTAGGTCGAATTTCTTCAAACGTTAAGCTCATTTAGCCCCTACATTAGAGTTGACGGATTTTGCTCAAATTTTCACAGTAGCTTTTGGGATCCAAATGAAAATAATCGGCGTATGTAACTCGAAATTTTCACAAGTTACATTTCCCATATAAAAAATGGGGCACCATAGTCTCCATGCATTTGAGTCATCGCCGGCAGTCCACCGACTTGGTTGAGAAAGCGGAGTTTTTTCAAGGGTGCACAGCTGTTTTGAGAATTTCAACAGCCAGCCCCGTCGTCATTCGCTGTGGATTCCGATCTGCATATGAAGGAGTACAATGACGGCCAATGTGGTAAGCTAAGCCGAAACTGTATGGAATGTATTGTGTAGGGCGAGGTGTGTCTACACGGTTTCAGAAATGGAGAGACAGAGGATATAAAAAATGGAACAAGTAAAAGGCAATAACTCACCATCCATGACTTGAGTTAAGTATGTGCTTCACTGCGGAAGGTATGCAGAAATATTTTATAGATCATTGCATTGTTAATGGTTGTTGTTGCTACAATCGATGAACAGCTCAAGAACTGCTTAGGCAATAAGTTCTTAGCTTTCGAGGGGAGTACAAGTACGTAATTGTTGAGCCGCGGAAACTAGGAGCTTCATGCCTAAAGGTTCGTTTACTGATTACTGTGGAGTATTTGAAATGTAGCCATGGTGAATGATTTGTTTCAATCAAAATCTTGTATATAAATCAATTTGAGCAAAAACGTACGATATGAAGAGTAAGAAATACGTGAGAGACTAAAAATGTTTAAGGAATTTAACGATAATTTGGAATGAAATCTTAAGTACCTACATCGTGAAGGCGCTGGTATCGCCAAGATCCCATGTAGATGGCAGTAATGAATATCGATATCTAAGGGACTATCGAGATAGGGAGAGATCGAGACAAAGAACATTTTTTTAATGAATACTAGATTTACCTTCGTCTTCTTGGTATTGACATCCTCACTCGGACAGAGCCTGCTTCTCAGCTTAGTGTTCTTATGAGCACTTCCACAGTTATTAACTGAGAGCTTTCTTTGCCAAAATTGCCATTCCGCATTCGTACAACGTATGGCAGGTACGATTATACTCTATGCCCTGGGAAGTCAAGGAAATTTCCATTACGAAAATATCCTGGACCGACCGGGATTCGAACCCAGACACCTTCAGTATGGCTTTGCTTTGTAGCCGCGGACTCTAAATCTACTTACCTTTTTTTAACGAATTCATGTATTTAAGGCTCAATCGTAGTCCAGTAACCTTTGATAATGGGCATATCGAAATACGGAGAGAACATTGGGAATGAAAATCATATCGAGATAAGAAGGATATCGAGATATGGAGAGTGAAAATGTATGCAGAATGAAGGGAAATCACCGACATAGGGAGAGATATCGTGATGTGGAGAGTTGACTGTACATATTTATAAAGAAAACAAAAGAAAAGTAGGCTTGAGCCTCGGATGGAGTATTGTACTTTTGATACCGCCCAAATTGCTTATTTTTTGACACATACGCGTATTTCGACTATCTGACACTGACACTAAAGATGGCTTCAAGTGGTAGTCGAAATACGCGTATCTGTCAAAAGATAAACAACTAGGACTACATTAAAAGGTACAATACTGAAATCTACTTTTGACAACCTCCTAACCCTAAGTGAAAGCAAAAATTCTAAAACCCTTGCCGATCAGCGAATACAACGTTTTCAAATATTTTTTTGCCAGTCTACTGGTACACATATCTAGTTTCTAGAAGTGGCCAGAGGAACTCGGGAATGTTTCTGTGGCCGGAGTTATCCCGGTGGATTACAAGGTCAAGTCGGGTAGCAAAGGATTATTTTTGGGACATGCCAAGCTATATTTATATATTTGCATTGACAATCATTTTAATTGCAGCGATATTCAACATTATTTATGAGATGTTATATTCAGATATGATATTCAACCTTATTAATGAAGAGTTTGGCACCATTTAAAATGAACCCGATGTGGCCACTCGAACATAATGCGCGGAGGAACTGGCTGAAGATTTATTGGATACTAAACCGTTTTAATTCTCTAAAAGTAGTGATCAAGCGAAATAGTTCACTAAAATGCGTTCCCATAACCTTGGCACAGATGTTTAGACACAAATTGACCACTTTATCGTAAATGTGATGAGACATTTGTAGGGTCAATCAAATTCTGGACACATGCTTTTCCAATATAATCATTTCTCAAAAGGGTTACGCTGATGCGTTTTTCGCAAAATTCCACGTTTTAGCCGATTACGGAAATTATCTGTGTCTTGTAATTTTCCGTCGTACAGGGGTACAGGGGCACAGTACCCTGTTAATACGCCCTGACTCAATTTCGTACCGGAATAACTCCGAACACAGGAACATTCCCAAGATCCTTTGGCTTTTATTAGAAACTTCCACGTACGAGTATACTGTCAAAAAATAGTTAAAATTTGTTAAGTATTCGCTGAACGTTGAGAGTTTGAGAATTTGAGAGAAATTGAGTTGATATCAGTTTTCAGCATATAATCCCATGATCTTACAGCTGGACTTATGAGACAATACATTTTGTTCGGTAAAATTATGCAAAAACACCAAGTCCCATTACAGATTTCCTCACTTTGTAACACTAACATGAACCGTGTTTTGGACATCTTCATATTTTTCTCGGGGACCTTCCTTAGCCAAGTGGTTCGAGTCCGCGGCTACAAAGCAAAGCCATGCTGAAGGTGTCTGGGTTTGAATTCTGGTGGGTCCAGGATTTTTCCATAATGGAAATTTCCTTGACTACCCTGGGCATAGTGTATCATCGTACCTGCCACACGATATACGAATGCGAAAAATGGCAACTTTGGCAAAGAAAGCTCTCAGTTAATAACCGTGGAAGTGCTCATAAGAACACTAAGCTGAGAAGCAGGTTCTATCCCAGTGAGGACGTTAATACCAAGAAGAAGAAGAAGATATTTTTTTTCGGAAAGCTATCGAAGTGGAAAGCAAATTGTGAAAGTTAATTCAGATTGAAAGGTATGTCATTCTCCTGAAATTTTTTGAATATGCGTATGAAAAACAAGTTTGCAAACTTGTCAGCCCATTTTCTTAATGTCTACTTTTTACTGATGGGGCTGACTTTCGATTCACGGCAAAATACGGGTTTACTGCGATTCTGCTCATATTCAACACTGATTGACGCAACATGATGTCGCTGAAAATTTCAACATATTTCAAACTTTAACCTCTAACATCTTGTTCTAGCATGGTTTCTCTGTGCTGTAAATCAAGCGAATATTGACTTGATTTCGCTTGACAATCCGAAGAGAAAACCAATAAAGAGGTTTCGTTTATTGCAAATATTCCATCATGACACTGAACACGAAAAAAAAACAGTGTAGAAGTGCTACACATACATTCAATCAAAATTATCTGTTGTTTTCAGCTCACAGCGCTTTCTACAGAAAACGTTTTGTTACAGACACATAAACGTAACGCTCCAATTAATTCTTTTGTACAACAAAACAGTGAAAAACTGTAGTGAGTGTGACAATCACGCATTGACTACCACTGCCTTTATGTTTCAGAAACATTCATGCGATACTGATAATGAAATTGTGACTGTGACTTTTTTTTGCTCAGCTATAAATGTATCATGGTTGTATTGATTAGTGTTGTAGACGTTAACCTGTATTTTCACATTGTGCACCGATTGGAATATTTTGTTTTATCCTTGAGGGCTGTCTATAACCACGAGAATTTTTTTTTAATTTTTAGACCCATCCTTCTTCTTCCCCTCGTATTTTTTTGTCTATACAAAAATGTGTCAATAATTATCTTTGAAAAGGCAAACCCCTCCCCCTCCCTCCCCCTTTTCTAACCACGTGGTTCATGGACAGCATTTTATGCGAGATCAGCACGAAGCAGAGAGTAGAAGTAAACATCAAAACACCAACCCTGGTGCCCCATTTGTGCCTCTTTTTTTTGTTGCTTCCAATGAACGCTCTCTTTTTTATTATAAAAACTATTTTCGGGATGCCTGCAGAAATTCGTGAAATGTTGATGAAATCTGTCATAGAAATTCATAGGGGAACTGTATGAACTTTCTATATCGCGTGTCAATAACTGGCCAATGTATCTGGTCAGCTGGTAAACTAATTTGGGCTTATTTTACGAGTGGCGTGAGATGAGAATTGTCAGTCTCGTATAGCGAAATGACAATATTCGACTCGAGTGATGTGACTCACCATGTAAATCAAATGTAGTGTCACTTCACCCGAGTCGAGTATTGACACCTCGCTATACGAGACCAACAATTCTCACCTCACGCCACTCGTAGAATAAACCCAATTAAACCAAGGCGTGTATTGTATTGTATACTCCATTTTGCGCATTGTGAATGAGAAAAAAGGATGCGTGTACTGCGTAGTTTAACGTTCCATGAAAAAAGAATGCTAAAGTTATGTATGATGACCGTTTTTGCGTAAAATTCATAAATGAATGTTTAAGGTCGCTTGCCCCTCCCTGACGGAAATCCTGGCTACGCCCATGTTTGGCGTAGTGGCAGGAACACATACCTCTCACGGATTCCATCCCCTTGATAGTCACTTAAGACGTTAAGGTTATAGGGACTTCCTTAGGAAAAAATCAATCTGTTGATTCTTAGATAAACTAACACATGGTTAAACATTTCGTTAATAAAGACAGAAAAAAGGCCTCGACCACTGCTATCAGCACTACGTTGGCGTTGTGTTTAAAAAGTCCTCTTCAAATAAATCAAGAATTTTCGACTTAGGTTTTCCTAAAACTTCCTCGAAAAATCATTCAGGAGTTCCTCATAGAATTTATTCTGGAATAATTTGGACTTTGTTTTTTATAAATTCCTATAAGGATTTGCGCGTTCTACGTTTCTGGTCCATATTAATATTTCTTATTTAATATTTCATTATGGTAACTCTGTTTCTTCTTAGTGTTGCATACTCACTTTAGATGAAGTGAAGATGAATCGAAGCCAAAGTTCAAATTTTCAAGAGCACGGATCTGGAGAACCAAACATCCGTTTAAGCTGAAAACTTGATCGATTGGTCACTAGCTGGTGGTGTATGTCACACGATAAATAAAGGCAAGTCTTTGGATAAGAAACTGTAAATATACGTATATATCACATAGTTGAGAAGCAAAAACGTAATACTAAGAATAAGACTTCAATAGATGCTGTGTAGGTCGTTCTTTAATTCCTGCTCGTCTAGGTACCTTAGGAGAGATTTCGCTACAATTGGATATTGGAGAAAATAATGAGAAAAAACAGTGCAAGAAAGACATACTACTGTTAAAAATGTCTAGAAACTCAAAATTCAGATTTTTATATTATTCTAAGCCAACGGTAGCAATTTTTATACGTACTGAATAGCGGAAACTTAATCCTGCGGTTTCAGATGTTCTGCAAGACATTTATTTTGAAATTTATTCGGTCCAATTTGAAACATATAAGAGTAAATTTCCTTGGAACACAAATGAAACATCGTCATTGTATAGAGGAAGGATGTTACTTTCTCGTACGAAAATCCGTTTTTTTTTTCATTATAAGCGGTGCGCTCGTTTTAAATTCTAAGATCACCATTACAAAGCTGAGAAACAACTGACTAAGAACAGCTTTAAGAACTTGCTGAGCAATGGTATTTTATTTTAGTTTTTCTGACAAAATTGAAGATGACGACTACATTCAAAACGGCTGCCTTTTTTTTAAGCTTCAAATGAGATACATCATTCTATCCAAATACATTGTTCCTCTATACAATAACACTAAGACATATCACGTGGAGAAATACTTATGATTTTTCAAATATTGGGCTTTTTCGCAAACTGTTTTGCTAGCTGGCTTACGAGGGGCCCACCAATTTAAGTAATAAAAAAGAACCCTCCTTTAGTTTAATCATTTACTAGTGAGAGACATGAAATTGTAATTCTAACGATATGAGCCGATAGCGATCTGGTTTCAGCGAAAATTACTAATAAGTATCTGTTTTCTTCACAGACAGATTGGCTCCAAAAAAAAAAACCTACAGTCACCAAACTGCCCATAACTGCATATCAGTCACATTCGACATTTTTGACAATTTCGAGTTAATACCGTGGAGAGTCATCAAATGATGTATACTTTCGACCAACTTATTAAAATCTGTGATTTTGTTCTAGAGAATTCGAAAAAAATACCAAGTTGTTTTGTCACATTGGTAATTGTAACCGCATAACAGTCACATTGAGATTATGCATGAGCCTTGTGATGTAGTAGCAAAGAAATTTCTATCAGAATTATTTTCTGACTGTTCACCCAATATACAACATGAGCTGTACCAATTTTCAGCCGCAAATAAGCACTTTTGAGTTCCTGGTAATTTTTTGAAATTTTAGTTTCTTCCCATACTGCCATAAAATGCAGACTTGGTGTTCCATTTACTCAATGCCTACTTTTGTCGAATGTTACAAATATGCAGTTATGGGCAGCAAAACCCTATAGCAAAACAATGAATAATAAGAACCGAAATTGGGTCAACACTTAAATGTCGACACCCACTAATAGCACGTCAGACAGATACTCCAACACACCTCCACGACGAATAAATGAAACGAAAACACCAAACAATCCCATAGCATGCCCACCAACCTGAAACGGCGCTCATCCAAAAAGCACCAAACCGTGGGGCCAAAGAACCGGCGCGGCACTAAGTTTTTAGGCTTGCGTTGTTGCATGTTCTTCGCTGACAGCTTTAGCCGCATCCAATTTCCTGAAGCACTTCCAAACCTACCCAAGTTCACTTCACAGCCAAAGTACCTCTCGCCTAAATGGCAACGTTTGCGTTGTTGTAGGCTCGGTTAGCTTCGAAGTATTTTCAAGAGGTGCCGAGAGATGCTAAATGTTGAGCAAGTGAAGGGGTCCGCGAAGGGGAAACTTCTAACAGGTTATTGAACCGCGTAGCTAAATGCTAAATGCTATTCCTCACAGTGGTACCGCCAAGAGGTGTAAAATCAAAATCATACATTTTTGTGGATCAATTATGATGTTGAGAACGTAGAAAAAAAATTCAAGCGCCCTGATACCTTTACTCGTTGTTCCTCTTCTAGATTTATTTCTACAATTGAATTGGTCTTAACTCTAGTCACCCTTGTAGCCAACAGGATATTCACGCTGATTTTGACTCTGATCATGCCCTTGTTTAATTTCAAATATCCCAGAAGCGATTCTCAATCCTATCAGCACCACTTTCAATTATTTACGAGCCGACTGGAAGACACATGATCGATAGTAATCTTGATGTTACAAATTCTTTGCAAACAAAACTAGTATGGGTATGGAAAGCAACTTTGAGTAGAGATTTTTATTATATTGGACATTATAATCCTGATTATTTGTTTTCAACGTTCGATTTCATGGCCTTTTTAGTTCAGTTAATTCTGAACACGGAAGGAGTCACTTTTTGTCAACACTTTTTTTTTTAAACAATCATTTTCGGAAACTGAAGAAATCTTGGTTAGAATTTTTAAAGTGATATCAATGACAGCAACATTGATAGTGATTTGAAAGTAAAAACATAATTGATCTGACAATTTATGATGGTATTTTTCATCAGATATTGCATAAAATGATTTATGACCACTTCGAACAAATCAAACCACTGTGCTCCCCGGGAAGAACAGTGACTTAATAGAAAATTGAAGTAAAATGAGAAAACATAATAAAGAGACCTCACTAACGAACGGGTTCCCCGCTTTATGTTGAAATGCGTTGTTGGCTGTTACGTTTTTGCTTCGTTCCACCGCTGCCTACACATACACATAGCTGCAAGTAGTGGATTAGAATGGGTGGGTTTATTCATGTTTTGCACGAGTGCCGGCATCGTTAGTGCAAGCAACATAGCCGGACCGGTTTTATTTAGTCTTTGTCAATGGGAAATCGAATGAGTTTCAGGATCATTTCGGCTCATATGATGTGCCCACTGTATGGGAGTTTATTGATTTGATTTACTTTTTCACCATGTAGTCGGAATATGATGAACCATATATTCATGTGTTTAGCTAACATTTTTATGAACGTACAATTGGCAATCATCGATAACATCAAACAAAATGTTAGGAAAATTTGTCAATATTATTGTGGTGTTAGGGAACACTAAGTAGGGAATACAATAGGAACGTACCATTCTCACATTTTTCTTACTGTGCATACCTTTAGTGTGTACTTATGTTGCTATTAACTTATGCTGTTTGTGAGTGCTGTCCGTTGCCTAGCAATATGGCAAATGGCAAACAAACCGGATTGGGTGTCTTTGCAAGCACACACACACATACTACATTAGGTACTGATTTGTCTGCCTGGTGGTTTGGTGGCAATGTGAAACTATGCGACTGATATGCTGAAGCACAAGCTAATAATAGGGCTGAGACATCGAATCACGAATTGGAAAGAGAAAAGGTACATAAGGGGTGGAAATGGGTCATCGATTGATCTGTGGCAGAATTGTGTCACGTGTGTTGTGTGATTGGAGAAAATGCATGATTTATTAATTCAATTAATTAGATTAAATGTTGATTATGATTTACCCATAGTGGAGAATCAAACTTATTTTAGTAGCATCCATTGACAGTTTTCTGTTTATGTGTTTTGTTTCTTTTCTTTTACTTTTTCTTGGTGTGGTATCCTGCCTCTATGCTCAGTTTGCTAAGAGTACTTCCATCTTATTAACTGAGAACTTTTTTGTCAACTGGCCATTTTTACATGTTTATATCGTGTGACATTAGTATACGGATACTCTACATCCTGGAAAGTCGAGAAAATGTTAAGTATTTGCATGAAATTGCATTGCTGAATTGATATAGATTGATTACCTTGTTTTGACTTTAAATTCTAACTAAATCATTATTTTGTTTTTAATATAGATAAGTATTTATATTTTTCGTCAAGAATTTATACATGGGATTTTTCTGGATAATTTTTCAGAAGTTTTCTTCTGAAATGTCTCTTTGATTTCTATGAATATTCCTACTCAGTCCTTTAAAGAAACTGTAAATTAATTAAGGGATATCTCCAAACATTTTTCAATTGATTCATCAAAAAATCACCTTACGGGTGTTTATAAGAGTGCCTACAGGGGTTCCTTCAGAAACTCATTTAAACGTTCCATGAGATATATTTTCAGGTTATCTCACGGTTTTCCTCCACGACCTCCTCCAAATTTACTTTTGGGTGATGACATTTAAGTATTTTTACTGAAATAGAAAAGGATACATTACTCCAAGTTTTTTTTTATTTCAGGAACTCTTAAAATAAGTCTTCCAAAAATTTTTCAGATTAGAAAAAAAATTGAAGAAACCTTTCGGATAACTTTTTTCATGAGTTTGTTTAAATTTTCCTACGACATTTTTTTTAGATTTTGATAGACATTTGTTCTTGTTTTTAAACGTATATAGCATTTTTCAGGACCTTCTAGGGAATCCTTTTGGGTTCTTGCATCAGGATGTTTCCAAATATTATTTTATGAATTACTTCGAACATTTATTCAAAAACTTTTCCAGAAATTCCTATAAAAATTTATTCAGAAGAAATCCTTAAAGAATTACTTCAAAAAGTCCTCCAAATTTCATCCAGGAATTCACTCGGAAACATCAGCTAAAATATCGACATGAATTGTTAGAGGGATTCGCACAAAATTCTTTAAACAATTCATTAATGATTCCACCAGGCGTTTTTCAAAGCGTTCCAATTCCACCAATTTGCAAGGATTTTTTTCCGGAATACTCCCAGTTCAACTGCATCAAGTAAGCATATTCTTCTTTCTTCTGACGCTACACCCTAACGGAGACTGAGCCTGCTTCTCAGTTCTAAAGTATTTTTCACCAATTCATCAGTTTTGTATGTATATCTTCATGTGGTCGGGTAAGAAAATACTCTACGCCACGGTGTGCTGAAACACACATTTTAACAAACTTGCATGAATCTCCGATCTTTTTTCATTCAAAGTTAGCCATTAGTGTCAAAATTTTTGGATAATGTCGATTTTTTTATTTTTGCTTCTTCCCCATGTACAGGTTCATAGAAGAATACTTGAGTTGCACTAATTTTGTTGAATGTCAACAGATTTAAGACCAATTTGATATATCTTGAGCACGAATGAATCATAAGACGGGTCAAATGGAGTATAATTTCTATTGGCACTCACACAATATGACCTGCCCATTGTGGTATGATTTTTTTTAAACTTCACTTATTGACATTAACCAATATAAATTTAGAATGAACATACTGCAAATCATCAATCTAATGTTCTCATTTCTACTGATTATTTGAAATCATTGACACTCGTTATGGAACATGAAGCCTTTTTGGGATAGTAGGAAAGTTAATAAAACTATACAATACATTACAGCCTTAAAAACAAACAGCTTTTCTATTATATATCGCACGGCACTGTTTCGTTTTTTATGGTATTTCGCTTCCACTGGCCTGAGAGAGAGGAGACAGCTGGCTTAGATTGCGGGCTCCCAAAAGTCACGGGAACCTGTCACCGACTGTCACTGGAAAGATGCACATTTGAAGGGCAGAGCGAGTGAAATCGACAAAATCCAAGTAATCGTAAATCGTAAATAATTAAAAAGTTGAATACCTCTATATGGTTGTATTGAAGAAAGAAGGCAAGCAAACATTCCAACTGTCACTGAGCTGTCTCTTCTCTCTCAGCTACTGGCCGTGTTTTTCACATTTGTTTTTTTTTTTTTTGGTACAATAAAAGTTGTAGGCAGATTGCTACTCAGAGCTCTATACGGTATCTACGTCCAAATTGTAAAATATCGTGTGTAAGATTTCCGAAAAAAAATCAATGATAGCATTAGTATTACATTTCTTGTATTTGTAACATTATTATGCAATATTTGCAAAGTTTTCATGCAGAATAGTATTGCCATCATGATTGGGTGCTTTTTCTAGATCCTCACATCATTAACGTATTCTTAGTTACATTCACTTGCCTACCCACTTAAATTATTTTACGGATTCCTGTGAAATCACAACAGCTGAACAGTTAGGTAAAATAAATTAACGGAGTTTTGTGAGTTTTTACAGTATTCGGTAAAAATTCACCGGAATCTGTAAAATTTCAACGGAATTACGGTGTTTTATTTCATTGAACTGTTCAGCTGTTGAGATTACGGTGAAATTCGCGGATTAGCTTAGTGTGTAAAACTAAATAATGATATTAGTTTTCATGTTAGTTATTCGAACAGTTGTGTCTGTTTTGCAAACTATGTCCTCCAAAGGTATGAAGTGGTAAATCAAAATGCGGAATCTTTGCCACATTTATTCTTCATCTTACGACAAATGATTGCAAAAACCATTTCATTCCGACGTAATCCCACTGTTTAAAAACATTCACTTTAAATGCCAAATGATGTGCGCAATGCGAAATTTATAAGTAGAAAAGTAATGCACACAATTTGATCATGATGAACTAGATACCACATGAACATTATATACACAGAAATGAATGTAAGTGTTGAAGATATGGATGTTATATTTGGAATGATACAAATAAATAATGAAAAAACATACTTTATACGACATTCACTGTTAATCATGTTATAGTGAATTTTCTCTCAAGACTGCTTACTCATTTTTGGGATTTCCTCTTCTGATTGGAAAAATCTGCCGCATTCGTCAATATAGAGTACAGATTCGATTAGATTATCATGATCAATTTCATAAATATAGAAACAATAGAGAGACAAAAAAATTTAGTAAATAAGTCTTTAAAATAGTTTATACGATATGCTGAGTGATCGTGTAAGTGCTCATGGAACACTAAGTTGGGGGACGCAGTATCTGTCCCAGTTAAAACGTTTCACCAGAAAGTAACATACAAAGCGTTCGTATGAATGGTGGCTATTCTGAAGTGAAAATTAATTTGTATATAAAATGCGGCATACCGCCAGCATCTAGTCATGTTGTGTGAATGCACGTAGAACGCTCAATTTGAAACATCTGAAAATGCATTCGTGTTGAAGATTTGTCAAATTGTTCTTCAAGTCGTTTAGGGGTCTATTTTGTAATTCAAGCGAATTCACGTGACTCGTCTGAAGTCATTGTCGATCAAAGTAAGCATGCATATTTCAGATGTCACCCGTCGACTGCCATAGTAATTGTTCGCACATAAAATCAAGTGCGAAGAGAGTATTGTGGCGCCATCTGTACTTCACTATAGGAAATCCCACAGCATGGAAAAACTATGGCTACTGAACATGGCGCCCTTCGGAATTCTGCGTTTTGCTCTTCCGGCAACTTCATCAAGATGGAGAAACCCTGGACTATAAAAGGCGTTTGGTCATCGGTTCTCCCTCTCTTACTCTACGGCATCGGCGACCATCATCACCGTCATCAGCGAAGCAGAACCACAACAAACCAGTGTAATCTTTACCACCCACTGAAGGTGAATTTGATATAATTTGAATTTAATGTAGTGAGAAGATAGAAGTTAATAAAGTAGTGATTAAGTAGTGAAATTGTTAGAATAAAGTGTTATAAGACTTACCATTGCTGTGTTGTGCTCCTAAGTACCTGTAAAGAAGAAGAAACCATACTTACCTGTGGCGCGAACTTTGTCCCCGTTGTGAGAAGTGGTGAAAATAAATTTGAGCACAGATTCACTGTTCTACCCGAGTTATCAACATTGGTCCTTCGAACCGGATACGGTCGTCGACACTCCGTCCGTTCCGAAACCTCTACAATTCGATTGAAACCGCCATCGCTACAGAGGACAACCTGTTTCGCATCCGCCATCATAGTTCACTCCGAAACATCGCGAAGAATCGCCGGAATCCGCCATCATTACGATCTCTACGACTACAATACAAGGCAATTGCATTGCCTCTAGAAGGTAATTAGGGTTCCTATTAACCTATCCTCTGTTGTGTGCTTGCTACGCTGACCGTTTGTCCACAGACCCACCATTCTCCGTCGCCATGCCTACCGAACGTCGCATCAGAGCCCTGAAGGTGCGACAGAAGAGCCTGGTTGCATCACTCAACCTGATCACTGCCTTCGTCGAAGACTTCGACGAAGAAACACAAGCCAACGAAGTGCCAGTCCGGCTAGAAAGTCTCACCCAGCTGTGGTCGGACTATAACCTAAACCAGAATGAGCTAGAAACACTCGACGAAGCCGCCATTGATGTCCACCTGAAGGAGCGAACGCTGCTAGAGTCCCACTACTACAAGGCGAAGGGCTTCCTACTAGCCCATAATAAATCTCCAGTCAATCATTCTCTCTCGTCTCCCACTCATTCATCGCTGCAAATCCCTCCGTCGGCATCACACGTGCGATTACCCGACGTAAAACTCCCCATCTTCGACGGAAGGCTGGAAAACTGGATGAACTTCCACGATCTATACCTGTCGCTTGTCCACTCGTCGGCCGAACTATCAAACATCCAGAAGTTTTACTACCTCAGGTCTTCGTTGTCGGAATCCGCTCTGCAGCTCATTCAAAGCATCCCTATCAGCGCTATCAACTACCCGGTGGCGTGGAACCTCTTGCTGGAACATTTCCAGAACCCTGCGCGACTGAAACAGAACTACGTGGACGCCATCTTCGAATTTCCGTCGCTAAGGAAGGAATCCGCATCTGAGCTTCACAGTCTGGTGGAGAAATTTGAAGCAAACGTGAAGGTACTACAACAGCTAGGGGAGCGAATCGAACATTGGGACATCCTGCTCATACGTCTATTGAGTACTCGACTTGATCCGACAACCCGACGGGACTGGGAGGAATTCGCCACCAACAAGGCAGCCGTAACATTTAAGGACCTGACCGGGTTCTTACAACGTAGAGTGACCGTTCTCCAATCGCTTCAACCGAAGACTATCGATACCCAATCGTCCATTCCGCTAAAGAAGCCAGCTCAGCGTTCCGCTTCCAGCTACGGAGCTAACCAGGTCAACCTCCGCAAGTGTGTCATCTGCACTGATTCCCATCCGTTGTACTTGTGTGAGAGCTTTGCCAACCTACCACTCGAAGAGAAGGAATCTGAGGTGCGCCGTCATCAATTATGCCGCAACTGCCTACGAAAGGGTCATATGTCGAAGGATTGTTCATCATCGTCGAATTGCCGCAAATGCCGAGGCCGGCATCATACACAGCTTTGTTCCATTGATGCCGCATTGTCGTCCGAATCAACACCATCAAGCTTTCATTCATCGCCAACTACCGAAACACCTTCGACCAGCGCTCTGCCATCGCTTTCTGCCTCTGCAACACGTACTGAATCAATCAGCTGTGCTTCTGGTGGCTGCACACAGAAAACCGTTCTCCTAGCTACCGCTCTAATCGATATCATCGACGACGAAGGCAACAAACACACCGCTCGAGCACTCCTGGACTCAGGTAGCGAATGTTGCTTCGTTTCGGAACAGTTTGCTCAACGCATCAAAGCTCGTCGAAAAACGATCAACATGCCCATCACAGGAATCGGCCAAACTACGACCTACGCCAGAACCAAATTCGTCTCCCGCATTCTATCCCGAGTTGGCGAGTACTCCACCAACATTGAATTCATCGTTCTTCCCAAGGTGACCGTAAATCTACCAGCAACAAGCATCGATACCTCGTACTGGAACATGCCGCCTGGTATCAAACTCGCTGATCCAACATTCGACTGCACAAACCCCGTCGATGTCGTCATCGGTGCCGAAGTATTCTTCGAAGTGTTCCGATCTCCTGGCCGAATCCCACTCGGCAACAACTTACCTGAGTTGGTCAACTCTGTTCTGGGCTGGGTTGTGTGCGGAAAGTCAGACATCAACCGATCCACTCCCATCGTCGCCAACTTTGCAATCATCGCTCGTTCTTCAATAGCAACATTGGCAGAAAATCTTCATCACCCGAAAGCAAGCGAAGGAAACAATTTGTCGATCACATCAGACCTCCAAGATCAGCAAGCATCGTCAACTTCTCGTCTCCACCCCACAAAAGCTGACACCAAAAGCAGCCGAAACCAAGCACAACCAAGAGTCTCAACACCAATCGCCACCTCTGCACTCAACGAAGTAAACACCCTCACCCAAGAAAACGTCGTCAAACCATCTCATCGAAATGCATCGTCTGATTCTGCCGACATCAATCGCTCCATTCATGCCAACGGTTCTCATCGTCAACTCATTCATGCAACACCATTCTCCAATCGAAACGTCACTACACTACAGCAAGCAGCTCTGAATCGCATCGAGAAGGACAACAGTTGTCAACTACAGCATTCATTCACAGGGGCCAGAGCAGTCGCGAATCAACATCAACACTGCCGGTGTTTATCTTCTAATTCACCACCACCGGCAAACAAGCAAACAGCGGAAGTTTTCTCCGAAAGCAATTATCATCAATGATCTTCGAATCGTCATCATCTGGAAAGGGTGCACATCCATTCACCGTGTGCCTGCAGCTCAATCCCAAGGATAGCATATCTTGTCTTCTAAATTATATCAACGAAGCCCATCATCGCACACAATTGCATTGAAGAAACATTTCGTCATCATTGAAACAACAACAATCTCGTTGAAAATCATCTTTATTGCGTCCAAATATGCCATCAAGTTTCACCGAGGATTTCCTAAAAGGAAATTACAACGCCCTTTTGATTAAGGGACAAGGTAAGCACCTGTCCATATAATTATAATTACCTGTAACCCGCTACCGGGTCTATTTTTTTGGATATTTCCTGAGTCGTCTGCATCCATCCCTTCACAAATGCTGAAATCAACATTGGAGTCGACCGATTTGACGTCTCGTGAACGACCTGTCATCGGATTGAACAACCAACTCGAGCGAGAAAGAGAGGCATCATCATCAACTGTCAGAAATGTGATTTCTGAAGGGGCCAGTATGTTCGCACATAAAATCAAGTGCGAAGAGAGTATTGTGGCGCCATCTGTACTTCACTATAGGAAATCCCACAGCATGGAAAAACTATGGCTACTGAACATGGCGCCCTTCGGAATTCTGCGTTTTGCTCTTCCGGCAACTTCATCAAGATGGAGAAACCCTGGACTATAAAAGGCGTTTGGTCATCGGTTCTCCCTCTCTTACTCTACGGCATCGGCGACCATCATCACCGTCATCAGCGAAGCAGAACCACAACAAACCAGTGTAATCTTTACCACCCACTGAAGGTGAATTTGATATAATTTGAATTTAATGTAGTGAGAAGATAGAAGTTAATAAAGTAGTGATTAAGTAGTGAAATTGTTAGAATAAAGTGTTATAAGACTTACCATTGCTGTGTTGTGCTCCTAAGTACCTGTAAAGAAGAAGAAACCATACTTACCTGTGGCGCGAACTTTGTCCCCGTTGTGAGAAGTGGTGAAAATAAATTTGAGCACAGATTCACTGTTCTACCCGAGTTATCAACAGTAATCCAGTCACATAGAGTGACAACTGTCGATAAACTCGAGTGACAAACCAAGTCGAGCGAAATTTTTGGTCGACAGTGACTCCAGTCGAGTTGTTTTTGATCGCATCGACTTATAAAATAGGGCCCTTAATTTAATAAAAATTAGTGTAACTCAAATATTGAACTATTTGAGTTACACTTCATGTAATTCATGATAAAATGGAATAAATACAATTATCGACTTTTTTCAATTTTCTTCCGACGAAAGATTTCATAAAATGTCGGAAGCTTTATTCTCCATCAAGGACAATAGGAGTTTGAGAATTGCGGTCATATTTCTCTACTAAATTATTTTTCTTGTTAGATGATCGCAAATAACTAATGAAAATCACATATTTTATTATTTGATAAATGGTTTTTTGCCTGAAATTTTTTTTGAAATTACTCGAAACTGGAGGAGTGATTATGATTATCATTATGGTTTAGAATAATTTTAAGATGATTACACAGAACACGTTTTTATCTCAAGCAAGCACCAATATACAGCTATTTACATAATCTAGGGTTGCTGAATGTATTGTCGTTTTCAAAATTATTTCAGCACTGTTCAAAATGCAATATTTCACGATTTAATACAACTTGCATGAAAAATTACCACCTTGTATGGCTATTATTATCCTTTATTTGTCACAGAATATGAATTTCACGTGTTAGACAAAACTTATAAACAAAGTTCATAATACTTTAGTTTAGAAAAGCATTGTATGGCAAATTTAAGAAAAATAACAAATTTTGCATGCAGACTGCAAGCATATTGAAACAGTCGATTTTATCTTAGTGCAATTTATACTAAAATATATCTTCAACGAAAATTAAAGTGATATTTTTAATGCTTGGTGAATTTCATGTAAACATCAATAAAATCAGTGCACATTGGTCCCAAAGCCATATCTAGGAAGACAAAAATGATTGCGCCTAAACCGTCAATTTTAGATGTATGGTGTCTTCGGCAAAGTTTCTCCATATTTTTCAGACATTTTTTTCAGAGATGTGAAATTAGGGTGGCCTACATGGTTTACGAGATCAGCACATAAACTTTTTTGCTGACGCATTTAGGATTACACAATGTTCTACAATGTTTTAGAACAACCGATTTGGAGCAACTTTGCCGAAGAACTCAAATTTCTATCTCTTATGGTTCGCGAGTTATGATTTTTTTTAAACAAAAAAGTTAGGGTGGTACTGAAAAATCAGTTTTTTCTTGATAACTTTTTATAGGATAATTTCTCGCAAAAACTTTGTTCCGAGCACTTTTAGAACTTTTGATTACGCAACTTTATGCCGAAGCAACTACTGTTCTATCTCTTATGGTTACTAAGTTATCAGAAATTTTCTTCGAAAAAATTGTTGCTTTCAAATGCCGATATCTCCGAAAGGCGCAAACGGATTTTCAATCTTTTGTCGCCATTAGAAAGATTATTTCTTTTTCTGTTTATGGTGAAAAAACTGTGAGGACGTTTTTTTTTTTGAAAAGATTGACAAAATTTTGAAAATGATATGTTTTTCAACCAAAAATTGTCCATAACTTGAAAAATATTCAGCAAAAATGTGCAAAATTGAAAGTTCTGAAAGTGCTTC
Organism: Aedes aegypti; assembly: GCF_002204515.2. NCBI lineage: Eukaryota > Metazoa > Arthropoda > Insecta > Diptera > Culicidae > Aedes > Aedes aegypti. The sequence goes on from NC_035109.1 coordinate 247,161,923, forward strand.
ATACAAAGTATTCATAAAAAATCATTGCTTTGAGATATATTCACCATAAACCGAATTTTATATGGTAAAGAAAGCTAAAAAAGAGATATTTGCTGGAACAACCGGAATAACTTTATGTAAAGTCATTTAAAATTGAAAATATATGTAATGCAATATGATCGATCACAGTAAGCGAAATGTTTGGAGTTAGGGAAAGTTAGTTGCTGAAGCAGTTTTAACAGTGATCCATGGAACATTAATCCATAAACGGTGTCTTGTTATTTCACGCGACATAATGTTTGTCCAGCTAACCTATGCCGTGGTTGGTTATAAATTGCTACCGCTTCGGCTTACTAAGCAGAAGGTCATGCGTTCAATACCGGTTCCGTTTATTATATTATCAACCCCAAATGATACAACAAAACGTATACTTTGAAGAATTCCTTCAAATTACCAAAACCTTACTTCCCGTGATATCCTCCCATAGAAATATAGAAGTATCTGTAATTATTCTACCTGGGCATCCAACTTATCCCATTCAATTCAATCAAATCCAATAAATCTGCCACAACGAATTAGTCAGGGCAGCATTCGCCTGTTGAAGAATGCATGAATCTTGAACAAGAGCCAGATATAAATACCAAATATCTGTCTAAGGTAACGAACCAGAAGGTGGGCCTTGATCACTTGAAAACTGCTTCAGCAAATAATTTTCCTTTTTTCAACTCCTTAGATTCCGCTTACTATGATCGATATCAATACATGTGTATTCAATTATAAATGACGTACATACAGTTATTTCGATTGTTCTAGCAAATATCTCTTTTTTCGCTTTCTTTACCATATAAAATTCGGTTAATGGTGAATATATGTGTAAGCGTTGATTTTTTATGAATACCTTGTATGAAGCACTATCAGAACTTTCAATTTTGCACATTTTTGCTGAAGGCACCAAAGAGCTATCTCGAATATTTTTCAAGTTATAGACAATTTTCGGTTAAAAACATATTATTTTCAAAATTTTGTCAATCTTTTCAAACAAAAAACGTCCTCACAGTTTTTTTTACCATAAATAGAGAAAGGAATAATCTTTCTAATGCCGACAAAAGATTGAAAATCCGTTTGCGCCTTTTGGAGATATCGGCATTTGAAAACAACCATTTTTTCGAAGAAAATTTCTGATAACTTCGTAACCATAAGAGATAGAATAGTAGTTTTTTCGGCGCAAAAAGTTGCGCATTCAAAAGTTCTAAAAGTGCTCGGAATAAAGTTTTTGCGAGAAATTATCGTATAAAAAGTTATCAAGAAAAAATTGATTTTTCAGTACCACCCTAACTTTTTTGTTTAAAAAAAATCATAACTCGCGAACCATAAGAGATAGAAATTTGGGTTCTTCGGCAAAGTTGCTCCAAATCGGTTGTTCTAAAACATTGTAGAATATTGTGTAGTCCTAAATGCGTCAGAAAAAAAGGTTTATGTGCTGATCTCGTAAACCATGTGGGCCACCCTAATTTCACATCTCTGAAAACAATGTCTGAATAATATGGAGAAACTTTGCCGAAGACACCATACATCTAAAATTGACGGTTTAGGCGCAATCATTTTTGTCTTCCTAGATATGGCTTTGGGACCAATGTGCAGTGGCTTATATAGCTTGGCGATCTGTAGCTCAAAATTGTGACGTGGTGGAACATTTTTGAGAATGGAATCAGATTAAACAATCCAAACCCTTCTAAAAACACATTACCGTTTTGATTCATATTACGGACAGCTTCAAATTCCGGACACTCTACTTTGTATGGGAAACATTTCACACGAAATGTTTCAATTTTTGCCGTTGAAAAGTTCTCAATTTCAAAGCTCGTTTTAGTAAGCTTTTTCCAAAAATATCTTCGAAAATTTATAATGCCCAACTACCTTAGATGTCTCTTTAGTGGTTTGACGATTTCAATTCAAGATTTGACTGTTCCATCAATGACTATCATAAGCTGTCCGGAATTCGATTCAAAGTGTCCGGAATATTAGACAAAAGTGAGGAAGCGTCCGGAATAAGAATCATGAAAAGGTCACACATTTTGATTTATTTAAAATTATTCAAGTTGTGGAAACGTATTCTTTACCTACCATTCGAAAGATAAGGGCTTCCTACGCTCGATAGCGCTAAGGAATCATACATAATGATTTATTTTGTATACTCTATGCTGGGTTATACTTCACTGAGTCCTTAAGTGTCCGTAACATGAATCAAAACGGTATATGTTCTTCGAGACACGCAAAAATATCATATTTGTTAAGCTGTGTTATCTTATCATTAAAACGTATTTATTTTGAAAAAAAAAATAAAATCTACCAAAAGTTGTTTTTAGATAAACATTGTATATTAAATGCTTTAATTATGAAATTTTGTCTCAGGCATCTGTTTCCTATAAAGATTCTATTGGGGAAAAAATATTAAAAGTAGGGTTTTTGTGGAACTCAAAATCTAAGCCTTATTTTTTATTTTTAATAAAATAAATAAATATTTTTTCAGTGTATATTTTTTTTTTCTTGTAGTCCAAACAGTTCACTCACTACAACTACTCTATAGTACACATTTCTCTCAAATCAACTGTTTTGGAACTAGATTTTTTTTTTAATAAATTGCATGCAAAAACTCATAGGCCATTTTCAGAAGTTATTTTTGAGTAAAAATGATCGATTTATTTATGGAAACTACAGAAAAAATGTGTGAAATTTAATCCGAATCTAAGATTAACGAGAACGATTTCCAATAGTTCGATTGACTTTGATTGGAATTTGTCACTAATATGTAGTAGTTCCTATAAGAATTCAGCAAATATAAACTCATTTTCCAAATCATCTACCAGTTTTGAATTTTGTCATTTTGAGTAACTTAAAACAAGCGAAAAAATCTTAAGCTTAAATTGTACGCTCTATGGAATTCTTCTGGAAAATTTCCATAGTTATTTATTTTTTCAGATCTTCAATGAATATTTGCACGTGTTCCTTTGAGGAAACCAATACGAGTATCAATTTTTTGATAGCTGCATACATTTCTCTAAGGATTCCTTCAAAAATCAGCCAATAGATTTCTCATAGGAAAATATACAGATATTCCTTTAGAAACTCGTTAAAACATTCATCGAAATGTTTATACAGCACCTTCTAACGGTTTCATCAATATACTCCTCCAAACTTGCTTCAAGTTTTTCTACAACAATAAGATAGAGATAGATTACCTCAACATTTCCCCATGGAACTCTTACAACAATTCTTCCAGAAGTTATTCAAAATTAGGAAATTTTCATCACTTAATAACTTTTTTCAATGTACCTCCAAAAGTTTCCCTAAATATTCTTACAGGTATTTGTTCAGGTGTTTTAAGATATATCACTAGTATTTTCTTGAGAACTTCCACTAGGGATTTCGTTACGGGTTCTTGGAATTATTTTTTAGGGGTTTTTCAAGTTTACTTCAGGTAAGTACTCCACGGAAGGTCCACGGTAGGAAGGTCCTTCCACGAATTTTTCCAGAAATAGCAATTATAGCTCAACGAAGGCTTAAAAATTTTACATGATAAGTGGGTACAAAGTGACAAACTCATTCATCTGCGCAACTTGGGTTGTCATGTCTATTACGGTTTAAACGACCACGGTGTTTTGAAACAAAAAACAAATTGAAATTTCTAGACACAAGAGTCAATTCGAACAAATGGAGATGAAAAATAGTGAATAATAATGGAATCGTTCCGGCGGGTTTCGATCCCAGGACACCCAATACGCTTGACTAGGCGCATTAATCAATTACGCAACAGAACGGGTAACTATTCTGCAGTGCTATCGGCCAACCGGACGGACTTTGGTTTCAAGTTGGTCGTCGGCGCTGCAGAATCGTTTTCTTCCTTCATCTGCTCAAAAGCATAATGAGGTCAAATTCCAAGATGGCTGCCTAATATTTGTACTCACAATGATACTTCTGATTTTCACTTGAATGGAGGAAAGAACCAACAATTGATTTTTTTTTTTACTTTGTTATAAAAAAAAAGATGTTTGCATTGATATTACTTGCTACATACGTCAAAATCCTAAAACAAGATTTAGAAAATAATTCATTTCAAAAGGTGAAACCGAAAACGTATTTGGATTTAAAAGTGTTTTCTCACGTCCCGTTTTGTATATATTTTTCAAACGAAAAAAGCGTGCTACACCCGGTACGGAAGAAAAAATTCAATTTGGTGCCAACGTCAAAATATCATTGCTTATCTAGTTTGTGTAGCTTCGTTGACTCAGTTTCTTACAGCTTTCTGATGCGACATCAGAATTCAAAATTAGAAATAGACTGCCTGGTTTCAGCAGGAATAACTCAATTTTAAAAATCCTCTGCTTTGTTATCAAACCGTAGTCTAGGAAATAGAGTAAAATATAGATTGTACAGTTCACATCAGATAGTTAGCTACTAATACATGCGCAAAGTTTCGTTTACATTGAAAATATTGAGCATGGAAATTAGACTGGCCCTTACACAAAAAAGTTGTAAAACTCAACGGGGCACCCCCTAAATATGAGCCTTAGGGTAAGAAAAACGCTCTCTCAAAATTTCAACTCAATTGGTTGCTCCACTAGCTGGCGCAATCGATATGAAGTTTGTATGGGATATTCGTCTCAAATATATTGAAAATTGATCCTTTGTCACTGTTTCGTTCCGTATACTAATTGTTCGCGTTCAAATAAGCCCAGAATGACAAATACACTAGTTGATACCTTAATGAACCTAATTGCAGAAGATTGTATCTGGATTTAATATCATTTTTACTACCCTTTCAGTTGTTGAAAGTTAGGCTTAGATCAGCACTCCCGTGCAGTCACTTATATGCATGCGACATGTGCCTCAGCTCGCCCAGCGTCATAGGTGGCTATGATGCGCTTAGTGGCTACCTCCAAGCTATGTTGAAGAAATACAAGCAGTATTGCATGATATACTTCAGATGGTTAAAACACCAACTTCATTAATTTTGATCATGGTACAATCTTCTACAATATCCTTCGCTATTATATCAAGTAGTGTTTTTGACATTCTGGGTCCAATTGAACGCGATCATCAATTTTCCTGAACCAAACGGTAGATGATGTGTTGTTGCTCATATGTTTGAGCTGAAAATCCCATATTAACTTCAATTCAAATGCGCCAGCTCATGGAACGACCAAATGAGCTGAATTTTTCAGAAAAGCTTCCTCTAACCCCAAGAAATAATCCTGGGGAGTGCCCCGTGGAATCATACAACTTTATTTTTCTCCCATACTGAGCTGGGCCAGTCTAATGGAAATGCCATTTTTATTTGCTGTTTGATCTGGAAATGCTCAAAATAATAAACAATTATATATAACGTATAACAACATTAATAAACTGAACAATTATGAATCTGTCTCTGGGGAGTAACGCACACAAACTTAGCTTGGAAAACAGATGTAATATTTGAGTGAGTCATAACAAATTGTGCTAAAAACCGCTCTTAACGCTCTTGTAAAAATTCTAAAAGCAGCCTTTTCCTTAGTTTCAATTTCTATGCCTTAACAGTTCTGGTTGACTTGTGAAATAATGTTTTGAAATGTCTTTCACGAAAAATGGTTCCAAGAAATTGTGACCCTGGTTTCTTACATTAGCATATCCAGTACTGATCACTGCATAGAGTCAGGTCTCCTATTAGACGCTGCCACCAAATTTCCTCCCACCGCAATTTCTCAGCTGAACCTAAGGGAATGATCCTGATTCTTCGTTTGTTGCTGATTTATAGTTTGAAGTTATTACCAACTGAATATCACCTGAATTAATTGAACGACAGCTGAGAAATAGTGGTGGGCATAGGTGGGTGGCAGTGTCCAATAGGAGACCTGGCTGTACTTCTAACGGATTGATTTTAAAACAGCATTTTGCCCTCTTCTCTCCTAAGTGCCACCAAACATTCATTTCCGCAAAATAGCAAGAAAATTGTATTGCTTACAATACAAAACAGGAATAAAACTGCTCCACTTTGGCCTCAATTCGAAGCAACAGTCGGCATCCAGCCGTATCGCTAAGCCCACTCACCAAGCTCGACAAACTAGTGGACCCAGTCCTATGAAAACTGCCACTCTTGCGCGAAAAGAAAGGGAAAAATTTTCCTGCTGTAGGTTGGCTACCAGCTCTTCTTGCAATAGCGCTTTGTATCGTCTGAACATTTCAATGATGCCTACGCTCGAATGTGCCATCACGCTTAAACGAAGTAACACAAAATTGAGTATGATTCGCACAGAACCTAGTTTACAACTTTAAAATTTAACAATGAATACGTAATAGATCAAAAGCTTTTGATTGATGTAAAAAAGATTATCCCTTTATCTAATAAATCAAACAAGTAGTTTCTTTTGGTAGTGATACTATAGGTACAACAGTGCTATCATAGGAGCTTAAATTCTCATCAAAACTGATTATTTCGATTATTTTTCGAACAAAGTCAATCTATGAATCACAGATAAATAGCAGGAGCTTCATGGAAAAATTTTTTTTGCAAAACACCATGAAAAGCCTCAAGTGCGACTATAAAGGACTATTTACTTATGCAGCACCTAGCCTGTAATTTGATCAAACATTCAACGCAAAACAGTTCGGTAAAATGTTTGCCGTCAAACTGTAGCGTTACTTGTTCGAAAAAAAAAAATATGTTAAAATTTGTATGGTAATTAATATTTTTCGACTATCTTGGTTCAGAAGGGCCTGATTTTGTGTTACTTTATTTGAGAGAGTCGATCAGTGTTACAACAACTTTACAGTGTGGCGGAAACAACCCGTCCACGATATCACTTTCGTAATAAAAAACAAACAAAGTCGCCGTTTTTCATCACAACGAAACTGGCTCGGCGATGGGAAAGGGAAAAGCTCATCTTTCTCTCCGCCGATTAGCGCACAAGTTTGCCGTCGTCTTCCTTCGTTTCCTTTTGTTGAAAGGCGAGGATGTGTAGCAACCATCTTCGGTCATCCTCTACTCGAGTCGCGTCTTCGTAGTCGTGAGTCGCTCGGTTGAACGCTTTATCTCACGTTAGTAATAGTTCATGTAAGACTAGACAAGGGTTGGTTATCTAAACCTACTGGTATACATCACAGCTATATTTGAACCGCTACTGCAAGTTTTATTGCCTTAACTTGGGAAACCTGCTTCAAAGGTGAATGTGAGCAAAGGGGATATATAGGGCTTCCTTAGCCTTGTGGAAACGTATTCGGCTGTGAATTAAAGACATGCTGAAAGCGTCTAGGTTCGATTCCCGGAGGTCCAGGATCTTTCCGTATTGGATAATTCCTTGTTTGCTGGGGCTTCAAAATATCATTGAACTTGACAAACGATAAACAAATCATAGCTATGTCTCGCTCATGCCACCGATACATTTTATTTTCCGTCGACGCTGGCTAAAGGCTATACTCTATTTTATTCAAAGTTCTGTAGCTCGATAGCATGCACAGTTTCTTCAATGTGGCATACTTTGCGGAATATTTTTTCCTTAAGTCAATACCTCGCTAACTACCTAATGTATTTGACATTATAAATTGGTAAAGTTGTGGGATAGCTTAATACAAATGAAAGCATTACGCAGCTAGGGTTATTCCTATTAAGGCCATATCTATTAAGGCTTAAACCTGCTGACGGCGTTTTGAAAAAAAAAAAAATAATAATAAATAAATAACCTGAAGTTCGTTGACACAAAAGTCATTTTGGACAAATCGAGATGTAATATTGTGACAAATAATGAAATCGTTCTGGTGAGCACCACAACGATTTCATCAGTTTTCACAATTTCACATCTCAATTTGTCCAAATTGACTTTTGTATCTACGAACTTCAAGAAAACATTATTAAAGCATTTTTGATCACTAGGTGTAATGATAAAAAGGCCATAGCCTTGGAACATGAATAAACATGAAAAGAAAATAGTAAATAACTCGATGCTGCAGATTCCTATGCAGGTTGTTCTTTTGCTCCATATTTCCTAGAAAAAAACTTCTCCGAAATGATAAATAATATTATAGACTTGTGAAATATAATAAAGCAAATGGTGCATAAAAAGACTAACGATTACTAAGTGATAAAAATTCAATTTGTTTAAATTCAAGGGAAAAATGAGTGGATAAATGTTCTAAATTATGAATATTTCGTAAATATAACTATTTTGACGAAAATGTTTAATACTTCAGTCATCGCCCTGTTGTATTTTGTACAACACTCCTAAAATTCTAGCTGTTCGTTCACAACAGCAGCACGGTGGTTCTGACGGTGGCATACCACGCGACAACTGGATGGTTAAAAAATGAAAAGCATCATATATATGTATTATACATTGAGAATCCTCTCTAACTCTTACTTTGGTCTCTCCACAATCCTAACCTGAATATTTAGGAGTGCTGAATACATCTAAAACTATATATTTGAAATTTTCAATCACCAATATATCCGAGACCTAATCCTACTCTGTTACTCTGAGTTCCATAAGCTCCAATTCCATTAATCCAAATGCCATCGCATTGAATTCCACTATTACGGGAAAATTCCATTCGAGGTAATTGTACAGTTTTGGACAAAACATTTGCAACATGCTCGATTTTCCATACAAATTGATTAACATTGGTATGCTAGATCTCAGTTATTTATGGATCGATTTGAATTAAATTTTCACAGCACATCAGTTATCACTTGAATTTCAATATACATCTTCTTCTTTCTGGCGTTACGTCCCAAATATACATTTTTGAATCATTTTTTAATCACGAGTTTGAAAGTAAAAACAATTTTATTGAAGTGAAATTTTCGGAAAAAACGTAAAAGCTATGTATCTGAAAATCTAAAAACCATACACAAAATCTACATTGAGCAAACTTGTCTATCTCGTTTTAGAGACTTTGCACACTATTAAAATATTCCTTTTATTTGTTTAGTTATGTCAATTACAAAAAAATCGACAGAAAATTCACTTCAGTTAAATTGTTAGTGCTATTTGCACTCGTGTCTGGAAAAATCACTCAAAAATATGTGTTTATATTCATGTTTTATCCAACGAACTGTGAAAGCTTCATTCAAATCGGTCCATAAATATTTCAGATCTAACCCTATAAAAGTGACTATTTTGTATGGAGAATCGAAAAACTTGCAAACATTTTGTCCAATACTGTACATAGTTATAGTTTTAGAATTCAAGGTTAAAGTGTATTCGTGGTAATGTCATTTGGATTAGTGGATTTCGGCGTAATGAGGTATCCTTCTAGAGATTCCTCCAACTATTTCTGTATAGTTTCTTCTATGAGTTCATGTAAGCATTGCTTCAAGAATAACTCGGAGATTTATCTAATGATTTTTCTGCTCTTCTTAGAAATCCTTCAGACATTCATCCATATATTCCTTTAGGGACTTACAAAACTATTCTTGGCTTTACATTTTCCTGCAATTCCTGCATTCTGTCGAGGATTAATGTTTTTTCAGATATTGTTTAAGAGTTGTATCAAAATACTCACTGTGCTACTTTTCCCCGAATGTCGGTTTTCCAAATGTTGTTTCCTTAAACGCAAGTACACCAAATGACAAACCCTAAACAATTTATTCTTCTTTCGATTGCTTATCATTCTTTCTAGTGCACAATCCTGTTGCCGAGCATTATTCTTGTACAATCTATTTTTTTTTCACGAGCTCGGCTGTGCTTATGTTGGTTTTTCAATTTTCACCGAGACTCAGCCAATAAAATATTAGCATAAGTTGATGATAATCGATTTTTATTTCCTGAAATCTCGAGAAATTTGTTTGCTGACTACTCAGTTTAGGCAAGATTAGGCATGCTACATTGAGAGGGCACATTTTGAACTGCATCTGTTTTCGGGGAAATGGGTAATTCGGGGAACTAGCGTTCGTTGAAATGACATTCAGAGAAATAATTTTCGAGGAAAAGAATAACTTTTATTTTTATATTCTTTCAATTTCCAACGTTTTATTAATAGCAAGCTCTCTATTTCCACAAGATTTTATCAAAAACTTTTCTAGAAATTCCTTTTATAATTTCATAATTGTATAAATACCATCAAAAACACTCAAGAAAATTGTTTCTAGAAATCCTCTAAGGAATTCATCCCGAAAAGTTTTGTGCTAGTTACCCAGTGATTTATTCAATACTTCTATGAATTCCTCCAGATATTATTGCACTATGAATTGCTAGAGTTTTTTTTTTTCTCAGGATTTCTGTAGACCCTTGTTTCTCAACCTTGGCAACTGCGAAAAAACGGCTCGCTGTGAGGTGTTCGTTTCAGCGTGGTTTTTACATGGTTCGGGGTCCGTGGACCCCCTGTTGAGAAACGTGCCTCTAAAGATTCCTATTGTTTTTTTAGATTTTTTAAAAAAAACTTAAAGATTCTTCTAAATTTTTCTGCAGTGATGATCACTTAGTTCCATCACAGAATCCATCAATAAATTTGGTTCCAAAAATTATACTGATAATCGGTCAGAAAATTCCTTCTGTGTTTATTTTTTTTTTTCATTCTAATTTCCTACTCTTTAAGAAATAAATGATTTCTCGGTTTATATTTTTAACAATTTTTCCAATAAATATCTCAAGCATTTTGACCAATTGTGTCAAAGTGATTTTTTTCAAAAAATCATCATAAACTTTATTTTTTTAGGAGTTCCATCCGAATTCTTTTGGTGATTTCTTAAGAAACCATACAATTTCATTTATTTCTACAGCTAGTATTGTCGTTATTTTACAAACGAGATGCTTGCAAAAATTCAATTTATTAAAGTGTTTGTTGTAGGAATTTTTCTTGAGTTTCTTTCAAACACTTCATTCGAGTCTTTCTTCATGTATTTTTTTTAGATTTTCGCAAATATTTCCTCAAGTATACTCCAAGTATTTCATCAAGGATTGCTTCGGGACTCAACCAAACAGTTCATGTCTATAAAAAATGTCAAGACGTAACCCTGAATTCTCTATGGAATTTGAAAAAAAAATCATGAATGATTTGTTCAAAAGCTAAAACAAATTTCTCAAAATTCCTTGAACAGAACCCACATTATGAATCGTTCCAGAAGATATGCCTAGAACTTCAAATGGATTTGTTTTGAAATAACATCAGAAATTCATCAGACGATTCCTCAAAAATACTTCTAAATTTAATCAATGATTGTTCCGAGAACATCTTCAGAGATTTTTCCAAATATTCCTTGGGGTTCTTTAGTTTTTTTTCCATTATTTATTGTTGGAATTCTTTCAGAAATTCTTCTTAGGATTTGTCCACAGATTCTAAAAGGAATTTTTCTAATGTTTCTCCTGCAATTTATTCAGCGATCTCTCCAGAAATTCTTCTATTAGTTTCTGCAGGAACTTAGCTAGAGATTTTTTCTCATGGCTCTTCCAGAAATGTACGACTTTGGGGGTTTTTCAGTGGCTCCAAAAAGAAAAAAAAAAATGATATAATAAATGACAAATTATGCAAAAAAAAAGTTATCAACAGTGAACGTGATCTTACAACACTAAACTGAGGAGTAGTCTCTGTATTCCAGGGAACCATGAAAAAGAAAATATCTATAAATATATGGTGGGCTAATTTGATACTTTTCAATGCTTTATCCACTCCACAAAAAGGAAATTGATTTATGCATTAAAATCTTCATTCACGTTATAAATAATGCATGTTTAACTATGATTAACTTAATTCCGTTTGAGTGGAATTATATGAATGCAGTTTCATGTACTGTAGAACTCCGAGCATAGTATCAATCATACAACAACAAAAAATCTTTCTGATGCAATTCAATAGGGTTTTGGTCATAGAGAATCATGCCACACGATATACATATGAAAAAAAAGGAGAGTTGGCAAAAACTCTCAGTTAATTAAAGTGTAATTGTACATAAGAACACTAAGCTTAGAACCAAGCTCTGTCTTAGTTAGAAAGTAATGCAAGAAAGATGAAGAAGATCTACAGGCGTTAGCAAACATTTCTCGTGGACTTCTTGGCTAGTGGCGTCAGTCATTTAGGTATATTGTACAATGGATTGTAGGTTCGATGCCCGCTTTAGCTGAAGAAAATATTGTGTCAAACGACAAATTCTTCATCGGCTTACTGGATACTGCGTGTGTCTATTGTAAGTTATATTCAACTGCGCAGTCCTTGGCAGAAGATGGTTTAAATTGTCGCTAAAGTCATTTTATAAGCTTTCGAGTGTATCGACACTTTATTATTTAACCATAGTGATCCAAATGGTCAAAGTTTTTGTCCTTCAAGCCTGTTTTCTTTGGAGTTCTTGGATCTTTTTTTAATTTTCTCGGACGAAACAAATTACCTGTCTGTTTTCTTACATTTATGCGCTGCCTAACCCTACCTAATTGATTTACACCGCCATATTTCCAGCAACCTTAGCCATATTTATTTCAATTATTTAGCATTTTGAGCCGTATTTATTTCAACTAATGAAAACTGTGACTTTCAAATAAATACTTATTCAAAATAACGATTCTAATAGCAGAAATCCTATATGGATCATTGGAGCGATTCAAAATTTTGAAAAGTTTGGAAATCCAATCTTCCATATCTTCCTTACCATCCTTACCATTGAAGGTGTGTTCTATGAAATTTTCAGTTTTTTTCGGTGATGATTTAAAGGTGGCGCTAAGACAATGTAGGCTTATATGGAAATTACTTTGGAAAAATTTTTAAAAATGTTCCAAACGCATTAGTACTGTTATGTAAGTACCAACTTACTTTCACATATTCAAAACTCTTTCTTCAAATCCTAATGAAAGATTTTACTGAAGAAACAAATCCATTTCGTGCTTATTTTGTTAGGGATTTTTGTTGATGTTTGCAAGGCTATAATTCCATATGAAGCTTAATAATAGCAATTAAACTCTTGAATATCTCTTATCCTATCTGTAGGATTCCATTGCTCTATTCAGTAATTTTCTTTATCATGGTTTAAAGAATAAGTTTTTACTATGATGAGTTTGTACTTACATTGCAGTACTAAAGAGTTTCATAATTTTACTTGAGTAATTTCCATATAAACCATATATTCCATATATAAACATCGTGTACAGGCCACCTTTAAATCACCACCGAATAAGCTGAAAATTTCACAATCTTTCAAGGTAAAGATGGTAAGAAAGATATTGAAGATTGGGTTTTGATTTTTTTTTTTTTTTGAACCGTAGTTGATAGATTGAACTACATATTACGAGACATTTTTATTGCATATAAATATAATGGACCACCACACCTAATAAATAATACCATACAGTTTAGAGGGATCAGTAAACTTCATTTCATAACTCAGCATCAGAACAGCAGCGGTACCAGGCCATCATTACTCTTCTGCTGCAAGCCTACAGCAGATCATCCTGCAACTCGTTACCCGCCATGCAGTGCACTTGAATGCACTCAAACGAATCAACCGGTCAGTCCCTACCTAGAGAAGCGTGAAAGTAATTACATTACGTGTTCCTTTTTCTTCTTCTTCGACACGAATGCAATGCAGCCTCGGTAAGGCTAGTAAATGTGCTTCCCAGCTAGAGGTACTCATTAAAAGCATCGCCGTGCCTTCAGGGCTTCACGCCCGGTTTGTCCACCGAGTTCGAGTCCGTGGCCGTGGTTCGTTTGCTGGAGCTTACCTACTTGTAGGTACCCTGGCTGCGATCTACGAGTGGATGCACTTTTTACTGGCATCGTGTTTGCGCAACTTGGTGCAAACTAAGGTACTCCTAGTCCGCCTAGACCCAATGCTGGATGTGTCATGGGAGTAGCTAGGATTCTCGTCGAAGTGGGGAGAGGCGCATGAGCCCTAGATAATTAATGAACTTCATCTGTCCAATTTATTGGAACCCCTCTCATCGTGACAACATGTCTACTTGAAGTTTTCAAATACAGAGCTCTTGGTGTATGTGCGAATATTATTAGTTGAGCTTTGGAAGCATTAAGAGAAATCTTCCATTTTTGCAAGTATAAAGAAAACATATTCAAACTTTTTTGGAATTGACTACAGATGACACGCAGACTTCGTCCTTTGGCGGAGAGGCCTGTGTCATTCGCAAAAAAGGATTTTTGACATCCCTGAGGTAGCTCAGGTAAGTCAGATGTGAAAATATTGTTCAATAGTGATCCCAAAATGCTGCCTTGAGGAACACCAGCTCTTACAGGAAGTCTTTCAGACTGGGAGTTCCGATAACTAGCCTGAAGTGTGCGATTTGACAGATTACTTTGAATTATTCTAACAATGTATGTTGGAAAATTAAAGTTTTTTTTTTTTAATTTTACAATCAAGCCATAATACCAAACACTGTCGAATACTTTTTATATGTTTAGAAGAGCAAGACAAGTATAATATATTTAAGATTATTTGGAACGAATCGAAAACGTTCTCTTGATTGAGACTTTAATGGCTTCCTGCCTTCTCCTCTGGCTACGCCCATGGTGGCTGTTAGTGTCATGTCTTGCCGGCGTTCATTCGCTCGCTCAGGCTTTCAGTTCTCAATGTAAATAAAAATGGCACAATAAAAAAAGCACAGCGAAATAAATAATCTACGGGCCCAGCTCTATTCACGTAGCAGGATAATGATCACGATGGGAGTGCGCAAAACTTCACTGCCTGCCATTCAGGAGAGTTGCATAACTGCTCCGAACGAAGGTTCATACACTTCAGTTCCGTACAAAGTGGTGCTGTAACAGAAAGGATATGCCCACCGCTTTCCATCCAGTAGAGCTCGTTTAATTTCATTCCGGAAGATATATAGCGTCACGTGCTGGGAAGCTGCAATTGGAGCCCGATGGAATGGAACGAGTGACGTCTCTTCATTTTAGCATATTGAAATTTGTGTCACCGTTACATAGCGAAATGATGCAAGAGCCACAGCAAAAAAGGAACGAACAAAGTTAAAAGCAACGTGAGCTTTTGCACTCGGTTGAAGCGTAGGTGTAAATGTGCCAAAGTTAGAACTGACAAGCCATCATCATCACCGAACTGGTTTTGCAATAAGCTTTGTCCGAAAGTGGTTTGAGGCGTTATTCAATTCAATGACGGAATCGAGGTTCATTCTATAAACTTCGGGGAAGTTGGAAAATAAGATGTAATTTTGGCTGTAATGAATTTGCAATCCATGTACATACATTTTGTTATACCTAAGTATTACTTTTAAGGCCATTATCATTAATTGGTAAAACCTATTCAAAAATCGCTTTCCAATAAACTTAATCAAACCAGACCTGAATATATATTTCACGATTTTTCATCCAAATTTGTTGATTATATTATTTAACCCTTGCTCTAATGCTTCAACGTTGGATATTCTATATGTAGCTCAGGAGGGAGTTTCAGAATCATTTTCAAAATTTTATTATGAATCATCTGTAGAGCTTTATTCATTGTATTATAACAGTTAGCCCTTATAATTGCAACATACAACTTGGCCTGCCTGGAAATTTGATTTAGGATCAGAAATTTGTTCTTAAGACAAAGTTTTGGTTTTCAACTAATAAGTGGATATAAACATTTTATTCATTTTTTTTTAATTTAGCTCAATGTGCAGTCTAAACTTATGATCAAATGATTCAATTATGATTCAAACAACTTAACATCAGATGTGAATCAAATCTTCAGTTACACAATATAGAAAATGATCAAATGCTTTCATCGCAAACACTCCCATACACAAGTTAACTGTTAGCGAAGTTGTTATTGTTTTCCCTCTGACCAGCAGAAACAGTTTAGTAATTCAAAATTCACGCTTTTGGTTTTACGAGCCCTTATGTTGAGCTTATTTACATTTCTCTGCTGCTTCAGAGTTTATACATATACCTGCACATTTCAGATGCATGCTACGAGGAAAACGCTTTAGCAAAAGTATTTTATCGAATACGATTTGCAACCGTTACCGTGGAGTCAGTGGAGTGTGGCTATGTGGTGCGCCAACGTGCAACAACCTTAGCACTGGGCAGCGGGCCAGGGCTGTCCAACGTTCGGTCCACGGCTTTATTTTATGGGGTCCGCAAAGAGCTTGAGGATTCGTCTGGCGCTATGGCTGCGCTATCATTTTGATGTTTGAACCTTCCAAGGCTAATTATAACAATTTTTGATTCTTATATTTTATTTTAAATAACACTGCGGAACACGTTTTTGTCTCCAGCACCAAAATACCGCTATTTACTTAATTAAGGGTTGCTGAATCCATTGCCGTTTTCAGAAATATCATAGCACGTCTAGTTTTTGAGATATTGACTGTTGAAAATGCAAAAATTGACTATTTAAGCCAACTTGCATGCAAGTTTGCCAGCTTGTACGGAAATTTATTGGCTTTATTTGCCATAGAATTCAAAATTTATGTGTATAACAATACTTTTCATCAAAGTTTATTATACTTTCGATGCGGAAAAGTTATTTTTTGATGTTTTAGAATATTATTGTATTTTGCCATATAAGAGAAACGAAGAATTTTCTATGGAGACGGCAAGCATGTTGAAAAAATCGGTTTAACTGAAATTTAATCGTGCAATTCCAATTAAATTATATCTGAAATGAAAGTTCAAGTTCTATTTTGCATGTTGGGTGGATTAGATTACAAAAAACTTAGATAAATTGTACTTAAAATTTCATGTAAACATCAATTAAACCAGTGTTTTATACAACTTTGGCCACCTGTAGCTAAAAATTGTGACGTGCTGGAACATTTCTGAGAATGGCATCAGATTCAGCAACTCCAAACCTACTAGAGACACATAATTTGATCCTTGAGACACGCAAAAATGTCATTTTTGTTACGCTGTGTAATCGTTACATCATATTTTGATGATTCTAAATTTGCTTAATTATTAAATGATGGAAAACGTTTACATTTCAAAACAATCTTATAATTTTATGAAGCTAAAATACAAGCTAAATCCATCCCATAACATTGTTCACTATTCAATAGACAACACTACAGGTACTAATTTTTATACTAGTCTATCTTACATCATTGCTGATTCTTCTTTTTCTTGGCATTACGTCCTCACAGAGCCTGCTTCTCAGCTTAGAGTTTGTTCGATCACATCGATCTATATTTATCCCATCATATCTGTCGATCTACTACAACAACAAATTTGTGCTATAAATCTTCCTATATCTGCGTTGTGTTTGGAAGAAGCACAATATAATAGCCGTGTGCTCCAATAAATGCCAAGGCAATAAGCATAGAGAGGGAGACAGAACAACAAACTCACGGCAGACAAAATCGCATCCACGTATTTTAGATTTTAACTATGTATTTCAATCTGTTTTGTATCGAAAGTGTTTTTTATGTGTCCGATAAAATGTTATTTTAAGTATAAATATAGTGTGTGTGTGAGCAGAACTACAAAACCGACTATTATTCGAGTGAACTGATTCGCAAGCTATTAAACAGAGTTCTTATGAGCACTTCCACATTTATTGACTGAGAGATTTCTTTGCAAAAGTTGCCATTTGCGTATTCGTATATCGTATGGCAGGTACGAGGATACTCTATGCCCAGGGAAGTCAAGGAAATCGTCATTACGAAAAGATCGTGGATTGACTGGGAATCGAACCCAGACACCTTCAGCATGGCTTTGCTATGTAGCCATGGGCTCTAACCATTCGGCTAAGGAAGGCCCCCAGTTATTGGTTATTATGTGTATCGAAATGTGAATTTAAATACTGAAGGCAAATTTAAATATTGAGTTGTTACAAAACATATATTACAATTATTTGAATAATAATTCTGGAAACGAGCGTTTTAGGTATCCGGCATTTTATGATTAATTATTTTCGTTCTTTTCCAGTGCATACTCCTAGAAATTTTACCAGTTTTCAATAAGTTTCTCCTGAGATTCCCACGAAAAATAATTCCTAGGATAACTGGATTTAGATTTCTTTGTTAAACTTTCTTTAGGCTACCTTATCTTACAAGAAAATTTCTCGAAGCATCTCTAAAAAATCTCTGGTGGAATTTCCTACCACCAGATAATGTTTTCGAAATTATTTTAAACATTTACGTACTTATTATTCAATTCCCTTTTAAAACATCATCCAGTAGTTCATTAATGAATTGCTCAGGATTTTTTGGAACTACTGAGGATATCTCTTCTCTCAAAAGAAGTACAATAAATTCTAGGAGTCTCACCGAAATTGTCTACAAGATTGCCAAGCGAGGAATCTGTTCACAAATTCTCCAGAGAGTGCAGAGAGTTTTCCAATTTTACCTTTGAGGTTCCTCCTTAAGTTTCTCTTAAGATTCTTCCAACAAATCTTTCAGGAAATCTCTCGGAAATTCTCGGGAATTTTCTTGAGAAATTTACAGCAAAAATTATTCAGGACTTCCTATTAAACATTACTTTCTGATTCTTTAAGGTGACTCTAAGGAATCCTCCAAATATTTCACAACATTTTCAAAAACAAATGAACAAGATACAATCGAGAAAATGATCTTAGCAATTTCTCAGAGTAGTTCTCCACAGATCTATCTGCATTTTGGCATAGAAAGTTAAAGTGTCTCTTTAGGTTTATATTGTTATTCGCATTTTTTTAAAATGCTCTTATTAGAATAATATTTCCAATCGTCTTAAAAAATTCCCACCGAAGACAAAATGTTAAAATCCAAACATTCCTTTTAAGCTTCTAGCAGAATTTCATATACTCTTCCACAAAAATACTGAAAACTTTCCCAAGCAATTCTTTGAGCGATTTCTTTGAAGAATTATATTTACTATCCCCTGGGATGTAGTCCTAAAATTTTTCCGAAAATTTCACCTGAGACCAATTATTTTCCAAAGATTTTACTATAAACAGGATTAGCGATTCTTCTGGGGATTTTACAAAGCAATTTTTCAACGTACAATTCCTTCTTGAACTTCTAAAAAAATAATCCCTAGAATTTCCATCAGGTGTGTTTTTAGCTAAAAAACACTAAATTTATTTTTCAGAATGTTAATTCAGGGATTCTTCCATTAATAATATCTAGGAATTTCATCACTCTTCATATTTGGTTTGAAACTACTCCAGAAATAACTCATTGTTTAAGGATCGCTTCCCAAATTGCTGTACGAATCACTCCATATCAACATCCGATTTACAGTGTTTTGGAACAAACTTTTGAAATTTTTTTTTTGATTAATGTCAGCTTGGTTTGAAAAAAAAAAACTACTGAATATTCAAGAATTCACCGTTGAATTTTTGAAACTTTCTGACAAAATTCCAAACAAAGTACCAAACAGGAAAGCTCAGGTGATTTTTAAAGGTTTTACCTAAAAAATTATTGTTCTTTTTATTCGTCTTCTACAATGGACAATTGTTTACGTTGAGATGGATGGAATTTTTACTGAAGGCATTTGAATTAAACATCTTAGAAAATGTTTTGCATGCATTTCGATGTCGCATAATACAATGGCGAACAGATTAATGTAAAACCCCATCTTATTCTACTTGCAGAAATTCCAAACAAACATTTATGGAGTATTTTTAACAATTTTGTTAGAACTGAAGAAGTTAAACTAGAAAATATTTTC
This sequence comes from Aedes aegypti, assembly GCF_002204515.2. Lineage (NCBI taxonomy): Eukaryota > Metazoa > Arthropoda > Insecta > Diptera > Culicidae > Aedes > Aedes aegypti. The sequence continues at coordinate 247,181,453 of NC_035109.1, forward strand.
GGTATTTACTTATTTTCTTTATTTTTATTTTAAACGTTGCTTTTGGGAGATTTTTTGTACAAAGTTGCTCAAGAAAGCAACGAACGAAAGGTTGAAGCAAGCAGAAACAACGGAACAACTAAAGATGAGTGATTATTCATAATTAACTCTAGAGTTGAATGATACTACAACGAATTTAAAAAAAACATATTTCTCAATAAGTTCCATCAGAATCTTCTCATGAAATTATCCTTCAATCAGAATTCTTCTTTGACTTCTAGTTTTTCAAGGTTTCATTTTCTCCAGATATTCCGCCCTAGAATTTCACAAGAATTCAATTCCAGAATTTGGATTCTGACAATAATTAAAAAAAAACTGTTTCTAAAGTAATATTTCTATGGAGATCCTTTGAAATTTCATTAAAAAATTATTTATATATGCCTTCCCAGTTATTTTACAGAAGATGGGCGTGGCCAGCAATGAACATTTTCATGCCTTTTCATCTCTGAACTCCAATTGGATAGCTATTTCATACTAAATAGTTTTTCTTGAGCAATTGGAAAAAGAGCAGTAATGTAACTAACATGACAGTTTTCAGTATGCAACCAACGAAATTCTCCGTTACCATGCAACACAACGCAACGGTGGGAATGTTACTTCAATAAATGGATTGAACAAAATATGACAGTTCGTCACTGTATGTGTTGACATAGACTCTTGTATAATACCATTCAAAACTTTCTTTTGCCTGTTTTTATCATTATAACAAAAAAACTTTGAATGGTTCGACGCTAAAAGTGTCGACTTACTGTATGTTAACGCTTTAGTCTTTAGTATACTGATTTTTTAAACTAAGGTTGCATGCATCGCATCACTTACCAAGGTGAATCCTGATCATGCAGCTATGATCCCTCCCCACTAACAAAACTTCTTTCCGTGAAGCCATGGAGATGCAGAGGTGATCTCGGTCTTTAGTAATAATGGATATCACACTGACATTCCTTCCCTTCCCCGATGACCTTAAGGACGTGGCCGGCGCCGTTATTGAATTTTTAATGTTTGGAGTTCTCGAAAGTTCATTGAAGATGGAAAGCCGATTATTCCGGTCAATCACGAATTAGCAACTGCTTTTTTTTTTCTATCTTAATTAACGAGATTTTTAACCCTGGGCTAGTTCTTCTCAGGACCAACGGCTTTACTTCCCTTCCGAAGGAAGTCGTCACTATAACTCTTACGTTATAAATGACTATGTCGGGGATGGGATTCGATCCCAGGTCCTCGGCGTGAGAGGCGTCTGTTCTAACCCCTACATCAGGTCCGTCCCCAGCAACTGCTTATGCCTTCCCAGTTATTTTACTTAATGATTCTCCACAGATTCTATGCTTATTTCGGAAGAAAATTTCAGCCAAAAATAATTTTCATAGATAATTCAAATATAATCGAATATAAAATAGAATGTACAGAAATAAAGGAGAATTTGTGACGCAATTTTTAATGTTTTGATTTTTTTTATTTGAAAATATTTCTGAAGGTCCTTTGATGAATTTCATGAAGGAATTTAACAGAATTAATTAATTTTTGGTAGAATTGCGAGGAAAAATTTGGAACTTTTGAAACGTAAAATATTTTTTTAGTTGAGTCCGAGAACATATACTACCCGCCATAAGTATGAAACCGCATCACCTAGTATTGCAACACCCCAGTTGAATATTGCAGCAGTCCTCAAAAAGTTTAGCATGACCTAAAAACAATAATATTAGTGGTGTAATACCTCGGAGTTTCGAAGTTGCGGTCTTCGGTAAAGTTGTTCAGCAGCCTAATGGCGTTTAGTTGGAGAAATTTTAATGCGTAATTTTGCCGCTACGTGGCGCTAGTGTGCATGTAACTTGGTTTAATTTAATTATATTCTAGCTCATGATCCTGATCACCTAGAAAGTTCATGTCTTCAGCAAAGTTGCAGCAAAGAACCTTGAAAGTATACAGGCAGCTCTGTGTGGTTAATAATTTCGCTGCTACGTGGCGGTTGTTTTGGATTTTTTTTTATCATGTTATAGCAAGTTCTAGCCCATAATCCCGACCACTTCGAAAGTTCGTGTCTTTGGCAAAGTTGATCAGAAACTTGAAAGCAATTTGAGGCAGCTCTGTTTAGGTAAACATTTTGCCACTACGTGCCGCTTGTGTGTATGGTAATTAGTCATATTTCAATAGACTCCAGTTCGTGATCCTGACCATCTAGAAAGCTCTACTCTTCAGCAAAGCTGTTTAGAAGCTTGAATGCAATTTGAGACAGAACTGTTTTGTTAGTAACTTTGCTGTGAGCACCACAGGGTGTTGAAAAATATAATTTTGAGAGAAGTAACATAATATTCGAATAGAAATATGTTTGTATTACGAATATTTAGAAAAAAGTATATTTCTACAAACTTGTACACTTGAGAAAAAAATTTGAAACAAGGTGGAATATTATGTAATGCAATATAAAGTGATGTATTTTTTTGTTTTCAAAATATGCATAAAAATTGCTAAATAACAAACAGTGTTTCCTCAAATTGTTTTTGAACAACTTTCTAGATCGTGATCATGAGCTAGAGTATGGATTATGATGATTAGCGGCGACACTAGCGCCACGCAGCAGCGATATTGCGCTTTCAAAATTTCACCTAATGATCGCCATAAGACTGCTGAACAATTTTGCTGAAGACCGCAACTTTGCAGAAAGTAAGTATTTCGAGATATTGCATCATATATATTATAATTTTAAGGTGATGCTAACCTTTCTGGGTGCTGCAATATTCAACTGGGGTGTTGCAATACTAGGTGATGCAATTCCATACTTATGGTGGGTAGTGTATATCCCGAAATCATTTTCTGGATAAAAAGTAAACATTGGAATTTTCGAAACTGTACACTGAAGATGGTAAGCTACTCCCATGCTTCATCTGTTGATTCCTGGTGCAATTTAGATTGTTCTGGAAAATCAGAGAATAGCAACTATGAATTGTACGGTCATCTATGCTCATGCTCATGTTCAAGGGATATTTTATTATATATCGTTGGCAAAGGCCAAACCAGAGAAAAATTATAAAAAATACTAGAGAGATCTAGAAGGAAACTAAATTTATCGAAAACTGGGCTCTTCTAGACCAATACACCATGTGTGGATTCTACCTCAATACCCCGAACGGCATTACTCCGAATGCCATTAACCCGAATGCCGTTACCCCGAATTCCAAAATCCCGAACAACCCATAACCCCGAATAATATTACTCCGAATTCCAAAATCATGTGGAAATGTCATCAATGCCATCATGTCAATATAACTGTAAATTCAGGGAAACAGCATTCGGGGTCATGGACTTCGGGGTAATGTTACTTTCGGGGTAATGTATTTCGGGGTGATGACATTCGGGGAAATGGAATTCGGGGTAATGGATTATACGATTATGCATTTATGGTTTTTTTTACGATTATGCGATATTTGACAGAAAACCATTCGCCAGAATACTACTCGCCAGAATGACATCCGCCTGAAAGTACCATATGCCAGAAAACCATTTGCCAGAAAGTACCATTCCCCCAGAATGAACCATCCCCTAGATTTAAAAAAAAAAAATTTTCAGGTAATCAAGATTGCAGTTGTAGGAGAAAAAATTGAGCCAGAGCGTGAGATTATTTTTGTTAGTAAACTCAAAAAAGTACAGGGTCTCTTGTACACCATCTCCAGTTGACTTAGTGGTCCAGCTTCGAATATCCGTTTTGGATATTGTGGTTCTAGTATTGTAACTGTTGGACTAGGTACACATGACTTCCTTTACCAAAACGAATCCTTTATCATACCGCTTCGATCACACTACTGCCGGAAAAATGTGACAATGTCCTCATTTGTGACATTCTCTGAGAGGTCATGCACTTTTAATTCGAGTCTATCGTCGTCCATCAACAGGCGCACTTTGTACCGTTTCCCAGCCACTTCGAGCTGGTGACGGTCGTCGCGTTGCTCTACCACCTTCAGAGCAGTTTCCAAATCGTTGCATTTCACATGCACACAGCACTGATCATGGTTCATTTGCAGGCGTAGAACCTGACTCGGCTTCAGTGCTAGGTTTCTGAAGATGAGATTATGCACAACTTCAAAACTCGCGGACGCTTTTCGAAGTTTCGAAAATCTATCTTGAACGAATTTTGTCGAAGGCTAACTACCATTGTTGCTACCGAACAACGCATACAAAGGTGTCATCAAGACAAAGCGATAACCGATAAACGATAACGGGTGCTCAGCGTGAACACGTCTGAATGCAGCAATAGCTTCAGCACAACTAAATGGCATATTTAAACCACAGACAAACAGACGTAACACTTAGAACAAATCGCGATCAAAATCATAGTCACAAGGACATGTACGCCCAATGCTAAAATCGGTATGTTTGACCGACAGGCCAACAGATGGCGTTAGTGTGTAAACGTCAAACGCGAACAAAAACGATGCGAGTGCTGTGAGTGGCGGATTGGCCACCTACCATATTTTTGAATCAACCGTTACAAAGGTGGTCGATGGACAATGATGAGAGTGTGACGTCTCACGCTATGTTTGAACCAGATGATTATAAAAATCGAATGTACATCGGATTTTTTCTCGCTAGAGATCAGTATTTGGTCTATGTTTTCAAAATCGGAAGGTTTTAAAATATTCTATCGGTGAAATTTTTTCCATATGGATGTATGGACAGAAATGCGTCGAAAACATGATTTTCAAGGGATTTAGTATGAAAAATGGCTAAAAAGAGGAAAACATCAAAATTTCACCGATGGAATATTTTAAAACTTTCCGATTATGAAAATATAACCCAAATACTAAACTCTAGCGAGAAAAAATCCGATGTACATTCGATTTTTATAATCGTCTGGTTCAGACATAGCGTGCGTCTGTTTGTCTGTGTTTAAACGTTGACAATAAGGCGTACATGATTGGTATGAGATTTCACACAACTTTCGAGTTTTAAGTAAGGTAATTCAAATGAACCCAAACGTTTTTTTAATGCTGGGAAAATGAGCCATAGTTTTTCAACGTAATTTACAACTAAAAGCAAATATTAAGTAAACAAAATTCCATATAAAAAATTTCAGAATACCTACGAAGATAACATCATTGATTTTCTAATGCGCCATAGAGAGCTTCGATTGGACGTGTTATTACAGAGATATAGACAAAACACTTTTGTATGTTTTTGAGGGTTTTTTTTTATAGTAGGGTACAAAAAAGCTTCAAAAGCCAGGCCTGTTGTGTGTTGGCACGGTGTGGGACTCACACCGGGAGCTAGCCTACTCCGGCTACGCGCTTCTTCATGATTCGATACTGGCCGGTGGAGTGCCGAAGTCGGTCCAGCGGTCCGGTTGGAGGATGGCTCCGGTTGGAGGATGGCTTCCGGTTCACTGGCGCTCCGACGACTCAAGCCGGTGATACGCTACGTACTACTCAGAGTAGTCCCCGGCGGTGGATCTATCCTACTCCGACGAAGATTTCCCCGGCGGCGGAAGATCTCCCGAACCGATGCTATCCTGGCAGATGCCGAGGTCGTAGATGTTTTTGAGGGGGTGAACCTAAACATTTGCACGGGAGTGTAAGTTTTTTTAATTTTATATTTTTTGGAAAAAATGGAAATTTCTTCTGCATTAAAAATGTTGTCCCACCGTACAAAGTGTCTGACATTTGGCCCACTATTCAAAAGAAGTTGGGCGCACCTGCACTAGGCAGTCGTGTTTGCCGGCCGTTGCGATGATGGTCCCCTAAAACGGCAAGCTTTGCATCGACCAACTACGGTATAATCCATGGAAATGGCCAGTAAAACGGTATACACGAGAGCACTCCTCCCATCATCGTAATTTCCAATCACACTCGAATGCAATAGAGCAGTACAGATGTGTGAATGTGTTTATGGGGTACTCGAGTCGATATTTATATGCTCACTATCGTTCCTCCCTTCTATCCACAGTAGGTAAACCGTTTGGTGAGTGGTTAATTGGAAAATGATTTCGATTCGCGTTGAAGTGGCGCCCAATGGTGAGCTCTCAAAGTCTGCTAATCTCAAAAACTGATTGACTTCGCTAAGAAAAAAAAAAAACACAAGCTCTCCAGACTCTTTCACTAGCGTTGCATAATGTTTTATTTTCTACGATACGCTCGAAAGCGCTGCATGAACAAAAATGGATCCAGGCAGTGGAATCCACGGAATGATTGTTGGAGCTGAATTTATGTGAAGTTGTGGCAAAAAATGTTACGGGAATAAGGCAAATGTTCTGCTTGAGAGGATTAGGTTTAACTCAACCCGGGTAAAATTTGAATCCGTGATTATAGACGATGATCTTAAACTTTTGATCTGTCCTCGTGAGGAGAAGGCATTTTAAACGCAGTCGCGATCCTGCTATGAAAATTATATGGCAGGATCTGCAAAAATAAATTAAATCTCAATCAATCTCAATTAAGAAACAGAAATTTTGAAAGTTTCTCAATTAGATCCTGGTTTTGAGCCCTTTTGGAAATTATCTATAATTTTGAAAAAACCTCAGTAGCCAATTCCTACTTAAAAAATGAAAACAAATTATTACTAACTAAATGCGAAAAATCACAAAAACTTGCTATGCAGTTTGAAAGCAAGCACAATTTCAATTTATGATTTACTAGTCCAATTGAAAATCAAGTTATCAGGACTTCGAAAGCATTCTCAATCAAGAGAACGTTTTCGAAAATTCCTGGGGTACTCATTTGGAAGAATTGAGCATTATTATCACAAGAATAAAAACTATGAAAGCCCCTGGCGATGATGGAATTTTCTACATCCTCATCAAGAAATTTCTAGAGAGTAACTTATTATTTTAGATTAATACATTTAGCAAATGTTTGCAATCAGCATATATTCCTGACAAATGGAGAAATGTCAAGGTTGCACCAATTTTATAATAAATCATTAATCCTGCAGAAGCTTTCAGCTACCGTCCAATCAGTTTGCTTTCCTCCATCAGTAAACTTCTTGAGAAGCTCATTTTGAACAGAATGATTTAATTTTTGCCAATGAACAGTTCGGATTCCGCCATGGACATTCGGCCACCCATCAAATTTTACATGTAACAAATTTGATTCGTTGCAACAAATCTGAATGCTATTCTACTGATTGCTCTTTTGGACATAAAAAAGGATTCGACAGAGTTTGGAATGAAGGCTTGATTGAATGAAAAACTAAAATTTTCCTACATACATCGTTAGAATAATTATTCACTTTCTTTTCACTTCTGGTTAATTATCTGATCTCCAAGTCTGAAAGAATTCCTGCAAATGCTGGTGTTCCTCAAGGCAGCATTTTGGGACCAATTTTATACAATATTTTCACATCTGACTTACCTAAGTTACCTCAGGGATGCCAAAAATCTTTGTTTGCGTATGACACAGGGCTCTACACCAAAGGACGAAGCCTGCATGTCATCTGTAGTAGATTGCAAAAAAAGTTTGGATATTTTTTCTTCGTACTTCCAAAAATGGAAGATTTCTCCTAATGCTTCCACAACTCAACTAATAATATTCCCACATAAATCAAAAGCTGTTTATTTAAAACCTTCCATCCGATTCAATACCTAACCCATATTTTATTTATCTCTTTCATTTCAGGAATAATCAACTGGATCATTTGTAAAATCATCACCATGGCTTAGGAAAGCATTCGATTTTCGCGACAACCATCAGCAATCAAGAAGCATCAACACCACCCACGTTTCACAAAAATAAGAAGAAGAAAATAATTACAACCCACAACCACCGCGAGCCGCTCGTACAAATCAATAGCGGCTACCACTTAACGCATTATGAAAAGTGAATCACTTTTCATCGGTTAGCTGGCTAACCCATATTTCAACGCAGCGCGAAGAAACAGGGGAAAGAAATCCACGATTCCAGTCTTGGCAAACCGTGATTTGATTTTGCGTCGCAATCTTCGGCCGTCGTCTTTCGCCGTTTAGTTTTTCTTTTAGTGTGCAAGCTATTCGTGGTTGCCGTTGCGTTGCGGTCTTGCTGATTATTGTCTATGATGCCGAAGATAGGCATTTGAGTGAAACTAAAATCGCTTCGATTATTATATTTTCGTTCGCTTCGGTTGTTGCGGTCTCCAACAGGCATTAGAGGCAAAGGCAGCACACACAACAACGGCGTCGTCGTCGTCGTCGTCGTCACGGGCGCGCACTAATTGAAAGAAAGCCGGAAAAAGCAAACTTTGATTTCAAGCCCAGGCGTGCACTTCTGTTGTTGGGCGAGAGCTGCCGCCGCCTGTCTACTCTATTAGTGTGAGTAGTTATCTCGTTAACCAATGCCCGCACGGTGTTCCTCTGAGCTAAATAGGTTATAAATGTCATACAAGCTTAAATTTAGTTATGTGTAAATTTCACGCAGTTTTTTCGCAATTTTGACTTTAAGTAGATCATACTTTTTGACTTTAATGTGTAGATCCACCAAGAGCCAAATTTGCGTAAAAAGACAAAAGAATTTAAGACAACTGCGTAAAACTTACACATCCAATGTGTAACCGAATTTGAGCATGTAGAAATTGTACAACTCAAGCGTGTGCTAGAATAAGGGCGTAAGTCGCATGGTCGATTTCTCTTCATCGATCCACTCTCCTGTGAATAAAGATGACAAGATGAAAGTTTGTTAGCATTTTTTCACTTCAGACCGCTTGACAGCGATGCAATCTTACGTCATAAGGTGAAATAATGCTGACAAATTTGTATCTTGTCACCTTTATTGACAGAATACGCTTGAATTATTACTAATCAACTCACTGTACCATAACAGCTACGTTGTCTGTGCCAAGGGGTCATATTTACCCCAAATTCAAACCGTGATAACTTCGTGGAATTTAAAAAGATTTTCGATTTTCTTTATTTTGGAAAGAACATTTCATTTAGCTCTACTAAACAATACAAAAAATAAAAACCAGGGCAGTTTATCCCAGGGAAGAATTATTGCAGAAATAGGTCCAAAATAGCAAAATTAAGGAACTTTTTGCACTCGTATCTCAGAAGAAATTTAAAATAAAACTAGCTATCCCACGGAAAATTTTGTTATGCCTACTGCAATGTTTTTAATTGATCAAATCCCAATTTATATAATTTTTAAAATTATCAATATTTTCTAATCAACATTGCACCTCTTTATCTCTTAAAGTAAAGGAATTATCGGTCGAATTCGTTTTAATAAGGCTTATTTGTTAGATAGTAAAAATCCATGGAAAGACGCTTATAGACAAATGTTTTTATCAGCTATCGAAAGGGAAGATATAGTACTTTCATGATTTGTAAGAGATGTCTGCGCCATTTTGCGCCGAAAGCTGCTATGGGGGCCTAAATTACCCCTTGAGAAAAGAGTAATTCATGAATAACTTTGTTACTTTAAAAGATTCCGTGACGCCATGTTCAGTGAAAACACGGGGTTTTTCATGACAAACAACTTTGTAGAAAATACAAAATATGTTAAAAATCTAGGGAAAAAGTTTTGACAAGAAATATAATTTACAGGGGCCATTCACATACAACGCCATATATGTCAAAAAGTATGAGAGGTAGATAAATTGTGTCTTCGACAAAGATGTTTCAAATTTCAAATTTTACAACTTTGCCGAAGACATCTAATGTCTATCTGAATTATATGAAAAAATAGTTTTTCTATCTCACTGCTAGGTGGATTGATCACAAAACTTTTTGCAGCAAAAGAAGCGCTTCAATATACCATGAAACTTCTCCGAACAAACTATATCGCTAAACACAACGGTTTGGGCGCTATTCAAAAAGCGCATGAAATCGACAAAATCCAACACAGTGCATTCCTACAATTTTAGCCTACTTTGTATGAAAACACAAAAGATGGCTCAGATTTCAAGTAGGACGAAAATTAGTACTTTTCCCCTACTGATCTGAAAATATCCTTTCGTCAATTAAAAATTTTGCCATGTTTGTCGATATTGAAGATAGATAAGTACCTTCTCAAAAAGTTTGACTATGAAAAACTATAGATTTCAAGTTGAGCAAACTTTTTTACAAGCCACGTTTTAAATTTCAGGTCAACCAACACCGAAATTTTGCATGCAAAACAGCCAATTATTCTTGGTTAGAGTGCCGTCGGTCGATGATCCATTCTAAATGGAGATTTTCTCGACTTCCCACTGCATAAATATCTGATATAATAGTCCATTGGTAAGGCAAGCTTTCTGTTATTTCAGTAACTACTAAAGTAACTACTATGGTACCGTCGATGGGGGTGACAATGGGTCTAGGGGGTGAGATTGGGTCAAAACGGAAAATTATGATTTATGAAATATTTCAGCTAATAACGCTGATATCATTAGAATTAATCATTCATATGTTAGGGAACACATTATTACACATAAATCATCACAATATACAGTTTTAGAATTAGTAGTTTTTGTTTACTATATCAATAAACTTGTATGTTGAAACTAGATAAAAATTACAACATTAAATTTCTCCTGGGCAAAGTATAACGCATGTACTTTAACCTCTATCGTTGTATTAGTAGAAGGTTGAAAGTCCTTTCATTACACTTCACAAGTATTTTCCGGAATCAAATTGATTTTTCCACAAAAATTTCACTTTTTTCGGTGCGATGTATAAAACATTGAAAATGGGGGTGAGATTGGGTCAAGCAAGTACGATAGTAGGGGAATTCGGGGCATAATGGACACATCAAGCAAATGTTTGTTTTAAGCCCATACAATGACATTTTTCCAAACTATTCCCGGCTAGTCTTCAAGTTTTATGTTAGTACGACGTGCTACATTCATTCATGGTAATAAATATCATATCATATGCCAAAAAAGTGAGATTGAAAATTAGGTCCAAAACAAGGCCATCAAAAAGGTATCGGGGCAAAATGAACACTTGCATGAAATTTAATGATTCCAAAATATTTAATGTCTGTCAGTCGTTCCGATATTTAAAAGGGCTCTCCCTCTATCATAAGAGCTAAAAAGAACCTGCCTGGGTTCGTTATTTTGCTCAAAAAATAGATTCTCCCACCCCCTTGCTTATATGCCAATTTAAAGCAGAGAAAAACTTAAAGTCAAATTTCAAAGGACAATTGAAGCAAAACATAAACTTTTTTACCGTCAAACATTTCAAATGCAATACAGATTTCATGCAGTGTATGAACTTTTGATGAAGTATGAATATTCTCAGAGATTGAGGGGGTGTCCATTTCGCCCCGGGTGTTCATTATGCCCCTAATCCCCCTAAATGAAATTGCAAGACCACTTTTTGACATTTTACGCTGCCGGGTGTTCTCATTCCTCATTAAGATGTGTTTATTCTTTCTAAATACAGCATCTCTGAACATAAAACAAGTCTTTTTGAGGATTCCGTGCATTGAATAACAATGCAACGCATTTTGACAACTTCTCAAACCAGCAACTGTGTTTCGTGCGCAGCACCATCGTAAAATTTTATCAAATGGATTTTTTTTTTAATTATTTATTAGTGTTTTCATATAATAGAAACATCTCACGAAAGTAGGAATGAGTTGGATTGCTGAAATACCGGGATTATAACGTCAACATCTGCCTGAAATGTATTGATCGAGCAATGTAATGCACTGTAATATAACTATTTGCAAAGGTTTAAAATAATTACTGTTTCAGTACACCTCTGGGAAAACTAAATAGGCTTTATGGCAATGGGGATGAGACTTTGAAGATAATTTGAGGGAAACAAAACAGGAATATTTATGTAAACTTGACGATAAATGTTGGGTCTCATATATTTTCTCATAGCTCTTCAAATTGTTGGTCAAATCGTTCTTTTAAGTAGGTTTATCACATTTGTGAAACATCTTAGATATCTTTTCGTCTTGTTTGCATCGTATTTCATTAATATTTTTCAGCTGTGAATGGTTTTGCAATAAAATTCTCAAAAACAAGTTATTTCAATTCCAGTGACCCAATGTCACCCCCTCTATGGGGTGAGATTGGGTCATTTTTCATTCACTTGTAGTGCCGCTGTGAACAATTATTTTTCAATAATTTTTTGAAAGGTTGTTAATATACCATCAAAGTACATACACACCAAATTTGAAGTTTATTAGAGCTAAATTGCGATAGTTATTCAATAAACAAATCGTACATATTCCTTTTTGACCCATTGTCACCCCCAACGACGGTAGTGCTCATAATTACTGAAAACTAGGCTCTATCCTTGTTTGGACGTACGCCAGAAAGAAAAGGCGTAGGGGAAAAGTACTTATTTTCGACCCATTCATACGGTTTTGGCTTACTTTGCATGAAAATCTGAAAATTAACACACAATCATTGTAGGTATAAAATAAGTGCTTAATTCTGTGCAGTACTGTATCATAGTAGCGATTTTGTTTTTATTAAATTCTTCAGGAGCTAAGAACTAACTCTTTCACCCTCTGAGCGGAATCTGAATGAAGGGAATCAAAACAGTAGATTTGAGTATTGTACCTTTCAATTTCGCCCTAATTACTTATCTTTGACAGGTACGCGAATTTGCACTACCACTTGTAGCATTCTTCAATGTCAGTTACTCGTATTCACTCAGAGTATACGAGTAACTGACACTGAAGAAGGCTACAAGTGGTAGTCGAAATACGCGTACCTGTCAAAGATAAGCAATTAGGGCGGAATGCAAAGGTACAATACACAGATCTACTTTTTGATTCACTTTGTTAAGAATGTTGAAGAATGTAAAATGAATATAACAGTTAAAACCACTAAAACGCACAGTGTTCATATAAACCAAAATTAAATTGCTGTTCTTTAGTGATAGGATGTGTGGTAAATTTCAATTTTTTTTTTTGAAAAGCTTTCCTGGCTCTGAAGGCGGGGGCAGATAGGAGAGTTAATCAAAAATACCTTGTACCTTGAGGTACAAGAGTTTAAAACACTTAAAACTCATTACCGGCTCTTAGTGGCAGTATTCCGTACTCACTAGTGCCTCCTAATCAAGCAATGTGTCGCTTTTAAACAACTGAAAAACTAACACAACTCAAGCTTGAGATACATATACTATCCACCGTACATGAAATCGCATCATGGAATGTTGCGAACCTCGGTTTGAATGTAGCATCAATTCTAAAAGTTTAGAATCACCGGTACGCACAAGTTGCAGTTGAAGTGGTTCTAAACTTTTCATAGGTGTTGCAATATTCAAATCGAGTGATGTAAGACTGGATGATACGTTATGTACTTTGTACAACAGTTGTGATTTACATGCTATGATTTTGTACCAAAGACATCTATCGACACCAAACCAAAATGTATTCCTCAAGAATCTTCTTAAGAACAATACTCAACAGTTGTTGTTTACAGTATGGCTCTTTAAAATGCGGTAACATCAACAAATGTACATAGAAGTCGCATAATAATGAACGCAATACATACGGTTCGAAAAGACCACAATTTGAAATCGATATATCTCAAATTCTAGATAATTTCGAAACTTGGGGACTTCAGTAAAGTTGTTCTGATGGTAGAGCGCTACTTATGGTACACTAGTGTGGGACAAAGTTCAGATTCTCGCTCCAGTCCACTTTTTGGATTGCATTTAGGTCCCATAACAATTGTGCAAAATTTTAGCTCGATCGGCGCCAGCCGTTCAAAGTTTGTATGGGATTTACTATGGGAAAACTTACTTTTACAAAGAAAATTCGCCAGAGGTCGCCCATTGTCCTCTATAAAAATTCTGAACATAGACCTCGATAGGTATTTTTACGATGAAGAATATTGCCGAAGACCGCGAAACAATCCGACACTTGTGAAAAAAGTTATTCAATGAAAACCTTTTAGCAAGGCGACGTTGATTAAAACGTAAAGGAATAACAATAATAACAAAATCGGGCAAAATTTCCAAAAAGTCTATGCTTAATAACTTTTTTTCATAATCATCGAATTGCTTTGCTCTCTTCGGCAATGTTGATCATCGTAGAAATACTTTTCGAGATCTGAGTTCAGAATTTTTATAGAGGACAATGGGCGATCTTTGGCGATTTTTCTTTGTAAAAGTAAGTTTTCCCATAGTAAATCCCATACAAACTTTGAACGGCTGGCGCTAAAATATACTTGTTTTTAATTATGAATCGTGGTTCACGGCTAACCAGCCGAGTGGAAGTTTAACAACTACCGAAAAGCTAAACATTACATATAATTTGCAATTGGATTAGATGGACAAATTGATGTGAAGATTTGCGAAAAAGTTACATGTCTTCTTAGTGAGAATCGAACTCACGACTCCCCGATCTCTAGTTAGGGCGCGTTACCACTACGTCGTGAGAGGACTCATGAACGCAGAAGTTAAACTGAATTCGATTTCAGCTTCATTCAGGTTAACTTCTGCGTTCATGAGTCCTCTCATGGCGTAGTGGCAACGCGCCCCAACTAGAGATCGGGGAGTCGTGAGTTCGATTCTCACTAAGAAGGCATGTAACTTTTTCGCAAATCTTCACATCAGTTTGTCCATCTAATCCAATTGCAAATTATATGTAATGTTTAGCTTTTCGGTAGTTGTTAAACTTCCACTCGGCTGGTTAGTCGTGAACCACGATTCATAATTTGTTGTTGTTATTGTTCGTGCTACGTGAACGCGTCGTTGATGATGCTCTGACCGTTTATCGTGTAATTTACTGTTAATCGATCGTAAAAGTGAACAGCCCTTCTTTAACGTTTAATGTAAATCGTTCTCGTTTATGCGCGTACGGTAGACATAGCATCAGTAACGAATAAATCCCTTAAAAATTGGTTTTGAATTCAACGCAATTTCCGATTTCATCACCATACAATGGAGAAGAGCTGCAAGAAATGTTCTGTGTGTATTGACAGACATGTTGACCTGTACACTGTCTGTGAAGGTGAATGTGCTGGGTTTTTCCATGCCAACTGCGTTGATCTCAAAGAAGAAGATTTCGCATTACTCTCACGGTCGCAAAACATCCTTTGGATGTGTGATGTATGCATGAGTGCGTTTCGAAGATTGAGAGATGGGATTCCTTGTAATAGTAAATACACATCAGCTGATTGCACTGAGACGAAAACTATCGAGGAAGATGTGAATGAAATCAAGCAAGCAGTAAAAAGCATTTTGGATACTCTATCGAATATCGTACCTAATGCCTCGCCGATCGCGCCAAATGTTCTACAGTCAACTCCTGCTTCATCATTTACGCTTTTCGATGGGATAAATAAAAACGACGCTAGTGCTGCCAATGATAAAAGCGTGCATCGACCAAGAGATGTGCGTACGACAAATGATGATTGTTTTGCTTTGTTTCTCTCCAACATCGATCCGAGTGCTACTGAGTGGGACGTACAGCGCATGGTATCTCACGCACTAGGAACTCTAGAACCCGATCGCATGGATGTTGTTAAGTTGACAAGAAAAAGCAATCTTAGGAATATAGATTTTGTTTCATTAAAAGTAGTTGTCAGTAGTAAATGGAAAAGTAGAGCGCTTAATCCTTCAACATAGCCTTTTAACGTTAAATTTAGAGAATTTGTTTATAAGCACAATGATACTTGGCGACCCCCGGTGTAAATGTACTTTTTAAATGTTGAATTCATTCAGTAGATATGTTAGTTATCGATTATCGTTTGTTAGATTGTTTCTTTTTCTTTCTGGAGTGATTTTGATAATGTTCGATACTGTTATTTAGTAGTTGTGTTTGTTAAATTCGGATTAAATTGTCGTCATCGTCGTGTAATTGTTTATAATGTTTCGTTGCGTTTCATTTGCTATGATTGTTGTAATAGAATTAAGATATTCAATAAGACTGTAATGTCAGTTGAATTAAACAAATAAATAATTAAAAACAAGTATTTATCGAGCAACGGACTCATGTTCCGTAACCGGTCGTTTGAGAACGTCGCGACCCATTGGAAGCCCACACAATAGATACCTCAGCCAGCGCAGTTGCTGGCTAGTGTAGTGTGCTATTCCTATACCTAAAAAACAATGCGCTCTCGGGCTAGGCATTGGATATATAGAAAAAGCGTTGTGTTTGGATGGGCATCTAATTCTTCCGAAAGAGGTGCACTTTGCGAAAAAGAACCACGTGTTTATTGAGCTGAAATCGAATTCAGGTTAACTTCTGCGTTCATGAGTCCTCTCATGGCGTAGTGGTAACGCGCCCCAACTAGAGATCGGGGAGTCGTGAGTTCGATTCTCACTAAGAAGACATGTAACTTTTTCGCAAATCTTCACATCAATTTGTCCATCTAATCCAATTGCAAATTATATGTAATGTTTAGCTTTTCGGTAGTTGCTAAAATATAGTTTCTCCGATCGAGCTGAAATTTTGCACAGCTGTTATGGGACCTAAATGCAATCCAAAAAGTGGACTGGAGCGAGAATCTAAATTTTTCATATGACCGTGTCCCAGACTAATGGTACACTCCAACCTCTTTTTACGACCGTTTTTTTTACCGACGGTTCTTTTTCCGACCACTTTTTTACGACCGAAATTCAGATTAACGACCGTTTTTATAAATGATCATTATCTTCAAAAGTATTCAAAATAGAGGATCATGATGTTCAGCAAAATTGTTCAGTAGTTCAAAGGCTAACATATGGTGGTCATTGAATTGCGGAATTCTGCCACTAGGTGGCGTTAGTGAACATAGCAATTTTGTTTTGCCGATATCTCCTGACCACTTCGAAAGATGTCGTCTTCGACAAAGTTGTTCAGTAGCTCAAGGACCATCATTATAAACGCTATGAGATTCAAAATTTCGCCACCAGGTGGCGCAAGTGAGCATGAAACTTTTGTTTTGCGGATATCTCAGAATCCTGGCCACTTAGAAAGATGGCGCCTTCGGTAAAGTTGTTCAGTAAGTTAAGGACTATCATTGTTTAAGGTGGTTGATTCAAAATTTTACCACCATGCAGCGCTAGTGAGCATGAAACTTTTGTTTTGCGGATGCTTCAGGATCCTGACCTTTTAGAAAGATGGCATCTTCCACAAAGTTGATGCGCAGCTCAAGGGCCATATTTATTTTAATCTCGAATTTCAAGGATTAAACAAAGAAAGCATTTGAGTTACCGAACAACTTTGCCAAAGATGCCATCTTTCTAAGTGGTCAAGATCCTGAGATCTGCAAAACAAAAGTTTCATGCTCACTAGCGATGGCAAAATTAAGAATCAACTAACTCGAACCATGATAGCCCTTGAGCTACTAATGGGATATTCGCAATACCAGGGGTGTTGTACAAAATATAACGCGCGACGGTTACAAAAAGCCACGCGTATTGCATAGTTCATGGTTTTAACGGCACTTTTTCAGATATAAAGGCGTCCTAAGTCTCAAAATTTCGTCAGTTTTTACTTTTATCAAAAAAAAAAAAAAACCTCCCCCGTGACACACTATCTCCATTATATTTTTAATTATTTTTTAAAATAAGTTGAACCAAGCTTTTCTGCTAAAACATTTTAAGAGTTGAAAATTCGTTCAGATATTGCGAAGTTATTGTGATTTAAATTTAGAATTAATATGACCCCAAGGAACAGCCAACGTACTAATGTTAAGAACATTACTCGGGAAAACTATTTTGAAAGACAATTTACATCGTCTCCAGCCAAAGGCTGCACAGACTGAACAATCACGAACATTAGGCAACGGACAACACGGAACACCCAGTAGCCCAGTGATGAATTTTTCGTTTGACGAAAAGTTTCCACCGACTGGAGCGGGAATCAAACCCACATGTCATGACACAATACGTCTAAACGACTAACGCTACAAACCACACGGCCACGAAGCCCACGAGATATTTGAAAAAAAAAATCTATGGGCATATAACATCTTGATCCCAAAACATAGGCAATGGGTTGAAAATTAGTTTTTTTTTACACTATATCGCGATATAATCCTAAACTCATGTATGCTTGAGTTGGTCAGAAACACATATTTAGCTTTCGACTAGAGGAACACCGTGCTTTTCTCTAACGTATGAGTTAAATGTTTCGTTCATTTTTTCGTCCACTTCCAACCAAGTGAAAAGTTTCGTCGTTTTTCGTTCAATTGAAGCGCAATTAGTTTTCCAAGTTTTTCAATTTGTTTTTTTTTTTCCTGTTATGCGAAAGTGAAGCTAAATTTTGGTCACTGTTTTTCTGAAGATCCTTATTTTCATCGTGAGCAAGTGAGATAACAGATTTCGGATTGCACCAGTGGCTCAAAGAAAGTTCGAGAGAAGTTTTCACCAGACGAAGAACAACCGCAAGATATGCACGAGGAAAAATTAGCATATTGAAAGTGATCCGAACGGTTGATATGCCGTGAAGAGAAGAAAATTGTTTTCATCATCTGTGTACAGCCGAGGACGAGCATTGTTCTCGTTGATAAACGTTGGATAGTTGCAGAAGCTGAGAGACGAGCGCGTGTGGAGGAAAAGCGGAAAAGTTGTGAGCAGTTCAGAAGCGAAAAGTTTCTCGTGGAAAAATTGGAGGATTATAGCCGTTTAAGCAGAGCGAAAGCTCCGGAAGATCGATCAAGGTAGGATTTAAAAATAGAATTATTTAACTATACTTATGAGAGCCTCTGAAAGAAGCCTAACAATTTTTCATTTGTGGTAACTTACATTGACGACTAAAAATTATCATATTTGGTTGCATAACAACTATAGTCACGAAATAGATCCCGAATGTTTTTTAATGTTTGCAAACGTAATATTGAAAAGTACCGTTTCTGTAGCACTGAGAAGTACTGTTCTATTGTTTTAGGTAGTTTCAAAAACTTCCCAGAGCAAAAAGCATTTGTGTACGCACAGCACTAGGAACGATGCGCACTTTGTTAATATATGAATAAATTATTGGATCTCTCAGCTTATCTTTAGTTACATAGAGGACCTAACCGATTTTATAATAGCTGTAAATATTTGTCGTTTTTGTTTCAGATTTCCAATGTTTTTGCTAAATTTAATATACATCAACAAAAAAACATAGCCCGAGGGCAGTTATGTACCATCAACAAAAAGTATGAACTCATTTAAATAACAGGTCTTGTTTTTTACCTATGCATACAATAAGTCATCTTCAGATTGATCGGAATTTAAATTTAAATACGATAGATGTGATTGATACAAAAAATCTTCCGTACATCACAAAGACATCAGTTGTTAAAAAAGCTCAAAGCTCATTTCAGTTTCAGCCATGAACAAACCGTTTCCTAATTGTGTTGATCTCGTGCTACTTTACCCAAGCTCGGCATACACGCCTTTACTACTATCGTCCGTTTGCCAGGCGGGGAGACCTTCTATCTGTAGGGTTAAAACCTAATTAACTTTTTGTGTATCTTGTACCGTGCCTCTTGAACCATCAAGCAGCCTCTGAGGAAAAAACGCACCGGCAGGTACAAGTAGTGCCAAATTGCCATTTTAACCACCGGCAAACCCGAGAAGCAGGAGAATATGGCGCTAGAGCTGGAATTTCGGTACACCGATTTGTTGTGCGACTTGAGTTGGGACCCGTGTTTTTTCGTCTACTTTACTGTTATTGAAGTGAGTGATATTTTTACACAGTCTGGGACGAACGGCAGCGAGAGTTAACCGGTTACAGAGGCACTCCCATTTCTCAGCATTAAGCTACAGTTGTAAGACAATACTAGATTATTTTCTGCACCATTCCAGACATTAGAAGGTTGGATAGAGTATACATTCTCTCTTCATTTTTCATATGTCTTAAACAATTTCAAACCATCATAGGTTGTTATCGTGAACCACATTGAAACGTGAAGCTAGAAAAGCACAAATGCAAGTATAAGTGCAATAGAAAAAAACGGTGTGCAACCAAACGAATAAAGTACCGGCTGCTGGTAACATAAAACCCTGCGATTGACAACTTGATGGGGCATGGGGCCCCCAGAACCGGGCGGATTTCGTTTGCGGTTTAATCGATGGGATGCCCGCACGTTGGATTAGTTTCACTAAACGGGATTAGCACGTAGTCGACGAGATCTGGCGTTAGAAAAATGTGATTCAATTTCAGTGAAGATTAAAAGAGTTTGATAGCGGGGGTAATTTGTGATTTGTTCATCCAAAGTACCAGCAACATTGCAATTTGAGAGATATAGCGTATGGTGTTAGAAGAGACGGTACATGTTACTAGTTTTATTGATTACTATTGGTACTTTTAATGCTCGAATAAACGGCCAAACCTTTTCATAACATATACAGCTAAAAGCTAGAAGCTATAAGCTAGAAGGTAGAAACTAGAAGTTTAGCTAACTTGAAGCTAGAAACTATAATTTCGAAGCTAGGATGTAGAAGCTAGAAGCTACAAGCTAGAAGACAGAAGCTAGAAGCTAGAAACTAGAAAGTAGAAACTAGAAGGTAGAAGCTAGAAGCTAGAAGCTTGAAGCTAGAAACTAGAAGGTAAAAGCTCGAAACTAGACGCTTGAAGCTAGAAAGTAGCATATAACTTGAAGCTAGAAATTAGAATCTAGTAGCTAGAAGGTAGAAGCTAGAAGCTAGAAGGTAGAAACTAGAATTTCGAAGCTAGGATGTAGAAGCTAGAAGCTAGAAGATAGAAGCTAGAAGCTAGAAACTAGAAGGTAGAAACTAAAAGGTAGAAGCTAGGAGGTAGAAACTAGAAGCTAGAAACTAGAAGTTAGAAGCTTGAAGCTAGAAACTAGAAAGCTAAAGCTAAAACTAGACGCTTGAAGCTAGAAATTAGAATATAGCTTGAAGCTAGAAACTAGAAGGTAGAAGCTTGAAGCTAGAAACTAGAAATTAGAAGCTAGAAGCTTGAAGCTAAAGGCTGGAAGCAAGAACCTAGAGGCTAGAAGCCAGAAGCTGTAAGGTAGAAGCTAGAAGCTAGAAGGTAGAAGGTAAAAGCTAGAAGCCAGAAGCTGTAAGGTAGATGCTAGAAGCTAGAAGGTAGAAGCTAGACGGTAGAAACTAGAAGCTAGAAACTAGAAGTTAGAAGTTAGAAGCTAGAAGCTAGAAGCTAAAAGTTAAAAGCTAAAAGCTAAAAGCTAGAAGCTAGAAGCTTTAAGCCAGAAGTTAGAAGCCAGAAGCTGTAAGGTAGAAGCTAGAAGCTAAAAGCTAGAAGCCAGAAGCTAGAAGCTAGAAGCCAGAAGCTAAAAGCTGGAAGCTAGAATACTATTGGATATTCTTGGTACACTTCTGGAGAAGGTCATCCTCGGCAGGCTGACGATCAACACGGAAGGCGGCAACGGATTGACGAAAAGGTAGTCCGGATTCCGTAAAAAGATTTCGACGGAGGATGCTATTCGGGCAGCCATAGCGTGCGCGGAGAAAGCGTCCATGCTGAAGAGAAGAGGCAATCGATACTTCGCAGTGGTAACAATAGACGTTAAGAACGCGTTAAACGGTGCCAGTTGGGAGGCTATCGCCGCAGCACAGAATGCGGGTTCCCGAATATCTGTGTGAAGTTCTGCAAAGTTACTTTCAGAACCGGGTTCTGATTCACTATACAAAGCAGGAACGGATGTCAATTGAAGTAATGGCGCGAGTTCCACAAGGATCCATGCTTGGCCAATTACTGTGGAATATGATGTATGATGGAGTGCTAACCTTGACACTGTCGAATGAAGTCGAGATCGTCGGGATCGCAGATGAAGTCGTTCTTGCGATACTGCGGAGAAAATGGAGATGCTGACGGTGGAATCGCTAGACACCATTGAATCGTGGGTGACTGGAGTCAAGCTGCAGTTGGCTCATCGCAAAACGGAGATGGTGCTGGTCAGCAACTGCAAGGCTGTTCAGCAGTTCGAGATCAACATCGTAGGACACGCAATCTCATCGAAGTGCTCTCTATCACCTTGGTGTAATGATCGACGACAGGCTAACCCAGACAACCAGAAATCGCAAGAAAGTTCACGTTATAACTCGTTTATTCAAACTAATCACATCAAACCCGCAAAACACCGTGGATAAACTTGTCAAATTGATGAGTTTCCTCGCATAAAACACTTTTTTTCTGAGTTTATTTGTACATTTTGTTTTGTCCCGTACACTCGTACAAAATAAGTCGAATCAATCCGTAGCAGCTGTCAAATCAACATTTGTTATCATAAGTCAAGTCGCATACGATCACAGGTTATTTCGGTAGAATATTTATACACTCGCATTGTATGTTATTGATCATCACATAATATATGCACGCATATCGCCTCCACTTTTGTACGTAGAAGGCCTTTTCGCGACATCTTATAAGTTAAATTTTGCACATACAATGCCTCCAGGTGATTTCGCTATGCGTACATTTTGGTTGTCTGGGAAACTTCAACAGCCACGTAGACTATGCCTGTGAAAAGGCAGTGAAAGCAGCTAACACTGTAGCTAGGATCATGCCCAACATTGGAGGACCAAGAAGCAGTACAAGGCGTCTTCTGGCGACCGTATCATCGTCCATACTGAGGAACGGAGTTCCAGCTTGGGCTGCAGCGTAAGGAATCAAACGTAGCGGAGAAGCTGGCAATAACGTTCCGGCTCATGTCTATACGGGTGGCGAGTGCCTACCGCACTACAGTACTTTCTCGATTTTATCACTGTTCGTTTTAATATCGCTTCATTACATCACTCTCGATTTTAGCACGATTTTCTGTTCGATTTTATCACGCTACAATAATTGTTTTAATTTCATACTTATTACATTGAAAAATACCCCTAAACAACCATCATGTATCTATTTGACCCATCTCTCACGTGCTTTTCATTTCAGTCGGTCTTGCTCTGCAAAGTAAAGTTCAAATTTTGATGAAAATTTTATGGCAGAAAAACCATTTTCATTATATCACGCTTCGGTATATCACACCGAAAATTTTTGGATCCGTGATATAATCGAGAAATTACTGTATATAGTCGGAGGCAGTGTGCGTTATCGCCGAAATGATCCCCATCTGCATCACTCTGGCTGAGGAAATAGCATGCTACCAGCAAAGGGACACCATGAATGTGAGGAATACCATCAGAATGGATAAAATGGCAAGGTGGCAGTAGGAGTGGAATATCTCGGAGAAAGTAAGGTGGACATACAGGCTAATTCCTAACGTGTCAACTTCTTCCTGACCCAGTTTTTGTCAGGCCAAGGATGCTTCCGGTAATATCTGTACAGATTCGAACACGCAAAGTCTCCACATTGTCCGGCTTGTTCAAATATCGAGGACACCCCTAAGCATGTTAGATTCGACTGCCCTCGATTCAGGGATATACGATGCGAGATGATATCAAGTTGCAAGCGTCCTAGATCCGGACAACATCGTGCAGAACATGTGCCAGCATGAAAGCACTTGAAATGCGGTGAATATAGAGATAATGCAGATTATGTCGTTGCTACAAAGGAGCTTGCGTGTAGACCAGAGAACTCCGGGTCGCAATCAAAGTAGGCTAGATCCCCGTTGGTAACTAGACCGAGTAGAGCGGACGTAGCGTAGCATCAATAATAAGTCATCGGGGCGCCTGCAAACCGGATGCCATCCTCCAACGGAATTGCAGAACCGACCCTGATACTTGGCCGACCAACGTCGAGTGGGAGTAGGCTGAAACCACCGCTTGGATCTAGCAGACTAATTCACGAAACAGGACCGGCAAATGGTCGTCGGTCGGGGCGCCTGTGAACCAGAAGTTTCCCTCCACCGGAATCGCAGGACCGACCTCGGCATCTGCCCGGATAGCATCGGTTGGGAAGATCTTCTGCCGCTGGGGAAATCTTCGTCGGAGTTGGATAGAACCACTCCCAGAAATTACACTGAGTACACAGCAAAAAAATCTTAAATTTACGTGACACGTAAACTTTCATGATAATCATGTAACTCGTTTTATAACTGAATATTCAACCATAAATATTTAATGTAAACTGTCACACTGCATTCGAAAATGCTTGCAATGTTGAGTGAAACTTAAATATTTCATGATCTTCTTTCCAACATTTGCCAATATTTTTTTTTGTATTTATTTATGAGGCTTTAAACTTAATAACTTGATTAGCCAGTTCATTCGCCTCAATTGCCAATATTGCATGCTTTCTTGCATCTAGAAAGTGAAATTGCAAACAAGAATGCTCAGTTTACATGATTCTACGCTGAATATTCTGTCATATATAATGCGCATGGATGAATCGACGGTTAGTCATTTGATGTGCATTATTTATAATTGAATTTTCAGCGTGAAAATCATGTAAACCGAGTCGTTTTGCATGCAACATTCTTTAAGAGAAGACGTTTTGTGTTGAATATTAAGGAATTTGCTAGCAATGTTGGATAAAATAAATGTCTTTGTAGGCTTTATCATTAAATAAAACATGAGAAATTGTTTTACACGATTAAACCTGAAATAACGTTACGTGTAAATCTAAGATTTTTTTAATGTGTAGTACGTAGCGTATCACCGGCTTGAGTCGTCGGAGCGCCAGTGAACCGGAAGCTATCCTCCAACCAGAATCTCTAGACTAGACCGACTTCGGCACTCCAGCCAGTATTGAAGCATGAAGAAGTGCGTTGTCAGAGTAGGCTAGCTCCCCAAGTAACCATTAGCACTAATAATAAGCCCTTAATCAGCATCATAAATGCGTACATGCATTATAATAGCATCACAAATGCTTACACACCTTATAACAGCACTTCCGCTGCATAGAAACCCTATTACAGCATCATTAATGCTTCTAAGCCTGATGCATACGGGCATTAAATAAGCACTATATTGGCTCTATATTCGCATACAGGGCCTGTTTAAATGCCATCCAGTGTTTTGACAGATATACCACGTGCTTTGTGTTTACATATAGTGGAGAGAGGGAGTCAAACATTAGTCTTCTCACTACTACAATTGCAGGTTTTATGACGGCGAAAAGTGGTGGTTTAAATTGGTCACTTTTCTTTCCAATACTATTCATATTATGTGGGCGAAGGAGCAAAGGAGCAGAACTTCAACAACTCAACAATACAGGTGTCGCAGGTTCGAGACGCAAAATAAGGAATTTCATCATCATAAAACAAGGATCAATATGTGGCAATTTCAAGTCCTCAAAAGGATGAAAACCACCAAAATGAATAAGTCTGATACGGAGAAGTACTATCTCAATCATTTTATTACATTTTGCATACTATTCGAGGTTTCCGTTTTCATTTATTTATTTATTTACCTCGTGTACCAGCTGCTTGGCCGCATACGCGAAAGCTCTCTGGCTGCGTACGCGAAAGCACAAAATATTCGCCCGAAAAACCTGGCGAAAACAACTGACGTTTCTCACGTGGTCTTATATCAGCACTAGTGATGCCGAGAAGCACGGTTATATCTTCGCATTATAATGGCACGCTATTTCGCCTTTTCTGGCATTATAATAGCATTATATGCGTATATAAAACTGACAAGCATCAAATGATTACCCTATATGCGCATATAATGCTGTTACCGTGCCGCATTATCGTGCTTACTGGTTACTTGGGTCCACCGTCGGGGACTAGGCCGAGTAGCACCGATCGTCACAAACCAGTGTTGGGTCGTCGGGGCGCCAGTGAACCGGAAGTCATCCTCCAATCGGAATCGCTGGACCGACCTCGGCATGGTCAACCAGGAGGGCTTGAACAGCAGCAGCAACCAAAACACGACTTGCAAATTGCCATCGGCAACGTTAATATGCAGGCCGGGAGAGAGGACTTCTTTCGCCCCATAATTGGTACGGAGAGCCTTCACTTTGTTACTAACGACAACGGCCTACGTTCAGTGAACTTTGCTGCCACCAGGGGGATGGCCATCAGTAGCGCCTACTTCGCACGCCAGGATATCCGTAAGCACATCTGGCGACACCCAAATTGCGAACTTTGCAACCAAATCGCCCATGTTCTGATAGACGGCCAACGCGGTTTTCAACTGTTTCGAATTCCAGATATCGGAAATCGTTGCGTTTAAATATCCAACGCCTTCCAGCAGATGGTGCAGCAGTGGACTACCATCAAGCGGATTAGTGAAATCTACGAGAGCACCACCCACAGTGATCTTTGGGAGTCAGCCCACGGAGCGATGAGCCAGTAGCGCTAAAAGTGGTAGGTACTGCTCAACGAAGACCAATAACCGGTTAGTTCGATGAGGATTGCCGGAGAATGATGGACGAGAAGAACGTGGCTAGAAGCCGGATGTTGGTGTCTGGTACCCGTCAGAGCCGAGAGCGGTACAAAGAAGCAAGGGCAACGCAAAAACGGATCTATCGCGGACGAGGTCCCGGTCGAACTTTTAAAACACGGAAGTGAGCAACTGCAAGAACTCCATCACCGTATCATTTCGAGAATATGTGAGGAAGAACAAATGCCTACTAGTTGGTTGGATGGTCTCATTTGCCTTTTGTACAAGAAAGGGCATCGACTGGAGTGCGCCAATTACCAAGGGAGAAAACTCCTTAATTCGGCGTACAAAATAATGTCTGGAATTCTGAACGAAATTAGGTGTACAACAGTAGAAAGTTTAAAGAACATAAATTGTTCGCATACGTTTTTGAATACATTCTGACCAATAAATGAATTGTGTGAATGTTGTCTACTAAACACAAAATAATTCATGTTGATTTGCTTTGTAAACAGTACAAAATCAACTATGGCTATTATTAGTGGTCTGGCTAAAACCGGGTCTTCTACCCTAACTGTGAAATTTTTTTGCGATTTTTTTTTTGAAACAAACGTTGCCCTAGTAGGGTGCAAGTGATTAAGAAAAAGAAAAATTGTTAGTATTTTTCCATCGAGATAATTCATTATCTCATGAATAAACTGTTTATTAATAGCCCATATATCAACCAGAGATTATCTAATGGGAATCAGTATTAATTACAATCATTACACTGAAAAATTGATGTATTCCCATTTCTTGCCACTGTTTAATGCAACCGGCCCAGGGTAAATAGAATCTCCTTACAGATCGCACCATTTCCTGACCGGTTTCGATTTAAACCCCAAGCTTGGAGCTCCATTGCACATTCAGTCTACTACATAGAGGCTGCTGAAAGCTATCTCTCTTGCCACAAGGGTGCGGTTGGCTGCCAGTTGGCCTTCAATTATTCGCAATATACTATGGCCATTATGTATATAATTGAGCGCTCTGGAAGATGCTATCTTGTGCCGTACACTCATTTCAACTGATGCAATGCAACGTGGATGTATAGTAGGGTGCCAATGGAATGTATGGGAAAAATTTTGCTATCGAATTTCAAAAAAAAGTAGGGCTCAAAAGTTTTGTCTCCTCGAAAAAAGTCCCCATGCAAAATTTGAGCTCAATCGGACTTCATTAAGTGGACCCCCAAAGCGGTCAAAGTTTGGCTTTTTTGACCCATCAAAAATATCACATATCATATGCTTTCAGTGGCCAACAATCATATAGGATATGTTTCAATACTATTGCCTTGAATTTCTCAGCAATTGAATTCAAATCGTTCATTTCAAATTCAATTCACTCCCCCAACTCAAAAATTTACTAAGTCCCAAAAGGTCGATTTTTTCAAAAAAAAATTTTCCAAATAACACCAGATCTCGACGTTTCATGCATTTCTAAGACATCTGGCATCAAAAAAAAAATTTCGATTTCGGAAATTTCATGTACCCCCCCCTTTGGAGATTTTTCATGGGTCAAAAAAGCCAAACTTTGACCGCTTTGGGGGTCCACTTAATGAAGTCCGATTGAGCTCAAATTTTGTATGGGGACTTTTTTCGAGGAGACAAAACTTTTGAGCCCTACCTTTTTTTGAAATTCGAAAAATCGATTTTCATTGGCACCCTAATGTATACCCGCTATGCAAGCGAATGCACAAGTGAAGCAAAGGAAAAAAATGTCATCTCCGCATTATAAAGCCTGAGACGGTAGACCGAAAGAAATCGTTTAAATTGAATAATGAATCAATCTATCAACGGCATCTGATCAAAACTTGTCCCCCCTGTTCGTTCATTGTGGTGTCTCAGCAGCGATCCAAGTCACTCCCAGAAACGAGAAGGAGTGCATTTGAAGGCCATTTACCGTGCACGGCGCGGCAATGCAAGAGTTTCCAACCCATTCGCTTGCCATTCAAACGGGCCAGACGTGTGTAGGTCAATAAAGTATACATAGGCCCAGATAGCGAAACGAACTGCAACGTTCCGTGAAATTAAAGCCTTTCCGCAGTGCACTTGGGGTATTGAGCGAGTGTTGGGCTGCTAGATGCAGCAGAGTGAATGTTTCCTTTTTTTTTTTTTTGTTGCCATAATCGAGATGATCGTAAGTAACTTCTTACAAGTTGTGGTTTATCAGTGCAATGCAGAATATGGTATGCAATTCAATATTTTTCAAGAATGGATAATAGACTTTGTTCTAATAACTTTTGGAAAGAACCCAAGTAACCAATATTTGATTTTTTTTTTCGAAAAGCTTATATATTTGGGCGTATTACAATTTACCCTGTTTTGGGCATTTATTATGAAAATTTAGTGTGTAGCTTTCTTTAAACATATGTTAGCGTTAGAAGAACTTCCGCAAATCATGCATTTAGCATCCATGCGGCAATTTTTCGATTCATGACCCCATTTTCGTCGGTGCCGGTGCACTGAGTGGGGTTCTTATAATTTCCTACAGGTTTCTGGAAATGTTCCCATGTCACACGAATATCGAACATAAGTCTAGCTATTTCTAAAGTTTTAATATTATTTAGATCTTTTTTGTTAAAGTGAACCAAATAATATTCTTGAGAAAGCCCTTTCCGAACAATGCCAGATTGGGTTCTCTTTTCCATAATGAGAACTTGGACTGGGAAAATCCAAGTAAATCATTTATTTCACTTTTGATCTCTTCAGGTGACTTATAGTCACTTGAGAGACATTTCAAGACGACTTTGAACAAACGTTCAGTTCTGTCGTCATAAGTAAAAAAATTGTGCTTCTTCTCTTCAAGATGTTTGAGAACAAGTTTGCGATTTTTAATGTTTCTGGCAATATGCGACTGTCTTTTTTCTTTGCGATTTGGAAGGAGACCTTAATTCCCCTAATGAAGTTCAAGATCTCCTGCCTAAATCCCCCAAATTCGGAACAACTGACCACGATAGGCGGCAATCTTTGCATCCTCACTTGAAAAAAAGAGCCCAGGCTAGAGGCTGCTTCGATTTGGTGTTCGGAAAATTTAGCTAGAGCATCGAACTGATTGCTCATTTCGATGCAATTATCAACATTATTCATTTCACCCTTGGAAGAAAGAGAAACGTCCTTTCTTCCATTCTTGCCACGCTTAGTGACCTTTCCACTTTTTTTTTGGAAGGAAGTTGTGAACTCAGGTTATTTTTCCGAAGATGGTGTCCAAGAAGGATTACCACCGCTAGCTTTCGCCAACGGGTCCAACGAAAAATCGAAGGCACGGGTCCAAACAAGGATCGTAAAGGGATCAATAGTAGAAAAAATAGTACTGAAAAGTACCGTTTTTAATTTTAGCACTGAAAAGTACTGTTTTTGTAGCACTGTAAAGTATTGTTTTATTGCTTTAGGTAGTTTTTAAAAACAAACTTTCAAGAGCAGAGAGAATTCGTGTAAGCACAGCACGAAGGTACGATGCGCACTGACGACAATGCAGCTATTCAGCAAGATTAAGCTTAGACTTCGTACCTGCCGCATGATATCCTTATGTAAAAATGGAAAATTGGCAAAAAAAGCTCTCAGTTAATAACTGTGGAAGAGCTCTTAGAACAATAAGCTGAGATGCAGGTTCAGCCCGAGAGGACGTAACGCCAAGAATTTTACACAAACTTCTGACATTGAGAACTTTCTAAAAATAAGCTGCACCTTATTGTGCATGAACCACTTGTCAGCACCCTAAGCTTCTTCATTTTCAATCAAAGAATCAATTCACCGCTCAGTCAATCATGCCCCGAAGATTTTGCCAATTAAAAACCTATCAATTTATTGTCGTTTTAAATTGATTGCTAAACGCCCCTATTGTGCAGCAAGCCTGTGGAACCTGTGGGACTGTTAGCCAGCGGAAGATGGCGATGACCAGCATGTAACATGAAAACAACCTTCAATCAAACCACCACACCGTGGGAATGTCCGCCTTCTTCTGCCCATTCGATCCCATCATGACGACGTGGTAAGTGCCGCTAAAGAGCGAAAAAAGTTAATCGACCTTGATTGCTGGACCGGTTTTCTTTTGGGACATGAAAATCGTTTACCAGAACATAAAAGCAGCAATCAGATCCCCATTAACACGACCCAATTGCACAATTATTGGTCACCATTCCGTTCTCCGGCTTGGAATGAGTAATTATTACTGTTTATTTATTGAAATTATTATCTGTCCTGTAAAAGACATGCTTGCCATGGTAAACTAACTTGTCTACTCGAGTTGTAATTTTTCATGCGGGTTAGAAGCCATAGGATCCCGGCTAGTGGATGACAACAAAAATGTATATCAATAATATCAAAATTCGTTGCACATAATACATTCTGTTTATTTTTTGGTAGAAGAGCTCCTCCACGACCTTTAAAACACAAGTGGAACAAAATTAGTTAGAATAACAAAAGTCGTTAAAAATGTGTTTCAAATGAAAACCAAATTCTAAAACAATCGGTTATAAATCTTCTTCTTTCTGACGTTACGTCCTAACTGGGATGCCGATTGACCATTTTTGCATGCGTATATCGTGTGGCAGGTACGAAGATACTCTATGCCCTGGGAATCGAGAAAATTTCCTTTAAGAAAAGATCCTCGACCAGCGGGATTCGAACCCACGACCCTCAGCATGGTCATGCTGAATAGCTGCGCGTTTACCGCTACGGTTATCTGGGCCCCATATCGGTTATAAATATTTATAGTAAAAACGCATAAATACGAACAGTTTCATTTCACCTTATCAAAATATTAAGTTTTTTCATAACTCAGTTATGTAAAAAAAACCATAGTGAGCTAAATTCGGTTTAATCTTTGACTAATTTTGTTGTTTAAAATATAACATATTTTGTTTCATTTTTGATCAATGTGGAGGTGATATATTTTTTTGTTATTTTATTAATTTTTATTCAAGATATTTTAGGAAAAAAAGGTGCTGACTAAGCAACAAAATCTGTTACAAGTATGTTTTAATCCTCTGGTAGGGTAGTCTTGAGATGACATGGAAATAATTTAAGCACCAATATTGACAATAATGAATGTTTACACATCGTGACCTTTTTCAAATCGCTTTCAATGTATAAAACTAAATCTGGCCGTTCTGATGCCTCACACTAAACAAATAGCACAAAACTGTGACAGACATAATCAATTAGCAAAATGGTAATCTAGGCTAACATCACGCTGACACTGACTGTGTCGTTGATGATTCGTTTAACATTGTGCAAAGAGAAGTTCATCTTTCCCATCGTTTGTACGTTCAAAATTGGCATTGAAGAGCAAACCGGTCTTAATTTGTAATTATTCCAGTTTTACTCATGCATGACGAGCCACACCACAAAGCAGACGAAAGAATTCACCAGTCTGGTGAAAATCCAACGCAAATGTTTTGCTTCGTCTGGCACTGATATTTTGCGGTGATTGTATTCGCGGGCCAACAACCGAAAACATACAAACGACCTCGATTCTTGAATCAAAACTGAAATTATTCGATCAGGTGGTATCCATTAATGTCGTTCTAATAATTTGTAGGTATTAACATTCTAATAAATGTGTATGAGTATTGATTCATTTCCTGCGATCATAGGTTGACATTAACACATCATTCATCACATAATGGAATATCTGTAACCAATTATGGTATACTTATGGCTACCACATTAACCTATTTACCATGTTATAGGTATCGGTCCAATTGTAATGTATGCAATATTTAGAGAAATAATTATCATAGAGTGGCAACAGTGGATCGCCTAAGCAAAACAAATCATAACGTTGTAACGTAAACAGCTAAAAACAAAATATTAGTGTTAATCTATGAGATCAACCTCTACTGTAATGGATGAAGGATATGGTTTCTATAGCCTGCATTATCAGGTATATTCAGGTGTTCATCGAAGTGTTGCTTCCAAATTTCAATCACCTCACCCGAGTAACACACATGTTTTTTTCCTTATGTTTATTTGAAAGGCACTTTGTGCTCGTGGCCACCACTGTGCCAGAATCATGGTCAATCTGTTTCTTCTTTACCGATACAGATCTATTTTAAACTAATCCATATTTACATCACTTTCACTCTCTTCTACTCTTTAACTCTCACACCGAGCAGGTAGGAGAGTGCTCTGCTATTGGTCCAATCAATTTCCTTATAAGCCATAGTCGATTGCTCTTGCGGTGGTTCGTTTTGCCGTGTTCCTATGTCGTTTGAGGCTAGCTGCCTGCGAAGAGGGTCAGTTTGTCTTAGTCACCATCTGATACTGACGGAGGATGGATGTGCTCCCCAAAGCACGGTCCTTCGTGCAGCGTCTTCTGGTGGCTGGACGGGTTTTTTTGTGGATGGGCTGGCAATCGAACCCATGACCTTCCGCTTATGAAGCGAAAGCGTGACCTCAAGGCTACGGACCCCCTCTTAACATACACGTTGCAATTAAGGCTTATCAACAGAAATAAAATAAATAATGAAGGATTTTGGAGGAAATCCTTTCGTCAGTACTGCGGGCGATGGAAACCAACAAGCCCCCACTTTGAGGAAGGTTAAGGATGCCATTCACCAGCTCAAAAACAATGAAGCTACTGGTAAGGATGGTATCGGAGCTGAACTCATAAAGATGGGCCCGGAGAGGCTGGCCATTTGTCTGCACCGGCTGATAGGCACAATCTGGGAAACAGAACAGCTACCAGAGGAGTGGAAGGAAGGGGTAATATGCCCCATCCACAAGAAAGGCAACAAGTTAGATTGTGAGAACTCTCGAGCGATCACCATTCTAAATGCGGCCTGCAAAGTATTATCCCAGATCATCTTCCGTCGTCTGTCACCTGTAGTAAACGAGTTCGTGGGAAGTTATCAAGCCGGCTTCGTTGACGGCCGATCGACAATGGACCAGATTTTCACCGTACGGCAAATCCTCCAAAAATGTGGTGAATACTAAGTCCCAACACATCACCGTTTCATCGATTTCAAGGCGGAATGCGATAGTAGAGCTATGGAAAATCATGGAAGAGAACAGCTTTCGAGAGAAGCTCACGAGACTGAGAAGAGCGACGATGGAAAGTGTGCAAAATTGTCTCAATGTTTCAGGCGAATATTCCAGTTCCTTTGGATCTCGCCGGAGACTACGGCAAGGTGATGGACTTTCGTGCCTGTTGTTCAATATTGCGCTGAAAGTGTTATGCGGAGAGCCGGGCTCAACAGCCAGGGTACGATTTTTACGAAATCCAGTGAATTTGCTTGCTTCGCGGATGATATGGACATTGTCGTTCGAACATTTGAAAAAGTGGCAGACCTGTACACCCGCCTGAAACACGAGGTAGCAAAAGTTGGACTGGTGGTGTATGCGATCAAGACAAAGTACATGCTAGCTAGTGGGGCTGAGCGCGACAGGGCTCGCCTAGTTAGCAGTATTACGATAGAGGTGATCGACGAGTTCGTCTACCTTGGATCCTTGCTGACGGTTGACAATAACGTTAGCCGTGAAATACGGAGGCGCATCATCAGTGTAAGTCGGGCCTACTATGGCCTCCACAAGAAGCAGCGGTCAAAAAAGATTCACACCCGCACCCGCAGGTAGTCCTCTACGGGCATGAAACATGGACGATGCTCCAGGAGGACTTGCAAGCACTTGGAGTCTTCGAACGTCGGTAACATAGTACGATCTTTGGCGGTGTGCAGGTGGAGATTGATACGAAAATTACGTTATCTATTGGATTTTTCGTGCCTAATCTCGCATACGCCTAATTTGCCCAAGTGATCCTATTCGAACTGAAGTTAGATTTCTTTGCCAATTGGATTCTATATTGCTTCTTCTTCTTCTTGGCATTAACGTCCTCATTGGGAAAGGGCTTGATTCTCAGCTTAGTGTTCTTATGCGCACTTCCACAGTTATTAACTGAGAGCTTTCTTTGCCAAAGTTGCCATTTTCGCATTCGTATATCGTGTGACAGGTACGATGATACTCTATGTCCAGGGAAGTAAAGGAAATTTCCATTACGAAAAGATCCTGGACCGACCGGGAATCGAACCCAGACACCTTCAGCATGGCTTTGCAATGTAGCCGCGGATTCTATATTTATAAGGTTTAATCACCGCATGCGTTTAATATTATGAAAATTTATTGACTTTTTTCGGTGAATGCGATACCTATTCTGGGTATAGACCAGGACCAGGACGTTAGGCAACGATTTGTCGTTTCGATTGTGTTGTTTACAAATATGGCCCTCTGTTAAAACAAATTCTCGCCTTCTATTCATTTCTCTAGTAGCTCGCTTCTATCCATCTTGTCATTTCATTACTTTCGTTACTCCATTTCACTCTGAGTATAGGTATCGCATTCACCGAAAAAGCCAATAAATCTTCATAATATAAAAGTCATGCCTTGATTAAACCTTATAAATAAAAAAAATCCCTTTAGCTTCAAATTATTTACTAAGGTACCCCGGGGCAAGTGGGACATAAAAAACGATAGTTCAAACAAATTTTTCAATAAAATTTTCAGCTGTCAATTTTTTTCAAATCCAACAACATAATCACATTTAAGCAACATATTTTCTGGTGTGGGCATGAATTTGATCGAATAATTTCAAAAATGGTGAAAACTTCAGAAAAAGGTTTTGAAATGAGCCGTTAGACGCAGTTACCTCGCTAAACCGGGCAAGTAGGACACATTCAGTTTCATGCCTCAATCAACATCAGTAAGTCAACCATTACAATCATAGGATTGATAAATCATAAATTTTTAATTTTGAGTACATTTTTGATGTACATAAGGAATCAATCATAAAATACGTAACGCTTAAAAAAGAAAACGTTTTTTTAATAGTATGTCACATCGCACTTAATATCAACTGAAAATTCATCAACAAAAGCGTAAAAAGGAATAAAACATGTTCAACATATATCATTTATAAGTTGTTAACTAATAGAAGCACATAAACTTTCAATAATTGACGAAATTATAAATATGTTCTGTTATTATTTATATGCATGGCAGAAAGTCACTTAATGGGGTGGAAATGTTTTCCGTAACTACTAAATTTGGTAGAAATAACAAATTAAGTTCAATTAAAATAGAAAAGTAACTTTCTCATGATGCATTTCAAATTTCATCTCTGTCTTTGTTCAATTTTGGATTCGTATTTCAAAAATAAAAAAAAAATATACATAACAATTACACATTTCTTCTCCCTCTTATGCAATAACGTCATTTGAGATTGAGCTTTTTTGATAAAAATCTTTGTTATTATTGTTTAATGCTACTTTATAAGAAAATGTTCGAAACGTGTGGGAAAAGGTTTGTTTCTAGTGATTGTTTTTATAGGTCCCACTTACCCCGGATATAAATATATTTTGGGGTAAGTTAGACCATCAAAAATTTCATATGAAGTGCAAACAAAATATCGGTTTATTGTTAGCAGCTTGTAATAATACTTAAAATTGTAGCTTACTGATGGATATTCGATTTAAAACCCATTTATTTTTTGCGAGTCAATATGCAAGACGCAAAATGTGTGCAAGTTGAAAATGGCGCTGAATTGACAACTATTACATGAACCACATGGTAATTAAAATAACAATATTTTTTGAACTTAATGCATACCTTGTCATTGTATCTTCAACTTTCTAAGAGAATACCCCCATGAAAAACTTTTCCTTAGTGAGCTATGACGGAACGTCCCACTTACCCCGAATTCTAACTTGCCCCGGGGTGCCTTATATCCCTAACCCCTAAGCTGTGTGAAAAAACTAACAGAACTTATTTGTTATGGTCGGATTGCTTTCAAATAAAGCTTAATGTGTACATCACAATTATTCAATGCGTAATAAAATATCATATTGCTGTGGGCGTATGAAACGCAACTTTCAAATGCGGGAACACTAATTTAAAACGCGGTAAGATTTTTCACAAGCAATGCGGTGTCAAAGTTAGCTTTTCTTTGCTAGGTTGGCGGTGATATCGACGATTGTTGCTAGGTATCCTTTGATTGTTTCGTCTTACCGCATTTCAAGCACAGTTAGACAATATTTGCACCTTAAATGCAAATCTGTGCATGTCACACAAAGTTATTCTCATCTTGTGTACTGGCAAATTATAGACATCAATCGTTCATCTAACTTTGCTACCGTATCCAATGTTACACTTCTCTCATGTAATAATTTCAAATTGACTTTATTTTCCAACCTGTCAAACTTTTTCTTCTTATGCTCGTCATTATTACTTCCGCTCAAATAACCAAAAAATGAAAATAGTGTGAATCAGTGCCACCATATCAACTCACGAATTGCGTAAAGTCCTCTGGATGGGTGAAATAAATTTGGTACCGTAGGCTCCAGCAGCTAGCCAATTTTCGATCGATGGTCCGCACAGGGTAATGACTGCAGGGAGCAGTATGAGATAATGTCCGGAGCGAGGCACTTCCATGGAAGCACAGCTAGTGCCACTTCCAATTTGACCGTAACTAATTTGAATCAACACGGATCTGACGGAGGTATGGGTAACCTATAAGTAAAACGGTAGCTTAACGTTGTTTCATCCAGGGTGGTTGATTATTGGCGTACTTGATGCCGCGAGGTGAATACTGCCCGGTGAACCGTTGTGGGTAATGCTCATTAAAATTGGTGTCCGTGTGGATTATTGTTCGGTAGCGATAATAGCATTTTGGTTACCACAAATTTGTATTAAATTTGTTGTATTGTTGTGCAATGGCAATAAATATTAACATATTATATTTTCTTTCTCTCTGTTTCAATTTTCAGGTGAGTTGAATACATCTTTCAATGCTGGAGCAGTTGTAAGTTTCATTACTTTCATCATTTGACCCAACTAGCTGGAAAATGAGCACAATATCTAATTCTGTATTTGAAAAGTATTATTTCCATACCAACGAAAATTGAAGAATCGCCTTAACCTTCCCAAATTAACACATTATGTATTAGGGTCGACAATAAACGATGACTTTGAAACCATCTTAACAATTATTGTTAAGCAATTAAGCAAATTCAATTAAAAGATATGAAAGCCTAAACACAACCCTGGCCATTCTGGACTAGACTGGCCCTTAAACAAAAAAGTTGGAAAATTCAACGAGGCACCCCTTAGATATGTGCCTTAGGGTAAGAAAAAAGCTCTCTCAAAATTTCAACTCATCTGGTTGCTCCCCCAGCTGGCGCATTCAATTCGAAGTTTGTATGGAATATATTGAACATTGACCCTATGCCACTGTTTCGTGTCGTAGACTAGTGAATCGCGTTCAATTGAGCCCAGAATGACAAATTCACTAGTTCATACCCTAATGAACATAGTTGCAGAAGGTTGTATCTGGTTTTAAGCTCATTTAAATTAACCTTTCAGTAGTTGAAAGTTAGGCTT
Organism: Aedes aegypti; assembly: GCF_002204515.2. NCBI lineage: Eukaryota > Metazoa > Arthropoda > Insecta > Diptera > Culicidae > Aedes > Aedes aegypti. The sequence goes on from NC_035109.1 coordinate 247,218,914, forward strand.
AGGTCAGCAATCTCGTACAGTCACATATATGCATGCACCTTGTACCGCAACTCGCCCAGCGTCATAGGTGGCTATGATGCGCTTAGTGGCTACCTGAGAGAGAGGAGACAGCTGGCTTAGATTGCGAGCTCCCAAAAGTCAAGGGAACCTGTCATCAACTGTCACTGAAAAACCGCACATTCAGAGAGCAGAGCGTGAAAAACCGTCAAAATTTTGCCAAACTAAAACTGGATGAGATTGAAAATTCAGGTTGTTTTCTTGTGCTCTCGCATATAAAATCGTTGATTATTTAATTATTGTCGATTAAACTCAAATTGCTATTGGAATTTTTTAAAATTTGTGATCTTTTTGATTACAAATGGGATGTGAAAATAGTTTTGACCTAGCTTGTGCTCTCCGAACCATTGTGCACAACCCAAACATGAGAAGAAGAAATCAAAGAAGCCAAGAAAACAAGCCAGTTGTCAGTGAGCTGTCTCCTCTCTCTCAGGTGGCTACCACCCAGCTATGTTGAAGAAATACCAAGCATTATTGCAAATCTACTTCAGAAAGTTAAAACATCAACTTTCTCAATGTTAATCATCATACAACCTTCTACAATATTGTTCGCTATGGTATCAAGTAGTGTTTTTGACATTCTGGGTTCAACTGAACGCGATCAACAATTTTCCTGAGCCAAACAGGAGATGATGTGCTGTTTCCCATATGTGTGAGCTAAAAATCCCATATTAACTTCAATTGAATTGCGCCAGCTCATGGATCGACCAAATAAGCTGAAATTTTCAGAAAGTCTTCCTCTAACCCTAAGAAATAATCCTAGGGGGTGCCCCGTGGAATTATACAACTTTATTTTTCTCCCATACTGAGCTGGGCCAGTCTATTCTGGACACATGGGCACTTGGATCATATTTCAGAAGAACTTAAATACTGGTCAGTAGTTTCTTTCTATTACTTTTTTTCTATAGTTCATCTCGGGACCAACGGCTTTACTTCCCGTCACTGTAATTTTAGTGACTATGTCGGGGATGGGATTCGATCCCAGGTCCTCGGCGTGAGAGGCGTGTGTTCTAACCACTACACCAGGTCCGTCCCCTTTTTTCTATTACTAATGGCAACGCCAAATAGTGAACTTTTTTAACAAAAGTGATTTTTAAGTCGATCGGTTTAATTTCAAATAAGACTCTTTATGAACGTATTATGAGCCTTATTGGAATTAACTATGAAAAATATTCAAATATTAAATAACAGCCTATGATCAAAAGAAGGAAAAACCTCTTATAGAAATTTAAAACAAAGAAAAATTTCTTATAAAATTATCAAAAACATTGGTAGCCCAGAGGCGAACCAACCATGAGCTCAGAGTCTTGACGCGAGTTCACAACTTCGTCCTGAATGAATGGATAGTTTTAATTATTTTTTGAGCCTATAGCGACAAACATGACGTCCCACCGCATCATAAAGAACAAAAAAATAACTAACAGATCAGTTATTGGGTCACACTTATGAATGCTACACATGAGCGTTGACAAAATTTGATTATTTTTTTGCTCGTAATTCGGTCAAACGGCCAATTAGCGATGGGTTTGATTTGTTTTGTTCTCAAAAATTGTAGATTGTCCATATTACATTCGACTAGTGATATTAAGTTTGATTTTTTTGTTTTTTAAATTCTTTAGGTTGTTTTGAAAAAAAAAAATACAAATACGATCCAAAGCACTTCTTTATTTTAGGCAAATTGAATGAAAAATTGTCTGATAATTTGTTTTGCCATTGAAATTAGAAATAGGGGCGATTGGTAGAATTCCAGATAAAAATTGGATTTGGAAAAGACTGGACTTGGACAAAATGAGACACACAAAAATAATCGTCAAAAATTCATTTTAAATCGGATACTTCTCATATTTTAAGGAATTAAAAACATTACATCTGCTATGTTTTGGCATAATTTATTTATTGATTTTCCTCCCAAAAGCTGAATGCTCGTACATTTCTCTTAACACTGCTAATGAGATCTTGGGCGAGGCTTTGTCCATCTTTCTTACACAATTTCTTCCAGTTTTTCTTCAAAGCTTCATCGGTTTCGAATGTTTTTCTGCTCTTCTTCAGCTTCTTTTTCGTTATTGCCCAACTCTTTCCGATCGGACAAACTTCCGGTGTATTTGGCAAGTTTGCCTTCTTCAAGATCACATTAACGCCCTTCGTTTCTTCAAGAAATTTCTTCAGTAATTTCATATTTTTATTAGCTCTTGAGATTGCTGCAAAGAGTTCCCCAGGAATTCCTAAAGTAATTGACAGAAATTTCTACACGAATTTCTTCATAGATTCTTCCAAGGATTTTTATAGGGATTCTTCAAGAAATTTCACCAGAAATTTCTCCAGAGAATCCTCCACGAAAATCACTATAGTATCCTTCAAACTATTTATTCAGAGGCTCCTTCAGGATTTTCCCCAGAAACTACTGTTAAAATTACTCTAGGGATTTCCCAGTGGATTATTGCAGATATTCTCCTAGGAATTCCCACAGGGATTCTACCAGAGGTTTCTTCACGAGTTCCTCCAGAGTTTATTCAAAGATTCTTCCAGGAAAAACTTTTGACTACAACTAGATTGTTTAGCCCGGTTTCGTTAGGACTTCAGGAATATCTCCTGAAATTTCTCTAGGAGTTCTTTCAAGCATTTTACCAAGAATTCATGCAGGTGTTACTGCAGGAATTTTTCTAGGAATTACTACATACATTTTTCCAGTAACTATTTCATGCACTCCTACAGGGATTCCTCCATAAATATTTCTGGATGCTACTCCAGGAATTCCTTTAGGAAATTTTCTAGGAACTCCTCCAGAAATCCCCAGAAGAATTCTTGGAGGAATCACTGGAGCGACTCTTGGACAAACTCTTCGGGTAATTTCTGGTGGAATCCCTGAAAAACCTGATGGAGGAATCTCTGAAGAATATCCTGGAGGGATTTTCTGAAGAAACCTTTGTAAGAATCTCTGTAGAGATTTTCCTGAGGCGATTCCTGGAGAAATGTATGCGTATTCTCCGTAACCGTTCTATTTTGTGAATTCATCGATTATTTTGTAACGAACTGTATGATAAAAGAGATTGGTCAATTCTGGACTTGAAATGTACATAGACGACTTATATATCGTTTGAAAGATCTAAATGAGACAAGAAAAGTTGGTATGGGGTAATAAACATCCGTCGTGGTAGAAAAAAGTTATTGTGGTTGCTTTGAGTTGGTTAAAAGTTGAAACATATATATATTTTTGCAACTATATTTAGATAAAAATCTATATGTCTTGAGAAGTGATTTAGAGGTAAAATCATAACATTGTTATGATGAACGACAATACATTGAAAAATCGTAAAAATACATATGCATATCAAGTTAACTTTTCTACCAGTCCCTTCCACTCACACCAACTACAGGTTCTAACGCTTTTGTAACCGACTTATGGGATATTTTTGTGGGAAATAAGCTTATGTTAGGACTTAACTTCAAATTAAAATCAGATACATTCGATGAATGACAACTTTGAAACTGTGATGGAAGAAATGTGAGTGGTGTCTAGTAGGAGAACTATTGTCAAACATTCCGATGAAGAAATGCTCCTCCGAGCTTTAAGATGAATCGTAAAATCTGAAATTTTCAAGAGCACAAATCTGGAGAACCAAACATCCGTTTAAGCTGAATACTTAATCGATTGGTCATTCGGTTCTCCAGATTCATGCTCTGGAAAATTTGAAATTTGGCTTCGATTCATCTTCACCTTAAGCTCCGTATCTATGCCATCAGCACCATTCAAATGTTCGACATAATGCTGCTTCCACATTTCAATCATTTTGCCTTCGTTTGGCAAAATACTACCATCTTTATCCTTATACTCGCGGAATGTATTGAGTTTTCTATAGAATTTCAACATTTCTCAGGTATGGAACAGTAGCATTAATTCATACTTCACCTCACCTGGGTGACGTTTTTTTGCTGGTTTGATGCTTAACGTTCTTCTTCTCCAGAATGTTTCTACATCGTTCGTCGAACCTTCCATAGACAAAGTTCAACGTACATTGTTGCCGCCTCAGAGTTGATGGCTGCTTTTACTGTACTAGAACAGCCATCAAGAAGGGCTTTAGCAAGAAAAACCTCTTCCGGTAACGTTTGCTCGAGAGACGGAACGTATGCTATGGTTACATCTATCTACTTCAGATGCTAAAGGCCATACTGGGGCTGGCGTCGGTACCGTTCGTCGTCAACGAAAGGGAGTTTAAGGCACAGTTTTATAATATAAAACACCTGAAGCATGATTTTGATTCTTTAGGTTTTATTTCTATTTCTTAGTGTAAACCGATCTTTGGCTGCGTTAGTCGTGTTATTCCTCATGAATCTTTAGCAATTTTAGCGAAGCATTTATGGGGGATTATGTGTTATGGCGCCGCCAATGGAGCTGACACTGAGAGCAAATTGAAATAGTCTGTTCAGATTAATGGTAGTTTTTTTTCAAAGCAAACAGCCAATCGTTACAGTTATTTTCAGTTCAAATGATATTTTTCTATGAGAAGCAATAACATGATAGTATGATGTCCTAAAAACTGTGTAAAATCACTACATTTTTATTACTTCACGATAAAAATACAAACATACAGAGGCACCCTTACGCACGAATCCATGAGCGAATCCTTATCGTTCAGGCACACATAACTTTTTTCTCACCCGACGAATATGTTTGATCCAATATCAACTTTTTATTGTCTCATCTAGATCTTTCAAATGATATATGAGTTATATGTGTAAATTCCGAGACCAAACTTTATACAATTTTACCCAATCTTCCCTTTGACTAGGGTATCACTCAATTTCGCTAATAGGATATGAAACCTAGATTTTGTCATATTCTGTGTAACCATAAGTGATGAAGAGATAGTACCAATTAAATAAATAATAGCATCCTTGTAGAAATTACTGGAGGAATCATTGGAGAGATCTCTGAACCCATGGTGAATTATACAAATGAAATCTTGGAGGAACCTAAGAAGCCCTGGATGAATTCCTGAAAATTATTTTGGCAATCCCTGAAGAAAGTCCTGCAGAAACTCCTAGGAAATCTCTGGGAGAATTCCTGCAGAGATTTTCTTGGATCCATTGTAGAATTCCTCGGAGAGTTCCTAAAAACTAATGGAAAAATTCTCAGGACATTTCCCTGGAATTTAATAAGGCTACAATACTAGTCGCGGTAAAAAAAGTTCTACTTTGAGACATTCCTGGAGAACCAATTATATTGATGTATTCAAATTGGACACAATATTTTCCACGAGTGCTAACCATTGTCTGTTTACTTGTCTCGCTGTAAATCACATTCAAAATGCACACTTAAATTACTTCACACAAAGCTTCATCAGTTCAAAGCAAGCAATAACCCTAATAAATCTTAATCAGAAAGCACCAGTTAAATGGTTTATAACAGTTGTAAAAGACTTATGTATAATTTGGACCAAACACACCTTTTATTTAACAGTTGGTGGTTTTTGTAAATTGTATAACACTTTTTAGCGTGACGAAATCATGATCGTATATTTCTAGGCATACTCGGATAGTTTTAACGAAAATTTTAGTTTGACAGCAGCCTGGCTGCTTGTTGATTTCCAGTTCGCATCCCCAGATGCCTAGGGTAGATGTACCAATAGTGGAGGTACTAAGAACGATTGAACTTCATTTAACCGTCTAAATTCAAAAAGCGCTATTAATGTGCATGTTAATGTTGTAACGGGAAGTAACAATAATTGACTTAATGAGAAAAATCATTTCATCGCAGTAATCCACAGCATGTCAGTGAAAAATAATACCTCTACTATTAGTACACTGTTCCTTTAGCTGCGGTAAATTTTTAATTTGAGTTCCAATAGTTGCGGTATCCGATGTTTTCTTATGGGATCCTCCACTATAGCAACATTTTACCGCAACTATTGGTACAAGTAAGGAAAGTTTTAGTAATTTTAGTGATATTTCATCAGTTTTGAAGCAATTTGAACGCTCTTTTCAACTATTTCGTGTATAAACAAGGGATGGTACATAAATTATGTCACGCTAAATTTTAACTTTTTGAACCCCCTCCCCCCCTTTGTCACGTTTTTTGTATGAGTCCTCCGAGATTTTTGTAAGGCTTGTCACGCTTGGTTTGACCCCCTCCCCCCTCGGAGCGTGACGTAATTTGTGCATGACCCCCAAGTCAATACGTCGATTGGCAGTGTCGGTTCGGTGGCTAATATAATAAAATCAGTGAAAACGGCACTACCGCAACTATAGGAACACTCACAACTAAGGGAACACTTACCATACTAACCACTAGTGGAATGACACGCTCATCATGCTTGGCGCTGCATGTCTTATAGCCAGGAGGCGGGCTCAGAGAGCAGGGACGGAAATGGAGTGAAGGGGCGAAGCCGGCTGAGATGTGCCCAGACAAGCTGAAGTTGGAGGGCCTCTTTCCGAAGCACGATCCAATGTTCTGGCCACCAACGCCGTACGGTGAAGCAATAGCTGAGGAACGGCAAGTGTCTAACGATGAGTATACCCCATTAGGCATAAAGAAATTAGGCATAAGGACGTTAGGCATAAGGATGTTAGGCATAATGGACGTTAGGCATAAAGACATTAGGCATAATGGATGTTAGGCATCAAATACGTTAGGCATAATGGACGTTTGGCATAAGATAACTTGCGCGTTTGCTATTTGAAACACGTCTTATATCGAAAACCGTTCGGGCCAATTCACAAATTTTATTACGACAGGCCTGCTCAACCTTTTTGGCTCTTTTTCGACATAAATGGTAGGTGCGTTCGCAAAAAAAGACCGATATGAATCAAATTAGTCTCAAATGAAAGCTTGGTACTATATTTGTCTAATCCATGCTGGAAATTTAAAATTTATATTGACCTCTTTGATACCGATGCAATTAAGTCCAAAAAAAATGATCCGGCCCGCGGGATGGACTGATTTTTACCTTTGCTTGCATCGCTAGCAAAGAGTTTGATATTAAAATTTTCAACATGGATTAGACAGATATACTACAAAGCATTCATTTGAGACTTATTTTGTTCATATTGGTCTATTCTTGTGAACGCACCAACCATTTATGTCGAATAAGAACCAAAAAGGTTGGGCAACAGCACTAATGACATTAGTGTCTCGAAAGAACAGCTTATTTATAGAAGAAGGAAAATTTTCTGATTAAGACATTAGCAGCACTGACTCCAATAATTTTGTAGACATTGCAAGTATAAAGAACAGCCTTTAATTTAAAGAAGGGATAATCTCTAATGAAAAATTTGCCGGTTATATGTGTAGAACCAAACCCAAAAGATGAGCAGCAGGTCATGTACAGCGTCGTTCTTATTTTTGGCATTACTCACCAACACAAATTCTTCGCTTAGTGTTCTAACACTTCCACAGCTTTTAACCAATAGATTGCTTCGATACACGATTATGCTTCATGGCCAAGAAAGTGAAGAAAACGAAAGACCCCCTTCAGCATGGCTTTGCTCTATGATTACAGAAGCCTAGAAATTTACTTCAAAGGATTCACAACTATGGGATGAATGCAAGGCAATCGCATTTCAAAGGACATGCTTTTGATCTTTGAAGCCCTTCAAAATTATGAAAAAAGTCAGTACACTTTTCCAATAACTAATTTTAATTTTTTTTTTTTGAAAATTATGCCTATTGTCCATTATGCCTAACGTCCATTATGCCTAACGTCCATTATGCCAAACATCTATTATGCCAAACGTCCATTATGCCTATCGTATTTATGCCTAACGTCTTTATGCCTAACGTCGTGCACCCTCTAACGATGAGCTTGTTGAAGCGGTAAAGCGACTAAAATCGAAGAAAGCCTCTGGTCCAAATGGAGGTAGCGCTGAAAGCTGCCATCCTGGCATATCCGGACATGTTCAGGTGTTGCAGAAGTGCCTTGACCAAGGTTACTCCAGGTTAGATCCAGAAACAAGTACTGCTGCCAAAGGAAGCCACTGGGTGATCCAGTCTCGTTTAGGCCCATTTTCCTGCTGAATACGCTCAGAATACTCCTGGAAAGAATCATACTGAACAGGCTGACGAAGTGTTCGGAGAGTGAGCGCGGGTTGTCGCAAATGCAGTTCGGATTCCGCAAAGGCTAATCGGCGGTAGACGCTATTCGAGCAGTACTCGAGTGTGCTGGAAAGGCGTTGAAGCAGAAACGAAGAGTAGATCGATACCGCACCGTGGTCACGACAGTTGTGAAAAACACATAGCGCCATGTGAGAGTTCATCACCGCAGCGCTGCATAAAATGCAGGTTCACGACTAACTGTGCAAAATTCTAAAGAGCTACTTCCAGAACAGAATCCTGGTGTACGAAACAAAAGAAAGGCAGAAGATAATGCAAGTAACAGCGGGTGTCCCTCAAAGTTCCATTCTCGGTCCAACTCTTTAAACGGGATGTACGACGTAGTCTTGACACTGTGGCTACCCAGGAAGGTAAAGTTTGTTGGTTTTGCGGATGATGTGTGCGAGTCACCGGCTTGAGTCGTCGGTGCGCCAATGAACCGGAAGCCATCCTCCAACTGGAATCGCTGGGCCGACTTCGGCACTCTACCGGCCAACAACCGAATGAGAACAACGCGCAACGTTACCGGTATCAGGGGATATCTCTTCGTTGGGGAACTCTCCATCGGAGTAGGCTAGCTTCATCGTCGGGAACTACGCCGAGTAGTATTGATCATGACGAATCGCCGGTCGTCGGGCGCAAATTGTAACAAGCTTGCTGGTAGTATTTATCGGCGATTAAACCCATTTATCTCACTTATTTTCCATTTAATGGTATGATAAAAATTCTCCATCTGACAGTATTCCTCCAAGGTTGGAGCTTTTTTATATGGATTTTATCATAAACTGTTAACCAACAACCTACAACAGGCTACAGCACCTGCACAGTAACTCTACTCTCAATTTTATAAAACGTCATTCCTTGCCCCAAACGTTTGCACAATGACTCAAATGACATTATTTTTATTTTTTAATAGTTTCCAAATTTTCAAAAGCTTTCCAAATAATATAAGAATGAAACACTAACGCCATATTGATTTCAAATTTTGAGCGATTCAACTCTGAGAGAATCAGTCATGTATCGCAATTTAATTGTTGGAAAATGTCACATCTTCTAGTGAACATTTAGTAAATCTATTTATTTTTATGAGTAAGCCTCCTCCAACATTTTGCCCATCTTAGTTTCTTTGTCAATGTTTTTAGAGTTGAATATCATACCATTTTACTAGTACACAACAATGCTAGCATACTCTATGAAATATCATTTTAATCGTTATAATATACTTAAAAAGTTATTGTTTCTGGATTTAAACGTGTGTTTTGTCGTCACAACTTCGAAAGATATAGAAATCTTCACTCACAGCTAGGATGGCGAAGTTTATCCATATAGAGCTTAGTGACATTTGAACACACGTAGACTAACATACGCTCGTCATACACAGTTTGTTTTTGTTTTCCTCAAAGAAACTTGCACACACTTTCCAGACTCATCAAAATGCATATGGAAATATTACCCAATTTGAAAAATTTACACCCGGTTTCTGGGTGTTTTTCTAGACTGAGTGCATATTGTTTTCCTCTAAGGTTCACAACTACATCTACACTAGGGCACCCATACCATTGGGCGTGATAACCACTATACTCATGTGAACCAAGCGAAAGTGTTGCATGTTGTTTGAAATACTTAGTCCACCGTACCTGTTCTCTGAGGAGAGATTTGAGATTTATGCATATGGCTGGCACTGTTACGTGTCCGGACCCATTGCATAGTTCGGTCATTATTCTCTAATAGTCGCAAAGAGCTACAGTTTTCAAAGCTATTATACAACAAATTCCGTCCATTTGCCGGTGAGTTATCACAGCAAAGCGGTTAGTGCAATTAACGTTCCTCCCAACAGGGTGTGGTCGTAATTGCTTCGAGTAATATTCTGCTGTTCCGGTCAATAGCCAAAGCGCACGACGTATGAATCACTGACGAACCTAAAAAGAGCAAAACATCTGTTTGCAATAATTCCCATTTGCTGTGCATTGTGTGCACATAAATAGACCTGTTTAATATTCATGCGACTAATACTCGTCAACCTGGCGTGTGATTATCGTGACTCAACCCAGCAATATGTATGTATGACGAGAGCACAAACACGACTGATGTGATGCACATGAAATAACAAGCAATTAAATTAATTTACCCTAATCGATAGTTCAATATACAATAAAAGCGAACTGCGGTGGCAGACGAAGTACAAGAAAAAAAGTAAAATCCAATAGCAGCTATCGACCAGTTGAACGTGTGGTTGCGTTGCTGACGAAGCTGTTAGGATCTGATGGCTTGAAAACGTGATTTTTTCCACATTTTTATACACTTACGAACGTTTATTGGGAATCAGATTAATACCAATTAGCTTTGTCTGAAGATTTCAAAACAAGTGGGTCACTAACATGACGTTTGAATTGTTTCATAAATTGTTTCTTTCCTTTTTCCGTAAGAAAAAGCTAACTAAATGATAATGAAATAGAGTATCATCGTACCTGTCACACGATATACCAATGCAAAAATGGCAACTTAGGTAAAGAAAGCTCTCAGTTAATAACTGTGGAAGTGTTCATTGAACACTAAGCTGAAAAGCAGGCTTTGTACCAGTGGGGACGTTAATGCCATGAAGAAAAGAAGATATAACATGATTGATCTGCTTATTTGAAACAACAAGTAAAACGTTGTAAAAGTGTAAAAATACGTAAAATTCAACCCAGAAATCTTCAACATAACTTTGTTTTTTAGCTGTAGACGGTACCATAATGATAATACAGTCGAAACTCGTTATAATGACAACTTTTATAGTGACATAAGCTCTCTATAGCGACATTTTCCGGTCCCTTGAAATATATGTTGATGTTATGACTATTCTCTATAGTGACAATTCCCTACTACGATGGTCCCTTGCGATGTCGTTATAACAAGCTTCGACTGTAATAGCAACAAAGGAATTTTTGTTTGCTAGAATCCTATCTTCCGAGCGGAAGCAAAACTATCGAAAAATTATTACACCATTTTTCACAAGTTCTCAACAGAATCTTGTATTTTTTGTTAATTTGTGTTGATGTTAACCATAGTATCACCTGGTTTTTAATGGTAATTGGATTTATAATACAATTATTTTATTAAGAGCTAATGCAAAATGGCAATGAATTGACATCTGTTACATGGCACATGGTGATAAAAATAACAATATTTTTTTGTACTAAATACATTCCGTATAATTGTGTCTTCAACTTTCAAGAAGAATACCCCCTTGAAAAACTTTTCCTAAATGAGCTATGACAGAAGGCCTCACTGTATTTGTTCCGGGGTACCTTATGGACACTAGTAAATTATGTAATGCACGTGCATAAGTATCTCAAATGCTAGTTTTCATCGTCGTAACAAATCTGTTGACCGACTTAATCATACTGTTTCCACAGTAGAGCTTTTCAAATGATCAAATGATTTCAATCCTTCGTAGGCTTAACATATGTTCTTTTATCGAACACTAATTGAACCATAAACTCAAAACGAAAAACTTTTATCGCACCTAATGACCACTTGATTATCGCACACCGAACCGATGATGAAAACCAAATGCACAGCATTGTCCGTACGAAAACTGCAATCCAAATAGAGTCTGAAAAAACACAATATCAAAAGGTGCAAAACTTTCACTATCATCGTTCAATGGCACAAATTTGTGAAAACGCTCGGAGGAAAACAACTCTAATTGCCGCGCGCGCGCGCGTTTGAAAGCCGATATCATTCGGTGTGAAATCATAATTATCAATTAAGCCAATAGATGGAAATTTAACGTTTTTCTTTCTTTCCGCATCTATCATTCGCTTCTCCTCCCACTAAAGCGCGAACATTTGTTTGCTCTAATGATTCGGTAATGATGAATCTGTTGGGGTAAATCTTTTGATGCTTCCAATTCGGACCACCCTATATTTTATCGTTTTTTGATATGGTACACGGGTAAAAATGCGACACTCTAAAACAGGAGAAATCATGAAGCAGGATTTGATATCATAAACACAGGTCATGAAAACATAAGCACTTTTCATGTATTCAGATGCCTGTCATTTATGATTTCAATTTTGGTGCCGAAAAGTGGCAAGTTGAGTCATGAAATCATGAAACAGGATCCCTGAATCATGAACTCATTTCATGAAAACGAAACATTATACTTCGAATAAGATCCCAGTTTATTTTACCAATGGCAAGGTAAACAAATAATATTAAGATTAAAATTATTACTGCTTTTGTGCTGGTAGTTTTGTAATAAATCGTGAAAACATTTTCTTCAAATGTCAAGCTAGTGTCACATCTTTAGCAGGAACGCAAACTTTCCGGGTTTGTATTGCAATTTTAGGGAAAACTTTCCGTTTTACGGTGCAACGAAAAGCTACCGCAGCTGTCACATCGATGATTTGCACTGGTGAATCATCAGTAGGCTTCAATGATACCTTGGATACCGTCTTGATGATCGTTATTTATTGCTATTTTTCATAGCGTTTTCTCTTTCAAGCATACTATGATTGAACTGTTTGATTCAATGATGGAATGATTTCAAAGCCTGCGGTAGAACTTTGACAGCTGCGGTAGAACTCTGCGGCTACCGCAAACCGGAAAATTTTCTTAACAATCGTAATACACAAAATGTTGTTTCGAGCATCAATTAACTTGGCAAATGATCCTTGGGCTGGTGGATTGCATAAGTGATGAAATACTCCTTAACGACTCTTCGGATGTGGAAAGTAGAACGGGTCAACGGAATTTTTTCTTTCACTGTTGCGTTGCGTTTAAGTGCTGCAACGTAGGTATTTGAGATGAATATTTTTTCTGTGGAAATCCACCAGGGATGTTGAATAAAAGGCAAATACCGTTTTGGCGTTTTGTATGGCAATTTCTGCATAGCCTACTGCAAAAGCTACCGAGAAGTACAACGTTTTCCGGGTCAACTAGTTTCCTAATTCACACGTTACAAGTCTTATTTTTCTAACAAGCACTGATCCGCAAAGTAAAACACTTCAAAACTGGTTTGATTGAGAATTCAATTTTGCAGATTTTTTTGTAATTCTCATCACCCATATAAAGAATATTCGGAAATGTTGAGAATACAATTACAAACATAACAAAATTGTTTTCTCTAATGCAGATATGCAGACGAGTTTCTTGCAACTCTTACATTGTCTTATACTAGCAATTTTTAAGATCACATAAAACCATTTAGCGCACTTGAATGTAATAGTTTTTTAATAAAATCAACATTTTCTGCAGTAAATCTGTTATTTTGCTGAAAAAAAGATATAAAAATGAGTTTGACTAAACCAAGTAAGAAACCAAGACAATAAAAGTGCTCCAGCACAGTCTGCTTACCTGTGTTCCACTCTAATTGACTCTTGTTTGTAGACCTCGTATGTTGATGCCTATGCTGTGGGCATGTTAACAATAAAATGGACCACATTTAGTAAATTACCTCAACACAATCAAACACAAACACTACATAAACATTCATTGTCCACAGATTCCTTGAAAAAGGCATAATAAAAGTGGCTGAAACATCGAATGAAAATATAATATCCGTTTTTAAGCCTAACACACATAATTTAATCCTTGAGACGACAATTAACTGAGACATGATCAAATTTTTCATGGCATACTCTATCATTTGAATCATTAGAGAAAAACATACATGTAGCCAGTTTTAATCTACACTTTCATCTACCTGACTCGATATCAAATCAAGGAACTGCTCTAAAACTGAATTTCATGATGGCTTATTTGAACAGTTTTCTAAAAGTTTTTGTTCCATGACTCGTTATATCTAACTAAAAGTCGGTCATCCTGTATTGGAGTAATATAATAATTGTAAAAATAGAAATATCTCTAAAAGACCTATCTGAAATATTGACATTCTTTTTATCTGGTATTGTTTGCAAATTTTAACTTGTGATTTTCTGCGCTTTTGTTGATATTAACCTTTCTACCGGCAGCTTCAGTTTTTTACCTCAAAAAAATATTCAAACAGCGAGAACTTTTTAGTTTTTCCATGTTTTTGCACCATTTTTTTACAAATCCACAAAAAACTCATCTTTTTTTTAAGTATAAGTGTCGATATTGATCATTAAGGTTAATCATCCCGATTGCGCCTATGACATGGAAAAATACATTTTAAACATACATCAATGTCAATTCTGTTCTCTACCATCACAATAATTACAAAAAAAATATGTTTGTCAAATTTCCAATTAGCTTAATAATATAATATACGTACAAAATTGCCCCTTGTAGAGCCCCTTCTGGCTACACCACTGGTCCATCACCCGAAAGGCTTTGGGGTTTTTCATATTTCGACATGTAGAATCTAACAAAAATAGTCCGGTTTAAATCCCCGTGTAACACCATCGTGACCTTCCCTTGTGAGGATACCAAGCGTAAGTTGAACTCTATCTACTGTAATACATATAGAGTAAAGTGGGGCAAAAGCTCGAGTGGGGTAAGAGTTTCTTTTTAAGATTTCTAGCTCAATTCAAAGCAAATCTTATAAATGTCATAGTCGTTTGAATGCTATTCAAGTAAGAGACCTTCAATCCAAATATCATAAAAATCGATTGAGATTTGGAAAAGTTATGGCTATTTGTTGTTTTTCGACGTGAATATTGTAATTTTTGGTCAAACTTTCGTTGCATGGAACCAATTGAAGATAAAATCTTTTTCAATATTTTATGTGAGGGCGTTTCTATGCCTATCATAAGGTTGCTTTGAGGTGTATTAGTATTTGCATAAATGCTTGAAAACAATTTTTGGCCCATAGTGAGGCAAAAGTTCGAATCAGCGGGGCAAAAGTTCGACCCATGTATAAAATCACGGAAAATTTTGCAAATTGCCTAAAATCCACATGTTATTTTCAAATTCAGTTAAATTTGTCTGATCGTGTGAAAACTGTCACCAAAATTTTACATTTCCACTTAGTATTGCGAAAAACTGCTATTTTTGAGTATATTACAATTAACCCGGTTTTGGGCAATTTTTTGATGAAAATTTAGTGTGTATTTTTCGTCAAACTTAAGTTTACGGCTGGTGTAAAGTATGCCTGTCATAAAAGGATCGATATTTTGTATTTTAGCCAGCGAACTTTTGCCCCACACTAGATTCGAACTCTTGCCCCACCGGTGGGGCAAAAGTTCGAATAAGACAATCAATTTTGAACCTGTTATAACTAAAAATGGGTAAATATTTTGACACAAGTTTGTTCAACAAAATTATAGCCAATATGTTGAAGGTTCACTGTATGGTATTTGTTTTGTTTTAACTGTTATTGTTTTCCTGGAAACTTTGATTATATCACTAAGGTCGAACTTTTGCCCCACCTTACTCTACACATAGAAACATAGACGTATCACGCTGCAATCAGTGTCAGGGGTTCGCAAGACCACACTCACAGACCACTTTACACAGTATTGAATTGCATGAAATTAGATTACGAGTCGATTGAAAATCTGTGAATTAAATAAGTCCTCAATGTCCTTTATAGGAAAATTATATTCTCCCATACATCCAAGGATTACATGTGTTTGAATTCATTTCCGTGACGGAGAATCATAATTTTGGAATTTCCGTTGAACCAAATGTTGAACTTTACTTTGAATGTTGTTGCAAAAACACTTTGCCGAAGACACCAAATGCTGGGAATGCTTCGTTACCGATTTATTAATTCATTCCCACCAGATTGCGTTCCTGGCTAATAGTGCAATGTTGTGCATTTTACAGTCTCGAAAAAAATATCAAACCCCAATCCCTAATAAAAAAAGAAAAGACACGGACACCGTTTTCAGCCATTTAGCTGCACAGACTGTAACTTAACACTAGACAATGGACTAGCATGCTCCAATGGTACAGCCGAAAACATTCCTGACGAAAAGTTTCAATGGCTGCAGCGGGAATCGAACCCACACCCCATGACACGATGCGCTCATTGCCTGACAATACTAACCGCACGAAGCCCACAAAGCTACTTCTTTTTCTTTTAAAATATGTAAACTAGAACAAATCTCGCGTTGAGTATCATACAGGCGTATCTGCAGTGATCGATTTCTCTTCATCGATTTTCGCTTTACATTATTACACGAAATTCATTCGATTTTTGAAACATTTTACGGTTCAGTACGATGAAGGACGGTGAATACTTTCTACTGAGTCAAAAATAGCAGTTGAGAACAATCACCCGGCCAAGCAATTAGCTAAAGAGAAAATCGATGAAGAGAAATCGATCACTGCAGTTACGCCCTCATGATACTGAACGCGAGAAATGGTCAAAAAACCACTTTAGTCCAACCGTTATTGCTTTTGAGCACGTAAATGGCAGTATCACTCTTATATATATGTTGAATTTCAAATTATGACCTGAATATTATTCAAATCGGTTCATACATAACTTTAATCTAACCTTCTAAAGTTGACCATTTAGAATGCAAAATCAAAAAGTTGTCCAATATTGTATATTCAAAACATCATTCGTACATATATAAATAACCATAAGTTCAATTTGTTCTGAAGATCTTAAGAAATCTCAATGTTTCTAACAGTATACTTTCAAAGCTGGTTAAGCTCTATAGATAGGAAAGGAAGTATATAACAATAAATACCGTCAAACGGGGCTTCTTTTGACATTATTTCCGCATTCTTCAACTTTGAGGATTTGTAACTCTTAGAATAACGGATAGATATTGAATTTTCTTGCATATATTCAAGTTGTATATGTACGTAACAAATGTGCAAAATTTGAGGCAAATCCATCAAGATATAACAAAAATGCTTGAATAACGAAAAAAGTGTGTCATTCAAGACAAAAAGGGGCTACTTTGGACATTTCCACAATTTGATAATGAAATGATTTTTCCTTATAAATTTAAAACTGATTCTATAGTTTATCGCCCATTGTTATGTTATTGAATGTTTTTTCATTGATAAACATAATTTAGAATGATTGCAAAGCTAAGCTCGTAACAATTATACATAAACAACAAATTTCAGCGAAACATGCTATTCACAATTTTTAGTTTGCAATATGAAACCTAAACTTTCAAATTCCTCTCAAATGGAGTTACCAGTTACGAATCCTTGATTTTTAAATTGACATAAACGAACGATGTAACTACTAGGTACTGCGATGATTAATGAGTTATGTACAAAAACTGTCTTTTCTATTCGTACTGTTATATGAACGATATATAGAAGGATCACATTATTACCTGTAACTAAAAAGTAATTTTCATTAAAAACGCAATCTATGAAGTAAAGTTTTGCTAGATGGTAAAGAAGTAAAAGTTTGCTCTTGTGATATGCTTTTAGCCTCTTAGCAGTTTAGAGCTGGCTTAAGAGTAGTTTATTTTAGCAATTGAAGGATGCAATTGTTTGTACTGCAAATTCATATAAAATATTACGAATTTTTTTTAAAAATATTATGTTGTGAGTTTGTCATTGTTACGTATTGTTTTATGCATATTCATTTTTCCAAATATTTACTTTATTTTTATTTTGTGAAATATACAAACCAAAACATCATAATAAAATAAAAGTAGTAAAAATAAGACCATTGAACAACTATTTTGATAAAACAACAATTTCAAGCATAACAAATCACAAGATTTTTATGAAACATGACGATTCGATAGTTTTGTGATGTTCCTAATAACTTACCACGATATGGGACAAATTCAAACTATGCTTGCAGAGCCAATAATTTTATACTTTGAAAAAAAAATTTCGGGCTTTTTTTTAAATGTTTTCTTTTTTATCCAGTTATTGTTTATGTTGTTCTAAAAAAATAATCATGACTAGTGGTAGAGCATACATTGGTTAAACAAAGTGCTGAAGACTCAAAATTGCTCAGATTAATATTTACGCTGCAAATAAATACAGAAGGTGAGTGTCCAAAGTAGCCCTCGGAATCAAAAGTAGCCCCGTCCGATGGTACCTTTATATAGAATGTAGTTTACTCGATAGATCATTAATTTCCAAATTTCAGGACGATTTGAATTACCCCCAATAATGAATGTATAGACTTATGGCCAAAAACGAGTGATTTGAATTGTTCAAGTTAGCCCCGTAGTCTACGGATCAAATGATTATTTTTTTCCTTAATGTGTCATAAACATGATTATAAATATTGTTTAGTATTCGGGGCCCAGATAGCCGAAGCGGTAAACGCGCAGCTATTCAGCAAGATCAAGCTGTGGGGTCATGGGTTCGAATCCCAGCAGTCGAGGATCTTTTCGGGTTGGAAATTTTCTCGACATCCTAGGGTATAGAGTATTTTCGTACCTGCCACGCGATATACACATGCAAAAATGGTCAATTAGCAAAGAAACCTCTCAGTTAAAAAGTGTGGAAGTGCTCATAAGAACACTAAGCTAAGAAGCAGGCTTTGTCCCATTTGGGACGTAACGCCAGAAAGAAGAAGTATTCGGTTTAAAAGGCTGCATTTCTAGTTAAAATCAGCCACTAAAAGTTTGCTCACATTATCTTACCTCAGATTGCTACGCAAATAAAAACATTTCTATAAATTATTATGTTGATGCAGTTTGATCACACTGAAGACGACCTTACAATTGAGGTCTAAATACACGTATCTGTCAAAAGATACAAACTTTCGCGGAATTAAATGGTATATAGTCGCCTCTCCACATCTCGATATCGAAGGGACCATCGAAATATGGAGAGATCGAGACAAAGAACATTAATTTAATGAACACTAGATTGAAAATCACTCCGTTACTAGAAAAATAATAAACAAACAAACTTTCCAAATTGTTTTGAATCACTTAAATTTGGTCTAGTAACCTTTTATAATGTTCATATCGACATATGGAGAGAAAATTGGGAACAAAAAATCAACAGGAACACATCGAGATATGGAGATATCGAGATATGGAAAAATACATCGTATGCAGAATGAAGGAACCGAAGAAATAATCGACTTAGAGAGAGCTATCGAGATGTGGGGGTGGGACATTTCGCATAAAGACGTTTCGCTGTCCTTACGCATACGGACGTTTGGCATAATTGACATTTGGCATAATCAGAATTATGTGCCTTCTTTAAAATGCTACCTGTTCTTGTATGAAGTTGCGTTATGCGAAACGTCCATTATGCCAATCGTCCGTATGCGAAACGTCCTTATGCGAAACGTCTTTATGCGAAATGGGTCACCCCTTCGAGATGTAGTACATCGAGATGTGGAGAGTCGACTGTAATAAAAAATGCTTATATTAAATCGCTTCAGCAAAATGTACTAAAATACTGCTGTTTTGTTTCGACAACCATTTCCATCAAATTACCTTAAAATATCAATAGTCAATGAAGTGGGTTTATTGAACGATTTTAGTGAGATTTGTCCTTCTGGCCAACATTTTTATGTAGTGCGGCCACTGTACTGCGTTTAGAGTCGTTTGGTTTAGGCTGCCTATCGTTTGGGATAGATCACGCACTACACATCTCATATTAATGGTACGACTATAAGCGCAAAAACAGAAATTTACCATGCTAATTTGGATTCAACAGCGCCGAGCACTTAACATGTGTAATCGAACCGACATTGGTATGAGATTGACGGCGCCAAAGCAGATGAGCGCCTATAATTTGTAGATTAGGCATTGCCAAAGCATTTTGTTCGCCTTGTGAAACTAATCCATCATTAACAAAACGAAGATTTCACTTCGGTTTACGTAGGTACATGCATGTGCAGTCTCGAACAGATGGTGGATTGCTGGCGTTGTTGCGCTGAGTCTGGGGTAGTCAAACTGTGAAAGAGCAATTTTCACAAATGCAAACCGCTGTTTCGTTGGTGCACACGAGTTTTAAAGGCATTGATCGTTCAAGTTGTCTGGGATAATCGCCCTTAAACGGCATAATTGTGCAAAAAAGTAGTGCCCTGGGAATGTGGTTTGTGGTCAATAGCTTATCTGTAAACAAATGTTTATATTTGCATTTTCATGTCAAAATTAAGAGACTAGATGACTGTATATTGACTTTATTTTCAATTGGACCAGCGATTCCTAAATCAAAATTGTCCTTGCAACTTTAAAGCTTTGATTTTTTTTATTTTAGATAAATTACAAAACGACTTGGGCAGTTCGACAGCTTGCAAAAAACAATAGTGACATCAAAAACAAAAAACAGCTCCAACATGGAGCCAACAAAAGGCATCAATGAAATGAACTTCAGCTGACCCATCGACTACTAACCGAGCAAACGTATGCATTGATTTTCTTTACCCTGATACTCAGCAAAACCTATAATTCAATTAAATTTAAAGGCCATTCCCATTGACTTCGCCCATGAGGAAGGCCGGCAAAGGCGACGTATGTGATGCCATGCGCCCCAGTATTGCGGCATACACGATGAGTGTTGTTTCGGTATGGTATGTATCAAATTACCTACCAGCAACACAACATTCTACCGACAAACATCCGCTCCAGCTTTATTTCGCACAAAATATAAACACATTTTCAATCAACCAAATGGTGATTGCTAGTGACTATACTGGGCACTCAAGGTGTGATGTTTCTTGTTGGAAAAGTCAGTGATTTGAAGGCGAGATACATCATGAGCAACACGAGCAGGACTTTATCTTAATGGTATGAAGTTGTTGCACTTAAGAAATTAATTACACAATGAAAAACAATTGCCCAAAACTGGCTCGATATATGTAAAAGTGGAAATGATCTAATAGATGAAATATTAACGATCCTATTTTTTTTCTTTCATTACAGGTAATTTTATCTTTCATCCTTCGTTCAACAGACAAGAGCAAGGTTTAGTTTTCCACTAAACTAAAGGCAAGTCCCCAAAACGGAGCACTTACACACAGCCCTCTCTATTTTTCATGCCTCCTCCTGTGTCAATGTGAGTATTTGGAAACCATTGATATTCCCTTAAAGTTTTGTTTTTGTTGAAGCATGCATGCTAGTTATAAACTTTTTTTTTTCTTAATATTAATTTTCGTTTTAATTTTATTTTGTGATCATATATTAGGGAAGGTGTACCGTCGATGGGGGTGACAATCGGTCTAGGGGGTGAGAAATATGTTTTGTGAAATATTTCAGCTAATAACGCTGATATTACTAAAATTAATAATTCATATGTTAGGGAACATATTATTACACATAATTCATAACAATATGCATTTTTAGAAATAGTAGTTTTTGTTTACTACATCAATAAACTTGCATGTTGAAACTAGATAAAATTTACAACATTAAATTTCTGCTGTACAAAGTATGACGCATGTACTCTAGCCTCTATCGTTGTATTAGTAGAATGTTGAAAGTCTTTTCATTACACATCACAGGTATTTTCCGGAATCTGTTTGATTTTCCCACAAAAAAATTTTTTTTTTCGGTACGATGTCTAAAACATTGAAAATGGGGGTGAGATTGGGTCGAGCAAGAACGATAGTAAATGAAGTTCCAAGTCAACTTTTTTGACATTTTACGGTGCCGGGTGTTCTCTTTTTTCATTAAGATGTGTTTATTCTTTTTAAATACAGCATCTCTGAAACATCAAACAAGTCTACTTGAGTATTCCGTGCATTGAATAACAATACAACGCATTTTGACAACTTCTCAAACCAGCAACTGTGTTTCGTGCGCAGCAACATCGTAAATTTTTATCAAAAGGGTGTTTTTTTTCTAAATTTGATTATTTATTAGTGTTTTCATATTATAGAAACATCTCACGGAAGTACAAATGAGTTGGATCGCTAAAATACTGGGATTATGACGTCAACTTCTGCCTGAAATTTATTGATCGTGGAATGTCGCACCGAAATTTAACTATTTGCGAAGGTTTAAAATAATCACTGTTTCAGTACACCTCTGGGAAAACTGAATAGGCTTTATGGCAATGGGGATGAGACTTTGAAGACAATTTGAGAGAAACACCAAGAAAATTTATGTAAACTTGACGATAAATGTTGGGTTTACATATTTTTTCTCATAGCTCTTCAGTTTTCAGTATAATCTTTCTTTTAAGTGGGTTTATCATACTTGTGAAACATCTTAGATATCTTTTTGTCTTGTTTGCATCGTTTTTTATCAATATTTTTCGGTTGTGAATGGTTTTGAAATCATTTTTTCAAAAACAAGTTATTTCAATTACAGTGACCCAATGTCACCCCCTCTATGGGGTGAGATTGGGTCATTTTTCATTCACTTGTGGTGCCGCTGTGAATAAATATTTTTCTTTAATTTTTGGTACAGTTGTTAATGTACCATCAAAGTACATACACACCAAATTTGAAGTTTATTGGAGTTAAATTGCGATAGTTATTCAAAAAATAAATCGCACATATCCCTTTTTGACCCATTGTCACCCCCAACGACGGTACAGGTATTCGCCATGTGCCAGTTATTCGCCACCCCTGATTATATATCGTTTTACGACAAATAGTTTAAGCTTGTTATAACGATATCGCGAAAGACCATCGTAATAGAGAAAAGTCGTTAAAGAGAATTGATATAACATCAAAATATTTTTCAAGGGACCGGAAAATGTCGCTATAAAAGTTGTCGTTATAACAAGCTTCTAATATATATGGTTGCCAATTGTTTAGTGTTCGCTAAATTGCTTTAAACAAATATGGAAACATTTTTAGACACCTCAAAATTTGCTAAGAAAATAATAGAAAAAAACATAGGGTAAGTGTACCAGTTATGGACATAGTGGTTCTCTACTTCGCCATACGAAATTACTTTAATGCCTACAAATTTTGAAAATTTTTGTGTGCCGTAGTAGTTTTAAGATATATCTTGATGTTAAAGCATTCAAAAAGATTTAAAATGTGGAAGTTATCAAAATGTCACATATGGCCAAATAGGGAACCACTATGGCCATAACTGGTAAACTTTCCCTATTCTCCTTAAAGTTTTTGCTCCTTTGCACCTTGTTCTGCCATGGTGTTCCTGATTCGCCACCCTCCATAAGAAATGTGTACCTAGTATTGTTATTTGATTTGTACATTCGACATTCTGCCTCACAGTGGAGTACTAAACACTAAGCTGATCAAATAGCTCTGGTTTTTGGTCTGATTTTAAGAAGCGGTCCGAATCTCATCAGAAAGGTGCCGATCAGTAAAAAGATAGCCTCACACACGTTTGGAACTACTTCTATACCTGGTTCACCGGAACATTTGCAATATCCATAAAAATGATTAATTTATAAAATCATCCAAGGCAGCCGCAGTTTCTTGCAAACTCATCAGAGTTCGTTATTATATAACTAAATAGATTATTGAAACTGCCCACGGACATAAGTGACCATTCAACTTCCTTTGGAAGATTCGCAAAATTGGTCATAAAAGTCATTCATCGCACAGTTGCGTTTTGTTTTTCAAACACATCAAAACACATAATTAAAAAAACATGTATAATTTGTAATACACGTATAATTTTAAATGTTCATGTCTAAAAACTACCTTGACTACTGAAATTTATTACAAAAATAATCAATTTTATTATTGAAAAATGTCATGACAAGACATCCGTAAGATCTAAAAAAAACTACGTTTGTCGAGTTTATTTTTACAAGATGACCATTGACCAGTTATACGGTTGCTCCAGATCCCACCTAAATCCATGAGCAATCCCAATCATCCGTTATGTTTAGTAATTGATTTATTTAAAAAAGAAAAAATTTTTTTTGATATGTTTGAAAAAAAAAAACCGCAGTGATCTAGGATAAGTTTCATGAAATGCTAATTTTTACGGATGTTCCGGATTTCCCAGGGGCCGTTATTGTGACCACCTAGGTCCACGAATAATATAAATTATCTATTGCGTTCCATAATAAGGAATTCTGATGAGTTTGCAACCTGTTTTGAATTATTTTCATGAATTGATCATTTTTACGGATATTCCGGATTATCCGCCGGAGAACCACATTGTTTACCATCGGAGCCAAGTACTGCACAACATGTAAGAGACTATTCCTGCATTAAACGGCACTTTTCTGATAAGATTTGGGTTACTAGGCAACGAAAAAACAAAAATCAGAGCTACTTAATCAGATTTTAGTGAAAAACAAGAAGAAACAGACATACTCACATCTCACAAAAACGGGGCGGGTTTCAGCGGGGTGGCGCCAACGCTGAATGCTAGTATAACTATTCTCTTCTACCAAACGCCAAAAATTTCGAAAATCTGTTGTAGCATTGCTGAGAACAAGCATTTCGAAATTTGTAGTTTCATTCTGAACATTTACGGTTAAAATTAACGTAACGCGACACCATAACTTTGTACCTAGTGTAACTTTTCGAAGAATGGTCCGATTTTAATTTTTTTTTTGAAACACGTATCTTGACGAGTATGAAGAGAATCTAAAATATAAGAGTTCAAAAAGAAGTATTTATTCTACAATGTCAAGTAGGCAATTTTGGTAACGCGACACCATAACAATGTGACTTTTTGGAAAAAATACGTTTTCAAAAAACCAATATTTCGTTTGATACATTTAAACCCGCACATAACAATGCCATCTTATACCCTTCTAGTTAACGGATAAGGAAGTCATATAACACTTTATAAACTATGATATAGGACTTTTAAAAAATGTTGTCAATTTCTCACGAATAAGTTATATCAACTTTATATAACTTTTCAGGTATATTTTTTATGGTATTTTCAATCAAACTTCGCCACCCCAATTTTTAATACAAAAACAAAGTTTCTGATTACTTTTTATATTCTTCCTGCTAAGCATGGATTGACAGCTTTCGTTTAACGTATTGACAATAATCAAAGGTCCTTTGATTTATGTATAAACAATACTTTTTCTTAGGGTGGCCAAAACTAGTATACCCCCCCTATAAGATACCAGGTAACGAATTTCCTTTGCCTCATGGTGATGTCCACGATAACTATACAAAGCCATTATGAAGTACGGTTTTGTGACGGTCCAGGCTTATTTCAAAATGAAAATTTTACTGACTTTCTTGAACATGATATAGGGTAGAAGCACCGGTTTTGGCCATACGCCAGTTGTAGCCATAGGAAATCATACACCGTTTTACATAGCCAATCCGCATGAAACCTTTTGTGTTCAGTAGACAACATTCACATGATAGAGCTACCTTCATTTATTCGTCCAAATTGATTCAATTCATTTTCCATATAATTTTAACTCCCATACACCTAACTTTGCCAGGGCACTCCTAATTTACACGTTAATGCTTCCAGTGGACAATTTGCCCTTTGAAGGAAGCACTACACTAGACAACGGATTAGCATGCAACGCCCAGTGGCACAATCGAAATACGTTCCTGACGAAAAGTTTTCCGGACTGAAGCGGGAATCGAACCCACACCCCTTGACACGATGCGGTTAAATGCTTGGTAACACCAACCGCACGGCCACGAAGCCCACATTGGCGATTCAAACCATCGAGCAAGCAAAATATGACTAGAACTTTTGTGTGAGACATAGTTTAATAGAAACATACCGATTTAATGTCGATTTAATCTTGTTTTTTCAATATGCTTGCAGCCTTAATTTAACTGTTCTTTTGTCCCTTTTTTAAAGTTTGTACAAAGTTCCAGCAAACATTTTTGTTTAATTATTCTGAATCGTCTTCTATCGTATGTGAATAAATTATTTTGAAACTCACTCTGCAGACGTGAATTCAGCTTGGTACTTTACACAGATTTACATATGTAACGCTGCATAGGGTAACCAATATATTTTGGACCTCTATATATTTTGGACCCTCTGGACCATTTTCCTGCAAATTTTCCAGTTAAAATCGAAAGACCAATACAATCCGCATGCCATTTGGAAAGATAGGACCATTCCGCACTTGCATCAAGCGTTTGTGCATGGAAAATGTGTTTATTTTATCTGAAAATAAATTAATTTAATCGGTTCATCCATGCAACCGTTACAACACGTTACACACAGAAATTGAAGACGTCAGTTTTTTTTTCAAATGTAAACAAAACACTTTTTTCTAATTTCTGAACTGAAAGCGTAGAATTCCGTCGCTTTTTCATTGTCAATCGATTGATTAGACTATGGGCAAGCATATTATACAACCAGTGCCGTGGACTTTGTCGCCAAACGATAAAAAAATGCCGGGGGTCCAAAATATATACTTTGAGGGTCCAAAATGTATTGGTGTGTCCAAAATAATGAAAAACAGTGCATCACAATTCAATTATTTTCGACGTCTTTTGGATCTTCTGATTCTTCGTATCCACTGGATACGAGTAACTGACACTGAAGAAGACTGCAAGTGGTAGTCGAAATACGCGTATCTGTCAAAGATAAGCATTTAGGAGCGGAATTAAAAGGTACACGGTACTCCATCTACTTTAAAGTTTCTCTATTTGAGATTCTGCTCAGAGGATTCGAACATTCATTAAAGAGTAATAAAACGAAATTCAAAGCGATGACATTTAGTTTTTTCGACATGAAGGCTATAGAGATGCAGTGAAAATGCTTTAGCAGAAATATAGTTTTTTTTTAGGTTACACTCAAATTTTATTTCACTAGAAAAATAATAATAAATCCTGTTAATTTTGAACAGTTTGCTTATAAAAAAATTTCAACTCGATGACATGTAGTTTCATCGACATCGATTTGACTGTAGTCCAGTGACAATTTTTGGGTAGAAATATAAAATACTGATTACACTAAAAATTGTTTCATTGAAAAAACTATCAACCACTTAAGGTTTCCAACCTGTTTGCATATAAATCATAATTCATAGTGATGAAGTCTAGCTTCTTTGGTATAAATTGGCTTGTACAAAAACAGTGAACATATTTGAGCAACTCATAATTCTGGGTTTGTGCTAACGTAAGAACTACCGTACACTCACAATACACGACGTGAATCTGGACACAACACTTATTGCTCTTACAAACATAAAAAGGAATTTTAAATCACCTTTTTCGTCGACCAGAGTTGCCCATTTACAGGACGCTGTCCAACTGAACAGTGAGAGAACAGTGATTGGTTGGACATCGAGCCCAAAACCGGTCAACGAAAAAGGAAAATTTTAAATCATTTTTATGTTTGTAAGAACAATAATTGTTGTGTCCAGTCTCGCGTCGTGTATTGTGAATATTTGAGCTAACATAGAAATTTTGGATTGAACTTTTCTTTATCAAAAACCTACATGAAACTCTAGGTTTTCAACCTCTCTGCTTCGTAGCCGTATGGTATGTTTGCCGAGTTGTAATGTAATTTTAAGTAATACTCTCAATTGTACAAAAACATTGGTTCCACTCGAACAAAAATTAAAATTATTCTAAATTAAAAATTATTTTGCTTAAAAAACTACAAGAAACAATAGTTTTTAACTTGTTAGCCTACACATCGAAATTCAAAGCGAAGATATATTTTTTTTGTATTTATTTACTTATAGATATATGGTGAACATGTTTGGGGTAAAATAAACAATTCAGATTACATTCAAAATGTCTTTTTTCCAAAAAAAAAAAAAATGAAAACACCCCCATAGTTTCGAAAAAGTTTCTAATAAATGCAAACTCAAAGCGATGACATTCAATTTTTCCGACATGAATTTCGATCTTGAAGTCTAGAAAGTGTGTTTGAGCAGAAATAGAAATTTAAAAACACTCAACATTTATGGTAATTTCATGTATTTTTTTTAAACAAAGTATTGATTGTAAAAGTCTAGTCAATGCGTCAGAGCAGAAATAAAACGTTTTGTTTACATATTTTTTCAACTTAAAAACTACTAAAATCTCAAAGTTTTAGCCTGCTAGCCTGTAAATCAAAATGCAAAGCAATGACGTGTTGTTTTTGGCAAATATTTGGTTTGTGATGTCCAGTGAACACGTTTGAGTAGAAATGAAAATTTCAAATAACACTCAAAACTTATATTACTTAAGAACAAGGAAACACCGTATTATTAACCTTTTTTTAAATCGAAACTCAAAGCGGTGATATGTTATTTTCCGACTCAAATTTATTTGCATAAGATTTTTGGACAGAAATAAACAATTCACTACTCATCATATCAAATTTTGATTTAAAAACGAACAGTTACAAAACTGGCTGTTTTTTTTTTTGAATACATATAATAAAAATTTCCTTTTCCTTTTATAAGCTTATTAATGTTAACATGTCTTTGTTTTATTTATTTGATTGGATGGCATCAACAGACAAAACAGATCCCAATTATACGTCATTACTTATTCTAGTTTAACAATTATTACCAGTTACAAACAAACCCACAATCAAAGATAAAAATATAAATACAATATCATTATTCGTGCAGAAATGAAAGAAAAACAGCTTTTAGCTTTCTCCGGATTGTTTTTTGGGATATTGGGAAACGTGAAAGTCGAAACAATTGTTTTTTATTTTTTATTTGCAGGCCAAAGGATTAAAAGGAGTTTGTGTAGTTCCGAAATAAAATAAATTTTAAATGAACTTGTCAAATGTCAAACATGTTCATCAGGCTTATATGATAGAATTTATAGCGACAAACAATATGTTAAAAAATAGTTCAAGAAATGGGATGTTAGTAATTTTTAAAATTGGAATCAATTTAGAGAGTAATAAAAAAAATATATTTCTGCATACACATATCGAATATAATTCAGAAGTCATGTTTCAGTCAAGAAAACCATCAGTTTTTGCTTTGAATTTTGCTTTATAGGCAGGTTTTTATTTAATTTTGCTTTATAGGAAGGCTTTGATTTGAAATACATTGTGAGTGTAATCAAAGATTTCTATTTCTGCTACAATATGTTTGCCGGGCCTGTAAAATTAAATTCATGCTTAGAAACCTACGTGTCACCGGGTTGAACTTTGATTCAGAGGAGAACAAGTTTTAAAATAGGGTTTTCGAGGTTCCTTGAGTAAAACAAATTTTGAGTGTAGTCAAAAATTTATATATCATTTCAAACATGTGAATTTGGGTTCTGGATCTTATCTTTTACCAAGAAAGCCATAACTTATCACATTAAACATTGTAACATTGTTTATTTGTGCTACAAATCTGTACCAGGAAATAATTTCTGTTAAAAAGCATTAGGTATATGATCTATTTAAATAACTTTTAAGTGATCTTGAGAATTGCGCAAAATTTTTGAAAATCTCTCAGAAAACGACGGAGAAATGCATTGTCAAATTTTAACTTTTTCTGGACCTTTTGTGGTAAGCGTAAGTTTTCTCCTCCTAGGCAGTAAAAGAGTTGAACTTTTCCGACTGAAAATATTTTTTGCAACTCTTACTGTCAGGGCTGGAAACGGTCATAGTAGTAGGCTTGAATTTCGCGAAAATCACGGGGCTTCTCTCACTATAGTAATTTAAAAACGTGAATCTCATCAAGTAGTCTATGTTGGGTACTGTTTTGTCTCTAATTTCGAACAGACTCATATTGCGAACACTCGCTTTTTGTATGGCGATTAGGCTGAAATATGTCATCAAATTACAAGGAAATGACAGCCAATTGCAATTCAATTTAAACATGTTTTAGACCTCGAGAAAACTGCTGATTCTCAAGTTCGAGGACAGTAAAACGAGCTCAGATCAATTTATTTGCTAAATTATTCATTTGAATACGATTTATTCGTACTGTTTGGAAATCAAGGTGTTCGGAATATGAGGCAGAATGAACACAGTGTTCGGCATTTGAATCAAAATGTTTTTCCCTTCTTTTACATAAAAGCAATTATACTTAACATATTACAAAAAAAAACATTTTTACCGGCACACCTAACAGCTAACAGTCAGACTTTGCGAAAGATATAAATTTTTACAAATATCATCTAATAAGATGCATTTGAAGTCACTGTTGGCCTTAAGTGTTCGGGACTTAAGCACAATTGTGGAATACCTTGGGCGTTAACAATTTAAAAAGTGGTAATTTCCATCATATATGAAGATGGTATTACATTGATAGGCTTAGTAGAAAGAAAATTATCCATTAAAATGTTGCAATTGCATTATATTGGTAATTCTAAGATCGATCAATTGGTACTTAAATACATGAAAGGAAGCTTATTCTGTAGTAATTTTAGATGAAATTCCTGGTACTGATGATGATGATTGTTGCTAACTCATCCTTTGATTTCAAATTAATGACAATCAGTTGACTTTGCACTGACATTGCTGAAAAAGTATCAGAATACTTTTGGCATTCAAGCGCATCATTTTTCAAATCAATATGAACTATGCGCACTGAGTTTTATTACTGTGATATTGATAGCTTCATTGTCATCATGGCTGCCAAAACGAATGACGGGAAACTAAGCCGTAATGGATTATTAGATGTATGTTCAGCGAGATTCATCAAAAATTCTTTTACAGGGATAATTTATAATTCTTTCTCTCGTGAGTGAGATAATAGAACTGGATGATATCGGACGGCCTTGACCTGGTAACCATGAGATGGCGGGCGCAAGAAACAAAAAAAAATAAAACAAAAGCACAAAAAGAAACAATAAAAGCGAAATTTTCAGCTGGGAAAATTACCACCTCCGCATAATAAGCCGCCTTCACCTCGGCATCGGCAGCTAGCAAAGAGCCAAGAAAGAAACGATCGGGTAGGCAATAATTAGGCGAAAACGGATAATGGAGTTTGGTATCGATTTCCAACAGCCAGCTCTTTTTCTTATTCGCCTTCAATGAATGCCGCCGCGCAGTCGATCTTCTGTTTTCTGTTGTTTGATTTTGCTTTTCACGGTTGATTGACCACTCGTCACCCGCGCGAGAAGTGGAGAAATTCTTTCCGGCTGTTTCGTATCGCTTCTGCTTTTTTTTTTTTTGCTCTTGTAACACGTTCAGTTGTGGAGTGTCTTCATAAACTGATAGGTAGGTCACGGTGTGTCTGAAATCGTGATTTGAAAGTTTTCTGTTGATACCAATTGACTATTCTTGCATGTGTATATTGTAAGAAGATACTCTATGCCCTGGGAAGTCGAGTAAATTTTCTTTACTGAAAGACCCTGAACCGGTGAGAATCGAACCCACGACACGACAGCTTGGTTTTGCTGAATAGCTGCGCGTTATCTATGGCTATCTAGGCCCCTTATTTATAGTGTCCATTTATATAACAAAGGCATATAGAAACTCAATATCAAACTTCATAGAAAAATGCTAAGATATCATATAATTTAAATGTCAAATGTTTACTTGACTAACAACTTCGTTGGTTTACAAATCAAAATGATGAACTGTTAGGATATATTTTGAAGCATGTGAATACCCCTTCAAAGGAGTCCAAAACCTTTAAATCTTTAATTATTCAAACTATATCCTTCGAGAGGTGGGTGCCTAATTGGTGAACATTTTCTTGTTGTTAACGGTTCCAGACACACCGTGCGGGTACCCCGATGCTATTACTTTTCGGACGTGTAAGGCACCTGCCATGCCACGTGAAATGGCTTTCGCGATGCCCCTCACGCCGCATCATCTCATTCACGGTCTAACCCACAGAGTAGGGGAGTGATGACCAATATGGGGCTTTCACTTTTTCCACCAATCAGTCAGAGCCCGGTGAATAGTGCAATGTGCTCTTGAAAAAGTGTACGCAATGTCGGTCAGGAGCAACGTCTCTTTCGCTTTCGTTGGTGGTTGCAAATTGTACGCTTCTTCGATGCATTCAAAACGATTTTTGATTGAGTAATTCTAGGGTGATGATGTGAGAAAATTATACTGTTTCGGAGTGGTGTTTCATTTGCAGTTTCCGATTCGATTGCTTGTGGTAAGTGCCTATTAATCATTGAATTGATTGCGGACGTAGATTGAAGATGAAAGAAAAATGATAGATTTTAGCATCAGGGTACTCAGCCATTTTCAGTTTAATCATTATTGCTGAGTGTCTAAGGATAATGTGAACAATATTTTGGGACTTTCCCAAAGTTATTTAAAACAGTTTATGATAACTGTTAAATAAATAATTCAAAGGCAAATCAATTTATCCTTTGATTGGAACTAGGTCTTGGCTAATTCTTCAAGCTTACAGCTTCGCCATATGATTGGAAACATATTTTATAATATATAAGCGATATCAGCCATTACTGCACAGTCTTAGACATTTTCAACATTCAGCAGTTCTTGTTTTAAAACATACTTGACAAACGGATTACAACAAAATTGTAACCCAATTGGAACATATTTTGTTTCAGTTTTGTTGGAAGCACACTGAGTTGGTGGAAGAATCATCAACATAATAGAAACAAATCTTTGCGCATCGTACCTTCGTACTGTGCATACCGTTTTGATTCATATTACGGACACTTAAGACCTCAGTGAAGTATAACTCATCAGAAAGCATATAAAATAAATCATTCTGTATGATTCCTCCACGTTATCGAGCCTTCAAAACAATTAACTTTCGAATGGTGGATGAAGAGTTTGATTCCGCTACATGAATAATTTTAAATAAATAGAAATGAGTGGACTTTTCATGATTCTTATTCCGGACGCTTCCTTGGTTTTGCCTCATATTCTGGACACTTTGATTCGATTTCCGGACAGCTCATAAAAATCATGAATAGAAAAGTCAAATCATTAATTGAGATCGGCCCACTAAAGAGGCGTCTAAGGGAGCTGAGCATTAAATATTTTAATTAAATATTAAATAGGGGGAGATCCCCCAGTACCGGACACTTAAGCCACTAAATTCATAATTCGTAAAATATTGGTTTTATGTGCTCGTGTTACTCTTTTATGATAAATATTATCATTTTTATAGTGTACAAAAAAAATTTGAAAATATAAACATGAATTTTGACATTGCATTTTGATGATGTATTTTAGTACCAAATTGATCGATCTTGAAAGGTGGCACCCAATACCGGACACGATCTGGAAATGCCTCGAATTCTGTAAATTTGAACATCATTGAATGTTTTTACTATAGGAATAGTATATAATTGCCAATTCAATGCATTTGCAACATTTACAAGAACAATTTGAGTATTTCTTAGTTAGCAAGATGTACATAAAAAACCTCTTTCTTATATGATGAAAAATAGCACATTTTACGATGTTGTTCTGGATGTTAGTTTTCCTTATTTTTATTGCATCTCTGATACCATGATCGACGGAATTCATGAAAAATGAATGTATTTTGAGACACTGGTGCAATAATTACAAAGATATCATATAACAAATCAGGCTGTCCGAAACTGGGGGACAGGAGGTGCTTAACCAAAATTGTAATTTGTCCATATTTAGTCCAATTATGGTACAAAATACATTCATACTATCAAAATAGGTTTATGTTAGAATATGCTTGCGTGATCCAAAGTATTTTTTCATATTCAAAATAATTACTAAATAGGCTCAAAATTAAGGCAACACGTAATTTTTTTTGAAATTTTCAAACTTTTGTAGTTTTTTAAGAAGGCATGCATATTTCAAGGATGTGTTATTCTACGCAAACATTAGTCTCCATAATAGCTTCCTTTACTACTAATACACCATCTTGATTGGACCATGATTTCTCAATGTTTCGACTTTGTCCGGTATTGGGTGCTGTCCGGTACTGGGGGATCTCCCCCTATCTATGGAAAATGTTAACTAAAACGAGCCTCGAAGGTGAGAACTTTTGAACGGCAAAAATTGAAACATTTCGTGTGAAATGTTTCCCATACAAAGTACAGTGTCCGGAATTTGAAGTTGTCCGTAATGTGAATCAAAACGGTACACAAATGCCTTCTGCTCGCGGGATTTTCTTTTATCTCCCTGAAGCAATAAATCAGTACTTCTCAGTGCTCAGAAAAAAACAAATAACACTACTTTTCAGTAGTTTTAGTACGACTACTATTGATCCCTTTTCGATTTTTTTGGACCCGTGCCTTCGATTTTTTGTTCAACCCGTTAGCGAAAGCTAGCGGTGGTAATCCTTCTTGGACACCGTCTTGGGAATTAAACCTCTTTGAAGGTCTCTTCCTTCGTTTATTCATTAAACATGGTTGCAACTACTAACAAAAGCAAGGGTGAATCTTCACAGCTTTCTTCCAAAGACATGGTTTTAAGTCACTAAACGTGGCAAAAATGGAAGAAAAGACGTTTCATCGGAATGCACGCTTTTTTACAAGGGTGAAATGAATAATGTTGATAATTGCATCGAAATGAAAAATCAGTTCGATGCTTTAGACAAATTTTCAGAACATCAAATCGAAGCAGTCTCTAGTCCAGGCTCTTATATGCAAGTGAAGAGGCAAAGAGTTCCTATCGCGGTCAGTTGTTCTGAATTTGGGGGATTTAGGCAGGATTTTTTTTTTACTTTATTTGTGTGAATTTTATTTTTAAGTTGTAATTCATCTGACATTTATTTGTCTTAATTAAAAAAAAAACATAAAAATCTAGCTCAATGACAATCTACGGATAAAACTAATCAAAGGCAAATTAAAATCAAAAGCCGTAAAGGCCTCGTTGAGGGCATCAGCAGAAGCATAAAGAGGGGCAACTGGAGAAGTTTCGCCCAAGACCGACGAAGATGGAGCTCTACAATACACCCGGCAATGGCGTGACGCTACGCTGTAGCCATCAAGGTATCAAGGTAGGTAGGTGTTGTGGAGAATTATTGGTGTTGTGAAACTGGCAACACTGACTTGAGAGGGTAGATAATTTAATTGTTTAAAAAGAGGAAAGAATTCAGTTGGAAGGTGGATGCTTTGCAGACTCGTGAATTGTACACTAGAATGTAAGTAATTTCAAAATTAAATGAAATTATTGTAAATATTAATACGCTTTTAACAGCATTGAGGTGATCATTCACGGCAAAGTAATATCCCCATCTCAACAGTAGGTTTCAACAGAAACACCTAAAGTTTTCAAAAACTTTGGTTTCAATTGACGAAAAAAGTTGATTTTCGATGGATGAATGATGATTGCAACTCTACCACATGCTCCATCAAGTACGATGAAAACAATAATAGATCTCTTTTGCGTTCGGATCCAGGATTCAAATTCGTTGTCGGCGAGACTCGTTAGATAAAAGTACGCCTCGTGCTGTGAACACCATCATTCTGCAACTTTTTGCGTAAACTACTATTATATGCGTTATTGAAAGTAAATAAATGAAATTTGTTGACAGGCTTTACAAAACATATATTCGACTACAATACCATAACAAATTGTTTCGAATTGAATTGAATTGTTTCGCGATTGAATCTTGGCCAGAAGTGTTCATAACTAGTATAAAAACTCGCAAAACCTACAACCAGCTTCAGGTTAATTCAAGAACGGTTCTTACCTTTTACACAGTTTAATTGATTCAGTTCAACTAGTTTTACTAAGACTGTGCTATGCTAACATAGGACTATGAACAAGCAATGCGAAAAATATATTACAGCAGTTGATCGTTGATTGCACGCAATGCCAATATTGTTTATTAGCTGTGAACAAATAAAAACAAACGACTTGTTCCACAAACGGCATAGCGTTCAACTTCAAAAGGTGAATACAACTTAAATATTTATACTGTCCGGGTTGACAAACCCCATGCTCAATTAGCAAGCAAACAAATTGTACAGACAGTAATAGAACACGAAAACTGGATCGTCATTACCAAAAACAATTATTTACAATTGGATCCCATAAATCATTATTCCAACCAAGCCAACATTCAACAACGCCAAATAGACGACAGCGGTTGCATACGAAATTAAGATTTGACCCACTGAACAAACTAGTCACCGCAAACCCTTCGGCACGTCTTCTGCGCAATGAAGTTTGATTGTGGAACTTGATTCAATGTCTGTTGACAAGTCTACCATCGTTGATCGTGATTGTTGTTGCTGTCATTGCAAGCGATCCGACGAACACTATGGGCAAACCAAAAGGTCGAAAGGACAAAATATCGAAGAGGAAATATGAAGGGATAGTAGGTCGAAAATCATTTTTGCAAACAAGGAAAAAGTTGCCGCCATGTATATGCAATTTCGATATTTTCTCCTCGACTTTTTGTTCCTGAACTCCATAGTAAACATTTATTCAGCAAACTCTCACTTTGTTTCGAAAACTTGTTATTTTGATTTAGATATTAAATCTAACAAGTACATATTACAAAACTCGAGATAGCCAAATATTTTTGGCCGTCAGATTATATACAAGCTACCCATAGTGGAAAGGCGCGACGCAGATCGCAGACAAACTGTGGTACCCTCACCCTGGCCGGCCAACCGAACCAAGTAATAATAAATGTCTCCACAAACTTCAATAACGGTTGTTTTGGCTCGAGTGTGTGTCGCCCATATTTTCTTTCTCAGATCTGACTATACGATAGCAGCGTCACGACGAGATTTATTAGGCTTCCTGTATGGATGCAGTGCGATGCGGCCTGGTTTCGGTTTTTATTGCATGAGGAGCAGAAAGGTTACCCAATGTGCACGAGATACAGACTTGAGCCAGAGGAGCTGAATAACCTTTCCCGAAACAATATGATAAAACATGTTTACAAATATTGCATTCTCATTGGAAGATTAGTTTCCACTGCCCTGTTTTCCGCGAATACAGAGATCGCAATTGAGGAGAAAATAAATAAGGTATATGAGATACCCTTTGAAAATCTAACAATGTTTAACGTGAAGATGCATCGAAGCCAAACCTTGAGTTTTCTAGAGCACAAATCTAGAGAACCAGACAACCGTTTGTGCTAAAAATGCTACTCACTGGTCACTCGCTGGTGGTGACCAATCGATTAGATTTTCAGTACGAACAGTCGTCAGGTTTTCTAGATTTGTGCTCTTGAAAATTCGAGGTTTGGCTTCGATGCATCTTCACCTTAACTAAAACAGTATTTTTTTTGTCAAAGGCACCCCGATCAGTAGATTACAACAAAATTGTAGCATAATCATATCAAGGTGTTTTACAAATAACGAATTTTGTTTCATTTTTGTAAGAAGCACTCTGAGTTGATGGAAGAAATTACAACATGATTTTGTTTGAATCGATTATAATAACTAAGGCTGATTCAAAACATAATTAGAACAACATTTATTATAAAATTTTACATGCTCTGCCCATCGTATCCTTCCAGCTTTGGCCACCTTCTGAATACTGCACAGCAAAAAAATTTTAAATTCACGTGACACGTAAACTTTTATGATAATCATGTAAAACGAGTTATAACTGAATATTCAACCATAAATATTTAATGTAAACTGTCTCATCAGGTCCGTCACACTCGGGCTCAGATTGGGTACCACTTCTAGTACTGCATTTCGTCCCTCGGTAGTACAAAAGGTACCCAAGTTTGACAGATCGCAGTACACTTTTCACGGCATTCTAGATTACCTTATGAGCCAAAAAATTTTGGTCAACTGCAAGGGACATGGAGGTCTTTAATTTGTCTTTGGTCTCATTGCATTCGAAAATGCTTGCGATCTTAAGTGAAACTGAAACATTTCATGATCTTCTATCCAACATTCGCCAATATTGCATGCTTTCTTGCGACTAGGAAGTGAAATTGCAAACAACAATGCTCGGTTTACATGATTCTACGCTAAACATTCTGTCATATATAATGCACATGGATGAATCGACGGCTTGTCATTTGATGTGCATTATTTATGATTGATTTTTCAGCGTGAAAATCATGTAAACCGAGCCTTTTGCATGCAACGTTCTATAAGAGAGGACGTTTCGTGTTCAATATTAAGAATTTTGCTATCAATGTTGGATGTAATAGATGTGTTTGTAGGTTTTATCATTGAATAATACATGAGAAATGGCTTTGCATGATTGAAGCTAAAATTACGTGTAAATCTAAGATTTTTTTTTGGTGTGTGGGTTCGCCGTATAGTTGGGCGAGCTCGTGGTTCATCCTTCGCCACCACACACCGTTTTCCTGCAGACCGCCAAAGATCGTCCTAAGCACCCGACGTTCGAAGACTCCAAGTGCTTGCAAGTCGTCCTCGAGCATTGTCCATGTTTCATGCCCGTAGAGGACTACCGGCCTTATGGGCGTTTTGTGCATGGTACATTTGGTGCGGATGTGAATCTTTTTTGACCTTTTAGGTACCCACACAACCAAAATGTACGTATAACGGAATCACCTTTTGCATTATGCGATGCTTATATGTGAAAAGTTTCACGTATAAGATGGTGCAAAAAGGCCTTATACGTACAAAAGTGGAGGTGATACCCGTGCATTTTTATATGATGGAAAATAGCATGCAATGCGAGTGTATCGATTTTATTGCGAACTAATCTGTACTCTTATGCGACTTAATTTATGATAACAAAGTTCATTTGACAGCTGCTACGGATTGATCCGACTGTACGTTGTACGAGTATACGGGAGGAAACAAAATGTACATATGAACTCATAAAATAACGTTTTATGCGAGGAAACCCATCAATCAAACGATTTCATCCACCATGTAGTGTGGGTGTGATGCAATTTAAATAAATAAACGACTTTGTTCGTAAACTGTTATGCGACTTCTGGTTGTCTGGGTAGCTTCTTGTGGAGGCCATAGTAGGCCCGACTTCTTGTTCTTGTCAGCTGTCAGCAAGGGTCCAAGGTAGACGAACTCGTCGATCACCTCGAACGTATCCCCGTCAATCGTAACACTGCAACCTAGGCGAGTCCTGTTGCGTTGGGTCCCACCAGCTAACTTGTACTTTGTCTTGGCCGCATTCAC
This sequence comes from Aedes aegypti, assembly GCF_002204515.2. Lineage (NCBI taxonomy): Eukaryota > Metazoa > Arthropoda > Insecta > Diptera > Culicidae > Aedes > Aedes aegypti. The sequence goes on from NC_035109.1 coordinate 247,257,658, forward strand.
CACCAGTCCAACCTTTGCTGCCTCGTGTTTCAGGCGAGTATACAGGTCTGCCACCTTTAGAAATTTTCGGTCGACAATGTCCATATCATCCGCGAAACAAACAAATTGACTGGATCTCGAAAAAAATCGCACCCCGATAATTAAGCCCGGCTCTCCGCATAACACCTTCTAGCGCAATATTGAACAACAGGCCTGAAAGTCCATCACCTTGTCGTAGTCCTCGGCGGAATCCAAACAAACTGGAGTTTACGCCTGAAACCTGCACACAATTTTGCACACCTTCCATCGTCGCTCTTATCAGTCTTGTGAGCTTCCCGGGAAAGCTGTTCTCGTCCATGATTTTCCATAGCTCTACGCGGCATACTATCGTATGCCGCCTTGAAATCGATGAAAAGGTGATGCGTTGGGACCTGGTATTCACGATATTTTTGGAGGATAAGCCGTACAGTGAAGATCTGATCCGTTGTCGATTGGCCGTCAACGAAGTTGGCTTGATAACTTCCTACGAACTCGTTTACTACAGGTGACAGACGAAAGCAGATGATCTGGGATAATACTTTGTAGGCCGCATTTAAAATGGCGATTGCTGGAAAGTTCTCACAATCTAACTTGTCGCCTTTCTTGTAGATGGGGCATATTACCCCTTCCTTCCTTCTCCGGTAGCTGTTCTGTTTTCCAGAATGTGCCTATCAGCCGGTGCAGACAAATGGCCAGCCTGTCCGGGCCCATCTTTATGAGTTCCTCAGCTCCGATACCATCCTTACCAGCAGCTTTATTGTTCTTGAGCTGGTGAATGGCATCCTTAACCTCCCTCAAAGTGGGGGCTGGTTGGTTTCCATCGCTCGCTCTACTGACGAAGGCATTTCCTCCGTTGTCCCATCTTTCATTGCCTGTGCTCTCAGCGCCATTCAGGTGTTCGTCGTAATGCTGCTTTCTCCTTGCGATCACCTCACGCTCGTCCGTCAAAATGCTCCCATCCTTATGCCAGCACATCTCGGTTCGCGGCACGAAGTCGTTGCGGGATACGTTGAGCTTCTGATAGAACTTGCGTGTTTCTTGAGACCAGACCATTTCCTCACACTCAGTCTCCTCCAGGCGGCGTTTTTTTCTCCCGAAAGAGGCGGGTCTGCTGTTGCCGCTTCCGTCTATAACGTTCCACATTCTGCCGGGTCCCTTGCTGCAGCATGACCGCCCGCGCTGCATTCTTCTCCTCCAGAATCTGCCTACATTCCTCGTCAAACCAATCGTTCCGTCGACTCCGTCCCACGTTCCCGACGTTGCTCTCAGCTGCATTGTTGATGGCTGCTTTCACTGTTCTCCAGCAGTCCTCAAGAGGGGCTTCATCCAGCACACCCTCTTCCGGTAAAGCAGCCTCGAGGTGCTGCGCGTACGCTGCTGCTCTAGGTCATAACGGGGACGGCCGTCGGTACCATACGTTTATAACGACGAAAAGTTTTGGGCGCAGTTTAACCATCACCAGATAGTGATCAGAGTCGATGTTAGCGCAGCGATAGGTCCTGACGTTGATAATGTCGAAGTAGCGTCGTCCATCAATCATAACGTGGTCGATTTGTGGTTCTGTCTGATGTGGTGATCTCCAGGTGTATCGGTATGGAAGGCTGTTCTGGAAGTAGATGCTACGAATAGCTGTATTTTTGGAGGCGGTGAAATCAATTGGTCGTAAGCCGTTTTCGTCCGTCAGCCGGTGGGCGCTGAACTTTCCAATAGTCGGTATGAATTAGAAAACGAAAAATTAATAAAAATTCTCCTTGTTTTTAATAATGAATCGTGGTTTACGGCTAACCAGCCGAGTGGAAGTTTAACAACTACCGAAAAGCTATACATTACATATAATTTGCAATTGGATTAGATGGACAAATTGATGTGAAGATTTGCGAAAAAGTTACACGTCTTCTCAGTGAGAATCGAACTCACGACTCCCCGATTTCTAGTTGGGGCGCGTTAACCACTACGCCATGAGAGGACTCATGAACGCCGAAGTTAACCTGAATTCGATTTCAGCTCAATAATCACGTGGTCCTTTTTCGCAAAGTGCACCTCTTTCGGAAGAATAAGATGCCCATCCAAACACAACGCTTTCTGTATATATATCCAATGCCTAGCCCGAGAGCGCATTGTTTTTAAGGTATAGGAATTGTCGTAACTTTATACATTTCAGGGTGGTGAACGAACTGGCCATCTAATATGCACCCTTCTTTATTTAATTGGCGGTTCTTTCGAGTTTTACTGTCCTCAGCATTTTTGCCAAAATGTATATTTCGTTCTTTCTCGTCACCACTTTTCGAAGAAAATTCGGGGAAATGGCAGTCGGGGAAGAGTAGCATAATCACTTCGATGATTCTGAACGCACTTTTTTATGTCTTTTCGTTTTATTATGCCGCAATAATTTTTGGCGTCTATTCTTCTATTGGTTTAATTATAAATTTTGCCTTCTTTCAAAAATAGGCTGTTCTTTCTATTCATACTGTTTTAAATTTTATTATTTAGTAATGCTAAATGTTTACCATTTTTATCTCACTCATTTTTAAGATTTTGTGCTAACGTAAGAACTATAGTACACTCACAAGACGCGACGCGAGACTGGACACAACACTTATTGTTCTTACAAACATATAAAGGATTTAAACATTTACCTTTTTCGTCGACCGGTTTCGGGCTCGATGTTGCCCATCTACAGGACGATGTCCAACTGATCAGTCCAGGTAATCAGTTGGACATCGTCCTGTTCTGAGATTTAGAGACCCGTCACAAGTTTTATTTAGAAATGCTCTCTAATATCACAAAAATATTCAAAATTCTTAGCTTGGAAAATGTCTGAACGAACACCACGCTTGTTTAGAACCTACCATTTTTTTTTGCTATGGGCTCAGCGGTGTTGATCTCGATAAAAGCTTAAAAATGCGGATATTTATTCTAAGTCAATCATTATGCCATACGGCCATTATGCCAAATGACCATTATGTCAAACGGCTACTATGCCAAACGACCATTATGCCAAATTACTTTATGCCAAACGGATTTATGCCAAACGACCTTATGCCAAACGGGGTACAATCATGCCAAAAGGTGGCGGTAGTGTGTAAAAGTCAAATATGAACAAAAATGACGCGAGCGCGCTGCAAGTCGTCGATTGATCACCTACCATATATTCCAATTGATCGTTAAAAATGTGCTCAATGGACATCGATGAGAGTGTGACATTAGTAAGTCTTGTGGTGATATACATGTATGTAGTTTCAATGTAAAACTCTGCCAGAAATGCATTAATTAATAGTGTAAATTTTTAGTTTTTGAGCTAAAAAAAATCTTTGCTTTTCAGAGATATAAAGTATCATATAAACGACCACCCATTATACATATAAAAAAATGCAATTTGAAATGGCTTTGCCCTATCAATTTGATTTGAAAAATCTGGCGGTCATCTTGGAATTCGACGCCATCTTGGTTTTAAGCAGTTGAATGAATTTTTCACCCTCATGTTGAACGAATGGCTCTGTTGAAAAAAAAAAAAACAGATTATTTTATTCCTATTTTATTTCGTATTAGCATTATGCCCACATTGGGACAAAGTCTGCTTCTTATCTGTTCAATTTCGCTACTATTCACATGTATATTGGGCGATACTTAAGTTTATAAATTAATCCATTTTTGTCAATGCTTTATTTTAAAGCTACATACAAACAACGTGGAACAATTATCAATTCAAAACATAGCCTCGTGAACATTTACGCCCAAAACTTAAAAGACTGTAGTTGGCCAACCGCTAACGAGGTGTAATATTAAATAGCCGAATAATATAATGCCTTATGAAAACATGTGGTTCAATTTATACTGTAATGGGCTGTTATTATTACTGACAGTGATCATAGGTAATAATGACTTCTACACTAATAGCTACATAAATCAGTCCTTAGAAACATTTCTCAAGACAAACAATGTTTCTTGAAAATTGTATGTTCAGAGCTTATAGCTTACGAGAAATGACTAGAGATTGAAACGTTGAGTTCAAAGCATCTTAGAGCAAACATATGTTTACTACAGTTTTGACCAATTCAAGTATTATTGAAAAAGGGATTAAACAAGTGTTGTTAAATACAGAAAAAAAGCTTGTTATTCAATTTTATATTGCATATGGAACAGAATCTGAATCGATTGAAACAGCTCATCATCTATTTCTATAGAGAGGCAGAAGGATGAGTGTTCCCTTAGTACAGTCCCCTATAGTCGCACTAGTGGCCTTTCTCGGCCGTTTTACTATAGATTTTGAGACAAACGGACGTGTTCAAGATGCAGGGAGTGAAATTATCGGTCACGGCGATAATCATAAGCCTAACGCTCAAGCCGATTTTTTGGAGAAAAGAGACGTGCGATAATATCCTACCCGTACAGCACCATATATTATATACTAAGAAGCACCATACATTATATATCAAATTTCTTTCCCCCTGCAATCAGCTGGCGTGGTCGAAAGGTTATGATGAGCGCGCGCTCTGAAAACATTTTTTTCATGGACATGGGTTCGAATCCAATCGGATAAAGAGCCGATAAAGTTGGATCAATGCATATGATCGGATCAATCTTGGCTTTTCGTCAGTACAATGATCATCAATCATAGCAGTTCACGAAATCTGTTCTCGCAGATAAAGGCGGCAACTAATTGTTGGGTTGCTTGAAAAATACCTATTTTCGTCTCATTTCCTCGATAATTTCATTCACTGTCAAGATGGCGTCCATACCATTTATTTGAAAATTGGTTGTGTTTTGCTGTAGAACTAGGTGGATGATATTTAAGTGTGAATTTAAGACAATTGTCATAGCGACGTCTTAATCTATCACACCTAAACTATTCGTTCATAGCAATCGCTAGGTCTCATTGATATTTTTCATAACGCTGAAATTGGTCATTTTGGACACCCACCCACCCTCTTGTAACGCTTTCTATAAGAATATCATTCAGTTTTTGTATGGACCGTAACATCGATAGAACACCATCTCAACTCCTTCTGCGTCATGAAATTTGTAAATGCGCCCCTAGAACCTAAGACAGACTAGAAACCGATTCTTCACGCTTACATTCTTCCATTATTATAGCACGCCATTCCGAACGCCTGATGCAGTCTGTTAACCAAAAAGTAAACCATATATACTCTTGCATGAACTAGCGTAGTTGCAGTTGTGGACCCCTCGGTCTACAATAGGCCAGTTATAAATGTATTAGAAGGAAAAATTGCCCCTTCCCCTCATTGGTATACATTTAGACGTGGCAGGCGCCATTACTGCCTAAAACTAGAAGATCACCAGCACTTAAGGGGGCAGGATCCGTCATTGATTTCGGAATTTTCAACAGCAGTTTTTTCGTTCAATATCAAGACAATTTACAGGAAAATATGTTCACTGTATTCTATTCTCCAACCGAAACACAGTGAACACATTTTCATCGAATATTTTTTTTGTTTTGAACAGAAAAACTGCTTTTGAAGTTTCGATGATGACGATGATTACGATGACGGAGCGTTGATCGTTAAACACAAAGGGTATCTATTAGTCCCAAGCAGTCATCTGGTTGCTTCCCTGTGTAAGTGCAACAGATCTGGCGATACTGGAGCATCACGGGCGACCAATCGAGCTTAATCTCTTCCAAATCAGTATCTCGAGAACTGTTAAAAACTTTCCCTCGACGGAGAATGCTTTTGAAATATTAAACAACTTGATTTTCAATTGAAATATTGACACCTTAACTAAAACTGTACGAGCATACTGCAAAGCATTTACGCCATTGATTGATAATATTCTGTCTCTTTCAATTCAACGCCATAATCGAATTTTAGATGAGCCAATTACGAGATTAATTTCATTTATTTTTTCTTTCTCATCTAATAACAACGCTTATTTTTATAGTATTTTATAGTATGTTATAAGGGGCCTTCCTAAGCCGAGTGGTTAGAGTCCGCGGCTACAAAGCAAAGCCATGCTGAAGATGTCTAGGTTCGATTCCCGGTCGGTCCACGATCTTTTCGTAACGGAAATTTCCCTGACTTTCCTGGACATAGAGTATCTACCACACGATATACGAATGCAAAAATGGCAACTTTGGCAAAGAAAGCTTTCAGTCAATAACTGTGGAAGTGCTCATAAGAACACTACGCTGAGTAGCTGGATCTGTCCCAGTGGGGACGTTAATGCCAAGAATAAGAAGTATGTTATAAACTGAGAGTTTTTTCGCCAAGGTTCTCATTTTTTGCATTCGTAAATCGTGTGACAGACTTGATGATACTTTAGTGCCAGGCAATTCAAGAGTATTTCATGACCTGGAATCTAACCCCCACCTTCGACATGGCTTTGCTTAGTAGCCACAGACGTTACCACAAGGCTAAAGAAGCTCTTGTGAATCATTTTCATTGGTCATTGAATGACCCTCAAGTATGAGCAACGACCAGCACTTTGAATCAAATCTCAGCTATCAGTAATAGTCTAGGAAATCACTGCTCTAACTTCCTCAAACGATATGGGGTGCACACGTTCCGTCTGATATGTTTTCCACTCTCCTAACGACAGCGTCAACAAGCAATAAGACGTACATAAATTTAATGAAGATTGATTCCATATGCAGTTATGAGGACGAATGCTGACTGGCCAAGGCCTGCGAGAAGTCTTCTTTGCATTTCAGAAACAAAGCATTGCATGCCTATCCCATCTCACTGCTGTCGACACATTTATCGTCCATATCTCGCTTGGTAAGCTACTTACTCTCGTTAAATTGAGTTGATATGCATGGGCCTTAGAAAGAACGAGTGTTAAATTTAGTCATTCATATACTTGCGCTCCCATTTATGATTTATTGCAGCTGGAATCGTAAATTGCCACTCGCACCTCACTGATTCGTGTGTTCTTGTTTGAACTTGTTTATTTTCAGATGTCAGCCGGATTGATGTCGTGTGTTCGCGAGAACTCGCCACCCCTGGAAAGCCCCCCTACAACACCTGGAACCGGAGGAGCCAACAGTAGCAACAGCAATAACAACTGTAGCGGCCATGCCTCTGGCAGTCATCATCACATCAGCACGGCCAACACAATCGGTGGCAGCGTCCTGGACCCAAACGATATACCGATCACAATAACCACACCCGAGCATCACCATCAAGGTAGGTGTGAACAAGGGTGGTACTGGCGGCTCTTTATTGCTACCCCGACGTGTCGCTGGTTCTAAAATGTAAACAACCATACAAAATAGCGACCAAACAATGGTGCAGGCGTAATCAAATTTCTCGCAAACATCTATTTCGGGAATTTAGCAGAATTTTCTGGTTAAATTACCAACAGCGCACTGCAGTAGCACGTAGCAAATAACTGCTTGTAAACATTTTTTTCCAAACGCATTAATTACCTGTAATTTTGCGAAGAATGATTTTTACTTTTCCGCGTTAAGCCTTAAAACTGGTTCTGGACTTAGGTTGGCGGCTTTTCAATTTTACTCCCAGATGACAGCCGCCCTCCACCCTTGGGTGTGAATGTTGATTTTGTCGTCTTCGGGGAAAAATAAAATAAATGCTGAGAATTTTTTCTGCCGTAAGACTCGAGGCCGGAGAGCAAATCTCGAAAACTTATTCATATAGACTCAAGTCAAAAAAGTATACAAACTTACTTTATCGATCCTACGTCTTTCGCAGACGAAATTCTGCATGTTTCGCTCTGAACCACCTCGATTTTTCACTTTTAGAACGTTTAATTTTCGGATTTACAAAACGACGAAAGTAATATTTTCAACTTTCGCAACCTAACCACACACTTAGATTTTTTTCACGAGCTGGCTGTGCGAATCTCGGTTTCCCGATTTTATCCGAGACTCAGCTAACAACCTGTCCGGTCTCTTAGCAACGAAACACGATTTACTGGTACTCGGCATTTATTTCCTGAGATCTCAGGAAATTGGTTTGCCGACTACTCGGCTGTGCGGATCTCGGTTAAAATTAGCCGAGATTCGGCATACTAAATTTAGTGTGCACTACTTTCGCCGCCCCGCTGTATGGAGAAACAAAGTGACTTAACCACGAATCAAAACAAAACACTACTTGAGTCGATTTTACACTAGTACAAAAACGTCGCAAGTAACTGAATAAAACGGCTTATCATTTTGTTATAATATTCTTGTGTGAAATAATAGGAACTCCATAGTTTTTGAACGCGAGCTCATTGTATGCAAAATTTAAACAATGTACACGTCGAAAAAATGATAAAAAGGTGATTCATTTTAAAACAGTTTTAGAAGACAGGTTGCTTCTTCTGAATTAATTTTCTCAAAACCGTATGGAAGTTACTTACGTCTATTTGAAAATGTAATCGAGAAATGCTACATTCTTCGCCCACACGTTGATGCGATGAATATGAATATGAAAATAAAGTGGGAGACTACAGCGCAGCGTTTTGAACTGTTGTTAACATTTTACGAGAAGTACTTTCATTGATGAGCGATGAAGTGAGGGATGATGAAGATCATCATAAAAGCATTCGTCAACATATAAACGATAGAAAGACTTTGAAAGCAAACCTAAACAATTGAGTTGATTTGCTTTCTTACTAATTCAAATATACACACTAAGCTCATACGGTGAATTTCACCGTAATCTCAACAGCTGAACAGTTCGGTGAAATAAAACACCGTAAATCCGTCGAAATTTTACGGATTCCGGTGATTTTTCACGGAATACTGTAAAAAATTACCGTACTCCGTTAATTTATTTCACCGAACTTTTCAGCTGTTGAGATTACGGTGAATTTTACGGATTACGGTAAAATAATTTAAGTGTGTATGGTCACTACACAGCACTTATAACAAAATATAACACAACTGTATAACAGCCCATACGTTCAGTCGTGTTTATCACTAAACGGTTATTTTATGTTTGTTTGTATACATTTTTAACAGTTTTAAAATCACGATTCCCTGAGCTATCGAGAGTGATGTGTTTTTGCTTTCTCGTGGTTATGTTGTGTTGCTGTTCGGTTCAGTGAAAACTGTGATTTTTTGTGAATTTGTGGATGTTTAAACTGGATCTGTTGTGAAGAAAACATAAACATTATTTGCTCTATCCTTGCGGGCATAAATTGAATGAACGGTTGTATGCTACATTCGATCCAATTCACTACAACACATTGAAGCGCTGCACGTTGTCTACCGAAAGGCGATAGCTTGTTCGTTGGCGATACAGTCTGTACTCCACTTTCACGTCTTCCATTGACCACATAAATGGCTTGTAACAAGTGTCAGGAAGTAACCAATGATTCTGATCATATCGTTTGTCGTGGATATTGTGGTAATTCGTTCCACATGATCTGCGTTAAGCTGGATTATTCGCTTCGTGGCATACTGAAAGATCACGATAAAAATCTGCTTTGGATGTGTGACGATTGTGCAGAATTGTTCTCCAGTGACTACTTCCGGAAAATGTCTTCTCGTTGCACGATGGAAAATGTACCTGATGAAACATCTATTAAATCGCTCAAAGATGACATCGCAGGATTGAAAGAAATTGTTAGCACTCTTTCTTCCAAAGTCGATGCACAACCGACTACTCCTCTATTATCCGTGCCATGGCCTGGTACGAATAGTAAGATAAGGCATAATACGGTTCCGAATACGCCGAAGCGTGTGCGCGACGATGGGTTTTCTAGAGAAAAACCATCTAACTCTCGGGGTACCAAACCAGCGTCCGAAATGATCAAAACCGTTGCACCACCTGAGGAATTATTCTGGGTTTACCTGTCAGCGTTTGATCCCAATACGTCCGAAAACGACATGGTTGAATTCGTCAAGAATTGTATGGAGCTCACAGCGGATGTGGAACCAAAGGCTGTGAAGTTGGTCCCCAAGGACAAAGACCTTTCAACCTTGAGCTTTGTCACATACAAGATCGGTGTAAATAAATCGCTTAAGGATGTAGCTTTATCCAAAGATACTTGGCCAGAAAACGTCTATTTTCGAGAGTTTGAAAATCATTCAAAAAACCAACGGAGAGTAATAAGAGTTTCCACTGGGAAGAGTCCACACAGCGGCCAGTAAATCAATTTGGGATTCCGGGACGCAAGCCTGCCCTCAGCTTTATGGAAGCCTCTAACCCGCCCATCACAGTCGAGCCCCTCCTGCCAGCGACCAACAGCCGTCCCGGTCCTGTGTTTGGGATTGGGGAGGAGGTCTTCCAAAATTCGTATGCAGGCAAGTACCTTTCAAATATGAACATTGCGTGCTCTGAAATACCTGCTGCTTCCAGTCAATCGCCATCACACAATCTGCATCAGTCTTCTTCTTTCGCACCACCGGGACGCAAGCCTGCCCTCAGCTTTATGGAAGCCTCTAACCCGCCCATCACAGTCGAGCCCCTCCTGCCAGCGACCTACAGCCGTCCCAGTCCTGTGTTTGGGATTGGGGAGGAGGTCTTCCAAAATTCTCAAACAGGCAAGCATATAAGCATTCCGAACAATACATGCCCTGAAGTATTTGCTACTTCCAGCCGATCCGGACAGCAACGAGTTCCGTTACCGCTACAACAGGAACAACCTATTGGTTTCAAAGACTTTCCATCGAACGACTTTCGGCCATCTGCTTTCAGTCCATCTACAGAGCCCCACGGAAGCGAGCAGAATCGCATTATATCGACCTCTAATTGTCATCAGGACAATCTGCTGCTGTACTACCAAAACCTGGGAGGTATTAATTCAACAATCGAGAAATATCGTTTGGCAATATTTGATCAGTGCTACGATATTATGGTTTTCATCGAAACTTGGCTAAATGATGACACTCTCTCTAGCCAGGTGTTTGGTCCTGAATACGAGGTGTTTCGATGTGACCGTAGCATAAAGAACAGTCGAAAAGCTACTGGTGGAGGTGTATTAATTGCAGTCAACTCAAATTTAAAGCCTAAGGCTATAGATAATACATCTTGGGAATGTCTTGAGCAAGTTTGGACGACAATTAACCTCGGTGATCGTAAGTTGTTCGTGTGTGCTGTGTACATCCCACCTGATCGCACACGTGACATCGAGTATATCGAAGCCCACTGTAGATCTGTACACGCCATTCTCGAGACGGCTAGTGCCGTTGATGAGATTGTTGTGCTCGGAGATTTCAATCTACCTAGTATCTCGTGGATTTCATCAGACAGGGGTTTCCTCTACCCGGACACTAATCACTCCCAATTCCACCCTGGAGCGGTCACTCTTCTTGATAGCTACAGCACTGCCACTTTACAACAGATCAACTCTGTCACCAATGAGAACGACCGTTATTTGGACCTATGTTTCGTTAGTGATTTGGATTCGTCTACATCAGTAGTGATGGCTCCTTGCCCTCTCGTTAAAATGGTTGCGCACCATCCCCCATTACTCGTAACGATTAAGCACTCCTTGATGCACGATTCCATTAATTCGTCCGCCACCTTTTCCTACGATTTCCATAAAGCGGATCATCGCAGTATCGCTGAATTGTTCACGACTCTCGACTGGGAAAATGTTCTAGATCTTAATAATATCGAGTCTGCGGCTCAGACTTTCTCCGCTATTTTGGCGTACGCGATTGACAGGCACGTACCAAAAAAGAGCCAGGAGCACAAAACCGGACCTCCTTGGCAAACCACTTCCCTGCGACGGTTAAAAACGTTTAAAAAAGCTGCCTTGCGGCGGTTTATTAAACACCGCACAGTTCCATTAAGAATTGCTTATGTTAGGCTCAATCATAAGTATAAATATGCCAGTCAGCGGTGCTTCTCCAGATATCAGCACAATATCCAGCGAAATTTGAAGTCAAACCCAAAGCGCTTCTGGAAGTTCGTCAATGAGCAACGAAAAGTATCGGGACTACCATCTGCTATGAGGTTCAACAGCATCGAAGGCACGACTCCCCGCGAAATTTGCGACATGTTTTCGGAAAAGTTTGCAAGTGTGTTCTCAAGAGAAGATTTAACTGCGGATCAAGTTGAGCTCGCCGTTAGCAACGTTCCCCGGTCATCTCATGCGATTGGAAGTTTTGATATCGATGAAACTATGATTACCAAGGCCTCATCTCAGATGAAATCATCTTTCAACCCCGGACCGGATGGATTTCCTTCAGTTCTTCTAAAAAAGCACATTGACGTTCTAGTTACTCCGCTTCTTTTCATCTTTCGGGCATCGATTAGCAGCGGTGTTTTCCCATCTTGCTGGAAGATTGCTCACATGTACCCAGTGTACAAAAAGGGCGATAAACGTGACGTCAATAATTACCGTGGAATCACATCCCTATGTGCCGTCTCGAAGCTGTTTGAATTGGTTATTATGGAACCCCTGAAAGCTCATTGTCAGCAGCAACTGAGCGAGGTTGGTTGGTTGGTTTGACTTTATTAACGAGATTTTTAGCCCTGGGCTAGTTCATCTCGGGACCAACGGCTTTACTTCCCTTCCGAAGGAAGTCGTCACTATAACTTTTTACGTCATAAGTGACTATGTCGGGGATGGGATTCGATCCCAGGTCCTCGGCGTGAGAGGCGAGTGTTCTAACCACTACACCAGGTCCGTCCCCAACTGAGCGAGGATCAACACGGATTTATGCCAGGGCGATCAACTGCATCCAACCTTATTTGCCTTACTTCCTATATAATGGATAGTATGGTTCGCCGTAATCAAACAGATGTGATATACACGGACCTAACTGCAGCCTTTGATATGGTGAACCATAACATAGCAATCGCCAAACTAGACAGGTTTGGAATCAATGGCAGGTTTTTGCAATGGTTTCGATCATATCTGACAGGTCGAGAATTGAAGGTAGTTATTGGTGATTGTCAGACTGCTTCGTTCATGTCTACGTCAGGAATCCCTCAAGGAAGCCACTTGGGGCCTTTAATTTTTCTGCTTTTCTTCAATGATGTACACCGTCTTATGCAGACGATCTTAAGATTTTTCTTGAAATCCACTCTATCGAGGATTGCGACCTTCTCCAACAACAACTCTCTAGTTTTGCAGATTGGTGTACTATCAATCGCATGATTGTTAATCCCACGAAGTGCTCTGTGATCACTTTTTCCAGAAAGAGAAGTCCAATCCATTTCAGTTATCAGCTCATGGGTGCTGAAATCGAACATGTCGACCACGTGAAGGATTTGGGAGTGGTCTTAGACACGACCTTAACTTTTAATCAACATGTGTCTTACGTGGTTGGTAAGGCGTCACGTGTTCTAGGATGCATTTTTAGGATAGCTAAAAACTTTACTGACGTGTATTGTCTTAAATCACTGTACTGTTCCTTGTCACGTTCTGTTCTAGAATACTGCTCGGAGGTTTGGAGTCCTAACTACTCCAATGGAGTCGAGCGTATCGAGTCTGTGCAACGGCGATTCTTACGCTTCGCTCTCCGTAGGCTACCGTGGAGAGACCCTTTCCGCCTCCCCAGCTACGAGAACCGTTGCCGATTGATTGATCTTGAACCCTTGCACGTTAGACGCAATACTGCCAGAGCTTTGTTTATCGCTGACTCTCTTCAAGGTCGACTTGATTGCCCCACTATTTTGGAGCAAATCAACATAAATGTTGCACCCCGTACACTGCGCAACAACCTCATGCTCCACTTACCGTTGAGACGAACCAATTATAGTATGCATGGAGCTATTAATGGTCTGCAAAGAACATTTAATCGGATAGCCTCAGAATTTGACTTTGACACTCCCCGACGCACACTTCGCCGACGTTTTTCAAGTTTTTTTGCAAACGCCGCTGGTGATAGTTGAATGTTTTGTGTAGTATTGACTTGTGTTCACTTTAAGTTTAATTTGACCTTTTGTTAGTATTAAGATTAGAATTAAGTTGACATCATTGGGGCTGTTGATTGCCTGTTGATGTATTAAAGAATAAAGAATAAAAACATCAGCATATATTTATACTATTACGATGCATGAATTTAAATTCCAAACGAATGCAACTAACCGGGGTAAATTATTTTAAAAGCCGGTTCGCGAGAGCCGGAATTCCATCTAATATCGATGTTCTCCGATCGGCCTGGAAACTGCTTCACATCAAGAAAAAGATGTTTTTATGAAAAATTCAGTGATCGACATTTTTTGCCAATCGAACTATGGTTAAAAATTTAATATTACATTTTGTAGGGCAACTCAAGAATTTCCAGAATGCCCTTCAGAAAAAAAAAAAACTAATTTTATGGGATGGTGTTTGAACTTAAACACGAATTCTCTCTGCTCTTGGAAGTTTTTTTTTTTAACTACCTAAAGCAATAAAACAGTTTTTTTCCGAGCTACAAAAGCAGTACTTTCTATTCCTAAAATTGAAAACGGTACTTTTCAGAGCTACTAAAACAATACTTTTAAGTACTATTTTTTCTACTATTGATCCCTTTATGATCCTTGTTTCGTGCCCGTGGCTTCGACTTTTTGTTGGACCCGTAAGCGAAAGCTAGCAGTGATAATCTTTCTTGGACACCGTCTTGGGAAAAAAAAAATCAGCGGGGATTGTGTACAAGACACGACCGCATGACGTTAACTACGCCAAGTGATTTTCTGCATTTGAATTTTAGTCGCTTGTCATTGTGGCAGCCTTCCTTTAGTTCAAACTCTAACATAATATCGTGACGGTCGCAATATTTTTTAAATTGACACCCAGTAGACAGCAGCAGAAATTGGTCTGCTTTTATAGTGCGCTTCCCAACCCACGCGTTTGAAAGTGTTTGGTTGCGTAAGAATGGGGTCGACATTTTCCCAATTTTCAACAGTCTTTCGTCAAAAACCAAAAGTTTTCTTAATTTGAGTAAAATGTTGTATAAATTTTCGACCGATTGGTGCAAAATATTGAAAATCTACCGATAAAGGCTGAATTATTAGAAATCAATATCTTACATAATTTCGTGACGGTCGCAACATTTTAGATTTTCAATTGACACCCAGTATATTGCCGTAAGACGTAGTTAACGTCAGAACCATTCGAAGGTCACGTCTTCTTGCGTTTATTTACTAAACATGGTTGCAACTACAAACAAAAGGAAGGGTGAATCTCTAAATTCACAAATTACTTTCAAAAAATGTGGGATTAATAACTGTCACTAAACGTGACAAAAATGGAAGAAAGAACGTTTCTCCGGAATGCGAACTTTCTTCCAAGGGTGAAATGGATAATGTTGATAATTGCATCAAAATGAGCAATCAGTTCGATGCTCTAGACACATTTTCCGAACACCAAATCGAAGCAGTCTCTAACCCAGGCTCTTTGATTCAAGTGAGGAAGCAAAGAGTGGCGCCTATCGTGGTCAGTTGTTCCGAATTTGGGGGATTTCGGCAGGATATCTTGAACTCCATTAGGGGAATCAAGGTCTCCTTCCAAATCGCAAAGAAAGGAGACTGTTGCGTTTTGCCGGAAACTCTTAAAGATCGTGAACTTCAACTCAAACATCTTGAAGAGAAGACACAAATGTTTTACAAAACTGAAAGTTTGTTCAAAGTCGTCTTGAAATGTCTCTCAAGTGACTATAAGTCACCTGAAGAGATCAAAAATGTAATAAATGATTTACTTGGTTTTTTTTCAGTCCAAGTAATCATTATGGAAAAGAGAACCCAATCTGGCATTGTTCGGAAAGGGCTTTCTCAAGAATATTAGTTAGTTTACTTTATCAAAAAAAGATCTAAATAATATTAAAGCTTTAGAAAAAGCTAGACTTATGTTCGATGTCCGTGTGACACGGGAGCCCATTCAGTGCCGTCAGTGCCAAAAGCGGGGTCATGGAACAAAAAAATACCGCATGGATGCTAAATGCATGATTTGCGGAGGTTCTTCTCACGCTGAGAACGTCTGTCCAGTGAAGGAAGATACCGATAAGTTCATGTGCGCCAATTGCGGGGACAATCATAAGTCAATTTTTTAGGCTTTCCGTTCGCGTAGGCGAGTCGTCGAGTCTCGTGACAGGCAGATGAACGATAATGTCGGTTACAAAAACAGTCGTTTTCGGAATTTCCCTGCTCAATTTTCAGTTAACGATCGCTTGATTAAGAATCATACCCATCAGGAAGATTATAATCATCCTCATTCACAAACTAATTTTAAGCCGTCGGGTAGCCGTTCGAATCTTTCAATTAAGAATGTATTTACCCATGAAAAACCCTTTGTCAATATCGTAGCAGGTAACTTAAACTCCTCCCCTATTCATACCCATTCTAATTGTTTCAAATCAAATGGAAAAAAAAACCCTGCCACCACTGGAAACTTCTACTCCACCTCTTCGTCTACCAAAAATTCTAACGGTAAATCATCAGATAATGTACCCTCTTCAAGTGATATGTCTGCCTCCGATTTTAATTTTCTAACTGAACAATTGAATCTAACGATTGATGCAATGTTCAAAGCCATCATTGTGATTGAAGTAGTCCAAGTTGGTGTAAAACTTACAAATCAAATTGTTATTGGATTACGCTTTTCTAATGTTTCCAATTAATAATAATTTAAATATTTTAAATTGGAATGCTCGTTTTTTGAATGGTATATCAACGAAATCAACGAAATTTAAATTTTTGCCAATGAACAGTTCGGATTCCGCCATGGACAATCGACCACTCATTAACTTTCACGTGTAACAAATTTGATCCGTTGCAACAAATCTGAAGGCTATTCTACTGGTCTTGCTCTTCTAGACATAGAAAAAGCATTCGACAGTGTCTGGCATGGAGGCTTGATTGTAAAATTTAAAATCTTTAATTTTCCAATATATATTGTTAGAATAATCCAGAGTTATCTGTCAAATTCGTACACTTGAAATTACAACAGGGATTCCATCAAAAATTCCTCCAGAAAAATCCTTCAGAATTAACCCAAATATTCTCCCAGGGATTACTTCAGGGATTCCTACACGATTTTCTCTAAATATTATTTCAGAAATTCCTACAAAAATACCTTCAGAGATATACTCCGAAAATTCTCACAGTGATTCTATCCACAATTTCTCCAAGGATTCATCATTGAATTCCTCCAGAGATTCCACTAAGAATTTCTCCAGGGACTCTATCAGGAAGCCTTCAGGAATTCCATAAAAAATACTGCAAAAGAATTCACCAAAACTTCCTCCACGGGTCCCCACCAGGAATTCCTTTCAGAGATTCCGCTTGCAAATTTTTGAGAGATTCCCTCAGGTTATCCTCCGGGGAGTCTTCTTGGGAATCTTCAATATTTGTTTTGCAAATTCCTCCAGTGTTATCCCAAAAAAAATCTCGGGTATTCCAGAAGGAACCCTACTCTTCAAGAGTCTACCAGGAATTCCTTCCAGTATTTCTTGCAGAAATTTCTCCAGAGAATTCTTTGATTTTTTCAATGATTTCTTCGGTTATTCATCCAAATAGTTATTAATACACTGCTCCATGATTTTTTTTTAGAAATTTTCCTAAAACCTCTTCCAAGTGTTAATATTCTAGTGATTCGACCCGACAGCATTCAGAGAAATTCTTTGTTTCTTGTTTAAGTAAATATCATTGGAGGAATAATCTTTTGGAGTTTTGTAAAAGCTTCCTGACGGAAAACCTAGAGTAGGGAAGGGAAGAAGTTCGATCCTTCGCAGAATTCCTGGTAGATACTCTCACGGAAATATTGGTGGTTTTTCTAATAAAAAAAATCTCGTGGACTCTTCGAAATTTTTTGGAAATTTCTGATAATCCTGAATAAACTCTAAGAAGGGTTACCCTGGTAAAACTATGGAAGCTTTTTCTGGTAGAACTTCTGGCGAAACTATGAAGGAGCATCATGCAGCCCACAAACGCTCAAACGGTTTGACCAACATTAACTCCGCCCCCATTTTAATGGTCATGTTGACGTTATATTTGACCGTGTGTTATGCTGCTTGACGAACCATTTTGGCAGTTTGTGAAACTGATTTGACGGTTGGCGAATCGGTCGGCCAAAATCAAACAAGTTTGATTTTGCTCAATCCACCGGTGGGTGGAGCCTAATGTTTGACGAACTGATCGTACCGTCTGTAGAGATGTTGTACGAACAAATGGCCAAATTTCAGTTTGTTGATGCGCTGCTGATCATGAGCTACACAGATAACAATATTTAAATTTCAATGTAGCGTAAACAGGAGAGTATAGTAAGAGTAAATCAAATTAATCTATTGTTACAGCATCACGTTAAATTTTCAACTAAAGATGCTTGAATGTTACATGATAGAGTAAATTTAAATTGCATTCGATTGGAAAATAAGCGATTTGTTGTTGAGATTTCAGTTTATTTTGATGCTCCAAATACGTGCATGAAAATAAACTGAAATTTACAACATATTTTTAGCTGTGTAGAATATGTTCGATATAGAAGAGTGCATGGTGACGTCACGTAAATTTCTCCTTCTCTGTCCCTCTTGCATCATGCTCAATTGACTGTCCTGCTCTTTGCATTCACTGCTGGAATTAGTTAGTTTTTTAATATGGAGTTGACATTCATTTCTGGAAGTGTTGACATTTTTCATATGGAGTTTCGAGGTTATGTCAGGCGTGCATCGATCTATTGTCCGCGCTCACGATTACGATTGCAATTGCAAATTGAACAAACAGCAGCAGCACAAAGTTTCTGAATAGGTCCACCTTAACAGTGATCGACGGGAAGTCAATACGAGAAAAAGATCTGCAGGAGGAAATAATGCTGGTCAATTTTGGTGGATACGTGAAGCTCCTCTAGCGGTTCGACTGTGCCGAGTTTTAAAAGCCACCACTTTGTTCCATACATCAGCTTGTCTGGCAGGGTGCTGAAATTCTTTTTGTGGATTCCAGAACAATAAAGAAATGTTTTATTGTACCGAAAGTCCTTGAAATGTACTTATCGAGATTTTCCCTAATTGATTAAGTAATCCCTCAATGATCTCATATATTTCTTAGTATACTGGGTGGGGGATTTAATAAGTTATTTTTCCAGGAGTTCCCCCAGGTATACCTCCAGTAATTCCTACAAGAATTCTCAGGGCTGGTAGCGAATCACTATTTAATGACTTGGTCACTATTCACTATTTGCAACAAAAAGTCATTCAAGTAATTATTTGTATTGTTTATATTTATATATTTCATTCTATCAGAAACATCTCTTGAAATTCTTCCAAATTTTTCTTCAAACAGTTCTTACAAAAATCTTCCTGGAAATATTATCTCAGAAACTCCTTCAAAAATCTCTACAAAAATTTCACACATTCGTCTGGACAAACTTTCAGAAATTCCACGATGATTTTCCAAGAAATCCAAAAATTTCTCAAAGTGTTAGTTCAGAATTTTCTTTTAGAAACTCTTAAATGGGTTACTTCATAAAATCTTTAGGGCATTTCTCCAGATATTTTTTCAGAAATATTTGCAGGGATTACTCCGTGTACTGCTCCAGTCATTTCTTAAGAAATTACTCCACAAGTTTCTTCAAGAGAAAGCATGCTGAAGAGATGCTTTCAGAAATTTCTCCAGGGTTTTATTTGAAAATTTCTTCAATTATCCTTTCTGAATAACCTCCAAACTTCTCCTAAAACTTCCTGAAGAAGTTCATTCAGGAATTCCTCTAAGGACACAGAGATTTCTCTATAAACTCCCCTAAAAACCACTCCACAAATTACTTCAGTAATTTGTACAACAGTCGTACAGCAATTCATCATACCTCCACGCATTTCCTCTGAGAATTCTTCTTGAGGTTTTTTCCAGGAATTTGCAAGGTATTGCTCTAGAAAATCATTTAAAAACTCTTCTGGGAATATTTGCAGGGATTATGGTATTCTTCAAAAAATTCCTTCAGAGATTCCTCCAGTAATATGTTAGGGGATTCCACAAAGAAGAATATTTTCAAGAAATCCCCCAGGCAGCACTTAAGCAATTCATCTTGGTATTCGTACAACAATTGCATTATAAATTATCACAGAAATTCTTCCGGAAAAGATTATATAAAAAATCCTGATGGAATCTTTGGAGGCATTCCGGAAAAAACATAGAGAAATTCTCGAAGGAATCGTAAAAAAATTAATTTGAGTAAGTTTAGAAAAAATCAAGGTAATTTATAGAGGAATTTTTGAAAAATCACTGGAGATTTTCTTAATGCATTCCTGATGATTTATCGAACGAATTTTGGGGGAAAATTCTGGAAGGATCCCTAAAGAAACTCTAAAAACTATCACTGTAAGGACCCATGAAGAGTACCTGGAGGAATTCCCGACAAAAATCATTACGAAATATTTGCAAATATTCTAGAAGGAATCTCTGAAAGAATTTTGAAAATAAAATCTGAAAGGCTTTGAATTCCCTTGATACATCTCCTGAGAAATTCCTGGCCATGGCGTACTTGGAGGAATCTCTTGATGAGATGATTCTGAAGAAATACCTCTGAAAAATCATGACCATAATTTTGCCAATACTTCTGAAAGAAAACCTGGTAGAATTCCTGCAGGATTCGATGGAAACATTTATTGAAGATATCCTTGCTGAAACTATGAGGTAATTACTGGAGGAACTGTTGGAGACATTCGTAGTGGAATCCATGAAAAAAATAGGAGGAATTCATGCAAAATACCCATATTAAAAAACTGGATGAATTTCTAATGTAATTTTTGAGCTATTATTGTGAAGAATTTCGAAAAAAGCTCCTAGAGGAATACCTGAGAAAACCTAAAATCATTGCAAATATTCTGAGAGGATTCTCTGGAGGGATTCTGTAGTAATCGCAGGAAACATTTCTGTAATACCCGGTAAAAATCATGAAGCAATTTATGGTCCTTTTCCTGGAAAAACATCATGAAGAGATTCCTGGATGATTCCTTAGAAAATATCTGAAGTAATTTCTGAAGCAACCCAATGAACAATTTTACTGAAAAGTAGCTCTTAGCTTATTTTAGTTCAACAAATTATTGGTAAGCTATTAATGTTACATTATGTCATACAATATGTCAAGAAATTTGATGGGAAAATCTTTGAAAAAATCAGGAGGAAGCTCTGAAGACATTTATGAAAAAGCTCTGTATGCAATTTATAATGAATTTTCTGAATTAATCTGTTATTATTAAAACCTCTGGAAAAATTTCGGAAGTGATTTCTCAAGTAATTTTTGAAGGAGAACTGGAAATTTCTGCATAAACTCTCAGTGAAATTTCTAAATGAATCTCTTATGATAACTTCTTTAGGAATTCTCGGCGTAATTTCATGCAGAAAATTCTAGATGAATTACTGAAGAAATCTCTGGAGGAATCCAGAATATTTTCAGAGGCAATCCCTGGAGGATTGCGTATAAATGAAATCAAAAACTTTTGGTAAAACCCTTGAAATAATTAAGGAAGGAAGGGTGATTTTTTGGAGGAATCCCTGAAGAATTCCTGAAAAGAGTAATACCTTGAGGAATTTGTTGGTGAAATGAAATCATCAAATGAAATGAAATCATCAAAAATTTTTGTAGAAATCTTTGGAGAATTTCTTGAAAAAATCCCTGGAAAATTTGGTGACGAAATCTGTAAGGAAATTTCTTTGGAAATTTCATAAGGAAATCAGAACTTATGGATGCATTTTTGTGTCATATCTGGGAAAACTCTAGAATAACATCTGATGGTCGCTTTTGGTAGAACTTCCTAAGGAATTCCTGTCGTAATTTCATGAAGAGTTTGTGAAAGAATTCCTGGTTGAATTTTCTCGGCGAATTTTTTAAATAGGAAATTTTTTAGGAAGTTGTTTGGGAATTATTGAAAGAATTTGTGAAGAAATGTCCTATGTTTATTTCTGGTGGATTTTAAGGAATCCCATGAAAATTTTGCAAGATCCTGAAGGAATTTTTACTAGTATCTCTGAAAATACTACTGTAGGTGCCGCGTATTTCAGGAGGAATCTATGTAGGATTTCATGAATAAATTTTTAGCAGTATTCCTGGTGGAGTTCCTTGTGAATTTTCAGGATAATTGCTTAGAAGAATTGCTGAAGAATTATTATACGCCGTGTAGTAACCCTTAGTGAAATTTCTGAATGAATTGCTGGAGGAATTCCTGTAGGATTTTCTAGACGAATTCCTGGTACAATTTTTGAAAGATGTTCTTAAGGAGAAGTTAAGTAATTTAAGTTTAGAGTTTTTTGTGAAAATTTCCTAATGTATTTATGATGTAAAGAATTCCATGAAGAAAGTTTTGGAAGAATCTCTGGAGGGTTTATTTTAGTAATTCATGGTGAAATTAGTGAAATTCCTGGCGGAATTCTATATGGCATAGCAGAAGAAACATCTGATGTTAACTTCTGGAGGAGTGCTTGAGACAATTTCTGGAAGAAACCACGAAGGATTTTCTGGATCCCTGGTGAAATTATTGCAAGAATTCTTGAAGAAATTTCTGAAGGATTTCCTTGATAAGTTTCTGTATAGCGATTTGTAGAGAATTTGACTTAGGAATTTCTGGATAAACCCCTGGGGTAAAGAACTACTAGGTTATTTTCTTGATTCAATTTGCCACTTTTTTTTCCTTCTAATCAATGAGTGGATAATCTGCTCAACAGACTCCGGACCGTGGTCCGGGAGTGTGGGGTTGAGGACCATTTACTACATGCAAGCAGTAAACAGGACTACACCCCCGACCCACTAAACCATTTCCATTGCCGCCAAACCCTTCGTCTCTCCGGGACCACCAAGAAGGCATTGCTTCGGAGAGGGGCTATTGCACATCGCATCCTCCAGGTTAGCTACGTAGCCATGCAGCAACGAACATCGATGACACGCTTGGGGGGGTCCACCAAGGTAGCATGCTGGCGCTTTGTCAGCTTCCCAGGTGGTCCTCACCTCCCATTGTCCGCTGAAAGCGGGCAGGGACCACTACGTCCGCGCCCAGCTGCACCGCAGGTATCAAGAACTGATACTGCGGGCTTCGCAATTTGACCTACTGAAGGCTCAGGCCCTATCAGCTAGCACCAGCTGGGATTGCTGACGAAGGGGCCTCCACCTGCCCCGAACAACCAGAGGCTCGTATCCAACCCAGTACGCCGACGCCACGACAGCAGCGCTACCAGGATGTTCTCCCCGCGTTAATCGTTGTAAGGGACGATTTCGACCCTAGGGCACCGGTATGACCTACGTAGCCGACTGCGAACCCTTGGACCACCTGTTGTTTAGCGTCTGCACTAGTCACTCCCAGTGTTGATCAGATTCATTTTCCCGAAATTCGAATTGTGAAGCCATGAACTGTTATAACTGTGCGTTGTATTCCTGAGATGGAGGGGGAGGTGGTTGGGCTTGAGTGTTGCACATGGGATCCGACAGTTTCGATCTCGGTGGGCCGCAATTCAAGTTTCGGTGAAATGATTCGCACTCACTCACTCACTAATTTCATTTCACTGAAACTTGAATTGTGGCTCTCTGGGATCAAAATTGATCGATTTTGTGTGCAGTACTCAAGCTTAACCATCTGCTTTTCTATCTTAGGAGGGTAGAGCATGGTTGTAGAAGTTCGTCGCTTCGTAGTTCGGAAAATGTTATTTTCGGGGAAATGAGTCTGAACAACACTGGTTACTCCTCGAGTCCACACGCCACCTCCTTTGGAGTTCCGAGACGATGTGGGTGATAGCCGATGAAACGGCATTCCAGCCAAACTCGTCTTCACACATCCTCTGGACCAAATTGTCCGGAGTCGTGTCCCGACCGCATGTGGCAAACATGCGGTCGCGCATTGTGCGGAAACGCGGGCACACGAACAAAACGTGTTCCGCCGTTTCCTCTAAACCTGCACAAACTGGACATTCGGGAGAACCCGCATGACCGAAACGGTGTAGATACTGTCTAAAGCATCCATGACCCGAAAGGACCTGTGTTAGGTGGAATGTTAGTTCCCCGTGGCGCCTATTGACCCAGATATCTAACTTCGGAATCAACCTGTGAGTTCACGCTCCCTTGGTGGAACTGTCCCACGCACGCTGCCATTTGACCATGGAGGCCAGTCTGGCAGTCCTGCGTATGCCTCTTGTGCCGCGCCTTTCGGTTTTTATCAGCCACTTAGAGGTTTTTATCAGCTGAATTGTTTGTAATCCTACTCCTTACATGTTTCCAATAATCAAATACCGGTTTGATGATGAGCCACAAAAATCGCGTATCAAATAGTCCATGTTTTTTTCAAAATCCACTATTCGATTGATCCGATGTTTCTCTGCTGCATCGCATTCACACAACAATCGAAAATATCTTCCTTTCTCGTTGCATAATCACAGCCCCTGGACATTCGCCCCTGCTGCCATGGTAGATCTTACCTCGTAACACGTAACGTAAAGGTGATCTACCAGCGTTACGGGTAACATCTTTACTATACGAGCAGAGATCATTCGAAATATGATGAATAATGTTGGTGCAGTAAAATCTGACAGTTCTTCATGCGGTCGTACGAACATAAATTGGTTGGACTAACTTGGAGGTGGAGCCAATATTGGTCAAACAGACTGAGCGTGTGTGGGGTGCATTATACACACGATGTCAAAATCAAATTGAACTTCCATGTAACACGAATGTGTGTGATATTAACTTTATATATAAGAGATCAAAGATCTGAAAATTATATCTAAAATTTACTACTGGAATAGCATTGGCATATCATATTTGGCTTTTTCATGATCTAACCAATTTAGCGAGCTATTAATTAGAACTGCAAAGATCAATTTTTTCAATGTCTCAAATATGCAAGTAATAAAATTATAATACAGTCGCCTCTCCACATCTCGATATCGAAGGGACCATCGAGATAGGGAGAGATCGAGACAAAGAATATTAATTTAATGAACACTAGATTGAAAATCACTCCGTTACTAAGAAAACAATAAACAAAACAACTTCATTTCGTGCTTCCAAATTGTTCTGAATCGCTTAAATCTGATCTAGTAACCTTTGATAATGTTCATATCGACATATAGAGAGAAAATTGGGAACAAAAAATCAACAGGAATACATCGAGATATGGATCAATAAAAATGTATGATTATATAAAAATTGTAACGAATAATGGTTTGAAAAAATCGGAAAATAAACACAGGTATAGCATTACTTAACGCATAAAACTTAATGAACTACAAATCCATAACAGTAAAACAAACTATGTTCATATCGAAACGCTTCACGCTAAACCCATATTGCCTGAATTTATACTCTTCTTTGCATAAAAAAATATAACAGTTTGACTCACCATAACTCAACTCACGTGGCGTGATCCATAATTCTGTTTTCCGCACCGGGGTTTACCATCTTGGGTTTCATCTAGGGGGACTGGGGGTAGTTTGCCCACGTTAAGGAGAACAGCGATTTTAGATGTGAAAAACATTATTTTATGCTCTTTTTTAGTTATGGTCGGATAGACAAACATGTTTTCTACCAAATAGTTGAAACAGCTATCCATTTTAACTTTTCTGGGGATTATAAATCAATTTTTAAAAAATGCTTGCTTAACTGCATATGTATTGTTTTGCGGGGTAAAACGCCCCGCTTGAGTTCGGCGTTAGCCATGCTGTAAACGAACGCACACAATCATGCTTGTATATGAGTTGCATACATCCGGGCGTTTGTTCAGATGTTATTGTTCAATAATAGTATACATGCTGATGCGAAAAATGTATATTTGTAAGGTTCCAATTTTTGCGTAACTTCAACGTGCCATTACGTTTGGTAGAATTTGAATTCAAACGGCTGTTTTGGTGTTATGAAATAGGGGTGGGCGTTTTGCCCCCAGAGTTGATTAAAGTTTAGGGTCTTCAATAAGCTTTTTGAGGGCAAATTTAACATATATTTTGCACTTAATACAAACTATGACAGTGCACAAGTTGGCTGTCAGCAATAGTTTCAGAAATTTGATTGTTTATAGACCTAAAAAATGACAATGAAAATCGCACAAAATTGCAACGAAAACAGCGAAAAACGTTTTTATACGATTTTATCAATTTGGTCGAGAAAACTACATAAAAACATATTAGGAAAAGCATTTCTATCCATTTTCTATGATCTAGGGTGAAAAAAAGCATTCTAAAACACATCGTTCAGCCAAATCGATGGTGGCGCGTTTTACCCCCTATGGGCATATTACCCCCAGTTCCCCTATGCATTGCATTGCATGTTTTCACATCGACCAGTTTGGCTCCTGGTAGACTCCGCACAACAGAAACTACGCCCTGGCTGTCAGTGCAATTCACCACCCTCTCGAACAGTGACGACCAAAAGTTTGATACCTTTCAATGCCACCTGTGTGATTCTATGGTTGTAAACTATTCCTGATACTGTTGTTCCCACCCTGTACGATGCCAAACCAATCCAGCTCGAATTTCAACATCCGGCTCAGACACTTAAACCCCCGAAGATAGACACCAAACATAGCAGACTGTGAGTAAGCTGTTGCTCTAACACCGGATGATTGCTTTGCTGTGTGCGAAGAAATTCAATAACGCCCCAAGGCATGGCTAACTGGTGTGTCGGTTTGCTGTGAGCTTATGGGTTTTGGTGCTTATCATCATCACAATGTACGAATTTCCCGGTATTATTTTCATATTAGCCCATGGTGGGCTGTGCAGTAGTATGGGACAAAATTTAGATTCTCGCTGCAGTCCATTTTTTTGTAGAAAAAAAAAAAGAAATTCTCGCTGAAAACAGACCGCAATCACTACACGAGGGTGGTCGTTTTTGTTTTCTTAAACTGCTTGACCCTCCTCGTACACCGGCTAGCTAAACAGTTAGCGAAAAAATCCCATTTTATGATAAATCTTAGGTATTACTTCACGAAATTTCTTATTTATTAACCGGTTTTTATCACTTATTAAGCTGAGAAGCAGGCTCGGTTTTAAAGGGATGTAACACCAAGAAAAAGAATAATAATAATAAAAAGTATACGTAATTTGTATTCAAATCTGAAGAACCAAACACTCAATCGATTGAGTTTTCAGCTTAAACAACTGTTCGGTCCTCCAGACTTGTGCTCTCCCAAATTTTAGATTTGGCTTCGATTCATCCTCACCTTCAATGTTCTATGGCTATCGTACTTTTTACTTTGATTCATTTACTTTTATAAATTTGGATTTCAATTTCGTTAACTTTATTGCATAGATTACACTGTCATGAGTCATCCACTATTAGAGCTTATTTCTTCTTTATCACATGTGGAATAAAGTGATCATTAATTGTGACAAAATATGGATGGTGCATCGCTTGTCAAACCAAAGAAACTACTTCAAAATCGGAATACATTTTTATGAATCAGAGTTTTCCCAGATCACTCAGTAGACGCATTCGTAAGTTACACCTGGTCACAAAGCACCAAAAAAAATCCCACTAAAACCATAGATCGCCATTTATAATCCACCGTAACCTTTCGTTGATCCGACCACTTGGTCGCTTCAAAACTGGTTCATGTCAAAAGTGATGCTATGAAATATGAACAAATGCGCCATAAACAATGATGTTGACTGGGTACAGCATCTAAATTACTTATATGACCACCGGTGGTCACTGTGGGTCTCGGCCGGGCTACGTTGTGTGGCGT
Source organism: Aedes aegypti (assembly GCF_002204515.2). NCBI lineage: Eukaryota > Metazoa > Arthropoda > Insecta > Diptera > Culicidae > Aedes > Aedes aegypti. Next base: position 247,285,166 of record NC_035109.1, read on the forward strand.
CTAAATGATAAATGGTAGCATTATTTCCCCTCGTTTCTATCACTATACAATTCACCATGCCCCAGACATCAGACACGCAGATGATCATAATTTGTTCGGCATCGAGAGGCGCTTGACGGTGGCTTCAACAGTCAGTAATATCACTTTGCGCAAAGCATGGTCAAGTTGGTTGTTAAGACCCCAGCAGTACACACTTAAACGAAGTTACACAAAATTGAGTTCGATTCGCACAAAATCGAGCTCTTCTGGACCAACATATCAGGTATGTAATTTTAACACATTCCTAAAATCTTGCTCCTAGGGTGATTTTTCTTCTTCTTTTGCAAAGTATATGACACATAAAGATCTTTGTGCGTCGCGACGTCTTAGAAAATAAAGTAGAAACCAGCACAAAATCAATTTTACAGGATTTGTGATACATAGATACCATACAAAGAATAAAAACACACACGTTATGATGACTCAGAAGAGTTCAATTTTGGGTAGCTTTGTTTTTGAGTGTAGTGAAAAGCCGTGTGATACAAATCTGGGTGATGACAGTGACCCATACGCTGGTGGTGTTTAACTGCTCAGCAATAGAAACGAATCGAGAGTTGAACTCTCACGTTTTCAGGTTGCTGCTTTGAACTGTGGTTGTTTTATGGACGATTATGGTTATGTCGTATAACTTTGTTGTACGACTTTGAACATGCTGAGAACGTTGATGGGGGAAATCTTGACTTGAACTACTAATATTAGGTCATTGGTTCAATATTATTATTTCGAAGGATAAGTAACGAAACATGATGCATTTTCGACAAATTTGTTCACTTTGTCACTGGGAGTTTTCTTAAACCTTACTTATTTCAATATCCTTTCATTCATTTAATTTGCCAGCAAAACTTAATTAAACTTATTAATATTCATATTATTCGCATACTAATTTATCATAGGGCGTCTGTACCAGTGATAGAGGCAATAGTAACGGGTTGAGGAATAAAAAATCGCTAAAATATTACGGAAGGAATTTTTTATATCTGAATACGTCATTCAAAAGCTATTCTATTCTATTTCACGTAAAAAATAATCTTAGAGTTAGAAAATCATTGAATTTTCTGAAAAATCATTTCCTATAGTGGATTATATTGATTTCCCATTGAGACTGACTATTATAGGGACGTCCCACTATTACTGGTGCAAATGAGCACAAAAGTTAAGGTTTTATATTGTTTTCTACTATTTTCTTTCTGACATCCAAGATTTTTTTATACACATTCATATTATTTTAACAAGGGCCATGTTAGAAAAATACACATACAAATATAAATTGCCTATAACAGGGTTAAAACCACACTACCACTATTATTGGAACACACACTACCACTGGATCTGCCACCCTAATTTCAAATTTTAAACAATTCTCGCTGAACATTACTAAAGAACCTATGAACAAACAAGAGATTCTCTCCTTTCTCGCTCGTTTCATACAAAAAAACGTAACAGAAGCGGTTAATGTGTCTCAGTTATTGATTAAAGAGAAAGTAAACAAAGAGAGCCTCTCAATGTTAGATTTTGGAAAGATGCGCGAGAATCGATCAATATAATCCCAGCAAACAAGACATCAAAACTGCAAGTATAAGTATATTCACAGACAAACAGATGCAACACTTAGAACAAATTTCTTTAGCACCAGTTAACACTATCATCATCTGGTGAGCATGTTGCACGAAATACTATTTCGTGCAACAAGATCTGCAGTTGGCGGTAGTGGAAAACGTTAAATACGAAGAAAAACGATGCGCGCGCCTCTTTTTCAAAGTTATTTTTAATTACAAAAATAAAAGTAAGTTTTAAAAAAAATAAACATAAGTAATTCATGAATCAGAGTTTATGTCGACACTCACAGTGACGAACCAATCATAGTTTGTTGAAAAATCATATTTACGTCTTACCGTTGTAACATTTAATTGTTAAGTCATACTTATTTTATAGATTAGAAATAGTAGCATGAAACGAGCTCACCAATTGATCCGTCATCCTTGACTGAGCAGCAACAATCCACTTTCAGCTTCACTTGTTTGCTCGGCTATATAAAAGCACTCAGTGAAAGTAGGCGCGCGACCCGAGAGGGAAAACAACCAACGACTTCTTGGGCTTTCTTGACGCACTGCCCAGGAGCAAGCGTCAAGGTCAAAGGATCAAAAAGAACTAATCGAATGCGGCACTTTTTCACTTTACTCATCCGACGCGCGACATGTTTGATCCTGCCCTCATCGCCCGCCCCCGCAGGAGCAAACGTCAAGGTCGAAAGATCAAACACTACTAACGGACCGCGCATTTTTTCACTTCTCTCAAACTCAAGATCATTTACATACCATGTAAAAACAATTCAATTCTTTTTCCTAGATAGATTTTAAATATTTGTGAAGATGCTGCTAGATGAAAAATTTTGGATGACAAGAAAAAAAATTGGACAAGGAAAAAAATTCAATAAATTATAGTTCTCTCAACTTAATTGTTGAATTTATTTAGATTCAAAATTTAAAATAAGGCTTTGAAATTTAGTATTCTTTCAAAACCCGTGTGAGCCTATGTCAGCCTTAGATTTGTATACTGTTTTTTCCATACCACCATTGTTATCTTTCTCTTCTTCTTCTCTTGTTTACTATGAGCAGGGCTGTATTTACGTGGGGTCAAAGGGGCCACGGCTCCCGGCTCCGCACTTTTAAGGGGTCCTACAAATCATGACATGAAATATTTATTGTTGAACATCGTCGCATTTGCGAGCAACGTCATATTGAGAATGGTACAAATTAAAGATACCGTAATTTGATGGTGAAATTGATCATGTTTCACGTTTTTTTCTAGTCTGTTTTCTATAATGTTAACAAATAAAAACAACTAAATTCAGGAAAACAAGTACGAAGGTGAGCCTCATCGACTCATGTACCGAAATTTTCTAACAAATGTCATTTTAGTGTTAACATATATATCTAAAATAAAAATTCAGGGGATCTCATTTCTGGGTGAAATTGATCACTTGTCAATGCCAATTGTTGTTAGTTTTCAAAACAACTCTACATGATAAATTTGAGCTCCCTGAATCCGAATATGCTTGTCGAATTCTTAACAATGCAATGTTTATATTATTAACGAGTAGTTAAATTTCAAGAATTACGCGGAATATGCCTAAATGTATGCAAGGAATTCAATGATATCTTACTGAAATTCAATTATTTCAACCATATGAGCTAATTGGTACGAGTTTTGGTGATGAAATCTGGTTTGGGGATATATCTCAAGCATGCTCACAAACTTTCAGGTTTATACCATGTTCAAATCCTTGCTTAGAAATAAAAGTTCATAGGTGTTTGTCAATACTTCACCGTGCATAATTTTGAAATTTTACATTATTTTCATAGTAATAAACATTCCTTAACGCAAAAAACTTCACAACATACAATTCGACAATAGTTACGACAAACAACGTTCACTTACTGCAGCTTACATTGATATTTGTGCTCCATTACGAATAAATAATATCGTGTGATACGATGATCAATTTCACCCTTCTGATCAATTACACCCGATTTTACGTACGCGACATAAACACTTATGCCATTATGTACGCGACATAAACACTTATGCCATTGGACATTTTTAATTAATTCGCCCCCCTACAGATGGCGCACATTTTCAACACTAATACGTAGGCAGGGCAAGTTACCTTTGATAAAAATTACAGATAGGGTAAGCTTTCCCTTTGTTGTGGGTGTTCCTATAGTTGCGATAGTGCCGTTTTCACTACCTAAGCCACAGTACCGACACTGCCAATCGACGTATTGGCTTGTTGATACACGGGATAATTGAAAAGAGCGTTTAAATTGCTTTAAAACAGATGAAATTTCACTTAAATTGCTAAAACTATTCTTACCTGTACCAAAGACAAATTAAAGACCCCCATGTCCCTTGCAGTTGCCCAAAATTTTATGGCTCATAAGGTAATCTAGAATGCCGTTAAAAGTGTACTGCGATCTGTCAAACTTGGGTACCTTTTGCACTACCGAGGGACCAAATGCAGTACTAGAAGTGGTACCCAATCTGAGCCCGAGTGGGACGGACCTGCCTGTACCAATAGTTGCGGTAAAGTGTTCCTATAGTGGAGGATCCCATAAGAAAACAACGGATACCGCAACTATGGGAACACAAATTAAAAATATACCGCAACTAAAGGTACAGTGTACCAATAGTGGAGGTAGTATTTTTCCCTGACGTGCCGTAGATTACTGCGATGAAATCATTTTTCTCATTAAGTCAATGGTCGTTACTTCCCGTTACAACATTACAAAGTAAATTAATTGCGCTTCTTAAATTTAGGCGGTTTAATGAAGTTCAATTGTGCTTATTACCTCTACTATTGGTACATCTACCCTATACGAAGTAATAAGAGATATTAGTATTGGTCTGACAGAATTTTCCAATCAAGTAAACCATGCTCATCTTCAATTGATGATGCAGGAATAACCAAAGTTGACAGACAACTGATGAAACATGGTAAAGATAAACAGGATTTTGCCAAATTTATTGTTGAAACCTTTAACGGAAGTAAAAAAGCATAATGGACATTTCGAATGTTAGGTGTCAACGATGAGAACCTACACTCACTGCAGTCGTTGGCTTTTGTGTACATTTTGCTAGTATCGCTGCAGAAGGAACGTTCCTGTTCGAAGTCTCCACTATCTTCGTGATTCGAATAGGTTGTGATTTTCAATAGTCGTTTAGAGATTAGGTTTCATTGTGTTCTTAGCTTTATTTTTGGTGTGATCTCAGATTTAATTTTAGATGTTGGAATTCATTATTGGTGCACTGTATTTGTATGATTTCAACATTTAAATTCTAACCTGAAAAAAAAACGAATTACATATTACAAATCTTTTCAGCTTCATGACAAGTGTTTATTTTTGCTGCGAAGTCATGACATACTGCAACAAAATCATTTTGCATTTGATTCAGGATTAGAAAACTAATATTCAGAGTTGGGAAAAGCCTTGAGATTCACATTACAATAGGCAAGCGCAGCAAATCACAGTCAACGAAACCAGTGAAACTCACGCTTAACGCTGCTGTGTGCAAAATGCCTGAAAGTAGGAAAATACCTGTAGAAAATGTTCTATTTCCCATTGCATTTCCCGCATTTACAGCCCTCATTAACACTACTGATTTAGAAAATTCAGCAGAAGCATTAACCTAAAAATGCTAATGTCGCTACTGTTTGTGTTACTAACATCTAGTTTGCCATGCGCTGACAGCTTGAGTACCGGTCCTCAAAGTGTCAAATAAATTTTAAAATCATCCACTACAACATGGCGTCGAACAAACATTCAAAATTTACAGTTTAAGGTGATAATCAACAAATTCCGTTTTGTGAGAACAGCGCCATTAGCGTTCTACTACTAATATTTCTATTGAAAATTCATGCACCCACATGGACTACATGGATTCATGATTTTAAACAACTTTAGTGAGAATAGCCGCGTCAGTTTTGCGAAATTCAAACCTACTACTGTTACCATTTTCAGCCCTGCTTATATTTCTTAGAAAGAATTAATACCGGTATTAGGCAGATACCTACTAATAAATAAATAAAAAGAAATAAATGTTGTTCAAGCTTAAGCTTGTCATTTTTTTTATAACAGCCTCCGTGATTTATAAAGGAATCTTTGCTTTTTATCATTGTGTGTCAAGCAAATCCCTTACGAAACAGTCATAAGCTGGGCTATGAAAAATTTCAATCTACCATTCCTTAAGTTATGTAATACTTTCAAGACCCTTTTCAGGGAACAGTACCACTTAGCAATTCAAAACATCCATCAAACAAACGCTTCTATTGCACAATTTAATTGACCCAAAATAATCCTTATCGCATCGCTGTGGCCGTATCTCACCTTGGCTCTGGTATCTCCGCAGATTTGACCGAGATATGCGCCAATTTTGTGCACATTAATGCGCAGCCACCAATAGAGCCAAGTTGGAGCACATGCTATCGATTCAGTTACCAACACGAGCAAGAAAAAAAAAATGAATCAACACCATCTACGCCATGAAAAGAAGTACAAACCCGCTTAGCTGTTTTCTTCTTCTCTACTGCATATTTTTTTCCAAAATTTGGCGCAATATTTCTCTTCGATGGCGCGCAGCTTCCGTGTATACAAATGCTGTGCCTCTTGACTATTGCCAGCTATCTCAATATTCACGAGATGTTATCAAGTGGTACGTGCGCTTGCACACTCCACTACTAGATAGTCGTCGTCTTAGAAAATTTAACCTCTTACATATGGCCGGAGGCGTTTTAAATTTCGACTGTTATTATCTCGGCACACATCCAGAGGCACGTTTGCCGTTTTATGATGGTATTACCGTTTTGTCTCAAATTCCGAACAGACTCATATTCCGAACACTCGGTTTTTGTATGGCGATTTGGTTGAAATGTTTCGTTGAAATATGTCACCAAATAACAAGGAAATGGCAGTCAATTACAATTCAATTTAACCGTCTCCAATATAATTTATACCGCCGAAGTAGTGATGATTGTCTAGTTTGAGACCAGTAGAACAAGCTCCGATAAATTTATTTGCGAAATTGTTCATTTGAATACAATTTATTCGTGCTGTTCGGAATTTGAATCAAGGTGTTCGGAATATGAGACAGAATTAACACAGTGTTCGGCATTTGAATCAAAATGTTGTTCCATTCATTTGTGTAAAAACAATACTAAAACTAATTAAATTAATATTATTATCGGTACATCCAACAGCTAACAGTTAGGCTTTGCGAAGAAATTAATATTTACACAAATATTAACTAACTTTTGCCAATCAGATGCATTTGAAGCCACAGTTGGCCTTAAGTGTTCGGAATATGAGTCAAAACGGTATTTTGCCTTTGTTTAACTACCAAATCAATCGGAACACCGCATCACTACCAGTTTACGTTTCAAGCTAACACCAGTGGCAGTTGCATTTGGCTTATGAAACTGATTGTTGAAAGAAATCACTAATCGTGGTATATGATTGCTACCGGCGGCGCAACACTTGTATGTTCCTTTAGCAATGTTGCATGGTTTGTGTGAAGAACAGTATGAACTTTGATGGAAGAAGATAACGTAACATTCAAAATCAAAATCAAATTGCGACTTTATGTCTTTCAACCTTATGTTCTTAAACTAGTTAATGTCTAGTGGGAAATGTCTTGAACATCCTAAGCATTGCGGCGTACAATATATAAATTCATATGATGACACACAAAGAGAGCAGTTTAAATATAAGGAATTGCTGACACTTAGCAAAAGAAGCAAGTCTATTGGCAAAGATTCATGAAAAACAGTAGAAGAAGATGAGTAGATACCTAACAGATAAAAATAAGCCTAAATAGTGAACAATAGTGGTTTTCGGAAGTATATATTCGAATTACAAAACAACTGATAATTCAATGATAATCAACCACATACTTCAATAATAGAACTTACTTCCTAAGCATACCACAGTAATATGAACTTGGCATTACTGCAAGGAACAAAAGAAGCATATGTTATTTTAGAAACTTGTAATGTTTTCTTAAATCTCATGGAGTATCAAATGAACAAATTGCACTTCTCTAGTAGATTACAGAAGATTTATCATACGTATACTACTCAGATATGAATCTTCAAGCATACCGCAATTATTGGATTAATTACTCTATACTCTAGAATAGTAAACGAAAACGTCAGCAGATTGATTACAACTTTTCTCACGTTTCCAATTGCTAGTGTTGAATGCACGAGACCAGGTTCATTCTATCACGAAGAGTTTTCGCGTTCGCTGTTTTGATCGGAACTAAGGCAGGTCACTTCTTCCAGCTCACGCTGTTTGTGGGTGACCGATGTTTTGCTCGTAGTTGCATTGCGCGATATATTGTTGTATTGCATTGCGACTCTGATATATGCAATATATCAAACATATCCCATTGATTTTGAAGTCACTTAGATTTAATATAGGACATTCCGCTTCGCGTGTAATCGACTATCATTATTCACGATTAAGATGATGAGATTAAATGGTCATTCATGATTACTCAATTTTGATGCCGAGGATCAAACAGCTGTTAACTATTGTGTTTTGGGTTCAACGAATATCTAAGGTGGTCCAAGTATTCATTTGAATATGTATATGACTTCTAATATAGAGTAAAGTGGGGCAAAAGTTCGAGTGGGGTAAAAGTTTCTTTTTAAGATTTCCAGCTCAATTCAAAACAAATCTTATAAATGTCATGGTGGTTCGAATGCTATTCAAGTAAGAGACTTTCAATCCAAATATCATAAAAATCGATTGAGATTTGGAAAAGTTATGGCTATTTGTTGTTTTTCGACGTGAATATTGTAATTTTTGGTCAAACTTTCGTTGCATGGAACCAATTGAAGATAAAATCTTTTTCAATATTTCATGTAAGGGCGTTTCTAGGCCTATCATGAGGATGCCTTTAGGTGTATTAGTTTTTGCATTAATGCTTGGAAACAATTTTTGGCTCATAGTGGGGCAAAAGTTCGAATCAGCGGGGCAAAAGTTCGACCCATGTATAAAATCACGGAAAAATTTGCAAATTGCCTAAAATCCACATATTATCTTCAAATTCAGTTAAATTTGTCTGATCGTGAGAAATTTGTCACCAAAATTTTACATTTCCACATAGTTTTGTGAAAACTGCTATTTTTGATTATATTTCAATTAACCCGGATTTGAGCAATTTTTTGATGAAAATTTAGTGTGTATTTTTCGTCAAACTTAAGTTTACGGCTGGTGTAAAGTATGCCTATGATAAAAGGATCGATATTTTGTGTTTTAGCCAGCGAACTTTTGCCCCACACTAGATTCGAACTCTTGCCCCACCAGTGGGGCAAAAGTTCGAATAAGACAATTAATTTTGAAACTGTTATAACTAAAAATGGGTAAATATTTTGACACAAGTTTGTTCAGCAAAATTATAGCCAATATGTTGACGGTTCACTGTATGGTATTTGTTTTGTTTTAACTGCTATTGTTTTCCTGAAAACTTAGATTATACCACTAAGGTCGAACTTTTGCCCCACCTTACTCTACAAGTGTAGTCAGATATTTCTCGGAGATTTATGAATCAGGTTCATACTCATCAGGGTGAGGCTTATTTTTTCAAAAGTTCTCAAAACAAAAAAATCGTGCGCTCTTCTAAATTAAAATTACATAAAAAGGGAAATTTCAAATTTTGAGCCAAACATATTAAAATGTAGAGGTAGCGCAAGCGACTTGAAGGTAAATTTTCAAGTTAAGAAATATGACCTTCAGTAAAGTCTTCATAACTTTGTTATTTTCCAACCAATTTTGAAGCTCTTAGCATCATACTCTTCAAAATTGATTCGTAGAACATCAATTTTGTCTAAAATCGAAACTTATCTTAGCTTAAAGTCGTTTTCTCCAAATGTTTCCTCTTCATTCCTTCTTCATGAATAAGGACTGCTCATTCTATAAAGTGGACACTTTGTTCATGCTATATATTTTTATTTATTGATAAAATCGTAATCGGTTTTCAGTGCATCGTTCAACTATTATTAAAACTATTAAAACTCCTAAGAAAAGCTGATCGTCAAAGTTTAACAATATTTTACGCAAAAAAAAAATCTCATATATATGAACAAATTGTATGTTTGTATCCCTTACTATTCTATTGAAGGTATAGCTTTAAAAAAATTAACTAAACTCCACCATTCTCTGAAATTAGGTAACTTTAGTGATGTATCCATTGATGGCCAATTTTGCTGATACACCATAATTTCACTCTCAGCAAAAGAAAAAAGTAAAAAGCTTGTTCAAAACTAGTTAAAATTACTAACGAAACTATATTTGTATAAACGAGAGCTAAATCGTGAGTTTGAACCGCAGTCTTAAGTATAAATTTTACTCGTTATGGTCGTTTTACTAAAAAATCTCATACTTTTGAAATCTTGTATGCAAATTTATCGATCTACATCAAATTGGAAACGTTTTTCTTCGAATGTTTCAATTGATAATCTCAGAATAACATATTATGAAAATAATATGTGGAAATTAAAATCGATTTTATTACAGAAGTGTTGCCAATTTTGATGATTGTTAATGTACTTTGAAAAGTCTTCTGAGAATAAAGCAATCGTTTTTCTATTGTGCTTTAAATGTGACGTGGGGACTAAATAAGTAACCCTATGAAGGCGTAAATTGTTTTTCTTATTAATACTATATTAGTGCTTCCGCCAGGACATACTTTAAACCAAAAAAATTCTACACATTTCAGATCACTTCAAATTTAAAATATTTTCCTCTAAAAATATCGGGGAAAAATGTTTTTATTTGTAAAATTGTTGCTCTAAAAATAACTTGAGTTCTTACATAAGGCTTCTGATTGATAATTATAATTATATATATATATATAATTATAATTATAATGCTTTCGAAGAACAAGCCTTTTTTTTTTTGAAAATCTATATAAATAAAAATTGAATGGTGTTTGTATGTCACGAAATGGCTTATGAACGGGTCAGCGGATTTGGATGATTCTTTCTCCATTTTGTTCGTCAAGGGTTCCGACGTGTTTGTGTGTATAAAAGTTGCAGGATATTCACCGGGAAAGTCGAAAAAACGAGAGTACGGAACTGTCATTTTGTATTGGACGATTAGTAGTGGTTTTCAACAGCCTACTTGATGGCAAGACGATGTTTGCCGAGACCACTAGTAAAAAATATATATTGTCGAATTTTCCAGCCAATTTCTAACAATAAATGATTTTCATAACATCCAAAAACCGACCGTTCTAAACGTTGTTCCAGATTCGTGTGAAATTTAATTATTTTGGTGATTTGTTTATTATCACAACATTATACAATACTAGTTGAACGATTTACAGAAATCCGATTGAAATTTCATTGATAGGGTAAATGTTCCAATAGTGGAGGTACTAAGCACAGCTAAACTTTATTGAACCCCTCAAAATTTAAGTAGTGCAATTAATGTACATATTATTGTTGTAACGGGAAGTAACGACCATTCACTTAATGACAAAATTTATTTCATTGCAGTAACCATCGGGATGTCAGTGAAAAATAATACCTTCACTATTGGTACACTGTTCCTTTAGTTGAGGTAAATTTGTAATTTGTGTTCCTATAGTTGCGGTATCCGTTGTTTTCTTATGGGATCCTCCACTATAGGAACACTTTACCGCAACTATAAGTACAAGTGAGAAAAGTTTAAGCAGTTTTGGTGGTATTTCATCAGTTTTGAAGTAATTTGAACGATGTTTTCAGCTATTTCGTGTATCAATAAGCCAGTACGTCGATTGGCGGTGTCGTATCTGCAGCTAATTCAACCAAATGAGTGTAAATGGCACTACCGCAACTATAGGTACACCCACAACTAATGGATCACTTACCCTAAATTAAAAAGATACAGCATGCACAAGGTGTCCATTTTATAAAATGAACAGTCCTTACCTTACCGATTACAAATCTTTTTACTTGCTCTTGAAGCAAATTTAGTTTATTTTCTAAACTGGAGAACAAATAAATTTAAAAAAATAGTTTTGACTTAATTATGTGACAAAAGCTGTCCAAAAACATGAATATCAGTGGAAATACTATATTTTAAATTTTTTTATCAGTTGAACGTTAATATTTAAGGTGAAGATGAATCAAAGCCAAACCTCAAATTTTAAAGAGCACGAATCAGGAGAACCAAACATTCGTTTAAGCTGAACACTCAATCGATTGGTCACTCGCTGGTGGTGACCAATCGATTAAGTTTTCAGCTCAAACAGGTGTTTAATTCTCCAGATTTGTGCTCTAGAAAATTTGAGATTTGGCTTCGATTCATCTTCACCTTAAGCTGAAACTGGGTTTTCCCATAGCTATGAAAAGGTCTTAGACGAAATTTTTCATAAATTTTATGAGAAAAATATTTTTATTTTTTTCTCAAATATATGCATTGTTTAATTCGTAATTCTTACAAGATGCTTTATAAACATCGGTTAAAAATAGTAAAAAAAATGATTTCCGGCCAAAACAAAAGTCAACATTACAAAGAAAATTGACATTTTTCATTTAAAAATCATGGTTTTGAATGAATAACTACGGTAACGTATACAACTTGGACATGCATATAATTTGGACAGGCTGGTCGTTCTATGTTCATTTCCAATTAGATGGTGAGGAATCTATGTACAGGAAATCATGAATCGCATAGTTAATACACTACGCTACTTATTAATGACGACCAGTTTCATAACAATTACAAATTGGCTTCAAAAATATCAAAATTGTAAATTGTATCAACAGAACATCTGTGAAACCTACGAATGCAAGAGGATGTACATTTCAAGAGCATACATTAAATGCAATAATAGCGCTCAAAATTGGCATTCATAAGAAGTTTAAAAGTGGTAATATGATAAAATATGTCTAAAACTAAAATTAAAGCTAAGTTCATCTAAAATCTTAACATAGGTAAATAAGGCATAAATCAGATGATGTCCAAAATAGATTATGGTTTTTGTTCAGTAGATATAATTTGGCCATCTGATGAAACACACTAGAATGTAACATGCATGCATACTTACAGGCGTATTCTGTGGATCTGATGATATTTGCTTGTAATAAATTAAATTATTGATTATCACTAATATACACATCCAATAGCCGGAAAAATGCATAAGTCACATGTAAACTCTTTAAATTTTATGATATGACTGTCTTTTAAAGAAACCATTGTATGGATATTGAGATAACTCCCCTGTCCAAATTATATTCACATGAGGATGTCCAAAATGTATATTTGGTGTCCGAAATGTATAACAGACAAGCCGCTGAAAAACGCTGTTTTGGCAGCTAATGCTACAGTTTGTTAGCTTTTGCTCGTCAGAAACTCAAAGTACAATGAAACATGAAGCATATGACACATTCCACGCACATCTACGCCAAGATATCAAAAATTCAAACTCTGAAATATTTCCAAAGCTATGCAAAACATGAAAGACAATATGTTGAATTGTATAAAAAACATAAATTTGTTTAAAATAACAGTGAAAAACATACCTGAAAAGTTATATAAAGTTTATATAATTTATTGGTGAGAAATTGAGACATTAAACAACTTTTTTATAAAAGCCCTGTATCATAGTTTATCAAGTGTAATATGATTGTCTTATCCGTTAACTAGAAGAGTATTAGATGACATTGTTATGTGCGGGTATAATTTTTTCAAACGAATTATTGGTTCTTTGAAAACGTATTTTTTCAAATAGTCACATTATTATGGTGTCGCGTTACGAAAATTGCCTTATTTTTGGCATTGTAAAATAAATACTTCTTATAGATCTGTTATATTTTGGATTCTCTTCCTACTCGTCAAGACACGCGTTTCCATAAAAAAAGATTTAAAATCGAACCATTCTTCGAGAAGTTACACTAGGTGCAAAATTTTGGTGTCGCGTACCGTAATTTTAGCCGTAAATTTTCAGGATGAAACTACAAATTTCAAAATGCTCGTTCTCAGCAATGCTACAACCGATTTTCGAAATTTTTGATTTTTAGTAGTTGGAAATAGTTATACTAGCATTCAGCGTTGGTGCCACCCCACTAAAACCCTCCCCGTTTTTGTAAAACGTGGGTATGTCTGCTTTATCTTGTTTTTCACTCAAATCTGATCAAGTAGCTCTGGTTTTTAATGAACGCGTTGGCTAGTGACCCAAATCTTATCAGACAGGTGCCGACTAGTGCAGGAATAGTCTCTTACATATTGTGGAATACTTGGCTTCGATGGTAAACAACGTGGTTCTCCAGCGTATAATCCGGAAGATCCGTAAAAATGGTCAATTCATGAAAATAATCCAAGACAGTTTTTTTTTGCAAACTCATCAGAACTCCTCATAATAAAACGCAATAGATTATTTGAATTGTTCATGGACCTGGGTGGTCACAATAATGGCCTCTGGAAGATCCGGAACATCCGTAAAAAAGGTCATTTCGTGAAAATCATCCTAGATCACGGCGCTTTTTTTTCAAAACATATCAGAAATCAATTACTAAACATAACGGATGATTGGGATTGTTCTTGGATATAGGTGGCCACTACAGGCTCGGATTTGAGGGGGGTGCCGAGGGGGCAAATGCCCCGGGCCCCCCGATGAAGGAGGCCCCCCGAGAAGTGAATACTGTTCAATGAATTATTTTTACATTAATGATTAAAGATTTTAAATTAAAAATACAAATCCGATACCATTTCTAACAGAGATACAGTGGGATTCCGTTTTTGGCAACAAAGTTGAAATTTTCAGTTGCCAAAAACGGAACCGTGCCAAAATCGGAACCCATATTTCAAATTTTATTTTTCAAATATTGGTTTTGAAAGCATCATTACAATGTTAATATATCATTTTTATGGAATCATAAGGCGTTGAAACTTCGAAAAAGTTCACTTCGAAGCATTTTCCCGGAGGGTTATACTATGCTATGAATCTATAGCTCCGTAATATTAAATCTGGCAAACGATTTTCTGGTCGCGTTTTTACGCCTCAACGTCTTCAATTTTTTTAGAAGCTTAATGCATAATTTTTGTATAGGAGGGCCTTGTAAAACCAATAATCGCATAAGTGACTTTTATTGAAGAACTGGACATTTTCTTAAAACTATGAGAGAAAACGAAAAAAAAAATGTTTTCATTTAAAGACGTATCTGCGAATCAAAAGAGCTGGGTATTGCAAAACGGCATAACCTTTTTTTCTAATTAAATGAACATTTAAAATCAGTTCAACTTTTGGACTTAAGCGTAAAATTTGAAAAATTCGATGAGTTTAGAATTGCTCCTTCAATTTATGTTTCTAATAAAGTGAAGCATTTTATAATGAATGGTTGACAGTATCAAAAGGGCGAACATAAACATGAGAAGATGCATAAATGTCTTGTAATTGTGTAGAATTTAAGGTGAAGATGAATCGAAGCCAAAGTTCAAATTTTTAAGAGCTCGGATCTGGAGAAGCAAACATCCGTTTGAGCTGAAAACCTAATCGAATGCTTACCACCAGCTAGTGATCAATCGATTAAGTTTTCAGCTTAAACGGAAGTTTGCTTCTCCAGATCCGAGCTCTTGAAAATTTGAACTTTGGCTACGATTCATCTTCACCTTAATTTATACTTGAAATAATTTTTAACTCAGCTAGATATATGTTTTACACCTGCCTTATGAAATCAATTGAAATTTACAGGATCCTGTTATGAAACCTCAAGAACCTTAGGGGGAGATCCCCCAGTACCGGACAGCACCCAATACCGGACAAAGTTGAAAAATTGAGAAATCATGGTCCAATCAAAATAGTGTATTAGAAGAAAAGAAAGCTATTATGGAGACTAATGTTTGCGTAGAATAACACATCCTTGAAATATGTATGCCTTTTTTAAAAAGTAGAAAAGTTTGAAAATCTTAACAAATTTGACGTATCGCCTTAATTTTGAGCCTATTTAGTAATTATTTTGAACATGGAAAAAATACTTTGGATCACGCAAGCATGATCGAACCTAATCCTAATTTGATGGTATGAATGTATTTTGTACCATAATTGAACTAAATATGGACAACTTACAATTTTGGCTAAGAACCTCCTGTCCCCCAGTTTCGGACAGCTTGATTTGTTATATGATATATTTGTAATTATTGCACCAGTGTCTCAAAATACATTCATTTTTCATGAATTCCGTCGATCATGGTATCAAACATGCATTAAAATTAAGAAGAATAAGCATTCAGAACAATATCGTAAAATGTGCTATTTTTCATCATATATGAAAGAGGTTTTTGATGGACATCTTGCAAACGAATAAAAACTCAAATTGTTCTTGTAAATGTTGCAAATGCATTGAATTGGCACTAATATACTATTGATAAAGTAAAAGCATTCAATTATGTTCAAATTTACAGAATTCGAGGCGTTTCCACATCGTGTCCGGTATTGGGTGCCACCTTTCAAGATCGATCAATTTGGTACCAAAATATATCATCAAAATGCAATGTCAAAATTCATATTTATATTTTCAAATTTACTTTTGTACACTATAAAAATGATAAAACTTATCATAAATGGGTAACATGAGCAAATAAAACCAATATTTTTGGAATTATGAATATAGTGGCTTAAGTGTCCGGTACTGGGGGATCTCCCCCTATAGAAAATCTGCAGAAAAAACGCTTGAGCTCTGAAGCATCTTGCCAAGCATCCGTAGGATCTCGCAGAGCGTTCTCAGGATCTTGCTAAGGATTTTGCTATGAGTTAACATCTTGGAATTCCGCTGCGATGTTGCCGAAAATCCTCAAGTCTCCGATGAAAAAAATTAAAAGTTCATTATTAACGCTTCAATGGTATTATTGAAAATAAATTGTAGTTTGGACTGTATTCGCATTTGTCATGTTATTTAATGAAATTTAAAAAAAGTTATGATACACGACATTTTGCTGTACATATTTGTATCTATTATTGCGGTGTGTTTTTACATACGCAATGTATGTAAATCCATAATAATAAAGACAGCGAGACAAAATTTATGATTGTAACTCTGTGTGAATCATAGATTTTTCGTTGCTCTTATGTCGGTGCTGGTGCTTTGTTCGAACAAGCTGAACAAGAAGAACAGTGTTTTTTTTATTGTATCGCCTACTGGCAGACTCAAGTGGGCTGGTCACTTAATATGATTGCTTATGAAAAGAGGTTGGTCTTAAGTTGAGATACTGGTGGAGATTATTGGTGTCATGAAACGTTGCCTATGTATGACCAATGACCATTTTGAAGTAAATAAGCGCGTACGCGAGTGCTTAGTAGTTGGTGAGATTTGGGGAAACATCGACGAAAATGGAGATCTGGAATGTAATCGGTGTGGAGTTGACATGCTTTTCAAGTGACTAAAGTAACAGACACGATAAAATTTACAAAAATTTACAAATTTTAATGGTATTGAAAAATGTTGCCAAAAACGGATCCATTTTGTTGCCAAAATCGGGGGGTGCCAAAATCGGAGCATGCCAAAAACGGAGCATGCCAAAAACGGAATCCCACTGTATTATGACATGAGATTATGTTTTTTTAGGTGAGTAGCTAATTCAATACGAAGTTTGTCTCATTTTTCCAGTTCCAATGAAAATCCTCTCTAATGAAAATCATCAAGGTTATATCAAAAACTTTAAAACTTTTCGCGGATTAATAATAGCAAGCTGTCGCAACTTTTTGGAGAGAAACTGTCAAAATTACAGTGCTCTTTGTCCTGGAATGATCTTGAAAAGACGAAGATACTCGATAATTCGTGGATTTTCCTGATTTCGCTATCACGATACTGAAGCAGCTATTCTATCTGAAATCCTACCGGAATTTCGATATTTCCATATTCTACTGTAGTCTTTTCCATTTGTATTTGTATATATTTGTATTAATATTTTCTTTGTTTTCTTGTAATATATCAAATTTTACTAAAAGCTTAGAATTAACGACAGTTTTGACCCAAATCCACATATTTCGTTTGAATATAGCAATATTTATAGAGTTTAGAATATATCATAATTTTGGCCATAATCTACAGAATTTTTATACAATTATATTTTCCCCGATTCTTAAATTATTAGCTTATAGATTATCAAAGTAATTTTGCTATGGTCTTTGCAGGATTTCCGTTTGATAGGCTATTTACAGATACTAGAGCATCATCTGCAAGTTATCTAAGTGTCCATAGTTCTTCCAAACTGTTGTTAATATCTGGAACATTAAAAGTATAAAGCAAGTAACTAAGACTTTAGCCTTGGGCACTAGGCCATCCCTTATTTTTCGAAAATGCGAAATGTTTTTAGTTCTTTATTGTAAAGTGCTCGTTTTGGTAAAAACAAAATCAGGTGTAGGGGGACATGGGGCAAGAAGGACACCTGGGGCAAAAGTGCAACCTCTAATTTCACGTAGTTCAAATCAATTTTTTGATGTTCAACGCAGGATAAGTATAAATTGAGTACTAATTGAGGGTTGTGTACATATGACAGTTAAAAATGTTTAGTACAAAAAATTAAAAAAATGTGTTTAACTCACCCACGCAAAATATGCGAAATATTATAAGAATGTAAAACTGGAAAACAAGGTTTGACTCCCAATAAATAGAAAACATATTGATTTTCCCGCAAAGTATCGATGATTGTCAATTGTTTAATATTGCTGTGAGTAAATTTTTTCGAAAAAGTTCTTTTGACATTAAATTTTACATATATAATAACAGTATGTCTTATGGGGCAAGAGGGACACCGCAATTTTTTCATATAAAATCAAATGAACTTTTATTTTTCCTGTTTAATATTGCATTAAATCAATTCTTCCTACTAAATAAAATCAAAATAAACCATCTTGGACATTCAAAATGGTTTTTAAAAAATTTTACTATTATTGTTACAGTCAAATAAGATGAAAACTAAATTAATTTCGTAAAATTACTTTTTAACTATAAGTCAACTTTATCCATCAGTTTTTATCTTTACTTACTCTACAATTTATCGTTTAGGCAGGGAAATAATAACCTACAAAATTTGTGGCATTTTGCTTTGGTGGTCTTATTGCCCCATACGAGTGGCACTCTTCAGTGTTAATAGACTCACACTCAAAATCTCAATCAATACGCTCTCCCGTGAGAGCAAACTCATTAATGATCTGATCCGCAAATCTCACGCTTGAAATTTTGATGCAAAATCAACTCAATCAACTCAAACTGTAAAAAATGATTCAGTCGCAAAACCCGGCAAAAACTCGCAAAACCCGAATGTTGTTGTTAGAAAGGATTAACATAATTTTACCAGACTAACAAGAAAATATTGCCGTGTGTGAGTAAACTGTGGAAATACGAGACAATGAGTTAAAAAGGTAAGCCAACTCATCTATGATTTTTTGACTGCTGAGTTGCATGATTGACAACTCACGCATGAAAAATCTCAAGCGTGAGTTGTGAGAAATTGAGTTTTTTACAACACTGGCACTCTTGCCCCGTGCCTCGTTTAAAAACCTCATAAGAAGGGACATTTTCAAAAATCTCAAATCATCATGTGTTTTCTATATTTTTGAAATCTATCAATAACATCATTTAGAACAAGAGGTGAGCTTGCCCCTACACTGGATAATCTTCAAAAATTGTGCTAATCAACCATGATTTGAACCTATATATCTTAAGGTGTCCTTCTTGCCCCCAGCCCCCCTACATGAACCTCGTGCGCAAATCGTGCTCGCTGCTCTAGTGCACGCTTCGTGACTGCGTTTGTTTTCTTTGTAGTTGTTGATTTTATGTCAGCGTGCACTGTAATAAAGATGTACAAAGTATAAAATATTATTTTAGTAAGTAAGTTCCTGTCAATTTGTCAAATCCGGTAAAAATAACCTTATTTTTCTTTATTTTCAACATTTACCCTATTACGTGGTACTGGCCAAACTAATAACTTGTTTTAAACAATAAAAATCTATTGAACAAAGCTAGTTGATATAACATTCACAATTACAAAGGAAATAAACTTTTATGATGACTATCAACGCACACAGGAGAATGTGTAACTAGTGGCTGTTTATACCCATGTAGCGTGCACTAGAGCAGCAAGCTCGATTTGCGCACGGGGTTCATGTACATGCTTTCCGAAAATCTTATTTTCGTAATACTAAGCTTTCCCGATCATTTTGTACCAAGGGCCCCCGTAAAGAGATCTGACCCGGGCCCCCGAAGCCCAAATCCAGCACTGGGCCACTATAAAGCTCCTTAGAGGATCTGGAGCAACAGTAAAAAATGGTCATATCGTAAAAATCAACTTAAAAACACGTAGTTTTTTTTTTCAAATCTTCTGGATGTCTTGTCATGACATTTACCTATGTTGACAATCATCCTTTACGTTGTACAATAATGAATTTGATTAATTTTGCAATAAACTTCGGTGATCAAGGTAATCATTAATTTCAATTCAAATTATACTTCTTCTTTCTGGCGTTACGCCCTTCCTGGGACAGAGCCTGCTTCTCAGTTAAGTGTTCTTATGAGTACTTCCACAGTTATCAACTGAGAGCTTTCTTTGCCAAAGTTGCTATTTTCACATTCGTATATCGTGTGGCAGGTACGATTATACTCTATGTCCAGAGAAGTCAAGGAAATTTACATTACGAAATGATCCTGGACCGACCGGGAATCGAACCCAGACACCTTCAGCATGGCTTTGCTTTGTAGCCGCGAACTCTAACCACTGGGCTAAGAAAGGCCCCGAATTATACGTATATAACAAATTTTATATGTTCTATAATTATGATTTTTTACGTGTTAAAAAACGCACAGTGGTCTAGGATGATTTCTACGACCAGTTTTGCGGATCTTCCAAAGGGAGTTGTAGTGGTCCACGGGGAGTCCTGATTGGATGATTTTATAAATTGATATTTTTTTATGAATATTGCGGATTTTCCAGTGATCCAGGTTGTTTACCATTGAAGCCAAGCAGTCTCCAACATGTGTGAGGCTATCTTTTCACTGATTGGCACCTTTCTGATAATATTTGGGTCGCTTCTCAAAACCAGACCTAAAACCAGAGCTATTTGATTAGCTTTGTGCAAAAAAAGAAACATAGGGAAAGTGTACCAGTTATAGCCATAGTAGTTCCCTATTTGGCCATGTGTAAAATTCTAATAACTTTCACATTTGAAATCTTTTTGAATGTTTTTACATTAAGATATATGTTAAATCTAACTACTTCAACACACAAACATTTCCAAAATTTGAAGACATTAATGTAATCACGTATGACGAACTAGGAAACAACTATGTCCATTACTGGTACACCTACCCTATTTACCTCTCATAAAAACGTGGAAGGTTTCAGAAGAATTGCGCCAACGCTTAAATCTGGTACAACTATTTCCTTTCAATGAAAGCTCAAACAATCGGTTGAATAATTGAGGAACTGAATTTTATGAGTTAAAATGTATTCACAGTTTCGCCTCATAATATGATTTAATAACTCTTCTGTGCGGCAGAATTCCATGATATTCAGATCACTATTTTGAGACCATAAACGTTCTTAACAATTTTCCTAAAACATGATTCTCAAAATACTACATGGCTACGTTGAATTTTATTGGCCCAATATCTGTTTCACGGGCCCAGATAGCCGTAGCGGTAAACGCGCAGCTATTCAGCAAGACCAAGCTGAGGGCCGTGGGTTCGAATCCCACCGGTCGAGGATCTTTTTGGGTTGGAAATTTTCTCGACTTCCCAGGGCATAGAGTATCTTCGTACCTGCCACACTATATACGCATGCAAAAATGGTCATTGGCATAGTAAGCTCTCAGTTAATAACTGTGGAAGTGCTCATAAGAACACTAAGCTGAGAAGCAGGCTCTGTCCCAGTAGGGACGTAACGCCAGAAAGAAGAAGATCTGGTTCAATTACACCCCTGTGCCACAAAATTCTGTATCCTTCAGATCACCATTAGTAAATCATAAACACCTGCACACGCTATGTCTGAACCAGCAGATTATAAAAATCGAATGTACATCGGATATTTTCATCATCTTCAAAAAATGATCAAAGGAATAGTTAAAAAAAAATTAATCCAAAAAAAAGTGCAATTACTCCACTGTACAGCAGCTCTACATATTTTTCGTCCCATCATTAGGAAGCTTTTATGCTCGTCTACAAATTTCTGAAACGATATTCTTAAAATAATTTATTGAATCTTTTCAATAATTTTACCCATTTATCAGATCCATTAACTCCACTGTGTTATTGAATTTTGGGTAGTTCCGACAACCATAAACGTCTGCTTGTCAACTTTGCCGAAAGCATACTTTTGAAAGTACATCGTTGAAAGGTTTACATAATTTTATTTTACAATCAAAATCAATAATTCTAACATGTATCAAAGCTCAAGATTATTCGCACCGCCATCCGAAAGCATTGTACCAGAAACATTCTAAAAAAATCACAGAAATATCTAAATATTATTGCAAAGAATTTAATCAAATTTATATGGTGACCACAAGCGCCATCTACGCTTTTACAAAGCCCGACATTCTCAAAAGGTTACACAGAAAAATTAAATTAATTTTAACCAGTGTCGGATCAAATTAGCCCACTGTGAGGCAAAATGTCGAATGTATTAAACAAATAACAATACTAGATATACATTTTTTCTGTATTCTGAAAGCAACATTACCGATTTAATCAATACAAATAAAAAATGCTTTGTGCGTAACGCGACACCATTTGCAGAACCCTGTTGGAAGATAAACGTAACGCGACGCTCATAAAATGAAATCAATGATTTCTGCAATTATTCAATATTTCCTTCCAGTTTGAAGTCACACTCTGATTCTTATCAATACATAGAAGGATTGCCTAGAACAAATCCGGATTGTAAAAATTATAGCAGAGCAGATATAGGCGATTATAGAGTGATGTTTAAAAAAGTGCATTTCAGCGATGGTGTCGCGTTACGAAATGCAACTGCTTTTAATTACCATATATACAGTGTTATGTTTAAAAATGAATGTCACAACATCAAGTACATTTAATATGCAATATATAAAACCTGTTTAATCACATGGTCACAAGCAGTCTTCTAAGAGCATCCTTCTGCTCCCAGATTTAAACAAGCATGCTTTGAAATCATCTCAAAGCGCGGGATCGTTTTGAATCCTGAATTTTCTAATCTCAGCGTGCGTGATTCATGCATGCAAGGATTCAATCCCATGATTGAATCTTGCCATTACGCTTATAGGCAATCGAGTCCAGGTAAAATGCTCTTCATCTGGAATGCTTGACGTTTCATTGGGAATTAAGACAAATAGAACCTGCCTACCGAATATGAGAGGGAGTGATATGGAAGGCAATGAAGTTCAGCAAGTGAGGATAGAGGAGAAATGGTATCATACCACAGCAAAATTCCACTAGGTGCTTTTGGTCATTTCCACTCAAGGACAAATAAATCAAGACAAAGATTTGAAAGCTAGAGTTTCGTTGAATCCTGACATATTTCAACGGAAATTCAATCTAAATTGTCCTGATTCATAATTTATGTAAAGGAGCTCGAAGTCCCGTCTACATGTGAATTCATTACGTCAGGTCAGAATGTTACCAAAAATTATCTCTAGATTCCTGAAGCCGTTCACTAGAAACAGCTGTGATGATAAATTCCTGTCAGACAAAAGTTTCCAATAGATATGGAATAAAATATCAATGCTTACTCGATTCATTAATCCGGCTAACAATCGATCAAGGATTGAATCCTGGGATTCAATCCTCTCATACACGTGGCATGATTCATTGCATGCCTGGATTTGAGCAAAAGATGCGCGCGGAAAAAATCTTGTTTAGATGGCTTTTGATCTCAGCAGCTCTTGGAGTGGGATTTTTGGAAGACTGGTCACAAGGCATATTTCCGAGAACAGGCCTAATTTGATAATGAAAGTCGGTTCCTCGTGGTGTCGCGTTACGCTGGAATGTGTCATAAGTAACATTACGTAATAAAAGATAAGTATCTAATGTAGTTATTCGATCGCCGTTTCCAAACATACGCTTAGCCTGTCCAAAATACATTTACAGTCGAAACATTTTTTTTTAAATAGATTTGTTGTGAACGCAGTTTTAGAACAACTAAATTGGAAGAATGTTAAAAGATCTAAAATCGGATGAGTATTTATGAAGTTATGGTCAAACAAAAATGATCTTTTTAGTAAAAAGAAGAAAAATTTGGATAAGGCTACTTTTAACTAAGACAAATTTGTTTTTCGATAAACTCAATGTACTACGAATTTTCAAACATTTAGTTTTAAAGAGAATGATACTAAAAGCTTCAACATTGGTTAGAAAATAACGAAATTATGATGACTTCACTGAGGTCATATTTCGTAACTTGAAAATTCAACTTCAAGTCGATTGCGCCACCACCTTTAAATCTTAATATTTTTGGCTCAAAATTTGAGGTTTTGCTTTTGATGTAATTTGGATTTAGAAGAGCAGCTTCGTCTCAGAGGCTAATCAGGCTTAAAGCTTCTTCTCAGAAGAAAATTATGAAAGCTTTTTCTTACCATGGAAAGCTTCTCCTCAGAACCATGGAAACTTTCTTCTCAGAAAGATTCTCCTCAAGTGCTTGGGAATCTGCATTCAAAATCATAAAAAGCTTTTCTCCAGAAGCTTAGGAAATTTCTCCACAGAAGTTTGTAGAGCATGCACAAATGCTTGAAAAGCTTGTCCTCAAATGCTTCAGAAGATTGGGGAATCAGAATCATCAGAAGATTGGGGAAGCTTCTTCTCAGTTGCTTGTTCATGCTTCTCCTCAAAAACTTGTTAAAGCCTCTAAAGATTCAGAAATATACTCTTCAACAGATTGAAAAGCCTCTCCCAAAAGCTTGTGAAAGTTTCACCTCAGAGCTTGGGAAAGCTCTACGTCAAAAGATTGAAAAACTTCTTCTCAGAGGCGTGGGCAGCGAGTGATGGACTTCTGCTTAGAAGCTTAGGAAAGCTTATCCTCAGGAGCTTAGAAAGTTTCTCTTCAGAAGCGTTGGCAGCATTACTTAAGAAGCTTGGAAAGCTTCTCCTCAGAAGTTTGGAAGGCTTCCCCTCAAAAGGTTTCATCTCAGAAGTTTGAGAAGCTTTTCCACAAAACATAATCTATCAAGGTTTAAGTCGAACGATTGTTTACGGTTATTGCAAAACTCCTTTGAGTACAAGCCTTCTAATTTACCATCGTAACCAGTGACCTCTGGGAGGTTTGGGAATGAGATTCATACTGTAGCAAACTTAAGCAACCATAATCTTATAAGTTTTTAGTTGAACGAATGTGTAAAATTTTACAAGAACTCATCCAGATATTCGTCTTTAGATCCACAATCGCAACCAGTTAAATAATTTATTTACAGGGCAAATTCGACACTTCTTCAATTTAAACTTAAAGCTTGCTGAAATTATCTTTACATATGACAGGTCATTCACAAGGTTGAAATGCACGGTTCTAGGATTCGAAAACTGCAAATATTTTGGAAATGATCCTGCTACATATAAATACAAAAAACTTTCCAAGACTATTGTGTGATACACTGATAGATTGCTTCCAAATAGAATTAATATGTATGAGAGATTTAGCAGTTAATATAAGACGGTTTATGTTTTTCGAGAATTCCAACTTGAATTATTTTGAAGTATTACAACTTCTAAATAGCAAGGCCTATAGAATTGAAGGGAAATATTTACGATATTGACTAAAATAATAATGTTTTGCTGTTGGCAGGTCCATAAAAAATCACACATTTTCATGACTATCTAAGAAATCTGTCATAAAATCGACTGTCATAGAAGGACTGCATTTTGTTCAATTATATACATACTAGAAGGTGCTGGCAATTTAAGTTGAACTTTTTTTCATGCCTTAACACCACATTTTACGGTACCTGAAATTATAATTAGGTACCCGACCTGCTTCGTAAATGAAGGTTTCAGTATATTATGCATATTGCTGATGCAAAACCTATCTTATTTTTGAAGTAATCAGCTAGGGGTTCGGTACTGTGAGATTTATTTCTATTAGTAAAAACCGATGCGGATTTTCACTATCTGAGACGTTCTCGAAACCCAGCATTGTGCTGTGGACTTACATTCAAATTTCGCTCGTCGAAAGTATGGTGCACGTGTTTGGCACTCACCGGTTACGACGCCGCGCGAGAAAACTACAACGACGCCATTCAGCACTCACCATAACCCTATACAGTAGTTGGGTTTGTTTTGGAGCCAGTATTCAGCGAGGCGCGAGTGCTCCATTACCTACATGCGGAACGCCGCCACCATCAGCTTTGTGCACCGCAGCAAGGGGCTCTCATTGTTGATTGATTTGTTGCGTGTAACGGACGTCACTGTCGTTGGTTGGTTGTAAGTCTGGCGTAGTTTGATTCCAAATCGCTCTCGGTGGCACTAATGTTTGTTGCTATTCGTCGCGGTTCAGTTCACATTGCGAAAAGCTCTCCTGTCCGGTGCGAGTATGCTGAAGACTGCCTGTGTCCGTTTTGGGCGGTAGCTCATTCAAATCATCAGTGGGAACTTCCTCTCTGGTGCTATTACGAAACTTGGTCAGTGCTGTGGGTGGAATTTGGAGACCCCAAGGACGCCCTTGGTGATACAGTGATTGGTGCGTTTGGTGGATTTTTATCGTTCTTCAGCCTAGCAAGGCAAGTGAGATGATTAATATTAGGCACTGAATTAGGTTGTTTAGGTTGCTGAAGCGTGAATTTTACCACCTTGAGCAGCAGGTGAAGATTCAAACGTGAGCGGGAAAGACCACGCAGTGATACTTTTTTATGCGCATGAAGTTTTCCTTTATCTGGTTTGTTTGATTTTTGCCGAAGAGGTGCTGCTAGGTGAAAACGTACTTGAAGTGATGGCTTGTTGACTGTCGGTTAAACTAAAAGCGAAGGTTAATTGGATGCAATAAGTTTGCTAATTGATTAGCAGGAGTACCTCGCCGCATATTTCGTAGCTGTTCGTTCATAAGAGTTTGCTCATCTATCGGATATACACTACTATGTTAGTATGTCGGCTTACCTATCCGCAATCAGTGTAAGAGAAAATTCCTCTCGACTATTGCTAAATACCTTCACCGCCAATACAATGCTGTGAAAATTTCCCAAAAAAAAAAAAAACACAACACGACTTTGGATGCACAAAACCTTGAGTGAAGTAATTACAATGGGCGAAAAATAATACAAAGAGCCCCCTAGGTTACTTGAAGTCGACTTTCGCGTGAAAATTTCAACGGTGGCGGATTTAGGAGACATAGAGTTCAAAGAGTACCCTACTCACAGTTCCATAGGCAGAGATGATTTGTCTCGGCCTCGGCAACAAGTAGACATAGGAAAGAAAAGATCGGAAAACACGAATAATTGCACGTGGCTAGTGTGTGAGACGCCGAAGAAAACGGCGTGAAAGATGCTCTCGGTGCTGGTGCTAGGGTGAGAAGTTATCCCACGATTTATCCGTCATCCAAAGATGGTCTGATGAGCGACGAACCCCAACCAGGAGCCATTGTTCAAATGCAAAGAGAAGCAAAAAAAACTTCAAAAGTTTGCTGTATGTGAAGGAAGAAGTGTTCCACGACATAGCGCCGCGCCTATCAAAGCCATTGAAAACAATCGACCTAAGCTTTCTACTTGTGGTTTGGTTGTCGTGTGATTCGCCGCGTTAAGTAGCCCTCGGAGGGCTTAAATTGACGTAATTGACCTCAGGAGAGAAACAAAATAGCCGATAGCGTACAACACTTGCTGATTGCAGCCCCACTAAAGCTGATTGATACCACATTCAACAGGTAGGTTGTCATGTTTGATGGTGATTTCTGGTTGTCAACAAGCAGGAAAAGATGTGTCTGATGATAACTATCTAGTGGGAAACTGATAGAAAATAGCAATTGGGAAAAATATAATCATGCCATAATCATCATTTCATTCAAAAACAACCTATAAAATAAATCTAAACAAGAAATAGTTGAGTATAAATAATTAATTAGAAATTCAAAAAATAAAATGTTTTTTTTTTGCTGAAAAGTCGCAAATACATCACAATTTTTCTTCTTCTTCTTCTTCTTGGCAATTAACGTCCTCACTGGGACAGAGCCTGCTACTCAGCTTAGTGTTCTCATGAGCACTTCCACAGTTATTAACTGAGAGCTTGCCTTGCCAAAGTTGCCATTTTCGCATTTGTTTATTTTTTTTATTTTTTGCCTTTACTAAAAGCATCTTTTGAATGGTTCGACATTATGGATGTTGATGAATTTTGGAAATCTTCTACCAAAAACTTTTTAAGACAAAAATGCAAAACTAGCATTAAGAATAAGTCGTATTTTTCTTCCTTATCCATGGATCGCATCACCGACCAAATGTGACTTCCAGATCTATTCCTCCTTCACTAATAAACACTCTTCCCGTGGTGATTGTGGCCATGCAGTGGAAATCTCGGTATCTAGAAGCAACAATCAGTACACCCAAACATTCCCTCCCCTTCCCAATTTACTGTAAGGACTTGGCCGGCGCCATTAGTGATCAATAATATGGGATCTGCTATAATTGTACTTCAATAGTAAGCGGGAACTCCCACCCCTTACTGGTGCACGACGTAAGGCATAAGTACGATACGCATAAATACGATAGGCATAGAGTAAAGTGCGGCAAAAGTTCGAGTGGAGCAAGAGTTTCTTTTTAAGATTTTTAGCTCAATTCAAAACAAAACCCATAAATGTCATGGTGGTTCGAATGCTTTTCTAATAAGAGACTTTCACTCCAAATATCAATAAAATCGATTGAAATTGGGAAAAGTTATGGCTATTTGTTGTTTTTCGACTTGAATATTGTAATTTTGGTCAAACTTTCAATGCATGGAACCAAATAAAAATAAAATCTTTTTCAATATTTTATGTAAGGACGTTTCTAGCCCTATTGTAAGGGTATTTTGAGGTGTATTAGTTTTTGCATAGATGCTTGGAAAAAAATTTTGACCCATAGTGGGTCAAAAGTTCGACCCATGTATAAACTAACGGGAAAATTTGCAAATTCCCTGAAATCCACATATTACACAGCGTAACAAAAATCACATTTTTGCGTGTCTCAAGGATCAAAATATGTGTCTCTAGTAGATTTGGGGTTGTTGAATCTGGTGCCATTCTCAGAAATGTTCCAGCACGTCACAATTTTTAGCAACAGGTCGCCAAAGTTGTATAAAACACTGGTTTTATTAATGTTTACATGAAATTTAAAGTACAATTTATCATACTTTTTTGTAATCTAATCCACCAAACTTGCAATAGAGAACTTAAACTTTCATTTCAGACATAATTTGATTGAAATTGTGCGATTAAATTTCGTTTAAACCGATTTTTTCAACATGCTTGCAGTCTCCATACAAAATTCTTCGTTTCTTCTATATGGCAAAATACAACAATTCTCTAAACCATCAAAAAATAACTTTTCCGTATCGAAACTAATACAAACATTGATGATAATTATTGTTATACACATAAAGTTTGAATTCTGTGGCAAATTAAGCCAATATATTACCTTACAAGCTGGCAAACTTGCATGCAAGTTGACTGAAATAGTCATTTTTTGCATTTTCAACAGTGAATATCTCAAAAACTAGACGTGCTATGAAATTTATGAAAACGGCAATGGATTCAGCAACCCTAAATTAAGTGAATAGCGGTATTTTGGTGCTGGAGACAAAAACGTGTTCCGCAGTGTTATCTTCAAATTTAGCTAAATTTGCCTGATCGTGCAAAATATGTCACCAAAATTTTACATTTCCACTTAGTTTTTCGAATAACTGCTATTTTTGGGAATATTACAATTAACATTTGGACATTTTGATTATACCACTAATGGCATAATGGATGTTTGGCATAATGAACATTAGGCTTAATTCCCAAAATAAAAAAAAAAAAAAATTATGTGAAAAGTGAATTGACTTTTTTTTGGTAATTTAGGAGGGCTTTAAAGATCAAAAGTGTGTCCTTTGAAATACTATTGCCTTGCAATCGTCCCATAGTTGTGAATTCTTTGAGGTCAATTTCTAGGACAAAACTTGATTAAATGATTAGCACGAAAATGCTGGAAATTGGCTTCATTAGCTTTGTGGTAACTTCTGTGGCCATAGAGCAAAGCCATTCTGAAGGTTCGGTTTCAAGTCGATCGAGTATCCTAGGCCATGAAGTATAAACGTGCTCAGGTATCGTGCACAAATAGGAATGCAAAATGGCCATTTTGGCATAGCAAACATTTGAGGAGGTTAGAACACTAAGCTAAGAGCTTGGGTTGGGGCATAATGCCAAGAATATGAACCACGCTGTAACTGCTGCTCATATTTTGAGTTTGGTTGTACACATTGGCAAATTTTTCATCAGAGATTATCCCTTCTTTAAATTAAAGGCTGTTCTTTATAGTTATACTGTCGACACAATTGTTGGAGTTAGTGCTGCTACTGTTTTAATCAGATTTTTTTTCTTAAATAACCAAACTGTTCTTTCGAGACAAACTTATTCGAAAATATATGTCACTATTGCTCTTAATACTTCCATCATACATTTTCCCTTCTTTGAATCATAGGCTATTCTTTATATTTATAAGATCAATCTAATGACTGTAAGAAAGGAACCTTCTTTCAATAATATGCTGTTTTGTAGATGCTTGCTGTTCTAATAGTTATTGGAATTGTAGATGTAAATATTTTCATAAAAAATGCACGCCACGCTAAATGCTGAATACTCTGATATGTTAAATTGGAGCTTGGCTGTTAAATTGACTTTGAAATCAAAGTTTACTTTTCAAACTCGAAGAATTTCAAATATTTTCAAGGTGCTGTCGGCATATGTGGCTGATCAAAATTGTTTGAAAATCATCGAAATTTGTTGAGAGAAGAGGCAAAGCAACTGTTTTCATCACATTCAATTGATAAGCAGATTCGAAGTGGAAATGTAACGCTTTTATTGGCGTCACACTATCAGAATACTACTGTTGAAGATAATGTAACCTATTACAACATGAATTTTTGACTTGACTTTAGATTGTTGTCTTCAAGTTAATCATTTGCATTATAAGTACTAATAATTACATGGAAGATTTCCCTTCTTGAGAATTATCGCAATTATGCAAGAAAAATATAACAAAAAATGTCATATACTCACCAAACTAAACTCGTCCATCGCAAATATAAACAAAACTAAACTTTGCTCATCACAAATATAAATGGATACTTACAAAAATGGACTGTACTGGACTTAAGAATGATAACAATGTCCATGATGAAAATCTTCTTCCATATCTTCCGATAATGGATTCATTGTCAAATTTCATAAAACCGGAAATAGTAATTTACCCAGACAACCAAAAGTCGCTTAAAAGTTCACATAATAAGTCGTTAATTCATACTAATTACATCAAACCCGCAAAACACGGTGGATTAAATCGTCAGATTGATGAGTTTTCTCGCATAGAACGCCTTTTTTTCTGAGTTCTTTTGTACATTTTGTGTCGTCCCGTACAATCGTATAAAGTAAGTCAAATCAACATTTGTTATCATACGTTAAGTCGCATAAGCTCACAGGTTAGTTTAGTTCGGTAGAAAATTTATACTCTCGTATTGTATGCTATTATTCATCACATAATGTACGTAGATCACTTTTGTACGTAGAAGGCCTTTTAGCGTCATCTTATCAGTGAAATTTTGCACATGCAAAGCCTCCAGGTGATTTCGTTATACGTACATTTTGGTTGTCTGGGAACTTTTTTGAATGTAACTTGTAAAGTTTAGACAAATTTCAAAATTTGAAAAATATGTGATCTGTATCTCGATACCTCCCTAACTCGAAGTCCTTTTAATATAGAGTTAGGAAGAGTTAATAGTAGTTAAAGTATTCTAAATAGTTTCCAGTTTTTTTTTCAATAGTTTTCATTGTTACTTTTTATTTTTTATTGCTTTTATTAATTTATCAATTGACGTTTTAAGAATTTTATTTTATCGATTATTTACAATTTTTATAGGAATAAAGTTTAGGTTTTCATTGCTAGTTTCTTTGAGGTGCATTTATCATTGCTCAATTTTATAGATTCACTGGTATAAAATATATTTTGTGTGCGTTTTTTACCTTTTTAAAAAATGAAAGATATTCTGACTAAAATAATGTAACGGTAATAATATGTTAATATAAATACTGAACCGTACCAAAATCGAACCGTGCCAAAAACGAAACTGTATAAATAACAAATCAAGGTTGTTTGAAAATTATGAAAAGTACACCACAAAATTATGCTGAATTGTGACATGCGATGTGTACGCAACATACACAAGCACATACAGGATTATCACATGAATCCTAGGATTTTCATTTAACCATTCCTACTGGAATGCCACTGGAATACCACAATCCTCACTAGAAATCCAGGATCCACACTGGCATCTAAGAATCCACACTCAAAATCCCCACTGTTAACCAAATTCCCACACTTAAAAACAAGGATCCACACCGGAAATACAGTACCCATACTGAAATTCCAGGGTCCACACTGGTATCCAAGACCTAACACCGCAATCCTACACCCAAAACAAATCGAATGACGGTTTTCTCTCCTAGCGTATTAGGTGCTAAATCCTCCTATCGATGGTAAGAATCACCTACTATAAGTAGACGGGCGAACCCGTCTATTAAAATCGAGCATATTGGACTTGAAAATTCGAGCAGCAAATGGTCACGCAGCAAATGGATGGTGGTCATGTCAGAGGACTGGAATGAATATTACAATATAAAACGCTTTTTATATTGGTTATGTCACTTCTCCCCTTCCGTCGTCGAGTATGCACTGGTCTAACAAACGGAAGATCCCATGTTCAATTCCAGGTGGTCGTGGGAGAAGTTTATTTTCTCGTTGAAGCCATTCAGAACATTACGATGTACATGTTGATTCCGCTTAGCTACCCCATATACCCGATGCTCCAAGGCTCTGCCATAAGAAATTCGCCTTCAGACACCAAAATATGAAAAACAAAAAAAAAATCATTGAAACTGGATTCGAAACCGCAACCTTCAGATCCACAATCATAAACTTACATCACACGCCTATCACCGTTTCTTGTATATACATCATGGCATCTTCAGCCATCCATTTTGTCTAAAAAAATACATACAAGTAACTGATCATAAAATAGATCACTTGATTAGTGCTGCGAGTAGTGTAGAATGTAGTCATTATTTTAAGAGCTACCCAAACATAGGGGAAAAACTACCGCTTAGTATAGTTATAACAAGTTTTTCATTATGAATTATTTTTGTTATCCATGAGAAGACTTTTGTTATCAACAAATTTAGAGCAATCAAATCAAAAATACCATCGAATGGAGAATGTTGTCAAATGTTTGTAATCATCTTTGGATCTTGTCAGCAAAAAGAAGAAAAACTTTAGAATAGTTTTTTTTTTTTGTTAAAGTGATTTCATCTTCAGTTGCATATTTTGAGCCAAGATCTTATTAACTACGGTTTATCGAAAAGTAGCTTCTGACTTTTTGTTATTTTAAATGGACTTAAGCAATTTTTCCAGCAAACGCTCCAAACGCACTCACCGGCACTCATCCAAGGGTGGTACTGGCGGCTCTTTATTGCTATCCCAACGTGTCGGTGGTTCTAAAATGTAAACAACCATACAAAATAACGACCAAACAATGGTGAAGGCGTAATTAATTTTCTCGCAAACATCTATTTTGGGAATTTAGCAGAATTTTCTGATTAAATTGCCAACAGCGAACTGCAGTATCACGTAGCAAATAACTGCTGGCTAACAATTTCTTTCAAGCGCATTGATTACCTGTAATTTTGCGAGGAATGATTTTTACTTCTCCGCGTTAAGCCTTAAAATTGGTTCTGGACTTAGGTTGGCGGCTTTTCAATTTTACTCCCAGTTGACAGCCGCCCTCCACCCTTGCACTCATCGCGTTTCAGATCAATGCAATGGTAGCCTAACAACTGTAAACCCAGTAATCTAGTGTGAGTAAACTTCAATAAATGTAATTATGAAGGAAAACAAATTCGTGCTAGGTGGAGCTGAACAATTTCTCACCTTTCGCACCCGGCCAGCCCAACCCGCTGGCATCGGCTTGATTGCACCTCGCTGTGTGTTATTAGATCACCACTTGTTTGCTGGGCCGCTGGAGCTCACTCAGTGCGAAATTGTTTCAAAGTATAATTAATCCGCCATTGGCTGCTGCACGTTTAAAGGTTGATCAAATTTCAATGTCTTTCTGCAAAAAAAAAGAGTTTCTCGGGCGTGAACCCCATCATTGAAAGCCGTGCATTAAAACGTTTTATGACATGGAAAGTTGGAAAACTGTCTGATGTTTGCCAAAATTATAAACTCTAATTGTCTGTGGTTCGATTCATGGAGCGATAATCGCTATTTTGAGTGCCACAGACTGTTTAGTAGTGTTTTCCATTTGGTCAGTCTTACAAAGTTGATCACCTTCACAGTCCACCCAGTATCACTCCTGAGACGGTTAGTATGACAAATCAACCACCCACGCGTCCAATATGTGACTGCTAATTCGAAACGGATCAGCATTTTACGAGAGCAAGCAATAGAACTACTGATGACTCGTTTGAAAAGATGATTCTCAGCTTCTGATCACACCATCTTTTTCTTGACGTTACGTCCTCACTTGGACAAAGTATGTTTCTCATTAAGCTGAGCACTTAGCACTTCCATTGCTAGTAACTGCGAGCTTTCTTTGCCAAACAATACGATGATACCCTCGGCCCAGGGAAGTCAAAGAAATTCCCATTACGAAAAGATCTTGGAGCGACTGAAATCGAACCCAGACACCTTCTGCATGACTTTCCTTTGTAGTCTCTGGCGTTACCACTAGGCTGAGGAAGACCCCCACCATCCACGAGATGTTTATTTGTTAATGCGATGCGGTTTGGTTATAAGTGCCTACAGCTATTGGAGTGCGTAATTGGATGGATATGGCTCCGTGGACTGACTACCCGAGTAGAAGTGGAAATATAATTGTGTAAGTGTACGCAGTATACCCACAAAATGTCAAAATTAGGTCTACAACACAATATATGATCAACACATGCGTTTATGTTACTGGCAAATCTAAAACGATTTTCTTAAGTATTCTACCTCATTATTTTTACCCGAAAAATTAAATTTTTGTTCGGGTATGTATCGTTCTCAGACTCGCTCACATAATCGTTTAACTTGCAATCGATATTTAATTTTGTTTGACATATGATGTCATATTCTTATGATGTCAGATGTTTTGTGGGAGCAGTTGAGTTCGCACATCTAAAAGTGATTTGAAAACAATCAACAGTGACATTGTTTACAGCAGTTTGCTACTGCATACTTTTGAATCAAGAATGAACGACGAGCTTTCTCAATTTCAACAGGTTTTGTTTTGGAGTGTATCTATATAGAAAAATGTTACGAGCTAACTATTAACATTATATCATCATAGCCAATCGAGATTATCTCCATATTATAAAACGGCATTTGATTCCTGGGAAATATTGGTTCAATAAGTGGATTGTGTGATAACGGAAAGCAAATTGTTCTGCACACAGTTGATATAAGTGCCGTGAATCGCTGGTTGTTTATGAGGAACCAGATAAGATTGGCATGGAGTTCCTTGCACGTTTGCTCTTTGCTCCAATGACCATATATGGTATTTCGTGGATAGAAAGCTGAGAGCTTCTTGGCTACGCTAGAAGTGATAAAAATGTGGAGTTTTTCTTTTATTATTCAATTAAGGATTCATCGTGGCAAAACGCCAGGTGGTTATTTTTTCTTCACGTTATTTCTTCAAGAATTTCTTCATTTCCATAAGGTCTACTTTAAGGTTTTTGTTAAATATATCTTCAAGAATTCAACTGAAATTTGTCTAAGGATACTTCCATAAATTAGTGAAGAGAGCTAAAGATTGATGTTCATTTCCCTAGGCATTCCTTCAAGATTTTTGTTGAAGGTGTTGGGGATGGTACACAAATTACGTCACGCTAAATTTCGACTTTTTTGACCAACCCCCCCCCCCCCCCTTTGTCACGTTTTTTGTATGAGTCCTTCAAATTTTTTGTAAGGCTTGTCATGCTTGGCTTGACCCCCTCCCCACCCTTGGAGCGTGACGTAATTTGTGCATGACCCCTTGTCAAGTATTATATCAGGAATTCGTTTGAAGATACCCCTATTTTTCCAAACCATTTTAAAGGAATTTCTTGATAGATTTCTTCTGAAATGTTTTAAAAACGTCAATGAGTTTCTCCGCAAATTCATTGAGTTTATCTTTCACGATGTTCCTTAAAACTTTCTTCAAAATTGTAGATCAAGTTTGCTTTGAAATCACAACCTGTAATTTCTCTATGAGAATGAACCACTCCGTAAATTCAAGCACGGAGGTACTTAAATAAACATAGCAGTATCTTTTCGCAATGAGAATACTCAACTTTCCAGGGAAAAGAGTATATTTGTGCTTACTACACTGTATTCAAATGGAGATTTTGTCATTCGGCAAATAAAGCTCTCAGTTAATAACTTTTGCAGCGTTCATAGAACAGCGTTTGTTTCATCTATAACGTACAGGTTCAATTCTATACTTCCTAAAGATTTTTAAAGAATTGTCATGAAAATAATTCAAAACAAATTCTGAAATACCTACGGAGTAGTTGAGCAGGAATCTCATGAACATTTAGAATTCACACCATAATTTTTTGCAATGATTCTTGCAGTAATTCCATCTAGGTATTTCAAAAGATTTTGTATGTATTTCTATTGAATTATTGTAGAATTTTCAAATACAAATCATTCTACCAGATATTACGACAGGAATTCTTTGAGTTACATAGGCAGAAACTATCAATTCAAATAATTCACGCATTTCTAAAGGATTTGATACAAAACGGTACTTGTTTTAATTAATTTTGAATCGTGGTTTACGGCTAACCAGCCGAGTGGAAAGTTTCTCATTATAATGCGATTAGCATACATCTACTTGCGTTTTGAGTTGGAAATTCTCTAAAACTTGAAGTTGACTATCACGTTGATCACCTTTCGTATTTATGCATTCTGTGTGTAAGTCGAATTGATTACCAAGTGTACTAAAGAGACTGGTTACATTGTCGTAAGACGTTCAACTCTCGCATAACCTGTGATCTCGCCCTAAAAGCCATTGGTAACCAAGTGTGTAGCTCCTTGTTTCTAAGAAAATGAATGGCCCAGGAAGAAAACTATCACCATTGGGCGATAGAGGAGGATATTCTCTTCATCGTAGCATTGTTGAATAACGCGTAAATCCATTCGTTTGCACGGTAACAACAAGCTACATACTCGGTTACCAATGGCTTTTAGGGCGAGATCACAAATTATGCGAGAACTTATGTAACTTGACTTTAATCTGATGTACCAAATTTTCATACCGTAACTTTTAACCACCGTCTCATTGCAATCGCGCGATTATAATTGAACTGAAATTATAATTATCATATCAATCAACAATTGTGCTTCCCTGCAAAATCTTAAACACTATCCATTATCTTTTCTTTCTTTGCAGCAGCCGGTGATACCGGTACCACACGCCGTAAGCGATTTCATCCACTGCGTAACTTGAGGCGAATTTTCCGACGTCGCACCGTTTCGTCAGCCGATGCCACACCTCGTCAGTTGCTGGCCAAGAGTCAAACCCATATTCACTTTGCAACGTCGGGTTGCTCGACCACGGATGCCACACTGCCCCGAACTGGCCTCGGGGTGCCGATCACAATTCGGGCCGACTCGGGTGGTGGTGGTGGCGGTGGGAGCGGTGGCGTAGGAGCCGGATTCTACAAACGGGAAACTTACCGCCTTCGGGACGCCGATGACCTAGACAAGGAGATGTCCGATTACCAAAGGAGCCTCAGCGAAGGCCGTCTGGTGGATAGGTGAGTGTCGTTGTAGTATGAAAATTGTGTTAGGGTAACATGGGGTAATGCGCCCCTTCCAAGCAATAAGTCTCTTTTTGATATGTCATCTCTTCCCGAGGGTTTAGGGACAAAAGGTCAAAAGACAGAAGGTAAAATGGACAAAAAGTAAGAAATGATTCGCTTGGTGGGAATTTTTTATTTTTTAATTTTTTATTTTATTTATCGCCAACTTAATGCAAATTTTTCTTTCCTTGCGAAAATTTCGAAATCCTTCAAGCACAGTTGGTCGTTTTCAAATCTTTTTTTTTTAACATCTTCATTATGACACCAAATTAATAAAAAGAACATATGCAATATATGCAATACTTGTACATCCTCAAAAAGGTTTATCCAGCATTAAAAACAAAATCTTGCACACTATGTGATTTTGTGTGGCTGTGAACAAAATTTACATTGATTTTCAAAAAACAAAAAAAAATGCTCCAAAAAAGTGTATCTATTGGAAAAATGGTATGTTACACAAAGTAATTTTTTCTATCCATTTTTGAATCTTTACCAAATACATACATCTTCAATGATAAAGATTACCATTTTCTGCTTACATTACTTCAAAATAACAGTATGGCCCATAAAAATGCGAAAATTGTTTGAACGAGAATTAATCCTTCAACCAATTCAGTAGTTACTCTAGGCGATTTTCCAAAGATTTTGACAGAGTTTCTTCCGAGGAAAACCACAAAGGTTTATTGCAGAGTGCGCTTAACCTTTCGTCAGTCGCTCAAAAAAAAAGTTACACCAGCGGTCGCATGGTGTACTGAGTACACGCGGAGCAATTTGGATTGTAAATCTAAAGCTAGGAAAGATAGAGTATTGATGTCTTCGGCAAATATCCTCAGTTCAACGGTACCAATCGGTCAGTGGACAAATGAAACTTTGAAAACATCCTATCCTTCCAGTGCACACTGGGCCAGGAGCAGAATTTAGCCAGACAAAACCTCTAGCGCTTTAGGAGTGCATTTTTTCGGGTTGGTGTCAAAGGAGACTTATCTCGAATTTGTTTGTTCTTCAATTTGATGATAAAAGTAAGCTGGAAATTTCGCCGCATAGGTGGCGCTGCGATGCAACCTTTTTTGTTTTGCATCCTAGAGCTTTCGCGTCTTCGGCAATGTTTTAGAACGTGTAAAAATACGACAAGTTGTCGAAGACACCAAAGTTCTAGGACTTCAAATAACAAAATTATGGTAAAAAATGTGTAAATCACTTAAATTTTACGTTTTTTCTACTTTTTACGTCAAAATCGTAAAATGTTTCATTTTAACAATCTTGCGTCGCTTAATTTCGATAGCATGCATATATTGTATGAAAAACAATCTTATTTTTATATAAATATTTGAATTTTTGAACAAATTATTGTAAAAATATGATAATTTTTAACATAACTTTACTAAAAAAAAGTTGCAAATTTTTGCAAAAACTTATCAATGATCCCAAATACGCTATATTTCATCTACCAAATGTCAAAGTTTGCCGGATGTATATTTTGATATATTTGAGATATCTGAATTCAAAATAACTACCTTTTTCATATAAATAGAATAGACTTATTATTAATTTTATCATTGTACTACAAGATTGTTGACACATTGCGTCAGTCAAGTTTTATTAATCAAATACTTTTTATTAGTCAGGTGTTACAGTATCTAGATATTTTCATATTGTTGTGTGGCTCGTCATCTCCAGCAACTGTCTAATTAGAAATTCGCTATGGCCTGCTATTATTCATTTTTTACATCCTGTTATGACCGCGTCGAGACAGTTCTTTCTGACATAAATCACAATTTACAAATCACTAGTATCAAAATAAAAGTATTTGATTAACAAATCCTAACTGACGCAATGTGTCAAAAATCTTGTAGAATAATGATAAAATTAATAATAAGTCCATTCTATTTATATGAAGAGATGGTTATTTTGAATTAAGATATCTCAAATATATCAAAATATACATCTGGCAAACTTTGACATTTGGTAGATGAAATATAGCGTATTTTGGAACATTGATAAGTTTTTGCAAAAACTTGCAACTCTTTGAGTAAAGTTATGTTAAAAATTATGATATTTTTACAATAATTTGTTCAAAAATTCAAATATTTATATAATAATAAGATTTTTTTTCATACAGCACATGCATGTCATCGAAATTAAGAGACGCACGGTTGTTAAAATGAAACATTTTACGATTTTGACGTAAAAAGTAGAAAAAACGTAAAATTTAAGTGATTTACACATTTTTTACTATAACTTTGTTATTTGAAGTCCTAGAACTTTGGTGTCTTCGACAACTTGTCGTATTTTTACACGTTCTAAAACATTGCCGAAGACGCGAAAGCTCTAGGACGCAAAACAAAAAAGTTTGCATCGCAGCGCCACCTATGCGGTGAAATTTCCAACAAACTTTTATCATCAAGTTGAAGAACAAACAAATTCAAGATAAGTCTCCTTTGACACCAACTCGAAAAAATGCACTCCTAAAGCGCTAGAGGTTTTGTCTGGCTAAATTCTGCTCCTGGCCCAGTGTGCAGTGGCCATCGGATTGTTCCCCGGGGGAACCGATGAAGTGGACATTTCGCAATGCAACATGTAGAACACAAATATCTCAGGATCTAGATTTGGTTAGTAAGATGGAGTCTTCGGCAAAGTTGTTCAGTAGATCAAGGACTTACATGTGATAGGCTGCTTGTTTCGGAATTCTGTCACCAGTTGGCGCTAGTGAGCATGTAATTTTTCAAACACGGATATCTCAGGATCCTGGTTACCTAGAAAGATGCGGTCTTCGACAAAGTTGTTAAGTAGGACAAGGATTATCATATTATAACTTGAAATTCTGCCAGCAGATGACGCTAGTGTGCATGCAATTTTTCAATCACGAATATCTCAGGATCCCGATTTTTTAGAAATATGGTGTTTTCGGCAAAGTTGTTCGATAGTTCAAGGAGTCGATATCGAGCTATGGAACATCGATTCATGGAGGTTTGACAGTATTTAGAAGTATGGCGTTTTCTGTTCTCTTTACAAACTGTGTTGGATTTTTCTTGAAACAAATATTATTCAACTGCTTCCGGGCTTCTATTATTGCTGTTTGCGTTAGACGTGCAAATCCAGTCTTAGTGAGCTTCAAATGCGCGAACACAAAGTAATCGAAGGATACTTAGCAACCATGATCCATATCTCCGAACACCCAACAAAGAAAACCAAATTTTGACTTCGCCTTCCTTGTTAAAAATCTTACCGCGTTTGGTGTTCCCGCATTTCATATTTGCATTTCAAACGCACACAGCAATACAAAAACCATAAGAAATCTTGGATAAAAAGGTAGGAAACACATTCAGGAATTCTATTTATTTTCCTTTCTTTATCAGCTGCACCAGTATAAACATTTTTTTCGTCCTCCTATTAAGTTTTGACATAGTTTTTTTTATAGAATCACTTTTCGAGTTGAGTCTTCGTCGAGTCTAGTACACGATACTGAAGACGGGCTTACAATGAAGATCAAAATACGCGTATCTGTCAAAGGATACACATTCTAGTGGAATTAAATGATACAGTACTAAATTCGGCTTTCATTCACTTCAAGGTATTTTACTATACTCCTTGAAGTTCAAGATTATCAAGAAAGTAGGGTTTATCCATAGAATTTGTTTATGTAGAGAAGCGCAAATACTGGAATCAAAGAACCGTCAAACGCGGTTCCAATCGAGTAATAGGCCTTTTCACGAGATGTTCCAAATAAACTGATTCGGAAGGTTTTTGACAGTCTTGTATGGAAATGACGATCCCGTGTATGCACTAGTCCTCCACCGATAGAAACGGATGGGAACACGGACCTGTCTCATGAAAAGGCCTGCCTAATTTGCGGCAGAAAGCTGTTACACAAAAACAATTGGGTATGAGTTAGTGCAAAGCGACATGAAAGTGACGTCACCGGTTAGCTGGGTCTATTATGGCAACTCACAGGATGACACGCGCACTACAACATTGCTCGAATCACCTCGA
Organism: Aedes aegypti; assembly: GCF_002204515.2. Lineage (NCBI taxonomy): Eukaryota > Metazoa > Arthropoda > Insecta > Diptera > Culicidae > Aedes > Aedes aegypti. The sequence goes on from NC_035109.1 coordinate 247,326,736, forward strand.
ATGTGATAGAAGAGTACATGGTGACGTCATGAATAATTCCCCTTCTTTGTCCCTCTCTCATCACGCTCAATTGACTGTCCTGCTCTTTGAAATTTACTGCTGGAATTGTTTCGATTTTTTTATATGGAATTGACGTTCACTACTGGAATTGTTGACATATGTTTTATATGGAGTTTTGAGGTTATGTTAGACGTGCAACAATCTATAGTTATTGCCTGTGTTGATTATAAATAAATTCAAAATGCTCTCAGCGCTTCTCTATTATAATCATATTCTCTGGGTTTATCATTATAGTCAACGCTCATACTATCTAAACAATAAAATAGAAAATCATCCTTCAACATTGATTTTGCTATATACTTTGTTCATAATTGATGCTATATCATAACAAATTTAGGAAACACTTTGGCATGGTGTCGAAAACGAATCTTACCAAAATCGAACAGTAATTATGTTGTGAACAATTCGGTTAGCCGACATCTCGGTAGATTATGTTCCGAGATTTGATATTTAAAATTACCGAATTCTCAGCTCTTGGGTTCTTGGCGAAATGTTTCGCTGAGGTCGGAGATATAATATAAGTGTGTATGGATCTTCATTCACCTGTATATCGCGTAGATATAGTGCGTCTCATGTGAGGAGAACTGCTTTGCGTCTTACGAAGTCTTTTCACGCAACATAATCAATGTATTCATTAGAAGTTCGATTAATAGGCTAAATATAAAAATAAGATTGATCAATTTGAATCTAGAGTATGAACGATAATGAACCTTATAACTCTCGTTTTATTTTGTGCTTGCGTTTTCCACTGGTGGCGAAATATTTTAACATTTGACAAAACGTGCACTGATAGCCCAAATGATCAGAATCATAAAATATTCAGAAAATAAAATACTCACTGTTACATAATTCCAAATATAATTTTCCACAGCATGTCAGCACTTTGCTTACTAAATAACTTTGAAGAAGACGTCAAGTTTCAAAATAATCAGGAACTCGAGATTCTGCATTAGAAAAAAAATAATAAGAACCTCTAGCGTAGTCTGATGGAAGTACATCTAGCATCCCACTCCATTGTAAAATTGAATGCGAAAGAATTTTGAGTATATTTTACCCCTTACACGTTGGCTCGTGATATACAGAATAACTTGATCAAAGACGCCATCTTTCTAATCTAATTTTATTTTCAAAATTAAAAACATAAATTTGTTTGAAAATTCAATCTCCCAAATCTTCCTTATCATCTCTAAATTCTGTAAAATCTTCCTTATCATCTTTAAAATCTTTAAATCTTTGTTCTGTGAAGTTTTTAGCTTTTTCGGTGGTGGTCCAAAGATAATGTAGGTTTATATGGAAATAACTATGGAAAATTTTTGAGAAATGTTCCAGACACGTTAGTACTGTAATGTAAGTACAAATTTATCATGCCATAGTGGAAACTCATTCTTCAAACTCTAATGAAGGATGTTGCTGAAGAAACAAATCCCTTTTGAGCTAAATTGTTTGGGATTTTCTTTTTTATGTTTGCAGAGCTATAATCCCGTATGAAGCTAAATAAAAGCAAACAAACTCATGAATATCTCTTCTCCTATCCGTTGGAATGAATTTATCTCTTCACCTACTCAACACTTTTGTTGAAAACATCAACTTTCTAAGTAATCGGGATCCTGAGATATCTGTTAGCGTTAGCGTAATCGGGATCCTGAGATATCTGTGTTCAAAAAATGTCATACTCACTAGCGTCATCTGATGAAAGAATTCCGAATTAAATAAATCATCACATATTAGTCCTTGAACTATCGAACAACTTTGCCGAAAACACCATATTTCTAAAAAATCGGGATCCTGAGCTATTCGTGATTGAAAAATGGCATGCTCACTAGCGCCAACTGCTGGCAGAATTTCAAGTTAGATGGCCTATAATATGATAGTCCTTGACCTACTTAACAACTTTGTCGAAGACCGCATCTTTCTAGGTAATCAGGATCCTGAGATATTCGTGTTTAAAAAATTACATGCTCACTAGCGCCAAGTGGTGACAGAATTCCGAAACAAGCAGCCTATCACATGTTAGTCCTTGATATACTGAACAACTTTGCCGAAGACACCATCTTACTAAAAAATCTAGATCCTGAGATATTTGTGTTCGAGATGTTGCATTGCGAAATGTCCACTTCATCGGTTCCCCCGGGACACATTCCGATGGCCACTGAAGGGTGAGGATGTTTTCAAAGTTTCAATTGTTCACTGTCCGATTGGTACCGCTAAACTGAAGAAATTTGCCGAAGACATCAATATTCTATCTCGCCTAGTTTTAGATTGATAATCAAAATTGCTCCGCGTGTACTCAGTACACCATGCGACCGCTCGTGTGACGGGCCCGGTAAAAAAAAAGTTACACGAGCGGTCGCACTGGTGTACTGAGTACAGGCGTAAAAACTTAGGTTAGAAACACGAAGTTTTCGAATACTTTTCGTTGATTTTTTTGAAAACTTTCTTCCCTACAAGCAAGTAGAAGAGTAGATGTTACAATAGGACTAACACCCCAACAATTTGAAGGGGTTTTCAACGTGTTTTTAGAGTTTTCGCAAAGTGCGTGTACTCAGTACACTAGGGCGACCGACGGTGGGTTAAAATTCTTTTTTTTTTAAAGGCACTCTGTGCTCGTGGCCACTACTGTGTCGGAATCAGTTGATCTGTAGCTTCTTTGCCGATACAGATCTATTTTCAACTTATCTATATTTATTTAGACCTCTTAGAGTAACAACTGGAGAATTCGGTTGAACAATTAGTGAAAAATTATATCTGGAGGAACTCCTAATATTGTTTTTGGAAAAAAATAGGGTAATCCATGAGGAAATTCCTGGAGGCAGTATCGTTGGTGTGCTCAAGGATTTCATGAAAAAATCAGGAAAAATTCCTCAAAGCATCCTTTGAAAATTTTTGGAAGAATTGGTGGAGGAATCACTCGCAGAATTTCTATGGAGATCCCTGTATTACCGTGGTGAATCAAAATCCGGACGGTTCCAATATCCGGACACTCTGAGTATATTCATTAAAACAATGTGAAATTTAATGTTAAAGTGCCCGTATCCTCATATATTTGGTAATTCAAAGAACATACAACATTTTAACATCATTTTTGATCTAGTTATCATTGCCACATAATTGATAAAACACAAAAACAAATACCTTGCTTTAGTGAGCCGTCATATTTTTGCCACGAAAGTTCTTACACATTTGTAAATTCTGCCCTTGGTAGAATTGAAACTAACAATTTCATTTATTTTTTGGACTAAATCGATCTGTAAATGAATGGCACTATAAATAACTAGCTTCTTTACTTCATGGCAAAATATTAGTTTACACAACAGGTTGCAGAATGATGATTTTTACAGCACGAGTCATACATTTATACGAGTTCTGCAACGAGTTGCGTACAATATATTTTGCAGTAATGGTTAATTACTCAAAACAAATCAGTTACGTTAAGAAAAAGCGTTGCGTAATAGTTATTACGCAACTGATTCCAGATGACGTGATGAAAAACAGTTACACTAATGCTACTATATAGCATTATCTACCAAGGGTAAACCCACCCTATAATGAAATTACCTTTACCTATTCACCTATTCATGATATCAAAATAGATTTGAATACTATAACGGATTGATTCGACTTATTTTGTACTTTGAAACTTGTCAATAAAACGATTGCATCCACCATGTAGAGCAGATTTGATGCAAATTGTATAATTAACAATATCTGGTTGTCTCGCTATTCAGAAAAATCCTGTCGAGGGTCGTGAGTTCAAATTCCATCGGTTAAGAAACTTTTAATAATAGCTTAAGAACAAACATACGCAATCTCTTCTTTGAAATAAAGACTCCATATCTACACACGTAACCAGTTACCTTATTGACGGTTTTTCACATTAACCGGCTCAATGTCTTATATGTCCTATCATGTTACAAAATGAACGATTCACGCTATGTCTGAACCAGCCGATTATAAAAATCGAATGTACATCGTATCTTTTCTCACTAGAGTTTAGTATTTGGTTTATATTTTCATAATCTAATGTTTTAAAATATTCCATCGGTGAAATTTTGATTTATTCCACTTTTTAGCCATTTTTCATACTAAATCCCATGAAAATCACGTTTTCGACGCATTTTAGCCCATACAAAATGTATGGGAAAAATTTCACCGATAGAATATTTTAAAACCTTCTGATTATGAAAATATAGACCAAATACTGATCTCTAACGAGAAAAATTCCGATGTACATTCGATTTTTATAATCGTCTAGTTCAGACATAGCGTGCGATTGTTTGCGATTATACCAAATTTTTTTTTGAACGAAGGCCTTAACAGGCGTAACTAGAGATCTTTCTAAGTAAAATGAATAATTGACAAACTCAAACAAATATATTCAATCATGGTTCTATGGTTATCCAAGATATTCGTTGAGTACAAAACATCGGATCACCATACAAATATATATAATATCCATGAACTCCACAAATGTTTGCCTTCACGGCTACTGATTTTTTTTTTTTTAACACGTTTATTGGAACTACACGATTACATATACAGATTTTCTACACAAAAGCACAGTTAATAGTAAAATCTAATGCCTCTACTGAAAGTTGGTCATTGGCATCTAAAACATAATTTACATAGCTAATAAACATTTTTAGAGCCTGGTATCGGCATCTTCTGCTCATGTCCTTTAATTCGGGAAACCTCAGGCTGGTGAAAGTCATCCTCCTTCCTACGGTTGTCTCCAACTTAGATTGAAGATGATTCCATAGATCTCTGCTTCTCAGGCAGATGGAAAATTTATGCTCTAAATCTTCCTCTGTATTGGGGCATAGCTGACAGTATGGGCTTGCTACTCTGTTTTGTCGATGGAGAAGCTTGGCATGGGGAAGCTTTCCATTGACTAGGAGATAGTACATTGATTGCTCCAACGATGTTAATCCTTTGACTCTGATGTTGCACCAAACTCTCCTCCACGCAATGTTGGTATTTTCTTGCATGATTTTTGGTTCATTTAGTTTCTCGCGGAAATAATTGTGGAGTGCTGCAGCAGCCGGGGTTTCCCTTATTCTTCCTGGGATGTATGGCAGAACTTTGGAGAGGCTCTTCAAACACGGATATAAGGCAGGAATACCAGCCAGGTTTGGTGGGTTCTCCAGATGGTGCGAGAAAGAACTCGCAAATGGTGTTTCTCTCATTTCTTTTAGGAATCTCGTTACCAACAGGGATTTGCATTTATGCATTGGTAAGTGCAGATTTAAACCACCCATATTTTTCTGCAAAGTGAGCTGTTCTATTGGAACTCTTGTTGGAAAACGTTCCCATATAAAACTCCCAATGTACGACGTAATTCGTGATACAGCGTGATTCGGTATGCTGATTATTGAAGCTAGGAACCAGAGCCTCGACGTTATGAAAGTATTTAACACGATTATTTTCTGGTGCAGTGTGAGGTTTCTTGCCTTGTACATCCACATCAACCGGGATGTTTTTCTGATAACATCAGTCCAATTGTAATCGATTATCTGCTTTTGGGAATTGAAAAATGTCACTCCCAAAATTTTAATTGATTCTTGCACCCTCGGCCAGTTTATGTCGTCTTCATCCCGACGCGGTCCTAGGTTCACTGCAGAGGTTTTGTTAAGGTTCAATAACGACCCCGAGCAGCGCCCGAAGTCCAAAAACGTTTGTTGTATGATTTCCAGCTTGCGTTCGTCTATTATAATGATGGAGATATCGTCTGCGTATGCAACCACGAGTTCCAAGGGATCATTGCAGATGGATCGTAATTTTTCAAGGAGGGGGTGTAGGTAAAGGACAAACAAATGCATGCTTAAAGGATCGCCCTGTCTAACAGAACGTTGGATAGGGATGCTTGGAGTGAGATTTCCGTTGATTAGCAAACGAGATTTTGAGGAGGACATAATCACAGTTGTACAAAATTTTCGTTCAGATGGATATTCCGCATCACGACCTTGAGAAAATCATGATTTACACGATCGAAAGCATGATCGAAATCGAAAGATATTAGTTTCCCACGCTTTTTCTTGCAGTTCAATTCGGCAATTCGATCTTTGATAGCATGCACAGCTTCAAAGATAGTTTTATCTGAGTTCGAGCATTTTTGGCTTGCGTTCAGTAGGTTGTTCTCAGCCATAACATTTTCCAAACGGTCTTTGAGGATTCTTGACAAAAGCTTATAATCATAATTAAGCAGACTGATCGGTCTGTATGCTTTAATTGTCTGGTCATTTGATTTATTTTTGCATAGTACAATAACCCCTTCAACAAATGCTTCGGGTATATTTCCTTGCAGAGCTTCATTAACTATCATATTGAGCTGGGGATGAATAATTTCGAACGCTTTTTGATAAAATTCTTTTGGAATTCCATCACTGCCTGGTGACTTTCGAGAGGCACTTGATTTTATTGCGAAATATAGTTCTGTCGTTGTGATCTCATTCATCATAGCGTTGTTGCTGTTTGAATCAGGTGGAACAATACGATTCATAGGAAAACCATCGAAATTGTTCAATTGCTCTTCACTGTATAGATTTCGGAAGAAGTCATGAACATGCCTTTCTATCTCTGATCCTACAGTGATGCAACGATCTTGGTGACGAATTGAGTTAATGGTTGTTTTTCTTCGATAGCGATCACCTATTTGGAAGGATGATACTTTTTCTCCACACACATACCTATCGTTTAAACGTTCGTATGCTTTCGAAAAGTTGCTTTGAACTTTCAACATTTTAGCTTTTACTTTATTAACTTCGGCAATGCCGTTGGGGTTTTGGTACAAGTGATCATACGCATTTCTTAATTGACGGTACAACAGTTCGTTAGTAGCATGAAATTCACGAAACGATTCATTGGTTTTCCACTTAAAAAAGCTTCTAATCTTCGGTTTTGCATACTCAATCCACCAAGACATCCAGCTATTGGAATTTCGTTTTTCCCGAAGCCAACGAGACCACTTTTGCTCAAACTCTTCAAGATTTTCTTCATTTAAAACATGTGCACGCATAGACCAATACCCGCGACCAAATGGTTTGCCCAAATGTGGTAGACCACATCGAATTTTGTAAGCCTTGTGGTCTGTGAAAGACGTAGCAAAGAGCTCTGAAAAGTGGAGATGCGGAACAAGCGACCTAGAGACGTAAATACGATCAATGCGAGAAGCAGAATTGGAGCGAATGAAACTATAATCAATGACATTTCTGTTTAAACAATCCCAAGTATCATTGAGTTGCATGTTCTCTATCAATTGTTTAAGAGCAGGACTATGATTATTTGTCCCAGTGGCATCCTTGTTGGAAATAACACAATTAAAGTCTCCGCCAAGGATGATATGCTCGGAAGCAGCCTGTAGGTAGAATGGCAATTGTTCTTTGAATAAATTTTCACGAGCGGAGTAATTTTGCGTACCAGAATGGGCATATACATTGCAAATAGTTAACGAATCGCCAATTTTGACTGTTAGAATTCTACTGTTTAAACTTCTTTGTACGTTTGAAAACGGGATGTGTGACTTGAGAGCTATGGCTGTTCCTCGCTTGGACTCATCTACATTGAATATAATATTGTATCCAGGAATGCAAAGCCTAACACATTCAACTTCTTGGAGGAGGATGATGTCGAATTCCAATAAACGCACAAATGAACGAAGAGCTGCTATTTTATTATCACTGGAAACAGTATTGGTATTGATAGACCCAATATTGTAGCTAAGGATATCTGATCTGTACATCACATATAGTCACATGTAGTTATGGGGTTTAAGCCGTAGTACTCGCGGCCGACTCGAGATTAATTTAAGGATCGGAGCAGGTTTTAAGTTTAGTGTTGTGAGTTAGTATTACGGATTGGTTTTGGAAATTTTGTTAATGTTATTAAGAAATTCGACCGTCTATTGAGTGCCAGTTTTAAGTTTCTTCGGACGCCCTCTTGGCCGTTTCACTTTTAGGAACGGACCGCCTTCAGTGGACGACTCGTTGCTTTCAGTCTCGGAAATCTCCATGGACAAGGGATTGGAAGGGTAACTGGTTAGAGGAATTTTGAATGCACTCACGTGACTGGGTCCAGCGATATTGTTTTTCAGTTGGTCTGGATCGGTCTGCTGGGTGGAACGATCATACACTGGCGCAGGTATCGAATCAGCAGTCGTCGCAGCAGAGGGTGAAACAACGGTGGCATCAACGGGGGCAGCAGAGGGGGCAGCAGTGGAGACAACAACAGCATTGGAAACGATAGTGGTAGCACCACCAGCAGCAGCAGCAGCAGCAGCAGCAGCAGTAGCAACAACAGCAGTAACATCGTCCGTAGCATCCGAGGTGTTTGTTTGAGTTTTGCCTATTTCCATCCTTTCGTCATCAGCAGGAGCAGGGGAAGGCGAGTCGCCAGACGCTCCCCTTTCTTCGACAGCGGCGGTTGATGTAGTGGATCGAGCATTCGCATTGAGTTCATTTAAGTTTGTACCCACAAACTCAGGCATGAGTGAGGCCACAACTTTGCTCCGGTCCAGAACGCTGGCGTAGCTTGTATTTTTCTGTACTGCCTTCAGTCTGTTGTTGAGGTCGGTCTTTTGTCCCAACAGCTTTTTATTTTCAACGCACGTAAATCCCGGGTGGGCTGGGTTGGTACAATGCCTACAATATTGCGGCTGGTTTCTGTAGGAGATTAGGCTCTCCTCACCCATAATTGTCACGAATGACTTGATGTGGCGATGCAAAATCATTTTAGCCACCCGCACTCCTGATGATACGCCTTTGAACGCAAAGTTGTCTCCCCAAACAAGCTCCTTAATCGAGATAATCTCGCCGTACTGCTTGAGAAAAGCAGCGATGTCTTCGTTCCGAACGTTTTCGGATAGATCGTGGATCTTGACTTCGACGCCTCCATCGTCCATCATCAAGCGAACTTTGATCTTCGTTTTGTTCACCTCCAACTCGTGACGACCGTTGTGATGATCAACAGCATCCTGGGCAGTCTTCAGATCACGGCATTTCACGTGCGCGCAATTTTGCGCGTGGTTCATTTGCAAACGCAGCACTTGATCAATACTTAGTCCAATGGTCTCATGAACGAAAGAATGGATTTCCTCAAAGGAAGGTCGCTTCGGGAAGTTGGATAAGTCCATCTTGAACGTGTTCTCACGGGCACGTACGGCTGCCATGGTTGCTATTTTTAATAGCACGGGTTTGGATGGTCGTCAGGCAGAAAACTGACGCGATTGAAATTCTGCACAACAAGGTGCGAGAATAAACGAATGAAACTCGAAACAAAGCGATACGGAGCGGTTTGAAAATACGTCTGGTCGCAGCGATAGCTTGAACCTAACTGTGATAAAAAATCACTGATCATGATATATCAAATGTTGAATTGGGGGAACATAATGTGCACTTCCATGATTCACTTTGGCATGGGGGTTTTCTCGGCCACATTGTCTGAAACTTTGCCATAAAAAGCACTTCAATGCGACGCATATTATGGCCAAATATGAGGTCAGAAGCGTTCCAGAAACCCCACTGCCGAAGTGAGTCAAAAGTACCAAGAATAGGATTCAACTGCCTAATTGTCTTTGTCTATGTAGAATCTTACTACATAAGCCTGTAATGAAATTACAGATTACTTGCCAAGCTTATAGATTTAATGACCTGTACTACAAGTAGTTTATGGATAATCCTAAAAAGTGGTTGAACGCAAATCGTGCTATAACCAAATTAAAGGAGCCTTATCTGGCCCTATCTGGCCAGATGTAACTTGTACGAATTAATTTTCATGAGTGTATCACATTACAAATCTGTTAATTATAGTTATAGATCTGAAGGCCTAGTTTCCACGAAGTTTATGGCTGTTCTAAAACATGAAAGCGAATTTGCATATAACTGACATAGCTTTACACAAGTTTTGGCAGAGTAGCAGTGTTCTAGTCTGTTAAGTGTATATTAAACACTGAATTTTGAGGGCGAGAATTACCCATTTACGTAATAAATATTTAGTTTAATTATTTATGTAAAGTTTTTTTACATACCCCGACTCATTACATAGAAGAGGTTTTAATATATTTGGCAAAAAAATCTCTTAGGTAATAAATGCGGAAATACTCATAAGAACATTAAGCTGAGAAGCAGGCTCCGTGCCAATCGGGAAGTAACGCCATAAAGAATATTTCTTATGATGAAGTTTAAATCTATTTGTGTTACCATCGATAAGCTAATTATAACTGCGTTGTCTCTATAGTTATAGTTATAGATAACTTCATTATACAAACCTCTGCGGGTTCTATGGCATCGTCCATAACCGTGAACTTCAATCGATTTTGCGCAAGGTCTATGCAAACAAAAGCACTGCAAGTCGTCGGCGTTACGACACTCTTCCCTTCCCATCATGTTTGCTATCTTATCAGTTGCCTAGTGATCACCCGTCTGTGTTGAACGCCTTTAAAGTACCTCATCGATTCCAAGTACCGTAATTCAGTGTCGCTATCGCTCTTCCACTAATCACACTCCATCAATTACTCGGGGATTAACATTTACATTAGTGGTTCGGTGCCGTCATCTCTTCTCTTGCTGCGCATATGTGAATATTTGAAGCGCGTACTCGAAAAATGTTGGACAACTACTCGAGAATCGAACCAACCCGGAATCGATACAGTAGTGATTCGCTCAGGTGAGAATACGTAACAAACTTAGCACCCAATGACGATGGCAGCTTGATTGAACAACTCTTTGAAGAGCGTGGTGCTGCAACGCAGCAGCCGAGCAAACCGTGTACATAGCGTGTACTTGTTTGATTTTGTCCATGAATTAATGGATGATTCTTTTCGTCAGTTGAAGATTTGGGTGAAAGATCGATCGATGGATGAAGAAATCATACAGTGATTCGAGTTTATATTTTCAATATGATTATGATCAATTCAACATTTATAGTCAACATTTAAGCAATGTATTGAAACCCTTTTGTGCAAAAATTAATCAAGAATACATAAAGCACAATTCGACATAAATGTAATAATTATAGATAAGTTTAACATTGAAACAAACTCGTTATTGCACTCTTTACCACTATTCTTCTATTGAAACGTACTATGTGTAAAAGTGCTTCTGTTCAAATTGGTATCCAATTTGAAATAAATTGCTACCCATCATCAATCTTCAATTGTCCAATTGTTCCTTTCTACTGCATTTTGCGGTTTGAGGGAACAAGGTGAAGGTATACATCGCATACACTTCATCTTCTAAATCCATTGCATCCACTAACGAGCCAAACAAACTACTTCACCATTCACACTTTCAAAATTAGCTGCAAAATCAACAGACTGATTTATGTTATGCTTTTTTACCCGACCTACGATAACTACCCGGAACCATAAGCCATGGCACTCATCTCAGTCAAGAAACGGCGTTCAACTTATAAATTGATTACCCATTTCGTAATCTGCCAACAGACCAAAGGCTACTGGGTCGGCTCGCTGGTCCAACTCCAAAAGAGCCACTTTGCAATCCAAAACGGTTTTCCAACTGAGTGAGCAACTCACAGAAAGAAATTTTGATTGTAATTTGAGCGAGTTGGAAGATGAATACAGTAACGTCGTCCATATGACGCTACCGCCGACTTTCCTCCCACTGCAGTTCAATAGCAGGTTTTAAAAGGAATGAAGCTGATTTTTGGGCTCCACCCCAAATGCCACTATCTCATATGAGCCATAACCCAGAATAGTTCAGAAGATAAGGACAACAATGATAATGTGGGCGAAAAATGTCAACGCTATTGTAACATTGAACCGATTCTGAAATGTAAGCCAATGGTAAAACTTTTGGTAAAATTTTCATCAGTTTTCATTTTTTCATCGCTCTATCAGTAGCTTCATTTTTAACATAAAAAAATATTCAAATCGCGACCACTTTTTTGTTTCTGGATATGTTTGCACTACCTTTTAAGGCCCAAGTCAGTGGCGCGTCTGAAATGCGCGCGGGCTACTTTGATCGCAATTTTAACAAATTTGAGTACTTTTTTCAAAATTCTAAACTCACTTGTCTCTTCGAAATTAAAAGGAGATTATTTCTTGTGAAGAAACCATGTTCATAAAGTTATTAGATTTAGCTGGAATGTCTTTTGAGTGGTAAATGAAATGCCGAAAATATAAGACATTGCTTGCTATTTCATCTGATAGAAGCTGTTTGGGGGCATATTTTGAAAATTGGAAAACATCCATCGATAGATATTTCCTCAAAGATTATTCCTGTAAAAAAATATTTCCAATAAAATTAGGCAGGAATACGGGAATGTCTTTTAAACGCAATTTAAAAATCATCATTTTTCTCATAAAATTAGCCATCAAATTGCCAACGATAGCCATGCAACGATCGATGAATCAGGCATAGTTCATCCAAGTGGGCAAAATGAATTCTAGGAGTAATCCACGTTGCAGCTAATGGGAAACTTTCTGGTGGTTGATGAGTTTTGATGATAGAGATATTTTGTTTCTTGGATAAGTACAATTTCATGGTGAAAGTTCATAATGATACTTATTTCACTACTGGACTATCGCAAAAGTTTTTACAAGTGCGGGAACGCTAATGAAAGTGCGCGATGGCATCAAATCGAGTCAGTTACTTCAGCGGGATTATTCATCGCAGTCCAAAGAATAAATGATCTGAAGACACGACTATGATTCGAAGCAATCTCGCACTTTTATTCCCAGTTCAGCAGTGAAAGAAATATACAACAACTTGATAAAACTTTTGCGCGAGTTAGAATTAGTTGACGCTTCCACACTAATTATGATTTGCATGAGGGAACAGATGTCAACAAAATATAAAATTATGTTTGCTAAAACCTGATAAGGAAGTGTTGTTATGTTCCATGGTTATTTGAAAATGATGAGTAAACTACCTATCTAACTGATGCTTTTCTGAAATACATTTGACTGCTCCAATTGCAATATTGAAATTATATGAAAATTCGCATGCCCACCCTAGCCGTTGAAGAAATGAACCGTTACTCTTTGAACGTGGCAAAGGATGGTATTACCATGGATGGTGGGTGCGCTCGTAAGACATGCAGTTGTTTGCCCCAAGATTATTTGGTTTTCTAATATGAAAGCATACATTTTTTTATATACCAATGAATTGCTGAGAAAATTTGCAATCTATTGGTGCTAATTATAAGGCTGAAAAATAAAATTCATAGCATACTTTTTCAATTTCCATTTCATGCGCAAATGATTTCCGCTGCAACAGCAGCGGGCCGTGGGAAGAAGGAATACGAAAAACCGACCAACAAGCGATAAATGAAATGTGTTCATCTAACTGTGAGTCATTTTGCTAATGATGTAGGATGGGTGATCTGTTGATATTGATATTGGTATCACGTGTTGATTACTTCGAGCCTCGAATTCTTGGATCAATTTTAATTTTATCTGCAAATTGTTCTGAACAAATCTTCTTAATTTTGTTGAATAAAATATATTGGGGGATTAGAGTTTTCTAAATTAGTAAATAATACGTCATAAGTCATTTTTAATTTCAGAGCGGTCGGTTCTCAGCTTGCTCCTGGCGATCAACATGCTCGTGCTGTATGTATCAAGCGAGCGTGCTTGTGCGGAATGTACTAAGTATACGATGCAACTGATCTTGAATTAAATATTTCATATTACAATTGGCATTGGAAATTCCAAGTAAATATTTGTATCTCATGGCTTTCTAAGTGGGATGCCCGAAATTCATTGAAAATATTCTAATTGTTTGTGGCTGAGAACTTTGGACAGACAATTTGAATGTGATTATTGGGAATTTGTTGAATATTTTCCAATTACTGGTAGACACTGAAAAAGGCTGCAATATGAAAAGATGATTGCTTAAAAAGTCTTTGATAAAGTGTACAATATTTTGAAATACATCGAGTTGAAAAAAAACAAAGCTATGACAAGAACACTATTTGTATGACATGTAGGTTTATTAAAATAAATCCTAATAATATTTGAGATTTTTATGGAATAATTTGAATATTTCCGAATACCTGATGACAAATGAGCATTCCAGACAAATATTTGAATGAGATGAGGAGCTTTACCAACATTTTGAGTAATACATTACATTCAAATGAAATAAGGGTTTCTAAAAAAAAAACGGTTCAATATATAAACGAAATGAGTATTTTCTAGTACACTCTCGAATATATGAATGCTCTCTCGAAACATTCGCATTTTTTCAGCAACTTAGAAATACTTGTGTTTTGTGGAATTCTTTAAATTATTCTGAATATTTGATGGCGATTGAGAATTTCTGACTTATATTTGAATGAGATTAGAATATTCGAAAATTTCTGAAAAAATAGAGTATCTCGTCAGTGATATTTGCATAAAAGGAATGTTTTAGAAGAAATTCTGAAGTATGCATGATTGAGATAAGTATTTTTTTAATGCAATTTTAAATAAGACGTCTCAATATTATATGAATATAATTATATAAATTATTTAAACAATATATGCTCCTTTTTTATGAATTACCGCTGAATGTTTGACTGAGATGAGAATATTTTGAATGACTCCGGAATAATTCAGTTATTTATGAAAATTTTGAATATTTCTGAATATTCGATGTTATTTGAGAACTTCTGGCAAATATTTTAATGCGATGAGGATTTTGAAAAAAATAAGTATAACAAAATATTTAAATGAAATGAGTTTCTCGTGAATAATATTCATATATGGTTTCTGAATGAAATTTTGATAAATGTATGAATAAGATGAGTATTTTTATTTCACTTCAATATTTAAAATATCATGGAGTTTTTTGGAAAAAATCCGAATTATCGATGGCAATATAAAATTTCTGACAAATATTTTAATGAGATGAGGATTTTTACGAAAATTCTGAGAAATATAAGAATGCGATAAGTATCTCGTAAACAACATTCGAATAAGACTGAATTTCTAAAATAAATACGGTATCTTGCATGAATGATACGAGTGTTTTCTAAATAACTCTCGACTATTTGAATGATCTCTGGAATCTTCCGCATATTTTCGAATATCTGCGAATTTCAAAGATTCTGACAACTTTTTCAATAAGATAAGAATATAAGAAAATTTCTGAATTATAGGAGATAAACATCTCGAAAGTAATATTTGCATATAAAGAAGTGTTTCAAAAGAAATTCTGACGAGAATGGGATAGATATTTTCTCAATATGATTTCAAATGATATGAGTGTCAGAAAATTTCTTAATAATATATGAATAAGATGAGTATCTCATGAATGACAATTGAGTTATATGCTTTTTACAGGAATTCCGCTAAATGTATGACTAAGATGAGTAATTTTTTAATTACTCCGGAATACTCGAATAATTTATGAAATACTTTGAACAGTCACGAATTATCGATGCCATCATGCCAATCGAGAATTTCTGACAAATATTTTAATGAGAAGAGTGTTGTGGAATTCTTCAAATTACTCTGAATACTTGATGGTGATTGAGAATTTCTGGCATATATTTGAATAGAATATTAGACAATTTCTGAAAAAAAAATTGGAGTATCTCGTCAGCGATATTTGCATAAAAGGAGTGTTTTAAAAGAAATTTTTGAAGAAAGCATGAATGAGATAAGTAGAGTATTTTTATAAATCAATTCTAAATAAGACGAGGATACTAGAAAATATCCATATAATATATGAATAACATGAACATCTTGTGAATGATATTCTAACAATATAAGTGTTAAATAACTTCCGCTGAATGTGTAACTGAAATGAGAATCTTTAAATTGACTCCGCAATATTTTAATAATTTATGAAAACTTTGAATATTTCCGAATACTCCATGCCTATTTAGTACTTCTGTTAAATATTTTAATAAGATGAGGATTCCAGATAATTTCAGAAAAAAATATATGAGTGAAGGGGCCTAGATAGCCGTAGCGGTAAACGCGCAGCTATTCAGCAAGACCAAGCTGAGGGTCGTGAGTTCGAATCCCACCGGTCGAGGATCTTTTCGGGTCGGAAATTTTCTCGACTTCCCAGGAGTTCAAGTATCTTCGTACCTGCCACACGATATACGCATGCAAAAATGGTCATTGACATAGTAAGCTCTCAGTTAATAACTGTGGAAGTGCTCATTAGAACACTAAGCTGAGAAGCAGGCACTGTCCCAGTGGGGACGTTACGCCAGAAAGAAGAAGAATATGAGTGAAATTTCTCGTGAATGTTATTTATATACGATAAGGGTTTCCTGATGAAATTCTGATGAATGTATGAATGAGATGAGTATTTTTAATTGACTGTAATATTTGAAATATAATAAAATTTGTTAAAAAATCCGGTCTTGATAGCAATTGAGAATTTCTTACAAGCATTTGAATAAGATGAGGATTCCAATATCTGAATAACATATAAATGAAATGCGTGTCTTGTTATTTGAATTACATAATGGATTCCTAAAGAAATCCTGAAAAATACATGAATGAGATGACAATTTTATCAATGACTCTGGAATACTTCAGTGTTTTATGAAATTCTTTCAAGTGTTCCGAATACTTGATGCCAATTGAGAAATTCTGATATATGTTTGAATGATATTAGGATATTATAAAACTTCTATTTTATGCATAAAAAAAGTGTTTGACAAGAAGTTTAGAAGAATGCATGCATGAGATAAGTATTTTTTGTTTCATTTAATTTAAAAAAAAAATCTATAAAATGTATTGATACTATAATAAAATAAATATCTCGTGAATGATATTCAAACAATATAAGTACTTTTTTTTAGAATTTCCGCTAAATATGACTGGGACGAGAATCTTTTCAATGACTCCGGAATATTTCAGTAATTTATGAAAACTTTGAATATTTCTAAATTTTTGATGCCAATTGAGAACTTCTGGCAAATATTTTAATGAGATGAGGATTCTAGAAAATTTTAGAATACAAGATATATAAATGAGATCGTGAATGATACTTATATACGATAAGGGTTTCTGAATGAAATTTTAAATTGACTTAAATATTTAAAATGTTCTGGAATTCTTTAAAAAAATTTGAATTCCTGATGGCAATTGAAAATTTCTGACAAATATTTGATTGAGAAATGTAAGAATAAGATGAGTATTTCGTAAATTGCATTTGAATAAGATAGAATTTCTGAATTAAATACGAAAGAAAATATTCAAAATAACTCTTGAATATTTCAATGCTCTCTGGAATCTTTCGCATATTTTTGAATACCTGGGCAGTTTTTGAAAATTTTCTGAATAAGACTATGACATTAGATTATTTCTAATAAGCATTATTAAGTAATATTTGCACACGGGAAGTGTTATTAAAGAAATTCTGAAGAATGTATGAATTCGATAAATATTTTTTTAGTTTAAATTAAATTGAACCGAGGATACTAGAAAGTCTCTGTTCAATATATGTATATGATAAAAATCTCGTAAATGAAATTTGAACAATATAAGTGGTTTTTTAAAGAATTTCCGCTAAAATATATGACTGGGATGAGAATCTTTAAAATGACTCCGGAATTTATGAGTAATTTATTAAATGCTTTGAATATTTCCGAATACTCGATGCTAACTGAGGGCTTCTGACAAATATTTAATAAGATGAGGATTCAAGAAAATTTTAGAAAGAAAAAACAATAAATGAGTTGAGTATCTCGTGAATGATATTCATATGCGACAGGTGTATCTGGTTGAAATACTAATGAATGTATGAATGATTTAAGTATTTTTAAATTACTTTAATATAAGAAATATTATGGAATTCTTTGAAAAATCCGAATTATAGTTAGCAGTGGAAAATTTCTGACAACTATTTGAATGAGATAAGGATTCCAAAATATTTCTAATATATAAAAAATGAGACAGAGACGAGCCTACCAACGACTGAAAGTCTCTTTAATAAAGATAGATAATGAAAGTCGAAATGAGGTTTCCACCTTATAAATTATATTTGAATTATATAATGATTTCTCATAGAAATTCTGAAAATTGTATGAATAATGAGTGTTTTTCATTGACTTTGGAATACTTTAGTGTTTAATGCAATTCATTGAATTATTCTTTTTATTTGATGGCAATTGATAAATTCATGTTTTGAATAAGATTAGGATTTTAGAAAATATCTGAAAAAAATGGAGATAAGTGTGAGTGATATTTGCATAAAATTAGTGTTTTAAAACAAATTCTGCAGAATGCATGAATAGGACAACTTTTACCTTAATTCAATTTCAAATAATACGGGGATACTACAAAACATTTTAATAATATATTAATAAGATGAGTAAATGACATTTAAATAACATAAATACTTTTTTTAAAGTAATACCGCTGAACGTATAACTGAGATTAGTAATGATTCCGCAATATTTAAGTAAATTATTAATTACTGTCAATATTTCCAAATATGCCTGACGCCAATTGAGAACTTCTGAAAAATATTTGAATAAGATGAGGATGAAAGAAAATTTGAGAAAATTATTATTGAGATAAGTATCTTGTGAATGTTATTTGAGGGGTTTCTAAAAGAGAATATGACAAATGTATGGATGCGATTATTTTTTAAGACTATGTAATGCTTAAAATGTTATGGAACTTTTTGAAAAATCTAAATTCTCGATGACAATTGCGAATTTATGACAAATATTTGAATGTTGAGGATTCCAAATAATATTTCAATGAAATGTGTATTTTGTTAATGATATTTGAGTGATATAATTGTTTCTAAACGAAATTCTAAAGAATGTATGAATGAGATGCAATATGTTTCAACGACTCCGAAATACTTGAGTATTTCATGGATTTTTTTTCAAATTTCGTACAATTTTTAGCAATTGAGACATTAGAACATATATTTGTATGAATAAGTATTGTCTTAATTCAATGTTATATAAGACGAGAACACTAGAAATAAATTTTCGATATATGTTTGATTTCTCAATAGCTTAAAGTTTTAGGAATTTTTAAAAGTACTCCATAAAACACTCAAATATTCCGGAATCTTTGAAAAATTATTCATCTCATGCATACATTTTTCAGAATTTATTTAAGATACCGAAGACCTTAAGATACCATTATATGTTGGATATACAGTATTGGGAATAAAAAAGTAAACAAATGCCAATTTTCAAAATGGTCATGTTTGGAGGTATATAGCTCTATAACGTGAATTTAGCAGCTAGTAACGTGAATTTAGCATTTTCATTGGATTTTGAAATTAGTAAACACATGCTCAAATGTAGACGGATTAAAATTGGAAATAAAAAAGTAAACAACAACAAGGTCTTATAACTTAGGAATGAAAACAAATATGATTTTTTTTTACCAAATTAGGTTTGTAATCCGGCACAGTCCTTACACAAAAAAAAAACTATAGGATGATTTTGTAATATATATCTGTTTTTAGTTAATTAACATTGATGTTGTTTACTTTCTTATTTCCATTTTAAAACCATCTGGAACATTAAGACATGTGTATAAAAATGTTAAAATCCAACAAAAGCAGTAAATTCACTTTATGTTTAGTTCACCACCGCAAATTCATGCCATTCGGATAATTGCACACCGAACTACCGACCTTCATAACAATTGACGTCTTATTTAAAATTGAATTAAAAAAAATACTTATCTCATTTATCTATTCTTCAGAATTTATTTTAAAACATTTCATTTATTTAAATATCAGTTATGCTCAATTGCGATCAAGTATTCAGAATCATTTAAAGAATTCCACAAAACATTCAAGTATTTCGAAGTTACTGCAAATATACTCAGTGCATTTATATATTTCTCAGAATTTCTCCAAGAAAACTTTATATACTTTTAATATCATTTACAGTTTCCCATCATATTTATATTTTTTTCAGAAATATCTTGGAATCCTCATCTCATTAAAATATTTGTCAGAAATTCTCGATTGCCATCATGCCATCGATAATTGGAAACTATTTGAATTTAATTTATGAAATTTCGAGTATTCCGGAGTCATTCAAAAAATACACATCATGGTCATACATTTAGCGAATTTAGCGTTTATATTACTCAAATGTCATTCATGAGATACTCATCTTATTCATATATTATTAGAAAATTTTCTGACACTCATATCATTTGAAATTATTTTGAGAAAATATTTATCCCATTCTCGTCAGAATTTCTTTTGAAACACTTCTTTATATGCAAATATTACTTTCGAGATGTTTATCTGTTTATCATTATTCAGAAATTTTCTTATATCCTTATTGAAAAGTTGTCAGAATCTTTGAAATTCCCAGGTATTCGAAATTATGCGGAAGATTCCAGAGAGCATTTGAGAGTTATTTAGAAAACACTCGTATCATTCATGCATGATACCGTATTCATTTTAAAAATTCTGTCTAAGTCGAATGTTGTTTACGAGATGCTTATCGCATTCTTATATTTCTCAGAATTTCGTAAAAATCCTTTCTCGTCTTATATAACATTGAATTAAGACAATACTTATTCATACAAATATATGTTCTAATGTCTCATTTGCTAAAAATTATACGAAATTTGAAAAAAAAAAAATCCATGAAATACTCAAGTATTTCGGAGTCGTTGAAACATATTGCATCTCATTCATACATTCTTTAGAATTTCGTTTAGAAACAATTATATCACTCAAATGTCATTAATAAAATACACATTTCATTGAAATATTATTTGGAATCCTCAACTCATTCAAAATTTGTCATAAATTCGCAATTGCCATCGAGAATTTAGATTTTTCAAAAAGTTCCATAACATTTTAAGCATTGCATAGTCTTAAAAAAATAATCGCATCCATACATTTGTCATATTCTCTTTTAGAAACTCTTCAAATAACATTCACGAGATACTTATCTCAATAATAATTTTCTCAAAGTTTCTTTCATCCTCATCTCATTCAAATATTTTTCAGAAGTTCTCAATTGGCGTCAGGCATATTTGGAAATATTGACAGTAATTAATAATTTACTTAAATATTGCGGAATCATTACTAATCTCAGTTATACGTTCAGCGGTATTACTTTAAAAAAAAAGTATTTATGTTATTTAAATGTCATTCACTCATCTTATTAATATATTATTAAAATGTTTTGTAGTGTCCCCGTATTATTTGAAATTAAATTAAGGTAAAAGTTGTCATATTCATGCATTCTGCAGAATTTGTTTTAAATCACTTATTTTATGCAAATATCACTCACACTTATCTCCAAATTTTTCAGATATTTTCTAGAATCCTAATCTTATTCAAAACATGAATTTCTCAATTGCCATCAAGTATTTAGAATAATTCAATGAATTGCACTAAACACTCAAGTATTCCGAAGTCAATGAAAAAACACTAATAATTCATACAATTTTCAGAATTTCTATGAGAAATCATTATGTAATTTTTTGTTTTCTTTATTAACGAGATTTTTAGCCCTGGGCTAGTTCATCTCGGGACCAACGGCTTTACTTCCCTTCCGAAGGAAGTCGTCACTATAACTTTTATGTCATAAGTGACTATCTCGGGGATGGGATTCGATCCCAGGTCCTCGGCGTGAGAGGCGAGTGTTCTAACCGCTACACCAGGTCCGTCCCCTACAACATCATTATATAATTCAAATGAAATTTATAAGGTGGAAACCTCATTTCGACTTTCATTATCTATCTTTATTAAAGAGACTTTCAGTCGTTGGTAGGCTCATCTCTGTCTCATTTTTTTATATATTAGAAATATTTTGGAATCCTTATCTCATTCAAATAGTTGTCAGAAATTTTCAATTGCTATCGATAATTCCGATTTTTCAAAGAATTCCATAATGATTCTTATATTAAAGTAATTTAAAAATACTTGAATCATTCATACATTCATTAGTATTTCAACCAGATATACTAATAGTATATGAATATCATTCACGAGATGCTCAACTCATTTTTGTTTTCTTTCTAAAATTTTCTTGAATCCTCATCTTATTAAGTATTTGTCAGAAGCACTCAATTAGCATCGAGTATTCGGAAATATTCAAAGCATTTAATAAATTACTCAAAAATTCCGGAGTCATTTTAAAGATTCTCATCCAAGTCATATATTTTAGCGAAAATTCTTTAAAAACCACTTATATTGTTCAAATGTCATTAACGAGATTTTTATCATATACATATATTAAAAAGAGACTTTCTAGTATCCTCGGTTCAATTTAATTTAAACTAAAAAAATATTTATCTAATTCATACATTCTTCAGAATTTCTTTAAAAACACTTCCCGTATGCAAATATTACTTACGAAATGCTTATCTCCTATTTTTCAGAAATTATCTAATAGCTTAGTCTTATTCAGAAAATACAGTGGGATTCCGTTTTTGGCAACAAAGTTGAAATTTTCAGTTGCCAAAAACGGAACCGTGCCAAAATCGGAACCCATATTTCAAATTTTATTTTTCAACTATTAATTTTTAATTGAGCTTGATATATGTTTTATACCTGCCTTATGAAATCAACTGAAATTTACAGGATCCTGTTATGGAACCTCAAGAACCTTATAGGAATCTTCAGGTCATAAGAAATCTACAGAAAAAAAACGCTTGAGCTCTGAAGCATCTTGCCAAGCATCCGTAGGATCTCGCATAAAGTTCTCAGAATCTTGCTAAGGATTACAGAAGTTAACATCTTGGAATTCCGCTGCGATTTTGCCGAAAATTCTCAAGCCTCCGATGAAAAAAAAATAAAAGTTTATTATTATTAGGCTACCACTAGCACAGCTCAAATTCCTCTGGGAAGCTTTTCAAAATCCCCAAGCTTTCGCCGGAAATATTAAAAATACTACTAGAAATTCACATTATCCCGCTTAAAATTTACAGGAAGCCCTAGAGTTAATTTGGAATGATCAGATTTTGGACATAATCCTCCATAACCAGTTAAACACTTTAAGGATCCTTCAAGAAGCCCTCAGTGTCCACTTGGAAACTGCAGATATCCTTATGAAATCGTTAAAATTTCTGAAAAGTCCCACAAGAACCAAGAATCCCTTAAAGATTCTCCAGGGTACAGTTAGGAAACTCATAGACTCAGCTCGTAAGGAACATTTTGATGATGTTGAGACCCGTATCCTTGATTAACAATCTTGTACAGAATTCTGGATCGTCTCTTAACAAATCTATACACACCAATACCACAGACAAAAAGTAAGAACACTCTCAGTCGTATTTATCGCACGCTTCAATGATATTATTGAGAATAAATTGTAGTTTGGACTGTATTCGCATTTGTCATGTTACTTAATGAAATTTAATAAAAGTTATGATACACGGCATTTTGCTGTACATATTTGTATCTATTATTGCGGTGTGTTTTTACATGCGAAATGTATGTAAATACATAATAATAAAGACAGTGAGCCAAAAAAATGAGACAAAATTTATGATTGTAAGCCTGCGTTAGTCATAGATTTTTTGTTGCTCTTATGTTGGTGCTGGTGCTTTGTTCAAACAAGCTGTTCCAAATCTGAAGAACAGTGTTTTTTATTGTATCACTTACTTGCAGACTCAAGTGGGCTGGCTACTCAATATGGATGCCTATTGGTCTTTAGTTGAGATACTGGTGGAGATAATTGACCTCATGAAACGTTGCCAATGTATGACCAATGACCATTCTGAAGTGAATAAGCGCGTACGCAAGTTCTTAGTAGTTGGTGAGATTTGAGGAAATATCGAAAATGGAGCTCTGGAATGTAATCGATGTGGAGTTGACATGCTATTCAAATGACTAAAGCAACGGACACGATAATATTTACAAAAATTTACAAATTTTAATGGTATTGAAAAATGTTGCCAAAAACGGATCCATTTTGTTGCCAAAATCGGGGGGTGCCAAAATCGGAGCATGCCAAAAACGGAGCATGCCAAAAACGGAATCCCACTGTATTCAAAAATATGCGAAAGATTCCAGAGAGCATTGAAATATTCAAGAGTTATTTAGAATATTTTCTTTCGTATTTAATTCAGAAATTCTATCTCAATCAAATGCAATTTACGAAATACTCATCTTATTCTTACATTTCTCAATAATATTCAAATGTCACAAATTTTCAATTGCCATCTGGAATTTTATTTTTTTTTTAAGAATTCCAGAACATTTTAAATATTTGAGTCAATTCAAAATTTCATTCAGAAACCCTTATCGTATATAAGTATCATTTACGAAAAACTGATCTCATTTATATATATTGTATTCCAAAATTTTCTAGAATCCTCATCTCATTAAAATATTTGCCAGAAGTTCTCAATTGGCATCAAAAATTTAGAAATATTCAAAGTTTTCATAAATTACTGAAATATTCTGGAGTCATTTAAAAGATTCTCGTCTCAGTCGTATTTAGCGGAGATTCTGAAAAAAAGTACTTATATGCTACTTGTTTTTAATTATGAATCGTGGTTTACGGCTAACCAGCCGAGTGGAAGTTTAATAACTACCGAAAAGCTAAACATTACATAAATTTGCAATTGGATTAGATGGACAAATTGATGTGAAGATTTACGAAAAAGTTACACGTCTTCTTATTTTGTTTGAATATCTTTCACGAGATATTAATTTTTTTTTTTTTTTTTTTTTTTTTGTATGGTATTCAGTTGGAGCTGCCTGACAGCTTAACTTGTCAAGGCTGAACCCTCGGTCTGGCTTTTGCCAAGTTTCCCCTCTACCAGGACCAATACTCAGACGGACTAGGCAATGGCGCCCACATGAACACTGTTTTTTTTATTAGTATTGTGACGTGGTAGTTTTTGAAAAGTACCCATATTCCCTTGCTTCTGAGAAAAGGAAGCATTATGAAAATCAGCAGCTCCATTAGAATTTGTTTGAAATAGTAGTGTAGAATTTGTTTGAAATAGTAGTGCATTACTAATACTGTCTAGTCGAAATGGTTTTGAATAATTTGTCATTCAAGTGCTATTCTGATTACTATTGTCTTTTACGTAAGATTAGAGTCTTAAATGTCAAGTGTCGTTAACAAAATTAGGCTGTTTAGTAGTAGTTCTAGTTAATTTCATTTTTTGTTGTTAAAAATATTTATTGGTCATTACGTTCATATATCCTTAAAGAAAAAAGGCTTCTATTACAGTCTCCTACAAGATTCACTTTTCGGTGGCAAATGCAATGCTTCACAACGCCTACTTTCTACTTGTAAATTTTGCGAAAATGAAGCTGGAATTAGATTATTTATACCGCTGTTACAAAAGAGGTATTTCTTATTATGGCAATGTAAAAACCATATTAAAATAAGATTGTCGCCACTCATTTCTACTCAGTGAATCTACTAGTCATTTTCCTAAGAGTTCCTAAGTATTCCCTACGTCGTATATGATAACGATGTATCTAGCTAGCTAATAGTAAGAGTGGCTACGGATCATTCTGGTTAGCAGAAGGCAAACTGAACGTCACCAATAGTATCAATGTCCACTTCGAATAGATTAATTATTTGAAATGGGCATCAATTCTATCAATGACGCAGAATGTCGGTTGGATCACATCCGAGATATTATTGCGTCTATGCCATATGAATTATGACGCGGCTTTAAGCAAAAAATGCCAAAATGTGATACCACCACTACAGGTTACGCCTTTGGTTTCCATCATATGGGCTAATGGATTATGCCCTCCCATCGCGGCAAGGTCGCATAACCAAGGGGAGGGATCTTTCACGAGATATTAATTGTATTCATATAATATCAATACATTTTCCAGAATTATTTTTAAATTAAATGAAACAAAAAATACTTATCTTATGAATGCATTCTTCAAAACTTCTTATCAAACACTTCTTTTATGCATAAAATAGAAGTTTTATAATATCCTTATATCATTCAAACATATGTCAGAATTTCTCAATTGGCATCAAGTATTCGGAACACTTGAAAGAATTTCATAAAACACCCAAGTTTTCCAGATTCATTGATAAAATTGTCATCTCATTCATGTATTTTTCAGGATTTCTTTAGGAATCCATTATGTAATTCAAATAACAAGACACGCATTTCATTTATATGTTATTCAGATATTGGAATCCTCATCTTATTCAAATGCTTTTTAGAAATTCTTAATTGCTATCAAGATCGGATTTTTCAACAAATTCCATTACATTTCAATTAAATATTACAGTCAATTAAAAATACTCATCTCATTCATACATTCATCAGAATTTCATCAAGAAACCCTTATCGTATATAAATAACATTCACGAGAAATTTCACTCATATATTTTTTTCTGAAATTATCTGGAATCCTCATCTTATTAAAATATTTAACAGAAGTACTAAATAGGCATGGAGTATTCGGAAATATTCAAAGTTTTCATAAATTACTAAAATATTGCGGAGTCAATTTAAAGATTCTCATTTCAGTCACACATTCAGCGGAAGTTATTTAACGTTTATATTGTTTGAATATCATTCACAAGATGTTCATGTTATTCATATATTATATGGATATTTTCTAGTATCCTCGTCTTATTTAGAATTAATTTATAAAAATACTCTACTTATCTCATTCATGCTTTCTTCAAAAATTTCATTTAAAACACTCCTTTTATGCAAATATCGCTGACGAGATACTCCAATTTTTTTTCAGAAATTGTCTAATATTCTATTCAAATATATGCCAGAAATTCTCAATCACCATCAAGTATTCAGAATAATTTGAAGAATTCCACAAAACACTCAAGAATTTAGAAGTTACTGAAAAAATACTCAGCGCATTTACACATTTCTCAGAATTTCTTCAAGAAACCTTTCTATAATTTTAATATCATTTACAGATCCCCATCACATTTATATATTTTTCAGAAATATTTTGGAATCCTCTTCTCATTAAAATATTTGTCAGAAATTCTCGATTGGCATGTTGGCAATTATCGATGCCATATTCGTGACTGTTCAAAATATTTCATAAATTATTCGAGTATTCCGGAGTAATTAAAAAATTACTCATCTTAGTCATACATTTAGCGGAATTCCTGTAAAAAGCATATAACTCAATTGTCATTCATGAGATACTCATCTTATTCATATATTATTAAGAAATTTTCTGACACTCATATCATTTGAAATTATATTGAGAAAATATCTATCCAATTCTCGTCAGAATTTCTTTTGAAACACTTCTTTATATGCAAATATTACTTTCGAGATGTTTATCTCCTATAATTCAGAAATTTTCTTATATTCTTATCTTATTGAAAAAGTTGTCAGAATCTTTGAAATTCGCAGATATTCGAAAATATGCGGAAGATTCCAGAGATCATTCAAATAGTCGAGAGTTATTTAGAAAACACTCGTATCATTCATGCAAGATACCGTATTTATTTTAGAAATTCAGTCTTATTCGAATGTTGTTTACGAGATACTTATCGCATTCTTATATTTCTCAGAATTTTCGTAAAAATCCTCATCTCATTAAAATATTTGTCAGAAATTTTATATTGCCATCGATAATTCGGATTTTTTCCAAAAAACTCCATGATATTTTAAATATTGAAGTGAAATAAAAATACTCATCTTATTCATACATTTATCAAAATTTCATTCAGAAACCATATATGAATATTATTCACGAGAAACTCGTGAATCGTTTCTCGCTGTTGCAGCGGAAATCATTTGCGCATGAAATGGAAATTGAAAAAGTATGCTATGAATTTTATTTTTCAGCCTTATAATTAGCACCAATAGATTGCAAATTTTCTCAGCAATTCATTGGTATATAAAAAAATGTATGCTTTCATATTAGAAAACCAAATAATCTTGGGGCAAACAACTGCATGTCTTACGAGCGCACCCACCATCCATGGTAATACCATCCTTTGCCACGTTCAAAGAGTAACGGTTCATTTCTTCAACGGCTAGGGTGGGCATGCGAATTTTCATATAATTTCAATATTGCAATTGGAGCAGTCAAATGTATTTCAGAAAAGCATCAGTTAGATAGGTAGTTTACTCATCATTTTCAAATAACCATGGAACATAACAACACTTCCTTATCAGGTTTTAGCAAACATAATTTTATATATTGTTGACATCTATTCCCTTGTGATAATATTGCTAATAGTGGGAGTTCATACCCGGAGGACAGCGAGATCTCTCTGTCTCTGGAAGTTGGTATTGAACTGTGGTGGTCGTGCATCAATTTTGTATTCGTTGGCAATTTGCAATAGAATTATTTACTGAATATTTTTGACAGGATATTTGAATCCTTGTAATGCAATTATGAAGTGGCATTATCCTATATTTGCATTCTTTATATGATAAACCATATCATGCATGGTGACTTGGATTGCTATATAGAGGGATTATAAATAACGAAAAGTTTATTATTTTTAAAGCTAAGTGGTACTGGTAGATTTTTAAATATTGTGGATAAACATTCATAATATTATCGCATTTTCTCATGTGGAGGATAACAATACTTTTTCCGGTAGAGAAATATTCCCTTGCGCATGTGGTAGTGATTAGTTCATTTCGGTAAAGATGTTCATTCAATAAATTTCAAATTGTCGGTTGATTCCAGATCCTCCACTGACTTGGGCCTTAATGTTATCATAAACTCTCAAAAAACTCTTCTATTTTTGATCATTGATTGTCTGGTTTTGAAGATATTCTAATGTTTTCTTGGGGGACATACATTTCCCATATAAAACTTTTTTGGCCCATGTTTTTAGTCAGTTTATCAAAAAAATATGAGCTATCAGTGTTGTATTTGAACGCGTTCCAGTTCTAACCTTTGAAAGAGGGATCAAGTAGGCTAAAACATTGAGCAGTTCAAAAAATTTAACTCGTGCGAGCTGAAAATTGAACGTGAAATGAAAACTTTCGTCATGGCAGATACACGACATATGTCAATGTAAAAGTTTTGCAAATATGTAAGGAAACATATATGTTTTCATATGTTTGTAATGATATGAATTCAATATGTTCTTCTGTAGTTTTTTTTCTGATTTCAATTTCATTGTACATTTTGAAGTGGCCCGTTCATGAGCAAGTGCAGAATCTTGCACGAGAGTTCAATGCTTACTTGGTTCTCGTGCAAAATTAGAACGCGTTCAGTTCACTTTTTGCTCGCGTTCAGTTTAAAATTCATCACGGTGGGCTATAGAATGTTAGTCTATAACAGTGGTTCTCAACCTTTGCGAAGCCGCGACCCCCTTTGAACCTTTACAAACGTCTCGTGGATCCCTACATATGGATGTCCTTAAAATCAATGTTTATGGAAATACTAATCTCTTATGATTATTTACGGTCGTCATGCAGTTGTTCATCGCCAGAAGCACCACGCTGTTGCTGAGAACGAAAAGCGAAGTTTTCTCAACGGTGTTGTACAAAATACTCTATGCAAATGTTGAGGTGTTATTTGATGTCCTGGGAAGGCATTCCTACAAATCATGCATCATACATGTAAACATGTCTGTAATCCACAACAGATCTTAAGAAATGTTCAATGCAAGAATCCTGCTGAGATCTTTCGGGAAGTTCCCTAAGAATTGAGTCAAAAATCTACCTAGTATTTTTCCAATAATACAATACGGAATTTCCATGAAGGATCTTGACTAAATTCAACAATTCATGCAGGAGTAAGTAGGAACAACAGAATCTCGCATGTACGGTTCAGAATAAACTAAATTATTTTGGAGTTTCCCAGATCCACTTTGATGGGAGGAATTTTCTCGGACGAATTGCCTGAAACTTAAAAATAAGAAGCGTTTGAAAACAACAAATATTGTGACCAAATATGAGCTCAGCGGTTCAAAAAAATCTTGTCGAGATGAATCAGAAGTGCAAACAATAAAATACTTCACATGCAAACATTCCCAATTCCGCTAATAAATCGTCAAAAATATTCCCAGGAATTACAGTCACCCCACAGTTATGGATAGCACACAGATATGGATCAGAGTTGAATTGAAACGGGAATATCATCATCAAATGGAATTGTAAATACGTAGAAAACATTTTCTATATGTGAACCATAAATCGGTACGGTAGTGTTGATTCACAACTGTGGGGCAATGAAAACCATATACCACAGTTATGAATCAATGATAAGATGATTCCGAAACAAACGCCATAACGTATGCTTTCACTAGCACACCATTCGTTTGCCACGCAGATAAATTGCTGTTATAGTGTTCTGATCCATAATATGAGTCGATTTGATCCATAATAAGGATCCTCCTCATCCACTGATCCACATCTGTGGGGTGGACATCGTTTGGAATTTCTTAAGAGCCAATAAACACAGAAAAATTTGATGAGTATTGTAAAGCTACTTACCAACAATATTTCAATTTATATAGTTGGTACAAAATTCCTGCAACTGTTCATAAAGTTCTGGCTCATGCTGGTGAAATAATAATTCACTCATTTGCACCTTTAGCTTCACTGGCTAAAAAAGCTGCCGAATGCCGGCATAAACTTTTAAAAAAGTTAGGACTCGCCATGCAAGAAAACGATCCAGAGAGGCCAACTTGCATGTCGGCCCCAAAAGGGCAAAAAGGAAAGCGAAACCATGCTTTTGCGTTGACGGAGCAACCAACCTCAGTTCATCCCGAAAGCAATAATGATGTGTTCGAAAAGCTTCGCAGTAAGCAAGAGCTATCAAATGAAAGATGTGCATTTGGCTAGAGCCAACGTTCCTCTCCGCTCTCTCAGCCACGGATTATACAATTCACAGCAAATGCTGACTCAAATTTGTGAGTGTACGAATTTGCTCCATCTATCCGATCAAGATGAGCAAAATAAAGCCTGCTCAGATGAAATAAAAGTGTTGTAGAGTAAGGTGGGGCAGAAGTTCGACCTTAGAGATATAATCAAAGTTTCCAGGAAAACAATAGCAGTTGGAACAACACAAATACCATACATTGAATCTTCAACGTATTGGCTATAATTTTGCTGAATAAACTTGTGTCAAAATATTCACCCATTTTTAGTTATAACAGTTTCAAAATTAGAGTAAGGTGGGGCAAAAGTTCGACCTTAGTGATATAATCAAAGTTTCCAGGAAAACAATAGCAGTTGAAACAAAACAAATACCATACATTGAATCTTCAACGTATTGGCTATAATTTTGCTGAACAAACTTGTGTCAAAATATTTACCCATTCTTAGTTATAAAAGTTTCAAAATTAATTGTCTTATTCGAACTTTTGCCCCACCGGTGGGGCAAGAGTTCGAATCTAGTGTGGGGCAAAAGTTCGCAGGCTAAAACACAAAATATCGATCCTTTTATGATAGGCATACCTTACACCAGCCGTAATCTTATGTTTGACGAAAAATACACATTAAATTTTCATCAAAAAATTGCCCAAAACCGGGTTAATTATAATATACTCAAAAACAGCAGTTTTTCACAAAACTATGTGGAAATGAAAAATTTTGGTGACAATTCTCACACGATCAGACAAATTTAACTGAATTTGAAGATAATATGTGGATTTTAGGCAATTTGCAATGTTTTCCGTGATTTTATGCATGGGTCGAACTTTTGCCCCGCTGATTCGAACTTTTGCCCCACTATGGGCCAAAAATTGTTTTCAAGCATCTATGCAAAAACTAATACACCTCAAAGCAACCTTATGATAGGCCTAGAAACGTCATTACATAAAATATTGAAAAAGATTTTATCTTCAATTGGTTCCATGCAACGAAAGTTTGATCAAAAATTACAATATTCACGTCGAAAAACAACAAATAGCCATAACTTTTCCGAATCTCAATCGATTTTTATGATATTTGGATTGAAAGTCTCTTACTTAAATAACATTCGAACCACCATGACATTTATAAGATTTGTTTTGAATTGAGCTGGAAATCTTAAAAAGAAACTCTTACCCCACTCGAACTTTTGCCCCACTTTACTCTATTGTTTCTGTGATAAATAAAAAAAAAAGAAAATAATAATAATAATACAAAGAAGAAAAACCATTCAAAATGTCCAAATTTCTTAAGATTGCCCTCCCCCTCATTATTTCCAAATTTCAAATTTCCAAATTCAATGATCACGCACGGAAGATTTAGCGCATAACTTAGTGTTCTTGTTGATACGGAGATAAATTAAAGTGAAAACTGCAACAGCAACCAAGATTTTTGAAAACCACCTTCAAAAATTAGAACTGATGTAATTTTGAGCACGGAGGTGTTGAGCTTTTTCAATGAGGTGAATATCGAAATGATATGATGTCGAATTAGAAACCTTTAGAACTGTTTTCTAAGGCGTTATAATCATTTATAGATGTATTTTTGAGACTGTGCTAAAAATTTTCAAAAATGTGTGTTTTACTCGTGTTTAGCTTTCTTTTTCTTAATTCGTGTCGCTGCGTTAATCAGCATTTATATTTTGTTGTGTGATAGAACTAGTTAGGGTGCAGAACCACTTGGGCACTTCCATGATTCACTTTGGCATGGGGGTTTTTCTCGGCCGAATTGTCTGAAACTTTGCAATGAGAAGCACATTAGTACGACGCATGTTGTGGCCAAATATGAGCTCCGCAGCCGCACTGCCGAAGTATATCAAAAGTGCCAAGAATAGGCGCAAATTAATAAATGAAGGACAATTTCGCGAGTAGACATATCACAGAACATCGAGTTACCTTTGTAATGTTCTCTCGAATACTTTTGTGGGGAACGTCAATCTTTGAGCCCCTCGGGATGACGAGGTTTCGTTTAACACTTCAGTAGTCGCGCTGTTGTATTGTGTACAACACTGGTAAAAAAAAATCGCTTTTCGTTAACAACAGCAGCGTGATGGTTCTGGCGGTGGCAAACCACGGGACAACTGAAAGGTTAAGGGGGCAGGATCCGTCATCAACTTGACAATTTTCAAAAGTTGTTTTTTCGTTAAAAATCATGATTTTTTCCATGAAAATGTGTTAATTGTATTTTATTCTCCAACCAAACCACAGTGAAAACATTTTGACGAGTAAATTTCAGTTTTTAACAGAAATATTGCTGCAGAAGTTGGATCCTTAAACGTTACAGTGTTTGGGTCCTCTAGCCAATCATTTGATTGTATTTTGTTAAGCTTGATTACTTTTAGTCGACAGCTTTGCATGAGCAATTCAAATCCCACGACCACGGTGCTCCAATTACCGTTATTATCAAATAAAATATACCATTCAAACGGCAGTCAGCAGTTGATTCCTAACATTGTTCTGCACCTCTGGGCCGATTTTGAAAAAAAATCCTTAGTCAGAATTTTGAGTTAGAAATCACTAAAAATATGCCATTTTTACTTGTTTAAACAAAGAGATTATACAAAAAAATGTAGTTTTGATTTTTTATCTGGTTTTAGATATTGAAAAACATTTTCATAAAAAAAATCTAGACCGACATTTGAAAAGGGCCAATGCTATGTTTAGCTATTACTTATCAACCAATACACGAACAATTATATCCTACAATCTAACGCCTGATAGTGATTTTAGGAAATTGTCCAAAGCATTCAAATATTAATGAATAATTTTTGGACAGGATATACAGATACGCCCTTTTGAAGTGTATGGAAAGAATATTTCATGATGAATTCCGTTTCATCTATAATCAACGGTTAGGTGCATACATAATCATTACACCTCTGCGGTTGTTCTTATTTCATTCAATTTAGCAAGTTGCACAAAATTTACACGTACACATATTGTCTAGATTGACATTATAAAAGGGCCAAAGAATAATTGAAATATATACACATCAATATAGCTGAACATCAAAGTTGATCGCAACATTCGAACATAACATATCTGTATCTACATAATTCTATATTCTATTCAATTCTATTTAATTCTTTTCTATTCTAATCTTTTCTATTGTATTCAATTCTACTTTACTTAAATTTATTCTATTCTGATCCACCCTACTTGTTCTAATACATATTTTTACAAATGCCAATGTTGTAATCAACAACTGCGCGCAAAAGAATTGAACGATACACTTTCGATGTTTGTTCGACTTTATACCACAGGTATGACAGGTCTGTGAAACAGCGCTATGCACAGACTCTTACGCTCATTTTCTAGTCCTCGACCAGTTGCATTGCAGAAGTCTTTTACATTAAACATGGGGATATAATATTTCGAAGATTTTGTCAGACTCTGCTCTTCCCAGCTCTCGACCAATTTGTTCAAATTACCTTTAAAACGAGGATCCAGCTCAAATGAAAAGCATTTAATACAAAATGCTTAAGTTCCTTAAAATACATAAAAACTATCATATATAAGTTGAAACCCTTATTTGGACTTACTGTGAAATAATAATTCAAATCTTCATTTTTATGGATCATATGAGAAGCACGCATTAGGAGTCAGAATCTGTGCATAGCAATTTTTTACAGAGCTAGGAGCGCTAAAAAGCCGTACAAATATCGAAAGAGTACCGTTCAAATCTTTTGCGCGCAGTTGTTAAATTTTACAGTGTCCATTTGTAAAAATATGTATAAGAACAAGTAGGGTTGATCAGAATAGAATGAATTTAAGTAGAGTATAATTGAATAGAATAGAACAGATTAGAATAGAAGTATGTATGTATGAATATATAATATAGATAAAGATAAGTGATGTTCGAGTGTTTCGGTCAACTTTGATACAGTCATAGTTCAGCTATATTGAAATGTGTATATTTCAATTATACTTTGGTCCTTTTTCAATGTCAGTATAGACAACATGTGTACGTGTAAATTTGGAATCGTTCAAATATTACGTAACGAGGAGGTTAGTGTTACGGTTCATACATTTTCCATACAACAGCTGTAACGTGGGGGAGGGAAGAGGGTCTCAAATTGGAAAATTCTGCGTTACATTTGAATACAATTTGAATCATTCCTTCTATGCAACTTGCTAAATTGAATGAAATAAGAACAACCGCAAAAGTGTAATGATTATGTATGCACCTAGCTAACCGTTGATTAAAGATGGAGCAGAATCCACCATATCCCATATTCCATATTTTTTCCATACATTTCAAAGGGGCGTATCTGCATATCCTGTCCAAGAATTTTTCATACAAATTTGAATGCTTTGGACAATTTCCTAAAATCACTAACAGGCGTTAATTTAGTTGATATCATTTTTCGTGTATTGGCTTATTAGTAATAACTAACATAGCATTGGCCCTTTTCAAATGTCGATCGAGAAAAATTTTTGAAAAATGTATTTTTGAATATCTTAAACCATATAAAAAATTAAAACTACAAATTTTTATTATAATCTCTTTGTTTAAACAAGTTAAAGTGGCATATTTCGTGTGATTTCTATCATATAAACTTCAAAAGGGCGTAACTCAAAATTCCGACTAAGGATTTTTTTTTAAATCGGTCCAGAGGTGCAGAACAACGTCAGGAATCAACTGCTGACTGTCGTTTGAATAGTATATTTTATTTGATAATAACGGTAATTGGAGCACCGTGACGACGCGTTATCGTGCGGTAATTCCAGATTAACTTCTTGGGGTCGCTTCCCAGGATGGGAGCTTTGCAGCATAAAACCCTTTGCCACAACACTTACTGCTGACTTCGCAGTGTAACCGAGACACACTATGTGCTGAGCTTCCAATACCGCTAGTCCTTCACGGATAGGTTGAACGGAGTCATCTACGTAGTCTAAAATATCCACTAGACTGACGAGGACATCAACTTCCGAATGAGAATCTGAAATCAAAGCAAATCTAACCTTCAATATCTTTCCCTTATATTGAATGTTTTCATCGATTCGGAGCTGTACTCCGCTAAACTTGGCATGACATTACATTAATTACATAAATTCCTACCTGTTTCATCCTTTATAACTGTTGTAGCTGATAAATTTTTCACTTTTTTCAAAAAAAAACTAAACCGATGCGCTTCAAACTAGTATCAGCTGTCAAACATTCATCATCATGGACCAATGCACGAGTTCACTATCTTACGTTTTAGCGGTGCCGTGTTATTTACGTGACCATAGCAACGAGTGAATTCGGCACCGCTCAAACGTCAAATTCGTGAACTCGTGCATGGACCGATGCACGAGTTCACTATCTGACGTTTGAGCGGTGCCGTGTTATTTACGTGACCATGGCAACTAGTGAATTCGGCACCGCTCAAACGTCAAATTAGTGAACCCGTGCATTGATCCATAGGTCCATTGTTTAGTGTTTACTCCCGCCACTAGTAGCGCATACGTTTCACTTGGATTTGACTATTGAGTGCGAACGTTTACTGCATCACTAATCCGCATAAATCGACAAATGCAGTTAAGAGGCTACCATTAACAACGCGGTCATTTTTCCCCAGTTTTAGACCCCCTCCCCTCCTCCTAGTGGACATTTGTACATACACAAATTTTAAAATTTGTATAGACCGTGGTCATTGGACAGAACCTTTCTTCTCCCCCAATAAATGACTACGTGGTTTATGGATGACCCCTGAGAACGCATTTTTTTTAATTTGATTTATCAACCCTAGAAATACTCTTCTATTTGATAGAGAACATATTTGAATATCCGATCATAATTTAAAAAGAGTACCGTAAAACGGGGTAACTTTGATAATGCGGGTAACTTTGATAGTGCGGGACCCCCAACATATTAAACGAAATAACAAAGTTTCTGTCAATCAGTTAAGAAAAACGAATGCATAACTAAAGAATATTATTATGACACTTCATGTCAAAGCTATTTTCATTGGAATCAAGTGCATTTGACGATTTTTTATGAAAATATTAAAAATTTACAAGATTTTAGCATCTTTGCAACGCTTACAAACAATCTTTTCTACGACCACTATTTGATAAAGTCATAATGAGTTCGTCACTTACCCATGACAGCCTAGTTATAGTAGAACATTAATTCGGTCTCAAATCTCTTAGCGAAAACCATTTTTACAAACTGGGACCATTTTTGTAATCTAAGTCAGAAATTTCCATATAGCGTTAAACGCCTAGAGGTATGCAACACCCTATAAATGTTCCGTAATTCATTCAATCTTGTTCGATTTATACTCCATTATCAAAGTTACCTCAAAAAAGAAAACCGACTTTCGGTTATACGAAAAATTATAAATCCGTTCAGAATAAATCTTTTGGCAATCTATCAAGTGTAATCGATAGCTAGGATGTCAGTACTTGTTTTAAAAATATAAATTGTAATTCTTTGCATCAGCATGTAGAAATATTCAAGTTTTCTTTGAAAAAACTATCAAAGTTACCCCGTTTAACGGTACCTATGTTTTTCACTTCTAAATCGCTATCTTCCTTATCATGGGCATGTTACCCTCAGTCACTTATATTGGCACAAATTGATCAATTTCTAAATAATTTAAAAATTATTATTTGCCTACCTTCGAGCTATTTGAGCACGTCACAAACCATGTACTTTCTTAGAGGCGGTTCATTAATTACGTAAGGGGTTATGGGGGGACGGGGGGGTTTGAGATTTCTTACGCGCCATACAAATTATTTGTAACTTTCATATAAAAAATCTTACCATGGGGGGAGGGGGGTCGAAAAACCGCCAAAATCGTCTTACGTAATTGAGGGGCGGTCCTTAAATGGATCATTTCTCGCGGAACATTACTAAAGGACCCATGTACAAATGAGAGATTCTCTCCTCTCTCGTTCTCTTCTCAGTATAACAGTGGAATACTAAAGATTTTGGGAAGTTTTTCACTATAGATCGAAAGTCAATTTCCTTGACTAGCGTTTCATACAAATAACGCAACAGAAGAGGTGAATGTGACTCAGTTATTAATGAAAGAGAAAGTAAACAAAGAGAGCCTCTCAATGTTAGATAGGTCCTTTAGTAATGTTCCGCGAGATTTTATTTTCATACCTTTGTAAGTTTCCATTCAATGGATTACCGTAAAACGGGGTAACTTTGATAATGCGGGTAACTTTGATAGTGCGTAACCCACCGCATACTAAATGAAATATCATAATTTCTGTTAATCAGTTAAGCAAAACGGATGCAAAACTAAAGAATATTAGTATGACACTTCATGTAAGAGCGGTTTTCATTTTAATCAAGAACATTTTAGGCTTTTTATACGAATTTAAAAAAATTACTCAATTTTAGCATTTTCAAAACGCTTACAAACAATCTGTTCTACGATCACTATTTGATGTAGTTTTGAATAGTTGGCCACTTATCTTTGATAGCCTAGTTATCATAGAACTTGAATACGGTGTCAAATCTTTTAGCGAAAAGCATATTCACATACTGGGACCATTTTTGTAATCTAAGTCAGAAATTTCCATATAACGTTAAACGCCTAGAGGTATGCAATGCCCTACAAATGTTCGTTATTCATTCAATTTTGTTCGAATCATACTCCATTATCAAAGTTATCCCAAAACAGAAAACCAACTTTCGATTATTTAAAAAATTATATATCCATTCAAAATGAATATTTTGACAATATATCGACTGTAATCGATAGCTAGGATGCCTGTACTTGTTTTAGAAATATAAATTGTAAATCTTTGAAACAGCATGCAAAAATATTCAAGTTTTCTTCGAAAAAACTATCAAAGTTACCCCGTTTTACGGTACCTGCTTTGCTCTTGCCCACAGTTGGTCAGCAGGAGTTTTCTCATTTTATTTTGTATGGGGAAAGGCATCTAACCACAGAGAACAGACATGGAGGCTCGAACAAAATTCTATCAAAACCATGTGTAAAGGTTAGAGTAAATCATCAGCGCCGCCAACGCAGACAGCGCGACATACAAACTCGTTTCGACCACACGATGGCGCTAGTAAACGTCAACATTCATTGGCACACAAAGCAACGCTAGCGACAGGTGGCAATTTTTTATGGTGACACTAGCGCTAAAGTGTAAAAAGTGGCAAAATTGAAGCTACTATGATCTGATGACAGCGCCGCGTAACAGGAGCATAACGACATACTTTCAAATGTCCCGTACAAAGCTTTACACACGCTGACGATTAAAGATGAACGTCTGTTCTCTGTGCTTCAAACTTCTTCGTACGGCGAAATGCATTTAACAATAATTCGTTCGATGCATTTCGCCAT
Source organism: Aedes aegypti (assembly GCF_002204515.2). Classification (NCBI taxonomy): domain Eukaryota; kingdom Metazoa; phylum Arthropoda; class Insecta; order Diptera; family Culicidae; genus Aedes; species Aedes aegypti. The sequence goes on from NC_035109.1 coordinate 247,365,807, forward strand.
ACAAATATTTTCCTCAATATTGGGAACTATTTTCGAAAAAATATTTGGTACCGGTTGTGGTAGTGCGTGATGATGATGACTATCACGCCTACCAAATATTTTTTTCGATTAAAGCTTTTATTCACAAGATATTTGAAGTTAGATGCCTTTCCCCATACAAAATAAAATGAGAAAACTCCTGCTGACCAACTGTGGGCAAGAGCAAAGCAGGTAATCCATTGAAATGATTGATTTCACCACAAATTCAAATCTGCATGCTATATTTAATATGTACTCGTGAATAATTTAGAGATGGTCGGGTTTCACTTTTTTCAAACCCGAACCCGACCCGTACCCGACTTATTTTATTTCTTAAAACCCGGACCCGACCCGAACCCGAGACTGTTATTGGAAAGCAAACCCGGACCCGACCCGAACCCGAAACATTTTAGCCGTTCAAACCCGAACCCGACCCGAAACCCGAAAAAGTTTTCTAAGAAAAACCCGAATAGAACCCGAGTTTGGAAAGATGATAAATTCATCGTTTCTGATGCATAGGAAAGCTTTTAGGTTGTTACTCTGTTCACCATTCTCACCAAACCCGACCCAAACCCGACTAAACCCGACTTTTTTTAAGCCCGAACCCGACCCGTACCCGATAATTTTGTAGCCTTCAAACCCGACCCGAACCCGAACCCGACAAATTTCAAATTTTCAAACCCGAACCCGACCCGAACCCGTCGGGTTCGGGTTCGGGTCGGGTTTCGGGTTTGAAAACCCGAGACCCGACCATCTCTAATAATTACTCGTTCAAAGATCGTACGTATAACTGACATTGACATTCAATAGGGTAACGACTGTTTATTTCGTTCTTAATCGCTAACAGTTGGCGCCAGCGGCAAATAGTACTGGCAACAACCTTTCGAACATTCAGTTTCTTTCACCGGCCGCCGAGCGACGACACTGTTGTTTCTATTCCTCCCACTGATCACGCTACGCTGGATTCTCAAATTTCTCAAACTTTCAACACAAGCGCATGGAAGAACGGTAGTCGGAGAACTGTCAAAACGTATGGAAAATAATGAAAAACGTAAATTACTTGCAATTTGGAAACTGGATTAAAAAAGTAGGGTGATGTGCTAGTATCCATCGTATTAAGCATTGATCAGTGAGAACTACAATGTTCCCAGTATTGCAGTGAATGATGCTGACACAAACCGATGCCAAACAATTCTTTCTCAAAACGGCTTTAGCATTGTACAATAACATTTTGATAAATCTTGATCTCTTATTGGAAATAATGCAAAGAAAATGCATCTTTCCGTATTCTCAGTCCGTCGTATCGTTTTCAACTCCGTCGCAATCAGTTTCCAGATTCGTCTCACAACTTACGGCTCACTGTGTGTATTGAATGGCTAAAACACAACATATCAACGCTATAATAAAATGTTTTACTAGAATATATAGATCTACTGGGATCTCCCTCCATTCCTTCAGCATGATGAAATATACTAATTTCCTTTAAAATTCATTGTTCGTCATCAAAATTCAGCCCAAACATATGAACACAATTCTTTTTGGCCGTACAATTATGGCATTTGCTCACAGTACAGCGAAAACAACACAATCAAAGAAACCGTATTTTTACATCGAGCGTCGTGCACACATTGATGCGCACAAGCTTTTTTTTCTCAGTACGACGGATTAAACTTTGTTTACATTCTCAATTATACGCGGCGGTTGAGGAAATTTCGTAAAATTTGGTGATTTATTGAAGTTTTACGGCGTGTGATTGGAATGAAATCCTTCAGTGAAGAAGTACGAAGGTTTTCCATAGTGAAAATAAGTGCCCGGCGAAGTAAGTCACCCACGGGGGCGGGAAGAAACTTGTGCTGGAAAGTGGTGTGGCTCAGTCGATCGCTAAGCATTTCTCTCAAATCGTGTTCGTCCATGCGATTTCGGTGAAAAAGTGCAAAGTGGATAATTGAACTGAAGTTATTTACCGAAATACAGTAGTTTTATTGCATTTTTGGTGTACAAGTGTACAAACCATAACAGCTTTCACTTGGATAATGAATCTATGTTGCAGGTAAGTTTGAATATCCGCCGTAGTGGAACATTTAAAGTTTGATACGACGAATAGTAGCGCTTACGACGAAGAAGAACAAAACCCTAGTGATTAGAAATCAAGTGTAAAGTGAATACATAACTTTTTGTGTTTAGTTCATCTTCCGTAGAGCTTTCTTTGCTTCAAGATTTTGTTTTTACTACCACTGAAAAAGAGCCATCTATTGCCTTTTCAGTTTTGAATATCGCCCTATTCTAAAATGGTTGGTCGGTTTCAAAACTGTCAGAATGAAACAATAAGTTCAACGCCGCACGGTGTGCTGGAACACACATATTATCGAACTTGCATGAACCTCCGATCTTTTTTCACTAAAAGTTAGCCTTGATAGTCAAAAAAAGCTTGCGGAATATTAAAAAATCTTTCATCGGCAAAAAATTGATAAAAGACGATTTTTGTATTTTTACCCTTCTCCCATATATGAGTTCAAAGGAGAATATTAGAGATACACTAATATGATGACTTCTAACGACTTAATGACCAATTTGACATATCTTCAATATGAACGAATTCTTAGATGTTTTAAATTAAGCATCATTTCCTACATACACTCACACAATATGACCAGCCCATGGTGGTATGCCGTATTTTATATAATGGAAATTTCACTTTTCACTTCAGAAAAGCTCATACGAACGCTTTGTATTCTTTTTTTCTGAATCAAATCAGTAATATTTTACGTATACGGTAAAGTTTTCTAATTAGAATAGGAATTCCCAAAAATTGATAGTATAGGCTGTATTCATGTGCTTATACGCGCAAAAGTCTTGAAAGAGGGTTCACTATAAAATGATTAACAGTAAACGGCTTATATAGCCTTAATGTGATCTCAAGCTCATCGTGATACAAGTTTTGTGCAGTCACTAATCTACTCATATGCAATGCGCACATTATATTTGGGGTTTGAAGTGCCTGATTTTGAGTAAAAGGGCTGGATTACTTCGGATCGACATTATGTCATCACTCCAATTGTCATAGGATTGTCATAGGATGAATAATAAATGTGGCGACGATAACAAATCGACCCAACGTAATCCAGCACATTTATTCACGACTTCGCACTTATGGAGGGCACATTTTGCGAAATAGACACAACAATTTCAATAACCAACATGGACCCATAAATTTTAGTATCGTAAAACGAGGTATCTTTGAAAATGCGGGTAACTTTGATAGTGCGGGATCCGCAACGTACTAAACAAAATAACAAAAATTCTGTTATTCAGTCAAGCAAAACGAATGCGAAACTAAGGAGTATCAGTGTGACACTTCATCTCTGAGCTGTTTTCGTGCCAATCGAGAGTATTTGAGGCTTTATATTCGAATGTTAAAAAATGATGAGATTTTGGTACTTTCAAAACGCTCACAAACAATCTGTTTTACTATCACTATTTCATGAAACTATAATGAGTTCGGTACGTATGATTGATGGCCTAGCTATAGTAGAACATGAATCCGGTATCGAACCTCATAGCGAAAAACAGGTTTACAATTTGGAATCATTTTTGTAATCAAAGTCACAAATTCCCATATAACATTAAAAGCCTAGAGGTATGCAACGCCGCATGTACTTTACGGGATTCATTCGATTTATACTCATTCATGTTCCAAAAACGATTGATTTATGGTGAATTTAATGTCGAAACATGAATATTGATAGATATCTATTCAGAGATATAATTTTATACCCATTATTATCAACTTATAATGGTGTTCATCATGTTTGTTTTGACTGAAAACCCTTTTAAAGATGTTTCTTGTTCAATAAATTCTGTACTTTAATTGATAAAATCTAATCAAGTTTTTCTATTAACATTCTCCAATCCAATTCAAACTGTGTTAAACAATAGTTTGTTTTGGATTTTCATGTGCTTATCTACACTCTTAAAAATAATGGAAATTACTGCGGACGTAATACATAGTATGATTGAATGACACATGGTGTAAATGATAAAACGACACAAAAATGTGTGCTTGAAGATGTATTGAACAATAAATGCAATTTTACACGTTAAAGGACACGAAAATGATGTCACTTTGATCGGCATTTCCCGAATCAGACGGTATGGTATTTAAAATGTGACATAAATTCACGTTATTCGGCTCGCTTCTTTTATGTGCATCCAAATGACGTAAAATCACATGATTTTTTCAGAGTGTGTACTCATTATCAATGTTACCCCATTACCAAAAACTGACTTTCGATTATATGAGAAACTATAGATTCATTAAGATCGAACCGTTATGCAATCTTTCGTGTGCAATCGATAACTAACAAACCAGTGCTTGTTTTACAAATAAAGTATTTAGATTTTCTCTTAAAAAACTATCAATGTTACCCCGTTTTATGGTATGTATTTAGTTTTGAGTATGTGAATGTAACTAGGGATACGTTAATGATGTGAGGTTTTAGCAAACGCACCCAACCAGCGGCTGCAAGATTTCAATATAAATCTGCATGACAACTTTACAAATATTATATAATATTGTTACTCATACAAGATGTATAAGACTATCATAGATTTTTTTTTATTTTCACATCTTACATTTTCTGTATAAACCCTGTATATGTAACGATATTTTACAATATTTGTATGCGTTCTAGTTTTGGATGTAGACATACCGTATACAGGTTTACGTAAAATCTTCCTCCATCTTTCAATCAAAACAAATATGAATAACAAGACCAGCTAGAGTGAGCATACCATACAAAATTGAAACAGTACATTGCCCTATATAATTGTATGGCGGTTTATTTTAATGGTTGCATGTAATTATATAATTGTCTGTTATCTTAAAAATGCTTCATGTTCAATAACGAACTCCAATGATTTCAATTATTCAGTAGAATAGGAAACATTGATTGAAACTTTATAAGTTGTTGTATGTTTCCCTTAATAAATTTATGTAAAAATGCGATGCCGTTAATAAACGGCTTACCACCATGGGCTGGTCACATTGTGTGAATGTAGGTAGAAATTATGCTCAATTTGAAACGTCTTGTAATCGATCCGTGATCAAGGCATATCAAATAAGTCTTTGAGCTATTGCAATGCATTAAAATTAATGTAACTCTAATATTCTTCTATGAGCTCATATATGGGAGAAGGGTAAAAATACAAAAATCGACTTTTTTCAATTTTTTGCCGATGAAAGATTTTTTAATATTCCGCAAGCTTTTCTTGACTATCAAGGCTAACTTTTAGTGAAAAAAGATCGGAGGTTCATGCAAGTTCGATAATATGTGTGTTCCAGCACACCGTGCGCCGTTTCTATTATTTTGTCGCAGGAAACCCATGCATATCCAACAAATAGCATATCCGTCGCCAGCAAACTTCTTATGTAACGACCAACAAGTTACATAAGGCTCAACTTTTTGCGCTTTTTCGGTTACATGGCAGTATTTTGACGTAGAAGTACGTCTTTCATTTCTATACAGGAGTGAAATTGGAATTTCAAAACCAAGAGCGTTACGCTGGCATGAAATATTTTAAACGTTTATAACTTTTCGCTGGCTTAAGGTGCAAGAGAAAATGGCACAAATGTCAAAACTGAAAAAGCAGTTTTCTCCTTTTAAAACAACAATTTCATGAAAATAAAAACACACAGCCTTTTTATTTGGAAAATAAAAGAGCTGTGTGTTTTTATTTTCTTCGATGTGTCTATTTAAAAAGAGAAAACTGCTTTTTCAGTTTTGACTTTTGCACCATTTTTACTTGGGCCTTAACGAAATTTCATGATTAGCACCTCAATCGAAAGATAAGACATCAAAGCTTCATGTCGTTTACTTACTGAATCCCACATACCTGTCCAAATAGTTTAATAACTGTTTTAAAATAGAACGTTGATTTCAAGCAAATCTATAAATAGGGGTGGCTAGAGAAAATTTGACGTCATTTGCTTTTCACTCTCCGATTGGCTCGCATCTCAGCAGGCGACAGATCGGCTTGCTCTGACCGGGCGTGCTTCTCAGGCACAGACAACTCACGGCTGTTTGGGCACGTCAGGAGTTTGGGCACGTCAGGAGTTAATCATCAATGTTAACTTCCTTTTCCCGAACAGCCTAGATAGCCGTGTAGTGTCGGTAGCGGTTGTTTCAATTGGCTAAGAATTAACACTACGGACTGCCTGTTCCGGTGGTAGAAGTCCATCTCACAGGTGACCCCTAATTCATGCCGCTTTAAGCTTACCGTGCCTAAGAATGAATGGTTAGGGGGGTCTAAAAAAAAAAACCTAACCGCAAACGGAGCCTGTGGAGTACCAGGGCGCCCTCTACAGTATTGTGCCCTTCCTGTGCTACCCGGAGCAATGGTGCAGGTGACCTTGTGTTTCTCCGAGACAATCGGCTTCTCTTCTCTTCTTCAGTCTCAAACCTGAGGCTAAATAAGGGTGGGATTATAAGGATGTTGTAAATTAGTTTAAATTTTTCACCCTTATGGCTTCGCATTATGCGTTTTTTTTTTTTTTTGTTGGGGCAGCAGGGACGACAGTCCAGGGGCTTAACGGACCCCCCCCCCCCCCCAGGACCTCTGCGAGTTGGGGAGTTGCCCAGGATGTGGTGAAGTTCGCAGTGGGCTCTGATGAACCTTCATAAAAACCACAAAAATCCGAATGCAACTCTGTCACAGCGACCGGTGCCGCTTAAAGTACCCTAGCCCAAACTAACAGGAGTGCCAACCGGCACATCAGGATTGATACCAGTGAGATCCTGATTATGGCATACTGGTCGCGATACAAACGGACAAGGCATGGAATTACGAGTAGGAGTGCTTCGAGCGCATTGGGACCAACGCCAGTACGGCCCCAATTATGTATACTGGCAGCGCACGACAAAGGACAAGTAACGGTATATGTACTGGATAATATGCTTTGAGGCTGACAGCGGCGACATTCTACTCCCTTAGTAGGGTCGGGTGACACTGGCCCGAAACGGCGAGTGGGTTAATGGCGCAGGCTGCCCCCGTCCCGTAAAACCGTGGCAGGCCTTAGAGTACGTTCCAAATCCGTCGCCTGGTTGTTCCAACTGGGCGGGAGTAGGCTCAGATGCCATTACCTGACCTGCGCCGATCCGGCTCTGAACATAGTACCCCATAAAGGACTATGTCAACCCTAGCATGGCCTCCCTGCTTGCATAGATAACCATGGGATTATAAAGGCGACTATTCCAGCGGAGATGGATAGCGGCTCTTAGGGGGACCCATAAGAGATGATCAACCAAAACAAACAACTAGCGGAATGTGAAGGAGAGGCTTCTGGACCTATCAGTAACCGGCTAAGGTTCCCGCCAAGGAAGGAGGCGACCAACTTTATTGAAAACAGTGTGGGCAAAAGCCTAGATACTGTGACGACGGCAGGCACTGGCCGCTCCAGTGCAACATGTGTGGTGACCGATGGCCCGGGACTAATCGAGGCCATGGATCGCAATAGGGAGTACCTCCCTAAAATGCAGGTAGCTGCTGAGCAACTTGATGTCATCATCGAATATGTTAAAAGCAAAACAAACATCAGCAAAGACTTGAAAACAAGTCTACTGAAATTGCGACAATCAGTCCTAGCTGCAAAGCAGGACTACGAGAAAGCCAAGGAACAACTGGGCAAGGTAGAAGGCCAAAAAGACACTAGGTCGTGTCAGACCGAAGTGTTTTCCTTCACAGGCAACGCGAATATATCTGATGATATCATTCGATACGCGATGCGGAAGAGGGAAGCTTCCGGGGATGAATACGTGGCGAAAAGACGTATGGTTGCTAAGGGAAAAGTGACCTACGCGGCCGTCCTCCAAAGCGGAAAAGCTGGCACGAGCCAAGCCCCGCGATCAAGAGGACATGGCAACAAAGGAGAGGCCAACACCAATCCTAAGGCCAAGAAAGCGAAGAAAAAGGAGCCACGGGTTAACCGGAACCAGGCAGTGCATCCACAGGAACCACGGGCGCAAGGCAACAGCAACCCGTGGATACGAGTTGGAAATAAGAAAAAATAGAGGAAACCGAAAACGGAGCCCAAGGAGAGCGCTAAACCGAAAACAGCGAAACGTAGGAATTTAGGCGAAGCCCTCGTTATCAAAACGGAGGAAGCAAAATACGCCGAGGTTCTGAAGGCGATGCGAAGCACAGAGAAGCTATCGCCCTTGTGCGCAGACGTGCGAAGCATAAGGCGAACTAGGATTGGTGAAATGATCCTAGTCTTAAAGAAGGACGCCAAGGAAAAGGGTGCAGTCTATAAGCAACTGGCACAAGAAGTACTTGGTGACGAGGTTGATGTAAGATCCCTTACTGCTGAAGCGACTCTCCAGTGTAAAAATCTGGATGAGGTCACCGATGCAGCGGAGGTCTCGGCTGCCCTCAAAGAGCAGTGTGACATCGACGTAGCCAGTAAGGCCATCCACCTTAGAAAGGGCCCGCAGGGCACCCAGGTGGCGGCGATCAGGCTGCCGGTCGCAGAGGCCAACAAAGCGAAGAACTTGGGCATACTCAAGGTAGGCTGGTCGGTTTGCCGGCTGAGCATACAACAGCCTCCTGAAGTTTGCTTCAAGTGTTTCGGGAAGGGCCATAAGTCGTGGAATTGCAATGGTCCCGACAGAAGTAAGATGTGCAGAAAATGCGGCGCTGAAGGCCATAGGGCAAGCGATTGTAAGCAAATCGCTAAGTGCCTAATATGTGTCGACAGAGCAGACAACGGACACTTAACGGGCGGACCCAAATGTCCGGGCACAAGCGGAGTATCAAAGCAGCCAAAACGGAAGTAACACAGTTAAATTTAAACCACTGTGATGCAGCCCAGCAGCTGCTTTGGCAGTCAGTCTCGGAAACCAAGACTGACGTGGTGTTATTATCGGACCCATACCGCATACCAGCCAACAACGGGAACTGGGTGGCGGATAGGTCTCAACAGCTAGCAGCTATAGGGACGACAGGACGATACCCAATCCAAGAAGTAGTCTCTAGCTCAAATGACGGTTTTGCGATAGCAAAAATCAACGGCGTGTTCTATTGCAGTTGTTACGCGCCCCCAAGGTGGTCGATTGAGGAATTTTCCCACATGGTTGACAGGATGATGGCCGAACTAGCTAATCGGCAGCCAGTAGTGATAGCTGGCGACTTTAATGCATGGGCAGTGGAGTGGGGTAGCCGCTGCACCAATCAAAGAGGCCAGCTATTGTTGGAATCCCTGGCCGCATTAAATGTAGAGCTGGCAAATGTGGGTACAGTGAGTACCTTCCGCAGAAATGGTGCAGAATCGATCATCGACGTGACGTTTTGTAGTCCTAACCTTTTAGGTACCATGAACTGGCGCGTCGATGACGGTTATACTCATAGCGATCATCAATCGATTCGCTATAGTATAATACCAGGCGGGCAGAAGGCAGCGCGATGTAACTCGACCCAAGCCCGAGGATGGAAAACAGCGCGCTTCGACGGCGAAGTATTCACTGAAGCCCTGAGGCGCGAACGAAACACTCTGGACCTAAACGGTGAAGAGCTAGTTGCTGTGATATCACGAGCGTGTGATGCTTCCATGCCGAGAAAAGCCCCTCCTAGAGAGAACAGGCCGCCAGTGTATTGGTGGTGCGAATCAATTGCAAATCTTCGAGCAATCTGCCTTCGGGCTAGACGAAGAATGCAACGCGCACGCACAGAAGCACAAAGAGAGGAACGCGTTGCAGCATTCAGAGAGGCAAAGTTGGCTCTCAAAAAGGAAATCAAGAGTCGAAAACGGGCATGCTTTGAAAGTCTATGCGAGAGTGCCAATTCTAGTCCATGGGGTGACGCCTACAGAGTGGTAATGGCTAAGACCAAAGGAGCCATAGCACCCCAAGAGAAATCGCCCGAGTTGCTGCGATCGATAATCGATGTACTCTTCCCGCACCATCCCATAAGCCCATGGCCCCCAGCGCCGTATGCGGCAGATGAAGGAGAAGAAGTGGCGAGAGTGACGAACGAAGAGCTGGCAGAAGTCGTGAAATCATTCGCGTCAAACAAGGCACCGGGACCCGATGGTATCCCGAATGTTGCCTTAAAAGCGGCAGTGAACACGGATCCGGACATGTTCAGAACCACGATGCAACGCTGCATTGATCAAGGAATCTTCCCGGATGTATGGAAACGACAGAAATTGGTGCTACTACCAAAGGCGGGGAAACCACCAGGTGACCCGTCGGCGTATAGACCTATCTGTCTACTAGATACGACGGGCAAGTTATTGGAGAGGTTGATTCTCAACAGACTAGTACCGTATACGGAGAGTGCGGACGGCCTGTCCAACAACCAGTTTGGATTCAGAAAAGGTAAATCTACTCTGGACGCCATCCAGTCGGTCGTTCAAACAGCTGAGGTGGCAATCGAGCATAAAAGGAGCGGCATCCGTTACTGCGCGGTTGTCACTCTGGATGTGAAGAATGCGTTCAACAGCGCAAGCTGGGAAGCAATAGCACACGCGCTTCACCGCCTCAAGGTACCGGTGCAGATGTGTAAGCTTCTAGAAAGCTATTTTGATGGTAGGATTCTACTGTATGACACAGAGGAGGGGCAGAAAAGCGTTCGAATTACCGCGGGAGTACCTCAAGGTTCAATCCTGGGCCCGCTGTTATGGAATGCGATGTACGATGACGTACTGAGGCTGCCCCTTCCGACGGGTGTTAAGATTGTTGGCTTCGCCGACGATATCACCCTAGTGGTCTATGGTGAATCGATGGAGGAAGTAGAGTTGACAGCAGCGCACTCTATTTCCCTGGTTGAGGAGTGGATGAAGTCTAGGAAACTGGGACTGGCCCGTCACAAGACTGAGGTGGTGGTGGTCAACAACCGCAGGTCCGAGCAGCGGGCGCTTATCTCGGTAGGTGATTGCACCATAGAGTCCAAGCGATCCCTTAGGCATCTTGGGGTGATGATCGATGACAAGCTGAGCTTCGCTAGCCACGTTGAATATACCTGTAAAAGGGCATCTACGGCTATAGCGGCGCTTTCGAGGATGATGTCTAACAGCTCTGCTGTAATTGCCAGCAAACGCAAGCTGCTGGCAAGCGTGGCGCTATCCATACTAAGGTATGGAGGACCAATCTGGTCAAAAGCGCTTAGAACGAACAGAAACCTAAAGCGGTTGGAAAGCACGTACAGGATAATGTGCTTAAGAGTAGCAAGTGCATACCGGACGGTATCTAAAGAGGCCGTGTGCATCATAGCCGGGATGACGCCCATCGGGCTCATCATCAAGGAAGATGTTCAATGCTTCAACCAAAGGGGTACCAGAGGAGTCCGCGACACGTGTAAAGAGGAAACGCTCAGAAGCTGGCAGCAGGAATGGGATAACTCCACTAAGGGTAGATGGACCCATCGACTAATACCAAATGTGTCAGATTGGTATGGTAGAAGCCATGGGGAAGTGAACTTCCACCTGACGCAGTTTCTGTCAGGACATGGTTGCTATAGACAGTACCTGCATAGGTTCGGGCACTCAGAATCTCCTGCGTGCCCCAATTGTGCTGGTGTAGAGGAAACAGCGGAGCATGTCGTGTTCGATTGCCCCCGTTTCATTGTTGTGAGAGGTCGCATGCTCACTACATGCGGAGGGGACACGTCCCCCGACAATATTATAGAGAGAATGTGTGCGGATGCCGAGTGCTGGAATGCAGTAACCACGGCTGTCACTCACATTATGTTAGAATTGCAGCGTCTATGGCGCGCCGACCAAGAGTTGGCTGCAGAGGATTAGCCCTGCCGAGGCTGGTCCCTTGTAACATTGTTTAAGTCGGCTAGGAGAAGCAGTTTGCCTAGGCTACTTCTGCTACACGTGTTGTGCTATATGCACTGGTCCCTTCCCGAAGAAATACCGTAAGGTGGTTCCGGGGAGATGAGGGTCTGAGTCCAAGGGTCATGTCGATGCACTGTTCACCACTTGAGCAATTCTAAATGAATTGCTCATGCACAGTGCATAGGCTGGTTTTAGCGGGTCGTCGTTGGTGCGTCATCCCCGCATTCCCTGAGTTATCTTCTCAGGGGATCTGTTTGCAGATTTCCCCCTTGTAAAAAACAAAAAAAAAAAACAAAAAAAAAAAAGGCACAGACAACGATAGCGAAGGACGCCCCCGTTTGTCTTGCTTCGCTCAAATCAAACTGTCGAGCGAGCGAGAGAAGATGCCGTCCGAAGCCAAAGCCATCACCGCTGCCGCCGCCTAGAAGAAGAAGAGGAAGCAGTCCACAGGTAAATTTGCGGTCGAACTGTGAACACGCAGTGATGCCACATACACAGATTTATCTGTAATTACACAGATTTTTTCCTGTTCTTGCCTACAGATATCTGTGATCACAGATCACAGATTTTTGAGATAAAAAAGATTTTTAAGATTTTAGGATATTTCACGAGTTTAGGGCACAGTTTTGGAAGATACAAAGCAGAAATGCCTTTACTTTGTTTATTTTTTTTGACGTTGGATAACGTCTTACGGCAACAAACTGGGGTACAATTTCGAAAAACGAAAAATCGCTCGCGTCACGAAAAGTGGTTAGATTTTGACTGTTAATCACTTACTAACGCCGGGATAGATTTTCAAGATTTGTGCACCAATGGATTGAAAATCTTTCTACGAATCTAATCCAACAATGAAAACTATTGATTCTCATGACTAAACTATTGAAAAATTGGGAAATATCGAGATATGTCTTATTTTTCATAGAAAAGCACATTTTTGTTGCTGTTATAAGGTTTTGACGTTTTGAAGTTTACATGTACACGCAACTTTAACATTGATTTGAGCAAAGAGGAGTGGTTCATGGAGTAGTACCTCAACCTCAAACTGGCTTCGAAACTCACTAAAGCAACCAATCTTAGTGGATTATGCGTGGACCTAACGTTCAACCGGAATCTTTGTTAGGGAGCATGCTCATGCTTCTTATTCCATCAACCGATTCTATCGGTGTTGAAGTGGTAACCGAACCACCAAAATAATAACACACAATGTCCATAATACGTCAGAATTGACATGCAACAAATAGTATGAAAATTGATTGGATTTTTATAACTAGCATCTTTCATAAGTTTGTGACGGTCTCAAGCCAGGAAATAGAAGAAGCTAACGTTATCCAACGTCAACTTGGCGGTCGTATCTCGGAAACAACCTCTTACTTTTTTCAACTTAAGTATTTTAAACTTTTAACAATTTTGCATCCTTAACATAGTTTTAGTAGAATTAGTTCAAATTAATAATTGTTGACATGCCAAATACAGCCACAATAAGTTTGCAAAGGCTCTTTTCAATCTAAAATATGATTTTTTTGATTTTTGCCCATCACAGATTTTTACCAAGATTTTTGGAGGTTGACTCAAGATAAAAAAGATTTTATCGGACGAAAACACAGATGGATTTGGAAAAAATGTGGCAACACTGTGAACACGGTCGGGCGAGTCATTCTCGCTTTGTGCTTCACCGCTTGTTTGCGTTCACCCAGCCATCGTCATCGCCGCCGATAATTACATCGGCCGAGGAGCTGTTGACCCGCGCTTCAAAATTTCGACTCGTGATGAAACCATCATTGGTGGTCAAGAAGCAATCCCGTTAGAAGCAAATACCAGAAGCCCCCTGAGTTTTGCTGGTCCGAGAAGTGTTATTTATCTGTAACAACATCGAAGCTAACAAAGCCATCGGTTCTTTTCAGAGCCATCAAATTTGTGGAAAAGAGTTAAAAGAGAAATATTTACGACTTTATTTATGACTTCTAATATTCCTAAATCAATTTCACGGCTTCATACAAAATTTCATTTGTCATGAATAATTTATGACTCAACCATTTGAGATTGTACTCGCGGACGCTGCCGCAGTGCCTTCGGGGTGAGTGCTCAACATTTCACAACGATTGTAAAATAGAGTGGCTTTTCCAACAGCGCCTTTTTTGTTCCATATTTTATGGGAACACTTTAATTAGGAAAATTATCTCATGTAACAAAATTGCGACATATTAAGAATGCTTTCGAAAAGACATTCTCATTGAACAATTGTAATAATTTTGGCACCCATGGATCAAAAATTTACCGATTATCAATAGCTCATATTGAATATTTAGGGAATGCCAATCATTCCAACAATTCATGTTCGACCAATTTCTCACGTATTAGTATTCTCCACAATTTTTAAGTAATTCCAAGCCCAACACATTATTAGCACATACCCATTTCCCAGATTGGTCGATCAGAAAGCGAAGAGCACAAAAGGGAGGAGCATCATTTGCTATTCCAAGGTTATAAAACATGCTGCCTTCGTTGGATTCAGTTTCATTCCATTTCCGCTTTCGATCTGGTAAGAGCTCCTCCGAACTTGCTTAGCGAGAAGTCCCTCGCTGCTAGAAGCCTGCTGAGCCGTTAATCCAAAAATCGCTCAAGATTTCAAGATTGAGCTACGTTTCCAGATTTCAACTTAATCCCTGTGATCCGCTACCCTGTTGCTGTTGTGCACCCATGAAATATTTAGCTGGTTTGTCGAATAAACTGAGAACTTATTCACATCTTCTTCTTGGCATTAACGTCCTCACTGGGACAGAGCACCAATCGATTGGAAATCTTTCGAAACTACTCTAACAATGAAAACTATTGATTATCATGACTAAACTTTTTAAAAATTGGGAAATATCGAAGCATGTCTTATTTTTCATAGAAAAGCACATTTTTCTTGTGTATTCCTGACACAGACATCATTGCGCGATATCTTAGCCACTTTCGTCATTCAAAAGGAAACGCCCCTTTCGGTCTTCTTCTTACTTCTCTTTATTATCTCGTGTTCAGTCGAAGCCAACCAAACTCGACTTCACGCGCGCATCAGTCAATCGTTGACCAGCAACCGGAGTAGGACTCATATCGGAATAAAATTTACACGTTCGTCGCTGCTGCTGCTGTTTATTCCCAAGCTAAAAGCTGCGAGTTCCGTGTAATCGCTTATCATGGCCCTTGGCATCCAGCTAGCCCATCGAATTCGTGGAGAATGCGTCCAGAAACCTTGATAATTACCGTCGGAGGAGTGAGCAAACCATCGAATACAAGGACGGACAAGAAAGCACAAAATTACCGACCGCATTTTAATTTAATCGTTTTCGGTGATCTTTTGGTGTGTTTCTGTCTAACAATGGAATGAAAACCCAGTTTGATCGACGGTGACTACCACCAACCGTCCTTTTCAGGACGACAATTTCATTTTAAAAGAGTTGTGAGAATTTTCCACCGTGAAGAGCGACATTTTGATGATTGGATGTGATTGATTTAGATTTTGGTCAGTCATTTGCACGCAACCATAAATGGGAAATAAATTTCCCATTGTGCGGGCGCGAAGCGATCCTCGACAGTGTGTGCATGAGTCGGATAAATTGCGAACGGCACTTGAATGAAGAATCCCTCCCGGTTTGTTTCGCATTTAGAGATGATCGCATAATGCCGTTGTCGCCGTCGCTACCTAAATGATACTAGAGCGATCAGTATCAACTCGTCGAACACAAAGCTAAAACTAATAAGCAACAGCTTTGTTGACGTTTCGATTTGGTAAGACATTGTCGATCGAATGGAAATACGCACACAGAAAAGACTGCGAAAATGCTACCGCCGCCCGATTCCATCGACGGGAACCTATGTTAATCTTTGTTTGCCATTTATCTCCGTTGAAAACTAATCATCCGAAACTATAATTGATAACTAAATAAATTATTTAATCAATTGTGGCCCTGAAAAGGGCAGTTGTTTGAAATTGTGCTTCAATGCAATTTCAGCACGTTCGCCACGGATACGACGAGTATCGAAAGGCTTCGGAACCAACTTAAGCAATCAATCTTAGTGGATCATGCGTGGACCTTCAAGCGGAATATTTGTTTGTTGAGCAAACGTTATCGCTCATGCTTTTTCTTCCATCGACCGGTTGAAGAGTTAATCGAACCAACCAAATAATAACACAAAATGTTCATAATAGGTCAACAATGGCATGCAACAAATAGTGTGAAAATTGATTAGAAGAGCACTTATTTTCGACCTACAAGAATTCTGTGCCAATTTTCGGATTTTCATACAAAGTAGGCCAAAACCGTATCGAAAATCGGTCGAAAGTTAGTGTTGGGTCGAAAATTGGTGCTGTTCTCTCAGAAATCTTTCATAAGTTCGTGACGGTCTCAAGCCAGGAAATAGAAGATGCTAATGTTATCCAACGTCACTTTGGCGGTCGTATCTCGGAAACAACCTCTTACTTTTTAAGTTCCATCACGCCAAAGGCAGCAATTCTCCCAAGAGGATTGACTTGAGGAATGAGCTGCAGCGCTTAGGCAATCATCGATTAGTGACACTTTGAGACGAACTGCGTGAAATACTGGATCATAGCGGCCAAGCCTGCATATTGATGAGTATCAATGTACAGAGCCTAAATGCTCATGCAATGGATATTGTTACAGACCAAAGCACTGGACCGAGTTTGGCGAACTACAGCTGGAGCCAGAAACCGATCACCCAACCAAGCAACACAAGGAAGCAACGACCAAAAAACAAATTCAATCTTCTGGCATTATTCCTGGAACACCAAACAATGGTTCTCGGAACCACAGAACGACAAATGGTTCTTTTCAGGACTACCAAAATGAGTCCAAAAAGAGTATACTTCTGAAAACTTCATCCGATCAATAACAACACAAAACTAGTACACTTACAAATTCATACACTTGACAAATCAAATTATTAATCATCGTAGTTCTACGTCAACCCCGCGGTAATGTAATAGACATTACCCACCCCAATTTTTTCATGTTACAATTGCATTCGTATATCTTGTGGCAGGTACGATGATACTCTATGCCCGGGGAAGTCAAGGAAATTTCCATTACGATCCTGGACCGACCAGCAATCGAACCCAGACAATTCAGCATGGCTTTACTCAAGTTTTTACACCAGTTTCTGGGGGTTCAAATGAACAAATTAGGAGAGGGGGTGTAACTTAAGATTTTTATGTCGGTTCATGTTTCAATGATTTTAAAATGAAAACGTTTACCACATACAATGTGTGAAATTTCATTTCCATAAATTTAACAGCAAAGATGGAAAAGCTCTATGATATTACGACAATCGAAAACTCAAGCATAAGCTTATTTCAATCAATCTAGAACGTCAACCGCATAGCCACTATAATGAATATGGATTAGGTAAAAAAAAAACAAACAACCACGCTTATCTCTCTGTTTGGATTTTCAACCACATGTTGCTTACGATTGAATCGGAAATTTAAATAAAGAGCTCCCAGGCTCCCATTCACCAGCTCAATATACCAAATCGGCAAATGCACTATGGATGTAGGTTGCAACTCACCCACTTAAACGCAGAAACGTGTCATTTGTTTTTCTGTTCACTAGAATGTTGTTTCTGTCCGGTGGCGTTAAAGCTCAAAACATTGCTAACTGAATGAACTGTAATCCAAACAAGGTGGTTTGAAAGAACAACCTGTAAGAGTTGCGGTATTAATTAATGAAATTTCATCACAATTTTTAAATGGTGGAAAAAACCTTGGATTCAAATTATCCAATCCATTATGTAGCCATCCATACCTAAGGAGGGCTCTAGTAGTCCAGTGGCAAAGATTACGGCTATTAATGTGAAAATGCATCGGAGCCAAACCTCCAATTTTCCAGAACACAAATCAAGAGAACCAGATAAAAGTTTGTGCTGAAAATTTGATCAATTAGTCACTTGCTGATCGTGACCAACAAACCAACACATATCAATCCATTCTGTTCCAAAATTCATTCGGTTTTAAGACCCTTTAGAACTATCAACCATTTTTGACCTAACGACCCTTTCGGCCGGTAGGCATTCGGCCAAAATGACATTCGACCTAACAGCATCCCATCCATCTCGAAGATTTATGGGTAGAAATAAAAATGTTGTACATGAATTGGATAAGTATTAAGTCTACCATGTCAATTATAGGCTTGACAGACTGAGACCCGAATTCCAGGACGATTTGGGTGACTTCTGGTATAAATGTTTAGTTAATATTTAAGGATATCTCTGTTAAGGCTTTGACAATGCCTGCAAACTATTCAACGTATCCGTATCGTATATTATATTTCACCATCTTCGTCTACGACGTACGTAAATATTTAATCCTAGTTTTGAACATCACTTTCGACATTTAAATTGAAATCAAACCGATCACTAACTTCATTAGAAGCTTTAACACACAAACTAAAAGAGTTATTTTGACCATAAGCAGTCCTGTGATAAGAAATAGTCAAGAAAGAGGAACTACGGAACCGCCGCGGACGAACGTTGAAAAAGACTTCAGAAGAGTAGGACAGTCGAGGTTGCCACATATGATGTCAAAGATAAACAATTGCTGCAGCTGGGTCCTCCTAGCCGACAGAGTTTTCAAATTGATGAGTCGGCAGCGGTCTGGGTAATGAGGAAGATTGGTAGGATCGGTCCACGGTAGGTGGCGCAATGCAAAACGCACAGATTTCTTCTGAACTCGTTCAATCCTCAACGTTTGCGTCACATGGTATGTCCGGACTAGTTCACAAAATAGGGATTTCAGCGTTTAGATGTCGGTGAAGTCCGAGGCGTGTCGTTTAACTAATCCCAAAGCTGACCAAGCCTTAGCAGTGATAATTGCGACTTGTACGTTGAATCTGATTTTTGAGTCGATTGTAACTCCAAGATCACAGATTGATTGAACGCGTTCAGACCCTGCGGCATATTCATGCCTGTATTGATGATTGCGGCGAGTGATTTGATGCTATTTATTCGCATTCCTTTGTCACTGCAGCGCACAGTAATGGCATCGACATCCGATTGCATAGCTATGCAGTCCAAAGCAGAGCGAATTACCCGATATAGCTTAAGATCGTCTTCGAAGGATAAAGTGCAAGACGAGAGCAGCTGATACAGATCGTTCACACAAATTATGAAGATCAGCGGGCCGAGGACGCTTCCTTGCGGTACTTCCGAAGTTATTTCGAACGCGCTACAGCTTGCGGAGTGGACGGTCACGTATGCCGTTCGATTCGAGGGATACGAAAACAGCTATCCTGGAAATCCGTGGTGCGACATCTTTTCAGCGGTTAAGAGATGCGGTAAACAAACAACATTTGAACATGATCACATTTCCTTTGCCTGTTCAGCCAACCATATTTGCTGATTTTAATATGATACAGTCAAAATATCAAACTCGCTTAATGCAAACAATACAAAAACCTTAATGAACATTGTAAATTATCAGCCTTGCATAAATAATTTTCAACCTACAATACTTCAGATTGCGTAAAGCTTTAGGAGAAATCAAGACAATCCTGTATAAGCCATTTTACGAGACGTTCGAATCTGAGAGAGAGGAGACAGCTCACTGACAACTGGCTTGTTTTCTTGACTTCTTTGATTTCTTCTTCTCATGTTTGGGTTGTGCACAATGGTTCGGAGAGCACAAGCTAGGTCAAAACTATTTTCACATCCCATTTGTAATCAAAAAGATCACAAATTTTAAAAAATTCCAATAGCAATTTGAGTTTAATCGACAATAATTAAATAATCAACGATTTTATATGCGAGAGCACAAGAAAACAACCTGAATTTTCAATCTCATCCAGTTTTAGTTTGGCAAAATTTTGACGGTTTTTCACGCTCTGCTCTCTGAATGTGCGGTTTTTCAGTGACAGTTGATGACAGGTTCCCTTGACTTTTGGGAGCTCGCAATCTAAGCCAGCTGTCTCCTCTCTCTCAGGTTCGAATGACGTTTTCTGGCGGGCCGCTCATTGTTGTTGTTCAAAAAATTAGCATGATATCTGAATGGCGCTGGACACATTTTGGTTGCCGATGACTTCCCCGTCTCTTTCAGCGCATGTTTTTTACCCGGTTTACATGTATTACAGGTAACGTAGATGAAAAATATCTTCACCGCCTACTGATTTAAATTTTACATGCGAACATTAAAAACTTTGTTGCATTGCTACCAGCGCCATTGTTGAATATGCTCCTTCCAAATGTGGCGCTAGATGAAACGTAAATAAATCGGCCCGCCAGAAACTTTCAAAGCTGGTAAACAAACGGAAACCATATGATTCGAAACGTCTCATAAAATGGCTTATTGTCTTCTTAATTATACAAGAGTTAGTTCGAAGGAAAGTTTCTGAAGGAAATACGTACAGCTAAAATACAGTCACCCCACAGTTATGGATCAGCTAAGGGTCATTTTCCTAAACAAAATAGGATTAAAAAACATTCTGACGCTGTACAAAACAAAATTACCTCCCTGGCACTGCGGAATATAATTGTTTCTGAGAATACACCTCAAAATACCCGATTATTTACGAAAAAGTGTCGATTTCGATAGAAATTCCAAACGATATCCACCCCACAGATGTGGATCAGTGGATGAGGAGGATCCTTATTATGGATCAAATCGACTCATATTATGGATCAGAACACTATAACAGCAATTTATCTGCGTGGCAAACGAATGGTGTGCTAGTGAAAGCATACGCTTTGGCGTTTGTTTCGGAATCATCTTATCATTGATTCATAACTGTGGTATGGTTTTCATTGCCCCACAGTTGTGAACCAACACTTCTGGGAATACGGTTGACATTTTATTTCCTACGCACGGCAAAACTATGCATAAGCACATTATAATTGATTGCGATGCTGTATCGATTTATGGTTCACATATAGAAAATGTTTTCTACGTACCGTAAAACGGGGTAACTTTGATAGTTTTTTCGAAGAAAACTTGAATATTTATGCATGCTGTTTCAAAGAATTTTAATTCTTATTTTTAAAACAAGTACTGGTATCCTTACTATCGATTCCAGTTGATAGATTTCCAAAAGATTTATTCTTAATGGATATATAATTTTTCATATAATCGAAAGTCGGTTTTCTATTTTGGGGTAACTTTGATAATGGAGCATCACTCGAACAAAATTGAATGAATTACAGAACATTTGTAGGGCGTTGCATATCTTTAGGCGTTTAACGCTATATGGAAATTTCTGACTTAGAATACAAAAATGGTCCCAGTTTGTAAAAATAGTATTCGCTAAGAGTTTTGAGACCGAATTCGAGTTCTATTATAACTAGGCTGTCAAGTATAAGTGACGAATTCATTATGACTTCATCAAATAGTGATCGTAGAACAGATTGTTTGAGAGCATTTCAAAATTGCTAAAATCTTATAAATTTTCCATATATGCATATAAATCCTCAAATGTACTTGATTCCAACGGAAATAGCTTTAACATGAAGTGTCATACTTATACTCTTTACTTTTGCATTCGTATTGCTTAACAGATTAACAGGAACTTTGTTAATTCGTTTAGTATGTTGAGAGTCTCGCATTATCAAAGTTACCCGCATTATCAAAGTTACCCCGTTTTACGGTATTTACAATTCCATTTGATGATGATATTCCCGTTTCAATTCAACTCTGATCCATATCTGTGTGCTATCCATAACTGTGCGGTGACTGTACCAATAACTTTCAAAAATGATGATGACACGAAAGAACAGCATAATGTAAAAAAGGGAACATTCGTGATTTTTCATCAACCTTTGCATAGTTTTTGATCTTAAAATTATGAAGAACAGTCTATGATTTAAAGAAGGGAGATATCAGATCAGATCCAGATAGCCGTAGCGGTAAACGCGCAGTTGTTCAGCATGACCATGCTGAGGGTCGTGGGTTCGAATCCCGCTGGTCGAGGATCTTTTCGTAAGAGGAAATTTTCTCGATTCCCAGGGTATAGAGTATCTTCGTACCTGCCACACGATATACACATGCAAAAATGGTCATTTGGCAAAGAAAGCTCTCAGTTAATAACTGTGGAAGTGCTCATAAGAACACTAATCTGAGAAGCAGGCTTTGTCCCAGTCGGGACGTAACGCCAAAAAGAAGAAGAAGATATCATATATAACGTTGCCACAATATTTCAAATATATAGTTCTACATCACTCATGCAACTGCAACTAATAGAGAAGCGACCTCAAACCTTCATGAAAAACTATCGACTAATGCTCAAATACGAGCAATCTGAACTGTCTATGTCAGCCTCGTACCCTACGGATTAATCAGATATTATTGAAGGTGCTGTACCTTCAGTATCAGGGCTAATTTAAGGCATTCGAAAAAGTAATTTACGCTTCTGTGAATTACGTTATCTTAATCAGTTCGACTCAATGTCGATTTTATCTTCATGTTGCTATTCATGTAGTTTGATAAGAAATTTGATTCATCGATTGATTACATTACAATGTAGAGTTCGATATAAAAGTAGGCTTTTAGATCAGTAGGTAGTTCAGATCCCACTGGTACTGAGCTTCAAAATGAACCATGGTAAAGGTATGTACCCTGATCTATGTTCTAGTTTTCATTTAACTTACGATATTATTTATTCACTTTAGCGGCATTGTGTCTTCTGCTCGTCCTATTCGGATTGAGCAGTGTTATATCACAATCTCAAGTTTGTGTTGGAAATGTTGGAGTGCATAGTTTCCCGGACCCAGTTGTCTGCAACGCATATATTGTATGCGTCGACGAAACGTCAATTCCCATGACTTGCAACGAGGGACTCATATTTGATTTGAACATCTTGAAATGTAACTATCCTGACATATCCGTTTGTCTACCGAACCTTAGTGCATCTACAACAACTACACAATCAACACCAACTGTGGTCCCAACTCCGTCAACTCTAGCGCCAACTCGTCCAGGCGAAGAACCGATCTGTCCCGATCGAGGACTTTATTTCTATCCGCACATAAGCGATTGTCAGCGATATTATAAATGCTTTTATGGAAAACTGTACGTGCTGTCATGTCCTTTCTCGCTGTTCTGGAACCAGGACATTCAGTTTTGTGATTTCAAGTGGAATGTTGCGTGCAGGAATAATTAGATAATTGTAACGGGAAAATATACTGGACATTATGTCGTAGTGCGTATTGTGATGTTATCGGATACAGAACAAAATAAAATACTATTTGCAAATTATGTTTTAATAAATTGCTTGCAATGAAGGCAATTCACTCGGCCTAATTAACACGATGTTTAAACGTCAAAATGTCTTTGCTTGGGCTTTGCGGCCTTATTTTTAGTTGAGTCGTCAGGCATTCATCCGTAGTCTAGTATGGTCTTATTTCAAAGGGCATATTATTTAGTCTTAGTAGGCCTTCCAAACCTCTTAAAATTGCGGGTCAAATCTCTGACACAATACCGTTTTGATTCATATTACGGACACTTAAGGCCTTAGTGAAGTATAATTCAGCATAGAGCAGACAAAATAAATCATTCTGTATGATTTTTCAGCGTTATCGAGCGTCGGAAGCCCTTAACTTTCGAATTGTGGGTAAAGAATACGCTTCCGCAACCTCGATAAATTTAAATAAATCGAAATGTGTGGCCTTTTCATGATTCTTATTCCGGACGCTTCCTCACTTTTGCCTCATATTCCGGACACTTTGATTCGAATTCCGGACAGCTCACGGAAATCATTAATACAAAAGTCAAACTATCAGTTGAAGTCGTCAAGCCATTAAAGAGACGTCTAAGGCAGTTGGACATTATGAGTTTGTATAGGTTTCTATGGATAAAGCTTACTAAAACGAGCCTCAAAAGTGAGAACTTTTGAAGAGCAAAAATTTAAACATTTCGTGTGAAATGTTTCCCATACAAAGTAGAGTGTCCGGAATTTGAGGCTGTCCGTAATATGAATCAAAACGGTATTTTGCCGCAGGTCGAATTTTGCAAAATCACAAGCAATTTCAACCTTTCTGTAAAAAAATTAGAACTGACAATGTAGTTAAAAAAAAATGTTTCATCGAAAAAGAAAAAAAAAATAAATGCTTCATGCTAGCTTTCTCCCAATGAAACGAGTTTTCTTCACGAGAAAAAAATGGTACCGAAATCATGAATTGCATACGTTGGTTAAGTTATGATATCAGGACCACAAATCATAATCCAAGAATAATTAGGATTCTTCGTACCATGCTGCATCGAACTGCCGGACGCTTTGAAAGCCGGACACTGACCTTTTTTATGGTGTTTTTGGATAAAATGTCGATCTTTTTTTCGCTTAGTGTTAGGGTGAATTAAGGCCGGTGTCCGGGATTCGAAGCATCTGGACAATTCGAATCATCACGGTACGCTGACAGCACTAAGCGTTGCGCTTTGCTTAAACTCATTCGTATCGATCACTCATATTTCAACACGACGAAGTGGTTGTGACGTATTCCATATAAAATCAGTTAGTCACAGAACACAACAATCTTCGATTTGCAGTAAATTTAGCACATGCTTTTGGTATGGTAGTGTTTTCCATGGATAAATCGATCGATTTTGACTCAAGAATAGCTTTTGAAAATGGACTATGAATTTTTGCATGAAATTTTTTTCTTCTTGTTCCGAAATTGTTGATTTTAGCGAAGATTTTATGCAAAATTGTATCCAGCTTTTTACGAGCGCTAATGGCCACCACAAAGAAGCACGCTTTCTGGTAAGGACTAGGCGATCTGACATTTGAATTGGGTCGTTTGATAGCAAATCGATAAGATCGATCAAAAACTTATCGATCAGCTGTCAAACGACCCAACCCAAATATCAGATCGTTTGATCCCTACCAGAAAGCGAGCCTGATTGTGGCGGCCATTGATGCTCGTAAAAAGCTGGATCAATAGGGCGATATTCAAAACTGAAAAGGCAATAGATGGCTCTTTTTCAATGGTAGTAAAAACGAAATCCTGAAGCAAAGAAAGCACCACGGAAGATGAACTAAACACAAAAAGTTATGTTTTCACTTTACACTTGATTTCTAATCACTATTTTTTTGATTCAGTTTCCTAATTGCAAGCAATTTACGATTTTCATTATTTTCCATACGTTTTGACAGTTCTCCGACTACCATTCTTCCATGCGCTTGTGTTGAAAGTTGGAGAAATTTGAGAATCCAGCGTTGCGCGATCAATGAGGGGAATACAAACATTAGTGTCGCCGCTCGGCGGCCGATAAGAGAAACTGAATGTTCGAAAGGTTGTTGTCAGTAATTTTTGCCGCTGGCGCCAACTGTTAGCATTTGAGAACAAAATAAACAGTCGTTACCCTATTGGGCAATAAAATTTTCACTACTTATTCGTGACTTCATCAAGAACAATACACTCTTAAAATAAAGGAATCTACTGTGGACGTAATTCATAGTAGGACTGAATGACACATGATGTAAATGATAAAACGACACAAAAATTGTGTCCTTGAAGATGTATTGATCAAAAACTGTAATTTTACACGTAAATTGACACGAATACGATGGCACTATGAACGGCATTTCCCGCATCAGACACTATGGTATTTGAAATGTGACATAAATTCACGTCATTTGGCTCTCTTCTTTTATGTACATCCTAAAGACGAAAAATCAGATGATTTTTTCGGAGTGTGTAGATTTTTGAAAGTATAGGCCATATTTTTCTGTACTGACTTATTTTTCTTGATTGAGAACCGTAAATAATTAATGGAATTGGACTTTTTTATTAATTAGTGCAAACGCCTCGCTACAACTTTTTCATAGAACATTTTTTCTCTAAAATCAAATCCAGTTAATATGTTTGGCCTTTTTGATACCTAATTCGAACAAACCAACGCCTCCTTCTTGTTTTTATTAAATGGCTTGCCATTGGCCATTATTTTTTTCTACTCCAGACAATATTTCTTCTTCTTCTTTCTGGCGTTACGTCCCAACTGGGACAAAGCCTGCTTCTCAGCTTAGTGTTCTTATGAGCACTTCCACAGTTATTAACTGAGAGCTTTCTATGCCAATTGACCATTTTTGCATGTGTATATCGTGTGGCAGGTACGAAGATACTCTATGCCCTGGGAAGTCGAGAAAATTTCCAACCCGAAAAGATCCTCGACCGGTGGGATTCGAACCCACGACCCTCAGCTTGGTCTTGCTGAATAGCTGCGCGTTTACCGCTACGGCTATCTGGGCCCTAGAGAATATTTCTTATGGATTTTCAATAGTTTTTCTCACTGTGGATTGCATAACTTGTTGTATTTAAAACAGTTCATTCGAATTAAACAATCGTCTTGTTAAAATCGAGTGACAATATTGAAAATTGCACAATTTTAAACGTACTGACCATCTACTTTCTAATTTACTACTGAAACTACTGACGAATTATTTAAATTTCGCTTATCAAAATTGAAGTTTGAAAAAAATCGATTTCTTAACGCATACCGTAGTAGCTTGGTAAAATTCTGAATCCATACGCCCATTCACATACAGCCGTCATCTAATGTATTTCTCTTTTTTCTTTTCCAGCGACATAAGCCGCGATGGCTTGTCCCAGTCCCACGACAGCGTGTTCTCGGAATCCGCCGGTACGGCCAGCAGTCTGTCGATTACGCTAAAGGTAGGTTTTCTTTAAAAATATATCAAGTTTTCTTGTTTTCTATTGCAACAATTTTAAACAATAATATTTTGATACTGCTGCTTCATAAGAGCTTAACTGTCTTAATTGCTTTCTCTTCATCGATTCTCTCTTCCACTAAACGCCTAAACGAAAATACACAATCACATTTTGCAAATTTAAGATTGTTGGGTGAAAGTTCAACCATATTACTTGCCATTATAGAGCCCATAGTTTTTTTTTATGAATTGACTATAAACAAAACGGCGACCAAATAAATTTAATATGGAAAAGTCATTGATGTTTCCGTTGAGGCTCATCCAAAATTACAAGGTTACAATGTAGTCCATATACTTCTCAATATTTCCAGAATGAACTGGCAGATGTACTGCGGAAACGAAGAAAAGATCGACACAATGAGGCTTCCGATGAGGATCTGGGCTTACCACAGAGCCCTATCACACCGCAGCGAAAGGATCGAGGAATCAACAAAAGTGAAGGATCGCTCAGCATCCTCAGCATGACCAGTTCTGATCTGGACCTGGAAGAACGATCAGCTTCCAATGCCAGTGGACACAACCTGCTACACCTGGATTCATCCAGCTCCAGTACATATAATCGGTCGATTGATAATCAAGATGGAATCGGTAACGGAATCTTTTAATGTAAAGGTTTGGAAATTGTTTAACTTAACTCAAATTTTCACCCACAGATTCGCCTTCCTCGAAGCTCAGTCATTCAGCTGCCAAACACAAGTTGGCCGTTAGACCAAAGAAGAAAGGACCAACTCGTGCTAGGCCACGCGCTCGAGAGGTAAATCTTAAATTATGTTGAACATATTAAGTTTCATATTCAATACCATTCCATTCTTACAGTCGTCGGTCCTACCAGCTACACCGGAGGTCAACGAAGACACATTCAAGCTATCCACACAAGACATTCCTGCTGAACTACCGATCATGGCAAACGAAGAAGAAGAAAAGTGTCATTCTCTGCCGTACATGAATCCAGGCGCTCTCACCACTACGACACATTCAGTGCTAACAAGCAGCAGCAGTACTAGCATCATCAATAGGTCGCCTGCGAAACAGCTGCCGCCAGTGAGCTCCAAACTTTCTGCGTCAGCTTCACTGTCTGCATCCAGTGAAACACATCCCAATACAACAATTTACGTTAACAGAAACATTTCAAAGAGCTACGATTTCAATGGTCATAACGCAGATCAATTTATAACCGAGGAGATAGATCAGGTCACTGGCGGAAAGAAGGAAGATGATGGGTTCTTTAAGAGAATTCTCAACTATAGCTTCAAGAAGAAAAAACATGAGCAAGGAGTGAAAGAGGATCTGTCATCCACTATACCAGTAGTATCATCCAGAAAAGAAGATAACACTAGCACAGTGTACATTACTCCGGGTATGAGCATTGCACCAGAGCCAACTGTAAAACTGACATTACCGGTTTGCGAAGCCGATGTTCCAGACATGAGTGGTTACAAAAAAATCAAAGCGGGGCCAGCTGCTAGACAGAGAGTCTTCCCAAAAGATATTTTCAACGCCGAAGTTGACACTCCTCGTGAAGCACAACGTTATTCGTCTAATGTCGAGGTGAACCGTCATTCAACATCGTCCAATGGAAGTGGATCGATTGTTATCAGTGGTGATACAAAAGCTGTGCAACACAAGAGTGAAGAGTATTTGGTATCTAAAAGTCGGAAATTATCGGAAAGGAGCTTTGATGATGAGGATGATGAAGAAGACGTCGGTCGCATGTATCATTCGAATGTCGATAAACTAAAAAACCCAAAGATCTATGGACTGAGTCCTTACCAACAAAGAATAGCAAAGATCGCAGTTAACCAGGGTGAGTCACCCAAGGAGAGCCCTTCAAAGCGCAAAGCAGTTGAGAAATCCAAGAGTTTCCGAGTGTACAGTGACAGTGTTTCGAACAATCTAACCAACGCTAAAAATTTACCTAGTCTACCCAATTTGACAAACTCTCTATCCATTGGAAACTTCACCAATAACTTCCTGGAAACCGAGCACAAATTTTTCAGCATGACTGAAAACATTAACATTGCAAATCAGAAAATATTCAAAGACTACATTACCAATGTCGATGATCAAATTGGCGAAGATGGGCGAATAATATCTTCGAATTCTTCACTGCAGAAATTCGAAATCAATGATAACAATCTGTTGAATCCACGTGAGCAGGAGCACGTTGATCATCAGCCCAAGTCGATTGTGCTAACAACAAACACAATTGCTCCACCAGAACCAAACGGTATTTTGCACAAGTCAAATCAAAATATTTCCCAAATAGAGGAGACCATCGATAAACTGGTATCATCACCATTCGTTAGCATAATCAAAGATGCTGCGGGTAGCAATGATCGCTTAGATCAAGTGGACCCACAAATGGTAAGCAATAATGTGCCAGAGTTTATGAAGATTCAACTAAACCGCGTTGATACACCCCGCTCTAAATCTACTGTGGTGCTCTCAACGTCGACTCCTTTGAGTAGCACTACGTCAACTCCATCACCTAGTCCAGCTCTGCCTCTGACCATAGCAGATGAGTCAATTAAGACACGACGATTCAGCAATGAGAATATCGAGATTACAGAAAATAAACCACCATTGCCACCGTCGGCAGCAATTGTCGCTGCAAGAAATAGTTTCGTAGAAGTACCAAAGAGTCCTCCAGCTTTTAAAAGGGCTGATGTTGGATCCAAACGAAATTCGGTCAATCTAACCCAGGAAATGGCAGACGATAGGAAAGTGATACTTCAACGTAGAACGTCTGTGACAGAAGAGAAGATTAAATACGAACGTAGAATTTCTTCTTCATCAGAGGATATCAAAATAGAGAGAAAAAAGTCTGGATCAGAAGAACTACTGGAAAAGCGAAGTAGCAACTATAACAGTGGCTCAAGCAGTGGAGATGAGCTAGTTGTAATGCGCAAGAAATCGATTGTTGATTCAATCAAAGACAAGGATAAGGATACACCGGAATTGATGAAAGTTTTTGCGCGGAGATCGTTGAAGCTGCGATCTGATGAAGAGTACAGACCTGGAGAAGCAAAGCCTCTATCAAACGTCGATAGCGATAAAGAGAACCAGTCGAGTGAGGAGAAGCTCGACAAAATTGTCAAGCCTGACAGTGCGTCTATGGTATCAAAGAGTATATCAACAGGATTGACCAAGGAGCATACCGATGGAAAAACAACACCAGAGAACAGTTCCAATGAAAATCTGAGAAAAAGCACTCCGAAGCCTTTCGGTGTACCCAACCGATTTGGAAACACAGCCAACGTGCAAACCAAAAACACCACATCGTTTGTAGAACTCCGCAAGTCTTTAATTCCATCACCCACGGTGACAGCAAGTGCTAATGTCAACAATAATAATAATAATTTTACGAAAACTCCGACGGACAGTAACGAGAATAGTATTAATGCAATCAATAATAACAACAACAACAACAATAGCAACCGCCATACAATTGCCACAATGAATCAGTTCAATTTGAATGCCAGCAATAATAATTCCAATGGTAGTAACAATGGGAATAGTGCAACAACAATCGAAGCCATTGGAGAAGCGAGTGAATTTAAAGGTATATTACAGAGAAGAGCTGAGTGGGAAAAGCGAGCGAAGGAAGGATTTAAATAATCCACTGATAACTGAAACTTCCATCCATGCAAGCTAGAAATCACTGTAGATCAGTGTAGAGTAGAAGTTCTGTCATTTACACAAAGCTCAATAAAGACTTGCTCACTGATGTTTTTTAACTTACTAGCACCCTCACAATGAACACCCAACAACACATTAAACTCGTCATTTACGATAAAAGTACCAGATTTCTAGTATGATTATTGGCTTCTCAGTGTTTGATATATCTCCCACCGAGTTGCAACATATTTCTACAAAACGAGTAGAGAAGTAGTAGCTGTGTTAGTTAAAACCAATAGTGTGAACATAAGGTGGTGCATTCATCATGAAACATTCTTGCATTGGAAGGAACTGATTCACAATACATTCTCGGCATATGCTCCTAAATACGCATTCTTTGCATCATATCTCGCGATAATATTCAACTTAACTATGCGTTTCTGTCGATGAACTCTTTTTGTGCAGCCGTGGTAAAATGCGAAAATTGATCACTGCAATTCCCTAAATGGAAATGCATATCAAAAACGATAATCAAAATACGAAATTAATTTCAACACTAAACAAATGTGATAAAAATATTATAGTTATGTAAAAATATATTGGAACGCGATATTTTTGTTAGAACCTATACTAAAATTGTGAAGTTGAGCTTTATTGTCTGACTATTCCATTCTTTAAATAAAACATTATAATGACGATTTTTCGACTCAACGGTAAAATCGGTTTTACTCATCCGTTAAAATTTTCGTAAAGCGTGGTTATGCCAACGGTTGTCGTTGATTCACGTTCAACCACACATAAACTGTAAATATCAAACGAATGCAATGGACTTAGCTGTTAGGTTTTAGTCCTGGTTCGTCGATTGAACCACTTTCTGTAAAATCGGAGAATGAACATATTTATACATTTAAAAAACCAATATCACTTAGTCATAGTATAGCGAATGTTAAGAAAAATACATATATTTAAAACTGTAACAGAATCAAAAACGTGTTGATCATTGATGGAAGATTCATCAGATGAAATTGAAATTCATGAAGAGGTAGCGATACATATATTTACCAAGTGTTGTAGTATTTTACGCTTTGAACTTTATCGATCTTTTTCACATTTTCTCCATAAACACAACCACGAACTCAAACACCTACATACCAAGATTTCCATCCATGTGAACAATAGATGGATATAGAGTGAGCTGAAAAACAGTTGAAAGCTGTTCGCTTTTGTCCAGTTGAAAATAAGATGGTATAGTGGAAGCAAGAGTAATAATAGCATTCAGTGTACATGTAGCTCTTAATGACGATACATAAATTGCTAATAAACTGTGTAAGAAAAAATGTAACCCCTTTTAAATAAGTTTCTATAATTTCTAATATCACAAATCAAATTCAACAATTGGTGAAAAAAAAAATTGTGCAATAATAGTAAAACGGGGTCAAAAGTGTAAAAACTACTTACCTCAAGTAATTTTTTTTTTTTTCAATGTCTCCGAATTTTGATAATCTTCCTAGTTGGTTATGTAGCCAATCGGTTATACAATTTTACCATTAAACGATAACCTTTGACGAACTTAATGGTAAAATTTCGTGTCAGGAATGTTGAACAAATTTCATATTTAAAAAGTAAAACTTGTAACGTATAGTTTTAGGTTTTGAAAGACTACATTGAAAATCGATGAGAATTCTTGTCATCAATGAACTTCAATTTTCTGTTGTCGAAAATAAACATAAAATTATCTTCATGTAGAAGGAAACTGAATTATCCTGTGAAAATGTTTGTGATGTGTTATTTTGGAACGCATTGGTCACAGCATAATACGTAGGGATGAAACAATCCAAGTATGTAAATACTCGATACTTTTGATACGATATCATTGCGATATCAAGTGATACTTTCAAATCGATTCTTTCGAGTACCTACTTGAATCGAATGAATTCTTTCTCAAGTTCAATTTTGTAAAAGCTGGTGCAATCGTAAAGCGTAAAATTTGGAAAAATCCTGTTCCATCAACAAAAATCAATTGAGAATTTTGGTGTAGAAGTAATTTACATTTAATGAATACATAAATCATAAGTACAATCCTGGACAATCTCTTCAATGATTACTCAAGATGTGTCTCCAATGATTTCTCTAGAATTTCCTCCGAGGATTGCTCCACAGAATTCAACTCCGCTTCAAGAATTCAACCAGGAATTCCTCCAGTCGTTCTACAAATCACGTATTCTCCAAGAATTTATTCAGATAATCCTACAGCATCCAGTATGTATCTACATAAATTTCTTTTGTAAAATCTCTTCAGTGATTATCGTCTGGGATTTCTCCAGAAATTTCTCCAAGGAGTTCTTCATAAACAATAAACAATGGTTTTTCCCAAAATTTCTCTAGGAATTATACCAGTCAAATTTCTACGAGGATTCTGCCTGGGATACCTCTAAGGATTCCTCCAGAGATGTCTACAGGAGTCCCTCATTAATTGACTTAGATAATAATTCAGAGATTCCTGTTCCTCCAGAATCTCCTCCTGAGATTTCTCTGTGAAAATCTCCACTGAGATTCCTACAGAGATTCCTGCAGTTTATTCTCAACGTTTTTTTAAAGGAATAATTATGAACAATCTTACATGGTTTCCTCTAGAAATTGTTCCAGAGATGAACTGGTAAAGAATCGACTGTAAATTTGAATGAAATATGCTTTTTGACAATGCAGTCTTTGTCCAGGGTTTTCTTTAGAAATTTACCCAGAGATTTCCTCGGGAATCCCTACATATGCTCCTGCAGAAATTTCTACAGGGATTTTTCCAGGAATTTAACCGGGAATTCCTCTATGGATTTTGTGTTTTTATGTTTCTTTATGCCGAAAATGACCGATAGTTCTAATGAATTGTAAGGTCGAATGGATAACTAACAGGGATAGGTAAAGGTAATTTGCAATATCTAGAAACCACCGAATGAATTTTCGGTCGAATGGATTGTTAGTTTTCAATCAGGATAATTTTCATTACCTAGAAGCCCACAATATCCGTTGTGAAATGTTAATAGAAAAAAACAGCCTTGATTAAAAGAAGGAAAAAACACTGATCAATGTGTTAGCCATATGGCCATAGTAGTAAATAATCAAATGTTATTTCGGCCTAACGACCCTTTCGGCTTAACGACAATCGGCCTAACGACTTGCACCCCAGGAATCCTTCCAGGAACTTATCCAGAGATTTCTCAAAAAATTTCTTCAGGAAAGAAATTCCTGTAGGAATCTCTAAAAATATTCACGGGGGAAACCCTGCAGGAGTTCTTATTCTTTTTGATCAAATTTCTGGAATATTCTATGGGTACATCTCTGTAGTAGCTTCTAGAGGAATTCTTGGAGGAATCTGCGAAGGATTTTTTTGGAGGCCCAGAACCAATCTCTGGAGAAATTTCAAGAGAAATCACTGGGGGATTACCTGGAAAAGTCCTTAGAATAATTCAGGCGGCAATTTTAAGGGAGGTATCGCTGGAAGAGTTCAAAGACAATCTTAAGGAATCATGAAATTGATGAAGTTATTTCTGTAGAAGCCCTAGATGAACTTCTGGTAGAATCTCCCGAAGAACTCCTGGAGCGATCCCTACAAGAAATCTCAAAAATATTTCCTAGAGAAATCTCTAAAGGACTACTAGAGGAACTTCTGGAGAAATATCAGAAGTAATCCTTGAAGATATTGTCATTCGTAGTGTAACCTGAGGAAAGCCATGGAGGCATCTCACAATGCGTTGAACGTATGGAGATGCGGGACAAAAATCAAAACTTGAAGATCAAGCCATTTGAGCACCGTGGTATAGAAGGGAAAGTTGATTCTGATCAAAAGAGCAACAATTTGCATAAATGACGTATACTAGATGCATAATCGCAAAACTGTCCCAAGCGCCAATTTCATTATTTGCCAAGAAAAGTCTTGCAATTCGTACTTTTAATGCTTATAATGATGTAAGAAGTTATTTGCAAGTATGTCTCTTCTCACTCGTAGCTGCGAAAGTGACTTATACGCTTTTATGCAACAAAATCGATTTTTTTTAAATTTTTCGGTTTTCAATATGAAATTTGAATAAAATCTTAGAAACTACATTTAAAATAAATTATTTTAAGCATGTACTTGCTCTGGTGTAATGTCTGGTTGAGCCATGGCTACATTGCGTCGCAAGATTTTCGGATTTTTCATCACAAATAACTCATTTTCATACTTGTGCTGGTTAAGAAGTATACCTAAAAAAAGTCAAAAATCTCGAAGAATTGCAGGGAGTTGCAGCTGTATCTTTCAGACCTCCTAGAGGACACTCTAAGAAACGTATCTGTGAGTGATGTAGGTTGGAACTCGGTGGAACTTTTTCTGAATCGATAATCAAAGTTACATGTAAGTATTTCATAAGTTTGATTTTATAGCCAACTCAACGTGCCAATTTCTCATATTCAAAGTTAAAATTGTTGTTCTTATCACATCAAATATACTTTACCAACCTTCAGTCATGTTCTGTTTTAGATTTTGATTGAATAGATTGATTACGATACTCTCCGTGCTAGTTGAAAGGAATGCTGAAAACATGCGACAAAATTTGTTTTTTTCTGCTACTTCGAAAACTGTCTCTTCCGACGCTTGTCGTAGATGTTTTAGTGCTTCGTAAAGCTTATAAATACTTGTTTCGATAACGAATGGTATCTATATACACTTGTGGATACTTATTATCGCCGGAAAAAATAACTTGAAATTTGATTTTTGTCTATGGAGCGTTCTATCAAGTCTCGCATAGCAATTTGCGCATACCAAGGATGGAAATCTAGTGATCATGACAAAATAAATGATGCATCGCGGTTGTTCTTTATCGTGCGATCATAGCAACAACGATTAATCGTTAGTCGTCAAGTCCTAACAACAAACTCCGCTCCGCGAAAAATGAATCGCTTGGCATGTGTGCTAACGATCAATTGTTCGCAAACCAAAGTCATAACTTTTGGGGGATTTTTACGTTTTTATTCCGCGATCTGCTTTGTGGTATGTCATTTAAGATTCGAATGTCATTCGGGTATGATTTGGGTGAAAAATTATGCCGTGAACGCGTTCTGATTCATGTTAATCGCGGTTTGTAACAACATCCGACAAACGGTTTGTCCCGCGACAAACAGTTCATCAGATGCTCCATTTATTCTTACTATGCGCGCATGATGAGCTGTTCAAATCATGCTTCTGCAAGACCAACGGCCCTCTTCGACCATTCAAATACTAGAGGTGATTTTTTTCCATCCTTGGCGCATACACACTTTATTGTATCATCCTTCACAGGACAGACGTAAAAATAACCTACGCAAATTATGCATTTAGCATCCATGCGGCAATATTTTGTCCCATTACGCACAGGTGCCTTTAGATCGTCACTCTTTAATGCCACTAATTGAAGTTGACCGTCAGCAATCTATATAATCAAATCCCGTACATCTCCACAGGAAACGTAAAGTTGTAATGGTAATAATAGAAACGAGGAGTGGAAAGCTTTTTGGCACGACATCAAACTGGGGCACTTTTCCAGTTTTCCGCTCTGTTGCTTTTTTCTTGAACTTTCAGCAGCCTTGAACTAAAGTTCTTTGTAATTATCGCGCCAAACTTGGAAATGAGATCACTGTGGAAATTGCACCGACGGTTCATAGATGGCTAGAGGAAAACATGCAGACATACTCGTATGGTGAGTAGACTAGATTGTGACACACTCGAGCAGCGTGATTCACACATACCCACGGTGACGTTTAGTAAGCGACAAAAATGTTGTCGCATCAACTATTTTCCTTCTTCCGCGAAGGTGAGCTTGATTTTCACAAGAAAATTAACCATGACGTGTAGGTGTACGAAAATTGCTCGAGATTTGGGGTACCAATGATCAGTTGGGCAATAGTGTTGGACAAAATTTATATTCTCGCTCTAGTCCACTGGATTGCATTTGGGTCCCATAACAGCTGTGCAGAATTTCAGCTCAATCGGAGAAACTATTTTTAGCGCCAGCCGTTTAAAGTTAGTTTGGGATTTACTATGGAAAAACTTACTATTGCAAAGAAAAATCGCCAGAGGTCGCCCATTGAGTCTTATAAAAATTCTGCACGAAGAATCTGATACGTATTTTTAAGATGAAGAATATTGCCAAAGACTGCGAAACAATACGACACTTGTGAAAAAAGTTATTCAATGAAAACCGATTGGCAAGGCGACGTTGATTAACACGTGAAGGGATAACAATAATAGCAAAATTGGGCAAAATTAACGAATAGTCTATGATTGATAACTTGTTTTACAAGCATCGGACTGCTTTACGGTTGTTGTTCATCGTCAAAATACCTATCGACCTATAAGAATTTTTATAGAGGTCAATGGGCGACCTCTGGCGATTTTTCTTTAAAAAAATGAGTTTTCCCATAGTAAATCCCAAACATATTTTGAACGGCTGGCGCTAAAATATAGTTTCACCTATTGAGCTGAAATTTTGCACAGTAGTTATGGGACCTAAATAAAATCCAAAAAGTGAACTGGAGCGAGAATCTATGCCGTCCGTGCGTGTCAATGTGGGACAGTTATACTCCTATGGGTTTTCACTGCCCATTGGAGCATAACTGTCCCACATTGATTTTATAACCAACACCTTTTTTCATCTCATGCTTCAATATAAAGTATACAAATGTACACACCTTGTTTGAAAATGTTGTGGAAAGTTCAAGCAGTCCCATATTGAAAAATAAAGACATTACAGTCTTATATAAATTTCAAACCAAATAGCAACTGGAAAACGTGAATTGTGTTAAAGTTTATATTTGATCAAAAGAAGCAAAATGAGTTATCTGCGAGGCGAAGCTTTATGAATATAGCGTGCAAAAATGTTGTTGCTTGCATCACTGTTCCTCTTGGCTACTGTACCCATAGACGGAATCAATGCACGTAAGCGGTAGTATTGTTCCAACAGAAATGTCATTATTCGCCAGGGCAATGTGAGTTGTGACTTGCAAGAACTGTTACACTGTAGTTTGGCTGAAAACCGTACCGTGTAAATCTAACTTAATCCTATATTATATTAACGTTGCAGTTTGTACCAACACAAAGAATTCTACTGAAGCTAAACCTAACTATTATCACAGTTGTTATTTCTTAATCTAAATGCAGCTTATCTAACCTAGAACATTGATACATATAGTGAAACAAACACCCAGAACATAGAGACGAATTATTCGAACATGCGACAAACCGAAAATTGTAAGTAGTTTTAAGTATTTGTAAATCTAAGATCTAATAAAATATACATCAATAGCTTAAATCTGATTCGCACCCAAAACCCGAAGTTTGCGAGCTGCTAAAAAAAATTCGACGAAAAAGCCTCTGTGTTCCCGCAACAAATGTCCTAGAAAATTATAAACATGTGTATGAGAAAAAAATCTAACTTATACTTGATGCATTCTAACTTAAAAGTGAAGGCTCACAACGAGGTGGTATGGTTATTTATGTTAGAGAATTAATTGCACACAAAGAAATATCCAATGAGCAATGCAACGGGTTCCACCATTTTCAAATTCACCTGGACGTCGCTGAATCGCCGTTTGTGCTGCATGCTATATACCGTTCACCATCCTTTAGCTTGCATCATTGAGGTCCTACGTTTGCGCGATTATCGAGGATATAAATATTGTGCTTTGCTTTTATGTTGTGCTTTGCTTCGATAAATGGATTATTGGGAAAGTTGTGTATTGAACTTTGAAGGTCACCAAGCAGTGGTTCCAAATATGTTTCCATGCAAATGGATCCATACCCAAAGTTCTTCAAATGTACATTTACGCGACAAATTACACTAGTTTTTCTATCCAAATGCAGATTTGCACTTGACTGCTTCATTGCCACAATTAATTATAATCGAACAAGCCTATTTCAAGTGGCTGACATACTTTCACAAATGTTTTACAAGCAAGTTTTCGTGGAACAATGAAAACAAACAAACTAGCAACCCTGCTGAGAGCACATGCTTTTGCTAAAACATAAACAATTTTCGTTGGCGTAAAACCGATTCACTGCCTTTCCTTGTCCGCCAACGGCGAAAACAAAGGGTTTGACGTTTCCGCACTTATGAACCCGCCCGCACTTCTGAAGTGCGGGGTCCAATAAGGTGGGAACTGCGCTATATTCTAATCCACATAGAAGTGGGGCAAAAGTTCGACCTTAGTGGTATTATCAAAGTTTCCAGGAAAATAATAGCAGATGAAACAAATCAAATACCATACAGCGAACCTTCAACATATTGGCTATAACTTTGCTAAACAAACTTGTGTCAAAATATTTACCCATTTTTAGTTATAATAGTTTCAAAATTGATTGTCTAAAACGAACTTTTGCCCCACCGGTGGGGCAAAAGTTCGAATCTAGTGTGGGGCAAAAGTTCGTTGGCTGAAACACAAAATATCAATACTTTTATGCCAGGCATACTTTATACCAGCCGTAATCTTATGTTTGCCGAGAAATACACACTAAATTTTCATCAAAAAATGCCCAAAACAGGGTTAATTGTAATACACCCAAAAAATAGCAGTTTTTCGCAAAACTAAGTGAAAATGTAAAATTTTTGTGATATTTTTCGCACGATCAGGCAAATTTCGCTAAATTTAAAGATAATATGTAGATTTTAGGAAATTTGAAAAAAATTTCCGTGAGTTTATACATGGGTCGAACTTTTGCCCCGCAGATTCGAACTTTTGCCCCGCTTTTGGGCAAAAATTGACAATTGATTCCAACTATTTATGCAAAAACTAATACACGTCAAAGCATCTTTATGATAGGCCTAGAAACGCCCTTACATAAAATATTGAAAAATATGTTATCTTCATTTGGTTCCATGCATCGAAAGTTCGACCAAATGTTACAATATTTACGTCGAAAAACAACAAATGGCCATAACTTTTCCAAATCTCAATCGATTTTTATGATATTTGGAGTGAAAGTCTCTTACTTGAATAGCATTCGAACCACCATGACATTTCTAAGTTTTGATTTGATTTGAGCTAGAAATCTTAAAAAGAAACTCTTGCCCCACTCGAACTTTTGCCCCACTTTACTCTACTAATGTAAAGCATTGTGCAAGAACACCTAAATCTGCTGAATTGTTACAACTTCACATCTACGAATACATACTAAACCATGCTGGCAAATATTTGAAGGTTTGTTAGAACGGATCAAATTTGTTACACGTAAAAGTTGATGAGTGGTCGAATGTCCATGGCGGAATCCGAACTGTTCATTGCAAAAATTGGATTTTCGTTGATGTGGGCCGTCATTCTGTTCAAAATGACCTTTTCAAAAAGTTTACTAATGGAGGAAAGAAAACTGATTGAACGATAGCTATAAGGTTCTGCAGGATTTTTGTCTGATTTTGAAATTGGTACAACCTTAGCATTTTCCCATATGACAGGAAAATATGCTAATTGGAAACATTTGTTAAATATATCAACTAAGAATGATAAGCTACTTTCTGGAAGTTTTCCTCCAAAGCAGTCTCCCAGGAAGTTTCGAAAACGTACTCTTGATTGAGAATATTTTCGAAGTCCTGAGTGACTTGATTTTTAATTGGACTAGTAAGTCCTAAATTGAAATTGTGCACGCTTTCAAACTGCATAGCAAGTTTTTGAGCTTTTTCGCAATAAGTTAGTAATAATTTGTTTTCCTCATTCAATGCCGGTATTGGCTTCTAAGGTTTTTATTTTCAAAATTTTATATAATTTTCAAAAGGACTTAGAGCCAGGGTTCAATTGAGAAATTTCATTCTCCTGGCTTCAATAATGGAATTTGTTGAAGTTTTAAGAGCATTGTCAATATCATCTTTTATTTGTAAAGAAATGTTAACATCGTGATTACTATCGATATATGTTTCATATATGTATATTAACTTGCTGTCCAGAACGTCGAAAAGACAAATAGGCAGCTATGAAAGTATTTTTACCAATCTGTGTTTACAACTGAAACACCTAAAGTTTCAAAAACTTTAATTTCAAATGACGAAAACAGTTGATGTTTCATACGTATATGAATGATGATTTCAACTCCCCCACATGCCCCATCAAGTCAATCATTACGATAAACAAAACAGTTAGGATCTCGTTTGAGTTTAGATTCAGGTCTCAAAAACGTTTCAGTAATAACTGCTATATGCACGTTATTAGCTATAAAAAAATAAACAGCTCGTTCTCTTTTCCATTCAAGGAACGAGCATTCCAATTTAAAATATTTAAATTATTGTTTATTGGATCCATTAGAGAAACGTAATCCAATAACAATTTGATTAGTAAGTTTTACGCCGACTTGGACTGCTTCAGTCATAGTGGTGGCTTTGAACATTGCATCAATCATTAAATTCAATTGTACAGCTATAAAATTAAAATCAGAGGCAGACTTGAAGTGGGTACATTATCTGATGATTTTCCGTTAGAATTTTCGGTAGACGATGAGGCGGAATAGAAGTTACCTGTGGAGGCAGGGGTTTTCCATTTGATTTGAAACAATTAGTACCGTAAAATGGGGTAAAGTTGATCACTTTTGAGCGATTCTGTTCTATAATTCCTTGTAGGATGCATGTATTCTCATCCAAATATTTTTAAAACCTGTACTAATTGGATGTATATAGAATTATAGAAATGATATTTTTACGAATTGTTATCATAATATCAAAAACAATTTTTAGAAATCAAAAAGTGGAATTTTTGATTCCGGGGTGAAGTTGATCAATTACTGTGACATGTTTCCTAAAATAAAAAGACATGCTAATTACTAAATTTGGGATCACTGATCCCGAATCAAGTCTCAAAAATCTTACAACTTGTTGATAAATCGGTCAATTTTAGAATTGAATACTCATAGTATGAAAAGGGGAGGAGTTCAAATTACCTGCTACGATATCGGCAAAAGATTTTCCTTTGGGTAGATACATTCGAAATTAAAAGATTCGAACGACTACCCGACGGATTAAAATTAGTTTGTGAATGAGCATGATTAAGATCTTCCTGATGGGTATGATTCTTGATCAAGCGATCGTTAACTGAAAATAGAGCACTGTTCGGTACTCTACCAGGCAAATTCCGGAAACGACAGTTATCGTAACGGATTTTATCTTTCATCTGCCTGGCACGAGCCTCGACGACTCGCCTACGCGAAGGGCAAACCCAAAAATGGTGGTATCTTCCTTCACTGGACAGACGTCCTTGGCGTGAGAAAAAACCTCCGCAAATCATGCATGCGACAATTTTTTGTACCATGACTCCACTTTTGACACCGACGGCACTGAGTGGGGTTCTGGTAATTTCCTCCAGGTTTCTGGAAGTGTTCCCATGTCACACGAACATCGAATATAAGTCTAGCTTTTTCTAAAGCTTTAATATTATTTAGATCTTTTTTGTTAAAGTGAACTTAACAATATTCTTGAGAAAACCCCTTCCAAACAATGCCAGATTGTGTTCTCTTTTTCATAATGATTACTTGGACTGGGGAAAATCCAAGCAAATCATTAATTCCATTTTTGATCTCTTCAGGTGACTTATAGTCACTTTAGAGACCTTTCAAGACGACTTTGAACAAACGTTCAGTTTTGTCGACATAAGTGAAAAATTTGTGCTTCTTCTCTTCAAGATGTTTGAGCAGAAGTTCGCGATCTCTAAGAGTTTCCGGCAAAACGCGACAGTTTCCTTTCTTTGCGATTTGGAAGG
Organism: Aedes aegypti; assembly: GCF_002204515.2. Classification (NCBI taxonomy): domain Eukaryota; kingdom Metazoa; phylum Arthropoda; class Insecta; order Diptera; family Culicidae; genus Aedes; species Aedes aegypti. The sequence continues at coordinate 247,407,714 of NC_035109.1, forward strand.
AGACCTTGATTCTCCTAATGGAGTTCAAGATATCCTGCCTAAATCCCTCCTCCCCCTTTTTGCTTCCTCACTTGAATCAAAGAGCCTAGGCTAGAGGCTGCTTCGATTTGGTGTTCGGAAAATTTGTCTAGAGCATCGAACTGATTGCTCATTTCGATGCAATTATCAACACTATCCATTTCACCCTTGGAAGAAAGTTCGCATTCCGGAGAAACGTCCTTTCTTCCATTCTTGCCACGTTTAGTGACAGTTTTAAATCCCACTTTTTTGGAAGGAAGTTGTGAATCCAGAGATTCACCCTTCCTTTTGTTTATAGTTGCAACCTGAGAGAGACTCGCGAAGAGGAAAAATATCAACGTCATATGCAGCCCAGATTCCCCTCTCACGAAACGTCAAATGCAGCCCACCGTTTTTATGGCTGAAAAAGTGAAAAGTATTGTGTTCAAAGTAAACTGTTATTAAAACCCTCAGTCGGCGGAGCAGTTTTTTCCAAAGTTGATGATAAATCTAAGCAGAAGATTAATTATTTCAAATGTCTGCTACGTTTGCTGGCATGAAATTTCACTCAAACGGCTATTTATGATTCGATGTGTTGCAAACTCAATCATATTTTGCTGAGAGGTTCATGTGAGAATTTGAACAGCATGCGCATAATTGGTATAAACACAAAGTGGAATAAGAAAAAAACTCAGCAATCACAGAAAAAGAAGACCGTCTTCGCGAGTCTCGTCTCAGGTTGCAACCATGTTTTTTCCCAAGACGGTGTCCAAGAAGGATTACCACCGCAAGCTTTCACCAACGGGTCCAACGAAAAATCAATGGCACGGGTCCAAAAAAGGATCGTAAAGAGATCAATAGTAGAAAAAATAGTACTGCAAAGTACTGTTAAGTAGCACTGCAAAGTACTGTTTTATTGCTTTAGGTAGTTTTTGAAAAACTTCCAAGAGTAGAGAAGATTCGTGTACGCACAGCACGAAGGTACGATGCGCAGGTGCACTGATTGACTGAAATTGTTGATTATTGCATTTTAGTCTATAACTCAAAAACAAGACATGATACGATATTTTTTGAAACGGCAATGGATTCAGAAATCCTATTTTAGTAAGCAGTGGTATTTTGGTGCTTGAGCCAAACAAATATGTTTCGCAATGTTAAAGTTATTTCAAAATCAATCAAAGTTTATCAAAAACCTTCAAGATCGATTACATGAATTGTGGATACGTGGTGTAATATTATCCGTTTGTTAACTGATTATTAATTTTGATGGAAAAAAATATTCTAAAAGCTGACCATAAAAGCTTCGTACCAACAAACTTCGTACAAGATGATTATTTTTTTATATTTTTTTATTTTCCGATGCACATTAGCAATGGTGCATGTAGCCCTTTTTTCAAGAGAATACATATTTGCAATGGTCCATCTGAGTAAAGAACTGAATACGTAATAGCATAACCAAAAGCAAACTCAGATCTTACATGTAACTGTGGTAAACGAAGAACTATATGTGTAGTATGTACACGTGCGCCACCAAACAGCCATGTGCGAGATGGCAAGTACCGAAACTCAGTCAATGGAACTTAGTCCGATCCCTAAGAGGTGTATGGGTATTGCAGCATTGCAAAACGTAAAATGCCCGTTTTGTCTGCACAGAGGGAGCGAAGCAAACCAAAACAAAAATATTGCACGGACGGTTGGTTCCCCATGACTCTTTCTCCGAAGGCTACACGGTATTAGTGAAGCTGTAGCTCTCCTCAGTACGAATTGGACCGGCTTCATGCGAACAACCAAAACGTTTGCCGCGAACAGTTAGTCGAGTCGCATCGTAACGGACAGTGAACTGTTTTTTTTTTTCGGACTAAGAGTTTTCATCGTCCTGTGATTTTAGCGCGGAATTGTTTTGATCAACACTCGGACCCCTACCGGTCACTAAAAATTCAACTTGGATAGAAAGATTGTTTTGTTTTCCACGGATTATACAGTTCAAGGTTGGGTGTCCAACCATTCGGGGATAAACAACGCAGTGTGAAGATATCAATGCCTTTAATTGCTTGATACAGGCGAAGAAAATCTGACTACAGTATTTGATAGAGCGATTTTGGTAGAAATGAAACGTTTTCATCGCTCAAGGTGCCTTAGCAATAATCGGAAAATTTATAGCTACCAACTGTAGTCCTACATACCTTTTGGTCATTGCCATTTGAGTATCTGCTGAGTGTCGTAGAATGTGACCATTGAAAAGCTGAAAATGTCTCTCGTCGCTTGGTAAATGTGTCCCAATGGGTCGTGTATCTGTAGATGCTGGAAATTTGCAGTGCAGTTTGGTCTGCGGTTTGTCCGTTCGACGAAAATCATTTAAATATAGAAAGTGAATCGGCAATGTGCACAAGAATGTTGTCCTGAGGAAAGTGTGTAAAAATATGCCAGGATAAATAAAAGTGAAAGTGAGAATACAGTAAAACAGTGTCCCATTTCCAAAAGCTGAAGCAACCATGACCCAATCGGATTCTCGTTCAGGCGCCCCACAGCGGCCAAGGATCAACATAACCGTCCCGCCAGTCTACATGGCGCCACCGAATCACTCTGCTCAATATTCGCCTGCTCACTATTTTCAACACTACCATCAGCAGCACCAAAATCCACTGTATCAACCGCCACCTCCATCCAGCCCATCGCGAATATCTGTGGTCATTGATGGGACCAATCAGCCACCCGACTATACCGACTACTATTCCATGTACCCAGCAAAGGCTGGGGAATTCGTCTTCAAACAGTTCGAAGGATTCAAAGATTTCACTATGAATACTGCCAAGTCGGGACTGGGAGTAGGAGAGAAGTCAGTGTTCTGGCTGTACACGAAAATCACCAAGTGGTCGCGAAATTGGTTCACCCATATTTTCCTGTTTTTGATGCTGTTTCTTTATAGTGTGGCTGGTGCGGCACTTTTCATTGCAGTGGAAGGTAAGCTTAATTGTTTTCTTGGTTGCATGGTTATTATAGCGATGAAATTGCTTTCGTTCCCATGTTTACGCCAGTTTAATTATCGAATTTACTCTGTCTGACCGAAGAACATAGCCGGGTCGTTTTAAAATTGTTACCTTGTTTTAAAATTTTAATCACAATATTGAATTAACTTCATTGCCTTGAATTTCCTCAAATGCATCTGTTTTCATTTTTATAAATATTGACATGACTGAAAACATAATGCTCAAACTAGCAAATTTATTCATATTTTTGAAATTTAAAGTTTATAATAATGTGTTATTTTTTCATGTTTAGTAAGTACTCTACCGACTTTTCTCTTTTGCCTATTGCAAGCATTCACATGTTAATTCAAGTGGTATTCAACATGAGCAGATGAAATTATGTTAGCATTAAGTGTATTTGCTTATAACTTCATACAAATTGTATGCAAGTCAAAAAAAAACAAGCCAATCTTCTACGAATTATGCTTGTTAGCAAGTGGAACGGAAAAGTTTGAAAACAGTACAATATTTCAGTAAACCTAACACAAGATTCACCAAAATGTCGCTTAAACCCGTTAGCGTTTGGGTGCCTCAACTGTTTTGGAGGTATTCGTTTCACACACAAGACCACATTGACTAGAAACCATCACTACACTTTTTTTTTATTTCTGGAAGGGATTATTAGAGTATGTTTACGAGAAATTAAACTAATAAAACTTTAACACTTCACTTCACTTTTGCAAAAGAAAAAAATAAATACTGAAATCACTAGTAAGGCGAGCAAATACCTTTAAACTCTAATATGATGCTTATCCTGACAGATAGGCCTATTTCGTCTGCGTCGACGACGACGAAGTCGCAGACGAAGTAGGCCTATCTGTCAAGACAAGAAACATATTAGAGGTTAAAGGCATTTACTCACCTGACTAGTGATTTTTGTATTTTATTTTTTCTTTTGCAAAAGTGAAGTGAAGTGTTAAAGTTCAATTAGCAGTTTTTTTTTCTAGATGCCAACAGATAAGCAAAAAAACATGTGACACATTCCACGCTCATCTTCGTCAAGATATCAAAACTTCAAACTCGGGTGTATTTCCAAAGCTGTGCAGAATTTAAAATATAATATGTTGAAATGTATAAAAAACATGAATTTGATTGAAAATACAAATAAAACATACCTGAAAAGTCATATAAAGTTAATATAATTTATTGATGAGGAATTGAGACATTTAAAAACAAGACTCCTTATAGAACTATTATTTTGGAATCTCTTCCTAATCGTCAAGATACGTGTTTTCATAAAAAAAATCTAAAATCGAACCATTCTTCAAAAAGTTTCACTAGCCGTAAAGTTATGGTGTCGCGTTACGTTAATTTAAACCGTAAATTTTCTGTACGTACCGACAATTTTTCAAAATGTTCGCTCTCAGTTATGCTCCAAGCAATTTTAGAAATTTTTGGCTTTTGGTGGAAGGCAATACTTGTACTAGCTTTTAGTGTTGGTGCTGCCCCGCTGAAATCCTCCCCGTTTTTGTGAGATATGAATATGTCAGTTTTTTCTCGTTTTTTGCACTAAAAACTGATCACATAGCTCTTGGTTTTGAATGGACTCGTTGGTTAGTGACCCAAATCTTATCAGGCAGGAGCCGTTTAGTGAAAGAATAGTCTCTTACATATTGGGGAATATTTGGCTCCGATGGTAAACACCGTGGCTCTGCGGCGGAAAATCCGGAACTTCCGTAAAAATGGTCATTTCGTGAAAATCATCCAAGACCACTGCGGTTTTTTCCAAACATATCGGAAATTATAATTATGAAACATAACAGATGATTTGGATTATTCATGGATAAGAGTGTCCATTAAAAAGCACTTAAAAGGATCTAGAATAATCGTAAAAATGGTCATATCGTTAAAATCAACCTAGACACATGTAGTTTTTATTTTTAGATCTCCCGCACTTAAAACATTCTACAAGCTCGATCAACGTGTTTCACATGTGAATCTTCACTAATTGTAAAACATGTCAATCGATGGTGTAAAACCAGTCGCTTTTGGCAATCCAAACTCAAATGTAAAACACGTTAATTTACAAATTATCGAATTATTGCGCATTTCTTTCGTCACTGGACTATCGTAGAAGTTCTACAAGTGCGGGAACGCTAATAAAAGTGCGCGATTGCGTAAAACCGCTTATTAATCAAAGTCTAAAGAATAAGTGCTCTGAAGACACCAACATGATTCAATGCAATCTCGCACTTTTATTCGCATTTTTGCACTTATGAAGTCGCACTTCACAGTCCAGTAGTGGAATAAATAGGGGAACTGTGGGTAAAATGAACAGGTTTGTGTTTTACGGTAATTATGCTACAAACCTATGTAAAATCACCATCCTAACTCCTTAGAATAAGGAACTTTTTCGACAACTCTAGTGCGATCTAGAACTGTTAAAAGCTGGAAAAGTTAACAAAAACAAAGTACACCTCTCCGTTTTCTCATATGATGTAAATTTTTACTCGTGGAATTTGAGGTTTTTATGACTGAACCCATCAAAGATCTATTGAACTGCGTAGCACATCATATTTTTATAGTATTTATGATAAGTAAACGGAAATTGAAAGTATTTGTACCTTCTAAATTCCTAGATCAAATGATTTGAAGATGTTGATTCTTTAGGGTAAAATGAACCCCTCGAGATGGGGGTGATATGAATACCATGGCAGAGCAAATACTACTGGATTTTTTTTTAGATGCCGAGAGTTTTCCAGAGAAAATACAAAGACAGACACGGACAGCCATCCAAATGGTCGTGGCTAATCGTTCCATCGATTCCGGAATGTCTGTGAGATCTTCATTGATCATGTACCAGATGCCATGCTGCAACCCGTTCAATTTAAATGGTGTTCATTTTACCCCCAGTATATGTTCATATTACCCCCATACGGTAAATTTGATTGCTCACCAGCTAAATTTGTTCTCACTAGGGAACATACATTTATCGGTTGAAGCAGTTTAACTGACCGAAAACATAAGTTTCGTAACGGGTGACCTTTAGCAAACTGCTAAGAAGGTGACATATGTGTGGGGCCAAACTTGCAAATGTTCATTTTCGAAGCTTATTGCTCGAATATTATTATCAAGGCTTAGTTATCATCAAATACAAATAGGTTTATCATTCCTGTGAATAAACTAGCCGTTATATTCTAGTGAAACTATAAGAAAAATACCCTTTTGTTCCAACTATTGCCATAATTGGTACTATAGCCATAATTAGTACTTTTACCCTAGGTGATAATGAGTAATCTTTGAAAAAGTACATTTTAGCGATGATGTCGCGTTACGAAATACAACGTCTTTTATATAAGTGTTAAGTTTCAAAATGAATGTCACAACATCGAGTACATTTAATATGCAAAATATAACACCTGTTTAATCACATGATCACAAGGCATATTTTCGAGAACAGGCCTAATTTGTTAATGAAAGTCGATTCCACGTGGTGTCGCGTCACGCTGGAATTCGTCTAATGCTTCCAAAACTTATAATATTCTCACATAAACCAGAAGCTCTTTATTCAAAACATTCAAGTAGACATGTTTTGGCGATAATAGGGGTTCCAATAAATTGGTCAGATGAAGTTAAGGTGAAACAGTTTTGAATCACCTTCGAAGATTGCACTAGCACTTCAAATCTCGCGAAGAAAGCATCCCACAACAGTGTACCTTTTATTTCGGCTTTGTGCACTAGCAGAAAGCTTAAAATAAGAAGATCAGGAACGTTTGTCAACTATTTCTCCAGTTTTGTGCCTTTGAAAGCGCGAGTAGGGGACAAGTCGGCCATTGTGCCGGCCATCTTTGGATTCCAAGATGTTTCACCTTAAGTATATAGGGTTCATGCTAGATAAAAAAAATAAGTTTCTAATATCACATTAAGGGCATTCAAACACAATGTAACAAATATATAAAATGTCTGTATCCACTGACTAACAGAAAATCGAAACTTTGTCTTAAAAACAATCTTTTGACCTTCAAACAAATTTTTAGGCCAGCCATGTTGTATGCTGTACCAAAATGAACTAGCTGTTCTAGAAAGAAAACTCAGCAGAGTATTCAAAATAAAATTTGTAAAATGATTCTGAAGACTCCTACCTGGTATAGTACTAATGAGTTACAAAGAATATCCATTGGAACAAATGTCGAATAAAATGATTAATTATTTTAGACAAAAGTCATTGCAATCTTCTATTGCCACGAGAAATGCGTTAATAACTAGGTTAAGTTTATAAAACGTTTATTTTTTCTCATAAGCAAGTGAAATCAATTCATCTGTAAAAATTCTGAACTGCTATGGCAAATGAAATGTAATATGTTGCTAATTAATGCCTTATTTTGTTTTACCATATAAGGATGATAGAGATTTGTCCAATGCAGAACACCTAGCTTAAAGATATGAATGTAATATTTTAAATGATAATAACGAAGAATTTAAAAAAATGTAACAACAAGTAATATACAGTAGTTATTCTAGAAGTTTCTACTGGCATTCTAAATAACAGATGAATAACGTATTTTGATATGATAGCAGATTTTGCTATTGTGATGACATATGCAGCTTGCCGTGAATGTTTTAGAAGTCTCTATATTAGTGCTAATGACATTTTTTTTTATCATTTCTGGGAGCTGTGATTCAACAAACTTACCAAATGAAAATGGTAACTGCATGTTCCAAGAACAACAAAGGCAAACTTTTCACCTTCACAATTGTATGAGTCAGTCTGACTTTAATATAGTCTTAATTTAAAGCTCATAAATTAGGATCCATTTGTGGTCCAAAAATATCCCACATGATTATTAGCGGAGGCAAGCCAATATTGCCGCAAAGATGCTCTAAATATGCGCATAAAAATACGCACGTCCTTCAGCGCCACTCAGTGCCAATGGTTATTCGGTCACTCAAGATTTTTCTTTAATTTTCTCACTGTCAACGATAGCGGCCAAATGTCCGCTTTTCAGTTCATGCCATGCGCCACCCGATGGCAGACGGGTTACATTTATGACGCAGACATATCCAATTTAGAAAATACCTTGAAATGATCCGGGAATGCAGTACAGTAGACATGTGGTGCTCAAGGGCTCATCTGAGAAGCAAACATGACGCTCACACCTCTTGGGTTCCATCATCATGCATCGTCAGCAACAATTGACATAGTGCACGCTGCATTTCTGCCGATGGTTGTACCTTTCTCCATTATTGACGCGATAGCCTCCCGGTGACGGAAACGACAACAGTTGAGTAAAATTTAATTTTAGATTGTGATTAACGGAAAAATATTGAGGAAAATGATGAAAAATAAATAAATATAGAAAGTCGTGCCATCTCCATCGGACGTGGTAACAGAGTGATGATGGTGGACGATTACAGACTCTGACATATGCGCTTTGAATTGCATTTCCAGCTCAATGGGAGTACGGGATATACAAGACACGACTCAGAGATGATACCCAAATTATGTCACGCTAAATTGCGATTTTTTAGACCCCACCCTTAAAACACATTCTGTATAAGACCTTAAAAAATGCATAAGGCTGGTCACATCCATGTATAAATCCATGACATGGCAGTCTATAAAAGCCCATTAATTATTAACTGAGAAACTGATTATTAAAACATTTGTGCATTTTTAACTCTGTTTAGTGATTGTTGTTATTTTTTGAAACATGATCATCCGTTTTTTATTTAAATATGCACACTCCTGTGAAAAGTTTAATTTAATATACAAAAGATATAAGTTCATATCATGACACGCACTTATTAAACTGTAGAACTTAAAATTTAAATAAACGCAAAAAAAAACAAAAAGTTTTCACTAAATGCTGTGAATACTGATTGCTATTTAAACCCTCTACCGGCAGCTTCATTTTTTACCGCAATAAAAATATTCATACCTTGATAACTTTTTTTCAAAAACTCTTCTAGTTTAAGAATTTATGTCGATATCTATCATTGGTTATCTGGTTTTAAAGATATTCCGATGTTCCTTGGGGGACCGACATTCTCCATATGAAATGTCTTTGGCGGCCATTTTGTTTAACGTCAATTTATCAAAAAAAAAAATAAAATGTGAGCTACACAAAGCTAGGTGATAAGGAGCTACCCTGAAGAAATAATAAGGTTAAGTATTCTAAAAGATATCTTAAAATAACGATATTATGTTTTTTGAAGTGTTTAAGATCTTTATTTTGCCAGCGTGAATGCTCATTACTCAAAGACGGCTGCACCAAATTGCTTCATTTCACAACATGCTCTCATTAAGGCGAAGTAGGCCGTCATTGAAATTTGTACGCGTCGTCGATGATTGTTGCTAATTCATCTCACGATTTCGAATCAAAGAAAATCAGTTGGTTTTGCACTAACACAGCTGAAAAAGTATCAGCATACTTAATGCATGTTAGCGCGTGCAGTGATACTTTTTCAAGGCAATATAAACTATCAAGATTGAGTTTTATCACTTTGAAATGCAAGCTGAAAAGTCATCATTGTTGCCAAAACGAATGACAGGCTACTTTTTTTTTGGAATGAGGGAAAGCCTGTAGGAGTGAAAAAAATCTCTTCTCCTATAGGCATAAAACCTTCAAACCTATCTTTATTTAGGCCCTTACCATAAAGTATTAGGGGCTGATTCAATAATGTTATATACAATGTTTGTATTAATTTTGTTTAGCTTCTACATCTTGTCATACTTTCACGACAAGTTTGAAGTTCTAAACTCGGGGCTTGGGATGCATCGTAGGACGATTCTCTTGTCACTCCATCTTCTCAATGGATTTGTGAAGTTGCTCAGATGAGATGGTGATGATCAGCTCAATGGTATCATTGGAGGCGTCGTGCAGTTCAAAATGGTGGCTTGAGGAAAATTTGAGGAAACGGAATCGGTTTGATATATGGCTTAAGACATCCGTCAATCACTCAAGTCGCAGGTAATAGTAATTCACTGTTAAAGACAAAAATTATATAGGAAAGTCAATAGCTTTTTTTTTGCCGGTCTTCAGAATACGATAAAAATTCTGTAGCATGAGATATTTATGAACATATAGACCTTATACTGATCTATAGCGAGAAAAAATCCGATGTACATTCGATTTTTATAATCGTCTGGTTCAGATATAGCGTGCCAAGGAATTTCAGAATATCTCAGTATCCAGTTGACATATGAAAAATATTGACATAGATTCTGTTCGATTATAATATTTGATTTGGAAATTGTCTTCGCGTTTCTACCACACATTCTTATCAGTCACCTTTACGATCACCGCTCATGTTTGTCTGCCTAACACAATGCTGCTTCAAGTCAACACTGTGGGGCTGAGCATGCGATGAGAGCACAAAAGGCTATACATCAGACAGCAAGAGATACGATTCGATCTATCGTGCGGGACGGCAAAATTTGTCTTTTATGTGTTATTTATTTGAAACTTAGATTAAGCAAACATTAAATAGTTTAAGAATAAAAGTTATATACAGTGCATGCAACAAATAAGTGTCTATCAATAAACTTAAAGGTCTAAAATCTATGTGCTAAGTGTTTAAAATGATTGATTGAGTGCTGAAAGAACCGTAAATGTTTTGTGTACAAAAATTGCTCCGCTGACTTCCCTGGCTATTCGAACATGGTCCTTCGAACCGGATTGGTGCGTCGATAAGTATTCGCCCAACCAGAATATCTTCAGTTTACGCAAATATCCCAGCAAAGACGCCGTTGGATAGCATCAAAAGAGTTGAATGGGGAAAACAACAGGCATGGCGAATGTGGCACCTAATTGCATGCAGTAATAAATAACAATACAAGGCATATTCCATGCCTCACTAAGGTGAGTGTGGTTCCATTCTCTTACGATTTGATGAAATTTTCTACCGGATCGTTTTATTTTGCACATGTTCTGATTTACCATCGCATTACTGGCCCTCGATGAAGTGAATGCTGATTCAAGAATCTTTCAACCGAAGTTTTGGATGTCGGTCGATGAACTCGATGACCGGTCAATGAACTCATATCATTCAACGTTAGACAACTGGAGAAGTTGCCATATCGAACCTTCAGCTTCACGGCGTGCATCGGCAGAGAAATCATTTGTCACTGAGTCCGACCAACCCAAATTACTAATAAGCAAACTGAAAGCGGAAGTGATCACGAGCTATTTCAAATAATACAAGGCAATAAATTGCCTGTTACCAGGTAATTGCGATTCCATATCTGTTATCCTGTGTTGCGTGGTCTACGCGGATCCTTTGGTTTTAGATTCTTCCATCGCTATGTCGGCGGCCGACCGGAAGCTGCGCGGTTTAAAGAACCGAAAACGCAGCATCGTTTCATCATTTGCTGGCATCAAAACGTACGTTACCGGTTATCAAGCTGAGAGAGATAAATGTGAAGTCCCAGTCCGTTTGGAAAATTTAGTTGCCCTGTGGAACGAGTTCAACGAAGTGCAGACTGAACTGGAAACACTAGAGGAATCCGAAGAATCGCTCGATGGTTATTTAAAAGAGCGAACCGAATTTGAGCGGGCTTATTATCGCATCAAGGGTACACTTTTGATGCTCAATCAACCGTCGCCCGAAACCCAAATCGTCGCTGCACGTCAAGAAGGGTTGAATCAGTCGAACGTCAAGCTACCGGATATAAAGCTACCGGTATTTAGCGGAGAATTTGAAAGCTGGATGAATTTCCATGACTTGTTCATTTCTCTTGTACACTCTTCGACAAATTTGTCGACGATTCAAAAATTTTATTACTTGCGATCCTCATTATCAGGCGAAGCACTTAAACTGATCCAAACCATACCGATCAGTAATGAGCAGTACTCGGTTGCGTGGAATTTGCTAGTATCTCACTTCCAAAACCCAAGACGGTTAAAACGTTCTTACGTACAGTCCTTGTTCGACTTTCCAAGCATGAACAGAGAGGCTGCGCCAGAACTGCACGCTCTCTTAGAAAAATTCCAAACGAATGTGAAGATCCTCAAGCAGTTGGGGGAAAACACAGACCACTGGGATGTATTGCTCATATATCTTCTAAGCTCACGATTAGATGCAGTTACCAGGCGTGACTGGGAAGAATATTCCGAAACGCACAACGCTACGAAGTTCCAGCAGCTAATTGAATTCTTAGAGCATCGAGTTAATGTTCTTGAAACCATTGCCAGCAATTCAGCAAATTTGCCTCCTGTTGCAAAGAAGAACAATCTTCCACGTTCAAGCAGTTACGGTGCAGTCCAACAAGCGTTTCGGCCATGTCCAGCGTGTTCAAATCAACATTTGCTGTATCTGTGCGACATATTTTCGGGCATGACTATCGATGAAAAAGAAAACTTAGTAAGAAACAATCACCTATGCCGAAACTGTCTGAGATGGGGACACTTGGCGAGGAACTGTGTGTCTGAAAGCAGTTGTCGTAAATGCAGTGGACGTCACCATACGCAACTATGTATCACAGAATCAGAAGCAAACAACCAATCAGCTTCAGCAATCGAAGCTTCTAATTATTCAAGTGGCATTGACAGACAAGAAGAATCCACAGCATACAGTGGGATTACGAGCTGCACATCTCGAACCATAACGAACAGCTCAGTGCTGTTAGCAACGGCAAATATCATCCTGGTGGACGAAAGTGGCCACGAACATCATGCAAGAGCACTGCTTGACTCAGGCAGTGAATGCAGTTTTGTAACGGAATCTTTAGCTCAACGAATGCACGTTCGACGTTATTCTGCAAATTTATCGATAGTTGGAATCGGACAATCATCGACGAGGGTACAATGCAAGATTCGATCAACAGTGAAATCTCGAATAACTGATTACAACACCACAATTGAAGCATGCATTCTCCCCAGAGTTACAGTAGAGCTTCCATCCAAATCCATTGATGTTTCAGGTTGGCCAATTCCAACTGGAATTCATTTGGCAGACCCTGAATTTTATCAGTCTAGACCAATCGATGTGGTGCTCGGAGCTGAAGTATTTTTCAACATCTTCAATGTTGCCGGACGTATTCCATTAGGAGATTCACTTCCAACACTGATTAATTCAGCATTCGGCTGGGTTATGAGCGGTACTGCTGGGACACAAGGACACGTATCTTCATCTGCCGTGTGCAACCTGGCTGCAATGGCAAACAACGGGCGCTTCTCACAAGCACGTCACTCGCAATCTAGAGCAGGAAGCAAATCTGGTCGTTCACAGTATGCCACTCACAATCAACAACCTCAGAAATCACGAGTTTTCCGTTCTTCAACTTTATGTTGTGCTCAACCACAATTTCGACGAAACGACCGTTGTTATCCTGCAGACATAATTCGTCATTCAGGCATGAACCGTCAGAGTAAACCAACATCAGTTTCTCAACAACGATAAAAAAATCCAAGGCCCTTATAATTATGGGTCCAGGTAAGGACCTGTCCATTATTTTTCACTTATCAAAATTAGGCTACCGGTCTTATTCTATGTTACATGCTTATCTAATCAACGAGCTACACCAAACCAGCGAGGAATTCAAAGCACGAGCGGATTTACTACAGCTACTTTTCCAAATGCTGCTCCAGAACTTAAACGGAAACATCAGAAGATTCAGAAATGGTTATTTCTGCCGGGGGCAGGATGTTCGATTATAATATTTGATTTGGAAATTGTCTTCGCGTTTCTACCACACATTCTTATCAGTCACCTTTACGATCACCGCTCATGTTTGTCTGCCTAACACAATGCTGCTTCAAGTCAACACTGTGGGGCTGAGCAAGAACGATTTATCACTTCATGCGATGAGAGCACAAAAGGCTATACATCAGACAGCAAGAGATACGATTCGATCTATCGTGCGGGACGGCAAAATTTGTCTTTTATGTGTTATTTATTTGAAACTTAGATTAAGCAAACATTAAATAGTTTAAGAATAAAAGTTATATACAGTGCATGCAACAAATAAGTGTCTATCAATAAACTTAAAGGTCTAAAATCTATGTGCTAAGTGTTTAAAATGATTGATTGAGTGCTGAAAGAACCGTAAATGTTTTGTGTACAAAAATTGCTCCGCTGACTTCCCTGGCTATTCGAACAGATTCTAAAACTAGAAGAGTTTTATGAGAACTTCTGAAATAATGGTGCGCATTCGATATTAAAAAAATTCTCTGATCGTTTTCTGATTTTTCTGATTGTTTAATTGGAGATTATCATACTTTTCCATGAATGTACGTATATTAACCTTTCTAAAAACAATTGGTAAACGTTTCTCTCTAAAGATTTTGGTCAGTATACACAAAATAACTTACTACGGAAATAACACAGAGTTTAAATGCGAAATCATTGCAGCAATGTTGTCAATTTTGAAAGTTTTTGGGCTTTGAGAGGATTTTTTAAATAAAAATATTAACCTACCGTACCTAATTAGCTACTATATGAAGGCTTGTTGTTCTTCCTCAATCTCCTACAGTGATGGAAAGTGGCAAAAATGTCTCAAAAAAAAAATAAAATTGCATAATTTTCTAGAAATTTGAAACCAATTCAGAAATAATCGAAGAAATTTCATAAATCTAAGAAGTTTCGAGCGTATTTTATTATTGAGGAAATAATCCTCATTTTCTTAAAGCCAGTCAGGAACTCTTATTTGACAAAAATATTCTCCAAGAAGACTGGGAATTCACAATATTTAAATAGAAACCAAAGATTTTCCATACATCTTCACAGCTATAGTTCCAAGAATATCTACTTATTCTTAAATATCACAAATAGTTATTGAATAATAAATGACAATTCAGTAATAATCGCAGAATTTCCTAATATTCATGACTGTCCAATTATGTGTACACAATCTTCCATAAAGTTTAATGAATTAATTAGGTAAACCTTGACAATTTACTGGGAAATCCCGAGGAGAATTAATGAAAGTATTTCAAGATAAGTTTCAGAAAATTTCTCTGAGAAATTATCGAAAAAATCTCTATTGTTATTAACAGAATTAATGGTGGAATTCGAAGAAAAATATAAAAAAGAACTACCAAAGAAACTCTTGAAGGGAAGTTTTAAATGATTCCTTACGTATTTAGCAAAGCATTGCTGTAGAGAATGCCTGCCAATAGTTCTTCTTAAAACTCTTGAATGCATTCCGAAGAATGATATCTAAATTCCTTTAAATAATCCTAAATAACCTCCACGAAAATCATTGTGGACAGAAATAGCTGAAAAACCAGGAAAATCAATGGCGAGGGAGAAAAGGCAGAGAAGTCAGGAAAAGGATAATTATTTAGGTATATGAAGCCTCTTACACGTTTGTTGACCAAAATTGTTTTTAAGCTTTGTGTACTATTTTATTTTCTACAAATTTGACTAAGGGGCGATCCATTAATTACGTAAGACAATTTTGGCTATTTTCAGACCCTCCCTCCCCCATGATACAATTTTTTGTATGAACATTAAAACGAAATCTCTTAAAAATATTGTTTAAATCCTCGAAAATATAAAAATACGAACAAAAATTGAAACAACTCTGTTGGACTCTATTAAGAGAAATCCATGACAAATATAATTCAGTGTGATCTCGGAGTGAGGATAACAGTAAGACTTGGAAAATTTTTCGAGATATTCACATTCCAGTTCAAGACTGGAGGGGGGGATCTAAGCAGTACGATTGTGCTTTTTTGAAAAAGCTTATTCTGGCCCAGATTCAGATACACATTTTCTCTGTCTTCAATTTTCCATAGCCAATAAGTTACATTCACATCTCAAGAGTACCATTTATTTTGTGGTGTTATCACTTAGCAAGATAAATTTGATAATAAAGGTGAAAATCATCCGTCCCGAAAGGGATAAATAATCATATTTCAACAAAATTCGAATGCTGTCAAGATAAACGCAATGAAACGACTAATGTTTGTTTTTGCTTATGACAGATTTCCCTTGGAGCAAGAATATACGTCTAGACCCGTCTCTTGAAAAACAAATGAAGCAATCCTCTACGAAGGCATTTCAGAGTGAATCAATGGATGGTTTCTTAAATATATCTACGGCCTTAGTTAATCCCTTAGAAATATTTTGAAGAAAATTCCTACTGAAATTTTGTGGCATCATTCATAAAAATATTATGAGCAGATTTTGACGATTTTTTTTAATGATTTTTTTTTGGAAGGAATTTTTCATGAAATTTCAGCGGAATATTATATGGAGTTGTAGCGCGATGACACATTTTTCAAGCATCTTGACAAGCAAGTTTCTTCTGAATACTTTTGCGATTAGCCGGATTCATCCATTTGTTATTTAGAAATAAATTAGGAAATAAGAACAACCTCACTAATTGTTAAAGCAAGAAGTTTGGTCTATTTTCATCAAATTTGTTAAATAATATTGATTTAAATATAAAGGATATTCATATTTGTTAATATAAATAATTGCAAAAGTGGATCCAATGAAAGATCCTAAAGATAGGACTGGTAGTATGTTTCTTTTCAAAAAATTTATACAAGTCTCTAAAAAGTCTCTACTTTTAATCGAAAGTCTTTATTTTCCCTTATACAGCTTGTATTGAATCCTGATGCAAATTTGTGCAGGCTCGAAAGAAACTTCCAGAGACTATAACGGGTTTAACAGGCTCTATAGGCACTTCAATAATTTCTTCTTAGATTCCACGAGGAGAAGCGTCAGGAATTACCATAATGATTTTATTTAAAATTCTTTCACGGTCTTCCATAGGGATCTCTTCAGAAATTTTTAGAGATCCTCCCAAAAAAATTTTCAGCACTTTTTCAAAGGATGCTTAAAATAATTTCTCCAGAATTTGCTCCAGGTAATCCTTGAGAACTCCATACCTACTACCTCCTGTAATGTCCTCAGGTCCTTAGAATATCATCAAGACATTTTTACACTAATCCTTCAATCGAATTCTCCAGTTGTTGAGAAATCTTCCAAAGATTTAAACTTTTTTTTTTTCCAAATGAAAAGCCAAACCAGACTAGCCCAAGGTTTTTT
Organism: Aedes aegypti; assembly: GCF_002204515.2. NCBI lineage: Eukaryota > Metazoa > Arthropoda > Insecta > Diptera > Culicidae > Aedes > Aedes aegypti. The sequence goes on from NC_035109.1 coordinate 247,424,678, forward strand.
TTTATTTTTCAAGAAATCCTGAAAGAATTTCTCCGCCTTTTCATGTAAATTCTTTCAAGAATCCATCCACGTTTCCTCCCTAAAATTTAAAATTCTTTGAGGGATTCATGGAACTAATCTTTTTCTTTCCAACATTTTATCCTAGTATTACTCCTGCAGTTCAACCAAACATTTCTTAAAAAAATTCTCGAAAAAATCCCATGCTATATTTAAAAGTTTGTTTGAGTTTTTATCGATTGATTTATTCGTTTATCTTAGCAAATTATCTAAGAAATATTCTTGAACTTCATCAAGAGTAGTGGAGTTATTCTAAAGATCCTTGTTCAATATGGTTGACTCTAAAACTTACCCTTATCAGAGGATATTCTAGGATTTAAAAATACCTCATGGATTTATTTTTCATAGAAAAAAATATTGGTATTTCCCTGGAGACATTCCTGGAAGAGTTCCTGAAAAAAAAACTTTCGAGACATACTTGAGAAATTCTCAAAGAATAACTGGAGGAATGTTTTCTACAGAAGAAGGAATCTCTGGAGCAATTGCTTAAGGTATCTTTAGAGAAACCTTTAGTTGAAATACATATCCTGAAAGACAATTTTAAAGGAAATCCCTAGAATTTTTTTTGAGAAATTATTGATTGATAGAAGACGTTTTGACCGGGAATCGTGGAGGATGTCTTAGGGAAATCGATAATGAATCTCTGGTTATAATCTTGGAGCAATTATGCCTTTCTTGAAAAACTTCTCGAAGATTTTTTGAAGGATTTCAGATAATTTCTGGAATATTTTTTAAAGAAATGTTGTTTCTGTTCCAAAACCAAAGTTGTACACTTGAGGTTTCCTAAATAAAATGCTTAGAGAAATTCCCATGGTAAATTCGTAGGGGAATTCCTTGTGAAATAATCACTAAATGAACACGTTTAGAAATTTCCGGAGTAATACTGAAAATACCTGAATAAATTCATGATGAAAGTCCTAGATAACATCATGAAAAAACACATACAGTAATACTTGCCGTAATGTCACTAGCTGTTCTCAATAAAAAAGAGATTCAGATCTTAGAAAAACGTCTGCTCTGATGCTATGAAGAGTCAAACTCTGATTTCCTGTCTCCTATTAGATTAGATTTTTCTTGGTTCCTTTTTGGTCTCTTTTCGATTCCTTTTAGGTGTCTTTTCTGGCAAGTGACATTCAATTTTCTATTTTTAGGGTCGACCAAAAGCTTTCTTAGTCTTGTGGTAGAAACTGGCATGAAAATTACGCCGCTTTGCGTTTGAGCCCCTCAAATATAGTAACTTTCAATTTTCAGCTCAGAGTTAAAATTTTTCTTAGCTTCACTGTGCACAAAAAAAAATTGCTAACGTTTGTCCTACCAAACATGGACGCGCCTCTGATCACATCATATCAACTGTTAAAATCAATTCAATACCCGCACAATTATTTTTACTTAAAAGCGGTGTAACATTTTTAACAAAAAAGTTTCATTATCTCAAAATCAGCATTCGTTTCACAATCTGAATTGTTTGAGTGTTTGTGAACTAATTTTGTTTATTGCATCCTCCTTACAGAATCATCTTCTTAATCTTGCCATGTTTTGCTTGCCCTTATTCTGTAGATAAATTGGCTAACCCAAGCACTAATTGCTATATTCTTATTGTTCCTTCCATTCGAATTTGCATGATATACCTGTATAGGTGAAGCTGATAATGAAATATTCCCAACTGATATTCCTTTCGACGACAACTTTACAGGTGAGCAAAACGTTAAATGTTTCCCTTGCAATCATTCACACCGATGCCACATTTAGCTGGAAAATAACATTTATTGTAAATAACGCAAAACATCATGAAAACCTACTCCTTCACTTTTGCCTAGTCTATAAACTTGAATTTGTTTACATAACCCATCAAGTGCCACTCTTGTTTATTGCGGGTAGATCTCGCCTCTTCCGAAAAGCAAAAATCATTTACTACTGGCCCAGGACAACACCACCTTTCAAAAAAAGATCGTGTGTTTACCGCAATGTTCGACAACCACTCTCAGTAGGTATACAGTAATCCTTCCATTTAAGTTTTAATTAAGTGGTTAAAAATGTTTCGTCTACACGTACTTCAAATTTGAAACGGATGAACGAAGTTCTTCCCAAATAATGAAAGTTCGACCCAAAAATTACAATTTTACGTCCACAAACCACAAATTGCTATAACTTGCCCCACTTAACTCTAATGATAATTGATTGTTTTCCTCAATCACCCAATCAAACATTTTTAACGAGTTACAAATCATTTTATATAAATACCACTAAAACCGGATTTTTAGTATAACTATGTTTTAATTTTTTATACAACAATGTTTGTTGTAGAAAATTGTGAACATTCCAAAAACCATTGTTTTTTTTTCTAAAACAACTACTTTATATCTCATTTTTAGGGACAATGGAAATTCGCGATTTCGCGGAAGCCGCGAAATCCGCGAAATTTGGCCTTAGCCGCGAAATTCCGAAAATCCCGCGAAATGCCGCGTTTGGTACACCATTGATTTTTCTGATTGTCGAGGATTGTGATACTCGTATTTAAATACGTTGGACAGCGTGTCCACACTCCAAGGGTTCAGGTCACTAGACTGTGTCTTCGTTTATTTACCTAAGGTCTTAAATACTAGATTACATTTGTTCAGGTAACTGTTTATTGTGTATTGTTTGTGTTTATAAATAACGGTGCTCAAGAGCGGGTAGCTCTTGGCATTGGATGGATGGTTTGGGTTTTTTCTTGAGGCTGTCATAAACAAGCGGTTTATGGCGGTCGGGGTTTTTGGTAGTTTGCAAAAAAATGGTTTGTTGCTGATGGCTTGGAAATTACTGACCTAAACGAGGTAATTAGTGCTTGCTAAAACTAATCAGTATTTATTGATGCTAAACAGTATTTATTACTCTACTTGGTATACTACACCTCCCCCCTTTAGGAGAATGGTGTAACCATTCGGAAAAAAGAAAATATAAGTCTTAATGTATCGGTAAAAGTATTTAACTAGCTTTTAAGCTTTTATTAATCTATTTTTATGGACTTTGGTGACTTTATTCGTTACAGTATGTTTGATGAAGCAATTTGGCTCTTCTAATTTTACAATTTTGTATGGACCTATATAAAAGGGATCTAGTTTCTTCCTGTTTTCGTTTGTGATGTATACTTTATCTCCTGCATTTAATGTGATGGGGTTTACATTTGTATTTGCTGTATTTTGCCTTTTGTGTTTATTTTTAATTAAATTGTTTCTTGCTATTTTGTTTGAATTTTGAAGTCTAAATTTTAGTTCTGCATCATATTGTTCGAAGTTATACATTGGTTCGACTTCTAAACTTAAGTTTTTAGACTCTTGCGGTAATCTTGCCTTTCTTCCAAAAATTAATTCATAAGGAGTATAACCATGTTCTGTGTGAGGTGTTGTATTAAATGAAAATTCATAGAATTTGACCCAATCATCCCAGTCTGTTTGATGAGCATTAGTAAAGCATCTCAGATATTCGTTTAAACATCTGTGATTTCTTTCTAATGTTCCAATAGACTGTGGGTGATATGCGGTGGAAAAATTTTGTTTTATTTCTAGGAGTTTACAAATCCGTTCAAGAATCTCGTTGTTATATTCTGATCCTTGATCGCTTCTGAGCTCCAAGAATGTCCCATAAATCAAAATAAAATTGTATACCAATGCTCTAGCTAATACTGCTGCTTCTTTGGTTGGTACCGGAATTAGCACGATGTACTTAGTTAGATTGCATTGTATTGTTAAAATATATCGGTTACCATTATTTGTTCTTGTCAGTGGTCCTGCAGTGTCCACTGAAAGTACTTCAAATGGTTTAGATGGAGTTGTAGTGACAACTTCTGGTTCCTTGGTGTGTCTTATTACTTTGTTGATTTTGCATTTTTCACAATTTCTGACGAAATTGGATATTAAATTTTTCATGTTTTTAAATTTGTAAATTTCTCTTAGTTTTAAATAAAGTCTGTGTTGGCCTACATGACCTCCCGTAGGTGTCATGTGATACTGTGATAAGATTTTAATAATTTCTTCTTCGTTCTCTATAAACGTCGGAGGTTTATAAAGAATTATCTCATACGTGGAAATGGCATTGTTTGCGATTTCCTTTAGTGTATGTAAAGAGATGAATTTGAAGATTTCGTTTTCCATTGACAATGCAAGCTTGTCTCTTTTGTAAAATTTCATATATTTCATTAATTCTAGAAGAGCAAACTCTAAGGCTTGACTTCCATTATCGCGCGTAAATTTTGTTGTAAATTGCTTGAGTATCTTTCTGCTGTTATGATTTAATAATATTATCGTTAATTGATTATGGTGCACTACACAATCAAGTTTTAAAAGTTTCTGGACCTCAGAAGGATTTTCAGTTTCACGCACAACCAGGTGATCAGTCTGTAAATGTGGTTCCACTAATTTTTGAGGTGTCACTTTATCTTGCCCTAAATTTTTTTTTCTTAACCATGGATCTAGTATTTACAAATAAAATGGATAGTTGCTTAAGTTCTTCGGAGTTTAGGACAATTCGTGAAAGTGCATCTGCACCCACGTTTGCTTTTCCAGGAACGAATTCTATATCGAATTCAAATTCCTCCAAATCTAAACGTATTCTAGTCAGCTTAGATGTAGGTTTTTTCATATTAAATAAATAAACTAATGGACGATGGTCTGTACGGACCTTAAATCTTCGTCCATATAAATAAGGTCTAAAGTAATCGATTGCCCAATGAATGGCGGTTAATTCTTTTTCTATAATTGGTTTATTTCTTTCGCCTTTTGTAAAACTTTTACTGGCGTATGCTATGGGTAAGTCTCCTTCTTCGTAGCGTTGCGAGAGGATTGCTCCGCACGCCACGTCTGAAGCATCGGTAGTCACTATGAATTCTTTAGTGAAATCCGGGTATCGTAATATTTGGGGTGACATTAAATACATTTTTAGTTTATTGAACGCTTCGTGGTGTACTGAATTCCATTCAAATTTTGTGTCTTTTCGTAACAGATCATTCAGTGGTTTTGCTATGTTTGCAAAATTCGGGACGAATTTGCGGTAATAATTGCAGAAAGCTACAAATCGACGAACTTCGTCTGCATTCGTAGGCGTGGGAAAGTTTTCCACGGCTTTGAATTTGGAATCATCTGGAAGAATTCCATTGCTTGTTATTTTGTGACCGAGATAAGTCACTTCCGTTCGGAAAAAATTGCATTTGTTCGGGTTCAACTTGAGGTTGTAATATCTCAGTCGTTCGAATATTTTTCTCAAATTGTCAAAATGGTGATTGACAGAACATCCTACGACAACAATGTCGTCAATGTATACAAATGCGCATTCTGGCGTTAAGCCTGCCATTGCTATGTTCATCATCCGTTGGAAACTATTTGGACTAATATTCAGTCCAAACGGTAACCTTGTAAATTGGAAATGTCCGGATGCTGATGAAAAGGCTGTATATTTGCGAGAGTCTTCATCTAGTGTTATTTGATGAAAACCCGCCATCAAATCTAATGTACTGAAATACTTGGCTCTTCCCAATTGGTCAAGTATTGTGTCAATACGTGGAAGTGGAAATTTATCTGCTAAGACTTTTTTGTTTAACTGTCGGAAATCGACAACAAGTCTCCACTTTTTTGTATCATTGTCCGATTTCTTCGGAACTAATAAAATTGGTGAGTTGTATGATGAAATAGATGGTTCTATTATTTCATCATTCAACATTTTCTGAATTTGGGCTTCCATTTCGCCATTTTGTGAGTGTATATTTTTGTAGTTGGGGATATACACAGGGATTTTATCGTTAACATGTATACTTTGGCTGTAAAAATTGTTCGTGGGTAGTTTCTCATCGGGTAGACTGAATATATCTTGGAATTCTGTGATGAGCGCTTGGAGATTTTTCCTTGCAAATTGTGGTACTTTATCGAAATTTATTTGTGAGATAACTTCCTGTACTCTATCTGAGTTCTGCGTTTTACTCAAATGATTGTGTTTAATGGTCACATAATGATTTAACGGTTCAATTTTTGGTTTAAAATTTTGTATTAGTACTTCTTTCTCAGTAGTGTTAATGAATTTTACACATGGTGAATTTTGGGAGACTAAAGTGTTTCCACAAAAAACACCGGGAAGTATCTCTTGTGAATGCACTAAAGTATCCTCTGAGACATTGAAGTTTGGAATTTTTCGTACTACTTCGCACCTTGCTGGTATAAGTATTTTTCCGTTGTAGTTGTCTTCAATGGGAATCGATATTTCCGATTGTTGAAATTTGAAATTTAGCAGCCAATGCTCGTAGTCAATGGTGCACTTAAATGTTGTCAGGAAATCACGTCCGAGTATGCCATCGGTTGGAATGGGGAAGTTAGATTCTACTAACTGGAAATTGTGGTTAACTATTAATCCGTTATTGAATTTTAGTGGGGTAATTGCTTCGGCTAATGTCTCCTTTACACCATCCGTTATACCGCTTATTCGGTAATTTTTGCTTCTGTCAACTATTTGGTGTGGTAGGAGCTTATTGACTTTTATAATTGATATGTCGGCTCCACTATCGATTATAAATGAGCATATTGAATTGGTCATGCCAACAAATACGTTGACGAAATTCGCTGCGCTTAAATTTAGTGCATATATTGTCCCAGATTGGCTTGGGATGCCAAATTCCCTAAAAAAGAGTTGTTGTTTGTTACAGGTTGAGATTGCGGGATTTGTGCAGAATTTGTAAATTGTTGTTGCATTTGTGGTTGATTTTGATCTGTTTCTATGTTTGTGGCATATATCCGACGGAAGGAGTTATGTCCGCCTCTGCCGTGATAATTGCGATTGGATTGTACGTTTTGTGGGTGATGTGAGGATCCATTACCTCTTTGATAATTTCTGCCAAAATTTTCCCTTTCTTGAGGTTGTTGGCGTCTAAAATCGTTATTTCGAAATTCACGTCTGTTATTGTTGTAATTATTGTTGTAGTTAGAATTGTAATTATCATTATAATTGTAATTGCCGTTATAATTGTAATTACCTCGGCTCCGAGTAGTGCCACTCCGGTTCCTATTGAACTGCCGATTGGTATGTAAGTTTAATATTTGGGAGTTGTTAGTGTTGCTGTTTGCATTTTCAGCAACTTTCTGTATTGCCTGTTTCACGTCTGTGAAATTTCCGGCTTTTAAAATAATTCTGGTCTCGTGGTTGGTTACTCCGGTTGCGAGTGCATCTACGCCTGCTTTTGTAGCCATTTTCTTTGCTACGTTGTCGGGAACTCCGCTTGCTATGTAAGTCGCACGGAGTTGACTGCAGAGGGAATCGACATCATTACAAAGACTGTCGATATCCCCTTTTTGTTTTATTGTTTTTAGTTTTGCCAAAACACTTTCAGGTGTTACTATTTCTTCGCATCTTGACTTTACGTTGTCAATTAAAGCATCGATGGTTGTAAGATTGTCAGGCAGACCTAGTCTTGCCTTGCCAGTTAGTCTGGTACGTAAAAATTTTATTGCTGTTTGTAAATTTGTTCCGTCGACCGATTCTTTTAATAGATTGGCCGAGTCTATGAATGTATCTAGTCCATTGGGCGAACCATCATACGGCTGTACAATGGCGGTAGCCAATTTGATATCGAGAGGCATGGTGGTGGTAGTAACCGTTACGTTAACTTCTTGATTTTTGAAGCTCAATCGATTGCAAATAATTGCTGCTTTGGCTATTGCCTTAAATGTTGGTAGTATTTTGGATCTGTCTAGAATTGTGTGACATTCCTCAAATATTAACTTTAGTTTCTCGTAGTTTGTTACTTCGAGGTCCCAAACTTTTGGTGTTAGTCTATATTCGTATGACTTTAAAATGGTTTTGTACTCGTTACGAAAATCTTTTAATTTTTCGGATTTTTGTAAGATTCCTTGGAGAGTTCTAGCCCTGTTAATACTTTTCTTTAGGTTTTGGTGTTCCCTCTTTGTTTCTTCTTCAATATCTCTTAACCTATTCATTCAAGAGGCTTTTAATTTACTGAGTTTCTCGTTAGGCTAGTTTGCAATTATTATTATTGTCGTTTTTTTTTTTGTTATAATACTAATAGTTATTCAATCCGTTTAATAAAACATACCGTTTTCTGCCAGTCTCATCCGGGTTGCTCATTGCTCATTCCTCTGCTAGCTGGTTAAAACATGCCTGTTTCTGTTTGTCTCGTCTGGTTTGCTTATTGCTCGTTCTGCTGCTCGTTTGTGACATCTGCGATAATCGATCGATGCGCTGTCGCGATGATGATCTGCATTAATTTCCTGTTCGCACTTTGCTTCTTTCTTCTTTGTCTGTCATAGTATACTAGCGCAATTGCTAAACAAGCTAGTGCTATCACTATTATTACCGTTAGCACAAGCTCACTGTTATTGTTCGATTCAATTTCGTGCACTGTGGTCGTTTCGATCGAGGTGCTGCTCCACGATGTTGTTGGTATCGTCGTTGTCGTCGTTGTCGTCGTTGCAGAAATTGGCCAGCAGCCACTCATTCCACACACTATTTCGAACATTTGCGTATTTTACGGGTTTGGTCACTTTAAACTTTAGCCTGCCACTTCGTTTCCATATTGTTCATGCGGATTTCTTGTTGCATAGTGTTTTGTAACGATTTCTTCTGATATTTGTTGTATAGACGTAGGATCAGGTATCCAACAAGCACGACACTGATGGTAATGGCAACACCGACCATAATTCGGATTTCTGTTGTCGGTATTTCGACGGTGTTCGAAATGAAATTATCCGACGTGAACCATCCCATTGTGTTTGACTTTCTTTGCACACAAATCACTGGAGTTGGGAGTTTATTGTTGCGACGATAATTGTTCAAAGTCGTGATTTTCACTTCACTTCACTATTCCTCGAGCTGTGTTGAGAAGAGGCTCAAGTCACAGGTCGCCATTTGGTACACCATTGATTTTTCTGATTGTCGAGGATTGTGATACTCGTATTTAAATACGTTGGACAGCGTGTCCACACTCCAAGGGTTCAGGTCACTAGACTGTGTCTTCGTTTATTTACCTAAGGTCTTAAATACTAGATTACATTTGTTCAGGTAACTGTTTATTGTGTATTGTTTGTGTTTATAAATAACGGTGCTCAAGAGCGGGTAGCTCTTGGCATTGGATGGATGGTTTGGGTTTTTTCTTGAGGCTGTCATAAACAAGCGGTTTATGGCGGTCGGGGTTTTTGGTAGTTTGCAAAAAAATGGTTTGTTGCTGATGGCTTGGAAATTACTGACCTAAACGAGGTAATTAGTGCTTGCTAAAACTAATCAGTATTTATTGATGCTAAACAGTATTTATTACTCTACTTGGTATACTACACGCGAAATTTGTTAAATTTTGAGAATTTATATGACAATTTCAGTAAATTTAGGATATTTGCTTATGAAAATGGGTAATTCATTTTTAATTCGAGGTTCCATCAGAAATGTTCTAATCATTTAGTTTCAAGTTGGATGGTTTTCTGGTTTTCTTGTTGTGTTTTAAATTTTGCATCGATAATATAATATTAAACTTATAATCTAAATTTGGAAAATGAAAAAAAAAAATGTAATAAAATTCCGTTAAGTTTACACATATAAAGAATATTGCCATTGTAAACATGCATTTGCATGTTAAATATGGTCAAAACTATGGGACCGCGACAAAGCCGCGAAATTTTGATTTTATTGCCTGGGCCACCCGCGAAATTTCTAAAATTTTGCCGCGAATTTCCATTGTCCCTACTCATTTTACTAAGTTTTAACGGTTTTGATTAAAACAAAATCACTTTTTGTCTCAAAATGTCGTGGAAAGCGACAAAAGCGGAAAACCAAACAACTTCCATTTGAAAGATACTCTTTCATCGTTTTTATTTTGATATTATGGTTTTGATCGTAAATAAACAGAAAAAAAAAACAAACAAACGAGAGCCAAACAATATATGAAATTTTATACATTTAGTTTAATTATGATTACAAAATAAGAGGATATGAGCTACCAAGTATATCACGAATAAATCTACGGATAGAATTATAAAAATTGAACCACTCATTAATTGCACTCTTGATATGTCCTACATCTGAAACATACATATTATAATCAATGTCATAAAAAATCCCAATAAATTATTATGTTCTATCTCATGTTCGTATAAGTTTCACGTAAATAATAACTTCAGTGTATTAAATTTCCCTCATCATTTTCTAATTGTGACGACGGCGCGGGATCGTATTCACCGCGATCTTCTATAAGAACCTCGATTCCGGTGAAATTGATGACGACATCGTGTATAGTCAGCAAGCCAGCCAGTGCGTGGGAAGTGCGGTTTTATTTACTAATAATGTCACGAAAATATTTTCTCCCAGCGTGATTATTAGTAAATCGAGCCGTGTTTTTGATTTCCGCACTTACAAACCTCCGAAATGGGTTGTCGTTGCTTTAAGCTGCACGAGCAAGTCAGAGTTGGCTTCCAAAAATAACCAACCAGTTGGTAGTCGCTGTGGTTGAGCGCGGCATTGACGACGTCATTGATGATTTAATGAGGTTTTTCGCGCCAGTTTTGATGGACCAATTTCACTGGGGGTGAAAAATCGTGCGGCGCCGATCTCTTCGGAACGCTTGTTCTCTTGACAGTCACATCGTGCCAAACACTGCGAAGATTCTAAACCCAATTAAATTAGCATCCAACCTAGTAAAACAGATGTTGATTTTGATTACATTGTTTGTTTCTGATAAACAAATAAATAATATCTTGGACGCATGTTTGAAAATTCATTGCGTCATTGTCAGAGTAGACAGTAATGATATGTGCGGAGGAATACGATGGCCAATTTAAATAAACGGTATCAGTCCTGATTTTAAAGTTTACCATTTGATAAATAAATTGAAACGATTGATTTATTGACCACAGTATCTTCCAAATATTCCAAATGAAAATTTTAAGTAATTCTCAAAGCCCAGCAAAATCTTAAATATCTCCCAAAGATATAAAAAAATCGTCTACGTCTTGTGACAAAATAACAAATCTGCAAAGGATAGTACCATAAATCTGTCAAGCATTTGCTGGATAATCTTGTCAAGACATATTTCAAAATTTCATCAATTTTTTTTCTAATGACATTTTAAGTAATTTCTTGAGATTTAAAAAAATGTTTTTGTAAGCTTTTCTGAGACTATGCCATTCAAAATTGCAAAATTGAAAAAGCTTAGTGTCCTAAGAGCACTTCCACAGTTATAAATGGATCATTGGTGGTGAATTTTTCGGCACTCACCGCGTGAACACTTCAGCCGTCGCGCTGTTGTGTTTTGTACAACAATGTTGAAAAAACCTCGCTTTTCATTCTAATAGCCGCGTGGTGGTTCTGACGGTGGCAAAACGCGCGACGACTGGAAGGTTAAATCAAAGGCACCACCGTATATGGGATTTATCGTTGTGATAGAATTGCTGTTCTGCCAAGCACACCAGACTGGCGCTGGTTTGGTTATTTCAATGATCCTTTAGAAGATTTTTGTTCCAAGATTTCCATTCTCGCATTATTTTATTTTATGACAGGTACGATGATACTAAAGCCTCTGAGAGATATATGAAATTAATTTAAAAACTTCAAAATCTCTAAAAGCAATTAAAAACTCAATAAACGTAAACTGTTTTGGTTTCAAAATCGATTCGTTCGTAATCCGAGGGAATAATGAACTAATCATGCCTTTTCGAGTCTGTTTCTATAACAATGATTTTTTTAGAATTTCATCAGTCTAACGTGTGTTCTAGTTACGATCTTTCAATAATATCTTGAAGTTTATGCATACGATTCCGCGTAAATGGAGATATATTCACAGTTTCTAAGTATGAGCATGTATCGTGATATTTGGCAACACTACTTTTAATGTCGAAATCATCGTATTGCACACCGCTCTGTAATTTTTTTATTACTTCATGAGCCTTAGAATCTACATTCGTTAGCAGTTATTGATGATTTCAATAACAGCATAGCTTTCTAAGAGGCAATACCCTTGACAAGCAGGCATAACACTCGGACTTATTTCATCGTACAGAAAAATAGCGCTCAATTATAATATTTGGCGGTGCGCTCGAGGCGTACGTGTCGCTGTTATTTATGGTTTCTTAAGGCTGATTTGCTACTGACAAGAAAAGGACTCGCCTATCTCGATGCGTGGAAAATTGCTCCCAAGAAATGGTCAAGAAAATCACTTTTTTCTGATCGCAGTACGCAGTTGAGAAGAAATGTCCCTTCAAAGGGGGCTCTCTGTAGAAAATTTCTTGACCCTTTCAGTCAAGGAATTTCTTTACTTTTCTTGAGCGAAACAGCATACTTGGCTTTAAGGCGAAAATCATTGCTTTTAGCATTGGGCGTTAATGTTTGCGGTACAATGTATTAAAAAAATAATTGTTCTAACTAATATGGCTTTTTGTCTGTGGTAGTACTTTAGCCTTAGCTTATTGATAGTACAATAATATACATCTCAGAATGATATTAGTAGACTATTGGAAATTTTGAATTATTTGTATTTTTGAAAAAATGAAGAACAAGAGAACTTAAGGCTCAAGAATCCATCATTCAATCATCACCATCATCAAGAATGAAAAACCAGTTTTTCGTTCAAATTCAATTAAATCCTCATGAAAATCTATCATCGCATTACAGATAGCAAGTACAGTGTCATGATAGATTATATTGAACATTGCTTCAATTTTGAGCGAAAAAACTGGTTTTGAAAATTTGTAAAACGATGATGGTTATTGCGGGGAAATTCAAATATTTGGATTGCTTCGCGGAAATAACGTGCAGCGAGCAATCTCCGCATAGAACAAATGAACCAAAGCAAGCTCTGCAACTAAGTAGTAGGAGAGTAGATTGAATTTGATGACAGTAAGCAGCATGACAATAGTTTCTTGATGCCGCTACGTGAAAATTGAAATTTTTATCTTTCGTTTAAGTTACTGTTTCTTAAATGGGGCATGATGTGACGATCAGCAGATAAACCTAATCAGTCCATGACTTTTCAAAGCCAAAGGCTTAGAAAATAGACCTTGCAATCCGACGATGTGGTCTTGTGAACCATTTAATTGATACATCATTGAAGTGCATAAGCGACCCGGGCTCTTTTGCTAGCTATCGAGAAACGGATCACTCATTGAGCATTTTCTTCTCGTTTCAGAAAGAAATACATAAATTGCTCCATCCCAAACCTATCAATGATGAGCCACTTGATTCATTCAAAAGCTCCGGATTAGAGAATCTTAATACACAGGTTCTCTAACTCAGAAAACTGGCTATCTCTAATCAGAATTATCATATAAAAATCAACATAATCCCTTTGGTGTCGCGGGCCAAAACTGCCCGTTGACAGTGCTGTGTCATAAACAAACATAGTTCAATATTTGAGGTCGCGGGTGACTATGATTAATATGGTTGAAAATTTTCCAACAGATTACCCTGGATTTTCCAGGAATCAAATTTTTTCTTGCAACGCGTAATATTTTCCTCTTAAAAAGGACCATTTCGCATTTGATGTGTAATTCAAAAAAATATAATTGATATTTTTCTCATTCAACCAATCACTCATTCGCCTGGTAAATTAAAACCTACTTTATTTTTTCGGATAATTGAACTGAACTTTCTTTGTATATACAGACAATTTATTCAAAGCTCGCTGAGTTCGTACTGAATTGAAAATACATAGGAGAAAACGAGAGATCAAAGTATGCTGTTATCGTGAGTGAACCTGAAATTTTTTCCTCCGCTTCACGTCCCGTCAAATTTTGGATTTAATTTCAATATTTACGAAAGCAAAAAAAATAAAGTTTGACATTCTAGTGGTTGCAGTTGCAGAGCAATAGAGTGCAGGACGACATTATGTGGACCAGTGTGGCGATTTTCAGGTTCAGGAGGGCGAAAATTGGGGGGCGAAAATGCTAGAAAGGGGGCGAAAATGAGAGCAGCTGAAAAACAAAAATAGATTCAAATTTTGTAAAAGACAATCATATTTTAATGATAGCATATACATCTGTGGAAGAATTTGTTTGACACCTAACTATTCCATCGATTCCTTACCTCTCTAAACACTCTCTTTTTTAAATTATGATGGACAAATTTGACGATTGTCATTATGATCTGAATGGTTTTTACCAAAAATAATATTGAATACACTTAGAAAGCAGAAAATATGTGAAAATTTTTGGCGATGCCTAAAATATATTTTCAAGTCCAAAGTAAAGTTTGATGACTTTTTGTTATGAGATTTTATAAGGCATAATAAGGCAGCTTAAGTTTCTATTATTTCTCACGCATTTGTAAAACTACTCATTTTGATATTTTGTTGACACGCATTCTAATCAGTATTTCTAGTACAATTCATTTATAAATAAATGTTTTTGGTGGACAAAACAAGGGTTCCAATGATAAAATCACTGAATGACATACACGTAAATTACTTACTTGATGGGCTACAATCCGCTACGTTGAATCTACGCCGAATGGATAATTCTTCTCCACTGGGCTCGGTCCTGAGCCAATCGCTTCCAGTCGCCCTGAAGGTTAAGTGCCCTTAAGTCCTCTTCAACTGCAAAAAGCCAACGTGTGCGCGGCCTACCACGAAGCCGACGGCCTCGTCCGGGTTCTCTACTGAATATTATTTTTGCTTGTCGTTCTTCCGGCATTCGTACCACGTGACCAGCCCATCGCAGCCTGCCGTGTTTTATGAGCTTGATAATATCCACTTCTTTATATACTTGGTACAACTCATGATTCATGCGACGCCGCCAGATGCCATTTTCTTGTTTACCGCCGAGTATTGTTCGTAGCACTTTACGCTCAAAAACTCCAAACGCTTTCCGGTCGACCTCTTTTAACGTCCAGGATTCATGGCCGTATAGATCAACCGGAAGGATTAGAGTCTTATATAGCGCGAATTTTGTTTTCGTCTGCAGGCTACGGGACTTAAGCTGGTTACGGAGCCCGTAAAAAGCCCTATTCGCAGCTGCAAGACGCCTTTTCATCTCACGGGTAACATCATTATCGCAAGTCACTAAAGTACCAAGATACACAAATTCTTCCACTACTTCAAATTTTTCACCACCTAGCACCACTTCACTACCAACGTCACGATTGGAACCACGCTGTCTACCAGCGATCATGTACTTAGTTTTGCTGGTGTTGACGGTAAGTCCAATCCTCGCTGTCTCCCTTTGAAAAGGCACGAATGCCTCTTCTACGGCTCGACGATCAATTCCGATTATATCGATATCGTCCGCAAAACCCAGGAGCATATGCGACCGGGTGACGATGGTACCGCTTCTTTGCACGCCCGCTCTCCTTATAGCTCCTTCGAGAGCAATGTTGAACAAAAGATTCGGAAGCGCATCTCCTTGCTTCAATCCATCTAAGGTTACGAAGGAGGTTGAAGTCTCATCCGCAACCCGCACACTTGATTTCGATCCATCCAACGTTGCACGAATCAGTTTCGCCGGAAAACCGTGTTCTACCATTATCTGCCATAACTCATTTCTCTTTACTGAATCGTACGCCGCCTTGAAATCAATGAACAGATGATGTGTCTGCAAGTTGTATTCCCGGAACTTATCAAGGATTTGTCGCAAGGTAAACATTTGATCCGTCGTTGATCGGCCCTCACGAAAACCAGCTTGGTATTCGCCGACGAAGGACTCCTCCAGCGGTCTCAATCTGTTGAACAGAACACGTGACATTTTTTTGTACGCCGAATTGAGGAGCGTTATTTCTCGGTAATTGGCGCATTCCAATCTGTGGCCCTTCTTATACAGAGGGCAGATGAGGCCCTCCAGCCAGCTTATCCTTAACATTACTCTCCTAAATTACTCTACTTAAAAATTGACCTGAGTGACAGAAAACGCATGTATCACAGGTTTTAAAAAAATAAGTTGAGCGTAATATTTCAATGAAGGAATAGATTAAAAAAGTCCAAATTATATATTTTTCCATATACACTCCCGTGCATAAGTTTGAGTTCACCCCCTTAAAAACATGCAAAAGTTTTCAGTCCATATCTCTGTGATTACAAGACCAATTGAAACTCTCCAAGCCGCATCCGAAAGGCAAAGAGTTATTCTTACTTCCTATGTAATTTTCCAAAAACATTCTTTGAATTTTGTATACTAAATTTTTACTTTAATGCGTGACATTTTTCAAAAAACACACTGAAAAATCATATCTAATTTCCTCAGCATTGGATCGACCAAAATTTTAAATCAAAATGTCATTAGAATCGTAATCTTACATTCTTTGAAGAGACCCCACGGAATTTTGACGGAAAATTCTAGAAAGTATTCAAAATCAATGAAACAGTCAGTCAAGCCATCGTGCAAAAGTTTGGGTTCACCCCTCAGTATGGTGTATCGTGCAAAAGTTTGGGTACACCTGAACATACTTAAATCTGTGAAATCTCGAACCAATCATGTACGTGTCATTATTTGCGCTCAAAAAAGCTTTGAACTATTAAAATCGGTTGAAAAATGGCAAATATATTGACAAAAATGATGTGCGTACGGGCCATGTGAACCCAAACTTTTGCACGATTTGCATCATACTGAGGGCTGAACCCAAACTTTTGCACGATGACTTGACTGACTGTTTCATTGATTTTGAATAGTTTTCAGATTTTTCCACCAAAATTTTAAGAGCGGCCTTCAAAGAATATATGATAATGATTCTAATGACACTTTGATTTTAAATTTTGGTCGATCCAATGCTGAGGAAATTAGATATGATTTTTCAGTGTAATTTTGGAAAAATGTCCCAACTTTAAGTAAAAATTCAGTATACATATTTTAAAAAATGTATTTGGAAAAACACATAGGAAGTAAAAATAACTCTTTGCCTTTCGAATGTGGCTTCAAGAGTTCCAATTGGACATGTAATCACAGAGATATGGACAGAACACTTTTGTATGTTTTTAAGGGGGTGAACCCAAACTTTTGCACTGGAGTGTATGTAATTCACATCGGTACTATTCGGTTTATGGATATTTTGGCATAAGATTTCTCTGTAAAAAGGAAACAATCATCGGGCACATTCTCTGCAAAATTCGGTCCAATATGTTTCATGCGAAATCGATTCCTGGAGTCCCGGAAGGTGGCCAATCTGGACAATTCATGACGATTTTATGTTTGGATGTATTTTGCCACAAGGACGGAAGGATGATTATTCTGGTCCTTTTGAAGTACCAAAATGGTCATCGGGATAGCCGTAATATGGGACTACTAAATTTTAGCACCAAAACTAGGAATGCGACGGCTCAATCTTCGTGATTTTGAATACATGTGACTCTTCTAGATCAATTATAGATGAATGATCACTTTGGCTCTTCTGGGCCATCGAAATAATCCAGGAATGACTACCGGAAATATCCGTATTGTGTAGCATTTCAATTTTTGTTTCAAAACTAGGCATGTGACGACTCATTCTTAATGATTTTGAATACCAGTGATTTAATTAGAGTTGGATGACCACTTTGGTTCATCTGAACATCCGAAATAACCTAGGAATGTCCACGGGAAAGACCCGTATTGTGGGGCAAACTAGGCATTCGATGGTTCCACCCGCCTAGTTTTCCAGGTATGTGAAATATCCTACTCAGTAATGAGTTAATGATCACTTATGTCCTTTATGACCTCTGAAATCAGCCATGAATTACCACTGGAGTATTCTGTATTAAGGGACATATCAATTTTTTTTCAAGACGAGGCATTCAATGGTTCAATCTTCTAGTTTTTTTTTAGAATCTCACACAATAGTAAGTGATTTGTTACTCTGTTTTTTAGTTGCCACTGAATACTGAATACAGACATGACCATCAGAGGAACCATATTAATTTTTGGACTTAATACAGTCAATCGACGGCTCAATCTTTCTAGTTTATTGAGCATGTGACATCTCACACAATAAAGAGTGGATGATCAGTCTGTTTCTTTGTGGCCATAGAAATGTCCACCGCAGAAACCCATACGAATTTAGGGACATTTTAGTCATAGTACAAAAATGATATATTCGACGACTCAATCTCCATGATTTTTGAGCATGTGCCATAATGCTCAAAAACTAGGGAGATTGAGCTGTCGAATGCTTGTTTTTGGTACAAAAACGGAAATGTTTCACAATGCGGGTTTCTCCAGTATTTCTTCCGGGTCTATTTCTGTATTCAAGGCACAAGCATTCAGACTAGCGAAAACCTGCACCAGGATCCGGACATATGGGATGAGTCATATACTCATAAAAAACAGGAAAATTGAACCATCGAATGAATGAAAAGGTTCGGTACAACTGGTACAATCAAGAAGTACAAACGTGGTGATTCGTCTACAATTGTACTAGATTTTGTATTCACAAAAAGGGTATCCCGGGTGGTCAATTCTGGGTTATTTCAGTGATCAAGAAGAACCAGAGTGGCCATTAATCTATGATTGAACTATAAGAAATACAGGTATTTAAAATCATGCATATTGTTTTGGTACAAAAACTGAAATGTCTCACTATATCCGGTAATCATTCCGGTGGGGCAGAGGAACCAAAGTGGTATCGTTAATTGAACTAGTAGAGTCACAGGGATTCAAAACCTTGAAGATTGAGCCGTCGCATTTTGGTGCTGAAACTTAGTAGTCCCAGATTACGGGTTTCCCGGTTCCCATTTCGGTGCCTCAAAAGGACCAGAATAACCATTCATTCATCCTTTTGGCAAAATAAATCCAAACATAAAACATCGTTAAGAATTGGACACCATTCATTTCGTTTTGGAACATAAATCCGTGTAATTTCATCTAATTTTCCAAATTGGCCACCTACCGGGACTCCAGGGAGCAATTTCGCATGAACCATATTGGACCGAATTTTGCAGAGAATGTGCTCCGATAATTGTTTCTTTTTACAGAGAAATGTTATGCCAAAATATCCATCAACCGAACAGTACCGATGTGCATTACATATACGATGCAAACTTACTTTTCGGATGTTCCGGGTTTCCGGAACCGGGTATGAATAAGTAGATGATTTGAGAATCTGTATTCCCAGTCCTCGTGAATACCTATTCAACAATATAAGGACGGAGGGGGTGGACCTGGTGTGGTGGTTAGAACACACGCCTCTCACGCCGAGGACCTGGGATCAAATCCCATCCCCGAGATAGTCACTAAAAATTTCAGTGACGACTTCCTTTGGAAGGGAAGTAAAGCCGTTGGTCCCGAGATGAACTAGCACAGGGCTAAAAATCTCGTTAATAAAGATAAAAAAAAATATAAGGACAGTTCATATTAAGGTAAGGTAAGTGGGGCGTTTCGTCATAGCTCAACTAGGAAAAGTTTTTCATGGGGGTATTCTTCTAGAAAGTTGAAGATACAATGACAAGGAATGTATTTAGTACTAAACATATTGTTATTTTTATTACCAAGTGGTTCATGTAACAGTTGTCAGTTCAGCGCCATTTTCAACTTGCATGACAAATTGTGACACGTTTCACGTTTTGCATTGGCTCACAAAAAATAAATGTGTTTTAAATCTAATTTCCATCAGTAAGCTATAATTTTTAGTATTATTACAAGCTGCATGAGCATGAGCATATATGACCGTACAATTCGTAGCTGCTACTCCGTGATTGACTAGAGCAATCGAAGTTGCACAGGGAATCAATGAATGGGGCTTGGGATTAGCTAACCATTCTTCAATGTGCACAAATCGAGAGCTCAAATTTTAAAAGTCAATAACGGCGCCGGCCACGTCCTTACGGTCATCGGGGAAGGGAAGGAATGTTAGCTAGACAACCGTTGTTACTAGAGACCGAAGAATCTTCTGCATCTCCACAGTTATCATGGAAAGGATATTGGGTTAGTGGGATAAGGTAAAGATCTGGGAGTCATCAGCGATTGGTGATGCGATCCATGATACATTCACGCCTAACCCGTTTAACGCCACTGTTTATTCATGCCGCGCGAGCGACGCGCAACACGATTGATCCTGCTCACATCACCCGCCCCCGCAGGAGCAAGCAACGCGAGCAAAGGATCAAACATTACTGACCCTATCCGCGAATCACGCCACTATTTATTCGTGCCGCGCGAGCGACGCGCAACACGATTGATCCTGCTCACATCACCCGCCCCCGCAGGAGCAAGCAACGCGAGCAAAGGATCAAACATTACTGACCCTATCCGCGAATCACGCCACTATTTATTCGTGCCGCGCGAGCGACGCGCAACACGATTGATCCTGCTCACATCACCCGCCCCCGCAGGAGCAAGCAACGCGAGCAAAGGATCAAACACTACTGACCCTATCCGCGAATCACGCCACTATTTATTCATGCCGCGCGAGCGACGCGCAACACGATTGATCCTGCTCACATCACCCGCCCTCGCAGGAGCAAGCAACGCGAGCAAAGGATCAAACACTACTGACCCTATCCGCGAATCACGCCACTATTTATTCGTGCCGCGCGAGCGACGCGCAACACGATTGATCCTGCTCACATCACCCGCCCCCGCAGGAGCAAGCAACGCGAGCAAAGGATCAAACACTACTGACCCTATCCGCGAATCACGCCACTATTTATTCGTGCCGCGCGAGCGACGCGCAACACGATTGATCCTGCTCACATCACCCGCCCCCGCAGGAGCAAGCAACGCGAGCAAAGGATCAAACACTACTGACCCTATCCGCGAATCACGCCACTATTTATTCATGCCGCGCGAGCGACGCTCAACACGATTGATCCTGCTCACATCACCCGCCCCCGCAGGAGCAAGCAACGCGAGCAAAGGATCAAACACTACTGACCCTATCCGCGAATCACGCCACTATTTATTCGTGCCACGCGAGCGACGCGCAACACGATTGATCCTGCTCACATCACCCGCCCCCGCAGGAGCAAGCAACGCGAGCAAAGGATCAAACACTACTCTTTAGTATTATTACAAGCTGCTAACGATAAACCAGTACTTTGTTTTTATTTCATATGAAATTTTCGATGGTCTATCTTACCCCAAAATATATTTGTACTTGGGGTAAGTGGGACCTATCAAAACAAAAACCAGAATCAAAACTTTTCGTACACGTTTCATACATTTTGCTAGAGAGTAGCACTAAACATTCAAACAAATGATTTTTATCAAAAAAAATCAACCCTCAATTACGTTATTGCATAAAAGGGAGAAAAAAAGTGGTATTATTCTTTATTTTTTAATTATTTTTTTATTTTTGAAATACGACTTCAAAATTGAACAAACACACAGCTGAAATTTGAACTTTATTTGTTACTTCTACCAAATTAATTAATGATGGAAAACAATTCCATCCCATAAGGTGGTTTTCTGCCATGCATATAAATAATAACAAAACATATTTATAATTTCGTCAATTATTGATTGTTTATGTGCTACATTTTAATTAACAACTAATAAATGATATATTTTGACCATGTTTATTTCTTTTTTACGCTTTTATTAAGGAATTGTCAGTTAATATTAAATGTGAGGTGACTTACTATTAAATAATGGGTTTCTTCCTAAAACGTAACGTATTTTATGGTTGATTCCTTATGTACATCAAATATGTACTTAAAATTAAAAATCTATGACTTATCAATCCTATTATTGTAATGGTTGACTTACTGATGTGGATTGACGCATGAAACTGGATGTGTCCCACTTGCCCCGCTTAGCGAGGTAACTGCGTCCATTGGCTCATTCTAAAACTTTCTCCCAAGGTTTTCACAATATCGAAATGATTCGATTAGTTCCATGCACACACCAGCAAATATATTGCCAAAACGTGATTGTGTTGTTGGATTTGAAAAATATTGACATTTGAAAATTTTATTGAACAATTTGTTTGAACTATCGTTTTTTTCGTTCCCACTTGCCCCGCGGTACCTTACTTGTTTAGTTACGAAACTACAGGTTGTCAAAGTGAGGGTCTCTATAGAGACTTTTCCAAATGTAGTGGGCTCCCGGTGGCAATAGTGATCAAATCCAGATCTCCGAGAGGGTTTCTGAAACTATACATGTGTGCTTTCATTGAAGCCCAACAGAATTGAAATCGCTCAACATACTGATTTTTGCGAGCTGATTGAATTTTCGGGTCGAAAACGACCCTAATTCACAAATTTTTAACTTTTTATTAGGGACTAAACAAGGTTAATATACATATGTACACCAACATCACATCAAAACAATATGTAGAACACCAATTACTTATTTTGCACATAAATGTGTTGATGTACGTTACCTGATTTACTACATCAACAAAACAATTTAAAATAATCCGTAAATTTTCTGTATAATAATCATATCTCCCATTCCACATACATAGGTACCCATGAGAAAAAGATGGAAACGAACGTAAACCACGCAAAAAATATTCTTGCCAAGAATTTGCGGATACTGGCGTTGGATCGTGAAAAATTGGAGGTGAGTGGCTATACCAACCCGCCGAACACTGACCAGATGATCTAGCTCTAGCTCTAAGCTGATGAAAAATAAACTAAAAAATGATGATTTGATGACCTGTTGATGAGAAGAAGATTAAATGGTCCCGTAAATTAATAGCAGTGAACGATCGTTCACTCAGTGAATTTGGCATTAATTTCTCACATTTTATTGGTTTTTCAGAATCCCGATCCAGATCTGTGGGAAGGCCGAGCGATTAACCTGGTGGAGGAGTACAGTGCAATACTGTACGAAGCATACAAGCAGGGATCGTTCGAAAATAAACACAACAAAAAGACGTGGACTTTTTGGAACTCGGTGTTTTACTGCGGGACGATCTATACCACAATCGGTAAGTGCGGAGATTTTCTATCACATATGGAATGGGGGAAAGCTAATGGCAAAAGCTTATCGTATGGCAATGTGGCTGATAAGTACGATATGATTGTTAATAATAGCAAAGGTCGTTTAACGGGATTAGACAGTCATTCTTTTTACGTTCAACGTGTTTAATGTTTATGTTGTTCATCAAATATAAAATGGTTAGTGTGGTGTTTAAGTAATCCATGACACGAATTGTATGATAAATGAGCAGAACATAAAACGTTTTCCACTTCTCGTCAATGATTTACCTGCTTAAATAAAAAGCGTCGATATCTATTACATTCTAACTCATGACACTTTCCGTTTAGGCATGAAAACCTTAATGATCAACGAATTCATACAAAAATATTGAAAACAACCATGAGATCGAAATTGTTTGTTGTTTATAAGCCATATGGTATTTTTATCTGAATTAGAGTGACCATTTCCCGGGCATTTTGTAGCATATCCCGAGAGATACCGGGATCCCGGGATTACTAAGAGTTTCAATTAAACAAGTATTTTTTTTTTGTTGAAATCGAAGTAAAACTTCAACAATACAATTTGTTTGCAATAAGCACGATGACGATGAAGCAACTTTCCAAGCCAAAAACTTAAATTTCAACATATTTTGTATGACTGTTTTATTCAGATCAAGTAGGTAACTCAAAAATAATCAAAGCTTCCCTTGACTTATTACCGATTTTATGTTTTTCAAATTATTCATAATATAAATGAAAGTGTGATAGACATTCAAGTCATAATATCAAAACAATTTGCTTCAGATTGAAGAAAGTGTAGTGGATCATGTGAAAGCCTTATTACTGAATATGATCGACTTAAGTTTAGATGTACTTTCAGATTGATCCTCTGAGCATAGGTTTATAAACACGGCCAATGTTGAAAAGAAACAAAATAAGCAATAAATAAGCTTTACATTTAGAAACATTGGAATACACTCGATTATCCGAAAAATCGAGTTTTTTTCACTCCGGATAATCTAATCACTAAAAAAAAGTTAAAATCTGCGATAAAAGAATTTAATTATATTTTTTTTTTGTTGTTTTATTTATATGATGCAATAACATAGCCAGAAATTATTTCTAAGTACTTAAGAATTCTACAGAAGAAAAACAAATTTTTGATAGGCAAACACAAAAAAATCTTTTCCATTCCCCCCCCCCCCCTTTTTTACCTACGTTCAAAACCTGTTGAATCATTCATATTATATATTGCAATACTTAATTATCTCAAATTTATGCATAAAAACTAAACAACATTTAAAAAACATATTCCGGATAATCGAGTCTAAAATTTTGGATAATCGAATCCTGGATAATCTAGTCACCGGATAATCGAGTCTGACCTGTATTGTTCACAATCAAATAGTTTGGTATTTCATGGAAAAATAATGGCTATTTATTCTCTCTTGTTTATGACACTTTTCTATTTTAGCGAATTAGGATTGAGCCATCATTTTACATTAACATTTAGTGGTTTTCATCAAGTTTAACGTTCATTTCGGGAATTCCGGGACGTTTGGACTGATATCCCGGGAAACGGGAAATCCCGAAATTTCTGAAAAAACCGGGATTTTTTGTCCGGGATCCCGGGATGGATACTCTAATCTTTCCTTCCTCTTCAAGAATATTCGTGATTTAGATAACTGCACCTCCAACTTTTTTTTGTCCTTAAACTCGCAAATTCCACCTCTTTACGCAAATTCGTTCATAATTCATAAAGAATCCATCATTCAATAATCAGTAATTATCGAGAAAAATAATATATTTTTCCGCTAAAGAGGAGGAGAGGAGAATCGTTTAATAAACTTTCATAACCAGTTAGTTTTGCACAACATCTAAGCAATGCACATGACAATCTATCATTACACTTCACTTGCCATTTCATGTACAGTTTTATGCTTTGCATGAAAATTTATTTATTTCATGCAAAGCATAAAACTGTACCGTAATCCGGGGTAACATTGATTTTTTTTTTTAGTTTTTCTTAAATTTTTCATTTCACAATACAAATGTTACAAGTTTCATATTTTTAAAACAAGTACTGGCACCCACCGCTCCTAACTATGTACTTTATTTTGCTTTTCGAAAGATTCAAACATGTTTAAATAAATGTTTTAAGTGATTTTTTGATTCAGCTGATATGGGGTAACATTTATCACCCAAGTAAACAATGTTCGCTAATATTGGAAATGTCGTTACTTACTAAAATCAGGGCCCCTGAAGCCGAATATGAAGACCAAGCTCTTACAAGTCATTTACTTTTTGAGTTATTGAGTGATTCCAAGCAACAGCACCAAAATTTGGTAAATTTTTTAATTCATTTTTTTCTATTGAGCTGAAACTTTGCACAGTTTTCCAGTTCCATCTAAATCGTCATTTTCCGATATCAAATCTTCAAGTTGAGTCACGACTAACTTTTCAAAAGGGTGTATGTGAAAATGGTTCAAAAATATTCAAAAAGCTGCACAGCAAAAACGGTTCGTTCGATTGTTAGACAACTAAAGAAACAAAGTTAGACAACTAAATAAAGATTCCAAAAAAAATACACACAGTAAAAATTTTTTTTTTTGCATTAAAAAACATAATTTTTGACACAAAAACTCAAATATCTCAAAACCCTATCGGAATACCAACGTAATTTTTTGAGGGAAAACGGTCCATTATACTAGCTATCTACCATAAAAATTTGGTGATGGTAAACCAATAAACAAAAAAGTTATGACATTTCAAACATGTCACAATTTTCACATTTAGTAGAAAAAAAAAAATTTTTTTTTCGGTGTAAATTATTACGGGAACCGCAGTTTGTTGCTGATTTTATTGTTAAGGGCCTTGCGTAAATTAAACAAGTCGTTTTCATGTATTCATTAGTATTATGTATATTATATGTATAAATATTATATGTATATGTATATATGTATAAATTAAAATGAATTAACAGATTACACGAAAATATTTTTTTTTTACCAGGATATTTTTTTTAGAGTATGATCAATGAGTTTCTAAATGTTATATATAAACTTTAAAAGTTTTGGATTTGGGTATGCGTTACGAGATCATGAAAACATTTTATTAATACTTATTTATTTATTTATTGTTATTCAATTTTTTTACAATATCGAACACTTTTGCATCATTTTCAGTACAGTTCGAGTATAGTTTTGCTTTAATTTTATTTTCTGACAATGGAATTTAACAGTGAAATTTTTGGGTTCCTTGGATCGTTTTCGCGTTATTATATTGCTCGCTGAGCTCTGATGCCGTTAATTCGTACTCTTCAGTAGTAGTAAAACAAAATGATAATTTTGTTAAATCTTCTTCTTTTCTGCGATTCGCCCAATCAAATAGTTCTTTTGCAGTTTTAATTGGATGCTCACGTTCTTTGGCTAAACTTGCTCTTGTGGCCATGCGCTTTATGGTTCCTCCAATAGCATCACAAGGACCTTTGCCATGTGACGTAGCAAAGAAATGCCATTCTGCATCAATTCCGTACTTTGATTTAAATTGACATAGGCTCGAAAAATTCTTACGGTTTTTGTACTGCGATGCTGCTCCATCAGACATGAAATATATCTTTCTGATTTCTTTATCCTTATCAACGCGTAAAAAGTTAATCATTTTGGCAATGAACAAATTTACAGATACTGAGTCGCGTCTTAAATCTTCGGAAATTACAATAAAACTAAAATGTTCAATTTGCGTACTTCCATTGAAATAAATAACGAATGGATGAATTGTAGCTTGTTGTACGTTCCAGTGATGAGACTGCACTTCATCATGCAATACAAAGCTATAGTTTTCAGAAAAATCACAAATGACTAAAAATTCAGAGTTCTGTTTGATCTTTCGACCTTGACACTTGCTTTTGCCGGGGCGAACGACGAGGGCAGGATCAAACATGTCGCGCGTTGGTCTAGTAAGTGAAAAAGTGGCGTGATCGGTGAGTTCGGTTGGAGTAACTGAAAAAGTGCCGCGATCGGTTAGTTCTGTTTGATCCTTCGACCTTGACGCTTGCTCCTGGGCAGTGCGTCAGGAAAGCCCGAACAGTTTTTTTTTTTTATTATTCTTTTTGGGTCGCGCGCTTATTTTTTTTTTCCTGAGTGCTTTTTTATAGCCGAGCAAACGAGTGAAGCCGAAAGTGGATTGTGGCTGCTCAGTCAAGGATAACGGATCAATTGGTGAGCTCGTTTCATGCTACTATTTCTAATCTATAAAATATGTATGACTGCACATTCAATCGTTACAATGGTGGGATGCAAATATGATTTTTCAACAAACTATGGATGGTTCGTCACTGTGAGTGTCGACACAAACTCTGATTCATGATTTATTTATGTTTAACATTTTTTTTTCAGAACACCTCTTATATACCTTTATTTTTGTAATTAAAAAAACTTTGAATGGTTCAACACTACAAGTGTAGACTTGCGAAAGGTTCACTTTATTCAACAAACTTTGGATGGTTCGCCACTGTAAGTGTCGGCATAAGAATAAGAGTGTTCTATGATGTCCCAACCAATCGAGTTTTTTGTTTCTTTTCAAATGAGTAAAATATAATAACACATGCTTTCGTCCTGACAGCTGTAGGAATGTTACATTTAGGTATTTGTTCAACAAACTTTGAATGGTTCGTCACCTCAAGTGTCGGCATAATTTTCCTCTACATAGAAATTGTTCATATCAAATGAAAATATTATATTTACGTATAAGCATGTATATATCTCACAAATCATTGTTTATCATGGTCTAATCGCTTATCAAAGTGAATCCTATGACCCAACGATCCTCCCCATTAACAAACATCCCTCCCAGTAACCTTTGTGGAGATGCAGAGGCAAACACGGTCTCCAAAAAGCAAAGGTTACACACTAACATTCCTTCCCCCAATCCCACCTGACTGCAAGGACGTGGCCGGCGCCGTTATTGACCCTGTATAAATAGAGGCACTGAATTATGCACACTGAAGAAGATTATGGCCAATCCCAGCCGAACTTCTAGTTGATTCTTTGTGCATTTTCACTGACTTCGGTCAATCACGGAATAGCAACCATTGATATGTGTAGTCAGTCTAAGCTAAGCTAAGCTAAAATCACAAATGACTAAAAATTCACCATCTTGTAATGTATTTTTCGTATTTTTTAAAAAGCGGGATTGCTCTGTTTTAATAAAGTCGTGAGGAATTAAACTTTCTAATTTCAAGCAAAAAAATGACACAAACTCATCTACAGGTTTTACAATAGTTTCTAGGTCACACCTATCCGTGGTCACCCATTGCTCAAATGATAACTGATCAATATAATTTTCTTCAAACTCAGCGAATAAAGTATTTTCCAATGATGAAGAATCTGGACAATCCGAACAAGATCGTAGATAGCAATTTGATGTTGTATTTTCACACAAAAGACTACCAGTTAACATTTTAATATCCTTTGATAAATTGATTCTTTTCAAACTATGTAAGATTAGATTAATATTTTCGTGTGTTGTACACACACAAACATTATGTGTTCCTGAATTCTATCCAATTCAGGAACACATACTGTTTGTGTGTGCACAACACAAACGGACGAAGGCTTGCAAATGAGGAAAAATCTACCTTAATATTTTCGTTAATTTCCTTGAAGCGTGTATACGCTTCTTTCAAAGTAGTCATCATTAATCGTTTTTGGATTGCTTGACGCTTTCCATCTTTTTTTACAGATACATAATCTTTTTGGCCAGGCATAGCTCTACTTACTTCATCGTCTTCAAAATATTGAATTATTTTTTCTTTTGTCTCATCTGTTAATGAAGTACTCGACCTAGCATTTTTGGTTGCAAGACAGTTATTTTTGAATTGTTTTGCCTCTTTTGCTGTATTTCTATTGGTTTTGGACTCATCAATGGCATCTTGAATAGACCACGAGCTTGGCAGCATCGACAACATCAATAATTTTTCTTTCCTTGTCGTGGCTAGATTCGAGAACCTTTCCTTCATATTCATAATTACCTCATCGTAGTCTGTATTTTCCACATCCTAAGGTCCTAATGTGAAGAGGTTTCTTCGTACAGCTTCGTTGATTTCACGGTATTTTTTCTCGGGATAATTGACGTAACCCATCTTCGTCCATTTAATCGGAGTCACTTTTATTCCAGCTATCCCTTCGTTGAAGCGTTCGATGTTGACCTTCTGGATGCACTCATCTTCTGATTGATTTGTTGAAACAGGTGTCGCTGATGGTACCGTGGCAAGACTATCTGCACTTGGTACTTCTGGTAACTCCTCAGTTGTTGTCGGTGCATCTAGTAATTCCTCAGTTGTTGTTGTTTTCGAACTTCCTGCAACCTGATCCACCGATGATGTACAGATTGCCCGTTTGTCAACGTTTAAACGGCAGGACGTACAAATGCGTAAATTTGTATTCAATGTCGCTTTCAGTTTATCTATGGTGCTTTCGGTGAGATTTCGTAGCTCTTTCGAACACTTTTTTTCTGCAAACGGCCTGCAACAGTTGAGAAAGCGACTACTCATGTTGCTCGTTAGATTTTAATAAACAAAATCACTTTTAAGTTTTTACTGACTAGTTTTGTGTCGTTTGCTTGACTGAAGAAAAATTTTACAATTAAATCTTTTATAACCATAGTGGTAGTATATTTTTAGCTTTTTCGTGAGTATGTTCATGGTATGTACCTATCATGTTTTTGATGTTGTTGAAGTTACTCGCTTTCTCCCAAATATGATTAACAAAGTCTATTCTCTACCAAGGCGGGTCTATACCCAGGTGTAATCAGATTTTAACTTTGTGGAGAAAACCAGCGCCGAGAAAACCGACCTGCTTTACGTATACTAGATCACCCGCCTTGTTCTCTACGAGGTTAACTTTTTGCAGGTAAACTAGTCGTATACCTGTATAGAAAACTTTTTTTGTAGCTTTTGTCTTCAATATTAGATTTCTTATAGGTTTCTTTTATCAGAAGGTTTCAACACTATTGAGAGAATTTTTCTTCAGTTACGTACAATAAAAAATATGACACTATCAAGACTTTAGATCACAACACTGGATCGCGTCTAACTTTCTAATAGATGCTATAATAGTTATGAATAATTAAATAAAATATCATGAAAACAACTTGTTAACCTCATGTGGTACCCTTAACAAAAAATTCAGCAACAAACTGCGGTCCTAAAAAAAATTAACAATGAAAAAAAAAATTCACTAAGTGTCAAATTTGTGAAATATTTGAAATGTCATAACTTTTTTGTTTATTGGCTTACCATCACCAAATTTTTATGGTAGATAGCTAAAATATTGGACCTTTTTCCCTCAAAAAATTACGTTGGTATTCCGATAGGGTTTTGAGATATTTGAGTTTCGATTTAGATGGAACTGAAAAACTGTGCAAAGTTTCAGATATTTTTGAAATGGTCGATCAGAATCGACTTGCATGCCTCCGTGGAATCCCTCTATTTCAAAATTAAAAACACCTTGAACCGCGGAATACGCCTAAAAGTAGGCAATTTCCTCAGGAAATTCTACATTCGTAATAGTAATTAGTTAATGTTGCCTAATTTAATAAACTTATGAAAGATTTGACAACGGAATCGTTTTCGGCGATGCCATTTTTAGTAACACCCGCATTTTCCTCGATCACATCGTCTGCAGAACTCATGTGAGACATGAATTTTCGGTAGTGTCAGTGAAAATGATAGAAATCATTGTTTCAAAAAGTTGACAAATTTGCGCATGAACTAAACGCAATTTTGGCAAAAACCTTAATTATCATTAGCTTATGAATATACGAAAGAGGGGCACCATTTATGGTTCGAAAATGTTTCATCAATAAATCTTTATTTGAACGTTTAACAAGATGAGTCATCCCGATCAATGTTACCCCGCTGATCAATGTTACCCCGGATTACGGTACATGAAATGGCAAGTGAAGTGTAATGATAGATTGTCATGTGCATTGCTTAGATGTTGTGCAAAACTAACTGGTTATGAAAGTTTGTTAAACGATTTTCCTCTTGAAACAGGCACCGGTTCGTAGCCACAAAGTGTTTTCAGTTTTCTGAATACTTTAAGCATGATTTAAATAATGTTGAAATTGATTTTTCATTTTGGTAATTTAGGGTAACATTGATCATTTCTGTTATGAACGATTGATAGTGCTATTTGGAAATACTGTTTCGAACAACTTGTTCGAAGACTTCATGTTCATTACTTCAACACTTTTCAAGATATAATATATTAAAAAATGCTTAAAAGTGTATTTTTTCGACATATCTTTTCTTATTTTGATTTTAAAGTTTTAAAATTAGTGTAAGCGTAGTATAGAGTAAGTCTCTTAGAGTTGGATCATTTACACGTCATTTATAGTGAACAACTTGTATTTTGTATGCATCTGATATAATTTCCATCCTTTTGCCTAACTAAACAACGTTGAAGGATTTTCATAAATACAACATAAACAACATAAATACAACAAAACAATGAAGTCATGAACATGGTGTCTTTGACTAAGTCATTCAAAACAGAATTTTCTAAAACTTTTGTAAAGACGTGAATCTTGTATAAAAAAATAATTTTCTATCTCACTCTTACGGGATTAGATCAAAATGCTGAATACACACACAAGAAGCGCATTTATTTACTGAAAAAATTATTACATTATTTGGACCATTAAAAAATATATACATCACGATATTTTGTTTTTTGTTTTCATTTCATTTTTTTCACGAGTTCTCACAATCTGTGTCAAATTTGGTCATTGGTTTCCTGATTGGCCAGTTGAGTTCTTTACAACTTGTAAAAATGATGCAAACATATCTGAAGTTTTAACCAAATCAAATTTAATCTTTCGGTTGTCGCGCGAATTTTTGTAACGCGAGTAGTTGCGCGTTGTATTTTGTACAACACCCTTGGTTTTGCGAATACCCCAGGAGTCTGGCCACTTAGAAAGATGACGTCTTCGGCAAAATTGTTCAGTAGCTCAAGGGCTATCAGTATTTTAGCCAAGCAATTCGGGATTTTGCCACTAGGCGGCGCTATTTAACATGAAACTTTTGTTTTGTAGATCTCAGGGTCCTGACCACATAGAGAGTCTTCGGCAAAGTTGTTTTGATAACTCAAGGGATATCGTTGTTCGAGCCAGTTGATTTAAAATTTTGCCACTATGCTGCACTAGTGAGCATAAAACATTTGTTTTGCAAATATCTCAGGAGCCTGATCACTTAGAAAGATGGCGTCTTCGGCAGAGTTGTTCAGTAGCTCAAATGCTAAAAATGGTAAAATTATGATGGTCCCTTCTGAACAGCTTTGCCGAAAATGCCGGTCTAAAAAGTCAAGATCTTGTAGTATACACAAAACAAAAAAATCATGCTCACTAGCGCGGCCTGGTGGCAAAATATTCTATTTCTTGGCTCAAAAAATGATAGCCCTTGAGCTACAGAACTACTTTGCAGAAGACGCTGTCTTCCTAAGTGGTCGGGCTCCAGAGATATCTGCAAAACAATAGTTTCATGCTCACTAGCGTCGCATATCAACTAGCTCAAACAATGATAGTCCTTAACTTACTAAACAACTTTGCCGAAGACGCCATCCTTATGAATGGTCTGATCCTGAAAAATCTGCAAAACAAAAGTAAAACTTCAATGCCCACTAGTGCCACCTAGCGGTCAAATTCCGAATTAAATACGGTACCATCAGATAGCGCTCCACAACATCTGTACTGAAGACCCCAAGTTTCTAAATTACCTGGATTTTGAGATATATCGATTTCAAACTGTGGTTTACTTGAACCGTATATAATGCGTTCAGCACCTTTGTTGATTTTACCGCATTATAAAGGGCCATACTGTATATAAAAACTGTCGAGTATCGTTCTTAAGAAAATTCTTGAGGAATACATTTTGGTTTGATGTCGATAGATATCTTTGTTGCAAAATGATAGCATATAAATCACAACTGTTGTACAAAGTAATACAGCGCGACAGCCCGAAGGTTAAACCAATGAAATCTCCCCATAATCGAGATAAAATAATAATAACAAACTCAAACCATTATTATACATCTACTATTTATTTATCAGCTCTCGTACCTGCAACAAACACTTGTTGCACAACTAACACCTTGCGAGTCGTGCAACATCGCAGCATCTTATCCCACTGGCCAAAACAAACTACGATTCCAACTTCGGAAAAATCATATGTTTTCCTTCTCTTCTTCGCTCAGTAGACCGACCTCACGCACACATTCGCATATTCCTCTCGGGAAAACTGTTGAATGGTTTCCCTACCTGTTAACTGCATTGCACCAAATCGACGGCTGCTTCATCATCCTCATGCTTTGTTTTTGTAACGTCCATACATTCTGTCAATATGTAAAGAGGAATGAAAATCAAAACAAACTAGAATTTCAAACGTTTCAAACGTTGAGCAATATTTGATCAATAATTAATTTGGGTTTAAAATAAATAGGAACATGCCCTTTGTCACGTTTGTACTGCATATGGGATGCACTGCAGCTATGAAAAAGTGAGTACTGCTGTCAAAAACGAAAACTAATAACACCTAATCAAACATTTTGAATGATGAATACCGAATGCAATACACTTGCATATATTTCTCACTCTCTCTTTAAAATTTGCAAATTGCGCTAGTTACGCAGCTGTTCTACAGGTTGCATTGTTAAAATGTTTCAAATCAAACATGAATTTTTGCGGAAATATAATTTTACTTTTAATCTTAACTAATTCTATAAACTTTATTTTTTGAGAATTGTACCTACCATAAGTGGAAATGATTTGAACTAACTATTCCATTTTTTAATAAACATAGTACAAACCACTGCCATGAGATACGTAACATGATTATGTGACATCACGTTACAGGTATAATACAGTTTATAACATCAATAAAATAATGTAAAAAAAAGAAAAGATTTCGGCTTTGTTATGCCCTACGGCGCCTGAGCCTGCCAAACAAACGAGATAAGTAAAACAAAAACATCAATAAAAATAAATCCTATTTTTTCAACTTTTCGATTGTTTTCCTATGCGTAATCTATTTCAATCAGAGTTACTGTTCACGTGCTGTAGACTTAGGTAACTCATTATCTACATGCAAGCGTACGGGCGCGCAGTACATTGTGAGATATTTTTGGTGCACCTCATTTTGCTTAAGATGTGTCTCAATGTGGTCTCATGCGCTTTGTCACATGTGCTGTTTAAAATTCAGCGCAATAACTTATGACAACATTTTTCAACGAGGATGACTCTCAGATCACGAGTCTTCGACCATAGTTTCAAAAACTTTGGATCTCGACCCTCTGTGGGGTCATGAGCCGTTTTTTGTTGGGCCGCAAATAATATCCTAATTATATATTTCCACATTTTTTTCCATCGATGAAGACTTGATACTTAGTATAAGCTCAGTTTACACTTACGAACAAGACTATTTGACTCAAAAAAGAACGTGTTTGTTTTTCAAGAACACCACAAAAATATTACAAAACTTTGCGAAAATATTCACATATTCCACATCAATGCTGCTGTATATGAAATTTACACATATTTTCTGTGATAGATGATATGTTGCGGGTTTTAAAATTACCGCATTTATGGTTTTGTACGTTTTTGTTACATATTTCATAGAGAACTAACAATTGCCAAAGAAACCTTTTTCTCCACGCCTACATGGACTTCGAAATGTAAAAAGATCAAAACGTTAACCCTTAAGAAGCACTTTATTTACACGCTTTATATA
Source organism: Aedes aegypti (assembly GCF_002204515.2). Lineage (NCBI taxonomy): Eukaryota > Metazoa > Arthropoda > Insecta > Diptera > Culicidae > Aedes > Aedes aegypti. Next base: position 247,459,294 of record NC_035109.1, read on the forward strand.
TTTTTGAGAGGCCCCGATAGCCGTAGCGGTAAACGCGCAGATATTCAGCAAGACCAAGCTGAGGGTCGTGGGTTCGAATCCCACCGATCGAGGATCTTTTCGGTTGGAAATTTTCTCGACTTCCCAGGGCATAGAGTATCTTCGTACCTGCCACACGATATACACATGCAAAAATGGTCATTGGCATAGTAAGCTCTCAGTTAATAACTGTGGAAGTGCTCATTAGAACACTAAGCTGAGAAGCAGGCTCTGTCCCAGTGGGGACGTAACGCCAGAAAGAAGAAGAAGATATATTTTTGAGACTGTTGTTTAAACGAAACATTCTTGAATTGCATAGATAGTTTTAAAGTTATCATTGTTAGAAATTTATTAATTGAGTTCGTCACAGTCCTTATTTTTTGTATTTTGTTAACAACATTTTTTTTGAGTGAATTCGATACCACCAGGCTCTTCTGGGGCTGTCCATTCCGGTCATACGGTCATTTTTTTGAATTCCAAAAGTTTTTCAAAAAAAGTTTTCAAAAAACTTTTTGCTCACTTTTTTGTTATACAAAAACTCACAAGGAATTGATTGGATAACAGGGTGTTCCAAAAACACAATGTCTGAAAAGTCGTGATACTTAATTCTGCAATGAAAAATAAGCTTATTTATAGCATATTTATCGAATATGTGTATCAATTTTTTTAATAAATATGTTTAGAAGTTTTGCCAGCAGCATTACGAAATCTTATGTTTGAGATTTCTCACACTTGAGTTGTAACTCACGCAACCCAAAGCATCATGCATGAGTTGGCTCATCCGTTTAACTTATATTTCTACACAATCTTTTGTTTCCTTGTTCGCTTGAAGTAAAACAAACCATACCAATGTAAATAAAACCATTGGGTTTCTACAGATTTCCGATGGATTTTATGATTGAAGCATGCCTAACGGCATGAGCACATTTTGCATCAAAATATCATGCTTGAGTTTTGCGAAGCAGATCTTTAATGAGTTTACTCACGCGAGAGAATTCAATGTTGAGTTTTTAGTGTGGAGTCTGCTGACACTGGCGGTTCACCAGGTCGATCTTTGAAAAATGATAATTTGATTAGTATTAGTAGCAAGCATGGGAAATACTCACTCGATTATTGCGTTCCCCTCGATCACTTCCACACGCATTCAATAGCGAGGTTGCCGTTTCTCCAACCCAGCTGAGTATTTTTATTTCCAATGCGTATTCTACTTCTTCGGCGAGCGAAAATTTGGCCAAAAACGGCAACAGAATGATTCACTACCAACTCCGTGTGCGAAGGCATGATAAGCAAGCATTCTATAAAAATTGATTTATTAACTACAGAACAAAGAAAATAGATGGCTGTTTCTACTATTTGATAGAAAACATGTTTGTCTATGAGATAATGAATAAAAAAGGCTTATAATATTGTTCTTCATAGCTTAAAACGCTTTCTTCCTTAGAGGGCGCGTTTTACCCCCAGTTACCCTACGATCCGATTCCGTTCGAGTGGCATTCGCGTTTAAGTGCAAATGAGCGCTCATTGAATGGCAAAACAACCGGCAAAATGATTCAGTGAGTGGAAATCCGTTCAATCAACTGAATGCATTCAGTGATTGAATGCTGAACGAGTATTTTCGTGTTTCGCAGTTACGAGTCGATTGGTTCTCACTCCACTTCGTGTGTCTTTTGATTTTCGGCTAATTTCGGCTGTTACTGAATATTCAGTGGCAACAGATATTTTACTATATTTTATCGATAGTGAATAAGATTTTATCGGGTGAGTGAATGAATTTTCTTATGCTTAATTAGTAGTAAACACTTCATGTCAAAACTGTTTTCGTTGGAATCGAGAACATTTGAGGCTTCACATGCGAATAAAAAAATATTAAACGTCTCTGTACGATATGTTCTGCAATTATTTTTTGTTATTAAGTTTTAATGAGTTCATCACTTAGTCTCGAAATCTAGTTATAGTAGAACTTGAAATCAGTTTCAAATTTCTTAGCAAAAATCGTTTTTATAAATTGGGGTCATTTTAGTAATCATAGTCAATAATTTCCATAAAACGTTAAACACCTAAAGCATAGGTTCCGGTTTCGGGATGCACCATCCACCTAGCCGACAAAATTATTTTTTGCGACGCACCAGAGAAAAGCAGTGAGAAAAACTTTCTTATAGAACAAGGCTATTGTTTTCAATTTATTTAAATTTTCGGTGTTTGGCAATTGTTTACCATAACTTTCCAAAAAGTAATAAAATACTAGATAGATATACACTGTAACCTCCATTTACGAACTAGTGCGTAAATTGAATCAGTGCATAAAACGAGGGAGCTTAGTTCGTAAAACGAAGTTTTGATTTTTGGAGTCTACTTGTATGACATAAATTCTTATTATTTAGAAAACCTCCTACACCAACCTACATGAGTTAATGAAAAAAAAAAATATTTGTAGTAGAATATCTCACAATACTGGACCCTAGAAGATTATTATATTTTGAAGAATCGTCTGTATTGTCAGATTCAAGTTTTGGTTACTAAGTGAGTACAACAGATGTTCTAGTTCATCAAAAAAAACTTCGTGGACTATATACCTGCAATGTACTGGCGTATTTAGCGATCCTTTGATGTTTTTCTTTAAATATGGCAAATGAGTATTGCAATAATTTGTACCGGTGCGCTAGGTCCTCCAAAGACATCATCGAATATAGGCCTTAGGTTCTACAAGCGTGATCAATGGTCTGTCGATAGTTTTTTAATATGGTACAGCCTCTTAACCATTAATCTAAGTCATCGGGATATGTTGTTGGTTTGTACGGATGTTTTTGGTCCTCCAAGGACTCCATTGAACATAGGCCTTGGGATCATCGACCCTAATGAGTGATTTAAGGTTAGTTTTCAAATACTCCAAAATTCTCTAACCATTCATGTCAGTGTACAGTGTATTGTATCAATTTGTGCGGGTGTTCTTGGTCCCCCAACATCTCTATTGAAAATAGGGCTTAGGATATACAAGCGTTACCAATTATCAATAGATGCTGAAATGAGTATTGTTATAAGTCGTACCGATGTCCTTGGTCCTCCAAGGACTTCATCGAGTTTAGGCCTTAGGTTCTACAAACGTGACCAATAGTCTATCGATAGTTTTTTAATATGGCACAGTCTCTAACCCTCTTGATCCTCCAAGATCTTAGGATCTACAAGTATTTGTATTGAGTTGTGTCGCTGTTCTTGGACATCGAAGGACTCCATTGGATGAAGGCCTGAGTATCTACAAACATAAGTAGTTGTATATTGATGATACTTAGTTATGACATAAAATCTTTACTCTTCATATAAGCAAATAGATCAATAAACTAATCTGTACTGATGTTCTTGAATTTACTTCGTAAAAAAGTGACGTCAATTGAATTTGCGTAAACATAGAATTCGTTAGATGAGGTTTTGATGAATTTGATTCCAAAATGGCATCGAACATCGATTTTCGTCATCCCCTCTTCGTGTCCGTTCCGAAAATACCCATGTTACATAGGTTTCCAATGATTTTCCCCTACCGGATGTCGCCATCTTGGATTTTTCAATGCCGATTTTCGTCATCCCCTTGTCATGCCCGTTCCGAAAATACCCAAATTGCATGAGTTTTTAACGTTTTCTCCAACCGGAGGTCATTCCATTACATAATTTCCCACATACATAGTTATCTAGTCGCAATTTACGCACTTCGTAAAAAAGTAACGTAAATTGAATTTACTTCGTAAAAAAGTGACGTAAATTGAGTTAGCGTAAAAAAGACTTCGTAAATTGAGATTTTAGTGTACATTAACCCGTATAGGCCTGAGTGAAATCAAACATTTCAAAACCCTCACCGCTCAGAGAATTCTTAATGGATTCAAATGATTTTTTGTCAGTATACTGGCACACATATCTAGTTTCTAGAAGTGCATGTTTGCATGTTTGTTTCATTCAACAATACATTTGTTGCGGCGTGCAACGGGGTTTGCTCTGTTGAGCTTGAACGGAACGATCTGTTGATCGTCCGCTAACCTGTTGCTTGGTGCAACAGGGCACAGGACCGATAGCTCGACTGAAATGGACTATTGATGACTCAAGCCTTCACGGAAGGCTGCTTGGCTTCCACTGGTGGAGGAGGAAAAGATGCTTTGAATTCACTTGACTACTGTTCTGTATTCTCAACTTGATGTTACAAAGCTTCAAAGAAAACTGATACTAAACTGAATCGAAACTGATGTTAACTCAAACGAAACTGAATCGAAACTGATGATGTTCTTGCGCATGCAAGCTGCTTATATAAGCTGCAGGTAAACAAAGTCTTGCATGCGCAACGGTGTGGGGAATGATGGAAATTCCCACTGCCTGGAAGATGCTGCAGTGGGTTCGATGATGATGATGATGATGATGAAGATTGTGCAAGTGGTGGTGCAATCTGTTTGGTTGATGCGTTCACGCTATACATAGCTGGCTAGATGGATGGCAATTAAATGAACAGAAAAGGGACGCAAATTGTCCTTTGGGGTATTTTTCGCTCCCTATTTTGATGCTGCAAACCAGGTAGCACAATGCAAGGATGTTGATGATGGAATATTCCGCTGCTGCCTGCTGCCAGCATTTCTCGAACTGAATTTTGTGACGTCGGGACGGAACATTCTCCCCCCGGTTGAGACCTCGTATCAACAATTTCTTGCAGCGAAAGGTTGATGTTGTCCTCGATGGGAAGGATGGAATCTGGTTGATTGAATGATGAAGTGTTGAACTGCTGGCATAAACATCGCTGGCTGATTCTTGGATGAATTTCTGCTGATGACTTGATGGTGGCGGAATGCTTGGAGGATTGACTCGCATCTGATGGCTGGTGTTGCTTGAAGACTTTGTTACTAACGTACTCGTTGAGTGGTACTTCCTGCTCACGATCCTCGGTTACTATGCTCTGGATGATCTCTCGGTTGCTTGGGTGGATGCATACGGAATACGCACTCGGGGATTGCTTCGCTGACTCGACATTGCATGGTGGATTCATCTGGTGGTTTCTCCTGCCTTGAGTTGATATGGGGGTGCTTGAACCACTAGTCGGTTTGACCGGTGGCATCATCTCGATCGATCTCTGGTACAGAGCTTCTCTCAATACCGGACGTAATCTGGTGGGCATCAGGATTGTCTCCCTCACTGGACGGATTCCGGCTGTCGTCGGGATTGACATCGAGATCGGTGGAATTGTGGTTGAATGCTGGAACCACTTGGATACCGGATGGCTTCCGGTTGACTCTGGACACGACTGCTTCGCTGGATACATCTCGTTCATCTTCGGGATTGGCTTGATCATCGGAGGTATGCCTGCTGACATCCGATTCGGCTTGATACTCGCAGGAGCTAGCTGAGTTACCGGAGGAATACCAGTCAGCAATAGGAACGTCTTGAGCACTGGTAACATTTCGGTTGGCGACCGCAACTGCTTGGACACCGGAAGAGGGATACCGGTCGAATCTGGAGGCTTCTCTGGAATGGGATGGGTTCCGACAATACACGGGAACTGCTTGGGCACCAGTTGGAACTTGCTTACTGCTGGAAATCGCTGGGACATCGGCTGGCATCTGGTCACAGTATATGGTTGCTTCAGTACCGGAAGGAATCCGGCTACATTCAGATGCTGGTCCGAGTTCACACAGAACTCGGTCACAAAGCTGGGATGCTTCGACACTGATTGAAATCTTGCTACACGCTGGAAAGGCTGCACTACCGAAATGGATCCGGTCAGGCTGGATGAAAACTTCAATGCCGGAATGGATCCGGCCACACATGTGAATCGCTGCGGCGTTCGATGAGATCCGGTCAAACGGGATGATTGCTTGGACGCTGGACGGAATCTGGTCCTACAAGGGAATCGCTTCACGACCAGACACAATCCGGTCGCACTTGGGAACTCTTTGTTGATTGAGCGGAATCCAGTCACACAAGGGATCCGCTGGAGCACCGGACGGGAACCGGATGCGCACTGGAACGTACTTACTGCTGAATGCTGGAGTGGCTTGGGCACTGGAAGTACTTCTGTTGGCATTGGTGCCAACCTAGGCGTTGGATGGAAACCAGGTGGCACGAGGAATGTCTTCGGCAACGCACCAAATCCGGTAACTCTCTCGAATGGCGTCGGCCTCGGATGGATTCCAACATGGTTGATTGGAATTGGAAACGTGTTCGTCGCTTGATGAACTGCTGCAGGATCATCATCGTATGGTTGGTAGCTTTCACATGATGGGATGTTGCTCTCGATGTCGACAAACTTGGTTGTCTCATTGCCGACGTTGAAATCCGCTGCTAGTGTCGGATTTGCTGGATTAGCTTGATGCTCACTCTGCTTGCTTGGAGGGTTGGACTTGTGTTGGTAGGCAACTGTTGTCACCTCTACACATCTCTTTGGCACTTTTCCACGGTGGGTGGAATCTTCATGGGTTGGTAGCTTTGGTAGCTCACATTGGGTTAGCACCTCTCCTTGTTGGATTGGCACACCTGCTCGTTGGGTTGATACTTTCTCTCGTTGTGTTGCTTCTTCTTCTCGATGGCACTTCTGAGCTATTGGAGCAACAGAAGGCAGGACAATCGGCGTTGGTGCCGACTTGCTCTTGATGACCTCGGCGAGATCACCCTCGGAATGGACCAGGGCTGCTCCACACACAGGATTCAACTTCATGGCTGAAGTTTCAGCGCTTGGTGGCTGCACGGAATGGATTGGGTTGATGGCAAAATGGCTCACCTTCAACTCGTTGGCTTGATCTGGAAACAGCTGCTCTGGGGACAGTTCTCTCGGTGGCGACGTGTTTGGCTTCTCCATCACGTCCGGAATTGGAACGGACTGTTCCGGCGGTGGACTCGGTGATCGGCTTCGAATCAGTGGGGTGCGCCAACGTGGCGCAGTGGTCGCAGCGAAGTAGTTGGATGATGGTGAATGATACATCTGATACCTGTCACTGGTGCTCGGGAATGAATGCAACAAGGTTTCCACCAGTAAGCAGGCATCATCGTGGAGGTCATCGAAGCGCTCATAATCCTCGTCCACATCCGAGTACCTGTCGACTGGGACTGCGGACAAGATCTCACCGTTCACTCGTTGGTATTGCTTGTAGAGGAACTGCAGCTCTCTTTGATACAGCTTTACACGTGCCAAACTCGGTTGAGCGGTGCTGTCTCTCACTAACTGCTGCTGAATCTTGGTCAATTTGGCCTCAATGAGGCTGCGTTCGGCGAACAGCCTTTTCACGTTGGCCATTTCGGGACACACTTCACACACACGCTTCTTGTCTTGATTTGGACTTTTTCACTACTTCACTATCACTTTGGGAATTTCGTTTTCTCTCCGCCAATGGAAACCAGGAATATGTTCTCTTCGCTCTTGTGTCGAGCTACCGGGCAGGAACAACAGCAATCCTTTGGTAGGAAAGCTGATTGCTATCGGCGAATGGAATTGTCTCAATCTGTTGATTGACGACTGACTCTGCTGCTGTTGCAGCCTTCAAGGAACTGGCTCCTCGATCCGGCTCGATTGGACCATATGTTGCGGCGTGCAACGGGGTTTGCTCTGTTGAGCTTGAACGGAACGATCTGTTGATCGTCCGCTAACCTGTTGCTTGGTGCAACAGGGCACAGGACCGATAGCTCGACTGAAATGGACTATTGATGACTCAAGCCTTCACGGAAGGCTGCTTGGCTTCCACTGGTGGAGGAGGAAAAGATGCTTTGAATTCACTTGACTACTGTTCTGTATTCTCAACTTGATGTTACAAAGCTTCAAAGAAAACTGATACTAAACTGAATCGAAACTGATGTTAACTCAAACGAAACTGAATCGAAACTGATGATGTTCTTGCGCATGCAAGCTGCTTATATAAGCTGCAGGTAAACAAAGTCTTGCATGCGCAACGGTGTGGGGAATGATGGAAATTCCCACTGCCTGGAAGATGCTGCAGTGGGTTCGATGATGATGATGATGATGATGAAGATTGTGCAAGTGGTGGTGCAATCTGTTTGGTTGATGCGTTCACGCTATACATAGCTGGCTAGATGGATGGCAATTAAATGAACAGAAAAGGGACGCAAATTGTCCTTTGGGGTATTTTTCGCTCCCTATTTTGATGCTGCAAACCAGGTAGCACAATGCAAGGATGTTGATGATGGAATATTCCGCTGCTGCCTGCTGCCAGCATTTCTCGAACTGAATTTTGTGACGTCGGGACGGAACAACATTTTTGGTGATTTTTGCATCTAAACTATTTCCAACTGTAATGATGTCAAACAGTAGTTTGATTGTGGATTTTCATGTGCCTTTGGTTTTGAGAATGCAGGCCACATTTCCACAGACTAACTTTTCTTGATGATGAATTACGAACAACTAATGGAAATAGCCTGTTTTATTATTTGAATAACTAACATATTTTTGCATTAAACTTGATGTAATTTAAAAATGGCTACTTCTAGAGAAGTGATCATCAAAAGCATTTATGTTTAGAACAATGTAAACATTCTTGTTGTATCATTAAAACATATTTATTTGATAAAATCCAACTTTTTGTAAATCGACCAACTATTTTGTCCAAAATTCTTCCATCATGAAACTTTGTCCCAAGCATCTGTTTCCTATCAAGATTCTGTAACAAAAATAAAAAATGGGCTTTTGAATAATTTAAAATTTAAGTTTTATATCTCAAATTTTCATGATAAAAATAATTGAATCTTCAGTGTATATTTTTTCATGTCGCTCAAACGGTCACTATAACTCCTCCATAGAACATTTAACTTTAAAAACAAACAGTATCTGAACTTAATGTTTTCAAATAAACTTCATACAAAATTTCATAGGCCATTTTCATAATTATTCTGTTATTCTTGAGTCGAAATGATTGATGTATCTATGTAAATCTATGTTATTCTACCACACTAGAAACATGCGTAAAATTTAAACCAAATCGAAGGTTATCGAGCGTGATTTTTATTTATTTTCCGATCCATTCTGGATGGAAATCGTCTTTAGCAACTAGTGTTTTTTTTGTTTCGTTTTTACCATCCCATTCTGTCTAGCGCCAATAGCGCTCTTCTCCGCTAAATATGTCTCAAAATTAAACCTCCACAAAAACCATACCGGCATTTCTCTCGCTTTTTCGAAAATTTCCCACTTCTATAATTCGCTGCGACTAGTTGCCTGAAGGCGATGGATATTTTCGTTATTTTTAGCTCTTTCGCTCACAATTTTCCGAGCAGCGGTCCTGAACGGTCCGGTCCCCGTAGTTAGCGAAGCGATCACGTGAAAATTTTCCACATTAATTTTCCCTTAAATGGGCTTAACGATGTGATGCATCCGCCCCTAGTTCAATCAGCTGACGTGATGGCGAAAATTTGTTTGATTGGTGAAGATTTGAATTTTCCAGAACCTTGAAGGACAACGACAATGTGTGGCATATATTGAAAAGGAGTGAAAATACGTGACGAGAAGAAGAAACGGAGAATCAGGAAAATGTGTAATACTGGTGTCGTATGAGTGTGCAAGTTTGAATTTATTTTAAACCATAAATCGGTGACTTTGAGTATCTGTGGCCAGTGACATCAGTGAACGGTGACGACATCCGAAACGACAATGGACCCAAAATCAGATGTTCCGGTAGTTGCCCGTCGGCGAAGGAAGGCGGCCAGGCAGCTTCGTGAGTCTACACCGGATCCAACACAGCGAGGGGCGGTAACAGATGGAAGTCAGAGTCAAGCATCGGACGATCAGAGTGGATCGGATTGCAGAAGTACTGGCCGAAGTACGGTCGATTCTAGCCCTCGTGGGTCGGTTAATAGTAAGAAGAGTTTTATCGAACGAGCGATGGAATACGGAAGTCATCGGAATAAGATCCTCAGCAGGAAGGATAAGAAATTAACGGTCATGTCGCAAAGAAGCCGATCAGTACCACGCGACAGCGAGGAAGTTCCCAGCAGTCCGGAGATTTTTTCGTTGCTTCGTCGAGCGAAAAAGAGCTTGTCTTCGTCGCGGTATGTTACGGTTAGGTGATTGGTTACGACGTACACCATTCATGTATGAAACGATGACGTAGGGATGGGAACGTTCGAGGCATTTGGCACGCGACTTTACCAGACGGCTAGGTGACATGACCGAGGGAAACTATAGCAGACATTTTGTGTGACAACGTAGAAAAATGTTGGCAACGAATCAAAAATAAACGCGCACTTGTTTATGAAAATGATATTGATAGTGCAGGTTTAAGAACGCAACACGCCATCATTGCCGGCCGTGTTTTAGACCTCCATCTTCGTCGGTCTTGGATGATATATTTCCAGTTTTTCCTAACGTTTCTTACCCTTTTTTCATGCGTCGTTCCAATTGAGATAGAGCCTGGCTCTCAGCTTAGTATTCTTTTGACCACTTCCTCTGTTACTAACTGAGAGTTTATATTGTATTAATTCATCCATTAATTTTTCGTGTAGAAGCACACAGATACTTTATGTCCTGGGAAATCGATGAAATTTTCAACCCGAGAAGATCTTCGATCGGTGGGATTCTAATGCACGTCTCTCAGCTTCGATTTGCTTAGGGGCCTTCCTTAGATGAGTGGTTAGAGTCCGCGGCTACAAAGCACAGCCATGCTGGAGGTGGCTTGGTTCGATTCCCGGTCGGTCCAAGATCTTTTCGTAATGGAAATTTCCTTGACTTCCCTGGGCATAGAGTATCATCGTACCTGCCACACAATACACGAATGCGAAATGGCAACTTTGGCACAGAACGCTCTCAGTTAATAACTGTGGCAGTGCTCATAAGAAAGAATACTTAGCTGAGAAGTTGGCTCTGTCCCAGTAGGGACGTGATGCCAAGAAGAAGAAGAAGAAGATTCGGTTTGCTGAATAGCTAAGCGTTTCAGGGGGCAAAATCCGTCATTAGTTTTAAAATTTTCAAAAGCTGTTTTTTCGTTCAAAATTTAAAAAAATACATGAGAATGTGTTCACTGTATTCTGTTCTCCAACCGAAATACAGTGAACACATTTTCATCGAATAATTTTTAGTTTTGAACAGAAAAAATGCTTTTGAAGTTTCAATGATGACGATGATTACGATGGCGGAGCGTTGAACGTTAATACTACGGCTATGTGGGTCCCGACGGTTAAAAAAATATTCAAATCGTGATAACTTTTTTTTCTCGATATTTTTGCACCATTCGTTTATCGTATGGCAGGTACGATTATACTCTATGGGGAAAGGGAAGTCAAGGAAATTTCCATAACGAAAAGATCCTGGACCGATCGGGAATTGAACCAAGACACCATCAGCATGGTTTTGCTTCGTAGCCGCGGACTTTGACCACTCGGCTAAGGAAGGCCCCTAAGCAAACCAAAGCTGAGAGACGTGCATTAGAATCCCATAATCATTGCTGATCTAGTTTTGAAAATATTCCGATGTTCCTTGGGGGACCGACATTTTTCATATAAAATGTCTTTGGCGTCCATTTTATTTTTGGTCAATTTATAACAAAAAATAAAATGTGTATTATATAATGACAGGTAATAAGGAGCTACCCTGAAAAAATCATACAAATCTGTTCAGTATTCTTCGAGAAATCTGAAAATTACGAAATGAGGTTTATTAGAGTTTTCAAGATCTTTATTTATCCAGTGCGGTACCAAAACATAAATGATCATTACTCATAGACGGCTGCACCAATGTGCTTCATTTTTTCATAACATACTCGAATTAATGTATCATTCCGTGGAGTAAATATTCGAATACGATAAAAATGCTGATGCCTGAGATATTTAAGTGGGTTATGGCTACACGTCGGTCCCCCAAGGAATTTTGGAATATCTCTGGATCCAGATGATCAATTATCAATATCGATACATATTCTTTAACTAGAAGAGTTTTTTGAGGGCTTGTGAAAAAAATGGTGCAAAAATATTGTGAAATAAAAAAGATATCGCGATTTGAATGTTTTTTTTAGTGGTTAAAAATGAAGCTGCCGGTAGAAGGGTTAACGCAGGTTTTTCGAACCGATCGCCTCAAAGTGGCTTAGGACAAAAATGACTGTGACGCAATCACCCTCTCATTGACCAATCATGTCATTTCACAGATAATTTATCAATCGATTTACAATTTCAACTATTCGTCTTTGACAACTTTGTTTCACATACAATTGTAGTAAACCAAAAACGGATGATTCAAGCGATGGCGGTAAAATATCGGATACTGAAGTTCGCAAACGGCGTGAACGAATCGAGCGCTACCAATCCGAACGTAGCAAAGATGGCGATCAAAAATCGTCTCAACTTCAAAATAATCTGACTCGCTTCAACGAAGAGCGTCGTAAATTTGAGTTGGAAAAACTCAAATTCCTTCAGGAAAAACGAGAACTAGATAGGATGAGGCTAAGGCGATTCGATAAGTACCGCGAGGAATTGTTGGAAGAACAGAGACAAAAGCTCCAAATTGAGCTACGCAACCGGGAGCGAGATGAACGCTCCAAGAGCATTGAAGCTCCGATTCTGCCTCCAGCACCACCAACGAGATCCAAAACTCCTGTGTCACCAGGAGCGGCCAGGAAGAAAATTTTAATTATTCCAAAAACGTCCAGCCCATCGGCTTCGAGTAGCGAAGAAGAAGGCAACAATACAAGCGATGAAGAACATACAGCAACTATCAGGAGGCGATTTTCACCAAGAAAACCCAAAAGGCCTAGATCTGCAAAGATCGATCACTTAAAATTGTCCAAAACACCAGAGCCGGCGACGTCTCCGGAACCAGAATCAGAACTTCCTTCAGATTTTCCTCCGGAGCCGGAGCCTGCAGAACCGGAGACGGTTGTTATTGCCGAAACGGAAACACCTACTGTTGCCGAACCAGAACCGTCAGCCGATTTAGAGCAGAAGGTAGAAGAAGAGATGGTGTTGACTCAGAGAAAAACTGCGAAATCTAATGAGGATGGAGCAAAGGATGAACTAGATAAAAAGAAAATCGAAGACGACAAATGTGAAGGGCACGATACAACAGATCAAAAGAAGGTCGAGGCAGCTGTGGATGATAAGGAGGTTATAGGTCCTAAAGAAAAAAAGCGCAGGCGAGCATTGCTTATTTACGAAGAGAAAAAGGACGATTCGTTCACCTGGAGTGAAATATTAGGCGAGATGAAAGACTTCTGGTTAGACTTTTTAGATGATAACCCCTTAGAAATTCGACGGATAAGATTACAAATCAATGAATGCGTTTTCTATTTCGGAGTTATGGTTTTACTGTGTGGAGTAGGAGGCATCATTTTCAGAGTCACTGAGGGTACATTCGAATCACAATACAAATGCGGTGTCAAAAGGGTAAAGAGGGACTTCATTGATCAGCTGTGGGTATCCAGTCACAGTCAAAGGTATTGTTTGATCAAGCACTTCGATTTTTTTTTCGGAAGTATACATGTAATTAAATTATTTGAAGGGAAGAGGACTGGAAACAGACGGCTAGAGCCAGATTGAGGAAATTTGAAGAAGAGCTGCAGGTTGCATTTGAAGCTGGAATGAAAACCTACAGTGGCAATACAGCATGGAACTTTATCAACGGTGTGATCTATTCTCTGACTGTGGTGTCAACAATTGGTAATACTGTTGTTCTAATAAAGATGTTTCTTTTTAATTAAAAATCTGACATTGAAGTCAACAACATTTCTTCTATTATTTATTTGACTGACTAGTATTCTCGTTTCCTTTTTCGTTGCAGGATATGGCCACATATCACCATCTACAACGACGGGTCGAGCGTTGACTATTGTATATGCTATTATCGGTATTCCCATATTTCTCATAGTTCTTGCTGATTTTGGCAAACTGTTCACTAGAGGTATCAAATTTATATGGGCATACGTTCGCCGATTATATTACACCGGATCGATTCGAAAAGTGCGAAAAACAGCTCAAGTTAAGGTGAGAATGATGATTCGAATAATACATTTCAAAATTTGTTTCAAAGTCGTGACATAAGCGTATAAACCGGATCCCAATGTAATTGTTAGTGAGTATCAGAAATATGTATCTAACTCTCGTTCTAATTTTAGGAAGTAATGAAAGGACTAAACGTGATGTATGATATGGTGAGACGTCCCAGCGGTGACCAAGAACTGCAACCGACTAACATCCAAGGCACAGAACAACCACAGCCTTCAACTTCAGCGGATGTTCCTCCGACTTGTGAATCTCCAGCCACCCCAGTTCCTGAAACATTCGAAATCGACGACGAATTCAATCTTCCCATTTCAATTGCAATCTTCATTCTTGTCGCTTACATGCTGTTTGGAGCAACCATTTACTACACTTGGGAGAATTGGTCATTTTTCGAAGCTTTCTATTTTGTGTTCATTTCGATCTCAACTATCGGTTTCGGAGACTTTGTTCCTCAGCATCCTATCTACATGATGTGTAGCATTATTTATCTCATCTTCGGCTTAGCCTTAACTTCGATGTGTATCAATGTTGTTCAACTCAAATTAAGTGATAGTTTCCGACAAGCTAGCGCTAAGATTGGAGCCACTATTGGCTTGCAGATGGCAGAAGCCGCTTCATTACAGCAATCTCAGTCACAATCTCACGTACAAACCCCGGTGGAACTGAACACAGTTCACACAAGCACTCCAACAAGTGATAATGGAAGCCAACAACATCCAGTACCACCCACTAGTTTGAATGGAGATGCAACCATGACTCCAGTACTTCCGGAAAGGCCGAAAAAAGTTAGCAACAATGCTATCAAAGATGACAAAAAAGAGTAAACGAATTACATAACGAATTATATTTGAACACTGACTGATTAACGAATGAAAGTTGTGTGAAAACGAAAGTTTTAACAATAAAAACCGGTATTTTTCCCGATGTTCTATAGCTACTAAAATAAGCGAATATGCCATGCACAATCGCCATGTTATTTGATAAGCGCCTTGCGAGAATGAATTTTATCATATTTATATACAATCAATAGCTTTAAGAACAAAAATGCACCAAAAATACATATGAATTATATATTTGAACTCTTCGCCTTAGATAGGATATGTTAATAAGGGATTTTCGGTCCAAACGTGATCTATGCAAAGCGTGTTTGTTAGAATCTTGTTAAATGAGTAGAACGGCAGCGGACTAAACCGGAAACATGCAGTGGAAAATAATAAAATGCTTTTAACTAAAATTGTTACTATAAATTTATTTCGGCATTGCTGAATTAAAAAAAATGCGAATACATACCACTTTTTATTGCAATGTTGATGATCACATCCTCCGACCTTAAGTCAATCTTCTATCGTTTTCAGATAGTGTCACAAATATTTTTTCGCCCAGTTGGCATGTTAGGGTATAACAGAGCCGAACAAATATATAGTTTTATTGCTAAACACTCATAATGATACTAAATCCTTTCATTCCAAAAACTTTATTAATAATTTCACGGTCATAACTGCATTTAAAAAAAAGAGCACGATATTTGTTCCAATGTTTCATCATTGGATATTCTATGTAACTCATTAGTACTATACTGCCGTGAATCGCAAGTCAGTCTGCATTTTCGTTAAAATTGAGTTGAATTCAGTTTTCAATATATCTTCCTATGCTCTTTCAGCTGCACTAATGAGATAATAAGATTTCTTCGGAAAAAATAGGAAAAAACAGCAAGTCATAATGTCCCATAATCAAAAGTAACCGCATATAAATCCCACTATAGATTTCCGCACCGTGTAACACAAAAATGAACCGTGTATTGTTCATCTTTATATTTTTTCCGGAAAGATATCGTAGTGTTTAACCTTTCGGTCGTCGCGCGAATTTTTGTAACGCGAGTAAGTAGTCGTGCGTAGTACTTTGTACAACACCCTTGGTTTTGCTAATATCTCAGGAGTCTGACCACTTAGATAGATGGCGTCTTCGGCAAAATTGATCAGTAGCTTATGGGCTATCATTATCATAGCCAAGAAATTCGGGATTTTGCCACTAGGCGGCGCTAGTGAGCATTAAGCTTTTGTATCCCAGATCTCATGATCCTGACCACTTAGAAAGATGGCGTCTTCGGCAAAGTTGTTCGGTAACTCAAGAACTATCATTGTTTGAGCTAGTTGATTCAAAATGTTGCCACTAGGCGGCGCTAGTGAGCATAAAACATTTGTTTCGCAAATATCAGGAGCCTGATCATTTAGAAAGATGGTGTCTTCGGCAGAGTTGTTCAGTAGCTCAAATTCTTTCTTTGTTTAATCCTTAAAGTTCGAGATTTATTAAAATAACTAGTGGTCCCGGCAAACTTCGTCTTGCCATCAAGTAGGCTGTTGAAAACCGCTACGAATCGTCTCATACAAAATGACAGTTCCGTTCACTCTCGTTTTTCCGACTTTCCCGGTGAATATCCTGGAACATTTATACACACAAACACGTCGGAACCCTTGACGAACAGAATGGAGAAAGAATCATCAAAATCCGCTGACCCGTTCGTAAGCCATTTCGTGACATACAAACACCATTCCATTTTTATTTATATAGATAGATGATAGTCCCTGAGCTTCTGAACAACTTTGCCAAAGGTGCCTGTCTAAAAAGTCAAGATCCTGCAGTATCCGCAAAACAAAAATTTCATGCTCACTAGCGCCGCCTGATGGCCAAATATCGTATTTCTTGGCTCAAATAATGATAGTCCTTGAGCTACCAAACTACTTTGCCGAAGACACCATCTTTCTAAGTGGTCAGGATCCTGAGATATCTGCAAACAAAAGTTTCATGCTCACTAGCGCCGCCTAGTGGCAAAATTTTGAATCAACTAGCTCGAAAAATGATAGTCCTTAACTTACTAAACAACTTTGCCGAAGACGATATCCTTCTAAATGGTCAGGATCCTGAAAAATCTGCAAAACAAAAGTAAAACTTCCATGCCCACTAGTGCCACCTAGCGGTCAAATTCCGAATTAAATGAGGTACCATCAGATAGCGCTTCACCTCCAGAACAACTTTACTAAAGACTCCAAGTTTCTATATTATCTGGATTTCGAGATATGACGATTTCAAACTGTGGTTTCCTCGAACCGTACATAGTGCGTTCATTATTATGCGACTTCCATGTACATTTATTGATTTTACCGTATTATAAAGGGTCATACTGTAAATAAAAACTGTGGAGTATTGTTCTTAAGAAGATTCTTGAGGAATACATTTTGGTTTGGTGTTGATAGATATTTTTGTTGCAAAATGATAGCATATAAATCACAACTGTTGTACAAAGTACAACAGCGCGACAGCCCGAAGGTTAAACAAGTTGTGAAAGTTTCATTAGGATTTGAAAATTTTCCAATCCTCTGGATTTTTTTAAAATTCGTGAGGAAAATGATTTTGGAAATTTAACTGTCCATTTTCTCAATGCCTACTTTTTACAGATGGGATTCATGGCAGTAAACCAGGACAGGGAGAAAGCTTCAGAATCGTTTTCAAAATTTTATTTTGAATCCTTTGCAGGCCTGTGTCATCCAAAAACAAAGATTTTTGACATGCCAGAGCTAACTAAGGTAAGTCAGATTAAGACCGCTAGGGTAAAAGCACTATATTTCGACCCATGAAACCAGCATTTGATTGGAATACTCCCAAAAACGGCTAAAATATTAACGTCCCATAAAAAAATATAAAATTCCCATAAAAAATGCAAAATTTTCCAGTAAAGAAACAAGGGTAAAATCGACAGAAAAGTTAAAAATTTGCATAAAAAAATAAAGAAGTGCATAGAAAAAACAAAATTTTCCATAAATAAATAAATTTTGAGCAATAAATAGATTCAAAAGTGCAGTAGAATCGACAATAATCTCACTAAAAAATATCGAATTTTACATTTAAAAACCTCAAAATGTCCCTATTTTCTTCACAAAAAGCAGGTATCAGGTATCAGAAGGCCGGCTCCAAAGGCACGTTCCCCACCAGTTGGGAGATTTGTGCCATCGCCATATTTGAGCCTATTTCATCATCTACCCGATGGGAGAGGAAAGGGAAGGGAAAGATGGGAGGAAATAGGAGTGGGTCCCTTGAAGAGGGAAGATCGCATAAGCGAAATGAGAGCATGTAGCTCCATACCACAATGGGTTCGAACAGCGCCCTAAAAAGGGCACTGCAAAACGCGTGAGCGTAAAGAGAGCCTATAGCTCATTACCACAGCGGGTTAAGAATAACAGGATGTCCTGAAGATTCAGGCTTCTGTATTCAGTTTCACTTAATAAGTGTTTACCAAGTAATTGGAATCGCATTTGCGCAAAAACTGGACAGTTACATATCAGGTGATACGAAGTTCCATAATCGGAGTCACAACTATCACACACAAATGAGTCAGCACGCTGAATATTTGCCATGTGATAGTTGAGTCGGCAGTGGCCTGTCAACGCTCTGACCAAGAGACTGCAATTCTGCTTTGACAGATTTGTTAAATACTTCGCCACCTTTGGAGATGGCTCAGTAATATACAATTTTGTTTGACGACACGACTCCAAACTATTCCAATATTGCTTGTGCTGAGTTGCCGCCCAAGAGTTTATCTGAAGCTTCACCCAGCACTTCGAAATTGGAATAGCCGGCTCAGGGCCAATGAAGTCATGCGATGCTCCATCGCGAGCTAGCTCATCAGCCAATTCATTTCCAGCGATGGAAGAATGGCCAGGTACCCATACAAGGTTTACAGAGTTGACTGAATTCAGTTCCTCAATTTGAGTTCGACATGCGATAACAAGCTTCGACCTTGAGTTGGCCGAAGCGAGAGCTTTTATAGCAGCCTGACTATCTGAACAGAAGTATATGACTTTACCCATTACGCGCTGTTGAAGTGCTGATTGCACTCCACACATAAGAGCAAATATTTCCGCCTGAAAAACGGTGCAGTTTCTACCAAGTGAGTAAAACTGATTCAGCCTTAGCTCACGAGAATATACTCCTGCACCAGCTCTACCTTCAAGAAGGGAGCCATCAGTGTAACATACTATATTGTTTGATATACTTCTTTCCAAATAGCCAGACGTCCACTCTTCCCGTGAAGGGAATTGTGTGGTAAATGTCCTGTAAGGAAAGTTACAAGCAATTGTGAGATCACTTGGAGCAAGGACAATTTTGTCCCAATTCACCAAAAGTGGAAACAACGAAGTGTGTGTAGATCTACGATTCACTGGATTTTTCTCCAGTAGATCCAGTACCCATAAACGGTAAGAGCAAGAAAGTGCTTCTTGTTTAAGATATATGTGTAGTGGCGCAACGTCGAAAAGGGCCTCGAGCGCTGCTGTGGGAGTTGTAGAGAACGCACCAGACATCGCCATCAAGCACATCCTTTGGAGATGGCCCAATTTTGATTGGATTGTTCTCACTTCGCCCTTTTGCCACCACACAAGACATCCATATGCCAATATTGGTCGAACAACTGTTGTGTAAATCCATTTGATATATTTGGGTTTGAGGCCCCAAGTTTTACCAAAGGTTCGCCGGCATTGACCGAAGGCCATGCAAGCTTTTTTGACTCTGAAATCAATGTGAGGTGTCCATGAAAGTTTGGAATCTAGAATGACTCCGACATACTTTACTTGATCAGTCACATTAATCTCAGTGCCAAAAAGACGTAAAGGTCGAATTCCATCGCAGTTTCGTCTTTCCGTAAAAAGAACAATAGATGTTTTATTCGGGTTAACCGAAAGGCCATATTGGCGACACCAACTCTCGACTACCTGAAGAGCACTTTGCATCAGGTCGAATAGGGTGCTTATGCACATACCAACTATCAGAGCTAGATAGTCGTCGGCAAATCCATAAGTTGGAAAACCGCAATTATTGAGTTGCCTCAATAGCGTATCTGCTACGAGATTCCACAAAAGTGGTGACAAGACTCCCCCTTGAGGGCATCCGCAAACACTCAATTTTCGAATCGCTGCTTGACGCAATGTCGAGAAGAGATGTCGGTTTTTGAGCATTTGATGAATCCAATTGGTAATCATTGTAGGTAGCCCATGGTTTCGTGCGGCTTCCAATATGGCATCGAAAGACACGTTATCAAAGGCACCCTCAATATCCAAGAAAACACCCAAGCACGATTGCTTCTGAGCGAATGCTTTCTCGATATCGTATACAACTTTGTGTAAAAGAGTCACAGTGGACTTTCCAGATTGGTAAGCATGTTGATTCACATGAAGAGGCATGTTTGCCAAATAAACATCACGGATGTGATGATCGATAATCCGTTCCAGACATTTCAGAAGAAAAGAGGTCAGACTGATTGGTCTAAAACTCTTCGCTTCCTCATACGACGCACGTCCTCCTTTTGGGATAAACTTTACAGTAATATCACGCCAGGATTTGGGAATGTACCCGGTAGCAAAACTGCTTACAAGTAGCTTTTTCAAAACATGTTTGATAAACTCAAATCCCTTTTGGAGCAGAACAGGATAAATCCCATCCGCTCCTGGAGATTTGAAAGGAGCAAAACTATTAAGTGCCCATTGAATCGATTCAGTAGTTACGATACTGCGAGCCGAGGCCAGAGACTCGTAACTACATGAAAAGACATTTGATTCATCCGTAGATGCTATGTCCACACATCCGGGGAAGTGTGTATTGAATAAACATTCTAAAACTTCTTCATCGGAAGAAGTAAAGTCACCATTAGGTAAGCGAATTTCGTTCACTTGGAAATCCTTAGATTTTGCAAGAATTTTGTTCAACCGACTGACTTCACTCAAACTGGAAACATTTGTACAAAGGTTTTTCCAGCCGGATCGTTCAGCAGAACGAAGAGCCTTCTTGTAAGCCTTGCGAGCTGACTTGAACGACTCTGATCCAGCTGAACGGCGTCTGTTCCAACTCCTTCTACATTGTTTCCTGAGTCTAGTCAGATCGGAATTCCACCATGGGGTCCCTCTTGTAGTCTTTACAGACCGCAGAGGACATGCTTCTTCAAAAGCTTCCATAATGTAGGATGTTGTAGTATCAACGGCATCATCCAGATCACTTGGATTTTCAATGGACGGAGAATATCCATGAAATTTGGTCGCAACCAATTCAATGTAGAGTTCCCAGTTTGTTGACCGGGGATTCCTAAAACGCAAAGTCTGCGCAGTTACATTTGAATGTTCAAAGAAGATGTAGCGATGATCAGATAATGATTCCTCATCTGATACATGCCAATTCGTCAACTCGTGACTGATTCTATTCGAGCAGAGCGTTATGTCTAACACTTCTTCTCTATTAGAAACCATGAAGGTTGGGCGATTGCCTATGTTAAGTAATCCAAGGTCTGTACTACTTAAGTATTCCATCAGACTGGAGCCTCTCAAATTGATATCCGAGCTGCCCCAGATGATGTGATGAGCATTGGCATCACTGCCCACAATCAGCGGAAGGCCTTTTGTTACGCAGTGTACGACAACTCGTTTGAAGTCATCCGTTGGGGATGGTTCATCATGTGGTAAATATACCGAACAATAGACGTATTTCCTGTTGAGGTCACCAACAGAAACATCGATTGTGACAGCACATACATCTCTGGTAGTTAACTCAGAAATGAGTGTAGCAACGATTGCTTTATTAACGAGCACGCATGCGCGGGGCATGGAGCGCGAGTTTGCCATTTCAAGCTTGCTAAAAGTAGCAAAAACTGGGTCCACAAGGTTACCTAGATAGAAGTTCCCTCTACGAAAGTAGGGTTCTTGAACTAGCGCCACTTGGGCTGCACCATTTTGCATGAGTCTGCAAAGATTGATCGTTGCTGTTCTTTTATGCTGAAGATTGATCTGAGCTAACCTAACCGTAGCCACTACCCAAACTAGGCAGGATTAAGCTTTTTGCAATCTCAGCACGAAAAAGACCAGCAACGAAAAAACCAGATCGGTATCTATTTAAAGTCGCCAAAGGCGAAAGAGCACAGAATACACTGTGTAAAACGCATAATGCGAATCCATATAGGTGATAATTTAAATTAAATGTCAACATATTCATAATCCCACCCTTATTAAGCCTCAAGATAGAGACTGAAGAAGGGCAGCCGATTATCTCGGAGAAACACAAGGTCACCTGCACCATTGCTCCGGGTAGCACAGGAAGGACTCAATACTGTGGAGGGCGCCCTGGTACCCCACAGGCTCCGTTTGCGGTTAGGTTTTATTTAGACCCCCCTAACCATTCATTCTTAGGCACGGTACGCATCACACCATAAATTAGGGGTCACCTGTGAGGTGGACTTTTACCACCGGAACAGGCAATCCGTAGTGTTAATTCTTAGCCAGTTGAAACAACCGCTACCGACACTACGCGGCTATCTAGGCTGCTCGGGAAAAGGAGGTTAATATTGATGATTAACTCCTGACGTGCCCAAGCAGCCACTAAAAGTTAAAAGTTAAAAATTTGCATAGAAGTGCATAGAAAAAACAAAATTTTCCATAAATAAATAAATTTTGAGCAATAAATAGATTCAAAAGTGCAGTAGAATCGACAATAATCTCACTAAAAAATATCGAATTTTACATTTAAAAACCTCAAAATGTCCCTATTTTCTTCACAAAAAGCAAGAAATAATTATAAATTTTCCACAAAAAAAAGCCAAAATTTGCAATAAATAAGTAATACTTCGCCCATAATAAATCAAAAATTTCCATTCTAAAAATCAAAAAGAGCAATAACAGTAAATGCAAAGTTGCAATAAACAAACCCAACTGAGCAATTCAAAATGACAATCAATACATGAAAATGTTGTTCTTGTTTCTTGTTTCCAATATTTAAGTAAAACTTTCCATAAAAATAACGTAATTTTCCAATAATGATTAATAATATTACACATACGGAAATTCACTTTCATCTTTGGTGTAACTGCCCACAGCAGTTGCAGAAATGTGTATACTTCGATTGATGAGTTTTTTCCTAAATATTTTTTTTTTATTTGCATACGAACATAACGCTTTTTAATTAAAATTCTTCTAATAGGTTCATTTTTAGATCTAATGGGTTGTCTCAGTACTACAAATATGGTTAAGCATGCTGCATTATTTTTTTTTATATGGCAAGAAATATTTTTTCAAACCCGGCCAAACTCCCCGCTCTCCCCTCCCCTAAATTCTTATGTAATTAATTATCGAACTCTAAAATGCAATGACTACATCTACATACGACGACTAATTAGCTCCAATTGTGAAAACAATGCTTCAGTTTGACTGAAAATTTATGAAATCCATTACACACATTATTACTCATTATTGGATAATTACGTTATATTTATGGAAAGTTTTACTTAAATATTGGAATTTTCTACAACATTTTCATGTATTGATTACCATTTTGAATTGCTCAGTTGGTTTTGTTTATTGCAATTTTGCATTTACTGCTATTGCTCTTTTTGATTTTTTGAATGGAAATTTTTGATTTATTGTGGGCGAAGTATTATTTATTTATTGCAAATTTTGGCTTTTTTTGTGGAAAATTTATAATTATTTCTTGCTTTTTGTGAAGAAAATAGGGACATTTTGAGTTTTTTAAATGTAAAATTCGATATTTTTTAGTGAGATTATTGTCGATTCTACTGCACTTTTGAATCTATTTATTGCTCAATTTTTTTTTATTTATGGAAAATTTTGTTTTTTCTATGCACTTCTTTATTTTTTTATGTAATTTTTTTACTTTTCTGTTGATTTTACCCTTGTTTCTTTACTGGCAAATTTTGCATTTTTTATGGAAATTTCATATTTTTTTATGGAACGATTAATTGTCTGCCCCCAAAAACCCTGCAAAAAAGCATCAACTAATATTTCAATTTGGCAGTCGAATAGAAAAACATATTATTTGTTCATGTATAACTTGTATTAGATGATATTTCATTGCATTTTTTGTATTTTTGTAGATTACTGATTTTATTTTTTGTGCATGTTTTCGACCCACTGATTTATTTTTCGACCATGCATGTGCTAATTTTCGACATGTGCCAGATTGAAACAATATAGCGGGTATATTGTATGAAAAAAACTTGAAACTGTTGAATATTCTTCGATGATTTTTCTTTTAGAATTACATTCCAGTGGAAACAGTGTATGCTTACCATTTCCGTAACGAACTTTATGAAAAGCAGCTCAACAGTTATTATCTGATAGATCTATGGAAGGCTCCTGAATACCATAAATACTGATTTTGTATCCCTGTCACATCCTTTGAAGATATTGAATGTAAAAAGTTTCGTCAATAGTCTAATAGTTTGTTTGTGGAATTGCGTGATTAAGTTGTGAACTACGATATCATAATTTAAGAAGAAAATAACCATCATCGTTTTACGTTTTTTTGCTCAAAATTTAAGCAATGTTCAATGTGTGTGTGTGTTTTTTTTTTTTTTGTTTTTGATGATTGCTGATGATTGAATGATGGATTCTTGACCCTTATGTACAAGCTGTACGACCAAGGAAAAGCGACAAAACAAACGGTTTTACGTGGATCAAACTACATTATATTCTACTGTTGCCATAGGATATAATACAGCAATGGGATATTGTCATTTAAACATGTAAAATCATTTTGTTTAAAACATTTATTTCATTTCATTATTCAATAGTTCAAGTAAAAACTCAAATTCTTTTTTTAGCTCTCGACTTTGCTTGCTTTTTTAGGCTTTGACTTTTATTTTATGGGTCATTTCGGCACATTGTTTTCTGTTTTTTCACTACAAATTTTGCTCGCATCGTTTTGCTTCAGCGTGGTCTTGTTTCTTCATTTCGGATTCTCTCATCAACTCATTTCTAATAATATTGCGATATTATTTATCTTGCTCTATCAATTCACCTGGATGGTTGTCTTTAAAATAGTTTTGCCTTTCAGCAGTATCAAGAAACCCTTCAACATGCTCCAACATTGAGTCACGTTTCATTAGCCATCCCCGTCGCTGACTGCCGAATATCAACTCTTCAAATTCGGTCTCCTCCTCCATTGTGGTCGGTCCAGGACGAATAACGGACTGATAGATATTTCTTGAATATCTTGAATTGAATATGTATATGAAATTTCGGAATTCAATAATCGAGTTCTTGTTGACTACGTTAGATGCTATTTGCTGGATGTCGGCTTCTGCGTAGACTTGTCTGTACTTTTCTGGGTGCTCTAATATGTTGATCCATGTAATTTTGACAAAATTGAAGCAAGATCAGTATTTTTCTTACCGTTTTGGTTAAAAACCGTTGAAGCAAGAAATTCAACTCCACGAAAGAACAACTACCACTATGAACGATGTTTACTTTTGATGAAGGGTCGAAAACTAAAACACATCACCTGCTGAAATCATGGCATGCTTTTTCGACCGGTCGAAAATTGAAACCTGGTGTTTCAATTTTCGAACAATTTCAAACGCGTAATAAAATTTATTTTCGCTTACAGATGCACAAAATTAATTACAATTTGCTTAAATTTTACCAGGTTTCACCAAACTTTATCGATTAGGCATCACTTTGATCAGTTTTTATACTGATTTGAGCCTTTTCAATATGTGACGAATTTTCATCAATGGAAGAAAAAGGACTGATTCAGACACAAGAAAATCAGGATTTATCAATTTAGGTTTAAAACTCCGTTATATAGATGCAATTTTTATTGGATCATGATAGATATAACAGCAATGGCATATTCCAGTGATTTATAAATGTTTGAAAATTTCAAATAGTAGTTAAAATAACGTTTGTTTTATCAATGGGTCGAAAATTAGCACTGGGTCGAAATTTAGATCCCTTACCCTACTGCTTACCCACATCTGTTAGGTATGTAAGTGCTAGATTATAATACTACATATTATTAAAAAAAATGTATGATAATGGACAAGCGATGTAGAATTCGTTCACATATGATTGTGAAGCACGATCAAAGCAAGCGAAGAAAAACATTCCATCTGTAGGGGCTATGTCAATGTGCTTCACTTTTTTATTAGTTTCATTGGTTTATGTGGGAATAATATTAGTTGAGTTTTGGAAGCATTACGAGAAATCTTCCATTTTTGCAAGTGTGAAGAAAGAATATCCAAACTTGTTTGCAATCTACTACTTTGGCTTCCTTTGGCGGAGAGGCCTGTGTCATCCGCAAACAAATATTTTTGACATCCCTGAAGTAACTCAGGTAAGTCAGATGTAAAAATATTGGCCTAAAAATGCTGCCTTGAGGAAAACCAGCTCATAGAGGAAGTCTTGGTTCAGTGCGGAAGTCTTGGAGGAAGTCAGGCTTGGAATTCTAATAATTGTTCTGAAATGTACGATATAACAGATAACTTTGGATCAGTGTAACAATGTATGTTGGAAAATTAAATATTTTTAATTTTACAATCAAGCCTTCATGTTATACACTGTTGATGCTTGTTCTATGTCTAGAAGAGCAAGACCAGTAGAAATACCTTCAGATTTGTGCATAGCAAGTTTTTGAGCTTTTTCACAATAAGTTAGTAATAATTTGTTTTCCTCTTTCAATGCCAGAATTGGATTCTGAGGTTTTATTTTAATTTCAGATAATTTCTGAAAGGGGTCAGAACCAGGATACAATTGAGAAATTTTATTTTCAAAATTTTTATTTATTAATCGAGAAAACCATTTTTTAATTTTTTTTTCTGCAGATCCTGCCATATCATTTTCATAGCAGGATGGCGATTGCGTTGAAATTGCCTCATCCTCACGTTTTAGGACAATAATCACGGATTCAAATTGTACTTCACATTCTGGTATTGCAATGCCTTTTGCTTCAACAATGCAATTAGTTAAAGTTTCAAGAGTATTGTCAATATCAAGTTTTGTTTGTAAAGAAATGCTAACATCAAGATTATTATCGATGTATGTTTCATATGTATTCCAGTAAGCTCGAAAATAATTGGAAGTGGAGCCGATAGGATTGAGAATCGCTTGATGGGACATTTGAAATGTAACAGGTACATGATCAGAATCAGAATCAGTTGGCTACAAAGGTGACAAGAAAAGACCAAATCAATCGTAGAAGAGTTTCTATACGATGAAAAACAAGCAGGACTATCAGCCGATGATTTTTTTTTAAATTTATTGCGAGTCCATTTCCGCAAAGTCATTTTGAAGCAAATTAACTTCCTGTCCAGTGCATTGAAAAGCCAAATAGACAGCTATGGAGCTAGCTGGGTTTCAATAGAAACACCCAAAGTTTCCAAAACTTTGGTTTCAAATGACGCGGCGAACAGAGGCAACTTTTTTTGTATTTATTATTCTTAATTATTTGTCAAAGGTAACTAGATTATCATTAAATGTAATATAATCTGCTGTTTTCATAGTCAAAGTAATGAATAAAAATAAACATATTAACATAAAATTTTGCCTTTAACTAACAAATATTATCTGAGGACGGGGTTGGTAGTCTAATGGCTACTGCTTCTGCTTCATAAGCAAAAGGTCATGGGTTCAATTCGTTGTACTTTGTAGTTGCATCTTTCACTTGCTTCTATCTACCACTCTGAATATATCACAGTTGATCTATCACAGTTCATAGCATTTGCTAGAACCCGAGACGGACAGAAATAACCCGTTTCCCTACGATCCATTCTTCCCTTACGCCTGCTACATAGGTAGTCTGCTAACCGAACCAGCAAGCCTCTCTACTATAAAAAATACCCCACCCCTCCACCCTTCCCGCATAAACTGGCGTAGACGCAGTGGTATATACGGTCTTCCGTGGGAGCCAGTTGAATGAATCATCAACTCCTTCCCTTTCCCCTCATTGGTCTGCATTCGTGGCAGGCGCCATTATCGCCGAAAAATAGAAAATCACCAGCACTTATACACTGAGGGTGTCTGTTAATCCCAAGCAGTCATCTGGTTGGTTCTTTGTGTAAGTGCAGCTGATCTGGTGATACTGGAGTAGCCACTACGGGCGGCCAATCAAGCTCAAGCTCAAGCTCAACTTACAAATATTATCTGAGTATCCGGGTATTGCTACCGTCCGGATTTTGATTCTCCACGGTCATCAATATAAAAATGTAAAGCCATGTTTGTTGATAGATTTTGCTAATGCACACCAAGCAGCATCATACTACACGGATAAAAATCAGATTCCCATGGCATGATTTACAAGTCATGAAATTCATAAATTGGTTAGGTCTTGATATCAGGACGACAAATCATGTATCCTGGAGTCATAATCATGATTCTTCATAAACGTAACATTCACAGCGACAACACTAAGCGGCGCACTTTACTTCAACTTATCCGCATCGATCACCCACAATTCAATCATCAATCAGAAGGTTCTTGGTTCGATTCTCATTCTAAATTACCGTTTTGACTCATATTCCGAACACTTAAGGCCAAGCGTGTCTTCAAATGCATCTCATGGACATAAATTACATGATATCTGTAAAAATTTCAATTCATTCGTCAAGCCCAATTGTTAGCTGTTGGGTGTGTTGGTAAAAACGTGTTTAGTATTGTATAGTATTGTTGTGTTGGTTTTAACGTGTTTAGTATTGTTTTTAGGTAAAAGTATGGAACAACACATTGATTCAAATGCCGAACACTAAGTTCATTCTGTCTCATATTCCGAACACCTTGATTCAAATTCCAAACAGCACGAATAAATCGTATTCAATAATTTCGCAAATAAATTTATCTGAGCTGGTTTTACTAGCCTCGAACTAGAGAATCATCACTACTCCCGAAGTCTAAAACAGATAGGAATATGTTTAAATTGAATTTCAATTGACTGCCATTTCCTAGTCATTGGATGACATATTTCAGTGAAACATTTCAACCACATCGCCATACAAAAAGCGGGTGTTTGGAATATGAGTCTGTTCGGAATTTGAGACAAAACGGTATAATTATTCATTCAAAATATATTTTTTCTTGTTTTCATTTTATCGGGTTGAATGACAGAACTATGAATAGATCCAAAATGGATGTACGAGTCATGATTTTTGAGAATTCGATGCATGATTTCGAGCACTCAGCTACAAAAACATAACACTTGTGTTGCGTTACGACAATCTGGCTCATGATATCGTGAGTCCAAATCATGGTGTACCGTTTTGACTCATATTCCGAACACTTAAGGCCAACAGTGACTTCAAATGCATCTGATTGGCATGAATTGGCTGATATTTGTGTAAATTTAAATTTCTTTCCAAAGTCTAACTGTTAGATGTACCAATAATAATGTTGATTTAATTAGTTCTAGTATTGTTTTTACATAAAAATATAGAACAACATTTTGATTCAAATGCCGAACACTATGTTCCTTCTGTCTCATATTCCGAACACCTTGATTCAAATTCCGAACAGCATGAAAAAATTGTATTCAAATGAATAATTTCGCATATAAATTTACCTGAGCTAGTTCTACTGGTCTCAAACTAGAGAATCATCACTACTCCCGCGATATTAATTATATTGGAGACGTTAAAATTGAATTGCAATTGACTGCCATTTCCTTGTTATTTGGTGACATATTTCAGCGAAACATTTCAACCAAACCGCCATACAAAAACCAAGTATTCGGAATATAAGTCTGTTCGGAATTTGAGACAAAGCCCGTGCTCCATAGTTTTTTTTCTTGAAGGAATGTGGCGGAGGAGGCGCATTGTTCTTAATTGGCCAAATCTGTAGAAATGATGCGCGCAGCATTGAATCTTACTCGCATCTTACTGTTTTTTGCGAGTAAGATTCAAACCTGCGCGCATCATTTCTACAGATTTGGCCAACTCACTTAATTTAGAGTGATGAATCTTGGCTTGTTTTAACCAATCGAGATTTACACAACCATGTAGTCGGCAACCAAATATAATGGGATCTAAGGAAATAAAAGAACAGAATCCATAAATCGTGCTCCGTTACTGAGCAGCATGGCAATTTCTTAGCAAAATCTTGGTTAAAATTAAAAAACCAAGATTCGCACAGTCGAGCTCGTGATTAAAACTAATTGTGAACTTTGGAGCTATTCGCCAGTTTGTTATTTCATGCAAATCCAGAAATGGATGGAATCCAGAAAACGAGCCAGTCTTCTGCGAATGTGGTTACTCTTCCTGTTGGAAGTGAAAATCACATGTTGTAAGACTATGACTTCGAAAGGCAATAATAGAACCATGTATGAGCGTCTAATTGTTGCATTACCTACTAATAATGCTGCATAGCTACTAATAATACGATAAATTATGCGCTATCGTACTTCTCCGCTGTCGCAGGGTATCGTGTGCTGTATGATTCTACTATAATTTTGAAAAATAAACTATGCTAGTAGATTCCCTTGAAATGAAGTTCAAACGTTCCGATTTAAAACGACCCAACCACTTGTATGACTGCACCACCCGGACGCAACCACCCAAAAACCAGTGGCGAAAACTCGCTTTCCGTGGCGAACAGCATCATGTGGCTTTTGTTGACGTCCTTTCCGCGCGCAGCACGTGGCATGCGCAAAACGTGTTTCCACATTTGTTATTTAGAGAACCCCCAATGGATATGCTCTCTCGTACGTATTATTTACAAGGCAAAGTAAGGACCAAGTAAGGATATGAGCAGTTGGAGAGCCTTGTTTTGATTCTCAGCACCAGCTGGCTATGTCAAAATTCAACGCTGCCAACCCGATGATGACAAAGAATCCTCTACTGAGAGAGCCAAGTCGAGTAGTATCACAATACTGAAGGACTGCCCCTATCTGCTGTTGCTGGCAGGCTTTGGCTCCGGAGTGAGTGCAAAAAATCACGAGAAGAAGGACGTGAAGGAAAAAGGATTCGCCAAGATTTATGTTCGGTTTTCACATATCTTAAGAATTTAGGCTAATTGTGATATAAGCTGTTCAATTTCGTTTACCACTCGACATTGCCCTAGCTACTCGGTGCTGGAAAATGATCGTAAAGTTAGATTTAAAACGGGTACCATAATGAAAGTAGTGAAAATTTTCCATGGCTCCCAATCCGTTCTGGGGTGTGTTTATTTTAGTGAGCTCAGCCATTTTGGAAAATGATTTTTCTTCAAATTAGTAGAATGTCTTGAGCTGAAAATATTAGTGAAATTCTAGTCAATGGTGTGATTAGATGTGTAAGTTAATCGAAAATTGCGCTGATGTATAAGTAGTAAAAAAATATTCGAAGTGAGGATTGAAATGAGCAGAAGTCGTCGTTCATCGTTTGGTCATAGCCACTACCAGCAGCAGTTCACTGTCACTTCAACTATCAACTACGGTGACGGATTATGTGATAATGGAGCAAATGCACCACAGACTGGGGCCCCATCTCCTTCAAGATTTAGTGAATCATCATACTCCAATTTGGGTACCCGTTTGACGGCATTTGTGACCCCTCCTAGTGGCGAGTGCTATCGAAATGATGAAAATTTGCGACCCTGTTGTATTCCACCACCATCCTCTACAGCACCACCACCATCAAGCGATCGATATTCCACCAGTTCGGCCCCCACATCTATTATCGCGTATCCTGATAACAGAAATGCACCCCATCATCGTTCAATGTCCCCCAGCTCCAGAACCCGTTATCCTGTTCCTGAACGGTTTCGTGATCCCCCAGCACCAAAAACAGATCAATTCGGAAATTACCTAATGAATAATCCTCCTTTGATGACCAGTTCTGAGAGCTACAATTATTTGACCTCGACTGTACATACACCTGTTAAGCGTTATATTCCGACACCACCACCGCCGGAAAACTATCAGCAAGACATGGGACTAGGTCCAACATTGATGGCTGGTTTGATCGCTACGAAAGGAGGAATCAATATTATCAACCAATCGACTCCAAGAACACCAGTGGTCAGCACACTACCATACCGCCTAAAAGTAGAGCCTAAGGTCCCGTCAGTACAACATCTTTCAGACGATGCAACCGACCATTATGCAACTCCTCCACGTGCAAGACCTGTTAAATGCCAACAACCACTTTGCACTTTCACTCAATCTGCAACACTTGGCAGGCAACTATGTCCAGGAGGTCCGGATTATTCTATGTTGCGCACGTCAACGCCTGTAAGTATAATGAGTGAACCCATAAATGCAAATCCTACCGACGAAGAAAACTGCTACCACTGTAGTAGTCTACGCCGAGCCACCGGAGTTCACCAAACCACTCAAACATCCGGTCCAATCAGCCCTCAACCATTGTCTATTTCATCTGTGTCGATGTCCGAAATGGAACGCCAATCCCCACTTAGCCCACCGTCGCTTGTATCGCACACTTCCTACTCCCATCAGCATCCTTTGGTAGCTCCGGGAGATGACGGCCGAAATGCATCCTCCCTAATAATATCCCAATCGCATACGCTCAATAGTTCGTGCAGCAATCCTTCGATTATTATCCAGTACCAACAGCAACACATTCAGCATCAACAGATCCAACAGCAACCTCTCTATCAACAGCTTCAACAGCTACAGCAGCAGCACGCACAGCATCAACAACAATCGCTTCCTCTGCAGCAAATACCTACGCCCAGACTTCAACCAGATTCAACCCCATCTACGCTTCAACGCAACACTCAACCACAAATGCGAACTCGACTCTCGCACAAACAACGTATAAAAGAATATGTACGGCGAAGTACTTCACAGTTTTTCGGGGTGGATCAGCTCAACGAAGACTACGAACAACAAAAGTGGGAAGATCGTCAGAAAAGATTGGCTTTACGAAGATTTGGATCTCTGAAGGAAGATGTCGTAGTGGGACGGGTCAACGAGGTACACGCTGATGTGCTGAATGAACACAGCGATAGACCAGATGTTCTACCAGCACAAAGCCAGGACGAACCTGAAACAGAACAGAATAGACGCCAGCGGTTTAATCCGTACTATCGACATGACGGTAGTGATGGTTTTCAAGTTGAGCGAAAGCCATCCGTTTCGCAAATGATCGGAAATGGATTCGTTTTTGTAGTTCAAACTTTGAGGAACCGTATTCCTAGGAAACAAAAACAGTGGTCTAGGAGCTTTGCACCAGCACACGTAGCTTTAAATAACGACGATAACGATTTGTGCGACGGGTTGACTCCAATTCAAGAAGATGAGCTGTTTTTCGATATTCCAACTCTGAGCAATCAGCAACAGGTGGAGCACGATCTGGGAGCAGACGGCTCACGACAAATCTACTTGATCGATCCAAACCGTGCAACGGTGAGCAATGGTTGGATAACAAAATCCGCGGAAATTCAAATTCAACAGCAACGTCCCTCGCGCGGAAGAAATCCACTTTACCAGTACTATGGTCAACGGATAACGGCACATATACTGGATAGCGTATTGGATAACTCTAGGCGGCCATCCAATCATAACATCAAGTTGCTCAGACCGGAATCGCTAGATGACCGTTACGATTATAGACCGTTCTTCACTTATTGGGTAAACACAACACAGATATTGGTGCTGCTTCTTGCTCTTTTATGCTACGGAATAGGGCCGATAGGAACAGGATACGAACCTAAAACTAGTCAAGTTCTAGTAACTAGTTTGAGCCTGCAAATGGTGAGTATTTGTCGATCACTAAATGTAAATCGAAACCAAATGTGGAATCGCTTCATTCCAGGTGACTCATTACGAACAACAAAATATCTGGATCGGGTTGAGGAGGGACGACCTCGTACATGTGGGGGCAAAGTATGCGCCATGCATGCGGCGAGATACGAAGATAATGGAATTGATATCGAAAACACGCAAACAAGAACGAGAAACGGCCTGTTGTATACGAAATGATGACTCCGGATGTGTTCAAAGTTCTCAAGCTGACTGCTCCGTGCACTTTGGGCTTTGGCCAACGGTGAGTCAGGACGATAGCGGCTCCCAGGTAACCGCAGGCATCGCTTACGGTTATCTGGATGCTTATTATCATTCAATACCTTGTATCATTTCAGACTATTTCGACGTGGAAAAAATGGTCTCCAGGAGATTCGGGTCCAGGGGGAAGGATATCCGGCAGCGTTTGCGGCCTAGATCCGAAATATTGTGAAGCTCCGGCATCAATCGCACCGCACGAGTGGCCAGACGACATAACCAAATGGCCAATCTGTAGG
This sequence comes from Aedes aegypti, assembly GCF_002204515.2. Taxonomy (NCBI): domain Eukaryota; kingdom Metazoa; phylum Arthropoda; class Insecta; order Diptera; family Culicidae; genus Aedes; species Aedes aegypti. The sequence goes on from NC_035109.1 coordinate 247,493,307, forward strand.
AGAAATAATCAAGTTTCTCAGAAGTTCCGCATGAAGGATCACACCGCTGAGCATATGGTGTGCGAGGTAATAGGACATCCATGCTGCATGGGGATAACGGGGGAATGTCGAATCACCACTAGGGAGTATTGCGACTTTGTGCGAGGATATTTTCACGAAGAAGCCTCGCTGTGTTCACAGGTAGGCTTACAAATATTTTGCATAATTCAATTCCATACCACGACATTTTTGTTTTACGTATTGGCAGGTTTCTTGTCTGAATGATGTATGCGGAATGTTTCCATTCATCGGAACTGACCTGGCGGATCAGTTCTACAGGCTGTTCACATCACTGTACCTTCACGCAGGTATTTTGCATATATTGCTTACCCTTGCCTTCCAATACATTCTCCTGGCGGATCTGGAGCGACTGTTGGGATCGCTACGCACTGCAATCCTGTACATTGGTTCCGGCATAGCTGGTAACCTGGCGAGTGCAATTTTCGTACCGTATCGACCAGAGGTTAGTTTCTGAACTGCATGAACAACTGTGAACAGCTGTACTGTAAATATCCTATTATTTAGGTTGGACCACTGCCATCATTAGCTGGGATTATCTCCTCACTCCTGACGCTGCTGATTCTATGCCATTGGCGTAATCTAAAGCGACCCCACATAGCTTTGCTCAAAGTAGTCATCGTAGGTGTTCTAGTATTCGGTATGGGTATGCTACAATGGCAGCAGAACTTTACCGGATTGGTGTCCGGACTGATCTTTGGATCGACGTTCACGCTAGCTCTTACACCGTACCTTCATGTGAGGAAACATACTAGAAAGAGAAAGGTACGTATATCTTGATCATCTAATATAAATCAACATTTAAAATTTATTCTTTACATTTCAGATAAACCTAATCTGGACTTGTTTCGTGCTTCAGTTCGTGCTCTACATGTTTATGTTTCTTGCGTTCTATCTTATTCCGTCCTCATTCTCGCTCAATTTTGTGGACGGTAATCAAATTTCCAGTATCAATGATAATGGCGGTCTGCACGATAGCTCCAATCCTTACGATACTTTCAACTACTTCAACAATAAGAATAGTGATAGAACAGGCTTGGGAGGTTCCGCGGACAACGGTGCTGGAGGAGGTCAACCACCAAACGGCCACCGAGGCGACAACGGAGGACGATACGGAAATGGAGGTGCTATCAGCATGTCCGGCGGAACGATCAAAAATATTAACCCGAAATACAATAATATGCATAGCAGCAGCAGCAACGTAAATCTTAACGCTAAAAGTAATACTTTTAAAGAGGTAGCTATATGTGAAAAGGGACAGTGCAATCTGCGTCCAAACGCATGACGTCGATGTGTTTTATGGTTTATTCCATTGCAGTTGTTTTACGTTTTTTTCATTCTGGCCATTATTATTGTAACGTTACACGATAACGAATATATACTTATATACTATATATACCATAAATAAAGAAAACAGGAACACGGCAAGTAAACGTCAGATTTGGTGGAAAACAAAATAACTGTCGTAATATCATTCCTCTTCCGAGATCCCTTATGTTTTGTTCTATTAGGCTTAATTTGATAAGACTGATAATTTAGAGATGACCGTGTTGTCTTCTGCGAGATGATTGACTTAGCTGCCCAGATAGCAATAATGTTAAGTAGAAATATAGAGACGGTTGATGTTGCACCAAAAGACAGCCATCCAAAGAGATGTCACGGTGCCCTGACAGACCGTTATTATGCAAACAAATTGTCCATCAATTCTGAGCACAGGGCTCGATTTTTGAAGTTATTTTGCACCTCTGGACCAATTTTTAAAAAAATCCCTAGGAGGAATCTCGAGAAATCTTGATTTGAAGTTTTAGATCTAAAATTTCTATTTCGATTTAGAGCTAGTATCAATCATTTGTTTCAAATCTGGAATGGTTTGGTACAATACACATGAACATACACGAATGTCTTCCACGGGGCCGCTGACCTCCACCTGAATGATGTAACTTTTTCTTCCGGCATTCTCACTAAATGATCAGCTAACTGAAGTTTGCCTATTTTATTCACACAATAGTTTTCGCTCCTGTTCTCGAATAAATGTGCTTTTAGAGCCAATAATAAGCGTTTTATACAGGGCAAATTGACAATGGTGATTCATTTAGGCATGCTTGCATTCATCGTTGTTCTGTTTGCATTTTTATTGAAAACTGATTTAGTTTTCGAAACACTTTTCAGTGTTCGGCGATAAAGGGTCGCGAGGTGTTTTGCCGAAGTTGTTAACGAAATAATTGATCTATGAAATCAGATAAGCCTTTATCAAGCAACAGTGTAGAAATGTTATTTCCCCTTGCAAGTTGATCCCTTAGCTGGTTACATAATCCATAAAAGGAGATATTCACAGCTAGTACACGTGTCCCAAGTAACCAGTAAGCACGATAATGCGGCACGGTAACAGCATTATATGCGCATATAGGGTAATCATTTGATGCTTGTCAGTTTTATATACGCATATAATGCTATTATAATGCCAGAAAAGGCGAAATAGCGTGCCATTATAATGCGAAGATATAACCGTGCTTCTCGGCATCACTAGTGCTGATATAAGACCACGTGAGAAACGTCAGTTGTTTTCGCCAGGTTTTTCGGGCGAATATTTTGTGCTTTCGCGTACGCAGTCAGAGAGCTTTCGCGTATGCGGCCAAGCAGCTGGTACACGAGGTAAATAAATAAATGAATGAAAATGGAAACCTCGAATAGTATGCAAAATGTAATAAAATGATTGAGATAGTACTTCTCCGTATGAGACTTATTCATTTTGGTGGTTTTAATCCTTTTGAGGATTTGAAATTGCCACATATTGATCCTTGTTTTATGATGATGAAATTCCTCATTTTGCGTCTCGAACCTGCGACACCTGTATTGTTGAGTTGTTGAAATTCTGCTCTTTTGCTCCTTCGCCCACATAAGATGAATAGTATTGGAAAGAAAAGTGACCAATTTAAACCACCACTTTTCCCCGTCATAAAAGCTGCAATTGTAGTAGTGAGAAGACTTATGTTTGACTCCCTCTCACCACTATATGTAAACACAAAGCACGTGGTATAGCTGTCAAAACACTGGATGGCATTTAAACAGGCCCTGTATGCGAATATAGAGCCAATATAGTGCTTATTTAATGCCTGTATGCATCAGGCTTAGAAGCATTAATGATGCTGTAATAGGGTTTCTATGCAGCGGAAGTGCTGTTATAGGGTGTGTAAGCATTTGTGGTGCTATTATAATGCATGTACGCATTTATGATGCTGATTAAGGGCTTATTATTAGTGCTTATGGTTACTTGGGGTGTTATCATTATTATCATACGTCATAAGTGTGTTCAGAATAATAGTAGTGAAAGCCGATTTTCATACAAAATACTCAACTTTGGCATGCAGTTACTTTGTTTCCCTATGAGCAATCGGCTTTAAATTTAGAAAAATTCAAAAACTCAAAATACAGCAGATATATAAATAATAAAAACTACTATTATTTTGAACGATTTCGCCTGGTGCTTAACTTTTTAACCGGTAATGTGAAAATTAACAAATTATGTGATAATGAAATAGACTATATTTGTAGTTTACTGCCAAAATTTCATGCCGATTGCTCCTATGGAAAGAAAGTAACAGAAAGCCAAATTTGAGCATTTTGTATGGGAATCGGCTTACACTACTATTATTCTGAACACAACTGTAAATCTCCATCAAGCACTGCTTCAGCACCAACAAATCTGAACTTCCTTCTTTGTCTACATGCAACAATATACGTTTGGGTAGAGTACATGATATGACAATCTTATCCTAGTTATCCACCTTTAAAATAGTGAAACTCTGCTTTACTGCACTGCGGACGATTCCAATAAAGTCATCGTCTGCAAAATCAAGGAGTATATGCGACAAAACGCAATATTGAACAGTAAATTCTGAAACTCATCTCCTTCTATTCCATGTAATTTTCAAAAAAAATATGCTCCTCGTCTACAATTCTTACACATTACATTGTATGTGCCAGCCTATCAGCACAGACAAACAGACGTCACACTCTCATCATTGGCCATCGACAACCTTTTTAACGGTCGTTTCAAAAATATGGTAGGTGGCCGATCCACCACCCGCAGCGCTCACATTGTTTTTGTTCGTGATTGACGTTTGCACACTACCGCCATCTGTTGGCCTATCGGCCAAACACACCCATTTTAGCACATGTCCTCGTGACTATGATTTTGATCGACATTTGTTCTAAGTGTTACGTCTGTTTGTCTGTGCTATCAGCTTAATGTTAGGGGTCATGCACAAATTACGTCACGCTCCAAGGGGGGGAGGGGGTCGAGCCAAGCGTGACAAGCCTTACAAAATTTTCGGAGGACTCATACAAAAAGTGTGACAAAGGGGGGGGAGGGGGTCGAACAAGTTGAAATTTAGCGTGACATAATTTGTGTACCATCCCTTACCTGCAGTAGCTAGAATTTCGTTACTGAGTCGATCGTGATCTAGAAATCAATATACAGATTGACGATGAATTCCGTAAAAAATAAAACGAAGATTGTTGCAGGTATATAGAGTGGAATTTCTGGTGATGCTGATCTAAAGTATTAAATACTCATTGAGGATTTGTTTGAAGTTGTTAAAGACTTTGTTAATTTTCGAACACTTGTGACATATGACAATCATGTTTCCCGTGTAGTTATAATCCTGTTGTGGCTGGAGTATTGAAAAGGATATTTTTACACAGAATGGTGAGGGAAGAATCCGGCGGAAAACTAGACGTAAACATCAAGAGTAGTAAGTAGTAAGTAGTAGAAACAATTTTTTTAAAGCAAAATAAATACGGCAGACTTTGGTGGGCTGGTCATTTAGTGTGAAAGTCGAAAAATAAGCTGTAAATTACTTTTATTCAGCATTGAATGTTTCACGTTTTTTGAACGTAATATCAATTGTATATAAGAATTTATTGCTTAGATTTCATTCTATTGAACTAAGCTAACTGGATTAAGCCATGTAAAAACATACTTAAGCCACTCTGGTATGTTAAGTCAGTTTTAAATATTTCTAATTATAACAATGGTAACAGTTATATGCTAGTTGATAACAGTTTGGCCAACTTTTTGAGCGTTTTTTGTAGGTTTTTTCAGTGCTAATGCAAAATTTTATTAAGGATTATATTGAATTTTTAAGTCAAAAACTTCAAATCAAGATTTCTCGAGATTCCCCCTAGGGATTTTTTTTAAATTGGCCCAGAGGTGCAGAATGACCTCAGAAATCGAGCCCTGTGCTCAGATTTGATGGACAATTTGTTTGCATAATAACGGTCTATCGGGGCACCGTGGATGTATATTAGAGTCCTATTAGTCCTATTATTAGGTATTAGCCCTAATAGTCCAACATTACGACGGAATCATTTTTTCCGCTACCTTGAACCTACGTGCTTGTGCTCTCAGCGCCATTCAAGTGTTCGTCGTAGTGCTTCTGCCATCTTCCGATCACCTCGCGTCCATCCGACAAAATGTTCCCATTTTTATCCCTGCACATTTGCAATGATGCAATGCAACAGTACCATTTCTTCGCATTCCGTCTCCTCCAGGCGGTGCGTTTCCCCTGGAACGGACGAGTCTGCTGCTTCCGCTTCTGTCAAAAACATTCCACGTTCTGTCGAGTGCCTTGCTGTAGCATAAATGCCCGCACTGCGTTCTTCTTTTCCAGAATAATTCTACACTCCTCGTCGAACCAATCGTTCCGTCGACTCCGTTCAACGTACCCAACAATGTTCTCGCCTGCGACGTTGATAGCTGCTTTCATTGTATTCCAGCAGTTCTCGAGAGAGGTTTCAACGAGCGAATCCTCTTCCGGTAACACTTGCTCGAGATGCTGGGCGTATGCTGTGGCGACATCCGGCTGTTTCAGTCGCTCAAGGTCATACCAAGGCGGGCGTCGGTACCGTACGTTGTTAACGATGGAGTGTTTTGGGCGCAGTTTTAGCATAACCAGGTAGTGGTCGAAGTCGATGTTAGCACCACGATGGGTTCTGACGTCGATAATTTCGGAGAAGTGACGTCCATCAATCAAAAAGTGGTCGATTTGCGATTCTGATTGCTGTGGTGATCTCCAGGTGTATCGGTACGGAATTTTATGTTGAAAATAGGAGCTACGAATGGCCATATTCTTGGAGACGGCGAAATCACCCCGTTCCCGTTCGCCAGCCGGTGGGCGCTGAACTTTCCAATCGTCGGTCTGAACTCCTCCTCCTGGCCAACCTGTGTATATTTTTGTGGGTTTCAATGTCTTTTTCGTCAGTTACAGTCTTTTCTGTTTGGTTTTTTCAGACTGTCGTCTCTGGGTGTTCGTTTGGGAAGGTGGACCGGTATTGGCCATATACCAGTTATTCACCACCCCAGATTATATAGTATTTTACGACATATATGCTGCCCATAAAAGCATAACTGTCCCATATGGATTTTCGAACCAACACCTTTTTTCGTCGCAATATCCATATTTTAATATATACTTTACTATGCATATGAAAATTAAGGGGCCCAGATAGCCGTAGCGGTAAACGCGCAGTTATTCAGCAAGACCAAGCTGAGGGTCGTGGGTTCGAATCCCACCGGTCGAGGATCTTTTCGGGTTGGAAATTTTCTCGACTTCCCAGGGCATAAAGTATGATCGTACCTGCCACACGATATACGCATGCAAAAATGGTCATTGGCATAGTAAGCTCTCAGTTAATAACTGTGAAAGTGCTCATAAGAACACTAAGCTGAGAAGCAGGCTCTGTCCCAGTGGGGACGTAACGCCAGAAAAAAGAAGAAGAAGAAGATGCATATGAAAATTAACACACTTTGTTTGAAAATGTTGTGGAAAAATATGAAGTTGGTGCAGTCCCATATTGAAAAATAAAGGCATAACAGTCTCTATATAAACTTTTGACTCAAATAGCTACTGCAAAACGTGAATTGTGTTCAAGTTTATATTTTTTGCTGATCAATATAAGCAAAATGAGTTATCTGTGCGATTGTGTTAAATGCATATTGCATGTAGAAATGCACTAGAAAATTATGAACATTTGTATGAGAAGAAAAAACTCAAACTCTGAGTGCTATTTTCTCAATGCCTACTAATTCAATATGGAACAGTTATGCCTTCATGGACAGTATGGTTGTCAATTGTTCAGTTTGTTTAAGGCTAAGTAGCCCGTCATTCGTTTTGGTAACAATGATGACTTTTCAGCTTGCATTTCAAAGTGATAAAACTCGGTCTTGATAGTTTATATTGACTTGAAAAAGTATCACTGTACGTGCTAACATGCATAAAGTATGCTGATACTTTTTCAGGTGTGTCAGTGCAAAACCAACTGATTTTCTTTGATTCAAAATCGTGAGATGAATTAGCAACAGTCATCAACGATGCGTACAAATATCAATGACGGCTTACTTCGCCTTAAGGTGATTCGGAAACATTTGCTCAGAAAATAAAGGAAAAATCTTTTTCCATAAAAAATTTTCTCCTTTGCACCTTCTTTCGCCATGGCGTTCCTGATTCGCCACCCTCCATAAGAAAATTAAAGTATCCAATCAATTTTTATATTTTTCCTGCTGAACATGGATTGGAAGCTTTCGTTTAACGTGTTGACAGTAATCAAAGATTGTTAAAAGGAAAAAGATGATCGACTCTTTATTTTGCCATATATTTTGCCGACGACACGTTATTCAAGTAGCACTACTGCCATCTGTTGAGTCAAAAGCACGTAAACATTATATTCAGCTAAATTTAAATCATCGAGTAATCAAAAGCGAAAAGTGGAAGGAATCAAATGAACCACGCCTAAAAATTGTTACACAGAAGTGAGTTCGACTCTCATAACATCAGGCTTTTCTGGACTAACACAAAATTTGAGTAATTTTTATACATACTATAAAATGTTCATGTGCTGGTTTTTTCTTCTTTTTCTCTCATTTTATGCCATTTAGAGATGATTGGCAAAATCGAACATCCCCGTTTGAGCTGCGTACTTTGTTTCAAGCGTGAATGTCATAAACGAACATCTGAACATCTGGTGGCTACTAGGAGAACGTTGCATATTAGTTGGCTTTCGACTCACCAGAGCGGCACTATTCATGTCGCCTAGAAAAGACGGGAGTCGGTTATCTTTTTCCTTCTAACCATCTTTGCAGTAATCAAAGGTCATGTGATTGATTTATAAGCAATATTTTCCTTAGGGTGACGAAAACTGGTACTCCTCCCCTAGTTGATTTGATTATATTTTTGAATACATCATAATGCATAGTTACATTCCACGTTTAGCTTTTGACGAGAACGGTCGTGTTGGCAAAGCAGTGTTCGATTGTGGTATAGAAAGTGAAGCCTTTTGTTTCCTCCGTCGAGTGATCGTTGAACAAAGCTAAGTACCATTGTTTCTATCCTATCGAGAATTTGTAGCGTGTGTGAGCCAGTGACCGCAAGTCCGTTGCGGCTATGGAGACGGACATAAAAGATCCTCCTGACTTGGCAAATCCAGAACATTCACCGAGAGCCAGAGCATACCCTGTTACAGCTAAGCCTCCATATGTAGTGTTCTTCCGGCAAATCGAAAAACCATTAGACATCACAACAATCTCCAATGACCTCCATAAGCATTACCGCTCTATACAGCAGACTCGTAAAATTACCATGAGGAAAATTCGGGTAGTCGTGTCAGAACGTAACGATGCCAACGACATAGTAAAGAATCGCTTATTCAAGCAGTATAGAGTGTACATCCCTAGCGAAGAAGTTGAGATAGACGGTGTTATCTCCGATTCCACCTTGAGCGGCCAGTACCTATTAGAAAATGGAGTCGGAAAGTTCAGAAATCCCAATGCTCCATCGGTGAATGTTCTGGAGGTCAACCAACTAGTCGTCACTCGCAAAGAAGGTGAAGATGTCGTATATGATCCGAGTTACTCTTTTCGCATTACTTTTGAAGGAACGGCCCTTCCAGATTTTGTTGAAATCGATCACGTGTTGATCCCCGTTCGATTATATGTTCCTAAAGTGTTGATGTGTACGAATTGCAAACGATATGGTCACTCGGCTAAAATGTGCGATAACAAAGCACGTTGTGGCAAATGTGCTGAAATTCATGACGAATCAACGTGCTCTTTCGTGTCTCCTTTGTGCATTCGGTGCAATGCGGAGCATGACCCATCCCCGAAGAGTTGTCCCTCTTATCAAGACCACGTTAACATGACCCGGCGAAAATTATTGGAAAAGTCCAGACTTTCATTCGCTGAACTGCTTTCCACCGCGGATCAAGAAACAGTTGTCTTAGACAATTTGTTCTCTCCACTTGCAGACCTTCCAGCCGATGATCTCGATGATGACGAGAATGGCAACTGCAGCTACACCTACGTCTATCCAAAACGAAAGAAAAAGACCGCTAATATCAAAAGAAGATCCGAAAACATGCCTCCCCAAAACCAAGCTCCTCAGATCGCGTTAACAGCAGATCAGTTAACCTCACAACAGTCGTCTCCAAACACGTCTAAGCAAAACAAAACACAACAGTTCTATAGACTCTCTCAAAAAGTCCCTCAGCAAACCGTCGGCGCGACTTTTAGCATTCACGACAAGAAACAGTTTCCTCCGCTCCCAGCTACACAAGGTAAACCTGCAGGTAGCAGTCCAGATCAGTCCATTTTGTCCATACCACAGTTGATTCGTATGATGTGCGCAGTATTCCGTGTCTCCAATGTGTGGATGTCCGTTGTTGAAAGCCTGATGCCCCTGTTCAGCTTAATCTGGGAAAAGATAATCGCCCATATGCCCCTCCTTGCTTTCATTGCTGCTAATGATGCCTAGTGCTACTCCGCAACAACCAAGCTTACTTCAATGGAATGCTCATAGTATTCTCCCAAAAATAGCAAACTTCAGATCCTTAATCAATTTAAATCAAGTTCAAATATTCGCAATATCAGAGACATGGTTGACAGAAGAGAAAGATTTTTATGTACCACAGTTCAATATACTTAGAAGCGATAGAGACCAGCCGTATGGCGGAGTCTTGCTTGGTTTGAAGCACGGGATTGAATTTAAACGAGTTGAGATTGAACAACCCTTCCCTATCGAGATAGTGGCCGCTACTATTAATGTCACACCAACAGAGTTAACCATTGCCTCCATATATATTCCTCCCACTATCAACTTAAGATACACAGATCTTAAGCGTATTGTAGATACACTTCCTGCGCCTCTGATGCTCTTAGGTGACTTTAATTCGAAAGGATGCGCATGGGGTGAGCAAATAGATGATAGTAGAGCAAAGATTATTTACGATTTAACTGATGAATTTGATCTTGTAATTTTGAACACTGGTGAAATAACTAGAATAGCGTGTCCCACTCAGTCATGTAGTAGACTAGATTTGTCAATTTGTTCATCAAGAATAGCGTTAAACTGTTCATGGAAAGTAATCGATGATCCATCAGGAAGCGATCATCTTCCGATAATCGTATCACTTAAATCTAACACTCCAGAATCAGCTTCAACAACTAACTATGATTTAACCAAACACATAGACTGGAATAGGTATAGAGGACAATTAGATTCGATCGTCACCGAAATTAATCACTCCGAGGATCCGATAGAGACACACGCATTTTTGATCGATTCCATAAAACAAAGTGCAATTGCGAGTCAAACGAAACCAATCCCTAACGGAGGCAATGTTCGGAAGAATCCTACAATATGGTGGGATTGGGAATGCTCCAAAATGTTGACAAAACGGTCAGAGGCATTCAAAACGTTTAGATCATCGGGGAGTACCGAGGACTTTCTTAAATATAAAAAAGCAGAGGCGGAATCTAAAAGATTATTCAAGATTAAAAAACGTGGGTACTGGAAAAAACTCATTGAATCGTTTGATAAAGACACCGCTCTTGGGTCATTGTGGGCTATTGCCAAAAAAATGCGAAACAGTAGTACACCTAGGGAAAATTTAAATAGTTACTCTGAAGAATGGATCGAACAGTTCAGCAGAAAAATTTGCCCTCAATTCGCCCCAAATTCGAAGCCCGAGATTCAGAACTCTTCATTAGGAGATGGCAACTGTGATTTAACGAAGGCTTTCAGTTTGGAAGAACTGGAATCAGCATTGTGTCTGGCAGAGAATAACGCTCCGGGAATGGATGGTATCAAGTTTGCTTTACTGAAGAACATGCCACTCAACGCGAAAAAACTTTTATTGAATCTTTACAATGCCTTTTTCAAATTTAATGTTTGTCCTAGTACGTGGTACGAACTAAAAGTCCTCCCTATATTGAAACCAGGAAAAAGTGCTTCCGAACATGAATCTTATCGGCCAATTTCACTTTTAGTATGCGACAGAAAAGCCTTTGAAAAAATGATCTTGGTTCGTATAGAACATTGGGCAGAGAAACAAAAAGTGTTATCTCCTTCTCAGTACGGTTTTAGACGTGCTCGTGGAACGCGTGAATGCCTGGGAAAATTTTCTACTGCGATTCAACTAGCATTTGCCAAAAAAGAAAATTTGACCGCTGTGTTTTTGGACATTTCAGGAGCCTTTGATTCTATACGTATTGATCTTCTTTACCAAAAACTGGTTTCCATAGGACTCCCAAGGCAGATGAGCGACTTTCTTTTTACGCTGTTGAAGTTTAAAACTATGCACTTCATAATAAACGGATGTATTAGAGAAACCCGGATTGGATACGTTGGAGTCCCTCAAGGCTCATGCTTGTCCCCCCTACTCTATAATATATACGTGAACGATGTCGATTCTTGTATCACGGAGGATTGTGAGCTGATACAGTTTGCTGATGATGCTGTAATATGGATTTCCGAAAAAGACGAAGAAATAGCAAGAACTCACATTCAAAGCTCAATCCGAAATCTTGAGAGATGGTCAGCTGACAATGGTTTAACCTTTTCCAGTAGTAAAACCGAAATGATGATATTCTCGAAAAAGCATAAACTGCCAGAAATGAAATTAATGTTGGATCAAAACGAGATCAAAGCGGTAGAATCACACAAATATTTGGGAATTTGGTTTGATCGGAAATGCTTATGGGGTGGTCAAATTAGAGATATTGTTAGAAAATGCCAGAAAAGGATAAACTTCTTGAAAACTATCTGCAGTACGTGGTGGGGAGCCCACCCTTCAGATATGATCACGCTGTACAAAACAACCATATTGTCCGTGATGGAATATGGTAGCATTACATTCTGCAGCGCTTCAAAAACACATATTCTCAAATTAGAACGCATTCAATATCGAGCTATAAGGATCTGCTTAGGAAGTATGATGTCAACCCATACTTCATCTTTGGAAATCATGGCTGGAATTAAACCTTTGAAGCTAAGGTATGAGGAATTGAATTTAAGATTTGTTCTGAAAAACATATCCTCAGACAACCAATTTAAAAAGGACCTTGGCATTTTGAAAAATCTCAAGCCACAGAATTACCTCGTTTCGTACTTCAACACCATCAGTGAGATGAATGCTACAACAAGCACACATTCAAGCTCATCACATCTCAAAATAGATGACTTCCTATTTGTACCTCAAATTGACTTCTCTTTACATTCAGAGCTAGAGAACAGTTCTGAAATATGCCGCAAAAGCTTGGCTAATAGTTTATTCCGGAACAAGTCCGAAAACGTACCACCTGAGAACATGTTTTTCACCGATGGATCGAAATCTTACGAAACCGTAGGTTTTGGATTGCACAGCGAAACCGTTAGCTTGAGTTACAAACTTGAATCTCCTGCATCGATCTTCTGCGCAGAATCAACTGCAATTTACAAAGCATGCACCCTAATAGATGAACTTCCTATAGGACTCTATATGATCTGCTCCGATAGTATGAGTACACTTAACGCGCTTTCTTCGCGTGTTCTTGACAAAAACTCAAACAGTACTGTGTTGATGGCGAAACAAATTCTGAGAAAGCTACACTCTAACGGATACACAATACGGTTTTTGTGGGTCCCGGCCCATTGTGGTATTCATGGCAATGAGTCAGCAGATGATCTTGCAAAAACAGGAGCACTAACAGGAGAGGTCTTCGAACGTAATATCCAATATGACGAATACTTACCAACAATCAAGAGCTATATGCAAACAAGATGGCAGCAGAAATGGACCGAAGATGAATTAGGCAGATTTTGTTACTCAATATTACCAAATGTCAGCAATAAGCCGTGGTTTATCATATACGATTTTAGTAGAAACCTAATTAAAAATATGAGTCGATTGATTGCTAATCATTTTTGCCTTTCTTCTCATCTTTTCCGCATAGGAATTAAACAGTCAAACATTTGCGATTGCGGGGACGGATATGAGGACTTCGATCATATTCTTTGGCATTGCCAAAGATATAATGAACATCGAAGGAAAATGCTAGACGAGTTGCAGAAACACGGACACGCGACACCCTGCAGTATTAGGGATATTCTGGGCACATTGAACAACCAGATTCTGATTTGTGTGAATAACTTTATAAACGAAGCGAAAATAGTTTTATAGAGAACCACAGAAAAAAAAAAACGAAACTCTTCAATGATAATAGTTAAATGCTAACACCTTCATTTTTATATTTATATACATTTTAATTTTAATATTTTTGTTATCGCTACTCGGCGCCGTTATGCTGTAATTGCTTTTGTGCCTAATAAAAAAAAAAAAAAATAAATAAATAAATAAATAAATAAAAAAATAATGCATAGTTTATTGCTTTGCATTGTGATCATCAGCCACAAGTTTGATGTTGTCTGTAGCGTTTTGCAATGTTTGTTTTTTAGATAAATTCATTTCGTTTAAGTTTTGAGAGTACAGTTGCCAAAAACTAAGGGAATCTGGGGTTATATCAGTGTTGTGAAAAACTCAATTTCTCATAACTCACGCTTGAGATTTCTCATGCGTGAGTTGTCAATCACTAAACTCAGTAGTCAAAAATTCATAGATGAGTTGACTCATTGTCTCGTACATCCAATGTTTACTCACACACGGCAATAATTTCTCGTTAGATTTCATAGTTTTTCACTTACATTTGCTGATAACTAAATCACAAGAATTACAAACTTGCGATGTTCAGCAAAAATGTGTATTTATCATTACTTCCTCTGGAACTCTTCTGAAGACCACATTCACGTAAAACTGAAAACAAAATAGTTAGACCAAAATAACTGTTTTTTTTTTCAAGTTCATCCTAAGTTAAAACATTCAAAATCAACTTACTTAGCTCAAATGAAGAGTTAGAACAAAAGTGTCTTAGAAAAAGTGGTTCAAAATAACATTTTCTAAAACTTTGCAGAACAGTGCAGCCACAAATTACTTCAAACAAAAAAGTTTGAGTCAAAATTTGAACTTAAATGAAGGCCACACTATTCAACTTTTTACTTGGAAGATGAAAAACTCAATTACGAATAACTTCTCTGAAGACATCGAACGTCTAAAATCGATGATAACAGAGAAAACACTTTTTTCATGCTAAAATGTCGATTCGGACCATTGTGCAATGCACATTGGTCGCAAAGCCACATCTAGGAAGACAAAAATGATTGCGTCTAAACCATTGATTCCCAAAGTGGGCGAATTCACCCCCTGGGGGCGATTTTCATATCCATGGGGGCGAAAATTTGTAAAACTGAATTTGGGGGGGGGGGATCGAAAGTGCTGGTATGAGAGAAATTGAAAACAACATTATGAGTCGTTGTAGAAGACTTTCATTTTAAAGGAATATTATACTCTTTGAAGAATTATTTTTTTCACATCTTCCTCATCTCTAAGCATGCCGTTTTTATATCATGTTAGGCCAAACTTGAAAATTTTAAAGGTGAAGATGAATCGAAGCCAAATTTCAAATTTTCAAGAGCACGGATCTGGAGAACCAAACATCCGTTAAAGCTGAAAAACTAATCGATTGGTCACTACCTGGTGGTGACCAATCGATTAGGTTTTCAGCTCAAACGGATGTTGGGTTCTTCAGATCCGTCCTCTTGAAAATTTGAACTTTGGCTTCGATTCATCTTCACCTTGAGAACAAAATGTTCGATAATGTATTCAGTTTTTTTTTTTGTACCCTATGTGAATTCTAAAACACGAATCGGCAATTGAGAGTTTCCTTAAATATAGTGTTTCAAATTCGTAAAAAAATGTTTTGGTTTTTCGTAGGAAAATTTAATTATTAGTGTTCTCCTGAGTTTAAGAAAAAAAATATCACCTTTTTTACCTTATTTTACACCTCTTAGGTACAATTTTCAGGATTTGCATCAAAGAACATCTTCAGGATAGTCAAACAGTTATTCAAATAGTGGCGGACTCGTCAAGGGTGAAAAGCCGCTCAAATGATGATAAAAAATTCCTGAAACTTTTTTCAACAATGTCGGAAAAACAGGTGATTGAAAATGAAACGGTTACATATTTATATAAGATTTGAAAAGCAGCAAGTGGACCGAAAGTGTATCGAAGGTTGTTGTTTAGTGAAAACTGATTGAGAAGATAGTAATGATCGCAAGTTAATCTAAAATTTGCAATTTTAAAATCCATGCATTTTACATGGAAATGTAAATCGAGGATATATTTTGAAGTACTTAGATTTCTCCAAGTTTTTCTATGTGATTCTAGGAAAACGTACTCTAAGCATTCATAACAAGACAATACTTGTAGTATTTGAACATAACTGTTTGGTAAAACATCTGTATCAAATCATCATCAGAAAGATCAGAATTAATAAAGTTTTTAACTTATCTTTGCAAGGTCAGAATATCCCCTAGTCTAGTCTTTCTGAAAGTCAAAAAAGTTTGGGAAGCACTGGTCTAAACCGTTAATTTTAGATATATGGTTTTTTCGGCAAAGTTTCTCCATACTTTTCAGACATTTTTCAAAGTGATGTGAAATTAGAATTGCTCGCATGGTTTACGAGATCAGAGTATAAACTTTTTGCTGGCGCATTTAGGTCTATAGGGGTCGTCCATAAATGACGTAGCATTTTAGGAGGAGGAGGAGGGTCTCCAGAAATATGTGACGATTTGTGACGAGGAGGAGGAGGGAGGGGTCCCAACTAGTGAACGTACCATTTTAAGTCATGTCGGTAATATATAGCGCTGAAAAAAGTTTTTTATCAGACTTCTTTTTGTTTGAGTTGAATGATTCAGCTTAAAAGAAACCATATGATCAGATTGAAAATAATTTTCTAATGAATTTGGATATTTGCTTTAAAAATGCAGTTAAAAGATTATATAAAGCTTTAGATAAATTGTTTGAATGTCAATGAATGAATGGTAATCATTCCAATTCACACTTATAAATGCACTAATAAAAAGTTTGATAAAGTAAAAAAAAATCTTTTTCGGCTTAGAATATATTGTTTTCTTATTTGTTAACATTTTCTGTCGGAGCTTTATTTCTCCAAAAGAAGTAAATATGCTCATTTAGGCAAATAATAGCATTATCATAGTTAAATAGTAGTTTATGTAACAAGTTGCAGAATGATGAGCACTAGTTGTACATTTGTCCAACGAGGCTTGCCAAGTTGGATAGTTATGACGAGTGCTATAAAAATCGAGTTCTGCTACAACTTGCGCACAAAACTTTTTGCAATTGCATAGAAGAGCACTTGAGGGTATCAGAATTCATATCGAAAATGCATTCATAATTATTTTGCAACTTCTGAAAATTGTAGTGTAATGATTCATTACGGAAGTCAAACCAGTTGTGTAATGAAAAATCGTTGCGTAATGAGTATTTATGCAACTGAAATCAGTTGCGTAATGAAAACTACAACACTGAATGATTCAGTGCAGGCAAGGAGGCCTCTTCATGACAGTTTAGCGTGATGAAAGACAGCCTATTACGATGAGAAATTGCATATCTTTTTTTATTAAGTAAATGTTGCTGAAGATCTCAATTGTCATCTTTTCACTATCTGACCACTGTTTGCTGAATGGAGTCGAATTTATATATTAATGTATTATGTTGATCATATTCACTGATTTTATCTTGATTTCTGTTCAATATATTATATAATTTTTTGTACTCTAACTGTTAAAAGAAAAAAAAGTAAAAAATAATTGCTTGGATTGATCCAACCGAAATAACTGTATGTAAAGTCATTTTAAATTGAATACACATGTATTGATATTAGATCGATTACAGTAAGCGGGATTTAAGGAGTTGAAAGAAGGAAAATTATTTGCCGAAGCAGTTTTGAAGTGATCAAGGCCCATCTTTAGGTTCGTTACCTTACACAGACATTTGGAACTTATATCTGGTTCTTGTACAAGATTCATGCATTCTTCAACTGGCGATTGCTGCCCTGAATAACTCGTTGTTGCAGATTTAATGGATTGAATTGAATTGAATGGAATAAATTGGATGCCTTGATAGGATAACTGCAGATACTTACTTCTATATTTGCATAAAAAGATATCACAGAAAGTAAGGTATTGTTAATGTGAAGAAATTCGTCAAAGTATACGTTTTGTAATCATTTAGGATTGATAATATAATAGACGGGACCAGTATTGTACGTATACGGTATTTGCTTAGTAAGCCGAAGCGGTAGCAATTTATAACCGACCACGTCATACAATTAGCTGGACAAATTTTATTTCGCGTGATGTGACAAGACTTTGTTTATGGGTCAATGTTCCATGGTTCATTGTAATACTGGTTCAGCAAATAACTTTCCTACCCCTAACTCCTTAGATTCCGCTTACTGTGATCGATCGTATACAATACATGTGTATTTCAAATGACTTTATAAACAATTACCGTTTTGACTCATATTCCGAACACTTAAGGCCAAAAGTCGAAATTTAGCGTGACATAATTTGTGTACCATCCCTACTTTGTATGAAACACTTTCAGAACTTTTATTTTTGCACATTTTTGCTGAAAGCACTGTAGTGAATGAGCTGTATAAGTTGTTGAAATTCATTGAGCGTGTACAGTTTGGTAGCCGAAAGTTTACAGGAGTGTCAGAAAAGCTCTTCGACAGGAATGAAATGAAGGATGACGATGAGGAGTTATCTAGATTATTTTCCAAGTTATGGACGATTTT
This sequence comes from Aedes aegypti, assembly GCF_002204515.2. Classification (NCBI taxonomy): domain Eukaryota; kingdom Metazoa; phylum Arthropoda; class Insecta; order Diptera; family Culicidae; genus Aedes; species Aedes aegypti. Next base: position 247,511,392 of record NC_035109.1, read on the forward strand.
CGTTCAATCAGAAAACGTCTCAACAGTTTTTTTTCATCATAAAGGCCGGTTTGCTACTGACAAGAAAAGGAATCGCCTATCCCGATGCGTGGAAAATTTCTCCCAAGAAATGGTCAAGAAAATCACTTTTTTCTGATCGCAGTACGCAGTTGAGAAGAAATGTCACTTCAAAGGGGGCTCTCTGTAGGAAATTTCTTGACCCTTTCAGTCAAGGAATTTCTTTACTTTTCTTGAGCGAAACAGCATACTTAGCTTAAACAGAGAAAAAGATAATCTTTCTAATTCTCGCATAACTTCTGATCTCGCCCTAAAAGCCATTGGTAACCATGTATGTAGCTCGTTGTTTATGAGCATTTGAATGGATTGTATTGCAATTAAACAACGCTATGGGGAAGAAAGGATCATTATCTACCTGCCCTTGATGTTGGTTTGGATGTTTATTCCTTCTTTTGCTCAGAAACAACGAGCTACACAGGGTGCTACCAATGGCTCTTAGGGCGTTATCTCAGAGTATGCGAGAATTGCGATAAAAGATTATATAAATTGTACTAAAAAGTGTAAATTTTCTTCCCACGTTTTGCTTAATTTTCCCGCGAAGCTCGTTTAATTTTTATATTCGAAACCAAGTCGGAGCCCTTCAAGAACCTAACTTAGAATCAGGTTAAACTGTTGACTCGTTCTCAAGTTACAAACACCATTCCATTTTTACTTATGTGGTTGGCAATTAAATGATTCAACAAAATCTCCATATAAAAATCGAGTGTTTGGAACATGAGTCTGTTCGGAATTTAAAACAAAACGGTATCTGAATTCTTTCTTAGAGATTGCAACACCTTTTTCGGCTTTTATAAGGATTCTAGGTAGGGTGATGTGCTAGTATCCATCGTATTAAGCATTGATCAGTGAGAACTGCAATTTTCCCAGTATTGCAGTGAATGATGCTGATACAAACCGATGCCAATCAATTCTTTCTCAAAACTAGTTTAAGCATTGTACAGTTTGCAGATTCGTCTCACATCTTACGGCTCAGGGCTCATTCACAAATTTCATAACGCTGGAGGGGGTGGGTGGGTGTCCTCATGATGTTACGCCTCTTACGAAATTTTTAGAACATCCAAACTAAAAGCGTTACTAGGGGGTGGGAGGGTATCGAAAATGGTCATTTTTAGCGTTATGAAATATGTGAATAAACCTGAATAACTGTGATGTATTGAGTGGTTAAAACACAATATATCAACGCTATAATAAAAAGTTTTACTAGAATATATAGATCTACGAGCATCTCCCTCCATTCCTTGAGCATGATGGAATATACTAATTTCCTTTAAAATTAATTGTTCGTCATCAAAATTCAGCCCTTACATATGAACACAATTCCTTTTGGCCGTACAATTATGGCATTTGCTCACAGTACAGCGAAAACAACACAATAAAAGGAACCGTATTTTTACGTCGATCGTCGCGCACACATTGATGCGCACAAGCTTATTTTTTTTTCTCAGTACGACGGATTGAACTTTGTTTACATTCTCAATTATACGCGATTTATTGAAGTTTTACGGCGTGTGATTGGAATGAAATCCTTCAGTGAAGAAGTACGAAGGTTTTCCATAGTGAAAATAAGTGCCCGGCGAAGTAAGTCACCCACGGGGGCGGGAAGAAACTTGTGTTGGAAAGTGGTGTGGCTCAGTCGATCCATAAGCATTTCTCTCAAATCGTGTTCGTCCATGCGATTTCGGTGAAAAAGTACAAAGTGGATAATTGAACTGAAGTTATTTACCGAAATACAGTAGTTTTATTGCATTTTTGGTGTACAATTGTACAAACCATAACAGCTTTCACAAAATTATACTTAGATAATGAATCTATGTTGCAGGTAAGTTTGAATATCCGCCGTAGTGGAACATTTAAAGTTTGATACGACGGAGCGCTTACGACGAAGTAGAACGAAACCCTATTCGTCTGCGCAATCCACTAATAGCACCTTCAGGTAATTCTTCACAAAATCTTTAAGAAATTCATCCGGAAGTCTTCTTTGAATTTGTCATGGAATTACAATCTAAACTCTTCCATGACGTTTAGATTTTTTTTGGCATTCAGTTTTATTATACATTTTTATCAATAACTCCCCAAAAATAACTTCATTTCAATCCCTGTTTGCAAAACCGCAGCGTGATTTCATTATAACTCCTTCCACTATGCAACAGAAGGCATATGTTATTTAAATAGCATACTCATAGGCGCAAGCATTGCGTCATTATCTTTTTTTCCTATATTCTCTTTTTGAACGCAGCCACATTTAAACGTCAAAATTACACGTTGTTTACTTTCGCTTCACAGCTGATTTGGAGTCGATTTCGGTTGCTCTTGTTCGATTAGTGGATAGTTTTGTAATTTTAAGTGGAATTATTACTTAAACCTGCAGATTTTATCCATTGAACTTTCCGTTTTAAAATGGATATTGACGTGCAAGTAATCAAAAAGGCCAAACGACATACGCGGGAGGAGTTGACAGCCTTTACCCAACAGGTAAGTTGAGCCTAATATTTTGCTGATGATTAGCTATAGCTGTTCTATTTTCCAAGGAACTTGTCGATAGAATTGTGCAACTGGAGTCCCAGAACTTCCAACTTAAGAATATCATTCAGAAGGTTACTGGAATCAAAAACGATGAACCCAAATCGAATGATAAAAAGCAACGGAAATTCGATTTCGCAAGGTATGTTGTTCTTTAATATTTGTGGCAAATCCATATCAATCAAATAATTCCATTGATTTTGTTTTTCAGCTGCCACAAACGGCACATTCTTCTGAGGTTCTACTATCTAGGATGGGATTATCAAGGCTATGCTTCGCAGGAGGACTCAGCCCGAACAATTGGTAAGCTGTGAAATTTTGGAATGTTGGTAGATTGCAGGGATGGTAGTAAATCTCTTTTAAGAGACTTCTTGATTATTTATTTATCTTTATTTGAGCGGATTTTCGCCCTTGGCAAGTTCGCCACTAAGACTTCTTGATCTTTATTTTAATCAAAGTCTTGTTTTTTTTTTATTTCTCGATATAATTCTCCTGTGATGGTAGACAATTTTGTGACGAGTGGTGACAAGACAAAGTGACGAGTGGTTAAAGTCCACGGCTACAAAGCAAAGCCATGCCAAGGTGTCTGGGTTCGATTCCCGGTCAGTCCAGGATCTTTTTGTAATGGAAATTTCCTTGGCTTCCCCGGGCATAGAGTATCATCATGCCTGCCACACGATATACGAATGTGAAAATGGCAACTTTGGCAACGAAAGTTCTCAGTTAATAACTGTGGAACTGCTCACAAGTACACTAAGCTCAGAAGCAGGTACTGTCCTAGTGAGGACGTCAATGCCAAGAAGAATTATTATTATTATCTTCATTATTAGAGATGTACCGAATAGCATTATTCGGCTTTCGGCCGAATACCGAATAGTTGAGAAATTATTATTCGGCCAAACGAATATTCGGCCGAACATTCGGCCGAATAATGACTCAATATTCGGCCGAACATTCGGCCGAATAATGACTCAATATTCGGCCGTATAAAACCGTTAATTTCGGTCGAATAACATCTAGTTTTTAAATAGGGATAGCTTCCACGGTGAAGAATTGATCGGAATGATCGTTTTAAGCTTTTGAAACCGTGCGAAGAAAAAACAAAAGTCAAAAGCTCTGAGGATTTATATTTCTAAAGTAAGGGATTTGTATCTTTCTGATTGCAGTTTTGATCCATTTAACTTTTTAAGGAACTAGGTTAATACGTCGCTTTATTTCTCATCCGACTTCTGGAAGTGCTTCATATTAATTAGAGCTAATACATCGCATAGGGTCGGTGTTTCCTTAGTAGACAGTCCCCTATATTCGCACTAGTAGCTTTTTACGACCGTTTTCTATAAATCGTTGCAAAATATTTTTTGACATGAATGTCAGGAGTTATTTATCTAAGTACCATTGATTCACAGCTCAATTTTGTTCAAGAAATGATTTTTTGCTTAAAATTCTAGCTCCCTTGCACCTATAGTACACCTACTGTTCCTATAGTAGAGAAACTTTGTTTTTTTTTTTGAATAAACATATGATTTTGTTTTTTTTTTGTTTTGCCTACGCCGTAAAGCTATTGGAACAGGAATTAGAAATAGTGCATGTGTTCCTATAGGCACAAGCGGTAATAAAAGCAAAAGTTTGAATTTTCGTTGTTTCCATATTTTTTACAAAACCCGGGTGAAAAGCACTTTCAGTTTACGTAAAAATAATGCCACAATACAATCCATGCAAGATGAGTGAAATATTGAATGGCTTGTATATTGAGCAGCATCGCAATGCCGTAGAACGGAAAAATTCTCACATTTTTAAACATTTAGTATCAAACTCCATCCATGGAATTCACCAAAGGGAAAATTTGATGTATTATCACTTGAATAAATTAATCGTTTTTTTTTTAATTTTCCTTCGTATGAAACATAATGTTTTGTTACAATTTATTTTATGTTGTTATTATTCGGTCACTATTCGGCCTATTCGGCCGAATAACAGATTTCATTATTCGGCAGACCGAATATTCGGCAAAATCAAAATAATCGAGATATTCGGCCCGAATATTCGGCCGGCCGAATATTCGGTACATCTCTATTCATTATCGAGACTTTCAGCCGGAGGCTGGTTCGTCTCCAATGCCAAGAAGGAGAAGAAGAAGTGATGGTAGACAAAATAATCTCCTTTTTTCTAAATTACAACTATCATTTCGAAAGTCATCCAAACTAAATACAAAAGTTGTCAATTGTAATCCTAACAGCATGTTCATAATTTAGCTGAATTCTTATATTAAACGCAACACTATGAATTGATATTTCCTCATCATTTCTTACTCAATCAACAAACTTGTGATTGTGATTAATTCATTCATTTAACGTCAGCCTGCTAGTTAGTAAGTTAGAATTCCGCCGTGTGTTCTTCGAAAAAAAAAAGAAAATTTTCTTGCTGGTTCGGCGGAATTCATTCCGGAAAAGTTAACAAGACAAATTAAAAGGGCATCCGGGAAAAAACAAAAATCAAAAAGTGGGTTGTGAAAAGACACCCTGATGTTGGTAAAAAAAATCCTGTTAGCTAATGGATAATTCCATCAAGATTCATTTAATACATACATTCCTTGTGATCTGGATTTTCTTGAGAAATTTCATAAAACAATTTTGCAGGAATCTGAAGTAGTTTCATAAAACATCCCTTAAAATCATGGTTGACGGAAAATTTCTTGATTCCAAACAAAAATTATGGAGAAATACCTAAGCGAAAATTCCCTGAATGAATGTTTAAATATCTGAAGAAGTAGCCGCAATTTATTCTTGATGATTAGTCAGAGTTGAAAAACACTTATAAATATAAAAAAAAACTGATAAACTTGGAAAAAAATCATGACAAAATGTCTGGAGTAATGCCTGGCGTATTGCTACAAAGATTTCCTGGTGTAATTCTTGGAAGTGTCTGGTTAGATTCATCTTCTCCTTCTTCTTTAAGGCGTTACGTCCCAACTGCTCAGTTTAGTGTTCTTATGAGAATTGCACAGTTATTAATTAACAGCTTCCTTTGCCAATTGACCGTTTTTACATGTGTAAATCATGTTGCGAATACACTGTATGCTCTGGGAAGTCGAGTAACTTTCTAACTCAAAAAAATCCTCGACCGGTCGGTGCGACTCGACAATTTTAGTTTTCTCTGATTTTTCTCTGGTCTAGATGTTATTTTGTTATTTCCTACTTGGGTTAATTTTTCAAGCATGTGGACTGTAAAGTTTCTATTTTTAAGACACTTAGGCGCTACCGACCTGAATTTTTAACATCCGTTTCATTGCAGAACATCTACTTTTCAACGCACTGACACGCGTTTGCTTAATTGAGAATCGTGAGACATCTAACTACCATCGATGTGGCCGAACGGACAAAGGAGTAAGTGCCTTCCACCAGGTGGTTAGTTTGGATGTCCGTTCTAAGTTTGCCCCTGAGAATCAGCTCGAGCCAGAATCGATCGCAAACGAAATCAACTACTGCCAACTTTTGAATCGAGTTTTACCGCAGGACATTCGCTGCGTAGCATGGATGCCAATGGTAAATCCAAACTACAGTGCCAGATTTGACTGTCGCTCGAGAACGTATCGTTACTTCTTCCCCCGAGGTAGCTTGAACATCGATGCTATGAAAGAAGCTTGTACGTTTTTAGTGGGAGCTCACGACTTCCGAAATCTCTGCAAGATGGACGTGGGCAATGGAGTTGTGACATTCACCAGAAGAATATCGTATGTTTCCATTGAGGATTCGCAAAGTGACGCCAAGGAGTCTCCATACGATATGCTTTATCTTGAATTACGAGGGAAAGCATTCTTATGGCATCAGGTTCGGTGCATTATGGCTGTTTTGTTCTTGGTTGGAGAGGGCAAGGAAGAGCCGTCAGTGGTCAAAGAACTGCTTGATGTCAATAAGAATCCTTGTAAACCGCAGTACAGCTTAGCCAGTGATTTGCCTTTAAATCTGTACGAGTGCGAATATCTAAACAAAGGCACTTTTGACCCGAAAAGTTTCGATAAGAGCGCACCAGTGCTGGAAGATGACGAAGAGATCGCAGGCGATTCGGAATTGCGAGATTGGGTGTATGAAGAGGAAAGTCTTTCACGGACGATTTCAGAACTACAAGGACTGTGGGCTTGCAACAGTATCAAGTAAGTAATACGCATCTAATTGAAAGTTTTTACTCTAACGATTTCTATGATTTTTCATTATATTTCAGATCTACGATGTGTCGAGAAATGCTTAAAAGTTTACAAGACATCTACGATCAACAGTATCCTGAAAATGTCATTCAAAAATGTCAACATGCGATTCTTGTTCAAGGAGTGCAAGCACGAGACTATACGCCTTTGATGGAGCGCAAAAAATGTGGTAAGTACCCATGGTAAAATCCGCAAGGTTTGGTTTAACTTCAATTGGAAAAAAACCCTAATTCTTTTGGCAATGTCTAATCCCAATTATACCGTTCATTTTGAATTGTGTGATTGGAATAAGGCGTTGTCGAATAGAAGACTGGAATAAGGCACATCACGGTACTCAACCCCCTAATATCGAAATTTGTGTTGTCGATCCGGATACCTACTATTTTTCGCTGTTTAAAATTGATCTATAAGCAGATTTTAAGCAATGATTTTTTTTTCCAAAACCCCATCAATTTTAATTCTTGCAAGCCTTCTTTTAGTTATCAATTTTTGACAATAATGAGTTTTTGCAGTGCTTTTAGAAACATGAAAATTTCATTAAAGAAATACAGTTCATGATATCTTATTTCTCTTCATCTTGCATTTGCACTCCAGTCATTTTTGAGGATTGACAATCCGGAGATAACGGGTTTGATTTACGGTTCGGATCTTTCAATGCAAGAAATTTTCTCGTTGTTAGGACATAGTGGTGGTCATTTGCACTCGTAAGCTACTGGACGGATTCAAGGAAGCACCACACTATACAACGCCCAGTGACACTGTCGAAATACGAAAAATTATCTGAAGTGGGAATCGAACTGACACCTTGGATCGATGCGGCTAAATGCATAGCGGAACTAACCGCACGACCACAAACACCACAAAAGATTAAATTTCTTAGTGCTGAAAAATGTGCATAAAAATCTCAAACCTAGCAAAAGTCAAGTGAGTTTGTGCTCGCTGAGCTCGTGGATTGAAATTTGAATATATGTGAATATTGACAATAGAAAACGATGATCAACCTGGTTTCAGTTTCGAAATAACTTTAACATTCACATTCAAAATATACTGTTTCACACAAAAAAATGGGTCAAGAAATTTTCTACGATCAAAGAAAACAATATATTTTTGATCAGTCCAGGAATGTTATTTCTCACGCATCTTGATTGCGATTATTTTTCTTTTTAGGTGCACATGAAGAGAAAGATAAGGAGTTTAGCTATACTCAATATTTCGAAATCTAGATGATAATATCTGGGCTTTTAACGCCGTCCAAAAATAATGTAACGCTATAGGGGGAGGGGGAGAGTAGGCTCAAGCGTTGCGGCTCACAAATTTAAAACAATTTCATACAAAAAGCGTTTCGGAGGGGAGGGGGGTGTCAACGATTTTCAATTTTAGCGTTACGTAATAAATGGATGCCGCCTTTGTAAATTGAAGTAGAAAAAGACGCCATCACCGTATTTTAGCAACCATTTTCTTGAACAAATTATGATATCTTTCCAAAAAAATAAACAAGCGGAAGTTTAAATTTTGCCTAACTGTTTGTTAAGAAAACAAATCTTGCGTTCAGTATCATAAGGACGTAACTGCAGTGATCGATTTCTCTTCATCGATTAACTCTTTGGCTAATTACTTGGCCGGGAGAAAGTTTTCGGCCAATATTGTTGATTCATTAGAAAGCGCTCATCGTCCTTCGTCACATTGCATCATAAAATGTTCCGAAAATTGATTGAATTTCCAGTAATAATCCAAAGGGAAAGTCGATGAAGAGAAATCGATCACTGCAGATACGCCTGTATGATACTAAGCGCGAGAAATGTAATATTACTCAACAAAACATTTATAAATCTGAAAAAAAAAAACAAACTGAATGCTGTTAATTTCTTTTAAAAATTAAATGTCATTGGAATCATTGAACGTGTATTTTGTATTTTACTTCAGAGTTGAGTTGAAATGATTTGATTTAAATCTGCTTGTTTTTAAAATCATGAACTGTAGAGTAAAGTTGGGCAAGAGTTTCTTTTTGAGATTTCTAGTTCAATTCAAATAAAACTTATAAATGCCATGCTGGTTTGAATACTATTCAAATAAGAGACTTTCACTACAAATATCATAAGATAAGAACCGATTAAAATTAGGAAAAGTTATGGCTATTTGTTGTTTTTTTTTTGACGTAAAAATTGTAACTTTCATTAAAGTCTCTTTAATAAAGATAATAATAATAATAATAATGTAACTTTCATTGCATGGAACCAAATGAAGATAAAATCTTATTCGATATTTTATGTAAGGGCGTCTCTAGGCCTATCATAAGGATGCTTGAAGTTGTATTAATTTTTACATGAATGTTTGGAATCAATTTTTGATTAATAGTGGGGCAAAAGTTTGAATCAGTAGGGCAAAAGCTCGAACCATGTATAAAAATTAACAAATTGCCCCAAATCCATACGAAATCTTGCCCACCGCACGCTATGTCTAACTTTAGATCAAATGTACCTCGGATTTTTTCCCGCTGGATATCAGTACGTGATCTAGAATTTCATAATCGAAAGTTTACAAAATATTCTATCGGTAAAAATTTTCCCATACATTTTGTATGGGCTGAAATGTGTAGGAAAGCCGTGATTTTCATAGTCTAAAATATTTTAAAACCTTCCGATTATGAAAATATAAGCCAATCACTGAACTCTAGCGGAAAAAATCCGAGGTGCATTCAATTTGCATAATCTGTTTGTTTAGACATAGCGTGCACAGGTGGTGAAACTATTATAGGGGAAAGTGGGGCAGTTTGGCCACCTTAAGGAAAAGTCAATAAAAGTACTAAAAATATTACGAGTTTTTCGAATGTTTGCATGATTTCCAACACTTTTTAGATGAATACACTAGATCCGCATGATTTCATTTGTCTTATAAAGTTTACGGATGAATGATTGATTTTTAAAAATTTGTAATTTTTCGAGTCGATTTTTACTGATGGGGTGATATGAGCACCCTATTTTTGATTGCAAAATAATCTCATATAATCTAAAAAATCAGTTATTTTGATACTACACTTGAAAGTTATTAGTATTTTCAAATACTCTGTGCAAGAAGATATATTTTTTTAAGAACATTCCAACAGTCAAACATCATCATTCTGAAATGATGAAATTTAAAAGAGCCATTCGGGGCAATATGAGCAGTTTTTTCGAACATCATTTATTTCTTTTTCTTTGAGTTTCGAACACTGACTTATAACATGACTATTGTTTCATTTCCTCATCAGCTTTGGGGTTGCATGTTATTTAAGATGAAATTTCAAGAATTTATGCAGTTTTCAAGAGGTGCTCATTCTACCCCATTGGCCAAACCGCCCCGACTACCCCTAACTAAAAATGGATAAATATTTTGAAGCAAAATTAGTAAAAATATAGCCAATATGTTGTAGGTTCACTGTGTAGTATTCATTTCTTTTCAACTGCTATTGTTTTTATGGAAATTTTGATTATACCACTAAGGTCGAACTTTTGTCCCACCTTACTCTAAAGTGCCCTAATTCAGCGCATCGTTTAATTCTACGCATTTGGTCCAAAAATTGTGAAAATTTACGAAAGTACAGTAGTTTCTCCATTTTATCACTGCTCGTTTTAATATCGCTTCATTATATCACTTTCGATTTTATAACGGTTTTTTGTTCGATTTTATCACGCCACAATAATTGTACGAAGTGCATACATTTTACATTAAAAAACCTAAACAATTATCAAATATTTGTTTGACCAATCTCATACGAGCTTTTCATTTAACTCTCTAACATCCAAATTTTTATTTTGATCTAAATATCATTTTTCGTTATCTTAAACCGATCTAAACACGTTTTGAACAATGATTTATTTTTATTCACAAAACCATGCATTTTTATTTTTGGTAGTTCCAATTTTTATTTTTGAACATCCCTACCCTTTTTAATTTTTTCATGAAGCCTCTTCTGGGTGCCGATTTTTGACAATAATAATAATTTGAATTTTTGCGGCACTTTTGAAAATCCAAAATTTCTTAGTTTTTTCTAGAACATATTTTATTTTCCGTGTAACTAACGAAAAAATAGATTTGAAATTATTTTCATTCCCCCAGGCTTTTGTTCTATAATAAGATGATTGTAGAAAAATGTAAAATGTACACATTTTTGTGTTACACGTTAAATTAGACCCAGGCATTTGTAGGTTATGAAATAATACAATTTCCAAACATTTTTCAAAAATACAAAAAATTTGAAAAAGTCGTGTAAAACTATCCTAATATTCGTGTTATGGCCCAAGGATCAGGGAGTGAAATTATCGGTCACGGCGATAATAATAAGCCTATCGCTCAAGCCGATTTTCCGGCGAAAAGATACGTGCGATAATATCCTACCCGTCCAGTACTGCGAGAGTGTGCTCTCACGAGATCTGCAGCAGCGAATTTATATTATCACCAGCATCGAAAAGTTGGCTTCCTTCTTTTCTTCTCTTGTTTCGTCGTTTTGAATGTCCTTCGCTTCCGCATGTAGCTTTTATATACCAAATTTCTCTCCCCCTTCGTTCAGCTGGCGTAGCCGAGTGGTTATGGTGCACGCGCATTTTGAAAACGTTTTTGCTCATGGGCATAGGTTCGAACCCCGTCGGCAGCAAATATTTTTGTTATTTCCCGTCTGATAATTATCGCGATAAGTTTAGAGCCGATAAAGTTAGATCAGTGCATATGATCGGATCGATCTTGGCTTTTCGTCAGCACAATGATCAACAATTATACTGCCCATAACTGCATATTTGTAACATTCGACAAAAGTAGGCATTGAGTAAATCGAATACTAAGTGTGTGTTTTATGGCAGTATGGGAGGAAACTGAAACTTCTAAAAATTACCAGGAACTCAAAAATGCTTATTTGAGGCTGATATTTCATACAACCCATATCGCATACTAGGTGAATTGTCAGAAAATAATTCTGAGAGAAATTTCATTGCTAACACATTACGAGGCTCATTTATAATCTCAATGTGACTGTTATGCGGTTATAATTACCAATGTGACAAAACAACTTGGTATTTTTTTCGAATTTTCTAGAACAATCTCACAGATTTCAGTAAGTTAATCGAAAGTATTTATCATATGATGACTTTCCATGGTATTAACTCCATTTTGTCAAAAATGTCGAATGTGACTGTTTTGCAGTTATGGGCAGTATAGCACTTCACGAAAACTGTTTCTCGCTGATAAAGGCGGCAACTAATTGTCGGGTTGCTTGAAAAATGCCTATTTTCGTCTCATTTCCGCGATAATTTCATTCACTGCCAAGGATTAAGTCAAAAATAAAATCATTTTGATTTCTGAGCTAAGATAAAAACACAAAATTCCAAAGGATACCCCGTCTGAAGGCGGTGTTAGGTATTAGAGGGTGAATTCGTTCCATTTCTGCAACATAAATCTCAAATTTTGATGAAAATTATATGTCAGAAAAATACATATTTATTTTATTACGTTTCGGTATATTACCCCAAATTTTTTTGGATCCGTGATATGGTCGGCGTTAAGTTATAGTGGACCAAGTACAAAACTTGTGATTATTGGATTATTCTGTCATTAGATGCAAAATTACCTTTCCTCCATTTCACTTTGATCAGATTTGATGAATGTTGTAAACTTTGAGAATATGTTACAAATTTGCTTTGGATGACCAATAAAAATCGATAAAAGTATGTAGTCCGAGTGGACCAAGTGCTCTTTACCATAACAGCGAAAATGATCAGCGTGCTGAGAATTTGAAGAAAATGGAAGGTATTTCAGTGATTTGTCAGATTTTTCAGCACGGAATGATTCGATACATCTGAATATGATTTCTTATTATTTACCATATTTGGATAGATGGACAGAAATCGCAACAATTTCTGTGCAGACAGAGTGGACCAAACGCCAAAAAGCAAGAAACTGTATGATTATTGAACTTTTTAGGTCAATTCCAGAGTCCGATAGAAGTTTTTGGTAGTTATATGGCGCCTGTTTGGAATATCCTAGAACTCACTTCTTGGACAAGTATATTTTTGCCGTTACTTAAGATTTTTACTCAAGATTTACACTCTGATTGAACGCATATTGGAATATTCCTGGTCTTCAATGTCCTGTCTCTGTTCTCAAGCTATCGTAATGGCACTGATTTCGGAATTGAATATATGGATTCTTGAAGTATTTACGGAATTGAATATATGGATTCCTGAAGTATTTACGAAACTAATGTCGAAGGATGTTGGTAATCTGCTTATCTTAGAGATATGAACCCAGTTTGACCATGCAAATATTAAATGATTGTTATTTTCCTAGAAATGATACAACCAGAGTGAGCCAAATCACTGAACGGTGTACTTTGGTTCAGTCAGAGTGGACCGAGTGCACTTAGTCCATTAAAAAAACGTTCTGCTAGAGGTTTGGATTATGTTTTTCCATGATTGATCCAAGACTGTAAGCCCATTTATCTCGAAATATGAAAAATGTCACTTGGTCCACTCTGACTTAACGCCGACCATATTATCGAAAAATTACTGTATTAAAATGTATCGATACCGTTATCTGTACATGATGGTAATACATCACAATTGCACTTAAAATTATCATTAAAAATTAATTCCAATTTATTAGAAATATTGAAAAATGCGCGGAATTAGGAAACTTTACGTATTTTGTTCAAACAATATAGTTAATTTTATATATATATATATATATATATATATATATATATATATATATATATATATATATATATATATATATATATATATATAAGCAAACTGCAAAAACGTCAAAGCTGAATTTTCTTCCAGTGATAGAACAGTTCATATCTTCTTACGACGTCCAATGAACAAATCATTGAACAAAGTATCCTGTATGATATGATTCATTTATCAATCGTTTTTATATTTTGAAATTCGTAAACAGTTTTTGATCACAAATAAGAACGATTTGAATTATGCACATTGTAATTGCTTGTATAACAAGCTTCTTGATTTTAATTGAAATTCCTCGACTAGCAGTGCCGAATACCGAATATTAGAGTAAGGTGGGACAAAAGTTCGACCTTAGTGGAATAATTATTAATTCCAGAAAATCAACAATAGTTTTTTTTTTTTTATTGATGTACAAGGGGGTCAGGGGCCAAGTCTCCAGCATAAGTTTGAAAACTCACACCGTCCATAATACACCGAAGGGGTTTTGGAGTTTGGGAAGTAGGCAACGCAACATCTTTGACCAGAAGGTTCTTTAAGTTTTGCTTCTACTCTTGACTTCCAATACACGTATGAATGATGCAAGGCCAAAAGAACACGAATCAGTCATACATATAGCGGTAGTGAAGTGTTTTGCCTAAGGATATGGGAAAGGAGGGATTTTGGGTGGTGTTTTGTAAATAGCTCTGTGGAACAAGTTTGTTATTAGTTAAAAATTTAGTTAATCTGATTCACCTTGCAATCAGTAATAAGAATATTTACAAAAACATGATACTTAACTTTTCTTGGTCAATACGCTGCCATGTCTTTCCTCTCCAATGGATTTTTCCTCGTTGTAATGGCGGGTTAGATATGAAAACAAGGATAAAGAGAGAAGAAATGTTAGTGATTGTTACATGCTTTATTGCTGTATTGGCCTACAAAGAAATCATAGAAAATTCGCTCTTTGGATTCCCATGATAACAATCCCCATGCAGCTTACGAGAAACTCCATGGCAATGATCACTGTACGCCATGTGCGGCATTCAGGACATCTCAACAATACTGAGGACGAACAACAAAAAATGAATCTTAAAGAGCGAAAACCTCAATGTTTCAATGTAGGATAATTCAGCTTTAATGCATGTGAGAAGTTCTTGGTGATATTCTCACAACGGCCATTCAGAATGGTTCGACGGATGTAGATAAAAGATCATTATGATAAAATTAACGCGACGACATGTTAGTGAACTCAGAACGATTATTGTATTTGCAACTGTTAATTTCGATAGTTAAACTTAGGGTCGGTTATTGTATATAACTTTTAAGATAAGCAGGAGTAAAGCACGAACGCGAAGTAATGACCTTCCATCCCATCTTCAAGTGCTCCCCACAAGCACAACACTTCATTCTGGCACTTTAGAACGTCCATGTTGTAACTTGTTCACACAAGAAATCTGCCTCGACCGAGTTGGCAGAACGCGCCCATACCCCTTTCTGAACCAAAGGACAGGGAATTCCAGAAAATCTACAATAGTTGAAAAGAAATAAATACCGCAAAGTGACACTTCAAAATTTGCTTAACAAACTTTTTGTCTAAATTTTTACACATTTAAGATAATAATAGTTTTAAAATTGATTGTCTTAAACGAACTTTCTCAATCAATTATGCCAAAACGAACACACCTCAAGGCATCATTCTGAAAGGCATAGAAACACCCTTACTTCAAAAATCGAATAAGATATAATTTTTATTTTGTTCCATGCAATGAAAGTTAAACCGAAAATCAAAATGTTTACGTCTAAAATCAACAATTTGCCATAACATTCCAAAATCTCAATTGATTTCTATAATATTTGGAGTGAAAGTCCTTTTCTTGAATAGCATTCGTAACAGCATGATTTTTATAACATTAATAATTCATTAACCCTCTAATACCCAAATTTTTATTTTCGATCCAAATATCATTTTGAGTTATCTAAAATCATTCTAAACACGTTTTGGGCAATGATTTATTTTTATTCGCAAATCTATGAATTTTAGTTTTTGATTTTTATTATTTTTATTTTTGAACATCCCTATCCTTTTTCATTTTTTCTTGAAGCCTCCTCTAGTTACTGATTTTTGACAATAACAAAAATTAAAATTTTTACGGTACTTTTAAAAACATTAAATTTTAAACATTTTTTTGGAGATATTTTTATTTTCCGTGTAATTAACGGAAAAATAGGTTTGAAATTATTTCAATACTACCAAGCTCTTCTTCAGTGATAGGTTGATAGTTTGTTTGTTTGTTTGTTTATTAGAGACCTTTTAACCGCTTGGTCATTCAGGTCTTGGGTATAAGATTACAGAGTTTATTTACTTAATGGATAGTATAGTATAGTAATCTGGTCCGTCCTTCATACAGGGCTGATTGCGGCCCTGGCTGCCTTGGTCGCCTGCTTCTGCAGCTGGTTTTTGATTAGCCTGGATTGACTGTTTCATCGGTTTCCTCTGAGTCTGAATGAATATACTCTATTTGATCACACGGTGTCATTTCGGTGATTCCTTTCTTCTTCCTGGGGGGTGATTGTATGGTGTTTTCTTGGCTCCTCGTATATTTAGGGGCTCGCTTATAACCGTAAAGTTTCAGCATTTGCTCCAGTTTGATGCAGTTCTCCTTAAGTTTTTCAACTTCTTTTTCGGCCTGCTTTCTTCGGTGTTTTTCTTCTTTGTACGAAATTGCGAGGTGTTCGCATCTTTTCTGTAGTGCTAGCATATTTTCCTCCATTTGTTCCATTTTCTTAACTTTTTCTTGAATGGAGTTATTCAGCTCCTCTTTATATTGGTTCAGTTTTGCGTCAAATTGTAGTTCCAGTTCATTTTTCAGGGTCTCAGCGTATGTCTTTTTTTCTTCGTTTAACTCATCGATTTTTGCACTTTGAGCACTGTTTTCTTCTGTAAGCCTTTTCACTTCTTCGTCGATCGAAGCTATGACGGTGTTTGAGTACTTGGTTTTGAGTCCTTCTTCAACAATATTCCTGGCTTCCCAAAAGGTAATGTTCCTGTCGATTTTTAGCTTTGTGATTTGTTTTTCCTTAGCAAGCACTGGACACTCCTTGGCGAAAGCGCCATGCTCATTTTTACAGTTCACACATTTGGCTTCGTTGTTGCATTCATCGTGGAATGCTTCACCACACTTGCTACATTTTTTTTCACTATTGCAGTCCTTGCTAGTGTGTCCGAACTTGAGGCACTTGAAGCACCTTAGCGGGTTCGGGTACCATGGCCGGGTCTCCAGTAACAGATATCCTAGTTTTATTTCCTTGGGAGGACAGATTCCCTTCACGGTCAATATGAATATGCCGGTGGGGGTTTTGTTGTCCTCCGGGCCCTTCATAATTTGTTTTACTTCCGTTATTCCTTGTTCTTTTACGATTGTTAAAATAGCGGCGTCTGTATCATTTTTCACATCACGGCAAAAGACGACGACTTTGCACGAGTTCAGTGATTTGTGCTCGTATACCTTGACCGTTATTCCATCAGCTAGTTTGCTTATTTTAGCCAAGTTTTTGGCTTGGCTCTCGTTCCGCACTGTTACGAAGATTTTTCCATCCTTGGTCTTCTTTGCAGCAATGACTGTTCCACAATAACTTTGGATGGTCTTCTCCACTAGCACTGGAGACACGCCATGAAGATTTTTGCCTTCCTCTTGTCTTTCAATCACCATAATTTTTTCTCTGGAACCTCCGCCAGAGGTTTCCCCCAAACGGGGGAAACTAAGGTTGTTCATCTGGCTCGGTTATCGCCAGCTGATTTTAATTTAATTTGCACTCGCATATGCTATTCACTAAGGTTGTTCACTTTGTCCGTTTGCCTAGTAATCGTTTTCGCCGGTAGGCCGGGAGCGTAATATGACACCTTTTTAATTAATAACCGCGAGCACCGATTGCGCCGATGCGACTTAACACGACCGGGGTTGCACTCGAACTGGATAGGTTGATAGTAGAAAAATAAAAAAGGTACGATTTTTTATATTACACGTTAAATGAACCCCAGACATTTGTAGGTTATATAAGAATACAACTTTTCAAACAATTTTCAAAAATACAAAAAAAAGTTTCAAAAGTCATAAAAGACTTTTCTTAAATGCGTGTTATGAGTCAAGGTTTAAGTCAAAAATAAAATCATTTTGATTTCCGAGCTACGAAAAAATACACAAAATTCCAAAGTGTACCCCGTCTAAAGGCGGGGTTGGGTATTAGAAATATTCCGTTTTACGGTAGTACAGCACAAATCTATTGATCACTAATATACTTACGAATAGTAGACTTAAGAACCAAGTGATAGTTGTTATTACTCCAAAGTTTCTTTCCGTGTGTGTATCATCTGAGAAAATTACTCTAAACCTATCCCAGAGCGATTTTCTGCACGGGGAAAAATCTGTGGTTAAATTACTGCTGAATACACCTATTCTTAACACTACAATGGATTTTCAGAA
The DNA here is from genome assembly GCF_002204515.2 of Aedes aegypti. Lineage (NCBI taxonomy): Eukaryota > Metazoa > Arthropoda > Insecta > Diptera > Culicidae > Aedes > Aedes aegypti. Next base: position 247,529,346 of record NC_035109.1, read on the forward strand.
CAAATTAATATGTTTATAGTACATCCCACCAAATTACTGATGCATTGGACAGAAATCATTTTCATAAATCTGATTTCGACCACAGACATGGTAAAATCAAGTGCATTCCTGGTCTACTGAAAATAGCCGATGCGGGCGCTTAAGTAAACTCCTCAAAATGGGGATTTTTGACGTACATTTTTTTGCGTGTGAGTACGATATTTTTGAAAACGGAATCGGATTCAACATAGCTGAATTAATTATAAATCAATATTTTGGTGCTTGAGACAAAATGATTCCGCAGTTTAAACCATCATTATAAAAAAAAATGGGTTGGGTAATGTCTGTTACATTACCGCGGGGTTGACGTAGGACTGCTATGGACACAACTTCGATCAATTCTGGGTCAGACTCTAACAACAGCAGTGCAGTAGCTTTTTGCAGTTTCGGATTTCAAAGTAAAATATTTTAAAAAATCATTGGAGATTGTGTACAAGACACGACCGCATGACGTTAACTTCGCCATGTGATTTGCAGTATTTGAATTTAAGTCAATAGTCATAATTGCAATCTTCCTTTAGTTATAAATCTGAAAGTAGTGGTTTGTGAATTTAAGAACAGTGAGGAGCTCTCCGTTCGGAGAAGTGCCCCAGTCATCGATATCGTCATCGCCACCGTAAATTTAAATTTGACGTATTGTCAATTATTCTTCTTCTTCTTCTTCATCGCATAACGTCCTCACTGGGGAAGAGCCTGCTTCTCAGCTTAGTGTTCAATGAGCACTTCCACAGTGATTAACTGAGAGCTTTCTTTACCAAAGTTGCCATTTTCGCATTCGTACATCGTGTGGCAGGTACGATGAGACTTTATGTCCAGGAAAGTCAAGGAAATTCCAATTACGAAAAGTTCCTGGAACGACCGGGAATCGAGCTCAGACACCTTCAGCATGGTCTTGCTTTGTAGCCGCGGACTCTAACCACTCGACTAAGGAAGGTCCGTATTGGCAATTGTCAATTACACTGCGGAACACTTTTTTGTCTCAAGCACCAGAATACCGATCAGTGTCGTAAAAATTCAGCCGAATGATACCCGATCAGTGCGAAAACGAACAGAAACAAACTCCGCTAGCAAGAAGCCAATCTAACTTCGAGTGCGAATGCGACGAGAAAGAGAGTGGGTGCAACACACGCACATATTCAGTTCCACCCACTGTTGGTGTTATTTCAAAATTCAATTTCACCTAGAGGCACTGAAATTGAAAATTGACTATTAAAAATTACAAATGTATTTTATATTACTGGTGTAAGAAAACGGCAATGTGACGCCTCCAGTTGATGAATCATGATTGTTTTCTAATAATAAAAAAATACAACTTTTGTAATTTGCGGATGTTTTTGTGGGGTATTCTGACGGAATTGAATTTTTTCGCTAGCGAAATTGAATTTGCTGCCACCGAATGTCAGTAGGTGGATGAGAATCAGTGTAGAAAAAGTAATTGAAAAACTGAATGCACGTTTAACCAGATTCGTGCATGTAGGGGAACACGGGGCAGTATGGACACCCTAAGGAATTTTCCTATTTTGACTGTAAAGACACGAATATTATACAGTTTTCAATGTGCAGTATGCTTTTGGCTAAAATATTAACGTCCCATAAAAAAATATAAAATTTCCATAAAAAATGCAAAATTTTCCCCCATGGGGCAGTATGGACACCTTAACGTTTATAGGAAAATTGTCCCACGATCATTCCAAAACCTCGAAAAATGAAGTACACATTCAGAAAACCATAGCGATAGATCACTGTGCCACTGAAAACATGATTAAAACCAATTTAGGACATTTTTCGTAGTGATGCCTTAAATATTGCCTCCAGATTAGTTTTAATACAGAACTGACGATTTTCAACCGATTTGTGGTTCCGAATCATAATCATTGCATTGCATGCTTAATTGTTTTTGGATAGTTTTGTGTATGAAGTTACGTTTCTTTTTCTTTAAAGTGTCAGCTCTACTTTGTCACTCGGTGTCCATATTGCCCCAACAGCACAGGAAATTTTCATATAAGTTTTTCAGTGTCTCAAAGTAGCAGAAAAAAAATCTACTATATTTTTGAATTTAACATAAATAATTGAAGATTCAGTCAAGAGCTACATTTTCGGTCAACTTGCAGTCATTTGCCTCTGAAACCTTATTTGGTGAGGTGTGAATGTTATAATTTTTAAACCCAATAAAATCATGCTCCATTTTTTTGGTTTAAAATCAATGTATAAAACATTTTTTCTTAAATTTTAGTGGACAACTTACTCTTTCGACAGGCAACTGAAATATTGTTTGCATCTAAAGTGTAAAATTATTCGCATATGCGAAGATACAGGGGGTGTTCATTCTGCCCCGGGTGTCCATACTGCCCCCGGTACCCCTATTGTCAAAAAAAACATTCACACAAAGAAGAATTCAACGATGACGGATCCTACTGAGGATCGGCGTTGTTGACTGTATATTGAAATATGCAGACACTGATACCGATATTTACTTAATTTAGGGTTGCTGAATCCATTGCCGTTTTCAAAAATATCACTGCCCGTCTAGTTTCTGAGATATTGACTGAAAATGTAAAATTCGGCTATTACAGCCAACTTGCATGCAAATTAGTCACCTTGTATGGCAATTAATTTGCTTTATTTGCTACAGAATTCAAACTACATGTGTATAACAATACTTATCAACAAAGTGCATAACACTTCCGATGATCAAAAGTTGTGTTTTGATGGTTTAGAAAGTATTGAATTTTGCCATAAATGAGAAACAAAGAATTTTGTATGGAGACTGCAAGTATGTAAGAAAACTGAGACTGCACAATCCATTTGAAGTTTGCATGAGAATTACTATGGGAAAAGTAACCAAAAGGCCAATGCCCGACTTTCGAAGCGTTCGGCAATTCGATTCAGCACGGTAGCTGCTCTGCAGGCATCACTGAATATATGCAATAAAACATAGTAGCCATGATTTGTTTGTGCTATCTTTCGCGCCAGATGCAGCAATGTTGCCTGTTTCGAAGATAAATGAGCACCGTTGTAAAATTTAGGATAAGATATAAATCAATAACTAATTACTGAAACGTCCGATTTAAAAACAGTCTTCGGCGATGTTGCAGCTGAAGAATATATCCATCAATATTACCGTTGCTTTAACCCTCAAGAGCACGTACGCAAACACTAAGACCGATTGAACGAATAGCTTCCTTTTCCTATAGTAATTTCCATACAAACTTCAAGGGGCTTGAGCAGTCTCAGTTTTCATCCAAATGAACTCAAATATTAAGAAGACACTCAGCATTTGATCTAGAATCGAATGAGCGATGTGGAGCAAAACCGATATTTTGAACTATACATAGGACCTGGATATACATATTGTTCATTTATTCCTAGTTTGCAATGTTACATTTGTTCCATTTTCATCACTATTCCCTTCACAGAAAGTCTAGAAAGTCGTATCGACCATTACTCGAAAAAGCGCCGGATCCAGGTTAGCTCCAAAGACGCGACAGATGATGCACCGAAGAACTAGACAGAGCCGTAGACGGTTTAACCTACTCACGTATGCAAACTGACCAAGTGAGTGACGGAGATAAACTGAAAACTGAAATCACACTCAAATCCACGAGGTGAAGTCATCAATATTCAAAGCAGGTATGTTCAGAGTACATCGTTAAAATGTAAAATGCGTGCTAATGAAACTTTGGCGATGAAAACGAATGAGTGAAATCTGTACTTTATTATCATTGCATTGTTGTTACCTCAATAAAGTTTTGTACAAACATGCTGCATAGAAATCTAGGGTCAATCGTGACTTAGTCTAAGTTATTGATGATTTTCTTCGAAAAATCCTACTGTTTATAACATTCTTGATTTAACTTAAAATTATTATCAAACTTAGCATATCTAATAATTAATAAGTAGAATTACAAAGCTATCAATTTTTGCGTTGACGCAACATCAAAGATTGAGAAAAGTGACTAGAATTAAGTGCCGAGAGAACCAGATAAAGTTTCTGGCATTCTTTTTTGGCATAGCTCGAAAATGTTCGTGTCATAGGGAATGTTACGTATCCGCTTTTTGCGTGCTGGAAGTTCTGTTGGAAGACACAGCTGGTGGTCACATTTGGAAAGACTGATGTGTAGTGTAAAGAGTATGGCCTTGCTGATCTCAATTTGGCAAATTGTCCACTGATTTGGCGCGTTGGTACCTGGAAGAGGAGCATCAGTTTAGTAATGTATGAATCGAATAGTTCGTCAAGATTTCTTACTTTCGTCTTGCAAGCTTCAGTACAACTGGGCCTTCCTTGATGTTTTTGAACAACCCAATTGTTTCAGCATGACTCATTCCGTGCACAGTTACGTCGTTAATTGAGATTATTTCGTCACCTGAAAAAATGGGTTTGTTATTTATGATTTCTTGAATGGAGTACTCATCAAAATGTCGCTCCAGGTATGTTTTTCGTTTTGAAGTCTAAGAGCTGCATAGGTTCGATAGGGGCAGATGAGTCACCTGAGGAAACGCTCTTGAAAACTAAAATCTTATAAGATTTTCGCAGTAGCATTTTATTTATTTTTTTTTATAAAGTATAAAATTCGATTTTCGTTTTCAAGGTGGTGACTATGAGGTGCTACATTATATACGAGTGCCCAGAAGAGCTTATTGGCATTGAAAATTGTCAACAAACATTCTTACCAGCCATGAGGGTCCCATCTAGAGCAGCTTGTCCGCTGGGGAATACTGTCTTCACGTATATTCCCATGCTTCCTTTTGGAGAGTCTCGGCCTCCAACGATGCTAAAACCAAGTGACTTCATTCCGGCGCCTTTGTAGAATGTGACTGTCACATATATGCATTTATGGATTCCTAAACGTTCAAACCATCAAATCAATTAGAGCAAACATTAATAAAAAAGTTTAGGTTTCTTTCCTCATAATTTGAATAATGCCAACTTAATCACTTGTAAAAATATCAAGGTGAAAATGAATCAAAGCCACACCGCAATCTTCAAGAACACTTAAGTTAAAAAATCGATTGGACACTCATTTTTTGTGTTGAATTGATAAAATTGTCAGTATGAACTACTATGTATTTGGATTTCCGGAGCCATGCTTTTGAAGACTTGAGATGTGGCTCTGAGTTATCTGATTTCAGTTTTACTTACCTTCGATGTACGACGAACCCTCTTCATTAATCAATATTCGAACGCCCGACTCGTACTTAGTACTGTCCATTGAACATTCCATCTCTTCTTTGCTGCTGATATTTTGTTCTGTCTTTGAACGCTGCAGAGGACTTGCTTCCACGGGACCATCTTCCGAAGCGATAATAATTTCACCAGAAGCAGAACTTAAACCACCACTCGGTTCGTTACAAGACTTCAGTCGGATTCTTTGTACTGTCTTAGGGATTTCTTCAGGCTTTTTTATTTTGATCGAGCGGTAATCTATGTTAGCTTGTCGATTACTGTTACTGATGCTACCGAAAGGAACATTCCTTCGAATGGTATCCGAAATGATTTCAACCATGGTGATTGGACGAGATACAGTCGTTTCTTCGTCATCATCGCATTCGACGTTACTAGCCAAATGTGCGATCGATGAGTGGTGGCTCAGATTACCTTGGGACATCGGGCGGTAGAGTGTGCGCAGTCCTGCTTCACTTGAGTGACTCCCATTTGTCGCGGTGGATGGAACTATAACGATATCTTCATCACTGTCTTTGATCACTCGTTTCGACCCAAGGATTTGTGAGTATCCGCCCTTTCCAAGAGCTTCGCTCCGTTGCTTACTTAACATTTGCCACTTTTCATCGTCACATATGGTGTTGGAGATCGAGATACGGTTGGCATAGACCGGAACATAATCCGCTGATGAGTAGATCGGTGTCATAGGAAAAGCAGATTTGGGTTGCTGCTGATGTTGTTTCATTTGCCCGTTCGAAATCGGTGTTGAGCAGTTTATTGTGGTCGTACACCCCACCGTTTCGATGGTAGACTGCTGTTTTGGGTTCACATTATAAGTCATATTGGTCGACAGTAACCCTCCGGTGCCACCGTTGACTTCCAGCTCACTGACCTGCTTGGTCGTAACGCTGGCGTCGATCTTGATCTTTCGGTGCAGGTCGGCATTGAACGTAGTTAGCTCGTCATGTGCAATGACAAGGTCTACAATGTTGTTGACAAAAGTCGATAGTATGCGTTGTACCGTACTGGGAGATTGCAGGCCACGTAAATGATGTCCGTTTACGTTGACAATCTCGTCGCCAATGCGTAGGCGGCCGTCTCTGAAAAAGAATGGATGTATTAATAATTTTAACTATATAATTTTCTTTTGAGTTCAGTGACTGTTCGGATTGGCGGCACCATTTATAATTTCAAGCAGTCTCAGACACGGCGAACACATTAATCCCTTTTATACGAAGTTTTATGAGGAAAATTTGTGCATGAAATGTTTTACATGGAATGTGCATAAAATATTTCACGCCGAATTCATTTTCAGCGGCGGCGGCGTGAATCGGCGTGGCTAAATTTGAATCTCTCTATTTCAGTCTATTATTCGTTCAGAAATATTAGTGATTTGTAAACCTTTTTTTCAATTCAGATCGAAAGCTTTTCAAAAAACAATACGTTTCCCATGTGTCAGAACAGAATGAAGTGTGCGGATTAGCTTAACCCTTTTTTCCCATAGCTTTGTTCGACAATTTAACTGTCAAAATAGTTGATTTGAACGCTACCTCATGCAAACCATCGGGGTTCATTTTTAATTTGAACATCTAGTCACCCTAGAATCGTGTTTCTGGTTACCTCTTTCACTGTTTTGTTTTGATTCTGCGTTCCGTTCCACAGCGTTCCATTTCACTACTTCCATTTCACGTTCCATGAGCTAAATGACGTTTGAACCATTTTTAATCTGAACGATGTGCAAATTAGCGGGGTACAAATTAAAAAGTGTTCAGATTAAATGTGGTTAAACCAACGGGGGTAGGGTCAGGCGGGGCAAGATGAGCACCCTAAGGATAAGCGCGATTTAAGCCTACTTAAACGTTATTATTTTGGTAAAATTGGTAACCATCCTTATCTTTTACATTATTACTTTGACCTCCAACCATTAAAAGTTTTAAAAAGTGATAAATAGTTTTCCAAATAACACTTTAAAAAATAGCTTTTTTATCATCGGCCAAAAAAACTGCGGGGCAAGATGGGTACCCCCATAAACAGATGCAATTTACTAAAGGAAACTATTATTATTCAATGCTTGCAATATCCCAAGATATTATATTTAATATCTGATAATATTTATCTTCAACTAGCTTAGTTTTTAAAACTTTTATCAGAAAATAAATAACTTTTCATAAATTGCTAAGATTTTACTTAAAAAACGATTAAATTTGTTGTTTGTTTGTATATTTTTTAGAAAAATTGTTTTGTGCAAAGAAGATACCGTAAGTCAAGCTCACAGCTAAATGTGGTTCTCTAATTTCACACTTTTACTTAATTTTGAACATGGTGCACAGCTTGCCCCAAGGGTGTAAATTTATTAATATAATCAAAACAATTGAAATATTTTTTAAATTTGATAAAAAGTTTTGCTCCTGATTATCTACAGAAGATTATTCTATAACTATACGGCCAAAAACGTATGAATTAATTTGCTTACGCAACAACAATATCACTTTTAAATGAACAAATCTTATATGAAAAGGTTAATTTTTGGACTTCTATGTATTTTGGACAATATTTACGTTGTGCTGTTGATTTTTTAGCTGAAATTTATGGCCATCATATCAATTTAATGATATTCATCAGAACCCCAAATAATGTATTGAAAAAAAAAAATCGGTAGGAACGACACATACTAGGGGTGCCCATCTTGCCCCGGGTGCTCATCTTGCCCCACATTCCCCTACCCGGTGTTTTATAAGTCTAGTTGATCAAAATGAATCGACAAGAGTCACTGTCGACTAGAGATGGGAAAAACGGCTCATTTCAATGAACCGATCTGATCCGAATCACTTATTTAAGGCTAAATAGCCCGTCATTCGTTTTGGCAGTCATGATGACTTTGCAGTAGACTGGCCCTTAAACAAAAAAGTTGTAAAGCTCAACGGGGAACCCCCTAGATATGAGATTTAGGATAAGAAAGACGCTCTCTCAAAATTTCAACTCAATTGGTTGCTCCACCAGCTGGCGCATTCGATTTGAAGTTTGTATGGGATATTCGTCTCAAATATATTGAAAATTGATCCTATGTCACTGTTTCGTTCCGTATACTAATTGTTCGCGTTCAAATAAGCCCAGAATGACAAATATACTAGTTGATACCCTAATGAACATAATTGCAGAAGGTTGTATCTGTATTTAATCTAATTTTCATTACTCTTTCAGTTATTGAAAGTTAGGCTTAGATCAGCACTCCCGTACAGTCACTTATATGCATGCGATATGTGCCTCAGCTCGCTCAGCTTCATAGGTGGCTATGATGCGCTTAGTGGCTACCTTCAAGCTATGTTAAAGAAATACAAGCAGTATTGCATGATATACTTCAGATGGTTTAAACACCAACTTTATTAATTTTCTATAATATTCTTCGCTATTACATGAAGTAGTGTTTTTGTTATTCTGGGTCCAATTGAACGCGATCATTTATTTTCCTGAACCAACAGTAGATGATGTGCTGTTGATCATATGTTTGAGCTTAAAATCCCATATTAACTTCAATTCAAATGCGCCAGCTCATATGCACTGTGTTTTATTTTCTCGATTTCATGCGCTTTTTGAATAGCGCCCAAACCGTTGATTTTAGCGATATAGTTTGTTCGGAGAAGTTTCTTGGTATATCAGGGTGTCGACTACCTGTAAAAACCTGGAAAGTCAGGGAATGTCAGGGAATTCCATTTTTAACCTGGAAAATCAGGGAAAGTCAGGGAATTCCAATAAAGGTCAGGGAAAAATATAAATACTACAACATCAAACAAGTTGATTTTCTGCAATTTAATACGATGTCAGCATCCAATACAATCAATTTAAAACGTTGGTAATCAATCTTTCAAAATAGCAGTACATCGATTAGAAAATGCTCTTATGCATAGTAGAGTGAACTGTACTTCACTACTTATTTTCTAAAATTAGAAGCATCAACAGTGCTTTTCGAAGTTGACGTAGATTGCTCCAAAAATATATAGTTCTCCTAAATCAACTCAGTTCCTAGTTCCGCTTATTTTACTCATAATCTTGAGGAAAAATGGAGCTCGTCAGAGGTGAACCGACTTTGAAGTTGAAAACCTCTTTAATAAAGATAATAAAAATAATAAAATGGAGCTCAATTCATCAAATCATGTCAATTTTTACGAGTTTGCTCAGGATATCTTAGTAAAACGGGAAAAAGAGAAAAAACAGTGAGGGTTCTCATTTTCAATAGCACAAATCTGCAGGACAGGAAATTTCCTGTTTTTTATCAGATTGTTTCTGGAAACAGTACATATTAAGATAATGCCACAAAGTGCTCTTATACTGATATTTTCACATTTTGCAATATATTTCAATTTCGATTGTTTATTTCAATTTTCCAGAAATTTTTGAAAATGTGGTAAATTAGAGTTCAAGGATTTTTATCAGAAGCTTACTTCCAAATACGAATAGTTTGTTTTTCTAAGCTAATACTCAGGAAGTATTCCCGAAATAATCCTAAAAGATTCACAATGAACAAATTAAGGAATGCGTATTCTAAGTCCATAAAAAGGAAATAATTTTCAGCTTTCCTCGGCTATTCAAATTTAAATAAGTACGACGTGCTGCTTTCATCCATGATGATGATAATCACATCAAATGTCAGAAAAACTAGATATAAAATTGGGATTAAAAGGGATCGGGCAACATGAAAACTTTCGTGAAATCTAATGAATACAATATTCTTGATAGCTGCAAACGTTTTCTTCCTTGATCACACTGACCTGTGTTCGTTACTTTGCACAAAAATTAGAAACTTCCACTAGAAAAGTTAAGGAGTTTATGGGAAAAATATTAGCATAGTTCCTGAAGAAGTATTAATGGAATACTCGAAAAATACGATTGAGAGTTAAAAAAGGAATTTCTGAGAACAACATTTTCAACAATTCAACAGAGATGCCTTGAAGCGATTCTCTTAGAAAGTTCTTTAGTAATGGCTGGAATTTTACCTGGGAAAAGAAATAATCAAAATTCAGAAAGTAATCACTTCCACTAAAACATAATGATTAATCTTGATAGCAGGCTTCCGAATCATCACTCACTCTCACGATAATGGATTTATCCCTCACAACAATTTTCAGCGGTGCCTTGCGTTGTTATCCGTCCACAATACAAAGTAAAAATAGATAATTGCACATTTCCACAGCTGTTAGAAGTTTTTATTCTCTTTCTCCTATCCATTGAGAACTTTTTCTGTATCCATCCTTACGAGCAGCAGTTGCTTTTATGCACCAAATAAACCACTACTTTCGTCAAGTTGATGTGGTAGCATGGTTAGCGTGCACGCATCGCGGTCGTTTTTAGCATTGTTCTAGGTTCGAATCCCGTCGCCGGCACTAGTTTTTGCTTATCCATATAGTGATAATTCTCGGGAGCAGTTGGTGAGCGAAAATATGATGAAGTGAAAAAGAAATTATCTCCAGAGTGGAACGATTTTCGATTATCCTCCATCGTAACTCTAGGGAAAATTAGTATGAGCGAAAAAAGATGTTCACGTGAGAAAGCAAAAAGCATTCTCCTTAGTTGCGAAAATCTTAGATTTCGCATAATTGATACGAAAATTCAGGACCCTGCTTGACAGTATTGCGTCGTATATACAAAAAATGGTATAATCAGAAAGTGGAAGATGTCAAAAATTGTCGTCTACGCCAGAAATTTTTGAAATTACATCTTAGGTAGTTCAGTATCCGAGTACAATATTTTTTTTACAATTGCAAATGTATATTTTGCGCTTGCAGGTTTCAATAGATGACTCTGAAATTTTTGAGCTTATACTCATCTTTTACAGCTTTATTCATACGAATTATCAAGTTTAAGAAGTAAATACTCAAGTGCTCAGTTTTATCATATCATCTTGAATGAACGCTCGAGAAAGTTATCTGACAGGTGTATTTAAGCAAAGTAAAAGATTTTGCTCAGTTTATTCATAGATCTAAAACATACCAAACCAAGTACCAAACCAACAAATCAGCATGGTCTGGAATTTTTCTGGAAAACGACTGGAAGGTCAGGGAATTTTATTTTCAAAATTGAGTCGACACCCTGTATATTAAAGCGCAACTTTTGACGAAAAAAGTTTTGTGATCAATCCACCTAGCAGTGAGATAGAAAAACTATTTTTTCAAAACATTTGAAGATTTTTACCATTTTTTGTGTTTTCTACAAAGTTGTTTGTCATGAAAAAACCCGTGTTTTTGCTGAACATATCATCACCATATCTTTTGAAATAACAAAGTGTTTGTTCTCATCAACTTCCCAAATATCTATTGTCAAAAATCTATAGATTCGCGCCGAACCCATCTGCTCTAGTACTGCATTTGAGTGCTAGGCGATGGTAGTAGTGTTATAAAATGAGTAGAATATAATTTAATTCACCAGTTGTGGTAGCTAGCTAAGTTTCGTTAGAATAAGCTTCAAGAAATAAAATTAGTCCAAATCGAGCTCTTAAAGAAGTAAGAAGTTCAAACAAGTTGTAATCTCCCAAGTTATCCTCCGAATAAAGTTAAGTGGAAAGTGTTAGCCGTTTCTATTCGAGCCGAAGAAAGACTCCTAGTGGCTGTTAGCAGCACTTCAGTGCGATTTTAAAGTGCTTTTGCCTGTAGTGCCGTTTCCCGCCGAGCATAGTGGCTACTTCACAGCAAGTGGCCGTTTCTCTCCACCGTTCCAATTCCAACGGAAATCGCGAACCTGCCCCAACACAAAGTTATTCATAAATTACTATTTTTTCAAGGGGTAGTTTACCCAACTAACAATTTTAGCGCTATAAGCCAAGATTATTTGATTTGTGCTGTATAACTGTTGAATTGAAGCAGTGAACGCAGCAAAAAATGAAAGCTGTCAAAAATAGAACGATTAGCGTTAATACAGCTGTAACGCAAACGTTTTGCAGCTACAAATCTTAGCTGAATAAATTTCGTCAGTTATCGCTTTTGCTGCTTTCACTAAGCTGTAACTCAACACCGTCAAAGATAGGAACCTAATGATGTGAAATAAAACTCGCCATCATCAATCCGGCTGCTTCTATACAATATGATTTGTTATGCTGCTCAATATATATTTAAGAAGCGCTTTGTCGTTAGTTATACAGCGAGCATACAGCAGTATTCTGTAAAACAACAACTTGTGGCGCATCTACTCAGCTTGTTGGATGTAAACATTGCGTTTGACGTTTCGCACCCTTTTACAGCCTGATGAAGTGGTGTAAGCGCGGCTATGGCATCTTTTACGATCATTATAAAATATTATGTGAACCGTTTTCGATGTAGAACAAAACGGTGTGTTTTCTTTGCCTTTCGATATAGACTGTGGTGGCAACAAGGACAGCGTCGAGACATGTGGATACAGAGATCGTGAGTTCGATTCCAAGCGGTGGCAGGGTAACGTTGGGAACATTAAATTCAGATACTTATGATATGAATTCCGGAAGCTGTAAAACAGCTTGTAAATAATATATTTGATCGATAATACAGCGAAGCTGTATAATAATTATTCAACAGTTGCGAAATGGTTGAGAAAGCGCCTTTCGAAGATGTTACATAGCTACTTGTCGTATAACTGTCGAGATAGAGCAATGATCGGTATGAATAAGAGCTGCCAACACAGCTTTAAAGTAGCTGAGTAGATTCGCCAGATTTGTTGGTAAAAGGATCGCATAGAAGCTTTCGTTCGTATGTACAGCGCCTTTACCCAGCATAAAGCCGTATAAAGAGGGCCTAGAGAATGTTTACATTTGCACTAAATGTTAGTTGGGTAGGCCTCTATAACTGGCTTCGGCGCAAAATGGCGCAGACAACTCTTACAAATCATGAAACTACCATATCTCCCCTTTTGGCAGTTGATAAAAACTTTTGTCTATAAGCGTCTTTGCATGGGTTTTTACTATCAAACAAATAAGCCTTATTGAAACGAACTCGACTGATAATTCTTTTTCCTTAAGAGATAGAGAGGTGCGATGTTCAGCAAAAACACGCGTTTTAAGATGTTTAACAACTTTGTAGAAGACATGAAAAATGTTCAAAATGTAAGTAAAAAGTTATGAACAAAAATGATTTTAAACGATTTTTTTATACAAATTTGTGTACTTTATGTTAAAAAATTCTTAACTCTTTTACAAGATTTTTAACATTTTTCATGTCTTCTACAAAGTTGTTAAACATCTTAAAACGCGTGTTTTTGCTGAACATCGCACCTCTCTATATCTAAAGGAAAAATAATTATCAGTCGAGTTCGTTTCAATAAGGCTTATTTGTTTGATGGTAAAAACCCATGCAAAGACGCTTATAGACAAAAGTTTTTATCGACTGCCGAAAGGGGAGATATGGTACTTTCATGATTTGTAAGAGTTGTCTGCGCCATTTTGCGCCGAAGCCAGTTATTGAGGCCTAAGCTACCCCTTGAAAAAAAGAGTAATTCATGAATTACTTTGTTATTTCAAAAGATAGGGTAATGATATGTCCAGCAAAAACACGGGTTTTTTCATGACAAACAACTTTGTAGAAAACACAAGAAATGTTAAAAATCTTGGAAAAAAGTTATGATAAAAAATATGATTTTTAGGGGCCATTCACATACAATGGCATATATCTCAAAAAGTATAAGAGATAGAAAAATCGTGTCTTCGACAAAGTTGTTTCAAACTGCCAATTCTACAACTTTTTCTATCTCACTGCTAGGTGGATTAATCACAAAACTTTTTTCGTCAAAAGTTGCGCTTTAATATACCGAAAAACTTCTCCTAACAAACTATATCGCTAAAATCAACGGTTTGGGCGCTATTCAAAAAGCGCAAATAAAACACACACACTTAACCTTAGTTAGATACTGGGGTCATAATGACCCAAAATCGAATTTCAACCTGCAAAATCTCTGTTGTTATCAAACGGATCTTTCTGAAATTCCCTGACTTTTAATATTTTGTGGAAACGAAGCGCAAGACCAAAAAAATTTTTTCTTAAGGTGATTCTAAGATGGCGCCACAAAAAAACAACTTAATAAGATACTGGGGTCATTATGACCCAGAAGTGTATACCCCTATAAATCAGCGAAATATCAACCGAATAATGAAATTTATGCCGCATTCGAAAGATATACTCCTCAAGATTCTGATCACTACCTGGAATACCGGTTCCGGATCCAGTGGCCACCGGGAATCGGCTACGAAGGGGACCATGTTGGCCACGTGGAATTTCAGTACACTCAGTCCAGAAATCTGCAGTCATCACCAAATTGTATAAGATGCAGGCCATATAGGAATGTACTGTCTTCAGCAAACTTGCTTCGGGGACCAAGAACTTCCACATGGGATACAATTTAGTTCAGAACTTGACCACCGCGTGGCGCTAGCGTCGATATGAACTTCCGGTAGGGGCTAATTATGCGATAACTCGAGATTGCGAGCACATAGAAAGATGCAGTCTTCGGCAAAGTTGCTCAGGAGGATAAGGACTTCTACATGAGATACAATTTAGTTCAGAATTCGACCACCGCGTGGCGCTAGCGTCGATACGAACTTCCGGTAGAGGCTAATTATGCGATAACTCGAGATTGCGAACACATAGAAGGATGCTGTCTTCGGCAAAGTTGCTCAGGAGGATAAGGACTTCCACATGAGATACAATTTAGTTCAGAATTCGACCACCGCGTGGCGCTAGCGTCGATACGAACTTCCGGTAGAGGCTAATTATGCGATAACTCGAGATTGCGAACACATAGAAGGATGCTGTCTTCGGCAAAGCTGCTCAGGAGGATATGAACTTCTACATGAAATACAATTTAGTTCAGAACTCGACCGCTGCGTGGCGCTAGCGTCGATATAAACTTCCGGTAGGGGCTAATTATGCGATAACTCGAGATTGCGAGCACATAGAAGGATGCTTTCTTCGGCAAAGTTGCTCAGAAGGATAAGCACTTCATCATGAAGTACAATTTGGTTTAGAACTCGACCACCGCGTGGCGCTAGCGTCGATACGAACTTCCGGTAGAGGCTAATTATGCGATAACTCGAGATTGCGAACACATAGAAGGATGCTGTCTTCGGCAAAGTTGCTCAGGAGGATAAGGACTTCCACATAAGATACAATTTAGTTCAGAAGTCGACCGCTGCGTGGCGCTAGCGTCGATATGAACTTCCGGTAGAGGCTAATTATGCGATAAATCGAGATTGCGAGCACATAGAAAGATGCAGTCTTCGGCATAGTTGTTCAGGAAGATAAGGACTTTCACATAAGATACAATTTAGTTCAGAACTCGACCACCGCGTGGCGCTAGCGTCGATACGAACTTCCGGTAGAGGCTAATTATGCGATAACTCGAGATTGCGAGCACATAGAAGGATGCTGTCTTCGGCAAAGTTGCTCAGGAGGATAAGGACTTCCACATGAGATACAATTTAGTTCAGAACTCGACCACCGCGTGGCGCTAGCGTCGATACGAACTTCCGGTAGAGGCTAATTATGCGATAACTCGAGATTGCGAACACATAGAAGGATGCTGTCTTCGGCAAAGCTGCTCAGGAGGATTAGAACTTCTACATGAAATACAATTTAGTTCAGAACTCGACCGCTGCGTGGCGCTAGCGTCGATATAAACTTCCGGTAGGGGCTAATTTTTCGATAACTCGAGATTGCGAGCACATAGAAGGATGCTTTCTTCGGCAAAGTTGCTCAGAAGGATAAGCACTTCATCATGAAGTACAATTTGGTTTAGAACTCGACCACCGCGTGGCGCTAGCGTCGATACGAACTTCCGGTAGGGGCTAATTATGCGATAACTCGAGATTGCGAGCACATAGCAGGATGTTGTCTTTGGCAAAGTTGCTCAGGAGGATAAGGACTTCCACATAAGATACAATTTAGTTCAGAACTCGACCGCTGCGTGGCGCTAGCGTCGATACGAACTTCCGGTAGGGCTAATTATGCGATAACTCGAGATTGCGAGCACATAGAAGGAAGCTGTTTTCGGCAAAGTTGCTCAGGGGGATAACGACTTCCACATGAGATACAATTTAGGTCAGAACTCGACCACCGCACATTGGGAAAATCCGAACCCAAAGGTGGAAAAAATTGATAACTTTCACAATAGAAAGATAAAAAATAAGTTTTATAGCTCATTCGAAAGGAAATTTTCTCAGGAATCGATTAGTGATGGTTTCATGAATGTGGGGCCACTCTGGGATAAGCTATGGTGCCCGTTTTGCCCCAATTCCTTGAAAATTTTAGATTTTCATGTTGTTTTGAGTAAAACTGTTTTATTGTGGAGATTATTTCTCATGGAATTCATCATTTCTAGTCCATTCAACAATGTTTCACAGAGAACGTTATAAAAAGATGGAAATTTAGGGGATTTTGGGGCCAAATATACAATGAAATATTTTTGAAGAGGAATTTTTGTTTTAAATTTTTTCAAAGTGTTTTTATATTGAAATAAATTTTAAAATAGTCTAATATTAATGAATATAGCTTGCAGAAATATGTTGTATTAAAATTTGTAGAATATGTATGATAATTATGTATGCTCTATGCAACATATTGTGAAAAATTTACCTTCTTATATCACAAATTCCATATATTTCCAAACGATGTGCGATAGTTGGGGTAAACGATATTGATCTAAATGATCGATTGCCGTTAGCCTCATTGATAGGAGATGGTGGGAGCATATAGTTTTTTGGCTATGTTTGCCCCAATTCCCCTTAAAACGATTTCTTTCATAATTAATTGAACAGATATCTCTGAATTAAATTTATGATGTACTAAATTGTTTATTCAGTAGTTGATACAATATGTAAATCATAAAACATAGGAGATTATGGGGATCTTTTACACATAAATGAAAAAAAAAAACAAATAAAAACTCTCAAAAATGAATCCATTGAGTAACCATCTGCAATTTTTTTTCTGATTGAAACAAATCACTCAGAATTAAATTAGTTACACAATCATACCTGAAGAAATTTCATTAGAATAAAATTACATTTTGAGAATAAAATTGCGTGGGCACTTCCCAAGTAGCTCTGCCTACACCCTACTACTGAAAAAGTGATCATAAACCAGGGCTGCCCAACGTACGGCCCGCGGGCTGCATCCGGCCCGCGACCTCATTTTGTGCGGCCCGCGGAAGGTTCGAAGATTCCTCTCATATTTGGCCCGTTGACTATTCTACCAACTCAGAGTTACAACATACAAAGTTACAACTATGTAGTTTTCAATTGAGTTTCAACCTAAAATCTTAGCTAGGTAATTATTTGAATTGTTCTGTTTGATTTTTTTTATCTTCTTATATATTTAATTTCATGCATGATTCAAATTCTAAATCTCAAATTCTGGGAATGTTTTTACCATGATTTTCTTTGACATAAAAAAATATGTAGCCTGAACAAAACTTATGGGCAAAAGGCTAAATTTTCATACATAATTTCACTGAATCATAGGCTAATATTCTCGCAGAATCCTGTAAATATATTTAACCAATACCTAGGCGTAATTTACGCAGAATCCTTGAAATTATTATAAATAATACGGGATTTTTACTAAACCTTGAACAGGATTTTATTAAGAATTCTAGATCCGACTTTGATGGAGAACATCGGCAAGATTCTCACAGAATTTCCACCAGGATAACAAGCACATCTAACCAGGATTTTCTACATAATTTTCTTTAAATTCTGGGCTAGATTACAATATAACGCTATGTAACTTTTTGTCAAAAACATAAGCGAATTTGTAATACAATTTTGAGCAGGCTTCTTTTGAATTACTTGTTACCACTCTCAAAGATTTCAAGCTTTCGAAATGATTATTGAGTAAGATTCTGAAGGAATATGAGATTTTCGTTATAGCTTGTAGCATATTCTGTTTCATGCTTTTAATACTAGGGGCCTGTTCACAAATTTCATAACGCTTAAGGGGGTGGTGGATGTCCTCAAAATGTTACAGCTCATACAAAACTTGTAGAATATTCATACAAAAAGAGTTACAAGGGGGTGGGTGTCCAAATTAGTAATTTTCGGCGTTACAAAATTTGCGAATGAACCCTAGGTCGGATTCTGATAGAATTAAAAGTATAATTTTTATAAAAACCTGGGCATTTTCCCACAAGATCCAAAATTCTAGATTCTTTAAAATATTCTGAACTGGATTATTATCTAATTTTTTTCATAATATTCTGCAGAATGCTTAGCATCAATTATCTGTTTTTCGATTACTTAAAATAAATTGTACTTTATTCACAGATTTTATGAATTTCATTTGCTGACTTTTGTCAGATTTCATGCGAATATTTGTGCGTTTAAAAATGTGGCCCGCGACATAAAATTGTTTCTGTGATTTGGCCCGCGGTTCAAAAAGGTTGGGCAGGCCTGTCATAAACCAACAAAGTCTTTCATATATTTCAATATGGCACATTTTGATTGAAGATGTAGTAGTTAATAATGCTTAATTCAAAATAAATTGACGCTTATAGTGAGCTGTTCGGTAATCCAATCCGCATGATTACTAAATTGATTAACTCATTACGCGTGGTGAAAATGGACAAATCATGGGTGAAATTATGAAAAAAGATCCATGTGCTCGGCTGGGATTTGAACCCAGGGCTCTTGTATACTAGACGAGCGCTTTACGGGCTCGGTAGCTTAGTTGGTGAAGCGCTCGTCTAGCATACAAGAGTCCTGGGTTCAAATCCCAGCCGAGCACATGGATCTTTTTTCATAATTTCACCCATGATTTGTCCATCTTCACCACGCGTAATGAGTTAATCAATTTAGTAATCATGCGGATTGGATTACCGAACAGCTCAATATAAGCGTCAATTTATTTTGAATTAAGCATTATTTATTTACGGGCTCGGTAGCTTAGTTGGTGAAGCGCTCGTCTAGCATACAAGAGTCCTGGGTTCAAATCCCAGCCGAGCTCGTGGATTTTTTTTCATATTTTCACCCATAATTTGTCTATCTTCACCACGCGTAATGAGTTAATTAATTTAAATTTCTTTATGTTATGGATTTTAGAAGGCTATTGCTTGAAATTCAGTCAAACAGATGTAACCATAATTACTGTTTACAATATTAACAAAGTATGGTTCACCATGAGGAACATTGATGTCAACCAACAAGCAATCTGTTAACACAAATGTAGAGGCAACATAACAAACATAGTAACTATAAATTATACTAATGAAATGAATGATCGATTTTGGAAAAAAAAACTAGAATTGAGCGTTATCAACAACTGCATTATCACTTTTATGATAACTTTTTTTGTAGTGTATGATGGCAATTGGAATATTGAATACCAAACATCCAAAAAAAGACAAAATTATTTCCCGAATAATTTCTTGTAAAATACAATTTGACTCTCACGAAGTTGCTACAGTAATGATTGAGTAACTAACCTGATCCTGAGTAATTTGTTGCAATCAGAAAAAACGGCTTGATAGATTCATTTTTGATTTTTTTATTTGGTTATTTTTTTGTTTATGAATAAAAGATCCCCAAAATCTCCTATGTTTTATGATTTAAATATTGTTTCAGATACAGAATAAACAATTCAGTACACTATAAATTTGATTTGGGAGAAAAAGTTGAATTAATTACGAAAGAAATCGTGTTCAGGGGAATTGGGGCAAACATAGCCAAAAAACTATATGCTCCCACAGTCTCCTATCAATGAGGCTAACGGCAATCGATCATTTAGATCAATATCGTTTACCCAAACTATCGCACATCGTTTGGAAATGTTTGGAATTTGTGATATAAGAAGGTAAATTATTCACAATATGTTGCATAGAGCATACATAATTATCATACATATTCTACAAATTTTACTACAACATATTTCTGCAAGCTATATTCATGATTATTTGACTATATTAGAATTTATTTCAATAAAAAAACACTTTAAAAAAATTTAAAACAAAAATTCCTCTTCAAAAATATTTCATTGTATATTTGGCCCCATAATCCCCTAAATTTCCATCTTTTTATAACGTTCTCTGTGAAACATTGTTGAATGGACTAGAAATGATGAATTCCATGAGAAATAATCTCCACAATAAAATAGTTTTACTCAAAACAACATGAAAATCTAAAATTTTCAAGGAATTGGGGAAAAACGGGCACCATAGCTTATCCCAGAGTGGCCCCACATTCATGAAACCATCACCAATCGATTCCTGAGAAAATTTCCTTTCGAATGAGCTATAAAACTTATTTTTTATCTTTCGATTGTGAAATTTATCAATTTTTTCCACCTTTGGGTTCGGAATTCCCCAATGTGCACCGCGTGGCGCTAGCATCGATACGAACTTCCGGTAGAGGATAATTATGCGATAACTCGAGATTGCGAACACATAGAAGGATGCTGTCTTCGGCAAAGCTGCTCAGGAGGATTAGAACTTTTACATGAAATACAATTTAGTTCAGATCTCGACCGCTGCGTGGCGCTAGCGTCGATATAAACTTCCGGTAGGGGCTAATTATGCGATAACTCGAGATTGCGAGCACATAGAAGGATGCTTTCTTCGGCAAAGCTGCTCAGAAGGATAAGCACTTCATCATGAAGTACAATTTGGTTTAGAACTCGACCACCGCGTGGCGCTAGCGTCGATACGAACTTCCGGTAGGGGCTAATTATGCGATAACTCGAGATTGCGAGCACATAGCAGGATGTTGTCTTCGGCAAAGTTGCTCAGGAGGATAAGGACTTCCACATGAGATACAATTTAGGTCAGAACTCGACCACCGCGTGGCGCTAGCGTCGATACGAACTTCCGGTAGAGGATAATTATGCGATAACTCGAGATTGCGAACACATAGAAGGATGCTGTCTTCGGCAAAGTTGCTCAGGAGGATAAGGACTTCCACATAAGATACAATTTAGTTCAGAAGTCGACCGCTGCGTGGTGCTAGCGTCGATATGAACTTCCGGTAGAGGCTAATTATGCGATAAATCGAGATTGCGAGCACATAGAAAGATGCAGTCTTCGGCATAGTTGTTCAGGAAGATAAGGACTTTCACATAAGATACAATTTAGTTCAGAACTCGACCACCGCGTGGCGCTAGCGTCGATACGAACTTCCGGTAGAGGCTAATTATGCGATAACTCGAGATTGCGAACACATAGAAGGATGCTGTCTTCAGCAAAGTTGCTCAGGAGGATAAGAACTTCCACATGAAATACAATTTAGTTCAGAACTCGACCACTGCGTGACGCTAACGTTGATGTGGCCTTCCGGTAGGGGCTAATTGTGCGATAATACAAGAATGCGAACACATAGAAAGATGCAGTCTTCAGCAAAGTTGCTCAGGAGGATAAGGACTTCCACATAAGATACAATTTAGTTCAGAACTCGACCACCGCGTGGCGCTAGCGTCGATATGGACTTTCGGTAAGGGCTAATTATGCGATAACATGAGATTGCGAGCACATAGAAGGATGCTGTCGTCGGCAAAGTTGCTCAGAAGGATGAGGACTTCCACATAAGAAACAATTTGGCTTAGAACTCGACCACCACGTGGCTTATTTTAAATGAAAACAAATAAACAAATTGCTGAAAGAAATTCGTTGTAAATTCCAAAAAGACCTAAACAGTAATTTAAGGAGAAATTTTTAAAATCATTGGATAAATAAATAAATTGATAAACTTACGCCTTGAGGTGTACTAGGGGTGTCTCTCCTAGGAGATAATTTAAAAGGATGTCCCTGAAAAAAATTCTGGGCGTATCCCTAGAAGAAATAAGAAATAGAATTCCGAAAGAAACTCTTGAGCACATTTCATAAGAAACATCCTACATTTTTTTACCCCTACTTAAAAAAGTGCACGTCATAAACTTTGATTTGAACGTAATCCTCTGCTTGAGTTGTGATTATCACCTACACTATTCTTCGCAAGTTAGAGTAAGTAGATTTGCGAACATGACTTGAAGTTGTGAATGTGTTCGGATAGTGATAATTATCAATATTATTATTGAGATAAATAAAAGTTTATAGTACAGTGAAACCTCCATGAGTTGATATTGAAGGGACCATTGACTCATGGAAATATCGAGCCATGGAACAGCATTCCTTTGGATAGCTGCTTCTAGGGACCATCATAGTAACCATGCAAGTTTGTTTTTACTATGGTTCCATGAGTCGATATCGATTCATGGAACATCGACTCATGAAGGTATCACTGTAAAATCAATAGAGTGTGTGAATTTGATTTAACGTAAAATTTAGTGCTGAAGTAGTTGATTTGATTCAGAATCAATTAGTTTTGCGTAAGTAAAAATAATTAACAGTATAGTAACGACAACATAAAACATTCTTATCCGTTAACTTCTGGACATTTCTTTAGAATCAGCTTCTGCAGAAATTTCAACAAATCTTGCGTACAAGAATTTGCATAATGGTTTTGTATTAAAACAATATTGCCAGGAAGAACTCAGAAAAACTTCGTCAGATTATATTGAAAGAAGATTTGTAAAAAAAAAATTCAGCGATTTCGCAAACACCAATGAAAAAATCCCAAAAATCCAAATTTCTCGTAGAATTCCATAATAAAGTATTAGAAGAATCAAATTAGACTCATGTAGAACTTCGAGGAGACCTTCAGTAGATTTCTGGAACAATTGAATAAATGACCGTGGAGGAATTCATACATTAACTCGAACGAATGTTGGAAATATCTTATGGACTAAAACTAGAAAGAACAGCTGGAGGAATTCCAGAAAAAGCTTCATTGGGACGCATTATCAAAAAATACTCTGAAGTGTTTTAAAAAAATCCTCTTGAGAAAATTCAAAATCATCCTTTAGAAAAAAAATCAGACTATTATTCCATCAAATCAAAAAATAATAACTTGAGAAATACCGAAAACAATTTTTAAATCAGATCGTAGAAGAATTCCATAAAAAAAACACCTGTGAGGGAATTGCAAAAACTCTGAAGAATTCACTCCTGATAGATTTCTCCGGGAATTAATCCATCCTCAGGGAACTTTTCCAGGAATTATTGCATAGATTACTTCAAGCACTTCTCCAGCGATTCTTCCAAAGATTCTTCAAGCGATTTCTCCTGACATTCCTCTAATAAAAAATAAAAGATTCCCCTAAGGATACCTCCAAGAAGATCTCTACAGAGATTTTTGCAGAATGTCAGAGGTTTCTCTAAGGATTACTTAAAATATTTCCACAGTGAATTCTCCAAACATTCCGCTGGTAGTCCTCTCAAGATTCCTCTAGGATTTATTCCTAAGATTTCCTCCAGGGATCGCTCCAGGAATTCTATAACGAATTATTCCAGAGATTCTACCATTCAATTGGGGATTTTACAAGAAATTATTTAATGAGTTCTTATAGGGATCGCTGGAGAAATTTTTGCAAGAGCCCAAGAAGGGATTCTCGAGGAAAGCTCTGGAGGAATTCCTTACAAAAATCCCCAAAAAATCATATATGCTTTTCAGTTACGCAGTCTTTATTTTTTTCAACGTTCTATTTATAATGAAGACTGCGTAGACGAAACTCATATTTCATTTATATATACAGTCAAATCTCTACCAGTTCATTCCTGAAACGATATCTACAGCAAACCATGTAGAGATTTTTCTTGGATCCTTGGAGAAATTCCTGAAGAAAAAGCTGGAGAAATCTCTGCAGGAATTCCTGTAAAGATTTGCATAGAGAAATCTCTGTAGGAGTCTTTGTGTAGACTTCTGTACTGCCCATAACTGCATATTTGTAACATTCGACAAAAGTAGGCATTGAGTAAATGGAATACCAAGTGTACATTTCATGGCAGTATGGGGGGAAACTAAAATTTCTAAAATTTACCAAGAACTCAAAAGTGCTTATTTGAGGCTGATATTTTGTACAACTCATATCGCATACTAGGTGAATAGTCAGAAAATAATTCTGGTAGAAGTTTCATTGCTGTTACATTACGAGGCTCATTTAAAATCTCAATGTTACTGTTATGTGGTTATAATTACCAATGTGACAAAACAACTTGGTATTTTTTTCGAATTTTCTAGAACTATCCCACAGATTTCAGTAAGTTGATCGAAAGTATTTATCATTTGATGACTCTCCATGGTATTAACTCCAATTTGTCAAAAATGTCGAATGTGACTGTTATGCAGTTATGGGCAGTGTAGGCATCCATGAAGGACTCTTGGAGACATCTTTGGAGGAATCACTGATGAATCCTTGGAGGTATCCCAGGAAGAATCGATGTAGAAATTTTGCTGGTGGAATCGCTAGAGAAATCCCTGGAAAAACCTTTGTAGATTTGTTGCTGGAAAAACCTTTGTAGATTTTTGTTGGATAAATCCCTGGAAGAATCCTTATAGGAATATTTAAATGGGAAAATTATCGAAAAATCTAAGGAGAAATATCTAAACAAATTTTCAAAAAAAAAAAAAAAAAAAATGATGGAGATTTTATAAGAGGATATGTAGAGATTTTTTTTTTATGAAAACCATGGAGAAATTTTAGCATAAGTTCTGATAATATTCTAGAAGGAATTAATGGGAGAATCTCTAGAGAAATTTCATGAAGAACTCTTGGGGGAATCCATGGAGTATTATTGGAGACCCAGTACGAATCCCTGGAGAAATTCTTGGGGAATCCCTGGAAGATTATCTTGAGAAATTCTTGAGGCGTTTCATGGAATTTCCTTGAGGACTTCGTGAGTTTCAGAACACCTGAAGAAATTCCTTGTGGAATCCTTATAGAATTTTCTCGTAGATCATCCCTGGAGGAATCCCGGAATAATTTCTGAACGAATCTCGAGACAACTGCTTGGGGATATCTTTGTATGTATCGGTGGAGGAATCCTCAAAAGAAATTCTGAAGATATCACTAGAGAAACATCTTTAGTAACTTACCTTACCAGTCAGGCTAAGGCCTGGGTGGCCTCTGCTGTACGTAGGAGACGTCTCCATTCGACTCGGTCCATGGCTGCCCGTTGCCAGCCACGCATTCTGCGAAGGGTCCGCAGATCGTCCTCAATTTGATCGACCCATCTTGCTCGCTGCGCACCACGTCGTCTTGTGCCGGTCGGATTGTTTTCGAGAACCATTTTCACCGGGTTGGTATCCGACATTCTGGTGACATGCCCGGCCCACCGCAGCCTCCCAATTTTTGCGAGGTGGACAATGGTTGGTTCTCCCAGCAGCTGGTGCAATTCATGGTTCATCCGCCTTCTCCACGTTCCGTCTTCCATCTGCACTCCGCCGTAGATGGTCCGCAACACCTTCCGTTCGAAAACACCAAGGGCGCGTTGATCCTCTGCACGTAGGGTCCATGTTTCGTGCCCATAGAGGAGTACCGGTCTAATCAGCGTCTTGTAGATGGTCAACTTCGTGCGATGGCGAACTTTGCTCGATCGGAGCGTTCTGCGGAGTCCAAAGTAGGCACGATTTCCAGCAACGATGCGTCTCTGGATTTCTCTGCTGGTGTCGTTGTCGGCGGTCACCAGTGAGCCCAAGTACACGAATTCTTCGACAACCTCGATTTCATCACCGTCAATATGAACTCGAGGTGGGGGGCGTGCCGTGTCTTCTCTTGAGCCCCTCGCTATCATGTACTTCGTCTTTGACACATTGATGTTCAGTCCGATTCGCCTAGCTTCAGCCCTTAGTCGGATGTACGTATCCGCCATCGTCTCAAAGTTCCGTGCTACGATATCAATGTCGTCGGCGAAACCAAGTAACTGAACGGACTTTCTGAAAATCGTGCCACTCGTGTCTATCCCCGCTCTTCTTATCACACCCTCTAAAGCAATGTTGAACAGTAAACACGAAAGGCCATCACCTTGCCGTAACCCTCTGCGAGATTCGAAGGGACTCGAGAGTGTCCCTGATACTCGGACTACGCACATCACTCGCTCCATCGTCGCCTTGATCAATCTTATCAGTTTGTCCGGGAAACCGTATTCGTGCATAATCTGCCATAGCTGTTCTCGATCGATTGTATCATAGGCCGATTTAAAATCGATGAATAAATGATGTGTGGGTACATTGTATTCGCGGCATTTCTGCAACACCTGGCGGATGGCGAATATCTGGTCCGTTGTTGCTCGTTCGCCCATAAATCCTGCCTGATATTGTCCAACGAATTCTCTAGCAATTGGTGATAGACGACGGCATAGAATTTGGGAGAGTACCTTGTAGGCGGCGCTCAAAATTGTGATTGCACGATAATTGGCGCAATCCAATTTGTCGCCCTTTTTGTAGATGGGACACACGACACCTTCCATCCACTCCTCCGGCAATACTTCCTCCTCCCAAATCTTGGAAATAACCCAGTGCAGCGCTCTTGCCAGTGCATCACCACCGTATTTTAGCAACTCGCTAGGAAGTTGGTCCACTCCAGCGGCTTTGTTGTTTTTCAACCGTCTAATCTCCGTTTCTACCTCTTGGAGATCTGGAGGCGGAAGTCTTTCGTCGTCCGCGCGTGCTCCCAAAGTTATTTCCGTGCCACCTCCGCTACTGGCCACATCACCATTAAGGTGCTCATCGTAGTGCTGCCGCCACCTTTCGACCACCTCACGTTCGTTCGTGAGAAGATTTCCGTCAAAGTCTCTACACATGTCGGCTTGTGGCACAAAGCCTTTGCGCGAACGGTTAAGCTTCTCGTAGAACTTCCGTGTGTCTTTAGCGCGGAACAGCTCTTCCATCGCTTCGCGATCTCGTTCTTCTTGATGGCGCTTTTTTCTTCGGAAGATCGAGTTTTGTCTGTTCCGCGCCTGTTTATACCGTGCCTCGTTCGCTCTCGTGCGGTGTTGCAGCATTCTCGCCCATGCTGCATTCTTCTCATTCTTCAACTGCTCGCATTCGCCGTCGTACCAGTCATTTCTCTGATTCGGGGCCGCTGGACCTAGTGCTGCTGTTGCGGTGCTACCTATGGCGGATCTTATGTGCCTCCAGCCATCTTCAAGAGTGGCGGCGCCGAGCTGCTCTTCCGTTGGTAGGGCCACTTCCAACTGCTGCGCGTATTCTTGGGCTACTTCTGAGTCCCGTAGCCGCTCGATGTTAAGCCGCGGCGTTCGGCTTCGACGCGAGTTTGTCACCGTCGAAAGTTTTGAGCGCATGCATATAGCAACTAGGTAGTGATCCGAATCTATATTCGCACTGCGGTATGTGCGAACATTGGTAATGTCAGAGAAGAATTTTCCGTCGATTAGAACGTGGTCGATTTGGTTCTCGGTTAGGTTATCGGGTGATCTCCAGGTGGTCTTATGGATATCTTTACGGGGGAAGAAGGTGCTTCGGACTACCATACCACGAGAGGCTGCAAAGTTGACGCATCGTTGGCCGTTGTCGTTAGATACGGCGTGCAGACTGTTCCGCCCGATCACCGGTCTGTACATCTCCTCTCGTCCTACCTGTGCGTTCATGTCGCCAACAACGATTTTCACGTCACGCGGCGAGCATCCGTCATAAATCTGCTCCAGCTGCGCGTAAAACGTCTCCTTCTCGTCGTCGGGTCTCCCTTCGTGTGGGCAGTGTACGTTGATGATGCTGTAGTTGAAGAAACGGCCTTTTATCCTCATCTTGCACATCCTTGCGTTGATCGGCTGCCACCCGATAACGCGTTGTCGCATCTTGCCCAACACTATGAAGCCAGTTCCTAGCTCATTTGTGGTGCCACAGCTTTGGTAGAAGGTAGCCGCTCGATGCCCGCTTTTCCACACCTTCTGTCCAGTCCAACAAAGTTCCTGCAGCGCTACGATATCGAAGTTACGGGGATGTAGTTCGTCATAGATTATCCTGTCGCAACCTGCGAAACCAAGTGACTTGCAGTTCCATGTTCCAAGTTTCCAATCGTAATCCTTATTTCGTCGCGTGGGTCTTTGCCGATTGTTCCGGGTCGTATTATCTCCTATGTTATTCGCAATAAGGTTTTTTTACGGGTGGCTTATTGGGCCTACGCCAACACTCCTGTCTCGCCGGAGCGCCATCGTGCCAGCTCTGTTTAACGTCCCAACTAACACTAGGACGATCGCGCTGATGGGGCTACCACCTTGGATTTAGCTGTGCGCGATTCAGCATTTCTTGCTCAGCCGCTGGATACCAGAACAGACGCTGTTTGAGCCGCACCTCCTGGTGAACAGACGCTCGAGACGTACCTTCTCAATCTAGCTGATGTCAGAAGGACAACAGTGCCCAGGCTGCACTACCAGCTAAGTACGCAACCCTTAGCTGGCGGTCTTTGTCATCGTTTGACCCGTGGAAGCGTGAGGTAGGAACTTGTGAGGACCAGAGCTGTGTTGAACGCTCCTTCCTTGTTGTCGACTCACCGTTTTGCAGCCCAAACATCTTTAGTAATCTTTGAAGAAATTGTTTTAAGTATTACTTCAAGAGGAATTCCTGATTGCCTTGAAGATATCTGTGCAAGAATCCTTGTAGACACTTTCCTGGAGGAATCCTTGCAAAACTCTGTGGAAAATTTTATGGAGGAATACCAGAAGAAATAACTTAAAAAATCCCTGGAGAAATTTCGAAGTATTCCTGAAACGAATCCTGGAGGAATTCTTGGAAAAATTCCTGAAAGAATCCCAATAAAGATTTTTCTGGAGGAATCTATGAAGGAATCACTAATGACATTTCTGCTGGAAACCTTTGCAAAATCTCTAAAGAAATCCTTATACATATTTTTTCTTGTAGTTTCCTTGCAAAAATTCCATGTCAACTCCCTGGAGGAAGATATTCCATGCATGGCGAACAAAAGTTCTTCCTGAAAGAATCTCTATCAAAAGTCCTAGGGAAGCCCAGAGGAAATCATTGTAGACCTTAAGGTAAAGAATAGATTGGATTATTTTCTGATAAAATCCTTGGAGGAATCTTCCGAAGATTTCCTGGAGAAATCTCTGAGGGAGTCTCTGGAGATATTTCGAGAGGATGAGGACAGAAGGGCATGGGTTTGTATTCCATCGGATGAGCTCTCGGTAAATAACTGTTGAATCCATCATACAAATCATTTAAGGTTACTAGACTTTATCCTTTGAATACCTCCGATGTGAACTACGACTTGAGATCCAGATAACTTTTTGGAGGAAATCCAGAAGGAAATACTGGTATAAAGTCATAAGATTCCTCCGGATCCAATTAAAAACTAAAGTGCACATATACTGCAACAACTTCTAAAAAAACTAGAAGTATTTTTTTTGCAACTTCATGACGTTATCTGTATCTGAACTCTTGTTAGAATTTTAGAAGTGACTACAATATAGTTCATATCATATCATAGAGCTCATTTTATATTATATACAATCGACTCTTCACAACTCGATATTTTATAATCCGATATACTCTATAACTAGACGGATTTTCCAGTTCCTTCAAATTTCCATACATTGTGCTCTCCATAAGTCGATACTTCTGTAACTCGATATCTCCACAAGTTGATGTTACGTGAGATGTGAATTTCTCTGCATAACTCGATATCTATTTTTTTTTTGGGGAAACGTGATCTAATTTTTGTTTGAAGGTGAATAAATACTTACAAGTTGTAATGACATGAAAATGATAAAAATTACTGTCAGTAAAAATAACGTGATTTTTCGAGCACTTCGAAAAATGTTTTCAAATAATAGTTTGTAAAGAAATATCAACAAAATAATATTGCTTTCTTACAAAAATGATAATAAAAATATTGGAAATACAGAAATTTGTTCCTTAGATTTTGTGTCGGTATATTCTATTATTCGATAATTCTATAAGTCGATGGTCCCTTGAATATCGAGTTATGGAGAGTCAACTGTAGTTTATATCGTAACATATATTTCATGTCGGATCGTGTAGTTCATATCATATAAGAGCAATATATTGACGAGCGTCACAAGGAATTTACTACGCAGAATTAAAAAAAAAAACTGAACAACTTTGCCTAAGATAAAACCTTCAAAAAAGAGTTCCTTCTGGAAATACAAATAGACGCCAGCACCAAATGCTGGTTAAATTTTGAACGTATGTTCATGACTAATTCCTTATTCTCTCGAACAATTTTACCGCAGACAGCATCCTTCTATAAGTCGGGTCTCGGGTTTTCAAACCCAAACTCGAATGGTTCGGGTCGGATTTGAAGGCTAGAAATTTTTTTTCGAGTACGTCGGAATCGGGCTTGTAAAAATTCGGATTAAGGTGGACTTTGGTAAGAGTTATGATAAGAGTAACAATCGGAAAGCTTCCTTATGTATCAGAAACGATGAATTTATCTATTTTTAAAACTCGGTCTTTTCTTACAAAAAATGTTTAGGTTTCGAGTCAGATTCGGATTTGAACAGTGGATTTTTTTTCAGGTTCGGATCAGGTCTGAGTACGGGTCGGGTCCGGGTTTAAAAAAATTAAGTAAGTTGGGTATGGGTCGTGTATGAGCTCAAAAAATGTGGAACCGCCCTCTAATAATTAACCTCTATCGGAAATACAAATCGACGTCAAATCCACCGGGTGGTCGAATTCTAAACTGAAATACCTTATTCTTTTGTGAGACGGACCCTAATATTGTGGTTGGTTCACAAACCTCTCACGTTGAAGACCAGGGATCACATACCCTTGATGGTTACTTTTGATCTCAAAGCCGTTGGTCTTGAGATAAACTTGCAATGGGTTAAAAATCTCATTATAAGAGACAAAAAAATATCCTCTTGAGCAACTTTGCCAAAGACAGCATCCTTCTATATGCACGCAATCTCCAGTAATCGCATAACTAGCCCTTACCGGAAGTTCATACTGACGCCAGCGCTACGCGGTAGTCAAGTTCTTAACTAAACTATAACCAATGTGGAAGCCTTATCCTCCTGAGCAACTTTGTGGAAGACAGCATCCTTCTAAATGACCCATAACGCGGGTACGTCACATTTTCGTGGTGCGTTATGGAGAAAAGATATACCAGTGAACCCTAGTCCTGACTGCTTCAAACGAAGAGAACAGGATGTTCGAGTAATGAAAGGAACACTTATTAGTCCTTATTACATTTTAAACCTTGTTGAAAGTGACAAGTCTCGGTTTTCCCAGTTGCCGAGAATGATCTGACAATGATCGAGACAAGGAAAAAAATGGAGTCGAATTGAACAATTTGTTTCATAATCCTTCGTTAATTTGATTCTCTAGTTTGAAGAAGTAGGGACTATAATTCTGATGCACGGACAATATCTGTGTAATTTCTACCGGAAGTTCATATCGACGCTAGCGCCACGCAGCGGTCGAGTTCTGAACTAAATTGTATCTTATGTGGAAGTCCTTATCCTCCTGAGCAACCTTGCCGAAAACAGCATCCTTCTATGTGTTCGCAATCTCGTGTTATCGCATAATAAGCCCCTACCGAAAGTCCATATCGACGCTAGCGCCACGCGGTGGTCGAGTTATGTGGAAGTGCTTATCCTTCTGAGCAACTTTTCCGAAGACAGCATCCTTCTATGTGCTCGCAATCTCGAGTTATCGCATAATTAGCTCCTACCGGAAGTTCATATCGACGTTAGCGCCACGCAGCGGTCGAGTTCTGAACTAAATTGTATCTCATGAGGAAGTCCTTATCCTCCTGAGCAACCTTGCCGAAGACAGCATCCTTCTATGTGTTCGCAATCTCGAGTTATCGCATAATTAGTCTCTACCGGAAGTTCATATCGACGCTAGCGCCACGCGGTGGTCGAGTTCTGAACTAAATTGTATCTTATGTGGAAGTGCTTATCCTTCTGAGCAACTTTGCCGAAGACAGCATCCTTCTATGTGCTAGCAATCTCGAGTTATCGCATAATTAGCCCCTACCGGAAGTTCATATCGACGCTAGCGCCACGCGGTGGTCAAGTTCTGAAATAAATTGTATCCCATGTGGAAGTTCTTGGTCCCCGAAGCAAGTTTGCTGAAGACAGTACATTCCTATATGGCCTGCATCTTATACAATTTGGTGATGACTGCAGATTTCTGGACTGAGTGTACTGAAATTCCACGTGGCCAACATGGTCCCCTTCGTAGCCGATTCCCGGTGGCCACTGGATCCGGAACCGGTATTCCAGGTAGTGATCAGAATCTTGAGGAGTATATCTTTCGAATGCGGCATAAATTTCATTATTCGGTTGATATTTCGCTGATTTATAGGGGTATACATTTCTGGGTCATAATGACCCCAGTATCTTATTAAGTTGTTTTTCTTAACATCCGCGGAAGGTTAAATAATTTTACGGATTCCTGTGAAATCTCAACAGCTGAACGGTTCGGTGAAATAAATTGACGGAATACGGTAAATTTTTACAGTATTCGGCAAAAATTCACCGGAATCCGTAAAATTTCGACGGAATTACGGTGTTTTATTTCACCGAACTGTTCAGCTGTTGAGATTACGGTGAAATTCACCGTAAGAGCTTAGTGTGCAGTGCGGTGTACTTGTGTAAGCTTCTAGAAACCTACCGTTTTGACTGATATTCCGAACACTTAAGGCCAACAGTGACTTGAAATGTATCTGATAGGCACAAATTAGCTGATATTTGTGGAAATTTTAACTATTCTAACTAATAGCTGTTGGGTTTGCTGATAAAATTGTATATTTA
Source organism: Aedes aegypti (assembly GCF_002204515.2). NCBI lineage: Eukaryota > Metazoa > Arthropoda > Insecta > Diptera > Culicidae > Aedes > Aedes aegypti. The sequence goes on from NC_035109.1 coordinate 247,562,110, forward strand.
AACTTGTTTAGTATTGTTTTTACGTAAAAGTATAGAACAACATTTTGATTCAAATGCCGAACACTGTGTTCATTCTGTCTCATATTCCGAACACCTTGATTCAAATTCCGAACAGCACAAATAAATAATATTCAAATGGATAATTTCGAAAAAAAAAATCATCTGTGCTAGTTCTACTGGTCTCGAACTAGAGAATCATCACTACTCCCAAGGTATAAAAAAGATTGGAAGGCGTTAGAATTGAACTGCATTTGACAGCCATTTCCTTGTTATTTGATGACATTTTTTTTCCTTGTTATTTGATAAACATTTCATCCAAACTGCCATACAAAAACCGAGTGTTCGGAATATGAGTCTGTTCGGAATTTGAGACAAAACGGTACTTTGATTGAAGGATTTTACTGTATGAAACAGAGGAGGGGCAGAAAAGCGTTCGAATTATCGCGGGAGTACCGTTTTATCTCAAATTCCGAACAGACTCATATTCTGAACACTCGGTTTTTGTATGGCGATGTGGCTGAAATATGTCATCAAATCTCAAGGAAATGGTAGTCATTTACGATTCAATTTTAACGTCTTCCAATCTATTTTATACCTCTGGAGTAGTGATGATTCTCTGGTTTGAGACCAGTAGATCTAGCTCAAATAAATTTTGCGAAATTATTGAGTTAAGGCCGCACGGGACGTCATTATAATCATCCTATCCATTTGAAGAAGCAGATCTCAAGTACCACTCTATATATGGATGTGAAAAATTTATCACTATATTCTATATATGTGGTGCACAATCGATTAAATTTTCAGCTTCATCGGTTCACTAAAACTCGAGATATGCTTCGGCAAAGTATTGATGATAATTGTTAGAGTGAGACAAAAGATAGGGAAAATAACACGGTCTCCCGTGTCCCCTTAAATACGATTTATTCGCGTTGTTCGGAATTTGAATCAAGGTGTTCGGAATATTAGACAGAATGAGCACAGTGTTCGGCATTTGAATCAAAATGGTGTTCCATACTTTAACGTAAAAACAATATTAAATATGCTAAAATAAAAAAAAAATCGGCACACTTAGGAGCTAACAGTTAGACTTTGCGAAAAAATTGAAATTTTCACAAATATCATCTAATTTAAGCTTTGAAGTCACTGTTGGCCTGCTGTGGCTTAGACACTGCTCGATAAGCGTGTCTAAGCACATCGATGCGATTTTCGTCGCGTCAGTCTAAATATTTCCATATGAGTATGAAAGTGCTTGCAGCGATACAACAACGAAATCGCGGCGATTTTTTGTCGCTGTCGCTGAAAAAAACACATTGATCTGATGGAGCCTTGATGCTGAACTTGCAGCGGATATAGCATGCCACCAAGGGTCGGTTGCAGAGGCCACTTCTGTTACAAGTCTTGAAATAATACCGTATGGTGGTTCCGGGGAGAAAGGGATTGAGGTCAAGGGTAATGTTTATGTCTTCTGTACATCTCAGATAGGGGTCATGCACAAATTACGTCACGCTCCAAGGGGGGCGGGTCAAGGCAAGCGTGACAAGCCTTACAAAATTTTCAGAGGACTCATACAAAAAACGTGACAAAGGGGGGGGGGGGGAGGGGGTTGAAAAAGTCGAAATTTAGCGTGACATAATTTGTGTACCATCCCATAAAGCATTGGCTGGTTTTGGTGAGTTGTCGTTGAAACGGCATAATCATAAATTGGCCTTTGTAAGTTGGCCTATAAAAAAGCCAATGCCTAGTTGAAAATCAAAAATGGAATTTGAACTCATAATTTTTCCATATTCTAGGCCGTTTTCATAATAAAATTTATTATAATAGTGTGGTTAGAGTAAATCGTCGCGCTCAACGAGCAAGAAATCACATTGACTGGTTTGAATACTGAGAAATAGGAATTGAAAATGTGATCAACATCAAATTTCCTAAGAATCAACGATCTGAGGATTGTATCTTTAGAACTGTTACGCGAGCTTTGGGCAGTTGCAAATTGCAGATGTACTCAAAACGAATGCAGCTTGCACTACTGGGTTAAGCGATTCTATACTTTTGGCGGGAAAATGCAAAATTCTAAATATCTGGTAGATGCAAAACTCCTGTTGCCATGAATAATCTCACCTGTAAGCAATTCCTTCCGGATCGATCTCTGTCACCAGATACCTAGTTTCGCAGTCTCCCTCGTCCATGTTGACCGTTTGTGGCGTCAGTTCAATACCGATGACCTCGTCACCACTGTGCTTCTCAAGTTTGATTTGTCGAAATCGTCGTCTGATTGTGCTGCAGTCCAAATTTTGCACCGATGCTATCGAGCTTGACGAGGACATTCTTCTCCGGCTACCGAACATATAAGACTGGTCCTTGCTACGTATAGCATCCGCATAGGGATCTACCAAACTAGAGGCACCATGTGGTACCGTTAGACTGCTGGCTGTCGAGCTGGATCCATTCTCGTCGATCTTATCCTCTGCATGGCGACCGTCACTATCGTATCCGGATTCATTGCTGCTGAGACAGCTGCTTAATCTTTGGTAGTTGCTGACAAAGCTGTGGTCATCCGTTAGCGTCTTGATGGAATTGTTACGAGATATCGAGCTCAAATCGCATGTCGTAATAGATTTTGAATCATTACCAGTCAAAAAGACGTCCCCATTGTCTGAAATATTTAACTGTGAATCAGTTATAGAAATGTTATCCAAATCCGATCGTAAACTGATGACCGATCCTCGGTTTCCCGATCGCAGAAGGTTCTCTTTTATCCGATTATAGTTGATTACTGATCCGCCGTTTTCCTCCGGCAGTACGGACAGTTTTGATCGGAGAAAAGCGTATGGAAAATGATTCTTCTTGGACAACTGTTCTTGTGTCGCGGCAACTCTCACTATGTCGTCGCAACTAGATGACTTCGCCGAAGCGGATTGTTTCGTTGCAGATTGTTCCATTGACGAAACATTCAGATTTGTACTGCTGACGGCGTTCTTGTGATTTCCATTGGCCAAATTAATGCCTTCGGTCGGATCGTCACACTTGATGTACGACGACGTGTTCAGTTGGCTAGTTGAACTACTACGATACAGCGTGGAGTGTCCGTCATTTTTGTTCTTAGTCGTGTATCCCTGCTGAGATGTCGTATTCTGCTGAGAACTTGATGGCTGCATTTGAAGAAGCTGTTGTTGGCTGGCTTGTTGCTGTTGTTGTTTTTGGGATTGACTCGATCGATGGTTGAGCATACCGGTAGATCCCATACGGTAGAAGAAATTTTTGAAGGTCCCCGATGACCGTTCGTTATTGAGCTTTACCAAAGGATCATTTGCGGGTTGATACGCCTTCAGAGGAATGGTTTTACTTTTTTTAATCGTATCCGTGTTGAAGATCGGTACGCAGCTGGGTGTGCTTGTTGATGGAGACGGCGGTGTAGGAAGTTTTTGAGCATCACTACCACGGCGTAGGAGATCGAATTTTTTGCCCATTTTCCGACCCCATGTAAAGACTGAAAATAGAGAAGAAAATCAAATTTGAACAATTACATCCCAAGTAGCAATTTCAGTGCTTTTTGATCTTAGATGTTATTTATGAAGGTTTTATTAGAGATGTATTCATTCCTAACAGATTGAATAAAGCATTGCAAAGTGCTAAACGTTCTTTTCAGCAAACCCACTTTAAAATGCTTTGAAGATATCTATAAGAGCTCCCGTTAAAACTTATTTGTTGGCCACATTTATTGATAATAAATTGTATTTTGAACGAGCTGTGTAGTGTCTATTAAAACCTATTCTTAAAACCTCATCTTGCTTGTCTTATAAAGGCATAGGTAAAACTTCTAAGACTGCACTAAGTCATGTTAAAGCCTTCTTAAATCTCAACTGTCTGATGCATGTTATTGGCATGCAGTCTGCGTGTGATTACCAATATCATTATGTTGATAATGATAATCATGTAGTGAATTATGAGTTAATCAGAACGCAAACATAGAAATGGCAAATATTCCTCTCGTACAATTATCAGACTACCGTATGAAGCATTTTTTTCCATGTTTGGCTGAACTTCCCGTTCTAGTGGGACAACTATTTGCACACAACAGCTGAACTACACGATAAAAGATTTCACTTATCACTTACCGTTTTCTGTATCAGTACAACCGATCAAGCACGACGGACTTTATTACAACAATTCATTCCAATAAAAACAATTTGATTCATAACGACACGAATTTAATAAAATGAATTGCAGCACAAAATTGAATCTTCCAATTTTTTTACGTTTTTGACAGCACTAGCTTTCCTGAATGCATTTAGTTTAAGTCAAGGCTCCTAAAAAACCTATTTGTCTTAGTGCAGAACAAATGTTCTGATTTAGGAATATTTTAGCCAGTGGAGGATTCTGCGTACAGGTCCTTAAGATTAAAAGCGTTTATGAATGATTATATTGTTCGGAATTATCACCAATTGATCTTAAACCATCCCAGACAAAACTATGAAGATTTAAATGGTTGGAATCCATTTTTATTGTTGCCGTTTGGGATTGATAATTACAATATGCGTGGGAAATTTCAATTTATGATTGAGATGAGCATGAAATCATTCCGATAATGGAATGGAGTCAAATATTAGATAGCCAATTATGATGTCGTAATTGTGGCGCGTTGCTGTAAATCGAAAAATTTTATGTCATTCCACCAGTAAATTTTTATTGGCAGGAATTTCACGCGGTCGTAAGGAAATTTTCTGGCACGCAAAAAATGATTATTTTCATTGATTATTATGAGTCGGTAGACATCATGATGGTTTCAATATTAAAAAAGGTTATGGTTTAAAAACAACTTATTGGATGATGTTTGTTCAATTTTAAGCTCTTAACATTGGTTTTATTCCGTGTATTAGGATATCGTAAAAGATTCAATACCGCTAGATGAGCTCAATAAGGCTATACAATAGCTCTTATGAATGTTTTATAGTATACTACAAGGGTAGATGTATTGATACGATACAAAACTAAGAAGTTTAGAAACGGTTTTAAGGTATAGTAACAACCCCCTGTAGAGTGGGCCTTTTCGGGCTTAACGGAGTTTTATCAAAGGTTTATTAAGGTTATTAAGACTAATAAGTTCTAAAATGAGTTTTAACGATATGGTGGTAACAACAGCTTGTAGTAAATGAAAAAACTAAAAATGTTACTTGGGATACGAGTCGATTTTATTGAGCTTATTAAATAACATATGTGGATGGAAACCAGTGCAGAATATCCAATACTAATAAGATATCATTTTAAAAATATAAACATGATGCGAAGCACGTTTAATAGACTTTTGAGAAATTTGATTTTTTTTGTATTGAGGTGCAAACTCCTGCGAGATACCACAGTTCTAAAATATTAGGGTAGAAGCACCAGTTTTGGCCAAGTTGTCAATTGTAACAATAGTAGATTTTACACCATTTCACTCAGAAATTTAGTATGAAACATTTTGAGTTTAGAAGAACACATTGACCTTCATTTATTCGTTCAAATTGATTCAAAATACAAAACAAAACTTATTTTACTTATATTTTTAACTTTTATATAAACATCTACGGTAACATAAGTGAGCTGGAAACAGGTTTTTTAGTGATGGGCGATATGCCAAGGCGCGTGACAAGGTGGTGGCCGATCAACGAAAGAATGTACAAGTTGAAAATTAAAGGCTGTTTCTATAACTTTAGCATAATCAACGTGCTTAGCCCACACTTCAGAAACACTAATGATGACAAGGACGCGTTTTACGCGCAGCTTGCATGCGAGTACGACCGCTGCCGAAGCCACGACGTCAAGATCATCATAGGAGATTTGAACGTTCAGGTTGGCCAGAAGAAAGATCGAGAACGGCCTACGACTGATAGATTTCGCCGCTTCCAAGAATCTGGCCATTCGTAGAACCTATTTTCAGCACAGCCTCCCGTATCGGTATACCTGGAGATCACTTCAGCAGACCAAATCGTAAATCGACCACGTTTTGATTGATGAACGGCTCTTCCCCGATATAACCGACGTCAGAACCTATCATGGCGCTAACATTGACTCTGACCACTACCTGGTAATGGTGAAACTGCGACCAAAACTATTCGTCATCAACGCCTCGGTACAATCTAGCGCGACGGAAACAACTAGATGTCGCCAATGCGTACGCGCGGCCAATGCGTGAGGGAGCGTTGCCGGATGAGGGCGAGCTCAATGGACCCCTTCTTGACGACTGCTGGAGGACAGTAAAAGCAGCCATCAACGACGCTGCGAAAGCATTGTCGGATACGTGGAACAGGATTCATGAAAGGATTGGTTCGACGAGGAGTTCCAGGAAGTTTTGGAGAAGAAGAATGCAGTGCGGGCTGCAATGCTGCAGCATGGTATGTGGCGGAACGTGAAACGATACAGACTGGATCGGAAGCAACAAACCCGCCTATTACAGGACAAAAAACTTCGCCTGAAAGAGGTGGCATGCCAAGAGATGGAGTTGCTGTAATGTTCTCAAGAAACGCGAAAGTAATATCAGAAGCTCAAATCATCCCGCAAAGGCTTCATGTCGCGAGCTGAAATGTGCCGGGATAAGGATGGGAGCATTTTGACGGACGGACGCGAGGTGGTCGAAAGGTGGAAGCAGCACTACGACGAACACCCGAATGACACAGAGGGTAAGGACAGCAAAGGTGATGGCTACGTCAGCACAACGATCGGTGGAAAATAACCAGCTCCCACGATGGGGGTAGTTTAGAATGCCATTCAACAGATCAAGAACAACAAGGCCGCTGGCAGGGATGGTATCGAAGCCGAACTCATCAAGATGGACCCGGAGTGATTAGCCGCTTGTCTGCATCGACTGATAGTCAGAATCTGGGAGACGGAACAGCTGCCGGAGGAGTGGAAGCAAGGCGTTATATGCCCCAACTACAAAAAGGGCAGCAAACTGGAATGAGAAATTATTGTGCTATCACTATCCTAAACGTCGCCTACAAAGCGCTATCCCAGATTATCTTCCGTCGTCTATCACCTATAGCAAACAAGTTCGTGGGAAGTTACCGAGAAGATTTAATCGACGGCCGCTCGGCAACGGACCAGATCTTTTCCGTTCGGCAAGCCCTCCAGAAATGTTGTGCTGGTACTCACGTCCCTACGCACCACGTCTTCATCAATTTTAAAGCAGTATTGACCGTGTAGAACTATGGAACAGCATGGATGAGAATAGCTTTCCCGGGAAGCTCACATGATTGATTTGAGCAACGATAGGTAGTGTGCAAAACTGCGTGAAGATGTCGGGCGAACACTCCAGTTTGTTCAAATCCCGTCGGGGATTACGATATGGTTATGGACTTTCGTGCCTGCAGTTCAACATTGTGCTTGAAGTTGTCATGCGGAGATCCGGACTTAACAGTCGAGGCACGTTTTTCACGAGATCCGAGCAATAGCATTATTATTGGGAAAACTTTGAAACGCGAAGCAACAAGAGTCGGACTGGTGATGAATGTGTCGAACACAAAGTGCTGGTAGGCGCTACTGAACGCGACAGGACGTCACGATAGACGGGGATACCTTCGAAGTGATTAATGAGTTCATCTATCTCGGATCCTGCGCACTACAACGTTTGTCGGAAGATACGAAGGCGCATCATCTGTGGAAGTCCAACTATGGGTCCAGAAATATTCATCCGCACGATGTACAAAACGCTCATAAGGACTATGCTCGAGGTTGATTTACAACCTCTTGGAGTTTTCGAACGCCGAGTGCTAAGGACGATCTTCTGCGGCGTGCAGGAGAACGGTGTGTGGCGGCGAAGAATGAACCACGAGCCCGCCCAACTCCACGACGAACCCGTGAGTTTACGTAATAGATTACCTATTGCTTTCCTCTTATTGTCGGGTTTATGCTTTAAGCAAATATTTGCATTCAGTCTAAAAAACTCAATGAAAATCATATAAATCATCGGCTACTTTATTGCTGGTATAACACATTCAACATTTCGATTTCCTTATACCAGCATACAAGGAGCTCAGATAGCCGTAGCGGTAAACGCGCATCTATTCAGCAAGACCATGCTGAAAGGTCGTGGTTTCGAATCCACCCGGTCGAGGATCTTTTCGTAAAGTAAATTTTATCGATTTCTCGAAATGTGGAGACTTATCATGTTTCTTATTCGGAGCGCTTCCTTACCTTTGCCTTAAATTCCAGATAACTCATACAAATCTTAAATAGAAAAGCCAAACCATCAATTGAAATCTCCAAACAACTAGAGCGAGGTTTTGGGAATTGTAAATTTTCATAGATATCAATGAAAAATGCGCCTAAAACCGAGCCTTTAAAATGAAAACTTTTAAACGGCTAAAATTGAAATATTTCGTGTAAAGTGTAGAGTGTCCGAAATTTGAAGTTGTCCGCTATATCAGGCCTGCCCAACCTTTTTGAACCACGGGCCAAATCACAGAAACAATTTCGTGTCGCGGGCCACCTAGAAAACAGAATTATTCGCATAAAGTTTGACAAAAGTAAATAAATGCAGTTCATAGAATCTGACAACAATCAGTGATTGAAGTAAATTTCATTTGAAAAAATCGAAAAACAGATAAGTCTTGCTAATCAAAACTATATAATAATCTCTTGCAGAATATTTTAAAGAATCTGCTCTAAAAATTTCAGATTCTGTGCAAATAAAGCCCAAGATTTTATAAAAATCATACTCCGCATTATGTAAGAATCCAAATTCTGTGCTAAAATTCTAATCAAAAATCTTGGTCATAATGTTCAGGATTTTACAAGAATCGTTCGGAATCTCACTCAAAAGTCATTTCGAAATGCAACCTTGAAATCTTTGAGAGTACTAAAAAGTATTTCAAAAGTAAGCTGCTCAAAATTGTATTATAAATTCGCTTAAGGTTCTAGCAAAATGTTATGTAGTGGTATATTGTAATCTTGCCCGGGATTTCAGAAAATTATGTTTTGACTTCGTTGAAAATCCAGGCTAGAAGTCTATAGATGTCTGGTGGAAATTCTGTGAGAATTGTGGAGTTTAGCTTATGCTCGGTAAAGGAATCACCCTTCACACGATGCACACTGAACTTACCCACGCAAGTATCGGTTCACAAGCGAGTCAGCATGAATGCATCAAGTATGCAAGTGACAGAAGCGCTTCACTCAGGGATGCCAACATTGACATAGTAAGTGTCACAGACAAACGTATAAAAAAACTGTTTGCTGTGATCGATTATAATGATAATCTCCATCGCAGTGGATTCTATATCTCACAAGAATATTGACATTTTTATCCGTGAAGGTCGTGTCCAGAGGTCTTTAAAAAATCTTGTTCAAGATTTTGTTAAAATCCTGTCGTTTTATAATCCTTTCAAGGAATCTGCGCGAATGACACTCAGGTGTTGGTTAAATTTATTTCCAGGATTCTGTGAGAATATTAGCCTATGATTTAGTGAAATTATGTATGGAAACTTAGTCTTTTGTCCATAAGCAAGCTTCCGAATTCACACTCACTCTCATGATAATGGATTTATCCCTGACAGCAATTTTCAGCGATTTTATCCTTCCACAAAACACAGCGAAAAAAGATGCTTGCACATTTCCGCAGCTGTGAGAAGTTTGTTTTCTCCTTCTCCGATCCATGGAGAACTTTTCCTGTATCCATCGCCACGAGCACCAGTTGCTTTTATACACCAAATTAACCACTTTTTTGGTTAAGTTGGTGTGGTAGCATGGTTAGCGTGCACGCATCGCGGTTGTTTTTAGCAATGTTCTAGGTTCGAATCCCTTCGCCGGCACTAGTTTTTGTTTATCCACATAGTGATAATTCTCTGGAGCAGTTGGTGAGCGAAAATATGCTGGAGTGAAAAACAAATTATCCCCAGAGTGGAGTGATTTTCGGTTATCCTCCATCGTAGCTCCAGGGAAAATTAGATCTTCTTTCTTCTTTCTGGCGTTACGTCCCCACTGGGACAGAGCCTGCTTTTCAGCTTAGTGTTCTAATGAGCACTTACACAGTTATTAACTGAGAGCTTATTATGCCAATGACCATTTTTGCATGTGTATATCCTGTGGCAGGTACGAAGATACTCTATGCCCTGGGAAGTCGAGAAAATTTCCAACTTGGAAAGATCCTCGACTGGTGGGATTTGAACCCGCGACCCTCAACTTGGTCGTGCTAAATAGCTGCGCGTTTACCGCTATGGCTATCTGGGCCCCTAGGGAAAATTAGTGTGAGCGATAAATGATGTTCTCGTGAGGAAGCGAAAAAAGCATTCTCCTTACGTGCGAAAAATCGTAAATTTCGCATCATTGATACGAAAATTCAGAACCCTGTCCATAAGTTTTGTTTAGGTTGCAGTTTTTGTATGCCGAAGGAAGTCATGGTAGAAACACTGTTGAAACACACAGAATATGAGATAAGATTTTGAGTAATTCATTAAAAAAAGTAGCTAAGAAGATTTAAAAGAAACCAAACAATTTAAATCACATATAAGGTTGAACCTAAATAGTTTTGGTATGTTTTAACTTCGGGTTGGTATGTCAACGGGCCAAATATGAGAAGAATCTTCGAACCCTTCGCGGGCCGGATGCGGCCCGCGGGCCGTACGTTAGGCGGCCCTGCGCTAGATAGATCAAAACGGTACACATACGAGAAAGGTCAATTGACAAAGAATGTTCTCAGTTAAAAACTGCGGAAATACCCATAAGAACACAAGCTGAGAAGCAGGCTCTATCCCAATTCGGACCTAACGCCATAAAGAAGAAGATACCATCATACAAAATTAAACTGGGTACAACTTTTTAAGCTCGAGTTTCACTTATTCACAGGAAAATCTACTCATGAATAATCAGAGTGCAGCATATCAAATTTAGCGTTATGCTACATTACCCTATGTTGATATACAAGTGCGAAAATAATAAGCTAAATGTATAGGTAAGCAAATGCTAAATTTCATCGTTCATATTGAACTCCGCATGTTCGATAATTAAATCGATAACTAACGGTACGAGCTGTAGAATGCATACCTCCAGGAATGTGTTCTCAGTGTCACTCAAACTCAAATATATGACCACAGATACTTCAATCATAATGTTTCGTGCTCTGTTTCACATCCATATCCGATCTAGGGCTGCGGTTAAATCGCCAATGACCGCAGCCTCTGATCAGCCAGCAGAAAATAATGTATCTGTGCCGTAGAGTGGAGTGGGGCAAACGTTTCATTCCAAGTCTTCTAGCTGAATCCAAAACAAATGTAACGAAAGCTGGGGTGCAAGGAACTTTCACTCCAAATATCATATAAATCGATTGAGATTCGGGAAAGTTATTGCGATTTTTTGTTTTCAGACGCGAAAATTTCGGTCGAACTTTCATTACATGGAACAATTGTTAGTTTTTGCATAAATGTTTGGAAATTAATATTGGCCCATAGTGGGACAAAAATTCGAATCAGCGGGGAAAAAGTTCGTCCCTTTTATTATCTCACGAAAAAACTTTTAAATTGCCTAAAATGTATATCTTCTTCTTATTGGCATTACGTTCTAACTGGTACAAAGCCTGCTTCTCAGCTTAGTGTTCATTGAGAACTTCCACAGTTATTAACTGAGGTCAGGTCTATATGAATTTAGCTAAATATCCCTGAGCGTGTGACAAACATCACCAACATTTCACATTTTTTCATTAGTTTTTCAAAAAACTTCTTTTTTACTATTTTACAATTAACACTGTTTGAGCAAATTTGTGACAGAATAGTATCGATGTTTTGTATTTGAGTTAGCTAACTTACACTTGATTTAAACACTTCCCCACCGATGTGGCAAAATTTTGTGTAACACAATCAATCTTGAAAACTGTTATAAATAAAAGTTGGTAAATATTTTGACACCAGCTTGTTGAGCAACATTGTAGCTGGAATGCTGAACACCCACGGGTAGTATTAATTACTTTTAACCTGTTATAGTTTTTCTAAAAATAAGGTCTAACTTTTGCCCCGTCGTACACTACATACTGCCGATTGGTGGTTATTCTCGTGCAAGTTTCCCGCGAGCTGAGCCCCACATGCCATAGTCGTGGCTTAGGCCGCTGCTGAACGTTGCTTTATTCGAAATAAGTAGATGTATAATTTATTGCCCACTATCGGCGAGGTATTATGTCATCTTTAGGGGACACCATTTCTAACCAGTTCGCTTCTGACCATTCCTGAACAGCAGATGGTGTTTTCATCTACGCGCAGATAGGATGGTCCAGATGCAGTAAATTGATACAGGCGGGCTCTCGTATCGCGCGAAACCCCTTTTGTGGTTCATCTATACATGGATGGTCACTCTGACGGTGTGCTCAAATATGAATGTTTTTTTTGGAAATTTCAGTACAGCGGTCGACATTTGTTTAGCCGAGCTATTTTGATTCTAAAATGAGACACAAAATTCCAAACAAATGTACACTGGGCCAGGTACAGAATTAAACCAAACACCCCGGGTTGGTGTATTCAGAGACTTATCTTAGATTTATTTGCTCTCTAATATGGTGATAAAAGTAAGTTCAAAATTTCACCTCATAGCTATGCCTAGGTGGCGATACAATGTTTTATTATTTCGCGTCTAGGGCAATGTTTTAAAACGTCAAAAAATGTGACAAAGTGTCGAAGACACCAAATCTCTGGAACTTCAAATAACAAAATTATGGGAAAAAATGTGAAAAATTACTAGAATTTTTGGCAACTCTCCATGATTTCATGATATTGAAGGGACCATCGAGTTAAGGAGACATCGAATTATAAAGCACAAAACCAGTGCAAATGCGATCCAGAAGACCATCGAAGTAGCCATGAAAACCATCTTTCACTATGGTTCTCTAACTCGATATCGATATACATAGTGAATATCGAGTAAGGGAGAGTTAATACATTAAAAATCATAAAATATTTCGTTTTAAACACTGCATCACTTAAATTGAATTTCGTGTATATTTTGTTCAAAAACAATGGTTATTTTAATTGAAAAAAAAAGCTATTTGGACAAATTATTGTGAACATATCAGTATTTTTAAATTTTTCTTTACTCAAAATGTCAAAGTTTTCCGAACATTTGTTATGGTGTATTTGAGATATATGAATCCAAAATTATTAACTTTTCTATATAAATATAGATATTTTACCATTATAATACAGTTAAACCAAAGACAAATTAGTTAAACCTCCATGAGTCGATGTTCCATTACTCGATATCGACTCATGGAACCATATTTAAAATCAAATTTCATGGTTACTATGATGGTCCCCTCAAACGGCTTTCCATAGCATTGCTGTTCCATGACTCGATATTTCCATGAGTCGATGGTCCTTTCAATATCGACTCATGGAGGGTTGACTGTACAAGATTATCAATACATTCCGGGAATAAGCATAAGCATGAGCATTGATGACCTACAATTCGTAGTTGCTACTCCGTGATTGACCAGAATAATCGGAGTTGCCCAAGGAACCAAGAGATGTAGCTTTCCATCTTCAATGTACATCTTCGAGAATTCTAAACATTAAAAAGTCAATGACGGCGCCAGCCACGTCCTTGCGGACATCGGGAAAGGGAAGGAAATTTAGTGTGACATCCATTGTTACTGGAGACCGAGATCACCTCTGCATCTCCATGGTTGTCACGAGAAGGAGTTTTGTTAGTAGGGAGGGATTATGGCTGCATGATCAGGATTCACCTTGGTAAGTGATGCGATTCATGCAACCTCGGTTCAAAACATCACCTATCAGTACTCTGAAGACAACGTTACCATACCATGATACCGTTACCATATTTTGTTATATCAATTCATTTAAGTAACATTCCCACCGTTGTCATGATAAAAATTCGTTTCATAGTATATTGGAAATTTAAAGTAAAAGCATGAAACGAACTTTGAAACAAATTGATTATCCATGCTTGATTGATTTGCTGTAGCCACTTTAATCAGCATGCTAATTTCACAATATCAAAATATCACTCCGGCTAAACTCACATCCTCAAGAGCACAAATCTAGTGAGTCAGACAGCGGTTCAAGCTGAAAGTCTGATCGATTGGTCACCATCAGCGAGTACCATTCGATCAAGCCCTCAGCCCAACCCGCTGTCTGGCTTTCCAGACATGTCCTTCTGAAAATTTGAGGTCCGGCTTCAATGCATTTCCAACTTCTGCTTGCACACTTAAATTATTTTACGGATTCCTGTAAAATTTCAACAGCTGAACAGTTCGGTGAAATAAATTAACGGAGTACGGTAAATTTTTACAGTATTCGGTGAAAAATCACCGGAATCCGTAAAATTTCGACGGAATTACGGTGTTTTATTTCACCGAACTGTTCAGCTGTTGAGATTACGGTGAAATTCACCGTAAGAGCTTAGTGTGTGGACTTTAACAAAGCACTGCCCAGCAGAACGCGTGCAGAATAAACCGTTACATTTCCATTACACTTTTTCTAGACACTTTTCCTTCAAAAACTACCCCACTACAGCGGAGACGAAAAAAAAGTGACAGAACCAGATTTTCGATACATTCCGGGAATAGGGTCCTAAAGCCCTGTCCCAATTTTAGTGCCAAACGCTTAAGTTTAGGCCAAAAACACATGTTTACTCAATTTTTTAATGTTTTTCGTTTGTTTAAGTCCAAAAAACATTTTTTTATGTTTCTCTAGATTTTGTCACACCCCTTGCCTTAAACTCAAATTTTGGGTGTATTTTGTTTTCCGTGTCCCTTCCGAAATGTCAGATAAGAATAACTCCAGTGTTAACCGAAGTTTTGCTCCCTTTTACATCATTCTTATGGGAGATAATACTGCGGTGTTTCATCAAACACGGTTATTTATTTTTCCGAGACCATTCGCCACGTGGGCTTTTTGGCAAATGTGTGTCTTTGGAAACTTTAAAAAGGCCGAGCGGAGTATCATATCCAGCGCTCAAGTCAATATATTATAATAAGCTAAATCTACTGCCGGAGGAGGCACAAGAACAATTCGAAACACAAGACTGTATGAACATTTTCAATTATTCCAGTGATACAAAGTGAGAACATGTCTACTGAACCGGAATGAAAACAAAACAAAATGCTTGCGAGCTTCAGAGTGCTGATTCACTCACATCTGTCGTGTTCGCGAGTAAACAAAGCTAAAGTGGTTCGTGAACGAGTTCGGAGCTGTTCATAGTCAATTACACGTTTCATACATCGTCGATAAGGCCGATGGGATGTATTTTCGAAATGAGCATGAGTATCAGCATAGATGACCGTACAATTTGTAGTTGCTACTCCGTGATTGACCGGAACAATCTAAGTTGCACAGGGAACTAATGAATAGGGCTTGGGATTAGCTTACCATTCTTCAATGTGCACTAATCGAGAGCTCAAATTTTAAAAGTCAATAATGGCGCCGGCTACGTCGGGAAGTAGTGTTAGTTAGACAACCGTTGCACACTGGGACAGAATCGAAAAAACGTGGAAACAACCTGTAGTTCTTCGGAATGAAGAGATAGACGTTTGATGTCTTCTGCGAAAATGATCCTTTCAATGAGGCCGATGTTTTGAGATGAAGTCTTATTTTTAAGTGTTATTCGCATAAATGACCCATATGCCATTTCGGTTAAATGGCAGTTTAGGTGTATGGTTTCTTCGGCAAAGTTGATCGTTATTTTATGCTGAAAATAATTGCTGAAGACGTCAAATTTCCAAGGCCTACTATTTTTGAAGTATAGGCATTTTTCATAAAAATGTGCTAAAAACCGTTTTTTTAGTTTTGCTTGTATTTTTTTAATTAAAATACCATATTTCACCTATCTCATTAATCAACATATAGCTAGTCTGGTGATAATTTGATGGTAAAAATAATATTTTGTTGGATTTTTTTTAGTAAAATTTTCAAAAAACAGGGATATTGCGTATAGGCCATTCTTGCGATCGGGCAAGTTCGGGCAGGTGTTTTCATCGCCATCCACTTACGAAAGGTCAGAATATTCGTGCCTTATTTTTTCAAGGATATGATATTTAATATATTTTTTCTATGTGATCTGGAAGTATGCTAAGTTTATAAAGAGGTTAAAAATTATCTTACTTGACAATGTAATAGTTTTCCAATAAAAACAAAAGTTCAACATAATTATGGGTATTCTTGCAGTGTACTGGTTGCTAAATGTACTTATCTATTTGCTTGTATATTTGCTATTCGCAAAAACGCCTTAAGCGCCAGACTCATTATTTCAAAACCATTCGGTCGAATGGAAATTTAGGTATATGATTTCTTCGGAAAAATCGATCGTTATTTTAAGCTGCAAACAATTGCTGTAGATGTCACATTTTTAAAGATGGCAATTTGACATCTTCAGCTATTGTTTTCAGCTTAAAATAACGATTGACTTTGCTGAAGAAATGATATATCTAAATTTCAATTCGACCGAAATGGTGTGAGTCTGGCACTTAGGACCTTTTTGCGAATAGCAAATATACAAGCAATGTAAAAACAAATTGCTAAGTACATTTAGCTACCAGTAAACCGCAAGAATGCTCATGATTATGCTGAACTTGTGTTTTTATTGGAAAACCTTTACATTGTCACATAAAATAATGTTTAACCTTTTTATGAACTTAGCATACTTCCAGACCGCATAGAAAAAATATATTAAATATCATATCCTAGAAAAAATAAGGCATGAATATTCTGGCCTTTCGTAAGTGAATGGCGATGAAAACACCTGCCCGAACTTACCCGATCGCAAGAATGGCCTATACGCAATATTCCTGTTTTTTGAAAATTTTATTGAAAATATCAAACAAAGTATTATTTTTACCATCGAATTTTCACCAGACCTGCTTTATGTTAATAATTGAGATAATCGTAGGTGATATATGGTATTTTAATTGAAAAATTACAAGCAAAACTCAAAAATTTCGATTTAAAGCACATTTTTATGAAAAATTCCAATATTTCAAAAATAGTAGGCCTTGGAAATTTGACGTCTTTAGCAATTATTTTTAGCATAAAATAACGATCAGCTTTGCCGAAGAAACCACCTAAACTGCCATATGACCGAAATGGCATATGGGTCATTTATGCGAATAACACTAAAAAAAGACTTCATCTCAAAACATCGGTCTCATTGAAAGGATCATTTTCGCAGAAGACATCAAACGTCTATCTTTTCATTCCGAAGAACTACAGGTTGTTTCCGCGTTTTTTCGATTCTGCCCCAGTGTGCGTTGTTACTAGAGACCAAGTCACAGATGTCAGTCCACTTTCAGACGGCCATGGTGTTGGCTCGTGTAGTTTCCAAGCGGACTGACAAAGAATTTTTTGTTGTGGGGGCTGGGAATCAAATCCATGACCTTCCGCTTA
The DNA here is from genome assembly GCF_002204515.2 of Aedes aegypti. NCBI lineage: Eukaryota > Metazoa > Arthropoda > Insecta > Diptera > Culicidae > Aedes > Aedes aegypti. The sequence goes on from NC_035109.1 coordinate 247,579,455, forward strand.
TGAAGCGAACTTGTAGCCAACTACGCCACGTGCTCCCTCTGGTTTTAGTTATTAGCAGTTTAGAGCTGATTCAAGAGTAGTTTATTTTGGCAATTGAACGATGCAATTGTTTTATACTACAAATTCATCTACAATATAACGTGAATTTTTTTTTAGATTATCTTGTAAACTTGCCATGTGTACGTATTGAAAAATTAGTGTTTTATGTCTTTTCACTCTTCCAAATATTTATTTTAATTATTTAATGTAGTAAAATATACAAACCAAAACATTGTAATAAAATAAAAGTCGTAAAAATACGACCTTTGGTCAATAGTAATTTAATTTAATAAACAAACAATTTTAAGCAAAACACTATCACAAATTTTGATGAAACATGAAGATTTGATAGTTTAGTGATGTTGCCAATAACTTTGCACAACTTGGGAAAAAATCAAACAATGTTTGCATAGCCAATGTTTTCTACCTTGTGAATTTTTATTCGGACTTTTTTTTTAATGTTTTCTTGTTTATTCTGTTAATGCTGCAGTTGTTCCGAAAAAACTGATTAACAAAAGTGCTGAATACACAAAATTGCTCAGATTAATATTTATGCTGAAAATAAATTCAAAACGTGAGTGTCCAAAGTAGCCCCGTCCGATGGTAGCGGTTTACTAAAAAAAAATCATTTCTAACTGTGAACATTTTCATAAAATATTTTCATTTTGATTTAGTATTTTTCTAATTACTCTAAATATCTTTAAAAAAAATCAATTGGAAAAACGAATGTCTAAGTCGAAAATGATAATTGCTGTGTTTTGTACCTCGTTTTTCTTTCAGTGTATGTGTAAGGAAAGTACTGAACCTGAACAGAAGCAGTTATATTATTACCACAATCAAATAATTGTCCAATATAAATAGGTAATAAATTGGAAATTGGCTAAAAGCGAATTTCGACAAATGTTCATTAGTATCGTAAAACGAGGTAACTTTGATAGCTTTTTCGAAGAAAACTTCAATATTTATGCATGCTGTTTCAAAGAATTACAATTTATATTTTTAAAACAAGACTGACATCCTAGCTATTGATTGCACTTGATAGATTGTCAAAAGATTCTTCTGAATGGATATATTATTTTTCATATAATCGAAAGTCGTTTTTTTTTTTGTTTTGGGGTAACTTTGATAATGGAGTATACACTCATACGTTGAGTGACTACCGTTGAGAGCGGACGTGTCTGTGCTTGCGTGCTGTTACAGTGGTTCGAGTGAAAAGATCGTTTTTGCGATTGCCGTAGGAAGAATTGGGCTGGGTTTTGGGGTTTCCGGAAGTGCCGAAGTGGAGCAGTTGGGTGGTAACCGTGCTGGGTTTCCGACGGATTGGACCGTGATTTGGCCAAAAACAACGGCTGGGTGCTTTTCGGAGTGTAGTGAGAAAACGAAAAAGCAGCTGTCTGTGGAGTGCGGAGGGGGTGAAAGTACGGTGAGGGTTGCAGTCGGTAAATCACGCATTTCAGATTGCTGATTGTTTGTGTACTGAGGAGAAGGCTAAATCCTGTAATTGGGGCAGCTGGCGTGGATAAGGGATTGTTCCGGGGAAGTAAAAAGGGAGTAAGAAGTGTTGGCCAGAGGAAGTTGGTGGAAAAAAAAATTGAAACGCCGAAGAAAGAAGAAGAGTTTTGAGGCGAGAGTGGCGGGGGGAAGCGGTCGACAGCTTCACCAGAAGAATACACGAGTGGTGTTAGTGAGAAGACCTTGATCGGTTTTGGCGGTAAAGCGGAGAATAAAGTGCGGAAAAAAAAAATTGGAAGCGAGAGTGAGTGCCACGTAGAAGCGAAAGTGAGAGGAAAGTGGAGCATCGAAATAGGCAAGCGGCTGAGTAGCGAGAGAGAGAGAGTAAGGGGAAAGCGCATCTGTAGCGGTGAGGCAGAAATAAGAAGCAGGGCTCTGGTCGATCCGGAGCGAATACTGTGGAGAGCACGAAGGAAGAGCCCAACGCAGCGAGACTGAGTGCACCGGTTTCATTGGTGGCAGTATTGGTGAGTCATTCACTTTCTCGTTCCAATAATTTTTCCAAGTATCTCGAAGTTTGGTCCTCATGATGACGATGACATCTAACGGAATTAGGAGGTTAGGGTGGTTCTCACGTGTATTATTTTTAATAAAGCAGAGATTATTCAACAGTAGCCATGAATCGAATGGGCTGAGTAAATTGATACTAAAGCAGATTTGTACGAAATTGAACGGAGTTAATTTTAGACAAGAAGATGTAGATGAATTGAATTCAATTATTTTATCTAAAATTGAAAGATGGGAGGAAGATTTAAATGAGTTCGTTGAGTTTTTTGATAATATTCAAGATGAGGGATTTGATATCGCAGAGATGGCAAATCATTGTTTGCTTTTAGCTGTTGCTCAAATCTTTGAATGTGAAGTGAGGGTTAGAAACGATAAGGATGATTGTAAAATTATTGGGGAAGGGTACAAAAATAGCTGGTTTGGAGTGCTTGAAATTGGTATGCAATGGAGCGAAAGTGTTGAAAATGTAACTCGGGCTCTAAAAGAGTCAAGTATGATCGAGTTAGAAGTAAAGGAGAAAGAGGTGCATGTAAATGGAATGGCAGGGAAGGGTAATGAACCGTTGATAGAGAAGGAAGAATGTTTGTGGCACACTACAATAGGAAATTGGATAATTGAGATAGAATCGAAGGGGGAAGATGATGGCAAATTATACAGTGGATTGATGATGAATGTTATTCAGAAAATGAATGAAGGAGAAATTGGGGAGCAAGAGATGATGAAGATGTTAAAACAAATTGATCTGTTTTTTGAAATGTATGGCGAGATTTTGAATAGACTTGAAGAAGAAGTAATGATAAATGGAAACGCATTATACGAAATATGGAAAATGGTCAGTAAGTTAGCTGTAGCATTGAACAGAGAAATTATAGTTTTAATGAGAGGAGGTGAAGAGATAGTCCTAGGGGTGACTGAAAGGAAACGAAAATTCGCTTCATTTTGGTTGGTAGCAGAATTTCAGGAAGCGGGAGTCCGTTATTACTCAATTAAAAGCAGTAAACTAATTCAAGAATGGAAAGAAAACATGAGTATTAAGCCAGCGATAGACGTATTTGAGAAACGAGCTGAAAAAGTATCATACAATTTAAAATTCAAGGAGAGCAATCAAGAGGCAGTTATAAAAAGAATTGATGGAGATGGCAGTTGTCTGATCAGAGCAATGCTGGATCAAATGGGAAGAATAGATCAAAACTACTATATGTCAGATTACAACGTGATGAAGTTAAGAAACAATATTGCAAGCTATATCAACAACAGTAGGGAAAGATTCAACGTTTACCTGTATGAACATATTGAAGAGGTAGGAACATTTGAACGAGTGATAGAAAAGATAAGAGAGAAATCATATTGGTTAGGAGAGGAAGCAATAATAACAGTCGCTGAATTATTTGAGAAGCAAGTGGAAGTGTACACGAATCAGGGTTTGAGTGTAAGGATTGGTGTTAGAAAAGGCAATGAATCAGCATTGAAAATTTTTTATAATGGAAATCATTATGACAGTCTAATAAGTATTGCTGAAGAAGAAGCAGGAGAGATAGAAGCAGAAATGATAAATATAAATGAAGCAGCAGGAAACGAAAAGCAAGCAGAAGAAGAATCAAGGGCAGTTAAAAATAATAAGGTTAGAGAGGTCAACGAATCAAGTTCTCATTCAAAGAAAATCACACAGCATGGAAAGCAATCAACCAACACAACAGATGATTCAAACAACCACGAGCAAAGCAAGAAACAAATTGAGAAACAATTGAGTCAAGATACAGGAATTAAAGGTATGAAAAACAAGGTTCTGAAGATAGTTAGCTGGAATGTTAGAGGATGCAGACGAAAGGTAAAAAGAGACGAGATCGACGAAATTTTAGTTGCAAATGACGTAATGATTGCAGCACTTCAAGAAGTCAACACGATTGGAGTTGATTTGAGTACAAATAATTATAGTTGGCAGGTAAAGGATAATCATATGAACAAGGCAAGAGGATTAGCAATCGTTGTCAGGAAACATCAGAGAATCAGAATTCTTCAGGCAAAGGAATGCAGAAAAGGTATTATGTGGATTAAGCTAACAATAAATGGAGTTAAACTAATAATGATCAACGTACATGCACCAAATAGTATCCAGAAGAATTTCCTCAGCTATCTCAATGAAGTAGTGACTAGAGAAAGTGACCGAAAATCACTTATTGTACTAGGAGATTTTAACGCTCAGATAGGTTCTGAAGATTTTCAACCAGAAGATAGGGTATGGATAGGAACAAAACTAGGGCACAGGTACTGTAACGATAAAGGAGAGCTATTCAAATATTTTTTACATCTATCAAAACTTAAGAATGTGTCGACTAAAATAGGGAAAAGTATAGAAATCACTTGGAGAATAAGGACAAATCAAGCCAGATTGATCATGTTTTGGTACCACAGTACACCTCTTTCAGAATAAGATACATTAAAGGCTGTTGGACAGATTTGAAAACCGACCACGTAATGTTAACTATAGGACTAGTTTTTACAAATAATCCAGTCCTAAAGAAGAGTAATAAGGAAAGCGCAAGGATCAACGTAGACCTCCTTAAAATTCCGGAAAAACAAAAATGTTTTAGAGAAAAACTGTCATCGATTCCAACGAAAACAGATATTCAAACAGATACGTTAGACAAATGCTACGAGGAAATGGCCAGTAGATTGAGAATAGCAGCTTACAATACGCTTAAAGTATCTACAGTACCCAATACACCACGCAGGAAATATGCACTGGATAGGTTAAGAGATGCACTAAAAGTTTCGAAAAAGCATCCGGATATGATAAACTATAAATACAGGGTCGCAAATAGAAGACATGAATATCAGATAGCTGTAAAGGAGCATAGAGAAAAGGAAATTACAGATTTTTTCAAGAACCTCAATGATTATGATGCAGGAGTGAGAGTAAGGAAGACGTATAATTATTTGAAAGACTTCGTAAAGAGGAAAAAGCAGAAAAAAGCCATGATTAGCTCGAGAGTTTGGGAAGATATACTGAAGACATGTGAGGGACCTGAAGTAGAGTTTTGTGCTGAACATGATAACACTCCATTGCCTAATCCTCCAACAAATGATGAGATTAAAAGTATTCTGTTCTCAGCATGTAATGGAAAATCTCCAGGATCAGATAGAGTGGTAGCCGAATACATTAAAGCTGCAGATGAGGAAACCTTAGAAAGAATAATAGAAATTATCAAAGCAGTTTACATAAGGAATGATATGCCGAAGGAATGGAAGAAATCAACACAAATACCAATACCTAAGAAGTCAGGAGCTTCCGAAGCAGATCACTTCAGAAGAATCTCGCTGTGTAATGTAGTGTATAAGATATATGCAAAATGGATAGCAAAGCAGTTAAGTGCATATGCAGGTGAACCCGGATTACATCAGGCAGCATTCACGGCAAACAGGTCAACAGACGATCATATATTTGTGGCTAGGAGAATGATGGAGGAATACTGGAACTCCGGTCAGGATCTCTTTATTCTAGCGTTAGATATTAGTAAAGCATTTGATAATGTGAAGCTACAATCGATAGGAAAAGTGTTGATTGATTTAGGAGTTCCTTCGAGATTAGTAGATAGAGTTCTGAGCTGTGTTAAAGATGAGGTTACTAGAATTATGTGGGAGAATCAATATTCAGCTGAGGTTAAGAGGGGGAAAGGAATTAAACAAGGATGTCCGTTATCACCATTACTCTTTAATTATTTAATGCAAGATGTTCTCAAAACAGTAGTTGCAGAAATCCCAGAATTGAAACTAATGGGTATTAATCAATTGATTCTTCCACTAATTCTAGTGTTTGCAGATGACATTCTAATCATAGCTAGAACGAAGGCGGAGTTAGAGAAAATATTGCATGAATTAGAATTGCAACTCGCAAAAGTAGGCCTTGAAATTAATCGCGACAAAAGTCAAGTTTTAATTAGATATCCAAATGATAAAGCTCAACACCCAAAGGAGATTCTTTTAAATAATAAGATATTCAAAGTGAGCGACAGTTTAGCTTACCTAGGAATATGTTTGACTGCAACGTTAAATCGTAAACTTACATGTAAGCAAAGGTGTTTGAGTGCAGTGAAATCATCGAGAATAATAGTAGAATTTTGCAAAACTTTCAAGCCAAGCTGGGAATTAGGAAAGTTAATGTATAAGACCGTGATAGCACCGTCCTTGTTATACGGAACTAAAGTGTCTGTTATGACTAAGAAAAGCAGGTTAAAAATAGGTAATTATGAGAAACTTATACTCAGGAATATTTATCAATATTGTAAAAAACCAAAAGACTTGAAATTCAATGCTAGAAAATTATTAGACGGAAAAACCATTAACAGAAGAATTAGAGTAGGAAGAATAAGTTATTTTGGTCATGTAAGACGAAGAGAAAAAAACCATCCACTGAAGTTAGCATACAAATTGAAATTTGATAAAAAGAAAGAAGGCAGACCATCCTTAACATGGCTGAAATCATTAGATCAGGACTTTGAAAGGTATCAGAATATGAATAGAAGTAGTTGGGAGGAGCTATCAAAAGACAGGGAAAGGATTAAAAAGAAACTAGATGAAATTTATAAAAATGAGGAGAGCGAAATTTCGGATGGGGAGTCTTCAGATGAGGACCAAAACTCGAGATACAAACATTGGAAATGGAAAAGGAGGAATGAGAAATGATGCGATTCAGAACGACTGGAGTTGAAGAAGAGAGGAGAGAAGATCACCATATTGTGCATTGCCAGAATAAAGGTATTGTAAGTACAAATCAATGTTTTAAATATGTAATACGGAATTCAAACAAGTATACGTTATTCTGGGAAGGTTTAATTTAATGGTAAGTGAAATTATTACAAAACTTAATCAATAGCACCAATCGTATTTTTCATATATTATATATCAAACAGGACACCCAATTGAAGCAATATGGATGAGGAGAGTGGAATTGCCAACTCCTTATCGCTAACATATTGTTGATAGAGGGATGGTCCTTAAACCCCATTCATTGAGACATCCTTTTGTATGATGAAATGACCGGTAGATCGATGACCAGTATCTAGGTTATAATTTTTGGAATGCCTTAGGTAAACCTTAAATAATAGCAAAGAGCTGAAACAATCAACTGGATAACATCATATAAAATGGACAGTCTACTGTCTAACGGCTGTGCCTTGCAACAATGAGTGGTTACCCTTACATACATACATACAACTTTGATAATGGAGTATAAATCGAACAAAATTGAATGAATTGCAGAACATTTATAGGACGCTGCATACCTTTTGGCGTTTAACGCTATATGGAAATTTCTGACTAAGATTACAAAAATGGTCCCAGTGTGTAAAAATGATTTTCGCTAAGAGATTTGAGACCGAATTCATGTTCTACTATAACTAGGCTGTCATGAATAAGTGACGAACTCATTATGACTTTATCAAATAGTGATTGTAGAACAGATTATTTTTAAGCGTTTCAAAAATGCTAAAATCTTGTAAATTTTTAATATTTGCATATAAATCCTCAAATGCACTCGATTCCAACAAAAATAGCTCTGACATGAAGTGTCATAGTAATACTATTTACTTTTACTTACTGATTAACAGAAATTTCGTTATTTCGTTTAATATGTTGTGGGTCTCGCACTATCAAAGTTACCCGCATTATCAAAGTTACCACGTTTTTTACCGTAAAATAAAACCCATAAAAAAAATTGCGGTTTATTTTACTCTATTTTTTAGTTTTCAGCTTCAAATCGAGCCAACGTCGTTGCAAAAATTGCATCACTAATGGTAGCCCCTGGGGCAAGCAGTCACATTTGTGCTACCGATCGATATATCAATGATGAGCAATTATTCCATCGTTTGAGATTCTTTTCCTAAATGGCTACGCACACGCACAGAGCGTCCCATTATGGGTATAGGGTTGACTATCTTATCGATGGTACATCGGATGGCTCAACAGTGTTCTGGCCGTGGTGTGGCCCAGTGGGATTCCAGAACTCCGCTCGCGGTACATACGTCAACAACGGGACGAACGACGTGCGTAACCTGTTTCAATTAATTGCCATTCTGCGAATTGCAAATATGTGTACAGTAAGATGGGGAAAAATTCGAGTGGAGCAAAACTTTCTTGTCAATATTTCTAGCCAAATTCAAAACAAATGTTCTAATTGTTACACAGCGTAACAAAAATGACATTTTTGAGTGTCTCAAGGATCAAATTATGTGTCTCTAGTAGATTTGGGGTTGCTTAATCTGGTGCCATTCTCAGAAATGTTCCAGCACGTCACAATTTTTAGCTACAGGTCGCCAAAGTTGTATAAAACACTGGTTTTATTAATGTTTACATGAAATTTAAAGTACAATTTATCAAATTTTTTTATAATCTAATCTACCAAACATGCAAAATAGAACATGAACTTTCATTTCAGACACAATTTGATTGAAATTGAGCGATTAAATTTCGATTAAACCGATTTTTTCTACATGCTTGCAGTCTCCATACAAAATTCTTCGTTTCTTCTATATGGCAAAATACAACAATTCTCTAAACAATCAAAAAATAACTTTTCCGCGTCGAAAGTATTACAAACTTTGATGATAAGTATTGTTATACATATAAAGTTTGAATTCTGTGGCAAATTCAGCCAATATATTACCTTACAAGCTGGCAAACTTGCATGCAAGTTGGCTGAAATAGTCATTTTTTGCATTTTCAACAGTCAATATCTCAATAACTAGACGTGCTATGATATTTCTGAAAACGGCAATGGATTCAGCAACCCTTAATTAAGTGAATAGCGGTATTTTGGTGCTGGAGACAAAAACGTGTTCCGCAGTGTTATGGGGGTTCGTATGGTGTTCAACTAAAGAACTCAGAATATCATAGGAATAGATTGAGATTTTGTAAAGTTATGGCAAGTTGGTGATTTTTTTTTTTATTATAGTTACTAAAGTGTCGATATTCTGTGTTTCGGTCATCGAACTTTAGCTCCACACATGATTAGTTATTTTGCCCCAGTTTGTTTGAGGTAATTTTTTTCTGAGTTTACGACAACCCTGGTAACATTAGTAATTGAATAACAGTTAATTCAGCTGAAATAAGGCCGTATAAGTAGCATTTTAGCTATAAAAGCTGTTATTCAGCTACCAATGTTACTTAGGAATTGCACTTTTTCGAATTTATCAATTATTCTCCTAAGGTCGTACTTTTGCCCCATCTTACTCTACTGCACAGGCCCTAGATCGCGGTCTGAGACCAGATGCAGCTGCTTTAGTAGGAAGATACAGAGTTTGCCATCTCATGAGCTGTGGTTTATTTTGACTAGCTTCGTCTTGGATTCTTCGTACCAAACAAGCTGCAGGGTCTTCACGTGCCATTACTTGTTGGACATACATGGTAGCTAACTGTACAAATGGCTGCAAACAGACATTTGTCATCTGATTTTATCCACAGGTTTTGTCACGTCGTTGTTACTAATTTTTCCCGGGGATCGGAGAAACTAGGTGCTACATAACGAGAATCGTTTTAATTGCAGAGATTATTGATTCAATAATAGTCATTTGACTTCAAGTCAACGAGTAGCATACAGAAGATAAGGATCATGCTGTTTAATTGAAAATAACTAGATAAACAATTATAATCTGGAAAAAGAAGAGATTAATTATATAATTTGTTTGATCCTATTTCACAATCTAAAAATTATAAAATGATGTATTTCAATACGAAATAAATGATCGTCAACTACAAAATGCCTGGTAGAATGTTGCAATGGTTTTAAAAATTGGAGATTGAATTTTTGGCGGAGCTCGTTATTTTTCTGGTAGATCTCGAGAAATGATTATTATTTTTCTTCTTTTTTTTTAATTCATTACTAATGAGCCATTTTACGAAACAAGTCAAATGACAGGATACCTGGGACTACAGTATACCTTTTCAATTATCGCCATCAGTTTTCGCAATAGATGATTGTTGATGAATGTGCGCATTCCTAGCGTAGCTTTTTAAAGTTCAAGGTTCCGTCATCGTTATCATCAAAACTTCAACAGCAGTTTACCTTGGACGGATGTCACGCCAACTCGACACGCGATTGGCAGCACCCCTTCAGAATTCAATGAAACTTTCTCTATGTCAAAAGTATGTGAGAGTAAGATACTTTGCATATTTTGTTTTTTATTTCAAAATCGATCTAGAGTAACATTTGGAAAGGGTCAAAGTTTTTTTTTTACTTTTTTTATAAACCCATATAACTCGAAAACGGTAAAACCTACAAAAAAGTGTTGTATGGGGGACTGTCGTAAAATTTCCTGAAGTTTTAGAAAAAAATATTGAAAACATAAAAAAAATAAGTCGAGTCTAGTACACGACACTGATGACGGCCTTACCGTTGAGGTCGAAATACGCGTATCTGTCAAAGGATACAAACTCTAGTGGAATTAAATGGTATAGTACTAAATTCGTTTTTTTCATCTACTTAAAAAAAACATTTTCTACACCCCATCTACAAGAAAGGCGACAAGTTAGATTGTGAGAACTTTCGAGCGATCACCATTTTAAATGCGACCTATTAAGTATTATCATTCGGTGACGGCCGATCGACAACGGACCAGATCTTTACTGTACGTCAAATCCTAAAAAAATATCGTGAATACCCAACGCATCACCTTTTCATATATTTCAAGGCGGCATACGATAGTATCGACCACGTAGAGCTATGGAAAATTATGGACGAGAACAGCTTTCCCGGGAAGCACACGAGACTGATAAGAGTGACGATGGAAATTTGTGTGAAGGTTTCAGGCTAACACTTCAGTTTGTTTGGATCCCGCCGGGGACTACGATAATGTGATAGAATTTCGTGCCTGTTGTTCAATATTGCGCTAGAAAGTGTTATGCGGAAAGCCGTGCTTAACAGCCGGGAAACGATTTTTTACGAGATCCAGTCAATTGTTTGCTTCGCGAATGATATGGACATTGTCGGCCGAACATTTGAAAAGGTGGCAGACCTGTACACCCGCTGAAACGCGAGACAGCAAAAGTTGGACTGGTGGTGAATGCGACCAAGACAAAGTATATGCTAGCTGGTGGGGCCGAGCGCGACAGGACTCACCTAGGTAGCAGTGTTATGATAGGTGGAGATACTTTCGAGGAGGTCGACTAGTTCGTCTACCTTGGATCCTTGCTGACGGTTGACAATAACGTTAGCCGTGAAATACGGAGGCACATCATCAGTGGAAGTCGGGCCTACTATGGTCAAAAAAGATTCACACCCGCACCAAATGTATCATGTACAAAACGCTCATAAGGCCGGTAGTTTTCTACGGGCATGAAACGTGGACGATGCTCGAGGAGGGCTTGCAAGCACTTGGAGTCTTCGAACGTCGGGTGCTTAGGACGATCTTTGGCGGTGTGCAGGAAAACGGTGTGTGGCGGCGAAGGATGAACCACGAGCTCGCCCAACTCTACGGTGAACCAGTGTAGAACTAGCCCTCGTGTGTTAAAATACACTCAAATAAAGATTTAAAAAAAAAAAAAAAAAAAAAATCTACGGTGAACCCAGTATCTAGAAGGTGGCCAAAGCTGGAACGATACGATGGGCAGGGCATGTTGAAAGAATGCCGAACAGCGACCCTGCCAAGATGGATGATTCGGGTCCGGTTGGTACAAGAAGCCAGGTGGGCGGATCAAGTACGTATCGATTTGGCGAGCGTGGGGCAGAACCGAGGATGGAGAGATGCGGCCACGAACCAAGTGTGGCGTGAAATTGTTGATTCAGTGTTATCTGTGTAGATGTTAACTAAATAAATGAATGTTAACTAAATAAATGAATTTACATGCAAACTTAGCCGTACACTTCGAATAAAAAAACAGAGCTAATATAACACTGCGGATTACTGCTTTGTCTCAAGTTACGCTATTTATCGTTTTGATTCATATTACGGACAGCTTCAAATTCCAGACACTCTACTTTGTATGGGAAACATTTCACGCGAAATGTTTCAATTTTTGCTGTTCAAAAGTTCTCAATTTCAAGGCTCGTTTTAGTAAACTTTTTCCATAAATATCTTTGAAATTTTATAATGCCCAACTACCTTAGATGTCTCTTTGGTGGTTTAACGATTTTGATTGATGATTTGACTGTTCCATTAATGATTATCATGAGCTGTCCGGAATTCGATTCAAAGTGTCCGGAATATGAGGCAAAAGTGAGGAAGCGTCCGGAATAAGAATCATGAAAAGGCCACACATTTTGATTTATTTAAAATTATTGAAGTTGCGGAAGCGTACCGTTTTGAATCATATTACGGACAGCTTCAAATTCCGGACACTCTACTTTGTATGGGAAACATTTCACACGAAATGTTTCAATTTTTGCTGTTCAAAAGTTCTCACTTTCAAGGCTCGTTTTAATAAACTTGTTCTATAGAAATCTATGCAAACTTATAATGTCCACCTGCCTTAGACGTATCCGACGCTCGATAACGCTGAGAAATCATACAGAATGATTTATTTTGTATGCTCTATGCTGGGTTATATCTCCCTGAGTCCTTAAGTGTCCGTGATATGAATCAAAACGGTACTCAATTTAGGGTTGCTGAATCCATTGCCATTTTCAGAAATATCATAGCACGCTTAGGTTTAGAGATATTGGATGTTGAAAATACTAAATTTGACTATTTCAGCCAACTTGCATGCAATTTTGTCAACTTGTATGGCAATTTATTTGCTTAATTTGCTTCAGAATTCATACTTCATGTATATAAGAATATTTATCAACAAAGTTCATAATATTTTTATGCTTAAAAGTTATTTTTTTATGGTTTAGAAAAGTATTTTATATTGCCATACAGAGAAATGAAGAGTTTTGTATGGAGACTGTTATCATGTTGGAAAAATCGATTAAATCGAAATTCAATCGTGCGATTTCAACCAAACAATATTTGAAATGAAAGTTAAAGGTCTACTTTGCATGCCTGATATAATAAAAATATATAATCTAAAAATAATCAATATTTTAAATACTTACTATTCTAAAAGCTTGTAATTAGGTTTCACGTACCTGGAAATAAAGAAAACAAACAAATCATTAGAATTGCATTGTGTAGGAACAAAAAAGAATTGTCAGATCATGTCGGATTCCCTGCTAAAAGTCGAACCTTCGTATCATCTGCAGTAGAGTGCAAAAAAAAACTTGCAAAAATTGAAGATTTTTTCTAGTCTTTTCAAAATTTAACTTATAATATTCTCTAGTAAACCAGAAACTCTTTATTTGTAATCCTTAATTAGGCATGAAATAAATTCGTCAACTGAAGCAGCTACGAGTAGTGCTAGATAAAAATTTAACTTTCAAAAATCACTTTGGGGTTGGATGCCCTGTGCCATCTGAAACAAATATATGAAATATATGTATCAACTTACTGACAGAAAATCAAAACTTTGTTTTGAAAACAAGCTTTTGGTTTTCAATCAAATTTTCAAGTCGGCTGCTCGAATATAGACTTTCAGGCACAGACTTATTGCATGCTGCATACATATGAACTAGATGTTATAATATTAAGGCTCTACATAGAAATGAAAATTAAAATTTTGAAGATAGTTTTGAAGTAGGCTTGCTAGGTAGAACTAATGAATTATATGGAATAGCCTATGTTGAAACATTCGAGCAAATGCCAAATAAAATCAATAATAATTTTGAACAAATATCATTGCAATATCATATTTTTCGATTCTTTTTTTTTCTTTTTCTTCTTGGCATAACATCCTCACTAGGACAAAGCCTGCTTCTCAGCTTAGTGTTCTTATGAACACTTCCACAGTTTTTAACTTAGAGCTTTCTTTGCCAAACTTGCCATTTTAGCATTCGTATATCGTGTGGTAAGTACGATGATACTCTATGCCCAGGAAGGTCGAGGAAATTAGGAAAAGAACCCAGACACCTTCAGTATGGCTTTGCTTTGTAGCGGCGGACTCTAACCAGTCGGCTAAAGAAGGCCCCAATTTCCACGACTAGTATTTTGTTAATCTTGGTTAAAAAAGGTGACTTTCAAAAAACTTGTTTATCCTACAAGAAAGTGATGTCAATTTGCCTGTAAAAGATATGAAGCGCTGATGAAAATTATGTTTAATATGTTGTTAACAAAATGTCAAAACACATAGTTGCCTAATAAAGAGTTGCAACCTACGCATCAAATGACTATAATGTGTAATATCGCTGTAATATGATGTAACTGTTTTCGTCATCATAAGCATTGTGATAAGCAAAAATAGAGCCTGATATCGAATCCCATTCGACTGGAAACCGGAAAAGCGCAATTTAAGAAATTAAAAACGAATGAAGCCAATATACATACCACGATTGACCCCGCCATTCAACGGAACGAACAAGCTCCTATATCCACTACCTCAATCAAATTACGTTGCCGGCACGCGCTTCGATCGGCATGTGGCAGAACGGTTCGCAAGGGAAATTTCGCAAAACGATCAACGAGCAGAACTTCAAGGAACCACGATGGAAAAAATTCTTCCGCACAGTGGCAACCGGTCAGCTTTGTGTTGCTGAGACACCACCCCGGTCAACAAACCGCCCATAATTAGGTAGCTTGCTTCTTTATTGGTAGAGACCCTGGCTGGGAGAAACTTTTGATAGAATTTGCTGGTTGAACGATAGATGCTAAACTTAATCGGAATTTTGTTTCATTAGTTTGCATATTTTGTACGGTCGTCTATATGTGAAGCGTTCTAGACTATAGAAAAGAAAACGAACAAAGTCAATTATAGCAGATAATTAAAAATTCATAAGACACTCATTGCCATAGTGCAGGTTGTAGTATTATGAGCGACATATTACTAGTGAGTCTTGTGAGGAAGCAATTGAAACTGCGTGAGATTAAAAAATAAGATCGATGTCATGCTAAATTTCTAAACTGACTGTCATTAATTTTATTCATTATATTTTTAAAAGGTGACGTTTCGATGCATGGATGATTTATTAGATGGATAAATCTCCCTAGGGATATGGTATTGAAATGGAAATGATGTTGTTCTCAAATTCAGTGTGCTGTGGACCGCCAAGATTTAATGAAAGACCTTGTGTCTCTCCCATCACAGATTAACAGTGGAAGATAAACGAAAATGGTGAGCTCATTCCATGTTATATTTTTAATAACTTTCGCAATTGATTATCGTAATAGTCTGTTTTTCATCACGCAAATCTATTATGGAACAGTTCACTTTCCCGCGCCATCGTCAAAATATCGAAAATTGGGTCTCACTAGAGCAATTGAAAATCAAGTTGCTCATGATTTCGCCAGCATTTGTAATCAAGATGATGTTTTTTAAGGGCACACTCCCACTTATGAAAATATAATAAAAAAAATTGAAAACACCAGGCGATGATGGAGTTTTTTTATGATCTTATAGTGGAACTTACACCAAGTAGCTCATTGTTGATGGTTTATTATATTTGAAAAATGATTGCAAAACGAAAACATACATTATAAGAATAAATCAATGTTATATGTCAAACCGTAGACACATACATTGAACAAGTACAAAATGGACATCCATTATGTAATGAGTGTAAATACACTTGTGATAAGTCCTTTTGGTCAATAAATACATGTACGGTCATAATATAACAAACAAACATAATATCGTTTCAGTCATGTTATACACTAGGATACATATTAATTTCACATAACAGATATAACAGTAACCATGCCTAGCTATCACAATGTAAATTTCACTGTATGCGGCCCTCCTGCCATTCAATAGCCCCTAAGCTGGAGCTCCCGTATCGGATCGACCACAATTGAACGCCTAATGTACCGGAACGAATCCGATTGACCATGTCGAAGATGTTCACTTGTGTAACAAAGCCCACTGACAACGACGACGACGGGTCGTTGTTTCGCCCGTATGTGTGGAATTTGAGTTTATTTTTACCGTCACATCACATGAAGGCATCCCCATACTTGCGTGTATTTTTTTCCACGCTATCCAACGAGCACGCTCACGCCCGGTACTGTTGGGTGGAACTTGTTTGGAATTCTGTGCAGATAAAGCCCCCTGGCGCACAATGATCTAGTTTTTCAAAAAGATGACAAAAATTCCAAACATGGTTTGGAGTTGAAAAGCAATATCATCTACCAATATCAGATTGTTAAGAAAACATACAGTTTGACAGTTTAAAAAGAAAAAATGTTCCCATGTTTGGACGCCAAATAGCTGCACGTGTCCAAAAAGGTTGAGCTTCTTTTCCCCGAATGTCAGTTTCCCGAATGTCGTTTCCCCGAAAGCCAGTTCACCGCATGCTAGTTCACCGAATACCCTGTTAAAAAAGTGTTAGGCACTCTGAAATGCGGTAACATATTATGGTGGGAAATGAACTGGTCGTTTGATGCACCCTTCTTTGTTTAATTGGCGGTTCTTTAGAGTTGCACCAACTTCGTCATCTTTGACAATATGTGTATAGTTGAGACTGACCATATATACCCTTCTTTTGATTACTTATCGTTCTTTATAGTGCACCACGCTGTCACTAAAGACTATTCTTGCCCTCTTTTGAACTGCATTACTTTTCGGGGAAACGGGTCGTTCAAGGAAATGGCATTCAGGGAAAAGAGTTATTCGGGGAACTGGCGTACGGGGAAATGACATTCGGGGAAACTAAATTCGGGAAAAAGTAGCACAATCGTCCAAACACCTTAATTTTCAAAACTCAACGATTTCATCTTCATCAAAAACCCATGCCAATTTTGGTTTCAACATATTTTTCTGAGCAATAACTCATTCTTATCTATATTAACACTTCAGTCGTCGTGCTGTTGTATTTTGTACAACACTGGTGACAAAACCTCGCTTTTCGTTCACTAGAGCAGCGTGGTGGCTCTGACGGTGGCAAACCACGCGACGACTGGAAGGTTAAGCGTTCCTTTACAAATTAAATTTCATTTGCCGTTATCTTATTAAATTGACAGTTATTATTGTAAGTTTGTCGAACAACAAAATGACATCTTCATTATACAGTACAAATCGCTCCTCGTGAAGATATTTTGCACAAATGCGCTTCCAAGACTAAGGAGTTGATTTGATAAAATTCCTCTTGCCTAAGTTTGCCTAAACATTTGTTTTCCGAAAAGGTTAGGCGCTTCAAAATATATTAAAAAAATATAATTGTGTTCTATGAAAATAAAACAAAAGTTGTGACTATGGCCTAGATAGTATCTTCAACACAAAATCATGCTCCATCTCAAATTTGGACAAAAACAGTAAAATATTGAGAATGCGATCTTTTTGCCATGATAGTTTTTGAATCTGGACCGCTGTGTGGCGACGAGTGGCACACGGACGGCGGCACACGAGTCCCAGCTCCGAAACCGAACCGATGCGCTTTAATGTTCAATTATTAATTAAGAAGATCATTCCTTTGAAGCACTTATCGTGCTCGATCCAATTAGCGAAACATTTGAGAGAACGCGTTTGAGCGCCAGATAAAAGCTCAAATTTTCATCGCAGAATAGGGTAGAGGCACCGGGTTTGGCCATACGCCAGTCGTAGCCATAGTAAACTATCCACTGTTTTACAGTCAACTTGAAAGCTTTTGGGTTCGGTTGATCACATTCACCTACACCTAATTTGACTTGGATACTCTTAATTTTGTCGCTATCATAAGCAATCCATTAGCCAATATAGCAATCTCAGCTAAATTTCTGGCCGTAAGTTGCTCTGGTGACGTTTGACATATTTGTAATATAAATAGGGCTTCCCATAATCTTTTTTAAAGACATTTATTCTTAGGCTGGCTACACCAAGTGCTTTTACCCTATACATAAATAGCATAACAAATTGTCATTCGTTACCGTAGAGTAATTGTGCTTATTTAATTGTAATACATTTTATTTAACGAAGTGGGATGTTTACTGGGATACAACGTACATTCTTCGAGTATATGATGCACTAGGGTGGATAGTGAGGTGGTTCAAAAAATCGTTTTTGCCCCACACCGCTCATTCGATTCTTTGAACCACTCTAGTGGATAGCCTAGGTAACCATGTTTTTCAATCCAAGTTTTTGCTAGGGCTAGTTGAAAGGGAATGGGAGTTTGCTTCTACAAATCTAGAGCGCTGCTCTACATGTTAGGAGCGACTTACAACAGCACTTGTTCAGAGGCAGTTATTAATCGTTCGAGTGCCATAATCAAGAATTACTACTGTATCTCGTATTGTGCACAACTATTTGCCACAATATATGAATAATTTCGCAAACCATCCAAAATAACAGTAAATCGACAATAAATGAACAATTTTGCAGTTTGGTTAAAAATAACAGGGAAAATAACAATCCCCATAATCCCCATAGGCGGTCAAGATATGTCACCATTTAAAAATGACGATTTTCTTGAACAACATTTTTCGTTTACAGCTTGCCAAGATGTGGATATATTGCTGTGTGCGTTTGAAATGAAAATATCAATTGCGGGAACACCAATCGTGGTAAGATTTTTAGACAAGAAAGGCGAAGTCAACGATTGGTTTTCTTTGCTAGGTTGGCGGTGATATGGATCGTGGTTGCTGAGTATCCTTTGGATACTTTGTGTTACCGCATTTGAAGCTCAGTTAGACTAGATTTGCAACTCAAACGCAAACATAAATACTATCCACTTTTTGTCCAACAGTAAAGTAAACAGTAAAAGAATAATAGTGCTGTATTGTATTTTAATCGTATATGTTTTTGTTCGGATACAATTAACCTATACCGTGGTGCATCAATACCCGGACACTTAAGTCGACACAAATGTTCAAATGCTAATATCAAGGTGTTGTTTTATCAGTGCGCATCGTACCTTCGTGCTGTGCGTACACGAATTCTCTCTGCTCTTGGAAGTTTTCTTAAAAACTACCTAAAGCAATAAAACAGTACTTTTCAGTGCTACAA
Source organism: Aedes aegypti (assembly GCF_002204515.2). Lineage (NCBI taxonomy): Eukaryota > Metazoa > Arthropoda > Insecta > Diptera > Culicidae > Aedes > Aedes aegypti. The sequence continues at coordinate 247,598,451 of NC_035109.1, forward strand.
AAACAGTACTTTTCAGTGCTAAAATTAAAAACGGTACTTTTCAGTGCTACTAAAACAGTACTTTTCAGTACTATTTTTCTACTATTGATCCCTTTACGATCCTTGTTTGGACCCGTGCCTTCGATTTTTCGTTGGACCCGTTGGCGAAAGCTAGCGGTGGTAATCCTTCTTGGACACCGTCTTGGGAAAAAACCTTTCGAAGGTCACGTCTTCTTTCGTTTATTAATTAAACATGGTATCAACAACAAACAAAAGGAAGGGTGAATCTCTGAATTCACTACTTCCTTCTAAAAAAGTGGGTTTTAAAACTGTCACTACACGTGGCAAGAATGGAAGAAAGGACGTTTCTCCGGAATGCGAATTTTCTTCCAAGGGTGAAATGAATAATTGTATCGAAATGAGCAATCAGTTCGATGCTCTAGACAAATTTTCCGAACACCAAATCGAAGCAGCCTCTAGCCCAGGCTCTTTGATTCAAGTGAGGAAGCAAAGAGTGCCGCCTATCGTGGTCAGTTGTTCCGAATTTGGGGGATTTAGGCAGGAGATCTTGAACTCCATTAGGGGAATCAAGGTTTCCTTCCAAATCGCAAAGAAAGGAAACTGTCGCGTTTTGCCGGAAACTCTTAAAGATCGTGAGCTTCTTCTCAAACATCTTGAAGAGAAGAAGCACAATTTTTTTACTTATGACGACAAAACTGAACGTTTGTTCAAAGTTGTCTTGAAAGATCTCTCAAGTGACTATAAATCACCTGAAGAGATCGAAAATGGAATAAATGATTTACTTGGATTTTCCCCAGTCCAAGTAATCATTATGAAAAAGAGAACCCAATCTGGCATTGTTCGGAAAGGGCTTTCTCAAGAATTTTATTTAGTTCACTTTAACAAAAAAGAACTAAATAATATTAAAGCTTTAGAAAAAGCAAAACTTTTGTTTGATGTCCGTGTGACATGGGAACATTTCCAGAAACCTGGAGGAAATTACCAGAACCCCACTCAGTGCCGTCGGTGCCAAAAGTGGGGTCATGGTACAAAAAATTGTCGCATGGATGCTAAATGCATGATTTGCGGAGGTTCTTCTCACGCCAAAGACGTCTGTCCAGTGAAGGAAGATACCACCAAATTCATATGTTGTAATTGCGGGGCTAACCATAAGTCCAATTTTTGGAATTGTCCTTCACGCAAAAAGGTCATTGAGGCTCGTGCCAGGCAGATGAAAGATAATATCCGTTACGATAACGGTCGTTTCCGGAATTTGCCTGGTAGAGTATCGAACAATGCTCATTTTTCAGTTAACGATCGCTTGATCATGAATCATACCCATCAGGAAGATCATAATCATGCTCATTCACAAACTAATTTTAATCCGTCGGGTAGCCGTTCGAATCTTTCAATTTCGAATGTATCTACCCACGGAAAATCCTTTGCCGATATCGTAGCAGGAAATTTGAACTCCTCCCCTGTTCGATCCATGGGTACCCATTCTACTTGTTTCGAATCAAATGGAAAAAACCCTACCGCCACAGGTAACTCCGCTTCTTCGTCTACCGGAAATTCCAATGGGAAATCACATGACATGTCTGCCTCTGGTTTTAATTTTCTAACTGAACAATTGAATCTAATGATTGATGCAATGTTCAAAGCCACCACTATGACTGAAGCAGTTCAAGTAGGTGTAAAATTTACAAATCAAATTGTTATTGGATTACGTTTTTCTAATGGATCCAAATAATAATTTAAATATTTTAAATTGGAATGCTCGTTCTCTGAATGGTAAAGAGGACGAGCTGTTTAATTTTCTTACGGTTAATAACGTGCATATAGCAGTTATTACCGAAACGTATTTAAAACCTGGATCTAAACTCAAAAGAGATCCTAACTTTTTTGTTTATCGTAATGATCGACTTGATGGGGCATGTGGGGGAGTTGCAATCATCATTCATAGGCGTATAAAACATCAACTGTTTTCATCATTTGAAACTAAAGTTTTTGAAACTTTAGGTGTTTCTGTTGAAACACAGTTTGGTAAATATACTTTCATAGCTGCCTATTTGCCTTTTCAATACTCTGGGCAGCAAGTTAATTTGCTCCAAACTGACTTGCGTAAATTGACTCGCAATAAGTCAAAATTTTTTGTCATTGGTGACTTTAATGCCAAACATCGGTCATGGAATAATTCTCAAAGTAATTCCAACGGCAGAATTTTATTTGATGAGTGCTCTTCAGGATATTTCTCAATTCAATACCCTGATAGCCCCACATGTTTTTCCTCTTCTAGAAATCCATCTACGATTGATTTGGTCTTAACCGACTCTAGTCATCTTTGTAGCCAACTGATTACTCATGCTGATTTTGATTCTGATCATGTCCCTGTTACATTTCAAATATCCCAAGAAGCGATTCTCAATCCTATCAGCTCCACTTTCAATTATTTACGAGCCGACTGGAATATATATAAAACGTATGTTGACTCCAATCTTGATGTTAACATTTCTTTAGAAACTAAACTTGATATTGACAATGCTCTTGAAACTTTAACAAATTCCATTGTTGAAGCCCGGAGCATTGCAATTCCAAAATGTGAAGTAAAATTTGAATCCGTGATTATAGACGATGATCTTAAACTCTTGATCCGTCTTAAAAACGTGAGGAGAAGGCAATTTCAACGCACTCGCGATCCTGCTATGAAAATTATATGGCAGGATTTGCAGAAAGAAATCAAGAAACGTTTTGCTCAATTAAGAAACAAAAATTTTGAAAATAAAATTTCTCAATTGGACCCTGGCTCTAAGCCCTTTTGGAAATTATCTAAAATCTTGAAAAAACCTCAGAAGCCAATACCGGCATTGAAAGAGGAAAACAAATTATTACTAACTAATTGCGAAAAAGCTCAAAAACTTGCTATGCAGTTTGAAAGCGCGCACAATTTTAATTTAGGACTTACTAGTCCAATTGAAAATGAAGTTACTCAGGAGTTCGAAAATATTCTCAATCAAGAGAACGTTTTCGAAAATGCCTGGGAGACTGATCTGGAAGAAGTGAGAACTATTATTAAAAAATTCAAAAACATGAAAGCTCCTGGCGATGATGGAATTTTCTACATCCTCATCAAGAAACTTCCAGAAAGTAGCTTATCATTTTTAGTTAATATATTTAACAAATGTTTTCAATTAGCATATTTTCCTGACAAATGGAAAAATGCTAAGGTTGTTCCAATTTTAAAACCAGACAAAAATCCTTCAGAAGCTTCTAGCTATCGTCCAATCAGTTTGCTTTCCTCCATCAGTAAACTTTTTGAAAAGGTTATTTTGAACAGAATGATGGCCCACATCAACGAAAATTCAATTTTTGCCAATGAACAGTTCGGATTCCGCCATGGACATTCGACCACTCATCAACTTTTACGTGTAACAAATTTGATCCGTTCCAACAAATCTGAAGGCTATTCTACTGGTCTTGCTCTTCTAGACATAGAAAAAGCATTCGACAGTGTTTGGCATGAAGGTTTGATTGTAAAATTAAAAAACTTTAATTTTCCAACATACATTGTTAGAATAATTCAAAGTTATCTGTCAAATCGTACACTTCAGGTTAATTATCAGAACTCCAGATCTGAAAGACTTCCTGTAAGAGCTGGTGTTCCTCAAGGCAGCATTTTGGGACCAATATTATACAATATTTTCACATCTGACTTACCTGAGCTACCTCAGGGATGTCAAAAATCTTTGTTTGCGGATGACACAGGCCTCTCCGCCAAAGGACGAAGCCTGCGTGTCATCTGTAGTCGATTGCAAAAAAGTTTGGATATTTTTTCTTCATACTTGCAAAAATGGAAGATTTCTCCTAATGCTTCCAAAACTCAACTAATAATATTCCCACATAAACCAAAAGCTCTTTATTTGAAACCTTCAAGTAGACATGTTGTCACGATGAGAGGGGTTCCAATAAATTGGTCAGATGAAGTTAAGTATCTAGGGCTCATGCTAGATAAGAATTTAACTTTCAAAAATCACATTGAGGGCATTCAAGCCAAATGTAATAAATATGTAAAATGTCTCTATCCCCTTATTAATAGAAAATCAAAACTTTGTCTTAAGAACAAGCTGTTGATATTCAAACAAATTTTCAGGCCAGCCATGTTGTATGCTGTACCAATATGGACTAGCTGTTGTAATACCAGGAAGAAAGCTCTGCAGAGAATTCAAAATAAAATTTTGAAAATGATTCTGAGGCTTCCTCCCTGGTATAGTACCAATGAGTTACATAGAATATCCAATGTTGAAACATTGGAACAAATGTCAAATACAATCATTAATAATTTCAGGCAAAAATCGTTACAATCTTCTATTGCCACGATTAATGCGTTATATGTTTAGGTTAAGTTAGGTTAAGTATATTAAAAACATTTTTTTTCTCTTATAAGCAGGTGAAATCAACTCACCTGTAAAACAACTGAACTGCTACGGCAAATGAAATGTAATATGTTGTTAACAAAATGTTAATTAAATCTTAAATTTGTTTTACCAAATTAGGATGATAGTGTTGTCAAATAACACAGAACACCTAGATATAAGAAATGAATGTAATGTTTGGAATGATACTAATAAAATTATAAAAAAAAAAAAAAAAAAAAAAAAAAAAAAAAAAAAAAAAAAAAAAAAAAAAAAAAAAAAAAAAAAAAAAAATGGTGTTGTTTTAGAAAACCTTTAATGTAATATTGTTTTCTATTTTCTATTGCTATTACGGGAGCTATGCACAGCACACCTTCAAAATCGTTGGAAGCAATTCTGAATTTGCTGCCTTTGCACGAATATGTGCAATTAGAAGCGGAGAAGAGTATGCTAAGATTTAAACAATTTAAAAACTTCAAGTCAGGAGACCTTGTAGGTCATCTGAGTATTTTGAAAAATTTTCAATGTGAGCCAATGATGAATATGATTGGAGACTGGATGAAACCCGAGGTTAATCATGACATTCCCTTCAATGTATGTGATACATCACGTATAGACTGGGAAGTCGGTGGTCCCTCAGTCCGCTCCGGTTCCATAAAATTCTTTACAGATGGCTCAAAAATTGGAACAAAGACGGGAGCAGGAATCTTCGGCCCTGGGGTACAAATCTCAGTGGCAATGGGCCACTACCCAACGGTGTTCCAAGCGGAGATATTTGCAATCACGAAATGTGCAAATGTTTGTTTGAAAAGGAACTATAAACATGCAAATATCTGTATTTTTACAGACAGTCAAGCGGCACTAAAAGCATTGAGTAGTTATAAATGCTCTTCAAAACTTGTCTGGGAATGCATTCTTTCACTGCGAGAGGTGTACCAAGAAAACTCCGTAAATTTATACTGGGTTCCGGGACACTGTGGCATTGAAGGCAATGAGAGAGCAGACGAGTCGGCAAAACAAGGTGCAAACTTACAATTGATTGGGCCTGAGCCTTTCTGTGGTATATCAGATTGTGTCATAAAAATGGAATTAAAATCATGGGAAGAACAAAGGGTGAAAGCCAACTGGTTGGCCACCAAAAAGTATGCTCAGTCTAAGAGATTTATAATTCCAAACCCTTATATCAGCAAAAAGCTACTAGAACTCAACAAGAAAGTTCTATGTACATATACTGGCCTAGTAACCCGACACTGTCCGAGCAGATATCATTTGAAAAACATCGGCCAGCTTGAGAATGATATCTGTCGTTTCTGTAACATGGAACGAGAAACCTCGGAACATCTGCTCTGCAGTTGTGGTGCTTTGTACAAGCGCAGATTCAAATTCCTAAACAATTGCTCTTTGCAACCTAGAGAAATTTGGACTGCAAATCCTGGAAAGGTTGTTGGTTTCATAAACTCAATTCTTCCTGACTGGGAAAAGACGCGTCTTCGATTGTTCACTCGATAAATGGTGATCAACTCTGAGATGCGAATAATAAACAGGGGTATACCACAAAAGTTCAACTCAATTTTTTTTTTATCTAGTTCGTTTATTTGAGGCTCAAATGCGTTTAACGCTTTACGGAGCCGAAATTCATTTTTTGTATTTTTATTACATACAATTAATTGGCTTTTTCAACATTAATATGGGATGGAGCCAGGGTACTCGTGGCAGCTCGAGGTTAGTGGTCACAATTTTTGAAGGAAGGACATGGTAGGGATTGGAATCAGGGTTCTCAGCAGCTCATCCGGGAGGTATAACGTGGCATCTTGATTCTTGTTTCATGGCGTTGGTAGCGATTTCTTGCCGGTATTCGACTGCCGGATGGCCAGGATCCTCAATCCAACACAAAGTGGACAAAACACAATAAAAAAAAAACTGGGGAAGAGAACACAAGAGAATTAAACTTTTATACAAGACGAGCGAAGAAAATCGTAAATTGCGACCATATAAATAAGATCGCGGGTGCCCAACACATCTCTAACTGGAACATAGGGTTGTCTACCTCGGGCCGCAAGGGTATCCAAAAGTTGCGTTCTGGAGGCGTCCATATCCGGGCACTGCCAAACTACGTGATCGATGTCGTCATAACCGGAACCACACCTATTACAAATATTGCTCAGCGCGAGGTTAATCCTGTGTAGATGTGCATCTAGCGAGTAATGGTTGGACATAAGTCTTGACATCACGCGAATGAAATCTCGACTTACGTCCAAACCTTTCCACCAGGCTCGCAAGGAAACTCTAGGAATTATGGAATGTAACCACCGTCCCAGTTGGCCATTTAGCCAATCGCTTTGCCAACCGTGAAGAGAACTTTGACGTACTAAATGAAAAAATTCATCGTGTGAAATTCGTCTATCATAAATCTCACCTTCCTCAGCGCCCACCTTTGCGAGAGAGTCCGCCTTCTCATTGCCATAAATTAGGCAATGTGAGGGGACCCATGCAAAGGTAATCTTGTATGATCTTTCGACCAGTGCACACATCTGCTCTCTTATTTTTGTAAGAAAGTAAGATGCATGCTTTACGGGTTTCATCGATCGGAGTGCCTCGATTGAACTGAGACTATCCGAGAAGATGAAGAAGTGGTCTGCGGGCATGTTTGAGATCATCCCCAAAGCGAAGTTGATTGCTGCCAGCTCAGCAATATAAACCGTGCAAGGTTCTTGAAGTTTTCGGAAGGCGGAAGAGTTTTCATTGAAGACACCGAAACCAGTGGATCCATTTATACGTGACCCGTCAGTGAAATATCTCCTGTAGGAATCAACATTCTGGAACTTTGCGTTGAAAATACGTGGGATAGTAATACATCGAAGTTGATCTGGAATTCCATGAATAGCTTGTTTCATGGACAGATCATATTCAACAGAGGAACTGTCATTGGTGAAGCGTACACGTGGAGGGTTATAACATGGAAGGCTAATGTCAGATGACATGTAGTAGAGATAAACTCTCATGAATTTTGACTGAGTGTTTAGTTTGAGCAATTCTTCGAAGTTTTCGATGACGAGTGTGTTGCTCACTCCACACTTAATAAGTATTCTTAGCGAGAGCTCCCAGAATCGGTTTTGTAGCGGTAAAACCCCTGCCAGAACCTCTAGGCTCGCATTATGTGTCGAGTGCATACACCCTAAGGCGATACGCAAACAACGATATTGAATTCGTTCCAATTTAATCAAGTGGCAGTTTGCTGCTGAGAGAAAACAGAAAGAGCCATACTCTAGAACAGAGAGAATGGTTGTTTTATAGAGTTTTATGAGGTCTTCCGGGTGAGCACCCCACCATGTTCCGGTAATTGTTCGTAGAAAATTGATCCTTTGTTGACATTTTTCCGTTAAATACCTAATATGAGTTCGCCAAGTGCCTTTTGAATCAAACCAGACCCCAAGGTATTTTGAAGTCAAAGACTGGTCGATGTCTGTTCCCAAAAGCTTAAGCTTTAGTTGGGTAGGATTCCGCTTCCTTGAAAATACGACCAGTTGAGTTTTTTGCGGAGCAAACTCGATCCCTAAATTTCTAGCCCAAGTGGATAGATTATCAAGGGAATTTTGCAATGGTCTTTGCAAGATTTCCGGTCGTGGGCCCTTCATAGAAACCACAGCATCATCTGCAAGTTGTCTTAGCGTGCATGGTTCTTCCAAACAGTTGTCAATATCTTTAACATAAAAATTATAAAGCAAGGGACTCAGACATGAGCCTTGGGGAAGGCCCATATAGCTAATTCTGGAAGTTGTCAGTTGACCGAGAGTGAAGCTCATGTGTTTTTCTGACAACAGATTGTACAAGAAATTATTCAATATTCCAGGTAGTCCACTATTGTGCAAATTTTCTGACAATATTTCTATGGAAACTGAATCAAAAGCGCCCTTAATATCCAAGAAAACCGAAGCCAATTGCTCCTTGTCCGCAAAGGCTATTTGAATATCTGATGAAAGCAACGCTAGACAATCGTTTGTTCCTTTGCCCTTGCGAAAGCCAAATTGTGTACTGGAAAGCATGTTGTTTGATTCGACCCAGTGGTCGAGTCGCGATAGGATCATTTTTTCTAACAATTTCCTTAAACATGATAACATAGCGATCGGGCGGTATGAATTATGATCAGACGCTGGTTTCCCAGGCTTTTGAATTGCTATTACTTTGACCTGTCTCCATTCAGGTGGAACAATGTTGTGCTCCATGAATGAGTTGAACAGGTCAAGCAACCGTCTTTTAGCGATATCGGGGAGATTTTTAAGAAGATTGAACTTAATCATATCGCGTCCCGGAGAGGAGTTGTTTGATGAAAGAAGAGCCATAGAAAATTCCAGCATAGTGAATGGTCTGTCCAAAGAATCGTCTCTTGGAGTTTCCCAAAAAGGCGGATGAGCTGGAACTGAGTCAGGACAGACCTTTTTTGCGAAGTTGAATATCCATCGGTTGGAGTATTCGTCACTCTCATTTGAGGATGAGCGGTTTCGCATGTTGCGAGCCACTCTCCAAAGCGTCGTCATTGAAGTTTCTCGTGAGAGGCCATCGATAAAACGTCGCCAATAGCTACGCTTCTTCGCTTTAATAAGATTCTTCAGTCTTTTTTCGAGCTTCGAGTACTCTAAATAAAGTTCTGAGGTACCATATCTACGAAAAGCTTTGAAGGCATTAGATTTTTCTCGATACAACTGAGTGCATTCATCATCCCAACCAGGTGTGGCTGGTCGTCTTTTGAAGGATGCACTTGGAACTCGTTGTTTTTGGGATTCTAATGCACTTTTATAAATCAATTCTGTTAGGAATCGATACTCATCCAACGGTGGGAGAGTGTTGAATGATTCGATACCGAAAGTTACCGCTGATGCAAATTTTTGCCAATCGATATTCCTAGTGAGGTCAAAAGGAACCTGAATTGACTGTTCTGACCTTTCAAGATTATTTCTGATAGAGGTTATTATGGGCAAGTGATCACTACCATGGGGGTCATCAATCACCTTCCACATGCAATCGAATGATAGTGAACTTGAACCCAAAGATAGGTCAATGCGGCTTTCTTTGCCGTCGGATGAAATACGTGTCGCTTCACCGGTGTTCAAAATGTTCAAGTTGAAATCGTCGCATAAGTCATAGAAAATAGCCGCTCTATAATCGTCATAAGATTCGCCCCATCCAGTACCATGTGAGTTCATATCACCCAGTATTAAAACTGGAGATGAGAGCATGGAGACTGCATTCCAAAGATGACGGCGGTTTATTGAAACTCTTGGAGGAATATAAACAGAAGCTACGCAAAGATCTTTACCCTTTACGTTTATTTGGCAAGCAACGATTTCTATGCCTGGATGAGTCGGGATGGGGATTCTGTAGAATGAATGGCACTTTTTGATCCCTAAAAGCACACCCCCGTAATTATCATCTCGATCCTGGCGTATAATGTTAAAGTCGTAGAAGTTAAGATCATCTTCAGAAGAAAGCCATGTTTCACAGAGTGCAAATATATCACAATCGGAATTGTGAAGCAAAAACTTAAATGTGTCTAATTTAGGTTTTAGACTATGACAGTTCCACTGTAGCACAGTTATCATATCTTGTACCTCACTTGATGAATTAGCCATCGAAAGATATGATCGAAGCAAGGAGGGGCCACGAAATAGTTAATTCCCTGAGATACTCTTCTATTGCGGGGAGGAAAAGGTCGAGTATGCCTCTGAATGAGTCTGAAACTCCGAGAGCATTACATATGCGATCCACAAGGGCCGTAAAAGTTAACAGTCCTCGCTTAGCCCGGGGGGTTTTCGAGGAAGAGCGAGGGACTTCAGTAGCTTTTTTCTTGCTATCTTGTCTAGAGCTTCTTTTCGAAGTGTATTTAGTCGGTGGAGGCGGGGGCGGCAGATCTTTGCTGCAACACGGAACGGAAGCATCAAAGACCTGTTTCTTCGGGATTTTTAAATTTGCCCCACCTCCTTTGGGATTAGGCAAACTTCTGAGGGAAGATTTCAATACCTTACGGCGCAGTCCCGGAGAAGATGGAGACTTTCTTTTACCGGGTGCGTGTACCTCCGAAGAATCTCCCCCATCGGTTTCGTCGTCGTTCGCTTCATCGGAAGACAACTCTTGAAAAGAGTTACCAACTGGGATGGCTGATGAAGACTCTTCTGCGGACTTTTTTAAAGATTTTACCATTTCCGCATATGTCTTCTTGGAGCGCTTCACAATGGAGCGACTCTCATTTCGAATGCGCCTTTTGTATGCCGGGCACTTCTGCAAGTCATGAAGATCCTCACGACAGTAGCTGCATTTTACAGCTTCCTGTGTGCAAGCATCTTCCAAGTGAGCTTGGTTGCATTTGCCACAACGGGGCTTGTTGTCGCAAAAGCTAGCACTATGACCAAGCTGTTTGCAGTTGGTACAATTAAATACCTTCGGCACGTATAGGCGCACTGGGTAAAAAACACTATCGATGCAAACAAATTTCGGGAGAACGGAACCAGGAAAAGTTACACGAAACGAGGCTGACGGCGAAAACACTTTCTTATTTCCTTCCATGGAAACTGATTGCAATTGTTTACAATCCAGTATAGCCACATCAGGAATGGACCGGTTTTCAAAAATGCCTTTGCCAGTCTTAATGTCTTCACATGTCAGACTCGCGTCGATAATTTTCCCTTCCACCTCGACCTCTCTGGCGGGTATGTAGATAAAGTACTCCACAGTAAAAGCCTCATGCTGAGCAATCTCATTCGCTGCTTTGTAACTAGGTGCAGTTACACGCAGCTTGGATTGCTTCACTTGGTGAATAACGGTCCCAGGATATTTACGCGTCAGCTCTCTAGAGATCGAGAGCACATTCAAAATCTTATTTTTGCGCCGGAAATAGACAACCCAAGGCCCAGCCGAAGACGGTTGATAAAACCGCGTTCGAGCAACGAGATCTTTAGGAGGCGTATCGCCTCCATCCGATTCGTCCATGCGGAAAAGAATTCAACCGCAACCAAATAATAATAAAAAAATAATAATAAAAAAAAAACAAAAAAAAATGCAGAAAAAAATTAACCTATCAGTGGACTATTTTGTACACACCTCCCCTAAATAGGCAAAATAAATTAACAAAAAAAAAAAATCGAGAAAAAAAAAAAAAAACTTAACCAATCAGTGGGCTATTTTGTACCCAACTCCCCTATACGGCCGAAATTGCACCGGGAGAGAGACAGAGGAGAAACAACAAACAACCTTGAACTCAACACTGTTTGTTCGGAGATGTGAAAGCAATTCAATAGATGTGGAGTAGGTATACAAATTGATACTTATCCGTTCCCGTTCGATGACCGCTGCTGGTCTTCTACACTGATGTATGCGGGGAACCAATCACCGGGGGATGATGGTGATAATATCAATCAAATGGTGGCACGATACCAGTTGACCTTTGCCAATCTGGTTCGCTTCCTTCACGGTGCGCGGTCTATAGCACTACAGAAGTAAACTGCACTGGTAAAAACCCACTCGGGCGGTGGGAGAAAAAATCAAAAAAAAAACTACCGACTGCCAAAGGCTGAACTGTCTTGTTCAAGCGCACAGCAAGGAATGAAAGTTCAACTCAATGGACGCAGTGGTTCTACGCCCCAACAAACAAACAACTAATATTGTTTTAAACATTGTTTAACTCAAGATCTTCACGCTACTGATGAACTTTTTGGTAAAAGTCATGATTTCAACATGAAAATCATTCAAATACTTGAGCATGTCTTGTCCATAAATCCGGACAACTGATGCAAACGGTCTTTAAATCCGGACACTTATGAATCAAAATCCGGACACATAATATTCGTTTAATTGTAATGAAAATCATATCAATACACAATAAAATATAGATGTTTAAAAGCTTGATGTCTGCGTTTGCCCTATAATGTCAAAAAGAATAGCACGTTTGTATTTTAGTGGTTTGATTACCTGAGCCGAGAAGCGTGTGGCTTGAACTGCAGTCGGTGTGGCTCAAACTGTTATTATGAAAGCTTAACACTATTTATTTCACATCGAGTTAAATGTTGAATACTCACAAAGCTTCCAATAGTTATTTTTCAAATTTTCTCTTATTTTTTCTTGCACTAATTAAACCAGGGTCTTCTATACGATGTCCGGATCTTAAAACACTGGCTCGTAATCCAGGACAGTCTCTAGAAGCACCGATAAATATGTATTTCCAACTTATTCACCAACAGTGGAGTCACCAAACTTTTGAAATATCTTTTCCTTATCACTTATGGTTAAAACTTGCTATAAAATATAGTTCACAAACTGTTCCTTCAATCAAACGATGTTCGCGCGGTCATCGATCGTTGAACTTGAGATGGAGTCAGACCGCGGAGAAATGACGTTCAACACGAATTATTTGTTTTTAATATTTACTGACATGTCGTGGATTACTACGATGAAATCATTTTTCTCATTATGTCAATGGTCGTTACTTCCCGTTACAACATTAACATGTGCATTAATTGCGCTTCTTGAATTAAGGCGGTTAAATTAAGTTCAATCGTGCTTAGTACCTCCACTATTGGTACATCCACCCTATTTATTTATTTAATTGTGCAATTCAATGGAAGCCTACCAGAACTATTCCATTATTTTTCACATTTTTACATCTCAATTGACTTTTGTGTCAACTGAGATTTCACCCACCTTTTACACTTTTCACTAACAGACAAACAAAACAACCATGACAGCACAGCTAAACGGCAGAAATTTGTGTTATTAGACAGCACTAGCATCCTAATTTGGTAAAACAAATTTTAGATTTTATTAAAATTTTGTTAACAACATATTACATTTCATTTGCCGTAGCAGTTCAGATGTTTTTACAGGTGAGTTCATTTCACCTGCTTATAAGAGAAAAAAAACATGTTTTCAATTTACTCAACCTAGCTTAACCTAAATATATAGCGCATTAATCGTGGCAATAGAAGATTGTAACGCTTTTTGCCTGAAATTATTAATAATTTTATTTGACATTTGTTCCAATGTTTCAACATTGGATATTCTATGTAACTTAAGGGTATGCGATATGGATTTTTTCCATGTCGATATGAAACGAAACGATACGCGGAATATCTTGCGCTGATAATGACGAAACGAAACGATATTTAAAAATGTTTCGTGTAACTCGATACGAAATCAAATATCTCACGGAATTTTTCGAAACGCAACGAAATTTTTGAGTTTGTTTCGCGGAATACACGTTTAAGTTTTTTTCTTGTCAAAAGCTGGAAATTTGACCATAGGCATAAAAAACGTATTTTTAAATCCTCTACCATATGGAAACCTCAGCGGAATCCTTACATGTTTTGGTAATTTTTTTCTGTTTGTTTGAAATTTTCTTAATAACTTTATAAGGTTTCATTTCAACATATCTGACATTCACACAAGGCAATGAGTAGGTTAAATTTAAGGCGAAGTAAGCCGTCATTGAAATTTGTACGCGTCGTTGATGATTGTTGCTGATTCATCTCACGATTTCGAATCAAAGAAAACCAGTTGGTTTTGAACTGACACAGCTGAAAAAGTATCAGCATACTCTATGCATGTTAGCGCGTACAGTGATACTTTTTCAAGTCAATATAAACTATCAAGACTTAGTTATATCACTTTGAAAGGCAAGCTGAAAAGGCATCATTGTTGCCAAAACGACTGACGGGCTACTTAGCCTTAAATGTTACAACTAAGAAGTGGGTCGAAACATTTTTTTTAATCATTTGGATGTGATGTTATGCTAATACAGTCGCCTCTCCACATCTCGATATCGAAGGGACCATCGAGATAGGGAGAGATCGAGACAAAGAACAAATTTTTGATGAAATTGAATAGATTGAAAAACATTCCGTTGCCAAAAAAGTAATACACAAACAGACTTCATTTTGCGCTCCTAATTTGTTTTGAATCCCTAAACTTTGGTCTAGTAACCTTCGATATTGGTCATATCGACATACGGAGAGAAAATTGAGATGAACACATCGAGATATGGAGATATCGAGATAAGGAGGATATCCAGATAAAGAGAATATCGAGATATGGAGAGTGAAAATGTATGCAGACTGAAGGGACTTATGAAATCATATCGATATTTAGAACATCGAGTTGTGGAGAGTCGACTGTATATACCATAAAACATGGAATAATGATATTCATTTTTTTATGTACTTTATGCTTTGTGGCATGAATGAATGAGATTGGGGACACAAGTCGATAAGTGATCATGAAAACACTAAACTGAGAAGCAGACTCTGTCCTAGTTGGAACATAACGCCAGAAAGAAGAAGAAAAATAAGTAGAACAGACGAATCACTGGAATATTTGCTTTAGTATTTGCTGGAGTATTGAATTAAATTAAATTTTAAAGAATCCATCAACACATACCTAAGAAATCAATCAAGATAAATTTAAAAGAACTGCAAAAGTGATAAACTCCAAGAGATATTGCGGCAGCAGCTTAACCAGGATTGCCTATTGGGGTTAATTTAGAAGTTCCTAATAAATTTTCTGCAACAGCCTTGCATAAACTGTGAATTAATTCTTGGACGGATCAAATCTGGACGTAAGCAAACTTTTAGAGTAAACCTTGTAGAAAATACTGAAGGTATTTCTATTATTTTGAAGAGCAAATACTGGAGAAATGATCCTATTCCAAAATCTGTGAAGGAATTTCTGGAAGAATTAAGGATTGTTGATATTATCTCATTTTCAGATTCTTTGTTTCTAAAACTGACTACAAAACCACATTTTCACTAAATTTTGAGCCTCGAGTTTTGAACCTGGACTACATAGCCTAGAAGAACCGCAAATAAGGCTGACAAGTTCACCCATGTTCGTTCAGACAATCCGTTTTTCAATGAGCTAAGTTTAATGTTGGGCTCATTTTTTTTTCTCAGGATTTAGATGTGCGAAAATCGAAAAAAAAAAGTGTTGCGCTTTTCCATTGTGAAATACCCTAGGAACCCCACCAAACTTGAATCTATATCCGGAACCAATTTTGATGGTGCATGCAATGCATCCCAGGTAACGATAAGCCGTATATCGGGCCCTTTCAGCCATATACGGCTAATATAGTGCTATTTAACGGCTTATTGGCATTATATCAGTCGTAAATCAACATTTTGGCCCAACATACGGCTTATTGGTTACCTGAGATGAATCAAATTTATAAATGATTTGTGATTTTCCCTGAAATAAATCATCAAAATCGAAAGACAGATGGCGAAACTAGAGAATTTTGAAACTTGATGTCGGTATTGAAAAGGTTAAGACTTTTGTCTTGCGGCATTTGGCTTCTAATACTTGTAATGATATATTATCAATATTCGCAT
This sequence comes from Aedes aegypti, assembly GCF_002204515.2. Taxonomy (NCBI): domain Eukaryota; kingdom Metazoa; phylum Arthropoda; class Insecta; order Diptera; family Culicidae; genus Aedes; species Aedes aegypti. The sequence goes on from NC_035109.1 coordinate 247,614,205, forward strand.
TTTTTTATTGATTGGGGGTCGTGAGGAAATTATGTCACGTTATAAGAGGAGGGAGGAGTTGATGGTGTGGTACAGCGTGAATAAACCTAGATTCACTTTTCGATAAAAAAAATAATGTATGCATCTTTCTTGTTTAAGGTGAATATAAATCGAAGGCATACCCCAGAATTTCAAGAGCACAAATCTAACGAACCCGATAGCAGTTCAAGCTGAACACTTGATCGATTGGCCATCGAGTAACCAATCGATAGAGTTTTCAGCTTGAATGGACGTCTGGTTCTTTAGATTTGTGCTCTTGAAGATTTGAGGTGTGGCTTTGTATCACCCAAATCAAAGCGATTTTTTACGGCGACAGCGACAAACAATCGCTGCGATTTCGCTGCTACATGTAGAGCAGGCCTGCCCAACCTTTTTGGCTCTTTTTCGACATAAATGATTGGTGCGTTCGCAAAAATAGACCGATATGAACAAAATTAGTGGTAAATGAATGCTTGGTAGTATATTTGTCTAATCCATGCTGAAAATTTGAAATTTTAATCAACCTCTTTGCTACCGATGCAATTAAGTCCAAAAAATGATCCGGCCCGGACTGATCTTTACCTTTGTTTGCATCGCTAACGAAGAGTTTGATATAAATTTAAACTTTTCAGCATGGATTAGACAGATACACTACAACGCATTCATTTGAGACTACTTTTGTTCATATTGGTCTATTCTTGAACTAATGCGCGCGTCAATAATCTGCACCACCTTAGCAAATCCAGAACATCAGGGACTCACGCTCCGCAGCTTTTTTTTACATTTGTGTTCAAACAGTTTTTGCGATATATTAACGGATTTGCTCAACAGGACACGCCATGTTTCCCGGAGGAAACCGTGGTTTTGCTTTCTTCATTCTTATGGAAGATAACATTGCGGTAGTTGATCAAACGCAGTTGTTCCTTTCCTGGGCTATTCGCCGCGAGGAATTTAGGGCAAATGGACGTTTTTGGAAACTTTACAACGGCAGTGCACTTTATCATATCCTGCGGACCAGTCAATACTACTGTCATCCAACAGTTATGGATAGCACACAGGTATGGATCAGAGTTGGATTAAACAAAGAATATCTCATCAAATAGAGTAGCAATTACGCAGAACCTATTTTACCTACGCGAACCATAAATCTATACAGCATCGCAATCAACAATAACATGCTAAAACACTTTTGTTCCATTCGTAGGATATAAAATGTCATGCATATGCCTAGAAGCGTTGATTCATATTTGTGGGGCATTGAAACCCATACCACAGTTGGTCGGTGTTCAGACAGACCGGACTAGATGATATTTTGGCGTTCTAAAGATACTCTAAGGACTCAATCAAATGTGATTTTTCCTATGCTATTTTTATACAGATGTAAAATCAAATAGATAAGTTCCATTATTACAGCAAATAACACAAATATTTGGTTATTTCGCATGCCTGGGGAACGTTTTTCTGGAACCATGAAAAAGCACTTGGTTCAGTCTGTCTGAACACCGACCAGTTATGAATCTAAGATAAGACGATTCCTAAAGAAACGCCAAAACGTATGCTTTCACTAGCATACCATTCGTTTACCTCGCAGATATTTTGCTGTTATAATATTCTGATCTATGATATGAGTCGATTTGATCCGTTGTACGGACCCATTTTTGACTGTAGCTAGGAGTAGAAGCGAACGCTTTGCCTTTTTTCGTTCGAAATTAAACTCGAATTTCGCGAAATTCCGTTTTATTCCGTTTGTTTTCAATTTTCCGTGGAAATATTTTAACAATTTTGCGAAACGAAACGAAATAGCAAAATACAAGTTTCGCCTGTGCGAGTTTCGTGGAATTCCGCGGAATTTCGTTTCGAAGCGTATTTGACGGAATCTTTCGGTATTTCGCATACCCTTAATGTAACTCATTGGTACTATGCCAGTGAGGAAGCTTCAGAATCATTTTCAAAATTTCATTTTGAATTCTCTCCAGAGCTTTCTTCCTGGTATTACAACAGCTCCATATTGATACAGCATACAACAATTTGTTTGAATATCAAAAACTTGTTCTTAAGACAAAGTTTTGATTTTCTATTAATAAGGGGATAGAGACATTTTACATATTTGTTACATTTGGCTTGAATGCCCTCAATGTGATTTTTAAAAGTTAAATTCTTATCTTGCATGAGCCCTAGATACTAAACTTCATCCGATCAATTTATTGGAACACCTCTCATCGTGACATCATGTCTACTTGAAGGTTTCAATTAAAGAGCTTTTGGTTTATGTGGGAATATTATTAGTTGAGTTTTGGAAGCATTAGGAGAAATCTTTCATTTTTGCAAGCATGAAGAAAAAATATCCAAACTTTTTTGCAATCGACATCTGTACGCAGGCTTCGTCCTTTGGCGGAGAGGCCTGTGTCATCCGCAAACAAAGATTTTTGACATCCCTGAGGTAACTCAGGTAAGTCAGATGTGAAAATATTGTATAATATTGGTCCCAAAATGCTGCCTTGAGGAACACCAGCTCTTACAGGAAGTCTTTCAGACCTGGAGTTCAGATAATTAACCTGAAGTGTACGATTTGACAGATAACTTTGAATTATTCTAACAATGTATGTTGGAAAATTAAAGTTTTTTAATTTAACGATCAACCCTTCATGCCAAACACTGTCGAATGCTTTTTCTATGTCTAGAAGAGCAAGACCAGTAGAGTAGCCTTCAAATTTTTTGGAACGGATCAAATTTGTTACACATAAGATGAGCGGTCGAATGTCCATGGCGGAATCCGAACTGTTCATTGGCAAAAATTGAATTTTCGTTGATGTGGGCCATCATTCTGTTCAAAACTACCTTTTCAAAAAGTTTACTGATGGAGGAAAGCAAACTGATTGGACGATAGCTAGAAGCTTCTGCCGGATTTTTGTCTGGTTTTAAAATTGGAACAACCTCAGCATTTTTCCATTTGTCAGGAAAATATGTTAATTGAAAACATTTGTTGAATATATCAGCAAAAAATGATGAGCTAGTTTCTGGAAGTTTCTTGATGAGGATGTAGAAAACTCCATCATCGCCAGGAGCTTTCATATTTTTGAATTTTTTAGTAATAGTTCTCACTTCTTCCAAATCAGTCTCCCAGGCATTTTCGAAAACGTTTTCTTGATTGAGAATATTTTCGAAGTCCTCAGTAACTTGACTTTCAATTGGACTAGTAAGTACTAAATTAAAATTGTGCGCACTTTCAAACTGCATAGCAAGTTTTTGAACTTTTTCGCAATTAGTTAGTAATAATTTGTTTTCCTCTTCCAATGCCGGTATTGGCTTCTGAGGTTTTTTCAAGATTTTAGATAATTTCCAAAAGGGCATAGAGCCAGGGTCCAATTGAGAAATTTTATTTTCAAAATTTTTGTTTCTTAAATCTGCAAAACGTTTCTTGATTTCTTTCTGCAAATCCTGCCATATAATTTTCATAGCAGGATCACGAGTGCGTTGAAATTGCCTTCTCCTCACGTTTTTAAGACGGATCAAGAGTTTAATATCATCGTCTATAATCACGGATTCAAATTTTACTTAACATTTTGGAATTGCAATGCTCCTGGCTTCAACAATGGAATTTGTTAAAGTTTCAAGAGCATTTTCAATATCAAGTATAGTTTCTAAAGAAATGTTAACATCAAGATCAGAGTCAACATACGTTTCATATACACTCCCGTGCAAAAGTTTGGGTTCACCCCCTCAAAAACATACAAAAGTGTTCTGTCCATATCTCTGTGATTACACGTCCAATTGAAACTCTTTAAGCCGCATTCGAAAGGCAAAGAGTTATTCTTACTTCGTTTGTATTTTTACAAAAACATTTTTTGAATTTTGTATACTAATTTTTTACTTAAAGTTGTGAAATTTTTCAAAAAACACACTGAAAAATCATACCTAATTTCCTCAGCATTGGGTCGACAAAAAATTTAAATCAAAGTGTCATTAGAATCGTTATCTTATATTCTTTGAAGAGAACCCACTAAATTTTGGCGGAAAAATCTGGAAAGTATTCAAAATCAATGAAACAGTCAGTCAAGTCATCGTGCAAAAGTTTGGGTTCACCCCTCAGTATGATGCAAATCGGGCAAAAGTTTGGGTTCACCTGAGCCGCACGCACATCATTTTTGTCAATATCTCTGTCATTTTTCAACCGATTCAAACTATCAAATTTGAAGCTTTTTTGAGCGCAAATAATGGCGTGTACATGATTGGTTTGAGATTTCACAGATTTAAGTCAGTTTAGGTGAACCCAAACTTTTGCACGATACACCATACTGAGGGGTGAACCCAAACTTTTGCACGATGACTTGACTGACTGTTTCATTGATTTTGAATACTTTTCAGATTTTTCCGCCAAAATTTCGTGGCGTCTCTTCAAAGAATATAAGTTTACGATTCTAATGACACTTTGATTGAAAATTTTGGTCGACCCAATTCTGAGGAAATTAAATATAATTTTTCAGTGTGTTTTTTGAAAAATGTCACAACTTTAAGTAAAAATTTAGTATACAAATTTCAAAGAATGTTTTTGGAAAAATACATATGAAATAAGAATAACTCTTTGCCTTTCGAATGCGACTTAGAGAGCTTCAATTGGACGTGTAATCACAGAGATATGGACAGAACACTTTTGCATGTTTTTTAGGGGGTGAACCCAAACTTATGTACGGGAGTGTATATTCCAGTCGGCTTGAAAGTGGAGCTGTTAGGATTGAGAATCGCTTCATGGAATATTTAAAATGTAACAGGGACATGATCAGAATCAAAATCAGCATGAGTAACTAATTGGCTACAAAGATGACTAGAGTCGGTTAAGACCAAGTCAATCGTAGATGGATTTCTAGAAGAGGAAAAACATGTAGGGCTATCAGGGTATTGAATTGAGAAATATCCTGAAGAGCACTCATCAAATAAAATTCTGCCGTTGGAATTATTTTGAAAATTATTCCATGACCGATGTTTGGCATTAAAGTCACCAATGACAAAATTTTTTGACTTATTGCGAGTCAATTTTCTCAAGTCAGTTTGGAGCAAATTAACTTGCTGTCCAGATCATTGAAAAGGCACATAGGCAGCTATGAAAGTATATTTACCAAGCTGTGAAACACCTAAAGTTTCAAAAACTTTAGTTTCAAATGACGAAAACAGTTTATACGCCTATGAATGATGATTGCAACTCCCCCACATACCTCATCAAGTCGATCATTACGATAAACAAAAAAGTTAGGATCTTTTTTTAGTTTGGATCCAGGTTTTAAATAAGTTTCGGTAATAACTGCTATATGCACGTTATTAGCTGTAAGAAAATTAAACAGCTCGTCCTCTTTACCATTCAGAGAACGAGCATTCCAATGTTTAAATTATTATTTTGATCCATTAGAAAAACGTAATCCAATAACAATTTGATTAGTAAATTTTACACCTACTTGGACTGCTTCAGTTATAGTGGTGGCTTTGAAGGCTATGCTACTTTTCTCCGAATGTCGTATCCTCGAATGTCGTTTCCCCGAATGCTGGTTCACCGAACGCCAGTTCTCCGAATACTCCGTTTTCCCGAATAGCCCAGTAACCCGAAAAGTTTTTAGCATTCCTAATTGTAATTACTTTTTGCTTTTTAAGATGGTAAGCGAACCGGTCATCTGATATGCATCCTTCATAACTTGATTAGCAGTTTTTTAGAGTGACACCGTCATCAGCATTTTTGGCGTGGTGTGTTTAGTCGAGAATGATTAAAGATCTCCTTTTTTTATTACGTATCACCATAATAACTGCATCACGTTTCGGCGATACGGGTCATTCGGGAAAAAAGAGCTCAGTACCCCTACATCCCAACCTTGAGATAAAAATCAGGACCGACAGTCTGCCGAAAGCGCAAAGCAACAAAGTTGCTAATGACGCAAGTGATAAAGATTCGAATAAGTATGCTGCATAAATTGGACCAAGTCTTGATTGTGGGACCCATTCGCGGGGAACGCTTTCAAAACATACATATCTCCCTTTAGAAGGTATCGATAGCAAAGCAAATGCACTCGATATAGAGTCGCTGTTTGCCATATAAATACGCACGCACACAAACCACTCTTGAGTGCGCAGCATTTGCGGTAATTAATGCAAACAATTAAGCTCAGACGTCTATCAATCTGGAATAATATTTACCAAATGCAAATGAATTCCAGGCTTCGGTTAACGAAGTTAGGCGGCGGTGACCGCTCGAGCTCTGGGGGCTTAAGGGTGGCATCGTCGCATTGCATCAATTTCTAGTCAACCATCTGACCGATAATTACGTGGCCATCCATCGCAAACCATATCGGGTCAACAGATCTTCGCGTCAATAGGTCGAATCTAGTTTATCAAACAGCACGGTTCAGAAGGTTAAATGGCATGTTTGCCGGTGGCCAAAAGCTACGAAACATTGGTACGGTGCAAATGTGTCACAATCCATGGTGCAGTACCTACAAGTCTGCAGTTTATCGTTGATCGCGAATGCATCGTGTTTTGTATGGCTGTGCAGATTTTAGTTTTCGCTTTTTGTTTTGCTCGTCAATTTGTTGTAAGCATGTTGGCAGCAGCGGCGAGAGAAAACTTGTTTTCTGCGGATTCATGTAAATAGCAGTCGTGTAGTTAGTATTATCTTGTTACCTATCTTCTTACAAAAAAAAAATCAATCAATAATTATTAATCAAAATTCAAAGGCTTTAGTTTCCAACTTTTATAAAGGTAACTAAATGTATCATTTCATTAAATGGTAGTATTTTCTCTAGGAAATAACAATTTAACTTAGAGCAATATTAGTAAACTATCAAAAAATTCTTCGCATTAGTAATGTGAGCAATTGTTCCGTAAAACTTGGCTTTTCGATAATTTTATCGGAAAGTTTTGGTCTTGACTGACTACGTTTCTGGTGTTTATGACGGAACGCAAATACTATGTAACTACATTGTGTACAACCAACAGTACGTCGTTAGTTCATAGTAGACATGCATAAATACAATTGCTGCTCCGACATATTACAGCTACAGTTGATTTCAACGAAAAAAAAATATATATATGGAGTCAATGACGGTTATGGATAATTTGCGTATTATTGACCATACAAAACAACATTATAATGTTTTTTTTATAAAGTCAAAAATCTTCAGAACCTTTTAACAGTTTTTTTAGCAACTCGTTTAGAAATCAAGCACTTTCGATTCGTTTTACCAAAAGTTAATCATAATTGTAGGAAAAATGATTAAATTCTCCGAGTTAGGATAAGATCCTTTGTAAAATCATCGAATGCCTAATCATTTGGGAAATTCCCAGTGAAATCATAGAAAATTGTTTAATAAATTTCTTGAAGAATAAGATAATATGTTTTTAAGTGTAAATTTACGCTTCTATTGAGTTGCTCGGTAATCCAATCAGCATGGTGATTAAATTGATTAACTCATTTCGCGTGGTAAAAATGGAAAAAATATGGTTGAAATTATGAAAAAATCCACGTTCTCGGCTGGGATTCGAACCCAGGACTCTTGTATGCTAGATTAGCGCTTTACCAACTAAGCTACCAAGCCACTTGGTGACCCACTAATTTAGAAGGTTTCGAATTAAAATCCCCACAGATTACGCAGACCCTTTTCATAACCCATATCCACCATCTCATGTACACTACACACGCGCGCAGAACGAGTGCGATTTATTTAGTGTTGAAACTGTTTGCCTAGTAGTCATGCCGTCACTTGAGTGAGAACGACTCGTTGATAGCCTTTCCGCATCGTTACTTTTCCACAATACAGTTGTTGTGGAAGCAATGTAGGCTTGAATATCAAGATTTTTCGCACAAAGTTAAAAATAAATATTTTTATATGCTTCCTTTTGTGTTTGGCCTTACAACCCAACCCGAATAGCAAATTTACCATTCGTCAGTTGATACATTCTGCCGAGCACATCAATTTTACACTAAATTTATAAAACTATTTTTATGGTTTCTTAAATTTCTAAATTATTTCCATTTCGAAATACCTTAGGCACTCAACATATTTGGTCCAAAGTCACTACCGAATACGATATTCTCAATGCATTAATAAAAAATAAAACCATTTATGATTTTTCCTGAAAATTTCATCAAAATCAATCGAACAGAATTTTGAAACTTCAATGTCGATACCCAGTACTGTAAATTTTAAAACAGATTTTAATAATACAGTCGACGGACTTCACGCCAACTCGACAAAGGGATTGGCAGCACCCCTTCAGAATTCAATGAAACTTTCTGGGTGTGAAGACTATGTGAAACTAAGATACTTTACTTTTTTTTATAAACCCGTATAACTCGAAAACGGTAAGACCTACAAAAAGTGTTGTATGGAGGACTGTCGTACAATTTCCTGACGTTTTAGAGAAAAATATTGAAAAAATAAAAACACATTTTCTACACTGAAAAAAAAAATATTCAAAACTTTAAAGTCGATTAAAAAAAACGGCCATTTCAGATTTTGATCATCCTTAAGCAAAAAGTTTCGTAATTAAATTTACTAAAAGTCGTCCATACATTGCAAATTGGGCATATTTTAGGGAAAAAAGTTTTTCTAACACCGAATTTTTGAAGTCCCAAAGTTTTTTTTTTTACTTTTTTTCATAAACCCGATTTATATCATGATGCATTATAAATTTCATTTCTGTCTATGTTCAATTTTGAATTCGTATTTAAAAAAATAAAAATAAAAATAAATTATAAAAATATAGATAATTAGACTTTTTTGCAATTTATCATCGAAATAGGCTGTTTTTCATCACGTCAATCTATCATGAAACGGCCTACTTTCCTGCACTGAAGTATGCAGTGCGGGAATAGTCATTACGCAACTGAAACCAATGCTGTAATGGTTCATTACGCAACGCTTTCTTATTACGCAACTGTTTTGAGTTGCGTAATGAATCATTACACAACAATTTTTCGGAAGTTGTTCAATGATGATAAATGCATTCCGATACAATTTCTGATACCCTCAAGTGGTCTTCTACGAAATTGCAAAAAATGCTGTACGTAACTCGTTGCAGAACTCGATTTTTACAGCACTCGTCGTAATTATCCTACTCGGCAAGCCTCTTAGGATAAACTTACGACTCGTGCTGTAAAAATCATCATTCTGCAACTTGTTCCATAAACTACTGTTTTCTCCTTCTTATGCAATTACGTAATTTGAGATAAAAATCATTCGTTTGAATGTTTTAGTGCTACTCTCTAGGAAAATGTTTGAAACGTGTAGGAAGTGTTTTAATTTTGGTTTTTGTTTTGATAGGTCCCACTTACCCTGGGTTTAATGATATTTTGGGGTGAGTTAGACAATTGAAAATTTCATATGAAATGAAAACAAAATACCGGTTTATCGTTAGCAGCTTGCAACCATTCTTAAAATTGTAGCTTACTGATGGAAATTCGATTTATAACACATTTATTTTTTGCGAAGCAATGCAAAACGTGAAGCGTGTCACAATTTTTTATGTAAGTTGAAAATGGTGCTGAATTGACAACTGTTACATGAACCACATGGTAATAAAAATAACAATATTTTTTGTACTTGATACATTCTTTGTTATTGTACACAGAAAGAAAAATCCATGTAAATTTCAGCTTCAAATCATGCACATAAAGGGAATGCCAGATTTGTCGCAATTTTACATGACACATCGTGTAAAATTACATCAAGATCATGTAAATTTATGAGAATTGTCACGTAATCGGTTAGAGTCCATGCTAGATTACACGATGTATAGCGGAAACTTACATGATGTTGTTGTAGTTTTACATGATGCGACTTGTAAATTTGCGACACATCTGGCATTCCCTTCATGTGCATGATTTTACGCTGAAATTTACAAGGATTTTTCTTTCTGTGTATCTTCAAATTTCTAGAAGAATACCCCCATTAAAAATATTTAATAAGTGAGCTATGATGGGGCGTTCCTCTTACCTCGGATTCTCACTTGCCCCGGGGTACCTAATAAGCGTTTACTATCACATAATAATGGCATAAATCGACACCGGGGAGCTATAAGCTCGATATTGAAACCAACAGTTTGTCATTGCTATACATTTGTATACATCATTCTTCCTTATCTTTGTTGCATTTACGCTCCCTCTAAAACCAAGCCTGCTACTTACTTCAATTTTCTATGAAAACTTTAATAAAACTTGATTTAGACTTTGCATTCCAAAAGACTAGATCTAACTCAGATTAGATTTGCGTGACGCTAGGCCACGCTGCCATCACCGTTTCATTTTACGTTATTTTGTTTGCTTTAGAAATTCCTACCGATATTCTACAAATTATTTCTCCAAGAATTTCATTGTTCTCCTGGAATTTCTACGTTATTTGCAAGTAGAATCATTCCGAGGATGTCTCCAGAGATTCCTACAATAATTTCCGCCATGGAATCAGCTTAAACTCTCCTGATATTCATGTATAAAACATACAAAAAAATATTCTTGAAATAATTCCAACGGGGATCTCCCAAAAATTCTACTAGTCAACCCTCCTGATATCCATGTATAAAAATTCTGAGATTTTCTTAAGATATGATTCCGTGGACTCCACACGATTTTCTTCCAAAGAGGTTTTAGAAATTTTTTTAATGACACGGACACTATAATTCTTCCAGTGGGCATTTTGCTTTTTGAAGGAAGCACGACACTCGAGACTAGACAACGGACTAGCATGCAACGCCCAGTGGCCCAGTCGGAAAACATTCCTGACGAAAAGTTTTCCGGCCTGAGGTAGGATTCGAGCCCATACTTTTTATAGCACGATGCGGCTAAATTCCTGGTAACACTAACCGCACGGCTATGAAGCCCAACCTTTGATCAAGAATTTCACCAAGTGATTTTTCCAGGATATAAAGTGGATTCAAATCTTTAGATCATTCAATCTACGAAACCTTATTTTTTTTGCCGTAGTCTGGAGATTCATAAATTATTCCAGAATTTATTTCATGAACTCTTCCAGCGGCCATTTCAAAGAACAAACCAGTTATAATTATTGGAATGCTGGAGAAATAACTCCAAAAAATCGTACATGATTCGTTCAAACACCTGAGAAACAATTTTTATCGGAATATCTTCTGCAATTTCATTATGAATTTCTGCAGAACTTTCTCCTAGTATTTATGCATAATCATTCTATGTACTACTTAAATCTTTTAAAGGATTCTATGTGGAAAGAAATCTTCCTCTGATTCCATCAGGAATTTCTTAAGAAAGTCCTCTTTGATTTTTCTTAGTGAGTTCTCCAAGTAATTTTTGAAGTATGCATCTAGAGATTTCTCCATTGAATTATTTTTCCACAAAAATATGTTGAGAAGATCGTCCAAAAGCTGATCAAGTTTCCCAGATCCCCCGGAGAATTCTCCTAGAATACTGCTAATAATCCTACCAAGTGTTTGTTCAGAAACTTTTCGTGGAAAATCCCTCAAGGATACTTCTTGTTTTTAATGGAGTACCGTAATCCGGGGTAACATTGATCATTTTTTTTAGTTTTTCTTAAATTTTTCATTTCACAATACAAATGTTACAAGTTTCATATTTTTAAAACAAGTACTGGCACCCACCGCTCCTAGCTATGTACTTTATTTTGTTTTTCGAAAGATTTAAACATGTTTAAATAAATGTTTGAGGTGATTTTTTGATTCAGCTGATATGGGGTAACATTGATCACCCAAGGAAACAACGTTCGCTAATATTGGAAATGTCGTTACTTACTAAAATCAGGGTCCTTGAAGCCGAATATGAAGACCAAACTCTTACAAGTCATTTACTTTTTGAGTTATTTCAAAATTGAAAACACCTTGAACCGCGTAATACGCCTAAAAGTAGGCAATTTCCTCAGGAAATTCTACATTCGTAATAGTATTTAGTTAATGTTGCCTAAATGAATAAACTTATGAAAGATTTGACAACGGAATCGTTTTCGGCGATGCCATTTTTAGTAACACCCGCATTTGCCTTGATCACATCGTCTGCAGTACTCATGTGAGACATGAATTTTCGGTAGTGTCAGTGAAAATGATAGAAATCATTGTTTCAAAAAGTTGACAAATTTGCGCATGAACTAAACGCAATTTTGGCAAAAACCATAATTATCATTAGCTTATGAATATACAAAAGAGAGGCACCATTCATGGTTCGAAAATGCTTCATCAATAAATCTTTATTTGAACGTTTAACAAGATGAGTCATCCCGATCAATGTTACCCCGCTGATCAATGTTACCCCGGATTACGGTACATACATACATTTTGAAAAATTCTTGGGAAGTTTATTCAAAAATTGTGTCAAGAAATTACAAAAGGATTTGTTATAAGAATTTTACCACGAGTTCCACATAAATAAGTTCTTGAAATTCAATAATTGCCTGCTAGAAATGTTCATGGACTGCTCAACATTAACTTTTTTTAATGTTTTTGAATGAACCCATCTATGAATTTCTTTTAGAGTTCCTCCGAGTGTTCAAGAATACAAAAAACATTTTGTGAGTAGATTTCTTTAAGAATTACCCCAATAGAGACGTAAAATAAAAAAAATAATAAGAAAAGAGAAGTATGAGAAAAGTAGAGCGGGGAAAATATGTAAAAAAGACTTAAAAGGCCTGCTAGGTCAAAAACATCAATTGTAGATTCATTTTCTAATCAAACAATACACGTTGATCGAAATTTATAAAAATAAAAAAATTGCTTCTATATGACGTAACTTCGATATAACGTTACGAAAATAAAAGTCGAGTTACGTTATATCGAGGTATTACTGTAATTTTTTTTTCTAATTGACGAACGTAATTTGTGACTTATTATTAGAAGTCCAAACTTTAATAAATCTTTTAAGACGCTTGTAGTATATTTTGGTGGAAGCTTTTTACAAATTGTTTGATGTTTTCATTATTATGACTACGCATTTTTTTGCCCTAATTCAATATGTATCTTTCAAAATTTTACCAAGTGGGTCACGCGTTTCGGCGCCTTTGGTGGGGCAAACCTGGCCTACCGCTGGTAATTATTATATGATAATCAATATCATATATACAATATCAATAGCATGGGGCTTGTCTTAGCCGAGTGAAAAGAGTCCGCGTCTACAAAGCAAAGCTATGCTGAAGGTATCTGGATTCGATTCGAAGAAGAAGAAGAAGACAAAAAAGAAATAGAAGAAACAAAACATGCAATCGTATCCAAATTGATCATTGGATCATATATTATTGTTTTAAAACAACGGATAACAGAATAATAAATATATATACTATCATGATCAAATTTGTAATATGTGCAAAAATCCTAAATAACATAAAATATCAATAAAATAACTGCTCAATGTTCAGACATACTGGACCGAGTGTTTTTTTTTTAACGATTTGAGGAAAACGTTCCCAAAGCAGTCATCATAGTAAATCGTGTTATTATTTTCATATAGGCACTAACAGAAAAAAAGTTTTAAGGCTACTTTGGATGTTGTCTACGTAATTTGCATCATAAGTAATCGGTGACTTCAGGTAAAAACAGCTCTAAGAATCATTTTGCTATGAATCATCTATCTTAATATGAGAGATAATCAGTTACTCAGTTATCAGACTCAGCAGAAACATATGTTTTTATTTGTCAACACATCTGTGGACATTATTTTTTAATTATGGTATATTGTGGTTGTGGCATACAAAGTACCATCCGATTGGAAGTTCTAACAACTACCGTTAATCTAGACATTATGTACATATACTTTGCAATGGGATCTAATGGATCTAATTGATTACAAAGAAGTTACACGTCTTCTCAGTGATAATCGAACTCAAGACTCCTTATTCACTAGACTGCAGTCGAACTCAGGTTGAGTTATGCGTTCATATGTTCGGTGCGTTACCGCTACGCATCGGTGTATTACGCTACGCCACGGGAGGACATATTATGAACGCAGAACTCAACCTGAGTTCGATTTCAACTCAATCGCAGCTCCCTCAAAATACTATTTATTACAAACAAACTTTGTCGGCAAATAAGCTTTAGCAGAAGCTCGTCTAGGTTTCTAGAAAGTAATTTAAATTTTTTTAGTACATTGACTGTTCAGCTATATCCAATGCTCCATTAATCTGTTATGATTGGATGTACCTCTAATAAAACCTCAATAAAAAAAGGCCAAGTCTAGAAAGCATTGAAATTTTTACTTGAATAGGTTTCTACGTTAGTTGACATCAAAATACTTTCAATTACGTTCTTCCCTCTTTGCTTACAGTAACAACTTAAATCTATGTACCTTTTAGTGTGTACTACGAAAGCTCCTCTTGACGCATTGCGCCCTGCAGCACGTTCGGCTATCAAATTTTAATTACTTCTCGTTTGCTCCAGATTAGCCTAGCCGACCAATCCAAAACCATCCGATCACGAACACTGCACTCTTTCCCATATTAGTCACAAACATCCTTCACATTGGTTTATCGTGAACGTGCCTGGTAATCTCAATTTATCCGAAAATAATTACTTCAAACATACGGTTGCCAGTAGCCAACGACACGATAAACGACAGTAGTGTGGCTTAATTGCTGCGGCCGTGTCCTTCCTTCCTTTCCGGGCAGTACCAACGTCTACTTAGTTATGACACATTAGGATTGCAGTTGTCGTCGTGGCGGCAACACTTCGCAATGGTTAGATGCTGTTCATCAACATCTGGTGAAGGCAGATTGTGGCGCTCTTGATTACATAGTGCAACACAGAAAATATGAACAACATTCTGACTGCAGTTCTTGAAAGTACACACCCATACTAGCAATACCTTGGTTGGGTTTTGAAAAACTAGTTCGAAATTTGGATTACGCCCTTTTCAATATTTCAACTTGTTTTTTACTGGTTCGCCTATATCTCATAAACTATTGGGAATTCCTCAATGTGACCTTCGGACGAAATGTTCTTCAGGCCAAAAAGCACATCTTTTTGTAGCGGTATTAACATTTTTTCGTAGAGTAATAGTACAAACACTCCTATTTCTCTGGAACATTTATGAATATGTATGTACCAGATACAGAAGGGTTGTCCTAAATTTATATTGAAACCTTAGAACATCAATATATACTGCCCTGATATTGAAAGATCTGAAAGTGACGTTTAATAGAATTCAGGTTTAGCAGTTTGACATAATTACATTCAATATTGCAAGAATAT
The DNA here is from genome assembly GCF_002204515.2 of Aedes aegypti. Lineage (NCBI taxonomy): Eukaryota > Metazoa > Arthropoda > Insecta > Diptera > Culicidae > Aedes > Aedes aegypti. The sequence goes on from NC_035109.1 coordinate 247,629,418, forward strand.
TTGTTGTCAAAAAAAATTGTTCGTGTTGAATACATCATATTTGAAAAAAAAAAAAATCATCGTAATCAAGCTCAATAACGAGAAAAAATTGGTATATCATCACGACATGTGAACAAAAGTTGTGCCTTTTTGTGTGAAACACATTTCGTCCGAAGAGACGTTGCATTGAGAAATTCCCAGTACCATGCCCACACAGTTACGGATCACCCACAGTGACGGATCACTTTGACGTTCAACAACGGATAACTCGCTCAAAACATAAACTTTGACGTAAAACATATTTTTCCCATGTTATACTATTTGTCTTCTCCCATTTGTAAAGTTAAGCACAACATTCAACCGCTTAATAACGGTGTATTTGACAAATGTTTAGTTGGTACCACACAGCTATCATTATATGGTCGTATTCTGTAAGAAGTGCCGTCAGCATTCATAAGCTCCCACAAGTGGTAAAATTCATATGTTATAGCATAAAACATGCTCGTTCGCTTCAATTTAGTGTGAACTCATCTTTAGAAAACAGTTTTCTTGATTGTTGATTCTAAATACCGAATATTAGCACTTCTAACTAGTGATCCATAATATGGACCAAGAAATGATTGTTCACCACGGTTATGGATCACTACCAAAGAATGTAGATTTCTACCATTTTAAGCATTGGAGTCGACATTTTCAGACAATAGCACTAAGGATAAAACTAATACAACATCAAGGTTGGTAAATTTCATTGTTTAGCAGACGAAAATGGTGGAATACTTGATGTGCATCGGAAACAGTTCATGCCTCAGTTACTACAATGCAGTATATCACAAAAATGGACATTTTACCCTTGCTTCCAGCTCTAACAATGCTATTTTTGGCAGTAATATGTGACACATTGTTAACTTTCACCAAATCATGCAATACAGATGCATTGAGTTTAAAATCTCTTGATTTTGCGCACTGATCCGTAATATGTCACAATTTGATCCATAATATGAAAATTGATCCATAATATGGTTTTCAGAAACCGATGCAATTTTTAATTTTTATGCAATCCTATGTAAATATTAGAGTAAGGTGGGGCAAAAGTTCGACCTTAGTGGTATAACCAAAGTTTCCAGGAGAACAATAGCAGTTAAAACAAAACACATGCCATACAGTGAACCTTCAACATATTGGCTATAATTTTGCTGAACAAACGTGTGTCCAAATATTTACCCATTTTTAGTTATAATTGTTTCAAAATTTATTGTCTTATTCGAACTTTTGCCCCACCGGTGGGGCAAGAGTTCGAATCAAGTGTGGGGCAAAAGTTCGCTGGCTAAAACTCAAAATATCGATCCTTTTATAACAGGCATACTTTACACCAGCCGTAAACTTAAGTTTGCCGAAAAATACACACTAAAATTTCATCAAAAAATTGCCCAAAACCGGGTTAATTGTAATATACTCAAAAATAGCAGTTTTTCGCAAAACTAAGTGGAAATGTAAAATTTTGGTGACAGTTTTCACACGATCAGACAAATTTTACTAAATTTGAAGATAATATGTGGATTTTAGGCAATTTGCAAATTTTTCCGTGATTTTATACATGGGTCGAACTTTTGCCCCGCTGATTCGAACTTTTGCCCCACTATGGGCCAAAAATTGGTTTCAAGCATTTATGCAAAATCTAATACACTTCAAAGCAACCTTATGATAGGCCTAGAAACGCCCGTATATAACATATTGAAAAAGATTTTATCTTCAATTGGTTTCATGCAACGAAAGTTTGACCAAAAATTACAATATTCACGTCGAAAAACAACAAATAGCCATAACTTTTCCAAATCTCAGTCGATTTTTATGATATTTGGAGTAAAAGTCTCTTACCTGAATGTCATTCGAACCACAATGACATTTATAAGATTTGTTTTGAATTGAGCTAGAAATCTTAAAAAGAAACTCTTACCCCACTCGAACTTTTGCCCCACTTTACTCTACACTCAAAACAGTTTACTAACCGAAGTTCCAATTCAAAACGATTCAATTCGTGCTTTTCAATTACAATTTTACTTTTTCCATGTCGTTTTATTGAATTTCATAGGTTGGACTCCACACTATTTGATCCATAACTGTGGGGTCATGGTACATAGTTTGTGAAATATAGGCGTATTGAAGAAACAATAAGGTAAAAAATTACATAGCGTGTAACTTCAAATTTCGAGCTTATCGTTTAAAACTCAAAAATATTTTTGATAGTATGGGTCTGTACTCTCAGGATCTCAGGAGACAATATTTTGTTCACACTCCATGACTTCGAAAATGTTGCACTGTGTTATTGTTCGGTACACATGAAAACGTGTCAAGTGTCGACATAACGATGTCCCAAAATCAATCAATATGTGATCAAAATTGAAACTTTATGCACGAATCTCAACGAAATTCACTGTTTTCTTGGAATATGTCGTCGTCATTATTCTTAATTTATGCAATACTAAAAATTCACAACACACATTTACACAAAATCCTAATTTGATTTTGCATTGCTTCTGCAGGAACATCTTCAACGTCGCAGTTTCAACTTGTCTCTCATTAGAGACTCCGGAATTCGCCATGCTTCACCACTTCATCCATATTCCCAGCTTCAAAATCACACATTAGTTTCATAATTTGAATAATTACACTGAAAAAAATGTCCGTGCGTTGCCGTTCATCTACCACACCACGTGCACCCGAGTCAACCGTATCGCCTAAACTGCTCTTACTATACTATCGACGTAAATGAAATCGTAACGATTCCTCGGACCGTCGCCGTGTCGTCGTTAGACTTATTCATTCACCCACCAAAAGGTAGGTATGCATTAGATAGCCAGCCAGGTGTCGATTATGCGCTGACCAATCAATTCTGACTTCTCTTTCGCTTTTGTTGTTGCGCTGCAGCGAGCTACCGTGTTGTTGTTAGCTGTTGGATGGTTCAGTGATCGCGCACATTCAAATCAGCAGCCGGCTTAGGACAGGCACCTATAATGGTTCGTTGTTATGATTTAAGTACATAAGTAGCCAACATGCATTTGCAAATAACTTCCAGACCTGTGTAGTTGCGACTGGTTTTTCTGCTGAGCATAATCAGGAAAAACCTAGCATTCGCTCACTGGGCAGTGTAGTTTGACATGTGGCTTTTATCGATGATAGCATACAACATAATATTGTGTTACAGAGAAAAAAAAGGATCAAATTGATTTTTGATGTGATTCGCAACAATTTGTTGTAGTTGCAATCAATTACTTGTTCTATAATTATCTGGTTAGTTATCTCCAAATGTTCTGTTATTGCCGAAACTAGTTTTGAATAGGTGTACTGTGAAAAAAACATTATCTTTCGATTAAATCTTTTTTTAAGAGATACTCTTAGCTTATTGTCTTAAAAGAAGATTTTTTAATTTCGTTTGTCATAGTTGTCATTTATGTACTTTACTGAAACCTCGTTAACGATATTACTGCCATTTACTTGGTCCATGACTGTGATTCTCCAAGCCGTTCGCGCCTTCTTTTTGAAATAATATTGACGATTTGAGAGTTAACTTTGAATTATTCTAACAATGCATGTTGGAAAATTAAAGTTTTTTAATTTTACAATCAAGCCTTCATGCCAAAAACTGTCGAATGCTTTTTCTATATCTAGAAGAGCAAGCCCAGTAGAAAAGCCTTCAGATTTGTTGGAACGAATTAAATTTGTTACACGTAAAAGTTGATGAGTGGGCGAATGTCCATGGCGAAAACCGAACTGTTCATTGGAAAAAAATGATTGTTCGTGTCACCAGTGAATGGCGATTTTAAACTGAACGCGAGCCAAAAGTGAACTGAATGCGTTCTAATTTTGTACGTGAACGCAGTAAACATTGAACTCTCGTGCAATATTCGGACGCTGCTCATGAACTGCCCGTTCACTTCAAAATGTACAATGAAGCACAAAACTTAAAGAAACTACATCAAACTAGATTGAATTCATATCACGCACAATGTACGGAACCTGAAATGTTCCTTGACATATTTTGTAAATCTTTCTGCATTGGAATGTGTTTTAAATCTGCCATGAAATCCCTTTCTAGTTCATTTTTCAGCTCTTTTGGGTTCAAATTTTTGAACTGATCAATGTTCAAGCCTACGGCGCGGTAAATGGCTGGACATGGCGTACCATTGGTACCTCGCGTACCTGTAGGAATAAAATAGACCCCTTTGTGCGGTCCTTAGCTTCTTGCCCAGCAACTCCTATCCCTACCTCCTCGTGGTACTGGCCGGGGTACGAGTAACCTTGGAGAAGATCGGGTAATCAACCCCCGGTGGGAACTTTGGTCGTATGCTGACAGGGAAGGGGGGGTTTGCTTTTACTTTTGCCTTTGCAAACCTGGAGCGTCTGTACTCCACGTTAGGAGCGGCTCAAAACAGTGTCTGTTTTCCATGTCAGGGGCGGCTGATCATCATCCGAGTGCCAGAGAAGGACTCTAAGCAAAACTGCGCACTATGGCCCTCCGAACATTTAGGGGGAATGGTCCTCTGGAAATCTAGGGGGTTGGTGTCAGGCCCTGCAAGCCAACCGTAAAACCACATCAGCACAGGAACGTCAACGAGAGAATACGGATCGGAACAATCGGCAAAGACCACAGCGACGAAAAAGGACTAGCGATTGGAAACTCGGTACGTGGAACTGCAAATCTCTCAACTTCATTGGAAGTACTCGCATACTCTCCGATGTATTGAAGACCCGCGGTTTCGACATCGTAGTGCTGCAGGAGGTGTGCTGGACAGGAGCATTGGTGCGAACGTTTAGAGGTAATCATACCATCTACCAGAGCTGCGGCAACACACGCGAGCTGGGAACAGCTTTCATAGTTATGGGTGATATGCAAAGGCGCGTGATCGGGTGGTGGCCGATCAATGAACGATTGTGCAAGTTAAGAATCAAAGGCCGATTCTTTAACTTCAGCATAATCAACGTGCATAGCCCACACTCCGAAATACTGATGATGACAAGGACGCATTTTACGCGCAGCTCGAACGCGAGTACGACCGCTGCGCTAGCCACGACGTCAAGATCATCATAGGAGATTTGAACGCTCAGGTCGGCCAGGAGGAGGAGTTCAGACCAACGATTGGAAAGTTCAGCGCCCACCGGCTGACGAACGAGAACGGCCTACGACTGATAGATTTTGCCGCATCCAAGAATATGGCCATTCGTAGCACCTATTTCCAGCACAGCCTCCCGTATCGGTACACCTGGAGATCACCTCAGCAGACAGAATCGCAAATCGACCACGTTTTGATCGATGGACGGCACTTCTCCGACATAACCGACGTCAGAACCCATCGTGGCGCTAACATTGACTCCGACCGCCACCTGGTGATGGTGAAACTGCGCCCAAAACTATCCGTCATCAATGATGTACGGTACCGACGCCCGCCCCGGTACAATCTCGAGCGGCTGAAACAACCGGATGTCACCAATGCGTACGTGCAGCATCTTGAGGCAGCGTTGCCGGATGAGGGCGAGCTCGATAGGGCCCCTCTTGAGGACTGCTGGAGGACAGTCAAAGTAGCCATTAACGACGCTGCCGAAAGCATTGTCGGATATGTGGAACGGAGCTCAAGAAACGATTGGTTCGACGAGGAGTGCCAGGAGGTTTTAGAGGAGAAGAATGCAGCGCGGGCTGCAATGCTGCAGCATGGTATGCGGCAAAACGTGGAACGATACAGACTGAAGCGGAAACAGCAAACCCTCCTATTCCGGGACAAAAAGCTTCGCCTGGAAGAGGTGGAATGCCAAGAGATGGAGTTGCTGTACCGTTCTCAAGAAACGCGGAAGTTCTATCAGAAACTCAACACATCCCGCAAAGGCTTCGTGCCGCGAGCTGGGATGTGCCGGGATAAGGATGGGAGCATCTTGACGGACGGACGCGATCAAAAGGTGGACGCAGCACTACGATGAACACCTGAATGGCGCAGAGAACACAGGCACAGAAGGTCAGGACAACGAAGGCGATGGCTACGTCAGCACAGCGGACAGCGGAAACCAACCAGCTCCCACGATGGGGGAAGTTAAGGATGCCATTCAACAGCTCAAGAACAACAAGGCCGCTGGCAAGGATGGTATCGGAGCCGAACTTATCAAGATGGGCTCGGACAGATTGGCCGCTTGTCTGCATCGGCTGATAGTCAGAATCTGGGAAACGGAACAACTACCGGAGGAGTGGAAGCAAGGCGTTTTATGCCCTATCTACAAAAAGGGTGACAAACTGGAGTGTGAAAATTATCGTGCAATCACCATCCTAAACGCCGCCTACAAAGTGCTAACCCAGATTCTCTTCCGTCGTCTATCACCTATAGCAAACGAGTTCGTGGGAAGTTATCAAGCAGGTTTCATCGACGGCCGCTCGACAACGGACCAGATCTTTTCCGTGCGGCAAATTCTCCAGAAATTCCGTGAGTACCAGGTCCCTACGCACCATTTGTTCATCGATTTCAAGGCGGCCTACGATAGTATCGACCGCGTAGAGCTATGGAAAATCATGGACGAGAACAGCTTTCCCGGGAAGCTCACAAGATTGATTAGAGCAGTGTTTCCCAAATTTTTTTGACTTTCGCCCCCTTGAGACCAATATTATTTGAAATCGCCCCCTTGATATGAAATTTATATATTTTTATTAAGCGCTAAACTTACGCTAAAGTATTGATCAATACCTCATCATAAGTATACCGAAAATAGGTCAAATTTAAAGGGTGTAGCAGTCAAACACAATGCTTCAATAACAATACCCCAAAAAGAATGTCTTCTACTTGTATATCCATAAAATATCATACAATATATATCACATGTTTGAGGTTATGGCTTTCAGTCTTAAATAAAACTCAAAAGCGGATTTTTGCTTACATATCATATTTCTCAATTGTTTTTTTTTATAAACAAATCTATTTTCCTGGCTAATGCGCGATCATTGAAAAAGTTTCGGCTATCTTTTCTGCTATTTTTTGTTTTCTTTTTTTAATTTCTTTTAAGTTGTTGAAATTAATGTACGAAATTTTGGGTAATACATTTTTGGCTGTTCTGGAAACAATAAAGAGAAAAATATATTTTTGCAATTCCGTTGCAAATCAATCAACTTTTCATTGAGAAGTTGATCAACATAACGGCCTACTTTTCCTACTGAAAAAAATAGTGCTGAAAAGTAGCACTTTTCAGTACTGTTTTGTTGGACATCAACCGAACAACCCAGTCTCTTCATGCCATTTGTGCTTATTTGCGCGGCGTGTGAGTCGAGACGAGTCCTTCCCATCTCGGGTGATGTGAGGCGACTAATGTTAATCCAATGGGAGCGAGTCGGCAATTGTCCCTCATTCGACTCGTCTTGCCTCACATGCCGCGCAGAATAAGCATAATTGCATCTGATTATAGATCCGTTATGCGATCTGATTCCGACAGGGGCTGTCCATTAACCACGTGATCAGTTTTTTGGGATTCCTGGCCAACCCCCTCCCCCCACGTGGTCATTTGTCCATACACAAATTTATAAAATTTGTATGGACCGTTATAATTGGCCAGACGCTCCCTCTCCCCATGAATGACAACGTGATTCTGATTTGGAATCGAATAGTCCAACATTTGTAGTCAGTTGCTGACAGTGTGCTGTCTTACCTTATTTCGATGGGAGCGTGAAAACCTGTGACATTCATGGGTAGGTACTACTGTATCACAGCCTACGTGATTGAAAAATACTGAATTGATACTACGCATGGATGTGTGCCCATGTGGGTTCTCTTGAAATGTTTGTTTGTGCTTTTAGAGTTCATCCAGCTGAAATGGTATTTTTCGAAATAGCAAAAAATGTTGTAGGCAACTCGTTGCAAAACTCGATTTTTTCAACACTCGTTGTATTTATCCAACTCGGCGAGCCTCGTTGGATAAATGTACAACTCGTGCTGAAAAAATCATCATTTTGCAACTTGTTGCCAAAATAACTATTTTTTTTTCAACTAATAATTCACTGGAATATAACGCTCAATTTAGATATTTTTGGAAGCTTCGATACATGCATTTTCATTTCGCTCAGGCTCATTTTTAAGTAGAGTAAGTTACGTGTATGGCATTCAGTGATTTTATCATTGGTACCCGAGTTTTGACCACCAAAGTCAAATACATTTATTCATAAATGAATTGTACTAGAAACACTGATTAGAATGCCTGTCAACAAAATATCAAAATGAGTAGTTTCACAAATGCGCCAGACATAATAGAAACTTAGGCTGCCTTATTCAAAAAATCTCCTAACAAAAAGTCATCAAACTATACTTTGGACTTGAAAATAAATTTTAAACATCGCCAAAAATTTTTACTAATTTTCTGCTTTCAAAATGCATTTAATATTATTTTCGGAAAAAAAAACATTCAGATCAGAATGATAATCGTCAAATTTGTCTATCACGATTTAAAAACGAGAGCTTTCAGAGGTAATGAACCGATGAAATAGATTGGTGTCAAAAAAGTTCTTCCTCAGATGTGTATGCTATCATTAACAAATGATTGTCTCTTGCAAAATTTGAATCTATTTTTGTTTTTCAATTGCTCTCACTTTCGCCCCCTTTCTAGCATTTTCGCCCCCCCAATTCAGTTTAACAAATTTTCGTCCCCCTGAACCTGAAAATCGCCCCCAGGGGGGCGAGTCTCGGCGGGGACTACGACAGGGCGATGGACTTTCGTGCCTGTTGTTCAATATTGCGCTTGAAGGTGTTATGCGGAGAGCCGGACTTAACAGTCGAGGCACGATTTTCACGAGATCCGGACAATTTGTTTGCTTCGCGGACGACATGGATATTATTGGGAGAAAATTTGAAACGTTGAATTTGTTCACCCGCCTAAAACGCGAAGTAACAAGAGTCGGGCTAATGGTGAATGCGTCGAAAACAAAGTACATGCTGGTTGGCTGAACTGAGCGCGACAGGACCCGCCTAGGAAGCAGTGTTACGATAGACGGAGATACCTTCGAGGTGGTGGACGAGTTCGTCTTCCTCGGATCCTTGTTGACGGCTCGCATGATGTTAAGGGTTAATTAGTACAGTCACCCCACGCAGTTGAATCACCCACAATTTATGTATCAGCTGATTTCAAAAGACAAAATTATTATCAAACTTGTCACAAAACATCACAGAATTATTTTTACTGATAAGAAGCTATGTGTAAAAATAACTCTGTGATGTTTTGTGACAAGTTTGATAATAGTTTTGTCTTTTGAAATCAGCTGATTCATAAATTGTGGGTGATTCAACTGCGTGGGGTCACTGTATTAGGAATTTCAATTTTGCATAAGGATAATTTTATTATTCTTTCTCTTTTCATTTTATCGTTCAAGTGAGCGAGTAGTATCGCTTCAGCCTAGGCTTCAATAAGAGCCAGGACACTAGGAGGAAAAAACCAGTGTTTTGGCTCTCTCCCATGGATCATTGGATACCTATGTATAAAACCATTCTTCATAATACACTCTTAACGGTCATATCCGGTCATATTACTCGCTTATAGTGAATCCAATCCCAGTAACGGAACGTGGCCGGCATTGGAAGCTTATATACCTTCTCAACTCTGAACTCTGACCGGACGGCTATCCACTCCAAAATGACACTCTTTAAGTGATCATAAGAATATTGAGAAAATATGAACATGAAAGCTCTCAGTATGCATTCTAAGAATTACTCCAGTACTAAGCAACGCAGCTCTTGGAAAAGTGATTTGATTAATTTTCTATTGATATTTTGTGACATTACCCTTTAACATATTTAAAGCTCATTTAGAAGATTTTCTGACAGATATTTTTTCTTGTACAATAGTTGCAGAGATTCTAGCGAAAAAAGCGAAGGAGTTTTCGCGCGAAGAAAAGTTGTTAAAATTATAAACTTTCTTCTGAAAACTTGTATGATTAGTCGGGTCATTTCGGTGACGAGAAAAAAAAAACAATTTACAGAATTAATACTGTTTATTCATTTGCTATCTAGAAATAGATAAGGAACAACTTATATTTTGGCCTATTTCTGTCGAATTTGATAAAACTGATTTAATAAGGATTTAAGCATAATTTACACACTTAGATTTTTTCACGAGCTCGGCTGTGCGAATCTCGGTTTTTCAATTTTAATGGAGACTCAGCTAACAAATTGTTTGGTTGCTTAGCAACGAGGTACGATTTACTGATGCTCGGCTTTTATTTCCTGAGATCCCAGGAAAGTTGTTTGTCGACTACTCGACTGCGTCTAATCCTTGTTAGGTGCCCTTTGATTGTTTTGTCCCACCGCATTTGGAGGAAATTTAGTAAAGATTTGCACCTCAAATGCACACAGCAATATTGTCACCGTCTCGAATTTTTAATAAATTCCACAGACTGTTTCCTATGCTTAAACTTTAAGCCTATTCTTAAAGACAAACTAAGCACTCACGCAATTGAACAAATGAAACCATCCAGATAGCGGATTGTTGAGTTCGTAGGAAGTTCTGTGACGTCATATCTGCAACAAATCCTCATGAAAATCTATCATTGCATTATAGGTACCAAGTACAATGCAATGGGAGTGTTTCATGAACATTGGTACAATTATTTCAAAAACAAAAACGGTTTTTTGATATCTGTAAAACGATGAAGTTTTTTTCCTTTTAAGTAATAATGCAATGAGAAATCGTTCAATGCAAGGCAGCCCAAATGAAAAATCAATGTCAAATTGTGTCGTTAAAGTTGAAATAAACGAGCTTCAAAAATTACTTCTGTTACCGAAAATACAGAAATCGAAAAAGAAACCAAATTACATACACTCAGTACAACAGGTTTAGACCCTTTCGTAAAATTATTGGTCCGTTGGGTCCCAGCTTCAACGATTTTGATCTGCTGGTCCCTACAGGCAGTTGATTCTCTAATAGATGCATTCAACGCAACACGCCGCGACTTACCTACCTATCTAGTTGCTTCGACTAGGAGGCAAAGTACCTATAATCAAAACCATGGATGGATGACCTAATTATTGGTGGGAGCACATTGTGATGATCGGTAATTTTCAATCAAGTTGCTTCACATTCGAATGTAATAGCACGATTAGTCCGAGGAAAATTGGTGGGATTAAAAATTTGCCATGGAATCGTTTATGTCAGGTCAATCAAATACAAGTTCGGCGATATATCTTCATCACAAGTATGGCTAATGTCAAAAGAGCGTGGCGTGCAGCGCATCTATCAAGAGTGACCCCAAAAAGTATTAATCATATTAATGAGTATCTCATTGCTTGAATTCATATGTACTATGAAAACGACCGCTTGCAAGCATACGAAAAGCTGCCTTGGACTGATGCAACGCAATTTGTGACAATCGTGAGGTTTAGGTGCAAGTAATTTTTAAATGGCGAATAATTGTTGTACACACCGTTCAAACCGAAATTATTGAGGCATCATAACGAAAGTGTTAAGGGGCCTTCCTTAGCCGAGTGGTTAGAGTCCGCGGCTACAAAGCAACGCCATGCAGAAGGTGTCTGGGTTCGAATCCCGGTCGGTCCAGGATCTTTTCATAATGGAAATTTCCTTGACTTCCCGGGGCATAGAGCATCATCGGACTTGTCACACGATATACGAATGCGAAAATGGCAACTTAGGCAAAGAATAGTTAATAACTGTGGAAGTGTTCTTAGAACACTACGCTGAGTAGCCGGCTCTATCCCAGTGGGGACGTAAATGCCAAGAAGAAGAACGAAAGTGTTGTTCGCTGTCGTCATCAATTCAATTAGCCTCGATCATAAAATTAATTGTCAATCATATTTGGCATCACGCATCCAAATTGCGAAAAACAAATATTTATAGGCTTTTAAACGTAACCTTTAACGCCAGTGCATTCCACCCATTGACAAATGTTTAACAAAAGCATCTATTCGCTCCGTAAAATCGATCTAAGGTAAACTTTTCAGTCGTATCTAAACTGTTCTTGAGCATTTTCCCATTGTTTTAGTTTGACCACGACTGGTTGCGATAATCGAACACGACATTAATTGTCACGCCCCCATGGGTTTCTTTTGTGAAAAAATGGAGTAGGTGCCATTTGTGTCTGTACTGCTTTACCGTTCCGCTGCACTGGGCAAATAGTAAACATGAAAGCAATTCAAAAAGTAGCAACAATCAAAATCGAAACCAATTCGCGTGGATGGCAGGCGACATGCCGGTTAATGATCGACCTTCAGAGAGGTATGCATATTTGAATGAGGTATACTTATAGTTTGATAATTAATTATGGTACCATAAAACGGGGTTACTTTGATAGTATTTTCGAAAAAGACTTGGATATTTATGTACGCTGTCTTCAAGATTTTTAATTTTTATGTTTAAAACAAGTACTGGTATTTTAGTTATAGATTACAGTTGATAGATTGCCGAAAGATTTATTATGAATGGATATATAATTTTTCACATAGTCGAAAGTCGGTTTTCTGTTTTGGGGTAACTTTGATGAAGAAGCATAAATCAAACAAAATTGGATGAATTACGAACATTTATAGGGCATTGCATACTTCTAGGCGTTTATCGTTATATGGAAATTTCTGACTTAATTTCAAAAATGTTCACAGTTTGTTAAAATGGTTCTAGCTAAGAGATTTGAGACCATATTCAAGTTCTATTATAACTAGACTGTCAAATATAAGTGACAATCTATTCAAAACCACATCAACTAGTGATTGTAGAACAGGTTGTTCGTAAATGTTTCTAAATTGTTAGAGTTGCATCATTTTTTAATATTCGTATATTAAGTCTCAAATGTTCTCGATTTAAATGAAAATAGCTCTGATTAGAAGCGTCATACTAATATTCTTTACTTTTGCATTCGTTTTGCTTAACTGATCAACAGATATTACCTTATTTCGTTTTATATGTGGTGGGTGCCGCACTTTTAAAGTTACCCGTATTATCAAAGTCACCCCGTTTTACGGTATCGTAAAACAGGGTAATATCGATCAGTGATTGATATGATTAAGATTGGGTTAGATTTTTACAGGTGAATTCAAAGCATTTCCTTGCATGGTAAAACAAGCTTTTAAAATAATCTTTATCTGACTCAACCGAACCATACAAAGACTTTATCATGACAATGATATTGTTATTAGCATTATTGTTTTTATTTTTTTATTAGCATTTTTGAATGCAGAGTTTCCCGGAATTTGACTTCCCGGGAAACGGGAAACAAAATTGTCATTTCCCGGGAATCTCCAGGAAATTTCAAAAAACGTGAAAACAAAGCAAGTTTTAAGCATAAATAAGGAAATTCTCCGTATTATATGTGTATTTAATTGAGAATCCGAAAATCTGTGTTACTGTTTTTCTTTTTACTTAGAGCAATTCTCGCTGAAGCCAGGCCGCCATCGGCACCAATCAATAGAATTCCAATTTTATGTCACTGATCGCTAGTATATGCTAAAACCAACGGATAGTCGTTTCGGTTTTATCAAATTGGTGGACCCCTCGTACACAAGCTAGCTAAACAGTTCGCAAAATAGCCCACGTTTTTAGATAAATCATAGGTGTTTCTTCTCGTAATATGTCTCATGTGTCCCTTGGAACACATAGCAAAATAATTCGACATGGTATAGAGGAAGGATATAGCTTTCATACGAAACTAAAAAAAATAAATAATTGGCGGCCATTTTGAATTTTTTTATAAAAATCGTTTATTTACCATTAGCGCACCGCTCGTTTTGAACTCTGGGATCACCATCATATAGCTGAGAAAAAAAGTGAGTAAGATAGGCTACAAAAACTAGGTGAGCAATGGTATTTACCCTAAGCAACGAAAGATTTTCTAAATCATTTTTTATGATTTTGACGTACATGGCTAGTGAGCTCGAAGCTTTTCAGTCGAATTTTCAATTTTTTTGTTGAAATCCTGAGAAAGAGGAGACAGCTGGCTCAGATTGTGAGCTCCCAAAAGACAAGGGAACCTGTCACTAGAAAACCACACATTCGAAGGGCAGAGCGCAAAATTGACGGTTTTCAATTCAATTCAAGTAATGTAAGTAAAATTTCTAGATGTTTTTCGATGTTTTTACATTTTAAAAAGTTGAATACCTAAGTATAGATGTGTGGGGGCGACCAGCTTTTGATTTTTTACCGGTATCCTTTTTAAAAGTGGACAGCAAGAAATGAATATGATTTTTACCAAAATAAGTTCGTCTGGCCGTTGTGCAAAACCCAAGAAAAAAAGTCAAAGAAGACAACAAAACATGCCAGCTGTTAGTAAGCTTCCTCTAGTGATCCTTTATAGAGAGATAAGCGGAAGTAAAATGGAATGATTTGGCAACAGACCAGCAGTGCTGAGTTTGCTCGGTGTTGAGAATAATATTGTAACACGGACATGACTTCCTCATTGCTATAAAGTGTATTTTGTTTCGTTATAGATCTTTGAGCTACATATCAAAACTAATAAACAGTCAAAAAAATCAAAAACTAAAAATCGCATTGACAAAAAATCAAAAAAAGTAAAACATTTCTATTTTTGCTTCATGCAAAATTACTTTTACCGAAATAATTTCAAGCGGATTACATTACTCCTCAAGAAAAGTTCAAAACAAACATAACCCATGTTCGTTTGGCTACACTTTGACAGCTCTCGCTGCTCGATTGGCTCACACTTTGACAGAAATGTCAGCTTCCGCGAATCTCTCTTATAAAGGATTTCTAGCTTCCTCCTCTCTCCCAGCTGAAATCCATTCTTGAACAGTATTATTGTATACCTTATCTACCATTTTTTTGTAATGCAGTGAATGATGCTGATAAAAACGGATGCCAAACAATTCTTTCTCAAGACGACTTTCGCATGTCATAAGATTTTGATAAATCTTGATCGTCCCATCCATTTTCATTCCGGTAGCAATCAGTTTTGATTCGTCTTTCAGGTGATTTTCTGGTCGAAGGAAGCAAAAATGTGCGAAGTTCAATTTGCGAGACGAAAGCTTTTACAAGGCGGTTAAATAAAAAAAAAATATAAATTACAATAAGTGACACATAAAAACATCTCAATCGCGATATGAAACATGATCTGTCACTATTTTTTTCATCTGAACCTCTAACCATACAAAGTCAAAATGTTCATTCCACTAAAATATTTGCTCTACGTTGAACCTCCAGAAACGAAACAACATTTTCAAAACAATATATTTTTATACTCCCAGTTCTTCTTGGATGAGGAGAACTTAAGGACTCGATAACAGTACAAGGACAATTTTTCGAGATGGTTAGTAATTAATCCCTGGCTGGTTTTGACAGACCGACACTCCTCAAATAAAACTTCTTCGATCGCAAATTTAATTGAATCAATTAATTGAAAAAATAATGTGTGAGCAATATAATGTCAAGTTTTGAGGGGTTTCTTAAAGCTTTATACAGCCAGAGTGAAGTAAATGATCAAACATGAAAACACATCTGTAGCATGAGATATTTACGAGAATAATGGTTACGTGTCGATCCCTCAAGCAATTTTAGAATTAAAATTTTGAAACCGTGTCACTAAAAATGATCAAAAGCGGAACACATTCTAAAAAAAGATTTGAGTTTTTAGAATGCTGGACCTCTAGATTTTTTGTTTTGTTGGGAAGGTTAAGCCACTGCAGTGCACTGCGTCCATTGGATTGAACCTCTAGATAGTTTGAAATGTTTTGGAGCCTCTCAAAAACAAATTATTTCTTAGACTTATATTGATTTCGAAATAAAGTGAGAGCTGACGATTCCTCTTGTTTTTAATGAATTTCTTCACGGTTTTGTCTAGAACTTTTACATTAGTTGTATATTGCCCATAAAAGCATAACTGTCCCATATGGATTTTCGAATCAACGCTTGTTTTCATCGCAACCTCCATGTTTCAATGCATATTTTACTATGCATACGAAGAATTTTACACTTTGTTTGAAAATGTTGTGAAAAAATTTGAAGTCTGTGTAGTCCCATATTGAAAAATAAAAGTATTGCTGTGTACGTTTGAAATGCAATATCAAATGCGGGAACACCAAATGCGGTAAGATTTTCAACAAGGAAGGCGAAGTCAAAGATCGTTTTTCTTTGCTAGGTTGGCGGTGATATGGATCATGGTTGCTAAGTGTCCTTTGATTAGTTTGTGTTACCGCATTTGGAACGCATTCGAGCAGTAAAGCAGAGTATCATTACCAAAAACTTTTATAAATGTTTGAGATTTTTACTGCTTTCAGATATACTTCAATGTTTCACATACCATGGGGGTTATTCTATAATTTATTGATCCGAGAAAGTTTTGGAAACGTTGTACTAGAAAGCTAGACCTACGGGCATCACCCTCTATTTCTTTGGCATGATAAAATATATGAATTTCCTTTAAAATTCATTTCGATCAAAACTATCATGTTAGGGATGATTCAAATATTACGTAACGCAAAATTTGTAACTTTAAAAAATTAACCACAACCCAAGAATTGAAAAAAGAAGTCAAAGAAAGCAAGAAAATATGCCTACTGTCAGTGAGCTGTCTCCTCTTTCTCAGGTGATGACAAGCCTGCCAAAAATTTTGTTCTTAGCTTGCCAGACATGACGTCATTTTCAGCAACTTCGTAAACTTTCGGCGAGCCGAAGTTGACATTGCACAACTACCACTACTGCAGGGTTGTTAACGTTAATCAACGATTAACGCCGTTTCGTTGATTCGTGTATGTTGATGTTAACGTTTAACGGAACTATCGTTGATATTTTAAAACAGTTAATCAAAGATAACGTAACGTGTAGCGTTGATTTAACGTCAACGATAAAGCGTTATTTTACACGTTATTTTTTAGGATCAGCATTTGGTGTGGGATCAGTTACCCTCAGGTCAAAAGAACTATTTCATATTGTGATACCTAGATTCAAAAAATCAATATCTACCTTTGGGATGAAACACGTATTATGTCACGATAAAATTGGACATTTTTGACCAAAAGGGGGGTGTTTATATGAGCCTTCTAAAAGAATTGTACGACTCGTCACATTTTCCATAACCCGATCTCTTCTAGGGGTTTGTTCATAAATTTCATAACGCTAAAAATAGCCAATTTTGACACCCACCACCCTTAACGCATTTTTTATGAATATTTTTCGGATTTCCTATGAGTTGTAACATACGAAGGACACCCACCTACCCCCTATAGCGTTAATAAATTTGTGAATAAGCCCTAGGAGCGTAACAAAATTTGTGCTAGTTTCATTCAAACTGGGTAACTTGAAATTGGAGAAATACTTATCGCAACATCTGACGACCATTATTTATTGTAACACAATTTATTATTTATAACAACAACTGATCTATAGCTAAGTGTGCATTCAGTTTGGAAGAGTCTAAGTTCCGAAGCCAAAGGCAATGAAGAATTGTAATTTCTAGTTCTGAGTTCGTTCTGGCAGTTTTCCATTTTCCGATAGTCATTGTGGTCCTGTTTTTAAAAAGTAGGCATATTTACTGGTCCAATATTTACTTGTGTCGGCTGTTGAAATCACTTATTATTTTGGTTTCATGAGTTTGAACAATTTAGCGCCTGGGAAAGCCGCTGGAAATACTCCTTGGTTATCAGGGTGCTCTTGGTGCACAGTATTTGACACGACAGTTGCACACTTGGGATTCGCGACAAGCTCAACCGTAAGTAAGAGTCTTCTTTGTTTATTGTTATCCTTCCCGCTCGATGAGTTGGGCAGCCACCAAAATCTTTGCAATCCTTGGGTAAACAACAGCTGTTTGAAACCTTCCAATTGCTTGGTGAAGACGAAAGAAGACACTTTTTTTGAGATTATGATTTAATGGATATGGGATGAATGTGATCAAACAGGCTGACTGCTGGATACAGAATAATGATAATAGATTTCTATAAAAAAATATATTTTCAAATATTCCTTAGTATTTCAGTGTTTATAGTGTTGTATAGATATGTAGTGATCCTTTATATGAGAGATACGCGGAAGTAAAGTGGAATAATTTGGCAACAGACCAGCAGTGCTGAGTTTGCTCGGCGTCGAGAATAATATTGTAACACGGACATGACTTCCTCATTGCTGAAAAGTGTATTTTGTTCCGTTATAGATCTTTCAGCTACATTGCCAAGCTAATAAATAGCAGAAAAAAATAACAACTAAAGATTGCATTGACAAGAATTCAAAAAAGGAAAATAATTCAAATTTTTGCTCTATGCAAAACAACTTCTACCGAAATAATTTCAAGCGGATTACATTACTTCTCAAGAAAAGTTCTACACAAACATAACGCATGTTCGTTTGGCTCACGCTTTGACAGCTCTCGCTGCTCGATTGGCTCACACTTTGACAGAAATGTCAACTTCCGCGAATCTCTCTTATAAAGGATTTCTATAGATATGTATTTCACAATTGTTCAATTTTCCAAAGGCTCAAGCGCTCTAAGGTATTAAGGAGCCATTTTTGTGTAATTATTATTAGCTTAGCTTAGACTGACCACACATATCAATGGTTGCAATTCCGTAATTGATCAGTCAGTGAAGATGCACAAATAATCAACTAGATAGGCCATAATCGTCTTCAGTGTGCATAATTCAGTGCCTCTATTTATACAGGGTCAATAACGGCACCGGCCACGTCCATACAGTCAGGTGGGATTGGGGGAAGGAATATAAGTGTGTAACCTTTGCTTTTTGGAGACCGTGTTTTCCTCTGTATCTCCACAAAGGTTACTGGGAGGGATGTTTGTTAGTAAGGAGGATCGTCACTCTTATAAGCGATTCAACCATGATAAACGATTATTTGTAAGCATGTTTATAATGCTTATAAATATAATAATTGATAAGAAAAATTTCCATGTAGAAGACAATAATGTCGACATATGATGTTCTGAAGTGACGAACTGTTCAAAGTTTGTTGAACAAATAGCTTAACGCAACATTCCTTTAGTTGTCAGGACGAAAGCATGTGTTATCATATTTAACTCATTAGAACAGAAAAAAAACTAAATTAGCTGCAACTGCTCTTGAGCTAATTCCGCAACAATTTTCTGGTAATGTTTAGGTTAAAGTGACCAGACGTCCCGCTTTTCGCGGGACAGTCCCGCATTTTGACTATTTGTCTCACGCTGAAAAGTGTCCCGCAAAAAGTTCCGCATTTCACTCAAATCATTAAAATGCCCCGCATTTCTGCGGCCATCGAAGGGCTGGTTTGGCAACAGAATACAATTTCAATTATGCATTCGTTGCTTTTCAATGGCGCGTTTGCAGAAACATAATATATGAGTGAAATGTGGTATCAGATAAGGTCAAATTAACTGTCATTGCTTTACACTGACTTCATTATTCACTGTGATTGTTATCTCACAAGAATCTGTGAGATTTTTGCTCTAGATTATGTGAAATCTCGCCCAACCTCTTTAAAAAAATCCAGTGAAGGGTTATGTGAGAATGCCATTTAGAGTTTTAAAACTCTACTTTACAATTCTATCCTAAAACTGCATAAGATATTTTCAGAATCTCATTGAGAATTATGCAGTACATTTCTTTTAATGTTCTCAGAATATTTCTAAGAAATCTGGATCCTAAAATGTTGCGGAGTAAGATAGTCTGTTAGTCTTGTTTAGGATTTCTAGAATGCTTCGAAATAAACACTAAAATTACGTTTCAAATTGAATAAAAAGTCGTACTTTGAGCAACTAAGACATAGAAGGAGAAAACGAATGCGGTTTTTGGAGTACAAAAGTTACTCATGTTTTATAAAACTTTATGTGAATTGGAAGAAAATACATCAGGTCACTTTAGTTTAGGTAAAATTGCAACATAAAATCGATGACAGGTATACGAATCGCAAAATGTACTGATTTTCACGCATGCTTTTGTTATTTTGTTGTTGAGTTAAATTAAATTTACCTAAATGTTGTTGAAAAAACATGAAAGGTCCGGAAGATTTAGATTGCAGGTTTTCTACAATTTAAATAAACCTTAGTAGGTAGAGTAAGGTGGGGCAAAAGTTCGACCTTAGTGGTATAATCAAAGTTTCCAGGAAAACAATAGCAGTTAAAACAAAATAAATACCATACAGTGAACCTTCAACATATTGGCTATAATTTTGCTGAACAAACTTGTGTCAAAATATTTACTCATTTTTAGTTATAACAGTTTCAAAATTGATTGTCTTATTCGAACTTTTGCCCCACCGGTGGGGCAAGAGTTCGAATCTAGTGTGGGGCAAAAGTTCGCTGGCTAAAACACAAAATATCGATCCTTTTATGACAGACATACCTTACACCAGCCGTAAACTTAAGTTTAACAAAAAATACACACTAAATTTTCATCAAAAAATTGCCCAAAACCGAGTTAATTGTAATATACTCAAAAATAGCAGTTTTTCGCAAAATTTAGTGGAAATGTAAAATTTTGGTGACAATTTTCACACGATCAGACAAATTTAACTAAATTTGAAGAAAATATGTGGATTTTAGACAATTTGCAAATTTTTCCGTGATTTTATACATGGGTCGAACTTTTGCCCCGCTGATTCGAACTTTTGCCCCTTTATGGGCCAAAAATTGTTTTCAAGCATTTATGCAAAAACTAATACACCTCAAAGCAACCTTATGATAGGCCTAAAAACGCCCTTACATAAAATAATGAAAAAGATTTTTTCTTCAATTGGTTCCATGCAACGAAATGTTGACCAAAAATTACAATATTTACGTCGAAAAACAACAAATAGCCATAACTTTTTCAAATCTCAATCGATTTTTATGATATTTAGAGTGAAAGTCTCTTACTTGAATAGCATTCGAACCACCATGACATTTATAAGATTTGTTTTGAATTGAGCTAGAAATCTTAAAAAGAAACTCTTACCCCACTCGAACTTTTGCCCCACTTTACTCTACATGCAAATCCATTTTCTTTTTCAAGTTAATAAATCAATAAACGACGCGCACGCCTTTCATGGCGCACCAGCTTGTTGCGAGCCCGCATGAAGATGATCAAAGTGAATATTTTCCTGCTCTTCGCGAAGAGCAGACAGCGTGGATTGTACTGTTCACATTACCGAGCGATGGAAAATCACCCGATCGTCGGGAGAAACAGTGATCCGAAAATGAAACACGAACGAATGAAGCGCCCGCGAACTGTTGTTCGTGTATTTTCGCAGATTCTGTTTTGATGCCTACGAAAATTCATCGTGCCTCGCGTTTCCGATCGGTGTTCAGCAACAATGATTAGCTGTACCATCACAGAACACTCTTATGCCGACGCTTACAGTAGTGAACAATTCAAAATTTGTTGAATAAGTGAACCTTTTGCAAGTCTACACTTATAGTGTCGAACCATTCAAAGTCCTTACTTAATTACAAAATTAATGGTAAAAAGATAGGGGTGTTTCAAAAACAAATATATGTCAACAAAAATAATTTATGAATAAGAGTTTATGCCGACACTCTAAGTGTCGGTGACGAACCATTCATAGTTTGTTGAAAAGTCGATTGTGTGTAACGATTTGATGTGCATTCTAACATATTTTGCAGATTTCAAATGAAAGCATGAAACGAACTCAGTAATTGATCCTTCATCCTTGACTGAGCAGCCACAATCTACTTTCAGCTTCACTTAACGCGTACAAACTAACCGAGATAGAAATCACTCTGGAGACGGGAGAAAAATAATACTTTTGTTTTACATGCAAAAGATCGCTCTGATGACACAAAACTAAAACACGAACACTTGGGCTTCCACGAAGCACCGCCCAGCAAAATGCGCGCAAACCGAGAGAACGAAAAAAATCTCAAATCTACAATTTTACCTTTTGGTTTTCCGGTCCTTTTCGATTACACAAACACATAAGAGCACATGATAAATACAATAGTGAAAGAATTGTATAAATCAATCAACCCTCAAAAATCTCAAGCTACCGCGTGAAGAGAAAGCCTCAGTACTTGAAACACGCTTAAGAAAAGTAAGAAACATGCGTTATTATTTGGTTTCATTGAATTTAAAATCATAACCCTTGCAGAGCTTAATGTTACATGTCTTTTTTAAAAATCGAAACTCTCTAAAGAAGATTCTATACCTTAATTATAGAATATATAATCCCTAATTATTCTGTGGCCATGTTGATTACCGTCTAGTAAACCTACCTTAATATGGTTTGAATCCTACGAAACTGAAGATTTCTATACAAACTTTTTTTTCGATCGCAAACTATGTTTGTGAAGTTTTGACTCACCAGCTGCTATAACCCTTCACAAACGAGCTACACATTTTTTCCCAACTGACAAAGACAAA
This sequence comes from Aedes aegypti, assembly GCF_002204515.2. NCBI lineage: Eukaryota > Metazoa > Arthropoda > Insecta > Diptera > Culicidae > Aedes > Aedes aegypti. The sequence goes on from NC_035109.1 coordinate 247,651,695, forward strand.
CATTTCAAAATTAAGCTCCGTAAATGCTACGATTTTGATTTCCATAAAAAAACATAATATCGGTGATCATGATCTAAACTTTGCATTGTTTTCTTTCATTTTGTATCGCTGCTTTCCACACCGTGAATTGTATTTTATTCCATACATTTCTACCCATAACCGAAAACTTAACTTGTAAAGCATCCTTTGAGTATATGTCGCTTCGATATACAACAGGTAGGAATCAGTAAAATAATATGAATCGTGAGTACATGGGTTCACCAAACTACTTAGCTAGAACATTGTGCTACAAGAACTAATTTGGTTACATGATTAAATTAGCTTCGCAATTTCTTAAAGCACTTGAGTCTATGAAAAATCAGTTGATCGTGGAAGACTTTTGCGGCATGTAAGTGCAATGTGTCATTGGAAACATTTGAACACGCTCAATGGTATTAGAATGCCTAATTATTTTATTCAAAACTAGTGTTTTCAATGGCTACATTTCCAAAAGGGCGAAATTTTATCTTCTCATTCAAAACTCCACTCAAAAGTTACAAAGAACTGTATAAACCAACTTCGATTTACTTTCACGGTCAATGAGAACCCCTTAAAATATCTCAGATTTTCTTTGGAATTAGTGGACTTATACAATCAAAAGGGCGTAACTTCAAAAAGAGCCCTAAGAGGTTTTCAAAGTTTTGCCCAGACATGCAGCTATAGAAAACGACTGGTGAGCGCAGATTTGATGGAGTTTTTTTTTCCTGATAATTATGGTCAGGGGAGCACAGTGGATTTGGCAATCAGATTTTTTCCATGTAATTACCAAGAATGATTATCTACTTTCTGAAAGTTTCTCGAACATGATGTCGTAAGAGTCTTTCAAATTTTTATTTTTGTTTAATTTCTTATTTCTTTCAAATTAAATCTTTGAGAAGTACCGGAACTTTTTCTTGATCGCTAATTCCTTGAAAATTCAGAAATATTTGATTTTTAATTGTATTCGTGATACCTGCAATGAAATTGTCAACCTTTTCAAACTTCATAGCAAGTTTATTTTTTTAGTATGGGTAATAATATTTTGTTTTCCTCTCTTGATAAATACCGGTGTCGGCTTTTCAGCCATTTTTTAATCTCAAATAATTTTTAAAAAGGCTATGAGAAATTCTGTTTTCAAAATTGTTGCTTCTCAATTCTGAAAAACGTTATTTAGTTTCTATTTGCAAATCCTGCCAAAGAGTTTTCATAACAGGAACGCGAGTACGGTGAAATTGCCTGCTGCTCACGTTTTCAAGATGGATCAAGAGTGTAAGATTGTCGTCTAAAATAACTGATTCGGATTTCATTTCACATTTTGGTATTGAAATACTCCTTGCTTCAACAATGGAATTTGTCGAAGTTTTGAGAGCACTGTCAAAGGAAAATTTCATTTGCAAAGAAATGTTTACGTCAAAATGACTATCGATGTATTTTTGTATTATTGACATTCTGCTCTTAAACAATTGAAAGTGTTAAGATTGAGTATTGCTTTTTATTGATTTTAAATGTAACAGCGACATGACAGTTTTGAAAGTTTAGGCCTTTTAACCCATTCGGCCTAACAGCTGATGAAATTGCATTGATAATTCTTTCATGAATTATTTGGCATTAATTTGGCATTGGTGTTTGGCATTAATGTCTCCGATCAAAACAAAATCATTGTGAGTCAATTTCTGCAAGTGAAGCAGATGAACATGCTGTACATATATGAATAGGCAAATATTGATTTATGAAAGTACATTTACCAAGCTGTGTTTCAACACTATCACTTGCGGAAATGGCGAATAAAAAACGCGGTCTACATCGTGTCTTAGAGATATAATAGCAGCTTTAAAATAAATCGCGGTATAGGAGCTCAACTGGCCATGAGTCCTGTTTTTGTAAAATGGTAAACCTTTTACTATAGGGGGAGATCCCCCAGTACCGGACACTTAAGCCACTAAATTCATAATTCGAAAAATATTGATTTTATGGGCTCGTGTTACCCCCATTTATGATAAATATTATCATTTTTATAGAGTACAAAAATAAATTTGAAAATATAAATATGAATTTTGATATTGCATTTTGATGATGAGTTTTAGTACCAAATTGATCGATCTCGAAAGGTGGCACCCAATACCGGACAAGATCTGGAAATGCCTCGAATTCTGTAAATTTGAACATCGTCGAATGTGTACACTATAGGAATAGTTTATAATTACCAATTCAATGCATTTGCTACATTTACAACAATAGTTTGAGTTTTTTTTAGTTTCCAAAATGCCTATCAAAAACCTCTTTCATATATGATGAAAAATAGCACATTTTACGATGTTGTTCTGAATGTTCATTATTCTTAATTTTATTGCATATTTGATACCATGATCGACGGAACCCATGAAAAATGAAAGTATTCTGAGACACTGATGCAATAATTACAAAGATATCATATAACAAATCAAGCTGTCCGAAACTGAGGGACAGGAGGTGCTTAACCTAAATTGTAATATGTCCATATTTAGTTCAATTATGGTACAAAATACATTCATACTATCAAATTAGGATTATTTTCGATCAGGCTTGCGGGATCCAAAGTATTTTTTCATATTCAAAATATTTACTAAATAGGCTCAAAATTAAGTGGATACGTCAATTTTTGAAAGATTTTCAAACTTTTCTACTTTTTTAAAAAGGCATGCATATTTCAATAGACTGGCCCTAAAACAAAAAAGTTGTAAAACTCAACGGGGCACCCCCTAGATATGAGCCTTAGGGTAAGAAAAACGCTCTCTCAAAATTTCAACTCAATTGATTGTTCCACCAGCTGGCGCATTCAATTTGAAGTTTGTATGGGATATTCGTCTCAAATATATTGAAAATTGATCCTATGTCACTGTTTCGTTCCGTATACTAATTGTTCGCGTTCAAATAAGCCCAGAATGACAAATACACTAGTTGATACCCTAATGAACATAATTGCAGATTGTTGTATCTTGATTTAATCTCATTTTCATTACTCTTTCAGTTGTTGAAAGTTAGGCTTAGATCAGCACTCCCATACAGTCACTTATATGCATGCGACATGTGCCTCAGCTCGCCCAGCGTCATAGGTGGCTATGATGCGCTTAATGGCTACCTCCAAGCTATGTTGAAGAAATACAAGCAGTATTGCATGATATACTTCAGATGGTTAAAACACCAACTTCATTAATTTTGATCATGATACAATCTTCTACAATATTATTCGATATTACATCAAGTAGTGTTTTTGACATTCTGGGTTCAATTGAACGCGATCATCAATTTTCCTGAACCAAACAGTAGATGATGTGCTGTTGCTCATATGTTTGAGCTGAAAATCCCATATAAACTTCAATTAAAATGCGCCAGCTCATGGAACGACCAAATGAGCTGAATTTTTCAGAAAGGCTTCCTCTAACCCCAAGAAATAATCCTGGGGGGTGCCCCGTGGAATCATACAACTTTATTTTTCTCCCATACTAAGCTGGACCAGTCTAATATTTCAAGGATGTGTTATTCTACGCAATCATTAGTCTACATAATAGCTTTCTTTTCTACTAATACACCATCTTGATTGGACCATGATTTCTCAATGTTTCGGCTTTGTCCGGTATTGGGTGCTGTCCGACACTGGGGGATCTCCCCCTACTCTTATGAACTGCCCATATAAGCATAACTGTCCCATATTGATTTTCGAACCAACACCTTTTTTCATTGCAACATTCTTGTTTTAATATATTCTTCACTATGGATATGGAAATTTATAGATTTTGTTTGAAAATGTTGTGGAAAAATATGAAGTTTCTGCAGTCCCATATTGAAAAATAAGGCATAACAGTCTCTATATGAACTATGAACCTCAGTAGCAACTGCAAAACTGGAATTATGTTCGACTTAATGTTTTTACTGATCAATATTAGTAAAATAAGTATTCTGTGGGGTGGAACTGAATGAATATGGCATTCAAAAATTTACTAGAAAATTATAAACAATTGTATGAGAATGAAAACTTCGAACTTTGAGCTCTATTTTCTCAATGCCTACTAATTCCATATGGGATAGTTATGCCTTTATGGGCAGTGGAATTGTTATCGATTCTATCCACAAGATAATTTCAAATCCAGCCTGAGTTTGAACAACAGTCCCTCTCGGACCGACAATCGCTAGAAAGTCAATTTTCCTCAATCCTATTATCCATTTACAGAAGGTAAGCAAAACGCATTTTTCCCTTCTTATGGTGGAAACCACAATGCTGAATGCAACAGGTACTTAGCCATTTCATTCTACCTACATGTGATGATCCATTGCACTGCAGTAGTTACGAAATGCGATTACAGCGTAATGGTGAAGTAGATTGTACCGGATTATGGCTGGGCTTATGGCATTGTGAGTTCGAAGTCGTTGATAGAATGCATGTGGTGCACAGTTGTTGTTTGAGTTTTATTGAACCAATGTTGGCTGAGCAGTCTTCAGGGAATTAAAAACGCTAATTTTTGATTTTTTCCCGACGTTTCGTTTCGTTTGGGACCTTTTTCAAGGGTAGTAGTGATTGAACCCTTGAAAAAGGTCCCAAACGAAACGAAACGTCGGGAAAAAATCAAAAATTAGCGTTTTTAATTCCCTGAAGACTGCTCAGCCAACATTGGTTCAATAACATAACCTCAGTCGAAGCTCATCCAAAAAAAAAAAAGTTTGAGTTTTAGCCATATACTGAAGGATAATTTTGCCGTATGGGATGATTTGCATTTTGCCATAATTTTAGGACAACCAAATTTTCTTTAGCGAGTAGTGTTCCTTAGAAAATATTCTACACCAATTATGGGAAGCTCTGCTCATTTTTTTCTCCAGATTTTGTTTATTTTAGAAAGATTCGTAAAGACATAAATTATCGTTTTCTTACAAACCAAAATAATTATCGCATTCCGAAAGATGTTTAACCTTAATGAGCTTCCCTAAGCTTGTTACCCTACAGTCTACACCATGATTAACCAGCACGCATTTAACGAATTTTCCACGACACTTCCATAGTTTAAAAGCTGAACCACTTTAGCAGTACCAATTAAACATATGGAAAATCATGGGCGCCGATTAACAAACAAAACAACTTCAGCAAGGGGCGTAAAACCGTTGTGATTGACGCGAATCGCCCATGTGGTTAACTCAAAACGGTGCGATGGAGAGGGTTTACACTTGTCGTCCGAACCGCTTCCATATTTGTTCATGGTCATTGATTTTGTCATTAATATCTTAATAGCATTAATTACTCAGCAGCTAGTAGTAAAAGCAACCCAAAGAGGACCGTTTGTCTATGCCTGGGCGGTAGGTGTATGTACCGAAGGCATTTCCTGTTTGGGTATCGTTCATTCATTTGCACATTTCGTTCATTCAGGTCTTTTTTTCCTGCAAGACGAATTGAAAATAATCAGCCCCTCTTTAATCCGCTAAAACACACAAACGTCCGTCTCCGGGGTTCGGTGTTGCCTAAGTTCCGTCTACGGATCTATGGCGGCATATTAGATGTGAATGACACTTGAACCAGAAGTGATTCGAAAAGTTGATTCAACACACGTCATAGGCGACAGCAGCAGTTGTGGTGACGCGACGATAGATATAGCATAGACAAACAGACATAACACTGACGAAGTTTCCATTGAACATTAATTGAGCGATAATTTCAAACCTCATAACCAGTGGCGCGCGCATCGTTTTTGTTCGTGTTTGACGTTTCACAGTAGCGTCTTCTGAAGGTCTGGTTGCACAACCAGAACCAGAACAGTATTTCGCGCAACATGCTCACCAGATGATGATGGTGTAGACTGGACGATTGATTGAAAAGGAATCTGTTCTAAATGTTATGTCTGTTTGTCTTTGGCGATAGTATTGAGTGCTTAGCTGCTTTTCATCTCCCGATTGGTTTTTAACAGAGCAGATCAGGCCCACAACGTAAGCGACATTGGCAGTCACTTCCATGGACTAGCTTTTAACGCCAGCTGCGTTTGGCTCTTAAATGCAAAGTGAAGAAAGGTGTGTGATAATAATTAGTATTCATTTCCGTGCCAAATAAATGTCAACAACCGATGCAACGTGCGTGTAACATATCTTTGCGATAGGTAATCAAGTTTAGTTTTGCACAGAAAAATATAATTAGTAAAATCATATCGGTATTACTTCACGCGTAATTGTCGTTATAACTTGATAGGTGTAATACTGCATAATTTCATCGAATTGCAAAGAAAACAAATCTCATTATTTTTTTTATTAGATAGGAATCATTATAATTAGGGAAAGTGTACCAGTTATGGCCATAGTGGTTCCCTATTTGGCCATATGCACAATTTGGACAACTTTTACATTTTTAATCTTTTTGAATGTGTTAACATGAAGATTTATCCTTTATTTTACTGCTAAAACATAAAAGATTTTTCAAAATGTGAAGGCATTCTAGATATCACGTATGGCGAAATAGGGAACCACTATGGCCACAACTGGTACACCTACCCTATACATTGTGTACGGAAGGAGATACTCATTTTAACAAACCTGAAAATACCATACCTGCGTCAATATGGATCATTCCATACCAAGTGTCTACAGCATGTGTTATCGACATTTTCAGATTTCAAGGAAATTATGGTCAAATGTTCATTATCTTTAAACATGCAAGACGCCAAATTTTTATGCAAATCGGACCACCCTATGGCCAGTGCCGTAGCGTGCGGTTGGCCAGGTGAGCGATCGCCAAGGGCGCAAGCCATCAGGGGGCGCCAAAATGCGTGACGCATTTGATCAAATTTTTGGAGATGCTTACTCAATATGCCTCTTAAACTTAAAATTTTGAGAAAAAAATCGTTGATAAGAACATGTCAAGTTGAAACAGCTTCTGAATAAATTCAAACAAAATATGCACGCTCAAAAAAGAGTTCTGGAAAACGTGAACTGTCAAAAATACACCATGAACTACCATCATGTTTACGCATAAACATGATCTAGTTCACGGTGTATTTTTGCTTGTTGACGAGTTCACGTCTGCTGTTCACGGATACGAGAACGGATTTTTTTTCTGTGTGTTAAAAGCATCCTTCAAGATGTTTTGTCGAATTTGTTCAGTGAAAATTCTTATAAGGAATTTTTATTATTTATAAGTTTATTAAAGATTTTCTAAAATAGTTCTTCATGCCACTAGTTTGTAAATCAGTTATGACAGAAATTATTTTAGAAATCAGTATGCTAGAAAACAGCCATCAATCGAATGCTTGCAAAGTCCTTTTGAATGAAAACAAAGTCTTTATAAATTCAAATTTTCAGTTAATTCTTGAGATTTAACAATGTTTATTTTTAAACTTTAACAAATATCAAAATAAACACATTTGAGATTTGAGTAAAGTGCGCTCTAATGGCAGTTTGCCAAGGGCGCCATGAGACTACGCTACGGCTATGCCTTTGGCCCATGGGACCACTCTCCGTGATGGACCAATGCACAAAAGCAAATTTGTCAAATTCGTCTACATTCTTCAATTTCTATCTTAGACGTAGAGAAAAATAACGTTTAGAAAAAAAAAAATTGTTGGATACAGTGTTGCCATATATACTTATTTTTAATTTTAAAATTTCAAATCGACTTTTCTTCGAATGAGTGTTTTTCAAGTAAAAAAAAAATTAAATCCTACAACAACACAAGACTGTTTGAAAATTATGAAAACTAAACCACAAAATGATGTTGAATTGCGACATGCGTACGAAATACTCACAAGCAGCACTCATGAAAGTCACAAAGAATTCCAATAAGAACCCAACAGTATTCCTACAAGATTATCAAAGTTTATTCACCAAATTCAGCATAATTTTCATTGGAATTTCCCCAAGATGCGCATAGAACCAACATGGGATTACCATAGAATTCTAACAAATGCAGTATTTCGCACAAAGCTCTCAACTTCCTGTATATTTATGAAAACTTATTTTAAGAAATGAATATTGGTTAAAATACGAAAAGCTGATTTTAGTGTACAGCCGTCTCTCCCATACTCGATATTGAAGGGACCATCGACTTAGGGAGGTATCAAGTTACAGAACACAAAACCAATGCAACTGCGATCCAAGAGACCATCGAGTTGGCCATGAAAACTGAAATTATAGAATCGACACTAAAACCTTGAATTCACTGAATCTACACCGGAATCCCAGATTTCTCACTTAAATCCTAGCTTCCATACTGGGATCCCAACAACAATACTGAAATCCCAGGATCAATATTGAAATCTCAGGATTCACACAACACAAACACAAAAATCCACGCTGGAATCTCAGAATCCACATCGAAATTCCAGGATCCATATTGGAATTTTAGAACCCACACTTAAATCCGAGAATTCACTCAACAATCATTGGATCCATATTGGAATATCAAGACACCAGGATCCACACTGAATTACAAACATTTTCACTGGAATCCCAGAATCCACATTGGATTTTCAGGATCCATACTGAAATATTAGGATTCACACTCGAATATCAGTATCCAAACTTGAATCCAAGGATCTACACTGAAATCCTAGCATCCACATTGGAAAAGCAGGGTCCATACTGAAATCCCAGAATAATTTTACACTGGAATCCGAGGATTCACACTATAATACTAGAATCCACACTGGTTACCTTACGATCCACATCACAGTCTAATGATCCACCATCCTACGATCTTCACTGGATTTACACTGGAATCAAGGGATCCACACGTAAATACCAGAATCCATGCTGGAGTTCTGGAATCCACACTGGTATCCCAACCCAAGATCCACATTGAAATCTTGTGATCCACAACACAATCCCAGGACCTTAACTGAAATTAGGAAATCATGGATCGTAATACTTCAATCCCGGGATCCACATCGTATTTGAAGAGTCCACATTGAAATATCAGGATTCATATTGGAATCCCAAGTTCCACACTGGAATTCTGCGAACTACATTACAATCCCAGGATCCACACTGAAATCCTACGATATACACTACAATCCCAAGATCTACACAGAATTCAAAAGAACCACTCTGAAACACCAGGATCCACACTAAAATGCCACTATCCACATTACAATCCTAGGATCCAAACTGGAATTCACACAAATACCACATCGAAGATCCAGGATCCACAATGTAATTGTAAGATCCACACTGGATTCTCAGGATACACTTTGGAATCTCAGGATCGAAACTGAAATTCTGCGATTCACACTTCAATCTCAGGGTCCACACTGAAATCATTCAATCCATTCTACAATCTATCAGGAATCTCTGATTTGGAAACCACGCTTCTTGTTACATAAGACAAGAGCTGCTGACAAAACAGCTTGAAAAGATTGCATTTTTTATGTCTTCAGTGCAACCTAGTGGAAGAAATCTGAGTTTAAAAAACTGTCATTAGACTGCACTTAAGCTCTTTAACAACTTTGCCAAAGATACCATCCATCCATTTTGCCTGGAAAATTAATATAATAAGTAATAAGTGATATTTAATAATATAATATGAATAATAGTTATATATTATGAGATCCAATATTACATCAATAACAATATATGCAATCATAACAAAATTTGTTGTTAATATGCTATTTTTGAAAATCACCTTAGTTATTAATAACAAAATAAACTATCATTGTACAATTTGTAATTTGAGAAAAAAATACCATATAAAACATTAATTACCATATGTAAACCATAAAATTTGTCATTATAGTAAAATATGTTATTATTTTAATATATATGAAACATTTGATTTTTTTTTAAAGACACTGACACGTTAATGCATCCAGTGGGCATTATGCCCTTTGAAGGAAGCACCACACTAGACAACGGACTAGCATGCAACGCCCAGTGGCACTGTTCGAAAACACTCCTCACGAAAAGTTTTCCGGCCTGCGGTAGGAATCGAACCCACACTCCCTAGCTCGATGCGGCTAAATGCCTGGTGACACTAACCCCACGGCTACGAAGCCCACAAATTATCAAGACAATAGAAGAATTCCAATTGACTATTAGGAAGGTAGAGAAATAAATAGTAAATATATTTATTTAAGAAATTTGCAGCTCGAGACTGACTCATCGTTTTGCAATTGCAAATTTTACGACTGAGCAAAAACACTTGATTGGCAAAATTTTTATAATTGAAATATTTGATTGAAATAAAAATTAAAATAAGAAAAATATTATACTTAGAACTATATACAAAAACTAAGAAATAATTTATTACGCCATTGTACCAACAAACAAATAGCTAAAATAAAGTGCAGAATAGAGATTGGCAAAATGGTCCAATTTTGGGAGTGAATCGTAGGTGACTCACTCACAAAAGTGAATCGACTCTTTTGATCGATTCGACGACTCATTAAAAAAATAAAAAATAAATCATGTATCTCATACAAGATACAAACCAATTCAACAGGTTTTGAATGAGCACATTTCTATATAGCTACGTCAAGTATTTATGATTGTCTGGTATACTTGACTATGGTAACTGCGACTTAAAAATAGTATCCCTAATACATTTTTAAGCTCTTTTCCAAAAACTGTGTTGCTAGTGAATCACGACTCTTTTCGAAAGAATCGTGATTCGTTCACTCATTTTCAAGAGTCGATTCATTTGAATGATTCGTGAGTGAGTCGCCCATCTCTAGTGCAGAATAAGAATTATAACAACTAAATTTACACTTTTACGCGAAGGAATTAATAAGTTATTATTTTGTTATCAAATAATTTGTTTTGTTATTTCTTCTTGTAGATATGTTTGCCGTTGGTTTGTTTTAACAATGGCAATACAATATATTCCTTATCTTTTATGCCATACAAACTGAATAATAATTTTTGTTGCTTAAAATCTAATTTCAAACAAACCCACAACACATTTTAACATTTAATCATTATATTTGAATGTTAAAATTTGATACTCATATACAATTCTCCTCTACTTGGTCTGGCACATGTTTTTATTATAATTGAATTTTAGTTGAATAAATTCAAGTAAATCATTCCTTTTCTGACCCTTGATTGCTTATAAAAAGTGAAGTGAGCATTATTTACCATTTTAAACATTACACTTGACCAATATTGAATGCATTATTAACGAACGGTTGTACTTCTTTTCTCCGAATGTCATTTCACCAGTTCTCCGAATACCCCGTTTCCTCGAAAAGTTTTTGGTGCTTATAATTGTTACAACTTTATACAATTTAGAGTGGTGAATGAACTGGTCATCTAATATGAACCCTTCTCAATTTTATTGGTTTGTTTCAATATTCTCGTCGCTTAGGTGACAAAAAGTCGAAAGACAAAACGTCAAAAGGACATTAAATCGAAAGAAGAGAATTGGAAGGAAACGAATAATTATTCTCTTCTAAAGTAATGAATAATTAGAAATTTTAACCTTTCGACGTTTCGTTCCGTTCGACGTTTTGTTTTTTGACGTTTTGTCTTTCGACGTATTATCTTTCGAAATTTTGTCGCTAAACTGTCCTCCACAAATTTGTCAATATATATCTAGACGAGAATAGCCAAATATATCCTTCTTTCTTCTTCACGATATCACTAAAGTTGAAGGTTGTTCACGTTAACATTGCCACACTCAGAAATAGCTTTAACTTTCTATGTTTTTAAGGTAATATGATTGAAATTTTGAATAACTTTTGTTCTGTACGTAGTTTTTAGATTCGATAAGTATAATTGATTAAACGTTGAAATAGATTGGAGAAAGTACAGTATGCTCGACGAATTTTTGAACATGGATATCGAAAATCCATATCTTTAACAACGTGGATCGTGATTTTTACTAATTCCCATGCCATTAAACGTCACGAGCATTAGAGGCTTCAGGAGAGTAATTTAAGCTTTCAGGCGCCAACCAAAATATTTCTGCCCAGGATATTGCAAAGAAGCTATCGTTTACCACAAGTTTTAAGCAAAAGGTCAAGCTTAGGGCTAGTCAACGCCCATTTTAAGTCTAAAAGGCGTTGAATCTTAACGACCAGCAGAATGTGGTAGAAAAATCACAGGTTTGCTACGGGGTAAAGATCCTACGTAAATTGTAACAAAAACATCATGTTGCCTAATGAATTATGAAATCTACATATGCTGAAAGTCCATCGGACCTTAATCAACCAAAAGCCTAACAGTCGAGACCGTTCGGAATAGGGCAGGAATTGAGTGCTATTCAATACTAAAAAGCAACAGAAGGCTCTTTTCAGTGGAAGTAAAAACGAAATCCTGAAGTAATAGAGCACCACAGAAGATGAACTAAACCCAAAAAGTTATCTATTATCATTTCTCTTGATTTCTAATCACTACTTTTTCGACTTGGTTCCGTAATTCAAAATAATTTACGTTTTTCACAATTTCCCATACGTTTTGACAGTTCTTGACTACCATTATTCCATGCGCTTGTATTGAAAGTTTGAGAAATTTGAGAAACGAGCATAGCGCGATCAGTGAGAGAAATACGAACGTCAGTGTCGCCACTTGGCGGACAGCTAGTGACCAACCGATTAAGTTTTCAGCTCAAACGGATGTTTGGTTCTCCAGATTTGTGCTCTTGAAAATTTGAGGCTCAGCTTCGATTCAACTTCACCTTAAATAAAACGAACATGGCAAAATTTAGTAAAGATGTTTTGTCTAATCCTCTGAATATTTGGAGAAAATTGGTTAAGAGCCGTGGACAACCTTTAAATCCTGCATGATTTTTTGAACTGCATCATTTTTCGGGGAAACGGGTCATTCAGGGAAATGGCATTCGAGGAAATAACATTCGGGGAAACAACATTCAACTAACGGACATAACATATTCTTCTTGGCTTTTAACGTCCTCACTGGGGCATAGCCTGCCTCTCAGCTTAGTGTTCTTCTGAGCACCTCCACAGTTCTTAACTAAGAGCGTTCTTTGCCAAAGTTGCCATTTTTGCATTCGTATATCGTGTGGCAAGTACGATTATACTGGCCCAGGAAAGTCAAAGAAATTAGCATTACGAAAAGATCCTGGACCGACCGGGAATCGATTCCAGACACCTTCAGCATGGCTTTACTGTTTAGCCGCGGACTCTAACCACTCGGCTTAGGAAGGCGGACATAACAATCGTAGCAATAAACTAATACTGTTTATTATTAACCCATTAAACTTGACATAAACATTCCGATAAAATGTATTAGTTTATCGAAAAATTTATTAGGTCAGCAAGGAGAATTTGTTATATATTCTTTTTGTGTACTAAAAGGAAGTTGCTGAAAAAAGAAAATCAATATTTTGGATGGGAGAAAAGATTTTTATACTTAAGCTCAATATGGGATTTTAGTCCAGCAGAATTCCCAAACAAAATTTGCTCAAAATGATATTATTCCCAATTTATTAAGTTTTTTTTAGCCCATGGCTAGTTTATCTCGGGACATAAGTGACTATCTCGGGAATGGGATTCGATCACAGTTCCTTGGCGTGAGAGGGAAGGGTTCTAACCACTATACCAAGCCCGTTCCTCCTAAAAAATTGGATTCTTCGGCAAATTTATGGGTAATAGATCAAAATCTAGAATGCCGTGAAAAGTGTACTGGAATCTGTCAAACTTGGGTACCTTTTGCAGTACTAAGGGACCTAATGCTGTATGGACCGATGCACGAGTTCACTATTTGGTTTATGAGCGGTGCCGTGTTATTTACGCGACTATGGACCAATGCACGAGTTCATCATTTGACGTTTGAGCGGAGCCGTGTTATTTATGTGACCATGGAAACGAGTGAATACGGCACCGCTCAAACGTCAGATTAGTGAACTCATGCATCGGTCCATGGCAACGAGTGAATTCGGCACCGCTCAAACGTCAAATTAGTGAACTCGGGCATTGGTTCATTAGAAGTGGTACCCAATCTGAACTCGACTATGTACTATTTCTCTATTTGTCTCTATTCCCATGCCTTATTGGAAGCAGCACGAAATCATAGACTGTCTTAACTGATTCCCGATTGGATAGGGTGCCGGTGCCATTAGTGGACTATCAAGCTATAAAAAATCATAACAAAATAACGAAAAGCCTTAGCAGAGATCTTTTGGCGTCAACAGAAAGATTTCAACCTCTACTATATAGGAAAAATATAAAAAGAGTGATAAAACTAATTTTTTAACATAAAATCGCTTGAGCCACTATTGGTACACGTGTTCCAGTAGTTGCGCTAGTGCTCCAGTAGTAGACGTTTGGGAATTATACAAGGAATTTTAAACAAAAAGGCAAATTTTTACACAGGTTTAACATTTTTCCCTTCGAACAGCAACTAATATCTTTCGAATGAAGCATTAAGAACATCTCTGGGACTTTTCTTCATTTTAAACATCTATTTTAAAATCTGCTTCCATCCGTTGATCCACTACTGGAACACGACGGCAACTATTGGTGCAAGGGAGCAAATTTTTTGCGTAAACTAAATTATTTATATGGCTTTTTGATGAAATAAAAAGCTGAAATTTGGCAAATCGACTAAACTAGAGGCGATCTATCCACCAAAAATAGCACATGTCGTTTTTATCGAAAAATGTACGTTTTATTCCATAGTCCAATCTACTGGTACATTACAACCATTGGTACCGGCACCCTATATCAAATAGAATGTTTGCGGATGCTTAATGTCGATGTTCAAATACAAAAATGGTCAATTGTCAAAGAAAGTATTTATTAAAGACTAGGCTGAAAAACAGTGTATGTTACAGTAGGAACGTATCGACAGGTGGATTAGATATAGCGTGTTTAAATAAGTTTTGAGTTATAAACGTATTAATAAATAGTGTTATTGAAATGAAATAATTTTCCAACAAGAAATTAACACGTCAACTGAAAGTAAAGTGTTATCAGGTTTTTGCTTTCGTTTATTTCCTGATCTGTGGCCTAAAGCTTCATCACTTCTCCTCTGCAGCGACGTTCTGCTACTACCAGTTAGGTAAATATCTACTAATACACGACATGGGCAGCACCGAAGCATTGGAAGCATAGCATTGAAAGTGAAATCACAACATGATGCAATGGGATGGAATGAGATCTAAAGGGTTTTTTTTATTCATCTGTTGCAGTCGAGGAAAGGTGAATTTCGTTCGGCATGAACCGCATGCAGTAAGCCCAGATAGACGAAATTGAAAGTATGTAGTGTGCTTTATATAATTATGTGTAGGTTTTGCTGTTCAGCACACAGAGTCAGTAAACCTTTGCCTAGTAGTTATTCAGCACAGAAACTAGTATCATTAGGCTGCAAGAAGTAAATTATTATCCTTTCACTTTTTAGCTCTTTGATTTTTGCCAGCAGAAACCTGTTCTTGATTTCCAAGGGAATCATCCTATCATCCCTACAGCTGTTAATCGTAAGAAAACAATGAACCGCGAAGTATCAACATGCTGTAGGCAATCGGACTGCGAGATCTGTACCACCTTGAACTGAGCGGTGCTTGCATTCGTTATGGTAGATTTCTATATAGCTGTGTCCGATCGAGAAGGCATAACAGAAAAATAACTCGATATTATCAACCATTGTTATATATATGAACAATCGTTATTTTTTATATTTTTAAAACTGTTCTGAGGGCACTTAAATTATATTACAATTTGTTATAATAATCATTTCAATCGTTCAATTAATTTTATCTTATTTTGTTATAATACAGATACTATTTAATCAAGGCTTGTTACAATTATGATATAATTGTGAGATTTTAAGTTACATGTTTTGTTATTTAAACATCTTAATTCATAACACACTCTGTTATAAAATATTGTTTGCAACGGTATCTCGAGATATTATGATTGTGTTACCTCTTTCTGATCGGGTAGTCTGTGCTAGGTCGGCTGCGACCGGCAAACGAATGGGGTGTTAAATCCTCCCTAGATTGGCATTCTTGATCTCTGCTCTGCTAGGACAAGTGCACTGGCGGCTATAAATAAGCCATAAATAACTCGAACATTCCTACCTCGGGAGGCCTACAGCGAAATCGGTGCTCTTTGCTTTGCAGATCAATAAAGTAAGAGAATGATATTGCAATGCAAGAAAGGCTGAGAATGATTTTAATAGGTTTATCTTTCCACGTCAGCTTTCATTGCCATGTGAACTTGATATTTGATACAAAATTCTATACCTGTTTTCTATTTGGTCAAGGGTTTGGTGTAGGTGAAACAACATACACTACAAAACATCATTTTTTATGTAATTTTAACTAATTACGGGTTGCTTTACATGAAATAACTTGAAAACATCGGCTTCTTGAGAGAAGTTTCAATTATTTGATCGTATAGTTACATAAAACATATTGGTAAGCTTGACCTTATTACTGTTTGTAGAGAACATTTGAACAAATTTTGTCGTTTATATAAGGGGGTATCGATTAAGCACGTGTATATTTTTCGGAATTTGATACTTTAAAAGTTTTTGATATTAATATGCAACGGAACTAGAACTAGGCAAGTTGCAAATGATTTCATTATCAGTTATTTGATACCATGTTTAGAGAATATCTATTTGAAAGATGTTTCGCGTACTACTTGGGTACATACTTAACACATGACAATTTTGATTGTCAATATAAAATCAAACGATTTCATGGTGAAAATTGCTGCCTCTTCTCATGGTCTGGAATTAAGTTATGCAATGACCTAAAATAAATCTCTTCCAAACAGACAAATCATTTCATGCTGTAATCGTAGTCCCAATGACATCATTGGTACGGTAACTGTGGGATTTGAAAGTAAGTCATATTTTTTTGCACAGAAGACAAAACTAAAATACCCCTCGCCGAGAAAAAAAACATGATTGCTAATGTGGGCACCCTTTCACTTACCATTTTTGCTCTCCTTGGTCGCCGACACAACAGAAGCGGCAGCAGCAGCATCCACAGTGATTGTGGGTGGATCGTCGTCTAGCACCATGACCGGAACAGCTGTAACCACCTTGTAACCAGGTAGGGGACCTATGTTAGAAGAGAGAGGAAAAAAATGGATGAAACGAAAACAAATAGTTTGTGATCTCCAATCAGTGCAATGATTATTAGTTTTTATATAATTATGTAAGAAGTATAAGTAGATTGATTCTGTACACGCTTCAACGAAGTTACACAAAATTGAGTATCAACCTCAATTGTACTCTGGCGATTGCCGAACAAATCAAATAATATTTTGAAGAAACCAGATATTTCCCATGAAAACAGGGATCGAACGATTTTTGTTAAATTATAGATGGTTCGAAGAAAAACATGGACAAAATCACTAAAAAAATACTTGATCTGGCAGGCCATATGCCAATGCGGTAAACTGAGTAAACCGTACATCAAAACTGCCTCCAGAAGCGTCTGTTGCCCTTCCTTCGGTCTCACGGGTCGAGACATTATTTTGACCGGATCTTGCATCATGCCATTACGCACGATCGACGTTGGATTGGTACAGAGACAATAACGTTGTTTTTGTATCAAAAACCGCCATACCCCTAAATTCACCGGAAGTTCGTCCGGTGGAAAATTTTGGGCTGAAAGCCAAAGTTCGAAAATGGTCCAAGGTGTTTAAAAACGAGCTGGAGTTGAAGAAAGCATGGATCAAAAAGGTTGGCTCCACCATTGCACAAAATGTTATGAGGGGTCTTAAGGGAAAGGTGTGCGCTTTCAGCGAAGGAAAGGCCATTGAATAAAGTAGTTATGCCGAAACATAATCAATATGTATTAGTTCATTCCCTGAAAGTTTCAAGAAAATCCGACTTAAAATAAATTTTTGCCGAACACTTTTGTCTGGTGCATTTTTTTTTCGATTATAGGCCTTAGTTATGGCATAAAATCTTAACTCTTCCAGTGCTTCCCAAACTTTTTCAACTTTCGCCCCCTTGAGACCAATATTTAGCTAGAATCGCCCCCCTAATATGTGATTCAAATATTTCAATAAATGTCCTCGACTCGTATATCCAAAGAATCATAATACAATAACTATTATGTACATATAAAAATATTTTCTTAAATATCAATAACCTGGACTGTTTCAACTCAAATGGAAGTTCTCAAACACTGAATCAAATGCAATGTTTTCCGAGGAAACGATTTATTTTTACATGAATATGTCATATTAAGGTGAACTGCATTGATTTTGTTCGCCATTGTTCGTTTTTGGAAGATCTCACCCCGTGAATTGTGATTTCATATTGATTTATCTGCTATTTAAAATTACTAAATAAAATTACTGCAATAATTTTCCGAAATTGTGAGTAAAAAATGTCTGACGTTTCTGAGAACGCTTTTCTTTATGCTAAAAACCCTGAAAAATACATGAAAATCCAAAATGTTTTACAACTCGTTTTATCAATTCAATTTATTCAAAGGGTGTTTTTTGTAACACTAAGCAAAAAAAGCGATTTTTTCGGACGTTTTGGAGGTTAAAATCTAACGCATCTCTGAAATTTCTATAAATATATCAATAAATAGTGTTTTTTTTGTCTTTGGCATCATTGAAACCCGATTTTATCTGCTAAATTTTCCAAAATTTGTTTATAAAATTATAAAAAACATCAAAAATGACACTTTAGATTTTTGTTTCTGAAAAGATTGATGCAAGAAATATTAACTTCCAGATCTTAAAATTCACATACAAAAAATCCTCCTTTTATAAAATATTGGGCACTACTCCTTATATAAAATATTGGGCATCTGCAAAATCTTGTGAAAATTTCAAATGCTGACCATTCTTAAAACTCACATGATATTTTTTTTTTTGAGTTTTAAACCTCAATGCATGACACAAATATATTGTGTTTGACAATCATATAATGTTGTCTATCATAATTTTGAAATGACCATGATTTAATAGTTAAGTTTGGAATTGATTAACTATCAGATGTGTGTCCTCCAAAAGTTTTGAGTAATTATTTTCAAATGCTCCCATATTTGCTATTTCGCCCCCTTTCTGGATTTTTCGCCCCCCAAATTCTGTTTTACAAATTTTCGCCCCCTTGAGCCTGAAAATCGCCCCCAGGGGGGCGAATACGCCCACTTTGGGAATCACTTATGTAAACAAATAGAGCAATATACTGATCTGTTCTGATGTTCTTGAATTTACTTCGTCAAAAATGTGACGTCCATTGAATTTGCCAGAAAAAAAGTCTTCATTAATTGAGGTTCTAGTGAATTGGATTTCAAAATGGCGTCGGACATCGATTTTCGTCATCCTCTTGTTGCGCCTGTTCCGGAAATATTCATATTGCATAGGTTTCCAATGATTTTCTCCAACCGGAGGTCGCTATCTTGGATTCCAAAATGGCATCAAAAATCAATTTTCGTCATCCCCTCCAGTGATGGAGAGTGGCGAACATTTCTGCTGAACTGGAACAAAAACAAAATCAAATGCTCCCGAGCGTCAGAGCACTGATTCACTCGCATCTGTCGTGCACCCGAGTAACCGAAGCTAAAGTGATTCGTGAACGTGTTCGGAGCTGTTCAGAGTCGAATCTATCCCATTACCCCGAATGCAATTAACCCGAACGCCATTACCCTGAATTCCAAAACCCAGAACTACCCATCATCTCGAATGACATTACTCCGAATTCCAATATCATGGGGAAATGTTATAAATATCATCATGTCAAGATAATTGTAAGTTCGGGGAAACAGCATTCGGGGTGATTGAATTCTGGGTAATAGTACATTCGGGTAATGGAATTCGAGGTGATGGCATTCGGGGTAATGGGGTTGAATCTCAAAATCAATTGTGCTTTTAGGAAAAAGCAGCTATACTTCCGAGATTTATGGTTTCCAAGGGTTTTTGACTACAAACTGGTAGTTTATTGTCGATTCGATGTTTATGCTATCAATTTGTCTGTCAAAATAGTATAGTGATTAGAAGAGCCTAAAAACCTATTCAAAATTTATTCTCGATAAATCGGTTTAATTTTGTAATTCAGACGGATCTACGTAACTATGCGGGGCCCATAATCGTATCTGAAATGGAGCTAGGAGGTATGTTACGGACTATATTCTTAAATAAGCCGATTTTCATTTCAATTTAAATGAAAACAATTATCGTTTTTGAGACATGGTTTGCACAAATTCAAGGTTACTAGTAGATCTTTTTTTTGAGAATTAGTCTTTATTTTAATACAAGTCTCTATTTTTAATGAGAGGTCTTAAAAGTCTATCTGCTTGCAGTGAATCCTGCTTTAAGACGTTCCAGGAAGACCTTCGGATACTATTTCACAGGTTCTCCAGGAATTTATTTTCAGATTCCTTGAGGAAAAACTTCAGGAATTCTTCTAGTGATTGCTACAAAGCTCCTCGGGTGTATTTCTGGGATCCCGTCCAGAAATGTCTACATTGATTCCACAACCAAGTCTCCCAAAAATATTTCCAGCGTTTTTTTCAAGGGATGGTTGGAGGATTTTTTCTTGAAATTTGCTCCAGGAAATCCATGAGTAGTAGAACGCTTATGTTGATTATTTTGATATCCCAGTTGTTACTTTAGGAGATCTCCAGTTTCCTACAAGGAATTCTCTCAAGAAAAGAAAAACTGCAGTTCTTAAATAAATTAATGCGGGGATTTTTCTAGGAAGATCTACGAAAATTCTTATGCCAGTTTCTCCAGTTATCTTTCGATTAGCTCAATAATGATGAGCAAGTATTCATAAGCTTATATATCTCACTAAATATAGATATATGTGACCTAACTATAAAACTATTGTTAAATAATTAGCTAACTATTGATGTTGAGTTCATAGTTCATTATTGATGATTGATTTAGTTTTAAACTATTGGGAACAAATTTTGCTCAGGCACTTTTATTAGAACGTCGTTTTCCAATGGTCCAATGGTTGAACACAGCTGTGGGTCTTCTATATTGCTTCAACAATTCCCTAGAAAAACTTAATTTGATGACAATACTAGAGATTCTTTTCAAATCAAGGTTTGGATCTTGTCAGTTCTGGTTTCCTGTACAAACCTGTATATTGTTCTACATTTGGTGGTATAAAAATAACTGATAGACTTTAGTATTGCCAAAATTCGAACGGCTTTCTTTATGATAGGCATCATTATAAAAAAACGACTGAACAAATCTATTCACTTTGAGTAAATGTCATTAAAGTTAATGTGAGCAAATACTTGAGTTTAAAAATAATACAAAAATGATCATAACAAGGAAATTCAGATAAACACGTTAGTAAAAAGAGCATTTTCAAAATTTAAAGCTATTAGGCAAAGTGTACTCTTTAGTACTCTTTTATAGAGTTCGAAAAAATGTACTCTTTCCGGTAAGAGCAAATATGGTAACCCTAGTAGTGAGGTGTTCAAATCATGCTTCTGCAAGAGCGGCGGCCCTCTTAGACTATTCAAATACTATGTCGTTAGTCACTAGAGGCGACTTTTTCATCCTTGGTTGTAACAGATTGCTGCTAACTTATTTTTTGTTTTGGAGTAAAGTAATATGAATGGTAAGATGGAGCATAGCTCTTTCAATACATTAACTGAACTGTTTTGTCCCAGCATCCCAAGAAACTTGATTTTTTGATTTTGAGAGGGTATTGATTGCGGCAGTATTAAACATGATGGACCCCATTTCAGTTGGCCTCGAAATCTGAAAGAGCCCATTTTGTCCCAATCGGTACAAAAAAAAAATTCTGAAATAATTGAAAAAGAGTTATTTTCTGACGTAGTCATCTAGAAAATGCATATATCCATACATCAATCGGTCTAGGAGTTATAAGAAACTAGTTGGCACTATTTTCTCCTGAAAACGCGATTTTCGAATGATTAAAAACATATACAATTGATTGTGACTAAACAAAAAAATGCAAGTGAATATTATAGAATGCGTTATATTCACATTCAGCAATTAAAGACCCCGTTTCGCCCCATTTTTCTTTAAAATGCTATTTTATATCATAGATGGCGTTGTTGGTGATGAATTTGTTCCATTTTTGATTTGAAAATCTTGAAGTTGTGATTGCAAAAAAAAAGTGTAATCACTACTAACTGTCAGTAAAGTAAATGGTCATAGAAAAAAGGTGTTTAAATACTTTTTTTTTATTTCCAGTGTATATCCAGTTTTGTACATCTGTGACATTTATTTTAACAAAGAAGAGATTACTGTTTTCTGAGTTTACCTTAAGGTGAAGATAAATCGAAGCCAAACCTCAAATTTTCAAGAGCACGGATCTGGAGAACCAAACATCCGTTCTAGCTGAAAACTTAATCGATTGGTCACTCGCTGGTGGTGACCAATCGATAAAGTTTTCAGCACAAACGGGTGTTTGGTTCTCCAGATTTGTGCTCTTGAAAATTTGAGGTTTGGCTTCGATTTATCTTCACCTTAATTATAAGTCACTTGTGTCATTTCACAGGCGTTATAGCATCGAAGAAACAGAAGGGAATCCATAATGCTGCATTGTCAGTGAATATGAACTGGAAAGTTTGTGAGGGGTGCACCCATAGCGACTGACGCCGAAAACTGGAGCCGCGGAACAGCCGGCGACCAGCTTACTGGTGGAATGACAGGCTCACCATGCTTCGCACTGCTTGTCTCAGGATCAGAAGGCGGGCTCAGCGAGCAGGGGTGGAAATGGAGAGAAGGGAGCAAACGAAGGCTTTTCGAGAAGCTAGGAACGCAAACACACGGGAGATTAAGATTAGTAAATCCATGAAACTGCCGAGTTGCATACACCAATCCGTGGGGTAATGCGTATCAAGTCGTTATGGCAAAGAACCAAAGCCCTTTGACCCCGACTGCAAGATCTTGAAGAGCTACTTCCAGAGCAGAATCTTGGTGTTCTAAATAAATGAAGGACAGAAATCAATACAAGTGATAGCGGGCAAGTTCCATTCTCGGTCCAACTCTTTGTAACGGCATGTATGATGGAGTCTTGACACTACGGATACCCAGGAAGGTGAAGATGGTTGGTTTTGCGGATGATCTGTCACTAACGGTGATGGGCGAGACGCTGGAAGAAGTGGAGATGAGTGGAATCAAATTGCAGGTAGCTCACCACAAAGCAGATGTGCTCCTTGCCAGCAACTGTAAGGTGGTTCAGCAGATGGAGGTCAACGTCGGAAGATATGTGATTGCAACGAAGCGTGTATTGAAGCACCTGGAGTAATGCTTGACGATCGGTTGAATTTTAACAGCCACGTTGATTACGCTTGCGAGGAGGCAATGAATACAATAGGGAGAATCATGCCAAACTTAGTCGGACCCAGCAGCAGTACAAAGCGTGTACTAGCTATTGTTCCGATTTCGATACTGAGTTATAGAGTTCATGCTTGGGGCAGGGTACTGGGAACAAAGCGGAATCGTCGAAAGCTGAACAGAGCGTTTCGGCTTATGACAGTGCGAGTTGCGAGTGCGTACAAAACGATATTGTCAAATACTATATGCGTTATAGTCGGTATGATCCCCATTGCATCACTTTGGAGGAGGATATCGAGTGCTACCAAAGAAGAGACGTCAGAAACGTACGTAAGATGCTCAGAGTCGGATATATGGCGAGGTGGCAGCAAGTGTGGGACTGCGCGATGAAACTAAGATGGACCTACCGGCTCATCCCAAACCTGTCGACGTGGATTCCTTTTCATCCACGTCGACAGGTTTGGGATGAGCCGGTTGGTCCATATTTGTTCATCGCCCAATGGTCTTATCCACTGGTGTACTAAACTGACTCGGTCGAAGAATTTTGACACTAGAGCGGGTCCAGATCACGTGGGGATCATACGGGAGCGTGCCCCGCTCAAGTGTCACAATTCTCAGACCGAGTGAATTTAGTACACCGGTGGATTAGACCATTCTACACTTGCTGCCATGGAGAGGTGAACTTCTACCTGTCATAGTTCCTATCAGATCATGGATGTTTCATAGAGTAGCTGCATAGATTTGGGCACGCAGAGTCGCCATACTGCCTTGATTGTCCAGACATCGAGGGAACACCGCAACATGTTGTTTTTAACTGCCCAAGATTCGCGAAAGTGCGGAACAAAATGCTCGGAAGTAGGGACGGAGATTTAAACCCGGACAATATCGTGCAGAAAATGTGTCAACACGTAAGTACGTGGCATGCGGTGAATAGAGCGATAAAGCACATTCTATCATCGCTGCAACGAAAATGACGAGAAGACCTGAGGGCGTCGAGCCGCGATCGAAGTAAGCAAGATCCTCCGTCGGGGCAACCGACCAGCATCGCGTCGGAGTAGCCTAGGTCTGCCGCCTGGGACTAGCTGAGTGTTCATTTTGGTAAGAAAAATAAAAGTAAATATATGAAGTACGTACGTGGACGCTAAGTGGTCCCCGAACGGCCTTGAAGGTATTAGGTGTAGATGATCTCCGTGCGCCAAATCTAGCTCGCTGCTTTAGTGCACGCAACATGAGTAAGAAAAGACACTAGTAACAAAAAGTCTTGCGCGCTGCGTAGTCAGCATAGAAGTTTATTTTTTTAGTTATGTCAACTAGCTTTGTAGAATGTTGTATAATTGCAATAATCCAACTTAATTTTCATTCCTTACGTAGAATTACTAGAACTGTCGCAATCAGTTGTAAACACTGTTAGATAAAAATAACTTTTTTTTCTTATTTTATAGCATAATCACTGTTCGACAAAAAAAGTCGATCTGAATGCACAGAGACCGGACAACCCGGGCTTGAAAGTATAAAAATAAACAAAAATAATGGCGTTTTCAGAATGTTCGTGTCTGCCCCAGGTCATTTTTAAAATAGACTTGAACTTTTTGCATTTTTTATTTAAAAATATAATCTAATCAATAAACCGACACAGTGTTTTATATTCAGGACAGCGGAATTCATGTACCATATAATGTTTAAAACGTTAAGTCCAATATGAAGAGTTGTAATAAGATTTGCAGGAAGCCCTCCCCCTTTTTTTGCACCCTCCCCATTTTTAAAGTATCGCAAATGATGGAATATTTGATATACAGGGGGTTGTCAAAATAACTGGGACAGGCAAAAATTGGGCCAACTTTGGAATGCTGTAACTTTGACAAAAATTGACCGATTTCAATTCTTTAAGAAGTAATGGACGGGTCAACTAATCTAGTTTTGAGGTGAATCCACGGAGATGAACTATGACCACCGGATACCGGTGATAATCCGGATTTCCGGAAGCATGTCTTATGCAGTGAAATTATGACATGTTTTTAGCAAAGGTTTCGGCTAAAAATTCAAAATTTTACTACACATGAAGATAGAAGATCAAATTCTGAAGCGATTGGTGCGCCAAGTATTAAGATCGATCCAGAAACAACCAAGATATGGCCATTTTCCCGGAATCGGTGCCGGTAGTGGATCCGAATTGGAATCAAACAATTTATTCACTCAAAATATGTCGCGCAATATTGTTTTCTCCCTAGCTTATCATAAAATACCCTATTATAAATTAAAAAAGAGTCTTGTACAGATTTGGCCACTCATGGCGCCGCCAAGTGCCCCGAGGGAACCTTGCATAGGGGACATTTCGATTTTGACACCAAAGCATATTATGCGACGGCTCATTCTTCATGTCTTGTCGTAAATAGGGCAACTGTAGACTCAAAACGGATAGCTGACTACAGTGACTACTTCCGGGACCACCGGATGTTCTAGAGGGAACCTGTAATTAGGGACAATTGAAATTGAACTCCAATACATATCGTGCGGTGGTTCATTTTTCATGTCTTGTGCTAAATAGGGCTATTGTAGACCTTAAGTGGATATTTGACTACAGTGGCCACTGTTGTGACCACCGGATATCCCTGAGGGAGGCTGTGATGTCCCCAATGACATATTCCTCCGGGAAATTCCGGTGGTCTTAAAAGTGGCCACTGTAGTCAAATATCCACTTAAGGTCTACAATAGCCCTATTTAGCACGAGACATAAAAAATGAACCGTCGCACGATATGTATTGGAGTTCAATTTCAATTTTCCCTAATTACAGGTTTTCTCTGGAACATCCGGTGGTCTCAAAAGTGGCCACAATATTTAAATATACACATTGAGTCTACAGTTGCCCTATTTACGACAAGACATGAAGAACGAACTGTCGCATGATATGTTTTGGTGTAAAAATCGAAATGTCCCCAATGATAGGTTCCTTACACACTTAGATTTTTTCTCGTTGTTCGGTAATTTATTTTACCGGAAACGTACGGTAAATAAATATTTTACTGATGTTTCGGTATTACAGACGAGATTTACCGAACAACCTTAAAAAAATTAAAATATCAAAACAAATTTTACCGAAATCGTCGTTTTTTGTACCGAAAAACGGTAAATCGTTTAGAGTCGCCGTAGACTGTAATTTTTTACCGTACTTCAGTTCATAGTGCTACAATGCTTTACCGAACGAATGGTAACTTGAAATGTCTGAGGCCGCCATATTTGTTTCGAAGTGCTTGTCAACACGATTTTATTGCATCCGATACGTTTTCTGTTTTTGAGGCCGTGAACACTGTTTTTGAAAAAAAAACTACAGCAGTAGGGGATGAGCGTCTGGTACTTCTTTTCCGTAAGTACAACCTGAGTGTTCCTATTAAAAGCTAATTTTTAACATGTAATAAAATGTTTTCGTTGTAGTATCACCGGTTTTGTTCGTGAGCGGTGAACAGCTGCAAATGAACCAGGATTGTTTTCTTATAGGTTAAGCGCGCGTTCGAGTTGTTGGTGATGTTTCTGATGGTGTTCAATGTCCCACCTTCACCAACAGACATGCAGTTACGTACTTCTCAAACATGTCTTATCGATTAAAAAATGGAAACACTAAATAAATCGATTAATTTGATATCAAGATAAGATTCATTGTTTATTTTAGATCATCTTATTCTATTCCGACTGCCTGCTGTTACGAACAATGCGTTCGGTAACTTATTGAACAATTCGCTCGGTAATAATTCACGAACATATTGTAATTTTTTGACAGCTGCCTTTTGGTTTTAATTACAGACTGTTCGGTAATTCTTAACATTACCGAAAGCATTACCGAGCGCTCAGTGGTTTATATTTCGGTAAAAAAATTACCGGAGTCGGTGATATTTTCTAAGTGTGTAGGGAACTATAGGAGATCCCCAAAGTGGCCATTCTAGTTAAATATCCATTTTCGGTCTAAAGTTGATCTATTCATGACTAGACATGAAGAATGAGCCGTTGCACGATTAGTATTGGAGCTCAATTCCAATTGTCCCCAATCATAGGTTCCCTAGGAGACACCCGGTGCTCCCAAAAGTGGCCAATTCAAATAAATTCCCATTTTGAGTCTACAGTTACTTTATTTACGACAAGGCATGAAGAAAGAGCCGTCGCATGATATGTTTTGGTGTAAGAACAGAAATGTCCCCAATGACAGGTTCCTCCGGGAAATTCCGGTGGTCCCAAAAGTGGCCACTGTAGTCAATTATCTTTTTTAGGTCTACATTAGCCCTATTTAGCACGAGACATGAAAAATGAACCGTCGCACGATATGTATTGGAGTTCAATTTCAATTGTCCCTAATAACAGGTTCCCTCGGGGACATCCGGTGGTCCCGGAAGTAGTCACTGTAGTCAACTATCCGTTTTGAGTCTACAGTTGCCCTATTTACGACAAGACATGAAGAATGAGCCGTCGCATGGTATGCTTTGGTGTCGAAATCGAAATGTCACCTATGCAAGGTTCCCCCGGGGCACTTGGCGGCGCCATGAGTGGCCAAATCTGTACAAGACTCTTTCTCAATTTATAATAGGGTATTTTATGATAAGCTAGGGAGAAAACAATATTGCGCGACATATTTTGAGTGAATAAATTGTTTGATCCCAATTCGGATCCACTACCGGCACCGATTCCGGGGAAATGGCCATATCTTGGTTGTTTCTGGATCGATCTTAATACTTGGCGCACCAATCGCTTCAGAATTTGATCTTCTATCTTCATGTGTAATAAAATTTTGAATTTTTAGCCGAGACCTTTGCTAAAAACATGTCATAATTTCACTGCATAAGACATGCTTCCGGAAATCCGGATTATCACCGGTATCCGGTGGTCATAGTTCATCTCCGTGGATGCACCTCAAAACTAGATTAGTTGACCCGCCCATTACTTCTTAAAGAATTGAAATCGGTCAATTTTTGTCAAAGTTACAGCATTCCAAAGTTGGCCCAATTTTTGCCTGTCCCAGTTATTTTGACAACCCCCTGTATATCAAATATTCCATCATTTACAATACTTTAAAAATGGGGAGGGTGCAAAAAAAGGGGGGAGGGCTTCCTGCAAATCTTATTACAACTCTTCATATTGGACTTAACGTTTAAAACATTATATGGTACATGAATTCCGCTGTCCTGAATATAAAACACGGTGTCGGTTTATTGATCAGATTAGATTTTTAAATAAAAAATGCAAAAAGTTCAAGTATATTTTAAAAATGACCTGGGGCAGACACGAACATTCTGAAAACGCCATTATTTTTGTTTATTTTTATACTTTCAAGCCCGGGTTGTCCGGTCTCTGTGCATTCAGATCGGCTTTTTTTTGTCGAACAGTGATAATTAGGCGAGTCTAGCTTGTCCAGTCATTGTCCCTTATTATCAAGACAATTCCACACCAAAACATATTTAGTGGTAAATACTCCTAAATATCAACAACTCATTTTTGAAAGAAAAAATATGGCAAAATGGGATTACAGTCATTGACATTAAATGTGCTCAATTTGATTACCCAGATTATTCTGCACCTAGAAAAATATATTTCGTTGGCCGCAACCATTTACAACTGTTCTTTATTCCAGAAAAAAAAGCGTTTTCTAGAGAAAACGGGAAAATTCTATTCTATTCTATTAATTCTTCTCAGCAAAGAGTAATTTAATTATAAATACACTTATGTAATAAAAAATCATTTGTTCAGGGAAAAATTGGACGACGGAATTTTTAGTCACTGATACTTAAGAGAAGGTGCTGAATCTTATTAAGATTATCTTGGACTAGGAAAAATATATTCAGGTCATCGCGATTGGTTACAATAAGGAATCTACAAAACATTCCATTACCACGAATGTTTTGTAGATTGCGTACTGAAAACTGTCATGTTCGTTACTTTATTACTGCTACTCCAAATGCTCATGGAAAACTAAATTGGAAAAAATGGCTATCCAATCGCTAGCATAGGGGCCTTCCTTAGCCGAGTGGTTAGAGTCCGTGGCTACAAAGCGAAGCCATGCTGAAGGTGTCTGGGTTCGAATCCCGGTCGGTCCAGGATCTTTTCGTGATGGAAATTTCCTTGACTTCCCTGGGCATAGAGTATCATCGTATTTGCCACACGATATACGAATGTGAAAATGGCAACATTGGCAAAGAAAGCTTTCAGTTAATAACTGTGGAAGTGCTCATAACAACACTAATCTGAGTAGCAGGCTATGTCCCAATGGGGACGTAATGCCAAGAAGAAGAAGAAGAAGAAGAAAAAGAAGAAGCTATTCAATTGGGAGTCAGAGATGAAAAGACATGGAAAGTTCCATTGACGGCCATGTGGTGATGTTGCTGCAACTTTGAATTATTTCAGAAAAAAAAGTATTTTTTGAGCCAAATGAGGCAAAAACTGACATCTTTACGCGAATCCTGGGAATAAAACTGTCACCAATGTATTTCTTGAGTTTTCTCGATGGAATTGGAATGTTTTCGAGAATCTCAATCATCCGCATGAATCAGGTTCCGTTTTTTTTCCATCGTGCAATGTTTTGGTGATAAGTTTAAGTATACTGCCTATACTATTATGGGTCTCCTGGTCACGATTATAAGTCACTCTGTTTAATATGCAATTCAAATGGAATTGACCATCCTTCAAATATAATTACTCAAGCATCATCGTTTGATAATCTAATTATTCAACACACTGATGTGGTAACAGTTTGTTTAACACAACATTATTTGTACTTTTCTGCGATCAAAAACGAAATGTAACACAGACAGACATTGAATGAACGCATATCCATGCCTCACGAAGCTATCAATAGATGAGGGAAAGTTATACCTTTCTAACGTAATAGCTGGAGCAGCTTTCTCATGCAAATACGCTTAACACGCGAAACAAAGAACACATTTTGAAGAAATTGACTACCTTTTGAAATCGTGCTCTGCTAATCCTATTCAAGTCCAAGTTCATTTCCCCCAGTTTATGTTGTCAATGTGTTGTCGTCAATGCCTATCCGACCAATTATAAAACCTGTAGAGCAGATCTCGTCGCATCGAACTTGAATCGAACTGCGTCAGGCTAATTAAAGCAGCACACAAACATAGATAACAAACTAAGGTTTTTTCTATTTTAAATGTATGATGCAATGTCAGTGTAATATCTGCTTAAAAAAAAATTACCATGTATCGATTTGGGCAAAGAGCTAGTTGGGCTCCTCCGTAATTTACTGTAGCATCGAATTTTTTCGGCAATTACAAATTCATGATAAACCTACTACACCAGGTCAACTTCAAACATCGTTTTCATATAAATTGACGCTTATATTGAGCTGTTCGGAATCCAATCCGTATGGTTATTAAATTAATTAACTCATTACGCGTGGTAAAAATGGACAAAAATGGACAAATCCACGAGCTCGGCTGAGATTTGTACCCAGGACTTTTGTATGCTAGACGAGCGCTTTACAAGAGTCCTGGGTTCAAATCCCAGCCGAGCACGTGGATTTTTTTTTATAATTTTACCCATAATTTGTCCATTTTTACCACGCGTAATGAGTTTATCAATCGTTTTCATAATTGACGTTATCTATTTTCATGACGCACTATTAAGCATGGTGTAATAAAATTGCGATTATTTATGTAAAAATGGTTTAAATATGCAAATACAAGTTTATCGCTACGGCTATCTGGAGTACTCCGACAGACAAAAAAATTGCCATTCAAAATTAAAAAACCCTACTTATGATAGAGCAAGGATAAACAAATTCGTCCATTTGAATAGTAGCTAATGAAACTATAGATCTTCATGTGGCCCGAAATTAACTCATAAATCAGCATGCAAAAAAAAATCTGTTGCACTAAGCAAACACTGAGGACGCGAAATTCACCGCAAGCAATCGTTGATTTATGCGTCCACTAAGTAGTGCCCTATCTGTGCAAAGCCGCTAGCATGAGATGGCATAGAAGTGGCTCATAAATTGTCCCGATTTTTGCACGTGCCAAAGACCCTATCTAGATGCACGTTTCTGGCTGCTGCTGCTGTACCTGCTCACCACCACACACAAAAGCTAGTTCCTGCAGAGGTCACGAATCGGATCAGAGTGCCTGTGGCGATCAGTTTGCACCCAAAGTGTCCCTTGGTCCAAGCAAATCCCTGTATCTCCAGTAGAGTGCCAATAAATTTTCATTTTCACTACCTTTTAGCCATTGGCACCAATGGGTATAGTTGAGGGAAGCTTCGTTGGACCTACATATGTATGTCAAACATATTTGGTGTCGAAAAAATGTCCAAAAGATGGTAATTAATGCTATGTTAATGTCGAGTATTTTCTGTCACATGCGAACAAATTCAATACATAAAAGGACATTCCAGTGAGACACTTAACTTATGAAGATAGAACATGAAATACAGGACAAATTTACTAAGTTTTACAGTTAATTATTGAACCCAATATTATCTTTGTTGAACTACATATTTTTTGCTCACAACCAATATCTTTTTAACATATTGTTAATGTTGCGTATCGAATGATTTGGAAAGGAACAAAGATGTCACCAGCACCGGCACAAATGGCACCGTTCTCAAATTACGTAACGCTCTATGGAGTGCCAAAAGGCTAGATCAAACGTTATAACTCAAACAGAAATAAAAAAAATAATTTTGATATAAAATACATTCCGTAGGTAAAGAAGTATATCAAAAATAATAAAAAAAGAACCGTATCGTATGAAATGCAACATACCTCATATGAACGTATAACGTGATGAAAACGAGAAAAAAGGCCGTAAAACCACAAATCAATGTATTTCTATGGTTTATCTAGTTTAAATGTAGTAATAAATAGACCGCTTCCGTCCAAAAGTTTTTAAGTGCGTCTACCTGTGTGCAAACTAATGCTATTACTCGAAACAAGCCCTATAAAAATCGATTATTGAAAAATAACCATTTTATCATAAGAGATAGCAAGTTGCAATGTTGAGAGAAAACATGTAGTTTTGATAGGTAAACAACTTTGTAGAGGACACAAAAAATGTTTAAATTGTTAGAAAAAAGTTATATTAAAATTTTGACGTTTAAGATATTTAAATCTATATTATTGACAGTCAGTGAACAATAAGTACAAGAAGAATGAGAGCAGAAGAATGAAGATGCGAAAAAGACAGTACACAATACCACTTGGCTAAATCATTAAAGTTTTTATAGGTATCTTAATTGAAAAATAAATAAAATAAGAAATTAATGTACCAATTTTCTTAATTTTGTTATCTAACTGGTTGGTCGACTGTATATTGGATGTTTTGGGTTGAAAATTGGCAGTTCAGTCTACTGAATTAATCAAAAACAACTATATGTTTTCGTTATCCGACGTTTCGGTCCTTATTGGACCTTTTTCAAGGATTCTGTAATGTCAATTTATTTAGAAATGTTTATAAATGTTGTATATAATGATTTACCGAAAGTTTTGTTGTTTTATCGTAAAAATGTTTGTTTAAACGTTCAATCGTCATTTAGGGTTGGCTGTAATAGAAATTTTTGTTGGTATTCGTTTTTTTTGTCCCTGATTTTCAACCGTACTTACTTTTCTCTATTAATTTTGTTTGGAAAACTACTTAGAAATTTTGAAAATCGGAATTCGTTCCACTGTTCTTGTCACTGATGCAATTTTTCAAAATGACTGTTTACGTTCTATCTATCTTATCTGTGTTGTGTTGATATTATCATATTGGTGTGTGTACATGGGGGTTGTCTGAGTGTTTTCATTCGTTCTATTTTGGTCTCTTCGTTCCGTTTTCTTAATATTTTTAATGGTGTGTAGAAGTCCAGCATATACTATACTAAGATTGACTGTGTCTGTTCGTCATTTTGAAAAATTGCATCAGTGACAAGGACAGTGGAACGAATTCCGATTTTCAAAAATTCTAAGTAGTTTTCCAAACAAAATTTATAGAGAAAAGTAAGTACGGTTGAAAATCAGGGACAAAAAAAAAACGAATACCAACAAAAATTTCTATTACAGCCTACCCTAAATGAGGGGACGGACCTGGTGTAGTGGTTAGAACACTCGCCTCTCACGCCGAGGACCTGGGATCGAATCCCATCCCCGACATAGTCACTTATGACGTAAAAAGTTATAGTGACGACTTCTTTCGGAAGGGAAGTAAAGCCGTTGGTCCCGAGATGAACTAGCCTAGGGCTAAAAATCTCGTTAATAAAGTCAACCCAACCCCCTACCCTAAATGACGATTGAACGTTTAAACAAACATTTTTACGATAAAACAACAAAACTTTCGGTAAATCATTATATACAACATTTATAAACATTTCTAAATAAATTGACATTACAGAATCCTTGAAAAGGGTCCAATAAGGACCGAAACGTCGGATAACGAAAACATATAGTTGTTTTTGATAAATTCAGTAGACTGAACTGTCAATTTTCAACCCAAAACATCAATTTTGTCAGTGACGAAATTCGTGTTTATGAACAAACTATCCTTTGCTTACGGTATTGTTTTTACTACAATTTCAACATGAAGTCGGAGATATCGCATTTCCTTCATTCCCAAAGTTTATGAGCATTTGGAAGCGGTAAGCGTGTATTCTGGCGCGTGCTCACTCTATTGCAGCGCACTGAATGAGTGGTGCTATAACATTTTTTTTTTTGAGTCGGAAGACTTTGTAACCACATTGTAGGAGTTAAATCCCTGCTGTTGGTTGACTTTTGCTCCGGTCAGAGCACCAGATGAAATCATAAGAAATTGTCTTTTTTGCTCATACGTTTACTTTTCCCGTTTAATTCATCCTCAGACAGACGGTGCAAACTATCCCACAGCGATGACCTAAAGGTCGAGATAGCAGTGGTGTAAGAATGGAAGACGATTAAATGCTTCCAGGCTAAACAATGTTTAAGTACGTTTTGAAGGGTCTTCTTCAACGTGACTCTAAGTTTCAAATGGAATATGAACAATGTAATGGCATAATTAGCACTAAATAATTGTTACCATGAAGTAAGGTGGGGTAAAAGTTCGACCTTAGTTAAATAATCATACAGAATAGAGAAACTGTTATAGAGAAACTATAACAGTTGAAAAGAAATAAATACCATTGGGCCCATTCACAAATTTCATAACGCTGAAGGAGGTGGGCGGGTGTCCTTGAGATGTTACAGCCCATACGAAATTCGAAAAATATTCATACAAAATGCGTTACGAAGGGGTGGGTGGGTGTCAAAAATTACCATTTTTGGAAATTTGTGAATAAACCCACTCAGTGAACCATCAACTAATTGGCTACATTTTCACTCATCGAATTTGTTTAAAAATATTTACTTACCCATCTTTGATTTGACAGTTTTAAAATTGAACTTTTTCACTTAAAACTATACTCATTTCAGCCACTCTGGAATATAACAAGTTGACGTTTGCACAATAATTGTTTTCGCAAACATTTTCCAATCATCTAGCTCCAATTACCAAATATGCCGTTCTGGTTTGCTCATAAAAAAATATCTCCTACACATCGTACGACATGCATTGGCGACATCGGTAACCATTAGGATTGCTATTTCCGTTCGATGGAATGCACAAACCAAAAACTGATTTATGACCCTACCAGGCGCTTCTGTGACTGCGCGCTCTGCCTACGCTAAATTGTGCCACAATTAGACCTGTGCGCCACGGCGCCACAGCGCCTTCGCCGATTTATTTTACGTCACGCCGACGCCGAATCGGCGGGTATCGGCGGTGCGACATACGCTGATTAGCATTATTTACCTCGAACAAAAAAAAAAAAAAAAAAATGGTGCTTCTCCAGGGATAAAAGCTTAAATACCTGCAAGGATTCTCTCATGAATGACAATGATCCAGGATTTTTAGCAGCCTTCAGAGATTGTTTCAGAAATTCTTTAAATTTGGTCAGCGTGGATTTTTCCAGGGATTTATACGGTGTTTCTTCTATGACTAATACTAAGCATTTCATTTATATTTTCCTGTAAAAAAAATCCTTTAAACTTATTTTTATAGAAATTATTCCATGAATTTTCCAGGAGAAAATAATTTTATCCGTTATTCGGTTAGTGAAGGAACTCTGTAGTTCTTTTCGTTTGGGAGTTTTTGTTGTTTTCTAGCATTCTGTGCATTCTGTGTATTGGTATTAGTGTCAGCTTTAGCCTTGTATATAAGCTAACCGACGCGCATGATGTCGACTTGCTGTCATTTGTTATTTGTTTACCGCGCTCGATGAAAGAGTTCCGCGACGTCGTAGTAAAGTTGTTTGCCAGAAGTGAGCGTCCCAGTGATATATTGGCGGTTGAATTCCCATGGGGTGAAGCCATCCGTCGGTACCGGGAGACAGGCTTGGCCAAGGATCGTGTGAAATCCGAGCGGCCGCATTTGGTGAGGACGCCAGCAGTCATCAAGGTGGTGATCCAGAAGACCGCTTCTGACCTAGACTGCTCACACAATCATGAAGAAGACTTGAGATATAAGCCGTACAAGAAACGCAAGGTTCGCGTAGTAACTGAGGCTACAACGAAAAAGAGAATGGACAAAGCTAAACTGATACTTTTACGGCATGCTGGTCAGGAGTTCGTGTTTACTGATGAGAAACTCTAAGTCTTGCAACAGCCACAAACTGTTCACAATGATCACCTGTGGGCGCCGACGTTCGCCAGAATCCCCCCTATCCTTATAAACATCCCGAGGTTCCAAAACGCCGCGTCGGTGATGATTTGGGGAACGGGGGCCCTATCCAGGCGTGGGCAGCTGGTGTTTATCGTGAAAAACGTGAAAATTTATTCTTCTTCTTGGCATTAATGTCCTCACTGGGACAAAGACTGCTTCTCAGCTTAGTTAGTGTTCTTATGAGCACTTCCGCAGTTATCAACTGAGAGCTTTCTTTGCCAAAGATGCCATTTCGCATTCGTATATCGTGTATCGTATATCGTACCTGCCGATGATACTCTATGTCCAGGGAAGTCAAGGAAATTTCAAATAGATCCTGGACCGACTGGGAATAGAATCCAGACACCTTCAGCATGGCTTTGCTTTG
Organism: Aedes aegypti; assembly: GCF_002204515.2. NCBI lineage: Eukaryota > Metazoa > Arthropoda > Insecta > Diptera > Culicidae > Aedes > Aedes aegypti. The sequence goes on from NC_035109.1 coordinate 247,687,920, forward strand.
TAGTCGCGGACGCTTATCACTCGGCTAAGGAATGCCCCTCACGTGTATTATAAGACAGAGGTTTTAGAGAAGGTTGTGGTCCCGGCACTTTGGGACCTCTACGAAAAGGATCATTATGACTTTCACTAGGACAGTGTACTGGCCCACTCAGTGAATATCGTCCAAGCGTGGTGAAATTGACTGATTTTCTCGATAAGACTTTGTGGCCTCCTAGCTCCCCAGATCTTAATCCCATGGACTTTAATGTATGATCATACATGCTGCGATAGAAATTGACTTAGAAAAAAATATCATGTGTTTTCATTTTTTAACACATTCTAAAAGTGTATTCAAACTTATTGAACAACTTGTACATGTTTCTGCGTAAATCGGTTTTCTGGAACATAGTGCAATGGTTGTGTATGTACCAGTCGTGGAATAGAACCTATTTTTTCTTATTAAAACGACATGCGTTTTTTGTCGGATGGATCACCACAGCAAGACCAGCTGACGGTCGTGGTTTTTAATCCCAGGGGTCACTGATCTTTTCGTAATGGAAATTTTCTCGACTTCTCAGGGTACAGAGTATCTTTGTATCTGACATACAATATAGGGTAAGAAAGGACAATAAATCGATCTTAGTTGAATTATCGATATTACCAGTAAAACTGTAATAATAAAAATGAAATAAATGCCGTCATGCGGAGTGACATTGGACATAAGGATGTCTGGACCACTATTTTTTTTAGCAAAACAATACCAGAATAATGAAAACAATATGACAAGCTTCAAGAATGCGTTATAAATAGCCACTAGATGGTCATACACTAGTTCTTACTAGCCATGAGATGCATCAAAAATGGCGGTCAAAGTCATCCAGCACGGTGAACAATCAAAATTGATACTACACCTGTGAAAACCCTTTCGATAGGGCTTGAAACGCCATTACATGATCGAAATCGCCCTTACGAAATCAAAAAAGATTAATTGCAATTCCGTTCTATGTGAGCCTACTTTTCATCTAAAGGCTGATTTGCTACTGACAAGAAAAGGAATCGCCTATCTCGATGCGTGGAAAATTTCTTCCCAGAAATGGTTCAGAAAATCACATTTTTCTGATCGAAGTACGCTGTTGAGAAGAAATGTCACACTCAGGCAAATGGACTATCGATAAACATAGGAACCCCTTATGAAAATTCGCCACAAGAAATCGGGTTGAAATTCATAAATTTGCCTTATGAAACCAGAATTTGAAAACTAAAAACGTTTACGCGGCAACCTAGAATCGAACCAAGAACCTTGCGATCGATAGGCCCGAGCGTACACCACGCGCCAATCGACGCCTTGATGTGGAGTGATGCTAAAACGATACATAAAGCGTTCGTATTGCAGTAATCGTTCCACCTTTCATAAGGCAAAATGTATGAAATTCGATAGTCCAGTTCGCTGCGTGCACTTCAAAGGGGACCCTCTGTAGGAAATTTCTTGACCCATTCAGTCAAGGAATTTCTTTGCTTTTCTTGAGCGAAACAGCATACTTAGCTTAAAAAATTAACTACTTTTCCTACCTGTTGAAACAGTGCTGGAAAGTTCTATTTTTCAGTACTGTTGACGGTGCTGAAAAGAAGCACTTTTCAGCACTGTTTTTGGAGTCGTCAACTGTTAAATAAATCTTATTACACTTATCTTCTCTAATTGGGTCCTAAAATGTTTAATGAGATCTTAATTTCATTTAATGACACGAAAGCGCATGTTACTGCACAACTACTTTAGCAATATTTCTCGCTCAAATAGTGGCTACATCATATTTAAACTTTAATTTAAAAATTGGGTACATAAATGAACCTTGACACTTTTGATCATGTTTGACGTTTGCTTAGTCGACAAAAACACCACAGGGCTTTTGGTTTTAACACTGGGGTTGTTCCTATCTGGCATTTCGGAAGGGGACACGGAAAACAAAATACAACCAAAATTTGAGTTTAAGCCAAGAAGTGTGACAAAATCTAAAAATAACTTTAATAAATGTTTTTTGGGCCTAAACAAACGAAAAACATTAAAAATTGACTAAACTTGTGTTTTTGGCCTAAACTTAAGCGTTTGGCTCTAAAATTGGGACAGGCCTCTAGGACCCTATTGCCATGGATTATTCAAAAACTTATTCAATTAGTTTCTGATTCAACATCCGTTGGGCGATCCAAACCAGACTCAGGAGAGCTATTCTTATTAGGATTCGGTTCGTCTAACGGACGTCGAAGATATAGTAAAGCTAACAAACAACCCACAAAAAATCCGAATCTTCCTACAGCGGTACGTGCGGGCCTCATCTTCCAACATGAGGAACAACTGTGGGTAGAATATGACAGAAAATTGCATGTGCATTCAGCGTCTTACCTGCTTTGAATGTAGTTTAAATGTGATACCGATTAGTGACAGTGCAAACAGTATCATAGCCTACGTGGTTGAAAACTCGGAGTCGATACTACACGCGGATGTGCATCCATGAGGGTTGCCTTCTGTTTCTAGATATTACGATTCGTTTGAAAATTTTCCGTTCTGCGGTAGCCGTCAAGTTCTACCGCAGCTGTCAAAGTTCTACTGCAGGCATGAAAATCATTGTATCAATGAACGAAAACATCTAATCAAAGTATGCTAGTTGAGTCCAAAGCTTTGAAAAACAGGAGAAAACAACAATTATCATCATGGTTTCCAAGGTATCATCGCAGCCGATCGACGATGCTTTGTGAAAAACAGTAGGGGAAGTGGTGGAAAAATGAACAGGGGTGATAAAATGAACACCATGCCTTTTACCGAGAAAAAACAAATTTAAATGAATTTTCATCACGCACGGACGATTTTGATCATAAATCGGAGTGTTCGGGTTGATACGGAGGTCAACTGAAGTGAAAATATCAACAAAAACTAAGATTTTAGAAAACCACGATTGAAAACTAGAACTGACGTAACTTTTAGCTCGGAGGTCTTGAGGTTTTTCAGTGAGGTGAATATCATATCACTATGATGCTAAAACTGATACCATTAGATTTTTTTTTGGATGGGTTACAATCATTAATAGATATATTTTCTGAAATGCAACGAAAATTTTCAAAAATCTTCATTTTGCTCACGTTTTTTGCATGATGTTCATTTTACCACCAACAGCTGTTCATTTTACCCACATAGTGCAGGTAAAATGAACATTTGCATCCTTTTTTGCTGGTGATAAAAATATGTGAACATTTTACTATTTTTGTCTCAATTTGTATCGCTGCTATAGATAACATCCCTATTTTTGATGGTGTGCGATTGAATTATACAAATTACTCGTTTTTCTATTAGAAACAAGATGATTTCCTTAAGGTGTTCATTTTACCACCCCTTCCCCTAATGTGACTGCTTCGGTAGCTTTCTGTTCAACCGTATAACGGAAAGTTATCTCTAAAATTGCGATATGGACCAATGCATGAGGTCACTAATTTGACGTTTGAGCGGTGCCAAATTTACTCGTTTCCATGGTCACCACGTTAACACGGCACCGCTCAAACGTCAATAACACAGCGTAACAAAAATGACATTTTTGCGTGTCTCAAGGACCAAGTTATGTGTTTTGAGTAGATTTAGGGTTGCTGAATCTGTTGCCATTTTCAGAAATGTTCCAGCACGTCACAATTTTTAGCTACAGGTCGCGAAAGTTGTATAAAACGCTGGTTTTATCGATGTTTACATACAATTTAAAGTATAATATATCAAACTTTTTTCTGATCTAATCCACCAAGCATGCGATTTTGCACTGAAACTTTCATTTTAGATATAATTTGGTTGAAACTTCACGACTAAATTTAGATTAAACCGATGCGGAAGACACCAAACTGATCGGACAAACCGTTTCTAAGTTATATTTTTTTGAAAATTATTAAGGAATTTTTTCTTAGGCCATTTTCAAAAGTAAGGCTAGAGTCAAAATGGCGAACCGATGATGCAAAAAGGCATTTTTGGGCATAACAAAAGCATGTGCACAATTTCATCCAAATTAAAATATATGAAAATGAAATTTGGGAAAAAAGTCGTCAGTTTCTGTGGAACCGCTCAAGAACGACATATTTAGTAATTGCAAAAAATGTTGTAGGTATGCAACGCGTAACAAAACGCAAGAGAATGGGTCTTTTTCCAAACCTAAATAAAGAATGATATTTAAATATTTCCTTAACATTTCTCAAAAAAATGTTGAAATAGCCTTATCTCCGAATGGTTAACGAACTTTGAATACACTGCGGTACACGTTTTTATCTCAAGCAGCAAAATACCGCAATTTCCTTAATTTGGGACTGCTGAATCCATTGCCGTTTTTATTGATATCATAGCACGAAATATTTGCTGTTAAAAATCTGAAAATTGACTATTTTAGCTAACTTGCATACAAGTTTTCCCACATGTATGGCAATTTAGTTGCTGAATTTGTCACAGAATTCTAACTTTATGTGTATGACAATACATATCAGCAACGTGCTATAACATTCTACGCTCAAAAGTTTTTAGCCATATAAGAGAAACGAAGCATTTTGTAAGAAGACTGTAAGTATGTTGAAAAATTCGGTTTATTCTATTTTTTATTGTGCAATTTCAACCAAATTATATCTAGAATGAAAGTTTGATTCCTATTTTTCATGCTTAGAGGATAAGTGTATCAAAAAGTTTGATAAATCATACTCTAAGCCAGCGTTGACCAGACTCATTTCCCCGAAATTCGAATTGTGAAGCCATGAACTGTTATAACTGTGCGTTGTATTCCTGAGATGGAGGGGGAGGTGGTAGGGCTGGAGTGTTGCACATGGGATCCGACAGTTTCGATCTCGGTGGGCCGCAATTCAAGTTTCGGTGAAATGATTCGCACTCACTCACTCACTCATTTCATTTCACCGAAACTTGAATTGTGGCTCTCTGGGATCAAAATTGATCGATTTTGTGTGCAGAACTCAAGCTTAACCATCTGCTTTTCTATCTTAGGAGGATAGAGCATGGTTGTAGTAGTTCGTGGCTTCGTAGTTCGGAAATAGTTATTTATGCAACAAGTTGCAAAATGATGATTTTTTCAGCACGAGTTGTACATTTATCCAACGAGGCTCGCCGAGTTGGATAAATACAACGAGTGCTGAAAAAATCGAGTTTTGCAACGAGTTGCATACAACATTTTTTGCTATTTCGAAAAATGCCTTTTCATCTGGATGAACTCTAAAAGCACAAACCAACATTTCAAAAGAACCCACATGGGCGTACAGCCATGCGTAGTTTCAATTCAGTATTTTTCAATCACGTAGGCTGTGAGACAGTAGTACCCATGAATGTCACAAATTTCATCGCTCCCATCGGTATCATGCAGATCTTTGTTCCCTTTTAGAGGAATGAACAGGTAAGAAAGCACAGACATAAGCTGACTACAAATGCCTGAAGATCTGATCCCACATTAGAATCGCCAACCTGTGTCGGAGTCTGATGACACAACGGATGTAGACTCGTAGAATAAACTCAAGAATCAGATGCAATTGTGCTTATTCTGTGCGGCATGTAAGGAAAGACGAGTCGGTAACATGTCGACTCGCTACCATTTGATTAAGATTATTTGCCTCACGTCACCTAAGGTGAGAACGATTCGTCTCGATTCACACGCCGCGCAGGAAAAGCATGATATGCAGAGACTGGGACACTAGGTTATTTGGTTGACGCCTACCAAAACAGTATCGAAAAGTGCTACTTTTCAGCACCGAAAACAGTGCTGAAAAGTAGCACTTTTCATCACTGTTCCTTTTGGTAGGAAAAGTAGGCCGTTATGTTGACCAACTTCTCAATGAAAAGTTGATTGATTTGCAACGGAATTGCAAAAATGTTATTTTTGGGGAATGAGTCTGAACAACACTGCTTTAAGTTTCGTGTAAACATCAATGAAACCAGTGCACATTGGTCTCAAAGCCATATCTAGGAAGACAAAAATGATTGCGCCTAAACCGTCAGTTTTAGATATATGGTGTCTCCACATTTTTCATTTTTTTCAGTGATGTGAAATATGAAATACCGGTGAAAATTTCACATTTCGGCATTTGAAAACAATCAGTTTTTCGAAAAAAAAATCTTCGATAACTCAGTAGTCATAAGATATAGAACAGTAGTTTCTTCTAAAAATTTGCGAGATAGACACTTATGACCATAGTGACGACTTCCTTTCGACGAAGGGAAGTAAAGCCGTTGGTCCCGAGATGATCTAGCCCATGGCTAAAAATCTCGTTAATAAAGATAAAAAAACTTATTTGTTTAAAAAAATCATAACTCGCGAACCATAAGGGTTCATTCAAATATTACGTAACGCAAAATTTGGCAATTTTGAAACCCCTCCCTCCCCTACGTAACAGCTTTTGTATGGAAAATTTTAAATTTTTGTATGGACTGTAACACTATGTGAGACCCCCTCTCCCTGTCGCGTTACTTTACTTAATTATTTGGCTTTACATCAATTATCTTGATAAAGCCTCGCCAACAATATTTCGCCAATTCCCTCGGTTCATGGCCGCTTCTCTCAATCCTCGACTGTGACCCACGCTCTCCAGGTCCTGGTGTACCTGGTCAATCCACCTAGCTCGCTGCGCCCCACGCCTTCTTGTTCCGACCGGATTCGTGGCGAACACCATCTTTACAGGGATGTTGTCCGGCATTCTTGCAACATGCCCTGCCCAGCGTATCCTTCCAGCTTTAGCTACCTTCATGATACTGGGTTCGCCGTAGAGTTGAGCGAGCTCGTGGTTCATCCTTCGCCGCCACACGCCGTTCTCCTGCACGCCGCCGAAGATCGTCCTTAGCACTCGGCGTTCGAAAACCCCAAGAGCTTGCAAGTCCTCCTCGAGCATAGTCCACGCCTCATGCCCATAGAGGACTACCGGTCTTATGAGCGTTTTGTACATCGTGCATTTGGTGCGGGGGTAAATCTTTCTTGACCGCAGTTTCTTCTGGAGCCCATAGTAGGCACGACTTCCGCTGATGATGCGCCTTCGTATTTCCCGACTAACATTGTTGTCAGCCGTCAACAAGGATCCGAGGTAGACGAACTCGTCCACCACCTCGAAGGTATCCCCGTCTATCGTAACACTGCTTCCTAGGCGGGCCCTGTCGCGCTCAGTTCCGCCAACCAGCATGTACTTTGTTTTCGACGCATTCACCATTAGCCCGACTCTTGTTGCTTCGCGTTTCAGGCGGGTGAACAAATCTGCCACCGTTTCAAATTTTCTCCCAATAATATCCATGTCGTCCGCGAAGCAAACAAATTGTCCGGATCTCGTGAAAATCGTGCCTCGACTGTTAAGTCCGGCTCTCCGCATGACACCTTCAAGCGCAATATTGAACAACAGGCACGAAAGTCCGTCGCCCTGTCGTAGTCCCCACCGAGACTCAAACGAACTGGAGTGTTCGCCCGAGATCTTCACGCAGTTTTGCACACCGTCCATCGTTGCTCTGATCAATCTTGTGAGCTTCCCGGGAAAGCTGTTCTCGTCCATGATTTTCCATAGCTCTATGCGGTCGATACTATCGTATGCCGCCTTGAAATCGATGAACAAATGGTGCGTAGGGACCTGGTACTCACGGCATTTCTGGAGGATTTGCCGCACGGAAAAGATCTGGTCCGTTGTCGAGCGGCCGTCGATGAAACCTGCTTGATAACTTCCCACGAACTCGTTTGCTATAGGTGATAGACGACGGAAGAGAATCTGGGATAGCACTTTATAGGCGGCGTTTAGGATGGTGATTGCACGATAATTTTCACACTCCAGTTTGTCGCCCTTTTTGTAGATAGGGCATATAACGCCTTGCTTCCACTCCTCCGGTAGCTGTTCCATTTCCCAGATTCTGACTATCAGCCGATGCAGACAAGCGGCCAACCTGTCCGGGCCCATCTTGATGAGTTCGGCTCCGATACCATCCTTGCCAGCGGCTTTGTTGTTCTTGAGCTGTTGAATGGCATCCTTAACTTCCCCCATCGTGGGAGCTGGTTGATTTCCGCTGTCCGCTGTGCTGACGTAGCCATCGCCTTCGCTGTCCTGACCTTCTGTGCCTGTGTTCTCTGCGCCATTCAGGTGTTCATCGTAGTGCTGCTTCCACCTTTCGATCACCTCGCGTCCGTCCGTCAAGATGCTCCCATCCTTATCCCGGCACATCTCAGCTTGCGGCACGAAGCCTTTGCGGGATGTGTTGAGCTTCTGATAGAACTTCCACGTTTCTTGAGAACGGTACAGCAACTCCATCTCTTGGCATTCCACCTCTTCCAGGCGGCGCTTTTTGTCCCGGAATAGGCGGGTTTGCTGTTTCTGCTTCAGTCTGTATCGTTCCACGTTTTGCCGCGTACCATGCTGCAGCATTGCAGCCCGCGCTGCATTCTTCTCCTCTAAAACCTCCTGGCACTCCTAGTCGAACCAATCGTTTCTTGAGCTCCGTTCCACATATCCGACAACGCTTTCGGCAGCGTCGTTAATGGCTGCTTTGACTGTCCTCCAGCAGTCCTCAAGAGGGGCCCTATCGAGCTCGCCCTCATCCGGCAACGCTGCCTCAAGATGCTGCGCGTACGCATTGGCGACATCCGGTTGTTTCAGCCGCTCGAGATTGTACCGGGGCGGGCGTCGGTACCGTACATTGTTGATGACGGATAGTTTTGGGCGCAGTTTCACCATCACCAGGTAGTGGTCGGAGTCAATGTTGGCGCCACGATAGGTTCTGACGTCGGTTATGTCGGAGAAGTGCCGTCCATCGATCAAAACGTGGTCGATTTGCGATTCTGTCTGCTGAGGTGATCTCCAGGTGTACCGATACGGGAGGCTGTGCTGGAAATAGGTGCTACGAATGGCCATGTTCTCGGAGGCGGCAAAATCTATCAGTCGTAGGCCGTTCTCGTTCGTCAGCCGGTGGGCGCTGAACTTTCCAATCGTCGGTCTGAACTCCTCCTCCTGGCCAACCTGAGCGTTCAAATCTCCTATGATGATCTTGACGTCGTGGCTTGGGCAGCGGTCGTACTCGCGTTCGAGCTGCGCGTAATATGCGTCCTTGTCATCATAAGTGCTTTCGGAGTGTGGGCTATGCACGTTGATTATGCTGAAGTTAAAGAATCGGCCTTTGATTCTTAACTTGCACATTCGTTCATTGATCAGCCACCATCCGATCACGCGCCTTTGCATATCACCCATCACTATGAAAGCTGTTCCCAGCTCGGACGATAATCAGCCGCCCCTGACATGGGGAACAGACGCTGTAGTGAGCCGCTTCTAACGTGGAGTACAGACGCTCCAGGTTTGCAAAAGCAAACCCCCCCTTCCCTGTCAGCATACGACCAAAGTTCCCACCGGGGGTTGGTTACCCGATCTTCCCCAAGGTTACTCGTACCCCGGCCAGTACCACGAGGAGGTAGGGATAGGAGTTGCTGGGCAAGAGGCTAAGGACTGCACAAAGGGGTCTATTTTATTCCTGCAGGTACGCGAGGTACCAATGGTACGCCATGCCCAGCCATTTACCGCGCCCTGTCGCGTTACGTAATATATGAACCATCCCTAAGAGATAGAAATTTGGGTTTTTCGGCAAAGTTGCTCCAAATCGGTTGTTCTAAAACATTGTAGAACATTGTATAGGCCTAAAAGCGTCAGCAAACGAGTTTATATTCTGATCTCGTAACGCATGACCACCCTAATTTCACATCAATTAAAAACATGTCTGAAAAATATGGAGGAATTTTGCCGGAGATACCGTTTTGATTCATATTATGGACAGCTTCAAATTCCGGACACTCTCCTTTGTATGGGAAACATTTCACACGAAATGTTTCAATTTTCGCCGTCCAAAAGTTCTCATTTTCGAGGCTCGTTTTATTAAGTTTTTTCCATAAATATCATTGCTAATTTATAATGCCCAACTACCTTAGACGTCTCTTAAGTGGTTGAACGATTTCAATTGATGATTTGACTGTTCCATTAATGATTATCATGAGCTGTCCGTAATTCGAATCAAAGCATCCGGAATATGAGGCAAAAGTGAGGAAGCGTCCGGAATAAGAATCATGAAAAGGCCACACGTTTTGATTTATTTAAAATTATTCAAGTTGCGCACGCGTATTCTTTACCCACCATCCGAAAGTTAAGGGCTTCCGACGCTCGATAACGCTAAAAAATCATACCGAATGATTTATTTTGTATGGTCCAAGCTGGGTTATACTTCACTGAGGCCTTAAGTGTCCGTAATATGAATCAAAACGGTACCATATATCTAAAATTTGAAATTTGAAAGAAAACTAAATTAGATTCAGTATTTTACAACTAAGAGCTTATTGTGCCAGAAGTTTTGTTTGAATGTTTGAATGTGTAATGACCATTGCTCGACAGTTAGAGCCACCTGACGAAAAAGCTATTGTTTCTAATCCTTGAAAAAGGTGTTTAATACATCGAAACGTCGGACAATTGAAACGAATCGGCTTTTGATTTACACTGACTGCAACGCTAATAACAGATCACTGCCAGTTCCCTCAGTTGATACACCGTTTTACATAGCTTATCAGCATAAAACCTTTTGTGTTCAGTAGATCACATTCACATTCATTTACTCGTCCGCATTGATTCAAAACCTAAGGAAAATAATGAATTGTCCTTATAATTCTTACTCCCTTATATCTAATCTGGCTAGCGTACTCCTAATTCGGCCACTCTACTAAGAAATCAATGTGAAAGGCCAATTAAGCAAACGACGTTAAACCAACGTGATTTTCAATGCGGAAAAATGGTTTCAGCTTAGTTCCGATATTTTCAATTCATAATATGGACTGAAAACTTGCGTTTGACAGATTTGTATTCTTATACAATTAAAACAAAAATATTTTGGGTAGGCCAAAATCGGTGCTTCTACCCTACCAAAATTGATTAGAAACACACAAGAAGAGTTTACCTATAAATTACTCAACATCAGTTCTTCCAAAAATGTTTAAAACATTTATATAGAAGTTTCCCCTAGTATTCCAACGCAAATTTGTGTTCAAGAAACAAAAGCTAGTCGAATTTGATAAGAATCTTTCATGAATCTTTTCAGGGATTTCTCTCTCTCTCTCTCTCTTCAGGTTTTTTCCAGGAATATAATTCCATATTTCTACAGGGATTACTCCAGGATTCATCCAATTGTTCTATGCTATGTTCTAGGAATTCTTTCAAAAGTTTTAGCCACACAAACGATACCAATGACACCACAAAAATGCCGACACCGCCACCGATGAAAGTATATATCGGCGCACATGTCTAGTCACAATGAATCTACGGCAGATACTCATCTCGTTCAAACTTACCAATTCCGTTCCTGCCAATCAGTGGTCCGATTGCGTTTATTTTATTGGGCTGTGAATGTTGCTGCTGTTGTTGGAAACTTGACGATTGCTGTTGTTGCTGATGCTGCTGATGGTGATGCATCTGTTGTGGCTGTCCCGTTGACAGCAGAGCTGCACCAATGCCACTAGCAGCAAAACCCGCAGTGGCTTGATTGCGACCGTTCCCCGATAATCTAATATTCTCGGTTTTGTTATTAATTGTGCAAATTTTATCATTCGCAAGTGGTGCTGTGGCGTTGGCCATCAGTTTCGGCTGAATGATGGCTGTGGCACCATTAGCTTCGATGGCAACTTTCGTTCCGCTCGAGAGTTCTGTTGTCACTGTCGTCGTCGGGCTTGACGTTGATGGGTGGTATTGCTGCAGCAGACCATTGCTCGATAATGTGGTGACCACTGTGGCAGCTGCTGTCGATAAGAGTGACCCAGCGTTGGCCGATGCCGAACCTGATTGGGTGATGCTTGAAATGATAATGTCATTACGTTTGGCACCGGTAGCCTCCAGTGGGGTGCTGCCGCTATTGGATGGTGCTTCCGCCGGTGGTTCTGACAGGACAATCTGAATTTCCGACAGCTTTTTAGCTTTGAACAAACGCATGGCAACCGATCGGGATGCGGGATGCTGGTCGGCGTGCGTGTTTATTACGGCATCTGCAAAATTAAGAAATTATTGTATGAATGGGATGAAGGTCAGAATGATAGTTAGTTAAATTATAGTTAAAATTTAGTGATAAAAACGAGTATGATCACAAAGATGAATTCATTTTGTCCATTTCAAATTTTAATAAATATCTGTTAATTTGTGGTGCAAATCGACCCAACGCCGGACACATTCGAAGAGCGGAGAAATCTGCTGTATTAGAGGAAATCTGCAACGGACGCTTTTCTTTAAATATGCATGTACTCAGTGTTGATACACTCACACTCAAATCTCAATCAATACGCTCTCCCGTGTGAGCAAACTCATTTGAGATCTGCTTCGCAAATCTCATGCTTGAGATTTTGATGCAAAATCACTCAATCAACTCAAACCTTAAAAAATGATTCAGTCGCAAAACCCGTAAAAACTCGTAAAACCCGGATGTTGTTGTTTACGTTAGAAAGGATTACTATAATTTTACCAGATTAACAAGAAATTATTGCAGTGTGTGAGTAAACTGTGGAAAAAACGAGACAGTGAGTCAAAAATGTGAGCCAACTCATCCATGAATTTTTGACCGCTGATTTGCGTGATTGACAACTCACGCATGAAAAATCTCAAGCGTGTGTTATGAAAAAATGAGTTTTTCACAACACTGCATGTACTCATAGGAATTAGAGAAGAAGTTAAAAATTTGATAAAATCCGCGTTAATAAAGCCGAAAAAATGTATTTAAAAAATTATAATGTTAAATGACTATATGTTTGTAATTTGTAAAAAAAGAGGCGTATCACCTTTTTTTAAAATTTACTTTTACAGCGCTTTTGAACACCAAAATTTAATTCGAAAAAGCACAAGCATGATCCGAAAATCATATTTTTAAGATAGAAATGTATTTTACACCAAATTTAGAGTAACTGTTGAAAAAAGAGGGTTTCGGTTTGGTTTGTTCTATCCCCAGACCACTTGATTGGTTAATAATCATAGTTCATCATAGTTAAATAACGTGTAAATCAGTTTGTTTGCATAGTATCAAGCATCTAACGGCTTTGGCGCATTTTATATGTAAGATACGATAGAAAACAAATAAAAGAAATGGACATTCAGTGAAGGTAAGGCATTTTCGTACGGCTATCTTGAAGAAAAGTGGAGAATATTATTTGTTTAAAATTGATAAGTACATTCAAAACATATGTTATACATGTCATAGTGGTTTGAATGATTCTAAAGTAAAAGAGACTTTACTTCAAATATTATAAAAATGAATTGAGATTGGGAAAAGTTATGACTATTTGTTGGTTTTAGACGTGAGAATTATAGTTCACGTTCTAATCTTTATTTTATGGAACAATATGAAAAAGGAAACACTATTTGGAGACGCGGGTGTAAGTAGGCTCAGGCGTTACGGCTCATACAATATTTTGATTTTTTTCAAAGAAAAAGCGTACGGAGGGGGGAGGGTTGGTCAAAAATTGACATTTTTGGCGTTTCGTTATAAATGAACGCTGCCTTATTAAGAATGCATTTTGGGGGACTGCTATTTTGGGGTGTATTATAATCAATATTTTGTTTGGAGTAAATTCATAGTAGCAAAATTAATTGTGTAGTTTTCTACAAACATTTCCAATATACGATCAAGAAAGAATAGTATGGCATCGGTTTGTATCAGCATAATTCGCTGCAATACTGGGAAAATTGCAGGTTACTAATGCCTACTTGTTTTTAATGGGATGGTTATGCTTTTGTGGGCAGTAAAAGTCGATCGACATTTTGTGTTTCAGTCAGCAAACTTTTGCCCTACACTAGTTTCGAACTCTTACCCCACCGATTGGACGAAATTTCGATTAGGACAATTAATTTTGAAACTATTGTAACAAAAAAAAAAACCTGAAATTCTATCTGAGCTATCTTTAAAGTTAGCGTTTGCGTAGTTACGGTATACTTCGTAGATTGGATACATGTTTTTTTTTTGATAATCTCATTCAGACTGCTTTCAAGAACAAGGATGGGGAGTATTCCTTGATCCAATCTTAAACAAGAGTACCAAAACCATGAATATTGCTATTCCCGGCCACGCCCATCTTTAGCGTAACTTGGGATAGAGGAAGGAAATGTTGATGTAGCACTTACTTAATGAGAGGCCACCGAATCAGTGGCACCCTCATAAGTGCATAGACACAGCCCAAGTAACAATTCCACAGCAATTTGGCATTCGTGTGGATTTATTAATGTTTTATGACAGTTACGTGAATGCTGTAATAGATAGAGGCGACGATATTTTGTAAGTCAACTCTTAGTTGTTATCATAACCTTTTAGAGACGAAATATAAAGTCAAAATGCTGTGGCTACAAAACCAGCTTTATTGCAGCATAAAATACCGTATTTAAACTGCTTGCCGTGGCTAAACGATCCTTATTTGTGACGGCTATAATAAAAGACTCATATAATACAGCTTGTTGTCATAAAAGCTGCTTTTAAACTGATTAACTTCCACTTGAATCTTGATAACTTACCTTATTTATGCCTCCCAAATCATTATTTGGGCTCGTAAGATGCGATAACACCATTAGCATTGCGAGTTCATCACTCACCACACTAACATAACATCATAAACATTGCGTTATTACTCAGAAACACTAATTCCGGGTAGAAAAACGCAAAACTAATGTCTGTTTTCATTCTTTTATTTCATAGATTCTTCAAAACAGCACCATCAAACTGTCAAAGTTTGTTGAATGCTGCTTAGTTACTATAAAATGCGAAAAAAAGCTGAATCATCTTCGATCAGCATTTATTAAGGCAATTTTACATCCACAAATGTCGAATCATAACAGTGTGCCCTTATTTGTGTATTTATGAAGACAAAACAGCATTTGTCGATGAATGAATCAATTATGGTCCCGCCATATTAATTTCACTCTGGTTGCTACAATTTCCCTTTTTTCAAATCACATTATCTCCATGAATTCGCTCATAAGATGCTATGGTATGATTATTAAACTTTCTAAATATAATTTAGCGCACAATTACTGCCCAATCAAACCAACAAATGCTGAATATGTTTTATTCTTCACTGGTGGTTTATTTTAGCAAATGCTAAATAACAAGAAATATACCGCTTTCAGAGGGGGCACTCGCAATTTTGCTTCTTTTTCATCACATTTCACTGTTAATTAATGATTTGATCACTACAGTCGACTCTCCATATCTCGATGTTCTACATCTCGATATCTCTCCCTATGTCGATGATATTCTCGGTCCCTTCATTCTGCATATAAATTTTCTCTCTATATCTCGATATCCTCCTTATCTCGATATCTCCATATCTCGATGTGATTTTGTTGATTCTTCGCTCCCGATTTTCTCTCCGTATGTCGATAAGCACTTTATCAAAGGATACTAGACCAGATTTTCGTGATTAAAAAACATCGAAGAGCATGAAATGACGTCTGCTTGTTTATTATTATTCCTATTTTCCTAACAACGGATCGGTTTTCAATCTAGTATTCATTTAAAGTATAGAACATATCGATCTTACCCTATCTCGATGGTCCCTTCGATATCGAGATGTGGAGAGGCGACTGTATATCAAAATAAATCACTTCAATTATTTAACTGACACTACGAAATTAATTATCACAGACGTGTTTTCAATCTTATTTTGTTTTGTTTATTTTGGAATAAATCCGTCAACATCGACGTTACGATAAAATCATTTTCAAGGTGAAGCTACATTCATCTAGAACAGGTGGCCTCAACATAGCTACCATAAATGCTATTTTGCTTTATTTGTGTGACATAAATATGCACTTCATAGCCTCTTTCTGAGTTGGCCAACTAGTCACGTTCTAATCTACAAGAGGTTTTGAGGGATGCGATGAAGGTAGAAGTACCTTGACCGTGGTTTTATGGGCGTTTATTTATAGCACCCTGGAAGCAATTCGTTAAACTAATATTGTTACTTGGGAGAGCATTTGATGATTAATTGTTCTAAATTGAATCTTTTGAATGCCGGCAATCAAAAGACAGAAACAATGCTCTATTTACAGGATGAACAATATTGTTTTCCGTGAAAAAAGGAATGATCATGCGTTTGATGGTTGTGACATTCTGCTTTTTAAAAAGTAGAACCCATCTGTCCAGGGTCAACGGATGTATGCAAAAAATATAAAATAAACAATGCTGTCTAAATCACAAGAAACGAGCGCCTGTCTAACACGCATAAGCCGAGCAAAAAAAAAAAAAAATTGCAGTCAGGTCTCCTATTAGAACTAAGTACGATCTATCTTTAGAAGTTGAACTTGGCCGGTAGGGGCGCTCTTTCTGATTTACACTATATGAACCATGAGGGACAAATTTAGTAATATATGATATCTGTAGATCCTGATGTTTTGGAAGGTTCGTATCTTCGGAAGAGTTGTTCAGTAGCTCAAGGGCTGATATGTGATGGTCATTCTGATACGGAATTACAGCACCAGGTGGCACTAGTGAGCATGGAGTTTTTGTTCTGCGGATAACTCAGTAACCTGACCACTTATAAAGATGGCGTATTCGTCAAAGTTATTCAATAAACAAGGGCTAACATTATTTGAGCCAAAAAATTTCGAAACTTTGCCACAACGTGGCGCTAGTGAGCGTGGAATTTTTGTTTTGCGGATAGCTCAGTTGCCTAATCACTTAGAAAGATGGTGTCTTCGGCGAAGTTGTTCAGTATCACAAGGGTTAACATTTTTTGTGTACTGAAAGCTTTCCTTGCCAGTTGACCTTTTTTTTGCGTTTGTAAGTCGTACGAAATTGCTTTGCAATAGAAAGCCGAGAAAATTTTCAACTTAGACGACGGGATTCGAACCCTCCATTCTGAATGCTCCTCTCAATTATCAAATTATGCTATTTTTGTTACGTAATTATATATCTGTTTAAAATCAGCAAAAAATTGCAAAAGAACAATTAGCTTCAAAAACAATTTTCTTTCTAAAGATAGAAGTTTAAGTCTGCTAATACCTCATGTTCATCTGCTTGCAATTTATCAATTCAACACTTTATTAGCCACGAGCCACAATTCTCTCCTCTTCTGGTTTTATTTCGCTTCGCTTCTGCACTTTGCTACATATAAAAAAGACCAATTCATAGGGGCTGTCCATTAATTACGTAACGGGCAATGGAGGAAGAAGGTTTTAGATTTCTTACGTGTCATACAAAAATATCCTTTTTTTCATACAAAGAATCCACGGAGGATCGCATGCCCGTCAATTTTTTTTACGTATTCATTGGATAGCCCCATACCTACGGACGATTGAATGAGCCAGCAATGCAGCAGGCTCCTAACAGCAGTAGCCATGCTAATCTTGGTTTCATCGCAGAAAATCGAAACTGAACCATCATCAACGGAGTGACGCACCTAATGCCAGCCATGTGGTCACACTGAATAGAAGCCCCACTAGGTCTGGCCTTACAACTCAGTGGTGTGGTGGCTTCTGATGCGGCGATTCGTGGATTACTCAACGCTTCATCTGACTGATGATTCCAGCCGTGCTTGCCCGGAGGATAACTGTAAAATACATTCCGGAGAAGTGTTCAGTGGGCTCGCCATATTGACGCAGCATGAACACTTCCCCCGCATTAGGCAGCATTCCCGATGTTTTCTGATGATGGTGAAGCTAGTGGCACTAATCACTGCTGGCAGAAGTTGTCCAAAGGGATGGAAGATTGTGCAAACGAATTAGACTCAGCACCTCGGGTATTTAAATACAATGTCACAGCCTATTCGCAATGAAAAATTAATCTGAAATTTTCTACACCAAGATCAGCCAGTCAGTGGTTGAATTTCGACGTGTTAGCTGGAGACAAGTCCGTTAGAATTTTCACATGCGTTACTGATTAACGATCACGAGGCTTGTAATCACCATTACCATTAATTTCATTGAGTGTTAACGGCTGACATCGGTTGATATCATCACAATTCAAATGAAAATTACAATTATGAATGTTTTCACTGCCCATAACAATATAAAATACATACTGAAAAAAATGTCTGAAAAATATGGAGAAACTTTGCCTTGGAGAAACACTATATATCCAAAATTGACGGTTTAGGCGCAATCATTTTTGTCTTCCTAGATATGGCTTTGGGACCAATGTGCATTGAATAAACTAAGAATGAAACATATAAGATTGCAGACATGTCAACAAAATAACACAGATGATTTTCTAAGATGTTGCTTTTCTAAAAGAAGTGGAAAATCAAAAAGAACTCCAAATATTGTTAAACCAAAAATATGCTCGTGATTCATCTATGTCGTTTTAAAATAGCTATTAAGCTTACAATCATTCCTGTTGTTATATATACCGTCGGACGGGGCTACTATTGATTCCAGGGGCTACTTTGGAAACTCACCTTTTGTATTTATTAGCAGCGTAAATACTATTCTGAGTAACTTTGTGTCTTCAGCACTTTTATTAGCCAATGTATGCTATACTATTAGGCATGATTTTTTTGGAACAACATCAACAATATCAGGATAAACAAGAAAACAATTAAAAAAGTCCGAATATATTTTCACAAGGTATAAAACATTGGCTATGCAAACATTGTTTGAATTTTACCCATGTCGTGGAAACTTATTGGGAGCATCACAAAACTATCGAATCGTCATGTTTCATGAAAATCTTGTGATTTGTTCTGCTTAAAATTGTTGTTTTATTAAAATAATTGATCAAAGGTCTTATTTTTACGACATTGGTTTTATTATAATGTTTCGGTTTGTATATTTTACAACATAAAAAATATAAAATAAATGTTTGTAAAAGTGAATAGACATAAATCACACATATTTCAATACAGACCAATGAAAGGTTAACAACATAGCCCCTAATTTGTTTTATTTTACATGAATTTGCAGTACAAAACAATTGCATCCTTCAAATGTTTCTAATAAACTACTTTTAAGCCAGCTCTAAATGCTAAAAAGCTAAAAGTATATTATTTCTTTACGATCTTGCAAAGCCTTACTGTCTAGATTGTGTTTTTATTGAAAATTACTTACTGGTATTAAGTTTGTTACTGGTATTAATGAGATCCTTCTACACAGTGCTGGGAATGGTAATAGTAGTAGGCTTGACTTTTCGCGAAAATCACGTGGCTCTCCCAGTACAGTAGTTCAAAAACGTGAATCTCATCAAGTAGCCTCTGTTGGGTGCACGAATTTTCTGAATCATGAGTGTCATTGAAGGCTCTAAATGCGGGAAATGCAGCGGGAAATAGAACATTTTTCTACAGTAATTTCGGGTTGCCCTTAGCAACGGGTGTTTTGCAATTTTCAAGGCATTTTGCCTACAGCAGCGATGGGCGTGAGTTTAACTGGCTTCGCTGACTGTGATTGGCTTTGTTTGGCTACTGTAGAGTGAGTTTCAGATTTTTTCCCAACCCTGCTTCTACATATCGTTCATATGACAGTAAGAATAGAAAAAAATCAGTTTTGTATATAACTCATTAATCATCGCAGTACCTAGTAGTTACATCGTACGTTTATGTCAACTTAAAAATCAAGCACTCGTAACTGATAGTTCCATTTAAGAGGAAGTTGAATGTTTAAATTTCATGCTGGCATGTTTTGTTGAAATTTGTTATATATGTGTAATATATGTGTAATTGTATCTAGCTTTGCCATTTTCTAAATTATGTTTATCAATGAAAAACGTTCAATAACATCACAGCGAACGATAATCTATAAAATTAGTTTGAAAGTTATAAGGAAAAATCATTTCATTATCAAATTGTGAAAATGTCCAAAGTAGCCCCTTTATTGCCTTGAAGGACACACTTTTTTCGCTATTCAAGCATTTTTTTTATTTCTTGATGGATTTGCCTCATATTTTGCACATTTGTTACGTACATATACAATTATCAATATCTATCCATAATTCTAAGAGTTACAAATCCTCAAAGTTAAAGAATGTAGAAACAATGTCTAAAGAAGCCCCGTTTGACGGTATGCTACTTAAATCTAAATTTTGAAAAGCTAACTAATGGAAATTATGCAATGGAATTATCCCTTACCGTCGCCTAAATCCGTCGCATCTATTTTTATTTCGGTCGCAATCAGTTTTGATTCGTCCAATAACTAACGGTTCATTATGATATAGTGAGTGGTGAGAATACAAAACTTTAACGTTATAATAAAATGTTTAACAAGATTGATTAAATCTTCGGGCATTCCCTTAAAATTCAATTGTCTTATAAATTTATTGCTGAGAAATATAAGCATATAAGACTGTGTAGCCGTTAAATCCGAACGAGATAGTGTTACAGTCGAACCCCCGCCAGATTAAGCATAATTTTACACCGCTAGCGCATGACGGCTCACCATAGTAGCATGTCACAAAGTACTTGAAACTATTGAGAACCAGAGCTACAGGTTCAAAGCTCTGGTTGTGATGGCTATGACCGTGGTCATCATGTAAAGATCAAGCAGACAATGCTGTATCATGTCTGCG
The DNA here is from genome assembly GCF_002204515.2 of Aedes aegypti. NCBI lineage: Eukaryota > Metazoa > Arthropoda > Insecta > Diptera > Culicidae > Aedes > Aedes aegypti. Next base: position 247,708,416 of record NC_035109.1, read on the forward strand.
CCGAGGAGGCAGTTATTCTAGCACAATTTAGGTAGCGTTGCTCTGATTTGGTGGTTTATCGAAGGCTCGTCACCAACCAAGAGAGTCAAAAGTAGAGCTAACGGATTGATTTAACGGCAGTAGACCCGTTAACTGCGGAAAGTCGGCATGAACGTATCAGCTATCCTGGAAATACGCTGGTTTCAAAACAGAAGAACGTGAATTCCGAGCGGAGGATGCCATCGCCAACATTTCATTCATGAAGAACACTTCCGACCCGTCATTGGAACGGAAAATCTTCATTCCGTTACCAATGATAATGGACTGCGGCTTGTAACTTTCGTTGCTAATCAGTAGTACCTACTTCGTACGCAAGAATATCCGCAAACACACCTGGCAATACCCGAAAGGCGATACCTGCTCCCAAATAGACCACGTGCTGATTGATGGGCGATATTTCTCAGTTGTCATATATTTCGATTCGGATCATGATCTCGTTGTTTGGGCTAGGTTAAACAAAAATCACAGAACTATGCGTTTTAACTTCCAACGCTTGTCAACGGATGGGGTAGCTGCACAGTACCGCCAGTTAGATGAGTTAGACCGAATGAGATGTCAACAGCTTATGGGACCATATCCATGAAGCTGTGACCACAACGGCGCGGGATGTGATTGGTACTGGTGAACGACGAAGGCAAAACGACTGGTTCGATGAAGTGTGCAAGAGTGTGTCAAACGTTTAGAATGTTGTCAAAAGCCATATGCTTGTAGCCGGTACCCGACAACAAAGAGCGGTACAGGGCAGAAAGGGCCGAAGAAAAGCGAATCCAATCCACCGCATAAAGAAAAAGCAGCACGAAGAAGGTTTGGTAGCTGAAGCACAAGATAGCATGAACCGAAATGATGTGAGGAGATTTTTTGCAACGGTCACTATACCGTACCAGTGCCCGCCATATGCAATGATCGAGAATGGAATTTGCTATCTGATAAAACGGTGGTTGCTGACAGGTAAAGGAGCACTTTCAGCAGTTGTTGAACGGCGAAAATGGAAATGTAGCGAGAAACAGGTTGAATAAAGATGAAGCCGATCAAGCTGTGGACCCACCAATCACAGGAGAGGTTAAGAGGCCTATCAACGAGCTGAAAAATAGTAAGGCTGCTGGTAAGGAAGAGATCCTGGTTGAACTTCTCAAGTGAGCAGCTTCACCAATCGACCTACCGAGTACTTCTGAAGGTACGAGAAGGCGAAGAAATGCCTACCGGTTGGTTGGATTACCTAAAATGCCCAATCTACAAGAGAGGGCATAGACTAAAGTGCGCCAATTACAGAGGAATTATCCTGCTGAATTCGGCGTTCAAAATTCTGTCGTGCATCCTGTTTAACAGACTGAGACCGCTCGAGGAGTTCTTCGTCGGCGAATACCAAGCTGGTTTTTTTAAGGGCCGTTCGACAACGGACCAGATGTTTAGCTTGCGAACGATCCTAGATAAATTCCGGGAGTTTTTGGAGTTGACAGCCTACACTCGTAACCGTCGGACGCTTTTAGAATTTCTCCTGTGCTTCATATCAGCAGAATGAGTGGTGTTCGCAAAAACACACTAGTGATTGATTTTAGTGTAGTTCCAGTGCGACCTGAAGTTCGAAAAGTCGAACATTTTTTGGAACATGAAATCAAACTGAATTTGTCCGATGTTAAAAGTATCCAGTTACACAACACGCGTAACTGTGTATACATCGAGATGGTGGACAATAGTACAGCGCTGCGCTATGAAAAAGCGCACAATATTAAACGAGTTGTTGTCTGGAAAGACAAGCAATTCAAAATACCAGTATATGTGGACAGCGAGGCAGTGACTGTGAGAGTGCATGACCTGCCCCCATCCGTCCCTCATGCGACTGTCGGTGACTTCATGATGAAGTATGGGGAGGTGTTTTCAATACAGTCCGAACGTTGGAAACACTACTTTGCCGGCATACCTAACGGAGTTCGAGTGCTGCAGATGCGAATTAAGCACCCTATTCCGTCGTATCTCACGATAGCCAATGAGGTTTGCTACGTTGAACACCCGAACCAAATCAGGACCTGTAGACGATGCTCCAAGCCAGCCCATCCGAAACAAAGATGTATGGAGGTGTCCTTAAGTGGGCACGAAACTGTTACAGCAGCACCAGTAATCGCTTCAGTAACCGAACAAATTTTCAACCAGACGGATTTCCCACCGATTAGCAGTGAGCAATCGACCCCATCTTCCCCGGATGCGAGTGATCCGTTTGCCAAAATATTGGCAAAAGGCAAACGTGCGCTTACCGAACTCGACAACAAAGCACCTGAAGAACAACAGAGCTCAAGTGAAGGCGACGACGATGACGACGACGGGAACGGCAGTTCATCTTCTCCATGCGAGAACAACGATGGCACCAACAAGCGACGGCTGTCAACGAAACGTGGGAAGGAGAAAAAGAAGTTGTGTGCTATTCAGGGATCACAGAGTAGCTGTGATTCCAATTTGTCTAAAAATGATAAATGTTATCAGAAATAATCGGCCCCGTTAAGCCTTCGGGCGTTTGGGCCTGCCAAATAAATCGATTGAAAAAAAAAAAAAAAAAATTCCGGGAGTATAATTTGCAGACTCACCATCTGTTTATTGATTTCATGGCGGAGTACGACTCAGTGAAAAGAAATGAGCTTTGACAGATAAACTGCGGAACACGGTTTTGTCTCAAGCACCAAAATACCTTTTGAAGAATTCGATTCTGGCTTGCAGTCTTATAAAGGGCTCACAAATTTATTTTCTTGGCTCCAACGTTTCGATCCCAATTTGGATCTTCTTCAGGGATAAAGAATTATTCGCGACTGTCCAAAAATATTTAGCCTGTGCTGTTGTCGTAGTATAAAAGATGGGATGTCAGTTTGGTATTTTAGTAATATCATCTATACGCCTCCACTTGTCTAAGCTTTCGCCCACAATTCACTGTATAATAGTCACTATCTACACAGACAAACAGACGTAACAGCTAGAACAATTATCAATGTAAAATATAGTCACGCGAACATTTACGCCCAATGCTAAAAATACTTCATTTGGCCAACCGTGAACTAGGTGGCGGTAATGAGCAAACGTCAAACTCTAACAAAAGTGATGCGAGCGCCACGAGTGGCCCGTCGGCCAACTACCAAATATTAGAATTGGGCGCTATTCTGCTGAACGATGAAAATAATTAGAGTGTTACGTCTGTTTGTCTGTGCTATCTAGCTTTCACTTTGTTATTGTTGTTGTTTGTTATTGGTTCAAAAAAACTGTCAATTTTCCCCTGTTCTGATGTGATATGACTCCAGTACTTGAAAATTGATAGACAAACACTTAATGTAAAAATCAGTTGCATATTCATTTCGCTAGTCATGTTCAAATCTTTTTCAAGAATCAGTCATACAACAGATGTTCAGAGACTAGGGCAATTATCGATGGGATAACTTGGGGAAAAAACACGGCGATGAGGTCGAAATAGAGGTGTTATGTCCCATAAAGCGCTAAAATTTTACGAACGTGAATTCAGCACTCACAAGCAAGATATTGTTCAATTTTCTTTGGTGAATACAATATCTGATTACTGTAAGTATATTCTAACATGAATTCACTAAGTAGGGTTAGCTTAGACTGGCTACACATATTAATGGTTGCTTATTCGTGATTGACTACAGTCAGTGAAGATGCACAAAAGTAAACCAGAAGTTTGATTGGGACTGGCCATAATCTTCTTCAATGTGCATAAATCAGTGCCTGTGTTTATACAGCGTCAATAATGGTGCCGGCCACGTTCTTGCAGTCAGGTGGGATTTGGGGAAGGAATGTTAGTGTGTAACCTTTGCTATTTGGAGACCGTGTTTGCCTCTGCATCTCCACGAAGGTTACTGGGAGGAATTTGTTAATAGTGAGGATCGTTGGGTCACAGAATTCACTTTCATAAGTGATTAGACCATGATAAACAATTATTTGTGAGATATAAACATGCATATAAATAAAATATGTTCAATTGATAAAAAAAACAAATATAAGAAAATAATGTCGACACATGAAGTGACAAACCATTCAAAGTTTGATGAACAAATAGCTAAACGCAACATTCCTGCTGTTGTCATGACGAAAGCATGTGTTATTATATTTTACTCATATCAGAAGAAAAAATTGGTTGGCTGGACCATCCAAAACTAACTGAGAAAGAAATCACTGTGGAGAACCGAAAAAAATACACTTTTGTTCTTCATGCAAAAAATCACTCTGACACAACACAAAAACACGAATGCATGGGCTTCTACGAATCACTGTCCAGCAATACGCGCGCAAACGTGAACATCTGGAAAAAAATCCAGTCAGGCGACGCTTGAAAAAAAAAACTCATGCTTGTTCAGGCTTCACAAGCTACATGCTCTAACATGAATTCACCAAGTAGGACACATTTTGTCATATTTTTTATTACCCTAGTTAAAGATCAAAGGTTTTGTTCTCTAATAATCAGGAAAAAGCCTTTGATTGTCGCATACTTTGGTAAGAAACTTTACATTCCTAAAAATTGCATATAATTGTTAAAAATATATATTTTATTTGCCTCAGAGGATGGAGGAGGTCTTTGAGAACCTGTTTTTATGACCACTGTAAAACAGTGGTAACCGAAGTGCGGCCTTTTGCATGGTTTTGCGCGACCCGTGAGTCCATTCTTGATTTACGTACTATGTGGTCCGCATGGTGTGTAAGATATATATTTCGTATCTTCACATTATTGCAACCATGGCTAGTTTTTTCTGAGATTTTACAATTCATTAACAGTTCTGCATTTCGTTTGGGTATCCCAAGTTTCTGTTTGTGCTGATTTTTTTTTGAATCTGAATGAGAGGTTTTGAAAAGGCAAGAGACTGAAAATCTTCCTGAAAGATATTTGCGATACTTAGAGTGCGTTTTTATGTTTGGGATGTCTGGTCTCAGAGACGGGTCTTGATGTTAATTCTAGATTTAGCACAAGACTTAAGGATTAAGTGGATCATTAGATATAATTTTAAATTCTCTACGCTCAGTCATTGAATTGAAGTTTTGCAGAGGTTGCGTTTCTTCCAAGATTCATCTTAAAAAAATGGATCAACGCCTGGAAGTGAAATCGGGGAATCTCGAATATTTTACTGTGGTCAAGAATCTTTCATGACCCTCAGATCTTCCATAGATTTTTGTTGTTGGAGACACGTAAGAATCTCTAAAGTTTCTTCGAATCCATATATTTGAATTCTGGAGAGCTAACTGAATTGATTAGGTCACGTTTTTTAACTATACTCTCGCATTCGTAAACTTTGTTTTGTATTTAAAACTAGTGGTCCCGGCAAACTTCGTCTTGCCATCAAGTAGGCTGTTGAAAACCGCTATGAATCGTCCCAAACAAAATGACAGTTCCTTTCAGTCCCGTTTTTCCTACTCTCCCGGTGCACATCCTGGAAGTTTTACACACACAAACACGTCGGAACCCTTGACGAACAAAATGGAGAAAGAATCATCCAAATCCGTTGCCCCGTTCGTGAGCCATTTCGTGACATACAAACACCATTCAATTTTTATTTATATAGATTAGATGTAATTGAAATGAAGTCTAAAAGGAAAAAACCCAAAAAAATCTTAATGCATCAATTTGTGGCATTTTTATAAAGCTTCAAGAGACAAATATAAGTAATAATAATTTTCAGCTTTTCAGTTGAGTTTTAGAACATTTTGCCGAAATCTACCCACAAATGTTTGCACAGTACCGTTGTTTACCTTAACTGTATTTCTTTTAAAAAAAATCTATACCAGACGGTAATTCTATGATTTTGATGTATGTTTTAGATTAACGCTTCGTTATTGCTCAAACTTTGTGATCTATTGGAAATATGGAGAATTTGATGAACTGACACATTTTCATCGACATTATTGTGCTAATACCAGATACATACCACACCATTCTATGACGTCATATCTGTTATGGCCTCTGGCTAAATCGGGTTAGAAACCACACAACCGGAAGTCGCATAAAAGTTCACGTAATAACTCGTTAATTCATTAAAATTACATCAAACCCGCAAAACACGGTGGATAAAATCGTCAGATTGATGAGATTGCGTTAATTTATTTCACCGATATTTTCAGTTGTTAAGATGAGATTAGGAATATAAAAAAATAGGAATTTGTGTGATCGTTTCTCCCGACGAATTTCTCAACGTATTTGTGCAGAATACTCTCATGTTTTTCATGTTCCAACTTTTGCCAATATGTACAAATGGTCATGAAATATTAACCTTTGGATAAGCCATTCTTCTGTATTAAAAAACTGTAATAAGTTGCTTGCTATGACAACTAGAGGCGCCATATCTATTTAAAAGAAGCGGCCAAATACTAAGTGGAACAAATTTTTTAAACAATGTTTTAAAAATACTTAAAGGACCCATCAACATGTTTTATTTACACTTTGCGACCCGGGGCTTGTTCTGAAAGTATCGAAGCCGCGGCCCGCATAGTCAGTTATGTTGAAAACCAATGGTATAAAATATTTTTGTGGTCGTAGAGTCATGGTTTTGGAAGCAATCGATTTTTAAGGTTTAATGGGTCATAATTATTTTTAAAAGTTTAATACAACGTTAATACAGATTTTTGTTCTTTTTGGAAAGCAATTTATGCCTTTGGCTAAGGACCCAAAGATTTACACCGGCTTATTGTTTTAGCAATACAGAGCCACTGAAAAACTAAACATTACATATATTTTGCAATTAGTTTAAATGGACAAATTGATGTGAAGTTTTGTGAAAAAGTTACACATATTCTCGGTGAGAATCGAACTCATGACACCCTGATCTCTAGTAAGGATGCGTTACCCCTACACCACGAGAGGACTTATGGACGCAGAAGTTAACCTGAATTCGATTACAGCTCATTAACCACGTGGTCCTTTTTCGCAAAGCGCACCTCTTTCGGAAGAATTAGATGCCCATCCAAACACAACGCTTTCTATTTATACCCAATGCCTAGCCCGAAAGCGCATTATTTTTAAGGTATTGAAATACCAAACCACACTCGCCAACAAAGTGATGACTGAGATTTCTATTGTGTGGGCTTCCAATGGGTTGCGACGTTCTCAAATGACCGGTTATGGAACATGGAACATTAATTATGATTCATGGTTTACGGCTTACCAGCCAAGTGGAATCGGCAACCAAATTTCAAACGCCAAATACACAGTATTTTTCCATCAAAACACACCAATTAAAACATTCAGAAAACTATTTGTTCTGTCAGTTTCCCACTGACGAGATTTCCAGAACTGAACAAACAATTTCGCCAGAGGTGTCATCAATTCAAATAAAATCGCCTCAAAAAGCGGCTGATTTGGAGCTGCCTAAGAGATTCACCTGCAGTTCTTAGGGGAAAGCTGCCGAAGAAAACAAGGCTTTTAAAAATTCTGTCCTTGTAAATCGATAGGAGATTGAGCAACGCATGAATGTAAACAGACAAACACGTAATTTGTCTGCTAATGTCCAAGAAAATGGCAAAAAAAAACGCGGCATCGACTTAGGCAACGTCCATTTATTACTTAACGCTATAATTGACAATTCTCCCATCCCCCCTCCATAACGCTTTTAGTGTGAAAAATTCCAAATTTTTGTATGAACCGTAACGCTTGAGCCTACCCACCTCCCCCTAGAGCGTTACGTAATTTGTGGATGGCACCTCAGACTGCCGAGAATATATAAATATACAGAATATATAAAAATTATAACGATATAACATGATATAATAATTTTCTAATTTTTTATGGCCCTGCCATACTGTATCTGTCAAAGGACACGAACTCCAGCTTTAAAACACAATAATTCAGGCACGTTTGGTCTCAATTTTGTGACACCCTTTGCCCCAAAAACGAGTGCATTCTGCCATGCATACACTTCCCAGGGTAGACATAAATCAACTAAATTCACATATTGAAACACTACATATAGGGTGATGTGCTACACAGCCAATTCAGATTACCGACCCCAGTAAAATTTTACTGGGTTTTGGAACTACGGTTTTTTCGGTAATTTTAATAATTACCGAAAAAACCCAGTAAACCAAAATATGTTTTGATTGATGGAAATTACTGACTTAGTCGGTAAAATTGTAGAGCGTTTTTACTGGCTTTCCAGTTTCCAATGCTTCATGCTTTGCTTCTCCGGATTCTGTTTTATTTTTTATTTTTTTTTCAGAAATCAATACAAATTAAAACCCAACCGACATGGACATCGACATGCATTTTTCGTGAGAATAAACCTATACCGTATGCTCATATCTCAGTGGAAGTAATCGAAAAATGTGTGACAAAATCATTATTTGGTTGGTTTACATACAAGAGGCATACTCAATGATCCAGATGAATTTACCTCTTGTATGGAAAAAACCGTAGTTCCAAAACACAGTAAAATTTTACTGGGGTCGGTAATCTGAATTGGCTGTGTAGTATCCATCGTATTAAGCATTGATCAGTGAGAGCTGCAATTTTCCCAGTATTGCAGTGAATGATGCTGATACAAACCGATGCCAAACAATTCTTTCTCAAAACGGCTTTAGCATTGTACAATAACATTTTGATAAATCTTGATCTGTTTTTGAAAATAATGCAAAGAAAATGCATCTTATCGTATTCTCAATCCGTCGTATCGTTTTCAACTCCGTCGCAATCAGTTTCCAGATTCGTCTCACAACCTACGGCTCACTGTGATGTATTGAGTGGTTAAAACACAATATATCAACGCTATAATAAAATGTTTTACTAGAATATATAGATCTACGGCATCTCCCTCCATTTTTTTCAGCATGATGGAATATACTAATTTCCTTTAAAATTCATTGTTCGTCATCAAAATTCAGCCCAAACATATGAACACAATTCCATTTGACCGTACAATTATGGCATTTGCTCACAGTACAGCGAAAACAACACAATCAAACGAACCGTATTTTTACGTCGAGCGTCGCGCACACATTGATGCGCACAAGCTTTTTTTTTCTCAGTACGACGGATTGAACTTTGTTTACATTCTCAATTATACGCGGCGGTTGAGGAAATTTCGTAAAGTTTGGTGATTAATTGAAGTTTTACGGCGTGTGATTGGAATGAAATCCTTCAGTGAAGAAGTACGAAGGTTTTCCATAGTGAAAATAAGTGTTCGTCCATGCGATTTCGGTGAAAAAGTGAAAAGTGGATAATTGAACTGAAGTTATTTATCGAAATACAGTAGTTTCATTGCATTTTTGGTGTACAGGTGGACGAATCATAAAAGCTTTCACAAAATTACATTCGGAAAATGAATCTATGTTGCAGGTAAGTTGGAATACCCGCCGTAGTGGAACATTTAAAGTTTGATGCGACGAATATTAGCTCTTACGACGAAGTAGAGCGAAACCCTACATTGTTTGGACTTCATTTTGGCAGATCTTCCTCAAATAGTGCATTTTACCAAAGGTCCCCCTACTTTCTTGGTCCGCAAAACCAAAATGTGGGGTGGAATGATGCTGAAGTGCGGGTAGAATCAACATGAATAGAATTCGAGCAGAAAGAGTTATGCTAACGATACCACCACGAGAACGGGAATGAAATGATGGAATGGTTGTTGCTGAGGAAACAAGTGAAAAAACTGGGATTTTGTGGGAAACTATCATCAAAGCTTATATCTATTATCAGTGCTGGGCACTATGTAGATCAATGTTGGAGTAAGAAAAAAAGAAACAGAAGCATACCCAATTGGAAATTACAAGGAATGGATCGTTAAAATGCCTGCAGAAATGGGTTTTCTCGCCGCATTGGGATCCTATTATTCGCTCAAGAATCAGTACGATTGCTTATTATCGCTTTTTGCACAATTCTCGGATCTCTAGTGGGATGTGCTTTGATTTGCGGCACGAGTCGGCCACAATGACTGATGGAGAAAAACGAGAGACTTGCAGTTCCAAGCACCATCATCGTGGACAAAACAAGATGCTCGTGGTTGTTAGCATTAAAATAATAATTATAATTAGCGAAGGAAATAATTATTGCGATTATTTTCCAACTCATTCACTTGAGCGGTTCTTGGGGGCTATTGCGCCATTTGCGGAAGAGCGGAATGAACCGCGACAATTCGAGCGCACTAAACGGTCGCATTTTGAAGTCTTACCGAGGAGCAATTTCGCTGTCATTGTCTTTTATGGGCTCAATTATGTGGAACACTTGCTCTGGAAGCGGGACGATGGAGCATCTTCCGAATGGCTGTGTGGCACTAGCAAGGGAACAACGGGTTGTTTCTCGACCGTTTAGAATGATTGTTCATTAGGGGTCCATGTAGAAGTGAACAATCTTCCAATGGTAAAGTTATTCTTATAAGCATTTATAGGCCACACGTGAATGGACATGTGAGTTAAACAACTGAGGAGATGTTGATGGCTGGATACGTTCATTGCTCACATTTACTGCTAATGTTTTATGGTGGAACATTATTATTGAATCGTTTAAGAATTAAGATGAAATTTGATTGAGTACACAAATGGCCGCCAATGGGGAACCTCACCCCATCCACACTTCTCGGTATGTGTTGAAGAGCGACCACGAGAAATATTTATTTCAAGTTATTAACCTTACCATACAAAAAATGTTTTGAAGGAAAGCATGTAATTGTTTCAAACAATAATGTTTTCAATTTGTTTTGTGAAATGTATTATTCTCTGAGTGTGAATGTATGCAAACAATTGTATGGAAACACGTGTTTTCTGATAATTTGTGCGAAATAAAGCTTACAGTCACCTCACATTTATGGATCATCCAAAGGTCGTTTTCTAGAATAAAATGTTATTAAAAATCAAGGTTAGGCTGCACAGTGGTTTCATTTGCTCTACGAATCGGTCATAAATCGTTTCATACAAGATTTGATGAAAAATACCGTCAGAAATTGCCAAACCAGTCATGTTTGGCTCTCGAGGTTGTTGACGTTATTAATATTACCTCAAAATATTCCCACATAAACCAAAAGCTCTTTGTTTGAAACCTTCAAGTAGACATGTTGTCACGATGAGAGGGGTTCCAATAAATTGGTCAGATGAAGTTAAGTATCTAGGGCTCATGCTGGATAAAAATTTAACTTTCAAAAATCACATTGAGGGCATTCAAGCCAAATGTAATAAATATGTAAAATGTCTCTATCCCCTTATTGATAGAAAATCAAAACTTTGTCTTAAGAACAAGCTTTTGATATTCAAACAAATTTTTAGGCCAGCCATGTTGTATGCTATACCAATATGGACTAGCTGTTGTAATACCAAGAAGAAAGCTCTGCAGAGAATTCAAAATAAAATTTTGAAAATGATTCTGAGGCTTCCTCCCTGGTATAGTACCAATAAGTTACATAGAATATCCAATGTTGAAACATTGGAACAAATGTCAAATAAAATCATTAATAATTTCAGGCAAAAATCGTTGCAATCTTCTATTGCCACGATTAATGCGTGATATGTTTAGGTTAAGTTAGGTTAAGAAAATTGAAAACGTTTTTTTTCCTCGTATAAGCAGGTGAAATCAACTCACCTGTAAAAAATCTTAACTGCTACGGCAAATAAAATGTAATATGTTGTTGACAAAATGTTAATAAAATCTTAAATTTCTTTTACCAAATTAGGATGATAGTGTTGTTTAATAACACAGAACACCTAGATATAAGAAATGAATGTAATGTTTGGAATGATACTAATAAAGAAATAAAAAAAAAAATATTACCTCAATAATTCTGATTAAGGTATTCATTACATATTGAGGAAGTTAAATGAGTTACATCAATACTGGTGAACGTTTACGCGTTAATTTATTAAGTGATTAGACTGAATTCGATCACAAAATCGCATTTTATCAATAGCAACATAAAATACGATTTTATGATCGAGCTCAGTCTAATCACTTACGATATTAACGCGTTTGGAGCACTTAAGCATTTTTATTGGCACCAATTATCAAAAACGATAGCACCCATAATTGATTGATCCTTAATTTTTCCTACTGTGAGTGTAGATCCTCAACTCGTTAGGTTCCAAATCCTCGAACCTTGGCCGTCAAAACATATGGTAGGTCATTTACTGAAGTACGGCGATTAAAGCCAAACTATAACAGGTTAGTCAATCGTCAGTATTCCATCCGCAGCAATCGTTTTGTTTTTGTCCATTTGCCCCATTGACACAGTAGTAGAGCGAAACTTTGTGTGTGTCTGGGGTGGCCACAGTGGCACATCACGCTTCAGCAGAGCAGCCGACGACGGTTTAAATTGTGCTGTAATTTCAAGGAAATTAATCAAAATCCGCATCACGCGTGTTAATTAATTATGTTGTTTGTAATTTACTCCACTTCCCGGTTCGCGAGCGATGCAAACAAAAGCGTGGTAGTTTTTCTCTGGTTTGGTGTGCGATCTACATTTTGGTATATTCGTCTCTGCGGTGCTTCAATATGGACAACCTGGACCCGTAATAATAGTATTGTAAATTTTGTATTTTGTAATTGTGAGTTTCGCATCATTTTGAATAACACTAGTGTATTAGCCGAGTGGTAAGAGTCTGCGGCTACAAAGCACAGCCATGCTGAAGGTGTCTGGGTTCGATTGCCGGTCGGTCCAGGATATTTTCGTAATGAAAATTGCCTTGACTTCCCTGGACATAGAGTATAATCGTACCTGCCACAAGATATACGAATGTGAAAATGGCAACTTTGGCAAAGAAAGCTCTAAGTTAATAACTGTGGAAGTGCTCATTAGAACACAAAGCTGAGAGGCAGGCCCAGTGAGTACATAATGCTATGAAGAAAAATAATTAGTGCCTTAAATTTCTAATATAATACATTCACAACAAGTGAATGTGATTTCGGTATAGTAATACCGAAGGATTCAAATGAGTAATGAAACGGGAACTTCTTTAGCCTCCTTGTACCGCCCACAGCTACAAAGCAAAGCCATGCTGAAGCTGCCGGGATTTGCTTCACGGTCGGTTCATTAACTTCCTTAGACCTAGAGTATCATCTTACCCGTCATACGATAAACAAATGCAAAAATGGCAAAGACGTAATACAAAGAAGAAGATTGTGACGCAAAATTGCGTTTCGTAACTAGTATTCGTCACCAAAAAATTGACTGCATTTTATTCGTTTTCACTCACAATGAATCATATATTTGACCAGTCTACTATAAGTAAGTAGAGACACAAAAAGACAACAGAACATTGTTCATGAATTTTGTACATGATGTGACTTGCTCAAAATAAATCATATTTGTACTATGTAATACTAGGGCGATTCAAATTTTAAAAATGTTTGAAAATCCAATCTCCCATATGCTCCTTACCATCTTTACCATAAAAATAGTGTTCTGTGAAATTTTCAGCTTTCTAGGTGGTGATTTAAAGGTGGCCCAAAGGCAATGTAGGTTAATATGGATATTACTATGGAGAAATTTTGAGAAATGTTCCAACCACGTTAGTACCATAATGTAAGTAGAAACATATCATTCCATATTGAAAACTCATTCTTCAAATCTTAATGGAAGGTGTTGCTGAAGAAACAAATTCCTTTCGGGCTAATTTTATTTGGGATTTTCGTACATGTTTGCAGGGCTATTGAACTAAATAATAGCAAACAAACTCAAGAATATCTCTTCTGCTATCCGTCGGATTTAATTTCTCTCTTTAGCAAATTTCTTCATTATGGTTTGAAGAATGAGTTTGGATAATAAGTTTGTACTTACATTACAGTACTAGCGTGTTTGGAACATATCTCAAAATTTCTCCAAGTAATTTCCAAATGAACCTACATTGTCTTTGGGCCACCTTTAAATCACCACCTAGAAAGCTGAAAATTTCACAGAACACTATTTGTATGGTACGGATGGTAAGGAACATTTGGGAGATTGGATTCTCAAACATTTTTATATTTTGAACCGCCCTAATGTAAAACGCAGTTAAATTAATACAATGTATGTGCCATTCTCAAATTACATTATATTACATTTAGTTTTTGCTTGTTTCCGTAAGATAAAGGGTTCGATATGAAACCACAGGGCCATAAATATAGACACAATTTTCAACTATCAGTATCTTTGCAATTGAAAGAAGTAGTGTTTAGCAACAAAAATAGTTTTTTCAATCTATTTTTCGAGTATATATAAATTTAAATGAGAAAAAAAAGCGGATCGATCCTCATTAGAAAATTTTAGCAATTTATTGCGTTTAAATTCACTAGCGTTTCGTCTATTGAATCCGGAACCCTTGATTAGTTGTTGGTTGACGATACACTTCTCACAAACGGTATTGCATGATGTTTAATGAAGTCAACTACTTGCTTTTTTCCTGCAGAGTCAATGCAATACGATGCATTTACTTTGAACTAATGCGTCTATGAACAATGCTTGATGTCGTGTCATGGAGCATTTAACGGGTTTACTCAATGGGCACATAGCTCCATGGTAACGCATTATCACTGTCGCAAATTGCCAGGCATTTGTGTGGGTGAAATAAGACGAAGAGTTTAACTAAGGTTTGATTTCTCATGATGAAACGTTCCAATATATCGTTCGGTGGTTTCTATATACGAATTAGTAAAAAAAATCCTAAACCACAAACTTTTTTAGTTAAATTAAAAGAGATAATTCTCCCAACAGTATTGTAGAAAAAAAATACGAATAACTAATTACTAATTACGAAGTTAGAAACCAGCCGAGGGTAGCCGAAAAATATTGGTCCTAATCCCCCTACAAATCCTTGGCATATTAATAATATAACAAATTTTGTGGAATTAAATGATTTTCAATCTGCTGAATGCTTTGTCAAAATTTGTAATATTTTTGTGTGAAACCCCTAATCAGAACGATTCCATAATTTTTTACAATTTCACATCTCAATTTGTCCAAATAGACTCTTGTGTCTACGAGCTTCAGGATTTATTTTCACCGTAAAAGACATGATAATCCTCACTCTTTGACACTACCCCGAACGCTATTAAACCGAACTCCATTACCCCGAATGTATAACATTTGGAGATTTATTCTGATTAGAAGGGAGAAAGATAATGGTACGGTCTCTTATGACCATTGAACAACCTTGGCTTAAACAATTTATTGACAAATTTCAGAAGATAAAAAAGAAGCTAGGTTGTTGGCAAAAAAATCCTTACATACTATGTTTCGTTGGGTTTTGTTTTTGAATTTCTGGGTGATTCATAAAGATATAATGCAATGCTCTGAAGAACGGCCTATTTCAAAAAGACGGCTTTAATATGCGCAAAATTACGATGTAGTAAATTCTTCTTTTGGTCCTTGCTGCCCACTTCCTTCACTCACAGGATATAACCTCTAATACCCAAATTTTTATCTTCGATCTAAATATAATTTTAAGTTACCTATTTGAATGATTTATTATTTTTCGCAATTATAAAAATCAAGTTTTTACACTACCTTTAACCCGTATAGGCCTGAGTGAAAGCAAAAATACTGAAACCCTCACAGCTCAGAGAATTCTTAACGAATTCAAATGATTTTTTGTCAGTTCACTGGCCCACATATATAGTTTCTAGAAGTGGCCAGAGGATCGCGGAAATATTCCTGTGGCCGGAGTTATTCCGGTGGGTCACTGGGTCAAGTCGGGTAAAAAAATGCTATTTTTCGGGACATGCCAAGTTAAGTTTATTTATTTACAATGATAATCATTTTAATTTGCATATATCATTAAGAACTGATATTCAACTTTATAAATGAAGTGTTTTGCATCTTTTAAAATAAACCGGATGTGGCCATTCGGACGTAATGCCCGGAAGAACTGGCTATAGATTTGTTGGATACTAAACCGTTTCAATTCTCAAAAAGTAGGAATCAAACATAATTGTGCACCAAAATGCATTCCCATAAGCTTGGCACAGATGTTCAGATACAAATTGGCCACTTTATCGCAAGTTTGAGGCGTCCCGGGACTCAAAAATGGTCATTTGTAGGATTAATCAAAGGCAAAACTCATAGTTATCCAATTCAATCGTTTCTCAAAAGGATTACACTTATGCAATTTTCTTAAAATTCCGTCATGTAGTGGCCACATTATAACCGATTCCAGAAATTATCTGTGACTTGAAATTTGCCTACCTCCAGAGGCACAAACCCACAGTACCCTTCTCACCCGACCTGACCCAGTGATCCACCGGAATAACTCCGACCCCAGGAATATTTCCGCAATCCTCTGTCCACTTCTAGAAACTAGATATGTGTGCCAGTATACTGACAAAAAATCATTTGAATCCATTAAGAATTCACTGAGCGGTGAGGGTTTTAGATTTTTTGCTTTCACTCAGGCCTATACGGGTTAAAAATATTATATTATAAATTTTATTCAGGATTTTTTTCCGTGTAATGATCGGAAAAACAGATTTAAAATTATATTAATACCACCAAGCTCTTTTTCTGTAATTGGTTGGTCGTAGAAAAATATAAAAGGTACGATTTTTTATATTACACGTTAAATGAACCCCAGGCATTTGTAGGTTATATAATAATACAATGTTTCAAACAATTTTCAAAAATACAATGGAGTTTCCAAAGTCATAAATAAACTTTTTAAAGGTTTAAGCCAAAAATAAAATCATTTTGATTTACGAGCTATGAAAAAATACATAAAATTCCAAAGTGTACCCCGTCTAAAGGCGGGGTTGGGTATTAGAGGGTTAACGATGGCTATGGATGATCATCGTTATATTTTTGCTGCAAGAACAGCATTTGCAGTGAAAATATCAAGATGTTTTTGTTTCTCTTCATTAGTTGATCAATCATGATCATGAATAACAAAGTGAGCGCATTTGCAACCGTTCGTTCTAATTTTTGCGGATTGAGATCCACAATAGAAAATCCCCTCTTCTGTAAATAAAGGTGACAAGAAGCAGGTTTGTTGACATTTTTTCACTTCAGGACGCTAGGCAGCGATTCAATATTCCTTCCTGAGGTGAAATAATGATTACAATCCCGCTACTTGTCACCTTTATTCACAGAAGAAAGGTTCGATGAAGAGAAATCGATCATGCAACGTACGCGCTTATTCTAGTACACGCTTAAAAAAAGAGGTGATTAGAAGCAAAGGGGTGTAAGTGACAAAAACCTATTTGTAGGAAAAACGACTTTGAGTTTGTTTTCAGTCAATCTTAATGCAAAACAAATTGCATGGAAGCTAAAATAAGCCATTTTTCAAAATTATTGTATTTTTCTTCTGAACGAGAAAAAAAGCTAAACATATCTTCAGAAAGCTTGAAAATAGTAGAATTTTTTAACATACACAACTTAAAATAGACCAGTCACTTAAACCCCTTTTCGACCCCTAAAATGTGAAATATAGGGCGCCGGATCCTATTGTGGGCACTTTTGTATACTTCGGCAGTTGGGATTTTTGAAAACTTCTGAGCCCATATTTGATCACAGTGCGTCGTATTGAAGTGATTGTTATTGCAAAGTTTCAGACAATTCGACCGAGAAAAATCACCCATGGCAAAGTGAAACATGGAATTACTCAAGTAGCTTTGCACCCTTTAAGGGACTTTACGTATTTTAAGCAATTTTGTTCTCTCCACGACGAAGAGAGAATCTTCCTGAAATCCAGCAGTTCGATGCACTTATATATTTAAAAATTGATGCAAATGTTAAGCCCAATATGTTTTAGAATGATAACCTATGACGAAAAGAACAAAGCTACCGTGGCCGTACGGTTAGTGTTCCCAAGCATCTAACCGCATCGAGTCAAGGAGTGTGTGTCGATTCCCGCATCAGTCTGGAAAACTTTTGGTCAGACACGTATTTCGATTGTGCCACTGGGCGTTGCATACTAGTCCGTTGTCTAGAGTGGTGCTTCCTTGAAATGGCAAATCGTTTACTGAAAGCATTAAAGTGTCTTTAAAAAAACGCTCTAAAAGTCCTCTGGAAATTCTCATTACCCATATTATTCTACATAAGATAAATTTTACTTAGTTAGCCGTAAGACGTTGTATTCTTTTGGTGATGTTACGTCATAAAATAATGGTTGGAACTGCTGCAATCAGTTGTAAATACTATTAACTACCAAAACTATTTTTTTTTTGGACACCATAGTGCAAAACAGGGCTCTTTCACTCAGTGACACTGAATGAAGTGTTCTCAATCTTATTTCGCAGATTACTCTACACTAAAAAATATGTTTAGCTTGCCACAATCAATCACAATTGCTTTTTATTTCATTAAAAAAAAAAAAATTCATGGCGAAATGGGTTTATTTGCAATTCTACATTACATCGGTGAAAGAAACTATCACCATTCGATTCATTGACTTTTTTACATGGAATATGGAGGTTTTCGAAAGCCGCAATTAGCCGCATGGAATAGGTGCCGTTTTTGATCCATTGTTTCCCACCTTGCGATGATACCTGAAAATCGCAGTAAAAGTTCTATCTAACCATGTAAATAATAGATATATGTAACTTACCTTTTCAGTACTAAAAGCTTGGCACCAACGCATCACATTTTATCTGAAAGTATAAAAAAACATATGTTTTAAGTATATTTTTCAAGAAATTATTTGGCATTAACCAATTGTTTTATTTAGTGTGAAAAAATCGTAGTTCTTCCCAGAATGAGTTTTGTTGAGATTCTTACACGACTTCAATATTTTTGTGTATCGTTTTTAATTTAAAAGCATAATTTCCATTTTCACGACAGATTGGCGTCTTGAACAACATATTCAACCTATCATGAGCAGTTCTGTTAAATGTCATGAATATCTCGTGACTTTGATATTTTAATGTTGCTAATAACACCATTTGCCGTGGAAAATGTGATCGGAAAATTTCGGAAGCATTTTTCCAAGTGACCATTGCCTAATTACTCTTGGTTTATTATACTTCCTGATACTATATTACACATGGAAAAATGCTATTCAAATTTCATTTTTCCAAAATTTTGACATATAACAGGACTGATCATGAGAAATTGCAAAACAGTAATTTGTGCAACGGATAATAACGAAGAGTGCTGTAAAAATCGAATTGAGGGTACCATATCGAGATGCGTTCGTCATTATTCTGCAATTTATGCAAATTGGTGTGTAAAAAGTAAGGGTATGCGATATGGATTTTTTCCATGTCGATACGAAACGAAACGATACGCGGAATATCTTGCGCTGATAATGACGAAACGAAACGAAATTTAAAAATGTTTCGTGTAACTCGATACGAAATCAAATTTCTCACGGAATTTTTCGAAACGAAACGAAATTTTTGAATTTGTTTCGCGGAATACACGTTTAAGTTTTTTTTTGTCAAAAGCTGGAAATTTGACAATAGGCATAACATCGTCTTTTTAAATCCTCTACCATATAGAAACCTTAGCGTTGCTCAGCGGAATCCTTACATGTTTTGGTAAAACTCTTTTCTGTTTGTTTGAAGCATTCCTAATAACTTTATATGGTTTCATTTCAACAAATCTGACACTCACACAAGGCAATGAGTGGGTTTAATTTATATGTAACAACTAAGAAGTGGGTCGAAAAGCAGTTACAAACATTTAAAACAATCTCAAAAATATTGAGAGGAGTCCAAAATTCATTTGATTTTTAGAAACGCCTTACAATTTTTTTTAATCATGTGGATGTGATGTTATGCTAATATATACCATAAAACATGGAATAATGATATTCATTTTTTTTTGCTGTACTTTATGCTTTATGGCTTGAATGAATGTGATTGGGGACACAAGTCGATAAGTGATCATGAAAACACTAAACTGAAAAGCAGACTCTGTCCCAGTTGGAACACAACGCAAGAAAGAAGAAGAAAAATAAGTAGAACAGAGGAGTGACTGGAATATTTGCTTTAGTATTTGCTGGAGTAGGGGAAAAGCACCAATTTTCGCCCCAGCACTAAATTTCGACCCATTCATACGATTTTGGCCTACTTCGTATGGAAATCCGAAAATTGGCACAGAATTCTTGTAGGTCGAAAATTAGTGCTTTTCCCCTATTGAATCAAATTAAATTTTAAAAAATCCATCAACGCATAGGGGGAGATCCCCCAGTACCGGACACTTAAGCCACTAAATTCATAATTCGAAAAATATTGATTTAATTGGCTCGTGTTACCCATTTATGATAAAAATTATCATTTTTATAGTGTACAAAAATTAATTCGAAAATATAAATATGAATTTTGACATTTCATTTTGATGATGTATTTTAGTACCAAATTGGCCGATCTTGAAAGGTGGCGCCCAATGCCGGACACCATCTGGAAATGCCTCGAATTCTGTAAATTTGAACATCATTGATTGTGTACACTATAGGAATAGTTTATAATTACCAATTAAATGCATTTGCAACATTTACAAGAATAATTTGAGTTTTTCTTAGTTTGCAAGATGCCTATCAAAAACGTCTTTTATATATGATGAAAAATAGCACATTTTACGATGTTGTTCTGAATGTTCATTCTTCTTAATTTTATTGCATGTTTGATACCATGATCGACGGAACCCATGAAAAATGAAAGTATTTTGAGACACTGATGCAATAATTACAAAGATATCACATAACAAATCAAGCTGTCCGAAACTGAGGGACAGGAGGTGCTTAACCAAAATTGTAATTTGGCCCTATTTAGTTCAATTTTGGTACAAAATACATTCATACTATCAAATAAGGATAATGTTCGATCATGCTTGCGGGATCCAAACTATTTTTTCATATTCAAAATAATTACTAAGTAGGCTCAAAATTAAGGGGACACGTCATTTTTTTTAAAGATTTTCAAACTTTTCTACTTTTTTAAAAAGCATGCATATTTCAAGGATGTGTTATTCTACGCAAATATTAGTCTACATAATAGCTTTCTTTTCTACTAATACACCATCTTGATTGGACCATGATTTCTCAATGTTTCGACTTTGTCCGGTATTGGGTGCTGTCTGGCACTGGGGGATCTACCCCTACCTAAGAAATTTATCAAGATAAATTTAAAAGAACTGCAAAAGTATGAACTCCAAGAGATATTGCGACAGCAATTTAACCAGGATTGCCTGTTGGGGTTAATTTAGATGTTCCTAATAATTTTTTTGGAAAAGCCTTGCATAAACTGTGAATTAATTCTTGGAGGGATCAAATCTGGATGAATGCAAACTTTTAGAGTAAACCTTGTAGAAAATACTGCAGGTATTTCTATTATTTTGTAGAGCAAATACTGGAGAAATGATCATGCAATGCATGAATCAAATTTATAACTGATTTGTAATTTTTACTAAAACAAATCATCAAAACCGATCGAAAGATGGCGAAGCTAGAGAATTTTGAAACTTGATGTCGGTATTGAAAAGGTTAAGACCTTTGCCTTGCGGCATTTGGCTTCCAATACTTGTAATGATATATTATCATTACATATTATATTATTTTTTTTTCCTTCTAAGCAATGGGGGGATAATCTGCTCAACAGCATCCAAACCGAGGTCCGGGAGTGTGGGGTTGGAGACCATTTACTACATACAAGCAGTAAACAGGACTACACCCCCGAGCCACTAAACCATTTCCATTGCCGCCAAACCCTTCGTCTCTCCGGGACCACCAAGAAGGCATTGCTTCGGAGAGGGGCTATTGCACATCGCATCCTCCAGGTTAGCTGCGTAGCCATGCAGCAACGAACATCGATGACACGTTCAGGGGGGTCCACCAAGGTAGCATGCTGGCGCTTTGCCAGCTTCCCAGGTGGTCCTCACCTCCCATTGGAAGGGTCGACCACTACGCCCGCGCCCAGCTGCACCGCAGGTATCAAGAACTGATACTGAGGGCTTCGCAATTTGACCTACTGAAGGCTCAGGCCGTATCAGCTAGCACCAGCTGGGATTGCTGACGAAGGGGCCTCTACCTGCCCCGAACAACCAGAGGCTCGTATCCAACCCAGTAGGCCGGCGCCTACTAGAGGCACTGGCCGTGCTAGATGTCGATCTGGCTAATGTTGGTACCAAAAGTACCTAAAGCCGTAACGGAGTGGAGTCGATTATCGACGTTACTTTTTGTAGTCCTGACCTAACGAGTAGTTCGAACTGGAGGGTAGACGATGCCTACACTCACAGCGACCACCTGGCGGTTCGCTACAGTATCGACTACAACAACAGCAGGCAGCGGGTTGAGGAAGCGGCTAGGTCAAGGCCAAGCCCTCGTAGGTGGAAGACATCGTACTTCAATGATGAAGTACTTAGGGAGGCGCTCCGCCGTGAGCGTAACCTACTTGGCCTAAGCGGGGACAAACTGGTAGCGGTGCTTACGCGTGCATGCGATGCGACCATGCCTAGAAAAGTCCACCCTAGGAATGGGAGACCACCGACGTACTGGTGGACTCAAGCTATTGCGAACCTGCGCCGTGCCTGCCTACGGGCCAGGAGACAGATGCAGCGAGCACGTACCGAGCAGGAGCGTGAAGAACGACGGGCGGTGTTCACCGCTGCCAAAGTCGCGCTGAAGTCCGAGATAAGGGCAAGAAAAAAGGCCTGTTTCGTGGGACTCTGTCAGAGTGCCAACGCGAACCCGTGGGGTGATGCCTACAGGATCGTTATGGCGAAGACAAGAGGTGCAATTGCTCCTACGGAGCAATCTCCACAGATGCTGGAGGGGATCATTGAGGGGCTCTTCCCGTGCCACAACCCTAGCCCATGGCCTCCTTTTGTAGGACAGCCGGGGATTGGGGCTGGCGATGAGGATAGAGTAACTGATGAGGAACTTGTAGGGATTGCAAAATCCCTAAGCATGGGGAAGGCACTAGGTCCGGACGGAGTTCCAAACCTGGCCCTCAAAGTCGCAATCTTGGAGGCTCCCGGTATGTTCAGATCTGCTATGCAGATATGCCTGGACGAGGGAGTATTTCCAGATGCGTGGAAAAGGCAGAGCCTGGTACTATTGCCAAAGGCGGGGAAACCACCCGGTGACCCGTCGGCATATAGACCAATATGCTTGATTGACACGGTGGGGAAAGTGCTCGAGAAGATCATCCTCAACAGACTGTCGAGGTACACCGAGGGTGTAAATGGTCTCTCAGGCAACCAGTTCGGCTTCCGGAAAGGGAGGTTCACCGTAGACGCTATTCTGACGGTTAAGAAAACCGCTGCGATAGCACTCCAGCGTAAGAGGAGGGGTATTCGCTACTGCGCAGTAGTGACTCTGGATGTAAGGAACGCATTTAATAGTGCCAGTTGGGCGGCTATTGCTGATGCGCTCCTGCGTCTGGGGATACCCGAGTACCTGTACAAGATTCTCGGAAGTTACTTCCAGAATCGGGTATTAGTCTATGACACAGAGGTGGGTCGGAAGTGCTTTCACATAACCTCAGGAGTCCCGCAAGGTTCCATCCTGGGTCCGGTGTTATGTAATGTCATGTACGACGAGGTGTTGAGATTAAAATTCCCGGCCGGTGTGGTCATCGTTGGCTTTGCCGACGATATTACGCTGAAGGTCTACGGTGAATCGATCGAAGAAGTGGAATTGACTGCAGCCCACTCGATCGCAATTGTGGAGGAGTGGATGAGCTCCAGGAAACTGGAATTGGCTCACCACAAAACTGAGGCGGTTGTTGTCAACAACCGAAAGTCGGTGCAGCAAGCGGTGATCAGTGTAGGCGACTGCACAATAACTTCGAAGCGCTCCGTCAAACACTTGGGGGTGATGATCGACGACAAGCTTACCTTCGGTAGCCATGTCGATTATGCCTGCAAGAGAGCCTCCACAGCTATTGTGGCACTGTCCCGGATCATGTCCAATAGCTCTGCGGTGTACGCCAGCAAGCGTAAGCTTCTGGCCAGTGTCGCCTCGTCCATACTGAGGTATGGTGGCCCGGCTTGGGGCACGGCTTTGAGTACCGATAGCTACCGTAGCAAGCTAGAGAGTACTTATAGGCTAATGTGCCTGAGGGTTGCGAGCGCGTACCGTACCGTGTCACATGATGCACTCTGTGTCATCACCGGTATGATGCCTATTGGTATCCTTATCATGGAAGACATAGAGCGTTTCGAAAGGCGCGGCACAAGAGGCATACGCAGGACTGCCAGAACGACCTCCATGGTCAAATGGCAGCGTGCGTGGGACAGTTCCACCAAGTGAGTGTGGACTCACAGGTTGATTCCGAGGTTAGATATCTGGGTCAATAGGCGCCATGGGGAACTAACATTCCACCTAACACAGGTCCTTTCGGGCCATGGATGCTTTAGACAGTATCTACACCGTTTCGGTCGTGCGGGTTCTCCCGAATGTCCAGTTTGTGCAGGTTTAGAGGAAACGGCGGAACACGTTTTGTTCGTGTGCCCGCGTTTCCGCACAATGCGTGACCGCATGTTTGCCACATGCGGTCGGGACACGACTCCGGACAATTTGGTCCAGAGGATGTGTGCAGACGAGTTTGGCTGGAATGCCGTTTCATCAGCTATCACCCACATTGTCTCGGAACTCCAAAGGAGGTGGCGTGTGGACTCGAGGAGTGACCAGTGCAGACGCTAATCAACAGGTGGTCCAAGGGTTCGCAGTCGGCTACGTAGGTCATACCGGTGCCCTACGGTCGAAATCGACCCTTACAGCGATTAAGTGGCCGCGGGGAGAACATCCTGGTAGCGCTGCTGTCGTGGCGCCGGCCTACTGGGTGGATACGAGCCTCTGGTTGTTCGGGGCAGGTGGAGGCCCCTTCGTCAGCAATCGCAGCTGGTGCTAGCTGATAGGGCCTGAGCCTTCAGTAGGTCAAATTGCGAAGCCCGCAGTATCAGTTCTTGATACCTGCGGTGCAGCTGGGCGCGGGCTTAGTGGTCGACCCTGCCCGCTTTCAGCGGACAACGGGAGGTGAGGACCACCCGGGAAGCTGGCAATGCGCCAGCATGCTACCTTGGTGGACCCCCATAAGCGTGTCATCGATGTTCGTTGCTGCATGGCTACGCAGCTAACCTGGAGGATGCGATGTGCAATAGCCCCTCTCCGAAGCAATGCCTTCTTGGTGGTCCCGGAGAGACGAAGGGTTTGGCGGCAATGGAAATGGTTTAGTGGGTCGCCTGTTTACTGCTTGTACGTAGTAAATGGTCCCCAACCCCACACTCCCGGACCTCGGTCAGGAGACTGTTGAGCAGATTATCCCCCCATTGCTTAGAAGGAAAAAAAAAAAAGGCCGGCGCCACGACAGCAGCGCTACCAGTATGTTCTCCCCGCGGCCACTTAATCGCTGTAAGGGTCGATTTCGACCGTAGGGCACCGGTATGACCTACGTAGCCGACTGCGAACCCTTGGACCACCTGTTGTTTAGCGTCTGCACTGGTCACTCCTCGAGTCCACTCGCTGCCTCCTTTGTAGTTCCGAGACGATGTGGGTGATAGCCGATGAAACGACATTCCAGCCAAACTCGTCTTCACACATCCTCTGGACCAAATTGTCCGGAGTCGTGTCCCGACCGCATGTGGCAAACATGCGGAAACGCGGGCACACGAACAAAACGTGTTCCGCCGTTTCCTCTAAACCTGCACAAACTGGACATTCGGGAGAACCCGCATGACCGAAACGGTGTAGATACTGTCTAAAGCAACCATGGCCCGAAAGGGCCTGTGTCAGGTGGAATGTTAGTTCCCCATGGCGCCTATTGACACAGATATCTAACCTCGGAATCAACCTGTGAGTCCACACTCCCTTGGTGGAACTGTACCACGCACGCTGCCATTTGACCATAGAGGCCAGTCTGGCAGTCCTGCGTATGCCTTTTGTGCCGCGCCTTTCGAAGCACTCTATGTCTTCCATGATAAGGATACCAATAGGCACCATACCGGTGATGACGCAGAGTGCATCGTGTGACACGGTACGGTACGCGCTCGCAACCCTCAGGCACATTAGCCTATAAGTACTCTCTAGCTTGCTACGGTAGCTATCGGTACTCAAAGCCGTGCCCCAAGCCGGGCCACCATACCTCAGTATGGACGAGGCGACACTGGCCAGAAGCTTACGCTTACTCGCGTACACCGCAGAGCTATTGGACATCATCCGGGCAGTGCCACAATAGCTGTGGAGGCTCTCTTGCAGGCATAATCAACTACCGAAGGTAAGCTTATCGTCGATCATCACCCCCAAATGTTTGACGGAGCGCTTCGAAGTGATCGTGCATTCGCCTACACTGATCACCGCTTGCTGCACCGACTTTCGGTTGTTGACAACAACAGCCTCAGTTTTGTGGTGAGTCAATTCCAGTTTCCTGGAGCTCATCCACTCCTCCACAATTGCGATCGAGTGGGCTGCAGTCAAATCCACTTCTTCGATCGATTCATCGTAGACCTCCAGCGTAATATCGTCGGCAAAGCCAACGATGACCACACCCGCCGGGAATTTTAATCTCAACACCTCGTCGTACATGACATTCCATAACACCGGACCCAGGATGGAACCTTGTGGGACTCCTGAGGTAATGTCAAAGCACTTCCGACCCACCTCTGTGTCATAGACTAATACCCGATTCTGGAAGTAACTTCCGAGAATCTTGTACAGGTACTCGGGTATCCCCAGACGCAGGAGCGCATCAGCAATAGCCACCCAACTGGCACTATTAAATGCGTTCCTTACATCCAGAGTCACTACTGCGCTCTTGAAAATTTGAAGTGTGGCTTTGGATCACCCAAATCAACGCGGTTTTTTACGGCGACAGCGATAAACAATCGCTGCGATTTCGCTGCTACATGTAGAGTTTTATGACACAACAACGAAATAGCGGAGAGCCTTAACTCATTGATGCGTGCTATTAGTTTTCTCTTCTATTCTCCCGCTGTTCTTATGCAGAGTTAAAAGTGACGTCATAGCGGGAAAGCAAGAGAGAGAACTAATGCGCGCATCAATAATCTGCACCACCTGAGCAAATCCAGAACATCAGGGACTCACGCTCCGCAGCTGTTTTTGACATTTGTGTACCAACAATTTTTGCGACATATTAACGGATTTGCTCAAAAGGACACGCGATGTTCCCCGGAGGAAACCGTGGTTTTGCTCTCTTCATTCTTATGGAAGATAACATTGCGGTAGTTCATCAAACGCAGTTGTTCCTTTCCTGGGCTATTCGCCGCGAGGAATTTAGGGCAAATGGGCGATTTTGGAAACTTCATAACGGCAGTGCAGTTTATCATATCCTGCGGACCAGTCAATACTACAGTCATCCCACAGTTATGGATAGCACACAGATGTGGATCAAAGTTGGATTAAACGGAGAATATCTCATCAAATAAAGTAGCAATTACGCAGAACCCATTTTACCTACGCGAACCATAAATCTATACAGCACCGCAATCATCAATAACATGCTTAAACACTTTTGTTCCATGCGTAGGAAATAAAATGTCATACATATCCCTAGAAGCGTTGATTCATATTTGTGGGGTATTGAAATTCATACCACAGTTATGAATCTAAGATAAGACGCTTCCTAAAGAAACGCCAAAACGTATGCTTTCACTAGCACACCATTCGTTTGCCTAGCAGATAATTTGCTGTTATAGTGTTCTGATCTATGATATGAGTCGATTTGATCCATAATACGGACCCATTTTTGACTGTAGCTGCTAGGAGTAGAAGCGAACGCTTTGCTTTTTTTTGTTCGAAATTAAACTCGAATTTCGAGAAATTCCGTTATATTCCGTTTGTTTTCAATTTTCCGTGGAAATATTTTAACAATTTGGCGAAACGAAACGAAATAGCAAAATACAAATTTCGCCTGTGCGAGTTCCGTGGAATTCCGCGGAATTTCGTTTCGAAGCGTATTTGACGGAATCATTCGGTATTTCGCATACCCTTAGTAAAAAGCACAGCATATTTATATACTACGCAACTGAATTCAGTTGCATAAATAAATAAATAAAATAATGAATCGTACGACTCTGCAGGTCATTTGATAACAAATTGTCGTAAAAAAACAAAAATTGAGTTTCTTAGCTAAAAAATTGGAAAAAAGATATAGTCGTTTTAAGTCTCGTTTTAAATCCTTCCTTTTCAACCGCTTTTTTTCAACAACAACTGGGGAGTCGATGCCAATTATAGACCCCCAATGACAATACGGAAATTTGACACTCAAAAGCTATGAAAATCCATCGCAGGAACTTCGATTGCATTGTAAGTCAGCATTTGCAGACGAAATATTTGGTCTGAGGCGCATAAATACGTTTCTGGGTCATTTGGACGAATGTCGTTTTGCTAAACGCCATTTGGCCCAATGCCATTTTTCCGAATACCGTTTGGCCGAAAATGATAACAATAGTGAACTACAGTTAGCATGCATTCGTAGTGAATTCCGAAATTGAATTTCAAAGAACAGCTTATTCTTAAAGAAGAATAAATCACCATTGACATACAACTAATTAGCTCTTCAGTAACAGTTCAAGAAACAGTCAGATCTAAAAGAAGGATATCCTTAATGTAAGCAACTATTCACTTCTCTACTAACTTGAATAACTGCGAGTAGAGATTTTTCTTATTGCGTTTGTAATCAACTTTTGACAGCTTACGGTTTACAGCTTATTCGTCCTTCTTCGTTCTTCGATCAGTTTGCTTCGATACTTCCAGAATCGTACCTAGTATATTATTCCATGGCTCTAGCAATCAAATCAACATGCAACTTTCGTAAACACAAAAATTTGAATTATTTTTTCCACAACGGAGAAACAGTGGGCTTCTTTGACGTGAGTGTATACCGAGTCGTTTGGTTTACTGCTTCACGCAAGCAACGGTGTATTCCACACGTTGAAATCTTAATTTTGGAAGAGATTGACATCCCCCATTAACCCTTGTGCTGTTTGGAATAAGACTCTTTATCAACGTAATTACAATAATTATGAGGAATACTTTTCTCTTCAAAGAACAGCCTTTGGTTAAAAGAAGGGAAAATCTCTTATAAAAATATAAGCAAGTATAATGCAAATAATCGTCATATCAGCATAACTACAAAGAACTGCCGATGAATTAAAGAAGGTAAAATTCCAAATTAAATCAGTAGAACTCGGAAGAATAGCCTATTTTAAAAGAAGGAAAACGTCGGAAGAAGTCATTGATAATCACTTTAAACTCCTGCACACCGTTAGTAAACGAGAGACGAACCAATCATCAGCTTAGAGTCTGTTCAACAAATATGACGTCTCATCATAGTTATTGGGCCACTCTTCTGAATCCTACACATCAGCTTTGTGGCAGAAATATTATTGTTTTGTTAGTAACTCGGCCAAATGGCATTCGGCTAAATGGCGTTCGGCCAAACGGCATTCGCCAAACGTACAGATATTCAAACAGTTTTGTTAATACAATCAAATAATTAGCATTTCCAGGTGAGTCCATAATAGGCACGTCGGCAGTGAGCTGGGAATCAAATAGAGGGTCCATAATAGGAAACGTCAAATTTGTAAACATTCTTATTATGGACACAGGTGGGGCATGCAGACAGCAGTTTTCCAAATGAGTATTTCACAGGCTAAATTGAACGATTTTGTGTGTTTTAGAGGTGCACTATGAAGTAAAGACATGGAATTTGTTGACCCCACCAAGATATCATTGCAAAAAAGCGTCGAGAATTAATCTCAGCTACTAAGTCCATTACTAGCACTAAACCCTACATCTACAATCTGCGGTAGTTCCCTTCGGAAAGTCTTAGATTATACAGCGTAACAAAAATGACATTTTTGCGTGTCTCTAGTATGTTTGGGGTTGCTGTATCTGAGACCATTCCCATAAATGTTCCATCACGCCACAATTTTTAGCTACAGGTCGCCAAAGTTGTATAAAACACTGTTTTCATTGATGTTTGCATGAAATTTAAAGTATGATTTATCAAACTTTTTTGTAATCTAATTCACCAAACTTGCAAAATAGAACTTGAACTTTTATTTCAGATATAATTTGATTGCAATTGCACGATTAAATTTCGATCAAACCGATTTTTTCAACATGCTTGCAGTCTCCATACAAAAAACTTCGTTTCTACTATATAGCAAAATACAAGAATTCTCTAAATCATCAAAAAATAAGTTTTCCGCATCGAAGATATTACAAACATTGATGATAAGTATTGTTATACACATACAGTTTGAATTCTGTGGCAAATTAAGCAAATAAATTTCCTTACAAGCTGACAAACTTGCATGCAAGTTGGCTGAAATAGTCAGTTTTTGCATCTTTAACAGTCATTATATCAAAAACTAGACGGGCTATGGAATTTCTGAAAATGGCAATGGATTCAGCAACCCTTAATTAAGTGAATAGCGGTATTTTGGTGCTGGAGACAAAATCGTGTTCCGCAGTGTTATTTTTATTTGTGTATCATAAACCAATAATTTAGGAAATGCCCAAACATAACCACTCGTCGAATTAGTTGTCCTACATGTTATGAAACCGTCGATCTAACTCAACAAACAACACTAAGCAGTAGCAATGTCAGGTGTTATTTAACTGAATCAGGTTTTGAAGTACACGTCGGAAGGAAGGAAGGACGGAATAAGGAAGCAAAAAACGCAGATTATGACAAGGCGCTCAGGAGGGCCCCTTCTGTTAATGATCATCTACGGATGGGCGAGTACTCTTGAGTGCTGGAATAGACGAATCGACTAGCTAGGTAGTCGGAGAGTAAATTATGAAAGATCATAAATCCACGAGATGTAAGGGAAAGTGATTGCTCGCACCATAAGTAGCACACCTTTGCGGTACGTAATTTTGTCGAGAGGGAACATGTTTCCCTGCATCTAGCCGTCTTTGGGCGTTTTTCCACGGCGATGGGTGATAAAATGAACCACACGGAAGTGTGAGGGCACACCGCTAATACACGGACACTCGATGCGTTTGTTTTATTTGGTTTGCGATGTGAGACTATACTTGAACGTGTCATTAACGTGATTACCGGGTAACCGTTTGTGGTTTAGTTTTACAAGAGGCATATAGCATGGACAATGTTGCAATTTGCGTAACGGATTAAGATAGTGTTTTGGGACATGGATGTATTGAGCTTGGCTTTGATTTATAACTGCTGATGTTACCACAAAGCCTTAAATAGGTTTTTCCCTGTTTTTTTATTTGATAGGGCACATTATCCATCGTATTAAGCATTGATCAGTGAGAACTGCAATTTTCCCAGTATTGCAGCGAATGATGCTGATACAAACCGATGCCAAACAATTCTTTCTCAAAACGGCTTTAGCATTGTACAATAACATTTTGATAAATCTTGATCTCTTTTTGGAAATAATGCAAAGAAAATGCATCTTACCGCATTCTCAATCCGTCGTATCGTTTTCAACTCCGTCGCAATCAGTTTCCAGATTCGTCTCACAACTTACGGCTCACTTTGATGTATTGAGTGCAGGCGTTGCAGAATTCGCTCTCATTTGAGAATGAAGCACGATCAAAGCAAGCAAAGAAAAACATCCCATCTGTTGCGGTCCACGATCGTCATTGTATCGCAAGGTGTAACAAGTCTGATAAATGGAAGCAGCGAGCGAGAGCCCCAACGAGAGAGCGATGATAAAATCCATTTTTCTCGCTTGTTTACCGTTGGGGATAGGTGTTTTTCTTTACTGGCACGATAAACAATCCACGAACTTCCAATATCAACAGTCTCCCCCAGGCTTGGAGCATGTTTAGAGGGGTTTTATCATGCACTACTATCCCCCCAATCTGATCAAACTTGTAGCAGTATACGATAAACAGTCTCTCATAATGTGCAGCATGTTATGATAGTTACAGAGAGCGATACGTGAGCGATTCTCTCAATTTTCTCAGGATTCAATCCCTGATTGAGTGGCTAAAACACAATACATCAACGCTATACACCCGATTCTGTTTTTGCACGGGGGATGCGTACCGTGCAAAAAAAGTTTTCAGTTCAAAATTTCAAAAACCGTGTAAAAAAAGTAACACCAGTTCTCGACGTTTCGTGCAAAAATAAGGTTTTGGCGGAAAAAAATGTATGGAAACTTTTTTTGCACGGCCGTGTAAAAAAAATCCGTGCAAAAACAGAATCGGGTGTAATAAAATGTTTTACTAGAAAATATAGATCTACGGGCATCTCCCTCCATTCCTTCAGCATGATGGAATATACTAATTTCCTGTAAAATTAATTCAGCCCAACCATATAAACCCAATTACTTTTGACCGTACAATTCTGGCATTTGCTCACAGTACAGCGAAAACAACACAATCAAAGCAACCGTATTTTTACGTCGAGCGGCGCGCACACATTGATGCGCACAAGCTTTTTTTTCTCAGTACGACGGATTGAACTTTGTTTACATTCTCAATTATTCGCGGCGGTTGAGGAAATTTCGTAAATTTTGGGGATTTATTGAAGTTTTACGGCGTGTGATTGGTATGAAATCCTTCAGTGAAGAAGTACGAAGGTTTTCCATAGTGAAAATAAGTGCCAGGCGATGTAAGTCACACAGGGGGGCGGGAAGAAACTTGTGTTGGAAAGTGGTGTGACTGATGCCGATCGCTAAGCATTTCTCTCAAATCGTGTTCGTCCATGCTATTTCGGTGAAAAAGTGTAAAGTGGATAATTAAACTGAAGTTATTTATCGAAATACAGTAGTTTCATTGCATTTTTGGTGTACAGGTGAACAAATCATAAAAGCTTCTACAAAATTACATTTGGAAAATGAATCTATGTTGCAAGTAAGTTGGAATATCCGCCGTAGTGGAACATTTTAAGTTTGATACGACGAATAGTAGCTCTTACGACGAAGTAGAACGAAACCCTACTAGTGCTCCCGGCAAATTTCATCTTGCCATCAAGTAGGCTGTTGAAAAACGCTTTTGATCGCCCCATATAAAATGACAGTTTCGTTCGCGCTCGTTTTTTCAACTTTCCCGGTGAATATCCTGAGATTTTTGTACACACGAACACGTCGGAACCCTTGACGAACAAAACTGGGAAAGAATCATTCAAATCCTTTGACCCGTTCGTAAGCCATTTCGTGACATACAAACAGAATTCCATTTTTATTTATATAGATTATCCAATTGACAAGAGTTTTTTTGTTTGCAATTTTTTTAAATATTTCTTTTTCGTTGTCAAAAAAACATGTTCGATTATATAGGGCTGAAAAAAGACATACAATCCGACACTTAATTCCGAAAAATTCCGCGGAAAAGTATACATCCCACATGGTTTAAATAAAATAATTGAAAAGAAACTACGGTGCTTCAAGGTACACACTCATTACACCCAAACGAAACCCATTGATTGCCCACCGCACCAACCCACAAAATTATCGGCAATTAAAAATGTAAAAACCGACACACTCGGGAGACCATCGCGGAAATGCAAAATAACCGGACAGGGCAGCAATGCTCGGAATCGACAATGCGACGGGTTGATCAATTTGCCATTTGCCGATTGATTGTGGACCCAGCTCAGTTCTGAAACATCCTCCACGGGGCGGCACCGGCAAAGGAAAGGAAGGATGGGCATATATAAATTACACAACCTTATATTGTTTCAATTAGCGCCTTTCCAGGCACACGGGAGGTGGAAAATCACCGTAAAATGGGGTAATATTGATAGTAAGAATAAAAGATTATTTTAGCATTCTGTTTGACAGAAAAATATTTTTATATATAAAGCGGTATATCCCAAATTTTGCACGATACATATATCATACTGAGGGGTAAACCCAAACTTTTGCACGATGTCTTGAATGACTGTTTTAATCATTTTGAACTAAAAGTTGTCCCATCTGCCGATATATTCAAATTTCACTTCAACTAAACCCACACCATCAAAGTTACCAACATCACCAAAGATACCCCATTTTACGGTACGATTTTTTCGTCTGGTTTCCAATTCTGATGAACAATTTATCCGTGCACCATTCCGATGCATGCCAGCACCAGCGTCGAACATGGAAATTAAAATGAAAAGTGGTCATGACGATGACGGCCCTCATGACAATGATGATGGCGGTTGCCCACAGTTAATCATGCCAAACCAATTTTCCAGCTCGCTTACTTGCACGGCGGATCCGCCTTTGGTCCCACAGAGGTGATCACTGACAGATGATAGCGCGATGAATGTGTGGACCATCATGGTTGACGAGGATTATTAGGAAAATTTGCTATTAAATATTGCCCAGTTGCACCTGTTGCCATTTGCGAGACTGACTTTCAAGTGCTTCAATTAGGTTTCTTGTTGGAGTGAAACTGGATTTAAATGACTATTGGTGCACCGGTCATTACCATTGAAGCTTACCGCTGAAAGGAAATTTTATGTCTCAGTGTGTACCAGTAGGGTTAACTGAATAAACTGGGTTCACACTTTTGCATTCGGATATTAGATTTATTTTCTACTTTTGATAATGGTGAACGTACCAATCAAATTAAATATTTTTATGATCTAGATACAACGAGGGGAGAAAAACATTAAATACGACCACGACATTAATGAACCACCACTCATCTATGTAGCATTCTATGAATATTTTTGTCTTGTCCACCAAGTAGCGTTGGGCAAATTTATCTGTAACATCGATGTTACTGAATCGATTCACATCTGAGTTACCAAATCGATTCACCGATTTAATCGAATCCTTTGAATCGATGGTTTCGAATCGATTCGAATCGAATTTGAATTAAAATTAATGAAGTTTGAAATTAGACCGAATGCTTTCGCATCCGATTTTAATATCTTTCAATTATTTCAGTTTCAGAAAATCAATAGAACAGATATATTACTTGGCAAGTTTTACATTTGATTTATTTTTCATCAACACATTAAGGAATATTTATCGATTTCAACAAATTGAATCGAATTAAAAAATCGAATGAAGAAAATCGGTTCACATGATTTTAGAGGCTCCAAACATCGATTCAAAAAATCGATTAATCGGAATAAAAACATCGGTTTTCGGAACATCGATTCAAAATCGCCCAACGGTACCACCAAGGCGTAGAACAATAAAATTCGAACTGCAATGCCCGAAGGATGTGGTCATATATAAAAAAGATCCAACCCACATCATACGGCTCAAAATAATGCTGACTTATTTCAAATCTTAGATTATACAATTGCTGATCACTAGTATATGCTTGAACTTTAAAGATGATCCTTTCGGTTTTCTCAAAATGGTGGACCCCTCGTACGTCAGCTAGCTAAACAGTTTGCGAAAAAGCCCATTTCTTGATAAATCTTAGGTATGGGGCGTGATATATCTCATATTACCTTTGGAATACATTGCGGCATCGTACAGAGGAAGGATAAAGCTTTCATTTGAAGTTAATCAAAGTTTGGCGGCCGTTTTGAATTGAGCCGCTATCTTGAATTTTGTCAGAAAAATCGTTTTTTCATCATTAGCGCACCGCTCGTTTTGAATTCTGAGATCATCATCCGAAAGCTGAGGAAAAAAAAAAATGCGTGAGATAGGCTACAAAAAATAGGTGAGCAATGGTATCCATCCTATGCAATGAACGATTTTCTAAATCACGTTCTAAGATTTCGACAAGTGTGATCAATGCAAATAACATTTTCTGTACAACAAAGAACAAGTTTTAAATTGGTGGTGATTTCTTCGAGTCGAATTAAGAATACTACTTTCTGGCGTAACGTCCCCACTGCACAGTGGTCCAGGAATCAGTTTTACGCGGAAAGATGCATTTTGAGCTTTAGAATGAAACATTAGACAAAAACGGTCTTCTACAAAGTTGTTTGTATTAGTTAAGCCCTTTGTTTGGTGTTATTGAAAATTAGGGTGGACCACATTTTCATAGAAATTGTGTAACTAACTTTCTTATTTGTAGAAATTATATTATACATGCTTCAGCAAAGTTGTAGACCATTCAATTTCAAGCAACTTTGCCAAAAAAAGTTTTTTTGTATCTCTTAAATTAACCGATTTAGAGCTTTTTTCCTGCAGTGACATAGGGTGGTCCGAACAAAACTGGTTTTCTGGCTCTAGAGTTTTCAATTCAAATTTCTCATCAAAGTAGTCTATGAGACACTTTTAGAACTTTGAAAAATGCGTAATTTGGTGAGTGAAGAAACTCGCTATCTCCTTCCGTTTAGGAGTTATTGTTGTTTTTCTCTCAAAAACATGCCTACTTTGATTGTGAATATCTCTGATTGGGGCAAACATAAAAAATATCTTTTGACGGCATTCAAAAGACAAAATGAAATTGTACATTATATCAAAAAATTACAGATGTGTTATTTTTGTAACTCTAATAAAATGCCTTGAAAAACAAAGGATTTCAAGCAGAAAAACTTCAATAACTTTTGAACTAAAATAGATATCATCAATATTTTTGCATGAAAATTTGCGTTTTGTCAAGTTCTTAAAGTCGTTCATAGACGACTTTGACGAGTAATCTGAAATAAGAAAGATAGGGCTCTAAAACTATTTTGAAGATTTTCATAGTATGTATTTTTTTATTATTTTGCATTTTGAGCCTGAAAATGAAATTTTAGACAAACATGATCTTCTACAAAATTGTTTCTAAAATGTAAGCTTTCATACTGTGTCATTTGAAACTAGGGTGGTCCACAATATCACACATATCATATAATCAATTTTTTTTATTTGCAAAAATACTGGTATATGCTCTTAGGCAAAGCGGTAGAGCTTGAAATTTTGATCAACTTTGCCAAAAAAAGTTTTTCTGTAGCTCAAAATTTGACCAATCTAGAGCATTTTTTCCTAATCATAGCAGGGTGTTCCAACAAAAATAAGTTTTTCAACTCTAGTTTTTTAATATTATTTTCTCGTCAAAGTCGTCTATGAACGACTTTTAGAACTTGACAAAACGCAAATTTTCATGCAAAAAGATTGTTGATATCTATTTTAGTTCAAAAGTTATTCAAGTTTTTGTGATAAAAAATATTTGAATTTCAAGGCATTTTATTAGAGTTACAAAAATAACACATCAGTAATTTTTTGATATAATGTACAATTTCATTTTGTCTTTTAAATGCCGTCAAAAGATATTTTTTATGTTTGCCCCAATCAGAGATATTCACAATCAAAGTAGGCATGTTTTTGAGAGAAAAACAACAATAACTCCTAAACGGAAAAAGATACGGAGTTTCTTCACTCACCAAATTGCGCATTTTTCATAGCTCTAAAAGTGTTTCATATACTACTTTGATGAGAAATTTGAATTGAAAACTCTAGAGCCAGAAAACCAGTTTTGTTCGGACCACCCTATGTCACTGCAGGAAAAAAGCTCGAAATCGGTCAATTTAAGAGATACAAAAAAACTTTTTTTGGCAAAGTTGCTTGAAATTGAATGGTCTACAACTTTGCTGAAGCATGTATAATATAATTTCTACAAATAAGAAAGTTAGTTACACAATTTCTATGAAAATGTGGTCCACCCTAATTTTCAATAACACCAAACAAAGGGCTTAACTAATACAAACAACTTTGTAGAAGACCGTTTTTGTCTAATGTTTCATTCTAAAGCTCAAAATGCATCTTTCCGCGTAAAACTGATTCCTGGACCATAGTGCACTGGGACAAAGCCTGCTTCTCAGCTTAGTGTTCTTATGAGCACTTCCACAGTTATTAACTGAGAGCTTACTATGCCAATGACCATTTTTGCATGCGTATATCGTGTGGCAGGTACGATGATACTTGATGCCCTGGGAAGTCGAGAACATTTCCAACCCGAAAAGATCCTCGACCGGTGGGATTCGAACCCACGACCCTCAGCTTGGTCTTGCTGAATAACTGCGCGTTTACCGCTACGGCTATCTGGGCCCCGATTGAAGAATAAAAGTATTAATTAAAGTAAAAAATCTGGCGGCCATCTTGTATTTTGCGTTATCTAAATGAAATTCAAGCATTCAAAAACTTTAATTTTCAAAAATCTTTTGAAAATGAAGGAAAACAATTTGAAGGTCACATAAATATCCCTGCATATGCTCCTATCTTTTACCCCTAAAAGAGAATCATTTTGATATCCGACCTACAAAAAATATATACTCAAAGGGTATCCCGTCTAAAGGCAGACTTGAGGCTACGCAAAACGGCATTGATCACGCATGATTTGTCCACCTCTTCATTTTACAAAATATTGCATAATACTGTGTTTGGCTCCCTGATTGTTTGCGTTCCTGTTTATGCACATATGGTTGTACCTTCCCCTTCACGGCACAGTATTCCATCACACAATCGATAATTTGCCTGCAAGAAGAGGTGCGGATGATCGCGATCACGAACAAGAGCATGTTTGCACTGACTGATGCACAGATTGATTTTAATGAGCCAATGGGCCGTATGAATAAAATGTAGAAAAGTTGAGTTTACTACATTCTCGGTAGTAAACGCTATATGTGGAACACGAGTGGAACATGTTTGTGTCATTTTCCTTTCTACACCTTTCGAACATACTACAAACAACGCATTGCTATGAATAAAGGTAGCATTTACTACAAAGCTACTGGTAGTTAGCTTCAGAGGTTGCTACACATGCTTTGAGATTGCGGAATTGAATGGAATAATTTACTTTTGAGTAAAAATCATGGGAAAACGATATGAGTTTTGATATTTCGGAAGGTATTTTGAGTTTTGCTTAGGAATTCTGAGGTTACGAAAACATTCGCCCCGCCAATGCTGAGATTCCGGTAAGATTACCGGCAGTAGCAATTTTTAATATCCGTGTGAATTCTGGCATTATGATAATCATGTTATTTTCTAGGAATTTTAGAATGTCGGTAGGAATTCAGATATTAATAATGTAATTTGGAATTTTACATGTAAATTCTAACATCTCAGATTTCCTTTTGAATACCGGAATTTCTGTAGGAACTTTGAGATTCCGATAGGGATGTCGGATTTTTTATGATAATTCTGGAAGTTTTAATACCATTCTAGGAAAATTGCGGAAATATTAGAAATCTGGTAAAAACTCTAGAATTGGGGTGGGAATGGGATACATAATATTAATCTCTTGGAATTCTGTGGGTATCTTTGAGACGGTATTTCTGTAAGAATCTATGAGATTGCGGTGGGATTCCTGCGAATTATTGTGTATGAATATTTGTAATTCTGAAAATCAATCTTTGTAATTATTGTAAAAAGATTCCGTTGATGTCCAGTTCCGTAGTAATTTCAAAGCAAAGCTTTAATATAAACGTTTTGAATGTCGGTAAATATTTTATAGATTTCAATGGGATTTTTTGTGATATCGATAAGAATTTTACCATGGTGTTTTAGGGGAGATCCTCATTGAATTCTAACGACGATTCCCATAAAAATCTCGACATTCTAAGTTTTAGAAATTCCAAGGATACTATCAGAAACCCCACAAAAATAACGAGAATATCACAGAAACACTTCCGGAATCAACATGCTGTTAAGAAAACACACGGGGAGCATCAAAATTCTACAGCAATTTCACCAGAATCTCAGTACTGGTGCTAGAAAATATGTGGTTCCAAATTTGATAGCTGTAATATCAAGATTTCTTCATAGATGTTGAGCTAGTATTTAAAAAATCATCAATCACTGGCGTTGGCGAAGGCCGAAAACCACCCAGAAAAGTATTTGATGTACCATCATCAGAAAATCATAGACATAAAGAGGATACCAGACCACCATTGGGTGATATGAATAAAAAACTTTGAACTTTACTACATGCATCTACTCAAAAACAAAATCCACAAAGTTTACTACACTTTTGGTATGAATAAAAAACTTTTCGAACATGTAGTACTTACTACTTTCTTAGGGTCTGTCTCAATTGGGCTATTAAAAATAATTCGTACTTAAACTTGACA
This sequence comes from Aedes aegypti, assembly GCF_002204515.2. Lineage (NCBI taxonomy): Eukaryota > Metazoa > Arthropoda > Insecta > Diptera > Culicidae > Aedes > Aedes aegypti. The sequence goes on from NC_035109.1 coordinate 247,748,212, forward strand.
GTTCGATAATTATTCCACCCCTGATTTCGATCTGTCAAAAATAAGTCTGCTGCAGAGCAGACTTAAATTTGACAGATCGATAGTTAATTTCTTTTTCGCTCGCTCGGGCGATCGGTGTTAGTTGTTTACTTTCAACATAATGTTGTTTCCCCTATCCGATAATTCATCTGCGGTCGGATATTCCTGCTGCCTTCGCAAGATTCAAGACCAGTAAAAGTAAGTTTAACGAAATATTTATTCTGGCCAGAATAGCTTTATTTACGATCACTTTTTCTCAGTGATGGAACAGGTTGCAAGGGTGGGATGAAATCCTCACAACCAGAATTCTTTCCTGAACAGCTGGCAAGGTACTCGCAAAGCATTTCGACGGACAAAACATCTGGAAAGCAGCGACCACAGGAGACCTGATGATTTCCAGTATATCTCAAGCCGGAATCAACCAAAATAGTCTCATCAAGGTGCAAAATACAAGGACCTGCGGAGATTTGCACTATGTCGAGCTTCTAGTGTCCAAAATAGAAGTCAATAAAGTGCATGTTGGAACAAACGCCGCCAAGGCACACTTTCTAGTCTGCATCAAGAAGATTAGGATTGAGAAAGCTGAGTTGCTATTGGTGAAAAATCCCAAACCCCGTCTATGTGCCCAAAACAAGTTCATCAGTTCTCTACATGTAGCCGTGGAACGGCGGAACTGGAGTCTGGTTGAACTACTCCTTGATTATCATGCGAACTTGAATGTTTCGGATTTCGCTGACGAGACGCCACCCCCACAGGATTGGAATAAGGAGCCGTAAGAATAGGTACATTAATTCCTTACGTTTGTTTCAACAATATGATAACGATTCTCGTTCAATTACCAGCAGGAAAGCAAGGCGACTATTTTCAAAGTGTTTCCATCAATGACGAATTTGTTCGGCATCTACATTTCTATCTAAGCTATTTAGCTTTGAAGATGAAGCCAGGGAATTTATGGTCGGAATTGTGGACGGAGTTGTTCTAATAACCAACTACTCATAGTCACGTCCCATTTACGACAAATTATGATCATTTAATTCGATGAATCGCATCAATGACAGATCACCAAACTGCATTCTCACTGGAATTGCTGAACGTTGAGAATATAATGCAGCATCAAAGGACTACGACGACTTTGACTAATAGATCTGATGAAGCTCGTCAGAGGCCTTGCATAAAACACCTACGTAGATAAACATTTAGCTCATAATAAAAAGAATTGTGCATAACATTAAGGATCCAGTGTCCAAACTGTGTTTTTATTTTCTTCAATTTGTTTAAAAACTGCATTTTCGAGGCTTAAAAATGTCTCAATTTCTATTAGGACCAACGTTCAACGATCCGTCATCGTCATAATGGGAACTTCAACACCAGTTTTTCTGATCAAAACTAAAATTTATACGACGAAAGTGTTATCACTGTGTTTTGGTTGAAGAATGGAATACAGTGAACACATTCTCAAAAAAAAACTGCTTTTGAAAATTCTCAAATTGATGACGGATTGTGCCCCCTTAAACAAGGTCAAGGAAATTTCCATTAAGAATAACAGTGGATTCTCCGGAAATCGAACCCAGACTCCTTCAGTATGGCTTCACTTTACAGCAGTGGACGTTATCGCACATCTAAAAGACGCTTATATCATACATAACTCGGTATTCGCCTAAATACGAGAAAATGCTTGACACATTACCCCTGGAATATATAAGCCAGCTTAGCTTCACGATACAAACAACTATCGAAAATAAAGTTTAGTCCCCATAACATTAGTTTATTTAATAACATTACAAGTGGAACACTTTGCTAGAAAATACGTTGAACCAAGTGTCGCAATTTAGTACTAGTATAACATGGTCTGTTTACTATGTATTATTTATCTCTAAAAATAAGCCGCTAGAATCAATAATTTCAAGCAAAGCTAATACAATTTCCTTTTCAATAATGTACTCTTCAGCACTAACTCTTCTCTATACTGTTTTAAATAAAAATCATTCGATTGAATGAGGTGGCTCATACTGCCCCGTAGGGTGGCTCATAATGCCCCATATGGTTGGTGACCACGTAGAAAAACATGGTTTTTCAAAAAGTTCCTGAAATAATTTGCAAGTTGATGTTAACATTAATTATCGACGTAACATGGAAGATGACATTTGATAGTACGAGTCACTTGCATTTAAACCATATTTTTTGCTGTTTTTCTATGCATTCCATGACGTTTACCTTAGGCGGCCCATATTGCCCCGATCACCCCTAATACAATTTTCCTCATCAAGGCTGGCGATACATTGACGGCATATTTGTAGAGTCTTGTTCCCTAGAGATCAGAAATGTTGAACATTATTACAACATATCTCATATGTTTGATAAATAAAAAAAAACAGATACACTTCCAATGATTCGAAGCAATTTTCAACAGACAAACAAAATAGATTGAAGTATTTTCTTTTCACGAATCATCATAAATTATTATAACATTGGTTCGGCAACTTTCGCGAATCGGACCAGCAAAAATTAATATTTGACAGTTCATTAATCGTTTGTAGGGGAAATTATTTTCGAACTGTCAAATTTAAGTGTGAATTATTTTTAATAGCCCAATTGAGACAGACCCTTACATGAGCAGTGACTGAAGCTGCACGTTAAGAAATTTCCATTCAGAGTGCAGAGTGATTCTGCACGTAAAGAACAATCTATTCAGAGTGACGCCTAAAATTAATACAATCATGCATATGAAGAAAATGCATGGAATCTAATCGATTACGCGACAATTTGCACAAATCATGAAGGTGCTGTTATTTGACAAAATTTGTAGTGTAATTTTGCGATTAGTCTGGTATTCTCTTTATGTCTATGATTTTATGATGATGGTACATCAAAGAATTTTCTGGGTGGTTTTCGGCCTTCGCCAATGCCAGTGATTGATGATTTTTTAAATACTAGCTTAACATCTATGAAGAGATCTTGAGATTACAGCTATCAAATTTGGAACCACATATTTTCTAGCACCAGTACTGAGATTCTGGTGAAAATGCGATAGAATTTTGATGCTCCCCGTGTGTTTTCTTAACAGCATGTTGAATTCCGGAAGTTCTAAGTGTTTCTGCGATATTCTCGTTATTTTGGTGGGGTTTCTGATAGTATACTTGGTTGGAATGTCTAGAACTTAGAATGTCGAGATTTTTATGGGAATTGTAGTGATTCCATTGGTAGTCGTTAGATTTCAATGATGATCTCCCCTAAAACACCAGGGTTCCCTTTGAAATTATCAAAATTCTTGTCGATTTCACAAAAAATCCCATTGAAATCTATAAAATATTTACCGACATTCAAATCGTTTATATTAAAGCTTTGCTTTGAAATTCCAACGGAACTGGAGATCAACGGAATCTTAAAGGTTTTTACAATAATTACGAAGATTGATTTTCAGAATTACAAATATTCACACAATAATTCGCAGGAATCCCACCGCAATCTCATAGATTCTTACAGAAATACCGTCTCAAAGATACCCACAGAATTCCAAGAGATTAATATTCGGAATCCCATTCCCACCCCAATTCTAGAGTTTTTACCAGATTCCTAATATTTCCGCAATATTCCTAGAATGGTATTTAAACTTCCAGAATTATCATAAAAAATCCGACACCCCTATCGGAATCCCAAAGTTCCTACAGGAATTCCGGAATTCAAAAGGAAATCTGAGATGTCAGAGTTTACAAGTAAAATTCCAAATTACATTATAAATATCTGAATTCCTACCGACATCCTAAAATTCCTAGAAAATAACATAATTATCGTAATGCCAGAATTCACACGGATATTACAAATTGCTACTGCTGGTAATCTTACCGGAATCTCAGCAGGCGGGGCGAATGTTTTCGTAACCTCAGAATTCCTAAGCAAAACTCAAAATACCTTCCGAAATATCAAAACTCATATCGTTTTCCCATGATTTTTACTCAAAAGTAAATTATTCCATTCAATTCCGCAATCTCAAAGCATGTGTAGCAACCTCTGAAGCTAACTACCAGTAGCTTTGTAGTAAATGCTACCTTTATTCATAGCAATGCGTTGTTTGTAGTATGTTCGAAAGGTGTAGAAAGGAAAATGACACAAACATGTTCCACTCGTGTTCCACATATAGCGTTTACTACCGAGAATGTAGTAAACTCAACTTTACTACATTTTATTCATACGGCCCAATGTGTTGGAAATTTCTGTCGAACATTTTTTACTCGTTCCATTTCGTTCGTGAGCTATTAATTAATACAAACAGTTCGAGTACAGCAAAAAAAGTGTACACAGAAAGGAGCGCCCAAAACATTCAATACGGACTACACCCGAAAAAAATAAGGAAAAAAACATCGAAAATGAATAACGAACCGTGAATGCTTACTGCACGGTGTGAGGTGAGGATGTGTGATGATGTTTGGATGGTACATGTTGGTGTTTTCAGACCGGTGCACATCGCACAGTGGCGCATGGTCGGACTAAACCTTTGTTTTTTAACTTTCCGTTGATATTTGATAATAGATTCATATACTAAATAGTGAATGACATTTCCCCAAAATCTTAGATAGATCGAGGCCACATGATAAACGAAAACAAAAATGGTAACGTAGGCAAAGAAAGCTCTGTTTATGACTGTTAAAGTGCTTATAAGAACACTGAAAAGAAGGTTTTGGCCCATTGTGGACATAATAAGAAGCCGAAGTGAAGAAGAAGAAGAAACAAAAAGAAGACACATAAAATCATTAAATTTTATTTTTCGAATTTTATATGAGGGGCTGTTTATTTACCACGTGCTATTTTTTTTTTATTTCCAGACCCATTTTCTCCAAACGTGATCTTTTGCCTATACAACAATTTTATGGACCGTGCTCTTTGACCAGCCCCAAAACTCCCTACCCCCTTATTTATCACGTAGTTTATGGATTGCACTTAGCTACATTCATTCATCAATTCATTTATGGTGATACAAATCATATCAGACGCTAGAAAAACGATACATCTATCTTCTATATAAATAAAAATGGAATGGTGTTTGTATGTCACGAAATGGCTCACGAACGGGGCAACGGATTTGTATGATTCTTTTTCCATTTTGTTCGTCAAGGGTCCCGACGTGTTTATGTGTATAAAAGTTCCAGGATGTTCACCAGGAAAGTAGGAAAAACGGGACTGAACGGAACTGTCATTTTGTATGGGACGATTCATAGCGGTTTTCAACAGCCTACTTGATGGCAAGACGAAGTTTGCCGGGACCACTAGTTAAAAATAAAGTAGAAAACCGGGCCTTCCTCAGCCGTGTGGTTAGAGTAAGCGGCTACAAAGCAAAGACATGCTGAAGGTGGCTGGGTTCGATTCCCAGTCAGTCCAGGATCTTTTCGTTATAGAAATTTCATTGACTTCCCCTGGCAACTTTGGCAAATAACTGTGTAAATGTTCATAGGAACACTAAGCTGAGGAACAGGCTCTGTCCCAGTGAGGACGTAATGCCAAGAAGAAAAAGAAGAAGAATAAGAAGAGTCGAAAGCAAGGAATTCATGACAAAAATCTAAATACAAAAAGTCGATAGATGAACGGCAGAAAGACAAAAGTTCAAAAAGATAAAAAGTCGAATGGACAAAAGGTCGAAAATACCTATGGATGAATGCAAGATACACTACAATCTAAAAAAAATGTAGTGGCTCAATGCCGCATTTTAAAAGCTGTTCTGAGAAAGAACTTTGAAATTGTCTTTCGAAATCTCGAAAACTTATCAAGGTGCTGCAATATTCAGTATGGATAGTGCAATACGCAATTCCATACTTATGATGGGTAGTACAGATTCAATAGAAAAAGGGTCCAATGGACAAAAGGACAATGAAGCAAATGGACAACTGAACAAGCATGGATTGATAATGAACCATTAGCTTCGTGACCATGTAGTGAGCAGTTTCTGCCGATTTGATAAGCTATAAGATAATTTACTGATAAGATATTTTACGGCTTCTCAACGCCTCATCAAAATTTTAGCTTGAGATTGTCCCAACATACCAATTTACAACAATACAAAACCATACAATAAAAGAGGGGAAGGGGTGGTAAAATGAACACCGTGCCTTTTACCGAAAAAAAAAAATTTGATTGAATTTTTATCACGCGCGGACGAATTAGAGCATAAATCGGAGTGTTCGGGTTGATAACTTTTAGGTGTTCATTTTACCACCTCTTGCTCTATCTACACACCAAAGCAAAATACCCTGTAACCAAACAAGACGTTAATAGTGTTATATATAAGATACCACTCAGAAATCGCGAAAGCTGTTGTATTGATATGACCACAAACAATTTACGTAAAAGATTAGCAGGACATACCATGACCCCACAGTTATGGATCAAATAGTGTGGAGTCCAACCTATAACATTCAATAATACATGGAAAACGTAAAATTGTAATTTAAAAGCACGAATTGAATCGTTTCAAATTGGAACTTCGATTAGTAAACTATTTTGAGTGTAATATTTACATAGGATTGCATAAAAAATAAAAATTATATCTGTTTCTGAAAACCATATTATGGATCAGTGCTCATATTATGGATCAAATAGTGACATATTACGGATCAGTGCGCAAAATCAACAGATTTTCAGCTCAATGCATCTGTTTTGCATGATTTGGCGAAAGTTAACAATGCGTCACATATTACTGCAAAAAAATAGCAGTGTTTGAGCTGGAAACAAGGGTAAAATGCAGTAACTGAGACACGAACTGTTTTCGCTCCAGACCAAGTTTTCCACCCTTTTTTGTCTGCTTAAAAGTGAAATTTACAAACCTTGACGTTTCATGAGTTTTATCCTTAGTGCTATTGTCTGAAAATGTTGAATCCAATGCTTGAAATGGCAGAAATCAATATTCTTTGGAAGTGATCCATAACCGTGGTAAACAATCATTTCCTGGCCCATATTATGGATCACTAGTTAGAAGTGATTCGGTATTTAGAATCAACAATCAAGGTAAATGTTTTCCAAAGATGAATTCATACTAAATCGAAGCGAACGAGCATGTTTTATGCTATAACATTTGAATTTTACCACCTGTGGGAGCTTAAAAATGCTGACAGCACTTCTTACAGAAAAAGGCCATATAATGATAGCTGTGTGGTACCAACTAAACATTTGTCAAAAACACCGTTATTTAGCGGTTGAATGTTGTGCTTAACATTACAAATGGTAGAAGACAAATAGCATGACATGGGAAAAATATGTTTTACGTCAACGTTTATGTTTTGAGTGAGTTATCCGATGTTGAACGCCAAAGTGATCCGTAACTGTGGGCGATCCGTAACTGTAAATTTTTAGTCATATACTATGCCCACGGTATATGACTGAAAATTTCTCATATATTATTGAACACCCGCTACTTCTGAAAGATGTTCCCAAAAACAATTGTAGATTGTTCAGAATTGTTTTAGATTTTTGGTTTTGAAAACTCAGGCACTCTAGTATTTTAAATATACACCTAAAGTGGGTGCATCACTCTAGTGGTATTCTTGCTGATTTTTTATAAAAAAATGAATATTTTTCAAAAATATCTAATATTGTTAATATTCTGGCAGCAACAATTTTTAGAGCATGAGCATGAGCATGATTGACCGCGTTGCTACTCCGTTATTGCAAGAACAGCTGTACATACACAGGGAATCAACAGACGCTACTCAGGATCAGTAGCATCTTCAATGTGTAAGTACTGGTGCTCTCGATATTAAAATAAACAATACCGGTGCCGGCTGCGTCCGAAAGCAAAAATTTGGATGACATGTTACTTGCTTTACAGAAGCTGAGAAGCCCTCTGCACTTCCACAAGAATACACTGGGTGTTTGGATATAGGAAAGGATTCGTTTTGGTAAACGATTAACATATAATTTGAAATAAATACGTAAGCATATACACCGATGATCGATACCGATTGTGCGGTTACTACGTGAACCGGACACGATCCCGATTTCATTGCTTGCTCCACTATTGACGCGCTTCGTTTGCACAATATGTTCTTTTTTTTACCCGCACAACGCGAACCTGATACAATTGATCCGGATTCCGTCGGTTACCCGCAAAGGGGAATGCAACAGATTCAACGGATCAAACACTAATCTAGAGTAACAAATACTTTTTGAAATCTAATAGTGAAGTTTTAGATTTCGGGGTGAAATTGATCAGTTACTGCGAAAGGTTTCCAAAAATAAAGAGATAGGCTTCTCAGTTTATATTGGATCACTAAATTTTAATCAAGTTTTAAAAACAGTTCAACTTTTTGAGAAATCGGTAAATTTTAGAAATGAGTTTTGCAGATTACAGATTCAACCACATTAAACGCCTAATTGTAGTCAATTTCCTTACAAATTGACACTATACACACGAACAGAACATTTATTTTCCTCTGGAAATGAATTAAGATCACCAATGTAAATTCGAAACTGGGTTCAGAAAATAAATCTGGCATGTTTAATACAGTTTGTTTTATAGGTTTCTTTGTATGGTCATGGCAAAAGTCGATTGTTTGGAGAAGAACCCTCCAACAGTTCATCAATTTGAATAACTAAAATCGAATTATAGCTCTCTTAAGTCAAGATTCTTGACACGCAATACATTTGGTACGGGAATGGTCAACTTCTCCCTTCTGATTCTGTACTCCGAATTGCGGTACAAGTTAAACAAGGTAGGTTATTTCAAGTTTTAGTGGAATTGTGAAACGAGATGCAATTCTGTATTTTAGATTGTAAATGAACAATAAACATAATGATATCGATATTTTATTTTTTTGACATCGATAAGGAAATGTTGATTATTTGTAACTTCTTCTTCTTCTTTTCTGGCGTTACGTCCCCACTGGGACAGAGCCTGCTTCTCAGCTTAGTGTTCTTATGAGCACTTCCAAAGTTATTAACTGAGAGCTTACTATGCCAATGACCATTTTTGCATGCGTATATCGTGTGGCAGGTACGAAGATACTCTATGCCCTGGGAAGTCGAGAAAATTTCCAACCCGAAAAGATCCTCGACCGGTGGGATTCGAACCCACGACCCTCAGCTTGGTCTTGCTGAATAGCTGCGCGTTTACCGCTACAGCTATCTGGGCCCCATGATTATTTGTAACCTAATAGTAAATAACTCGTTTTAGTACTATTAAAAAAAAACAATATACATAAGGAAGACTCCCTTGTACCGGACACCTAAATTTAGTAATCAAATGCTGTTTTGGCCGAACGCCATTTGGACGAATGCCATCTGACCGAATGGGTCGTTTGGCCGAATGCCATTTGGCCGAATTACGTACAGAAAAATGATCAAATTGATAAGTGTGGCACAATAAATGATCAGCTAATTAATTTGTTTACATTTTATGTTGGACGTCATGTTTGTCTCTATATAAATGCCTGAAGAGAATGATAAAGTCAACTCGTTAATTCAGGACTAACTTTTGAACTCCACAAGTCGCGTCAATGCTTTAAGCTGATGGTTCTTCCGTGTCTGGACTACCAACGGTGTACTAGGGTATCGAGTGTTTTTTTAATGATTTCATCAGAATTTTATCTTTCTTTTTAACATCGGCTATTCTATTGAGTTATATTGATTTCATTACTGTTGGCAATAATTTAGCCTATATTTTAATTGCTAATTTTACCTTATTCAACTTGATTAAATTTTCATAAGAAACTAGTGGTCCCGGCAAACTTCGTCTTGCCATCAAGTAGACTGTTGAAAAACGCTATGGATCGTCCCATACCAAATGACAGTTCCGTTCACTCTCGTTTTTCCAACTTTCCCGGTAAAAAGCCTGAGAATTTTATTCACACAAACACGTCGGAACCCTTGAAGAAAAACAAGGAGAAATAATCATTCAAATCCGTTGACTCGTCCGTAAGTCATTTCGTGACATACAAACACCATTCCATTTTTATTTATATAGATTTTTCCTTTTTTTATCATAGGCTGTTCTTTCAGTACAAGTCGTAAACCGTTGTAGTTACTGTCAAAAGCTGACTACAAATGCACTGCAAAAACCTCTGCTGGCAGCTATTACCATTACAAAAGAAGTGAATAATTGCTTACATTTAGGATGTTCTTTTTTCAGAACTTGCTGTTTCGTGAGCTAAAGCTTAAATGCTGATTGTTTGTATATTAATGATGATTTATCCTATCTTTCAGAATAAGCTGAATAAGCTCTTCGATATTCAGATTTGGTATTATTTACAAATGTATCCCAGCTGTAGTTCACTATCAGTTTTCAATTTTGGCCAAACGGCATTCGGCCAAATGACCTTTTCGGCCAAATGGCGTTCGGTCAATAAGGTAGCGAAGGAGAGCTCCAAAGAGGTAGCAAATGAATTCCATTTTTCTTGTTTCTTTACCATTGGGGGTAGGTGTTTTACTTTACTGACATGATAAACAATCCACGAAAATCATATAAGCAATAGTGTCTTCAGATTAGGAGCTTTTTTAGATGGGTTTTATTATGCAATGTTATCCCCCGATATAATCAGAGCTGAAGCAGTAGACGATAAACAGAAACTCATGATGTGCAGCGGATCATGATTGTTACAGAGAACGATTAGTGAGAGATATTCTCAATTTCATGAAATTCTCAGAGCTTGACCTCTGCCCGCACGCATTTTTCGAAGGTTGATGAATTAACTTCAAACAAATGAAAATAAATAGCCGTTTTTACTATATGATAAAAAACATGCTTGTCTATCAGGTCATGATGAAGAAGAACTTCTAGTAATGAATTTCGTTGCTAAAATCGCGTCTATCTTTAACATGCGCGTCACGACATCAGTCTTTTTACTAACTTTGGCACTGACTGTTATTCAGTAAAATCGTCATTTCAAAATTATTAGTTTCATGCGATCTAGTCAGAAATCTTAGCATTTTGAAGCGTTCAAATAGGAATTTGAATATATAAACACGAATTTTGAAATTGCATTTTGATTATGTATTTTAGTACCATATCGACAAATCCTAGAAAAAGAACCTCCAATATCGGATAAAAAAAATAATAAATTTCTTGAATTTCCTGTACCAGGAACCAATTCATCACCTGGGGGCATCATATAGCCGTTCTTTAACCAATAAGGTAAAAATCATTTACATTTAAAAAAAAATGCGTGTGTTGCACCCACGCTCACTCTCGTTGCATTCCCTCTCAAACTCAGATTGGCTTCCTGCTAGCGGAGTTTGTTTTTGTTCTTTTTCGCACTGATAGGGAATCATTTGGCTTTTTATTACGGTAAATTAGAGAAAAATTCAACTTTTTTAAAATTTTAAAAAATAAAAATTATTTTCTGCGCCAGAAAATTTTGTTTTGGAAATTAAAAGTTTTTCTCAAAACCTCGTGTAAAGAGTCGAACGGATTTTTTTCTAAAGATGAATAATATAATTATAAAATCTTGCGCACTTAGAACAAACATAATTCGAGAATAATATAATATAAAGGCTCATTTACAGATAAAAAAGATCGAGTTGTGTAAAATTGATATTTTATTCAATATATGGTTTCGTCTTGGTAGATTAAACAGCTGTCTGAAAGGCCTTTTATACACAACATAAATAAAGTTTGAACAAGTGAATGAAAAAAAAACAAATTTAGTACTATACAATTTAATTCCACTAGAGTTTGTATTCTATGACAGACATGCGTATTTCGACCTAAACTATCGTGTACTAGACTCGAATTGAAGAAACCCATTGTATGCACACAATATATATTCAAACTAGGTATAATAATTCCCTACTATATTGAACTGTTTGAGACCACGCCTCATTTTTCTTGCAACGACAAACATTCACATTTTTGTTTTAAAACCTTTCGTGGTTTTGTTCCAAATATTATTTATAGCTTTACATACCAAAAAACTTTTCCCAAGCCCTTTCCTTTTCAGTAACCACGTTGTTCATGGGCGACTTCAAAGAAATTACTTGTTTTGGCTGGCCTCTGCTCTAAGTTGATGTCCATTTTTTGTATTCCATTTAAATTATACTGTTACAATTCTGCTCTTCATTGCTATAAGGTATCACACAGGGTGAACCTTTGTGAAATCACTGCAAAACAACTGCATATATAGGTTAATTCGCCTATTGTTGAACAGCTCAAAATCTGGTCTATTGTTGGACTGTCCGTGTATTCCTTACGGTGAGTTCAACAATTAGTGACCATTTAAGCCGTTCAACAATTGGCGAATTGCCCATATTGATCCATACTGTTGATCCATAATATGAGAAATGATTTATAATAGTGTTTTCAGTAATTGATATAATTTTCAACTTGTATGCAGTACTGTGTAAATATTATACACAAATAATTCACCAACCGAACGGTACGATTCGTACTTTTATACAAAAATAGTATGTTCACGCTATGTCTAAACCAGCAGATTATGCAAATTGATTGTACCTCGGATTTTTTTTGCTAGAGTTCAGTATTTGGTCTATAATTTCATAATCGGAAGGTTACAAAATATTCTATCAGTGAAAACGTGATTTTCATTGGTTTTCATAGTCTGTATATGAACAAATAGCTAAAAAGTGATTAAAATCAAAATTTCACCGATGGAATATTTTAAAACCTTCCGATTATGAAAACATAACCCAATTACTGAACTCTAGCGAAAAAAATCCGAGGTACATTCGATTTGCATAATCTGCTGGTTTAGACATAGCGTGTGTTTTCTATTTTTTTTAATGAATATAGTAAGTTGCACCCTTTTTTAAATATTGTCAATCATTAGGTAATGAATGCGCGGGTTTGAAAGAATGGCATCAGGACATAACACACTCAAGAATAAAATATTATGTTTTGTTCATTCCATATAGATTGCTTTGAGCATCAAGTAAAGTTGGTAAATTATCATTTTCAATTGGTTTGAAATCCATTTTCGGTTTTTTGACCTTTTTTGGAGGCACCCCACTGTGCATCGGGCCAATTGAGCTGCAAGGTGGATAATTTTTTATTCACTTGGGTACATCCAATCGAGTCTATCTTCATGCTGAACTACGCGTCGCGCCGAGGGGCCTCTGAGGGAAGGAGCGGTAAATAGAGTCGGCCTGGTCTGACTAACTGACTGACTGACTCAGTTGCCTAAGCCATCATGGACCTTAGTGCGGCTAAATGGTATTGAAAAGTGAAAACCGCTGGTGCACACAGATGATGAAACATCAAATATCTCATAAGCGTAACGATTTTTTTTATGAGTTTTTCAGCGAAAGTGATACCTACAAGGCCCACCGAGCCGGGCATGTTGTTTCCAATAATTTGAATTACTTCAACGCTCCATGGAAATTGAATGCACCGACTAAAGTAACACGATCCCTTGCAGTGCGATTTCTGAGGCGGCGGTCATTGTCCCCGGCTTGACTGGTTGGTTATCCTGTCAAATATTGCACTTCGGGCGATCGGTTATCCGCTCAAGGTTGTCAACGGCAGTGCCAAAAGCCCTGTTTTGCATGACATCACTAGGGGAAGTGGTGGTAAAATAGACACCTTGAGGATTTCATCTCGTTCCTGATTGGAAAACGATGAATTTGTATAGGTTTTAAAAGGGAAGTTTTTTTGAGCAGGAAGGCAAATTCAGGCTTAGCATCGATGGGAGTGACAGTGGTTCATAGGGGTTACAATAGGTCAACACATAATAAGAAATATATCAGTAAATATTTGAAATATGTATATACAGTCAACTCTTTCTAGCTCGAAACTGAAGAGACCATCAAGTAAGGGAGGAATTGAGTTAAAAAACACAAATCCAATCCAAGGGATTGATCCAAATGCCATCCAAGGGATTGTCGAGGTAGCCTGATATCCATCTTTTACTATTGTTTTCTAACTCGATATCGAGATACCGAACATCGAGTAATGGAGAGTTGACTGTGCTTACAATTTTATTTGATGAATACTTGATTGAAAAACACTCCGTTGCCAAGAATACACATACAGACGTCATTTTGCGCTCTCAATTTGTTTTGAATCCCTATATTTTGGTCTAGTAACCTTCGATATTGGTCATATCGACAAACGGAGAGAAAACTAAGAACGAAAAATCAACAGAAACACATCGAGATATGGAGATATCGAGATAGTAAAGAATGGAAAAACTTGATAAAAGCGCGTAATTAACCAAAACAAATTTTTGCTTTTCAACAAATTTGACAACAATCGGTTGAAAATCAATTCCTGCACACCCAAAAGCAATGCGATGAGAGCACCTTTTAATTTGATTGAATATAAAGTATTGAAACACGCAGGGGCTCAGATAGCCGTAGCGGTAAACGCGCAGCTATTCAGCAAGACCAAGCTGAGGGTCGTGGGTTCGAATCCCACCGGTCGAGGATTTTTTCGGGTTGGAAATTTTCTCGACTTCCCAGGGCATAGAGTATCTTCGTACCTGCCACACGATATACGCATGCAAAAATGGTCATTGGCATAGTAAGCTCTCAGTTAATAACTGTGGAAGTGCTCATAAGAACACTAAGCTGAGTAGTAGGCTCTGTCCCAGTAGGGACGTAACGCCAGAAAGAAGAAGAAACACGCATTTTTTTACTGTTTTCCAATCAACATCAAAATTGAATGCACATAAAACTATGGCCCTTTTTTCAAGTTTGTCCAGAAAGATCGAAGGTACACAATAAAAGCAAACTAGCGATGTTTCCCAAGCCTGCCTTGATTGTCGTTGGTGAGTAGGAGTTATCTTGCAATTTGGAAAAGTGTTGTGTCATATTTCGTGTGTCGTATCTGTGCCTCCCTCCCAGGGGGCGCCCCATTAATTACGCAAGACAATTTTCGGGGTTTTTCAACCCCCCCTCCCCCAATGGTAAGTTTTTTTCGTATGAAAATTAAAAAAAAATTGTATGGCACGTAAGAAATCTCAGACCACCCCCCCCCCCCCCTCAACCCTTACGTAATTAATGGACAGCCCCATAAGCAGGATATCGAGACATGGAGAGTGAAAATGTATGCAAACTGAAGGGACTTATGAAATCATCGACATAGGGAGAGATATCGAGATGTGGAGAGTCGACTGTATGTGATTATTGAAAGTCAACATTGATCTCACTAGTATTTTTGTATATTTTAACAAACCTTTGCGTTGTTCTAAAAAAATTTAAAGTTTCGACACTCACCATTCAACACGAATTGAAATTTTCATGTCGATCTATTTGGGAAATCTATCAATCTGTTTGGGAAACCTTAATTCCTGTGTTTAAAATTACGTAGTATGATATTTTCAAACGAGGTTTTCAAAATGTTTGTTTTCGCTAATTTTTCAGTTCCAGCCCTCTTCATGAACATGTACAATACGCCCTTATGTGACAAAAATTTAATTAAGTTTTCTTTTGTATTCATCTAGGTGTTTATTTTACCATCACTTTCCCTACGGTTGGAAGAATCGAACATAAATCTTCGAATAGCTTGATGCAATTTACAAAACTTCACAAACCTGTTATCTCACACGTTCGAAGCGGAGCTTGTTTGTACCTCGATGGGTGGTGGAAGATCCGAGCTGATGACCGACTGGGGTGCCGCCCGAGATACAACCATAGTGAGGTAAAATCGTATCCTCAGGCCAATGGTTGTGCGTACCGTTTAATCATTAACGGTAGCAGTAAGAAACGAACTTTGCTTCACGTAATAGTGGTCATTAGTGACTCTTCGTCTTGGTTTCGATGGATGTTCGTTAAGGTCGAATTTTTAAATAAACTATCGAATATCATGCGTCTATCACACAACCTACCAAACCATTTGGTATTTGGTATCATTTTAACCTTTACCATTTTGAACCTTTTTTCATGACATATTGCAGTTATCTTTGTTTCAAATTTTTGCTTGCTAAAATTTCATTAGTCAGAAATACATCTCTCCATTCATGTTTACTAAAACCTGTTTTTTTTGTACTGCCGGCATGTGGATACATTATGGGTTTGATGAATAATAATTTGCGGTAGAAGGAATTCTGGTCATTAGTCAATGACCTTCAGAATGTGAATATTTTTCAGACGAGCCCAAAAAAAGTGACTGTATCTACAGAATGGTTCAGAAAAAACCTGAAAACATTTTTAATATTCGAGATTTAAAGAATTGATTTTTTATCTTCTTCTTTCTTGCATTATGTGCTAGCAGGAACAGAACCGGCATATGAGCTTAGTGTTCACAGTTATCAAGTGAGAGCTTTCTTTACCAATTATTGTTTTTGCACTCGTAAATCGTTTAACAGGCGCGATGATATTCCATGCCAGTGAAAATCATCTTCTTCTTTCTGGCGTTACTTCCCTACTGGGACAGAGCCTGCTTCTCAGCTTTGTGTTCTTATGAGCACTTCACAGTTATTAACTGAGAGCTTACTATGCCAATGACCATTTTCGCATGGGTATATCGTGTAGCAGGTACGGAGATACTCTATGCCCTGGGAAGTCGAGAAAATTTTCAACCCGAAAAGATCCTCGACCGGTGGGATTCGAACCCACGACCCTCAGCTTGGTCATGCTGAATAGCTGCGCGTTTACCGCTACGGCTATCTGGGCCCCAAACAAGTGAAAATCATGAAAATTTCCATTACGAAAAGATCCTGGACCAATCGGGTTTCGAACCTTTAGCATGACTTTGCTTTGTAGCCGCGGACTTTACCACTAGGCTAAGAAATGCCAACATTTTTTAAGTGTGTATAAGAAATAAGTGTTCTAGTTCCATATTGAATGTTAATTTTTGTTGATCTTATGCTATGAATATAAGCCATGTTTTTTTTTTTCAATATAAGCTATTTTTGCAAAGTGAATGGTAGCTTGACGGTTTATCAAAACCACGTCGTTCACCTTCCAATTCTTTCCCCTCTCAAATTAGACGGAATTTTGATCTAGTTGTAAAATATATTAACTCGCGCGGCATCTTACAGAACTCATGTATAGGCAGAGCTAGTTTTTTATGCACTTGTTTACATGTGCCAGCTGATTTCCAGTGGTGCCAAAAGACGGCTTTGTATGCAAGTTTAAATCGTTTTGTAACGTTATTCCATCATGTTTGTAGAAGTGACAAAATACGAAGCAATATGGATCATCTTAGGGAAAATCTCTCTAAATTTTAATTCAGTATGTATGCAAAATTCGCGCTTTTATTAATGTTTCATTGAAAATTTCACAAAATAATGCTGGCAATTTAATCAGCTGTACCGATGTGGAATACCATACTTTGAACAACATGAGAGTAGTTGAGGCGGAAAACAATTGATGTTGATGAGTTCCATATTTTGGTTTTGAAACGGTTTTCACGATTTTAAAGACTTAGTCGCGAGTTTTCTTGCGATTGCTAACTTTCTGTGTTGCTAAAATAGCGATTAAACTTTTCAACGTAGCAGAATGTTATAAAGTAGATTGGCTGAAAATTGTGTGTTGTGAGCGAATGTTTGTTTAGTGTAGTACAGTGTGATACAAATTTGCAGTTTTCATTGGAATGTTGTGAAAAACCTATGCAATAAGGACTGTATGGTGAGGTAGGTTATATATTATTTTGCTGACAATGCTAACTATTCCGCATGGACTCTAAAAACGCTAAAAAATGCTATAATTTCCAAAAAAGTAAAAATCGCAATCACTAGCAGTTATGTTATCTTCACTACTTAAAAAAAAAACAAAAAATAATATTTTCTTTCACCTGAAGTGAAAATTTGGAAAATGAAATTAAAAAAGAGGTTCCTATCAAAACACATTCGAAGTAAGATCGACCCATTACCTTTTGAATACGCCAAAATTAGTTTCAATCAGACGTGTTATCACAGAGATATGGATAAACAACTTTGGTTTGCTTTTTGAGGTGATCCAATTTTATTTTCGCACGGGAGTGTAGGCCTGAGTAAGTGCAAAATAAACTTAAACTCCCACCGCTCAGCGAACACTTAACAGATTTGATTTTTTCGTTGTCAGTTTGCTCGAACACATATTTTGGTTTTCAGAAGTGACCAGAAAAGGAAATTTAATGCATTAGTTACACTGGAGTTATTCCAGAATGCTGATCGGGTAAAATGGGTTATTTTAGAGAATACGACAAGTTTTTTTTTCATTCATTTGTAATGAAAGTCATTCTCATTTACAAAAATAATTATTATCTGATATTAAATATTATAAATGAAGAGTTTTGGACCGTATAGAATATACTGGTTGTGACCACCTGAAGGAATCGGCTACAGCGTTTTTGTGTACTAAAACTTTTTTAACCTCCAAAAGTCGATATACAGAAAAGCATTCCCCAGAAACATATTTGAGCTATCCTGGGAAACCTGAAAATAACTATTTGTAGGATCACTAGTTGTAGCGGCACTCGAGCAGAAGAAATAAATCAATACCTCAAGCAGACCTCAATAGCTCGCGAATACCTCAATTAGATATTTTTAATTGCTTAAAATGATATCTTCAATCATATCAAATTATAGTACGGACAATACATTTTTTCGTATGATGCATATCATAGTGAGGATTTTTTTAGTGGTCAATGAAATGTCCACATCTCAATTTGGTATGATTATGGCATTGAAAATATTGTACAGAACAATTAAAAATACCTCATTGTGGTATTCGAAAGCTATTGAATATTGCCTAAGATATTCAACTACTATTGGAAATTTTTCCTTTTATGTGAAAATTCTTCTTGTATTATTTAGGTATTCCAATACCTGATTCAATTATCTGTTTTGTGTTTGTAGTATATGTATTAGATATTGTATGAGAAACTTCACGTCTTATGCAGGGCTTTTTCATTTCTTGTTTAGCTAGTAAGTATTGGAAATTATAGCTGTGTGCGTTTGAAATGCAAATACCAAATGCGGGAACACCAAACGCGGTAAGATTTTTAACAAGGAAGGCGAAGTCTTTGCTAGGTTGGCGGTGATAGTATCCTTTGGTTACTTTGTGTTGCCGCAGTAGAAGCCCAAATAGGTTGGATTTGCACGTCAAACGCAAACAACAATATTTGGTATGAAATACCACAGCTTGGCATTCTGCAAGTATTTTTTCTGCTCGGGATGCATAGATAGGTGCGAGTTATTTGTTCCTGCTCGGGAAGTGCGCAAGTATTTAGTAAAACCATGCTGAGAGACGTGCGTTCGAATCCCACATGTCAAAGTAATTTTCGAATCTGAAATCTACTTGCTGAAGTCACCGTATGCATATCTTTTGTTTTTCATGTACATTTGTGGAGTTTTTCGAGGAACACGTTGGATGATTTTGTACAATTTTCATTTGTTCTAGTGTTATTTGTTACTTGAAAAAACGCATAATTATCTCGAAAAGAGCATATTTTTATCTCTCATACTCTTCGAGTTATTGATAGATTTATATGAAATTTTTCTCCTTTTTGACACTAAAAATCATTAGGTTGCGCACATTTCCGCAGTCTGAATCTTGCACAACCAATGGTTTGAAACTAATACTATTAAAAGCAGAGAAAGCCACTTTTAGCCTGCTTTAGCCTGACGGTCAAAAGAAAGTCTGAAAAAATGTTTGTGCATTATTGGTAAAAATCGCTGGGTTGAGTGACATTTGAAATATTTGTAATATTCAATATAAAACATCCGCAACATTGCCGCCTCACTAGAGCGAAATCAAACAAACTTTGACAATTGGATTTCACAACATTATTGTTGCATGGAAAAGTGTCTGTTCTACAAGCACATGTACAGTTTTTATGTGGTTTCCTTTCATAATGTACTTAAGGTGAAACAGTTTGGAATCAACTTCTAAGATTGCACTAAAACTTCAAAGGCACAAATCTCGCGAAAAAAGCATCCAACAACAGTGAACTTTTTATTTTGGCTTTGTGCACTAGCAGAAAGCTTAAAATAAGAATATCAGGAACGTTTGCCAACTATTTCTCCAGTTTTGTGCCTTCGAAAACGTGAGTAGGGGAAGAAGTCGGCCATTGTGCCGGCCATCTTTGAACTCCGAGATGTTTCACCTTAACAATACTCCGCGTAATCAGTTGCGGATTCAGGTAGCTTGAACAGCTACGTGCTTCCTTTGCCTCTTTGCGAGGAAGCGAAAAATTGCTTAGCAGAGAAGTAACGAAAAATGAACGAGGAAAAATAAAGATACAGCGCAAAACATAACAGGGTAAAATTCAATCAACTTATCATCACAAGTCCCCGAGGCCTGTCTTGTTCGGGCGGGACAGTTCTTTTTAAGCGTGAGCAAAGGTGAGCATAGCAACAAGGGAAAGAGAGTAGCAGAAAAATCCTTGTATTTGTTTGCACTCTCACTCGAATCGCTCGAAGATCCGTGTTTAAAATTTTGAGTTCAGTTTTTACTCCTCAGAAAAACGTCAAACTCATCTCATTTTTGCATCGCAGAGGAGTTTCTATTAAGCTTGAGTTTGAGTCGTTCCAGTTTGGAGGGCGTCGATACCAACTGTTGTTCACAACGGAAAGTCTTAGGCGCACTTTAACCGTCACATGATAGTGGTCCTAATCGATGTTTGCGCCGCGATAGGTTCTGACAATTATATGCGAATAGTCCGTTTTAGAAGCCTCGGTCTCTGCCGATTAGAGTGTCCATTTCCCGGCCATTTTGCTCGTCTCGGGATTCGGGACAAAAATCTATGCTTGTCCCGGGAAATCCCGGGATCCCGGGATATATCAAATTTTCAATAAAATTAGCATTTTATTTTATAGCACAAATTTAATAGTGCTTTTTTAAATAATACTGATAATGTAACTTTTCAAAATAATATGTTAATTATAGCAAATCACATTTCAGTTAAGACTTTCTTATTCTGATGAAGTAACCTAACAAAAATCAAAACTTAGCTTGACTAACTGCGAGTTTGATATTATTATTTATTTTTCAAATTCTCAATAATACTTATGAATGAAACTATGGTAAAAACTTAAGTCATAATTTTAAAGCAATTTGCTTCAAACATTTGAAAACCATTAAAACTTTAGAACAAAAGAAACGATCAAAGATCATTGAAGGTATTGTAGATCATGCTTAAAGCTAATTACTGAAAATTATTGACTGATGTTTTTTTTGCCGTGAATCGCAAGTCAGTCCCATCCGCATTGTGGTCAAAATTGAGTTGATATCAAGTTTTCATTATATCTTCTAATGATCTTTCAGCTGCACTAACGAGAAATTACTTTTTGTTCAGTAAAACTAGAAAAAAAACACCAAATTGAATTGTCCCATAATAAAAAGTAAACGCATGTCAGTCCCACTGCAGATTTTTGCATAATGTAACACAAAATGAATCGTTATTTGGTCAACTTTAGATTTTTCTTGGAAAAATGACGGAGTGAAAAGCAAAGTATGAAAGTTTCATGATCGAATCATGTTTTAATATCCGGGTTTTTTTTTTGAATATTTGTATGGAAAACGAGATTGAAATCAATTCTCTCAATGCCTACTTTTTACGGATGGTACTGACTTGCGGTTTGCGGCAGTTTAGGTGTACTATCAAATTTGTTATCTCAGCATAGGCTTATAGAAACGGCTTATGATGAAAAGACAAATATTAAAACTTTGCAACTAGACAAGTAATTCTTTCTTGGAAAATTGATCTTTTCATGAAAATAATTACTCGTTTATTCATTTTTTCATTATGCTTTTCTACTTTATAAAATAAGGTTGATTGTGAGGAAAAATGTCAATGTTTTTTTTAATTGAAATTTAGTGGTTTTTATCAAATTCTACGTACATTTCGGAAATCCCGGGATTCCCGGGATGTCAGAGATAAATTCCCGGGAAACGGGAAATCCCAAAATTTATCAAATCCCGGGATTTTTTGTCACGGGATGTCCCGGGATGGACACTCTACTGCCGATTATTCCGGTGCGATTTTACATTATATGCTTCCTGTAGTGATATTTTTTACGGCTTGTTTGTAGTTTGTTGGCCTGCACCAATCTCCTGTCTCACCGGAGGACCATCGTGAACAGCACTGTTTAGAGTCCCACACAGGCACTAGGACGATGATCATCCGCTACTAACATGGATAACAGACGTAATTTTGAGTAAAATAGACGCACTACTGATATATACCGTTCTGATTCAAATTACAGACAGCTTCTAATTCCGGACACTCTACTTTGTATGGGAAAGGTTTCAATTGAAATGTTTCAAAATCTCCCGTTCGAAAGTTCCCAACTTTCAGGCGCGTTTTAATTATAATTTTAAATAGCAATCCATGAAAATTTATATTTGCGCTACTAGTTTTGACGTTGCTCTTACGAGTGTGGGAGTTTTTTTTTTATAATTTAACTAGTTCAGTTTTGGTTCTCGAGAGCTATCCGGAATTTGAAACAAGGTGTCCGTGAAATGGAGCAGAAGTGAGGTTGCGTCCGGAATAATAATCACGGAAAGATCATTAATTTCTATTTATTTTAGGTAATTCAAGCTGTGGAATCCGAATCTTCGGCCACCGTTCGGAAGTTAAGTGTTTTAGAAGCCTGGCTTTTCAACCGGTTATACTTCACTGAGCCCTTAAGTGTCCGTAATATGAATCAAAACGGTACCCATGGATACCCGATCATTCATACATATGGTTTAAAAGAGCTTATGACGCGTTTGTTGGCACATCATATTCGGAGTTTCTTGGATAAAAAGTGTCGACTAGAAGAGTTGGAGCAGGTCCGTCCCACTCGGGCTCGGATTGCGTACCACTTCTAGTACTGCATTTGGTCCCTCGGTAGTGCAAAAGGTACCCAAGTTTGACAGATCGCAGTACACTTTGAACAGCGTTCAAGATTACCTTATGAGCCATAAAATTTTGGGCAACTACCGTTTTGATTCATATTACGGACACTTAAGGCCTCAGTGAAGTATAACTCATCAGACAGCATATAAAATTAATCATTCTGTATGATTGTTCCGCGTTATGGAGCCTTCAAAACAATTAACTTTCGAATAGTGGATGAAGATTTTGATTTCACAACATGAAAATTTTAAATAAATAGAAATGTGTGGACTTTTCATGATTCTTATTCCGGACACTTCCTTAATTTTGCCTCGTATTCCGGACACTTTGATTCGAATTCCGGACAGCTCATGGAAATCATAGATAGAAAAGTCAAATCATTAATTGAGATCGGTAAACCACTAAAGAGGCGTCTAAGGCAGCTGAGCATTATAAATTTTCATAGATATCTATGGACAATGTTGACTAAAACAAGCCTCGAAAGTGAGAACTTTTGAACGGCAAAAATTGAAACATTTCTTGTGAAATGTTTCCCATACAAACTACAGTGTCCGGAATTTGTAGCTGTCCGTAATATGAATCAAAACGGTACAAGGGACATAGGGGTCTTTAATTTGTCTTTGGTTGGAGTGTGAAGATATGTAGCAGCTGTATCGTTCTCAAAAAACGCGTAAGTTCCACAAGAAACTCCATGCATCCCGCAAAGGCTTTGTATTGCGAGCCGAAATGTGCCGGTGTGAGGATGGAGGTATCTTGACGAACGAACGTGAGGTGATTGGAAGGTGGAAGCAATACTACGATGAACACCTGAAAGGGGTAGAGGCACGGTGGATTAGGGAGACGAGCCAACTTCCACAGTGAAGATAAGAATGCTATCAAACAGCTCAAGAGCAACAAAGCAGGTGAAAAGGAAGGTTTTGGAGCGGAATTTATTAAAATTGGCCTGACTTCTTGTTTGCGACGATTGATACCCAGGATCTGGGATACAGAATACACAAAAAGGGTGCCGAGTTAGGATTCAAGAACTATCAAACAATCACTATTCTTATCGCACCAGGTTAGATCCTTTTAGTTCCCTTACACACACTAAAAATGAATCAAACAAATTCCAAATGATTATTTGAATAGAAAAATTGTTAACCATGCATAAATTCAGTTTCGAGTTAGTCTGTGAGCAATTGTGACTTGATGTGAGCGAAGCTCAATTTGGTTAGATCAGCTTGGGTTATGGTTACGTTTAGTCTCACCAAAATTGAGGTTTGGTTGAGTTCAGTATCGTTCGTCCGTTTTGGTTTACGAGATTGGATCGCGTCCACCTGCCCTGAGACCGCTAACCGGGCAACAGAACGTGCGACTTCGCAACAGTTCCTTCAGAACTGTTGGCGCATAAGCGAGGTCGTTTAACAGCAGAAAAGCTGAGGATTGTAACAGTTGGCTGCTTTTAGTGAGTTGATTAGTTTTTGAGTTCCGTGGCTTACTGTTACCCTGTACAACATCACGTTACAGTGTTGGTCACTAAAAACCATTAATAGTTTGGATAATTACCACGTGATCACTCGTTCTGCAGTGATAATGATCTAGAGTGCGATGTCACAACATTGTTGTCAAATCAAAAGAATATTGATAGCTTACAAGTGATATTGATAGTTGTAGTACATCAGCCATCAACTGATATGACTGATATTGAGCAACTCTGCCAGAAAATCCCAAAAGCTGGAAGGGTGTGATGGGCGGGTCACGTTGTGAGAATGCCGGACAAAAATTACGCAAAATTGGTGTTCACCTCGAATGCAGCTGGTACAAGAAGAAGAGGGGCGCAACGAGCTAGATAATTTGACCAAGTGGAGCAGGATCTCGGAAGTGTGAGCCGATCGAGAAACTGGAGTTCTGGGATTCGGTTGTCTGTCGGGATTTGTTGGTTAGATATATGTGGTTTCAGTTATTGAAATGTTAGATTCCGTCGAGATCAGGTTGAAGCAAGAGTATGCTCAAGTGTTCACGAACACTGTTGAGTGTTTGGAAGCTGACTCTTCGGTCAGTATCTAGCCGGGCATCGTAAAACACGACTCCTTGTAGGTGGCGCTCAAGCCACTTGTTCAAATACAGTCCGGAACTCAGTTGCAGACTCCGAACCGACTTTAGGCCGCTACATATCAAGACCGAATTTCTGAATGATATGAGAATTCTATGATTCATTAATTGGTTATTGGATATGTCTGAAGACCTTGGGATTGATAATATATTTGGTATCATTTCTGAATAAATGATGAATGATATAATAATTCCATTATTATTAGTTTTATTAGGGAGATTTTCAGTCCGCGTCTGGTTCATCTTCATGATAATACCATTATGAGATTCTCCCAATGGATTTTTTTTCCGAAATAGCTACGAAAAATTAATAAAAATTTCCTTCATAATTCTATAAACCAGTGCTGGGAATGGTAATAGTAGTAGGCTTGAATTATCGCGAAAATCACGTGGCTCTCCCAGTACAGTAGTTCAAAAACGTGAATCTCATCAAGTAGCCTCTGTTGGGTGCACGAATTTTCTAAATCATGAGTGTCATTGAAGGCTCTAAATGCAGGAAATGCAGCGGGAAATAGAACATTTTTCTACAGTAATTTTGGGTTGCCCTTAGCAACGGTTGTTTTGCAATTTTCATGGCACTTTGCCTACAGCAGCGATGGGCGTGAGTTTCACTGGCTTCGCTGACTGTGATTGGCGTTGTTTGGCTACTGTAGAGTGAGTTTCAGATTTTTTCCCAACCCTGCTATAAACAACTTTTCAGAGATGCTACGAACAATATCCATGATTCTTGTGGATTTTTTTTTGGGTGTAGTCAATTTCAACTTTTTAAAGATGCATCTAAAAATATCCACCATGATTTTTGTGGATTTTTTTGGTCAATTTCTCAGAACTTCTCAAAAAATACGCTGAATTCCAATAATTGAACAATTCTCGCTGAAACCAGGCCACCATTGGTACCCATCGTTAGAATTCCAATTTTATGTCACTAATCGCTAGGTGGTCCTTTCTGTATTCTCAAATTGGTGGAAAATATGAAATTTACAAACCTTGATGTTTTATTAGTTTTATCCTTAGTGTTATTGTCTGAAAATATCGAATCCAATGCATAAAACAGCAGAAATCTACATTCTTTGGAAGTGATCCATAACCGTGGTAAACAATCATTTCCTGGTCCATATTATGGATCACTAGTTAGAAGTCCTAATATTCGGTGTTTTGAATAAAAATTCATGTAAAATGTTTTCCAAAGATGAATTCATACTAAATCGAAGCGAACGAGCATAAAACATGCTATAACATTTGAATTTTACCACCTGTGGGAGCTTATGAATGCTGACGGCACTTCTTACAGAAAACGACCATATAATGATAGCTGTGTGGTACCAACTAAACATTTGTCAAAAACACCGTTATTTAGCGGTTGAATGTTGTGCTTAACATTACAAAAGGCAGAAGACAAATAGTATAACATGGGAAAAATGAGTTTTACGTCAACGTTTATGTTTTGAGCGAGTTATCCGATGTTGAACGCCAAAGTGATCCGTCACTGTGGGTGATCCGTAACTGTGTGGGCATGGTACGTGAAAATAGACACACCACAAATTCAACAAGCTTTGTCTATTAATTGCTTCCACTGTTTGGTGTTTGAGGTGTGCCATTTGGTGGTTCACTGGTTGTTTTCTGTTGATGTGATTGTGCAATAATCGTAGGTGTTAGATCTTGGAAACTTTAATACTTGTCATATTTTATTGTCCTTTTTACAACCCGATAAAAAAAACTCGGAAAGACACACTTTGTTACCAGAGGTTTTCAGACAATTTGACTCGCGGAGCACTTTTCGTTTTCATATTGTTCATATGCAAAGTGAATCTGTTCATTCTCGCTGTTCTGTTTGAAATTCGGTATTTTTAACATGCGTAAATAGATTTCAACGAAAATCAAGAAGTGTGTCGTCTTCATAAATTTTGATTTTCCTTTCATGTACTTTATTTATGATCTGAAAACATGCTATTTTTAAACAGCTTGCCTGATCCGTTTAAGGTTGAAAATGACACAATTTCGCATTCAAATTGAATTAGAATTTGGGTTTCTGCTAACTATTCCGAAATAGATTGGCAAACAACATAACTACTGTCATTTAAATATAATTTCGCTGTTGTTTTGAATTCGGACATCCAGCAAATGTTTGCGACATAGTCATTATTTTTTCTTGAATTCTCTTGAAAAATTATGCATAGTCGCTTTTAAAACTGCACGTACAAATCAAACTTTCTCCAAATATATGCTGGTTCATCCATTTGAATGATTTTTAACCATTTACATATTTGATTGTTTTATCATCAACCATCCATCCAACCATCCGGAGAGCACGATCTGAAAATCGCTGATTCGACTTTTTCAAAACTGTAACAGGGTATTTGAATACATTGGGTAACGTCCGCGAGGTGAATCAATCAAGGTTCATATGCCAACAAATAGGTCACACAACGCAGGGGATACTTCTACCTCATATTGCAAATCACAAATTGCCGCATGCGGAAAATGAAGTACTATCGCACGACATAACATGAAAAACGGGAAGAAAGTACAAATTCCCATTTCTTCCTTCCATTCCAATTGTATACACTCAAAAAAATCCAAACGTCATTGCTACGTGAAAAATCACGTAGATCATTCCAAATTCATTTTACCCCCACTTCACCTGACTAAAATAAAGATCACTAAACCATTAATAACCACCAAACAGTGACTCGGTAATGTTTACTGAGGTTACCTATCGCACTTACGTGGAATTCACGTAGGTGCCTAAGTTCATTTTGACATCTGCATATTGTACGTACATTCGGTGTTGAGCTCAAATCCTAAGATGGCGCCCGCTTGATTTGTGAAGAACTTCAGAAGCTGCTGCTGCTTTAATCTCTGTGTAAGATTGATTTCAAGGTAAATATGCTTTGAATATCGAAGAATCCCTGCATTACTTTATATTTTGCACGTGATTTATAACCTCTTATCAATTATAGCACGCGAAGGCTACAGCAAGACAGATCAAACTCACAAAATTGAGGAAACAGGATTCAAAATGCTCAGATTGACAATAAAAATATCACAATCTTTTAAGCTTGTTTCCAATTTTCCAATTGGGAACTAGTTTTCTTCCAAAGCCTATTAGAAATAAGATTGATCTTTATTACAGTTAAATTTAATGCAAAACCATCTAGGTTCTATTGAAACGCTTCGTAAGGGCTCCACGTAGCTCTTACGTTTAACGACGGTGGAATGGACGAACTTCCAAAGTTCATGCGTTCATTCTGGGCTACCTATGGTTTGCGTAGGAGCTACGTGAAAAGTGCGATGGAAAAAAATCACGTATGTTTTCACGTAACAATGACGTTTGGATTATTTTGAGTGTACACAAAGCAAGCATAAAAATCACAAACTATTTGCCAAAGGATTTATTACCCTCCAAGCCAACATACTTCTCCCTTTCGGTGCTAGCCAGCAGTATGCGGCGCCGCCATCTTTTCGAATCCAACATATTCTAAGCAACCGATGGATACTCAAATGCATTTCAATGTGGATACTCAAATGATCTTGGCTGCTGTCAAATCCATTTGGTGGGATTGGGGTTGCCATATACGTGGTGCTAGCGTAAGTCAACCTATACACAAGTTAGTCATTTTCACCACCAACCACCCCTATTTACCACACGAAACTAGGTTCACCTGTTACTGCTTTCAGCGATTCAAATATAATTGTCCTATGTTACGAGCAGAGTGATACTAATTGAGCAGTGATAATTTACACGTTCGAAAAGAAAATTATTTCATGAAACAGAGTAATTAAAATTTTAATGTATTTCGCCATCACATTACATAGGACAGTTATACTTGGAACGGATATCACAATTACAACGAGGAAAGCATGGAGCTCCACTGTCGTAAATTTGGTTCGGGAATTGCGAAACACTTGGGTTTGGTTGTTTATGAGCCTTTGTGGGTTGATATACTGCTAGTCGCGAAGGATTCCGTTTGGTCGTACTTATACGTATGTAAATGTATAGAGCATATATTTAGGGATAATCGTTTTATTCACATTCCTTCACGATGGACATGCTGCATTGTTGCCAGTACATTTTTTTTGCGACAAGTACATAAGAAATAGTTTTGGGTGAAAATCATCGATTTACGCGAGATAAAGCGGCACGTGACCGAAAATTTTCATAAAAAATATAAAACCAAAAATGGTTCACACAAAGATATGGATGCGTTTTAACCAAAATGATCTCTAAAGTCACTTTTTCCTTATTCTGATTGTAGAGATTCAAGATGAACACACGGTGCCCCGACAGACCGTTATTATAAAAAAAAATCGTCCATCAAATCTGAGCACAGGGCTCGTTTCCTGAGGTCATTCTGCACCTCTGGACCAATTTTTAAAAAAATCCCTAGGAGGAATTTCGAGAAATCTTGATTTGAAGTGTTTGACGTAAAATTTCATCAAAGCCAAACCTCGAATTTTCAGGGGCACAATTTTAGAGAACCAGATAACCGTGTGTGTTGAAAATTTAACTCACTGGTTACTCGCTGGTGGTGACCAATCGATCAAATTTTCAGCGCGAACCGGTTGTCAGGTTCTCTAGATTCGTGTGCTTAAAAATTCGAGGTTTGGCTTCGAAGCATCTTCACCTTAAGGCGAAGTAGGCTGTCATTGAAATTTGAACGCGTCGTTGATGATTGTTGCTAATTCATCTCATGATTTCGAATCAAAGAAAAGCAGTTGATATTGCACAGACACAGCTGAAAAAGTATCAGCATACTTTATGAATGTTAGCGCGTACAGTGATACTTTTACAAGTCAGTATAAGCTATCGGAACTGAGTTTTATCACTATGAAATGCAAGCTAAAAAGTCATCATTGATGCCAAAACGAATGACGGGCTACTTAGCCTTAATGTGAAGATGAATCGATGCCAAACCTCAAATTTTCAAGAGCACAAATCTGGAGAACCAAACTTCCGTTCAAGCTGAAAACTCAATCAATTAGTCACTAGCAAGTGGTGAACAATCGATTAAGTTTTCAGTTTAAACGGAAGTTCGGTTCTCCAGATTTGTGCTCTTGTAAATTTGAGGTTTGGCTTCGATTCATCTTCACTTTAACTTACCAGAGTGACTTCAGTATGTTTTTACATGGCTTAAGCCAGTACGCTTAGTTTAATAGAATGAAATCTAAGAAATAAATGTCAATATAAACGTGAAACATTCAATGCTGAATATTATTGATTAACAGCTTATTTTACGACTTTCACACTAAATGACCAGCCCACCGAAGTCTGCCGTATTTATTTTGCTTAATAATATTTGCTTCTTAGTACATCTAGTACTATTCTTGATGTTTACGCCTAGTTTTCCACCGAATTCCTCAGCACTTTACATGAAAAATATTCTGGTGTCGAAAATCTGTTTTTAAACTAGGAAACATTTCCCACCAAGCAAATCATTTTCGACCTTTTGTCCTTTCGACCTTTTGTCTTTCGACCTTTTGTCTTTCGACCTTTTGTCCATAAACCACGCCAGCTAGCTTAACAGTTTGCGAAAAAGCCCATTTTTTAAATCTTGGGTATTTCTTCACGTGATATGTCTCATATTTCGCTTGGAACATATAGCAAACTTAGTGTCATCGTATAGAGAAAGGAAATAGCTTTCATTCAAATTTGAAAAAAATTTGGCGCCATCTTGAATTTTGTTAGAAAAATCGATTTTTCACCATTAGCGCACCGCTAGTTTTGCCATTCTGATATCACCATCAGAAAGCTAAGGAAAAATTGCGTAAGATAGGCTACAGAAACTAGGTGAGCAATGGTATTTACCCTATCAAATGAACGATTTTCTAATTCATGTTATACGATTATTACGTATATGGCGAGTGCAATCAATACAAACATCATTTTTTGTACAACAAAGAAACAAGTTTTCATGAGCTTGGATGACCGCTTCATAGCTGCACTCCGTGATTGACCAGAACAATCGAAGTTGCACAGAGATTCATTGAATGTGACTTGGGATTACGCATTGCACGCCAAATGAGTAGCTAAGCTTTCGGTCCCATCGCTCGTGGGAACAAACGACACAATCGATGGACCGAACACTACTCCAAAAGATAATCGTGATAAATTTCGTAAAACTAAGTTATGCAAAGTGGTTTATTTTGTCAAGGCCTTTACATCCAGAATGTTTCATTGAAATTTGAGAGGGTCTCTGTCATGGCAACTCTTATGTACTGAAAATGCTTTCAAAAGCATATTCTTAAACAATCTTGAAATTGGATGTTTATTTTGCTGTATTTTAGAATATGTTCCAAATTGACCACTAAGGCAACAACAGACAAAAGTTGCATCTGAAAATGGACATTAGTTTCCCTCTCATGCTCATCCTCGAACAATCTAAATTGAAACACAGAGCTAACATATTCCGAAGAAACCTTTCCTGATTTCAGCTCCGGATAATTCGTTAGTTAAGCTTAGCTCTGATGATCGCAGCTGTATTTGTAAATAGGCCACGAGATTTTGATTAACAATGCAATTATCTTGTCCTAACCTAGTAAGCAAATCAAACAAAGAATAAATGATTTATAGCAATTGAGGCGCAATAAACCACGGAAACCATAGTTTCAATAATGGCGCTATTTTATTCAATAAGCCGAAATGAGTTG
The DNA here is from genome assembly GCF_002204515.2 of Aedes aegypti. Lineage (NCBI taxonomy): Eukaryota > Metazoa > Arthropoda > Insecta > Diptera > Culicidae > Aedes > Aedes aegypti. The sequence continues at coordinate 247,779,671 of NC_035109.1, forward strand.
TTGGCACGCAAATGTTTGGACATGATTGATGACGGAACATTGTTTTACGACAACTAGATAAAAGTCTGCAAACAAAATTATGCCTGTTACCAAACACCGGCATTGTTGAATAGTTAAAGTGTGCATAGCTACAAAAATTAACAATATTTTAGATAAAAAGGCTGTGGCGTGAAATTCAACTGCCTAACGAGGGCATGGCAGTGAATTTATCTTAATCATCGTTTGAATTATCTATCAAATTAAAATCCACACTGACAGTTACTACTGGTGAGAGAAGGAAATGCAGCAATGGTTTTCTTTTGCAGTTGTTCAAACTAAATGACCACCAGTCTGGAGCTGGCTTGGTACCATACCGTTTTAATACTTTTATCCATTAACCATTTTTCTAAACGTAACCGTTTTGGAAGCGTTTTAGCACCTTGGTTACCTGACACACATTTGTTGGCGTTGTTGGTCTGATCAGCAAAGTGCCGAGAACGTCTTTCCGCGGAGTGCGATTCACTTGTCGACCACCGCACAGAGGAGCGCCTTCATATAAAGGTTGAATAAATTCTTAAATGCGTCACAAATTGATTGAAAGTGATAATCCTTCAACCATCTTCGATACCTGATATCCTTTCGTTCAAAATAAACGTCAAATAATAAATTCTATTACTTAGATTAATTTATTCAGGCTGAGTTTTTCTTGTAGTGCAATATGTACATAAACCTTAAGTATAGATATAAATTCACCGACTTTTGATAATGTCAGTAATTTTTATTTTTAGGAATGAGAGTGAAAGCCATGTTTTGTTACAAATAGCAACTTAACATGTTATAAATAAAATAAACACCATCAAGGAAGGAAGGCTTGGAACACATTTTCAAATGAAGCGTATTGTGCTCAAATCAATTATGATTCTAGTGAGGTACAATTGTTTGAAGTTTGCTAGGAGAACTTCTTTTTCTACTTGGCATTACGTCCTCACTGGGACAGAGCCTGCTTCTCAGCTTAATGTTCTTATGAGTATTTCAACAATTATTAACTGAGAGCTTTCTTTGTCCAAGTTGTCATTTTTTCGCATTCGTATATCGTGTGGCAGGTACGATTATACTTTATGCCCAGGGAAGTCAAGTAAATTTCCATTACGAAAAGATCCTGGAGAAGATCCAGATACCTTCAGCATGGCTTTTCTTTGTAGCCGCGGACTATAAGCACTCGGCTTAGGAATCTGCTAGGAGAACTACAGTTGATGAATTGCAGCGCATTTTGTCTGACCTGTGCACACTTGAGATGCTTTTAAAAATCGGAAACAAAATTGATCAATCTTAAATTTTGAGATATTTTCATTCAATAGTACAGAAATCTATAAAAAAGATGCTGACAAGTGATTTGGAGAACATTAAATTTCGAGGTTTCGTCCGTCTTTGCACCACTGCGCAACGTCTTCTGTGCGCCTTAGATTGATGTACCGAGCTGTGTAAAATAAATTCCTCACAATCAGCAGCGAGCGAAAACCAGAAGCAGCAAACGACGAGCACATGAATTAAATGTACCAAACGAAACATTCATAAAACATAAGGTTCGCTTTTAAACTTGCCATTCACGAGATTTAATCCAATTAACCGATTACCACGTTTGAAGTTATCGCTGCTTTTGGAATACCGTTGGGGCAATACAGTTACTTTGGATTAGCATCAGTTTATTTTTAGCTAGTTAAACATATTCGGTACAAATGAGGGTCTGAAAATAAATTTCAACAACTGAAGGGGATAAAGATTATCTTTATCAAACTAGCGCATCGAACTTTACGGGTGTGAAATCATTACAACCCACCAAAACTGAGCATAAAAAAGAACCCATTTGATTATTAATGCTACAAAGTTGGATAATTAACTCGTTCTTTTACTCGTGCTACGCATGATTGAACCATAAAGGGATTCGGTATATCACGTTTTCCCTGTCCATAATGGAGAAGGGTATCAAGGAGGCCGTCCGATTTTTTTATGTTTCTACATGCTGACATTCATCAACCAGCATCTGGTAGATGCTGGAATAATCGATGAAATTTGAGTGGGATGACTTGGCACAGCATCACACTGGACGGATGTACGTGTTTGGGAGCAGAAATAATGATCGACGATGCATGGTGATTGAAGATGATGCTAATTAGCGATAATGGCCTTTGGGCGACGGTTTGAGGCGGACAACTAGACGTAGCACTTGTGGTAAGTTCATAGCACACATATTTAGCAAAAGAATCATAAATGGGTAATTTATGTTTTAGTATCGTCTTTGCCCGAGTTGAGCGTTCAGCGTGACCTTAGCTATCGGTTTGAATTATTCTGCTGTCACGTCTGTTTGTCTGTGCGCATAATAAAGTTAGAGCTGGTGCAGAGCCCACACAGTGGGTGTCTGATTGCTTCTGACACGGTACACAATGCAAAATGGCTCTTTGATGATGTACGAGGCTAATTTTATTCTATAAAAAACGCCATATGCGAGAGTGAAGGATTTGGTGCTCCTCTTTGTTTACCTCTCATGGACGAAGAGCAAGTTTATTGATTATTATATCGTATTATTATTGCTGGTTTTTACACTGCATGGTGCCTTGGAACATATAGGGAGGGATACATCTCACATCAAATGCAAAGCAAGGATGATTCAAAAATGACCGATCAGTTACAGACACCGTCAACAATAACTTCACATATAAATGTATCTTGAAGTTATAGTTTCTAAAACACAATTAAATTACATATAATGGAGCATGAAACTTACAAAATGAATTAATGGTACATTAATTGAATTAATTCATTAAACGAGGTTTTGCTTTTTAAGAGACTGTAAAAACTCATTTTAAACATACCTTATCAGGTTGAAATATTTCCAAACTAAACTCGTCCAGTAATTCCTTGGAATTAAAGCAACATTATTTTTACGTTAAGATCCTCGGTTTCGTGTCGTTATGAGTGCAACAGGTGTTCTAGTCCATCCAACAACTTTCTGGAACATGTGCTTCTGATCTACTGAAGTAATAAGAAAATGATACAAAAAAATGATTAGCGCAAAACTGGGGGATGCGAACAGAAAATCAACAAGCAGCCAGGCGGCTTCAAACTAAAACTTTTATAAAAATGATCAGAGTACGCTTAAAAATGTACGGTCGTGATTTCGACACGCTTAAAATCGTTTTATGATTTATGTAACACAAAGACCGTCAATTGTTGAAGAATTGTTGTGCTAGGTCCAAATTGTGCACAAGTCATATACAACTGCTCAAAATATGTTTCCAACTTAAATACGGCCAAAAACTTTCTGATTAAGTCTATTCATTGGGTTCATTTCCAGCATTGAACTGAAACAGCTTTGTATGAAGTATTTTAAGTGTGCATTTTGAATATGGTTTCCTACGAGACAACCAAACACACAACGGCTAGCACTCGTGGAAAAGATTATGTTCAATTTGAACAACCTAAATCTTCGACTCCGCACCCCTTAGGCGCAAACGACAGAATGTGGAGGAATTTCATGGCTGACTATGACGAAGCTTCTCCTGGCCAGACTTGACTGTAATTTGAGTGTTAAGCATTCACGCAAAATCTTTTAAGCAGTTTTATTTTATCCATTGATTCTGTTCATTCATTTTTAATTAAATTAATATCGTTAACCAAGATAAATCTTGCAAACAAACAAACAAACTTTTCACATATCTAAAATTGAAACTATTGAAACACAGCTTGGTTAATGGTAGCCTCTGGCGATGATGAAATTTTTAATATTTTCATAAAGAAACTTCCAGAGTGTAGCTTATCATTCTTAGTTGAAATATTGAACAAATGTTTTCAGTTGACATATATTCCTTGTAAATGGAAAAATGTCATGGTTGTATCAATTTTAAAACCGAACAAAACCGGATTTTTTTTTTCTAGAGGGGGCTCATCAAATTTTTGTTTTACAGAAGTAATGTCGGTCACAATAATCACTATTCTCACAAATTTCGTAGTTTGCATAGATTAGACTTTATTCGTTTTCAATTTTGTCTTATATCGCTGCATTCTGTCAAAAGTGCTTGACGCGATCGGACGGGTTCTCGCTATCGTCCCAAGTAGTTATTGCTTCTGACTACCTATTGTTATAACTTGCTTTGTTTGGTGCTCCACCACCTGGACATTTTAATTTGTGCAGTAGTGAGAGTGTTTGGTAGTGGTATATAGAGAAGATCGTTGGTGCTTCTATTGGTGTGAACATCGTGAAACAAAGGGATTCAATCCCTATATAAAACGTGAGATGAGCCACAAAAAGCCTCCGGATGACCCGGCTGGAACAAAATTACCAGGTTGGATGCGATCGAGTGATGATATAGGACAGGCATGTGCGTTGATGATGCGTTTGAAGGAGGATCCTAAAACAAATGCCATCAACAATCCCATACTTTCAACGAAAGCGTTCGTCATCAGGGCTACAGTACAAGCAGCGATCGGATTGGAACAAATGAAAAAACTGTCAACGACAAAAGAGGCACGTGGTACTCGCTACATACTAGGCACCGAATCAATCAGCGTCCGCAATGCTCTGTTGAAAATCGAGAAACTAATTGACGATACACCTGTCGAGGTTGTTTTTCATCCAACTCTAAACGTGTCTTGTGGTGTTGTCTACGACCCTGATACGGTTAATTGCACAGAAGAGCTCCTCCTTGAAGAACTTTCATCTCAAGGAGTGGTACATGTTCGTCGAATTCGTAAGCGCGATGGTGATAACTTCAAAAATCTCCCACTGTTAGTGCTCATTTTCCACTACACAAGTTCCGGATTTCATCTACATTGGTCTGATTCGAGTCAAGGTAAGAGTTTATTATCCGTCTCCTCTGCTCTGCTTCCGATGTGGGATATATGGGCATTCCAAGAAGAACTGTGATCCATCAAAGTTCGAAGCAACCTGTCTTCGCTGTTCTCAGCAACATGGTGCTGACGACCCTGCTCCTTGTCGAAGAGATCCTTACTGTAAGCAATGTAAAGGTACCCACGTGATTAGCTCGCGAGATTGTCCGGTTTACAAAAACGAAGAAAAGATAATCAAGATTAAGGTTGATCAGGGTTTGTCATTCGGAGAAGCACGATCTTTGTTTAACAGCAACTCTAACTCCTATTCGGCAGTTACAAAGCAAACCACTGAAGATGAGAAAGATCGCCTCATAACTCATCTACGCAAGGAGGTGGAGGTGCTTAGAAAACTTGTTGAGAACTTGCGCTCTAAAGATAATGAACCGAAAATCGATGAATCTATGCTAACCAAGACTAACACTCGCCCTGAAAAAACCCTAAACAAATATGTCCGATAACTGAGCCGAATCTGAATAACAGCAATCACGACAAGCATATCAAAAGCAATGGTAACAAAAAGAGTGAAAAAACTTCTACTACCGAACTAAAAATGGATTATGATCAATTAAGTAATAAAAGAAAATCCGAAAGAAATCTGATGTCCCCTCCGAATTCACCAAACTCGAAGAAAACTCCGACTAAGCAAAACCATGCAAAATCTCTTTCACCTCCACGATCTCCCTCAATTTTCGCCGACTTTTCGGATGACTCAATATAAACGAAAATTGGGGTCATCCAACTCCAAACGTTAACATCTCACAAAAGATTTTAAAAATAAATTTGAATTCACGCCCAAAAACATATGCCATGACTCTGAAATGGAAAAGGACCCCGATTATGAATCTCGCTTGATACCACGCACTGAAAATTCCTCTATAAATTGCGAAACACATTCCTCTCTGCCCATAGCGGGCATGCGGTGTGGGGAGGGAGAGATGAAAGTAACCTCCCCCCTCCTGATCGAAGGAGTGAACGCCTGGGGGAACAAGGAAAGAACCTGTTCAAGTTCCTTTCCTAAAACGTTCTCCTGGGGTTCGGCCGAACCAAATTGCAACGCATTACCTGCACCTGCTTTGACGGACTCTTTCATCTACGACTGCTTCTATCGACAACATCAAATGCCAACTCATAGCCGACATCAAACCTCCGATCCATCCAAGGATAACCAAAGACGAGCTACGATAGAAACCTGCTGCAGTATTCCACCGCCAAGTGCGAAGCATTCCACGCTGACCCTGACCGGGGATGTTCCGGGATTGCCCGATGAGCCCTCGGCGGCAGTCAGCGTGGACAACCCCTCTCCACAGGCAAGTAGCACATTTTCGAATTTTTTACTCCGAGCAGATCACTCTCCCGTTTCGAAACGTTTTTCAGACTCATCTACCAATGGAAACTCCACTTCTCGAAACATGGTTCGAAAAAAAGTCTGGTTCCAATGGAATATTCGCGGGTTGTGGAGCAACCACGCGGAACTTCGTCAAATTATAGAACTTAACCCACCGTTAGCTATAGGGCTTCAAGAGCTGAAAACCAATAGAACGGAAAACATCCTCAAAGGGTTATATGACTGGAATATTGCCGACAGAAACATTGCTAATGGCGCTGGGTATGCTGGCTTAGGTATCCTGAAGAACATTCCGCATCAATTCATTCAATTACCTACAACAATCCCTATCTGTGCTGCAATCCTTGGCTCTCCTTATAATATTACCGTTGTATCCGTTTACTTCCCGATTGGAGCATCTAACAGCGAAATCATTAACAACTTGAACCTCCTGATGAAACACGGTAAACCGCCGTATCTCATTGGTGGGGATTTCAACGCCGCTCACGAGGCCTGGGGTAGTTCCAGGTCTACATCGAGAGGACGTTCCCTGCTCAATTGGATCGTCGACAACAATATGCTAGTTCTTAACGATGGATCCCCCACATTCGTCAGCGGCTCACACGGAACATTCACTGCGATTGATGTTACGATCGCATCGAACTGCCTTGCTCCCAGACTTTTCTGGGAGTCTAGCAAGGACACGGGAGGGAGCGATCATATGTATTTATCGACATTCCTCGACATTGTGAACACAAAAATGAAAAAACCTAGACGATGGATATATGATAACGCAGACTGGTCATCATTTCAAAAGGATTTTGACAATTCATTGGAACAAGACGCAAATTATTCCATAGAACTCCTCTCAAACAAAATTTTCGATGCCGCTGAAAAATCTATTCCTCGGACATCCGGAAACATTGGTAGAAAAGCTATGATATGGTGGAATAATGAAGTGAATGATGCTGTTAAGAAAAGAAGGAAAGCTTTGAGAAAACTGAAAAAACTTCCCGTTGAAAATTCGGAAAGGCCTCGTGCACTTAGGGAATTTCAATTGGCAAGAGCTCTGGCCAGGAAAACAATTAATGAATCTAAGGCAGATTCATGGAAACGTTTTTGTGAAAGCTTTACACCAAACACAAACATAAAACTAATGTGGGAAAACTACTGAAGATTGTGTGGTAAAATCAAAAGAAGCGATATCAGTTTGATTATTGATGGAGAACATATATCGGATCCTAACAATGTCGCGAATATCCTCGCTGACAAATTTGAAGAAAATAGCGCTGACCGATTTGAAATCGATTCTATATCAAGTAGGGTGCAGAACCACTTGGGCACTTCCATGATTCACTTTGGCATGGGGGGTTTTTCTTGGCCGAATTGTCTGAAACTTTGCAATAATAAGCACTCCAGTGCGATGCATATTGCGGCCAAATATGAGCTTTGAATCTTTCAAAAAACCTCACTGCCGAAGTGAATCAAAAGTGCCAAGAATAGGATCCGGCTCCCTAATGATGATTATGACGATTATTACTCAGAAGAAACTCACTCACTCCGGTCAACTAACCCAGATTCTCCATTAGATGAGGATTTTTCTATAGCAGAGCTTATGGATGCTTTAAAAGCTGCTAAGGGACAATCCGTTGGAGACGACTTGATTGGTTATCCCATGATCAACAACCTATCAATGAATGGTAAGTTTGCACTTCTTAAGGCATACAACGATATTTGGGCAGAAGGACGTTTTCCTGAGGACTGGAAAAAAGCAATTGTTGTTCCTATTCCAAAATCAGAATCAGTTTATCGTGCTGCAGATGGTTTTCGTCCAATATCTTTACTCAGTTGCGTCAGCAAAGTGTATGAACGAATGGTTAATAGGCGACTTGTCAACTTCCTTGAAAGTGAAGGTTTTCTGCACCCCAATCAACATGCCTTTCGTTCTGGTAAAGGTACTGGAACCTATTTTGCACAATTTAGAGAAATAATTGAGAATGCCCTCCGAAATGATCAGCATTGTGATGTTGCCATTCTGGACATCAAGAAAGCGTATGATCAGGCATGGCGTCCACACATAATGAAGAACATCAGAGACTTAAATGTCGGAACAAGAATGACAGCTTGTATAGAGAGTTTCTTGAATGAACGAGAGTTTCAGGTAACAATTGGAGATCACCGGAGTTCAGTTCGAATGCAAACCAATGGTGTCCCGCAAGGCTCTGTGTTGGCCGTAACTCTTTTTCTGATTGCTATTAATGCTGTTTTTAACAACATACCAAAAAACGTGTATTGTCTAATGTATGCCGATGACATTGTATTGATCTCCGTTGGTAAATCTTACCGATGGGCAAGACGTAGAATAGCTGTTGCTATTGAAAATGTGAGCAGATGGCTTCACAAGGTGCGCTTTTCTCTATCTGCAGAAAAATCGAAAATGATTCATATTTGTCATCGACATCACCGATGGAAAGGTCAACGAAAACCAGTCAATATTAACGGCATAAATATTCCGGATGTGAAAGTAGCAAAGATTCTTGGAGTTACTATAGATAGCAGCTGGAAATTTCAAAAACATTTCCGTGAAACCATCCAGAGCATGAAAAATCGTGTAAATCTTCTTAGAGCGATTAGCTTCAGAGCAAATCGTACAACGCTTAGACGAATTGGTGAGGCAGTATGTTTATCAAAGCTTTTATATGGAATTGAGTTATTCGGGACTAAATGCATAAAACCATATAACAAAGTATATAACAAAATATTAAGAATTGTAACGGGGGCTTTCTGCACAACACCAGGACTAACTACCGCAATTGAAGCAGGCGTTTTATCTTTCGATGGTAAAGTAGTTGAAACATTGGTCCGAAGATATTGCAAATTAGCTGAAAAACCTAATACCACTATTACAATCTTGGAAGCTGAAGCCAAAGAAGTATTTACGGCGATGACTGGCTCGAATATACCGGATATTGAGAAACTGCTCTGGGTTGGCTGCCGTTCGTGGAACAAATCTGTACCAAGTGTTGACTGGTCTGTACGAAATATAACTGACAAATCTGAAACACCAACCGTTAACCGAATGAAAGCTTTATCCATAATCGAACAAAAATACAATGATCATCACAAACTGTACTCAGACGGATCGAAAGCGGGGAGATTAGTAGGAATAGGAGTTGTAGGCCCCAACACAACAGTAAACAATCAACTTCCACGTGCATGCAGTGTATTCACTGCAGAAGCTGCAGCGTTATCAGTAGCCATTGATCATACACATCATTCACCAACAGTAATTTTTTCCGATTCCGCCAGCTGTTTGTTGGCAATTGTAAAAGGAAGCCTGAATCATCCATTCCTACAGTTAGTAGAGCAGAAAATGCGTAACAAGCCGATTGTCCTATGTTGGATTCCTAGTCACGTGGGGATATCAGGCAACGAAGCAGCTGACCGCGCCGCCAATTTGGGAAGAAATAGTGAATTTCTGACTTCTAACATTCCTGCTATTGATGCTATTAGGGAAGTCCGGAAACAAATTTGGAGAAGTCATCAACACAAATGGAATTCTGAACAGCATCATGTATTAAAAACCATTAAACCAACAGTATATAAATGGAATGATCGGCCAAGAAGGGAAGAGCAAAGGATCTTATCACGTTGTCGCTTAAATCATACACGCTTAACCAAACAAAGTTTACTACAAAACAAAAATGTTAGCAATTGCGATGCTTGTGAAGCGGTTTTAGATGTAAAACATATTGTAATTGATTGTCCTAACTTTAAAGTGGCAAGGAACAAATTCAAAATAAGTGAAAGATTTGATGTAGCATTGAGTAATGATAGAAGAGAAGAAAATTAGCTAATATCGTTTCTTAAGGATATTCAATTGTATAATAGACTATAATATATTGTAATTGTAAAATAACAGAGGTGAATGAACCATAGGGTTTAAAGCCTCTCTAATAAAATAAATAAATAAATTATATCGCTGCAAATCAGTAATATTTGTAAATTTAAATTTTCACTGTGAAAAATAATCTTTCATTGATTAATCCAGTAAAATCCATCAAGAATTCTTCCACAGCATTGACGAGGAACATCCCTTGTGATTCTTTCACGAACTTTTAAGGTAATCAACCTTGTGCTTTTAAGAGATTCCCCTCAGAATTCTTTATGCTTTCAGACCCTACTAGAAATTTTCTCGACGAGTCCCTATTAAAATGCTTTGCCTTTGAGGTTCTTCTTAAAGTTTCTCTTCAGAATCCTTAGAAAATATTTTTTTTTAATTTCGGAATTTAATCTGGGATTTTTTCAAGCGTTTACAGCAAAACATAAACATGACTTCTTGCACAAGAACATTAAATATTTTTTCCAAGTGTTACTCAAATGCATTTTCATAATATTCCAGATAATTTTCGTAATAATTGAACGAGATTTATTTCGAAAAATGTTCCTAGCGATATCTTAGAAAGGTTCTCTTTTTTACGCAAAATTCCCTAAGTGTTTTTTTTTAATTTTTCCTAGCATGCCTTTAAATTACCCTCAAAAATACAATTTAAAAATTTTAAATACCGTAAAACGGGGTAACTTTGATAGTTTTTTCGATGAAAACTTCAATATTTAAGCATTCTGTTTCAAGGAATAACAATTTATATTTTTAAAACAAGTACCGACATCCTAGCTATCGATTGCACTTGATAGATTGCCAAAATATTTATTCTTAATGGATATATTATTTTTCATACAAACGAAAGTCGATTTTCTGTTTTGGGGTGACTTTTATAATGGAGTACCGTTTTGACTCATATTCCGAACACTTAAGGCCAACAGTGACTTCAAATGCATGTGATAGGCATAAATCAGCTGATATTTGTAAAACTTTTAATTTATCTTCAAAGACTAACTGTTAGCTGGTGGGTGTGCTGAAAAAATTGTTTGTTTAAACTTGTTTAGTATTGTTTTTACGTAAAAGAGTGGAACAACATTTTGATTCAAATGCCGAACACTGTGTTCATTCTGTCTCATATTCCGAACACCTTGATTCAAATTCCGAACAGCACGAATAAATCATATTCAAATGAATAATTTCGCAAATAAATTCATCTGAGCTGGTTCTACTGGTCTCCAACATGAGAATCATAACTACTTCCGAGGTATAAAATAGATTGGAAGATGTTAAAATTGAATCACAATTGACTGCTATTTCCTTGTAAATTGATGACATATTTCAGCGAAACATTTCAATCAAACCGCCATACAAAAACCGAGTGTTCGGAATATGAGTCTGTTCGGAATTTGAGACAAAACGGTATAATTCGAATAAATTTGATTGAATTACACAACATTTATAGGGCGTTGCATACCTCTAGGCATTGAACGTTATATGGAAATGTCTGACTTAGATTACAAAAATGGTTCCAGTTTGTAAAATTGGTTTTCGCTAAAAGATTTCAGACCGAACTCATGTTCTGCTATAACTTGGCTGACAAGGATAAGTGACAAACTTATTATCACTTCATCAAATGGTTGGCGTTAATTCAAAGTGGATCAAGTGATATTTTTCATATTTTGAGAAAAACGGGCTCAAAGTCTAACGCTTTGTAATTTTTTAACTCAGTAAAATTTTGGTTCAATATTTCTACCCATCTTTGCGTTACTTTCAAACAATATAATGTGAAGTGATAATCATGAAAAATCACATTCCAAACCTCTGATAGAAAGATTTTTTGATGGACTATGTGCACTTGGTTCACTCTGACTGAACTAAAGACCACCGTTCAGTGAGTTGGTCCACTCTGACTGAACAGTTTCTAGAAAAATAACAATCATTTAATGCTTGCATGGTCAAACTGGGTGCACATCTCTTAGACAAGCAGATTATCAACATCCTTCGACATCAGTATCGTAAATTGTTTAATAATCCAAATATTCATTCCCAAAATCAGTGGCATTACGATAGCTTTAAAATTATAGTTTTGCAGGGTCAGGACATTGAAGACCAGAAATATTCAAATATGCGTTCAGTCAGAGTGGACCAAGTGAAAATCTCGAGTATTGGTCTAATAAGCGGGTTCTATGACAGTCCATGCATATATCATAGAACTACCATAAACTTCAATCTGACTCTGAAATCGATTCAAAAAATGCAATAATCAATCAGTTTATTGCTTTTTGACACTGGGTCCACTCTGTCTGCACAGAAATTGTTGCGATTTCTGACCACCTAGGGTAAATGTTCCCTTAGTTGTGGGTGTTCCTACACCCAAAAGTTGAAACCGTCATTATAGGCGTTTTCTGCGTCTATTGATGGCGGAAAAGTGTTCTTCTGAGCGACATGACGTTTTTAAGCGTCTATTGATAGGCAGATAATCCGGTCATTGAGTCGAGCAGTTTTTACGGTACAAATGGGGAAGTACAACTTGATATGCTTTTTGCACCACGCATACCAACAAGCGGGTTTAGTGCTGTGGTATAGTATTTGGTTCTCACGCTCATGACCATGGATCGATCCTGGTTGATGTGTATTTTTTTTCATGTGCGTGCATCACCAATACATGTATTAAAAAATAAAACTTCCACACATATGCCTCTTTTAAGTGCATGTATTGGAAGTATGGAAATTTCGCAAAAAACCGAGAGGGTGCAAACCAGCTTCGAACCATAATCATCGGATCGACTAGCACACTGTGTATCTACTGCTCCATACTTACTTCTGAAATGAAATGTAACCAAAGTCGATGTGGTTTTACGTTCCATATGCATGATTGCTCATGCTGTTGATAAACATGTGAACATGTGTTATCCCCAGCAAAATAAAGATATACAGTCAAGTCTCCTTTAAAGCGTTAATCATCGTATGTTGAACAAGTTTAATGTATATTCATAATAATTTATCACCTACCAGAGTAGCCACATTCTCTATTGTAGAACTTACTTAAGGACTGTTCATTTTATAAAGTGGACACCTTGTGCATGCTATATCTTTATAATATATCAATAGAATCGTAATCGGTTTTCTGCATACAGTATCGTTAGACTATTATATTATTACACGATGGTGTTATAACAAAAAAGCCATCAAAATAATTATAATTCACACGAATAAGGAACAATGTTTAGAATGGTCAAAGATTGGTAGGTCTGGAGCCAAGTATAATAGTTGAGTATACCAAAACACAATTCATTCATAAAAATTCGGATTTTTGGTATGTGAAAAATATTGTTTAAGTTTGAAGAACATCTTTTCTAGGAAGTTTTTGTCGAAACTTCTTTGTTCTTCTTTGTAAGATCGTATATTTCCATATAAGAGGAAAATAATAGTATTACGATGCACAGAAAACCGATTATGATTTCATTGATAAACTAGCTAACCCAGCGTGGCTAGTCACGTTCCATAAGAATTTTCAAGCAAAAACCTTTTTCAAAGATTGATAATGTTTATGTTCAATTGCAAAATGATAACATGGACAGAGAAATTTCTCTGTTGATTAATATGCCATTGGTGTATGAATAATAAGCTGAGACACGCATGATATTTATGAACGCAAAATCGCCCAAATTTATGCTCTAACCATACTCCATTGTTATAGTGCCGTTATTCTGATCTGAAATAATTACAGCCTTAAATGCTGTTGTGAAATATTTCAAAAGTTCCAGAAGCTTCTATAAATTAGAGAGAAGAATCTGACTGAAAATTCTAGAATATTCTATTGAATCCCGATTAACCAGTGCTACAATTTCTGTATAGATCTGTGTGCTGCGATGGCGATCGTCAACGATATACAACGAATCGAATTGTAATTAGGGGACTATCGACTAATGAATATATCGAGTCATCGAACAGGAATGCTTTGGAAAGCTCTTTTAGGGGACCATTATAGTTACCATAAAAAAATATTTTTATTTTGCCTTCATAAGTCGATATCGAACCATGGAACATCGACTCAAGAAGGTTGTGTAAATAAAAAAAAAACTAGAATATTCGGCCCACAATCATGTTTATCTTTCCTTTGCAAATATCTTATTTGTTTTTGAACCTTATATTGAAATGACGAAACCCGTAATGAATCACATTTTCAACTTGCATCGGAATTTAAGTGCGGTCGAACAGCATAAAGTTGGTTTGTTTACATTTTGATTACCGTCCAAGTTCATAAAACCGGAAAACTACAATGATAAAAAGATCGTGACTTTTATACGAATTAGGAAGGACAAAGCTCCGGAAAACTCTAGAACACCCTGTGCAATAGCTGTTATAGTGCTCCACAATTTGCAATAGGGTCCTAAAATGGTTAATTAAATCTTGTTTTCATTTAATAACACGAAAGATCATATTACTGCAACTACTTTAGCAATTTTTCTCGCTCAAATAACGGATATATCATATTTAAACTTTAATTTCAAAATTGGATCCATAAATGAACCTTGACACTTGAGATCATGTTTGACGTTCGCTTAGTCGACAAAAATATCACAGGGGTTTTAGTTTTAACACTGGGGTTGTTGCTATCTGACATTTCGGAAGGGACACGGAAAACAAAATACACCCGAAATTTGAGTTCAAATCAAGGAGTGTGACAAAATCTATAAAAACATAAAAATAAATGTTTTTTGTACTTAAACAAATGAAAAACATTAAAAAATTGAGTAAACATGTGTTTTTGGCCTGAACGTAAGCGTTTGGCACTAAAATTGGGACAGGGCTTTAGGACCCTATTGTAATGTTGTTACATTCAAATGGACTTTTGCAGTGCTCTTAATTTGACTGTTGTTGTGCTCTTAAATTGCTGTTGTATGCTGCTCAATGAAACCTTTCAAAGCGTTACTGACAGACAGAAAACTCTGGGATTTTATATACATGATAAAAAAAGATATAGCATAAACAAGGTGTCCTCTTTATAAAATGAATAGTCTTTAAAACATGAAAACTCTGTGGAATCTTTTGCTGGTGCTATTCAAAGAAAACAAGATCACGGTTCTACTTTCACATTGATAAAAAAAAATATCGATCCAATGCTGATGAATGCTACCCAAAATGAGCCGATTATAAGAAACCGTGCCCCATATATGGGATTAAATTTTAACCATGGTTTTAGTATAATAGTAAAAGAGTTTTCTATAGATGAATCGATCATTTTGACTCAAGAACAACTTCTGCAAATTGGCTATTAGTTTTTGCAAGCAATTTATTTTAAGAATTATGGCACCGATATGTTGATTTTAGAACAGAACGTTCAGTGGGGAGATTGTAGTAAACCGTTTGGAGAAGTCAAGAGAACATATATACTGATTTTTTTATCATGAAAAATATGAAAACAAAATTTCATTTTTATGTAACGCAATAATCTTTTTTTTATCATTTTTAATTTTGACTATCTATGAATTGTAATAAAAATTAGTCGTTCAGGACAAAATTTCAGAGACATTTTCGATAAGAAAGTTTTTCTAAGAACAACTTATGCTGTCCATAAAGGCCCATATTGAAAAAAGTAGGCACTGAGAAAATAGCGCTCAAACTTTGAAGTTTTTCTTTCATACAAATGTTTATAATTTTCTATTAGGGGCCGTCCATAAATAACGTAGCATTTTTCACTGATTTTTTACACCCCCTTCCCTCTCGTACCGTTTCGTCACAAATGCTGATACTTCCCCTTGGAAAATACGTAGCATATCAAGCACCCCCCCCCCCTTCTTCTTCTTCTTCTTCTTCTTGGCATTGACGTCCTCACTGGGACAGAGCCTGCTTCTCAGCTTAGTGTTCTTATGAGCACTTCCACAGTTATTAACTGAGAGCTTTCTATGCCAAAGTTGCCATTTTCGCATTCGTATATCGTGTGGCAGGTACGATGATACTCTATGCCAAGGGAAGTCGAGAAAATTTCCAACCCGAAAAGATCCTGGACCGACCGGGAATCGAACCCAGACACCTTCAGCATGGCTTTGCTTTGTAGCCGCGGACTCTAACTACTCGGCTAAGGAAGGCCCCCCCTTTGCATTTTTTATTAATTTTCCTCAGTGATTGGGTTGAAACAAAAAATTAGAATTCAGAAGTTCAATACAAAATTTGATATTAATTACTGACTAAAATGTAAGGATAATCTAATCTAACAGTATGATATACAGTAGCGCTCGAAAGTTATTTGGAAAACAGTTTCAAATAAACACAGTTCCTGTTACATAATTTTGGTATCTAGTTTCATATAGGCTAAATTGTATTACTTTTGCTGTTGTCACCAAGCCAAACAAGTTTACTATAGAAAATGTGAAAAAAAAATGATTGGATTGATGAAGCTCGTTATTGTTGAGTTAGGGTACAATATATTTTTAGTTTATTTTTAGTTGGAACAAAAATTTCGTTATTAAAGGATTGTTTTTTTTTTTTAAATTATTCTTTGTTAGGAAATAGATTTCAATGAAAATGAACAATACAATATATTAATTCGAAATGAATTATTATCCAAATTCAAATCCATTTGGCAATCAGTGGCCAGATATAGAAAAGATTACACTTGATATATTTGGAATGTTTAGAAAATTTTTGCGATTATTATACAAATTATTTATCTCTATTAATATTTCAGCTGAACTTCATTATCTTTCTTCATAATAAAATAAACCTACACAACCTATAATGAAACAGTTAAATAATAAAAAATTATCAAATTACCAAGTTATCAATAAAATCGAATGATAGGGCAATTTCGATATCACTCGAATCTGTTGTCCTCATTAATATTCAGGCTATTCCATCAAGAGCATTGATACATCAAAACAAATCGATGAGTTGATTGAGTGAGATCTCCTGCAACATTGAATGCATAATACACGGTATAAATATCTTGTTTCATGTAATATTTGCCGAAATGAGCTTAATTTATTGTCTTGAAAACGGCTGACTTTATGACTTGTTAACAAATGAGAAAACAATGTACTCCAAGTAGTTAAAGCATTGATTTTTAATTTATTTATTAAACTTTGATTTTGTTTATTTATAAATTTATCAATTATGACACGAATATAATATAATGTTTACATAACCATTTAAAGCTTTGAAAAATCTGTTTGATTGCATTTATCAAGAAAATCTAAAATTTCTCAGATTTCTTTTCAATCTTGATGAATGTTTTGAAGCTGAATCATCATTTTATAAACCAAGTTTATAAGTCAAACAAAACAGAGGACAGAGCCTGCATCTCAGTGTTCTTATGAGCACTTCCACAGTTATTAACTGAAAGCTTACTGTGCCAATGACCATTTTTGCTTGCGTATATCGTGTGGCAGGAACGAAGATACTCTATGCTCTGGGAAGTCGAGAAAATTTCCAACCCGAAAAGATCCTCGACCGGTGGGATTCGAACCCATGACCCTCAGCTTGATCATGCTGAATAGCTCCGCGTTTACCACTACGGCTATATGGGCCCCGTAAAGATCCCCCTCCCCCCTAAATAGCTACGTCATTTATGGATGACCCCTTACATTTCTTCCTGACATATTTAACACAACCGCATAGCTTACTAATTTTGCTTCTAATGATTCAAATAATAAACTTGAACACAATTCACGTTTGCAGCTGAAATTTAAATTAAAAGTTCATATAAAGACTGGTATGCCTTTATTTTTCAATATGGGACTGCACCAACTTCATATTTTCCAATACATTTTCAAACAATGTGTGTTTATTTTTATATGCATAATAAAATGCAGATTAAAATAAGTTTTATTGCACTCATTCGATAACTGTCAAGCAATGATACATAGTTTTGACATCATGAATGCTCTAAAGCATGACTTTAAATCGACAATATGTTGAGCATTATTATTATAAGTAAATTTTCTGGGATGTAGAAAAAATATTGTTCGGAAAAGATCTTCACGAGTTTTATATAGTTATGCGGCTTGGCAAACCTCTGAACGAACACCAACACCAAAAAATCCACTTAAGGGTTGAAGAAATCATTTCGTGACGCGTTCACCATTATATTGCGATTATGTTGTGCACATAAGTTTTTTGAGAATTATTATTTATGTATATCAATTCCAAAAATATGGAAAATCTGGCTTTGGTGTAAAATGTTGAGTGCGATAATTAAACCTTATTGTAATTTCTGTAAATTCCAATTAGGTACTATTGCATCTTCTTTACAAAAAAAAATATAACGGTAAATGTAAATGACTGCTAATAAGAGCGGTTTTAAATTTAAAAAAAAGTTTGAAATTCCAATCCCCATATCTTTCTTAGGGGTCGTCCATAAACCACGTGAACATTTTTCCTGACTTTTCAGTCACCTCCTCCCCCCTCGTGCTTTTGTGTGGTTTTAACGAATAACCCCCCGCTCGCCCAATGATCATGTATTTCATTTGTTCATGAATGAAACAGAAATTTGAAAAATGGGAGAAGAGATATTTATGAATTGGTTTGCTATTATTAAGCGAAATGTGAGATTATAGTGTGACAAACTTCTGCAAAAATCCCTAACAAAATTAGCTCATAAAAGATTTGTTTCTACTGCAGTGTTCCTTATTATTGTTTGAGGAATTAGTTTTCACTTAGAGATAATTTTGTATTAACATTACAGTACTAACATGTGGGGAACATTTTTTTTTCAAATTTTGTCATAGTAATTTCCATAGAAATCTTAATCGTCTTCTAATCGTTGTTGGTAAAGAAGATATGAAATATTGAATTTCAAAACTTTTTTTTTTAATTTGAACCATCCGACTGCTAATGAAACCTTTCAGGTTTAGTTGATGGTGGAATTTTCTTTGAAACACAAATGGGTGGACCGTGGTCTTTGGCTAGATACCCCTTCCCGCTAAATGATAACATAGTTTATCAACGGCCTCTATTTTGATAAGTAATTGTTAAAAGAATTACGGTAATCCAGTTTGCTGTATGCACACTTAGATGTTTGATTACAATATTACATCGTCAAATGAATCGAATCCCACAAACCCTGGGTCTCCTACTTCGAGGAGTCTCATACCGTCCCCAACCATGCGACTAATAGGAGACCAAAATGTAAATAAATGAAGAGTAAATCAATCAGCAAACGTCAACGATAAAATTCTGCTTATAAAGCGCCCGACTGTTATAGTCAAGTGTGTTTATTTGTTTCTCCCTAATATATTACCCAATCCAACACGCACGGCATGAAATTCTATTTCCACTGCAAATGTATAAGTCATTGCCGATAATAAAGATATACAAACATATAGATTTTGACTCTGGTATAAGTAAGAAATTCCCGCAGCACCGCGTTGGACCTTTAAATATATTTATAGAACATATCATCTCACCCCTTCTCGCACTTGGCTGTCCAACGGGTGTTGTATTTTGCTCCTCTTGCAGGTTGTCCTTCGTGACAAGATGGTTCCATGTTGTGTGATGTAGAGATCTCCACACATGAGGAATTGTGATAGGCGAGTGGTGTGGGTTAATGTTTCAGGATCCGAAGGTTGCGGTTTCGAATCCAGTTACTGTTATTTTTTTTTTGTTTTTCATATTTTGGTGTCTAAGGCAAATTTCTTGTGGCGGAGCCTTGGAGCAATCGGGTATATGGGGTAGCTAACAAGGGAAGGTCACGATGTGTTACACGGGGTTTTCAACCGGACTATTTTTGTTGGATTCAACATGTCGAAATATGTGAAACCCCAAAGCCTTTCGGGTGAAGAGCCAGGGAGATGTAGTATGTTGTTAACAAAATGTTAATAAAATCTTAAATTTGTTTTACCAAATTAGGATGATAGTGTTGTCTAACACAGATCACCTAGATATAAAAAATGAATGTAATGTTTGGAATGATACTAATAAAGAAATTAAAAAAAACATGTACATCGTAATGTTCTGAATGGCTTCAACGGATGACGCATGAATTGGGATACTAGGTTCAAATAATGACTTATTCAGTAGGTACAAGAATGTTAACACTTTTGACCGGGTTAAATCCGCTCGATAAAGGCAATAAATACATTGCTTAGAAAAGAGATAACTTAACTTTATATAAAATGAGTAGTAGAAAATCGGTAAAATAGAATGGTGTTTGATTTTCGATGATGTTATTACTTTCAATAAAAGTAACATTGTTGATAAATAAATAACTTTACTCAAGAAAATTGTTTTAAAAGAACAAAATGTTTATTATTTATGTGTGATTTTTTGTGTATTCATACACTAACAAATGAGGCCATATGAAATCACAGATCTGACTGTTATTTTTTTAGTTTCAGTTCAGTCATTTAAAACGACAATATTTTCACTTGTCCCACTAGTTTCCAAAATTTTCAATATTTACCTTGAACTTTGGCACAAACATTAAATTCAAATATAGCATAGATTTAGTAGGAAACAATCTGAAAAATATAGTAGATCTTATTCATTTTATTTTTTTAAGAACCCTCTCTATACGATTTCCTTTACCCATTTGTCACACGGTACCTTATTTCGATAGTCACTCAAGCAAAATGATTATCTAAATACAGGGACCGGAATCTATTATGATAATTCGCCACAAGAAATCGGGTTGAATTTCATAAATTTGCCTGAAGAACCAAAAAATAAAAACAAAATATATGTTCGCGCTTATTCAGAATCGAACCAAGGACCTCCCGATTCATAAATCAGTACTAACTCCACGAACCTATCGACAGCTTGCTGGGAGCAGTGACAAAAGCAATATATAAAGCGTTTTATATTGCAATATTCATTCCATTCCTCTGACATGTCCACCATCCATTTGCCGCGTGACCATTTGCCTAAGTGTGCGTTTCCGATGCCATCATTCGGCTTCGGATTGGTTGTGCAATTGTGTGGGTCGGGCGTAAACATTTAGATTGCTCGAATTTTCAAGTCCATTGTGCTCGATTTCAATTGACGGGTTTGCCCGTCTACGCTTAGGAGGCGAATCTTACCATCAATAGGTGGATTTAGCACCTAATACGCTAGGAGGGAAATCCGCCATCCGAATTATTTTGGGTGTATAGTTGTGGTAGTGCCGTTTTCACTGATTTTATTCCATAAACCACAGAACCGACAATGCCAATCGACGTATTGGCTTGATAACACAAGGAATAGTTGAAAAGAGCGTACAAATTGCTTTTAAACTGATGCAATATCACTAAAATTGCTAAAACTTTACTTGCTTGTACCAATAGTTGCGGTAAAGTGTTCCTATAGTGGAGGATTCCATAAGAAAACAACGGATACCGCAACTATAGGAACACATATTAAAAATTTACCTCAACTAAAGGAACAGTGTATCAATAGTGGAGGTATTATTTTTTCACTGACATGCCGTGGATTACTGCGATGAAATCATTTTTCTCATTAATTCTAATGACAGAATAATTCAATTTTCCCAAGTTTTGTACTTGGTCCACTCTGACTTAACGCCGACTAAATAGTGATCGTAGAACAGGTTGTTTGTAAGCGTAGCAAAAATGCTAAAATCTCATAAATTTTTAATATTTGCAATTAAATCCTCAAATGCACTTTATTCCAACAAAAATTGCTTTGACATGAAGTGTCATTTTAATACTCTTTACATTTGCATTCGTTTTGCTTAACTGATTAAAAGAAACTTCGTTATTTCATTTAATATGTTGTGGGTCTCGCACTATCAAAATTACCCGCATTACACAGTTACCCCGTGTCACGGTATTATAAAATGTAAGATAATGTTAAATTTTTATCTATTTTTATATTTAGGCATTGCCTATAAAATTTCTAGCGGAATACGATAAACTTTTCCGCAAAAACACTCAACAATTTCTCGAGCCATTTGATCAGGAATTTATATCGAGAATTATACTATTGTTTCACCTGGGATGTCGTCCTCGTCGATTTAACTGCAAAACTCACTAGAGATCCATCCATTCAAGTTTTTTTGATATTTTTTTTTCTTTAAACAACACTACAAATTGTTCTCGGGATTTTTAAATGAAATTTTCAAAAGATTTACTAAGAGATTTCATAATTCATTCGTAAACTTCTCTAAAAGCTTCTGCAGAAATCCCATCAGGTATTATTTTATGGCTTGTAAATAACTTAATTTGTTTCTTCTAAATAACATCTAGAAATTTATTCACTATCTATTTTTGGTTTAAAAACTACTCCAATAATACCTCAAGAAATTTTTAGGGATTTATTGAGCTTGAGCTTGAGCTTGATTGGCCGCCCGTGGTTGCTACTCCAATATCGCTAGATCAGCTGCTTTTACACCAGAAATGACTGTATGAGACAAACAGACACCCTTAGTGTGTGAGTGTGCTGGTGATCTTATATTTTAAGGCATTAATGGTGCCTATCACGTCAGAATGCAGACCAATGATAGGAAGGGGGAGGAATTGTTGATGCATTAAACTGGCTCCCACAGTAGACCGTATATACTACTGCGTCTACGCCAGTTCATGCGGGAGGTTGTAGGGCTGGTGTAATTTTTATGGCAGAGAGGCTTGCTGTTTGGTTAGCAGATTGCCTATGTATCAGGCGGATGACAAAACGTCGAAAGACAAAATGTCGAATGCCAAAACGTCCAATGACTCAACGTCGAAATGAACAAAAATACCCGAATGTCTGACAAAACATTAACTTATTCGATTAATCCCTCTACTAGAAGGATCATTTTTTAACAACAAAATATTTAAATCGGTTTTTTGATAATATGCAAAAAATCGATTTTTTCACAATTTCTCAAAAGACTCTTGTACTTTTAGAATCAGCGTCGAATTGATTATTGATAATCTGGATCCGGAGATTTTTCTAATTTTTCCGAAATCTCAGGCTACAGATTTTTTTCCAGTTCGGTTATTTGCTTTTAGAAACAATAATTTGATGGAAGTCTGTTATGGAAAAATAGTTAAAAGTAATCATATAATAATTTAGAGATTACTTGGAGAAACCTCGACCGATTTTTATGATTTATTAAGAGAAGCTGTAAGCTGACATTGTATAGCCCACATCTAATTCTGTTTTTTTTTTATAAATTGACTAAAAACAAAATTGTGACCAAAAAATTTTATACGGGGAATGTCCAACCCCCGGAAAAATAAGATTACAGTCATCCCTCCAGAAGTCGATTTTCCATTAGGGGAAGGGGTGGTAAAATGAACACCTTAAGGAAATCATTTTGTTTCTGATAGAAAAACGAAGATTTTTCATAGTTCTATCGCACAACATCAAGAATAGGGATGTAATTTATAGCAACGACAAGGATTCAGACTAAAAAATCTTCACCTTGATGTCACTGATTTGTTGAAAGAAGAGCGAGTCAAAAGGTGTGGCGAAAGAAAGATTATCATGTTCTTCATTCTTCTATCGGTCTTATGCTTTAAAAGGCTTGTTTTGACTCGTGTAATTGCCTTCTCATCACTTCAGCAATTATGTATAGTCGTATAGTAGTTTACGAAATAAGTTGCAGAATGATGATTTTTACAGCATGAGTCGTAAATTACGTAAATTATGATGAAAAATTGCAAAAAGAATGTAACCTTACTTTTTTGAACATATCTTCATTATTACAGGGTGTCCTCAAATTATCCGTACAATTTTTGAAGACCTGGCTCTATACAATCAAGCATAATAAACTCAATATCCTTGCATGGTTTCAAACATTGGCTTATTATCTTCTTAAGAAGTAAGTTTGACACATTTCCGATTTCAAATAATTGCAAAACAAACCCAAATGTATTGAGGTGTCTTAAAAGGAGCTGTTTTCCGAGCTTTATGGTGGAAGAGAAATGTCCATATAACTCACTGGATTTGAACCGTACAATTTTCTATTTCCATTCTAACTTGAAGCCACTAACCTGAAGATTACTTCAAATAATAATAGGACATTTGGATTCATCTCTTTTAGGTTTAGGGATAACACATCTCCAGTATGACTAGCGGCCCTCAGGAAAAACGTCTCCGAAAAAAGTAAATTTGCCTATCTCAGTAACAAGCAATCCATTCGAAATTTTTTAAAGTTGGATTTTGTGTTAACATATAGATGTATTATAAAAGGTACATGGACATTGATTTTTCATTGTTTTCAATGCGAGATCATCTTTCCAATATTTTGCTGTTCGGATAATTTGCGGACACCCTGTACACATCATCTCAGGCTTCCATTTCAGTTTCCTTCTCAAAGTGCTTCACTCCTTCTTTACACGCCAGAAATGACCTTTTTATGAAAAAATTGTCCCACGATTACTTTGATGAAAATTGTGAAGTTTTGTTTTCCAACGCCGTGCCGTTCGCATCGCAACCATTTTTTTGTTAGTAACGCTTGCCAATAACATTCGCTAGAAAAATGGCTGCTTTCGACGTTTTGTCCCTTCGACGTTTTGTCACTATTAAAGTTTTGGGATTCGATGTTATGGCATTCGACGTTTTGAGTTTCGACATTTTGTCTTTCGACATTTTTCCCTAAACCGTATCAGGCGTTCTATAGTCATGAAAGAATGGAAGCGTAGGGTTTTTTTTTCCGTCTCGGGTTCTAGCAAATGCTATGAACAGTGATAGATCAACTGTGATATATTGAAAGTGGAAGACAGAAGCAAGTGAAATATACAACTACAAAGTACGAGGAAAGAGACGGGCCTGGGATTGAACCCATGACCTTCTACTTATGAAGTAGAAGCGGTAGCCATTAGACCACCAACCCCGTCCCTCAATAAGTTTTTAGGGATTTATTTACAAAAAGCTCAACGTATCACTCGATGTCTGTATCCATATCCAGATTTCTAGGGAAAGAAATTTGTTTGATAATATCGGTTGACAATGAAAATACGGCTCTACCCCATTTGGCATAATGCCATTTGGCATAATGCCATTTGGCATAATGCCGTTTGGCATACTGCCATTTGGCATAAGGGTCATTTGGCATAATTTGAAGAAAACATTTCTACAAATTATTGTTTTCAACTTCGAACTCGATAAATCCAATGTATGTCATCTTCGACTTTACACAACAGGATTGAATCTCTGCCGAGTTCTAACTGGCACCGTCCAAGTCACACTTGTAGCAGGGAATATTCGTATCGCTCATGAAGAAGTAATATGAGAAGTATTAAATTTGGTATCATAGAGTGAGCTCACTTTTATCAATCCTGTAATGTCTTCTGAACGTCTGCCTTCAGTTATTTGTAATAACGTTGTCGCTCGATTTGTGTCTGTGGCTTGGGTACCACGTTTTTTTTCGTAGCTGGAAACACAGTTATATGAGACCGTGTGGCCTCAAAATTATATTGTGTTTTTTTTTTTAATTTATGGGAGTGCAGATATTAAATATGAAGAACAGCCAATGTTTTAAAGAAGGAAAATCTCTAGAGAGTTGCTTAGCCTCAAGTTTCATCAAAAATCAATTAATACACGGGTAATAATTCAGTAGGATGATTTGACTATTGTAGAACGGATGAAATTTTGCCTATTGTTGAACAGTACGTGTACTAATTATGACGTGTTCTAAAATTAGCGAGCATTTTAGGGATTCAACAAACGGCAAATTACTTTATTAGAACTTATACCTTCTTTCAAACATAAGCTGTTCTTTTTAGTTTGCATTGGAATGAATCACAACCACGCCAAGATTGATATTTATTTACATAAGATTGCCTTGATACCGTGTTGATTTGAATTGCGCGGACGCTTTGAATCCCGGACACCGGTTTTAATTCACTCAAAAAAAAAAAAATTTTTTTTGTTAGTTCTATGCATGGAGAATATAGAAGACGTCGCAATTATGAACTATAGACGAAAAAAAAGTCTTCTTCCTTTTTTTTATAGTGAACTATCACCGTTTGGCGTCAGTTGTTTGTTTAACGTCGGCTGAGTCTAGGATCGAAGTAATAAAATCCAGACGCCCAGAGAGGCAGCCACACACATCTGGGACCCATCAGCACATGCGCCGAAACCAACGGCCTACCTTCCCTTCCAAGTGAGACGTGATCAGCGATTGTCTAAAAAAATTCCCGACCGGAATTGATACCCGACTGACTGGGGTGAAAGGCAATCGCGTTTACCACTACTCCACCTACGACGCTACGAATAAAGCCGGAATTAAGTCCAAAAACACAATGAAAGAGGCCACTGCCCGGCTTTTGAAGCTTCTAGCAATTCGATGCAGCACGGTATAAAAAATAAGATTTGCTAAACTACAAACTGAAAAAAACAGCTTATGTTTGAAAAAATGCGAAATTTAGGTACAAATCAAAATTGATTACTGTGCACCAATGCGTAATTTTTCATTTTCGAAGTGCGAAGACAGTATACCTAATTCTACCACTTCAACTTCTCCTATGGATGCTTATCGTATACGTTATATTCACAATATTCCAATCAAGTGCACAGGCGCACGTGGAAATGCATAGTCTGAGCCCATTCTTCCATTTAGTCAAATTGTACGCAACAATCCGGTTTGGTGTTTCACTACACTCACTTACTTCCCGAGCAACACACATGCTATAATTGTGTATTATCAACTTATATATGACTAGTTTTGGTCATACATCAGTTGATAATACACAATTGTAACATGTGTTTTGCTGGGGTTATGATACTATATTCAAATCAATTATCCTATATGGTTGGATTTCCATCTACATCATACCTCTTCAGCGATAAGCTCAACCCTAGATGTGACCTTTCGTTGCTGATGTTTTTATCATCAGCCTCAAATGCTGTAGCATGGCTTTGCTTTGTAGCCGCGGACTCTAACCACTTGGCTAAGGAAGACCCCATGGCATTACTGTTACAGTGATAAGTAGAAATACTAATGTACTTTCAAATAATTTCACTTGAAAATCTTAAAGGGCTTTTGTTTAAAATAGTGATTAATTTTAGTTGAAACTATTACATTATTATTTTTTAACAAAACGCCAGGAATTCGACAAACAAAAGTCATTGTAAGCATAGGCACAGTTAAATTAATCCGAAATTAAATTAATTAAATTAAAGTTAAATTAATTGAAATTATTTTTTTAAATATAATTGCCCTTAAAAAATGGTTGATTTGAGCTAGAGTTCACATGCGTTAACAATTCATTTCTCTGCATGTCACACATATGCCAAACTGTATAGTTTTCACATTGACATCACTGCATACATGGTCATTGAAACTCGGATGGCCGAACAGGCTGTAGTTAAAAAATTTAATCAATGATTACCCGCGAGCTCAACTGAGAGACAACACATTGGTGTATCTGATGGCACAAATTTCTCGAAAAAATGATACAAACAGCTTTATGATTATGATTTGCAGTTAGAACGATTTTAATGATGTTTTGCTCATGAGTGATTCCAAGCAACAGCACCAAAATTTGGTAATTTTTTTAATTCATTTTTTTCTATTGAGCTGAAACTTTGCACAGTTTTTCAGTTCCATCTAAATCGTCATTTTCCGATATCAAATCTTCAAGTTGAGTCACGACTAACTTTTCAAAAGGGTGTATGTGAAAATGGTTCAAAAATATTCAAAAAGCTGCACAGCAAAAACGGTTCGTTCGATTGTTAGACAACTAAAGAAACAAAGTTAGACAACTAAATAAAGATTCCAAAAAAAATACACAGAGTAAAAAAAAAATTTTTTTTTGCATTAAAAACATAATTTTTGACACAAAAACTCAAATATCTCAAAACCCTATCGGAATACCAACGTAATTTTTTGAGGGAAAACGGTCCATTATATTAGCTATCTACCATAAAAATTTGGTGATGGTAAACCAATAAACAAAAAAGTTATGATATTTCAAACATGTCACAATTTTCACATTTAGTAGAAAAAAAAATTTTTTTTCGGTGTAAATTATTACGGGAACCGAAGTTTGTTGCTGATTTTATTGTTAAGGGCCTTGCGTGAATTAAACAAGTCGTTTTCATGTATTCATTAGTATTATGTATATTATATGTATAAATATTATGTATTTGTATAAATATTATGTATATGTATAAATATTAGATGTATATGTATATATGTATAAATTAAAATGAATTAACAGATTACACGAAAATAAATTTTTTTTTACCAGGATTTTTTTTTTAGAGTATGATCGATGAGTTTCTAAATGTTATATATAAACTTTAAAAGTTTTGGATTTGGGTATGCGTTATGAGATCATGAAAACATTTTATTAATACTTATTTATTTATTTATTGTTATTCAATTTTTTTACAATATCGAACACTTTTGCATCATTATCAGTACAGTTCGAGTATAGTTTTGCTTTAATTTTATTTTCTGACAATGGAATGAAACAGTGAAATTTTTGGGTTCCTTGGATCGTTTTCGCGTTATTATATTGCTCGCTGAGCTCTGATGCCGTTAATTCGTACTCTTCAGTAGTAGTAAAACAAAATGATAATTTTGTTAAATCTTCTTCTTTTCTGCGATTCGCCCAATCAAATAGTTCTTTTGCAGTTTTAATTGGATGCTCACGTTCTTTGGCTAAACTTGCTCTTGTGGCCATGCGCTTTATGGTTCCTCCAATAGCATCACAAGGACCTTTGCCATGTGACGTAGCAAAGAAATGCCATTCTGCATCAATTCCGTACTTTGATTTAAATTGACATAGGCTCGAAAAATTCTTACGGTTTTTGTACTGCGATGCTGCTCCATCAGACATGGAATATATCTTTCTGAATTTTTTATCCTTATCAACGAGTAAAAAGTTAATCATTTTGGCAATGAACAAATTTACAGATACTGAGTCGTGTCTTAAATCTTCGGAAATTAAAATAAAACTAAAATGTTCAATTTGCGTACTTCCATTGAAATAAATAACGAATGGATGAATTGTAGCTTGTTGTACGTTCCAGTGATGGGACTGCACTTCATCGTGCAATACAAAGCTATAGTTTTCAGAAAAATCACAAATGACTAAAAATTCACCATCTTGTAATGTATTTTTCGTATTTTTTAAAAAGCGGGATTGCTCTGTTTTAATAAAGTCGTGAGGAATTAAACTTTCTAATTTCAAGCAAAAAAAATGACACAAACTCATCTACAGGTTTTACAATAGTTTCTAGGTCACACCTATCCGTGGTCACCCATTGCTCAAATGATAACTGATCAATATAATTTTCTTCAAACTCAGCGAATAAAGTATTTTCCAATGATGAAGAATCTGGACAATCCGAACAAGATCGTAGATAGCAATTTGATGTTGTATTTTCACACAAAAGACTACCAGTTAACATTTTAATATCCTTTGATAAATTGATTCTTTTCAAACTGTGTAAGTTTAGGTTAATATTTTCGTGTGTTGTGCACACACAAACATTATGTGTTCCTGAATTGGATAGAAGATTGCATTGCCTTGGACGAAGGCTTGCAAATGAGGAAAAACCTACCTTAATATTTTCGTTAATTTCCTTGAAGCGTGTATACACTTCTTTTAAAGTAGTCATCATTAATCGTTTTTGGATTGCTTGACGCTTTCCATCTTTTTTTACAGATACATAATCTTTTTGGCCAGGCATAGCTCTACTTACTTCATCGTCTTCAAAATATTGAATTATTTTTTCTTTTGTCTCATCTGTTAATGAAGTACTCGACCTAGCATTTTTGGTTGCAAGACAGTTATTTTTGAATTGTTTTGCCTCTTTTGCTGTATTTCTATTGGTTTTGAACTCATCAATGGCGTCTTGAATAGACCACGAGCTTGGCAGCATCGACAGAATCAATAATTTTTCTTTCCTTGTCGTGGCTAGATTCGAGAACCTTTCCTTCATATTCATAATTACCTCATCGTAGTCTGTATTTTCCACATCCTCAGGTCCTAATTTGAAGAGGTTTCTTCGTACAGCTTCGTTGATTTCACGGTATTTTTTCTCGGGATAATTGACGTAACCCATCTTCGTCCATTTAATCGGAGTCACTTTTATTCCAGCTATCCCTTCGTTGAAGCGTTCGATGTTGACCTTCTGGATGCACTCATCTTCTGATTGATTTGTTGAAACAGATGTCGCTGATGGTACCGTGGCAAGACTATCTGCACTTGGTACTTCTGGTAACTCCTCAGTTGTTGTCGGTGCATCTAGTAATTCCTCAGTTGTTGTTGTTTTCGAACTTCCTGCAACCTGATCCACCGATGATGTACAGATTGCCCGTTTGTCAACGTTTAAACGGCAGGACGTACAAATGCGTAAATTTGTATTGAATGTGGACATTGGAGCATAACCAGCCGCTTTCAGTTTATCTATGGTGCTTTCGGTGAGATTTCGTAGCTCTTTCGAACACTTTTTTTCTGCAAACGGCCTGCAACAGTTGAGAAAGCGACTACTCATGTTGCTCGTTAGATTTTAATAAACAAAATCACTTTTAAGTTTTTACTGACTAATTTGGTGTCGTTTGCTTGACTGAAGAAAAATTTTACAATTAAATCTTTTATAACCATAGTGGTAGTATATTTTTAGCTTTTTCGTGAGTATGTTCATGGTATGTACCTATCATGTTTTTGATGTTATTGAAGTTACTCGCTTTCTCCCAAATATGATTAACAAAGTCTATTCTCTACCAAGGCGGGTCTATACCCAGGTGTAATCAGATTTTAACTTTGTGGAGAAAACCAGCGCCGAGAAAACCGACCTGCTTTACGTATACTAGATCACCTGGGTATAGACCCGCCTTGTTCTCTACGAGGTAAACTTTTTGCAGGTAAACTAGTCGTATACCTGTATAGAAAACTTTTTTTGTAGCTTGTCTTCAATATTAGATTTCTTATAGGTTTCTTTTATCAAAAGGTTTCAACACTATTGAGAGAATTTTTCTTCAGTTACGTACAATAAAAAATATGACACTATCAAGACTTTAGATCACAACACTGGATCGCGTCTAACTTTCTAATAGATGCTATAATAGTTATGAATAATTAAATAAAATATCATGAAAACAACTTGTTAACCTCATGTGGCAACAAACTGCGGTCCTAAAAAAAATTAACAATGAAAAAAAAAATTTTTTTTTCACTAAGTGTCAAATTTGTGAAATATTTGAAATGTCATAACTTTTTTGTTTATTGGTTTACCATCACCAAATTTTTATGGTAGATAGCTAATATAATGGACCGTTTTCCCTCAAAAAATTAGTGGTTGGTATTCCGATAGGGTTTTGAGATATTTGAGTTTTTGTGACAAAAATGATGTTTTTTAATGCAAAAAAATTTTTTTTTACTGTGTGTATTTTTTTTGGAATCTTTATTTAGTTGTCTAACTTTGTTTCTTTAGTTGTCTAACAATCGAACGAACCGTTTTTGCTGTGCAGCTTTTTGAATATTTTTGAACCATTTTCACATACACCCTTTTGAAAAGTTAGTCGTGACTCAACTTGAAGATTTGATATCGGAAAATGAAGATTTAGATGGAACTGAAAAACTGTGCAAAGTTTCAGATATTTTTGAAATGGTCGATAAGAATCGACTTGCATGCCTCCGTGGAATCCCTCTCATTTGTTGTAGATGTCTAACTAGCAATTAATCTCATCAATGCTGTCCTCGTTGTCGTTGTCGTGGTCATTTGCCTGGTATCTATGGTCAAATTGTTATGCTTCAACTGTCAAATGTTACACGGTAACTTCCACATGAAACCGCGGCTTGAGCACATTTGAACGTATACAGTAACAACTACACACATCTAATGAAACTGCTTTCACTCACTAATGCACGGGTGCGAAGATGTTTGCAGTAACACTACTCTGCTTTGTGATTGGGGATAGGGAAAAGTTAATCGACGCAGACAGCAGGAAAAACTGTATTGGAAGTCAAGTTGTTGAATGGTTGATTGGAACGTGTGCCTTACTCACAAAGCCTTTACGATTTGTCGAACAGATTTCGAAAATTTTCGGAACTGCTGCTGTGAGTCACCATTGACGTTTGAAACATTTAATTTTCTCTTGCTGATCAAACTTAGCTTCAAAGTTATTGGTCATCAGGATGATCTACAATAAATGAAAGCCAAGGAATAGTTGATCGAACTCAATTGGCTAGTGAATTTAAAATTGACCTAGTGAATTTAAAATTGACCTAGTGAATTTAAAAGTCAACATTCAAGTGAAATTTTGAAGTAGTTGCCTCAAATGTTTGAATAATTTAGTTGATTAACATCAAATATTTTTTGAGAGTTTGTCTGCAAAGAGGTAAAGGGTCACAATATGTTTACTTTTGTCTCAAATATAGTTATATTATAAATTGTAATATAACTGTATTGTATCATATAAAGAAAAAATCAATTGTCGAGCTTAATTAATTTTGCATAGTTGATCAACAAAATATACTTTGAAGGGATGCAAATAAAATATGCTCACACTTTAGATTTGAATAAAAAAACGCTACCAAATCAACATCCAATCATTAATCTTCTACCTCAATTCTGAATTCGTACTATCACCTTCAGCATAAGAAATTTGCCTAACCGCAAGAAACATAGTCAAACAGGCAAATTGCTCTAGTTCGATTTGGCCAACATACTTCAGCAATAGCGTGCCATTTATCTATTTTTATTGTGCCATATCGAAACTGGCACGATCGACGACCTACGGGTTCAACCAAAGATCCGCCGCACCGTACGGGGTCCAAAATGTATGCAATGTGCGCCAATGCCCCATGCTTCCAACGCGCAATCTTGCCAATAAATAGCCAACACATGCCCACGTCTCTTTCTTCGGCCAGACTAACGGACTCTTGCGGGGTCCATAAAACAGACAAAACGAAACAATCGACTAACAGTCGTCGTAGGTATAGTAGGGCGGTCCAAATTATAAAAGCAATGATCCAATAAAAATCCAATCTTCCATAGTTTCTAAACAATTTTCATGATGAAATACAGTTCGCTGAAATTACCAGCATTTACAGTGATTATTTGAAGGAAGTGAATATTGACGATATAGTTTTTCAAGGGAACAATAATTATTCAATCTGAATAATAGGATAAAAGATATTGAGTAAATTGTTTCCAATTTTCTGCTTCGTTTGAAATTATAGTGAAGCAAATTCTTGCATAAATTTCAGACAAAATCAACTTTGGAACTACTGATGTGAATCACCATTTAGAAAAATATTTGTATATACCATCATCGCCATTGGGCCAACTTTTAATTCTACCCTGAAATTTACGGCACCATTATCGGATAGATTTCCAAAAGAATGAAAAAAAAAACATTTCTTATACCAATTTAAAGGTTTAGTTTAAAGTTTAGACAATATAAGGATACGGGTGACTTTTTTCCACTATTTAACCGCCCTAACGCACATACACACCCTGGCGGCCAGAGATAATAGCAATTGGATTGTAATCAAGAAAGCCCCTAGTAGCATGAACCAGATTGAACGGTTTACTGACTTCCAAGAGACAGGCCATTTCTGTGGTACCGCTACAGTGTAAATGTGAAGCAATCAAGGAACTGCTGTTTTCCCAATTTTCGGTTCGTGAGGAATGCTATGGTGGAGCACAAACAAACAAAACCACTGCCAATCGTGATAGTTAACTGAAGATAGTTCGTCTCGACACATGGTAGTTTCTTGCCATGTGCGAAGCGTACTTGTTAGAAATTTCGAATCATGGCGATAAGAAAAGCTTTGCTGTTCGTAACGCCAGCTCGGGAGCCATGTGAATTGATGTGTGAATTTTGCTTCGAATAGTAATAGCTTTTCTCTCGGAAAACAACCAGTGGAGGAGACTTGTTGGACATGGCAGTTTTGTTTTTGCTTGCAGATGATAGGTTTATTCGTAAACAACTAAACGTTTTCACTTTGTGAGTGTGTTTCTGTAACAATAAATACTCTCATCAGCTACCCGTGTTCAGCTCGGCACGTTGCATATCTACACCGCCGGAGACAACACCGGGCAGGTCAGTTGTGGCTGAAGTCCGATGAAAATTGACGATGACCTGCGGTAGGGCTAATCGCTTCACTGACTGTTACAACTGAGCCACGACGGTTTTCTCACGTGGAACATCATGTCGATGGCATATGGCATTCACTTGGATTTCTTCTGCAGGTAAGGCTGTACAGAAAATAGAGATACAGCAGAAAAAAGAGGGAAGAAAAGTCAGAGTATAGTCGAAGTGAGAGTACCTTTTGCTTTTCATGGTCAAATGAAAGCATGATGGAAAAAGGTTGCCCTAGCCATGATATACTTCACAGTGGGGATAGGTATTAACGAGCGCTAATCTAATTATACCACCACGGAACGATTGGACACATTACTATTGCATTGAATATGGATACCATGCATACAGTCGATGACAATAAATAGTAATCAAACGTTGTTTTTCTAAACCGCATACCTTTGTCAAAAGTCATCCACCTCAGCTTCTTGTGTTGCTATCAAGCCAAAATTTGATCTGAGCTTGTATTTGGCCACAATATGTAACGTGTTGAAGTTTTTTTTATTTTAAAGTTTCAGACAATTGGGCTGAGAAACCCCCTCATGCCGAAGTGAATCATGGTAGTGCCCAAGCAGTTTTTTACTCTATCTTGAAATAATCTGAAATTTAGCGAACAGTAAATTTATCAATATACCGATATGCAAAAACCGGAAAAAATCCTTAAAAAATGTTTTAAAATCGTTTATATAAATATATATATATATATAAAATATTTTTTTCTAAAATTTTAAAATAAGCTCATATAATTAAAAGCTTATATAATTATAATTAAAAAGTTTTACACGAGTGGGGCCTTCCTTAGTTGAGTGATTAAGAGTCCGCTGCTACAAATCAAAGCCATACTGAAGTTGTCTAGGTTCGAATTCTGGTCGGTCCAAGATCTTTTCGTAATGCGAATTCCCTAGATTTCCCTTGCCAAAGAGTATCATCGTACCTGCCACACGATATACAAATGCGAAAATGGCGACTTTGGCAAAGAAAGTTCTCCGTTAATAACTGTGGAAGTGCTCAGAAGAACACTACGCTGAGAAGCAGGCTCTGTTCCAGTGAGGAAAGAAAAGAAAAAGAAAAATATTTACAACAAACATCCTTAAAATAGTATAATGATGGAAAGGCGTGTTGTTACGTGAAACAGAAGAAATCATGACAATTTTAATTTTAAATGCCATCAACACACATTCAAACATATAACCTTAAAAAAGGAAATATATTTGAACAAACAGACTAGACTTTTACCGGAAAAGCAATGTAAGTCACGTGTACCCTCAATATGTTATGTCACGTAGATGCTAAGAGTTGCCCTACTTTTCTCCATAACATTGATATCTACGTTATATTTAAATAATTTTAATTTATATGAAGCACGACATTGAAAATTTTCTGAAATGGCCTCAAAGTCCCATTTTTTATGTGCACCTCTTTGTCAATGAGAACCGTTAAACTAGGCCTCGTGTGTAGAAAAAAACTGTAGCACCTTCTTATCGCAAAACAATTACCTGGGTCAAGCCAGCAGCAGTATATGCAGTACAACGTGACACAATTCCAAAGTCTTCGCCGAGCTCCGTAGGTATATATTTTCTTTCCTGCAGCCGACAGTTCGCAGTGTCATCAAATTCAGCCCCGGCGCCGACAGAACTTCGTCACACCCAATGACATATGCGCTTAACAGACGGTGACTACAACTAGCAATTAAACAGATGAGAAGCACTCCGACGCGAAACGTGACTTGTGTCGATGACCGTCAATGGCCTACGCAGCAACCGTGGTTAATCCTTCTGATTCGACTTCACATTTGGCAACTTGGCCTGGTAATCCATGATTAATTGTCAAAATCACTTACAAGAACGGAAACATGTTTCAGCAGCAGGTTGGTGGCTTTTTTGTATTTACTGTCGCGATGCACTATGAAGTTTTACACTGATCTTCTTACTCGCTTTTCCGGTGCAGGAATCTTTACACGATGCTATGATAAAAAAGATAACGGTCGATATTTTTAATCCAGTTTGTTTATCAAGTTACAGTAACCTCTGGACGGATTGAAAAAATCGTTTGACGAAATACAATAACCTTATGTTTCAAAATCAAAAATCATTCCTGAACGTTTAATTTTATAAAAATTCACCAAATGTAATTGTTTATTTACAGACTCAAGCTCTTTAAGGCATTGCGGAGCAGATTTTGAATTATTTAAGTACATGAGTGCACATTATATATCAATGCGTATAATGCCAACGAGCCCTTTCAATTGATTTTATTATGTTAAGCTTTAAGTTTTCCTTTGGAAAACGGTAATATTTAATGCAGATGTATGACTTGGGTACTTCACTCTTGTTTATGGGGATAAAACATTTTGAATTCATCATAAGTGGAGTATTCTAAGAACAGAAATTGAGGGTAGTTTTAATCTCATGCAGGCTCAGAATTCATACATTTTATATAAATAGAAGGCGTTTTGTATAAAGTGTATGGATTAAGATTCATTTTTTCACTGTTAACAATTGCAGGGATGCAAACGTCTGTCCTAATAATTCAGATGAAAACACTTGAAAACGTATACCTAACTTGTACTTGATTGTTTTTAATTGCAATTGTGTTTCTGTTCCAAAGAACTATAGTTTGTAATGTGACCTAGTTGGATGAAGTGGTGGTCTAGCATTCATGGAGCCTTGGATTTGAATTCACTAATACGGGAAAAAATTGCTGCGGAATATCAAGCCAAGGTGAATAAGCTATGAATAAAAGCCCTAGTATACCTTAAATAATGTCTCATATATATTCTACAAACACCAAACTGATAAGGGATGGTTCAAATATTCCGTACTGCAAAATTTGCCAATTTAAGACCCCCTTCCTCCACCAGTAACAACTTTTGCATGGAAAATTTATTTTTTTTTGTATGAACCATAACACTACGGAAGACTCCCTCCATCCATCTGTTGCGTTACGTAATATTTTAACGACTCCTAATCGTCTAATATTGCAATACCTCAATAATACATGATGAATTAAAAGTAGTTCAATATCTAAAGCATTGCTTGCAGGCTTTTGAATATCTCATTGAGGCATTTTTGGTTGTTTTAAACAATACTTTCCATACCATAAAACTATCAAATAGATATGTTGAAAAAAACCTGGACTGCTGAATAATACCTTATTGAAGTATAATACTAAAACTTGGTATGTATAGGTATATACGAGTTATTTGTTCCTCCTCAGAAAGCCACAAATTTGTTCACTATAATTGTGGATCGAACATAAACTGGCCTCTTCTTCTTTCTGGCGTTACGTCCTCACTAGGACAGGGTTCATGGATTAAAGGTCGAAAGACAAAAGGTCGAAAATGATTTGCTTGATGGGAAATTTTCCCTATTTTGAAATAAGGTATTCGACCTTTTGTCCCTTCTTTTTTGTTCTTCGACCTTTTATTCTTTCGACCTTTTTTCATGGATTCATGGGACAGAGCCTGCTACTTAGTTATTCTTATGAGCGCAATGTCATAAAATACACTTATTAGATGTCATTGGCTACACAAATCCCTATAAACTGGAATAATATAGATATCTACATCTAAGCTTGTTAGTACAGCGTTATGCGTACGCTCTCGGTTGGGAATTAATAATTAGTAGAACAACTGTAGGCACAAGATTGTTAATGCAAACATGAAGAATCAGACTTCATAAGCAGATGCTAGAAATATTAAACAGTTTTGTTATACATAATTTCAGATTTTATGCACTGTTTCTAATGACTTTCTATAGCGCAACTACAGCAACTACAGTGAAACCATTACTCGATATCAACTGGTCGGTTGGCCTTGAAGTTAGGTAAAAAACTCCCTCAATTTTGACTTTTCCGATGCTGTTTTAAATGACACGGACACCGCCTTCAGACATTTATCAGCACAGACTGTAACTCAATTTTCGACAACAGACAAGTATGCTCCATTGGCTCAGCCGAAAAACATTTCTGACGACAAATTTTAATGGCTGCACCTGGAATCAAACCCACACCACTGTACACTAGGTACAAAGCAGCACAACCACATGACACGATACGTTTAACAGCCTGACGACACTAGCCGCACGGCCACGAGGCCCACACAGTTTGATACAGATGTTTCATCAAATATATAAGTTGTGTTTTTACCACAAGTAATGCAAATATTTTATTATTTAAAATGGTTAGAGTACGTTTTCCTGAAGCTATAAGGATAAGGGCGTAAGAATTTTTGTATTTTGTGAATTCTACTGTTACAAGTACATTATTAAGTTATGAAGTTATGGTTGACGGGGTCTAATTGCTACTGCTTCTGCTTCATAATCAGAAGGTCATGGTTTCAATCCACCACTTATACTCTGAGGGTGTCTGTTAGTCCCAAGCAGTCAGCTGGTTGGTTCCTGACTAAATGCAGCTCATCTGGCGATACTGGAGTAGCAACCACATGTGACCAATCAAGCTCAAGCTCGAGCTCTACTTTTATAAGCACAGTGTTATGTTATGGATGTAACATGACAATAGTTAGAAAAGAAATGTTCTTATGATTCTTAGCTTTTCATTAAGAACAACTTCAAAGATTTGGAGTTATCTCTGGAATAACAAATAAATCTCGTTGTCAATAGAGTTTTCTGCGTTAAAATCAACTAACCTTCTTTGTCTTCCTTTGCTTTTCATTAATATATTTCACCTATCGCCTACAGGTATACCACCCGCCTGCAACATGTATGCAAGTTGTGTCACCGTCTATAACGTAGCGTAACAAAAATGACATTTTTGCGTGTCTCAAGAATCAAATTCTGTGTCTTTAGTAGATTTGGGGTCGCTGAATCTGATGCCATTCTCAGAAATGTTCCAGCACGTCACAATTATTAGCTACAGGTCGCCAAATTTGCATAAAACATTGGTTTCATTGATGTTTACATACAATTTAAACAATGTTTTATCAAAAAATATTTGGATGTAATCTTCTAAGCATGCGAAATAGGACTTAAACTTTCATTTCAGATAAAATTTGATCGAAATTGCATGATTAAATTGAGGTTCAATCAATTTTTTCAACATGCTTCCAGTCTTCTAATCTAATCTAATCTAATCTAATCTAATCTAAGCGCTTGCACAGCCAATATTGAAAAGCATCCTGGAAATACCTAAATTTATTCAGGTATTTTCCTTTCAGCATTAATATTTGCAGAATATCAACGATATGATACAAATATTAAAATGGCCAGGCCCATTGTGCAACATGCTTCCAGGCTTACAAAATTCTTCGTTTCTCTTATATGGCAAAATACTATACTTTTCTAAACCAACAAAAAATATTTTTTGAGAATCGGAAATTTTATGAACATTGATGATAAGTATTGTTATACACATGAAGTTTGAGTTCTGAGGCAAATTAAGCAAATAAATTGCCATACTAGCTGGAAAACTTGCATGCAAGTTGGCTGAAATAGTCAAATTTAGCATTTTCAACAGCCAATATCTCAAAAACTAGACGTGCTATGATATTTCTGTAAATGGCAATGGATTCAGCAACCATTTATAAAGTAAATAGTGGTATTTTGGTGCTTGAGACAAAATCGTGTTCCGCAGTGTAAGTAGATACGAATTTCATCCAGAATGAAAAAAGTTTTTTCAAGTACGACTCTGGTCGATTTTCAAAATTTGATTTATTTTTTATCAATCTGATGGTACAATAAAAATCTTGATACCATTTTAATCACAATAATCATCATGATCACTTCTCTAGAAGTAGTCATATTCGGTGGTATCAATAAAGTGTAGTAATGTTGAGTTTACTACATTATCAGTAGTAAACGCTACATGTGGAACATGTTTGTGTCATTTTCCTTTCTAAACTTTTCGAACATACTACAAACAACGCGTTGCTATGAATAAAGGCAGCATTTACTACAAAGCTACTGGTAGTTAGCTTCAGAGGTTGCTACACATGCTTTGAGATTGCGAAGTTGAATGGAATAATTTACTTTTGAGTATAAATCATGGGAAATCGATATGTGTTTTGATTTTTTGGAAGCTATTTTGAGTTTTGCTTAGGAATTCTGATGTTACGAAAACATTCGCCTTGCCAATTCTGACATTCCGGTAATATTACCGGCCGTACCAATTTGTAATATTCGTGTAAATTCTCGCATTACGATAATTATGTTATTTTCTAAGAATTTTGCGATGGCGGTGGGAATTCAGATATTTATAAAGTAATTTAAATTTTACGAGTAAATTCTGACATCTCAGATTCTCAAATTTCCTTTGGAATTCCGGAATTCCTGTAGGAATTTTGGGATTCCGATAGGGATGTCGGATTTTTAATGATAATTCTGGAATTTTAAAAGCCATTTATGGAATATTGCGGAAATATTAGAAATCTAGTTAGACCAATAGAATTCTGGTGGGAATGGGATTCCGGTTATTAGTCTCTTAGAATTCTGTGGGTATCTTTGAAACAGTTTTTCTGTAAGAATCTATGAGATTTCGGTGGGATTCCAGAGAATTATTGTGTGAATGTTTTTTTTGGAGTTACTGTAAAAACCTTTAAGATTTCGTTGATCTCCAGTTCCGTTGGAATTTCAAAGCAAAACTTTAAAATGAAGCTTTTGAATGTTAAAAAATATTTTCTAGATTCCAATGGGAATTTTTGCGAAATCGATAATAATTTTAATAATATCAAAGGGAACCCTGGTGTTTCAGGGACGATTCTCATGGAATTCTAACGACTACCA
This sequence comes from Aedes aegypti, assembly GCF_002204515.2. Lineage (NCBI taxonomy): Eukaryota > Metazoa > Arthropoda > Insecta > Diptera > Culicidae > Aedes > Aedes aegypti. The sequence goes on from NC_035109.1 coordinate 247,820,449, forward strand.
TCGGAGTCACTACAATTCCCATTCAAATCTATACATTCTATATTCTAGAATTTCCGGTATTCAGCATGCTGTTAAGAAAACACACGGGGAGCATGAGAATTCTACCGCAATTTCACCAGAATCTCAGTACTGGTGCTAGGAAGCTGTAATCTCAAGATCTCTTCATAGATTTTAAGCTAAAATTCAAAAATTCGCCAAACAGTGGCGTTGGCGAAGACCGAAAACCACCCAGAAAATACTTTGATGCGCCATGATCATAAAATCATACACCTAAAGAGAATACCAGACTAATCGCAAACTTACACTACAAATCTTGTCAAATTACAGCACCTTCATGAATTTGTGCAAATTGTCGCTTAGATTCCATGCATTTCCTTATTATGCATGATTGAATTAATTTTAAGCGTCACTCTGAATAGATTTTTCTTAACGTGCAGCATCCACCACTGCTACCCGTATGAAGTAAAAGCTGGACCTTGTTCTTGAGTAGATGCTACATGTAGTAAAGTTCAACGCTTTTTTTTCATCCACTCAATATATCTATCTAGCTATCTTCTTCTATATAAATAAAAATGGAATGGTGTTTGTATGTCACGAAATGGTTGACGAACGGGTCAACGAAATTGAATGATTCTTTCTCCGTTTTGTTCGTCAAGGGTTTCGACGTGTTTGTGTGTATAAAAATCCTTAGAAATTCATCGGAAAAGTTGGAAAAACGGAACTGTCATTTTGTATGGGATGATCCATACCGTTTTTCAACAGCCTACTTGAGCAATTCTCGCTGAAACCAGGCCGCCATCGGCACCCATCGTTAGAATTCCAATTTTATGTCTCTGATCGCTAGCTTTCGATAAAACTTAAGGGTGGTCCTTTTTGTTTTCTCAAATTGGTGGACCCCTCGTACGCCAGCTAGCTAAACAGTTTGCAAAAAAGCCCATTTTTTGATAAATCTTGGGTATTTCTTCACGTGATATGTCTCATATTTCCCTTGGAACACATACCAAACTTAATGGCATCGTATAGAGAAAGGATATAGCTTTCATTTGAAGTTAAAAAAAATCCGGCGGCCATTTTGAATTTGGTCGCCATCTTGAATTTTGTTAGAAAAATCGTTTTTTACCATTAGCGCACCGCTCGTTTTGAATTCTGAGATCACCATCAGAAAGCTGAGGAAAAATTGCGTAAGATAGGCTACAGAAACTAGGTGTGCAATGGTATTTACCCTATGAAATGAACGATTTTTAAAACATGTTCCACGATTTTGACGTATATGGCGAGTGCAATCAATGCAAACATCATTTTTTGTACAACAAAGATACAAGTTTTCAATAGTTGGTGTATTTTTCGAGTCAGATGAAGAATAGGAGTATTATTTAGAGTGATAAAATCTGGCGGCCATCTTGGATTTTGACGCCATCTTGATTTTGACTAGTAGAATGAATTTTTCACCTTGATAGCACTCAGCATGTCGAATTTAGAGGTTACCAATAAAAACAAGGTTACGTATACTATTCTTCTTATTATTCTTCATTTTCCTGACGTTACGTCCCTAGTGGAACCGAGCCTGATACTCAGCTTTATTAGTTATAAATACAGGTTATTAAATAGGAATTTTCTTTTATAATACGATTTTTAATAACAGAATATTTCTTCGACATATCTTTGAATTCAGTTATCTATATAAATAAAAATGGAGTGGTGTTTGTATGTCACGAAATGGCTTGAGAACGGTCCAACGGATTACCGCAAGATTTTCACTGTTGCACTTCTCAAGAGATGCGACGTGTTCGTGCGAAGAAAAAAATTGGGAAAGTCGACGGGTTTATCGGGAAAACGGGAGAAGACTAAGGTGTTATTTGTATGGGGAATTTCTTGACGTTTTCCAACAGCCTACTTGATGGCAAAACGAAGTTTGCCGGGACCACTAGTTATGAATAAATAAATTTATTGAATAAAAACCGTCCAAAAACATTGATTGAAATAAACAATATTTTTTTTACCATATGCTTTTTTTGTCATCGAATGAAGTTTATAAATTGTGCGTTGGGACATTAGTAAGTTTTGTGGTAATATCTGTAGTTTTAACGTAAAACATTTCCAAAAGTGCATTAATTTAGAATGGAAATCTTAAATTTTTAAGCAAAAAAAATTCTTGATTTTCTGAATCATAAAGTATTGTTTTTACTAACACCCAACATGCATGTGAAAAATAGCGAAATTGAAAGGTGAGAAGCAGGCTTTGTTCTAATGTGGACGTAATTCCGAAACTCAGGTGAATCATTTTGAGTTTGGAAAATCTGGTGGCCATCTTGGATTTCGACGCCATCTTATTTTTTAGCAGTAGAATGATTTTTTACCATCTCAGCGCTCTTCATGTTTAATTAATTAAAGATCTCCGTTAAAAAAAAAACAAACAGATTCTTTATTTCTTATCTTATTTTAGCTGTTCAACAGATTGTTCATTTCTATCAATGGTTTTAGACCAAATAAATGAAAGAATTAATGCTATTTTTCAACTCGCAGATATGCAGAACAATCATTCAGGTGGCAAATAAGCGTTAAAAAATTCTACTTGTTAATTTATTTTTGAAGCTTAGGGGCTGGCTCTATTCCAGTAGGGACGTAACGTCAGGAAAAAGAAGAACAAGAAGAATAGTAAGTGTAACGGTGGCATTAAAATTCAACATGTTGAGTGTTATCAAGGTGAAAACTCATTCTACTACTTAAAACCAAGATGGCGTCAAAATCCAAGATGGCCGCCAGATTTTTTCACTCAAAATAATACTCCTATTCTTCATCTGACTCGAAAAATACACCAACTATTGAAAACTTGTATCTTTGTTGTACCAAAAATGATGTTTGCATTGATTGCACTCGCCATATACGTCAAAATCGTGGAACATGTTTTAGAAAATCGTTCATTTCATAGGGTAAATACCATTGCACACCTAGTTTCTGTAGCCTATCTTACGCAATTTTTCCTCAGCTTTCTGATGGTGATCTCAGAATTCAAAACGAGCGGTGCGCTAATGGTGAAAAAACGATTTTTCTAACAAAATTCAAGATGGCGGCCAAATTCAAAATGGCCGCCGGATTTTTTTTAACTTCAAATGAAAGCTATATCCTTTCTCTATACGATGCCATTAAGTTTGGTATGTGTTCCAAGGGAAATATGAGACATATCACGTGAAAAAATACCCAAGATTTATCAAAAAATGGGCTTTTTTGCAAACTGTTTAGCTAGCTGGCGTACGAGGGGTCCACCAATTTGAGAAAACAAAAAGGACCACCCTTAAGTTTTATCGAAAGCTAGCGATCAGAGACATAAAATTGGAATTCTAACGATGGGTGCCGATGGCGGCCTGGTTTCAGCGAGAATTGCTCACTTGATGGCTAGACGAAGTTTGCCGGGACCACTAGTATTAAATAAAAATATAGGCCATTTTCAATAGTTATTCGCGGTTCTCTATCAAAAAATAAAAATTAGTGCAGATATGACCTATTCTCTCGAATATGTATTATTTTTGAAGGAGAATCGCGAATCACTATTGAAAATGGCCTATTTTATTATTTAAATAATCAGTTTTTTTGCATTGTACTTGATATAATTAAAAAAATGGCTACTTTTAGAGAAGTGATCATGATGATCATTATGGTTTAGATTGATTTCTAGTTTATTATTGTATCATTAGAACCAGTGTTTGGATTTTGATCCGAATAAGCCGATCGTTTCATATTGAGTAGTGATTGATCCTTCGGTAGTGTCGCTTACCCCTGCGGGGGTGGGCAGAAGAAGCAGGATCAATCGTGTTACGCGCCTTTGTTTGGGTAAGCTTTGTCTTGAAGAGACAAGCATCCCTGATTTTAGTGTTTTATTTCTGTTGTACTAATAATAAGTCCTCTTTCAGAAGTGGTCAGGTAAATTCAAAATCAATACATATTATTATTTCCATTACCAAAAATGTTCTAAATTGTCGAATTGAGCTGATCCTTATCTTCACCCTACCCTACTACCCAGACAACCAGAAATCGCATGAAAGTTTACGTTATAACTCGTTTAATCATACTAATTACATCAAACCCGCAAAACACTGTGGATTAACTCGTCAAATTGATGAGTTTCCTCGCATAAAACACTTTTTTCCTAGTTCTTTTGTACATTTTGTTTCGTCCCGTACACTCGTACAAAATAAGTCGAATCAATCCGTAGCAGCTGTCAAATCAACATTTGTTATCATAAGTTAAGTCGCATAAGATCACAGGTTAGTTCGGCGGAATATTTATACACTCGCATTGTATGTTATTATTCATCACATAATATATGCACGCATATCGCCTCCACTTTTGTACGTAGAAGGCCGTTTCGCGACATCTTATAAGTGAAATTTTGCACATACAAAGCCTCCAGGAGGTTTCATAATGCGTACATTTTGGTTGTCTGGATAACACAATCTCCCTATCTCGTGACGTCTATTAAGATAGATAGATTAAGATATCTTCTTAAGGAGACGTTGAACTAACATTCCTTCCCTTTTCCTAGCGATTGTGAGGACGTGGCCAGGCGTACAATGTGATGCTTGTTTTGTGTATTTCTATTATGTAGAAAAAGACGTTCATCTCAAACGTTTTTTCGTGACACTACATATAGATTTCTCAAAACCAATAGATTTGAGCATTGTACAGCCTCCCACGATTTGTACAGTCGTTAATGCTATGCAATGCTAGCAAACCGATCGTACCATATTCAGAGAGTGTAGCAGTTCGTGAGCCATAACAGTTCGTGGCACATAGCAATCGGAGAGCCATATGGATGTAAACATTCACTCTCTCGTTTGGAATGTGGCGCGAGAGAGTTCAAGAGTAGAAACTATCACAGACTTCAATGGTATCGAGCCATTCGGGTGAATTATATTTTTCATAACATTAGACATAACTTTCATATTTTCTGGTGATGCAACCTTTAACAACCTAATTATAATCTATTTGGCCATCAAACATCCCTTTGGTTGTATGAGCTGGATCCTATTCTTAACACTTTTGATCCAATTTGGCAGTGGGTTTTTTTTTAAAGCTGCTGAGCGTATTTGGCCACAATATGCGTCATTTTAAAATGTGTCTTGTTGCAAAGTTTCAGACAATTCGGCTGAGAAAACCCCCCATGCCAAAGCGAATCATTGAAGTGCCCAAGTACAGGGTGTCTACTCGTTTACCGAAATAAAATTCCCTGATATTTCCAGGTTTTTCCAGGTTTCACTAAAAAAAAATCCAGGTTCAAGAAATACTCTAAAAACAAACTAACAACTCTTAAAACAAACTAATGACAAATTTTGAAGTGTTTTCTATTTAATAGCTATTTATACGCTTTTAAACATTATTTAAAGCATGCTGAAGCTATTCCAATATCCAATATCACCATATGAAGGTACTAACAATACCAAAGCTTAAGTTTTATTCAAATGAATTGTATTTTCCAATGATGATGTCTTTTATTTTGTTTATAAGAGCTATGTGAACAGAACGGAACTTTCAAGTACATCAGTATGCTTCTTCTTGAAAGTATTTTTAGTACATATTATTTACCATTTATTTCCATTGGTCGTTTAAATAACTAAGACAGCTTCATGGGCGCAAAAGTAAAACTTTATTTGGATTTGTGGCAATAAATACTAAGGTAACCGATTTATTAGCAAATAATCATACAGTTCTGCCCTGCAAAAAAATCCAAATTCTTTAAAATATCTCAATTGAATCAATTGTTAGTGATTATCTGCTACATATTTAAGTAAATACATACCCATTTAAAGTTATTTAAATAATCCATAAAACTTTTGGCTCCCGGGTCCATTTCCGCGGATAATAGCAACACGGATTATCAAGCCCCTGGGTAATTGCATTTGACCATATAACAATTTTATTTAATAGATGATGAACTTTTGCATTTCATTCGAAAAATCAAAGTTAATCATGATTGTTACGAAATTTTAAATTTGAAGTTGTTTAAATTCCAGATTATTTTTCTAAAAACATTTTTTCTGAAATCAAAGGCCTGGTGGTGACTGAGTTTCTTGGAAATAGGAAAATAAAAAAACCTCTCTCCAGAAAAAAGAGACTAAAAAGTAACCAAACAGATTTTATTTTGTTTATTTTTTCGAAGTAGGGAAAAAACCCGTTTGAGTTGAGCTGTCAACTAATGCTCTCTCTCAAATAGGCACAAAACCTACCCTTCTTTTCGTATCAACAGATTACAATTCCCAATGATACATATATAAAACTTAACTCAACTTTTTCTTATCTACATATTAAACACCTTACATTTGGACAAACTGATGCTTCAAAACAGGACGGGAAAGATGAAAATCGAAAACATTACAATATTGGTTGAACAGACGGCACATGCTAATCACAGGTTCATGATAACCATAATTGGTCCGATTTGTGGGTAATCGGAAAAAGAGATGAGACCGAAGAGTTCGAATATGAATATCAAAATTCAATTTTTCTAAAAGATTTGAACAATCAATTCTACATTGAATCAAATCCGATACAAAAAGAAGTTTGCAAACGTCTCGACGTGTGGATAGCAGGTTCAAATATATTAATTGACATCTGTCAATGTAGCTAGGAAGATGCAAAGGATCTCTCCAATGCAAATTCCGTAGCGCAAACCGCAAAAATTTGCGTTGAATGGATTCAATGCGTTGAATGCTATTCTGGTAGAAAGGAGCCCACACAATTGCTGCATACTCTAAAACGGAGCGTACTAAAGAGCAGTAAAGCGATTTGAGGCAGTGAATATCAGAGAAGTGTTTGGTAACGCGGAATATAAAACCTAGACTCTTAGATGCCTTCGAAACAATATATGAAATATGATCATTAAATGTCAATTTATAATCTACCATAACTCCTAAATCTTTTATCGACTTCACGCGGTTCTGATACTGAAAAGAGACAAAACAGTAATCAAAAAACGAAATCTCACAGGAACCAGTATGAAATAGTCTGTCTGCATTTCTCTGAGAATCTTTTTAAAACTTTTTTTTTGTCGTGACATTATGACGACATATCAGCAAATCTGGTATATGTAAGTAAAGGACAAACTTTCATTGATGTTTTACGACGACATTATGAGTGAGATAGACTGATATCTTTATTTGAGATTTTCACTCTCCAAGAATTTTCGTAAGGAATTCTTCCAAAAAATTTGTTTTGGATATTTCGAAATAAAACCAGGATTTTCTCCAAAAAATATCACAAAAAATACCTTCCATTAAAAATTCCTTCATATATTATTTCAGATATTTTTTGAAAAAAGCCCTTAGTCCTCTAGGATTTTATCTGATGATTCTCCACTCAGTTTTTCTAGAACATCCTCCAAGACTACCGTTTAAAACATGTTGTAATATTCAACCAGAGACTTGTCCAGATGTCCCCAAGGAATCACTCCAGAGATTGCTTCTAAGATTTCTTAAGAAATTTCATTAATTACATAAATTCCATTCCATAAACTCGATAAACATTACAGAATCCTTGAGGGCCGGATCGTTGGATAACGAAAACATATAGTTGTTTTTGATTAATTCAGTAGACTGAACTGCCAATTTCAACCCAAAACATCCAATATACAATCGAACAACCAGTTTAAGAAATTCCTCCATTAATTCTAAGAAATTTCTCAAGGATGTTTTCAAAACTGTTTTTTAAGCATTCTTCCAGGAGTTTCTTCAAAGGTAATTTAGCAGAAAGCTGAAAAATTGCTGAGAAAAACTCGTGACGTATTCCTAAAGTATGTTTTAGGTTACCTTCTGTTACAGTCACTTATGTAATTTCTTAGGTCACCTTTGATTTTCAGGAATACTCACTCTTGAAGAATCTCTTAGAAGGTTTCCAAGATTATTGCTAAGATAATTGAGAAAAAAAAAGAAAAAAACATAAGATCTCGCAGAATATTGTGAAGGAACTCCTGGAAAAAGAGGACGAAATTCCTAAAAAAAATGTGTTGGAATAATTATTCCTATAATCAGAGGAATTCATAAAAATATGCTGTAGTGTTAACTGGTGTGGAACCTTAAACGAACTTTTCAATATCCCATGGGGATTTTTTGAGTAATTCATTGAAAAATGTTTGGATGAGCGCTCCAGTAATCCTTGGACGAAATGCTGGAGAAATTCCTATAACAAAATCTAAAGATACTTAATAATAAAACACAGGTCGAATTTAAGGAATTATTTGAAATGTTCTTAATAGATTCACTCGAATAACCTCTCGAGGAACTTTTGGAGCTATTCTTTGGAATAACCGTAGATGAAATGGCGTTGAAATTCTTGTCGGCTTCTCTTGTAAAAGAAATCTGTGGGAAACTTTTGATATCTCTTAGATTAACAACTGTAGAATTCGGTTGAAAAGATAGTGAAAAAATATCTGGATGAAGTCCTCGGATAGTCTTTGTTCAAAGTACTCCCTGAGAAAATTAGTAGAGGTAATAACGTTAAAATGCTCAAGGATTTCTTGAAGCAGGAGTAGAGGAATTTCTTGCAGAATTTCTGATAAAATCTCTGGAGAAACCGCAAGGATAATTCCTGAAGCTGTTCTCGAGAAATATGAGAAGAAATTTTGTATCTCAATTACCTGCAAGCAAGAGAAGAGAGACTATTTTGGTTTAAATAGAGACATCACCTTTTCAAAAATAGACTTTTTAGAGACTTGCATAAAAATGGTAAGTATCTATAAAACCCTGCTACCAGCTCTAGATATGTTCGTCAGTTCTTTACTGAAGAAATATAGAGACATTGAAAACATCAACCATGTGTTGGTAAGCTGATACAATTTCATACTCGAAAGGATCCTCACTCAGGATCAAAACAGCTGATATAGTGTTTTGAGAGCGGCGCAGCCGATTTTTTTTTTTTTTTGAATGAAGAGAGTTTTCTGGCGAATAATGGTAGCTCTGGGTTATGACCCAAAAATCCTTTGTCGCGAACATCATGAATCTCTGCCTCAAAATAATTTCCCTGATAGTGATCGGAATTCCCTGAGAATTCCAGGTTTTTTCCAGGTTGAATAAAATTCCCTGATAATTCCAGGTTTTCCAGGTTTTTTCCAGGTAGTAGACACCCTGAAGTAGCTCTGTACCCTATACATAGCACAGAAAATGGAAAATATTCGCCTCTGTTTATTGATCAGAATGAGAGTGTGTCAGCAAATATTACAAGTGGTGATACTCAGTAATCGGCATTAAACAGTGGGTGGTGAATGTCTGTCTTGTTTTAGTTCATGGCTCGTTATCTTACACGAACGATCAATGTCATGCGTGTTGTATGAATGCAGGCGGATAAATAGAATGAAATTATGGCTCGTTTGTAAATGATCGTTAAATTTTCCAAAACCTGATCAGAAAACGATTTATTTTGAGAAAAAAAAACATCAAAATTTTGGAATCGAAAAAAGTTGTTCTCAAAAATCTCTCTTATAAAAATTTCTCCATCATGAAACTTTGTCCAAAGAATCTGTGAAATGATCACCATATTTTGGCTAGCACTGAACTAAACTAAATTTCAAGTTTTTTATTCAGTTAAACTGACATTAAATAGCTTCTCGAAACACATAAAGGTGTTTATACTTCAGCATCTTTAGATTAGAACTTTTTAGAAACTCTTTTGTTAATAGTATCATGAACATATTTCATCAAACTTTTGCTCTCCATGTGGATATAAGGTGCATGCACATTTGGGATGGGAACGGGCGTGGTCTGGAAATGTGCAGTATCAGCAGTTTCTCGAATTATCAGCCATTTCAGCCCTTTTATCTCTTCCTTCATGTTAACTTATACAGAGTTTCCGAAATTTTCAATAGATTGCTAAGTTTTGCTGAACCTCTTGCCCTACCCCTTGAAGTAGGACCTAACAAATGGTTGTTTCCTTTAATCTGTGAAATGCTTGGTTGGTTGAAACCAAGCGTTACAAGCCTTATATTTATTTAAAGAACTAATTCAAAGAGCGATACATAGGAGGGAAGGGGTTATAAAAGTCGAAATTAAACGGAACATAATTTGTGTACCATTTCTATTTTTAAAGTTTTAGGGATCACTATGGCAATAATTACCGATATTCAATTACTGTACGTAATTGAAAACAATCGGAAATGATTTTCGAGTTTGAAATATAACGTTATTGTAATAGAATTCAATGATTCTGCCAGTAAGGTACCGCGGGGCAAGTGAGAATCCGGGGTAAGTGGGACGTTCCGTCATAGCTCACTTAGGAAAAGTTTTTTATGGGGGAATTCGTCTAGAAAGTTGAAGATTCAATGACAAGGTATGTATTAAGTACAAAAATACTCTTATTTATATTACCATGTCGTTCATGTAACAGTTGTCAATTCAGCGCCATTTTCAACTTGCTTGATAAATTGTGACATGTTTCACGTTTTGCATTCGCTCGCAAAAAATAAATGTGTTATAAATCGAATATCCATCAGTAAGCTACAATTTTAAGTATTATTACAAGCTGCTAACGATAAACCGGTATTTTGTTTTCATTTCATATAAAATGTTTGATAGTCTAACTTACCTTAAAATATGTTCATACCTGGGGTAAGTGGGACCTATCAAAACAAGCACCATAATCAAAACGATTCCTACATGTTTCAAACATTTTCTCAAAGAGTAGCATTGAAACATTCAAACAAATGATTTTTATCAAAAAAGATCAATCTCAACTAACGTAATTGCATAAGAGGAAGAAGAAAAGTGTAATTCTTCTATATATTTTTTTATTTATTTTTAAATTTTTGAAATACGAATTCAAAATTGAACAAAGACTGGGATGAAATTTAAAATGCATCATGAGAACCATTACTTTTTTATTTTAATTGAACTTTATAAGTTATTTCTACCAAATTTAGTAGTTACGGAAAACAATTCCACCCCATTAAGTGGTTTTCGGCCATGCATATAGGTAATAACAGAACATATTACAATTTCGTAAATTATTGAAATTTTATGTGCTACTTTTAATAAATAACTTATAAATGACATATTTTGAACGAGTTTTGTTCCTTTTTACACTTCTATTGAGGATTTTTCAGTTAATATTAAGTGTGACGTGACATACTATTTAACACACGTTTTCTTCCTTAACCGTTACGTATTTTATGATTGATCCCTTATGTACATCAAAAATGTACTAATATATCTATGATTTATCAATCCTATTATTGTAATGGTTGACTTACTGATGTGGATTGACGCATGAAACTGGATGTGTCCCACTTGCCCCGTTTGGCGAGGTAACTGCGTCTAATGGCTCATTCTAAAACTTTCTTCTAAAGTTTTCACAATTTCGAAATTATTCGACCAAATTCATGCACACACCAGCAAATGTGTTGCCAAAATGTGATGGTGTTGTTGGATTTGAGAAATATTGACATTTCAAAATTTTATTGAACAATTTGTTTGAACTATCGTTTTTTTAGTTCCCACTTGCCCCGGGGTACCTTAATACCTTCAAAATGTGCGTAGCTCCAAGTTTCCTCCAACGCGTTGCAACGGGTTTTTCATCGGTCCAGAGATGTAGAATAACTATGCTATCAAACTGTCATTAATAGTTTTGATGATAATGAAGCACCGTGCTTCATGTTGTCAATAGAACACTTCGATTCTAACACTTCTTTATCATACAGGGCTGAATTTTCTTCATTAGATTTACCGTTTAATGATTGACGACCGCTGCCACCTTACACATTCCCTATTCCAGATCAATCATCACATTCTGAACATCTCCCAGCTTCACCACAAAAGAAGCACTTTTTTGTTTTTATCTCGGTTTTCTTCTTCAGTTACTCTTCACGGCAATCTTCCAAGCAAATTAGCTTTAATTGAATGATTAAACGGAAAATGAGTAGCAAAACAAAATCCCGAAAGGTGAGGCAAACAACACTGCAAGCGGCGACGAATGCACGAGTTGAGGAAAATCTCCCCGAGGCGAGGCGGCGACGAACACTTTTTTTTCCTGTAGCGTTCGTTGATTAGACTCGCGCGCGCACTGACTGACGAATCGCGGCAATGCCGATATGCAAGCAAGCGCTCCAATCAGACGCAAAAGATGGCTCGAAGCGTGGTTCTTCGGGCAGAAGCACAACAAACAAAAAAACGCGAGCCGAAGCAACAGGTGCTGCCGACCGGGCTGTTGCTAGCTACGGTGGTGTTCACCTTCGAGCGTACGCCGAAAGACTAAAAGGCCGCTTGTTTGTGCTCGGTTAAAGAGCGATATTACCAACCGACCAACCATCTGGTAGCCTATACCTTACTAGCTAGCCGGCCACAACATGCATGTGGAGAGAACCGGCCGATGCAGAAAACGACGACGTCCGTCGTCTCGGTGGCACAAACCGCGAGAAGTCTTAGAAAATGTGAACGTGTGTGGCGTGCTCAGCATAACGCAGTCTCTGGCGACGAACCCGTTGCAAGTAAGTTTGTGCGAGACAGGAGCCTGCTAAGTTAAAAAACTGAGAGACACTTCTGTGCAGCAACCCCTGCATGTACAGTGGGATTCCGTTTTTGGTGTGCTCCATTTTTGGCAACAAAACAGAAACATTTTTATTACTAATCTCGTAATGAGTATCATAAAGGCGTAACGGCTGTACCCCATTTGGCATAATGCCATTTGGCATGATGGTCCTTTGGCATAACGGCCATTTGGCATAATTTGAAAAATACATTTCCACAAAAAAAATCTCTAATTTGGACTCGATAAATCCAATGTGCCATCTTCGACTCTTGACAATAGAATTGAATCACTTCCGAGTTCCGACCGATGCCTTCCAAGTCACACTTGTAGATGTGAGTACTTGTTCGTATCGCTTCATGAAGGAGTAATATACGGAGTATAAAATTTCAAACATAAACTGTTCTTTTTAGTTTGCAGCGTAACGAATCATAGGCACGCCAAGATCGACGTTTATTACATCGGATTGCCTTGGTATCGTCTTGATTCGATTTGCCCGAACGCTTCGAATCCTGGACACCGGCCTTTATACACAGTTTTTTTTTCGGCTGCTTTTATGCATGAATAATGTAGAAGAAGCTGCAATTATAGAGTTTAGAGAAAAAAAATAATATTTCGTTCAATTATGTCAAATGGCCGTTATGCCAAATGGCTATTATGTCAAATGACCATTATGCCAAATGACTTTATGCCAAATGGGGTAGAGCCAGGCGTAACAGCAACGATCGATTTCTCTTGATCGTTATTATTTTTCGCTTATAACTTGGCAAATATATTTGACTGTCATTCTTTTGTCATTATGAAATTCTCATCGCCTTTCTTCGTATTGCATAAGGCGGCATCCACAAATTACGTAACGCTCTAGGGGGAGGGGGGGAGTAGGCTCAAGCGTTACGGCTCATACAAAAATTTTAAATTTTTCATACAAAAAGCGTTACGGAGGGGGGGGGACGGGGTAAAAAATTTCCAATTTTAGCGTTACGTAATAAATGGACGCCGCCTAATAAAATCCAAGATAATTCACTGCATTGCGCGTGCAAATATGGGCATTTTTCAAACTATCGGTCAGATTTGGGCCGTAAATTTTTCGACATGTATGAAATTTTTACCAGATGTAGAACTCGTGGTTATATGACCAAAAGGAAAATTCAACAAAAAAAAAATAAAAATAAATATAGTGGCTTAGTTTCCCGGAAAACTCTACATGAACTTCAAAAATTCTTCTAAACCACTACCTCAGCAATCTATTAAAAATATAAAAAGAAAAACATTTTCAGGAAGAAAGTCGTCGAAAAAATAGAGGAAGAACTATCGTCTGTAGCATGATAAACTTAAAAAAAAAATTGTTTCATGAATCTATACCCTAATGTTCGTCCATAGACGTAAAAATGGTGTTTTTTACCGTTAAGGCGACAGAACGAAAAAAAAAACCGATGTCCGATGATGAAAATTAAAATTAAGGAAATTATCTCCGGAGTTTATTCCTGACTTAGAAGAGGTACCGAAGAAGTTCACCCTGGAATGACCATTTCACAACAGGTTCCTCTTAGGCCAATGCTGTTCTCAAGCACTTATGAGTGCACTGCAGACATATTGAGTGACGAATGACCTTCGGGTTAACGACCCTCTCAAACAACAACAACAACAGCAGACATATTAATGTACACGTGCCCCAACATATCGTAATTATGTTAAAAAAATGTTCATCAAATCTGAGTACAGTGCTCGACTTCTGAGACCATTCTGCACCTCTGGGTCTATCTATCGAGAAAACTTGATTTGAAGTTTTCGACTAAAAGTCTCGGTAAAAACCACATTAAAATTTCGCAATAGCATTAAAAAATCACAAAATTATATATTCACATTTACATCTGACTTAATCTACCGGAGTGGTTTAAGTATGGTTTTTAATAGTTTACTGGTTTAAGTTCAATGGATTGTTGTTTTCTATGTTAAACCGATTGAAAGGTAAAACAAATAAATCGACAATGAATAATGTTGTTATTCCGAAGAAAACAAGAATATTGGATGTAGCATACTAATAGTCAGAAGATAAGCCATGTGATCACTGTTATTGTCGATTAGAGCAAACGTTTGTTTCAAACCTGGAATGATTTGGTTGCTCCGGTACGCTCACGTCAATATCAGAATGAACTTAAGCGGATGTCTTCCACTAGGCCTCCACCTGATTGATGCAACTTATTATTAAGGCATTCGCACTAAATGCCCATCTCATTGAAGTTTGCCGTATTTTATTCGCTTAATAGTCTTCGCTCCTGTTCATATATAAATGTGGTTAGAGAGCCAAAAATCAGCTTTTATATACAGGGAAAAATGACAATGATATTTCATTTGAGCATGCTTGCATTCATCGTTACTTTTTTGCATAAATATTGAAAACTGATTTACTTTTCGAAACACTTTTCAGTGTTGTACGATAAAGGATCCTAAGGTGTTTTGGCGAAGTTATTAATGAAAGAATGGATCTATGAAGTCAGATAAGCCACAGTGTAGAAATATCGTTTCCCTTTGCAAGTTGCGAGTTTCTTATCTGGCTACGTAATCCGAAAAAGGAGATATTCGCAGCCTCACATGTTTTTACTACACGGGAAACACCAATATCACACGTCACAAGTGTGCTATGGCTTTTTAACAACTGCAACTTCATCCCCATTAAATACTGCCTCAGCGACTCTATGACACTATCCCGAACGCCATTACCCCGAAAGTCATTACCCCAAATGGGTCATTACCCCGAACGCCACTACGCCGAATGGGTCACTACCCCGAACGCCATTACCCCGAATGCATAACATTTTGAGACTTATTCTAGTTAGAGAGTGGGGAGACAATAGTACGATTTCTTATGAGTATTTAACGAGTTTAACTCAACAATGTATTTTTCAAATATAAAAAGATAAAAAAGCAGCTAGTTTTGCAGAAACATTTACATACTAAATTTTGTTTGGATTTGCTTTCTAATTTTGGTAAGATTCACACAGCCACATTGAAATGCTCTGAAGAACAGCCTATTTCGAAAAGAAAGGTGAATTCATTATGAAATGGATATTAATAGTATGCACAACATTAGGATGTAGTAAAGTCTCTTATTGGACGTCGGCACCCACTTTCTTTACTCATTTTTGTAGGAGTCGGGCTACTAGCATTGAGATCTTCTTGAAGATTTTGTTTCGTAAACGATGGTAATAGAAGATCTATCTACCTGAGATAGTCGATACAAGTGTTGTTATATGGAACCCTCCTTAAGACCAACCTAATAGACAATAGTTCCGCTATAGTAAGGAAACGTTAATACACATATACATCTACCGAAAAGCTAAACATTGCATATATTTTGCAATTGGGGTAAATGGACAAATTTGATGTGAAGTTTTGCGAAAAAGTTACAAGTCTTCTCAGTGAGAATCGAACTCACGACTCCCTGATCTCTAGTTAGGGCGCGTTACCCCTACGCCATGAGAAGACTCATGACGATGCACCTCTTTCGGAAGAATTAGACGCCCATCCAAACACAACGCTTTCTATTTATATCCAATGCCTACCCCAAGAGCGCATTATTTTTTAGGTATGGAAATAGCACACTACACTAGCCAGCAACTGTGCTTGCTGAGGTTTCTATTGTGTGGGCTTCCAATGTCGCGACGTTCTCAAACGACCGGTTATGGAACATGAGTCCGTTGCTCGATAAATACTTGTTTTAAATTATGAATCGTGGTTTACGGCTAACCAGCCGAGTGGAAGTTTAACAACTACCGAAAAGCTAAACATTGCATATACTTTGCAATTGGATTTAATGGACAAATTGATGTGAAGTTTTGAGAAAAAATTACACGTCTTCTCAGTGAGAATCGAACTCACGACTCCGTTTTATAATAAATTTTATTGCAATTTCTCATCGTAGTAGGCTGTTTTTCATCACGCCAATCTGTTATGAAACGTCCTACTTTCCTGCACTGAAGTATTCAGTGCGGGAATAGTCATTACGCAACTGAAATCAGTGCTGTAATGATTCATTACGCAACGCATTCTCATTACGCAACTGTTTTGAGTTGCGTAATGAGTCATTATAAAACAATTTTTCAGATATTGTAAAATAATGGTGAATGCATTCCGATATAATTAATGATATCTTCAAGTGGTCTTCTACGAAATTGTAAAAAATATTGTACGTAACTCGTTGCAGAACTCGATTTTTACAGCACTCGTCGTAATTATCCTACTTGGCAAGCTTCGTAGGATAAATTTACGTCTCGTGCTGTAAAAATCATCATTCTGCAACTTGCTCCGTACACTACTATTATCAAAAATCGAACTTCGCACGTTGGTTAACCCATTTTACGATGCGAAGTAGTTTATCATTTTGCAAAAGAGGTAACTATTAATACCAAACCAACAAAAATGTATTCTTCACTAACCTTCTCAGGAAAAATATTCGACAGTTTTATTGACAGTATGGCCCCGAATAATGCGGTGTAATGCATATAGAAGTCGCATAAAAATGAACGCTCTCTAAACGGTTCAAGCAGACTACAAAAAGTCATCCATAAATTACGTAGCATTTTAGGGAGAGGGGGGTTTTCACGAATTTGTGACGATGTAGACGAGGAAGAGGGAGGGGGTCGAAACTAGTGGACGTATCAATTCAAATCATATTGGTAAAACAGCATGTGCTAAAAAAAATATTATCGAAAATGTTTTTTGTATAAGTCATTCAGCTTAGGCTTCAAAATTAATACTCATCTTCAAATAAGAATATTCCAAATATTATATGCTGATAATATTCTGAAATTACGGATTTCTATTCGATATAATATTAAATATTTAGTATTTCAACTCTTTTTTCAACTTCATACAGCTAAAAAGAAGTTTTCTACTTTTTTTAAATTTTCAGTTGTAAATTTTTTAATGAAAACAAACAACAGCGAAAACACTGCAAATTGAATTTGATCAGCATGAAAGTGATTTATAAATACCATAATATCATAAACCATAATATTATAAAACCAAAATAAGCAACTTAAACAAGAAAAAAAAAGTTTCCTAATGGCTTCTTAATACCACAGTATATTTAATTACACTACCCGCCATAAGTATGGAATCGCATCATCTAGTATTGCAACACCTCAATTGAATATTGCAGCACCCCAAAAAGTTTAGCATCACCCGTAAACTATTACACTAATGACGCAATATCTTGGAAACCTTACTTTCTAGAAAGCTGCGGTCTTCAGCAAAGTTGTTCAGAAGCCTTACGGCGTTCATCAGCTGAAATTTTTAATGCGCCATTTTGCCGCTACGTGGCGCTAGTGTGCATGTAAATTGGTCATATTTTAGACGGCTCTAGCTCATGAACCTGACCACTTAGAATGTTCGTGTCTTCAGCAAAGTTGTTCAGAAGCTTAAAAACAATCTGAGACAGCACTGATTGGTTAGCAGTTTTGCCGCTACGTGACGCTAGTGTGCATGTCATTTGATCATATTCTAGCAGGCTCTAGCTCATGAACCTGACCACTTAGAATGTTCGTGTCTTCAGCAAAGTTGTTCAGAAGCTTAAAAGCAATCTGAGGCAGCGCTGATTGGTTAGCAGTTTTGCCGCTACGTGACGCTAGTGTGCATGTAAATTGGTCATATTTTAGACATCTCTGGCTCATGAACCTGACCACTTAGAATGTTCGCTGATTGGTTAGCAATTTTGCCGCTACGTGGCGCTAGTGTGCATGTAAATTGGTCATATTTTAGACATCTCTGGCTCATGAACCTGACCACTTAGAATGTTCGTGTCTTCAGCAAAGTTGTTCAGAAGCTTAAAAGCAATCTGAGGCAGCACTGTGGCGCTAGTGTGCATGTAAATTGGTCATATTTTAGACGGCTCTAGCTCATAAACCTGACCACTTAGAATGTTCGTGTCTTGAGCAAAGTTGGTCAGAAGCTTAAAAGCAATTTCAGACAGCACTGATTTGTTAGCAATTTTGCCGCTACGTGGCGCTAGTGTACATGTCATTTGATCATATTCTAGCAGGCTCTAGCTCATGAACCTGACAACTTAGAATGTTCGTGTTTTTTTGACCCGATTTTGTCGGCTTGTTTTAAATTTATCAAAAAATTGTTTTCGCCATCTTCTTCTTCTTCTTTCTGGCGTTACGTCCCTACTGGGAAAGAGCCTGCTTCTCAGCTTAGTGTTCTTATGAGCACTTCCACAGTTATTAACTGAGAGCTTACTATGCCAATGACCATTTTTGCATGCGTATATCGTGTGGCAGGTACGAAGATACTCTATACTCTATGGGAAGTCGAGAAAATTTCCAACCCGAAAAGATCCTCGACTGGTGGGATTCGAACCCACGACCCTCAGCTTGGTCTTGCTGAATAGCTGTGCGTTTACCGCTACGGCTATCTGGGCCCCTGTTTTCGCCATGTTCTACCATATTTTCATTAGAAATGATGATGATGTTTAATGTCATGCACGCATGGGCATAGCCAGAGGGGGCAATGGGAATGCCTCCTCCCCTTTGGATGATGCTAAAAACAATATTACGGGAATTTATCATGTGTTTGTATTCTTAAAAAATTGTCTTCAGCACTCATATTTATATAATTGTTGCATGATGATAGATTGGAAAACTTATGGAGTATTCCAAACAATCAGCTTTTTGAAAAACTTCTTGCAATAAATTTTTCGAAGGGTATATCAAATCTGTTGGGAAACTCAAAAAGGTTCTACAAAATTTATTGTCAGCAGAATATTATCATTAGAGTAATCGGACTCCTCGTATTTCCCACAGGAATTCCACTCGAGATATCATTCATAATCCTCCAGATATTTCTCCAACGTGTTTCTCCAATTATTCCTGAAATTATTCTATAAATCGTTCCTGGCTGTACCTCGAATTTCTCCAGAGATTCCTCAACAAAATTTAAAGGTGTTTTCTAGAGGTGATTCTAAAAATTCTTCCATAAAAACTTAATTTAATATGCCAAATATTAAACGAGTTATGCACAGCGATCTCAAGTATCATAAAACTGCGTTTCGTTACTTAGCAACTTGGCAACTCGCTAGTTAAATCATTCTTAAAATTAAAACAAACGGAATTCATACAGCCGAGTTTATGACAAAAAAAAAAACATGTGTGTAGGTTCATTCATGAATTCCTCCGAGAATTTCTCTCAATACTATTTCAAAAATTAATCTAGGGATTCCTGTTGAAACTTTTCTTTCGAAAATTTCCAGCATGTCGAATTTAGAGGTTACCAATAAAAACAAGGTTACGTATACTATTCTTCTTATTATTCTTCATTTTCCTGACGTTACGTCCCTAGTGGAACCGAGCCTGATACTCAGCTTTATTAGTTATAAATACAGGTTATTAAATAGGAATTTTCTTTTATAATACGATTTTTAATAACAGAATATTTCTTCGACATATCTTTGAATTCAGTTATCTGTATAAATAAAAATGGAGTGGTGTTTGTATGTCACGAAATGGCTTGAGAACGGTCCAACGGATTACCGCAAGATTTTCACTGTTGCACTTCTCAAGAGATGCGACGTGTTCGTGCGAAGAAAAAAATTGGGAAAGTCGCCGGGTTTATCGGGAAAACGGGAGAAGACTAAGGTGTTATTTGTATGGGGAATTTCTTGACGTTTTCCAACAGCCTACTTGATGGCAAAACGAAGTTTGCCGGGACCACTAGTTATGAATAAATAAATTTATTGAATAAAAACCGTCCAAAAACATTGATTGAAATAAACAATATTTTTTTTACCATATGCTTTTTTTGTCATCGAATGAAGTTTATAAATTGTGCGTTGGGACATTAGTAAGTTTTGTGGTAATATCTGTAGTTTTAACGTAAAACATTTCCAAAAGTGCATTAATTTAGAATGGAAATCTTAAATTTTTAAGCAAAAAAAATCCTTGATTTTCTGAATCATAAAGTATTGTTTTTACTAACACCCAACATGCATGTGAAAAATAGCGAAATTGAAAGGTGAGAAGCAGGCTTTGTTCTAATGTGGACGTAATTCCGAAACTCAGGTGAATCATTTTGAGTTTGGAAAATCTGGTGGCCATCTTGGATTTCGACGCCATCTTATTTTTTAGCAGTAGAATGATTTTTTACCATCTCAGCGCTCTTCATGTTTAATTAATTAAAGATCTCCGTTAAAAAAACAAACAGATTCTTTATTTCTTATCTTATTTTAGCTGTTCAACAGATTGTTCATTTCTATCAATGGTTTTAGACCAAATAAATGAAAGAATTAATGCTATTTTTCAACTCGCAGATATGCAGAACAATCATTCAGGTGGCAAATAAGCGTTAAAAAATTCTACTTGTTAATTTATTTTTGAAGCTTAGGGGCTGGCTCTATTCCAGTAGGGACGTAACGTCAGGAAAAAGAAGAACAAGAAGAATAGTAAGTGTAACGGTGGCATTAAAATTCAACATGTTGAGTGTTATCAAGGTGAAAACTCATTCTACTACTTAAAACCAAGATGGCGTCAAAATCCAAGATGGCCGCCAGATTTTTTCACTCAAAATAATACTCCTATTCTTCATCTGACTCGAAAAATACACCAACTATTGAAAACTTGTATCTTTGTTGTACCAAAAATGATGTTTGCATTGATTGCACTCGCCATATACGTCAAAATCGTGGAACATGTTTTAGAAAATCGTTCATTTCATAGGGTAAATACCATTGCACACCTAGTTTCTGTAGCCTATCTTACGCAATTTTTCCTCAGCTTACTGATGGTGATCTCAGAATTCAAAACGAGCGGTGCGCTAATGGTGAAAAAACGATTTTTCTAACAAAATTCAAGATGGCGGCCAAATTCAAAATGGCCGCCGGATTTTTTTTTAACTTCAAATGAAAGCTATATCCTTTCTCTATACGATGCCATTAAGTTTGGTATGTGTTCCAAGGGAAATATGAGACATATCACGTGAAGAAATACCCAAGATTTATCAAAAAATGGGCTTTTTTGCAAACTGTTTAGCTAGCTGGCGTACGAGGGGTCCACCAATTTGAGAAAACAAAAAGGACCCCCCCTTAAGTTTTATCGAAAGCTAGCGATCAGAGACATAAAATTGGAATTCTAACGATGGGTGCCGATGGCGGCCTGGTTTCAGCGAGAATTGCTCACTTGATGGCTAGACGAAGTTTGCCGGGACCACTAGTATTAAATAAAAATATAGGCCATTTTCAATAGTTATTCGCGGTTCTCTATCAAAAAATAAAAATTAGTGCAGATATGACCTATTCTCTCGAATATGTATTATTTTTGAAGGAGAATCGCGAATCACTATTGAAAATGGCCTATTTTATTATTTAAATAATCAGTTTTTTTGCATTGTACTTGATATAATTAAAAAAATGGCTACTTTTAGAGAAGTGATCATGATGATCATTATGGTTTAGATTGATTTCTAGTTTATTATTGTATCATTAGAACCAGTGTTTGGATTTTGATCCGAATAAGCCGATCGTATCATATTGAGTAGTGATTGATCCTTCGGTAGTGTCGCTTACCCCTGCGGGGGTGGGCAGAAGAAGCAGGATCAATCGTGTTACGCGCCTTTGTTTGGGTAAGCTTTGTCTTGAAGAGACAAGCATCCCTGATTTTAGTGTTTTATTTCTGTTGTACTAATAATAAGTCCTCTTTCAGAAGTGGTCAGGTAAATTCAAAATCAATACATATTACATTACCATTACCAAAAATGTTCTAAATTGTCGAATTGAGCTGATCCTTATCTTCACCCTACCCTACTACCCAGACAACCAGAAATCGCTCATAAATTGTTCCAGAAACATACTGGGTACACCGAAAGGGTTTTGCGTCTAAATTAAAATTGCTTGAACTTGAACTCGACCACAAACTTCACTCAAAATTCTAATAGAATATTTTTATTTTTCAAGTAATTACTTCAATAATTATCTTCTTTTAGTCCTTGTTGAATTCATTCCATTTTTATCTTCAGTATGTCTCGAGATAAACTTCAAAATTTGCTCACATCATTTTGAAGCATTAAATCATCCCTTAGGTATAGGAATAAGGAGCCCAGATAGCCGTAGCGGTAAACGCGCAGCTATTCAGCAAGACCAAGCTGAGGGTCGTGGGTTCGAATCCCACCGGTCGAGGATCTTTTCGGGTTGGAAATTTTCTCGACTTCCCAGGGCATAGAGTATCTTCGTACCTGCCACACGATATACACATGCAAAAATGGTCATTGGCATAGTAAGCTCTCAGTTAATAACTGTGGAAGTGCTCATAAGAACACTAAGCTGAGAAGCAGGCTCTGTCTCAGTGGGGACGTAACGCCAGAAAGAAGAAGAAGAAGAAGGTATAGGAATAATTTATGAGATTTATTCACACTTCATGTGATGTAATTTATGAATACTTCTGCGCTAAAAACCCAGCAAAAAATCCATGAAAACTAAAGAAAATTTCTTGGTTTTCATACAGTAAGAAATATTTTTACACACATTCCATTTCCAAACATTGAGTTTTAAAACAATGTTTAGGAAAAAATATGTGAAAACTCCGTATGAAACATTCTTTGAATTATACTAAAATGAATTCCAAGAAGAGCTTCGAGGCAATTATTTCTGCTATGTATTTCGAAGGAGTTTCTAAATAAAAAGGAATTTTAATATGAACCTCATTAGGAATTTCTGTGTTCTGTGAGAAATTTTTAGATAATTCATCGATCATGTATAACTAGGAACTCAGGTTGATTCCATTTGTTTTACTGGACAAAGCAAAATTGCCGATCAAAGGAACCACAACGAATCGAATCTTTGGAATTTTTCCAATAGGTAAATCTGCATGACTTTAAATAGACCCATCACTCAACATTGAAATAAGACGCGTTTAGGATTTTACTTAGCTTACTATGAAAAAAATACGGTGGGTATCTTGTATAGTTTTATGTTTCATGCAAAAAGAGTATAATGTATAATGATCGTTTTGTCGTGAAAATCGTGACTGAAATGTTAAGATTCGATCTTCTCAAGCCCCCCCCCCCCCCCCTGATGAAAAAACCTGGCTACGCCAATGGTCATCGACCCCTTAGGGACCGTTCAAATATTACGTAACGCAACAGGGGAGGGAGGGGGTCTTACATAATGTTACGGTTCAAAGAAAAAATTAAAATTTTCTATACAAAAGTTGTTACGTGGAGGTGAAAGAGGGCCTAAAATTGACAAATTTTGCGTTACGTAATTTTTAAATGAACTCTTAAAAGTCCACGCAAGTTCTTGACGCGGTTCACAAGCAATCATTAACACGTCGAAATTTGAAAAACAGGAACATAATAAAATGACCCGATTTTGTCAGGTTCCCCATTTTGTCAGCCTAAAATTCATCGAGAGTCTGACAAAATCGGGTCCTCACTGTATTATATTCCACAATGTTTTGAATTTTGTCTAAGTAAACAGGTTCGTAGAAAATGCCTTCTTCTAAATATTTGCTGAAGATACGAACATTCTAGGTGGTCAAGATCATGTGCTAGAGCCCGCGAAAATATAACCAAATCTACCTGCACATCTGAGTGAGAAGAGACAGATGGCTAAGATTGCGAGCTCCCAAAAGACAAGGGAACCTGTCATTAACTGACACTGGAAAACCACACATTTGAAGAGCAAAGCGTAAAATACCGTTAGAATTTAGGTAAAGGTAATTAAACTTTCTAGGTGTTTTTCGATGACTGCACATTTTAAAAAAGTTGAATACTTAAATATAGTCGTGTGTTGGCAAACTGCTATTGATTTTTTTATTCATACCTTTTTCACATTCAACAACAATGAGTGAATGATAAGATCATTGGACCGTTGTGAAAACCCAAGAACTGAAGAAAGAAGTCTAAGAAGGCAAGAAAACATGCCAACTGTCAGTGAGCTGTCTTCTCTCTCAGCTGTACGCTAGCACCACATAGCGGTAAAATTGCTAACCAATCAGTGCTGCCTCAGATTGCTTTCAAGCTTCTGAACAACTTTGCTGAAGACACGAACATTTTAAGTGGTCAGGTTCATGAGCTAGAGCCGTCTAAAATATGACCAATTTACATGCACACTAGCGCCACGTAGCAGCTAAATTGCTAACCAATCAGTGCTGTTTCACATTGCTTTTAAGCTTCTGATCAACTTTGCTGAAGACACGAACATTCTAAGTTGTCAGGTTCATGAGCTAGAGCCTGCTAGAATATGATCAAATGACATGCACACTAGCGCCACGTAGTGGCTAAATTGCTAACCAATCAGTGCTGCCTCAGATTGCTTTTAAGCTTCTGAACAACTTTGCTAAAGACACGAACATTCTAAGTGGTCAGGTTCATGAGCTAGAGCCGTCTAAAATATGACCAATTTACATGCACACTAGCGCCACGTAGCGGCAAAATGGCGCATTAAAAATTTCAGCTGATGAACGCCGTAAGGCTTCTGAACAACTTTGTTGAAGACCGCAGCTTTCTAGAAAGTAAGGTTTCCAAGATATTGCGTCATTAGTGTAATAGCTTACGGGTGATGCTAAACTTTTTGGGGGGTGCTGCAATATTCAATTGAGGTGTTGCAATACTAGATGATGCGATTCCATACTTATGGCGGGTAGTGTATCTTTTGAAGGAAAAAAAGGATTGTCTGTTATGCTACGTATTTTTCAAGGGGGTGGGGGTAACAGCATCTGTGACAAAAAGTTACGAGGGGAGAGAGGGGGCTATAAAAAATCAGAGAAAAAATACTACGTCATTTATGGACCGTCCCCAATTTGAAATCGGTATATCCTAAAACCAGGATAATTTTTAAACATGGAGTTTTCAGTAAATTTGTACTGGAAGTGAGGTGGTATCTAATAACACTTCATTTAATTCGGAAGTTGTCCACTAGGCAGCACTAATGGGCATAAACCTTTATTTTTGTTTTGCAGATATCTCAGGAACATGTATACTTAGAAAGATGGCGTCTTCAGCAAAATTGTTAAGTAAGCCAGGGGCTTAATAGTCCCTGCATCTAGTTAGTTGATATTTCCACCAGGCGGAACTGAAGAGCATACAACTTTTGTTTTGCAAATATTTCACGATCCTATCTATCTAGTATGATGGCATCTTCGGCAAAGTAATTTCGTAGCTGAAGCGCTATCATTATTTTAGCCAACAGACTCGAAATTCATACACAATGTTACGCTAGCATGGTACTTTTGTTTTATCAAATATCTAAGGATCCTGTCCACTTAGAAAGATGGCAAAAGTTGTTCAGTAAGTCAAGGCCTATCATTGTTAAAGCTGGTTGATTACAATTTTCACCACTAGGCGCTAGTTAGTATCCCATGATTCAAGTACGGAAGCTTTTGGGCTACTGAATAACTCTTCCGAACACGCCATCTTTCTAAGTGGTCAGGCTCCTGAGATATTTGTAAAACAATGATTGCTCTTTGCTCACTAAACAACTTTTCCAAAGACGCCATCTCTAAAAGTGATCAAGATCCTGAGATAATTGCAACTCAAAAGTTGCATTTTTACTAGCGCTACCTGGTGCAAAGTCTTGAACCTGTCGACAGGAATATAGCGCTTGAGCTTCTGAACAATTTTGCCAAAGACGCTGTCAAGGTCCAGAGAAATCCGCAAAACAGAAGTTCTAATAGCGCCACCAGGTGGCAAAATTCCGTATCTCATGCCTCAAATAAAGATAGCCATTGGTTACACAAAATGTTGGCCTTCCTTATTGTGAACCAAATACTAACTTAAAAATGGCATGTGATCAACCCATTATCTTTAAAATTATTTTAACCATCAGGAAACTGATTTTTAACACTATTGGCACCGTTTAGGTGCATGAAAGCAAAAACTTAAAAATGTGGGTCTATATAATGCAGTGGTTGTAGTTTCTACAAAATGAGGCATTTATTCAGTATAGCAGTAAGTTAAGAATAGGACAAAAGATTTAAAAATATCAATCTGTTCATAATTGAGAACTTATTTCCTTAATAGATTTATCACGTGAAACACATTTCAAAACTTAATTCCTACATTCCTAATCAAAAATCACAAAAATAACCTAAGAAACTATTTGTTTTGCTTACATTTAACTAGGCATAATAATCTTTTTCACTCGAATAATCGTAATTTCTTCGGTTATGTCCTCTATACTTGTCTTCGTCTTCATCGTCATATTCACCTCCTTGGTATCGATCTTCATTGGCCGTCTCGTCAACTTGTTCGCGATCAACTTCTTCGTCATAGTCAAAATGGTTCCTATTTGAGCTTACACGATCATCATTCCTATTACTATGTTCCTCGCTACGATCGTGTCCACCATCATCGTCAAAATTTTTCGAGAAATCTCCAAATTCATCGTCATATTTGAAACTGTTATAATTATCCCCAAAGTTCGATTGATCTGCATTATCTGTATCATCTTCACGATCTTGAGATTCTTGTTCTGCTTCTGCTTCATCCTGTTCACCATCATCAGATTCATCATCCTTTTCATCGAAGTTTTCTGTCTTTGATGGTGCGTTATGATGGTTCCTTCTTCCGTAACCCTTTTCTGAACTTTCGTTTTCATGGCCGTGATAAATTACAGTCTCGTAGCCGTTGTGATTCTGTTTCAGTGTAGTTCTCTTTGGAAGGGTAAGCCTAGTGCCAAATTCCGGGATAGAAGGCCGTTTACTTGGTTTCGTAGGTTTTGTGGGTTTTGCTCCGTAGGTTTTATGCTGATTTGGATTTTTGTGATCATTGCTAGAATGAAAAAAAAATATAAATTTCGACATCCTTGCTCACTTAAGCGACTCAACCCACCCATGTTCTTCGACCACTTCATAGTTTCTCTTATGGGTTTTCAAATCACGATTGTTATCACGTTTCTCAATGTTCGGTTCTGGTTGATCTTCGTAGTCGGTCTCTGGATCATGTTTTGACTCTCCATATCCCCTTTCATGTTCGTGTTCGTATTCATCCCCGCCCTTTTTCTGAAATGTCTCCACGTGATGAAATCCTCCTTCTCCTTTCTCACTGTTTGACTTAACATATCCAACTTCGTCATCTTTTGCGCCATTTGACGAATCATATCCATAATACGGATCATATAGAGCACTAGAAGTAATTTTTAACACTTGAGCGTTCATCTTCGGGATGAATGGGTTTGGGTCAAATATTCCTGGGTACAAGCTATAGCTATGAGAGCTCTCTAATGCAAAAACACCCAAAATAACAACTACGCTTAAAAACTTCATTTTTTTTTAAATTTACACTTTCTGAATAACAATGAACTCCACTCTGCTTCATACAAACTGCGAATGACACTCTATTCAAATCAAACAGTGATTTTTATAAATCTTATACAAAGTCAAAACGACCTAGTTACATAATTTTATATACAAACGAACGCTGGTATGGAAATCTTTTTTGGTTGACACTTTTACCACATAACACCAGCCACCCACATCTACAGCGATCGATACCAACATAAAGTCATGTTTCCAGAACTCAATCGACCGGAACTACCAGCAGTTGAAGAAAGTACGCATGCCAATGTCTACGTTAAACCGAACAAAACCAGCTGCTACAGCCTTAACTTAAGAGCTAGGTGTCCAGCGATTTATACTTTGAATCGATTAGCTACCATTAAATGTTTCGGAAACTTAAATCGCGTTGCAATGTTCGTATGCATGGTGTTGGTGAGTTTTGCACTGACGGAGAATAGATCATTGTACTCTGAAGTGGAATGGTGACAGAGCTTTGCTGTGGTTACCAATACGATACATTGTTGTCATGTAATTTAATTAGATTTGGGTGATGGCGTTACTAAAGAGGTATCAAAACTAATTGAAATGTACCAATTGGCTACAGCATCTAGTATCAAGGTCTATACATAAATTATCACTGTTGTGATTTGAGGGAATTTTTCATACAGAGAGCGTTGTCCATATGAACAATTAGAACGAGTAGATCAATTTCAACTATTTTATCAATTCGAAATTCAAAATTCGTTTCAATTCAAATGCAATGTATCTCGTCAAGTGGTTCATTGCGTTGCACTACGGTAGATTGAAGTTTCCTTGTACTTTTTAATCAGTGGATACGAGTAACTGACACTGAAGAAGGCTACATGTGATAGTCGAAGTATGCGTATCTATCAAAAATAAGCAATTAGGGCAATTTTCTGATCCTCTATTGAGATTATGGTCCAAAAGCAAATACACGAGGAGAGATGCATTTGTAGATTTGGAATGTAAACTTAAACCAAAACTGTTTGCTACAAAGTTATTTGTTTTAGATAGGCCATTCGTTAACTTTGTAAAATACTGCTTAATTACCATGAAAAAACGACAAAAAAAAAGCTGAATCATCTTTGATCAGCCTTAAAAAAATAAAAATACGTGCATATATGCCGAATCATAACAGTGTGCCCTTATTTGTATATTTATAATAACAAATCAGCATTTTTCGATGACAATTTTTCAATTATGGTTCCGCCATATTAATTTCACTCCGGTTGCCACAATTTCACTTTTTTCAAATCATATTATCTCCTCGAATTCACTCATAAGATGCTATGGTATAATGATTGAATTGACTAAATATGATTTGAAGCATAGTTATTGACCAAACAAATCATGAAATGTAGAATATATTTAATTTTTCACCTGGTGGTTCATTTTAGCAAATGCTAAATAACTAAAAAAAACACTTTCAGGAGGGAGCACGCAATTTAACAACTTTTTTTTTATCACATTTTACAGTAAATCTCAATCAGCATTAAAGATTTGAGCACTATATCAAAATAAATCACTTCAAATGACAAGAATTATGAAACAAATTATCACAAACGAGTTTACAGTCTTATTTTGGTTTGTGTACCTTGGAATAAATATGGCAAAATCATTTTCAATATGATGAGACATTGTTGTAGAACAGGTGGCCTGAAATTAACTACATTTATGATATTTTGATTTATTTGTATGATATAAATATACACTTTACATAGCCTCTTTTAGAGTAGGCCAACTAGTCACGATCTAGCCTACAAGAGGTTTTGCAGGATAAGATGAAGGCAAAAGTACCTTGACCGTGGTTTTATGGGCGTTTTTTATAGCACGCTGGAAGTAATTCGTCAAACTAAAATTATTACTTGGGTCATCAACGCCCCCTGGGAATCCCTGCTCTAGAAGATCCAAAATAGCTGCATAATTTCCTAGCAGGTAATGAAATTCTTATAGTAGTTATTACTGCTGCTTATATGAAACCCCGATTCGAACTTTAAAGAGATCCGAACTTTTTCGAATTTATAACCTGGAATGAGCATGTGGTGGAATTGCTGATATCAATCATAGGTTTTCAATGAACAACTATTTTCGTCATTTGAAACCAAAGTTTTTGAAACTTTGAGTGT
Organism: Aedes aegypti; assembly: GCF_002204515.2. Lineage (NCBI taxonomy): Eukaryota > Metazoa > Arthropoda > Insecta > Diptera > Culicidae > Aedes > Aedes aegypti. The sequence goes on from NC_035109.1 coordinate 247,850,360, forward strand.
TCCTGTTGAAACAGAACTAGTTAAATTTCAATGGTAGGATTGTATTTGGCAAATGCTCTTCACAATACTTTTCAATTCATTCCCCAATAACCCTACTTGTTTTACCTTTTATTAACCTACCGTTACTTTTGATCTGGTTGACCTTTTCAAATCAGCTTTGAAGCCAACTTTTAATTCACGCTAAGTAGGTAAGGTTCTTTTGACATCTCAGTTATATTTAAAATATCTCCACAATTGAAAGTTTAAGGGCTGACTAGAATACACATAAAGCATACGTCGATAGCAATCTTTTCTTTTTCTGAATTAGGAAATTAAAAACATTTGAGACCAAATCTCACAATTGGACCTTAGCTCTGACCCTTTTTGGAAATGATCTTTAATGTTTTAAAAGCCTCAAAAGCTGAATCCAGTGTTGAGAGAGGAATACAATATAATAATCTAAGACAAATAACCTTATCAATAAAGCCCATAATTTAAAATAAAATAAATTTAATTATTAGGTTTGTTATTCAGTCCAATTGACATCAAGTTGCTCAAGAGTTTCGAAGCATTTTCAAGAATTCTATAGAACGACAATTCTGTGAGAACTAATTTGAAAAAAAAAAAAACACACACCATCAAAAATGTGAAGCTTTTGACTTGAATGAATATTTTTGCATACTCATAAAGAAGCTTTTAGGAAGCCGCTTATCGTACTACTTTGATACCGCTTTGAAGATGCGAGTAACTTCGATACCCACGGAACCCACGACAATCAAAGCAAAACAACAGAGAGCCAACACGATTGCAAAAGTAAAGAGTATAAGTATGCCGCTTCATATTAAAAATTAAACACTTAAATTATTTTTGAGTGTTCGGTAATATTTTTGCAGAAAAAAAAAATTAAAATGTCACGGTTGACGGAATGCTGTTCAAGTAAGAGACTTTCAGACTGAATTTTATAGTTTCACTGCATGAAGCAACATAAAAATACAATTTGATTCAAATTTACGTAATGGCGTTTCTAAGCCTATCATAAGGATAGTTTTATGTGTATAAGTTTTTGCAAAAAATGTTTGGAAACGAGTTTTAGCTTAAAGTTAAGCAAAAGTTCGAATCGTTGGGGCAACCGATCGAGACATTTATTACCATATATTATAGCGGAAAAACTAGGGAAATGTCTAAACCTACGTTTTGAATCATATTACAGACACTTAAGCCTTTCGTGAAGTATAACTTTAAAAAAAGCTTATAAGTTATATCATGTGTGAACTTTTCATGATTCTTATTTTGGACAATCCCTTTTGCCCTATATTCCTGACAAAATCCATTTGATTTTGCGATAGCTTATGGAAATCATAATTAGAAACGATAAATAATCAATTGAAATCATCTAATAACTAGAGAGAAAAGCAAGTCGTAAGGCTGAATTCCGTTAGGTTGAAAAGGTTTTCAGGCCAAAAGAGTAGTTAGGCTGAAATAACATTTGACTACGTACCCAACGTTGCTCTCAGCTGCATCGTTGATAGCTGCTTTCACTTTTCTCCAGCAGTCCTCAAGAGGGGCTTCATCCAGCTCATCCTCTTCCGGTAATGCAGCCTCGAGGTGCTGCGCGTATGTAGTTGCGACATCCGGTTGCTTAAGCCGCTCTAGGTCATACCGGTGTGACCGTCGGTACCAAACGTTGTTAACGACGGAGAGTTTTGGGTGCAGTTTGACCATCACCAGATAGTGGTCAGAGTCGATGTTAGCGCCACGATAGGTCCTGAAGTCAGAGAAGTGCCGTCCATCAATCAGAACGTGGTCGATTTGTGATTCTGTCTGCTGTGGTGATCTCCAGGTGTATCGGTACGGAAGGCTGTGCTGAAAGTAGGTGCTACGAATGGCCATGTTCTTGGAGGCGGCAGAATCAATTAGTCGTAAGCCGTTTTTGTTCGTCAGCCGGTGGGCGCTGAACTTTACAATAGTCGGTCTGAATTCCTCCTCCTGGCCAATCTGAGCGTTTAGATCTCCTATGATGATTTTGACGTCATGGCTTGGGCAACTGTCGTACTCGAGTTCAAGCTGCGCGTAAAAATCGTCCTTATCATCATCAGTGCTTCCAGAGTAAGGGCTGTGCACGTTTATTATGCTGAAGTTGAAGAACTGGCCTTTAAGCATCAACTTGCACATTCTCTCATTGATCGGCCATCACCGATCACGCGTCTCTGCATATCACCCATCACTATGAAAACTGTTCCCAGCTCATGTGTATTACCGCAACTCTGGTAGATGGTATGGTTACCTCTAAACATTCGCACCATTGACACCTTCCAACACACTTCCCGCAACGCTACGATGCCGAATCCGCGGTCCTTCAGCACGTCGGCGAGTGTGCGTGTGCTCCTGATAAAGTTGAGTGATTTACAGTTACACGTACCGTAATTTCGGGTGAAATTGATCATTTTTCACGTTTTTTCTAGTCTGTTGTCTATAATGTTAACAAAGCAAAACAACTAAATGCAGGAAAACAAGTACGAATGTGAGCCTCATCGACTCATGTACCGAAATTTTCTAACAAACGTCATTTTAGTGTTAAAAAATATATCTAAAATAAAAAAAACAGGAGATCTCATTTCGGGGTCAAATAGATCACTTGTCAATGCCATTATTGTTAGTTTTCACAACAACTCTACATGATAAATTTGAGCTCCCTGAATCCGAATATGCTCGTCAAATTCTTAACAATGCAATATTTATATAAATAACGAATAGTTGAATTTCAAGAATTACGCGGAAAACGCCTAAATGTATGCAATTTCCTAAGGAGTTCAATGATATCTAACAGAAATTCAATTATTTCATCCATTTGAGCTAATTGGTACGAGTTTTGGTAATGAAATCTGGTTTAGGGATATATCTCAAGCATCCTCACAAACTTTCAGGTTTATACCATGTTAAAATCCTTGCTTAGAAATAGAAGTTCATAGGTGTTTGTTAATACTTTACCGTGCATGATTTTGAAATTTTACATTATTTTCATTCTCTACCGCAAAAAACTTCACAACACACAATTCGACAAAAGTTACGACAAACAACGTTCACTTACTGCAGCTTACATTGATATTTGTGCTCCATTACGAATAAATAAAATCATGTGATACGATGATCAATTTCATCCTTCTGATCAATTACACCCGATTTTACGGTACCAAGCTTCCAATTGTTCCGGTTCGTATTCTCTCGTTGCTTGATTTTTTTTACGGCTGGCTTGCAGGACCTGACACCAACCCTCTAGATTTCCGGAGGACCATTCCCCCTAAATGTTCGGAGGGCCATAGTGCACAGTTTAGCTTAGAGTCCTTCTCTGGCAGTCGGACGATGATCAGCCGCCCCTGACATGGGGAACAGATGCTGTTCTGACCTCCTAACATGGAGTACAGACGCTCAAGGTTTGCAGAAGCAGAAGCAAAAGCAAACCCCCCCCCCTTCCCTGTCAGCATACGACCAAAGTTCCCACCGGGGGTTGGTTTTCCGATCTTCCCCAAGGTTACTCGTACCCCGGCCAGTACCACGAGGAGGTAGGGATAGGAGTTGCTGGGCAAGAGGCTAAGGACCGCACAAAGGGGTCTATTTTATTCCTGCAGGTACGCGAGGTACCAATGGTACGCCATGCCCAACCATTTACCAACCCTTCAAATTTTATATACTCAAGTATACCATCTGCAATAAAATAAGTGATAGTCTGATCATATATCATATCGACAAAGAAAAATATATTTTTACAGATTTTTAATGCACGTACTTTAGACACAAATTTCGTACAACAAAGTCGTTCAGATACAATGCGATTCGTGCAAAACTGATAAGAAGAGCTTTCAGAAATGCAACACCATCAACAAATAGGTAGCGGAAAAATCGTTTAAAAGGCGATTTTTGTTTTGTTTTTTTTTTTTTCACGGTTAGGACGTCTGTCCAGTGAAGAAAGATACCAATAAGTTCACATGCATCAATTGCGGGGGCAACAGTGCGCATCGTACCTTCGTGCTGTGCGTACACGAATTCTCTCTGCTCTTGGAAGTTTTCTTAAAAACTACCTAAAGCAATAAAACAGTACTTTTTTAGAGTGCTACAAAAAAAAGTACTTTTCAGTGCTAAAATTAAAAACGGTACTTTTCAGTGCTACTAAAACAGTACTTTTCAGTACTAATTTTTCTACTATTGATCCCTTTACGATCCTTGTTTGGACCCGTGCCTTCGATTTTTCGTTGGACCCGTTGGCGAAAGCTAGCGGTGGTAATCCTTCTTGGACACCGTCTTGGGAAAAAAACCTCTCGAAGGTCACGTCTTCTTTAGTTTATTAACTAAACATAGTATCAACAACAAACAAAAGGAAGGGTGAATCTCTGAATTCACTACTTCCTTCCAAAAAAGTGGGTTTTAAAACTGTCACTACACGTGGCAAGAATGGAAGCAAGGACGCTTCCCCGGAATGCGAACTTTCTTCCAAGGGTGAAATGAATAATTGTATCGAAATGAGCAATCAGTTCGATGCTCTAGACAAATTTTCCGAACACCAAATCGAAGCAGCCTCTAGCCCAGGCTCTTTGATTCAAGTGAGGAAGCAAAGAGTGCCGCCTATCGTGGTCAGTTGTTCCGAATTTGGGGGATTTAGGCAGGAGATCTTGAACTCCATTAGGGGAATCAAGGTTTCCTTCCAAATCGCAAAGAAAGGAGACTGTCGCGTTTTGCCGGAAACTCTTAAAGATCGTGAACTTCTTCTCAAACATCTTGAAGAGAAGAAGCACAATTTTTTTACTTATGACGACAAAACTGAACGTTTGTTCAAAGTTGTCTTGAAAGGTCTCTCAAGTGACTATAAATCACCTGAAGAGTTAAAAAATGGAATAAATGATTTACTTGGAATTTCCCCTGTTCAAGTAATCATTATGAAAAAGAGAACCCAATCTGGCATTGTTCGGAAAGGGCTTTCTCAAGAATTTTATTTAGTTCACTTTAACAAAAAAGAACTAAATAATATTAAAGCTTTAGAAAAAGCAAAACTTTTGTTTGATGTCCGTGTGACATGGGAACATTTCCAGAAACCTGGAGGAAATTACCAGAACCCCACTCAGTGCCAAAAGTGGGGTCATGGTACAAAAAATTGTCGCATGGATGCTAAATGCATGATTTGCGGAGGTTCTTCTCACGCAAAAGACGTCTATCCAGTGAAGGAAGATACCACCAAATTCATATGTTGTAATTGCGGGGCTAACCATAAGTCCAATTTTTGGAATTGTCCTTCACGCAAAAAGGTCATTAAGGCTCGTGCCAGGCAGATGAAAGATAATATCCGTTACGATAACGGTCGTTTCCGGAATTTGCCTGGTAGAGTATCGAACAATGCTCATTTTTCAGTTAACGATCGCTTGATCATGAATCATACCCATCAGGAAGATCATAATCATGCTCATTCACAAACTAATTTTAATCCGTCGGGTAGCCGTTCGAATCTTTCAATTTCGAATGTATCTACCCACGGTAAATCCTTTGCCGATATCGTAGCAGGAGATTCGAACTCCTCCCCTGTTCGATCCATGGGTACCCATTCTACTTGTTTCAAATCAAGTGGAAAAAACCCTACCGCCACAGGTAACTCCGCTTCTTCGTCTACCGGAAATTCCAATGAAAAATCACATGACATGCCTGTCTCAGATTTCAATTTTCTAACTGAACAATTGAATCTAATGATTGATGCAATGTTCAAAGCCACCACTATGACTGAAGCAGTCCAAGTAGGTGTAAAATTTACAAATCAAATTGTTATGGGATTACGTTTTTCTAATGGATCCAAATAATAATTTAAATATTTTAAATTGGAATGCTCGTTCTCTGAATGGTAAAGAGGACGAGCTGTTTAATTTTCTTACGGTTAATAACGTGCATATAGCAGTTATTACCGAAACGTATTCGGAAAGAACATCGTTCGTGAAAATAGGATGCCACAAGTCAGAATCGTTTCGCACGACATCGGGCGTGCCTCAAGGTAGTCACCTAGGGCCACTGATTTTCATAATTTTTGTCAATGACCTGTGCACTTATCTAGAGTCGTGCAAACTTATGAATGCTGACGACCTAAAACTGTACAGAATAGTAACCTCTGTGTTAGATTGCGTCGCTCTCCAATCAGATGTACAGCGGTTAGAAGAATGGTGCAGCTTGAACGGCATGGAAGTGAATGCCAGCAAATGTAAAATAATTCGATTCAACAGAACCCGATCCGATATAGTCTTTGACTACAAGCTGATGGACAAGACTCTAGAGAAGGTCACATCAATACGGGACCTAGGTCTGATTGTGGACAACAAACTACGCTTTTCTGAACACATTTCAGCAACAATCGCCAAAGCTTTCGTCGTACTCGGATTTGTGCGTCGTAACGCTGCTGACTTCGAAGATGTTTATACGCTGAAAGCTCTATATTGTTCGTTAGTACGCAGCATTTTGGAGTACGCGGTCCAAGTCTGGTCTTCCTATCATGCCATCCAAGCAAACAGGATTGAACGAGTCCAGAAGAAGTTCTTGCGATTTGCACTCAGGAGGCTGCCGTGGAATGACCCGTTGCGTCTACCACCGTATGAGCAAAGATGCCAACTTATCTCCCTGGAGACGCTTGCTTCGAGAAGGGCACTTTCTGAGCGAATGTTCGTATTCGACGTGCTCTCTGGCAATTTGGATTGCCCAGAACTTCTCCAAAGGATTAATTTCTCCTTTCCGTCACGTTCGCTCCGTAGACATTCTGCACTGTGGCTGCCCAGGCATCGCACAAATTTCGGCGAGAATAATCCGATAGATCGCTGTTTTCGCAAATTCAATGAAATAGCTCATCTACATGAATTTGGCATATCCAAAAATGTTTTTAAATGTTGCATCCGTAATGTTTTATATTTTTAAGCATCAGTCTGTAGAGTTTTTTTTTCAACTGAAGACGTAGAACAATAAAATAAAACCTGGATCTAAACTCAAAAGAGATCCTAGCTTTTTTGTTTATCGTAATGATCGACTTGATGGGGCATGTGGGGGAGTTGCAATCATCATTCATAGGCGTATAAAACATCAACTGTTTTCATCATTTGAAACTAAAGTTTTTGAAACTTTAGGTGTTTCTGTTGAAACACAGTTTGGTAAATATACTTTCATAGCTGCCTATTTGCCTTTTCAATGCTCTGGGCAGCAAGTTAATTTGCTCCAAACTGACTTGCGTAAATTGACTCGCAATAAGTCAAATTGTTTTGTCATTGAGGACTTTAATGCCAAACATCGGTCATGGAATAATTCTCAAAGTAATTCCAACGGCAGAATTTTATTTGATGAGTGCTCTTCAGGATATTTCTCAATTAAATACCCTGATAGCCCCACATGTTTTTCCTCTTCTAGAAATCCATCTACGATTGATTTGGTCTTAACCGACTCTAGTCATCTTTATAGCCAACTGATTACTCATGCTGATTTTGATTCTGATCATGTCCCTGTTACATTTCAAATATCCCAAGAAGCGATTCTCAATCCTATCAGCTCCACTTTCAATTATTTACGAGCCGACTGGAATATATATAAAACGTATGTTGACTCTAATCTTGATGTTAACATTTCTTTAGAAACTAAACTTGATATTGACAATGCTCTTGATACTTTAACAAATTCCATTGTTGAAGCCCGGAGCATTGCAATTCCAAAATGTGAAGTAAAATTTGAATCCGTGATTATAGACGATGATCTTAAACTCTTGATCCGTCTTAAAAACGTGAGAAGAAGGCAATTTCAACGCACTCGCGATCCTGCTATGAAAATTATATGGCAGGATTTGCAGAAAGAAATCAAGAAACGTTTTGCTCAATTAAGAAACAAAAATTAGGAAAATAAAATCTCTCAATTGGACCCTGGCTCTAAGCCCTTTTGGAAATTATCTAAAATCTTGAAAAAACCTCAGAAGCCAATACCGGCATTGAAAGAGGAAAACAAATTATTACTAACTAATTGCGAAAAAGCTCAAAAACTTGCTATGCAGTTTGAAAGTGCGCATAATTTTAATTTAGGACTTACTGGTCCAATTGAAAATGAAGTTACTCAGGAGTTCGAAAATATTCTCAATCAAGAGAACATTTTCGAAAATGCCTGGGAGACTGATTTGGAAGAAGTGAGAATTATTATTAAAAAAATCAAAAACATGAAAGCTCCTGGCGATGATGGAATTTTCTACATCCTCATCAAGAAACTTCCAGAAAGTAGCTTATCATTTTTAGTTGATATATTTAACAAATGTTTTCAATTAGCATATTTTCCTGACAAATGGAAAAATGCTAAGGTTGTTCCAATTTTAAAACCAGACAAAAATCCTGCAGAAGCTTCTAGCTATCGTCCAATTAGTTTGCTTTCCTCCATCAGTAAACTTTTTGAAAAGGTTATTTTGAATAAAATGATGGTCCACATCAACGAAAATTCAATTTTTGCCAATGAACAGTTCGGATTCCGCCATGGACATTCGACCACTCATCAACTTTTACGTGTAACAAATTTGATCCATTCCAACAAATCTGAAGGCTATTCTACTGGTCTTGCTCTTCTAGACATAGAAAAAGCATTCGACAGTGTTTGGCATGAAGGTTTGATTGTAAAATTAAAAAAACTTTAATTTTCCAACATACATTGTTAGAATAATTTAAAGTTATCTGTCAAATCGTACACATCAGGTTAATTATCAGAACTCCAGATCTGAAAGACTTCCTGTAAGAGCTGGTGTTCCTCAAGGCAGCATTTTGGGACCAATACTATACAATATTTTCACATCTGACTTACCTGAGTTATCTCAGGGATGTCAACAATCTTTGTTTGCGGATGACACAGGCCTCTCCGCCAAAGGACGAAGCCTGCGTGTCATCTGTAGTCGATTGCAAAAAAGTTTGGATATTTTTTCTTCATACTTGCAAAAATGGAAGATTTCTCCTAATGCTTCCAAAACTCAACTAGTAATATTCCCACATAAACCAAAAGCTCTTTATTTGAAACCTTCAAGTAGACATGTTGTCACGATGAGAGGGGTTCCAATAAATTGGTCAGATACAGTTAAGTATCTAGGGCTCATGCTAGATAAGAATTTAAATTTCAAAAATCACATTGAGGGCATTCAAGCCAAATGTAACAAATATGTAAAATGTCTCTATCCCCTTATTAATAGAAAATCAAAACTTTGTCTTAAGAACAAGTTTTTGATATTCAAACAAATTTTCAGGTCAGCCATGTTGTATGCTGTACCAATATGGACTAGCTGTTGTAATACCAAGAAGAAAGCTCTGCAGAGAATTCGAAATAAAATTTTGAAAATGAATCTGAGGCTTCCTCCCTGGTATAGCACCAATGAGTTACATAGAATATCCAATGTTGAAACATTGGAACAAATGTCAAATACAATCATTAATAATTTCAGGCAAAAATTGTTACAATCTTCAATTGCCACGATTAATGCGTTATAAGTTTAGGTTAAGTTAGGTTAAGTATATTAAAAACGTCTTTTTTCTCTTATAAGCAGGTGAAAGCAACTCACCTTTAAAAAATCTGAACTGCTACGGCAAATGGAATGTAATATGTTGTTAACAAAATGTTAATTAAATCTTAAATTTGTTTTACCAAATTAGGATGATAGTGTTGTCAAATAACACAGAACACCTAGATATAAGAAATGAATGTAATGTTTGGAATGATACTAATAAAATTATAAAAAAAAAAAAAAAAAAAAAAAAAAAAAAAAAAAAAAAAAAAAAAAAAAAATGTTATATGTTGTTAACAAAATGTTAATAAAATCTTAGATTTGTGTTTCCAAATTATGATGATAGTGTTGCCTAATAACACTGAATACCTAGATATAAGAAATAATGAATGTAATGTTTGGAATGATAGAGAAACTTAAAAGTAGATGGAGTACCGTGTACCTTATAATACCGCTCCTAAATGCTTATCTTTGACAGATACGCGTATTTCGACTACCACTTGCAGTCTTCTTCAGTGTCAGTTACTCGTATCCACTGGATACGAGTGGATACGAGTAACTGACACTGAAGAAGACTGCAATTGGTAGTCGAAATACGCGTATCTGTCAAAGATAAGCATTTAGGAGCGGAATTATAAGGTACATGGTACTCCATCTACTTTTAAGTTTCTTTGTTTGAGATTCTGCTCAGAGGATTTGAACATTCATTAAAGAGTTTGGAATGATACTAATAAAGAAATTAAAAAAAAAAAACATACACGAGTATTTCAACCTAAACTGTACGGCCGTTTTCAGTGTCGTGTACTAGATTCGACTTGCAGTTGATTTGAATTGAGTGGCCCAAATGCAAAGGGGTGTAAGTGATATTTTAATCGGTTTTGAGTTGAGTATACTGAAATTACCTACTGTTTCAAGCTTTCTAACGGTATTTTCAGGTTATTTTTCTGTTAACCAAAAAAAATAATTGCAAAATAATTTGCAAAAGAAAGGCTTGCTTTTTTGGAATGAAAAAAATCCAAAATTGATTTTCTCAAAATTAGGTTTTGTTACTTATGCCCCTTTGCTTCTACCCCCTCAATTCTTGATACCGTTTTCGACTATTCTTGAGGAAACAATTTGATAAAATAAAATACAAATCATAATAAAAAACCAAAAGTATTAAAGCTTTTGATGATGATTGAGTTTTTGAAATCCTCATCACGAAGCCTTCAGAAAGCAGCTTACCATTCTTGGCTGATGTATTTGAAAAAAAAAGTATGTTGAAATATTCTCCAGAAAAATGGAAACCGAACAAAAACCCTACCGAAGCATTTACTTTAGAGTGGTTTAAAATATCGTTTTCGACCTTGGGATTAGGACTTTGCCGATACTGAAGACACAACTGTTTGTATATTCTCAGTTTTTGTCCAAACCAAACGAGCTCGAACTTTGGAAAAAGTAGAATAGAAACGAGCTCAAATTTTAGGAGGACATTCGGATTTTGATCTAAAGTCGGATGAACTCTGTGGAGTTAAACCAATATCTATCGTCCAGTTACCCTGCTCTCCCCTATCGGTATTATTTTTGGAAAGATATTATGAGCAGAATGATAATTTATACAAACAATTTTTCAAAATTTAGTTATGAAGGGCTTATGCAGTCTTGGTTTTCATCAAAGTGAACTTTTAGGCCGCACGGGACGTCTTTATTATCACGCTATCCATTTGAAGAAGCAAATCTCAAGCACTCCATATATCAATGTGAAAAATTTATCATATAATTCTACATATGTAGTGCATAATCGATTACATTTTCAGCTTCATTGGTTCACTAAAACTCGAGATTTGCTACTGCAAAGTTTAAAAAAAAAAAACTTATAGTGAGACAAAAGATAGGGAAAATAACACGGCCTCCCGTGTTACCTTAACTATAGATGGAATCCAACAGTCTGATCGATTGCCCATTGTGTAACAAAACGATTATTTGAACCATCTGAACTGTATGGACCCCAAGACGTTGTACAATAATTAATTTTTTTTTTTTTATGCTGTGGGACCCCAACAAGCTCAATCCAAGTGATCCGCCGTTTTGATACCAAAACGTCGGCAACTGTCACTTCGTTTGATAAAAACAACCATCATGTTCAGGCGCCTAAAATTTTCGCGTGATCAGCTTTCGTACGCCAGTGACCTTCTGAAGAAGAACTTTATCTACTCGCTGCAGCTGGAATCCAATTCTGACGCTGACAAATGGAACCAAAAGCGAGGTCAAGGTGTTTTCACTGTTTCAGTAAGTTTTTTATTGAAGATACAAACGTTGTGGTTTGAAGGTCGAAACGCACTATTCAGTTTCTATACAAACAGGCAATTCCTCGGCCGTTCAGCATTCGATTGGCTAAGTCACAGGATGAGCCTCATATTATGCACTTTATACGGGAGAACTTTTACGAAGAAGAGCCTTTGATTAAAAGTTTAAACATCAACAAATCCGTGGCTAATCCTTGTTTGGAAGAATATCTTTGCAACCATCTGAAAGCAGGTTCGTTGAAATCAATTTTGTCTTTTCGCTGCATTTATGTTATGTTTTCATCGTTTTAGGGTTCACTTTGCTTGCCGTGGAGGAGAAAGACAACAGAATCGTCGGTATTTCCGTCAATCAGCGCAACTGCGCCTGGGATGGCGACAGACTGCAAGAACAAGCCGATCGAGTTCAATGCGATCCTCTTCGAAAGCTTTTCTACATCTGGTCCATAGTATCGAAAGAGCCGCGACTGCATCAAAAGTTCAAAACGCCGTGCATCTTCGAGGTAAGTTACCAAACGCCCTAACGGTATCAACATTTTTATTCCACACTGTGCAAGCTCATGCGCAAAAGCACGCTGTCGGGTTTAAAGTTCCGCTATTCACCACATGAGGCGCTGTGGTAGTTTGGTTTTTGCTTTTCCATTCTCCAACCGTTTCCACTTTTTTTTGTACCAGATTGCCATCCTCGCAACGGCACGCGAAGCTCAGCGCCAAGGCATCGGATATCAATTAACGGTTCACTCACTGCGTTTGGCACGTGATTTAGGCTTCGATGTGGCTCGGATGGATTGCACCAATGAGTACAGGTAAGCGAATGTGCAGTCAAGAAGTCTTATGTGCGTGCTCTTAACACTGCACTATGGGCCATAAATCTAAATTTCACGACGAAAGTCCAAACATTCTCATGATCTAAAAGTAATACAGTCAACTCTCTCTTATTCGATATTTCGCATCTCGATATCGAGTTAGAGAACCATAGTAAAAGTTGGTTTTCATGAACCTGACTGCATTATTAATTGAAACTAATGCTCCCAGCTTCGTCTTGTCATCAAGTGGGCTGATGAAATACGTGACGGAATATCCCATACAAAATGACAGTTCCGTTCACTCTAGTTTTCCGACTTTCCCGGTGAATATCCTGTAATTTTTATACACATAAACACGTCGGGACCCTTGACGAACAAAACGGGGAAATAAACAATCTAATACGTTGACTCGTTCGTAAGCAATTTTGTGACATACAAACACCATTTCATTCTTATTTATATAGAAGATAGATGAAAGATGGGTTTTCGAAATTTCGTCGCGTAATATCCATTTTCGGCCCATAGTGCACTGGAGCTGTGTGCAGATGTTATCAACTTGTGTTCTTTTTTTCTGGGCTCTGCCTATGATTCTATGGTCCGCACTAGCTCCAGACTAGCGCAGCGAGCCGGCATGGAGTGCATGTGGTCCGTACCGTACAAACATCTGGTGGACTGTGACAAAAAACCAGTGGTGAAACCGGACAATCCTCACACCCACATTCGAGTGCACGCAACACAACTGAAACGCGCTTAGGAGCTTATTGTGTGACAATGTAGTTTTGTACAAATTAAATAAATTATATAATATGTTTAAAATCAGGAAGTCTAGGGTGCCGTATCCATTTTTTAAATTTCCATTTACGTCAACGTACTTTGGATAAACCTAAGTATATTAATCTTTTTCACACCTAGGTCACCTAATACACAAGCTGTAGTTTCCCAGAAAACACAAACTCGTATACGATATTGTCTTGTACTCTTAAAAGTGGAGCCGATATACGTAACTGCGCTATTACACTGCATGCAAATGTGTATATATCGCCTCCACATCTGTACTCTTCTATTCTATACACTCAATCTGTTCGGTAAAAATGACTGGATTTTGGAACTACCGAAAAAGTCAGTAAACTAAAAAATAAGTCAGAAATCGAAAAACAGAGATTTTTTTACTGAAATTTTGCAGAGAGCTTTCTTTTTATACCATATATCGATAAAAAACAAAACATGGTTAAATTTGCTTTTCAATTACGCGTGGCGACAGTTTTCATTTAACTGACTTTTTCGGTAGTTCCAAAACCCAGTAAAATTTTACCGACCCCAGTAATTTAATCTAAGTGTGTATCATATACAATTGGGTGTTTACTGCGTTGTCTCTTCAATATCACTCATATTCTGGCGCTCCGACGACACGAACCGGTGATACGCTCGGCGCCTCGACGATCATTCGCCGCGATCTACTCAGCTAGTCCCCGACGGAATCTAGTCGCATCGGTGGTCGGCAAAGTGTTGGGGTTGGTTCTGCAATTCCGGTTGAACGGTGATTTCCGGTTTGCAGGTGCCTCGACGGCTTATTTCCGATGCTACGTTACGCTTGTTCTACTCGGTCTAGTCTTTTTTTTTTTCTTCTAAGCAATGGGGGGATAATCTACTCAACAGACTCCGGACCGAGGTCCGGGAGTGTGGGGTTGGGGACCATTTACTACATGCAAGCAGTAAACAGGACTACACCCCCGACCCACTAAACCATTTCCATTGCCGCCAAACCATTCGTCTCTCCGGGACCACCCAGAAGGCATTGCTTCGGAGAGGGGCTATTGCACATCGCATCCTCCAGGTTAGCTGCGTAGCCATGCAGCAACGAACATCGATGACACGCTTGGGGGGGTCCACCAAGGTAGCATGCTGGCGCTTTACCAGCTTCCCAGGTGGTCCTCACATCCCATTGTCCGCTGAAGGCGGGCAGGGTCGACCACTACGCCCGCGCCCAGTTGCACCTCAGATATCAAGAACTGATACTGTGGGCTTCGCAATTTGACCTACTTAAGGCTCAGGCCCTATCAGCTAGCACCAGCTGGGATTGCTGACGAAGGGGCCTCCATCTGCCCCGAACAATCAGAGGCTCGTATCCGACCCAGTAAACCGGCGCCGTGTAGTTCCGGCGTCCAGAATAGAACTACGGACAACCCGTTCCGGTGGTAAGAGTCCACCAAACGGGGTAACCCCAATTCAAGGTGTGATGCGAAAAACCGTGTTGAGGAATGAATGGTCGAAGGGGTGAAAAAGATGTTCGGCCATTAACGGAGCCTCACAGTATTTTGTCCCTTACCGCGTTAATGCAGGGCTCTGGCGTGGTTGACCTCTTTTCCCGTGCTACTCGTGGGATCCAAAATGAGTACAAATTCAAATAACAATCAGATTAGTAGTGGTAGTGCAGGTAGTAGCAGTAGTAGGGAAGCGAACCCCTTCGCAAGAAGTGGGCTAGCTAGATGTGGCAAACATGCGGTCACGCATTGTGCGGAAACGCGGGCACACGAACAAAACGTGTTCCGCCGTTTCCTCTAAACCTGCACAAACTGGACATTCGGAAGAACCCGCATGACCGAAACGGTGTAGATATTGTCTAAAGCATCCATGACCCGAAAGGACCTGTGTCAGGTGGAATGTTAATTCCCCATGGCGCCTATTGACCCAGATATCTAACCTCGGAATTAACCTGTGAGTCCACACTCCCTTGGTGGAACTGTCCCACGCACGCTGCCATTTGACCATAGAGGCCAGTCTGGCAGTCCTGCGTATGCCTCTTGTGCCGCGCCTTCCGAAGCACTCTATGTCTTCCATGATAAGGATACAAATAGGCACCATACCGGTGATGACGCAGAGTGCATCGTGTGACACGGTACGGTACGCGCTCGCAACCCTCAGGCACAGTAGCCTATAAGTACTCTCTAGCTTGCTACGGTAGCTCTTGGTACTTAAGGCCGTGCCCCAAGCCGGGCCACCATACCTCAGTATGGACGAGGCGACACTGGCCAGAAGCTTACGCTTATTGGCGTACACCGCAGAGCTATTGTACATCATCCGGGACAGTGCCACAAAAGCTGTGGAGGCTCTCTTGCAGGCATAATCAACGTGGCTACCGAAGGTGAGCTTATCGTCGATCATCACCCAAAAGTGTTTGACGGAGCGCTTCGAAGTGATCGTGCAGTCGCCTACACTGATCACCGCTTGCTGCACCGACTTTCGGTTGTTGACAACAACAGCCTCAGTTTTGTGTTGAGCCAATTCCAGTTTACTGGAGCTCATCCACTCCTCCACAATTGCGATCGAGTGGGCTGCAGTCAATTCCACTTATTCGATAGATTCACCATAGACCTCCAGCGTAATATCGTCGGCAAAGCCAACGATGACCACACCCGCCGGGAATTTTAATCTCAACACCTCGTCGTACATGACATTCCATTACACCGGACCCAGGATGGAACCTTGCGGGACTAAGGAGGTTATGTGAAAGCACTTCCGACCCACCTCCGTGTCATAGACTAATACCCGATTCTGGAAGTAACTTCCGAGAATCTTGTACAGGTACTCGGGTATCCCCAGACGCAGGAGCGCATCAGCAATAGCCGCCCAACTGGCACTATTAAATGCATTCCTTACATCCAGAGTCACTACTGCGCAGTAGCGAATACCCCTCCTCTTACGCTGGAGTGCTATCTCAGCGGTTTTCTTAACCGTCAGAATAGCGTCTACAGTGGACCTCCCTTTCCGAAAGCCGAACTGTTTGCTTGAGAGACCATTTACACCCTCAGTGTACCTCAACAGTCTGTTGAGGATGATCTTCTCGAGCACCTTCCCCACCGTGTCAATCAAGCATATTGGTCTATACGCCGACGGGTCACCGGGTGGTTTCCCCGCCTTTGGCAATAGTACCAGGCTCTGGCTCTTCCACGCATCTGGAAATACTCCCTCGTCCAGGCATATCTGCATAGCAGATCTGAACATACCGGGAGCCTCCAAGATTGCGACTTTGAGGGCCAAGTTTGGAACTCCGTCCGGACCTGGTGCCTTCCCCATGCTTAGGGATTTTGCAATCCCTACAAGTTCCTCATCGGTTACTCTATCCTCATCGCCAGCCCCAATTCCCGGCTGTCCTACAAAAGGAGGCCATGGGCTAGGGTTGTGGCGCGGAAAGAGCCCCTCGATGATCCCCTTCAGCATCTGTGGAGATTGCTCCGTAGGAGCAATTGCACCTCTTGTCTTCGCCATAACGATCCTGTAGGCATCACCCCACGGGTTCGCGTTGGCACTCTGACAGAGTCCCTCGAAGTAGGCCTTTTTGCTTGCCCTTATCTCGGACTTCAGCGCGACTTTGGCAGCGGTGAACACCGCCCGTCGTTCTTCACGCTCCTGCTCGGTACGTGCTCGCTGCATCCGTCTCCTGGCCCGTAGGCAGGCACGGCGCAGGTTCGCAATTGCTTGAATCCACCAGTACGTCGGTGGTCTCCCATTCCTAGGGTGGACTTTTCTAGGCCTGGTCGCATCGCATGCATGCGAAAGCACCGCTACCAGTTCGTCCCCGCTTAGGCCGAGTAGGTTACGCTCACGGCGGAGCGCCTCCCTAAGTACTTCGTCATTGAAGTACGATGTCTTCCACGAGGGCTTGGCCTTGACCTAGCCGCTTCCTCAACCCGCTGCCTGCTGTTGTTGTAGTCGTACCGCCAGGTGGTCACTGTAAGTGTAGACATTGTCTACCCTCCAGTTCGAACTACTCGTTAGGCCAGGACTACAAAAAGTAACGTCGATAATCGACTCCGCTCCGTTTCGGCTGAAGGTACTTTTGGTACCAACATTAGCCAGATCGACATCTAGCACTGCCAGTGCCTCTAGCAGGATTTGACCTCGCTGGTTCATGATACGGCTTCCCCATTCCACGGCCCAGGCATTGAAGTCACCCGCTATTACTACTGGCCTTCGCCCTGTCAGCACGGTCGTCATACAGTCCAGCATCTGCGTGAACCGCTCGGTCGACCAACTCGGAGGCGCATAGCAGCTACAGAAGAGGACCCCGTTTACCTTGGCGATCACAAAGCCCTCGTAGGTAGTAGACACCAACTCCTGGACGGAGTATTTACCCGTCGTCCATATCGCCGCCATTTTTTCGGATACATCCTCGACCCAGTTGCCGTTGCCGGCGGGTACTCGGTATGGGTCCGATATGATGGCGATGCCCGTCCCCCACTCAGCAACTGACTGATACAGCAGTTGCTGAGCTGCGTCACAATGGTTCAGGTTCAGCTGTGTTACCTGCACTGTGACTTTTCGTTTATGGCTCTTTTGAAGGTCAGGCACCTTGAGCCTCCCGTTGGATGCTTGTTGTTCACGGACTTCCCGGAACAAACCAAGCACTTGGGAGGGTTCTTGCAGCCTAGTGCCTTATGACCTTCTTCACCACAACGCCTACACAACTTGGTCCTATCAGGGCCTTTACAGCCCCAGGACTTGTGTCCTGGTTCCCTACACCTAAAGCAAATCACCGGTTGCTCATGTATGTTCAGTGAGCATACTGACCAACCAAACTTGATCTTACCTACCTTAGCGGACTTATTTGCGTCTGCCACAGGTAGGTATACTAAGGCCACCTGAGTACCTGCCGGACCTTTCCGTAGCTGAATGGCAGCGGTGGGCACCTGAATCTCACACTGTTGCCGCAGTGCCGTGACGAGCTCTTCTGCGTTGGTGATCTCGTCAAGGTTCATCACCTTCAGAGTCACTGACTGCGTCAGAGCCCTCACCTCGACACCCTCGCCAAGGACCTCTTCCGCCAAACTTTTGTAGGCGGCGCCCTTGCGCTCCTTGTCGCGCTTAAGCTCGAGGATCATTTCACCTGTACGAGTGCGTCTGACACTGCGTACGTCGGCTCCTAGATCTGCGAGCTTCGCGTCACTGCGCATCACCTTCAGGACTTCCGAGTACTTGAACTCTTCCGTCTTGATGATGATCGCATCACCCTTTTCGGACTTGGCACCTACCCTCCTACCTTTCTTAGGCCTGATATCCCTGCGCTCCTACACTTCCTGCTTCTTCTTCTTCTTCTTTCTCACTACTGTTGTCCAAGGGGCGTCCCCCCCTGATCCGCCCTAACCTGTGGTGATTGAGGACCTCTCAAAGGTCGCAACCCCCTGTTCCCATCACTCCGTGAGGGGCCAGCCTTTTCGGGCCCACCCTTCTCGGCTTCCCGGGACGCCTGGCTGGGGTCCGATTTTCCGGCACTTCTGCCGGTTTTCGGGGTTAATATCCGCCTGACCTTACGAGCGCCGCCGGGTAGCTCCTCGCATGACGGCTGCCTCGCACGCTTCTGCGATTGCTTGTTGTAAGCATTCGCTTCCGCACTTTTGGGGCTACCCGCGAAAACGAAGGGCTCCGTCTGGGTAGACTTCGGCACCTTCAATTCCACTGGTTCTGCCGCTGCCACAGTCGCCATGGTTCTGCTTGGCCGCCAACATCGACTTACGAAGTCTGAACAGGGCCTGCTTGAGGTCCTTGCTGATGTTAGACTTCGAGGACGCAAAGTCAATGATGGAGTCAAGCTGCTGTGCAGCCACTTCCATCGCAGAAAGCCCATCTCTACTTTTATTGATGGCCCTCATCAACCACGTCCATCCATAACCTCACCCGATGCGTTAGCCGGGGATGAAATATGGTTTCCAGCACTAGCACTACGTGCACTGCTGCCTCTTCCTGCTTCCATTCTCCTCAACGGAGACCTAGCTAACCCCCTTCTTGCGAAGAGATTCGCTTCCCTACTACTGCTACTACCTGCACTACTACTACTATTTTGATTTTGGTTTGAAATTGTAATCATTTTGGATCCCACGAATAGCACGGGAAAAGAGGTCCACCACGCCAGAGCCCTGCATTAACGCGGTAAGGGACAAAATACTATGAGGGGTGCCCAGGTGCCCCACAGGCTCCGTTAATGACCGAACATCTTTTAACCCCTTCGACCATTCATTCCTCAGCACGGTTTTTCGCTTCACACCTTGAATTGGGGTTACCCTGTTTGGTGGACTCTTACCACCGGAACTGGTCATCCGTAGTTCTATTCTTCAAGCCGGAAACTACACAGCAATACTCGGTCTAGTCTCAGACGGAGGATCTAGCCTACTCCGATTGAGCCCGATAGTCTACTTTATGTTATGGCCGATAGATTCGGGATGATCCTGAGGCATCCCATTCTTGCTGCCACTTAGCCAGCGAACAATTTCTCGACAAATTCTTCGCCTGCCAGGTTTCTCTTTGCTGATAGCAGTTATCGGATAGGATGATATAGTCCTGTACGCGCTCACCACTCGCATGGTACTGAGTCGAAACGCACTGTTTAACTTCTCCTGATTCCGCTTGGTCTGTAGCGCCGCGCCCCAGACTGGTGCACTGTATCTTAAATGCGAAGTAGATACTCCAGCCAGAAGACGCCTTTTACTGCTTCTAGGACCACCTATTTTGGGCGTAATTCTTGTGAGCGCATTAGTCCCCTTCACCGCCTTTTAGCATGCGTAATCGACGTGACGTGACTGAAGTTCAGACTATCGTCTAGCTTTACACCCAGGAGTTTCAGCGTTCGCTGTGAAGCTATTATGGCATGCCCTCAGACAGTGATCTCGGCGTGCATGACAGCTTTGTGTTTGCTAACCTAGCACCTCTGTTTTGTTATAGACTATCTTCAGCTTGACTCCCTCCATCCAATCTTCGACCAGGCCAATTGTCTCCATTGTCAGCATTTCTACTTCTTCCTGTGTCTTACCTATTATTACCGTTAGGACAACGTCATCGCCAAAGCCGCAATCTCGACCCCTTGGGTAGCTCCAGCGATTGGACCCGTCATACATCGCGTTCCACAGCGTTGGACCCAGTGTGGAACCTGGTGGGACTTTCAGCCGTTATTTTGACTCCTTTTTTAAGTAGTCGGGAACCCGCATTCTGTGCAGCGCTGTGGCAATAGCCTTCCAGCTGACACTGTTAAACACGTTCTTCTCATCTATCGTGACCACGGCACAGTAAAGATTCCCTTTACGCCTTTGCTTCAATGCTTTCTTGGCCCTCTCCAGCACCATCCGTCCACCGTCAACCTTCCTTTCCAAAATGGTACTCCGTTCTCGCTTTCTGCGCATTTTATCATCCTGTTGAGGATAACTCATTCCAAGAGTTTATCGAGTGTGTTCAATAAACATATAGGCCAATATGATCCTGGATCCCTGGGCGGTTTTCTTGGTTTCGGCAGCAGTAAGATTTTCTGAATTTTTCATATTTCTGGAAATTTACCTTCGATCAGGCATTTCTGCAGAACCTTCCTAACCATATCTGCAGGGCCGCATATACGGGGGGGGGGGGGGGCATGTTCCCCGGGCCCCCCACAAATCTTGACAAATATATTTGTAGTTAAACTTTTACGAATATTTGAATCAATGCATTGCCGTGAATCGCAAGTCAGTCCCAACTAAATTTTCGTCAAAATTGAGTTGAGTTCAACGCTCTTTCAGCTACACAAATAAAATAATAGGAAACTTTAGGAAAAAACAGAAAGTCAAATTGTCCCATAATTAAGAGTAACCGCAAATCAGTCCCACTACAGACTTTCGCTCTGTGGAACACAAAAATGTAACTTGTTTTGATCATCTTTATATTTTTCTCGGAAAGATATCTGTGTGGCATGTGCCAGCCTAGAGAATGGACTAGTCTAGAATGACACTCAATATACGAGTCCGCATTAACGGGCGACGGCATTTGCTCCCCGCATCAGTCCTACACAGGAACGCAAGGTTGTCGGTTGTGCTTTAGCATGCCGGGTGATTTGCTAACTCTCTTCTCAGTTTCCACATTGGCGAATCCTGCCAGGTTTTGATTATAATTTCTTGTAAAAAAAATCACCCGGCATCGCTTGAGTGCGTAGTTTGTGAGAAGTGCGTGGAGTGATTCAGTGATGATTGTGGTTTGGTATTCGTTTGTATAGTGAAGTGTAAATAAACGGAGTGGCAAGCGGATCCGAACTTAGGAAAAGGTAACTACGCATTTTATTCATTGCTTGGTTGATTGAGTCGGTGCGTCACTGTTTGTTTGTATGTGTGACTCGAAGGTGCAGACGCGCTGAGCCGCTGATACATATCTGCACGGAAACTGTTCTTCGAACCCATACACGTAAAAATCGGACTACTCAAAAATTATGTTCTTTCAATTCAAATTTGAGAAAACTGCATTTAGTGTTTACCCACGGTTGGGTTGTTTTGCCGCTCTCGCAACAGTAAAAATAGACAGACGCACCGACCCAGCGTCAAATGTCCGTGGAATAAGCCAAATTTGGGTACTTTCGAGTTTACCCAAATTTAAGTTTTTTAACTCACTACGGAGACTTTAAAAGCTAACACTGGGTACAAATGGTTTGGCACTGAGTTTTTTTTTTTCGCTGTTATCAAATGAAAACTACCTACTGATAGCTATAGCCAAATTTGGAATATCCCTCGGAACAGCCGAATTCAGTCAAAGTTGGGTCAATTTGTGTCTCCATGTAATTTGAGCATGACCCCTTTCTTCCCAACGAGTGTTATAAAAATAGAGAGAGCTGCGTGTGTGTCTATCCAATGAGGGTGAATCGGCCCAGTGACCAGGTTTAGGTAAATGAAATGTTTCTAATACTTAAGAAAAAAAACTCAAATTTGATTTGAATCAACCTAGATTTGAGTAAATTTTTATAATGAAGTCGAGAGTGAACTGCCTAATGAGGACTTTGGAAATTGGAACAATTTTGGATTGTTATGCCAAATACAGATTTTTGGTTTGTTGGGCTCAACTCATGTTCGAGGGGATCTGCGTTTCTGTGCATGTTGGTTTTCGCGCTGAGAGAGGGAGGTCACTGTACAAGAATTCACATCGATAAATTTTTTAATTTTATTTTTCAATGCATAAATATTTTGTGTAGTGTTCATCGTTCTTTTGTGAGTAAATTGAATGTTGCAAGATTTCCTTAACACAACGGATTCTTGGGCCCATGTTTTATGGAAAATAATGAGGTTCGTTGAGAGGTTGGTTTTAAGCTTTGATCACGGTACGTTGTTGGGCTTAAGGTGTCATTTGACAAAGGTCTTAAAAGTAAAACAAAAAAATGGTTAAGTACCGTCCAGGATTTTCTAGTGTTGAGAGTACCTACCGGAGAATGATTGTAGTGTTTTTGTCAGAAGTCAAACAAGATTTATTTTTAAATGTTTCTCCTACAGTTCATTCGATGACCTTTTCACAAATGGGTCGGTGTTCAGAGAGATTGAACCAAGTGTTTTTCGATGGTTTATAATTCTCTCTTCTCTCTTTGTCGTATGTGAGAGTACTGATATTTGTTTTTTTTTCATCTAAAAATAACCTCATTATAATTTGCGTCACATTTTTCTGTACTTCTATGCTGCAACTGCTTGCCAATTGTATTTGTTATCCGAATAAGCTGGTCAGAATTGATATTCCTTGTTTCGCAGAGACCAGACGTTCGTCTTTTTTCGTCAACATGTGTAAAGCTTTGTACTGACCGTTATTAAAATATGTCTGTAAGGCTTTATTGCCGACCGTCATCAAAAATATATCTTTATTTTTCCGTTGTGATTATGATTGAAATTCCGATTTCATTTCATATTGGTGTTGGTGTCGATTGTCAAATTTTCCACCTGTGGCTTGTGGTTTAATACATTTTTACAGTCGTTTGTGTCCTCGTGATGTCTAAAGAAGTTCAAATGGCTGGCAGTCTGTAATGGCTTGAGGTTCAATTAAGTTTTATTTACACGTTTTGAAGAGTTTTGTTTAAGTTTGATATTGGAATATGTTTTGTTCTGCTTGGTGACTATGGCAGAAATTCAATTATATTTATTGAGATCATTCAATCATTATTAAATAAATTGCCCTTTTTTTGTGCTTTTGAATGTAATTTGCAAAAATATATAAAAAATAAGACTAATTCACGAGATCGCGACAGCTAAGCAAGAAACAAAAAGAGGTAGCATGTTGTTCGGGACGACCATGCATTAAATGAATTGAGTCTAGAGAAAAGACCAGTTAACGTGTTGTTCGGGACGACCACGCAAGAAACAAAAAGAGATGGCATGTTGTTCGGGACGACCATGCATTAAATGAATTGAGTCTAGAGAAAAGACCAGTTCGCGTGTTGTTCGGGACAACCACGCAAGAAACAAAAAGAGAAAGCATGTTGTTCGGGATGACCATGCATTGAATGAATTGAGTCTAGAGAAAAGACTAGTTCGCGTGTTGTTCGGGACGACCACGCAAGAAACAAAAAGAGATAGCATGTTGTTCGGGATGACCATGCATTAAATGAATTGAGTCTAGAGAAAAGACTAGTTTGCGTGTTGTTCGGGACGACCACGCAAGAAACAAAAAGAGATAGCATGTTGTTCGGGACGACCATGTATTAAATGAATTGAGTCTAGAGAAAAGACTAGTTCGCGTGTTGTTCAGGATGACCACGCAAGAAACAAAAAGAGATGGCAATGTGTTTCGGGATGACCATGCATTAAATGAATTTATTGAGTCTACAGAAAATACTGGTTCGCGTGTTGTTCGGTACGACCACGCAAGATATAAAAAAGGAATGGCATGTTGATCAGGACCACCATGCATTTAAGTATTTGAGTCTAGAAGGGAAGATAATTTGCATGTTGCTCAGGAAAGCTACGACCATGCGTTATATGATTTAGATAGATGATATATAATATGAGATATTGATCCGTATAGAGTATGATATGACAGAAATTAGAGCTTAAATCAGAATACCAATCTCAGCTGTGC
Organism: Aedes aegypti; assembly: GCF_002204515.2. Classification (NCBI taxonomy): domain Eukaryota; kingdom Metazoa; phylum Arthropoda; class Insecta; order Diptera; family Culicidae; genus Aedes; species Aedes aegypti. The sequence goes on from NC_035109.1 coordinate 247,874,785, forward strand.
AAATCTCGGTTATAGTTCGTTTGCTGACATCTCAACAAAAGTGACGTTTGATGTCAGCGGCACCCACAGGTGCTGCTATAAATCAACTTAATTGTTTTGCTAACATATAAGCTTAAAATCAGTTGCTTACCACTCAACTGTGCGGATCTCGGCAAAAGAATGAAAATTAGCCATGCTGTGTTCGTTTTTCAGAGATATTGTGGCAAATATACAGACAAGGGGTATCGGCAAAGATGGTTGTAATAAACTTGTTATTTATTGCAGTGAGCAGACGCCCCAAAGGAATTGAACGATGATAAACCCTCTATTCTAATTGTATCAATCAGTGCTGGCCCTCTAATCGGATCTCGTATGTAGTAATGAATGATAAACAACCTCACACGATGGTTTGCCGATCACGATTGTTACATTAAGCGATAAATAAGATATTGTCAATATCATCCATTTGTAATCCCTGGTGGGGAGTGCACATCGTCGATTGTTGGAAGGTGAAATCGAGTTGAAAAGTGTCAGTACCACAATGTCCTTGATACAGTTGCATGAAAGAAAACCTAAAAGACGTTTTCGTAAAACTACTGAACAAAATTAATTTGTCATCCCTAAATACTTTCGTGAGAGGTCTCAAGTTTTCTCTAGGGAAGGAAGTTTTTTTTTTGAGATGAAGGGAGATGTGTGGCATGTGCCAGCCTAGAGAATGGACTAGTCTAGAATGACACTCAATATACGAGTCCGCATTAACGGGCGACGGCATTTGCTCCCCGCATCAGTCCTACACAGGAACGCAAGGTTGTCGGTTGTGCTTTAGCATGCCGGGTGATTTGCTAACTCTCTTCTCAGTTTCCACAATATCGTAATGAAAAGCAGGTTGTGAAAGGTTCATTAAGATTGGTTCATCAACCAATCCTCTGGAATTTTTGAAATATACGTATGGAAAATGAGTTTGAAAACTTCACAGTCCATTTTCTCAATGCCTACTTTTTGCAGATGGGACTAACTTGCGATTCATGGCAGTGCAATAGTACATACTTTTTTGAATCGCATCATATGATTTGAAAGCTTCATTTTTTTTGAGAATTCCGCAATAATGGGCGAAATTTGTGCAAATAAACTCAAATGAATTTCCAAAACAAAATATTAGAACATAGAATGGGATTTTGTTGACTTCATGAGAAACAAGGAGATTGAGAAAGATTCAAAAACGATTTGGATAAACAAACCTAAATTTCTAACGATTTTTAATGTGACTTTTCCAACTGTACCGAAAGCTTTCTCAACAAAGTCTAAGATTACGATCGAATTCAATTTATAGATCGGCAGATTAAGTGATAGAACTTAGTTATCTAATATTAATTTTCAAAATGACTATATATCACATTGCAAGGTTGGTAGTATTTAAGTGCCTTGAATATAGGAACTTTTGAGATATTTAGCTTGAAGAAGACCAAGAAGAGACCAGACAGTAAACAAAAAGTGACCGAAAATGAACCAAACAGGAAACAGAAAAACAAATCGTATCCTAATAGGCACTAGAAGATGAGAGATTGATTCTTCATCATTGAATCAGGCCAGACATTTATCACTCGTTTTTGTAATTTCTTGTGTTTTTCGGTCAGTATTACTGTTTGTATTTTTTCATGATTTTCTCAAGCAAATTCGTGAGAATTCAGGTATTTCGAAAGATTCATAGCTAATTCCGAAGATTTCTTCAGAAGTTCATTAAATGATTATTTCTCGTGGAGAATTTTCCTAAGGAAATTTTCCAAGAATTTTGTTTCGGTATCTCAAGAATGAAACCTATGTTTTTCCAAGGATAATCATAAAAATTACCTTAAAGATTGCATCAAAAATTTCTTGAAAGATTCGTTTAGATATTTTTCAAGGAAGTCCCAAGTCCCCAAGAAGTTTCCGGTGATTCTTCCATCAATTTTCTTAGTCCAAGATTCACGTTTAGAACATCTTCAAAAAATATTTGTGAGATAACATAACAATTGATTGAATAACAACTGGAGCATTCGGTTGAAGAATTAGTGAAAACATATATGGAGGAAACCCCTAGTATAGTTTCCGAAAAAAATCGGGGTAATCCCTGAGGAAATTAATAATGGTCGTATCGATGGAGTGCTCAAGGATTTCCTGGAGTAAATCCTTTAATCATATTTTTGAAAAACCGCTGAAGGATTTTTTTTGGGAAAATTGGAATAGAAATCCTTAGAAGAGTTTCAAGAAGGATCCCTGTATGAGTCCTTGAATCTCTGGACAATTCATTAGAAGATTTTCTGAACTTTTTCCCCGAGACATGTAAGACGAAAGCCTTGATAAACCTTTTGAATAGCTGCGTCCAAGTCTTTGAAATTTTCTCTGGAATCTGTAGAATTTTGCATCAGGATTCACTGCAATCCAAATAAGAAAAAAACAGACTTAAGAGACACATTTTGATTAAACAAGAGACCTTAGAGACCTTCCTTGAAAAAAAAGAGACCAAGTTCCTAGAAAAAGACTTACCAGCTCCACACCGATTTCTTCAATTTGAATCTGTTAAAAAAATCTGTATTTTCAACAACTTGAATATTGAAACTGAAATAGAATACGAATAATTTGAATCATGATACCATTAAAAGATGAATCATCAAATGTATTTTGTGTTGACATTTTTTTTTCTGCAAAATATAAGATGATTTTTATTTCTGGGAAAAGGGCCCCCACAAAACAATGGCCCTCGGGCCCCCACATTTGCAAATCCGGCCCTGCATATCTGGATACGCAAGGACCGCTGCTTTAAGGGCCACATTGGCGGTTCCGTCCAGACGCGGGGCCTTGTTCAGCTTCAGCGCTTTCACCGCTGCTGTAAGCTCATCGTTGGAGACCAGACGATCTTCGGCATTTCCAACCTCTTCTTTGGCATATAGAGTGGCAGGCCACATTGTGAAGTCATGCTTTGGGAATAGACCCTCGACGATGACTGTCAGTTTGTGTGCACATTTTCCGACCGGCGTCGACAGGACCTTGATTAGCATAAACTACTCGGCATTTCTTTTTGAAGCAGTTGGACTTACTATGCTTATTCTCTTGTTTCAAAGCTTCTCTGGCTTGCTAAAATACATTTCTCCGTTAATTACGAACTTCCTCATGTCTTGCTCTCTAATATCTCTCCTGGCTCTAAGACAAGCAGCGCGAAGAGTACAAAGCACCAGTATACGGGACGCCGGTTGTTTGGAGGTTTCCATTTTTTCGGCATTGATAAGTCACATGCCCTGACCATTGTCATTGTCAGCTCCACATCGAGATCTGGACATCGTTGTCCACACGAAGTGCCTCAACAAAAAGTTCCTTGTCGAAAGCCTTCGTTTTCAACTACTGCACGAGAGCCGTGTTTCTCGGCATTGCCACGCAGGCCCATCGATTAATGGTATAGCGGATTGCCAATTGATCGCTATTAGGGGGGCAACGTGGCGTAGTTGGCTACACGTTCGCTTTATAAGCGGTAAACATGGGTTTGATTACCAGCCCTCTCAACAAAAAACTTCGTCAGTCCGCTCATGAACAACACGAGCCCATCCGTCCAACACCACGGCCGTCTAAAAGCGGACTGCCATCTGACCCTTCTTTGAACGAATGCTGAACTGCACCCGGATTAACACGGCAATCGAAAAACTATAAGGGTACATCCCTATGGGGTTGTACGAACTGGTGACGTAGGACCACGATGGTTAGTTTAACTGAATTTGATGTCGTTCTTGTTGCTCGTTTTGGCTTCATACTGTTTTCTGTGCTCGAAACTTTCGTAAATATTTATGCATATAACGATTTGCAGCCAAGTGTACGTATAATCATGTCTCAACTATACATTATCTTTATCCGATGAATTCGTCATATTTATCTATGAAAATGTGAAATTTCACTTCAGGTTGTATGATCATTTTGAAATTATATTAATAACCTCCTATAAAATATATGGTAGCATTGGAAAGAACAGTAGTGATTGAGGCTTGTTCAGCATGCTGAAGTAAAATCTAAGTAATTCTAATTAAAGAAGCTTCAGTCATTTGTTAATCTTATAGTTTTAGAGAAATATTTTTCTATTAATGTGATAAATAAAGTCGGAAATATTACTCTGTTGACACTTTTACGCACATTTGGTGGCCCTGAAAAGAGCCAAAGGCTTTGTTAGCTCGGATGCTGTCATAGATGAATCGCACTACAGGATGTTATCAGTTGATTGCCATAGTTAAACGAAGAATCTTCAACGCAAGTGTATAAATATGAATAAGTTCTCTGCTTATACGACGAACCAGATGAATGTTTCGTGGTGTGGATGGCACACATTGTTGCTGATGTATTAGATAACACGGCTGAAGTCGAAATCTGAAAACGTAGCTTAAGTTTGAAAGCTTGAGCGATACCACAAGCCGGACGCTAACGCCTAACGGGCTTGATTCTTGACTGCACCACAGAGATGATGAGTTTATCACGAGTCGAAATCTGTAAGCACAGGTCAATCCAGAAATCTTGAGCGATTTCACAAACACGACGCTGATCAACAGCTCAGCAGGCTTCTGGCGGCGAGGTACTCCTTGCTTAGCAGGTTCGAAGGAGAGGGATTCCACGGAGGCATGCAAGTCGATTCTGATCGACCATTTCAAAAATATCTGAAACTTTGCACAGTTTTTCAGTTCCATCTAAATCGTCATTTTCCGATATCAAATCTTCAAGTTGAGTCACGACTAACTTTTCAAAAGGGTGTATGTGAAAATGGTTCAAAAATATTCAAAAAGCTGCACAGCAAAAACGGTTCGTTCGATTGTTAGACAACTAAAGAAACAAAGTTAGACAACTAAATAAAGATTCCAAAAAAAAAACACAAAGTAAAAAAAAAATTTTTTTGCATTAAAAAACATCATTTTTGTCACAAAAACTCAAATATCTCAAAACCCTATCGGAATACCAACGTAATTTTTTGAGGGAAAACGGTCCATTATATTAGCTATCTACCATAAAAATTTGGTGATGGTAAGCCAATAAACAAAAAAGTTATGACATTTCAAATATTTCACAAAATTGACACTTAGTGAATTTTTTTTTTCATTGTTAATTGTTTTAGGACCGCAGTTTGTTGCTGAATTTTTTGTTAAGGGTACCACATGAGGTTAACAAGTTGTTTTCATGATATTTTATTTAATTATTCATAACTATTATAGCATCTATTAGAAAGTTAGACGCGATCCAGTGTTGTGATCTAAAGTCTTGATAGTGTCATATTTTTTATTGTACGTAACTGAAGAAAAATTCTCTCAATAGTGTTGAAACCTTTTGATAAAAGAAACCTATAAGAAATCTAATATTGAAGACAAAAGCTACAAAAAAAGTTTTCTATACAGGTATACTAGTATACTAGTTTACCTGCAAAAAGTTTACCTCGTAGAGAACAAGGCGGGTCTATACCCAGGTGATCTAGTATACGTAAAGCAGGTCGGTTTTCTCGGCGCTGGTTTTCTCCACAAAGTTAAAATCTGATTACACCTGGGTATAGACCCGCCTTAGTAGAGAATAGACTTTGTTAATCATATTTGGGAGAAAGCGAGTAACTTCAACAACATCAAAAACATGATAGGTACATACCATGAACATACTCACAAAAAAGCTAAAAATATACTACCACTATGATTATAAAAGATTTAATTGTAAAATTTTTCTTCAGTCAAGCAAACGACACCAAACTAGTCAGTAAAAACTTAAAAGTGATTTTGTTTATTAAAATCTAACGAGCAACATGAGTAGTCGCTTTCTCAACTGTTGCAGGCCGTTTGCAGAAAAAAAGTGTTCGAAAGAGCTACGAAATCTCACCGAAAGCACCATAGATAAACTGAAAGCGGCTGGTTATGCTCCAATGTCTACATTGAATACAAATTTACGCATTTGTACGTCCTGCCGTTAAAACGTTGACAAACGGGCAATCTGTACATCATCGGTGGATCAGGTTGCAGGAAGTTCGAAAACAACAACAACTGAGGAATTTCTAGATGCACCGACAACAACTGAGGAGTTACCAGAAGTACCAAGTGCAGATAGTCTTGCCACGGTACCATCAGCGACATCTGTTTCAACAAATCAATCAGAAGATGAGTGCATCCAGAAGGTCAACATCGAACGCTTCAACGAAAGGATAGCTGGAATAAAAGTGACTCCGATTAAATGGACGAAGATGGGTTACGTCAATTATCCCGAGAAAAAATACCGTGAAATCAACGAAGCTGTACGAAGAAACCTCTTCAAATTAGGACCTTAGGATGTGGAAAATACAGACTACGATGAGGTAATTATGAATATGAAGGAAAGGTTCTCGAATCTAGCCACGACAAGGAAAGAAAAATTATTGATTTTGTCGATGCTGCCAAGCTCGTGGTCTATTTAAGACGCCATTGATGAGTTCAAAATCAATAGAAATACAGCAAAAGAGACAAAACAATTCAAAAATAACTGTCTTGCAACCAAAAATGCTAGGTCGAGTACTTCATTAACAGATGAGACAAAAGAAAAAATAATTCAATATTTTGAAGACGATGAAGTAAGTAGAGCTATGCCTGACCAAAAAGATTATGTATCTGTAAAAAAAAGATGGAAAGCGTCAAGCAATCCAAAAACGATTAATGATGACTACTTTGAAAGAAGTTTTGAATACACGCTTCAAGGAAATTAACGAAAATATTAAGGTAGGTTTTTCCTCATTTGCAAGCCTTTGTCCAAGGCAATGCAAGCTTCTATCCAATTCAGGAACACATAATGTTTGTGTGTGCACAACACACGAAAATATTAACCTAATCTTACATAGTTTGAAAAGAATCAATTTATCAAAGGATATTAAAATGTTAACTGGTAGTCTTTCGTGTGAAAATACAACATCAAATTGCTATCTACGATCTTGTTCGGATTGTCCAGATTCTTCATCATTGGAAAATACTTTATTCGCTGAGTTTGAAGAAAATTATATTGATCAGTTATCATTTGAGCAATGGGTGACCACGGATAGGTGTGACCTAGAAACTATTGTAAAACCTGTAGATGAGTTTCTGTCATTTTTTTGCTTGAAATTAGAAAGTTTAATTCCTTACGACTTTATTAAAACAGAGCAATCCCGCTTTTTAAAAAATACGAATAATACATTACAAGATGGTGAATTTTTAGTCATTTGTGATTTTTCTGAAAACTATAGCTTTGTATTGCAAGATGAAGTGCAGTCCCATCACTGGAACGTACAACAAGCTACAATTCATCCATTCGTTATTTATTTCAATGGAAGTACGCAAATTGAACATTTTAGTTTTATTGTAATTTCCGAAGATTTAAGACACGACTCAGTATCTGTAAATTTGTTCATTGCCAAAATGATTAACTTTTTACGCGTTGATAAGGATAAAGAAATCAGAAAGATATATTTCATGTCTGATGGAGCAGCATCGCAGTACAAAAACCGTAAGAATTTTTCGAGCCTATGTCAATTTAAATCAAAGTACGGAATTGATGCAGAATGGCATTTCTTTGCTACGTCACATGGCAAAGGTCCTTGTGATGCTATTGGAGGAACCATAAAGCGCATGGCCACAAGAGCAAGTTTAGCCAAAGAACGTGAGCATCCAATTAAAACTGCAAAAGAACTATTTGATTGGGCGAATCGCAGAAAAGAAGAAGATTTAACAAAATTATCATTTTGTTTTACTACTACTGAAGAGTACGAATTAACGGCATCAGAGTTCAGCGAGCAATATAATAACGCGAAAACGATCCAAGGAACCCAAAAATTTCACTGTTTCATTCCATTGTCAGAAAATAAAATTAAAGCAAAACTATACTCGAACTGTACTGATAATGATGCAAAAGTGTTCGATATTGTAAAAAAAATTTAATAACAATAAATAAATAAATAAGTATTAATAAAATGTTTTCATGATCTCATAACGCATACCCAAATCCAAAACTTTCAAAGTTTATATATAACATTTAGAAACTCATCGATCATACTCTAAAAAAAATATCCTGGTAAAAAAAAATATTTTCGTGTAATCTGTTAATTCATTTTAATTTATACATATATACATATACATATAATATTTATACATATACATAATATTTATACATATAATATACATAATACTAATGAATACATGAAAACGACTTGTTTAATTCACGCAAGGTCCTTAACAATAAAATCAGCAACAAACTGCGGTTCCCGTAATAATTTACACCGAAAAACAATATTTTTTTCTACTAAATGTGAAAATTGTGACATGTTTTATATGTCATAACTTTTTTTGTTTATTGGTTTACCATCACCAAATTTTTATGGTAGATAGCTAATATAATGGACCGTTTTCCCTCAAAAAATTACGTTGGTATTCCGATAGGGTTTTGAAATATTTGAGTTTTTGTGTCAAAAATTATGTTTTTTAATGCAAAAAAAAATTTTTTTACTGTGTGTATTTTTTTTGGAATCTTTATTTAGTTGTCTGACTTTGTTTCTTTAGTTGTCTAACAATCGAACGAACCGCTTTTGCTGTGCAGCTTTTTGAATATTTTTGAACCGTTTTCACATACACCCTTTTGAAAAGTAAGTCGTGACTCAACTTGAAGATTTGATATCGAAAAATGACGATTTAGATGGAACTGGAAAACTGTGCAAAGTTTCAGCTCAATAGAAAAAAATGAATTAAAAAATTTACCAAATTTTGGTGCTGTTGCTTGGAATCACTCAGGAGCTCTTACCAGCTCGAAAGCGAAAATGGAATGAAACCGAATCCGGCGAAGGAAGCATGTTCTAAACCCTTAGATTAGCAGATGATGCTCCTCCCTTTTGTGCTCTTCTCTTTCTAGTCAAGCAATCTGGGAAATGGGTATGTGCCAATAATGAGTTGGGCTTAGAATTACTTGAAAATTGCGGATAATGATAATGCGTGAGAAATTTGTCGAACATGAATAGTTGTAATGGTTGACATTTACTAAATATTTAATAGTTAGCCTTTTATAATCAATAGTTTTCTTTAGCATGAAGGTAAATTTCTGATACATGGGTGCCAAAATGATGAAAATTGTTCTAAGAAAATTTCTTTTCAAAAGCATTCTAAATATTGTAAATTTTGCCCCTTATCGAACGCGACGATTGTTAATCGTCGCCAGAGAAACCGTCGCCAGAATCGTCGCGAGAGTAGACGTTATTTGCTCTGTCAACCAAAGCAACAGCTGAAACTGACATTTAGAGAATCTAATATTCATTAACAGAAAATATTGTTATCTATACCCTTGAGTTTCCTTGAAATTCCGAAATTATCAACACTATTCTCGTTACGATTTCTATACCAACAGCGTAGTTGAATTACAGTAAGTATGAAAAGTGAAAATTTTTAAACAAGTTCCACGATAAAATGTAATATTTTCAGAAATGTCCAACATAATTTGGCAAAATGTACGTCGGCAACGAGCAAGTCTCAACACAAAATACCACTGCATCTATGGATTCTTTTTCCTTGGGCTATCACGGCAACAATTATGTGAAATCGTTTCCTACACCCAAAATAATTCGGATGGCGGATTTCCCTCCTAGCGTATTAGGTGCTAAATCCACCTATTGATGGTAAGATTCGCCTCCTAAGCGTAGACGGGCAAACCCGTCAATTGAAATCGAGCACATTGGACTTGAAAATTCGAGCAATCTAAATGTTTACGCCCGACCCACACAATTGTACAACCAATCCGAAGCCGAATGATGGCATCGGAAACGCACACTTAGGCAAATGGTCACGCGGCAAATGGATGGTGGACATGTCAGAGGAATGGAATGAATATTGCAATATAAAACGCTTTATATATTGCTTTTGTCACTTCTCCCATCAAGCCGTCGATAGGTTCGTGGAGTTAGTACTGGTTTATGAATCGAGAGATCCTTGGTTCGGTTCTGAATATGCGCGAGTATATATTTTGTTTTTATTTTTTGGTTCTTCAGGTAAATTTATGAAATTCAACCCGATTTCTTGTGGCGAATTATCATAATAGATTCCGGTCCCTGTATTTAGATAATCATTTTGCTTGAGTGACTATCGAAATAAGGTACCGTGTGACAAATGGGTAAAGGAAATCGTATAGAGAGGGTTCTTAAAAAAATAAAATGAATAAGATCTACTATATTTTTCAGATTGTTTCCTACTAAATCTATGGAATATTTAAATTTAATGTTTGTGCCAAAGTTCAAGGTAAATATTGAAAATTTTGGAAACTAGTGGGACAAGTGAAAATATTGTCGTTTTAAATGACTGAACTGAAACTAAAAAAATAACAGTCAGATCTGTGATTTCAAATGGCCTCATTTGTTAGTGTATGAATACACAAAAAATCACACATAAATAATAAACATTTTGTTCTTTTTAAAACAATTTTCTTGAGTAAAGTTATTTATTTAGCAACAATGTTACTTTTATTGAAAGTAATAACATCATCGAAAATCAAACACCATTCTATTTTACCGATTTTCTACTACTCATTTTATATAAAGTTAAGTTAGCTCTTTTCTAAGTAATGTATTTATTGCCTTTATCGAGTGGATTTAACCCGGTCAAAAGTGTTAACATTCTTGTACCTACTGAATAAGTCATTATTTGAACCAAGTATCCAAATTCATGCGTCATCCGTTGAAGCCATTCAGAACATTACGATGTACATGTTTTTTTTTTAATTTCTTTATTAGTATCATTCCAAACATTACATTCATTTCTTATATCTAGGTGATCTGTGTTAGACAACACTATCATCCTAATTTGGTAAAACAAATTTAAGATTTTATTAACATTTTGTTAACAACATACTACATCTCCCTGGCTCTTCACCCGAAAGGCTTTGGGGTTTCACATATTTCGACATGTTGAATCCAACAAAAATAGTCCGGTTGAAAACCCCGTGTAACACATCGTGACCTTCCCTTGTTAGCTACCCCATATACCCGATTGCTCCAAGGCTCCGCCACAAGAAATTTGCCTTAGACACCAAAATATGAAAAACAAAAAAATAATAACAGTAACTGGATTCGAAACCGCAACCTTCGGATCCTTAAACATAAACCCACACCACTCGCCTATCACAATTTTTCATGTGTGGAGTTTTCTACATCACACAACATGGAACCATCTTGTCACGGAGGACAACCTGCAAGAGGAGCAAAATACAACACCCGTTGGACAGCCAAGTGCGAGAAGGGGTGAGATGATATGTTCTATAAATATATTTAAAGTACCAACGCGGTGCTGCGGGAATTTCTTACTTATACCAGAGTCAAAATCTATATGTTTGTATATCTTTATTATCGGCAATGACTTATACATTTGCAGTGGAAATAGAATTTCATGCCTTGCGTGTTGGATTGGGTAATATATTAGGGAGAAACAAATAAACACACTTGACTATAACAGTCGGGCGCTTTATAAGCAGACTTTTATCGTTGACGTTTGCTGATTGATTTACTTTTCATTTATTTACATTTTGGTCTCCTGTTAGTCGCATGGTTGGGGACGGTATGAGACTCCTCGAAGTAGGAGACCCAGGGTTTGTGGGATTCGATTCATTTGACGATGTAATATTGTAATCAAACATCTAAGTGTGCATACAGCAAACTGGATTACCGTAATTCTTTTAACAATTACTTATCAAAATAGAGGCCGTTGATAAACTATGTTATCATTTAGCGGGGAGGGGGTATCTAGCCAAAGACCACGGTCCACCCATTTGTGTTTCAAAGAAAATTCCACCATCAACTAAACCTGAACGGTTTCATTAGCAGTCGGATGGTTCAAATTAAAAAAAAAAAAGTTTTAAAATTCAATATTTCATATCTTCTTTACCAACAACGATTAGAAGACGATTAAGATTTCTATGGAAATTACTATGACAAAATTTGAAAAAAAAAAAAATGTTCCCCACATGTTAGTACTGTAATGTTAATACAAAATTATCTCTAAGTGAAAACTAATTCCTCAAACAATAATAAGGAACACTGCAGTAGAAACAAATCTTTTTTGAGCTAATTTTGTTAGGGATTTTTGCAGAAGTTTGTCACACTATAATCTCACATTTCGCTTAATAATAGCAAACCAATTCATAAATATCTCTTCTCCCATTTTTCAAATTTCTGTTTCATTCATGAACAAATGAAACACATGATCATTGGGCGAGCGGGGGGTTATTCGTCAAAACCACACAAAAGCACGAGGGGGGAGGAGGTGACTGAAAAGTCAGGAAAAATGTTCACGTGGTTTATGGACGACCCCTAAGAAAGATATGGGGATTGGAATTTCAAACTTTTTTTTTAAATTTAAAACCGCTCTTATTAGCAGTCATTTACATTTACCGTTATATTTTTTTTTTGTAAAGAAGATGCAATAGTACCTAACTGGAATTTACAGAAATTACAATAAGGTTTAATTATCGCACTCAACATTTTACACCAAAGCCAGATTTTCCATATTTTTGGAATTGATATACATAAATAATAATTCTCAAAAAACTTATGTGCACAACATAATCGCAATATAATGGTGAACGCGTCACGAAATGATTTCTTCAACCCTTAAGTGGATTTTTTGGTGTTGGTGTTCGTTCAGAGGTTTGCCAAGCCGCATAACTATATAAAACTCGTGAAGATCTTTTCCGAACAATATTTTTTCTACATCCCAGAAAATTTACTTATAATAATAATGCTCAACATATTGTCGATTTAAAGTCATGCTTTAGAGCATTCATGATGTCAAAACTATGTATCATTGCTTGACAGTTATCGAATGAGTGCAATAAAACTTATTTTAATCTGCATTTTATTATGCATATAAAAATAAACACACATTGTTTGAAAACGTATTGGAAAATATGAAGTTGGTGCAGTCCCATATTGAAAAATATGAACTATGAACTTTTAATTTAAATTTCAGCTGCAAACGTGAATTGTGTTCAAGTTTATTATTTTTTGCTGATCATTAGAAGCAAAATTAGTAAGCTATGCGGTTGTGTTAAATATGTCAGGAAGAAATGTAAGGGGTCATCCATAAATGACGTAGCTATTTAGGGGGGGGGGAGGGGGATCTTTACGGGGCCCATAGAGCCGTAGTGGTAAACGCGGAGCTATTCAGCATGATCAAGCTGAGGGTCGTGGGTTCGAATCCCACCGGTCGAGGATCTTTTCGGGTTGGAAATTTTCTCGACTTCCCAGAGCATAGAGTATCTTTGTTCCTGCCACACGATATACGCAAGCAAAAATGGTCATTGGCACAGTAAGCTTTCAGTTAATAACTGTGGAAGTGCTCATAAGAACACTGAGATGCAGGCTCTGTCCTCTGTTTTGTTTGACTTATAAACTTGGTTTATAAAATGATGATTCAGCTTCAAAACATTCATCAAGATTGAAAAGAAATCTGAGAAATTTTAGATTTTCTTGATAAATGCAATCAAACAGATTTTTCAAAGCTTTAAATGGTTATGTAAATATTATATTATATTCGTGTCTTAATTGATAAATTTATAAATAAACAAAATCAAAGTTTAATAAATAAATTAAAAATCAATGCTTTAACTACTTGGAGTACATTGTTTTCTCATTTGTTAACAAGTCATAAAGTCAGCCGTTTTCAAGACAATAAATTATGCTCTTTTCGGCAAATATTACATGAAACAAGATATTTATACCGTGTATTATGCATTCAATGTTGCAGGAGATCTCACTCAATCAACTCATCGATTTGTTTTGATGTATCAATGCTCTTGATGGAATAGCCTGAATATTAATGAGGACAACAGATTCGAAAGATATCGAAATTGCCCTATCATTCAATTTTATTGATAACTTGGTAATTTGATAATTTTTTATTATTTAACTGTTTCATTATAGGTTGTGTGGGTTTATTTTATTATGAAGAAAGATAATGAAGTTCAGCTGAAATATTAATAGAGATAAATAATTTGTATAATAATCGCTAAAATTTTCTAAACATTCCAAATATATCAAGTGTAATCTTTTCTATACTTGGCCACTGATTGCCAAATGGATTTGAATTTGGATAATAATTCATTTCGAATTAATATATTGTATTGTTCATTTTCATTGAAATCTATTTCCTTACAAAGAATAATTAAAAAAAAACATTCCTTTAATAACGAAATTTTTGTTCTAACTAAAAATAAACTAAAAATATATTGTACCTTAACTCAACAATAACGAGCTTCATCAATCCAATCATTTTTTTTCACATTTTCTATAGTAAACTTGTTTGGCTTGGTGACAACAGCAAAAGTAATACAATTTAGCCTATATGAAACTAGATACCAAAATTATGTAACAGGAACTGTGTTTATTTGAAACTGTTTTCCAAATTACTTTCGAGCGCTACTGTATATCATACTGTTAGATTAGATTATCCTTACATTTTAGTCAGTAATTAATATCAAATTTTGTATTGAACTTCTGAATTCTAATTTTTTGTTTAAACCCAATCACTGAGGAAAATTAATAAAAAATGCAAAGGGGGGGCCTTCCTTAGCCGAGTGGTTAGAATCCGCGGCTACAAAGCAAAGCCATGCTGAAGGTGTCTGGGTTCGATTCCCGGTCGGTCCAGGATATTTTCGGGTTGGAAATTTTCTCGACTTCCCTGGGCATAGAGTATCATCGTACCTGCCACACGATATACGAATGCGAAAATGGCAACTTTGGCATAGAAAGCTTTCAGTTAATAACTGTGGAAGTGCTCATAAGAACACTAAGCTGACCCAGCCAACAAATTTGTTCACATAACTGAGATTCAAATCAGTAAAGTGAACGCTTATTCGGAAATAAAAGATTGTTTAAAATGCACAGATTCCCTCTATGTGGACATAAGTGGAGGCCATATACGTACATTCCAGAAAATGTAGTGTGGGAAATACAACTTCAGACGAGTTCGTTTGGTGCTTTCTATAATTTCGTATATAATAGTATTTTGCACTTTATATGACTTGGTTTTAACAAACAAACAAAAAATAAAAAAGGCAAAACGAGTAGTTGCAAGTCTTCACGCAATGATCTTCAGATCGGTAATCATATTGGCTACCACTGTTCCGTTCAGCCACTGTTGAATGACACGGAAATCTGGCAAATATAAATCCAATAATGTAGCTCATCTGCAGGTATGTACGTCTACCCAATTTATACTGCCACCCATGTTCAAGAGAAGTTTTCATCGATACATATCGTAAATACATCGGTTAGCTACAATAATGATACATTAGTAATTATTATTATCACCCAGCCAAAAATTTTGTTCACGTAACAGAGTTCGCAATTCGGTAACACCAAATTGTTGAAAATGCCTTTATTCGCATAGGGTAATTCGGAGTAATATGCCCGAACGGATCAACACGCTCAACTTCATTCCCACAGGATTGAGGCTTTTTACACGTAAATATGATCCGTCCGATAAGCAAGCCTTATTGTGAATGATTTCCATGCTTTATTATTGTAATTTTTAAGCAAGCTTTTACCGGAAGACGACTGCTTATGGATTCATTTAAGCTTAGCAGGTGGTGGAATTCTATTTGAGAACATTTCTACAACGCTGTGCAACTTGTTTCTACGGGAGGGGTATACTGCACGGTTTGTTTTGAAACGTCCTGATTTGAATCGTTTACAAAAAGCATCTTGTACCCTTTTAAGTAGCTACATGGCACGAAAAAGTTGCGTGCAGAGCAATAACTAAATAAACAACACCCAACATATCAGATTTTATATGTAATGTATTTGCTACTGTGATAGAACACTTTTCTCCTTAGGGGGGCGTATTACACTTTTTAACCGTACATATATTTTAGGCAATTAATCATGGCCAATACAACTCCAAATGAATTGAGTTGGCGTTTAGTATGACTAACGCGTATGACAGTGTATTGCACTTTGTATGATTTGATTTTTACAAACATAGCAAAGAAACATAAATGAAAAATCGTGAGACATGCTGCAAAATTGTGACCATCGGTATTCAAGTATTACACTAAAAGTAGTAATAATTAATCAGTAAATCGCTGAAGCAGCTTTTCATTTGTGATTTTCATCAAGTAAACGTAGGTATGTAACTGTAACATCACCGTGAGTCAGGAGAGTAAATGCGGACCAATTTATGACCCCAGACGCTGACCCAGTACATCCACCTCATAGTGAAGTGATTAAGGAAGAAAATAAGCAGAAATCTTATGTAAAGTGATGTCATTGGGTTTGTGATAAACATTTATATTTAAATATCCAGTATAAATTTATTCATGTGTACCGCTTGATCGGTTTATGCTTGGTTATTGAGATGCATCCAGCGATCTGCACTCTTCCGTAGTATGATTTTATATTTACATCAGATGAACTCATATCTAATCTCTCATTCAAGATTATAATAGAATCATATCAAGTGAAATAGAAATCACAAGGGAATGACAATTTGAAGTTACATATTTTGTTATATGAAGTTGGAATTTGTTAAGATGCAAATTTAAATCAGATCAAATTACTGACTCCATAAACAATTTCAATTAATTCAATTTTGCGTCATATCCAACTCCAACGTAAAATGCACAATTATACAATTTGAAATTTACATCCTTATATGATCTCTGGTTTGCTGGGGAGAAGCAGGCTCTGTCCCAGTGAGGACGTCAATGCCAAGAAGAAGAAGAAGAAGAAGAAGGGGGGGGGGGTGCTTGATATGCTACGTATTTTCCAAGGGGAAGTATCAGCATTTGTGACGAAACGGTACGAGAGGGAAGGGGGGTGTAAAAAATCAGTGAAAAATGCTACATTATTTATGGACGGCCCCTAATAGAAAATTATAAACATTTGTATGAAAGAAAAACTTCAAAGTTTGAGCGCTATTTTCTCAGTGCCTACTTTTTTCAATATGGGCCTTTATGGACAGCATAAGTTGTTCTTAGAAAAACTTTCTTATCGAAAACGTCTCTGAAATTTTGTCCTGAACAACTAATTCTTATTACAATTCATAGATAGTCAAAATTAAAAATGATAAAAAAAAGATTATTGCGTTATATAAAAATGAAATTTTGTTTTCATATTTTTCATGATAAAAAAATCAGTATATATGTTCTCTTGACTTCTCCAAACGGTTTACTACAATCTCCCCACTGAACGTTCTGTTCTAAAATCAACATATCGGTGCCATAATTCTTAAAATAAATTGCTTGCAAAAACTAATAGCCAATTTGCAGAAGTTGTTCTTGAGTCAAAATGATCGATTCATCTATAGAAAACTCTTTTACTATTATACTAAAACCATGGTTAAAATTTAATCCCATATATGGGGCACGGTTTCTTATAATCGGCGCATTCTGGGTAGCATTCATCAGCATTGGATCGATATTTTTTTATCAATGTGAAAGTAGAACCGTGATCTTGTTTTCTTTGAATAGCACCAGCAAAAGATTCCACAGAGTTTTCATGTTTTAAAGACTATTCATTTTATAAAGAGGACACCTTGTTTATGCTATATCTTTTTTATCATGTATATAAAATCCCAGAGTTTTCTGTCTGTCAGTAACGCTTTGAAAGGTTTCATTGAGCAGCATACAACAGCAATTTAAGAGCACAACAACAGTCAAATTAAGAGCACTGCAAAAGTCCATTTGAATGTAACAACATTACAATAGGGTCCTAAAGCCCTGTCCCAATTTTAGTGCCAAACGCTTACGTTCAGGCCAAAAACACATGTTTACTCAATTTTTTAATGTTTTTCATTTGTTTAAGTACAAAAAACATTTTTTTATATTTTTATAGATATTGTTACACTCCTTGATTTGAACTCAAATTTCGGGTGTATTTTGTTTTCCGTGTCCCTTCCGAAATGTCAGATAGCAACAACCCCAGTGTTAAAACTAAAACCCCTGTGATATTTTTGTCGACTAAGCGAACGTCAAACATGATCTCAAGTGTCAAGGTTCATTTATGGATCCAATTTTGAAATTAAAGTTTAAATATGATATATCCGTTATTTGAGCGAGAAAAATTGCTAAAGTAGTTGCAGTGATATGATCTTTCGTGTTATTAAATGAAAACAAGATTTAATTAACCATTTTAGGACCCTATTGCAAATTGTGGAGCACTATAACAGCTATTGCACAGGGTGTTCTAGAGTTTTCCGGAGCTTTGTCCTTCCTAATTCGTATAAAAATCACGATCTTTTTATCATTGTAGTTTTCCGGTTTTATGAACTTGGACGGTAATCAAAATGTAAACAAACCAACTTTATGCTGTTCGACCGCACTTAAATTCCGATGCAAGTTGAAAATGTGATTCATTACGGGTTTCGTCATTTCAATATAAGGTTCAAAAACAAATAAGATATTTGCAAAGGAAAGATAAACATGATTGTGGGCCGAATATTCTAGTTTTTTTTTTATTTACACAACCTTCTTGAGTCGATGTTCCATGGTTCGATATCGACTTATGAAGGCAAAATAAAAATATTTTTTTATGGTAACTATAATGGTCCCCTAAAAGAGCTTTCCAAAGCATTCCTGTTCGATGACTCGATATATTCATTAGTCGATAGTCCCCTAATTACAATTCGATTCGTTGTATATCGTTGACGATCGCCATCGCAGCACACAGATCTATACAGAAATTGTAGCACTGGTTAATCGGGATTCAATAGAATATTCTAGAATTTTCAGTCAGATTCTTCTCTCTAATTCATAGAAGCTTCTGGAACTTTTGAAATATTTCACAACAGCATTTAAGGCTGTAATTATTTCAGATCAGAATAACGGCACTATAACAATGGAGTATGGTTAGAGCATAAATTTGGGCGATTTTGCGTTCATAAATATCATGCGTGTCTCAGCTTATTATTCATACACCAATGGCATATTAATCAACAGAGAAATTTCTCTGTCCATGTTATCATTTTGCAATTGAACATAAACATTATTAATCTTTGAAAGAGGTTTTTGCTTGAAAATTCTTATGGAACGTGACTAGCCACGCTGGGTTAGTTAGTTTATCAATGAAATCATAATCGGTTTTCTGTGCATCGTAATACTATTATTTTCCTCTTATATGGAAATATAAGATCTCACAAAGAAGAACAAAAAAGTTACGACAAAAACTTCCTAGAAAAGATGTTCTTCAAACTTAAACAATATTTTTCACATACCAAAAATCCGAATTTTTATGAATGAATTGTGTTTTGGTATACTCAACTATTATACTTGGCTCCAGACCTACCAATCTTTGACCATTTTAAACATTGTTCCTTATTCGTGTGAATTATAATTATTTTGATGGCTTTTTTGTTATAACACCATCGTGCAATAATATAATAGTCTAACGATACTGTATACAGAAAACCGATTACGATTCTATTGATATATTATAAAGATATAGCATGCACAAGGTGTCCACTTTATAAAATGAACAGTCCTTAAGTAAGTTCTACAATAGAGAATGTGGCTACTCTGGTAGGTGATAAATTATTATGAATATACATTAAACTTGTTCAACATACGATGATTAACGCTTTAAAGGAGACTTGACTGTATATCTTTATTTTGCTGGGGATAACACATGTTCACATGTTTATCAACAGCATGAGCAATCATGCATATGAAACGTAAAACCACATCGACTTAGGTTACTCTTCACTTCAGTAGTAAGATTGGAGCAGTAGATACACAGTGTGCTAGTCAATCCGATGATTATGGTTTGAATCTGGTTTGCACCCTTTCGGTTTTTTGCGTATTTCCATACTTCCAATACATGCACTTAAAAGAGGCATATGTGTGGAAGTTTTATTTTTTAATACATGTGTTGGTGATGCACGCACATGAAAAAAAAATACACATGCGACATCAACCAGGGTCGATCCATGGTCATGAGCGTGAGAACCAAATACTATACCACAGCACTAAACCCGCTTGTTGGTATGCGTGGTTCAAAAAGCATATCAAGTTGTACTTCCCCATTTGTACCGTAAAAACTGCTCGACTCAATGACCGGATTATCTGCCTATCAATAGACGCTCAAAAACGTCATGTCGCTCAGAAGAACACTTTTCCGCCATCAATAGACGCAGAAAACGCCTATAATGACGGTTTCAACTTTTGGGTGTACAAACAGCACGGTATGCTTCCGGAAAAAGAACGCAAATTGGTGTACAGAAAGTTTGGCATAGCGAAACGAAAGTGGATTGTGAAGTTATACATGCATGAACCAACTTTGTTTCTTGATGAAGCCCAGAAACGATTCTTTCACAAATTCGGAACACCAATCAGTCGATCTTCGATAGTAAGGATCCTACATGCAGAGGGTATGAGTTGGAAGAAACTTGAACGTCGAGCGATGCAAATTCGTAATGCTGATATTTCAAAATACTGCAAGGAGTTAACATTTCAGTGGGATCTGCCCAATTTGGTTTTTCTAGACGAAGCGGCTTTTGATAGTCGAGACATGTTACGAAATAAGGGTTACGGATTTGTTGGAAAAAAGTTAATATTTCGTGGTGAGTTTCGTCGACGTCCAAGCGTGTCAACTCTTTGTTTTCTAGGTCAAGGCGGCCTTCTTGATTCGTTCATGACGAAAGGAACATTTACACGCAAGAAATTTTTTGAATGCTGTCGTACATTTGCACTTAGTTCTGGTAATGTAGAGACATACCCCGGATTCTATTCTGTTTGGATAATGGACGGTGCAAGAATCCACTGCGACAAACATATTACTATGTACTTAAGGTCTATTGGGATTATTCCAATATTTTTGCCCCCGTACTGCCCTTTCTACAACCCAATTGAAATCGTATTTGGTATAATCAAGAGATATTTAAAACGACACTATGAAGAAAATAGTTCTAAGGATCTCAAAGCAGTTGTAGGTGAGGCGTTGGTCAGCTTCAAAAATTATGATTGTACCAACATTATGAGGAAGTGTGGTTATACCGAAGGAGGACAGTTCGACCCTAAAATTGGGCTTCATCAACCCACCGAAAACTTTGATTTTTGTTCCGAACTCGAATCCAATTAAGTGTTCCAAGAAAACATTAGATAACCTGTTATAATTACATATCATTTAAATAAATTTATTTATCAAGTCTATGGTTTTATCACACACGAATCCAAAACTCAACCTATTTCTTTCCTGTGCTATTTTTATTATAGTTGAACATATCAGAAAACTAAAAAAAAAATGTTCCGGTTCCTTACGAATGATCAATATCATCTGCATCTGTTACAAAGTTTGCTAGCGCTCGACTGAGTTCATTTTCCACAGGTGCAAGTGAACGTTGCATTGACGTCAACATATCACTGTAGCTCTTCAATTGGATTTCCATTCCCGATACTCGCTCTTCGATCTTGCAAGCTGCAGCGGACAGTTGAGCAGAGTGTTCTCGCAACTCTCTAATATTCCCCTCCATGGCACGAACAATCGTTTTAGCCAGAAAGAGGCCTCGGCGGTTTTCTTCCAGGACCGCTGAGTCGTCGTTTGGAGCAGGTCTTAATAATGGTCGAATGTCGTCAGGTGGAGTTTGCTTCATACTCTCGCGTCGATAGCCTGGTGCAGCTTCTATATGCTCCGCCCAATTGTTCCATACAAATGAATCTGCTGACAGTTCTGGGTGCAATGCTTTTAGCTCGTTAATTAGTCCTTGAAACGACTTATTGCTGCATGCTCCCGATCTGTCTGGATCTTCCGGCGACTCTAGCTTCTTCACTAAATCGTACATCTTATGGTTTGCTACTGCCAACGAATAAATATGCAAATAAACATCGATAACTTTTCCTCTCCATTTGACCATGATATCCGACTTTTCCTACAGATCGGATGCTCGATATGTACGTTTACGTTGAAGGTCCTTGAATAGTACAAACTTATCCATATCTTTGTACTCTGGATCCATGTCGTCCGCCCACTTAACCTTTTTAAACCCTTGATCGTCGTACACAAGAACTTCCCGACGAATGTGGCTTTTTACGACTTCCCACGTTTGCTCCAAAACTTCGTCAGCTGAGTTACCAAAAACTTCTAAATCCTTGACGATTAACTTCTCAACCGTTTTTCCTTTGTCATGATGTTGGCCTCGGAACTCCTTTTTATAACAAGAAATCTTGAACTCGTAGTCACTCTCAGCCCTTTTGCGCTTTACAGTTGGCGAATCATCCGATAGATGATCCGTTTCAGATTCCATTTCCGGGAATGCGTCCAGCTCTGGCAGCTCGTCAATGAATCCATCAACTTCGTATTCAAGGAATTCCGCTGAATAATTATCATCGGAGAGATTCAGATATGAGTTCGATGTCTAAAATTGAAATAAAAAGATAGCACACTTATGTAAGTCATTGATACAGAAATTTCTTACCCTTTCCATCCTCAACGCTGTAGAATATCCCAAAAATACTCGGTTATCTTTTTTTTCGTTAAAATTAGATGAAAATGAAAATAAGAAAATGTTCACTTCAAGAAAACTAACAAAATTGAACCATGCAAAAAACCAGAACAATTCTCAGTTTGTTTACCAATCAGTTGGCACGCACATGACGTCTCATCACTTACACGATAATTTAAAAAGTACCGGGTTACTTTTCTTGCGACGATTCTTAGGTGTCGGCCAGGGTAGACGCGTCACGCGACGCGACGCGAAAATCCTTTGGAGTTTGACATTTCATTATTAATAATTGTTATTCCTTCCCAGGCAATTTTCGCGTCGCTTCGCGTGACGCGTCTACCCTGGCCGACACCTTAAGCTGTTTGAAAGTGGGCGGCGCGTTTTGTTTTCAAAGAAACAGACAATATGTCACAATTTTGGCACATGTGATCATTTTCGTAATCGAAGTGTTCACATAAAATATGGAAAATCAAAGACGCTGTTGGAAATGCCACTCTATTTGACAATCGTTGTAAAATGTTGAGCTCTCACCCCGACGGCACTGCAGCAGCGTCCGCGAATTCAGTCACAAATTGTCGTGTCATCAATTAATTATTCATGACGAATTAAATTTTGTATGGAGATGTGAGATTGATTGAAGAATATAAGATGTGATAAGGTCGGAAATATTATTCTTTCAACTCTTTTCCACACATTTGATGGCTCTGAAAAGGGACGATGGCTTTGTTAACTTCGATGTTGTCACAGATAAATAGCACTGCGGGATGTTATCAGTTGATTGCCATGGTCAAACGGGGAATCCTCAACGCAAATGTATAAATTTAAGCAAGTTATCTGCTTATACGACGAATCAGGAGAATGTTTTGTAGCGTGGATGGCGAACAACAGTAACAGGTAGTGGATCACACAGCTTAAGTTGAAATCTGGAAACCTAGCTCAATCTTGAAACCTTGAGCGGTTTCACAAGTCCGACGCTCGATTAGCAGCAGCTTCTCGGATCAGCAACTCTGGGGGCTTCTGGTATCTGGTTCCTAACGGGCTTGCTTCTTGACCACCGATGCTGACTTTATCACGAGTCGAAATCTGGGAGCGCAGATAAATTTGCGGCGGTGATGACGATGGCTTGAGCGCTTCTCTGAGCGGCAGTAGTAAACAATCTTGCGTCTTCCTCTTCCGACGACTCAAATTGGACTGTGACGCGGGTGCAAACGCAAAGCGAGAATGACTCGCTCGACCGTGTTCACAGTCCGACCGCAAAAACCCTGAGGGAAGAAGTTGTTGTTATTGTTGTTGTTGTTGTTTGAGAGGGACTTTAACCCGAAGGTCATTCGTTCCTACTGAGGGAAGAAGCAGGGACCCATTTGCTTTTATAGTGGGAAGCGATACCGTCAAAAAATGCTCGAACGTGATTGGTTGGATAAGAAAGGGACCAAGTTTAATCAATGTTTCAATAAATTGACGCTTATATTGAGCTGTTCGGTAATCCAATCCGCATGGTTATTAAATTAATTAACTCATTACGCTTGGTAAAGATGGACAAATTATGGGTGAAATTATGAAAAAAATCCACGTGCTCGGCTGGGATTTGAACCCAGGACTCTTGTATGCTAGACGAGCGCTTTACCACCTAAGCTACCGAGCCACTTGGTGACCCAATAACTGAGTTGGTTACAAGTTTAGAATTCAAATCCCTACAGACCAGGCGGACTCCTTTTATAACTCATTTTTTTTTCTGTTCGGAACATAAACCACTGCGACCAATATTTGATCTATTGTAGTATATCCCGTGTCCTTTGTGTAGTGCATGTCGTTTTACTTTGTCACTATCAAGAAGTGATAAAGCATTCGGTTTTCTTACAGTTGTAATTCCTAACTTGATCACAGGAAAGGATTCTAACTGAAAGGTTCCTACCCTTCGAAGAGTGTGGAGCATGCACTCTCCACAGGCGCGCCCCTTTATCAGGCAAAATCGGATCACTTGATAAAGCCAAGAAATTACACCGATATTGTCCATGCATCAGAATCCTAGTCCTTACTTCTTCAAACTAGAGAACAAAATAAATAAAAGATTAGAAAACAAATTGTTGAATTCGACTCATTTTTTTTCCTTGTCTCAAGATCATTCTCGGCAACTGGGAAAACCGAGACTTATCACTTTCAACAAGGTTTAAAATGTAACAAGGACTAAAAGTGTTCCTTTGATTACTGTAACATCCTGTTCTCTTCGTTTGAAGCAGTCAGGACTAGGGTTCACTGGTAGATCTTTACCCCATAACGCACCACGAAAAGGTGATCTACCCGCGTTATGGGTCTTTATAACTCATATCCATCTATCTCATGTTAACTACACAGAAAGAAAAATTCATGTAAATTTCAGCGTTAAATGATGCACATAAAGTGAATGCCAGATTTGTCGTAACTGTTACTTGATACATTACACATAGTGTAAAACTACAACAACATCGTGTAAATTTTCGCTATACATCGCGTAATCCAACATGGACTCGAACCGATTACGCGACAATTCGCATAAATTTACACAATGTTGATTTTATTTTACACGATGTGTAATGTAAATTTACGACAAATCTGGCATTCCCTTTATTTGCATCATTTTACGTTGAAATTTACATGGATTTTTCTTTCTGTGTACACACGCGGGAAGAGCGAGTGTGATTTATTTAGTGTTGAAACTGTTTGCCTATCGTACCTACATCGCTTCCACAACAACTGTATTGTGGAAGAGTAAAAATGTGGGAAGGCTATCAACGTGTCGTTCTCACTCAAGTGACGACATGACTACTACAGGTTATGAAAGGGGTCCGCGTGATCTGTAGGGATTTGAATTCTAAACTTGTAACCAACTCAGTTATTGGGTCACCAAGCGGCTCGGTAGCTTAGTTGGTAAAGCGCTCGTCTAGCATACAAGAATCCTGGGTTTAAATCCCAGCCGAGCACAGGGATTTTTTTTTTCATAATTTCACCCATAATTTGTCCATCTTTACCCACGCGTAATGGATTAAATAATGTTTCAATAGTTTAGCAACAAAATTCACTTATCGGAAATATTACTAACGATGCGTAGATACATTTCTGATCGAATGATGGTTCATAAACAACTGAGTTATAAACGTTCAAAATCTCCCCTAATTTCGTTACATGTCTCATTTTCCGTACTTTTAAAGTGCACCCCAATATAGAAAACAAAGACGTAGTCCTACGTCAAAAAAAAAAAACGGCTATGAATAAATGAACCGATCTTGGACTGAGAAAGCATCCCTGCGTGCTATTCGATCTACCTGCGAAAAGTAGAGAGCGCAAATAGACAGCGTAGCATCAGATCCAAGAATAGATTTAGTAATAAAATAGTGTGAATTTAGGCGTTGCGTACAACATTTCAATCGATCTTCACTCAAGTGATGTTCAATGGCGTAATGAGTTACCAATTAGAATATAAGTAAATTGAGAATGAAAAGAAAGATCGCTATGGGAATACTCCTTACTTATGCGCAGTTAGAGCTTATGCCAAGGGTAGTTGAGAAAAAATCCATTGGGGTCGTCCTTAAACACCGTGCGAAGGGGGGTTCATGACCATGAGCATTAGCATGGATGACCGCTTCGTAGTTACACTCCGTGATTGACCAGAACAATCGAAGTTTAATGAATGGGGCTTGCGATTTGCTAACCATTCTCAATAAGCACAATTCGAGAGTTCAAAGTTTCAAAGTCAATAACGGCGCTGGCCCATCGGGGAAGGGAAGGAATGTTAGTTAGACAACCATTGTTACTAGATACCGAACCTCTGCATCTCCACAGTTGTCATGGAAAGGATATTGGTTTAGTGGGATAAGGTGGGATTCATGATAAAATCACGCATAACTGGATTCGCGATATTACTCGAATATGCATTGCATGTCAAACGATGTACTTCCGGTACAATAGCTCGCTCATGCAGGATCAAGCGACACAACTGTTAGACCATACATTACTGATGGGATTACGCCGCTTTTCCTTCGCGCTGCGCGAACCGGACCCGACTGTTCCTTACCTTTTTTACATCGCTCTCCCCCACTTTTTCTACGCGCTGCGCTAACCGGACACGACTGATCCATATTGCATCGCTCTCCCTCACAAGGGCAAGCAACCCAATCGATGGATCAAACACTACTTACACCATGCGAAGGATTAAAACCACCGTCCATACAAATTTCAAAATTTTTGTGTGGACAAACGACCACGATTTTGTGTGACCAAGTGGTTTGTGGATTGAAAAGATCCCCGACTGGCGGGATTAGAACCCACGACTCTTCGCTTGGTTTTGCTGAACAGCTGCCCATTTACGCCTACAGTTATCTGGGCCCCGAAAATGCAAACCTCAAAAAAGCAAATAAAAATTCAATTAGTACTTCAATTTCTTCCCATATTTTTTTGCGTTTTCATCTTTGCTACACTAAGAACTTGATCAAAACACTGGATAGCATATAAACACTATATTTGCTCTATATTTGCATATACGGTGAAACATACTCTATAATCCTGATGGTTACATAGTCTATAACTAAGATAAATAAATCAGGAGTTTTCCTTCACCCTTTCACCCCATATTTTTTGTTTTCAACTCCATTTACATATGCCCTCGTTTCAACCAGAGGGTTTTAATAAATTTAACATCTCCACGCCGAGGCAGCTCTACATTCCCAGTGCGGCTGCAACATGTGTCACTTGTTCCCTCTCAACGATTAGCAACAAATGCTCTCTCCGGACGAGAAATTGGTGGCATCCTTACCTTGCCGTACTGCATGAATGAAAGGTTCCCACTGCACAAAGTGAATGAAAAGAAGTACCATCTTGGAAGGGGGCCCTGGTTGGAGACGTGGCTAATGCTCGCTCTATCTGTAGACACTTACAAAACCGAGAAACATTCCTCAGAGCCACCCGAGGGTGGTGGCAGAACAATAATGTACAGCATCAAATCCTGCAACAGGGAAAATATGTAATTCTTTGGAGCGCTCAACGAAAAGCTTTCTTCCCTAGGTCGAAAGCCAACCTGGAGCGGTAAAGCATGTGACTTTTGTTACCTATCGTACGAGCCCTACGCTTTTTAGTCAGATAGATGGCACCTACGAGAAGCCCTCAAGGCTGTTAAAAGAAAAGGAAAAGCGCTTCCCGTCAGTCAAGGAAAGAATTCAGCGAAAAAGCTTGGTTTTGTGCCAGAGCGAGGTAGTGCTGCGAGGCAACAAGAATTTCTTCGCTGCTGATGATAGTGTTGGTCTCATTTTTTTGTGGTTCAACGAGAAAAGTATGATCCTGACTCTCCCAAGCAATTTTACAAACGGTTTGACAAACAATAATGGAATTCTTAAATTATCAATTAAAATGCGATAAGCCAATACTAATCAGCACCTTGTTGGACATGAGTGCAACCCTACTTTCAAAGTCCTGTAAATGCTATGACCGGTCGGCTGGTGGAAAGAGGTTGACAGATATAGAGTAGATGACACCCTCGCAAATGAAGTGTTTTCAGTCTTCTCTACGGAAGTTGCACTGTGGCGATGGTCTATGGTTGAGTTTTGTATGTCTTTGGGGTCGGTATGTTGGCTGGAACGTCACTAGGTGGCTTACCGTTCATGTTGGCTGCTACTAGCCTGTTTGCTGAATGGGAAAAGGAAAACGAAAAGAACCATAAATAAATCAACACCGTCATCTAAAAATAATTTCGAGATTAAATATTTTGAAAGGTTTTTATAATTTATTATGACTATACAGTCACAGTGTCTTAGGAAGCCACCAGTGTATATAGCAGCAGATCCTATTTTCTTTTTCTTTTTATTATTCTTGGCATTATGTGCTCACTGGGACAGAGCCTGCTTCGAAGCTTAGTGTTCAATGAGCACTGTTACAGTTATTAACTGAGAGCTTTTTTCGACAAATATTGCCATTTTCGCATCCGTATATCATGTGACAGGTACGACAAGACATTTTATGAAGACATTTTCATCACGAAAAGATCCTGGATCGACCAGGGATCGAACCTAGACACCTTCAGCATGGCTTTGCTTTGTAGCCACGGACTCTAACCACTTGGCTAAGGAAGGCCCTCCTGTTCACTGTCGTGGTTGAGTGAAACTGGCAACATTGAGTGACAGAGATCAGTAGTGAAAAGTGTACTTGAAATGTTGGGAGGTCGAATTATGGAAAGCCCGAAATAAACGCCAAATTGTATGTATATTCTTAAGCTCTAAATAAGTTTTATAATAAAAAATGAAATACAGCTTTGAAGCTGATATCGCGAAGGCTGCTCTCAATAATTAGTTTTTTGCGTTAACGATGACGATTCCCAACATCTATTATCCCGAAAAAAATTTTAGACATTAAGGGGTCTATTTTGTAAATCGAGCAGATTCATGTGACTCGTCTGAGCTCATTGTCGATCAAAATAAACATGCATATTTCAGATATCACCCGTCGACTCCCATAGTAATCCAGTCACATAGAGTGACAACTGTCGATAAATTCGAGTGACAGAGCCAAGTCGAGCGAAATTTTTGGTCGACAGTGACTCCAGTCGAGTCGTTTTTGATCGACTTGACTTATAAAATAGGGCCCTAAATAGCAAATTGCTTTTCCTGATGCCTATGCTAAGCAAAAAGTTAGAAAGAGCGTCATGTTGCTTCAGTGCATTAATGAAAAATGATGAAATCTTGTCCCCCACCCGTTCACATAATTTTGAAACAACGAGCGCTGCACGAATCAGTCTAATTAACTTTGCCTGAAATCCATTTTGGGACATAATATACCGTTACTCACGTTTCTTCAGTAAATCTTACGCAGCTCAAAAATATACTAACAGTCTGTTATTAACAGGAAGTTGTTAGTAACAGATGAAATCCGCAAGTTGTACTCCAGGATGATTTTTTTTTAAATCCATCACGAGGTAAACATTTGATAGGTCGTTGAACAACTCGCTCGAAAATCAGCTTAGTAAATAGAATTTTAGACATTAATTTCTTCACCGAATTGAGAAGCGTCATTTCTGGGTAAAAGTCACACTTCAGTCGATGAATTTCTTGTACAGAGAGCAAGGCCATCCACCAACTAGTAGGTATATATTCTTGCTCCCATATATTCTAAATTTTATGATGAAAACGTTCAGTGGTTATAGTAACCACACTAGAATTATACTTAAAATGAAATAGTGGTCTGAGTCGATATTTCAGACCAAAGAATTTCCTCCCCCTAATGTACACATCGTGTTTAAGGCATTATCCATCAATCTTATCGAGGTGTTCATGTAACGCATCCTTCGGGTTTGTCATTTGTCGGCGCATAGACGTTTACCTCAAATCTTCAAAACGCAAATCCGCTCGTAGATCGACCTCCATCTTATGACGCGCTTTATCCCGAGAGTCGAATTAGGCATCTCAGAGATCCGGATGAGATGTAGAGTTGTGAAGGAGAATGTGGGGTCGTGACGGACTTTGGTTTCAGGTTTGCCGCCGGCGCTGCAGAATCGTTACCCGTTCTGTGGCGTTGTTGGTTAACGCGCCCAGTCTAGCGTTTTGGGAGTCGTGGGATCGAAGCCCACCAGAACGATTCCAATATTTTTCACAATTTTACATCTCAATTTGTCCGGAGAACCGAACACCCGTTCGAGCTAAGAACTGACACTGAAGGTAATCGATACACGCATAAAGCTTGCAATTGCTTATCGTCTCTTTCGTCTTAATTACGCGGTATATTAATCAACTCTGGTGTTACGCACCAGCTCTAAAACCATCTATGAGACACTCATCAAAATCACACAGTTAACCGATGGCACTGAGGCCAAAATAGTTCCACACCCTACACTGAACATGGTCCAAGGTGTAGTATACGACACAGATACAATCAACAAGGAAGAAACCTCAAGGCTCAGGGCGTACAATCAGTCCGCAGAATCAAAAAGCGAGTGAACGGTGTCCTGAAAAACACCCCCTTGTTGGTTCTCTCTTTCCACGGCACAATTGTACCCAATCACGTGTTTTTCGGATTATTGCGCATCAAAGTTCGTGTATATTACCCCTCCCCGATGATTTGGTTCAATTGCGGTGTCTATGGTCACTCAAAAAAGTCCTGCCAGCAGCCTGGAGTTTGCTTACGGTGTTCTGCGTCTCATGAAATCCCCGAAGAAGAACAATGTTCGAATCCTCCCAATTGTCTCCATTGCAGGAGCGGACATCCCACAACATCCCACAACATCGCGTGATTGCCCGATGTACAAACAAGAAGGAAAAATAGTGCGTCTGAAAGTTGACAGAGGCATTAAATTTTCATTTGTTGAGGCGAGGCGTATATATGTAGAAGAAAATAAGCAAGGAACGATCGCTGAAGTAGTTCAGGAGCAAGTTCAGCAACAACTATCCGCTGAAGACCTAGTAAACACCTCTTTACAAAAGCAAGTAGCTGTACTAACGAAAGAGCTCGTTGCACTAAAGCAAACTCTGGAGGCATACTCACGTAGCCAGTCCTCCTCACCACTCAAACAAAATGAAACTGTATTCCAAAAACCAGCACCGAAGACTACTCCAAGTAAAGCCGTTCAGCAAAACGCAACAGCAGAACACGATTATCGCGAAAGGATCAGACACTCCTCTCTTTTTCATCTGGTCAAAAGGAACTCAACAACAATACGCAAGATCATGGCATTGATACACGCAGCAGAAGCGGTAAACGCCAAATGGAGATATCGCCCACTGAGAGAACGAATCATCGGGGTAAACGCATCTCAGCATCATCTGTCACGAATAGCAAACTCACCTACACCGAGAAGAATAATGGACCCGAAACCTGACGAGAACAAACTGATTCGCCAAGCGCGAGGCCTCCCACGTCGACCCTGACCAGGGATGTCCCGGAGCAATCCGATGAGCCCCTGGCGGCAGTTGACGTGGGCTTCCCACTATATCGGGCAAGTACCTTTTTGCACATTTCATAACAAAAACAATCAAACTTCACACTTAATTTTACGAATCCAGGATCCTGGGAATCAAACTGTACCGAAGACGTCACCAACACGACTTGTACACTTGGAGTGGATCTCTGGGGGAAGACGGATGAGGTCAGCCACCGGAACCTTGCACCCCTCTCTTTCTCCTGGATTCCGGTCAAAACAGATGCAACCGACATCATACCAGCATCAACCTCAACAAACAACTACGATTCACCGTTGACCGTATCGACAGACCCGCATCGCTTTGATTCGCCACGCGCGAGACTTGACCAGGGACGTCCCGGTGTATTCCGATGAACCCCTGGCGGTAGTTGGCGTGGGCCGCCCACACCCATGGGCAAGTATCACATCCAATCTACATCACGAACAGTTTGAAGCCAACATATTTCCAACCTATTCAGGAAACAACGCCAATGGAAAAAGAAGAGGATCCCCCATAGAAGTTATTCAACGAATGAACAACAGCGGCAAACTACCATTATCCAAGACAACCACGATTCGCCAAGAGCGAGGCCCCCCACGAGGGTCGAACCAGGGATGTTCCGGAACAATGCGACGAGCCCTTGTCGGCAGTCGTCGTGGGCCGCTCGTACCACCGGGCAAGTATCATTACACATTCCTCATCCGAAGAATCGGCAATTTCTGTTGTATATCCCCAACTAACAGCAAGTGACGAAGAGCATGCGACCAGCGGAATGGATCTCTCGTGTGTAGTAGCCGAACAGGGTCAGCAATACCACATCACAGAACTACATTCACCATCAGAAGCATCTACCAACTCCGAAGGATGTCTCCCCAGACCGGGGAAAACAACTCCAAACATAGCAATCCAGTGGAATATCAACGGCCTCCGCTCGCACTTAGGGGCACTCCAGTTAATGATTGCTAAATACCAACCATTCGTGATCTGCCTTCAGGAAACCAATGCCGATGGTAGCAAGTTAGGATCAGACAGCCTTGGTCCGAATATCAACTATTACTAAGTCAATGCTCACCACGCGGTAGACAAGGTGCTGGAATGGCCATAAAGAAAGGGACTCCGTTTCAACAAATCAGCTTTCGAACCAAGTTACAAGCCGTTGGAATGCAACTACAAGCGCCAACGTCTATGACGATTGTTTCAGTTTACCTTCCACCCAAGGATAAAAATGCTGTAGGGTTATTAGGTGATTTGCTGAATGAACTCCCAAAACCAATTCTAATACTAGGAGACCTGACCACCATTCTGCATGGGGAAGTAGGATCACAAATACAATATCTGAAGCGAAGAAGAGAGGTGATAAAATACTGGAGTTGGTATTGCAGCACGACATGCTATACCTCAATGATGGAACTCATACGCGCATCGACCCTTCCACAGGGGCATCACAAGCCCTTGATGTTAACATCTGCTCAACATCACATGCATCGAAATTCCATTGAAAAACTTTGATGGAATTCTCTGGAAGCAATCATCTCCCAACCATGATAGGTATACCTTGCAACACAAATAAACCAAAGCGTAAGCCAAACTGGATTCTTGAAAAAGCCAACTGGGATCTTTACGCGAAAATCACAAGCGAAACCTTACATCCAAAGTCCATTTTAACAGTGGATGAATTCACGAACAGAATAATTTCGGCAGCCAACTCTAGCATCCCAAAAACTACCGGAAACATGGGACGAAAATCTGTAGTATGGTGGAACAAGGAGGTTGAAACGGTGATTAAAGCCAGACGCAAATGCCTGCGTGCGCTTCGTCGATTGAAAGAGGACGACCCACGGAAACCCGCTGCGTTGAAGCGGTTTCATGATGCACGATTTGTCTGCCGCCAGTGCTGTAAAACGGTGAACAGAGTCTGTTCAAGCACAAAAGAAAAATGCTATCACAACGTTGGTTCCTTTTGTGCGATTTCGTTCTTGTTTTCTCTGCTCACGATCGCCCGAACACATATACTGTAGAGAGCATCGCAAAATTTTATTTTGACATGCAATCACGCATCCGATTCCCTGTGATATTTCTACAATAACACCATATATCGATCAATTTTCTCAATACTGTCGTACATTAGTTTGTAATCTATCTATTATAATCATAATTCACCCAATTATTAACAAAAACAGCTATGAACGGAAAAAAGAACGGCTGTGAGCAGATTCTGTACATCCAGCAATCACGCTCTATCTACATATGTTTTGTCCTGGTTCTCCGATGCAAGAATCTGTGAGCAAATCAATCACTGTTGGGTCGTCAGCGTGAGAGCATGGATCCTGCTTAATATTGGTTCATTTTGCGTAAACGGCATGATTCTGTCCACCACTGGTTGGGAGGACCTTGTGGAAAGTATTAACCCAGATACAGCGTTAACAGACTGCAGGAAAAAAGGAAAAACACCACGATTACCTTGAATCTACCGACTGGCCACACAAATGACGGAGAAAAGATAGCGTACGCACTGGCCGACGAATATCAACGGAAGTCATCGAACGAAAATTACTCTGCTGGATTCAGGAGAAAACACAAGGATAATAACTGCACTGCCTTCAAGAATCAACGTCCAAGCCTTCACAAAAACTAGAATGTGGACTTCACCATCGAAGAGCTTATGTGGGCACTCAAACGACGTGCTGGTAGTTCTACCGGCGATGATAACATAAGCTATGTGCTAATACAACGTCTCTCTTTCTCATCAAAAATTGCTCTTCTAATCGACACAACAAGAGTATAAGTGGCGCCAAAACAGGCAACTGCGTTTTCAGTTCTGCGACCCGGATCGTTTTCAGATTTCTACTCCCGTATAGTACCCGAACGGGGAATTTTAAGTACCCGGACGATAAGAAAGTCCGCCTGCAAATTTTGATCGCCTGGTAACTGATACTCTTGTTGTAGCGTTTCATGCTGTTGGACAAATGTTGCCTATGCTGTGGGTAAACGATAAAACGGAACACAGCTAGTGAGTACATCACACATAATCAACACATATCATGAAATAAAGTATCATTGTCCACAGATCCTTGAAAAAGGCACAATACATGTGTCAGAAACGTCGGATGTAAGCAAAAATCCGTTTTTGAGTTTTATTTAAGACTGAAAGCCATAACCTCAAACTCAAGCAGACAGAAGTAAACCTGAAGGATACAGACCTATAACGTTCCTGGGTTGTGTAGGTAAACTTTTCGAAAGAATGGTTAATCGAAAGCTCATCACCGAAACCACAGGTAGATTGCATCCAGGCCAGCATGCATTCCGTGCTGGAAAAGATGTCGACTCCCACTTCGCCGAGTTAGAATCTTTAATCAGTCTAGAAAACGATGAACACGTGCGGAAATCGTATCTCTTGATATTTCAAAAGCCTACGATACCACGTACAGACCCGCAATTCTGCGTACCTTAACAGAATGGCGGATCTGTGGACGTTTGATGAATATCGTTTCTAGTTTTCTCTGCGACAGATATTTTCAAGTAGTTGCCAATGGCTCCCTATCTACACTACGAAAAGCTGAAAATGGTGTGCCTCAAGGGTCAATCCTTTCTGTAACGCTTTTTTTAGTTGCAATGCAACCTATCTTTGAAGTCATTCCATTTGAAGCACAAATACTACTATATGCAGATGATGTGATATTAATAGTGAAAGGAAGAAACCACGGTACGATTCGCAAAACACTGAGAAAAGCAGTTGCAGCGGCAGTTGGATGGGCTGCGAGTGTGGGGTTTTCTATAGCTCCAACGAAGTCTAAACTGCTACACGCTTGCCTCATCCCCCACTGAAAACGTGGTCGTGCCATCAAAATCAATCAAACTCCTATTCCTCTTGTACGAAGCCTCAAAATTTTGGGAATCATATTAGACTCGAAATTCAACTTATTAAAACACTCCAGAACAGTTAAAGAAAACAGCGGTAAGAATTTTGGGTTATCGAATCAAACGAAGCAGTAGAGTAACACTGCTAAACATAGGATTCGCTTTAATTGTCTCAAAGATATTCTTCGGCCGTGGGCCAACGAGCCTCAACATCGAAGCAATACAACGGATTCTTGGTCCCATATACAATGAAGTGGTTCGTCGAGCAACTGGAGCTTTTCCCACAAGCCCTGTTATCTCAATAATGTCTGAAGCTGGATGCCTTCCCTTTAATCTAGCACTGATCCAAAGGCTTGGCCAACTGGCTATCCAATTGCTGAAAAAAAAAACGAAACTGACGTCGAATATCTTTTAGATAAAAGAGCTAGAGATATTATATTGGACACCACTGGATGGTCTCTCCCAGTCGTCTGCAAATTGTTGAGGCCAACACACAGAGCATGGTATGCATCACCCTCTAAAATCGACAATCACCTTAAGGTACCTTAAGGTACTGCCCATGTTCAAAAGTTTCATCAGTAATCGATACCCTACTCACGAACAAGTTTTTACAGACGGTTCGAAAGACAACAATAATATAGGCGCCGGAATAGCTACGTCTAATAGACATATTATCTTCCGTTTACCAGACGATTGTAGTGTTTTTTCAGCTGAAGCTTTTGCTCTGAAAGCCGCAGTATCTAACATACAAGTTGGCAAAAAAAAAACTATAATTCTAACCGATTCTGCTAGCTGTATTGATGCTCTGACGACAGGTTGGTCCAAACATCCATAGACACAGTCGATCGAAAAAATGACAGAAAACTAAGACATCACATTTAGTTGGATCCCAGGTCACTCTGGGATAAGAGGTAATGACAAAACTGACGAAGCGGCTAAACAAGGAAGAAATGAAACGAAACTAGATATTCCGTTATCGGCTCAAGATATTCTGCGATCGATGAGAAACAAGATCTGGGAAGTATGGCAAACGGAATGGCATCGGACCTAAGTTCATCTACGGCAAGTCAAGGCAAGTCCTTGCAAATATCCAGACCGGAAGTGCCCCACGGAACAACGTGTATTATCTAGAATGCGTATAGGACACACTCGAATCAATATATAATATTAATTAAGTTCATAAAAGATTTTAATTTATTCAACGAAATTTGACAAATTGTTTTAAAAATCATGTAACTCTATTATAATTACTATCTGACACGAAAGCCATATGTTTGGTAAAGTGTCATTAATAAATAATAACAATAATATTCGTGTTCAATTTTCAAGTTGTTGAACAAACAGATTTATTTAACAGTTTTGAGTTGAATAAATTGCCGTAGGGTTGGTAGTAGGTCTTCTTGTAGAGACTTCCCATCAAACATTTTCACGAAATAAGAGTTGAACCAACCCCTCCTAAAATATTTCAGCTGAATAAACTGTTATCAGATACTAATGTTTGTTGGGTAGGTCTCTATTTTCATGAAAGTCTCTATTTTAATAGAAGATCTCTAAGATCTCTGCTTCAATTAAAATGTTATTTGCAGTCTCGTTTTTACCTCATTCGGATTGCAGTGGACCCTGATGCAAAATTCTACGGGCACCAGAGAAAAAAATTCAAAGACATTAAAGCAGCTTTTCAGCAGATTCTTTAAGAATTCCCTCTCACATGTCTCATGGTAAAATTTCAATAAATCTTCTAGTGATTTTTCCAGAGATTTCTGAAATACTTTCATATGAGTCCTTGCGATCCCTTTAGAATTTTTTCTATAGATTCCTCTACCAATATTCCCAGATATTCTCCCAGAGATTTTGCAAAGGACGCTTAGGTCTTTCTCCAAGAAAACCTTGAGCAATTCAACGATCACCTCCAGTGATTTCCTCAGGGATTAACCCGAGTATTTCCAAAGGCTATACTAGGAGTTCCTCCAGGTATTTTTTTTTCACTGATGCTTCAACCGAATTCTACATCTGGAGGTGTTGAACCAAAAATGTTCTATCAGGGAGTCTGGAACGATTTTTTGTAGCTATTTTTAACTTAAAAAGTATGGGAAAATTAATCTGATAGATCATTTTAGTTTTAGCATCAGATAAAAGGGGAGGGTCCATGCTTTCATCGTGTGGGTGTCTCACAGATAATTATTGTTTCGATAATATTCCTCCACCGTAGAAAACGTGCTCTTTAAATGCGACCTAATGTCTACGCCCAATGATCATGCTAGGTCTATGCTATTAATACAAACATGAATTGCTATACAATACACGGTGAAACAAGTTGATGACAGATTGATAATGGTTTTCTATGACAAATATTTGTCCCTGCAGCTATGTGGGTACCTATTGTTAAATTATACACACAATTGCACAAATTCAATCGATATAAAAAGAAAAAAAGAACACCCATCCAAATAATTGACTATCACTTGGCCTTTGTAACCCAGAAGTCATAATTGTGACGCAAATTACATCAGTATAATTCAAATGAACCATCTATTGTAATGGAACATAGATAATGTGAATTGCAGATAAATTAAGCATCAAACCGTACCAATTTCCAGCCCCACATTCCCCCTCTTCGAAAGCAGCCCTGAAAGCCCTGATGTGTGTTCGCCGTTCGTTCGATGAGATATTTAATTTGATCAAATATGTAAATTTGAATAGTTGGTTTGCTTCGATTCCACCAATCTAATCAACCTGGGTGATACTGAAACAAATAGTGTCGTGTGGAGTAAAAAAGTACCATCAACCGGAAACATCGTCCCCCTCGCATTTGTTTGCTGTCGTGCCAGAACGTAATTCATTTTCCAACGCCACATCACCCTGTTGCATGCGATGTGGAGCAAATGCAGGGCTGGTAGCAGGTCTGTGTTTTTTGAAAATAGCTCCCCTTTTGAATGTGAGTATCCAAAAATAGTTTTTAGTCTTCGTCCTGCCAACATACTTTTCACATGCTGAAAACATTTTTTTTTGTTTCTGATGGATTTTGTAAGAATTTTCAGATGTTCCAGAAAAAAAATCTGATCTTTTTCGGTTTCTGTTTAGTTTTTGTTAACTCTTTCTCAGGCAATAAGTCTCTAAGTTCATATATTAAAGTCACTTAGTTGCTACCAGCCCTGCAAATGAACGATGATCGTAGAGATATGCAACATTCATGTACACAACCCACTCAGATAGCATTGGGTATCCGGTGGTGAGCTGTTGGATATGCGGTTAAAGGATAAAATTTTTGTTCGTTTAATTATTTTTGCAATTTCTCATCGTAATAGGCTGTTTTTCATCACGCCAATCTGTCATGAAACGGCCTACTTTCCTACACTGAAGTATGCAGTGCGGGAATAGTCATTACCTAACTGAAACCAGTGCTGTAATGGTTCATTACGCAACGCTTTCTCATTACGCAACTGTTTTCAGAAATTGCAAAATGATGGTGCAAGCATCTAGATGTTATTTCTGATACCCTTCAGTGGTGTTCTACGAAATTGCAAAAAATGTTGTACGCAACTCGTTGCAGAACTCGATTTTTTCAGCACTCGTAGTAGTTATCCAACTCGGCAAGCCTCGTTGGACAAATGTACGACTCGTGCTGTAAAAATCGTCATTCTGCAACTTGTTACGTAAACTACTATTATTGCACCACCGCATTTTTATCGAGTGCATAATGTTTATTTAGTGTACCACGCGCCATTATCAGCAAATAGAAACCCATACCAACTGCTGGCCACTCTAGTGGTGGTGGTAGGCTACAGGTGCCAATAAAGTAGTTTGACCTAACTTGTCACTGTGTTATACTGCCGTGAATCGCAAGTCAGTCCCATCTGCATTTTCGTCAAAATTGAGTTGAGTTCAGTTTTCAACATCTCTTCCAATGCTCTTTCAGCTGCACTAATGAAATAATATGATTTGTTCAGAAAAATTAGGAAAAAAACAGCAAGTCAAATTGTCCCATAATGAAAAATAACCGCATATCAGTCTCACTACAGACTTTCGCACCATGGAACACAAAAATGTAGCTTGGTTTGATGATATTTATATTTTTCTCGGAAAGATATCGTAGTGAAAAGCAAGTTGTTAAAGTTTCATAAGGATTGGAACATGTTCCTATCCTCTGGAAATTTTTGAATATTCGTATGGAAAACGAGTTTGAAAACTTCACAGCCCATTTTCTCCATGCCTACTTTTTACAGATGGGACTGACTTGCGATTCACGGCAGTATATGCTGGGTGGATCGCTAAGAGCGAATGTGGAAATGAGTGGAGCCAACAAACATCACAAGTGAATTAGTTGTTTTTTTAATGTCCATGAGTCGATGTTTCTCTACTCAGTATGAACACAACGAAATTTATTTCAAACAAAACTCATTGGTTACGGTGATGGTCCTCTTGAACAGCTTTCAAAAGCATCCAAAGTATACTCATACACAGTCAGTACCTGAAATAATCTTGAAAAATAGGAGAATCTACTATTTATCGTTTGGATTCATATTCCGAACACTTAAGGCAAACAGTGACGCATAGTTTAACTGTTAGCAATTGAGTGTGCCGGTAATAATGTTTATTTTAACTTGTTTAGTATTGTTTTAACGTAAATGTATTGAACAACATTTTGATTCGATTGCCGAACAGAGTTGCTTAATATCAATCATGTCAGCTGATGGCTGATGGTCTAAAACTATCAATATCACTTGCTAGCTATCAATATCACATTGATTTGACAACCAACAGCAGTGATGCGACATCGCACTCTAGATCATAATCACTGCAGAATGAGTGATCACGTGGTAATTATCCATGCTGTTAATGTTTTTCAGTGACCAACACATAGTTTCAATCTATCTGCAACACTGTCAAAAATATCGTACAGATAAATTGCCATTTTATCTGCTTGATTTAAAGCTAAACTTAACCCATCAGTGATATCCATAGTCTATCGCCATCAATGCACTGGTGATGGAGTAGACAGCATGATGTTGATGTGATATGGAATGATCCGATTTGTATCGCAGTCGGCCTGTACAAATCAGCAAAATTTAAGCATTGATAGTGACAGCGAGCAACACTGTTGCCGAACACTGTGTTCAATCTGCTTCATATTCCAAACACCTTGATTCAAATTCCGAACAGCTCGAATATATCATATTCATAGCTTAGCTTAGCTTAGCTTAGACTGACTACACATATCAATGGTTGCTATTCCGTGATTGACCGAAGTCAGTGGAAATGCACAAAGAATCAACTAGAAGATCGGCTGGGAGTGGCCATGATTTTCTTCAGTGTGCATAATTCAGTGCCTCTATTTATACATGGTCAATAACGACGCCGGCCACGTCCTTGCAGTCAGGTGGGATTGGGGGAAGGAATGTTAGTGTGTAACCTTTGCTATTTGGGGACCGTGTTTGCCTCTGCATCTCCACAAAGGTTACTGGGAGGGATGTTTGTTAATGGGGAGGATCGTTGGGTCACAGGCTTCACTTTGATAAGCGATTAGACCATGATAAATAATTATTGGTGCGATATAATGCTTATATGTAAATAAAATATTTTCATTTGATATGAACAATTTCAATGTAGAGAAAAATTATGCCGACACTTGACGTGACGAACCTTTCAAAGTTTGTTGAATAAAGTGAACCTCTCGCATGTCTACACTCGTAGTGTCGAACCATTCAAAGTTTTTTTAAACACAAAAATAAAGGTAAAAGGAAAAAGGTGTTTTGAAAAAAATAAATAGACTTAAATAATTTATGAATCAGAGTTTATGTCGACACTCATGGTGACGAACCTTTCATAGTTTGTTGAAAAATCATATTTACGTCTCACCGTTGTAACGATTAAAGGTGCAGTCATACATATTTTATAGATTAGAAATAGTAGCATGAAACGAGCTCACCAATTGATCCGTCATCCTTGAGCAGCAACAATCCACTTTCAGCTTCACTCGTTTGCTCGGCTATATAAAAGCACTCAGAGAAAATAGATGCGCGACCCTAGAGGGAAAACAACTGACGACTGCTCGGGCTTTCTTGGCGCACTGCCCAGGAGCATGCGTCAACGTCGAAGGACCAAAAAGAACTAATCGAACGCGGCACTTTTTCACTTTACTCGACCGATGCGCGACATGTTTGATCCTGCCCTCATCGCCGACCCCCGCAGGAGCAAGCGTCAAGGTCGAAGGATCAAACACAACTCGCTCGAATATATCATATTCAAATGAATAACTCGAACTAGGGAATGATCACTACTCCATAGGTGTGAAATACATTGAAATTGAATCAAAATTGAATTGCCATTTCCTGATGATTTGATGACATATTTCAGCGACACATTTCAACTAAACGCCATAAAGGGTGTCCACGATGAAATTGCCACACTATGAAATTACTCTAACTTTTTAACCGTTGGGTAGAATTTAATGATTTAATGAGATTTTAATAATTTAGGTGGATTTTGTTCATAGTGCATTATTTACATCCTGCAAGTTTTAAAGTCCTGTGATCAAAGCTCGCGGAAATGGAGTCCAAAGAACAGCTCGTACGTGATAAAATCTTGCGTATTCATCACGAAAACAAGGATCTCTCGCATCGTTCCATCGCTAAAACGTTGGGAATCGCGAATTCCATGATGTCGCGAGTGATTAAGCGGTTCGAGGAACGATTGACCACCGATCGGAAGCCCAGAAGTGAAGGAAAAAATATTCCGTACAACACCAAAAATCACAACCGCGTAGTTGGGGCCTTCAACCGAAACCCGAACGCCTCCGTTCGGGATGTGGCTAAGAACCTACTCCTAAGCCGAAGTTTTGTCCAGAAGGCCAAAACTAAGGCTGGGCTTCGAACGTTCAAGGTACAAAAGGCCTCTAATCGCGACGAGAAGCAGAACAAGTCCACCAAAATCCGTGCCAGGAAGTTGTACCTCAACATGCTGACGGAAGTTGAATGCTGCATCATGGACGACGAAACATATGTGAAGGCCGACTTCAAACAGATCCCCGGCAACCTGTTTTTCACGGCCAAGGATAAGTTCAGCGTTCCGGAGCATGTCCGCATTCAGAAGATGTCCAAATCTCGAAGTCTCGAAGTCGAGTCTAGTACACGACACTGAAGACGGCCTTACAGTTGAGGTCGAAACACGCGTATCTGTCAAAGGATACAAACTCTAGTGGAATTAAATGGTATAGTACTAAATTCGGTTTTTTTATCTACTTATAGGTATTCTACTAAACAGCTCGAAGATTTATTATCAATTACATATGCTGATACAGTTCAACAAAGTACTGATTTTGAAGAAATTAATTTGACAAAAATTTAATTCCTTAGGATAATATGGAAAAATGGGGCCTTCCTTGGCCGAGTGGTAAGAGTCCGCGGCTACAAAGCAAAGCCATACTGAAGGTGTCTGGGTTCGAATCCCAGTGAGTCCAGGATCTTTTCGTAATGGAAATTTCCTTGACTACCCTGGACATAGAGTATAATCGTACCTGCCACACAATATACGGATGCGAAAATGGCAACTTGGGCTAAGATAGCTCTCAGTTAATCAGGGTTGGGAAAAAATCTGAAATTCATTCTATAGCAGCCAAACAAAGCCAATCACAGTCAGCGAAGCCAGTGAAACTCACGCCCATCGCTGCTGAGGGCAAAAAGCCTTGAAAGTTGCAAAACACCCGTTGCTAAGGGCAACCCAAAATTACTGTAGCCTTCAATGACACTAATGTTTTAGGAAATTCATTCACCCAGCATAGGCTACTTGATGAGATTCACGTTTTTGAACTACTGTACTGGGAGAGCCACGTGATTTTCGCGAAATTCAAGCCTGCTACTATTACCATTCCCAGCACTGCAGTTAATAACTGTGGGAGTGCTCATAAGAACACTAAGCTGAGAAGCAGGCTATGTCCCAGTGAGGACGTTAATGCCATGAAGAAGAAAAATATGAAAAAAAATAAATAAAAAAAGAGATCCCTGATTATGGCACTGACTAGTAGTGTTTCATCCATTGATCGCGTCGCATGCTCTTGTGGGGGC
Source organism: Aedes aegypti (assembly GCF_002204515.2). Lineage (NCBI taxonomy): Eukaryota > Metazoa > Arthropoda > Insecta > Diptera > Culicidae > Aedes > Aedes aegypti. The sequence continues at coordinate 247,918,036 of NC_035109.1, forward strand.
GAGCGATGAACACTTGTTCATCGTAAAATGCGTTTATCGAGTAACATCGTAAATCCGGTCAGGCGTAATTATATCGTAGATAACCAACCAGAGATGACTCCCAAATTCTTATCTTATCACACTAACCAAATATCTTTTCCATGACAACTGTGTGGATGCAGAAGATTCTTCGGTCTCTAGTTATTAAATCTCTGTGCAACTTCGATTTTTCTGGTCAATAACCGTGTAGCAACTACGATTTGTACGGTAATCTATGCTCAATATTGTAGAAGGAGACCTGGTACAGTAAATCGGGTGAAGTTCACTTTTGAGAAATTCTGTCCCATATGATCTGGTTGGATGCATATATTATCTCATACAAAAATTAGCTTCACAGCATAACTGAGAACTTACTTTGCCGGATGACCATTTCTACACATGTATATGGTGTGGCAGGTACGAAAAAAAATCATGCCCTGGAAAATCGCGAAAATTTCCTTTATGAAAAGATTAACTATCAATTGAAATCGAACCCCCGACTTTCAGTTGATCTTATTGAAGAACTGTGCGTTCAAATATTACGTAACGCAACAGGGGGAGGGAGGGGGTCTCACATAGTGTTACGGTTCATACAAAAATTTGCCAAATTTTGCGTTACGTAATATTTGAATGAATCCTAAATGGCTATATGTTCACAAAAAATCAGTTTTTTGTCTGAAAAAAAAAACGTTTTTGAATGGAACATTGCTTGGAGAAGAACCTTCTTCTGAAAGTTTATACATGTGGGTTTAGGAATCTCCTCACTGATCAACTACACGCTACTCCCTAAATTACGGTACTGCATAGGCTCAGTTACTGTACATGGCAAGCATAAATCTGTATTCACAACGTGAATTTGTTGCTACCTATGAGTGAACTGGTAGTCTACAGTGCTATTTTTTGCCAAGTGAACCCGTCACTATACAGCTATTTGGACTTGTGGGGAAGAAAAGGTTTACTTTGTTATTTTTCTCAACGTGTCTGAACATCCTAAAAAAATGAAAGATTTATGCAAGCTTTATAACGATGACTATCGTTACAAATTTATTTACAGTTTGCAAGACAAATATTGAAACGAGTAGCATTCCTCAGCTAGGCATTAATTTTTCATCCAATCCAATGCCAACCAGTCCGAAGCCAGCTCCAGCAAGCGCATCCGTTCAACAGTTCCAAAAATCATGAGCTGAAAGTCATCCGAAGCCAATAAGTATCTTGCAAACTGTGTGCAATGTTCGAAACTACCAAGTTGCTACCATGCTACGGGAAAGTGCTTGTAGCAAAACGAATAAGCTTCTTAGAAACCAGACTGAGCTAGAAATCCCCATCAGGTTTCCTAGGGAAATAAGAAAATGAGACGTTCTGTCGGCGCAGGGGGCAGCTGGTTCTGGTTGTTTCTGGATCTGGAAGCTTGAGTACAGTTTAACTTTTCCGAAATGAAAACAGAAAACTCGACTGTTGAATTTCGATGGCAACTTTGCATGCACTTAATGACAACAATCCAAGCTGTCTGTCTTCAAGTGGGTGTATTTGACAACGGTGCTGGAAGAAGAGAAGTCTATTTTCACTTTCCCTCCCCGATGCAAACTCTCTGCTGGCCTGAATGTTAAACATTTAAGCCCTTAAAAGTTCACTATCTTCTCGTTTGTTCATTGAAATTGAATGGAGCCTGAGCTCCAATTGGGAAGCAATGGATGCATGGAACGGAGAAACTTCCAACAATGCGATTTTTGCGAGAGTTTTGTTACAGTCGTGATGCTCAAGATGCCCCCACTCACTCCCGTTGGAACAATCGTTTGCATCTTCACTGCAGAATGTTAGAATTTTGTTTGTAAGAAATGCAGTACCGTTTTGCCTTTTGTTTGAATTAAACTTTCATTTCCGCTTCCGTCCTGTATGTATACCGAATGGACTACGTCATGCCGTCTGTTGAACTGGCTCAGTTTTACTTGAACGTTTAGATGGAATTCTGTGTTTTAGATTTGTGGCTATATTTTTGAACACTTGATTTTTATTTGTTCAACTTGGGATGTGTTCAAAATATGGTGAAATCACTAAAGCAACACAATACCCTATATTCAGTATTTTTTGTGAGATGTGTTAGAACTGTATGTACATTAGGGTGGCCCTTAATAATCACATAGTTCACATGATCCACATAGTTGATAATTTTGATCCCCAGAAGATAAGGTGATAGTTTTAGCAGAATCTGTCAATTCTAAAGTAGGTTCTAAACGAGTGGTCGTTTGATCAAGCAGCAAAAAATAATACATATTGGAAATCATCTAAAATTAAAAAACAAAAAACTCGAAAACCTATCCTGGCATTGAAATTGGAGAACAAATAATACCTATCTGATTGCGAAAAAAGCTCAAAAACTTGTTAAGCAATTTGAAATCGTGCACAAATTCAATAGAGGATTGATTTCAAAAGCACTCTCAATCACGAGAAGTGAGAACTATCGTTAGAAAAATATGGAAGCCCCTAATGATTTTTTTACATCCTCATCAAAAAACTTCCAGGGAATAGTTTATCATTCTTGGTTGATATATATAACAAATGTTTTCAGTTGGCATATTTTCCTGACAAATGGAAAAATGTCAAAGTTGTACCAATTTTAAAACTGGAAAGAACCTGCCGAACTATCTAGCTAACGCGCGATTAGCCTGCTTTCCTCCATCAGTCAATACTTTAATATGGCCATTTCAACATAATGATGGATCACATCATTTGTTCTCTGTCGAATTTTATTTTTCAAATTGAAATTTATTTTTTGTCCATGAGTACATATTTTTCTGATATGGACATTCGATTACTATACTTTTACGTGTAAAGGATTTGAATTGTTCCAACAAATCTAAAGATTATTTCTGGTAAAATTGAAAATCTTTCAATGAGTGCGCATCGCACCCTGGTTCTTTTCGTACAAAAATTCTTTCTGCTCTTGAAGTTTTTAAAACTACCTGAAGCAACATAACAGGACCTCTCAGTGCTAGTTTTTCGTCTATTGGACCCGTTAGCGAAAGCTAGTGGTGGTATACTTTCTTGGACACAGTCTTAAATAAAAACCTCTTAGAAGATCACTTCTTTCTTCGTGTATTCACTAAACATGGTTGTAACCATGAACAAAAGGAAAGGTGATTCTCTGAATTCACAAATTCCTTTTTCAAAAAAAGTGGGTTTTAAAACTGTCACTAAACGTGACAATGGAAGGTTAAACGTTTCTCCGGAATGCGCGCTCTCTTCTATGATGAAATGATGATTGTAAATGTCGCACCTTATCGAATGCAACGATTTGTAATCGTCGCCGGTTAAACCATTGCCAAAATCGTCACCAGCCAACCAGCCGCTGCGTTTTGCCGGAAACTCTTAATGATCGTGAACTTCTTTTCAAACATCTTGAAAAAATGAGGCACAACTTTTTACTTATGATGACAACACTAAATTTTGTTCAATGTCGCCTTGAAAGCTCTCTCATGTGACCATATTCCACCTAAAGAGATCAATAATGGAATTGATGATTCACTTGGGTTTTCCCCAGTCCAGTCATTATGAAAAAGAAAACCATAACTGGCATTCTTCAGAAAAGGCTTGAGAAAATATTATTTAGTTCATTTTACAAAAGTGATCTAAATAATATAAAATCTTTACAATAAACAAGACATGGGAACATTTCCAGAAACCTGGAGGAAATTTCCAGAATCTCACTTAGTGCTGTCGGTGCCAAAAGTGGGGTCGTGGAACAAAACATTGCCACATGGATGCTAAATGCATGATTTGCGGGGGTTCTTCTCACGCTAAGGACGTCTGTCCAGTGAAGGAGGATACCGATAAGTTCATATGCGCAAATTGCGGAGGCAATCATAAGTCTAACTTTTGGGCTTGCCCTTCGCGTAGTGTCCGTTACGATAACGGTCGTTTACGGAATTCCCTTGGTAAAGTATCGTAAAATGCTCATTTTATAGTTATCGATCGCCTGATGAAGAATCATACTTTTCAGGAAGATTATACTTATGTCCATTCTAATTTTTATTCCGCCGGGTAGCCGTGATGGGGCATGTGGGGGAGTTGCAATCATCATTCATAGGAGTATCAAACATCAAGTGTTTTCATCATTTGAAACTAAAGATTTTGAAACTTTAGGTGTTTCTGTTGAAACACAGCTTGGTAAATATACTTGTATAGCTGCCTATTTGCCATTTCAATGCTCTGGACAGCAAGGTAATTTGCTCCAAACTGACTTGCAAAAATTGACTCGCAATAAGTCAAATATTTTTGTCATTGGTGACTTCAATGCCAAACATCGGTCATGGAATAATTTTCAAAGTAATTCCAACGACAGAATTTTATTTGATGAGTGCTCTTCAGGATGTTTCTCAATTCGATACCCTGATAACCCTACATGTTTTTCCTCTTCTAGAAATCCATCTACGATTGATTTGGTCTTAACCGACTCTAGTCACCTTTGTAGCCAATTAGTTACTCATGCTGATTTTGATTCTGATCATGTCCCTGTTACATTTAAAGTGTCCCATGAAGCGATTTTCAATCCTATCAGCTCCACTTTCAATTATTTTCGAACCGACTGTAATATATATGAAACATATATTGATTCTAATCTTGATGTTAACATTTTTTTACAAACAAAAAGACGATGATCTTAAAATCTTGATCCGTCTTAAAAACGTGAGGAGAAGGCAATTTCAACGCACTCGCTATCCCACTATGAAAATTATATGGCAGGATTCGCTGGAAGAAATCAAGAAACGTTTTTCACAATTAGGAAACAAAAATTTTGAAAATAAAATTGCTCAGTTGGACCCAGGCTCTGAGCCCTTTTGTAAATTATCTAAAATCTTGAAAAAAAAAAAACAGAAGCCAATACCGGCATTGAAAGAGGAAAACAAATAAATACTAACTAATTACGAAAAAGCTCAAAAACTTGCTATGCAGTTTGAAAGCGCGCAGCTTCTAGCTATCGTCCAATCAGTTTGCTTTCCTCCATCAGTAAACTTTTTGAACAGAATGATGGCCCACATCAACCAAAATTCAATTTTTGCCAATTAACATTTCGGATTGTGACATGGACATTCGACTACTCATCAACTTTTACGTGTAGAAAATTTGATCCGTTCCAAAAAATCTGAAGGCTATTCTAATGGTTTTGCTCTTCTAGACATAGCAAAAGCATTCGACAGTGTTTGGCATGAAAGCTTGATTGTAAAATTCAAACACTTTAATTTTCCAACGTGCATTTTTAGAATAATTCAAAGTTATCTGTCAAATCGTACACTTCAGGTTAATTATCAGAACTCCAGATCTGAAAGACATCCTGTAAGAGCTGGTGTTCCTCAAGGCAGAATTTTGGGACCAATATTATACAATATTTTCACATCTGACTCACCTGAGTTACCTCAGGGATGTCAAAAATCCTTGTTTGCGGATGACACAGGCCTCCCCGCCAAAGGACGTCAGCTGTAGTCGATTGCAAAAAAGTTTGGATATTTTTTTTCATACTTGCAAAAATGGAAGATTTCTCTTAATGCTTCAAAAACTCCACTAATAATATTCCCACCTTCAAGTAGACATGTTGTCACGATGAGAGGGGTTCCAATAAATTGGTCAGATGAAGTTAAGTATCTAGGGCTCATGCTAGATAAGAATTTAACTTTCAAAAATCACATTGAGGGCATTTAAGCCAAATGTAATAATTATGTAAAATGTCTCTATCCCCTTATTAATAGAAAATCAAAACTTTGTCTTAGGAACAAGCTTTTGATATTCAAACAAATTGTTGTATGCTGTACTTATATGTACTTTCAGGAAGGAAGCTCTGCAGAGGATTTAAAATAAAATTTTGAAAATTATTCTGAAGCTTCCTCCCTGGTATAGTACCAATGAGTTACATAGAATATCCAATGTTGAATCATTGGAAGAGATGTCGAATAAAATAATTAATAATTTTAGGCAAAAATATTCTATTGACACAATGAATGCGTTATATATCTATAGATTGAAAGCGTTTGTTTTTTCTCGTATAAACAGGTTAAATCAACTCACCTGTAAAAAATCTGAATTACTACGACGAATAAAATGTAATATATTGTTAAAAAAAACTTAACATAGTTTTCCCACATAAGGATGATGATACTGCCTAACACAGAACAGATAGAAAAAATGAATGAAATGTTTTATATGAAGTGAAAAAAATATTTTGTTTGTAATATTATATAAGTGCACCATGTTATTTTCGAAACTGGGTCCTAAATTGGCAATTAATGCGCCATTATCAAGCAAGTACATAGCTCAACAACAACTATCATCAATGAACGTCCGCAACTAAAATTACGGAATCCTCATATCTTTATCTAATGACTCACAAGTACCAAAAAACTACCGTAATTACCCGCTCACATTGGAGCCTTGCAAACGAAATTCAACACCCATTAAAAGTCTTATCGCGTTGCACTATCTGCCGGCTGCCTGACTGGTCCGCTTTTACTGCTTATTGCCATGCACTTCTGTTTCGCAAACACATATTCTTGCGCGACGGATTCCACCTCCACATCCACCAAATTTCCTCTGAAGCTAAAAGCCAACCAGTCTCGAAGGACAACTGTCGTCGGCAACGACGACGTGATGATAATAATTAGCGCATCAAAAGCCATCTAGCTGCCATGTCCAAGCCAGGCTCAGCAGCCCTGTGGAAGGGAACGGGGATTTCAAAGGCAGCCTTTCTGAAGCACCAGTTAACAATTGATAATAGAATATTAAGAATTTATCGATAAAAAAATGGTAGTTATTCACCATAACAATTTATATTTTAGTCCAATTTCAACGAATGGTCATAGTAATGTGATATATGAAGTATATTTTAAAATGATAAAAAATCGAAAATATCTCAAAATCATTTTTGGTAGTTTTAGTCGTTTCTTTATATGCATTGTTTTATTGTAATGGTAAACAGCTCTAACGTGGGGCAGTTTTTAATTATCTATGGAGCATTTCAATTTTCTTATGGCCACAAAACCTTTTTTCCGCTTTCAATGATCGGCTGCAGTGGAGGACAACCGTTCGTTGTTGGGATTTTCTGCAGAGCGACCAGAGCAGACACTTCGGGACGATTTTGCCTGCAAAGTTTTAGTGCAAATTACACTTAAACTTTCTCCTTTTGCTGATTGTGGAACTGCAGCGGGCTCTTCCAGGGGGTGGTCATAAGAATTTAGTGTCGCTATCTAGTTTGAGCGCTGTTTTTCTTCTTTTTCCTCATTATACTCAGAAGACGCGGTCGGTACGTCACATCCGAGCGGGAGAACTGGAGGTGATGGCAATGAGACGATTTCGGCCGGATTTTGGCTCTGGCTGGTACTGTAATTAAGCGGGAGCCGAAAGTTGGCAAGGCTATTTTCCGTATTTGAAATTTTATGCCCTTTTTCGATGGCATTCTAGCAAACGAGACGTTAGAGTGGATGACCAGGCGTGGATCTGAAAGAAATATTTTAATCAGGACTATTAGAGTGACAGGCGTCGTAGGAGTTGAAAGGAACTCGTTGGAGTTTCTTTTTACGATGTACTTCAAATGCTAAAGTTGCAGGTGGATGTTTCAAAGTGTGATGCACAGGGATAAACAAAATTTGAGAGAGTATTTTGGGATAAAGTATTCAAAATTTAGCTAACATTTTCCTGATTACGTATTCTTTGAAAATTTGTTGCAAAATTTTTATAATATGGCGGCTTTGGTATTGGTATATTTTGCACAAAAATGGAATTGATGATGCATTAAACTGGCTCCCATAGTAGACCGTATATATCACTGCGTCTACGCCAGCTCATGCGGGAAGGGGTTCGACTGGTATAATTTTTATGAGAGAGAAGCTTGCTGTTTGGCTACCAGACTGCTATGTATCAGGCGTAAGGAAAGGCGTGTTATAGTGATGAAAGATTGGAAGCGTTTTTTCCGTCTCGGGTTCCAGCAAATGCAATGAACTGTGATAGATTAACTGTGATAAATAAGGAGTGGAATACAGAAGCAAATGAAACATACAATTACAAAGTACGAGGAAAGGGACGGGCCCGGGATTGAACCCATGACCTTCTGCTTATGAAATAGAAGTGGTAGCCATTGGACCACCAACCCCGTCTTCATAAGCATTCATGTGGAGAAATTAGTTTTTTAAAGCGCAGGTCTAGCGTACACGCCCAGACAACCAAAATGTACGTATAACGAAATCACCTGGAGGCTTCCCAACTAACATTTAGTGCAAATGTAAACATTCTCTAGGCCCTCTTTATACGGCTTTATGCTGAGTAAATGCGCTGTACATACGAACGAAAGCTTCTATGCGATCATTTTACCAACAAATCTGGCGAATCTACTCAGCTACTTTTAAGCTGTGTTGGCAGCTCTTATTCATACTGATCATTGCTCTATCTCGACAGTTATACGACAAGTAGCTGTGTAACATCTTCGGAAGGCGCTTTCTCAACCATTCCGCAACTTTTGAATAATGTTTATACAGCTTCGCTGTATTATCGATTAAATATTATTTTCAAGGTGTTTCAGCTTCCTTAATTCATATCATAAGTATCTGAATTTAATGTTCCCAACGTTACCTGCCACCGCTTGGAATCGAACTCACGATCTCTGCATCCACAAGTCTCGACGCTGTCCTTGTTGCCACCACAGTCTATATCGAAAGGCAAAGAAAACACACCGTTTTGTTCTACATCGAAAACGGATCACACAATATTTTATAATGATCGTAAAAGATGTCATAGCCACGCTTACACCACTTCATCAGGCTGTAAAAGGGTGCGAAATCTGCAAACGATGCTCAGTCTTAAAATCTTGAGCGATTTCACAAGTCAGACGCTCGATTAGAAGCAGCTCCTCGAATCTGCAACTCAGAGGGTCTGTGATATTTCGTTCCTAGCGAGCTTGCTTCTTGACCACCGATGCTGAAATTCAAAGTCGAAATCTGCAAGCGCGGATGAATTTGCTGCGGCGATGACGACGGCTTGGACGCTTTTCCGAGCGGCAGTAGTTCGCCGCTCGGAGAAGCGCCCCAGCCATCGTCATCGCCGCCGCAAATCAACCTTGCGTCTTCCTCTTCCGACGACACAAATTGAACTGTGACGGCGGGAGCAAACGCAAAGCGAAAATGACTCGCCCGACCGTGTTCACAGTCCGACCGCAAAAAGAAGACTGAGGGAAGAAGCAGGACCGGTGCGCTTTTATAGTGGGAAGCGGAACCCAAAAATGTGCTTGAATGTGATTGGTTAGATAAGAAAGGGGTCAACATTTTACGATTTTTCAATAGTTTGTTGCCAATAATCAATAGTGTCCTCCATTTGAATCGACGCGTAGATAAATTTCCGATCGATTGATGTATAAATATTGAAAATCTATCGACAAATGGCTGAGTTATTAGCGGTCAAAACCTGACCATTTTTCGTTACATGCTCAATTTTTCGTTTTTTGAAATTGTATTCCCATATGTTGCCGAAGGACGTTATCCAACGTCAAAAAATCACTTCTCAATTTTATTAGTTAGTATTGTTGGATCAAATAATACGAGTTGAAATGTTCGTATTTCTAACGGAGTGACGATAAAGATTCATTTACAAATTTTGTATTGCTGGAAATGACCTTTTCATATACCCACCCATGCCTTCGTAATGATTTTTGTGTGATTTTCTATAAATTATGTATAAGCCATAACATGATGAGGACCCCCACTCACCACTTTTAGCGTCAAGGAAATATCTGTTTGATTTCTAATGAGCAGCTGCTCTACGCAACAATTTCATTGCCAGAAGTGCTCTGCTAACCAAGAAGTCTGAAAACACCTGATCTTGACTAGTTTGCTTCCAAACGGCTACCATAAAACCCCTATTGCTTAATTTGTGTGGCATATTTATGAATTTCACAGCCTTTTCTAGAGTGGATCCAAAAAGGGCCATAGAGTATACACCCGATTCTGTTTTTGCACGGGGGATGCGTACCGTGCAAAAAAAGTTTTCAGTTCAAAATTTCAAAAACCGTGCAAAAAAAGTAACACCATTTCTCGACGTTTCATGCAAAAATAAGGTTTTGGCGAAAAAAATGTATAGATACTTTTTTTTGCACGGCCGTGTAAAAAAAACCGTGCAAAAACAGATTCGGGTGTATTGAACACCCTGGAAGAAATTTATAAAACTGAAATTATTGCTTGGGTTGTAGCAGAGTTGATAAATAAAGAGTCACGCAAAGAGTGAAGCCAAATTTAACCTATCGAACTGTTAAACCGTCTACCTAGCAAGCATACTAGCAAAGCAGAAATACTTATACTTATCAAATAAGTATCTTCGCGCAACTCTGTAAAGAAACTCTGGGTTGTAGGAATAGGGAATGCAATCATCTACCCATTTCTCCTGTTATCAATTCACAGCCAGCTGATAAAGGTCTTCCGGTGGGCCTATACAAAAAATATCGAAATCCATTCAACGCTCATGAACATCACCTTCTTTAACCTGAGAGTCCGCTTTCTCAATGCCCTGAATTGAGCAATGAGAAATGGCCCAGGCCAGCGAAATATTATATAAGCGATTTGAAATTTCTTGGCAACATGGAAAACATCAAAAAGTACGCTTAGTGCTTTACTGGCTTCATTGACCAAACAGCCTCTAGAAAACTGAGACTGTCAGTGAAAAAATGAAAAAGTGTTCGGGTGGAAGATAACTAATGTACTCCAAGGTATAATATTTAGCTGTTAACTCAGCAATACAAACAGAATATAGTCTTCGAAGCATAACAAATGGTTGTTTTTCCTTTTCAATCAAAATGTTATTTGTATTTCACAGCAACATATTTCAACTGATATGAGTTTTATTTTATGCTTCAGCTCTTATCTATTTTTCTCCAAAAATAAAAAAAGGTCAATGGTATCTTTTTTTTAAATAATTTTCCAAAGGAATACCACATAGAGACCCGTTTCAGTATTAACCATAACATTTTTTTCTGTTTTGAAAATAAAACCCATTGCTTTCTCAAGTCTTATGCCGCACACCCTCATATGAGCTTCAAACCGGAGCTCTTTTATGTTCAGTGCGTTCCATGACAAACTAATTAACACGGAGCACTCACACGTGTGTAAATTGTCGCATGGGGCAAATTTCCGCAGAAAATTCGCTGTGCATTACAAACCTCGAAAAGTCCCGCAGGCGTTTGGAGCAAAGCGGCAGCCTCTTTGGTGTTCCGACACAAAGCCGTATGTAGCAAGCAAACCGTTCTGGAAAAAAGGCTACCACTATTTCCCAGCAGTTTTTCCACTGAGCAAATCGTAAAAGAAAACCTCAAAGGCCTGAACTCTCCGGCACAAGGCGGAATGAAGTAGAATGGCAGTCAGTAGTGGTTTGCAATGCCAATGGCATAAAAAAAAGCCCAAGCGCAGGAATTCACTATTCACTCAACCGACGATGAATGAGCTTCACTTTTGATTGTTTGAACTTCTGCATGCTCCTTCCGTCGGTTGGAGGGCTGTTTGATCTTTCTACCGGGGTAATTGGTTCGTAAAAAGTTAATTGCAGTGGAAAAGCGAATGAATTTGCTGCCACTGCTGTTGCCGGACGAAAGGAAACTTTCATATCACAGCATTGCGAAGCTTGCCTCCATAATAATGGCAAAAATACTGCTCTGCCAAATCTAGAAAAACTTTCAGCCGACTGAGCATAATTTTTCTGGGCCTTAGGGAAAAACAGTCCTTCGTCACAATCTACTTGAAGTGGAAACTGTATGAGATGGATTAATTTTGTTTTTCCTCATTTTTTGCAATAATTATATTACAAATAGTGAATGATAATCAATGTAAAACTCAAAATTTCATGTCATGCTTCAATTGTTTTAATATTCTAAAATTCAATAAAAGAACACATAATACACAAAGTTTAGATAAAAAGATTGAAATAGGTAAGATTCTAAATTGACTAACTCATTGCGCGTGATTGAAATGGATAAATTATGAGTGAAATTATGTATAAAATCCATGTGCTCAGGGTGGATTCGGTACATTCTTAGCAATTTTCTTCTTCTTCTTTCTGGCGTTACGTCCCACTGGGACAGAGCCTGCTTCTCAGCTTAGTGTTCTTATGAGCACTTCCACAGTTATTAACTGAGAGTTTACTATGCCAATGACCATTTTTGCATGTGTATATCGTGTGGCAGGTACGAAGATACTCTATGCCCTGGGAAGTCGAGAAAATTTCCAACCCGAAAAGATCCTCGACCGGTGGGATTCGAACCTACGACCCTCAGCTTGGTCATGCTGAATAGCTGCGCGTTTAGCGTTTACCGCTACGGCTATCTGGGCCCCCAAAAAAAAATTTCTATTTGCCAGAAAAACAACCAACTGAAAACATTATTTTTTTAGTAAAGAGATTTTTAGCCCTAGGGAGTAGTGTTTGATCTTTCGACCTTGTTGCTTGCTCCTGCGGGGGCGGGCGACGAGGGCAGGATCGAACGTCGTTCGCGTAGGGAAATGAAAAAGCGCCGCGGATCGTTAGTAGTGTTTGATCTATTGATCGCGTCGCTTGCTCTTGCGGGGGCGAGTGATGAACACTTGTTTGGCGTACATGCGAGTATTTTATAATATCGCGAATCTGGTCAGGCGTGACTTTATCATGGATCGCATCACCAATCGTTGGTGAATCCAAGATCTCTACCTTATCCCACTAACCCAACATCCTTTACATGACAACTGTGGAGATGCAGAGGTGTTCTCGGTCTCTAGTAACAACGGTTTCGAGCTAACATTCCTTCCCTTCCCCGATGACCGTAAGGACGTGGTCGGCGCCATTATTGACTTTTAAATTTTGAGCTCTTGATTTGTGCCTTTTGAAGAATGGTTAGCTGATCCCAAGCCCCATTCATTAAATCTCTGTGCAACTTCGATTGTTCTGGTCAATCACGGAGTAGCAACTACGAATTGTGCGGTCATCTATGCTTATGCTTATGCTTATGCTTATGCTTATGCTTATGCTTATGCTAAGAGATTTTTAGCCCTAGGCTAGTTCATCTCGGGACCAACGGCTTTACTTTCCTTCCAAAGGAAGACATCCCTATAACTTTTTACGTCATTAATAACTATCTCGGGGATGGGATTTGATCCCAGGTCTCCGGCGTAAGAGGCGAGTGTTCTAACCAATACACCAGGTTCGCCCCCCAGAAAACAAAAAAAAAACATTTTTTAAATATATCAATCTAGAATGATAAGCTACTGTCTGGAAGCTTCTTGATGAGGCTACAAAATATTCCATCATCACCAGGGGCTTTCGATTTTTGATTTTTTTTTCAAATCAGTCACCCACGAATTTTCGAAAACGTTCTCTGGATGGGGAATGCTTTAGAAATCCTGAGTAATTTAACTATCAGTTGGGCTAGTAAGTGCTGAATAGAATTGTGTGCGCTTTCAAACTGCATAGCAAGTTTTTGAGCTTTTTTTCAATTAGTATTTAATTAATAGTAATTATTTGTTTTCCACATTTTTTCCTAAAGTGCTTAGAGCCAGGGTCCAATCAAAAAATTTTGTTATCAAAATTTGTGTTTCATAATTGAGTAAAATGTTTTCCTGATTTCTCAAGTGCGATGAAATTGACGTCTCCTCACGTTTTTAAAACTGATTGAGAGTTTTAGTTTATCGTCTATAATGACGGATTTAAATTTTACTTCATATTTTGGTATTGCAATGTCCCTAGCTTAACACACCGATGACTAATCCTCAGAATCAGTTAAGAAGCTGAATTCAACCCAAGTACTATGTATATCTCAGCTATCCTAACCCTGACTTACATAACTAAAAAATCTGCAGGACACGATAAAATATCCACTACATTCGTAAAGGTTCACCATGACTTTTTCGCCGAACTTCTGCATCATGTATTTAACGAAATTATCCAGACTGGACAATATCCTAGCTGCCTGAAGCAGGCACGAGTCATTCCGGTTCTTAAATCTGGTGATCCGACAGAACTGAACAACTATAGACTGATATCAACTTTGTCTGTAATTGACAAAATCTTGGAAAAACTTCTTGTCGCAAGACTTGTTGAGTACTTGTCACGATTCGACCTCATGTACAGTCGCCAATAAGGTTTTAGAAGAGGTTCGAGTACACTTGCTGCTACTTGCGACCTTGTTGAAGATCTCTATGATTCTCTGGACAACCGGAAGCTCGCTGGAGCTTTATTCATCGATCTCAAGAAAGCTTTTGATACTGTAGATCACAATCTTCTGATTGAAAAGCTCGAGTGTCACGGAATCAGAGGAACGCCCAAGCAGTTGTTGGAGAGTTATCTTGCGGGACGGACTCAATATGTCTATATGGATGACTGTGAGAGTCCTCCATTACCCATAACAATTGGAGTACCACAAGGTAGTAACCTTGGTCCTGTACTTTTTCTGCTGTACATCAACGACTTGTGTAGACTAAATCTCCATGGTAAGCTTCGTCTTTTTGCTGATGATACGTCATTATCATACAACGGGAACGATTGTGCCAGCATACTGAGGTACATTAAAGAGGATATAGAGCTACTAATGGAGTACTTCAGTGAAAATATGCTTTCGTTGAATCTGAATAAGACTAAGTATATGGTGATTCACTCTAAACGTCGGCGCATTTCCAGTCATGATCCTGTTATTATCCGAGGATACACTCTCGAAAAAGCATCCGAGTACTGTTTCTTAGGATTAACCATCGATGAAACAATGAGTTGGTCAGCCCACATCAAGTCACTCAAAAAAACGTTAAGCTCGCTTTGCGGATTGCTTCGGAGAGATTCACCATTTATGCCATTCTCTTGCTTGCAGAAGATATACTTCTCGTTAGTACATTCCCGGCTGCAATATCTTATCGCCAATTGGGGGCTAGCCAGCAAGTCACTCTTAAATGAGTTGCAAGTATTGCAGAATCGATGCCTGAAAATAGTTTACAACAAACCGTTCCTGTTTCCAACAAATCTTCTGTTTTCAGTTGTCGATAAATCAATTCTTCCGATTTACGCTCTGCATGAACTTCAAATAGTAGTTCAAATCAGGAAAATCATCACGGATCCTACTCTGCATCACAACACAGTCTTAACCGTCAATCGACAAGATCGAGCCTCGCGTCAGGCGGGAAATTTCATACTCCCGCGGCCCAGCACTGACTTTGGTCGGAAAAAATTCTCTTTTATTGGAAGTAAATTGTTCAACCAGCTTCCAACGACCTGTAAAACTTCTAGATCTCTTGCTGAGTTCAAAAGATCTGTCAAACAATACCTCAAGAGTAAAATCCAGCAACGCTAGTCTTTACTGAATCGCTCTTTGCTTCTTTTTTTTTCCTCCTTTCCCGCATGCCACCGCCACGAAATGCTCCGCCGACCGCCATCCACCAACCACCCATCGCCAACTGCCAACCACCCACCGCCCACCACCCAACGTCAACCGCTCACCACAAACCGCCAACCAACAATCGTCACCACTTGCCGCCCTTTGCTTTCCTGCATTCAACGTCGATTTCGAGTTACGTATCGCCTATCATCATCTTCATTCTACCAAGCATTTAAAACACGTGAACCATATTGTGATTAATGTAGAGTAATTGTCAGAAAACTACTAAAACACTTCCTTCAAAGAGCTCATTGCTCACTGGAATGTGTTCCAAATGAGCTGTATATACTTGAATTGTTCTCAATAAATGAAAAGACGAGGAGGTTTTGTGCCTGTTGGAGGAAGCAGCTTTAAAAAAGTTCACCTCCAATGGGTTTTTCCCTGCTCCACCTTAAAAAAAAAAAAAAACTAAGGAACCTACAGAATCGTTTGATCGTTTTGATCGTTTGGATATGATCACACAATAAGCATTGAGGTTTTGATTGTTAGCTATTTAAAGAACAACAATAAATTTACAAACCTGCGTATAATACAGAAAAAATACATTTTTAACTATTACTTGAAATTCAACGCGATGACCCATACGTTTTATTTTTTAAAAATATTCTCATATTTGAAGTTGACCAGTTTGCAGAACAATGATGACGATTTTTCTATGACAGAACTAACAATGTTCTCACAAATTTGTGAGTAATACAGAAAAAAAAACAAACTTTGATACATATTGATGACTCATTATTTTTATTGTTTTAAACCGTTTTTATATTTTCGAGAAACAAATAAGCTGAACATTGGTAGTGGATGTTCGTTCAAACAACTACAATATTTTCACAACATCATGTATGATGCAGACATATCTGGGATTTCTTCTGCCATCTGATTATTGTCTCATTGTGGTAAATATGCAGAAAATGTATGATTATTTTTTCAAAGAACTACAATATTAAAAAAAAATGGAGAAATACATACAAATCGGTTTATAATAGGGCTGCCCAACATACGGCCCGCGACCTCATTCCGACAACTGTTTCATTGTCTTGACGAAAAGTGTAAGCTAACAAGTTATAGTTAGGAATAAATGAACAAATTACAAAATTACCAACTTGAAGCCAGAATCTACTAAGGCTAACTGATTAAGCTCGGTAATTGTTTAAATTATTCTATTGGATGTTTATAAATACTTTTGTCGATGGATTATTCAAAGTTTCAATTTCAAATTTAAAAGTTTATTGTGTGTCTCTCAGCTAGATTTTAAGCATTGTTGATTGGAGTTTTATTAACTGGCTAAATTTTTCTATACATGAATCAAACTTGAGTATTATTATTTAGAAATAAATAAGAAGTAACGGCTTATACTTAAAGCTAATTTTGCATTTTTGTCTCGGGAAGTTTTTGGTAGAAGATTAAAAAAAAATACGAAAACATCCAGAACGACGAACCATTCAAAAGATATTTTTAGTAAATAATATATGTATATACTTATAAATCAGGAATGATGCCGACACTTGTAGTGACAAACCATACAAAGTTTGTTTGAATATTGCATAAAAGTAAAGCTGTCATGAAAAATTGTGTTATCACAAGCATGAAACGAGCTCACCAGTTGTTAATCCAACCTCGACTGAACACAAATACCTTTTCGCACTCACACAGCGCGAAACGCAAAACTTCTCGGTGACGCAAAAACGAACCGTGTTGTTTAGGCTTTCCGAAGCACTGCCTAGCAAAGCGCGCGGGAACGGAAAACAAACAAACTTCTCGGCGTCCCGAGAACGAACCGTGCCCCTTCGGCTTTCCGAAGGACTCAGTTCTGTTTTCATAACACAGCGAGATAAAAATGACATTTTTGCGTGTCTCCAGTAGATTTGGAGTTGTTGAATCTAGTGCCGTCCTAAGAAATGTTCCAGGACGTCACAATTTTAGAAACAGTTCGCCAAAGTTGTAAAAGACATTGTTTTCATTGGTGTTTATATGAAATTTGAAGTATGATTGATCTAACATATATGTGATCTAATCCACCAAGTATGCGTAATATGATTTAAACTTTCATTTTATACATAATTTGTTTGAAATTGCACGATTTAATTGAGATTAAATCGATTTTTTTAAACATGCTTTCAGTCTCCATACAATTTTTTTCTTTTATATGGAAGAATACTATACTTTTCAAAACAATAAAAAACTACTTTTGAGCATCGAAAGTGTTATGGACTTTGTTGATAATAATTGTTATACACATACTATGGCAAATTAGGCGAATAAATTGACACACAAGCTGGAAAACTTGCATGAAAGTTGGCTGCAATAGTCAAATTTTGCATTTTCAACAGTTAAAATATTAAAGACTAGACGTGCCATGAAATTTTGGAAAACTTGTTCCGCAGTGTAATGATTGAAAGGTCGATGTGACTAGGAAAAATAAAATTTATCAAATTATTTCATTTTTGATCCTTTCAGGTTATACTAGTCACTTCAAAGACCTTCCAAGACGACTTCGAACAATCGTTCAGTTTCATCGTCATAAAGTAAAAAAAATGTGCTTCTTTTCTTCAAGATGTGTAAGAAGAAGTTTGCGATCTTAAAGAGTTTCCGGAAAAATACTTGACTCAAAGAGTCTGGCCTAGAGGTGGCTTCAATTTGATGTTCGGAAAATTTATCTGAAGCATTGATTTGGGAACTAATTGCTTATTTTGAAGCAATTGTAAACAATAACCTAGGAAGAAAGCGCGCATTCCGGAGAAGCATCCTTTTTTCCGTTTTTGTTTGGTGACGGATATAAAACCCATTTTTTTTGTAAATTCAGACAATCGCCCTTCCTTTTGTTTGTTATAGCAATCATGTTCAATGAATAAATGGAAAAAGAAGTATTTTTTTTAAAGGTTACTTCCCAAGACGGTTTCCAAGAACGAATACCACCGTTAGCTTCTGCTAACCGATTCAACGAAGAATTGAAGGCACGGGTTTGTCGGTGATGTTATTGACCTTTTTTTCTAGAATTCCAATAATTGAAGACGTAAAACATTAGTGTCTTTGATAATCTATCCTATTTTTTAGGAAACTCTAAGCTTTTTTGTAGAAGTTCTTTTAAAATCTCTCAAACCTCTATGAAAATCTTACTTTATCCTACCAATTTACCTCTGGGAACTTTACATATATTTTGGGGAAGCTCTTTACAAAACTTCGGGCGAGCTTTCTCAAATGCTCTGGGATGCTCCTGAGCAGCTCTTTCAAAATCTTCTGGGAAGATTGTCAAAGAGCTGCTTTAAGAATCTACTTAGAAGCTCTTTCAGCAGTATCTGGATAGGTGTATCCGAAGCATCTAGAAAGCTGTGTCACAATCTTCTGGAAAATTCTTTCAGAATCTTTTGGGAAGCAGCCTCAAAAGCTCGTGAGATTTTTTTTTCAAGAAGTATATGTGAATCCCTTTGAAAAGTTTCTGCGAACCTAATAGAGAAATTTCTGTGAATCTCTTTCAGAAGTTTTTGAGAGGCTCTCTAAGACGCTTCCTGAGAATACAACAGGTCTGTTTACTTTTCCAAATATGCTATTGAACCTTTAGGTTCCCGAACTTTTTTTGCTTTACGTCCCAAAATAAATAGAGGCTGTAAAAATTTTATTCCAGTTTCATTGTGATTGAGAGATGTATAGAATCGGACTTGTAATATTCGCGTAATTATTTCAAGTATTATTTTTAACCGTTCAAACATTACTAAGATCAAACAGAAAAACCACGGTTGGAGCTATTAGTTTGTGTAGCTAATTAAAACCTGTCTAAGTTGGTTAACGGTCAGATTCTTAGCGAGTTACCTTAACGTCAGATAGGCAGGAAATAAGAAACACGCTCACTTTGTATATCAACCCTATAGAAAGAACTGAGAGTAGGTACTCAGATAGCGGTGAACAGAAGTAATTACATCATCCTTTTGCAAAACCGCCCTCTCTAATCCTTCAGAGGAAATTGCTTTTTGTTGCCACCCACAAAAGAGGCCCACACTCATCCACGTCTGCGAAGAAAATGAACAAACTTTGCCCAACTCGTCCGGCCGGCGACGAACATTTTCCGAGATCCTTCCCGATCAGGAAGGTATAATAAGATTAAAATACAATTACATCAACTGTTGATGTTTATATCAAAGTATGGTTTATTAAGATATGCTGATGAAGTGATGCTTCCATAATAATAATAAAACTCCTATGATATCTACAGTCAAAATGTTGAACACCGACCAGACTTTAACCCGATGTCAACATGACATTGGTTCGACATTGAGTCAAAAGTGTTCCAGACTCGGAAACGGCATCTTAGTTCAGAATCAGCAATATGTTTCCTTTGTAAACTAATAGGGACGTTACCCGAGTTCACGATCGTCGAAAGGGGTGCCAATCATGCTGAGATGAGAAGATGAAGAAGTCTGAATCAGGAATAGTTGAAATGTAGATCTGGTTCGATTCATATCAGTCCTCACTCATGTGTGTTGATAACTTCAGTGGTAGTGGCAGCGTCAGACATGTCGTAGGCCCTCTCCTTGATCTTGTCATGAGTATAATGATATTCCAAATAATGAATACTAAAATAGAGTTAAAAGTTACTTGATTTAGTTTCTACCATAAGTTTTATATGTATCTAAATCTGTCAACATTTTGGATAAATTATCGTATCAATATCTTTTACAATTTTGCTATATTCAATGTTTTAATTTGTCTAAATATTTATAATTTTAACTACTTATCTGCTTAATTGATCTCACTCTCTGCGACAAAAATATTTAAATAAATAACACCAAATGCTATAATTCTGGCATTCTCTTCTGACCGGGTTCCTTCCAGCTGCACATCATTTCGTCCTACACAAAAGTAAATCGGGGCAGTGCAGTCGTAAATGATGACGAGTCGGTACGACGATGATGCAACCAACTGATACAATTAACACATTAAATTTACTCTCCACTAGAGTGTGGGCTTTTGTGCGAGTGCTGCTGCTACTGCTGCCGTACGTGTGTATGAAAATGTAAAGAACAAGATAAACATAAGCTATGCCTCGGAGTTGCTTTTGCAGTCAAGGACAGTGCTTGTGTTTTATAGCTTTCTCTGTTCATTCTGTCGCCTATTTGTTGTTGTTACATCCGGCCGGAGAGAAACTCCATCGTTTACTGGTGGGAGCTTTATTAGAGTGGTCTATAATTTTTGTATTACGAAATCCTATGATAATAAAAGCTACTAAGTTATTCAGAATTGAAGTATATTTTTCATCACATAAAAGATTCAAGGATTTCCACATGTTCATTTCTGTGTTTAATTATAAATAAATTTCTAGATTGTTCGGTCCGGGCTTTATATGGGAAACATTTCACTCGATTTTATTTTTCAATATTTACTCAAAAGTTGGTAGTTTTGAGGCTCGGCAGCCGGTCATGGCAGCCGGTGATGCTGGAAATGCTTCGGAAAGCATAACCTTTGAAAATCATGGAGTTTGATGCCCATATTGATATGGTTCCGGATATGATCCTAATTGACCACTTTCCCCAGGGCACCTGGAACCTTCTATAGAGTGGTCTGTGCATCTAATGGTTCTGAATACGCTGCAGGAAATATAATTTTTAAGGTTGGTGTCTGCTTGGATATAGCTCCGGATAATATTTACATGATTGGAAATACAAATATGACTGACCATGCTTTCCGGAACCAGTTTTATGGAAATGGTCATATTTCTGAAGACTTCCAACCAATCTTAATGCGTCCGGTGGCATTCAACTTCCTAGATTCTAGTTTCTAGGAAAATTGCAAACATCTATCGTACTATACACCGCACAAAAATACAAGCGACAGAAAAAATGACATTTGGACATGACCTCAGAAAATCCGGAACATCTCCGGTGTCCAATGGCCAATATGCATGGCCAAGGAAGTTCCTAAAACTAGACCAAATTTGCGTCGACTGCTTCCAGATGCATCCAATTTCATCCATTTTTCATAAAGTTACAAGCCTTTGAATTTGGGCAAAATTTTGCCTATCTCAATCATTTTGCCTATCCCCTGTACATTAGCATGATAGCGTTCAATCGATCTGCTTATTTCCTCCCTAATTTTTTTTCTCAAAATTTTAAACGATGAGAATGATTTTTCAGCGCATTGAATTGCAGAATGATTGCGATTATTTTAAGCAGTTGATTGAAAAGAAATCGGCATAGCAGATTTTGACCCCCAAACCTCCCCCCCTCTCTTGGTTGCGCCACTGTAGAGCAAGGAATATTTATTTGAATTGCAGCTGTCCTGGCAATTCTAGAACCAAATCTTGGGTTTTGATTTGTCTGTAATCAATATGTTTTAAAAGCTATTTACATAGAATCATTCATTGCCGAGTATCACCCTAATGGTATTCAGTGTCACACTTTTCACAAACGTTGTTCCCTATGGATGGTAGTTCTGCGAACCACCCTCAGGCAGTTTTGCGTGGTGTTTTTACGGATACAGTTTTTCCATGTTCTGTGCGCTGCAGTTTTTGGCAAACATGAATGCTGTTGCAGGAGGGCGGGCCCATTATGGCTTTCGGACTACAATATTGACATAGATGAAGCATTGGGGTGTGACTAGCAGAGTACGGTGTGGATACATATTTTTTCTTCTTCATTATACAGTCAACTCTCCCTTACTCGACATTGGAGGGACCATCGCGTTAGGGAGGTATCGAGTTATAGAACACAAAACCAGTGCAAATGCGACCCAAGGGACCATCGAGGTACCGTTTTGATTCATATTACGGACAGCTTCAAATTCCGGACAATCTACTTTGTATGGGAAACATTTCACAGGAAATGTTTCAATTTTTGCCGCTCAAAAGTTCTCAATTTCGAGGCTCGTTTTAGTAAACTTTTTCCATAAATATCTTTGAAAATTTATAATACCCAACTACCTTAGATGTCTCTTTATTGATTCGACGATTTTAATTGATGATTTGACTGTTCCATTTATGATTATCATGAGCTGTCCGAAATTCGAATCAAAGTGTCCGGAATATGAGGCAAAAGTAAGGAAGCATCCAGAATAAGAATCATTAAAAGGTCACACATTTTGATTTATTTAAAATTATTCAAGTTGCGGAAGCGTATTCTTTACCCACCATTCGAAAGTTAAGGGCTTCCGACGCTTAATAACGCTAAGGAATCATACAGAATGATTTATTTTGTAGGGGGAGATCCCCCAGTACCGGACACTTAAGCCACTAAATTCATAATTCGAAAACTAATGATTGTAATGGCTCGTGTTACCCATTTATGATATATATCAACACTTTTATAGTGTACAAAAATAAATTTGAAAATATAAATATGAATTTTGACAATGCATTTTGATGATGTATTTTAGTACCAAATTGATCGATCTTGAAAGGTGGCACCCAATACCGGACACGATCTGGAAATGCCTCGAACTCTGCAAATTTGAACATCATTGAATGTGTACACTATAGGAATAGATTATAATTACCAATTCAATGCATTTGCAACATTTACAAGAATAATTTGAGTTTTTCTTAGTTTGCAAGATGCCTATCAAAAACCTCTTCCATATATGATGAAAAATAGCACATTTTACGATGTTGTTCTGAATGTTCGTTCTTCTTAACTTTATTGCATGTTTGATACCATGATCGACGGAACCCATGAAAAATGAAAGTATTTTGAGACACTGACGCAATGATTACAAAGATATCATATAACAAATCAAGCTGTCCGAAACTGAGGGACAGGAGGTGCTTAACGAAAATTGTAATTTGTCCATATTTAGTTCAATTGTGATACAAAATACATTCATACTATCAAATTAGGATTATGTTCGATCATGTTTGCCTGATCCAAAGAATTTTTTCATATTCGAAATAATTACTAAATAGGCTCAAAATTAAGAGAATACGTCAATTTTTTAAAGATTTTCAAACTTTTCTACTTTTTTAAAAAGGCATGCATATTTCAAGGATGTATTATTCTACGCAAACATTCGTCTCCATAATAGCTTTCTTTTCTACAAATACACCATCTTGATTGGACCATGATTTCTCAATGTTTCGACTTTGCCCGGTATTGGGTGCTGTCCGGCACTGGGGGATCTCCCCCTATGCTCTATCGTGGGTTGTACTTCACTGAGGCCTTAAGTGTCCGTAATATGAATCAAAACGGTAGCCATGAAAATCAACTTTTTCTATGGTTCTCTAACTCGATATCGAAATACGGAATATCGAGTAAGGGAGAACTAACTGTAGTTTTACGTCCCCACTTGGACATACCTTGCTCTCAGCTTATTGTTCAATAAGTATTTCGCGCAGTTATAAATTGAGAGCTATCTTTGCCATTTTCTTATCCGTAAATCGTGTTACAAGCGGGAAATCTGTAATCAGACGCCTGAGAAGGTAACTCAGAGAATGTGGGGATGTTGCACCGCCGACGCCAACGATTCACTGAAGCCAGCCCATGCACTGTAAGTGAGCAATACTCGCTGAATTTCTCAAGTGGTGTATAGTATGTTCAGACCATGTTTTCCCCAGAACCGCCTCAAGGTATTACTTCGGGGAGGGGTCAGTGCATATAGTACCATCAAACGGGGTATCTTGCAAGCAACACTTCGACCGACATGTAGCTTAATTGGCGGTTCGTTTAGCACTGAGTTGAAATATCGTCGTTTATTCCACCGTGCATTGACGTTAGTTATAAAACATAAGATTTTGGCGATGATTTGGGTATTGTTTCTTTTTTGATTGGTTTGCTGCACGTGAAAATCATATTGCACGTTGGATTGTATGAAAATCATGCTGAAAATCGTTCCTCGGTAGGAAATGTAGGAATATGTTATCCGAGGCATTTTTTATCAGTTACAGAACTTAGTAGTGTACAAATTGACTAAATAAAAGATTAGTAAATTTTATGCTTAAAGACTGTAAACATTCAAAAACGTTTTTAACTACTTTTGCAACCTTTGACAGCCTGCCCAACAACCAGTTTGGATTCAGGAAAGGTAAATCTATTCTGGACGCTATCCAGTCGGTCGTTCAGACAGCTGAGGTGGCAATCGAGCATAATCGAGCGGCATCCGTTACTGCGTGGTTGCCACTGTGGATGTGAAGAATCCTTTCAACTGCGCAAGCTGGGAAGCGATAGCCTTAACGTACCGGTGGAGTTGTGTAAACTTCTAGAAAGCTATTTTGATGGTAGGATTCTACTGTATGACACAGTGGAGGGGCAGAAAAGCGTTCGAATTATTGCGATAGTACCTCAAAGTTCAATCCAGGGCCCAATGTTACGGAATGTACGATGTACGATAACATACTGAGGCTGTTCCTTCTTAGGGTGTTAAGATTGTTGGCTTCGCCGACGATATCACCTTAGTGGTATATGGCGAATCGATGGAGGAAGTTGAGTTGACAGCAGCGCACTCTATTTCCATAGTTGAGAAATAGATGTAGTCTTGAAAACTAGCATTAGTCCGTCACAAGACTGAGGTGGCGGTGGTCAATAACCGCAAGTCAGAGCAACGGGCGGTAGGTAATTGCATCACAGAGTCCAAGCGAACCCTTAGGCATCGATGACAAGCTCAGCTTTGCTATCTACGTTGCATATGCCTGCAAAAGGGCATCTACGACTCTAGCGGCGCTACCGAGGATGATGTTTTACAGCTCTGCTGTAATTGCCAGCAACGCAAGCTCCTGGTAGGTATGGCGCTATCCATACTTAGGTATGGATTTTCTTTTTGAGTGCGAAAATTGACTCTCTGAATGCTGCATCGCGTTCTTCTCTTCGCCTGAAGGCAGATCGCTCGAAGATTTGCAATTGATTCGCACCACCACACACTGGTTCAAAGCCCGAAAAACGTGCGTTTTTTAGTTTTCGATGTCCAAACCTGATTTTAGAAGGGTGATATGTTCTGAATAGTTGGAGGATATTGCTTAAGCTTTATTTTGATATAAAAATAATTGTGATCTATCCACGTAGCAGTGCAGTGTGAAAATATTTTTTACAATATTTGCTCAAATCGAGTAGCAGTCTTCAGCAAAGTTGTAGGTAATGATAATTGAATTTTTTTCTTCTAAGACACCAATTTTGTACAAACGTTTGTTCAAGAGTTTCAAAATGCTCTGAAACTCTTACACGAAACACCCAGTAGCTCAGAGATGAATTTTTCGTTTGACGAAAAGTTTTCACCGACTGGAGCGGGAATCGAACCCACACCTCGTAGCACAATACGCCTAGACGACTGACGCTGCTAATCGCAAGGCCACGACGCCCACTCTTGAACAAACGTTTGTACAAAATTGATGTCTTAGAAGAAAAAAATTCAATTATCATTATCTACAACTTTGCTGAAGACTGCTACTCGATTTGAGCAAATATTGTAAAAAATATTTTCACACTGGACTGCTAGATGGATAGATCAGAATTATGTTTATATCAAAATAAAGCTTAGGCAATATCCTCCACCTCTTCAGAACACACCGTCCTTCTTAAATCACGTTTAGACATCGAAAAATAAAAAACGCATGTTTTTCGGGCTCTGAACCAGTGTGCACCAGTACAACGGCGGCCTGTTCTCTCTGGGAGGGGCTTTTCTCGGTATGGAAGCATCACATGCTCGTGGTATCACAGCAACTATTTTCTTCTTTCTGGCATAACGTCCCCACTGCACAGTGGTTCCATTTGTTCTACGAAGCGGTCATAAATCATTTTATTGAATATCCGATGGCAAATACCATCAGAAATTGCCCAATTAATTATTTTTGACTGTAAAACTATTTAATATTTTATTGATAATACCATGAAATCTATACATTGAAATCAAAATATCAGGATTATTATTGTCCAACTTGAGATGATTCCCAGCACAGAGTTGCTTCACATGCTCATCAGCCTACTATCAGGATATGGATCGATATGGATCTTAAAAGCTAATGAACAGTTTTCTAAGTGCCGAAGATGTACATACCAAATAAATACTTGAAATACTTTTTAATTGACAATGCTAATTCCACATCAAATCTCTATCAAAACCAAATAACGAACATGTCACTTAATGTAATGAACGTTACGTTTCAAATACCTACAACTAAGAAATAACTGATGCATTATTTGTTAATATTTTGTTGCTTCTTAATATTTTTTCATTCTCACAAATTTATTTTTTTAGCACTGGATATATAGATACTGGCATGTTGTTGAATGTCTCATTTTGATGCTCACAATAAATACAAGAACAATTTCATGTCGTTTCTCCTACAGTTTGAGAAGTCATGTCATATATATCATTAGGCTGTTGTACGAATCCTAATTTAACAGGATTTTATTGTCTCAGCGTCCTACTAAAACTACTTATTAAATCAATATACAATGTTGCAAGTGCATTCATATCGAATTGAAATATGAGTAGTGAAAATTTCATTATATTGTATATTCATTCCAGTGAGCCACAAATGTCCGGTATGTAATAAATTCTATGAATATTTTTAGAAATGCTTTTATTTGTAAAAACTAACAACTTCGAAGGCACGCTGTTAACTTATTTGCAAATATTTGCAGCTAGAACCTTCACCGGTTCGTTTTCTTATTCAAACATGATCATTTGGTGGTAGAAGTTTGATTAAATGTGATTAAGAACATATTCAAAAACGTACTTCAAATAAAAAGGATGTAGTTTCGAAGTGAGGATATTTCTATCCTCATTACTCATACAATACTGATTCCTAGATGTTAAATAACACTCTAAAATGCATTAGAAGTGATAGATATACATCTGCACTAATGTTCTCTAACCTATACTGATTGAAAAATCATTTGATTCTGGTTGGCAAAGACAATAAACAAAGTGGGGAAATCGCTTTTTTAACGTATTTTTAACACATGAAAAATACACTCAATCATTCATAGCCCTACTATGCATATATTATAAGATTGTCTATAATATTTGTGTTTTTACATTCTTGAAATCATATTTGATCCACGAAAAGGTGAAGGAATGACAATCAAGACATTTTGTTTTTCGATTTATGACCTATGGGCGGTACCACTGTGCACTGGGACAGTGCCTGCTTCTCAGCTTAGTGTTCTTATGAGCACTTCCACAGTTAGTAACTGAGAGCTTACTATGCCAATGACCATTTTTGCATGCGTATATCGTGTGGCAGGTACGAAGATATTCTATGCCCTGGGAAGTCGAGAAAATTTCCAACTCGAAAAGATCCTCGACCGGTGGGATTTGAACCTACGACCCTCAGCTTGGTCTTGCTTAATAGCTTCGCGTTTACCGCTACGACTATCTGGGCCCCTATCTCTTCACCATTTAGGTCCAGAGTGTTCCGTTCACGCCTCAGGGCTTCAGTGAATACATCGTCGTCGAAGTGCGCTGTTTTCCATCCTCGGACTTGTGACAAATACGATTATACTCAGTGCCTAAGGAAATCAATAAAATTTCCATTTCGAAAAGTGCATGAACCCTCCAAGAATCGAACCCAGGCACTTTCAGCATGGTTTTGCTTTATAGCCGCTTACGTTACCACTAGGCTTTGAGTTGTGTTTGATACTTCGACCTCGACGCTTGCTCCTGCGGGGGCGGGCGATAAGAGCAGGATCAAATATGTCGCGCGTCGGTCGAGTGAAAGTGAAAAAGTGGCGTGATCCTTTAGTTGTGTTTGATCCTTCGACCTTGACGCTTCCTTCTGCGGGGGCCGGCGATAAGTTCTTTTTGATCTTTCAACGTTGACGCTTGCTCCTGGGCAGTGCGTCAAGAAAGCCCGAGCAGTCGTCAGTTGTTTTTCCTCTCGGGTCGCGTGCCTATTTTCTCTGAGTGCTTTGATATAGCCGAGCAAACGAGTGAAGCTGAAAGTGGATTGTTGCTGCTCAAGGATGATGGATCAATTGGTCAGCTCGTTTCATGCTACTATTTCTAATCTATAAAATATGTATGACTGCACCTTTAATCGTTACAACGGTGAGACGTATATATGATTTTTCAACAAACAATGAATGGTTCGTCACTGTGAGTGTCGACATAAACTCTGATTCATAAATTATTTATGTCTAATTTTTTTTTTCAATACACCTTTTTCCTTTTACCTTTATTTTTGTAATTTAAAAAAAAACTTTTGAATGGTTCGACACTACGAGTGTAGACTTGCGAAAGGTTCACTTTATTCAACAAACTTTGAAAGGTTCATCACGTCAAGTGTCGGCATATTTTTTCTCTACACAGATATTGTTCATATCAAATGAAAATATTATATTTACATATAAGCATGTTTATATAGTCTAATCGCTTATCAAAGTGAATCCTGTGACCCAACGATCCTCCCCATTAACAAACATCCCTCCCAGTAACCTTTGTGGAGATGCAGAGGCAAACACGGTCTCCAAATAGCAAAGGTTACACACTAACATTCCTTCCCCCAATCCCACCTGACTGCAAGGACGTGGCCGGCGCCGTTATTGACCATGTATAAATAGAGGCACTGAATTATGCACACTGAAGAAGATTATGGCCAATCCCAGCCGATCTTCTAGTTGATTCTTTGTGCATTTTCATTGGCTTCGGTCAATCACGGAATAGCAACCTTTGATATGTGTAGTCAGTCTAAGCTAAGCTAAGCTAAGCTTACGTTACCACTAGGCTAAGGAAGACCCCTGTGTACTCCTACATGAAAGAAGTGGTATTTCGATTTTAAAAATGACAAGAAGTTCAAAGAAAATCAGTTAAATGGTGAAAAAAAATATTCCAATTTTCATCGAATAAATCCATAGTTTGAAAGGTCATGATTTACAAATCCACGGAACATCTAGGATAAGCATTTTTCCACCTGCTTTTTAAGGTATGTTGAGATGATTTAATTTTCAAATTTCTCGTTCTAATTGATTCCCAAACCATGTTTTATATAAATTCTGAGCCCCAACGATTAAAAAAAATGTTTGAAAATTTTATAAACAGGTAGTCCCGTAGCCTCGAGGTTACGCTTTCGCTTCGTAAGTGGAAGGTCATGGGTTCGATTACAACCCCCCCTCCCACACACAAAAACAAACCGTCCAGCCATCAGAAAACGCCGCACGAAGGAACGTGCATAGGGGAAACACATCTATACTCAAAATGAACCACCGCACACCAATGGACTACGGCTATATGGATATGGATTGGACCAATGGCAGCACTCTCATCTACCTGTTCGGTATGAGAGAAATAGCAATAAGAATTTGGATATAAATAGATTCTGAAGCTGTGAAGCTATAGACACGCTATGATAGTCGGCATAGTAGCGGCAAAGTGCACGGGGTGTCTAACAAATAAAAATAAGGAATAGAAAAATATATAAATAAGTAGAGATGTATGGGTTCTGCAAATTAGATTAAATGGTACATCTATGTTTGTTTAGAAAACCTAGTGTTCATTTTCAAGCCATGGCCTCTTTCGCGATTTGTAAACAAGCTGCGCACCATCAACCGAAAACAAATGTAAGTTCAAGTAATTAACAGGATAGTAATCTCAACATTAGGAAATTCTTCTGCGTGTAGGTGTTTTGTTTCAGGCTACACTTTCATTTGAGTTTGACAAAACTGAATATGTTTATTACAGTGACCCCACGCAGTTGAATCACCCACAATTTATGAATCAGCTGATTTCAAAAGACAAAATTAATATCAAACTTGTCACAAAACATCACAGAATTATTTTTACACATAGTTTCTTATCAGTAAAAATAATTCTGTGATGTTTTGTGACAAGTTTAGTAATAATTTTGTCTTTTGAAGTCAGCTGATTCATAAATTGTGGGTGATTCAACTGCGTGGGGTGACTGTATTTAAATCTCATTATCACTTATCACATTTTGTTTTTCGCTTCCGCTCATAATATTCAAGGTGATTGACACATAAGATGAAAAACTGCTTTCAATGAAAATTGCAAGGTTGCAAATATTGTTAGGGGAAATCAGGGTAAAACCGACACTGTGGGTAAGATCGACACCCTTTGATTTTTCATGTTTTGAGCAGATTTTCATGCAGTTTCCACCACACTCTATCTTTATTTGTGAAATATTGTTTTTCGGATGACATTACAACTGACGCTATCAATAAACTGCCAAAATAAACAACAAAATCATATTGGATAACATAGAAGCAACAGCAGCTGCAATAGTTCGCTGTTATTATTTAACTATTTCGCATGTGAAAATTTTAAAATGTCATTATATGTTCTGCGTCTCAATCATAATTTACTATTATTATGTTGATACAACATGAAGGAGAATTTGATTTTTGGTTTTTCGACAGCTATTAACGCCATTGAAAAATAAATGTCCACTCGGGGTAAGATCGACACTTTCATTTGGGGTTAAATAGACACCTTTCTTTGCTTCATAATCTAACTCCAGGAAATCTTTCCTGTCGGAAGACTTTCTCTGTAGTTTATGTGAGTCTTTATTTACGAATTCCAGTGAAGTTCATAGGTGGCGAACTTGTTAACATGTAAAATATGACACTATATGACTTGCCACAAGCTATCATTAAGTATCAAAAAAATATGTATTTAAAAATATGTTTCACGTTCAAACTTATTTGATAAAGCTTGAAGAAATTTTCCTCATTTATAATTGAAGAATTAATAGAATTTGAAATGTTTTCACATAAATTAATCTTATTGTTTATTTACAAACCATGAGGTTCGACAGTTTTTATAATCTAAAAACATTTACAATTTTCTGGTTGGTTAAAATAAAACAGTATTTATTTTCAGAACCAATCATTCGCCACAACTTCATCTTCGTAAACATTGAATGAATACAAATTTATAATATTATTTTTATTCACCTCAACTTTATAATCTTAGCATGGGACATTTGAAATTTTCACATATATTTAGTGCATTTTTGTCTTCTCCTCAATAATTTACGTATTATATGTATAATCCATTAGAGGAAGGGGTCATAAAAGTCGAAAGTAATGTTTAAAGCATTCTTTTTAATATGCCATGTGATGGTGATGTTCACAACGTATAAATTCTACTCAAAGTGCATGTGACGGTTTTACCCCAACAGGGTGTCGATCTTACCCGCACTCTCAATTGTCTCACCTAAAAATGATGAAATATCAATTTGGTTTAAATCACTATATAACCTTAAAATATAATCCAGCGGTCACAAGGATTGATAGATTGATAAACGATATGTGATTCTACAACAATTTTAGGTTTGTTTGACAAGCGAAAGTACACAAATTCTATCAATAAGCTTAGGGTGTCGGTTTTACCCCGAATTCCCCTACCTCAGACTATTATTGCTAATTTTATTCGAAATGTGCTACAATGTTCTTCTTCTTTCTGGCGTTACGTCCCCACTGGGACTGAGCCTGCTACTCAGCTTAGTGTTCTTATGAGCACTTCCACAGTTATTCACTGAGAGCTTACTATGCCATTGACCATTTTTGCATGCGTATATCGTGTGGCAGGTACGAAGATACTCTATGCCCTGGGAAGTCGAGAAAATTTCCAACCCGAAAAGATCCTCGCACGGTGAGATTCGAACCTACGACCCTCAGCTTGGTCTTGCTGAATAGCTGCGCGTTTACCGCTACGGCTATCTGGGCCCTGTGCTACAATGTCTCAACATTCTACATTATATGTAATTCATTGGTACTATACCTAAAAGACAGTTGCAGAATAATCCTGATAATCGGGTTTTACCCGATCAGAAAGGCATAACATAGCATAGCATATGTATGTTAAATTCGCTCGACACTCCCTATTTGACGCTTTCCAGCCCTGATCGGAACTGTTGCTTCCAAAGACCGAAAATACACCTGCATCTCCACAATCACTTAATGGAGCCTTCCTTAGCCGAGTGGTTGGAGTCCACGGCTACAAAGCAAAGCCATGCTGAAGGTGTCTGGGTTCGATTCCCAGTCGGTCCAGGATCTTTTCGTAATGTAAATTTACTTGAATTCTCTGAGCATAGAGTAT
Organism: Aedes aegypti; assembly: GCF_002204515.2. Taxonomy (NCBI): domain Eukaryota; kingdom Metazoa; phylum Arthropoda; class Insecta; order Diptera; family Culicidae; genus Aedes; species Aedes aegypti. The sequence goes on from NC_035109.1 coordinate 247,950,428, forward strand.
CATCGTACCTGCCACACGATATACGAATGCGAAAATAGCATCTTTGGTAAAGAAAGCTCTCAATTAATAACTGTGGAAGTGAGGACGTAATGCCAAGAAGAAGAAGAAGATCTTCACAATCACAACGGAAGGGGTATAGAAGAAAGAGATTTGAGATACACCTTTGGCAGGCGATGTGATCCATGTTTATGCTATCTGTGTATCACAACATAGTTGTATTAGATTTTAATACTCAGTAAGCACGTCTTCTCTAACAAAATTTGTTATTATTTTGGCTGGTTAGTAGTTGAAAAACAAAAATAAGAGCAAAGTTTCCTCTGTGAATTAATTGTGTTATTAATCATACCTGAATTGAAAAAAATATATTAACTCGATTCTCAATTCCTTTCACATTATTCATATCAAACTGTTTTTATAATTATGTTTTTAATAAAATAAACTTTGAAATAAACTTTGTCTTTATAACTAATTTTGTTTTAATTGTTATAGTTTCTTTGACCTACTCAGATGTTTTCTAGCAAAAGTGAAACAAATTTGTAACAAATTTTAAAATAATTATGATACAATTTGGTTGTATTCTACTAGTCGAGTAAGGCGGAAACATACGGCTCTTACTTAAAACTAGTTTGCATTTTGGTCTCATGGCGAAAATTTTTTCTAGAATATTAAAAAAGTGTTAGGTAAGTGTACCACCCCTGATTTTAATAAAAACTAAAAAATATATTTTTTCTTTGAGCTTATCAATATGTTCCCTTATAGTTCGTAATACAATGATCAAAATATGATGAAAATTTCTCACTTCGACTTTTGTTAAAACAATCAAATTCCAGTGAATTTTTTTAAGATTTCGTAGTTTCTAAATAGCATGGTTAGAGGTAAATTAATAACAGATTTTTCAAACGTACTGTACATCGTGAATCTTTATAAATGTGTAAGTTATTATGGCATTTGAACGGAAAAATATTAAGTTTTACATACGAAATCCAATTGGGTTGAAATCTACACGTTTTGGGGTAAGTATGCCACCAATTTGGCAAACCAAAATGGTTGGAGTGAAATTCATAAAAATGTAAACATCATCAACAAAATAATAATAATGAACCAAAATGAGGCACCCGTAGTGGCTTCTGAAGTGTAGAAGGGGAATAGCGAAAATTTTTGCACCCAAAGTGAAGCCTCAATTGGTGTGTTTGTTAAGCTTAAGACAAAGTTAGAGAACAATTTGGTTAAGGTGGCACACTTGCCCCAAATCCCGCTATGTGTATATTAGAATTGCAACAGGTATAAGGTTTATGTCAACAGTTGAATTGACGGACCACCAAAGTTCGCTTGAAAATTACATAAACGTAACGTCCCCTCAATTCAAATGTGTTATCATAAGCATGAAACGAGCTCAACAGTTGGCAATCCATATTTGCTGAACACGAATATCTTATCACAATACGAACCGAACACGATTGATCTTGATCCCGTCGCTCGCCTCACATAGGCATGCAAAGGAATCAAAAGACAACATACAAGAAAAATAGAACATATTCGCCGGCGCCTTGCTTGGATTTTCCGAAGCACTTTGTACCTGTTCAGAAAGACATCACAAAGAAATAACTCATTTAGTATATAAGAACCTGTTATGAATATCAACGTTTGTTATATTAAGATACTTAACTGAGTATTGTGTATTTCTTTCACTATTGGACTGCGAAGTGCGGTCTCATAAGTGCGAAAGTGAGAAGAAAAGTGCTGGATAACATCGAATCATGTTGGTGTCTTCAGAACACGTTTTCTCTGATTTGCGAGGAATAAGTCCCTCGAAGACAACTACCCGATTAGATGCCATTGCGCACTTTTATTACCGGTTCCGAACTTGTAAAAACTTCTGCGATAGTCCAGTGGTGAAAGAAATGCGCAATATAACTTCACATTTTTTGTTGTTTTGACACTCAATAGACTATGATTTATAACATTTACTGTTGAAAAATTATTTCGGAATAATCCGTAGTCGTAATAATTTTGATAATCTTTTCTGATCGAGTATGTGTCTTCATATGCCCAAAAAACCTTTTCCGATGATAAAAGAAAGCATGCTATTTTTATGTTCTATTAGTATTTTTCATTTTTTCAACTCGTCGCGACTTCAATTGTTATCAACGAATCATTAATAGGTTTAAATTGTCACATTTCACGACATATCAAAGTTACGTTCATGCTGAACTTCTCAGTTTTAAATTATCATCAATTAAATAATAATAAGAGATAAGATTATTGATGCGGATAATTACGCATGATGGATTGCTATTTTACCAGCATAATGATAATTCAAACAACCATTTTTAACACCTGCATCAATACTTATAAGGCAGTTGGAGTTTAAATATAATTGTATTTTATAAATAATTGTACTTTTTTTAAAAAGCAAGCTTAAGATTTAATACTTCAAAAGTGCTAAGCCTCGCTGCTTCAAATAGTTCCATACGAACGGAAGGTGATTGTTTTCGTTGACTCGATATAAATTGCTCTTATATTTGACTACGGAATTGGCATAACTAACGACGACAGGGAATTGTTGACATTGTTAATTATCATGCTTGAAAACTCATTTGAGGTACAGTGCAAAGCAGTAGCAGTTATCGTTACGGGTACAATTGGTGTAATAAGCCTAAAGGTAGGTATTCCAATATTCGAGCACGTACAAAATCATAATATTAGAATATTTATTTATATTAACGTCAGGCAAACTGGGATCAAAACGAATTTTGGCAATAAATATTTCGAGAGGTAAATGTGTCTCTTAAGCTTAAGAACCTCGAATAACTAATGAAAATGGCCATTTATTGTTCAATTAATACATTTTTGCATAAAACTGCAAATAACATTAAAATTGCTACTACAAGAGAGGTGATCATGGTAATAATTATGGTGAAGTATAATTTCAACATCCTTGTTTTATCATCAAAACTTATTTATTTATATAAAAAATCATAAATCTACGTTAGAAAAACTTTTTATTAAACATTTTTGAATCATGAAACATTGTCAAAACGTCAAGATACTATAGAGAAAATTTGAAGATTTTAGAAATGGTATTTTTTGTAATTCAATATTTAAGATATTTATATGATTTTTTATGATATGCAATGAAAAATCAGTGTTTTTTTTTCTCCTATAGCCAAAACGGTTCTCCATAGAACGTTTGCCTCTAAAATTATCAGTTTCGGGGCTATCATTTTTCAAATATATTGCAAACAAAAACTCATAGGTCATTTTCAGAAGTTATTCTTGAGCCAAAATGATCAATTTATCTTTGGAAAAAACATATTCTATTATATCGAAAAATGTGCAAAATTTTCTGTAAATCGGAGATGGTCAGGTTTCATTACTGACCAATTTGACATGGAATTCGTCTTTTTATACAGACGTGCTTCGTGTCTGTTAGAACAACCACTAGAAGAAACAGTGTCTAATAAAGCGTTAATTTTGCTTATGTTTACTAGCTGTGAGATCTCGACTCGTGACGTAATCCATTGACAGTACAATTAGTTGTAACAACATGTATGTTCACTTCACGACATAATTATGAGTGTTCCAAGATAAAATGGTGTTCCAATTATTGCAACGGCTACCTTAACGGTTTTCCAATGTTTTGAAAACAAAAAATACTTTTTGTAAATGAAATTTTTTATATAACTACGCGGAAGTGGTATTTACAACCAGTATGGTGTTGTTTTTCCTTCATCAAACAACATGAGAGCTTGTTGGGAAATTTGCTTAATAATAATTTTAGGGGCAGTAGTACACTGCACAGTATATCATATTTCACGTACAAAAGTAAGATCGTAGCAATAAGTGCGTATGAGTATTCGTTGAATTATGGTTAATGAGTATGTTGAGCTGATCAGTATTATGAGCACAAGTTAATTTCAGTTAAACCATTTTGTTCGTCTTGGTCCCTAAACCTAAATCATTATTTCATTCTTAAGCTATTTCTAAGGACAAATTTACTTAACGGCTCAACTGAACTGAGAAATAATACATATTCATTTTTATTATAACACATCATTTTCATAAAATGACTTTAAAATTATATTTTTCCTTTTTGTTCGTCAAGAAAAACTGGGTCGGTGCTATCGAATACTGCAAATGCTACGGGATGCATCTGGCGGTGGTTGACACGGCGGCGAAGCAAAAATTGATCGAACAAGCGATTGTTGGATCCTCTATCTACAACAAATCTTGGACTAGCGTATGGATCGGAGCAAACGACAGGGCCAAAGAGGGTGAGTTCGTTTGGCAGCCTACAGGACAAAAAGTTAAATACAGCAATTGGAGAATTAAAATGCCGGACAACTATCTGGGGAATGAAAATTGTGTACACATATTCTATTCACCTGGTTTCCGTTTCAAGTGGAATGATTGGCCGTGTACTTCAAAAACCAATGTAGCGTGTGAAAAAGCAAAACCTTGTTAGTGATGAATGTGAATAATTGTATAAATCGTTCATTGTTGAAATATATCGTGGGAACCTAAGCCGTTATAATATCAATTTTTAAACCCCGTTAGTATAAAAATCGAGAAACCCTTTAAGTATTGCTAATATTAATTATTTGTCCATAATGCACAGCTGTACTCATTTTGCTCATAGTTGCTATGAAGTCGTCTTAGTATTGTTATTATTTTTCTTCTTGGAAACACCGGACTTTCACTATACACTTAATTTATAACGATGGCTTAGTTATACTTACCACACGGTCGATCGGTACAATAGACCGATCATGGGGACACATGGTCTTTTATAGGGTACAGAACGAAAGGTATTGTTTTACATTCTATTGAGCATGGGGGAAAGTGTGCGTGGATTATGTACTTCAAGGTCATGACTACTTCTATACACTATTACTATTGCTTAATTACCACAGTATATAGTTAATGGATTCTGCAATGGTAATAGGGTTCACAATACCTACATTAGACTATTGCATGCTTGTTTTCTTAAATTTTCATATGAGCTTGAAAATCGAATCGATTCAATTGATTCGATTTAATCGATGAATCCATTCGAAATATTAAATTTGAATCGATTAAGTAACATCGATGTTCTACCTAACGCTAGCCTGCACATATTAACCTTCTAGAAAATGAATTCTCAACAGATTTACCGCCTAATTAATGTCTGTCGAAGACACATTTCTTAAAGCTTAACATGATCTAGAGGGTTGTAGGACATTTCCCAGAAAGCCAAACCCCAGAAAGACATTCCCCAGAATGGCGTTCCCCAGAATCCCATTCCCCAGAATGGGACATTCCCCAGAAATCCATTCCCCAGAATGGGACATTCCCCAGAATAGGACATTCCCCAGAATCGTTTTTATACGTTATAAAAGAGTGGAAAAAATAAATTTGGATATTTTGTTTTATTATCGTAAAAAAATGTATCTGCTGAATTGATTCCAATTCCCAGATACTTCGAATTCGGGACACAGGCGTCAATTCACCCAAAATATTGTTTGGTCAAAATTATTATTATGGATCTCAAGCTCGAGATGGAATCAAAAAATAAATATTTTAAAAGGCTAGTGTCCCTTTTCTCAGGCAAACCATCTGGAGCCGTCCATAAACCACTTGGTCATCTATGGGGGTGCATGGTTTGGCCAAAGACCACGGCCTATACAAATTTCAAAACGTTTGTACGGACAAAAGACGAAAGATGGGGGTTTGAAATTTCAAAATAATTGTGTATGTGGTTCACCAACCAAAATCTTAAGGGGAAAATACTATTTAACAATTTTACATCTGCTTAACTTGAATTTGCTACTGTCATTTCCCTGAATATCATTTCCCCGAATGCCAGCTTACCGAATGACCCATTTCCCCAAAAGACATTTCCCCGAATGACTCGTTTCCCTAAAAAGTGATGCAGTTCAAACAGGTGCAATAACAGTCTTTGGGGACTAGGTGCTGAACTAGAAAGAATGATAAGCAATTAAAAGAAGAAGATAATGTAGATTATAAGGTTATCCTCGAATAAATATGTAAGTAAATTTTGCCAAAAATGCCGATGATGGTGAAACTCGAAAGAACCGCAAATCAAGTAAAGAATAGTAAAGAATAGTCATGAAGTTATGACAATTATAAGAGGTTAATACTATTTGGGGAACTAGGCTATTCGGGGAAATAGGATATTCGGGGCACTGGAATTATGGTAACTGGCGTTCGTGGAAACGAAATTCGGGGAACCGTCATTCGGAGAAAAGTAGCACAACCGTGCAAAGTAAGCTGCTCTTACACATGTCATGTTATGTTTTATGATCGAACTTGACCCAAGCTATTGATTTTTTTGTTCTCATAATTATTCTTCCTTCTTTTAAAATTGGCTGTTCTTCCAAAGGGTGATTTTTGTTAGTGTAATATTCTTCATATGTACAAAATAAATTGATAGAATGTTTTTTTTTTTGCTTTCATAGCATATTATCCCTTCTTTCGAACAAATGCTGTTCTTCCTAGGTTTATTGTCTTCGCAATTATGTAAATTAATGAATCACAGTTACACTAGAAAATTTCTCTTGTCTTTGATAATTTCTTTTTACAGCAAAGCTTAATAGCTACAAGATATCGTAGTCCGTATGCACTAGAGTGGCCGACATTAGTCAGACTACAATAAACTACTGTAAAAATTTGAACAGAATCTATCAACTCTAAGGAGGGGCTAAACCAGCTTGAAATTTGTAAGGAAAAATCGTCAAAATATATAAAAATCGTCCAAGCGGTTCTAAAGATTTCTAATTGATAAATGGTTCCAAAGATTTCTAATTAATAAATGAAAGACTGCAACAAATCGGAAGTGCTGTTGCTAAAAAAAAAAAACTAACATGTTTTACCTATGACAACTATAATTTGGTTTTCCTCGAATTTTTCAGTTAAACTATTTGTTAATGATTAAATATTTATAAATTTAAGGAACTACTATATGCCACTTACCTCTAAACATATACTACACTGATACACTTTTACACTTATAATTATAATACACAGCCAACCCATAGAACATGCAGATACGTATCGAACCCTCAACAATACTAGCCTATAGTCAGACGAATAAAGCATTTCAAATAGAACGCACGTGTTCTGTCTTTCTCGCGTCGTGTCGGTCGGTCATTCCGAATTTGCCCAAGTGCCAATTTTAGTGTCCCGTTTTTTCGCTACTTTCGCCGTCGTTTTTCCTCCCTAAAGCTGCTACGTTGTGATCTTATCACAAGCCGTGATCCGAGCCAAACGCCGCGAGTGATCATTAGAATTGCAAACACTATTAAACCTGGATTTTAACAGCCCAAAAATCTCTTGTAATTCTTTTTTCTGGGGAATGTCCCATCCTGGGGAATGGTTTTCTGGGGAATGTCCTATTCTGGGGAATAAATTTCTGGGGAATGGCGTTCTAGGGAATGTCATTCTGAAGAACGTCATTCTGGGAAATGTCGTACAATCGATCTAGAGAAAAGGAATTTCATCACCTAGCAGAAAAATCTCAGTCAGAATCAGAAAGCATTTGATCTAATGAACAAGAATTTTAACCTGCTTAACCTTAACCTGCTGAACAACTTTGCCGAAGACACCAACCTTCTAGCTCATCAAGTTCTTGAGATATTTGTTAAATGATTGATATGGCCAACTTTTGTATGCGAAAAGTATGTTGGCTGGATGAAGCCTAATACGCAAGGCTCTAAATTGATTAATCTTTTCTCGAAAGTAATTGATCAGATATCATATTTGAATAAGAATAATCGTATTAAATTTTACGACGCAAACAATTTCATTTAATATCTGTAGCCCTCATATCTTCCAATCTTCCAAGTGTGGGTGATTCACGAAGTAGTAAACTACCAACTTAGCTGCAACAGATGAAAGTGCAGCAGTGCAGTCCAAAGTTTGACATGTTGTATTTTGTATTTTATATTGTGCCATAACTGTTCTTCCTCATTTGGTCGAGTTTGTTGGTGTACAGCAGAGCGAAATTTCCTTCCGGAGAGCTCATCCTGATAGCATGAGGACCACAGCAGCACCATTCCAAGCGACTTTGGCTGGTGCTTAAGGTCTTTGTCATCTTCCCCAATCTTGTGCTGTAGGGGGACTTGGTGCAAAATGCGCAGTCGGGGTAAAACGTGCCATGACAAAATCTCCAAAATAAGAGATTATTATTATGTGCGTATTCTGCGTGGTGTGTGAGTTGAAACGAGTCGATCTCACCTGTCACCTCAAGTGACGTCTAATGTTAATCAAATGAGCATTTTGTATATCGTTCATTTGGTGCGGTCGTGAATCTTTCGACCGCAGTTTCCTCTGGCGCCTATAGTAGACTCAACTTCAACAGATGATGCGCCTTTGTATTTATCGACTAACATTGTTGTCAGCCGTCAGCAAGGATCCGTGGTAGACAAGCCCTTCGATCAACCACTTTGAATGTTCCTCCGTCAATCGTGACACTGCTTCCTAAGCGGGTCCTGCTTAGTTCCGCATACCAGCATGTACCAGCATTGTTTGCATTCACCATCAGTACGACTCTTGCTCCGCGTTTCGGGCAAGTGGCCAACCTCTCCGGGCCCATCCTGATAAGTTCCAACACCATTCTTGTCAGTGATCTAGTTGTTCTTGAGCTGTTGAATGACATCTTTAACTTTCACTATCGTGGGAGTTGGTTAGCTTTCACAATCTGCTGTGCTGACGTAAACATCACCTTTACTGTCCTGACCCTCTGTGCCTGTGTTCTCTCCGCTATTGAGGTGTTCATCGGAGTGCAGCTTCCACCTTTCGATCACCTCGAGACCGTCCGTTAATATGGTCTCATGCTCTTTCCCAGCGCATTTTACTTGCTGCATGAAGTTTTTCTCCGTTATTTTGAAAATCGTCTATGATTTTGTTTATTTTAAATTGATTTTTCTATAATGCCTCAACCCTACCCTAAGAATGATTTTTTTTTTGCGACACTCGCAGCTTCAAGTTTTCCTGAGGGGGTGCCTATTACCCCGTCTTCCCCAACCGGGCTGCAGTGTCACCCCGGCTGGTGCAACGATCGGGAGATGAGCTGTAGTGTGTAGTGTGATGTAGTTTTATGTTCCGGCATCGTCATACTTTTTCCGCTATCTTTCTTTTCACATTGTGTTTGCTCCTGGCCTGATGCTTCTCGCCGACGGCAGTGTTATAGTTTATATAAACTTTTCGATATACTCGACTCGGCTCTAATTTGTCACCATTTGGGTTAAAGTCACGTACCGAAAGCTCATTAAATATCTTCGGAGCTGCTGTTTCTCGGTTGAATAGGATATTCAGTTTTCTATGGGATGTTGTCGTTGTTTCACTGCGTATTACAAACACAATTATTTTGATCTCATACTGGGGGTTATTTATCAACCACGTGATTTTTATAAATGAAAATCGGATCTGTCTAAAATTCCTATATATGAGAGCGAAAGGAATCTCCGCAGATATTATGAGGAAATTTTGGAAACCCAAAATGTGCAGTGTACTTAAATGTTATTAAAAGAAGGTATTCACTTAAAGTTACGTTAAACGTAATATGCGTATTCATTACAATGAAACACTTCAAACGAAATGTTTTCTTGAGACAGAGAAATGTCAGTTGAGTTAAACCCTCGTTCAAATTGGAAATGGAGTTGGAGTAACGTGTGATGTTTTGTACTTGCTAAAAACCGAACTAATATGTTGGTGACTGATGGCTGATCTTATTTTCATTCAAGATTATTTATTCTATAAATCGTTTTATTCTATAAATTAATAAATTTAAATATTCATAAGCAATTATTGACTGCGTCCGTTTTGTTGAGAACCTTCTTTATTTGCCAAAGTAGTGGATTGGCGAGGACTTCCAATCGCCAAAGTATCCCAAAAGATAGCCATCTACAGTTCTTCTGATCAAATTTGTCTGGGAACTTCACTAAATCTGCCTCTTATTCAACATATCTCAACATAGCTCCAATACATATTTTGATTCACACAACTCAGTGTCCAGTGTATAAGAATAACAGTATTTGTATCTGCTTGCACACAGTCCTTCCAAATCGTTGAGCAGCATACATATATCTCAAGAGACTCAAGCTTGTGCCTTTCTGGGAGTCTCTTGGGAGTCTCCAGCATCTTCTCACTTGAATAGTAGAAAGTAATGCAGAACATAGATTCTTTAAAAGGTGAAAACTTCGGAAAATATACCATGATGAATCAATACTCGGACGCTTAAGCAGTGCAATATGTTCTAATACTAATATCAATACATTCTTCAAAAAATTAATTAAAACGCAGATAATACTCATTTTCACGCTTTGGAGTTTTATATAACACATGCAGACATGCAATGCTAAAAAATATGATTAATTGCTCTTATCTGATATAGTTTCTAATTGCTAATGTTCCATAATGATGTATAAGTCCGGATATTGATTCAACTGTGTCCGGATTTTAAGACCTGACATGCATCATGTTTCCGGATTTAAGAACAAGACATACTCTATTGTTTAAACGATTTTCATGATAAAATCGCGTTTTTGAAGGTAAAACTCATCATTTCAACCAAAATAAGGATAGAAACTGTATGCTACATAAAAAAGTTTTAATCATCTCCCATGCGAACTAACTTCAACTAGAGGTTACGCATTTGTCTCTGCTCAAGGTGAAACAGCTTGGAATCAACATTCAATAATGTACCAAAACTTTAAAGGCACAAATCTCGCGAAAGAAGCATCAAAGTACAGTTCAATTTCTATTTTAGCTTTGTGCAGTAGCAGAGAGCTTAAAATAAGAATATTGACTTTGTACGTTCATTATTTCAGTAGATTAGTGCCTTTGAAATCGTGAGTAGGGGCACAAGCTGATCATTGTGCCTGCCATGTTTGGATTCCGAGATGTGTCAGCTTAAGCGTCCGGGTATTGATGTAGCAAAGTATATTCCAGTTAAAATAACGAGTATAATATGAAAATAATGATTTTTATTACACATGTCTGGTTTTTAAATCTGGACATGTGGATCAAAAAGCCGGACACTGTCGAATCAATTTCCGGGCATCCGTACTTTAGCCAACTAAATTCAAATGAAATAAATATAGAACATTCCATTTAAATGTGACTATTCTATCATATTTTTGTTGTTAAATACAGACAAGCACATAATTATGTTTTTAAAAATGAATATCAATTATCAAGATTATTCTGTATTTCGGTTACTCACATTTTTTAGTTCTAGTCGCAAGCCAATAGTCTGCAACGACCGTCGATTTTATGATCGAGTTTCCCCTTCACAACTTAATTTCACAAACGATCATCCAATTGTTCTTGCATTTCTTTCAGTTTTCGGTGCAATGTTATTACAAAATAGTTGTTCACTCAAGCAAACTACGAGTTAAGATGAAAATAACCACCATCGTTTCACAAATTTTCAGAATCGGTTTTTTTTGCTCAAACTTGGAGCAATGTTCATGAAAATCTATCATTACGTTGCACGTGCTATCTGTATTGCGATGATACATTTTTATGAGGATGTCGTTAAATTTGAGCAAAAAACCTGGTTTTTCATATTTATGAATGATTGAATGGTTGTTTCTTGAGCCTTAAACGTATAGCGTCTGGATTTCAAATCCACACACTTAGAATAAATCGCAGTATACCGTTTTGACTCATATTCCGAACACTTAAGGCCAACAGTGACTTCAAATGCATCTGATTGGTATAAATGGGCAGATATTTGTGTAAATTTTAATTTCCTCACAAAGCCCAACTGTTAGCTGTTGGGTGCACCGATAATAATGTTGATTTAATTTAATTTCGCAAATAAATTTACTTGAGCTTGTTCTTCTGGTCTGAAACTAGAGAATCATCACTACTCCTGTGGTATAAATTGTATTGGAGACGTTGAAATTAAATTGCAATTGACTGCCATTTCCTTGTTATTTGGTGACATATTTCAGCGAAACATTTCAATCAAATCGCCTTACAAAAACTGAGTGTTCGGAATATGAGTCTGTTCGGAATTTGAGACAAAACGGTACTGTGAAATTAATCACCGAATATGAACTGTAAACAACAAAAATACAGATTTTCCTGTGAAATCTAGTATTTTACCGACAAAATCTATGAAATTTACTATTTTACCGCCGAAATCCGTGAAAACAAACAAATGTACCGTAATTTTGTAAAATAGCAACGAATAGTTCGGTGAAAGCATTATTTTCACCGAACTTCTGTGAAATCATTTGACAGCCACTCTGGCAGGCATGAGCTCCTTTTGTTCAACTTTTAGCACACCACTTATCAGCAGTGAAAGCTGGTGTAGTGGTAACAAGCCTGCTTCCTGATCGGTAGGTCGAGAGGTCATTTCTCGATCGGACCATTTTCGTGTTTTTCTTTACGATTTTGTTCAGCGATTTCACAGATTGTTTAGTGAATTTTCACCGATTGTTCAGCTGTTGAGATTTTGGTGAAATTTCACAGGAATCCGTAAAAAAATCTAAGTGTGCATGGTTCACAAATCCGGACACTCTTTTATAACACAAAAAAAAAGTGCTTTAACACTTGTTTTCACAGTACACGCGTTTCACTATCCACTATTTTCGCGAGCTGCACGTAAAAGGCGTCTTTATCATCATCAGTGCTTCCGAAGTGAGGGCTGTGCACGTTTATTATGCTGAAGTTAAAGAATCGGCCTTTGATTCTTAACTTGCAAATTCGTTCATTGATCGGTTACCACCCGAGCACGCGCCTCTGCATATCACCCATCACTGTAAAAACTGTTTCCCCAGCTGACGTGTGTTGCCGCAGCTCTGGTAGATGGTATGATTACCTCTAAACGATCGTACCATTGCTCCTGTCCAGCACACCTCCTGCAGCGCTACGATGCAGAAACCGCGGGTCTTTAGTACGTCACAGAGTATGCGGGTACTTCCGATGAAGTTGAGAGATTTACAGTTTCACGTACCGAGGGTCCAATCGCTAGTCCATTTCCGTCGCTGTGGTCCTTGCCGATTGTTCTGGTCCGTATTCTCTTGTTGACGTTCCTGTGCTGATGTGTTTTACGGTTGGCTTGCAGGACCTGTCAGAATACAACCAAAGCTCCCACCAGGGTTGGTTACCCGATCTTCCCTAAGGTTGCTCGTACCGCGGCCAGTACCACGAGGAGGTATTGATAGGAGTTACTGGGCAAGAGGCTGTAACCCGATAGCCTTGAGTGTTTCCTTGGAACAAGTAAAAATGGCTTATGCGCCACTCCCGAGGGAGACCACTTACCGAGATTGAAAGGTTACCCGACCCAATTGAGACCCTTCAGGGGAGGGTTCTGTTTTTTTTTACGAAATGAATGGGCAGGAAACAAGCTGGCTGATCAGGGAAACGAAATGCCTTACGACCAAAGTCGTGCAAATAGAGAAATAGACCATTTCCGTGATATTTTTTTATTGGCTTATATGCTTTCTGTCAATTTACTGAACAAACTTTCCTAAGGAACCGATATGTTGTGGAGCCTTTAACTATTAGAAAACAATGAAAAACTTGCGGCACTTTAGTTCACCCCTCGGTCCCCTACAATTTGTTTCACCTCGAAAAAATACAGACCCCTTTTTCCCCTATGGTTTTGCCACCACGTTGTGGTGAATTTAAGATCAGCTGGCATGACCAAATGATTTTTATTTATGTTTTCATTCATCATAATGGGCTCCCCTGGTTTCGTTCCCTCCTACCTCCTCCCAAGGTTCCTGAAGTCTCCGTAATCACCGCGGAAACCACCTTCACCGCTTCGACCGGTTATGACCGCAGCCGGCGAACACTACACGGTTCTGTAACGCAAGGACTGTAGTTGACAGATGCCTGATCTCTCTGTTTTGTGCCGACAAGGATTGAATAAGCCGAAAAATTCCCGTCTAGAGGCAGCAACAGCCGCTCAAAATTTCCTTGCGCAGCTGTTGCCGCCTCAAGGCGGAAATCTTCCGGATCAACAGTCAACAGATAGATTTAGGCATTTGTCAGCATGACTAATAAAAATTAGCCTCTAAAAGAACTAGCGATACCGTAACTGTTGGGTCGATGAGAAATTTGTTGTTAGGGGGTGGTTTTGAATTTTGAATCTGTGGAGAAACATATATTTTCCTAAAAGAAGAGCTGAAACGGGTTGGGGTTAAAACTGTGATTCAGAACGGGTTGCGCAAGCTCCGAAAACATTTGTTTGAGTAATTTCAGGTTAGTTTCGTTGGCGCTCCTGTTTGGGGCGCTCTGACGATCACGGTCAGTTTGAGCGCGCACCTGATTTGACGTTTCCAAATGTAAACAAGCATCCCAATGCAAGGGTGGAATCGAAAAACTGTTGCAAAATCACCACGCTGATACCCTTACACTCAGGCAAAAAAACTAAGAATATTCATTATTTTCCCTTATGTTTATTAGCCACAAGAAATCGGTAAGCATTTCATTGATTTACCTTAAGGCTCAAGAATCCATCATTCAATCATCAGCAATCATTGCAAATCAAAAACCAGTTTTTTTGCTTAAATTTGAAGCAATCCTCATGAAAATCTATCATTGCATTACAGGTTGCAAGTGTAATGCAATGATAGATTTTCATGAACACTGCTTTGATTTTGAGCAAAAAAACTGGTTTTGAAAATTTGTAAAACGATGATGGTTATTTTCCTCTTGAGAATTGATCTGGATCATGCCAATGTGGTGTCTGGCTTATTTCATTAAACAGCATTATGAACATTGAAATAAAATTTTAAAAATTTCTTCTATCAGCAATATAAACTACCATCAAGCTACCATTCACCGTGCATTTAAGAAAAAATTGCACTTCAATAAATTGTATAACTTTGCCAAATAATTTGATGCGTACTAGAATACCACTACGTAGCGTGCAATTATATAATAATTCAGGAAAAAATATTAAACTAGTGTTGGATAACAAAAAATACTCTAAAAATATGTTTGAAAATGTAATGTTAAGGTCGCCTCGTACCGTGCTATGTCACCATTTACCGTGCACACTAGTGCACCATTCACCGTGCATATAGTTTTCGTCATGATTTAATTTTGTATCTTGAAGAAACGTTGGTAATGGAGCAACTATGTTGCTAGTAGTGTGCGCACTCATTTTTAAGAATATTAAAATCTTTATTTATAATAGAAACCATAAAACGTTTAAAAATTTACTAAATAAATAATTTTTCATTAAAATCGTTATAGGAGGTTTGACTGTATTGTCCAAACCATTTCATATTCACTCAAACACTCAAAATGAAGTTTTTTAATCACGACATAACAATAAATCTAATATTACCAAATAAATTCAAGCTTTTTACAGTAATGCACGGTAATGGGAACCATACATATTGAATAGGGTCCATTTACCGTGCATTTGGGTTTTGACTGAAACACAATGAAAAAATATAAATTGCATAACATTTCATTGCTCATACGATGAAATACATCTAACTAGTGGTATCCACAATGTAAGCTTGTTGAAATTTTGAAAAATTTTCTACTCTAACGTTAAAATGAAAAATGGTAATTTTTGGCATTTCTACTAAGAGTGTTGAAAAATCTCATTATCAAATAGAATTCACATGATTTTGACTACATAAACTAGGTTTTTCAAAATGCTTTGTGACAAAAACTACTTCATTTTATTAGTTTTATTTTTTTTTGCTGACAAAAGAATAATTTGTGAAAATTGTATGAATATTTTGTAGGAATTTGTATATGTGCACGGTGAATGGAGCCCGCACGGTGACTGGTGACTTAACGGTATTGCTGTGTGCGTTTGAAATGCAAATATCAAATGCGGGAACAACAAACGCGGTAAGATTTTCCACGAGCAACCCGATGTCAAAGATAGTTTTTCATTGCTAGGTTGGCGGTGATATACGTGATCGTAGCTAGGTGTCCTTTGATTGTTTTGTCTTACCGCATTTGAAGCTCGTTTAGTTGAGATTTGCACCTCAAATGCAAACAGCAATACATTACTTTTTGTGACACAAACTATTATTAGGGGGAGATCCCCCAGTACCGGACACTTAAGCCACTAAATTCATAATTCGAAAAATATTGATTTTATGGGCTCGTGTTACCCATTTATGATAAATATTATCATTTTTATAGTGTACAAACATAAATTTGAAAATATAAATATGAATTTTGATATTGCATTTTGATGATGAGTTTTAGTACCAAATTGATCGATCTCGAAAAGTGGCACCCAATACCGGACAAGATCTGGAATTGCCTTGAATTCTGTAAATTTGAACATCATCGAATGTGTACACTATAGGAATAGTTTATAATTACCAATTCAATGCATTTGCTACATTTACAAGAATAATTTGAGTTTTTCTTAGTTTGCAAGATGCCTATCAAAAACCTCTTTCATATATGATGGAAAATAGCACATTTTACGATGTTGTTCTGAATGTTCATTATTCTTAATTTTATTGCATATTTGATACCATGATCGACGGAACCCATGAAAAATGAAAGTATTCTGAGACACTGATGCAATAATTACAAAGATATCATATAATAAATCAAGCTGTCCGAAACTGAGGGACAGGAGGTGCTTAACCAAAATTGTAATTTGTCCATATTTATTTCAATTAAGGTACAAAATACATTCATACTATCAAATTAGGATTATGTTCGATCATGCTTGCGGGATCCAAATTATTTTTTCATATTGAAAATATTTACTAAATAGGCTCAAAATTAAGTGGATACGTCAATTTTTTAAAGATTTTCAAACTTTTCTACTTTTTTAAAAAGGCATGCATATTTCAAGGATGTGTTATTCTACGCAATTATTAGTCTACAAAATAGCTTTCTTTTCTACTAATACACCATCTTGATTGGACCATGAGTTCTCAATGTTTCGGCTTTGTCCGGTATTGGGTGCTGTCCGGCACTGGGGGATCTCCCCCTATGCTATTCATTTTTTATATATAGTTGACAATAAATTCCATTCGGGATATGTACTTCAATGCGTTCATCTACTTATTATTAGGAAATTTTGGTGTGGAAATTGAATTTCCACCTACTTTGCAGTGTGGCTGCTTCATTCGCAATAATACGCATCAAATTACTATTCCTCATCGAGGACGCGGTGAAAAATGAACATCCGATATTCACACGTTGGTCAAGCAATTTTCTAACGCAGATATTGAAAAAAATATTCGTAGTACAATATATTGTTGACGTAACCGCAACCATTATTGTCCGTTTATTTAAATCCACATTTCCGTTTTATCGACAATCTTCCATTGCTTTCCCATAACTGGACTTTCCATAACTGAAAAAGTTGACGCAGTAAATATGTTGGATGCCAACGATGGCAGTGATTTCATGCTGCAAATTTTCATAATAACAATCTTATGCGTTTTTCACACTAGGGACATCTATGTGAATCATAAGGCGGCTTAATGGGATTGATATACGTTAATTAAGTATAACTTGCTTCGAAATTATGTTTTCCATTGAGCTAATATGAAATACACAACAGCCTTATGAAATATGGTATCATTAATGGAATTAGTCATTAGAACAATGGAGATCATAAGGCGCGCAATGAAATTTGTATACCCTCATTATGTTCTCCTATTTTTTCGATTATGGTTATCATTGCAATGGTATGAAATCTATATTAGCCTTCAGAAATCGGCTTTTATAGATTTTTCAATGCTTCACAAGGGAAAATTTAATTAATTTGCCTGAGTGTAGGGCTGAACAAACTGTGCCGCATCTCGAATATTTTTTCAAAATGTGGTGAGTATCCTTGTTTTCAAAAAATTGTTAGAAAATCAGGAGTGCATATAAACAAAATCTGAAAGCGTTAATATTCATTAAAAATGATTGTCTTTCGAAGAAAAATACAAAAACTGGGGGTTAAATGGTCTATTAGAGTGCGTGAAGGTGTTTTTCGCCGAAAATCTGTCTGGTTGATTTCGGAGTCAACCTCTCCAGTAAGTAATCAAAATAACTCAAAAAAAAAACGACACGAAACGTGAAAATCCCTTCACATTTACTTCTCTAGATTTCTCCCTTTAAAAGTTTGCTCAAACACTTCTGAACTGCAGTGTAATCATTTTTTCAATAATCATCTATTTCAAACTTTTCCATCTCCATTTCACGCTATATTCAATCCATTCCCTAACTTCTACTTTCTCGACAATTCATATCTACAGTCTTATTTTCCAGGCTTAGCTCTACTACTTCGCTCCCTCTTTTCTCTAGCTACTCTCTTTCTCTCTTGTGTGCGGTAAATTCACTAGAGTGTGGTGCGACTGGCGGTGTTCATCTAGGTGCAAATTATGTTGCCGACTACCGACGCATAAACGGGTGGAATGGTACACGCTTAGATCAGTCTACCCGAATATGGATAAAGTTTACCCATAATCGCCAAAGAGTACACACTGTAGTGTGATCCTCAAGATCGGAAGTCGAGAACCATCATGACTATATCACATAAGTATATAACTAAGTAGCATCAAATGCGAAAGTTGTTTGAAGCACGACTGCATTGATGTTATTTGCTAGCCGTTTGCTTCAATCATCGTCCATCATTGAAAAAGCAAAGCTACTATGTTCAATAGGGTCCTAAAGCCATGTCCCGATTTAAGTGCCAAACGCTTAAGTTTTTCAGAAGGCCGGCTCCAAAGGCACGTTCCCCACCAGTTGGGAGATTTGTGCCATCGCCATATTTGAGCCTATTTCATCATCTACCCGATGGGAGAGGAAAGGGAAGGGAAAGATGGGAGGAAATAGGAGTGGGTCCCTTGAAGAGGGAAGATCGCATAAGCGAAATGAGAGCATGTAGCTCCATACCACAATGGGTTCGAACAGCGCCCTAAAAAGGGCACTGCAAAACGCGTGAGCGTAAAGAGAGCCTATAGCTCATTACCACAGCGGGTTAAGAATAACAGGATGTCCTGAAGATTCAGGCTTCTGTATTCAGTTTCACTTAATAAGTGTTTACCAAGTAATTGGAATCGCATTTGCGCAAAAACTGGACAGTTACATATCAGGTGATACGAAGTTCCATAATCGGAGTCACAACTATCACACACAAATGAGTCAGCACGCTGAATATTTGCCATGTGATAGTTGAGTCGGCAGTGGCCTGTCAACGCTCTGACCAAGAGACTGCAATTCTGCTTTGACAGATTTGTTAAATACTTCGCCACCTTTGGAGATGGCTCAGTAATATACAATTTTGTTTGACGACACGACTCCAAACTATTCCAATATTGCTTGTGCTGAGTTGCCGCCCAAGAGTTTATCTGAAGCTTCACCCAGCACTTCGAAATTGGAATAGCCGGCTCAGGGCCAATGAAGTCATGCGATGCTCCATCGCGAGCTAGCTCATCAGCCAATTCATTTCCAGCGATGGAAGAATGGCCAGGTACCCATACAAGGTTTACAGAGTTGACTGAATTCAGTTCCTCAATTTGAGTTCGACATGCGATAACAAGCTTCGACCTTGAGTTGGCCGAAGCGAGAGCTTTTATAGCAGCCTGACTATCTGAACAGAAGTATATGACTTTACCCATTACGCGCTGTTGAAGTGCTGATTGCACTCCACACATAAGAGCAAATATTTCCGCCTGAAAAACGGTGCAGTTTCTACCAAGTGAGTAAAACTGATTCAGCCTTAGCTCACGAGAATATACTCCTGCACCAGCTCTACCTTCAAGAAGGGAGCCATCAGTGTAACATACTATATTGTTTGATATACTTCTTTCCAAATAGCCAGACGTCCACTCTTCCCGTGAAGGGAATTGTGTGGTAAATGTCCTGTAAGGAAAGTTACAAGCAATTGTGAGATCACTTGGAGCAAGGACAATTTTGTCCCAATTCACCAAAAGTGGAAACAACGAAGTGTGTGTAGATCTACGATTCACTGGATTTTTCTCCAGTAGATCCAGTACCCATAAACGGTAAGAGCAAGAAAGTGCTTCTTGTTTAAGATATATGTGTAGTGGCGCAACGTCGAAAAGGGCCTCGAGCGCTGCTGTGGGAGTTGTAGAGAACGCACCAGACATCGCCATCAAGCACATCCTTTGGAGATGGCCCAATTTTGATTGGATTGTTCTCACTTCGCCCTTTTGCCACCACACAAGACATCCATATGCCAATATTGGTCGAACAACTGTTGTGTAAATCCATTTGATATATTTGGGTTTGAGGCCCCAAGTTTTACCAAAGGTTCGCCGGCATTGACCGAAGGCCATGCAAGCTTTTTTGACTCTGAAATCAATGTGAGGTGTCCATGAAAGTTTGGAATCTAGAATGACTCCGACATACTTTACTTGATCAGTCACATTAATCTCAGTGCCAAAAAGACGTAAAGGTCGAATTCCATCGCGGTTTCGTCTTTCCGTAAAAAGAACAATAGATGTTTTATTCGGGTTAACCGAAAGGCCATATTGGCGACACCAACTCTCGACTACCTGAAGAGCACTTTGCATCAGGTCGAATAGGGTGCTTATGCACATACCAACTATCAGAGCTAGATAGTCGTCGGCAAATCCATAAGTTGGAAAACCGCAATTATTGAGTTGCCTCAATAGCGTATCTGCTACGAGATTCCACAAAAGTGGTGACAAGACTCCCCCTTGGGGGCATCCGCAAACACTCAATTTTCGAATCGCTGATTGACGCAATGTCGAGAAGAGATGTCGGTTTTTGAGCATTTGATGAATCCAATTGGTAATCATTGTAGGTAGCCCATGATTTCGTGCGGCTTCCAATATGACATCGAAAGACACGTTATCAAAGGCACCCTCAATATCCAAGAAAACACCCAAGCACGATTGCTTCTGAGCGAATGCTTTCTCGATATCGTATACAACTTTGTGTAAAAGAGTCACAGTGGACTTTCCAGATTGGTAAGCATGTTGATTCACATGAAGAGGCATGTTTGCCAAATAAACATCACGGATGTGATGATCGATAATCCGTTCCAGACATTTCAGAAGAAAAGAGGTCAGACTGATTGGTCTAAAACTCTTCGCTTCCTCATACGACGCACGTCCTCCTTTTGGGATAAACTTTACAGTAATATCACGCCAGGATTTGGGAATGTACCCGGTAGCAAAACTGCTTACAAGTAGCTTTTTCAAAACATGTTTGATAAACTCAAATCCCTTTTGGAGCAGAACAGGATAAATCCCATCCGCTCCTGGAGATTTGAAAGGAGCAAAACTATTAAGTGCCCATTGAATCGATTCAGTAGTTACGATACTGCGAGCCGAGGCCAGAGACTCGTAACTACATGAAAAGACATTTGATTCATCCGTAGATGCTATGTCCACACATCCGGGGAAGTGTGTATTGAATAAACATTCTAAAACTTCTTCATCGGAAGAAGTAAAGTCACCATTAGGTGACACACATATATCACACATATATATATCACATATATCACATAAGTATATAACTAAGTAGCATCAAATGCGAAAGTTGTTTGAAGCACGACTGCATTGATGTTATTTGCTAGCCGTTTGCTTCAATCATCGTCCATCATTGAAAAAGCAAAGCTACTATGTTCAATAGGGTCCTAAAGCCATGTCCCGATTTAAGTGCCAAACGCTTAAGTTTAGGCCAAGAACACAAATTTACTCAATTTTTTTGATGTTTCCCGGTAGTTTTAAGTCCAAAAAACATGTTTTATGTATGTTTTAGATTTTGTCACACCCCTTGGCTTAAACTCAAATTTTGGGTGTATTTTGTTTTTCGTGTCCCGTCCGAAATGTCAGATAGGAACAACCCCAGTGTTAAAACTAAAACCCCTGTGGTGTTTTGGTCAACTAAGCGAACGTCAAACATGATCAAGAGTGTCAAGGTTCATTTTTGGAACCAATTTTTAAATTGAAGGCTTTATATGATATAGCCGTTATTTGAGCGGGAAAAATTGCTATAGTAGTTGCAGTAACATGCTCCTTCGTGTTGTTGAATAAAAACAAGATTTCATTAAACATTTTAGGACCCTATTTTATAACATGACAGCAAGTGCGCCATTTGGCAACAGCTCTAAATGCCGTGAAATGAAAAATGTTGTATTTCTGACGAATTTTTATGATTAGGCATGAGGTTAAGAATCTCGTAGAACAAAAACTGTAGAGAAATGTATGTTTTCAAGGTACTTTAATGAACAGAAATCAATTTTATAAGGTCGAAACCATCTCCAATCGGCATACACCGTTCTAAAGTACAAATAATACGTTCAACTAGTGGTATTTATTTTTATTTTCGTTTTTCCAAATCCTCCCAATAAAGGTAAAAAATAGCCAAGAAACACAAATTTGACTTGAGGCACCTCCTAATCTTCTCCAAATTGGATGAAAATTTGTCTGGTAGTTTGTTTTAGTATTGCAATTAGGACTAGTGGGTGTCTGATTGAATCCCAGACTGTTCGATTTTTGCAAAATGGTCTAGACACGCACTCATTTTATGGGTAAAGTGGGTTTACCTCATAAATAGGTAAACGACCGGTACCCATATATGGGTATTCAAGCGCAAAGTAAATTGTTAGGAAAATACTCAAATATGAGTAATTTTTTTTTTACAGTTTTATTTGTCTTAATTATTTGTTTAAAGTTTAATTGGATTTTGTGATTGATATAGTAATCAAAACTATATTAATACGTACACCTTAACAAGAGAAAGTAACGTCAACATTTTTAAATCACTTTTGTCATTTTCAAATAGACAAAAATTGCCATCGCCAGAGTGACTCTGCCGTTTTTTTAATGAAATTGTTCTTGACTGAAGAGCATTCAGAAAGTTTATCCATTGAGACGTTTTCGGCCAGCATATTTTATCAACGCTGAAACTAAAAACAGAAAATAGTTACATTGATTGAAACAATGATAATATGAAAAAACTCACTTACCTTCTCAGACTTGGCAATTCAATCTACACACTTAGAAAATATCACCGACTCCGGTAATTTTTTTTACCGAAATATAAACCGCTGAGCGCTCGGTAATGCTTCCGGTAAAGTTAAGGATTACCAAAAAAAAATTGTAATTTCAATCGACACACAGCTGTCAAAAAATTACAATATGCTCGTAAATTATTACCGAACGAATTGTAAAATAAACTACCGAACGCATTGTTCGTAGCAGCAGGCGGTCGGAATAGAATAGGATGATCAAAACAAAATAAAAACAATAAATTTCATATTGATAGCAAATGTTCATCGATTTATTTCGCGTTTTCGTTTTAAATCCGTATGAAGATGAACTGCATGTCTGCTTATGAAGATGGGAAACCACCAGCGACATCACCAACAACTCGAACCTGCGCTTTTGCACAAAAGCGCCACTGATTCCGTCATGGGTGGTTATGCTCGTTAGTGTTACGATTCTATCCGGAACCGTAATATACTACAACGAAAATATTTTATTAACGACCTTAAAAATAGGTTTTTTAAAAGAATCCCTAAGCTCATGCTTACGGAAAAGTAGTTCCAGGCGCTCATCCTGCTGTTGTAGTTTTATTTTTTTCAATAAACAGTGTCCATGACCACAACACAGAATATTAAACGGTATTGGATGTTGACTAGCACATCAAAACAAATATGGCGGCCCCAAAAATATCAAATCACAATTTGTTCGGTAAAGCATTTTGGCACTATGAACTGAAGTACGGTAAAAAAATACAGTCTACGGTGAATCTAAACGATTTACAGTTTTTTCGGTAAATAAAACGACGATTTCGGTCAAATTGGAAGAACATTGTTTTGATTTTCTTGTATATTCAAGGGTGTTCGGTAAATCTCGTTTGTAATACCGAAACTTCAGTTAAATATTTATTTACAGTACGTTTCCGGTAAAAAAAATACCGAACAACGAGAAAAAACCTAAGTGTGTAGTGATCGCCGCATCATGATTGTTAACTATTTTGAATTCTTCATCCAAATATGGGTAAACGCCACTACTCATATTTGGGTAAATTAACTAGACTTATGATATGGGTAAAGTTTACCAATTTTTATTGGTTAATTTTACTCATATTATGCGTTTTAAATATATAACCTATATATGAGTAAACGAACAACCAATTTATGGGTAATCTGATTTAACGTGTAGGGCTGAAATGAACGGTGTACACACTTAAATTATTTTAAGGATTCCTGTGAAATCTCAACAGCTGAACAGTTCGGTAAATAAAATTAACGGAGTACGATTAATGTTTACAGTATTCGGTGAAAAATCACCGGAATCCGTTAAATTCCGACGAAGTTGCGGTGTTTTATTTCACCGAACTGTTCAGCTGTTGAGATTACGGTGAAATTCACCGTAGGAGCTTAGTGTGTAGCAACTCTAGCGGTTTAACTCTGGCTAGGGGCGAAATTCATCATGCGCATGGGAAAAAATGAATGAGTACTCACGATTTGTCTTTACTAATTGCGTGGAGGCATTGATGGTTGGTGCTGTTGCTGCGGCACCTTACGTGGCCGACATGCAAAATTCCTCCGGGCTTCGCTTGTACTGCTCGCTTATCGGGTTGCCGTTCTCAACGGTGCCTCACGCGGGATTCGTGGACTTGCTCGACGGGGTACAGCCGTTATAACGGTTGTCGTCACCAACGATGGCTCAGTCGGTAGCGTGCGTGACTCCTACGCGGGAGTCACCGATTCAAAACCGGTTCAGGACGCTCAACGGAATTTCACTGGTTGTTGACACTGAAATCTTCTGGGTTGCTGTATATCGTTGCTGGGTTGCTTGCTGTTGCCGCCCTGTCAAGGGCGCGGGTTGATGGTACACTTGCCTTCTCCGGCCCACGTGTACCGCCGGGCAAAACTCCGAGGCTGGAAAGCGGGGTCGAAAACGGTCGCTAACTTGAAGGTGTGGTGTGTGGGCCTTTCAAATTTCCACGAATCAGTCGCATCAAATGGTCCACACTCGCACTATAACCGCCAAGATATCACACAGAGCTCTTAACTTTGAACTAGGTAGATCTGAACTATCACACCACGGCGCGATTAACTAAACTTGGACCGCTCTCTCCTCTTCCGCAGAATGGGCGCGAGATATGCAAGTCTTCGTCGCCAGAAATCACGCAAAATATACGAAGTAGAATTTTGCGACGGTCAAAAATCGCCTGAACGCATACTACTTTCTCTACCCATCGGGAGAAAGCATGTAATTTCCCTAAGTAGGCACGATCATCCAACTAACTGCCCACCCGAAGTTTTATAAAAGAATTAAGGGGTCAACGATATTGGAACCCAGGTCGATGCTCGAGCCTAGGACACGGTCTTCTGCTTGGCTGTCGATTTACGCTCAGTGCCAGAATCGAGCAGGGAACTCATTCTGCAATTGGTATGCGGAGTGGAGTAAATGAACAAATGAATTCGAATTCATCATTTCACTCAAGGTGATATTTACAAGGGGTATTTCAATGGTTGAATTCAACATATGGTATTTATTTGTACAACTTAAACTAATATTAACTTTTAATTCATGATCAAATTCTATTACTCATGGTACCGCTACAAGGCTAAGGATCACACAAAGGGATGTATGTTATCCCTGCAGGTACGCGAGTTACCAATGGTACGCCATGACCAGCCATATAACGTGCCAAAATAACAAAAACGTCCGTATATCATAATTGACAAAATGAAAAAAAAAAAAAAAAAAAATACAGTGCCGTCTTGCGGATAAATTCCAAATTAGGTTTTTTAGTCCTTGGTTTGCTGCCGAGATCATTATCCGTGGAATGGATTATTTGACCAATTTTGGTACCCCGAAACAATCCGGAATAACTCCGAAAGCACTTGAACAATAGTCTCTAGTTTTCCATGTCATAAACTGGAAGCGTTTTTCGGGGTGTTCTGAAAATTTCAACAAAATCCATCGAGAAACAAAACCAAAGTTATGCACATTTTAGTGTTTTTTTCAGCGTGTGAAAAGTACGTTAAATGCATGAAAGTTGATGATAAAGTTTGCAAGAGAGTGTGTAAAGACAATTCGATTTGAACGCCGTGAATAGGTATTATGCTTTATTGCCAAAATGGAAACCTTTCAAAGAGAACACAAAGGATAGTCACCAAACATGGTATACAACGTTATGTTTAAGCAGTTTTACACGAACATAATATTTTCCTACATAACAGCTTTTCGTTTTGCTATTCAAGCATTTCTTTTTTCCCAAAACCCTATTTCCTAGTCATGAGATGGTTGACTATCAACATAAACAGAAGAAAAACTGCTGATCATTACAACGTGAACGAACAAGCCCCAAGAACCGAACCATCCGAAACAGCAAACAATGCAAAATTTAATGATTTTAAAAATTTATAAACTTTAGCTCCGTAACACCATCGGACGACTAAGACATCCTGTAAGCAAGATGATACCAACTTGTTATAATATGGACGCAAAGCAACTACCGGGCAATCCCCATCTTGGACGCTTAAAACAGCGCTGCATGGTGGACAGCAAACGACGGCACCGGCTGGTGTGCCCTATCACTTTGATCTGTGACACACAAAATTCCACCCGGATGGCAGTGCTGTTGTTTCGTGTTTCGACTGTTGCTATAGGGCAGGGATATTCAACTTGTGGCCCGCGGGCTACTTCCGGCCTGCGTCTTCATTTGGTGCGGCTTGTGAAGAACACTTTTCTCAAATCTGGCTTGCCAATCGTTCTATCAATTAAAAGTTAGAATATTTTGAGGCAAGTAACTTAAACTTTTTTTTATTCTTAATATTCTTTGAGCTAAACAACCTACTAGGGTGTTTGTGCCAGTGATAGAGGTTGTAGTAAACTCATTTTTTAATATCTGAAAGCGAAATATAATTTTGGCAAAGTTCTCACAAAATCCTAAACATGTTCATCACAGAACCATGGAATGGAGTTTTCGGACAATTTCGAGTAGGATGCTGAAAATCAATAATCATTTTCCGTTATCTCCCAGAGAAATATAACAGACTGTCTGTTTTTCGATTTAACGAGAATCTTGGAATTGTTCGTACACTATCAAAGTTTGGCCCGCCAAAAGATATTGTTTTTAAAATATGGTCCCCAGTTCGAACTGGTTGGGCATGCCTGCTATAAGGCCATTTCCATGGTCCATGAAATGGTGGTAGGTGCCGGGTGAATGCAATGCGCTGTTTGAAGATGATTTGGTTGCATGCTTTTGTTGGATTTTCTTCTTCTTCGAGGCATTACATCCGCACTGGGACATAGCCTACTTCTCAGCCCAGTATTCTAAAGGCATCACCACAGTTATTAACTTGGAGCTTTCTTTGCCAAACTTGACTGTTTGTATTCTTTTATCGCGTGGTATTCTTGGCGATAGTTTATACTCAGAAATGACTGTCTCAGAGTGGGTTTGCTTTATAGCCACGGATCGTTACCTTAGCAGGAACCCTTGTTGGCTCATCACATTCGCTATTAATAAACACAAGTTTGCGTCAGCTAGTGATCTGTGATGGTGTTACGTCAAACGTTCTAGACCAGTTTGGTTTGGTTTTCGGTTGGTATGAAACATCTTAATGTGTATTTACATGACAGAAGTTGACAGAACAGCTTCTTCAAAGTGAAAGATGCTATTGCATGGTGACTGGTGGGGGTGTAATGGTTTTAGCGTTTTACTTTGAATAGCTTCAGAGTACTGTAGTTTGCTGCCAGAAGTTGAAATGTGTTGAAATATTAATTTTAAATGATAGTTGAAACAGTTTTAAAGATGAGAACTGAAATGAAATTAGGAAAGAAAGCACAAGTATGGTCCTTAATCATTAAACAAGCATATAAATTGAACATTTTATAAATAACACAGCAAATACCGTAGCGTGCGTTTGACCCGCGCCAGCCTTCAGGGGGTGCCAAAATGCGCGTAGAACTCCTAAAAATTTTGTCTACCATGAGTTTCAGTTTTAAAATGGAAATTAAATATATTCCTTTTTTACAATATAAGCGGAAAGCATCACAGACGTTTTCAGAATACATAACTGAAGTTTCCTGCGAGAAGTTTTATAACATGGCTGGCCTGAAGATTTGTTTGAAGATCAAAAGCTTGTTCTTAAAACAAAATTTCGATTTTCATTTCATTTGGCTTAAATGCTCTCAATGTGATTATTGAATATTATATTTTTATCAAGCATTGGTCCTATATACTTCTCTTCATCTGACCAATTTATTGGAACCCCTCTCATTGTAACAGCATGTCTACTTGAAGGTTTCAAATAAAGAGCTTTTGGTTTATGTGGGAATATTATTAGCTGAGTTTTGGAAGCATTAGGAAAAATCTTCCATTTTTGCAAGTATGAAGAAATAATATCCTAAGTTTTTTGCAATCTTCTACAGATGACACGCAGGCTTCGTCCTCTAGCGGAGAGTTCTGTATCACTCGCAAACAAAGATTTTTTTGACATCCCTGAGGTAACTCAGGTAAGTCAGATGTGAGAATATTGTTTAATATTGGTCCCAAAATGCTGCCTTGATGAACACCAGCTTTTACAGGAAGTCTTTCAGACTTTCGAATGCTTTTTCTATATCTAGAAGAGCAACACCAGTGGAATATCCTTCAGATTTTGTTAGAACGAATCAAATAAGTTAATCAATCTTTGAGCTGTTTAGTTGAATACCTATAAGTAGATGAAGACCCGAATTTAGTACTATACCATCTAATTCCACTAGAGTTTGAATCCTTTGACAGATACGCGTATTTCGACCTCAACTGTAAAGCCGTCTTCAGTGTCGAGTCTAGTACACGGCACTGAAGACGGCCTTACAGTTGAGATCGAAATACGCGTATCTGTCAGAGGATACAAACTCTAGTGGAATTAAATGTTATAGCACTAAATTCGGTTTTTCATCTACTGAATCAAATTTGTTACACGTAAAACTTGATGAGTGGTTGAATGATTGTTCATGTCGGGATCTGAGGGGCCTTGCTTAGCCGAGTGGTTAGAGTCCGCGGCTACAAAGCAAAGCCATGCTGAAGGTGTCTGTGTTCGAATCCCGGTCGGTCCAGGATCTTTTCGTAAAGAAAATTTCCTTGACTTCCCTGGGCACTGCCCAGTGGGCAGAGGTTGGTGGGTCAATAAGCGCCATGGGGAATTAACATTCCACCTGACACAGGTCTTTTCGGGCCATGGATGCTTTAGACAGTATCTATACCGTTTCGGTCATGCGGGTTCTCTCGAATGTCCAGTTTGTGCAGGTTTAGAGGAAACGGCGGAACACTTTTTGTTCATGTGCCCGCGTTTCCGCACAATGCGTGACCGCATGTTTGCCACATGCGGTCGGGACACAATCCCGGACAATCTGGTTCAGAGGATGTGTGCAGACGAGTTTGGCTGGAATGCCGTTTCATTGACTATCACCCACATCGTCTCGGAACTCCAAAGGAGGTGGCGTGTGGACTCGAGGAGTGACTAGTGTAGACGCAAATCAACAAGGGTCCAAGGGTTCGCAGTCGGCTACGTAGGTCATACCGGTGCCCTACGGTCGAAATCAACCCTTACAGCGATTAAGTGGCCGCGGGGAGAACATCCTGGTAGCGCTGCTGTCGTGGCGCCGGCCTACTGGGTGGATACGAGCCTCTGGTTGTTCGGGGCAGGTGGAGGCCCCTTCGTCAGCAATCCCAGCTGGTGCTAGCTGATAGGGCCTGAGCCTTCAGTAGGTCAAATTGCGAAGCCCGCAGTATCAGTTCTTGATACCTGCGGTGCAGCTGGGTGCGGGCGTAGTGGTCGACCCTGCTCGCCTTTAGTGGACAATGGGAGAAGAGGACCACCTGGGAAGCTGGCAAAGCGCCAGCATGCTACCTTGGTGGACCCCCCTAAGCGTGTCATCGATGTTCGTTGCTGCATGGCTATGCAGCTAACCTGGAGGATGCGATGTGCAATAGCTCCTCTCCGAAGCAATGCCTTCTTGGTGGTCCCGGAGAGACGAAGGATTTGGCGGCAATGGAAATGGTTTAGTGGGTCGGGGGTAGTCCTGTTTACTGCTTGCATGTAGTAAATGTAATCATCAAATGCACGCTCTTGAGTTGTTTCTATATATTTACTAGCGTTTCCAACTATCTCTAACCGTTTTCTTTAGCAAATTCACCAAGGATTCTTTAATTATTCCTCAACCAATTTCTCCAGAAATATCTTCAGTGAATCCATCAGCAGAGTTTCACCTATGATTCAAAAAATCCATCCATGGATTGTTCCTGGATTTGTACTACAGGGATTCCATCAGGAATTTTACTAGAAATTTCTTCAGGTAATCCTTTTGTAATATATTTAGGAATTCTTCCAAACTGCTTCATGATTCCACCTGGTGTTCTTTGAGAAATTTAATCAACATTTTGTCCAGAGATTTAACAAGAAATTTCTGTAAGAATTCCTTTATAAATTCCTTCCGAAAGTTTACCTGGAATTCCTAATGGGATTCTATCAGGAGTTCCTACAGGGATTCCATTAGTAATTCCTCTTAGAATCAGGAGTTCTTCTTCTTCGTGGCGTTAAGTCCTCACTGGGACAGAGCCTGCTTCTCAGCTTTTCAATGGGCATTTCTACAGTTTTTAATGGAGAGCTTTATTTGCCAAAGTTGCCATTTTCGCATTCATATATCGTGTGGCATGTACGAAGATATTCTATGCCCAGGGAAGTCAAGAAAATGTCCATTACGAAAAGATCCTGGACCGACCGGAAATTTAAACCAGAAACCTTCAGCAAGGTTTTGCTGAATCTGATCACTCGGCTAAGGAAGGCCTCTAGA
The DNA here is from genome assembly GCF_002204515.2 of Aedes aegypti. Classification (NCBI taxonomy): domain Eukaryota; kingdom Metazoa; phylum Arthropoda; class Insecta; order Diptera; family Culicidae; genus Aedes; species Aedes aegypti. The sequence goes on from NC_035109.1 coordinate 247,981,177, forward strand.
ATCAGGAGTTATTCTAGGGAATTAAACACGTGGAATCCCTGGAGGAACTTGATGAATCGTTGGATAAATTGTGGGTAGTATCTGTGCAGAAATGCTTGAAATGAATCTTTGGAGGATTTTTGGTGGAATTCTTGAAGGAAGCAGTAGATGAACCACTGGAGAAATCCCTTGGGAAGTTTTTGTATAGATCCCTGGAGAAATCTGTTGAAAAATTTCTAGAAAGAATCGCTGAAGAAATTCCTGGTGGATTTTCTGATGTGACTCCTTGAGGAATTTGAGGAGGAGTCCTAGGAGCATGATCTTAAAAAAGTCCTGGTGAAATCCTTCTGGAAATTTCTGGTGATGATTTTTTTTGAGAAATCCCTTGAGAAGTATCTGAAAGAATTCGTGATGCGATTCCTGGGGAACGCGTGATGGAATCCATGGAACTAACTTCTAGAGAAATGTCTGGAGAAATCTTTGAAAAAATTGTTAAAACAATCTGGAGGAATTCTAGGAGGCAGCCTTGGAGTTAGCCCTTCGGTTTTTTTAGACAGATCTTTGAAGGAATCAGTGGTTGAAATTAACAACAATTTGTAGAGGAACCTCTAAAGGAATCCTTGGAAAAATTCCACCTGCCTTAAGAATGTTACCCGCCGAAATTTCTGGTTGAATCTATGGATAAATTCCTAAAGGAATTATTGATAAAATTCGTGGTAGAATCCCAGGAAGAGCTTTTGGTGGAATCCTTAGTATAGCTTATAGAATCCTGGGAAAAACTTCAAAGCAGAAGAGGAAACGACTAAAATATTCTGGATAGAATGTTTGAAAAAAATCCCTTGGCCATTCCCATATCAATGACTGCTCAGAATATTTCCCGAAAGAGACCCGTCGGTTTTTGAGTTGTGCCGGAATATTTCGTACGAATTATAACTGGAATTCCTCTTACATATTTATTTCTTGCGATACTTAAATGTTAAAAATTCTTCTCTTCCTTTCTGCGATTATTGCCAGAAAATCGCGAAAAGATTCTCCCTCACAGCCACATTATTCGAAAAAATAATAATCACATATTCACTAGACCCGTGGTCACCAAAGTGCGGCACGCGGGCCGCACGTGATGGCTATATCTCTTAAGTCTGATAAGTTACGCATATTTTTCATCGGGAAGCTGTTATACACCCAAAGTTATCAAAACCATGAAACTAAATTATTATGAGAAATATCAAAAATATATATTTATTTTAAAAACAGGGCTGAGGATCACTGCACTAGACTCTTGGCAAGTCTAAAAACATGCGAAGAAATATCGTGTTGCTGCAACCAACCTTGACAGTCGGTCAAACGGTTGTATCTACATAATTCGGTTTGACTAACTTGGGGGCGGAGTCAATGTTGGTAAAATCGTCTGAGCGTCTGTGGGCTGCATTAAGCACGGAGTCACTGCAACTCCTGCATCCTTGCTTGGTCACCTTATCCGTCAGCTTTGACTTGATAAGCTCGATAGACAACTCGATGTCTGGTCTCGTCTCCAACGCAGTCGTGAGCAAGGTATCTAGAAGGGAGGTATTCCAATGAGTCAGATTTCCCATTCCGCCATTTTGAAATGCCAAGTGACAGCTGGCGACTTTGTTTTGATTGTTTGGATATCAGGTGCATGGCGTGACATAGTAGGTATAGAATGATTCTTTCACACCCATATCTGTGTGGTATACGCGGCAAAGTATCTGAATTTCTGCAGTGATAGTAGAATTAATATAAACTTACGAGTTAAAGTTTCAAGAATACAACCATTACCCTCAGACGGCAACACTGTGGCACATCCTCTTTTTCATCGATGGATCGTCGATGGTGGGTGGCTCTCACCCGCATAACTCGAAATTTCCACATTTACATGCATTACATGAGTTGTTAACCAACTTTCCAAGTTTGTATTCAATTTTTCTGCGACTCAAAATACCGGAATCCCGCGGAATTCTACATAAACAACGAAACTTTGATGAACGACAAACCGGCTCATCAATGCTGGAGAAAATGTTCACTTCACTGTATTCATGTTTGTTGAAGTAAACATCCCCTAACAACCCCATAGAAACGGTAGCGTGAAAACAGTGTACACAAACCCGCCAGCTAGCCAACTCGCCAGCTGTCACTTCAACCTTCCCCGCAGCTCATTACAACGCGCACCTACTGACTGCTTAGATCAGTAAACCTGTCATTATAAAAACCTTGGTCGTGAGAGTGTTGAAGGACTCGGGTAAGCCTCGCAGCACCATTGTCACCTTCAAATTTTGGCCTAATTCTCGGGCCACTCGAAGAATCGCCATCAGCATACCGTTTGTCGCAGATTTGCTTCAGTAACGAGACTTTTAAAGTCAGCGTGGGCTTTCCGTAGTGGCCCCGTAGCGCGTTCCAAGTCTGTTTCGCCGTGGTTGAGGTTTTTATCATCAATTGGCTGTCTTCCAGAAGTAGCCCATTTCGCGGTGTACACGTGTGTTATATGTATGTAACGCTGAAAAATAACTTTATTGGAACTTATGAGCATTTGAAATTCTTTTGTTGTCTAGCGTATTTCTAAGCCGTACATTGGATGTTATTTTAAATGGTTGTTGGACTTATAAGATGTAGCATAAGTCGCCATTTTTTTGCACTTTTTAAGCTGTACAAGTATCAGATATAAAGTATATAATTCCAGAAAAATACAACGGATTATGTACAAAACATAAAATAGTAACTCATATATTACTAGCTGTGTTCCTTGGGCATTTTTGTTGATTAATGAGAATGCTCTCATAATAACATCAAGTTGAAAAGTCAAGCCAACTCGTTGGTTTGAAAACATGGCTGTTTAAATAAGTAAAATATAAACTAAGATCAAAACATCTTAATGGAAATCTAGTAGAACTGAGCAAAATCAACAATGTCAGCAAATGTATATCGGGTATAGACATTACCATATTTTTTTAATACATTTTAATGAAATGTAGTTGCCTATTATTATGCCGCGAATTATATCGATTTTCATAACTGTATCCTCTATCGTAGAAATTCTGAAATGGATGAGCAAGGTGTAGCAAGGCTTTGACACGTGAAGAGGACTCAATGGTTCACGGCCAAACCGCTACATGTAGGAATGGATAACGCACGACATAATCGCACACCAACGCCTGTCAACGCAAGATACGGATGTTGTTGTTTTATCGCTTCCAGCCGGAATATGTTTCATTTTTCTCTCATTTCCATTCAGTTTCAGAAAAGCCATGCAATCTCCATAAATTCACTAGCTTCAATACATTCATTCAAACAAATTTGATTTGTAATTCTAGAGTAAAGTAGTCCTAAGCTTAGTGGTAATGTTCGCTATGACAAATCACACCCATGCTGAAGATGTCTGGTTTCGATTCTCGGTTGGGCCAGGATCTTTTCGTAATGGAAATTTAATTGAATTCTATGGATATTATCGTACCTGCCATACGATATACGCATGTGAAAACGGAAACCTAAAGAAATAAAGCTCTCTGGTAAAAAGTGCTGAACTGAGAAGCTAGCTCTGTCCTAGTGGATGCGTAATGCCAAGAGGATGAATAGGAGTAGATTAATGCGGATAAACAATCACACCCAACTTTTCGCAGTAGATGTCTATTGAATTGCAAGCATTTAAGCTCTGGTTTGTAAGGCAAATTATAACTCAAGATATTACAGTCAAAACGTGGTGCACTTAGAACAAAAAAATCTTATATGGCATGACAAGTCAAATGCGAACCTACAGGCTGATTTTTAGCTTAGTGCTCTATGAGATTTTTCCACAGTTACCGTAGAACGGGGTATCTTTCATAGCTTTATTTTCTGCTTTCTTTATTCTCTTTATTTTTTTTGCTTTATTATTTCTTTACTCCTAATTTCTGAAAAAGAATAGTTCTATATATCTAAGTGTTCAACAATCATTTCTGAGCACGTACAAAAAGTCGGAAAATCTCAACAGTAGTTTACTTATGTTTTTATTTCAGGTAAAATTCGTATGCAATGTTAATTTATGCATGCGGGCTTTCACAACGCGCTCGGTTTCCCTTCTCCACAGCGTCCGTCAAGTGTTGCTATGAGCGCAAGTGGAATTGATCTGGGATATCATTATATATTTTTTGTGCATTCTGACATTCTCAACGGTAACATTTTCCCTCCTCTCTCCACTGCCTGATGCAAAGTGGAGTAAAGTATTAATTGTACCGTAATCAAACTGGCAGCTTTGGAGTGTGTCAAAAATATTATAATTAATGGAAATGGTTAATTTATGAAATGGTATGAAGAATGTATTATTAATTAATTTAATTATTTCCCCACGCTTGGTGTGCAGCGTTTTTATGAACATTATGCGAAGGTGGAAGCACGTGGTAATGCTTGAATATTGTTTGTTGTTTTATTCATTGAGGGACAACTTTGGCATATTGCCTATTATGAATGCGCTTTTTGGTGCTGGTCAAGACAAATTTAATAAGTTGGTTATCCACTCGTACATTAATAATAGTTTTGTCTTGAATAAAGAAATTGTGACACATTTGCAATTGTTCTAGTTTGTAATAGTTAAACAAGCAAAACAATAATAAGCAGTGAGGTACGTTACAATATTCTTTAATCTGAACAGATTTTATTTTATTTTTCGTTTATTATTGCTTTAGGAACTATGATCGTGGTTCTCAAGGTTAACCGCTTTAAAAAAAATCTCAATGAACCCGTATTGCACTGCAAAATTTACGAAGGCTTACTCAACAAATAACACAATGTTGTCCTTTCTTTCTTTCCCGGTGAACCTTTTTGTGCCTCCTATAGTCCTACTATTGCCACAGAAGTTTACCGAAAAGATAGAAAGATAATCGCAACCACCGAACACGAGATACAGTTGCTAGAATCCGGTGTACACAACCGGATGAAATTCAAATTACGGCCCGGTTGATTGTACTTGCAACATGAGAATGCTTGTTTTTCTTTCCGTTCTGGGTTTAATCCCCTCCGGCGTTTTCATCTGACCAAGGCGCTTTGAACGTTGGTTGATCTCTATTTTGCCTACAGGATGTGATGCAAAAAAGAATGCAATTTTTGTTCTTGTTTGGGGTATTCGTTTTTCGCAGTGTTGTTGAGCAATTGCAGACAAAATGAACGTTAGCTTGATTTTTCATGCAAAAATGACTCATTAGCTTCACTCCTCCTTCCTTGCAACAGTCCTTTAGGTGACGATGAATCGTAGCCAAACCTCAAATTTTCAAGAGCACGGATCTGGAGAACCAAATATCCTTTTAAACTGAAAACTTAATCGATTGGTTATTCGCTGGTGGTGACAAATCGATTACGTTTTCAACTCAAACAGGTGTTCGGTTCTCCAGATTTGTGCTCTTGAAAATTTGAGGTTTGGCTTCGATTCATCTTCACCTTAACTGAGTTTTATGATTTGTGCTCACACGAATGCCAATTGGCAAAAATAAGACTCTCAGTTTAGGACTGTTACAAACTAAATTTGTAAAGTTCAAACAATGATAACTTTGAAATCAAACCTTCTATACTCTTCAGACTTGTTTCATTTCGTCCCATTGATGCTACAACTAGATAACTCGAAATTTGAAATTTTTGACTTCAATATGCCAAAACAATTTTCTTAATTAGATCTGTAAAATACCTTCAGCTCATAAGCGTGTGATTCAAAATACACAAGTTAAAGTTTATTTTCGAACCATATCCTCTGCGATTAACCGTCACCTTGTAAAACGGTCTTATTTTCAAAGTTGCACATCCCAAAATTTTCATTTTCGAGTTATCTAGTTGTAGCATTAAGGGGACGATTTAATAACCAATAGTCTCAAAAAATGGTCAAACATGTAAAAAAAGCTCTTCTTAGCTTTGTTTTTCTGTGACAATAGATCTGAAATAGCATTAAAAAATTGGCGTTACGTCCGTACGGGATTAGAGCCTGCTTCTCAGCTTAATCTATATAAATAAAAATGGAGTGGTGTTTGTATGTCACGAAATGGCTTGCGAACGGGCCACCAGATTTTGACAATTCTTTCACTAAAGTGTTCCGACGTGTTTGTATGCATAAAAAGTTCAAAATATTCATCGGGAAAGTCGAAGAAACGAAAGCGAACGAAACTACAATTTTGTATGGGACGTTTCATGGCGTTTTTCAACAGCCTACTTGATGACAAGACAAAGTTTTCCGGGACCACTAGTTCGTTATAAAAACAGATAATTAAATAGGAATTTTATTTTATATTTTTTTCTTTTATAAGGTGCCAAAATGATTCTTCGGCATATCTTCAAGTTCATGAATAGCATTCATTCTTTCATTCATTTGGTCCAAAACCATTGATTGACATGAACAATCAATTGAACAGCTGAGAAAAGATAAGAATAAAAGATTCTGATTGTTTTTTTTTCAATGAATGCCTCATAATTCAGCATGATGAGCGCCAAGATGGTTAAAACATATTCAACCGCTTTAAACCAAGATGGCGTCGAATTCCATAGTCTGCCTTTCAGATGTTCAATTTTTCTATTTTTCACATGTACCGTTTTGTCTCAAATTCCGAACAGACTCATATTCCGAACACTTGGTTTTTGTATGGCGATTTGGTTGAAATGTTTCGCTGAAATATGTCACCAAATAACAAGGAAATTGCAGTCAATTGCAATTCAATTTAAATTTCTTCAATATAAATTATACCGCAGGAGTAGTGATGATTCTCTAGTTTGAGACCAGTAGAACAAGCTCAGATAAATTTATTTGTGAATTTGAATACGATTCGTTACGGGTTGTTGTCCGGTAGTTTTGCAAAATGCCCTGCCCAATGCACCCTTCCGACTTTCGCCACCTACTGAATACAGGGTTCGCCGTAGATCCTGGCGAGCGCGTAGTTCATTTTCCGTAATACATGGTCCATATTTCATGTCCATAGGGGACCACCGCACAGTGCGTTGCTCCGTAGACAAAAATCAAATTTCTAATTATTTTTTCCGGCGATAATAAGTATCCGCAAGTGGCTATAGACAACATCCGTTATTGAAAAAAAAAATATTTATAAGCTTTACAAAGCACGAAAACATCTACAACAAGCGTCGAAAGAAACAGTTGTCGGAGTAGCAGAAAAACCAAATTTTTTCGCATGTTTTCAGCATTCCTTTCAACTAGCACGGAGAGTGTTGAAATCAATCTATTCAATCAAAATATGACCATGGCAGAGAGAACATAGCAGAAGGCTGGTAAAGTATATTTGATGTGATAAGAACACCAATTTTAACTTTGAATATGAGAAATCAGCACGTTAAGTTGGCTATGAAATCAAACTTATGAAATACTAACTTGTAACTTTGATAAACCGATTCAAAAAAGTTCCACCTTAAATCACGCACATACATGTTTCTTAAAGCGTCCTCTAAGAGGTCCGAAGGATACAGCTACAACTCCCTGCAACTCTTCAAGATTTTTGACTATTTTAAGGTATACTCCTTAACCAATACAAGTATGGAAATGAGTTGTTTGTGATAAAAAAAAAACGAAAATTTTGCAACGCTATGTGGTCTTGACTCTCCAGAGCAAGTGTATGCTTGAAATAATATATTTTAAATGAAATTTTCAACATTTTATTCAAATTTTATACAAAAAATTGAAAAAAAATAAAAAAAAAAGATTTTGCATGGAGGTGTATTAGTCAATTTTGCAGCTACGAGTGCGACTCTTGTTCATATTTGAAAATAACTTCTTACATCATTATGAGCAATAAAAGTACAAATTGCAAGGTTTTTCTTGGAAAACAATAAAATTGGCGCTTGGGACAGTTTTGCGATTATGCGTATATTATATGTCATCTATTCAAATTGTAGTTCTTTTGACCAGAAACAACTTTCCCTTTCATACGAAGGTGCTCAAATCGCTTGATATTCCAGTTTAATTTTTGTCCCGCATCTCCATATATTCAACGCACTGCGCGTCGACTCCGTCCCACGTACCTGACGTTGATCTCAGCTGCATTGTTGACGGCTGCCTTCACTGTTCTCCAGCAGTTCTCAAGAGGGGCTTCATCCAACTCGCCCTCATCTGGTAATGCAGCCTCGAGGTGCTGCACATATGCAGCTTTGACATCCTGTCAGTCAAGCCGCTCTAGGGCTTACCGGGGCGGCCGTCGGTACCGTACGTTGTAAACGACGGAGAGTTTTGGGCGCAGTTTAACCATCATCAGATAGTGGTCAGTGTCGATGTTAGCGCCAAGATAGGTCTTCTTCTTGGCATTAACGTCCCCACTGGGACAGAGCCTGCTTCTCAGCTTAGTGTTCAATGAGCACTTCCACAGTTATTAACTGAGAGCTTTCTTTGCATTTGTATATCGTGTGGCAGGTACGATGATACTCTATGCCCAGGGAAATCAAGGAAATTTCATTACGAAAAGATCCTGGACCGACCGGGAATCGAAACCAGACACCTTCAGCATGGCTTTACTTTGTAGCCGCGGACTCTAACCATTCGCCTAAGGAAGGCCCCATAGGTCCAAGATAGGTCCTGACGTCGATAATGTCGGAGAAGTGCCGTCCATCAATCAGAAAAAAACTGATGATCTGGTCATTGGTGAAAGGTCCAATCTCGACTTAAGAAAATATCTCCTGAAAATATTTTCCAGTCTTGTGAACTTCAGAACTTCTACAAGAATTCTGCAAAGAATTGTACGCAGAGTTTCTCCAAGAAATTCCTTTAGGATAATGCCTGAGCATGGTTTTCCGGCGAATCTGTTAGGGTAGATATGTGTTACGTTGGATAGTTTGAAAACAAATGTTCGGGTTACAGACGAGATGTCAACCTCGTTTGTGATGTGTATCCAGTGGTGTGTCTATCTGTCCGAGATTTTCGCGATGTAGTGTGTTTCGTGTATTGTTTTGTACAGTATACCAAGACAGTGTCTGAAAATTCGTGAGCATCACCACCCATTGCCCACTGGACAGCATGTAACTACATCGCAAAAAGTTCCGCTACTCGCCACAGGCACCACCAGACGAGCAAAATGGGCGGCCATCGGGGGTGGTGTAAAAAGAGTTATAATGGGGCGATAAAGCATGATAAATGCTTGGGAAACTCTAGGTCGAGGGTACAAAAAAGGACATCGGTCATTGCTCTGGATGATCATCAAGCCAAAAGTGGAACAAGATAGGCGTCTGAATAAAGCTGAATTGAGTTTACGAAGCCAAACCAGATAATTTGAGTTCAGTGATAGACAGTGGTAGAAGTGACAAACTCTGGAGCATCCAGGACACCAAGGTACTCTTGGTATTAACCTTAGCCATTGTTGTTTAACCAAAGACGAAATAAAGACCCCTTACAATTACCCAAAAAATTATGGTACATAAGGTTATAGATCAAAATCTAGAATGTCGTAAAAAGTGTACTGCGATACACTCTTAAAAATAGTGAAAATCACTCCGGACGTAATTCACATTAGGACTGAATGACACATGATGTAAGTGATGAAATGACGTAAAAATGGGTTCTGAAAGACGTATTGAAAGAACAATGTAATTTTACATGATGAAGGACATGAAAACGATGCCGCTATGATTGACATTTGCCGAATCAGGCACCATCGTATTTAAAATGAGACACAAACCCACGTCATATGGTTCGCTTTTTTATGTGCATCCAAAAGACGTAAAATCGCATTATTTTTTTGAAGTGTGTGTGTCATACTTGGGTTGATTCTTCCAGTGGCTCTCTACGGGCACAAAACGTGGATATTGAAATAGGTAGACTAGAAAGCCTTCAATGTTTCCGAGCGTAAAGTTCTGTGGAAAATACTTGGTGGGAAACTCCAAAACGATGTGTAGCGCCGACGCATAAATCACGAATTGTATCAAGTATAAAAAAGTGCGAATATTATCATACGTGTGAAATACGGCAGACTTCAGTGGGCTGGTCACTTAGTGCGAATGTCGGAAGAAAGAATTGCCAAAATAATATTTAGCAGAGAGCCAGGTAGAGATCGGCGACTTCGTGGAAGATCACAAATACGCTGGCTGTACTATGTGGAAGAGGACCTGGCGACCCTAAACGTTCGGGGCAACTGGAGAAGTATCGGCCAAGACCGACAAAGATGGAGCTCTACAATAAGCCCGATAATGACGTGACGCTATGCTGTAGCCATCAAGATACAATGTAGGTAATATGCGTCTAGGGACGTTTAGCTGCAAAGGTAGTTCTGGTTCAGATTATAGTGTAGATCTACGATGGAGAAGAATAAGATTATTACAAGTTTTATTATATCTCATACTTCCTTCAAAGGCAAAGACAACTTTATTGCAAGTCATGATACGTAAAACCAGTAAATAATCGGGTTATCTCGCATTGCATAGTTCAGTTGCAAGGATGTAGTTTTATGTTTAGGAGGTTCCCTATTAATATAATGGCCCAAGTGAGTATTGAAATTTACTAGCTCAGACAAAGCATGCGTAAATTTTGTTTCAACATTTTCGCACACTCTGTATTCACCAGTTTAATGCGTTCTACCCGGATGGAAGAATCTTTGTAGTGAGATCGGTGCGAAGTTCAGAGAAGAGCGCAGCGATTGCAGCTACAAACAAAATGCGTGTCTGCGGCAAAGGCGGACTCCAAATAAATTAAATCTGTCCTTTCCGCTCCAACTTGGATTAGTGAAATGTTCACAACTTTCCAGAATTTATAATTAAAATTAATAATTAAAGCAAGCATTTTTTACCTTGCTCTTGTACTGCAAGTTGATGGCGGTGCTAGGCTTTGGACACATTTGACAGCGGTGGATGGAATGCGGGGTTCTGGCCAGCCGTTGTTGCCAAAAATTAAATCCCAGTTTTGTGGCCCGCCTGGAACGTACGCGAGCATGAAAACCAGGGGACCGTAATGTATATTTTTGAGGGGGAGGAGTGAGTGAGAAAAACAGATGCCGAAAGCTAAAGGGGATGACGAGCTGAAAATTGGCGCAGCAAAAAAGGCAAACAATATTTTGCATACCGGAAGAACTTTGCTGATGTGGCGCTTGTGTGCCAAAGGTTGGGCGTGGGAGGGTAAGCTTTGAGCAAAACATGACAATACACAGATAAAATATGGAAATTTACTCCAACGCCGTCCGAAGGGTTGGCCACCGGCTCCACTTGGTCTCATTAACATATCATTGTTTTTCGGTATGTGGGCTTCTAATGCTTTGGGAGATTTATTTGTTGATTTTGCTGGACGATGCAGAAACTGTTATTTAGTATGTTAGTAGCTGTTTCAATATTTGACTCATGAGATATTTTGTTTTGCTTTAGGAATTATTATTGTTTGCAGAGTAGCATTAGTTATTAGCATTATCTAAGTGCTCTCGATTATGCTCCGGTGGATTTCAATGAATAAAGATAGTTCCTTCTGAAGTTTACAAAGCATACGCTTCCATTATATAATGGTCCACGGAACGACAATAAGTGTAAAAAATTAATTACTTGAAAGACATAACAGAATACATAAACATTACAAAGGCAAAAAATGTTAAAAAATCAATAGAAAGCCAATTTTCGGGTGAAGTATTTAATGGACGCCCCCTCAAGAAATAGCACCAACAAATGTTCTAGATTATTGAAATAGATTATGAAATATAGATAGACCTCTCTCTTGAAATAAAAAAAAAAGTTTATGAGCAAATTTCAAAGGTGATGGAATGTAACTTAGCACACTTCTACATATAACGTGTCTTAAACATACAAGCAAATATTAAGATGATATCAAAACGCTGGCTCTTATATTTTTCATGTTATCAATTTAGTCCAATGGACCATTGTGCATATACATCAAGCAATTTTTTCCGGTTACGTCACATGTTGGTCCAACTAACCATAAGTAGTCGTAGTCGCATGTCAGTTTGCAGTTCTACCGTTGCACGATAAATAATCGATTGTACCGTAAATTGCTTTACAGTACCTAACAGAGTAATAGAAAAAGTTCGCAAAAAAAAAACTGCTCCTAAATACGAAAATACTGCTGAGTAACGGAAAGCTGCAAGTCTCATTGTTAGCATCGGAAAAGCAAAACCGCTCATGAACACGTTCTCATCGACACAGCGAAAACGATACACTCGACACAACGACTACATCGGAAAGGAGGCGTTTGGCAATTGCTTGCAGAAGGAAAGAAAATAAATAATTCCTGCCCACTTTATCGGCACGCTGTATGTACTTTGGGAAGACTAAGCATTTGGCAAGGCTATGTCGGTACGTGGTTTGCGGATGCTGTGACACAATGTTACTCCTAGCAATATCTTCAAGGTACACCGCATTTGTTTATGCTGCTATAACGATTATTTCCTCTCAGCAAGCGCATTGTTTCTTCCGATACAGGAAAATTTATGTTTTTGCATACTAGATTTGCGGAATTTATTAGACTAGAATGCACTTGGCATGGATAAGTGCACATACTAACCGGTAGTAAATAATTACAGTAGAGTCTTCATATCTTGATCTGTCGATGATTTTGTAGGTCCCTTCATTATGCATACAATTTTCCATTCCGTATCTCGATATTCTCCTTAGTCCTTTTCTCTATAATTTCAAATCTCGATGTGTTCTTGTTTATTTTTCGTTCCGATTTTCTCTTCGGATGTCGATACGATTATTATTAAAGACCAGATTTTGCTGGTTCAATACAATTTGAAATACAAAATGACATCTGTTTATTTATTATTTTCTTGGTAACGGAGTGGTTTAAATATTTTTCTTCTTATTCTTCATGTTTTTCTTCTTCTTTGTGGTATTACGTCTCAACTGGGACAAAGCCTGCGTCTCAGTTTTTTTTTCTGTTCGGATGCACCACTGCAACCATTATTTAGATCTATTGTGGCATTACTCTGGCGTCTCAGCTTAGTGTTCTCGTGAGCACTTCCGTGGTTATTCCCCTCTACCAGCAGCATCATTTTTCTACAGCAAACAAATATTCAAACCGCGAAATTTTTTGTTTTCCAATATTTTTGCACCATGTTTTCACAAGTTCCCAAAAAAAAATTCTGCTTTTAAAATCTGTGTCGATTTTAAATTTGGTTGTCTGGATCCGGAAATATTCCATAATTCCTTGGGGGACCAACGCGTAGCCATAATCAATATCTCAGGTTACAGATATTTTTTTCGTAGCTGTTTATTCACTTTTCTTCAAGGAGAGATTTGTTGTAAAAAAAATGAAGCAATTTGGTGTAACCATTTCTGAGATATGAGAATTTTTGTTTGTTGTACCACTCTGGCCGTTGGAGGATTTTGAAAACTTAAAAAAACATCATGTTGTAATTTTAAGATTTCTTCGAGACCCCTCTGCTGACTTTTATGACTTTCGTTATAGAAGCTCCTTATAGCCAAACGTTGTATAGCCGATATTTTATTTTCTGATAATCTAATTAACCCGTATAGGCCTGAGTGAAAGCAAAAATACTAAAACCCTCACCGCTCAGCGAATTCTGAATGGATTCAAATGATTTTTTGTCAGCATACCGGCACACATATATAGTTTCTAGAAGTGGCCAGAGGAACTCGGAAATATTCCTGTGGCCTGACAAGGGAAGGTCACGATGGTGTTACACGGGGTTTTCAACCGGACTATTTTTGTTAGATTCTACATGTCGAAATATGAAAAACCCCAAAGCCTTTCGGGTGATGGACCAGTGGTGTAGCCAGGAGGGACTCTGAAAGGGGCAATTTTGTACGTATATTATATTATCAAGCTAATTGGAAATTTGGCAAAAATATTTTTTTAATATCTATTGTGATAGCAGAGAACAGAATTGATATGAATGTATGTTTAAAATGTATTTTCCATGCCATAGGCGCAATCGAGATGGGTTCAGTATTGGTATACTATTCTAATAAAACCAAATTTGTTTGAGTGCATATATTCCATGTTAGTTACGCCAATGGCATGGAAAATACATTTTAAACATACATTAACGTCAATTCCGTTCTCTACCATCACAATAGATACTAAAAAAATATTTTGGTCAAATTTGCAATTTGCTTAATAATATAATATACGTACAAAATTGCCCCTTTCAGAGCCCCTCCTGGCTACACCACTGGTCCATCACCCGAAAGGCTTTGGGGTTTTTCATATTTCGACATGTAGAATCTAACAAAAATAGTCCGGTTGAAAACCCCGTGTAACACCATCGTGACCTTCCCTTGTGAGTTATTCCGGTGGGTCACTGGGACAAGTCGGGTAAAAAAGGGCTATTTTTTGGGACATGCCAAGTTACCTTTATTTGTTTGCAATGACAATCATTTTAATTTGCATAAATCATTAAGATCTGATATTCAACATTATAAATGAAGAGTTTTACACCTTTTAAGACATACCAGATGAGATCAGTCGGACTTAATGCCCGGAAGAACCAGCAATAGATTTGTTGGGTACTAAACCGTTTCAATTCTCAAAAAGTAGAAATCAAACATAATTGTGCACAAAAATGCATTCCCATAAGCTTGACACAGCTGTTCAAATACAAATTGGCCACTTTATCGTAAATTTGAGTCGTTGTGGTTATTTGTAGGATGAATCAAATGCAGGGCTCATAGTTATCCAATTCAATCGTTTCTCGAAAGGTTTACATGGATGCAATTTTCTTAAAATTCCGTGACATAGTGGCCACATTATAGCCGATTCCGAAAATTATCAGTGGCTTGAAATTTGCCTATCTCCAGAGGCACAAACGCACAGTTCCCTTTTCACCCGATCTGACCCAGTGACCCACCGGAATAACTCCGGCCACGGGAATATTTCCGCGTTTCTCTGTCCACTTCTAGAAACTATATATGTGTGCCAGTAAGCTGACAAAAAATCATTTGAATCCATTCAGAATTCGCTGAGCGGTGAGGGTTTTAGTATTTTTGCTTTCACTCAGGCCTATACGGGTTAAAAAAAAATGGCGGCCTTATAAATTTAATATGTAGAAAACAAAAAAGTAAGAGCGTTTTGAATTTTTTTATGATGAAAAATTTTAGCTGCTGGTAGAGGGATTAAGTAAGAGCTTTCTTTGCTGGTTTACCATTTTCGCATGTGGCAGGCACGAAAATAACCTGGAAAGTCGAGAAAATTTTCTTTACGACAAGATCCTCGACCTGTGGGATTTAAACCCATGACACTCAGCATGATCTTGCTGGTTTCTTCAACATGATATATGTCCATGACTTTTGAAGAAGGCTAGAGGCAAAGTAGGAGCCGGATCCTATTCTTGGCACTTTTGATTCATTCCGGCAATGTTTTTTTTTTTTTTTGAAAACTACTAAGCTCATATTTGGCAACAATATGCGTTTTATTAAAGTGCTTCTCATTGCAAAGTTTCAGACAATTCAACCGAGAAAACCCCCCCATTCCAAATTGAATCGTGCATGTTCCCAAGTAGCTCTGCACCCTAACAGTAATAGGCATGTTTTATTGAAACATTTACGCGATTTTTGTCTCAAAAAAATACTCAATTTAAAAACCACGATAGTACCTACACATCTTCTACACTATTTTTTTTTAAAAGCTTAAAATGCATTAACACTTGTTTATAACTAGGTATCTTACCCAAATGTTAAATAATATTCAGTGACCGTATAGTCTGTTCATCCACTCATTAGTGCCATCTGTTGCGAAATTGAGTCCTAAATAATTGAACATAAATTTTCCGAATTCAAATCAAACTGTCATATCAAAACATTAAAGTCCTATCTATATCAAGGGCCGGAACGAAACTTTAAACTTTTTCCAGCTCAGATATATATATTTCCTGGTCGAACCATTCCATTGTGTCTTATACCTTCAAAACACACAACCAAACTAAACGTGGGCATTTGAGAAGAAAAATGCTCTAATTTATAACGGTAAGCACATTTGTACCTTAACTTGTACGACTTTGTGCTCTCCGGTGCGCAATCTGGTGCACACCGGAATCTAACATTTTTCCACACTCAGTGCTTCCAAACAACCGGAGACAAACCGACCACCTCTTTTCCGGTTCTTTTTAACATCAGCGTGCCGGGGTGCTGACCACCGTCGTATATCCTGCTCCTGCTGTGCCGCCGCGCCGCCTTGTTCCCAAATGTTGAAACGAGATGAGGAGAGAAAGAGTAGGTAGGTATTCCTTGCCATGCAATAATGGTGTCTGCCGCACATATAGAACGTGCCGCTCGCCATTCGGAAGATCTTTCCACTTGGGACTTTCGAGCAAGGAACTGATTTCGCATGGCCTTACGGGTGGCTTGCTCGTACAGTGGGATTCCGTTTTTGGGAACATAATCGAAATTTGCAGTTGGTAATGAACGGAACCGAGCTTAACAGGGGTCAGAAACCATATTTTCTGACTTTATTCTTTAAATAATTATGGTTTCAAGACTATCTCTCAAATACTGTTACGTTATCTTTATAGAATCATATGACGATCAGACTTCGGAACAATCACTCTATTTCTATACAAAATTTCTTTTTGGTTGCGACATCATAACAAAAAAAATCGCCCTCATGATCAATTTAACCCAGGATTACGGTAGTAATGAATTTTGATATGGATATGAAAAGTGATATGAACTTGATGGATATAAGAGATAAAAGATCTCTTGAAATATATCCAAAATTAACTCCTCCAATATCATTAGCATATCATATTTAGATTCCGTTATATGTATCAATAGCAGCGAGCTATCAATTAGATCTGCAAATATCAAATTTTGTTAAGGCTCAGAAGTTCTAGGAATAAAACTTGAATATTATCTTTAAATCGTTTATTTTCTGTGTCCTTCAAAATGAACATCACGTTTTGATGTTGCTGACGGCACTTTGCTTATGATCGGTAAATTTTCTAAAATTTTGGAAATTAATCTGAAATTTTTCCTTGACTTCCTTATAACACTTTTAGAAGAAAACCTAAGAATATTTTGGACAGTGTCCATTAAGAAATTTAGAGATAAACAATTGAGTTTCTTAAGCAACCCACTGAGAAATATCTGAACAAAACCCTTCAGAAATTTCTAACATATTTTCCGGCGAAGTATGGGTGTGTTTGCTGTAGTAACTAATAAAGGAACACCTGAAAAATAAATTGAAAGAGTTCTTGGAGTTCTTGTAGCAAACGATGTAATATATCCTTAAGAAATATTTGAAAGGTTAATAAATAAATGCCATATGGAGCATGCCGAGAGCGGAGCATGTCAAAAACAGAATCCCACTGTACCCGCTCTCTCGCTTTGACCCGTCCAGTTGAGCTCAGACAAAGTCAAAGTCAGATTGTTCTTTCAAGATTTATGTCCACCAAGCAAAGTCAAGCGAATCCAAACGTGGTAGACGATGTGAACAGAACGGAAGGAAGAATAAAAGAAACAAAAGGATCACCCAGGATCCGGAAGTGAACAGAGTCGGGCAACACCATCGGCTGGACAATGCCATTTCCTTGGTGCAAATCCCCACGTAGAAGTGCATTATCACTCGGGAAAGAGGATGAGACCGAACGGACTTTCTTCGCTGCGTAGGGACACATGTGGGAAATTCTCCACCTCCAGATATCACACGGCATGCATGTAGTAGCAACTGGGACCAAACGAATCACGATTTGGGTGGGTGAACAGATTGTGCACCAAGAGAAAGGGGTATGCGATATGCATATTTTTTTATGAGGATATGAAACGATACACGGATGATAATAATATTCGAGCTGTTCAGTGGAATATCTAAAAAGAAATGAAAATCAAAAAGCGTCACCTAAATAAATGTTTTAAAATGATATTGTTTGTCTCGTTAACATTACTATTTTGAATGTATTTTGTCAGAATACTGAACAATTAAACAAAAAATATGTGTTCGGTATCTGAATGCCTCTCTAACATGATGGTACTCGCTCGAAATTGCTTGTTCTGTCTTGAAAAATGTATCAGAGTGAAGCTAACAGAACAAAAAATGATGTGTATGTATTCATTGGAATGTTTTGATAGTATACAAAACGTTGTTTTGTTATGGCTATATGGGTCATGCGACTCAATTGTAAAGGGAAACGAAAAAATCGCATCATGAGATTCCTCTTTACTTCATCTCCACGATATCTAACGGAACCATTTCAAACTTATTTATTTATTAAATAACGCGTATCCTTAACCAAGCGAGCATCCTATATGGATGGGTGGTGTGGTGCAAGGGGTGTGCCGAAGGACTTTTACTTAGGTTTATTTCCAGGAACCAATATCTGATTCGCGTGTTTTATTCCCCTTATGGAAGCACTTAATGCGATTGTGATAGAAAGTAGTGTCTTAAAAGGAGGTATGTTTTCCGTGAAACTTGATTAGGGAAGGTGATTGAGTGTCATGCTCTGCACAGTAAACCCGTGGGTTAAATGGGATTAAGTGATATATAATCCATACCCTCGTATCGTGCTATCAGCATGGTGCCATGGATTTTTTACAAACGGGATAATGAGGGATTTGATATTGCCATCATTAAAAAAAATCCCATTGAAAGTGATAATCCCTGCGGGGTCGCCCTTTTGGCATACATCGTCCATAACAGCGATTAACACGTCGGGATTGCAATGCCTTATTTTAACATATTTATGAAAATACTTTCGAAAAACAACATAAACCATTATTGTGCGAGCACTCACCGTATCACTTATTAATGGCGCTTGCAATGCGGCTGGGGTTAAATTTTTCATCCCGGGCGGCAATGATGTGGATGTGGTGTTACATAAATAATTACGCACGCGCGTATTTGCGTATGGTTAGCACAAATATCAATGCCTACATGGAAGGATATCTGCATTCCCGGATGGTGCCACACCGGAGATCATAAACGGTTCCGGTTCGTGTCAGCAATGCAAAATAAACGACTGCTAATATTATCCTTTCGGTTTGGATTAATTAACCGTATCAACATGTAACGACAATTTTTAATGATATTTACACACATAAAAACGCACGCAAGTGTTGTATTGCGATCCTGACGATGGTTTTTCCGACAACGGCAGGGATAATATTTGGATGGGTGTGAGGAACAATGGCAAAGTCCACATGCTGGCTGCCTGTCACAATGAGATAAGCCATGCGTCTCTCCCACCATAAAATATAGTGGGAATCGAATTACGATGGAGCAGACAATGGACGTGTTTTTTGTAGCCGTAATATGCGCCCTTGTAATGTGTGTATAATAAAATCACCTTTTATACCTTTTTCATATACCAAAGGGACTGTTGTGCCAGAAAAAATGTTAAAACAAAATGTTTTTGGCTCATTGCAAACATTCAGTTTTTTATTATCATCATTGACGAGCTAAACTTGGAAAATTGAAAGTCCTGTATCTCTTTTATTAGCCTTATTTCCACTCTTCAATAAAGTTTGCACTTACTACTCTTTTTTTCCATGTTAATTGCACTTACTATAACATAATTTATTAAACATAGACCAAACTTCTGTCATAGGATTCCTAACATGGTTTTTAACCATCACGTTACTGATAAAATTGTTGAAAATGTGGAATAATAGAGACATGTATGAAATAAGCACAAGCTGTATTAAATAACTTTTCAGGAAAATCAAAGCTTTTGTTCAACAACAACGGAGTCGCTATTTCTGCTAAAAAAAACAACTATCCATTAACCGATTTTTTTATTTTCTTTATTTTTTATTCTTTATTGGTATCATTCTAAACATTACATTCATTTCTTATATCTAGATGTTCCGTGTTATTATACAACACTATCATCCTAATTTGGTAAAACAAATTTAAGATTTTATAAATATTTTGTTAACTACCCACTACCCACCATACACTACCAACCATGGAATCGCGTATTGAAACACACATACTGAATATTGCAGCACCTTGAAAAGTTTAGAATCACATAAAATAAATTTATCTCGTGATTCTGAAGTGCTAGATCAAAGTATTTTTGAGGTCATCCTAAAAAATACGCCTTTGAGCCCCTGCGTTTGTTTTATTCTCGTTGAAAACAAAACTTATCACTGGATTTTGGGTGATACTAAACTTAAAAATGCTGCAATACTCAGTATTGCAACGATTCCATACTTATGGTGGGTAGTGTATTACATTTCATTTGCCGTAGCAGTTCAGATTTTTTACAGGTGAGTTGATTACACCTGCTGATAAGAGAAAATACCAAGGCTTCCTCCTTGGCATTTTCTCTTATCAGCAGGTGTAATCAGAATCATTTTCAAAATTTTATTTTGAATTCTTTGCAGAGCTTTATTCCTGGTATTAAAACAGCTAGTCCATATTAGTACAGCATACAACATGGCTGGTCTGAAAATTTGTTTGAATATAAAAAACTTGATTTTCTAATAACAAGGGATAGAGACATTCTACATATTTGTTACATTTGGATTGAATGCCCTCAATGTGATTTTTGAAAGTTAAATTCTTATCTAGCATGAGCCCTAGATACTTAACTTCATCTGACCAATTTATTGGAATCCCTCTCATCGTGACAACATGTCTACTTGAAGGTTTCAAATAAAGAGCTTTTAGTTTATGTGGGAATATTATTAGTTGAGTATTGGAAGCGGAAATCTTCCATTTTTTCAAGTATGAAGAAAAAAATCCAAACTTTTTTGCAATCGACTACAGATGATACGCAGGCTTCGTCCTTTGGCGGAGAGGCCTGTGTCATCCGCAAACAAGGATTTTTGACATATCTGTGGTAACTCAGGTAAGTCAGATGTGAAAATATTGTATGATATTGGTCCCAAAATGCTACCTTGGGGAACATCAGCTCCTACAGGAAGTCTTTCAGATCTGGAGTTCTGATAATTAACCTGAAGTGTACGATTTGACAGATAACTTTGAATTATTCTAACCAGGGTTGGGAAAAAATCTGAAATTCACTCTACAGTAGTCAAACAAAGCCGATCACAGTCAGCGAAGCCAGTGAAACTCACGCCCATCGCTGCTGTAGGCAAAACGCCTTGAAAATTGCGAAACACCCGTTGCTAAGGGCAACCCAGAATTACTGTAGAAAAATGTTCTATTTCCCGCTGCATTTCCCGCATTTTGAGCCTTCAATGACACTCATGATTTAGAAAATTCGTGCACCCAACATAGGCTACTTGATGAGATTCACGTTTTTGAACTACTGTACTGGAGAGCCACGTGATTTTCGCGAAAATTCAAGCCTACTACTATTACCATTCCCAGCACTGATTCTAACAATGTATGTTGGAAAATTATTGTTTTTTTTTTTATTTTACGGTCAAACCTTCATGCCAAACACTGTCGAATGTTTTTTCTATGTCTATGTCTATGTTTTCTAGAAGAGCAAGACCAGTAGAATAGCCTTTAGATTTGTTGGAACGGATCAAATTTGTTACACGTAAGAGTTGCTGAGTGGTCGAATCTCCATGGCGGAATTCGAACTGTTCATTGGCAAAAATTGAATTTTCATTAATGACCATCATTCTAGTCAAAATAACCTTTTCAAAAAGTTTACTGATAGAGGAAAGCAAACTGATTGGGCGATAGCTGCAGGATTTTTATCTGGTTTTATTATTGGTACTACCTTAGCATATTTCCATTTGTCAAGAAAATATGCTAAATGAAAACATTTGATAAATATATCAACTAAGAATGATAAGCTACTTTCTGGAGTTTCTTGATGAGTATGTAGAAAATTTCATCATCGTAAGGAGCTTTCATATTTTTTTATTGTTTTAAATAATAGTTCTCACTTCTTCCAAATCAGTCCCCAGAAATTTTCGAAAATATTCTTTTGATTAAGAATATTTTCGAAGTCCTGAGTAACCTGATTTTCAATTGGACTAGTAAGTCGTTAATTAACATTGTGCGCACTTTCAAACTGCATAGCAAGTTTTTGAGCATTTTCGCAATTAGTTAGTAATAATTTGTTTCCCTCTTTCAATGCCGGAATTGGCTTCTGAGGTTTTTTCAAGATTTTGGATAATTTCCAAAAGAGCTTAGAGGCAGGGTCGAAATTTTATGTTCAAAATTTTTGTTTCTTAATTGTGCAAAACGTTTCTTGATTTATTTCTGCAAATCCTGCCATATAATTTTCATAGCAGGACCGCGAGTGCGTTGAAATTGCCTTCTCCTCACGTTTTTAAGACGGATCAAGAGTTTAAGATCATCGTCTATAATCACGGATTGAAATTTTACTCCACATTTTGGAGTTGCAATGCATCGGGCTTCAACAATGGAATTTGTTAAAGTTTCAAGAGCATTGTCAATATCATGTTTTGTTTGTAAAGAAATGTTAACATCAAGATTAGGGTCAATATATGTTTCATATATATTTATTATCGATCCAATAATTGAAAGTAGAGCTGATAGAATTGAGAATCGCTTCATGGGATATTTAAACGTAACAGGGACATGATCAGAATCAAAACAAGCATGCGTAAAAAGTTGGCTACAAAGATGACTAGAGTCGGTTAAGACCAAATCAATCGTAGATGGATTTCTAGAAGAGGAAAAACATGTAGGGCAATCAGGGTATTGAATTGAGAAATATCCTGAAGAGCACTCATCAAATAAAATTCTGCCATTGGAATAACTTTGAGAATTATTCCATGACCGATGTTTGGCATTTAAGTCACCAATGACAAAAAAATTTGACTTATTGCGAGTCAATTTTCGCAAGTCAGTTTGGAGCTAATTCACTTACTGTCCAGAGCATTGAAAAGGCACATAGGCAGCTATGAAAATATATTTACCAAAATGTGTTTCAACTGAAACACCTAAAGTTTCATAAACTTTAGTATCAAACAGTGGCGCGGGAAGTGGGTAGGACAGGTAGGACATGTACTACGCACGAAAACACATGGGTAGGACAGTCAAAGGATTGTCCTACCCACGATTCAACAAAACACTAGATCATCAGAAACACGATCAACGTCGTAAGGTTTTTCATTGTATTCTCATGCCTAGTGAAGTATGATATGGTTTGTACATGACCCCCAATAGTTCTGGCTCGTAAGAAGAACGATTGTGAATATCTGTAATGAAAATTATGGGAAACTAACTGTAATAATTGCTACAAGAAACTTCTTTAACCATAAGAAAAACAAATTGAGCAATCCTCTATGCCATTTCCAAAATAATCAATAAATGGTTTCTCAAATATATCTACGGCCGCACTGGAACAAATTACCGTAAGCATTCCTGGAAGTAATTCTTGAAAAGTTTCTAGAACATCCATAAATTATTATCAAAAGATTATTGAAGGATCTTTGGATCAATGGGTTAACGGCTACACAATTCCCGTGTCAAAACGTCGGCCAAATAAATAAGCCGTTGTAAAAAGCATAATTGATTCTACCATACAGTCGATTATCTACCAGCTCCGTAATGGGTTAATCTTATACCAGTCGCATCGTGTTATTAACAGCACGAGTGTTATGGTACTAGCGATTTCTGAACGTGCGATCTCTCTTGATATAATCTATCAAAGCATTGTGGAATCTCTTGACGATTTTCAGAGAAATTTCTATAGAACTCCCACAGCACATTGTCTAGAATTTATTGGTTGATTCAGAATTGCCGTAGATATTTCTGGTAGTTATTCTTAATTAATTCCTTGAACACTATTTGATCAAATTCCTACTGATATTTTGTGGTATCATTCATAGAAATATTTAGAGCAGATTATGACGATTTTTCGAGAGATGTTTTTTTTTTGCAGAATTGCTCAAAAAACTCCAACGAAATATTTGTTGGAGGTTCTGCGCGATGAAGCATTTTTCAAGCATGTGCAGTATTTCCTGAAAACTTTGCAAATAGCCAGATCTCTTCGGTGCAAAGAAAAGAAATCACAGATTTTTTGCTGTTCATTCATTTGTCGTCTAGAAATAAATGAGAAAATTAGAACAACCACACTGTAAGTATAGGCAAGAAGTCTCTTCTTTTAACGGAGGGTATTTAGAGTACCTATCTATTTCAACCAAAATGGTCTCTAAAGTCTCTTTCTTTCCTTATTCAGCTTGCATTGAATCCTGATGCATAATTTTACAGGCAATGGAATCATCAAGAAACTTCTAGAGATCATAACGGGTTCAACCGACTCTTCAAGAATTTCTTATCAGATTTCCCGAGGAAAAGCTTCAGGAATTATCATAGTGATTTAATTTAAAATTCTCAACAGTTTATAATACAGCTTTTTTTACAATTACTCCTCCGACAATTACCCAAATTTCTATAAAGTTTCTATTCAATGTTGTTCCAGGAATTTCTTTAGAAAATCCGGCAGAATACTATCCCGAGATTCTATTGATTTTTTTTTTATTATCTTGGCAAATTATTTGGGAAATTTTCTAAAATTTCTTTAAGAGTCCAGGAGTTATTTAAGAGATTCTTGTTCATTAAGGGTGACTTTAAAACATACCCAAGTTTTGTCAGAGGTTACTACCTACATATTTTTTTCTTAGAAAAACATGACTGATTGATTTTTCAGAAATATTTTTCTTGGCATTTCCCTGAAGACATTCCTGGAAGAATACGTGAAAAAAAATTTCGTTTTGACCGGCAATCTTGGAGGATGTCCCAGGAAAAGCAATGGATAAATTACTGGATAGAGTCTTGGAGAAGTTATGACTTTCTTGAAAAAATACTCGAAGAATTTTTGGAGGAATTCAGATGATTTCTGAATTTTTTTAGAGAAATTACATTTCTTTTCCAAAATCCAGGTTATTAAAGAAATGTCTGCCCATTGCAGTCTAACTCTTATCTCCTGGCTCCTATTAGATTTCATTTTGTTTTCTTGGTTCCTGTTTGGTCTCTTTTCGGTCTCTTTTTGGTTCCTTTTATATCTCTTTTTGGCAAAAGGTCTTCTGTTTCCTTTTTTTAAGGCATTTCTTATAATTCATATCTGACTACTTCTTATAATTCATATCTGAATACTATAATTCAGATAGTGAGCCATACTCAAACCCGGTGTAAATAGTGCGAAACCTCTAGATTAGTATTTTGAATAACCCTAATCCAAATCCTCCTGACCGTTGGAAAAGCCAAACACAATCAGACCGATGCCCGTTGTGGAGAAGAAGCAACCCTTTCAATACCGACTTTCTCACTTTTTTCAAAATTTTGCTGATTTGTTGATTTAATATCGAGCCCTGAAAAAGGTCCACTCCCGGACCGAAACGTAGGCGAAGATAAGTAATCAACGCAATCGTTTTAATGACTGTGAAGCCGAAAAACAAGTTATAGTAGTATAATATTCGTTAAATTGCTTTGGTGACTGCGAAGCCGGAAAATTCCCCAGTTGTTATTATAAGTAGTCCAATCTGCCTGATCATACAGCCAGCGGGGCCGCCTGGTTGTGACGGGAGCCTTCACGGCTAACGAGATTTGAAGAGGATGGTGATCGCTGCCATGTGGATCCGAATTGACGCATCAGCTGAACCGTCCGATCTCCGACCGGGTGATTGCCGTCGAATAACGACTATTACAGAAAGTCGGGAAACCATCGTTTAGGATAGTAAGATCACTATCTTCGAAAAGATTTTGTAGGGTATTGCCGGGATCCACCCCAGACCGGGGTGGGCGTTTAAATCACCAACGACCATTCTAGGCTCGGGCAGTTGTTGAATAATATTTTCTACTTCGCCCCGCAGGTTAGGAATATTTCCGCATGGTAGGTAGACACATGTTACAGACATTGCTGTGCTTCCCGATAACTGGAAGATCCTATGACAGTTGAATAGGGATCGGATGATATTTCGGTATTGCTATCGGTGCACGAATAAGACAGAGCTCTACAGATAGCAGGCCCGGAAGATGGGCCCACCAAATGCAGGGATGTCCCGACGACAGGAAAGGGATTGCAAGGGACGATAGTCGGTGGTAGCAGGTAAAGCCCGATGCGTCCCGATAGCTTGCAGGCCTTGGCTTCCCACGTCGTCCAGAGTGAAAGCGACCACTGTGGTCGCTTTCACTCTGATACAGAAATCAGTAGTGGAACCAATATGGGATTACTTTTCATTATGAGACATTTCGATTTGCTGTTTTTTTTTCTTGTTTTTTGACAATTCATATTATTTTATTAGTACAGCTGAAAGAGCATTGGAAAGTTTTTGTTAAAACTGAAGTCAACTCAATTTTGACATAAAGGAAGATGAGACTGATTTGCGATTCACGGCAGTAAATTCATATCAATTGCCACAGAACCCTGCTGCTAGGACTCCGAAATGTTAAAAGATCAAAACTGTAACCCTTCCTGTAAGAGGAAAGTGAGGCAGTTTGGCCACCTTAAGGAAAATTCGATAAAAGCGCTGAAAATAAATCTAACATTGAATACTTTTTTGGCCTTTTTAAAATCAAACATCAATGCTCGAACGCAATCTTATATAATCTAAAAATTCAATTATATTTTTCACTACACTTGATAGTTATTAGACATATAAACACTTCGCGTCAAAAAATTAAATTTTAAAAGCATATCAACAGTAAAACATCATCATTCTCAAATGATAAAATTGTCATGAGCCATTCTGGGAGATATGGGCAGTTTTTTCGGACATTATTTATTTCTTTTTCTTTGAATTTAGAACACTGACCTCTAACATACATATTTATTATTTTCTTTGTCAGTTTTGTTATTCCAGATGAAATTTTAAGGATTCATGTAGTTTTCAACGGATGCTCATTACACCCCATTGGTGAAACCACCCGTACTCAAACTCATATAAAATTATTGGTTAAAAAGAAAAAAATACAATATTTTACAAGTTTATGGGGCCTTCATTAGCCGAGTGATAAGAGCTCGCGGCTACATAGCAAAGC
The DNA here is from genome assembly GCF_002204515.2 of Aedes aegypti. Lineage (NCBI taxonomy): Eukaryota > Metazoa > Arthropoda > Insecta > Diptera > Culicidae > Aedes > Aedes aegypti. Next base: position 248,007,935 of record NC_035109.1, read on the forward strand.
CCTGCTGAAGGTGTCTGAGTTCGATTCCCGGTCGGTTCAGGATCTTTTTGTAATGGAAATTTCCGTGACTTCCCTGAGCATAGAGTATCATCGTACCTGTCACATGATATACGAATGCGAAAATGGCAACCTTGGCAAAGAAAGCTCTCAGTTAATAACTGTGGACGTGCTTATTGAACACTAAGCTGAGAAACAGGCTCTGTCCCGATGATGAGGTAATTCCAAGAAAAAGAAGACTCATTGCTACAGATAAATGAAGCTAAGAAGGTAAACAATGCTTAACAACAAAACAAAGCTGAAGTGTATAATTATGTATGTTACAAATTAAGTTCATTTCAGTCCTTGACATAACATAATATGTGTTAGGTGACACCATCATCTTAAAATAATATTTGAACTAAAAATAGATTATTATTTGCACATTCACTCCATTCACATGGCTAGCTAAAGAAAATCAAATGTTTGAATGAAAAAAGGTTTTGCCATTTGCCAATTCCTTTAGAACTCCGATATTATAAACTTGAAATTGACTCTCTTCCATTTTCTATTACCGTCCGGTGCAAGTTCAATTCAACCTAAAGTGCAGCAGCTACCTACACTTGAAAGTTCTTGGCCGCCATCAATTGGAAAAGCTGGAACTTCCGTTTACTAAACATACCTACTAAAAAGGAGTGCACCGGGAGCGAAAGTTATGCGCTGCTGCATTTGGATTTCACTCTGAACAGTAAGCACTCGCAGACAAACCGGAGCGCTAGGAGCTTCACCGGCCATAAAAGCATAACTGACTTATTTGGAAAAGTTGGCATTGGGATCGATCAATTTTCGCAGTTTGTTATACAAATACATTGAATAAGTTTCTTGTTTATTGCTGTATGTCATATTCATTTAAAGTCATCGCACAGGCAACTAATTTTGCTTCCATTGTTCAGGAAATTGAATGAGCTTTAACACAATCCACGTTTTGCAGCTGTTATTTGGGTTTTGAGTTCATATAGAGACCTTTATTTTTCTAAATGGGACTGAACCAACTTCATATTTACATAGGCATAGTGAACATATAGATGATTTAGTTATGAATAGAAGTTCAATAAGCAACTGTGATGTATTTTTTTATCGTATAACTCTTGTTTTATGTTTAACATTCTATCAATTGTTTGAAATTTGCAAATATGCAAAGTCGACTCTCCACATCTCAATAACGAAGGGACCATAGAGAGATAGGGAGAGATTGAGACATAGAACACATTTATAATGAATATTAGTTTGAAAATCACTCCCTTACCAAGAGAACTAAAAAAACAAACAGAAAAACTATTTTAGTAACCTTTGATAATGGACATTTCGACATACGGAGAGAAAATCGGGAATGAAAATCACATCGAGATAGGAAAATATCGAGATATGCAGATTGAAAATATATAATAAAAAATGATCGACATAGGGTGAGATATCGAGATATAGAACATCAAGATGTGGAGAGTTGACTCTATCATATTATTCGAAACGATATAAGAGACTGACCGACCGATTGCAGGGTAAAGTGAGCAGCCCAATGTGGCATAATGAGCAAAGTGAGCAGTCCAATGTGGCATAATGAACAAGTCAAGATTTGTAAAACGTAGATGGTTTTGAATCTATTTTCTAATAGCAAGCAACTAACGCATTGCGAAGATTTGTGATTTATTCAATTATATTTATTATTTTTTTTTTCAATTTCACTTGTTCACCCAGCCCTACCTCACGACACAATTTCAGAGTTAAATTGCCAAAAGACAAAATGATGTGAACAGCTTTTATATACCATTACAATATCATTACACTGAATAAAGCGTAACCGTAGCGGTAAACGCGCAGCTACTCAGCAAGACTGAGCAAGCTGATGGTCGTGGGTTCGAATCCCACCGGTCGAGGATCTTTTCGGGTTGAAAATTTTCTCGACACTCAGGGCTCAGAGTATCTTCGTACCTGCCTCACGATATACAAATGCAAAATGGTCAATTGGCAAAGAAAGCTCTCAGTTAATAACTGTGGAAGTGCTCATAAGAGCACTAATCTGAGAATCAGGCTTTGTCCCAGTGGGGACGTAACGCCTTAAAGAAGAAGAAATACCCATTAATGGTTATTTAGACTTTCAGAAAGTTATTTTTAAAGGACTGATAATTGAAGCGTAGAGTCACAACATGGTGATAACTCAGAGAGATTCAGATGACAATGTTGAAAGGTTTTTGATGAGAATATAAGAAAAATACTGTACATAGAAAAAATTCTCAAAAGATACCTGTATGATTTCTAAGAGAATCCTAGAAGGACTCTGGAGCGAATCCTGGAAGGATACTGAAGAGAGTAATGGAAGTTTTCTGATGAAACTACTAAATGTATTCTGATGACAATTCAGAAGAAGTCTAATGAGAATTATGACAGAAGTCTGATGAATCCTGGAAAGATTGAAATCAGAACTATGGATCGGTTCTGATGTAAACCCTGAGAGGATTCTTAAGAGAATCCTAGAAGGGTTTTGATGAGATTATGGAAATGATTCTGATAAGAATCTTGAGGAAAAAACAAACATCAAGAAATGGTGATATTTCTATGAGAGTCCTAAAAGAACTCTGAAGCAAATCCTGAAGGATGCTGAGAAGAATAATGGAATGAGTACGGTGATAATACTGCATGAGTTCTGATGAGAATCGCACATGGATTCTGAGAGGATGCTCAGGAGAATTTTCATTAAATTCCTGATAGAATCCTACAAGGAGAGCACTGAGAGAGATTCCTGAGAGAATCTTGAGTGGATTCTGATGAGAATACTGAAAGGGTTCTAATGAGAACCTTAAGATGATTCTGAAGAGAATCCTGGGAAGATGCTGATGAGAATCTTTTAAGGATTTTTATGAGAGCCCTGAAAGGATTATACTCCTGAGATTCTAATGAGAATCTCACATGGGTTCTGATGAGAATCCTGAGAGGCTTCTGATGAGAGACCTGAGAGGGTTTTGATGAGTATCCTGAGAGGATTCTGAAAGAATCCTATTTTGATGAGAAACCTACATGTTTTCTGATGTGAATCCTTACACGCTTATTATGAGTGTTCTGAGATAGTTCTTATGAAATTCCTGAGAGGATTCTAATGAGATTTTTACAAGGGTTCTGATGATAATCCATCAAGGATGCTAATAATAATCCTACAAGGATTCTGATGAGTACCCTGCAAGGATTCTGATGAAATTCCTACGAGGATTCCGATGGGAATACTGAGAAAAATGTGATGAAAATCCTACAAAGATTATGATGAGAATCCTATAAAGATTCTGATGAGAAATCTTCAAGAATTCTAATGAGAATTCCGAGATCCGAGGGTTTTGATCAGAATTCTGAGATATTTTTTTTATGAGAATTAAACGAGGATTATGATGAGGTATAACTAACATGAAATCTTTTGGGAAACCTGCGAGTTATCTGGTGTGCAGCCTGCAAGGATTTTAGGATTTCTAGGTTTGTGTTGGTTCTTCAGGATCACATACTGCGAGTTCCGGCCTCCTATATGAACATGAAAACAGTATTGATTCGAAAACCCACATGGGACAGCTATGCTTTTCGTGGGCGGTTTAGTAGTGCAACAATTTTATGTACCGAACAAGTTTTCATTTCAAGTGATGAAGTAGCTCTCGAATAATTTTCCAAGCGGGGAAGACTCCAAATGGGGCGCCGCACAGGAAGACACCAGGGTGGGGGTGGAAATTATGTTTAACAATCGAAACACAAAAGCCAATGAAGGCGAAAAGTTTTCGTTCGCTTTGATTTTAATGCAATTTTCAATTTTTGCTCCGGCTTTGGAAGGAGCCAAGCGGGAAGAAGTGATTGGAAGCGGGAGCATGAAAGTTGTTTCGTACCAAGTTTGCACAAAGGCGTATTCAGAATTTCTACAACCGGAACTTTTAACAAGGGATAAGACTGGCCGCGACTGAACACATCTGTAAAGAATTTCAGGTGAGAGCTATTTCAAGAGCTGAGTGAGAAAAGTTTGGCTTCTTTTTTCTTTGCGGGGGGAAAGTGATTGTGGAGCGAAGAAAAATAATTAGCAAAATTGCTTTTGTTCGGATCGATTGGCTGTTCAATGCGAATCAGACATAGAGGCATTAATTGGTTTTGAACGCTATTGATTGAGTTATTCTCGTTGAATGCCTGTTTGAAATTAGACGTAATTTTGAAATACTCCAGATCAATCAATGGCACAAAACGTATTATTACTGCTGTAGAACAGTATTGATAAAACTTTCTCCAGTACCCTTCCTGGGAAAAAGGAGTCAGTCTGCACAGAAGGAAGGACGAATTTCCATCTGGAACAGATAAGACGAGCAGCAATCCATTAAACAGACAAAAGACAGTAGTAAGTTACCCTCACTCCACTCAGCCAGAACTAGCTTCTTCGCAGGAAATAGAAGCAGATAAGAAAAAATAAGGCATGGATTGCGATCGAAACGGAACGAAGACGTTTTGTATCGTCTGTTGTGCTTTCCCATCAATTTTCCTTCCAGCAAAGTTGAACGCTAAGGATACACATTCTTCGGTAACTGTGAACCAGACCAGTCAGACGAGAGGCGAATGTGATGCCTCATGTCTTATGGCATGGCGGCCAACAGCGAGCAACCTACTCCAGGAGGTGAGGGACATATTTCATTCCGAAACGATTGTCGATAACGGAGTGGAATAATAAATTGATTCGATTTCTGCTCGATTGATGGCGCAAAGGCGAAATGACCCGTGACTAGTGAATGAATTGTACATATGTACAAACTAGCGAATACTAGTGAGGCTGGCTTTCTGTTAGGGTAGGTTCGAGAAGGCTCACATAAATATGGCAAAATAACATAATAACAATCTAGAGCTTGAAATGAGACGGATATTGTGCATAGCAATTCGGTTAAATGGGAATAGGAAATTGTTATATCGTGCAAAATGTACAAAAAATGTTGTTCATATGAGGGACCTAAAAGAAAAGAAGTGTGAGTAACAGTTTCATCAGTTTTGAATCAAGTATGCTGAAGAATTATACTGCTCTTAGTTCTCCAATAATATTTTTTGGTAATGTTCTGCGGCTAATTATAAAAAAGAAAATTTATATTGAATTATCGTGCAATTTTGGCTCTCTTACATTAAAATTGCATGAACACGAGCATTGATGAACGTACAATTTGTAGTTGGTACTCCGTGGTTGACCAGAACAATCGAATTTGCACAGAGATTCAATGAATGGGGCTTTGGACTAGCATATCTCAATGTGCACAAATCGAGAATTCAAATTTGAAAAGACAGTAACGGCGCCGGCCACGTCCTTACGGTCATCGGGGAAGGGAAAGAATGTTAGATAGACATCCATCGTTACTAGAGACCGCGATATCTTCTACATCTCCACAGTTATCATCATCAGAAGGATGTTGGGTTAGTACGATAAGGTAAGATAAGATCTGGGAGTCATCTTTGATTGGTGATGCGATCCATGATATATTCACGCATAACAAGATTCTCGATATTATTCGATATACGAATTGTACGCATTGTTTCATTGTGCCGCGAGCAACGCGCAAACATTTTTTGCCAAAACACGATTGATCCTGCTCACATCACCTGCCCCCTGTATGAGCAAGAGACTTGATCCAAGCATTCATTAACTTACCTGAACGCCACTGATTAAAAATCGCAAAAAATTTGCTGCTATCGAACAGTCAGTGATAGCTGAACCGAACAGGGTTGAGTGTCTGAAAGTGTCGAAACCGATTGTGTAAAAGCGAGAATCGGATGGAACACGAAGAGAAGTGAATACCAGTACACTTGTATCTGCGAGGCACGAGTGAACGCATTTAGCATCCATTCGCCGAATGCATTGAACTGACTGAGCGGATTCCCACTCACTGAATCATTCCGTGGTGTGGATTGCCAGTCAGTGAACGCTCATCAGCACTCAAATCCGAATGCCACTCGAACTAAATCATAATGTGAACAATCATTGCATTGCATTCGGCGTTCAGAATCGGTAGCGACTAAATCAGATGCCGTTTTTGTTTCGCTTAGTGCTCGCCGAAGAAGCAGAATGTGCACTGGAAATTGAAACGTTCGGCTTGATTAAAGGACCGGCCTTTTCGCTCCCGATTGTGCGTGGAAGCGAGTGAGGGAAAAGCATTAACTGAGTGAGTGTTTCCCATGCTTGACTCGACCAAAGGATCAATCACTACTGACGCGATCTGTGATCTGAAAGCAAGCGGTGGTATACACTATTTTCGCATCTGACTTACCTGAGTTACCTCAGAGATGTCAAAAATCTTTGTTTGCAGATGAAACAGGCCTCTCCGCCAAAGGACGAAGCCTGCGTATCATCTGTAGTCGATTGCAAAAAAGTTTGGATATTTTTTCTTCATACTTGCAAAAATGGAAGATTTCTCCTAATGCTTCCAATACTCAACTAATAATATTCCCACATAAATTAACAGCTCTTTATTTATAACCTTCAAGTAGACATGTTGTCACGATGAGAGGGGTTCCAATAAATTGGTCAGATGAAGTTAGGTATCTAGGGCTCATGCTGGATCAGAATTTAACTTTCAAAAATCACATTGAGGGCATTCAAAACAAATGTAATAAATATGTAAAATGACTCTATCCCCTTATTAATAGAAAATGAACACTATGTCTTAAGAACAAGCTTTTGATATTCAAAACAATTTCCAGGCCAGCCATGTTGTATGCTGTACCAATATGGACTAGCTGTTGTAATATCAAGAAGAAAGCTCAGCAGAGAATTCAAAATATAATTTTGAACATGATTCTGAGGCTTCCTCCCTGGTATAGTACCAACGAGTTACATAGAATATCCAATGATGAAACATTGAAACAAATTTCAAATAAAAAAATTAATAATTTCAGGCAAAAATCGTTACAATCTTCTATTGCCACGATTAATGCATTATATATTTAGGTTAAGCTGGGTTAAGTAAATTGAAAACGTGTTTGTTTTTCTTTTATAAGCTGGTGAAATCAACTCACCTGTAAAATATCTGAACTGCTACGGCAAATGAAATGAAATATGTTGTTAACAAAATATTGATCAAATCTTAAATTTGTTTTACTAAATAAGGATGATAGTGTTGTCTAACACAGAATACCTAGATATGAGAAATTAATGTTATGCTTGGAATGATACTAATAAAGAAATTGGAAAAAAAATGAAAACAGAGCTAGCGGTGGTAATTCTTCTTGGACAGCATCTCGGAAAAATATAAATTAATAGGTCTCGTCGATTATTCACTGATTATGGTTGCTACCACCAACAGAAGGAAGGGTGTATCTCATAGAAGAATTTATCACCATGTGAAGATATTTAAGTGATTGTTTTGGAAAATCCCTTCAAAAAGTCGAGTGTTTTTAATATGAGTCATGTTCGGAATTTGAGACAAAATGGTACTCTGACATCTTTTTCTATGACATCGTATAGTTTCAACAAGCATCCCAGAATTTTGTTGGATTTGTTATTGTTTTTAATCCATAAGTTGTTCACCATTCACCAGATTTTGTATTATATGTTTGATGAATATTTTAGGTTTTAGGCCAAATTTATCTTTCACATATTACTCAACGACAGTTCATTTTTTGCATCAAGTGCCACGTTAACCCTTTTACCCTATTTTATTTATATCAGCAAACTGCTCAGTATGAGGGTAACTGCAAGTCAAACCAGCCGTACACATTGATATCGTTTCCCAGCCATACCTGATAATAACGATTCGATTCATTCATCAAAATGCTGCCAATCGACTGTTTGATGTGGCAATATTTCGTCAACCTAAATTATCCATCACGGAATGGTAATGAATATGTTGGGCGAAAATTTATGCCATAACTTGCGAGGTGCGACACTGATATACATTCGACTTGGTTCATTAACATTTCGGGCTTGCATGTTTGTTTCTATGTATCATGAAATGGAGTATCTTTGATGATGATGTTATCCAGTGGGTTGTGCATCTGAATTTGTGGATTACATCTACATGTTTAAGTTTTTAAAATTAATAAAGTCTATTTAGAGCAAGAATGGAAGATAGATTCTTTATATGCTTTGCCCGTCAATTTGAACAGTGACTTTCTCAGCAATATCTTGAAAAAAGTCTGCAAGGATCTTATTATTCTGTGTCAATTTGATCATTACAAAGCGTTTTTTATTCCGGGTTTTCATAATGCTAATATTTCAGAGTTACTCATGGGCTGCTTTCGTCGGCAAAGCTTTTGGTCTATGATGCGATCATAATTTAGATATACGGGATTCATTATGGCCCGAGAAACTAGAAATGTTGGAAAATTGTAAGCACTGGTCAATCTTAGGATTTTTCGGCATGAACCATTGCAGCTGTTCTTGATTAACTGTGCCATGAGAGGCTTCATGATGAAAAAAGAAGGTCAGGAAGATTCTAAACTACCTAGAAAGAAACATAATTTTCGAAATTTAAATAAAATATGTACACCTTTCTTTGAATTATAACTTTAAAATACTGTTTTGAATATTTGGATTGCATATTTCATCCATTTCTAGTGGTTTTATTGCAATAATATCCTAATTTTAAGTACCGCAAACAGGGAGCAAATTGATTGGTGTTTAAGAACTTCCTCTTAGAATCTCATTACGTTTTCAAATGAGCATGAGCATTAGGATATATGACCGTACAATTCGTAGTTGCTACTCCGTGATTGACCAGAACAATCGAAGTTGTACAGAGTTTCAATGAATGGTGCTTGGGATTAGCTTACATTCCCAATGCGCACAAATTGAGAGCTTAAATTTTAAATATCAATAACGGCGCCGGTTACGTCCATACGGTCTTCGGGTAAGGGAAGGAATGTTAGTTGGACAATCATTGTTACTAGAGACCGAGTATACCTCTGCATCTCCACAGTTCTCATGGAAAGGATATTGGGATAGGGTGATTTTTCTTAGTAGCACGACTTGTCTCTCCACTCCGATAGATCTGCGAGTTACGAAAAACGGAGTGAGTGCTGCCAAATGTAGACGATGAGCTTTGCTTCTCACAATGACTGGGCTCCCTGCTCCCGATGTTTGTCTGCGTAGTCGTTGTTTGGAAGAGAGACGACGGTTGGTGTCTGAATAGCATGGTTGTCGTGTGCCTAGTCTGAAGCGCTCTGTTACTGTGTATGTTGTGCAGCAGCTGTGGCTTCCCGAGGAGGAAGAAATAACTCGCAATAACATATAAATACCATGTTTTGGTATCATACCACAATTAGGTATTGTCCAGTACTCAATACATCAATTTGGTATTATCATGGTATTGAAAACAAATATTCAAAACAATTAAAAATACTTTATTGAGGTATTCGCCAGCTGTTGAGGACTGCTGGAGGTATTATATAAAAATTTCACTTTTATTTGAAAATCCATCATGTATTATTTAGGTATTACAATACCTGATCCAATTATCAGCTTGGTATTAGCAGAACATGTATGAGACATTATTTGAGAGTTGCCGCCCAAGAATTTATCTGAAGCTTCACCCAGCACTTCGACATTGGAATAGCCGGCTCAGGGCCAATGAAGTCATGCGATGCTCCATCGCGAGCTAGCTCATCGGCCAATTCATTTCCAGCGATGGAAGAATGGCCAAGTACCCATTACAGAGTTGACTGAATTCAGTTCCTCAATTTGAGTTAGACATGCGATAACAAGCTTCGACCTTGAGTTGGCCGAAGCGAGAGCTTTTATAGCAGCCTGACTATCTGAACAGAAGTATATGACTTTACCCATTACGCGCTGTTGAAGTGCTGATTGCACTCCACACATAAGAGCAAATATTTACGACTGAAATACGGCGCAGTTTCTACCAAGTGAGTAAAACTGATTCAGCCTTAGCTCACGAGAATATATTCCTGCACCAGCTCTACCTTCAAGCAGATTTGCTCGCTGTCACTATCAACGCTTAAAATATGCTGATTTGTACAGGCCGACTGCGATACAGTTCGGATGAATCTATATCACATCAGCATCATGCTGTCTACTCTATCATCAGTTAATTGATAGCGATAGACTATGGATATCACTGACGGGTTAAGTTTAGCCTTAAGCAAATAAAATGACAATTTATCAGTACGATATTTTTGGCAGTGCTGCAGATAGATCGAAACTATAGGTTGATCACTGAAAAACATTAATAGCATGGATAATTACCACGTGATCACTCATTCTGCAGTGATTATGATGTAGAGTGCGATGTAGCATCACTGCAGTGGGTTGTCAAATCAAAGTGATATTGATAGCTCGCAAGGGATATTGATAGTTTTAGAGCATCAGCCATCAGCTGATATGATCGATATTAAGCAACTCTGCCTTAAAGAAGGGAGCCAACAGTGTAACATACTATATTGTTTGATATACTTCTTTCCAAATAGACAGACGTCCACTCTTCCCGTGCAGGGAATTGTGTGGTAAATGTCCTCTAAGGAAAGTGGCAAGCAATTGTGAGATCATTTGGAGCAAGGACAATTTTTTCCCAATTCACCAAAAGTGGAAACAACGAAGTGTGTGTCGATCTACGATTCACTGGATTTTTCTCCAGTAGATCCAGTACTCAAAGGGTAAGAGCAAGAAAGTGCTTCTTGTTTAAGATATATGTGTAGTGGCGCAACGTCAAAAATCAGAGGGGGTTGTGTACAAGACACGGCCGCATGACGTTAACTACGCCAAGTGATTTTTTGCATTTGAATTTTAGTCGATTTTCATAGTTGCAGCCTTCCTTTAGTTCAAACTCTAACATAATTTCGTGACGGTCGCAACATTTTAGATTTTCAATTGACACCCAGTATATTGCCGTAAGACGTAGTTAACGTCAAAAGAAGAATGCGTGAAGAAGCAGAAATTGGTCTGCTTTTATATTGCACTAGCCAACCCAAAGGAATCGTGGAAGACAATATGAACGAGTTTGGTTGCGTAAAAAAGGGGTCGACATTTCCCAAATTTTCGACAGTTTATCGTCAAAAATCAAAAATTTTCTCCATTTGGGTAAAATGTTGTATAAATTTCCGACCTATTGGTGGGAAAACATTGAAAATCTACCGATAAATGGCTGAGTTATTAGTATTTAAAATCTTACATAATTTCGTGACAGTCGCAAAATTTTAGCTTTTCAATTGACACCCAGTATATTGCCGTAAGACGTAGTTAATGTCAAAAGGGCCTCGAGCGCTGCTGTGGGAGTTGTAGAGAACGCACCAGACATCGCCATCAAGCACATCTTTGGAGATGGCCCAATTTTGATTGGATTGTTCTCACTTCGCCCTTTTGCCACCACACAAGACATCCATATGCCAATATTGGTCGAACAACTGTTGTGTAAATTCATTTGATATATTTGGGTTTGAGGCTCCAAGTTTTACCAAAGGTTCGCTGGCATTGAACATAGGCCATGCAAGCTTTTTTGACTCTGAAATCAATGTGATGTGTCCATAAAAGTTTGGAATATAGAATGACTCCGACATACTTTACTTGATCAGTCACATTAATCTCAGTGCCAAAAAGACGTAACGGTCGAATTCCATCGCGGTTTCGTCTTTCCGTTAAAAGAACAATAGATGTTTTATTCGGGTTAACCGAAAGGCCATATTGGCGACACCAACTCTCGACTACATGAAGAGCACTTTGCATCGGGTCGAATAGGGTGCTTATGCACATACCAATTATCAAAGATAGATAGTCGTCGGCAAATCCATAAGTAGGAAAACCGCAATAATTGAGTTGCCTCAATAGCGTATCTGCTACGAGATTCCACAGAAGTGGTAACAAGGCTCCCCCTTGGGGGCATCCGTAAACACTCAATTTTCGAATCGCTGCATTTGATGAATCCAATTGGTAATCATTGTAGGTAGCCCATGCTGTCGTGCGGCTTCCAATATGGCATCGAAAGACACGTTATCAAAGGCACCCTCAATATCCAAGAAAACACCCAAGCACGATTGCTTCTGAGCGAATGCTTTCTCGATATCGTATACAACTTTGTGTAAAAGAGTCACAGTGGACTTTCCAGGTAGGTGAGCATGTTGATTCACATGAAGAGGCATGTTTGCCAAATAAACATCAGGGATGTGATGATCGATAATGCGTTTCTCATATTTCAGAAGAAAAGAGGTCAGACTGATTGGTCTAAAACTCTTCGCTTCTTCATACGACGCACGTCCTCCTTTCGGGATAAACATTACAGTAATATCACGCCAGGATCTGGGAATGTACTCGGCAGCAAAACTGTTTACAAGTAGCTTTTTCAAAACATGTTTGATAAACTCAAATCCCTTTTGGAGCAGAACAGGATAAATCCCATCCGCTCCTGGAGATTTGAAAAAAGCAAAACTATTAAGTGCCTATTGAATCGATTCAGTAGTTACGATACTGCGAGCCGAGGCCAGAGACTCGTAACTATATGAAAAGAAATTTGGTTCATCCGTAGATGCTATGTCCACACATCCGGGGAAGTGTGTATTGAATAAACATTCTAAAACTTCTTCATCGGAAGAAGTAAAGTTACCATTAGGTTTGCGAATTTCGTTCACTTGGAATTTCAGCCGACTGACTTCACTCAAACTGGAAACATTTGTACAAAGGTTTTTCCAGCCGGATCGTTCAGAAGAACGCAGAGCCTTCTTGTAAGCCTTGCGAGCCGACTTGAACGACTCTGATCCAGCTGAACGGCGTCTGTTCCAACTCCTTCTACATTGTTTCCTGAGTCTAGTCAGATCGGAATTCCACCATGGGACTTACCTCTTGTAGTCTTTACAGACCGCAGAGGACATGCTTCTTCAAAAGCTTCCATAATGTAGGATGTTGTAGTATCAACGGCATCATCCAGATCACTTGGATTTTCAATGGACGGAGAATATCCATGAAATTTGGTCGCAACCAATTCAATGTAGAGTTCCCAGTTTGTTGACCGGGGATTCCTAAAACGCAAAGTCTGCGCAGTTACATTTGAATGTTCAAAGAAGATGTAGCGATGATCAGATAATGATTCCTCATCTGATACATGCCAATTCGTCAACTCGTGGCTGATTCTATTCGAGCAGAGCGTTATGTCTAACACTTCTTCTCTATTAGAAACCATGAAGGTTGGGCGATTGCCTATGTTAAGTAATCCAAGGTCTGTATTACTTAAGTACCGTAAAATTGGGTGTAATTGACCATCGTATCACACGATTCTATTTATTCGTAATGGAGCACAAAAATCAATGTAAGTTGCAGTAAGTGAACGTTGCTTGTCATAACTATTGTTGAATTGTGTGTTGTGAAGTTTTTTGCGTTAAAAAATGTTTATTACTATGAAAATAACGTAAAATTTCAAAATCATGCACGGTGCAGTAATGACAACCACCTATGAACTTCTATTAATAAGCAAGGATTTGAACATGGTATAAACCTGAAAGTTTGTGAGGATGCTTGAGATATATCCCCAAACCAGATTTCATCACCAAAACTCATACCAATTTACTCATATGGTTGAAATAATTGAATTTCTGATAGATATCATTGAATTCCTTAAGAAATTGCATACATTTGCGCGTTTTTCGCGTTATGCTTGAAATTTAACTATTTGTTATTTGTATAAATATTGCATTGTTAAGAATTTTACAAGCATATTCGGATTCAGGGAGCTCAAATTTATCATATAGAGTTGTTTTGGAAACTAACAATAATGGTATTGACAAGTGATCAATTTCACCCCGAAATGAGTTCCTCTGATTTTTTTATTTTAGAGGTATTTGTCAACACTAAAATGACATTTGTTAGAAAATTTCGGTACATAAGTTGATGAGGCTCATCTTCGTACTTGTTTTCTTGTATTTAGTTGTTTGGCATTGTTAACATTATAGAAAACAGACTAGAAGAACCGTGGAAAATGATCAATTTCACCCGAAATTACGGTATTCCATCATACTGGAGCCTCTCAAATTGATATCTGAGCTGCCCCAGATGATGTGATGAGCATTGGCATCACTGCCCACAATCAGCGGAAGGCCTTTTGTTACGCAGTGTACGACAACTCGTTTGAAGTCATCCGTTGGGGATGGTTCATCATGTGGTAAATATACCGAACAATAGACGTATTTCCTGTTGAGGTCACCAACAGAAGCATCGATTGTGACAGCACGTACATCTCTGGTAGTTAACTCAGAAATGAGTGTATCAATGATTGCTTTATTAACAAGCACACATGCGCTGGGCATGGAGCGCGAGTTTGCCAATTCAAGTTTGTAGAAAGTAGCAAAAACTGGGTCCACTAGGTTACCTAGATAGAAGTTCCCTCTACGAAAGTAGGGTTCTTGAACTAGCGTCACTTGGGCTGCACCATTTTGCATGAGTCTGCAAAGATTGATCGTTGCTGTTCTTTTATGCTGAAGATTGATCTGAGCTAACCTAACCGTAGCCACTACCCAAACTAGGCAGGATTAAGCTTTTTGAAATCTCAGCACAAAAAAGACCAGCAACGAAAAATCCAGATCGGTATCTATTTAAAGTCGCCAAAGGCGAAAGAGCACAGAATGCACTGTGTAAAACGCATAATGCGAATCCATATAGGTGATTATTTAAATTGAATGTCAACATATTCATAATCCCACCCTTAATAAGCCTCAGGATAGAGACCGAAGAAGGGCAGCCGATTATCTCGGAGAAACACAAGGTCACCTGCACCATTGCTCCGGGTAGCACAGGAAAGACTCAATACTGTAAAGCGCGCCCTGGTACCACACAGGCTCTGTTAGCGGTTAGGTTTTATTTAGACCCCCCTAACCATTCATTCCTAGGCATGGTACGCATCACACCATGAATGAGGGGTCACCTGTTGGGTGGACTTTTACCACCGGAACAGGCAGTCCGTAGTGTTAGTTCTTAGCCAGTTGAAACAACCACTACCGACACTACGCGCCTATCTAGGCTGCTCGGGAAAAGGAAGTTGATATTGATGATTAACTCCTGACGTGCCCAAGCAGCCGGCAAAAAGGGGTGGTGTGTACAAAGGGCAGGGACTACCTATTACAATTGTCATTCCATATATTATAGAACACTACAACAGCATATTTTTCGAGATTTTTCGGTAACATTATGGTGTATAGTAGAAACACTACAACAGCATTAAGGCAACGTGCTCAATAGATAATGGTTAGTGCATATCTTAGGGCGATTTGGAAGACATCAGTACCATGCGTGTGTCGATAGGGAGTAACGTTAACAATATTATAATTTGTATCGTATGGGTCCTCACTCAAATTGCCATATTGATTTTGAACTAAACATTGAAAGCTCATATATAGGTTAACGCTTTGCAATTTCGTTGGTACGAGGCTAGCCACGTAGGGTATGCTAGTTGTCAGATAAAAAAAATACGCAAAGTTATATCTCAGGAATCAACTATGATACTCCTGAGCTGAGAAGCAGACTATACCCGATCAGAAACGTATTATCAAGCAGCGAAAAGTATATTTTTGAAACCGCTATTGGCAGTAAAGGTGCCAGATGGTCAGAATTCGAAAGTTGTCGAAGAGTTTGTGATCCGTTGAAGTATCTGTGCATGCACGCTTCTTACTGGTGCCTCCCACAAAGTAAGTTGTTTTCATGCTAAATGCAAATATGCTACTGACCATGGCAAAACAGTCCTGTTTTTCTTCAAACTATTCACTATTTCACACATTTATTTCAGATTGCTCGGCTAACGAGCAAGTTGAACTCCATTCTGCAGCCCTCCTGACCAACATGCTAATAGCCATTTACGTCGGCACACAAAACCAGAGGTCTGCTGACATAAGTACATATTACGGTCCAGTACTTTGGAATGCTACTATGTGGAAAATTGTTTGCCATAATCATGAATGCAAAAATTGTAACCAAGTTTAAACTTTTCTCCTGGTTAGCTAGTATGGTGTTTTCCAGTTCTATGGAGTTCCGGGAAGACTTTTCCGGCATTAGTGCTACTGCTGATTGCGACGATGAAATTTAATAAACAGATAAAGTTAGCTTTCATAGCTTTCAGTACACCGCTATTTACTCATGTTCATTCTAGTATGAGATATGCCATCGAAAGTAGAGAGTGGGAAAGAAACAGGCAGGAAAACACGTAGCAAATTGTTCAGTTCGGGTTTAGGGATTGTTCTAAACTTTTCTGCCCAGATATTTGCAATTTTGAGTGTGGCTTCTGAACTGTTGTAACATACGGATTGATCACCTGCAAATGGAAACTCCAGAAACCATTATCAGGAGAAGTAAAAAGTTACCTATTTTGTGAAAATTCTCGGAATTCATTTACATTTCGCTTCAGAGCTGGAGAGCTCTGGAATCGATGCTCGGTCGCGCCACGAAACGATAGAAGTTCCATGCGGTGGAGAGTAGCTTCATCGAATGAAACTCGCGCGGGACTCAACTTTTCCAATAGTTTTCAATTAAAATTTTTCCACTGATTGCACTTGATTCCCCGGAACGGGAACACAAGAGGATATAAATTTTCTGCCGAGTGAAACTTTCACATCGTTTTCAAATGGGAATAGCTGAAGCTTATTGGCTGGCGCTCTGCTGTATTCTGGCAAATTTCGAATCGTTTTACTGAATAGTTAGCCTATATTAGCGAAGAGGTTGAAGTTGAGAAAATAACTTATCGGATGAACTTAATGAGGATTACTACTCAATAAATATGGACGGCCTTTGTCTTGTGCTAACGTCCGTGGCTATAAATAATACCATTGGGACCTTTCAATAGAAATGTTAAGAGAATTGATATATCTAATTCATAGATGGTAAGTGATTACTCATTTCACTTGCTTACACGCTCGTGTATGAAGAATAACAGTTGTCACATGATATACAAACGCAACAAACATGAAAAAAGCACGTTATTGATCAAAACATATTTGTGCATTTCATCTTCCTGCACATCAAAAAGCAATGTCATGATAGCACCTTTTTTTGATTAAATATAAGAAATTGAAACATGCATCTTTCCACTCTTTTCAAACAAAATTGAGAAAAAAAAAATACACAGAAAACTATGGCCCTTTTACCATGTTAGTCCGGGAAGATCGAAGGTGCGTGACAAAAGAAAACTAGCGATTTTCCTCAAACCTGCCGTTCCATATGTAGGCTAGTCATATCAAATTCGTCCATCGTGCGTCAGAGTGTCGGTCTCTTGGTATTACTTCATGGGGGAGGCTATTGTGCTTCCTGCGTGTGACTCACGTGCATCTTGTGCTTCTGTACTTCCATTGCTCTCTTCATACTGCATTTGGCCAGGTTTCTACTGCCACTTCTGTGATTGTTACGCTTCTTTGCTCTGCTACGACGCGTTTCTGGCCAGAGCTCTGCGCAGCTTTTGTGCCTGCTGCTATTCCACTGATTCTCGAGTTCTCCAGGTTAGACCAGTGAGATGCCGAGGCCGGTCCAGCGATTCCGGTTGGAGAGTAGTTTCCGGTTCACAGGTGCCCGAAGACCCAAAACTGGTGGTTTGTCACGATCGCTACTCGACGTAGTCCCCGACGGTGAAGCTATGACGGTGTAGCAGAAGATCTCCCGAACCGGTGCTATCCGGGCAGATGCCGGTTGGAGGATGACTTCGGTTTGCAGGCGCCTCGACGACTTATTACCGAATCTATGCTACGCCCGCTCTACTCGGGCTAGTCCCCGGCGGAGCATCTAGCCAACTTCGGTCGCGCCCGTTGGTCGTCTTCATATGCTCGCTTCATCAGGCTGACTTGTCAAGTGTCGAGATCGGTATGACGATTCCGGCTGCTCCAACGACTCAGAGCCATGTGCTGTCCGCTGCCTTATGTACCGCTGCTCCTCCCGCCATCTTCGTTGTAACAGAGGCATCAGCTGGACGAATGTCCTATTTACCGCGTCCCATTTTTCTTCGTCAGTCGTTGGACAATATTGGGCACATTGACGCCATTGCTGACGACGAATCTCATCTCGGCTTGGTCATGCTCGAAGCGCGGACATTCGAAGACCACATGCTCAGGGGTTTCCTAAACATCGCTGCACCCGGTGCATAACGGCGACCTTGCGTGTCCAAACCTATTAAAGTATTTCTTGAAGCAGCCAAGACCAGACAAAAGCTGCCTCAAGTGGAAGTTCACTTATCCATGTTTACTGTTCACCCATCGACAGCCACGGCATCAGTCGGTATGTCCATCTACCGTTGTCAGCGCTATCCCACTGATGTTGCCATTTCCTCATGGTTTCATCTCTGGCTCTTTTTTGAATTCCCCGCGTGCCTCGGTCCCTGTAGCACTCGCTGTCCTCTTCGAGTTGAAAGCTTATAGGGATCAATCCTGCAATCACACAGACTGCCTCCGATGATATTGTACGATACGCACTCGACACACGCATGGCCATCAATCTGAACGTACTGTTCAGCCGGGATATGTTCCTCTTCGTCTGTAATGCTGTCACCCACACGGGGCCAGTGTGTCTGACAATCTATGTAGACACGCTCGCCAGTAGTCGCTTCTTGCTGCTGCTGATCGCTGAATTGTTGGGCATGATCTGGGATAAAGCTGATGTCACCATCACGGCCCTCTCACATGCAGCAGATCATCGATCATCACTCCCAGGAAATCTTGCAATCTGTGCAGTGATTCGGCGATCGTAGCCCAATTGGCGCTGTTGAAAGCATTTTTTATGTCCAGAGTGACCACTCCGCAGTACAGATTACCTCTCCTCTTTTGCTTCCGCGCCGTCTCCATAGCTTCCACGACCGTTTGGATGGCATCAATGGTGGATCTACCTTTCTGAAAGCTTAAGTGCATGTCGCAGAAGCCATGTCCAGCACTTTGCCAGCTGTATCCAGCAAACATGTCGGTCTATATGCTGAAGGATCTCCAGGAGGCTTGCCTGGTTTCGGTAGCAGCACCAGCTTTTGTCGCTTCCAAATGTCGGAGAAATTACCCTCATCGATACTTTTTTGCAGCACGATCCTGAACATATCCTTTCTGGTTTTTAAGGCTTTCGCCACCGCGATCAGCTCATCGTTCATTATCTGGGTTTTTCTTTTTTATCGTCATCCTGAGCTCCGTACGGTGTGGACGGCCAGCTCGTTAGGTCGTGCCGCATTAATCCCGCTTCCATGATAGTTTTCATCTTCTACGGACCCCTATCGGGTGGTACAACTGGGCCCCATAATTTGGCCATTGCAACTCTGTAGGCGTCACCCCACGGGTTTGAATTGGCGTTTCGATATAGCTCCTCCAGACAGGCTTTCTTGCTGAGCCTGATTTCCCTGTTTCAGTGTCGTTGCGGGCTGGCTACATCCTTCTCCTAGCTCGAAAGCAGCTTGCACGCAGATCGGCAATAGTCGAGTTCCACCAGTATGCTGGGCGACTATGTCTCGGTTTACCCTCCTTCGGCATGGTTGCATGCTTGTGCTAATGCCGCTTTGAACTGGCGAGTGAGTGAGGAGTATACCCACACTGGTCACGATTCGGTATAATATTGATAGCGGACAGCAGTTTGAAGCGCGTGCGACTCAATCAAAGGAGCGGAGGTGCAAAACGTCGCAGTTTGACAAGGAGGAGTTCGTTGAGTCGTTGAGGTTGGAGCGCAATGCTCAGCAATCGAGACCATCCCGACGGTATGTGCTGGTACCACCATCGTTGGTAACATCAACGTTAAGCTTTGCTAAAGCCTCCAGTAGACTGCTTCCTTTTGAGTTGGTAAACAAAAAAAAAAGTTAAAAAAATAGCTCCAAA
Organism: Aedes aegypti; assembly: GCF_002204515.2. NCBI lineage: Eukaryota > Metazoa > Arthropoda > Insecta > Diptera > Culicidae > Aedes > Aedes aegypti. The sequence goes on from NC_035109.1 coordinate 248,027,702, forward strand.
GAACCGCCTATGTATAAAAGAAGGTGAAATTCATTTCATTCATTATTCCAATGGCGGAATTCAAAAGAAGAATAAATATTTGAAAAAAGGGAAATTTCTGGATAAATAATAAAATACTATTGACGATAACTTTCCTAATATACTTTAATTTATTCAAGAGCATATGATTGTTGAATAAAGTGACATTTTGTATCAATTGACTCCTCAAAACATCAGAGAGATGCAATAGAAAAGTAAAAACAAATGTCATTTTAAGAAATTCTTGGTTTCAGATTTATTATGCCAAACGAATATTATGCCAAACGACCATTATGCCAAACGCCATTATGCGAAATGACCATTATACCAAACGATTTTATGCTAAATGCTGAAACTTCTTTTGAAGTTTCGATGATGACGATGATTGTGATGGCGGAGTCTTGATCGTTGATTGGTTTAAGTTTACTCATTGCACTATTTTTAAAATGTTGTTGCTCAAGTCTTCTTCTTCTTCTTCTTGGCATTACGTCCTCACTGGGACAAAGCCTGCTTCTCTGCTAAGTGTTCTTATGAGCACTTCCACAGTTATCAACTGAGAGCTTCGTATATCGTGTGGCAGGTACGATTATACTCTATGCGCAGAGAAGTCATGGAAATTTCCATTACGAAAAGATCCTGAACCGACCGGGAATCGAACCCAGACACCTTCAGCATGGCTTTGCTTTGAAGCCACGAACTCTAACCACTCGGCTAATGAAGGCCCTCTAATATGTGCACTGTATTTTATTTTCCAACCGAAATACAGTAAACATATTTTCAGCGAACCAATTGAGCAGAATAACTGCTTTTGAATTTCGATGATGATGGTGATTGCGATGGCGGATTCATGATTGTTAATTGGTTTGAATTTACTCATTGGGCTAATTTCAAAATGTTGTTGCTCAAGTGGGACCAATAAAAACATTTGAATCGGATATTATTTCAGTATAATACAAGCATTATTCACGATTTAGATGCAGTTTGATATTGACTCTTATTTTCCAGCAAAAAAGTTTAATTTTTGAATTTCATTTGCATTCGTTCCACACCGCTTGTATCCATATGGATTCTCAATCATAATAATTGCTCACGAAAAGCAACAGCAAAAAATGGCACAAATTTGATTCCGATACTGCTTCGTTTCACAATACCTGCTGTTCACGCACGAACCATACGACTAGCGAAGAACACGTCACGTTTCTGTTTCGCTGCTTCTTACGGCTCACTCACAGCTATTCTCCGCTATCATCTGACAAGAGCTACGTGCCATGCCAACCTGGAGCGTGCAGCGTGTTGGGGTGGTGCAATATGATATGTATTCTCGAATGCACCAGAGATTCGAGCGCGGATGGTGTTAATTTTCTCCATCACGTAGTGCACCAAAACGCCAACAAAAAAAAATAACACTAGGCGAACTAAAACACAATCACGGTGCTGGCCAAAATGATTGTGCAACCCACATACACTTGCTGCTGCACATGATCATTGATCATCATCTTCTGTGGAACCAGTCAGTTGTATTGCACACAGGAGCTATTTTGGTCAATCAAGGTTATTTTCTGCCATTAATGGACTTTTTATTCCCTAAAGAACCAAAAATGTAGCTTTAAACTTAAATGCCAAAGTATTCAATAAGCCGTGAAAATCGGCACCAAGACGAATCTAGAGTCGAAAAAACATGGATAACAGTGCTCAAATGAACTATTTCGTGATAAAGGGCTGCTCAAAAGCCACTTTTGGCGAATTATTTGGCAAATATACCCTGAAGATTGAAGTTCCAAAATTTTATTGCACATGGATCGGAAAAAAGAAAAAAAAATGTTTATTTTCTGCACCTTCCTTTTTCCCCACTCTTTCTTCTTCTTCTTCTTGGCATTAACGTCCTCACTGGGACAGAGTCTGCTTCTTAGCTTATTGTTCTTATGAGCACTTTCACAGTTATTAGCTAAGCGCTTTCTTTTGCCAAAGTTGCTATTTTCGCATTCGTATATCGTGTGGCAGGTACAATGATACTCTATGCCCAGGGAAGTCAAGGAAATATCCATTACGAAAAGATCCTGGACCGATCGGGAATCGAAACCAGACATCTTCAGTATGGCTTTGCTTTGTAGCCGCGGACCCACTCGGCTAAGAAAGGCCCCAAAAAGACTCGGGTGCCCTATTCAGCCTAATTTAAAATTTATTTATTATTGTTAATCGGGATGCTATTTCAAAACAATGTCTCGAAGAAACCTATGGGTTAAAACACCTTAAAGAGGTTTTGACCGTTTAGTATAAGTTTCGTCCCACTGTGAATGGTATTTGGGGAACTAGATTACGTGAAACTAGCGTTTGAGATAACGAAATTCGAGGAATCTAGTAAGATAAGGACTTCTAATTCTAATAAGGCTAATTCAAAATTATAGCCATGAAATTGTTTTAAAAACTCCTCTGCGCATCGTGTGTACTCAGTCGTAAATTATACCGAATCGGACTGAACCGATGCACTGCCAGAAAACATGTAATAGGATTTTTATGTTTTCACTTCTCCAGTGAAGCGAAAGAAAAGTTCTGCTCCTCACTCAACATCAAATTTTAATTGCACCACACAGAACGGCACAGCGCTGCTGCCCGAAATCATTCAGCTGATAAATTTGCAGGATGGAGTTTGATGGAGCCGCTAGTTTTATTTTCTCGATGCCCAGAAACAGACCAAAAGTTTGCTTTTGTGAGCCATTCACTGGTTGGTGCAGAGGAATAATCCACTTATCATTTTCTTGAGTTTTTCAAACAAACATTTGAAATGAGGGTGCTATTGAATTATAATGCCGATTCTATCATAGATTTGATAGTGAAACTAGAGTTTTATCATAATAAGATGTTCTAATTTCATTGCCTTTGACATTACTCTCGCACTAACATAAAAATCTAAATCTGCCAGCCGTATGCCATTCCGGCAGTTTTTGGAACTAAACTGTATTCATCAGGCTGGAAAGCGAACCAATAGACCCCGCCGTAATGCATGTATGAGCTAACCAAGCCTGGGGGGATGAATCGTGTTCCATTGAACGTAGGTTGAATGCTGCCGCAACGCGATTCGGGTGATATGCATCATTGAGTTGTTTCCTAGATTGCATCGCGTTACTGTGAATGCTCGTTTTGTGGATCCTTTCAATTTGAAAGTAGTATGAGCAGTTCGAGGAATGAATTCGAATGGTGTGTAATGCCATGGATGATATGTGTTAATTTGACGATTGATTCAGTTATGAATTGATTAGCTGTAGGCAGTGACGATAATTGAGACCGATATTTCACTCATGTTTATAAGGTTTGTTGGGGTAGAAAAGAACCAGGAGCTTAGTCAACAATCCGATGAGAGAGTCGTCGTAAAAGAAGTTGTAAGAAGAGAGAAACCATCATCAGCGGCTGCTAAATTCGATGGAGGGAGAAATCAATCATCAGCCGTGTCTAACCGACGGTTTTCCTACAAGAAACACCAAAACATTGTGTTTCTCGTGTGGGCAAACGGGACATTTCTCCAATTCTCGTGAATGTCCTGCTCGAGGTCGTCCATGTCGTCGATGTCAACAGCTGGGCCATTACGAGGTTGTCTGCAGAAAACGCAAGGCCTGTTTTGCAAAATAAAGGATTCCGGACAAGGTTTGTACAGTCGATTAACTGTCTGAGTCAATCAAGATGTTAGATGAAGGAGATTCCACGAACGACGAGAAAGTTTACTAGGCTTTTTACGGAGGGAATGAGACCAATGTTTTGGATACAGCTGTAGGCGGTGTTCAAATCAAGGTTTTGATCGATTTAGGTGCATATGCGAATTTGATAAAGAGCAGAAACATGGGAAATGATGAAGACGCAAAATGTGAAAGTTGTGAAATCTACTAGGGGATTATCACGCATTTTGAAAGGATACAGCAGAGATAAACTTTCTTTTTCTTCTTCAGGAGAACCGAGGATTTGTTTGCATTTACGGCGAGTGAATCAAGCAGTACTGCGAGAACATTTTCCAATGCCTATGGTTGAGGAACGTCTTGGAAAATCTGGAGTAAATTGGACATACGCAATGCATTCCATCAGGTCGAGTTAAGCGAAGAATCGAGAGATGTGACGACGTTTATCACCAACCGTGTTTTGTTTCAAGCGTCTATCGTTTGGCCTAGTGACTGCACCGGAGATTTTTCAGCGTATCATGGAAGAGATGCTGTCAGGGTGCGGGGGAACCTGTTGGTATCTTGACGATGTTATCATTGAAGGAGAAACGAGGGAAATTCATGAAAGAAATTTGAAGAAGGTAGAGAAATTTGAATTCAAAACAAAAATAAAAATGTAGTGCATGTCTAATCGTCCGTTGATTTTAACCTCCAGTAAACAAATTTTTAAGATTGGTGGCTGGTCAATATACCATTAGATTTAATATCCAACATGAGTTTCTCTTCCATTGAACGCAATAAACAGCATAATAAAAGTGTATTCGCGTCGGCAGTTAGTGAAATTCACAGGATTATGTGCTGAAATATTGTTTAAAACGATTAAATATCTGCGTCCGGAATACGAATCAAGATTCTCAGCTGCTTCATGGATAAGGACATTTAAAAATAATTGGGAATGGGTCAAACAGCTATTTGGTGGGCTCAGAAATGTTCATGTAAGTCTCAGCTGAAAACATTGTGCGTGTTTTTTTTTGCTCTGGTAAAAGAATTTTCAAAAATGTGACGAGTTTTATTCTAGCTGCTGCATGTAGCTGAACTAGAGGCGACAAAAAGAAAGAGTTGTTCAATTTTTCCTTAACTTTTACCTAAATTGTTAATGCTTATAAACAAATGTAAATGGAGCTTGTACGGAAAATTGATGAAAGCACCCTTCGATAAAGTGCACAAAATTAGTTATTTCAATGCGATTTGAATGAAATAATAAATTTTCGAATAAACTAGATAAATAGAAGTGTCCGGAATTCGAAGCAAATGTGTCCGGAATTTGAATCAGTTCTATGCTGTTCTATATGCCGTCCAGATTTTGGAGCAAGATTCACCACTAAATTTTAATATTTTAGTAATTTTTGCTTCATATATTGTAATTTTTTGTTCATTACAGCAAATAAGAACCTATAAAGGTTTTGAAAATACATTATGGCTCGAGTATGTATGAATTTGCCTGTATATTAAAGTTTGAAAATACACTTCTTCTTAGGTGTCCGGATTTCGAATTTAATAATCTGCTGGTTCAGACATAGCATGAATCATTCACTATCATGGCTGACTGTAAGGTTTTGGAATATATGTTTACCCCTTGTTCGAAGGAATGTGCAACAATTGAAACGCCTGTTTGATTACCATGTTGTGCATATTCCTGGTAATCAGAACATTGCTGATTGTCATTCTCGTCTGGCAACGGTAAAACCGAGTGCATTTGATCCTGACGAAGAAATTGTAATTCGAGAAATAGCCGTGCAAGCTGGATCTACTTTTGCTCTAAAATGGAGTGAAATCAAGGAAGAATCTCAGAAGGATTCTGAAATTTCCTAAGTTGTATTACTGCTGGCAAATGCAAATTCTGTGGAGTTGCCTCTATCATATCGTGTGATAGCAAATGACCTTTGTTCAATTGATGAGGTTTTACTAAGACTCGATAGAATTTTTATTCCACGTTCACTATGAAGGAGAGTGAAATGCATTTGAGAACTAATGTGTGGTGGCCAAAAACTGCAAAGGCTGTATATTGGTATCAGCACCAAATCCACTTGAACCATTGGTTCGACGTGAGCTTCCAAACCAACCCAATCAAATCAATAGATTTGGCTGCCGATTTCTTGGGACTATTGCCGGAGGGTCAACATTTGTTAGTGATAGTTGATTGTTATAGTCGATGTATGGAAGTCTACGAAATGAAAGAAACCATTGGCCATTGTATTTAATCTAGAGTTTTCAATTTTCCCGGGATTTGACTTCCCGGGAAACGGGAATAAAAATTTTCATTTCCCGGGAATTCCCGGGATCCCGGGTAATTCATGAAAACCGTGAACATCATGCTAATTTGATGGAGTGTTTTTGGATTATCCATGCATATGTATATTATAATTTAGACCAGTAAATATATGCGGTTATTTAGCTTTTATAAGTAATTCGTTTATGTTTCTCAAAAAAAATCTTTGGGCTTCGTTTTATGCTAGGATATGAAACAAAAAACTTTATAAATTTAAGCAAAAATTCATGTGCAGCTCATTCTAGACAAATCGTATAAAGTTCAAATAATAATGCCCAACATTAATTCAATCTTTTCGAACATTAAATCAAAAACCAACTAGATTTCGTTGAAAATTGAGACTGTTACACAGCGTAACAAAGATGACATTTTTGCGTATCTCAAACATTAAATTATGTGTCTCTAGTAGATTTGGGGTAGCTGAATCTAATGCCGTTCTCATATATGTCCCTGCCCGTCACAAATTTCAGCTACACTTCGGTACACAGTTGTAAAAAACACTGGTTTAATTGATGTGTCCATGAAATTAAAGATATAATTCATCAAACTTTTTTGTGATCTAGTCCAGCAAACATGCAAAATAGGACTTCAAGTTTCATTTCAGATATAATCATATTGAAGTTGCTCGATAAAATTTAGATAAAATCAATTTTTTCAACATGCTTGTAGTCTCTATACAAAACTCTTCGTTTCTCTTATATGGTAAAATACAATTCTTTTCTATAACTTTTGAGATAGTATTATGAACTTCGCTGATAAGTATTGTTAAACACATGAAGTTTGAATTCTGTGGTAAATTAAGCAAATTAATTGCCTTACAAGCTCACCAACTTGCATGCACGTTGGCTGATAATGTCAAAATTTCCATTTTCAACAGCCAATATTTCCAAATGCATTTTTGAATATATGCATTTTTCGATAACTATTACGAGAAGATAACGATTACGAAAATCAGCTCAATAATTGAAGAGTAAATTGAACGGTGGTTTTTATTTGAATATACCTAGATGATCTTTAGAATTCTTTATGAAAATACACTGAAATGAATTTTATTGTAGAAAGTACTGAATCCATGGTAACATTAAGAACTGCACCAACGATTTTCAACCGACTACATTAATCTGTCAACTCTACGAAAACACAGTCAACATCACTTCACAAGAAAATATATTCGGTTTATTTAACTAGAGCTGCAGTATTAATAACTAGAAAAAATCTTGATTTGACAAGTTTGGCACTGTGTTGCACGGTGGGTGTCTCGGATTGAAAAACAAAGCTTTGTAGAGAATGCTACTATGGACATGGTCACATTTACTTCACTGATCAGTGATTTTTACCAGATTATAGTAAAGTTAACAGATTTTTTTAGTCGGTTGAAAATCGTTGGTACAGTTCTTAATTCAACCATGGACTCGGTAGATTATACAACAAAATTTGTTTGCGTGTAGAGCTTCCCGGGAAATACGGGAATCCCGGGAAGCAGAAAATTATTTCCCGGGAAACGGGAATCCCGGGAAATCTCATTTCCCGGGAAATGTTCCCGGGATTGAAAACTCTAATTTAATCGTTTTGGACTCACAAGAACATTGCGCGTCGACAATGGACCACAGTTCAGCAAAAAATGTGATGAATTCAATGAATTTTGCGAAAGCAATTGCATCAGGATAGTTAAAACTTTTCCATATTGGCCGGCAATGAATGGTGAAGTTGAACGCCAGAATAGATCTATTTTGAAAAGGTTGAGAATAGCCCAAGACTTGGGAAGGATTGGAGATTAGAACTACGAAAATATTTGCCAACATACCATTCAATCAACCACAGCGTCACGGGAAAATCACCAGTAGAACTTATGTTTGGAAGAAAGATCCGGAATAAGCTACCTGGGGTACCGTTCGAAGAAATAATGGACGAAGAAGTTATGGAGCGAGATACAATGCACAAGATCTGCTACAAAAAGTCAAATTACCAGCGGAGACCGAGTAGTGGTGAAAATAATGAAGAAAGCGCATAAGTTGCAGTCTGATTATTCACCAAAAGAATTCAAAGTCAAACGTAAAGTTGGAGGAGATACAAAGATTCGTTCATGTGATTCAGGAAAGGAATATAGGCGAAACGTGGCACACTTGAAAAAGATTGCGACTGCAGCAGCATCAGATGAAAAATATGAGAAACAGAGTCATTAAGCAGAGGTTATGCAAGAAAAGAATTGTGGAAGTAAAACGTGTTTAGAAAAATCTGTAGATGTCAGAAGAAATATGGAAATTGAGAGGAAAGAAAGACAGGTAGAATTTAAGGAGAATCAAAAGCGCACAAAGCGATTGACAACTGAGTCAAAGAGATACCGAGACTATATTGTATGTTGTGTATGTATGCATCATCCTAGCTTGAGTCTTGCTCTGCATGCGGCTTCACTTAACAGTACTGTCAATTTTCATTATCAATCTGAATTCAACATACCATTGTATGAAAGGCCAAAATGGGGTGTGGCGAACCCGTAAGCAGAGACACTTTCGCGAAACCCGCGGGAAATAGAGAATCCCCTTCCAATAATATGATCCAACGGAAAGTATAATGAAATTTTGCAATACCTGTCAAGTTATCCACGGGATGGTTTGTTATAAGAAGGGCGCGTCAAATCCATTACAACTGTTGGGATAGAAGAACCCATCTACAAGGATGTTACGGTTACTTCAACCCTTGACTCCGGCTGGCACTCCACTCCATTGTCCAGCTGTAACTTCAATGATGCTCTGATGCACCCTCCCAATATCACCCATGTTATATGATTCAATTAAATGATTGTTATGTAATATAATTACAGTGATACCTCCATGAGTCGATGTTCCATGATTCGATATCGACTCATGGAACCATACTAAAAACAAAATTTCATGGTTACTATGATGGTCCATAGAAGCAGCTTTCCAAACGATTGCTGTTCCATTGCTCGATATATCCATGAGTCGATGGTCCCTTCAATATCGACTCATGGAGGCTTCACTGTAAGTACAACAATTTAAAATATTAAAATATAAGAAATCAAGCAAAAACTCGATGATTAGACCTAGAATCGATGAATGAAAGATGATTAATATTAAATGCATAATAACAGATCGTTCCACCAAGCCTGAAGAAAAAATACAATGACAATATATGTATGGGGTGCACGACGTTAGGCATGAATACGTTAGGCATAACGACGTTAGGCATAAGTACGATAGGCATAAATACGATAGGCATAATGAACGTTTGGCATAATGGACGTTTGGCATAATGGATGTTTGGCATAATGGACATTAGGTATAATGGACGATAGGCATAATTTTCAAAATGAAAATTGAAATTGTTTGTTTGAAAAATGAGCTGACTTTTTTGGTAATTGTGGAGGGCTCAAAAGATCAAAAGTGTGTCCTTTGAAATGTGATTGCCTTTCAGTCATCCCATAATTGTGAATGCTTTGATGTCAATTTCTAGGACAAGTTCGGTTCCAAGTTGATCCAGGATCCTTGGCCATGAAGTATAATCGTGCTCATGTATCGTGCACAAATAAGAATGGTAAAAGGCCATTTTGGCAAAGCAAACTTTTGGGTCATAACTGTGGAAGTGCTCCTTGAACACGTAGCTAAGAACTTGGGTTGGGGCCCAATGCCAAGAATAAGAACGACGTTGTAACTGCTGCTCATCTTTTGACTTTGGTTGTACACATATTATTGGCAAATTTTTCATCAGAGATTATCCCTTCCATAAATTGAAGGCTGTTCTTCATAGTTATACTGACGACAACATAATTGGAGTTTGTGCTGCTAATGTTTTAATCAGCAATTTTTTCTTCTTTTATTATTAACTGTTATTTCGAGACATACTTATTCAGTAACTAATGACATTATTCCTCTTGATACTCCCATCATACATTTTCCCTTTTTTGAATCATAGGTTATTCTTTATACTTATACGGTCAATTTATTGACTGGAAGAAAGAGACCTCCTTCCAAGAATATGTTGATTTGTGGATTCTTGCTGTTCTTATAGTTACTGGAATTGTAAATGCAACTATTTCCATAAAAAAATGCATGCCATGCTATATGCTGAATACTGTGCTATGTTTGATTTGAGCTTGACTGTTAAATTGACTTTGAAATCAAATTTTCTTTTTCAAATTCGATGAATTTCAAATGTTTTCAAAATGCTTTCGGCAATGCTCACATATGTGGCTGATCTAAATTGTTTGAACATCATCAAAAATTGTTGGCAGAAGTGGCGAAGGAACTGTTTTCACTACATTAAATTGATGAGCAGTCTCGGAGTGTGAATTTAACGCTTTTATTGGCGTCACACTACCAGAATATTATTGTCGAAGAGAATGCCACCTATCATAACATGAATTTTCGACTTGACTCTAGATTGTTGTCTTCACGAAAATCATTTGTATTATAAGTACTAACAAAAAAGTTATATACTCTCCAAACTAAACATCATAGAATTAAATAACACTTGCACATCGCAAATATAAATCAATACTTACAATAATGGACTGAGCCGAACTTTAGAATGATAACAATGATCATGACAACAATCTTCTTGCATATCTTGTGATAATGGATTCATTGTCAAATTTCATAACACCGAAAATAGTAATTTATAACCAATCAATTAACCTCGTGAAGCTTCTTGTATGAATTTTACACTATTTTTTATGAGCTGTTACATATTAAGGACGGTTGTGCTACTTTTCCCCGAATGTCGTTTCCCCGAACGCCAGTTCCCTGAATACTAGTTTCCCGAATACCCCGTTTCCCCGAATAGACAATTTCCCCGAAAAGTATTTGGCACTCATAATTGTCATATCTTTATACATTTCAAGGCAAACTGAAATGACAAACTGATTATCTGAAATGCACCCTTCTTTGTTTGATAGGCGGTTCTTTCGAGTTTCACCGATCTCGGTATTTTTGGCAATATGCAATATTCGCCAAATACATTTTTGGTGAAACGGGTCATTCGGGGAAATGACATTCGGGGAAATGACATATGGGGAAACGACATTCGGGGAAAGTAGCCCAAACGGTAAGGACACCCATCCACCTCCATCAACGTAATGGAATTTGTAAATGGACTCGAACAATGAACCCGAAAAATCGATATGAGAAGAGTTTTGAATGGCACACACGCAAGTTATTTTATGCCAAACGTCCATTATGCCTAACGTTTTTTATGCCTAACATCCATTATGTCTAATATATTTATGCCTAACGTGCATTATGCCTTACATACTTATGCTTAACGTCCTTATGCCTAACGTTTTTATGTCTAATGGGGTATACTCATATGTATATATGTAGATAGCCACTATACTAGCTTGAGTCTTGTTCTGCATGCGGTTCCACTGGAAACCAGAGTCAATTTTCATTATTGATTTGAATTCATAATACCGTAAAATGGGGTGAAGTTGATCACTTTTGAGCGATTCTGTTCTATAATTTCTAGTAGGATGCATGTATTCTCATCCAAATATTTTTAAAACCTGTCTGATTGGCTGTTTATCGAATCATACAAACGAATTGTTTACGAATTGTTATCATAATAACATAAACATTTTTTAGAAATCAAAAAATGGAATTTTTGATTCCGGGGTGAATTACTGTGACTCGTTTCCTAAAATAAAGAGATATGCTATTTACTAAATTTGGGATCACTGATCCCGAATCAAGTCTCAAAAATCTATAAACTTGTTGATAAATCGGTCAATTTTAGAATTGAATGTTGTGAAATCCAGAATACACCAAATAAAGCGCCTAAAGGTATGCAATTTTCTTTGATATTAGCAACTCGCTCACAAAAAGAACATTTTTATCTCTGAAAATGATTTTTTATCCTCAATGCAAATATTAAACTAGGTTCACAGAACACATATGGAATGTACGAAACAGTTTGTTCAAATGGTGTCTTTATAGGGAAGGTGTACCGGTATTCGCCATGTACCAGTTATTCGCCACCCCAGATTATATACCGTTTTACGACAAATATGGTTGCAAATTGTTTAGTGTTCGCTAAACTGCTTTAAAATGATACGGAAACGTTCTTGGAAACCGCAAAATTTTCTCAGAAAATGATAGAAAAAAAAATTCCTTAAAATGTTTGCTTCTTTGCACCTATTTTTCGCCGCCTGTTCCTGATTCGCCACCCTCCATAAGAAATCAACGTAAGTGGCGAATTCAGGAACCGAAATTAAAATCGTGACGAATACTGGTGCAAGTGGTCCATATTTTAAAACAAAAACAAAGTTTCTGATTAGTTTTTATATTTTCCCTGCTGAGCATGGATTGAAAGCTTTCGTTTGATGTATTGACAGTAACCAAAGGTCGTTTAATCAATGTATAAACAATATTTTTCCTTAGGGTGGCCAAAACTGGTACACCTACCCTATAGCCTTGGCAATAGTCGAATGTTTGGGGTAGAACCCTTCAACAGTTCATCGAACATATCCTTAAAAATCTGTTTTTTTTCCATGGTATAACTATCTTGAACGACGAATCGAATTTAGAAACATCAAGAGCAGCTATCAGGTTATACGATATGACATAACTTGAGATTATTGAAAACGGATAATAGCTCTCCTGGCAGTTCTTACATATGGGTACGGGAATGATCAACTTCTCCCCACTCATCAACTACACCCCGAATTACGGTACCATAGTATGAAGGGCCAAAAAGGATGGACCGGTAAGCAGAGGACACTCACGTGAAAACCGCGGGGAAAAGAAAATCATCTTCCAACAATACAATCCAACAAATAGAATAAAGAGAATTGCAATACTTGTCAAGCTTTCCACAACATGGTTTGTTATAAGAAGGGCACGTCAATTCCTTTTCAACTGTTAATCTTTCGGTCGTCGCGCGAATTTTTGTAACGCGAGTAGTCGCGCGTTGTACTTTGTACAACACCCTTGGTTTTGCGAATATCCCAGGAGTCTGACCACTGAGAAACATGACGTCTTCGGCAAAAATGTTCAGTAGCTTAAGGGCTATCATTATCATAGCCAATAAATTCGGGATTTTGCCACTAGGCGGCGCTAGTGAGCATGAAAGTTTTGTTTCTCAGATCTCAGGATCCTGACCACTTAGAAAGATGGCGTCTTCGGCAAAGTTGTTCGGTAACTCAAGGACTTTCATTGTTTGAGCTAGATGATGCAAAATTTTGCCACTAGGTGGCGCTAGTGAGCTTATAACATTTGTTTCGCAAATATCTCAGGAGCCTGATCACTTAGAAAGATGGCGTCTTCGGTAGAGTTGTTCAGTAGCTCAAATTCTTTCTTTTTATAATCCTTAATGTGCAAGATTTTGTAAATAATGATAGTCCCTGAGCTTCTGAACAACTTTGCCGAAGGTACCTGTTAAAAAAAAATCAAGATCCTGCAGTATCCGCAAAACAAAAAAATCATGCTCACTAGCTCCGCCTGGTGGCAAAATATTATATTTCTTGGCTCAAATAATGATAGTCCTTGAGCTACTGAACTACTTTGCCGAAGACACTATCTTTCTAAGTGGTCAGGCTCCTGAGATATCTGCAAACAAAAGTTTCATGCTACCTAGCGCCGTCTAGTGGCAAAACTTTGAATCAACTAGCTCGAAAATTGATAGTCCTTAACTTACTAAACAACTTTTCCAAAGACGACATCCTTCTAAATGGTCAGAATCCTGAAATATCTGCAAAACAAAAGTAAAACTTGCATGCCTACTAGTGCCACCTAGCGGTCAAATTTCGAAATCAATGAGGTATCATCATATAGCGCTTCACCTCCAGACAACTTTACTAAAGATCCCAAGTTTCTATATTATCTGGATTTTGAGGTATGACGATTTCAAACTGTGGTGTCCTCGAACCGTACATAGTGCGTTCATTATTATGCGACTTCCATGTACATTTGTTGATTTTACCGTATTATTAAGAGTCATACTGTAAATAGAAACTGTCGAGTATTGTTCTTAACAAGATTCTTGTTGCAAAATGATAGCATGTACATCACAACTGTTGTACAGCGCGACAGCCCGAAGGTTAAAGATATGTACCGTAAAACGGGGTAACTTTGATAGTTTTTTCGAAGAAAACTTGAATATTTATGCATGCTGTTTCAAAGAATTTTAATTCATATTTTTAAAACAAGTACTGGTATCCTAACTATCGATTCCAGTTGACAGATTTCCAAAAGATTTATTCTTAATGGATATATAATTTTTCATATAATCGAAAGTCGGTTTTCTGTTTTGGGGTAACTTTGATAATGGAGCATCACTCGAACAAAATTGAATGAATTACAGAACATTTGTAGAGCGATGCATATCTTTAGGCGTTTAACGCTATATGGAAATTTCTGACTTAGATTACAAAAATGGTCCCAGTTTGTAAGAATTCACTAAGAGTTTTGAGACCGAATTCGAGTCCTATTATAACTAGGCTATCAAGTATAAGTGACAAATTCATTATGACTTCATCAAATAGTGATCGTAGAACAGATTGTTTGAGAGCATTTCAAAATTGCTAAAATCTTATAAATTTTCGATATATGCATATAAATCCTTAAATGTACTTGATTCCAACGGAAATAACTTTAACATGGAGTGTCATACTAATACTCTTTACTTGTGCATTCGTTTTGTTTAACAGATTAACAGGAACTTTGTTATTTCGTTTAGTATGTTGAGAGTCTCGCATTATCAAAGTTACCCGCATTATCAAAGTTACCCCGTTTTACGGTACCCATTTATTCCGGCTGGCACTCCACTCCATCGTCCAGCTGCAACTTCAATTATGCTCCTATGCACCCTCCCAGTTCCCAACATTTTATTAAATGAAATATTTATGAAATATATAAAAAGGAAATTGTGGTAATATACGATTATATAAGTAGGCATAAACATTATTTGATTTGATGGATATGATGAAATCAATCTCATAAAATACACTCCGAAAAAAGAATCAAATACATTTTGAAGATAATTATGAAAAATAACATGCTAAAAGCTGAAGAGCAGTGATTTAGCTAGTATCTCAGACAAGTATGGGAAAATTCACTCACTCACCCGAACGCTACCGAAAAAATATCTGCAAAGTATCTGCTGCCACCGAATGTTCAATGACTGCCGAACGCTACTAGGGTGAGCGCAATCCCGACGAATCGTAAACGATTGAGATAAACCGAAAATGAAAAGATATACGGAGCGGAGAGAGCACCTATCCTCTCTTAAATTGGAAACACGAAAGAACGCATTCGCCATTCGATCACTGAAAGCTTCCTGCGAAATGTACAGATTGTGCGTTCACTGAAACATTTCGCCTTGTGTATTACCAGTCAGTGAACGTTAATAAATCTTCGAGCTGTTTAGTAGAATACCTATAAGTAGATGAAAAAAACCGAATTTAGTACTATACCATTTAATTCCACTAGAGTTTGTATCCTTTGACAGATACGCGTATTTCGACCTCAACTGTAAGGCCGTCTTCAGTGTCGTGTACTAGACTCGACTTGAAGAAAACCATCGTATGCACACATTATATATTAACACTAGGTATAAACGTATTTCCCTACCCATTATTATTTTTTAACTTAAAATTTATGAGCTTTAGGTACATTCCATCCCTCTTTTGTTGAAACTTTAAATGCTGAAAGGTACATCACGGGAACGATTAGTAGGTACCAAGTTGAATAGCCATGTATTGCCGTTGCCGTTGTCTCTGTTGAGTAGCGTCGTAGGTACCTGTTTGCAAATTTCCAGACTCTCCGCCACATCCAGTTTCCAAGGAGAAGAAACATTTCTCAAAATTTTGATATCGGCCGTCGTAATTGTATGTCCTTCTGAAAAGATATGTTCTGCCACCTTAGATTTGAAATCGTATGTCATCCCCTTGTCTATCGTCTTCTGAGCTTTTCCTATTTCCGCCAAGTGTTCCTTGAATCTAACCTCGAGAGACCGCTTTGTTTGACCAACGTAGACCTTGCTGCAGTGGGAACAGCTGATTTTGTAAACACCAGCCTTGTTTAGTGTGTTTACCGGATCCTTGGTAGAGCCTAACGAAGTTCTAAGTTGGTTGTCTCTGCTGGAAAATACCAAATCGATTCCGAAATTCCTTAGCTTTGGGCGGAGCTGTTTACTGATGTGTACGTCGTATGGGATGGAGACTCTCTTCATGGGTTCGGTGATAGGGGTTAGTGTCGTCAAAGCATTCCGAATTCGCTGTCTTTCCTTTTTGTCGATGATAGCTTTTATCGTCCTTTCCTTGTATCCGTTGATTCTTGCCGTCTCGTAGATATATTCCAGTTCCTTGGTCTTTCCGTGTTCGCTGAGAGGTAGAGTCTGCATCCTGTGGATCATGTGGTGAAACGCTGCCATCTTATGCTGGAACGAATGATTCGATGTGTAAGGGATAACTCGCTGGGTGTTTGTAGGCTTCCTGTAGATTTCGAAATTGTAAGTTGAACTTTCTTCCCTGGTGACAAGTAGATCCAAAAATGATAGTTTTCCATCCTTCTCCTCCTCGTGGGTGAACTTGATATCCTTGTGTACGCTGTTGATTGTATCCAAAATTTTAGCCAGATCGTTCCGCTTGATAACGCTGAAAATGTCGTCGACATATCTCCACCATTTATCCGGTAATACTCCTTGTTTCTTTAAATTTTCCTCAAAATTCGCCATGAATAGTTCGCACAAAAACGGGGAGAGAGGGTTTCCCATGGGGGCTCCTTTCGTCTGTTTGTAGAAATTTCCTCGAAATTGAAAGTAGTTTTCGTCCATGCACAATCTTGCCAACCTCATGTATGTCCTGACCTTTCCTTTCCATGCTGCATCCGTCCTTTGGGGTAATAGCCAGTCCTCGAGAAGATTTAGGGAATCCTTTACTGGAACGCTGGGGAAAAGAGCCGCTACGTCGAAAGAAACCATAATCTCGTCATCCTCGATGTGTCCTGACTCTAATAGTTTCTGGGAGAACTCCTGGGTGTTTTTAACTGACCTAGTGGGGAATGGATTCGGCATACTCTGGAATTCCTTGACTAACCATTTCGCCAGTTTATGAGTGGGGGATCCGTCGGCCGAGATGATTTCTCGCATTTCCTTTCCTGGTTTGTGAATCTTCGGTAGTCCTTTAATCCGTGGAAGAATGGGGTTTGACTCTTTCAAACGAGCCTCGCCAATAATTGCCTTGCAGTCCTTCAGGGTTTTGTCCGTGAGCTTGATGAGTCCGGGTAGTGGATCCACTCTCAAATGTCGGTAGGGGCCTTCGTTGATCTTTTTCGCCATTTGTTCGTCGTAATCCGTCTTGTCCATGATGACGACTGCGTTGCCTTTATCCGCCTTGATGTAGAATACTGGTTTATCCTTGAGTTCTTTCACGATCCTCGTCTCGTCCTTGTCTGCCTTGCTTCGTTGTCCTGTTGTAATGGCCTTTGCTACGATGTTCCTCGTTGTGTTCTGGTCCTTTATTGGTATGTTTTGGATGATTGCTGTTTCCATGTCTACGATTATTTTCTCCACATCAGGCTTCGTAGTCACCGCATATCCTAACCCCTTGTTGAGGTGTGTCAATTGCTCTACTGTGAACTGCTGCGTCGAACGGTTAACTACGAAATCTTCAATGGGTTCTATAATCGGAGCAGGAACGCAGTTAACTTCCGTCGTCTTGGATCGCATGGAGGCTAGTTTTTTCCGATGTAGCCTGTTCTTCCTGTCGGCTTCGCATTCTTCCGCTCGTTTAACCTTGGTCAGGAATAATGGGAATCCTTCCGGATATTCCTGAGCCAATTTTAAATGCAGAAAATAACACCTCGTCGTCAGCTTGTCCAGTTTCGCATAGTGCGAATTAATCGATGCCGTGATGTACTCTTTCTCTGCTGTCTTCTTGATATGTTGTGGGATATGGGGGCCCATCTTAATCCTATGGCTAACGGGTGTTAGCTTTTCCTTCAGACATTTCTTCAGAAATGCCACGTCCTTTTGGGTGCTTACGATAGATCTCTTTAGGTCGATGAATATACTGTGCTCCGTCCGCTTGGTAGCCATGATGATAATAAATCTTCGAGCTGTTTAGTAGAATACCTATAAGTAGATAAACCAGTATTCTACATCAAGGCGGATAAAGGCAACGCAGTCGTCATCATGGACAAGACGGATTACGACGAACAAATGGCGAAAAAGATCAACGAAGGCCCCTACCGACATTTGAGAGTGGATCCACTACCCGGACTCATCAAGCTCACGGACAAAACCCTGAAGGACTGCAAGGCAATTATTGGCGAGGCTCGTTTGAAAGAGTCAAACCCCATTCTTCCACGGATTAAAGGACTACCGAAGATTCACAAACCAGGAAAGGAAATGCGAGAAATCATCTCGGCCGACGGATCCCCCACTCATAAACTGGCGAAATGGTTAGTCAAGGAATTCCAGAGTATGCCGAATCCATTCCCCACTAGGTCAGTTAAAAACACCCAGGAGTTCTCCCAGAAACTATTAGAGTCAGGACACATCGAGGATGACGAGATGATGGTTTCTTTCGACGTAGCGGCTCTTTTCCCCAGCGTTCCAGTAAAGGATTCCCTAAATCTTCTCGAGGACTGGCTATTACCCCAAAGGACGGATGCAGCATGGAAAGGAAAGGTCAGGACATACATGAGGTTGGCAAGATTGTGCATGGACGAAAACTACTTTCAATTTCGAGGAAATTTCTACAAACAGACGAAAGGAGCCCCCATGGGAAACCCTCTCTCCCCGTTTTTGTGCGAACTATTCATGGCGAATTTTGAGGAAAATTTAAAGAAACAAGGAGTATTACCGGATAAATGGTGGAGATATGTCGACGACATTTTCAGCGTTATCAAGCGGAACGATCTGGCTAAAATTTTGGATACAATCAACAGCGTACACAAGGATATCAAGTTCACCCACGAGGAGGAGAAGGATGGAAAACTATCATTTTTGGATCTACTTGTCACCAGGGAAGAAAGTTCAACTTACAATTTCGAAATCTACAGGAAGCCTACAAACACCCAGCGAGTTATCCCTTACACATCGAATCATTCGTTCCAGCATAAGATGGCAGCGTTTCACCACATGATCCACAGGATGCAGACTCTACCTCTCAGCGAACACGGAAAGACCAAGGAACTGGAATATATCTACGAGACGGCAAGAATCAACGGATACAAGGAAAGGACGATAAAAGCTATCATCGACAAAAAGGAAAGACAGCGAATTCGGAATGCTTTGACGACACTAACCCCTATCACCGAACCCATGAAGAGAGTCTCCATCCCATACGACGTACACATCAGTAAACAGCTCCGCCCAAAGCTAAGGAATTTCGGAATCGATTTGGTATTTTCCAGCAGAGACAACCAACTTAGAACTTCGTTAGGCTCTACCAAGGATCCGGTAAACACACTAAACAAGGCTGGTGTTTACAAAATCAGCTGTTCCCACTGCAGCAAGGTCTACGTTGGTCAAACAAAGCGGTCTCTCGAGGTTAGATTCAAGGAACACTTGGCGGAAATAGGAAAAGCTCAGAAGACGATAGACAAGGGGATGACATACGATTTCAAATCTAAGGTGGCAGAACATATCTTTTCAGAAGGACATACAATTACGACGGCCGATATCAAAATTTTGAGAAATGTTTCTTCTCCTTGGAAACTGGATGTGGCGGAGAGTCTGGAAATTTGCAAACAGGTACCTACGACGCTACTCAACAGAGACAACGGCAACGGCAATACATGGCTATTCAACTTGGTACCTACTAATCGTTCCCGTGATGTACCTTTCAGCATTTAAAGTTTCAACAAAAGAGGGATGGAATGTACCTAAAGCTCATAAATTTTAAGTTAAAAAATAATAATGGGTAGGGAAATACGTTTATACCTAGTGTTAATATATAATGTGTGCATACGATGGTTTTCTTCAAGTCGAGTCTAGTACACGACACTGAAGACGGCCTTACAGTTGAGGTCGAAATACGCGTATCTGTCAAAGGATACAAACTCTAGTGGAATTAAATGGTATAGTACTAAATTCGGTTTTTTTCATCTACTTAGTCAGTGAACGCTCTTCAGCTCTCAAATACGAATGCCACTCGTGCGGAATCGGAATGTAAAGAATCATTCGCTACAGCAATCGGATGCCTTCGGCCCAAGGAGTCGGTAGTGAATCATTCTGTTGCCGTTTTTGTCTAACTTGTCGCTCGGCGAACAATAAGAAAGCGCATTGGAAATTGAAACACTCAGCTTGGTGGGAGAAACGGCAATCTCGCTCTTGACCGCTTGTAGATGTGAGCGAGAGAAATGCAATATTAGAGTGAATGTTTCCCATGCTTGATCTCAGATATGTAGACTCCATGATACTCCTGGAACCAACTAACACAGGGTAATTAGTCAAACATATATAAAATATTTACTTGCCTAGAATCAGGGTTGGAAAGCGTCAATGTAAATACAGGGCGTCGCGCGACTTTTACATAGTTGCTTACCTCACTGTCATCGAACGGCGAGACAATGACAGAGATTTTCTCTAAATTCTCTTTCATTTTTCCGTCATTACGGCTTGTGACGGAATCGCAAACTCGACTATTTTTAGTTAATTATCTGGTATAATTGTTGAATATATCGTTAGAATCAAGGAAGGATATGCACTTAACGTTTCAAACGCATTTACTTCCCGAAATTCTCTAAAATGAGACACAAATTTTAATAGCAAAACAACATTAGAATTACTCTCGTGAGAGCTCTGTCGTTGCGACTTGACGAAGTGACCACATGAAATATAGTTTCGACTTGCGACAGTGAGAAGACTCGTTTCGTCAGTGTCGCAAGCCGGTCATGATACTTAACAGCCCTGCCTAGAATACAACAAATGAATTAAATGGACAATACAACTGCGTTGAGTATTATTGAAAATAAACAGTGTGAATCATATTACTGTTTTGTTAGTGGATTCACATTTATTGCCTTAAATAAAAAATATAATATAATATAAGAAATATGAACTTTAAACGAGGAATGACGTAGCTTTCGGAACATCTTGCTGGCGGTGCCAACAGTGTTAACGTAAAATTTGACATATATTTGAACGAGAGCAAAGGCAATGCCAGCGAAATTCTTCTTTAAGAGTTTTTCATATACATTCCAAAAATAGTCGTAAGACTGTTTGAAATTTATTAATTGTTTGGACAAGAACCCAAACGACGAAAAACAACATTTAGGGTCAGTGTTCTCTTAGTCGCACTAGTGGCTTTCTACGGCCGTATAGCTATAAATCTTTTCAAAACATGTTTTGACATGAACGTCAGGAGCTTTATATCTAAGTACCATTGATACACAGCTTGATTTTGTTCGAAAACGACCGAAATAATTTGTTTTTCTTAAAACTTGAGCTCCCTTGCGCCTACAGTAAATCTATTGTTCCTATAGTAGCACTACTGAGAGAAACTATGTTTTTATTATACGAAATAATTGATGAATTAAGAACTTATTTTACATCTAACGAAAGCTTTTGATCCACACTTTGTAGGAAAAATACAAAAATTTTGAAAAAAAAAAAAAGGTTGTGATAAGTATTTGCGAACCCCGTGATGCTAGTGCTACTATAGGAAAAGAAATTAGAAATAGTGCTGCTATAGGCACATTTATTCCTATAGTGGCACATGCGATAATAAACACAATCATTTGAGTTATCGTAGTTTTCATATTTTTGCCACAAAACTAAGATAAAAAGCTTTCAGATGATGTAAAAATAATTACGCTAGCGTTATTGTTCAATTATCTACGAATTTTTGTTTTTAGCTATGCGGCTATCGGTACATCGACCCTATACTGTTTTAAATTTATAGATCGAGAAGAGATTGCTTGAGCTTGATTGGCTGCCCGTGGATGCCACTCCAGTATCGCCAGATCAACTGCACTTACACAAGAAACCAACCAGATGAATGCTTGAGACTAACAGACACCCTCAGTATATAAGTGCTGGTGATCTTCTAGCCATGAGACCACCTACCCCGTCTTTTTTAAATTTATAAATAGAGAAGAAACATAAAAGGTAGAAGTGGTTTTTCAAGGGCTGATATGAAAAGTGTTTTATGAATAATATATCTATATGAATAATAAGCATACAATACTGACCCGATTTTGTCAGAACCAATTGCCTTTTTACCAAATCTGTTTTTTAATCTATTCAGGTCTATTTTTTCTCTATTATTATCTATTCAGGCTTAATCTATCTATGGTCCAATCAATCGAGTTCTTTTTTACCCACTAGGTTGTTTCTTTATCTATATAAATAAAAATGGAGTGGTGTTTGTATGTCACGAAATGGCTTACGAACGGGCCAACGGATGTGAATGATTCTTTCTTCGTTTTCTTCATCAAGGGTTCCGACGTGTTTGTGTGTATAAAAATCCCAGGATATTCACCGGGAAAGTTGAAAAAACGAGAGTGCACGGAACTGTCATTTTGTACGGGACGATCCATAGCGTTTTTCAACAGCCGACTTGATGGCAAAACGAAGTTTGCCGGGACCACTAGTATAAACTAAAAATATTATATTATCGTCCCAAGTAACATTGGTAGCTTCAACCACTTTTCATGCAATATTACCTGGGGTAAGCTTTGTGGCGATGCAAAGTAAAACACGGTCTCCAAATTGTAAAGGGTACACACTAATATTCCTTTCCCCAATCCTACCTGACTGCAAGGACGTGGCCGGCACCGTTATTGACCTTGTACAAATAAAGGCACTGAACTATGTACAATGAAGAAGATTTTGGCCAATCCGAGCACAATTTCTTGGTTGATTCATTGTACATCTCCACTGACTTCGCCCAATCACAGAATTGCAACCATATTTAAGTTATGCTACGTTTCACCGAGCTAACATAAAAAAAAAATCATAAAAGTAATCGTACATCTACAACATCACCTTGATTCCCGAATGGTTTTTATGGACTAGAACTGATGAATCTGCATTCCTGGAGTGGCGTGATTTCCGAGCGATCTTCGTTCCTGTCGCCGTTGGATTCTTGCACAGCTCATCGGTTTCGCGTGTATCGTGATTGGTGTTGCTATATAGCCAGTTGAATGTGTTCATATTGGATAGCGGCAGGGGTTTTCATAACTTATATATGTGCAGTCAGTTTAAGCTAACCAAAGCTAGTCTAATCTATCTTAAGCTAAGCTAATTGAGAAAGTACAAGATATTTATTGTTTGCTGTTTCTTCACTCGAAGTGCGTGAATGTTAATATGACAACCTTTGATTTATATGCGATGAAAGTGTGCTACATTTCTATCACATATTTATTCTCCTTTTAAGGTTTAAAGCTAAGTATGCTGTTCCGCTTAAGAAAAGTAAAAATTTCTGCGGAAGAAACGGTAAAGAAATTTTCTACAGTGAGCTCCATTTGAAATGACATTTCTTTTCAACTGCGTACTGCTATCAAAGAAAAATGCTTTTCTTGACCATTTCTCGCAAGAAATTTTCCACGCATCGAGATAAGCGATTACTTTTCTGTTGAAGTGCATACTTCGCTTAAGGTCTAAAAAATCGCGGAATTTATAGCAGCAACTGAACGCATACCTCCATGGTTTCGTACGCGAGCGGAGATGCATATTTAGGTTTAAATATGCGAGCGTTTTGATAAACGAACATAAATATTTGAGAGTTGAAAGCAGCTCTTCGATGAACACGGGGAAATCACAAGACTAATAAGAGCGATGCTAGCAGGTGTGCAAAGTTATTTGATGAATTTAGGCAAACCTTCCAGTTCGTTTGACCAATAATACTGAATTCAGGTAGTTCCTAGCTTAGTATCACCGTGTAAAACTTGTTCCACATAAGCGCCCACCATCCTCAAGGTAGGTCAGGAAGTTTGTGAAAGAAATAAGAGAATTTGGTTCAAAGCAGAACCATTCAGAGGAATGTTATTTGATGGACACACAAAAAAATCCCGTCTGCATAAAAACCGTATCAATTGACAAAGCACGGCACCACCTAGTTCTCACTACTGTTGCGACGATCCGGAAGCCAAGCTGCAAGAGCTCGAGATAAATACGTGAAGTTTAACAAGATTGCTTTTTGCCTCCACTATATATGCAGCGGACGTTTCATTTTTTTCCCTGTTCTCTCTTGGTCTCACGTCGTCTTGCGTCAGGGGAATTCTCCTGGGAAATCCAATGGATTTTTGATATCAGTGATGGCACTTTGCTTCGTGAGGTCAGGCGATCACATTGAAAGTGTGTGCTTTGTTTTTATAGCCCTCCGAACGGTAGCATTTAAGCCAGCCCCGGAAAAGAAAAGTTTCATTAACAGATACGTGACAAGAAATTTTCTAGCTCATTGATTTCTTTTTATCGCGATGTGGTTTTTATTACAAGTTATTGTAGCTTGATATAAACTCTATGTTTTTTGTCATGTGAAGTAACATACATTCTGGGAAAAATATTCTTTGAAAATGACTTATTTCTGGAAATTATACGACCATTAGCTTATTGCACTTGGCATTGAATGATTGCAGTTCATTGTTTCCATCATGCCTAGACGTTTTATCTCGATTGGTGGCGGCAAACCAGACAACTTGACATGGTTATTAAACTGCTACTGGAAACTTCAAGGGGAGAAATGTGGTATATGAGACATCCAACAGAGGGCAATCACTTGTCATGTGCCCAAGATTAATTGGATTAATTACTGCCCTCGATTTCGATGGCTTTCGTCTCCTGCTTTCCATAGCATTTCCTGAATTGTGCATCAGTGCCTCTTCAGGGTTAGTTCCGTTTGTCACATAGCACGCCTTTTCCGGATACGTTTCACCAGTCTCGACGTAGGGTAGTAGGATACGACACTGTCTGCCCTGTTGGTAAACTTTTTCACGATCTGAAAACGCTCTGTCTGGTATTCTGACGGGGCAAATTAATTCTCATTTGCATATTTATTTGTTTAATTAAAATTCCTGAACTACACGAAGTGTAGGCATAGCTCCAAGTGCTCTATCGAATTGTGTGCGTATTTCGCTCCTTTGACTGAAACCTGATACAATAGATGCTGCAGAGCACACCTGTAAACCGACATGATTTATTGTTTTTCGCGCGAAATTTTGATTCAAAGATAAAATGCCTATTAACACCATAAACAAATAATCATAGGGCTTATTACAAACTGATAAAAACTCTGTCTGATCAGAGAACTCTACCCGTTTAGAGTTTTTGATCAAATTTCATTTTTGAGACTTGCATTACAATCAGTGGCGCGGGAATTGGGTAGGACAGGTAGGACATGTACTACGCACAAAAACACCTGCGTAGGACAGTCAAAGGATTGTCCTACCCATGATTCGACAAAAAAAAATAAACAAAATCAGCAGAAACTTGATCAAGTTCGTACTAATTTTTATGGATCATGGAAAGCACGATAAGGTTTTTTTTTATGGTATTCTCTTGCCTAGTAAAGCGTGACATGATTTTTCATGACCCCCAAAAGTTCTGGCTTGTAAAAAAATGATTGAGAATGTCTATAGTAAAAATCTTGGAAAACTAACTGTAATAATTGCTACAAGAAACTTCTTTAACCGTTAGAAAACAAATTAAGCAATCCTCTGATATTTCTTAGTTAATTCCTGAAAAATGATTTGATCGAATTCCTTCTAAAATTTTGTGGCATCTTTTATATAAATATTTAGATCAGATTTTTAAGATTTTATGAAAGATTTTTTTTCAGAATTGGAAAAATTCTAGCGAAATATTTGTTGGAGTTTCTCCTTCAGTTACTCCTGGGCATTTTTTTAAATTATCGG
The DNA here is from genome assembly GCF_002204515.2 of Aedes aegypti. Classification (NCBI taxonomy): domain Eukaryota; kingdom Metazoa; phylum Arthropoda; class Insecta; order Diptera; family Culicidae; genus Aedes; species Aedes aegypti. The sequence continues at coordinate 248,053,510 of NC_035109.1, forward strand.
ACAGGTTTGGGCCAGAGGTTCTCCGATTTGCATGAAATTTTGACCAGAGGTAGAGCTCGTGGATACATGACCAAAAGTGAAATTCAAAAAAATTATAGTGGCCTTTTTTCCCGGAAAACTCTAGATGAATTTTCGCGATTTCTCTATATACCTCAAACTTTGAAAATTCATATCTCCTGAACTATGCATCGTAGAACAAAAGTTTTTTAGTGAAATCGAAAGGAAATTTTCTCAGCAATCTATTAAAAATATAAAAAGAAAAACATTTCTTGGAAAATTTTTCACCATGGAGAAAATTGCTGGAAAAATAGCGAAAAAACTATCGTCTGTATCTTGAAAAATTTTCAAAAAAATATTTTTTGTTTCATCAATCCATACTCTAACTTTCGTCCATAGACGCCAAAGTGGTATCTTTTACCGTTTAGGCGACAGAACTGAAAAACCGATGACCACCCGCACGCTTCCCATAGGAAAATGTGTTCTATTGTGGGCCTCATAACCGTGCGCTAACGGCGGCAGTAATTTACACGCATTGTAAGTGTAACACAGTAAACCATCCTTTCCTTTCCAGTCAGAAGAAGCTTTTCGTCACTCGGACCACTCTCCATTGGTCACTTGGGTGTTTTGTGTGCCCTTCATCGTTATTTAGTATTAAAGCTAACAGCCTCTATGAAAGCCGCACGGGAAGTTCTTGTTACAATGAATCATAATGGTAACGTTTGAAGGATCAAATCTCAAGATCCACTTTCTTCGAAAACTTATGAATATATTGTTAATATGTTGTTTCGGCCAGGATGTCTTTCCTACGTTGTGTCTTTTAAGATACAATGGACGGCAAATCAAGCGAACGGCTTAACTTTAACAGATTTATTACCACTGAGAGGCAGCAGCCATCAATGGAACAATAGATAGCGTCCCTGAGTGTTATACAGTTGATTGATATTATATACATGCAAATACTATACTATATTCTTCCAAGGAACAATCAGAATTTATATCAAATATATCACTTTGTATAGAAAACAAAACTGAAAATTAATTCGCGCGCTTTTAGTTAATTATCTACTCATTTGATAAATTGAACAATATTTGAAAAAAGCCAGAAAATAACAAGTTGCACTTTATGTATGCATAAATATCCTTTTTGCTTGGAAACTATATGATACTGAGGGTCAAGCATGGGAAACACTCACTCAGTTATTGTGTTTCCCTCACTCGCTTCCACGCACAGTTGGGAGCGTAAAAGCCGTTTTTTTTAACCAAGCCGAACGTTTCAATTTCCAGTGCCAATTCTGCTTCTTCGGCGAGCACTAAGCGAAACAAAAAACGGCATCTGATCAGTCGAATGCAATACCAAAATTCGGACAAAGGACAAACATTTGAAAAGGCCCCAAGAGGTCTTGAGCCTTTTTCAGAAACGTTGCTGTTGAGCCCTTTTTAGCCCGCCCACGCAAACTAACCCCACTATCAGAAAGATTGGTGTTAGCTCTTCCTGATAGTGGTATTGGTGAGCGTGATCGAGTTGAATTGGGTTCAACAGCGGCTTGCAAAGCCTTTGAAATGTTTGTCCAGGAATGATTGTTTACATTCTGATTCCGTTCGAATGGCATTTGGGTTTGAGTGCTTTGAGTGATTCAGTGAGTAGGAATCCTATCAGTTAGTTCAATGCATTCGGCGAATGGATGCTAAGTGCATTAACTCGTGCCTCGCAGATACAAGTGTATTGGTATTCACTTCTCTTCGCGTTCCTTCCGATTGTCGCTTTTACACAATCGGTTTCGAAGCTTTCATGCTACACTCCGCCTAGGACGGTTCAGCTATCACTGAATGTTCGATAGCAGCAGATTTTTTGCTATTTTTCATCGGTGGCGTTCGGGTGAGTGAGTGAATTTGCCCATGCTTGCTAAAGGGTCAGTTCCTATTACCTATATTATTAAATGTTAGGATCGTTTTCAATTAAAGACTGTTGGTCTCAATAGTGAAGGTTACGAATAAAGGACATACAAAACACCCAACAGACCAATGGAGAGTGCTCCGATTGATGAAAAGCTTCTCCTGACTGGAAAGGAAAGGATGGTTTACTGCGTTACACTTACAATGCGTGTAAATTACTGCCGCCGTTAGCGCACGGTTATGAGGCCCACAATAGAACACATTTTTCTATGGGAAGAGTGCGGGTGGTCATCGGTTTTTCAGTTCTGTCGCCTAAACGGTAAAAGATACCACTTTGGCGTCTATGGACGAAAGATAGAGTATGGATTGATGAAACAAACAATATTTTTTTGAAATTTTTTCATGATACAGACGATAGTTTTTTCGCTACTTTTCCGACAATTTTCTCCATAGTGAAAATTTTTCAGAGAAATGTTTTTCTTTTTATATTTTTAATTGATTGCTTAGAAAATTTCCTTTCGATTTCACTAAAAAACTTTTGTTCTACGATGCATAGTTCAGGAGATATGAATTTTTAAAGTTTGAGGTATATAGAGAAATCGTGAAAATTCATCTAGAGTTTTCCGGGAAAATAGGCCACTATAATTTTTTTTGAATTTCACTTTTGGTCATGTATCCACGAGTTCTACCTCTGGTGAAAATTTCATGCAAATCGGAGAACCTTCGGCCCAAATTGTCCGATAATAAAAAAAAATCCCCTCCTGAAAAGTTTTGCAATTAGCCGGGTCACTTCGGTATACAAATTCACAAAACTTATGCTGTTTTTCCAAAATTCTTTAAAGAGTTCTATTACAGCAATTTATTCAATAATTCCACCGATCATTCCTATACAAATTCTATAGAGATTCTATCCAATTTTTTGAGAGAAATTTCTTTAGAACATCCTGCTGAATAGTATCCCGAGAGTCGATTGATGTTGTTTTGATTCTCATAGCAAATTATCTCGGAAATCTTCTGAAACTTTCTCAAGAGCCCAGGAGTTCTTCAGAGATCTTTGTTTATTAGGAGAACTTAAAACTTACTCAAGTTTTATTAGAGGTACTTTAGAAGAAATACCTTATTTATTTATTTTTCAGAAAAAAAATCACTAGACATTCCTGGAAGAATTCCTAAAAAAATTCAAGACATACTTGAGAAAATATAAAAGAATTACTGGAGGAATTTCTGTAGAAATCTTAGAAGTAATCTCTAGAACAATTGCTTAAGGTATCTTTAGAGAAATCTCTTGTTGAACGTCTTATTAGTTTTGTGATAACGGCATTAAAATAAGGGGGTTAGAAGCAAAGAGTTGCCAGTGACAAAAACCTAGTTCTGAGAAAACTACTTTGAAGTTTTTTCAGCAATTTTCATTCTGTACAAATTGTATGGGAGTCAAAAAAACTAGCCATTCTGCTAAAAATTATGTTATTTTTTTCTGTTGAGCGGAAAAATCACCTGAAAATATCGTTAGAACGCTCCTCAACTCAAAACCTACCAAAATGTCACTTTTACCCCTTTGCGTTTAAGCCCCTCAAGTAAAGTAACTATCAATGTCCCGTCCAGGGTTAAACATTATCTTAACTGTGCATAAAATATTTGCCATCGTTTGTCCTACCCATGGTTCCGAACGTGGCCGCGCCTCTGATTACAATCAACACATTGTTTTATGCAGCACGTGTATAAGTTGGGATCTCGTATAGCAAACAATCAAATAAAAACGCCGTGGGAAATAAATTGTAACTTTCTGTCGATTTCGTTACACATTAGAGACATCGTGAACATTGCGTTAATTACATGTGAAAAACATGTCTACCTGCCTATTTGGGGGTAAAAGCACCGCTTGGAACAGGTGGAACGAAAAGAGATGATGTTGCTGTACCGTTCTCAGCAAACGCGTAATTTATAGTGAAACTCGAGCATCCAAAAAAGCTTGATAATATCTAATTTTGATTTGATAAATATAAAAGATTTGAGATGAGTTTTTCTATCTTAATTAACGAGACTATTACCGGTAACCAATGGTTGTAATGGAATAAAACGTACATTTTTCGATAGAAACGACCTGGTGGATAGATCGCCTCTAGTTTAGTCGATTTGCCAAATTTCAGCTATTAATTTTATCAATAAGTCCTATAAATAATTAAGTTTGCGCAAAAAATTTGCCCCCTTTCACTAGTAGTTGTCATCGTGTTCCAGTAGTGGATAAACTGATGGAAGCAGTTTTTTAAATAGATATATACAAATTAAGAAATGTCCCACATCTCGCAAAGACTACATGCAGCGAGGTAAAATGTTGTTACCAAATGGTGACAATGATTTTGTATCAATGGTGGTGTGAAACGTAGAGTAAAACAATGTGTAGCTAGAATAACGATCAATTTGAACATGTTATTTAATATTGTAACCGTTTCTTTCCCGACATCACTGCTAAATCTTTATTATGTAAGCCGTATTTGGCCCTGAAATCTAACTAAATTAGTAGTTATTTTTACCTGTTATATGCACTGTTTGTGTCACCGTAGCTGTTGAAAAGTAGAATGTCTTGTATCCGTGATTGTTGAATTGAATTGGTAGAACTATTGTAACATAATTTTTACTTTCTAAAGTTTTATCGGCTCTATCAGTCTTAAGGCAGCTAAAACGACTTTTGCTTCTACTTCTCCGACGTTTCGGCGTATATTTCGTATATTTCGCCATTCATAATTTTTACTTCTTAGCTTCAATGGTTGCTATTACGTGATAGACCAAAGTCAGTGAAAATGCACAAAGAATCAACTAGAAGTTCGGCTGGGATTGGCCATAATCTTCTTCATTGTGTATAAGTCAATGCCTCTATTTATACAGGGTCAAAAATGGCGCCGGCCACGTCCTTGCAGTCAGGTGGGATTGGGGGAAGGAATGTTTTTGTGTAACCTTTGCTATTTGGAGACCGTGTTTGCTTCACGGTGTCTCTGGTAGAAAACATTAATATAAAAAAAAAACCCAGTTGGCAATCGCTCTTCGTGTGTGACAGACGTTCTTTTACCTTGCTCTTGTTTACTTTTCACGTTTCACTGTCGCGACTGTATTTTGCATTCAACTCAGAATGACATCATACAGAAAGAACACTTTGGTGGTGGATTTTAGTGTCCTGCCGAGACGACCAGATGTGGACCAGGTGGAGGAATTTCTGAAGGACTTCGTCAAACTTGACATGGCGGACGTTAAAAACGTCCAACTACACAATCTTCAAAATCGTGTGTTCATAGAGATGAACGACGCCGGGGTAGCTCCGCGGCTGTACAAACAACACCATCTGCAGCATTGTATCGTGTATAAAGGAGTAACGTACCACATCCCGATTTACGTGGATGGCCCCATAACTACTTTGAGGATCCATGATCTTCCTCCACAAATGGCAAACGCCGTCATAACCGACCACATGAAGCAATTCGGCAAAGTTATTTCAATTGAAAACGAAGTGTGGAAAAATTATTTCAAAGGAAATCCGAACGGTGTCAGAATAATACGAATGCGATTGGATAAAGCGGTGCCGTCGCACATTGTGGTCAACGGACAGCACACGTATGTAAGCTGCCAGAAAATAAATGAACCAAAGGCACAGTCCCAAATACTCCCAACTTCAGTGAAAGAACAGAACAACAACGACACCAACCAAACCACTACAATACAGTCGGGTCTCCTATTAAACGCATTCCTATAACGTGCACTCCTATTACGCTCACTCCTATAAGACACACCAGGACGTTATAGGAGACCCAGGGCTTATGGGATTTCATCACTTTGGGGGTGTCGTTGAATATCTCGTATGCCAAAAGAGATAGTACAGTACTGTCTTCGGCGAAGCTTCAGTACTAAGTACGATCTACCTTTAGGAGTTGAGGATCATCCTTTTAGTTGAGAACTTGGCCGGTAGGGGCGCTTTTTCTGATTTGCACTATATGAACCATGAGGGATAAGAATGCAAAATTTTGTAACATATGATATCTCTGAATCCTGATGTTTTGGAAGGTTGGTGTCTTCGGAAGAGTTGTTCAGTAGCTCAAGGGCTGACATGTGGTGGCCATTCTAATACGGAATTACGCCACCAGGCGGCGCTAGTGGGCATGGAATTTTTGTTTTGCGCATAGCTCAGTTGCCTGACCACTTAGAAAGATGGCGTCTTCGGCAAAGTTGCTCTGTATCACAAGGTCTAACATTATTTGAGCCGAAAGTTTCGAAATTTTGCCACTAGGCGGCGCTAGTGAGCCAAGAATTTTTGTTTTGCGCATAGCTCAGTAGCCTGACCACTTAGAATGACGGCGTCTTCGGCAAAGTTGCTATGTATCACAAGGGCTAACATTATTTGAGCCGAAAGTTTCGAAATTTTGCCACTAGGCGGCGCTAGTGAGCAAATAATTTTCGTTTCGTGGATAGCTCAGTAGCCTGACCACTTAGAAAGATGGCGTCTTCGGCAAAGTTGCTCTGTATCACAAGGTCTAACATTATTTGAGCCGAAAGTTTCGAAATTTTGCCACTAGGCGGCGCTAGTGAGCCAAGAATTTTTGTTTTGCGCATAGCTCAGTAGCCTGACTACTTAGAACGATGGCGTCTTCGGCAATGTTGCTCTGTATCACAAGGGCTAACATTATTTGAGCCGAAAGTTTCGAAATTTTGCCACTAGACGGCGCTAGTGAGCAAGGAATTTTTGTTTTGCGCATAGCTCAGTAGCCTGACCACTTAGAATGACGGCGTCTTCGGCAAAGTTGCTCTGTATCACAAGGGCTAACATTATTTGAGCCGAAAGTTTCGAAATTTTGCCACTAGGCGGCGCTAGTGGGCCAAGAATTTTTGTTTTGCGCATAGCTCAGTAGCCTGACCACTTAGAAAGATGGCGTCTTCGGCAAAGTTGCTCTGTATCACAAGGGCTAACATCATTTGAGCCAAAAGTTTTGAAATTTTGCCACTAGGCGGCGCTAGTGAGCAAAGAATTTTTGTTTTGCGCATAGCTCAGTAGCCTGACCACTTAGAAAGATGGCGTCTTCGGCAAAGTTGCTCAGTATCACAAGGGCTAACATTATTTGAGCCAAAAGTTTCGAAATTTTGCCACTAGGCGGCGCTAGTGAGCAAATAATTTTCGTTTCGTGGATAGCTCAGTAGCCTGACCACTTAGAAAGATGGCGTCTTCGGCAAAGTTGCTCTGTATCACAAGGTCTAACATTATTTGAGCCGAAAGTTTCGAAATTTTGCCACTAGGCGGCGCTAGTGAGCAAAGAATTTTTGTTTTGCGCATAGCTCAGTAGCCTGACCACTTAGAAAGATGGCGTCTTCGGCAAAGTTGCTCAGTATCACAAGGGCTAACATTATTTGAGCCAAAAGTTTCGAAATTTTGCCACTAGGCGGCGCTAGTGAGCAAATAATTTTCGTTTCGTGGATAGCTCAGTAGCCTGACCACTTAGAAAGATGGCGTCTTCGGCAAAGTTGCTCTGTATCACAAGGTCTAACATTATTTGAGCCGAAAGTTTCGAAATTTTGCCACTAGGCGGCGCTAGTGAGCCAAGAATTTTTGTTTTGCGCATAGCTCAGTAGCCTGACCACTTAGAACGATGGCGTCTTCGGCAAAGTTGCTCTGTATCACAAGGGCTAACATTATTTGAGCCGAAAGTTTCGAAATTTTGCCACTAGACGGCGCTAGTGAGCAAGGAATTTTTGTTTTGCGCATAGCTCAGTAGCCTGACCACTTAGAATGACGGCGTCTTCGGCAAAGTTGCTCTGTATCACAAGGGCTAACATTATTTGAGCCGAAAGTTTCGAAATTTTGCCACTAGGCGGCGCTAGTGGGCCAAGAATTTTTGTTTTGCGCATAGCTCAGTAGCCTGACCACTTAGAAAGATGGCGTCTTCGGCAAAGTTGCTCTGTATCACAAGGGCTAACATTATTTGAGCCAAAAGTTTTGAAATTTTGCCACTAGGCGGCGCTAGTGAGCAAAGAATTTTCGTTTCGTGGATAGCTCAGTAGCCTGACCATTTAGAAAGATGGCGTCTTCGGCAAAGTTGCTCAGTATCACAAGGGTTAACATTATTTGAGCCGAAAGTTTCGAAATTTTGCCACTAGGCGGCGCTAGTGAGCCAAGAATTTTTGTTTTGCGCATAGCTCAGTAGCCTGACCACTTAGAACGATGGCGTCTTCGGCAAAGTTGCTCAGTATCACAAGGGCTAACATTATTTGAGCCGAAAGTTTCGAAATTTTGCCACTAGGCGGCGCTAGTGAGCCAAGAATTTTTGATTTGCGCATAGCTCAGTTGCCTGACCACATAGAACGATGGCGTCTTCGGCAAAGTTGCTCTGTATCACAAGGGCTAACATTATGTGAGCCGAAAGTTTCGAAATTTTGCCACTAGGCGGCGCTAGTGAGCCAAGAATTTTTGTTTTGCGCATAGCTCAGTAGCCTGACCACTTAGAACGATGGCGTCTTCGGCAAAGTTGCTTAGTATCACAAGGGCTAACATTATTTGAGCCGAAAGTTTCGAAATTTTGCCACTAGGCGGCGCTAGTGAGCCAAGAATTTTTGTTTTGCGCATAGCTCAGTAGCCTGGCCAAAGTTGTTCAATATGACACTAGGCTATCGATTTTCTTCGCATTGTCACGTTTAAGTAAAAGTGCCTGGAGAAAAATATATACATTATTTTTACAATCGGATAAGAGTATGGCTAGTATCCTAGTATTTTTGACGGATTGGGAGAATTTTTGATCAATAATTAGATATGAGAATGAGTGAGGATCCGTTTACTACTCAAATAATGTTAGCCCTTGTGATACTAAGCAACTTTGCCGAAGACGCCATCGTTCTAAGTGGTCGGGCTACTGAGCTATGCGCAAAACAAAAATTCTTGGCTCACTAGCGCCACCTCGTGGAAAAATTTCGAAACTGTCGGCTCACATAATGTTAGCCCTTGTGATACAGAGCAACTTTGCCGAAGACGCCAACTTTCTAAGTGGTCAGACTACTGAGCTAACCACGAAATTAAAATTCCTTGCTCACTAGCGCCGCCTAGTGGCCCGAGATGAACTAGCCCAGGGCTAAAAATCTCGTTAATAAAGATAGAAAAAAAAAAAAAAAAAAAAGCCGCCTAGTGGCAAAATTTTGAAACTTTCGGCTCAAATAATGTTAGCCCTTGTGATACTGAGCAACTTTGCCGAAGACGCCATCTTTCTAAGTGGTCAGGCAACTGAGCAATGCGCAAAACAAAAATTCCTTGCTCACTAGCGCCGCCTAATGACAAAATTTCGAAACTTTCGGCTCAAATAATGTTAGCCCTTGTGATACTGAGCAACTTTGCCGAAGACGCCATCTTTCTAAGGGCAACTGAGCTATGCGCAAAACAAAAATTCTTGGCTCACTAGCGCTGCCTAGTGGCAAAATTTCGAAACTTTCGGCTCAAATAATGTTAGACCTTGTGATACAGAGCAACTTTGCCGAAGACGCCATCGTTCTAAGTGGTCAGGCTACTGAGCTATCCACGAAACAAAAATTCTTTGCTCACTAGCGGCGCCTAGTGGCAAAATTTCGAAACTTTCGGCTCAAATAATGTTAGCCCTTGTGATACAGAGCAACTTTGCCGAAGACGCCAACTTTCTAAGTGGTCAGACTACTGAGCTAACCACGAAATTAAAATTCCTTGCTCACTAGCGCCGCCTAATGACAAAATTTCGAAACTTTCGGCTCAAATAATGTTAGCCCTTGTGATACAGAGCAACTTTGCCGAAGATGCCATCGTTCTAAGTGGTCAGGCTACTGAGCTATCCACGAAACAAAAATTCTTTGCTCACTAGCGGCGCCTAGTGGCAAAATTTCGAAACTTTCTGCTCAAATAATGTTAGCCCTTGTGATACTAAGCAACTTTGCCGAAGACGCCATCGTTCTAAGTGGTCGGGCTACTGAGCTATGCGCAAAACAAAAATTCTTGGCTCACTAGCGCCGTCTAGTGGCAAAATTTCGAAACTTTCGGCTCACATAATGTTAGCCCTTGTGATACAGAGCAACTTTGCCGAAGACGCCAACTTTCTAAGTGGTCAGACTACTGAGCTAACCACGAAATTAAAATTCCTTGCTCACTAGCGCCGCCTAGTGGCAAAATTTTGAAACTTTCGGCTCAAATAATGTTAGCCCTTGTGATACTGAGCAACTTTGCCGAAGACGCCATCTTTCTAAGTGGTCAGGCAACTGAGCAATGCGCAAAACAAAAATTGCTTGCTCACTAGCGCCGCCTAATGACAAAATTTCGAAACTTTCGGCTCAAATAATGTTAGCCCTTGTGATACTGAGCAACTTTGCCGAAGACGCCATCTTTCTAAGTGGTCAGGCAACTGAGCTATGCGCAAAACAAAAATTCTTGGCTCACTAACGCTGCCTAGTGGCAAAATTTCAAAACTTTCGGCTCAAATAATGTTAGACCTTGTGATACAGAGCAACTTTGCCGAAGACGCCATCGTTCTAAGTGGTCAGGCTACTGAGCTATGCGCAAAAAAATTATTTGCTCACTAGCGCCGCCAAGTGGCAAAATGTCGAAATTTTCGGCTCAAATAATGTTAGCCCTTGTGATACTGAGCAACTTTGCCGAAGACGCCATCTTTCTAAGTGGTCAGGCAACTGAGCAATGTGCAAAACAAAAATTCCTTGCTCACTAGCGCCGCCTAATGACAAAATTTCGAAACTTTCGGCTCAAATAATGTTAGCCCTTGTGATACTGAGCAACTTTGCCGAAGACGCCATCGTTCTATGTGGTCAGGCTACTGAGCTATGCGCAAATCAAAAATTCTTGGCTCACTAGCGCCGCCTAGTGACAAAATTTCGAAACTTTCGGCTCAAATAATGTTAGCCCTTGTGATACTGAGCAACTTTGCCGAAGACGCCATCTTTCTAAGTGGTAAGGCAAGTGAGCTATGCGCAAAACAAAAATTCCATGCTCACTAGCGCCGCCTGGTGGCGTAATTCCGTATTAGAATGGCCACCACATGTCAGCCCTTGAGCTACTGAACAACTCTTCCGAAGACACCAACCTTCCAAAACATCAGGATTCAGAGATATCATATGTTACAAAATTTTGCATTCTTATCCCTCATGGTTCATATAGTGCAAATCAGAAAAAGCGCCCCTACCGGCCAAGTTCTCAACTAAAAGGATGATCCTCAACTCCTAAAGGTAGATCGTACTTAGTACTGAAACTTCGCCGAAGACAGTACTGTACTATCTCTTTTGGCATACGAGATATTCAACGACACCCCCAAAGTGATGAAATCCCATAAGCCCTGGGTCTCCTATAACGTAGATTCCTATTACGCCCCCCAACCATGTGTCTAATAGGAGACCTGACTGTAGGTCCATCACCGCCAGTTCAAAATGAAACAAGCGACGATGACAACGACGGCGATTACACCGATGACGACAACGACAATAGCAACAACGCAGAGGATGGCGCGATCGAAACCGGTACGGAGTTGGACTCAACGAAAAGGCGATTGTCAACTGATACGGTAGATGGAACGAGAGAAGAACAATTACCGAAAAGAGCCTGCAATGAGAATTCGGAATCGGACAGGAAGAAAGTGTATCAAACCCGATCAAGAAAAAATAAAAATGTAAATTAAATTTAAGAATTGATATTTTACGACACGAATGCACTATTTCAGTGTAAAGTGTCGCTAATAAACAAAAAAATTAATATAAAAAAATCAGTATCGCTAAAACAACCACCAAATGAAAGCTTAGGGTTTCCTCTTTCATTTGAGACCGGTTTGGAATTGTTCTATCGGGGGGTCCTGTACATTTTTTTTTAATGAGAGGTAGGTACCATAGGTCACGGTGTACTATATTAAGAAGGTGATATATTGCGAAAACTGACAGCTACTTGACGACGTCATTCCTATCCTCCTCGAACAAATTTGCAAAAAAAAATGATCTAGTGGCCCGGAAGGTATATGGTACGATAGGAGTGACGTCACATGTTTACAATGAAACTTGATATTTACATCAGTAAAGAGCCTGCCTTGTTAATTTTTATGCCGTGCCATAGGTGATCTTCATTCACCAATAGTATAATACTACGAATCGCTTATGCCATATGAAGACAACTCAATCGAATTTTAGAAGGCCATGACAAATATTTCCATGATACAAACTTGTTTTTGTTTTGGCAGTGTTGCTTGAGTTGTCGCGTTCTAAGGTAGTATAGCGAAGAATTGGTGAGAACAACAATCTCACCAAAACTAAAGGGAAAACGTGGTAGACCCAGTACTACCGACAATGCAAAAAGGAAGTGAAAATTGAACTTGTGTTCGATCTGCTACACAGAGAAGCACAAAGGCATGCGTCATATTTGCACGAGTGCTACAATACAACGCAATTTGGTCAGCATCATCCAGAATGCTCGCGCTGGCGAATCCTCGGTAGCCCAATATATGAGACAAAACCAACCCGGGAGCATCATGACAGCTGCAGTACAACGTCAATGTATCGAAACATTTTGGTCCGTGGTACTGTCAAACTCAATGAAATCATGGAGTGTGCTCAAAATAGGGCGTAAACTAGAATTATGCTTGATGGGCATAAACAAAGTTTTACTATTTTTGTTTGGCATTTGTAACATCATTATAAACGAGTGATCACCAAATAGCGATTCTATTAAAGGATTTGTACGGTCATCGGGAAGATTTTGTATGGCCCACGAGCGAGTTTTGGATAGTAGTGTGATGTGGTCCGCATGCTGTAAGATGCTTATAGTAACCGTTCCTTTGTTTACGAAATTATTTTTTTGACCACTTGGCAATTCAAAGTAAGACAAATTTGTTAGGGATCGTATTTTGTAGTGTTTTGGTCCATACAATAAATTGAAATTTTCCATACAAAACCTGTTACTTCAGGGAGGAGGGAGTTTAAATTGGAAAATTTCTTCGTTACGTAATATATGAATCATCCCTTGGATATTTACGATAATCATTAATTTATGGGAAATTGACTGTAGTTATAAACTTGAAATCAATCTAAGATCATATTAAATCGCAGTACATTTTCTTTTGCGGATTTGAACACTTTTTTCTCATACTCACCACCAGATGTCTAAGTTTAAATCAGATAAGCTTATTGGATGAAGTATCCCGCTTTTACGAACGCTAATATCACCAAAAATTAGACCACTTTTACAAAAAGGGATCTAGTGATCTGACGTTTGACTTGGGTCGCTTGATATGGACTTATCCTCCGGTGCACTAAATTTGCTCAGTCCAAGACTTTTTACACTTGACCGAAACACGTGGGAAGCATCTAAAAGCGTGACCCGTTAAAGTGTCAAAATTCTTTAACTGACCGGACCAAAGCCAAACGTCAATATGTTGGATCCCTACCAGAAAGTAAGCTAACTTTTGGCGGCCATTACCGCTTTTTAAAAGCTGGATAGTTCATCCAATGGTATTCTTTTCTTGTCCATTTTTTTCGATCTAAATATGTTTACATAAAATGACATCCACTCCAACACGAATGTTCAAATCGTTTATTTTTCTGTATACATCGCCCGCAGTAAAGGTTTTCTTCACGCTGAAAGTTGCAGCGTGACGTCATCGTATATTAGTTCATGGTGGTGAGTATGAGAAAAAGTGTTCTAATCCGCATAAACAAAAAAATGCTAATAAACAAATTATCACTTTCCGAATTGATTGGCTGAAGCGGGAATCGAATCCACACCCCATGACACGATGCGCTTAAATGCCTAACGACACTAACCGCACGGCCACGAGGCCCACAATATTTTATTTTATTTTATGTTACGACCAGCGCTTTCTTTGGAGGGCATAAAAGCGATCCACAAATCAGTCAGGCTGTATTGTAAGTAATTTCTTATGGATTACTTTTCTGCAAAACAAAGCACTAACAGGTCATTTAATCTTTTCACCGAACGAATTGGTACGCTCACAAGTTCATTTGGTGCTCCATTGGCAGACGAAAATATCAGACTCGCCCTTATTTCATTTCATTCCATTCGTTGTTTTGCACCCGTCAACAACGAAACAAAATTCCGATCTGCCATAGTGAAAAATTGTGCCAGCAGCAGTAGATGGCCCCATTGTTTACGTTGAAAGTAGGTACGTGAAAATTGCGTTATCTGTCACTTCGCGGGGGGGTTGGACAAAACCAACAGATGAAGAGGGCCAAGTACAAGCTGGAAATGAACAAAGCGTCTAAGAAAATTTAGTATTTTACCAGAATTCGCCAGACTTCCCACAGCATTTCCAATAACTAACCATGCATTCTCAGGATCCCGTTAGAAATCTTTTATGTCCAATAGGAATGCACAGATTCCGATCAGTATCCTCAAGAATCCGCTTAAAATTCTGAAGAGCCCACTATAACGACATAGGATCCCGCGAACAATATCCAGAATTCAGTTAGTTAACACGCTAAGTACCGACATGGGCAAAAAATGTGGACGGTAACCTTCGCACGACGATATCTCAGCTGATAATCAATCAATTTTCATAATTTTTTCACCATTGCAACCGTTTACTATCCTGGATGCGTTTAGTGAAGACCGATTGAAATTTTATGCCACCATGGCTGAGAATTGGCCGGATCAAGACCGTTCCACATTTTTTGCCCACCTTACAAGCTGGTTGCTGGTTGTATACAAGCGTTGCATGCAAGTTGGTTATTCCGGAACTAGGTTTGCGGCCGGATATTTCAAAATTTTGACCAGCTAGTAGGGTTCTGTCTTCGGGAGAGTTGTACAGGGCAGTGCTCGCTTCCTTATGGTATATGTAATGATACAAAATTCCACCACTACGTGGCGCTAGTGTACATAAACACTTCCGGTTTACTGCTATTGAAGGATATCTCGGAACCTAAATGAGATAGAAAATTCCTGTCTTCGAGAAAGTTGTTCAGAGTGAGCCTAGCTTTCCCGAGGGACCTAGCATAGTTCCAAATTCATCCACTACGTGGCGCTAGTGTACATAAACACTTCCGGTTTACTGCTATTGAAGGATATCTCGGAACCTAAATGAGATAGAAAATTCCTGTCTTCGAGAAAGTTGTTCAGAGTAAGCCTAGCTTTCCCGAGGGGCCTATCATAGTTCCAAATTCATCCACTACGTGGCGCTAGTGTACGTAAACACTTCCGGTATGTCGATATTGAAGGATATCTCGGAGCCTAAACGAGATAGACAATTCCTGTCTTCGAGAAAGTTGTTCAAAGTGAGCCAAGCTTCCCCGAGGGACCTATCATAGTTCCAAATTCATCCACTACGTGGCGCTAGTGTACGTAAACACTTCCGGTTTGTCGATATTGAAGGATATCTCGGAACCTAAATGAGATAGAAAATTCCTGTCTTCGAGAAAGTTGTTCAAAGTGAGCCTAGCTTCCTCGGGAGACCTAGCATAGTTCCAAATTCATCCACTACGTGGCGCTAGTGTACATAAACACTTCCGGTTTACTGCTATTGAAGGATATCTCGGAACCTAAATGAGATAGAAAATTCCTGTCTTCGAGAAAGTTGTTCAGAGTAAGCCTAGCTTTCCCGAGGGACCTATCATAGTTCCAAATTCATCCACTACGTGGCGCTAGTGTACGTAAACACTTCCGGTATGTCGATATTGAAGGATATCTCGGAGCCTAAACGAGATAGACAATTCCTGTCTTCGAGAAAGTTGTTCAAAGTGAGCCAAGCTTCCCCGAGGGACCTATCATAGTTCCAAATTCATCCACTACGTGGCGCTAGTGTACGTTAACACTTCCGATTTGTCGATATTGAAGGATATCTTGGAACCTAAACGAGATAGAAAATTCCTGTCTTCGAGAAAGTTGTTCAAAGTGAGCCTAGCTGTGGAGAGTGCATGCACCACACTCTTCGAAGGGTAGGAACCTTTCAGTTAGAATCCTTTCCTGTGATCAAGTTAGGAATTACAACTGTAAGAAAACCGAATGCTTTATCACTTCTCGATAGTGACAAAGTAAAACGACATGCACTACACAAAGGACACGGGATATACTACAATAGATCAAATAGTGGTCGCAGTGGTTTATGTTCCGAACAGAAAAGAAAAGAGTCTAGCTTTCCCGGGAGACCTAGCATAGTTCCAAATTCATCTACTACGTGGCGCTAGTGTACGTAAACACTTCAGGTTTGTCGATATTGAAGGATATCTCGGAACCTAAATGAGATAGAAAATTCCTGTCTTCGAGAAAGTTGTTCAGAGTGAGCCTAGCTTCCCTGAAGGACCTAGCATAGTTCCAAATTTATCCACTACGTGGTGCAAGTGCACATAAACACTTCCGGTTTACTGCTATTGAGAATATCTCGGAACCTAAATGAGATAGAAAATTCCTGTCTTCGAGAAAGTTGTTCAGAGTGAGCCAAGCTTCCCCGAAGGACCTAGCATAGTTCCAAATTCATCCACTACGTGGCGCTAGTGTACGTTAACACTTCCGGTTTACTGCTATTGAAGGATATCTCGGAACCTAAATGAGATAGAAAATTCCTGTCTTCGAGAAAGTTGTTCAGAGTGAGCCTAACTTCCCTGAAGGACCTAGCATAGTTCCAAATTTATCCACTACGTGGCGCAAGTGCACATAAACACTTCCGGTTTACTGCTATTGAAGGATATCTCGGAACCTAAACGAGATAAAAAATTTCTGTCTTCAAGAAAGTTGTTCAGAGTGAACTGAGCTTCCCCGAGGGACCCAACGAAGTTCCAAATTCTTCCACTAGGTGGCGCTAGTGTGCATAAATATTTCTGGTTAACTTCGTTGCGCTAGTGTACGTAAACACTTCCGGTTTACTGCTATTGAGGATATCTCGGAACCTAAACGAGATAGAAAATTCCTGTCTTCGAGAAGGTTGTTCAAAGTGAGCCTAGCTTTCCCGGGAGACCTAGCATAGTTCCAAATTCATCCACTACGTGGCGCAAGTGCACATAAACACTTCCGGTTTACTGCTATTGAGGATATCTCGGAACCTAAACGAGATAAAAAATTTCTGTCTTCAAGAAAGTTGTTCAGAGTGAACTAAGCTTCCCCGAGGGACCCAACGAAGTTCCGAATTCTTCCACTAGGTGGCGCTAGTGTGCATAAATATTTTTGGTTAACTTCGTTGCGCTAGTGTACGTAAACACTTCCAGTTTACTGCTATTGAAGGATATCTCGGAACCTAAACGAGATAGAAAATTCCTGTCTTCGAGAAAGTTGTTCAAAGTGAGCCTAGCTTTCCCGGGAGACCTAGCATAGTTCCAAATTCATCCACTACGTGGCGCAAGTGTACATAAACACTCCCTGTTTACTGCTATTGAAGGATATCTCGGAACCTAAACGAGATAAAAAAATTCTGTCTTCAAGAAAGTTGTTCAGAGTGAACTGAGCTTCCCCGAGGGACCCAACGAAATTCCAAATTCTTCCACTAGGTGGCGCTAGTGTGCATAAATATTTCTGGTTTACTGCGTTGCGCTAGTGTACGTAAACACTTCCAGTTTACTGCTTTTGAAGGATATCTCGGAACCTAAACGAGAAAAAAAATCCTGTCCTCGAGTAAGTTGCTCAAAGTGAGCCTAGCTTCCTCGAGAGACCCATAGAAGTTCAAATTTCATCCACTACGTGGCGCTAGTGTACGTAAACATTTCCGGTTTACTGCTATTGAAGGATATCTCGGAACCTAAACGAGATAGAAAATTCCTGTCTTCGAGAAAGTTGTTCAGAGTATGCAGAGCTTCCCGAGCAAAGTCGGATAACTGGATGATATCAAAATAATAACAACTTGTATTATCGCTGTTATCATTTTGAGATTATGTTATCAATGGTAACTGAATGATAACAAAATTTGTTGTCATTGTATCCGTGACAGAAACTTTTGACAATAGTTTGATAACAAAATATGTTATCACACATCTTTCCCATAACATTTTTAAAGCATATATTACTAAACAAAGTTGACTTTTCATCATACAAAATTTTGTAAAATTATTTGAAGTGTAAGTTCAACCCAAAACACTCACCTCTCAAAATTTTTCCTTGATATATGAACATAAAACTCAAAAATATATGATGATGCAAATTTAGTTATCAACTTGAACTCAGTGATAACATAATGTTTTATTACTTTGTTATCATTTTGCTGCTCAACTTTGCTCGGGTTCCTTGCACAATTTTAATTATTATTTTATTTCATTTTATTATTCATCCTTAATTAAGAATTATTTGAAGTTCGTCCACTTTGTGGTTCCGGTATAATTTCATTTAGAGATATTTCGCAATCTATAGAGGAGATATAAGATATATATCTTTGAATAAAGTTGTTCAGATTGAGCAGAGCTTATTCAAGGGAGCATGCAAGGCTCTTATATTTTCCACTTCGTGACGGTAGTATACGTATAAACTGGTAAGTTATAGATGAGAAATTTCCTTAAATCTAAACTGGATATAAATTTTCTATTTTCGGGTATTCCTTTCAGAAAAAGCAGAACTTCTCTACACTTTTTATATTCATGGAGAAGTAATTTGATTTTGTTTAAGAAAACCTTGAATTGGACACTTCACTTAACTTTTTCAAAAGAAAAATAATACTAAAAATCACTCGTAAGGAGAGCAAATACCTTTAAACTCTCATATGTTGCTTATCTTGATAGATAGGTCTATTTCGTCTGTGACTTACAGACTTCTTCAGTGTCGAGTGCTCGACATGAAGCAGAACTTGCAAGACGGAATCTTCAAAGCAGTGGTTTCGTATAGTACATGAAAGCTAATATTCTTCAACTTCACCCTGAGAAAGTAACCTCGATTTATGTTGAGGTAACCATTTGACCAACAAAGCCTTCGCACCATAATTACATTTATTCACATACTCTGTATGATCTTAGCAAATAGATAATAGATTTGATTAACAATTAAATTATGTGGGCCCACTTAAATTCGGAAATCGATCTCGGTAAACGGATTGCAGAGAAACGAACAACTGAGGTCTCGGTGACCATTTGTCTGATCTCAGTAAAACTCAGTAAAGTTTGCTAAATTTTTACAGAATCTTGGTAACGTTCGCCGAGATTTCGATTAAAAATTTGATTCGTCAACATTCTTTTTCTTGGCATTATGTCTGCACTGGGACAGAGCCTGCTTATCAGTTTTGTGTTCAATGAGCACTTCCACAGGGATTGACTGAGAGCTTTCTTTGCCAAAGTTGGCATTTACGCATTCGTATATCGTGTGGCAGGTACGATGATAATTGATATGCCCAGGGAAGTCAAGGAAATTTCCATTACGAAAAGATCGTGGACCAACTGGGAATCGAACCCTGACGCCTTTAGCATGGCTTTGCTTTGTAGCTGCGGGCTCTAACCACACGGCTAAGAAAGGCCGTTTGCAAACATCTTAATTCATCTGCACGGATTTAAATCTGATTCTTAAATCATGATTTACAAGTCATGCAACTCAGAAATAAGTAAGGTCATGATATCAAGGTCATGAATCATAGTTTCTGGATAATCATGATTCTTCATAAGCGTAACATCCAAAGTGACAACAGTTCCGTCAAGACAAGAATTCCGTCAGGATTTTCCCAAAAGGATTTCTTCATGGTCATGGATTTCTTCAGGAATTTCCAAAGCGATTCCTTCAGGTACTCCCCGAAATTCCATACGAATTCACCCAGAGATTCCTTTAGGAATTGCCTCAGGAATTCCTTTAGGGATGTTTCCAAAGATTTTTCAGGAATTCTCAATTCCCAAAATCATTCCTGCTGAAATTCATTGAGAATTTTTTTAAAGAATTTCCTCAAAGGTCCCTAAGGAGTTTCAACAGAGATCCCTTCAGAAATTCCCCCAAGAGTCCTTTCAAGAAATCATCCTGTGATTTCTTGAGGAATTCTCCCTACGATATCTTACGGAATTCCTCCTTGTATTCATTCAGTAGTTCATCCAATGATTTTTACAGAATTCCCAAAACAAGTTCTCTAGGGATTCCTTCAAAAATTTTTCCAGGGATTCCTTTTGGAATTCACCCAAGTATCTTTTCCGGAAATCCTTCGGGGATTGCTTCCAAAATTTTTCCGAGAGATCCACACAGAATATTTTTAAGGTACCTGCAGGAATTCTAATTTTACCTTTTTGATATCACACTAGAATTGTAAACGTATACCAGCGCCACGTAGTGGATGAATTTTGAACTATGCTAGGTCTCTCGAGGAAGCTAGGCTCACTTTGAACAACTTTCTCGAAGACAGGAATTTTCTATCTCGTTTAGGTTCCGAGATATCCTTCAATAGCAGTAAACCGGAAATGTTAACGTACACTAGCGCCACGTAGTGTACGAATTTGGAACTATGCTAGGTCCCTTGGGGAAGCTTGGCTCACTTTGAACAACCTTCTCGAAGACAGGAATTTTCTATCTCGTTCTGGTTCCGAGATATCCTTCAATAGCAGTAAACCGGAAGTGTTTATGTACACTAGCGCCACGTAGTGGATGAATTTGGTACTATGCTTGGTCTCCCGGGAAAGCTAGGCTCACTTTGAACAGCTTTCTCGAAGACAGGAATTTTATACCTCATTTAGGTTCCAAGATATGCTTCAATAGCAGTAAACCGGAAGTGTTTACGTACACAAGCGCCACGTAGTGGATGAATTTGGAACTATGCTCGGTCTCTCTCTGAAGCTAGGCTCACTTTGAACAACTTTCTCGAAGACAGGAATTTTCTATCTCGTTTAGGTTCCAAGATATCCTTCAATAGCAGTAAACCGGAAGTGTTTATGTACACTAGCGCCACGTAGTGGTGGAATTTTGTATCATTACATATACCATAAGGAAGCGAGCACTGCCCTGTACAACTCTCCCGAAGACAGAACCCTTGTAGCTGGTCAAAATTTTGAAATATTCGGCCACAAACCTAGTTCCGGAATAATCAACTTGCATGCAACGCTTGTATACAAGCAGCGGGAGGTGGGCAAAAAATGTGGAACTTTTTGATCCGGCCAATTCTCAGCCATGGTGGCATAAAATTTCAGTCGGTCTTCACTAAACGCATCCAGGAGAGTAAACGGTTGCAATGGTGAAAAAATTATGGAAATTGATTGATTATCAGCTGAGATATCGTCGTGCAAAGTTTACCGTTCCACATTTTTTGACCCGTCGGTACTTTACGTTACAAAAACCGTCGTCGGTATAAGCAGTGTTAATACACATTTTGATGATTACATACGGCCCGCGTCCATGATTTAAATTTTGATGTCGCACGCCTTATACTCCAGCCTGTGCACCATTGGTATATGATGTTGGAACGTTTCTTAAAAATTCGAACGTCATACAGTCTCCACTGAAGAGGGAATGTCGAATCTACACGGTTTACCATCCAATTGGAAATCGACTCCAACTTCTGTGCAACCAAAAAAAAACATTTGTCCGCTGATGACTTGTTTTTGATTAAAAAACGTGTGATTTGAGCACCAGACGAACTTTGCAGTTGAACAGCTGTCTAAGGGGTTTGGATGTCGAAATCCCCCAAATATCGCTTTCAAAATCAGCAGACTTAACCAATCAGGTCAGGGGTTTTTTGAGGTAGCACATCTACACTTTCATGTATACGAAAATGCAGAAACGGTATTAAAACCTGTAATATTCTGTAATAACGTTCAGGAGTTGATTGATTATGCGACGTCCAAAAGGAGGGTTGACCTGGGCAGTTCGTTCTTCAAGATTGGTGTCGATGGAGGAGGGGATTATCGAGCATACTTCCGAAGTCACCAGGACTCAAGGCCGATGTAAGGATACTGGCGTAAAAATGCTGCTTGCTGTTGCTCCTGGAGTTCCGAAAAAATATGGCAATATTGAGAAAATCTGGACGACACTGTTGCATTTGAACAATTCCAAGTGCTTCAGTGCTGGAGATTTGAAGATTGTCAATCTGTTTTGCGGAATAATGGAACATAGTTCAACATTTTCTTGCCCTTACTGTACCGCGCAAAAAAGCAATCAATTCAATGTTGCTGGTCATCCACGAACACTTAGTCACATCCGCGAGATGTACGCGAAATGGAAAAGTCTCGGCTCGGACCATGAACTGGCGAAACAGTTCTTCAATTGTATTGACGAGCCACTGCTCATTGGATCACCCGACTTACAAATAGTTTATCTTTGCCCATCGCCGACCTTGCATATAATGCTAGAAGTTGTAAATGCTATCTACAAAAAAGTAGAATCCATTGATCTAAATAGGGTAGGTGTACCAGTTATGGACATAATAGTTCCCTATTTCGCCATACGCGATAATTTGATTATTTTTAAATTTTTGATAATTCTGTGTGTTTTAGTAGTTTGATATCAAATTAATCTTGATGTTTAAACATTCAAAAATTTTCAAAATGTGAATATTTTCGTGAAAGCACATATGTCCATTTAGGGAACCACTATAGCCATAACTGGCACAATTTCCCTACTGCCGAGGAATGGGTAAGGATCAGCAGTTTGATTGTGTGATTCATTAAAATGACATTAAAATTATTTCGTTTATCACAAGTGAGGATCAGCAGTTGCCAACGCCACAACAAATATTGATTCACCGAAACTGTCAGAAGCTATTGAAAAATCGGCATGTTTTAGAAGTGAATGGGGATCTAAGCTTGCTAGCAACTGTAAGTTATCGTTCTATTCTCTAAAATATCTGTTTTCAATGAAAAATTGTATTTCAGGCGCTTGATCAATTTGATCAGGTACATAAAAGTTGTTTTCAAAACAGTTTGGCTGATGATTTTACAGAGAAGGTTGAGAACTTTTCGAAAACGTGGATTGAAGCGGTTAACCCAACGTCTTACCCAATAGCTCGAAGTTCCATATATTGCGCTATCATATCCCGGAGGTTTGATTTTATAATGATTTTACAGGAAGTGGTTTGAGCAAAAACGGGGAACAAGCCAGTGAAACCGTGCATTTCGATTATCAAGTTGCTTGGAAGCGTGTTAAGGCTTCGGAGAACTCCGGAGCATATGATCGACAGCTTCTACGAGCTGTAGTAATGTACAATAGTGAGCATTTGCTAACCGTATTGACCGTATTTACTTGGATCAAAATTTGGATTAAATAATTGGATTTAAAAAAATGGCATAATGCTAAGTTCTTTTTATTTGTTGGTTAACTATTCGTAGCAAAATTTCTCATGGCTACCTAGATTAGCATGAAAGAAAATGACTGTGTGGACCATAATTTAGAAATCAGTAATGATATAAACGGCATCGTACTGTTTTGAAACAAATGTTCAGGACCCCCCGATAGAACATTTCCAAACCGGTCTCAAATGAAAGGGGAAAGCCTAAGCTTTCATTTGGTAGATGTTGGAGCGATACCGTCGATACTGGGATATATGACGTCAACTTCTGCCTGAAAAATACATTGATCGTGGAATGTCGCACCGAAATTTAACTATTTGCGAAGGTTTAAAATAATCACTGTTTCAGTACACCTTAGGGGAAACTGAATGGGCTTTATAGCAATGGGGATGAGACTTTGAAGACAATTTGAGGGAAAAACCAAGAAAATTTATGTTAACTTGACGATAAATGTTGGGTTTACACATTTTTTCTCATAGCTCTTCAATTTTCTGTATATTTTTTCTTTTACGTGGGTTTATCATACTTGTGAAACATCTTCGATATCTTTTTGTCTTGTTTGCATCGTTTTTTATCAATATTTTTCAGTTGTGAATGATTTTGAAATCATATTCTCAAAAACAAGTTATTTTAATTACAGTGACCCAATGTCACCCCCTCTATGGGGTGAGATTGGGTCATTTTTCATTAACTTGTGGTGCCGCTGTGAATAAATATTTGTCTTTAATTTTTTGAACAGTTGTTAATGTACCATCAAAGTACATACACACCAAATTTGAAGTTTATTGGAGTTAAATTGCGATAGTTATTCAAAAAATAAATCGCACATATCCCTTTTTGACCCATTGTCACCCCCAACGACGGTACTGATTTTTTTTTATATTACTGTTATTCTACCAGAGACACCGTGGCTTCTGCATCTCCACAAAGGTTACTGGGAGGGATGTCTGTTAATAGGGAGGATTGTTGGGTCCAGGGCCGTCCATTTTCAATTCATTGAAAGCATTTTCAGTCCCCAACTGACTGACTCTAGCTTCCCTTTCGATTGAAACTCTACTGTTTCGTTTCAATCCGACAAACATATCCTTTCATCGCAGCAAGCGTAGTCTTTCATTTCTTTCGTGCTGCCTGTGCGTCGCGCGTCATATATCAGAGCCTCATCGCAGCGAGCTGGTCTTTCAATCGGTAGTCGCTAACTTTAGGAGCTGATTGATTCAAATGAACGACGTGATGGCCCGCATACTTTCTCTATCTTAATTCATTACCTAACAAGTTCTATACATTACTATTGAAAAAAATAGGTAAAATCCAATTTGAAACATTTTGATAAATTTCAGTAAAATCAAATGAAACGAAATTCTTACTCTTTCATTTCACCTTTCTTGTGCTCTGCTTTCAATCAGGTAACGAAACGAATGAGTGGTGAAAGAAGAACGAAGCGACGCAGTTGTTCGTCACCATCGAGACGACGCAACCAAGCCTTCGTGTTTCACAAAATCCTTTCGAAAATGCACAGCCCTGGTTGGGTCACAGGATTCACTTTGATAAGCGATTAGACCATGATAAATAATTACTTGTGAGATATAAACATGCTTATATGTAAATATAATACATATTTCCATTTGATATTAAAATTTTCTATGTAGAGGAAAATTATGCCGATACTTGAGGTGACGAACCATTCAAGGTTTGTTGAACAAATACGTCAATGTAACATTCCTACAGCTGTCAAGACGAAAGCATATGTTATTATATTTTACTTATTTGAAAGATATAAAAAAACTCAATTGGCTGGAACATCATATAACTCTCTTATTCTTATGCCGACACTTACAGTGGCGAACCATCCAAAGCTTGTTGAATAAAGTGAACCTTTCGCAAGTCTACACTTGTAGTGTCGAACCATTCAATTTTTTCTCAATTACAAAAATAAAGGTGAAAAGAAAGGGGTGTTTTGAAAAAAAAAAATTAAAATGAATAATTCATGAATCAGAGTTTATGTCGACACTCACAGTGATGAACCATTCATAGTTTGTCGAAAAGTCATATTTACGTTCCACCGTTGTAACAATTAAATGTGCAGTCATTCATATTTTATAGATTAGAAATAGTAACATGAAACGAGCTCACCAATTGATTCGTCATCCTTGACTGAGCAGCCACAATCCATTTTCAGCTTCACTTGTTTCGGCTATATAAGCACTCAGAAAAAATAGGCGCGTTACCCGAGAGGAAAAAAACGGACGACTGCTCGGGCTTTCTTGACGCACTGCCCAGGAGCAAGCGTCAAGGTCGAAGAATCAAAAAGAACTAATCGAACGCACAGTGGAGCATGGCCGGACAAAATCTCAAAAATTGATGTTCTCAACATCACTAGTTAATATTTTTATAGACTTCGTTATCATTCAGTGACAATTTCTCAAAATTTTAGAGTGATCTGTTTTGTTTTCGACTTTTGGCAGCATCGTAAGTGCGGCAAAGTCAGCAAAATTGGACTGCTTAAAATTCATCAACTATGGTTTACCAATCAAACTTCAAACAGCCGTATCTCAACGAAATCATAACCGATTTAATCTCAATAGGTTTCATTTGAAAGCGAAGTTTTAAGCCTTTGATTGGACTATAATTACATAATTTTCAACACATTGAGATGTTATTTAAAGCAACAAATGTTTATCGCAATCTATCTCCAAAATTTTGATAAATTTTCAAAACTTCGTCCGTTTTATGTGAAGTGTTTCGGTAAAATGAGTCACTCACTATGAAACACCAAATCACCGATACTCTCTGAAGTGCAACAGTTTATCTTGCCCCTCTTTGCCCCTGGATGTCAAAATTCCATTTTCATTTTTCATTATTATTTATCTATTTCATCATTCAAATCAGTATAATATGCAATAACCCGTTTGAAACTTTACTGGATTTACTAAAAGTAACTTAAATATGTATCTCTAGTACAGGTTTATGCACAATTTTTTGCAATACGACCCATTTTTTTTGTTGTAATACCGTTTTGATTCATATTACGGACAGCTTCAAATTCCGGACATTACTTTGTATGGGAAACATTTCACACGAAATGTTTCAATTTTTGCTGTTCAAAAGCTCATACTTTAGAGGCTCGTTTTAATAATCTTTTTCTATAAATATCAATGCAAATTTATAATGCCCAACTGCCTGAGATGTCTATTTAGTGGTTTGACGATTTGATTGATGATTCGACTTTTCTATCAATGATTTCCATGAGCTGTCCGGAATTCGAATCAAAGTGTCCGGAATATGAGGCAAAAGTAAGGAATCATCCGGAATAAGAATCATACAAAAGCTAAACATTTCAATTTATTTAAAATAACTCAAGATGCGGAAGCATATTCTTTACTCACCATTCGAAAGTTTAAGGTTTCCGACGCTCTATAACGCTGAGGACGGATTTCACGCCAACTTGACAAAGGGATTTACAGCACCCCTTCAGAATTCAATTAAACTTTCTGGGTGCGAAGACTATGTGAAACTAAGATACTTGACATACTTGTTTTTTTAAGAATAGATCTAGACTAACACTTGGAAAGGGTCAAAGTTTTTTTCTTACTTTTTTTAATAAACCCGTATAACTCAAAAACGGTAAGACCTACAAAAAAGTGTTGTATGGGGGACTGTCGTGAAATTTCCTAAAGTTTTAGAAAAAATATATTGAAAAAATAAAAAAACAGTTTCTACACTGAAAAAAAAATTATGCACAACTTTAAAGTCGATTTTTAAAAAATGGCCACTTCAGATTTTGATCATCCTCAAGCAAAAAGTTTCGTTATTAAATTTACTTAAACATTGCAAGTTGGGCATATTTTAGAGAAAAAAGATTTTCTAATATCTATTTTGTTAAGGCCAAAATTAATTTTTTATTTTATTTTTATTTCGCTTTAAATAGTTTAGTATGATCATATTTTCAAGTGATAAATGAGTTTTAATCACAAAATAGATAATATTTGTTTTATTGGGAGTAGTTAAATGAAATAAAACGGAATTATACAGAGTTTTTTTTTTTTAATTAAATTCAATTGATCTCGCTTCATACCGCTAATGAGAAAATCAACTCCGTCTAACAATCTTACAGATTTTTATGGTTTGAATGATATCGTGGTATTATGATTTCGTCTCCGATACCATCCTTACCAGCAGGTTTTTTTTCTTGAGCTGGTGAATGGCATCCTCAACCTGTGGGACAGCTTGGGGCAGGTAGGGTTGGTTTCCATTTATAAATAATCCAGAAATACCGTTTATTAAAGGTGATGCTAAGCTTTCTGAGATACTGTAACATCTATTGCGAGTGTTTCATTGCGCGATTCCATACTTGATAGTTTAATTCTGAAATGCGGAAATATGTTCAAACAATGACAATTTATTATTATCACCAAAAACTTGTGATGTAATCGAAGACTTTTTGTACCAAAGAATATTTTACAACGCCAAAAATAAACTTATTCCGGTTTGTAATTTAAAGAAAACACGTCCAATGCTGTCAACCGATGGATTTTAAAATAACATTCAATGGCACGTCGAAACTTGGCAGCGCTTCCGAAGCGCCAAATCATTAGACCAGTAGCAGCTAGCGAGACAGTCTTGCACAATGGAATGTCGAATGCCTTGGCTGGACAAATGGATCAGCACCACCACTGTTCATTGGAAATGAAAAAGGCATTTCCATAAGTTCCAGTTTTCAATTTGAATTTTAATATTTTTTCATCATTTCCCTTGGCATACACAGGGAATATCCTCCTGGCAGCGGAGTACATTGCTTCCAGATGAATTCCATGTCAAAACGGTTAGTCACATAGCTCGACCATTTGTATTAAACTTTGCAGATGTTTTCGGTATAGTAGAATTAAAGTAAACACTGAAATCATTTAATTTGTCATGAAATATTAAAAATAAATACTTAAAATTGAAATTGCACTTAAATTTTAGCAACAACCCCATTTTTCCATAGAAACTTGTTAGGACACGGATGTTTGGGACAAAGCTTTATAATAAAACTTTGTATGTAAAGATATGAGTAAAAATTTTGATCGATTTTCAAAATTAGATTTATGGTTAATGTAAATACGCTTTAATGATAAGATGAAGTTATTCTGAATCGTAATGATCATCATGATCTCATGCAATAGCTATTTCGATCTATTTCAAGTTAAATTCAAAATTATTTGGAGAATAATTCCATAGATGCCATTTATATTAGTGAACAGCGATTGTCCATCAAGGACAAGAATAAGGTAGTGGAAAATACTACTTTATTTTTTATAAGTTATATGCAAAACTCATTTGCCATTTACAAAAGTTATTCCAGAGTAAAAATATACGATTAAACTATGAAAAACACTTATTTTACGATACAGAAAACATGTGTGAAATTGTAGTCAAATCGAAGATCAACGGGCACGATTTTTAATAATTCAGACTTATTCTGGATGGAATTCGTCTGCAGTGTTCGTCTTTTCGTGTCTCAACTTTTTCTCGAGCGAATTGCTTTCGAAAGTGCATCACGATGATGATGACGACAACGACGAGTAGAACGACAGTCACTATCGACGACGACGACGGTGAAGTCGTTGGAGATTGCAGAAGCCTGAAGCTAAAGCCGGGGATATCACTTCGGAAGTCGTGTTTAGTATTGAAGCCGATAAAATACCTGGGATGAGATGCTACGGCGGCAGTCGAAAGACGAAAGTATGCAAAAAAAGAGTGTATATACGATGTGATGAAAAATGAACTTTACGTGAGCTTTACGCTAATGAAACGAGACCATTATTTCGGCTTGCTTCAATGTTTATCAATAGTGTCGTACCAAGTTGGGAATGCCATAAATCATGGCAGATTGGAAGCTGAAAGTTTTCTAGCATGACCATTTTACTTTTCTTGGTGAATATATTTTCAAACAAATCTATTTACATTTGTGATTTAATGAATGTCATGTTAATCAAATATACCGTGCCGTTAAATACTCTTTATTTGTTTTATTTTTTTATTCGTATCATTCCAAACGTTACATTCATTTCTTATATCTAGGTGTTCTGTGTTGGAAAGCACTTTCATCCTAATTTGGTGAAATTAAATTAAGCATTTATTAACATTTTGATAGCAACATATGACGTTCATTTGCAGTAGCTGTTCAACATTTTTATAGGTAAGTTGATTTTACTTTCCTATAAGACAAAAACGATTTCAATCAACTTAACCCCACTGAATCTAGATATATAACGCATTTATCGTGGCAATAGAAGATTGCAACGATTTTTGTCATAAATTATTATTAATTTTATACTACTCATTAGTACATTTTCAAACATTTATTTTGAATCCTCTGCAGTGCTTGGAACGTAATGCCAGGAAGAAGTAGAAGACGGAGAAGATAAACAACGAAAATGTGACTTTTGCTAAAAAATAATAACGCCAAAAACAATAGTACCGAATTTAAGTAAACAGAATTCCCCTTAAAAATGCCCAAAACAAATTTCACCCGAAACGAGAAACCTTATCAGCGAGGAACTTTCTTTGGCAAAACCTTTTGTAAAGCAAACAGCTTAAAAGTGGTCGATTCTTGACTCGTTCATACCTTTCGATGGCTAACTTGTCCAATGAGGTCGGAGATATGATCGAAGTGGTAGAGTGTAATTGTAGAAGTCTTATAACAAATATGGAGGCATTCAAATATTTAGTACACAGCACTCGCTGTGACATATTTACTCTTTGTGAAACATGCCTAACTTCCGATAAAAATATAAGAAAAAGAAATAAATATTTTCCACGATTTTAATATTATTCGTCTGGATGGAGGGGTGCTCTTAGGAATTAGCAAACTTCGCTCCTTTTACATAATCGATTTCCCCTTGAAGACAGGTATTGAAGTAGTTGCATGTCATATTACAGCCCGAGGTAAAAGCCTCTGCATTGCCAGTGTATACATACCGCCTTTGTACACGCAAAATAAACCGTTCCGAAATAAGAGAACATTCAGTCACGAAACCCAGAACAAGCTGTTTTTCGCTTTACGAATATACACCATGAATAAAAATCATGGATTCAGGAACTATGTTCCACAAAACATTCGTAACGCTTGCGATCCGTGATTTTTGTTCTGGTTATCTAGAACACTGTTCTCGGAAACAGGAACGCGTTTATAATGGTGTTTCGAAAACCTTAATTTTTATCATAAATAATTGTTATAAGATCCCTAATTATTGCCCCTTTTCTAAAGAGAATTTCAATTTTCAAACCTAAATATCCTGCGCTGCGTATATTTAGTAGCCTGCATATTGCGTCTGTTTTAGTTGCAGCGGAATACGAAAAACGAATGCAGCAGAAATCATTCCCGTTGTAAGCTATGCTCTGGGTGATGGGGGAATTTAAATATCCAGCAGCAAACAGCTCTCAAATAATTGGCACCACATTTACAGCAGCATAAATAACTGAAAAACGGTTATAATCACAAAAAAAGGTATCACATGCCAATTAAACATTCATTGGAAAGTAAACATTACAGACTCACATTGGCTTCTTTGTTGACTACCGTATGTTTGGTTTTGCGCATGCGTTACCATTTTTGACAGCGCGCATGAACAGAGTTCAAGTTATCAGGAACCACATCGCGAATATGATGTTATGGGTTCTAGATATCGTGATTTCAGAGTCATGATATTGAAAGCGTTACTAAGCAAGCGTGCCAGTGGAACAGGCATGAACTGTGTTCTAGGATTAGTGGTTACGTTCATGGAAAATGAACGCAAAGACTCACGCTTTTGGGAACTAAATCATGAAACAGAAAAAGCAGTGCGTTCCGTTAACCATGACTGTTTGTTCACGAATAAGGGAACGGATTTTTTTGCGTGTATGTATACATACGTCTCGCAGAGATTTAGCGGCTATATGCAAAAACTATGCCTGCGCCATGGTTGAGGAGATTTTAATTCGCACGGTACAGCCTGGGGATCACCGAAGGATATTCATTCATTTAGTTAACATCTAAACAGATAACACTGAATCAACAAAATCCACGCCACAATACTCGGTTCGTGGCCGCATCTCTCCATCCTTGGTTCTGCCCCCACGTGACCGAGGGACGCACTACATTAATATATGATTTTTGCGATAAGATCATTTTTACTATTTTAAACACCGGGGAAGCAACACGAGGATACCTCCAGATCCCTCATGTATGTTAGACCTCTCAATCTGCTCAAACTCACTATCACTGGATTGCATATGGAAAGTAATTCAGGACCCCCATGGTAGTGATCGCTTGCCTATCAGAATTTCAGTTACCAATAAATCGTGCCAAACACAACAGGCCGACGTAGCGTATGGCATGGAAAAAATACGCTGAAGCTATCTCCGTAGGTGTGAACTCGGTTGATATACTTCCTCCGTTGGAAGACTATCAGTTTTTATCTGCGTTGATTATAAAAAGTGCTCTTCAAGCTCAGCGTAAATGGGTTCCGGGAACCTAAGCGTTTGAAGAATATTGGTACCGTAACACGCGCGATAACTACAATCGGTATTGTTTTCTGAACCGCCAATTCAAGAGCCTCGTGAAAGCGGAAAACGCGGTTACTGGAGACATTTTGTCAACGGAATATCACGGGATACAACGATGCGACCTATGTGGACGGTTGGTAGAAGAAGGCGGAACGCACAATCGGTAAACGAGGATCGAGGAAAACTAGATGGATATTCGATTTCGCGAAGAAAGTTTGCCCGGACGCTGTCCAAGTTCAAATGACTATTCGTGATTATCCAGACAAAACGGATGCTCAAATTTTCTATGGTAGAATTCTCACTTGCTCTCTTTTTATGAAATAATTCTGCCCCAGGTATGGATAGAACTAAGTTCAACTTGCTGCAAAAACCTCCCAGACGTCACAAAGAGGCGTATGCTGAACTTATTCAATGTATTCTTGGAGAGCAACATTGTTCCGGAAGATTGGAGACAAGATAGAGTTATTGCCATCCAAAAGCCAGGAAAGCTTGCGTCGGACTAAAACTCGTACCGTCCGATTGCAATGTTTTCGTGCCTTAGAAAGCTGTTAGAGAAGATGATTCTCTAACGGCGGTGGACTTAGCCTGCGCCGATGCTGGCCGGGCAGATGCCGAGGTCAGTCCTGCGATTCCGGCGGAGAGAAACTTCCGGTTCACAGGCGCCCCGACGACCATTTGCCGGTGCTATTTCGTGAATTACTCAGCTAGACCCCGGCGGTGGACTCAGCCTCAGACAATGTGGAAATTCTGCGTGTCCAAATCTGTGTAGATATTTCCGGAAGCATACATGGCCTCACAGAAACTGGGTCAGGAAGAAGTTGTTTTCTGGTCGTCCACACCGACACTTTAGGAATGAGCCTGTGGGTCCACCTTCCTTTCTTCGATTAATTCCACTCCTACTGCCACCTGGTCATTGTGTACAATCTATTGTTATTCCTCACATTCCTAGTGTCTCTTTACTTGTAGCATACGTTGTCCTCTGCCAGAGTGATGCAGATGGGGATCATTCCGGCGATAACGCACACTGCCTCCGATGATAGATGGCACTCGCCACCCGTATAGCCATGAGCCGGAACGTACCTGCCAGCTTATTTCGGTTACGTTTGGTTCCCAACGCTGCAGCCCAAGCCAGAACTCCATACCTCAGTATATACGATGATACGGTCGTTAGAAGACGCCTCGTATTACTTCTTGGGCATGATCCTAGCTACGGTGTTAGCAGCTTTCGCTGCCTTTTCGGAGGCATAGTCAACGTCATTGGCGTAGCTAGGATTTTTTCCTGGAGGGGGCCTAGGGGGGGGGGGTGTTGGCTAGAAAATTCTTGATTTACCGATTTTCGCAAATTTCGTAGTTTGCGAAAATTAACGTTGATTTTATTTGTTTGTGTTTTTGTCTCATATCAGCTATTATCTCTGAATATCAGTAATGCTTGTAAATTACAATTTTCATCACGGAACATTTGACACGTATGCCACACGTATGGTAAAGTGTCCTAAGTAAATATTAATAATAATAATAATAATAATAATAATAATTACGAAAAATATCAATTCTTTGTCTAATCCAGTAAATAAAATCCTTGAAGAATTTTTCCAAAAAACTCACGAAGAATATCTTGAAGTTCTTGCACGAACTTTTCAAGTATCGGGGATCTCTTCATGAACTTTTTCCGTACTTTTCCAGTGCAATAACGTCTTTACCAGCTTTCACTCAGTTTTTGCTGGGACTCCCACGGAATAAGTAGTTATTATTAAACAGATTTTTCCTGGAGTTTCTTTAGGCTTTATAAACTAGAATTTTTCGAAGAAACTGTATCAAACTGCTCAAACGAAGACATCAGAATTTTCAACATTTCTCCATGAAGCTAAGCTACGTACTTATCACATATAAATTTTAATTGTTGAAAATATCATTAAGTTGTTCATAAATAATGTATTAAGGATTTTCTAGAAATACTTAGGATTTCTCCAAGAAATATTACAATAAATACTACCAAAATTGTGTTCAAAAATCTCTCTGAAATTCTTAAAGTTAAGGTGTCGACTACCTGGAAAAACCTGGAAAGTCATTGAATGTCAGGGAATACAATTTTTGACCTGGAAAGTCAGGGAATTTCACTACAGGTCAGGGAAAATTATCTATCAATACTATTTTACAACATCAAACGAGTTGATTATCTGCAAATTATTGAATACGATAAATTTGTAGGACGAAATGGATAATCAATCTTTGCTATTAACCATTGATAAAGCGCTGTTATGTATGGTAAAGTAAACTATATTTTACTATCTATAAAAAAATCCTCGGAATTTCGAATTTTGAAAATGTGATGAATAAGGTTCCAAGCACAACTTTAGGATTTTCATTAGAAGCTTTCCTATACTGATGTTAAGAATCGCAGAATGAACACAAAAAAATCCCCAGATATTCTGGAGATTCTTCTGAAATTCTCCTTAAGTGATTAATCTGCGATTCTTTGCAATTTGTAATGTCTAGATCATCCCCGCTATCATAAATTTAATTTTATTGACAATTTCATCGGCCTTTTCCGGTGAAATTAAAAATGTAACATTTACCGAAGGTTTACCGAATTCTTGTGAGTCGAAATTTTAGTGCTTTTCCCCTGCTCCAAGATTTTTAAGAATCAAGAAATTCTCTAAATAGACTTTCTGCTATGATAGATTGAAATTT
This sequence comes from Aedes aegypti, assembly GCF_002204515.2. Taxonomy (NCBI): domain Eukaryota; kingdom Metazoa; phylum Arthropoda; class Insecta; order Diptera; family Culicidae; genus Aedes; species Aedes aegypti. The sequence goes on from NC_035109.1 coordinate 248,087,761, forward strand.
TGTGAGATTTCTTGAAGATACTCTTAGAAGAATCGATTATTAAATTCTTGGAGCAGTTCTTCACAGTATTGCTGGAGGCACGACAAGTTTTTATTAAGGACTGTTCATTTTATAAAGTGGACACTTTGGACATGCAATATCTTTTTAATTTATCAATGAAATCGAAATCGGTTTTCTGTACATCGTTCAACTAATATTGTACAATGCTGTGGTAATAAAAAAGTTACCAAAATAATATGATTTCACACTAATAAGGCACAACGTTTAGAACGGTCGATTTTTGGAGGTTATCAAAATCAAGGATTATTAAAAATCGGCAGGAAAATTCGACAATTTATATTTTTTATTTTCAAAAAATGATTGTACTTAGAAAGCATCATCAATTAGAAGCTTGCTATAAAATATCAAGTTATTTTTGGAGAAGCAATTTTGCAGATATCATAAAATCATTTTTTATCATTTTTTTTTAAAGAAAAATATCTTAAATTTAAATGGAACTGATATGAGTAGAATTTTAAGGTTTAAAGTACGTCCAGACGGAAGTAATAATATAGTATTTATAATAAAAATAACTTACGCCTTCATAGAGTTGCTGATTTAGTCCCCACGTCATATTTTAAGCACAATAGAAAAACAAATAATTTATTTTCAGAAGACCACTCAAAGCACAATGACAATCATCAAGATTGGGAACACTGCTTGAATTAAATCAAATTTATTTTGCATGTATTATTTTCAGAATGTGTTATTCTGAGACTACCTATCAAAATATTTTGAGAAAAACGCTTACAGTTTGCTCTAGATCGATAAACATGCGTATATAATTTTAAAAGTATGGGATTTTTCAATAAAACGACCATAAAGAGTAAATTTGGTACCCAAGAATGCGGTTAAAACTCAAGATTTTGCTTTTTTTATACATATATAATTTCTTTAGTAATCTAAACCAGTTTTGAACACGCTTATTACTTTACTTTTTTGCTGGTAGTAAAAAGATGGTGTATCAGCAAATTTGACCATAAGGAATAGATCACTAAAGTGACTCAGCGTCAGGAACTGATGGAATATTATTGATGTTTTTAAAAGCTCTACCTTAAGTTGAATAGTAAAGGATACCAACATACAATTTGTTCATTAAATTTAGGATTTTTTTCATGCGAAAAATAATGCCTAAACTTGATGAACAGTTTTTCTTAGGAGTTTTTGCAAAAACTATTTAGTTCTTCAACCGAAAGCATTTTGTAAGTTTCTGTATTTTCATAACATTGTAGAATAATAGTTGAACGATACACAGAAAACCGTTTACGATTTCATCAATAAATAAAAAAGATATAGCATAAACAAGGTGTCCACTTTATAAAATTAACAGTCCTTAGAACAATAATAAATCCCTGAATGATTTTTCAAAGCATCTTTAGATGAATTCTTCGGGGAAGAAAACCAAGGCATAATTTATATGGAAAGTCCAAAATTTTTATTAAAATAAATAAATTGTAACATTTTGAGTGAAAAAAAAATTGAGACTCTTGAAAAAATCTTCCTAAGTATTCTTGAAGTAATATTCGCATTAGTTTATGGATGTAAAATGAAAATAATAGTTTATGAATATATAATATTTTATGAAATAGCATCTTCTTATATTAAATAAATACATGTAGAGAAAAACATTGAGAATTTGAAATCTTGAAGATTTTAACTAAGTATGATTAGTAAGTAGATGACTCAGGATTTTCTGGTATCTACTCAGGTTTCAATATTTTTTGTATCATACGAATCTTTAAGCTTTGAAAGAAAACTCTCAATTGATCAGCTTAATCATACTTGCTTTAAAAGACGCTCTAGAAAATTAACTAACAGTTGTATTCGAGTAAAGTGAAAGCCTTTGCTAAACTGAGCGAAAGCTTTTTCTTTATACGACCTATTATTGTTCAAATAAAGACCTAAATTTTCCTTGTAGTTGCTCAAAATTTGACGGCACTTGAAATAATACATCAAAATCTTGAATGTCGTAGAAAGTGTACTGCGATATGTCAAACTTGGTAAACAAAATGTAGCGCTGAGCCCGACAACTATATTTTTATTTCGTCCTTAAACCAAATTCAGTACTCTGAAATGTTTCTGAAAAATTACTGGAACGTCGGGGAAAGTCAGGGAATTTTATTTTCCAAATTGAGTCGACACCCTGTAGATGATTGCTTGAAAAATTCACAGCAAAAATTATTGATTCTCTCTTGATTTCTCCTAATATTCCACAAGGTTTTCATAAGTAATGAAATAAGAATTAACTGGGAAAATGTTCTTAGTGATTTCTCAGAGAAGTTTTCAACATATCTATCTGCATTTTTTCACAGAAAATTGTCTAAGTGTTTCTTTAGATTTATTTAAATATCAATTTGATATTAATCGAATTCCTTTCCCATATTTTTTTTCAATTCAATCATTTCAAAGTTTTTAGTGGAATGGGATCAGCTATTCTTTCATAAACTCTTCCGTGCAAATATTCAAAAAAATTTCGAGAAATTTGTTCAGAGATTTTTCTTTATTTTATTATTAAAGTTCAAATTGAATTTGGAAAAATATTGAACTCTTATCGGGAAACTCAAGAATTAATCGTAGAATTTTTGGAACTTTCTGACGTCCTGACGATGTTACTCATCGTCTTTGGCGTTTTTTGTAGGATTAACTACAAAAAATCTTGTTAATTTTTATCGTCTTTATAATAGACAATGGTTTATGTTAAGACAGATGGAATTTTTATGAAGGTGTTTGTATCTTACATTTTAGAAAATGTTTCGCATGAACTCCGAAGCGTTAATATGGCAGATTAATCTGAAAACTTTCAACTATTGTGGTAGAACTGTAAAAGTTGAAGGTGAAAATATTGGCGGTTTTTATCAAGAACTCTGCTAAAAATGTTTTATAACAAAATTCATAATTTAAAACTTGGAGTAAATTTTTGCATAACATTGAAAATTTGTTGAGGAATTCCTGATGGATTTTCAGAAATCAGGAGCCATACGTATAAGAACTCTGAAAATTTTTAAAACTCCTGGAGTTCATTTTTCTCCTTTAGATTCTTTAAAATGTTGCTTTTTGGAGTACGAATTATTGTACGAAGGTGCCTAAGAATACGTCATGTGAAGGAAGGAGAAACAACAAAAGTTTAAATCAGATCGAAACAACCAAAGATAAGTGATTATCTATATTTTTTTTCTCTAGAGGTGAATCAATGGGCTGGATAAATAAACAATAAACTGCAGGATAATTGAAATCGCTCAAATCATATATAAAAAAAAACAAAGATCTTCACAAATTTCTTAATTAATCCCTGTCCAGTTATTTTGCCAAATTGCTAATTCCGGAAGTAAAAATATGCCTGGGATTTTTCAATAAATTTATTTTGGAGATTCGAAGCCAAAAGACATTCCAAAAATACTTTTCGTATATAATTCCTGTAGAATCTGGGGATTTGAAGTAGAATTTACAAAAAAAAAACAAAGGAAAATTTGTAACGCAATTTACAATGCATTTTAAAAATATTTCTGAAGGAATTATAATGAACTTTGCGAAAAAGTTTTTAATAAATTTTTTGGGAAAACTAGGGTCATTTACGGCTTCGGCACCATTGGACTATTATCGGCAACCAAATTTCAAATGCCAGATACACAGATTTTTTTCTTCAAAACACATCAATGAAAACATTCAGATGTTTCTTTGTTTTGTCAGATTGCCGAGACTGGACGAACAATTTCACCATAGATGCCATCAATTCAAATAAACACGCCTCAAAGTGCGACTGATTTGGAGATTTGTCTACAGTTCTTATGGAAAATCTGCCAAAGAGAATATTTAAGGCTGCCGACATTAGTCACACGGATATTGGTTGTTCGAAGCGTTATAAATAAGTTTCCAAGAAGGTTTTAACAAGTCTATCGGTGTGAATTGATAGAGGATTGAGCAGCGCATACATGTAAACAGGCAAAAACGTAATTTGTCTGCTGATGTTCGAGAAAATTGCAAAAGTAGCGCGACATCGGTTTGGACTGCCAAGAATACGTAAATTCCTCTATATGAAGGAATTTGACAGAATCAACGATTCTTTAGAAAAAAAAAACATGTTAGGGCAAAGTTTGAAGTTTTTCAAGGTTTAGCAATTTTTATCAAATCTCAATATTATTTGACTTCTTTCTAAAAGATTTGAAGCAAACGGTATAAACCACTCTTCGATATACATTAACGAATTTGATCACTAAAATTCTTGAGACTGTGAAAAACTTACTTGGTTAAACGTAGTTTAAAGATAAATTAAAACATTCATTCATACGAAATTATTTAAAAGAATGAAGCGAAACAGAGAAAGAACATATTGCCGGTACCGTAATCCGGGGGCAAATTGATCAGTGGGGCGAGTTTGATCAGGTCGGTACCAGAAAACATTTCCTCCGAAGGATGCTTAAAGCTTCGTTGCTAAACAATCTACTGGTGCTATGCGTACATGTCAACTTTGAGTATTTAAAATGTTGTGTAAGCTTAAGTATGAACTACTGAACTCATTTTTGACATCATACAGCATAGCAAGTATAGTTTTTTGATCATAAAACCGTTTATTCTAAAAAAATGAGCTCATTTCAAGGGAAATTGCCTACATTTAGGCGTATTAGGCAGATTTCCAAAGTTTAATTTTGCAATAAAATGATCAAAAACTTGAGTTGTAAGAATTTTGACATCATTTTCAGATTCAGGAAACCTAAATTTAGTAGATACGGACATTTTTCATTCTTAAACCTGGTTTGTTATATGGTGATCAATTTCGCCCCAGTGTGTCATTTTATTTTTTTGATAATAAAACTATTTTTATGATATGTAAAATATTATTTCAAGAAAAGTCGATTACATAAACTGATAAAGATCAATGGAGTACTGATTTTGTCGAAATGTACTAAACAATATTTGAATTCCCAAGGGTAACACAACAAAAAATTGTAAAAAAGTGATCAATTTGCCCCCGGATTACGGTATCAAAAATTATGACCGATTTTTTTTTACTTTTTTTGAAGCCTTAGGTAAGTTTGAAATTCTTTGAAGAGATATGTTTTGAATTTGGCCTTGTTTTCGCCAATAATTGCAGCTATTTTACGTCTCAGAAGTTCCTTTAGTAATTTTGCCTATTTATTTCTTTGCAGAGACCTTTTTTTATCAATGATTTTCTTTAAAGAAATCTTATGGGGACAATCATCATCACCGGACACCTCGATCAGGGCATCCTCCAAGAACACAGGAAATCAGTTAAAAGGCTACACTATGCTAGAACATTTGAAATAGTATGGTTTGCCCTACTCAGAAAATACGAATTTAAGGAACCGATTTTCTAGGATACTGACACTTTTTAGTATCAGAGTATTTTGAAACGGAGATGTCGAGCGACAGCAGGACGAATAATTTTTCGATGGTCGCACAATTCAACGAATTCAGAACCGCCACACTAATGCTGTGAACGACAAGCTAGGTTTTTCGGGTACGGGTCGGGTTTAGACTTGAAAAAAGTCGGGTTGATTCGAGTTGGATGAGAATTGTAAATACAATGACAACCTGAAGGGAAGCTTTAGATGCATTAGAAACGATGAACTTGTCCTCTGTTCGAAATCGGGTTTTATTCGGGTTTCCTCACAATTTTTTCTCGGGTTCCGGGTCGGGTCCAGATTTGCTTTTCAATGTTTGTCAGGGTTAGACAATATAAAATAAGTTGGGTACTAGGGTAGATGTACCAATAGTGGAGGTACTAAGCACGATTGAACCTCATTTAACAACCTAAATTCAAGAAGCACAATTAATTTACATGTTAATGTTTTAACGTTAATTAGGAACCATTGACTTAATGAGCAAAAGGATTTCATCGCAGTAATCCACGGCATGTCAGTGAAAAATAATACCTCCACTATTGGTACGCTGTTCCTTTAGTTGCGGTATTTTTTTAATTTGTGTTCCTATAGTTGCGGTATCCGTTGTTTTCTTATGGGATCCTCCACTATAGGAACATTCTACCGCAACTATTGGTGTACAAGCAAGATCAGTTTTAGCAATTTTAGTGATATTTTATCAGTTTTGAAGCAATTTAAACGCTCTTTTCAACTATTCCGTGTATCAACAAGCCAAAACGTCGATTGGCAGTGTCGGTTCTGTGGCTAATGTATTAAAATCAGTGAAAACGGCACTACCGCAACTATAGGAACACCCACAACTAAGGGCACACTTACCCTAGTAGATAACGGGTTTGAAAAATGTGAAGCCTGACGATCTCTGGACTGGTCAGCGGAGCTGTCTACTAATAACATGTTCCAACATGTTCACAAATCAATTAAAGAGTTCTCGCAGTAGATGCCCACTTATTTTAAGTCCTTGGTGAAACCAGATTCTAGCTCAGTAAGGCACGTGTATAGCTTCTTCAAAATAGATTAGTATCATAGCCATAAGCTTCCTGTCTGTCAATCTAAAATACAAAACCGATTAGAATAAAAAGGGGAATTTTAAATAAGATTGATTTTCATTTCCAAAAACACAAGACTTGACTTCTCTATGTCAACATAACTATTTTTTACCACCGCAAAGCTTGCTTTGATCAAGCTATAAAAATTATTATAGTGTTTGCAAGAGATGTCAGAAGGGGGTGATTTAAAATTTATGGCATGCTAGCGTAAAAAGCTGGATATTAAACAAAATAAAAGAACTACTGAAGAATGTTTATGAATAGATTCAGATGATTTTACTTCACTTTAGAATTGTGTATACATTTATTTTTCATATATATTTTCAGTTTTACGGTCGGTCTTCGTATCGGTCAGACGTGTTTCCATTGCAAGGTACTCTTGCATCGATGTGTTGTGATGGCTCTCAATTCACGAGAAAGTACATTTAAAGTGGATTTAGTTAACTTTTCGCGACGGCCAAGTTATGAACAAATCCATCACTTTGTTAATCGAGTTCTCGGTTTACAACCCAATCAAGTGAAGCGGCTGCAGATTAATCATGCACTTAAATGCGCTCACGTTAAATGCGTAGATTTAGCAACGGCCGAAAAAATAGTGAAGGAGCATGACGGACGGCATGAACTGGAGGTGGAAGGAAAGAAATGTGGAGTTCGATTGTCGATTGATAGTGGTTACACTGAGGTCAAAGTTCATGACCTCTCTGAGAGTGTGACCAACGAGGACATTGCGGCTTTTCTGCGTCGATATGGTGATGTACATGATGTGAAGGAATTAAGTTGGGGTCCATCCTTTGCGTATCAAAACATATCATCAGGTGTACGAGTAGCAGTTATGACACTTCGTAGTCATATACGGTCGTTTGTCACTGTGCATGGTCAGGAAACACTGATAACTTACAGAAATCAACCTGCTTCTTGTAAACATTGCTCCCAGCCACAGCATCCCGGCAGTACATGTGTGCAATATAAGAAGGAAATAAAACTCAAGCAAACAACAGCAATCGTCGGACCATATGAGAAGATCACAACACACAACCATGTAAGCGAATTGAACGAATTGAACGCATCAACCCCGAGCCAATCCAATGTAATGGAATCCAAACCAACGAAAAAGCCACCGAAAGAAGCCGCGACAACAGCTGGTAATGGGAAAAAGCGAAAACAACAGCAGCAGCAAAGCGTACGTCCAGCCGTGCGGGTACCGACGAATATAGCAACAATAGAATCGCCACCGAAAGAGAAGCACGATCGCAACGAGAAAGTCGTTCACGAGGTTGAGCACTCAAACGTAAAGCAGGCAATAGATGTCGATATAAGCTGTGATTCGAACGATGTAGAACCAAGTAGCGTGGATGAATGGATTATTTGGATGGAAAAAAGTATTGAAAAGGATAAACGTATGTTTAAGAAACTCTAGTTATTAAGTTATATTGTAATGAATTTGAATTTAGACCCGAATGATCGTGAACGATTAAAGGGTCTTTAATAAAACAAACAAACAACAACATATATATTTTCATTCAAAATTCTGGAGGGGGCCTGGCAGACTCTGGGGGCGCTGGCCCCCCTGGCCCCCTGTTCCTACGCCAATGGTCAACGTTGCTGTTGAAGTTTAGCCTGTCGTCGACCATTACTCCGAGATACTTTAGAGAGCGCTTCGATGGGATTGCGTGCCTAATGACGCATTAGCCTTATGAATATATGATTTAATATAATTTATTTTTTAAATTTGACCGATCAATGTTTACATGGGCGATTAGGCAAATCAAAAAACCACATGAATCATTTTTTAAGAAAACCTATTTAAAACTTTTAGAAACCGAAATAACTACAGTTTACAGTAAAAAGTGATGATTATCAGTTCTTGATTAAAAAAAATATATAAAACTTGCAACATTTGCATATGTGATTGATTTTTTTTTATAAATAACCAAATTGATCAATGTTACCACTGTACATGAAAGTTCGATAATAATCGAGATTTTGACGCTGTATGGAATTTTATGATTTTCGTGGATATTTTGTCGTCGTAATTTCACAAGATATTCTCCAATCTATGGTTGTTTATCTCAAATCGTATTAATTTTTCAGCAGTCTTCATAAATTTTAATTTTTATACGGCATATATTAAATGTTAATGGGTTGAATGCTCTTCTATCTTCCAGAAATTTCTTCAGCAAACCTTTCATAATTGGGGGCCCAGGTAGCCGTAGCGGTTAACGCGCAGCTATTCAGCGTGACCATGCTGAGGGTCATGGGTTCGAATCCCGCTAGTCGAGGATCTTCTCGTATAGAAAATTTTCTCGATTCCCAGGGCATAGAGTATCTTCGTAACTGCCACACGATATACACATGCAAAAATGGACAATCGGCAAAGAAAGCTCTCAGTTAATAATTGTGGAAGTGCTCATAAGAACACTAATCTGAGAAGCAGGCTTTGTCCCAGTTGGGACGTTACTCCAGAAAGAAGAAGGAGACCTTTCATAATTAGATATAATTCATTCATAACGTCTTCCATGGTTTTCTCCGGGAATTTTTCTTTGTATTCTTTCCAGGATTTCAATAAATTATATTGGTGATCCTTTCACAATTATATTCAGGGAAACTTCTATTGATTTTACGTAAAGGTCTCAAGCAGACTTAAAAAAATAGGAACGCCACGAAGCGTTTATCTTGAAATTTACCTTTTTCAGATAATGTTCTCCATCAATGAACTCCTTGAATCAAAAAGATCTCCCTACTTAGTCTTGATGAATTTCCGAAGCTTTATAATTTGAACTCCTACAAGCTTTACTCTCGAAAATTCTTCGAAATTTGAAATAGAGTTTCCAATTTTCCCGGGATTTGACTTCCATGTAAACGGGTAATAAAATTGTCATTTTCCGGGATCCCGAAAAATTCTTTAAAAAAACGTTAAAATAAATCTAATATGAAGCATTTTTTAGAAGTTCTTTGTATCTTATGTATATTATAGTTTAAATCCTAAAATTTGTATGGTTATTTCTCTGTTTTCTTTGTCTATTATATATGTTTCTCAAGTATAAATTCTTGGCATCGTTTTAAACAATAGGCTTCAAATAAATAAAAAAAAAACGATTGAAAAGTCCAGAGTGAATCTCATTCTTGACAATTCGTATGATGTTAAATGCATACTTGCCAAAATGGAATGAATTGTATCAAGCATTATAATTAGAACCAACAGGAACCTTATGCTGAAATTGTGACTGTTACATTGAACAGAACTTTATAAGCCTATTCAATTATGAATTAAATTTTCCAAAAGATTTCTATTGCATATAATTTTATTTGGAGGCTCAGATAGTCGAAGCGGAAAACGCGGTGCTATTCAGCAAGAGCAAGCTGAGGGTCGGGGAGATTGACTCCCACCGGTCGAGCTTCTTTTCGTTAAAAAAAAAACTTTCGACTTTTCTAGGCATAGAGTATCTTCGTACCTGCAACATATCGTGCAAATATCCAACAGTGATACGGGGATGAACCAGCCTCGGGCTGAATTCCCCCTTAATAAAGAGTCAATCAATCAATCAATCCAACAGTGATCAATTCTCAAAAAAAAGCTGGCCCTCAAATAATAACTGTGGAATTGGTTATGAAAACAAATTCTACCCGGCTTTGGAAGCTGTAATTCAGAGTATCTAGTATATCGGGATTCTAAAAAACATATTTACTTTTTAATCTTCGATGTATTCTCCCAAGATAGCGTAAACTTGCAATCTGGTCTAAACTACTGCCCTTTTCCAATATCAAAGACAAACAATAGAAACAACACCGTCGAAACTTTTCGCCCCAAAACTGATAAAAATGCAATTGCTTTGAAGTTTCGGTCCTGGTGGCATTTCGCCGGGAGCCATTTTAAAATTTTATTCATCCAAACCCCAAAAGAGCCGTATACCTTTCAACCAGTCATTTATATCCCCCTGTTTCGAACCATTCTCCTCTTTCGGCTTTTATTTGAGAACTGGACCGATACGAGATGCTTTTAGCCAATTCCCTCGTGGGGCAACCGTCTCTCAGTTTCATCTCTTCTTGATCTCGGGCAGCTAGCAGTGCACACATGGCTGTCGATATGGAGCGATGGCGGCTACCTATAGGGAACAGTATGGAAAAACACACCAGGAAAATTGGCAAGCTGGGGTCAGTACATTAAATGTTCCTTGGTTTAGTGTTACCACATGGTTCTGTATGCCCTAAGATATGCCTTCTTTAACATAATTTAAATAGTTTTTGGAGTACAAAGCATGCCAATTTTAAAAGAAAGTACCGTAAAACGAGGGGATTTTGATAGTTTTTTTCGAATAAAACTTGAATATTAATGCATGCTGTTCAAAGAATTATAATTTATATTTTTAAAACAAATACTGGCATCCTAGCTTGATTGCAGTTGATAGATTGCCAAAAGATTGTTTTGAATGGATGTATAGTTTTTCATATAATCGAAATTCGGTTTTCTGTTTTGGCGTTATGTACTTTGATAATCGAACAAAATTGAATGAACTACGCAACATTTATAGGACATTGCATAACGATAGGCGTTCAACTTTATATGGAAATTTCTGACTTAGATTACAAAAATGGTTCCAGTTTGTAAAAATGGATTTCACTTACAGATTTGAAACCACATTCAAGTTCTATTATAACTAGGCTATCAAATAAAAGAGTCGAACTATTCAAAACAGCAAATAGTGATTGCAGAACAGATTGTTTGTAAGCGTTTCAAAAATGCTTAAATTGTACCAATTTTTAATATTCGTATATAATGCCCCAAATGTTCTCGATTCAAATGAAAATAGCTCTTACATGAAGTGTCATACGTATGTTCTTTAGGTTTGCATTCGTTTTGCTTAACAGATCAACAGAAATTATGATATTTTGTTCAGTATGTTGAGAATAACGCACTATCAAAGTTACCCGCAGTATCAAAGATATCCCAGTTTACGGTGATGTACCCACCCACACCCACAACGAAACAGATTGTTTTCTTAGAAGTATAGATGTTAAGATAGTCGTGCGTTATGAGTAATCTCTTTTTTTAATAGAGCGAAACAAATATATATGATGGTGTTTTAGATATAATAACTTATTTAGTTAAGGTAATCTTTCGAATGTTAGCAAATAAGATTAACATTCAAATATTGTATTGAAAAATAAGTGCCCGATCACAGATCTCTTTTGTGCATTTGCCAGAATTTACAAACGTAACAAGTGATTTAGAGCCATTTACGGATAAGATGAATCCAACATAATATGTTCTATGACTTTCAAAGCTCAATGACTGCTCAAAGTTATCCAAAAATCTTGATGAGTTACATTCTAATAGATCAAAATTTAAATTAGCGGGGATGCACGGTTTTTCAAAACATTTTCTAAGAAAACGAACAGACAATGTTCAAGGGTACCATTTTCCACACACCTTTCCTAAAAAAAAACTTCTACTTCATCGCACCACACCACAGCAACAGCAATGCCAGAACATCAGAACGAACAATTTCCTTCTCAACCACATCAAACTCAACAGCAAAAGCAACCCGGTAGTAGTCCGTGATGCATGAAGAAGTGAGCAGAAAAAGTTTTTCACCCTCTTGTTTGCCGATGCTTGCATTGGTTCCGTTTCGCTTTTTGGGACGAAGCGGGGAACAAATTTCGGTTCATATTGAAATGGACCACTCACAAAAATGTTCTGCTATCGGACTCGCACACGAGGTGGGTGCGTCGATAGCACACAGAGGCGAAACTTTTATCTTTGAGATGTGATTCTTGCACTAGCGGTCTATCCCGATACAATTTTATAAAGAGTTCACCATAGAAAGCAGTGTTCTTTTTTACAATTGATTTACAATCAATTTTATTCGTTTGTACTGTGATGAATCTTTACAACAGAATTTTCTTCTTCTTCAATTCCATTTTAAATTAAGAGCAAACCAATATAATATATAATACTTTTATTGGATGTTTTTCGAGAAATATTTCGCACAAAACAATGAAATTATTTGTTTGTTGAGTATATTCTTTTAACCTTCATTTTGCTCTATCTTATTTATTGGAAAAAAAACGTAAAAATATCGGTTGTAGATGTTCGCAGTATTTGAAGCCTGATTGATGGTTTCTGCGAGATTATGTTTCAAATTATTTGAAAATATAGCACAAAAGACACAAAACTTATCTATAGTGACTGCGGATATTATACAAAGTTTTCACGCAACTATTTACAATTATTAAAATATACAATTTTACACATTTTGATTGAAATTAGCATGCACATAGATAACCGCTTTGTAGTTGCTCTCCATGATTGACTAGAACATGCAGTGTGTTGTGAAGGCCCAAGGTATCGGAATCGTTTTTCGGCGTTTTGCGCATTTTGCTGGTCAGTGGTTCGCGAAACCCAAGCTGAAGGTGATTTGTGGCTGCTCAGTCAACGATGGAGAATTAATTGGTAAGCTCGTTCCATGCTTCTATTTCTTATCTGTTAATTATGTATAACTACACATTTTCATCGTTACAATGGTGGGAATGTTATGTAAGCACAAGATTATTCAGCAAACTATGAATGGTTCGTCACTATGAGTGTCGGCATAATAGTGTTCTCAAATGGTCCAATCAATCGAGTTAATTTTTATCTTCTTTTCAAATGAGTAAAATACGATTATACATGCTTTCTCATGACAGCAGAAGGAATGCTGCGTTTATGTATTGTTCAATAAACTTTGAATAGTTCGTCACTTCAAGTGTCGACATTATTTTTTTCCACTTGGAAAATGTTCATATTCACGAAATGTATTATATTTTATGTTTATATCTCACGCACAAGCCTTAATCATGGTCTAATCGCTCATTAAAGTAAATCCTGTGACCCAACGATCCTCCCCATTCACAAACATGTCTTCCCGTAAACATTGTGGATATGCAGAGGCAAACACAGAGGCCTTGGGATTTGCTAACCATTTTTAAAGTGCACAAATCGAAAGTTCAAAATTCAAAATTCAATAACTGCGCCTGCCACGCGTAATACGGGTAAAGGAAGGAATGTTAGTAAGACAACCATTGTTACTAGGTACTCTATTGTATACCTTGGTTGTGCTATTTTTCCCCGAATGTCGTTTCCCCAAACGCCAGTCGAATTCCCCGAAAAATTGTTGGCCCTCATTATTTTTTATAAATTTATACATTTCAAGGTGATGATAAAATTGATAATCTTATATGCACCCTTCTTTGTTTGATTGGCTTTCAAGATCCACAGTCCTCGGCGTTGTTGGCAAAATTGTTTAGTCGAGAATGACCAAATACCTCCTTCTTTTGATCGCTTATCGTTCTTTATAGTTAACCTCCATTCACTGAAGACTATTCTTGTACGTTTGTGAAATATGATGCAGTTTTTCGGGGAACTGCGTTCGAGGAAATGACATTCTAGGAAACGGTATTCGGGGAAATGACATTCGGGAAAAGCAGCATAATCGTATAATATAGGTGTATGTTTTTTTAATAAATTCAGTTATTGTAAATTGTAAATTTTTATTCGGGTACCACTCTGTGACGGGGTTGCTTTTTCAATCAATCCGTTTGAAGGGGAAGAAAGGGAATGGTTCCAAGGCTTAGCTGAAAACACGTTTTTTTTATTCGAATCGGCCGACTTTCTAGAATTTCAATAACAGAATCGGCATATAATGTTTGCTGTGCAAAAGTTTGTCCAACGATGATTTTAAATTATTCCATGGTCATTTGCTTAACTTCGCAGTGTTTAGGAGACAAACGCCCGGGCTCTCGAACGAGGGGCCCCCGAGAAGTAAAAAAAAAAGACACAGAATTCAATTAAATATTAGTATTTATTTATTTATTTAATAGTAGAATCCATGCGATTTTATCTGAGTTTTTCAGTTTCAATGACAATTCTTATATTTACTAATGAAAGTTATATCAAAAACTTTAAAACTCTTCTCGTGTTAATGTACAGAAAACTGTTACAGCTTTCTGAAGAGATACTGTCGAAACTACAGTGCTCTATGTCCTGGAATCATCTTGAAAATGCAAAGATTATCAGTAATTCATACAATTTCTTGATATTAATATCAGTTGAAATAATAAAACTACAGTTCTATTAAACACATCTGAAAGTCTACCAGAAATTGGATATTTCCTTATTCTACTGTACTCTATTACATCCGCACCAGATTTTTTTTAATTTACCATAATTTTGACCCAAATCTTCAGAATTATAGTTACGCCAATCCCTAAATTAGCATAAAATTGTTGAATGATGCTCCTTTATGTTAACATTAATTCCAAAATAATCCTGATGTTGTGAGTGGAATACAACAGAAACGTAAAAGCGAATATCACCTTAAGTAATATTTGGTTTCAGACTCATTATGCCAATCGACTCTATGCCAAACGGCTTTGTGCCAAAAAAAATGATTCCAACTTACCTATCACCGGTGAAGATCAACTAACGAATGTTGACATGCAAACACATTGTTTTCAAACCAAAAGAAAAAAAAATATTTCTCTTGACATCAATTTTTGATTGCCAAAGTTTACATTCCCGTTGCAATAAAATCGTATGCACACAGCTACTTATTCAGACTAAACATGTTGAGAATGGTCTTCCTTAGCCGAGTGGTTAGCGTCCGCGGCTACAAAGCAAAGCCATGCTGAAGGTGTATGGGTTCGATTACCCGAGCAAAGGCGGATAACTGGATGATATCAAATTGATAACAACTTTTATTATCGCTGTTATCATTTTGATATTATGTTATCAATGATAACTGAATGATAACAAAATTTGTTATCATTGTAACAGGTTGATAACAAAATATGTTATCATTCATATTTTCTATAACATTTTTATAAAGCGTGTGTTATTAAACAAAGTTGACTTTTCGTCATACAAAATTCTGTTAAATTATTTGGAGCGTAAGTTTCATCCAAAACACTCATCTCTCAAAATTTTTCCCTAATTTATGACCATAATATTCAAAATTTTATGATGATGTAAATTTAGTTATCAACTTGAACTCAAAGATAACATAATTTACTATTACTTTGTTATTCGACAAACAAATTTGAGTTCTCATTTTTGTTATGTTGGCTGTTAATTCAGCCAAGGTGATAACAAAATCAGTTATCAAATGATGATAACCAGGTAACAAGATTTGTTATCATTTTGCTATTCAACTTTGCTCGGGTTCCCAGTCGGTTCAGGATCTTTTCGTAATGGTAATTTCCTTGACTTCCCTGGGCATAGAATATAATCGTACCTGCCACACGCTATACGCATGCGAAAATGGCAACTTTGGCAAAGAAAGTTCTTAGTCAATATCTGTAGAAGTACTCATAATAATATTAAGCTGAGAAGCAAGCTCTGTCCCAGTGAGGACGTAAAACGTAAAAAACGGAAGAAGAAAATGTTACGAATGGTGAGTTCAAATCCCGATCCAGTTGATGATCTTTTTCGAATATTTTAGTACACATATTCATTATTGTGAAAGTGCTTTCAGAATGCTAATATGCGAAGCAGACTCTTTCCCATTTGGAACATAACACCAATAAAAAAGAAGAAGCGTTACATAGTGATTTATCCACTATAAAACAGACATGGGCATACGGACCAATGACGTGCGATACGACGTGGTGGCATATTGCATCATATGAACATGAAATTTTCACAAAATTCAATTTAATTCTCTTCTTGCATCGATAATGAAATCAGCATTTTCAATTGTGAAAGATACCTCCACGACTTCCGCTTCTTGAACAACAGACCGTTTGCCATCGCATCGTCTTGGGTAGTGGCGCACGAATAGCAAGCAGCTCTCTACATACATTCAACGTGATTCGACTCAATCCTAGCCCAGAGGCTATAATGGAAACGTCGAAGGCGATGCGAAATGGTGATAGATTTTTGCGTTACGGGTATGGGGCGGAAAGGGATGAAAGAGGGAGATGTATGTAATGCTGACACGGACTCTTGCCGATACTTCCTGATTTGAATGTCATTCGTCCCATGGCGCTGATTGATGGTCCAATCCAAAACCGGGAATGATGTACTACGGTTCGATGGACATATCTATTCGTTGAATTTAGAGTAAGCGCCTTAGGGGCTGTGTATAAACGACGTGGTATTTTTTTGTATTTCCTGATCCTCCCTTCTCTCTCGTGGTATTTTTTTTTTCAATATTTTTACGAGATCCAGTCAATTTGTTTGTTTCGCGGATGATATGGATATTGTCGGCCGAACATTTGAAAAGGTGATAGACCTGTTCACCCGCCTGAAACGCGAGGTGAATACGACCAAGACAAAGTCAATAATTATTACTAGAATACAATGCAAGTTCTAATCTACCGCATCTGCTTTTTATTCAAGTTGATTTTGTCTTTTTAAGTTTTTCTCTTTTTAAATAATGCAAATTCTCCCTAATATTCTCAAGCTTTCCGAGCTATTAATATCGTTTTTTTTTATTACGATCTTTGCAGTCAACTTTTTTACAATTTTTACTTTTAGAGGAAAGGTATTCAATATCGGCAGATAGAGGTGTATTTGCCAAATTAAGTGTAATTGTGGTAACATCATGCTAAAAGATTATGTAGCCGGCGGGACTTGAACCCACAATTTCCATTCTGTACACGGACGCATTACCAAAACTACAGCTACGCTACCGCAAACTAAGCCAACTATTTCAGTTCACTGTCAAAGACCATGATGAACAATGACTTTTCATCATGTCAAAAATCATGGGGCTTTCACGAGATTTTAAGATGCATCAGAAATCTGAGACATTTTTCTTAATCGAGGAAAATTGTTGTTCAAGTGATACACATCCTTGATTATATTCTTTTTTCTGGCGTTACGTCCCAGCTGGGACAAAGCCTGCTTCTCCGATAAGTGTTCTTATGAGCACTTCCACAGTTATTAACTGAGAGCTTTCTTTGCCAATTGACCATTTTTGCATGTGTATATCGTGTGGCAAGTACGAAGATACTCTATGCCCTGGGAATCGAGAAAATTTCCATTACGAAAAGATCCTAGACCAGCGGGATTCGAACCCACGGCCCTCAGCATGGTCATGCTGAATAGCTGCGCGTTTACCGCTACGGCTATCTGGGCCCCTGATTATATTACTGGGTTCGATTCCTGGTCGGTCCAGGATCTTTTCGTAATGGAAATTTCCTTGACATCCTTGAGCATAGAGTATTATCGTTCTTGGCACACGAGCCACGAATGCGAAAATGGCAACTTTGGCAAAGAAAGCTCTCATTTGATAACTGTGGAAGTGCTCATAAGAACTCTAAGCTGAGAAACAGGCTCTGTCCCAGGTAAGACCTAATGCCAAGAAGAATAGAATAGAACATATAAATGAATTTTGATGACAAAATTCTTGATACTAGATATATGAAAAATGCTTTTTAACTATCAAAATTACATTTATAAAACGAAATATGTTTCCAGTGTACGGGTCAGCAATTGATGTTTGTTGCAATAAAACAAATTGTTCATTTCGTTTTTTTATGGTTTTTCTAAAGCGTTGTACAAAACCTTACATTAATAATCTAAAATGTTAAGCAAACGTTTGATTTCAATGTATTTTTCTTCAAAATGTTTGCCATTGATTTTGAAGTAAACCCATCAGGGTGAGGCCATCTAAGGACAATACACATGCAGAAATTTCCATTTTCTTTATTGTCATGGTATATCGTTTGGTGATGATTGGTTTCCTTCTTGACACGAATTTCAAAATTAAACAAGACACTTTAAAAACCCAAGAAGGTGTATCTTGGGAAAATAACTGCGATTCTTTGATTGCACAGTGACGGGAAATGAGCCTCTTTTTTACGACCACCGTATTCCGTTGGTATTATTGAAAAATATATCCCACGTGAATCAGAAATCTTTATTGCTCAGCCATAATATTGGTTTTACCTTCGCTTCTAGAACCAGAACAGAGCCACATCGTTTGCATCCGGAAAAGCGTTTCTGGCTGGGCACGTACATATAGATGCGAAAGCAATAAACACACTCCGGAAGCATGTGCCACTGCACATATAACCTTCGCGTAGGCACACTCGCAACAAGCAGCAATGGCACTCATCCATAAAAATTGGCATTTGAAAATATGCGCTCGCTTGCACACACAGTCGCCAACCAACTTAAATCGGATTTATGCTTTTAATAATAATTGCGATATTAAAAATGTAATATTTGAACGCAAATAATCCGAATAATCCAACGATATATGAAAAGATGAGATTTCCTCCAGGTCGGTGCCACGCAGCAGTTGGATACGTATGAATGCGACCAGACCACCCTTTATGGATAGTTGAAGCATGGAAAGTTTCACGCAATAGAGCAATAAGCGGAGTACAGTGGCGCGTCTTGATATACAAGTTGGGCAAACCCTCAAAGGTGCCCAAAATCGATTAAAAACTAAAATTTATCAAATTTACTTGATCTTTTGAAGTAATCTTTTTGAAAATAAACAAACATTATTTTCTTTTTTCGGATGAAATTTTCACAAATGAAGATAAAAGCGCTGTTTTACAAGCAATACAACATAACAATACTAGTACGAACAAATAAAAGGAAACAGCAAGCAAAGCTACAAGTTTAACTTCGTAAAGATAGTACAAATACAATTTTAGCAGAATTGCGACACAGTTCTGTATGTTAGATTGAGACAAGCAATACTACAAGGGACCTGGATCCTATTCTTGGCAGTTTTGGTTCACTTCGGCAGTGGGGTTTTTTGAAAGCTACTGAGCTCATATTTGGCCTCAATATGCATCGTATTGAAGTGCTTCTTTGTGCAAAGTTTCATACAATTCGGCCGAGAAAACCCCCATGCCAAAGTGAATCATGAAAGTGCCCAAGTAGCTCTGCACCCTATTATTGCAAATCTTCGAGCAATTTGCCTTCGGGTAAGACGAAGAATGCAACGCGCACGCACAGAAGCACAAAGAGAAGAACGCGGTGCAGCATTCTGAGAGGCAAAGTAAGCTCTCAAAAAGGAAATCACGAGTTGAAAACGAGCATGCTTTGATTGTATATGGCACAGTTCAAGGTGACCAGCGCACCGCACTATGGGCGATCAGGTGGCCAATAATCGAAAAAAATGACTTGTTCTGATAGGTTTTTCTTGTACATCATTCCATTGTAAATAATTCTATTAAGATATTCCTGGAATACCAGGACAAGATTTTACATTTTAATTGATACAGTATGCCAAAGTTAGAGTTTTCAAGAAAAATAAAGAATTCAGTGCAAACACAAGGTACACATTGAATACAATATACTGCATAATCGTAATATTTTATGCAGATCTTTATACACTGTGCGGAAGATTATTCAGAAAGCTATCTTAAACTAATAAAATGAAATAAAAAATCGTACTTTTGGTCGGAAAAATGTGGGAAGCGCACTGAAAAAAAATTATTTGATTTTATATCGAAGCTTTACACATCCCATACTTTTTTGTCCCAAGTTGTCCCAGGCAAAAATTTATTTCCAAGGGTACTTTGAGATGTAAACTAATGGATCGTGAACAATTTAGCTGCACAAATTAGCACTTTTTTAATATAGGGCTTTTTGATTTTTTCCAATATTTTTAACCATTTTCTACTAAAAACAGCTAAAAAATTATTCAGAAAACACTATATATCGCTAAATCATTCATATCATCATTTCTAAGTAAATCCAAATATTTATAATGGTTTGCACATCGTTAATTGCACAAATGGCTTATATGATACATTAGTAATAAAACATATTAATTCGCTATAGGCCCTATTCAATAGTTAGTCTCGAAAACTTGTTTTTTTTTTGTAAATAAAACATCAAATGTGTATCATAAAACTCATAAATACAACATGAGATGAAAAAAATATGTTTGGCCGTCAGTCTTTGTGGAAACCCATAGTGCACCGGTAAATCGGGAAAACCGTTGAAAAGCCGGTAATTTCAAATCACCAGAAGAAAAACGGGAAATATAGGGGAAGTGGTGGTAAAATGAACACCGTGAATTTTACCGAGAAAAAACAAATTTGATTAAACTTTTATTCTGCACGGACGATAAATAGGATAAATCGGAGTGTCCGGGTTGATGCGGAGGTCAGTTGATGTCAACGAAAACTAAGATTTTAGAAAATCACGTTTGAATATTAGAACAGGCGCAACTTTTAGCTCGGGAGTCTTGAGGTTTTTCAGTGAGGTGAATATCTTTATGATATTATATCAAATCTGATACCTTCAAATTTTTTGAATGGGTTGCAATCATTAATGGATATATATATTCAGGAATGCAATGAAAATTTTCAAAAATATTTGTTTTGCTCACGTTTTTTGCATGATGTTCATTTTACCACCAATAGCTGTTCATTTTACCCACATAGTGAAGGTAAAATGAACATTTGCATCGGTTTTTGCAAGAGATAAAAATGTGGAAAAATTTAACTATTTCAGCCTGAATTCGTGTTGCTGATATAAATAACATATTTTCAATCTTGTGCAATAGAACTACCGTTTTGACTCATATTGCGAACACTTAAGGCCAACAGTGACTTCAAATGCATCTGATAGGCATAAATTAGATGATATTTGTGAAAATTGTACTTTATCAACAAAGCCTAATGATTAGTTGATGAGTGTGCCGATATAATCGCTTGTTTGAACTTGTTTAGTTTTAATTTTACGTAAAACTATGGAACAACATTTTGATTCAAATGCCGAACACTGTGTTCATTCTGTTTCATATTCCGAACACGTTGATTCAAATTCCGAACAGCGCGTAAAAATCGTATTCAAATGAATTATTTCGCAAATAAATTTATCTGACAAGGGAAGGTCACGATGGTGTTACACGGGGTTTTCAACCGGACTATTTTTGTTAGATTCTACTGGTCGAAATATAAAAAAAAAAAACCAAAGCCTTTCGGGTAATGGACCAGTGGTGTAGCCAGGAGGAGCTCATAAAGAACGAAATTAATATTATTGAGTCAATTGAAAATTTGTCAAAAAGATTTTTCGCAGTATTTATTACGATAGTAATGAACAGAATTGACATTAATGTATGTTTGTAATGTATTTTTATGCCATTGGCGTAACTAACATAGAATATGGACACCAAAACAAATTTGGTTTTATTGAAATAGTATACCAACAAGAAACCCATCCCGATTGCGCCTATGGCATGGAAAAATACATTTTAAGCATACATCAATGTAAATTCTGTTCTCTAACATCACAATAACTACTAAAAAATATTTTTGTCGAATTTACAATTAGCATAATAATATAATATACGTACAAAATTGCCCCTTTTAGAGCCCCTCCTGCCTACACCGCTGGTCCATCACCCGAAAGGCTTTGGGGTTTTTCATATTTCGACATGTAGAATCTAACAAAAATAGTCCGGTATAAAACCCCGTGTAACACCATCGTGACCTTCCCTTTAGAGCTAGTTTTACTGGTCTTGAACTAGAGAATCGTCACTACACTCGAGGTATAAAATAAATTGGAATACGTTAAAACTGAATTGCAATCGACTGTCATTCCCTTGTTATTTGATGACATATTTCAGCGAAACATTTCAACCAAATCGCCATACAAAAACCGAATGTTCGGAATATAAGTCTGTTTGGAATTTGAGACAAAACGGTATACAAATTCCTTGTTTTTCTTTCAGAAACATGATGATATCCTTTAGGTGTTCATTTTACCATCCCTTCCCCTACGGGAATTTCAATTTACACCGGGAAAATGTTGCATATTTGTTAATGTTTCAACTAGTACAATCCTTTTGGAAACTATTTAGTGCATTTCTACTGTAGCTTCATTATTCGAATCTCAAACTAGTAGTAAATAAGCTTAGGGGATAGTATATGGAAACATAATCTTCATAAAAATGTTACAAATTGGAATTTGATTGATATCCGATTTTGATCCAGTAATGAATATGCCAATAAGTGAAAATTTGATGAAGAAAACTCTTGAAAATAGTGTTTTTCTTAATGTTTCATGAAGTATTTCATGATATAAAATCCAATGTTTGGATGCTATCAATTACATTTCTCTAAGAATGCTAACAATTCACTATGCTACAACTTTGCAAAAACAAATTGCTATGAATCTTATCAAGCCAAAGTTGTCTATGAATGGCGATAGTTGCCTGATTGGACTGCTTCTATCAAGTTTCGATGCCAGTTTTCCTTCTGCACTTTTGATCTTCTGTAGACTGAAAATCTCTTCGGAGTATGAATCCGCTTGAGCAATTCGCCACAGAGCCCTCTCTGCGCGAACCAGATCCTCCTGATTCAGCACTTGTTTATCCGCTTGGCCTCGTCCGCGACATTGAGTTTGGTAGGTATCCAGTGCCACTCCTCAGGCTGTGTATCTTCCAGGATTCGAACTGCTACATACGGTTTGTACTTTCTAGCGTCTGAGGCGATCCAGGAAATGAAAGTTTTAGAGTCGCTCCAAAAGAATCTGCGACTTACAAGAAGGGTGTGGTTCTCGGCGATGGATTTCTCTAATCGGCTCCCGATAACGGCAGCTTGTAGCTCTAATCTAGGGACTGACAGCGGCTTCAGTGGAGCCACTTTGGCCTTTGAGGCTATCAATGCACATCGTGGTTGACCACGATCAATTATTCGAAAATAGCCAACACAAGCGAATGCAAACTCACTTACGTCTACAAATAGGGTGATGTGCTAGTATCCATCGTATTAAGCATTGATCAGTGAGAACTGCAATTTTCCCAGTATTGCAGTCAGTGCTGTTAAATGACAAAATTTTTGAAAATTTAAAATGTTTATAGCACCCTTCCAAGCGAAATATCGCATCAGCAAATATTGCCAACCGATAGTAAATCGGAAAAAGTCACCGGGAAAAACATTTTCGAATGACTTTTTCCACGGGGAAAGATGATATTAGCAATATTCAATTGTCAAAGTCACGTGATATTCATGACATTTAACAGCTCTGATTGCAGTATTGCATTCCCAGAATGATGCTGACACATACCGATGCCAAACAATTCTTTCTCAAAACGGCTTTAGCATTGTACAATAACATTTTGATAAATCTTGATCTGTTTTTGGAAATAATGCAAAGAAAATGCATCATCGTCGCAATCAGTTTCCAGATTCGTCTCACAACTTACGGCTCACTGTGTGTATTGAATGGCTAAAACACAACATACCAACGCTATAATAAAATGTTTTACTAGAACATATAGATCTACTGGCATCTCCCTCCATTCCTTCAGCATGATGGAATATACTAATTTCCTTTAAAATTAATTGTTCGTCATCAAAATTCAGCCCAAACATATGAATACAATTCCTTTTGACCGTACCATTATGGCATTTGCTCACAGTACAGCGAAAACAACACAATCAAAGGAACCTTACTTTTACGTCGAGCGTCGCGCACACATTGATGCGCACAAGTTCTTTTTTCTCAGTACGACGGATTAAACTTTGTTTACATTCTCAATTATACGCGGCGGTTGAGGAAATTTCGTAAAATTTAGTGATTTATTGAAGTTTTACGGCGTGTGATTGGAATGAAATCCTTCAGTGAAGAAGTACGAAGGTTTTCCATAGTGAAAATAAGTGTCCGGCGAAGTAAGTCACCCACGGGGGCGGCAAGAAACTTGTGTTGGAAAGTGGTGTGGCTCAGTCGATCGCTAAGCATTTCTCTCAAATCGTGTTCGTCCATGCGATTTCGGTGAAAAAGTGCAAAGTGGATAATTGAACTGAAGTTATTTACCGAAATACAGTAGTTTCATTGCATTTTTGGTGTATAAGTGTACAAACCATAACAGCTTTCACAAAATTACACTTGGATAATGAATCTATGTTGCAGGTAAGTTTGAATATCCGCCGTAGTGGAACATTTAAAGTTTGATACGACGAATAGTAGCGCTTACGACGAAGAAGAACAAAATCCTATGTGCAGTTGCAGTGATCTGAAGCTGTCCTGATCGTATCCGGGAAAATAACAACGTGGAATACGTATTGCACTCAAATTGGAAAGCTGCTTGATCCATCGTTCCCAGTTCTCGCAAATGTTCGCTGGAATCGCATCATCCCAACCCACTTGAGCCCTCCACAGCTTGAGCTCCTCCATCTTACCGTGCGCCAGTAAATGCGCTATCTACCCGAGCGGGTCAAAAACGCTCATCACGAACCTCAGGACGCTTCGCTTCGTTGCAGTGAACTTTGATGATCCTGCATGTTCCTGATTGTCGGGCACGGTGTGTTTCGTAGAACAAGTTTATTGCAAAAAAATTGGTAAGTCTGAAACTTCTCCACAATAAAGTCTAGGTTTCTCGCGTTTATTTGCTGCTTAAACTAAAATAATCGGTCGAGGGGTCCAGAGTAATTTTTTTTTTGATTTCGAGAGACTTGCACATATGTTTGAATTTGCCTATCTATGTTTTTATGTACATTAGGGCGGTTTAGAATTAAAAAATGTTTGAGAATCCAATCTCCCATATGTTCCTTACTATCCTTACTATAAAAATAGTGTTCTGTGAAATTCGCAGCTTTCTAAGTGGTGATTTAAAGTGGCCCAAAGACAATGTAGGTTTATATGGAAATTACTATGAAGAAATTTTAAGGTATGCTCCAAACACGCTTGTACTGTAATGTAAGTACAAACTTATTATCCCATTGTTAAAGCTCATTCTTCAAACCATAATAAAGAAATTTGCTGAAGAGAGAAATTCAATTCGACAGGTAGCATAAGAGATATCATGAGTTTGTTTGCTATTATTTAGCTTGACCCCTCTAACGGCAGCTTCATTTTTTCAGCACAAAAATATGTTTGAATCGCGATAACTTTTCTGTTTCTCTATATTTTTCCACCATTTTTTCACAACTTCTCAATAAACTCTTCTACTTTTGGAATGTATGTCGGGATTGACCATTGGTCAACTGATTTTAAAAATATTTCGGTGTTCCTTGGGGGACCGACACTTCCCATATAAAATTTCAATATGATGTTTTAAGAAGTTTTCAAGATCTCGTTACGGCTAGAGTGGTACCAAAAACATAAAAACAGTTACACCGATTTGTTTAATTTCTTCACAATAGACTTTCATCAAAGTTTAGTTTTGAAAAGGAAATAACCGAATATGAGAAAAAATCTGTAGCCAGAGATAATTACGCGAGTTATGGCTATGCGTCGGTCCGCCAAAGAATTTTGGAATATCTCCAAATATAGATGACCAATGCTCAAAACCGATACAGATTCTGAAAATAAGAGAGTTTTTTGAGAAGTCGTGGAAATTTTTTTCAAAAATATTGAGAAACAAAAAAGTTATCGCGATTTGAATATTTTGAAAAAATGAAACTGCCGGTAGAGGTGTTAATATGGGGTTATAGTACTGCAAACAAGTACAAAAATCCCAAACCCATTTTAGCCTCATGATATTAGTTTCTGATCTTTTCATAAGCACTGTGCCATTAAGAAAATAACATAAAAAATATAAGATTTGAAACTTGTCAAATACCATCCAAATTAGCGTATTTTTCAGCACCATGGGGCAAGTATATTACATGCCTTATAACAAGGTTTATCACATGCGAAACCCTCTACTAGTTAATTCGAATAACTAAATTGTTTTGTTTGAAAGGCGGATAAGTCACTTTTGTATCAAGGGGTCATGCACAAATTACGTCACGCTACAAGGGGGGGGGGTTAAGCCATGCGTGACAAGCCTTACAAAATTATCGGAGGACTCATACAGAAAGTGTGACAAAGGGGGGGGGGGGTCGAAAAAATTGAAATTTAGCGTGACATAATTTGTGTCCATCCCCTACGAGTAAGAAGAGAAATCTCGCATAATTTATGATCTCGTCCTAAAAAAAGCTTGTTATTCCTGAGCAAACGAATGGATTTACACTTTATTTCACAATGCTACGACGAAGAGAAGATCATTCTCTGTCTCCCAGCGGTGACAGTTTTATTTTGGTCCGTTTATCTGCTTAATAACAACGAGCTACACACTCAGTTATCAATGGTTTTAAGGGTGAATATACATAGAAGCCAAACCTCGAATTTTCAAAAGCACAAGTCTAGAGAAGCAGACAACCTGTAACTCACTGGTCACTCGCTGGTGGCAACTAATCAATAAAATGTTCAACGCAAAAGGTTGTCAGGTTCTCAAGATACAAATCTACAAACAAGTTCTTAAAAATTTGAGGTTTAATATCGATGCATCTTCACCTATTAAACACATTTCCTAATAACTTCTTACATCATTATGACACATTTAAGTACGATTTTCAAGGTTTTTCGTGGACAATAACTAAAATGACTCTTTTGAGCAAGAACAGCTTTACCTTCCAAGCCAAGGTGTTTAAATGGTTTGATCTTGCAGTTTGTCCCGTATCTATGTTCAACGCAATGTGTGTCGGTACAAAAACATATATCCATGAATACTTCACACAAAATAAAAAGAAATGTTCTGGACCCCCCGACCGATTATTTTGATTTTGGTCGCAAATGAAAGAGCAAAGTCTAATTGTTTTTAGTTCGAAATTTCAGACTTATCTATTTTTTTGTAATAAAGTTACTCCACAAAGACACCGTGCGGGTAACTGAACGGAGTACATGAAAAATCCAGGTAACAATTTGAAGCTGCTCAAACGCTTTTATAGCTAATTCAATTCTGCCTTTGTTTGAACAAAAGCTGTTCATAGCCTGCATTCACTGTTGTTCAGCTGTTACACATCTAATTCTGGCGATTTTATTCAGCCTTAAGCTTAATTGAAGCTATATAGAAGGCTGAATAAAGGTCTAGCATGCGCTTATTCAGGCCTCTTTCAATAACCATAATTCTATTTTTAGAACAGATGGCAACCTTCGAAAGCTTAACGATCGCTTATTCATCCATTATTCAACAATTAACCAAAAAAAATTAAAAAGTATTTACAGGTTTATAGTTTTGGGTTTTATCAACGCAACTAACAATTTCAAACACATAGTGTAGAAAAGTGCTGTAATTTAAAGATGAAGATTAGTAAATATGTGCCATTGAGATTTGAACTGGGATTCGCTGATTTATAACCACTTACCTTGACATCTGCTACACATGAGACTGTGTGAACATCATCAACAGCAAGGGACTAACATATTGTTTTGTCTGAATAAGGGCTATTTTAAAGGCTGCATTGAGGCTGAAGAAGTGATAACAGCGGTATGCAAAACACTTGAGTTAGCTGTCAAAGTGTGTCGTGATTTTTGTTTCAAAATAGAATCCTCGGTTATTTTCAATTTCTGCTATTCAATTGTTGTCAACGCAAGTTGGTAATGATTTCGATTTCGTAAAGTTAATTAAAAATGTTACAAAGAAATCTGCATCATCGAGTGTAGTGTTCTATCTTGTTGTTACACAAGGTCATCAATGCCGGATTCAGGATTTTTTTCGACAAATGATAGGACCGTGTGCGTTTACAGCATGTCTGCTTCGGGATGTGAAAATTTTGTTGTTTAATGAAACAGTTTTATAATAATTAATTATGTATTCGACCCAATTTCGGTATGTATATTTTTATCAACATACAGGTGAATAATTTTTCGACAATGGCTGTTGATTTGATTAAAGCTTTAAATAACCTTTAATCAATATCATTCAGGTTAGCTGAACAAAAGTTAAAACTGTAGATGAAAAATAGTTTGTTCAACTCAATATTCAGCTTTGAGTATACTGCTGAATAAGAGTGTTTAATAAGCTTTTCTTCAAATTATTGTTCAGCTGTCACGGTGTTCAGCCTTGTACACCATTGATCAGCCAATATTCATCAAATACTCTTGCTGTTCAGCTTTCATTGTTGCTTGGGAAGTCTTTCTCCGGTACCCAGGCCATGCCAAGAACACGCTCCACTTGATTTGCTTTGTCAGCGTTGAACTCCTTCTTCGTTTCTGTTGCGTTTTCTCCGATGATCTGCAGCACCTTCAGCGAGTTTGAACGCCAGTTAAGTAGCTCAAAGCCTGCATTCTGCTGAATCTTCCGTACATCAGACGCCAGTATTGCCAATTCTTCTTCCGTATCTCGACTGTCCAAATAGTCATCAACATAGTGATTTTCTATGACTGCTACTGTCGCTTCTGGTAGTGCTTCTTGCCACTTCATCGCGTTCGTATTTTTTACGAAACTTGCCGAACAAGGCGAAATGTGGATCCAAAGATGGTCACGTCCATCACAAATATATCCGGCTTTTTAGACGGGTCGTTTCTGTAAAGAAAACGTTGTACCTGACGATCTTCTTTCCTAATCTTCAGCTGATGGTACATTTCACGAATGTGAAAGCGACACAATACTGCTGGCACCGACGTAAGAAGGTCTGGGCCCTTTAACAGCATGTCATTGAGCGAAACTCCGTTCACCTTGGCAGCCGCGTCCCAGATGATGCGCACTTTTCCAGGTTTGCGCGGATTGATTTGTTACGACGCCAAGAGCGAGGTACCAGGTTCGATGTGGATCACTTTTTTCGAGCTCCTGCGACGTTATTCTATGAGCATAGCCTTTGGCCTGGTACTCGGCAATTTGTTTGTCCAAGCTCTCGCGCAATGTGGCGCGGTTGCGTAGCTTCCGTTCGAGACAAATCAGACGACGTTCGGCCATACCGGATGGTAGTTCAACCAAATCGTATCGTTACTATCCTCCACGCTCTTGTTGATGTGCGAAACTGCCGAAGAACTCACATTTTCTGTTGAGCTATGGATGCTTCCAAAAACAGCCCATCCCAGTCTTGTTTTGGCTGCTACCAGCCCATTCAGTCGGCCTTCACGTACCTTGAGAGGTACCGCGAGTTTCAAATTGTTCAGTCCGATCAGGATTCTCGGACCAGCTTCTTTGAAGAGGTACAAGAGGTACACAGGTAGACCAGCTAAATACGGGTATCGCTTGGACAATTTACCATAGTCCACCGTCTGTATAGGATGATCTAAACTGCTCACGGTACTCACAGCCGTCAACGGGAAAATTGCTTTCTTCCCCAGAGATCATCAGATTGACCAGCCAAGAATTCGATTCGTGTCGAGAAACATTCGCTGTCCATGTCAGCGACAGTGACTGAGATTCTCCTTCAAAATTCAATAGTTCAGCAATTTCGGCTTCAATCAGTGTCGACGAAGACCCTTCGTCAAGAAAGGCAAAAGTAGATACTCTTCCCTACTTGCCGAACAAAATCACCGGGATTATACGAAAAATCGTAGCTTTCTGGATTCGGTCTT
The DNA here is from genome assembly GCF_002204515.2 of Aedes aegypti. Taxonomy (NCBI): domain Eukaryota; kingdom Metazoa; phylum Arthropoda; class Insecta; order Diptera; family Culicidae; genus Aedes; species Aedes aegypti. The sequence continues at coordinate 248,117,493 of NC_035109.1, forward strand.
GCAGATTAACGGTGACATCGGATTTTGACGGTGCCCCGGAGTTGTCAGAAGAAGTTGATTTGGTAGTAGTCGGTGGGCTGGGATGCAGTGACGGATGATGCCTCTTGTCACAGTTCCCGATTCCACAGGTCCGTGTGGACTTGCAAGACCACCGTCCGTGGGGCACCAGACAGATCGCACACAGTTGGTGTGTCTTCAGACGCTCGCCGAGTGGCAAGGACTTGAATTCGTTGCAGTCCTTGATTCTGTGCTTTACGCTTTGGCAAATATAGCACGACCTGTCTTTGTTTTCAACCTTCTGTCCCTGCTGCTCCAACTTCTTGGGATCGGAAGTCACGTGAGCATTGACGAACGCCTTTTCCTTCTTTGGCCTTTCATTTCCGCCTATTCGAGGTCCTTCGAAGTCGCTGAAATGCACTACGTCACTCGCCGCCGACGTAATGGCACTCATGTAGTCGCAGAATGTACCCAAATCCACATGTCCAGCCGCTTTTTTTTTATACAAAGCCCAATCTAGCCGGAGGTGTGGTGGCAATTTATCTACTAACTCTTGTAGCATAGTGAGATTAGTCAAATGGGCTTGTTGGTTGGCGGCCTTGAGATGCCCAACAAGATTTTGGACAACGAGGCCGAAATTCACCAGCATTTCGAGCCTTTCCGGCTTTGACGTGGGAACACTTCGCACTTTATTAAGCAGCGACTGTCCTACCCAAGTAGCACTGGTAACAAATGCAATATTTTAGAAAAATAAAACAAATTACATTGCCGTTGCATTCCAGATAATTTGTAGCATATCTTATTGATGATTTTCAATTTTGGTTACTAAACTATTACATTGTAACTTACGCTTTGTTTACATTACATAGGTGTTGCATTTTTACTTGCATGTAACTTAACCTAGAGCTGTCAAAATGAATAAGTTACATTGAAATTGAATCTGTGGTTGCAAAGAAACAAATAACACACTAGGTTACATACAGATTGCTAAGTCAAATGTGTGTAACAGCATATAGTTTGTTTACCATTTGTCATAGGGGAAGGGGTGAAAAAATGAACAGGATGATAAAATGAACACCGAACTTGTTACACATGAACAACAAATTTCAATAATTTTAATTACGCACGGATGATTTTGAGCATAAATAGGAGTGTTTTTGTTGATACGGAGATAAATTGAAGTCAGAACCACGTTCAGTAATTAAAACTGATGTAATTTTAGGCACGGATGAGGTTTTTCAATGAAGTGAATATCGTAATGATATGATGTCGAAGCAGAAACTTTTAGAACTGTTTTCGAAGGGATTGTTATCATTCATTGAATTTTTTTTTGGACTGTGATAAAAAAAAATCAAAAATGTTTGTTTTGCTCGTGTGTTTTACCACCAACATAAAATGAACATTTCAATAATATTTAAAAGACGATGAAAGTATGTGAAAATTTAGCTGTCTTAGTCTTAATAGGCCAGGAGAAGTGGATGAACTTGTCATTCATTTTCCTGTCAATTTTCATACAAAATCTACTTTTTCTCTGCTATAAATTCACTCTGGGTGAACCACTTCCCCTGGCCTATTCGTGTCGCTGCCGTAATTAAAATCTTCATTTTTGATGTTGTGCGATAGAACTAGTTATAATTAATAAACAAATTAATATATGAGGGACAATTTCTGCGAGTAGACATATCACAGAACATCGAGTTACATTTGTAATGTTCTCTTTACTACTTTTGTGGGGAACGCCAATCTTTGAGCCGATGACACGGAATGACGAGAATTCGTTTAAGGGGGCAGGATCCGTCATCAACTCAATAATTTTCAAAAGCAGTTTTTTCGTTCAAAATCATGAATATATTCATGTGTTCACTGTATGTTATTCTCCAACCGAAACACAGTGAACACATTTTTGAATGTCAGTTTTGAACAGAAAAATGGCTGTTGAAGTTTGGATGATTACGATGACGGATCCTTGAACGTTAAAGTGTTTGGGTCCTCTAGACAATTTGTAATCAAACGTCAACATTCCAACGGAGAATCGCTAGTGTATGGAGGTGATGTTTACTTCAAAATTTCAAAATCAACATCTCCAACTTAGTTCTAATACCCTCCGTCCACGAATTATTGTGGCGCGTCGATCGTCGCAAGTTTCTCGTTAAACAGTCAATCCCGTAAATGATTGTGTTTTGTTAAGCTTAATTACTTTAAGCCGAAAGCAGTCAGTGGCTGTCTTTTTGTTGAAATTTGTTCTGGGATTCCAACTCCCACAGGGTCCACTAATGCACTGCCATAGTTTGTATTACGTGCAATAAATATGTTAAATTTGTCCTTTAAAAACTTATCAAAGGACCTTAACTTTAATCAACTCGTGGGGGCAAAACCCCACCACCTATTTCATAACACCAAAACAGCTGTTGAATTCAAATTCTACCAAACCTAATGCCACGCGGAAGTAACGCGCAAATTAGAACCTTACAAATGTAAATATTTCGCATCAGCATGTATCTATTCTTGAACAATAACATCAGAACAAACGCCTGTAGGTATGCATCATATATGCAGAATCGATGAAGAGAAATCACTCATGTTAGTTAGGCCCTATTGAAGTGACAGCACAGAAATGCACAAGGGGCTACCATTAGCAACGCGGTTATTTTTTCCCAATTTTAGATCCATCTTCCCCCTAGTAGTCATTTGTCCATACACAAAATATACAATTTGTATGGACCATGGTCATTGGGCAGAATATCTCCCTTGCCCCAATAAACGACTACGTGGTTTATGGATGACCCATAAGCACGCATTTTTTCAATTGATTCATTAACCCTAGAAAAACTCAAATGGATGGATGTTGTTTCTACTATTTGATAGAGAACATATTTGTACATTCGATTATAATAAAAAAACACATATATTTCACATCTAAATCGCTATTTTCCTTATCATGGCCATATTACCCTCAGTCCCAAATTGATCAATTTATAAATTCAATTCGTTGTTTCATCTCAGGACGCAAGATTGCATTATTTCCTAGCGTCTTTTAGTGAAAATTTTTTAACAAACTCGCATCTTGTCACCTTTATTCACAGAAGAGAGGATCGATGAAGAGAAATCGATCATGCGACCTGCGCTCTTATTATAGCACACGCTTGAATTTGCCTTCTTTCGAGCTATTTGAGCCATTTGAGCACGTCACAAACCATGTGTTTTCTTGGACGGAGCATTTAATTTTCATACTTTTGTAAGGTTCCAGTCAATTGGCTTAGGGGATTTTTGCACATTAGGGGAACACGGGGCAGTATGGACACCATAAGGAATTTGCCTATTTTGGCTGTAAAGACATGAATATTATACTGTTTTTTATGTGCAGTATGCTTTTTAGAGTTCTAAAGCATTTGTTAAACATTGTTGCATAATTTAGAAAAAAATATTTTGTTTCCAAAAAAAAAGGTTTGAAAAAAGCTTACATTTGGTAGTCACCATCAAGCTAGCGGGGCAAAGTGGACACCCCTATGGGGCAGTATGGACACCTTAACGTTTATAGGAAAATTGTCCCGCGATTATTCCCAGAACCTCTAAAAATGTAGTACATATTCAGGAAACCATAGTGGCAGGTCACTTTGTCGCTGAAAACATGATTAAAACAATTTACGACATTTTTCGTAGAGATGTTTTCAATATTGCCTCTAGGTCAGTTTTTATCCAGAATTGACGGTTTTCAACCGATTTGTGGTTCCGCATCATGATAATTGCATTAAATGCTAAATATTTTTGGATGATTTTGTGTATGAAGTTATATTTCTTTCTCTTTAAAGTGTCAGCTCTACATTGTCACCCGGTGTCCATATTGCCCCAACAGTACAAGAAATTTTCATATAAGTTTTTTTATGTCTCAAAGTAGCAGAAAAAAATCTACTATATTTTTGAATATAACATAAATAATTGAAGATTCAATCAAGAGCTACATTATCGGTCAACTTGCATTAATTTGCCTCTGAAACCTTATTTGGTGAGGTTTGAATATTATAATTTTCGAACCCAATAAAATTATGCTGAACTTTTCGGTTTAAAATCAATGTTTTAAACATTTTTTCTGAAATTTTAGTGGGTGATTCACTCTTCCGACAGGCAACTGAAATATTATTTGCATCTAAAGTGTAAACATATTCGCATATGCAAAGATACAGGGGGTGTCCATTCTGCCCCGGGTGTTCATACTGCCCCCGGTACCCCTATTTGATGATTTTTCGCAAATTCTTCGTTTTTCCCATTAAAAGCAAGACGATATCATTTAGGTGTTCATTTTAATACCCCTTCCCCTATTGACAGCAGTGTAATTTATTGGCAGTTTCAGTATAGTTACACATCAGTTTCAAAATAACATAAGATTTCTGGGTGACTAATGTGTAACAAACGAGTAACTTGCTGACAGTAGTTAACACTACATGTCAAAAGTTTTCATACGTATTGTTAATTTTGATATAAGAACTTTACTATTTTATGACTAGTTATTGTTTTCATAGATATTTTTCCAGTGATTAATTAAAATTGTTGAATTTACAATTTGCAGCCTCTCTAACAGCTTTTTAATAGATGTCATCATTTTAGATTGGCTGTCCTCAAACAGTTATTCGGAAGTGTATCTGCAGCAAGATGAAATTAAATGGCGATTTATGATAGGCAACCCAGAAAATCCAACTGCGGGACACAAAACAACGTGATTTTGGAATCACAATCTACACAAACAATTAAATTAAAATCAAAACCACTGCTGATTTGAGTAACAGTGTCAATTTCCATTTTTTTGCGTCAGTTTTAATGGAATAATATCTCAACAATCCAGGTATCATGAGTTATTCAATATAAAATTATTATCTATTTTATGAGCGCGTCAATTTTGAGCAAGTAAAATGATTGATTTCACCACAAATTCAAATCGGCATGTTAAATCTATTATGTACTTGTGAATAATTACGCGTTCTAAAATCATTCGTATTTCTTTTATTGACATTCAATTCTAAAATGGTTGTTCGGTTTCAAAATTGTCGGAAAGTAACAACAACTTCAACGCCGTTTCATTTATTTTGTCGCAGGAAAACCCATGCGTAATCAACAAATTACATAGCAGTCGCTTGTTAACTTCTTATGTAACGAACAAACAAATTACATAAGGCTCGACTTTTTGCGCTTTTTTGGTTACATAGCAGTATTTTTTCATGTTGCAAATGTATCATATTGTAACTATTGAATATGTCAAGTAGCTGTTGCTGTAAGCTACTTGTAACAATATGTGCTGCTTGGGTAGTCGCTCTGGGCTACCGAATAACGTTTCTATCGTATCCATAATTTTCGGCACCGATGAGGGTAGCATCAGGTTACCGTAATTTCGGGTGAAATTGATCATTTTTCAGGGCTTTTCTTGTCTGATTTCTATATTGTTGGCAATGCCAAACAACTGAATGCAGAAAAACAAGTACGAAGGTGAGCCTCATTGGCTCAAGTACCGAAATTTTCTAACAAAAGTAATTTTAGTGCTAAAAGATATCTCTAAAATAAAAAATCGGGTGATGTCATTTCGGGGTAAAATTGATCACTTATCAATGCGATTATTGTTAGTTTTCAAAACAACTCTACATAATAAATTTGATCTCCCGGAATCCGATTATGCTTGCTAAATTCTTAACAATACAATATTTATAGAAATAATTAATAATTAAATTTCAAGAATTACGCAGAAAACGCCTAAATGTATGCAATTTCCTAAGGAATTTCCTGATATCTAACAGAAATTCAATTATTTCAACCAAATGAGCGAATTGCTACGAATTTTGGTTATGAAATCTGGTTTGGGGATATATCTTAATTATTCTCACAAACTTTTAGGATTATACCATGTTCAAATCCTTGTCTAGAACTAGAAGTTCAGAGATGTTAGTCAATACTGCACCATACATGATTTTGGAATTTTTCATTATTTTCATAGAAATACACATTCTTTAACGCAAAAAAACTTCACAACACACAATTTGACAATACTTATAACAAACAACGTTCATTCACTGCAGGTTACATTGATATTTGTGCTCCATTAGGAAGAAACAAAATCGAGTGACATGGTGATCAATTTCACCCTACTGATCAATTTCACCCGAATTTACGGTACTCCTGACTGCTTCCAGTGATTTGCCTTTGAGGCAACGCTGCAATCGCATCAAATTCTCCGCCTGTGAGTATCCGCACATGGCAGTTGAGTCGCGAAAGCTGTATAAAAATAGAGGCTATTCCTCGAGATTTCCTGAGAATACAGGAAGTTCCTTGGGCTGCAGATGGCTAACGTTTGGCCCAGGCTGTTGCTGTAGCGATGCATGTGACGACGACGGTGAAAACTGATGGTGTTCCGGTGTATCACGCACTACGACCTCCGAAACGAGTGGGTGCGGTGTTTGCGGGGTATATGATGAGCGAAATACAGATGGAGGATTCCATCTTGGATTTAAAAATGGCGCCGGACATCGATTTTCGTCATCCCCTCGTCGCGCCCGTTCCGAAAATACCCATATTGCATGGGTTTCCAATGATTTTACTGATCCGGAGGCCGCCATCTTGGATTTCAAAATGGCGTCGGACATCGATTTTCGTCATCCCCTCGTCGTGCTCGTTCCGAAAATACCCATATTGCATGGGTTTCCAATGAGTTCACTAATCCGGAGGCCGCCATCTTGGATTTCAAAATGGCGTCGGACATCGATTTTCGTCATCCCCTCATCGCGCCCGTTCCGAAAATACCCATATTGCATGGGTTTCCAATGATTTTACTAATCTGGAGGCCGCCATCTTGGATTTCAAAATGGCGCCGGACATCGATTTTCGTCATCCCCTCGTCGCGCCCGTTCCGAAAATACCCATATTGCATGGGTTTCCAATGATTTAACTTATCCGGAGGCCGTCATCTTGGATTTCAAAATGGCGCCGGACATCGATTTTCGTCATCCCCTCGTCGCGCCCGTTCCGAAAATACCCATATTGCATGGGTTTCCAATGATTTAACTTATCCGGAGGCCGTCATCTTGGATTTCAAAATGGCGCCGGACATCGATTTTCGTCATCCCCTCGTCGCGCCCGTTCCGAAAATACCCATATTGCATGGGTTTCCAATGATTTAACTTATCCGGAGGCCGCCATCTTGGATTTCAAAATGGCGCCGGACATCGATTTTCGTCATCCCCTCGTCGCGCCCGTTCCGAAAATACCCATATTGCATGGGTTTCCAATGATTTTACTAATCCGGAGGCCGCCATCTTGGATTTCAAAATGGCGACGGACATCGATTTTCGTCATCCCCTCGTCGTGCTCGTTCCGAAAATACCCATATTGCATGGGTTTCCAATGAGTTCATTTATCCGGAGGCCGCCATCTTGGATTTCAAAATGGCGTCGGACATCGATTTTCGTCATCCCCTCATCGCGCCCGTTCCGAAAGTACCCATATTGCATGGGTTTCCAATGATTTTACTAATCCGGAGGCCGCCATCTTGGATTTCAAAATGGCGTCGAACATCGATTTTCGTCATTGCCTCGTCGTGCCCGTTCCGAAAATACCCATATTGCATGGGTTTCCAATGATTTTACTAATCCGGAGGCCGCCATCTTGGATTTCAAAATGGCGTCGGACATCGATTTTCGTCATCCCCTCGTCGTGCTCGTTCCGAAAATACCCATTTTGCATGGGTTTCCAATGAGTTCACTAATCCGGAGGCCGCCATCTTGGATTTCAAAATGGCGTCGGACATCGATTTTCGTCATCCCCTCATCGCGCCCGTTCCGAAAATACCCATATTGCATGGGTTTCCAATGATTTTACTAATCTGGAGGCCGCCATCTTGGATTTCAAAATGGCGCCGGACATCGATTTTCGTCATCCCCTCGTCGCGCCCGTTCCGAAAATACCCATATTGCATGGGTTTCCAATGATTTAACTTATCCGGAGGCCGTCATCTTGGATTTCAAAATGGCGCCGGACATCGATTTTCGTCATCCCCTCGTCGCGCCCGTTCCGAAAATACCCATATTGCATGGGTTTCCAATGATTTAACTTATCCGGAGGCCGTCATCTTGGATTTCAAAATGGCGCCGGACATCGATTTTCGTCATCCCCTCGTCGCGCCCGTTCCGAAAATACCCATATTGCATGGGTTTCCAATGATTTAACTTATCCGGAGGCCGCCATCTTGGATTTCAAAATGGCGCCGGACATCGATTTTCGTCATCCCCTCGTCGCGCCCGTTCCGAAAATACCCATATTGCATGGGTTTCCAATGATTTTACTAATCCGGAGGCCGCCATCTTGGATTTCAAAATGGCGACGGACATCGATTTTCGTCATCCCCTCGTCGTGCTCGTTCCGAAAATACCCATATTGCATGGGTTTCCAATGAGTTCATTTATCCGGAGGCCGCCATCTTGGATTTCAAAATGGCGTCGGACATCGATTTTCGTCATCCCCTCATCGCGCCCGTTCCGAAAATACCCATATTGCATGGGTTTCCAATGATTTTACTAATCCGGAGGCCGCCATCTTGGATTTCAAAATGGCGTCGGACATCGATTTTCGTCATCCCCTCGTCGTGCTCGTTCCGAAAATACCCATTTTGCATGGGTTTCCAATGAGTTCACTAATCCGGAGGCCGCCATCTTGGATTTCAAAATGGCGTCGGACATCGATTTTCGTCATCCCCTCATCGCGCCCGTTCCGAAAATACCCATATTGCATGGGTTTCCAATGATTTTACTAATCTGGAGGCCGCCATCTTGGATTTCAAAATGGCGCCGGACATCGATTTTCGTCATCCCCTCGTCGCGCCCGTTCCGAAAATACCCATATTGCATGGGTTTCCAATGATTTAACTTATCCGGAGGCCGTCATCTTGGATTTCAAAATGGCGCCGGACATCGATTTTCGTCATCCCCTCGTCGCGCCCGTTCCGAAAATACCCATATTGCATGGGTTTCCAATGATTTAACTTATCCGGAGGCCGTCATCTTGGATTTCAAAATGGCGCCGGACATCGATTTTCGTCATCCCCTCGTCGCGCCCGTTCCGAAAATACCCATATTGCATGGGTTTCCAATGATTTAACTTATCCGGAGGCCGCCATCTTGGATTTCAAAATGGCGCCGGACATCGATTTTCGTCATCCCCTCGTCGCGCCCGTTCCGAAAATACCCATATTGCATGGGTTTCCAATGATTTTACTAATCCGGAGGCCGCCATCTTGGATTTCAAAATGGCGACGGACATCGATTTTCGTCATCCCCTCGTCGTGCTCGTTCCGAAAATACCCATATTGCATGGGTTTCCAATGAGTTCATTTATCCGGAGGCCGCCATCTTGGATTTCAAAATGGCGCCGGACATCGATTTTCGTCATCCCCTCGTCGCGCCCGTTCCGAAAATACCCATATTGCATGGGTTTCCAATGATTTTACTAATCCGGAGGCCGCCATCTTGGATTTCAAAATGGCGTCGGACATCGATTTTCGTCATCCCCTCGTCGTGCTCGTTCCGAAAATACCCATTTTGCATGGGTTTCCAATGAGTTCACTAATCCGGAGGCCGCCATCTTGGATTTCAAAATGGCGTCGGACATCGATTTTCGTCATCCCCTCATCGCGCCCGTTCCGAAAATACCCATATTGCATGGGTTTCCAATGATTTTACTAATCTGGAGGCCGTCATCTTGGATTTCAAAATGGCGCCGGACATCGATTTTCGTCATCCCCTCGTCGCGCCCGTTCCGAAAATACCCATATTGCATGGGTTTCCAATGATTTAACTTATCCGGAGGCCGTCATCTTGGATTTCAAAATGGCGCCGGACATCGATTTTCGTCATCCCCTCGTCGCGCCCGTTCCGAAAATACCCATATTGCATGGGTTTCCAATGATTTAACTTATCCGGAGGCCGTCATCTTGGATTTCAAAATGGCGCCGGACATCGATTTTCGTCATCCCCTCGTCGCGCCCGTTCCGAAAATACCCATATTGCATGGGTTTCCAATGATTTAACTTATCCGGAGGCCGCCATCTTGGATTTCAAAATGGCGCCGGACATCGATTTTCGTCATCCCCTCGTCGCGCCCGTTCCGAAAATACCCATATTGCATGGGTTTCCAATGATTTTACTAATCCGGAGGCCGCCATCTTGGATTTCAAAATGGCGACGGACATCGATTTTCGTCATCCCCTCGTCGTGCTCGTTCCGAAAATACCCATATTGCATGGGTTTCCAATGAGTTCATTTATCCGGAGGCCGCCATCTTGGATTTCAAAATGGCGTCGGACATCGATTTTCGTCATCCCCTCATCGCGCCCGTTCCGAAAGTACCCATATTGCATGGGTTTCCAATGATTTTACTAATCCGGAGGCCGCCATCTTGGATTTCAAAATGGCGTCGAACATCGATTTTCGTCATTGCCTCGTCGTGCCCGTTCCGAAAATACCCATATTGCATGGGTTTCCAATGATTTTACTAATCCGGAGGCCGCCATCTTGGATTTCAAAATGGCGTCGGACATCGATTTTCGTCATCCCCTCGTCGTGCTCGTTCCGAAAATACCCATTTTGCATGGGTTTCCAATGAGTTCACTAATCCGGAGGCCGCCATCTTGGATTTCAAAATGGCGTCGGACATCGATTTTCGTCATCCCCTCATCGCGCCCGTTCCGAAAATACCCATATTGCATGGGTTTCCAATGATTTTACTAATCTGGAGGCCGCCATCTTGGATTTCAAAATGGCGCCGGACATCGATTTTCGTCATCCCCTCGTCGCGCCCGTTCCGAAAATACCCATATTGCATGGGTTTATATTATCAATTGATAGAGATAGAACCTCTATCATTATTTATTGAGAGATGTTGTTCTGATAGTATCATGATGAGAAATTTTTGGGATAGGGATACTATCTCTCTATCCTCTATCGCTGATAGAAACCGTTCTCTCAGTGATACTATCAGAGATAGACAAGAAGTGATAGTATCATCTGGCTGAACTGATAGTATCAGTTGTCTATCAGATAGATGATAGTATCATCGTCTATCTGATAATTTTGATGCCTGGTTACTACACAAAAAAAGGACATTTTTCCCTTGTTTCCAGCTCTAACAATGCTATTTTTGCAGTATTATGTGACACATTGTTAACTTTCACCAAATCATGCAATACAGATGCATTGAGTTTAAAATCTCTTGATTTTGCTCACTGATCCGTAATATGTCACAATTTGATCCATAATATGAAAATTGATCCATAATATGGTTTTCAGGAACCGACACAATTTTTAATTTTTATGCAATCCTATGTAAATATTACACTCAAAACAGTTTACTAACCGAAGTTCCAATATGAAACGATTCAATTCGTGCTTTTCAATTACAATTTTACGTTTCCCCTGTCGTTTTATTGAATTTTATAGGTTGTACTCCACACTATTTGTCCACCCAATTTCTGATATGCATGGGTGTGTGGAAACTGAGCCAACTGATCGAACGACGATATCATCGTTGGTTGGACCATCGATCTCTGTTCAGCCGGACGGCTTGAATGTTCCAACGGCGACCGCAACATATGGGATGGTTGTGGTGGAGACGGCGACACTATCGTTCGCTGAACTGGTGGTTGTGGCTGTGCTGACTGCGAGCGAGACGTTCCGATATTCGTTCCATGTTGATGCTTTCGACTGATTATAGTTAACACCGGGGGATTTTTGGGCTTTCAGTCTAGTGATAGCGATTGAAACGTAATGTTTTTTCTACGCCCGACGAAACTTGAAAAACTAGAACTAGCCCGTGACTTGCCTGAGGTAGTGGTGGTCAACAACCGCAAGTCCGAGCAAAGGGCGCTTATCTCGGTAGGTGATTGCACCATAGAGTCCAAGCGATCACCTAGGCATCTTGGGGTGAAGATCGATGACAAGTTCAGCTTTGCTAGCCATGTTGTCAAAAGCGCGTATAACGAGCAAAAGCTGAAGCGGTTTGAATGCGCGTATAGGACCATGTGCTTAAGGGTGACAAGTGCATACCGAATGGTATCTAAAGAGAACTATGCGAAGAGACCTATCTAAAGAGACCTACGGTATCTAAAGAGACGGCTATGTGCATCATAGCCGGGATGACGCCCATCGGACTCATCATCAAGGAAGATGTTCAATGCTTCAACCAAAGGGGCACCAGAGGAGTCCACGACACGTGTAAAGAGGAAACGCTCAGAAGCTGGCAGCAGGAATGGGATAACTCCACTAAAGGTAGATGGATCCATCGACTAATACCAGCTGTGTCAAATTAGTATAAAAGAAACCATGGGGAAGTGAACTTCCACCTGACGCAGTTTTTATTCTCACTTACAGTGCATGAGCTGGTTTGAGTGGGTCGTCAATGCTGTGCCTTCCCCATTCTCCCTGAGTTTCCATCACGGGAGTCTAATTACAGATTTCCCTCTTAAAAAAACACGATGTACATATGCAAAAATGGTCTTTTTGCAAACAAAGCTATCGCTGAGTAACTACAGAGATGCTCAGAGGAACGGTATAAGCTGATTAGCAGGCTCTGTACCAGTAGGGATGTAACCAGAAAGAAAAAAATAATAATATAAGAATTGCAATTAATATAACAATTAAAACATTTGACGTGATCCATACCTTCAGGCTCATTAACAGATCGCAAGCTGCACGATTTTTTGTCGAGTTCCACATGCGGCTCGCGGTCAGCACTTTGGTGATCACTGCTGTAGTTGATTAACCTAAAATTTTCAATTTGAAGAATTTCTGTTTTTCAGGTTTTATCCGGATGTGCGCCACTTTGAGGTGAGGTGAGTCGGCTAGAGCATCGTAGTCTATGGTTGCTCTTGGAGGATACCGATGGAGTTGTTATAGTGAATTGTTTAAAAAACAATGTCTGTATTGGAAAAAAAAATAGCCTTTTTAAATTTGTTAAAGAAACGTTTGTCCCGCTTTAAAATATTCCCTGCCTAATTTATTCCACTCTGTATTGTTTCGTCAATGGTTTCGACCTTTCCTCTTTAATCTCGCCTGAAATGTCATCACAAGCCCAAGCAGATTTCAGCTGTAAATCGCAAAATTTATGTCGCCCAACCGTGACCTCCATTATTCTTTGGCCCGACAAAGGTTGTGTGCATTCTTGATCCCGTCTTTCATTTTCCTAAAAGCAGCTCCAGCTCGGTGGAATTCCGCCAGTAAGACGGGGTGGTCCACCAGCAGACCGACAATGACTACGCCCTTCTGCTGGAAGCGCGCTGTGATGACAGCCACAACGCCTTGCTTCCCGAGCAGAAGAAAACTTCTGTAGAATACCAACCTTAGTTTGGATTCCGTACCAAATAATATTCAATTCTTACCACCTGTATGATAATGAAAGTAATTGGATCTGGTTATGCAACACCTTAAGGTGAAGATGCATCGAATTTTCAAGAGCACACATTTAGAGAGCCTGATAACCGTTCGCGTTGAAAATTTGATCGATTGGTTACGACCAGCGAGTGACCAGTGAGTTAAATTTTCAGCACATATGGTTGTCTTGTTCTCCAAATGTGTGCTCTTGAAAATTTGAGGTTTGACTTAGATGCATCTTCACCTTAATAATACATGATAATTTTTTATATAGATATAATTATGTTTTTTTTTCAAAACGGTTCAAAGTTCAATGCCTGAATCAGGTATGTTTCATCGTTTAACCAATATTTTCAATTCCATAATAATACCAAATAAATGCATGGGCAGTATCTGGACTACTGGAACATATCTAATTAGAATATAATACCAAAACATGCCATCCACATATAGGCACGAGTTATTTATTTCTGATCGGGTTTGCAGGAAAAAGGATACGACAAAAGACAGAGACCGATGAGCGGGTGGATGGGCGGAGAACGTCTTTTGAATAATAATTCAAGCAAATTTTAATCAATAATTTCCTCATCCTCACCTTGCATGACGACAACTTTGTTCGCCACTTTTTTTTTTCAGTCACTAGATAAAAAAACATTCCATTCTGTTGAGATGCTGCTCACTGTGGAAGGCAGGTACTACCTCGAAAGCGGGTGTGAAAATGAAAAATCTCTTAGCCTATCAAGCTTTTTGCTGGGAACGCTTAAGAGATGCCATTTTCTTAATTTATTGGCCATCTCTTGCAGGGCAGAAGAAGCCAGACATCGAAGGAGAATAATTTAGATATCACCTGAGCAGACTAGAATAAAGTTCACTTTTTTTTTTTCTTTGCTTTATTCGTTGAAATAAGAAAAATAGGTTCCAGTTGAATGGATTTGAATAGCCGAATAAATGAAAGTTAAAATAACATTTGCTCCTAATATAACAAAATAATGTAAATTAAGCTTCTTATGCGATAAATAAAATTGGACAAAGTGCACTAAGAGGGTTAACGACCTACCGTATTGGCACCCGGATTCCGAACAAACGTTGTAGGAGAGGATTTCCTTGACAACATCCTTTCTGAAGACGGAGCTCGGACATTATGCCTTAAAACATTTGGCGTAAGAACGTTTCAGATAAGGACGTTTGATACATCTTCTTCTTCTTGGCATTAACGTCCTCACTGGGACAGAGCCTGCTTCTCAGCTTGGTGTTCTTATGAGCACTTCCACAGTTATTAACTGAGAGCTTTCTTTGCCAAAGTTGCCATTTTTGCAATCGTATATCGTGTGGTAGGTACGATGATACTCTATGCCCAGGGAAGTCAAGGAAATTTCCATTACGAAAAGATCCTGGACCGACCGGGAATCGAACCCAGACGCCTTCAGCATGGCTTTGCTTTGTAGCCGCGGATTCTAACTACTCGGCTAAGGGAGGCCTCTATCGTTTGATACATAGACATTCGGTATAATGAGAATGTATACCATCATCAAAATAAAACCTGTTCTTTTATCAAACGTTGGTAGTTCGACTGTAGTTCCGATGTTGATGATAGATTGGCTTTTCAGTCTTGAAAAAATTAAAAACTGTTATTTTATTTTGTCCAACGTTTCGGTCCGTTTGGGACCTTCCTCAGGGACTCAATTTTTACGGAACTATTATGCCGATCGTCAATAGGGAAATGTTTCTATATGAAATGGGCTAACTCTCTCCAGAACTGCTGTAAGCAGTCATCAACGTTTGTCGGCTACATTGAACGAAATCTACGAAAAGATTAGTTCGACGAAAATGGTAGAATGTATTTGGAGGATAATAACGCATCGCGTGCAGTATTAATGCAACGTATTCGGCAGAACTTTAAATACAGAAGCGTAATCAGCAGACCAGTGAATCAATTGTCACCTAACACGCAGCAACAAAGACATTGTCATCTCCTATTCTTGTCGCAACAATTTCGTTCCACAACATCAGTTTATCATCACTTGAACAGAAAATGACAATCATCGATCACCACGTGCGCAGCGATTTTCCAGGCTTCGCATTGCAATTTTCGAGAACTTTTTCCGTGTTGGTAAACATTGGCACATTATCGAACAGCATCCATAAAACAAATTTGGTTTTGTGTTTATAATTACTGATTTATCGCGAGTTGAAAAGGTTGCAACAATATTGCGCTCTGTGATTGTCATGACAATTTTGCTTCTGATTGTATCCTTATCCGCAACAATTGGGACAAACGGTTGTGAGCGAGCTTGCTTTGTTTTTCGTCTATTTTGATGACAATTTGATTCACTACAGCAGACCCTTCTTTTCCAGGAAAAAAGCGGCACCTGTAGGTGTTCGAAGGTGAAGAAATGGAGCGGCTGTACCGCACCTAAGAATTGCGTAAGCTCTATCAAAACTCAACGCAACCTACAGAGGTTTCATGTCGCGATCCAAAATTCGTAACGACAAGCATGACAAACATTTTGTCGAACGGACGCGAAGTGATCGAAAGGTGGCAGCAAAACTACGATGAACATCTGAATGACACTGAGAGCACTGGCACGGAGTTTCAAGGTAGCGGGAGAAATGACTAAGTCAATGTATTTAACAAACAATCAGCTCCTACCTTGAACGAATTTAAGGATGCTGTTCAACAGCTCATGAATTTCAAGGCATATCGAAGAATGGTATCGAAGTGTAACTTATCAAGATTGATCTGAAGATTTCATTCCTTATAAGCATCGACTGGTAATGAGAATCTGGGAAACAGAACAGCTGCCTTGTTCACATACTATCGGCCGGCTTAATTTTTGGCTATGCACCAAGAATCAGACGTAAATGAGTTTCCAATATTCCTAAAATGTAATCGTATTCGATCGACGTAAATACCACGAAACCAATTTCGAGTATCAACACACAACTTGCAGCAGATCAAACTCACATTCGTCAGAGTAGGGGATTTTTTTTATTTCCGTACGGGTTTGGGCCGAAAGGTCTCAGATTTTCATGAAACTTTTCATTAAACTTTTTCCACAGGCAGGGCTCATCAATATATGAATAAAAAAAAATTGAGAAAAATTCAGGGTCGCCTATTTTCCCGGAAAACTCAGTTGGAATTTTTTTGTTTTCCCCTTTGAAAAATCATAACTCAAGAACGAAGCATCATAGAAACAAAGTTTTTTTTTATGAAAATGAAAGCAAATTTTCTCAGGAATAAAAAAAAATACCGTTCAGCTACCATTCACCGTGCATTTAAGAAAAATTTGCACAAGAATTATATAACTTTTCCTAATAATTTGAAACGTACTAGAATAGCACTACGCAGTGTGCAATTATGTCATAATTCAAGAAATAATCTAAAACTAGTGATGGATAACAAACAAATACTCAAAAATTATGTTTGAAAATGTCATGTTAAGGTCGCTTCGTACCATTCTATGTCACCATTTACCGCGCACACTAGTGAACCATTCACCGTGCGTATAGTTTTCGTCATGATTTTATTGTGTATCTTGGAGAAACGCTGTTGACGGAGTAACTATGTTGCTAATAGTGTGCGCACTCATTTTTAAGAGTATACAAAGCTTCACTTTCACCGTCGGATATTGAAGCAAAACTGTTTTTGCTGCTCTCAAAGACTGCAACGGCCGAAAACACCACGTTCATAGCTGCAACATCCAGTCGTCAAGCAACATTTCCGTCATTTTCAATAAAAAACATATAAAGTTTAAAAATTGGATAAATAATTATATTTTCATTAAAATCGTTATAGGAGGTTTTTGTGTATCTAAACCACTCCATATTCACTAAAAAATAAATTTGAAGTTACGACATAAATCTAATATAACCGAAAGTTTCCCCGGTTTTTCTTTACGAATTTTCTCAACGGTGGAAAATTTTGTGGAAAACTGTTTCCAGTTAATATTTTTTTTTATTCCTGAGAAAATTTGCTTTCATTTTCATAAACAAAACTTTGTATCTACGATGCTTCTTTCTTGAGTTATGTTTAAAAAAAAAAAGGCTCAACATGGCACATTTGCACATTTTTTACAAAATTGGCATTATGACATTATCTTCTCAAAAATATTTTTTTTTAAATTTTCCACGAGTTGGAGCATAGTTTTTCCGGCTTTCCTTTACGAATTTTCTCAACGGTAGAAAATTTTGTGGAAAACTTTTTCCAGTTAATATTTTTTTTTTATTCCTGAGAAAATTTGCTTTCATTTTCATAAAAAAAAAACTTTGTTTCTACAATGCTTCGTTCTTGAGTTATGATTTTTCAAAGTAAGTAGTGTCAGAGGAAAACAAAAAAAAATCCAACTGAGTTTTCTGGGAAAATAAGCGACCCTGAATTTTTCTCAATTTTTTTTTATTCATATATTGATGAGTCCTGCCTGTGGAAAAAGTTTCATGAAAATATGAGACCCTTCGGCCTACTTTGTACGGAAATAAAAAAAATCCCCATGAACTACATCTCCGTAACTTCGATATCGTAGCGCTGCAGGAACTTTGTTGCAATGGACAGAATGTGTCGAAAAGTAGGCATCGTGCGAATACTTTCTACCAAAGCACCCCAAATGAGCTAAGAACTGGCCTCATAGTGTTGGGCAAGATGCGACAGCGCGTTATAGGGTGGCAGCCGATCAACGCAAGGATGTGCATAATCAACGTCCGCACGAAGGAAAACCCGAGGACGAGAAGCAGACGTTTTACGCGCAGCTGGAGCAGATAGGGCAAATGTACCATTAGTGGTGCACCTAAGGGAAAACTGCTAAACCACGGTGATAAAATCATCAAATATATGATTTTAACGTATCAGTCGATAGATTTCAAATCCTTCTATCATTCAAATGTATAAAAATCACGATTCATTTGAAATTTTCCTGTAAAAGCCTTGCACCAATAATCGGAACACTGTTCCTTTAGTGGAGGTATGTTTTAAGAATGGTTCCTTTAGTGGCGCAATCCATTGATTGCTTATGGGACCCTTCACCATGGGTACCGATGCACCACTATAGGTGCAAAGGAGCAAAAAATTTAAGCAAAATAATTGATTTAAATAGTTTAACGGTTGAATTTCATGAATATTTTTCGATAACATGTATTATTTTCGCATCGTACATCAATGAAAAATATCACATAGCCATAAATTAGTGCGAAACATGTCAAAACACACTATCTCCACTATTGGAGTTACCTCCACTAAGGGAGCGTTTGCCCTATATGATGAATGCTCACTGCGTGATGTAAAAATCGTTGTTGGTGACATGATCGCACTTGGCGCACTCTTGAAGATAGCTGGAATCCGAATAAGAGAAACAACTGGTACGCCGGCGAATGCGAGCAGTTGAAGAATAAGAAGAATGCATCAAGAGCGAGAATGCTGCAAACCCGCACGAGAGCGAACTAGGTCCGGTATAAACAGGCAAAGAACAGATAAAACTCGATCTTCTGGAGAAAGAAGTGCCAGCAAGAAAAACGAGATTGCGATAAAAGATCTGTTCCACACTAAACGCACACGGAAGTTTTACGAGAAGCTTGATCGTTTGCGAAAAGGCTTTGTGCCACAAGCCGACATTTGCAGAGACTGTGACGGAAATCTTCTCACTAACGAACCTGAGGTGGTCGAAAGGTGGCGGCAGCACAACGACGAGCACCTTAAAGGTGATGTGGCCAGTAGCGAAGGTGGCAAGGAAGTGGCTTTGGGAGCGCGCGTGAAGGACAAAAGACTTCGGCCTCTAGATCTCCAAGAGGTAGAAACGGAGATTCCCAAGTAACAAAGTTAATTTTATGCTATTCTTGAAGTATTCTCTTACACCAATTCTATAAAACTATAAATAAAACCAGTAATTCTATGATCCTACACTAACCCAATGATAAACCTCTCATAAGACTAAAGTGGCCCATACTAGAGACGGTGTTGGAGAGCAACCGTCAACTATCTCTTAAAACGTGTAATCATGCACTTATGACAATCCTCAACACTTCAATAAACCTTCCACAAGTAGTTCTCAAGCCAAGTTAAACTTACAATATGTTTATCATGTTGGTTTGACTAACGAATTTATAAAAACTTCTCCATAAAATAATCAATCAATAATAAAACAGAATGCAAATTAAAACATCTGTGATGATAGCTTTCCGTTTTTTCGATACCTACCTGTGTTTTCGGTTGTCACGCTCATTACATCGTGAATATCATGCATGAAACACTCGAATCGCACAATGCGCCTCGACAATATTGCATTTTCAGAAAAACAATTTCATCAATTTGGTGCCCGAAAATGTTGAACAATCCAGCATACATGGATTCTCCCATCATGGCTCCCTTGCCAAAGCATCAATAATTACAATCATGGCGGTAGTTTTACTCAACACCATCATAGAACCATGATAAATTTTGCTGAACTCGGGCAAGCGTAACAAATATCACTTGAGAGTTCTTATGCTTAAGGCGATCTTGATGAAGACAAACTGATCTTCTTGAAGAACGTTAAAAGATTCGTTCGTTTTATTCAAGAGAAGCACATTTTGACGTTTGTTTATTTACGTTTTTGGTGAGAAACGTTCATGCTAGATGTTACGGCATGAAATTCAAAGCTACAAAACGACTAAAGGTAAGTATTTCCATCTGTGGATAAGGTCAAGATGTTGAGCAGGGAAAGCAATCGGACATTTAACCACATCCAGAAGTCCACCTGGCAAGGAGGTGTCCAGTGGTTCAGTTCCACTCCTATATCATGGCCACGGGGAGGAAGACCACTGGAACTGGTTGTTTGCGTTATTAAGTTGTGCGCCGTGAGTTTAACAACGTTTCCGTGAAAAACAAATTGCAAATCCACGCAAGTCGCCCCCGTAAACGATACAATTAATAATACTGAAATAAAAATTGTATATATTAATGTGTTGATTGATGGGGGAGAAATTTATGATGTTCACGGCCAAGAGTTCTTACTCTCGCTCACGAGCGAGTTGTTACAGATAGGTACGAGAGTTTCATAAAACTGTTGCCAAGGTCACTTGTTCTTATTGAAAATGAAGTTTTATGTGATACATCCGAAGTGTTCTTGAAAAAGTATTTAAAACCAAAAACGGTTCAAGATCATTTCTACTGGGTGAAAATCACTATAGAGCCAAGAAGAATATGCAAATCTACGATAAAACTATCATAAAAATAAATAAAGCCAGATAGAATCTAAATTGTTACCTGGGTTGGACGGTTGAAAAATAACAAAGCCGCTTGAGTGGACCAAGTTCCGAACTAGCTGCTAGAATACGGAGGTGATGCACTGGCAAGAGCGCTGCACTGGATTATTTCCCAGATTTGGGTGGAGGAAGTATTACCGGAGGAGTGGATGGAAATTGTTGTGTATCCCATATACAAAAAGGGTGACAAACTAGATTGCGCCAATTATTGTGCGATCTCAATTTTGAGGGTAGGTAAGGTACCCTCCCAAATTTTATGATACCGTCTATCAGTAACTGCTAGAGAATTCATTGGGCAATATCTGGCAGATATTATGGACAAACAAGCTACAACAGACCGGATATTCGCCATCCGCCAGGTGTTGCAGAAATGCCGCGAATACCGTGTATCCACACATTATTTGTTCATCGATTTTAAATCGGCCTATGACACAATCGATCGAGATTAGCTATGACAGATTATGCACGAATACGGTTTCCCGAACAAACTGATAAGTTTGATCAAGGCAACGATGGAACGAGTGATGTGCGTAATCCGAGTCTCAGGGACACTCTCGAGTCCCTTTGGTTTCGTCGACGACATTGATATTGTGGCAAGGAACCTTGAAACGATGGCGGATACGTGCATCCGACTAAGGGCTGAAGCTAGGCGAATTGGACTAAACATCAATGTGTCGAAGACAAAGCATATGAAAGCGAGGGGCTCAAAAGAGAAGGCATGAATCATGAATTACACCAGCCTCGCAAAAATTAGGAGGTTGCGGTGGGCCGGGCATGTCACCAGAATGAAGTATAACAACCCGGTGAAAATGGTTATCGAAAACAATCCGACCGGCTCAAGACGACACACAGTGCGTTGCTCCATAGACAAAAATCAAATTTCAAGGAGATAATAAGGACTGTTCATTTTATAAAGTGGACACTTTGGACATGCAATATCTTTTTAATTTATCAATGAAATCGAAATCGGTTTTCTGTACATCATTCGACTAATATTGTACAATGCTGTGGTAATGAAAAAGTTACCAAAATAATATGATTTCACACGAATAAGGCACAACGTTTAGAACGGTCGATTTTTGGAGGTTATCAAAATCAAGGATTATTAAAAATCGGCAGGAAAATTCGACAATTTATATTTTTTATTTTCAAAAAATGGTTGTACATAAAAAGCATCATCAATTAGAAGCTTGCTAAAAAATATCAAGTTATTTTTGGAGAAGCAATTTTGCAGATATCATAAAATCATTTTTTATCATTTTTTTTAAAGAAAAATATCTTAAATTTAAATGGAACTGATATGAGTAGAATTTTAAGGTTTAAAGTACGTCCAGACGGAAGTAATAATATAGTATTTATAATAAAAACAACTTACGCCTTCATAGAGTTGCTGATTTAGTCCCCACGTCATAGTTTAAGCACAATAGAAAAACAAATAATTTATTTTCAGAAGACCACTCAAAGCACAATGACAATCATCAAGATTGGGAACACTGCTTGAATGAAATCAAATTTATTTTGCATGTATTATTTTCAGAATGTGTTATTCTGAGACTACCTATCAAAATATTTTGAGAAAAACGTTTACAGTTTGCTCTAGATCGATAAACATGCGTATATAATTTTAAAAGTTTGGGATTTTTCAATAAAACGACCATAAAGAGTAAATTTGGTACCCAAGAATGCGGTTAAAACTCAAGATTTTGCTTTTTTTATACATATATAGTTTCTTTAGTAATCTAAACCAGTTTTGAACATGCTTATTACTTTACTTTTTTGCTGGTAGTAAAAAGATGGTGTATCAGCAAATTTGACCATAAGGAATAGATCACTAAAGTGACTCAGCGTCAGGAACTGATGGAATATTATTGATGTTTTCAAAAGCTCTACCTTAAGTTGAATAGTAAAGCCATACCTGTAACTTTTGATGCACATTCTACTTTTGATACATGAATCTCTCATTCTTCTGCGGTATCGACAGCAAGTGACCACTTCAGGTGTGTCAAATCGCTTTTCCAAGCACTTCAAATTCAAAATCAACTTATTTACATTCATTACCTTACCTCTAATCATTGTCATCCAACCGAACGATTCTGGGATTGTGGAATATGACGCACGCGTTCGGATCCAACATATGCTCTCTGTTTACACTAATTTTGCTTAATTACAACATATTTGGTTGTTTTGCATACCTAACATCGGATTCCGCGAAGCGTGTCACACGGCTAGTGGTTCTGCGGCGAGCTATTATGGTGGCGAAGAGAGGGTGCGCTGCGCAATTATATTATGAGAGCACCATGTGGTTCCTGGCGTGGGGCACCATATTTGATTTGAATTTCATTGCGGTATGTCGAGGATCTATTTGCTCAACCATTAACGGCTTTGTTTATTCACTGTGCGTGTTTAGAATTTTGTTTGACTTTTGATCAAACCAACCCGGGAGACATAAAAGCACAGAACGTGACGAAGAGCTCAGGTTTGTGGTGGCGACAACTCCTGCGTGAAATTTCCACCGAGCTTTCCGTTACAACTTTTCGGAATTCTCGGCAGGTGATAGTTGTACCAATATTGAAAATCAACCTTGGTATATTTTTGGAATTTGCCACCGCCGCCGACCATGTTCCACTTTGTAGGACGTGTTGCAGTAGAGTGGGGCTTATTTACAGAAATTTTTCGTGGTCTTAATCTATGCAAATTTCTTAGCCAAACTTGCCATTTTCGCATATCGTGTGGCAAGTACGATGATAGTCTATGCCCAGGGAAGTTAAGAAAATTTCCATTACGAGATCCTGGACTGACCGGGAATCGAACCCCTTCAGCATGAATTTGCTTTGTAGCCATGGACTCTAATCACTCGGCTAAGGAAAACCTCAATCGTAGTCATTAGATGTTTGTAAATAAGGCGCACCCTAGTGTTCCAGCCCTCCTCCTCATCCTGCTATTGCCACACAAATGGAAAATGGTATCAGTAGGTGGCTCAGCACGTCCGCAACAAATATCATCACTGTCGGACCACAAATAGGTCAACCAAATCATGTGTCGGATTTCGAATGGGTAGAGATTTGCGTCAAACCAGAGTTCAATGATTCGTTCGAAGCAATTTTGATGACAATGTGGCTATCTGTTTGAATCTAGGGATAAATGAATTTGCTCGGAATCGGCTGAACCTAATAAGGAGAATTTGTGCGTGATTTCGTTTGTTTTGCATATATTGTTTAGAAGTTTTTCATAGACTAATTCTGAAAAATTTGTATGATACAATCATTGGCGTGACTTGAACTCAAACCTAGAGGGGACTTGACCCACTGGAGCAAAAAAATCCCTTAAGCAAGATGCAAACTTAGCATGAGAGTTATAATTTTCTAGGGGTGGGGCTTGAACCTTTCTAGGGAGGGCTTAGACCCCTTTAGCCCCCCTCGTATTTACGCCACTAGATACAATGAACATTTAACGAAAATTCGAAGCATTCGACATTGAAAAAGTATGTAAGTCGCAGACGAAATAGGCCTACCTGTCAAGATAAACAACATATTAGAGCTAAGAGGCAATTTGTGTTTTTTCTTCATAAATATTAAAAAGTGTATTGAATATTGCAACTATTATTCGTCATACTGGGAAATGAAATTAGTAAATGTTTTTGACTGCGACCTTTGCTAAACCACTATCGTTTTGCTGACGCTTGATTTTCCACTTTGCTTAAAAATATTTTTTTCTAAGCCTTGAAATCCAATTGATCACCAGAACAGTAAACGGAAGTTACAACTAACTTATAAATCTGACTAATGACTAACGATAAATAATTAATACTCATTATTTTCAATTCAAGTTCTTATCTTTGTGATGCAAGGGGCTTTCTTTTAGAAATTCCAAGAGGGAAACTTTGGAATTCAAATTCCCCATTCAAGAAGGTGGCATTTACATTGTAAAGTAAGAAGAACACGTCCAATTAGAATTCCTTCCTCGACCTATAAGCTCCCATGTAACATCAAACGCGTCCATGTGTGTATTCTTGCCAAGTGATAATGGTTTGAAGGGGAAAATTCATCTCATTCAACATTTCGAGGGTGCCATAAGCCCTAATGCTCGAAACTGTCTGACCCTGATTCCATGTTCGGTTGGGTGCAGCAGTGCAGGTGCGCCTACATGACGTATCTAGGTACGCTTCTACGGAAAGCAGAATTTCAAATGTGTGCACGTGTAATAAATCCGAAACCCTTTCACGGCTTGAAACAGTACACCGCTCGGTGTTCCATCTTCTTCGCTTGTCACACTGAGCCAACAAGCTGCAAAAATAGCATTCCTGACGACGACGATATGGGATGCAGTGTGCGGCACTGATAGAGGCAACATGTCGCTGCCAGGCAAAAAGGAGTTTGAGTGAATTTTTATTCAGCGGCGGTTGTCTCCTTCCCGACGGTATCACACACACTCCGTAGGATTCCCAGTGGCTAACACAGGGGCGTAGACAAGGGATGGAGGGGGCTGTGAAGGCTCTGGCCTACGAAAAAAAAAATCAATTGGTTTTCAACAAAGGAGCCATTCTAGTTGAAATCAGACCGCCATCGGCATATATCATTAGAATTGCAAATTTACATCATTGATCGTTGGTACATGCTAAAACTAAAAAGGGTTGCTTTAGTTTTGCTAAAATTGTTGGACTCTTTATACGCCTGCTAGCCTAACAGATTGGGGACCCAATCGAAAGGAGCAAATAATCAATTTGGATGGATTTGGAATCTACTGGAGGAAACTAAGACGAGATAGTATTCGCAAGAAGCGGAAAGATGCGGCGGTCGCCAGTGTTACCACAGACGGTAGCAGCCAGCATTAGCAGATGCAGTACAGTGATCGCTCCAAAGTCGGGGAGTAGCACTGTTCAAGACAACCGGCAACAACGGAAGTCGGAGTCTTAGGAAGTAAATAGGAAGGTCAACGAACTATATGAGTTCGTCAAGACCGAAAACAATGTCCACCTCAGGATCAAGCAACTGGTCACGAGGTTCAAGTACGCCTTTACAGCCACAGAACGCAGACAGAAGGAATAGTGAATTAGAGCGGAAAAGCAGAATAACGGTAGTGATTGGCGCACCGTGAAAGGACAAAAGGAGAAGATTGCAGCACGTAAGAAGAGGCATAGAAAAAGAAAGTAACCGAAGAAGAAAAAAAAAAAGCGACGGTCACCTCGTAAGAGGTTCAAGGGTGATGCTCTTGTCATTGAGGCAAGTGACAAGACAACCTACGCATCGATTCTCAGGAGAGTGAGGGAGGATCCAGAGCTGAAGGAGCTGGGTGAAAACGAGGAGAGAACAAGGTGCCCCCAGAACGGAGATATGCTCTATGAACTCAAAAAACATCCGTCGATCAAGAGTTCTCGTCGCGAAGGGGATGGGCAACGGGGCATGTGTGAGAGCCTTATCCTAGGAGGCAATGATCGAGTGTAGAGAACTGGACGAGATCACAACAGAAGACGACGGTTGTTATTCCGTGATTGACCGAAGTCAGTGAAAATGCACAAAGAATCAATAAGAAGTTCGGCTGGCCATAATCTTCTTCAGTGTGCATAATTCAGTGCCTCTATTTATACATGGTCAATAACGGCGCCGGCCACGTCCTTGCAGTCAGGTGGGATTGGGGGAAGGAATGTTAGTGTGTAACCTTTGCTATTTGGAGACCGTGTTTGCCTCTGCATCTCCACAAAGGTTACTGGGAGGGATGTTTATTAATGGGAAGGATCGTTGGGTCACAGGATTCACTTTGATAAGCGATTAGACCATGATAAATAATGATTTGTGAGATATATACATGCTTGTATGTAAATATAATATTTTCATTTGATATGAACAATTTCTATGTAGAGGAAAATTTCGCCGACACTTGAGGTGACGAACCATTCAAAGTTTGTTGAACAAATATCTAAATATGACATACCTATAGCTGTCTGGACGAAAGCATGTGTTATTATATTTTACTTATTTGAAAATAAACAAAAAACTCGATTTTTTGGAGCATCATAGAACACTCTTATTCTCATGCCGACACTTACAGTGGCGAACCATCCATAGTTTGTTGAATAAAGTTCACCTTTCGCAAGTCTACTCTTATAGTGACGAACCATTCAAGGTTTTTTTTAAATTACAAAAATAAAGGTTAAAAGGGGTGCTCTGAAAATAAAAAAATGTTAAACATAAATAATTCATGAATCAGAGTTTGTGTCGACACTCATAGTGACGAACCATTCATAGTTTGTTGAAAATTCATATTTACGTCCCACCATTGTAACGATTAAATGTGCAGTCATACATATTTTATAGATTAGAAATAGTAGCATGAAATGAGCTCACCAATTAATCCGTTATCCTTGACTGAGCAGCCACAATCCACTCTCAGCTTTACTCGTTTGCTCGGCTGTATAAAAGTACTCAGAAAAAACCGGCGCACGACCCGAAAAGGAAAAAAAACTGACGGCTGCTCGGGCTTTCTTGACGCAATGCCCAGGAGCAAGCGTCAAGGTCGAAAGATCAAACAGAACTAACCGATCGCAGCACTTTTCACTTACTCTAACAGAACTAACCGATCACGTCACTTTTTTTCTTACTAGACCGACGCGCGAAATGTTTGATCCTGTACTCGTCGCTCGCCCCCGCAGGAGCAAGCGTCAAGGTGAAAAGATCAAACAGAACTCAACTGCTGGAGGTAATGAACTATTATTGAAAAAATTCACTTTTATATGAAAATCCACCATGTATTATAAAAGTTTTACAATACCTGATCTAATTATCAGCTTGGTATTTGTAGAATATGCAGAAGGTATTATTTGAGATATGTTACCTCTTATGCAGGGCTCAGTCTTACCTCATTCAGGTTGTAAGTATTGGAAATTATCTGGTATGAAATACCTAAGTTTGGTATTCAGTAGTTATTTTCTTCTGCTCGGAAAGTGATGTGCCGATTCTCCATCCAAGAAGTAGTCTAACGCTCATACGAGGATTTCGTTTCGTGATCTTCCAAATTAACGGAATCTTCGTGTGCAGTTGTTACGAACACCCCAGAGAAGTTGTGCAGTATGGCAGAATAGGAATGAAGAACGTAGATGGAAAATAAAGCATTTCGACAAGGATCTTTTCATCGAAGCACTCTGAACAGTAAGCAGCGCTCCAAACATGGATACAGGAAAGCTGACAACTATGCCAAGAAAATTGTAGCCAATGAATCAGTGGCGTCCTGCATAGGGGTTCCTGGGGTAATATGCACCACTTGCTTGAATGCGCCGAAATGAACACCAAGCAACATACATATATGTAGGGTTTTAATACACGAATCTAGTTGGTTTGGGTTCGCCCTACATGGTGTTGAGCGAATTTGCATCATAATTACATTAGATTATTGGAAAACTTTACTTGTTTCAAACACTACTTTTGCGTGAATTAAGATTGATGCGGGGCAAGATGCATTGCTTTTTGGGGCAGAACGCACCACAACATTGAGGCAAGACGCACCTAAAAAAAGGGACATGATGCACCACAACAATGAGGCAAGATGCACCATCGTCTTTTAAACGTAATTTTATTTATCGTAAAAACACGAGTTTTGGATGATTTTCGTCTACAAGATGATACAATTCTCGCATACTCTGAGATAACGCCCTAAAAGCCATTGGTAACCATCTGTGTAGCTCGTTGTTTCTGAGCAAGTAAAGGAATAAACATCCAAACCAACATCACTGGTAGGTAGATAATGATCCTTTCTTCACCATAGAGTTGTTAAACAACGTGTAAATCCAATCAAATGCTCAGAAACAATGAGCTACACACATGGTTACCAATGGCTTTTAGGGCGAGATCATAAGTTATGCGAGAATTGTGCATAAATACATTACCCAGACAACCAAAATGTATGTATAACGAAATCACCTGGAGGCTTTGTATGTACAAAATTTCACTTATAAGATGTCGCGAAAAGGCCTTCTACGTACAAAAGTGGAGGCGATATGCATGCATATATTATGTGATGAATAATAACATACAATGCGAGTGTAAAAATTTGCTACCGAACTAACTAGTGATCTTATGCGACTTAACTCATGATAACAAACGTTGATTTGACAGCTGCTACGGATTAATTCGACTTACCTTGTACGAGTGTACGAGGCGAAACAAAATGTACAAATGAACTCAGAAAAGAAGTGTTTTATGCGAGGAAGCTCATCAATCTGACGAGTTTATCAACAGTGTTTTGCGAGTTTGATGTAATTAGTATGAATAAACGAGCTGTAACGTGAACTTTCATGCGATTTCTGGTTGTCTGGGTAGTAAAGACTTCAAATGACCTAACTTTTATGATAGTAGTTTATTTTGGAATGGATCGTTCTGCCCCGACCAATGGAGTGCATGTTGCCCCAACCGGGTGCCTAGCAAAAAATGTTATGGAAAATAGAAATTGTTGTGTTATTTCGCCAAATCATGTCATCAACAACTTATTCAGTCTCTAATCATCTGTTTTATGGTGAAAAGTTGCAAAAATTCTCAATTCATCGCTCTCAAAATAACATGTGAAATGATCGGGAAAGTTACATCAGAATCGTGTTTTTCGAATTTATTGTTCTATCTCCCAGTTAAGTTTTTCAAAATGTATCAAATTCTCAGGGTGTCAACAATTTTCAAAGTTTCATCAATCCGCATAGTGTTTTTCTCTCAAAACTCGTTTGTTTCAGAGAAATTGACAAGGTGCGTTTTGCCCCAGCAGTGCATATTACCCCAGGAGCCCCTACTGGTGGAACGACAGACTCGGCACCTTCCGTGCAGCCTGCTTAAGAGCCAGAAGACGCGTTCAGAGAGCTATATTGGGAACCAGCATCACGGTGCCCGACAGACCGTTATTATGCAAAAAAATGTCCATTAAACTGAGTACAGGGCTCGATTCCTAACATTATTTTGCACCTCTGGGCCAATTTAAAAAAAAAAATCCCTAGGAGGAATCTCGAGAAATCTTGATTTGAAGTTTTTGACTCAAAATTTATGTATGTTTTAACATGGCTTAAACCAGTATCTAAGTTTACTGATAGAATGAAATCCAAGACATAAGTTTCAATGTGATATTGATGTTATGTTCGACAAACGTGAATTATTATATGCTGAATATTATTCATTCACAGCTTATTTTTCGACATTCCCACTAAGTGACCAGCTCACTAAAGTATGCCGTCTTTATTTTGCTTATTAAAATTTGCTTCTCTGTATATCTGGTACCACTTTTGATGTTCACGTCTAGTTTTCTACCGAATATTGCCCTCAGCATTTTACGTAACAATATCCTGATCTACATTCTTAGCCACAACATGATTTCAACTACATCGAACTCAACTTCAGAGTCAACTTCAAAGAAATCCTCAATAAGTACTACTTAACCATCCTCAGCAGGCTGACGATCTACATGGAAACCGAGAACGGATTGTCGAAAGGGCAATTCGGATTCCGTAAAAAATACTGCGATGGTGAATCCTATTCGTACATTCGGAGAAAGCGTCCAAGCAGAAGAGGAGAGGTAATCGATACTGCTCAGCGGTAACAATAGATCTTAAGAACTCGTTCAACAGTGCCAGTTGAGAGGCTATCACCGCAGCCCTACACATAATGCGGGTTCCCGAATATCTGTGTAAAGTTCTGCAAAGCTACTTTCAGAACCGGGCACTGGTTTACGACACAAACCAGTGACGGCGGATGTCAACCAAAGTATCGGTGGGAGTTCTACAGTGATCCACACTTGGTATATTTAGGAAATACTGTGGAATATGATGTACGATATAGTGCTAACCTTGCCACTGTCGAATGGAGTCGAAATCGTCGGGTTCGCAGATGACGTCGTTCTTGCGATAACTGGCGAGACTGCGGAGAAGGGGGAGATGCAGACGGCGGAATCGCTAGACTTCAATGAATCGTGAATGATTGGAGTCAAGCTGCAGTTGTCTCATCACAAGATGGAGGTGGCACTGGTCAGCAATTGCAAGGCGGTTCAGCAGTTAGAGATCATCGTCGGAGGACAACGAAGCGCTCTCTAAAGTAACTTGTAGTAATGGTCGACGAGAGGCTAAACTTCAACAGCCACGTAGACTATGCCTGCGAAAAGGGAGCAAAACATTGTAGTAGGATCATGACCAATATTGGAGGACCGTACTAGGTAGCAGTACTAGGTGTCTTCTGACATTTCTATCATCGTCCATACATAGATACGGAGTCACAGCTTGGGCTGCAACGTTGACAGACAAACGCAATCAAGAGAAGTTGGCAGGTACGTTCTGGATCATGGCTACATGGGTGGCGAGAGCCTACCGCACTATATCGTTGGAGACAGTGTGTGTTATCGTCGGAATAATCCCCATCTGCATCACTCTGGCTGAGGACCCAGACAATCAGAAATCGCATGGAAGTTAACGATACAACTCGTTTATTCATACTAATTACATCAAACCCGCAAAACACCGTGGATAAACTCGTCAGATTGATGAGCTTCCTCGCGTAAAACACTTCTTTTCTGAGTTCACTTGTACATTTTGCTTCGTCCCGCACACTCGTACAAAGTAAGTCGAATCAATCCGTAGCAGCTGTCAAATCAACATTTGTTATCATAAGTTAAGTCGCATAAGATCACAGGTTTATTTATACACTCGCATTGTATGTAATTATTCATCATATAATATATGCACGCATATCGCCTCCATTTTTGTACGTAGAAGGCCTTTTCGCGACATCTTATGAGTGAAATTTTGCACATACAAAACCTCCAGGTGATTTCGTTATACGTACCGTAATCCGGGGTATCATTGATCAGCGGGGTAACATTGATCAGCGGGGTAACATTGATCGGAATGACTCATCTCATAAAAAGTTCGTATCATCATTTATTGATGGAACATTTCCAAATCATGAATGGTGCTTCTCTTTCTCATATTAAAAAGCTAATGAAAGTGAACATTTTTGCGAAAATTGCGTTTACCTAATGCGTAAATTTGTCCACTTTTCGAAACAATGATTTCAATGGGTAAGGATGGCACTACCGAAGATTCATGTCTCACATAAGTTCTGTAAACGATATGAGCAAGTAAAATGCAATTCTTACTTAAAATGGCATCGCTGAAAACGATACCGTTGTCAAAACTTTCATAAGCATGCTCAATTAGGTAACATAAACGAATTATTGTGAAGAATATAAAATTCCCTTAGGAAATTGCCTACCTTTAGGCGTATTCCGTGGTTCGAGGTGTTTTTAATTTTAAAATAACTCAAAAAGTAAACGACTTGTAAGCGTTTGGCCTTCATATTCGGCTTCAGGGGTCATGATTTAGGTAAGTAACGACATTTTCAATATAACCGAACGTTGTTTACATAGGTGATCAATGTTACCCCATATCAGCTAAATAAAAAAATCACTTAAAACATTTTTTTAAACATGCTTAAATCTTTCAAAAAAGAAAATGCAGTTTATAGTCACGAGCTATGGGTGGCAGTAAAAAAAATGATCAATGTTACCCCGTATTACGGTACATTTTGGTTGTCTGGGGACATAGCATGCTACCAGCAAAGGGATACTAGGAATGTGAGGAATACCATCAGATTGGATACAATGGCCAAGTGGCAGCAGGAGTGGAATAACCCGGAGAAAGGAAGGTGTCGGTATGGACGACTAGAAAATATAGAGAAGTTAATATTTTCCTGACCCAGCTTTCGTCAGGCCATGGATATTTCCAGAAATATCTGCACTGATTCGGACGGTTTAGGGACAAAATGTCGAAAGCCAAAACGTCGAATGCCAAAATGTCGAATGCCAAAACGTCGAATCCCAAAACGTCGAAAGGGACAAAACGTCGAAGGGACAAAACGTCGAAAGCAGTCATTTTGGATAACTAGTGTTGCTAAGGAAAAAACGGTTGCGATGCGGACGGCGTTGGAAACAGCAAAATTTACAATTTTCATCGCAGTATGCATGGAATTTTTTTTCAGAAAAATGTCACTCTTACATCCATTTCAGGCGAGGACAGAAGAAGCTAAGCTGAAGCTAATTGAATTTGAAGTACAGAAGTGACCAAATCAACCAAGTCAACCATGATGTTGAGGGTATAGGTTCGTGGGTTAAGTTGTATTTTCAGCAACGGATTCCGCAGATCCCCCAGTTATGTGAATAATCATTTTCCTTTTCTTTCCCTATGAATATCCTTTTTCAACTCTTCTTCTAGTCTTTTCCTTCCGATAAAAGCGTTCAACGGTTACATTCAATAAAACTACTTTATTTTAGTGAATCAAGGCGCGCGAATTGCATGTCTATCGATTGGATTCTTACTGACTAATCTATTGCTGTTGTTCAAACTAATCAGTTTCGTCTATCTTCGAGTTCTGTAAATGTGACATCATGCTATTGTTACTATAGTGTTTGTAGTTCATGTTGTTTAGTATATAAATCAATATATAACATGATAATTTCAATAACCTAATTTCATTTGCATGTTTAACTTTTCTAATGTGTTGTAAACTAATAACTAACAACTAACACATAATTTTAAACAATTAGTAAATTCTTTATTCTTTAAAAACTTACTCATTCTTTTGTCGAATAAGTACAACTGAATCGATTATCTGTTCAGAAACTGCTTATTATTTTCCAAAACATGATAATCTTTTCTGAAACTTTGGGATGACATATACAGAAGTCAGGATCTCCAGTAAGTTTTCTATATGAACTACTGACTTAAGTTTAGACGTTGTTTTTTTTTGTGGTGTAGTGTATTTATACAGTTTTATAATTTAAGCGATAGTGAGACAGTACCAAAATAGAAAGAACAATACAAGTATCAATTGAAAAAATAATGAAAACCTAATACGATACAATTAATTTAATTAGGGGTTAATTGATATTTTTATTTCAAAACACGCTAAATGTTTGACTAATCTTCTTCTTGCTGGCGTTACGTCCCAACTGGGGCAAAGCCTGCTTCTCAGATTAGTGCTTCTCAGCACTTCCACTGTTATTAACTGAGAGCTTTCTTTGCCGATTGACCATTTTTGCATGTGTATATCGTGTGGCAGGTACGAAGATACTCTATGCCCTGGGAATCGAGAAAATTTCCTTCACGAAAAGATCCTCGACCAGCGGGATTCGAACCCACGACCCTCAGCATGATCTTGCTGAATAGCTGCGCGTTTACCACTACGGCTATCTGGGCCCTGTTTGACTAATATTAACACTTTGATGAGACACTCTAACACATGTTTATAACTTGATGATTTAAACTTAGATATTGTCAAAATCATCAATTTCAACAATTTCGCCAAGTCTTGGCAATTTTCAATTTTACTTTTTGATATACCATCCAATACCAACTAAAAAATACGATACCACGGTATTAACATTGGAAAAAAAATTGTCACTGCCTTAACTGTACAAAACACTGTTTAATTTTTGCATCTCACGTTACATTTTAATCGATTTTTTCATATTCTTTGATATCCTTGAATAGATTGATGTTTTGTCAGACATTCGCTTTTTTGTCTGTTCCATATTTTATCCCTTCGACGTTTTTTTTTCTTTCGGCGTTTTGGCATTCGACGTTTTGGCATTCGACATTTTGGCATTCGACGTTTTGTCCCTTCGACGTTTTGTCCTTTCGACGTTTTGGCATTCGACGTTTTGGCATTCGACATTTTGTCTTTCGACGTTTTGTCACCCAACCGATTCGGACACACAGAATCTGCACATTGTCTGGCCTGTCCAAATATAGAGGAGACACTGGAGCATGTTATATTCGACTGTTCTTGATTCTGGTATATATGAAGCAAGATTATGTCAAAAACCGAAATCTTTCTAAATCCGGACAACAATCATGAAAGCACTTGGAATGCGGTGATCAGGGGGTTAACGCAGATTACTTCGTTGTAGCTAAGGGGATAGTGTGAAGACCAGAGATCTCCGGGTTACGAATAACCGAAAGTCATCCTCCAACCGGAATTGCAGAACCCATCCAGGCACTTCACCGACCAACGTAGAGTCGGAGTAGGCTGAGTCCACCGACGGGGTCTAGCTGAGTACTACTGGGAACCAGAAGTTTTCCTCTACCGGAATCGCAGGACCGACCTCGGCATCTGCCCGGCCAGCTTCGGAGTAGACTACGTCCACCTTCGGGGACTAGTTGAGTAGAACGCGCAGTAGCACCGGCAAAAGGTCGTCGGGATGCCTATGAACCGGAACTTTCCTTCTCCCGGAGTCGCCCGGACCATCTCAGCATCTGCCCGGCAAGCTTCGGAGTAGGCTAAGTCCACCGTGTAGGAGAAGTCGATTAGATTGCGTTGTTGCACCGACAAATGATCGTCGGGGCGCCTGTGAGCCAGAAGCCACCGGAATCGCGGGACCGACCTCGGCATCCAACTGGTCAACCAGGAGAGCTCGAACAGCAGCAGCGGCGAACGAGTCGTCGTAGATTAGCGAAGTGCACATGAGCATTTAGTAGAAGTTCAACAGTGATCTGACGTGATCTACAAGACCTACCAACGTGATAGCTGATTATTTGATGAGCGGTGCACATATAGTAGACTCATTTTATTAAAATCTTTAAATTATTTTGTTCGAAAGCATCCTGGAATATATACCATTAGATCTACATCCGTAAGAAGTGGTATATTGAAAGACAACGTACATTTAATGTAGTTTTGGAGGGTCAATATCATCGGTATAAATAAGTACAATAGTCCGTTTACTTCTATGAATAGTTAGGCGCTCAAATATGCCATAATACAGATGTATGCCATAACTCATAACGGTCAAAAGCACAAATCTCCCAAATGTCGGAGAACGTGTCTCTAAAGCCGGCCTTCTGATGAGAATTTTTTTCATATCGGACTATTTTTGCGATCGCACCACCCGTTTATATCGAAAAAGAGCCAAAAATGGTGGACAGGCCTGCCATAGACAAATTCTGAATGTAGTTGCTGAAGAAAATCAAAAGGAAATAATCGAAGGAATTTGTTGGAAAAATCAATGTCATATAAGAACTTTTAGAAAACAAACTGAGAAGAATTCAGTAAAAATATTTGAGAAATCTTTAGAGTAGTTTTCAAATAAATCTTTTCAACACATGTTACTATGCCTTATAACTAGTGTTTTTAAATTCTCCGCTTCAAACAATACATATCATAGTAGAAATTAATAATTAACCTGGAGAAATCAGTACAGAAATCTGATTATACAAAGGAATACTACGGAAATTTATTTTTGGGATGCGGGCGTTGTTCCTGGAAAAATATCTTGGTGGTAATTTACCACTGGTAACTATTTTAATAATCCTTGAGTGAACTGTATGATAGTGTCACACCTGCCCGACGAGGAACAAATAACTCCCGAATAACTTATGCATACCATATTTTGGTATCATACCAAAATAAGGTATTGTTCAGATGTCAATACATCAACTTGGTATTATAATGGTATTAAAAAAATCTTTAAAACAATTAAAAATAGTCCATTGAGGTATTAAACAGCTATTGAGATCTGCTGGAGGTATTGAACAACTATTGAAAAAATATATGAAAATCCATCAATTATTATTGTGGTATTACAATACCTGATCTAGTTATCAGGTTGTTGTTCGTAGAATATGCTTGAAATATTATTTGAGGTATTTTACCTCTTATGCAGGGCTCATTCATACCTCAATCAGGTTGTAAGTATTGGAAATTATCTGGTACGGAATATCTTAGTTTGGTATTCAGGAGTTATTTTCTTCTGCTCGGGTGGCCATTGTTAAATATACTGCGGAACACGTTTTTGTCTCAAGCACCAAAATACCGCTATTCACTCAATTGAGGGTTGCTGAATCCACCGCCGTTTTCAAAAATATTATAGCACGTCTAGTTCTTGAGATATTGGCTTTTGAAAATGCAAAATTTGACTATTTAAGCTAACTTGTATGCAAGTTTGTCAGCTTGTAAAGCAATTTTTTTGCTTAATTTGTGACAGAATTTAAACTTTATGTGTATAAAAATAGTTATCGGCAAAGCTTAAAATACTTTCGATGCGGAAAAGTTATTTTTTTATGGTTTAAACAAGTATTGTATTTTTCCATATAAGAGAAACGAAGAAATGTGTCAAAAAATATGATTAATTCAAAATGAAATTTCAGGTGCAAAATAGCATGCTTAGCAAGTTTGATAAATCATATTTTAAATTTCATGTAAACATCAGTAAAATCAGTGTTTTATACAACTTTGGCGACCTGTAGCTAAAAATTTTGACGTGCTGGAATATATCTGAAAGTGGCATCAAATTCAGCAACCCCAAATCTACTCGGGACACATAATTTGATCCTTGAGACACGGAAAAATTTAATTTTTGTTACGCTGTGTAGCTGATCGTTAGGATCTCTAGCAATCCAATTAAGGGGCAGGATCCGTCATTAATTTTGAAATTTTCAAAAGCAGTTTTTTCGTTCAAAATCATGAAAATGTGTTCACTGTATTCTATTCTCAAACCGAAACACAATAAACACATTTTCATCGAATGATTTTCCGTTTTGAACATAAAAACTGCTTTTGAAGATTCAATGATGACGATGATTACGATGACGGAGCGTTGAGCGTTAACGGACTTTTTTCGAATCCAGATTTTCTAAATCATTATTGGATCAATTACTCAAAAAACAAATCGAATTAAGACGTGTTTTGAACTCCACTTTATTCACTTTGAATAAAAAAGGTGGATGGTTGTCTTTTATTGTTCAACATTTTATGAAGAAAGGGTCCAGAAGTTGTGAATGATGATCGTAAAATTTGTGAATGAATTGTTAAGGTTGCTCGTTACCCCCCTGGATGGAAATCCTGGCTACGCTAACGAGCAAACGTGTTGCAATACGATCGGCGAACCGGAATGGAGTAACGTGTTTTTCACCGGATGTGACATGGAAGCGCTCGGAAGTGCACAAATCTGGTACCTGGCTGCAGCCGGAACAGTACCTGTGAAGGATTTTCGCCGTGGTAGATGTATTGCGTTGCCAAGGTGAGGGCACAACTTCACGCTAGAGTTGAGTTCACATTTTGCCCGGGATATCGCGGAAGTAGCATAGCGGGAAAACTGTGAAGCCAACCGGCGAGACGCTGCGTCTGTTAAGTTGGGGTACCAAATGCAAGAATTGCTTCGTTAACAAGCACTTTGGTTGCTGCAAAAATCATGCAGCGGTATCTATTTTATGCAAATTGAGCATAATATTTAAATCTACGATTGAGTCGGTAGTATAATGGCTGCCACTTCTGCTTACTGAGCCGGGTTCAACTCCAAGTCCTAAACGTTGACCAATTGGCAATTATTTTTTCCACTAACGGCATACTGTTATCCGTAATTTCTGAAAAGTTAGCTTATACATACTTTGGTACTTAAGGCGAAGTAGGCCGTCATTGAAATTTGTACGGATCGTTGATGATTGTTGCTGATTCATCTCACGATTTCGACTCAAAGAAAATCAGTTGGTTTTGCACTGACACAGATGAAAAAGTATCAGCTTACTTTATGCTTGTTAGCGCGTACACTGATACTTTTTTAAGTCAATATAAACTATCAAGACTGAGTTTTATCACTTTGAAATGCAAGCTGAAAAGTCATCATTTTTGCCAAAACGAATGACGGGCTACTTAGCCTTAAAGGCATTTAAATTATCATCGTTTTCCGCTTATCAGCTGTCGCAGGATTCAGGTTGCTCTCAATTCTTGGGAAATTCCGCAATATTATCCAAAACCCAGTGACTAATCCTAAATCGCTTGGTATCTAAGATTTCAAAACGGGAATCAGTAAAGGAAGGCGTCAAACTTTGGTTATTTATTTCTTTCATTGGTTGTTCGACTGTAGTTTCTTGTGGATGTTGGACTGGTTTTTCAGTCATGACAAAATTAAAAACTGTTATTTTATACAATTTGATAACAATAAGATCAATTTTCATTCATTTTATTTAAACGAAAGCGTACAAAAACACTGCGCTATATCTTCATAATTTTTACGTGACTCTACATATTTTGCTAAAGTCACGACGAATAACTCCCCGTATCCTTACTTGACAAGCGTAAACTTTTCCTCATCCTTATTCCTATCATGATCCCCCGCACACAAATTGTATGTTTTTGATGTTTAACTTTGTAAAGACTTGTTCTCATACTCAATGGTGAATACTTTTCAAAGTACCCCGAAATGTATGGCTTTAGCTATACGGAAAAAGGAAGCTTGCAGGCAGGGGTTGCGTCGCCCATCATTGTGCGGTAGGCAAGCGAAGGCCTACACGAAAGTTACCTTAAGAGGATGATGCGTGAGTGTAACCCTTCTGGCGGGGGAGGATATCTGTTTCTTCTTGTGTTTCGGCGGAATATCTTCGCAAAGTTAGCCTTCCGGCTCTGCAGTGGCTGTAGACGTAGATGTATAATGAACAACTTTATGCACACTGGTTGGCGAGGGGGTGTTTTTTGTACCCTGTTCAGGTTCAAGTGCGCTGAAATGTGGGCAATGCATGGTTTATTGTTACGCGAGTTTGTCGAATGAAAGTACATAATTTGACGGGCGAATATTGTTGATTATTCTAATTATTCCAGGATTGGAAATTTATTGTCTGACGTAGGAATCAGTCTTTCATGAAACTTTAATTCATCAAATTTTTCATTAAAATTATTCTACACCAGGATTGCCCAACGTATGGGCTGTTAGACAATCATCCTAATTGGGTAAAACTTCATTAAGCTTAAAACAAAATTTAGTCAACTAGGGTTGTCATGTCTATTACGGCTTAACCAGCCGACGGTGTTTTGAAAATACCTGAAGGTCGTAGACACAAAAGTCAATTTGGACAAATTGAGATGTAAGATTGTGAAAAATAATAGAATCGTTCTGGTGGGCTTCGATCCCACGACTCCCAATACGCTAGACTGGGCGCG
Source organism: Aedes aegypti (assembly GCF_002204515.2). Lineage (NCBI taxonomy): Eukaryota > Metazoa > Arthropoda > Insecta > Diptera > Culicidae > Aedes > Aedes aegypti. The sequence goes on from NC_035109.1 coordinate 248,157,058, forward strand.
TTAACCAACTACGCCACAGAACGGGTAACGATTCTGCAGCGCAATCGGCCAACCTGAAACCAAAGTCCGTCACGACCCCATTTTCTCCTTCACAACCCTACACCTCCTTCGGCCCTCTGAGATGCCCAATTCGACTCTCCTAAGCGTGCCTACGCTCACTGTTGGGATTGCTGACGAAAGGGCCTCCACCTGACCCGAACAACCAAAGGCTCGAATCCAACCCAGTAGGCCGGCGCCACGACAGCAGCGCTACCAGGATGTTCTCCCCGCGGCCACTTAATCGCTGTAAGGGTCGATTTCGACCGTAGGGCACCGATATGACCTACGTAGCCGACTGCGAACCCTTGGACCACCTGTTGTTTAGCGTCGGCACTAACCACTACTCGAGTCCACTCGCCACCTTCTTTGTAGCTCCAAGACGATGTGGGTGATAGCCGATGAAACGGCATTCCAGCCAAACTCGTCTTCACACATCCTCTGAACCTGATTGTCCGGAGTCGTGTCCCCACCGCATGTGGCAAACATGCGGTCGCGCATTGTGCGGAAACGCGGGCACACGAACAAAACGTGTTCCGCCGTTTCCTCTAAACCTGCGCAAACTGGACATTCGGGAGAACCCGCATGACCGAAACGGTATAGATACTGTCTAAAGCAACCATGGCCCGAAAGGACCTGTGTCAGGTGGAATGTTAGTTCCCCATGGCGCCTATTGACCCAGATATCTACCCTCGGAATCAACCTGTGGGTCCACCATCCTTTGGTGGGGACAGGTTGGATTCCTTCATCCGCCGTGCTGACGTAGTCACTTCCTCCGCTGTCGAGACCCTCTGCGCCTGTGTTCTCCGTGCCATTCAGGTGTTCATCGTAGTGCTGCTTCCACCTTTCTATCACCGCACGTCTGTCCGACAAGATGCTTCCGTCCTTACCCCCGCACTTTTTTAAAAAAAATTAAAAATAGTTATATAACATTTAACCTTTATTCTATGAATTTCATCAAAGTTTCCGGATATTGGTACTATCCGGATTTCGATTCAACACGGTTACTTACTTACTTATTTGGCTTTACATCAATTATCTTGATAAAGCCTCGCCAACAATATTTCGCCAATTCCCTCGGTTCATGGCCGCTTCTCTCCATCCTCGACTGTGACCCACGCTCTCCAGGTCCTGGTGTACCTGGTCCATCCACCTAGCTCGCTGCGCCCCACGCCTTCTTGTTCCGACCGGATTCGTGGCGAACACCATCTTTACAGGGTTGTTGTCCGGCATTCTTGCAACATGCCCTGCCCAGCGTATCCTTCCAGCTTTAGCTACCTTCACGATACTGGGTTCGCCGTAGAGTTGAGCGAGCTCGTGGTTCATCCTTCGCCGCCACACGCCGTTCTCCTGCACGCTGCCGAAGATCGTCCTTAGCACTCGGCGTTCGAAAACCCCAAGAGCTTGCAAGTCCTCCTCGAGCATAGTCCACGCCTCATGCCCATAGAGGACTACCGGTCTTATGAGCGTTTTGTACATCGTGCATTTGGTGCGGGGGTGAATCTTTCTTGACCGCAGTTTCTTCTGGAGCCCATAGTAGGCACGACTTCCGCTGATGATGCGCCTTCGTATTTCCCGACTAACATTGTTGTCAGCCGTCAACAAGGATCCAAGGTAGACGAACTCGTCCACCACCTCGAAGGTATCCCCGTCTATCGTAACACTGCTTCCTAGGCGGGCCCTGTCGCGCTCAGTTCCGCCAACCAGCATGTACTTTGTTTTCGACGCATTCACCATTAGCCCGACTCTTGTTGCTTCGCGTTTCAGGCGGGTGAACAAATCTGCCACCGTTTCAAATTTTCTCCCAATAATATCCATGTCGTCCGCGAAGCAAACAAATTGTCCGGATCTCGTGAAAATCGTGCCTCGACTGTTAAGTCCGGCTCTCCGCATGACACCTTCAAGCGCAATATTGAACAACAGGCACGAAAGTCCGTCGCCCTGTCGTAGTCCCCGCCGAGACTCGAACGAACTGGAGTGTTCGCCCGAGATCTTCACGCAGTTTTGCACACCGTCCATCGTTGCTCTGATCAATCTTGTGAGCTTCCCGGGAAAGCTGTTCTCGTCCATGATTTTCCATAGCTCAATGCGGTCGATACTATCGTATGCCGCCTTGAAATCGATGAACAAATGGTGCGTAGGGACCTGGTACTCACGGCATTTCTGGAGGATTTGCCGCACGGAAAAGATCTGGTCCGTTGTCGAGCGGCCGTCGATAAAACCTGCTTTATAACTTCCCACGAACTCGTTTGCTATAGGTGATAGACGACGGAAGAGAATCTGGGATAGCACTTTATAGGCGGCGTTTAGGATGGTGATTTCACGATAATTTTCACACTCCAGTTTGTCGCCCTTTTTGTAGATAGGGCATATAACGCCTTGCTTCCACTCCTCCGGTAGCTGTTCCGTTTCCCAGATTCTGACTATCAGCCGATGCAGACAAGCGGCCAACCTGTCCGGGCCCATCTTGATGAGTTCGGCTCCGATACCATCCTTGCCAGCGGCCTTGTTGTTCTTGAGCTGTTGAATGGCATCCTTAACTTCCCCCATCGTGGGAGATGGTTGATTTCCGCTGTCCGCTGTGCTGACGTAGCCATCGCCTTCGCTGTCCTGACCTTCTGTGCCTGTGTTCTCTGCGCCATTCAGGTGTTCATCGTAGTGCTGCTTCCACCTTTCGATCACCTCGCGTCCGTCCGTCAAGATGCTCCCATCCTTATCCCGGCACATCTCAGCTCGCGGCACGAAGCCTTTGCGGGATGTGTTGAGCTTCTGATAGAACTTCCGCGTTTCTTGAGAACGGTACAGCAACTCCATCTCTTGGCATTCCACCTCTTCCAGGCGGCGCTTTTTGTCCCGGAATAGGCGGGTTTGCTGTTTCCGCTTCAGTCTGTATCGTTCCACGTTTTGCCGCGTACCATGCTGCAGCATTGCAGCCCGCGCTGCATTCTTCTCCTCTAAAACCTCCTGGCACTCCTCGTCGAACCAATCGTTTCTTGAGCTCCGTTCCACATATCCGACAACGCTTTCGGCAGCGTCGTTAATGGCTGCTTTGACTGTCCTCCAGCAGTCCTCAAGAGGGGCCCTATCGAGCTCGCCCTCATCCGGCAACGCTGCCTCAAGATGCTGCGCGTACGCATTGGCGACATCCGGTTGTTTTAGCCGCTCGAGATTGTACCGGGGTGGGCGTCGGTACCGTACATTGTTGATGACGGATAGTTTTGGGCGCAGTTTCACCATCACCAGGTAGTGGTCGGAGTCAATGTTGGCGCCACGATAGGTTCTGACGTCGGTTATGTCGGAGAAGTGCCGTCCATCGATCAAAACGTGGTCGATTTGCGATTCTGTCTGCTGAGGTGATCTCCAGGTGTACCGATACGGGAGGCTGTGCTGGAAATAGGTGCTACGAATGGCCATGTTCTTGGAGGCGGCAAAATCTATCAGTCGTAGGCCGTTCTCGTTCGTCAGCCGGTGGGCGCTGAACTTTCCAATCGTCGGTCTGAACTCCTCCTCCTGGCCAACCTGAGCGTTCAAATCTCCTATGATGATCTTGACGTCGTGGCTTGGGCAGCGGTCGTACTCGCGTTCGAGCTGCGCGTAAAATGCGTCCTTGTCATCATCAGTGCTTCCGGAGTGTGGGCTATGCACGTTGATTATGCTGAAGTTAAAGAATCGGCCTTTGATTCTTAACTTGCACATTCGTTCATTGATCGGCCACCACCCGATCACGCGCCTTTGCATATCACCCATCACTATGAAAGCTGTTCCCAGCTCGCGTGTGTTGCCGCAGCTCTGGTAGATGGTATTTTTTTTTTTTTTTTTTTTTTCCGTGTGGGGTTAGGGACCATTTACTACATGCAAGCAGTAAACAGGACTACACCCCCGACCCACTAAACCATTTCCATTGCCGCCAAACCCTTCGTCTCTCCGGGACCACCAAGAAGGCATTGCTTCGGAGAGGGGCTATTGCACATCGCATCCTCCAGGTTAGCTGCGTAGCCATGCAGCAACGAACATCGATGACACGCTTAGGGGGGTCCACCAAGGTAGCATACTGGCGCTTTGCCAGCTTCCCAGGTGGTCCTCACCTCCCGTTGTCCGCTGAAAGCGGGCAGGGTCGACCACTACGCCCGCGCCCAGCTGCACCGCAGGTATCAAGAACTGATACTGCGGGCTTCGCAATTTGACCTACTGAAGGCTCAGGCCCTATCAGCTAGCACCAGCTGGGATTGCTGACGAAGGGGCCTCCACCTGCCCCGAACAACCAGAGGCTCGTACCAACCCAGTAGGCCGGCGCTACGACAGCAGCGCTACCAGGATGTTCTCCCCGCGGCCACTTAATCGCTGTAAGGGTCGATTTCGACCGTAGGGCACCGGTATGACCTACGTAGCCGACTGCGAACCCTTGGACCACCTGTTGTTTAGCGTCTGCACTAGCCACTCCTCGAGTCCACTCGCCACCTCCTTTGCAGTTCCGAGACGATGTGGGTGATAGCCGATGAAACGGCATTCCAGCCAAACTCGTCTTCACACATCCTCTGGACCAAATTGTCCGGAGTCGTGTCCCGACCGCATGTGGCTAACATGCGGTCACGCATTGTGCGGAAACGCGGGCACACGAACAAAACGTGTTCCGCCGTTTCCTCTAAACCTGCACAAACTGGACATTCGGGAGAACCCGCATGACCGAAACGGTGTAGATACTGTCTAAAGCAACCATGGCCCGAAAGGACCTGTGTCAGGTGGAATGTTAGTTCCCCATGGCGCCTATTGACCCAGATATCTAACCTCGGAATTAACCTGTGAGTCCACACTCCCTTGGTGGAACTGTCCCACGCACGCTGCCATTTGATCATGGAGGCCAGTCTGGCAGTCCTGCGTATGCCTCTTGTGCCGCGCATTTCGAAGCACTCTATGTCTTCCATGATAAGGATACCAATAGGCACCATACCGGTGATGACGCAGAGTGCATCGTGTGACACGGTACGGTACGCGCTCGCAACCCTCAGGCACATTAGCCTATAAGTACTCTCTAGCTTGCTACGGTAGCTCTTGGTACTTAAGGCCGTTCCCCAAGCCGGGCCACCATACCTCAGTATGGACGAGGCGACACTAGCCAGAAGCTTTCGCTTGCTGGCGTACACCGCAGAGCTATTGGACATCATCCGGGACAGTGCCACAATAGCTGTGGAGGCTCTCTTGCAGGCATAATCGACGTGGCTACCGAAGGTAAGCTTATCGTCGATCATCACCCCCAAGTGTTTGACGGAGCGCTTCGAAGTGATCGTGCAGTCGCCTACACTTATCACCGCTTGCTGCACCGACTTTCGGTTGTTGACAACAACCGCCTCAGTTTTGTGGTGAGCCAATTCCAGTTTCCTGGAGCTCATCCACTCCTCCACAATTGCGATCGAGTGGGCTGCAGTCAATTCCACTTCTTCGATCGATGGTATGATTACCTCTAAACGTTCGCACCAATGCTCCTGTCCAGCACACCTCCTGCAGCGCTACGATGTCGAAACCGCGGGTCTTCAGTACATCGGAGAGTATGCGAGTACTTCCAATGAAGTTGAGAGATTTGCAGTTCCACGTACCGAGTTTCCAATCGCTAGTCCATTTTCGTCGCTGTGGTCTTTGCCGATTGTTCCGGTCGGTATTCTCTCGTTGACGTTCCTGTGCTGATGTGTTTTTACGGTTGGCTTGCAGGGCCTGACACCAACCCCCTAGATTTCCGGAGGACCATTCCCCCTAAATGTTCGGAGGACCATAGTGCGCAGTTTAGCTTAGAGTCCTTCTCTGGCACTCGGACGATGATCAGCCGCCCCTGACATGGGGAACAGACGCTGTTGTGAGCCGCTTCTAACATGGAGTACAGACGCTCAAGGTTTGCAGAAGCAAATTCAACACGGTACTGGAAGCTTTTTGCAGGTTTATTTTTTTTAAAGCTCAAATATTATTCAGATCACTTCTGTTAAAATAAATGAAATGATACTCTTGAGAAAACATTTTTAACGACTGGCAGAATAATCCTTAAAATCCCGGGACGGGAAAATCGCCACAATTTGAAAACAAGTACCGTCGGACGGGGCTACTTTTGATTCCAGGGGCTACTTTGGACACTCACCTTTTGTATTTATTAGCAGCGTAAATATTAATCTGAGCTATTTTGTGTCTTCAGCACTTTTATTAACCAATATATGCTCTACCACTAGGCATGGTTTTTCTTGGAACAACATCAACAATAACAGGATAAACAAGAAAACATTTCAAAAAAGCCCAAATAAATATTCACAAGGTATAAAACATTGGCTATATAAACAATGTTTGAATTTTACCCATGTCTTGGAAACTTATTGGGAGCTTCACAAAACTATCGAATCGTCTTGTTTCATGAAAATCTTGTGATTTGTTTTGCTTAAAATTGTTGTCTGATTAAAATAATTGATCAAATGTCTCATTTTTGCGACTTTAATTTTATTATAATGTTTTGGTTTGTGTATTTTACAACTTAAAAAAAATAAAATAAATATTTGTAAAAGTGAACAGACATAAAACGCATATATTTCAATACGTACCAATGCCAAATCCACAACATAATCTCTTAAAAACAATTTTAACATGAATTTGTAGTACAGAACAGTTGCATCCTTCAAATGCCTTAATTAATCTACTCTTAAGGCTAAGTAGCCCGTCATTCGTTTTGGCAACAATGATGACTTTTCAGCTTGCTTTTCAAAGTGATAAAACTCAGTCTAAATAGTTTATATGGACTTGAAAAAGTATCACTGTATGCGCTAACATGCATAAAGTATGCTGATACTTTTTCAGCTGTGCCAGTGCAAAACCAACTGATTTTCTTTGATTCGAAATCGTGAGATGAGTTAGCAACAATCATCGACGACGCGTACAAATTGCAATGACGGCCTACTTCGCCTTAAGCCAGCTCTAAACTGCTTAGAAGCTAAAAGCATATTACAAAAGCAAACTTACTTCTTTACGATCATGCTAAACTTTATTTCATAGATTGCGTTTTTAATGAAAATTACTTACTGGTATTAAATTAGTTACCGGTATTAATCAGTATTCACTCGGACGTCGATGCGGTAACACGTGTTTATCGGCAGTGCTGAGAAGTGTTTTTTTTGCGTCGCACGTTTAGTGCATCTCTCTTTTTTTTTTCTTTAAACGGAATCTATTCGCTGAATAGATAATAAAATGGACAAAGTACGGAAGAACACGTTGAAAGTAGTTTTCACGAGTGGAGTTCGAGCACCGGCTCATCTTGACGTTATTCGATTCACGGCGAACGTTTTGAAAATTCCTGCACCAGAGGTACACACGATCTACAAGGATGAAAACGATCGATGTTTTTACATCAAGTTTTTGGATGAGCCGGATTTCAATTGCTTTGTGTCTGGAATCGAAGAGCAGTACCGGTTTGAATACGGCGATGGAGAATCCACGTTCGTGAAACTTGAAGTAGCAAGTCGGTTGTTCCGATACGTCAGGATTTTTAACCTCCCGCCGGAGGTGGACGACAAGGACATCGCCGCAGCGCTTAGCCAATTCGGAACGATAAGGCAACATGTTCGAGAACGTTATCCCGCTGACTACGGCTATGCAGTTTTCAGTGGAATTCGCGGAGTCCACATGGAAATCGGTAAAGAAGTACCTGCTAACCTGTACATCGGGCACTTCAAAGCACGTTTGTACTATGAAGGCCTGAAAAACAGGTGCTTTTTCTGCAAGCAGGAAGGGCATCTGAAGGCCGAATGTCCCAAGATGAAAAGCATCAAGGCGTCGGCTACCGTCGGATCATATAGCGGGGTAGTGACGGGAGCTCTGGCCAATAACCTCTCCAAAGATGACGCATACCAACTGAACATGACGCCATTGCAGTCGGAAAACAATGGAACCGCTTCGAAACCAAACGATCAACCCGGACCCTCAACGAGAGCAAAATCGGAAGCAACGAGTTCATCGGAACTCACGCAGCGGGAAAGAGAAAAGGGATGTGAGAATATGGAAATCACCGACATCACACGGACGCAGGAGAGTACGGCCACTGAGGTGTCGCAAGTCGACAGTGGCTCCCCCAGCAAGCTATCATCACGAAGAGGACGCTCCCGGAGCAAGAAAAACGTTGAACATCGCATGGAGCAACTACTATCGCAGTTGTCAGGAAGGTCGAGGTCTCGCGGTACGGGTAAGCGTGAACTTAGGAGAGATAGTAAGGAGAGTGGAGAGCAAGCATAAAGCTTGTCTCCGCATATCGGTTGACTAATAGGCTTTTGTAGTGGGTTCATTAGGAACTCAGTAAATTTAAAACAATCGATGCCACTCATTCGTAATGTAGCTACAATCAATTTGAATGCAATCAACTCACCGGTGAAAAAATCTCTTTTGAGAGACTTCATTTGGAACCATGACCTCGATATCATTTTTGTTCAAGAGCTGGCATTTGAGAATTTTGCGTTTATAAGTAGCCATACAGCCATAGTCAACATCAGTGAAGAGAGAAAAGGGACTGGTGTTCTTCTACGCAACAACTTAAACTACTCCGACGTTGTCCTAAATATCAACGGTCGGATCACATCGCTAACTGTCGATTCGATAAATTACATTAACATTTACGCTCATTCGGGAAGTGCTTTCAAAAAGGAGAGGGATATTTTGTTTCGGGATGAAATACTCGTTCATCTAGCTCATGGAAGAGAGAATGTGATTGTGGGAGACTTCAACTGTGTGCTTAACGGGGACGATATGTCTGGTTCGGTTAAAAACTTTTGCAGTGGTCTAAAGACTCTAGTAGAATCACTTGATTTGAAAGATGTCGAAAGAGTACTTTTAAAACATCAAAAAAATTATACATTTGTGAGAGGACCATCCAGATCTCGAATAGACCGTTTCTACGCTTCAGAACATATTATCCGCGTGGTGCGTGAAATAAAAACAGTACCTTTATCGTTCTCAGACCACCATAGCGTGATTCTGAAAATCAATGTTCCCCAGAACCAAGACACGATTTTTATTGGCCGCGGATATTGGAAGCTAAACTCATATTTCTTGGCCGAAGATGAAACGTTAAGGAGATTTGAAACGATGTACAATTGTTTAAAAACTCGTGGTTCGTACAACAATCTTAGCTATTGGTGGAATAACGATTTCAAGTCAAGCGTTAAAAAGTTTTTTAAAAGTGAGTCATTCCACCGTAACCAAGATATAAATAGGGAAAAAAAGCTTTTATTACACATGTTTGAACGAGCTGTTCACAGAACAAAAAAATAACAAATCCGTTGACAGCGAAATGAAAATTGTTAAATCTAAACTAATGCAAATAGAGCAACAAAAGTTGGTGTTTTATAAAGGAACCTTTCACAGTGATAACATTTTACAAGATGAGAAAATAAGTCTGTTTCAAATTGCTGCAAGATTTAAAAAAGCAACACCATCATCCTTTGCAAAACTGCGTATAAACGGACAGTTGACATCTGATACAACAATCTTGAAGGCCGGTCTATTTGATTACTACTCGAAAAATTTCAAAAAACAACATGATCATAATCATGACGTCGGTAATGTACTGAGCAGCATAAGATTGTATTTGACGGACGCAGATAAGGAAAAATTAGTCAAACCAATTGAAATGTCCGAACTGGACGATGTTGTGCGAAGCGCATCAAAAAATACTTCACCCGGCCCAGATGGTTTATCGTATGCATTTTATAGAAAATGCTATGATATTATTAAAATTGACTTACTGCAACTATTCAACCAATATTTGACACAAGGCGACTATCCACCCGGCCTTTTCTCAGCTGGTATTATAGCTTTAATTCCTAAAAAAGGCGACAGTCATGATTTGAATAATCGACGTCCCATTAGCATGCTCAACACGGATTACAAGTTGTTCACTAAATTATTGTGGGCAAGACTGCAGCCGCTGTTGAGTAGACTATTAGGTCCAGGTCAATCAGCCTGTGTTGTTGAACAATCTTGTATCAACAACGTCCGTACTCTGAGAAACATTGTGCTTAAAGCGAAAAATACAAAACGTTTCAAAGGAATGATCTTAAGCCTAGACCTAGAAAAGGCTTTTGATCGTGTAAATCATGACTTTTTATGGTTGGTGCTAGAGAAATTTAGTTTTCCAGCAATGTTTATTGACTGCCTAAAACGCCTTTACAAAAACGCTACATCAAGGGTTTTATTCAATGGTTTTCTAACGAATCCTTTTCTAATCGAAACTTCTGTGCGACAGGGATGTCCTTTGAGCATGGCGTTGTTTTGCTTGTACATCGAGCCTCTAGTACGCATGCTGTATGATGCGGTTGGTGGATGTCTGATCAGTAACTACTTTGTAAAAGTAGTTACGTACGCGGATGACATCAATGTCCTAATCCGTAACAATCACGAGTTTGATAAGGTCTTGGAGTTAGTTAACTACTTTAGCATTTATGCTAAAATTAGGCTGAACATTGTTAAATCAAAATTTATGCGGTTTAACAATTGTAACTCGGGGCCTCACCTGATACAAGAGGTTGACTACCTTAAAATACTCGGTGTCAAATTGCACACAAATTACAACACGATTGTTGAATGTAATTACAGTGATCTGATCTCAAAGATCAATCACTTAGTTGGCATGAACCAGCGTCGAAATTTGAATATTTTTCAGAAAACGATCATTATTAATACACTTGTCCTGTCTAAACTTTGGTACATTGCACAAATTTTTCCGCCGAACAACAAGCACATTGCTCAAATACGGCAAATTTGTTTCAGATTTTTGTGGAAAGGCCACTTATACAATGTTGCCAAAGATCAACTTTACCTTCCTGTATACAAAGGCGGCTTAGCGCTGGAAGATGTGGAATGCAAAGCAAAAAGTTTATTTTTGAGAAATATTTTGTACATGCGCAAAGAACCGCAATTGGGTTGTTTAGTGAAGAAAAATTCACAGTTTGTTACAGCTAGATCGAAAGAGCACAATTTTCTAAATATAACACGATTTTATTGCACTTCAATATTTTAATATTGATATTATAAGTGATTAAAAAAACATTTCAATCCGTCGACTCAATGACATTTCAGTTTACATAATGACAGTTCGTCCCGAAGTAAAATTTGCCGAGGGGTGATTCAAAAGTGATTTCCATACTAATTTCAAACTTGTTTTAAAAATAGTTCCAGGTAACGGAAAATTGTAAAACTTTGGATTCTAGTTAAATTTGTAACGTAGATTTAGAATATGTAAAAAACTGAATACCGTTAAACAAGCCAATTGAATGTTGATGAATTTATGCTTCAACAAATCAATAACCGAAATGTTACTAGAAACACTAGAGAATGGTTATTGGCGGCTGATCAAATGAAGCAACAAACCGTATTAAACACGACAAGTTTAATGTACAGCTATTTAATAAACGAAAAACATATAATACCGAGAATACAGATCAAGTTACCTAGTTTAGACTGGGAATCAATTTGGCAGAACTTGAGTCTGAACTTCTTGTCAACATCAGCTAAATCTAGCTTATTCCTCGTCCTCAATGACTTAGTTCCAACAAAAAGTAGGATGTTCAGGCATCATATATCGGGAGTTCAGAATTCCATTTGTGAAATATGTAACCATAACGATACAATGCAGCATCGGATAGAAAAATGTGGTAGTTCTGAAGGCATATGGAAATGGGTAGAAAGTATTATTAGAAGTAGACTAAAAATTTTGATCGTGAGTCCTGATGAAATTCTATCATTGAATATCGCGGATAGAGATTGTAAAACAAAAGCAGCTTTGTGGATTGTAGGAGAGATGATAAAGTTTAACTTAGAAAATTATGGTAAAAACTGTACAGATGGACTTGTAAGATTCAAAAATGTTATACGTGAAGCAAGATGGAATAATAAGATAAGTTTCGCAAAACACTTTAAACACTATTTGAACATTTGTTAAATGAAACTGAAAATTGTTAACTTTGTAATATCTGTTGTAAATTGAAATGTTTAAAAATGGTATAATAAAGATTATGTGAAACAAAAAAAAAAAAAAAAAAAAAAAAAAAAAAAAAAAAAAAAAAAAAAAAAAAAAAAAAAAAAAAAAAAATGTGATTCTTCAACATATCGTTCATATAACAGTAAGAATAGAAAAAAAAAGAGTTTTTGTACATAACTCATTTATCATCGCAGTACCTAGTAGTTACGTCGTTCGTTTATGTCAACTTAAAAATCGAGCATTCGTAACTGATAGTTCCATTTAAGAGGAAGTTGAAAATTTAAGTTTCATACTGCAAACTGAGAATAGTGAATGGCATGTTTCGTTGAAATTTGGTATATATGTATAATTGATTCTAGCTTTGCAATTTTCTACATTAAGTTTATCAATGAAAAACGTTCCATAACATCACAGTGGACGACAATTTATTGAATCAGTTTAAAAGTTATAAAAAAAAATCATTTCATTAGCAAATTGTGAAAATGTCCAAAGTAGCCCCTTTTTTGTCTTGAAGGACACGCTTTTTTCGCTATTCAAGCATTTTTGTTATTTCTTGATGGATTTGCCTCATATTTTGCACATTTGTTACGTACATATACAACTTAAATATAGGCAAAAATTATCAACATCTATCCATAATTCTAAGAGTTACAAATCCTCAAAGTTAAAGAATGTGGAAATAATGTCAAAAGAAGCCCCGTTTGACGGTATATCAAATGATTTGAAATAAATATTGAAGTAAATGTAATTTGTTGGTCTTATAATCCCCCATGACCCTCCCGCTTTTCTAGGTCAAAGAAATAGCGTAGACACGAGAGTTCTAAAATTGGCCACAAATGGATACTTTAACATCAAAATGAGCTAGAGGGTTAGTATTTTTGGCAAACTTGTTCAGCGGATCAAGGACTATCTGGTGATAAAAAATCTAGGTGGCTGATAAAAAAGCTAGGTGGCGCTAGTGACAAATTGTGTTCAATCATCTGTATCTCAAGATCCTCATCAACTAAAAGATTGGTGTCTTCTCCAAAGCTTTTCAACAGTTCAAGAGCTATCAGACGGTTGAGCGTCTGTTTGAGATTTTTTCCGCGAGGTGGCGCTAGTGACATTTTTTTTCAATTGTCTGTATCTCAAGTTTCTTGTCAGCTGGAAGGTTGGTGTCTTTCGCAAATATATTCAGCAAATTGAGGGCTATTTGACGGTTAAGAATCTAATTGAAAATTCATCCGCTAGGTGATGCTAGTGACAAGTTTTCTTCAGTTGTTTGTATCTCAAAATCCTTATTAGTTAGAAGGTTGGTGTCTTCGGCAAAGCAGTTCAGCAGAACAAGGGTTAGACTACCTTACTGGAGATTTATTCGTAAGGTGACAATTTTTATTATTTACTTCAAGATATCGATAAGCTAGAAGACTGATGTCGTTGGCAATGATATTAGGCGCAGATCAAAATTTTTTATCAGGAAGAAATTTATTTTTTAAATGTATCCATTATGTAGCTTATACAATAATTTCCTTCGTTATGCTATGTGGATATCCTGTTGAACTAGGAGGTTGATTTCTTCCTTCAAAATTTTTAAATGAAGGTTGATAACTAAAACTTGATGTTTAATGTTTTTTTTTGTGTTTTTTGTTCATTCACGTCATAATTACTGTATTAAATGAATTCTGGAAAAATAATGATAAACCAAATATAGAAAAATATGAGCGCTTTACCTCGAAACCTACCTGACACGATGGTCACTTAAAAATCAAGCGAGGGTTTACTGTATGCGCTGAGTAGCTGACCAGACGATACATATAACCTAATGCGTTTTGATTATTCGAAAAGAGTAGAATGTATCTTGATATACGATTTCAATGTATGAGAGCTGATTTTGGTATCAAGTAAAAGAACATCATTCATGCTGGTTTTTTAACTCTTAAAACAAACATTTTCTCTAAGTGCTGTAATATGTAACAAAATTTATAATTTGCTTATTGATTTACTTCTACTTAAAAATATTGAAGCTAGAAAAAGATACTATTCAGATTGTACGACATTTCCCAGAATGACGTTCCCCAGAATGACATTCCCCAGAACGCCATTCCCCAGAATAAGACATTCCCCAGAAATCCATTCCCCAGAATAAGACATATCCCAGAAAACCATTCCCCAGAATGGACATTCCCCAGAAAAAAAAATTACAAGAGATTTTTTGGCTGTTGAAATCCAGGTAAATGGTAAATAGTAAACACATTTAACTGAAAAATTCGAGGAAAACCAATATTATAGTTTTCATAGGTAAAACATTTTAGTTTTTTTTTAACGACAGCACTTCCGATTTGTTGCAGTCTTTCATTTATTGATTAGAAATTACAAAGACAATAAACCTATGAAGAACAGCATATGTTTAAAAGAAGGGATGGTATGGATGCTATGAAAGCAAAAAAATATCATTTATTTATTTTTACATATGAAGAATATGACACTAATATAAATCACCCTTTGGAAATACAATAAGAAAGAACAGCCAATTTTAAAAGAAGGAAGAATAATAATGAAAACAAAAAAATCAATAGCTTGGGTCAAGTTTGATCATAAAACATAGTATGATATATGTAAGAGCAGCTTATTTTGAACGGTTGTGCTACTTTTCTCCGAATGACGGTTCCCCGAATTTCGTTTCCACGAACGCCAGTGCCCCGAATACCCTATTTCCCCGAAAAGCCTAGTTCCCCAAAAAGTATTTAGCTCTTATAATTGTCATAACTTCATGACTATTCTTTACTTGATTTGCGGTTCTTTCGTGTTTCATCATCATCGGCATTTGTGGCAAAATGTACTTACATATTTAGTCGAGGATAACCTTATAATCTACATTATCTTCTTCTTTTAATTGCTTATCATTCTTTCTAGTTCGACACCTAGTCCCAAAGACGATTCGTGCACCTGTTTGAACTGCTTCACTTTTCAGGGAAACGAGTCATTCGGGGAAATGTTTTATGGGGAAATGGGTCATTCGGTGAGCTGGCATTCGGGGAAATGATATTCAGGGAAATAACAGTAGCAAAATCATGTTAAGCAGATGTATGTAAAATTGTTTACAATATTTTCCCCTTAAGATTTTGGTTGGTGAACCACGTACACAATTATTTTGAAATTTCAAACCCCCATTTTTCGTATTTTGCCTGTACAAACGTTTTGAAATTTGTATCGGCCGTGGTCTTTGGCCAAACCATGGACCCCCTGTAGATGACCAAGTGGTTTATGGACAGCCCCAGATGGTTTGCCTGAGAAAAGGAGAGCAAACACTCGCCTTTAAAAAAAAATTTTTTTTGACTCCATCCCGATTTAATTTGCTTGAGATCCATAATAATAATTTTGACCAAATAATATTTTGAGTGAATTGACGCCTGCGTCCGGAATTCAAAGTTTCTGGCAATTCGAATCAATTCAGCAGGTACATTTTTTAACAACAATAAAAATAAATAACCAAATTTATTTTTTCCACTCATCTATAACGTATAAAAACGATTCTGGGGAATGTCCCATTCTGAGGAATGGATTTCTGGGGAATGTCCCATTCTGGGGAATCGGATTCTGGTGAACGTCATTCTGGGGAATGTCGTTCTGGGGTTTGGATTTCTGGGAAATGTCCTACAACCACTATTCATTCATGATCAGATAGATATTGTTCGTTTACTCAACTTTTACAAAGACTCCATCTAGATTGTCGTAAGGTGCACAAGTTTGAATAAACATCAAACTTCAATCAACTATCTATGACTGAATTTTGAAGAAACTAAATAATGGAATTATAAATCACAAAATCAATGCAACTGCACTTCAAGAGACTATTGGGAAAGCCAAAACCAACTGTTAATGTGGTTTTATAGTTCAATATATAGAGATTATGAATATAAAGTTATGAAGTGATGATGAGGATGTTGAGATACAGACAATTATAGAACATGTGTAACTAGTGTCAGTCTCTTCACCGCCAGATGGTATCCGGCCATTTGGTCGAATGCCATTTGGCCGAATTCCGTTTGGCCGAACGCCGTTTGGCCGTATTCCATTTGACTAAATGGGTCGTTTGGTCGAATGCCGTTTGTCAGAATTACGAACGAAAAAAAAAACATTTTTTTTTTCAGCGCTGATCTGTAGGATAAGTGTGGCCCAATAAATAATCTGCTAGTTAATTTGTTGATCTTTATGATGTGGCGGGATGACATGTTGTTCATTATTTAAGTGCTCCATGAGAAAAATTTAAATAATATAAAATAATAATTATAGATATACTAATAAAACAATTGTTTGGATTACACTAGCTTATTTTTTTATAAGAGATTTTTCCTTCTTTTGATCTTTCATATTCGAATAAATGTTGGAATTAAGGTTTATAATAAGTTCATAAAGAGTCTTATTAAACATTAAACCGAACGATTCGGTGAACACTTATGTTAACCCGTATAGGCCTGAGTTAAAAAAAAAAATTCTAAAACTGTCACCGCTCAGTGAATACTTAACGGATTTCAATTATTTTTTGTCAGTATACTCGTACACACATTTTGTTTCTAAAAGTGGTCAAAGGACCTCGGGAATGTTCATGTCGCCGGAGTTATTGCGGTGGATCAATGGGTCAGCTCGGGCTCTGTGCTTCTGTGCCTTTGGGGATAGGCAAATTTCAAGTCACAGATAATTTCCAGAATCGGCTATAATGTGGCCACTATATCCAGGAATTTTGAGAAAAACACATCATCGTAAACCTTATGATAATCGATTAAATTGATTAATTATGTCAACTGCAATTGATTGATCCTACAAATGACCATTTTCGAATCCCCGGGATGCCTCAAATTTATGATAAAGTGCACAATTTGTATGTTAACATCTGTGTTAAGCATTTGAGTGAACTGTTATGCTCGATCTATACTTTCAGAGATTTGAAACGGTTTAGTACACAACAAATCTAGGGCCGGTTCTTCAGGGCATTAAGTCCTAGTGGCCGCATCTGGAACACTCTGAACGGTGCAAAACTATTCATTTAAAATGTTTAATATCAGATCTTATTGATTTATGTAAATTAAAATGTTTGCTATTTGAAACAAATAAAGATAACTTGGCATGTCCCAAAAAAATCACCTGTTTCTACCCGACTTTACCCAGTAACCCACCGCAATAACTCCGGCTACAGGAGTATTCCAGAGTTCCTCTGGCCACTGATAGAAACCAGTTATGTGGGCCAGTATACTGACAAAAACAAAGACGTAGTCCTACGTCAAAAATATTTGAATCCGTTAAGTATTCGCTAAGTGGCAAGGGTTTTAGTGTTTTTGCTTTCACTCAGGCCTATATGGTTTTTTTTTAATTTCTTTATTAGTATCATTCCAAACTTTACATTCATTATTTCTTATATCTAGGTGTTCTGTGTTATTAGACAACACTATCATCCTAATTTGGTAACACAAATCTAAGATTTTATTAACATTTTGTTAATAACATATTACATTTCATTTGCCGTAGCAGTTCAGATTTTTTACAGGTGAGTTGATTTCACCTGCTTATAAGAGGAAAAAAAACGCTTTGAATATACTTAACCTAACTTAACCTAAACATATAAAGCATTAATCGTGGCAATAGAAGATTGTAACGATTTTTGCCTGAAATTATTAATTATTTTATTTGACATTTGTTCCAATGTTTCAACATTGGATATTCTATGTAACTCATTGGTACTATACCAGGGAGGAAGCCTCAGAATCATTTTCAAAATTTTATTTTGAATTCTCTGCAGAGCGTTCTTCCTGGTACTACAACAGCTAGCCCATATTGGTACAGCATACAACATGGCTGGCCTGAAAAATTGTTTGAATATCAAAAGTTTGTTCTTAAGACAAAGTTTTGATTTTCTATTAATAAGGGGATAGAGACATTTTACATATTTGTTACATTTGGCTTGAATGCCCTCAATGTGATTTTTGAAAGTTAAATTCTTATCTAGCATGAGCCCTAGATACTTAACTTCATCTGTCCAATTTATTGGAACCCCTCTCATCGTGACAACATGTCTGCTTGAAGGTTTCAAATAAAGAGCTTTTGGTTTATGTGGGAATATTATTAGTTGAGTTTTGGAAGCATTAGGAGAAATCTTCCATTTCTGCAAGTATGAAGAAAAAATATCCAAACTTTTTTGCAATCGACTACAGATGACACGCAGGCTTCGTCCTTTGGCGGAGAGGCCTGTGTCATCCGCAAACAAAGATTGTTGACATCCCTGAGGTAACTCAGGTAAGTCAGATGTGAAAATATTGTATAATATTGGTCCCAAAATGCTGCCTTGAGGAACACCAGCTCTTACAGGAAGTCTTTCAGATCTGGAGTCTGATAATTAACCTGAAGTGTACGATTTGACAGATAACTTTGAATTATTCTAACAATGTATGTTGGAAAATTAAAGTTTTTTAATTTTACGATCAAACCTTCATGCCAAACACTGTCGAATGCTTTTTCTATGTCTAGAAGAGCAAGACCAGTAGAATAGCCTTCAGATTTGTTGGAACGGATCAAATTTGTTACACGTAAGAGTTCATTGGCAAAAATTGAATTTTCGTTGATGTGGGCCATCATTCTGTTCAAAATAACCTTTTCAAAAAGTTTACTGATGGAGGAAAGCAAACTGATTGGACGATAGCTAGAAGCTTCTGCAGGATTTTTGTCTGGTTTTAAAATCAGTACAACCTTAGCATTTTTCCATTTGTCAGGGAAATATGCTAATTGACAACATTTGTTAAATATATCAACTAAAAATGATAAGCTACTTTCTGGAAGTTTCTTGATGAGGATGTAAAAAATTCCATCATCGCCAGGAGCTTTCCTATTTTTGAATTTTTTAATAATAGTTCTCACTTCTTCCAGATCAGTCTCCTAGGCATTTTCGAAAACGTTTTCTTGATTGAGAATATTTTCGAACTCCTGAGTAACTTGATTTTCAATTGGACTAGTAAGTCCTAAATTAAAATTGTGCGCACTTTCAAACTGCATAGCAAATTTTTGAGCTTTTTCGCAATTAGTTAGTAATAACTTGTTTTCCTCTTTCAATGCCGGTATTGGCTTCTGAGGTTTTTCAAGATTTTAGATAATTTCCAAAAGGGCTTAGAGCCAGGGTCCAATTGAGAAATTTTATTTTCAAAATTTTTGTTTCTTAAATCTGCAAAACGTTTCTTGATTTCTTTTTGCAGATCCTGCCATATGATTTTCATAGCAGGATCACGAGTGCGTTGAGATTGCCTTCTCCTCACGTTTTTAAGACGGATCAAGAGTTTAAGATCATCGTCTATAATCACGGATTTAAAATTTACTTCACATTTTGGAATTGCAATGTTCCTGGCTTCAACAATGGAATTTGTTAAAGTTTCAAGAGCATTGTCAATATCAAGTTTAGTTTCTAAAGAAATGTTAACATCAAGATTAGAGTCAACATACGTTTCATATATATTCCAGTCGGCTCGTAAATAATTGAAAGTGGAGCTGATAGGATTGAGAATCGCTTCATGCGATATTTGAAATGTAACAGGGACATGATCAGAATCAAAATCAGCATGAGTAACTAATTGGCTACAAAGATGACTAGAGTCGGTTAAGACCAAGTCAATCGTAGATGGATTTCTAGAAGAGGAAAAACATGTAGGGCTATCAGGGTATTGAATTGAGAAATATCCTGAAGAGCACTCATCAAATAAAATTCTGCCGTTGGAATTACTTTGAGAATTATTCCATGACCGATGTTTGGCATTAAAGTCACCAATGACAAAAAAATTTGACTTATTGCGAGTCAATTTTTGCAAGTCAGTTTGGAGCAAGTTAACTTGCTGTCCAGAGCATTGAAAAGGCAAATAGGCAGCTATGAAAGTATATTTACCAAACGGTGTTTCAACAGAAACACCTAAAGTTTCAAAAACTTTAGTTTCAAATGACGAAAACAGTTGATGTTTTATACGCCTATGAATGATGATTGCAACTCCCCCACATGCCCCATCAAGTCGATCATTACGATAAACAAAAAAGTTAGGATCTTTTTTTAGTTTGGATCCAGGTTTTAAATAAGTTTCGGTAATAACTGCTATATGCACGTTATTAGCTGTAAGAAAATTAAACAGCTCGTCCTCTTTACCATTCAGAGAACGAGCATTCCAATTTAAAATATTTCAATTATTATTTGGATCCATTAGAAAAACGTAATCCAATAACAATTTGATTTGTAAATTTTACACCTACTTGGACTGCTTCAGTCATAGTGGTGGCTTTGAACGGTTCCGGGTCATATGGCCGAACGCCGTTTGGCCAAATGCCGTTTGGCCGAACGCCATTTGACCGAAAGGGTCATTTTTCCGAATGCCATTTGGCCGAATGCCGTTTGCCCGAATTTGAAAAAAATAGTGAACTACAATTAACATGCATTTTGTAATTAATTTCAAAGCTGAATTTCAAAGAACAGTTTAGAGGAACATCCTAGATGTAAGCAATTTTTCACTTCTTTGCTAGCGGAAATAGCTGCCAGCATAGGTTTTCGTATTGCATTTGTAGTCAGTCAGCTTTTGACAGTTACTAAAACGGTTTTCGTCTTATTCGTCCTTCTGTAGCATCAGTTTGCTTCAATCATCCTGATCGTACTTAATAAATTAATTAATTTTTAGCAACCACAAGTTTGGTTTCTTCTCCACAACTGTGAAACAGTGAGCTTAAGCTCAATTATTTGATGTAAGTATTTTCCGACTCGTCCGGTTTACTGATATACGCAATCAACGATACAGAGTTCATATCACTTTGTAATATTAATCTTGGTGGAGAATGATATCACATCATCCCTTGTGTTAAAAATTATATGTTTTTAATTAACCCTAGATCGGTCGCATGCGTGTACTGAGTACACGCACCTTGAAAAAAGCTCGCTTTTCATACACAGCTCAAGCGAGGTGGCGCTGGCGGTGGTTGAATGCGCGACCGCTCTTGAGTTAAACTCTTTACTTAGACTGAATTCCAATAACATTGAAAAATATTCAAATATGAAAGAACAGCATATGATCAAAAGAAGGAAAAATCTCTTATAAATTTTAAGCAAGTGTAACGCAAATAACTGTCACATCAGTATAACTACAAAGAACTGCCGATGATTTAAAGAAGGTAAAATTGCTTTTGAAAATATAAGCTACACACTTAAAAATTGGTCACGAGCTCGGCATTTGAAATTGCTGAGCCAACTCGGCTTCCATACATTTAGCTGAGAACTCAGCTAAAATATAATTGTAGCCGAGAATCGGCATCTTCCGAAACTGAAATCTCGGTTAATTCTACTTTTTATCCGTATCTCGGTAACACTGTGAGCCGAGCACCAACGTTAACAATGTTTTCACCGAATTCAGTTCTCTTGAATGCTGATATTTCAGTTTGCCTACTGAAGTTACCGAGATTCTCAGCATTTTGTTTGATCATCTGCCATCTTGTTTTCATTCACATTCGGAAAAGTGCATCGGTTTTGTGTTTAGGTGGAAAAATAACGAAAGTATCGAGAAAAAGTATTTAAAATAAACATAGTGGTTGAAATTATGAAGCGGGAGGAGTTTAGATTGTCCAAAATCTCCAGTAAGTACCTACGCTCAATGTGTTTTCAGTATTTTTAGTGCTTATTGACGTGCTTTGTGCCGGGAATTATTTGAAGAATGAATAGACGAATTTTAAAGATACGATAACATATCCATGTGTGATTTATTCGCAGCCCCATAGTTACCATTACTTAAAAGTACCAATGAAAACTAAACAAATTAAAAATATCTTTGACGCCTAAAAGTGGCTCAATAAAAATTGTTTTTCATTTTTGCTGAGATTTCGGTTTTTGTGTTGCCGAGATTTTCGGTTAAACGCGGTAACTAAAACCTCTCCCAGAAACCGAGTCAATCAGTTAAAACTATTAAACCGAGCTGACTGCCGAGCGCTCGGCTGTGCGGATCTCGGTTTCCGAAAGCCGAGACTCGGCAGAATATTCTAAGTGTGTACATTATTTCCAATAATAATGAAAACAGTACGAATCGAAAGAAAAGCCTATGTTTGAAAATAGGTAAAAATTCTGATAAAAATATAAAAAAAACTCCAAACCCTAACACACCGTTGGTAATCTACAGCTTAGAGTCTTGACGCGAGCTCACAACTTCGTCCGGAATGAACGGATCGTATTGATTATGCTCGTGGAGCACTTATATATATCGACAAACAGGCGGGATATCTTCATCGTAAAGATCAACAAATTAATTAGTTGATCAATTATTGGGCCACACTTATGATAATGCTACACATCAGTGTTGAAAAAAAAGATATATTTTTGTTCGTTATTCGGCCAAACGACATTCGGCCAAATGACCCGTTCGGCCAAATGGCGTTCGGCCAAACGGCATTCGGCCAAACGGCGTTCGGCCAAATGGCCGGACACCCTTTGAACATTGCATCAATCATTAGATTCAATTGTTCAGTTAGAAAATTAAAATCAGAGGCAGACATATCATCTGATGATTTCCCATTGGAATTTTCGGTAGACGAAGAAGCGGGGTAGGAGTTACCTGTGGCGGTAGGGTTTTTTTCCATTTGATTTGAAACAAGTAGAATGGGTTGTTGGGGGGTCTGTAGCCTTGAGGTTACGGTTTCGCTTCATAAGCGGAAGGTCATGGGTTAGATTCCCAGCCCCTCCACAAAAAAAACCCGTCCAGCCACCAGAAGACGCCTCATGGAGGACCGTGCTTTGGGGAGCACATCCATCCTCCGTCAGTATCAGATGGTGACTGAGACAAACTGACCCTCTTCGCAGGCAGCTAGCCTAACTAACAACAGAGCTATCTCCTACCTGCTCGGTGTGAGAGTAAAAGAGTAGGAGAGAGTGAAAGTTGATGTAAATATAAATAAGTTAAAAATAGATCTGTATCGGTAAAGAAGCTACAGATCACCTGATTCCGGCACAGTAGTGGCCACGAGCACGGAGTGCCTTAAAAAAAAAAAGTAGAATGGGTACTCATGGAATAGGGGAAGGAGTTCAAATTACCTGCTACGATATCGGCAAAGGATTTACCGTGGGTAGATACATTCGAAATTGAAAGATTCGAACGGCTACCCGAAGGATAAAAATTTGTTTGTGAATGAGCATGATTATGATCTTCCTGGTGGGTATGATTCCCAATCAAGCGATCGTTAACTGAAAAATGAGCATTGTTCGATACTCTACCAGGCAAATTCCGGAAACGACCGTTATCGTAACGGATATTATCTTTCATCTGCCTGGCACGAGCCTCAACGACTCTTTTGCGTGAAGGGCATTCCCAAAAGTTAGCTTTGTGAGGACCCTTGCAATTGGCGCATTCAAACTTTCTGGTATCTTCTTTCACAGGACAGTCGTCCTTAGGGGAGAAGAACCTCCGCAAATCATGCATTTAGCATCCATGCGACAATTTTTTGTACCATGACCCCACTTTTGGCACCGACGGCACTGAGTGGGGTTCTGGTAATTTCCTCCAGGTTTCTGGAAATGTTCCCACGTCACACGGACATCGAACATAAGTTTAGCTTTTTCTAAAGCTTTAATATTATTTAGTTCTTTTTTGTTGAAGTGAACTAAATAATATTCTTGAGAAAGCCCTTTCCGACCAATGCCAGATTGGGTTCTCTTTTTCATAATGATTACTTGGACTGGGGAAAATCCAAGTAAATCATTTATTCCATTTTTGATCTCTTCAGGTGACTTATAGTCACTTGAGAGACCTTTCAAGACAACTTTGAACAAACGTTCAGTTTTGTCGTCATAAGTAAAAAATGTGTGCTTCTTCTCTTCAAGATGTCTGAGAAGAAGTTCACGATCTTTCCGGCAAAACGCGACAGTCTCCTTTCTTTGCGATTTGGAAGGAAACCTTGATTCCCCTAATGGAGTTCAAGATCTCCTGCCTAAATCCCGCAAATTCGGAACAACTGACCACGATAGGCGGCACTATTTGCTTCCTCACTTGAATTAAAGAGCCTGGGCTAGAGGCTGCTTCGATTTGGTGTTCGGAAAATTTGTCTAGAGCATCGAACTGATTGCTCATTTCGATACAATTATTCATTTCACCCTTGGAAGAAACTTCGCATTCCGGGGAAGCGTCCTTTCTTCCATTCTTGCCACGTGTAGTGACAGTTTTAAAACCCACTTTTTTGGAAGGAAGTAGTGAATTCAGAGATTCACCCTTTCTTTTGTTAGTTGTTGATACCATGTTTAGTTAATAAACGAGAAAGACGTGACCTTCGAGAGGTTTTTTCCCTAGACGATGTCCAAGAAGGATTACCACCGCTAGCTTTCGCCAACGGGTCCAACGAAAAATCGAAGGCACGGGTCCAAACAAGGATCGTAAAGGGATCAATAGTAGAGAAAATAGTACTGAAAAGTACTGTTTAAGTAGCACTGAAAAGTACCGTTTTTAATTTTAGCACTGAAAAGTACTGTTTTATTGCTTTAGGTAGTTTTTAAGAAAACTTCCAAGAGCAGAGAAAATTCGTGTACGCACAGCACAAAGGTACGATGCGCACTGGCCTATACGTTTTTTTTTTGTGTTATTAGTATCATTCCAAACATTACATTCATTTCTTATATCTAGGTGTTCTTTGTTATTAGACAACACTATCATCCTAATTTGGTAAAACAAATTTAAGATTTAATTAACATTTTGTTAACAACATATTACATTTCATTTGCCGTAGCAGTTCAGTTTTTTTACAGGTGAGTATATTTCACCTGCTTATAAGAGAAAAAGAAAAACGTTTTTAATATACTTAACCTAACTTAATCTAAACATATAACGAGTGGCCTATATGGTTAAAGAAGCTCACTGTTCCGCCGTTGTGAAAAGAAGAAGCCAAACTTGTGGTTGTAAGAAATTAATTAATTTACTCAGTTTTATCAGAATGATTGAAGCAAATCGATGCTCCAGAAGGACAAATAAGTTGTAAACCATTTTAGTAACATTCGAAAAGCTTTTTGACTTTTTACTGTCAAAAGCAATGCGAAAATGTATGCTAGCAGCTAATTCCGCTGGCAGAGAAGTGAACAATTGCTTAAATTTAGAAATTCTTTCAGCATTGGCTAGCACTAAAGAGCGTATATCAATGATGATTTCTCCTTTCTTTAGAATAAACTGTTCTTTGAAATTCATTACAACTGTAGCTCACTATTGTTTTCAATGTCGACCAAACGGCATTCGGCCAAATGACATTCGGCCAAATGACCCTTTCGGCCAAATGGCGTTCGGCCAAACGGCATTTGGCCAAATGACCCGGAACCCTAGCTGACAAAGATCTTGTCGTAGAGAAGATTGAGGATGACTTTTTACTAGCGCCACCTAGCAGATGAATTCTCATTAAGACATAACGCTCCACTTTTCGACCATACGTGCCCAACTAACCGCATTTACTTCAAAATTTATTTCAAACTAATTGATGTACTAGTTTCCGAATTGTAACCGTTTCAACATTCAAGGTACGTCTCGGGCTTTTAAGAGTTAAGTTTTTTTTTTATAATGATTACTTGGACTGGGGCAAATCTAAGCAAATCATTTATTCCACTTTTCATCTCACTTGAGAGTCCTTTCAAGACGATATTGAACAAATGATTAGTTTGTCGTCATAAGTAAAAAAAACTTGTGTTTCTGCTCTTCAAGATGTTTGAGAAGAAATTCGCGATCTTTTGGAGATTCCGGCAAAACGCGGATATCTCCAGTTTTTGAGATTTTGCTAATAAAGTTCAAGATCTCCTGTCTAAATCCTCCAAATTCAAAACAACTGCCCACGATTGGCGAAACACTTTGTTTCCTCATTTGAAGCGAACAGCCATGGCTAAAGTCTGTTTCGATTTGGTGTTCGGAAAATTTGTGTAAACCATCGAACTGATTGCTCATTTCAATGCAATTATCAACATTTACCATTTTACCCTTGGAAAAAAGCGCGCATTTCGGAGAAACGTCCTTTCTTCCAATTTTGCTACGTTTAGTGATAATTTTAAACTCAGAGATTCAGCCTTTCTTTTGTTTGTGGTTGCAACCGTATTCGGTGAAAAATCAACGAGATCTTCAAAGAGGCTTCTACCCAAGACGGTGTCCTAACAGGTCCTACAAAATGTTTTTGTCCCCTGTGCATAGCATGGAACAAAATAAAAATAAAATCTTTTTTGATTTTTTCATATATAGTCGTAACTAGCCTATTGAAAAGATGGTTTGAAATGTTTCAGTTTATACAGGAATGATTGAAAAATAATTTATTTTATAGTGCGCAAAAGTTCGAATTAGCGAGACAAAAACTCGAATCAGAGGAGCAAAGGTTTGAGCCATACATTTTCTCAAGAAAAAACTTGTAAATTTCACATATTATTTTTTTTTGGTAAAAGATTTCTACTTGCGCGAAATATGTCACCGAAATTTCAGATTTTGCAAATTACCACCATTTATTATATTTAACCACGTTTTGAACAAAATTTCTAGTCATAAAGAGATTTGTATTTTTTTTTTTGCAGATATCACCTTATGGCTGGTGCAAGTTACCGTGTTGAATCATTTTTCGGACATCTTCTAATTCCGGACACTGTACTGTTGTATGGGAATCATTTCATATGAAATGTTTCAATTTATGCCGTTCAAAAGTTCTCACTTTCGAGGCTCGTTTTAATAAGCTTTTTCCATAAAAATCTATGCAAACTTAAGATGTCCAACTTCCTTAGATGTCTCTTTATTGGATTGACGACTTCAATTGATCGTTTGGCTTTTTTTTAATGATATCCATGAGCTGTCCGGAATATGAATTTAAGTGTCCGCACTATGAGGCAAAAGTTAGGAAACGTCCGGAATAAGAATCATGTAAAAACACACATTTCGTTTTATTTAAAACTATACAATTTCAAACGTATTTTTTAAGCACCATTCGAAAGTTTAGGGTTTCCGACGCTCGATAACGCTGAGATATCAAAAAAAAAAATTTTTATTGTGTATGCTCTTTAATGAGTTATACTTCACTAAGGCCTTAAGTGTCCGCAATAAGAAACAAAACGGTATTCCTGTTGCAAAGGTATCGATAGTTTTTGTTTCAATCAGCGAAATTTTGCCTCACGCTAGTTTCGAAACGCTGGTGCGTCAAAAGTTTATTCAAGATAATACCAAATAAATTGTTCTGCATGCTTCTATGGCACAATTATACAGTTTTTTTTAAGGCACTCTGTGCTTGTGGCCACACTACTGTGCCGGAACCAGTTGATCTGTATCTTCTTTACTGATACAGATCTATTTTTAGCTTATCTATATTTACATCTTCTTTCACTCACTCCTACTCTTTTTCTCTCACATCGAGCAGGTAGGAGAGAGCTCTGCTATTAGTGAGGCTAGCTGCCTGCGAAGAGGGTCAGTTTGTCTCAGTCACCATCTGATACTGACGGAGGATGGATGTGCCCCCCAAAGCACAGTCCTCCGTGAAGCGTTTTCTGGTGGCTGACGGGTTTTTTGTGGAGGGGCTGGGAATCGAATCCATAACCTTCCGCTTATGTAGCGAAAGCGTAACCTCAAGGCTACAGACCCCCCTACAATTATACAGTTGATATGCTCTATTTTAGCCTTACATTAGCTCTATGATGCCGAAAAAGCGAATTAGCAGGCTAGTGGATACTTGGGATAATTGCTGATATGGCTTGGAATTGATAAATCTGTTGACTCAAGTTTGTTGAGCAAAATTCTATCCAATTCTAATGTTGTATGTTGACTGTATAGAAATCTTTTTTTTTCAACTGTTATTATTTTCCGTATACATATTCAACTATGGTCGATTTTAAGCCCCGCTTTATTCTTCTACCATACACAGAGGAGAGATTCCATACTC
This sequence comes from Aedes aegypti, assembly GCF_002204515.2. Taxonomy (NCBI): domain Eukaryota; kingdom Metazoa; phylum Arthropoda; class Insecta; order Diptera; family Culicidae; genus Aedes; species Aedes aegypti. The sequence goes on from NC_035109.1 coordinate 248,184,983, forward strand.
TTGCTAGCACAATCATTTCGAATTTAAAGAAAATTGTATGTTTATGGATATATTTAAAAAATCATAAAATTTTAGCATTTTTGGAAATATATCGTACTTGGTATCCACGGGTATATTTAAACTTTATTACTGTTCAAATTTCTTCTGATTTAAAAAATGTTGAATTTATTTGTGCACTAATAAAATGTGGCCTATCGCTCAAATGCTTCTGGGGTTTGGCCCACGATTCATACAGGTTGGACAGCCCTGTTCTACACGGTTCCCAAAGCTTCACTGACCAAGGTATTGGTCTATCGACTCGCTATCACTCCATGCATCATTCACAAGCGATTGGTTTAAGCCCCCCGTTCGACAGTTGACATGACAACGACAACACGTTCCCAGATGATAGGTCCATATGCACAGTTGACTTACCTGCAGTGGGGGAACCATTTCGATGCTGATGGCACATTATAGAAGCTCTTATGCTCCATTCCTATCAGTTTGCTGGCGCTCATCTGCCAGAGGGGGAGCATTATTATCCGTCCGACATTCACGTGGGGTGAGCGAGAAAAGGATTTTTGTGCACGTTGAAGTTGAACCTCGAAGGCGACGGCCTGCGGTAATGACGATGCTGACGGTGACGACGACGACGAAGGTATACAAAGCGCCATTTTGGAAGACATTTGATAAACTGCACCACAGTTTTTGACATTGGTTTCTTCCAGCAAAGGCAAGCAAAGCACGTGGTGATATTGATGTAGTAGCTCACCTCAGCATGTGAGTGTTGTCTGCTTACAAATGAGCCCTCTAACGAGAGATGTGATGTTTTTCGATGAAAGGTAATATCATAATAGTCCTTGAGTGGCATTTTCGGGAGCGAGGGCAGAAAAAGCAGAAGTGACATCGGTCGGTGTGATACCTGTAGCACGGTGTGTCTGAATGCGGTATAACCGAAATAAAATGTCCACAATAAATCCACCAATTGAAATATATAGGGACTGTTCATTTTATAAAGAGACTAACATTTAACAAATCGAACAAACGATTTCTCAATCGTCAACTATCGTTAATTCACAGTGAAGATGCGCAATCACTATATCTTTCGAATCGTAGATGACAAACTCATAGACATTCTTCTTCGTCAATACCGGTTTCAGGCACACCGCGTGTGCCACAAACACGTGAGCATGGGAGTTTGTACCATCCGAAAGGGACGTGCCGAGGATTCGGAATGAGCATGTCAGTCAAAAGACCACACCAAAAAGAAGATCGACTGCTCCATCCCACCTTGAACCAAAATCAATGCTTGTTCGAAAGGGGTATCGTCTATCCGTTCGTTCGACCATTATGAAACATGGTCGTATTTTTCGATCTACCATAAACTGAAGGGTGTATACTGTGGCGAAAACCGACAAGGTGGTTATGGAGCCAAGGAATGAAATTTGATAACGAAACGTGTGTGTACCAACCAACGAGGAAAACTGCTTGTATGGGAGACACGACATGATGCAAATATTTGTTCGGTAATCTTCACAGGGATCATCAGCTTGTAGAGGTAAGTGTTGGGAGTTACCTACTAGACAGTTTGAGTTTGAAAAGGAGTCAGTAGAATGCATAGCTTTCACATGGAGCTTGCGATTTTTATCGAATCGATAAAAAAAATCATAATGTTCGAATTGAAGTTAGTCAATAACGTTGAATTATCTTTGCAATACTCTGAAAGGCACAATTAAATCTCCTTCCTAGGTTAGCGTTCTTCGTAGCTACCAATAACGTGTTGCATGATTATGCAGAATTGATAGAATTTAGATTTGAATCAGCTATTCAGCTGAGATCAATTTTCGATTGGGAAAAGTCTGCTGTTGGCTGGAGCCGTTGCGCCTACGACTTTAGAATTGTTTTTGTTGTTATGTAAAGAATTAATCGTGGTACACAAAGACGCCATTTTTACAACAGAAGCTTTACTTATGTTTTTTCCTATTAATTTTCTTCTTGTCTTCTTCTTTCCTTGTCTAGCTATCTTCAATAAACCTATTAATAAGGTCAATAACATCCGGAAAGTAACGAAAGTAATGAAAAATAACATCCGGAAAGAAAAAAAATCGAAATTTTGCCGCTAGGTGGCGGTAGCGTGCATATGACAAAAAAAAAAGCATTTCAAGCTATTTCCATCTTTTGATCCGTATAAGACATCAATCATTTGAAAATGAAGTGAATATGATTTGAATTACTTAGAGATGAAATGAATACGTTCCTAGTTCCTCAAATATGGAGTGAATCAGATCTTAATCAGTAGAAAATGAAAACAATCGTACATTAAGCACTTGAATAGAATGTAAATATGATATTAATCACTGGAAAATAAAGCGAATCTGTCCTAAACTGCGTGGACATGGAGTGAATAACACAGTCACCGAATTTAAAGTTATTCAGACCTGAATCACTTGAGAATGGACCTGTAATACTTTTCATTGAATAAATCAGACCTGAATCACTTGAATATGAAATGAATTAGATCTCAATCACTTGAATATGAAGTGAATCTGACCTGACTTGAATATGACGTACAACAGACCTGAAACGCATTTGAATATAAAGCAAATCAGTCTCTAATATGAAGAAAATACAACCTGAATAATTTGAAAACTAAGAGCGTCAGACCTGAGTCACTTGAACAAGATGGTTCTAAGCACCCTTCTTTCGAACACTCCAAGTGCTTGCAGGTCCTCTTTTAGTCCTCTCCTTCACCGGTCTTAGCGTTTTGGACATGGTACATTTGGTGCGGGGGTGAATCTTTCTCGACCGCAGCTTCTTCTGGAGCGACTTCCACTGATGATGCGTCTCCGTATTTCGATGTGTTGGGACTTGGTACTCACGGCATTTCTGGAGGATTTACCCTACAGTGAAGATTTGGTCCGTCGTCGAGCGGCCGTTGATGAAACCAGCTTGATAACTTCCCACAAACTCATTTGCTATTGGTGATAGACGACGGAAGATAATCTGGGATAGCACCTTGTAGGCGACATTCAGGACAGTGATCGGACGATAGTTTCCACATTCTAGTTTGTCGCCCTTGTTGTAGATGGGGCATATGACCCCATGCTTCCACTCCTCCGGCAGCTGTTCCGATTCCCAGATTCTGACAATCAACCGGTGCAGACAGGTGGCCACCCTCTCTGGGCCCATTTTGGCGAGTTCAGCTCCAATACCATTATTACCAGTGGCCTTGTTGTTCTTGAGCTGGTTGATGGCATCCTTAACTTCCCTCAATGTGGGGACAGTTTGGTTTCCTTCATCCGCCGTGCTGACATAGTAACTTCCTTCGCTGTCGTGACCCTCTGCGCCTGTGCTCTCCGTGCCATTCAGGTGTTCATCGTAGTGCTGCTTAATCTTTCAATCACCTCACGTCCATCCGTCAAGATGCTTCCGTCCTTATCCCTACACATTTTGGCTCGCGGCCGGAAGCCTTTGCGGGATGCGTTAAGCTTCTCGTAGAACTTTCGCTGTTCCATTTCTTCACATTGCGCTTCTTCCAGGCGGCGCTTTTTGTCCCGGAAAAGGCGGATTTGCTGCTTTGGTTTCCTTTTATATCGCGCCACATTTTGTCGCGTTCCTTGATGCAGCATTGCAGCCCTCGCTGCATACTTCTCCTCCAAAACCTGCCTGCATTCTTCGTCGAATCAATCGTTACATGTCCTTCTTTTCACGTACCCGATGATGCTTAAAACATGGTTTATTGGAATATCTTCTTCTTCTTTTCTGGCGTTACGTCCCCACTGGGACAGAGCCTGCTTCTCAGCTTAGTGTTCTTATGAGCACTTCCACAGTTATTAACTGAAAGCTTACTATGCCAATGACCATTTTTGCATGCGTATATCGTGTGGCAGGTACGAAGATACTCTATGCCCTGGGAAGTCGAGAAAATTTCCAACCCGAAAAGATCCTCGACCGGTGGGATTCGTACCCACGACCCTCAGCTTGGTCTTGCTGAATAGCTGCGCGTTTACCGCTACGGCTATTTGGGCCCCTTTATTGGAATATAGCTTATTTAAATCATGTCAAACTCTACGAATTATCACTCTTTAACCGAATCAATGTACATATTTCACTTACAATTCAGCATGTAAGTAATATTAATGTTTTGGTTATCTGAACTCGAGAGCATGCAACTCGAACTGAAGAACTCGCGGCTTGAGTGTCAATAACGAAAGATTTACATGATCTATTTAACATTGAATCGTATTCTAATAACTCACACCACTTTTCACATATTTTTTCTTTGCAATTCTTCTCAATATTCCCGAAAAAAAATCACTTTCAACTATTTAAAATCAGGCCTTCCAAATAATTGACGGATTTAAATCAACTGACTCGGAATCCCGGACAGTCTCTCAACTAGAGATGGGCGAAAAGAATCGGAGCCGTTCAAAAGATCCGGATCACTCAAAAGAACGAGTGATACGTGGCTCCTTTTTGCGAGAGTCGGTTCATTTGATCAGCACAGATCAGACAAAAAGTGACCCGATCAAATAACGAATCGATTCTTTACTCCTTCGTACGTTTCTCGCGTTTCTCGCCTTTATTATAACGCTTGACACGTACCTTGCTCTACGCGTCACGACACACATGTAAACACAGTGTGCTGCAGCTTCGCACTCTCAGCATACACAGCCAAACAGATAATAACAGATTGAGCTGAATTTTGTACTGTTGTTATGGGATATAAATGCAATCCAAAAAGTGGACTAGAGCGAGAATCTAAATTTTTCGTACAACCATGTCCCAGGTTAATAATTAGCCCCGCCCACTTGCATACAGGAAGATGAAATATAGAGAGAAAAAGTGCACACTTGAATGACAAAGCACTATATGCTTCTTCCTTTTGGTTCGAGTAGGGGAAATCTTCCGAGTAGTAAATCTTTTAATAAGTTCCGCTCCAATACCATCCTTTCCAGCTGCTTTGTTGCTCTTGAGCTGTTTGATAGCATCCTTAACTTCACCTATTGTGGGAGTTGGCACGTCTCCTTCATCCGCCGTACTGATGAAGCCATTCCTCCTGTTGCTTTTTTCTTCCTCCTCTGCGCCATTCAGGTGTTCATCGTAGTCTTGCTTCCACCTTTCAATCACATCACGTTCGTCCATCAAGATACCTCCATTCATATCCCTGCACATTATGGCTCGCGGCACAAGCCTTTGCGGGATTTGAGTTGAGTTTCTTGTAGAACTTACACGTTTCTTGAGAACGACACAGCTGCTCCATCTCTTCGCACTCCAGGACTTCCAAGCAGCGCTTTTGATTCCGGAATAGATAGCTTTGCTGCCTTCACTTATGTTTGTATCGTTACACATTTTGCCCGGTATCTTGCTGCAGCATCATCGCTCGTGATGTATTCTTCTCGTCCAAAACCGTCTGACACTCGTCGTCGAACCAATCGATCCGTCGATATCCTTCCACACACTGAATGGTACCTTCTGCTGCGTTGTTAATGGCTGCTATGACACTAAGCGAGCAGTCCTCAAGAGGGACTTCGGTGAGCTCTCCCTCATTCAACAATGCTGCTTCAAGGCTTTGAGCGTAATCAGTTGCGAATTCGAGTAGCTTGAGTCGTTCCACATTGTACCGTGGAGGGCGTCGGTACCGAATGTTGTTCACAACGGAAAGTCTTTGGTGCACTTTAACCGCCACAAGGTAGTGGTTCGAATCGATGTTTGCGCCGCGATAGGTTCTGACGTCGATAATGTCCGAGAAATGTCTTTCATCAATCATTTGTCAATGGTCGATTTTCGATTCAATGGTCAATGTAGATTTTCGATTCAGTCCGTTGGGGTAAAGTAAGTTGGTGAGCGCTGAACTTCCCTATAATCGGTCCAAATTCCTCCTCCTGGCCAACCTGAGCGTTGAGATCTCCGATAACGATTTTGACATCATGGCTTGGGCAGCTGTCATATTCACGTTCCAACTGCTAGTAGAAAGCGTCCTTATCGTCATAGTCATTTGTTAGGCGAGGGCTGTGCACGTTGATTATGCTGATATTGAAGAAACGGCCTTTGATCTTCAAGTTGCACATTCTGTTTTCGATTGGCCACCACCCAATCACGCACCTCTGCATTTCGCTCATCACGATAAAAGCTGTGCCCAGCTGATGTCTGTTGCCGCAGCTCTGGAAGATGGTATAACCATCCCTATACGTATATGTACCGTCGACCCTTTTCAGCTGACATCCTGCAGCGCTACGATGTCAAACTTGCGGACCCTCAATAATTCGGAAAGAATGCGAGTACTTCCCAAGAAATTGAGAGACTTACAGTTCCATGATCTTAGTTTTCAATCGTTAGTCCGTTTTCGATGCCTGGGCCTACGCCGATTGTTCCTGTGGAAATTTGCATTGTATGCTTCCCGTACTGATGATTTTTACGGCTGGCTTGTAAGGCCTGCACCAACCCCCTGTCTCGCCGGAGGACCATCGTGCACAGCACTGGTTAGAGTCCCACGCTGGCACTAGGACGATGATCAGCCGCCCTTAACATGGAGAACAGACGCTCTGATAAGCTACATCCTCAGAAGAGAGGAGCCCCCCTTCCCTGTCAGCATACGACCAAGGTCCCACCGGGGTTGGTTACCCGATCTTCCCTAAGGTTACTCATATCTCAGGCGGCACCACGGGGAGGCTGGGATAGGAGTTACTGGACAAGAGGCTAAGGACCACAAATGGGGTCTATTTTATACCTGCAGGTACACGAAGTACCAATGGTACGCATTGTCCAGTCATTTACCACTCTAGTTACCTCAGGGGTATCAATAATCTTTGTTTGCGGAGGACACTGGCCTCTCGGCCAAAGGACGAAGCCTGCGTGTCATCTGTAGTAGATTTCAAAAAAGCTCGGATATTTTTCTAAGATTTCACCCTCTGCTTCCAAAACTCAGCTAATAATATTCCCACATACACCAGAAGCTCTTTATTGGAATTATTGGAAACCTTCAAGTAGACATGTTGTCACGATGAGAGTGGTTCCGATAAAATGGTATCTAGGGTACATGCTAGGTAAAGATTAAAGTTTCAAAAATCACATTGAGGCCATTCAAGCCAAATGGAACATATATGTTAAATGACTTTTTGCAATTCCTCATCGTAATAGGCTGTTTTTCATCACGCCATCATCATCAAACGGCCTACATACCTGCACTGACGCAACCGAAATCAGTGCTGTAATGATTCATTACGCAACACTTTCTCATTACGTAACTGTTTTGAGTTGCGTAATGAATCATAACACAAAATTTTTCAGAATTTATAAAAAAAAAAAAAGGTGAATGCATTCTGATATAATTTCTAATACTCTCCAGTGGTCTTCTACGAAATTGCAAAATATGTTGTACCGTAAAACGGGGTAACTTTGATAGTTTTTTGGAAGAAAACTTCAATATTTATGCATGCTGTTTCAAAGAATTACATTTTATATTTTTAAAACAAGTACTGACATCCTAGCTATTGATTGCACTTGGTAGATTGCCAAAAGATTTATTCTGTATGGATATATTATTTTTCATATAATCGAAAGTCGGTTTTCTGTTTTGGGGTAACTTTGATAATCGCACAAAATTTATTGAATTACGGAACATTTAAAGGGCGTTACATACCTCTAGGCGTTTACCGCTATATGGAAATTTCTGACTTAGATTTCAAAAATGGCCCCAGTTTGTAAAAATGGATTTCACTAAGAGATTTGAGACCGAATTCATGTTCTACTATAACTAGGCTGTCATGGATAAGTGGCGAATTCATTATGACTTTATCAAATAGTGATCGTAGAACAAATTGTTTGTAAGCGGTGCAAAAACGCTAAAAACTTGTAAATTTTAAAAATTTGCATATAAATCCTCAAATGTACTTGATTTCAACGAAAATAGCTTTGACATGAAGTGTCATACTAATATTCTTTACTATTGCATTCGTTTTTCTTAACTGATTGACAGAAACTTCGTTTTTTTCGTTTAATATGTTGTGGGTCTCGCACTATCAAAGTTAACCGCATTATCAAAGTTACCCCGTTCTACGGTACGTATCTCGTTGCAGAGCTCGGTTTTTACAGCACTCGTCGTAATTATCGTACTCGGCAAGCCTCGTAGGATAAATTTAAGACTCGTGCTGTAAAAATCATTATTGTGCAACTTGTTCCGTAAACTACTATTATCCACTTATTAAAATAAAATCAAAACTTTGTCTTAAGAACAAGCTTTGGATCTTCAAACAAATTTTTAGGCCAGCCATATTGTATGCTGAACCAATATTGACTGGCTTTTGTAATACCAGGAATAAAGCTCTGCAGAGGATTCATAATACAATTTTTAAAATGATTCTGAAGATCCCTCCCTGGTATACTATTAATAAGTTGCATAGAATAATAAAAAATCAATAAAAAATAAATAAAATAAAAGAATATCCCATGTTGAAACATTGGAACAAATATTGAATATAATCTATATAAATAAAAATGGAGCGGTGTTTGTATGTCACGAAATGGCTTGAGAACGAGGCAACCAATTTAAACAATTCTTTCACTGTTATTTTCTTGAAGGGTTCCGACGTGTTGGTGGGACGAAAATGTTTGGGGAAGTTTTCAGAAAATTTGGTAAAACGGGGGTGTACTAATATGTTATTTTGTATGGGATGTTCCATGACATTTATCAACAGCCTACTTGATGGGAAGACGAAGTTTGCCGGGACCACTAGTTACCAATAATTTGTAACAAAAATTCGTTGCCATCTTATATTTCCACGAGAAATGCGTTTTATATCAAGGTTAAGTTAGGTTAACCATTTTCGATTTATTGGTGGTTTTTGGTGATAATTAATAACTTCCATTGATGAATTTTAAGGTTTCAACCTACTTTTATTCTTTCGGTCATTTTCAGAAACATAGAACATGACATAGAACATAACACAAAAATTACAATTAATATAATTCTTCACAAACCATTTTTTTACAATTTTTCATAGAAAACACTTACAATTCTGTCGACCGTTCGTCCGTTGAGGCGGCACACTTAATTCTAATTATCTAATCTAAGTTAGGTTAAGTAAATTGAAAGTGTTTTTTCCTGAAATGAATTGAAAAGAATTACTATTGAATTTACTTCAAGCCTCATAAAACTGGTTTTGAAAATTGTTTTCTTTGTACCAATTATGGCATTGGTGTTTCTACCGTTTGCCATAGGTATGCGCCAATTATTGGACTGTTGATTATTTGCATGGAATAACTCAAATAGAATCCAAAACAATTGATAATGCAACGCTATTAAGTAATGAAGTGATTGTCGATAACATTTTCCAGCAATGGGATGTTAAGTTTAGGTACCGTGAATTCGGGTGACATTGATCAGTAGGGTGAAATTGATCACTGTGTCACAGGATTTTATTTCCCTCTAATAGAGCACAGATAGCCGTAGCGGTAAACGCGCAGCTATTCAGCAAGACCAAGCTGAGGGTCGTGGATTCAAATCCCACCGGTTGAGGATCTTTTCGGGTTGGAAATTTTCTCGACTTCCCAGGGCATAGAGTATCTTCGTACCTGCCACACGATATACGCATGCAAAAATGGTCATTGGCATAGTTAGCTCTCAGTTAATAACTGTGGAAGTCCTCATAAGAACACTAAGCTGAGAAGCAGGCTCTGTCGCAGTGGGGACGTAACGCCAGAAAGAAGAAGAACACAAAAATCAATGCAACCTACATATGTAAATGAACGTTGTTCATCTTAACTTTTGTCGAATTGCATGTTGTGAAGCTTTTTGTGTTAAGTTATGTTTATTTCTATGAAAATAATAGAAAATTCAATAATCGTGTTCTTTGTGGTATTGGCTGACATCAAGAATAATTAATAAACTTATAGTTTTTAACAAGGATTTGGACATGGTGTCAACTTGAAAATTTGTAAGGATGCTTGAAATATATCCCCAAAACGAATTTTATTATCAATATTCGTACCAATTTTGAACACTTTGTTGAAATAATTGAATTTTTCATAGATATCAGAAGATTCCTTCGAAAATTGCCTACATTAAGGCGTTTTCTGCGGTATTGTTGAAAATTAATTGTTTATTATTTTCATAAATTTTGCATTGATAAGAATTTGGCAAGCATAATTGGATTCAGGAGGCCAACATTAAATAAGTTAAGTTGTTTTCAAAACTAACAATAATTGTTTTGACAGGTGATCAATTTCACCCCGAAATAGAATTCTTTGATTTATTATTTTAGAAACAATTTTCAGCACTAAAGTTACAACTGTATGAAAATTTAAGTATATAAACCAACGAGGCTCACCGTCGTACTTGTTTTCCTGCATTAAGTTGTATGAAATTGGCAATATTATAGAAAACAGACATGGAAAACAGTGAAAAGTGATCAATTTCACCCGAAATTACGGTATATTAAGTCAATCTATCACAACGCATTGATGGAAGAAAATAAATTTTTCGTAAAATATTTGAAATGTGAGAATTTAAAATATGATGCAAAACAATATTAATGAATGCACATTGATTTCCTGGTTCTTGGTTGTTGGAACAAAGTGCGAGAATTTAAAAGCTTAGCTTCGATGAAACAACCTGTCAAATTATTTAATGCCCAACAACTGTATTCCATATGATGATCCTCTGTGGTAAATCCACCGTTTTTCTTGGGGATAGCTGTCTGCTATTGACAAAACGAACTTTTGTATCAAATAAAACCTGTCTTCCTAGAATTGTTCAACTTATACAAGGTTAGACTTACTTCAACCTAGAAGCAAAAGTATTTTACAAACATCATATAAACTCGTTTATCATGAGTTAGAAGCAAGTGATTTTTAAATATTGTTTAGGTAATTAATAAGTGACATCTGCGCTGAGTTTCAATAACTCAAAATTCAATTGGTTCCAAAATGTTGCCAAGTAGAACTTGTTCATCACAGATATTCACATCTTGAGCAGACAATCGCTCTCCAATGAATTGAATGCTAAATTGATGGAATTGTCTACCTTTTACCATGTCTAAAACGACCGGCTCTTTACCATAGCGTCCATATTAGGGCACCAATTTCAACAGCCGCTTGCATTGATTTCTTTATCATTGTTGTGTGTGCCATGTGTAAACACATTCCGCTCAATGTTGTCCTTTCACCGATCGAAAGCAACCCGTAACGATACCGAGCACAAATTGTGTCCACCTAGCAGGAATCTGCATTGGATCCGACCAGATCATTCAAGCTTTTTCCCATAATACAACCCCCGATGTTTGCAGAGTAAACATATTACAAAATCTATTCTTGCCACTGTGTATGGGACCGTATATGAGATTTTCTTCCAATCTGGTTCACCATTTTTAGCTCGAACGCTGGCAATCAAAGCTGGGCAAATCGGTTTCTGCCATCAGGCAAGACGACCCGAGCAGAAGAAAATTGCTGCGGAATGCCAAACTACCCGAGCGGATATGAAAAGCTGAACAAGATCATATTTTGTTGCTCGAAAATGAGTTTCTGTGGATCATACTGGTTTGTTGAAGATGAGAGATAAAATATCGTAAATGATGTCAAAACTAAGTATGAAAAAGTACTAAAAAAATATCTTGTTAAAATATTGAAAGAACAAAATAATATCTGACATTTTTATTGATTGATCAACAAATTAATATCAAAACATTATCTGACAGATTCGACAGCTGGAATAAGAAGGAAATAAGATCATCATCATCTTCTTTTTCGCTCTTTGGGGCTAATTGTTACTTTAAGAAGTTGTCTTGAATGTATTATGTTTCATGTCAAAGAATTAATTTCGATCTCATGTCAAAAATTAATTTTGATTTATCAAACATTCGCCCCTTTTTAATACTTGATCTAGCTATCAAATCAAAATCTGTTCGATTCGAGATATAATGCTGATGTTTCTATCTGCCTGGTATCTTCTTCTGTATACATAAGAATGGTGTTCGTATGTCACGAGTTGGCTTGAGAACGGGTCAATGGTTTTCATTTTTTTTTTCACTATTGCAATCGTCCAGGATTCCATCGTATTTGTGTAAGCAAAAGGGCTCTTACTTACTCGATGTTACGTATCTCTATATCAAGTTAGAGAATCACAGTAAAAGTTGGTTTTCATGGCTATCTTGATGGTCCCTAGCATCGCAGTTACACTGGTTTTGTGCTCAATAAAAAAAAGCCTGAATAGTACATGATGAACCTACATAAGTTTTTTTCCAATAGTAGTTCACCTCAATTGCTTTCAGAAACCTTAATGAGGGATTTTTAATTTCTGCGAATATTTTTTAAATATCTTAACGATACCAATTTGAGGTGTGGCTAACACCTGGGCTGCTGAAGAATACCCAATTATTACTATGGCATAATAGGAAAATATGGTGTGCAAGGATAAGTGCGAGTTATTCGCTCCTACTCGGGAAGGCGACCGTCAGATGCGTTCGGTAGATTGGTATTTACGTAATATGCAGAGGTGTATGGGTGTGAGCCGGTACAAAGATGAGCTTTGCTCTGGCACATTGGGGCTTGATTTGCATTGGTCTTACAATAACATGTAGCAATGCAATTGTCCTCTAGAGAGGAATAGGAAGGTACTAACCGACCATCGAAACCACTGCAGAAGAGAAATGGTAGACATCGGTATCGTACGCTACACATGTAGTTCATAGGCTGCAGGGCAAAGGGAATAAACTCTGTTTGCTTCCTTAAGTGTGTTGACCAATGTGGTACTTTCGGATGCTGTATTCCCACATGAGACTTTCTTGGGCTTACTTGAGTTTGAATTTTAATATTTCTCTGTCAACGGAAAACGTAGAGGTATAAATGTTCTAGATATGTAAAGCACTTGAGACATTGTATTTGAGGAGAGTTCATGCTTCCAAAAGCAACTTTTGTAAAAAGTAGTTTATTGAGAATAATTGTTATATTTATAATAATGGTTTCCACATGAATTTGCTTAAATCTTCTGCTTAAGTTGCATGTCATATTGTCTTTTATATTGCCACTCTACGGATAATGTATGCTTAAGGTTAGTGTTACTAAGGAGTTATGTATGAATACAGAAAAATCTGTACTCAAACACAAGCTTTATGATTCGTGCTTTTCAGTACTATGACTTTCTACTATTCATCCTTTTACGATCCTTGTTTTGACCCGTGCCTTCGATTTTTCGTTGGACCCGTTGGCGAAAGCTAGAGGTGGTAATCCTTCTTGGACACCGTCTTGGGAAAAAAAACCTCTTAGCAGGTCTCGTCTTCTTTTGTTTATTCACTAGACATGGTTGCAGGTACAATCAAAAGGAAGGGTGAATCTCTGAATTCACAATTTATTTCCAAAAAAGTGGGATTTAAAACTGTCACTAAACGTGGCAAGAATGGAAGAAAGGACGTTTCGCTGGAATGCGTACTTTCTTCCAAGGGCGAAAAGAATAATTTTGATTATTGCATCGAAATGAGCAATCGGTTCATCAGCATATGCACGCTTATTACCCGGTATATCGCAGTGGCCAGGGACCCACATGAAGGTTGTTTAATGCTCCAGCTTCGAGGCCCAATACGGTGGAGCCCGGCCAACGGGGGAAGCACGGATCCGGCCACAGCGGTAAGGGCGTGATTCGCTTGCCCAGCGAGGAAGCAAACCTGCCCATCATCCTTAGTTCGCTCTAGGTAGCTTACAGCTCGACAAAATATGGACATCGCCGCTCTGTATCGGAATGGAAGAACGCCTGCTTCCACACAGGTTGCTGAAGCCGGGGTCGAAGGTAGAAGGCCCGACAGTTCACGAATTGTGTTATTATAGGTTGAGGAAAATTGGAACGCCATTTACTGTCAGCGACTTGCGTAGCGGAATATGCTTCATACATGAAGTCTTGCGCATTTCGAAACCGACTTCTTGTGACCATTTGGCAACGGCAGAAACTGCAACCTGTAGTTTGCGCCTGATACTTCCCGGTGACAATAGGAAGAATATCGTCAGCATAAACCAAGATGAACACTCCTTTGGGAAGCACAAGAAAAACTCCACTCATGGCCACCAGAAATAGGATAACCACAATCACAGACCCTTGTGGGACACCTGTTTCATCAGTGACCGTTTTGGATTTGTGGTTCCCTAGAAGAACTTGGAAAGTGCGCCCATCCAAGAAGTTTTTTACAAAGGCAAGCAGATTTCCAGATATACCCCAGCTGACCAGCTTACTTAGGGCTCCAGGGGCCCAGGCTCGATTATAAGCCTTAGCTAGATCCAAGGATGCTTTCTCGACGTGATCTCCATTTCTTTCAGCATCATCCAAGATTTGTCTGAGAGAAGCTAAATACGTTCCGGTACCGTAATTGGGTCGGATAGCCTCCCTGATTGTCTGACGGCATGTATTGCGGGCGTCTCGGTAGTTTGCAAGAATAATGACCCTTTCTGGGTTGTCCTCAGGGAACTGTTTTCTTGCTCTTTTAGCAGCATGGAGAGCTTTTCTGCGAGCCTTAACTGCCTTTTGAGTATTTTCGTTCCACCAGTGGAGAGCGCGTCGTCCAGGTTTTGAGCTGGTCTTTGGAATAGTAGCAGAGGCAGCTTTATTAATCAAAGCAGAAAAGTCTAAGAGGGAAGCTGAAGGGGATATATCTAGTTCATTGTCAAGCGTCATTTGAAATTTTGACCACTCAGCTTTCTCGTACTTCCATCGAGGACGTCGTGTTGTTTCGGGTGCGAAGCTATTTTCTAGAGTGAGAAGAATCGATACATGATCACTCCCTCGATAATCCGATTCTGCGGACCAGCGGAATTGGTTCATGATAGCCCTTGACACAAGTGAGACGTCAATTGCGGATTCGACTTTTTTTCCTTCTTAGCAATGGGGGGATAATCTGCTCAACAGACTCCGGACCAAGGTCCGGGAGTGTGGGGTTGGGGACCATTTACTACATGCAAGCAGTAAACAGGACTACACCCCCGACCCACTAAACCATTCCCATTGCCGCCGAACCCTTCGTCTCTCCGAGACCACCAAGAAGGCATTGCTCCGGAGGTGCACATCGCAACCTCCAGGTTAGCTGCGTAGCCATGCAGCAACGAACATCGATGGCACGCTTAGGGGGGTCCACCAAGGTAGCATGCTGGCGCTTTTCCAGCTTCTTGGGTGGTCCTTACCTCCCATTGTCCGCTGAAGGCGGGCAAGGTCGACCACAACACCGGCGCCCAGCTGCACCGCAGGTATCAAGAACTGATACTGCGGGCTTCGCAATTTGACCTACTGAAGGCTCAGGCCCTATCAGCTAGCACCAGCTGGGATTGCTGACGAAGGGGCCTCCACCTGCCCCGAACAACCAGAGGCTCGTATCCAACCCAGTAGGCCGGCGCCACGACAGCAGCGCTACCAGGATGTTCTACCACTTAATCGCTGTAAGGGTCGATTTCGACCGTAGAGCACCGGTATGACCTACGTAGCCGACTGTGAACCCTTGGACCACCTGTTGTTTAGCGTCTGCACTAGCCACTCCTCGAGTCCACTCGCTACCTACAAAACGTGTTCCGCCGTTTCCTCTAAACCTGCACAAACTGGACATTCGGGAGAACCCGCATGACCGAAACGGCGTAGATACTGTCTAAAGCAACCATGGCCCGAAAGGACCTGTGTCAGGTGGAATGTTAGTTCCCCATGGCGCCTATTGACCCAGATATCTAACTTCAGAATCAACCTGTGAGTCCACACTCTCTTGGTGGAACTGCCCCACGCACGCTGCAATTTGACCATAGAGGCCAGTTTGGCAGTCCTGCGTATTGCTCTTGTGCCGCGCCTTTCAAAGCACTTTATGTCTTCCATGATAAGGATACCAATAGACACCATACCGGTGATGAAGCAGCGTGCATCGTGTGACACAGTACGGTACGCGCTCGCAACCCTCAGGCACATTAGCCTATAAGTACTCTATTGCAGGCATAATCAACGTGGCTACCGAAGGTGAGCTTATCGTGGATCATCACCCCCAAGTGTTTGACGGAGCGCTTCGAAGTGATCGTGCAGTCGCCTACACTGATCACCGCTTGCTGCACCGACTTTCGGTTGTTGACAACAACCGCCTCAGTTTTGTGGTGAGCCAATTCCAGTTTCCTGGAGCTCATCCACTCCTCCACAATTGCAATCGAGTGGGCTGCAGTCAATTCCACTTCTACGATCGATTCACCGTAGACCTCCAGCGTAATATTGTCGGCAAAGCCAACGATGACCACACCCGTTGGGAATTTTAATCTCAACACCTCGTCGTACATGACATTCCATAACACCGGACCCAGGATGGAACCTTGCGGGACTCCTGAGTTTATGTGAAAGCACTTCCGACCCACCTCTGTGTCACAGACTAATACCCGATTCTGGAAGTAACTTCCGAGAATTTTGTACAGGTACTCGGGTATCCCCAGACGCAAGAGCGCATCAGCAATAGCCACCCAACTGGCACTATTAAATGCGTTCCTTACATCCAGAGGCACTACTGCGCAGTAGCGAATCCCCCTCCTCTTACGCTGGAGTGCTCTCTCAGCGGTTTTCTTAACCATCAGAATAGCGTCTACGGTGGACCTCCCTTCCCGGAAGCCGAACTTTTTGCATCCCTCGTTGTCCAAAGGGGAACAGGTTTTAGTACCTTTGTGCGTCCCTCTTCCATCATGATCAGAATGACAAGGGGGTTCCGCCAGACCCGGTACGACCATAGCTTCCGCCCTGGCGGGGCCTTGCTTGTCCCAACCATAGACTGGGCATGATGGGGAACGGATTGTAGAGCCCTTGTGCGTCCCACTAACAGGAAGGTCACTTGAGCGTCGGATTGCAGTGAATTGAAACATAGATTAAAAAATAAATAAAATTTCCTTTGCTAAAGCCTATGAAAATCACTAAATTTTCATCCCGTTTATCTGTAAAACAATGTTCGAAGCATTGACATGTTGTTTTTGTGGCATGAATTTTGTTGTAGAAATTTAGTTAATGTTTGGGCAGAAGTAATAAATTTTTGATGCTCTCAAAATTTATTTTACTAAAAAACTAAGGAAATAATTGTTTTATTATAACTATGAAATCAAGTTTAAAATCAATGACAATTAATTTGTTTACTTAAATTTGATTGTGCATAAACAAGGCGTATGTAAATCATGAAGATTGAGGTGTCGCACGAATTGTTCTGATAATACTGTGGAAATAACCATCTTCCCCAGGACTTCCGGAACATATCTGGCACAAGTAAACGGATTGTCGTCATTTACACTTTATTGTATATGGTTGTATATATTGATCGTGCCTTATGTATGGAAATATCGAATAGCACGAGTAAAAACGTTACATTGTTTGAAAATTCGTATTTCGATAGGTTCTGACCCCAACGGAATCCGGAATAACTCCGGAACCATTAGGTGAACCGGTTCCGTTTTGCGGCCCAAATGTGGACAAATCTGGATCGCATGCCATTGGTTTCAAGAAAATCGGTTGGAAAATGGCTTTTTTATCAGCTGATTGAAGATTTGAAAATCCTCAAAAACAGACGTTGGGTACGCATAGGCTAATCTGAGAAGCAGGCTTTGTCCCAATGAGGACGTTATGCCAAGAAGAAAAAGAAGAATAAGAGCACTTCCACAGTTATTAACTGAGAGCTTTCTTTGCCAAAGTTGCCTTTTTCTCATTCGTATATCGTGTGGCCCAGATAGCCGTAGCGGTAAACGCGCAGCTATTCAGCATGACCATGCTGAGGGTCGTGGGTTTGAATCCCGCTGGTCGAGGATCTTTTCGTGAAGGAAATTTTCTCGATTCCCAGGGCATAGAGTATCTTCGTACCTGCCACACGATATACACATGCAAAAATGGTCAATCGGCAAAGAAAGCTCTCAGTTAATAAGTGTGGAAGTGCTCATAAGAACACTAATCTGAGAAGCAGGCTTTGTCCCAGTTGGGACGTAATGCCAGAAAGAAGAAGAAGAAGAAGATATCGTGTGGCAAGTACGATGATACTCTATGCCCAGGGGGAAGTCAATGAAATTTCCATTACGAAAAGATCGAATCCAGACACTTTCAGCATGGTTTTGCTTTTTGGCCGTGGACTCCAACCACTCGACTAAGGAAGGTCCCAAAACATTATCGGATTAAATCGACGAAATTGCCATGAAAACCATTTCGATTAGCAACACAAAACATATATAAATTTCAACTAATTTCCCTAATTATGATGGGATGACCGAGAGGTATCGGACGCAGCTCTCATTCACCAGACCAGGGTTCAAGTGCCGGTCTAGTTTTACATATTTTTTTTTTATCAATTTGTCATACCGTTTCGACCGATAGCTAGAACTCAATTTTCAGCAACAGCTTGCATCATTCAAATGGTGTATGTATACATCATATTTGCGACGCGGCTAATGTGCAGCTAAAATGACGTGATATTACAGTTTAATTTTTGCTGTGTAACTAGTTGGTATAGAATCTATGACAAAAGGTCGAAAGGACAGAAGGTCGAAAGACAAAAGGTCGAAAGGACAAAAGGTCGAAGAACAAAAAAATAAGGGTCCAAAGGTCGAAAATATTTTTTCAAAAAAAGGAAAAATTTCCCACCATGCAAATCACCTTCGGCCTTCTGTCGTTTCGACCTTTTGTCTTTCGACCTTTTGTCCTTTCGACGTTTTGTCTTTCGACCTTTTGTCCATAAACCTATCTATACATATACATATCTCTCGGAACGTTCTTAGCATCTTGTCGTATCTGGTCTCCCATCTCTTAGCAAAGTGTGTTTTCCTTCCTCGCTGGCCTCCTTTTTTTCACAGAATTTCCGTTATTAGCCATAGTGAGTAAAGTTCTGAACCTCGCTATCTGTACATAGCACGAACGAGACAGCGCTAGAGGTGGCCGATTTTGTCTATGATTCGGATGACTCCTACTAAGCTGCAATCAATGCTATTGCTTATTTTTTATTATTTTAAGATTTGGTTAATCAATGATAAAATTGCTCTCGGTACAGATAAACTTCGCATTTATTTTTATTTAACGAATATCCGACCCTGAGCTTTCCAGTTATTCATCGCAATAAATACGACAGCAATTCGGCTTGAATATCTTTCATACATCTAGCCCATAAAATGTTCTATCGCGCAACTACATGAGTGGACGAAAAAGGCAGCATGCAACATAAACGGAAAGAGTCGATAAAAAACAGATCAAAATTAATTACAAACAACCATTTTTTCCGCTCTTCCTCGATAAAATGGTAGCAAAATCTCGCATTCCCGTTGGCAAACTCAATTTCCGCTAGCAGAATACTACACTCTGACAAACGCAATTTGCTGTGCATACAAACCACAATTTTTCCCGCATCGAAATCCACTTACTCGTCGTGTGCGCTTTTCCTCTTCCGCCATTCTGGTGAAATTGATCTAATTTTTCTCCATAACCATGCCATCCGGTCTATACGCGTGATCGTCACGTAATCGTTCTTCCTGTGACTGTGTTTCTCCGGTTGTGCGCCGAATGAATGCATGTATGGCTCATACACATGGCTGACGGTTCATAAAGATAATGTAAGTATTATGTCATCACATCTCATCTCTCGGAACAAGCAGTTTTTCTTAGGTACATACATGTGAATCGCAGCAGGAGTGGAGTATCCGGCTTGCTGCCACACTATAGACGTTTTGCCACCCTTTCTATGAAGCTTGTTTCCGAACAAGGAGGAGGGTGGTGAGCTTTCTTCTTCGCAAGCAGATGGTTCAGATTTCTCCATCTAGTCGTTGGTCTTCGTCATCGCCATCGAGGTAGCAATTTACCATACTCAGTATAAGTTTGCTTAAGTCCGTCCATCCGACCACTACTGGTTGTTGTCTGGCACGGTGATGGCGATTTTCTTATCGGATCAATAATCGAGTGTTTGCGGCAAGGAACTTTGGATTACACTGCACAGCATGCGGCAGATTACAGCCAATCGAAGAGGGAAATCAATATCCAGTTAATATCCAACCGGAAATACTTAATTTTTGAAGTTGCAAAGGAGCATGTACAAGAATGACAGGAGGTGATGAGCATGAACAGAAAATTTTAGAGGCATTATCATTATACCTACCGTAAAATGGGTTGTTAAGGGATGAACAAAAATTCAACTCGAACTTCAAGCAACTTCTAGTATGTCAATAATTGAACAAATGACAGCCCTACCATTCTGTCGTCGTGTACATCAAGAGCCAAACCTTAATCAGATTATACTTAAATATTATTAAACTTGGAACTCCTGCAAACGCAAACCGTTTTATTTTAACTGCTAAATCTTTCATAGTTATTGATCCTGTTTGTAAACTTTCAATACGTAAAATTGTCTTGAAATATTTTTTTACTTACATGCAACAGAATCATAACCTATATACTTGCAGCTTACGAATCCGATAAGCTATGCAGAGCAACTTCGTTAATTAGCTATCATATAAGGATAATTTCAACAAGCTTTTAGTTTTAATAAGGAAAACAGCCAGTTTGCCCTGTATATAAAACAACGTATTTGCATGCACAGCTAAAAAAAATGTTGTAAATTTAAATTTATTTTCATGCACATATTTGGAGCATCAATATAAACTTAAATTTCAACGACTAATCTATTATTTTTCAAGCGAATTTACTTTAACCCTCTAATACCCAAATTTTTATTTTCGATATAAATATCATTTTTAGTTATCTAAAATTGTTCTAAACACGTTTCGGGCAATGATTTATTTTTATTCGTAAATCTATAAATTTTGGTTTTTGATTTTTATAATTTTTATTTTTGAACATCCCCACCCTTTTTCATTTTATCTTGAAGCCTCTTTTAGTTACTGATTTTTGGCATTAATAAAAATTTTAATTTTTGCGATACTTTCAAAAATATCAAATTTTTAATTTTTTTCTGGGATTTTTTTTTATTTTCCGTGTAATGAACGGAAAAACAGGTTTGAAATTATTTTAATACCACCAAGCTCTTCTTCTGTGATAGGTTGATCGTAGAAAAATATTAAAGGTACAATTTTTTATATTACACGTTAAATGAACTCTAGGCATTTGTAGGTTATATAAGAATACAATTTTTCAAACAATTTTCAAAAATACAAAAAAGTTTCAAAAGTCATGAAAAACTTTTCTTATATACGTGATATGAGTCAAGGTTTAAGACAAAAATAAAATCATTTTCATTTCCGAGCTACGAAAAAATACACAAAATTCCAAAATGTACCCCGTCTAAAAGCGGGGTTGGTATTAGAGGGTTAAATGTACACGATCATGTTAATTTCAAGCAGCTATAGTTAAAAATTGAATTATTCTATTAAGTTTACATGATGCTGTGAAAATACGAATTTGATTTGATTTATTAATTCGTCAGATTACACTACATGTAAAATTATATATGTGTTTCTGTGTGGTAATAATACTGAAGAAAAGTGTTCCAGTATGGAGGGGAAATTTAACGCACACTCTGTAGCATAATGCGCTCAGTGTCCGACGAGGCCGCGAAGTTTCTCAAAAAGAGCTCAAGAATGACAAAATATTATTATTGTTTTCCACTTCATAGGATTACCACTAAAAGGAATAATTACTTCAAAACAATTTCCAAATAAAATAATCATTCCAACATTCCAAACATTTTGCTAGTATGATCAAACATGTTTTGAAAATAGTATCAAGAAAAATCCCATATTTACTTCAACACGTTGTTCCCACCAGTTCTACCGTTTTTCGAGATTAGACATTTTTGGTGGTATTCTGTAACAAACAAAATAGACAATTGTATAGTGGAGTATGTTACGACTTATATAGAATGAGTTTGATAGCTAGGAAAAAGTAAAAGTAGATAATCCCTTAACACCCCTCTTATTTTCAAATAGATACTTTTTCCATAAAAATTATCAAAAGTTGAAATCTAGAAGATGATTTTCAAAAGTTTTTGTCTGCGTTATGATTTCAATTAAATATACTTATCTTCTGAGTTACTCCCATATTTTTCTTAATATTGTTTCATAGTTTTGTAGTTGAATGTATTTAGCCTATAAAATTCGAACAAAAATGTTTTGTTACGTTTTCAATATCTAGACCCTACAATACTTTATTTAAACGTTTTTGTGACTTGTCAAACTTGATGGAGAACTTCAATTCCTTAAAACCCCACGAGTCCTTAACACCCCATTTTACGGTATATAATATGTATGTTAATAAAAATCGATTTGAACATACTTGCGTATACTTACAGTATCCACTATCAGTTACATGAATTTTCTTTGAGGTAGTCATCTTCTTCTTCTTGCGTTCAATATTTTTATGATCACTTTTTAACTGAAAGGCTTTTGTGCTCATTGATCTTTTTTGCTTGTTTCTATTATGTAAGTGACAAGCAAGAAGATGCTCTACACCATGTGAAGTCGAAAAAATGTCCAACCCAATTTTGACCGGGATTTGAACTAGCGATCATCAACATGGGCTTAATGAAAAGCTGCGCGTTTACCATTACGGCTGTTTGGGCCCACATAAATTATGAAATTTTTGTTTTTTTTTTTTTTTCAAGGCATTCTGTGCTCGTGGCCACTACTGTGCCGGAATCAGTTGATCTGTAGCTTCTTTACCGATACAGATCTATTTTCAATTTTATCTACATTTACATCTACTTTCGCTCTCTCCCACTCTTTTACTCTCACACCGAGCAGGTAGGAGAGAGCTCTGCTGTTAGTGAGGCTAGCTGCCTGCGAAGAGGGTCAGTTTGTCTCAGTCACCATCTGATACTGACGGAGGATGGATGTGCTCCCCAAAGCACGGGTCCTCCGTGAGGCGTCTTCTGGTGGCTGGACGGGTTTTTTTTTGTAGAGGGGCTGAGAATCGAACCCATGACCTTCCACTTATGAAGCGAAAGCGTAACCTCGCTACAGACCTCCCTTATTTTTGTTTTTCACAGAAAACGTTTTATTTTATAACTGTGGAAGTGCTTATATCGCACTTAGCCTTGAACAGGTTGAAAAATATCCATTACAAAGTACATGCTCGACAAGGTTCGCCTAAGAAGCAGTGTGACGATAGACGGGTCTACTACGTTCGAAGTGTTCGACGAGTTCCTCTACCTAGGATAATTGCTATCGGGTGATAGTTGGCACATAGCACATGTACTTACTTGATGGGCAACATTTTCTTGAATCTATGCCAAATGAAGAAGCCTTCTCCAGTTTTGGTCCAATCGTTTCCAGTTAAGCGACTTTAAATCCTCATCAATCGTAAAAACCCATCTGGTGCGCGGTCTGACACAGAGGTGACGACCTCTCCCTGGTCTTTGATGAATATTAATTTAGCTTGACGTTCATCCGACATGCGAACTAGATGCCTAGCCCATCGCAGTCTGCCATATACAATAACATATGCTATTGTACAATTTTTCACTGGGTATTGTTTACAGCACTTTACGTTCAAAAACCACAAAAGCTCTCCGGACGACCCCTTTCAACGTCCAAGATTCGTGGCCGTACAGAGCAATCGGAAGTATTAGAGTCTCAAACAAGGCAAACTGTGGGACTTATTTTTTTACCAATTCATTTATTTAAGGCTCAATCCTCGTACTGTGGGACTTTAACAATGTTCTATTATTGTATGGCACAGTTCGTTTATTTTCACTGAATTATACGCTACATTGAAATCAATTAACAGATGTAGTACTCCCGGAATTTAACGAGAATCTGTCACAGAGTAAACATTTGATTTGAATTGAGAAGCGTTATTCCTTGATGGTACAATTACACTGCGGAACACGTTTTTGTCTCCAGCATCAAAATACCTCTATTTACTTAATTAAGGGTTGCTAAATCCATTGCCGTTTACAGAATTATCATAGCACGTCTAGTTTTTGAGATATTAGGTGTTGAAAATGCAAAAATTGACTATTTCAGCCAACTTGCATGCAAGTTTGCCAGCTTGTAAGGGAAATTATTTGCTTAATTTGCCACAGAATTCAATATTTATGTGTATAACAATACTTATCATCAAAGTTCATAATACTTTTCATGCGGAAAAGTTATTTTTTGATGGTTTAGAGAAGTATTGTATTTTGCCATAAAAGAGTAACGAAGAATTTCGTATGGAGACTGCAAGCATGTTAAAAAAATCGGTTTAATCTAAATTTAATCGTGAAATTTCAACCAAAATATTTCTAAAACGAAAGTTTAAGTCCTTTTTTACATGCTTGGTGGATAAGATCACAAAAAAGTTTGATAAAATATACTTCAAATTTTAGGTAAACATCAATAAAACCAATGTTTTATACAACTTTGGCGACCTGTAGCTAAAAATTGTGACGTGCTGGAAAATTTCTGAAAACGGCATCACATTCAGCAACCCCAAATCTACTAGAGACACATAATTTGATTCTTGAGACACGCGAAAATGTCATTTTTGTTGCGCTGTGTTATCCAATCCTTTTTTGTAGAGAGGGCAAATCTATCTAACTAGCAGGCAGTTTTGTTCCTTCCATATAATTAGTAGTATATTGTGAATTATTGTATGCAGTTGTTTGAGAAGTGCGGCTGGGAGCTCATCCTTCCCAGCAGCCTTGTTGTTCTTCAGCTCTTTAATCGCTCCCTGTTTGGGAGCACCTGAACCTTCGTCATCCAAACTTTCATACAGTCCACGCTGCGTACAACTGCTTCATGTGCATGGCAAACAAACAGGAGCTCGACGTCGGCTATGCGTTATCAGCATCTACCTACCATATTTAACATGTGGTGGTGAGCGAGAGAAATGGTTCGGGTTTATCTCCTGGATCGGATCAGTACCTTTAGATCGGTTTGGGGTCATTTACGAACCCTAATCATCGCACGATCATCGGCTACCCTGCTAGCTATCGGGTCAGAAGAGAAACTCTAGTGCCTGTTGAATCGCCGGTGGAAACGGTCCAATTGAACTTACGGTCGGTTTTGTTTTATTAGCCTAAGTAGTTTTAAGTAGAGCTAAGAAATAAATGTTTTAGTGTAAAATGCCGTAATAAATGTGTTTAGCGTAATGTGTGTCTCTATAACCGTCGCGTGTGCTTAATACAATGAAGAAAGAGATCCAGAACGATTGATGAGGAAATCGATCTACACCACCTTTTATTGGGGCTAAGGAACTAAGCCCATTGTTCGTAGACAAAGAAAGCCAACAAGAAATCTCATCTGCCTATGGAGGAATAAGGTTGGTGAACCACTATCGTGTCGGCCAGAGCTATCGGACCCGACATATGGTCTTTCGAGCCGGATTGGCCGGTTTCAGGAGGTGTTTGGATCCATACAGCGCTAAGGAGTTGGCGTTTTCCATCCACAATTGGCTTCTTCAAGGGTGGCATTGTGTAGCATCTCCCGCCATCAAAGGTAGCGTCGCAATTATCAGAACAAAGGTTGTTCTGCCATCGTTCGTTGGAATACGCTTTGGATCGGCCATCGCGTCAATTAAGTCACTTTCGGGCTGGACTTCAGCGCAAAGGATTATCTCATAGGTGAGTTGATCCACTACAAATATGTCCAGCCGAAGCTGGCGCTTTTCTTAGTGCTAACACCATCTTTTCGATTTGCCTGTAACCGAGGAATCGTACGTTGAAATTTGTGCGACATCTATGCGACATCTTTGCGACCTGTATGCGACTTCTGGTTATGATCGACGACATTGGCTGGACTTCAAGTTTATGTGGTATATCAGGATCATCCCAATTGTTTACATTTGGTACGAGTTGGTCAACTCCCATCGTCGACGAGGAGGAGTCAACAAGGATTGCACCGCCCTCTACCACCGATACAAGTACCTCGGCAAAATCATCGCACTCGCTCCCATTCGAGTAATTCGGAAGATTCGGGTCAACCATTGACGAAGCGTTAGACATCAACAATCCATTCGGCAGCATCCGGAGCACGTGCTACGAAGAGGGAGCATCATTCTATGCTTCTCCAGGTTATTGAAGAGAATAGTATATGTTAGCCGAAGCAAAGGCACAGAAATTACACGTTGGTGATAAATCTTTTCCTCTTCGACCGTGTTTGATTGTGTGTTACCCATACCTACCCATATAACTGCTGAGTTGGTTGATTAAGGCTGGTATTCATTAGGCGCTCTGCGTTTGGGATTTTGAATCATTTGGGTGCTGCTGTTTGCTTGTCCAGGTGAGACACAACAGTATATGGCCTGCCGAGGCCAAGGCCTTTTTTGATATTACATCCTGGTTTCCTTTCCTCTGTTCACCTTTAATCATACCACACGGAGACGTAATTTGAGACATTGTGCACAAGCCGTGTCACTGCAACTGGTCATCAGCTGGAATCTTGCATTTGGATTTGGGAACATTACTACTTTCTGTCAGGTAAAATACAGAATAGTATATGCCTGGCGAAGCTAGGACCAATTGCAGTATACTACACCACTCTCCTCTCTTCTCGTGTGTGCAACATGGCCTCCAAACCACCTTCGCTAAGGGCATTGAAGTTGAAGTTGAAGGGCATCCAATCATCCTTCAACGACATCGTGCTGTTTGTGGATAGTTTTGATGAGGACGTTTCGATCACCGAAGTGGAAGTACGATTGCAGAAACTCGATGAGCTCTGGGAAGGTTTTGGCAACATTCTCGTCGAGATAAAATCCCATGATGAATTCAATGAAAGCGGTGATGACATCTTCGAGAAGGAGAGGAAGGAGTTTAGTGACAGCTATTATAGGTCCAAATCGTTTCTTTTGGATAAGGTTAGGGGAAGGCAATGTGTGTCAGTAGCGGATCAATCCATCCACCCTACGGATTCCTCAGGGCAGGGAACGGTCGAGCATGTGCGCCTTCCACAAATTAAACTTCAATCCTTTAACGGCAACATCGATGAATGGCTCAGCTTCCGGGATCTTTTCATTTCACTTATACACTGGAAGGTAGATCTCCCGGAAGTTGAAAAATTTCACTACTTGAAGGGGTGTCTTCAGGGAGAGCCACGGAATCTAATCGATTCTCTGCAAATTACCAAGGCAAACTACCAAATTGCTTGGAACACGTTGTTAAACCGTTATAATAACAGCAAGCAACTGAAGAAGCGACAAATACAATCGCTCTTCAAGTTGCCTTGCCTCTCGAAAGAGTCTGCTGCCGATTTGCATGTACTTTTGGAAGGTTTTGAGAGGGTAGTCCAAACTCTCGATCAGATTGTACAGCCGGAGGAATACAAGGATCTCCTTCTGATGAATCTTCTAACAACTCGTTTGGATCCTAGCACGCGCAGAGGATGGGAGGAGTTCTCATCAACACAGGACAAGGATACCCTAGAGGGGCTCTCAAAGTTTCTTCATCGACGTGTTCAAGTGTTAGAGTCTCTACCGACGAGATCGACAGATGGCAAGGCTGCAATTTTACCACAAGGGCCAGGGAGCACAGCGAAACAAAAACAGGTGGTGAAGACAAGTTATGGCACGGTGCAAACGTCTGGAGGGCGATGTATGAATTGTACTGCTAATCATCCATTGTATTTATGCGGGGCATTTCAAAGGATGTCTGTTTCGGAGCGTGATGGAATACTCCGAACGCATTCGCTTTGTCGCAATTGTTTTAAATCGGGTCATCTGGCAAGAGATTGTCAGTCTAAATTTTCGTGTGATCGGAGCAGTCATTACAACCGCCAAGCTGTTCATGCAGCTTTTATGGAAGCTACAATACAAGGATGGACGCAAATTGGATTGGGACGACCCACTACCATCAATGGTGGGTGAGGATTGGCGTAAATTCCACGTACAGCTGACTATACTAAATGAACTACATGTTCATCGTTGTGTTGTTCTACCCAAATCAGTTTCTGTTGAAATACACTGCTTCTCTGACGCCTCGGAGAAAGCCTACGGAGGATGTCTGTACGTTCGGAGTCAGGATATCGATGGAAACGTGGCTGTGAACCTCTTAACATCCAAGTCAAGAGTCGCTCCTCTCAAATGTCAGACGATTCCAAGATTGGAACTTTGTGGAGCACTTTTAATGACTGAGTTGTACGAAAAGGTGCGGAAGTCCATTAAGTTCGAGGCACCAGTGTTCTTCTGGACCGATTCAACTTGCGTGCTGCGTTGGATTAAAGCTACACCGACCACTTGGAGCACCTTTATTGCTAATAGGGTTGCAAAAATTCAAAATCTATCAGAGAGAGGAGAATGGAGACATGTACCGGGGGTACAAAACCCAGCTGACCTTATATCCCGAGGAATTCCGCCGCAGGAAATTGTTCAAAACAGCATATGGTGGCACGGACCCAGCTGGCTGGCATTGGAACGCGATCGTTGGCCTAAGACACCCAATAACTGGAATTCTGAGGAGGAAGACGAAGAGCGACGTCGCACAGCAGTGGTAATCACAACTTCCTTGGTAAAAGAGTTCAACGAATGGTATTTCGAAAAGTTCTCGTCTTATTCGGATCTTATTCGGCGAACAGCGATTTGGCTTCGTTACATGCAACTGTTACGCACACCAAAGTATCAGCGTTCTACAGGGTTTTTAACTACAGCCGAACTGCGACAGGCAGAAAAGGTGTTGATTCGTCGAGTACAAAACGAAACGTTTCCCAATGAATGGAAGTCACTTGCAAGGGGAGAATACGTATCCGGTCAATCGCCATTGCGATGGTTTCATCCCAAGATATTCGAGGACAATCTAATACGAGTTGGTGGACGATTGAAGCACTCGCAGGAATCCGAGGAAACAAAACACCCCATTGTACTTCCAGCAAATCATCGTTTGACTCGATTACTTTTCTGCCACTATCATGAACGATTACTCCACGCAGGGCCTCAACTACTGCTGAGTGTCGTTCGGCTTCGTTTTTGGCCGGTTCGGGGAAGAGATTTGGCAAGACAGACGGTGCATAAATGTCAGAAATGTTTTCGAGCAAAACCAACTACAATACGACAGCTGATGGGCGACCTTCCACTAGCAAGGGTTACAGTATCCAGGCCATTCTCAAGAACTGGTGTGGATTATTTCGGACCAGTTTATTTGCGACCCGTCCCACGGAAAGCAGCCGTTAAGGCGTATGTTGCCATCTTCATTTGTATGTGTACAAAGGCGGTACACATGGAGTTAGTTTCCGACCTTTCAACGGAACGATTTTTACAAGCACTTCGGAGATTTATTGCGAGAAGGGGCCGGTGCACTGAATTGTACTCCGATAATGGAACCAATTTTGTCGGAGCTCACAATAAGCTTCAGGAGGTTTCACGATTGCTAAAGGATAAGGTCCATCAAGATAAGGTGTCTCATTTTTGCGTTGAAGAAGGAATGCACTGGCACTTCAGTCCTCCAAGTGCACCTCACTTCGGCGGGCTTTGGGAAGCAGCAGTCCGCTCAGCCAAACATCATCTTCTGAGGGTATTAGGAGACAACCCAACTACCTCGGAAGACATGAATACCTTGCTTATTCAAGTTGAAAGCTGCTTGAATTCAAGGCCGATTACAGCATGCTCTGAAGATCCAAGTAATTTCGAACCTTTAACTCCAGCACACTTCCTCATTGGATCCTCGCTGCAGTCCATGCCAGAGCCAAATTACCAAGATGTTCCTATTAATCGTCTGAAGCAATGGGAGCTTGTCCAACGGAAAGTACAGGATTTCTGGGTAAGATGGAGAAGAGAGTACCTTTCACAACTACAAGGACGCGTGAAACGCTGGCGTCCAGCAGTTGAGATAAAGATAGGAAAACTGGTCATAATACAGGATGACAAGCTGCCACCACTACGTTGGAAGATGGGCCGGATCCTAGATGTTCATCCAGGATCTGACAACGTTGTCCGAGTTGTGACATTGAAAACAGCAAATGGTCTCTTAACGCGGCCTGTAGAGAAGATCTGTATATTACCATCTTCAGCTGATATCGAAGACTAGCAACCTCCCTCCTGTCCTGTCCCTGTCGAAGAGGAATCTTTTCTTATCATTTCAGAAATGCACCGATTTCTGGGTGGGTGAGGGTGTTTGGGAGCACCTGAACCTTCGTCATCCAAACTTTCATACAGTCCACGCTGCGTACAACTGCTTCATGTGCATGGCAAACAAACAGGAGCTCGACGTCGGCTATGCGTTATCAGCATCTACCTACCATATTTAACATGTGGTGGTGAGCGAGAGAAATGGTTCGGGTTTATCTCCTGGATCGGATCAGTACCTTTAGATCGGTTTGGGGTCATTTACGAACCCTAATCATCGCACGATCATCGGCTACCCTGCTAGCTATCGGGTCAGAAGAGAAACTCTAGTGCCTGTTGAATCGCCGGTGGAAACGGTCCAATTGAACTTACGGTCGGTTTTGTTTTATTAGCCTAAGTAGTTTTAAGTAGAGCTAAGAAATAAATGTTTTAGTGTAAAATGCCGTAATAAATGTGTTTAGCGTAATGTGTGTCTCTATAACCGTCGCGTGTGCTTAATACAATGAAGAAAGAGATCCAGAACGATTGATGAGGAAATCGATCTACACCACCTTTTATTGGGGCTAAGGAACTAAGCCCATTGTTCGTAGACAAAGAAAGCCAACAAGAAATCTCATCTGCCTATGGAGGAATAAGGTTGGTGAACCACTATCGTGTCGGCCAGAGCTATCGGACCCGACACTCCCCAATCGCTGAATCGAGCTGGTTATCCAATACAATGTAAGATCCCTGAAACTCCTAACATTGTTAACATCTGAGAAATATCGGCCATCCACCAGAATATTATCTATCTGATTGCAATTATCACTATTTGGTTGCCTCCAGATGTGCTTCCGAATATCCTTGCGTACAAAATAGGTGCTGCTGATGATCTTCCTCCTGCAAGGAAAGTCACTAGTCGTAGGCTGTTGTCATTGGTAATAGAGTAAAGACTCTCCTTACCGAATATTGGACAGCAAAAGTCTTCTTTTCCGACCTGAGCACAGCGTTTCCTCGTGTACACAGATTCGCTCGCAAATCGTTTTCCATTTCATAAAGCATTTTATCTGCTTTCCGATCACTTTGAAACCTACTCCATGATCTGCTTTATTGCCACCACTGTGGTGTAGTATATTTGAACGTAGTGTTGGCGAGGGGATCAACATCCCGGAATTTACGTTCTCTTAATCTAGGTCACCTCACCTCTTAAACGTCAGCCACGTTCACTCCAACCTTTCGTAGTTCACGAGCCAATATGCTCGCTCATCCGGGTCCATTTAACGTTCTGACATTCCAGGTACCAAGTTCCCATCATTAGTTCTCGTTGCCAGGTGGGTTGCCTTTCTACTTTCTCCATTTTTTACCGCATCTGAACTTCTTTTATGCTCTTGACGTTTTCCCACTCTGTGCTCTTGCACTCTGCACAGTCTGCAAGTGGTTTGCTCTTACATGTTGAGCAGACTTTCTTTTCATCTTCCTCCGATTCTCTGACTCCTCCCGTCGTTCATCCTCTTCTTCCCTTCTCGCTTCCTTCTCCTCCTGACTTCCCCCGACGTCAGAGGTTGTCATCAGTACCGGTTAAGGAGACGTCCACACTGTTGGTGCCCCGACTACAGGCGGCTACCGCAGGGGAGATCGTCGTCTTATTTCTTCGTCAAGCTGGCTGACTCGAGTGCCGAGGTCGGTCAAACGATTCTGGTCGGGGGTTGACTTTCGGTTCATTAGTACCCCAACGACCCGATGCCAGGCACTGCTCTTCGCCTTTCGTTTCGCTGCTCCTCTCACTAGTTTCTCTGCAAAATAGACGTTATCTCCACCACCATATTTTTCGCCAGATTCCAAAGGTTAGGATCGCTTACCATTCTGTCTGCATTGAAGTCCTGTATAAAAGCAGCCGTCGCCACGCTTCGTTTCATTTTGAACCTCGGGCAATCGAAGACAACATGTTCCGGCGTTTCCTCTCTCTCACTACACACTGGACACAACGGTGACAGCGCGAGACCGAACCGATGCAAATACTATTTGAAGCAACCGTAGCTGTGTCAGGTGAAATCTCACTTCTCCATGATTCCTGTTTACCCAGGTCGACACATTCCCGGTGATCTCACATACTGCCTCTGACGATATTGTTCTGTTTGCGCTTGCTCTACTCGCTTGGTTTGCAGTGCTGCACCACTGGCCGAAACTCCGTATCTCAGTATCGACGATGATACGCTAGCCAGAAGACGTCTGCTACTGCTTCTCGAGTCATGAGCGTTCGGCATGATGCTTGTAAGTGCGTTTGTCACCTTTGCCGCCTTCTCACATGCAAAGTCGACGTGGCTGTTGAACTTTAGCCGATCTTCTATCATCACGCCCACTGTGATGCTATGACATGTTCCCCGACGGTAATGCTCAGCGTGTTGAACCACTTTGCAATTTCTGATTAGAAGCACCTCAGTTTTGTGGTGGGCTATCTTCAGCTTGACTCCATTCATCCAGTTCTCGACCATTCCAATCCCCTTCGTGGTATCACTTTCACTTCTTCCAGCGTTTCGCCTATTACTGTTAGGGCGACGTCATCAGTAAAACCGACGACCATGTATGACTTTAGGGGTAATACCCGTCGTACATCCACAGCGTCCCCAGCGTCCTCAGCAACACACATGTCATTATCAACTGATATATGACCAAAACTAGTCATATATAAGTTGATAATACATGTGTGTTACTTGGGGTCGGACCCAGTATGGACCTTTGAGGAATTCCCGCCGTTACTCTTAACTCCTTTCGGCCGGCGTCGGTTGCATACACCAGTACCCGGTTCTCGAAGTTGCTCTGCAAAATCCGGCAGTCAAGAACCCACATTCTATGCAACGCGTTTTTAACGTCTGGCGTAACTACGGCGCAGTAACGATTTCCTCTTAGTTTTTGCTTCGTTGCCTTCTCGGCCCCACTCCTGGGCCGTCCGAATTGCGTCTACCGTCGACTTTTTAATGGATCACGGGGCCTTCCTTAGCCGAGTGGTTAGCGTCCGTGGCTACAAAGCAAAGCCATGCTGAAGGTGTCTGGGTTCAAATCCCGGTCGGTCCAGGATCTTTTCGTAATAGAAATTTCCTTGACTTCTCTGGGCATAGAATATAATCGTACCTGCCACACGATATACGAATGCGAAAATGGCAACATTGGCAAAGAAAGCTCTTAGTTAATAACTGTGGAAGTGCTCATAAGAACAGTTGAGAACCAGGCTCTGTCTCAGTGAGGACGTAGTTCCAAGAAGAAAAAGAATAAGAAGAACAGTGTTTGGTAGCGAAGTATGAAATATGAGCTCATCCAACTCTACGGCAAACCCAGTATTCAGAAGGTGACGACAGATTCAAGAATACGGTAGCCGGGGTATGTTGCAAGAATGCCAGAAAGGCAACCAGAATGGTTTTTGCTTTACGCCAGGCGAAGAACATAGCGAGCTAGATAGACTCATCAAGTGCCAACGATTTAGTAAGCGTGAGTCAGAACCGAGGACGGGGAGATGCGGCCATGAACCGATAATTGCACCGAGTTGTTGGATTTCTGATTTAGTTTTGTCTCTTTCAGTATTCACTAAATATAAGGTGAAAATTCCGGAAGTTTCAAATTATTATTAGCGATTTTTCTGAATCATAAATAGGAGAATGTCATAGAAATTTAATTTGAAAAGAATGCCCAAAGAAAACTGTGAAAACAATTCGACTGTAATTTTGCCAGAATTGCAGACAGAGGATTTCGTGAATAAGAAAAAAAAATCGACGGGAATCGAACCCACGCTCCTTAGCACGATGCCGCTAAATGCCTTAGTGACACTAAACGCACGGCTACGAAGTCCACACGTAGGTATCTGTGTTGCTTCTTTAGAAATTACTTCGTAAAATACTTATTAAACATTCTTTGAAGAATTTCTAAAAAAAAAACGCTTGAAATATAGTTCAAAATGATATCTCATGATAAGAGAGGATTCAATGAAGCATTTCCTAGAGCAATTATTGAAAACAATCTGGAAGCTTTTCAGAGGGGTTCTACGCAAAAATATTAGATGAATTCTCTGAGAAATTTTCT
Organism: Aedes aegypti; assembly: GCF_002204515.2. Taxonomy (NCBI): domain Eukaryota; kingdom Metazoa; phylum Arthropoda; class Insecta; order Diptera; family Culicidae; genus Aedes; species Aedes aegypti. The sequence goes on from NC_035109.1 coordinate 248,218,935, forward strand.
CTAGGACCTAATATCAATATCATTTGAGAAATTTTCTGATTTTTTTAGAACTACCATTTTGTTTTACAATTCTCAAAGAATTAAAGAAAGAATTCATGGATTCTTTGATGAATATAAAGGGCAATGTATATAGAAAACGCGTAGGAGTTAGTGAAGAAATTACTAAAAGAATGTTCAAACAGTTCTAAGAGTAATCACGAAGGATCACTCACCTGGTGCTGTATATGAAGAAACACGTGAATCTTTGAAAGATTAACTGAAAGAACACTGCAGTAGCTCCTTTGGGATATTTTTTATAGACATTCAACAAAAAATCTTCAAAAAAAAATGTGAATCCATGAATACAAGACTTCGAAGAATTAAAGTTTGACTATAACGATTATCTAGTTTTTCATATACCAACCTCTCTCTTTTTCCCCTCTTTTTCTCTTTGGCGTTACGTCCCAATCAAGACAGAGCCTACTTCTCAGTTTGAAGTTTCATGAGTTCTTTCACTAATATTAACTAAAAGTTTTCATTTCGAAATGAAATTTTAGTATGTTTATATCGTGAGGCAAGCACGATGATACGTATATAAAGTATATCCATATCATTCTAAGCAAAATATATTCCTTCATGTGAACGAGAAATCAAGTTATAAATTAAGACCTGGCTACTTTTCCAACCACCTTGCCTAATTATAAAGCCCAACGGAGCGTGCAAAACTTTTGGCTCGTGTTAAATTAACTCCCCATCTCTTCGCAAATTCAATCACGGTCGGCCGAGAGTACGGTAGCTATTCAATTGATTTCGACAAACACCATTCCTATAGTTTCGAAAAGTACGTACCATAGCGCAAAGCTGTTGGCCCGAAGGATTTCATTCAATTATGGTTGCTTTTGGGAAAATTAATGAAGATTAAATACTCCGGTTTGAGAGACACAGGGGCAGGTAAGCGGACCGTGTTTCCTTGGATGGCGTCGATATGACTGGTTTAAGTTGATAAAGGATTTGTCGCTCGCCAAGGCTTAATGTAAGCTTGGAAACGTGATTCTATGACTCGAACATTGAACCAGCGGTTCGAATTTTCTACAATTTTTCCGAGAATCCAGTGGAAACCCTTTCTCGGCCTCAGCATAATGGAAATTAATGAACAAGCCGTTAATAGAATAAACGAGATGAAACATGCTAAATGATCTGCTCTGCATCTCGGAGTCCATGGGAACCGAAAAGCTGTGAAATTTAATTTTGGATTTTCAATTTCAGATTCAAAGCCGGTAAGAGCTGTGATTTCAGAATCAGCATGGTTGCTTTTCCGAAACTTTCTAATCTGTTTTCTTCCGGCTGAAAATGGGACACCTTTATCTGTTCGTGTCCATTTATTAATTTGAATATAATCTCCCACCCTCGAGTGAAACTTTCTGAAGTGATTCAAATTGACCATGAGCTAAACACAAAAGAAGGTGCGAACCCTCATCAAGAGTAGATGACCACAATGCCTCTTTCAGTCGTGCAAGATTGATTACCTCAGCATCTTTTAATTAATCCTTCTACTTATGCTATGCTTCGAATCCGTTTAACACCCTGCAGGCTTATCTCGGTCACGACCATCCGAAGGTGTCCATTGTTTCAAATCTTCTCCATTTCCCAACCATTAATCTTTGCCGGCAAAACCTCCACCATCCTAAGCAAAAACGTGCCAATTGTTTTCACCACCTTGTTGGTCAGAAGGTACTCTGTTTTTTATTCGTCCATCTTTAAGGTGAAACAGCTACAAGTTACAAGCGTAATATTGTACCTTTTAGCACAAATATCACAAAGAAAGGCGTAAGCAACAGTGCATTTTGTATTTTTTTTATCTTTGTGTACAAGCAGATGCTCATTGATCAGTCTCGTTAATTCACTGTTTGTTCAGTTATTCAAGCATTAATTTACGTATAAATAATAAACATAATTCGGCTATTGTGAAGGCCATCTGTGGATAACGGGATGTTTCACCTTAACGTTATTCGGACTTGACCGATATCATCGAGTTTGGTTAAATGTGAAAACAAAACCGAGGAGGAAAGGCCCAACGGAAAGAAAATTGTAATTAAAATTGACTCCGGTTGCCACCTGAAATCAGCAATCAGTTACGGTTAAAGATAACCATCCTTTTAGAGGAAAATGTTGATCTTCTACTGTATTGAAAGCTTTCCATACTGTATCTAACCTGGAAATGCTTTCATCTTTGTGTTTGCAGTGAAAAGAATGCCTTTTTCTGAGCCCTGTAATGCTGATTCGAATTAATTTTGTGAAATATTACGTGAGCGCAAAAGATGGCTTAAAACGGTATCAGAAACTAAACAGTTATATTCAATCGACATTTGTGAAACTTGACCTTGTTTGGGTGCAATAATAATTTAGCTCGGATGCATAAACCCAGATTGAAATCAATCGAAACAACACTCAGCCAATGCAGTCTGTGAAGTATCTTAAAGAATATTTTACTTATATTTCTTTGTCTTGGGTTTTCGTTCAGGGTGCCTTCCTTCATTTTTTTTACAATTAATACCTCCAAAATTCACTCTAAAGAGAGTAAAACATCTAACGATTGTTTTTCAAAAAATCATCTTGTGTAACTTACATGGCTTCCCAAGGTTTCCGCCAAAACTTTTTTTTTGATAAATAGAAATCAGGAAAGTACCGAATAGCTCCTCCTGAAATTAAACAAAGAAAATCTCCATGGCTATCCGAGAAGATTGTTCCAGAAATAATGCAAGGATTTTCTAATGACATATATGCATGATTTTTTTCTTCTACGGAATTGTGAAGAAAATTCCTAAAAAATGTCAGAAAATTTGTCTAATTCTTTGATTTTATATACTATTTGCTCATCCAACGGGGTTGGTGGTCTGATGGTCTGATGCTCCATTAGCAGAAGACCATGGGTTGAATTCTCACACTTTGTAGTTGTATATTTCACTTGCTTCTATCTTCCACTGCTAATCTATTACAGTTGATCTATTTGGTCATAGCATTTGCTAGAACCAGAGACGAACAAAAAACAGTTACCCTACGCTTCCATTCTTCCGTCATTAAAGTACATTTTTCCATACGCCTGATACATAGGCGGTGGTAGGTCATTTGGCATAAAGCCGTTTAGCATAAAGTCGTTTGGCATAATAGTTATTTGGCATAATGAGTCTGAAACCAAGGCTTCCTTAAGACGACATTCATTTTTACGTTTCTATTGAATCTCTTAGACGACATCAGGATTATTTTGAAGTCAATTGATACAAAATGCCACTTTATTCAACAATCATTTCGTTTCATTTATTTAGTTAACATCTAAACAGATAATACTGAATCAACAATTTCACTCGGCTCGTGGCTGCATCTCTCCATCCTCGGTTCTGCCCCACGCTCGCCAAATCGATGCACACTTGATCCGCCCACCTAGCTCGCTGCACTCCACGCCTTGTTGTACCAAACGGATCCGACGCGAACACCATCTTTGCAGGGTTCCTTCCAGCCTTGGCCACCTTCTGGATACTGGGTTCGCCGTAGAGTTGGGCAAGACCGTGGTTCATCCTTCGCCGCCACACACCGTTTTCCTGCACACCACTAAAGATCGTCCTAAGCACCCGACGTCCGAAGACTCCAAGTGCTTGCAGGTCCTCCTTGACCATCGTCCACGTTCCATGCCCGTAGAGGACTACCGGTTTTATAAGCGTTTTGTACATGGTACATTTGGTGCGGGTGTGAATCTTTTTTGACCGCAGCTTCTTGTGGAGTCCATAGTAGGCCCAACTTCCACTGATGATGCGCCTCCGTATTTTTCGGCTAACGTTATTGTCAGCCGTCAGCAAGGATCCAAGGTAGACGAACTCGTCGAGCACCTCGAACGTATCCACGTCTATTGTAATACTGTTATCTAGGCGCGCCCTGTCACACTCGGCTCCATCAGCTAGCATGTTCACACAATTTTGCACACCTTCCATCGTCATTCTTATCAGTCTCGTGAGCTTCCCGAGAAAGTTGTTCTCGTCTATAATTTTCCATAGCTCTACGTGTTCGATACTTTTGTATGCCGCCTTGAAATCGATGAAGAGGTGATGCATTTGGAACTGGTATTGGTTTATGGACAGAAGGTCGAAAGACAAAAGGTCGAAAGGACAAAAGGTCGAAAGACAAAACGTCGAAAGGACAAAAGGTCGAAAATGATTTGCTTGGTGGGAAATGTTTCCTTCTTTGAAAAAAGATTTTCGACCTTTTGTCCCTTCTTTTTTTGTTCTTCAACCTTTTGTCCTTTCGACCTTTTGTCTTTCGACCTTCTGTCCATTTGACCTTTTGTCTTTCGACCTTTTGTCATAGATTCACTGGTATTAACGGCATTTTTGGATGATTTGCCGTACAGTAAAAATCTGGTCCGTTGTCGATCGGCCGTCAACGAAGCCGGCTTGATAACTTCCCACGAACTCGCTCACTACAGGTGACAGACGACGGATGTTGATCTGGGATAATACTTTGTAGGCCACATTTAGAATGGTGATTGTTCAAAAGTTTTCACAATCTTACTTCCCAGACAACCAGATATCGCATAAAAGTTCACGTTATAACTCGTTTATTCATACAAATCACATCATACCCGCAAAACACGGTGGATAAAATCGTCAGATTGATGAGTTTCGTCGTATAAAACGCTCTTTTTCTGAGTTCATTTGTACATTCTGTTTCATCCCGTACACTCCTACAAAGTAAGTCAAATCAATCCGTAGCAGCTGTCAAATCAACATTTGTTATCATAAGTTAAGTCGCATAAGATTACAGGTTAGTTTGGTAGAAAATTTATACACTCGCATATTATGCTATAAATCATCACATAATACATGAACGTATATTGCCTCCACTTTTGCACGTAGAAGGCCTTTTCGCGACATCTAGGGATGGTACACAAATTATGTCACGCTAAAAACTTTTTCGACTCCTCCCCCCTTTGTCACGTTTTTTGTATGAGCCCTTCGAAAATTTTGTAAGGCTTGTCACGCTTGGCTTGACCCCCTCCCCCCTTGAAGCGTGACGTAATTTGTGCATGACCCCTAAGTGAAATTTTGCACATACAAAGCCTCCAGGTAAGTTCGTTATACGTACATTTTGGTTGTCTGGGTTGTCGCCTTTCTTGTAGAAGGGGCATATCACCCCTTCCTTTCACTCCTCCGGTAGCTGTTCTGTTTCCCAGATTGTGCCTATCAGCCTGCTTCTCAGGACCCATCTTTATGAGTTCAGCACCGATACCATCCTTACCAGCAGCTTTATTGTTCTTGAGCTGGCGAATGGCATCCTTAACCTCCCTCAAAGTGCGGGCTGGTTGGTTTCCATCGGCCGTAGTTCTGATGAAGGCATTTCCTCCGTTGTCCGGTCCTTCATTGTCTGTGCTATCAGCGTCATTCAGGTGCTCGTCGAAATGCTGCTTTCACCTTTAGATCATTCCACGCTCGTCCGTCAAAATGCTCTCATCCTTATCCCTGCACATCTTGGCCCGCGGCACGAAGCCGTTGCGAGATGCGTTGAGCTTCTGGTAGAACTTACGTGTTTCTTGAGACCGGCACAGCTGTTAAATCTCCTCGCGCTCCATCTCCTCCAGGTGCCGTTTTTTCTCCCGAAAGAAGCGGGTCTGCTGTTGCCGTTTCCGTCTATAACGTTCCACGTTCTGTCGGATTGTACCCCGTTTGGCGTAAAGTCGTTTGGCATAGGGTCGTTTGGCATAAAGCCGTTTGGCATAAATTCGTTTGGCATAATGGCCGTTTGGCATAATGGTCATTTGGCATAATGGCCGTTTGGCATAATGATTGACTTAAAATAAAAATAGGCATTTTTTAAGCTTTTACTGAGATCAACACTACCGAGCCCATAGCAAAAAAAAATGAATTAGAACACCACGCCTTCGTTCATAGATTTTCAAAAGTTGTTGAATATTTGAAAACAGTAAATTGGCAAAGATAGTTCGCAGTTATTCATCAAGGGAACGCTCATAGAATATTTCGCTGCAGATCAAGCACTGTCCCAGTTTGAACGTAACACTCGATGAAAACTTCTTGAGAATGGATTTTTTTTGCAAAATATCAAAAGCTCTAATCCAAAGATCTATCAATGCGATTGCAAAAAATCTTTTCACAGCATAGCTCAAATGAGCAACACATCTTTAAAAGAAAATATTTGTGGCAAAACTTTTCAACGGTTTAATATAAATTCTAATTTATAACACCGTCTATTATCGAGAGAAGGGAAAAATTTGTGATTGAAATAATATTTTTTCCAGAATATCTCGGAAGGAGATCACGTGTTTGCCCCAAATAATAAAGTATTTAACATATACCTAGCAGGTTCTATAGTAATTATCATTCTAACAACACATCTGGCATTGATGAAACAGCAAAATATAAAAATGATTAACATTTAGCTTTACTATATAAAAAAATTCAAAACAGTTTACCGTAATCCGGGGTAACATTGATCATTTTTTTTAATATTTCTTAAATATTTCGTTTGAAAATGCAAATGTTTTACTTTTTATATTTTTAAAACAAATACTGCCACCCATAGCTCGTGACTATAAACTGCATTTTCTTTTTTGAAAGATTTAAGCATGTTTAAAAAAATGTTTTAAGTGATTTTTTTTATTTAGCTGATATGGGGTAACATTGATCACCTATGTAAACAACGTTCGGTTATATTTAAAATGTCGTTACTTACTTAAATCATGATCCCTGAAGCCGAATATGAAGGCCAAACGCTTACAAGTCATTTACTTGTTGAGTTATTTTAAAATTAAAAACACCTCGAACCACGGAATACGCCTAAAGGTAGGCAATTTCATAAGAGAATTCTATATTCTTCACAATAATTCGTTTATGTTACCTAATTGAGCATGCTTATGAAAGTTTTGACAACGGTATCGTTTTCAGCGATGCCATTTTTAGTAAGAATTGCATTTTACTTGCTCATATCGTTTACAGAACTTATGTGAGACATGAATCTTCGGTAGTGTCATCCTTACCCATTGAAATCATTGTTTCGAAAAGTGGACAAATTTACACATTAGGTAAACGCAATTTTCGCAAAAATCTTCACTTTCATTAGCTTATGAATATGAGAAAGAGAAGCACCATTCATGATTTGGAAATGTTCCATCAATAAATGATGATACGAACTTTTTATGAGATGAGTCATTCCGATCAATGTTACCCCCGCTGATCAATGATACCCCGGATTACGGTACCTATAAAGATTAGCCGATTTTTAAAAGAAGGCAAAATTTATAATTAAACCAATAGAAGAATGGACGCCAAAAACTATTGCGGCATAATAAAACAAAAAGACATAAAAAGTGCGTTAAGAATCATCGAAGTGATTGGGTTACTTTTCCCCGAATGCCATTTCTCCGAATAACTGGTTTCCTCCAAAAGTGGTGACGAGAAAGAACGATAAACAGTCAAAAGAAGGAAGTATTCTGTCATTCTCGGCTATACACATGTTGGCAAAAATGCTAAGGACGGTAAAACTCGGAAGAACCACCAATTAAATAAAGAAGGGTGCATATCAGATGGTTAGTTCGTTCACCACCCTGAAATGTATAAAGTTACGACAATTATGAGTGCTAAAAATTTTTCGGGAAAGTTGGATTGTCGGGGAAACGGGATATTCGGGGAACTGGCGTTCGAGGAAACAACATTCGAGGAAAAGTAGCACAACCCATCGAAGTAACAGCAGTAATCGATTTCTCTTTTCGCTTATAATTTGAGCAGATCAATGTTATCGAGTGCCGCCCTTTTGTCAGTCGGAAACAAAAAAATACTTTAAAAATATAGCTCCAAAGAACAGCCTATGCATAAAAGATGGAGAAATTTATTGAAATTTAAATCAACAGTTTTCATACCTATAATTATGATTACATCATAGACGGGGTTGGTGGTCTGATGGCTACCGCTTCTGCTTCATATGCAGAAGGTCATGGGTTCAATCCCAGGCCCGTCCCTTTCCTCGTACTTTGTAGTTGTATATCTCTCACTTGCTTCTATCTTCCATTCTAAATATATCACACTCAAACTATTCGTTCATAGCAAACGCTAGAACCAGAGACGGACAAGAAACCGTTTCCCTAACGCTTCCTACTTCCACGCGCACGCCTTTCTTACGCCTGATACATAGGCAGTCTGCTAACCACAAAAGCAAACCTCTCTGCCATGCCTTTCCCCCCAATCCATACACTCCCGCATGTGCTGACGTGGATGCAGTGGAATATACGGTCTACGTGGGAGTCAGTTCAATGCATCATCAATTCCTCCCCCTTCCCCTCATTGGTCTGCATTCTGACGTGGCAGGTGCCATTGTTGCCTAAAAATAGAAGATCACCAGCACTTATACACTGAGGATGCCTGTTAGTCCCAAGCAGTCATTCGGTTGGTTCCTTGTGTAGGTGCAGCTGATCTGGCGATACTGGAGTGCATCCACGGGCGGCCAATCAAGCTCAAGCTCAAGCTCAAGCTATAATTATGATTACATCATATTTAGAAAACAAATAAAACAATTAAAAGAAGGATAAATTTGTGCTAAATATATAAAAATCTTCAGTGCAAAAAATTGTTCAAATAGCGAAACCCAAAAGAAGTATTAATATTTGAAAGAAGGGTAATTTCTGGATAAGTAATAAAAAACTATTGTCAATAACTTTCCTAATATGCACAGCTAAATATATGTAGTAAATTTCAGTTTATTTTCATGCACATATTTGGAGCATCAAAATAAACTGAAATGCCAACGACAAATCGCTTATTTTTTAATTGTATGCACTTTAGATTTACACGATCATGTAACATACAAGCATTTTAAGTTGAAAATAAAACGTGATGCTGTAACAATAGATGAATTTGATTTACTTTTACTTTACTCTTCTGTTTACGCTACATTGAAATTTAAATATTTTTATCTGTGTGCTTAAATGCTTGAAGTGAATGATTGTTAAATAAAGTGTAATTTTGTATCAATTGACTCCAAAAAAAGCCAGATGTCATCAGAAAGATTCAATAGAAACGTAAAAACGAAAAACTGAGAAATTCTTGGTTTATTATGCCAAACGACTATTATGCCAAACGACCTTTATGCCAAACGATCATTATGCCAAACGACCTTTATGCCAAACGATCATTATGCCAAACGACTTAATGCCAAATGACCATTATGCTAAACGACTTTATGCCAAACGGCTTTATGAAAAACGACTTTATGCCAAATGGCCTACCACCTTCTGTCGGGTCCCTTGCTGAAGCATGACCGCCCGCGCAGCATTCTTCTCCACCAGAATCTGCCTACATTCCTCGTTGAACCAATCATTACATGTCCTCCTTTCCACGTACCTGACGTTGCTCTCAGCTGCATCGTTGATGGCTGCTTTTACTGTTCTCCAGCAGTCCTCAAGAGGGACTTCATCCAGCTCACCCTCTTCCGGTAATGCAGCCTCGAGGTGCTGCGCGTATGGACTTATCCACGGTCTTCTTTAATTATCGATTTTTTTTTTCTTTTCCGCTCCAAATGCGGGCCGTGTTTACATAAAATGACTTCTGGACCAACATCCAGTGAAGGAATGTTAACCGGATGAACATTGAGTGGATGAATGTGTAACGAAATCGTTCATTTTCTGTAAACACGGCCCGCAGTACAGGTTTTCTTCCCGCTGGAAGTTGCAGCGTGACGTCATCGTAGATTAGTTCATGCAGTAACGACATCCGGTAGCTTAAGCCGCTTTAGGTCATACCGGGGCGGCCGTCGGTATCTTACGTTGTTGACGATTGAGAGTTTTGGGCGCAGTTTAACCATCACTAGATAGTGGTCAAAGTCGATGTTAGCGCCATGATAGGTCCTGACGTCGATAATGTCGGAGAATTGCCGTCCGCCAATCAGAATGTGGTCGATTTGTGATTCTATCTGCTGTAGTGATCTCCAGGTGTATCGGTATGCAAGGCTGTACTGGAAGTAGGTGATTGGAGGCGGCGAAATCAATTAGTCGTAGGTTTCGTTCGTCAGCTGGTGAGCGCTGAACTTTCCAATAGTCGGTCTGAACTCCTCCTCCTCCTGGCCAACCTAAGCGTTTAGATCTCCTATGATGATTTTAACGTCGTGGCTTGGGCAGCTGTCGTACTCGCGTTCGAGCTGCGTGTAAAAAGCGTCTTTATCATTATCAGTTCTTCCGGAGTGAAGGCTGTGCACGTATATTACGCTGAAGTTGAAGAAGCCTTTGAGCCTCAACTTGTACATTCTCTCATTGATAGGCCACCACCCGATCACGCGCCATGCATCCATCACTATAAAAAAATCGATTCTGACTTGCAGTCTTATAAAGGGCTCACGAATTTATTTTCTTGGCTCCAACATTTCGATCCCAATTTGGATCTTCTTCAGGGATCTATTTTATTTGGACGAAAGACAATACATTGAACATTTACATCATTTGAAAAAAAAAAATAAAATTTAACATCTAACGAAAACTTACAAAGAATTATTCGCGACTGTCCAAAAACATTAAGCCTGTGCTGTTGTCGTAATATAAAAGATGGGATGTCCTATGAAAATTACTGTCTCTAAAATATCATTTGGTCTGGTTTGTGTCTGAATCTGAACTTACAGTTTGGTATTTTAGTACTATCATCTATACGCTTCCACTTGTCTAAGCTTTCGTCCACAATTCACTGTATAATAGTCACTATCTAGCTTTCACTCTTCAGTCTTCTTTAAACTTTGTTCATTCGTCTAGGTCATTTTGTAATTCATCTGTTTGGTTTGTGTTAGTGTCAATTCTATCTCTACAGTTTCTGTTTTCGTGTGATAATCTTTTTAATGTATGCATTATTCCTGTGAATTCAACCCATCTACATCTGCCCGTTTGTTTGCAGTTTGTGTTGTCATTATGTGGCATATCTCTAATATCGGAAGTCTACTAGCTCTTAAACTACTATCTAATATTTTTGCATTTTGGAGGTCAAATCTATGGTCATTATTAATACAGTGGTTCATCATTGCTGTCCTTTCCTTCAGATTGCTCAATTTGTGTAACCTGTCTGAAGTGTTTTCTAATTGCATTACTTTGTCCAGGAGGTTTACATCAGATTTATGACCGTATACACGTGTTTGTAATTTATTGGTTGTCATACCAATGTATTTGGCATCACATTGTTGACAACCAATACAATAAATTACGTTACTTCGCTGGTATGCATCTATTCTCCCTTTCATAGCTTTATACATTGACCCTACTGTATTGTTGTTATGATGTACTTTGTTAATATTATCAAACTGTATTATTGTTAATGTTTGTATGTATTTTGTGATCTGCTGTGATAGACCCTGGATGTATGGTATTGATTTGTACATTTTTACGTTGTCTGCATTTTCTGGGTGTGTTAATGTTGTCATCGCTCTTCTTTGGTTGCTTCGGTTGATCAGTCTGTTTATCAGTGAGATGGGGTAGTCGTTTTGCCTTAGTAGACTTTCTAATACTAGTATATCTAGCCATTCGCTTAAATTTGCCACCGATACCATCACAAGGACTTTTTCCATGTGAGGTTGGAAAAAAGTGCCATTCTGCTTAAATTTTAAAATCATTTTCATGGTTGCATACATTTTTGAAATTTAACATTAAGCGAATGGCTAGAGATGCTAGTATTAGAAAATCAGCAGAAATTAATAGCACCAAACAATTTTTCGACTGGGCTGTGTCGCAAAAGGTGAAAGACCAATTTAAAAAAGATTGGGAATTTATCTATGCAACTGAAAATGACTATTCAGAGGCTGAAAAATTTCTTCAGGAAAGATGTTCCAATTCCTGGAACAAAAAAAATATCATTCATTTATACCAAAAAACGAACGAAGCATTTTCGCTAGTGAATTCTCAGATGCACATGAAAACCAAGAAAATACAGCATGCTTTGTTCTTAATAATACAAAGAAACGAAAATTTTTTTGGTGTTAGCAACCAAAGACAATCTTCCCGGTTGAAAAAATAGATAGCATTAAGATGAAAATATAAGTTATATACTGAATAATTGAATAAATAAAATAAAAAAATAATAATAATAATCTTATTTGTTCAATAGAAAAGAAAGAATCCCTTTTCAGTGTACCGTCGATGGGGGTGACAATGGGTCTAGGGGGTGAGATTGGGTCAAAACGGAAAAATATGATTTATGAAATATTTCAGCCAATAACGCTAATATTACTAAAATTAATAATTTATATGTTAGGGAACATATAATTGCACGTAATTCATCACAATATACATTTTTAGAAATAGTAGTTTTTGTTTACTTATATCGTTAAACTTGTACACACTTAAAAAAAATTACGGATTACGGTGAAATTTCACCGTAATCTCAACAGCTGAAGGTTCGGTGAAAAATCACTGAACAATCTGTAAAATCTATGAACACAATCATAAAGAAAAACAAGGAAATGGTTCAAACGGGAATCGAACTCCCGACCTTCCGATCAGGATGCAGGCTTGCTACCACTAAGCCAGCTTACACTGCTTGTGGTGTGCAAAAACTGAAACAAAAGGAAGCTCATGCCTGCCAGAGCGGCTGTCACACGATTTCACAGAAGTTCGGTGAAAATAATGCTTTTACCGAACTGTTCGTTAGTATTTCACAAGGTTACAGTAAAATGGTTTGTTTCACGGATTTTTTCCGGTAAAATAGTAGATTTCACCGATTTTCTCCGGTAAAATAGCTGATTTCACGGATTTTGTCGGTAGAACAGTAGATTTCACAGGAAAATCTGTATTTTTACTGTTTACAGTTCAATTTCGGTGATTTATTTCACAGGATACTGCGATTTATTTTAAGTGTGTATGTTGAAACTAGATAAAATTTACAACATTAAATTTCTTCTGTGCAGAGTAGCACGCATGTGCTTTAACCTCTATCGTTATATTAGTAGAAGGTTGAAAGTCTTTTCATTACACTTCATACGTATTTTCCGGATTCCCTTTGATTTTTCCACAAAAAAAAAATTTTTTTTGGTACGTTGCCTAAAAAAATGGGAGTGAGATTGGGTCAAGTAAGAACGATAGTAAATGAAATTGCAAGTCCAATTTTTTGACATTTTACAGCACCGGGTGTTCCCATTTTTGATTAAGATGTGTTTATTCTTTTTAAATACAGTATCTCTGAAACATTAATCAAGTCTACTTGAGTATTCCATACATTGAATAACAAAGCAACGCATTCTGACAACTTCTCAAACCAGAAACTATGTTTCGTGCGCAGCAACATCGTAAAATTTTATCAAATGGATTTTTTTTAATTTAGTTATTTATCAGGGTTTTTATATTATAGAAACATCTCACGGAAGTACAAATGAGTTGGATCGCTGAAATACCGGGATTATGACGTCAACATCTGCCTGAAATGTATTGATCGTGGAATGCCACACCGAAATTCAACTATTTGTGAAGGTTTAAAATAATCACTGTTTCAGTACACCTTTGGGGAAACTGAATAGGCTTTATGGCAATGGGGATGAGACTTTGGAGACAATTTGGGGGAAAAACAAGAAAATGTATATAAACTTGACCATAAATGTTCGGTTTACATATTTTTTTCTCATAGCTATTCAATTTTTGGCAGAATCGTTCTTTTAGGGGGGTTTATCATACTTGTGAAACATCTTCTTGATAAAATACGATGCAAACAAGACGTAAAGATATCTTTACGTCTTGTTTGCATCGTATTTTATCCAGAGTGTCGTATTTCTCATGTATACCAAGATGAGCTTTGTGTGGTACTGAATGAACATTGTCATAGATCTTGTCTTCTAACCCTGTTATGATGGTTGACAATCAAAAGCCTGTTGAAAGAACTCCGAGAATGTAACATCGGATCGGACATCAAACGATCTAGTAGGCATGGCACAACTTCGACGCCTCACTCCTATAGTAATGTCAGAATGGAATGCAAGGTTCTTCGTGGTGCTCCCGCTTGCCGACAACGATTCTGAGCTTCACATTTGGCGATCCTGCCAGGAGTTTTAAATAAATTTTCGTTTTTTCCTGGAAAGCCTGGATTCGATAGCAAGCGGGAGTGTCCACTAGGAAATGTGTTTGTGTCGAGTGCTTCTTAAACCACATGTGAAAATATGTATTCAGAGTGATTGTGGAGTGAAGTTTGAATCTGATAAAAAGGCATCTGTAAGTAAACAGCAATGCGGTATTTTCTATGAATAATAGAAAACTGATTGAAGAGGAAATATGACATTAATATGCATTAGCCGCTTCACTACTCGCTGAAGCAGCAATGTTTCTCTCTGCTCTTGTTGTTGCTCTTATTGAACACCAGCATCACCTCAACTATTTGAGTTGCGCGATGCAGGCTTTGAAGTGAATATTTTGTTTTGCATTTGAATTCAAACAGATTGCTTCGATGGAAATATTTGAATGTAATAGAAAGTGTTTCATCTATTTTATCCGATTCTAAGATTATGATCATTTCGAGCTGATTCATCTAAGTTATGAAGTGCGCATTCTGCTTTTATCAGGGACCTATTTTCTGCATAGGTTGAACGGAAAAAGAAAAACGTTAGGTACTGAACTATTTATTGCAGAAATCAATTGAACATATCCGTACAAAACGTGTATAAAAAAATATCGTATAATTAAGTATAATTTGTAAAATAATGTGATTTTGCAAAAGAGAAGTGAAGTGTTAAAGTTATTAGTGATTTTCATGAATATTAATCAATTTGTATAACTTATCAATTAGTAATTTCAATCGAAAAAAGAATCCCGTAACATTTATCAACTGCGCAAATTTCTATATAAATAATAATAAAACTTCGCTTTGGTTGTATGTGATCATTTCATCGTTTCTTCTGTGATGATACACACATTTCTATGTCTTATCTCTCCTGCTTTCAAATAAAAACAAAATAATTTCAATAAAATAAAATAGAGTGAAAAATGAATGTAAGTGTGTGCAAATATTCCTAACTATAGGCGATTTTGAATTGGTGTTCCAAAAGTAGATTTTTCGTTCCAATTAATCGATTTTTTGTTGTTGAAACAACATGAAACCCTAATACAAGGGATTTGATCTTATTTTTAGTCGTTGTTCTTGTAAATTTGCTTACGAGTGAAGAAATCGAATCGATTTGAATAAAATCGATACAAAGGACGAATCGAATTTTAATCGATTCAGTATTATCGATGTTTTGGTCAAATTTGACCTATAATGCACATGATTGTTTTCTTTCCTATTTGCTTCAGTACATTGTGTATCCCGTAATGTTTAACGAACAAGTTAAGTGTGAAGCATACTGAATCGGTGAAATTTGTGAATTTTGTGTCGATAACCGGTGAGATCCAAACTATTCAAATCTACTTAATTCATTATTATTTCTAAATAAAAAAAAATAATAACATGTTTGAAAAAATATCCTTAACGCGACTGGTGATAGCTATGAAAAAATGCTTTAACACAATTGGTGTATGCAATGCAAAAAAAAAAAATGTCCTTAACGTGACTGGTGGTTGCAATTAAAAAAATATTATTGCCGCGATTGGTGGTTGCATTTGGTTTGGTATTTGGTTGTCATTAACGCGACAGATGGTTGCAATGAATATGTTATTAACTCGACTGGTGGTCGCATACTTGTTCCTAGCAATCAATGTTATTGATATTGCTAGCGCGACTGGAGGTCGCATATTTGTTCTAAGCAATGGTGGTGTATACTTACTACCGCGACTGGTGATCGCATACTTGTTCATAATAACTGCTATTGATGTTGTTAACTCGACTGGTGGTCGTATACTTGTTCCTAGCAAGTATTATTGATGTTGTGAGCTCGACTGGTGGTCGTATATTTGTTCTATGCAATGGTGGTGTACACTTGCTACCGCGACTGGTGGTCGCATACTTGTTCATAGTAACTGCTATTGATGTTGTTAACTCGACTGGTGGTCGTATACTTGTTCCTAGCAAGTATTATTGATGTTGTAAGCTCGACTGGTGGTCGTATATTTGTTCTATGCAATGGTGGTGTACACTTGCTACCGCGACTGGTGGTCGCATACTTGTTCATAGTAACTGCTATTGATGTTATTAACTCGACTGGTGGTCGTATACTTGTTCCTAGCAAGTATTATTGATGTTGGTGACTTTAATGCCAAACATCGGTCATGGAATAATTCTCAAAGTAATTCCAACGGCAGAATTTTATTTGATGAGTGCTCTTCAGGATATTTCTCAATTCAATACCCTGATAGCCCCACATGTTTTTCCTCTTCTAGAAATCCATCTACGATTGATTTGGTCTTAACCGACTCTAGTCATCTTTGTAGCCAACTGATTACTCATGCTGATTTTGATTCTGATCATGTCCCTGTTACATTTCAAATATCCCATGAAGCGATTCTCAATCCTATCAGCTCCACTTTCAATTATTTACGAGCCGACTGGAATATATATAAAACGTATGTTGACTCCAATCTTGATGTTAACATTTCTTTAGAAACTAAACTTGATATTGACAATGCTCTTGAAACTTTAACAAATTCCATTGTTGAAGCCAGAAGCATTGCAATTCCAAAATGTGAAGTAAAATTTGAATCCGTGATTATAGACGATGATCTTAAACTCTTGATCCGTCTTAAAAACGTGAGGAGAAGGCAATTTCAACGCACTCGCGATCCTGCTATGAAAATTATATGGCAGGATTTGCATAAAGAAATCAAAAAGCGTTTTGCTCAGTTAAGAAACAAAAATTTTGAAAATAAAATTTCTCAATTGGACCCTGGCTCTAAGCCCTTTTGGAAATTATCTAAAATCTTGAAAAAACCTCAGAAGCCTATACCGGCATTGAAAGAGGAAAACAAATTATTACTAACTAATAGCGAAAAAGCTCAAAAACTTGCTATGCAGTTTGAAAGTGCGCACAATTTTAATTTAGGACTTACTAGTCCAATTGAAAATCAAGTTACTCAGGAGTTCGAAAATATTCTCAATCAAGAGAACGTTTTCGAAAATGCCTGGGAGACTGATTTGGAAGAAGTGAGAACTATTATTAAAAAATTCAAAAACATGAAAGCTCCTGGCGATGATGGAATTTTCTACATCCTCATCAAGAAACTTCCAGAAAGTAGCTTATCATTTTTAGTTGATATATTTAACAAATGTTTTCAATTAGCATATTTTCCTGACAAATGGAAAAATGCTAAGGTTGTTCCAATTTTAAAACCAGACAAAAATCCTGCAGAAGCTTCTAGCTATCGTCCAATCAGTTTGCTTTCCTCCATCAGTAAACCTTTTGAAAAGGTTATTTTGAACAGAATGATGGCCCACATCAACGAAAATTCAATTTTTGCCAATGAACAGTTCGGATTCCGCCATGGACATTCGACCACTCATCAACTTTTACGTGTAACAAATTTGATCCGTTCCAACAAATCTGAAGGCTATTCTACTGGTCTTGCTCTTCTAGACATAGAAAAAGCATTCGACAGTGTTTGGCATGAAGGTTTGATTGTAAAATTAAAAAACTTTAATTTTCCAACATACATTGTTAGAATAATTCAAAGTTATCTGTCAAATCGTACACTTCAGGTTAATTATCAGAACTCCAGATCTGAAAGACTTCCTGTAAGAGCTGGTGTTCCTCAAGGCAGCATTTTGGGACCAATATTATACAATATTTTCACATCTGACTTACCTGAGCTACCTCAGGGATGTCAAAAATCTTTGTTTGCGGATGACACAGGCCTCTCCGCCAAAGGACGAAGCCTGCGTGTCATCTGTAGTCGATTGCAAAAAAGTTTGGATATTTTTTCTTCATACTTGCAAAAATGGAAGATTTCTCCTAATGCTTCCAAAACTCAACTAATAATATTCCCACATAAACCAAAAGCTCTTTATTTGAAACCTTCAAGTAGACATGTTGTCACGATGAGAGGGGTTCCAATAAATTGGTCAGATGAAGTTAAGTATCTAGGGCTCATGCTAGATAAGAATTTAACTTTCAAAAATCACATTGAGGGCATTCAAGCCAAATGTAATAAATATGTAAAATGTCTCTATCCCCTTATTAATAGAAAATCAAAACTTTGTCTTAAGAACAAGCTGTTGATATTCAAACAAATTTTCAGGCCAGCCATGTTGTATGCTGTACCAATATAGACTAGCTGTTGTAATACCAGGAAGAAAGCTCTGCAGAGAATTCAAAATAAAATTTTTAAAATGATTCTGAGGCTTCCTCCCTGGTATAGTACCAATGAGTTACATAGAATATCCAATGTTGAAACATTGGAACAAATGTCAAATACAATCATTAATAATTTCAGGCAAAAATCGTTACAATCTTCTATTGCCACGATTAATGCGTTATATGTTTAGGTTAAGTTAGGTTAAGTATATTAAAAACTTTTTTTTTCCTCTTATAAGCAGGTGAAATCAACTCACCTGTAAAAAAACTGAACTGCTACGGCAAATGAAATGTAATATGTTGTTAACAAAATGTTAATTAAATCTTAAATTTGTTTTACCAAATTAGGATGATAGTGTTGTCAAATAACACAGAACACCTAGATATAAGAAATGAATGTAATGTTTGGAATGATACTAATAAAGAAATTAAAAAAAAAAAAAAAAAAAAAAAGTATTATTGATGTTGTAAGCTCGACTAGTGGTCGTATATTTGTTCTATGCAATGGTGGTGTACACTTGCTACCACGACTGG
Organism: Aedes aegypti; assembly: GCF_002204515.2. Lineage (NCBI taxonomy): Eukaryota > Metazoa > Arthropoda > Insecta > Diptera > Culicidae > Aedes > Aedes aegypti. The sequence goes on from NC_035109.1 coordinate 248,237,670, forward strand.
TGGTCGCATACTTGTTCATAGTAACTGCTATTGATGTTGTTCACTCGACTGGTGGTCGTATACTTGTTCATAGCAAGTATTATTGATATTGTAAGCTCGACTGGTGGTCGTATATTTGTTCTATGCAATGGTGGTGTACACTTGCTACCGCGACTGGTGATCGCATACTTGTTCATAGTAACTGCTATTGATGTTGTTAACTCGACTGGTGGTCGTATATTTGCTCTAAGTAATGGTGGTGTACACTTGCTCTCGCGACTAGTGGTCACAAATTAATTCCTAATAAAAATGATGGTCACATGCATGCGCGACTCTATCTATAGAATAAGATATGTAAGCCCAATGATGGCTAGTAACTTAGTAGATATGTTATATCAAAACAAGTAACAAGTGAGTATTTCCGTGAAAGTACGGTGGATTGAATGTACAACAAGATGAACACTGAACACTGATGCTACTCTGTCGAACGCATATATGTCAGTTTATTAATAGCAATATTTTGTCCAAAATTCATCTTAGATATGTCATTTCATATAATTAGCTTGCCGTTTCTAATGTATGGCACGACATTCAACCGATCAATAATTTCAACGCCGTTCTGATTGCGTGGGTATCCTACAGCGGAAAAATGTTTCAAAGACGCATGTACAAGTGAACAGTTGAAATATGAAACAGTATACATCGGTGAAGTTCTTAGCGATGTGAAATATACATCCTGAATTCCTGAAAGCTTTCGTGATGACGGAAACGATGTGAAAACTCATCACTTCAAACTTTTTTTTTTCCTGAGAAGAGGGAGGATGTGTGGTACTGAATGAACATTGTCATAGATCTTGTCTTCTAACCCTGTTATGATGGTTGACAATCAAAAGCCTGTTGAAAGAACTCCGAGAATGTAACATCGGATCGGACATCAAACGATCTAGTAGGCATGGCACAACTTCGACGCCTCACTCCTATAGTAATGTCAGAATGGAATGCAAGGTTCTTCGTGGTGCTCCCGCTTGCCAACAACGATTCTGAGCTTCACAAGCTTGTGTGCCATGCGATATTTCATATCGCAGCTCACAAATCATGTGAGACACGAGATGCAGATAGGGGAACTGGGGGTAATATGCCCATAGGGGGCAAAACGCGCCACCCTCGATTTGGACGAACGGTGTGGTTTAGAATACTTTTTTTCACCCTAGGTTATAGCAAATAAATAAAAATGCTTTTATTGATAAACTTTAATGTGTTTTCCTCAAGAAAATCGATAAAAACGTTTTTCTCTATTTTCGTTGCAATTTTGTGCGATTTTCAAGGTCATTTTTTAGGTCGATAAATAACCAAATTTTTAAAACTATCGCCGAGAGCCAACTTTTGCACTGTCATAGTTTTTATTACATGCATAAAATATGTTAAATTTGTCCTAAAAAAGCTTATCGAAGGACCTAAACTTTAATCAACTCTGGGGGCAAAACGCCCACCCCTATTTCATAACACCAAAACAGCCGTTGAAATTCAAATTCTACCAAATGTAATGCCATATTGAAGCTACGCGCAATTTGAAACCTTACAAATGTACATTTTTCGCATCAGCATGTATACTATTATTGAACAATAACATCTGAACAAACGCCCGGATGTATGCAACCTATAAACAAGCATGATTGTGTGCGTACGTTTACAGCATGGCTAACGCCGAACTGAAGCGGGGCGTTTTACCCCGCAAAACAATACATATGCAGTTAAGCAAGCATTTTTTTTTTAAATTAGTTTATAAACCCCAGAAAAGCTAAAATGGATAGTTGTTTCTACTATTTGTAAAAAACATGTTTGTTTATCCGACCATAATTTGAAAAGAGCACAAAATAATGTTTTTCACATCTAAAATCGCTGTTTTCCTTAACGTGGGCAAATTACCCCCAGTCCCCCTACGTACAAAATATATCTTAGTGAGCGAGTCTCATGAGACATCTCGTGAGGCGCGTCACATGCGCTTACTAGGAGTACATTTATGCAATCAGGGTACATGATCCATTAGTTGTGGGTGTTCCTATAGTTGCGGTATACCGCGGTAGTGCCATTTACACTGATTGAATTGAATTAGCTGCAGATCCGACACCGCCAATCGACGTATTGATTTGTTGATACACGAAATAGCTGAAAACATCGTTCAAATTACTTCAACTTTTATGAAATACCACAAAAACTGCTTAAACTTTGCTCACTTGTACCAATAGTTGCGGTAAAGTGTTTCTATAATGGAGGATCCCATTAGAAAACAACGGTTACCGCAACTATAGGAACACAAATTAAAAATTTACCTCAACTAAAGGAACAGTATACCAATGGTGGAGGTATTATTTTTCATGCCGATGGTTACTGCGATGAAACCAATTTTCTCATTAAGTGAATGGTCGTTATTTCCCGTTACAACAATAATATGTACATTCATTACGCTATTTCAATTTTGAGGGGTTTAATGGAGTTGAACCGTGCTTACTACCTCCACTATTGGAACATTTACCCTATGTTTGCCTAGTACAATAACCCCACGGAAGCATACGATTTCGGTCTATGCCTATGCTTCTTCCGTGGCCAGCCCAAGTTTTTCAAATTAAAAGCTAAAATCTCAACGGCGTTGAACCACGTCAGTCCTTTCAAACTGCTTGCAGGCAGTTTAATCCATGATTTGATCCCTTTCCATTGCTTTTGGAACCTTTGCCTGCGAGTCTCAAATGCACTGTCACATTAAGATTTTTTCATGAGACGGCGCATGAGCCAGTGAAGATGTGATCGTTTGAGCTAGTACATTGCTACATGAGATCTAAAATAATGTGTCTCACCATAGCACGTGCTCAAGCGCGCGATTATTTTTGTGCGCTCATGGCAAGCTGATCTCAAGCTCTTGATATGAAGCACGTATATTGCTGTTTGCATTTGAGATGCAAATCTTGACTAAAGGTCCTCCAAATGCGGGAACACAAAACAATCAAAGGACACTTAGCAACGATTTTATAAATCACCGCCGCCCTAGCAAGAAAAATCTATCTTTGACACCGCATTTCTTATGAAAAATCTTACCGCGTTTGGTGTTCCCGCATTTGATAATTGCATTTCAAACGCACACAGCAATACATGATGTCTGATTTTATCAATATTTTTCACCTATGAATGGTTTTGCAATCATATTCTTAAAAACAAGTTATTTTAATTACAGTGACCCAATGTCACCCCCTCTATGGGGTACAGTGTACCATCGAATTTCCAGACGCTTCGAATGCCGGACACTCGGCTTTATAACAGTATTTTTGGACAAAACTTTTTTTTCCCGGTTGGGATCCTCAATTATGACGTCTTCTATATTCTACACTCACAAAAAATTGACGAAATAATGATTTTTGGGAAAATTGAGGCCGGTGTATGGGATTCGACATTTAATACATAAGGGATAAATAAAACCATATCAACATCAAACATTTTTGAAAAGTGATTCTGGTGGTTGTTGAATTTATTTGGGGGCTGATGGTGGTAAAAACAAGTGTGAATAGTAGTGTTGGAGAAAATTTAGATTCTCGCTCCAGTCCACTTTTTGGATTGCATTTAGGTCCCATAACAACTGTGCAAAGTTTCAGCTCGATCGGAGAAACTATATTTTAGCGCCAGCCGTTCAAAGTTTGTATGGGATTTACTATGGGAAAACTTAGTTTTGCATAGAAAAATCGCCAGAGGTCGCCCATTGACCTCTATAAAAATTCTGAACTCAGACCTCGATAGGTATTTTTACGATGAAAAATATTGCCGAAGACCGCGAAACAATCCCACACTTGTGAAAAAAGTTATTCAATGAAAACCTATTGACAAGACGACGTTGATTAACACGTAAAAGAATAACAATAACAACAAAATCGGGCAAAATTTCCGAATAATCTATGCTTAATAACTTTTTTCACAAGCATTGGATTGCTTTGCGGTCTTCGGCAATGTTGTTCATCGAAATACCTATCGAAATCTGTGTTCAGTATTTTTATAGAGAACAATGGGCGACCTCTGGCGATTTTTCTTTGCAAAACTAAGTTTTCCCATAGTAAATCCCATACAAATTTTGAATGGCTGGCGCGTAAATATAGTTTCTCCGATCTAGCTAAAATTTTGCACAGTTGTTATGGGACCTAAATGCAATCCAAAAAGGAGACTGGAACGAGAATCTAAATTTTGTCCCAGGCTAGTGAATGGGTAGGTCGATTTCTGATGATATCAATGCCGATTTCTTCTGACATTTCCATATATTGGGTAAAAAATTGAAATAAACTTCGATTGATATGAAACTTTGGGTAATTGTTATCCTATACCAAAACAATCAAGAAAAAATATCCGTGATAGAATCTGCTTACTTCTGTTTATTTTTACTCTGGACTAGCTATAGGGTTGATGTCTAGAAAAAAAATGAATATATAACTTCATTACAAGAGCATTAACAATTACAAGAACATCTCGATTTCTCATATCTCATACATGAGATTTTGCACGCTCGAGTTGTAGCTTACGTAACTCAACTATCAAAACAACACGCATGACAAGGCTCATTTGTTTAACTCATTGGCTTGTGTTTCCACAGTTTTTCACGTAAATCACTGTTTTGTTATTTTACTATAAACATAACGATTTTTTCTAAAATAAGCAGTAACATTTGGTTTCGACAGATTTATGATGAGTTTTATGATTGAATCATTTTTGACGGTATGAGCGAGAGTGAGTGATTTTGCATCAAAACTTCATGCGTGAGATTTTCGAAGCAAATCTCCAATGAATTTGCTATTGCGGGAGCACTCATAATAGTGTGTTCAGCGTAGCATTGATACGAAAATATTGGTTGTTGTCCATAGCAGATCTAAGGCCACTCAAATTGATATGAGCAAATCAATATTATCTCTATGGTGGTGGCTTTTCGCCTATGACGAATTGCAACAAGGTATGAACAAATGTGTCATATGGGAAAGTAAGTTGATTATAACAACATTTATAACCATTTGAAAAACAACGTCCCTTGGGTTATAACCTGCTCAGTCTCCAACATCATAATTATTTTTTTCCAACAAACCTTTCACTCCATACTCTGACAATGCTGAAATAAATTGTGAAACAAACCGAAACAATTATGTGACATTACTCGAGGGTGCCGTCCGTCAACTAAATGTCTGTGTATGTCATGTCCCAAATGTGCATGCTGCTCTTGTCCAACAAAGGAAAAGGGCGGAACAATGTTTGCAAACTGATGCTCTTCCCGTCAATCCCAATTTGTACAAGTCTCAAAGATAGAGGTTAGTCACTACAGTAGTTAGAAGTACGTATGCATTTTCAAGTGTGAATGGCAGTACGCCTTAGGGCCGAAGGAAGATACTCCAGTATGCAAAGGTTGTTCCGCGCTGTTCATATAGTGATCTAGCATTCGTTTCATGAAGTCAGGTGCAGGTGTTTTGAAGTGCACATGACGATCTCAATGGGAGGATTCGGGAATAATGTTATCATGCCTTGGAAAAAGGATAACCATCGCTATTACATCCTAAAACAGCTAACAAAATAATTTAAAACGAGAAAAAATGGGTATATATTAGCATTAACAAATTCCATAAACGCATTAAAATATGTATAGTCCATGCACAAATTATGTCACGCTGCAAGGGGAGGGGGCGTGGAAGTCAAGCCAAGTGTGACAAACCTTACAAATTTTTCGGAGGACGCATACAAAAAACGTGGAGGTCGAAAAAGTTGAAATTTAGCATGACATAATCTGTGTACCATCCTTTATTATAAATGAATATTCTTCAATAAACGACTGAGAATAAGACAATTTTTCGTATTTACTTTTTTATTTTTGATTGCTAAAAATGTTTATTGTATTGCATAAGGTTATGTATTGTGTTAATTGCTTTTAATAAAACACTGTATCCTTTCTTTAAATGCTTGTTCATTTAGCTGCTGAGAGGAATCCTCTCGAGCCCAGCTTTCGTTTCGTTTGTTTCATACACATGAGTGCTATTTGTAATGACTGTTGGCAATTTCCCGCGCCCGTCGGTGTAAAACTTCCATTCCAACGGACCGTTGCCATAAGTGCAACGTTCTACTTCCTGTCTACGAAAGGATAGAGTACTTCCTTAAATGGCGTAACAGGAGAGAAATGTCTCCGCAACGAAAATATGAGAAAAAGGCATTTAACTTTTTAGATACCAAGTTCTTCTCTGAAAATACATTCCACAAATTAAGGGAACCCCTCATAAGGTCAAATAAATTTGGTTCTGCTAGCTGTGACCGGTATGGCAACGCCATCAAAATCGCGAAAAATAACAACGTTCCTCGTGCGTGTGTGCATGTGCGTTTGCTGATGTGACCCAACATGCAGAAAGCGGGCTTTCACGACGATAAATAATTCAATTTGACGTTCATGAACTCGGTGTGTTGTTCACAGTACCAACCAGCCAACCAATTCAGTGTGGAGTGGTGTTGTCGTTCTTTTCCTCGAGTTGTGGAGGTACCACGTTGCTCTGTAGGTTATATCCTGTGTGTCACAGGTAAAAAAAATCAAATTAATAAGTATAAATATTTTTTTGTCTGAAATGCGCTCTACTTATAAACAGAAAGTAAAATGAGCATTTCATTATGGACATTTTTAGAGGTTTATTTGAATTTTATGCACAAACCATCAACAAATTTGACGACTATTTGCATGTTGAGTGAGCAGATCAAAATCATTCAAATGAAACTTCCCGGATTTTTTTTTGCGGTTTTATATGTTTTCAAAACAAGCTTCGAATTGTAAGCATATCCTATACAATGTTTTCTGGTATGTCGAATATTTATTTTTAAATTAGTATAAAAATTGGCACCAACCAAGGGTTCAGTTGTTTACCTGTTAATTGACATCTTAAATGTTGAAAAAACCTTTCCATCATTATCGTGTATATTTTCCCATAGTGTCACTATAGATTGATCTTGGAAGAACAAAGAATGTCGAGGATAACGAAATACATATTTTAAACAGGACCATTTGTGTTTATCGGATTTCACTTACTATTCATTATGAATAATGACTTTTGACTAGATTCAAGAATTTTACACAATTATTTTTGCTGGTGGAAGTTTAGTCACACACCGTCTTTCTAAATGCTTTAAAAACAGTTTTTTAAGTACCGTAAAACGGGGTAACTTTGATAATGCGGGTAACTTTGATAGCGCGGGACCCCCAACATATTAAACGAAATAACGAAGTTTCTGTCAATCAGTTAAGAAAAACGAATGCATAACTAAAGAATATTATTATGACACTTCATGTCAAAGCTATTTTCATTGGAATCAAGTGCATTTGACGATTTTTAAGCAAATATTAAAAATTTACAAGATTTTAGCATCTTTGCAACGCTTACAAACAATCTGTTCTACGACCACTATTTGATAAAGTCATAATGAGTTTGCGCTTACCCATGACAGCCTAGTTATATTAGAACATTAATTCGGTCTCAAATCTCTTAGCGAAAACCATTTTTACAAACTGGGACCATTTTTGTAATCTAAGTCAGAAATTTCCATATAGTGTTAAACGCCTAGAGGTATGCAACGCCCTATAAATGTTCCGTAATTCATTCAATCTTGTTCGATTTATACTCCATTATCGAAGTTACCGTAAAACGGGGTAACTTTGATAGTTTTTTCGAAGAAAACTTGAATATTTCTGCATGCTGTTTCAAAGAATTGAAATTTATATTTTTAAAACAAGTACTGACATCCTAGCTATCAATTGCACTTGATAGATTGCCAAAAGATTTATTCTGAATGGATGTATAATTTTTCATATAATCGAAAGTCGGTTTTCTGTTTTGGGGTAACTTTGATAATGGAGTATAAATCGAACAAGATTGAATGAATAACGAACATTTGTAGGGCATTGCATACCTCTAGGCGTTTAACGCTATATGGAAATTTCTGAATTAGATCACAAAAATGGTCCCAGTATGTAAAAATGGTTTTCGCTAAGAGATTTGAGACCGAATTCATGTTCTACTATAACGAGGCTGTCATGGGTAAGTGACGAACTCATTATGACTTTATCAAATAGTGGTCGTAGAACCGATTGTTTGTAAGCGTTGCAAAGATGCTAAAATCTTGTAAATTTTTAATATTCGCATAAAAATCGTCAAATGCACTTGATTCCAACGAAATTAGCTTTGACATGAAGTGTCATACTAATACTCTTTAGTTTTGCATTCGTTTTTCTTAACTGATTGACAGAAACTTCGTTATTTCGTTTAATATGTTGGGGGTCCCGCACTATCAAAGTTACCCGCATTATCAAAGTTACCCCGTTTTACGGTACCCCAAAACAGAAAACCCACTTTCGGTTATACGAAAAATAAATATTTTGGCAATCTATCAAGTGCAATCGATAGCAAGGATGTCAGTACTTGTTTTAAAAATATAAATTGTAGTTCTTTGTAGCAGCATGTAGAAATACTCAAGTTTTCTTCGAAAAAACTATCAAAGTTACCCCGTGTTACGGTACCATGCTGAGCGGGCAACCCTGCCTCACCGAGCTTTCAATTTTTACATCGGGGGTCAGGAAACCATTGAACAAAACACGGGACGTAGCATTGGCGTACAAGTTTTTAACGCAGTTGATAAACTGTTCTGGAATACCGAACTTTCTTAAAATCAACCACAAGAACTCGTGATTGACTTTGTCGAATGCTTTCTACAAATCTGTATTCAAGATAAATCCTTTTACACGCTTGGTTCCTTGTGCTTTGGCGATAATTGATCTTAATTGTTTTAAATTTCCTACACATGATTGCTCTTCTGTACACGCTATCTGACCTGCTCCTAACAATGTCCCAACAACTGATTGGAGACAACTAGCTAGGATTTTTGTGAATATTTTGTAGTCCGTATTGAGCATGGAGATTGGACGGAACTGATCTAATGTAGCAGCTTGCTGAGTCTTAGGTATTAGAGTTATTATTCCCTCACAAAAGTTTTTTTCTGGTTTTAACGATCCATCAAGATATGCATTGAATAGGTAAAGTAGATCCACTTTGAGGTTTTCAAAGTTCAACTCGTAAAATTCATAGGACAGCCCATCTGGTCTGGGGCTTTTCTTTTTTGCAGCTTTTTGAATTACCTCTTTCAACTCTTCTTCAGTTATTGGTCTAAGCAAACTTTCAGCTTGTTGAGCATCGAGTGATTTACCAGCAGAATCCTTAAATACCGCAATGCCCAGAAACCCTGATTTAACGCTTGCGGAATTGGTGAGGATGAGGACTCGCTGGTGAGATGGCCGCTGCTTCGGCAAAGAAAACCGAGCACGCCGTTGGAAGGCTTTGAAAGAATGTCAGACCGGTGCTGGAGATGCCGATATCTTCTCCACGCTGGGAAAAAGTGCCGTCCGTGTAACGGTGTATATGTTCCGGGTATTTAGTCCGAAGAAGTTCCAGTACGGACGTTTTAAGGACCGTAGATCCATCGCCACTACGGAAGGTCTTTTTTATCTGGTCGTCTATGTTTGGAGAGGGAAGCTGCCAACTGCTCGCTCCATGCCAGTGTACTCTAGCCACAGGGGGAAGACTGGAATTGGCACCCTCACGGAGCCGGAGGATACGATCAGCTTGATCAAATAGAGCAAACCTATCGTTTACAGCTGTTTGTTGAAGCGTAAGTAGTCGCTTCGCGACAGATGGCTACGTGCACTCGATGGCGGAACGGGAGGATACCAGCTTCTGCTAGGCTGCATCGGTGGGGGTTGATGGAAGTAAACCGGAGATAGTGCGGGCGTAGGGGGACTGGGGGTAGTTTGCCCACGTTAAGGAGAACAGCGGTTTTAGATGTGAAAAACATTATGTTATGATCTTTTTTAATTATGGTTGGATAGACAAACATGTTTTCTACCAAATAGTAGAAACAGCTATCCATTTTAACTCTTCTGGGGTTTATAAATTGATTTTTAAAAAATGCTTGCTTAACTGCATATGTATTGTTTTGCGGGGTAAAACGCCCCGCTTGAGTTCGGCGTTAGCCATGCTGTAAACAAACGCACACAATCATGCTTGTATATGGGTTGCATACATCCGGGCGTTTGTTCAGATGTTATTGTTCAATAATAGTATACATGCTGATGCAAAAAAATTACATTTGTAAGGTTCCCATTTTTGCGTAACTTCAACGTGGCATTACATTTGGTAGAATTGGAATTCAAACGGCTGTTTTGGTGTTATGAAATAGGGGTGGGCGTTTTGCCCCCAGAGTTGATTAAAGTTTAGGTCCTTCAATAAGCTTTTTGAGGGCAAATTTAACATATGTTTTGCACGTAATACAAACTATGGCAGAGCACAAGTTGGCTCTCGGCAATAGTTTCAGAAATTTGGTTGTTTATTGACCTAAAAAATGACATTGAAAATCGCCCAAAATTGCAACGAAAACAGCGAAAAACGTTTAAAACCACATAAAACATATTAGGAAAAGCATTTCTATCCATTTTCTATGATCTAGGGTGAAAAAAAAGCATTCTAAAACACATCGTTTGGCCAAATCGATGGTGGCGCTTTTTGCCCCCTATGGGCATATTACCCCCAGTTCCCCTACCCATTGAAAATCGATGAGAGGATTTTATTGACTCAAACAGCTGATCTCGAGACCGTAAAGTAGCCTATTATCTACGATTGCTTGTGCTACCCTAAAGCGCGTGGATCGATTATTGGACCTATGTGGCTTGGATATAGTTTTAATGATGTTAAGATGGGAACGACAGCTTATTTTGACAGCATTGAAATGCTCCTTAAATAGCAGGTTACGGTCAATAAAAATTCCTAAAGTCCTGACAGTTTTCCTGTTTGGAATGGGTTGCCCGTCAATATTGATTCCTGAACTCACTAGCTTGTGTCGTGAGTTACAAACGTGGCCGTGGGTGGTTTTTGCTGCGCAGAGGCAAAAACCAACAGAAGAAGCCCATTTGTGTATTTCCGTTACTGCTGCTTGCGCTTTGACTCTAGTGCGCCTAGGAGTATGACTAATGGCTACCAGCAAGATGTCACCAGCATATACCAAACTGTAAATGTCTGGTGGCAAGTTTTCAAACACTCCGTTCATCGCTACCAGGAATAACGTAACCGCAATGACCGAGCCTTGTGGGATCCAGTTTCCTGGGCGAAGGCGCTAGAGCTGTGGTTCCCTACTGCAACCCAGAAAGATCGATGCAGAAGAAATGTTTTAAGGAAGCCGATCAGGTTCCCGGAGAAACCCAATTTCGTCAGTTGTTTAAGTATCAAAGGCATCCATGTTCTATTGAACGCCTTGGAAATGTCCAGTGAAACGAGGTCTGCATGCTGTCCTTTTGTCCGAGCATCATGAAGGAGGTCTCTAAGGGAGGCGAAGTAACAGTCAGTACCATATCCCGACATGAAGATATGCGATGCGAATATCCGCTTCGAGCTGCTCTTTCAACTGCCGGTTAACCATTCTCTCAACCACCTTCAAGAGGAAACACGTTAGAGATATGGGATGGTATTTGGATATGTCCCGAGAGGTCACGTTGGTTTTGGGAATAGGGATGACGGGACTTTCTCTTCATGCACCCGGGAATGAGCACTGATGCCACATACTATTGATTAGCTCTAACAGTTTCGCTTCACCTTCAAGAGGGAGGTTTTTTTATGAGGGGGTAACCAATACCATCAGGGGCGGCGGATTTACCAATACTAGACACGAAGGCGAAGTTGAACTCTTGCATGGAGAAGGATTCAGCTGAGAAGCACCATGGTTCTTCGGAATCACGAAATTGGATAAGCTAGATTGGTAGTTAGTGATTATTTGGCGGAAAACTGGATCGTATGCATCGAAGCTGGCTGGATTACTAAATTTATTTCTCAGGACTTCGGCAACCGCAGAAGGCTCGGTGATCGTTGATTCTTGGATGTCCTGGGAAATCGGCGTGATTTTCCTTTTATCGCATAGGGCATTGATCTTCCCTCATAATTCTGCCGAGGTTTGGGAAGGATTCATGGAATCAACAAACTCTTCCCATGATAAGCGCTTGGCTGTCCTAATAATGGAACGACATTCTTTGTTGACTGCTCGGTAGATCCTGATTTTATCTTCTTTCTCCGGATGGTCATTGCGGAGCCTTTTAAGTGCTCTCAGGGCTTCCCGGCGTGCTTTGACAATGGAGCGTGTGTCATGAGACCACCAGCGAAGAGCTTTCCTTTCTGGTCTGCTGCTGCTTTTGGAGATGGCTGAGGCAGCTGCCTTTGTAATAACAATTGAAAAGCTAGTCAAAGAAACAGGTTCTTCTAATTCGAAAAGATGATTGATCGTAACACCACCTGGGGCGTCTGATGATTTGCGGGAACGTGACCACTACCGAAATCTGAATCGGATCATGATCACTACAATGCAAGTTGGCGCAAGCTTGTCATAGTAACTTGTAAGCTATGGAGCGACTTGCCATTGATAAATCTATTGACACGGCCGTTGTAGGTGGGTATACCGTTATTTAAGGATACCATGGCCGAATCTTCTAGGGCATTATGGAAAGCTGTCCCGCGTGGATCTGCCCAATCGCGACCCCAGATTTGATGGTGAGCATTGAAATCTCTAAGAAGCAGTTGGGGCTCTGCGGTAGTGGTGATTATGTTTAAAATTTTCTCTTTGATTCCAGAAAGAGAGAGAAAGCCGCAAGGAAGGTAGCAGTTAAGGCCCAAGTAAAAATGGTGCAAAAGTCAAAACTAAAAAAGCAGTTTTCTCTTTTTAAATAGATAAATCGAAGAAAATAAAAACACACAGGTCTCTCATTTTCTTAATAAAAAGGCTGTGTGTTTTTATTTTCATCAAATTGCTCTTTTAATAGGAGAAAACTGCTTTGTCAGTTTTGACTTTTGTGCCATTTTCTCTTGCGATCGTTAGCCTGAAGCTACCAACTAATCGAACAGCTACACTGTCGATTTCTATAATTTCTAAAGGGACACTCAGCAAGACGCCGAGGGCCACGGTGTGCCGCATATTCCTGATTTTCTTCATAGTCCATCTGTATTTTTCGCTGAGGGAGCGGTTCATAGCGGTAGTTGACGTATGATTCACCTCCTGCAGAGCAATAACCCAGGGGGAACTGACGTGTGTCAAAAGCTCTAGATTGCTCAGATTGTGAGAAAAACCGTTTATGTTCCACTGGTGGCAGAACTTGGTGGGATCGGGTAGGGCTGGTGTGGGGAACCGGGATCGGAAATCACAGTTCTCGGATGGTGAGTTTTTGAAGTGGGATGATGAAGATGATGTATCTTTTTTGTTCTCAGAGTTATGTTTGGGAGGATTCGGAGGAATTATAGTAGCGGAACGATTTGGCAAGTCACCCCCAGAGGGATTCTCCGGAGATCTTGACGACGCAGGCGGGATTGCATTTGCTAAGGGAACTTCATCGAAACCATATCCTTGCTTCCTCGGTTCAAGTGCCCGGGGCACTCAAACGATGAAGTATCAAGGCATCGGTGGTGGTCATCCAGAAGCGATGAAATTGGACGTACAGCTAATGTGAGAGTGGCAGTGATTCTTTCGGATTTGATTTGTTCGGAGAAAAGGGCTCGGTTGCGCTTAATGACGGTGGTAAGGTTCTCAGAATACAGCGCATTGAAGCTCCGAGGCTGGTCATTAGAGTGATGCAAATTTTGAACTTTTGGCTCCCCTATGCTCAAACAACTTATATTATGGTAAAAGGTATCCTCCCAAAGTTTGAAATGAATCGGAATAAATTTGACTGTGCACAGGCCATTTGAAGTTTGTACGGAGATTACTATGGAACACGCCATCCTTTTGTGATCAGCCCTCTATCTCTTCGTCATAATGTTTTATGGAAAAATGAACACAATCTTCTCATGTGAAATCTTTTCAGCTACAACTTTGCCTAGGACCACATTATGATTGGACGTCAAGATATTGCTACCGACTTCTTTCGACGATCGGCACATCGCACACAATATGGACAACACAACCCACTCGATGTTTGCTGCCAAGTTTTTAATGATGTGTATCATATGTTGTGTAAATCTACGTTCAAATCTAGAATTAGTCATTAAATTTTAGTCTGTGCGATGCAAAAATATCGAAGACTGTAAATAAATAAATAAATAAAGTAATCATAAACTGGATATGCATTTTGCATGCTTCACTAACTGCCCAGCAGGCAACAGTGGTCCTCTTGGTGGGTAGATTAGATCAAAGTAATCCAAGCTACTATGTTCTACAGCAAACAAGCTGTGTTGCTCTGAAAGCAAGTGAATGATCATCTCAGCATGGTTTAGACTTTGTTATCAATAATAAAAAATTTCCTACCGCCTATCAAAATATGATCTTTGGCAAAGTTGTAGTTGGAAAGATTTCACATGAGAAGAGTTTGTTCACGTTTCCATTGATTATTATTTCGAGCCATTAAAGGACTGAACACAAAAGCTTTGCCTTTTTCATACACGCAAAATAAAAATCTCTTGCAAAAATTGCAAGGTCCTACCAAATACAATCTCTGCATAAGAACAATACAATAATTGTATTGTGCCTACCGGCAGCTCATTGTATTATAACGTTTTACTTCATTTTATCCAACACATGCAAACATCCCCCTTTAAACTTAAACGCACGCAGCCATGTCTAAAAATAACTTCGATTCTCTTCTGGACGAAGTGGGATAGCATTATGTGATACAACAGCTCCACAGTATGCTTTCCTTCTTTCGTGTCCAGTTGACATGCGAATACAGTCGGGTCTCCAATTAGGTGCACTACTAATGCGCGAACATTAGAACTTATGAGAATGCATTTTTTGAGGTATTAATGAATATCTCGTATGTGCTAAGAGATAGCTCAATGCTGTCTTCGACGGAGTTTCAGTACTCTTTAAATCTACCTTAAAGAGTTAATGATCATCCTTTTAATTGAGAACTTGGCCAGTGTTCCCAACATAAATTATATAACTACAATATATATGTATGGGACCTTCCTTAGCCAGGTGGTAAAGTCCGCAGCTACCAATTAAAGCCAAGTTGATGGTATCTGGGATGGATTCTCGGTCGGTCCAGGATATTTTCGTAATGAAAATTTCCTCGACTTCCCTGGGCATAAAGAATCACCGTACCTTGCCATACAATATACGAATGTGAAGTGGGCAACTTTGGCAAAAAAGCTCTCAGTTAATAACTGTGAAAGTGCTCATACGAACGCTAAGCTAAGAAGTTGGCTATGTCCCAGTGGGGACGTAATGTCAGTAAAAAAAGAAAGAAAGGAACATGTACACGCAAGTGGGTAATGGAAAGTGTATAGTTAGAATCTTCAAATTCTAAAGACTTTAAATTGAAATAAATGATAATTTTTTAACTTGACTACCGCCAAATATAAGCGGTATGCTAAATTGATTTTTATGTAAAATTGAAAAAAAAAATACGGCCAATGTTTTCAAAAATGTATTTATCGTTTTCGCTTGTCTCACAAATGAAGCAATTTAAATGTTCGTTTAAATGATTCGACAACAATATAACTAAAACAATTTCAATGTTGAATTTTACATCATGAGACAGCAATTGCATTCCTGCTCTGTAGATTTATTATTAATCTGTTATTTGTTTTTACGAAAGTTGGAGATAACGTCGGATAACTCTTTGGAAGAAATCGTTTCTTCGTTTCTTGGAACGGAATCATTAAATAAAGTACTCAGAACCTTTTTTTGAGTTGATAGACCTATACCCTATTTATATGTTTTGAAATGGCTTTACGGGATTTACATGTGTTTTTATATTGGAGCATTTCAATTAACGCCTTCCTTTCATTTGGCTGTCCGAAGTAGACACATTAATATCGTAATGTTTGGCAACCTCTTTTAGAGAAGTTCCATGATTTCTTAAAGCTTTTAAGTGTTTGTTTGATCAGCACGTACTTTTTTTTCTACAATAATTGCAAACTTTGTTTACTTATAGCTACCTAAAGAGCAAACACAAATTCAATCTCTAATGATAAACTTTTCACTTGCCCACGTTATTAGAAAATTGACGGTGTGTCGACCTAGTTATTTTTAGTTCAACGTCAAATTAACTTCTTTTTTTTTATTTCAGTTTAAAACTGTTACGGAAAAAAAGTTGACAGGTTTTATGCAATTATGCAATAGTGGTTGAACAATCTCAGGAATCACTTACCCATCGTAATGATATGAATGACATCATGATACTCATGATTTTAAACCGTAATTCACATATTCAGTAAAATATTCATATCATTTTCACTTACCCCAATTTTTTTCAATACATGCAACCATTTCCTTACAGCGTGGAACGGACGAATCCATATCTAATCAGCAATAAATAACGTTTGTCAGCTGGCTTTCAGTAAAACATTTTCTGCAACCATGCATTGTGAGATCTTGTCGAATTGAGTTTCAAGCCTGTGTTCGGTGTTTTTCAGAGGAACATGCTGTATTCTAGTCTGAGCATCCAATGTGGTTAGAACTCATAACACACTTTTCAGTAATCCCTCTAGCCCCTTCTTAAAATCGAGTTTAGTTAAGTATTTTTAGGAGAGGCATGTAAGATTCTTGTAGGGATGTCAGTGGAGTCAGAATTAATAACTCACTTTTCTGTAACCCTTCTACACCCCCATGGTTTTCTGCCTTGTAGCGGTTCCTGTTTATCGAAAATTTTTGCCATTCTTTTTTTTTCTACCTATTATGGTATTTTTGGCCTAAGTAATTTTCGCCTTTTGATTTTTTTTTATTTTGTTTCAAAATCGAAAAAATTGTATTACATAATTAATGGACAACCCCAAAGGAAATCATATGTTACATATTTGTGGGAGCCCAGATAGCCGTAGCGGTAAACGCGCAGCTATTCAGCAAGACTAAGCTGAGGGTCGTGGGTGCAAATCCCACCGGTCGAGGATCTTTTCGGGTTGGACCTTTTTTCTACTTGCAAAGGCATGGATTATCTTCGTACTAGAGATGGTCGGGTCTCGGGTTTTCAAACCCGAAACCCGACCCGAACCCGAACCCGACGGGTTTGGGTCGGGTTCGGGTTTAAAAATTTTAAATTTTTTCGGGTTCGGGTTCGGGTCGGGTTTGAAGGCTGAAAAATTATCGGGTACGGGCTTAAAAATGTCGGGTTTGGTGAGAATTGTTCAAAAAGTAACAACCTGAAAGCTTCCCAATGCATCAGAAACGATGAATTTATCATCTTTTCGAACCCGGGTTCTATTCGGGTTTTTCTTAGAAATTTTTTTCGGGTTTTGGGTCGGGTTTGGGTTTGAACAGCGAAAAATTTTTGGGTTCGGGTCGGGTCCGGGTTTGATTTTCAATTTTTGTCTCGGGTTCGGGTCGGGTCCGGGTTTGAAGGAATAAAATAAGTCGGGTACGGGTCGGGTTCGGGTTTGGAAAATGTGAAACCCGACCATCTTTACTTCGTACATGCCACCGATATGGACATGCAAAAATGGTCAAATGGCGAGGACAGCTCTTAGTTAATAACTTTAAAAGTGCTCAAAAGAACACTAAGCTGAAAAGCAGGCACTCTCACAGTTGGAATGTCATGACAGGAAAAATAAGAAAATACTTCTTCTGTAAGGTTCACATTAATCTATTTAGAAGCAGCACTCTTACTGGCCAAGTTCTCAGCTAAAAGGATAATCCTCAACTCTTCAAGGTAGGTCGTATCATGTACTGAAACATTGTCAAAGACAGTACTGAACTATCTTCTAATACATATCAGATATTCTGGGAATATTATCGAAGATGAAATCCCATATATAACGCAGATATTTATTACGCTCCTCAACCGTGTGCCTAATTGGAGACCTGACTGTAGTTACTTCCACTCTCCGGTTCCGCCAACAGCAGCCGGGTGTTGTTTATAATTGTCTTCAAACATGTTCTTGTTAAGATACTACTATAGCCGTGATGGATGGCGCGTCATGTAATGGTTGATTAGACGAAAACTACACGCAACCCGAGCCTGTAAGATTTTATTACAATTCTGCATGATTCTAATACAGAAATTGTATTAGATCGTTGCATATACAGAAATTGTAATGGTCGACAATACAAGGCATTGTATAACAAAGAACATGGAAAGAAGCGAAAGAAATCGGAAAAATACACTTGTGTTCGCGTCGAGTTCGAGATGCATGAGAAACAGGTTGGCTGCGACATTACGCAGCCATGAGGCGTAATGAGTTCAAATTAATACAAAAAGATTTTTCCGTCGCGGTCGGGAATCGAACCGGTAGTTTTCGTCTAATCAACCATTACATGACGCGCCATCCATCACGGCTATAGTAGTATCTTAACAAGAACATGTTTGAAGACAATTATAAACAACACCCGGCTGCTGTTGGCGGAACCGGAGAGTGGAAGTAACTACAGTCAGGTCTCCAATTAGGCACACGGTTGAGGAGCGTAATAAATATCTGCGTTATATATGGGATTTCATCTTCGACAATATTCCCAGAATATCTGATATGTATTAGAAGATAGTTCAGTACTGTCTTTGACAATGTTTCAGTACATGATACGACCTACCTTGAAGAGTTGAGGATTATCCTTTTAGCTGAGAACTTGGCCAGTAAGAGTGCTGCTTCTAAATAGATTAATGTGAACCTTACAGAAGAAGTATTTTCTTATTTTTCCTGTCATGACATTCCAACTGTGAGAGTGCCTGCTTTTCAGCTTAGTGTTCTTTTGAGCACTTTTAAAGTTATTAACTAAGAGCTGTCCTCGCCATTTGACCATTTTTGCATGTCCATATCGGTGGCATGTACGAAGTAAAGATGGTCGGGTTTCACATTTTCCAAACCCGAACCCGACCCGTACCCGACTTATTTTATTCCTTCAAACCCGGACCCGACCCGAACCCGAGACAAAAATTGAAAATCAAACCCGGACCCGACCCGAACCCAAAAATTTTTCGCTGTTCAAACCCAAACCCGACCCAAAACCCGAAAAAAAATTCTAAGAAAAACCCGAATAGAACCCGGGTTCGAAAAGATGATAAATTCATCGTTTCTGATGCATTGGGAAGCTTTCAGGTTGTTACTTTTTGAACAATTCTCACCAAACCCGACATTTTTAAGCCCGTACCCGATAATTTTTCAGCCTTCAAACCCGACCCGAACCCGAACCCGAAAAAATTTAAAATTTTTAAACCCGAACCCGACCCAAACCCGTCGGGTTCGGGTTCGGGTCGGGTTTCGGGTTTGAAAACCCGAGACCCGACCATCTCTAGTACGAAGATAATCCATGCCTTTGCAAGTAGAAAAAAGGTCCAACCCGAAAAGATCCTCGACCGGTGGGATTTGCACCCACGACCCTCAGCTTAGTCTTGCTGAATAGCTGCGCGTTTACCGCAACGGCTATCTGGGCTCCCACAAATATGTAACATATGATTTCCTTTGGGGTTGTCCATTAATTATGTAATACAATTTTTTCGATTTTGAAACAAAATAACAAAAAATTAAAAGGCGGAAATTACTTAGGCCAAAAATACCATAATAGGTAGAAAAAAAAAGAATGGCAAAAATTTTCGATAAACAGGAACCGCTACAAGGCAGAAAACCATGGGGGTGTAGAAGGGTTACAGAAAAGTGAGTTATTAATTCTGACTCCACTGACATCCCTACAAGAATCTTACATGCCTCTCCTAAAAATACTTAACTAAACTCGATTTTAAGAAGGGGCTAGAGGGATTACTGAAAAGTGTGTTATGAGTTCTAACCACATTGGATGCTCAGACTAGAATACAGCATGTTCCTCTGAAAAACACCGAACACAGGCTTGAAACTCAATTCGACAAGATCTCACAATGCATGGTTGCAGAAAATGTTTTACTGAAAGCCAGCTGACAAACGTTATTTATTGCTGATTAGATATGGATTCGTCCGTTCCACGCTGTAAGGAAATGGTTGCATGTATTGAAAAAAATTGGGGTAAGTGAAAATGATATGAATATTTTACTGAATATGTGAATTACGGTTTAAAATCATGAGTATCATGATGTCATTCATATCATTACGATGGGTAAGTGATTCCTGAGATTGTTCAACCACTATTGCATAATTGCATAAAACCTGTCAACTTTTTTTCCGTAACAGTTTTAAACTGAAATAAAAAAAAAAGAAGTTAATTTGACGTTGAACTAAAAATAACTAGGTCGACACACCGTCAATTTTCTAATAACGTGGGCAAGTGAAAAGTTTATCATTAGAGATTGAATTTGTGTTTGCTCTTTAGGTAGCTATAAGTAAACAAAGTTTGCAATTATTGTAGAAAAAAAAGTACGTGCTGATCAAATAAACACTTAAAAGCTTTAAGAAATCATGGAACTTCTCTAAAAGAGGTTGCCAAACATTACGATATTAATGTGTCTACTTCGGACAGCCAAATGAAAGGAAGGCGTTAATTGAAATGCTCCAATATAAAAACACATGTAAATCCCGTAAAGCCATTTCAAAACATAAAAATAGGGTATAGGTCTATCAACTCAAAAAAAGGTTCTGAGTACTTTATTTAATGATTCCGTTCCAAGAAACGAAGAAACGATTTCTTCCAAAGAGTTATCCGACGTTATCTCCAACTTTCGTAAAAACAAATAACAGATTAATAATAAATCTACAGAGCAGGAATGCAATTGCTGTCTCATGATGTAAAATTCAACATTGAAATTGTTGTAGTTATATTGTTGTCGAATCATTTAAACGAACATTTAAATTGCTTCATTTGTGAGACAAGCGAAAACGATAAATACATTTTTGAAAACATTGGCCGTATTTTTTTTTTCAATTTTACATAAAAATCAATTTAGCATACCGCTTATATTTGGCGGTAGTCAAGTTAAAAAATTATCATTTATTTCAATTTAAAGTCTTTAGAATTTGAAGATTCTAACTATACACTTTCCATTACCCACTTGCGTGTACATGTTCCTTTCTTTCTTTTTTTACTGACATTACGTCCCCACTGGGACATAGCCAACTTCTTAGCTTAGCGTTCGTATGAGCACTTTCACAGTTATTAACTGAGAGCTTTTTTGCCAAAGTTGCCCACTTCACATTCGTATATTGTATGGCAAGGTACGGTGATTCTTTATGCCCAGGGAAGTCGAGGAAATTTTCATTACGAAAATATCCTGGACCGACCGAGAATCCATCCCAGATACCATCAACTTGGCTTTAATTGGTAGCTGCGGACTTTACCACCTGGCTAAGGAAGGTCCCATACATATATATTGTAGTTATATAATTTATGTTGGGAACACTGGCCAAGTTCTCAATTAAAAGGATGATCATTAACTCTTTAAGGTAGATTTAAAGAGTACTGAAACTCCGTCGAAGACAGCATTGAGCTATCTCTTAGCACATACGAGATATTCATTAATACCTCAAAAAATGCATTCTCATAAGTTCTAATGTTCGCGCATTAGTAGTGCACCTAATTGGAGACCCGACTGTATTCGCATGTCAACTGGACACGAAAGAAGGAAAGCATACTGTGGAGCTGTTGTATCACATAATGCTATCCCACTTCGTCCAGAAGAGAATCGAAGTTATTTTTAGACATGGCTGCGTGCGTTTAAGTTTAAAGGGGGATGTTTGCATGTGTTGGATAAAATGAAGTAAAACGTTATAATACAATGAGCTGCCGGTAGGCACAATACAATTATTGTATTGTTCTTATGCAGAGATTGTATTAGGTAGGACCTTGCAATTTTTGCAAGAGATTTTTATTTTGCGTGTACCGGTTCGATTCCCGACCGCGACGGAAAAATCTTTTTGTATTAATTTGAACTCATTACGCCTCATGGCTGCGTAATGTCGCAGCCAACCTGTTTCTCATGCATCTCGAACTCGACGCGAACACAAGTGTATTTTTCCGATTTCTTTCGCTTCTTTCCATGTTCTTTGTTATACAATGCCTTGTATTGTCGACCATTACAATTTCTGTATATGCAACGATCTAATACAATTTCTGTATTAGAATCATGCAGAATTGTAATAAAATCTTACAGGCTCGGGTTGCGTGTAGTATTTTCCATATAAACTTCAAATGGCGTGTGCACAACCAAATTTATTCCAAATCACTTCAAATTTTGTTATTGTTGAACTGCAAGCCGTATACAGTACCGGCTAAGGTTATGGAATAGTCATAATTTCAGAGATGAATACCCTATTAGGGCGGTTCAAAATTTAAAAATGTTTGAGAATCCAATCTCCCATATGTTCCTTATCATCCTTACCATTCAAATAGTGTTTTGTGAAATTTTCAGCTTTCTAGATGGTGATTTAAAGGCGGCCCAAATACAATGTAGGTACATATGGAAATTACTATGGAGAAATGTTGAGAAATATTCCAAACACGCTAGTACTGTAATGTAAGTACAAACTTATTATCCCAAATTAAAAACTCATTCTTCAAACCGTAATAAAGAAATTTGCTTAAGAGAGAAATTCAATCCGATGGATGGCAGAAGAGATATTCATGAGTTTGTCAGGGCTGGTAGCAGTTGGACAGCAAAATAATAGTGACTTTAGTGACCAAAATGATCAAAATAGTGACCAAAAAGTGACCTAGAAGTGTCTTCAAAATTACAAGTTTTAGTCATTAAAATGACTAGAAATGAAAATACGTTATATGTGTAGCCAATCTACATATTGGGTGAATTTAGAATGTAAAGAACTGCAGTAATTTCAAATCTTAAGCAATAAGCTATCCGGAATGAGACAAAAAGATGGCTCATTGAAGATTTCACATACCATTTTTTACGAGACGATCATTAACTTAATATAGGTTACTATTTTATATTTCTGATTTCAGTCGAAAAAAAAAATCAAATACATGAACTATGGTACACGTGATAGAATGTTTAGCATAATTCCTGTTCATGATGAACTAACAGGTAAAATTCATTAAAGATTTTGAAGAATTACTAGAAGCATTTCTCAACAAATCTGTGGAATAAATCGGTGGAAAAATGTTGGTTGAAGACAAAACTGTGGTGAAAATCGTGAATTTATTTCAAAGTATTCTGAAAAAAAAAAATCCTTACAGAATTACAAGTTCAAAAACGAACGAAATATTAACACTCAAGCTAAATTTTCGACAGAATTTCTGTAAAGTTAAACCATTTCTTCCAAATAAACAACGGTAACTCTAGAACACAACTGATTATTGGCGAACTCGAGACAAACCAAATTCGATGAATGTCTTGCATAAAGATTTAGAAAATAATTCCATGCATACTTTAAATGTTTATATTTCAATTGATCGTTTCAATAACTAAATTAGGTTTTGAAAACAATCATATCACTCAGTGGCGACTGAGACCACACGTTTTATCTGATCTACAACCCTTAAAAAGACTAATTTTAAATACTTAGATCATAAAGCAAACAATAAACTATAGAAATCGCATATGTTTTACTCATATGAGTTGCTCCATAAACAGGTGGATTTGATGTTAGGGAATAGTCACTGATATCATCTTTAATTAATTATTATCGTCTCATAATGTTCAAGAATTCATTAGAGTAACGTGTTTTTTGTATAGAAAGAGTTGACCATAGTCATGTATAAAACTGCCAAAAGGTAATCAATGAAAACATGTATAGTTTATATGTTGGAATATCTAATGTAATATCTGCAATGGTTCCTAGCAAAACTAGTACTTGCTATTGAAATCCTGGACGAGTTTATGACAAACTTTTTGAATTTTTGTTGTTATTTGTAATCGTCTTTGGCTTATTATAGTATATTATAGTATATAGGTATATAGTGGAGTTTTGATGATGTTCTTTCAGGAGGCAGGTTAAGGATTCTTTCTATAGCCGTAGATTACTGCAGAAAGTTCACTGGTAATTTATTCAGCACGTCTGTTAGATATTAGTCCTGCGTTGTGTCAAAATTTATCCAAATATTTCGGACAAAAATTTCTTCCCGAAGTCGCTTCCTAAGTTTTGCCAATATCTTCTCCAAAACTTTTCTCAGGAAATTTTTACATTTTCCGTTGGAAATGTCTAGGGAATATTCACCTGAATTCTTCCAGAAAGTTAGTCGGAAGTCTCTATTTTACTTGAGTCAAGAATCTTAACACTTTGATTTCAAAATCATACTTTAGTTGCCCTGATAATGATAAATATCCATTTCTTGTTGATTATGTTTGAAGAGCTATCCCTGTCTAAGATTTCATTATCATCTGATCACGAAAAAAGTGACTTTAGTGACCATTTTCCTGAAAATAGTGACTTTAGTGACTTTTTGTCGAAAATAGTGACTTTTTAGTGACCAGGTCGAAAAAAGTGACCAAGTCACTAAAAAGTGACTTACTACCAGCCCTGGTTTGTTTACTATTATTTAGCCTAATATGGAATTATAACCCTGCAAACATGTACAACAATCACAAACAAAATTAGCTCAAAAGGGATTTGTTTCTTCAGCAACACCCTTCATTGAGGTTTAAAGAAAGAGTTCTCACAATGGAATGAGAAAGTTTTTACTTACATTACAGTACTAGAGTATTTGGAACATTTCTCAAAATTTCTCCATAGTAATTTCCATATAAACCTACATTGTCTTCGGGCCACCTTTAAATCACCACCTAGAAAGCTGAAAATTTCACAAAACACTATTTTGGGTAAGGATAGTAAGAAAATTTGTATCGCCCTAATACCCTATTCATTTGGTTGATCTGCATTCAAGGTGATGCGGTAAAAAAATGTGATATATGAAAATGGAAAAAAAATATTTTTTCATATACGTATTACTTTTAAATTATTTTAAGGTTTCGTCACAACCTTCTGCTTGAATCGTAAGCTATTTCATCAATTTTTGAACAGGCACTGTAAACATTGCATAGAATCCGGCATATTATTCCTCCTTGCGGATCTCAAATCTTATAAAATAGTAAAACTTTGTTGATTCCATGTAGCATTTTGCATTGCCATTGCTGGCGAAATATAATATAATAAGCAGTTTCACGATAAATCTTTCACCGCAATGAAAATATAACTACTACTATGGAATGAGATACATTGTAACGATTTGTTTTATAGGAATAAGAATTGTGGTCATCTATTTCACCACCTGTGTATAATTTCTCGGGTCAATGAAGCCATATTATTCTAGACATAAGTCCATTTGTCAGTATTATATGTTGTATTTTCAAATGATTAGTTTGTAATACAAGAATATTTTGTAAGTTAAATCACTTGCAAATAGCTATATTTAAACTAATACAACTGACTGCATTATATATTGATGAGATAGTGATATAACTGCATTTTACAAATTATATCACTTGTGATCAACACCGCTAGCGCATGACGGCTCACCATAGTAGCATGTCCGAAAGAACTTGAAACTATTGAGAACCAGAGCTACAGGTTCAAAGCCCTGATAAAGGTGGATGGTTGTGATGGCTATGACCGTGGTCATCATGTAAAGAACAAGCGGACGATGCTGTATCGTGTCAGCATCGAGGAGGCAGCCCCTCTAGCACGATGTAGGTAGCGCAACCCTGGTTAGGTGGCCTATCGAAGACTCTTCACCAACCAAGAAAGGCAAAAGTAGAGCAAACGGATTGATTTTACGGCAACAGACCCGGCAACGAATAAAGGACAACGATTGGAAAGTTGGATCTTGGAACGTGAGAACTTTGAATAAACCCGCGCGTGTTGGGCTCCTGGCTCGTGAACTGCGGAATGTCGGCGTGAACGTGGCAGCTATCCAGGAAATACGTTGGGCGAGAACCGGAGAACGCGAATTCCGAGCGGTGGACCCCATCGCCAACACTTCATTCAAGTACCACATCTACTACAGCGGTGGCGACAGAGCAGAACGTGGAGTTGGCTTCATAGTGATTGGGAAGCAGATGAAGCGAATTATTCGGTGGAAACCGGTAAGCGACCGAATCTGTGTGTTGAGAATGAGGGGCAAGTTCTTCAACTACAGCCTGATCAGCATATATGCGCCAACGAACGATAAGCCCGATGACATGAAGGATGAGTTCTATGAGAGCCTGGATAAGGCCTACGGAGAGTGCCCAAAACAAGACGTCAAGATAGTCATTGGCGACGCAAATGCGCAGATCGGGAAAGAAGATTTCTTCCGACCCGTTATTGGAACGGAAAGCCTTCATTCCGTTACCAATGATAATGGCCTGCGGCTAGTAACCTTCGCTGCTGCTAGAGGGATGGCAATCAGCAGTACCTACTTCGCACGAAAGAATATCCGCAAACACACCTGGCGACACCCGAGTGGCGATGCCTGCTCCCAAATAGACCACGTGCTGGTTGATGGGCGACATTTCTCAGATGTCATTGATGTCAGGACCTTCCGAGGCCCTAATATCGACTCGGATCATTATCTCGTTGTAGCTAAAATTCGGGCGCGGTTATCCAGCGTCACGAGTTCCGCAACACACAGAACGCTACGCTTCAATATACAACGCTTGTCGACTGATGGGGTAGCTGCGCAGTACCGTCAGCAACTAGACGAGAAGTTGGGAAGAGTCAACGTTGCTGGAGACGTCGACAGCCTGTGGGACCCTATCCACGAAGCTGTGACAACAACGGCGCGGGAAGTGATCGGCACTGGTCAACGACGAAGACGGAACGACTGGTTCGATGAAGAGTGCCAGAGGGTGACAGACATGAAGAATGTTGCCAGAAGCCGTATGCTTGTGGCCGGTACCCGACAGAACAGAGAGCGGTACAGGGCAGCGAGAGCCGAAGAAAAGCGAATCCACCGCAGAAAGAAAAGGCAGCACGAAGAAAGTGTGGTAGCTGACGCACAAGAAAGCATGAACCGGAATGATATGCGGAGATTCCATGCAACGGTCAATGGTGCGCGGCACAATACCGTACCAGTGCCCGCCATGTGCAATGACCGAGAAGGGAATTTGCTGACCGATAAAACGGCGGTGGCTGCCAGGTGGAAGGAGCACTTCCAGCAATTGTTGAACGGTGAGAATGGAAATGTAGCGAGGAACAGGATGAACATAGATGATGACGATCAAGCTGTGGACCCACCGACCATAGGAGAGGTTAAAAAGGCTATCAGCGAGCTGAAGAACTGTAAGGCTGCTGGGAAGGACGAGATCCCGGTCGAGCTTCTCAAGCACGGAAGCGAGCAGCTTTACCAGTCGATCCACCGAGTACTTCTGAAGGTATGGGAGGACGAAGAATTGCCCACCGGCTGGTTGGATGGCCTCATCCGCCCTATCTACAAGAAAGGGCACAGACTGGAGTGTGCCAATTACAGAGGAATTACCTTGCTGAATTCGGCGTACAAAATTCTGTCGCGCATCCTGTTTAACAGACTGAGACCGCTCGAGGAGTCCTTCGTCGGCGAATACCAAGCTGGTTTTCGTGAGGGCCGTTCGACAACGGAACAGATGTTTAGCTTGCGAATGATCCTAGACAAATTCCGGGAGTATAACTTGCAGACTCACCATCTGTTTATTGATTTCAAGGCGGTGTACGACTCAGTGAAAAGAAATGAGCTTTGGCAGATAATGTCTGAAAATGGTTTTCCGGCGAAACTAATTAGGCTGATACGTGCTACGCTGGATGGTTCGAAATCAAGTGTTCGGATCGCAGACGAGGTGTCAACCTCGTTCGTGACGTTAGACGGATTGAAGCAGGGAGACGCACTTTCGAATTTACTGTTCAACATTGCACTTGAGGGTGCTATTAGGAGATCTGGCGTGCAAAGAAATGGCACTATTATCACAAGGTCGCACATGCTCCTTGGCTTTGCGGACGATATAGACCTGATTGGAATCGATCGCAGGTCAGTGGAAGAGGCCTTCGTGCCTCTGAAGAGGGAGACAGCGAAGATAGGCCTGACCATCAATTCTACCAAGACGAAGTACATGGTTGCAGGTAGAGATAGAGTCAGGCATGGTGGTGTAAGTGCTGAGGTAGTGTTTGATGGGGATGTGTTTGAAGTTGTTGAAGAATTTGTTTACCTTGGAACACTTGTGACATGTGACAACGACGTTTCCCGTGAAGTGAAAAGACGTGTTGCGGCTGCGAATAGGGCCTTTTACGGACTACGTAACCAGCTTAGGTCCCGCAGCTTGCAAACCGAAACTAAATTCGCCCTGTATAAAACATTGATTCTTCCGGTGGCTCTCTACGGGCACGAAGCGTGGACGTTGAAAGAGTCAGACCGGAAAGCTCTCGGTGTTTTCGAGCGTAAAGTGCTGCGGACAATACTCGGTGGGAAACTCGAAAATGGTGTGTGGCGCAGACGCATGAATCACGAGTTGTATCAAGTGTACAAAGATGCGAATATTATCAATCGTGTAAAATACGGCAGACTTCAGTGGGCTGGTCACTTAGTGCGAATGTCGGAAGAAAGAATTGCGAAAATAATATTCAGCAGGGAATCAGGTAGAGGCCGGCGGCTTCGGGGAAGACCACGAATACGCTGGCTGTACGCAGTGGAAGAGGACCTGGCGACCCTAAACGTTCGGGGCAACTGGAGAAGTTTCGCCCAAGACCGACGAAGATGGAGCTCTACAATACGCCCGGCAATGGCGTGATGCTACGCTGTAGCCATCAAGGTATCAAGGTAGGTATCACTTGTGATCTGTGTCCGATCACGGACACTTGACGGATGGGCAACTCCTTCCTCTGAAGAGAGTGCCAGCGGAAACAGCAGCTGACGATAGCTCGACTCGGGGAATAAATTCCAAAACAACTCAATAGTCTTGAAAAAGACTGATTTTCTTTCGGTGTCCAAGAAAAAGAAACTTTCACTTTAACTTTTACCGATTCCGATGTTTATTCGTCGATGATTAAAAGAAAACTGATCCACTACGAACGAACTCATTTCTCTTTATACTATTGCCTAGAATGCCACCCACCAATCAGCGCAGTCCTCGTCTCCATTGGTCGGTGGAACGTAGCAAACATGTTGCTACATGTTCGTCGCGTCTTCCTCCATGCGCAGTCCGAATGATGCTAGCCACCGTCGCTCATCAGCCGCCAGCCAATACATAATAATATTCATTAGGGTGGGTAATGCGTGTTTCAGTAATAGGGTGTAATCCGAAAGGGTAGTGACTGTGGAAATATTCACAAACGTTCGCTCTGTGCGCGAATATTCTCCCCGGGCGAAAAGATAAGTGGTTTATTCGAAGAGCCTAGTCCTCCAAGCTTCCCAGACACTGTTTTGAAACAATACGAAGGTATCTGATCCAAGCTATTCGGTGTTGAACCTTTACAAGGATAACAGACAACTGATTGATGAAACTCCTGTGAGCCTTTGGCGATTCCTATGGAGGATTTCAGACGTTGTGGATTAGCGTCAACGGGCTTCGCAACGTCAAGATTCTTAAGGAGCTCCGACAGCCGATTATCTACATGATCGTTCTGACGGGAAGGCTTCGCTTCACGCAACTCAGGTTTATGCACTGTCAATGTGTTCACGGAATAATTTGTAACAGAGGTGGAGGATGTTTCAGGCTGAGAAGCGGACTGAGCAATCCTTTTGTCGGAGTGAAGAAGAGTGTGGTGTTGTGCTTGACATTTAGTACAAGTGTAAGGTGAAGAACACGCATTACTTTTTTGGCCCACCCTAAGACAGTTCAAACATGCTCTTATGCTTCTTACCTTGGCTAGGCGCTGAGCGACGGTCATTCCTCGAAATTGCTCGCACTTGTTGGCTGGATGAGTTCCCGATTGACACAGCTTACAATTTCGATCCAAAATGGTAACTGCGCAGGAATTGAATATGTTGTTTGGATGGCAGCTGGGCTTTCCGACGGACGACGATGTCTTCGTTGTGGTAAAAGATTTGGTGAACGATGCTTTCCAGCGCTCCAACACAGCGCAACGTTTACTCAAGAACTCCATGGAGTCCTTATAATTCGGCAGCTGCTTATGAGGTATGGAAGCTTCCCATTGAAGCCTCGTTTCCTTGTCCAATGCTGCTGCCAAAAGATTGACCACGAAGCGTTCGGAGAATCCGTTCATCTCTTCGTCGAGTAGACTTAATCCATCCACATGTTGAGTGACTTTGTCGATGAGCGCTCTCAGGTCCTTGCCGTTCTCCCGATGCATCTTCGGCAGCTCCAGCAGGCCGTTGATGTGGATGTCCACTATGACTCGCTTGTCCTCGAATCGGTCCTCCAATATTTTCCACGCATGGGCATAATTGTTCTGACATAGCGTGCGTGAATCAATTATCCCAGCAGCAGTGCCGACCAGAGCTCTGTCCAAATGATAGAGCTTAATGGCGTCTGAATCGGCTGATGTTCGCATGACATCCAGGAACATGGCCTTAAAGCGTGGCCAGTTTTCTGGCTTCCCGTCGAAGGAAGGAATCGGTGCCTTCAACGGCTGCTGCTGCACAATTATACGTGGAGGGTCCTGTGCCTGCTGTGTATTTCTATGTGCGTCATTTGTAGTGATTGTCTGCACAATCGCCTCAAGCAAGACACACGTTTCAGTGTGTTGCGTTTCGAACAAATCGTACGCTTCGATTTGCTCGTCCATCCGTTCATCGGAAATTATCCCGATGATTTGCTCATGGTACTGGCGATACTCCTCGTAGAATCGATCCAGTTTTTTCGAATACACAGCCAGCACAGCCATATTCGGTGGAACGGATCCAGCTCCTGCCATTCCATCCAACGCCTTGCGAATCTTCGTGACTTGCGCTTTCGCCTGTCCACGCTGTAATACCAGAGTCGTAATGTCTTCCATCTTGTCCCACTTTTCACTTTTTGGAGGTGTGCGATTCAATGGCATTTTGTGGCACTCGCGCGCGGACTAATACGTGTTAAAAGTATCGGACAAACTCGGTTTCCACTGTTCCACTCGCGCGCGATTTACTTTCGGGTTTAAACTTTTTCGGTTTATTTCAAGTTCGAATCTATGACGAAAGGTCGAAAGACAAAAGGTCGAAAGGACAAAAGGTCGAAAGACAAAAGGTCGAAAGGACAAAAGGTCGAAGAACAAAAAAGAAGGGACAAAAGGTCGAAAATCTTTTTTCAAAGAAGGAAAAATTTCCCACCATGCAAATTGTTTTCGACCTTTTGTCTTTCGACCTTCTGTCCTTTCGATCTTTTGTCTTTTGACCTTTTGTCCATTAACCACGGATAAATACTCCAGCTCGAAGCGAAACGTGTTCGGACACGTTCGCGAAAATATCCACTTGGTTTGGCGGTCACGCCGTTCACTTGCTCGCAGTTCAATAGGTACTGTGATGCACTTCCTCGCACCAGAAAACCGAACGTGTTCGGACACGTTCAAGACAATTTTCACTTGGCGATCACGCCAAAAACACTCGCGCGCGGGTAACTTGCGATTATAATTATCGGACGAGCACTGCTTGAACTTTCACTCGCGCGCGACTTACTTGCGAAGTAATTTATCGATTCACCAAAAACACTCTTGGACAACCAAGGAATATTTTTCCTAATGACTCCGTCGGCTATCGTCACAGTAACAATTTTGTCGCAATCGTCAGATTGGCGACAGAGATAAGCGGACTGTATCGGTACGGGTGTCTCAATCGTCAGATTGACGACACGCAGATGCGGATCGCTCGGGGATCCGGCTCGAATGGACCAAAAATGTCCGATCACGGACACTTGACGGATGGGCAATCCCTTCCTCAGAAGAGAGTGCCAGCGGAAACAGCAGCTGACGATAGCTCGACTCGGGGAATAAATTCCAAAACAACTCAATAGTCTTGAAAAAGACTGATTTTCTTTCGGTGTCCAAGAAAAAGAAACTTTCACTTTAACTTTTACCGATTCCGATGTTTATTCGTCGATGATTAAAAGAAAACTGATCCACTACGAACGAACTCATTTCTCTTTATACTATTGCCTAGAATGCCACCCACCAATCAGCGCAGTCCTCGTCTCCATTGGTCGGTGGAACGTAGCAAACATGTTGCTACATGTTCGTCGCGTCTTCCTCCATGCGCAGTCCGAATGATGCTAGCCACCGTCGCTCATCAGCCGCCAGCCAATACATAATAATATTCATTAGGGTGGGTAATGCGTGTTTCAGTAATAGGGTGTAATCCGAAAGGGAAGTGACTGTGGAAATATTCACAAACGTTCGCTCTGTGCGCGAACAAACTGCTTGATTTCAACAAATAAGTGCCGGTGAGTTATACGAGATTTTGTCAAGTGCTTATAGCTGCCAAATAACTTGATTATTACTTATAATTATTTCTGATTAAATGAAAGCTTACATTATGTTGATAATACGTTAATGAATTGAAACATTGAAACAACCTTGCAAAATTTTCGAGATGTTATATAATTCGCCATTTTTTGCACTTTATCAGTTATATAGTTGTACGATACTAACACTCCGGAACACGTTTTTGTCTCAAGCACCAAAATACCGCTATTCATTCATTTAAGGGTTGCTTAATCCATTGCCGTTACCAACAATATTATAGCACGTCTATTTTTTGAGATATTGCCTGTTGAAAATGCAAAAATGACTATTTTAGTCAACTTGCATGCAAGTTTACCAGCTTATAAGACAATTTATTTGCTTAATTTGCCACAGGATTCAAACTTTTTGTGTGTAACAATACTTAACGGCAAAGTTTATAATACTTTCAATGCGGAAAATTTATTTTTTGATGGTTTAAAAAAGCATAGTATTTTCCCATATAAGACAAACGAAGAATTTTGTATGGAGACAACAAACATGTCGAAAAATCGGTTTAATCTGTATTTAATCGCGCAATTTCATCCAAATTTAATCCAAAATGAAAGTTCAAGTGCAAAATGGTATGCTTAGTGGATTAAATTACAAAAATTGTTGATAAATTACACTTTGAATTTTATGTAAACATCAATAAAATCAGTGTTTTATACAACTTTGGCGACCTGTAGCAAAACATTGTGACGTGCTGGTAGTACCAGCCTGGTACATTTCTGAAAATGGCATCAGATTCAGCAACCCCAAATCTACTCGAGACACGTGATTTGATCCTTGAGACACGCAAAAATGTCATTTTCGTAACACTGTGTAACTAAATAATACCAAAAAATACAACCGAATATGTATGGAACGTTAATTTTAAACTATTATATGACAGGCTGTGTTACTTGGGGTACTACTTGAGTTTCTTCAAGAATGTCATGTATGGAAAAATCCTTAATTAATTCCACCAAGAATTTCGTATCAAAGTTTTGAATTTAATTTTTTTTCTGAAATTTGTTTTTATAGAAATGTATTTTAGGATTTCTCAAAAACTAACAAAGTTCCCCGAATCTCTCAAAGAATGCTCCCGGATTACCGCAAATAATTTATATTTCTGGAAATTTTTCCAAGAAATTACAAATCAGTTTGTTTTAAGTTTTTAACTATGAATTCCTTTTTGAAATCCTCATAGTAAAATTCTTGAATTTATTTTATTGTATTTGTATTATTGTATTCCTTGTTTCCAGGATTCTCGCAGCATTAATCCAGAGAATTCATCAATATATTTGGCCCAAATCGACCAGAATGCTCCAAAAATATTCATAAACTGCAAAACATTTACTTTTTCAGATTTTTGAAATAAAAACTTTGAGATTTCCTCCGAGTATTCAAGGATTTCTCTTAACCTATCCGGATTTTTTACGGAGAACTTAAGTTAAAAAAAAGATAACAGGGGAAGAAATTTAAAAAAATAAAGAATGGCTGAAAATACCTGCTAGGTGAATAACATAAATGTTAGATTCATATTCTCATCAACAAATATCGGTTGAACAAAATTGCTTCGATATAACGCAAAGAAAATAAAAATCGAGTTTTATTGCTGTGTTCTCTTATCCCGTATAAAATTTAGTTATTCTTAACAGATTACTTTCATTTTTCTCCAATGAAATCTTACAAATATTTAGTTTGTAGAGGACCATTGACAAAATTTTTGAAAACGTCTACGGAGATGATATGGTAGGTCATTGAGTCAGATAGGGTCCAAATGACACCCACTTTCTTTTTTGTCAACTTATTGACAGAAATTTGACAACAATTTAACTTTCATTTATAAGTTCGACAACGATTTTATGTGAGAACTAAATAAGACAATAGGACAACACTCATCAAATATAATTCTGCCGTTGGAAATACTAGGCGAATTATTCCATGAGCGATGTTTGGCATTAAAGTCACCAATGACAAAAAATTTGGCTTATTGCGAGTCAATTTTCGCAAGTCAGTTTGGAGCAAATTAACTTGCTGTCCAGAACATACCAAGCTGTGTAAACACCCAACGTTTCAAAAACTTCGATTTTAAATGGTGAAAACAGTTAATGTTTTATACGCCTATGAATGATGATTGCAACTCCCCCACATGCCCCATCAAGTCGATCATTACGATAAACAAAAAAAATTGGATATATTTTGGGTTTGGATCCAGGTTTCAAATAAGTTTCAGTAATAACTGCTATATGTATGCTATTAGCTGTAAGAAAATTAAACAGCTCGTCCTCTTTACCATTCAAAGAACGAGCATTCCAATTTAAAATATTTAAATTAAGTTTAGGATATTATAAAACATTTCCAATAACAATTTGATTAGTAAATTTTACACCAACTTGGACTGCTTCAGTTTGAAAATTGCATCAATCATTTGATTTAATTGTTCAGTTATCAGAGGGAAACATGTTACTTGAAATGGGTACATTATCTGATGATTTTCCGTTAGGACTTTTGGTAGACGGAGGCGGAATAGAATTTTTTTGTGGCGGCAGGGTTTTTTTTCATTTGATTTGAGTCAACGGGAACGGTTACTCGTACTATGAAAAGGAAAGAAGTTTAAACTACTTGCTAAGATATCGGCATAGGATTTCCCTTGGGTAGATCCATTCGAAATGAAAAGATTCGAACGGCTACCAATTAGTTTATGAATAAGCATGATAATCAATGATCATCATCTGATGGGTTTGACTCTTGATCAAGCGATCATTAACTGAAAAATGAGCAGTGTTCGATACTCTACCAGGGGAATTCCGGAAACCACCGTTATCGTAACGGATACTATCTTTCATCTGGTGACACGAGCCTCGACGACTCGCCTACACGAAGGGCAAGCCCAAAAATTGGACTTATGATTGCCCCCGCAATTGGCGCATATGAACTTATCGGTATCTTCCTTCACTGGAAAGATGTCCTTAGCGTGAGAAGAACCTCCGCAAATCATACATTTAGCATCCATGCGGCAATTTAAATTTTTCTAGAGTATGGAACTGATGATTCATTCCGATGCAATTATCAACATTAACCATTTCACCCTTGGAAGTAAGCGTGCATACCAGAGAAACGTCCTTTTTTCCATTTTTGGCACTCTCAGTAACAGTTTTTGAAAACAACTTTTTTGCGAGAAAGTTGTGTATTAAGAGAGTCACCCTTCCTTTTGTTTGTAATTGTAATTATGTTTAGTGATTAGAAGGATTACCACCGCTCGCTTTCACCCGTAATATAAGGTACGGGTCCTATCAATTACAAATTACCTTTTTGTAGCACTGAAAGGTATTGTTCTCGTAGCACTGAGAAGTACTGTTATATTGCTTTAGGTAGTTCAATACTGTAGAACACGATCCTGATTTCGGCGCTCGCCCAACAGGAGCATGCAACAATTTCAACGGGTCAAACTCTATTCCGTTTTTTCAACAGTCTTCTTGGTGGAAAAACGAAGTGGCATCACTAAAAATGAAAAAAATCTTCTATTGCCACGAAAAATTCTTTGCAAATATATTTATTTTTATTTATTATTTTGGTCATGTTTGTGCTATGTAAATTTATTTTTGATTTGGATCATATTATGTAAAGTTTTTTAAAAGCATTTTCCATCCTTTGACTGCGATTTCCGTTCACTTGTTTAAATTTAGAATGGTGATACATTTCCGGCGACTTAAATTATTATATAAGCATTTCCGTAATAGCCTTATTTACTCTTTCAAATTAGGATGATAGTGTTGCCTACAACAGAACACCTAGATATAAAAAAATGAATACTATGCTGAGAATAATACTGATAAAGAAACAAAGTACATATTTTGGTAGCATTCATTCAATTTGTATGGCTTCAACCAGGAAACTTATTGCTGATGATTCATCTCCTATGTCATACCGAAACGCAATCTCTCATGGGATAACCCAAACCCATCTCACCATCATACGTTTATCTGGATATCATTAGATGGAAACCGTGACACTCGGTCCCAATTCACAGCGCATAAATTGCACAGCAGAAAAAAAAATCGCCATCAACGCCAATGGATGTTATATTCCATGGCACATCTAGTGCTAATTTATTGCCTCTACACATGATCCATTTATCACGTCACAAGCGTCTCTGAACCGCTGTCACCAACAGAACATTCAATTGTCTTGACGTTGACTTTGCGAGTTTTTTTTCTCGCCCAAGCACCTATCTTTACTGCGACCGATAAAGTTGAATGGCGGCGAAAACCCATTAGCCTAACCGACAACTTCGCAATTGATACTTTACATGATGATTCTATAAGAAGTGAATCATTCACGCAATTCCAACAATAGATTCTCGAAGGACTCCACCGAGGCAGCCAACAATTTACGTGATGGCATTTGATAATGCTGATGTGGCGTTTGTGGCTTTTTCCGTTCGGTGGTTTTCAGAGAGCAATTTCGTGTTTCTGGTTAGCGAAGAATATGCAAATAGACAGTGAAAAATGGAAGATTCAATGTCATGTAAATTTAATCTAGTGAAATGCGTTGCATATAAATTGAGGCATGTGCTACTTTGAAATCCAATACAGACTATTAACCAAGAATCAATTATTGTCAGGTGTTACTAATAGAATACTGTACATTAGAAAAGAATTTATCAGACCAGGCTATCGACATAGATTTTTTGATTCTGTGTAGATATTTATTCTTTGCAGATCGGTTATTAGTACACCGACCCTAATCGATATATTGACTATGTTCCTTTTTGGTATTGGTTGTAGTTTATGAACACATGAAAATAATCAGAAATATGTTAACTTCTAATCATTACGGATGCAACTCGGAACCCATTTTGGATATTTTTATACCGACATCTGCAGGACGCTCTTCTAACGAAATTCATTAAGTCTTTAAGGAGCAATTCATAGAGAAATGTTTGATGAAATAAATAGAAACTAATTGAACCATTTTACAGCAGCTACTTTGAATGTTTCGGAAAGAAAATCTTAAAGGAATGAAAATTTTCCAATGACACTTCCAAGAATCTCTAAAAGAATTCTTTGAAAAACTCTTGGTTAAATATCCTGAGGAGTTCTTGGAGGCAGCTGTACAAATTAAAATATATTGATTGGTTCTTAACACCCCCTTGTACACCTAGCCAAAATGTGTCAAAATCTGCCAAAATAGATACCTTCAGGAACTCGCGATACTGACAACGTCCCCGGCCACGCTCAGTATCGTAAATCCGGGAAACTGCTTTCTGCTCATTTTAAAAACACGATTTGCATACAGATGATGAGCACGGAATAAATTACCGTTCACGCATCCAGCATCCAACGCGGAAAGCGGAGAAAAGCCGCCAAAAGCTCAGCTGACGCTTGTGATTGCCCGTTTGCCAGAGTAGGAGGATCCCACCCTACTTGAGTGTGTTGAGTGGTGGCGGCGGAGGTATTTTGCCATCGTCAATTGAAGGATCCCTGAGACGAAGCAAATTGATTGCCAATTTTGGAAACGATTTCGTAGTGAGTTTGCCTCTTGAGAGTTCACAGATTTCAACCGGCTGGCGTAGATTTGTGCGAAACAGGCTAGACGTGGTATATTAGTGCATAATGTTTCAGCCACTTGGGTACCTCTTTGCAGGGGATAAAGCTTGGCTATAGTCGTATAAGCTGGGAAAATGTGTAACAAGAGAGTTTCACGCTGTGACGACCGAAGAGGTTTGTGATTGGACATTCTTGAGCTGGCGAAGCGGCACTCATTGGAAGGATGTTTCATCATGGACAATCAGATCGAACAGCAGAAAAACTATTTTTGTCGAGTAGTTTATGTAAGAATTAATTATTCATATTTAATCGGGTATCTCAAATGTAACGTAGACTAGCTTTCATTATAATGCAAAAACGAGCTTTAAGTCGTCTAAACGCTCAAGGAAGCTTTCAGAGTAATCCTATTGCAGACCATTAATTCTTTTTCTTTTGTATCCATTCATTCGTAAGCTCATTCATCCTAGCGCAATTCAGTTGATAGTTTATGCATCGCTAGTGAAGTACGTACATCAAAGACTAGTACGGAAAGAAATACATCTCACGTAGCTCACTCATTCTAGAACCAGCGTTGCCACAAGTACACATTTGTCTGGAAAGGTACAGATTTTTTGATAGTTTTTGGTACAGATTCTGTACGGTACAGATTACAGATTTTCACGAAAAAGTATAGATTGGTACTGATTTTTGGAATTGGGAATTTTGTGACACAAAATTCAAAAGACACGTGAAATTTGGAACTCATTTTCACAAAATTATAATTGATAGATACAATTTCCAAACAATTGCATAATAATTCTCGCATAACATGTGATCTCGCCCCAAAAGCCATTGGTAATCGAATGTGTAGCTTGATGTTAGCGAGCAAACTAATTGATTTAAACGTTACTCAACAATGCTACGATGAAGAGAAGATCCTCCTCTATCTCCCAGTGGGAATAGTTTTCATCCTGGGCCTTTCATTTGCTCAGAAACAAGGAGCAACACACTCGGTTACCAATGGCTTTTAGGGCGAGATCATAAGTTATGCGAGAATTATATTGCAAGAGAAATTATTTCAATAAAAACCATGTTAAATTTCAAAGTTTATTAGGTTTTTAAGAGTTCTCTCAACAATTTATGTTGGATGTGGTAGAGATTTCGAGTACAGATTTTTAGAATCTCTGGTACAGATAAAAAAGATTTTTGAACCTTCGGTACAGATAGAAATGCGGCAACACTGTCTACAACTTGTACTGTTTCGTAGTTACCGAAACATTTTTGAGGTTGATCCAGTTGTTTAGTTTAACATTGGATTAGAACCTGTCCGCTTACCTTTGTTGGAAAGGTATTTTCGAATCGTTCTCTCGATTGTGTGTGGTTGTGGATTTGTCTGAAGAATTTGGGAGATTCACGGAACCAGTCCACTGAATAACTTTAGCAGTTTAAACTGAATTGTATGTATGTATGTAGGTAGCCACCATCCTAGCTTGAGTCTTGCTCTGCATGCGATTCCAATTAACAGTCCAGTTAATTTTCATTATCAATCTGAATTCAATATACCATTGTATGAAGGGCCAAAATGGAGAGAGGCTTACGCGAAACCCGCGGCAAATAGAGAATCTCCTTCCAATAATATGATCCAACGGAAAGTATAATGAAATTTGCAATACCTGTCAAGTTATCCACGGGATGGTCTAAACAGATGAACGGACATGTTCCGAATTGGCCACATCCCCGGGGCACCTGGAATCTACTATAAAGTGATCATGGCAGCCGGTGGTGCTGGAAATGCTTCGGAAAGCATAACCTTTGAAAATCATGAAGTTTGATGCCCATATTGATATGGTTCCAGATATGTTCCTAATTGACCACTTCCCCCAGGGCACCTGGAACCTTCTATAGAGTGGTCTGTGCATCTAATGGTTCTGAATACGCTGCAGGAAACATCATTTTTAAGGTTGATGTCCACTTGGATATAGCTCCGGATAATATTTACATGATTGGAAATACAAACATGACTGACCATGCTTTCCGGAACCAGTTTTACGGAAATGGTCATATTTCTGAAGATTTCCAACCAATCTTAATGCGTCCGGTGGTATTCAACTTCCTATTAGTTCTAGTTTCTAGGAATTTTGCAAACATCTATCTAACTTTACACCGCACAAAAATACAAGCGACAGAAAAAATGACATTTGGACATGACCTCAGAAAATCCGGAACATCTCCGGTGTCCAGTGGCCAATATGCATGGCCAAGGAAGTTCCCAAAACTGGACCAAATTTGCCGTCGACTGCTTCCAGATGCATCCAATTTCATTCATTTTTCATAAAGTTATAAGCATTTGAATTTGGGCAAAATTTTGCCTATCTCAATCATTTTGCCTATCCCCTGTACAAGGATGTTACGGTTACTTCAACCCTTGACTTTGGCTGGCACTCAACTCCATTGTCCAGCTATAACATCAATAATGCCCTGATGCACCCTCCCAATATCACCCATGTTATATGATTCAATTAAATGATTGCTATGTAATAAAATTAAACACAATGATTTGAAATATAAAAAAATATAATAAGGTACCGTGGGGTAAGCGGATACAGAAAAATCAATAGTCAACTTCATTGTTATGTACAGCTAACGTTAATAATGTAATTCAAACTTTTTTCTGTGGATGACAAATGAGGGACTAATATACTTCAAATCGACAATTATTTTGATTTTTGTGATTGTTATTTATTGAGTATGAGGGACTTAAAAATTTGCGCCAAATGATCCACTTGCCCCACCATGGTGGGGTAAGTGGATCACCAATAAAAAAACTATTCTCTAAACAAATGCGGTGTAATGATGTATAGTAAAAATGATATTTCTCTCGTTCTCGTTATTGGTGCAAGTTATGTTACATTTTGATACTTTTTAAATTAAAAAGTATCTTTATTTTATCAAAATATTATAAAAAATATATATAAACTAATTCACACTAAAAAAA
The DNA here is from genome assembly GCF_002204515.2 of Aedes aegypti. Lineage (NCBI taxonomy): Eukaryota > Metazoa > Arthropoda > Insecta > Diptera > Culicidae > Aedes > Aedes aegypti. Next base: position 248,278,400 of record NC_035109.1, read on the forward strand.
TATTGTAACTAGAATAATTTGGAGAAAATGTATCTATATTATTTTCATAAGTTATGCAGACGTATTGTAGGATTATTCCTAATGATGTTTTCGAAAAACACTCGTAGTTTAAAAATATAAGTTACATTTACTTTTGTGTAACAAACTGAAATCTTTTTATTCTATTCGTGAATATAATTGTACCATCCGTCTAGAACAATTTATACCATCAAATAAGGTACGATAATATGATTTCTATTGGAAAATTTGTTTATTTTGCTCTTTCGCAATTCAGCTTAGATAAACCACAATGAGTTTCGTTTGAATTTTGAAATATTCATTATTTTATATTTTTTATAAAACCAGAAAGATTGAAAATACTTGTAGGTGGATTAATTCAAATTTTCTATGGAACTTTGACAAATTTAAGCTGAGAATGAAAAAAGCTAAAGGGAAACAACATTTCAGCATATTCAAACTTATTCAAATTCGCATGAGCAGTCTGCTAATATGCTATACTAATGCTTGATCCACTTACCCCATCCCATCAAAAAGTATGGGGAAGTGTACCATGTCCATTATATCTGTATTTATTTATAAAAATCACATACTTTTCATTGTGAGTCACTCAATTAGAACTGAAATGCTCACCATGTGCTGAAATAACTAATAGCATTGGATTTTAGACAGAGATACAATGGATTTTCGATTGATAGAAACCAACTTTGAATATAATTGATTTTTGCAACTTGTTGTTTGCCTGTGTTAGTGTACGTGTATTACCAGTTTTGCAAAAGTATTAGTGTGGACGTAAGAATATAACCTAAAACGAAGCAATGGTGCGAAAACATTCAACATATTCAAGTATTTATGCTTACTATGGACAAATGATCCACTTACCCCACTGATACACTTCCCCCACTGTACCTTATATCATGCAATAACTTAGAATCATTCAATGAAAGATGATTAATATTAAATACATAATAACAGGTTGTTCCAACAAACCTGAAAAATTACATTAACGGTTGTTAAGAAAATTTTACAATTTGCGGTAGCCGTAGAGTTCTACCGCAGCTGCCAAAGTTCTACCGCAGGCTTCGAAATCATTCCATCATTGAAGCAAACAATTCAATCATAGTATGCTTGAAAGAGAAAACGCTATGAAAAATGAACCTATGCACGAGTTCTTTATTTGACGTTTGAGCGGTGCCGTGTTATTCACGTGACCATGGAAACGAGTGAGTTTGGCACCGCTTAAACGTCACATTAGTGCACTCGTGCATTGGTTCATAGCAACAAACAACAATCATCAAGACGGTATCCAAGGTGTCATTGAAGCCTACTGATGATTTACCAGTGCAAATCAGTGAAGAGACTGCTGCGGTAGCTTTTCGTTGAACCGTAAAACGGAAAGTTTTTCCTAAAATTGCAATACTAATTTCTATACTAAATTTTTACGACGCGTTCCTGCAATTATATATTGCTGATACATCCTGAAAAATAAATACATGAATTAAAAATATCGTTTGCAGGTCCTTCTCGATGATCAGAGAAAATGTGTGTGTGTATGTATGTAGATAGCCAGCATCCTAGCTTGAGTCTTGCTCTCCATGCGGTTCCACTGGATAAGGTCGATAATAGCGGAATTTGGGGCAAGTGTGCCACCTTAAGCAAATTGTTCTCTAACTTTGCCCAAAGGTTACGAAATCCAATAATTTAGCCTCATGATGTTAGTTTCACATCTTTTCATAACCACTGTGCCATTTGAAAAAAAAAAATCCAAAAATAATTAATTTTGGAGCTTCTCAAATATCATCCAAAATAACCTATTTTTCGACACTATGGGGCAAGTGTGTCACCCATATGGGGCAAGACGGCCACCGAATGAACATCGCATGTAATTCTACTTGTAATGAAATTATCATTATTTCCTATTAATATTACTTAAAAAGCAGACGCTAATCGATATTTTAAAAAATAATTTTAAGTTTACCGTAATAAGGTGGTGCTTCATAAAAAGGTTCAAAACATGCGTAACTCTTTATTACTCATTCGAATAACTAAAATGGTCATTTTCGTATCCATTCAATACAATATAAGTAGAACCCTTATATTACGACGAATATGTATAATATTTCACTAGATCAGCACTAAACAACGATAAAATATTGATGTAGATAAAACGGTACTTAATAAGCCAAAAAACATGTTATTTTTCAATATTTTTTTTTTAAACGACTAATAGTTTTTCGCCTGACTCCGATTGGCTCTCCACTTCATTATCCAACTGTAGCTTCAATGATGCTCCTTCTCTTTCTGCATTAGTTATATGAAGTGATATTAAAATGTTACATAACAAAACAAAATATTGTAGATAACTATAAAATCATAATTCATAAAATGGGAAAGTGTACCAGTTATTTTGCTCTGCTGTTATTTTTGCTGGAAGAAAATTTTATTTGGTAAGAACATGCATATTTTTAAGGAGCATTGTTATTTTGAAATGATCCTTTCCGCACTCCTTTTAATTGGGCTTTTTTTCGTCGAAGCTCCTACTTTAATACAATAAGGAAATTAAATATAAAATGGTATAATAGAATGTAAAATAATATAGCACGATGTTCTAAAACATAAAACAATAAAATATAATATGATATAATATAATCACAGACGACCAGACGTAACAGCTAGAATAATGAATAATTTCTAAACATAGTCACACAATCATCGAACAGTCACGCCCAATGCCAAAAAAATTATGTCTGCCCTACCGGAAACTATGTGGCGATTGTTGACTAATTCCTAACTCTAATAAAACCGATACACGTGCCACGGATGAGTTGTTCGTCAACCACCAAACATTAGAACAAAGCGTTTTCCTTCAGAACAATTTTTTTTGTGTTACGTCTGTTTGCCTATACTATAACGCACAATATTCGATTTTTTTTCTATTTTTGCCATGATTTATTTTACACGGCCGTGCATATGAGTCAATAATACGTTGTTCCCAAATAAACTTCACAACGACACAATAACGTCAATTATCTATGCACAAAAAGTCGTTATGTAACATAGGGCATTTTTTTAAATTATCGGACAGGTTTGGGCCGGACCTTCTCCGATTTGTATGAAATTTTCACCAGAGGTAGAGCTCGTGGATACATGACCAAAAGTGAAATTCAAAAAAATTATAGTGGCCTATTTTCCCGGAAAACTTTAGATGAATTTTCACGATTTCGCTATATACCTTAAACTTTAAAAATTCATATCTCCTGAACTATGCATCGTAGAACAAAAGTTTTTTTGTAAAATCGAAACGAAATTTCCTCGGCAATTCATTAAAAATATAAAAATAAAAACATTTCCCGGAAAATTTTTCACCGTGGAGAAAATTGTCGAAAAAATATGGAAAAACTATCGTCTGTATCATGAAAAATTTTCAAAAAAATATGTTTTGTTTCATCAATTTATACTGTAACATTCGTCCATAGACGCCAAAGTGGTATGTTTTACCGTTTAGGCGACAGAACTGAAAAACCGATGACCACGCTTCCCACAGGAAAATGTGTTCCATTGTGGGCCTCATAACCGTTTACTTTTGGTCATGTATCCACGAGCTCTACCTCTGGTGAAAATTTTATACAAATCGGAGAAGGTCCGGCCCAAATTGTCCGATAATAAAAAAAAATCCCCATAATGACCCTTGATTGGAGACCTCTATCAAACAACAAACATGAAGTTAGGCTTGCTTAAAGAAAAATTCCAACTGCCTATCTAGTTGCATTTAACAATCAACAAAACATAATAAACAACCAAGTCAGATTCAGTCATTTCTCGAGACCAAAGCAGCAGAATGTCACAGAAGGTATTGCATGTGAATGGGGACAGAAGAAAATATTGCGCTGTAAACACCAAATCGAACCGCACGCTTTTGAGTAGTTTAAACTGAATTAAATACCTTAAACTTTACTTTTGTGTATCCAGGCCGGTGTTACTTTTGTGTATCGGGCCAGTGTGGTAGCTAGAGTTGGTAAATTTAGATTTTACTTGCATTGATACATGCTGATTATAAATATATGAGCGTCTATGAATAGAATAAATACATTTCAGCTGACAAGTCCTCACAGGATCGCCCAGCACGGTATCCCGCTTGCTGCCGACGCAGAGTCGCATTGATCTTCTCCTGGATCCAGTTTAGGATCACTTTGCATAGGACTTTGAGAACAATACATAGCAACATGATGTTCCGCCAATTATCGCATACTGTGAGGTCACCCTTTTTGGATACCTTCACTAACACGCCTTGCATTCTGTCGGCCGGAAAAGTCGCGGTGTCCCAGATATTGTGGAATAGTTGATACAACTGCTGAGCGGATATTGCGGGATCTGCTTTGAGCATCTCGGCTGATATGCGATCGACCCCAGGCGCTTTGTAAGATTTCATACTTTGAATGGCTGTTTTTATCTCCTGCAGTGATGGAGCTTCGGTGTTGACGCGACTAATACGCCGAAGCCTAGGCGGATCATGCTGTGGTGTTGGTGGCCGAGTTGGTACTGGAAAAAGTTGTTCTAAGTGCTCAAACCAGAGTTTTAGCTAATCAGTGGGGTCAGTTAATAGTTGTCCAGTCGTGTCTTTCACAGGCATCTTTGTATTCATCTTTGCCCCGCTGAGGCGTCGTGAGGAATCGTAGAGGAGACGAATGTCGCCAGTTGCTACGGCTTTCTCACTTTCGTCAGCAAGGGAGTCCGCCCACGCTCCTTTGTACCGCCTACATGAGCGCTTAATTTACTTTTCTTGAGCCAAATATCGTTGACGGGAACACGCTAAACTTCATCCGCTCAGAAATGAGTGCCGAGTACACAAAATCGGCCTCTCTTCATGCAGCAAAGATTCTGTACAAAGGGGGCTGTACACAGTTTTGTGCAAACGGTGGTAAACAAACCGAATGAGTGAAATGCGCACAGAGGAGGAACGCTTGGAATGCGGAATTCGCTTCCATGTTTGTTTTGCTTCTGAAAAAAACATTAAAAAAAAACATTCTGCTTAAAGTTTTTCAGAGATTTTTTCATTCGAATAGCCAAAGCGGAAGCAAATGGGGGAAAAATTCTCATTTGCGACCATCTTCCGGCTTTTCGCTGGAAAAAAATCCCTGAAAACTCCCCATTTTACCAACGGCCAACTGTTTGCTGACGCGCGGGAGATGACTGACAGTTCCATTTCCATCGATCCACGCACAGCCAATGGCCAACACATCGGTTACACATAGCATGAGTGCGACTTACACAGAATTTTCACTCAGCCAGAGAGTCCTGCATTGTTTGCCTCATTCTGTGTAGTTTTAACACATGCGCTGCGTTGAGCAGACTTAGCGTGAAAGTACCTTGGCTCCTCTGGTTTTCGCCCGCTATATCGTGGCTTTGACTTCGCATTGAATTCACCCATGCATATCTTGATATCACCCTACAGAAACCGGCTGGCGTTTGGGTGTTGTTCTGTTATTTATGTGGCCATGATAGCTAGTGACCCAGACAACCAAAATGTACGTATAACGAAATCACCTGGAGGCTTTGTATGTGTAAAATTTCACTTATAAGATGTCGCGAAAAGGCCTTCTACGTACAAAAGTGAAGGCGATATGCGTGCATATATTATGTGATGAATAATAACATACATTGCGAGTGTATAAATATTCTACCGAACTAACCTGTGATCTTATGCGACTTGACTTATGATAACAAATGTTGATTTGACAGCTGCTACGGATTGATTCGACTAACTTTGTACGAGTGTACGGGACAAAGCAAAATATACAAACGAACTCAGCAAAAAAAAGTGTTTTATGCGAGGAAACTCATCAATCTGACGAGTTTATCCACGGTGTTTTGCGGGTTTGATATAATTAGTATGAATAAACGAGTTATAACGTGAACTTTCATGCGATTTCTGGTTGTCTGGGGAATTTTGCACCGCTCAAAAGTCTAATTAGCGAGCTCGTACATCGGTTCATTGACGTATTTCCTGTTGAGGTCACCAACTGAAACATCGATTGTGGTAGCACATACATCTCTGGTTGATAACTCAGAAATGAGTGTAACAACGATTGCTTCATTAACGAGCATGCATGCACGAGGCATGACACGCGAGTTCGCCATTGCATGTTTACTGATATTACGAAAAACTGGGTCGGCAAGGTTACCAAGATATAAGTTTCCCTTACAAAAGTAAGGTTTCTAGAACTAGCGCCTATTGGGCTGTGCCATTTAGCATAAGTCTAAAGATTGATCTGAGCTATTCTAACAGTAGCCACTACCCAAACTATTCCGGATTAATTGTTTTTGCTATCTCAGTACGAAACAGACCAGCAACTTAAAAACCAAATCGGTATCTATTAAAAGCCTCCAAAGGCGAAGAATAACAGAATACACGGTGTAAAACGCATAATGCGAATCCATATAGGTGATAATTTCAGCTAAATAGCAACATATTCATAATCCCACCCTTATTTAGCCTCAGGCTTGAGACTGAAGAAGGGCAGCCGATTATCTCAGAGAAACACAAGCTAGCTGCACCATTGCTCCAGATAGCACAGTAAGTTTCCCACAAAATGGTAAAAAACATATTGAATATTACTTTCTTCCAAGAACAATCATGGGATTTTCAAACAAATTTTCTGTGAAAGGCTGTACCATATTAGCATACTTTGTAATACCAGGAAGAAAGCGATATAGAAGAAATGGAAAAACATTGTGAAAAATGATTCTGTAGCTTCCTCCATCTGGTCTGATTATAATTATTTACATATAACATCAATTTTTAAAACATTTTAGAAAATGTCGAACAAAATTGTCTATCATTGTATGGCAAGAAAACCGGTGTTGTAAAAAACTCAATTTCTCATAACTCACGCTTGAGATTTTTCATGTGTGAGTTGCCAATCTTGCAACTCAGCAGTCAAAAAATCATGGATGAGCTGGCCCACCTTTTCTTGTTAGTCTGATGAAATTATAGTAATTCTTTCGAACGTAAACAACAACACGAATTCACGAATTTTTACGGGTTTTGCGACTGAACTATTTTTAGAGGTTTGAGTTGGTTGAGTTATTTTGCATCAGGCGTGAGATTTGCGAAACAGATCTCAAATGAGTTTGCTCTCACGGGAGAGTGTATTGATTGAGATTTTAGTGTGAGTCTATCAACACTGAAGAAAACACTGTTTAAGTATATCACGTTTCAGTATATCACATCAAAATTGTGTGGATCCGTGATATAATCGAGTAATGACTGTATGTTGTTGACATAATTTTGATAATTGCTTTTTATAGTTTTACCAAATTAGGATGATAGTGTTGCCTAACACAGAATACCTAGAATGATTGAGGCATCCCTTTTTTAACAATGTAAATGTTTTACCACGCCTTTCGTGTAATCACATCTTCTCACTGTAGTCAGTGCAATATGTGCTTGTCTGTGATCACGGATGAGTAAAAATCAGATGTAACTCAATACGCTGTAAAATTTACAGTCCAAATAAAAACTCCACTTTTCATTCTGTGATGTAAGGATCAGATACTAAAAGCAATTTACTGGAATCATAATGATTGCATATATAAATCACTTGAAATCCGCTGAAAACATCACCGACTGTAGCCATCAACTGAACTGAACAAAGGAAACATTTACTCCGCATTCAGAGCGAGTCTAAACAGATTTATCGTAGAACAATATTGACTTGGCAACTGAATCCAACCATTGTAAACCATGATTATTTCCACTGTAAGGATCCTTTGTCCGGATTGGCGACAACTGACTTCAAGTCTATCCTGTGTTGGGTTTGAGGAATAATAGATTGCAATAAATTTACTCAGCCCCGCACCAACATTACCGCACGCAGTGCTTGCTTCCACAGAACGACGTTATGACGGCTATCATTATTTCCATATAGCCAAATGATAGTAAAATTGCTATCGTGTCTGCGCGGTTTCCGTCTGTTTTCTTTTCATTGGGTGTGTGGCTTCTTTTTCTGTATCTGGTTGGTAGGTAGGTAGTCGATAATTCTGTTTTGCTTATGAAACAGTAGCTAATAATAACCCGTCAAATCAGTAACTGCATTTTTTATTTGCTGATCATCCAATCGATACAGAAAGTAGCAAACGAACATCGGTGGTCTGCATCACAAGTATAATCGAAGGGGTTCTCTTATGCAATGCAATTTCAATGATTTTCTGCGATGACGACTCAATGATTTATAGCAGATGACGTAAACGCGGTTTGAGTAAATGAACCTGCATACAATAACAGGTTTTAATCAAGTACGTCTCTTCATGCACAAAAATCCATTTTGTGATCCATTTCTCGGCTTTCAGTGATCTGATTGTCTTAAACTTTTTGCAGCACCTCAAATATAACCTGAATTTTACTATGCAGAAAGCTTACAATACTTCGAACACTTGTTTTATTGTCGCAAATTTCATGTTTTGCAAAATAAAATGGCATTAGATACTTTTTTAATAAAAATGAAAGCTATTAATTTTACAAAAAATATATATTTCAAACTGTTTTGTCTAACCAAACTGATCATTTTTTGAGGGTACACCCGATTCTGTTTTTGTACGGATGATTTTTACACGGCCGTGCAAAAGAAGTTTCCATATATTTTTTTTTTGTTTAAACCTTATTTTTGCATGACACGTCGAGAAATGGTGTTACTTTTTTTACACGGTTTTTGAAATTTTGAATTTAAAACTTTTTTTGCACGGTACGCATCCCCCGTGCCAAAACAGAATCGGGTGGATATTGCTTTTTGATGCCCGTTTGGAAATTGGAAATTTGTAAGATTCTACAAAGAAAATTAGTATGCAAGCATAAGTTTTGGTGGAGACTTCGATCAACGATGTACATGGGCTCTTGATTATCCCTTATGTTTTATATTTTGAAGCTAGGTTTAAAGTGAGTCGAGGGCTCCGAGGGACCATGGCTCACAGTCTCACAAGCCCCTGAAAGCTTTCACATTTTTTTTTGTGAGTGATCTTCCTTGTTGTTTTTCAATCGATTACACGCATGAAATAACTGAGTCTTCTTATCCAGTTTTGTACGATCACTAATGGCTGCCACACACAGGCTTGCTTTCTGGTAGGGATCAGTCGGTTTGACGTTTGGCTTTAGCCGTTTTATATTGAACTGATTCAAGCCAAATCTCGTGTTAGGCTCAATCATAAGTGTAAACATGCCAGTCAGCGGTGCTTCTCCAGATATCAGCACAAAATCCAGCAAAATTTAAAATCAAACCCAAAGCGCTTCTGGAAGTACGTCAATGAGCAACGAAAAGAATCGGAACTACCATTTGCTATAAGGTTCAACAGCATCGAAGGCACGACACCCTGCGAAATTTGCGACATGTTTTCGGTCAAGTTTGCTAGTGTGTTCTCAAGAGAAGATTTATCTGTGGATCAAATTGAGCTCGCCGTCAGCAACGTTCCCTGGTCATCTCATGCGAAGGGAAGTTTTGATATCGATGAAATTATCATTATCAGGGCCTCATCTCAGATGAAATCATCTTTCAACCCCGGACCGGACGGATTTCCATCAGTTCTAATAAATTCCATCTTCTAATGATGCACATTGACGTTCTAGTTACTCCGCTTCTTTTCATCTTTCAGGCATTGACAAGCAGCGGTGTTTTTTCCATCTTGCTGGAAGATTGCTCACCCGGTTTGCTGTACCCGGTTTACAAAAAGGGCGATAAACATGACTTCAACAATTACCGTGGAATCACAGCCCTGTGTGCCATCTCGAAGCTTTTCGAATTGGTTATTATGGAACCCCCTACTTTACTTTACTTTCGATGGCGCTACGTCCTTCAAGACATGACCTGCGTCACAATGTTACGCCAACTAACTCGATCCATAGCTGCTAACCTCCAGTTTCTCGATCGCCCCACACTTACAAGATCCTGCTCCACTTGATCAAACCACCTCGCTCGTTGCGTTCCTCTTCGTGTTGTACCGGCCGGATTCGAGGTGAACACCATTTTTGCGGGATTGTTGTTTGGCATTCTCACAACGTGTCCCGTCCATCGTACCCTTCCAGCTTTGGCGACTTTCTGGATACTGGGTTCACCGTAGAGTTGCGTAAGTTCGTGGTTCATCCTTCTCCTCCATACGCCGTTCTCGCATACTTCGCCAAAGATCGTCCTAAGCACACGTCGTTCAAAAACTCTTAGCGCTCGCAGGTCCTCTTCGAGCATTGTCCACGTCTCATGCCCGTAAAGTACTACCGGTCTTATAAGCGTCTTGTACATGATATACTTAGTACGGAGGTTAAGTTAACCAGACCGCAAGGTCTTGTGGAGTCCCTAGTAAGCACGACTTCCAGCAATGATACGTCTGAATTTCTCTGCTGCAGTTGTCATCCGACGTTCCGAAGTCCTTTGCGTGTTTTAAACGGGTCTGATAATGCACCCGACATCTTCACACAGCACTGTACACTATCCAACGTTGCCCTGATCAGTCTAGTCAGTTTCCCGGGAAAACCATTCTCGTCCATAATCTTCCATAGCTCTTCGCGGTCGATGGTATCATAGGCCGCTTTGAAATCGATGAATAGGTGGTGCGTAGGGACTTGATATTCGCGACACTTTTGGAGGATCTGCCGCAACATAAAGATTTGGTCTGTCGTCGATCGTCCGTCCACAAAACCGGCTTGATAACTTCCCACAAATCTGCTTGCCAGTGGCGATAGCCGGCGGAAGATGATCTGGGAAAGTACTTTATTGGCTGCGTTAAGAATTGTGATCGCTCGATAGTTCTCACATTCTAACTTGTCACTCTTTTTGTATATTGGGTATATTACTCCCTTCTTCCACTCCTCCGGTAGCTGTTCTGTATCCCAGATTCTGGCTATCAATCGGTGCAGACAAGTGGCCGTCCGGGCCCATTTTAATAAGTTCCTCTTCAATACCACGCTTTCCAGCTGCGTTGTTCTTGAGCTGTTTGATAGCATCCTTAACTTCACATATTGTGGAAGTTGGCACGTCTTCCTCATCCGCCGTACTGATGAAGTCATTCCTCCTGCTGCCTTGATCTTCTTCCTCTCAGCATTAGGGTGTTTATCGTAGTGCTGCTTCCACCTTTCAATCACCTCACGTTCGTCCGTCAAGAAACCTCCATTCTTATCCCGGCACGTTTTGACTTGCGGCAAGCCCTTGCGGGATGCATTGAGTTGTAGAACTTACGAGTTTCTTGAGAACGATACAGCTGCTCCATCCGCACTCCAACTCTTCCAGGCGGCGCTTTTTATCTCAGAATAGATGGGTTTGCTGTGTTCACTTCTGTTTGTATCGTTCCACGCTCTGACGGGTGCCTTGCTGCGACATAATCGCCCGCGCTGCATTCTTCTCGTCCAAAACCGTCTGACACTCCTCGTCGAACCAACCGTTCCGTCGATTTCCTTCCATGAACCCAATGGCACCTTCCGCTGCGTTGTCAATGGCTGCTTTGACGCAGCTCCAGCAGTCCTCAAGAAGGATCCGATAACGATTGTGACATCATGGCTTGGGCAGCAGTCGTATTCACGTTCCAGCTGCGCGTAGAAAGCGTCCTTATCGTCATCGTTACTTGCAAGGTGAGGGCTGTGCACGTTGATTATGCTGATATTGAAGAAACGGCCTTTGCTCCTCAACTTGCACATTCTGTTGTCGATTGGCCATTACCCAATCACGCGCCTCTGCATTTCGCCCATCACGATAAAAGCTGTGCCCAGCTCATGTCTGTTGCCGCAGCTTTGGTAGATGGTATAGCCATCCCTAGGGGTCATGCACAAATAATGTCACGCTCCGAGGGGGTAGGGGAGGTCAAGCCAAGCGTGACGAGTCTTACACAAATTTCGGAGGACTCATACAAAAAACGTGACCAAGGGCCCCCCCCAAAAAAAAAGTTGAAATTTAGCTTGCGATAATTTGTGTACCATCCCCTATACGTATGTACCGTCGACCCTTTCCAGCAAACATCCTGCAGCGCTACGATGTCTTGCGGACTCTCAACAATTCGGAAATAATGCAGGTACTTCCCTAGAAATTGAGAGACTTACAGTTCCATGATCCGAGTTTCCAATCGTTAATCCGTTTTCGATGCCGATTGTTCTGGTGTGAATTACCATTGTATGCTTCCTGTACTGATGTAAGGCCTGCACCAACCCCCTGTCTCGCCGGAGGTCCCGTGCACTTTTTAGAGTCCCACGCTGGCACTAGGATGATGATCGGCCGCTCCTACATGGAGAACAGACGCTGTTCTGAGCCGCCCCTAACATGGAGAACGGACGCTCTGATAAGCTACACCCTCAGAAGAGAGGAGTCCCCCTTCCCTGTCAGCATACGACCAAGGTCCCACCGGAGATGGTTACCCGATCTTTCCTAAGGTTACTCGTATCAGATAGGATAGGATAGGAGTTACTGAACAAGAGGCTAAGACCATAAATGGGCCCTGAGGGCTCATTATCAACAGCATCTGAGCGAAGTGCAACACGGCTTTATGCCAGGGCGATTAACCTTATTTGCCTTACTTCATATATAATGGATATTATGGTTCACCGTGATCAAACAGATGTGATATACATGGGCCTAACTGCAGCCTTTGATATGGTGAACCACGACATAGCAATCGCGAAACTAGACAAGTTTGGAATTAATGGTAGGTTTTTGCATTGGTTTCGATTTTATCTGACAGGTCGAGAATTGAAGGTCGCTATTGGAGATTGTCAGACCCCTTCTGTCACGTCAAATTTATCTGCTTTTCTTCAATGATGTACACCGTCAGATAAAGGTCCTCTAGTTGACTTATGCAGACGATCTTAAGATTTTTTTTTATATCCACTCAATCGAGGATTGCAACCTTTTCCAACAACAATTTTCTAATTTTGCAGATTGGTGTGTTATCAATCGCATGATTGTTAATTCCATGAAGTGCTCTGTGATCACTTTTTCCAGAAAGAGAAGTCCAATTCATTTCAGTTATAAGCTCATGGGTGCTAAAATCGAACGAGTCGGCCACATGAAGGATTTGTCACGTTCTATCCTAGAATACTGCTTGGAGGTTTGAGGTTCAAACAAAACGTAGCGTATTGAGTCTGTGCAACGGCGATTCTTACGCTTCGCCCTCCGTAGGCTACCATGGAGAGACCCTTTTTGTCTCCCCAGCTACGAGAACTGTTGCGGATTGATCGATCTTGAACCCTTGCACGTTAGACGCAATACTGCCGGAGCTTTGTTTATCGCTGACACTCTTCAAGGTCGACTTGATTGTCCTACTATTTTGAAGCAAATTAACATCGTTCGATCCCTACCATAAACAAGCCTGTTTGCAGCAGCCATTAACGCTCGTCAAAAGCTGGATAGCTTGACGTGGCCCTGTTGTAGATTTAAGTAGTGATTTTCTACCTCAAATATCTATTTTTAATGTGTTGAGTTCAATCACAGTTTTGAATTCATAAATCTACATAATGCAGCCAAACCTCGATCACTTTTTTACGCTCCAAATTCCAACTTACGCTTCCTCTTTTATCGCTCTAAATTCCAAATAAGGGGGGTTACGCTCCGAAAATTCCAACTTACGATACTGCCTAACGACCCACGAGAACCAATTTAGTATGCGTATTTCTGGAACGGGACCGATGAGGAGATGCCGGAAATCGATGACAGATGCCATTTTAAAATCCAAGATGGCGACTTCCGGTTTGTAAAAATCACTTCAAACTCAAATTTCTTCATGAATTCTGATTTCTTATCAAATCTACCCAAGTTTATAGGCCTCCAAGAATCCGGAGCATTGGCTAGCTTTTAACTTGTACACATTTTCGTACGATCTGAATCATTCTCATTGTCATTCATTTAACCCTCTAATACCCAACCCCGCCTTTAGACGGGGTACACTTTGGAATTTTGTGTCTTTTTTCGTAGGTCGGAAATTAAAATGATTTTATTTTTGGCTTAAGCCTTGACTCATAACACGCATATAAGAAAAGTTTTTTATGATTTTTGAAACTTTTTTGTATTATTGAAAATTGTTTGAAAAATTGTATTCTTATATAACCTACAAATGCCTGTGATTCATTTAACGTGTATTATAAAAAATCGTACCTTTTTTATTTTTCTACGATCAACCTATCACAGAAGAAGAGCCTGATGGTATTGAAATGATTTCAAATCTGTTTTTCCGTTAGTTACACGGAAAATAAAAAATGTTCCAGAAAAAAATTAAAAAATTCATATTTTCAAAAGTATAGTAAAAACTCAAATTTTTAATTTTGTCAAAAATCAGTAACCAAAAGAGGCTTCAAGAAAAAATTGAAAAGGATAGGGATGTTCAAAAATAAAAATAATAAAAATCAAAAACGAAAATTCATAAATTTGCGAAGAAAAATAAATCATTGCCCAAACAGTGTTTAGAATGATTTTAGATAACGAAAAATAACATTTAGATCGAAAACAAAAATTTGGGTATTAGAGGGTTAAGAAATGATATAGAGACCTTGTAAATATTACCGTATACCCCCATTAATAAGAACGGTACTTCATGCAAACCATAGGGGTTCATTTTTAATTTGAACCTCTAGTCACCCTAGAAACGTGTTTCTGGTTACCTCTTTCACTGGTTTGTTTTGATTCTGCGTTCCGTTCCACAGCGTTCCATTCTACTTTACTCCGTTCCATGAACTAAATGACGTTTGAACCATTTCTAATCTGAACGATGTGCAAATTAGCGGGGTACAAATTAAAAAGTGTCCAGATTGAATGTGGTCAAACCAACGGGTGTACCCGGTATATATATATACAATGTTACGGCTTTTGACGTACATTTTTTAGATTTCAACGTTTGTGGTATTTTCATAGAATGAGTAAGCCAAAGATTAAGATTTTTCATACACTATTGAGGGTAATATACATATTTTTTTAAGTTCCGGTTCACTTGGATTTTGATTAGTGCATCCAAATCGAAACTCCATCAGGTATCTGTTTTTGAATGAACAAAAATACCTACCATAAATTCAAATCCATTCTCGGATGACCTTAAAATAATTCTCCTGGATATTTATACGAAATTATGCCATGGATTTACCAACATTTTTCATCAAACGTATCCAGAGATTCCTTCAGGATTTCATTCAAAAACCATGAATATATTTCCAAAAAATCGTTTTAGAATTCTTTCAGAAATTTTTTGCCAAACTTCTAACTAAATTTTTCCACAATCAGAATAAGCAGCAAATCCAGGAAAAATGTTCCAGCGCTTTCAATTAGAAACTCTACAGAATAATCTGAGCAGTGACAACAGAACAGAATTTTTCTTGTAATTTTTAATTAGATGAGAAACCCAATTTAGTACTATACCATTTATTTCCACTATAGTTTGTATCTTTTGACAGATAAGCGTATTTCGACCTCAACCGTAAGGCCGTCTTCAGTTTCGTGTACTAGACTCGACTTTGTTGTAATTTTTTGCTTTTTGCGTAAAACTAATTTAATATTGACAGTATTAATCTCTCTAGCGTTCCTATATACACGTCAATTCATTTAGGGACTTTTAAAAAATTCACACAGTGATTCCCAAAATGTCTACTCGTATTTGTTCAAGGACTCTTCAAGAATTACTACAGGAATCATTCGAGATTTCAACCAAGACTTGTACAGAGGAGACCTCTGAGCATTATCCTCTGTAAACCACTGGAGGGATTTCTTGGCATACTCTTGGTTAAGTGATTTTCTCAAGTTTGCCTTTACCAATAACTTCAGAGATTCTTCCGCGAATTATTTTATCTAATGATATTCGACTGGGTTTTTTCTTTTGAAGAATTCGTTTCTGGCTTGCAGTCCTATAAAGGGCTCACGAATTTATTTTCTTGGCTCCAACGTTTCGATCCCAATTTGGATCTTCTTCAGGGATAAAGAATTATTCGCGACTGTCTGAATTATTTCAAATATTCCCCTTGAGATATATCTGAGGTTTGTTTTTTTGGTATTCGTCTCAGAAGTTTGAATTCCTCAGATAATTACAAATCCTTTTAGATACACCCTTCACATTTTCCAGGGAGTTCTTCTTGAATTCTTCCATTAATACCAGAAATTCTTCAAATAATAAGAGCAGTGATTTCCCCAGGAACTTCTAAGCGAATGTAGTAGTTTTCTTTCTCACAATTCTTGTAAATGTTTTTGCAAGATTTTGCCCAAGACTTCTTTTATAAGGGGTTTTTGAAAAAATCGAAGAATTAAAGGAATTTTAAAAATATATTTACTTTAGAAGAACTAGAATTTTCTCTAAGGATACCTCTCTAAGTTTCGCTGGGAATTTTTAATATAATAATATCTGCAATAAAATCAAACATTTTATCTTGATTTCCTGCTAAATCTGCATGAGCATGAGCATGAGCATGATTGACCGCCCGCAGATGCTACTCCGTTTTTGCAAGAACAGCTGTACTTACACAGGGAACCAACAGACACTACTCGGGATCAGTAGCATCCTCAATGTGTAAGTACTGGTGCTCTCATTATTATAACAAACAATAACGGCGCCGGCTGCGTCCGAATGCAGGTCAATTTGGGGATGGGAGGGAAATGTTGACGTGTTACTTGCTTTATAGAAGCCGAGGAGTCCTCTGCACTTCCACAAGTAGACACAGGGAGTTTGGATATGGGTAAGGGTTGGGTAAAGGATTCGTTTTGGTAAACGATAAGTGTATAATTTGAAATTATTGCGCCCAACGGGATTCGCGATATTACTCGATAAACGCATTGAACGCCGAACAAGTGTTCGTCGCCCGCCCCCACAGCAAGCGACAAGATCGAAGGAACAAACACTACTAACGCGATCTGCGATACTATTCCACCGTGGTACGCTAACGACGCGCGACGTGTTTGATCCTGCCTTCGTCGCTCGCCCCCGCAAGAGCAAGCAACCAGGTCGAAGGATCAAACAATACTCTCTCATACGTCTTATAAATGCTCATATAGCCGAAAATCGTAATCTTTTTTTTTTTCATAATAGCATTTCGTAAATTTCAAACAGGTGTCGAACATCGATTTCCGTCATCTACTAATCATTCCGTTCCAAAACGCCCATATGGATTCAAAGTAGTTTCCACAAACCGTAAATCGCCATCTTGGATTCCAAAATGGCGTCATACATCGATTTCCGTCATGTACTCATCGACCCCGTTCTAGAAGTACAACCGATTCTGTTTTTGCACGGTTTTTTTTACACGGCCGTGCATTTCCATCAGAGTTGCTCGCTGTCACTATCAATGCTTAAAATTTGCTGATTTGTACAGGCCGACTGCGATACAATTCGGATCAATCTACATCATATCAATGTCATGCTGTCTACTCCATCACTAGTGCATTGATGGCGATATACTATGGATATCACTGATGGGTTAAGTTTAGCCTTAAATTAAGCATTTAAAGTGGCAATTTATCAGTACGATATTTGTGACAGTGTTGCAGATAAGTCGAAACAATTTGTTAATCACTGAAAAACTGTAATAGCATGGATAATTACCACGTGATCACTCATTCCGCAGTGATTATGATCTAGAGTGCGATGTCGCATCACTGCTGTTGGTTGTCAAATCAAAGTGATATTGATAGCTCGCAAGTGATAGTGATAGTTTTAGACCATCAGCCATCAGCTGATATGACTGATATTAAGCAACTCTGATTTCCATACATTTTTTTCCGCCAAAACCATATTTTTGTATTTAACGTCGAGAAATGGTGTAACTAGTTTTGCACGGTTTTTGAAATTTTGAACCGAAAACTTTGTTTGCACGATACGCATCCCCCGTGCAAAAACAAAATCGGGTGTACCCTTATGGCATAAGTTCAAGTAGGTCATCAGGCAGGAGCGGTGTGTGTGAATGGATTCACAGTGCTTTTCTTGAAAAAAATTTCAGAGAGAATGCTTACGTTTGGTTGAGTTGGTAATAAAACTAAAAACTACGGATAAACCTGGAGTTGTGTTTGAAACACACTAAGCTCACGCCGAAGACCTGGTATCGAATTCCATCCTCAAGATAGTCATGTTTCAGTGACGTCTTAATATTTAAGTGAATTATGGCTACGCGTCGGTCCCCCAAGGAATTTTGGAAAATCTTCGGATCCAAATGACCAATCATCAATATCGACACATATTCTTAAACTAGAAGAGTTTTTTGAGGGCTTGTGAAAAAATTGTGCAAAAATGTTGAGAAACAAAAAAGTTATCGCGATTTGAATATTTTTTAGTTTGCCTCGATATTTCCCGAATTCACTCACGATCCATGAAAATCGACGTATTACTTAACCACAATGCAACAAACGATTCAGAAGCACCAAAAACACAAAAGCATTGAACAAATGAATCAGTCACGTATTATTCGAAAGTCATGTGCCGCGCCATGGTTACAGACAGCTTGATAGATGGGCACATAACAGTTCACCGGGCAGTCATCGTCAACCACATCAACACGAAAAACAACATTTCCTGGTTACTTTTTTGCATCGAATTTTCCGCACTTTATTTTCAATAAAAAAGGTCCTATACTGTTATTGTTTCATTTTTTTTGTTGCTTCCATATACACTTGGCTCGTTTCGTTCGTGTGTTTGTTTGTGTTTCTTATCAAAATCAATACACATTTTCTCTCACCGCACAGGGCTCGAACAAGCAGAGAGTTATTTTTTTGGGGGTCACTCTGCTGGCCCTTAACCATGGACCAATTGCTGTTTTATTGTGTGGGTTTTTTTTCCTTTGTCGGTTCTGTTAAATGCTGTTGTTTCGTAATAAAAATAATTTATTTAACTTTAATCTTACTACGCCGTGCTCATTCCCTCACTCACTCATGGGCTCTTTCGCGTTTTTTGTCTTCATTTTATCCTCTATATCTACATGTGGTTTGGTTTTCAACGCTTCAAATTTACAATTAGGATTCTCGCTGTATTTTTTTCTCTCTTATTTGTTGCATCTATAAATTCGGTACTGTTTTTCATTTTTCGCCCCTCGCATTGTCGGAGAGCATATTCGCGTAGGCGATGATGTTTTGTTCACTTTTGAAATAATATATTTACAGTTCAATTATTTTTACTCCCGGTGACCATGTTTGGCAGATGACACTTTTTTCATTTCGTTTCCCTTGTCACTTTCATTAAAATTTACGGCTGCCAATCAAATAAAATTTCAACACGTACTTCATTGTCTCTCGTCGCAGGTTTGAGTGTCCCTTGTTTGACTTGTGCGGTCACTCAAGCGGGGCAAATGTGATGAATGAGAGTTGAAACGGCTGAATAAGGATTGAAGACGTCTTTATTTTCTTATTTAAAACATTTTCGAGATAATTTCATGAATAAGTCCAAATGATTACTGCAATGGAACGTGATTTGTGCTCCATAAGGAAAACCAGCACGCACTCAAACACAGACATGTGTATCATATAGCCTCTCACGTAAGCATTTACTATCAAAAGGATCTTTGAAACCTAAGTCGTCCTTGAACGCATGTTGATGAATGGCGTGTTGGTATATAATACGGTGAAGATTATAGCGCACTTGGTTCGCAACGAGGGGTAAATGCGTTCTCTTCAAGAAATCCTTGAACGACGAGTGCATGTCCTCTCTTGGAGTGAAAAGAATTATGGCGACAATATCGTTGACACAAAATTACTTTACCTAGCTGTGCTGGGATAAGTTGTGTACATTTCGTCATGGAGAGCATCTTCAGCAAAGTGGTAACTGGAGTGTTATTGAAACTCATGGCCATGATGTTTCTTACAGTTTGTGCGCATTTCATATCAACTTCGATGGCATTTGTTACAGGGTATGGTACAATATAAATAACTAGCAGGATAGTTAGATTCAAAAATTAAAATTTTGCGTAATAATGCTTGCATTGTACATTGATTTTTCATATCGACATTTACATGGGGCAATTTTAGGCTTTCGTTTCTTCGATCTGCGGATCTTCATACGTTTGAGGGTTATTTATGGATTAGTGTCATCTAGGGCATGAACTCATGATCAGAGTTTGACCACCAGATACACAGAAACAAACGTTGACAGAATGAAAACCATGAGCAAGTCTTCAATTTTAATATTCCAACTATGTTTGAGTTATTATGAACGATTTTTATGGACAATTGGTTGCCTCTCAATCCAACCGTATCGAATAGCGTGCCGTAAGCTAGATCCTTGATTAGATTCTGGCCAACTGCAAGTGTTTAATAATGGTATAGTAGTTTTTACTCTCGAAGTGGTGTCATGGTACAATTAAATGCACAAAATATTCGAAGTTATTGTGAAATAAATACAAAACGCCACTAAATTGTTGCAGACTAACAATTTAGCGACGTTGTGTATTTATGTTTAACCCTCTGGCTCTGATACTATATTTTCAACTGCCACGCTATTCTTAGTGTAACGGGTGTTCTGTGAAAAATGAGATAGATTGCAATATCTTTCTATAATTAAAGTGAAGAGCGTAAACTTTTTTTCTCCAAGAAAACTGCTCTCTGGACTTCCTAAAATGGGTGGCATGTTTCTTTTCAGTAGAAGCATTAAACTAAGAATGCTAATGGCGCTACTGTTCGTGTTACCAACATCTAGTTTGCCACGCGCTGACAGCTTGATTACCGGTACTCAAAGTGTCAAATAAATTTTGAAATCATCCACAACAACATGACATCGAACAAACAATGAAAAGATACAGTTAAAGGTGATAATAAACTAATTCAGTTTTGTGAGAACAGCGCCATTTGCGTTCTACTACTAATATTTCTATTTTCTTTTCGCTCGGGTGTTGTCAGTTCAATCGAAGATGGCGTCAAAACAACCAGTACACCACGAGCGTGTTGTACGGTTTTACGAATCACCCTATGTGCCGACAGAAAGGAACTCGATCAACTTGCCCCACTGCAGTCCCTAGGAGTTTTTTTTCGGCTCCCTCTGTATCCAAGCGTACAAAAATAATTGGCGAGCAAAGTATACGAAGCAGTTGACAACAAGGATCCGGAAAGACTGAAAAAAAATTGAACACCCAGTTGTCAAGCAGCAGTCTAACCCAGAAAGAGTGCACCATGTGAGCGAAACCGTCGTCGTTGAGAAGCCCCGTCACAGCCAAGAGCAACGAGTGGCCCAGTCGATGGCTGGCCCGATGACACGCTCAAGGAACAAATCCTCGGCCGTTCAGGAGACCAAGCGCGGAAGACCTCAGATGGAGTATTCAGCGAAGAGTCTGAGGTATCGGAGACACCTCCAACCCAGCGTCTTCGATAACTCCACAATCGAACAACATTCGGAATACAACGACGACCTTCGCACGAACACTGACAACGAGATTTTTTGGTTCGGAAGTAGGGAAAGTGTAATACCTCTTCCGACGCAAGTACGGCAGGCTGATACTATGGGACAAAGCATCCCACAGGCAAGTGACAGTTTGGTTCTTTCGTCGTCAGAGGCTACCGCACTCCCTCTTTCTCACACAACAGACCCGCCGATCCGAATAACATCAACCGTCATCTATCACACAATCAGCTACGGACAGTCGCTCCGGTGGCTGCTTCGCCCTCCAGTTGAATATCCGTGGTCTACGGGCCAACATCAGCGAGCTAAAGCTGCTCATCTTCGACCTCGAACCGTGCGTCGTAGCCTTGCAGGAGACCAAGGTGAACCAGACTGTTGTTCCGCCAGACTTCGTTGGTAGAAACTATACGTTGCTGCTACAGCCGAGGAACGCCAACTATTGGCCTTGCCATCCGAGAAGGTATACCGTTCGAACGTGTGCAGATCGACACCCCTTTACATATCGCCACTGTTCGCCTTCACGCGCCGATCCAGGCTACCGTTGTGTCGATATACGTTCCGCCGAGTTCAACTCAGTGCCACTGGAATGTCCGATTTTACTTCTAGGAGACTTCAACGGTCATCACGTCGCATGGGAATCGCACCAATCAAGCACGCTTGGGCGATTCATAGTCGAAACAACCCTGACGAAGCAAATGGTGATCTTAAATGACGGCTCAGCTACCCGCATCGACCCGGTCTCGGGCAACACTTCGGCGATTGATGTGACCATCTGCACAGAGAGTCTGGCTTGGAGGTTCACCTGGCGAACCTTATCAGACACGCACAACAGTGATCACTTCCCAATTGCGGTGTCCATACCTGGGTGGTCAATTCAGCAAACAACGCGACGAAAATGGCCGTACGGGCTGATTGGAAATTATACGAACGGCTGCAGCAGCGTCTAAGTCCATCCCGCGACTAGTGGCCAAATCGGACCAAAAATGGTACCGTGGTGGTGCCCCGAGGCAAAGGCGGCAATCCGTCGGCGATGGAAATGTCTTCATTCGCTCCGACGTCTACAGCAGGTCAACGCAGCTCAACCTGAAGCGGAGGCACGAAAGGCGATTAAAGAAACGAAGGTGCAATCGTGGGAAAGCTTCGTAGGGAAGATTTCCCCGCAAAGCACGACGAAATAACTGTGGCGCACAGTTGACACACTTCGTGGAAATCAGACAAGACGCTCAGCTGTTCTCAAACGGCATAACAGATTTAGCGGACAATCCTGAAGAAGTAGCGGAAGAACTGGCGACGTACTACGGCGAAAGATCGGTGACGTCTAGCTACCCTCCATTGTTTCAGATGGCGAAAATGACAGCTGCGAGAGAGTCCTTAGATGTTTCGTCTAATACCGGCGACGCGTATAATGTTGATATTACCCTAGCCAAAATTTTGTGGGCTCTCGACAAAGGGTGAGATGCCTCGACAGGTACCGATGGAATAGGGCACCTGATCTGTCAAGATTCCGGTCCTGCTGTCTTCCGACCTATTTTGCTGACCAGCTGCATGGCGAAGACACTCGAGCGAATTGTCAACTGGCGTTTAATTATGGAGCTGGAGTCCAATGGACGACTTGACAAGCGTCAGCACGCTTTTTGTGTGGGAAGCGATACCGACACGTACTTCTCCGAGCTGGAGAGGTCGAAACGCCGACGAGCACTGTTTGGTAGCGTCTCTGGATCTGTCGAAGGCATACGACACCACCTGGCGACACGGTATTCTTCGCACCCTGAAATCATGGCGGATATGTGGTCGAATTATGAACCTACTGCAAAGCTTCCTCTCTGAGCGAACGTTTCGGGTGTCGTTGGGTGGTTACACATCCAGTTAACAGGAAGCTGGAAAATGGTGTGCCGCAGGGATCAGTGTTATCCGTAACGCTGTTCCTGGTGGCAATGCAGCCCATCTTCCAGGTACTGCCGGATGGAGTCGACATACTTTTATACACACGCTGTATGTATATGGCCGAGAGCCGGCGCGGAATATCATTGTAGACCAAGTTCCTGTCCCGAAAACCAACCGGCTGACGGTTCTAGGTGTCACTCTCAATCGTTCCTTGACATTCAAATCGCATTGCAAAAAGGTGAAGAAAGCATGTGTTTCACGTCTGCTAATACTCCAGATGATCGGAGCCAAACTACCGCGGGGCAATCGGACAAGTCTGCTGCAAGTCGGATCGGCGTAAGTAACTGCAAAACTGACGTACGGTATCGGATTGGTGAACCGAGGAGGACCATTGCAGATCCTCTCTCCGGCATATAACATAATGGTCCGGTATGCTTCTGGAGTGTTTGTTACCAGCCCGATAATTTTGGTCATGGCCGAAGCGGGTACCTTACCGTTTGAACTGTTAGCGGTTCAGTGCATAGTAAGGACAGCCATCTGTATCCTAGCAAAGAACAGCCAAAACAACTCTCTTCCCTTGATTCGGCGCGTTTAGGATCGTTTGTAGGAACTCACAGGCACGACACTCCCTGCTGTCGGTCAACTTGTCAGGCAAGGCGACCGTGCTTGGAACAAACGGAAACCGTCTATTCTATAGAATGTGAAGAGGAGTATACGAGCCGGTGACCCACCGGAGAAAGTTCGACCAGTCGTCCAGTAACTTCTATCGACCCGCTTCCACAACTGGACCATCGGCTACACTGACCTACCGAAAACACGGTAGGAGCCGCATTTTATAATAATGGCCTTTCCGGGATGTTCAGCCAACCAAACAAATGCAGCGTTTTCTCTGCGGAAGCGTATGCAATTAAGATGGCGTTTTAAATCCCCAATATTAGAAACGAGATGGTTATCCTTACGGATCCAGCGAGTTGTCTGCTGGAATTAGAGGCCGGAACTTCCAAACACGCGTGGATTCAATAAATCGAACAGATCGTTATAACAAAAATGATCGGTTCTGCTGGATCCCGGAATATGCTGGCATAAATGTAAATCGATGATACACTGAGAGCGACGAAGAAGCCATACAGCGCGCATGGGATAGTCAATTGTTCCAAACTAGAGAGAACAAGCTTAGGGAGATAAAGAACGATACTGAAAGATGGTTAGACAGTGGCAATGCAGCCGACCAACGAGTGTTAACCAGGTAGAGAATCGGCCACACGCGGCTCACGCATACTTTTCTCTTGAAAAGGGATTTGGACCACTACCTCGTTGTCAGTAAAAATCGAGCGCCGTTATCAACTGCAGCGAATCCAAGACCACAGTGAACAATGCGATTAAGTATTCAGCGCTTCGTAGCAGACGGTGCACGGAGAAAACGGAAAACCCATATTTGAGTATTTTTTGACTCACTTTTGAGTTATTTTTCTCTCCCCATTTCATTCGCTCCTTCTATTGTTGTCAGAGAGCGAAGAGCAAAACAACCCAAAAACCGAACCTTAGTGCGTTACCTCAAATTTGAGTAAGTGGCACAGTACTGGAAGTTGAGTTATTTGATCTGCCGATTGAGTGAAAACAACTTAGCCAGTAAGTATTTTTTCGCATGGCTGTAAATGAAAACTACTTATACCCCATCAACTCAAAATTAGGTTAACGCACGAACCCCCGGAATTGAGTGGAATGAACTCACTTTTGAGTACTTCATTTTCTCCGTGTGTGCACGGGTAGAAATCAGAATCCAAAATCATGATTGTGCTCCCGAAAATCATGATTCCAGTGTGTTTTCATCTTATGAAAATACACCATGATTTGGACTCACGATATCATGAGTCATATTGTCGTTATGCGACACAAGTTGCGGCTGAGTGCTCGAAATCATGCATCGAATGCTCGAAAATCATGATTCGCGCATCCATTTCGGATCTATTTAGCGGACTTTGGGGCAAGTGTGCCATAGGGGCAAGTGTGCCACCCCTGCTTTTTATAAAAACTACAATATATATTTTTCTTTGAGCTTAACAATATGTTCCTTCGTAGTTCACAATGTAATAATCAAAATATGATAAACATTGCTCTATTTTACACGTATTTACATCGATTTTTGCAAAGACAACCAAATTTGAGTGGATTTTTATAAGATTTCGTTGTTTCTAAATAGCATGGTAAAAGGTAAATTATTACCAGATTTTTCTAACGTACTGTACATCGTGAAACTATTCAAATGTGTAAGTTACTGTGGCATTTGAACGAAAAAAGGATTTAGTTTTTCATACAAAATCCAGTTTGGTTGAAATGTATAGTTATTGGGGCAAGTGTGCCACCTATTTGGTAAACAAAAATTGTTGAAGAGAAATTTATAAAAATGTAAACATCATCAACAAAATCATAATAATAAACTAAAATGAGGCACCGGTAGTAGTTTCTGAAGTATAGTAGGGGAATAACTAACATGTTTGCCCCTCAAAGTGATTTTATCTTAAAATATTTAATAATAACATGTTTTTCGGCTTGTTAAGTACCGTTTGACATATTTACATCAATATTTTACCGTTATTTAGTGCTGATCTACTTTAATATTATACATTTTCGCTTTAATATAAGGGTAATACCTATATTGTATTGAATGGAGTCAAAAATAACCATTTTAGTTATTCGAATTGAGTAATAGGGAGTTACGCTTGTTTTGAATCTTGTTATAAAGCCTCCCCTTATTACGGTAAACTTAAAATTATTTTTTAAATTATCGATTAGCGTCTGCTTTTTAAGTAATATTAATAGGAAATAAAGAAAATTTCATTACAAGTAGAATTACATGCGATGTTCATTCGGTGGCCGTCTTGCCCCATATGGGTGGCACACTTGCCCCATAGTGTCGAAAATCGGGGTATTTTGGATGATATTTGAGAAGCTCCAAAACTAATACTTTTTGAAATTATTTTCATTTCAAATGGCACAGTGGTTACGAAAAGATGTGAAACTATCATCATGAGGCTAAATTGGTGGATTTTATAAGCTTTGGGCAAAGTTAGAGAACAATTTGCTTAAGGTGGCACACTTGCCCCAAATTCCGCTATATTTCTGTCAGTCAACCCGATAAAATGAAAACAAAAAAAAAAACAAAATATGAACGAGCAAGATTCGAATCAAGAACCTTCTGATTAAGAGCCACGTTCATTATCACTGTACAAATATATCGTGATGAATGATGGGTGATCGATGCGAATGACTTGAAGCAAAGTGCATTGCTTTGTGTTGTCGCTCTGATATCATGGCCTTACCAATTTATGAATTTCATGACTTGTAAATCATGATGTGGGAATCAGATTTTTATCCGTGTGACAGCTGAATAACACCAAAAGCTGGCCGAGCGGATAAGTGAGAAGAACGTTGTCAGACGTCAGATTTTAGTGTCTGATACCAAAGAAGTATGATAGAAAGAATTAGGAAAACCTGGTAAATCTAGCGCACATCTTTCCTATCTGTGAATGCCGTGACGAACATTCACTCAATGAGTTGGTAGTACAGTTCTTTAGCATTTAGTAATTGTTTCATCAGATCCAGATACAAAAGGAGGACTGACATGCTTAACGACTACTATGGCACGATGCTCTAACCAAAAGCCCGGAAATCTACCTAATGGACGTTGCCACGTTCGGGGCCACCTGTTCACCGTGCTCAGCACAATTCGTCAAAAACCTAAACGCCGCTGAGCATACAAAAGAGTTGCAGCTGTCGCCATTCAACGGAAGCACTATGTAGATGACTATCTGGATAGCGCGGATAGTGTCGAAGAAGCGTAGGAGCAACCGACCAACCGTCAAGCCTTGAGCGTGGTGATAAGCACTTTTAACCCATTAGGCTTCCTGGCATTCTTTCTGATCCATGGCAAAATCCTTATTCGTAAGCTCTGGCGAGCAAAGATCCAGTGGGACCAGTGGCTACCGGAAAAAAAACTGTCAGAACATTTGCGTATTTCCAATGCCTGGACCAGATCAGTATTCCGCGCTGTGTTTTTCCACGTCATTCGGTCCAAGACATTCTGTCACTGCAGCTGCAAATTTTCGTAGATGCAAGCGAAGGGGCGTTTGCTTGCGTTGCATACCTACGGGCCGAATATTCGAATGGGATTGAAATAGCACCGGAAAAATCCGAAGTGGCTCCTTTAAAAGCTTTGTCCATACCAAGACTTGAGCTTATAGCAGCGATGATCAGGGCACGCTCGCGACAGACCATAATCGAAGGACACTCGTTACGGATTGATCGAACTTACCTTTGGAGTAATTCTAGAACGGTGCTCGCCTGGATCAACTCTGACCATCGAACTACCGACAATTTGTCGCATGTCGTGTAGGAGAGATACTTTCGAAAACGCAAGCCGATTGGCACTGGATACCATCCAAGGAAAATGTAGTGGATGATGCCAGAAAATGGGGAAGAGCCCTCTGTGTCACCAAGTAGTCTATGGTTTAAAGGTCCGGAAGACCACTGGCCTGTGAATACCCGATTTGAAGTCTCGCAGACGAATGAGGAACTTAGGATGTGTTTGATACACCTGAAAGCGATGGTCGAGCACCAAGTAAATTGGAAACGCAATGGTCTCGTTTGTGGTGAGCAATAGCATATGTATATCAGTTTTTGCAGAACTTGAGACGAAAGGCGAACAATACGTTGCTATATATTGCTGGCTATACTTTCTGAAATGCGTGCCGAGCATCTCTGTCTTGGGAAATTAGAGCGAACTAGTACTATTCGTAAGGTGTCGCCTTTCGTGGATGAAAACGGTGTAGTATGCATGGATAGTCGTATAGTCGCAGCCACGTTCGCCTCATTCGACACCCGATTTCCAATCATCTTGCCAAATGAGCATACTGTAACTGAGCTGGTTGTTGGGTGGTACCACCGGAAGTATCTTCATGGGAACGACGAAACCGTTGTGAATGAAGTAAGACAGCGATTCCACGTGCCTCATCTAAGAACGGTAATTCGCAAGGAGAAAAGAAATGTGCATGGTGCAAGTTAAAACTAGCAGCGCCAAGTTCCGCGAATGGTGCCTCTTCCAACAGCTAGATTGATGGCGTTCGAACGACCTTTTTCATACGTGGGAGTTGATTACTTCGGATCGATAGCTGTGCGTGTTATTCGAGGGAGTTGCAAAAGATGGTTAGCGTAGTTCACGTGCCTAACCGTCCGAGCTGTTCATCTAGAGATCGTGCATTCGCTTACTGTGGAGTCCTGCAAAATGGCTTTCCGCTGGTTTGCAACACGCAGCGAAGCTCCGGTAGAAATCTATAGCAACCAGGGAACCAACTTTGTCGGATCTAGTAACGAGCTGCAGCGAGAGATGTGCGTAATTGAACAACAGCTCGTCGAGACCTTAACCAATATAAATACCAGGTGGATATTCAATCCGCTCGCCGCTCCTCACATGGGCACACAGTAAGATCAGTTAAAACAGCACTTGCGGTCATGTATACTACTAGAATTCCCAATGAAGAAACGCTGGAAACGCTGGTGACAGAAGCAGTAGGAATTGTTAACTCGAGGCCTACAACATTCAGGCCTACAACAGTGTAGTCCAGACTCCAAGGACATTTGCGAATTCTACCGAAGTCGGTAGGTGCCAATGGAACCTCAGTCGCGTCATGGTGGGCAGATTTTGGCGAGAATACATACCAGAATCAGCTCGCCGTACTAAGTGGTTCAAAGAGGTGACCCCCATCTAAACGAACGACTTAGTAATCATTGTAGAGGACAACGTGCGTAACGGGTGGATTCGAGGACGGGTCACAGAAGTAATCAACGGAAGGGATGGTCGTATACATCAGGTGGTGGTGCAGACAGCCACGCAGGGGTGGTAGCGGTCAGACAGCAAAATAATAGTGACTTTAGTGACTAGAAATATGAAAAAAGTGACCAAATAGTGACGAAAAGTGATTTCATAACTACAAACATTAGTCTAAAGTATATGTTCATAAACAAAAATATGGCACTTATTATCAGAAATATTACTAAATCTACATGTTATGTAAAATTTAAAATAAATTTGCTTTACACGTATACAGAACATATCATCGAACTAC
The DNA here is from genome assembly GCF_002204515.2 of Aedes aegypti. Classification (NCBI taxonomy): domain Eukaryota; kingdom Metazoa; phylum Arthropoda; class Insecta; order Diptera; family Culicidae; genus Aedes; species Aedes aegypti. The sequence goes on from NC_035109.1 coordinate 248,307,706, forward strand.
GATAGATATGAAACATCAACAAGGGGCAGAGTATGCCTTGAAAAAGTCACGTAAATTTTGGGCAGGATGAATAAAAACTAGCTATTTTTTAATCCTTGTTGGGTATTTAATTCACTGCGACCAGTTAGATTGTGACCAGGGCCGTCCATTTTCAATTCATTGAAAGCATTTTCAGTCCCCAACTGACTGACTCAAGCTTCCCTTTCGATTGAAACTCTACTGTTTCGTTTCAATCCGACAAACATATCCTTTCATCGCAGCAAGCGTAGTCTTTCATTTCTTTCGTGCTGCCTGTGCGTCGCGCGTCATATATCAGAGCCTCACCGCAGCGAGCAGGTCTTTCAATCGTTAGTCTCTAACTTTAGGAGCTGATTAATTCAAATGAACAACGTGGTGGCCCGCATACTTTCTCTATCTTAATTTATTACCTAACAAGTTATATATATTACTATTGCAAAAAATAGGTAAAATCCAATTCGAAACATTTTGATAGATTTCAATGAAATCAAATGAAACGAAGTTCTTACTCTTTCATTTCACCTTTCTTGTTCGCTGCTTTCAATCAGGTAACGAAACGAATGAGTGGTGAAAGAAGAACGAAGCGACGCAGTTGTTTGGCACCATCGAGACAACGCAACCAAGCCTTCGTGTTTCTCAAAATGCTTTCGAAAATGCACAGCCCTGATTGTGACACAAAAATTAGGAATAAAGTGACATTTCAGTTTTGTTACGCCCACTTTCCACCGAAGTTTGTTATCTTGAACTTTCCCAATTAAGCCAAACTGAAGGCAATTATACGCAGTACATAGACTAGATCACGAGCAACACCTTTGCAAGGACAAGTTGGTAGAATATGTTGATCGGCATTCGGTAGAATGCGAAATGTGCTTGGATCAGGGTATAATAAAACCAGAATAGAACAATAGCCTGAAACTTCAAATCTCGGATTCCATTCAGTAGAAAAGAACTCTTGGAAGTTCCAAATTCATTAACTCCGAAGAAAGAAACTCGTGAACGCATTTATGGCAAAATAGTTAATCATTATTGGCTTATTCGCCAAAATTCATTGAAGTTTTCTGTGGAATTCCTTGAATTTAGAATTTAAAGTGGCAGAAGGAACAATGTCAGTGACAATTTATGTTAAAATTACCACTCTTTTTCCTAGGTAGCTCCGAAGCTTAGTTTTTTTTCTAGAAACACGGCAAAATTTGAATCAGGTGAATAATATGCCATAGTAATTAGAAAATGCCAGAAAAATCTAGTTATTGTTAATTATTCGAAGCATCTTAAAAATCAGGTCACAAAAAGACTAAAAACTAACTAAATTGACGCTTATATTGAGCTGTTCGTTAATCCAATCCGCATGGTTATTAAATTAATTAACTCAATACGCTGGAATCCCAGCCGAGCACGTGGATTTTTTTCATTATTTCACCCATAATTTGTCCATCTTTACCACGCGAAATGAGTTAATTAATTTAAAAATTAACACCTTTTTAAATGATTCCGAATGCTTGTTTAACCACCCTTAAGAGAACCGCCTATTTGGATTAACATACTTAATTCGCGAATGAATAACTTGCTCATTTTGTTCAAATTTGTTGTCAACCTCTTGAATTCACGGAACGAGTTCCGTTGAATTAGTGGGTTGAATTCCTGAATAAGTTTCTTAGTTGGAAAGAAGTTTAAGGCTTTTTTCCTGATAGCATGTTGTTGAAATTCATCAAAAGCTAGGCCAGCTTCTGGCTATTCGTCGTTGATAACTTCAGAAATACAACCATAAATTCAGTTAGCAGTTTTGTCAGAAATTCATGCAGGTTTTCTGTCCAACTCCTTCGAATTTACAGCCGACATTAATATTTGGAAGTTTTGAAAAAAACTATTAAAACACATTCCACACATAACCCAACGAATGGATTTCAAACGTTCTGTACAAAATTTCTTAGCAATTTTATCCTGAATCCACCCATAAAGTTAGCAAAGAATGCCTTTTTCTCGGCACTTTGATGTTCAGATCAAAATTTGTTTTATCAGAATGACAAAAATCAGTAAAACATTATTTGGGTTTAGAAGTTTATCATTGCTTCATAATCAGATTACGAAAAAAGTGACTTTAGTGACTGGTGTAGCCGCTCATAAGATCCCGAATACCCTAAACCAACACCCTACATGAATTGATTCATTTACAATAAAATGCCGCAGTTGTGCGCTAAGATCCTTATTACGTAAATTGAACAAAACCAACGATTTGAAAATTATTGGTAATGCGTAATTATAATAATAATATACCACACTCTTAAAAATAATGAAAATCACTCCGGACGTAATTCACATTATGACTGAATGACACATGATGTATGCGATGATTTGACGTAAAAATGGGTTCTGAAAGATGTATTGAAAGGAAAATGTAATTTTACTTGATGGAGGATATGAAAGCGATGCCGCTATGATTGACATTTCCCGAATCAGACACCATCGTATTTAAAATGTGACACAAATTCACGTCATTTGGCTCGCTTCTTTTATGTGCATCCAAAAGACGTAAAATCGCACGATTTTCTCGGAGTGTGCGAATAAGGACAGTCTATGATACTTTTTTTCAACGGTAGAACAATTGAAAATAAAAGTAAATTTATTTTGCGATTTTAAACACTAATTGAAAAATCTAACTCATTATCCAAGAATATCCTGTCACTATGTTGGCACATTTAGATCTAGTATCGTTCCTACAACTCTAAGTGTCAAAGAAATTGTTTCAAATTTTCAAATGTCGATGGGGTACACCTTCAAATTTGTAGCAAGCACCATCAAACCATAATTACAGCACTTTCTGAACCAAATTCTGTTCGACGCCTCCCCAAGAAAACCTTTATCAAAGGCAACCAAACTTTCCTTTCATGGCCGAAAAATTGGTCGTATCGAACACGCACGATCGTAAATTACACAGCACATGAAACGGGTAATTTAGCTCACCCTTCGGCATCATGATCCAATCCCGCAGACGAGGAAGACGTGGCCATAGCCCATAGCCAGTAAATTCAATCCATGCGGAACCTTTTATCAGCCATTTTGCTGGTCAGCTGTTTGCTCTCATTATCTCCATTTGCCCCACCACCAAAGCTAGAGCCTCAATCCGGGCTCGGTCAATACTTATCCACTTAAGCAATTCCTGTACTCGCTGACTGACGTAAAATCTCCGGCGTTTAGGCTAAATTAACTTAATTACATCGTAAATCGTTGCCTTATGTTTGCCATTTTGCTCCGGTTTTATGACCGGTCATAATAAACCATTCAGCAGCGTCTTTTCATACCCTGAAGCAAGACATCACTAGAAAAAAAAAAAAGTTTTATGCTGTTATTATCGTACACCTCCTCGTTTCCAACGCTCGTCCCCACGATTCCCAACATTTTCTTACATTTGTCGTTTCGTGACGTTTCGAACGGTAAGCGCGAAAATGATGTCTCTCGTTGTTGAACCGTAGAAAATGATGAACATTTCAACATGAACATCAAACGAATCACGGTTAAAAGCTGATTTTGCACACCCTTTCGCACAATCGATTACAAATAAATGTTTGTATATTCACAGTCTTAGATTTTGCTCTGCTTCCAGTTTCCTTCCCGCGAGCTGTTATTCCATATTCGGTTTGTCATGGTTTATCACTTGGCAATTATTGCACCGAATCCAGAGATTCAGTGCATGAGCTTAGATCGCTAGTCTACTTCTAGTTTGCTTGCTTTTGCTTTCATATCATACATTGAAATCTGTACAGATTGGGTTAGAAAAATAAACACTATTCTATGGTATTCCTCCATGACTAGCATGGCTCATGGTTTGTCGCTTGTCTCACTCGTAAGCAGTTTTTTTTCTTTTGTAGTTTCGTAGCAGTTTTAGCTATTTTAGTTTGCATCGCGTATTCCTAGAACTATCAACTAAAAGAACTAATTACAAACTAATCTTATCCACATATATCACTTACAATCGATTGAGTTTACGTTGTTACTGTACATTTGTTTTTGGCCGTTTTGTAACCAAAAAGTTGTATTAGAATGTATTTACTATTTACATGTTATTTTCGATTGAAAATCACATTACCTTGCAATATTTGGCCTCAAGCACTGCTTATCCAGAGCTTAGGCTTGTTTTACTGACCATTCATTCAATTTGTCCTTGCACTTTTCATATGTAATCACCTACTCACAACAGTTTGGCAGAATATCCGAGCGCCTCCTCTGTGCTACCGGTTATAGCTTATCCAGTAGATTGGATACCAACAGAGGAGTCAGGCCTTCCGAATTAGGTTCCAACTCCGATGAGGCACCTGTCGCCGTGGGTGGGTGCCCTTTAGACTTGTGACGAGATTTAGGCCACTTTTTATGCTTTCCTGCGGTTTTGCCGTCTTCTTGGGATGAAGATGACTTCACTCGGGATGAACTGGATGGTCTTTGCGACGACGGTGGTGTTCTTGAAGGAACTTTGCAATTTTTAAGCGATCCCGGCAGATGTTCGGACCGGTTACAGTGAGGTGCCCGTAGAATTCGTATGCTGATTTCGGAATCCACCGAAGTTGTAGACAGTTTGGCGTGGCTATGAAGTGTGGCATCCGTAGGACTGACACATCCGTCGTACGATGAACTCTGTGGGTGAAAAATAAATATAATTATTGTTAATGACCCAAATTTAAGTTATAAATGACGTAATTTTCCGTCAGATCCAATTAAATAGTAATTTTTCGAGAATTATGCTTTTTTAAGTGCAATATGTACGTGGAATATTATTTGTTTTGTACTGTGCATGAACGTTTTCCCATACTGAAAAAATATATCAAGTAATAATATGAGAGTTATCCAAAACCAAGTTGGATATATTCGGATTTGACCCATTCTCACCCCCCGACGACGATAATTTTCTCCAGTCTGCCAAAAAGCGATGAATAATAATCCAAGGAAAATGTAGCTCTGTTAACAGCTCTTATCTGCATTGCTGTGCACAACCAATAGACCGAAAAATATCGACGTTCGAATTTAAACTTACGCAATCCACACTGCTTCCTTCGGCAACGACCGACGACGTCAGTCCGCTCCCACTACTTTGGCGGCTTCCTTGCGACATACTTCGAGTGCTTGCGCTGCTTGGCCCGGTGGTGCTGCTTCCAACGTCGCCTCCGGTAGCACCATTCCCGCCAACGTCGCTTCCGGCATCGTAGATCATGGCCCGGTTCCGGAGCTCGTGCTTCAGGCTCCAATCACGAAGATAGATCTCGGTCTGTATCGGAATGCCACCGTTCGATAAGCGCACTATAAATTGCCATCTGCATTCGGTACAGCGATTGCCATTGCGGAAGAAAAGATGAGAAGATGGGAATACAGATTTATTGGTTAGAAAATGTGATTTTTTTTTTCTGTTTTGGGGTAGGTATGTTTACAGTGATCAGCAGAAAAATGTGTTTTAGCAGGTTTACGAATAGTGTTTTGATTTCTTTTCTGATTGAGCTATACTAACTCAAAAACCAATAACAATGAGAATATGTTATTTAAACACGAAAAATGTGTGATTGATTAACAATATTAAGTATATCATACATTATAGTATAGTTCACACCCAAAGCAAAAAATATATCGATGTTATTTTAATCAGTCACTGTTATACGGATTTTATACACAAAAGTTATGGCGAGCAGCGTACGTTTGATTGTATGCTTGCCAGCACGTGCATGATCAATCGAGGTTCCTCTTAGCAGTGTATGATAACTGTGTTTACTTATTACAGATCAAAACTTTTAGTGTATATAGTGGGTAAAGCTTCACCAACGTATAACACTTTACGGTTAGAAATTCTGTCAAAAGAAATTTGTTTTTCAAACGCATTCACTTCCATGCTGACAACTGCTGACTGCTGCTCCATGACAACATTATAACTGCTTGCAGGTATGAACTATCGAAATTTCATTATAAACATGTTTTTGATTTGACGTTTGCTCCAATGTCTCAACATGGGATATTCTATGTAATTGATTAGTTGGATACCAGGATTCCAGAATTTCTTGGAAATTAGGAATCCTCCGTGGAATTTTATTCCTGCCTTAGCAACAACTAGTTTATATCAGTACGGCAAACAAAATCACGGACCTGTTAATTTGTGTGAAAATCAAAAGTTTGTGCTTCAGACACACATTTGATCTTCTGGTATTAATTGCTTAAATACCCTCAATGTATTTTTTTTTATTTCTTCATTGCAGTCTCCACATCTCGATGTTCTACATCTCAATATCTCTCCCTATGTCGATGATTTGTTCGGTCCCTTCATTCTGCATACTTTTTCACACTCCATATCTCGATATCCTCCTTAACTCGATATCTTCCTATGTCGATGTGATTTTCATTCCCGATTTTTTCTCCGTATGTCGATATGGCCATTATCAAAGTTTACTAGACTAGATTTTAGGCATTCGAAACAATTGGCAAAGACGAAATGACGTCTGTTTGTTTTCAATTTTCCTAGTAACGGAATGATTTTCAATCTAGTTTTCATTAAAAATTTGTTCTATGCCTCGATCTCTCCCTATCTCGATGGTCTCTTCGATATCGAGATGTGAAGAGGCGATTGTAGTATCATTTCAAACATTACATTCATTTATAATATCTAGGTGTTCTGTGTTATTAGACAACACTATCATACTTATTTGGTAAAACAAATTTAAGATGTCATTAACCTTTTGTTAACAACATGTTACACACTTAGATTAAATTACTGGGGTCGGTAAAATTTTACTGGGTTTTGGAACTACCGAAAAAGCCAGTAAAATGAAAACTTATTTTTACCAAATAGATTGAGTGTGTACATTTCATTTGCCGTAGCAGTACAGTTTTTTTTACTGGTGAGTTAATTTCACCTGCTTATAAGAGAAAAAAAAACACGTTTTTAATTTACTTAACCAAACTTAACCTAAATATATAACGCTTTAAGGTGAAGATGAATCGAAACCGAACCTCAAATTTTCAAGAGCACAAATTTGGAGAACCAAACATTTATTTAAGCTGAAAACTTAATCGATTGGTCACTAGCTGGTGGTGACCAATCGATTAAGTTTTCAGCTTAATGGTGTAGCGGCCATATGGCGGCTAGGAGTCTGCTACCTGATTCCAGACTGGTTTCTTAAACGAGTGACTTATGCGCCACCTCCTAGGAGGACCACCCGTCGTGTTCTATGTTGCCCGGCTAGATACTGACCGAAGAGTCAGCTCCCAAATGCTCAACAATACGCGGGAACAAGTAAGCAGACTCGTTATCCAAATTTGCCTCGAAGGAATCTCCTATTTCGACAACTAAAGCCCCACGAACATAACCAAAAGATTCCACCAAACAACCAAACTCCCAAAACTCGACCTAATCCTATGTATCATCACTGGCAGAGATATCGCACCCACTCAAGCCCATTCCGTTTTAGAAGACGGATTATTCAACAGACAACGGAATTAACCAGGACCAACGAAACGTGAAAAGGACTTTGAACTTTCTTAATCATACTAACTAACACGAAATTTCCATTAACACAAGGACTTTCTGTACGACGTATATTTGAACAATAATATGATAACCTAGGTTCCCATGTCGGTCACGCCGACGGCCTTTCTTCTACAATCCCCTTTGAACTTCTGGCCCTAACTTGTGCGGATTTCTGAATCAACTTCTCTGAGTCCATGGACTTGAACACACGACTCTATTTGGTATCTTCTGTTGCAGTGTTGGTTGTGACTGAGTGCTTAAAAAATAGGAACTATAATTCTTTGACCTGAATTAATGAGATCAAACAGGAATCCAAAATAAACTGAACAACACCGAAGTTAAAAAATTTAAAGTATTCATCAGAGAATCAGACCAGAAATTTCTCTAAGGATATTTTCAAGATTGTTTTTATTATAATCGTTTTAGCATCACCAAAAGCATAAGGGCTTTCATAACTGTTTTTCTACTCAAGAAATTTCATCAAAAATAAATTCATACGTTTCTACCAACATTTATTCAGGATTAGTTAAGTGATTCTTCTGCGGATTTCCTAAGACATTCATACAGGAATTCCGTTTCAAGACAGTCCTGAATTCAATTTTCGACACATTCCAAAGTTCTTCAGGATTGCATCCAGAGATTTGCTATTCGTCCAAGAATTAAAGGTTATTTCAAAAATTCAACCAATAATTTCTCTCGAGATGTACCATGTACTTCCAACAAAATTTTCTTTATGATTATCCAGGAATTTCTCAATAATAACTAAAGAGATTACTTTAGATATTATTTTTTATATTCTTTCAGAGATTCCTCCAGATATGTTTTAAGAAATTTGCCAAAAACTTTTCAAATAATTCATGCAAGAATTCTTGGTCAGATGTCTCCAGAAAACTGTAAACATTTTTTAGAAATTATTGAAGTTATCTTCATGATATATTCTTAAATTAGGTATATTTTAAAGTAGCTTTTGTAGCAACTCCGGGTGATCTTCTTAGGTGTAAGAATAGGACGGTTTCAAATTTAAAAAAAGTTGACCCAAAGACGAAGTAGGTTTATATGGAAATTAGTATGGAAAATTTTTGGAAAATGTTCCAAATATGTTGATACGGGAATTGAAGACAAACTTATCGTCCTGTAGGGAAAGCTCAGTTTTGTCATCATTACTGATAAAATATGCCTGATGTTAAGAAGTACCTAGTTCGAGATCACTCACTTTCATTTTTACTGACTCGATTTGAAAATAAACATTGACATGATATTACGGATTAAACCAGCCACCGGTGTTTTGAAAAACCTGAATGTCGTAGACACAAAAGTCAATTTGAACAAATTGAGATGAAAAATTGTGAAAAATAATCGTTCTGGTGGGCTTCGATCCCACGACTCCCAATACGCTAGACTGGGCGCGTTAAACAACTACGCCACAGAACGGGTAACGATTATGCAGCGCAATCAGCCAAAAATGGAATCCGACTGAACTTTTTTTTAGTTCTCTGAAAGCTTTGTTCTTATGAAAAAAACAAGCAAGTCATTATCACCTATGATCTCTTCAGTTTGTATAGTGCTTAGTAGAGCTTTCTTGACGGCTTCGTACGAACGTTCAGTTTTGTCATCATTACTAAAAAATGTATGCCTGATGTTAAGCAGTAGTTCGAGATCACTCACCTTCACTTTTCCTTGCTCGATTTGAAAAGATACATTGATTCCCCTAATGGAGTTCAAGCCTTCCTACCTCAATCTATCAAATTCGAGATTTCCGACCACGATTAACGGCACCCTTTGCTATTTTACTTGAGAGAGAAACTGGGCTTAATACTACACTTTGGGCGGTTTCGATATAGACTGGCGGCTAAAAATGTTTTGCCATATCATATTTATGAGTTTTGTGATACAAATATGTTGTCTTGTTTTAAAAAGGGCGTGTTTTGGACACCAACTTCTGAGCAGGACTTATAGCGAAAAAATGAGTTTTGTTACTAAAATTGCATAAAGGCCACTTATCGTAGTAACCCGCGCGTAGGTACGGATGTCAAAAATTTTCGCTCGCTTTATTTTTTTCTGCTGATTTTGATAATTTAGTGAATTTAGGCCGATTGTGATTCGGAAAGTAAATACAGGTATGTTCCGTTTTTATCACGTTCCGATTTTGTCATGCTCCGATTTTGTCACGTTCCGATTTCGTCAACAAATTATTCCGTTTTTATCAACACACAAAAATTGATATTTTTTATTTTCAAAATGTTTAGAATATAAACTAAATATTTATTTTGAAGCAATTTAAATGCTTTTCAATAGCTTTAGAGCTGAATTTTCAACAATATGTTAATGTTGAGCACCTGCGATACATGGTAGGTGTCAAGTCAAATACGATTCAATAACGTTTTACTCCTTCCTATCCACTAATCAATTGGAGTATTCAAACTAAGGATGGTATGTTGGACAAAATTGATCCATCCGTCAACAATCGAGAGTTGCTTTGGCCATGTCCTAGCAACAATTAGAATTTGTGATTAGTTGAATACGTACTTATTGCAGAGAACTCTCCTCTTTGTTATATAGCATGGCATCAAAGAATTTCCTATATAAATTTGATAGACATAGGGGCTGTCCATTAATTACGTAAAACAGTTTTGGCAGTTTTCGACCAACCCCTATCCTCCCCCTATAGTATGTTTTTTGTATGAGAATAAAAAATAACTCATATGGCACGTCAGATATCTCGGTCATTGATAAGATCTTGTTTCAAGGGGTAGGGGAAGAGGTCCAGCAAAACAATCTTTAGATCCTTCATATAATAAGTTTGCATCGAGGAAGATAGTAAAGTGCTGAAATGTCTGACAATTTGAGAAACTATAGATACTTGACGTTTCCACGTCACGCACGTTGTCATCCCAAACTTGGTGGGCTCTTGATCTTTGAGCAGACATGAACCCCTTCCTGACATGGAGACTAAAAGATTAATTAGGAGTTTTATACCAACAGCCATACGCTTATTCGTAATATTTTGTAAAAGAGTTTCTTACAAAAAAAAAGTTCTTATTTGGTGATGCTTGATCTAGAGTTTGTACACTTAAGTGTTGATGAACTCCTATATAAATAAAAATGGAAATGTCTGTCGTTTTATATGGGGGATTGCAGGCAATTTTTCAGCAGCCTACTTGATGGCTAAACGAAGTTTGACGGGACCACTAGTATTTAATATTGTTTAACAAATGAGAAAACCCAGTTTTAGCTTAAGTATTAACGTTTAACAGACAAAAATTTGAAGAATATAATATTTTCCGTTGTGGCCTTCCATAGCCGAGTGGTAAGAGTCCACGGCTACAAAGCAAAGCCATGCTGATGGTATCTGGTTCGATTCCCGGTCGGTCCAGTATTATTTCGTAATGGAAATTTCCTTGACTTCCCTAGGCATAGAGTATAATCGTACCTGTCACACGATATACGAATGCGAAAATGGCAAACTTTGGCAAAGAAAGCTCTCAGTGAATAACTGTGGAAGTGCTACTACCGGCTGCTTGGTCGTTCATAGAAGTTAATATTCAATGTTATCTTCTTTTCCAAGCAGCCTAGATAGCCGTGTAGTGTCGGTAGTGGTTGTCTCAACTGGCTAAGAATAACACTACGGATTGCCTGATCCTGTAGTAAAAATCTACTAATCAGGTAACCCCAATCTCAAGGTGTGATGCGACCCGTGCTGATGGATGAATGGTTGAGGGGGTTTAAAATATGCTCAATCGCTAACGGAGCCTGGAGAGCACCAGGGCGAACTCTCCAGTATGTAGCTCTTACTGCATTAGGGCGGGGCAATGATGCAGCGGACCGTCTTTCCCCAGCGACTCGTGGGACCAAAAATGAGTGCAAATAAGCAAACCAAAATAAAAGGTGTCGACTGCCTCCCTCAGTTCGAAAAAGGCCTCTCCCAGTCGGACGAAACGGAAACAGAGAATGCTTTTGGTAAGCTTGGACTGACCGAAGATGAGCTTCTCAGTAGTTCGCATGAAAACATGAAAACCGACCTCCCTCTGACACTCCCGAACGACCCAGGACTCCATCCTTCGGTTGAACCAATGGACGACGAAGAGGATGGAATTACAGTCACAATAAACTTGACAGGATCGCAGCCATCAATCACAGGATCGAACGTCACCTCGGGTCCTATTGATGGGAAGACCGATCAACATCCAACAGATGACGCGAACAAACAAAAACCTACTGGCACCAAAAAGATCACTCGGAGCCAAAGGAAGCAGCTAAAAGCACTCCGACAAAGTGGCTTAAGCCGCCCTGAGGCCCTATCCAGAATCACGGGGGGTGAGGCTATGGTGTCAACTCCTTCGAAACGCACTCGGCAGGACCTTGACAAGTCTACAAATGCTGAAGAAGAACATAAGCAGAAACGGATGAAACAACACCTGAATCCGAGAAAGCGCGTTGGGCAACAGGAAACCAACAGCTCAACAGCCTCGACGATCAACAAACCCCCACCAGAAGATAAAAAACAGACTAGTCTAAGCTACGGTGGAATTACCAGTCGCAGGAGAGTCGGAATAATCCCAAAAGACTTCCCCACGACCCAACTTTCAACGACTCAGCTGGACGTTCTCCAGGAGGCACTGCTGCTTCGGATTGAACAACAACGGAACGCGACAATGAAGCCCAAGTTCTCTAACCTTATCTACAAGTCTGGCCATATGGTTCTTATTTGTAAGGATCAGGAGACTGCGGAATGGGTAAAGGAGATAACACCTGCATTAAATCCCCTGGAAGGCGTTGAGTTGGTTGCAATGGATGAGGATAAGATTCAACGTCCAGAACTGATTCGAGCCTTCTTCCCTCAAAGCGCACAATACACCGATGATCGTATCAAAGCTCTCATCGAGAGTCAGAACGATCTGATTACCAACAACTGGCGTGTCATGCAACGGCTCACTCCTAACAACAAGCATGTGGTGTGGGTCTTTAATGTAGATGGACCGTCCATGGAAAAACTCATTCAATCCAAGTTCATCCTCAACTACCGCTTTGGAGAAATACAGTTGAGGAAAGTAAAGAGCACAACCCCAAACTCCAATGACAATCCAACTGGACAGCCGACCCAAGAGAAATCTGAGGAGGCCTCTAGTAGCATCCCACAACCAACTCCCACCATACAGGCTAGCTTGTCTTCCTCTGATGGAAAAGATGCATGTTTGATCTCACTTCCTGGCCCAAGCGGTGTCACATCAATGGCTCCCAATAAGGGCAGTGGAAATGTCAAAAGTGTAAAATTGACCACAGGGGATAAGCCAGCAGGCCTAGGTAAGGGAAAGGACATAAACCAAAATCTAAGACATCCCCCAAAATCAAAAGTTGATGATCCGCAACATCCAAAGAAGGACGGCAAACGTCCGGAAAATGCGGAATGCCTCAGCAATGATTAAAATCCTCCAAGTGAATCTCCATCATGCTCAGTGCGCAACAGATGTGCTTTGCAGGAGATTCACAAAAGAACACCTTTCCGTGGCACTGATTCAAGAGCCATGGGTCAACAAAACTCGAATACAAGGTATTCAACTAAACTCGTATAGGTTGGTATATGATGACAGCCAGCTCTCTCCCAGAGCAGCTATTCTAATACGCAATGATACTAAATGTTTTCCAATTACAGAATTCATCAAAAGGGACATCGTGGCGGTCAGGATGGAGGTTTCTACTGCTAGGGGCAGTACTGAGATCATTATGGTTTCAGCGTATTTCCCTGGCGACGCAGAAGACATTCCTCCTCCAGAGATGGCTGCTCTTGTCTCTTACAGTCAAAAACACAACATCCCCTTCGTCATCGGTTGTGACGCCAATGCTCATCACCTTGTATGGGGAAGTACAAACTCAAATATCAGAGGTGAGCATCTTTTGCAGTTTCTTTCCTCCAAAAATATTGACATATGCAATGTCGGTGATAAGCCTACATTTGAAAACATTTTACGACAAGAAGTCCTTGATCTGACTTTATGCAGTCAATCCATCTCGGATAAAATAAAAAACTGGCATGTTTCTAATGAAATATCTATGTCAGACCATAAACATATAGTCTTCGAGTGGGAAGGGGGTCTAATGATTCAAAAGTCGTTTAAAGATCCCAAGAAAACTGATTGGGAAACCTACTCAGCTATTCTCCGTTCTGAAGACTATATAATAGAGCCGAATATTCAGACTATTATACAGTTAGAAGCAGCTTCGGATTCTATTAAAAACAAAATTCTAAATGCTTATCAAGAGAGCTGTCCGATCAAAACAGTAAGTTCGAACAGAGATGTTCCATGGTGGAATTTTAACCTTGATAAACTCAGAAAAACTGCTCGGAAGGAATTCAACCGAGCCAAACGCACTTCTGATTGGAGTCTATACCGAAAGGCTCTGACAGAGTATAACAAAGAAATGAGACGAGCAAAACGGAAATCATGGGTTCTCATGTGTGAAAGCATTGAGAAAACTCCCGTAGCTGCTCGACTTCATAAAACTCTTTCGAAGGATCACTCCAATGGTTTGGGAAGTCTTCAAAGGACTGACGGTTCACTCACTGTGGAACCTCGTGAAACACTGAGTGAAATGCTAAGAGTTCACTTTCCTGATTCAATCCCACAAACGAGTCTAAATGCTGAAGGTGCCAGACTTGACGTCTCAGTTCCACACGGGTTCCTATCAGGGGACTCAGGAGCAAAAAGGGACGCAATAAAGGTTGCCAAAGAAGCTTTTACTCGCGATAGGGTTGTTAGGGCAGTGAGATCTTTCGAGCCATTCAAATCTGCTGGCATGGATGGAATCTTCCCAGCGCTTATCCAAAAAGAGGAAGAGACACTGATTCCACACATGGTAGAGATTTTTAAGGCAAGTTTAGTTCTGGGACACATTCCAAATGATTGGCGTCAAGCTCGAGTTGTCTTTATTCCAAAATCAGGAAAAAAGGACAAAACCAACCCTAAAGCATTCCGACCGATAAGCCTATCCTCGGTAATGCTTAAAATCATGGAGAAGGTATTATGCGAGTATATAGATTCTAAATTTATGAAAACTATGCCTCTTTCTAAATCCCAATTTGCTTATCAAAGCGGAAAATCAACGGTCTCAGCACTGCACACGCTAGTGAACAAGATCGAGAAAACCTTTAATGCAAAAGAAATCGCTCTTATAGCATTTCTTGATATTGAGGGCGCGTTCGATAACGCTTCTTATTCGTCTATAGGTTCGGCAATGTTGAGGAGAAACTTCGACCCATGCATTGCAACCTGGGTACATGCTATGCTAGCAAATCGACAGATCTCATCTGAGCTGAGTGATTCGCGCATTACTGTAATGGCTACAAGGGGATGCCCTCAAGGGGGAGTACTCTCTCCCTTATTGTGGTCATTAGTAGTGGACGAACTGCTAGATAGCTTAGAAAGAAGGGGTTTTGAAGTTGTTGGATACGCAGATGACGTAGTCATTATTGTACGAGGCAAATTTGACAGCGTTATTTCATCAAGGATGCAAATTGCTCTCAATCACACACTCTCCTGGTGTCAAAAAGAGAAACTAGGAATAAACCCTTCAAAAACAACAATTGTACCGTTCACAAAAAGACGAAAGGTACAACTCCACCCTCTTTTCTTGAACCAAATACAATTAGTTTACTCAAATGAGGTCAAGTATCTTGGCATCACACTTGACGCAAAACTAAATTGGAACACCCATCTTCAAACAATCACAAATAAAGGTCTCAATTCACTCTGGGTTTGCTCAAAGACCTGTGGTAAAACATGGGGTCTAAAACCCAGTATGATCATGTGGATCTATAAAACAATCGTTCGGCCTAGAATATCCTATGCGTCCCTTGTTTGGTGGCCTAAGACAAAGGAAGCTACGGCTAGAGCTAAGCTGAACAAAATTCAACGTACTGCCTGTATTGCCATAACCGGTGCAGTTCGTAGTACCCCCTCGTTTGCCCTAGATGCTATACTCAATCTGCCCCGGCTGGATCAATTCATAAAGCTGGATGCTGAGAAAAGTGCTCTTCGGCTAAAACGATCAACAGTCTTACTGTCAGGGGACTTAACAGGTCACCTCAGTATATTAAACGAATTTTCGATAAATCCTATTGTTGAAAAATGTAGTGACTGGATGGAAAAAGTGGTAAACTATGACTCGCCATTCACGGTGGTCTTTCCTTCTCGTGAGGAATGGGAAGGAGGTGGACCCACCATTTCACCGGGATCTATTAAATTCTACACAGATGGTTCAAAAATGAATAATTTGACAGGGTCTGGAGTATACGGACCGAAAACCAAAATCTCTGTCTCTCTTGGACAGTGGCCTACAGTATTTCAAGCAGAAGTCTATGCAATCAAGGAATGTGCGCAGCTGTGTCTGAAAAGAAATTACAGACATGCCACCATCTGTATTTTCTCTGATAGTCAAGCAGCGCTTCAATCTTTGAAGGCTTTCACTTGTAACTCAAAACTTGTGTGGGAATGCATTCTTGCACTGAAATCCCTAGCTGAACGCAATCGAGTTAAACTATATTGGATCCCAGGACATACGGGTCTAGAGGGTAACGAAATTGCCGATCAGCTAGCAAGGAATGGATCAACCAATATGTTCATTGGTCCAGAGCCATTCCTTGGCATTTCAAACTCTGCACTAAACACGGAATTGAACAACTGGTTGTTCGGTCAAATTCAATCAAATTGGAATACAGTTTCCAATGCGAATCAGTCCAAAAGGTTCGTAACAATAAACACGACACAAACACAAAAACTTATAGGTCTCAACAAAAGGGATCTCAGAACATACATCGGTCTAATAACTGGTCACTGCCCAAGCAGATACCACTTATACAAGATCGGTGTCGTCCAAAACACAAATTGCCGTTTCTGTGACGAGACGGACGAAACCTCACAACACCTTCTCTGCTCTTGCAGTGCACACATCCATCGTAGGTTCAAAATATTTGGCAAGCACTACTTACAGCCAGCTGATATTTGGAACGCATCCCCCAGGGAGGTGGTTAGCTTTATTAGGCTGATCACGCCAGATTGGGGGAACTACAACACTGCAACCTAGGACTTCTGCCCATCAATGGCAGATGGTTCAAAGTTCAGTCAAATGCGCAAAGTATTCCGGAGGCACATTTGCTACTGGAAAACATTGTGTACATAGAGTAATAGGGTATATCACAATAGTCCTAAAAAATGGACGCAGTGATCCCACACCCGACAGAAGAAGATAAGTGCTTATAAGAAGCTAAGCTGAGGAGCAGGCTCTGTCCCAGTGAGGACGTTAATGCCAAGAAGAAGAATAATATTTTTTGTTGAAAATTCATGTTTTGGGTAGTTTTTATTAAACAACTAAGTCAAAACTATTTTTAAATCAACTTGTTGTACTCACAGTTGAAAAACTACAAAATTTGCTGCAAAAAGATTTAGAATCGGTCAAGTTTTCATGAAGTTATGATCAAACAAAAATTATTGTTAAAGTAAAAAGAGGAAAAATTTGGAGAAAACTGCTTTTAACTAAGCCTAGTTTTGATTTTAGACAAATATGGTATGCTACAAACTTTCAACAAATTTAATTTGGAAGAGAATGATGCTAAGAGCTTCAACATTGGTTAACAAACAACAAAGTTATGAAGACTTCACTAAACTGTCCATAACTGCATATTTGTCACATTCGACATTATTGACAATTTCGAGTTAATACCGGGGAGAGTCATCAAATGACAAATACTTTCGATCAACTTACTAAAATCTGTGAGATTGTTCTAGAAAATTCGAAAAAAAAATACCAAGTTGTTTTGTCACATTGGCAATTGTAACCGCATAACAGTCACATTGAGATTATACATGAGCCTCATAATGCAATAGCAAGGAAATTTCTAAAAGAATTATTTTCTGACTACTTACCCTATATGCGAAATGAGATGTACAAACTTTTAGCCTCACATAAGCACTGTTGAATTCTCAGTGATTTTTTGAAATTTTAGTTTCCTCCCATACTGCAAGGAAATGCAAACTTGGTATCCCATTTACTCAATGCCTACTTTTGTCGAATGTTACAAATATGCAGTTATGGGCAGTAACTTGAAAATTCACCTTCAAGCCGCATGTGCCACCTCTAAATCTCAATATTTCTGGCTCAAAATTTGAGGTTTGTATGTTTATGTGAATTGAATTCAGATGAGCACATGACCAACTTTGGATTTTGAGAACTTTCCAAAACTAAGCCGCACCCTAGTGAAAAATTCAAATGCTCTTCACACCTCCTAAACATCAATACTGTGCATATATGATGAAAATGTTTCTTATCCTGACAAAACTGCGATTTTCTTTTTAAATTCGTAAAATATTTTGTCTAAGAAAATTATTCCGTTTTTGTCAACTGAAAATTGCTCATCGTGTTGATAAAAACGGAACATACCTGTAGTGGACGAAAAATTTTCTTTGTTCGGAAGTGTTTATCGCGGATGAGCGGATGGACTGAAGTTTGGTGCTGACTTCCCTGAAGATTACGAAGGCTCGCGTTTGCAGTTCCTTGGAGAGTTTGAATTTAGTATTGAAGCGAACGACAGAAGAGACTGAAATAATCAAGAAAGGTTCAGCTTCTGGTGCTGCAGTTTAAACTTCATCAGAAGGCTTCTGAAGCTGCACCAATGCCTTCAGATTGTGGAAGCTACTTAAGGAACTTGGTGAGAGATTTCCAATTAAAACTTTATTTCTTAAATTAATAATTGTTTTGCATTTTTGCACATTTATTTTAATTTAAAGTTTCAATTTATGTATAACGGGAAAGGGGCAAAATAAATTTTCATGTCATTTCAGAGAGCGAGCAAAGGCACTTAAACCAAGGCTGTAAGGCCAAGACATGAGGAAGAAATGCCTATGTCCCAGCCCAGGAGAACAACAATGGAGTGTGCATTAACTTTCTTAGCAACGCCACTCCCAACGATTTCACCTATAACCCTGAATCGAAACGGTTGGTACGGTTGTCCCTGTTTCTTCCTTTCTGAATTGAAAATGTTTTGGCTATCAGTTTATTCATGCGTGAATAACCTGATCGTCATGATTTTTATCAATTATCTTCAAACCCAAAGTCTGCACAGTGGGCCTGGCCATTTTAATATTTGTATCATATCGTTGATATTCTGCAAATATTAATGCTGACAAGAAAATACCTGAATAAATTTAGGTATTTCCAGGATGCTTTTCAATATTGGCTGTGCAAGCGCTTAGATTAGATTAGATAAGATTAAAATTGCATATAGGCCACTTATGTGATTTACGTTTCGACAAATAGGGAGACTTACGGCTTCGGCACCATTCGACTATTATCGGCAACTAAATTTCAAACGTAAAATACACAGTATTTTTTAATCAAAACACATTAATGAAAACATCTAGATGATTTTTTGTTCTACCCGCTTCTCGCTGACGAGATTTTAGAGATGTCATCAATTCAAATGAACACGCCTCAAAATGCGACTGATTTGGAGCTGCCGAAGAAATGTACCAGCAGTTCTTATGGAAAAGTTGCCGAATAGAATGAGGCAGCCGACAATAGCCACACTAACACGAGATGTTCACAGCGTTGTAAAAACGTTTCCAAAAGCATTTTGACATGTCTGTCGGTGTGAATCGATAAAGGATTGAGCAGCGCATAAATATAAACATACAAACATGGAATTTGTATGCTGATGCCCGAGAAAATTACAAAAGAAGCGTGGCATCGGCTTGGACTGCCGATAATACGTAAGTTCACCTATTATAAATATTAGAACTTACAAATTAATGATGATATGAATAATTCTGTGATATTTCTAACTAAGCTTTAGCTGTTATTAAAGAAAAATTGTCGAAAAAATTGAAAAAAGTCAATAAGCACTAAATAAAAAAATGCAAATATGCAGTCACTTTCTTCACGATTTCTTAGATAACATCTTAAAATACTTTTAAGAATAGGTTTTGGCCTGGGACAACTTGGAACAATGAAATATGGGATGTGAAAAGTTCCGATAAAAAATCGAATTATTCTCTGCAGTGTAGTTCCTACATCTACGGGAACTAAAGTTTTTTTTAATTTATTTTATTTCTTCAAGATGACTGTTAAAGTAAGCTTTATATCAGAGTATAAAATATGTATAAAATATAATAAGTATGCATTTTTCCAAGCAACATATACCTCGTGTAAGGACTCAATGCTTTATTTTTCTTAAAACTCTAACTTTGGTATACTGTATCAATGAAATTATAAAAAAAATGTTGCTCTAGTATTCCATGAAAATCATAATTTAAGTGTTTACTATGGAATGATGTGCATAAAGAATTTATCAGAACAAGCCATTTTTTCGATTATTGGCTACCTAATCGGCCCATAGTGGACTGCTCCGTTGTGTATGCTCATTGCAATATCATTATCAACATTATTCGTTTCACCGTATTCTGTTTCTTTTTTTACTACAGCGAAGATTCGCTGGTTGGAACACGACTGCCTTTCATTTAGCGAATTCGACCCTTTAGTTGGAACGCATCTGGAGCGTAAATCGTCACGAAACGCACTTATGCATACACATTAGTTCTATACATGGAGACTTCAAAGTGACGGTACTCAGACGTCAAAGTCATTTTGACATCTTCTCTTGACATTCGAGTACTTTATGGTAGGATTGTTTTTCCAACCAGCGGACATCCAACCATCTAGTCATTCCATGTAGCGGACCCGCAACGAACAAATCCCCTCTGTATTTTATTACATATTTGTAATTTTTATCGTTTATGGATAATAATATCGCCAATATATATATAACCAATAATTTTGGAATTTTTAATTTATCGGCTTAGTTTTCCAATACTGGGAGATCTCCCCCTAAGCATATGATTCATATTATAGAGGGGATTCCCAGGCTGTTGACCGCACGTATATTTCACACATGACTTAAGACTAATGTCTTTTTCTTCCCATAACCGTTGAAACTACAAAGTTACACAATTTCAATAATAATACAGCCATTCAATGAAAACCCGATCCAGTGGGTCACTGAATTCCGTGAAAATTTGCTATTTTTTTTACTTTTCCTAAATAAGGATATACGTGTTTTTGGATTTTTTGATTAGGGTGATCATTTCCGAAATAGGATGACCAAAAAATCGCGATATTGCAAAATTTTTATTTGTTTTTTTTTTTTTTTTATTTTCAACTTCTGAACCGCTTGACCGATTTTCAATTTTCTTGGACGGAATGAAAGCTAAAGATTTTGACTTCTCAAGAAAAATATAAAATTTCACAAAAATTGTTTTTTTACATGAAACAAATTTCAAAAATTTACTTTTTTCGTGTTTTGAAGGCCTCGGGACAAAAACGGTCATTGCTGTTCTCAATTTTCCTTGTTTTAGTTTTTGAGATATATATTTTTGAACATAAAAAAATCTATCATTTTTCATTGGCATACACTATACTGCCCATAAAAGCATAACTGTCCCATATCGATTTTCGAACTAACACCTTATTTCATTGCAACATTCATGTTTTAATATGCACTTCACTAGGCATATGAAAATGTATTCACTTTGTTTGAAAATATTGTGGAAAAATATGAAGTTGGTGCAGTCCCATATTGAAAAATAAGGGCATAACAGTCTCTATATGAATTTTGAATCCCAATGTCAACTGCAAAACTATGAATTATGAACTTCATATTTTTTACTGATCAATATTAGCAAAATGAGTATACTGCGGGGTGAAGCTAAATGAATATTGCATTCATAAATTAACTAGAAAATTATAAACAATTGTATGAAAATGAAAACTTTAAACTTTAAGCGCTGTTTTCTCAATGCCTACTAATTCCATATGGGACAGTTATGCCTTTATGGGCAATATAGGTCTCAGCGCATTAGATTTTTAATTTAAAAAAATAATCATAACTTTTGAAAAGCTCAACTGATTTTTTTTATAGAATAAAAGATTAAGATTTCAACTTTTCAAAAAAAAATATAAAACTTTAAAAAAAAAATTGTTACATGAAAAAAACATAAAAAATTCCTAAAAAACTAGAAATTTTGATATATTTTCATGTGAGCATTATTTTTTATCTTTAGCTTTCATTCCGTCCAAGAAAATTGGAAATCGGTCAGGTGGTTCAACAGTCATAATTGCAAAATCACGATTTTTCTGGTCACTCTATTTCGAAAATGGTCACCCTAATAAAAAAAATCCAAAAACACGTGTATCCTTATTTCGGATAAGGAACAAAATAGCAAATTTTCATAGTATTCGGTGACCCACTAGATCGGGTTTTCATGGAATGGCTTTATACATACATACATACATAACTACAAAAACTTAAAATAATCATCTTTCGAAAAATGTAGTGCAGCCTATCTTGAACATTACTTCCGAACGAACACGTTTCAAATCAGGTGGAAGTGAATTCCAATATACCACACCCTGTCCATTGTCCATATACTGGACAAAGTAGAAAAATTGAGAAATCATGGTTTAATCAAGATGGTATACCTTTTAAAAGGAAATAAGGCCATTATGGGGAGTAATGTTTGCGTAGAACAACACATCATCGATATATGCATGCCTTTTTGGAAAAGTAGAGATGTTTGGAAATCGTTGAGAAGTTGGCGTATCGCCTTAAATTTGAGCCCAATTAGTTATTACTTTGATTATTGTAAAATACCACGCAAGCATGATCGACTATAATCATGATTGGAATGAATGAATGTAGTTAGCACCATATCGAAACTAAATCTGTAGAAACTACAATGTTGATCAGTCTCCTCTTGTCCCCAGTTTCGGACAGCTTGATTTGTTATGTGATACATATGTAATGTTTAAACCAGTGTCTCAAAATATAATAATTTTTCATGGATTTCGTCGATCATGGTATCGAAGATGCATTAAATATAAGAAAAATGATCATTCAGAACAACATCGTAAAATGGATTATTTTTCGCCATATATAGAAGAGAATTTTGATGGACATTTTGCAAACTAAATAAAACTCTGTTGTTGTAAATGATGCAAATGCATAAAATTGGCTATGAAATACTATTCGTGGAGTAAAAACATTAGATGCTGAGGGAGCAGACCTGCGGTAGTGGCTAAAATATACGCCTCTCACGCCGAGTACCTTTGACTGAATGTAATGTCAAAATTCATGTTGATATTTTCAAATTCATTTTAGTACAGTACAAAAAAGATGCTATTTATCATTTAATTTGTGTAAGAAGATCACAGAAAACCAATCATCAGTGGCGAACTTGTCCAGAAATCTGTGGCGTACTTGTCCGGTACTGGGGTATCTTCACCTATATTTCATCTGTTTACGTATTTTTTATTGAGTCACAATTTCCTGCAATGAAGGGGAATATTCTGCCGTTATACGCATAAATGTCCCATGTTCCAAAATATGCAATCGAGAAAAACGCGTTTAAAGATTTTAACACATTTAGGCCTCGTATTGACCAGGTGTGTGGTAAATTAAATTAAAATCATTACAATAGTATAAAGAATAGTGTGTTCATTAGAGTCAAGAGTTTGGATTATAGGAATAAAGTATATTTAGCTACGAAATTCAAAGTGGGACTGTTATGCCTAGAAATACGAGGTTTTTGGTCAATTTCTACGCATAACAGTCCCACTGAAAGTAGTGACCAATTATGTGCTAAGCATACTGCTGTAGATGACCGTTCTTACGTATATATTGTACCGAATGTAGAGGACGTATAACCTCAGGACTATGTTAAGGCATCTAATTAAGGCTCAACTGACATGTGCCAAACGGAGCCACGTGTGGGGAAGTGAAGAAATACGATTTTATAGTATGGGATGGAAAGCAAAGTTTTCTGTATGTGTGATAATGAGAAAATGTATGAGTTAGTGATAGAAAGAGTGGATGTGTAAGTTAAAGAGTTTATTTTTCTTCTTTCTGGCGTTACGTCCCCACTGGGACAGAGCCTGCTTCTCAGCTTCTATGAGCACTTCCACAGTTATTAACTGAGAGCTTACTATGCCAATGACCATTTTTGACATGTGTACGAAGATACTCTATGCCCTGGAAAGTCGAGCAAATATCCAACCCGAAAAGATCCTCGACCGGTGGGATTCGAACCCACGACCCTCAGCTTGATCTTACTGAATAGCTGCGCGTTTACCGCTACGGCTAAGTGGGCCCCTTAAGTTAGAAAGTTTATAAGATGTAATAAATTCCTATATCGACTCTTCCAGCTACAGGTTTGACAGAAACTCATCTGCGAATTCAAGGTTATTCTGCGGAATTAATATTTAACTCAAAATTCACGATACAAATCATCATACGATTTGACATTTCTTTGGACTTGGTTTGCAAAATCATGATATTTGATACATCGCAAATTAAGTTTAAGAACCGCCAACATATTTGCCACTTGCACCGAAGAACTAGTTATCCGTAATAACCCAGTATGTGGTCAGGTCATCTAAAACCTCTTGAACTATTCTTCTTTTGACTTGATTTGCAAATTCATCATGTTTGATATGTCGCAAGTCTCAGAACCGCCAATATAATAGCCACTTTCTCTGGGGAACAGGGTATCCAAAACAACCTGGCATGTTATTAAGTCATCTAAGAACCTTTGAGTTACACTTCTTTAGCCTTGATTTGGGAATTTATGAATTTATGTTGCCAGTTAGGTTTCAGAACCCCAGGGAACCGGGAATTCGGAACAATCCGACATGTGATCAAGTCATTCAAATACATTTGAACCACCTTAAGACTTGATTTGATCCACCTTTGACATTGATATGTCGCAAGCCAGATTTCAGATTCGCCAATATAATGGCCACTTCCACCAGTGAACCGGTATTCGGAACAACCCAGCATGTGACCAAGTCATCCAATGTCGGTCAAACTATTTTCGTTTGTTAAATCATGAAGTTGGTTTGTCGCAAGCCAGCCACTCAAAATTAATGTGGTTACTGATTCTTCAAGTGGGATTATTTCAGTACTTCCCGTGATGAATCCAAAATAACGATAAATTTCTAATCGATGACCGCGGTACCAAAAACTAGAAGAATTTTGTGATTGACCATGAAAATTCAACTGAAATCCATTGAAAAACGGATGGGAAATAATATTTTGATATTGAAAATTTCAATCAAATTTGACGTTAGGCTCGCATGAATGATGAATGCATCCCGATAATTCAAACACATAAAACGGGTTGTGCTCCACATGGGATGTAAAACCAACATAAAAAGATGTTCAAAACGATTTTCCCAAACACCAGCTAATTAAAAACTGCCTACTGAATATTTTGCTCGAGTTCAACGCAGCGAATTGTATAGTGTGACAGTTATGCGTAGAAATACAGTAGTGGGACAGTTATGCGTGGAAATTCAACAATGGGACAAAATGACTTGGCTTGCTTTTCATTGAGTTTCCGAACAAAGTTAATTTTTGGTGGGTGTTTTCTAATACTATACGTAAAAATAAACTGTTTGATGACAAAAAGTCAAAATGCACAAAAAGTAACATGGGACAATTATGCGTATAACGGCAGTATTGTAGTTATTCAATATGCACAATCAACAAACTTCAACTCGCATCTGTATCTAGGTCCAGATTGAATCATTTATCATAAATCGTTAACACTACATCAATCAGTCGCTTATAGCAGAAAATAACATGCCTTGTTAAGCCCCAGTCTTCAAAATTGCCTTTGCATTGCGTTGCTTTGATTCATAAAACAAGGAGAAAGAGAATGCACGATCCTTATTTTTCAATCCAAAAAGGCTTTGATTTGATCCTATCATTTCGGTGAAAATACTGCATCATTTTTCTGAATCATTTGTGGCTCATTCAACAAGGTTGACTATGCTGCAGATGGGTAACAAACATTGTTGGTAGGCCTAGCAACCAATACTGTTTATTTTTTCATCGCTATTTCACTAAGTACGCGTCAATGGTTTACAAATGAAGTTATTTCTCAAAATAGTAATCGATCTTGTGTAAACAGAGTGATTCATCTAAGACATCTAAATATCCAGAATTCAACTAATCTAGGGTTGTTGCTTTACGCTGTTGTTGAGTATCAGTTGAATTTGTTCATGTGTCGTAAATAGACTTTCATGTAATCTTTCAGTTTCAGCTGTCTTTTCTGGAGAAAATGGCATGATCAAATATGCTGCTCATGACATTGGCGTTGTGCTCGAACAGAAACACCATCTCCGTAGCCGCTGTTGGAGGCATGGATCATATCACGTAGCCCAAACATTCTTGCCACGTTTAGAACAAGGCTCTATGCAACGGACTCTGATCTCTGACACACTGTTATTCAAAACTCCACAATATTTATCCTATTTTTATGGCAATAAAAAATCCCTTGATATGTCTGAAAAAGATCTAACACATTAAAAATCATGGAAAACGTTTTTTTTGACATACCGTGTTGATTCGAAGTGTCCGGATGCTTCGAATTCCGGACACCGGCCTTAAATCACCCAAAAAATATTTTTTCGACATTTTTATGCATGGGGTATGAAGAAAACATTTGAATTATGGATTCTAGTAGAAAAACATTGGAATTTGATCCAAAAACACCAGGAAAAAGGCCAATGTCCGACTTTCGAAGCGTCCGGCAGTTCGATACAGCACCCCAAATTGAACAAACGTATCAAAAGTTCCCCTTTCAAAGTCCATTTCACCCGATAAGCAAGTTCTGTTATGACCGGATGGTCAAGTTTGACTATTTTTCATAAATATTGCTCATAGAAATAGCTATATAACGATTTATGTTACTAAAATATGTAGTTTTGACTAATGATAGTAATACCAAATTCTTCTGCTCCTTCTGTTCTCCTTGGTATTACGTCCTCACTAGAACAGAGTCTGCCTATCAGGTTAGTGTTCTAAGAGCACTTCTACAGTTATGAACTGGAAACGTTCTTTGTCAAAGTTAACATTTTCAGCCTTCGTATATTGCAGGCAAGGTTTATTCCCGTATTCTTGTTAAGGTTCGAATTCACTTCCGATCAAAAATCATTTCGCATTCCCTTTTACTCAAGGAAATTGACAGGAGGCTCGATCCCTGACATCTTCAGCTGAAAACCGTTATTGTACACTGCCATTTATTTTCTATGCTTACCGTGGTCTAGAGTATGTAGTTTGCTTTGAAATGATTTGAATCAATGATGCATTATTTTTGATCAAGTGAGCACAGGAGCAACCAAATGCAAAAAGCGCAAATCCATTGTGAAGCATTGATTTTTTCAAAGCATGCTTTTCAAAGTATCTGTGCAGCAATGATGATCTTTGAAGACTGTTAAGGCCCAAGAATCCATCATTCAATCATCAGCAATCATCAAAAATGAAAAACCAGTTTTTTCGTTCAAATTTAAAGAAATCCTCATAAAAATCTATCATTGCAGTCCAGATAACAAGTTGAATGCATTGATAGATTTTCTTTAACATTGCTTAAATTTTGAGCAAAAAAACTGGTTTTGAAAATTTGTAAAACGATGATGGTTATTTTCCTCTTAAGCCCAATAGAACTGATATCAGCATGATTACTAGGTCACATTTCAGTAACCAATATTGTTTTCGCCTTGCACAATGTGGCTAACTGTAGCTTGTTTCTATTACTATGTAGCTTCTTTGAATGGGAACGGCCTTCCACTGCCACTACTGTCTGCTGCTAGGTACACGATGATCGTTCGAAGTGATAGGAAATGAGTTGTGAAGGCACCAATAATGACAGGTAATTATATCCTGATAAGGCCCAGTCTGCCCAGGCGATCCACACACCACAGCCAGAATACCCTTGACTGGGCGCTGCAAGTCAAACCTTGTACCGTAATATGGAGTCAAAGTGTTCAGGTTAGTACCAAATAGTAATTCCTGAATGTCTTGGTGACATCACGTACACTCCATGTGATGTAGATCATGGATGCCTATTGATTTATTTTTCTTTTAATAAGATTAGGTTTGCATAGCATAATTTACAGTTTTCAAAGTCAATACAAAACTATCCGCAGCTGCTAAACCTACATGTAAACTTTAAGTATTTGACATGTGATGTAAGCTATGTGCACTGCATAGTTTTTCGTTCATAAACCCTTTTATTTTCGAGTATCGTGCTTAATTCAAGGTTTACCGCTGCTGTATTGATTTTAGAGGGTTTTAAATCCTTAAAACATAGTTTACCTTTTCAATGAAATTAGACGATTTGTCAAAGTATTGACGACATTTCCAATTTTAGGGGGCGCTTATTTATTAGATGTGCAATTTTTTTATTCTTAGCTCTGTTTTATTATGTTTGATCAATTTATCTCTAGGGGACCATTTGAATTTATTTCCAATGCAAGATAATATGAAATGTTATCTTTAAAAAATGATTACGTATACTAATAGAGATAAACGAAGTACTGATTTTGCTGGAATTAAGTTGACGATACCTTGGTCCCAAGGTAATACAATAAACAGTTGTAAACAATTTGCCCCGGTTTACGGTACACATGAAGGATTGCCTTTCTCCAATGGGTTTGCATCGTTGTTGTTGTCAAAGTGTGCCTCTAAGTCAATTATCTTACCTCAGTATCAGCTGATGGAGTCGTGAATGTTGTCCGAGCCGGCGAAGCGCCCGACAGGCTCCGATTACCGATAATTGATGTGTTTCCATTATTTTAAGACCTTCCTGGTACTGGACAATGGCCTCTGGCAACAAATCTGAAAATACATTTGATCGATCGGATGGATGAAGATCGGATGGGGGGAGACAGAGGGTGAGAGACAGAGAAAACCACCATTAGTTTGGGAAATTTCCGGAACTAAATATTTGCACACGGTCGGAGAGCTCTCAATCTGTGCTCCCTTCGCTCTTCACAAGAGGATACACGTTCGATGTATACACACATGCATTCAAACACATTCACTCAAACAGCTGGAAGTTTAGGAGCAGACTGAGCGGCTTAAATGGATCCAGAAAGGATGCAAGTACCAATACGAAACGTGTATACACTTTGGACAAAGTGGATGATGTCAATTGGACGTCCACTTTCCTCGCCCCGGTCAGACATGGATGTAGGCAGGATAGAGCTGTGTCTTGTAGGAACCATGCATATATAATTCATACAGTTAAAGTCCAAAGGAGAATTTCCAGCTCAAACAGCTGATCTGATTTTTCTATATTACGTTTTTAAAAGGGCATATAAACACGATGTTTATATTTATGAAATCTGTAACTTCCTTGGAGGTACGACAACGAAATTTATAACTCATGAACGATTAAGGTTATGTTCCCAAAAATGTTCCACAAAATTACTTGTACTATTCGATCATCTCATGTTCGTCTGATAAGATGCTCTCATTATTTTCCCTACTTCATGTTTCTAGAGACCGGCTGAATTCTTCTCCATCAAAACCAATCGTTCCGTCAACTCTGTCCCATGTAGGTACCCGACGTTGCCATCAGCTGCATCGTTGATGGCATCTTTCACTGCAGTGCACTGTACTCCAGGAAGAGGATCTTCATCCAGCTCATCCTCTTCCGGTAATGCAGCCTCGATGTGCTGTGCGTATGCAGTAGCAACATCTGGTTGCTTTAGCCGCTCCAGGTCATACCGGAGCGACCATCGGTACCGTACGTTGTTAACGACGGAAAATTCTGGGCGCAGTTTAAGCTATTGACTATTGAACAGCTGTCGTACATTGCCTTCGAGTATCTGTCGCAGCGGTTTCCCGGGATGTCTGGAAAGCGTCGCGAAAATATTTTCCGTATCGACTACGTGAAAATACCAAGAAAAGCTTCACCATCTCATGGGAGTAACACTAGGTCTTAAACGTGACGAAGTACGACGACTGCTTTGCAACAAAATCCACGGGTGTGCATTCGTCAAAACATGTGGCCTTGAAACAGCACAGCGCGTGGTCGAGGAACACGACGCTAAGCACGTTATTGAGTGTTGTGAGTGCAACTACTGTACGCCACTTTCGTTTTTACTTTAAATTTATAATTATTTTAATCTTTTTGTATGTGTACAAGTTTGGGATTTTAAGTGTTTCATGATTTTTCATTTTCATCTTTTGTGAATTTAAATTCTATGTCGATGACATTTATTAATTTAAGTTTGTGTGTATGTGTCTATGTGAGGTACAATTGTGAACTTCTGATTGTTTTAACTAGATAACTTACTTAATCTAACAATTTTATAACCTACTTTACTAACACTCGGATGAGCGGGAATTCCGAGGCCGTGGCGTTCATGATGAGGGTTTCGATCGATTCTTCGATGCGATCCTGGATCATCTTCCACCCTGCGGCTCTGTGCAGGTGGTGATCCTCGTGTCGTTCGGGGCATTTATTATCGTTCGCAGTAGCCGGTTCTTTACCACCTGCAGCTTCTTCTTGTGGGTCGTAGCGCACGTACTCCACATCGGCATGGCGTAGTTGACCACCGATGATCGCGTTGTAGACTGTCAGTTTTTTCCGACGCGTTAACCGAGACCGACGGGATATTAAGGAGTACAACGACTTCAGTAGCCCGTTGCACCTCTGTTTTAGCTTGTTCGTGTGGCTACGGAATGTCAGCTTGTCGTCGATAATTATAACTAGGTAGTCGAGCTCGCTTGACCAGTCGACGGGACAGCCATTCACCCGGACGAAGCAGTCGGGTGGTGGAAGCAGTTTCAGTGATGGTCGGTGCCGTAAGAGGATAGCCTGGCTCTTCGCCTCGTTTACCTGAATCTTCCTCGAACATCAAATTAGTGAATTCGTGCATTGGTCCATTGGACAGTGCTACGGATGATGATCTGGCGGATGAACCATCGTTCCAAGTTTTTCCTCTGAATGAAGTGGCACAAAAGTCCAAACGTGTGAACAAAGGTATTCCTCCGGTTTGGTTGTTTTAAGAAGCTTAATCAGTGGGAGCTATGTCAGAAGCAGTAAAACCTAAGAACTAGAAGGAAGCATTATCCTATGAAGAATGGTACTTGGGAGCTTGTCGATTTGCCTGCAGGACGGAAGGTAGTTGGTTGCCGTTGGTCTTTCAAGTTGAAGCGGAACGCAGCTGGTAAGGCGATCAAACACAAAGCTCGGCTGGTGGGTCAGGGCTATTCGCAGCAGTTTGACGAGGATTATGATGAGGTCTTCGTACGAGTCACACAGCTCTTCGTATATTGCTTGCTCTTGCTTCGAGGAAGAAAATGACACGTAAGCACTTCGACGTATGCTGCCGTGAATTGCAAGTCAGTCCCACTTCCACTGATGATGCGCCTCCGTATTTCACGGCTAACGTTATTGTCAACCGTCAGCAAGGATCCAAGGTAAACGATCTCGTCGACCACCTCGAACGTATCCCCGTCTATCGTGACACTGCTACCTAGGTGAGCCCTGTCACGCACGGCCGCGCCAGCTAGCAGGTGCTTTGTCTTGGCCGGATTCACCACCAGTCCAACCTTTGCTGCCTCGCGTTTCAGGCGGGTGTACAGGTCTGTCACCATTTCAAATGTTCGGCCGAAAATGTCCATATCATCCGCGAAGCAAACAAATTGACTGGATCTCGTAAAAATTGTACTCGGCTGTTGAACCCGACTCTCCGCATAACACTTTCTAGCGCAATATTGAACAACAGGCACGAATGTCACTCACCTTGTCGTAGTCCCCGGCGGGATCCAAATGAACTGGAATGTTCGCCTGAAACCTTCACACAATTTTGCACACCTTCCACCGTCGCTCTAGCTTCCCGGGAAAGCTGTTCTCGTTCATGATTTTCCATAGCTCTACATGGTCGATACTATCGTATGCCGCCTTGAAATCGATGAAAAGGTGATGCGTTGGGACCTGGTATTCACGACATTTTTGGAGGATTTGCCGTACAGTAAAGATCTTGTCTTGTTGTTGTTGTCGATCGGCCGTCAACGAAGCCGGCTTGATAACTTCCCACGAACTCGCTTACTATAGGTGACAGATGACGAAAGATGATCTGGGATAATACTTTGTAGGCCGCATTTCGAATGGTGATCGCTCGAAAGTCCTCATAATCTAACTTGTCGCCTTTCTTGTAGATGGGGCATATAAACCCTTCCTTCCACTCCTCCGGTAGCTGTTCTGTTTCCCAGATTGTGCCTATCAGCCGGTGCAGACAAATGGTCAGCCTCTCCGGACCCATCTTTATGAGTTCAGCTCCGATACCCTCCTTACCAGCAGCTTTATTGTTCTTGAGCTGGTGAATGGCATCCTTAACCTCCCTCAAAGTGGGGGCTGGTTGGTTTCATCCTCCGCAGTACCGACGAAGGCATTTCCTCCGTTATCCTGACCTTCATTGCCTGTGCTCTCAGCACAATTCAGATGTTCGTCGAAGTGCTGCTTCCACCTTTTGATCACCTCACACTCGTCCATCCTTATACCTGCATCTCGGCTCGTGGCACGAAGCCGTTGCGGGATGCGTTGAGCTTCTGATAGAACTTGCGTGTTTCTTTAAACTGGCACAGCTGCTCCATCTCCTTACACTCCATATCCTCCAGACGGCGTTTTTTCTCCCGAAAGTTTCTGTCTATAACGCTCCACGTTCTACCGGGTCCCTTGCTGCAGCATGACCGCCCGCGCTTCATTCTTCTCCTCCAGAATCTGCCTATATTCCTCGTCGAACCAATCGTTCCGTCGACTTCGTCCCACGTACCTGACGTTGCTCTCAGCTGCATTGTTGATGGCTGCCTTCACTACTCTCCAGCAGTCCTAAAGAGGGGCTTCATCCAGCTCACCTTCTTCCGGTAATACACCCTCGAGGTTCTGCGCGTATGCCGCTGCGACATCCGGTTGCTTGAGCCGCTCTAGGTCGTACCGGAGCGGCCGTCAGTACCGTTCGTTGTTAACGATGAAGAATTTTGGGTGCAGTTGAACCATCACCAGATAGTGGTCAGAGTCAATGTTAGCGCCACGATAGGTCCTCGTCGACAATGTCGGAGAAGTGCCGTCCGCGTGGTCGATTTGTGATTCTGTCTGCTGTGGTGATCTCCAGGTGTATCGGTATGGAAGGCTATGCTGCAAGTAGGTTCTACGAATGGCCATATTCTTGGAAGCGGCGAAATCAATTAGTCTTAGGCCGTTTTCATTCGTCAGCCGGCGGGCGCTGAACTTTTCAATAGTCGGTCTGAATTCCTCCTCCTGGCCAACCTGAGCGTTTAGATCTCCTATGATGATTTTGACGTCATGGCTTGGGCAGCTATCGTACTCAAGGATGGAAATCTAGTGATCATGACAAAATCCACGATGCATCGCGGTTGTTCTTTATCGTACGATCATAGCAACAACGATTAACCTTTTGTCGTCAAGATATCACAACAAACTACGCTCCGCAATAAATGCATCATTCTGCATGTGGGTTTGCGATTAAGTGTTCGCGAGTCATAGTTTAATTATTCTGTGGATTGTTACATTTTTATCTGTTGATTTCCCTTCGGATATATTGCTTATGATTCTAAAATCATTCGGGCATGGATTTGAAGAAAAATAATAGCGCAAATGCGCCATGATTCAAGTTGATCGCTACATGTAACAACATCCGATAAACGCTTTGTCCCACGACAAACAATGCATCGGATTCTTCATATGTCGGTAGAATGCGCGCGCGGTGAGGTGTTCAAATCATGGTGCTGCAAGAGCAACGGCCCTCTTAGACCATTCATATACCGTATTGTTTGTCACTAGAGGCGATTTTTTTTTCATCCTTCGTACTCGCGTTCGAGGTGCGCGTAAAAAGCGTCTTTATCATCATCAGTGCTTCCGGAGTGAGGGTTATTCACGTTTATTATGCAGAAGAACCGGCCTTTGAGCCTCAAATTGCACATTCTCTAATTGATCGGCCACCACCCGATCACGCGCCTCTGCATATCACCCATCACTATAAAAGCTGTTCCCATCTCGTGTGTGTTGCCGCAGCTCTGGTAGATGGTATTGTTACCTCTAAACGTTCGCACCATTGATCCCTTCCAACACACTTCCTGCAACGCTACGTTGCCGAATCCGCGGTCCTTCAGCACGTCGGCGAGTATGCGTGTGCTCCCGATGAAGTTAAGAGATTTACAGTTCCACGTACCGAGCTTCCAATCGCTAGTCCCTTTACTTCGCTGTGGTCTTCGCCGATTGTCCCGGTTCGTATTCTCTCGTCGATTATTCGTTGCTTGATTTTTTTACGGCTGGCTTGCAGGGCCTGGCACCAACTCCTTAGATTTCCGGAGGACCATAGTGCACAGTTTAGCTTAGAGTTCTTCTCTGGCACTCGGACGATGATCAGCCGCCCCTGACATGGGGAACAGACGCTGTTGTGAGCCGCTCCTAACATGGAGTACAGACGCTCAAGGTTTGCAGAAGCAAAAGCAAAAGCAAACCTTCCCCCCCCCCTTTCCTGCCAGCATACGACCAAAGTTCCCACCGGGGGTTGGTAACACTATCTTCCCTAAGGTTACTCGTACCCGGCCAGTACCACGAGGAGGTAGGTATAGGAGTTGCTGGGCAAGAGGCTAAGGACCACACAAAGGGGTCTATTTTATTCCTGCAGGTACGCGAGGTACCAATGGAACGTTAAAACGTGATCTCATGCATTGGTCCATGGCGACCTCCACCAGGATTTGTTTATGCGGCAACCACCTGGATACGAGGAAAAAGGATTGACCAAAATTTTAAATCAATATGTCATCAGAATCGTAATCTTATATTTTTTTAGAATAGCACTCTTGAAATATTGACGGAAAAATCTAAAAACTATTCAAAATCAAAAATACAGTAATTCAAGTCATCGTGTCAAAGTTTGGGTTTACCCCTCAGTATGGTGTATCGTGTGGGTTCACCTAAACTTACTTAAAACATGAATTTTCTGATAAATCTCAAACCAATTATGTACACGCCATTATTTACGTTTGTAAAAACTATGAACTAATAAAATCGGTTGAAAAATGGCAGAGATATTGACAAAGATGATTTGCGTGCCAAAAGAAATCTATTTTGCCTAAATGTATAATAATTCAATTTACGGTAAATGCAATTCACGTGAATAAAGGCTTCAGTGTACATTTATCAAATAAAACAACAAAAATAAAGTTTGGGTGTGATAAACTAAAGTACCAGCAATTAATGCATTTTTTAATTAACCATACTGTACATACCACCGAGATCCTGTACAAGTGTATGCTTCAAACAAATTTACATAATTGTTTGTGTAGCATCTACGTAGTTCATAAAAAAAACTACAAGTAAGGAATGGGTTCCAAATCGCAGATGTGATTCCTTAAGAGTAAACGGTTCTGGTGATTCGCATTTACCGCTCTGAACACTG
This sequence comes from Aedes aegypti, assembly GCF_002204515.2. Lineage (NCBI taxonomy): Eukaryota > Metazoa > Arthropoda > Insecta > Diptera > Culicidae > Aedes > Aedes aegypti. The sequence continues at coordinate 248,342,540 of NC_035109.1, forward strand.
TGCACGCTAGTGCACCCAACATGAGCGTGGTCACCGAAGAGGGCGCAGGGTGAATGTTTTGACGATACATCCAATCTCGGCAACAGCTTCAGCAAACAAATCAATATCTACAGATTGGAAAATGATAGTAGAGCTTACCCATGGCAGCAGATGTATCAAATAGAACTGCGGCCGGAAAATCGAGATTTTTTCCCAACAGAGCGAAATTGCAGTACAGAAATTGGCAACATCTATGTTGCTAAAACTGATTGAAACTCTATAAGTATATGAAACACAGGAACTTTCATTACGTACTATCCGGCCAACTGCTTTCCCGGAACATGCCAGCACAAACGGACTCATCCATCGCTCAATCATTCAATATGTAGTGTATTAGCAGCGTCCCATAACGGATATTTCACAGGAAGCCACCGTTTAGACAATTTGAATAACTTACTCTGTTCCACGAGCCAGTCCCCATACTGCCTGCGCAGGTCAACGTCGTATGGGTTCAGCTGGACAACTCGCCGCAGCAGCTGGCCGGCCTTCAAACCGCTGTATAATTTCACCAATTCCAGATAAGCCGCGGTGAATAGCGGTTCTAAGTTGATACATCGCTCCAGCATCCGCAAGGCTTCCGAACTTCGGTTGGCTTTGCTGCTTGTGGAGATTGGACCGCGTTCCGGGCGAAAATGTCACCATCATCATCGTCATCATCGTCACCATCACATGGTCATCGACGTTGTCGTCAGTGGTGAGGTCCAGTAGTGATAGATATGGAATGGAACAAACATAGAGGTAACCATAATTAGAGAGCTAGGAATTAATTTAGACGGAAATAGTATTTCAGTGTATTTGGGTCGGCCGGAGTAGTTGATTGAACGGGTATATAATCTATGGATAGCTTTCAAAGCCTTAATAACATATGGTATACTTTAATATATCATTTGGTTGTCCACTACTGGAGTATGACATCTGAACCCAAAGTTTTGAACGATGAATGCGCATCGTACACACATTTTTTCTGCTAACAGAAGGTTAGAGACTATCTAAAACAATAGAACAATACTTCCCAATGCTACTTTTTATACATATTCAGCTTTTATCAATCATTGTGTCTTCGATTTATTTTTCCGTTATCGGATGAGCCGTCATAGTTGATATTAATCTAGAAAAGTATAACTACACGCGCTTGCATGCAGAAGGTATACGGATACTTTTTCGACTACATAGGAGCAATATCAATAGGGAAAGTGTACCAGTTATGGCCATAGTGGTTCCCTATTTGGCCATATGTGAAATTTTGATAACTTTCACATTTTAAATCTTTTTGAATACATGTTTTTAATTATGAATCGTGGTTTACGGCTAACCAGCCGAGTGGAAGTTTAACAACTACCGAAAAGCTAAACATTACATATAATTTGCAATTGGATTAGATGGACAAATTGATGTGAAGATTTGCGAAAAAGTTACACGTCTTCTCAGTGAGAATCGAACTCACGACTCCCCGATCTCTAGTTGGGGCGCGTTTCTTTTTGAATGTTTTAACATCAAGATACATCTTAAATCTAACTAATACAACACACAAAATTTTTCAAAATTTGAAGACATGAAATAAATCACGTATGGCGAAATAGGGAACAACTATGTCCATAACTGGTACACCTACCCTAGATATTCATTAATTTGAAATTGTTACATAATCTAACAACAATCATCAAAGACGCCTATAAATTTCAATGATGGCCTACTTTGCCGTAAAAGTCAGTTCAGATATTCATTAAATATGGCGTCTACCACGAGCAATAGAAATGATGAATCTTTGAATTCACAACTTTCTTCCGAAAAACAGTGTTCAAAGCCTGATTTGCTGCTGACAAGTCATTTCACGGCCTATCTTTATTCGTGGCAAATTCTTGCAAGGAATCGATCAAGAAAGCTCTTTTTTTGTGATCGCAGTAGAAAAGAAATGTCAGTTCAAACGAGAGTCACTGTAGAAAATTTCTGCAAGGAATCGGCGAGAAATTTCTTTAGAGATTCCTTTTCAGCAGTAAATCAGGCTTAAATTACACATCTCGGAATCAAAGACAAATATTGCTATTTTTTTGCTGCTTGCTTTATTAGATTTGTACCTTTAAAGTACCGTTTTGATTCATATTACGGACACTTAAGGCCTCAGTGAAGTATAACCCAGCATGGACCATACAAAATAAATCATTCTGTATGATTTTTTAGCGTTATCGAGCGTCGGAAGCCCTTAACTTTCGGATGGTGGGTAAAGAATACGCGTCCGCAACTTGAATAATTTTAAATAAATCATGATTCTTATTCCGGACGCTCCCTCACTTTTGCCTCATATTCCGGACGCTTTGATTCGAATTACGGACAGCTCATGATAATCATTAATGGAACAGTCAAATGATCAATTGAAATCGTTCAACCGCTTAAGAGGCGTCTAAGGTAGTTGGGCATTATAAATTTGCAATGATATTTATGGAAAAAACCTAATAAAACGAGCCTCGAAAATGAAAACTTTTGAATGGCGAAAATTGAAACATTTCGTGTGAAATGTTTCCCATACAAACGAGAGTGTCCGGAATTTGAAGCTGTCCGTAATATGAATCAAAACGGTAATTTTGAAGTTGGGTTCCACGAACTATCACAAAACGAGGCAAAAATGTAAGAAAGGACGTTTCTTCGGATATGGAGCCTTCCTTAGCCGAGTAGTTAAAGTCCGCGTCTACAAAGAAAAGCCATGCTGAAGGTGTATGGGTTCGATTCCCGCTCGGTGCAGGATCTTTTCGTAATGAAAATTTCCTTGACTTTCCTGGACATAAAGTATCATCGTACCTGCCACACGATAAACGAATGCGAAAATACTTTGTCAAAGAAAGCTCTTAGCATGGACTCTAAACGATCATGTGAAAGTTCGTATAAATTTACATGATGTTGATGTAATTTTCACTGTACATATTTTTATTACAATGTTGCTGAACAGCGATCGGAAACACGAGGCACGATGAATTTGCCTAGGCATCAAAACAGAATCTGCGAATGAACTCGATCAATAGTTCGGGTGCTTCATTCGTTCTTGTTTCATTTTCGGATCGCTGTTTCTCCCGACGCTATCATCGGATGATTTTCCATCGCTTGGTAATGTGAGCGGTGATTCTACCCCGTTACCCCGAATGTCATTTCCCCGAATTACATCACCCCGAATGCTATTTCCCCGAGTTTACAATTATCTTGACATGATGATATTCATGACATTTCCCCATCATATTGGGAATCGGGGTAATGTCATTCGGGGCGATGGGTCGTTTGGAGAATTTGAATTCGGGGTAATGGTGTTCGGGTTAATGGCATTCGGGGTAATGGCGTAGAATCGTGAGCGGTGCGATCCACGCAGTCTGCTCTTCGCGAAGAGCAGGAAAATAATCACTTCGATCATCTTTATGCGTGCTCGCAACAAGCTGGTGCGGTATGAAAAACGTGGTTGTCATGATGCGCATTTGAAAGTTAAGAAAATTTTTGTTTTTGCATGTACCTACTGTAGTTTATTTAAATGGTAGAAAACATGCATTCTCCCATGGGAGACCTGTAGACCTCTTATGATATTTTCAACAACATTTATGTAAATTAAATTTTATTCAACAACATAATAACAAAATCAATTTTTATTTTTATAGTGAGACGCTATACCTTTAAATCTCACTAATAAAAAGTGTTGAAATCGCTACACTTTGCGATTTATATACATGCTATCTTTATTATGTTTCAATTGTACCAAAGAGCAACCAGAAAATTGTTATCATACGGGAGAATGCCCCGCTCAAGTGTGTGAACCAAGTGAATTTATTATACCACTAACAACTTGACTCAGAATAAATATGTTGGTACGTAGTAATGTTTTTATTATCAGCTGGCAAGTTTAATAACATCTTTTTGAAGACTTTTCTGAAACATCTGTAGGTTTTTTTGTGATCAAAATTTTCGACATAGGATTTTGATTTATTTTTGGTATCAAGGGTGTAAGTGTGCATAATTTTACATGTATGGTTATGTTTGTATATACAGTGAAGCTTCCCGAACTTGCATTCAAAACCTGCTACTACCAATAAGGTTTTTAAATCAATTTTTACATTTGCACTCTAGAGCTGGCGCAAACAGCTGACGAAAGTCGATCACTTATTTAGTGATAATTTCAAATTTAAAATGCTACAAATCTCACAACTAGAGGTGCGCACAGGTGAATTTTCCTTCGTGTTGGCATCTCATACTAACGTCTTTTGTTGGTTTTTTTGCACAAAACACACAGCTAAAATACGTTGTAGATTTCAATTTAATTTCATGCACATATTTAGAACATCAAAATAAACTGAAATGTCAACGACAAATTGCTTATTTTTCAATCGAATGCACTTTAAATTTACAAGATCATGTGACATTCAAACATCTTTAGTTGAAAATTAAACGTAATGCTGTACTGCCGTTAAACGCATAATTGTCCCATGTTACTTTTTGTGCATTTTGACTTTTTGTCATCAAACAGTTTATTTTTACATATAGTTTTAGAAAACACTTACCAAAAATTAACTTTGTTCGGAAACTCAATGAAACGCAAGCCAAGTCAATTTGTCCCATTGTTGAATTTCCACGCATAACTGTCCCACTACTGTATTTCTACGCATAACTGTCACACTATACCATTCACTGCGCTGAACTCGAGAAAAATATTCAGTAGGCAGTTTTGAATTGTCTGGTGTTTGGGAAAATCGTTTTGAACATCTTCTAATGTTGGCTTTACATCCCATGTGGAACACAACCCGTTTTGTGTGTTTGTATTATCGGGATGCATTCATCATTCATGCGAGCCTGATGTCAAATTTGATCGAAATCTCCAATATCAAAATATTATTAACAACTACCGAAAAGCTAAACATTACATTTAATTTGCAATTAGATTAGATGGACAAATTGATGTGAAGATTTGCGAAAAAGTTACACGTCTTCTCAGTGAGAATCGAACTCACGACTCCTTGAGTTCGATTCTCACTGAAAAAACGTGTAACTTTTTCGCAAATCTTCACATCAATTTGTCCATCTAATCCAATTGCAAATTATATGCAATGTTTAGCTTTTCGGTAGTTGTTAAACTTCCACTCGGCTGGTTAGCCGTAAACCACGATTCATAATTAAAAATAAGTAAAGTATTATTGCTGATTGCATTTGAGATGCAAATCTTGACTAAACGTCTTTCAAATGCGGTAACACAAAACAATCAAAGGACACCAAGCAACGATTAAAGAAATCACCGCCGCCCTAGCAAGAAAAATCTATATTAAACATCGCATTTCTTGTGAAAAATCTTACCACGTTTGGTGTTCTCGCATTTGATATTTGCATTTCAAACGCACACAGCAATATTTCCCATCTGTTTTTCAATGAAATTAAGTTGAACTTTCATGGTCGATCACAAAATTCTTCTAATTTTTGGAACCACGGTCATCGATTAGAAATTTACCGTAATTTTGGATTCATCATGGGAAGTACTGGAATAATCCCACTTGAAGAATCAGTAATCACTTTAAGGTAAAGATGAATCGAAGCCAAAGCTCAAAATTTCAAGAGCACAAATCTGAAGAATACAACACCCGTTTGAGCTGAAAACTTAATCGATTGGTCACCACCTGGGAGGGAGAAACCAATACGAAATTTATGTACGTCAAGGTGAGCCGAGATTCTGCTGTCACGAACTGTCACTGTGAGCCCAGATCTAAAACAATGGACAAACATGATAGAAGCGCGTAATGGATTAAAACGTAATTTTGCATTTTATCAAAGGTGACAAGAAATCGATTGAAAAGCTATTCATGCTTATTCAAAAGTAATGTCACAATAGCATCTTTTATCCTGATTTAATATAAAGTGTTCAAATACGCATTATTTTACTTTTTCCAATAAAAACGAAAATTAAATGCACAGAATACTTTGGCCCTTTTTCCATGTTTGTCCAGAACGATCGAAGGAACACAACAAAATAAAACTAGCGATTTTCATCAAGTCTGCCTTGAGTATCGTTGGCAAGCTGGAGTTTTCTTGCAATTCTAAATAACTTTGTGTCATATTTCGTGTGTAATATCGGTGCCTCCCTCCCAGGTCACCACCACCTAGTGACCAATCGATTAAGTTTTCAGCTTAAACGGATGTTTGGTGCTCCAAATTTGTGCTCTTGAAAATTTGAGGTTTGGCTTCGATTCATCTTCACCTTAATTCCGAGTCCATGGCTTGCCACAAATCAACTTCATGATTCAGCAAACCAAGTCTATATAAAAATAGTTCGACCGATATTGGTTGACTTGGCCACATTCTGGGTTGTTCCGAATACCAGTTCACTGGTGGGTGGCCATTATATTGGCGAATCTGAAACCTGGCTTGCGACGCATCAATTCATGCATTTGAAAATCAAGCCTAAGCTGGTTGAAATGTATTTGAAATATTTTGACCACATGTCGGTTTGTTCTGAATTCCCGGTTCCCTGGGGAAATGGCCACTAAACTGTCGGTTCTGAAATGTAGCTGGCAACATTTAACTTCATAAATTCCTAAATCAAGGATAAAGAAGTGCAATTCAAAGGTTTTTGGATGACTTGATAACATGCCAGGGTTTTTTGGATACCCTGTTCCCCAGAGGAAGTGGCCATTATATTGGCGGTTCTGAGACTTGTGACATATCAAACATGATGAATTTGCAAATCAAGTCAAAAGAAGGATAGTTCAAGAGGTTTTAGATGACCTGGCCACATACTGGGTTATTTCGGATAACTGGTTCTTCGGTTCAAGTGGCAAATATGTTGACGGTTCTTAAACTTAATTTGCGATGTATCAAATATCATGATTTTGCAAACCAAGTCCGAATGTCAAATCGTGTGAAGATTTGTGTCGTGCATTTTGAGTTAAATATTTATTCCACAGAATAACCTTGAATTCGCAGATGAGTTTTTGTCAAGCCTGTAGCTGGAAGAGTCGATATATGAATTTATTACATCATATAAACTCTCTAACTTACTCATCCACTCTTTCTGTCATTGACTCATACATTTTCTCATTATCACACATACAGAAAACTTTGCTTTCCATCCCATACTATAAAATCGTATTTCTTCACTTCCCCACACGTGGCTCCGTTTGGCACATGCCAGTTGAGCCTTCATTAGGTGCATTAACATAGTCTTTAGGATATACGTCCTCTACATTCGGTACTATCTATACGTAAGAACGGTAATCTACAGCAGTATGCTTAGCACATATTTGGTCACTACCTTTAGTGGGACTGTTATGCGTAGAAATCCACCAAAAACCTCGTATTTCTAGGCATAACAGTCCCACTTTGAATTTCGTAGCTAAATTTACTTTATTCCCATAATAAAAACTCTTGACTCTAATGAAAACGCTATTTTTTATACTATTGTAAAGATTTTAATTAAATTTTCCACACACCTGGTCAATACGAGGCCTAAATGTGTTAAAATCTTTAAACGCGTTTTTCTCGATTGCATATTTTGAACATGGAACAATTATGCGTATAACGGCAGTGTAACAATAGATGAATTTGATTTACTCTCACTATACTCTTCTGTTTATGCTACATTGACATTTCAATATTTTTATCTGTGTCCGTTCACTAGATGATGATGGTGTGATTTGGGCGATAGAATTGAAACTAATTGTTACGTCTGTTGGTCTGTGGTAATATCATGCTTTTATTGTGGCCCTTCCTTAGGCTAGTGGTTAGAGTCCGCGACTACAAAGCAAAGCCATGCTGAAGATGTCTGGGTTCGATTCCCGGTTGGCCCAGGATCCTTTCGTAATGGAAATTTCCTTGACTCCCCTGGGCATAAAGTATCATCTAATCGACATACGAATGCGAAAATGACAACTTTCGCATAGAAAGCTCTCAGTTAATAACTGTGGAAGTGCTCATAAGAGAAGAAGGCTCTGTCCCAGTAAGACGTAATACCAGGAAGAAGAAGAAGAGATTGTGTACGAAAAGCGTGCTTTTCAGTTGGTGCGTGTACTCAGTACATGTCAATGTATCTACTCGGCTGACAGTTAGGCTGAAGAAAGCTCCCAAACGATTTTCACATCATTCGATAAGTTATCATGCATTTTTTTGAACTATTTTGAGATAGCAAAATTAGAAATCATAAGCCTTTCAAAATTCCCGTAATATGCTACATAAAAGTCAAGCCTTGTTACCAAAATCGGTAATACTTCAAAATGGTAAAAGAAACATAAAAATCTCAAGATATTCGAGCTTCCTATGCCAATGTTTTGACATTCAACAAGTAACATCAATTCATCTATTGAATATTTCGATGGACAGGTTCAAAAGATCTACGACTTTCCTTTGTTTCACCGTAAAAACATTCTTCACTATTTGCAAACACATAATTTTGAATCTGATCCGTTTTACCTTGAACAGTGTCGCTCACATGATATTTAATTCATCAAGCATTGTAAGCAACAACGTACGAAACTATCTACATTTTTGCGAGGAACTTGATTCGAATTCTCTTTCCAGTAGTGGGTATAGTGCTGCATTTTCTCTTGAGCTTTTTGTTCGTGTATATTTTCCTTTGCACGTACGAAAAAGAAGTGCGCCAGGCCAGACCAGGCACTAGTTTGATTTATGGGCGATGAAAATCCATACCCTTAGTGATTCGTTCCGGAAGAGAGCAGCTTTCCGGCATGGCACGACGAGAAGCAGCGCGCTGTACTTGCACTGCATTGGAATACCGAGTTATTCTGTTGAAACCGAGATAACCGTTGCATTTGTGAAACTAAACCACTCTTGTGTAGGTACATCTAGGTCGGTTGGCGAGACAAGAGACGCCGCAAAGTAAGCAATGAACTGGAGGAAGTTTATGTTTCACGTAAAGTGGATATAAGCATAAAGTTTCAACTGGTATTAGAAGAAGTTTTGCGTTTTGAGTGAACCAGGCAGAGCATCAGAAAACGGTTTACCATCCGACAAAGTTAAATAAGCAACTGTATGCTACAGAACTGTGAAACTAACTCCAGGCAAGGTGGAGACGGCTTCAGTTTCAATAATAAACCTTCAAAGGCGCTTAGAAGCCACAATATGCTAATCCTCCGTCCAATTCGCGAAGAGTTAAAATGTGATACATTTCAAATAAAGCTCATCATTCTTCACATCTGCTCGTCATGCAAACATAAAAGCGTTACACTGTTTCCATGAATATTTTATCTCCATCGAGATCTGTCGTTCCCGTGAACCATTCGCCGTTTTCACCGGAACAACGTGCTATTCCCATTGCCTCGTTAACATCGAAACTTGCAAAATTACAACCGCAATCAGCATTATTTTTCCAGCAATCTCAAACCAGCACCGCAGCACGTTCCGCTCGGGATGGAAGAAAAACGACAGTCACAAAGATCACAACCCATTAGGGGAAGCTGGGAAGACTTGATCCCCTTTTCTGCAGGTGCATTAAAATTTGATGAGATTTTTGCACAGGCTCTTCTGTAAACATGTTTTTCAATACCAGTGGATATGAGATCATTTTGAAGTTTTGTTAAGACATTCAAAACTTCGTTTTTCTAATAATATTTATAATAACGTGGGCAATCAAAAGAGATTGATGATCCTTTCAAAATTCTCAAGTAACACGCCGGATAAGTTTCAGTAATAACTGCTATATGCACGTTATTAGCTGTAAGAAAATTAAATAGCTCGTCCTCTTTACCATTCAAAGAACGAGCATTCCAATTTAAAATACTTAAATTATTATTTGGATCCATTAGAAAAACGTAATCCAATAACAATTTGATTTGTAAATTTTACACCAACATGGACTGTTTCAGTCATAGTGGTGGCTTTGAACATTGCATCAATCATTAGATTCAATTGTTCAGTTAGAAAATTAAAATTAGAGGCAGACATATCACTTGAAATGGGTACATTATCAGATGATTTCCCATTAGAATTTTCGGTAGACGAAGAAGCTGAGTAGGAGTTACCTGTGGCGGTAGGGTTTTTTCCATTTGATTTTAAACAAGTAGAATGGGTACTCATAGTACGAATAGAGGAGGAGTTCAAATTACCTGCTACGATATCGGCAAAAGATTTTCCGTGGGTAGATGCATTCGATATTGAAAGATTCGAACGGCTACCCGACGGCTTAAAATTAGTTTGTGAATGAGCATGATTATGATCCTCCTGATGGGTATGATTCCTAATCAAGCGATCTGTAACTGAAAAATGAGTATTGTTCGATACTCTACCAGGCAAAATCCGGAACGAACGTTATCGTAACGGATATTATCTTTCATCTGCCTGGCACGAGCCTCAACGTGAAGTACAATCCTTGGCGTGAGAAGAACCTCCGCAAATCATGCATTTAGCATCCATGCGACAATTTTTTGTACCATGACCCCACTTTTGGCACCGACGGCACTGAGTGGGGGTTCTGCTAATTTCCTCCTGGTTTCTGAAAATATTCCCATGTCACACGGACATCGAACAAAAGTTTTGCTTTTTCTAAAGCTTTAATATTATTCAGATCTTTTTTGTTAAAGTGAACTAAATAAAATTCTTGAGAAAGCCGTTTTCGAACAATGTCAGAATGAGTTCTCTTTTTCATAATGATTACTTGAACTGGGGAAAATCCAAGTAAATCATTTATTCCATTTTTGATTTCTTCAGGTGATAGTCACTTGAGAGACCTTTCAAGACAACTTTGAACAAACGTTCAGTTTTGACGTCATAAGTAAAAAATGTATGCTTCTTCTCTTCAAGACGTCTGAGAAGAAATTCGCGAATATTAGGAGTTTCCGGCAAAACGCGACAGTCTCCTTTCTTTGCGATTTGGAAGGAAACCTTGATTCCTATAATGGAGTTCAAGCTCTCCTGCCTAAATTCCCCAAATTCAGAACAACTGACCACGATAGGCAGCACTCTTTGCTTCCTCACTTGAATCAAAGAGCATGGGCTAGAGGCTGCTTCGATTTGGTGTTCAGAAAATTTGTCTAGAGCATCGAACTGATTGCTCATTTCGATACAATGCACAGTGGTCCAGGAATCAGTTTTACGCGGAAAGATGCATTTTGAGCTTTAGAATGAAACATTAGACAAAAACGGTCTTCTACAAAGTTGTTTGTATTAGTAAGGCCCTTTGTTTGAAGTTATTGAAAATTAGGGTGGACCACATTTTCATAGAAATTGTGTAACTAACTTTCTTATTTGTAGAAATTATATAATACATGCTTCAGCAAAGTTGTAGACCATTTAATTTCAAGCAACTTTTCCTAAACAAAATTTTTTTGTATCTCTTAAATTGACCCTCTAAATCGGTCATTTTTCCTACGGCGACATAGGGTGATCCGAACAAAACTGGTTTTCTGGCTCTAGATTTTTCAATTCAAATTTCTCATCAAAGCAGTCTATGAAACACTTTTAGAGCTTTGAAAAATGCGTAATTTGGTGAGTGAAGAATCTCTCTATCTCCTTCCGTTTGGGAGTTATTTTTGTTTTACTCTCAAAAACATGCCTACTTTGATTGAGAATATCTCTGATTGGGGCAAACATAAAAAATATCTTTTGACGGCATTCAAAAGATAAAACAAAACTGTATATTATATCAAAAAATTACAGATGTGTTATTTTTGTAAAATGCCCTGAAAAACAAAGGATTTTAAGCAAAAAAACTTAAATAACTTTTGAACAAAAATAGATATCATCAATATTTTTGCATAAAAATTTGCGTTTTGTTAAGTTCTAAAAGTCGTTCATAGACCGCTGTGACGAGAAATCTGAAATAAGAAAGATAGGGCTCTAAAACTATTTAGAAGATTTTCATAATATGTATTTTTTTATTATTTTGCATTTTGAGCATGAAAATAAAATTTTAGACAAAAATGATCCACTACAAAATTGTTTCTAAAAATGTAAGCTTCCATACTGTGTCATTTAAAACTAGGGTGGTCCACAATATCACACAAATCATATAATCAATTTTTTTATTTGTAAAAATACTGGTATATACTCTTATGCAAAGCGGTAGAACATGACATTTTGATCAACTTTGCCAATCTAGAGCATTTTTTCCTAATCATCGCAGGGTGGTCCAACAAAAATAAGTTTTTTAACTCCAGTTTTTTCAATGCTAGTTTCTCGTCAAAGTCATCCATGAACGACTTTTAGAACTTAACAAAACGCAAATTTTCATACAAAAAGATTGTTGATATCTATTTTTGTTCAAAAGTTATTTAAGTTTTTGAGATAAAAAATATTTGTTTTTCAAGACAATTTATTAGAGTTACAAAAATAACACATTTGTAATTTTTTGATATAATATACACTTTTATTTTATCTTTCTAATGCCGTCAAAAGATATGTTTTATGTTTGCCCCAATCAGATATATTCTCAATCAAAGTAGGCATGTTTTTGAGAGTAAAACAACAATAACTGCCAAACGGAAGGAGATAGAGAGATTCTTCACTCACCAAATTACACATTTTTCAAAGCTCTAAAAGTGTTTCATAGACTACTTTGATGAGAAATTTGAATTGAAAACTCTAGAGCCAGAAAACCATTTTTGTTCGGACCACCCTATGTCACCGTAGGAAAATAGTTTTAAATCGGTCAATTTAAGAGATACAAAAAAACTTTTTTTGGCAAAGTTGCTTGAAATTCAATGGTCTACAACTTTGCTGAAGCATATATAATATAAATTCTACAAATAAGAAAGTTAGTTACACAATTTCCATGAAAATGTGGTCCACCCTAATTTTCAATAACACCAAACAAAGGGCCTTACTAATACAAACAACTTTGTAGAAGACCGTTTTTGTCTAATGTTTCATTCTAAAGCTCAAAATGCATCTTTCCGCGTAAAACTGATTTCTGGACCATAGTGCAATGATTCATTTCACCCTTCGAAGAAAGTTTGAATTCCGGTGAAGCGTCCTTTCTTTCATTCTTGCCACGTTTAGTGTCAGTTTTAAATTCCACTTTTTTGGAAGGAAGTTGTGAATTTAGAGTTTCACCCTTCCTTTTGTTAGTTGTTGATACCATGTTTAGTGAATAAATGAAAGAAGACGTGACCTTCGAGAGGTTTTTTCTCAAGACGGTGTCCAAGAAGGATTACCACCGGTAGCTTTCGCCAACGGGTCCAACGAAAAATCGAAGGCACGAGTCCAAACAAGGATCGTAAAGGGATCAGTAGTAGAAAAAATATTTTCTTTTTATCTTGATCTGTCTTTCACATAATTCTAGGAGTGATTCTGACAGAATGTTGTGCAAATTTTTGATAACTCTGATCATTTTTTTATCTGTTCTAAACCTAACCGAAAATTCTCATAGCAGACATAATTTAAAATGTGTAATACATTTTCAATAACCCAATGAATGTTGTTTTACAATATTTTTCGCATAGATGAAATATTATGCCAAATTTCTTAGAATAAATCTGTTATATATTTCGAGAAAATAGGGTGGGATTAAATCTCCCTGGGAATCAACTTAACTCAATCACCTCTACACGGCAATACGCGATGGCGGTACGGTGCGGATCCCGAATGTCGTTTTCGATTTACAATATCACAGCCCTTCGACATCGGGCTGTTGTTTGCCGTAGTTTTTTTTTCTCGCGACAAAACACGGTGACCCTTGCTCGTTTCCGCTTACGATGGCGTAGACCGGGGATGGAAGAGGTACGGAAAACGCGAAATAAGCAGACATGACGTTTCGTTCATTTTCATCTATTTTTTTAGAAATCAAAACGGGCATGTTTGAATCGTTTCATAGAAACAAATTTTACCTGGGCAAAAACAAGCTTATTACTCAGTAATTGTTACATGTATGACATTGATAACATTGAAGACAAAATGACATACCCTGGATATTGATTTGCACTAATATACCAAATTTTGTTCACCCTCTGAAAACATACAAGAGTGCTATTTCCATATCATTGGGATTAAACGTCTAATGACATGATCAATCCCAGGCCCGTCCCTTTCATCGCACTTTGTAGTTGTATTTTTCCCTTGCCACTCTTAATATATCACAGCTGATCTATCACAGTTCATAGCTTTTGCTAGATTCAAAGACGGACAAAAAAAAGGTTTGCTGCTGCGGGAGCAGGTGATGCGGTCAGAATCAAGGCTCCCCCAGATCTACGCGACTTTTTACGGCGACAGCGACAAAAAATCGTCGCGATTTCGTTGTTGTGTCGCTGCAAGCACTCTTCTATGAAACCATTTTGACTGACACGACGCGATTCGCTGCGAAGTCGCATCGCCGCGGCTTAGATGCGCTTATCAAACAGTGCATGCATCAGCGAAATCGCGACGATTTTTTGTCGCTGTCGCCGTAAAAAGTCGCTTAGATCTGGGGGAGCCTTCAATCGTGTTGCGAATCGCTCGCTTGGCAAGGTCGAATAAAGTTGCGGATCGCGTTAGGAGTGTTCGATCTTTTGATCGTATCGCTTGCTCTTGCGAGGGCGAGCGATAATCACTTGGTTGGTGTACAATGCATTTATCGAATAATATCGCAAATTCGGTTAGACATGACTAGGGTGACGGTGCCATTAGTGGACTACCTAAGCTATAAAAAATCATAACAAAATAACGAAAAGCCTTAGCAGAGATCTTTTGGCGTCAACAGAAAGATTTCAACCTCTACTATATGGGAAAAATATAAAAAGAGTGATAAAACTAATTTTTTAACATAAAATCGCTTGAGCCACTATTGGTACACGTGTTCCAGTAGTTGCGCTAGTGCTCCAGTAGTAGACGTTTGGGAATTATACAAGGAATTTTAAACAAAAAGGCAAATTTTTACACAGGTTTAACATTTTTCCCTTCGAACAGCAACTAATATCTTTCGAATGAAGCATTGAGAACATCTCTGGGACTTTTCTTCATTTTTATACATCCATTTTAAAAACTGCTTCCATCTGTTGATCCACTACTGGAACACGACGGCAACTATTGGTGCAAGGGAGCAAATTTTTTGCGTAAACTTAATTATTTATATGACTTTTTGATGAAATAAAAAGCTGAAATTTGGCAAATCGACAAAACTAGAGGCGATCTATCCACCAAAAATAGCACATGTCGTTTTTGTCAAAAAATGTACGTTTTATTCCATAGTCCAATCTACTGGTACATTACAACCATTGGTACCGGCACCCTATATCATGGATCGTATCACCAAACATTGGTGAATCCCAGCTCTCTACCTGATTCTACTAATCCATTATTTCCATTTAACTGTGGAGATGCAGAGGTGATCTCGGTCTCTAGTAACAATGGTTGTTTAACTGACATTCCTTCCCTTCCCCAATGACCGTAAGGATGTGGCCGGCGCCGTCATTGTCTCTTAAATGTTGAGCCCTCGATTTGTGCACTTTCCAAGCTTCATTCATTTAATATTTGTGCAACTTCAATAGCTCTAGTCAATCACGGAGTAGCAACTACGAATTGTACGGTCATCTATGTTCATGCTCATGCTCAAACTACAATTTGGCATCAATTTACATGTAAACAATTATTAGTTTTTGAAAGCATTTTATAGAATCTTTTCGGTAAGTTTTTTGAAGAAAGCAGGTACACTGAGGCAAAAA
Organism: Aedes aegypti; assembly: GCF_002204515.2. Classification (NCBI taxonomy): domain Eukaryota; kingdom Metazoa; phylum Arthropoda; class Insecta; order Diptera; family Culicidae; genus Aedes; species Aedes aegypti. The sequence goes on from NC_035109.1 coordinate 248,358,175, forward strand.
AACTTAATAATTTCTTAGGGAATAATTATGATTTGGCGCCACAACGATTATTATTGAAAATTTTAAGTTTTACTTATGATTTTGGTGAAGAATTTCATTAATAAATTTCATAAGTCTATCAATGAAATTCGGAAATAAACGCAATGATAATATTTTAATTCGAATTATCAATCGATAATATTACTCGCCTTTTATTTCAGGCGTGCTCAAAAATTGACATGTTTTGATAACATGTGATCTGTTTTCGATTAACTTGTATCCAACATCGAAAGCGGAGTTGTTCTTCTAGCGATTGCTATGATAATTATTTCAAGTAATTCTTGTTAAAGAATTCAAAGCTCTCACTTATGAAACTTATGATCCCATTTTCGAAATGTTTAAGCGTGCAATGAAACCATAATTTGGCTGGTTCATAAGTCTTGATTTATGGAATACCTAAGTATTTTTGCCTCAGTGTATATCGACGGTCATATCTTATTGCTATAAAAAATCGAAGAGAACAGCTCATATGCAGCTTATTATGTAATGATAGCATAATATGATCTTCATCTGGTGTTTGAAGTTATCTAAAACACAGCAAGTTAGATGTAAGTCGAAATATTATAGCTCATTTCGGTATGTAATTGCTAAAGTCTTGTTATTTTCTGCTGTTTCGGAACATTGTTCTTTCGTATCGACACTAACTGTCCCAAAATCCCTTAGCGTAAGTTTTCTCGCACCAAAAAGAAAATGCACAGCATGAGGAGCATCTCTGCACACACATGCTGTGATTGAAAACAATCTCTTTCATATTTTAATTTTCCAACCCATAAACATACGGACAACCAGTAAGAATTCTCACACATCCAGGTACCAGGCCTAGCTAGCAGCAGTCCTCTCTACCAAACAGGTGAACAAAAAGCTCAGCCATTCCCCAGCAGATAGTGGAATTGCTCCCAAGATACCCGTTATTCCCTCGCACGTTGGAAAGCTCGGAAATATGCCATCGTCGCATGCAAGGCGTGTATAATACCGGCGCTCGTGTAACCTCAAGCGCCTTCATGAACTTCGTGCACCTGATGGTTGTGGAATAGGGTGGCCTAGAAAGAATGCATATTCGATATAAGTCATGGTGCTCAGCATTAGAATTAAAGATATTTCTACCTATAGCATCTTTGTAAAATGTTTTTTTTTTTTTAACAAAACATGTATAGGTTTTGCCATATTGATTTGACAAAAAAAAAATCATTTATTATTAAAATGGTTCTTTTTCAACGTTTTTTGCAGATGTTTGCAAAGCTTACTATTTTTAATTTTTTTTATGAACGTGTTGGGGAGCTTGTGCGATATTAGTCATTTTGTCTGCCGAACTTTTTGAGCTGGAGCTTGTTTAACCACATGTCCATATCCTTGTGCGAACATTGATTTTCCTGAGACACCCTATTGTAAAAGCAAGAGGAATCCGTATGTCTGCAACGGTAGGTAGGCCAATACAATGTAAAGACAAGCTTCCATTCCATAATTTCACAGTGCGTGATTCAGACTGCGCATCAAATAAACCGCAATTTTTCCACGGAGCCTCCGGGGCGGAAACGGAGATGACGGTAGAATTTCGGTAACCAATAGGCAGGTACTGTAGGGGAAAGACGCAGCTAGCAAATGGCTTCATATGTTGGAAGGAATCTCATAAGTCCCCTCTCCCCATAGGAACAGCTAACGATGTGAAACAGAAGGAAAAGTAAACACGACATGCAATCGTTGCTGCCGATATGCGTGCCACTGTGGAAGGATTTGAGGTTTCTTGACAAAGCTGGGGAAGGAATAAAAGGATCGAAGAAACTTTTCACCAACGTGACAAATGAAGCATGATTAGAAATAGGATAATGCTTTAAAGATATTGCGGAAAGAAGAGTGAATCAAAGTTTTGAAATGTTTCTGATACTTACAACGTTTCTTACTGGGACACATTTGATGATAAATTTTATCTTGAAGTCGTATTCATTAGCTTTATGTACTTAAACGATCAAATAATTCTGATAGTTATTTAGTTTCTTTGATAGTTTTGTCCAGAAACCTTTTCAAATTTCCTTTGGATTTGCTTTACAGATTCTTGAACGTACTTCTCCAGAAAGTCCAACAAAATTTTACAAAAAAAAAATGCGCTGTGTACCTCTTAAAATATATTAATGAATGTCTAAAAAAGAGGTACAATTACTTATTTCGTGGATAACTCTAGGATTACTTCTCCCAATATTTCTAAATGAATTGCTCGGAAACTTTTTCAAAGATTCTTCCAAGTATTCGCTCAAGGATTCCCCTAAATGACTCAAGGTAATACGATGAAGAATTCTCAAGATATTCCTTCACATATTGAATTTCGCTTTACTCTTCCAGCGATTTGATTCTAAATTTTTCTGAAACATTTTATTCTTCAGGAATACACCGACACTTATTGCAAAATAGGAACCATTCACAGCCGTCTTACCATCATGATCGCTTTGTGCAGCCAAGCAAGCAAAATACGCCAAATGCTTCCACCTTCCACCGTTAGAACCACCCCCTTTGGTGTGCCCAAGAAAAAAGAGCAATTATAATTCCTAAGCTGCGACTAATCCCATAAGTATCAGCGCACCTGTTTATCTTCCTCTTTTTGCTCACAATGTTCCCGGAAAGTGAAGGGGACCTTCTCAGGTGAGGGCTTGAAATCCACTCTTGTTCCTAAATTCATTCCTTACTCTTGTGTGAGTCTGAGACTGAGCATAACTTTTTGTGTTGGGTGGGGAAAACGTCAGTGAAGAAGAAGCGTTTCTTCCGATTCACCGAGAAGCGCTCCCGAGTGCATGTAAAATGTATAAAGGAAGTACTTAAACAGCTTCTGATGGAAAGTTCGGTTGGTTGGAGGTTGCTTCCTTGCGCAAATTCATTCAACCGCGGGTACGACACCGGGTGCTTTATGAGCGTTTCAGTGAACCACTTTAATGGTGGCTGCTCGCTCAGGTGCCCATCATTTAGCTGCTTCTGTTCTAATTCTGCATTTAGCAATACTGAGATACAATTGGAGTGAGACTATGGGGGCATTTCCAGGCCAAAAGGCAAATCGCGTAGACGCTACATTTTCCGAAACGAATAGAACTTACATATCTATTAGTAGCTATTCAAAAAGACAGTTGCTATCTAAGTTTTGCTAAATTTCTTATATTATGTTTTGCAAAGAACCTATCAAATAAAATTATTTTTATGATTTGAAAATGCAAAACCCAAAAACGGTCCGTTTGATTACATGTCTTCGAAGAAGTTCCGTCAAATGACAAGATGTCATGCCCGGAATCGGGGGGTGCCAAGTAGCGTTGGGCAAATTTGACCAGAACAACGATGTTACTGAATCCATTCAAATTCAATATGTCGAATCGATTCACCAATTAAATAGAATCATTTGAATCGATTCAATTGTCAAGCTCATATAAAAAAAAATAAAAAAAAAAACAAGCTTCTAAAATAAGACCAAATGAAATTGCATATGATTGTTAAATTCCTTCGATTGAATAACGTATAAAATTAAAAATTATGTATTAAACACTTCAAGGCAGTTTCAAAACTATGTCAACTCATTAAAAAATCTAATCAATTACATCATTTTGAATCGTAACAAAAAATCGAATGAAGAAAATTGATTCACTCGATTTTGAGTGCTTGAGAGTTTTCAGTGAGATGAATGTCGTTATAATAGATGTCAAATCTGATACCTTTAGATTGCTTTTCGAATGAGTTACAATCATTATTAGATGTATTTTTGGAAATACAATGAAAGTTTTCAAAAATATTTGTTTTGCTCTCGTTCTTTGCATGATGTTCATTTTACCACCAACAGCTGTTCATTTTACCCACAAAGTGCAGGAAAAATGAACATTTGCATAATTTTCTGCTAGCGATAATTTGTGAAAATTTAGCTATTTTAGTCTGGATTCGTGTCGCTGTTTTGGATTTTTGATGTTGTGCGATAGAACTATGCAAATTCCTCGTTTTTCGATCAGAAACAAGATGATATCCTTAAGGTGTTCATTTTACTACGTTTTACGTGTGGGACTAGCGATGGAAGATTTTGAATCGATGTTCCAAAAATGTTTGGAGCACTCAAAATCGAGTGCAAATTTGGAAGCTTGTTTTTTTTTAATTTTTTTTATATGAGCTTGACAATTGAATCGATTCAAAAACATCTATTTAAATGATCTTATTTAATCGGTGAATCGATTCGACATATTGAATTTTAATCGATTCAGTAACATCGATGTTCTGGTCAAATTTGCCCAACGTTGCTTGGGACTAACAGACACTTTCAATGTATAAATCTATTTTAGGCAACAATGGCGCCTGCCACGACAGAGTGTGGACCAATGAGTGAAGGGGCGTAAATGATGATGCATTAAATTGGCTTCCACAGTAGACCATATATACCACTGCGTCTACGCCAGTTCATGCGGGAAGGTGTAGGGGTGGTAAATAAATGGCAGAGAGGCTTGCTTGTTTGATTAGCAGCCTGCCTATGTATAAGGCGTAAGGAAAGGCATGCTATAATGATGGAAGAATGGAAGCGTAGGGAAACGTCTGTTTCTGGTTCTGGCAAATGCTATGAACGAATAGACCATCTGTGATCAAGGGTGGAGGGCGGCTGTCAAATGGGAGTAAAATTGAAAAGCCGCCAACCTAAGTCCAGAATCAGTTTTAAGGCTTAACGCGCAAAAGCGAAAATCGTTTTTCGCAAAATTACAGGTAATCAACGCGTTTGAAATACATTGTTTGCAAGCATTTATTTGCTACGTGCTAATGCAGTGCGCTGTTGGCAATTTAATCGGCAAAATCTGCTAAATTCTCGAAATGGATGTGTTCGAGAAAATTGATTACGCCTATACCATTGTTCGGTCGTTATTTTGTATTTTTTTGGGGTAGCAATAAAGAGCCGCGATTACCTCCCTTGTCTGTGATAAATTAAGAGTGGAGATATAGAAGCAAGTGAAAGATACAACTACAAAATACGAGAAAAGGGACGGGCCTGAGATTGAACCCATGACCTACTACTTATGAAGCAGAAGCGGTAGCCATTAGACCACCATGAATATGGCTGAAAATTTCAATAAGATACTTGAAGTTTACCATAATTTTACCAAAATCCACAGAGTTGGAAATATTGCAATTTTCATAAAGAGCTTAAAATTTAACATAAAATTGCACAAAATCTACATAATTCAAATACATTTATATTTTCCACGATCCTTTATTTGCAAGCCCAAGTGCAAGCTATAAACATAGGCTATCGCATGATCTGCAAGTTGCCTAAGCGTGCGTAGTTCTTCCAAACTGTTGTCAATATCTGAAACATTAAAATTATAAAGCAAGGGACTAAGATGTATAAGCCAAGGCTCATGGCTAACTCTGAAAGTTGTTAGTTGACCGAGAGAAATGGCTCCTTGGAATCTGAAACTTGAATATTGTACTGAATATCTGTTGCAGTGTTCTGTATTGTGATCTTTCGAAATGATGATCACAAAAAAATTTACATCGCATTGTTCAATGAAACATTTCTGTGAAGCGTTACTGACGGACAAACATATCTGGAATTTTGTATACAGTGGTTACACTATCATCGGTCACCCATTGACTAATAATCGTGAATAGGTGACCCATAATAGTGTGAGCAGTGTACATGATTTGTGTAACATCAGTAAGCCCTTCTAGTCCTATTTAGAGTGGGCAACTATCCTTGTTACACTATGCAAGATTTTCGATAAATGCTATAACGATTAAAGAACCTTGATTTATGCTCGTTGGTTTATAACACCTTGGAAGCATTTCTCACATTAAAAATACGATTCTTACTAAAAATGGCATAGCCAAATACGATTTCTTAGTATTTTTCGTAAGTGATTTTCATTCAGCGAAATTGACGAATTGCAGAATTTCCTAAGAAACTTGCCTACCTTCGGACATATTTACCAGTTCTAGTACAGTATCGGACATATAAAATGCACCAAAGCCGTATTCCCATACAAAATGGTCAACTTCAGAAAGCTATATCTCCGCCGTTTCTCAACCGATTTTTCTCATTTTTTCTGTGACGAACTATAAATTACTTCAATTTTTGATAACTATTGAAAAAGTTGTATGAAAACTATTGATTCAAAAGTAACAGATAGGTAAGTCAACCAATGGTCTCCAAGGAAGTTTGGTAGAAAATAGTATGATCAATATTTTCTAGAAGAACACTTTTTGTTAAAACGATATTGCCATACATCGAAAAGTGTATTTTTTGGGTATCCGCTTCAAAGATGTCAAAATTAATGTTTAAGTACATTTTATACAATTTTTACGTCTAAGAGGCTTTGAAGCATGATGGCTTAGGCTTTCCATTCATGTGCTCAGATAATTTTTTTTGATAAGTAGTTAGCCAGATAATGACAATCAAATTTGAGCCAGTTTCAAAACATCGAATATTGAATAAATCCCTTAGCAGTGATTTCCGACCCTATGTTCCATGGACACTTTTCCATGTTTCAAGGTCCTCTATCTACCCTAAAAATATGCACAACCAGGAAGCAAACACCCTGTATATTTATGAATGATGGTTACCAATCTATATTTTGAGAATGTAAAACTTGCAAAATTTGTATTTACAGATGAATTTTTTAATAGATATCCAAAAAACTGATCAATGTTTCCCCAGATTACGGTACATTTTTATAATACGTTGCTCCATTTCGAAAATTATTTCTTCTTCTTCTTGGCATTACGTCCTCACTGGGACAGGGCCTGCTTCTCAGCTTAGTGTTCTTATGAGCACTTCCAGTAAGTTTTGAGCAAAATCTACATTATAGTTAACTCTCCCTTACTCGGTATTCCATATCTCGATATCGAGTTAAATAACCCAAGTTAAAGTTGGTTTTCATGGCTACCTCCATGGTCCCTTGGATCGCATTTGCACTGATTTTGTGTTCTGTAACTCGATACCTCCCTAACTTTGATATCGAGTTATGGAGAGTTGACTGTATATGTAATCTATTATAGATATACTATGATATTTTCTCCCTAATAGTTCTTGTCATTTGCTGTAACTTCTTCCAAAACACCATTTTAATAAAAGGCAGCGTTTTTAGATTATATATTTTAATTTTTAATATTAAAAAGCCTATGAAATTTAGTAAAATTTTGATGGGAAAAACTACATGTTAAAAAAATCTCTTGCATAGGAAGTGGTCAATCTGAAAATGCCAATTTGATTTGCCTGTTGAGCTGGAAATGCTCTGTGCCATCACCGATTCTGCGAACGGTAGTAAGAAAATTAACAAAGACGCATAATCCCCGTTCCGAGATGCTATTGACTATTTTCGATGAAGTCGTTTTGCACTTCGTTGGGAAACCATCGAATATCGAGCAGGTACACTTGCAACGCAACCTTGCCACTCGGCGATGTTTATAATTAGCCGGAATATATTGAAATTTTAAGTCGGCTTACATTGAGTTTGAGCAGAGTGGAGGAGCATGTCTTTCAAAAGTTTGTAATATTGTCAAGAAAGCTTAGAGTGGAAAGTTTCCTACCAACGACGACGTACGCTGGAGAGAACGCGTCTTCTCTGAAGAATGGAAGCAAATCACAATTTGATTGGTAAGAAAGTGGCAATACGGGAAGTTTGAAAATCGATGAGAAATTAATCGTGTATTATGTATCAACCTAGAGTGAGGGTTAAAAATACATTCTCTCTCATTCCGTTCTATGTGGAGAATTATACACAAATTATAACTATTGTTATGTCATTCAAATGTTTTGATTCCAGAGAAAAGCATAAAAATAATATTTTTTGTTTTAGAGGCCGCGGATATCCCTGTAGTAATAAACGCGCAACTTTTCAGTAAGATCGACCACCATGGTCTCGATTTCCCAGGACAATGGTGGCAAATGGTCAATTGGATAAGCTCTCAGTTAATAACTGTGGACGAAGAAGGATTTATGTTTCACTATTTGAATTCTCAAATGTAACCTAAGTAAATGCTAATGAACCAAAACCTTTCCATCTTCGTTAACAGGAAGAGAAAATCCTGGTCGTGGTACAGTTTCGATTCAATTATGAACAATAAAATGTATTCTTGAAGCTCAAGTCGATATTTTTTATCCTCAGCTTGAAAATTTGCTTGACAATTTTCCACTCCCTAGAATTTACATCATCACTTTTCAACATCAGAAATCAACCCAAAATGACTAGCCGGATTTGCAACATCAACGCTAATCCAACTGGCTAAGGCTGCCTTCGTCAAAGAAAAGTCATATTCGGTACAGCTTCTTACCCTTTGCGGAAACCTTTCGCCTTTCAAGAAGAAGTGATTCAATCCTTGTTTCGATACAATACTTTTCGATCCACCATCACATCTCTCGCTGGAGAAGCCTTCCACATCGCCCACACCCAATTACGGCTATTTCCTCGTTTTCTTTTGACAGGCGAATCGATGTCGGCCGCCTTTGAAGCGAGTCATGATTATTGCTAAAAGTTTAAGCATTTTTCAAAAGGGGATAACATTACGGGAGGGAAAACAGTGGCTCAATGGTGCAGCCATTTAACAGGAAGTAATCCCAATTCCCAGATTAAAAATTCTTCCTTCCACATGTGAGACGATGAGAAGTTGTCGAAACAAAAAATACTCTGCAAAAAACCCCTGTTTGAAGAATATGATGAAGCTAGACGAAGGCGAATGAAGTATGATTGGAAAAGAAATTTTGCTTCCAGGAAGGCTGGAAATGCTCAAAAATTAGAACCATGGGATTTGGAAGATGCCCCCGGTCTGAAAGCTCTCCGAGAGGGTCAAACGGGAAGGGTACATAAGCTGGGATTTATCGTTCTATCGCTCGATATGTGCGCTAAGGGTGTGCGATATTCGCATGGTTCCGTCAAATACCTCTCGAGATACTGACCTGAATGTCGGTTCTCCGAATATCTATATATTTGAATATATGTGGTGTTGAATGGACCGGTCAGATATGCATCCTTCTTCATTTGATTGGTGGTTCTTTAGAGTTTCATCGTTTTAGGAATTTGTGGCAATATGTGATTTGTTCATTCTTATAGTTCACCACCCTGTCACTGAAGACAATTCCTGCATCTTTCTGAACATTTTTTCGGGGTAACGAAACATTCGAAGAAACGACATTCGGGGAAATGTAGCACAATCGAGTTTCGAATCGGGTTTTACAAAAATATTTCATATTTCGTTTTGTTTCGTATCGGCATTAAAACATGCATATCGCATACCCTCAATGCAAACAAAACTGAAGGCTTTCGGTTGAGACCTGTATCTTTTTAACTCGTTGCTTGCTTTACGCACGACCGATACCGGACTCAAGCGAACCATGCTGATGGAGACTTACCGGTACAGCTGGCCGAGATTGTAGTGGGCGTTAATGTGTTCGGACGAATATTTGATCGCCTCGAGGAAGTGGTATTCGGCCGTCTCGAACTCCCCCATCAGGGTACCGATGTTGTTGTGAGCGCTGGCATAGGTGGGCCACAGCCGAAGGGCTTCCCGATAGTGGGCTACGGCTTGATCGGATTGTGAGGAATCACGCAAAAAATTGCCGAAATTGTAGTGCATTTTTGCGTTATGTGGCAACGTTCGAAGACCGGATCTGAAGTCGAAAGAGAAAGGGGAAAAACGGAAAATGGTTTGAAAGATTAAAATCAATTTTACTTGAAGTGGATGGGTTTTGTGTGTGAGTGCGAACGAAATGTACCTTAGCAAGGCTTCCCGAGAGCCCCAGTCGAGGTTTCTGGTGATGGTTTTCATACAGCCGGATGCTATTAGCACGAGACCACAAACGATGATTGCTTTTCGCATACGGGGAAAGCGTTCCCACATTCGCTGGGCGCCGTACACGACCAGGATGACGCTACCCATGCTGAAACGAGAAGAGAACACATTGAGAGGTATAAAGTTTCAATTAATTATGTGGCAGGTATTAGTGGAATGCACGGATTAACATCATTACCAAGTCATAAGTCTAACGTAGGGAATTTACAGATCTAAACGTGAATCACGTAGCGGTACTCTCTCCTATCTTAACAAAATTGTTATTAGGTCTCAGTTACAATTTATTACAATTTCTATTCAATTATTGATGATTTGCTCAAAAACAATGTTAGGGAAAGAACACCAATTTTCGACTCATTAATATGCTTTAAGCCTACTTTGTATCAAAATCGGAAAATTTGTTCAGATTTCTTGTAGGTCGAACATAAGTGTTTTTCCCCTATAAAAGCTTATATAAATCTAATATCATTTCTAAAAAAATCAAGGTTAAACCGGTATCTTCAGGCTAGCATCAGATTGCCCATTAAAAAAAAAACTGTTCTACCGCAATAGCCCGGGCAATAAGTATGCCCCTCCCGTAAAAGTAAAGTTTCACAGCTTTGTAGAAATGTTTCAAAAAAAAAAAAACCCACCATCTGCTTGGTTTAAAGGTCCATTAGCAGTCGTTTTCCGATGAAAAATTTTGTAATATATACAATAGTAGTAAAAGGGCTTCATTCACATTAAGGCTTGGAATGAGATGAACCAGCCTACGGCTAAAAATCTCAATAATAAAGAAAACAAAAACAAATAAGGATTGCTTATCGGACGAAAACATTTCTTTAATTTTTTTAATTTCTGTTGATTGTTCTAATTGTTCTGTTTATTTTGCGGTTATTTAAGATATGTAATCATATTAACGTGTAAAAGAATCCTCAATTCCGTGAATATGAGACCGAGTTAGTCTACACAAAACTGAGTGAAGAAACTGTGGGTGAAAAGAGATGGAAATATATGTGCAACTCTAACACAAAACTTTGTAACTATCTGTAACACTTAGCAAGAGAAGTTATCATAGAGGAAAAAAAGTCCGTTCCAAAGAAATGTATAGCGTTGAGGAGAAAGATAACTAGATTTGGGCTTTGGTAGTACAGTCATCTCTCCCTTACTCGATACTGAAGGGACTATCGAGTTAGGAAGGTATCGAGTTACAGAACACAAATCCAGTGCAACTGCGATCCAAGGAACCATCGAGTTAGCCATGAAAACCAACTTTTACTACACAGAAAGAAAAATCCATGTAAATTTCAGCGTAAAATCATGCACATAACGAGAATGCCAGATATGTCGCAAATTTACACCTCATATCGTGTAAAATTACAATAACATCATGTAAGTTTCCGCTATACATCGTGTAACCAAGCATGGGCTCTAACCAATTACACGATAATTCGCATAAATTTACATGATGTGGATGTAATTTTACACGATGTGTCATGTAAATTTGCGACAAATCTGGCATTCCCTTTATGTGCATGATTTTACGCTGAAATTTACATGGATTTTTATTTCTGTGTATGGTTCTCTAACTCGATATTGAGATACGGAATATCGAGTAAGGGAGAGTTAACTGTAGTTTAAAAAAAAAAAATTCCTTTATCGGTAGAATCATTTTGTTACCAGAATAAATATTTACATTGCGATAGATATTTTGTTTGTTCATATTTTTTTTTTGGCACCAAATTATTTATTTTTATTGAATTTTTTTTTGTTGTTTCTACCATATTCAGTAGTTTTGGACAACAATTCCATCCCATTAAGTGGTTTTCTGCAGTCTTCAAAAAATCCCACTCCAAGATCTGCTAAGATCGAAAACCATCAGAGCAAGATTAATTCCGCGCGCACCTTTTGTTCAAATCCAGGCATGCAATGAATCATGCCACGTGTATGAGAGGATTGAATCTCAGGATTGAATCCTTGATCGATTGTTGACCGGGTAAATGAATCGAGTAAGCATTGATATTTCATTCAATGGACCTATGCACGAGTTCACTATTTGACGCTTTAGCGGTGCCGTGTTATTTATGGGACCATGGAAACCAGTGAATTCGGCACCGCTCAAACGTCAAATTAATGAACTCGTGCATCGGTCCATGGACCAATGTACGAGTTCACTAAGTTGACGTTTGAGCGGTGCCGAATTCACTCGTTACTATGGTCACATAAATAACACGGCACCGCTCAAATGTCAGATAATGAACTAACTCGTGCATTGGTCCATATCGGATGAAAACTTTTGTCTGACAGGACTCATTTGGAATGTATCTGAAAGATTTTATGATGCACGGCTGCTTCCAGTGAACAGTTTTTGGAAACTAGCAAAAATTTTTGGTAGTATTCTGACCTGACGGAATGACTCATCAATCATCATGTAGACGGGACTCCGAGCTCTTGAACTGAAAATATGAATCACAAGCAAATGATTGAATTTCCGTTGAAACAATTCTGGATTCAACGAAATTCCAGCGTTCGAATTTTTGTCTAAATTAATTTCTCCTTGAGTGAAAATAACCACAAGTAGTTCCAATTTGCAGTGCTATGATACCATTTCTACTCTATTTTTATTTGCTGAATTTCATTTCCTTAGTAAGTAATATGCTTTGTCTCTTGTTCGGTAGTCAGGTTTTATTTGTCCCAATCCCCTACGAAACGTCAAATATTCCATACGAAGAGTATTTTACCTTCAATCGATTGACTATGAGCATAATGACAGAGATTCAATCGTGGGATTGAATCCTTGCATAAATCCCGCACGCTGAGATTGGAAAAATCAGGATTCAAAACGATCCCGCGCATTGAGATGATTTCAAAGCATGCTTGTTTAAATCTGAGAGCAGAAGGATGCTCTTAGAAGACTGGTTTTCTGCTTTGCATAACAACAATAAGAGAACATATCTACAAGTTCGTCAATTATTAAAAATATACGTGTTATTTTTAATTAATTACTTATAAATTATATATGTTGAACATATTTCATTCCTCTTTTCCTCTTTCCTCTTGATGAATTTTCAGTTAATATGAAGAGTGATGTTACATACCATTAAATGTACGATTTCTTCATATGTACTTCAAATTAGGTCAGACTTGTCCTGTTTAGTAGGGTAACTGCGTCTAATGGCTCATTTTGCAACTTTCTTCTTAGGGTTTCACAATTTCAAAATTATTCGATCAAATTCATGCACACATGTTCCTGAAATGTGACCATGTTGTTGGATTTGCAAAATATTGACGTTTAAAAATCATATTGAATAATTTGTTCAAACTTTCGATTTTCTAGGTTCCATTTGCCCCAGGGTACTTTATTCGAGTTTTGACTACGGATGTCATGTGGGAACGAAAGAGGAAGTTGGGTTGATTTTTTCCCGATCTGACCCAGTGAATGGCCGGAATAACTCCAGACCAGTGGAGATAGCCATGAATTTCTAATGATCTCAAAGAAACGAGACATCTATACAATTCCATTGAATCTTGAACAAAGACAATACTTCAAAAATAACGGAGATGACAGCATTTTGAGTATATATCCGGAAATGGATAAAACGTTTAAATGCATCATTCGTCTTTTTAAGATTTTTGGAGATAACTCAACCGATTTGTATCATTAATGATGCCCTCTAATGTTTGACATTGAACAGGTTACATTTTATTTTATTTTTATAAATTGACTACAAACAAAACGGCTATGTGATGAAAAAATTAAAATGCCGGTAGAGGGGTTAAAAATGTACTTTGATTAATTTTAAATCTGTTTAAATCTTGCGTTCAGTTTCATAAGAACGTAGCTGCAAGAATCGATTCTCTTTATCACGAATTTGAGCTACAGGTCGTCAAAGTTAAATAAATTACTGGTTTATTCATGTGTACATGAAATTTAATAACTCGACTCGATTATCGGGAGTATCGATTTCTTTTTTCACTCCGGATAAACGAATCACTAAGTGGCATATTTCATGTGATTTCTATCATATAAACTTCAAAAGGGCGTAACTCAAAATTCTGACTGAGGATTTTTTTCAAATTCGACCCAGAGGTGCAGAACAACGTCAGAAATCAACTGCTGACTGCCGTTTGGAAGGTATATTTTATTTAATAATAACGGTAAATGGAGCACCGTGACAATGGGTTCGAACAGCGAACATGCAATAACAAGCTTTGACCTTGAGTTGGCCGAAGCAAGAGCTTTTATAGCAGCCTGACTATCTGAACAGAAGTATGTGACTTTACCCATTATGCGCTGTTGAAGTGCTGATTGCACTTTACACATACGAACAAATATTTCCGCCTGAAAAACGGTGCAGTTTCTACCAAGTGAGTAAAACTGATTCAGCCTTAGCTCACGAGAATATACTCCTGCACCAGCTCTACCTTCAAGAAGGGATCCATCAGTATAACATACTACATTGTTTGATATACTTCTTTCCAAATAGCCAGACGTCCACTCTTCCCGTGAAGGGAATTGTGTGATAAATGTCCTGTAAGGAAAGCGACAAGCAATTGTGAGATCACTTGGAGCAGGACCATTTTGTCCCAATTCACCAAAAGTGGAAACAACGAAGTGTGTGTAGATCTACAATTCACTGGATTTTTCTCCAGTAGATCCAGTACCCATAAACGGTAAGAGCAAGAAAGTGCTTCTTGTTTAAGATATATGTGTAGTGGCGCAACGTCAAAAATGGCCTCAAGCGCTGCTGTGGGAGTTGCTGGGCAGGAGGCCAAGGATCACTTAATGCATTGGGTCTATTTTATTTATTCAGTTACGCAAGGTACCGATGGTACGCTATACAACCTATAACTGTATCTACAACTACCCATTCAGTGATTGTCTTACAAATAAAAGCCTGATCGATAAGAGGAGAAGGACCCAAGTTACCCAATAGCACTTTATTTCGCCCTGCGTGCTGATATAGATCTAACATACTTTAGAGAAGCCGTATGGAATGGAAGTAACTGTGACAGATGTGGTAAGACAAACAATAAATGAATAACTGGAGGAAGTTTGATTGATCGATTAGCATAATAGTGCCAGCTTGAGCAAGCTTCACATTGCGCCTACAACGAAAGCCTTTTTTCCTCCTTTAGGCGTTATTTTCCTCTAACCAAACCGATCCGTAGGTCATCAGCAATCAGTAGGAAGCACTGAACAATCTTGATAAAACCCGTAAATGCTATAACGAATCCAATTTAGGTTTGATTACTTCTAAAAACTTCCGCTTGTCTTTACCCGCGTTATCTCACTATAAATTGATTCGATTCGGTACAAAAAAGCAAAAATAAACATAATCAACTGCAAACACTTCGATTAATCCACATAGTTATTATATATTGAAAATATAAAAATTGGTCAAATTCGTTAAATATGGAATCAGTTTTTTTATATGCAGGGAAAATAAAAAAAAAAACATTGCAATTAAAGATAATTGCTAGTTTAAGAGATATCTTAATTACAATGCCAACTGTTATTCAATTTTTATTTTTCATAACTTTAAAGACATTATTGCATAATAATGCAACGATAAAAACATGCTCATGTTATTTCAAGTGTTTTTTTTCGTTTTGGAACGGTGTCAATATTTATTTGGTTTTCTCACGTATATCCTCAGCCTTTCAGCGAGTCTTAACTGTACAAGAAAGATACTTCCCAAAGGCTGAAAGAAAAGGAAAAACCTAGCGAAGAATCTACACCCATTCATAAGACGTACGTAGACCACCATTTAACGAGATGCGTGTTTGTTTCGTATTTTCCTTCGTCCTTGCAATAACGTCTACCGGAACGGCACTCGCTTGGGCAGTTCTCTGCAGTTGTTACCCAAACCCACTGATCTTACACTACCGTGAAAAAGTTTGGGGTCATCCTCTGAAAAACATACAAAAATGTTATGTCCATATCTCCGTTGTTACACTTCTAATGGAAACTCTCTATGGTCAATTCTAAAGGCAATGAGTTATTCTCACTTCGTGGGCATTTTTACAAAAAAAAAATCTAATATTATTACTAAACTTTTATTCAAGGTTGTGGCATTTTTTAAAACTAACACTGACAACACATAGCTAACTGACCAAAACTTTAAATCTAGGCACAATCATAATCGTATTGGTATAACCGCGATTGTAATTTTAAACACCTCTCCCATTTTTTAATCAATTAGAATGCTGAAAAAAATCACAATGTTTATTCAATGATTTTTTTTTAAATGTCAGTCTCAAGTAAAAATTTAGTAAATAAAATTCATTTTTACGAGGTAACATTAACTTCTTGCTTTTGAATGAGCTAAGGAGAATTTAAAGCAGACTTGTCAACTCAGAGATATGGACAAAACACTTTTTTGGGGGATCCCAATTTTTTGACCCGAAGTGTACATATACCCGGCACCAGAAGGCAAAAGTGCTTAGGAAAGCGAAATGCTCCGGTGCGGCAGCCGTCGACTACTTACCTTGGAATGTAGAGCACCCGTTCGGCAACGACAAAACCAACGGTTACAACTAAATTTGTGGCAGGCAGGAATGGTAGAACTAATAACAGAAACCCCAATACGACCGGGACGTGACGTTGGTGCTGTGGAGAGAAAAGAAAAATAGGAAACAAAATTGAGTAAAGTGCTATTTGCCGGATATTGAGGATGGCGGCCCAAGTTGGGTCCCGTAGAGAACTGTTAAAGCTGGTAGTGGTAGAGATACACCTAATTTTGGGGCGGTTGATAGGAAACGGATTCACGGCGGTCGATTTGAGCTTTAAACGTTAGATAAGTACAGGTTGAAAGAGAAAGTAAGGTTTGAAGTACAATACAATCTTAACTGTAGGAATATCAGTTTGCTTGAAAGTCAATAGTGTTTTATTTCCACCCAGTATGGGCGCGATAGCGTCAGCTGATTTTTAATTTTGTATTCTATTTTAATTATGTATATAATCCCAACAGAGATGAAATCTGCTGTACAGACAAGAGATACTGTTTTTTTTGTATTAAAATACAGTAACTATTCACCCCACAGTTATGGATAACTGGAAGGTATGGATTAGTGTTCGATTGAATTCAGAATTTCTCTTCAAATAGATTTGCAATTACGTTAACAATATTTTACGTTCACGAACTTAGCTTAGCTAAGGTTAGACTGACTACACATATCAATGGTTGCAATTCCGTGATTGACCGAAGTCAATGAAAATGCACACAAGTTTTTAAGCAATAGCTCTAATCTCTTAACTATCATCATTTGATCTCCTCCTTCCTTTTGTTCAAAATCTTATTGATGCATTAACTTTATTCTAATACAAGTTCCAATTGATTAAAAATAAGCATAATATTTTTCCATCTTTTTCATAACATTTTTATTTGATCGTCTTAATTGCTGTGATTGTTACTGATCTGTAATTGAAATTTCTTCAGCATGGTGTTCGTATACTTAGATGATCCCTAAACATAAAAAAATCCGCTTGGAAAGCCAATAATTATGAAGCGGAAAGTGAATTTTCAACATCACCACATCATCATCCCTTTTTCTATTTCTACCATTTTGTTGTTTATTTTCTCCGTAAAAAACTAACCTCCTTTCTGCTCTCTGGGAAGAACTTTCATTAAACTTGATTTGTTGCTTATGAACGTTCATGATTCTCCCGCTGAGTGAAATCTGAAAAATATTTTCAGAAATTCTACTTCAGTATTTAGCAGCTAATCATTTTTTGATGTTAGTTTTGCTAGTATTATCATAGTAAATCAGATCATCGTTCTTTGATTTAACGAAAACATCATTAAACATTCCGGTTTGCTAATATTCTTGTTAGAAAATTCATCATGCATATTGTAATTCAAGCTTCTTGATTTGTTTCTGGGATTGATCAAATCCAAAAGTTTTTGGTTTATACGAGAGGAGTTTTTCTGCTGGAAAATGTCTATCAGCATCCGAAACGGTGTTTCTATAGTTAAAAATAAAGTATGAAACCTGTAGATCAGTATCTAATTTATACATCTCCGGATTCAAAAAAAAAACTTCTTAAATACATCTTGTACCAAACGAACCATTCTTTCAGCATATCCATGGCTTTCTGGGTGATACGGAGGACTTTTCATTACCCTTAAACCCTGTTTTTTGAAAAAATCAACAAATTTCCAGAATTCAAAGGGGGTCCTCTATCCGTAACCCAAGTGTCGGGTAAACCATATCTTGCAAATATACTAACGAGTATACTGCTTTACTGTCCGTGGTAGTCTTCGTATGTTCCAATACTGAACATTTCGAAAAACTGTCTACTTCGACCAAATAATTGAAAAAAAATCGACATGCTGTCTATTAAAAGGTCTGGTAGTTGGGGTCCATGGAGAATAAGTTATTTTCTTCTTCAATGGTGTCATTTTGCAACACATTTTACAGCTTTTCACAAAATCTTCAACATCTTAATTCAAACCGAAGTAGCTTCAGCTTTGTTATGGTTAATGGTTAGCATGAAGCATCTTAAGTATTTCAGCTTTCATAATCGAAGGTACGATAACACGATCCTGGAATAAAACACAACCATCACCTCTTCCAAATCATGATGATGCGAGTAAACAGCCCTCAAACTCTTTTTTTATGCAATATTGCAAAACTTCAATCAAAAACTCATCTGACTATGTTTAGCAATTTCCTTACAATCCAAAGAAAATTCATCAGATTTTTTTTATGTTCTCTCTATCTCAACTGTTAGGGACTAGCTCTGATAAGGGAAAGCGAGAGCAAAATTCAGCGTTTCCCATCTTAGCAGACTACCTGCAAATTATCTGTAAATTATTTGGTCGGTGTTAAGTCAGAGGGGACCAAGTACAAAACTTTGGAAAATGGGATTATTCTCTCATTAGATGCAAAATAACCTTATCTCCATTTCACTTTGATCAGATTTGATGAATGCTGTAAACTGCGAGAGCTATGTAGCAAATTTACTCTGGATGATCTATAAAAATCGAGAAAAGTGTGCAGTCAGAGTGAACCAAGTGTACCATAAGAGCAAAAATGATCAGCGCGCTGAGGAATGCGAGGAAATGAAAAACATTTCAAGAGATTTGTCTGATACCTGATAACATCGAATGATTTTTCTACTTATTCATCAATAGAAATTTATAAATATTACTTAATTCGATGCATTTGATTTTGATTTTCGACCATTTACCATATTTGAAAGGGTGGTCAGAAATTGCAACAATTTCTGTGCAGACAGAGTGGACCAAGTGTTGAAAAGCGATAAACTGATTGATTATTGAATTTTTTGAGTCAATTTCAGAGCCCGATAGAAGTTTATGGTAGTTCTATGGTGTATGTATGGAATGTGCTAAAACCCGCTTATTGGACCAGTATATTTTGGTCGGTATTCAAGATTTCCACTTGGTCCACTCTGACTGAACGCATATTTGAATATTCTTGGTGACATGAATATTGACAAATTTCATTCCACACAAATTTTACATTCTTTTTCAAGAAACCGTACAGACATTTTATGTGTGATGACAAAATAGGAATGAATTTTGCATAAACATAGATCAACCCTAAGAATGCCTTGAGTTTCGAAACTTTATTAGGAGCTTTTACTTCTCATATAGAGTCAGCTTTATGCGGGCATGGTTTTAAACCCTTGTCTGTTAGTACATGACCCAAATAAAGGAATTCTGTTACGAAAAACATGCAGTATTTAAAGTTTACCTTTATATTAAATTAAGTCAACCTTTCCAAAACTAAATAACAATTCTCTATATCAGAACCAGATACCAATATATCGTCCCAATAACATTTTTTATGCCACAAAGTACTTGGTCCTTCACTTTTTGAAAGATTGAAGTACTGGCCGATGCTCCTTGGGGCAATCGATTATATGCATTAAGGCCCTTTATGGCGTTTATGATCATACATTTCTTTGATCTACCTTAATATTTTCTTTTCGTTGCAAAGAACGAGTAACGGCGGTTAAGCCTAGGCTTCCGAGCCAGGACAGAAGGAAGAAATACCTGTGTCCCATCCCTGAAAAAAGAGCACCCACAACAATGAAGTGTGTATTACCATTATTAGCAACACCACTCCCATCGATTTGAACTTTCTCCCTGAAATGAGACGGTTGGTTCGGTTGTCCCCGTTTCATTCTTAAAACAATTCAAACATTTACGTATATCACATTATTCATAAATGGGTGAACTTTTGAGTTATCTTCATGACCAAGTCTGCACAGTGGGCTTGGCCATTTTAATATTTGTGTAATATCAACGATATTCTGCAAACATTAATGCTGACAAGAAAATACTAGAATCAATTCCACTATTTATATGATGCTCTTCAATATTGGCTGTGCAATAGGCCGTCCCTTAATGTTATAAGTTCGTCATTGTGAAGTGCTAGTTTTGGTAAGAAAAAAATTATGTACAAATTTGAAGTCCGTACGTGGACGCTAAATGGTCTCCCAGCGACCTTAAAGCTATTAGATGTAGATGATCCCCGTGCGCCAAATCAAGCTCGCTGCTGTAGTGCACGCAACATGAGTTCGAAAAGCCACTAGTAACAAATTGCTAATCAGCATACAATTTTAAGTAAAATAATATCTTATACTGTGGATATCTTCATAACACTGCACGCTGACATAAAATTCATAACTACAAATGGATCATTCAAATATCACGTAACGCAACAGGGGAGGGAGGGGATCTTCCGTAGTGTTACGGTTTACACAAAAATAAAAAAAATCATACAAAAGCTGTTATGTGGGGAAGTGAGGGGGTCTAAAATAAGCAAAATTGGTGTTACGTGATATTTGAATCATCCCAAAGAAAACAAACTTCTATGCTGATTATCAACGCGCGCAGGACAATTTGTTACTGGTGGATTTTCGTACCCATGCTGCGTGCACTAGAGCAGCGAGATCGATTTTGCGCACGGGGTCATCTACTCCTAATACCTTCAGGGCCGCTGGGGGACCACTTTGCGAGAGAGTCCGCCTTCTCTTTGCCATAAATTAAGCAATTTGAGGGGACCCAAACAAGGCTAATCTTATATGATCTTTCGACCAGTGCACACATCTGCTCTCTTATTTTTGTAAGAAAGTAAGATGCATGCTTTACAGGTTTCATCGATCTGAGTGCCTCAATTGAACTGAGACTATCCGAGAAGATGAAGCAGTGGTCTGCAGGCATGATTGAGATCGTCTCCAAAGCAAAGTTGATTGCTGCCAGTTAAGCAACAAGGTGCAAGATTCCTGAAGCTTTCGGAAGGCGGAAGAGTTTTCATTGAAGACTCCGAAGCCAGTGGATCCATTAATACGTGGCCCGTCAGTGCAATATCTCCTGTAGAAATCGACATTCTGGAGCTTTGCGTTGAAAATACGTGGAATAGTTATACATCGAAGTTGATCTGGAATTCCATGAAAAGCTTGTTTCATGGATGGATAATATTCAACAGAGGAGCTGTTATTGGTGAAGTGTTATAACGTGGAGGGTTATAACATGGACATCTAATGTCATATTACATGTAGTAGAGAAAAACTCGCATGAATTTTGTCTGAGTTTGAGCATTTCTTTGAAGTTGTTGATGACGAGTGTGTTGCTCACTCCACACCTAATAAGTATTCTTAGCGAGAGGAAGGCCTTTATACTTATACTACAGTAGTTTCTCGATTATATCACGGACCCAACAAATTTTGGCGTGATATACCGAAGCGTGATATAATGAAAATGTATTTTTCTGCCATATAATTTTCATCAAAATTTCAGCTTTGTACTGCAGAAATAGAGCGAATGAACTGAAAAGGACGTAGGAAATGGATCAAATGAATAGATGTTGATTGTTTTGGATTGTTTTTCAATGAAAAATGTATGAATTTCCTTCAATCATTGCGGCGTGATAAAATCGAACACAAAACCGTGCTAAAATCGAGAGTGATATAATGAAGCGTTATTAAAACGAGTAGTGATAAAATCGAGAAACAACTGTAATTATAATTAATCGTGATAAATTTGGAAGAACTGTAAGAGAAATAAATTGCAAGAGATATTGCTGGAGGATCTTAACAAGAGTTCCCTGGTCAAGTTTAATTTGGAGTTCTTAAGAAATTTCCTGGAAAAAAACACTGAAGAAAATGTGTATTAATTCTTGGAGGAATCACTCTATAAATTGCTGGGAGACTAAAAGGAAAAATCGGGGGGAAAGAAAACTTTTAGAGCATTAAATGTGAAAATTATTGAAAATATTTCCGGTGGTTTTCTTGAGCAAATAATGTAGAAATGATCGTATTCAAAAATCTGTGAAGAAATTTTGATTTTTGTGAGAATTTGATTTATGAGGAGTTTTTCAAAAAATCAATCAATTTTGAGCAGTGCTGGGAATGGTAATAGTAGTAGGCTTGAATTTCGAGAAACTCACGTGGCTCTTCCCTGTACAGTAGTTCAAAAACGCGAATCTCATCAAGTAGCCTATGTTGGGTGCATGAATTTTCCAAAACAGGAGTGTCATTGATGGCTATAAATGCGGGAAATGCAACGTGAGTTTCACTGGCTTCGCTGACTGTGATTTGCGTTGCTAGGCTACTGTAGAGTGAATTTCAAAATGTTTGCCAACCCTGATTTTGAGCCTCGGAAACATTTTAAAAATTATTTGAAAATTATGGAAAAAGTTCTGGATTTGGACAACATGACATTGAGGAACTGCAAAAAAGAATTCATCCATGTTCGTTCAAACAATCCGTCTTTCGATGAGCGAAATTGTATATACATGTATGTTTGCCTTATTTATTGAATTCTCGTGGTTCAGATATGGAAAAAATGAAAATGTACTGTTGTGCATGACCATTTCGAAATACCCTAGGTACCCAAACAAATTTGGAACTGAATCCGGAATCATCATAAAATTCTTTATCATAAATATATTAATCAAAATTGACTTATTTTGTGATTTTAATCGAAATCGGTCGAAACCATAACATTTTGAAACTTTGATGTCGGACCCAGTACTCGAAAGGTTGAAATCAATGCCTTGCGGTATTTTGAATTTGATACTTGTAATAATAAGTGATTAATATATAAATAATCCAGAAAATGGTTGATAATTGAGGACCATGCAAAGATTATGTCACGCTCTAAAAGGGGGAGGGGGCGTAAATAAACATAGCTTGATTTTTTTTATATAAAAAAATGTACGCATCTTCCTCGATTAAAGTGAAAATGAATCGAAGGCATTCCTTAAAATTTCAACAGCACAAATCTAAATGGTTACAGTCAACTCTCCCTAACTCGATATTGAAGGGACCATCGAGTTAAGGAGGTATCGAGTTATAGAACACAAAACCAGTGCAAATGCGATCCAAGGGACCATCAAGGTAGCCATGATATCCAACTTTTACTATGATTCTCTAACTCAATATCTGTTCGGGGCGATGATCTCTGTGGACTGTATTTCGGTGATTTGACCAAGTTGCTGTATCTGGTGGTGGACTCAGCGTAAGGAGAATCCTTGGAGGGTCGGCTAAATGAATTGGCTACGCCAAGAAAAACACTTTGCTTACTTTCTGACTACTATATTGAACAAAACCTTAACTTAAATCAATACGGAATATCGAGTAAGGGAGAGTAAACTGTAGTAGTTTGTCGTACAATGCTGTTATTCATTTATATCGCGAATACGGTTAAACGTTAATATTTCATGGATCACATCACAAACCATAGGTGACTCCCAGATCCATACCTTACCGTGGGCTTCGTGGCCGTGCGGTTAGTGTTACCAAGCATTAAGCCGCATCGAGCCAAAGAGTGTGGGCTCGATTCCCGCATCAGTCCGGAAAACTTTTCGCCAGGAACGTATGTTGACTGTCCCACTGGGCGTTGCATGCTAGTCCGTTGTCTAGTGTGGTGCTTCCTTCAAAGGACATAATCGTCCAGTAGAAGCATTAACGTGTCTTATTTATTTCTTATGAAATTATCATTTCAAACCCTATCACATCGTTGGTAGCCCAGTGACAAACTAACCATGAGCTCAGAACTTGACCGGAGTTCACAACTTTGTCCTGAATGAACGGATAGTACATAGGAGAAGGTATCGACCGTGATTGTTTTATTTTATTTTGTTTTACGGCTATAGCGGTCATGCGACTCAAAGCTAAAGGGAGTCTATAGAAGCAAATGATGGAAACGAATAGGTGCATAGGCGTCGCAAGGGAGCGACAAGATTGAAAATTTTAATTAGGTGGTGAAAATTGAGCAAGCCATTTTAAAGGCAGTAAGCATCGAAGCGTCCTGTATTTTGCCTAGCTTCTCTACTGGAAAAGGGTTGGCTCAAAGCTTTGAGCTTTGCTACCAACACAGGCCACAGGCCAGGTTTTGTTTTGAACGGATAGTTTTAATTATTCTCTTGGAGCACGTGTATAGCGACAAACATGACATCAAGAAGATCAGCAAATTTACTAGCAGATCGGGCCACACGTATAAATCCACATCAACGTTGAAAAAAATTGATTTTATTTTGTTCGTAATTCGGCCAAACGACTGATTTGGCAAAATGACATTCAGCCAAATGGCCGGACACCGTTCTGACACCGCTGAGGTAACTCAGATAAATCTTATTCAAAAATATTGTTGGCTCCGAAATGCTGCCTTGAGGAACACCAGCTCCTACAGGAAGCTTTCAGACTTGGAGTTCTGATAATTAATTTGAAGTGTACGATTTGACAGATAACTTGGGATAATTCTTACAATTTATATTAAAAATTGAAGTTTTTTTTTCAATTAACCTATTTTTATTTTCAAAAGAAAAACACATCATAAAAAATAAAAAAAAAAACATACATCGCTGAAAATTTGACAGTAAACGTAAAATTTACTGAACTTTCTAGAAAAAATGAGAACATCAATAGCCCCTTTGGTTCCTAGGCCTTCAAAACACGAAAAAAAAAAATGGAAATTATTAATTTTTTTAATGTAAAAAACATTGTTTGTGCAATTTTATATATTTCTTGAAAAGTCAAATTTCTTTCATCCCGTCCAAGAAAATTGAAAATCGGTCAAGCGGTTCAAAAGATAAGATTTTTTTAGAAATATTTGTTTTTGCAAAATCGGGGTTTTCTGGTCACCCTATTTTGGAAATGGTCACCCTAATAAAAAAAATCCAAAAAACATGTGTATCCTTATTTCGGATAATGGAAAGTATGCACTTCAACAGAAAAGTAATGGCCTATCTCGATGCGTGGGAAATTTATTGCAAGAAATGCTGCGAAAATAATTGAAAGTGGAGCTGATAGGATCGAGAATCGCTTCATGGGATTTTGAAATGTTACTGGGATATGATCAGAATCAAAATCATCATGAGTAACCAGTTGGCTACAAAGGTGACTGGAGTCGGTTAAGGCCAAATCAATCGTAGCAGGGTTTCTAGAAGAGGAGAAACTTATGGGGCTATCAAAGTATTTATTTGAGAAATATCCTGAAGAGCACTCATCATATAAAATTCTGCCGTTGGAAGTACTTTGAGAATTATTTCACGAGCGATGTTTGGCATTAAAGTCACAAATGAAAAAAAAAATTGACTTATTGCGAGCGAATTTTCGCAAGTCAGTTTGGAGCAAATTATCTTGCTGCCTAGAGCATTGAAAAAGCAACTAGGCAGCTATGAATGTATATTAACCAAGCCGTGTTTCAACAGAAACACGAAAAGTTTCAAAACTTTAGTTTCGAATGACGAAAAAAGCTGATGTTTCATACGCCTATGAATGATGATTACAATTCCCCCACATGTCCCATCAAGTCGATCATTACGATAAACAAAAAAATTGAATCTCTTTCGAGTTTGCATTCAGGTTTCAAATAAGTTTCAGTAATAACTGCTACATGTATGTTATTAGCTGATAGAAAATTAAACAGAGTGTACCATTCAAAGAACGAGCATTTCAATTTTAAACATTTGAAAAATTATTTGGTTCCATTTAAATAAATAAGGCGGCATCCACAAATTACGTAACGCTCTAGGGGGAGGGGGGAGTAGGCTCAAGCGTTATGGCTCATACAAAAATTTAAAATTATTCATACAAAAAGCGTTACGGAGGGGGGGAGGGGGGGAGGGGGTCAAAAATTTCAAATTTTAGCGTTACGTAATTAATGGACGCTGCCTAATTTGAAAGCTACTAAATGTTTACATAAAGAGCAAGCCTCGATATGTACACCGTGGATTTAATTATAGAATCATATGATTGATCAATGCACCCAATGAGGCAAGCCAGTGAAATAAGTAAATTTTGTTAAATAACATGTGACTGTGAAACTGCAGTTATGCATTAAAGTTCAACTTAAATATAAATGTTCGCAAATTATGTACATGCATCCGTTCGTGTTCATTATCCCTCTATCGTGCGCCATGTTCTTCGAATATAATGGATCTGTTCTGGAAATGTACACACAACAACACTGACCACAGCTCAAACAACGTGTACTCCCATAACAATACGTCGGTTTGCAACCAATCCATCAAGAGTTTACAAAAGGCAGAATGCACTTCCGATGAAAGGCATTAATTGATTCGGTAGCATTGTATCAACAAAGCATTGCACATTGCATAAATAACAATACACACGCACACATATCTGCCATTTTGATTGCCACTTCTTGGCTCCATCACTTCCAGTAAGCAGTCCAGCTGCGCATCATCGCATCAAATGAATATAAATAGCCCACAATGGCGCAAAGTAAGTGTGAAAGTGCCGTCGTCGTGGCTGTTCAAAGGAGGACCGTTATTCCTTCAGAAACCCATTCCGGAACGTCAGCAGCCGACAGAAAGAAAGCGCCAGAGATAGCATTTAATTGAAATTTTCCCCTTATTTACCATCGCAGCAAGCGCACACAGGAGTGATTTACGTTAATCGTGGCCTGAATTATTTTCTGCCCATAATGGTCTTCTTATGCTCTAATCTATATAAATAAAAATGGAATGATGTTTATATGTCACGAAATGGCTTGAGAACGGGCTAACGGATTTTGAAAATTCTTCCATAGTTATGTTCCTGAAGTGTTCCGACGTGTTTGTGTATATAAAAAGCAAAGGATATTTAACGGGAAAGTTGAATAAACAGGAGTGAACGGAACTTCCATTTTGCACGGAGCGTTCCATGGCGTTTTTCAACAGCCTACTTGATGGCAAGACGAAGTTTGCCGGGACCACTAGTATGAGATAAAAGTTGGTTATAGCTCATTGAGAATTGTTTTCGATCCATTGCAGGGCAGATACCTACCTATTAACAAGAAATTGTATGAAAACACATGTAATGAAAGGGCCTCCTGGTCTGCACTGAATATGTAGTATAGTAATGGCCATTATACAACTGAGATCGATTGCATAATTCAACGCTTATATCAGTTGCGTAAAGAATCATTGCACTATTTATTACAGAAAATGTAAAACATTGTTTCTTAAGACCCACAAATGGTTTTCTATGGAACTGCAAAAATTGTTGTACGAAACTCGTTACTAAACTCGATTTTTACAGCAACCGTTCTTATCAACTAACTTGACAAGCCTCGTTAGGTAAATTGACGATTCGTGCTGTAAAAATCCAGTTCTGCAACGAGTTGTAAGCAACATTCTTTTCAATATCGTAGAAGACCAATTGAGGGTTCCAGAAATCATCAAGATACATTCACCATTATATTGCATTTTTAAAGCGTTGCGTAATAGTCTTCTTCTTTCTGGCGTTACGTCCCCACTGGGACAGAGCCTGCTTCTCAGCTTAGTGTTCTTATGAGCACTTCCACAGTTATTAACTAAGAGCTTACTATGCCAATGACCTTTTTCGCATGCGTATATCGTGTGGCAGGTACGATGATACTTAATGCCCTGGGAAGTCGAGAACATTTCCAACCCGAAAAGATCCTCGACCGGTGGGATTCGAACCCACGACCCTCGGCTTGGTCTTGCTGAATAGCTGCGCGTTCACCGCTACGACTATCTGGGTCATTACGTAACTGATGTCAATTGCGTAATGATTACAAAGACACTTCATAATTCTGTGCTGGAAAGTTGGCCGTTTCATGACAGATTAGCGTGATGAAAAACAGCCTATTACGATGAGAAATTGCAAAAAAATAATTACGCAATTGATTCCAATTGTGCAATGACTTCATACTTAACACTTTTTCATTCTTTTGGTTATTGGTTTTTATTTTCTCTAAATATAGCAAAATCGAACAACTCATTTTTTTTTAAATTTTATATTATTGCCTTCAATTCTAGTTACTCCTCTCTGCAGCGCAGCAGCGTGGTAGTAATGGCAGTAGCGCAGACGAAGAAACCCTTTTTCCGACTTCCGTTTCGAAATTAAGTGCGTGTAGCTGTAATAAATAATTAATATCGAGCACTTTGTTAAAAGGCCTTTCGCTCCAACGACTCACGTCGCACTTTCTGTATCCCTGCCGTGGATCTCGGAGCACTATCACAGCGTACGGAGACGGACGCTTTCGTGTTTTGTGCTCCGGAAAACTCATTTCCACAAATGGCTACCATTGCTCCAAGAAACGATGATGTCTCGCACTAGAGGTGTGCACTACCAATCACATTGGGCCAGATCGAAAAAATAGGAGGAAAATACTATTTTGAATGTTAAGATGGGTTTTTGGAACATGATGGGATAACTTCCCGATCAGAAGCGAAGTTCTGACCATCAAATCGAGATATTGATTTGATTGACATAAGAGATAAAAGATCTGAATATAATATCTAAATTTCATTCCTGGAACTTCTAAGCCATATCAAAATTTGATGTTTGCAGATCAAATGAATAGCTTGCTGATATTGGTTAGATCTTACAAAAGCTAAATATGATATGCTAATGATATTCTAGGAGTAAATTTTAGATATCATTTTTAGATCTTTTATCTCTTATATCTATCAAGTTAATATCACTTATAGATGTCCATATCAAAATTAGCTATTGTTGAGCTTTTTTCACCTGCTCGGGTTTTAATTGTCATCGAGTAAAAATCTTTGTAAAACTTAACTGTATGGGCCTATATGAGTGTTATTCTAGCAAAAAAGGTTCTGAAACGCCACACGAAATATAGAACAACGTTTGTTAGAACTGCAAGATAACTCCAGCTTGCCAACAACAATCAAGGCAGGCTTGGAGAGAACCGCTAGTTTTCTTTTGTTCTAGTAGCTGGGAAGGATGGTATTGGAGCAGAACTTACTAAAATGGGCTCGAACAGGTTGGCTACTTAGCCGAGTGGTTAGAGTCCGCGACTACAAAGCAAAGCCATGCTGAAGGTGACTGGGTTCGAATCCTGCTCGGTCCAGGATCTTTTCGTAATGGAAATTTCCTTGACTTCCCTGGGCATAGTGTATCATCGTACCTGCCACACGATATACGAATGCGAAAATGGCAACTTTGGCAAAGAAAGCTCTCAGTGAATAACTGTGGAAGTGCTCATAAGAACACTATGCTGAGAAGCAGGCTCTGTCCCAGTGAGGACGTTAATGCCAAGAAGAAGAAGAAGAAGAAGAAGGAAGGTTGGCTACTTGTCTGCATCGATTGATACCCAAGGATACAGACCAGCTACAGACCAGCTACCGGAGGAGTGGAAGGAGGCAGTTATATACCCAATATGCAAAAAGGGTGACAAGTTAGAATATAAGAACTATCGAGCGATTACCATTCCTAACGATGGGCTGCGTGCTTTCCCAGTTAATCTTCCACCGTCTATCATAGCTAGCAAGCAGATTCGTAGGAAGTTATCAAACCGGTTTAATGGTCGGGCGATCGACAACGGAACAAATCTTTATGTTGCGGCAAATTCTCAAAAGTGTCGTGAATATCAAATAATACATAAGAAGATCTATGGAAATTTATGAATGACATTGGTTTTCCCGATAAACTGATTAGATTGATCAAAACAACGATGGATAATGTACAGTGCTGTGTGGAGATATCGGGAGCATTATCGAACCCGTTTCAAACACGCAAAGAACTTGGACAAGGCGATGGTCTTTCTTGCCTCCTGTTCAATATTGCGCTATAAGGTGCTATGGAACGGGCTGGCTTCAACATGCGGGGCACGATCTTCAATAAATCCAGCCAGTTCCTCTGTTTCGCTGAAGACGTGGACATTGTCGGAAGAACATTCCAGGTGGTTTCTGAACAGTAAACCAGACTGAAACGTGTAGCAGACCGGATTGGATTGAAGGTAAATACGACGAAGACGAAATATCTGCTCGCTGGAGCAATCGAGAGCGATAAAGCTCGCATCGGCAGACACGTGAGGATCGACGAAGATGAGTTCGAGGTGGTGGACGAATTTGTCTACCTCGGATCATTGGTTACGTCGGATAACAAATGCAGCAGAGAAATTCGAAGACGTATCATTGACGGAAGTCGTGCTTACTACGGACTCTACCAGACCTTGCGGTCCGGTAAACTTCACCTCCGTGCTAAGCGTACCATGTACAAGATCGGTAGTCATCTATGTGGACCGAGCATTCAAGAGGATAGGCAAGCGCTGGGAGTTTTTGAACGACGTGTGCTTTTGAGAAGAATAATGAACCACGATCTTGCGCAACTCTACCGTAACCCCAGTGTCCAGAAAGTTGCCAAAGCTGAAAGGGTACGATCGGTGGGACACGTTGTTTGAATGCCGGGCAACAATCCCGCAAAACCTCGAATCTGGCTGGCACAAGATGAAGAGGGGCGCAAAGAGCTAGGTGGTTTGACCAACTGGAGTAGGATCTTGGAAGTGTGGGGCGATTGAGAAACTGAGAATTGAGCCATGGACCGAGTTTGTTGGCGTAGGTTATTACTTGAAGGACGTAGCACCATCAAAAGTCAGGTAAGTAAAGTATTAGGCATAAATGTTCTTCATAA
Organism: Aedes aegypti; assembly: GCF_002204515.2. Taxonomy (NCBI): domain Eukaryota; kingdom Metazoa; phylum Arthropoda; class Insecta; order Diptera; family Culicidae; genus Aedes; species Aedes aegypti. The sequence continues at coordinate 248,388,866 of NC_035109.1, forward strand.
TTCTTCGAGAAGTTTCTAGGTACGCTTGCAGATCTTAAGGCTCCTGCCGAATGAAGTGAATGCAAACCTTAGTAGAGTATAATCATATAAGCCAGTACAAGTATCATCCTTGTTCATCATCCTCCGAAAGATCACTGATTACGTTTGTTGATCTGAAGACCTGTACTTTAAAGAAGTTTTTAGATAATCTTAAATAGCCGTTGAACTCAAAACACCAGATTATATGAACCTTCTTAAAAGCTTCTGAAGTCACTCGTTATGCTTGTAGATCTTGTAATTAAATTAGTTCTTGGATAACTGAACTGAAATATTGGCAGAGTATAACTAAATAGTTATTAACTATGTAAGCCCATTTAGGAATCAGTCTTATTCACAATTCTTCGAAAGATGACTAGTTACTATTGTACATCTGAAGGCCTGTACTCAAAGAAGTTCTTACACCGTGTTGATTCGAACTGCTCGGACGCTTCGGTTCCCGGATACCGGCCTTGATTCATCCAAATATTATTATTTCGTCATCTTTTACAAGTACAGCATGTAAAAGACGTTATAATTATGAATCCTAAGCGAAAATAAATCGGAATTCAGTTCAAAAATGCCGTTTAAAATGCGAATATCCGGCTTGCAAAGCGTTCGGCAATTCGAAGCAGCACGGTATAACTGTAAACGGTCGTTGTTCACAAAACTTGAAAGAATATATCTTCATGAGGATATAGGGTAACCATGGGATTCATAAAACTTTGAGAGACTACTAGTTACGCTTGTAGATCTGAAGACTTATTCTTACTGGTAACATTCATGCTATGGAACTGTTTCGTTGCAGAAAACAACGAATAATTTCGTAGTTCAAAAGAGTGACTTCGTTATATAAAACGAGATGTGATAAACAAAGAACAACTTTCTAAAACATTTCAAATCGCCAAAAAATGGAAAAATGTTTCCAAATTGTGTGGTGCCACCGTAATGACACATAATCTCCAAAAATAGTTCTAAGCATTTGTAACATTTTCTCCGAAATCAGTTTTGGTCTAGAATATTATCTTCATAGTCGAAATATTTTTTCCACCTAATTTTGCGATCTGGCCCAATGCGTGTGGTGGTGGGGATGGATGATGATGATGATGACGGTGATGGCGTTGCCGATAACGGCAGGCTACCCGTACCGGAACGTCAACAGTTTTCCTTCCGTGAAAGTTACAGATTATAGGGTTTCCAGACGGTACTTAATACTTACGGAAAACGCAACAATATTTGGCAAGGTGTAAAATTGGACAGTATTTTTGATTGCTGAAATTCAAATCTATGTAGATTTCCGTTGTTATTCACCTAATGGTAATCCTATACAACGTGCTATTGCTTCGGTTACTGTTCGAGTTGTATACCGGCAGCCAAACAACCCAGAAGTGCTTCCATCCATGCCGATTTCCAGAGCTCAGTAAATGTTATGAATAAATTAAACGAACTTCCCAGAGTTGGCTGCGTCTCATCGAAAAGTTTTTGTGCTTCCGTTTTTTCTGCACGGTATTTTTGTCACCCCTTTACCTGCCTTCCAGGGGACGGGGTACTTTTCGTACGACAAAAAGTGCAACCTGGGCAAACGAGTTCCGATTTCCTTGCGAATCCTTTCTTCCAGTTTAACACTTTCTTGCCGCTTAGGATTCTCTGCTATTGAGTGCCTTTCTGGAAGTTTTCTCCTGTCCATATCGAGCATGGGAGTTGTACGAAACAGATGAGAGTGGGGCTTACATAGTCGTAGCGCTAAACACGCACCTATTTGGCAAGGCCATGCTGACGGTCGTGGGTTCGAATCCAGCTGGTCGCAAGATCCCAGAGCATAGAGTATCATCGTAACTGCCACACGATATACGAATGCAAAAATGGTCAATTGACAAATAAAGCTCCTTATTAAAAACTCTGGAAATGCTCATAAAAACAAGCTCTGTTCCAGTGGGGACGAAACGCCAGAATGAAGAAGAAGATAACGGTGACCGAGGGGACGAAAAACAGACGAACGAATGAAACAGAAGCACGTTTTGTTCTGCAAGCTTTCATATTCCGAGTTTTATTTTACTCAACCGCGTCGCCACCCGTTGCATACATACCAATATTGGGTTCGGGTGAAGGCACCTTCCTGTGGGCCAAGAGTTTCCTTCTCATTCGTATTCATTAGGTAATATGTTTCCTGATCGGTGGTCGGGAGAACGGGAGGACGGGTAAAGGAAAAGAAAACTTTCGTAGTAATGAATGTAATTTTTCGGGACACTTTCTGACAGGTTTGCAAGTTTTGAATACTTAATTGCGTGATTTGGAAGAAATTATTATGAAAGATGGGTGCAAAGTTTAAAACGAGTGAAATACGTTTTTTGAATGATATGTCGAATGGTGTTTTCCTTTTAATTTGTTTTATAGAAAATACGAAATTGACATTTAAAAGCACACAATGAACACAGGGGCTGTCCATAAATAAGCTCAAGTCCCCTTATGATCATCGGGGGGAGGGAAGGAATGTTAGTTAGACAACTCTAGTTACTAGACCGAAGAATCTTCTGCTTCTCCACAGTTTTCATGGAAAGGATATTGGGTTACTTCCTCAAATACGATTTCCCATTAATAAAGACATCCATTAATGCACGTTATATTTTTATGCACACCCTAGCAACAAATTTAATCTTCATCGCCGTTGCGCTAATTTTTCATTTCTATTAGGGCCTCTGCGTAGCGCTTCCTTATTAATAATCACTCACAGCACCTCCAAATTCAGTGCCACGTTTTTTAGCGCTCGCGAAAAAAAAATACACTCAACGATTCATAAGGATTTGTTTAACAAAAGCAAAGAGCGCGCGAAAAGTGTGCTCAATCCAATTTGGCGCAAGTCAGACAACCGTGTCAAACAAGGAGCTCCAAAGCGTCGACGACGGCTGCATCAACCCGAGGACGAGAAGGTGGAGGATTCAGTAATTTGAAATTTCAAGCATCCTTCTTGCAAATTTCCCCCGGGAGATACTAGAGCTAATAAACCTTTCATAGCTCTCATCATCCATTCGGTGAAGAGATCCAACTTTTTCTTCTCACCCGTCCATCGGATCTGATTCCGGTTTTCATGGATAGGCACAGCGGCCGTTTCGGAGGGCAGGTCAACAAATGAAGGAAAATGCTGTCTGCTAACAACTAACGGGTTGGTCCTGATGGCAATAAATAACGTCCGCTTTAATTAAAGATGATTTCATTTCTTGATTTTACGCACAGCGTCGTTAATGAACTTCATTGGTCGGTTCCGGATTTATGCACACTCGCATGGGAAGTTTTGTTGGTTGAAAGGGCACAGCAGACCGGTTGATTGTAACCGGAACATGTTCAGACTATCAAGCGAAATCAAGACGTTCTGACTACCAAATGAATCCGTTTAACAACGATACGTTCATTTAACAGAGCACCGCGGTTTATTTATATTGCAATAAGTTTTGTCGCTATGTGCAATGATCGAGAGGGGAATTTGGTGAACGATAAAACGACGGTGACTGCCAAATGCAAGGATCACTTTCAGCAGTTGTTGAACGATGAAAATGGAAATGTAGCGAAAAACTGAATGAATATCGGTGGAGACGATCAAGCTGTGGACCCATCGACCATTCATTTTTATTTATTTAGTTAACATCTAAACAGATAACATATAATCAAAAATTTCACGCCACAATACTCGGTTCGTGGCCGCATCCCTCCATCCTCGGTTCTGTCCCACGCTCGCCAAACCTACACGCACTTGATCCGCCCACCTAGCTCACTGCGCTCCACGCCATCTTGTACCAACCGGATCCGACACGAACACCATCTTTTCAGGGTTCTTGCAACATGCCCTGCCCATCGTATCCTTCCAGCTTTGACCACATTCTCGAAACTGGGTTCGCCGTAGAGTTGGGCGAGCTCGTGGTTCAACCTTCGCCGCCACACACCGTTTTTCTGCACACTGCCAAAGATCACCCGACGTTCGAAGACTCCAAGTGCTTGCAAGTCCTCCTCGAGCATCGTCCACGTTTCGTGCCCGTAGAGGACTACCGACCTTATGAGCGTTTTGTGCATGGTACATTTGGTGCGGGTGTGAATCTTTTTTGTCCGAAGGTTCTTGTGGTGGCCATAGTAGGCCCGACTTCCACTGATAATGCACCTCCGTATTTACGGCTAACGTTATTGTCAGCAGTCAGCAAGGGTCTAAGGTAGACAAACTTGTCGACCATCTCGAACGTATCCCCGTCAATCATAAAACTGCTACCTAGCTGCCCTGTCGCGCTCGGCCCCACCAGCTAGCAGGTGATTTGTCTTGGTCGCATTCACCACCAGTCCAACTTTTGCTGCCTCGCGTTTCAAACGGGTGTACAGGTCTGCCACCTTTTCAAATGTTCGGCCGATAATGTCCATATCATCCGCGAAGCAACCAAATTGACTGGATCTTGTAAAAACCGTACCCGGATGTAGTCCGACTCTCCACATAACACCTTCTAGCGCAATATAGAACAACAGGCACGAAAGTCCCTCACCTTGTCGTAGTCCCCGGCGGGATTCAAACGAACTGGAGTTTTCACCTCAAACCTTCACACAATTTTGCACACCTTCCATCGTCGCTCTTATCAGTCTCGTAAGCTTTCCGGAAAAGCTGTTCTCATCCATGATTTTCCATAGCTCTACGTAGTCGTTACTATCGTACGCTGCCTGGAAATCGATGAACAGGTGATGCGTAAAGATTTGGTATTCACGACATTTTTGGAGGATTTGCCCCTTGTTGATCGGCCGTCAACGAAGCTGGCTTGATAACTTCCCACGAACTCGTTTACTACAGGCGACAGACGACGGAAAATGATCTGGGATAATATTTTGTAGTCCGCATTTAGAATGGTGATCGGTCGAAAGTTCTCACAATCTAACGTGTCGCCTTTCTTGTATGTGGGGCACTTTAACCCTTCTTTCCACTCCTCCGGTAGCAGTTCTGTTTCCCAGAGTGTGCCTATCAGCAGATGTAGACAAATGGCCAGCCTCCACGGGCCCATCTTTATAAGTTCAGCTCCGCTACCATCCTTATCAGCAGCCTTATTGTTCTTGAGCTGGTGAATGTCATCCTTAACCTTCCTCAAAGTGGGGGCTGGTTGGTTCCCATCATCTCGTTCTAATTTCCTCCATTGCCCCGTCTTTCATTGCTTGTGCTTTCAGCGTCATTCAGGTGTTCGAGGAAGTTCTGCTTCCACCTTTCGATCACCTCACGCACCACAGTAGGACGAAACTGAAAATTGAAGGTCAAAACCTCTTAGAGGCGTTTTAGCCCAGGTGTCTTCGGGAGATTGTTTTGATTAAGCATCCCGAGTAATGATGAAAATAATTTTTAAATTATACTGAATATGACACCCGAAAAAAAAAATTTTTTTCGAAATATTTATTTTTTGTGGCTGTTATTACTTTAGCAAAGTTTTAGATCTTTTTGTTTTCAACAACTTTGCTAAACATACTTGATATTTTTGACTTTGTTTTCACGGTGATATTTTTTAATTTAACCAATTTTACCATAAATATCAGTTTTTTGACAATTTCTATGATTAATGTGCAATTTATGAACACGACATGTTCTACAACATTTAATAAATTACAAAAATACACAACATTGCCGAATATACCAAAGCTGTGAAATTGTTCCATCGGATGATCTAATGAAATTATGGTAAATTTATATAGTTTTCGGCTATTTTTCTAAGCAAATTTCTCTTGAATTGGCACTTTTCGGCAGCCATATTTAGTATGCTTCGATGCCTTATTATATCAGTTAAAGCCCCATGGCAATAGAATGATTGGGTCTCACATGGCACATTGATTTCAACCAATTTTTGACGAGCTTGGAATTCGATCTTAAATAATTTTTTGAACTTTGTATGCTCACAGTGCAATTAATAAACTTGGAATACTTTGTATTTATTATAAAGCAAAACAGCATTTTGAAACAACATGTTTGTCACACTGCTGAATTTTAGCACCAAATCTAAGTAGCCGACGATAATTCGGCTTCGCCTGCTAAGCCAAATTCCTCTGATTCTTCAACCATTAGGTAATTGTGCCAGCTAAAGTGAAGTTATGTCCGAATTTGCTGATACAAGAGAAACCTTCCAAGTTAATTCTCAAAAATAGTATTTATTTTAATTAAAACATTATTTTTTTCGATGCACTACTTTTACAGCTTGTAAGCTTATACAGATGTCTTCAACTAAGAATATCCCAAGTTTATTGATTGCACTGTGAGTACACAAAAGGTCAAAAACTATTTGATGGCAAACTATTATTCCATGCTTGTCAAAAAATGGATCAAATCAATGTGCCTTGTGAGACCCGATCATTCTGTTGCCATGGGACTTTAACTGATATAATTAGACAACAAAGCATTCTCAGTATGGCTGCCGAAAAGTGCCGATTCAAGAGAAACTTGCCTAGAAAAATGGTCAAAAACTACATAAATTTTACCATAATTTCATTATATCTTCCGATGTGATTATTTCACAGCTTTGGTATATTCCGCAATTTTGTGTATTTTTGTAATATATAAAATGTTGTAGAACATGTCATGTTCATGAAACATAGAAATGGTCAAAAAACTGATATTTATGGTTAAATTGAACAATATCTCCGTGAAAACGAAGTCAAAAATATCAAGTATGTTCAGCAAAGTTGTTGAAAACAAAAAGATCTAAAACTTTGCTGAAGTAATGGTAGCCATAAAAAATAAAATTCAAAAAATACTTTTTCTCGGGTGCCCTATTCAGTATAATTTAAAAATTATTTTTCATCATTACTCGGGATGCTTATTCAAAACAATGTCCCCATGACACCTATGGGCTAAAACGCCTCTAAGAGGTTTTGACCGTCAATTTTCATTTACGTCCCACTGTGCGCTCGTCCATCAAGATGCTCCCATCCTTAACCCTCCATATCTCGGCTCGTAAGACGAAGCCGTTGCGAGATGCGTTGAGCTTTTGATAGAACTTACGTGTTTTTTTTTTTTGAAACCAACCCAGCTGTTCCAACTCCTCGTACTCCGTCTTCTCCTGGCGGCCTTTTCTCTCCCGAAAGAGGCGGGTCTACTGTTGCCGTTTTCGTCTATAATGTTCCACGTTCTGTCGAGTCCCTTGCTGCAGTATGACCGCTCGCGATGCATTCTTCTCCTCCAGGATCTGACTATATTCCTCGTCGAACCAATCGTTCCGTCGACTTCGGCCCACGTACCCGACGTTGTTCTCAGCTGCATTTTTAATGGCTGCTTTCACTCTTCTCCAGCAGTCCTCAAGAGGGGCTTCATCCAGCTCACCCTTTTCCGGTAATGCAGAATCGAGGTGCTGCGCGTACGCAGTTGCGACATCGGTCGCTTAAGTTGCTCTAAGCAATACTGGAGCGGCCGTCGGTACCGTACGTTGTTGACGACGGAGATGTTTGGGCGCAGTTTAACCATCACCAGAGAGTGGTCAGAGTCGATGTTAGCGCCATGATAGGTGTTGACGCCGATAATGTCAGAGAAGTGCCGTCCATCAATCAGAACGTGGTTGATTTGCGATTCTGTCTGCTGTGGTGATCACCTGGTATATCTGTATGAAAGGCTGTGCTGGAAGTAGGTGCTACGAAAAGCCATATTCTTAGAGGCGGCGAAATCAATTGGTCGTTAGCCGTTTTCGTTCGTCAGCCGGTGGGCGCTGAACTATCCAATAGTCGGTCTGAACTACTCCTCCTGGCCAACCTGAGCGTTTGGATTTCCTGTGATGACTTTGACGTCGTGGCTTGGGCAGCTGTCGTACTCACATTCGAGCTGCGCACAAAAAGCGTCCTTATCAACATCCATGCTTCCTGAGTGAGGGCTGTGCACGTTTATTATGCTGAAGTTGAAGAACCGGCCTTTGAGCTTCAACTTGCACATTCTCTCTTGTATCGGCCAGCACCCAATCACGCGCCTCTGCATATCACCCAAAACTATAAAAGCTGTTCCTTGCTCGTGCGTCTTGCCGCAGCCTTTGTAGATGATATGGTTACCTCTAAACGTTCGCACCATTGTTCTCTTCCAACAAATTTCCTGCAACGTTACGATGCCGAATCCACGGTGCTTCAGCACGTCGGCGAGTGTGCCTGTACTCCCGATGAAGTTGAGAAATTTAAAGTTCCACGTACCGAGCTTCCAATCGCTAGTCCCTTTACGTCGTTATCATCTTCGCCGATTGTCCCGGTTCGTATTCTCTCGTAGATTATTCATTGCTTGATATTTTTATGTCTGGCTTGCAGGGCCTGACACCAACCCCCTAGATTTCCGGAGGAGCATTCCCCCTAAATGATCGGAAGACCATAGTGCGCAGTTTAGCTTAGAGTCCTTCTCTGGCACTCGGACGATAATCAGCCGCCCCTGACATGGGGAACAGACGTTGTTGTGAGCCGCTCCCAACATGGGGTACAGATGCTTCAGGTTTGCAGAAGCAAAAACAAAAGTAAGCCACCCTGCTTCCTTGTCAGCATACGACCCACCGCGGTTCGCATCGCGGTTGGTTACTTGATCTTCCCTAAGGTTACTTGTACCCCGAAAAGTATCACAAGGAGGTAGGGATAGAAGTTGCTGCGCAAGAGCCTGAGGACCATACAAAAGGGTCTATTTTATTTCTGCAAGTACGCGAGGAACCAATGGTACGCCATGCCCAGCCATTTACCGTGCCGCTCACCGATCATAAAAGAGGTTAAAAAGGCTGTCAACGAGCTGAAGAACAATAAGGCTGCTGAACAACTTTACTTCTGAAGGTATGGGAGAACAAACACATGGCAACCGATTGGTTGGATAGCCTCATAGGCCCAATCTACATGAATGGGAACAAACTTGAGTGCGCTAGTCATAGAGGAATTACCCGGCTGAATTCGGCGTACAAAATACTGTTGCGCATTCTGTTGAACAGACTAAGACCGCTCGAGGAATCCTTCGTCGGCTAGATTGGTTTTTGTGAGGGTCGGTCGACATAGGACCAGATGTTTACCCTGCGAGTGATCCTCGATAAGTTCCGGTAGTAGAACCTGTAGAGTCACCATCTGCATCTGTTTATTGATTTGATAGCGGCGTACGAATTAGTTAAATGAATTGAGCTGTGGCAGATAATATCTGAACATGGTTTCTGAAGAAACTAATAAGGCTGATACGTGTTACTCTGGATGGCTCGTAGTCAAATGCTTGGATTGCAGACAAGGTGTCAACCTTGATTGTGACGTTAGACAGATCAAATCAAAGAGACGCACTTTCAAATTGACAGTTCAACATTGCACTTGAGGGTGCTATTAAGAGATCTGACGTACAGAGAAACGACACTAATATCACACTGTCGCACATTCTCCATCGCTTTGCAGACGATATCGATCATTTTTGAATCGATCGCAGGTCAGTGGAGGAAGTCTCCGTGGCTGTGAAGAGGGAGAAAGCGTGGCTATCCTGACCATTAATTCTACCAGAACGATGTACATGATTGCATGGAGAGATAGAGGTAGGCTTGGTGGTGTTGATGCTGAGAGAGTGTTCAAAAGGGATGTGTTTGAATTTGTTGAAGAATTTGTTTACCTTACAGACATGTGACAACGGCAACTTTTGCCATGAAGTAAAAAACAATGTTGCGACTGCGAATAGGACTATTATGGACTACGAAACTCGATAAGGTCACGCAACTTGCAGACGGAACACTGAAAATGGATTTTCGTATTTTATCCAAAATCCATTTCGTAAAACACTATTTCGTACATATCACGCTATTTTCATTCATCATACGAATCATTTGTACTTGACGAAATTTCGCGATTCAGTAACTTTACGAAAAATTCGTAAGATGCACGATTCACAATTCGTAAATAAGTGCTTTCGTAGTTTTTGCGTTTGCCTTTCCCTTACCCTTCTTGCACTGGATGAAAATTCTCGAATACTTATTGAAACAGTCGTAAGTCATATAAGTAAATAAACATAGATTTCACTTTTAACCAACTCGATTTTCACTTTTATAACGTTTGATTTTCGGAATCGCGACGTAACTACGAATTCAAATAGTTCAATACTTGAGTCAATCTTGCACTGCACAGTGGTCCCGAAAGGAGATTTTCGCGAAAAGATGTATTTAGAGCTTTGGAATGAAAACTGCTTTAATCTAAAAATTGTTTGTTTTAGTAAGGCCTTTTGTTTGGAGTTATTCGAAATAAGAATGGTCCACATTTTGATAGAATAGCAACAGCCAACTTTCTTAACTAATTTTTTTTAGCTCAGATTGAGGGATTTATAGCGATATTTCCTATGCTCACATAGTGTGGTCCACAGATATTAGTTTTCTGGCTCCAGCGTTTTCTATTCTAATATCTCATCAAAGTAGTCTATGAACTACTTTTAAAAATTTGTAAAATACGCAAATATTGCCGTTCAAGAGTTATCGTTGTTTTTTTTTTTCGCCAAAACATACCTTATTTGAATGTGAATATTTCTGATTGGGGCAAATAAACAAAATATCTGTTGACGGCATTCGAAAAGCAAAATGATTTTCTTTAATATATAAAAAAATACAGCTGATTTATTTCTCCATCATGCATTGAAAACAAAAACTTTTATCAGAAAAACTTTAATTTCTTTTGAAATAAAGTAGATATTAAACAAAATTGTATGAAAATTTGTGTATTTTTATGTTTTTAAAGTAGTTCATTGACTATTTCGACGAGAAAGGTGTAATAAAAGCAATATAAAAATAAACTATTGTACGGATTTACAGAGCATGAAAATAGAATCTTAGACAAAAACAGACTTTTTAGAAATTGTTTTTAAACATATAGCTTTTTATTACTTATTATTTATAACAATATCACTTACATTATATAATATTCTTTCTTATTTGCTTGAATACTGATATATAATCTTTTGCAAAGATGTGAAAAATCAAATTTTACCCAAGTCTGAAAAAAAAATTCTTTGTTGCTCAGAATTTTATCAATTTAGAGCATTTTTCCCCCACTCAACGTTGGTTGCTTCAATAAAAATATGTTTCTTCGTCTCTAGTTTTTCTAGTTTGCACATTTCGTCAAAGTTGTTTATAAAATACTTTCAGAACTTAAGAATACGCAATTTTTTGCTAAAAGATTGTTAATTTCTATTTTAGTTTAAAGTTTTTTTGAACAAAAAAAGGTTTTTTTTTTTTCAACTTATTTTAGTAGAGTTAACAAAACATCTGTTATTTTTTATATAATTTTCTGTATTATATTTATAATTTTGTCTTTATATGCGTCAAAAGATATTTTTTTTCATTTAGCCTCAATCAGAAATATTCACGATCAAAGTAGGTGTTATTTTTTGCACGAAAAACAATGATGACTCTTTAATGGAAAGGGGCAGAGTTCCTTCACTCACCAAATTACGCATTTTTAAAGGTCTGAAATTGGTACATAGACCACTTTAATGAGATACAGGAATTGAGAACGCTGAAGCAAACAAACCTGTTTTATATGGACCACCCTTTGTGAACGAGAAAGGGAAAAATATAAAACAAAACGACAATGGGCAAGAATTGATACAAACATACAGTCGACTCTCCACAACTCGATGTTCAATAACTCGATATACTCTATAACTCGATGGATTTTTCGGTCCCTTCAAATTCCCATACATCGTGCTCTCCATAAGTCGATATTTCTATAACTCGATATCTCCACTACTCGATGTCACATGAGAGAGAAACTTCTCTCCATAACTCGATATCTATTTTAAAATCTTTCTTATATGGGGAAACTTGGTCTAATTCTTTTTTGGAGATGAAAAAATACTTGCAAGTTGTAATCAAAGTTCAAAAATATATAATAAAAAAAATATTGGCAGTCAAAATAATGTGATTTTTCGAGCATTTCCAAAAAAGTTTTCAAACAATAGTTTGTAAAGTACAATCAACAAAATAATATTGTTTTCTTACAGAGGTTAATATTTATGCATTAGAAATACAGAAACTTGTTCCTTCGATTTTGTGATTTTTTGTTTCGGTCCATTCCATAACTCGATAATTCTATAAGTCGATGGTCCCTTGAATATCGAGTTATAGAGAGTCGACTGTATTAACAAAAAAATGTTTTTATTCATGTTTGGATCCTTAATAGGCCCACATGTCCATAAAATCTTAATTTTTGCTTAATAACTCAGCTATTTCATCTTTACAAAAACTCTTGCAGATTAAGTCTTAAACACAATATTTCAGGTTAGTTACTCATTTTTATATAGACTATTATTGTGGATATGTCAAACATTCGAACGACAGTTTTTTTCATATCGTACACATTGATAGCCGCGGAGATATTTTGCACAAAAGCTCTTTTAAGTTTAAAAAATCGGCTGGAGAACAATGTTCTTGCCTGAGTTTGCCTAAGCATTTGTTTTTTGAAAAAGTTAAGAGTCTTAAAATTTATTAAAAACATCAATTTTGTTAAGATTATGTTCTATGAAAACCGTAAAATAATAACTTTGCCTAAGCAACATATAAGAGTTCGAAGGAATTTACTCGCCTTACTAGTGATTTTTAGTATTTTATTATTTCTTTTGCAAAAGTGAAATGAAATTCAATTTGGAATTTTTCTTAATCATACTCTAATAATCTCGCCATAATTCTTAAAAAATGTAATTAATGCGTAATTTTTGCCATGATTTTTCATACCTGGACCACTGTGCGCGTGCTGCTTGCATGTAAAGTTTTTATGTTACACATAAAAAATGTCAAATGTAGATTTAATTTAAAATCGATTTATGAAAAAAAACATCATTAGGTCTTCTTAATTATTATATTTTCTCCAAAGTCGTGAGAAAGTTACCTACGTCGATTTGAAATACTAATCGATAATTGTTAAGTATTACGAAACTGATTGTTTGATCTACGAAATCATTCGTTGTTTTCTGCAACGAAATGTTTCGTAGGCATATTTCGTAAAATTGAGGCATTGTACTTCGAGCAAAAAAAAAGAAACAAAACAAAAAGTGAAGTGCGCGTTCCGAATGTTTATCTACCGTGGGCGTATTTGTACCAGCTCCTGGACATAAACATCTGGATCTGCTGCCGTGTCAAACGTCGTCTAAACCATGGAACCCGCAGGAAGCCCGTGGCCATGATGAAGAAGCTGCGTAAGGTCAAGAGTAAGACCCATCGAAAGATTTTCAACCAAGTTGAAATCAAGCCGGGAATGATCGGCCACCCTGGATGAGCTGCAATCCGGTTGGGCACGGAAGACCAGGTATCAGTGCCACCCACAACCACAGCTCCTGTTTCATTCCTCATAATTATCCTCAAGTTTCATGTAAGTAGACCAAATTGCAGGTGAAGAATATTCAATACGAAGTGTGCAGTGACTCAAATTCATATTTGTACAGTACACTGTTTTAACATCAAGTTGGTAAAAAGCAAGCAAATGATATAACGGCTTCGAAATACTCCATCATTAATTAACCGTCATTATTGAGAAAGTATATGAAATTTAATATATCATTTAATCAGTATTTGCCAACTTGATGGGAAGGCAGTGTGCTGTACAAATATGAATGTGAGTCACTGTAATCAAAAGCACATGGTATATTTTGTGAAATGTACGAACCCATTTTGTAGAATGCACTAAGGCTCTAAAAGTACTGCTTTTACGAATGGTTCGTACATTGTATATTCACGTTCATTGTCAACACGAAATAATCGATTTTCGTTTACAAAATGATTAGTACAATATAACAATGATTGTTTGTTTTGATTTGGAGCTTGATTTTTTTTACGAAGCTGGTTTCATACATGCTACGAACCTGTTTCGTTGCAGAAAACAACGAATAATTTCGTAATTCGAACTAACGATTTCGTAATATAAAACAATATATATTTTCAGTGAAGCAAAATTCGACTTGTATAAAACATTGATTCTTCCGGTGGCTCTTTACGAGCACGAAGCGTGGGCGTTGAAAGAGGTGTACCGGAAAGCCTTGAGTGTGTTCAAACGGAAAGTGCTGTAGACAATACTTGGTGGGAAACTATAAAATGGTATGTAGCGTAGACGCATGAATCGCGAGATGTATCAAGTGTATAAAGAAGTGAATATAAGTAAACGCGTATAATACGGCAGACTGCAATGAGTTGGTTACTTTAATAGTGCGAATGTCAGGAGAACGAGCTGCGAAAATAATACTCAGCATACACAGGTATAAATAGACGACTTCGTAGAAGATCACGAATACGCTGGATGTTCAGAGTGGAATAGGACCTGGCGACCATGAACTTTCGGGGCAACTGGAGAAGTATCGCCTGAGACCGACGAAGATGGATCTTTACAATACGCCCGGCAATGCCGTGACGCTACACTTCAGCCATCGAGGTTGGTAGAAAAGGATATCAACTTAAATGGTACATATACAGTAATACAGTATAGAAGCAACAAGAGTCGGGCTAATGGTGAATGCGTCGAAAACAAAGTACATGCTGGTTGGCGGAACTGAGCGCGACAGGACCCGCCTAGGAAGCAGTGTTACGATAGACGGGGATACCTTCGAGGTGGTGGACGAGTTCGTCTATCTCGGATCCTTGTTGACGGCTGACAACAATGTTAGTCGGGAAATACGAAGGCGCATCATCAGCGGAAGTCGCGCCTACTATGGGCTCAAGAAGAAACTGCGGTCAAGAAAGATTCACCCCCGCACCAAATGCACGATGTACAAAACGCTCATAAGACCGGTAGTCCTTTATGGGCATGAGGCGTGGACTATGCTCGAGGAGGACTTGCAAGCTCTTGGGGTTTTTGAACGCCGAGTGCTAAGGACGATCTTCGGCGGCGTGCAGGAGAACGGCGTGTGGCGGCGAAGGATGAATCACGAGCTCGCTCAACTCTACGGCGAACCCAGTATCGTGAAGGTAGCTAAAGCTGGAAGGATACGCTGGGCAGGGCATGTTGCAAGAATGCCGGACAACAACCCTGTAAAGATGGTGTTCGCCACGAATCCGGTCGGAACAAGAAGGCGTGGGGCGTAGCGAGCTAGGTGGATTGACCAGGTGCACCAGGACCTGGAGAGCATGGGTCACAGTCGAGGATGGAGAGAAGCGGCCATGAACCGAGTGAATTGGCGTAATATTGTTGGCGAGGCTTTATCAAGATAATTGATGTAAAGCCAAATAAGTAAGTAAGTATACAGTAATGCTAGCTTTATATATACCTTTTATATGTATAAATTGCAGCTTGAGAAGAATGGTTACTTAGGTCAAGACTTAGGTATATCATGAATAGGATCACCAATTAAGGTGAAGATGAATCGAAGCCAAAGTTCAAATTTTCAAGAGCACGGATCTAGAGAACCAAACATCCGTTTGAGCTGAAAACCTAATCGATTGGTCACCACCAGCAAGTGACCAATCGATTAAGTTTTCAGCTTAAACGGAAGTTTGGTTCTCCAGATCCGTGCTCTTGAAAATTTGAAGTTTGACTTCGATTCGTCTTCACCTTAAAGGTGACTCCCAGATACTTACTTTATACCACTTACTCAATATCCTTTCAATGAGAACCATTTTTTTGTAATTTCAATAAAGATCCTGATTACGCCCTGGAATTCGTTGTTCTGTTGAAGAGATATCCCATTCATCTATCTCGTTGAACAAAACTAATACTTACTGCTTAATAATTATAATTATTACTAATCAATCCTCCATAATTCGATATTAAAGTTATTATTTTTAGGTAATCATTCGCACTAATCAATTTTTGATTGTTACGCAAACAAAACTGGACAAACAACTTTTCTGCTTCTGGTTAACCTTCAATACAGATTCTGTCCAACCAGTTGTGCGTCGATACCAAACAGGCTTAACCTCAAGTCACACCAGAGGCCAAGGGAAATAACATGGCAACCAACTTTATCTCGAACAACTAATAGAATCACTCAAATCATAGCCATGGTAAAGTTAACTTTCTCTTTCGATAGCCACCCTGAGACTAGATTTGGAAAGTTACCCGCTTGCTCCTTCTGGCAGCAACAAAAAAAAAACAACGATTCCGAAGATTTACTGTCTTCTCCATCCATTTTCACCATGCTCCTTCAAGTGGCTCTTGTGTTCGTCGTCGAAGGAAGCCCAACCAACCTTCGCACCAGCCAGCAATTCCTCACTCCGAGTGACCCATTAATGAGTTGGTGAGTGGGAACCCGGCTAGTAAAAGGCTCTCAATTTATTTCAATGAACTTTTGACCACTTCCACCGCGTCTCCTCAGACTCCCAGTCCCATTTCCATCACGCTTCGTTGCGGAGTGCGAAGCGTAAAAGTGTGCTGTAATCAAGTGTGGTCGGGGGAAGGCATGGGAGTTCCACTGATGATTGGGGGAGAAACTACTAAGTGGAGCACGAGTTCAGTGGGTTCGGGAAGTAGGAGGTTTGTGAGAGGTGTGTGTTGTGTTTGTGTGTTCAAAGATAACATGAAAGTAGATTGGGGCTAGCAAACGGACAAATTTTGCCTGCAGTTTCATGTGGGCGTAACTGACGAGCAGTCACCGAACTCGAGCATCTTTGATATATTATTAATATAAAACATGCCTAAGTTTCACACTTGAATCCCAGGATCCACACTGGAATCCAAATGTCAAAACTGGAAGCCTAAGATCCACATTGAAATCACATGATACACACAGTAATACAATAATCCGCATTAGAATACCAGGATCAATCACAATCCAGAAATCCAAGCTAGAATCCCAGGATCCACACATAATTCTCAAGATCCATACTGAAATACCATGATCCATACTAGAGTTCCAGGATCCACACTGCTGTGAAATAGTCCACATCGAAATACCACTGGAATATTAGAATATATACTGGAATCCTGAGATCTACACTGGAACTCCGATTTCCACACTGTTATCCCAAGATCCACTCTGGAATCTCTAGTTCTACACTGAAATTCCATGATCCTCAACTTGGACCGAAATTCGATTCGGTTGGTTGGTTGTTTGGTTTAACGAGGCTTTAACCGCAAAAGCGGTCATTCGCCTCTCAACTGAAATTCGATTCAATTTCCTTCGATGGACGTCAATCAATCACTGCAGTTACGTCCCAACGTAACTAAACGCTAGGCTCACACACCCACACCGTGCTGTATATCCTCGCGCCAAGAGTCTGAGTTTTAGCTCGAAGGGAAAAGTTCGCCTCGGAATCTAATTTGTTCGAATTTACTGCGTTTGGTTCGTGCCATTCGTCGAACAATTCCGCTGGGATACAATTTCGAGAGAAAGCGTATTTGCAAAGCGTAGGTACCCAAAGGTAGCCCACGTGTACATACACACTTCAGTCGGCAGATTTTAATTGGAAACCGATATTTGACCAAGCTAGGTTCATTAATTGAAAATCGAATTGGGCCCTGGCTTGGAATCGGTGGGAATTTCTTGCCGTGTGACATTTTGCTAGAGAGTTGTTTGACAGTATATCAATTCGCAAGAATGGAATATTTTCTGGAATGCAAGAAAAGCATAAGATCACATCAAAAGCCAATTTTGATGCTCTCATATCTCAGTTTGTTGTAATTTTGGTTAATGGTAAACATATAAAAACTAAGAGCAGAAAAATGTTCCCTGATATCAAATTAATAAACAATTAATACATTGAAAATTGAAAACCACTTCTGCAAAGAGCGAATCGAGAACTTACTGAATACAATAAAACTACTGTATTTCGATAAACAACTTCACTTAAATTATCCACTTTGCACTTTTTCACCAAAATCGCTGGATTAAGACGTTCCGAGCTGAGCCACGTCGCATTACAATTCATATTTTATCCCACCCCTACATGTGACATACTTCACCGGGCACTTATTTACACTATGGAATATATACGTACATCTTCACTGAAGGATTTCATTCCAATCAGACGCCATTAATCTTCTTTAATTCACGAAATTTTAAGGAATTCATTTAACGTTTTCAATTATAACGCAAACAAAAGTTTCCTTCGTTAGGACTGAGAAACTTGTGCACATCAATGTATGCATTGTAGAAAAAGGCTCTTTTGTATGTAGAAAAAGGCTCTTTTAATTGTACTGTGAAAGATTATACGGTGAGTCGTCAAGCATTTGTTTGGTGAAAAGTAATTGTGCTTATATTTTTGGGCTATACCTTTAAGGTTCATGCATGGCTCAGGATATCTACATCTTTTATTCTGCTGTAGGAAAGGAGGGAGATGCAAGCAGACTTACATATTCTAGCTGAACATTTCATTATAACATTGAAGTACTGTATTTTGATCACTCACTATATCACAATCAGCCGTTAGTTGTAAGATGAATCAAAACTGATTGCTACCGAAATGAAAATGGGTACGAAGAATATAAACAACGGTACGTAATGATTTCATTGCAATACATCCAATAAACGATCAATATTTATCAAAGTCTGATTGCACAATAACAGAAATAAAACCATGGAAATGAGTACATCACTCTATCGCGGATGGAATTATTTTGGTTTTATAAGTCATATCGGATGTACAAGCACAGGTTTCAACGTTAACCTTGAAAATCAGAATTTCAATGAATCGACATCACATAGCTCCACTATACCCTCCAAAGATTTGAATTGCATACAGTCTAAAGGAAGAAATAAAAAAAAATCATTAGGTCGATTATTTGTTTTCCACATTTTAAACGTCTTTTTTAAATTCAAAACAATTTTAGAAATCATTAAACAATCATAGCTTTGTTTCACTGAGCACAGTGAACCGAACTGAAAAAAAACTGTCTTTATCAATAGATTTCATCTAGATACAGTGGGGGACCGAAATCCGTACAGGCTCAAAATCCGAACACTTCATGCAAATAGTAACTAGCCATTTTGTATGGAGTGGACGGATTTAGATTCATTTCTTAGGTTACGGATTTCGATCCCGCATGGTATTAGTGTTGTTCTGTGCTGCCCTTCTACGCCTACTTGTCCCATGTTCCATGTAAACCTAATGGATCGCGGGACAAATTTGCATAGAACGGCAGTGTGTTCCTTAGTCACATTTTTTACATCTTTAGCAACAAAACCAATATTCAACTACAGTTGACTCTCCACATCTCGATGTTCTACATCTGGATATTTCTTCCTATGTCGATGGTCTCTCCATGTCTCGATCTCCTGCCCTGGACTGAGTTATAGGGTCCTTTCCGGTGAATCATGATACAAATATCTACAAAACTAAGCATGCGACTGCTCAAATTTCATAAAATAACTTCAGTGATGCTGTAAGAACACGCTTCTTGTCTACATCGACACTTCTGCTAGACTACCGAACAATGGCCGGATTCTAATGTCACTTCCGGTGAATCGGGGGCAAGCATATATAATAGGTGAAACTAGACATACGAGACATGTAACGAAATTAGGGGAGATTTTGAACGTTAATAACTCAGTTGTTTATGAACCAATTATTACGTTTTTAGTATCATTCGATCAGAAATGTATCTACGCATCGTTAGTAATACATCCGATAAGTGAATTTTGTTGTTTAACTATTGAAAATTTGATAAATAATGACCCCTTTCTTATCCAACCAATCACGTTCGAGCATTTTTCGACGGTATCGCTTCCCACGATAAAAGCAAATTTGTGGAAACGAGTTGAAGGAATAATATTTCCGACCTTATAACATCTTATATTCCTCAATTAATCTCGCAGCTTCGTATAAAATTTAATTTGTTATGAATAATTGATAGCACGACAATTTTAGCCTATTCGTGGACGCTGCTGCAGTGCCGTCGGGGTGAGTGCTCAACATTTCACAACGATTGTAAACTAGAGTGGAATTTCCGACAGTGTCTTTGATTTGCCATATTTTATGGGAGCATTTCGATTATGAAAATTATCACATGTAACAAAATTGCGACATATTTAGAATGGTTTTCAAGAGAAATTCTGATTGAACAATTTTCATCATTTTGGCACTCATTAATCAGAAATTCATCTTCATACTAAAGAAAACTATTGATTATCAATAGCTAACTATAGAATATTTAGTAAATGTCAAGCATTCCAACTATTCATGTTCGATCAATTTCTCACGCATTATCATTTTCCGCAATTTTCAAGTAATTCTTAGCCTAACACATTATTGGCACATACCCATTTTCCAGATTGGTCAACTAGAAGAGAAGAGCACGAATGGGAGAAGCATCATCAGCAAATCTAAGAGTTTAAAGCATGCTTCCTTCGCCAGATTCGGTTTCATTCCATTTTCGCTTTCGAGCTGGTAAGAGCTCCTCCGAACATGCTTAGCGAGGAGCACCTCGTAGCGAGAAGCCTGCTGAGCTGTTGATCAGCATCTGGTTTATGAGATTTCGGCTCGTGATAAACTCATCTGTGGTGCAGTCAAGAATCAAGCAAGTTAGGCACCATTACTTCTATTAGGGGAAGGGGTGGTAAAATGAATACCTTAAGGAAATCATCTTGTTTCTGATAGAAAAAAGAGGAATTTGTATAGTTCAACCGCACAACATCAAAAATAGGGATGTAATCTATGGTAGCTACATGGATTCACACTAAAATAGCTAAATTTTCACATATTTTCACATATCACTACCAAGAAGCGATGCAAATGTTCATTTTACCTGCACTATGTGGGTAAAATGAACAGCGGTTGGTGGTAAAATGAACACCATGCAAAAAACGTGAGCAAAACAAATATTTCTGAAAATTTTCATTGCTCCACCAAAAATACACCCAATAATTATTGTAACCCATTCAAAAAGAATTCTAAAGGTATCAAATTTGACATCATATCATAACGATATTCACCTCACTGAAAAACCCCATGTCTTCCGAGCTAAAAGTTACGTCAGTTCTAATTTTCAAACGTGGTTTTCTAAAATCTTAGTTTTTGTTGACATTTTCACTTCAATTTACCTCCGTATCAATTCGAACACTCAGTTTATGCTCTAAATCGTCCATGCGTGATAAAAATTCATCGAAATTTGCTTTTACTCGATAAAAGGCACGGTATTCATTTTACCACCACTTCCCCTATTAGACAACTCGAGCGTCCGGCTTGTGGTATCGCTCAAGATTTCAAACTTAAGCTAAGTTTTCAGATTTCAACTTCAGCCGTGTGATCTAATACCTGTTGCTGATGTGTGCCACCCACACCACGAAACATTCCACTGGTTCGTCTTATAAGCAGAGAACTTATACACATTTTTTTACACTTGCGTTGGAGATTCTTCGTTTAACCATGGCAATCAGCTGATAACATCCTGTAGTGCGATTCATCTATGACAGCATCCGAGCTAACAAAGCCTTTGGCTCTTTTCAGGGCCACCAAATGTGTGTAAGAGAGTTAACAGAGTAATATTTCCGACTTTGTTTATCACATTTCCAAGCAATGAATAACATTTCTCTCAAACCATAAGATCAACAAAGCGATGACTGAAGCATTCATTATAATCTTCGAATAACTTCCTATAGACACATTGCTGTTAAATATTATTTCATTATAATTACTTAGATTTTGCTTCAGCATGCTGAACAAGCCTCAATCACTACTGTTCTTTCCAATGCTACCATATATTTCATAGGAGGTTAGTAATATAATTTCAAAATAATCATGCAACCTGAAATGAAATTTCTAATTTTTTAAGATAAATATGACGAATTCATTGGAAAAAGATAATGTATATTTGGGACATGATTAAACGTACACTTGGCTGCAAATCGTTATATGCATAAATATTTACGAAAGTTTCGAGCACTGAAAACAGTATGAAGTCAAAACGAGCAACAAGAACGACATCAAATTCAGTTAAATTAACCATCGTGGTCCTACGTCACCAGTTCGTACAACCGCATAGGGATGTACCCTTATAGTTTTTCGATCAGCTCAAACTAAAATTAGATTTATTTAACGACATTTTCAAATATTTATGTCTTTACTTACAAGAAATAGTTTTTCCTCACTCCAGCGATGACCTACCACAATGTCAGTTTTTTATGTGATGATTTCGAGCGCTAGTTCTAGATGAACAAACAATTTCAGATCAGTCTAAACTAATCCATTTTTTTTATCAGTGTTTACTCACGGCTATTGGGGGTAATTAGCTACCTACTAGCTTTCGGAACAGATCATTGCTGCTTCTCCTCAATTGCACAAATCTTCAGTGACTTAAACTGCCGTTTATACTTGAAAAGTTTTCTACAGAAAACTAATTCCTATCCAAGAACATTAAATTTGTTTTTGTTTTTACTTTCTCTCCGTTTCACAACAAATCATCGTCAATGATATCTGTTACCACAGTTGACCGGTAATGTCTGCGGTGAGATGATCTCATTTCTCTCTATAGACTGTTAATGGACATATAGAGCTCGATGCCGTCAACAAGAACATATCTCCTTGAGTACCAAAATGGTCTCTAATATGGCACCTTACTTCCCCCTTCACTATCCTCTCCCTCCTCCAACGCTTCTCACAGTGTTTTCGAGAGCGATCACACAAACTGATTATTTGAAGCTAGGGTGATGTGCCAGTATTTATCGTATTAAGCATTGATCAGTGACTACTGCAATTTTCCCAGTATTGCAGTGAATGGTGCTGATACAAACCGATGCCAAACAATTCTTTTTCAAAACGTCTTTAGCATTGTACAATAAGATTTTGATAAATCTTGATCTCTTTTTGGAAATAATGCAAAAAAATGCATCTTGCCGTATTCTCAATCCGTCGTATCGTTTTCATTTCTGTTGCAATCACTTTCCAGATTTGTCTCACAACTTACGGCTCACTGTGATATATTGAGTGGTCAAAACACAACATATCAACGCTATAATAAAATGTTTTACTAGAATATATAGACCTATGGGCATCTCCCTCCATTCATTCAGCATGATGGAATATACTAATTTCCTTTAAAATTAATTGTTCTTCATCAAAATTCAGCCCAAACATATTAACACAACTCTCTTCGACCGTACAATTATGGCATTTGCTCACAGTGCAACGAAAGCAACACACTAAGTCACACAGGGGGCGGGAAGAAACTTGTATCATAAAGTGGTGTGACTGGAGTCGATCGTTAGGCATTTTTCTCAAATCGTGTTCGCCCATGCGATTTCGATGAAAAAGTGCAAAATGGATAATTGAGCTGAAGTTATTCAGCGAAATACAGTAGTTTTATCGCATGTTTTGTGTACAAGTGTACACATGATGACAGCTTTCACAAAAATTCACTTGGAAAATGAATCTATGTTGCAAGTAAGTTTGAATATCCGCCGTAGTGGAACATTTTAAGTTTGATACGACGAATAATAGCGCTTACAACGAAGTAGAACGAAACCCTACAAACCTTATTGTAGAGGGGTGGTTTCTTAACTAAAAGCATTTATTTTTGTTTAGAGAGACTTTACCCAGAAGGGGCATTCGTCTCTACCTGAAAGCATTCCATAATGTGTTTTTCACAAATTTCCAGTTTTTGAATGCAAACACGTAGTTAAAAAATCTGATGCGATACTGGAAACACTTTAATTTTTCTTGCGCCGTGCTCCTGGGTGCAATAAATCACTAAAATACATCGATTTGTGCTCAAAAAACAACACCGGAACGCGAATTCACTGAGCCAACATTGTTTATGAATCGGATGCGCAGCTCTCACTGATTGGAAGTGATGTCAGTTATTATGTTTGGAATTGAAATTGTTTGGATATTCATACACTTGCTACAACCACGTATTTTACAATTTCATAACACTCAAAAGGTGTACAATGTCACAAGTGTTGCAAAATATTTTTATGCGTAAGAAAAAAATGTATGGCGCAATTTAACAGCAAAAATGAATATTAGATATTACACAGTACAATTCACTGTAGAATTCAAATGCATACTGATGGCATCTTTTTCAATCAGTGAGAAGCGATGGAAGAGAGGAGAAAACTGCCAAAAAAAGTCAACAACATACGCATGATGTGAAAAATGCTTATAATTTCGGTCAAAAAACATGATTTCACTGAATATAGTACTATACCATTTAATTCCACTAGAGTTTGTATCCTTTGACAGATACGCGTATTTCGACCTCAACTGTAAGGCCGTCTTCAGTGTCGTGTACTAGACTCGACTTAAGTCATGACAGCTGTTAACGGATGCGATAACGGATTTTTTTCCGTGTACCGCACCGTTTTGATTAATATTAGCTTCAAATTCCGGGCACTGTACTTTGTGTGGGAAACATTTCATACGAAATGTTTCAATTTTTGTCGTTTAAAATTTCTCCCTTTCGAGGCTCGTTTCAGTCAACATTTTCCATAGATATCTATGAAAATTTATAATGCTCAGTTGCTTTAGACGCCTTTTTAGTAGTTTGCCGATCTCAATTAATTATTTGACTTTTCTATCATGATTTTCATGAGCTGTCCGGAATTCGGATCAAAGTGTCCGGAATATGAGGCAAAAGTAAGGAAGCGTCCGGAATAAGAATCATGTTGTGGGAACAACATCTTTATCCACCATTCGAAAGTTAACTGTTTTGAAGGCTCGATAACGCGGAGGAAATATACAGAATGATTAATTTAATATGCTTTCTGATGAGGTCAGAAGGTTCAATAAGGTCTTAAGTGTCCGTAATATGAATCGAAACGACTTCTTTCAAATTTACAAAAGCCGGCGAAATAATAATTGTTGGGAGAATTAGACTTGATGCCCGGGATACGAAACATCTAGAACATTAAATTAAATCTGTGTCATAAGTTGACCGTTCTAAATTCTAAAATTTAAAAAAAAAAACGGGCGCACGACTAGTTGTTTTGATGTTGGTTAAAATGTTCTCAGCATTGCATAATTTGGTAAACAAAATAGGAGTGCAATTTTTTCAGATATTTTTACGGCGAGAGTGATGTATCTCAATGACACCAAGATACCCAATGATAAATGATGATCTACCAAAACAGCTGAACACCCCCAAGAATGGCACTAATTTGTTTAATAACCTGAACATAATATCTGCCACCGTCATAAACGATAAAATAAATCATGCTGTTCACTTTTTACATCCGGTTCTCCTCTAGTTCGGCAATTTCAGACCAGCATCACTTCATTAGTTCCATTACCCGCATTCATACACAAAAAAGAAGAATCTCAGCTCATCTAGCTCATTACAACCGAGTGGGCTCAATTTCCCAATCACTCATCCCTAATTTGGTGTGCTAGCAAAAGCATCGCCTTGCAAGGCTCGGCATGTCTGGTGCCAACATCCCAATCATCTTCTTCTGATGAACAGTGAAGCGCTTCTTTCGATTCTCGCCCAAACCAACCCGCCCGCCCGACTCGTGGCACATGTTTTGCCTTCATTACCATCTTTTCTTGCCCGAGGTCGCTATTTTTTATTTTGCTCCCTTAGCAGATGGCCGCCCAATGTCAGGGAGTGCTTCGAGAAGCCCAAGCAGGACAGTTCGGTTTTGCGTCGTCCGATTGATTTAGCTGACGGATTCGCGCGTTTTCGTTGCCGGAGAATTTTTTCCCCCTGTTTTGGAGCGTCTTGCTGGGTAGTGCTTCGAGAAGCCCAAGCAGGACAGTTCGGTTTTGCGTCGTCCGATTGATTTAGCTGACGGATTCGCGCGTTTTCGTTGCCGGAGAATTTTTTTCCCCCTGTTTTGGAGCGTCTTGCTGGGTAGTGCTTTGTGAAGCCCAAGCAGGACAGTTCGGTTTTGCGTCGTCCGATTGATTTAGCTGACGGATTCGCGCGTTTTCGTTGCCGGAGAATTTTTTCCCCCTGTTTTGGAGCGTCTTGCTGGGTAGTGCTTCGAGAAGCCCAAGCAGGACAGTTCGGTTTTGCGTCGTCCGATTGATTTAGCTGACGGATTCGCGCGTTTTCGTTGCCGGAGAATTTTTTCCCCCTGTTTTGGAGCGTCTTGCTGGGTAGTGCTTCGAGAAGCCCAAGCAGGACAGTTCGGTTTTGCGTCGTCCGATTGATTTAGCTGACGGATTCGCGCGTTTTCGTTGCCGGAGAATTTTTTCCCCCTGTTTTGGAGCGTCTTGCTGGGTAGTGCTTCGAGAAGCCCAAGCAGGACAGTTCGGTTTTGCGTCGTCCGATTGATTTAGCTGACGGATTCGCGCGTTTTCGTTGCCGGAGAATTTTTTTCCCCCTGTTTTGGAGCGTCTTGCTGGGTAGTGCTTTGTGAAGCCCAAGCAGGACAGTTCGGTTTTGCGTCGTCCGATTGATTTAGCTGACGGATTCGCGCGTTTTCGTTGCCGGAGAATTTTTTCCCCCTGTTTTGGAGCGTCTTGCTGGGTAGTGCTTCGAGAAGCCCAAGCAGGACAGTTCGGTTTTGCGTCGTCCGATTGATTTAGCTGACGGATTCGCGCGTTTTCGTTGCCGGAGAATTTTTTCCCCCTGTTTTGGAGCGTCTTGCTGGGTAGTGCTTCGAGAAGCCCAAGCAGGACAGTTCGGTTTTGCGTCGTCCGATTGATTTAGCTGACGGATTCGCGCGTTTTCGTTGCCGGAGAATTTTTTTCCCCCTGTTTTGGAGCGTCTTGCTGGGTAGTGCTTTGTGAAGCCCAAGCAGGACAGTTCGGTTTTGCGTCGTCCGATTGATTTAGCTGACGGATTCGCGCGTTTTCGTTGCCGGAGAATTTTTTTCCCCCTGTTTTGGAGCGTCTTGCTGGGTAGTGCTTTGTGAAGCCCAAGCAGGACAGTTCGGTTTTGCGTCGTCCGATTGATTTAGCTGACGGATTCGCGCGTTTTCGTTGCCGGAGAATTTTTTTCCCCCTGTTTTGGAGCGTCTTGCTGGGTAGTGCTTTGTGAAGCCCAAGCAGGACAGTTCGGTTTTGCGTCGTCCGATTGATTTAGCTGACGGATTCGCGCGTTTTCGTTGCCGGAGAATTTTTTTCCCCCTGTTTTGGAGCGTCTTGCTGGGTAGTGCTTTGTGAAGCCCAAGCAGGACAGTTCGGTTTTGCGTCGTCCGATTGATTTAGCTGACGGATTCGCGCGTTTTCGTTGCCGGAGAATTTTTTCCCCCTGTTTTGGAGCGTCTTGCTGGGTAGTGCTTCGAGAAGCCCAAGCAGGACGGTTCGGTTTTGCGTCGTCCGATAGAGTTTGTTGACGGTTTCGCGCGTGTTTTCGTCGCCGGAGATTTTTTTTTTTTCCCTTTGTTTTGGAGCGTCTTGCTGGGTACGTATTTGGGAAGGCCCAAGCAAGACGGTTTATTTTCGGGACGCCAAGAAGTTTTGCTGTCAGTGTCAGTTTTGTGTTCAGTCGAGAATGGATGGCCAACTGGTGAGTTCGTTTCATGCTTATGATAACACATATTTTCTTGAAAGCGTAACTTTTATGTAATATTAAAACAAACTTTGTATGGTTTGTCACTATAGGTGTCGGCATTATGCTTTTTTCTTATACAATTTGAATATACATATATTTTTCTCTTTTTGACATTATTAAAAATTATCCTTTGAATTGTTCGACATTGTGAATGTTGACGTATTTTCTAAAACTTCTACCATATCGAGACAAAATGCACAGTAATACTCATATGTAATTTTCAAACAAACTATGTATGGTTCGTCACTACAAGTGTCGGCATTATTCCTGTTTCATATAAGTTAAAATATATACATGTAATTTTCAGTTTTCGTCATTAATAAAAACGTCTTTTGAATTGTTCGACATTATAGATGTTGACGTAATTTTTCCAAAAACTTCTCGAGACAAAAATACAAAACTAGCTTTAAATACAAGTCGTATATTTCCCTCTTGTCCATGGATCGCATCACCGACCAGAGGTGACTCCCAGATCTTTTCCTTCCTCACTAATAAACACCCTTCCCGTGGTGATTGTGGAGATGCAGAGGTATTCTCGGTCTCTAGAAGCAACAATCATTACACCCTAACATTCCTTCCCCATCCCAACTGACTGTAAGGACTTGGCCGGCGCCGTTATTGATCAATAATATTAGATCTGCTAAAATTGCACTTCGAGAGTAAGCGGAAACTCCCATCCCTTATTCATTTGGATCGTAGTGCAATTCTTACCAGTTCCGATCAATCACGGAGTAGCAACCATTGACATGTACAGTCAGTTTATGCTATGCTATGCTGCTATGCTTAGCAGATGGCCGCCCAATGTCAGGACAGGATGTGTACCAGAAAAGCCTCAGCGCGCAACCATATCATCATCAGCCAGCATAATCCCCAGGAGGTCTAACGAAGACGGAGCGTCTCTTCGGTCGTCTTATTCACAAAACAAAAAAGGGAAACCATCATTTGCCGGGCCATCGCGCTCCCCCAGCGCATCGTCTTAATTTCCTTCCAATCATGCCTGTCTTTGAGAAGCCCATAGCTGTCACACTTTTATTTGTTCCTCGGTTCTCGGTGACGGTAATTTTGTGCTTTCTGCGAAAGATACTCATGGACCATCATTCACAGAATCCAAAGGTATTGATTTCAGCTGGACCACTTATCGCAGTAATCCTTTCTAAGTAGCAAAATGTAATGTTATCTCTGGACTGCCGCATTGGTCAATTAATTGAAATGGAACCATATTCAGCCGAAAATAGATGAAACGAGAAAAACAAAATTATATCAAGTTTCTCAGAATTGGCTTTTAGTCAAGAAATCAATATTGTTTATCTAATTGATTTTAACATACTTTTAGAATTAGCATTTATTCCCAGAACCGATGAAATTACAAACAAAGTGATCTTAAACATTGGTTCGACCAATTATTGTTACTGAACGTAGTCTTGTTGGGCATCAACTTCAGTAACTTCATACGAAGCATACGCACTCGATTTATAACTACAGCTACTGTTAAGTCTTACGCCAAAGGTACGATTAACTTCAACTTTACTTTTTTTGTAATTTTTTTGTTAGTATTATTCCAAACATTATGTTCATTTCTTATATCGGGGTGTTCCATGTTATTAGACAACACTATCATCCTAATTTGGTAAAAAAAAATTAATATTTTATTAACATTTTGTTTACAACATATTACAATTCATTTGCCGTAGCAGTTCAGATTTTTTATAGGTGAGTTTATTTCACCTGCTTATAAGAGAAAAAAAAAACACATTTTCAATTAACTTAACCTAACTTAACTTAAATATATAACGCATTAATCGTGACAATAGAAGATTGTAAAAATTTTTGCCCGAAATTATTAATTATTTTATTTGACATTTGTTCCAATGTTTCAACATTGGAACAATTATATGTAACTCATTGGTACTATACCAGAGAGGGAGCTTCAGAATCATTTTCAAAATTTTATTTTGAATTCTCTGCAGTGCTTTCTTCCTGGTATTACAGCAGCTAGTAAACTGAGAGATTTCTATGCCAATTGACCATTTTTGCATGTGTATATCGTGTGGTAGATACGAAGATACTCTATGCCCTGGGATGTCGAGAAAATTACCAATCCGATAAGATCCTTGACCGGTGGGATTCGAACCCACGACCCTCAGCTTGGTCTAGCTGAAAAGCTGCGCGTTTACCGCTACGGCTATCTGACCCCCCCCCCCCCCGGATTTGCGATACTTAACTTCATCTGACCAATTTATTGGAACCCCTCTCATCGTGACAACATGTCTACTTGAAGGCAGTGCTGTTAAAAGTCAAAATTTTGGAAAATTTCAAATGCTTATAGCACACTCCCATGCGAAATATCGCATTAACAAGTTTTGCCAACCGATAGTAATTTGAAAAAAGTCACTGGGAAAAACATTTTCCGATGACATTTTCCAATGATGATGATATTAGCAATATTCAATTGTCAAAGTAACGTGATATTAATGATATTTCACAGCACTGCTTGAAGGTTTCAAATAAAGAGCTTTTGGTTTATGTGGTTATATTATTAGTTGAGTTTTGGAAGCATTAGGAGAAATCTTCCATTTTAGCAGTTATGAAAAATAAATAACCAAACTTTTTTGCAATCGACTACAGATGACACGCAGACTTCGTCCTTTGGCGAAGAGGCCTGTGTCATCCACAAACAAGGATTTTTGACATCCCCCAGGTAAGTCAGATGTGAAAATATTGTATAATATTGGTCCCAAAATGCTGCCCTGGGGAACACCAGCTCTTACTGGAAGTCTTTCAGACCTGGAGTTCTGATAATGACCCTGAAGTGTACGATTTGACAGTTAACTTTGAATTATTCTAACAATGTATGTTGGAAAATTAAAGTTTTTTAATTTTACAATCAAACCTTCATGCCAAACACAGTCGAATGCTTTTTCTATGTCTAGAAGAGCAAGACCAGTAGAATAGCCTTCAGATTTGTCGGATCAAATTAGTTACACGTAAGAGTTGATGAGTGGTCGAATGTCCATGGCGGAATTCGAACTGTTCATTAGCAAAAATTGAATTTTCGTTGATGTGGGCCATCATTCTGTTCAAAATGACCTTTTCAAAAAGTTTACTGATGGAGGAAAGCAAACTGATTGGACGATAGCTAGAAGCTTCTGCAGGATTTTTGTCTGATTTTAAAATTAGAACAACCTAAGCATTTTTCCATTTGTCAGGAAAATATGCTAATTGAAAACATTTGTTAAATATATCAACTAAAATTGATGAGCTACTTTCTGGAAGTTTCTAGATGAGGATGTAGAAAATTCCATCATCGCCAGGAGCTTTCATGTTTTTGATTTTTTTAATAATTGTTCTCACTTCTTCCAAATCAGTTTCCCAGGCATTTTCGAAAATGTTCTTTTGATTGAGAATATTTTCCAAGTCCTAAGTAACTTGATTTTCAATTGTACTAGTAAGTCCTAAATTAAAATTGTGCGCGCTTTCAAACTGCTTAGCAAGTTTTTGAGCTTTTTCGTAATTAATTAGTAATAATTTGTTTTCACTTTCAATGCCTGTATTGGCTTCTGCGGTTTTTTTTTTTTTTTTTCAAAAATTTAGATAATTCCAAAAGAACTTAGAGCCAGGGCTTATATTTTTTATTATCTAATTTTCAAAATTTTTGTTTCTTAATCTTAATAATCTTAATAATAACATTTCATGATTTCTTTCTGCAAATCCTGCCATATAATTTTCATAGCAGGATCGCGATTGCGTTGAAATTGCCTTCTTCTCACGTTTTTAAGACGGATCAAGAGTTTAAGATCATCGTCTATAATCACGGATTCAAATTTTACTTCACATTTTGGAACAGCAATGCTCTTAGTTTCAACAATGGAATTTGTTAAAGTTTCAAGAGCATTGTCAATACCGAGTTTTGTTTGCAAAGAAATGTTAATATCAAGATTAGAGTCAATATACAGCCATTCCATGAAAAACCGATCTAGTGGGTCTCCGAATTCCGTGAAAATTTGCTATTTTGTTCCTTATCCGAAATAAGGATACACGTATTTTTAGATTTTTTGATTAGGGTGACCATTTCCGAAATAGAGTAACCAGAAAAAATCGCAATTTTGCCAAATTTTTATTTTTAAAAAAATTATAACTTTTGAACCGTTTGACCGATTTTCAATCTTTTTGGACGAAATGATGGTTAGAGATTTTGACTTTTCAGGAAAAATATAAAATTTCACAAAAATTGTGTTTTTTACATAGAAAAACTCAATAGTTTCCGTTTTTTCGTTTTTTGCGCTGCAATCTACAGTGTGTGCCGATCAAAAATGACTGCTTTTTTATTTTCAAAACAATATATCTCAAAAACTAAAAAACAAACATCGCTGAAAATTTGACAGTAGACGTAAAATTTTCTGAACTTTCAAGAAAAAATGAGAACAGCAATAGCCCCTTTGGTCCCGAGGCCTTCAAAACACAAAAAAACGGAAACTATTGAGTTTTTTGTATGTAAAAACAAAACACAATTTTTGTTAAATTTTATATTTTTCCTGAAAAGTCAAAATCTCTAGCCTTCATTTCGTCCAAAAAGATTGAAAATCGGTCAAACGGTTCAAAAGTTATATATTTTTTAAAATAAAAATTTTGCAAAATCGCGATTTTTCTGGTCACTCTATTTCGGAAATGGTCACCCTAATCAAATAAAATAGCAAATTTTCACGGAATTCGGAGACCCACTAGATCGGTTTTTCATGGAATGGCTGTATATGTTTCATATATATTCCAGTCGGCTCGAAAATAATTGAAAGTGAAGCTGAAAGGATTGAAAATCGCTTCAAGGGATATTTGAAACGTAACAGGGACATGATCAGAATCAAAATCTACAAAATACAAAATCTAGTTAGCTACAAAGATGACTAGAGTCGGTTAAGACCAATTCAATCGTAGATGGATTTTTAGAAGAGGAAGAACATGTAGGGCCATCAGGGTATTGAATTGAAAAATATCCTGAAGAGCACTCATCAAATAAAATTCGGCCGTTGGAATTACTTTGAGAATTATTCCATGACCAATGTTTGGCATTGAAGTCACCAATGACAAAAAATTTTGACTGATTGCGAGTGAATTTTTGCAAGTCAGTTTGGAGCAACTTAACTTGCTGTCCAGAGCATTGAAAAGGCAAATAGGTAGCTATGAAAGTATATTTACCAAGCTGTGTTTCAACAGAAACGCCTATAGTTTAAAAAAACTTTATTTTCAAATGACGAAAAAAGTTGTTGTTTCATACGCCTATGAAAATGATGATTGCAACTCCCCCACATGCCCCATCAAGTCAATCATTCCGATAAATAAAAAAGTTGGGATAGTTTAGATATGTTTCAGTAATAACTGCTATATGCAGCTGTATGAAAATTTTAACAGCTCGTCCTATTAACCATTCAAGGAACGAGCATTTCAATTTAAAATATTTAAATTATTATTTATTGGATCCATTAGAAAAACGAAATCCAATAACAATTTGGTTAGTAAATTTTACACCAACTTGAAATGCTTCAGTCATAGTGGTGGCTTTGAACATTGCATCAATCATTAGATTGAATTGTTCAGTTAGAAAATTAAAATCAGATGCAGACATATCACTTGAAGTGGGTACATTATCTGATGATTTCCCGTTAGAATTTTCGGTAGACGAAGAGGTGGAGTGGAAGTTTCCTGTGGCGGCAGGTTTTTTTTTTTCATTTGATTTGAAACAATTAGAATGGGTACTTATAGTATGAATAGAGGAGTTCAAACTACCTGCTACGATATTGTCAAAGAATTTTCCTTCACTGGACAGACATCCTTGGCGTGAGTAGAACCTCCGCAAATCATGCATTTAGCATCCATGTGACAATTTTTTGTACCATGACCCCACTTTTGGCACCGACGGCACTGAGTAATTTTCTCCAGGATTCTGTGAATGAACCCATGTCACATGGACTATGTTTGAGTCTAGCTTTTTCTAAAGCTTTAATATTATTTAGTTCTTTTTTATTAAAGTGAACTAAATAATATTCTTGAGAAAGCTTTTTCCGAACAATGCCAGATTGGGTTCTCTTTTTCAGAATGATTTCTTGGACTGGGGGGAATCCAAGTAAATCATTGATTCCATTTCTGACCTCTTCAGGTGACTTTAGTCACTTGAGAGACCTTTCAAGACGTTTTTGAACAAACGTTCAGTTTTGTCGTCATATGTAAGAAAAATGTTTGAAAAGAAGTTCGCGATCTTAAGAGTTTCCGGCAAAACGCGACAGTCTCCTTTCTTTGTGATTTGTAAGGAAACCTTGATTCCCCTACAGGAGTTCAAGATCCCCTGCCTAAATCCTGAAAATTCGGAACAACTGACCACGATAGGCGGCACTCTTTGCTTCCTCACTTGAATCAAAGAGCCTGAGCTAGAGGCTGCTTCGATTGGGTGTTCGGAAAATTTGTTTAAAGCATCGAACTGATTGCTCATTTCAATGCAATTATCAACATTATTCATTTCACCCTTGGAAGAAAGTTTGCATTACGGAGAAACGTCCTTTCTTCCATTCTTGCCACGTTTAGTGACAGTTTTAAATCCCACTTTTTTGGATGGAAGTTGTGAATTCAGAGATTCACCCTTCCTTTTGTTTGTAGTTGCAACCATGTTTAGTGAATAAACGAAAGAATACGAGACCTCCTAAGAGGTTTTTTCCCAATACGGTGTCCAAGAAGGATTACCACCGCTAGCTTTCGCCAACGGGTCCAACAAAAAATCGAAGGCACGGGTCCAAACAAGGATCGTAATGGGATCAATAGTAGAAAAAATAGTACTGAAAAGCACCGTTTTTAATTTTAGTACTGAAAAGTACTGTTTTATTGCTCTAGGTAGTTTTTGATAAACTTCCAAGAGCAGAGAGAATTCGTGTACGCACAGCACGAAGATACGATGCGCACTGGAAATTCAAGTAATTAAGAATATAATCAGCAGTGTTTAAGATAACGCTGAAAAAGTTAAAACTCATTTATCACAGATGTGTGTGAATCAACCAAATGAGAACTCAACCTACATAAATCCTCAAAACCCGGTGCAATCTACTTCGCAAATCAGTACGATCGGTGTTGTAACGTATCTTGTTATACAACACAAAACTATAGATACAAAATACATCCTCCTCTCCGCACGTATTCCTCCTATGATGGAGTACTTTCCGCAGATAACGACACACCAACCCGGAGCACAGAACGTAAACCCACAATGGATACGGACGACGGTAAGCCGTCATCAGCTTCAGCTTACTTTTATGTCATATCAATCAATCAAGCATCCACTTTCATCGATGCTCTGGCTTGGCTGGACAGCTTCCTGCTCTGGCTACACTGACTGACCGGGTGGCTGGGTAGGTATCCTAGCCGAATTCGGTGTTTCAGTTTCGGTGAACGAGAATAAAAATAAACGTCACGAGAAGCACTGCTGGTAGTTGGTCATCAGAAGCAGTATACTACAGGGTGTTCCACACAAAATTGCACCACGGAAAAACGCTGCACCTAGTTGACGAGTCATTCTTTCAACCAATAAGTATAGCCCATTATAAAGCTTTTAGCATATTAATTGTACTCCACTTCTATACCATAACCGTACGCTCGCACTTTACGCTTAATTTCGCTTATTATGTTCTGTACAACATTTTACGTACCGGTCCTTGGCTCTCTTGGAAGACTTGAGCAAATTCAACTTATTGACCACACTCATGACCGAAGCATTGGGATTCCGCTTTAACGCTTTCCCGACACGCGTGTGATCCTGATCACTAAAAGTGTCCTGTTCGATGATCAGAGTTTGGTAGTAACGTACGACTCACCATTGACTGTACGATTGAAAGTTGTTTTCCGATATCCCGATGAGAAAATTGAGAATTTTTGAGTTGAATTGAGGACGTTGCTCTTCGGGTGACGCCATGTTTTTAATTTTAGAAATGCTAATAGCGATAAAAATACAGTGAATACAAAACCCCAAATGGGAAATTTTCTAAAGCGTTTCGTTTTCGATAATTGGATTTCGGCTTTCAGTCACGAATTAAGCGTTTATTATTTTAAATCAAAAAAAAAAAAAAATCAACGCTTAATTCGTGACTGAAAGCCGAAATCCAATGTCCAGTCAGCGTTTCTTTTTCGTTATGAAATTTGATGTTGGACACCCTGTAGAGAGACTAGGTACGTCCGGAACGGGATGAGTAAATTGATAACTGTATTAGATAAATTACGCTCTTTTACGTTCGGATTCTTCCAATACTGGGTTGGCAAGCTATCGAGAATGCTGAAGTATTTCTTTAATAAAAGCTCTTCGGAATGCGCAGAATGCTGCAGAGGGACTCGGAAGTGTGCGGTCGAGTACGTGATGCTCTAAGATGGCCAGTCCTTCTGGTAATGATTTCCACAGTCGATGGTGATTTCCACAGAATCGATGGGTAGACGTTTGAGTGGGGAAAATGATTGAGATTTCTTCAGGATAACTGAGTGTTTCTCGATTTACGACTGCTGGTAGCCGCCCGCCAACGGGAAACAAAGAGGCACACATTGAGGATACCAGGCGCTTATATTGATTTAATGAGTCTACGTGATTACTTGGGTTGATTGGGGCTTCATTCATTGGCGTAGATAAATTTATCCCTGCTTGATGGCGTGACAGTCGAACGAAATTCTATTCGCATTTCTGTGTTAACTGTGATTTTCTGGGTAAACTGCTCGTCCCACGAAAGCCATTAAACGAAGCTTAATGAAAACATATTTTAGGCTCGAGAGTATTACCTGAACGTCTTTTTCGTCACTTGGATTGTAGAACAAAAATACTAGGGGATGGTACGCTTTTAATACAATTATTCTATTACACAATCAATGGCATATTGTATTTTGCCATATAAGAGAAACGAAAAATTTTGTATCGAGACTGCAAGCATGTTGAAGAAATCGATTAATTCTAAATTTAATAGTGTAATTTCCCCCATCTCATATCTGAAATGAAAGTTAATATCCTATTTCGCATGCTTGGTGGATTAGATCACAAAATAAGTTCGTTAAATCATACTTTAAATATTATGTAAACATCAATGAAACCAGTGTTTTACACAACTTTGACGACCTGTAGCTATAAATTGTGACGTGCTGGAACATTTCTGAGAATGGCATCAGATTCACTCCTAATCTACTAGAGACACAAAATTTGATCCTTGCGACACGCAAAAGTGTCATTTTTGTTACGCTGTGTTACTCATCATAAAAAAGTTCTCTGGAAATCTTTTTTTTTTTTAATTGTATAGATGATAGTTTTCGATTAAATTAGCTGAAACTAAACCAGTAAATTAAATTAGGATACATCATATCAGCTTTGAAAAAAGTAACCGTTGCCTAAAGCCTAAACGAGCCTCTATGTTTTTCTATTGTTGAAACCATGCACTTAATACAAATGCAATTATAGATTGTCGAGCTTGGATCAACATAATGGCGCCATTGTCGACGTAGCCGATATAAGCCCGAGAGCAAAACAAACATCCCATAATTTCGAGAGTTCATCCGATGTGATTTCATGTTCGGAACGTGAATTTCATGCTCACTAAAATAAATTAAATTGTGTTTGCTTATCTTTTCCCGACTGCCGACAGGACACAGCACTAATACCCATTCGGGTATATATGGTTAACCGTCCTCCTCAACCCCCTTTTTTATGTGATCCGGTCGGATGAAACACCAAACCAACATTAGGGTAGCATTAGTAGCTGCTGGTCAGGGTGGCCAGGTTGCATTTTGCGTTATCGATATGTTTGATGCATGAAAATCGATTGTAATCGGTAGACAAATTGAATCAAATAGAACAAAAACAGTTTTGGAAACAACTCTTAAGCGGACGAAAACGTTGATTGGATAATGATCTAATGCAGTCGTTAAGACGGTTTGACCAACATTTAGTCAATCCCCAAGTTATGTTCTTACGACCGCTTGACAAAGAGAGAGTGAGATATTGTTGCACTAACATTATATTTTTTTACATGTGTAGGCATGATCCCGGCAAGTACCGTAAGGACGCCATTCACCGCTCATGCTCCATTCACCGCTCATTTAATTATTTTGAAAAATCTGAACAAATTTTCGCAATAAAAGTCAGCAACATGTATTAGTATACCAGAATGGATTGTATCAGAATGATATTCATATGATTTAATTGTATATACTATTTATTAAAAATAATTTTAGGCTGTTTAAGGCGGTAAACATGAGTTGAACAATGATTTTATTATGGCAGATCGAAAAATTATTCTTAGCTGCCACGCTTTAATATGTTGTTGTACTATAGTACAAAGATAACAACCAGATAATGAAAGTAAACTAATTGCAACATGTTGTGTATATAGAGCCTCATACTTAATATGAGCGGTGAATGGCGCCCTACACATGTATCATTGGCATACATGTTATTCGGTGCCATTATACGTTGTTCACATTTCAACTTCTTTCCTACAACAACAAATGTTTTATCTTGCGTCTAGCGCAAAAAGTTGCAAAAAATATCGAAAAACCGATTTTTGACAGAATTTATTGTGTTGAAATGCTGTTAAATGAGCGGTGAATGGCGTCCTTACGGTATAGTGTTAATATTTCTAGAACTTTGTGGCTGCGGAGAGAATATTTCCACGATTTTCGAACATTCGGCATAGTACGGAGCAGCAGAACTTTCAAAACTCATGTGTCGGAAGAAATTCAAAATGATGAGAAATTATAGTTAGGGTCGATGTACCAATAGCCGCATAAATAAGAACAAATAGGGTAACACCGGTTTTGGCCAGCCTAAGAGAAAATGTCAATAAAAAATATATGGGGAGCCGTATTTATAAAACAAATATGTCAAATGCAAGCTTTCAATCTATATTATGTATGTAAAATATCGAGACTGAGCTAAAACCATCGTTTCGCTTCCAAAAATCGTTGGTCAATATAGGCGACCAGAACCCGTTTCGGCCAGAGACTTAACCTCAGTTCCTAAATTGGCCAATCACATTGATTTCTTTTGAGAGTGGCCAATTAAGGAGTACCCTGGCCAGATTGGGTGTATGGGAGTTAAAATTATAAGGAAAATCAATTGTTTTTGCTATGTTTTGAATCAATTTGAACGAATAAATGAATGTAGCTCTATCATGTGAATGTGATTTACTGAACTCAACAGATTTCATGCTGATTGGCTATGTAAAACGGTATATAATCCACTATAGCTAAAACTGGCGTATGGCCAAAACCGGTGCTTCTGCCCTATTCGTATAAAATTGAAAAATAACGCTAGCGTCATTATTTTTACATCATCCGAAAGCTTTTTATCTTGATTTAGTGTAAAAATTTGAAAACTACGAAAACTCGTATGTTTGTATTTATTATCGCTTGTGCCACTATAGGAATTTATGTGCCTATAGTAGCACTATTTCTAATTTCTGTTCCTATAGTAGCACTAGCATCACGGTGTTGGCAAAATACTAATCAAAACCGTATTTTAACAAAGCTTTTATATTTTTCCTTCAAAATGTGGATCAGAAGCTTTCGTTTGATGTAAAAAAAGTTTTTAATTAATTAATTATTTCGTATACTAAAAAAAAATTTTTTTTCAGTAGTGCTACTATAGGAACAATAGGTTTACTGTAGGTGCAAGGGAGCTCAAATTTTAAGCAAAACTAATTATTTCGTTCATTTTTTGAACAAAATCAAGCTGTGTATCAATGGTAGGTAAATAGCTCCTGATCTTCATATCAAAAAATATTTTGAAAAGATTTATAGCCAAACGGCCGTAAAATGCCACTAGTGCGACTATAGGGGACCGTCCACTAAGGGAACACTGACCCTATAGGTAGTGTTAGTCTCGGAAATTATTCTGAACAGGAAATATCTTCTATTACCTATTATTTTAGGAATTTCTTCATGGTTTTGTCTAGTATTCTACTATGGATTCATTATGGGGATCCCTGCAATAGTCGTTTATGTTTTTTCAGACCACATCAGGTAAGTATTCATGGATTATACCAAAAAATTCACAAAACAGTACTCCAGTAATTTATTCACAGATTCTTCCGGAAATTCCTTCAAAGAATTACTCCAAAAGTTCCTCCCGGAATGCTTTCAGCATTCATTTTTTTCAGGAATTATCCTCCAAAGATTCCTCTAGAAATTTGGATTACCTGCACTGATTTCTCCAGAAATACATCCAAAAGTCAATCAATTAAATCCTCATGAAATTTCTTCAGGAATTTTTTAAGGGCTTCCTCCAATGCTTTCTTTAGAAATTTATTCATAGATTCCTGCAAGAAGTTATTCAGAGTTTCTTTCAGCAATTCCTCAAGGAGCTTCTTGAGGAATTCTTCTGGGATTTTATTTCCAAGGATCTACCATGATTTTTTTCCAGAATTACTCCAGGAATTCCTCTATAATTTTCTTCAGGGTTAGGTCCAGAAGTTCTTCACAATAAACTCCTGCTAGGAATTTCACCAGGAATTCGACCAGGTCTTTCTTCAAGATTTTTCCCAAGTGTTCTATCAGAGATTTTACCAGGAATTCCTCAAAGGGTTTGTCTGTAGATATTCGTTCAAAGGTTGCTCCAGAAATTCGTTCATTGGTTAATACATAAATTCCTCTAGGAATACATTCAAGAATTCCTCCAGGCGTTTTTCACAGATCTTTCCAAGAACTCTTTCAGACATTCGTTCAAAAAATCCACTAGAAACATTTAATGATTTTCTCCACTTATTTTTGCAAGGATTCCGAAAAAAAAAATCTTCCAAAAAAAAAAGCCGAAAAAGTTCTCTTAGAAGTTACTTTAGCAATTCCAGGATTTCCTTCGATAATTCATCCATTGTTACTAGAATTTCTTTCTGAACTTGTCGGTAGGTCGAAAATTTCCGATAGTTCTTATGAACCGTAAGATTGAATGAGCAACAGGGATATGACAGGATAATTTACACTACTAAGAAGCCGCCGAATTAATTTTCAGGTCGAATGGATTGTTAGCTGTTAGATCAGGATGTATTGCATTACCAAAATGCCTACAATATCCGCTGTGAAATATAACTAGAAAAAACAGCCTTAAATTAAAAGAAGGAAACACACTGATGAATATGTTAGCCGTTTGAAATAGTAGTAAATAATCGGCCTAACAACCCTTTCGGCGTAACGACATTCGGCCTAACGGCATTCGGCCTAACAACCCGCATTATTACTAGAATTTCTTCCTGAATTTATTCCAAAATTTTCAACAAGGTTTCCTCCAAAAACTTCTCCTGATATTTGTTAAGAAATTGCTTCAGGGAATTTAGCAAGTAATTATTCAGGTCTTCTTCAAGGGTTTAAATAGGGATTTTTCCAAGAATTCCTTTTAAAAATGTCCCTATAGATTTCTCGATCGATCAATCTAAGAATTGGTTCAGAAATTATTCCACGCATACCTCAAGGAATCATATCATGGATTCAACCAAGAATTTCTTTAGAGATTCTCTCAGATATTTCTCTAGGGATTTCAAATATTTCTCTAGGATCACTTCAGGGATTTCAAGAGGATTCCTTCATTGATTTGAGGGATTTCTTCTATGTATTCTTTCGAGCAATTCTCCACAGATTCCTTTAGAAATTTCCAGAAGGAATCTCGGAGAATTTCGGGAAGAATCCCGGAGAAAATTCTGTAGAAATCCCGTAAGAGTTCCTGGAGTAATTCCGACAGAAATTCTGGAAAAAAATTCCGGAAAAATCTTGGAGGAATTTCTGAAGTAATCTCGAAAGAATTTTCCGAGGAATAGAAAATAGAAAATTATGGAGGAATCCCAGAAGAGTTCCAATAGTAATCTCCGAAGAATTCCTGGATGCATCCATGGGAAATTTTTGAAGGAATCCCTTGGGAATCCTTGGAGGAAATTCCAATGAAATTTCGGAAGAATTTATAGAATTTTTAGTACCTGAAGAAATTCTGGAATAATGTTTGTAATTCTTGTAGGAATTTCTGAGCAGTTTTTGGGAAAAAATCTCAGTTTAATTTCTTAACAAATTTCCGGGGTTATTATTGAAGGAAATCTTTGGAAATTTCTGAAGACAACTCTGGGAATTCTTGATGGAATACCTGGGACATTCCTGGAAGAATCTCCGATGCATGTCTCTGAAGCTCCTGCAGGGATTGTTGAGAATTCCTGGAAGAATCCCTGGGAAACTCCAGGACTAATTTCTTTAGAAAAAAATTAAGATAGCCTGGGATATTCTTGAAAGACTATCTGGAGAATTTCTCAACGAGTCCTTGGATAATTCCTACAGAAATCCCTGAAGGAATATCTGGGGAATCCTGCAGAGATTCCTGGTGATATTTCTGGGACATTGCTTTATGAATCACTGAGGAATCTCTGTTAAAATTCTGGAGGAATCTTTGAGAAATTCGTGAAATATTACTGAATAAAAACCTGAAGAGTTTCCGAAAGAATTATTAAAAAACAGTAAGAATTCCTGGTAGAATCCCTGAGCAATTGCTGGGGAAATCCCTGGGGGAATCTCTGGTTGAATTTTGGAAGAATCTCTTGGGAATTCTTGTTGCAATTCTCCAAATATTTTTGGAGAAATCCTTGATGAATCTCTGGATAATTTCTCAAGTCATTTTCAAAGAATTTATGAAGGAATTTAATTTGAATTTTTGGAGGAATCATTGGGAAATTTTCTGGGGGAGTCCCTGGGTAAATTTCATGAGGATTTCCTTAAGATTTTTTTTAAATAAATACCTGGAAAATAGCAGCAGGAATCCGTAAAAGAATTTATCGAGGAATCTCTGAGCAAACGGTTTGAGGAATTTCTGATGTAATCTAGAGAAAATTTCTTGAAGAAGCTTTGAAAGAAGAACAGAGGGATTTTCGAGCGAAAGCCCAGTAGGAATCATCGAAATCCCTGGAGGAATTTATCAACGAATTCTTTATGGAATCAACGAATTCCTTATGGACAATATTAAGATGAATTCCTGGATAATTTCGTAGAAGAGTTTCTAAAAAAAAGTATTTCTCATTCCAGGAAAATATCTTTAGGAAACAAAACTCATGAAACTCGATAGGATTGCTTCATTGAGAGATAATGTAACTTAAAGTCTGTGTAACTTGAGGCCGAATTCACTTTCCACTGCACACTTTTTCTTTGTACGAAGTATTATTTAAGCAACTTTTTGTCATCCCCAGCTGCTGCTTCCCCGAGAAAGATGCTTCTCCGAACGTTAGGCACAGAACGGGGACCGATACAGAATGAGTTTTGGATCCTGAGGTCAGCTAAAACGTTTCCACGGCTTCTTCCCAGATGAGGTACTTGCAACTCAAACTGGATATATCTTCAGTTGATCCAATTTTATTCAATAACCAATGAAATGCGTACAGGCCGATCTCTCTGCTCAATAGTGATTATAAACTATTCTCCCGAATACTCAAATCACGATTAGAAAAGGTTACCCAAATACATCGCATCCTAAGCGTCGCTCAAAAATGTGTGAATCCTCCGCAAAATATTTTTCAAGCGACCCTCTCCCTAAAAGATCGTTTAGCCCAATTAATCCAGCAGAAGCGGAGAGCCAAATTGATCAGTTTCGATCTGGAGCAGGCTTTTGATCGGGTTCGGCTTCCCTTTCTACATAGGACCATGTGCTCACTCGGGATAAATCGGGATTTCATCGATCTTCTCGCTTGCATATCCCAACGCTCAACGTCTCGCTTACTCGTCAACGGTCAGCTTTCGGCTGAATTTCCGATTGAACGCTCCGTTCGTCAGGGAGACCCTATGTCCAGCTTGCTCTTCGCCATCTACCTGCAGCCGCTCATCAGCAGACTAGAACTCGTTCGCGATAACATTCTAGTCGTCGCCTATGCTGACGACATCACCGTCATAACAACAAGCGTGCAAGGTATTATAGACACGAAAGCGA
Source organism: Aedes aegypti (assembly GCF_002204515.2). Classification (NCBI taxonomy): domain Eukaryota; kingdom Metazoa; phylum Arthropoda; class Insecta; order Diptera; family Culicidae; genus Aedes; species Aedes aegypti. The sequence continues at coordinate 248,432,133 of NC_035109.1, forward strand.
TATTCTCACGCTTTGAGAGAGTATCCGGTGCTAAACTCAACTTGGAAAAAACGCTCTCAGTAGACATAGGTGATACCGGGGCGCAGAACACCATCAACGTACCGTGGCTCCAGACAGTAACTACTGTAAATATTTTGGGCATCATATTCGCCAATTCCATCCGAGTGATGGTTAGATTGAATTGGAATGCGATTGTGAACAGCTTCTCCCACATTGTATGGCTCCATTCAATTCGATCCCTATCCCTCCATCAGAAAGTCGTCCTGCTCAACACATTCGCTACCTCCAAAATTTGGTATCTTTCGTCAGTTCATCCACCTGCAGCCGCACACACATCAAAGATAACCAAAATAATGGGTAACTTTTTATGGAGAGGAGTTCCAACACGCATACCAATGAATCAATTTGCTCGGACAAAAGAGAAAGGTGGTTTGAAGCTATAATTACCTAGTCTCAAGTCCAAGGCCCTGCTATTAACCCGACTTACACTAGAAATTGATGTTATTCCGTATTACAAGTCACTGCTGTTCCCCTACAATGGAATCTCTCCACCATGCCCCGCTGACTTACCCGATGTCAGACTAATTCAACAACAGCAAAACAATATTCCACCTCATCTATTACTAAACCCTGCGGCCAGCTTAATCTACCGATTTATTTGCGGAGCAAACCGATGAACCAAAAGTGGAACGAAACTACCCAAATCATCGATGGATCAGAATATGGAGAAACATTTCGTCCCCTCTCTTGACTACGCAGCAAAAAAGCGACATGTATTTGATAGTCAACGAAAAAGGAAACTACCGCAAACTATACCACACTATTGGGCGTACGGATAGCGAATTCTGTCTGCACTGCAATCACATCGTAGAAACGATAGTGCACAAATACAGCGACTGTCCTCGGATAGTAACAGCCAGGAACGTTCTTCAACGATATTTTGCAACAGTCATTCCCGGACGAAGACAACTTACTATAGAGGACCTACTGCGACCTTCATTGGATGGAATTCTTCGTTCCAAACAGGCCGTCCTCATGAAACTATTTATCTCTTACATCAACTTCGTTAATGATTTTCACGGTAGAAAAGATGTACAGGCGATAGATTTTCACCTGTCTTGTGAAGTTTGAAACAATTATTATGTAATTATTTTTTAACTAACACGACCAATAAACGATCATTATAAAAAAAAATGAAATTGGTTACCTTTAACTTGACCAATTTATAATTATTCGTCACTACATTTTTGAAAGAAAATGTTTTTTTTTCTGGCAATGTTCTGTGAAAATTTCAGCTCTCTAGGTGGTGATTTAATGATGGCCCAAAGAACCATAGTAGTTTCCTTGGTTTTGTGTTCTATTGCTAGGAAGATAGCAACTCGATAGTCCTTTCAATATCGAGTTATAGAGAGTTGACCTCATATAGAGATCAGTATATTTACGATTTATTTCTAAAATAAATAAAAGAATAATAGAACTGATAGCTTTTGGTATGAATTTCGTAATATCGTTATTATTTGGGGACGGACCTGGTGTAGTGGTTAGAACACACGCCTCTCACGTCGAGGACCTGGGATCGAATCCCATCCCCGAGATAGTCACTGAAAATTTCGATTGTACCCCGTTTGGCATAAAGTCGTTTGGCATAAGGTCGTTTGGCATAAAGTCGTTTGGCATAATGGTCGTTTGGCATAATGGCCGTATGGCATAATGGTCATTTGGCATAATGGTCATTTGGCATAATGATTGACTTGAAATAAATATCGGCATTTTTTAAGCTTTTACCGAGATCAACACCACCGAGCCCACAGCAAAAAAATTTGGTAGGTTCTAAATAAGCGTGGTGTTCGTTCAGAGATTATCCGAGCTGAGAATTTCAAAAATTGTTGTGACATTATAGAGCATTACTAAATAAAACTCGTGACGGGTCTCTACATACTCAGAAGAGTACCCTTGAGCTTGTTGCGATATACATATTTGAAAACAGTAAATTGACAAGGAAAGTTCGCTGTTATTCATCAAGGGAACGTTCATAGAATATTTCGCTGCATATCAAGCTCTGTCCCAGTTTGGACGTAACACTTGCTGAAAATTACTTGACAAAAGAATGATTTTTTTTGCAAAATATCAAAAGCTCTATTAATGCGACTTAATTCAAAAATAGCCTTTATACGAGAGCAGCTTATTTTTCGTTTAAAATGTTTCAGACTCTAACGCAAAAAATCTTTTCACAGCACAGTTCAAATGAACAACGCATCTTTAAAAAAAAAATATTTGTGGCAAATCTTTTCAACGGTTCAATATAAATTCTAATTTTGGAAGTGTACATCAAAAACACCGTCTATTATCGAGAAAAGGGAAAATTTGTGATTGAAATAATATATTTTCCAGCATATCTCGTAAGGAGATCACGCGTTTGCCCCAAAAAAAAGTATATATTGAATATTGGCAGGTTCTGAAATAATTATAATTCTAACAACAACATCCTGGCAAGAATTGATAATAAAAATGGTTCACAATTAGCTTTACTAAGTAATAAAATTAATAACAGTATAAACATAAAGAACAGCCTATTTTTAAAAGAAGGCAAAATTTACAAATAAAACAATACAAGAATTGACGCCAAAAATTATTGCGACAATGACTGGTTCCCCCGAAAAGTGGTGACGAGAAAGAACGATAAACAGTCAAAAGAAGGAAGTATTCTGTCATTTTCGGCTTTACACATGTTGGCAAAAATGCTGAAGACGGTAAAACTCGAAAGAACCGCCAATTAAATAAAGAAGGGTGCATATTAGATGGTCAGTTCGTTCACCCCCCTGAAATGTATATAGTTACGACAATTATGGGTGCTAAAAATTTTCCGGGGGAGTGGGCTAGTCGAGGAAACGGGATATTCGGGAGATGGCATTCGGGGAAACGACATTCGGGGAAAAGTAGCACAACTCATCAAAGTAACTGCAGTAATCGATTTCTCTTTTCGCTGATAATTTGAGCAGATCAATGTTTTCGATTGCCGCCCTTTTGTCAGTTGTATACAAAAATACTTAAAAAATATAACTCCAAAGAACAGCCTATGCATAAAAGAAGGAGAAATTTATTGAAATTTAAAATCAACAGTTTTCAAACCTATAATAATGGTAACATCATATTTAGGAAATAAAAATAGAACAATTAAAAGAAGGGTAAATTTGTGCTAAATATATAAAAATCTTCAGTGCAAAAATTTTTTCGAATAGCGAAACTTAAAAGAAGAATTAATATATGAAAGAAGAGTAATTTCTGGATAAATAATAAAATACTATTGGAAATAACTTTCCTAATATGCTTAAATTTATTCAAGAGTGAATGATTGTTGAATAGAGTGTCATTTTGTATCAATTGACTCCAAAACAAGCCTTGTGTCATCAGAAAGATTTAATAGAAACGTAAAAACGAAAATTGAGAAATTCTTGGTTTCAGACTCATTATGCCAAACGACTATTATGCCAAACGACCATTATGCCAAACAACCATTATGCCAAACGACTTTATGCCAAATGACCATTATGCCAAACGACTTTATGCCAAACGGCTTTATGCCAAACGACTTTATGCCAAATGATCTACCACCGAAAATTTCAGTGACGACTTCCTTCGGAAGGGAAGTAAAGCCGTTGGTCCCGAGATGAACTAGCCCAGGGTTAAAAATCTCGTTAATAAAGATAAAAAAAAATATCGTTATTCAACTCAGGCCTGTGAATCGCTAGGACTACAAAGAAAAAAGCCAGAACTGGCCACCCTGATGCCGATGATAGATACCTATATCCAAGCTCGGCCAAAGAGTGGATCCGTTTCCGCTTCAAACCGCCCCGTGGCTCGCTTTCTCGCGGCGATAAATAATTGATATTTTAATTACCTCGAAATCCATCATGCCCCTGTAGACAAACAGCAGCGCAGCAAAGAACGCAATAAACGTGAGCAAATTCCGGGGATCACTTATTGATGTGACTAATGGTATCGATCCCATCTGCCAGTCGTGGCTGAGCGTCGACGGACACAGCAGAAGCCACCAGTTGAAGGCGGCCAGGTAGCAGAACGTCAGCAGTCTGTGTGGGGAAAAAACAAAAAAGAAGATTAAATTTGTTTGCGGCTTTTTCCGACAGCCATCATCACATCAAAGCAGATTTGTGCACAGAACACAACACATACCGCACGTAGAGGTTTGGGTGGAATGCCGTCGGGTTGTCCTGCTGCGAGAACTTGGGCAGCGATCCTTGCAGCAGCGCTAGCCGTACCGCCAGAAGCACTCCCATCGAGAGCAGAACACGTGACACTCGACGGCCGAATTGATGCGTTTCCTCACTCCACCTCACGTCCAGGATGGTTTTCTTGAGTGAAGCCCAGTTACGGTACACGTCGTACGCCACGTTCAGAAGGAACACCGTAATGCCGGTTTCTTTGGCTAGCATGCTTAGGCCACCGAGAATGATGCTCAGCCAGAGTGAGTTGCTGTCCGGTTCGTCTCCATGGCTGGAAAGAAAAATGAAGGAAAATAACGCAAAAAATTAATCAATGCGAAAGTTAACTATCTTAAGTTGAAAGATAGAGTCTTCTAGCAACAAATACGGGGGCAGTAGGAACGAGAACCCAGGAGTTTAACAAATTTGAAGGCTATTTCACTGATCTTACTGTTTCTGTTCGAAATGAACCACGGCGACCGTATTCAGTTTAAAGATCAAAGTTGTGGTTTACCCGTTTCCTTTGTTTAGTGCATATCGTTCTATTTAATTTCTTTAGAGAAATATTGAAGTATTTTTTTATACGGTTAGCATTTCCAGCCATTTTGCAAAGAACCTTTATAAGAAAAAGATACCGCTATTTATACTGTAGTATTGTGTTGTTGTATGAATTAAGAGTAGGCCATGCTGGAGAGCGATGACAGAAGGAGGAGTAAATAAAGCATTGTGATTCTATATTCCAAAACCTAAAGCTGTATTTTCACTCTGCTACATTGGCGACGATATGAAACATGAAAAAAACGAAAAAATCCATCAACTTGTTTTATAAAAAAAAGGTTTCTGAATACAATAGGATCGACCAGATGTAGGAGATTCGTCTCAGTCCTTCTGGCAGTTCAGTACACCCCAGATGAAGGGAAATGCAAAGGAAGCAAAACGATTCAGTTTGCAATCGAAAGGTCCAGATGTAGTAAATATAACACTTTATGTTTCTCACAGATAAGTCTATTGAGAAATAAATGTGATTCATAGTTGGTTTAATTACGTTATAGATACTAAAAAGATACTACTTCTCATAAAGTTTCTTGACATCCATTTTTTTCTAATTTTATGACATTTATCGTAGTTTCCAAAAAGGCATAGAAGTACTGACGGTGATCGTCTTTTACATAATATAACGTTCAAGAATGAAGAATGGACAAGAAAGAACCAAATTTTATGTAGAAGCAGGAGCTTGATCAGTAATGATTGTAGGAAAAACGTAAGGTACATAATTCAAATATAAAAGGGGAGAAAGCAGTAACTAAATGAAGCAAAGTATACTGTTCGTTACTCACATATTAATAATAAAATACTTATATTTGAATTCCATCAATGTATAGATGATTCAAGAGATCCTGTGGTTCAAATGAAATAATTTCAATATCACTGACGTCAATACTACAAGGAAACACCCAAAGATGACGTGCTTAAAACTTTCTGGCAGAGAGATCAACCGTTCGTACTATGAAGCATTCCCGATGGGAATCTTGATATGGTTCAACACATATTCCAGTATAGATTATTTAACTTGCACACTAGTTTATAAATTGTATTGTATTAATTTTAATTTATGGAAAAAAGGAGAGATGTAGTATTGTGTTGTTGTATGAATTAAGAGTAGGCCATGCTGGAGAGCGATGACAGAAGGAAGAGTAAATAAAGCATTGTGATTCTATATTCCAAAACATAAAGCTGTATTTTCACTCTTCTACATATACCTATTGAAGAAAATAGTTTTCAATCCTCAAGAGGTCGCCATTTGTGAGGTATACTTTTAAGGCTTCTATTTATAAGGTCCGAAGTCGTTTTTACTGTGAACAAGATTCACCGCATCAGCTTTATTAGATCATAATCCAGAAACAAGAAGCATATTTTAGAAGTTAGGAGATCTGCTACTCCACCGATTCGGAATCGTTCACCTCCTAGATATCGAAAGGTAAGCACATGACTTCAGAAAGATCAAAAAGGTCGTACACTTCTGGTTAATTATCAGAGCTCCAAGTCTGAAAGAATTCCTGTTAGAGCTGCTGTTCCTCAAGGCTGCATTTTGGGACCAATATTTTACAATACCTTCATATTTGACTTACCTGAGTTACCTCAGGGATGTCAAGAATATTTGTTTGCGGATGACACAGGCCTCTTCGTCAAAGGACGAAACCTGCGTGTCACATGTACCTTGTAGATTGCAAAAAGTTTTCAAAAAAGCAAAAATGGAAGAATTCTCCTAATGTTTTCAAAACTCAACTAATAATATACCCTCATAATCAAAAGCTCAGGCATCGTAGTAATGTAGGTTACCTAGTTTATAAAAGCAATTCTCGCTAAAACCAGGCCGCCATCAGCACCCATCGTTAGAATTCCAATTTTATGTCACTGATCGCTAGTTTTCGATAAAACTTAAGGGTAATCCTTTCTGTTTTCTCAAATTGGTGGACCCCTCGTACGCAAGCTAGCTGAACAGTTTGCGAAAAAGCTCATTTATTATAAATCTTGGCTATTTCTTCACGTCATATGTCTCATATTTCGCTTGGAACACATTGCAAACTTAGTGGCATCGTAGAGAGAAAGAATATAGTTTTCATTTAAACTTGAAAAAATTTTGGCGACCATTTTGAATGTTGATAGAAAAATCGTTTTTTCACCATTAGCGCACCACTAGTTTTGAATTCTGAGATCACCATCAGAAAGCTGAGGAAAAATTGCGTAAGATAGGTTACAGAAACTAGGTGAGCAATGGTATTTATCCTATCAAATGAACGATTTCCTAAATCATGTTATACGATTTTGACGTATATGACGACTGCAATGAATACAAACATAATTTTTTGTACAACAAAGAAAGAAGATTTCAACCTTCGGTGTTTTATTCTAGTCGAGTAAAGAATAAGAATATTATTTTGAGAGATAAAATTTGGTGGTCATCTTGGATTTTGACGCCATCTTGATTTTAAGTAGAAGATTGAATTTTTCACATTGATAGCACTCAGCGTGTCGAATTTAGAGGCTACCAATAAAAAAAGGTTACGTATACTCTTTTTCTCATTATTCTTCATTTTTCTGACGTTACGTCCTTACTGTAACCGAGCTTGATACTCAGATTTATTAGTTATAAATCCAGGTTATTAAACAGGATTTTTTTTTAATAATGCGATTTCTGACAACATATCTTTGAATAAAGTAATAATGAAAAAATAATTTCAATAAATGAATACCGTTCTAAATATTGATTGTAATAAACAAACATTTTTTTTACCATATGCACAGTTGTTCATTGAATGAAGTTTATAGATCGCGCGTCGGGGCATGAGTAAGTCTTATGGTAATATCTGTAGTTTTAAAGAAAAACATTGAAAAAGTGCATTAATTTAGAATGGAAATCTTAAATTTTGAAGCAAAAAAACATCCTTGATTTTCTGAGCCATAAAGTATCGTTTTTAGTACCGCCCAACATGCATGTGAAATATAGGGAAATTGAAAGATGAGAAGCACGTTTTGTTCTAATGTGGACGTAATGCCGAAACGCAGGTGTATCATTTCGAGGTTAGAAAATCTGGCGGCTATCTTGGACTTCGACGCCATCTTGGGTTTTAGCAGTTGTATGATTGTTTACCATCTCAGTGCTCATCATGTTGAATTAGGTGGCCTCCGTTACAAAAACAATCAGATTCTATCTTTCTTATCTTATCTCAGCTGTTCATCTGATTGTTCATTTCTATCAATGATTTAAGACCAAATAAATGAAAGAAATAATGCTAGTTTTCAATCGAAGATATCATTCAGGTAGCAAATAAGCGTAAAAAAATCCTTTTTGATAATTTGTTTTAAAGTTAGTTAAGCTGAGGGGCTGGCTCTGTTCGAGTAGGGACGTAATGCCAGGATAAAGAAGAACAAGAAGAAGAGTAAGTTTAACAGTAGCATTAAAATTCAACATGTTGAGTGCTTACAAGATGAAAACTCATTCTACTACTTATAACCAAGATGGCGTCAAAATCCAAGATGGCCGCCAGATTTTTTCACTCAAAATAATACTCCTATTCTTCATCTGCAACAAATAATACACCAACGATTGAAAGCTTGTTTCTTTGTTGAAAAAATAATGATGTTTGCATCGATTGCACTCGCCATATACGTCAAAATAGTAAAACATGATTGCTCACTTACAAACTAGGTAACCGTTATGTAGTTCACGTTGCCTGAACTACATCTAAACGAACATTATCAGTACAGTGTCCTTAACGGTTAGATAGATTTGCTAATTTCCCTAAAATGTCAAAATACTAGCTGAAACGTTGTGAACATGTAACATAAACCACTAGATTGTGCTGAGGTCACTATATACCCTTGAAAGTTACATATATCAAAGCGAAAATTACGGAATTCGGACTCATAGGACTGAAAGGTTAGCAAAATAGACATTTGACTGATATCAGACTTACATTTGAGCAGGAAAGGGAACTAAAATTACTGAAAAACTTATGGGATACAGAGGTTCACCCAACGCACTACACGTAGCTCACAACCAATATGAATTATTGAAACCAAGATAAGAACTAATGTATGAATTTGTGTAACGTTCCATAGGAAAATTATATTCTCCCCTGACAACTGATCTGGTGTAATTATTTCTGTTCCGAAGAATTATAATTTTGGAAATTCCCGTTGTGTTATATCTAACATCTTTATTTAAAAATTGAGTTGATATCGCACGATATATTAAAAAAAAAGACAATTTGCACCATATTCAGCCAAAGGCTGCACAGACTTAACAATCACTAACATTAGGCAACGGAAAACATGAAACACCCAGTAGTCCAGTGATGAATTTATCGTTTGGCGAAAAGTTTCCACCGACTGGAGTGGGAATCGAACCCACGCTACGTGGCATTCACAATACGCCTAAACGACTGACGCCGCTAACCGCATGGCCAAGATACACGAACGCCAAAATTGGTAATTGGATAAGAAAATTTTCGATTGACAAATTGCTAGTGGGACGCTAAGCAGTTGCCCTGAAAAGAATGTAAAGTTTTAAGAATTTCAAACAAGAAAAAATACACACAAATAAATAAAAGGCGATTGTAAACTAAAACCAACCATCAACGGCAAGGAACACAAAGCAAAAACTCTACTTCCACATTTCTTCGCCAAACTTCTTTCCTGGAACAACGTCCTAGAACCAATAAACATAGCCATCTTCCAGAATTCCAAAAACCGAAAGAGGAACTGCTAGCTGTTGTTACAACTGTGCTGCATTCGTAAATAAAGAATAGCAATTTCTCGTTTTGCTGTTGCTGCTTAACGCTTTCCCTGTTGTAGCTCTGTATGCTGTTGCCTTACAATACCATGTTTGCGGATGTCTGGCGGATTGCGGGTTTTGTAGACTGTGGTACACACAGCCATTGGAATCGGTAGAGAAAGGATGTTGTAAGTGCATCTTGAGTAAATTGAAATGAAATTAGTCTGGCTCGGTATATACTGTATGTATTAAAACTCCACGGAACCGTTTCTTGCCATTGTTTTCTAACTTTTGCTTTTGAATATTGCTTACAAAAATATTGTCTTTCAATTTACGGATCCGCTACAAGTGTATGTGCGGAGCAAGGAGAATACAATTTAAGTCAAACAATTACGTTCATTAAACAGCGGAAGTGGTGCAACTTTAAGACCACTGGAAGTCTTCATATTTTCCGTTGCCTTCTTGGGATCGGCTACGGTAAGGCTGCCCGAGCAGAAGAAAATAACTACTGAATACCAAATTGAGGTATTCCATACCAGACAATTTCCAATACTGCATACCTGAATGAGGTATGAATTAGCCCTGCATAAGAGGTAAAATACCTCAAATAATATCTCAAGCATATTCTACGAACACCAAACTGATAACTAGATCAGGTATTGTAATACCTCAATAATACTTGATGGATTTTCATATAAAAATGAAATTTTTCAATTATAGTTCAATACCTCCAGCAGACCTCAATAGCTGTTTAATACCTCAATGAGGTATTCTTAATTGTTTTAAAGATTTTTTTCAATACCATTATAATACCAAATTGAGGTATTGACAACTGAACAATACCTAATTTTGGTATGATACCAAAAAATGGTATGCATAAGTTATTGGGGAGTTATTTGTTCCTCCTCGGGTGGTGGAGCAAACGGTTCACCAGAAATGTTCGTTTTAATTAAAATACTTCTCTTCATTCTTCATGACGTTGCTCTGGTGGCTGATTACTGGAAGACGACGACTCTGACAAGTTCCGGAAAAAGTGAGCAAATGTTGTCTCGAGCAACCAGGCAACGGAAACACCATCTACCGCAGGGTTTCCTAACCGGTGGTGGTACGCGGACCCTAGAGTAGCCGTTACGATTCTTCAGAGGTAACAGTAAAAAATCATAGACTGTCTGGTAAAATTAAAACAAACCTATATAACGTAAACAACAACATTTGTATTTCAAGGATTTTCGTACGGGTTTTATGACACATTGTTTTTTGATGGTTTTATCAGTCAATTAATTCTCATTCAAAAGACAGCAGCAAAGACATTGTCAATCTTGTTGCAACAACAACAAAAACAACAACAGTTTAACACAACTTGAACAGAATGTGACAGTTAGTTTTGAAGCTTTACATTTCAATTTTCGATAACTTTCATCGTGTTGGTAAACATTGCTACATTACCAAATAAATACCATAATTATGGCCGTATTTTTGGGGTCATTTGATGTAAACAACATTTTGTCTTCAGATCCTGAAAGAATAGACCCCTATTTGCTAGTATGGGTTTATTCTTTCAGGATCTGAAGACAGAATTTTGTTTTCTATTCGGGTTTTGAAAGAGCAGTTCGAAATTTTAAGTTACGACCATTCATTTTATCAGCTTGATTTTTCCTTATCGTTCAAGAATCCATCATTGTGAAACTTCAAGCAGTTTCACTGTTTCGAACAGAAATTTTTTGGAAGAAAATGTGTTCACTGTGTTCACAACAATGATTTTGAAAATTTACAAATCTGTCTGGGTTATAGTGGGCCGTGGAATGTCAAAGGGTATCGCAGCTTCCAATATGTGGGATGTGAACCCCTGATCTACCCGCTGACTGCACCCGTGCCGACTAACTTCCAAGTGATTGCAGAAAGTGTTGAATTGACCGCATTCCACCTCGTGTTTAGTTTCATTCCGGCAAATGGCACATAATGGTGCACTGAAAGCTGTAGCATTTCTTCTTTTCTGGTTCTATTCCTTTCAATTTGCTGCTAAACCGTACACACTGAATGTGCAATGAATGGCTTTTTATACCGCACTCTGTACGTTTCTCTTTTTTTTTTCTTCGAGCACTGAATTCATCACAGCCCAAAGTCCGCTTGCCGTGTCGGACGAAATGACTTCGAACTGTTTCAAGAACTTTTGCTAAGAGCATCTTCAGTTTGAATAATTCATTAATTTTTGAACCAGATCCCATCAGCTGAGCTGCACGGTATGAATCCAACCTCGGTTGCGTCGTCGGTCGGTGGCAAGTGCAATCTCTTTGGTAACCGGTAAGTGGACGATGCTTGATGAATTGCTCGGGATGAATGCTGTTTTTAAAAGAATGTTGATTATCTCTTAGTCCCCTTGTAACGCAAACATGTAATGCAAGAAACAAGAGAAACGTTTTTTCATGTTGTAATATAATTTGTTTTTTTCGTGTTTAGAACGGACATTAGTGATTGTTAAAGGATTTCCATCAGAGGAGGGTACCTGATTTTAAAGTTTAATTCACATATTTCACGCGAAAAATGTCAGGTTTTATATTTGTTCACATTCTTGTATGATGATTCTAAATTCTTGCGTAAGGCTAAACAATAATGCAATCTTCTTTTTTCATTCAGAATCGGCTAAATGGGTTATAAAATGTGATCCAGTTTTATTTCTAAGTTGAGTTCCAAGTAACGTGGACCATTTATTAATGGATAATACCTAAAGATTAGTTCACTGGATTATTAGGGATGCAGGATCATCTTTGTTTTGTTTTAACAGATTTTTCCCTGGCGAGTTATTCGTTTCTGCTCGCAGGATCAATGTGTGTTCCTTATAGCACAAGACTGTTGAATAAAATTAGGATTCCATGTCAGGATGCAGTTTCTTTTAAGAAACCTCTAGCAAAAAAATCTCAGCGTTTCGTTCAGGTTGAACACGTAATTTATTAATACATTACATCATAGAGTTTTCGAGGTAAATCAGTCGTGGACTGAAAGTGTCGTTAATCAAGACAATACTAATATATATAGAGTTTTTCCATATAGTCCTCATAGAAAACCCGACGGTAACTCCTCCTGGAATTTATCTTAGAATTAATGTAAATTCTTTTTCAGGTACTTGAGATCGGAAATTCTTTAAGTATTATTTGAAAACACAAAGATTACCCATGAATCAAGGTTTCCTTAAAGATTCCACTATAAAACACTTCAAAAAATTTTCATGAATTCCACTTGTGACACGTTAAGGTCCAAAAATTTCTTTCGAATATTGTTCTTTAAATTTGTTCAGGAATATCACTCCAAATTCTTCAAGCGGTTGTTCTAGGAATACTAGGATTTCAAAGCAGTCTGCATATTGCTGATGTCGATAATGATGATCACGTAGAAAAAAGAACGGTGCTAAATGTTGATAATGGTAATCACGTTGAAGCGATGCTAAATTATTATGAATAATAATTGTTTAAATATTTTGAATTGGAATGCTCGCGCTTTGAATAGTTTAGATGACGAGCTGTTTAATTTTTTAACTGCTAATAACATACATATAGCAGTTATCTCTAAAAGTTATTTGAAACCTGGATCTAAACTCATAAGAGATCAAAACTTTTTTGTTTATTGTACGGATTGACTAGAAGGAGCTAATGAGAGTGCTTACTACAGTAAAATACGTCTGATCTCTTTGAACCATTGAATGGGAATAAATTAGTAGAGAAATTGTACCAGTTATGGCTATAGTGGTCCCCTATTTGACCAGATGTGTTTTCTCGAAAACTTTCACATCAAGATATATTTGATATATCAAACTATTTAAACCCAAGGAATGATTGAAAATTATAAGATAATCAAATTCTCACGTATGGTGAAATAAAAGTTCACTATCATTGGATGCTTCCCTAGCAAGATTAATGCCTTTGAAGTTTTATTACAATCTTATAAGTTAGATTCCGTACTGTTTCACCTTAACTCGAAGACCTAGTTTGTTCCGGAAGTACTCCATATTGACACGTCCTAGCGGCTTGGTTAGAATGTCAGCCACCATCTCGTTGGTTTGAATGTAGGTAACTGCAATTGTCCCATTTCGGTAGAGGTCTTTGTTGAAATGGAATCGGGTGTCCACGTGTTTCGAGCATTAGTGGACGGAATCTTGTTTCAGCTGCTTGATACAACTTTGGTTGTACTCTCTAATCGTAAAGGGGTACGTCACTTTTTCGCCAATCGACTTGAACAACTTCAAAATCTGAAGTTGTTCCTGGCCACTATCTGTCGGGGAGATATATTCTGTTTCAGTGCTACGAATGTCTGCTTCCATGCTGCCCATGCAATTGGTGCTCTGCGAAGTTGAAACAGGAATGCGGTGATCGATTTCCAATCCTTTGAATTTCCAGCCGGGCACGGTAAATGGCTTGGCATGGCTTACCATTGGTACCTCGTGCACCTGCAGAAATAAAATAGACCCCTTTATGTGATCCTTAACCTCTTGCCCAGCAACTCCTATTCCTACCTCCTCGTGATACTGGCCGGGGTACGAGTAACCTTAGGGACGATCGGGTAACCGACCCTGGTGGGAACTTTGGTCGTATGCTGACAGGGAAGAGACAGGGAAAAGGCTTTTGCTTCAGCAAACCTGGAGCGACTGTACTCCATGTTAGGAGCGGCTCACAACAGCGTCTGTTCCCCATGTCAGGGGCGGCTGATCATCGTCCGAGTGCCAGAGAAGGAATCTTAGCTAAACTGCGCACTACGGTCTTCCGAACATTCAAGGGGAATGGTCCTCCGGAAATTTATGGGGTTGGTGTCAGGCCTTGCAAGCCAGCTGTAAAAAAATCAAGCAACGAATAATCAACGAAAGAATACGGACCGGGACAATCGGCGAAGACCACAGCGACGTAAAGGGACTAGCGATTGGAAGCTCGTTACGTGGAACTGCAAATCTCTCAACTTCATCGGAAGCACACGCATTCTCGCTGACGTGTTGAAGGACTACAGATTCGGCATCGTAGCATTACAGGAAATGTGTTGGAAGGGATCAATGGTGCGAACGTATAGAGGTACCATACCATACCATCTACCAGAGCTGCGGCAACACACGCGAGCTGGGAACAGCTTTTATAGTGATGGGTGATATGCAGAGGCGCGTGATCGAGTGGTGGCCGATCAATGAGAGAGCCGGTTCTTCAACTTCAGCAAAATAAACGTGCACAGCCCTCACTCCGGAAGCACTGATGATGGTGAAGACGCTTTTTACGCGCAGCTCGAACGCGAGTATGGCAGTTGCCCAAGCCATGACGTCAAAATCATCATAAGAGATCTAAACGCCCAGGTTGGCCAGGAGAAGGAATTCAGACCGACTACTGGGAAGTTCAGCGCCCACTGGCTGACGAACGCAAACTGCTTACGACTTAATAATTTCGCCGCCTTCAAGAATATGAGCATTCGTAGCACCTACTTCCAACACAACCATTCGTACCGATACACCTGGAGATCACCACAGCAGACAGAAACACAAAGCGACCACGTTCTGATTGATGGACGGCACTTCACCGTCATTATCGACGTCAGGACGTATCGTATCGCAAACATCGACTCTGACCACTTTCTGGTGATGGTTAAACTGCGCCCAAAACTTTCCGTCGTTAGCAACGTACGCACAGCACCTGGAAGTTGCATTACAGGAAGAGGGTGAGCTGGATAAAGCCACTCTTGAGGAATGCTGGAGAATAGCATTTTGACGGACGAGCGCAAGATGTTCGAAAAGTGGAAGCAGCACTTCGACGAATACCTGAATGGCGCTGAGAGCACAGGCAATGAATGATGGGACAATGGAGGAAATGCCTTCGTCAGTACTGCGGGCGATGGAAACCAACCAGGCCCCACTTTGAGGGAGAATAAGTATGCCATTCACCAGCTCAAGAACAATAAAGCTGCTGGTAAGGATGGTATCGGAGCTGCATTCATAGAGATGGGTCCAGAGAGGCTGGACATTTGTCTGCACCAGCTGATAGGCACAATTTAGGAATGAGAACAGCTAACGGTGGAGTGGAAGGAACGGGTAATATGCCCAATCTACAAGAAAGACGACAAGTTAGATTGTGAGAACCAATGCACTCTGCAAAGTATTATCCTAGATCATCTTCGTCGTCTGTCACCTGTAGTAGATGAGTTCGTGGGAAGGTATCAAGTCGGCTTCGTTGACGGTCTATCAACAACGGACCAAATCTTCACTGAACGGCAAATCCTCCAAAAATGTCGTGAACACCAGGTCCCAAGGCATCACCTTTTAATCGATTACAAAGCGGCATACGAAGGTATCGAACGCGTAGAGCTATGGAAAATTATGGGCGAGAACAGATTTCCCGGGAAGCTCACGAGACTGATAAGAGCGACGATGGAAGGTGTGCAAATTTGTGTGAAGATTTCTGGTGAACATCCCAGTTCGTTTGGATTCCGCCGGGGACTACAACAAGGTGATGGACTTTCGTGCCTGTTGTTTAATATTGCGCTAGAAGGTGTTAGGTGGAGAGCTGGGCCTCAAAGCCGGGGTACGATTTTACGAGATACAGTCAATTTGTTTGCTTCGCGGATGATATGGATATTGTCGGCCGAACATTTGAAAAGGTGGCAGATCTGTACACCCGCCCGAAACGCGAGGCAGCAAAGGTTGGACTGTTGGTGAATGCGAACAATACAAATTACATGCTAGCTGGTGGGGCGAGCGCGACAGGGCTCGCCTAGGTAGCAGTAATACGATAGACGGGGATACCTTCGAGGTGGTGGACGAGCTCGTCTACCTCGGATCCTTGTTGACAATAACGTTAGTCATGAAATACGGAGGCGCATCATCAGTAGAAATCAGGCCTACTATGGCCTCCACAAGAAGCTGCGGTCAAAGAAGATTCACACCCGCATCAAATGTACCGCTCATAAGGCCGGTAGTCCTCTACGGGCATGAAACATGGACGATGCTCGAGGAGGACTTGCAAGCACTTGGAGTTTTCTAACGTCGTGTGCTTAGGACGATCTTTGGCGCTGTGCAGGAAAACGGCTAAGGATGATTGAATGTTGCATGTTGAAATAGAGATGTCCGACCGACTGTTGATTGTGGACACACAGCAGACCACGGACTAAACTTTGATATTTGTCCTTGAATGTAAGTTAATCGCACTCCTCCTTTTGCTGGATAAAGCCAGGCTTCGTCGGCACTCTTAAAGGTTTTGCATCTTCCAAACCGAATTGACTCACCAGTTTCTTGATATAGGTCTCTTGACTCAAGTCGAAATCTTTGTTTGTGTGCTCGATTTGAGTCCCCTGAAAGTGTCTCGCATATCCATGAACCGTCAACCTGAAGTGTTTTTTCAGGTAGGATAGCAGACTGTTGTACATTTTCTGGCTCGGGGTTTATCACCAACATGTCGTCTACATACAAAAGAATATATCTATATTTACCATCCATAGTCCAACGTACAAGCAGGGATCAGCATTTGATGGTTTGAATTTGATCTGGCGAAAAAACTAATAGATCTTATACTTGTTTTTAATTATGAATTGTGGTTTACGGCTAACCAGCCGAGTGGAAGTTTAACAACTACCGAAAAGCTAAACATTACATATAATTTGCAATTGGATTAGATGGACAAATGGATGTGAAGATTTACGAAAAAGTTACACGTCTTCTCAGTGAGAATCGAACTCACGACTCCCCCTTAGCTTTTCGGTAGTTGTTAATAGATCTTCTTAGTCCACATTATTGCTGACTACTTGAGGCCACACAAGCTTTTTTTCAAGCAACACAAATTTACCGAGTTGGTTTCGAATAATTCGGGAGGCTCCTGCATAAAAATCCTCTCTTCCAATTCACCGTAGAGGTACGCTGTCTTGACATCTAAGTGCTTCACCAGTAAATTCTGTCGCCCAGCAATGGCCAATAGTACTCCCAGGGTAACTTGTTTCACGACAGGTGCAAACACTACATCATAATCGCAGTCGTACTTCTGGATAAATCCTCGGGCAACCAGGCGTGCTTTTAAGCGAATACTTCACCTTGGTCGCCTTAGTAGTGAACTACCTCACCCCATTCGCACATCTCTACTTACAAACAGCTTATGTGTCTTCGGGTATATCAGCCGGTAGCCCTTGTGATTATCCTAGTATCCAACGAAGATCATCTTCACCACTCCTGGATTCAGCTTCGATCTCTTCTCTTTGGGAACATGAACGAACGCCAGTGTTCGGAAAACTTACAAATGAGCCAAAATCGGTTCCTCTCCATGCCACTGTTCGTATGGCGTTTGGAAGTCTGCAATCCGCAGCCGTTGGAAGAAGATTTTGTAGATAGTTTGCTGTATTGTAGTTTGCTTCTGCCCAAAACTGGTATGGTAGCTTCCACACGTCGCTGTGGATCCAATCCAGAATTGCTTTTGATTTTTGTTTTGCAGTCGATACAGCACTCGCTCGTACCACTTCGAGAATCGCAGACATTGATTGTGATGCCAGTTGCTAGCTCCAACATCTCCAGTTTAATAATAGCTTCGCTGTCTCGATGTCCTAGCTTCCGGTGGCAACCGTGCACGCAGGCAGTCTGCTGACATACCTTCATCGCCTGCACCGCTTGATGGATATTGTTCACGTAATACAGTCCGCTTCGTGGCCGCAACCAATCCACCTTTCTCGAAGGTGCATTTTCATTTTCCCGATGCTGTTTTGATACAGATGTATCATCAAATAGATAAGTTACATTATTACAGCGAATGGTGCCAATATTCCTACATTTTTGGAATGTCTAGGGTACGGGGTCCCAGATAGCCGCAGCGGTAAACGCGCAGCTATTCAGTATGACCAAGCTGAGGGTCGTGGGTTCGAATCCCACCGGTCGAAGATCTTTTCGGATTGGAAATTTTCTCGACTTCCCAGGGCATAGAGTATCTTCGTACTTGCCACACGATATACACATGTAAAAATGGTCATTGGCATAGTAAGCCTCTCAGTTAATAACTGTGGAAGTGCTCACAAGAACACTAAGCTGAGAAGCAGGCTCTGTCCCAGTGGGGACGTAACGCCAGAAAGAAGAAGAAGAAGGGTACGTTTTCCTGAAACCATTAAAAATCACTTGGTTCAGTCTGTCTGTACACCGACCAAATGGAAGGATTCTCCGGAATCTATGATCCACTACGAAGGTCCTCATCCATCTGCAGCCCGTGGTCTTTGGCTTTCTGGTGACTTCGCTGCCTCGGAAAATCTTTCTTCGCTTCTTCCGCGCTCTGCTCTACCATCCATTGACGACAATCTTTTTGTTTATACCCGGGCTTCTGACAAAAGTGGCACTGAACTTGCGTCTTCTTGAATTCCGTTCTCAACGCTGAATCCAGACTACTTGAAGGCCGATGCCGATAATTACATCGAAATGAGCAATCAGTTCGATGCTCTAGACAAATTTTCCGAACACCAAATCGAAGCAGTCTCTAGACCAGCCTCTTTGATTCAAATGAGGAAGCAAAAACTGCCGCCTATCGTGGCCATTTGTTCCGAATTTGTGGGATTTAGACAGGAGATTTTGAACTTCATTAGGGGAATCAAGGTTTCCTTCCAAATCGCAAAAAAAGGAGACTGTCACGTTTTGCCGGGAACTCTTAAAGATTGTGAACTTCTTCTTAAACATCTTGAAGAGAAGAAGCACATTTTTTTTACTTATGATGAAAAATCTGAACGTTTGTTCAAAGTCATCTTGAAATGTCTCTCAAGTGACTATAAGTCACCTGAAGAAATCAAAAATGGAATAAATGATTTACCTGGATTTTCACCAGCCCAAGTAATCATTATGAAAAAGAGAACCTAACCTGGCATTCTTCAGAACGGGATTTCTCAAGATACCTTTTTACTTTAACAAAAGTTATTATTGAAGCTTGAGAAAAAGTAAGACTTATGTTTGATGTTCTTGTGACATGGGAACAATTCTAGAAATCTTGATCGAATATGGAAGATTTAGAAAAAAAGTTTTATGTCAGATTAATTTTCGTAGCAAAACAGTTGTCAGATTTGTTTTCATTACCGGTGGGTTACTGGCTCCCCTCTGTCCCCCTCTGACTACACCCATGCCAAACGGTGCACACATTCGATACTTGTCAAAACTTGGGAGCAATACCTCCAGCTGGGACCGGCTGTAAACTCAAATGAAAACTTTTTAATTGACAAAATTGTACCCGAAGCCGGTACAGGTTGTGAAAGAGCGAATTTTTGCTTTTTTCCACCTTGCTTCTACCAAGGCATTAGAGAAGTCTGAAAGTTGGGCAAGCCGTCAGCAATTTCATAATGTCCACTGCAGGAGGGAACGACACCCCAGACTACTGGAATGTTCCGCACTAGGGTTTGTTTGCTGCGTCTACTATCCAAAAAATGTAACGATGGTCAAAGGACAGACGCATATCCAGCCTTTGGCTCAGCTGTATCGTTAAAAATCGCGTAGCTTGGAATGGTCGTAGCTTCGGAACGATTCAACAAAAGTTCCTATCTTCTCTTCATTTATCCTTTCTAACAGAGTCACCCCTGAGGATGCGGGTTGTTGTTTTTACGTAGTGTCCTCTGGTCAGAAGCAGACACTCGGAGACATCTCCCACTCTCTCTTACGGTGAAAAGTTTCCATTTTTTCATAACATTCCATTTTCCGGATGCCGCCATGGCAAGGAAAAAATAAACTATGCCCGACCACCACAACTTGGGGCATCATCACGAGCAAACATTCCACCAAAAAAACAACCACTTGAATATTCATGCTTGACCACTTGATGTGTAAGTTGTTGTCGAAATGATTTTCGGAAAGTGTGTAAGAGTTGGGCGGTGCTGTTGAAATGTTTGAGATTGGGCAACGTGTTGAACCGAAAGGGCCAAAATAAGAAATGGTGGGCGTGCAAACTAGCTCCTGGGATTCATTTCACAAATTCAACATTTATGATGATTTCTTACGAAGGTCGTTAAAGGGTCGATAGATGTGCAAGGGTGGTACAAGTTGTTCTTTGAAATAATCAAGGAATTCTGAAATGGATTGTAGCGTGTGCGTTACTTGAATTCCTCCTGTAACCCTATCATCATTCTATTCATAATGCCTTGCGTGTTTTGTGGTTAAGAAAAGTAATTTACAAATTGAATACCCTAAACAGCAGGGAACGTGCCTTTGGAGCTGGCTTTCTGATACCTGATTCTATCGATTATCTCTAAAAATAAATGACTGAAGCCAATGTGTGGACTCATGAATGTAAACTTACTAATAAAATATCTATTTTTGCAATTCCGTTGCAAATCAATCAACTTTTCACTGAGAAGTTGATCAACATAACGGCCTACTTTTCCTATTGAAAAAAACAGTGCTGAAAAGTGCTACTTTTCAGCATTTTTTTCGGTGCTGAAAAGTAGCACTTTTCAGCACTGTTTTGGTAGGCATCAATCGAACAACCCAGTCTCTTCATGCCATTTGTGCTTATTTGCGCGGCGTGTGAGTCGAGACGAGTCGTTCTCAACTCGGGTGATGTGAGGCGACTAATGTTAATCCAATGGGAGCGAGTCGACAATTGTCCCTCATTCGACTCGTTTCGCCTCACATGCCGCGCAGAATAAGCATAATTACATCTGATTCTAGATCCGTTGTGCGATCTGATTCCGACAGAGGCTGTCCATTAACCAAGTGATAAGTTTTTTTGGGATTCCAGGCCACCCCCACCCCCCTTATGATCGTTTGTCCATACACAAATTTATAAAATACGTATGGACCGTGATCATTGGCCAGACCCTCCTTCTCCCCATGAATGACCATGTGATTTATGGACGTGACCCCACACAGGCTGGCGATTCTGATTTGGAATCGAATAGTCCAACATTTGTGCTGTGCTGTCTTACCTGATATCGATGGGAGCGTGAAAACTTGTGACATTCATGGGTAGGTACTACTGTATCAAAGCCTAGGTGATTGAAAAATACTGAATTGATACAACGCATGGATGTGTGCCCATGTGGGTTCTCTTGAAATGTTTGTTTGTGCATTTAGAGTTCATCCAGCTGAAATAGCATTTTTCGAAATAGCAAAAAATTTTTTAGGCAACTCGTTGCAAAACTCGGTTTTTTCAGCACTCGTTGTATTTATCCAACTCGGCGAGCCTCGTTGGATAAATGTACAACTCGTGCTGAAAAAATCATCATTTTGCAACTTGTTGCCTAAATAACTATTGTCGCACTGCCCTAATATGGTTGGAAATTCATTTTATATGGAAATTCAGTGTGCAACTCATTTGGTTTTTGTACAAAATTGTACAATTCAAGAAAACTAATGTAGGTAGAGTTTAATACTTTCTAAAGTGCACTGTTTTATAAAAAAAAACTTACCCATGATATGCCAGGAGCGAGATGAGAAAAAATATACACGCCAGTACATCCGCACGACCCACAATTCCGGTAACCTGCAAATAAAAAAATTAAAAAAAATTATTACGAACATCAAAAAGGGTGCAGAAAAAGCAAATATCAAAATTTACTCTTTAATGAATGTTCGAATCCTCTGAGCAGAATCTCAAATAGAGAAACTTTAAAGTAGATGGAGTACCGTGTACCTTTTAATTCCGCTACTAAAAATTTAGGAGCGGAATTAAAAGGTACACGGTACTACTCCATCTACTTTAAAATTTCTCTATCAAAATTTATTTTTGAGCGATATTATCGCTCAAGGCGGTAGCGAGGGTGTCGGCTTCGAGAATGTCATTCAATTTTACAACTTTTGTTTTGTTGTCTTCCTATTTAAGTCGCTATCCTGTGTTAAATGGTGTTATCGCTGTACGAAAAAAAATTAAGCCATGTGGATTGCCAAAAGGATTGCCGAAAACGGCGTTTCTTCTATATGAGGGCCCTAAAAAGCAATGAGAGCGTATCTAGTTATTCAACAAGATTTTCTATAAAAATAAAATTTCTTCAGTATTTTTTGAATTCCACCAGGAATCCGTGACTTCGTGGTAGAACATCTTTAATATATTTTTTTAAGTAATTCCTAGCCAAATGTTAGAATGAAATCCAAAACTGGAATATCAGTGGAAGTACAGTTAACTCTCCCTCACTCGATATTCCGTATCTCGATATCGAGTTAGAGAACCATAGTAAAAGTTGGTTTTCATTACTAACTCGATGGTCCCTTGGAACGCAGTTTCACTGCTTTTGTGTTCTGTAACTCGATACCTCCCTAACTGTATGGTCCCTTCAATATCGAGTAAGGGAGAGATGACTGTATTATTAAAGGAATCCTTAAAGGTGTGATAAATCCTAAGAGCATACCTCGGCGGAACTTCAGAAGAAATTTTTGGATTATCCATAGAATAATAAGTAAAAAAAAAAAGATTTGGAAATGTCACTGAAAACTCCTTAGAGGATTTTTTAATGGAATCCTTGAAGTGATTATTGAATTATTCACTGGAGAAAATTCTGAAAAGAATTTTTGTTAGGTTTCCATCATTTTTCTTCCAGGCATTTTTGGAAGAAGTTTACTGCCGTTATACGCATGATTGTCCCATGTTACTCTTGTGCATTTTGACTTTTTGTCATCAAACAGTTTATTTTTACGTATAGTTCTAGAAAACACTTACCAAAAATTAACTTTGTTCGGAAACTCAATAAAAAGCAAGCCAAGTCAATTTGTCCCATTGTTGAATTTCCACGTATAACTGTCCCACTACTGTATTTCTACGCATAATTGTCACACTATACAATTCGCTGCGCTAATGTTGAACAAAATATTCAGTTGTCAGTTTTGAATTAGCTGGTGTTTGGGAAAATCGTTTTGATCATCTTCTTACGGTGGCTTTACATCCCATGTGGAACACAATTTGTTTTATGTATTATTGGGATGCATTCGTCATTCATGCGAATCTGACGTCAAATTTGATTGAAATTTTCAATATAAAAATATTTTATTTCCCATCTGTTTTTCAATGAATTTCAGTTGAAATTTCAGGGTCAATCACAATTTTTTTAATTTTTTTTTTGAATCACCGTCATTGATTAGAAATTCACCGTAATTTTGGATTCATCACGAGGATTACTGAAATACAGTCGACTCTCCATAACTCGATGTTCAAGGGACCATCGACTTATGGAATTATCGAGTTATAGAATATACCGACGCAAAAAATCAAAAAATCTAAAGAACATTTTTTTGTATTTCCAATACATATGTGATCACTTCTGTAAGAAAGCAATAATATTTTGTTAATAGTTGCTTACCAAATATTTTATGGTAACTTTTTACGAAAAGCTCCGAAAATCACGGTATTTTTACTGACATTGTTTTTATTATCTTCATGTTTCTCAACTTTTATTACAACTTGCCAGTATTTATTCACATCCAAACAAGAAGTGGTCTTACTTTCCCGAATAAAAAGGATTTAAAAATGGATATCGAGTTATGGAGGGAAAATTGCTTCTCACGTGACATCGACTAGTGGAGATATCGAGTTATAGAAATATCGACTCAAGGAGAGCACGATGTATGGAAATTTGAAGGGACCGAAAAATCCATCGAGTTATAGAGTATATCGAGTTATAGAATATCGAGTTGTGGAGAGTCGACTGTAATCTCACTTGAAGAATAAGTAACCACTTTAATTCCGAGTCCATGGCTTGCGACAAAACAACTTCATGATTTAGAAAACCAAGTCAAAATAAAAATAGTTCGACCGTTTTTGGATGACTTGGCCGCATGCTAGGTTGGTCCGAATACCGGTTCACTGGTGGAAGTGGCCATTATATTGGCGAATCTGAAACATATCTGAGACATATCAATTTTCATGGATTTGCAAATCAAATCAACAGTCAAATGTATTTGAATGACTTAACCACATGTCGAATTGTTCTGAATTCCCGGTTTCCTGGGGGAAATGGCCTCTAAACTGTCGGTTCTGAAACCTAGCCGGTAACATCAAACTTCATAAATTCACAAATAAAGGCTAAAGAAGGGTAATTCAAAGGTTCCTGGATGACTTGATAACATGCCAGGTTGTTTTGAATACCCTGTTCCCCAGAGGAAGTGGTCATTATATTGGCGGTCTTGGGACCTATCTTGCGATATATCAAACTTGATGAAGTCAAGAAGAAGTCAAAGTCTAGTCAAAAGAAGAATATGACCTGGCCACTAGCCTGGGACACGGTTATATGAACAATTTAGATTCTCGCTCCAGTCCACTTTTTGGATTGCATTTAGGTCCCATAACAACTGTGCAAAATTTCAGCTCGATCGGTGAAACTATATTTTAGCGCCAGCCGTTCAAAGTTTGTATAGGATTTACTATGGGAAAACTTACTTTTGCAAAGAAAAATCGCCAGAGGGCAACCTGTGCTCTAAAAACATTCTGAACACAGATCTCGATAGGAGGAAACTCTGCATCATTTTGAGAAATTTCAAAATTAACTACTCAATAGTTTTCTTAAAGCACCACTGGAAGAATATTTTAAGGCTCAAAAAAAAAATGGTGCAAAAGTCAAAATTGAAAAAGCAGTTTCTTCTTAAATAGACAAATCGAAGAAAATTAAAACACACAGCTCTTTTATTTGCCAAATAAAAAGGCTGTGTGTTTTTATTTTCATCAATTTGTTGTTTATAAAGGAAAAAACTGCTTTTTCAATTCTGACTTTTGTGCCATTTTCTCTTGCGCCTTAAGTAATTCATGAAGGCATCCTTGAAAAGAATCCTTTAAAAGTCCTTGAAGGAAATTAAACCTGGAGAAATTCCTCGTGGAATGCCAACAAGAATACTTAGGCATTCCCAAACAAATACTCATACAATTTATTGATGGAATCAGTGAAAAAAAAATCTTGTAAGAATCTCTAAAGCTGTTTCTTATGAAATTCCTAGAGAAAATACTTGGAAAATTTGAAATTAATGTAAGAACACGTAGACAGAGAATTCTTTGGGGGAATTGCCTACAAAAACTAATGGAAGAGTTTTTGAAGAAAAAAAAACTTAGTGATATCCCCGAAATCATTTGTGAAGGAATTCTTAGAAATATTCATAGCATAATTGTTAAAGGGAATTCATATGATACTTTAGAAGAATTGATATTTTTCATGTAGAAATCCATGTTAGTCTTTTACAATGGAGTTCTGGAGAAATCTTTGAGGGGTCCTTTTATATACTTTTGGATGCTTCTTCGGAAGAATATCCGGATGGAAAAAGCAGAAGAATTCCAAGAACATATTCTTGAAGCAATTCTCTGATTTTTTTCTATGTTGAACAAATGTGTGAAGCCTTTTTTTTTGTAACAATATTTTTATCAACTACCGAAAGCTAAACATTACATATATTTTGCAATTGGATTAAATGGACAAATAGATGTGAAGTTTTGCGAAAAAGTTACACGTCTTCTCAGTGAGAATCGAACTCACGAGTCCCTGATCTCTAGTTAGGGCGCGTTACCCCTACGCCATGAGAGAGCTCATGGACGCAGAAGTTAACCTGAATTCGATTTCAGCTCAATAATCATATTGTCAATTTGTCCATTTAATCCAATTGCAAAATATAGGGTAGGTGTACCAGTTATGGCCATAGTGGTTCCCTATTTCGCCATACGTGTTAACTAGAATTTCTTCACATTTTGAAAAGTTTTGTGTGTTTTAGAATTAAGATAAAGGATGTATCTAAATGTTAAAACATTCAAAAATATAAAAATTGTGAATGTTGTCGAAATTTCGCGAATGGCCAAATAGGGAACTACTATGGCCATAACTGGTACACCTACCCTAATCCTCCTTTTATGGAGGACCTAAGCATAATGTTGACATTTAAATCATTTTGCGTGTTCAAAACCTAAAAATTCTAGTATTTTGCAATGTGAAGTGTAAAAACTATCCTTTATCTGGCGTATAGTGAGATGAAAAAATTAAATTTTGAAATCAAACATACATGTTTTTACCATAAATCTGAAGCTCTTCCTTTGTCCTATTATTGCGATATACCAAAAATCATATATTTGATTATATTCACTATACATACAATGCTACACAATGTTTGAGAATTAAAATAATGCTTCCTTCATGTAAATGACACATTACGGTACTGTCAGTTTGTGTCACTTAGGATTCATATTTAAAGAAAACTAATTGATATTAACTTCATATCACGATTGGAAAACAAATCAACACAATCAAATGATTTTCTGCTGGTTTTGTCTGCTCTTGCGTTGTAGTTGGACAATGTTAAGGTAAATAGGCAAGGTTTTTCCATCTGTGACCAATAATCGCTAAATAAAAATGTATTGTTGACTTAAGTATACTCCACAGTTTGATGCCTTTAAAATAGATTTTGTACTCACTTTCATCAATCCAACGCAATTTTAAAAAACTCTTTGCCTGCGATCATCTTTTCTCTTAGTTTGTCAATACATTTTTAGCATTTGTACCGATTTTTAATCATTTTTTGTGATTTATCGATAAAACATTGTGTTTATTTGAATTATGTTTTTAAAAGAGAGATAATACCGAGTGAAGATAAGCAGAATTTTAGTGTTTGAATGAATAAATGTATAAAGGATACAAAATAAGGTCACAGAATAGAATGCAAATAAAATTAGAAATATTTATAGCAATTACATTTAAAACTATTTTTGAAATTTCAATTGTCCTCTAATTGCGGTACACCCGATTCTGTTTTTGCACGGGAGATGCGTACCGTGCAAAAAAAGTTTTCAGTTCAAAATTTCAAAAACCGTGCAAAAAAAGTAATACCATTTCTCGACGTTTCATGCAAAAATAAGGTTTTGGCGAAAAAAAAAGTACGGCCGTGTAAAAAAAAAATCCGTGCAAAAACAGAATCGGGTGTACCGTTTTGTCTCAAATTCCGAACAGACTCATATTCCGAACACTCAGTTTTTGTATGGCGATTTGATTGAAATGTTTCGCTGAAATATGTCATCAAATAACAAGGAAATGGCAGTCAATTGCAATTCAATTTTAACGTCTCCAATATAATTTATACCGCAGGAGTAGTGATGATTCTCTAGTTTCAGACCAGAAGAACAAACTCAAGTAAATTTATTTGCGAAATTATTTATTTGAATACGTTTTATTCGTGCTGTTCGGAATTTGAATCAAGGTGTTCGGAATATGAGACAGAATGAACACAGTGTTCGACATTTGAATCAAAATGTTGTTCCATACTTTAACGTAAAAACAATACTAAAACTTATTAAATCAACATTATTATCGGTGCACCCAACAGCTAACAGTTGGGCTTTGCGAGGAAATCAAAATTTACACAAATATCTGCCCATTTATACCAATCAGATGCATTTGAAGTCACTGTTGGCCTTAAGTGTTCGGAATATGAGTCAAAACGGTATTTTCTCAAAAATATAAAAATTTTCTTCAAAATTCAACATTCATTAATTGACTACATCCATAATGAATTTATAAATCAGCTGCAGTTAATTGTTTTGGTTCTAAACTCGAAAATTCACGCTTTCAAATCTGTTCCGTAGATAGATGGACCGACAAAAAATATTGGCTTTTCTTGATGCATAATTTAAAACTGTTCTTCCAACGATTGAAATCGTTTAACTTTGAAAGCATGCTTTTGGTTCAACTTAAGAATATTATAAGCTTTCATCGCCATCAATTATATCCATAGAAAATTGAATTTTCTATTAATAATGAGGTTTCAATTGTCATACCGCAATAATGGGTAATTTAACCTATCTATAGGTTATGGAAACAAATTACAAAAAATCGCAACGCTCTAGAAGAATACTAATGGGTTTGCTATTTTACGGATGTGCTGGATCTTTCAGAAGGCTGGTGGCACGCAGGTCCAACATTAGGCCATGATAATAGTTGATCAATCGAACCCAGATAAATACAAACAACTAAACTGCGAATTGAAGTATTCTTTAGTCTGATAAAAACAGTTTTGGGACTCTGAAATGCTTCTCAAAACAGGTTCTAGGAACCATAATAAAATCCGCGGTGGTCGATTTTTTTAGTTTTCTTGATATCGAACGACTGTTATTAATTGCTTCCTGCACTGCCCATAAAGGCATAACTGTCCCATATGGAAAAAAGTAGGCATTGAAAAAAATGGCGCTCAAAGGTTGAAGTTTGCCTCCTCATACAAATATTCATAGTTTTCTTGTACATTTCTACATACCATATTCATTTAAAAAAATTGCGCAGGCAACTCATTTTGCTTCTGTTGATTATTAAAAAATCTGAACTTGAACACAATTCACGTTTTGCAGTTGTTATTTGGGTTCAAAGTTCATATTGAGACTGTTATGCCTTTATTTTTTAATATGGGACTGCATCAACTTCATATTTTTCCACTACATTTTCAAACAAAGTGTTTTAATGTTTATATGCATGGTAAAAAACACATCAAAACATGGATGTTGCAACGCAAAAAGGTGCTTTTATGGGCAATGCATTTATTATCTGAATATCATTGCAGAACATTGTCATGTCCAATAGATTGACAAAAAATTGTCAGAGATAAAAAAACATCGGAATAATAAGAGCACATCTGAAAATAATGCAAATCAAAGTACCGTTTTGATTCATATTACGGACAGCTCCAAATTCCGAACACTGCATTTTGTATGGGAAACATTTCACACGAAATGTTTCAATTTGTGTCGTTAAAAAGTTCGCACTTTCAAGTCTTGTTTTATCCATATCTATGGAAGTTATTACAAACAAGAGACGTCTAAGCCAGCTGGACATTACTGTCCAGCTGCCTTAGACGTCTCTTTTATGGCTTGACAATTTCAATTGATGATTTTACATCTCCAATTATGATGTTCATGAGCTGTCCGGAAATGGAATCAAAGTGTCCGGAATATAAGGCAAAAGTAAAGTAGTGTCCGGAATAAGAATCATAAAAAGCCCACATATTTATGTTTATTTTAAATTATTCATGTTGAGAAATCAAAATTTTCACCCACTATTCGAAAGTTAAGTGTTCTGAATGCTCGATAACGCGGAGGAATTATACCCATTGATTTTTCTCTATGCTTTTGGATGAGTTGTACTTTACAGAGGCCTTAAGTGTCCGTAATATGAATCAAAACGGTAAGTTTGATATGAAATAACATTTTGATTTCCTCTTATAATTGGAAACAGACAAATGACTTCTTGCAAATTTCTCATAGTAATAGGTTGTTTTTCATCACGTCAACCCGTCATGAAATGGCCTACTTTCCGGCATTGACGTATGAGTCTATTACCCAATTGAATAGCGTTCGGTAATGACTCATTACGCAACGCAGTTTGGTTGCGTAATGATTCATTACGCAACGTTTTTCAGTAACGGAATGAAGCACATGTGATTTATATAGCTATCATTCTTAGAAAAACGGAGAGGTTTATGAATTTTCGTTACTTATATTTGATTTTAAGGAATAATACAAATAATAATACATTTGGCGGGATATCGACCATCGAGACTGATTTTCAAAATTTCTCGGCGTATTTTCGGTCCTCGGGTTCCTTAGTAAAACAATATTTTTGATTAAACCCGATATTTCGAGCATTTATATGCTCATCTTCAGGGCAAAATTAACGATTTTGCCCTGAAGATGAGCCAACAAATGCTCAAAAGTCGAGTTTAATCAAAACAATTGCTCTACCAAGAAACCCGAGGACCGGAAATACGCTAAGAAATCTTGAAAATAATACAGTTGAACTGGGTTTGAAAGATTCAAGTGTTCGAATCAAAAAGGAATTTCCAACGTATCCAGCACCAGTTAAAATTTTCCATCCTTCATGTCTCTTCAGAACATAAATATCTACCCCAGAATCTGCTGGTAGAGACGCGGATCGAAGAAACCAACTGCTGGTGGTGGTAGCTCCACAAATTCCAAATTAGTTCTCTCCTGTATGAGACCAGCCAGGGTCACTTCCGCTGTCGACTATCGATCAATCGGCACATCAGAGCCGGAATTGCTCATTGTTTCGAATAATAATGCTATCCGGACGATGGTTTGAAACATTGTGACAATTACTCAGTAGAACCTACTATGATCAGAATCGTTCAAACATGGCTACGGACGGCCACGGTGTACTATATTTAAGAAGGTGATATATTCCCAAAACTGACAGCTACTTGACGACGTCATTCCTATCTACCTCGAACAAATTTGCGAAAAAAATGATCAAGTGGTCCGGAAGGTATATGGTACGATAGGAGTGACGTCAGATGTTTACAATCAAACTTGATATTTACATCAGTGAAGAGCCTGCCTTGTTAATTTTTATGTCGTGCGGACGGCCATGTGCAGATTAATGAAAAATAGTTTTAAAATTCTTACTCAAGTAACCTTTCATGAAATTGCAAAAAATGTTGTACACAATTCGTTGCAGAACTCGATTTTTACAGCACTCCTCGTAATTATGCAACTCGGCAAGCCTCGTTTGATAAATGCACGGCTCGTGCTGTAAAAATCTACATTCTGCATCGAGTTGCGTAAACTACTATTTTCTGCTCGGAGTCGATTCCCGGTGGCCATTCCGGATTGTTGTAGACCACTTCAAGAAAAACTCAAACTAGACAAGTATACCTTTTATTTGTAATCAATTTCAGGAAAATCAAAAAATTAAATTGGATTTTTTACAGGTAAAACAAAACAGCTAAAAACATCATATAAACACAATATTTTTAGAATTCGTTCTAATTGATGCTAAAAACCAAACTATTATTCATAATTTGCAAAGCCGTTCTGTTATAAGGGTAAACGATGCAACTACTTGAAGTGGCATCTTTGAATACTTTCCTCTACAAGCGCATTGTCTGTATCAGGAAAGAAAAACTTGAAACTTTTATCGACATTCAAAGAGAGACTCTCACTGGTCTCTGGGAAACTTTTATCGTGAATCTGAATTTTTGATGATTGTTTCCACCGTGTGGAAACTAATCGTGAAACTTTGTTAGAATTGTTTTACCTAGTGATTAAGCAGCGGAAACAGAAACATTGACAAACACGAAGTGTATTTCTCAACAATGATTACTGCAAACACGAACAAGTTTGAACTAATAGAAGAAAGAAGTATTAAAAACCATTCGGTGAAATGTGTATCTATTTGTTCAAAATAGCCGTTTGTTGGAAAGTGATGTGTAGTAACCTGTTGTAGATTATTCTTCAATAAAATGGCTCGTCTTTCGAAGACGCCGTGAAACGTTTTCTTTGAGCAGCAGGTGACACTCCCCCCATCACCATGTGATTTCGATAATGAATGCGAACTTTTAACTAACGATTCGTTGTGTGGTAGCAAGAGAAAAGTTTTTTGAGGTGTGGTCACACCAAGCGTTTGTAGCTTTCTCATTGAAAGAAGTATCATCTGATTGAGCATACGGTGTGGAATTGTACAATAATTTAAATAATGCAGAATTTAATTTCCAGCTTGTGTGAAGCGCTCAAGTATAGTAGACAACACACAGTCTACCGTCTACAAGTCTACCGCTACATGCATCTCATCTTGTTATCTTCAACAAGCCTTATCAGGTAGTTTGTCCGTCATTATCTCCCGTTCAATGCTATCAATCCGCCGTACTGTTTACGCTACACTTTACAGATATAGGTGCTTAGTTTGCATTTTCAAGCTACGTTCTATTCCATCAGTTTAAATTCATCCATCGACCGCAATGGCACTGGCATCAGTGAAGGACTACGAGAAGCGTGCATCGGAGATCATCCCTCGCAATGCACTGGATTACTATCGAAGTGGAGCGGGCGACGAGCTGTCTCTCCGCTTGAATCGGGTATGTTTCGATCGGTTGCGTATTCGGCCGCGTGTGTTGAAAAGTGGATCCAAACGGGATCTGTCGGTGAACTTGTTCGGCGATCGGTACTCGATGCCGATCGGGATCTCGCCGACAGCGATGCAACGGATGGCTCACCCGGAAGGGGAAGTGGCCAATTCTAAGGCAGCTGCTAGTCGAGGCGTTGGATTCACCCTGAGTACGATTTCTACCAGTTCAATGGAGCAGGTAGCCACCGGGACTCCGGGATCCCCCAAATGGTTCCAGCTGTACATCTACCGCGATCGGAAACTGACTGAGAGCTTGGTGCGTCGGGCGGAGAAAGCCGGATTCAAGGCCATCGTTCTGACCGTAGACGCACCAATGTTTGGCCTCCGGAGGGCCGATATGAGGAACAAGTTCTCGCTTCCACCCCATCTTGTGTGAGTTTGGAAAATTTTGATCTCAATATACGCATTGAGCATTACAGCTCCGTTATTAATTCTAGTCTAGCCAATTTTGAAGGTCGTCTGGCAACAGGAGTTCAAAGTCAAGGTGGATCAGGAATAAATGAATACATCACAGAGCAATTGGATCCGACGCTGTCCTGGGACGATGTGAAATGGTTGGTCAATTTTACCAGGCTTCCGGTGATTGTGAAGGGAATCCTTACCCAGGAAGATGCCGTAATTGCTGCGGATATGGGCGTTCAAGGTATCTGGGTGTCGAACCATGGGGCAAGGCAGTTGGATTCAGTACCAGCATCGGTATGTCAAACGAAAAATAGCGCCACGAATCTATTAATCATAATAACTAAATTATTCTTAGATAGAAGCTCTTCCAGAAATAGTGAAAGCCGTTGGTAACCGCACTACTATAGTAATGGACGGAGGTGTAACCGAAGGTACGGATGTATTCAAAGCCATTGCATTGGGTGCCAAGATGGTATTCTTCGGAAGGCCGGCTCTGTGGGGTTTGGCCGTCAATGGGCAACAAGGTGTGGAACATGTTTTGGACTTGCTGAGGAAAGAGTTGGATGTGGCAATGGCACTGGCTGGCTGCCAAACTATTGGAGATATCACACCAAATCACGTGGTTCATGAGTCGCTGTATGCGAAGTTGTAATAATGTAATCATTGAATGGAAAAGTTTGCATGGATTATGAAGAAAAATTAATGAATTACACTATTCTGCTGTGTGAGCTTAACAAAATGAAATAAGTTACGAATAATGTACATTACAGAAAAGATTACAGGCTCCTGTTTTTTTTTGTTTTCATTAGAATCAATAAAAGGTTGAAACCTTAATCCCTAGTGAGTTCTGGAAAATATATTGGCATCACCATAATCCATCAATAATAAAAAAACATTTAGTAGGGGAACTTTTGAACGAAAGTTACTGTCTCTATCCTTATGTTATTGATATTCATTCATAAATAAATTATCGAAGAGTCCATGGAGGCATTCCTGGAGGAATTCATGAAGTTATCACTGGAGAGGAGAAATCTCAGAAGGAATCCCTTAAACGATTCCTTAGAATTATTATCTGGATAAAATTCTGAAGTAAGATACCCCGGGGCAAGTGAGAATCCGAAATAACCTTCAGCAAAGCTCATTTGTGGTAAGGTTTTCAAAGAGGTATCTTGAAAGTTGTAACCATAATGACAAGGAATGTATCAGACACACAAGATTTGTTGTTTTCACCAACATGTGTACTGTGTTACAGTTATAATTTCAGCTCCATTATGACCTTGCATTGAAAATTCCGGTACGCTATACGTCTTGTGTTGTTTTAAAATGAAATAATTGTGTCTGAAATCGGTTTGTCGACAGCGCAAATTTCGAGTATTATTAAAAGCTACACACGCTGAATACACATTAGGGTGCGGCTTATTTTTGGAAAAGTTCTCAAAACCATAAATTCGTGTGCTCTAATGATATCAAATCCAGGCATTGAAAAAGTTCAGATCATGAGCAAAAATCAGCTGATTTTATGCTAACTTGATGCTCATTATAGAGGTCGGCCGTGAGCAACACAACTCAGTGATCTTTGACGTTCATCTACGCAGCGGTACGTGATCATTGTCGCTCATCAATAAAATTCAACTGAGCTTATTGAAAACGGCTACTTTTCGGTAAATTTAAAAGCACAAAAGGTATTTGTCGTATTTGTATTGTGGAGTAAAATAACGCAGCACCTCTCTTAAACTAATTGCTAATTTTTGTAGATAAATTCGACTGGGATGTTTGAGATTTAAACTACGTTTATTTGGCTTTCTCAGTCATGGGAAAAAATCAAAACGGTATGTTTTGCTTTGTTGGAAGCCAAATAAACGTAGTCTAATTGCTAATTTTCCAGCTCCTACTCAAGAAGGAAGTGAACGGAAATACTTCGCTAACGTGGAATATTCCAAAAACGGATTAGGAAAGAAAGAGGCGTGAAATCGGTATCCACGATTTATTTGCCAGGATTGCCTTAAGGTGAAGATGAATCGAAGCCAAACATCAAATTTTCAAGAGCACACGGATCTGGAGAACCAAACACCCGTTTAAGCTGAAAACTTAATCGATTGGTCACTAGCTGGTGGTGACCAATCGATTAGGTTTTCAGCTCAAGCGGATGTTTGGATCTCCAGATCCGTGCTCTTGAAAATTTTAACTTTGGCTTCGATTCACCTTCACCTTAATCGTTCGAAAAAAATCCAATCTGGACTGGCTGATGGCTGTGCCTGAGGAGTTATTTTTTGTATTCGGTCGAACAGATACGTCAATGCATTATGCGAGTAATGGAAAGAACGGCGGAGTGGGTCATCCGACTTTAGGATTATTGATGAACTGGCATTTAACATTTGGACACCAATCGTTTTAATAAAAAAAAAAATCACTGCACTGTTTTAAAGACAACTCGTAAAAAATAGTATAATAAGATTAGGTTCATTCAAATAAAAAAATCAGCATAGGAAATAAAACTTGGGACCGTTCAGGTATTAAGAGTTGAGTTCTTGAGGTTGTGCAATTCTTAGAAATGGCGTGCAAATTCGACATTTTTCCTTTTAGTTCCATATAAAAGCAAATAAATTTATCCAGAGCATTTTCAGTTGCAGCTTTCAACCTCACTTCTTTCGAACAACGTATGGTTGTGTGATATTTTCAATTTTTTAAGCGTCTCGTGTCATTGTTATTCGAAGGCGCACACTTTGATTTGGTTATGCGAAAACTCCAGCTCATTGTTTATTACGGTTGTTAAGAAAATTTTCCGTTTTACGGTAGCCGCAGAGTTCTACCGCAGCTGTCAAAGTTCTACCGCAAGCTTTGAAATCATTCTATCATTGAAGCAAACAATTCAATCATAGTATGCTTGAAAGAGAAAACGCTATGAAAAATAGAAACAAACAACAATCATCAAGACGGTTTCCAAGGTATCATTGAAGCCTACTGATGATTTACCAATGCAAATCAGTGATGTGACAGCTGCGGTAGCTTTTCTTTGAACGGAAAATTTTCCCTAAAATTGCAATATCTTGGTAACGATTTCTCGTGATCATTGATTGAAGTCTGACTGAGCAACACAGTTCGCTCACAAAGGCTGGGTACTATGATCATCTCAGGATCACGCTCACAGTGCTCGCTCGCATCTTCAATGCCTGATCAAATCACATTAAAAGAGAAACCTCAAAGCTTGAGCTAAAAATATGAAGATTTAGAGGTAGCGCAAGCGTCTTGAAGGTGAATTTGCAAGTTGTAGAAAATGGCCTTCAGTAAATTCACCATAATTTCGTTATTTCTTAACCAATTTTGAAACTTTTAGCACCATTATCTTCAATTTTTTTAAACTTTGTAGAACACCAAATTTGTCTTAAATCAAAACAGTGATTTATATTTTTTTTTTTCATTTTTTTTTCTTATTTTATTAAAGTTTCATTTTTGTTTCACCATAACTTCATAAATACTCGTTCGATTCAAAATATTTTTACATGTTTTTGAAGCAAATTCGGTTGTTTTTAAACTGTTCGTACAACCCATTTTTCTAAAAAAAATTTTGAATCAGTTATTCATCAAAAACTACCCAAAAACATGATTTAAAAAAAAATAAATTTCCTTGGATTATTTTTTTTTGTGGAAAATTGCATTTTTTTCTATGACAGTTAAGTTTATAGAGCATCTTGTTTTAATGACGAGTTGAAAAGTGCATATATATTTAACATGTGCAAAACGATTTTTAATTCATTTTTTTAGAAATTGTTGCAAAGTCCTTTTCAAAAATTTAACAAATTAGAAAAACCTGCTTCAGCTTTGAAGATTATGCCTATAGGATAACTGGCAAAAATAAAACTGAAATTTTTCGTTAAGAAATCACGTTGTTTTTTTTTTCAGTTTTTATTGAATAACTTGGTCAAACATTTTTTTAATTTTATTTGTTGTATGAAAAGTTTTAAAACAATCAAATTTGCTTCAAATACATGTTGAAATATTTAGATTTTGGAAGTTATGGTCATTGAAAGATTAAATTTTTAGTAAAATGAGGAAAAAATTGGTGTAATCCATGTTTAACTAAAACTAGTTTGGATTTCAAGTAGATGAAAACAAAAAAAAATCGAATTTAGTACTATACCATTTAATTCCACTAGAGTTTGTATCCTTTGTCGTGTACTAGACTCGACTATGCACACATTATATATTTATGCTAGGTATAAACGTTATTCCCTACCCATTTTTATAAACTTAAAATTTAAGAGATGTAGATACATTCCATCCCTCTTTTGTCGAAACTTTAAATTTAAGAGGATTTTAGACAAATTTGATGTTCCAAAAAGTTTTCATAAATTTTGTAGGGAATGATGTCAAAAGTTTCAAAATTGGTTCAAAATTCCTGGGGGAATCCCGCGATGGGGGAATTCCGAGAGGAATACTTGGAGCAATCTCTGGAGGAATTCCTGGACATGCTCGGAGGCATTCCTGAATAAATCCGCGGAGGCATTCCTGGAGAAATCACTGGAGGTATTCTTGGAGGAATCCCCGAAAGCATTACTGGAGCAATCCCTGGAGAAATCCTTGGAACAGTCCTCGGAGGCATTCCTTGAGAAATCAACGAAGGCATTCATGTAAGATACTTGGGGTCATTCCTGGAGGAATCCCCGGAGCGATTTCCTGGACGATTTATCCAGAGGAATTACTGAAGGAATCACTGGATGCATTCCTGGAGGAATCCCTGGAGGTACTTCTGGCATAAAACCTGGAGGTGTTCCTGGAGAAATCTCCGGAGGCATTCTTGGAGAAATCCCAGGAGGCATTTCTGTAGGAATCACCGGAGGCTTTTCTGGAATCCTTATAGGCATTCCTGGACAAATCTCCGGAGACGTTACTGAAAGTATTCCTGGAGTATTTCTAGAAGAATTTCCGGAGGCGTTCCTGGAGGAACTCCCGGAGGTATTCCACGAAGCGTTGAACACCAAACGTAACCAAGATAAGTTGGCAGGTACGTTCCGGCTCATGACTTTACGGGTGGCGAGTGCCTACCGCACTATATCATCGGAGGCAGTGTGCGTTATCACCAGAATGATCCCATCTGCGTCACTCTGGCTGAGGACATCGCATGCTATCAGCAAAGGGACACTAGGAATGTGAGGAATACCATTAGGTTGGACACAATGGCCAGGTGGCAGCAAGAGTGGAATAATTCTGAGAAAGGAAGGTGGATCCACAGGCTCATGCCTAACGTGTCGGTGTGGACGACCAGAAAACATGGAGAAGTTAACTTCTTCCTGACCCAGTTTCTGTCAGGCCATGGATGCTTCCGGAAATATCTGCACAGATTCAGACACGCAGAATCTCCACATTGTCCGGCCTGTCCAAATATCGAGGAGACACCGGAGCATGTTATATATGACTGCCTTCGACTCAGGGATATACGAAGCGAGATGATGCCAGAAACCGCAAGCGTCTTAAATCCGGACAACATCGTGCAGAACATGTGCCAGCATGAAAGCATCTGGAATGCGGTGAACAGGACAATAACGGCGATTATGTCGTTGCTGCAAAGGAGATGGCGTGATCGGAGTAGGCTAGATCCTCCGTCAGGGACTAGACCGAGTAGAGCGGGCGTAGCGTAGTATCGGTTAAAAGTCTTCGGGGCGTCTGCAAACCGGAAGCCATCTTCCAATCGGAATTGCAGAACCGACCCTGGTATTTGGGCCGACCAACGTCTAGTCGGAGTCCGCCGCCGTGGTCTAGCTGAGTAATTCGCGAAATAGCACCGGTAAAGGGTCGTCGGGGCGCCTGTGAACCGGAAGTTTAACTCCACCGGAATCGCAGGACCGACCTAGGCATCTGCTCGGATAGCAGATGGTAGAACGAAACTTTGAACTCCTTCGAAATGCAGCCTGCAGATAAAATAAAGCAAATTTGGAAAAAAAAATATTCCCGACGTGGACTTGCTTTTGCTGCCAGACCACGTATGAGAACAGACTGAAGCCATATACATGACAATCATGCAATAACTGATGAAAAGGCTGATAATTGCATTGAGACAGGGTAAAATCTGAGGTATTTATAGACAAATTTGTATGAATTTTTCACAGTTTTTTCAGACATCACATGAATTACAAGATATATTTTTGAGTGATTTTTCGACCAAGTTGACCATTTTTTATGGAAGATTGAAAAGGGCGCACAAATGTGTGCAAATATGTATATTTCTAATTATCATTCCAAATCAAGAAACATTTGAAAATAAAAGTCCATAATAATTAAATATGGCATTAAGGCGAAGTAGGCCGTCATTGAAATTTGTACGCATCGTTGATGATTGTTGCTAATTTCATCGATTTCGAATCAAAGAAAATCAGTTGGTTTTGCACTGACACAGCTGAAAAAGTATCAACATACTTGATGCATGTTAGCGCGTTCAGTGATACATTTTCAAGTCAATATAAACTATCAGGACTGAGTTTTATCAATTTGAAATGCAAGCTGAAAAGTCATCATTGTTGCCAAAACGAATGACGGGCTACTTAGCCTTAAATATGTCAAATATATTATTTCAGCTATTTTGAAGAGATTTTGAGGTTTTGACCGACATTTGTTCTAGATCGAACCAATGTGCATCGGGGACAAGGCAGAGTAGCATCGATCGTCTCAAACTAGTTTTGGGTCGTCGTGGCTCCAGTGAACCGGAAGTCATCCTCCAACCGGAATCGATGGACCGACCTCGGCATCCGGTCCCAGGAGAGCTCGAACAGCAGTAGCGGAGAACGGGTCGTCGTAGAGCAACGAAGTGCACATGAGCGTCCAGAAGAAGTTCAACAGGGCTCTGACGCGAGGCCAGCCCAAGGGAAGTATGCGTCGTCGCACAGAAAGCTGTCCAAAGCCCCGGCGAGATCTTCAACCACCCATTGGGCAAAACGTGTAGTTTTAGAGATAC
This sequence comes from Aedes aegypti, assembly GCF_002204515.2. Lineage (NCBI taxonomy): Eukaryota > Metazoa > Arthropoda > Insecta > Diptera > Culicidae > Aedes > Aedes aegypti. The sequence goes on from NC_035109.1 coordinate 248,471,794, forward strand.
CGTAGAAATGTCGTAATGAGCATCGTTTTTGACGACATTAAGCTCCAACAGCGAACTAGCAGAACAGCTAGAGGTGAGATTGACGAAGTGCATGAGCACAGCTCTTCCCCGATGAAGTTGCCTGATATGATCCCGGAGGGGGGTTGGAGGGTCTATCGAGGCACAGGAGCAGTAGGGAAAGTTTTTAGTGGTAAAGCACGCCTAACGGGAGTCCCACACCGCGCCAACACACAACAGATAGCTTTTTTGTACTCTAAAAAAAATAAAAAAGAGACTTTCCTGATGGGTATTCCTGGAGGAATGCCTAGAGGTATTTCTGGGAGAACATATGTACATGGGCCCAGATAGCCGTAGCGGTAAACGCGCAGCTATTCAGCAAGACGTCGTGGGTTCGAATCCCACCGGTCGAGGATCTTTTCGGGTTGGAAATTTTCTCGACTTCCCAGAGCATAGAGTGTTTTCGTACCTGCCACACGATATACGCATGCAAAAATGGTCATTGGCACAGTAAGCTCTCAGTTAATAACTGTGGAAGTGCTCATAAGAACACAAAGCTGAGAAGCAGGCTCTGTCCCAGTAGGGACGTAATGCCAGAAAGAAGAAGAAGATGTACATGGCTGCAAGAATCCCTGGAGTTATTTCTGGAAGAATCTTGGGAGGCGTTCCTGCAGGAGCCCTCGGAGGTATTCCTAGAGGAATCCTTGAAAGCATTGCTTGAGTTATCCCTGGAGAATTTTTCCTGATCCCTACAGATATGCTGTGATTAAACCCTTGATATTAACTTTAAGGAAACCCAGTAGGTGTTCTTTTAAGAACTTACCCCACATGAACTTCAGTGAAAATTGTAAAGCCTGTCCACGTCAAATTTTGGACACAAAAATAATTGCAGCAAAAAAATATTGCTCATAATTCAACAAAATCAACTTTTTTTTCAGAAAAAATAATGTTATATCTACATCATAAACAGTACATAAAGATGTAAATCCTTCTTTCTGTAAATTCTTGAACTTTCTATGGTTCATCCGCCATCAGGTTTCGTACGGAATCCTCAGATACGTCCTTTGTACCGTTTCTCCATCTTCTCTTGAACTCATCGATACTATTTGCTTTTTTTTTTCATAGTTTCGAAGAGTTTTCGCTCTACTGGACGAAGTTCCGAACATTTTGATAGATTGACTGTTTTTGACATGTAATTCACCTCTTGTACCTTATTCCGTTCCAGGGCTAATTTCGCATAATGACAAGAGTCCAAAACAGAGCTGGAGAGTCATGGCTGCTTATAAACTGTAGCAAACGCTTTTGCAGACATAGTGCCGGTAGAGACGAAACATTTAGATTTTTGACCACAACTCCATATGGCCTGCCAAATCGAATACTTCGGGAATTCGGATACCTTTTTGTTCAAAAATGCTCAGCTTTCCTTTTCCATGCGGTATGAAAAGCCACACCCGGAAGTTGTGTGAATTCTTCAACAACGTATGTTTCATCGTCTATTTGGACACAAGAAATTGTTTGACAAAATTTAGTGTACAGCTCTTTAGCACGATTTTTTGCGGTGAAATAGGGTAACGACTGTTTATTTCGCTCTTAATCGCTAACAGTTGGCGCCAGCGGAAAAAAGTACAGGCAACAACCTTCCGAACATTCAGTTTCTTTCACTGGCCGCCGAACGACGACACTGTTGTTTGTATTTCACCCACTGATCGCGCTAAGTTGGATTCTCAAATTTCTCAATTTTTCAACACAAGCGCATGGAAGAATGGTAGTCGGAGATTTGTCAAAACGTATGGAAAATAATGAAAAACCAGCCCTGTCGTCCTGCTTAGTCGCGCTTAGTCGACGACTAAGAAGCTTTCCTCAGATTTGTTTTCTTAACGCCCTTTGGGGCTTAAAATTTAAGCTGTATCATCGACCTGAATTAATTTAACTTTGTTGCATGTAGATCAGGTGCAACTAAACGCCCTATGTAACATTTATCGAAATTGTCAAGCTGTGTCAACGCCCTACAGTAATTTGACTTTGTCGCAATTAGATCAGTTGCATTTAACGCCGAGTTCGGTTTTGCGTCGTCCGGTAGATTTGACTCATGGTTTCGCGCGTGTATTCGTCGCCGGAGATTTTATTTTTTTTCCTGTTTTGGAGCGTCTTGCTGGGTAGTGCTTCGTGAAGCCCAAGCGGGACAGTTCGGTTTTGCGTCGTCCGATAGATTTGGCTCACGGTTTCGCGCGTTTTGTCTCCAAAGATTTTTTTTCTGTTTTGGAGCGTCTTGTTGGGTAGGTATTTGGAAGGCACAAGCAAGACGGTTTGTTTTCGGGACGCCAAGAAGTTTTGCTATCAGTTTTGTGTTCAGTCGAGGATGGATTACCAACTGGTGAGTTCGTTTCATGCTTGTGATAACACATATTTTCTTGAAAGCGTAACTTTTAAGTAATTTTAAAACAAACTTTGTATTATTCGTCACTATAAGTGTCGGCATTATGCTTTTTTCTTATACAATTTCAATATACATATATTTGTCTTTTTTTGACATTATTAAAAATTCTCTTTTGAATTGTTCGACATTGTGAATGTTGACGTATTTTTTAAAACTTCTACCATATCGAGACAAAATGCACAGTAATACTCATATGTAATTTTCAAACAAACTATGTATAGTTCGTCACTACAAGTGTCGGCATTATTACTGTTTCATATAATTTAAAATATATACATGTTATTTTCAGTTTTCGTCATTAATAAAAACATCTTTTGAATTGTTCGACATTATAGATGTTGACGTATTTTTTTTTAAGCTTCTACCAAAAACTTCTCGAGACAAAAATACAACACTAGCTTTAAATACAAGTCGTAAATTTCCCCCTTGTCCATGGATCGCATCATCGACCAGAGGTGACTCCCAGATCATTTCCTCCCTCACTAATAAACACCCTTCCCGTGGTGATTGTGGAGATGCAGAGGTATTCTCGGTCTCTAGAAGCAACAATCATTACACCCTAACATTCCTTTCCCATCCCAACTGACTGTTAGGACTTGGCCGGCGCCGTTATTGATCAATAATATTAGATCTGCTAAAATTGCACTTCGAGAGTAAGCGGAAACTCCCATCCCTTATTCATTTGGATCGTAGTGCAATTCTTACCAGTTCCGAACAATCACGGAGTAGCAACCATTGACATGTACAGTCAGTCTATGCTATGCTATGCTATGCTATGCTATTAGATCAGTTGCATTTAACGCCCTATAGGATGTCATTTAATAATAACAAGCTATATTAACTCCCTGAACTAGTTTGACTTTATTCTATGTAGATCAGGTGCATCTTAACGGTCTGAAGACATCAATTCCTAGTTGTATCAATGCTCTGGAGTATTTTGACTTTGCTCTATGCAGATCAGGTGCAACTCAACGCCCTGTACGACAACAATCGATCAAGCTGTATCAACGCGCTGGAATAGTTTGACGTTATTCTACACAGATCTTTGCAAGATCGGGAGCATCTTTATGCCCTGTAGAAAATCAATCGAAATGTCTTATCTGTATCAACGCCCTGTAGTTATTTAACCTTATTATGTATATCGCGCACATCTTGTCCTACAGAGCGGACATTAATCGAAATTTTCAAATTGTTTCAACGCCCTAGACTAATTTGACTATATTCCACATGTATCTTTGCGAGATCTGGAACATCATTACGCCTTGTAGAAAATCGATCAAAATTTCCGAACTGTGTGAACGCCCTGGAGTGTTTTGACTTTGCCCTGTGAAGATCAGGTTCATCTTAACGCTCAAGGACATCAATTGAAAATTCCAAGTTTTATCATCGCCGTGCAGTAATTTGATATTGTTTCACGTAGATCAGATGCATTTAAAATCCTTGTATGACATAAATCGATGCATCTGTGTCGACGCCCTGGAGTACCTTGACTTTATTCCACATAGATCTTTGCGAGATCTGGAACATCTCAACGCCCTGGAGAAAATCAATCGAAATTTTCATGCTGTATTAACGTCCTGGAGTAATTTGACCTTATTTCATGCAGATCAGGCGCATCTTGACGCTCTGTAGGACATCTATTGAAAATTCCTAGCTTTATCAACGCCCTGGAAAAAAATGGCTTAACTCCACATAGATCTTTGTGAGATCAAGAGCATCTGAATTGAATCAACGCCCTATAGAACATTAATTGTAAACTCTAAGCTGGATCAACGCCCTGAATTAATTTGACCTTTGTCCATGTAGATCAGGTGCATGTGACCGCCCTTTATGACTTAATTTGATAGTTTCAAGCTGAATCAACGCCCTGGAGTAAGAGTCCACAAAGATCATAGCGGGATCTGAAGCATCATTATGCCCTATAGCAAATCAATTGAATATTTCTTGCTGTATCAAACCCCTACAATTATTTGACTTTATCCTATGTAGATCATGCGCACCATATAGCCCTGTATAACATCAATCGAGATTGTCAGGCTGTATCAACGCTCTGGAGTAATTTGATTTTGCCTCATGTAGATGAGCTGTATCTTAACGCCCTGTAGGACATCATTTAATAAATTCATTACTGTATCAACGCCCTGGAGTAATTTGTCCTTATCCTTTGTCGATTCGATACATCTTAACGCCGTGTAGAACGTCACTTGTAAATTACAGTATGTATCACCCATGAGAAATTTGACAGTATTCTAAATAGATCAGGTGTATTTGAACGTCCTATATCAAATTAAAATTGGTCCTGGATCAATTTAAATTGGTAAGCTATATCAACGCCCTGGAGTAATTTGACTTTATGTCAAGAATATTAGGTGCATCTTAACGCCCTGAAGGATATCAGTTGTAAAATACAAGCTCCTAAAACGCATTAGAGTAATCTGACATTGTCTAATGTAGATCATTTGCATCTTAACACCCTGTATCATTCGAAAATTTCAAGCTGTATCAAGGACCTGGAGTAATGTGACCTTATACTACATAAATCAGCTGCATGTTAACGCCCTTTATGGCATCACTCAGAATTGTTAAGCTTCATTAACGTCATGGATGATGGAGTTTGACCATGTTTCATTTAGGTCAGACCTGTAGGACATAAGCTGAAAATTCCAAGCAGTATCAACGTTCTGGAGTAACTTGACTTTATTATATGCAGATTGGCTGCATCTAATCGTCCTGTAGGGCATCAATAAAAAAAATTCAAACTTTATCAATGCTCTAAAGTATATTGACCTAATTCCACGTAGATCATATGCATATCAATACCCTATATGGTATTGATCAAAATTGTCAAGCTATATAAATGCCTTGGAGTAAATTTTAGATCAGCTACATCATAACGCCCTCTATGACATCAATCGAAATTAACCGGAGCTGTGTTAACGCACTGGAGTAATTTGAAATTGTCTCAGATAGCTCATCTTAATTCTCTGTAGAACAAAAATTTAAAATTCAGAGCTTTATCAACGCCCTGTAGAAATTTAACCTGAATCCACATCAGGTACATCTTTACGCTCTGTAGGACACCAATAGAAATTTTCAAGCTGTATAAACACCCTGGAGTAATCAGGAGCAAATTAACGCACTGTAGAAAATCAATTGAAATTTCCGTGCTCTACACCCCTTGTCACCACTGAATTCTGATATTCCTTTTTCGTGTGAAAAGAAAACTTATGTTGAAATTGCGACATAACTTCAGCATGAAATATACCGATCGAATCATCTCAAGCAACTCTTGAAGTTAGATAAGATACATGAAATTTTGAAGCAGAAAAAAACATTTCATATGTTCTAAAGACCATCAGTTCGTATTCTTGTTCATTTTGGGTCAATAGTTTTCATGTGATAGTGACAAAAGTCATTATCAAGTACGCATCAAAAACGGTATTTGCTAAAATGAGTTTGAAAACCTACTGTAATGAATAATTGACAATTCTAAAATTCATCAATAGATCCAACGCCAAACTACTACAATAAACAATAGCGTGATATTTTGAAATGCAGGGCAATTGTCAAATTTTGATATCACTTCAAGAGCGACATTTTATTTTAAGTTTTTTTTTAAGTTCGAACCTCTTGTTTAATCCAAAAATAAGGTTCAGACTTTCTAGATGTTCTGCTTTAAGAAATTTTGAGCATTTGTTCGTGAATTTAATTTTTCGATTATATTTTTTTATATAAAATAATGTAAGGGAATTTACGTATTTTCAGCAGTCTAAGCCGATGCCACTATTTATTTCTAATTTTCTCGGACATACGCAGACAAACTAAATGTTTGTTACATTTATGCGCTGCTCAATCCTGTCTTGGATCACACAGGCAGGGTTGTTGAAAACTTTTTAGAAACGTTTTTACAATGCTTCAAATATCTAATGTAATTATGACTATTGTCGGCAGCCTTTCCCATAAGAACTGCACGCAAATCTGTTCGGCAATTCCACATAAGCCGCATTTTGAGGCGTATTTCTTTCAATCAATCACATCTGGCAAAACTATTTGTTCGAAAATTTCGTCAGGGTTAAGCAGGCATATTAATGGATTCCTTTTACGCTAGCTAGCAGTTTGAAGAGAAGCTCATTTATTGATACATTTCAGATACTTCTTCACGTATCTTTCTTTACCAGAAAAAAAAATTTCACAATTAGCGCATCATTCGTTTTTAATTTTGTGGTCAACATCAAAAAGCTAACTAAGGGTCACCCAAAAATGACATCCATCATTTGAGGGAGGAGGGTGGTCTACGAAAATGTGACAGTGCATGTATTAGGTATTGGAAAAAGCATGACAGAGGGGAGTGGGGAGTCTAGAAATTCCGAAAAATTGTGGACGTCATATTTGAAACTTCCCTAAGAAAAAACTGATTAAGAACAGCTGTGAGCAATGGTATTAGCCGTTTGAAATGAACGATTATCTAAATTTATGAAAACAACATATTTCGTACAACAAAGTAAATAGTATTTAATAGCTGGTTCTTTCCTCGAGTAATCTGTAAAATGGGATTAAATTTTGGGTAAAAAAATCTGGTGGCCATATTGTATTATGACGCCATCTTGATTTCTATTCTATTCTATTCTAAGCGCTTGCTCAGCCAATGTTGAAGAGCATCCTGGAAATACTGGTACTTCTTCTAGTATTTTCTTGTCAGCATTAATATGACTTGAGCTTGATTGGCCGCCCGTGGTTGCTACTCCAGTATCGCCAGATCAGCTGCACTTTCACAAGGAACCAACCAGATGACTGCTTGGGATTAACAGGCACCCTCAGAGTATAAGTGCTGGTGATCTTCTATTTTTAGGCAACAATGGTGCCTGCCACGTCAGAATGCAGACCAATGAGGGGAATGGGAAGGAATTGATGATGCATTCAACATTCAACCGTATATACTACTGCGCCAACGCCAGTTTATGCGGGAAGGATGAAAAGGAGGGTAATTTTTTATGGCAGAGAGCCCGTCCAGATCCTGGAAATACTTGTACTTATTCTAGTATTTTCTTGTCAGCATTAATATAATACACAAATATTCAAATGACCAGGCCCACTGTGCCGACTTGGTCTTGAAGATAACTCAAAAGTTCAAGGCGATCAGATTATTCACTTACGAATATTGTGATACACTTGAACGGGGACAACCGTACCAAATGTCATTTCAGGGGGGGAAGGTTAAATCTTTGGGAGTGACGTTGCTCAGAATGATAATACACACTCCATTGTAGGGGGTGCTCTTCTTTCAGGTATGGGACACAGGTATTTCTCCCATATGTCCTGGCTCGGAAGCCAAGGCTAAAGCGCCGTTACTCCCTCTCGGGAACGAGAAGAAAATATTTCAGTAGACTCCCTACCCCTCTTTTATTTGCAGAACGTATCAAATCATGTAAATATTCACAAAACGTTAAAAGAATGCAAACACTACGATAGCTTGAAAACTAAATTTTTGTTAGGTCAGAACGTTAAACACTATAAATATTCAAATATGCATTAAGTCAGAGAGAACCAAGTAAAAATCTTGAGTATCGGCCAGAAAATATAGGTTATAGGATATTCCAAGCAGATACCATATAACTACCAACAACTTTCATTGGATTCTGAAATCGTAGGGGTTAGAACACACGCCTCTCACGCCGAGGACCTGGGATCGAATCCCATCCCCGAGATAGTCACTTAAAATTTCAGTGACGACTTCCTTCGGAAGGGAAGTAAAGCCGTTGGTCCCGAGATGAACTAGCCCAGGGCTAAACATCTCGTTAATAAAGATAGAAAAAAAAAAAAATCGACTACAATAATCAATCAGTTCGTTGCTTTCTGTCACATGGTCCGCTGCAATTTATGACTAACTACCCAAATATGATAATTCGAAAGAAATCAAAATATAATTCATTGAATAATGTAAAATTGATCAAGTTCTTTTAATGAATAAGAAGAAAAACCATTCAATACCGAAAAATATGACAAATTACTTGGAATGTTTTGCCTTTTCTCGCATTCCTGAGCAGTTTTCGCTGTCATGGTTAAAAACATTTAGTCATACTTTTCTCAATTTTTATTAATCATGCAGAGTAAATTTGCTACATGTCTCTCGCGGTTTACAACATTTATCAAATATGATAAAAGTGAAACGGAGCTAAAGTAATTTTGGATCTAATGACAGAATAATCCGGTTTCCCAAGATTTGAACTTGAACCATTTTGACTTAACATCGACCAAATGTAGAAATAGCTTTATCCACTCTTAATATGACGCCATCCTGATTTTAAGCAAAAGTATGAGTTATTTAGTATGATGATACTTATCATGTTAAAATGAAATAAAAACTGAGTTGAAGCAAATACTCTCCATTTTGAGAATCTGTGTGAATTTTGATTATTTGTCCCTGGTTTTGATGATATTCCGATGTATCTAGAGGGCTTGACATAATCCATATATTTTTTTAAATATATAGGTGTTTCTCCGTTTCACATTTCAATTGAAATGAGCATTGGACACAAACTAAACATGTGCAAGTGCATATTAAATCTCATGTGTTTGGAATATCAAATTAATATTTTGATACAATTTTCTTGCGAGACTCCTGGCAGTACAACCGCCCTCTGGGCTATAGCAACGCCCTCCTCATAGGGGGATGACTAAGAAGCTCAAATTTTACGACGACAGGGCTGTGAAAAACGTAGATTACTTGCAATTTGGAAACTGGATCGAAAAAGTAGTGTTTAGAAATGAAATGTAAAGTTAATACATAACTTTTTGTGTTAAGTTCATCTTCCGTTGTGCTTTCTTTGCTTCAGGATTTCTTTTTTACTACCGCTGAAAAAGAGCCATCTATTGCCTTTTCAGTTTTGAATTTCGCCCTATTGTGCTTGTAATCGCGGTTGGGCACCTTTTAAACTTTTTACGTCTTCAGTCCTTGTCTCTGATTATTGTTTTGTATGTATTATGTTGGCTTCTTAACTTTGCGAGCCACATTTCGCACAGATAGGCTGGGATTTTTCTCAATAATGGCTACCACCTTCTTATCCATTTGTCGGGAGCATACTTTTCGATTTGTTCCACTTCCAACCTTCCAATTCACTGTCAAGCGCTGGTCAAATGATTTGCAAACACTAAATGCGGTACTTTTTGGTAGCTTCAATATCTTGGCAAGATAGTTTTTCGATCATTTAGGATTTTGCTGCCGTTCGAACAAAATTAATTTGCGCACTTTAATGAATGTGTCAAGAACAGTGAATCAAATTGTCATCAAAGGAGACGAAAAACAAACAACAATGCAAGCTCGCTTACAACCGTTTATCTTGACTTTTGCGGATTGGGATACAATCAAAAGCAAAATTGTCTTGACAATCACAGGACACAACATTGTTGCAACCTTTTCAACTCGCAATTTATCAGTTATTCTAAACACAAAACAAAATTTGTTTAAGGGATGCTGTTCGATAATGTGCCAATGTTTACCAACACAGAGAAAGTTATCGAAAATTGCCATGCGAAGCCCAGAATATTGCTGCGCACGTGGTGATCGATCATTGTAATATTCTGTTCAAGTAATGATAAACTGATGTTGCGGAATAAAATTGTTGCAAAACAAGAATAAAAGGAATAGGAGGAAATTTATCGTGGACAGACTTGAGAATACCAGCATGCTGTGATATCTTCCTAAAAGTTACAGTTTTCGATTTTAACTATTCTAGTGCTACCTTTAACACGTTTTACATGATTTGTGCGAAACTTTATTGAGGCTACTTCATTAGAACCACCATAAATACTGCTGATTATAAAATCTTTATGCAAGCACAACTAATAACTATTAACGTCAATACTTTGAAATTTGCATTTGAATTATTGGCTACGCTTGACTCGAAGACATCATTTGCCCGACAAACCATAGGAACCCACCCTTTCAATCACAACCGTGATAACTCTCCCCGTAAAAGAAAAACTGACACACTACATAAATGGTTCATTTCCTCTCAGCAAGTCAATTCCATTTAATGCATCCGTCGTTCATCCATTCGTCCGTTTCTAAAATAACTTCTGCACGCAAAGTAATACAATTTTACGGGTTCTCTTTGTCCTTTCGCCAACTTTTGCCCGCGGTCGCCATCGGGGTACACCAATACTTTGCGGCTCATTCGTTTATTCTCACATGCATGGACCTACGCGACCCATCAGAAATGTCGGATGGTGCTAAGGAGCAGTAGGTACCTACTCCGATATCATTCACGGCACGTTTCCGTTGGAGTTTAAAATTTTACAACTGACGTCGCTTTTATGAAGTGTAGCTGAGCTGGTAGTGGCAAAGGACCACACACAGCCAGAAGCTTGCTCGCGCTCAATTACCGCTCACAAGTTGCAGCACTTTGACACTTTCGGCATTGCCATCATGTGCGATCCAAGCAGCAGCATCGACACTAAAAGCCCCGCTGAGGATGCCATCTCTTTCGAGAGGAACAAGCAGTGGATGAACGGAAATCGATAGTTCCTTTTTGACAGGCCAAGTAACATCACATGTCAACCCACTCGGAAAGGAGCCCGTTTGAAGCTTATGCTGTTGGTGAAGCTGTGGAATCGAGATTTAGTTTTGAAGCTTTATAAATTGGTACACTCCATAACGTCAGTAAGGTGACAGTGTAAGTAAAAGTTAGCGTACTTAAAATCATTTAAAACTAAATCTTCATATACATATAACTGGAGTGGTGTTTGTATGTCATGAAATGGCTTGAGAACGGATCAACGGATTGACGTAAGTTTTTCACTGTTGCACTAGTTAAGGGATGCAACGTGATCGGGCGAAGAAAAAGTTCGAGAAAGTCTCCGGAATCATGGGGAAATCGGGAGACGACTAATGTGCCATTTCCATGACGTTTTCCAACGGCCTACTTGATGGCAAGACGAAGTTTGACGGGACCTGTGAGGGAGAAACCAATGCAAAATTTCCGTACGTCACAGTAAGCCGGAATTCCGCTGTCCCGAACTGTCGCTGTGAGCCCAGATCTCAAACATTGGACTAACATGTAAGAAGCGCGTAACTGATTAAAAAACATTTTCGCATTTCATTAAAAGTGACAAAAATCGAAAGAAAATCAATTCATGCACACAATGCAAGTAATTTCACGTGAGCACCTTTCAATGTAATTGAATATATAGCATTGAAAAACGCATCGTTTTAATTTTTCCAATGAAAATGAATATTTAGTGCATAGAAAACTGTGGCCCTTTTTGCATGTTTGTCGGAAAGATCGAAAGTACACAACAAAAGAAAACTAGCGTTTTCCCCCAATGTCCTGATTGTTGGCAAGCTGGAGTTATCTTGCAGTTCAAACAAACGTTGTTCTATATTTCGTGTGTAGTATCTGTGCCTCCCTCCCAGGCCGGGACCACTAGTGCTTAACATATTTTGAAGAAATATCATTTACAATTTTTTATAACATGCCGTTCTTCATCTTGCAAATATGAAACAGTTAACTAAAACCCCATGAGCTATGGGTCTCCATCCGGTTCCGTCCTGCATGTGAAACTGCTTAGATAAAGTACGTACGTTGTAGATCGAAGGATAGCTGTACGCAAAACTAGAAGGTTTGCTTAACCCCCTCTTCTCATTTCGTGTCAAAAGTACTGTTAAATTAGCGACATAATTTGTTTTTCATTAAAACCCTTCAAAAAATCTGTTCAAACGCTTTAAACACCTGTTAGATGTTATCCACCTTTAATGTTCAGTCCCAGAATTCGAGAACTACCTGGAGGTCATTTATGCTCCTCCTTTTGTTCTCCGCCTTGTATGTAAGCTTCTGTTATTGAGCACTTCGTACCTAACTACCCCGCATTAATGGCTTGTAAAATTTCTAAATCTCTTTGCTCTACCGTTTGTTCCAACTCACAAAACCTGCAATCATAAAAGAACCAACAGCTGAAAAAAAAAATCCCCAAACCACTCACGCTCCCAGCAGCCATCTTCGGATGAGAAACTCCAAATTTCTGAGAGATGAAATATAAAGATTGGGAAAGGTGGGCCAGTCTGTGCTAACGGAGTGGAAAAAGATGAAAATTTATTACTGGTCGAGCGTCCTTTTGTGATGCGCTTCCCACTCGCAGTTGGCTGCTGCGGCTGCTCGGAGTCAGTCGCACAAGGCCTTAACCGCTGGCGTGGGTGTAGCCAGGAATTACATCAGGAGGTGGGTCGAGTGACGTTACGTTGAATTGTGAAAGATATTCATATTCTTTTTCCACAGCGAGCAAAGTGGAGAAGAATTCCTTAAGATAGATGCCATCATCAATAAATGTTTTTTTTTTTCAGGAAAAAAACTCCGAATTGTTCCAGGTATCTAGCAAGTATTCCTCTACGAAACCCTACGAAACTTAGACCAGCAATTTATCTAGAGATTCTCAAAGAGATTTTTCCAGAATTTGTTATAATCTTTCCCTCCGGATAGTATGCATTTTTTCAATAAGTTTTTCCAAAAGCTCCCGAAAAGCAAATTGATTGAGTATGCCTCAAAAAATCTTCACTAGGCTTATGCTGCATATTAGTGAATACATTATTAAAAATGTGTGTATTGAATTGTGGAGGAAATGTCGGTAGATTTTTCGTAGGCATTTCCTTTGAAAAAAAAACCATTTAAGAATGCGTCATTTATCATTTGTTCAAAAATATTCTCTATTTTTAAGTTACGAACGTCTTTATTCATTTCCAACTATAAAGACCAACCATAGATTTCTCAGATTCTTTCAATAGTGATTGACACAAGTCTTCTTCACCGTTCCTTTGGCCCGATTATTTTATTTCAATGTTGGCTAGCATATATTTGTATGCCAATGTTAAACATTTTCACCTATTCACTCACAATTTTTCGATTCCCAGGCCATAGAGTATCTTCGTACCTGCCACACGATATACACATGCAAAAATGGTCAATCGGCAAAGAAAGATCTCAGTTAATAACTGTGGAAGTGCCCATAAGAACACTAATCTGAGAAGCAGGCTTTGTCCCAGTTGGGACGTTACGCCAGAAAGAAGAAGAATTTTGATGATTTTGAACATGCAAAACAACTCTTGTCGCGTCTTGTCGCCGCCATTTCGAATATCACAAAAGCAAATCAAAAAGCATCCTTAGATCTACCCAAAAACTTTTAAATGTTTTGCAGAAATTTGCTGATTTTCAAGTTAGAGCTATTTGGAGAATACAATATTTTACATATATTTTGACGATATTTTTCATACAAAGTTAATTTAAAATATATTCAAAAACTGTTCATACATATTTTGATCAAGCTCGGTCAGGATATAACGATATTGTCAATTTTGCATATGCCAAATCTACGAAGAGCCACGACGTGGGAGGGGGATCTGAAAAGTCAGATAAAATGACAACGTGGCTTCTGGACGACCTCAATATAGCTATCTGAAATTGATCATTTTGTTAGAAAAAAAACGGCGTTGGTGCATTTGGTGATGTATTCTAGGTGCTGCATATAATTGCCTTCAATTTGGCTTCAAAGCAAAGTTTCATAAAATGAGATTTGGTGAAAAATGAGCGTGATGGAAACAAAGCACTACTGTACAGGGATTTTTGAAAGGTTCTTCTAAAAATATCTGAGAAATTTTTTTTTGTATTTTCCGCAGAATCTACAGGATGGAAAAAATCGTCTATAACGACAAACAATACAGTATTTGAACGGTCTAAGAGTGCCATTGCTCCTGCAGCAGCATGATTTCAACACCTCACTACACGCTTATAGTTCTGATACTTGGAAGATCTGATTCACTGTTCGTCGTGGGATAATGAGTTTATCGGATATTGATACAAGTCGCGATCAACTTAAATGTTGTATTCGCGCAATTATTTTCCACGCAGCCCTTGCCCAATTGATTTTAAAATCACAAACAGCATATTCGAAGGCAAATCTCTAAGAAAATATGGAAAAATCCACAACATTATAAGACTTTGATTCGCGAACATTTAATCGCTAGCTCACATGCAACACGATGCATTATTTGCGGAGCGCAGTTTGTTGTGATAACTTGACGACAAAAGGTTAATCGTTGTTGCTATGATCGCAGAATAAAGAACAACCGCGATGCATCGTGGATTTTGTCATGATCACTAGATTTCCATCCTTGCTACAAATATTTAAAACTGACTCCAACAACTACACCAGGAATCTGAGATTTTTTTCAGATCTCAAAAAATCATAAGGGAAGGGGTGATAAAATGAATACCTTAACGATATAATCTTACTTGTTTTTAATTATGAATCGTGGTTTACAGCCAACCAGCCGAGTGGAAGTTTAACAACTACCGAAAAGCTAAAAATTACATATAATTTGCAATTGGATTAGATGGACAAATTGATGAGAAGATTTGCGAAAAAGTTACACGTCTTCTCAGTGAGAATCGAACTCACGACTCCCCGATCTCTAGTTGGGGCGCGTTACCACTACGCCATGAGAGGACTCATGAACGCAGAAGTTAACCTGAATTCGATTTCAGCTTAATAATCACGATATAATCTTGTTTCTGATAGAAAACCGAGGAATTTGTATAGTTCTATCGCACAACATCAAAAATAGGGATGTTATCTATAGCAGCCTCACGAAATCAGACTAAAAAAGCTAAATTTTCACATACTATTATCGCAAGCAAAAAACGATGCAAATGTTCATTTTACCTGCACTATGTGGGTAAAATGGGTAGTTCAGGTAAAATGAACATCATGGAAAATACAAATCAAAATTTCTTTGAAAAAAATTGCAATACCGACATAAATACACTCTCGTGCAAAAGTTTGGGTTCACCCCCTCAAAAACATACAAAAGTGTTCTGTCCATATCTCTGTGATTAAACGTCCAATTGAAACTCTTTAGGCCGCATTTGCAAGACAAAGAGTTATTCTTATTTCGTATGTATTTTTCCAAAAACATTTTTTTAATTGTGTATACTAAATTTTCACATAAAGTTGTTACATTTTTCAATAAACACACTGAAAAATCATATCTAATTTCCTCAGCATTGGGTCGACCATAATTTTAAATCAATGTGTCATTAGAATCGTAATCTTTTATTCTTTGAAGAGATCCCACGAAATTTTGGCGGAAAAATCTGGAAAGTATTCAAAATCAATGAAACAGTCAGTCAAGTCATCGTGCAAAATTTTGGGTTCACCCCTCAGTATGATGCAAATCGTGCAAAAGTTTGGGTTCATCTGAGCCGCACGCACATCATTTTTGTCAATACCTCTGCTATTTTTCAACCGATTTTAATAGTTTAAAGCTTTTTTGAGTGCAAATAATGGCGCGTACATGATTGGTTTGAGATTTCACAGATTTAAGTAATTTCAGGTGAACCCAAACTTTTGCACGATACACTATACTGAGGGGTGAACCCAAACTTTTGCACGATGACTTGACTAACTGTTTCATTGATTTTGAATACTTTTGAGATTTTTCCGCCAAAATTTCGTGGGGTCTCTTCAAAAAATATAAGATTATGATTCTAATGAAACCTTGTTTTAAAATTTTGGTCGATCCAATGCTGAGGAAATTTGCTATGGTTTTTCAGTGTGTTTTTTGAAAAATGTCACAACTTTAAGTAAAAATTTAGTGTACAAAGTTCGAAGAATGTTTTTGGAAAAATACATACGAAGTAAGAATAACTCTTTGCCTTTCGAATGCGGCTTAAAGAGTTTCAATTGGACGTGTAATCACAGAGATATGGACAGAACACTTTTGCATGTTTTTTAGGGGGTGAACCCAAACTTATGGACGGGAGTGTACATTTATCAATTAAACCCATTCAAAAATTATTCTCAACCTATCATATTTAACACCATATCATAATGAAAAACCTCAAGATCTCCGAGCTAAAAGTAACGTCAGTTCTAAATTACAAAATATTAGTTTTCGTTGATATTTTCACTTCAATTGACCTCCCTATCTACCCGAACACTCATTCATGCTTTTTAATGTCGTGCGTGATATAAAAATTCATCGAAATTTGTATTTTTCTCGGTTAAAGGCACGGTATTCATTTTACCACCGCTGGTTATTTACCACCCCTTCCCCAACAGAGATTCATATAATCAACAGTAAATTACCTAGGAACTCTTCCGAGAGTTTTAAAAAGTTTATTTAAAACAATTCCTCCAGGATTATAATAAGAGATTTAAACATAAATAAGTTTTCTCAAGAATACTTCGAACTTGAAAACCCTTCTATAAATGCCACCTAATGCCACCTCCAAGTCCAAATAGACAGCGTCTACTTGTTTGCCGGCATCAATAGCTCTAATACAAAGCGTTGAAAATTCAACAAGATTGGACGAGACGGATCTTTTTGAAAAAAAAAAAACATGTTGATCGGTGGACATGTGTCGTTTGCAACTTTCAAATAAGGAATCGTTCATTGTGATTTCGAATACCTTAGAACTAACACATAAGGCGGCATCCACAAATTACGTACCGTTTTGCTTCGAAATCCGGACACTTAAGCACTTTGGAGCATTAAACAGTGGTTTCGTTTATAAATTTGAAGTCTAATGAATATTTTTTTCTGCTTATTATCGAAAAAAATATGATTTTCGCCTGTTAGTTGAGTAAAAAAAGCTTAAAATTTGGAATAAATCATTAAAAATATAGAAAAAGGTAGATGCGTTATGCTTCGAAATCCGGACACTCTTTGGAGAGTGTTTCGAAATCCGGACACTTTTGCTTCGAATTCCGGACACTTGGATATTATCATTAAATAACATTTTTGAAAAAATATATGTAAATTAAGCAGGTTAACCTTCCAGTCGTCGCGTGGTTTGTCACCGTCAGAACCACCACGCTGCTGTTGTGAACGAAAAGCGAGGTTTTTTCTACAGTGTTGTACAAAATACAACAGCGCGACGACTGAAGTGTTAAATGTTATTTTCCTTTGGAAGTAATATTCCTATTTGTTTTGCTTTATATTAAATATCCACAAAATTACACAAACCATTTAATCAGTGTGTAACAGAAGGTCTTGATTCTTTTAATTTTTCCGTAGACTCTTACGTTCGTTATTTTTAATTTTAATAGCTTAGTAATTGTTTATTGGTTACCAAAATTCACAGTTGTGTTTAAGTACCAATGGTGTGTGATAAATTAATATACCCGTCGTTGGGAATTTAAAAAAAGGCGGGTTTCAACATTTCCTTCACCTGGTATTTTTACTGTTGATATTTTTTTAGGTCTCAAATAAGTGATGCTACAATAATCGATGGTTCCTATTCTCAGCAGATAAATAAAACCATTGAATATGCTATGAGATAATCCGTTGAGCATGTTCACTTTTAATAACCAATGAGTGGTTGTGGTTTGACATTTAAATAATTAACTTAAAATAGTACATATTTAGTTAACTTACTCAAATATGATGCTGTTTTGTGGTACGCACAATTGACTTATTGTGAGCGAAGGTACTGGAGCACATATACCGTGTTGATTCTAAGTGTGCGGATGATTTGAATCCCGGATACCGACCTTGAATCACCCAAAAATATTGTTTCGACACTTTTTATGCTTGGAGAATGTAGAAGACATCGTAATTATGGATTCTAGGTAAACAAATAGAATTTGGATCAAAAACACCTTGAAAAAGACCAGTTTCCGGCTTTCAAAGCGACCGGCAATTCGATGCAGCACGGTATCGTACTATTTCATTGCACAATTTGATTTCTCTGTCCATGTGGGTTCGAAAATCGGAGTATCACTTTGTAGTTCAATATACTGCTTCGCGACTAAAAATGGATGAACTAACGTGCGAAGTTCGATTTTTGACCAACTTCGCCGCGTCGCGAGTCACTTCGCTATAGTGCGCATCTATGCCCTTCACCGTGTGCATTATGCGCACTATTGAGAATCGACTTGCGACGCGGCGAAGTTGGTCAAAAACCGAACTTCGCACGTTGGTTAACCCATTCTCTAACGCGAAGCAGTATACGTTTTTAAGATAAAGATTTACTTCACAATTTCTTCAATAAAACAATCAAAACTAGAATTGGTTTCATTATAGAACAACTATGCTTTAAAAACTGAGTTTCTCATCTAATTTTCAGAACAATTGTTGAATCATATAAAACAGGTATATGTTTATTTTCATATAAATTGTTAAAACACATTATCATATCATTATCATCATATAAATGTGTTTCGAAGTCATTCACAGTTCATCTTCACATTGGGAATTGATTTTTAAGACTGAAAACAATTTCTATTCGTTAACCATGTATGGAACTAAGCTAGTTCAATTACGTGTGTTTGATTAGCTTTTCTTTAAGATTAAGCACTTTCACGTCATTTGAAACCACCAGGCAATAGGGAACATATCAGATTTCTATAATAAACATATCAACAGTTAACGGTAGTGTCCAAATTTTGTTTATTACTACATACCAAAAGTTTTAAACATGAGCGTCCGGCATTTGAAACATATCAGAATTTTGCTTCGAAATCCGGACACCTGCAATTTGTATTAAAAACACGCAATTTATCCATTTTCAAAATAATTCCACTACATGTCTCACTTACTCGAATACAATATCAACCGTTTAGAACATAAAACAACGTGTATAAGCTTTTGAACTTTGAATAATAAGGAAGAATAATTTCAACTGCATCTTAACCAACTGGCTAAGCAGTGCAAAAACAAGTACGTACGATGACAAGCGATTATGTTTTTCATGTTTTTCCGGTAATTTTCGCCACCTACTACGATGCCAATACATTTGAAATGTTCAATTTTAATGTATTATTTAATTGGAATGCTAACATTTACATTTGATGTTATTTTCAACAGCAGAAAATGCTGAAATTGATCAGAGTGTCCGGCTTTCGAAGCGTCCGGGAATTCGATGCAAAACGGTAATTTCTGGTGAACTTCTGGAAATTTGATTTTTAGGGATCTTTGAAGGTGTTTATTGCTATTTTCACAAAAATGTGTTACCAGGCAAAATTTTAATAGAATATCCTAAGAAAATTGTAAAGATATCTAAAGAAAAAAAAAAACTCGAGATTTTACAAGAAAAAAATCAGAGTGATTCCTAAAGTGGAATTCCGTGGTTAAATACTTACTGAGTTCGAAAGGCATGCATGAAAAAAATATTACAATATATGCAAGGTGCTAAATAAGACGAATACTTGGGGTAATTCTATAATATCCCCAGTATGTTTTTGTTTTAACTCTTGAAACAAATCATGAAGTAATTCCTCGTTCTTTAAAAAAAGTTTTGGCAGGATTAGAAAGATGCAGGTCTTAAAAAAAGCTTGAGGTACTGCTGACGACTCGTTGGAGAAGTTCGAGGTACTCCAAGAAACGATTTCGATATAAACCCTGCAGTGAATGTTTATGAAATTTCTTGAAGAACCGAAAGTAAAATATCCAGAAGAATCCCAAAAAGCATACCTTGGGAATATGTGAGTTATATCTCCTACAAAATTCTTTGACTTATTCCTAGAAGTATTCCTGGATGAATTAGTTTTAAGGTAATTTTGCAGAATTTTGGCATTAACCTTTTTCGTTCCATAGTAGAATTTTGGTAGATTACTCTCAAAAATTATTGCTGACTGTTGATAAAATCTTTGTATGATTTATGGTAAGATATTTGGCAGAAGTATAATTGTTTGATGAACTCCAAAAATACTTCAAGAAACCAATCGGGGCGCAGTAAATTAATAAATGAGAATGAAAAAGAAAATTTAAAAGAAATTCCAGGACAAGAATTTCTATGGCTATAGATGAAGAATATTGCCGAAGACTGCGAAACAATCCGACACTTGTGAAAGAAGTTATTCAAAGAAAACCTATTGCAAAGGCGATGTTTATCAACACGTAAAGCCAATTTGCTGCATCGTAAAAATACCTATCGATATCTATGTTCAAAGTGTTAATAGAGGTCAATTGATTCTATATCATTACCCGGAATACCATTATCCGGAATGCAATTTACCGGAAGACCATTTACCGGAATGTAAGATTACCCGGAAAAACCATTTACCGGAATGCGCCATTACCCGGAAAGCCAAATCTTCAATTTTTGACAACCTTTCATTGATGCGCAGTACAAATTATATCTCGCTAACCATGGACATTCTCGACTCCCTCGGTTTCCATAAACACTATTTCAAAAGACTAATTAAATATGTTGTTCTTATTGCCGGCGCTACGACTCAACTGGGACAAAAACTGCTTCTCAGCTGTTCTTGGAGCATATCTACAGTTGTTAGATGAGAGCCTATGTCAACCGATCATTTTTGCATTCGTTCATAGTTTGACAAGTATGGAAGTACTTCATAGTTTGACAAGTATGTAAGTTCTGAAAAGATGTCAAATTTGTTAACCAGAAATAATTTTGAACCGGTAGTATTCAATTCTACCAACCTCAGCTTGATCTTTCTGAATTACTTCACTTTGCCGCAACGTAAGCCTTAAATTATGAACAAATATCACGATACCAAAATTTGATTGAACATGTGATTTTATTGGCGACCTAATTAGAAAAGAATCGCCTGATATAGATCGAAAAACTATGTCTTCAAATTTAGGCTATAAAACTTAACATTACAAGGATAGAAAGAATGAAAAGAATTTTTAATTTTCTTTTATGTCCGACACCACTTGGAAGGTACCATCATTATAAATTGAAATCGAAAAAAGCCTAACAAATAAGGTAGGTTACATTTGAGTGAATGGAACATCTCAGCATTTAAGGTGAAGATGAATCGAAGCCAAACTTCAAATTTTCAAGAGCACGGATCTGGAGAACCAAACATTCGTTTAAGTTGAAAACTTAATCGATTGATCACTAGCTGGTTGTGACCAGTCGATTAGATTTTCAGCTCAAATGGATGTTTGGTTCTCCAGATCCGTGCTCTTGAAAATTTGAAGTTTGGCTTCGATTCATCTTCACCTTAAATTTTTTTGGTGTTATGATGGTTTTCTTATTCCCTTACGTTAAACAGATCAGAATCCAATTTCAATATTGTTTCCAATAAAAAAACACTTATCTTATGAGGGAAGCAACATACAACAGTTCAATTCTCTTGTCAGCTTTATGGTTTGGGGAAAGCTAAAAATATCAAGACGAAAACTGAGAGTGCCTTGGTGATTGAGAGTAGGGACACTATTTGTCATTGTAATGTCCATCTTTGGATCCTCAATAGATATATTTTTCCTTTTAATTTGATGGTTTGTGCTATTTTTCTCCGAATGTCTGTACCCCGAATCCAATGCCAGTGTTATAAACAAGAAAAAACAATAAGCAATCAAAATAATAAGATATTTGGTCATTTTCGACTAAACACATTTTGCAAAAAATGCCGAGATCGTTGGAACTTGAAAGAACCGCCAACCAAATAAAGGAGGATGAATATCAGATGACCCAAAATGGATCATTCTAGAAAAAGGGATTTACAATCGGCTGATTGACGTTTGCAAAAACGACATTCGGCGAATTGACATTCGGCGAAAAATAAAAAAAATCTAATCATTGCTTATTTATTAACATTTGGACACTTGGAGAATCGACGGTCGTATATTAAAAGTAAAGTAACATAGTTGTTGCCATATTTAGCAAGTTCAGCCAAGACAAGCTGAAAAGATAAGTTGAAAGAAGGGTAATTCATTTATGAAATGCAAATATATGAAGATGGTGCATATTGACAGGATTAAGTATGAAGATATCTTAGAGTCCTCTCTGGTGCTTATGTATTTTGAAATGAGAACCTTATCGTTGGTAGTCCTTTTAAATATTTTTAAGTTAACATACTTTTTTTTTTTTAATTTTATTAACGACCCTTTAACTCGATTTGAGTCATTCGGGTCGAACGTATTTATTTTTCTATTTCATTTCTACAATTTAATTCAGCTTTACTATTTCTTTTCTTATGCTTGTTCATTAACCAATTTATCCAACGGTCCGTGTCATCGCATTCGGGTTCTTCTTCATCTGACTCGTTCGTCTCCATCACGTTGCCGTCATCATCATCGGTAGAGAATTCGTTCTGCGTGATCTGTGGTTCAGCCGCCAACACGATTTTATCGTCCTTTCTTTTTGGTGGTGGCGATCTCTCCTCAGCAGAGATGTCGATGTGGTTCAAACTTCGTTTGCCATGCGGTTGTTGCTGAAGCTCTTGTTGCTGGTTGAGTTTGTTTCCAGAGGCAGAAGTGGAAATAGAAGAAGTGGTGGTTTGTCCAATAGAATTGCTGGTTGTTGTTTTCGATAGCAGTTTTTTGTTGTCGGTGCATGATCTGCCTGTGTGCAGCGGTAGCGTACAATACCGACATGAAGCCGGCTGCGAATTGTAGCTAATGAGTGTTTGTTCAGTCTTTATAGTCACATACGATTTAATGTGCTTTTTGAGCTTCATTTGCACCACTCGTATGCCAGATGGGATACCTTTCCCGGCATAATTTTTGCCCCAAACTGCTTCTTTGATGCTGAACACATCCCCATACTGTTGTAAGTAGGACGCAATATCGGCGTCAGTTACGTTTTCTGAGAGATCGTGTACTTTGACCTCGACTCGTTCATCAGCCATCATCAGCTGAACTTGATAACGCTTGTTAGCAACCACCAATTCGTGTCGGTTGTTGTGCTGCTCAACCACAGTTAGAGCAGTATGAAGGTCACTGCATTTCACGTGCACACAACACTGGGCATGGTTCATTTGTAGGCGTTGAACCTCTTGCGGTCGAAGTCCCAGAGTCCGAAAGATGAACTTATGAACATCCTCGAAGTTAGGACGTTTATCGAAATTTTTCAATTCGATTTTGAACGTGTTTTCGCGGGACGTAATTGACATGATTACTAATGCACAGTAACCATGTCAAACAGAATGTATAGATCACAATGCGAACGCGTGCGTACGGATTGAAAGCTTCAGCACGAAGTTAACATACTGACCTGAATGACTGTAAAACGGTTACAAGGACGCTAATGAAAAAAGTCGAGAAATAAAGGTATAATTTTCCGGTAAATAGTCCTTCCGGGTAATGGTTTTCCGGTAAATGGTTCATTCCGGTAAATGGTTTTCCGGGTAATAGTCTTCCAGTAAATTTCATTCCGGTAATGGTATTCCGGGTAACGTCGGAGAACCAGGTCAATTGGCATCCTCTGGCGATTTTTCTTTGCAACAGTAAGTTTTCTCATAGTAAATCCCATACAAATTTTGAACAACTGGCGTTAAATTTTAGTTTCACTGAAAGAGCTGAAATTTTGCATAGTTGTAATGGGACCTAAATGCAATCCAAATATCGAACTGGAGCGAGAATCAATTTTTTTCATATAACCGTGTCCCAGGCTAATGAAAATGCATGACCGATACTTTTCTAACAACCGCACCACACGAAACGGACACGATTGATCCGAATACCGTCACTCGCCTCACAGAATCATGTAACTAAACCAACGAGTCAAACACTACTCTCTGGTAAAGTCTTACGTTTTTTTTCTTTTTTTTACTTATTGATCAAAAAGTCATTGATATATGAGGACCGATTTTTTTTTTCTGAAGATGTCCAAATTATAACTTTTGTTATAAAATAGTTGGAAGAAGGGGGGCAACGCCCTTCCTAACTCAGACCATGACAGCTAGCAAGGAACCAGAAGCCGGAAATAATTTGCATTAAAATTGATGATGCCCAGCCAAGCAGCAACTGTTTTCACTGACTGTGTCCCGGATTGGCTGGTGTCCGAAGTTTGAGCTGAAGAATATTCGCCACAGCAGTTCCGGCGCGGAGCAGCAATGGGATGAGCCCAGCCCAATGGCAGCATCCAGGTTTGCCAATTACCGTTGGGTGATTTAATCGACGGGAACCGGTTCTGCTAGGAGGAAGGGTGATTTATGAGCCTGCTGGCAACTGGGTGGAGCCCAATCCACGAGTGATTGGTTTTCTTTTCATCAGCGACAATAACTGGTTCGAGGGTGGTTGGGTTTGTGGGAAGCTATTGGAATTTAAAACTGGTGATAAACCAGCACTCATCGGAATTTATTTCAATTAGAAGCTGGTTGGTTTGCGGTCACAAAAGCGATGGAATTGAAATTTTGTCGGAAATTGATTGATGAGTGGTTTTAGGATAATTATGTTCGATGAATGGTGGACGGTGGACTTCATTATTCCGGATGGTTCATTAGACGAGGCCATGTTAATGGACTGACCGTCCTACATTTTTTTTTAATCTACCATAGATAATCAGTCTAGGGAATACCTAAGCATTGTAATTTATTTACGGCATAGATCTTTTGGATTGGTTAAGATTCCTCTCAGTCTAAAAAATTTCGAGACGCAGTGAAATGGGCCTACGGAGCAGTAACTTAGTTTGGATCGTATCAAGGTAGAACGAAGCCACACCTCAAATTTTCAAGAGCACAAGACTTGAGAACCAAACAGCGCTCCATGTTGAAAATTTATTCCATCCCGGTCAACCAGTCAGTGATTTTCGATAGCGATCGATACCGATTCGTTTTGAATCGTTGGCGATCGCCATCGTTGGACAAAGATCTATAAAGAAATCGGAAAACTGGTTGGTCGGGATTGGTCACCACCAGCAAGCAAGTAATTTGATTGATTTTCAACGCGAACTGCTGTCAGATTCTCCAGTCTCGTGCTCTTTTTCTTTCAATTTTAAGAATCATTCCTCCTAAATCACCTGTGAATTACTATTATGATAATACCTAAAATAGGGACATTTTTGCTTTTTTTAAACAAAGTGAAGGTTTTGTGGGAGAAGTTGATTATACATTCAGGAATATTTAAACGGTTTCACACTACTTAATTAAACATTCAAATTATCAGAGAATGCTATCGAAGTATTAAGTTACATGTGCCCTGATGAATATAAATATTCCACTAAACAGGAATATCTGTAAGTAAATAAAATTTAATTTTGTACTGAAGTTGAGTGTAGTACACGACAATGAAGATGGTCTCACATTTGAGATCGAAATACGCGTATCCAATAAAGTACGACTTACAGTTGGATTTGAATAGTATAGAACTAAATTCAGTTGCCGTTTCTTTAAATCTGTCGTAAACACTAAGAATGTATTGTAAATGTAGGTAATACATTTTGTTCTTGAGATAAGGCATACAAATTTTACAATTATAGATTATTGTAGGAAATCTAGAGAAAAAAGTAATTCGGATCTGTCTCATTAGAAGAATGGAAAAACAAAAAATCTGTCGGAATAAAAGTCATACAAAAACAATGGTTAAAGTTTTAGAACAGCTATGCTACCAATGACAGAAAAGTTTTGTAATGCTGACCACCTTTCGACCTAGTATTGTAGCACTATCTGGCAGCGCTAGTAAAAAAGTAGAAGGCGTTATTCGGTATAGTGCCGAAACGACTATACAAGCTCTATTTGATCAATCACAGAGTAGCAACTACACATTGTACGGTCATCAATGCTCATGCTGATGATCATATGAGTCTCTGCTTCTGCAGACAGAATATTGTTTACATTCGATGACCTCAAAAATATTGCACTGTGGTATCCCATTTTCAGCTCTATGTTGGCCTTGACTGACAATTTCTCAGAACACTCGCGTTTCCATCCGACGGCAATCAAACGGGACCACATTGTGTATACCGAGCGAACCTCAAATTCTGACGCATCATATCCAGAACACAAAAATATCCCCCCAACAAGTAATTTAATATGCACGTTGAATGAGAAAAGGCTTCGCCTCCTTGTGTGCTCCGGATATCATCTACAGAAATTTACACGAAATGTGATGCGATGATGATGAATGTTGTATGTCGGTCCGTCATTAGGTACTTACAGTACCGGACACTACAAAAACACCACTTCAGCGAAAAAAGCTCAACTCTTTGATAAATTTGGCTGTCTTTTAAATGATCATAATTGTTTTTTTTACTGTTTTTCTATGTTATGATCACACAGCTAAAAATATGTTGTAAATTTCAGTTTGTTTTCATGCACATATAGGGAGCATCAAAATAAACTGAAACGTCAACGACAAATCGCTTATTTTTCAATCAAATATACCTCAAATTTACACGATCAAGTAACATTCAAGCACCTTTAATAGAAAATTAAAAATGATGCTGCAACAATGGATGAATTTGGTTTAGTTTTACTACCTTCTTCTGACGCTGTATTGAAATTCAAATATTTTTATCTTTGCAGTGTTTGGATTTTGATCCGAATAAGCCGATAGAATCATATTCAGAGAGTTTAACAGTTCGTAGCACATCGCTATCGGAGAGCCCTAGGACAGGACGTGACAGCTCAACTAATACTGCCCCGTTGTTTTTAGTCGATAACCTTGACGATACAAAAGCTAGTGCTACCAGTATTCTTTTTAAGCAAGTATTGTGAACCAATGAGAAGTGGTCTTTTTTGACAAGCAATTAGTTTTATTTTTGTACTTTAACCTGACACGTCTTGTCTTAGGAGTAGTGTTTGATCCCTTGACCTTTACGCTTGCTCCTGCGGGGCGAGCGATGAGGGCAGTATCGAACATGTCGCGCGTCGGACGAGTAAAGTGAAAAAGTGCCGCGATAGATTAGATTGTTTTGATCCTTTGACCTTGACGCTTGCTCCTGGGCAGTGCGTCAAGAAAGCCCGAGAAGTCGTCAGTCAGCCCGAGAAGTCGTCAGTTGTTCTCCCCCTTAG
Source organism: Aedes aegypti (assembly GCF_002204515.2). NCBI lineage: Eukaryota > Metazoa > Arthropoda > Insecta > Diptera > Culicidae > Aedes > Aedes aegypti. The sequence goes on from NC_035109.1 coordinate 248,498,927, forward strand.
TGTTACACACTAACATTCCTTTCCCCAATCCCACCTGACTGCAAGGACGTGGCCGGCGCCGTTATTGACCCTGTATGAATAGAAGCACTGAATTATGCACACTGGAGAAGATTATGGCCAATCTCAGCCAAACTTCTAGATGATTATTTGTGCATTTTCACTGACTTCGGTCAATCACGGAATAGCAACCATTGACACGTGTAGTCAGTCTAAGCTAAAGTGACCAGACGTCCCACGTTTCGCGGGACAGCGCAACTTTCAAATTGATATTACAGCGTCAAATCTTTTTTTTTTTTGACTGAAAATAGCATTTAGATCATGTTTTAGGCCTAAAATGATTGCAGAATACATATCCAATACGGAAAATGTTTGATTCGGAACGAGTTCTGACAGGGCGTTCGCGGGACATGTATGGTCGCTTTAGTCTAAGCTAAGCTTAGCTGAACCTGACACGTCTTGTCTTAGAGAAAATCCTATGAATGTTGATATTCACTCTCTCGTTTGGTACATGACGAGAGAGCGTTCAAGAGCAGCAACTCTCACCGACTACAACGGTATCGAGTTATTCGGGTAATTTAAGTTTTACATGACATTGGTTATAACTTCCACATTTGCTGGTAATGCAACCTTAAACAAATTTTGTGTAATCAATAGGATTAACACCCCTTTGGTTGCAAACGAAGCACAGAAAATGAAAAATATTCGCCTCCGTTTCTTGATCAGAATGAGAGTGGGTTAGCGAATGTTACAAGTGTTGACAGTGCGCATCGTACCTTCGTGCTGTGCGTACACGAATTCTCTCTGCTCTTGGAAGTTTTCTTAAAAACTACCTAAAGCAATAAAACGGTACTTTTCAGTGCTACTAAAACAGTACCTTTCAGTACAATTTTTTCTACTATTGATCCCTTTACGATCCTTGTTTGGACCCGCGCCTTCGATTTTTCGTTGGACTCGTTGGCGAAAGCTAGCGGTGGTAATCCTTCTTGGACACCGTTTTGGAAAAAAAACCTCTCAAAGGTCACGTATTCTTTCGTTTATTAACTAAACATGGTATCAACAACTAACAAAAGGAAGGGTGAATCTCTGAATTCACAACTTTTTTCAAAAAAAGTGGGATTCAAAACTGTCACTAAACGTGGCAAGAATGAAAGAAAGGACGCTTCCCCGGAATCCAAGGGTGAAATGAATAATTGTATCGAAATGAGCAATCAGTTCGATGCTCTAGACAAATTTTCCGAACACCAAATCGAAGCAGCCTCTAGCCCAGGCTCTTTGATTCAAGTGAGGAAGCAAAGAGCGCCGCCTATCGTAGTCAGTTGTTCCGAATTTGGGGAATTTAGGTAGGAGATCTTGAACTCCATTAGGGGAATCAAGGTTTCCTTCCAAATCGCAAAGAAAGGAGACTGTCGCGTTTTGCCGGAAACTCTTAAAGATCGCGAACTTCTTCTCAAACATTTTGACGAGAAGAAGCACATTTTTTTTACTTATGACGACAAAACTGAACGTTTGTTCAAAGTTGTCTTGAAAGGTCGCTCATGTGACTATAAATCACCTGAAGAGATCAAAAATGGAATAAATGATTTACTTGGATTTTCCCAGTCCAAGTAATCATTTTGAAAAAGAGAACCCAATCTGGCATTGTTCGGAAAGGGGTTTCTCAAGAATATTATTTAATTCACTTCAACAAAAAAGAACTAAATAATATTAAAGCTTCAGAAAAAGCAAAACTTTTGTTCGATGTCCGTGTGACATGGGAACATTTCCAGAAACCTGGAGGAAATTACCAGAACCCCACTCAGTGCCGTCGGTGCCAAAAGTGGGGTCATGGTACAAAAAATTGTCGCATGGATGCATGATTTGCGGAGGTTCTTCTCACGCCAAGGACGTCTGTCCAGTGAAGGAAGATACCGATAAGTTCTTATGCGCCAATTGCAAGGGCAATCATAAGTCAAATTTTTGGGCTTGCCATTCGTGTAGGTGAGTCTTTGAGGCTCGTGCCAGGCAGATGAAAGATAATATCCGTTACGATAGATAGTAACGTAGAGTATCGAACAATGGTCATTTCTGAGTTAACGATCGCTTGATCATGAATCATACCCATCAGGAAGATCATATCATGCTCATTCACAAACTAATTTTAATCCGTCGGGTAGCCATTCGAATCTTGCAATTTCGAATGTATCTACCCACGGAAAATCCTTTGCCGATATCGTAGCAGGTAATTTGAACTCCTCTGCTATTCGTTCTATGAGTACCCATTCTAATTGTTTCCAATCAAATGGAAAAAAAACCTACCGCCACAGGTTATTCCTACTCCGCCTCTTCGTCTACCGAAAATTCTAATGGGAAATCATCAGATAATGTACCCACTTCGAGTGATATGTCTGCCTCTGATTTTAAATTTCTAACTGAACAATTGAATCTAATGATGGATGCAATGTTCAAAGCCACCACTATGACTGAAGCAGTCCATATTGGTGTAAAATTTACAAATCAAATTGTTATTGGATTACGTTTTTCTAATGGATCCAAATAATAATTTAAATATTTTAAATTGGAATGCTCGTTCTCTGAATAGTAAAGAGGACGAGCTGTTTAATTTTCTTACGGTTAATAACGTGCATATAGCAGTTATTACCGAAACGTATTTAAAACCTGGATCTAAACTCAAAAGAGATCCCAACTTTTTTGTTTATCGTTATGATCGACTTGATAGGGCATGTGGGGGAGCTGCAATCATCATTCATAGACGTATAAAACATCAACTGTATTTGTCATTTGAAACTTAAGTTTTTGAAACTTTTGGTGTTTTTGTTGAGACACAGCTTGGTAAATATACTTTCATAGCTGCCTATTTGCCTTTTCAAAGCTCTAGACAGCAAGTTAATTTGCTCCAAACTGACTTGCGAAAATTTACTCGCAATAAGTCAAAATGTTTTGTCATTGGTGACTCTAATGCCAAACATCGGTCATGGAATAATTCTCAAAGTAATTCCAACGGCAGAATTTTATTTGACTGCCTTTCAGGATATTTCTCAATTCAATACCCTGATAGGCCTACATGTTTTTCCTCTTCTAGAAATCCATCTACGATTGACTTGGTCTTAACCGACTCTAGTCATCTTTGTAGCCAATTAGTTACTAATGCTGATTTTGATTCTGATCATGTCCCTGTAACATTTTAAATATCCCATAAAGCGATTTTCAATCCTATCAGCTCCTCTTTAAATTATTTTCGAACCGCCTGGAATATACACTCCCGTGCAAAAGTTTGGGTTCACCCCCTAAAAACATACAAAGGTATTCTGTTCATATCTATGTGATAACACGTCCAATTGAAACTCTTTAAGCCGCATTCGAAAGGCAATGAGTTATTCTTACTTCGTGTACCCAAACTTTTGCACGATGACTTGACTGACTGTTTCATTGATTTTGAATACTTTCCAGATTTTTCCGCCACAATTTCGTGGGGTCTCTTCAAAGAATATAAGATAACGATTTTAATGACACTTCGATTTAAAATTTTAGTCGATCCAATGCTGAGGAAATTAGATATGATTTTTCAGCGTGTTTTTTGAAAAATGTCACAACTTTAAGTAAAAATTTAGTATACAAAGATAAAAGAAAGTTTTTGGAAAAATGCATACTAAGTAAGAATAACTCTTTGCCTTTCGAATGCGGCTTAGAGAGTTTCAATTGGACGTGTAATCACAGAGATATGGACTGAACACTTTTGCATGTTTTTAAGGGGGAGAACCCAAACTTATGCACGGGAGAGTGTATATGAAACGTATATGACCCTTATCTTGATGTTAATATTCCTTTACAAACTAAACTTGATATTGATAATTCTCTTGAAACTTTAACAAATTCCATTGTTGAAGCCAAGAGCATTGCAATTCCAAAATGTGAAGTAAAGTTTGAATCCGTGATTATAGACGACGATCTTAAACTCTTGATCCGCCTTTAAAACGTGAGGAGAAGGCAATTTCAACGCAATTGCGATCCTGCTATGAAAATTATATGGCAGCATTTGCAGAAAGAAATCAAGAAACGTTTTGCTCAGTTAAGAAAAAAAAAAACATTTTGAAAATAAAATTTCACCCTGGCTCTAAGCCCTTTTGGAAATTATCAAAAATTAAAAAAAAAATTCCTCAGAAGCCAATACCGGCATTGAAAGAGGAAAACAAATTATTACTAACTAATTGCAAAAAAGCTCAAAAATTTGCTATGTAGTTTGATAGCGCACACAATTTTAATTTAGGACTTACTTGTCCAATTTAAAATCAAGTTACTCAGGACTTCGAAAATATTCTAAATCAAGAGAACGTTTTCGAAAATGCCTGGGGAATTGATTTGGAAGAAGTGAGAACTATTATTAAAAAATTCAAAAATATGAAAGCTCCTGGCAATGATGAAATTTTCTACATCCTCATCAAGACACTTACAAAAATAAGCTTATAATTTTTAGTTCATATATTTAACAAATGTTTTCAATTAGCATATTTTCCTGACAAATGGAAAAATGCTAAGGTTGTTCCAATTTTAAAACCAGACAAAAATCCTGCAGAAGCTTCTAGCTATCGTCCAATCAGTTTGCTTTCCTCCATCAGTAAACATTTTGAAAAGGTCATTTTGAACAGAATGATGGCTCACATCAACGAAAATTCAATTTTTGCCAATGAACAGTTCGGATTCCGCCATGGACATTCGACCACTCATCAACTCTTACGTGTAACAAATTTGATCCGTTCCAACAAATCTGAAGGCTATTCTACTGGTCTTGCTCTTCTAGACATAGAAAAAGCATTCGACAGTGTTTGGCATGAAGGTTTGATTGTAAAATTAAAAAACTTTAATTTTTCAACATACATTGTTAGAATAATTCAAAGTTATCTGTCAAATCGTACACTTCAGGTTAATTATCAGAACTCCAGGTCTGAAAGACTTCCTGTAAGAGCTGGTGTTCCCCAAGGCAGCATTTTGGGACCAATATTACACAATATTTTCACATCTGACTTACCTGAGCTACCTCAGGGATGTCAAAAATCTTTGTTTGCGGATGACACAGGCCTCTCCGCCAAAGGACGAAGCCTGCGTGTCATCTGTAGTCGATTGCAAAAAAGTTTGGATATTTTTTCTTCATACTTGCAGAAATGGAAGATTTCTCCTAATGCTTCCAAAACTCAACTAATAATATTCCCACATAAACCAAAAGCTCTTTATTTAAAACCTTCAAGTAGACATGTTGTAACGATGAGAGGGGGTCCAATAAATGGGTCAGATGAAGTTAATTATCTAGGGCTCATGCTAGATAAGAATTTAACTTTCAAAAATCACATTGAGGGCATTCAAGCCAACTGTGATAAATATGTTAAATGTCTCTATCCCCTTATTAATAGAAATTCAAAACTTTGTCTTAAGAACAAGCTTTTGATATTCAAACAAATTTTCAGGCCAGCCATGTTGTATGCTGTACCAATATGGACTAGCTGTTGTAATACCAGGAAGAAAGCTCTGCAGAGAATTCAAAATAAAATTTTGAAAATGATTCTGTTATAATACCAATGAGTTATATAGAATATCCAATGTTTAAACATTGAAACAAATGTCAAATAAAATCATTAATAATTTCAGGCAAAAATCGTTGCAATCTTCTATTGCCACGATTAATGCGTTATATGCTTTGGTTAAGTTAGGTTAAGTAAATTGAAAACGTTATTTATTTTTTTCTCTCTTATAAGCAGGTGTAAAAAATCTGAACTGCTATGTTGTTTGTTTGTTTGTTTTATTATCGACACTTTACACCAAACAGGTGCATTCGTGTCAAAATAATAAAAAAAAAACATTTCGCTTTACAATTCAATTTCATACATTACTTACAATATTTAGCAATGAACTTATCTTGCCGTTTCGACCGCTTGTCAAATTTGATCCTCCATCCGGTTACATCATCTGGCTCGGGATCTGGAACTGCTATGGCAAATGTAATATGTTGTTCACAAAATGGCAAACCAAAAAAAAAAAAAAATAAGAAGGTACAAAATGTATATTATTCTGTGACTTATGTATCCTAAGTATTATTAGGCTTCAGTATGCGTTGAGCTCTCTTGAGCTTTGCGTATATTTTCACAAATTCATGGCTCAATTTGTCAAACAAACACACATTGTGTCTTTTGACTACAAGTTTTCAAAAGTTAGCTTGGGATTCGCTAACCATTCTAAATGCACAAATCGAGAGATTAGAGTTTAAAAGTCAATAACGGCGCCCGTTACAACGTAATACTGCTCAAATCTTCAAAAAAATAAGCTCGCTATTTCAAAGCTTAATCTACACATACTGTAGCTTTGAGATAGTCACATTCTACAACAAAAATGAATAGAATCGAAGCCTTGTTAAATTTTAAAATGACTTATTCTGTACTGGTGTTATTATCCTATCATTTATTTATTTAAACTCCAATGAAAGTATCTCCTTATTTCAAGCCTTAGTAATTTTAATATTATATGAACTTATCGATTGATAAGAAGGAAACAAGACATAAAATAAATGTGATAAAAGGATTTGATTATTAAAAAGTAAACCAAAAAAAATTGGAGTTTAACTTTTGTTGCTGAAGTGGTCTAATTTTATTGTCCGTAACTGTACATCCCCGGCTTTTGGTCCATGTATGCCCGGGCCTGATGTGGTCAACTGACCAAAAACCGACCAAACCCAGCAGTGGGCACCCAGCGCGCACAGGGTTACCCTCACTCTATCATGGTCTCAAAGTCGCAACTACACCCCAATGCATTGCCACAAGGTACTTACCGCTTCCGTGTGGATCGGATGTACGGCGAACATCACTCCGGCAAATACGGCGAAATTCTTCCGCAGACCGGCGATCGTTGTGCAGACTCGAGTGAATAATACACAGGCGGCCGCATGGAGAACCACGTTGGTTGCATGAAACCATAGCGAGCGTAGGCCAAATGTTATATAATTTAATCTGAAAGCAGAACGGAGAATGAAAAGAAAATGAAACGACAGTTGGCACGGGTCTTGGCTGAATGAGTAGGTGTGTAGGTGGAAAGACGAAAGCTCCGGTTGACATGCGAGAGGCGGTCCTGGTGCAGTTGTGGGTACTGGTAAACAGAGCTGGATTAGGATTTAATTATTTCAGATTACAAATATGTTTAGATTACGAGCACAACTTGGTACAAAATGCTTCATGTGTACGCTAACCTCCATTTACCTTATTGCTCGAAAAAAGTTAAATCGTTACTTATATAAAAAGTAGCAAAATGGACTGTTATGCAACTGTTACGCAACTATTTTGAAAGAGTGCTGAAAAGTAGCACTTTTCAGTACATAGAATGGAATTGAGTCGCCATTAACTAGATTTCGACCCACCTTCACTTTGATCACATACCCGATACTGACCCGACTTCAAACCGATGTCAACTTGACATTGGGTAAAATTCAACCCGATTTGGACGCGACATCTGGTAGACATATAAAGTGAAATTAGCCCATTTGTTTCTTTTGTGAACTTTAAGAATGAATGTGTTAAATTGTTGAAATAATTAAAGCGTAAAACAGAATTATAACAACAGGTTGTAATTATTTTATTTTTTTGTAACAGAGCGGAATGAATTGTTGAAAAATTAAAAAAAAAACATACACTCACTGTAACAAATTTATAACAGTTATTGAAACGATTATAATCGATTCAATATCTGTTATAATTTGGTTACAGTGAGTGTTATTTTTTATTCAATGGTTAATCCCACTCTGTTACAAAATAGATAAATAAAATAATTATTACCAGTTGTTATAATTCTGATTTGCTGAAAGCGGATATTTGTATTCTGAGTTGGAAATTTATATTTAAGTTTTGAATTGGAAATGCTCACATTAGAACAAAAGAAGGATTTTGTTCACATTCATTTGAAAATTACAGAGCTCACCCTGGTGATAGAGCACCGGAAAGACGTTTACCGTCGAATAGTAGCTGAAGAGTGCACCCCGTTGGCATCGGGCACCATTAGAGAATAAAATATTAAACTATATACCGACCGCCTGAAGTAGTTTTGCGCATCGACGGAAATAATAATGAATGACAGAAATTATAAAAATTTATAATAACTTAACTCTAAAGCTTTTTCCTCCCTCTAAATAATTTTCTTTGACTTGGTCATTTGCAGTCGTACTTTTAATCGCCTTTGCTCCCTCCCCCTTAGCAGGAAACCTCTTCCGCACTTACGTCAATCGTGACGACGACGACGGATGAGCATTCTCGAGTGGAATCCTTTCATCGTCATCATCATCATGGGAAAATCAACGTTCAGGGCGCGGTTGCTTGCTATTCAAGATTGGAAGGGATAAAAAATGAACCGTTCGGAACAGTGGCGTAGATAGACTTTTCGGGGTTCAGTGTGGGGCCGAATTTGAGGGCCTCCAAAATGCGGCAATACGCCAACATAACTGGTGTTCAGTAACTAAAATAAAGAGCAGATTTGTTTCCTTCTCTTTTGACTCCCTTAAAATGGGTGACATATTTATTTTCGCTCGGGTGTGTCAGTTCTATAGAAGATGGCATCGAAACAGCAAGCACTCCGCGAGCGTGTTGTAGGTTTTTACCATATAAAAAAATAATTGTCTGGCCAAAGATGCGGAATTGTATCCGTAAGATGGTGGTTAGTATCGTCCAGCGCTCTTGTGGGATTATCGCGACTAAGTTGCATCATACGACTGACCAGGGCCTTTTCTCCAATATTCAATGATGTTTTGGAAGAAAAAAGATTATGTTTTTAATAAAAAATACTGAACCTAGTGGAAAATATTGTTTTTATTATGTGACTGAACGATAGGTTTTGACCAGCCTTTTATGAACGCAGAATACATTCAGCTGTCCCTAGCAAGGTTACTGAGTTAATTTCTTTTCAAAAGGCATGAGGACCGCCTTGGTTTAAAATATTGCCCGTAATAAAAATGTGTCCAAACCAGTTCTATTGTGGTAAATTGGTTAACATGAGAACGTATTTTTAACCCTAAAATCAAAATAAGTGTCTTAAATAAAGTATTAGAATCAACTACGAAAAAGGTATTGATCCTACTTTTATCGATACACCGGTTGATACTCTATTCAGTTTTTCCATTCAAAACCTCTTTTAGTCTGACTAAACAAGGAAAAATTTGAAGAAATTGAATATGAAATGCAATAAGATATTATTACTATGATTTCGGGTCTCCTACTGCTACGCTTCTGGTTTGGATTGAAAAGAGCGAGAAAGAGACCAGAAAGAGGTACCGACAAAGTAATCCAAGTGGAAATTTAGTTCGTTTGTATGTTGTGCTTAAATCAATTATTCATTACTGGTAATTTGTCGAAGCATGTTTCTCCATGTTTGTCCGTTGGTTGTGTACGGAAAAAGGGGCGTATTTGAGCAGAAGGTATGGCTCAGCTTGGTCAATGAGGAGTAATTGCAATTCAGTTGCAAAAATGTTGTTTCTAGCAAGAAGGAACGGACAGTGTGGACACACATCTGTTATCGCTGCTCAAATATTCAGGGAAAGCAATTTGGATTTTCTATTGGTTGATTGCATTATACATTGAAAGGTAAGGAATACATAAGTTTGTGGTTGGATGAAGCCATCGATGGCTATGGATTTTGGATATAGTCAAGTGCATTTTTGATGTAGTTAAGAATCGATAGCCAATGTTGCACTGAAGGAAATTTATGGGCATGTAAAAAAATGCTTATAAAAAAGCTACTAACTCGGGTATATTTAATTCTGTGGTTGGCTTTGGTCTCTCATTATGTTAATGTATTAGTGAAACGGATATGCAATTAATTTCAAAAGAAAATAACCTTAATCCATACACTAGTAAATAGTAACATGAGAATGAGCATGATTGACCGCCCGCAGATGCTACTCTGTTATTGCAAGAACAGGTGTATTTACACAGGGAACCAACAGGACACTACTTGGGATCAGTAGCATCCTCAATGAGTAAGTACTGGTGCTCACATTATCATAACAAACAATACCGGCGCCAGCTGCGTCCGAATGTAGGTCAATTTAGGGATGGGAGGGAAATGTTGACGTGTTACTTGCTTAATGGAAGCCGAAGAGTCCTCTGCACTTCCACAAGTAAACACTGGGAGTTTGGATATGGGGAAGGGATACGTTTTCGTAAACGATAAATATATAATTTGCAATGAATGCGCCTAACCGGATTCGCGATATTACTCGATAAACGCATTGAACACCGAACAAGTGTTCGTCACTCGCCCCCATAGCAGCAAGCGACAAGATGAAAGGATCAAATACTACTAACGCGTTCCGCGACCCGCGACACTATTCCACTGTGCTACGCGAGCGGCGCGCAACACGATTGAGCCTGCCCTCATCGCCCACCCCCACAGGAGCAAGCGTTCAAACATCACTAACTAATCGCGGCACTTGTTTCACTGCTATGCGAATGACGCACGACATGTTCGATCATCTTACATCAGAGGAAATTCCCTCCCAAAAAGGGAAAGACGGCAAAGCTCCGAGCGATCTGCCTTCGGACTAGACGAAGATTGCAACACGCACGCACAGAAGCACAAAGAAAAGCGCGCGGTGCAGCATACAGGAAGGCGAAGTTAGCTCTCAAAAGAAAATCAAGAATCGAGAACGGGCATGCTTAGATAGCCTATGCCAGAATGTCAACTCGAGCCCATGGGATGATGCCTACAGAGTGGTAATGGCTAAGGCCAGAGGTGTTCGTGTCAAATAAGGCACCAGCATCCGATGGTATCCTGAATGTTGCCCTTAAAACGGCAGTCGATGCAGTTCTCGCACCATAGAGTCTAAGCGATCCCTTAGGCATCTTGGGGTAATGAACGATAACAAGCTCAGCTTCGTTAGCCGCGTTGAATATGCCTGTATGAGGGCATCGAGAATGATATCTAACTGCTCATCTGTAATTGCAACACGCAAAATCTTCTGAACATGCAGTATGCCTAGAATAGTCCATTTTACGAAACGGCAACACTGATAATATTGCTGTTACTTTCACACGTTACGACACCGCCTACTGTCAAAATTTCATACATAAAATAGCGATCAGCTGTTCAAAAACGTCTCGTAAAATGGACTATACTGCTTCCTTTCCTTTTTTTATTATAGTAAAGAGCCCTGTTGAACTTCTACTGGACGCTCATGTTCGTTTTGTTCCTCTACGATGATTAGTTCTCCGCTGCTGCTGTTCGGGCTCTCGATGCCGAGGTCAGTTCAATGATTGCAGGTGAAGGATGACTTCCGATTCACTGGTTTGTGACGATCAATGCTACTCGGCCTAGTCCCTGACAGTGGAGCTAGCCTACTCCGGCTACGAGCTTCGTCATGCTTCGATAGTAGCCGGTGGAGTGCCGAAATCGGTTCAGCGATTCCGGTTGGATGGCTCCCCCTGCACTAGTGTCCCGACAACTCAAGCCGATGATACGCTACGTGCTACCGTAAAACGGGGTAACTTTGATAGTTTTTTCGAAGAAAACTTGAATATTTATGCATGCTGTTTCAAAGAATAATAATTTATATTTTTAAAACAAGTACTGGCATCCTAGCTATCGATTGCAGTCGATAGATTTCCAAAAGATTTATTATGAACGGATATATAATTTTTCATATCATCGAAAGTTGGTTTTCTGTTTTGGGGTAACTTTGATAATGGAGTATGAATCGAACAAAATTGAGTGAATAACGAACATTTGTAGGGCATTGCATACCTCTAGGCGTTTAACGTTATATGGAAATTTCTGACTTAGATTACAAAAATGGTCCCAGTTTGTGAAAATGCTATTCGCTAAGAGATTTTAGACCGTATTCAAGTTCTATGATAACTAGGCTGTCAAAGATAAGTGGCCAACTATTCAAAACTACATCAAATAGTGATCGTAGAACAGATTGTTTGTAAGCGTTTCGAAAATGCTAAAATTGTGTCAATTTTTAATATTCGTATAAAAAGCCTCAAACGCAATTGATTCCAATGAAAATAGCTTTGACATGAAGTGTCATACTAATACTCTTTACTTTTGCATTTGTTTTGCTTAACTGATTAACAGAAACTTCGTTATTTCGTTTAATATGTTGTGGGTCTCGCACTATCAAAGTTACCCGCATTATCAAAGTTACCCCGTTTTACGGTACTCAGAATAGTCCTTGGCGGTGAATCTATCCTACTCCGACGAAGATTTCCCCGGTAGTCGAAGATCCCCCGAACTGATGCTATCTGGGCAGATGCTGAGGTCGGTCCTGCGATTCCGATGGTGGGAAGCTTCTGGTTCACAGGCGCCCCGACGATCTTTTGCCAGTACTACCAAGCGATCTACTCAACAAGTCCCTGACAGTGGACTTAGGCTATTTCAAAGCTGGCTGGGCAAATGCTGAGGTCGGTCCTGCGGTGGAGGGAAACTTCCGGATCACAGGTGTCCCGATGACCTTTTGCCGGTGCTACTACGTGATTTACTCAACTAGTCCCCTACGGTGGACGTTATCTACTTCGAAGCTTGCCGGACAGATTCCGAAGTCGGCACAGGCTGGTTCACAGACGCCCGACGAGCATTTGCCAGTGCTGTTTCGCGAATTACTCAGCTATACCCCAACGGTGGACTACGCCCGCTACGCTACGCCCGCTCTACTAGGTCTTGTCCTCGACGGAGGATCAAGCCTACTCTGATCGCAACCCTCTGTTCTACACGCCATCTCCTTTGCTGCAACGACATAATCTGCGTTATCCCCCTGTTCACTGCATTCCAAGTGCTTTCATGCTGGCACATGTTCTGCACAAAGCTGTCCGCTCGCGGTTTCTGACATTATCTCGCTTCGTATATCCATGAATCAAGGGCAGTCGAATAAAACATGCTCAAGTGTCTCCTCGATATTTGGATAGGCGGACAATGTGGAGACTCTGGAGACTCCAAATCGGTACAGATATTTCCGAAAGCATCCATGGCCCGACAAAAACTGGGTCAGGAAGAAATTAACTTCTCCATGTTTTCTGGTCTCCACACCGACACGTTAGGAATGAGCCTGTGGGTCACCCTTCCTTTCTCCTAGTTATTCCACTCCTGTTGCCAATTGGAAATTGTATTCAATCTGATGGTATTCCTCACAGTCCTTGTGTCCCATTGCTGGTAGAATGTTATGTCCTCAGCCAGAGTGATGCAGATGGGGATCATTCCGGCGATAACGCACACTTCCTCCGATATAGTGCGGTAAGCACTCGTCATCTGTATAACCATGAGCCGGAAAGTACCTGCCAGGTTCTCTCGGTTACGTTTGATTCTAACTTCTGCAGCCCAAGCCGGGACTCCGAATCTCAATATAGGCGATGATATGGTCGCCAGAAGACGTCACGTACTGCTTCTTGGTCCTCCAATGTTAAGCGTAATTCTACCTACAGTGTTCGCTGCTTTCGCAGCCTTTTCCCAAGCATAATCTACGTGGCTGTTGCAGTTTGGCCTGTCGTCAATCATTACTCCAAGGTGCTTTAGAGAGCACTTCGATGATATTGCGTGTCCTCAGACGTTGATCTCAAATTGCTGAACCACTTTGCAGTTACTGATCAGCACAACCTCCGTTTTGTGATTATCCAACTGCAGCTTGACTCCAGTCATTCACGATTCGCCGTCAGCCTCTCCATCTCTTCCGCAGTCTCGCAAGTTATCGCAAGAACGGCATCATCTGCGAACCCGACGATCTCGACTCCATTTGGCAGTGTCAAGATTAGCACTCCATCGTACATCATATTTCACAGTGTCCCTGTGGAATTTCCACAGTGACCCTGTGGAATTTCCACTATTAGTTTATTTGACATCCGTCCCTGGTTTGTGTCGTAAGCCAGTACCCGGTTCTAAAAGAAGTTATGAAGAACTTTACACAGATATTCGGGGACCAAGGGCTGCGGCGTTAGCTTCCCAACTGGCACCGTTGAACGCATTCTTAACATCTTCCGTTACCACTGAGCAGTTTCGATCGCCTCTTCTCTTCTGTTTGGACGCTTTCTTCACGCACACGCGCGTCCGAATAGCATCAACCATCGAAGTCTTTTTACGGAATCCGAACTGCGTTTTCGACAATCCGTTCTCGCCTTCCGTGTAGATCATCAGCCTGCCGAGGCTGACCTTCTTCAGAGGTTTACCGAGAGTATCCAGCAAGCATATTGGTCTATTTGAAGCAGGATCTCCGGGCGGTTTTCACGGTTTTGGCATCAACACCAGCTTTTGTGCCTTCCATCTGCCTAAAAAGTAACCTTCCGCTAGACACTTCTGTAACGCTATCCGAAAACACTAAGATTGCTGCCCTTAGCGCTACGTTAAAGATACTATCTGATCCGGGAGCATTGTTCAGCTTCAATCCTTTAGCAACCGTTATCAGCTCGGCGTTAGAAACTTGGGTATCGCCATGTTCTTTATCAACGTCAGCGTACGATGTGGGCGGTCACGCGGTGGGAGCATGTATAGGAAAGAGATCGCCACTATAAATTTCAGTTTGTCGGGACACAGCTGATGTCACTGGGGTCTTGACCTTCGCTATCACTACTGGATAGGCGTTGCCCCATGGATTTGAGTCAGCTTCGCAGCTCAACTCATTCATTCATTTCATTTATTTAGTTAACATCTAAACAGATAACACTGAATCTACTATTTCACGCCACAGTACTCGGTTCAAGGCCGCATCTTTCCATCTTCTGTTATGTCCCACGCTCGCCAAATCGATGCGCACTTTATCCGCCCACCTAGCTCGCTGCGCTCCACGCCATCTTGTACCAACCGTACGGTTTGGCCACCTTCTGGATACTGGGTTCGCTCTAGAGTTGGGCGTGCTCGGGGTTCATTCTTCGCCGCCATACACCGTTGTCCTGCACACTACCAAAGATCGTTCTATGCACCCGACGTTCGAAGACACCAAGTGCTTGCAAGTTCTCCTCGATCAGAGTCGACGTTTCATTCCCGTAGAGGACTACCGGCCTTATGCGCGTTTTGCACATGGTAAATTTCTGCGGGTATGAATCTTTCTTGATATAGTTGGCCCGACTTCACTGATGATGGGCCTCCGTATTTCACGTTATTGTCAGCCGTCAGCAAGGATCTAAGATAGACGAACTCGTCAACCACCTCGAACGTATCCCCGTCTAGCAGTGTTACCTACCAAGACGAGCCCTGTTACGCACGGCCCCACCAGCAAGCATGTACTTTGTCTTGGTTGCATTCACCACCAGTCCAATTTTTGCTGCCTCGCGTTTAAGGCGGGTATACAGCCTTTTCAAATGTTCGGCCAACAATGTTTATATCATCTGCGAAGCAAACAAATTGACTGGATCTTATAAAAGTCGTACCACGACTGTTAAGTCAGGCTCTCCGCATAACACTATATAGCGCAATATTGAACAACAGGCACGAGAGTCCATTACCTTGTCGTAGTCCACGGCGGGATCCAAACGCACTTGAGTGTTCGCCTGAAACCTTCACACAATTTTGCACACCTTCCATCGTTGGTATTATCAGTCTCGTGAGCTCGTCCATGATTTTCAATAGCTCTACGCGGTCGATACTATTGTATGCAGCCTTGAAATCGATTGAAAGGTGATGCGTTGGGACCTGGTATTCACGACATTTTTGGAGGATTACAAAAGACAGTAAAGATATTGGTCGGTTGCCGATCGGCCGTCAACGAAGCCGGCCAATGCAGACAAATGACCAGCTTCTTCAGGCCCATCTTGATGAGTTCAGCTCCGATACCATCCTTGATCAGGTGAATGGCATCCTTATGGTGAAGATGAATCGAAGCCAAACCTCAAATTTTCAAGATCACAAATCTGGAGATCTAAACATCCGTTTAAGCTGAAAACTTATTCGATTGGTCACCACCAGCTGATGACCAATCGATTAAGTTTTCAGCTTAAACGGATGTTTGGTTCTCCAGATTTGTGCTCTTGAAAATTTGAGGTATGGCTTCGATTGATCTTCACCTTAACCTCCCTCAAAGTGGGGGCTGGTTTCCATCCTCCGCAGTACTGACGAAGGCATTTCCTCCGTTGTCCCGTCCTTCATTGCCTGTGCTCTCAGCGCCATTCAGGTGTTCGTCGAAAAGCTACTTTCACCTTTCGATCACCCCACACTCGTCCGTAAAAATGCTCCCATCCTTACCCTGCACATCTCAGCTCGCGGCACGAAGCCGTTGCGGGATGCGTTGAGCTTCTGATAGAAATTACGTGATTCTAGAGATCGGCACAGCTGCTCCATCTCCTCGCACTCCGTCTCCTCCAGGCAGCTTTTTTTTTTCTTCCGAAAGAGGCTAGTCTGCTGTTGCCGTTTCCGTCTATAACGTTCCAAGTTCTGCCGGGTGCTTTGCTGCAGCATGACCACCCACGCTGCATTATTTTCCTCCAGGATCTGCTCAAATTCCTCGTCGAACCAATCGTTCAGTTGACTCCGTTTCACGTACCTGACGTTGCCCTCAGCTGCATTGTTGATGGCGGCTTTCACTGTTATCTAGCAGTCCTCAAGAGGGGCCTTATCCAGCTTACCCTCTTACGGGAATGCATCCTCGTGGTGCTGCGCGTAAAAGCGTCTTTATCGTCATCAGTTCTCCAGGAGTGCCGCAGCTTTGGTAGATGGTATGGTTATCTCTAAACGTTCGCATCATTGATCCCTTCCTACACACTTCCTGCAAAGCTATGATGGCAAATCCACGGTCTTTCTGTGAGTACGCGTGTGCTGCTTATAAAGTTGAGAGATTTACAGTTCCAATCGCTAGTCCCTTTGGTCTTCGCCGATTGTTTCGATTCGTATTCTGTTGGTGATTATTCGTTGCTTGATTTTTTACGGCTGGTTTGCAGGGCCTGGTACCAATCCCCCTAAATGTTTAGAGGGCCATAGTACACAGTTTAGATTAGAGTCCTTCTCTGTCACTCGGACGATAATTAGCCACCCCTGACTTGGAGTACAGATGCTCATGATTTGCAGAAGCAATCCCTCCCCTTCTCTGTCTCCATACGACCAAAGTTTGCCACCGGGGTTGGTTACCCGATCTTCCCTAGGGTTCCTCGTAACCCGGTCAGTACCACGAGGAGGTAGGTATAGGAGTTGTTGGGAAGGAGGCTATGGACCGCACAGAGGGGCCTATTTTATTTCTTAAGGTGCACGAGGTACCCATGGTATGCCATGCCCAGCCCTTTACCATTCAGATAATGTGTTGTTTCACATATATTTAAGCTAAAAAATTCTTATTATTTCTTCTTATTATTCAATTCGTATGCGCCATTTGTTTTGGCATATTGCGCAAAAAAAATTTTTTTGCGGCATTTAGGGGGCAAAATGTTATGTGCCTATCATTGGGTAATGGGAGTCAATACGTTGAAACTGAAAAACCCTGAAATTCAACATTTTCATGTAATCCATGAACGAATTTCACATCTAAGTATTTAAAAATATGCAACTATCTAAGATTGAGTATCCTTCCTATAACATGACCTAGTTATTTAATTATCCCAATTAACAAAATCAACATTTATCTTTCAACCCCTTCGCTTCGCAAATGCTATGTTTAAAAAATACTCCACGCTGTGCTCCCTCGATTCAATTTAACCCAGATTACAGCAAACGATCAGATTTGTTCTTGATATTTTATGACCCAAACGCAACTATCGTCACCATCAACGATATAACCGACACTGCAAAACGCCTCCATAAGCCACGATATTCTGCGATTCAGATAACTTCCGGTTATATCTATCCGGGTGAGCACCGTTCTCCACAATTGCTGCAACAGTAGCGGATGCTGAACCGTGCTCCTCTGTGCAGGAAAACACATAAATTGTTATCGCTTGTAATGGTGCGATTCAGCCACTGTTGCCACACTATAACTGTCGTTGATACATGCATTCAATTTGGGATTCGGCTGCGATTACAGGCGCATAAAGGAAATTCATAGCGTGCTGACATAAATCTAGCGAACAATTAAATTGGCAATAAAATCTAAGCTGGAGTAAATAGCTGCTACGATGAGACGAGGAACGAAAAGCCAGTTTCTATTCTTGATCTGCGGAATGGTTGTCACTCTGGGAAAAGCACTCCCTCATTGTTGAATATTCCATGTAGAATCACACAAAATCAATGTCCTCCCGTGCTTGGAAATTGAATCAAATCTACTAGGTACACTATGGTCTGGGTTTGTTCTGCTTTGACTACTGAGTGTGATGTAACACGCTACTCCATTCCTTTACAGCAGAGCAAACAAGTTAGCGACTGGTGCGAAACAACACATGTAAATACCGCTGGAATGTGTGTAAATAAATTATAACTCCAAACAAAGCGAACGAGATTCCTTCAAGCCAGTTCTGGGCAGTGTTATGGAAATACAGAGGAGCAAAGCTAGGTAATTCCAACGTCCATGGAAGGTCGTCGCCACATCCCTGACGTGTAGTTGAGTTCAAACCCTACGTAGGCAGATGAAACAACATAACTTCAGTATTCGTTGGTATGTAAACACCATCGACACTTCCAGAAGCGCTTACCGGCATGTGATGATTGGACGTCCTGCCCGGCTCGCGTTCTGATGGGAAAACGCAGCAATAGCAATAATAATTAAATTTTACATTCAACCATCCGATATCCTGGAGCGTATTTATAGGGTAGAGGTGCCAACAATTGGATTTCTCGAAAAAAAAGTGCAATTTGGACAGGAAACTGTCTTTCTATAAGTGAAACATCTATATTCAAGATGGAGATGAATCAATTCTACACCTCAAATCTTCAGGAGCACATTTCTAAAATAACAGAGACCCACTTAAGTTCAAAACATGAGCAATTGGTCAGTAGTTGGTGGTGACCAATCGATAAAATTTTCAGTTTATACAGCCTTCTGGTGGTCCAGATTTATGCTCTTAAAGATTCGAGATGTGACTTCGATTTCTCTTCACTAGGATGCGGCTTATTTTTCAAAAGTACTCAAAACCAAAAATTCGTGTTCTCTTCTGAACTCAAATAACATTTAATACCATCAAAATTTAATCCAAAAATATCGAAATTCAAAGGTGGTGCAAGCGACTTGAGGGTGAATTTTGTTTTACACAAAATTTAGGGAAATGTTTATAACTTTGTAATTGTGTTACCAATTTTGATACTTTATGCATCATTCTCTTAAAAAATATATTTATGGAAAGACCAAGAATTTCATGAACAATAAACCGATTCCAAATATTTTACATATTTTTACAGTTATTTTTACTGTGTATACAATACACTTTTTGTTTTTTTTTTCTTTTTTTTTAAGGCACTCTGTGCTAGTGGCCACTACTGTGCCGGAATCAGTTGATCTGTAGCTTCTTCTTTACCGATACAGATGTATTTTCAACTTATCTATATTCACATCTTATTTTTACTCTTCCTACTCTTTTACTCTCACACCGAGCAGGTAGGAGAGAGCTCTGTTGTTAGTGAGGCTAGCTGCCTGCGAAGAGGGTCAGTTTGTCTCAGTCACCATCTGATACTGACGGATAAGGATGGATGTGCTCCCCAAAGCACGGTCCTTCGCGAGGCGTCTTCTGGTGGCTGGACGGGTTTTTTTGTTGAGGAGCTGGGAATCGAACCCATGACCTTCCGCTTATGAAGCGAAAGCGTAACCTCAAGGCTACAGACCCCCCAACTTTTTTTTGTTTAGCTTTAGTTATTTTACAAAAACTACTCAAGAACATGATTTCTTATGAAAAACTTTTAATCTTTTCAGACTGATTACAGAAAATATTTTCAGACTGTTTAAAAAATTTGACAGTAAATGTGCAAGGAAAAAATAGCCCAAATCTGGGGTCAAACGCACCCAAAACAGCGGATGGTGTCCTCAACGATCATGTTTCAGCGTATAGTATAGGAACATCTCTAGACTTGGGCTTTCAAACATTTGAGGTTCGGCTTAAATTTTTCTGCACCTTAACCCATTCCGTGTGACATCAGAACAATTGGACTCCACAGCGCTTTGAAGGGCTGTTAGTGAACCGATTTATGAAATTTTCTCATACGTTTCTCATACAATAACATGGTTTTGGAAAGAGAAAACATTGGAGCTTCATTTGCAAAAATAAAAATGTTTGGCGGCCATATTGATTTTGCCGCATTATCGAATTTTAGCATAGCATAGCATAGACTGACTGTACATGTCAATGGTTGCTACTCCGTGATTGATCGGAACTGGTAAGAATTGCACTACGATCCAAATGAATAAGGGATGGGAGTTTCCGCTTACTCTCGAAGTGCAATTTTAGCAGATCTAATATTATTGATCAATAACGGCGCCGGCCAAGTCCTTACAGTCAGTTGGGATGGGGAAGGAATGTTAGGGTGTAATGATTGTTGCTTCTAGAGACCGAGAATACCTCTGCATCTCCACAATCACCACGGGAAGGGTGTTTATTAGTGAGGGAGGAAAAGATCTGGGAGTCACCTCTGGTCGGTGATGCGATCCATGGACAAGGGGGAAATATACGACTTATATTTAAAGCTAGTTTTGTATTTTTGTCTCGAGAAGTTTTTGGTAGAAGCTTTTAAAAATACGTCAACATCTGTAATGTCGAACAATTCAAAAGACGTTTTTAAAAATGACGAAAACTGAAAATTACATGTATAAATTTTAAATTATATGAAACAGGAATAACGCCGACACTTGTAGTGACGAACCATACATAGTTTGTTTGAAAATGACATATGAGTATTACTGTGCATTTTGTCTCGATATGGTAGAAGTTTTAAAAAATACGTCAACATTCACAATGTCGAACAATTCAAAAGATAATTTTTATTAATGTCAAAAAGAGAAAAATATATGTATATTGGCGCGGTAAATGGCTGGGCATGGCGTACCATTGGTACCTCGCGTACCTGCAGGAATAAAATAGACCCCTTTGTGCGGTCCTTAGCCTCTTGCCCAGCAACTCCTATCCCTACCTCCTCGCGGTACTGGCCGGGGTACGAGTAACCTTAGGGAAGATCGGGTAACCAACCCCCGGTGGGAACTTTGGTCGTATGCTGACAGGGAAGGGGGGGTTTGCTTTTGCTTTTGCTTCTGCAAACCTTGAGCGTCTGTACTCCATGTTAGGAGCGGCTCACAACAGCGTCTGTTCCCCATGTCAGGGGCGGCTGATCATCGTCCGAGTGCCAGAGAAGGACTCTAAGCTAAACTGCGCACTATGGCCCTCCGAACATTTAGGGGGAATGGTCCTCCGGAAATCTAGGGGGTTGGTGTCAGGCCCTGCGAGCCAGCCGTAAAAACACATCAGCACAGGAACGTCAACGAGAGAATACGGACCGGAACAATCGGCAAAGACCACAGCGACGAAAATGGACTAGCGATTGGAAACTCGGTACGTGGAACTGCAAATCTCTCAACTTCATTGGAAGTACTCGCATACTCTCCGATGTACTGAAGACCCGCGGTTTCGACATCGTAGCGCTGCAGGAGGTGTGCTGGACAGGAGCATTGGTGCGAACGTTTAGAGGTAATCATACCATCTACCAGAGCTGCGGCAACACACGCGAGCTGGGAACAGCTTTTATAGTGATGGGTGATATGCAAAGGCGCGTGATCGGGTGGTGGCCGATCAATGAACGAATGTGCAAGTTAAGAATCAAAGGCCGATTCTTTAACTTCAGCATAATTAACGTGCATAGCCCACACTCCGGAAGCACTGATGATGACAAGGACGCATTTTACGCGCAGCTCGAACGCGAGTACGACCGCTGCCCAAGCCACGACGTCAAGATCATCATAGGAGATTTGAACGCTCAGGTTGGCCAGGAGGAGGAGTTCAGACCGACGATTGGAAAGTTCAGCGCCCACCGGCTGACGAACGAGAACGGCCTACGACTGATAGATTTTGCCGCCTCCAAGAACATGGCCATTCGTAGCACCTATTTCCAGCACAGCCTCCCGTATCGGTACACCTGGAGATCACCTCAGCAGACAGAATCGCAAATCGACCACGTTTTGATCGATGGACGGCACTTCTCCGACATAACCGACGTCAGAACCTATCGTGGCGCCAACATTGACTCCGATCACTACCTGGTGATGGTGAAACTGCGCCCAAAACTATCCGTCATCAACAATGTACGGTACCGACGCCCGCCCCGGTACAATCTCGAGTGGCTGAAACAACCGGATGTCGCCAATGCGTACGCGCAGCATCTTGAGGCAGCGTTGCCGGATGAGGGCGAGCTCGATAGGGCCCCTCTTGAGGACTGCTGGAGGACAGTCAAAGCAGCCATTAACGACGCTGCCGAAAGCGTTGTCGGATATGTGGAACGGAGCTCAAGAAACGATTGGTTCGACGAGGAGTGCCAAGAGGTTTTAGAGGAGAAGAATGCAGCGCGGGCTGCAATGCTGCAGCATGGTACGCGGCAAAACGTGGAACGATACAGACTGAAGCGGAAACAGCAAACCCGCCTATTCCAGGACAAAAAGCGCCGCCTGGAAGAGGTGGAATGCCAAGAGATGGAGTTGCTGTACCGTTCTCGAGAAACGCGGAAGTTCTATCAGAAGCTCAACACATCCCGCAAAGGCTTCGTGCCGCGAGCTGAGATGTGCCGGGATAAGGATGGGAGCATCTTGACGGACGGACGCGAGGTGATCGAAAGGTGGAAGCAGCACTACGATGAACACCTGAATGGCGCAGAGAACACAGGCACAGAAGGTCAGGACAGCGAAGGCGATGGCTACGTCAGCACAGCGGACAGCGGAAATCAACCAGCTCCCACGATGGGGGAAGTTAAGGATGCCATTCAACAGCTCAAGAACAACAAAGCCGCTGGCAAGGATGGTATCGGAGCCGAACTCATCAAGATGGGCCCGGACAGGTTGGCCGCTTGTCTGCATCGGCTGATAGTCAGAATCTGGGAAACGGAACAGCTACCGGAGGAGTGGAAGCAAGGCGTTATATGCCCTATCTACAAAAAGGGCGACAAACTGGAGTGTGAAAATTATCGTGCAATCACCATCCTAAACGCCGCCTATAAAGTGCTATCCCAGATTCTCTTCCGTCGTCTATCACCTATAGCAAACGAGTTCGTGGGAAGTTATCAAGCAGGTTTCATCGACGGCCGCTCGACAACGGACCAGATCTTTTCCGTGCGGCAAATCCTCCAGAAATTCCGTGAGTACCAGGTCCCTACGCACCATTTGTTCATCGATTTCAAGGCGGCATACGATAGTATCGACCGCATAGAGCTATGGAAAATCATGGACGAGAACAGCTTTCCCGGGAAGCTCACCAGATTGATCAGAGCAACGATGGACGGTGTGCAAAACTGCGTGAAGATCTCGGGCGAACACTCCAGTTCGTTCGAGTCTCGGCGGGGACTACGACAGGGCGACGGACTTTCGTGCCTGTTGTTCAATATTGCGCTTGAAGGTGTCATGCGGAGAGCCGGACTTAACAGTCGAGGCACGATTTTCACGAGATCCGGACAATTTGTTTGCTTCGCGGACGACATGGATATTATTGGGAGAAAATTTGAAACGGTGGCAGATTTGTTCACCCGCCTGAAACGCGAAGCAACAAAAGTCGGGCTAATGGTGAATGCGTCGAAAACAAAGTACATGCTGGTTGGCGGAACTGAGCGCGACAGGACCCGCCTAGGAAGCAGTGTTACGATAGACGGGGATACCTTCGAGGTGGTGGACGAGTTCGTCTACCTCGGATCCTTGTTGACGGCTGACAACAATGTTAGTCGGGAAATACGAAGGCGCATCATCAGCGGAAGTCGTGCCTACTATGGGCTCCAGAAGAAACTGCGGTCAAGAAAGATTCACCCCCGCACCAAATGCACGATGTACAAAACGCTCATAAGACCGGTAGTCCTCTATGGGCATGAGGCGTGGACTATGCTCGAGGAGGACTTGCAAGCTCTTGGGGTTTTCGAACGCCGAGTGCTAAGGACGATCTTCGGCGGCGTGCAGGAGAACGGCGTGTGGCGGCGAAGGATGAATCACGAGCTCGCTCAACTCTACGGCGAACCCAGTATCGTGAAGGTAGCTAAAGCTGGAAGGATACGCTGGGCAGGGCATGTTGCAAGAATGCCGGACAACAACCCTGTAAAGATGGTGTTCGCCACGAATCCGGTCGGAACAAGAAGGCGTGGGGCGCAGCGAGCTAGGTGGATTGACCAGGTACACCAGGACCTGGAGAGCGTGGGTCACAGTCGAGGATGGAGAGAAGCGGCCATGAACCGAGGGAATTGGCGAAATATTGTTGGCGAGGCTTTATCAAGATAATTGATGTAAAGCCAAATAAGTAAGTAAGTAATATGTATATTGAAATTGTATAAAAAAAAAGCATAATGCCGACACTTATAGTGACGAACCATACAAAGTTTGATTTAATATTACATAAAAGTTACGCTTTCAAGAAAAAATGTGTTATCAGAAGCATGAAACGAACTCACCAGTTGGTAATCCATTCTCGACTGAACACAAAACTGACACTAACAGCAAAACTTCTTGGCGTACCGAAAACAAACCGTCTTGCTTGGGCCTTCTCAAATACCTACCCAGCAAGACGCTCCAAATCGAGGAAAAAAAAAAAATCTCCGGCGACGAAAACACGTGCGAAATCGTGAGTAAAATCTTTCGGACGACGCAAAACCGAACTGTCCTGCTTGGGCCTCACGAAGCACTACCCAGCAAAACGCTCCAAAACAGGGAAGAAAAAAAAAATTCACCGGCGACGAAAACGCGCGAAATCATGCGCAAAATCTATCGGACGACGCAAAACCGAACTGTCCTGCTTGGGCCTCACGAAGCACTCAATTTTGCCGCATTATCGAATTTTATCGGAAAAACTGAATTTTCATGGTGTTCACAACCACCGATTTTAAAAGTTGAGTTTTAAAATCAGAGGTGTATATTTTTTTTATCAAAAGTTATGTGCGATTTTGTAAACCTTTCTTATCGCCCTGGTGCAATTTGTGCTCAAATAATGGTGCTATTACCATTTACGCTTGCTGTGATGTATTTAAATCGTAAAAATATCTATGATGTTTTACATAAGATATTATAAACATTGGCGCTAGGGGTCATCCGAAAATGACACCCATAATTTGGGGGAGGATAAGAGGACAGGTATTGGAGACAGCGTGATTGAGGGGGCAGGGGGTTATCAAAAACTGTTTCAATTATAACTACCGAGGGGTCCACCAATTTGACCAACCGGATGCAATTTCTTTGCTTACTTGGCGGGAGCTTTTAAATAAGCATTAATTTAAACATTTTGAAAGATCAAGTGTAAATATTGGGCTGATCTCAGCGAGAATTACTCAAATAGATCTAGAGTCATTACACAGTCTATACTCTAAAGTCTAAAGTCTAACTTTCCTTAGTAACAATTTGCAGCAGGAAGAGGGCTGTTGTAATACACATTGATTAGTTGGAAATTTAGCCACATGATCACGCTAGCTCAAAATTGGCTACCTCAAAGAGCCTAAGATTGATTATGAAGTCCAGTGTAGTAAAAATTAAGCCGAATGATTCACGATCAGTGCGAAAACGAACAAAAGCAAACTTCGCTAGCACGAAGCCAATCAGACTATGAGAGCGAATGCGACGAGAAAGAGAGTGGTTGCAACACGCGCACACATTCAGTGTCACATACTGTTGGTATCGTTTCAATATTCAAATTCACCTAGAAACACTGACATTGAGAATAATTACAAATGAATTTCAAATAATTGGCGTAAAAAAACGGCAATGTGATGCCTCCAGTTAATGAATCATGATTCTATTTCATGAAAAAAAGTACAACTTTTGCAATTTGCAAATGTTCCTTCTCTTTCTTAACTGGCGTTACGTCCCAACTGGAACAGAGTCTGCTTTTCAGCTTGCATGTGTATATCGTGTGGCAGGTAAGAGGATACTCTGTGCCCAGGGAAGTCGAGAAAATTTCCTTTACGAAAAGATCCTCGACCGGTGGGATTCGAACCCACGACCCTCAGCTTGGTCTTGCTGAATAGCTGCGCGTTTACCGCTACGGCTATCTGGGCCTGTTCCTGTGGGGTATTTTGATGGAAATAATTTTGTTTCACAGGCGAAATTTAATTTGCTACCACCGAATGTCAGTAGGTGGATGAGAATCAGTGTAGAAAAGGTTATTGACAAACTGAATACACGCGTCATCAGTTTCGTGCATGTATTCAACATTCACACAAAGAAGAAATCAACGATGACGGATCCTACTGACGGTCGGCGTTGTTGACAGTATATTGAAAAATGCCGACACAGACAAATGATGAAGTCCAACATCTCAACATTTTCAAGATAAGGGAGACTGATATTTGAGGCAAAGTTGCAAATTGAATAAAAAAAAATATACGCTGCATTTATGCTATGTTCAATGTACTGCCCTTAAATATTTTAAACTCACATCCCTGCAAGTAGAAGCAGAGTAGTGTCTTCAGCAAATACTCTAAAGTCTTTTTCACACGGTTTTTTTTTGCACGCTTTATTTTAACACGGCTTTTTTTACACGTCTTTCGGAATTTACACGGTACTTTCTTTGCTCGGAATTAACACGGCTTTTTTTCTTATTTACTCGGATTTCAGAATTAACACGGTATTTTTTCCACGGATTCCAGAATTAACACGGTTTATTTTTACTCGAATTCCAGAATTAGCACGGCACGGGGGACCGTGTAAAAAAACCTTAGTGTATGTTAATTTGCTCAAGTGCTACATACAGTTTGGTGTTTTGTCACAAGGATTCACAAGTGAGCATAAAATTTGGAACTCTATGTTTTATTTAGCTCAGGTAGCTACAACCGCGTAGGTATTGAGCAGGACTAAGCTGAGGTATGAGGGTTTGATTCCCACTGGTCGGGATGGAAATTATGTCGACCTTTCGAGGCACAGAGTATCTTCGTTCTTGCCACAAAATAAACGAATGCAAAAATGGTCAATCGAAAGAAAAGCTCTCAGTTGATACCGTTTTGATTTGAAACCCGGACAGCTTCAAATTCCGGACACGCTTCTTTGTATGGGAAAGGTTACCCTTGAAATGTGTCAAAATTTACCGTTTAAAAGTTCCCAATTTGAAAGATGATTATAACAAACAATCCATTAAAATTGACAATGTTTAACTAGTCTTGACTTCTTTCTAACAGGTTCAATTATTAATTTTACGATTCAAAATATGTTTTTAAGGAGGAAATCGAATCAAATTTCCCGGAATATGAAGAAAAAGTGTTGTTGTGTCAGGATTACAAATCATGAAGAGGCCAAACATTTCTATTTATTAAAGTGAAGTGGAATTCGAATCGTCATCCATCATTCGAAATTTAAGTATTTGTAAGGCCTGAATTAGCTAAAGTTTCATACACAACGATTCAATTTATATGTGTTTTGATAAGTAATACTTCACTGAAGCCTTAAGTGTCCGTAATACGTATCAAATCGGTAACTGTGGAAGTGCTCATAAGAACATTAAGCTGTTAAGTGGGATCTGTCGCTTGTGGGACGTAACGCCAGAAAGAATAAGAGTAAGTTATCTCCTTATGCAGAAAAGACAGCAGGCTACTGTTTTCGGTAAAGTTGCTAGTTAGATCAAGAGCTCTGCATATCTGATTAGATTGGTATACTACCAAAAGGAGATACCAATATTGAGTGCAGGTCAATGAATGGTGCCTACGGCAGAAGTTAATTTTAGTGATGTTAACTCCTCCATCGGCAGCTTCATTCCTTAAAGATTCATTCACATTGCGATAACTTTTTTTTTTCTCAATATTTTAGCACCATTTTTTCACAAATTTAAAAAAAATCTATAGAATTTCTATTTATATTTCCAGAATCTGTGTTGATATTGACCATCAGTAATCTGGTTTTGGAAATATTGCGATATTCCTAGGGAGACCAACACTTCCCATATAATGTTTCATTTGACGACATTCTGTTTTGAATCAATTTATTAGAAAAATGATATGTAAGCTTTACCATGTGAGGTAATGAGGAAATTTTCTGGAAAATATCATACAAATCGATTCGGTTGTATTCAAGAAATCTAAAAATAACAATATGAAATGCTTATTACTCAAAAACGACCGCACCATTTTTTTATATGGATTTTCATCAAAGTATTGTTTTGAATAGCAACTAGCCGAACATGAGACAAATTATAAAGTCTGAGATATTTACGTGGGTTATCCATTTCGGAATATCACCGGATCCAAATGAACAATGATCAAAATCGACATAGATTCTAACAGTAGAAATTATTTGAGAAATGGTTGAAAATGGAGTTTAGTATGTATTCTTTGACAGATACGCTTATTTCGACCTCAACTGTAAGGCCATTTTCAGTATTGTGTGCTAGACTTGACTTGGTGCAAAAAAGTTTTTGCGATTTCAATATTTTTTTGTTGTTGAAAAAATGATGCTGCTAATAGAGGTGTTAATATAGTTCTTATCGATTTAAGCGATTGTAGAAGTATAAACTCATTCCCAACTGAGTAGTCACAAATGAAGGTTGAATTTTCCGTAACTAACATATTTTTTATGATAGTGGTCGATAAACCTTAACCTAAGTTGTTTAGCGCAGACCGAAGGTGTCCGTTTTGAACAAACTAAATTTTGCACAAGGAAATGTAGAATCATAGAATTTAACAAGCCCTGTATTAACCACACGGCGTTTTCGAATTTGGCGGAATCCTTATGACCCGTTTTCTTGAACTTTGAAATATTGATTCTTGAAATTGCTTAGGAACAAGAAAAAAAATCACTCCCACTTGTTAAAATTTTACAAATAAATTGTGTGGAGTTTACTGATACCAGTTCACGAGGTCACATCTTCCACCATTCGACAATTGTAATAATTATCATCAAATAAGAGTTTGATTGTAACTGATATTGCTTTTCGTGATTATCGTTACTTTGCCTCTTGATAGGCTTTTAGACAGACGTTAATAGCAATTCGTTTTATGTCAAATGAGTTCCGAATTATGCCGCTAGCATGTGCTAATATATGTATTTGATATGGGATTTTTCAATCATGTACCGGATATAACTACTTGTACCGCATAGCCCTTCATGTAATGAACAATTTTTATCGAAAACAGTAGCCTTCTATCTGATCTGCTTTGATAGATGTGTAAATGTGTCAAATTTTCAATGGTCTCCTGGAGACAGCATGTCGAAAAAATCAAGCGAATAGCACATAGTCCTAATCCTAATAAATTACTTTACCGAAAGCACTGCCTTTCTTTCTGTAAAGTGTCTTGAGATAAATAAGTTTAAAAAATGTGGTTGCTCACTATAATCTTCCAGATGTTGAATGTTGAGCTATGTAAAATAACGTGGTATAGTTCTTTAACCAATGAGCAAATTTGCAGAATCATTTATATATTGAACTAATCGATAACTAAATTATGATAAAGAACCTTATAGTTTAGGGAAATAAAAAATATAATGTTTTATGAGCGGTCACCATACGGTGAAATTGGTATCTAAACAATGAGTAGCAAAGCAGCTTTTTCCTTGTTGCAAACCTATGCTGAAGAAAGTATCATATCATATAAAGTTGTGTCTGAGATATGAACTTTCATAGTTGACGGGGTTGGTTAATTACGCACCCGTCTCTTTCTCACATTTGTGACATTCTCTCTAATAGCTCCCTTTCTTTATTTCTCTGCGCCATCCATAATAATGACATAAAACATTATTAATTATCGCTGGAACTGAATAAAAATCGACTTAGGGT
Organism: Aedes aegypti; assembly: GCF_002204515.2. Classification (NCBI taxonomy): domain Eukaryota; kingdom Metazoa; phylum Arthropoda; class Insecta; order Diptera; family Culicidae; genus Aedes; species Aedes aegypti. The sequence goes on from NC_035109.1 coordinate 248,528,692, forward strand.
AAAGAAGTATAATACAACCGCTCCATCAAGGAAATATTGAAATGTCTTTGGACTAGCATGCAACGTCCAGTGGCACAGCCCGAAAAGTCTTTCAGCCTGAGGCGAAAATCGAATGCACACTCCTTGACACGATGCGGCTAAATGCCTTTGTGACACTTACCACATTGTAAGAATAGGTTGCAAAATGAGTTTTCGGATTGTTTAAAAAACGTATTATAGTGATATTTAGATATGTTAAACCAACTAAATCACAGATCCACAAAAACACCTGGGTAAAACCAATGAAATCCGAGCCGGACAAATGTAAAAAAATAAGCATAAACCAGCTGTTGCCGCATCATCTGCTATGGGCCATATCACCCAAGCTGAAGGTTGGGCGTTCTAACCAGTTTTGAGCTGTTGTAGAGAAACTCGTAAATTATTACATTTTCTTACAATTACATCATAATGATACCACAGTTATTGCACTCTTTTGTGTAATGTTTAATTTTTTTTTTTCAAAATGCTCTCAAAGTTTCTAAATTTCCCTGCTTCCGCTAACCCGTTTCAGTAAATACAAAAATCCACTTAGAATTCATGGAAATTTGAGGAGTTTAAAAAGCTATTGTTAACTCCTCTACCAGCAGCTTCATTTTCTTACCGCAAAAAAAAACAGATCACTATAACTTTTTTGTTTCTTGAAATATTTGCACCATTTCTTCACAAACTCCTCACAAGAAACTCTTCTGGTTTATGAATCCCTGTCGATATTAATCATTGATGATTTGGTTTTGAAGATATTCTGATGTTCATTGGGGGACCATTCTTCATATAAAATGGCTTTGGCGGCCATTTTGTCCTTGGTATATTTATCAAAAAAAAAATATTAAAAAAAATGCCACGGTTGAGTGACAAAACGTCGAATCCCAAAACGTCGAATGTCAAAATGTCGAAAGGAAAACACGTCGAAAGAACAGAACTTAGAAAAGGAAAAACATGAAGGAATCGAAACTTTTTGGTAGTATGATTCTCTTCCGAAAGAATAAAAAGTTCATTTTGTGTCAATCGTTATTCATAGCCCATTTAATCGGTTCCAATGTGAACAAAAAGGCCAGCAAACAACGTTGAAATTTCACCACTCTCGACGTTTGTCCTTTCAACGTTTTGGGATTTGACGTTTTGGCATTCGACGTTTTTCCTATCGAAATTTTGTCCCTAAGCCCAATGCCAGGTAATGAGAAGCTCTGAAAAAAATAACGAAATCGATTAAATAGTCTTGGAGATATCTGAAAATTACGATATGATGTTTTTTGAAGTTTCCAAGATCTTTATTTGACCAGCGTGGTAACAGAAATAAAAATGCTCATTACTAGGGTCAATTGAAATTCGCGATTTCGTGGAAGCCGCGAAATCCGCGAAATTTGGTATATGACGCCAAATGCAGCGAAATTTAGAAAATTTGTATAACAACCACAGTAAACTTTTGTATATGAAAATAATTTATTCATATTTGAGTCGAGGTTTCTCCAAAACTGTTCTAATCGTTTAGTTTCGAGTTGGAAATCTTTGTGGTTTGTGTGTTTTATTTTAAGGCTCAAGAATCCGTCGTTCAATCATCAGCAATCATCATGAATGAAAAACCAGTTTTTTCGTTCAAATTCAAAGAAACCCTCATGAAAATTTATCATTGCATTTCAGATAGGAAGTATAATGCAATGATAGATTTTCATGAACATTGCTTCAACTTTGAGCAAAAAAACTGGTATTAAAAATTTGCAAAACGATGATGGTTATTTTCCTCTTAAACTAGTGGTCCCGGCAAACTTCGTCTTGCCATCAAGTAGGCTGTTGAAAAACGCTATGGATCGTCCCATACAAAATGACAGTTCCGTTCACGCTCATTTTTCCGTCTTTCTCGATGAATATCCTGGGATTTTTATACATACAAACACGTCGGAACACTTTACCAACAAAACGGAAAAATAATCATTCAAATCCGTTGACCTGTTCGGAAGCCATTTCGTGACATACAAACACCATTCAATTTTTATTTATATAGATTTTGCAAGCACATTTTCATTTTACAAATTGGTACGATTGATACTAAGTTAAATTTTATAACTTACTATCATCTCAATTTTGTAAGAAAAAATTGTTTCAATATACAGTTGTGTTTAGAATAATTGTAATGGTAGCCAACTCTCATACCAAATACTCAACTTTGGCATGCTGTAATTGGCATGAAATTTTGGCAGAGCACTAAAAATATTTTCAATTTCTTTATCACAAAATATGACATTTTTCACACTATCGGTTAAAAAGTTATGCATTACCGTAATTTCGGGTGAAATTGATCATTTTTCACGGTTCTTCTAGTTTCTTTTCTATAATGTTCACAATGCCAAACAACTAAATGCAGGAAAACAAGTACGAAGGTGAGCCTCATGGACTTATGTACCGAAGTTTTCTAACAAATGTCATTTTAGTGTTAACAAATACCTCTAAAATAAAAAATCAGAGGATCTCATTTCGGGGTGAAATTGATCACTTGTTAATGCCATTATTGTTAGTTTTCAAAACAACTTTATATGATAAATTTGAGCTCCCTGAATCCGAATATGCTTGTAAAATTCTCAACAATGCAATATTTATATAAATAACGAATAGTTAAATTTCAAGAATTACGCGGAAAACGCCTAAATGTATGCAATTTGCTAAGGAATTCAATGGTATGTTACAGAAATTCAATTATTTTAACCATATAAGCAAATTGGTACGAGTTTTGGTGATGAAATCTGGTTTGGGGATATATCTCATGCATTCTCACAAACTTTCAGGTTTATACCATGTTCAAATCCTTGCTTATAAATAGAAGTTCATAGGTGTTTGTCAATACTGCACCGTGCATGATTTTGAAATTTTACGTTATTTTCATAGTAATAAACATTCTTTAACGCAAAAAACTTCACAAAACACAATTCGACAATAGTTACGATAAGCAACGTTCATTTATTGCAACTTACATTGATATTTATGTTCCATTACGAATAAATAAAATCGTGTGATACGATGATCAATTTCACCCTTCTGATCAATTACACCCGATTTCACGGTAGGTGAAATCGCTCAATATAATAGTTGTTTTTCTTTTGATAATTTTTGTTAAGCAACAATTTTGTAAAAGATTGGCTTGTTTATATATTTATAACTTGAGTGCAAATAGTTGAAATGATGAGTAAAAAAAGAAACTCAAAATACAACATATTTACACTACTACTATTATTTTGAGCGATTTCTACTGATGCTCAACTTTTTAACCGATAGTGTGAAATACTTCATATTTTGTGATAATCAAATTAGGGATATTTGTAGTTCTCTGTCAGAATTTCATGCCGATTGCTCACAGGCAAAACATAGTTGCAGCATGCCAAAGTTGAGCATTTTGTATGAAAATCGGCTTTCACTACTATTATTCTGAACACAACTGTAGTTTACCGGTAAAAAACATGATGATGTAATCCGGTAAAAATAACAGTAATCTCATCTAAGTGTGTAAAGTAGCATTTCAATGTGAAATATGGTAAAAACTATGGGACCACGATAAAGCCATGAAATTTTGTTTTTTCACCTTGGCTACCCGCGAAATTTCAAGAATTTTTCCGCAAATTTCCATTGTCCCTACTCATTACTCAAGGACGGCTGCACCAATATTGGAATATCTACGGATCCAGACTAATGATTAATTTCGGCACAGATTCTAGAATTAGAAGAGTTTTTTGAGAACTTGTGAAAAAAATGGTGCAAAATTATCAAGAAACAAAAAAGTTATCACCCTTTCATATTTTTTAGCGGTAAAATATGGAACTAATAGTAGAGGGGTTTAAATGAGCAACCAAGCGTCTCCATCAGATTTATTCTACTTACACTCTACTTGATATACCTCTGAAATCTATCGCTAAAGTGTATGTTTCGTGCATGGCCCAATTAACTGAAATTTTGTGTGTCTTCTAATTGCGGTATTCACCTACGCGGTACCAATTTGCTTCCCACTTGGAGCACTTCCTGTATATAATCCTCCCATAATGAACCCACACACACAATCGTCGATGTTTCCACTTCAGCTTCAGGCCGTGCGTGGAAACACACGTTGATGAGATTTCTGCATCTTTGCTGGAAGGTCCAAAATCACTAGCACGCCTACTACAGCCTCTATGTGCCCGTATGCCTAGCTGCGTTGTAATAGAATTTAATGAATTATTATCTTCAATCTAAAACCACTTCACTCGGGATTTGGTTCGGACCGGTGATTTTCAAGAACCCACCCCCGCTAACATGTGTGGAGTTAGGCTGTAATTTAATTTGACGTTATAAGGTACTTCTGATGAGGAGATCCAACGTTGCTTTTCAGTTCCGATGGTGGTAAAGGCAGCATCAACAAGTCAATCAGCTACATATCCGTGATTGAAACGTGTTGCCTGGTGACTGGCTGAGTGATGTGCTGTGATTTTGGAAACCCTTGGCAGTTTGCTAGTTCAAAGGGATAAATAACTATTTTGCAAACAATTTTCAATATTTTTATTGAAGAATGAAAAACAAGTGAAATATTTATTTAACGTGTAACAAATGTTTTCAGTTAGCATATTTTCCTGACAAATGGCTAAGGTTGTTTAAATTTTTAAATTGAACAAAACTCCTGCTGAAGCTTCCAGCTATCCAATTAACTTGCTTTACTCCACCAGTAAACTTTTTGTAAGGGTTATTTTGAACAGAATGAAAACATCAACGAAAATTCAATATTTGCCTATGAACAGTTCAGATTTTCATAATGACATTCGACCACTCATCAACTTTTACGTGTAACAAATTTGATTCGTTCCAACAAATATGATGGCCATTCTGCTGGTCTTTCTCTTCTAGATATAGAAAAAAAAACAGTGTTTGTCATGAAGGCTTCATAGTAAGATTAAAAATCAAAATTTTTTCCAACATACACACAATCATTTGATCAGACGAAGTTAAGTTTCTAGCACTCATGCTAAATAGACATTTAAAATAAAAAAAAATTGAGGACATTTCAATCAAATATAACAATCTATCTATTTTCTCAACTGAACATCGGAACTATGTCTTAAGAACAAGTTGTTGATTCCAAAACAAATTTTCAAATCAGGTATGTTGCTGTACGAATATGGGCTTGCCATGTAATTTTAGGATGATGATACTGCAATTGTCTACTTGGTGCAGTACTAATGAATTACATAGAACATCTAATGCTGAACATTGAATCAAATGTCGAATGAAATAATGACTTCCCAAGAAAACTTAAAATGCTTTTCAGAATATTTAATGAAACACACCCTAAATAAACGAGGGTCTTCCTTAACCTAGTGATAACGACCGTGGCTACAAATCAAAGCCATGCTGAAGGTCTCTGAATTCGATTCCCAGTCGGTCCAGAACCTTTTCGTGATGGAAATTTTCTAAATTTCCATGGACATAGAATATCGTCGTACTTGCCACACGATATACGAATGTGAAGATGGCGGATTTGACAAAAAAGCTCTCAGTTAATAATTGAGAAAGTTTTCATAAGAACATCAAGCTAAGAAGCAGGCTGTGTCCCAGAGGGGACGTAATGCCAAGAAGAAGAGCCCACACTAAACCACTATCATTCCATCAAGTCGAGACCGGACAACAGCGGAGCTCATTTGTTCTGTTCGATAATTTAGTGATAATTATTGCCGAAAAGGGGAAATCATTATCATTTGTATTCAGACTGCTGCAAAGTGTTCGCTTTTTACTAGCGAAGAACCGTGGGATTCACCCAGTCTGACGCAATGACGATAAAGAGCTTCGATCGTCATCGTCGACGTCGTGACCTTAATTATAACTGTCGGATTGCGGGGGCGCGCAAGTAAGGCCATCTACTTGCTACAAGGAACAGCAGAGCTTCCATTGAAACACACCACCAAGGGCTGATCATAATGTATTCATCCGCATTGAGCTGAGCACGATTGGCCAGGGCCACCATTGCGAGATGCTTTCTGGGCTGATTGCCGTGAGTCTTCACAATCATCAGCACCATCGAGCTCGCATTATTGTCATTAGCATCAGTTTTCTCTGAATGCGATAACTGACACGCAATCGGATCGTATCGAATCGAATAATGTGGGACGTCATTAGCGAGGAAAATTGAACCGTTTCGGTGGAGACGACCTGGGAACTGGTTTGAATGTGTTTTCACAAATTCAGTGAATGAAATGTTAGATAGGAGCTTTGACGAAACTAGTTTTTTTTTTCTGGATGAATGTAATGCTCAAGGGTACACGCCTATTCTGTTGTAGATGATGTATAATTCGTCACAATTGTAATGATTTCTACGAACCTCGTAGTTTGAATACATTTAAGCTTCTGCTTTTTTAAGATTCCCACAAATTTAAAAATTTTAGCTCTTGGATTTTTTCTATAAATTTACACAAAAATCTTTCCTTATTTTGTGCTTGAGCTTGAGCTTGAGCTTGATTGGCCGCCCGTGGATGCACTCCAGTATCGCCAGATCAGCTGCACTTACACAAGGAACCAACCGAATGACTGCTTGGGACTAACAGGCATCCTCAGTGTATAAGTGCTGGTGATCTTCTATTTTTAGGCAACAATGGCACCTGCCACGTCAGAATGTAGACCAATGAGGGAAAGGGGGAGGAATTGATGATGCATTGAACTGACTCCCACGTAGACCGTATATTCCACTGCATCCACGTCAGTTCATGCGGGAGTGTATGGATTGGGGGAAAGGCATGGTAGAGAGGTTTGCTTTTGTGGTTAGCAGACTGCCTATGTATCAGGCGTAAGAAAGGCGTGCGCGTGGAAGTAGGAAGCGTTAGGGAAACGGTTTCTTGTCCGTCTCTGGTTCTAGCGTTTGCTATGAACGAATAGTTTGAGTGTGGTATATTTAGAATGGAAGATAGAAGCAAGTGAGAGATATACAACTACAAAGTACGAGGAAAGGGACGGGCCTGGGATTGAACCCATGACCTTCTGCATATGAAGCAGAAGCGGTAGCCATCAGACCACCAACCCCGTCCTACACAAAAATCTTTCCTTATTTTTTCTCATTTTTTTCTCACAAATTCAATTAATTGAATAGTAACGATATTCATCGTTTTTTTTTTCAGGAAAGATTTCAGGAATGTTTGGGATTCTTTGAGGATGGTTCCAGTTCTTTCTTGCAAATTCTTAACATCTTCCTTGTGGGTTCTTCCAAAACCTTTTCTTAAGAATTCTCTATAATTGCGTTCTCGTGAATTTCTTCAACAAATCTGTTCAGGGATTCCAACAGGAACTCTTTAATAGATGATATTTCTCTGAAGTTTTCTCCAGTTAATCAGATATGGCCTTCATTTTAAAGATTTTCCAAGATATTTCCACAAGATTTGTTTACAAAAAAAAATAGATTTCTATGGATTCTGGAAGTTTTGTGAGATACAATTTCAAAATTATCTTGAGAATTTTGTACAAATTCCTAATGAGATTCCTACATTGCTTCCTCTACGAATACTGAAGCTGAGCTTGAGCTTGATAAGCCGCCTGTGATTGCTTCTCCAATATCACCAGATCAGCTGCACTTACACAAGGTTCAAACCAGAGGACAATTTGGGGCTAACAGACTCCCTCAGTGTATAAGTGCTTATATTTTTAGGCAACAATGATACCTGCCACGTCAAAATACACACCAATGAGGGAAATGGGGAGAAACTGATGTTGCATTTCAAACCGGCCCACTGTAGACCGGATATACCCCTGCATCTACGCCAGTTCATTCGGGAAGATAGAGGAATAGAGATAAGGTAATTATATGGTTGAGAAGCTTTTGGTTACCAGACTGCCTTTGTATTAAGCGTGAGGAAAGGAGTGTTATAATGGTAGAAGAATGGAAGCACAGGGAAACAATTTCTTCTCCGTCTCTATCGTTTGTTCCAGCGATTACTATGAACGATTAGTTTAAGTGTGACAGATTAATCCTTCTACCGGCAGCTCCATTTTTTTGCACCATTTTTGTACAAGTTCTCAAAAAACTCTTCTAGTTTTAGTATTTGTGTGGATATTGATAATTGATCATCTGGATCTGGAGGTATTACGAAATTCCTTGGGTGACCGACGCGTAGCTATAACCCACGTAAATAACTTAGGCTACAGATTTTTTATCGCAGATGAAAGTCTGAATTAATTATTATTCATTTGTATGCAATCTCTGGAGGAATTCGAGGGCGAATCTCTGTAGGAATTTTCAGGGGAATTCTCGAAGAACTCCCCGGACGAGTTGTTGGAAGCCCAAAATGAGAAATTTTATGGGTAATCCCTGGAAAGCTACATGAAAAATCCTTAGAATAATTTATGTAGCGATTTTTCTGTATGCATGCCTGATAGAATCTCTTGAAGAGTCCCTATAGAAATCATGAAGTTTTTTCTTGTAGAATCATCTAGAAAATTTTCTCCAGGAGAATTTCTGAAGCTATCTCGTAGGAAATCTCAGAAATAATTCCTAGAAGAATCTCGACTACCAGGGGAAATTCTGGAGTAATAACTGGATAAATATCTGGAGTAATCATTGAAGAAGTCGCCGAACTCTTACTTGGAAAAAGCCTTGAAGACATCTTCTTAGAATCCTAAGAGCGGGGACTCCTAAGATAGAAGAAACAAGATTATAAGATTAAGATTATAACAAATGGTTCAGTAAATGCATGCAGTTTTTTTCTAGCGGAATTTCTGGTAGAACACTTTATACCAATACTTGTTGGAGTCCTTGAAAATTATGATAGTTATTCTGTAACAATATGTGGTGGAAATAACTAAGGAATTTTCTACTCAACTCTTGAATTTTTTTTTTCATAAAAACTTGTGAGCTGGCCCCTTGCATCTCCACTCCCCGTCCCTTCACCAGTAGAAAGAGTAGGTACTTGGTTCTGAACTTAAACTATGAAATTTCATGCTGCAGATGGAAGATCCGGAAAATTGTTATACGTTGCGAACGTTCCGCAATTTATTATTTCGCTTCGTAGAATTATCGAATAATAATGATGTTAATGTTCAAAACATAAATTTTCGTTTATTTTCCGCACAGTTTATCAATAACCCATTTTTCGGTCAGTGAAAATGACCAGTCTTCCGGTACCGAGCCGGGCGCCGCAAACAAGCTCACACATGACCGAGCATTCCTCGGCGTCGAAAATTTCCATGCGACGCACAGATGACGTGCTTTCGTTGCGCGCTAAGGGTATGCGTTATTTATATTTTTTTCCGGCGATGTGAAACGAAACACTGCGCTGGGCAAGGCATGTTGTAAAAAGCCCTGTAAAGATGGTGTTCGCTTCGAACCCGGTCGGAACAAGAAAGCGTGGGGCGCAGTGAGCTAGGTGGATTGACCAGGTGCACCAGGACCTGATTCGTGGGTCGCAATCAGGGATGGAGTGAGGCGGCCATGAATCGAGTGCATTGGTGAAATATTGTTGGCGAGGGTCTATCAAGTTATTTGATGTAGAATCAAATTAATAAAAAAATAATGATTAGATTTTTACAAATCTAACAACAAATTGCGAATGCAGTTTGACGAAATCGTTCAAAATATCGCATGCCCTCAACTCGCTCTTCCACGCATTCACCGCGAGCTGTATGGCCGGTGAATTTAATGAAAGTATGTGGAAAACGAATAACCACTGACAATGGGTCTTTATCGCTGGACATACATAGCTCGTAGTGCCCTCTATTGACGCCCGTGATATCCTCTACGGAAAACGAGGGCACCGCGTTCGTTCAAAAAGCCGATTTGACCGGTCATAAAATGCCATAAAGCTGTCAATGCAGCTGTTCCCTACATTAAAGGTCAGCTTGCGATACGCCTTTGTTGAAATTTTGACCAACTCAATGAACAATGACGCAGTGGAAGAGAAATGCACATTTTCACCGAACCCGATGACCTGATGTTAGTAACACGATGTCATGGTGCACAGGGCGCAGTGCGTTGAACAATCATTTTTGTAGCATGATTAGAAAACTGCGTATGTGCGTTAACTGTGAACTACTGAAATGTCTATGACAAAAAAATCGAAAGACAAAACACTGACAGGGCAGAAGGTCGAAAGTCAAAAAGTCGAACAGACAGAACAGAATTTTGCACTCTGGCGCAAAATATAAGGAACAAAATGATGAAAACGTTTTTTTTAATATAGAAACATTCCCGAGTTAATCATTTTTAATAATTTGTCCTTCGGTTTTTTATTTCTTTTTTTTTTTACTCTTTATCCTTCCAACGTATTGTCTTTTGACCTTTTGCTTGGGGTAAAACTATTCATGTCACATAAACATAACATAGGAATTTGCTTGGAATTTGTGTTGATTAAATGTATATTTTTAAGTGAATAAAAAATCGAATTAAATAGTGGAGTGAAAATGCTAAAGTCGACTACACGAGATTGAAGGCGGCCGTTAGTTGAGTAAAGTTGTAAAGTTGAGGTTAAAATTCGCGTATCGGTCGAAGGATACAAACTCTAGTTGGATATAAATGGTATGGTATCCAATTCGATTTTTCATTGTCTTACAGGTATTACACTAGATAAATTAATGACTCATTATCACATCGCTTGTTTTATTGCACAATTGTATTAAAATATAATCATGATTTTGCATAATTTTATGTCATAATTTATTCGCTGACCCATTCGGTCAGGTCGAACCAACGCCAGTACCGAATGTCACTTTTGGGCCATAAGCTGTCCCCTGCAGCAACTGGTAGAAAATCATCAGCGCGGCAAAAAGCTCCAGTTGACGACGACACGCCGACCGACCGCGGAAAGGGCGATAGTTTTTCTTCCGAGCCAACTGATATGGTGATGATTTATGGAAACGGAAAGCTGTGAAAATTCACAGCAAACTTTTCGGCATGCTGGCTGATAAAGAGAATTATAAATTCCTCCCCGTTTGCTGCTGCAAGTGGCAACACAGATAGCAGCTGTGCAAGAATGGCGGTTTCGATGTAATTTGCTAATGAAAAGTTGTTTTCTGAAAGAATTTTACAATATGATGTGGGATAAATTCTCCGGTTTAGGCCAAAGTACACAATATTAATGCTTATGAAAGAAAGAAAAAAAAACCCCTCTATTTTACTTAACCTAACCTGACCTAATAATATAACGCATTAATCGTGGCAATAGAAGATTGCAAGGATTTTTGTCTTAAATTATTATTATTTTATTTGACATATGATCCAATCTTTCAAATTTGGATATTTTACATTATATTATCATATTTTTTACATTTGGTTTAAATGCCCTCTATGTGATATTTGAAGGTTTCAAGTAAAGAGCTTTTGGTTTATGTGAGAATATTATTAGTTGAGTTTCGGAAGCATTAGGAGAAATACAGTTAAACCTCCATGAGTCGATGTTCCATGACTCGATATCGACTCATGGAACCATACTAGAAACAAAATTTCTTGGTTACTATGATGGTCCCTTGAGACAACTTTCCAAAGGATTTCTGTTCCATGACTCGATATTTCCATGAGTCGATGTTCCCTTCAATATCGACTCATGGAGGTTTCACTGTTTTCTAGTATGAAAAAAAAAAAATCCAAACTTTTTTCGATCACATATGACACGCAGGCTTTGTCCTTTGGCGGAGAGGCCTGTGTCACCCGCAAACAAAAATTTTTGACATCCCTGAGGTGACTCAGATAAGTAAGATGTGAAAATATTGTAAAGGGTAAATTAGTATAATGCGCCCCAACCGGGCAATACACCCCACTTCATTTTCAGGGGATTGATGCTTCTTTAACACGTAAATATGATTACATATCTTAAATATCCGCCAAAAAATGATGTTGCGCATATAACATCCTTGGGAAGTATGAACAGCCAATAGAAATACCAAAAATCAGCTTTTTGGCGTCAAATTTTGGGTCCAATAGGCAAGCCTCGTTGTAAATAAAGCATGGATCCTTTAATATTATACTAATCACAAACACTTTTACCGGAAGACGACTGCTAATAGACCCTTTTAAGCTTAGCAAGTGGTGGAATTCTGTTTGGAAACATTTCTACAACGCTGTGGAACGTTTTCTACGGGAGAGGCATATTGCCCGGTTTGTCTTGAAACGTAAAGATTTGGACCGTTTACAGAAAACGTCTTGTACTCTTTTAAAAAGCTACCTGGCAAGAGAAAGTTGCGTGCAGAGCATGACCAACTAAGTAAATAACACTTTTACACAAAAACTATAGAAGTAATGCATTTGCCACTGCGATGTAGCAGTTTTTCCTTAGGGTGGCGTATTAAACCTGTTTACCCTAATATTGGTCCCAAAATGCTGCCTTGAGGAACAGCAGCTCTTACAGGAATTCTTTCAAACCTGGAGTTCTGATAATTAACCTGAAGTGAACCGCTTCAGCAGGATTTTGACTGGTTTTAAAATTGGTACAACCTTAGCATTTTTCTATTTGTCAGGAAAGCATGCTAATTGAAAACATTTGTTAAATACCATGCCCACACAGTTACGGATCACCCACAGTGACGGATCACTTTGATGTTCAACATCGGATAACTCACTCAAAACTTAAACGTTGACGTAAAACATATTTTTCGGATGTTAAACTATTTGTCTTCTACCATTTGTAATGTTAAGCACAACATTCAACCACTAAATAACGGTGTATTTGACACAGCTATCATTATATGGTCGTTTTCTGTAAGATGTGCCGTCAGCATTCATAAGCATTCATAAACGCCCACAGGTGGTAAAATTCAAATGTTATAGCATTTAATATGCTCATTCGCTTCGATTTAGTATGAATTCATCTTTGGAAAACATTTTTGTTGATTGTTGATTCTAAATGCCGAATATTAGTACTTCTAACTAGTGATCCATAATATGGACCAGGAAATGATTGTTTACCACGGTTATGGATCACTTCCAAAGAATGTAGATATCTGCCATTTTAAACATTGGATTCCACATTTTCAGACAATAGCATGTAAATTTCATTTTTTTAGCAGACAAAAATGGGTGGAAAACTTGGTGTGGAGCGAAAACAGTACATGTCTCAGTTACTACAATGCAGTATCACAAAAAAATGGCATTTTACCCTTGTTTCCAGCTCTAACACTGCTATTTTTGCAGTAATATAGGACACATTGTTAACTTTCGCCAAATCATGCAATACAGATGCATTGAGTTGAAAATCTCTTGATTTTGCGCACTGATCCGTAATATGTCATAATTTGATCCATAATATGAAAATTGATCCATAATATGGTTTTCAGAAACCGATACAATTTTTAATTTTTATGCAATTCCATGTAAATATTACACTCAAAACAGTTTTCTAACCGTTTTACGTTTTACGTTTTACGTTTTCCATATCGTTTTATTGATTGGTACAGGTTGGACTCCACACTATTTGATCCGTAACTGTGGGGTAATGGTATATCAACTAAGAATGATTAATAGTAGCTTTTGGAAGTTTCTTGATGAGGATGCATAAAATTCTATCATCGCTAGGAACTTTCAAGTTTTTGATTTTTTTTTATTTAAGTTCTTACTTCTTGCATATCAGTCTCCCAGGAATTTTCGAAAACGTGCTCTTGATTGAGAATATTTTCGAAGTCCTGAATAACTTGATTTTCTATTGGACTAGTTAGTCTTAAATTAAAATTATGCGCGCTTTCAAACTGCATAGCAAGTTTTTGAGCTTTTTCACAATTAGTTAGTAATAATTTATTTCCTCTTCCAATGCCGGCATTGGCTTCTGAGGTTTTTCACAATTTTTGATAATTTTCCAAAAGAGCTTTAATTTTAAAAATTTTTGTTTCTTAATTGTGAAAATCGTTTTTTATTTTTTTCTGCATATCCTCTCGTATAATTTTTATAGCAGGATCGCGAGTGTGTTCGAATTGCCTTCTCCTTACGTTTTTTAAGACGGATCAAGAGTTTGAGAGTTTAAGATCATCGTCTATAACCACGGATTCAAATTTTTGAATTGCAATGCTCCTGGCTTCAAAAGTGAAATTTGTTAATGTTTCAAGAGCATTGTCAATATCATGTTTTGTTTGTATAGAAATGTAAAATCAAGGTTAGAGTCAATATACGTTTCATATATATTCCAGTCGGCTTGAAGATAATTGAAAGTGGAGCTGATATGATGAAAATCGCTTCATGGGATGTATGAAATGCAACAGGGACGTGATCAGAATCAAAATCAGCATGAGTAACCAGTTGGCTACAAAGATGACTAGAGTCGGTTAAGACCAAGTCAATTGTAGATGTATTTCTAGAAGAGGTAAAAAATGTAGGGCTATCAGGGTATTGAATTGAGAAATATCCTGAAGAGCACTCATCAAATAAAACTCTGCCGTTGGAATTACTTTGAGAATTATTCCATGACCTATGTTTCGCATTGAAGTCACCAATGACAAAACATTTTGACTGATTGCGAGTTAATTTTCGCAAGTCAGTTTGGAGCAAATTAACTTGCTTTCCAGAGCATTGAAAAGGCAAATAGGCAGCTATGAAAGTATATTTACCAAGCTGTGTTTCAACTGAAACACCTAAAATTTCAAAAACTTTAGTTTCAAATGACGAAAACAGTTGATGTTTTATACGCCTATGAATGATGATTGAAACTTCTCCACATGCCCCATCAAGTCGAGCATTACGATAAACAAAAAAAGTTGGGATCTTTTTTAAATTTGGATTCAGGTTTTAAATATGTTTCAGTAATAACTGCTTTATGCATGTTATTATCCGCAAGAAAATTAAACAGATCGTCCTGTTTACCATTCACAGAACGATTTTAATTTTTATTATTATTATTATTTATTGGATCCAATAGAAAAACGTAATCCAATAACAATTTGATTTGTAAATTTTACACCGACTTGAACTGATTCAGTCATAGTGGTGGCTTTAAACATTGCATCAATCATCAGATTCAATTGTTCAGTTATAAAATTAAAATCAGAGGCAGACATATCACATTATCTGATGGTTTCCCATTAAAATATTCGATTGACGAAAAGGCGGAGTAGAAGTTTTCTGTGGCGGCAGGGTTTTTCCATTTGATTTGAAACAATTATAATTGATTCTCATAGTATGAATAGGGGAGGATGCTACGATAAAGGATTTCCCGTGGGTAGATACATTCGAAAGTAAAAGATTCGAACGGCTACCCGACGGATCAAAATTAGTTTGTGAATGAGCATGATTATGATCTTCCTGATGGGTATGATTCCTAGTCAAGCAATTGTTAACTGAAAAATGAGTAATGTTTGATTCTTTACCAGGAAAATTCCGGATACAACCGTTATCGTAACGGATATTATCTTTCATCTGCCTGACACGAGCCTCGACGACTCGCTTACGCGAAGGGCAAGCCCAAAAATTGGCCTTATGATTGCCACCGCAATTCGAGTGGTAGTATCTTCCTTCACTGGACAGACGTCCTTGGCCATGCATATTGGCCACCGGACACCGGAGATATTCCGGATTTTCCGCGGTCATGTCAAAATGGCATTACTAGATAATAGAACTAATAGGAAGTTGAATGCCGGTGGACGCATTAAGATTCGTTGAAAATCTTCAGAAATATCACCATTTCCGTGAAACTGGTTCCGGAAAATATGGTCAGTCATGTTTGTATTACCAATCATGTAAATATTATTCGGAGTGGATATAGCTGCCCCTGGTGCCCCGAGGGATGTGGCCAATTCAAAATTAGATCGGAAACACATCAATATATCTCGCGTTCAGTATCATAAGGGCGTAACTGCAGTGATCGATTTCTCTTCATCGATTCTCTCTTTAGCTTATTACTTGGCCGTGAGAATGTTCTCGCCTAATATTTTTGGTTCAATAGACAGTACTCATCGTCCTTTGTCATACTGCATCGTAAAATATTCCGAATATCAATCGAACATCCCGTACTAATCCAAAGAGAAAGTCGATGAAGAGAAATCGATCACTGCAGATACGCCTGTATGATACTAAGCGCGAGATATGTATAAAACATCAAGATTTTTTAAGGTGATGTCTCTGGAAGCATTCACAGAACAACTTATTTCTATGACCACTTTATAGTAGGTTCCAGGTGCCCTGGGGGAAATGGTCAATTAGGAACATTTTTGGAACCATATCAATATGGGTATCAAACTTCAAGATTTTCGAACGTGATGCTCCCCACGTGATGATGCATGTGGCCAATTCGGAAGCATCACATCTTGATATTTGATACCTATATTGATGTAATTCCGGATATGTTTTGAATTGGCCACATCTCTCGGGGCACCTAGAACCTACTATAGAGTAGCCATGGCAGCCGATAGTACTGAAAATGCTTCCAGAAGCATCACCTTTGAAAATATTGAAGTATGATGCCCATATTGATATGGTTCCAGATATGTTTTCAATTGGCCACTTCCCCCAGGGCACCTGGAACCTACTATAGAGTGGCCAGTGCATCGAATGGTTTCGAATATGCTGCTGGAAACATCATTTTGAAGACTGACGCCACTTGGATATAAGGAGTGTATCGAAAAGTAGTCGCAAACTTTCAAAAGAGTCTCAAAAATAATGGGTCGAACCTACAAACATTTTTTTGATCAGAAATGCTTTGCAATGTATTTAAAAATGATGATGCGGTGATATTGTTTCAATAAAGTGGCATTTTGCATGATAATTTTGCAAATTACTAACAGATGTCGATGAAAATCTTGCACACCTCTGAAAAAATTGATATTTTAATAAATGTGTTAAATTTTAAGAAAATATGTGCCACAAATCTCATGACATAGTGTAAAAAATATTTTGAAAAATTCATTAACAAGCATTTGAGAGCTAATACAAAAATCGAAAAAAGTCGATTTTTAAGGACCTCGTTTTTTGGATTTTTCTTTCTACACGTTAATGGTAATATCAAACGATTGTAATGGATAAAAAATTGTTTTTTTTGATTGTAAAAGTTTCTTTGCATATTTATGAAGTAACGTAAGCAAAAAATGTTACTCTATATAATTACCGCTGTATATGACAGAGCTTCAAAAGTTGATTAAACAAAAGTGACTTTCTAAAACCGACCTTGTTTCAATAATTGAGCTTTTTAAGAGCAATAATTTATTTTTTTGAATTTTTTTACGTGCTGTGCAAAGTAAACATATTTTCCGATAGAATAAGCTTTTCATCCTACTTTGTTTGATATACATTTTGTTCAATACAAATCATCGAATCTCCAGAAGACACTTCAAAAATGTAATTTTGTGCAAGATTTTATTTTCGTGCTTTAAAAACCTTGTTGTATTTATATAAAGACTGCATATTATCCATTTTTTTTAGCTGCTTCAATATTTGATGACATGTTGAAGATTTGCGTGAAAAAAGCTTTTAAAAAGATGAACTATGCTCTGAGATATACCGTTTTGAATGTTTGCGACTACTTTTCGATACACTCCTTAGCTCCGAATAATATTTACATGAGTGGTAATACAAACATGACTGACCATATTTTCCGGAATCACTTTCACGGAAATGGTCATATTTCTGAAGATTTTTAACGAATCTTATTGCGTCCACCGGCTTCAACTTCCTATTAGTTCTAGTTTCTAGGAAAATTGTAAACATCTATACAACTTCACACAGCACAAAAATACAAGCAACAAAAAAATGCCATTTTGACATGACCGCGGAAAATCCGAAATATCTCCGGTGTCCGGTGGCCAATATGCATGGCCAAGCAAGTGTTTAAAACTAGACTAAATTGACCGTCGACTGCTTTTGGATGCATCTAATTTCATCAATTTTTCATAAAGTTATAAGCATTTGAATTTTGGGCAAAATTTTGCCTATCCCCTATAAATAATATTCTTGAGAAAGCCCTTTCCGAACAATTCCAGATTGGGTTCTCTTTTTCATAATGATTACTCGAACTGGGGAAAATCCAAGTAAATCATATATTCCATTTTTGATCACTTCAGGTGACTTATAGACCTTTCAAGACGTCCTTGAACAAACGTTCAGTTTTGTCGTCATAAGTAAAAAAATTTTGCTTCTTCTCTTCAAGATGTTTGAGATGAAGTTCGCGATCTTTAAGAGTTTTCGGCAAAAAGCGACAGTATCCTTTCTTTGCGATTTGGAAGGAGACCTTGATTCCCCTAATGGAGTTCAAGTTCTCCTGCTTAAATCCCCCAAATTCGGAACAACTGACCACGATAGGCGGCACTCTTTGCTTCCTCACTTGAATCAAAGAACCTGGGCTAGAGACTGCTTCGATTTGGTGTTCGGAAAATTTGACTAGAGCATCGAACTGATTGCTTATTTTGATGCAATTATCAACATTATTCATTTCACCCTTGGAAGAAAATTCGCATTCCGGAGAAACGTCCTTTCTTCCATTCTTTCCACGTTTAGTGACAGTTTTTAAACCACTTTTGAGGAAGGAAGTTGTGAATTCAGAGATTCACCCTTCCTTTTGTTTGTAGTTGCAACCATGTTTAGTGAATAAACGAGAAAAGACGAGACCTCCTAAGAGATTTTTTACCAAGATGGTGTCCAAGAAGGATTACCACCGCTAGCTTTCGCCAACGGGTCCAACGAACAATCGAAGGCACGGGTCCAATCAAGGATCGTTAAGGGATCAATAGCAGAAAAAATAGTACTTCAAAGTACTGTTTTAGTAGCACTTAGAAGTACTGTTTTATTGCTTCAGGTAGGTTTTAAAAAAACTTCCAAGAGCAGAGAGAATTCGTATACGCACTGCACGAAGGTACGATGCGCTCTCAGTATGGGACTTTAACCCTGGGCTTTCAATGGGAAGTTTAATTTTGGAGTAAAAACTTAGCAAAACCATTACATTTAATTATGGTCAAGAACTATGCTGATGCTATGGCTTCCAGTCAGATATGGTCGAGAAAACGAATTCCATGCTTACTTTCATCGTTTCACACCCATAACCTCAAACGACATTTTCCCAGCTGCACATATCGAGAAACTTCTAATCAATTATCAATTCTCTTCAGTGCACTTAAAAATAGCTCTCCACTTCCAGCTTTCTTATACGAAAATCAATTTCCAAACCCGAAGTGTCCGTTCTTCACAGAAAATGCTTCTTGCAAATCTGAAGAGCAAGGGCAAAAACCAGTTCAAGTTACTCTTCTGTCACAGTTTGTTTGGCATTCAACTTTTCGTTCACTGTGTTCAACAATGATCCAGAAGAAAAAGAAAACTATTCCTCCCACCCAGCTAGCACATCATTATACAAAATACTATTTTCCGATGCTATTGAAACTTCAATCCACAGCAGGGTTATTAAATTTCCCGCAAAAGCTGCTTCCACAGGCAGTCAAGGCACACAGTGTTCGTAAAAAGTGAAGAAGCATCAGATGGGTTTTTTCCGTTCCCGTTGCCCATTCCATTGCACAGTGCAGCTTTGTAGTGGCTCAGCTCAAGTCCGACGACGACATTGACTATTTGCAAAACCAAAGTTGACATTCCATTTGAAAGAAACTTTATCCATGTCGCAATTTTTTTTCTCCTGTGAGCTACTCCTTTTACTTCCCATATTCCGTTCTTCGGTGCAAACAAAATGCAGCCCAATCCCGGAAAGGATCGACACTAAAATGAGTCTGCAAATAATCGAATGTATTCATTCTCATTTCCGTTTGAGCGGAGAATCTCCACACTATGTCGCCACAGAGAATATTGGTCGGTCGCATCATGTGGTACCCATGAACGTAGTCAGGAGAGAGAGAAGAGGAAGGCCGTTGCCACCAAATGGTCAACAAATAATAAATAAAATCATCTAGTTTGTCACAAAGGTTAATACATTGTTCATTTTTTCTATAGTTGTTCAAAAAACCATGTTAAATTGGGCCATGACTTTTTTTTAAGTACCGGTTTGATTTGAAATGCCCCCATGCATAGAATGTTGTTCCATAGACAAAAATCAAATTTCAAGTTATTTTATTGGAAGATAATAAATATCCAAAAGTGATTAAAGATGCTACCTACTGTGGAAACGAGAATTGATCAGCTACTAAAAGCATAACAACTATTCCGACAAACGTCGAAAACAACAGTTGTCGAAGTAGCAAAAAACGATTTTTTTTTCTCATATTTTAACATTTTTCCAACAAGTACGAGGAGGCTTGAAACCAAACTATTCAAAAAAATCTAAAGGATAATATGGCTGAAGGCTGAGACAATAAATTTGACGGAATAATAATATTCATTTTGGCTTTGAATCTGAAATCTTTGAATCTATGAAACAGCAAAATGTAACTTTGATTATCAATTTACAAATAGTTCCACTGAGTTCCTCACTGTGTATGATAACAGATTTGTTACTTAGAGTGTTCTACAAGAGGTCTTGAAGATACGTCATTATAAAAAAAATACACGGACACCATCCTGAACCATACAGATGCAAACACTGTAAACTTAACACTGGACAACGGACAAACATGCTCCAATGGCATTCCAGACGAAAATTACCAATGACTGAGGTGGTTCGATTTCCACACCCCATGACACGATGCGCCTACCGTCTGACGACACTAACCGCTCGGTCACGAATCAACATATGAGCAATTAAAGTCAAATTTTGTAGGTTTTCCATGGAAAAGAATGAACCGGTCAGATTTTATTTGAAAATTACAGTTTTTTTTGACCAAGAACAACATTTCCTTCCATACAAAAAAAAAGAAAGAAGCCGTAGTCTTCCAGTTGTGATTTTTATCTTTCATGTTCATACATTCAATTGTTTCGCACGTTTCAAAAACACCGGCTTTAATTCGCTTAAAAACACTTATTTCGTCAACTTTTTGAATGCAGAATAAGGAACACGTTAGGATTATTGATCCCAAGCGAAAATAGTCGGAATATAGTACGAAAATATCGTAACATACATAGACGAGTGTCCGGCTATCGGAGCGCCCGGCACGCTATAAGCGATCAGATGACCAATAATCGAAAAATGATTTATACTTATGGGTTCTTCTCGAACATTATTTCATAGTGAACAATTATATTAAAATATTTCTGGAATATCAGAAGCACGATGCATACGTTGAATGGAATATATTGAATAATTCTAATACTGTATACACATCTATTAACACTGCTTCAAACTTTTTTCAAAAAGCTATCATAGAATAATAAAACAAAATAGAAATTCGTACTTTAGTTCGAGTACATTTGAGGGCAATACTGAAAACATACATTGAAACATTACACATCCCATCTTTTTTTTTTCATCCCAGGCTAAAAATTTCATTTAACAATTATACAAACTCAAAATTAAAGCAATGTTAATGAAAATCTATCAGGGTCGTTTAAAATGCAAAAAGTTTGAAAATCCAATCTTCCATATCTATTCTAACATACTTACGATAAAAAATAATGTTTTTTATACAGTTTGCAAGAATGATATGGTAGATTGTATAGTTTTTTTAGTACTTGCAGTTGGGAATGCAGTTAAATGATTTTCATAGATAGAAAAATTGAGCAAACGTACTGGTTTCTATTTAATGATGACTGTGCAAACTGTACTGACAAAAGAACTCTCACGAAACCCAATCATGAATAACTTCTTCAAGTATTTCAACTGAAATACCTTTTCTTGAAATTTTCTATAGAAATCCTTGATGAAGTCTGACTTTTGAGGTAAAGCAAAAAACGGAATGATACTTTTGAGAACTCCGTCAGGAAATGTTTTGAAGATTCTTCCGGAACTTCCACTAGTTTTTCATTTGAAATTTTTACAAAATTTACTAAACTCCTTAATAATATTATGAGAAATTCCACCAGAAACTACTAAAGAAGCTTTCAATCAGGATCTCCATAAGAAACATCTCTAAGTATTATTTAGGATAGAGACCCATCAAGAAACTAGTTCAGAGATTCCTCAAAGTTGTTTTCCCAAATGGTTCCCACAGAAATACCATTTGAGCCTATTAGAAGGAGACAACAGAACAGCTCCAATAATTCATAATTGTTTAGAAATTTATCCTGTACAATTTTCGAGCTATCATTCTCGGATTTTTATATGATTTACCCTAACCAGCATATACAATAATCCTATGGTTATTCTCGAAGAAAATTCTCTAGAATTGCTTTGATTTTTTTATAAGAAGAAAAATAATGTAATCTAGGAATTCTTTTGAGGATTTCATTAAAAGTAGTATCATGCTTTTGCTTCTGCTTCTGCAAACCAGGAGCGTCTGTACTCCATGTTAGGAGCGGCTCACAACAGCGTCTGTTCCCCATGCCAGGGGCGGCTGATCAACGTCAAGTTCCAGAGAAGGACTCTAAGCTAAACTGCGCACTATGGTCCTCAGAACATTTAGGGGGAATGGTCCTACGGAAATCTAGGGGGTTGGTGTCAGGCCCTGCAAGCCAGCCGTAAAAACACCAAGCAACGAATAAACAACGAGAGAATACGAACCGGGCAATCGGCGAACACCACAGCGACGTAAAGGGACTAGCGATTGGAAGCTCGGTACGTGGAACTGTAAATCTCGCAACCTCATTGGAAGCACACGCAGTGCTGAAGGACCGCGGATTCGGCATCGTAGAGTGTGTACACCTGGAGATCACTACAGCAGACAGAATCCCAAATCGACCACGTTCTGATTGATGAACGGCACTTCTCCAACATTTTCGACGTCCGGACCTATCGTGGCGGTAACATCGACTCTGACCACTATCTGGTGATGGTCAAACTGCGCCCAAAACTCTCCGTCGTTAACAACAAATCATGGGCAAGAACAGCTCTCACGGGAAGCTCACGAGAATGATAAAAGCAACGATGGAAGGTGTGCAAAATTGTATGAAAGTGTCAGGCGAACACTCCAGTTCGTTTGGATCCCTCCGGAGACTACTACAAGGTGATGGACTCTCGTGCCTGTTGTTCAATATTGCGCTAGAAGGTGTTATGCGGAGAGTCGCGTTTAACAGTCGGGGTACGATTTTTACGAGATCCAGTCAATTTGTTTGATTCGCGGATCACATGGACATTGTCGGTCGAACATTGAAGAGGTGGCAGATCGTACACCCGCCTGGAACGCGAGGCAGCAAAAGTGGGATTGGTGGTGAATGCGTCCAAAACAAAGTACATGCTAGCAGGTGGGGCTGCGCGACAGGGCTCGCCTAGGTAGCAGTGTTACGATATCCCCGTTCGAGGTGGTCGACGAGCTCGTCTACCTTGGATCTTCTCTGATGGCAATAACGTTAGCCGTGAAATACGGAGGCGCATCATCAGTGGAAGTCGGGCCAACTATGGCCTCCACAAGAAGTGGCGGTCAAAAAAGATTCACACCCGCACCAAATGCCCCATGTTCAAAACGCTCGTAAGGTCGGTAATCCTCTACGGGCATGAAACGTGGACGATGCTCGAGGAGGACTTGCAAGCACTTGGAATTTTCGAACTTCGGGTGCTTAGAACGATCTTTGGTGGTCTGCAGGAAAACGGTGTATGGCGGCGAAGGATGAACCACGAGCTCGCACAAGCCTACGGCGAACCCAGTATCCAGAAGGTGGCCAAAGCTGGAAGGATATGATGGGCAGGGCATGTTTGTTGCAAGAATGCCGGACAGCAGCCCTGCAAAGATGGTGTTCGCTTCGGATCCGGTTGGTACAAAAAGGTCAGGAACACAGCGAGCTAGGTGGGCGGATCAAGGACGCATCGATTTGGTGAACATGGGGCAGAACCGAGGATGGAGAGATGCGACCAGGAACCAAGTATTGTGGCGTAAAATTGTTGATTCAGTGTTATCTGTTAATATTTTAACTAAATAGGGGCCTTACTTAGCCGAATGGTTAGATTCCGCCGCTACAAAGCAACGCCATGCTGAAGGTGGCTGAGTTCTATTCACGGTCGGCCCAGGATCTTTTCGTCATTGCAATTTCCTTGAATTCCCTGGGCATAGAGTATCATCGTACCTGCCACACGATATCAAATGCGTAAATGGCAACTTTGGCAAACAAAGCTTTCGGTTAAAAACTGTGGTGGAAGTGCTCATTAGAACATTAAGCTGAGAAGCAGGCTTAGTCCCAGTGAGGACGTTAATGCCAAGAAGAAGAATAATATCGTGTGGCAGGTAAGATGATACTATATGCACAGTGTAGTCAAGGAAATTTTCATTATAAAAAGATTCGGGATCGACCGGGAATCGAACCCACACGCCTTCAGCATAGCTTTGCTTTGAAGCCGTGGACTCTTACCACTCGGCTTAGGAAAGCCAAAAAAAGAGTTTATTTCTTGAACAGATGGTGAAGGAAATCCAGGCTACGTTCATGATGGTACCCGAAAATGTGAGAGCTGAGACAGAGATGACGATTCTCCTTCCGACTCTGTAATCGAAGCATCTAATGACGGAAACCACCATCTACATCCGTTCCGAATCCGTGCCCAATTGACATCGGGCTCAAATCCGAAAGAGTTTATTGAGAAAAGTTTTCCAATATGTAGCTTCACACTGGCAAGACAAATTTATGGTTTATCCATAGTACTATACGGGCGGATCATGGGCGAGAATCCCAAGTAATGAGTTTCGACTCAAGTTTTCAGCAAACAAACTATTCCGCGGATGAGAGAAAAACAAAACTAGGTGAATGCACTTTCTACTGTAGTTGTAGGAAGCATTTTCGGCGGTAACTCTGGCTATAGCTGTAGATGTAAATGAGATGAACTATGCAGAAGTTTTGAATATTCGAAATAAGCTATAACAACTCTGTTGAACTTCGAATGTAGAATACTTTGTCTAGTTTGTTGTCTAGTACTAGTTTGAAAAGCGTAAAAAGCAAGCAACTGGCGCAAGAAATGTGAATTTAATGTTCATATTGATACTGATTGAAATTACTTGAGCTGTCCGCTACGAATGTTCACATTCTCTAACACATTGTCTTGTGACTGTCCTTCTTGAATCTATCAAACTCCCTGGATGTACAACTTTAAATAATTTTGACAGCAATTCCCAACCAACCGTTTCCCAATGATCCATTTCAAATTCAATAGTGTCATCACTTTTCATGAATTTACCTCCGAGTTGTCTTTTTACCACCTCCACGCTTTACTGACCGGTACCGTGCCTATTGTTGCTTTATTGCCTGCTTAAGTTGCTTGGCTCGTCCGGTTTTTATCCGCCCATTGGGAAAAGTATATGGTTTCTTTTACTCCCCAATTCCGTCGCATCGCCTTTCTCACAACATTATAGAAAAAAAAGTCACATGAAACATTCACATCGATCTATGTCTGCTCACACAACCAACAGCAACCATACCCTGCAAAGTGACCATTTGGGGACAAAAATGGCCCAAGCTTCTGCAGAAGCAATCCATTTCAGTCTCCCCCTCACACATACTCACGCCCTTTACGATAGATTCATAGGCCGAAGACCAAGGTGCTGCTGCTGCTTCTGTCGAAGGAAGATTGAAGACAGTCGCTGGCTAGTGATAGCTTTGGCTTTATACTGGGACAAAGCACGATCTGTTGAAAGAGCTTTGGAGTTCCTTTTTTGGTGCAGAACGTCAGAGCTGAAATTTATGTGAATTTATATCGAAAACGAGCAAGAAGCGAGAACGTCTTCGGGGATAACTCTCCTGGTTCTATTTCTCGGAGGAAACCACACCACACACCATACAGTCGACCCACAGTTATGGATCAGTGTTGGATCAAACGCACATTTTTTTTTATCTAAATATGGCTGGAACATATATGAAATTTTAGATTTATCATGTGAAGTGATAACCATACTTTCTTCTAGAACGTGACCATTAACTGATTCATAATTGTGGGCTGACTGTACACACCAACTGAAAGATGGATGACTTAAATCCTGATGCGGAAAAAGTACGTAGGCAGTTTCATTCACCTCGGTGAAAGCCATACTGTCTTCTGTAGAGGAAAAAAAAAGGATTTGATAGCTCCGACTGGGGGTGAATAAATTTTATACTTTATTGCAAAAGGCGGCATTATGGCGACCGATGACGACAACGGCTACGCGACAGCATAGCAGCAAAATGATATTGGCTTCGTGTTGAATTTGGAAATTAATTTTCCGCCGAGCCGTTTCGAATGTTGTTAAGCAAATGAGATTAGTTGGGCAAATTTTTAACTTAGTAGGTGAACCTCGTTTAGCCGGAAAATTAAACTCATTTCGGTTGCAGGTCAGATTCTTCATTACTGGTAGTCACGAATGAACCCTGGAGAATCGGAGACAGCACGTACGCTACGCGGTTGGGCGAAAGTTTGGATAAATATTCGTACGGAGTCCGAAACGGAAATAAAAATCCTGTCTGTCACCCCAGGTCGGGGAAAATGTCGCATCGTATCGAACTGGCTTCAAAGGTGAAAAAGGGAAATGTAATAATGATGTTAGTTTTTCTTTTATAACGAATTTCTAGGTTTTATGTCTGCATCGTATTCGTGACTTTTGGATATGAATTTACTTTGATGTAACGATTGGAATCAGTAATTAAACTAGTAATGATAGCCTGCCACCTTCAGAATAAAGAGGTAACAATTTTAAATATCCGGAAGTTGATTATTTTAGAATTTAAAACAAAATTTAATTCGTTGTCATAACTTTGAACAACCTAAAGGTATTCATAAAACATTGATGGAAATGATCTTAAAGCTATACATAATTGACCCCTTATCAGTAAAACTCTGACTAGTTAAATGCAATTATCCCATTTATATTATAGAAAAGCCCCAAGTCATTTGATGAAAAGAGCATCTCAGTCGGTCGTTCAGTCAGCTGAGATGGCAATCTAGCGTGAAAAGAACGGCATCCATTACTGCGCTGTTGTCACTCTGGATGTGAAGAATGCGTTCAACAGCGCAAGTTGGGAAGCGACAGTCTACGCACTTCACCGCTTCAAGGTACCCGTGCAGATGTGTAAGCATCTAGAAAGCTATTTTGATGGTAGGATTCTACTGTATCATACCGGGGAGGGCAGAAAAGCGTTCGTATTACTGCGGAAGTACCTCAAGGATCAATCCTGGGCCCTCTGTTATGGAATGCGATATACGATGACGTACTGAGGTTGTCCCTTCCGACTTTTATCCTAGTGGTGAATCGAAGGAGAAGGTAGAGTTGACAGCACAGGTAGAGTTCGCACCTAGTTGAGAAATGAAAGAGGGAACTAAGACTGGCCCATCACAAGACTGAGATAGTGGTGGTCAACAACCGCAAGTCCGAACGGGCGCTCATCTCGGTAGGTGATTGCACCATAGAGTCCAAGCGATCCCTTAGGTATTTCAGGGTAACGATCGATGATAAGCTCAGCTCCGCTAGCTACGTTGGATATGCCTGTAAAAGGGCATCTACGGCTATACTGGCACTTTCGAGGATGGTTTATAACAGACCAAAAGTCGGCTGCTAAGAAATAGCTGTGACAAGGCTGGTGCCTGTAACATAGTTCATGTCGGCAAAGAGAAGAAGTTTGCCTAAGCATCTCAACGGTCTATTACGGCTGCACGTCTCGAGTGTGGTAAACACAGAGAAAAATAGGAAAACGACTCTGTATCGCGCCACCTTTATTTGGCTTGGGCAACAGGTCCGAGGTCCCAACGGAACTACCTCGTGGTATAACTTCAGGGGGCTGAGGGCTTGTTGATGCTTCGGAGTCTTTTCTTCACCTTCGGCTGTATTCGCTTTGGCTGCGATTTTTCTCTGCTGCTCGTCATGCTCTTTGGGCGGATCGGTTGGATGCCAAGGTCGGTCTTGCGATTCCGGTTCTGGGGTGACTTCCGGAATGCAAGCGCCCCGACGACCCGAAACCGGCGATTCATCTTGATCGATACTACTCGGCGTAGTTCCCGCCAGCTAGCCTACCGCGATGGAGAGTTCCCCGATGGAAAAATATCTCCCAAAACTGGCAAGGGACGATTTAAATATGACGTCCATAGTTTTTCGGGACAATCGGTGACCAGTGGTGGAAAAGTTCGTATCACGAAGCAGCTCACGAGTGTATACTAACGCATAACAAACATCACCGACTCGCGAACTGGCTAAGTGTGAGTAAGTCCGCACCCGTCTGCTCGGGAGAACATGTCGAAAGAAGTAGCAACAAACTCGGGAACGTTTACTCGCGAGTAACCGAGCAAAGTGTGATTAATTATGGTGTTGACAGACAAATTAATTATATAACCATCAAATCGACAGTAAACTACTAGTTTGTAGTCAAAACCCTTGGAAACCATAAATGTCGGAGGGGAAGCAGCTTTTTTCGCAAAAGCACAATATGACTCTGAGCAGCTCTGAACACGTTCGCGATTCACTTTTAGCTTCGGTTACTCGGGAGCACGACAGATGCGAGTAAACCAGCGCTCTGACGCTCGGGAGTGTTTGGTTTTGTTTTTGTACCAGTACAGCAAAACTGTTCGCCACTTTCCATCACTGTCGGTGACAGAATATGTAGTGGAATTGAAAGCGTTGGTAGAAAAGTGCGAGTATGGTGAATTTTTGAAAGAAGCATTGCGGGACAGATTTGTGTTCGGGATTTTTGACGGTAGGTTGCGTACACACCTGCTGAAACAAAAAGATGTCTCCTTCGACAAGCTGTTGAAGAGGCACTGACGTGGGAGTTGGCCGAAAAAGACAACAAAGTGCGCGAAGGTAACCTTAGTGCACACGTGGTGAGATCGAACAAACCGTGGCGAGCAAGAAGCAAAGCGATCGCGCTTTCATGATGACAAGAAGATGCAGCCGAGAAGAAATAAATTGTGCGATAAGTGCGGTCGTGAACACGACCCCGGGAAGTGTCCGGCCAAGAACAGGAAGTTCTATTCATGCGGGAAACAGGGCCATGCGGCGAGCTATGCGAAAGTGTCAAAACAGAATCGTAGTTCGAGTCAGGAGCCCCGGAAGATCGAAACCTTAGGGACGGTTGGTTCCGGAGACGAGTTGGCATTGGAGTTAGCCAATTTGCGGATGCAGCTGAATTCTCTCCAGCATAAGTCGTTTATGTTAGAGCGTAGTGGTGTGATGTTAGAAACCTTGTTTGTTGAGGGCCAGCCAGTAGATTTTGAAGTAGATAGTGGCAACAGTAATTAGTAGTAGCTTTTATCGGAAGCAATTTTCCCATTTGCAATTGTTTGGTGTAAGGAATGATTTTTCAACCGTAACCGGTGAAGGGTTAAAAATTATCCGTGGAATCAGTGCGCAGGTGTCTAATGATAGAAGTGGTTCGTGCAAAAAATTAGTGCTTGTGGTGATCGAGAGTGAAAAATCCTTCAGACCGCTTCTTGGACGGACCTGGATGGACGTACTATGGCTAAGTTGGAGATCGTCGCTTAAGCAAGGTAATGTGAGTATAAACTCTTTCGATCGCTCCGTGATTTTGAAGCCGAGATCGTTATTGAAAGCAGTGTGACTCCTATTTTTCATGCGGCATACTCTCCCCCGTTCCAACAGCGACCAGCGATAGAATCTGAGCTGAATCGTCTCTGTGATGAGACTATTTTGATGAGAGTGCAACACAGTAGATGGGCCTCTCCGATTGTAGTTGTCCCAAAGGCAAATGGCAAATTGAGGTTATGCATCGATTGTAAGGTAACGATTGATCCGTTTTTACGGTCAGAGCATAAAGAAATTTACCATCCACAAAAAGGTACGTCGATTGTAGCGACATCGCGGCTACAGAGATGGGCGGTTATTTATCAATGTATGAATATGAATTCAAAATAGGCCAAATCGGTGTTTTGCGAAAGCGGACGAGTTGTCGAGATTACCGGTTCCGTGAAGTACGGAGATTGAAGAACTTTCGCTCAACAGACTGGAAAGTTGTTCAGATCTGCCGTTGAATACGCGATACGTTGCTGATTTTACTGCTAAAGATCAAGTTCTTTCTCAAGTTCATGGATTCGTGATTCGTGGTTGGCCGCGAAGTGTACCGGATCATTTGAAATATTATAACCTTCGAAATTCGTTAAATTTACAGGATGGATGTTTGTTTTATATCGTGCGAGGCAAAATGCTAGGAAGAAGTTTGTTCTGGTGGAAAAATATGCAAGATGACATCGACAATTATTTCAAGAATTGCGAGATTTGTGATCAGAGGCGAAATGTACCAACTGAAAAGGTTACATCAGAGTGGCCGAAAACGAGTTGTCCGATGGATAGGATCCACATTGATTTCTTTGCGTTCGAAGGTAACACATTTTTGATAATAGTAGATTTTTTTTCTAAGTTCATCGAAGCACTAATGCAGATCAGGTTAATGAAAAACTAGAGGATTTCTTTAAGTTTTTTTGGACTGCCAAAGGAGATAGTTTCCGACAACGGGCCTCTGTTTAATTCGTTTGATTTCGTTAATCACTGGGAGACGCAAAACGTGAAAGTGACTAAATCGCCAGTGTACCATCCTCTGTCCAATGGTACAGCTGAGCATGGTGTACAAACGGTGATTTTTTTTAAACGCCTTTTGGATCAACAATTGAATTCTAAAAATTTGTCGCGGAAGTTGAATGAAATACTCGCTTGGTACAATAGTACTCCAACAACCGTCACATCCTTATCACCTGTGAATTGATTTTGCGTTACAGACCCTGTACAGTTTTAACTGGGATTAATCCGAAAGCAAATTCTTCGGTTGAATAATAGAATCGAAACACCAGACAGGAAAGATTTAATGAGTCCAAAAATGAGGCAATTGTGTACTATGCAGGTAACAGAAAAAACGCAACTGATAAAGAGATTCCCGAGAAACAATTTAAAAAAGGGGAAAGAGTAATGTATTGAAATCATTTGAAGGAAATCGTTAGATGGATTACAGTAGTGGTTATCTAAAAGACAGGAAAAATTGTGTATAAAGTTAAATGTATTGAAAATGGAAACATCAGAATTGTACATGTAAATCAGTTGCGGCGTCAGAGTTTGTTTATCGAATCGAATTTGACAAAATTGCCAGAAAAGTTTGTAGATCAGTCTAGATGCAAGCGTAGATGAAGTAATTCAGGAAATGGAGCTAATGCACCAACACCAAAATATTTCAAAAGAAGTGAATCAATGAGTGATGAATTAATGCTTAGAGGATCAGCTAAGAAAAGTAGACCTTCAGTAAGATTTGGATTTGATGAGTTGTAATTAGATGAGTATGAAGTTCAGAATCAAAAGAGGAGAAATTTGTAGTGTACCTTCAAGATACAGTATCCTTGTAAATATCGAAATAATATCGATTACTCATCAATAGGTATGGCAAAGGTCTAAGCTAAGAACCCCCTGACCATGTAATTGTTAACCGTATAGAAGATCGATCAACCATTGTATCATTCTCTTTTTTCTCTCACTCCTTGAGCTTACAACATCAGCGCGGAATAAATAGTAAGTAGAATCCTAAACCAGTGTTCAAACCCACCCACGTAATCCGAAAACATAGTAGACATGATATGCGTTATCGCTCTGTTCACCGCGTGCCACGTACTTATGTGTTGACACATTTTCTGCACTATGTCGGGGTCGATGTTGTCGGGGCTTGAATCTCCGTCGCTGCTTCCAAGCGTTTCGTTTCGCACTTCCACGTATCTTGGGCAGTCAAGAACTACATGTTGCGGTGTCTCCTAGATGTTCGGGCAGTCTGGACAGTGTGGCGACTCTGCGTGCCCGAATCTATGAAGATACTTTCTGAAACATCCGTGACCTGATAGAAACTGTGTCAGGTAGAAGTTCATCTCTCCGTGCTTCCTATTTATCCACGTCGACAGGCTTGGGATGAGCCGGTGGGTTCATCTTCCTTTCGCCAGGCAGTTTCACTTGTGCTGCCACCTCGCCATGGATCCGACTCTGGCGATCTTCCATACGTTTCTGACGTCTCTTCGTTGTTGGCACTCGATATCCTCCGCCACAGTTATGCAAATGGGGATCATACCGGCTATAACGCAAACAGCATCTGTCGATATCGTTCTATTCGCACACGTGACTCGTACTGCCATCAGCCGAATTGCTTTGTTCAGCTTTTCGCGGTTCCGTTTTGTTTCTAGCGCAGTTTCAAGAATCCGTCTTATCCCGTTTCAAAGAGTTGGGCCGTGAATGGAACCGTGAAAGGACGCCCACTGTCACTTGCATTGACTTCTGCCCTTCATTTGTTTTGTACACCAGGATTCTGCTCTGGAAGTAGCTCTGGGTGAACTGGATGAAGCTCCACTTGAGGACTGTTGGAGAACAGTGAAAGCCGCCATCAACAATGCAGCTGAGACCAACGTCGGGTACGTTGGATGGAGTCGACGGAACGATTGGTTCGACGAGGAATGTAGGCAGATTCTGGAGAAGAAGAACGCAGCGTGGGCGGTCATGCTGCAGCAAGGGACCCGACAGAACGTGGAACGTAATAGACGGAAGCGGCAACAGCAGTTCCGTCACTTTTGGGAGAAAAAACGCCGCCTGG
Organism: Aedes aegypti; assembly: GCF_002204515.2. Lineage (NCBI taxonomy): Eukaryota > Metazoa > Arthropoda > Insecta > Diptera > Culicidae > Aedes > Aedes aegypti. Next base: position 248,561,093 of record NC_035109.1, read on the forward strand.
AGGAGACGGAGTGCGAGGAGATGGAACAGCTGTGTCGGTCTTAAGAAACACGCAAGATCTATCAGAAACTCAACGCATCGAGCAACGCCTTCGTATCGCGAGCCAAGTTATGCAGGGATAGGGATGGGAGCATTTTGACGGACGAGCGTGAAGTGATCGAAAGATGGAAGCAGCACTTCGACGAACACCTGAATGGCGTTGAGGGTACAAGCAATGAAGGACGGGAAATCGGAGGAAATGCCTTCCTCAGTACTGTGGGCGATGGAAACCAACCAGTCCCCACTTTGAGGGAGTTTAAGGATGCCATTTACCAGCTCAAGAACAATAAAGCTGCTGGTAAGGATAGTATCGGAGCTGAACTCTTAAAGATGGGCCCAGAGAGGCTGGCCATTTGTCTGTATCGGCTGATAGGCCAAATCTATGAAACAGAACCGCTACCGAAGGAGTGGAAGGAAGGGGTAATATGCCCCATCTACGAGAAAGGCGACAAGTTAGATTGTGAGAACTTTCGAGCGATCACCATTCTTAATGCGGCCTACAAAGTGTTATCCCAGATCATCTTCTTATCAAGCTTATCGGCCGATCGACAACGGTCCAGATCTTTACTGTACGGCAAATCCTCCAAAAATGTCATAAAAACCAGGTCCCAACGCATCACCTTTTCTTCTATTTCAAGGCGGCAAACGATTGTATCGACCACGTACAGCTATGGAAAATCATGGACGAGAACAGTTTTCTCGGGAAGCTCACTGGATTGATAAGAGCGACGATGGAAGGTGTGCAAAGTTGTGTGAAGGTTTCGGGCGAACGATTTTTACGAGATCCAGTCAGTTTGTTTGCTTCGCGGATGATATGGACATTGTCAGTCGAACATTTGAAAACGTGGCAGACCTGTACACCCGCCTGAAATGCGAGGCAGCAAAAGTTGGACTAGTGGTGAATGCGCCCAAGACAAAGTACATGCTAGCTGGTGGGGCCGAGCGTGACAGGGCTCGCCTAGGTAGCAGTTTTACGATAGACGGAGATACGTTAGATCCTTGCTGAATGCTGATAATAACGTTAGCCGTGAAATACGGAGGCACATCATCAATGGAAGTCGGGCCTACAATGGCCTCCACAAGAAGCTGCGATCAAAAAAGATTCACACCTGCACCAAATGTATCATGTACAAAACGCTTATAAGACCGGTTGTCCTCTACGAGCAAGAAACGTGGACGCTGTTCATGGAGGACCTGCAAGCACTTGGAGTCTTCGAGCGTCGAGTGCTTAGGACGATCTTTGGCGGTGTGTGGCGGCGAAGGATGAACCACGAGCTCGCCCAACTCTACGTGGAACCCAGTATTCAGAAAGTGGCCAAAGCTGGAAGGATACGATGGGCAGGGCATGTTGCAAGAATGCCGGACAGCAACTGTGCAATTATGATTTTCGTTTCGGATAGTACAAAAAGGCCTGGAGCGCAGCCAGCTAGGTGGGTGGATCAAGTACGCATCGATTTGGCGAGCATGGGGCAGAAGCGAGGATGGAGAGATGCGGCCACGAACCAAGTTTGTATTGTGGCGTGAAATTGGTGATTCAGTGTTATCTCTTTAGATGTTAACTAAATAAATGAAAATGAAATATCAATTTTTAAAGCATGACATCTATACAGGGTCCATGTTGCGTCCAGCAACGATATAGACCGAATTCCGTAGTTTTTGAATATGCTTTATTAGAGATGACAGTATTAAAAACTTCCTGAAATACATAATTTTTCTTCTTAGTATTTTCCTTTTAGGCTATGCTATTACTCACGTTTGTGGGTTATATAACTTTCGAGTCCCGGGCGACCGTTCAAGGATTTAGATACTTTCGGCGAATCTACTATTAGTAATTAGGTTAATTGAGAATTTAATAATTAATTGTATAAATAGTTCACCTCCGTTTTCTGAATAAACTTTGCTGTTTATAATCACTCCCGCCTCATAGTTACTCGCTATAACCTATAATAATTCATTTGTAGGATTTACAAATTTCTTGATTATAATATAATTCTATTCTTACCGACAACCAACTAATTTGTTCGGAATAGTAATTTAATTCTTTGATAAATTCAACTACAATTTAAGTATTTCGATATTAATTTAGAGAACACTAGGCTATAAGATTGACTCACGTTCAACGTGTCTACTTTATAAACTTCAAGTCAACCGGTTTCTTTTTACTTTGCTTATTGTCAGCTGACTTTACACGATCTGTCGAACCTAACATGACAGCCGGGAATAAAGCAACTGATGGGAGGTGCGATGGCGCACAATGGGCGCAATCAACAGTCCCCCCGGTAGCCGGACGTACTTCCGGCCTACAAGTATTTGCACCGACATCCAGTATAGCGAGGTTGACTGCCGAACGTTGAAAGATACCTGTTGCAGTTTGAACCGTCGCTTGCCTAACGTGTCCGTCCTTGGAAACCGTTGTAGCTAACACCCTTCCTTTTGGCCAGCAATTTCTCGGGAGCTTAGGATCCACAATAATCACTATATCACCAACGGCGATGGGTTTGACTGCTGAAAACCACTTTGACCTGCGAGTAATCGTTGGGAGGTATTCGCAAACCCATCTTTTCCAGAAAATGTTGGCTAGTGTCTGGGACGTCCTATGAGCCTGCTGCAGGGCTTTGGCGCTATCATCAAATGGTAGAAGAGGCTTTAGACCATTGGAGGACCCAACCAGGAAATGGTTGGGCGTCAACGCTGGAGATGATTCGAACTCGATGGGTACGTGGGTTAATGGCCGACTATTTACTATGTTCTCAACCTCAATTAAGCTGCTTCTCAATACTTCGTCGCGCGGTAGATGGGGTAAATGAATTTCTGCAAGAATCTTCTTAACGGATTGTATCAGCCTTTCCCATGAGCCTCCCATATGGGGAGTAGCTGGAGGATTGAAGACCCATGATGTGGATGCCGACGTGAATTCCTTGATCATCTTATATTGGTCGACCACGGCTAGTGCTTGTTTCAGTTGCTTCTCTGAAGCTATGAAATTAGTGCCACGATCGCTGATTATCTGTACAGGGACCCCACGTCGAGCAAAGCAGCTGCGCAGTGCCATAATGCACGAATCTGCATTGAGAGAGTGAACTAATTCTACGTGAATTGCGCGTATTGTGAGGCATGTCACTAACACACCCCACCGTTTTTCCACTCGCCGACCAACAGCAACTTGATAGGGGCCAAAATAATCTACCCCAATGTATGAAAAAGGCCGAATGAATGCTGCCAAACGGGCCTTGGGAAGGTCACCCATTGGCGGTGGGGCTGGTTTTGCTCGACGTATTTTGCAACGTTGGCAGGCAGACGAAATTTTCTTACACTCAGCACGAATCCTGGGGATATAGTATTTTTTACGAGTTTCGTTCACGAACGTTTCGTAGAACTGGTGGTAGTAACGTTCGTGTATGTCTTGCAGAACAAGTTTTGTAACAGGATGCCCTCGTGGTAACACAATTGGCTGCTTGGTATACTTATCGACATAGTCGCAAACGTCGATGCGACCATGAATGCGCAGCAATCCATCCTCGTCAATGCTTGGACTAAGCTTGTAAAGAGGACTGCTCTTAGGAAGCTTTGACTTACCGTAAGGAAATTTTGAAGACTTCAGTAAGGCCATCTCGTCGGCGTAGACGTTTTCTTGGGCACGCTTGTAGTGAGTCAGCTCTGCGGTGAGCAGTTCTTCACGGGTTAGAGGACCGGATGATGTTGGTTTACCTACCAGTCTCCTTCGGATGTTCGCTGTAAATCGTTGCACTAGGGCAGTAACTCGCAGTAATCTTCGCCAGCTGGAAAACGTTTCTGGTTTTAGACAGTCCTCTACTAAAACTGCTGTATGATGGAGCAAAGATGGTCGCATTTCCAAGCTTGTTGTGTTTTTACGGAGCGGTTCTTTAGGCCAGGAAGCCTTTGGATTCCAAATGAATGTTGGCCCTTTGCACCATCGGCTTTCTGAGTCAAATCTTAGACATCGTTGATACTTGGTTCCTTCATCTGCTACATTTTCTTTGGACGGCACATATTTCCATTCGGATACATCGGTCGACTGTAGGATTTCGCTAGCTCTATGGGCCACAAATGGTGAGTAAGCCCGATGATCCGAGCGCAGCCAACACAGTACGTCTACGGCGTCCGTCCAGAAGCAGCGGCGTCCTATTTTGATCGAATGCCCTTCTTCAATATTCTTAGCCAAACGGGATCCAATTACGGCCGCTTGGAGTTCTAAGCGCGGGATGGAGATAAATTTGAGTGGGGCCACCCTGGTTTTGGCACCTACCAGGACACACCTGATGCTGTCCGCTAGTTGAAATCGTAAGTAGGACACTGCACAATAGCCAGTTTCACTTGCGTCCACAAACGTATGTAGCTCGATGTCTATCTGGTCCCCATGGGTTGATGTTAGATTGTAACACCGAGGAATTCTTACTGATCCCGCTTGTGGAAGGTAAGTCAACCACGATTTCCATCTCTGCAGTTGTAGATCAATGTGATGTAATGTTATATCACATTGGTTGTAGATCGCCGATTGGTTCATCCCAGGTGATTCCTGAGCGCCACACTTCCTGCAGCAGTAGCTTTAATGGCATGAGAAAGCTGGCAATCAAGCCTAGAGGGTCGTACATGGACATAAGCACGCTGAGAAGCTCCCTTTTTGTGGGGTGCTTGGCGTTGAGAAGAAGGTCTGCATGTCGTTCCTTGGAAAGCTTGAACTGAAACTCGTCGTATTTGATGTTCCACCACATACCTAACACTTTTTCTAAAGCGTGTTCGGTATTAAGGTCCAAATTTCTTTCAGGTATTTCGCTACTGTTGAGTGCCCTCATAACTGTAGGAGAATTCGAGATCCAACCTCTCATTTTGAATCCCCCTTGCTGATGAATGAAGTGTACATCTTCTGCTAGTTGTATTGCTTCTGCTTCCGAATTGACACTGGCGAGCATGTCATCAACATAGTGGTTTTCTCGAATCGCTTCAGCTGCTGCTGGCAATTGTTTCTGAAAACGTTCAGCGTTTTTATTGATAATGAACTGTGCACTGCTCGGAGAACAAGTGGCACCGAAAGTCATTACAGTCATTACGTATTCATCGGGTTCAGCTGCGTTCAAATTATCTTGAAACAGGAAACGTTGGCTTTGCTGATCATCCACGCACATCTTGACTTGGTGGAACATTTCCTCTATATCGCCACATATAGCGATCGGGCGTTCTCGGAACTTGTAGAGTATAAACGGAAGTGGCTTCAATTGGTCTGGCCCCTTTAACAGGACGGAGTTAAGGGATGTGCCTGCTACAGAGGCAGCTGCGTCCCAAACAACGCGAACCTTGTTCGGTTTATTTCTGTTGAACACTGGGAAAATAGGGAGGTACCAGACGCGATTGCCACCCTCACGTATCTCCCCAGGTGACAGCTTTCGGATAAACCCCTTTTGAACATAGTCGGCTATCTTTTTTCTCAGGATCTCGCCAAGTGTAGGCTCACGTTTCATCCTTTTTACGAGACAGTGGTGACGTCTAAGGGCCATCGTCTTATTGTTTGGTAAGCGGATGTCGTCATATTTCCACAATAGACTTGTGCGATAACGACCATTTTCGAGGCGCGTATTCGTTTGTAAAATGTTCAGCGCTCGCTCGTCCTCTACTGATAGCAATTTCTCCTTAGGTGCCGTGATGCCCAAGCTTTCAAGGGCAAAATAATCCGAAATAGCAGCGTGCAAGTCGTCGTCCGACTTGTATGAGTGTGAACAAATATGCAAACTATGGGGTATTGTCGAGGGTTTCGGATGGTCGTCCAAACAGGTTCCGAATATTGTCCAACCCAGGCGCGTCTTCGTAGCTATCGGCTCGTTTTCTTTACCTTCACGACTGTCGAGTGCGTGACCCAATCGAACATTATTCATTCCTATGAGAAGGCGGGGGCGAGCGTCGTTATATGACTCCACAGGTAACCCTTTCAAATAGTTGTATCTTCGACGCATTTTCGATACAGAGAGAGACTGAGCAGGCAGTTTTAAATCTTTAACGGTAAACACATCCGATAAAGGAAACTGGTTTTCACTTTGTGTCCCGGAAACGTGAAGTGAGACCCTCTCCGCGGTGTCCTCGAAACGACATTGATCGGCGGTCCAGCGAATACAAAGAGGATGCTTCTCTCCGCGAAGGTTTAATTCTGCAGCCAGACTCTCCTCGAGCAACGTCATGTGGGAGCCGCAATCAATGAACGCAAATGTTCGCACCATGTGGCCGTTGTGATGAAGTATCACAGGTACGTATTGGAACAACACCGATTTTTCATTCCATCTGTGGGTGTTACAATTGTACTGATGGGAATAGGCTGGTTCTACATGCTCGGCTTGGTTTGATTGTGCAGGGTATGTGGAAGAAGGTCCTGAATTTCCGTTGCGATCGTTGTGAAGCAGGCGATGATGTTTAAAGGTGCACCCATTTTTACCACATATATCGCCTGACCTGCACTGTCCTCGATGCGTTCCTAGACATGTTCGACATAGCTTATGCTCACGTAATGCAGCCCATCGGTCACCGTGATCCAGGTTGATGAACTCTTGACAATTCTCGATTGCATTGCACGTTCCATGACAAACTACACAGCCGCCTTTTGATCGTTGTAACGGGTTGGGGCCTGATTGATGCTCGGCGTGAACATGTAGAAATCCATCTTCTTTAAAGCGGCGAGGTTTGTTGTCATAAGCGACAGAGGGTGTCGGCATAGTGACGGTACTCGCGGCTTCCGCCACGGTGTATAACCAATCGCTAAATTCGAGAAGAGAGACTCTGGGCAGTTGAACACGATATGTGGCCCAATTCAGCTTCACCATCGGCGGTAGCCGCTCCACTAGGCCTTGGAGAAGAGTGATGTTATACAAGTGTTCTTCTAACTTGCAGGCTTTCACGGTGGCCACCATATTTCGAACGGCTAGTGCAAAATCAACGATCGTGTTTAACTTGTCCGCCTTGGGTGCGGGGATTCTGTTGATCTTTTCGATGAGGGTGTGCACTATAATCTCGGGTCGACCGAATAGCATTTTCAAAGTGGATAGTGCGAAATCCAGATTGGCTGGGTGTAGAAGCTGACACTTCACAGCTTCCAGGGCTTTACCTCGAAGGCAGCGCTGCAATCGAACCATATTTTCTTCAGGTGTATATCCACATAGCCTTGTAGTATTCTCGTATGTTGCAATAAAAAGTGGCCACTCCTCTGGTTCACCGCTATACACAGGCAACTCTTTGGCAACCGCATGACGCGCAGCAATTTGGCTCGAGTTGAGCAGCACAGTTTCATTTGGACTATTTGTACCCTCAAGGATGTGAAGCTCTGGTGCTGTAGGTTGAGCTGGTCGTAGCGGCGACGAATGACATGGTGGTTGTCGAAAACTATAATCGTGTACAGCATGGGAGATTGACGGTTGAGTATTGCTTGTGCCAGATGCTTCCATCATCAGTTGGTACTTTCGCTGAAGGTATTTCCGTTCTATTTCCCGCTCTTCTTCAAGCATTTTCAACTGGAGTTCAACAGGTAACTGTAGATGCTGTGAAGGCAACGTTGATAGGGTTGGTGGCACGGAATGAGATGACGGGGCAGATGGATGTAACGGGGCTGATGTGAAAGCGGGAAGGCAATGAGAAGGCTCACTAGTCGTTGGAGCCACTGGCGGCGGAACGCTTGGCACGGATGGCGGTTCGTTTGTTGAGGCCTTGACGCAGTTCGGACAGATCCATGGGTGATTTGCAATGGCCTCTGTCACTCCGACGCAGTCGAAGTGAAACCAGTCGCTACACTTATCACAACAGACCATCTGACTGTCATCTTCGGATTGGCACATCGAACAACTGCGTTCGGGAGGTGGAGCTAGTGGTGGCATCGTTCAGTATCTCCTTGAGTCGTCTGGAAAACGAAGTTTTTAAATTGTTGCGTCCAGCAACGATATAGACCGAATTCCGTAGTTTTTGAATATGCTTTATTAGAGATGACAGTATTAAAAACTTCCTGAAATACATAATTTTTCTTCTTAGTATTTTCCTTTTAGGCTATGCTATTACTCACGTTTGTGGGTTATATAACTTTCGAGTCCCGGGCGACCGTTCAAGGATTTAGATACTTTCGGCGAATCTACTATTAGTAATTAGGTTAATTGAGAATTTAATAATTAATTGTATAAATAGTTCACCTCCGTTTTCTGAATAAACTTTGCTGTTTATAATCACTCCCGCCTCATAGTTACTCGCTATAACCTATAATAATTCATTTGTAGGATTTACGAATTTCTTGATTATAATATAATTCTATTCTTACCGACAACCAACTAATTTGTTCGGAATAGTAATTTAATTCTTTGATAAATTCAACTACAATTTAAGTATTTCGATATTAATTTAGAGAACACTAGGCTATAAGATTGACTCACGTTCAACGTGTCTACTTTATAAACTTCAAGTCAACCGGTTTCTTTTTACTTTGCTTATTGTCAGCTGACTTTACACGATCTGTCGAACCTAACATGACAGCCGGGAATAAAGCAACTGATGGGAGGTGCGATGGCGCACAATGGGCGCAATCAACAGTCCATATAGCCGAAAAGCGGCAAAAGCATTCAGCAAATCCAAGCTGAGGGTCGTGGGTTCGAATCCCACCGGTCGAGGATCTTTCCGGGTTGGAAATTTGTTGGATTTTCTAGGGCTTTTTTTTTTGTTGGGATTTGAACCACTGCGACCATTAATTGATCTATTGTGGTATACCCCTGTTTACTATCGCAACGTGCTCAGTACGGAGAGTTACCATTCAGGATAACTGCCGTTATCTGATGATGCGAGTTATCCCAATCCGGAATGACCTTTAAAATAAATTTTACTACTAGATTAGGGTTCTGTAACCAAATTTCAGAAGGATTTAGAATGCCCTTGTTGAAATATTTCTTCCTACTTGCAAATAATGCTAGACAGTCACAAAGCAGATGTTGAGAGGTCTCTTTTTCACAGCCACAAAACCGACAGACATCGATTTGACTTCGACTTATCTTTTTCAAATGATATCTTGCCGGACAGTGTCCCGTAAGCAGCCCAATAAATATTCTTAGTGATTTTTTATTTAAATTCAAGATTTTTTCCGTTATTTGTTTGTTTGGAGTTATGAAGAGTTTGGATTGCCTTAAATTTTTTATAGCTTTCCAATTAAACTGAATCATATTGTCCTTCCATTGTTTTAATTCCAATTGTGTTACACATTTAGATATTCCACAGAAAGGTTCTGGTCCTACATACTGAGAACTTGCGCCTTGTCTGGCAAGTAAATCGGCTTTCTCGTTTCCTTCAATCCCACAATGGCCTGGCACCCAGTACAGATGGACCTGGTTTTTCATAGCCAATTGCTTAAGAATTGTTATACATTCCCAAACCAATTTTGATTGGCATGTGAAACATTTTAATGCATTCAGAGCCGCCTGACTATCTGAAAAATATGCAAATCCTTGCATGTCTGTAGTTTCTTTTCAAACATATATATGCACATTCTAAGATGGCGTATACTTCTGCAAAGAAGACGGTTGTCCATCTTCCCATAGGTATTGAAACATGAATCCCCGGGCCTATAATACCAGCTCCGGCGCTATCATTCATTTTGGAACCATCTGTGTAAAAAATAATCGATCCTGGTGAAATAATAGGCCCTCCTGATTCCCATATTTGGCGATTCGTATTAATCACTTCATATGGTTTATCTAGGTTCAGAATTTTTTCCATCCAGTCTTCGATCATCTGTACTGTTTTATCAATACGAAAATCTTTCAGTATACTAAGATGCCCAGAAAGATTGCCTTCTAGGGCTTAGTGTATCTTCGTACCTGCAACACGATATACACATGCAAAAATGATTAATCGGCAAAGAAAGCTCTCAGTTAATAACTTTAAGAGTGCTCATAAGAACACTAAGCTGAGAAGCAGGCCCAGTCCTAATGGGAATGTAATACCAGAAAGAAGAATGACAGTTAAGAAGGCTTTACACTGTAGTAGAAGGTCTTACATTTGAGGTCGAATTACGCGTATCTGTCAAAATATGCAAACTTTAGTGGAATTAAATGTTACATTACTAAATTCGATTTTCATGTATCTACTTATAAATATTTCGGTAAACTACTAGAAGATTTATTATTTTTGCTTTCTCAATAATTTCATTTACGCTAAACTCTGATTCATACTCTTGACCTCTTAAATGCAGGTTTAAGTATACATATTCTCCTATACTTATTGTGAATTAATTTTCAGAGCTTGTCATATACTTGTCATATTCGCATAATTGTTCCATGTTTAATGAAATTTCCTATATACATGGGACAATTAGGTGAATACGGGCAGTATAGACCTCCTGGATGGTGTAGTGCACCATATGTATGCCATCAGTTGCGTACGACTAGAATTGTTCATTCAATAGGTGAAATATCAATTGTTAAAAAGTCATGTCATCACCACCGACTTTTTGTTCTACGTTTCAGTTGTCTGGAGTCGTGCCTGTTTTCGATGCCTGGCATTTCTACCAGATCTGTCCACCATATTGCGCCATATTGTACCACAAGCGGATACGACATTATTTTGCAAACCAACATCGTGTGCCTGTCAACCAACTATCACAAAAAGCCTTCACTCGCCACTGCACAATGGGCGAGCTGCACACAAAGGGGCTAAAACTACCTAAAAATTGAGATGTTTGTATTTTTAACCATTTAAGATCATACCTTTTTTTATGGTACTACAGTCAACTCTCCCTTACTCGATATTGAAGGGACCATCGAGTTAGGGAGGTATCGAGTTACAGAACACAAAACTAATGCAACTGTGATCCAAGGGACCATCGAGGTAGCCATGAAAACCAACTCTTACTATGGTTCTCTAACTCGATATCGAGATACGGAATATCGAGTAAGGGAGAGTTAACTGTATGTGGTAATCATTTGAAATTGTACTAAAATTTAATTTTTTTTCTGAATTTCATGTCGTTAAATTGGCTAAATATGAAAACAAAGTACACAATTCATATTTTAGGTATAAAATGTTTCACTGTGCCTTATCTAAAGAAGTGTTGGGCCTAAACTCTTATTGCATATAAAGATGAAAAAATACTGATTCAGTAGTATTTAATATTAGACCACAGCAATTTTAATTATTTTTAATTCAAAAAACAACTCATGTCGTACCATGTCACCACTGTTTTGAATAGCAAAAGCAACCTTCGATTCCACAAAAAAAAATTACGTAGATTTTGACGAAATTTTTATAGGATGATTAACAACTTCGATACCAAACTCGATCAAATACAAACGAAATTTGTTTTTGTTTTTTTTTTTTCAATCATATTTGGTTGCATTGCGTAGAATGTCAATTATCTCTTCTGAATCAATGAAAACACCAAATAATTCATTAAGATTGGATATATCTTCCAATAGGGCGATAAAACAAGTTTTGACCAAACATTATTCTTTTTTCCGCTCATTGTTCACTGTTGCTGTAAGGCTGCTGCTGTTGTGATTATTATCCTTTTGTTTTTTTTCCATGGTCCCAACAATGGCGCCAGTTGAGTGCGATGACTGGGTCTCTGCTGTTTTGTTTTTTTTCGCTTCCTCATTTACTTTCGTCAGTTTCCGATTTTTCTACATGAACCATAAATTACCGAGACCCGCAGCTAGCAATACTGGAGGTTGTCCATCCGAACCGACCTACGCGATTATGGCGGCACTGTTGTTTATGAGGGTAGCTTTCACAAGGTTTCCAGGGCAAGGGAAAGTGGTTTCGATCGGATTGACGACGACAGCGGTTTTGTACCCGGTACTGTGTCCCAAAGCTACTGGAGGCCAATGGAGAAGTTGTTTCATAGGGGAAAATAGCCTCATTTGTCCGTTCTGTTTTGCGATAAAATCTTGACTATGTACTCAATTGGGCTCGGATGGAGTGGTGATGGCTTGAAATATGTTCTCCCGATAAATGGTTGCTGCCAGTCAAATTAGAAGTGATTTGTCTTAGGCCATTTCAATGTTTGTTCCACCCATCACAGATTATCTGGGGTTATTATGTTTCTGATTGGATTTGGATTCAATATCTTCTTTCTGCGGAATTGGTTGATAATAGATAGATATTCCTAGTGATACGGTAACGACCATGGGGTGAGATGTTTGAGATTTTGGTTCATGATTAATTTTCGACAACAAAATTCCCAGGACTGGTAGCGACTAATAGTGTATAAAAAATGTTCTTTAGAGACCTCGTGTAAGGAAACAGAGACCAAAAACGTAGGGCAGAAGCACCGGTTTAGGCCAGCTTAAGAGCACATATTTATAAAATTTGAACGAAAAACCCTATATTGAGGCGGTTCAAAATTAAAAAAAGTTTGAATATCCAATCTCCCATATCTTCTATATAAGGAGGGTATTATAATAAAAATTCTGTGAAATTTTCTGCTTTCTCGGTGGCCCAAAGACAATGTAGGTTTATATATAAATTACTATGGAGAAATTTTGAAAAATCTTCCCAAGTAGCTCAAAAATCTCTTCAGCAACATCTTTCATTAAGGATTTTAGAATGAGTTTTCACTATACTTACAATAAATACTAACATGTTTGGAACTTTTTTCAAAAGTTTCCCATCGTAATTTCCAGATAAACCTACATTGTTTTAAGGCCACCTTTAGATAACCACCATTATGTATTATGTATAAAAACATCGGGACTAGGCAGAAACCTTATGTTGGCATTGAAAATAAAATACATTGGTCAATATAGGTCACTAGAATAAGTTTCAGCCACATATTTAACTTTGGTTCCTCATTTGCCCAATTGGATGTCTCCTGAGAGTTTCCAAATAAGAAATACCCTGACCAAATTAGGCGTATGAAAGAGAAAAAAAATGAGGAATATGTTAGTTTTTCTTTATCTTTCATATCGATTTGGACAAATTAATGAATGTAGCTCTAACGAGTGACTGTATTATACAAAATGTTTCATGCTGATTTGCTGTGTAAAACTACGGCTACAATTGGCGCTATGGTCAAAACCGGTGCTTCTACCCTAAACAGAAAAGTTTTTGTCCAAAACCAGAACACCAGAATACCACTACACAGGAGAACTTCCACATTTTCGACAGTTTTTTTCTCTTGTCATGTTATGTCCCGAGCAACACACATGTTATAATTGTGTATTATCAACTGATATATGACTAGTTTTGGTCATATATCAGTTGATAATACACAATTATAACATGTGTGTTGCTGGGGGTGTCATGTGGAGTTTCTATCGGCCAAATCTGCTGAAGTTCCGCCATAAGAAACTCTTGTACGCTAAAAATAATGATGATAACTTTGAGCTCAAAAGGTTTGAGAAAACCACTCATGATGAATGGAAAAAAGCTGACAAAAATACAATAAGTAACCCTGCTTGTTTAGAAATTACTGAATCCATTGCCAATTTCAAAAATATCTTGGCATATCTGGGTTTTTAGGTATTGACTATTATGCGCTGTTTATAGATTTTGTTCGACTTGAATACAAGTTTATGTACTTAATTTACTGCATAAATCAGTAGTAAAGGTGGGCTGCAAACATATTAAAAAAATAGAATAAATAAATATTAAACCAGCAAAATTCCAAACATAGTGCTATGTTTCACACAGAAGTTTAAGTCATATTCAGCATGATCGATGGAGGATGCATCATAGTTTGACATCAATAAAATCTGTGTTTTTTACCATTTTGACGACCTGTTGCATAAAATTATGACATGCTGGAACATTTATTAAAACGGCAATGGATTAAGCAACCTCTTCCTAGCACTTGCTAACTAATTCAGGTTTACTCCAACTCCTTTTACGACTGTTCTTTCTAAGACCACTTTTAATTTTTTTTTTTGCCCGAAATTTTTGTTTTTTTTTCCCTTCAAATTGATCCGGGTGTTGGTCCTATTCCAAGATCTACTCTTCTTCTTGCTTGCAAAGAAGAAATTTTTCGAAAAAATCAACGAAAAGTATTCGAAATCATCGTGTTTTTAACCTAAGTTTTTAGGCGTGTACTCAGTACACCAGTGCGACCGCTCGTGTAACTGAGTACACGCGGAGCAAATTTGATACTACAGTGATCCCTCCATGAGTCGATGTACCATGACTCGATATCGACTCATGGAACCATACTGGAAACAAAATTTCATGGGTACTATGATGGTCCCTTCAAACAGCTTTCCAAAGGATTGCTGTTCCATGACTCGATATTTCCATGAGTCGATGGTCCCTTCAATATCGACTCATGGAGGTTTCACTGTAAATCCAAAGCTAGGCAAGATAGAATATGGATGTCTTCGGCAAATTTCTTCAGTTCAACGGTACCAATTGGTCAGTGGACAAAAAACACTTTGGAAATATCCTCAACTTCCTGTGGCCATCGGATTGTGCCCCGGGGGAACCGATGTAGTGGACATTTCGCAATGCAACATCTCGAACACAAATATCTCAGGATCAAGATTTTTTAGCAAGATGGTATCTTCGGCAAAGTTGTTGAGTAGGTCAAGAGCTAACATGTGATAAGCTGCTTGTTTCGAAATTCTGCCACCAGATGGTGCAAGTGAGCATTTAATTTTTCAAACACCGATATCTCAAGATCCTGATTACCTAGAAAGATGATGTCTTCGAGAAAGTTGTTTAGTAGGTCAAGGACTAACATATGATAGGCTACCTAACAAGATAAACTGCCGCAAGATGGCGCTAGTGAGCATGCAATATTTTAATCACGAATGTCTCAGGATCCCGATTTTTTTTTAGAAAAATTGTGTTTTCGGCAAAGTTGTTCAGTAGTTCAAGGGCTACCATGTGATGATCTTCTTGATTCGGAATTCTTTCAATAGATGGCGCTAGTGAGCCTGATATTATTCGAACACAGATATCTCAGGATCCTGTTTACCTATAAAGTTGACGTCTTCGAAAAAAGTTGTTGTTGTTGTTTGAGAGGGACTTTAACATTCGAAAAAAGTGTTGAATAGGTCAAGGTCTAGCATGTAATATGCACCCAACTTGAAATTCTACCAACAGATGTCGTATTTTGATCGCGAATATCTCAGGATAACGATATATTAGCAAGATGGTGTTTTCGGCAAAGGTGTTTAGTAGATTAAGGACTTAACATGTGATGCGCCGTTTGATTCGGATTTCTTCCACAAAACGACACTTTTCGAACGCAGATATTTTTGGATCCTGATCGCTTAAAAAAATGATCCTGAGATATTTTCATTGCTAAGAAATATTACCCCTTCGGCAAGGTTGTTCATAAGATGAAAGCCTAAATGCAAGGAACCTCAAGTTTTAAAATTCTTTCAACTGGTGGCGCTAGTGAGCATGCATGTTTTGATTGCTAATATCTGAGGATCCCGATTACATCCAAATATAAACTTCTTGGCTGAAAAATTCAGTGAGTCAAGCATAAACTTGTGATGGGCCACACTTGTTTGGGAATTCTTCCACTAGATGGTGCTACTGAGTATGCTATATTTTCAACCCAAATATCTAGGATCGTAATTGCTTAATTATGAAAATTACTTCTTCAACTTACAACTTACAAACAACTTATTATTCTGTCCAAGACTGAAGCATGTTTAACATGTAATAAACCGTTTGATTCCAAAGCGGTGCTCTTCAGCATGAAAATCCCATCAGAATGTACTTCAGAATTTCAAGTACAGTCAAATTTCCAGTCGATACTCAAAATATCATTGACTCATGGAACAGATATTCTTTAGAAAGCTGATAAAAGAGAGCATTATAGTAAGTATGATTTTTTGTTTTAAGTATGGTTTCACGAGTCGATATCGAACTATGGAACTTTGACTAATACAGGTTTGACTATATTTGAAAATCTGACGATCAAAATCATTGCCGCGAAATCGTGTAAGCCCAATGCTAAAATGACTTTGTTTGGCCGATAGGCCAACAGGTGGCGGTAGTGTGTAAACGTCAAACACGAATGAAAACGACGCGAGCGATGCAGCCTGCAGTTGGTCGCATATATACGAATCAGTCGTTAAAAAAATGATCGATGGACACTAGGGTGCGGCTTATTTTTCAAAAGTTCTCAAAACCAAAAATTCGTGTGCTCTTCTGAATTCAAATTACATTAAAAGAGAAACCTCAAAAATTGTCTTAGTTAAAAATACTTTTATCCAAATTTTTCCTCATTTTGCCAAAAAAAATATTTTTGTTTGACCATAACTTCATTTAAACTCAATCGATTCCAAATCTTTTTACATACTTTTGAAGCGAATTTATTTGTTTTCAAACTGTACATACAACATTTTATTCTAAAAAATATTTTTGACTTAGGTATTCAACAAAAACTACCCAAAACATGATTTTTCAATGAAAAAATCAAATTTCTTTGGATTATTTAAGTTTTTTTTGCCGAAAATAGCATTTTTTCTATAAAACTTAAATATGTGAAGCATCTTGCCTTAATTACGAGTTGAATAGTGCATTTTTTTTAACATATGCAATCATAATTTTGTTTCAAAATTATTTAAAAATTATTGCAAAGTCCTTCTTAAAGGTTTAAGAAATGAGAAAAATCAGTTTCGGCTTAAGAGACAATATTTAACTGCCAAAGATTTGACAAAACTGGCATTTTTCGTTAAAAATAATGTTTTTGTGCAGTTTTTGCTGAATAACTTGGTCAAGACATTTTATTAGTGAAATGTGATATATGAAAGGTTTGAAAACAATTGAATTATCTTCAAAAGCACGTAAAAAGATTTGGAATCGGTTGAGTAATCATGAAGTTGGTCAAACAAAGTTGAAATTTTTAGTAAAATGAGGAAAAATTTGGAATAAATTACTTTTAACTAAAACTTGTTTTGATTTTAGACAAATTTTGTGTTCAACAAAGTTTTTAAAAATGTAATTTTGAAGGTATTGATGCTAAAAGTTTTGAAATCGGTTGGAAAATAACAAAGTTATGTGTACTTCATTCAAGGTCATTTTTTATAACTTGAAAATTCAACTTCAAGACGCTTGCGCCACCTCTAAATGTTAATATTTTTGGCTCAGATTTTGAGGTTTCTCTTTTGATGTGATTTGAATTCAGTAGAGCACACGATTTTTTGGTTTTGAGAACTTTTGAAAAATAAGCCGCACCCTAATGGACACCGATGAGAGTGTGACGCCTTTTTGTCTGTGCTGAGACCAAAGAACTGTCAATAGTGGTTACAATAAAGTAATAGGCCTTTTCACGAGACGTCTCAAATCAGCTGATTCGGAAGGTCTTTGACAGTTCTTCTATGCAAATGCCGAACGTGTCGGTGGTTCTAAAAGGTAAACAATAATACAAAATAACGATCAAATAATGATGAATCGGTTTTCTAGATAACATCTATTCTGTGAATTCAACTGAATTTTCTGATAAAATTGTCAATGGCACGTAGTATTTTTCTGCTTTCGAAGAGTATATTTCAAGCACAATGATTGGTTTAAATAATGCGAATAATAGCCTTAAAACTGGTGCTAGACTTAGTACACGCGGCTTTTCAATTTTACTTCCATTTGACAGTCGCTCTTCACCCTTGGTAATCACCGGTCCTCCACCGATAGAAACGACTGCAACATGGACCTGTCCCATGAAAAGGTCTATGTAATATCTAATAAGCCTATGCATGCTATAAAACGTTTGACTTTTACTGTGCGCGCTGTTTTCAAGTTGCCCGTGAGAGAGAACGAGACAGCACCAAAACAAGGCGCACAGTAAAAGTCAAAAGAACAGAAGAATTTATGGCACGTACAGAGGCTCATGGGCGGCAGAAAGCTGTTAAACAAAAACGAAGATGGATGTGAGTTAGTGCACGGGATGGCACGCACACTACAACATTGTTCGAATCACCTCGAAAGTGATAGTCATTGTCTGTGTTGTTTACAAATCAATTCAAAGCGCTCTTTGTACTAGTATAACCATATTATGATTATACTAGCTCAAAGAGCACTTTGAATTCATTTGTAAACAACCAGGGAGTGAAATTATCGGTCACGGCAATAATCATAAGCCTATCGCTCAAGCTGATTTTCCAGAGGAAAAAGACGTGCCATAATATCAAACCCGACCAGTACTGCAAGAGTGTGCTCTCACGAGATGTGCAGCAAAAAAAATTAAGATTATCATCAGCAACGAGAAGTTTGCGTCCTACTTTTCAACATCATATAAAAATATTATTGTTCAATTTGAACCTAGAATTGGAAGTAGAATGAACCCTATATGTGTAATTTTATTTTGTGCTTATCTATTAATTTACTGGTAAAGAAATGTTTTAACATTTGACTAAACGTGTATTGATGAGCCCAAATGATCAGTATCGTAAGATGTTTAGAAAATTCAATGCCCACTGGCGCAGGGTTACATAATTCCAAATATAATTGCCAATAACATGTGAGCACTTTCCTTACCTAATAATGTTGATGAAGACGTCAAGTTTTAAAATAATCGGGAACTTGAGATTCTGTATTTGAAAAAAAAAAACCAGGAGCTCTTTCTCTAGCCTGATGGAAGTATTTGAAATCTAGCAGCCCATTGCATTTTGAATTGAATGTGGAAGATTTTTGAGTACGTATATTTTACACTTAACACGTTGGCCCATGATATACAGAACAACTTCATCAAAGACACCATCTTTGTAATCTAATTTAATTTTCCTAACCAGGATCCTGGAATACTTGCATTCGAAAATTTCGTTTTGTGGAAGAATTCCGAATCAAACTGCATATAACACGTTTAGTCCGTAGTCCGGCCCAGATAGCCGTAGCGGTAAACGCACAGCTATTCAGCATGACCAAGCTGAGGGTCGTGGGTTCGAATCCCACCGGTCGAGGATCTTTTCGGGTTGGAAATTTTCTCGACTTCCCAGGGCATAGAGTATCTTCGTACCTGCCACGCGATATACGCATGCAAAATGGTCATTGGCATTGTAAGCTCTCAGTGAATAACTGTGGAAGTGCTCATAAGAACACTAATCTGAGAAGCAAGCTCTGTTCCAGTGGGGACGTAACGCCAGAGAGAAGAAAATGTTTAGTCCTTGATCTACTAAACATCTTTCCCAAAAACACCATCTCGCTAATATATCATTATCTTAAGATATTCGCGAGCAAACCTTGACCTATTCAACACTTTTGTCGAATTCGTCAACTTTATAGGTAACCAGGATCCTGAGATATCTGTGTTCGAATAATATCAGGCTCACTAGCGCCATCTATTGAAAGAATTCCGAATCAAGAAGATCATCACATGGTAGCCCTTGAACTACTGAACAACTTTGCCGAAAACACATTTTTCTCTAAAAAATCGGGATCCTGAGATATTTGTGGTTAAAATATTGCATGCTCACTAGCGCCATCTCGTGGCAGTTTTCTTTGTTAGGTAGCTTATCATATGTTAGTCCTTGGCCTACTAAACAACTTTCTCGAAGACATCATCTTTCTAGGTAATCAGGATCTTGAGATATCGGTGTTTGAAAAATTAAATGCTCACTAGCACCATCTGGTGGCAGAATTTCGAAACAAGCAGCCTATCCCATGTTAGCCCTTGACCTACTGAACAACTTTGCCGAAGATACCATCTTGCTAAAAAATCTAGATCCTGAGATATTTGTGTTCGAGATGTTGCATTGCGAAATGTCCACTACATCGGTTTCCCCGGGGCACAATCCGATGGCCACAGGAAGTTGAGGATTTTTTCAAAGTAGTTTTTGTCCACTGACCAATTGGTACCGTTGAACTGAAGAAATTTGACGAAGACATCCATATTCTATCTTGCCTAGCTTTGGATGTACAATCAAAATTGCTCCGCGTGTACTCAGTACACGATGCGACCGCTGGTGTAACTTTTTTTCGAGCGACTGACGGAAGGTTAACTAAAAGGCTAATCGTCATCTTCTAAAAGTAGATCGTGCTGACTACTGAATCTTCGCCAAAGACAGTACTGCGCTATCTATCTATAATGCAAACGTGATATTTAACAACATGCACATACCAATAAAATTTCATAAGTCTTGGGTCTCCAATAATGCCACCCCCCCCCCCACTCCATATGTCTCATACCAGACCTGACTGTGTTTAGCCTATTCGAACCATTTTATCAGTGTAGCGAGCGTAAAAATAAAAATATTTCGCTTTCCGGAACTCAATGTGTAACACAAAATACTGAAACTTTTCTCGAGGTTCAACTTGAATAACGTGCAGAAGTTTGAATTTTGTCGATTTGACTTTAGCAGTGTTGCCAGCTACGACATAATTTCAAACCCTTTATAAAAAATTGGATTAGGGAAAGTGTACCAGTTATGGATATAGTGGTTCCCTATTTGGCCATATGTGTTTTCTCGAAAACTTTAACATTTTCAATATTTTTGAATGTTTCAACATCAAGATATATTTGATATTGAACTACTTAAACTAAAAGAATGATTAAAAAATTGAAGATAATCAAATTATCACGTATGGCGAAATAGGGAACCATTATGTCCATAGCTGGTACACCTACCCTACAGATGAAGAATATTCCTATGTTGCATTCCATTGCAAACACTGTGTGGCTGGCAACTCTGTTCAAGAAGAATGGAAAAAAAAGATCAAATTAATAAAACTTGAGCGGAATAGCGGAATGTTTGGATTTTGATCCGGCTTAGTCGGATCGAACCATTTTCGGAGAGTGTAACAGTTCACGAATCATAACAGTTCGTGGCTCATCGCAATCGTAGAACCCTATGAATGTAAACATTCATTCTCTCGTTTATTACGTGGCACTAGAGTGTTCAAGAGCATCAACTCTCACAGACTGCAACAGTATCGAGCCATTCGGGTGTTTTGCATGAAATTGATAATAACTTTCATATTTTCTGTTATGCAGCCTTTAAGAACCTAATTATAATCCATTGGATTATTGAACACCTCTTTGGTTGCAAACATATCACAGAAAATGGAAAATATTCTCCTCTGTTTCTAGATCAGAATGAGAGTGGGACAGCGAATATTACAAGTGTTGACACACAGTGATCGGCTCCAAATAGTGCGTGGTGTGTGTCTGTCTTGTTTTCGTTCATGGCTCGTTATCTCCCACGAACGCTAAATGTTATGCGTGTTGTACTAATACAGGCGGATAAATTGGATGAAATTATGGCTCGTGTGTCAATGATCGTTAAATTTTCCAAAGCATGAACAGTTGTGCTTCGGTCGTCTATTTGGCATGCATCACTTTCTTCAACTTTGGTGAACATTCGGTAACGTTATCTTTAAAATGTTTTGGTTTTTGTTCATAAAACCCCATATAATTGGCTTCTTTGATAATAATCGAGCAGTGTTGTCATCTATTTTCAGAATATGAAAACTTAAATGACCATTTTGGAAAGTTCTTAATCTATGCTTCAACTTTGTCTAATATCTCGTATCAGTATTTTCACATCTTCATGTTGCATTTTTCAAAAACATAATCATGACCCTGATTTTTTTTAACACCGTTTTTTTTCGACTTCCCGATAACGGTCGTAAAAAAGTTGGGATGTATTTGCTAAAAGACGAATTTTATATCAAATCGATCAGTCACAGAACTCGACCATCTTAGATTTGCAGTAAGTTTTGCACATGTTTGCGGTACGGTAGGATAAGTTTTTTCCACAAGTAAATCGATGACTTTGGCTCAAGAATCATTTCTGGAAATGGTCTATTGATTTTTGCAGCCGTTTGTGTTTTATTATTTTTGATATTTTCAAAAAATCTATATGGTGATTCTTGATCTTGATAGTCGATAAACGTTTGGAACAAAATTTAATGATTGAAACATTTTATTAGATTTTTTTGTAAGGACAACTTTTGATATAAAAAAATCGAAAATAAAATAAAAATGAATACAGGTTGATGATGCAATAAGAAATTTGAAATTATTCTGAACCCTATTGATTATTATGATCACTTCTCTAGTAATCGCTATTTTCGAGTTATTATTTAAATGAAAAAATATGCCATTTTCATTAGAAAATCGCCATTGTCCATCAAAAACAATAAGTCAGTAGAAGGAAATACACTCTATACTACAGGTTTCCTAACTTCGAGTACGCGACCCACCTAGTTATTTAAAATAATCCTGATGACTCACCAGTAAAAACTTGTTGAAAAATTTAAAAACGAAAATTGGAAAATTTTCGTATTTTGACTGATATACCGTCCGATTAACTGATAAGCTGATTAACTTTTGACAGATTTCAAAAATTTAATAAAACTTAAAATGAAAAAAAGAATATTTAGCATTCTAGCAAACAAAAAAGTATTCTAATATTTGGCTAATCTCAACTGAAACACTAATCGTTACTCAAAAAACTATTATAAGAATGTTAATTATTGTGATTTAGGCTTTATCTTCAAAATGTTGTTATTTATAATTCAACTAACTTATGAGTTAATTTTACCCAACATTAAGCATTTCGATTGTTATTTCAATTCAAAATATCTCGGTATTCTCTTTTTTCCTCATAAATGTTGCCCAAAACAGAGAGAGTTGCATCTACCCAAGGGGGGCACTTTGTCCCAATAGGCCAAATTTGAATAAACGAGACTTTGTTTGGGTTAAAAGAACTCATTCGAAAGCAAAATACCTAGTATGGACCAAGAAATTTCGCACAAATTAAGTGTTCCGGCCCAATTACAGAATTGCGTCGAAACTACCCAAAAATGAGTTAAACCGCGTTTCCATGTTGATCTATGAACTGAAAACGTTAAAAATTTTGTGTTCTGAAGAATTTTCAGGAATACATTTATTTTGTTACTATTAAGAATTTCATTATTATTTTATTTTGTTAGGATTTCTGAAGAAATTCTACCAAGAATTCAATTTTAAAATTTTTTTGAAAATCTGTATTTTGAAGAATTACTCTTCAAGAGACTTCAGAGAATACATCATGTTACTCCAAAGATCCATGAACAAATTTTCCAAAAAAATTCTAGGCCCCAAGAAGGTCATCCCTTGCTTTACTTATATTTCGTAAAAAAAAACCGTTTAGCACGTCTTTATGAACTCAAGCAGCAATTTGTTCCGATTTTCTGATTTCAAATCACATAAAAAGAAAAATCTCAAATTTCAAGCCTAAAATTTTCAGATTGCAAGTGATTTAAAGGTGAATTTTCAAGTAATTAAATATGTCCTTCAGTGAAGTCTTCATAACTTTGTTATTTTATAACCAATTTTGAAGCTCTTAGCATCATTCTCTCCAAAATTAAACTTATGAAACATTTGTAGAATATCAGATCTTGTCAAAAATCGGAACAAGTCTTAGATAAAAGTAGAATAACATTTTTTTTAATCTTCTTACTGAACTTCATATTTGTTTGACCATAACTTCATGAATACTGTACCAATTTCTAATGTTTGAACATGCTTTCGAAGCAATTTTTCTTAATTTTCAAACAGTTGCTACAACAAAATAATTCAAAAAAAGTTTTTACTTAAATATTTAACAGCCTACCAAAATAATGAATTTCCAACAAAAAATACTATGTTTTTCAAGTTAAACGTTAATACTTAAGCTGAAACTGGTTGTGTTTATTTGTCAAACATTCAAAAACTTCTCAGAAGCATTTTTTTATAATTTTTATAACAAAAATAGTTTTGAAATTTTAAAAACATAAATGCATTATACAACTTTTAGCGAAAACACAATTTTCCATAAATTTCAGATATACAGTGAAAATTTAATTTCCGGCGAAAAAAAAAATCGACAGTTCGAAGAAATTTGTTTTTTTTTTATTGAAAAATCATGTTTTGGGTAGTTTTCGTAAAATAACAAATTCAAATCATTTTTTTAGACATGTTTTATTTAAAGTTTGGAAACAACTGAATCAGCTTCGAAAGCATGTAAACAAAACTGAAATTGGATTAGTATTCATGAATTTCTGGTCAAAACAGATGATGTTTGTTGTAAAACGAGGAAAAATTTAAAGAAATCTACTCTTAACTAAGACTTGTTAAAATTTTCGGCAAATTTTATGTTCTACAATCTTTAAATTAATTTCATTTTGAAGAGAATGATGCTAAAAGCATCAAAACTGGTTAGAAAATAACAAAGCTTTGAATACTTCACTGAAGGTCATATTTCATATCTTGAATATTCACCTTCAAGTTGCTTGTGCCAACACTTAATCTTAATACTTTTGGCTCCAAATTAGCGGTTTTCCTTCTTATATGATTTAAATTCAGAAGAGCATACGAATTTTTGGTTATAAGAACTTTCGAAAAATAAGCCGCACCCTACTTCACAGATTTTATTTGAAGTTCCCCAACAAATTCGCCGAAACATTTGCCAAGGAAGTTATCAAATATTGTATCGAGAGATATCTCCAGGATGTTGTCAAAAATATTTTTAGAAATTATTGGAGAATTCCCTGATAAATTTTGGAAGGTATAAAATTCGGCAAGTTCTATAGTAATCTATGACAAGACTTCTGTTAAATAAACCGGATAAACTCTATCACGAATCTCTTGAAACCCCTTTAACTTCTAAGAAAGTTTTCTAGAAACATTGATTAGATTATTATTAAAAAAAGGACTCCCAGAAAAATGATCTTTAGGAATTTCTGGAGCAACTTCTTGAAAAATATCGAATGGAATCATTGTAGGAATTTGTTTTGCATTGATATGAATACTTGCTATAGTATTCTGTAGAAATCGTTGGGTATTCGACTACTACTGGAAACACTGGTGGAAGAATACGTGGCAAAATCTCAGAGGGTACCGTAATTTATGGTGAAATTGCTCATTTTTTACAGTTTTTCTTTTCTGTTTTCTATAATGTTGACAATGCCAAACAACTGAATGCAGGAAAACAAGTACGAAGGGGAGCCTCATCGACTCATGTACCGCAATTTTGCAACAAATGTAATTTTAGTGTTAACAAATATCTCTAAAATAAAAAAATCAGGGGACCTCATATCGGGGTGAAATTGATCACTTGTCAATGTCATTATTGTTAGTTTTCAAAACAACTCTACATGATAAATGTGAGCTCCCTGAATCCGCAATGCAATATTTATATAAATAATTATTATTTAATTTATTAAATTTCAAGAATTACGCGGAAAACGCCTAAATGTATGCAATTTCCTAAGGAATTCAATGATATCTAACAGAAATTCGATTACTTCAACCATATGAGCTAATTGGTACGAGTATTGGTGATTAAACCTAGTTTGAGGATATATCTCAAGCATCCTCACAAACTTTCAGGTTTGTACAATGTTCAAATCCTTGTTTAGAACTAGAAGTTCATGGATGTTTGTCAATACTGCACCGTGCATGATTTTGAAATTTTACATTATTTCCATAGTAATAAACATTCTTTAACGCAAAAAACTTCACAACACACAATTCGACAATAGTGACGACAAACAACGTTCATTTACTGCAGGTTACATTGATATTTGTGCTCCATTAGGAATAAATAAAATTGTGGGATACGATGATCAGTTTCACCCTTCTGATCAATTACACCCGATTTTACGGTAATTGTGGTATAGTATCTGAGAAAAGAGTAGAGAGTAGAGGAGTGTCCATTTCGCCCCGTGTGTTCATTGTACCCCTAATCCCCTTACAAACAATTTAGGCTGAAACAGAGACTTAAGCGACGATTTTTAGAGAATTGCTACAGAATAGTGGCCTACTATCTTCCCAGCACTCCAGACCTCGATAACCACCTGGAAACCAGATGCTCGCTCATATTAAAATTCGAGCACGGACCTCAAACCCTGTAACCCATCAGCAGTTCAAATATTAGTTTTCAAATTGATATCCAATTTCCAGACAATGTTTCAAAGCTTGGACAGCTATCTGAAAGATACATATTTGATGTGCTGTCATTGTTATGTTCCACACTCAGCAAATATTTCTCTCCGTCGATGATGGGGAAGCGAACAACGAAGATGAATCTATTGTCACATTCAGTCAGCACGATGAGGCTTCGTATAAAAAGCACTGCAGCTCCTTCATCGCTCGATCCCATCCATGATCCATCTCCGTTCTGAGTGAGCTGCTCCAACAGCGGCGGTGGCGGCACTTTCATCAGTATGCCGTATCACAGGGGTTTTCAGACCTTTCGGATTGCGGAGCACTTTATGTAACAAAAATGTTCATTGATATTGAACTTTACAGTGCCAACATAAAAAAATGGTCTTTTTTTAACTTGCAATAACTTTTGCCCAGATAGCCGTAGCGGTAAACGCGCAGCTATTCAGCATGACCATGCTGAGGGTCGTGGGTTCGAATCCCGCTGCTAGAGAATCTTTTCGTAAAGTAAATTTTTCCGATTCCCAGGGCATAGAGTATCTTCGTACCTGCCGCACGATATACACATGCAAAAATGGTCAATCGGCAAAGAAAGCTCTCAGTTAATAACTGTGGAAGTGCTCATAAGAACACTAATCTGAGAAGCAGGCTTTGTCCCACTTGGGACGTAACGCCAGGAAGAAGAAGAAGAAGAACTTTGCCAATTCACAAACGATTTCGATGATACCACCACGATTAGATCAGAAATCTAATAAAGTTTAAATAAAGTAGTGAACGATTAATAAAAAAAGCAAAACTGAATCAAACAAGTGACAGTCACAATCATCTCATAATTCAATGATTAAAAAAAAACCCTTTAAAGTGCCCATATCGCGACGTATGAACGATTGATAGTAAACGTTAATTACTATCTCGAGACCAAATTTAATCAAAAACATCGATTTTAAATTTTGAAAACCTTTTTTAAGAGATTTTTCAGTATTTTATTCAAAATTCAGTCTATCATGTACAAGTCATCACACAACAATTTTTTGTAGGAGTTGTCATTTCTCGCTTACAACATTCTGGCTTTCTTATTAATGGCTTAGCTAAGGTCTAAACATTCCTTAGCCTTCCTTCCTTAGCCTTCCACGGCTACAAGGCAAAGCCATGCTGAAGGTGTCTGGTTTCGATTCTCGGTCGGCCCAGGATCTTTTCGTAATGGAAATTTCCTTGATTTCTGTGGAAGTGCTCATTGAACACTAAGTTGTGAGGACGTACTGCCAAGGAGAAAAGATTAACATCCAGAAAGTTTCATTGAAATCTGAGTAGATGCTGCCAGTATGAAATGCGATCAGGATTTTTTTTAAATTTTGTTCGCAAATTTTTTGTTTAAAATTGTGAAACTCTTCAAAAATTGTACTCCAAAACATGAATTATTTTCTCAGCATTGGATCGACACAAGTTTTAAGCAAGTGCTCCACGACTCTCAATGTGAAAACCTCCACCGTATCAGATTGTTCGTCCCGGATATCGCTGGTGGAGCATAAATGTGAAATATAGTTAGTTCACATACACACATACATAGATGTGTTGAGTTGACGTGGCGTATGCAGATATAGGAGCCATGCGAGAGAAGCCAGACATCCATTTTCCCACACTCACAGACTCTCATATAGTCATAACAATGGATGTTCTGATTTTGATATATGCTTAATGGATTTATGGTAAATATCTCATCTTCTGCTCCCGATTCGTGTGAGAAAGCTCAAACCTGAAAGTCTTGCGGTCCGGGGGTTGCCATCTCGTCGTCATCGGATTCGGTTTTTATGTCAACCCAGGTCATAATGTTGATTACTCTCCGTTCTGTTTCGGGGTTCCCCATACTGTCTCAAGGCCATTTGCCGAAGTTGGTCGTGGCAATTTTCGGTAGTTGTTCTGCTAGTTGACATGGGAAGTGAATCTAGTTGAGCAAATATGCAAAAGTGCTCAGAAAACCAAGCCATTTGCAGCACAAGAGACTTGTTGTGTTCATTTTGGAACATTCGTTCTAATTTCCGGACTTGCTGATGGATGTGGTTGGTTGTTGGATGATTGTTGAGCCAAAGTGTCTTGTTTCTCGGTACTTGGGGCCGTTAATTTTTTCATAGTTGTGGCCATGATTGGTAAGTTGAGAAATATGATTGACCTACTTTTTGTTGGAATGGGAAATAAAATACATGCAACACAACTGGTTTGAAGACTCTTGTGGATAAGTATCCGCCCACCTGATGCAAAGTGCTTTTTGGGTATTGGGAGTATTTTGGGAGAATTGATTTAGCTAATATTTCAATTCAACCGAGTTAAGAGGAAAATAACCATCATCGTTTTACAAATTTTTATAACGAGTTTTATTGCTCAAAATTTAAGCAATGTCCATGAAAATCTATCATTGCATTAAACTTTCTAGTTAGATTGCGATGATAGATTTTTATGAGGATTCCTTTAAATTTGAACGAAAATACTGGTTTTTCATTTTTGATGATTGCTGATGATTGAATGATGGATTCTTGAGCCTTAAACAGCAACTGTAGTCTACACGGAAAAATGAAAACGATTGAATTAAATATTTGTATCTGTTTGATTCTGAGATATATATGATTGATGAGGAAGTACGTAGAAGGGGGTGTTCCATAGACGAGTGGTTAGAGTCCGCGGATACAAAGCAAAGCCATTCTGAAGATGGCTGGATTTCATTCCCGGTCGGTGCAGGATCTTTTCGTAATGGAAATTTCCTTGACATCCCTGGGCATAGAGTATCATCGTACCTGCCACACGATATACAAATGCGAAAATGACAACTTTGGCAAAGAAAGCTCTCAGTTACTGACTGTGGAAGTGCTCATAAGAACACTAAGTTGAGAAGCGGGCTTTGTCCCAGTGAGGACCTAGTTGCCAAGAAGAAGAAGAAGAAGACGTCGAGAGTGATTTAAGATTTTTAAGAGAAATAATTTTATTTGAATTCAGAGTCAACAAAGAGCCAATGGTACGGTACACTTACTGGTACCGGAGGAAAAATGCGTGAATGCCGATTTGGGACAAACATATATGTGCTCCAGCTCCATGGCAGCTGATGAGTTAAGCCAACCCAAAGGAACAAATCAAGGACCGATTGTTCCCTCGTTGCAATAGATTGTGTCACCGTCTCAAAACGGATCTAAAACTCCTGCTCCCATCGCAAACGCTCAACTTCGAAGAGATGGTCGAAAAGTATCCACACCTCACAAGTCTGCCGATCATCAACCTCGGTGAAATTCTCATCGGAATGAAGGAGCAGCACCTCACCCTTGTTCAGAAAAGCCGCGAAAAAGGATCGGCTCGCTGTCAATACTCGGCTAAGATAGGCAATTTGTAGGGGAGGCAAAAGCAACAAAGCCGCCAATCTGGTTCTTTCAGTTTTCCACATCTGCGCCTGCGACTTGTCTTTGGACGAGGACTTACATAGAATGATGAAAGAGTATTTCGCAGTGGATAGTCTAGAAGTTGTTCAACCGGAAAAAAACGTCTTGTCTCGGCTGAAGAAGAGCAAGCGCAGAGTTTGCTCGAAACTTACAAAATACTAAAAGGAAACCGTTATGAAATAGGTTTATTGTGGCGATATGACAATGTTCGGCTGCTAGGCAGTTTTCAGATGGCCCTCCAACGACTACAATGTCTTAGAAAGCGAATAGGAAAACTCACTAGCGAATGCTCTCAACAAGAAGATAAGCAATTTCGTCTAAAAAGGCTACGCCAGGAAGAGCTTTCCCAAAGATTCCGTACCTTACGATATTCCCAATAACGAACGTCAATAATCCAGGGAAGAATCGGATGGAAATTATCCTGAATCGAGCATGGCGCTGTTGTAACAATACTTAAGTCAAGTCCAACTCACCAAAATCACCTTCGGTAAGACCAATGCGGGGGTGGTAAATGACTGGACAATGCGTACCATTGGTACTTCACGCACAGGCAGTGTTGTGAAAAACTCAATTTCTCATGACTCCCGCTTGGGATTTTTCATGCGTGAGTTGTCAATCACGCAACTCAGCAGCCAAAAAATCATGAGTTGACTCACCTTTTTCATTGTCTCGTATTTCCACAGCTCACTCACACACGGCAATAATTTTTTGTTAGTCTGGTAAAATTACAGTAATCCTTTCTAACGTAAACAACAACATTCGGGTTTCACTAGTTTTTGGCGGGTTTTGCGATTGAATCATTTTTCACGCTATGAGTTGATTGAGTGATTCCACATCAAAATCTCAGGCGTCAGATTTGCGAAGCAGATCTCTATTAAGTTTGCTCTCACGGGAGAGCATATTGATTGAGATTTGAGTGTGAGGCTATCATCACTGCCGGTAGGTATAAAATAGACCTAATTTGTAGTTCTTAGCCTCTTGTCCAGTAACTCCTATCCCTACCTCCCCGTGGTACCGCCTGGGATACCAGTAACCTTAGGGAAGATCGGGTAACCGACCCCGATAGGGCCTTAGTCGTATGCTGACAGGGAAGAGGGGCCCCTCTCTTCTGAGGGTGTAGCTTATCAGAGCGTCTGTTCTTCATGTTAGGAGTGGCTGATCATCATCCTAGTGCCAGCGTGGGACTCTAAACAGTGCTGTGCTTGATGGTCCTCCGGCGAGACAGGGGGTTGGTGCAGGCCTTACAAGTCAACCGTAAAAATCATCAGTACAGGAAGCATACAATGTAAATTCGTACCGGAACAATCGGTATAGACCCAGGCATCGAAAACGGACTAACGATTGGAAACTCGGGTCAGGGAACTGTAAGTCTTTCATTTTCTTGGAAAGTACCCGCATTCTTTCCGAATTATTGAGGGTGCGCAATAAAGTGTCCATCCCGGGTTTTGACAAATTTCGGGATTTTCCGTTTCCCGAGATTTCAGTTCTGACATCCCGGGAATCCCGGGATTCCCGAAATATACGTGGAATTTGATGAAAACCATCAAGTTTCAATGAACATCAATGAAATTTTTCCGCACTATCAAGCCTTATTTGATAAAATAGAAAAGCATAATGCAAAAAAAAAATAAACGGGTAATTATTTTCTTGAAAAAAAAAACTATTTACTTTGTAAGAAACACATATTTTTATTAGTCTAGTTGCAAAGTTTCAATGCTTTCCAAACAAACATTTTGGTGGAATGAGAGTTGAACAAATCACTCTCAAGCAGGTTTCAGCTGAATAAACTGTTGTTCAACTACTCAGGTTTCTTTTCAAATATTAGCCGGTTTTATAATCCTAGGTTGAGAAAGCAAATTTGCAAGTACAATTAAACTTCAGTCAGTAATTGTGGGTAACTTACTTTTCGCATGAACTTCTACAATACCTTCAATGATCTTTAATCGTTTCTTTAGAACAGTTTTGATTACTTTTCAAATGTTTGAAGCAAATTGCTTTAATATTATGACTTCATTTTTTTACTATACTTACATACATAAGTGATATAGAGAATTTGAAAAATTCCTAGCCAACCCGTAATTAGTCAAGCTAAGTTAAGATTTTTGTTCAGAATAAGAAAGTCATACATGAAAAGTAATTTGTTATAATTAACATATTATCTTGGAAAGTAACATTATCTTTTTATTTCATTTGAAAAACATTGTATTGTTGAATTTGTATTTTTATTTCAATCAAAATACTAGTTTTTTTTAATACGAATATTCCCGGGATTTCGCGGGATAAGCTAAGATTTTTGTCCAGAATCTCAGGACGAGCAAAATGGCCGGGAAATGGACACTCTAGTGCGCAAGTTTGGCATCGTAGCGCTGCAGGAGGTTTGCTGGAAAGGGTCGACGGTACATACGTATAGGGATGGTTATACCATCTACTAGAGCTGCGGCAACAGACATGAGCTGGGCACAGCTTTCATCGTGATGGGCGAAATGCAGAGGCGCGTGATTGGGTTGTGGCCAATCGACAACAGAATGTGCAAGTTGAGGATCAAAGGCCGTTTCTTCAATATCAGCATAATCAACGTGCACAGCCCTTATCTAGCAAGTGACGATGACGATAAGGACGTTTCTACGCGCAGCTGGAACGTGAATACGACAGCTGCCCAAGCCATGATGTCAAAATCGTTATCGGAGATCTCAATGCTCAGGTTGGCCAGGAGGAGGAATTTAGAACGATTACAGAGGAGTTCAGCGCTCACCAGTTTACGAACGAAAACGGCCTTAGACTGATTGATTTCGCCGCCTCCAAAAACATGGCTATACGTAGTACCTACTTCCAGCACAGTCTCCCGTATTGGTACACCTGGAGATCACCCCAACAGACTGAACCGCAAATCGACCACGTTTTGATTGATGGAAGACACTTATCGGACATTATCGACTTCAGAACCTATCGCGGCGCAAACATCGATTCGGACCACTACTTTGTGGCGGTTAAAGTGCGCCAAAGACTTTCCGTTGTGAACAACATTCGGTATCGACGCCCTCCATGGTACAATCTGGAACGACTCAAGCTACTCGAAGTCTCAACTGACTACACTCAAAGCCTTGAAGCAGCGTTGCTGGAAGAGGGAGAGTTCACCGAAGCCCCTCGTGAGAACTGCTGGAGTTGTGTCAAAGCAGCCATTGACAACGCAGCGGAAGGTGTCATTGGTTTCGTGGAAAGAAATCGACGGAACGATTGGTGCGCCGAGGAGTGTCGGACGGTTTTGGACGAGAAGAATGCAGCGCGGGCGATTATGCTGCAGCAAGGCACCCGTCAAAACGTGGAACGATACAAACAGAAGCGAAGACAGCAAACCCATCTATTCTGGGATAAAAAGCGCCGCCTGGAAAGGTTGGAGTACGAAGAGATGGAGCAGCTGTATCGTTTTCAAGAAACGCGTAAGTTCTACAAAAAAATTAATGCATCCAGCAAAGGCTTTGTGCCGCGAGCCGAAATAAGAATGGAGGTAACTTGACGGACGAACGTGAGGTGATTGAAAGGTGGAAGTAGCACTACGATGAACACCTTAATGGCCCAGAGGAGGAAGACCAAGACAGCATGAGGAATAGCTTCATCAGTACGGCGGATTAGGGTGACAGCTCAAGAACAACAAAGCAGCTGGAAAGGATGGTATTGGAGCGGAACTTATTAAAATGGATCCGGACAGGTTGGCCACTTGTTTGCACCCATGATCTGGGATACAGAACATCTACCGGAGCAGTTGAAGGAAGGAATAATATACCCAATATACAAAGAGGGTGACATGTTAGAATGTGAGAACTATCGAGCGATCACCATTCTTAACGTAGCCTATAAAGTACTTTCCCAGATCATCTTCCGCCGTCTATCGCAGATTTGTAGGAAGTTATCAAGCCGGTTTTGTGGACGGGCGATCGACTACAGACCAAATCTTTATGTTGCGGCAGATCCTCCAAAAGTGTCGCGAATATCAAGTTCCTATGTACCACCTATTCTTCGATTTTAAAGCGGCCTATGATACCATCGACCGCGAAGAGCTATGGAGGATTATGGACGAGAATGGTTTTCCCGGGAAACTGACTAGACTGATCAAGGCAACGATGGATAGTGTACAGTGTTGTGTGAAGATATCGGGTGCATTATCGAACCCGTTCGAAACACGCAAAGGACTTCGACAAGGCGATGGTCTTTCCTGCCTCCTGATCAATATTGCGCTAGAAGGTGTTATGAAACGGGCGGGCTTCAATATGTGGGGCACGATCTTCAATAAATCCAGCCAGTTCATCTGTTTTGCTGACAACTGGACATTGACGGAAGAACGTTCCAGGTGGTTTCTGAACAGTAAACCAGGCTGAAACGTGAAGCAGATCGGGTTAGAGGGAAGGTAAATACGTGGAAGTCGAAATATCTGCTGGCTGGAGGAACCGAGCGCGATAGAGCTCACATTGGCAGATGCGTGATGATCGACGGGGATGAGTTCGAGGTGGTGGACGAATTTGTCTACTTCGGATCATTAATAACGTTGGACAACAACTGCAGCAGAGAAATTCGAAGATGTATCATTGTCGGAAGTCGTGCTTACTACGGACTCCACAAGACCTTGCGGTCTGGTAAACTTCACTTCCGTACAAAGTGTACCATGTACAAGACGCTGATAAGACCGGTAGTCCTCTACGGGCATGAGACGTGGGCAATGTTCGAAGAGGACCTGCAAGCGCTAGGGTTTTTTGAACGCCGTGTGCTTAGGACGATCTTTGACGGAGTATGTGAGAACGGCGTATGGAGGAGAAGAATGAACCTAGAGCTTGCGCAACTCTACGGTGAACCCAGTATCCGGAAAGTCACCAAAGCTAGAATGGTACGATAGGCGGGACACGCTGTGAGAATGCCGGACAACAATCCCGCAAAAATGGTGTTCACCTCAAATCCGGCCGAAGGGGAGCGCAACGAGCTAGGTGGTTTGACCATGTGGAGCAGGATCTTGGAAGTGTGGGGCGATGGAGTAACTGGAGGTTAGCAGCCATGGACCGAGTTAGTTGGCATAACATTGTGGCGCAGGTCATGTCTTGAAGGACGTAGCGCCATCAAAAGTAAAGTAAGTAAGACCAATCCGGTGAACTTAGGATGCGAGGCCTAATCACTGCCTGTGATTACGCAACTGAAGATACGAAACACCCAATTATATATACTTCATCGTGACCACCATGCCACCAAATTAGGGTAGGTGTACCAGTTATGGACATAGTAGTTCCCTATTTCGCCATACGTGATTACTTTGATTCCTTCAAATTTTGAAAAATTTTGTGTGTTGTAGAAGTTAGATTTAAGATATATCTTGATGTTAAAACATTCAAAAAGATTTAATATGTGAAAGTTGACCAAATTTCCCATATGGTCAAATAGGGAACCACTATGGCCATAACTGGTACACTTTCCCTACTTGTTGCACACCACCATAAAAACCACCGTAATAAATGAAGTTCGTCAGAATGACCGAGGAACTAACTTCGTTGGTGCAAGTCGAGTACTTCGAGAAATTGTACATACAATCAATCAAGAAGGGCTGATTAAGGAGTTTACGGATATTAACATGGGCGGTAGTTGGGAACGCATCATCTGCAGCGTCAAAAAAAAATCTAATGGCAACTCTGTCAACAAGGAAGCTCACTGGCGAAGTATGGACCGATGCACGAGTTCACTATCTGACGTTTGAGCGGTTCCGTGTTATTTACGTGACCATGGCAACAAGTGAATTCGGCACCGCTCAAACGTCAAATTCGTGAACTCGTGCACAGGACCATTGCGTAACCTGCTAACAGAAATCGAGGGCACTGTCAACTCTAGGCCGCTTACGCACATTCCGGTTGACGATGACTCAGCCCCTGCCTTGACTCTAAACCACTTTCTCTTAGGCTCGTTCAATGGATCGAAACCTTTGTGTACTTCGGACGATAGCGGCATCGCACTTCGTCAAGGTTGGTTATTATCTCAGGCCAACCGAATTTGGAAGCCCTGGGTTACCGATTACTTGCCTGTAAGAACCCGCCGCACCAAGAGGTTCACGCACACAAGGCCGATTGCGATAGGTGGTAAACCCAGATCGGTGACGGTGAGAACAACCTCCGGGATCTACGAACGTCCAGTAGCTAAGCTAGCCGTGCTAGATGTACGGTGTGACGTAACGTAAGTTGGCCAGGTGGCCATCGTACCTGGGGGACTGTTGGCATTCATGCCAGCGCGCGTTTACTGTAACCCGACAATCTAGCAAAGTTCGTACCAACTCAAAGTTCTGTGCAAAGTAATCCTGAATCGGATATTGTCCGACCCTATCGGGGTTGTCTCAAGCTACAGGCAGGGATGTATACTATCGCCACTACTGTTTCTCATCGTAATTGATGACATCTTGGTTGGAGCAATTGATCGTAATCCTAACCGAGGGTTGCTGTGGTAACCCATTACCATGGAGTATCTAAATGACTTCGAATTGACTGATGATAATGCTCTATGGACCTGTGCACGAGTTCACTAATTTGACGTTTGAGCGGTGCCGAATTCACTCGTTGCCATGGTCACGTAAATAACACGGCACCGCTCAAACGTCAAATATTGAACTCGTGCATCGGTCCATTGGTACAACGGCGCTCGGACATGCAGAGAAAGCTAGATGCTCTTGCCAAACGCTCCTCAGTGGCAGGTCTAGAAATCGACGTCAACAAGACCAATCGTAGGATGTGAACACAACTAGGAAGCCCTAGCTTCACGGTAGCTGGGCAAACAGTTGATAATATCGAAAGCTTTCAATATCTTGGTAGTCAGATGACGTCAGACGGCGGCACCAAGATCGACATAGGTGCACGGATCAAGAAGGCGAGGGCTGCTTTTGCAAATTTTAGAAATATCTGCAAAAACAGACAAATTAGTCGACGCACGAAGATCCTACTATTCAACTCCAACGTAAAATCTGTGTTGCTATACGCCAGTGAGACGTGGTGTGTATCAGCAGAAAACACTCAATGGCTGCAGCTCGAGCTCGAGTTTGTGCGAATCGTACTCGTAGGGGGTAGGCAAACCTTTTCAAGATTCTAAAAAGAATGACTAAGGGAAAAAGTACTGAAATTTCTTCTGAATTTCAGAGTTTCAATGAAAATTTCTTTTACTCCTACAGATGATACAGTTGTACAATCCCGGTCGAAATGTCGAAGAAATGAAAAAAAAGCACTGGAACTCGACAACTAGACAGAGTAAGCCATCTGAAAATGCGATTTCAAAATTCAGTCCTACAGATACAACACGAGGAATTTACCCAAGGATATAGGAGGTATTCTTCTTTAAATTTCTCAAGGAATTCATCTAGGAATTCGTATATAAATAAATGGAGGGACGATGCACTCATCACTCCAGGGGTTATATTAAATATTCCCAGGGAATTCTGTCGGAAATTTGTCCATGGCCGTAGCGCAATCAGGATTTGGTTCTGGGAGGGGTTTTCTAAACTTCCCAAGCAACCAATAGTTTGGATTGTACTTAAGCAGTGAACTCCAAAGATCACTGCTAGTAGAAATTTTTCATTGTTTCAGGGAAACTTTTTCGCTTTTAAAGAGAATAATACGGATTTTAACGGAACTTGATTCTCGATAGAGTATCAACTTAGGTAGCCTACTAAGGCATACTCATATCAACGATAGAGTAGGCAGCTTCAACGAAGTTTATGTAAACTGTAGAGTTCGATTAATTACTTAAGAAGTGAGCTGCTTAAGCCAAAACATGCCCTGTTATTCAAACTTTTGGTTGCTTGGGTTGTCTCTTGAAATCAAGAATATTTTTTAACCAAATACCTATGTGTTAATGGTAAAAAATACATAATGTTTTTGGGAAACTTTGCAGTTCAATCGAATTACTATCACATTGAGACGATCATGCATCCATTCTTTTAATGAGACCAGTCAGATTCACTTTTTCCCAACAATTTTCAAAATGAATAAGTAATTAAAAATAAAATGTTTGCTTTCGATAGCTACTGGCTGCTTCAATAGAATTCTAGTTTTGTTTCCGCCGAAAGCTTTGAAGTAGAATAAAATTTGACTAAATGCTAAGACAAATGAAATATTTGTTATGCTTCGGATTAACGTTTATTATTCAGATGTTTTAATGGTCCCAACATATCTGAATGTTTGACAAACTTGTCACAAATTCAAGCACATTTAATTCCCTTAGCATTTTTTATTGTAGCAATCCGCAAGAAAATTTTGTTTTCATTTAAGTTGAGGGCTCTTGAAATTTAAAAGAAATATATTATTATACAGTTACAAAAGCTACTGAAACTAACAGTATTAATACAATTTTAAGAAAATAACTGCTTTAAAATTATACTTGGTAAGCCTATTTTTTCAGGCTCTACGGGGGATTTCAACCCCCAAAACCCCCCCTTGGTTGCGCCCATGACATTTTCATGGATTATTTCAGAGGTTCATCCTTAGAGGATTTAGAGTGAGAGAATTCCTCGATTCCTGCAATGAAGTTTTAAGTTATTCTTCGTGAGCGTTTTTCCTCAATGTTTCAAAAATTGGTTTTGCAGAAATCGCTTAAGAAACATTGTTTCTATCATTTTTGAAAATTTGCTTGGAAGTTCTTCAAAGAAATTCATCCCTAGAGATTATATGGGAGATATTTTTGAAGAAATTGTAATAAATAATGAGTTCTTGAAGAAATACTTGTGGGTGTACATGGAGGTTTTCTTGGAATAATTCTGAGAGAAGCTCTTCAAGAAATTCCAGTAGGAGTTATTAGCAGAGACTACGCATAATTTCCTGAACGGTATGCTCATACCATTGATACCAATTTGGTTGGGATACGAATCATTATTGAGTATCACACTAGAATGACTTTTGATCAGGGAACAATTTTTGAAAATCTTCGGTCTTGCATATGTAAGTAAATTTGTCGTATTTTGTATCACCAATTCCTTTTTAACAATTTTCTATATAATTTTAAACGACGAAGAAATTCCAGATAAAGTAGAACAAAGTGAATTGAGTTTTGAAACAAATTTCAGAAAAAACTTCAATATTTACAGAGATTCTTAGTATTGCGGAGCTCTTTTATGCATCATATACAGTGTTATTGTGAATAACAGCAGCGCATGTTGATTTTCATACAAAATATTCAACATTGGCAAACTCTTGTTTTGTTGTTCCCTTCCAAGCAATTGAGCTGAAATTTCCTCCACAGAATTTTAAATATGTTCAATTTTGTAACCACAAAATTTCATTTTCAAACCCCTTCTGGAAAATTGAAAACTATTTAAAACTGTTTGAAATTATAGCAGTTTTATTTTAAAAGTATGATTTAAACCACATATATTTTTTTAATTCTATGATTATAAAATTGACGAAGCTGACAAATGGTGTCACCCCAGAGGATGGAACCGCCGGAAACCATGTTGATCCAGTTTCAGATTCAAGTTGTTATGTTGGATGGCTTTTGATGTTTGGGAAAAAACGTAGGTAATTTTAACATGAAAATCTCAATTTGTCAATTCGGTTAACAATGTGTTCTATCTGAATTAATTTTAAGGTTTCAGAACTTTTTCCACCCAGCGTTCCCTTCTTCTATGAATTTCTTGTAGGGATAACAAAGAATACGCGGCTTAACGAAGTTACACAAAATTTAGTGCGATTCTTAAAAAATCGAGATCTTTAGGACCAATTTTCAACTCAGTTGCTTGAAAGAAAACAAAAAGTATACCAAAGTTAAGCATTTTGTATAAAACACGAAATGCGCTGCAATTAGTCGGAACAGCAATGAACTTTTCAAAAATAAATGCATAAATCATCCCAGGAGCAGGTTTTTCAGCATGTAGTCAAATTACACACCTGATTTGTTGGTCCTAAAGATCTCGATTTTTTAAGAATCGCACTAAATTTTGTGTAACTTCGTTAAGCCGCGTATTCTTTGTTATCCCTACAAGAAATTCATAGAAGAAGGGAACGTTGTGTGAAAAAAGTTCTGAAACCTTAAAATTAATTCAGATTGAACACATTGTTAAACGAATTGACAAATTGAGATTTTCATGTTAAAATTACCTACGTTTTTTCCCAAACATCAAAAGCCATCCAAAATAACAACTTGAATCTGAAACTGGATCAACATGGTTTCCGGCGGTTCCATCCTCTGGGGTGACACCATTTGGCAGCTTCGTTTTTCCAAGACCAACTTCAAAGCACAAATCTTATTCCGTTCACAGAATACGCGTTGCCTCGCACCATGTAATAGGACTTTGACTTGCAAAATCAGACAAAGTGGTGGGATCAGCTTTCTGGGAAGACGTTTGCGGGATGCGGGGCCATGAAACAGGATTCCAGCCATCAGAAAATGATAAATATCTCCAATCAATGTTATTTCGGTATAAATCGTGCCGATTTCAACGCATAATAAAAAAAGATTGATGGCAAAGTGGCACAATCTGCCAAAGGGGAACCTGACGATTGGCAACCAAACCCTGCACAATGGAGAGCACCATGCAAAGAGACGGTCAAAACTACCTTATAAGATTTTGAAATGTTTATGCTTGTTAAAAGATATCTTTTTTTAGAAATCATATTATCATGGATTGAAATTGCATTAAAATTGCAATATCTTTGATTTCTAAGTCGCCAATTTGACTAAAATAATTAAAAAAATATATTAAAATAAAGAACAAAATTCAATTGCAGGCGCGGAACGTAGTTTACTCTCGGGCTGATAAAGGAAACGCGGTTGTAATCATGGATAAGCACGATTATGATTCCCGCGTCCTTGAGATGATCGATTCCGGCCCATACGAGGAGAGAAAATTTAAGAATGGGGAACCCAAAGATCCTCTCAATGCAATGGTGGAAGAGGCTAACACCGTTCGTCATAGAGTTGCACGACTTGTGGGGGAGGATTATCTGGAACGGAGGTTTCAGGTACCCAATCCGAAAGTTGCTTCTCTATATTGTCTTCCAAAAATACATAAGGATCCAGTGGCAATGCGACCGATTTCATCAAATGTCTGCACCCCTACCGAGAGAATGGCTGCTTGGTTGGTGGAGGAAATGAGGAAATACCCAATTACTCAAGGTAAAAGCGTCCAAAATTCGGTTGAGTTGGTAGAGCATTTGAAAGACCTCGAAATTCGACGTGGTGAAGTTCTGGTGTCATTTGATGTAACCGCCCTTTTCCCAAACGTACCTGCACAGTTAAAAATTATGAGGATTACACGTCATGTAAACTTCATATATTCGATGTAAACATGACGTCATGTAAATTTAAGTCTGAAATCATGTAAAAATGTGTTATATGTCATGTAACCACAGAGGATCCTGCTGGATTACATCACATATAATTGAAGTTTACATGACCTATCATGTAAATATCCATGATACACCACGCTCCAATTATGTGCATTATATTTCTCAGAAATTTACACGTTTCGTTCGAACTGTGTGTGACTGATGCCTTGAGGAGCCTAAGGAGACACTAAGGAGCAAAATCGTGTACCACATAACCAAATCGATGCGCTTCTATTGGTGGCCGAGGTTTGTATGAACCAGAACTATTTTTCATTCAGAGGTAAGTTCTACAAACAAACGTTTGGGCTAAGCATGGGCAGTAAGCTCTCCCCATTGTTGGCGAACATCTTTATGAGCGATTTCGAAGTAGGACTGCAAAAAGAAAAGTTTTTCCCTCGAATCTGGCGACGGTATGTTGACGATATCTTTGCGGTGGTAAAAGAGCGTTATCTGTCCCAGACCTTAGATCTGTTGAATTCTCAACACAGAACCATCAAATTCACCATAGAAAAGGAAATAGATGGTAATCTTCCTTTCCTAGACTTGATGATTACTAGAAAGGCAGATAATTATTTAAAATTTGGAATATACCGCAAACCAACATCCACGGATCGGTATATAAATTCTGACTCCTACCATTTCGGTGCTCAGCAGCAAGCCGCGTTTCATTCCATGGCGCATCGGCTTTATAATATGCTCATGGAAAGAGAGGATTTTGTAGAAGAGAGAAATCGAATTCACAGAGCAGGCGAACTGAATGGTTACGGTAAGGAGTTCGTAGATAAAATTCTACGAAAACATGAAAGGAAAAAACACAGGAAAAATGCCACAACACTGATATCGACAAAAGACGAGGTTAAAAGAATTAGTCTCCCGTTCTACCCAAAGATGACCAACCCAATCCAAGCAGTTCTCAAACACCACGGTTTTCATGTAGTCTACAAAAGCAACAACACACTAAAAGATTTGTTATGCAACCTGAAAGACAAAATCCCGCAGGAGGAAACATCAGGACTATACCAAATACCATGTAGTAATTGCCCTACAGTGTACATCGGCCAGACTCGGCGCAAGTTCAAAATTCGCCTACGAGAACATAGGAACTCGGTCGAAAACGAACGTGCTCACTGTCGACTGGGAGAATGCAAAGTTGATTAAAAACGTCAGAAAAACATCTCATTGAATGCATGGGAGTTCATGTATATCGCAACATCTGATCGTCCTCTAATGAATGAGGACGATGCTCCAATTGTGTCTCCACTCTTCCACCTGACTAAGCTGAAAATGCAGTAACCTTCAACACTTTTCGACGTATACTGACTACAGTACGAATACTAGTGTTAGTAAATTATGTAATCAGTCGGACATCGTCCCGTAGATGGGCAACATCGAGACCGAAACCGGTCGACTAAAAAGGTAATTTTAACTCCTTTTAATCGTTGTAAGAACAATAAGTGTTGTGTCCTGTCTCACGTCGCGTCTTATAAGTGGTGTCGAGGTTTTTACCGTATATTTTTGATGCACAAAAATATACGGTTTTTAAAAGTTACGTGACATGTGAATTGTCCCTTCTGAAACTATAAAATGACCAAATAGCACATTAAGATTAGATATTTATTCTATATAGAACATATATCTAGGTTTTGCCAAATTTATTTTTTTTCCGACCATTGTGCCCTGCGAGGGTCTATTTGTGGCAGCCTCAGCTGGATGGATTGATTGCACTTTTGTGTTGTAGGTGGTACGGTATCCATGATGAGTGATGATTATCGCTCTAGCCGTTTTAATTGGTGGAGCTCCGTGTGATAATGATTCAATCCTACGGCTCCAAGAACTGACCTGGATAATGATGTGTGCAGGTGGATAAATGAGCTCGTTAAACACCTCGCTGCAACGATTTGTGTGTGCGGTGCGGTATTAATACAGCTATTGTCGGATAACTATCCGATTCGAAATGGTGTAAACGCCTCAATTTATGATTTGCTAGTGTTGCAGATAAATTGACTAGGTTGCATGAACCATAGGCTGCAAACACAAACGATTGCGCGGCAAGTGGAGTCCTAATTTTCCACTTGCCGAAGGCTCAATTATGGATTCAGATGAAGTTGATCCATTTTCACTTAGGTACTTACGGTGCAATGTCATGATATGAACAGAAGCTGCATAATTCTCGCTAGTGTAAAAACAATTTTTGTTTTGTCATTCAGAGGCTTAGAGTAAGGTGGGACAAAAGTTGGTAGTTTAATCAATCTTTCCAGTAAAACAATAGCAGTTGGAAATAAATTTATACCACACAGTGAACCTTCAACATATTGGCTATAACTTTGCTGAATAAACTTGTATGAAACTTATTTATGCATGCAACAAAATTGATAATATTCATTATAAATTAATAACAAAATCGCATGGAGCCCATAATCTTGAAATCATGGATTTATCGGCTTAGGTGTCCGGTACGGGGGGATTTTCCCCTATATAATATATTTAAAAATTATCAATTACACTCAAACATCCACAAGTCAGAGTTCCAGGATGTGCCTTACTCATTTCAACGTTTGTCTTACGATATATCCGGTTAAAACACCAACAGGGAAGGCTATTTAGGGTTATAAACATTTCGTATTATTACGACAATCGTACGTCAAAACTATTTCTCCTTTATGAAAACCGTAACATCGGACAGGGGCACCGCGTAGCAGATTAATCAAACTGCTTACACAAAAGAAACGAAAATCACAACAGGACACACCTTTCCGCCTGCAGCGTAGCGCCAACCAAAGATCCCCAGAAATAAAAGAGCTAAACTTACCGGAACGTCAGCGTCGTCAGCGGTCTGTATGATTTATGGCTGCTGAGGTCGGCCATCGGTGTGCCCCAGAAATCGTTCCGGAACACCTGCGAAATTGGACTCAGCCCGAGCACGTCCTTGTTCATCGTAATTGCCGGAATGTCGTCGTGCACAAAGTCACCCTGGACACCGTTTAGATAGCACAGGACGGCAATCAGCGCTACGACGAAATACACTCGCCAATCGTCGACTTCGTCCTCTCCGTCCCGCCCAGGGGAAGAAGATGAACGGTGCTTCCAACTGTTATTACTACTACTACTGCTACTACTGCTGCTGCTGCTGGGGCTACTACTACAACTATTCGAAGAACTGGCACTGGTATGGCAACTACTGCTGCCGTTTGGTGCTGCGGTCAAGCCACATCCGGAGGGCAAATGACCGGAGCTATTTTTGTTAAAATTGCACTTTTCTGAATCATGCTGATTGCCGCTGTTTGGGCTACCGTGGACATTCCCACCGTTGCACCAACCGACGTGATTATGACTGCTAGTTCTACTGGAGCTGCTTAGGCTGCCGTTGTTGTTGTTGTTCAGCGCATCTTCCGTTAGAGCATGTTTTTCCGAGGCACTCGACGTGGTTGCATAAGATGAGCATGACGATGACGATGATGCTGATGATGATGATGACGAAGATGAGTATGAGGATGAGGGCGATGTGTGAGTATAGCTGTGACCACCGTATCCGTTGCTGGTGGTGTCCCAACGGGTT
Organism: Aedes aegypti; assembly: GCF_002204515.2. Lineage (NCBI taxonomy): Eukaryota > Metazoa > Arthropoda > Insecta > Diptera > Culicidae > Aedes > Aedes aegypti. Next base: position 248,605,249 of record NC_035109.1, read on the forward strand.
CCGGACCGATGATGGGACATGCTCACCGGGGGATACAAGATTGTAACCCTTCGCTTCATAATTCTTCACGTCGTTGTTGATGGCGGTTATTTGGCTTGAGCAAATTCTTCTTTTGCCTTCGCTCTCTTCCTTGAGCTCGGTATTGCACACTTTACACTTGTAATGGCCCGGGGGAAAATTTTCAACAAATTTCACTCATTTATCACGCAGTACTGAAAGAAACAAGAGAAATATGTTAGACCGATGAATGGCGGGGTTTTTCTGTTTGAAAAATGTCATTCAGTTTTGTTCATTGAATTCCTGGTTTGCTTATCTTTAAAAAGCAATCGTTCGTTCCCTCAAATCTTCTCATAAGCATACATATTTTTGTTTAGATCGCTTTAATGTTATTGATGAAGACCGGTGAATCATTAGCATACGTAGGGTAATTTGCCCATTATTGCGGTATTCCCTATTATTGCGGTATAAGAGTTAAACCCTCATTATCAATCGAAAACTCTATTTCCTATGGATATTATCGATGATGATGAAAGCCTATAGTATTCCCAAGCTGTACCAGATAAAAGCTTTGAAAATTAAACGATTTTGATCGTTGGAAGAACAGTTTTAAATGATGCATCAAGAAAAGCCTATATTTTTAACCAGTCTCTCTATCTACGGGCGGGTTTTCATAAGCTTAAATTTTTAAGTGTAGAACCAAAACAATTGTATGTAGCGGGTATATCAGTTCAGTATGGATGTAGTTACATGATAGATATTGAATTTTGAATAAAAGTTTTATATTTTTGAGAAAAAGCATATACCGCAATAATAGGACAATGAAAATAGCTTTTTGCGTATTATTGCGGTATCTGTAAATCTCATTCAAAAAATCGATATTTCAATAGTCATTTTAAATGTAATTGCTAGAAACATTAATTATATTATTAGGATACTAATTAGGGACATAATTTTGAGTTATTCATACATTTATTTAGTCAAACAAAAGGTTTATGTTCATTTTTACCCTATAGTTGCTCTTATTTACAAATATATTGTAAATAAAATCGATGTTTTACCGAAAAATCACGTAAACTGATTGAAATTCGTAACACATGTCAAATATGCGATGAAAAACTAAGATAAAAGATGATCGCAAGGAAGCAATCTTTAAAAATTGCATTGGATTGGTGAAAACTAGTGAAAAAATATTTTTAATTGTGGTTATACTTGAGTCAACAAATACATTTCTTATATAGCGACTAGTCTGGTCTCAGATGGAAGAACCTTGTCTATTTACATTAACATTGTCCAGCTACGACGGAAGAAGAGACGAAACCACCAGAAAATCATTCGATTCTGTTGATTTGTTTTCGGATCGTGACGTAAAGTAATGAATTAGTTTTCTTTATAGATATGTCCAAAGTTACACAAACTGACAGTACCGTGCAGTGTCATTAACCTGGAGGGAGCATAGTTTTAATGCTAGAACATTGTGTGACATTGCATGTATACTGAATGTAATAAAATCTATGATTTCTTGTATACCGCAATAATAGGACGGCACTACCGCAATAATAGGACGAAATACCGCAATAATAGGACAGCGGAAGAGCTTCAGATTTATGTTAAAAAAATGTATGTTTGATTCCAAAATTTACTTTTTTACTTTACTATACTCTCGATAAAGAATAGTTTTAACACTTTGCATTGTAAAATATTATAATATTTAGGTTTTGGACACTGAAATACGATTTAAATTTCAACACTGTGCTTAAGTCCTCCATAATAGGACGGTTACCCTACTCTATGTTAGAGACGGCTGATAATCGTCCAAGAGTCAGCACCAGCGACTCTATTATAAACTTAAGGCGCAAGAGAATATGGCACAAAAGTTAGAACTGAAAAAGCAAGTTTCTCCTTTTAAAACCACAAATTGATGAAAATAAAAATACACAGCCTTTTTATTTGGAAAATAAAAGAGCTGTGTGTTTTCATTTTCTTCAATTTGTCTATTTCTGAGACGAGACGCGCGAAGACGGTATTCTTTCTCTGTGATTGCTTAGTTTATTTTCTTATGGACCAATGCACGTGTTCACGAATTTGTCACTTGTTGGTGGTGACCTGAGACGAGACTCGCGAAGACAGTCTTCTTTTTCTGTGATTGCTGATTTTTTTTTCTTATTCCACTTTGTGCATACCAATAATGCGCATGCTGTTCAAATCCTCACATGAACCTCTCAGCAAAAAATGATAAAGTTTGCATCACATCGAATCATAAATAGCCATTAGAGTGAAATTTCATGCCAGCAAACGTAGCAGACATTAGAAATAATTAATCTTCTGCTTAGATTTATCAGCAACTTTGGAAAAAACTGCTCCACCGACTGAGGTTTTTAATAACAGTTTACTTTGAACACAATACTTTTCACTTTTTCAGCCATAAAAACGGTGGGCTGCATTTGACGTTTCGTGAGAGGGGAATCTGGGCTGCATATGACGTTGATATTTTTCCTCTTCGCGAGTCTCTCTCAGGTGGTGACCAATCGATAAAGTTTTCAGTTCAAACGAATGTTCGGTTTCCCAGATTTGATCCCTTGACAATTTTAGTTTTTGCTTCGATTCATTTCCACCTTAACTCAGTGGAGCGTTTAAAGCATTGCGTTTACAGCGGATAGGTAAAATGATTGAAATTGAAATGCTTATAACGTTATGCAAAATTTATGAAATCAAATGCACCCGGAAGCAGACGACGGCAAATTTGGTATTATTTTAAGAACTTGCTATTAGCCACCAGACACAGAAGATGTTCGGGATTTCATGTCCAAGTGGCATTTTTTCTGTCGAATTGTATATTTGTACGGTGTGAAGTTGTAGAGATGTTTACAATTTTTCTAGAAACAAAAAAAATAAATCTTCAGAAATATGGTCAGTCATGTTTGTATTTCCAATCATGTATATATTTTACCAGAGGAACTATATTCAGAACCAGAGGCATCATATTCAGAACCATTATTGCACTGAGATTCCAGGTATAAAGACAATTTACACCGTCTTCAGCCAAAGGCTGCACAGACTGAACAGTCACAAACATTAGGCAAGGGACAACACGGAACACTCAGTGTTTTTTTTTCGTTTGACGAAAATCGGGAATCAAACCCACGGTTCGTGGCACAATACGCCGCTAACTGCAAGGCCACGAAGCCCATGTATCCGGGTGGAAGTGGCCAATTAGGAACATACCTGGAGCCATATCAAAATGGGTATCAAACTTCAATATTGTTGAAGGTGATGCTCCCAGTAGCATTTCCAGAACCATCGGCTGCCATGGCCATTGTATATATAGCCGGTTCCAAGTGCTCCGGGGGATGTGGTCATGTTTCGAAATGGTCACTTCTCAAGGGACTCCTGGAATATACTTTATAGTGGATAGTACATCTTGTGTGTGTTCTGAAAATGATTCACATCCTCCAAGACACATGCAACCTACTGTACAGTGTTCGTGCTAGATGGTGATTACAGTACGTCTAATGGTTCTGAATATGCTACCGGAAGCATCATCTTGAAGTTTGATGCTTATATGGATGAAAAAATTAGAAATACAATCATTACTGACCATATTTTCCGGACCCTGTTTTATGGAAATGTTCCTATTTTTGAAGATTTTCAACAAATCTGAATGCGTCCACCAGCATTTAACTTCCTATTAGTTCTAGTATTTCTAGGAAAACTGTAGACATCTGTACAGCTTCACACCGCACAAATACCTAAGCGACTGAAAAAATGTGATTTGAACATGACCTCGAAAATTCCGGAACATCACCGTTTTCCGGTAGCCAATATACATGACCAAGCAAGTTACTCAAACTTTAACGTCGACTGTTTCCTGGTGCATTCAATTACATATTTATTCCATAAAGTTATAAGCATATGAATTTAGGCTAAATTTTGAATATTTCAATCATTTTGTACGATCTACATGCAGACATGCAAAAACCCGTGGTCGATTGACCAGAGCATGTTCTAAAGTTTTGTTTTACGTTGGCCGCGTATCCACGTGAAAAAGCATTGTTTAAAAAAACGACCTAAAAACCGTATTGTTTATAAACACGACGTTAAAAACTATCCTTGTTTCTAGATGTTATATGACCGTACGAATCATAATGAAGAAAATTGTTATGTATGGAAACAAAAATCTGGCAAAGGTATTTCAACGTAGTTTTTTTTTTTAAAGCACGTAGCTTATAAACTTCGCTTTTTGTTTTACGTGTGAAATCCGCCCAAAACCGTGTAAAAACTTTAAAGTACAGGTTTAGGATCAAGGACCGCCAACGTGCTCAGCTTATATTCTGGAATCACTGATGACGATGATGATGATGATTATATTTTACGAGCAGCTTGAATGTGGATAGGGGAAAATGGCCCAAAAGACTGACGCAAGTTTTGAAGTTTTGCTGTCCACACTTCATTTGAAGTTTATACGTAAATTACTGAGGAAAAAAACAATTTTCTGTGTTCAGTTCTCTAATTAATCGTCAATATTTTTTATGGGAAACTTATCTAACTTTTTTTTAATTTTATGGGAAAGTTAACTATCTCTTCTCAACCCTTTTGATCTCCGCCATCTATCTTTTCATCATAATATTCTGTGAAATAGTTCACTAACTCTCCTAAAGTGAAATATTTACCGCTACAATTTTGTCATTCAATTACTTTCGAAGCAACATTGTTTCATATGAGACCGACGATTGGAAAGATCAGTGCCAACCAGCTGACGAACGTGCGATATGTTTGATAGATTAACTTATTTGTGCTCGATAAATCATAAGTTTTATAGAAAGGAATTGCACACAAATTACGTAATTCATGAAAGAGGGAGGGTTTGTTAAAGCTTCCATAACTTACCATTACAAAAAAGGACATAAAAAATATATGTATAATTTCATAATGGAGATGACTGTAGACGTTTGTAACTTTGTTTTTTGACATTTAAGATTAAATGTGAACAAATGATGAATGATACATTCTCCAAATGGGTTTTTCCTAAAAAAGCCTACGGAAAATTAACTTACATATCTTTCACAATTCTATACACAAATTACCAATGATTCTTTCACTAATATCCACCACGTGTCCAGTGGAGGTTTTTCGAGGTTTACTCACTATTTTTCAGAAACTTCTTTAAGAACTACGATGAATTGCGATAATCACAGAGGTTTCAATGAGATCAAAATATAGCTGTACCCACTCTATTTGACAGAAAGATATCAAAATTCACTAAAGATTTTTGTAGAGAATTATAAATATATCTTTATAAAAGTTATATGATGATTCATAATGTAATACTGGAGAAACGCCTCCAAGAATTCTTTCTATTTTTTGAAATAAGGACCTTCATGACATCATGATAACTGGAACCGGACAGTTGGCATAATAAGGAAAATTCTAGAGTTTTTAATGATTATTTGTGAAAAGGACATCTGACAAAATGTTTTGACTAAAGAAAATTATCACGAATGAAGGTTGATCACCGTGCAATGTTTAATGTGAAAACTTATTGGTTTCTCTTCGTGAAAAAGGAACATCGGGCATGACCATGGGCATGAACATAAATGACCGTACAATTCGTAGTTGCTACTCCTTGATTGACTAGAGCAATCGAAGTTGCACAGAGATTTAAAGAATTGGGCTTGGGATTAGCTTAGTATTCCTTGGAACATATTTGAATAAAATTGACAGAAAGAGGATCGCAGCCGCGTAACCCTCATTTTGAACGAAAAACTTGTTTTAGAACGCTTTGCACCCCAGATAAAAGAAAAAGTGAAAAAACTTTCCTCTGCTTACATTTTTCAATGTTTTCCTGACGAAAATCGTGAAAAACTTAAAAAAAATTTTGTGCTGAATGCGTTGTAATTGTGTGTGGTATTTTAGAAAATTTTTCAGGTCGATATATAACCAAACCTTTGAAACTATTACCAAGCATCGCCTTGTGCACTCGCATAGTTTGCATTCCATGCAAAAACAAAGTGTTGAATTATCCTTGAAAAGCATATTGGAGGACTTGAACTTCAATCAACTCATGGGGCAAAACGCCCACCCGTATTTCATGACTCCAAAACAGCCGTTTAAAGGGAATGCTACGTTGTTGTTACGAGCAGATTCGAACCTTACAAATGTGTATTTTTTGAATCAGCATGTATGGGATTATTCATTAATTAATTAATTTATTTATTTTTCTCAATCAGAAGTAGCCTACATGTTAACAGTTAAATCTATATAAATAACGTAAGGATTTATGGGGGAGGGGGTTAGAGATTTCTAACGCGCCATACAAAGCCACGCATTTTTTGAAAATTGATATATTTACTGCAGAAAAGTAGAAATTAGTGGCTGTTTTTACTATTTGACAGAAAACAGGTTTATCTATCAGATCATGATTTAAAAAAAGTTTATAATTATGTAATTCGCAGCTAAAAACGCTTCCTTCTTTAGCTGGCGACTTTTGCCCCCAGTCCCTCTATATGACAAAATAACATTTTTTTTCTTTACTCCAATGAAACCAAGTGGTTAACCCTGAACCCTTGAGCTTTAAGGTTTCTTTTGGCATAGTCGGCGTAAGCGCCAAAATTATCAAAATATTTTTTTCATTGCTATGCATTCTCTACCTAATAACACACTCGTTGGACATGCGGACAACATTTATTTGTTCAAAATATTTGAATAGTCTAGAACAAATTCGAACTAATATTACCGTTTTGATTCGTATCAAGGTTAATAACTTGATTTGTCTCTTATGACCGGTCAGGCCCGGATTTACAAATGTGGGGGCCTATTTCATAGAATTTTGTTTCTATAAAATTGGATGTAATGATTTTGTTTGTTGGTGATTCAATTGAATGTACGGTTCTATTAACCATACATTAGTTTTCAAATGCTCATTTCCCCCATAAGAGTAACTTGGTACGAAAATCTTATAATACAAGTGATTTCTTAAGGGCGTAAGTCGCTTAATCGATTTCTCTTCATCGATCCTCTAAATAAAGGTGAATAAAGGTGACTGAATAAAGGTGACAAGATGCAAGTTTTTCAGCATTTTTTCACTTCAGGTTGCAAGATTGCATCGCTGTCAAGCCTTCCTTAGCTGTGTGGTTAGAGTCCGCGGCTACAAAGCAAAGCCATTCTGAAGGTTCGATTCCCGGTCGGTCCAGAGTCTTTTCGTAAAGGACATTTTCTTGACTTCCTTGGACATAGAGTATCATCGGACCTACCACACGATGTACGAGTGCGAAAATGGCAACTTAAGCAAAAAAAAAAGCTCTCAGTTAATAACTGTGGAAGTGCTTGCTCATAAGAACACTAGGCTGAGAAGCAGGATCTGTGAGTAAGTTAATGCCAAAAAGAAGAAGAAGAGGATCGAGAGAAATCGATCTTGCGACTTATAAGGTATCAGGTATCAGAAAGCCGGCTCCAAAGGCACTCCCCACCAGTTGGGAGATTTGTGCCATCGCCATATTTGAGCCTATTTCATCATCTACCCGATAGGAGAGGAAAGGGAATGGAAAGATGGGAGGAAATAGGAATGGAGTCCCTTGACGAGGGAAGATCGCATAAGCGAAATGAGAGCATGTAGCTCCATACCACAATGGGTTCGAACAGCGTCCTTAAGAGGGCACTGAAAACGCATGAGCGTAAAGAGAGCCTATAGCTCATTACCACAGCGGGTTAAGAATAACAGAATGTCCTGAAGATTCAGGCTTCTGAACACAATTTCTCTTAATAAGTGTTTACCAAGTAATTGGAATCGCAATTGCGCAAAAACGGGACAGTTCAGGTGATACGAAGTTCCAAAATCGGAGTCACAACTACCACACACAAATGAGTCAGCACGCTGAATATTTGCCATGTGATAGTTGAGTCGGCTGTGGCCTGTCAACGCTCTGACCAAGAGACTACAATTCTGCTTTGACAGATTTGTTAAATACTTCGCCACACTTGGAGATGGTTCATTAATGTACAATTTTGTTTGACGACATGACTCCAATGTATTATAAAGACACGGACACCGTCTTCAGTCATTTAGCTGCACAGACTGTAAACTTAACACTAGACAACGTACAAGCATGCTCCAGTGGCACAGCCACGAAAAACTTCTGACGGAAAAGTTTCAATAGCTGAAGCGAGAATCGAACCCACACCCCATGACACGATGCGCTCACTGCCTGACAACACTAACCGCTCGGCCACGAAGTCCACAATTGCTTGTGCTGAGATGCCGCCCAAGAATTTATCTGAAGCTTCACCCAGCACTTCGAAATCGGAATAGCCGGCTCAGGGCCAATGAAGTCATGCGATGCTTTATCGCAAGCTAGCTCGTCGGCCAATTCATTTCCAGCGATGGAAGAATGGCCAAGTACCCATACAAGGTTTACAGAGTTGACTGAATTCAGTTCCTCAATTTGAGTTCTACATGCGATAACAAGCTTCGACCTTGAGTTGGCCAAAGTGAGAGCTTTTATAGCAGCCTGACTATCTGAACAGAAGTATATGACTTTGCCCATTACGCGCTGTTGAAGTGCTGATTGCACTCCACACATAAGAGCAAATATTTTCGCCTGAAAAACGGTGCAGTTTCGTCCAAGTGAGTAAAACTGATTCAGCCTTAGCTCACGAGAATATTCACCTGCACCAGCTCTACCTTCAAGAAGGGAACCATCAGTGTAACATACTATATTGTTTGATATTCTTCTTTCCAAATAGCCAAACGTCCACTCTTCCCGTGAAGGGAATTGTGTAATAAATGTCCGATCTGTAAGGAAAGCGACAAGCAATTGTGAGATCACTTGGAGCAAGGACCATTTTGTCCCAATTCACCAAAAGTGGAAACAACGAAGTGTGTGTAGATCTACGATTCACTGGATTTTTCTCGAGTAGATCCAGTACCCATACACCATAAGGGCAAGATAGTGCTTTTTGTTTAAGATGTATCGATGTATGTGTAGTGGCGGAACGTCGAAAAGGGCCTCGTGCGCTGCTGTGGGAGTTGTAGAGAACGCACCAGACATCGCCATCAAGCACATCCTTTGGAGATGGCCAAATTTGATTGGATTGTTCTCACTTTGTTCTTTTGCCACCACACAAGACATCCATATGCCAATATTGGTCGAACAACTGTTGTGTAAATCCATTTGATATATTTGGGTTTGAGGCCCCAAGTTTTACCAAAGGTTCGCCGGCATTGACCGAAGGCCATGCAAGCTTTTTTGAATCTGAAATAAATGTGAGGTGTCCATGAAAGTTTGGAATCTAGAATGACTCCGACATACTTGTGGAGTATGCGGTACGATGGTAATCCCCTTGATGCGGTAACATGTCTTATATCGCACCCCCCGGCTGACAGATGGATGAACATGTGTTCATCCACCACTTCACCGTCAGTGCCATCGTGAGAAAGCAACATCAAGTCCCATCCTCTTTCATCGGCGGATCATCGGACGAGGTGGACGTATATTCGCGGTGCTGCCAGTATCATGGCACGCCGTGTGGTTCTCACCGGTAAGCGGAATTCCAAAGTCTTACATTGGCGATCCTGCCAGGTTTTGTTGTCTAGTAGAACAACAAAGCTGATTAGCATGGGAAATGGTGAGAACCATTCGGCCGCTGTGTTGACTGGCAAGTGGTTATAAGCAGTGAAATTTCTCCGAAACAAAGTTGTGCTGGATGGGGAGTGTAAAAAAAGTGACCATGCAGATAAGGTTGACATTTGTTTTGAGAAAAAAATCCGTGAATAGAGGTGAGTTGCATACAATACTAGAATCATGCGCAAAGATGTTTTTTGTGATTGGTGACTTGTTGTGGTAGTATATTTGGCAAGGCGAGTGCGCTTTTTGTGTTGACAATGCTCATCGATGATGTTGATAAAACACATCACTCAGACGGCATAAAATTGTAAAAAAAGAATGAAATAGGGTAATTTACGGCTTTGGTAGTATTCCACTATTGTCGCCAATCTAAATTAAAACGTCAAACTCACAGTATTTTCTATCAAAACACACCAATGAAAACATTCAGATGATTCTTTGTTCTGTTAGCTCTCCGCTGACGAGATTTTTGAGACTGAACAAACAATTTTGCTAGAGACATCATCAATTCAAATAAACACGCTTCAAAATGCGGCTGATTTGGAGCTGCCGAGCAGATTTGCTTGCAGTTCTTATGAGAAAGGCTGCCGATAATTGTGACATTGGAATGAGATGTTCGAAGCGTTAAAAAAAACGTTTCCAATAAGCTTTTAACAAGTCTGTTTGTGTAAATCGATACATGATTGAGCAGCTCATAAATGTGAACTGACCAACACATAATTTGTCTGCTTATGTTCGAGAAAATCATTAAAAAAGCGCGGCATCGACTGACTGCCGAAAACACGTAAATATCCTTACTTATACTTTCGAATTTGAGGTTATCATTCTTTTTTCTAACTTTTGCACAGTTTCATGTTGAATGCCAGTGAATTCATACAGGCATACACGGGACCGTGGGGATACGGGTTTTTGTCGGTGGTGCGTGGTGGATACTAGCATTCTTAGATGTTGTTTCCGGCTTATTTGTTCGGCTACTACCTATGTTTGTTACGATAGTTTTGTTTTGAAGTGCAGCAATTTTTCAAGCAATGTTTTGTCTTCGGGGTTGTTTTCGGCCAATTAGATGTAGTATAGAGATGGCAATATTTTTCTAATGCACCAGGAAGATTGAACAAAAAAGCATATGTGTTAGCAACAATTTATCTTAAGCACGAGTCAGTGGATTTAAGCAATTTAGTCGCTCTGTGCATTCGGCGGTTGTGTAAAATGATATTGATGAAAAGATAACACGAAGAAAGTAGAAAATAAATATAATACTAATACAACTTTTTTAAGGAGTTGTGGAATAGTCTACTGTAGCACACACTGAGTGCCAATATAACGGCAGCAAAAAAAAAAAGTAAAAAAAAAAAAAAAAAAAGTTCTGATCAGACTTGCTGTTTCTATATTATCTAATGGACATCAAGAATCGAGAAGCAGTAATTTCAATTAACTCTAGGAAACTTGACTCTTTTGAATGATTTTTATTATTTATTTTTATTATATTATTTTATTACTTCAGCAGACATTTTTTTTTTTTCGTTTTTATTTTGAGTGGAAGTGGGATGTGGAGTATGCGGTACGATGGTAATCCCCTTGATGCGGTAACATGTCTTATATCGCACCCCCCGGCTGACAGATGGATGAACATGTGTTCATCCACCACTTCACCGTCAGTGCCATCGTGAGAAAGCAACATCAAGTCCCATCCTCTTTCATCGGCGGATCATCGGACGAGGTGGACGTATATTCGCGGTGCTGCCAGTATCATGGCACGCCGTGTGGTTCTCACCGGTAAGCGGAATTCCAAAGTCTTACAATACTTTACTTGATCAGTCACATTTATCTCAGTGCCAAAAAGATGTAAAGGTCGAATTCCATCGCGGTTTCGTCTTTCCGTAAAAAGAACAATAGATGTTTTTTCGGGTTAACCGAAACCTCCTTTCGGGATAAACTTTACAGTAATATCACGCCAGCAAAACTGCTTACAAGTAGCTTTTTTAAAACATGTTTGATAAACTCTAATCCCTTTTGGAGTAGAACAGGATAAATCCCATCTGCTCCTGGAGATTTGAAAGGCGCAAAACTATTAAGCGCCCATTGAATCGATTCAGTAGTTACGATACAGCGAGCCGAGGCCAGAGACTCGTAACTGCATGAAAAGACATTTATTTTTTTTTTTTTTTTGGGTTTTAAAAATTAGGTTTTATTTGTCAAGTTCGTTTACACCTATATACATTTTAATTGTTCAAATCTAACAAGAAGTTGAAAGCATCAACATCAATCCTATCGTTATCTCATTAACATGGCAGATGTATTTCACTAAAAGCTTCAAGATATCGATACGTTTCGTTTTGTTCATTCCTATCAGTGTAGGTCTCGCAAGTTCGTCGAATGTGAATCTTCTCCAACCATTCATGAGCCCTGCTAATCTTCGCTGAAGGACCGTCCAGGCCGGGCCGACGCGAGTGCAGTCACACAGTTTGTGCCGGAGCGTTTCTATGTGGTTCCCACAGTGTTCGCAATTTTCGTCCGCCACTCGCTGCATCGCATACAGTAGCTTTCGGTGCTCAAGTTTCTCGTTCACGAACAGGTACAGTTTCGTTCGCTCCTGCGACGAGAGCTGCTTCATGTTGATATTTCGCCACGCACGTGGCCAGTCGGCCGCTGGACTGTTACGCTCCACCTTGGGCACCTCTGTTTGTTGCACGAAGAACTTGTGGATATGATCGGCGGAGGGGTGTTGTTGGATTTGGTGGGGAATTTGGGATAAATGTGATAGGATTAATTTGATATCAGGATGATCTATGGGAATTGCTGGACGGGGATTCTCGTGGTGTAGAAGGGATCTATAGTAGGGAAGGGAATCGATCTCTTGCATGTGCCTGTTGATTGCCAAAGACTTGCACTTCAATGCTGGCAAATGAAGATTTAAGCCTCCGTGCTCTTTGTCGCGGGCCAACTGCATCATTGGCACGCGAGCGATGATTCCTCTCCATAGGAATTTGCCCATTGTGGCGGTGATTTTCGCCGTGTGTACACCCAAAGGAGGCAGCACTGACGAAAGGTACCATAACTTTGACGTGCCAAAGGTGTTAAGCATGATTATTTTCTGATGCACTGTTAAGGTGCGAAGTGACTGCAACCACATTTGCTGCGAGAATTTTCCCACCAGCGTGTTCCAGTTGAGAGTCGTCATTAGCCGTATAGAATTTGCGAAGACAACACCCAAAATTTTGACTGTGTTGACAGTTTGCAGCCAATGGGTATTGATTTCGTTGCCTTCGCAAACCCCAACGTTGATCGCAACCGTCTTCCGCAAATTTAATTTCGCACCGGCGGCAATCCCGAAACGGGTGAAAATTTCATTGAGCGCCTCGATTTGCGCCTCTGACGTCACGATGACGCTGATGTCGTCCGCATACGCAACGAGAAGATCATTACCACACGCTTCCTCCAGTTTGCGCACCAGTGGGTGAAGGTACAGCACGAAGAGGTGCATGGAGAGAGGGTCCCCCTGTCGGACCGAGCGCTGGATTTCGAGCGGGCGAGAGAGATGCCCATTGACGAGTAGCCGAGAAGCAGAGCGGCTGGCGATGCGAGAAAGAAGAGCGATGAGTTCTTGGTTGAACCCGAGAGATCGCATGGTCTCAAAGAGAAAGGAGTGCCGGACTCGATCGAACGCATTCTCCAAATCAAAGCTTATGAGTTTACCGGCGCGTCGGTGATGACGGAGACTGGCAATACGATCTTTGAGGGCGAGTGTTGCTTGGAAGATGTTGCGCTCTGAGTTCGAACATTTCTGTCCGTCGCTCAAAACGCCGTGCGCTCTCATCACACCCTCTAGCCTGTTTTTGAGTATGCGGGATAGCAACTTATAGTCACTGTTGAGCAGCGATATGGGTCGGTAGGACCGAGCTGTGTTGTCGCCTCCTTTCTTCCTCACCAACACGATGATTCCCTCCACGAATGCGGGGGGAATATTGCCGGTGAGTGCTTCGTTCAGCAAGAGGTTCAGTTCTCGATGGATGACGTCGAACGTTCGAAGATAAAACTCTCGTGGGATGCCATCGCTGCCCGGGGATTTCTTCGGTGCGCTTGTTTTGATAGCAGACAAAATTTCTGCTGTTGTTATCTCCTCCATACATGCTTCGTTCACCGGATCGTTCGGTGGGATTGCGCGCTCGCTGGCAAAACCGTTCTCGTTGTTGTTTGGTGCTTCCTCCGAGTAGAGCTGGGAGAAGAAGTCAAACAAATTTGCTTGGATCGCTTGTGGCTCGTTGATGATGTCATTTTCACCCCGGTGGAGCTCGGTGATGATGGTCTTTTTTCTTCGTCTTTCCCCCAACTGGAAGATCGACAGCGGTTCTCCCGCCACGTACGTTTCATTAATGCGCATAAACATGTGGGAAAACTTTCTCTGCAACGCCAACATTTCCCCTTTTAGCCGGTTTATCGTGGGCAACATTTCAGGATGCTGGTAATACCCATCGTACGCTAGCTGAAGCTCAGCATAAAGTCGTTGGTGCTGATTGTGGAATTCATCGAAAAATTCTCGAGACTTCCACCTAAAAAAACTCTTAATTTTCGGCTTTTCGTACGTGATCCACCACTCAATCCATGACGCATAATTTCGTCGCTGACGGGTCCAATATTGCCACTTATACTGGAACTCCGCAACGTTTTCGTCCGTCAGAAGATGAGGTCGCAAAAACCAGAAACCGTGCCCAGGCTCATGGCCGAGCTGGGGGAGGCATAGTCGAACGGTTAGCGCTTTGTGGTCCGTAAACGAACACACGTGAGTGTGAGCAGTTCGCAAATTTTCTCGTAGTCCATTGCTGACGTAAACGCGATCGAGCCGCGATTGCGCGTTTCGGCAGACGTAGGTGAAGCCAGGGTCACGTGAGCGCAGTTTTTCCCACACATCATGCAGCTGTAGCTGTTGCACGGCTGTCTTGAGAGCAGGGCTTGCGTTAGGGCTAGTCGAGTCGCATGCGCGCAATACGCAGTTGAAATCGCCAACGAGAATGACGTGTGCGGTACGATGACGGAGGTAATAGGCGAGAGTTCCATTAAAGAACTCCTCCCGAGCAGCACGTTGCGCAGAACCGGAGGGAGCGTAGATGTTACAGATGGTCGTGTCTTGCACTCGCAGCGCAAGTAATCGGCTATCCAAACTCTTCTCGACGTGAGAGACTTGGATGTGTTCTTTCACCGCAACGGCCGTACCTCTTCTCGCGTGGTCTACATTGGTGTATACGACGAAGCCAGGCAAGGAGAGCTGGTCGTTTTCCACCTCTTGCAGACACACAATATCGAGGCTCTGGCTGCTGATGAAGTTACGTAGCGCGTTGAGTTTCGTGGGGTTGGTTATCGTGCCGATGTTGATGGACGAGATGTTATAGGACGAGAGAGCCATTTATGGATGATAGTCTTCATCCTGTTCGTCGTCACCATCTTCCCGACGGGGCTTTTTGCCGGGTGGTCGGCCTCGCGCGCTTCGTCTGCTATTCGTGGAAGTGGAAGAATCGTCGGTTTCGTTGCCATTGCCGCTCTTGCTCTGCGATCGCATCGCATTCGTCGGCTTTTTGAAGCAGTCAACCAAAACAATGCTGGCTTTTGGTGACTCTTCGACATGAGGTGCTCGGAGCGACGACGACGATCCATGCACGCGTTGGGTTTGCGGGCGGGGGGACGTTGTCAAATCGAACCTAGCATCGGATTTGGAAGTCGAGGCAGGCTGTTCGGGCTGGCTCGAAGATTTCGGAAGCTCGGGAAAGGCATCCGACGTTGCTGTTGGGAGAACGGGAAGTTTCGGCCCGATCGGTTTTGCGCTTGCTGGTTTCGTGCCAGCTGTTTTTTTCGGCGGTGGTCGTGTTGATCCAGTTTGTTTCGTTACGTTTGCATAGCTCTTTTGCACCAGCAGTTTCTTGTTTTGGACACAAGAAATGCCAGTGTGTGCCTGCTCTTTGCAGTATTTGCACGACTGCAGCTGCCCTTTGTAGACAATAAATGCCTGCTGCCCGTCAATGGTGACCCACGAGTCAATATTTTTTTGTACCAACATACGGGCCGACCATATGCCGAGTGGTATACCAGCAAACTCGTAGCCCTCTCCCCACGTTAGCTCTCGGATGGCGATCACTTCGCCGAACGCGCACAAGAACTCGACGATCTTTTCTTCGGGAACGTTTTCGGGCAGATCGTGAATCTTCACTTCCACACTACCATCTTCCATGGTGATACGAAGCTTGTGCTTTTTCCCGTTTAACTCCACTTCATGACGGGCATCATGTTCGTCCACTATTTTTTGTGCAAGCGTCAGGTCGCTGACCTTGACGAATGCACATTGTTCGCCCTTGTGACACTGTAGTCTTTCGACGTCTTCTTTCTTCAGCCCAAGCACTGAACGGCAGAATCCGTGCACTTTTTCGAAAGACGGCTTCACTGGGAAGCACGAATAGTCTATTCGAAAAGTGTTTTCCCGCCTCATCGCGACCATACCCGCGACGCGGCACAACACAAAAATATCGATTGAACGATCTGAAAAAAGTGCTTCACTAATGAGGAGCGCAATCGTTAACACGCCTGTGCGTCTCAGAAGCTGAGCGATAACTGTTTATTCGTATATGCTATGTCCACACATCCGGTGAAGTGTGTATTGAATAAACATTCTAAAACTTCTTCATCAGAAGAAGTAAAATCACCATTGGGTAAGCGAATTTCGTTCACTTGGAAATCCTTAGATTTTGCAAGGATTTTGTTCAGCCGACTGACTTCACTCAAAATGGAAACATTTGTACAGAGGTTTTTTTCCAGCCGGATCGTTCAGCAGAACGAAGATCCGTCTTGTAAGCTTTGCGAGCCGACTTTGAACGACTCTGATCCAGCTGAACAACGTCTGTTTCAACTTCTTCTACAGTATAGTCAGATCGTAATTCCACCATGAGGTCCCTCTTGTAGTCTTTACAGACCGCAGAAGACATGCTTCTTCAAAAGCTTCCATAATGTAGGATGTTGTAGTATCAACGCCATCATCCAAATCACTTGGATTTTCAATGGACAGAGAATATCCATGAAATTTTATTGCAACCAATTCAATCCAGTTTCCCAGTTTGGGAATTCCTAAAACGTGAAGTCTGCGCAGTTACATTTGAATGTTCAAAGAAGATGTAGCGATGATCAGATAATGATTTCTCGTCTGATACATGCCAATTCGTCAACTCGTGACTGATTCTATTCGAGCAGAGCATTAAGTCTAACACTTTTTCTCTATTAGATACTCTGAAGATTGGGCGATTGCCTATGTTAAGTAATCCAAGATCTGTACTACTTAAGTAGTACATTAGGTACATCAGACTGGAGCCTCTCAAATTGATATCTGAGCTGCCCCAGATGATGTGATGAGCATTGGCATCACTGCCCACAATCAGCGGAAGGCCTTTTGTTACGCAGTGTACGACAACTCGTTTGAAGACATCCATTGGGGATGGTTCATCATGTGCTAAATATACCGAACAATAGACGTATTTCCTGTTGAGGTCACCAACAGAAACATCGATTGTGACAGCACATACATCTCTGGTAGTTATCTCAGAAATGAGTGTAGCAACGATTGCTTTATTAACGAGCACACATGCGCGAGGCATGGAGCACGAGTTTGCCATTTCAAGTTTGCTGAAAGTAGCAAAAACTGGGTCCACAAGGTAACCTAGATAGAAGTTCCTCTACGAAAGTAGGGTTCTTGAACTAGCGCCACTTGGGCTGCACCATTTTGCATGAGTCTGCAGAGATCGATCGTTGCTGTTCTTTTATGCTGAAGATTGATCTGAGCTAACCTCTGTAACCACTACCCAAACTAATGGCACAAATCTCCCAACTGGTGGGGAACGTGCCTTTGAAACCGGCCTTCTGATACTACCCAAACTAGGCAGAATTAAGCTTTTTGCAATCTCAGCACGAAATAGACCAGCAACGAAAAAACAAGATCGATATCTATTTAAAGTCGACAAAGGCGAAAGAGCACAGAAAACACTGTGTAAAACGCATAATGCGAATCCATATAGGTGATAATTTAAATTAAATGTCAACATATTCATAATCCTACCCTTGTTAAGCCTCAGTATAAAGACTGAAGAAGGGCAGCGATTATCTCGAAGAAACACAAGGTCACCTGCACCATTGCTCCGGGTAGCACAAGAAGGGCTCAATACTGCGGAGGGCGCCCTGGTACCCCACAGGCTCCGTTAGCGGTTAGGTTTTATTTAGACCCCCCTAACCATTCATTCCTAGGCACGGTACGCATCACACCATGAATCAGGTATCACCTGTGAGGTGGACTTTTACCACCGGAACAGGCAGTCCGAAGTGTTAATTCTTAGCAAGTTGAAACAACCGCTACCGACACTACACGGCTATCTGGGCTGCTCGGGAAAAGGAGTCTCAAAATGAAGCCTCGATTAAGAGAAATCGATCTTGCGACTTACGTCCTTATTCTAGCACATGCTTGAATTATGGGTTACTATTGAATTTTTTTTTTAATTTAGTGATGAACGTTAAGTTTGATGTAGCGTTGCTCGGGGCAAGATGGGACACCTAAAAAATGGCTGCCTATTTGGAAATGGGCCTGGTGTAGTGGGTAGAACACACGCCTCTCACGTCGAGGACCTGGGATCGAATCCCATCACCGAGATAGTCACTTATGACAAAACGGTTATAGTGACGACTTCCTTCGGAAGAGAAGTAAAGCCACTGGTCCCGAGATGAACTTTAGCCCAGGGCTAAAAATCTCGTTAATAAAGATAGAAAAAAAATGGCTGCCTGTAACTTCCTGAATACGAACTTAATGGATCTTTTTTCTCCATGGCCTATTTAATTCATAAGTCAGCTTAAAAGCGATACTTCGTACAACCGAAGACTTTATAAAAGACCAGAACAACTCGAAGTTAATTTATTTTTAAATTTAAAAGCTTTTTATTATGTGTGTCGTCAAGAAAAAAATAGTGTTTTTTTTTTGCGAAAAAATCCTTAAAAATATTTCTGTAGATTCCAAGTCGTTTCAATTATGCGTGTTACTGAAAAGATTTTATATGAAAAACATTTGGATATACATTGTCAAAACGAGAGATGACCCATCTTGCCCCGTACCGATTTACAAAGGACTATATAGAATGTATCGCGTATGGAAAACAGGTAAAATGCATTATTATCTTTTACAAGTAAGAAACGTAAAAACTATACAGATCTCAAGTAAAAGCACGTTGAAGGATGACACACTTATTTTTGATCCACATGATTCTGAGTAATTCCAAATGTTTTTAAGTGTCATTGTCTCCACTAAAACCAATTAAAAATTAAATGTTTTGGTGGGAAGTATATTATCATGCCTTAGAAATAAGAAAAAAAAACTAGTTTATCTAAACATATTCAATAACATTATTCGAAACAAGCTATTATTGGATGTAAATTAACTGTAAAAAAAAGTTAGAAAAAATCGAAAATTGGCATTTAAGTGTAACACATTTTCTAAGAAAATATTGAAGATAAACACTAGAATATTAGAAGTTTTTCAAAGAAATAAAACCTCATTAAAAATAATCAATTTTTACAGATTTTTTTTTGGTAAATTTTGGATATTTTGATATTGACGAATACTCGTTTAAAATAATATTATCATTAAAATACATGTTCAATTTCAAAGCTGCTACTTCAATTGAACGCCTAACAAACTAACAAAACAGTGCCATTAGCAAGCCTTCCTTCTCCTAAAAAAGTAACTCGTCATGATAAAGGAAGATAGGTTCAGTTCTTTAGATTTTAGTTTGTTTGGTACAATTTTTGACTATTGTTCCAAGTAAATAAAATTTTATGGGACTCCTTTCAATGTGATTCAAAAAGTTCATCGATATCGAATAGTTCTTATATCTGCTATACCAAATATTTTAAGTCGTAATTTGTGGGGCTCGGGGCCATGACCCCCTCGACCTCCCTGTAAATGCGGCCCTGCGACCGCTATAGAATTCAATCAACAACCCGTGCATTTGATCAAGCAGAATGACATTTTTACATTCATAATACGTAGTTGTTATCAACTTTTCTTACTGTTATTAATCCCGAATGAGTTCCACTGCAACGCGCGCGTTCGATCAAAAACAATGTAACGCATGAACATTGGACACCGCTTTTTCAAACACAAAAACTCAACGAAAACTAGGAACTTTGCTTCCCGTAGTGAATAGTTGTAGTATAATTTGTTATTATATTATTTTAGTTGCACTTTTCTCCTTTGATTCTTGCGTTCACTGCTACATTTTTAAAATCTGCCAGGTTGTAATTTTGGTTTTCGAGCTCACGTCGGAATTGGTGGATAGGCGATTGTCGTAAGACGACCACACAAACTGACTTTATTGATACGGGACACACTACTATTCTTCATCCTCCAGCTTTCGAGAAGATCATATACCGCGGTGTACAGCTTTGTGCTTAACCGCATTCACGTGTCCTAGGTTCACTTTACGGTACTCCATCCTGCACCGTGCTGTTGTGGTGGATCAGAAATCATGAAAAATATATTGTGCTCTGCTGTTGCAACTTTTATCGAAACTCTAATGAAGCCGATGACGATAATGATGACGACCTCAACGACGACGACGACGACGACGATGACGATGGTGGTGGTTCTTGAGCTGAAGTTCTCCTGCAGTTCATATCTACCTCTTCCTGGGGTAATCTTCTAGACGGCAATTTCACATCAAGTTAGGAAACAGGCCAAGACTTCAAAGCCATTTGCCGAGTTATTGGTCTGTATCCTGATTTCACAAGCGTAGCCAAGAACGGCACTACACAGACGTTTGGTTTTTCGCTTACGTTTGCCCAAAAGATTGACATCTAATTGGGAGTGATTGCGGACCATCGGTTCGGTAGATGAGAAGTGGTTGCAATGGGGAACTTAATCACGGCCAAAGCTGATAGGACGAGGCTGATTGCTGCAAATAGAAACAAATAAAATGAAAAATAGTTAGTGTCAAACGAATTTCGTTAGCTTAGTATTTGAATGATTGTGAGGTTTTAAATCCAAAACAGGATTTGATTAACATAGAAATTAATCAAAATATGTCCATTTCATTCAACATATCAACGAATAATAAAAAAAAATCATTTTTGTTTGTTACACTCATTTTGATATTATGCCTTTTGTTTGATGTTATTAAAATAAAAGATGATTCACATGTACAAATTTTGCAAAAAAGTATTGTAAACTTATAATAATAAATACTATTTTGCAAAATTTTTACATGTGAATCAGAGGCCTTTCTTAGCCGAGTGGTTAGAGTCCGCGGCTACAAAGCAAAGCCATGCTGAAGGCGTCTGGGTTCGATTCCCGGTCGGTCCAGGATCTTTTCGTAATGGAAATTTCCTTGACTTACCTGGGCATAGAGTATCATCGTACCACACGATATACGAATGCGAAAATGGCAACTTTGGCAAAGAAAGCACTCAGTTAATAACTGTGGAAGTGCTCATAAGAATACTATGCTGAGAAGCAGGCTCTGTCCCAATGGGGACGTTATAGCCATGAAGAAGAAGAAGATTATTGTAAACATCAAGTTTTAACATCTTTGTTCTTTGTTTTAAGGATTGTGCTAATACCGCGTTCTCAAATCTTGATCCATAACGTTTAGTTGATTTGAAGAATATTCGAACGACCCAAATTAGCGCTATGTCAAATATTGCATGTGATATTAATTGATTGGTATGTATGTTTATCTATACCAGTTCAACCAACCTAAATGAAAGCCCACTTTCCTAAGGTGCAAACCACAGCAACCGGCATCAGCCCAATCCAGGTTTTCACATCGCCTTCTAGAATTGTACCGGCTGGCTGCCTAATAATAGTCGTTTGCCTCTGTCCTCAGTGGTGGGTAATAAGCGGTTTCATTAGGCACTCAATTAGTCGTTATCGTTATTGCGTATCTGAAGACTCGCAATCAAAATCCAATTAACAATCACGTTAACGATTCTACCGGAACCCAATATCTAGTAGAAAGCACAGCCATTTGTTTGATTTGAACTCGTCTGCCAAATATAGCTTTCTCGGTGCTAATGAAAACCGTTAGTGGTCATGAGAGGATTGTTGGCGATATTTGGCAACAATTTTGTTGCTGTACTCAAATAAATCAGAACAGCATAAAAGCAAAAAAAGCTTTTACAACCTTAATGATTCATTGCATGCATACTTCATCAAATTCCATTTTTGAGAACAAATTTTGTTGGGCATCAATTATTGTCTCGTGGTTAGGGATGTCTTTCTCAAAATGAGTAATTTTGTAAGTCAAACAATCAATGAGTTAAACAATTTCTAATGATAATTGATGTCAATGCAGCTGCTAAGAATGATGTAGGAGCTGAATTTAAGTCCATATATATTTGTAAGCTATGGAACTTAAGCAGGCCAGGAATTCCGTTAAAGCTCAGCTCACAGCTGCATATGTCTTCCAACCTCGTGAGTATAATATCACATGACGCTGGAAATCAAATGTACACACATTCTTCAACGACACCAAACTTATTTAGTGAAATAAAACATAGTACAGGTCAGACTCGATTATCCGGAGTATCGATTTTTTTTCACTCCGGATAATCGAATCACTAAAAGGAAAATTAAAATCTGCGATAAAAGAACATTTACAATATCTTTTTTCGTTGTTTTATTTAAATGATGCAGTGGCGTAGCCAGAAATAATTTCTAGGAATATTAGGCGTCATTAGAACCCGAGGAGGAAAGAATAACTCGCAGTGCGCATCGTACCTTCGTGCTGTGCGTACACGAATTCAATTCTCTCTGCTCTTGGAAGTTTTCTTAAAAACTACCTAAAGCAATAAAACAGTACTTTTTAGTGCTACAAAAATAGTACTTTTCAGTGCTAAAATTAAAAACGGTACTTTTCAGTGCTACTAAAACAGTACTTTTCAGTACTATTTTTCTAATATTGATCCCTTTACGATCCTTGTTTGGACCCGTGAATTCGATTTTTCGTTGGACCCGTTGGCGAAAGCTAGCGGTGGTAATCCTTCTTGGACACCGTCTTGGGAAAAAAAACCTCTCGAAGGTCACGTCTTCTTTCGTTTATTCATTAAACATAGTATCAACAACAAACAAAAGGAAGGGTGAATCTCTGAATTCACTAATTCCTTCCAAAAAAAGTGGGTTTCAAAACTGTCACTACACGTGGCAAGAATGGAAGAAAGGACGTTTCCCCGGAATGCGAACTTTCTTCCAAGGGTGAAATGAATAATTGTATCGAAATGCTCTAGACAAATTTTCCGAACAACAAATCGAAGCAGCCTCTGGCCCAGGCTCTTTGATTCAAGTGAGGAAGCAAAGAGTGCCGCCTATCGTGGTCAGTTGTTCCGAATTTGGGGGATTTAGGCAGGAGATCTTGAACTCCATTAGGGGAATCAAGGTTTCCTTCCAAATCGCAAAGAAAGGAGACTGTCGCGTTTTGCCGGAAACTCTTAAAGATCGCGAACTTCTTCTCAGACATCTTGAAGAGAAGAAGCACAATTTTATTACTTATGACGACAAAACTGAACGTTTTTTTCAAAGTTGTCTTGAAAGGTCTCTCAAGTGATCATAAATCACCTGAAGAGATCAAAAATGGAATAAATGATTTACATGGATTTTCCCCAGTCCAAGTAATCATTATGAAAAAGAGAACCCAATCTGGCATTGTTCGGAAAGGGCTTTCTCAAGAATATTATTTAGTTCACTTTAACAAAAAAGAACTAAATAATATTAAAGCCTTAGAAAAAGCAAAATTTATGTTCGATGTCCGTGTGACATGGGAACATTTTCAGAAACCTGGCGGAAATTACCAGAACTCCACTCAGTGCCGTCGGTGCCAAAAGTGGGGTCATGCATGGTACACAAAATTGTCGTATGGATGCTCAATGCATGATTTTATTTATTTATTTATTCAATTATACTTGTAGAGTAAGGGATCACCCTAGGATACTACAATCGGATTTTTCGTTGTTCACACCACATTCTATCCAATTCATACAAATCTATCTCATA
Source organism: Aedes aegypti (assembly GCF_002204515.2). NCBI lineage: Eukaryota > Metazoa > Arthropoda > Insecta > Diptera > Culicidae > Aedes > Aedes aegypti. Next base: position 248,628,922 of record NC_035109.1, read on the forward strand.
ACGTAATATGATTTGATAACAATAAACAACAATCAAAAACATGTTATCCCCGTTAAACAATTCATCTAACTTAAACTAATTCCCTTCATTTAGCCAGCTCATGCACTCAGTTCGGAATCTCGTTAGTGCATATATAGGTTTAATATCTGTTGGAAGTTGATTCCAAAGATTAATTGCACGTATGAAAAAAGTATTGCTATAATGAGAGGAGTTATGATGTATAAGTATATAATTTCGAACTCTAGCACTTCTAAAAGACTGTAACTTGTCAACTAAGTATTGTGGACCATGGTGAATAATTTTAAATAAGGTTATATAGCATCGTAATCTGAAGAATCTATAAAACGAACAACCCAACAATTGCCGTTGAAATTCTGTTAAATTAGAAAATCTGGATAAATGGAATACCCATCTAACGCAATGGTTTAGTGATACTCTTAGTCGACTTAAGGCTGCTGCTGATGCGTTCAAAACTAGTTCTGAACCATATGAAAAATGCGGTAACAAAAGTGATTTGAATAACTTTAATTTGGTTGAAACAGGTAGCATATTTGCAGTGAGTCGTAAGTGTCGTAAGCCTGCATAGATTTTCCCACATTGTGCATTAATTTGACAATCCCACTCAAGATTGGATTGAAAAACCACGCCAAAATTGCGAGCTTTATCAACATAATCTAATTTGTCACCGTTAATGACTAAATCAGGTAAAGTTGCACAAATTTGTCGTCGGAAGATGAAAATAGCTTTGGTTTTTGTTGAGTTTATGGGAAGTAAATTGCTTGAAGACCATTGAGAAAGTCTTTCTAGATCATAGTTAATAAGTTGTGCTAAATCACGTATATTATAATCAGTTGAACAAATGTAAAGCTGCACATCGTCTGCAAACATGTGAATTGAGCAGTGCTTCAGAATTGGTGGTAAATCGTTTGTAAACAACGAAAATAACAAAGGATCCAAAACGGATCCTTGAGGAACACCTGACAAAATATCAATTGCGTTAGACAGGCTTCCATCAAGTTCTACTACTTGAGTACGTTGACATAAGTATGATTTTATCAATAAAGTAGCATAACGACTAAAGTTGAATTGATGTGATAATTTATGCAGGAGTTTAGTATGCGAGACTCTATCAAAAGCTTTAGAGAAGTCTATTAAAAGCAGAAAAGCATCACCTTTTTTGTCAATATATTGATGAATATCATCATGAAACTTTAGGACCGCTGAAGTGGTACAGTGCCCAGACTGGTAAGGACTGAGCAGACTGAACCGTTAAATATAGGCTTGAATTTGAGTCTTAACGATCCTCTCAAAAACTCTGGACAGCGAACATAAAATACTTATTGGGCGAAGATTATTCAGACCAGATCCGGCAGGCTTCTTGCGTATCGGAATAATTTTCGCAGCCTTCCAAGCACGAGGAAATTTGGCACTTGACATAAATAAATTAAAAAGATATGTTAAAGGAGTGATGATGAAAGGCAAAATAATCTTTATGAATTTTAACGGGATTCCATCCAAACCAATTGCATCTGAAGAAATTGAGAAGATAGCATTCGCGACTTCCAATTCACTGCAAGGTATGAAAGTAAAGCCACTGGAATTGAAAGGAGGTATTGAAGGATGTGCAGGATCATGTGTGAAATTTTCACCGTATTGAAGGATGTGCAGGATCATGTGTGAAATTTTCACCGAAAAAAGTATTTATTTCATCTTTGGAATTATGAAATTTAGCGCTGCTGTTAGAACTTCCTGTGACATTGAGGCGCTTGAGCTTCACCCAAAGTTCTTTACTTGCAATTGCGGAGTCCAAGTTCGAAGACATGTAGTTCGACTTTGCTGTGTTTATTATTTGGGTTACTTTATTGCGTAGTCTCTTAAACTGAAGATGGTCTAGTAAATTTTTGCTACGAATACTGAAGATGACCATTGCGTTTAAGTTTCAGTGCAGCGCCTTTGATGTTGCGAGCAGATTCAGTGAGGTTTTCGTTGATAAAAATACGCCTATCAGTATCGAAGCCAAGATGAAGTAGGCTTAGATTTTTCGATGTGAAATAACGATGAAAAAATTCATCTTTGGATACTCTGAACGCAAATTGGAACAGGATCGGTGGCGTAGAACCAGCAGCAACACGGTGTACTATATTTAAGAAGGTGATATATTCCGAAAACTGACAGCTACTTGACGACGTCATTCCTATCCACCTCGAACAAATTTTCAAAAAAAATGATCTAGTGGTCCGGATGGTATATGGTACGATAGGAGTGACGTCACATGTTTTCAACCAAACTTGATGTTTACATCAGTGAAGAGTCTGCCTTGTTAATTTTTTATGCCGTGAGCAGCAATTGGAACACGAGCCAGACGTTTGGTAAAAACAGGAGGAATATCCGATTCATTGTAGCCAAGAGTTGTAGCTATTTTTCGCAGGATTTCATCAGTTTTTTCTGTTGGACTGAACGGCACACCAGTGAGAATCAGATCATTTGACCTTAGTATTTTACCAGCGTTATCCTTGGACCGTCGCACTTGCTCTGCAGTTTTTTCGTGTGATTCACACAAACTATTGAAGTCCCGCGCATAATCGACCTTAAGTTGGTTTACCTCGTCACGCAGAGTGGAGATTTCAGTAACAAGAGCTGCATTACTGGACTCGATCTTTTTCTCAATTTTCGCATTTCCTTCGTCGACCATCTGCTTAATGCGAACCAATAGCTGATCAAAGCTCACCACATCGTATTCAGTACGGTCTAAATCCTCTCGTGAGCGCTTTTTGTTTTGATTTTCACTATGGACCTATGCACGGGTTCACTATTTGACGTTTTAGCGGTGCCGTGTTATTTATGTCATCATGGAAACTAGTGAATTCGGCACCACTCAAACGTCAAATTAGTGAACTCGTGCATCGGTCCATTGGTTGACCCCAGTGGAAAGGCAAGTGTTGGTCTGTCTTTACTCATTTTGGTATAAGCCGCACGAGTGAGTGGTCTATTGGTGTTCATCCAAGTGAGTGGAAATGGTTTAGTACAAAACAAGTGCACACAATAATGAGTCTCAATATGGAAGATGCAAAGTTTATGCCAGGAACTGTGATAATAACTTTCACTATTTTTCACATCACTAGTGCATGATGGAACCAGCTATCTTGTCGTATAGAAAGGAGCTCGAGTAACGAATCACTACATCGGTGAAAAACGTAGCATGGAATCACATTACATGCCAAAAACTACAACTGAACTGCGACCACGAACAACTCACTTTCTACCGCTTACCATCACTCACACTCACACTTTGCGAAGGTTCTTCTCACGCCAAGGACGTCTGTCCAGTGAAGGAAGATACCACCAAGTTCATATGCTCTAATTGCGGGGCTAATCATAAATATTTGGAATTTCTGAATGGTAAAGAGGGCGAGCTGTTGAATTTCCTTACGGTTAATAACGTGCATACAGCAGTTATTACCGAAACGTATTTAAAACCTGGATCTAAACTCAAAAGAGATCCTAACTTTTTTGTTTATCGTAATGATCGACTTGATGGGGCATGTGGGGAAGTTGCAATCATCATTCATAGGCGTATAAAACATCAACTGTTTTCGTCATTTGAAACTAAAGTTTTTGGAACTTTAGGTGTATCTGTTGAAACACAGTTTGGTAGATGTACTTTCATAGCTGCCTATTTGCCTTTTCAATGCTCTGGACAGAAAGTTAATTTGCATCAAAATGACTTGCGAAAATTGACTCGCAATAAGTCAAAATTTTTTGTCATTGGTGACTTTAATGCCAAACATCGGTCATGTAATAATTCTCAAAGTAATTCCAACGGCAGAATTTTATTTGATGAGTGCTCTTCAGGATATTTCTCAATTCAATACCCTGATAGCCCTACATGTTTTTCCTCTTCTATAAATCCATCTACACTCTTAAAAATAATGGAAATTACTGTGGACGTAATTCATAGTATGACTAAATGACACATGATGTAAATGATAAAACGACACAAAAATGTGTCATTGAAGATGTGTTGAACAAAAAATGTAATTTTACACGTTAATGGACACGAAAACGATGTCACTATGATCGGCATTTTCCGAATCAGACGCTATGGTAATTGAAATGTGACATAAAAACACGTCATTTGGCTCGCTTCTTTTATGTGCATCCAGAAGACGTAAAATCACATGTTTTTTTCGGAGTGTGTACGATTGATTTGGTCTTAACTGACTCTAGTCATCTTTGTAGCCAACTGATAACTCATGCTGATTTTGGTTCTGATCATGTCTCTGTTACATTTCAAATATCCCAAGAAGCGATTCTCAATCCTATCAGCTCCACTTTCAATTATTTACGAGCCGAATGGAATATATATGAAACGTATGTTGACTCTAATCTTGATGTTAACATTTCTTTAGAAACAAAACTTGATATTGACAATGCTCTTGAAACTTTAAAAAATTCCATTGTTGAAGCCAGGAGCATTGCAATTCCGAAATGTGAAGTAAAATTTGAATCCGTGATTAAAGACGATGATCTTAAACTCTTGATCCGTCTTAAAAACGTGAGGAGAAGGCAATTTCAACGCACTCGCGATCCTGCTATGAAAATTATATGGCAGGATTTGCAGAAAAAAATCAAGAAACGTTTTGCACAATTAAGAAACAACAATTTTGAAAATAAGATTTCGCAATTGGACCCTGGCTCTAAGCCCTTTTGGAAATTATCTAAAATCGTGAAAAAACCTCAGAAGCCAATACCGGCATTGAAAGAGGAAAACAAATTATTACTAACTAATTGCGAAAAAGCTCAAAAACTTGCTCTGCAGTTTGATTGTGCGCACAATTTTAATTTAGGACTTATTAGTCCAATTCAAAATCAAGTTACTCAGGAGTTCGAAAATATTCTCAATCAAGAGAACGTTTTCGAAAATGCCTGGGAGACTGATTTGGAAGAAGTGAGAACTATTATTATAAAATTCAAAAATATGAAAGCTCCTGGCGATGATGGAATTTTCTACATCCTCATCAAGAAACTTCCAGAAAGTACCTTATCTTTTTTAGTTGATATATTTAACAAATGTTTTCAATTAGCATATTTTCCTGACAAATGGAAAAATGCTAAGATTGTTCCAATTTTAAAACCAGACAAAAATCCTGCAGAAGCTTTAAACTATCGTCCAATCAGTTTGCTTTCCTCCATCAGTAAACTTTTTGAAAAGGTTATTTTGAATAGAATGATGGCCCACATCAACGAAAATTCAATTTTTGCCAATGAACAGTTCGGATTCCGCCATGGACATTCGACCACTCATCAACTTTTACGTGTAACAAATTTGATCCATTCCAACAAATCTGAAGGCTATTCTGGTCTTGCTCTTCTAGACATAGAAAAAGCATTCGACAGTGTTTGGCATGAAGATTTGATTGTAAAATTGAAAAACTTTAATTTTCTAACATACATTGTTAGAATAATTCAAAGTTATCTGTCAAATCGTACACTTCAGGTTAATTATCAGAACTCTAGATCTGAAAGACTTCCTGTAAGAGCTGGTGTTCCTTAAGGCAGTATTTTGGGACCAATATTATACAATATTTTCACATCTGACTTTCCTGAGTTACCTCAGGAATGTCAAAAATCCTTGTTTGCGGATGACACAGGCCTCTCCGCTAAAGGACGAAGCCTACGTGTCATCTGTAGTCGATTGCAAAAAAGTTTGGATATTTTTTTTTTATACTTGCAAAAATGGAAGATTTCTCCTAATGCTTCCAAAACTCAACTAATCATATTCCCACATAAACCAAAAGCTCTTTATTTGAAACCTTCAAGTAGACATGTTGTCACGATGAGAGGGGTTCCAATAAATTGGTCAGATGAAGTTAAGTATCTAGGGCTCATGCTAGATAAGAATTTAACTTTCAAAAATCACATTGAGGGCATTCAAGCCAAATGTAACAAATATGTAAAATGTCTCTATCCACTTATTAATAGAAAATCAAAACTTTGTCTTAAGGACAAGCATTGATATTCAAACAAATTTTAAGGCCAGCCATGTTATATGCTGTACCAATATGGACTAGGTGTTGTAATACCAGGAAGAAAGCTCTGCAGAGAATTCAAAACAAAATTTTGAAAATGATTCTGAAGCTTCCTCCCTGGTATAGTACCAATGAGTTACATAGAATATCCAATGTTGAAACATTGGAACAAATGTCATTTAAAATAATCAATAATTTCAGGCAAAAATCGTTACAATCTCTATTGCCACGATTAATGCGTTAATGCGACCTCCTCATCATCTAGGACAAATAGGTGGGTCTTAGTGGCTTGTTACTCTCTTATACTCTTCCGACCGTAACTTATAAGTATTCACAAGAACAGATACAACAAGAGTACAGTATGGTAGATCTTACCCTGTAACGCACCTCGAAATGGTGATCTACCCGAGTTACGGGAGTCTCCGGATAATCGAGTCCGATCTGTACTAAGTTTTATTTCACTACTAACGTCACCTATGGACCTATGTTATCTATCTGTGACCTTATACCGTGTTTGAATTATCAAGCGATCAATTCTTGTTAGGGTGCAGAGCTACGTGGGCACTTCCATGATTCACTTTGGCATAGAAGGTTTTTCTCGGCCGAACAGTCTAAAATTTTGCAATACGACGCATATTGTGGCCAAATATGAGTTCAATGGCTTTCAAAAAACCCCCTGCCGAAGTGAATCAAAAGTGTCAAGAATAGGATCCGGCTCCCGATCTTCCTTTTGAAAGGAATGATTTCTTGCATGCTATCGATTTGGCAAACAGTGGACAAGATTTTAAAAATCGAAAATTCCGCATTGTCAGTATTTTAATATGGCATAGTTTTTTTTTTTTTTTTTTTACTTTTTAAAATTCAGTTTATTGTCGTTGATTTTGTGTAAAACTAGTTACATTGAAATTAGTTACAATTCAACTCTGAGGTAAAAATCTAATTCACCAACATCTACTGCATTATCACAATTAATGACAAAGGAGACATAATTAATGAACAATTTTAATACTTTCGCTTTCGTTCTATTTCTCATTCCGTCAAAGACGGGATGTACCAGCTCCTCGTATGAGAGTCTTCTACGATCATCAATTAACGTTGCCAACACGCTCTGCAGATGCGACCACGCCGCAGCCACTCTTCGGCACACACTCAATTTGTGTTTGAGTGTTTCCACTGCTGCATTACAATGCAGACACTGCTCACTGTCCACGCGGCGAATGGTGTACCATAGTTGTCTGTGCTCCAGCTTGCCGTTGACAAGCAGATACCAGCTGCTACGCTGAGCTGAAGTCATTCGTCTACTACCTATGTTGAGCCAAACTCGTTTCCAGTTCACTGTTGGATGTAGCAGCTCAATTTTCGGTCGATCGGTCTGATCGATGTAGTAACTGTTTATTAGATTGGCGGATGGATTTTGTTGGATTTGGGCAGGCAAACGGGGATATGTTTGCAGGATGAGTTTTAGGCAGTGGAGATCTGTAGGGGGAGGGGGAGGATTTGCTTGGGAGATGAAGGATTGATAGTAAGGAATGGATCCAATCTCCTGCAGGTGGCGGTTGATCAAAAGGGCTTTTCCCTTGAAAAATGGCAGCTGAAGCTTCAATCCTCCCTGGTCTTTGGGTCTCGCCAGTTGCTGCATGGGAACACGAGCCGGTTGCCTTCGCCACAAAAATGTCCCCATAACTGATGTTAATTTGGCCGCATGTGCGTTGTACTGTGGTAGTATTGACGAAAGGTACCAAACTTTAGAAGTGATGAAGGTGTTTAAAAGTATGACCTTCTGTTGTAGAGTTAGAGTACGCAACGAGTGCGCTATTTTGCCCACCAGAGAGTCCCAGTTGAGTGCAATCATACGGCGAATGGAGTTGGTGAATTTCACCCCCAATATTTTTATATCATGCTCCGTCCTTAACCAATCCACCTGGATCGGATTATCATTCACGAAACCAACATCAATGGATGTGGTTTTGCGGAGGTTCAAAACTGCTCCTGATTCTCTACCAAAGCGAATGAATAAGTCACGCATGGCATGAACCTTCTCTGCTGATGTGGCGATCACGCTGATGTCATCCGCGTATGCCACTACCAAGTCGGCCCCACATACTCGCTCAAGAGCCGCCACTAGAGGGTGTAGGTATAACACAAACAGATGCATCGAAATCGGGTCGCCTTGTCGAACCGAACGCTGGATGGGGAAAGCTGTCGTCAGATGCCCGTTCACCAACAAACGAGAAGCGGAGAGAGCCGAGATCCGCGAGAGCAAATCCACAAATTGTGGGTTGAACCCGAGAGACCGCATGTTACCGTACAGAAATGAGTGCCTTACCCGATCGAAAGCATGGTCGAGATCGTAGCTCACGAGTTTCCCCACCTGCCTCCGCGCGGTCAGTTGGGCTATCCGATCCTTCAGCGCCAACGTTGCTTGGAAGATGTTGTTGTTTGCATTAGAGCATTTTTGGGCGTTGCTGAGTATTCGGTGCTCTTTCATTACGTTTTCCAGCCGGGCTTTCAAAATACGAGAGAGTAACTTGTAGTCGAAATTGAGAAGGGAGATTGGTCGGTAGGAGCCTACCGTGTCGCCAGATCCCCTCTTCTTAACAAGAACGATTACTCCATCGACAAACTTAGTTGTAAAGTTTGATGTCAGTGCCTCGTTAAGCACTAAATTTAGCTCACGGTGGACGATGTCAAAGGCGCGATGATAGAATTCTTTTGGTATCCCATCTGGCCCTGGTGACTTTTTAGACGCACTAGTTTTGATCGCCGTCCAGATTTCTGCTGTTGTGATTGCTTCCATGCAGGCGTCGTTTGTTTCGTCATTTTCGGGGATAATCCGGCTACACTGGAAGTCTTCTGGCAATCCTTCTTCTCTTTCTTGCTCCGAGTATAGATCGGAGAAGAATCGAAGCACGTGGTCTTGGATGGCTTGAGAGTCATTGATCACCTCGCCTTGTTCTCCGTCCAATCGCAATATTGTTGTTCGTTTACGTCTCCGATCGCCTAGCTGAAAAACAGAGAGTGGCTCTCCAGCTACAATCGGCACGTTTGTATGTACGAAGGCTTGCGTGAATCTTCGTTGCAGTGATAACATTTCCCCCTTGATTCGGTTGATTGTTGACAACATTGCTGGGTTTTGGTAGAAGCCATCGTAGGCCCGTCGTAGTTGGTTGTAGAGATGTTGCTGCGCGTGATGAAATTCGTCGAACACTTGTTTTGACTGCCAGCGGAAAAAGCTAGCGATTTTGGGCTTACCGTGTTCCATCCACCAGTCCATCCAGCTACGATAATTCCGCCTTTGCCGAGTCCAGAACTGCCAACGGATTCGAAGATCTTCTAGCGCCTCTGCAGTGAGAAGATGCGGACGCAATGGCCAAAATCCCCTTCCTGGTGCGTGACCTAGATTAGGGAGACATAACCGAGACGTCACAGCCATGTGATCCGTGAAGGAACACGCGTGCGTGTGGATGTTTCGCAAGTGCTCGCACAGACCACCGGTGACGTAGATCCTATCCAAGCGAGAAGATGAGTTGGCAGTGATAAAAGTGTGACCAGCGTCTCTTGAGCGGAGTTTCAGCCACACATCATGGAGCTGTAGTTGCTGCACCGTGGCTTGAAGAGCGGGACTCATATTATACCCTGTCGCATCGCATTGTCGCAGCACGCTGTTGAAATCTCCGGCAAGGATGATGTTCTCCGTAGAATGGCGAAGATAGAATGCTAGCGTGTCGTTGAAAAATCTCTCTCGTTGGACGCGAAATGCCGTGCCAGATGGGGCATATACACAGCAGAGTGTAGTGTTCTGAACGCGTACAGCTACAAGACGACCATCCAAGCTTCTCTCCACATGTGAGAATTGGATGTACTCTTTTAAAGCGATTGCGGTTCCTCTCCTCGAGTGGTCAACGTTGGCGATGACGTTGAAACCTGGCAGCGATAGCTGCTCGTTTTCAACTTCTTGAATGAACAGAATATCTAGATCCGTGTTTCGGATAAACGTTCGGAACGCATCGAGTTTTGTCGTGTTCGTGATTGTGTTCACGTTTACCGTAGCAATATTGTAGCTGGTGAAGAGAATGGCTTAGGGGAGATGGTCGAGTGTGTTGTCGTCGTCGCCACATCGCATTTTTTTGGCTTGTTTATGCGATCGCTTGCTGGATGTCGACGAGTCTGTTTCGTTGCCGTCGGTTTTTTTCTGCAGTCCCGATCTGCGAGTCACCCTGGTCCAAGGTTCGCTTTCATGCTCTCCATGTTGTTCACTTACTGACGAGGGGTCGTTGACACTTGCCGGAGGGGGCATTGAACCATTTGCCGATGGCACTACCGATGATATTGATGGTGTTGTCTTCGGAGCCGGAGGCTTCGGAGGGAGCATTTGTTTGGTTGCAGGAGTTTTTGAACGAGATGATTGTTGGTTTTTCGTGACGTCTGCATACGAGGCGCTGTTCGTAGCCAGCTTTTGTACTAGTAGTTTTTTGTTCTGCACACACGAGACGCCGTTATGTACAAATTCACTACAGTACCGACACGTCTGCTGCTGCCCGTAATAAGCCACATTGGTCAGTTCCGAATCGATCGTGACGTATGACGCAATGTTTTTCTTGACGACCATTCGTGCGACACGTACACCGGTCGGGAGTCCGGCAAAGAGATGCTTCTCATCCCAAATCTCCTCGCGGATGGAGAGCACTTCCCCGTATGCACCGAGAAACTTCACGATTTTATCGTTAGTCACGTCCTCCGAGAGGTTGAAAAGCTTCACTTCCACTGCCCCGTCCTCCATCTTCAAGCGAAGCTTGTACGCTTTTCCGTCCACTGTCATCTCATGTTTGTCGTCGTTTTCGGCGACGATTCTCTGTGCCACTTCCAAGCAAGTGGTCTTGATGAACGCTATACCGAGGTTGCGGCTGTATTGAATCCGCAGAGCCTCCTCGCGTTTCAGGGCGAGTGTTGTACCAACGAAATGGTGCACTTCCTCGGATGTTGGTTTCTTCGGCACATTCGCATAGTCAATGCGAAATGTGTTTTCGCGTCGCTTTACCGCGGACATTTCACGCGACGGCGATAAAACTGACACGAAACAGTTTCACTTATGGAAACAAGCGTAACACGAAAAGAAAAAATCTAATAAACGCCAGCGATTGGCTTCCGCAGACGAGCAAAGATGCACAAGTGCGTCTGATCGGCTCGGAAGATGAGCGCAAACTGATAGTCACAACTTTTTGGTTCACTTAGGGCCCATTCACAAATTTCATAGCGCTGGAGGGGGTTGGTGTCTTCGAAATGTTAGAACTCATACAAAATTTGTAAAACATTCACACAAAAAGCGTTACGAGGGGGTGGGTGGGTGTCAAAAATGGCCAATGGGCTACGCCACAGAAAGGTTAACGATTCTGCAGCGCAATCGGCTAATCTGAAACCAAAGTCCGTCATGATCCCATATTCTACGTCACAACCCTTTATCTTCTTCGGCTCTCTTAGATTAGGATCTTTTAGTCTAGTACACGACACTGAAGACGGCCTTACAGTTAACTGTACTCAATTGAGGTCGAAATACGCGTATCTACAAAAGGGTACAAACACTAGTGGAATTAAATGGTGCAGTACTAAATTCGTTTTTTTTTTCATCTACTAGTAGGTATTCCACTAAACAGAAGATTTATTATCAATATTGTTATTTTTTCTCTATTGATCCATAAGTTTGGCTACCCGACTAAGGGTACATAACAAAATTATATCAGCATATGTTATTATATTATTAGTTTTTCTCGAACATAGATTGTAACAAACTTGATGCAGGATGTTGTTAAAATAACTAAAATTATATCATAAAGTGTATGAATAGTAACATAAACATATCAAAATGTGTTTTAATTCTATCAAAAACATATCAAACCAAGTTATAATGTTTGATACAAAGTATCAAAATTATAATACTGTTCGATATACGATAATATTGTATATTATTGAAATGCATAACTATCTATTTATTTTGTTATAAAGTTGTTAAAAATGAACAAAAAAATATCTTAAGGGGAAACAAAACACATTATGTTATATTTCTGTTTTATTATGTTCTATGGATAACGGAGCCTAACAAAATTATATCATAATATGATATGCATATCATATTCTGATAAAATTTTCTTATATTTTTGTTATAAGCCTCTAGTCGGGTAAGTAGTTAAATGTGCATTATAAAACATCTGCATTTTTCAATCAACTTCACATCGTTCCATTCAATGTTTAAACATGCAATATGCTGCCAGCCATCAAACCTCGAATAGCGACGGACGCGACACGTTGATAAGTGATGTTGCAAGATGAAAGCCAGCTAATTTGAAAGCAATATAAAACACATCCAGTGGCGAGAATTGCGTTGCATATCGTTGCTTTGAACTAAACCACGATGGTCACTCGAGCGTCCTGTAGCTAGTTCCTCGCAATAATCTGGCCAGAGAACGAGACGAGCTCCCGTTTGGCGTCCAACACCACATCGCCACCATGATGAAAGGATGGAAACAGTTAGCGTGGAAAATTGAAAATCATGACTCTGCGAGCGCTGAACAATTTTCTCCGACGCTGAGATGTTAACCACTGGTGAAGAGAACGCCAAATTAAATACCGTTGCTTCTCGGAGGCTAGCTGATTGTAATAAGATCCGGTGGTTATTTATTTATGATTCGCTGAATTTGATCGTCCAAACGTGAAACTCAATTCAAGCCCGGTGGCGATTGTTGTCTTAATGGTTTTTCAGGAATCTCGATTGAACTAGCAGAGCACCATGACGAGGATCATCAGGCAGCTTGAATTTAGGAGAATCAACTGAATGTTTAATGTAGGAATTAGAGTCGAAATTATGCATATGTTTACAACGTAAACATTTGTAGTTGTGGAAATTAGATCGTTTCCAGAGCACACAGTTGCATCAAACTCTCATGGCGTGTGCAACATCCCAGGTGAATTTCGTTGACGGCAGCGACGGCAATGCAATCAAGATATTCGTACACTCTTAACGAGCTTCTCTAAGGTGGAATGCCATTGAGTGAACCCATCGTGATTGAATTCAAGATTCGGAAGAATAAGGCAAGGCTTTTTAGATTAATACCAAGGATTTGAGTTTGAATACCTCTTGTTGAAATAGAAACTTTCCTTCCGATGAACATACCAAGAAAAGAACATTTTACCCTACTGTTGCTCTGCAATAGCTCGTTTCAGAATAATGTGCCTCAATGTGAGTAAGGGGAAGGGGTGGTAAAATGAACAACTTAAAGATATAATCTTGTTTCTGATAGAAAAATGAGGAATTTGTATAGCTCTATCGCACAACATCAAATATAGGGATGTTATCTATAGTAGTGGCATGAATTCAGACTAAAATATCTGAATTTTCACATGTTTTTATCGCTAGCAAAAAACGATACAAATGTTCATTTTATCTGCACTTTGTGGGTAAAATGAACAGATGTTGGTGGTGAAATGAACATCATGCAAAAAACGTGAGCAAAACAAATATTTCTGAATATTTTCATTGCATAACCGAAAATATATCCATTAATGATTGTAACCCATTCAAAAAGAATTCTAAAGGTATCAGATTTGACATCATATCATAACGATAATCACCTCACTGAAAAATCTCAAATTCCGCGCTAAAAGTTACGTCAGTTCTAATTCTCGAACGTGGTTTTCTAAAATCTTTGTTTTCGTTGATATTTTCACTTCAATTGACTTCCATATCAACCCGAACACTCCGATGTATGCTCTAATCTAAATCATCCGCGCGTGATAACAGATCATCAAAATTTGTTTTTTCTAGGTAAAAGACACGTTGTTCATTTTACCACCCCTGTTCATTTTACCACCCCTTCCCCTACCTCAATCACCTGATTTCATTCTGCCCCACATGCAAATATTTAGCTGTGAAACGCATAGCGTTTAGTGAGCAACAAAGTAAATCGATACAACAATTTAAGGGTTTATTAAATTTTTGAAATTTTTCTTTTCATTTCACTTTCTTTGCCAAGATTTTTCTTCATTATTTATTGTAGCCTTTTTAAGTATTGAATAGCAAATTCTCAAAATTTCAGTTTAATTGGTACATATTTTGATTTTTACATCATGTGAGCTGTAAAGATGCCTGTTGACATTCATATTTTTCAATTTTTTGAATTAGAGCTAATCTTATCTCTTATATTTGACTGAACTCATAACCTTCCTTTTTTATATCTTTAGTCAAAATATTTCTTTTATGATCCGCGTTTTTTTTAAGACCAAATGAATGTATAAGCTCAGGCCGTCGAAGTTTTTGCATTATAAGTATTAAAGTAACGAAATCAGCTCGATATTTTGCGAAACTCCGTTCTATTCCGTTTGTTATCAATAAATTTCGTCGAAGATTTTTCAATGTGGCGAAATGAAACGGAATCAGAAAACAAAAAAAAATCGTTTTTTTCGCGTTCCGTGGAATTCAGCGGAATTTCATTTTGAAAGGCATTTGACGGAATAGTTCGAAATATCGCATACCCTTAATCTAGAGAGGTATTTGTTCAAAAGTAAGCTTTCAACTGTTCAAAGACAATTTACACCGTCTTCAGCCAACGGCTGCACAGACTGAACGGTCACTAACATTAGGCAACGGACAACACGGAACACCCAGTAGCCCAGTGATGAATTTTTCGTTTGACGAAAAGTTTCCACCGACCGGAGCGGGAATCGAACCCACACCCCCTGACACAATACGCTTAAACGAATGACGCCGCTAACCGCACGGCCACGAAGCGGAAGATGAGGATGAAATGCCAAAAACAAAAATAAAAACAAGTTTTAATAAAAATAAGTTTTAATTTTAGAGTACAATTTCAAAGTTTTCTTCAAATAAATGTAATCTTTCACTTGAACCCAAAGTTAAAACTTCATTTCATTGGATAGATTGTCGATAAAGTGCTATGAAAATTCAAAAGCTTCACAATGATGTCAACATTACCGTAGGTAAGACTTCTTCTTCCAAAGTTTTTCTTGCGTGGGTGCCGATTTGTTCCGTCTCACGCTCTACGAGAGTGCAGAAATACGATTCCTCAAGATGAAAGAATTTCGTATTCACGTACCTTCATTCCTACGCTGTTTACGGCTTGCATTTCAGAGACGCATGAATCATCTTTCACATCATTTGCACACATGCAGACGACGTGGAAATTAAAGATCGGCGTCGAATCGATTCTCATAAACTTGACATAAATAATAGCGCGCGAGAAAACGGGAGTGAGAAAAACATTTTCTGCTCGTTATCCCATTTTCAATGTCGTTATCCTTGAATTCTCATCAATAATATCATCGAAATGACGCACTTGCGATATTGGGTGATAACTGTATGTGCAAGCGTGATGAAAGAAAAAAAAAACCGTTTCAATATTGAAGTGGAACATTTTGCATTTACGCTTTCCCATTGTCGGAGCGATTGTATCTGATGTCGTTCGATTTTCACCACCCAGTGAAATATTTTTAGTGTTCCACTTTTTCGGTATTCCCGAAAACGTTTCTGATCGTCGATTGATGTTTTTCTTCTACTTACTGTCATGTTTGCTGTGTCGTCGCCAAAAACACGTTTTGGCTCGCAGGTCTCTCCTCTCGCTTTCAGTGTTGGTGGTTTGCGAGTTGTATTGTATCGGGTGTGCATTGTGCATACTAGGGTAGTTCAAAATTAGGTTGTTGCTCCTTTAGGACATATGGGAAAGCATTAGGGGGAGATCCCCCAGTACCGGACAGCACCCAATACCGGACAAAGTCGAAACATTGAGAAATCATGGTCCAATCAAGATGGTGTATTAGTAGTAAAGGAAGCTATTATGGAGACTAATGTTTGCGTGAAATAACACATCCTTGAAATATGCATGCCTTTTTAAAAAAGTACAAAAGATTGAAAATTTCAAAAAAATTGACGTATTGCCTTAATTTTGAGCCTATTTAGTAATTATTTTGAATATGAAAAAATACTTTCGATCACGCAAGCATATTCGAACATAATCCTAATTTGATAGTATGAATGAATTTTGTACCATAATTGGACTAAATATGGATAAATTACAATTTTGTTTAAGCACCTCCTGTCCCCCAGTTTCGGACAGCCTGATTTGTTATATGACATCTTTGTAATTATTGCACGAGTGTCTCAAAATACATTCATTTTTCATGGATTCCGTCGATCATAGTATCAAACATGCAATAAAATTAAGAAACATGAACATTCATAACAACATAGTAAAAAGTGCTATTTTTCATCATATAAGAAAGAGGTTTTTGATGGACATCTTGCAAACTATGAAATACTCAAATTGTTCTTGTAAATGTTGCAAATGCATTGAATTGCCAATTATATACTATTCCTAAAGTAAACACATTCAATGATGTTCAAATTTACAGAATTCAAGGCATTTCCAGATTGTGTCCGGTATTGGGTACCACCTTTCAAGATCGATCAATTTGGTACTAAAATAAATCATCAAAATGCAATGTCAAAATTCATACTTATATTTTCCAATTTATTTTTGTACACTATAAAAATGATAATATTTATCGTAAATGGGTAACACGAGCACATAAAACCAATATTTTTCGAATTATGAATTTAGTGGCTTAAGTGTCCGTTACTGGGGGATCTCCCCCTATAGCCGATTGAAAGAATTATTTGCATTTCCCATACAAATTCCCATACATAAATTGAAGAGCTAATGCAGTCTCAGGTTTCTTTCAAATGAGTTTAAATTTAAAAGGGCACTAAGGAATTACACAAGCATCAAACGAGTGGCGTGGAGTGAAAGGGATACTTTGAACCACCCTAGTGCATTCTTTGTATTGTGCGATGTGCACTGCGAAACATCAACGCAATTTGCTGCACAATGTATTTATTTCGTGAAAATCAACATTACAGTTCAATTGTACCAGCTTACTAAGTTTGGGTGGCTGTTTCGAGTGTTTCCATCCGTTCATTGTATGAGCTGATCGTGCAAAGTAGCTTTGGTATGAATTTTGGATGTTTGGTTTTTTATCAACCCGGTTGTCGTCGGAAATAATTTTCAAATTGATCTTACTAGCTTAAAGTTAAATGTTAATCCAAATAATAGATATCCATCACATGTGTATCCATCGAATGAAGAGCGAATAAACAATATCGTTTTTTAACAGTTCATAAGAATTTCAGACGAGTTTTGCATAGCGACATACTTTTTATGTGATTTCTAAACATTGTTTTAACACCATTCTGCGTTGAATATGTCGATTATTTTTATAACCAGTGAGTAATCAATAGATGGCATGCTCGGTTGTTTGGTTCTTTTGATATGTGCTTTTGAAAAGCCTCTAAACATCCCCCCAAAGCAACTGAATTTGTCAATTGAAGTTTAAAAAAATCTTTTAAAACATTATAAAAATCGATTGAGATATGGGATAGTTACGGCTATTTGTAGTTTTTAAACAAAAACATTGTAATTTTCGATCCAACTTTCATTACATTAAACATTTCATTTGATTTTTTATGTAATCATAGGGATACTTTAAAATTCATTAGTTTTTGGCCCTTAGTGGGGCACTAGGTTGAGTCAGCGGGGCAAAAGTTTGAGCCATATATTAACTCGCGGAAAAAAAATGCAAAATGGTTAAAGCCACACATTATCTCTATGTTAGGCGAAAATTGCTTGATCGTTCGAAAAAAGGTAGAATTGTAGGTAGGCGAAGAATTGCTAATTTTGGGTATATAGGAGGATTAGGAACATAATGAACGTATAGGGGGCAAAATGGACACCCCATTAATCTCTGAGAATATGCATACTTCATTAAAAATCCATACGCTGCAAGAAATATGCAATGCATTTAAAATGTTTGACGGTATAAAAGTTTATTTTTTGCTTCAATTGTTCTTTGAAATTTGACTGAAAGTTTTTCTCAGTTTCATATTGGCATATAAGCAAGGCGGTGGAAGGATCACATTTTTGAGCAAAGTAACGAAGCTAGAAGGTTGGTAAATGGCAGGGCATGGCGTACCATTGGTACCTCGCGTACCTACAGGAATAAAATAGACCCCTTTGATAGGGTAATCAACCCCGGTAGGAACTCTGGTTGTACGCTGACAGGGAAGGTGGGGGCGGTGGTTTGCTTTTGCTTTTGCTTCTGCAAACCTGGAGTGTCTGTACTCCATGTTAGGAGAGGCTCAAAACAGCGTCTGTTTCTCATGTCATTGGCGGCTGAACATCGTCCGACTGCCAGAGAAGGACTCTAAGCTAAACTGCGTACTATGGACCTCCGCACATTTAGGGGGAATGGTCCTCCGGAAATCTAGGGGGTTGGTCTCAAGGCCTGCGAGCAAACCGTAAAACAACATCAGCACAGGAACGTCAACGAGAGAATGCAAACCTGGACAATCGGTGAAGACCACAGCGACGTAAAGGGACTAGCAATTGGAAGCTCAGTACATGGAACTGCAAACCTCTCAACTTCATCGGGAGCACACGCATACTCGCCGAGGGCGTGCTGAAGGACCGCAGATTCGGCATCGTAGCGTTGTAGGAAGTGTGTTGGAAGCAGGCTTGATAATTCTCCTCAACATCATCAGAGTTCGGTGACATACTCTAGAGCAGCGTGCTGCCTTTGCCTCTTTGCGAGGGACCGAAAAAAATGCTAAGCAGAGAGGAAACGAAAAATGGGTGAGGAAGATGCAGCACAAAACACAACGGAGTAAAATTCCATCAAAAAAGGGTGCTCTCACAACTCCCCGAGGACAGTCTGTTAGGGCGGCAGACTCAAGAGTTCTTTTGAAGTGTGAGTTTATTTATTTATTTATTTATTTATTATATTACACCAACAGACAACAATTGTCCCAATGATGCCTTAACCTAAACATAATTTGTTAACAATAAAAAATATAACACATAAGGATATCACTAATCGTCATTTAAATTGGAAAATAGTACATAGAAATTACGACGAACAGTTTCACGAGACAAATTAAAATCAAACACAGAAGCGGCCCTATTGAACGTCCTTTGCATGCCTATTATTGCGCTGTTCTGTCCGTAATTAGTGCGTTGAAAAGGTAGTCTCAATAACGAATTATTTCGAAGCGTTCTAGGACGAACGTTCAAGTTCACCGCCCGTAGAATATCAGGGCAGTCAATCCGGCCTTGTAAAGTATCGGCTACAAATAGAGCTCTCGAAACGTCCCTTCGCACTTGAAGTGTGTCGATATGTATTAAACGACATCGACTTTCATAGCTCGGTAGATGGAATGGATCACGCCAAGGAAGTCGACGAAGGGCGAACCGTATGAAGCGACGTTGTACTGATTCGATCCTCTCTATACCATTCTGATAGTAAGGATGCCATACGACCGAGCAGTATTCGAGATTGGATCGAACTAGCGAACAGTACAACGATTTAACACAATACACATTCGTGAAGTCCTTTGCGATGCGAAAGATAAACCCTAACGTACGGGATGCCTTCTCTACGACATATGAAACATGCCGTTTGAATGTTAACTGGTTGTCTAAAACTACACCTAGATCTTTCACATGATCTACTCGCTGAATTACGGTATCATGCAGCTTGTAGTCAAAAACTACAGGATCGCGAATTCTGGAAAAAGAAATAATGCTGCACTTGTCAGGGTTAACAACCATACAGTTCAGGGTACACCAGTTCTTGAAGTTGTCCAAATCTTGTTGAAGCCGAATTGCATCGGCTTTAGAACGAATCCTCGAATAAATCTTCAAGTCATCAGCATAGGATAAGCGAGGGCCATGGAGCACGTAGTTGACATCATTGAAGTATAATAGGAATATTAGCGGTCCAAGATGACTTCCTTGTGGGATTCCCGATGCGGCGAGAAAATCTTTGGAACGAAAACCTTCTACTGTAACGGAGAGTTTCCGTCCAATCAGGTATGTTTTGAGCCAACGCAACAAATTACCGCTGACACCATATTTTTCCAATTTGGCAATCGTAATGGCGTGATTGATCTTATCGAATGCCGCAGACAAGTCGGTATAGATGACATCCGTTTGACCCTTATTCGCAAAACTCTCTGTGACATGCGACGTAAGGCACAGGAGATTTGTAGTGGTAGATCTTCCCGAGATAAAGCCATGTTGTTCATCGCTCAGATACTGCTTACTGTGAGACATCAATGCATCCAGGACTATGAGTTCAAACAACTTGGAAATGGAGGACAAAGACGAAATGCCACGGTAGTTGTTTACGTCCTTTCGATCTCCTTTTTTGTGGACAGGAAACATGATGGCGGTTTTCCAAATAGACGGGAATACACCACTAGATAGTGACAGGTTGAATACATGTCGAAGTGGTACGATGAGGTTATCGATGTATTTTTTAACGAAATCGGCTGGAATGCCGTCTGGTCCGAGGTTTGTAGATGATTTTAACTGCGAGGCAGCTCTAAATATCACGGCGTCATCGATGTCGACTGAGCTCAGAGTGCTCCCTACCAGCAAAGGAACATTGGATGCAGCTTGGTTGACTTGTTCATCGGAAATAATTTCATCGCAGAAAGTACTCGCAAACTTGTCAGCAAAAAGTTGACTGACTTTTTGTGGCTCTGAGGTAACTTCACCATTAAGAGTCATGATTGAAGGGAAACCTGACTCCTTCCGTTGAGAATTCACATAACTCCAAAAAGATTTTGGCTTTGCCTGCAGGTTTCGCTGGATTCCGTGTTGATAATGCCTAAAACTCTCACGAATTCGCAATTTGTATTCGGCGTTCAAACTCCGATATTGATCACGCAACGGAATCGTGCGGTGCTTACAATAATGCCTGAGTGCTGCTCTTTTTGCGGTTTTCAATGAACTAAGCTCACGTGTAATCCATGGTTTCCTGTTACCATTGAAAGCTTTCTTGGGCACATGCCGATCAATAACATGCCCAATTATGTTTGAGAGAGTCAAAGCCGCCTCATCAGCATCTCGTCCATCCAGAACGTTTAACCAATCGATGGAGGCAAAATATTCTGCAATTCCACCATGGTCAGCATTCGGAAAGTCATAGGAAACATGAACAATTCCTTTCATTTCGATTGTATGGCGGTCGTTCAACGTAAGAATTAACGGAGGGTGATGCCTTGCTTGCTTGACTAACGGCAAGGGGGCGATCGAGACTGTCGGAGCGACATCCTGAGCGCTTACAAAGCAGAGATCAAGGGAACGATTGTTCTCGTTGGTCAAGTGGTTAATTTGACGTAAAGTGGCTGAACAGTAGCAGTCGAGTAGTTTAGTTGCACCAACGTGCATTGTAGAGCGGTCAGGATCGGGGTGAAGGAAACCGTGATGAGATGGTTGCCACGAGATACCAGGTAGGTTGAAATCCCCAATGACAATGATTTCATCACACGCCGACGTCATTTCGACCACCGACATGATCGATCTAGTATGACGTTCGATCAAATCGTCGTCACGTGTTCGATCAGGAGGGACGTAAATACCGCACAAGAAAACCTTGCGATTCGTGAACTCAATGCACACCCATACCTGTTCGATACTGCTCCACTGGTCGTTTTCAATCACCTTAGATTTGCGCTTCTTGTTAACCGCAACTAGAACACCGCCACCTGTTGATTTACGGCTATTTCTAGGCCCGCGGTCGCATCGAAAAACGTCGTATTCGGAATTGAACACTTGACTGGAGATGGTCCGTGAGTCAAGCCACGTTTCGGTAAGCACAATTACGTCATAGCACTCGTTGGATGTTGCCAGCAGATAATCGTGTGTAGTGCTGTTCATCCCACCAGCATTTTGGTAATAGATGAGAACGTCGTCATTGTCAGCGTGCTGAATTGTCGATGTGCTTGACTGTCCGTTTGAGGTCCTGAAAATTGATTCATCGGGTATCGATATTCCATTACGTGAATTGTACGAATACTCGCCTGTGGTAACGGATTGGAAGACTCCCGCACCACAACCAACCACAGGACCGGGGCGACTATGATGAGCGGTGACTGCGATTTGCTCGACTGGGTTAGAAGGGTCGGGAGCTTCCATGAGGCTTTCCACAGTGCGGCCCGGTAGCGAAGTTGATGATAAGGAAGGTTCGTTGCGTTCAAGATTTACGACGTGAATGGTTTTCGAGGGAACAGAGCTGAAATTGTCGAATTCATCACCGAGGGAAAGTCTTCTACTACACGCATACTTGCCTGAAGGTGCAGGCTGGGAGACTCCTTCCAAACCACCGTTAACAGGACCAGGACGACGATGACGGCAGGAAACGGAATCAAAAGCGTAATTCGATAGATATGCAGGAGATGATGGCTCGACTGTTACGGGGTCAGAAGGAGCTCCCCTAATGCCTCGTTGCGTGCGTCCTGGTGATCCTAAACTGCTTACACTATCATACTCGAAGAAGCTCGCTCGGAAGGATCCTCTGTCCCAGGATGAATCGTGGAAGTTAGACTGACCACCTGGGGCAAGTTTTTTGAACGGTTGTCCTCGAATTGCCGGAATCGGATGTTTTCAGGCCACGAATCACATGAAAGCGCTTTATCCCTGAATTTGTCGCTCAATCCGACTTTGAATGATACGAAATTGAGCGTATTCGGATCTTTTCCCTTAGGAACTAATTTGACTACTTGAGGTTCGATGTTGGTAGGCAACTCCAAGCACTCAGTGACAAATGAGGTGATTTGGCTCTCAGACGTATCTCGGTGAAATGCTGATAAATATATCCAAAACAAATCATCATTGGATCGCGGGGCGAGGCGAACAGATGATAGTGCGTCTAAAGCTTTCGTACCCGTCTTAATGGATCCACTGTCAACTTTAATCGAATTACCGTCAATATCACGGAGGCGTTTTGCGGATTTCACGGAGCGATTGACGCGATGGATAGCGGGCCAAGGGTTTGGAGTAGAGAATGGCGTTGGAGTTGAGGGCATACCATCGACTTTGGCTGATAAATTGTTCAGACAGTTATGAAGCTTTTCGATTTCACCTTTCATGGTCTCGATAGCTGCTGGCATAGCAGAAATCTTGTCATCAAATCCCGTCATCATAGTACGGAAATGCGCATTAGTAAAGAGGTTGGCACATCCATCGCACATCCAAAACACATTGGTACGATAGTGTTTCAGTTGCTTGCGTAGGGGTTCATCAACATTGACGCAAACTGCATGAAACGATGCGCCGCAGTATCCTCGACATACGACAATTTCATCATCGGAAACCTTCTTTTGACAGCGCTTACAGGCCATGTTTGCAAACGATCAATTTGGTGAGCGGCTATCCAACAATAAATGGAGCTTAGAGCAGATAATCGGTGTGCGGGGTAGGTGAAAATTTGGTTGCAAATTCGATCGGGCACCGACACTTGTTGTTGCTGCGAGTTGACAAATTATCAAAGTACACGAACTATATCGCGATGAATCGCACGATTTTTATATTCCAGCGCGAAGGTTCGATTAACTAATCGGTGAATACTAAAACGGTGGTTTAAGGCACTTGACTGCACCACAAAAAAGGATAAAAAGCACGACGAACAATAACAAACTTGGAGCACAAGTAGACAATGTTACGCTTAAACATGATCTAGTTATGGTGAGCATCGCAACAAGGAAGAGAGAGAGAGAGTACCTGAAAAAATGCTCGAATTTTTTGCACTCAAACTCGAATCGCTTGAGGATCTGTGTTGAAAATTTTGAGTTCTTTTTTTTTCTCCTCAGAAAGACGGCAAAATCGCCTCCTCTATGCATCGCAGAGGAGTTTCTATCAAGCCTGGTTGAAAGACATCAATGGTGCGAACGTTTAGAGGTATCCATACTATCAACCAGAGCTGCGGTAACACACACAAGCTGGGAACAGCTTTTATAGTGATGGGTGATATGCAGAGGCGCGTGATCGAGTGGTGGCCGATCAATGAGGTAATGTGCGAGTTGAGGCTCAAAGGCCGGTTCTTCAACTTCAGCATAATAAACGTGTACAGCCCTCACTCCGGAAGCACTGATGATAATAAAGACGCTTTTTGCACGCAGCTCAAACGCAAGTACGACAGCTGCCCAAGCCACGACGTCAAAATCATCATGGGAGATCTAAACGCTCAGGTAGGCCAAGAGGAGGAGTTCAAACCGACTATTGGAAAGTTCAGCATTCTCCTGCTGACGAACGAAAACGGCCTATGATAAATAGATTTCACCGCCTCCAATAATATGGCCATTAGAAGCACCTTCTTCCAGCACAGCCTTCCATACCGATACACCTGGAGGTCACCACAACAGATAGTGTCACAAATCTACCACGTTCTGATTGATGGACGGCACTGCTCCAACATTATCGACGGCAGGACCTATCGTGGCGCTAACATCGACTCTGACCACTATCTGGTGATGGTGAAACTGCACCCAAAACTCTCCGTCGTCAACAACATACGGTACCGACGGTTGCTCCAGTAAGACCTAGAACGCCTTAAGCAACCGGATGTCGCAACTGCGTACACGCAGCACCTCGAAGCTGCATTACCGGAAGAGGGTGAGCTGGATGAAGCCCCTCTTGATGACTGCTGGAGACCAGTAAATGCAGCCATCAACAATGCAGCTGAGAGCAACGTCGGGTACGTGGGCCGGAGTCGATGGAACGATTGGTTCGACGAGGAATGTAGGCAGATTCTGGAGGAGAAGAATGTAGCGTGGGTGGTCATGCTTCAGCAAGGGACTCATTATAGACGGAAACGGCAACAGCAGACCCGCCTCTTTCGAAAAAAAAAACGCCGCCTGGAGGAGACGGAGTGCGAGGAGATAGAACAACCGTGCTGATCTCAAGAAACACGTAAGTTCTATCAGAAGCTGAAAGCAACCCGCAACGACTTCGTTCCGCGAGTCGAGATGTGCAGGGATAAGGATGGAAGCATTTTGACGTACGATCGTGAGGGTATCGAAAGGTGGAAGTAGCACTTCGACGAACATCTGAATGGCACTGAGAGAACAGGCAATGAAGGACGGGATAACGGAGGAAATACCTTCGTCAGTACTGCAGGCGATGGAAACCTACCAGCCCCCAATTTGAGGGAGGTTAAAGATGCCATTCATCAGCTAAATAACAATAAAGCTGCAGATATGGATGATATCTGAGCTGTCCTCATAGAGAAGTGCCCGGAGAGGCTGGCCATTTGTCTGCATCGGCTGATAGCCACAATATGGGAAACAGAACAGCTACCAGAGGAGTGGAAGGAAGGGGTAATATACCCCATCTACAAGAAAGGCGACAAGTTAGACTGTGAGAACTTTTGAGCGATCATCTTTCGTCGTCTGTGACCTGTAGTAAACGAGTTCGTGGGAAGTTATCAAGCCGGCTTGACGGCCGATCGACAACGGACCAGATCATTACTGTACGGCAAATCCTCCAAAAATGTCGGGAAGACCAAGTCCCAACGCATCACCTTTTCATTGATTTCAAGGCGGCATACGGTAGTATCGTGTGAAGGTTTCAGGCGATCGATCCAGTTCGTTTGGATCTCGCCGGGGACTACAACAAGGTGTTGGACTTTCGTGCTTGTTGTTCAATATTACGCCAGAAGTTGTTATGCTGAGAGCCGGGCTCAACAGCCGGGATACGATTTTTACGAGATCCAGTCAGTTTGTTTGCTTCGCGGATGATATGGAAATTGTCCGCCGAACATTTGAAAAGGTGGCAGACCTGTACACCCGCCTGAAACGCAAGGCAGCAAAAGTTGGACAGGTGGTGAATGCGTCCAAGACAAAGTATTTGCTAGCTGGTGGAGCTGAGCGCGACAGGGCTCGTCTAGGTAGCGGTTTTACGATAGATTCGATTATTTGCCGTTTTACATAGCGAATATTTAGGGGGGTCTGTAGCCTTGAGGTTACGCTTTCGCTTCATAAGCGGAAGGTCATGGGTTCGATTCCCAGCCCCTCCACAAAAACCCGTCCAGCCACCAGAGGACGCAGGCAGCTAGCCTCACTAACAACAGAGCTCTCTTATACCTGCTAAAAATAGATCTGTATCGGTAAAGAAGCTACAGATAGATCACCTGATTCCGGCACAGTATTGGCCATGAGCACGGAGTGCCTTAAAAAAAAAAAAAAAAAAAAAATAACGCATAAGCACGACACATATCGAAAATCGACACACATCCACATTTTAGAGCTACATGCATCCATATACAGGCCAGACACGATTATCTGGAGTATCGATTTTTTTTTATCGCTCCGGATAATCGAATCTTCCGGATAATCGAATCACTAAAATCTGCGGAAAAAGAACTAAAATATACTTTTTTTTTGTTGTTTTATTTATATGATGCAGTGGCGTAGCCAGAAATTATTTCTTGGAACATTAAGGGCCTAACGAAAAAAAAAAAAAGTTTCAAACCCCCTCTTTCCTACCCCCTCTACCTACGTCCAAAACTGCAAAACCATTCATATTTAATATTGAAATACCAAGCAATCTCAAATTTATACATAAATACTGAAAAGCAAGTATATCAATAAAAAAACTTCCGGATAATCGAGTCAAAAATTCCCGATAATCGAATCCCGGATAATCGAGTTGCCGGACAATCGAGTCTCCGGATAATCGAGTCCGACCTGTACTTGTTCATATCGATTTAAAAAATAAAAGAGAAACTAATTTCGCCTATGATTCCATTTCCAATACACCTTATTTGGCCACTCTTATTAAAAATCCGATGCGATTGGCCAATTTAGGAACCGAGGTTAATAATGTGACCGATATTGGTTCTGGTTGCTTATATTGACCAACGCGATTTTCAATCAGTTCTGATATATTTCATGTATAGTAAGGATTGAAAGCATTCATTTGGGCTGTACATGTAGTTTATGGAAACATTTTCTTTTATTCTGGTCAAAACCGGTGCTTGTACCCTATATATTTATCTGTCCCTGGGAAATATAATGTCAACCATTCTCGTATAAAAGCGTTGATTCACTTTGGTTGAGAATCATAATTTCTGGTAAAATTGATTTCTTTTCTTAGTTTTTCAGGTCATTTTTTCTTTAATGTTTTCAATTCCAACAAACTGAACTCACGATAGCATGAACGATGGTGAACTGTATTGGTTTATGTACCAACATTTACTAACGAATGTGATTTTAGTGCCAAAAATCGTCTCTAAAGTAACAAAAACAACGTCTGAAGGATCAAATTATGTATCTCCAGCGAATTTGAGGCTGCTAGCTCTGATTTGCTTCTTCTTCTTCTTTCTGGCGTTACGTCCCCACTGGAACAGAGCCTACTTCTCAGCTTAGTGTTCTTATGAGCACTTCCACAGTTATTAACTGAGAGGTTACTATGCCATTGACCATTTTTGCATGTGTATATCGTGTGGCAGGTACGATGATACTCTATGCCCTAGGAAGTCGAGAAAATGTCCAACCCGAAAAGATCCTCGACCGGTGTGATTTCAACCCACGACCCTCAGCTTGGTCTTGCTGAATAGCTACGCGTTTACCGCTACGGCTATCTGGGCTAGCTCTGATGCCACCCGAAAAAATACTCCAGCACGTCACTATTCTGAGTTGCAGGTCGCCATAGCTGTATTTAATACTTGTTTATTATTGTTTACATATAATTTAAACTATGATTTATCAAATCAAATCAAATTTCTATTCCTTTTGGGTTCCATAACAACAGTGCAAAATTTCAACTCGATTTATGATACTATATTCTAGTGTCAGCCTTTCCAAATTTGTATTTATACTATGGAAAAACATACTTTTGCAAAGAAAAAATGCCAGAGGTCGCTCATAATCCTCTTCAAAAAATCTAAACGCAGAGCTTGGTAGGTATTTTGATGACGAAAAATACTGCCAAAGACTGCGAAACAATCCGATACTTGTTGAAAATTTCAAACCGATTGATTAACATGTAAAGGAATAACAATAAATTCAGAATTAGGTAAAAGTTCCTAATACTTTATAACTTATAACTTTATAAATTTTTTCATAGGCATCAGATTGCTTTGCGGTCTTCGCCAATGTTCTAAATTGTAGAAATAACTCTGCGTTCGTTTTTTATAGATTTTAATGGCAACCCCCGGTGATTTGTCTTGCAAAAGTAATTTTTTCCTATAATAAATCCCATACCAACTTTATACGGCTGGCGCTAAGATATAGTTTTACCGATCAAGCTGGAATTTTGAACAGTTTTTATAAGGTTCATATGACATCCAAAGGAACCCAGATAGCCGTAGCGGTAAACGCGCAGCTATTCAGCAAGACCAAGCTGAGGGTCATGGGTTCGAATCCCACCGGTCGAGGATCTTTTCGGGTTGGAAATTTTCTCGACTTCCTAGGGCATAGAGTATCTTCGTACCTGCCACACGATGTACACATGCAAAAATGGTCATTGGCATAGAAAGCTCTCAGTTAATAACTGTGGAAGTGCTCATAAGAACACTAAGCTGAGAAGCAGGCTCTGTCCCAGTGGGGACGTAATGCCAGAAAGAAGAAGATGACATCCAAAAAGAGGACTGGAGCGACAATATATATTTTTTTCCTATAACCGTGTCCAGGTCAATATACATGCGAACATGGTCATTTAACGAAGAATTCAACAATTTTTTTCGTTCTTCTATATGGCAACAAATAATTCTTTACTAATTAACAAAAAAAAAAACTTTTGGCATCGGAAGTATTATGAACTTTGATGACAAGAAGTATTGAACATATCAATTTTGTCTTCTGAGGTGAATCAAACAAATAAATCACCATACAAGCTTGTAAACTTCGATGCAAGTTGGCTGGCATCGAATAATAATGGATTTTCAATTGGAAATACAGTCAACTCTCCCTTACTCGATATCCTGTATCTCGATATCAAGTTAGAGAACCATAGTCACGGTGCCGTTATCATCAAAAAAATTATCCATAAAATATGTGCTCACCAGTCGTTTTCGATGGCTTACCTGCATGACTGGGCAAAATAAAAAAAAATTGTTGGGTTGCTTTGAAGTTCAGATATTCAGATATTCAGGGTGCTATCCCGTTAGGCCGAAGGTCATTAAGCCGAATGCCGTTAGGCCGATAGGGTCGTTAGGCCGAAAGGGTCATTAGGCTGAAAACGGCCGATAGTTCTAATGAACTGTAAGGTCGAATGAGTAACTAACAGGGATAGGTCAGGACAATTTGCATTACCTAGAAGCCGCGGAATGAATGTTCAGGTCGAATGGATTGTCAGTTATTAGATCAAGATATTTTGCATAACCTAGAAGCCCACAATATCCGCGGTGCTATAAACTAGAAAAAAACAGCCTTCAATTAAAAGAAGGAAAAAACACTGATGAATATGTAGCCCGTTTGAAAAAGTAGTAAATGATCAAATGTTATTTCGGCCTAACGGCATTCGGCCTTACGACCTGTACCCATGTTGGTTGATAATTGATTCACTGTCCAGTGCATATTCTAATGATCGACAGCCATGGATAATTCCATAGGTTATACTTCAAGCACTTTCAATATATGTGCGATGCGAGTTTGGTATGAAGATGATTATTAAAGCGGAATTGCTTTCAGCAACTTGAATTTAATTTAACTGTAACGAACTTTGTCTCTTCAGACATACACAATTGTACCGCTGTATAATCTCTAAAATATATGAGATTCTTAGGACTTAAATAACCGTTGCAGCTCTTCACCAAGACCATGCTGAGGGTCGTGGGTTCGAATTAAACTGGTTAAGGATATACTGGGTTGGGTAGTTTCTTGACTTCCCAGGACATAAAGATCCTTCGTGCTTGCCACACGATATACAAATGCAAAAACGGTTAATAAACAACGAAGCTCTCAGTAAAAAAAAACTATTAAAGTGTCATAAGAACACTAAGCTGGAAATGAGGTTCAGTCCCAGTTGGGACGTAACGTCCAAAAGAAAAAAAAAACATGCGATGCTTCCCAACATTCCAATTTTCGCAATCCTGCCACGCACACCAAAATCAATCTGTTATAACACTCAACTGCGCAAAGAAAAACATTGGTGCCTCAACCGGGAACAAAAGTTAAATTTCGCCTCCGAACACCGGCTCCTGTCGACAAATCGGTTACTTCAAGTCGCACCTCACCAAGGTATGCACGCAGAGCAGCTTCAAGTGGGCAGTTGTACGGCAGAAAACATGCGAAATCCACATCACATGGTGCTACGGCTGCAAACGATGAGCAACCGGCTACCGTATATTCAGTAGCTAAAAATAATCCCACATTTCCACGTCGCCAGGGAAAATTTATTGAGGCATATTTCTCAATCACCAATACACTTTCAAAGGCGGCGAACGCTCTCAGTTTCGTCTGCTCTCGCTCTTCTCATCGCACGATCACGATCTTTCACGCATTCGTCACGCACGAAAAACAATGATCCATGGTCTAAGCCGGTGGTTTTCGCCATATGGATAGGGAAATCAAGTGGTGTTTTGCTAACATTTGGACCCTGCAGATTGAAATTCCGCCGGTGAGATTTGCGGCAGATATTCTTCGATTTTCACCTTTAGTCTGTGGGAGGCTGTGATTCAGGTCTGATCGAGTCCGTTAAAACGTTTGCCGACGTGGCCAAGTGAGGGATCTTTCCCAGCCAGTAGCGACATTGTCAAGTGGTTTTCAGTTGATCCTACTGAAAACACTGAAGAAGGAAAACAGAGTGTGAAGAATTTCAGGAAGGAATTTGCGTTGTTGCCTGTTCGCAGACGGAGAGAGAGTTCGGTACAGTTTCTCTAGTAGTGGTGCACCGACGACGACAGCGAAATTGTGCGCGATCTGGTGGGCGAGAATTTTTCACGTAGGCTGCTCCGCAGAGAGGCTGTGAATTTTGTGCGGAAAAGGTTTTTCTTTTCAAGTGGAGTTTGCTAGTCAGTTTCAAGTGGATAAGGTGAAAACTCAAATCGAAGAAAAATGTCTGATTTGGAGGAAATTGGTGATATGAGCAATTTTGATGCGTGGCTAGAGAAAGATTTCCTGAGCAAAATCAGCCGGCTGGAGACGGAATGTGAGGATTCGAGAGAGAAGATCAAGACGTTGGACAAGGATCTCAAGAAAAAGACCATTGAATGTGATATTTTGAGGGCAAAAGTAGGCAAGCTGGAAACGGTGCCGTCGAATAATGCAGCTTCCACAGAAAAGATCGAGATTTTGGAGAAAGAGCTCAAGAGGAAAACTATGGAGCTTGATATCCTGAGATCAAAGCTGTCTAACGCCGAAGCAAAACCAGAGGGATCGCAAGACCTGGCTGAAAGGGTGAAACAGTTGGAGAAGGAATTAAAGAAGAGGATAATCGAGAATGGAATACTAAGGGGCAAGCTTACAGACATGGATTCAGAACCCCAAACTCCCGATGCACAGGAAAAAGTTGATGAACTGGTTCGAGGTCTTCAGCGGACGGAAAGTGTAGTGCTGAAGGAGAAGGTTAGGGAACTTGAGGGCGATCACGAGGCATCAGAGAGAACCGGCGAGCTTGAACGAGAACTAAAGAAAAAGAATATCGAAAGCGACATTCTTCGATCCAAGCTGAAACAATTTGAAAACACCCCTGCATCCGGTCAAGAGTCAAGCGACAAAATCAGAGATTTGGAGAAATTGGTGCGGAAGTATCAGATCGAAGCTGATATTTTGAGAGCCAAAGTTACATCTATGGAAAGCGATGCCGCCAACAAGGATGAAGACGAGTCTAATGAACGGATTGAGGATTTGGAAAAAGGTCTTCAGAGGAGCACAACTGAAGGAAATATGTTGAGAGCCAAAATGCGAATGTTTGAAAGCGAATCCAGTGCTGCATCGGATTCCAAAAATGAGAAAATTGAGGAGTTGCAGCGTGGTTTGAAGAAGAGCACCACAGAAAGTACTATATTGCGTTCGAAGTTGAACGAGTTGGAGAACAAGCAAACAGCATCCGGCGCAAGCATGTACAAGGTAGAGCAACTTGAAGCTGAGTTAAAGAAAAAGAACATTGAAAATGACATTCTAAGATCTAAAGTAGAGCAGTTGGAACGAGTTCCACTGGCAGATAGTCCAGCGAATGCAAAAGTTGAGGAGCTTCAAAAGGAGGTAAGGAAGCTGAAGATTGAAAACGATATTCTGCGTTCGAAGCTAAATCACGCTGAGGAAGAGCCGACAGAATCACAAGAATCTACAGATCGCATAACTGGGCTTGAAAATGAATTGAAGAAACGCGTTATTGAAAGCGATATTCTTAGGGCAAAGGTGACTCAGCTGGAGTGTGAGCTGTCGCCCACCAAAAACTCTGGAGAACGCATTGAAGACCTTGAAAGTGAGCTGAAGAAAAAGATGCTCGAAAACGACATTCTCAAATCCAAGGTCACTCAACTGGAAGGGGAAGTACTTGCAAGTCAGTCCAATGGCAAAAAGGGTGAATCACAGGAATTGAAGAAGCTCAAAGAAAAACACGAGGAAGTGTTGAACAAAGCCAAAGAACTGCTATTCGAACGCACCAAAACAGTTAAAACTCAGGAAATGCAAATCAAGGCACTCCAGAATCAGATAGAAAACATCAAGGAAGTCGTGACGGTCACGAAGGATATGCTCAACATTCGAAATATGGAGCACGAACAGTTACAGACCCGCTTCGAGAACATTGACAGTAAAATGAAGGCTGAACGGGAGCGACAGACGCTTCTTGAAAAGAAACTGGCCGCCTCCCAGAAGCTGTACAACGATCTGAGGGAAGAATATACCAAGCAGGTGGATCTCTTCAAGGTTAGTCGAACGGTGGTCGATTGGGTAGAGATTAACGTTCGAGTGCAATTATAGTTCATTGCTCATATCCGGTTTTCCCATTACCCCTTTCTCTCGGATTTGTGTATTAAATTATTTGAAATTAGTGAAGCCGCCAAACATAAGCGACCTGGCGTGGGTGATAGTTCCCTTTGAACGAATATAAATTGCAAGAGTTTACTGTGCCTGCTCGACTTGTTTCGGGCAATTTAAGTTTAAATATTGTGAAATGAGGTGGGCGTTGCAGTGACAGCCGTCGGAAAATTCTTCCGGAGAGTATACTGCGTACTTTTAATTTGGTAATGGTAACCGTTAGCTGGTGCAATTGATGATGATTACTTTTTTTCTATAAATATATTAGAATCATCAAAATTAATATTTTAATAAAAGCTCAAAGTTTTCTCTACGTTAAACATTATTAAATTAAGTTAACTGTCCACAATTTGATTTCATAATGAAGAAAATTGCTGAAGAGAGTAATTCAATCCTTCGGATAAGAAAAGATATATTCATGAGTTTGTTTGCTGTTATTTAGTTTCATATGTGGTTATGGCCATGCAAACATCTACAAAAACCAAAGCAAAAGGGATTTGTTTCTTCAAATTCCTTTGGATTTCTTCAGTAATATCCATCATTAACCCTCTAATACCCAATCCCACCTTTAGACGAGGTACATTTTGGAATTATGTGTATTATTTTCGTAGCTCGGAAATCAAAATGATTTTATTTTTGGCTTAAACCTTGACTCATAACACGCATATGAGAAAGGTTTTTTATGACTTCTAATTTTTTTTTGTATATTTGAAAGTTGTTTGAAAAATTGTATTCTAACCTACAAATGCCTGGGGCTTATTTAACTTGTAATATAAAAAATCGTACCGTTTATAATTTCTACTATCAACCTATAACAGGAGAAGAGCTTGGTGGTATTAAAATAATTAAAACCTGTTTTTCCTTTAACTACACGGAAAATAAAAATATTTCTAGAAAAATGTTAAAAATTTAATAATTTTAAAATTACCGTAAAAACTTGAATTTTTATTATTGCCAAAAATCAGTAATTAGAAGAAGTTTCAAGAAAAAATATAAAAGGATAGGGATGTTCAAAAAAATATAATCAAAATTAATAAATTAAAATTCATAGATTTGCGAATGAAAATAAAACATCGCCCAAAACGTGTTTAGAAAGATTTAAGATAACTAAAAATGATATTTAGTTCAAACATAAAAATTTGGGTATTGGAGGGTTAAGGTGATTAAAAAACGAAACCAAACTTTGAATTTTCAAGTGCACAAGACTGGAGAATCTGGCTCAACAGTTCGCGCTGAAAATCAATCAAATTTCTCGCCTGCTGCTGGTGTCCAATGGGATAAATTTTCAACGCGGAGCGCTGTTTGGTTCTCAAGTCTTGTGCTCTTGAAAATTTGAGGTGTGGAGGTCGTATTATAATCATCTTAAGGTTCCAAGAAAATGTTTTCACTACAGAATGAAAAGTTTTCACTTACATTACAGTACAAACGTGTTTAGAACATTTTTCTCAATTTCTCCATAGTAATGTCCATACAAACATTCATTGTATTTGAGACGTCTTTGAATCTTCACCGAAAAAGCTGAAATTTTGACAGAACTCTATTTTTATGGATAAGATGGTAAGATTGGTATTGGAGATTGGATTTTCGAACATTTTGAAATTTTGAATCGCCCAAACCTTCACCTTATAGTTGAAATGGCACTTACGACACTTCGTCAAATTACGTCAGTTCTGCCAATGATTGATTTGACTCCAGATTACTAACGTGTGTTAAATTTGACTTTAAATAACTTCATTCAACATTTTGTCTTTTGAATTTCTTCAAAACCTGAGAGAGTGGAGACAGCTGGCTTAGATTGCGAACTACCAAAAGTCAAGGGAATTTGTCTCCAACTGTTATTGGAAAACCAATACATTCGGAGAGCAGAACGTGAAAAAGCGTCAAAGTTCAAGTGAACCTTATTAAAATTTCTAGGTGTTTTTTCGATGATTTTACTTTTTAAACGGTAGAATACTTATATATAGTTGTGTGTTAACGAACTACTGTTGATTTTTTGTGATCATATCCTGTTTAATAGTGAGCAAAATAAAGTAAATATGATTTTGACCAAAATAAGTTCATCTGACCGTTGTGCTCTACCCAAGAATTGAAAAAAAGAAGTCAAGGAAGGCTAAAAACATGCCAGCTGTCAGAGAGCTGTCTCCTCTCTCTCAGTTCAAGACTAGTGGTCCCGGCAAACGTCGTCTCGCCATCAAGTAGGCTGTAGAAAAATGGCATGCAATCTTCCATACAAAATGACAAATTATTTGTCTTCCGTTTTTGCAGCTATTCCGAAGACTCTCCCAAATATTTTCAACAAACGAACAAGTCGCAACAAACATCATTCAATTTTTATTTATTTAGATTTTGGTACAGTGTAGATCGAACATTACGATTCATTTTATGCTTTTTCTGGTGATAATTTCTTTGATTCTAGCACTTTCCAATTATTCTGATGCCGATGTTCAGGACTCTATACACTCCAAAACTGATTCAATTTAAATATTGTATGTAGTTGATTTTGTCAAATTCCTGTAATTATCAGATTGGTGATAATGTCAGGAAACGTGTTATAAATATTTGAACATTTTTTCAATGTTTATGCAACATCTATTATTAAGATTCAAATTTCAAAACAAAATTTTTCAATTACTAATGAAAACTATTTTATAGTAATAGGCAAAATAAATAACTATCTCAGAAAATGTAGGTCTATTCTACCAACTTTTTGTGATTTTTAATTGTTATTATTAAGAATTGCAATTTTTTTACATAATAGCCCTTTAACATAATTCACATGTCTTGAAAAAAAAAGCATTTAAGGCGTATGCAATAAGAATTGTAAATACTGTGAGAATATGAGCATGGAAACGAACCTTCAGACAAAACGGTATTCAACAAATTGTGAAACAATGTGATCTTCTGTTTAGATGTATCTAAAATTATGGTAGTCCTCAATATCATATAATATCATCGATTTTGAACATCTACATAGGGTGGCCCGAGAGAAACATGTTTTTAACTCTTGTTTTTCTAATATAAATTTCTCATCAAAGTAGTCTATGAACGGCTTCACAAATTGTTGAAATCAATTTCAGTTCAAAATTAATTGAAGTTTTTGGATAAAAATGCACTGTTTTTATATTCGTCGATATCAGATGTATGGACAAGAGAATTAAACGTGTTTTTGTAAGAAAAATAACAATAGTACCAAAACGAAAAGGGATTACGAGTTCCTTCACTCGTCAAAAAACGCGTTATTCAAAACACAAAATGTGGTTTATACACTATATGATAAGATATTATAACTGAAAACGCTGGAACCAGAAAACTAGTTTTTTTGTGGACCACCCAAAGTCAAGTTGAGGAAAAACTTTTTATTCTATAAATTTTTAGAGTACAAAAAACTGTGTTAGGCTTGGTCCTGTCTCGTTAGGCTGAATGCCGTTAGGCCGAATGCTGTTAGGCCGAATGCCGTTAGGCCGAATGCCGTTAGGCCGAAAGGATCATTAGGCCGAAAATGGCCGATAGTTCTAATGAATCGTCGTAAGGCCAAATGGGTAATTTACAGGGATAGGTCAAGATAGCTTGCATCACGTATTCTAGTACTAAATAGGCCATTCAAAAATGGGCGGCTTTCAATACAAGACATAATCTGGAAATGGCTTGGTTTCTGTATGTTTATTCATCATAGAACGTGTTTACTCCAGGAATAGTGGATTATACCCAATTCAATTCATTCGTGTCGACTTTTTAATATATTATCAAAAAAATAGGACATATTACGATGTTGTTCTGGATGTTGATGTCATAATCTTAACCTATGGAAATGAAAGTATTTTGAGATAGTGCTTTGATCAGAATTGTATTTTGTCTTTGAGAGATGCTTGATCAGAATTGTATTTTGTCAACATTTTGTTTAAATATGATACAAAATATATTCATACTCTCAAATCAGGATTATATTCGATCATGCTTGCGTTATGCAAAGTATATTTACATATTCAAAATAATTACAAATTAGGCTCTAATTTTAGGTACATCAACTTTTTCACGATTTTAAATATTTCTAATTTTTCAAATAGGCAAGCATATTTTAAAAATGTGTTATTGTACGCATACAATACTCCATATTGATTAGACCATAGTTTCTCAAATTTTCGGCATCTTCCGGAAATTGGGGATCTCCCCCTATTATTTAGATTTCCTAGTACCAAGAAATGCATGAGAGAAACATATCAAAAGTTTGTATTAACGTCAAAGTTTGTTATATCAAAATATTTGGTAGAACGATGGTATTTAAACATTTCCTAATATATTATAATTATAACAGTATTGATTATAGTTATGCGAAGCATAAATTTAATCAACATTGAACTTATACACATGCCTTTCTACCTACTAGAAAGCTATGACAATCTATCTGGTGGAATGGAGCTAGAAATCAGACCGGTGACACAACAAGTGTTTCTAATTGTATGTTACACATCATTTCCACATCAAAACATTCAACCACTTTAAACCCTTTTTAAGTTTATTTTTACCTTAGAAGTTCTAAATATATCCCATTCTGCAGGTCATGATTCCCTTTCCGATACACTGTCTCTAATAAGAAACCGCATCATCTTTTAACTAGCCCTGTGCAACTTGTTTACGTCTTGACTCCTAACCAGTTCGTAATTCAGTTCTGTGTATGTGCGCCACTGTGCCGCAACAAAACTCCAACTCAGCCAAAAATAGGTCAGCTCCAATTTCATTCTCGAACCCATTTCCCTGTGGCTGGCTTGTGCCCCTCTGCCCGAGCTGCGTGCGCTTCTCCTTTCCATCCTCTTCGCTGTTTTGCTTGCGTTTTCCTTTGCCGTCAGAAATCGAGAAAAATAACAAAATATTCTATCGCTTTATTTCTTTTTCTTTCTTTTTGTCACTCTTCTAATTTCAGACTACGGCGCGGCAAGCTGGCCTAGACTTTCCCGTAGCAAAAAAATAGGTCTCTCTCACTTGTCATTCTCGCACTCCGGGATACAGCATCGATCGGAGAAAAACGCATTCGGAGCACCCACTAACTACCATTGCTGCTTCTTACTATACTATGTGTATTTACTAGCGCACCAAACTACCACAGCCACATACTACGTGTTATTATTAGTCACGCTCTGCCAACCAACCCACTTGCTTCTGCATCTTGTAGCATCGTGTGGAATGGTGGTGGTAGATGGACGATGCAAATAAAATGCGGTATACTGCAAATGAAGAACGATTTTCCTTTCCGTTGCATCTCCTTTCGTCCAGTTTGAAGTTTCCCCTTTTCCGGTGCCAGCTCCAAGTCGCCTCATTCTAGATTTTCCTTTTCATTTTAATTGCAACCGCGGTGCTGTGTGATGCTAAAAGGTAACGTTTTGCTTGTTTTGTGATGTTTGTTGCTTACATTTTTTTTCTGCATCCAGTACATAACGTGATGGTCAAAAAATGACCTATTCACTGCATGTAATGTTCTAGAACGTGAATAATTGCGTTTTTGTTTACATTCAAATAGTGTTCATCTGTAAGTTTGAAAACATGTAACGGCATCCTATTTTCAATGCATCAGTCCCACCGCAAATATGACCAACTGTTTCATCACTTAAACGTCAAAAACCATCTGGACACAGTTAAAGAGCTGGAAAGCTGTAAAGTAAGGTGGGGCAAAAGTTTCATTTAAAGATTACACAGCGTAACAAAAATGACATTTTTGCGTGTCTTGAGAACCAAATTATGTGTCTCTAGTAGATTTGGGGTTGGTGAATCTGATGCCGTTCTCAGAAATGTTCCAGCACGTCACAATTTTTAGCTACAGGTCGCCAAAGTTGAATAAAACACTGGTTTTATTGATGTTTACATAAAATTTAAAGAATGATTTATCAAACTTTTTTGTGATCTTATCCACCAAGCATGCAAAATAGGACTTTCTCTTTCATTTAAGATATAATTTGGTTGAAATTGCACGGTTAATTTTAGATTAAATTGATTTTTTCAACATGTTTGCAGTCACCATACAAAATTCTTCGTTTCTCTTATATGGCACAATACAATTATTATCAAAATAATCAAACAAATATTTTTGGGCGCCGACAATATTATGATCTTTTATGATAAGTATTGTTTAACACATGAAGTTTGAATTCTGTGGCAAATTAAGCAAATAAATTTCCATACAAGCTGTCAAACTTGCATGCAAGTTGGCTGATGTAGGCAAATTTTGCATTTTCAACAGCCAATATCTCAAAAACTAGACGTGCTGTGATATTTTTGAAAACGGCCATAGACTCAGCAACTCTTAGTTAAGTAATAGCGGTATTTTGATGCTTGAGACAAAATCGTGTTCCGCTGTGTTACTGGCTCAAACAAAATGTTAAAGAAAAGATGCTTTGATGTATTCTAGTTTTTGCATGAATGTTTGAAAAACATTTTTGCGCTGTAGAGAGCCTGAAGTTTGAGCCATAGAAAAACTTACTCAAGTCTAAATACCATCTTTAAATTTAGTGAAATAATAATGATCGTGCATATAAAAAATGACCAACATGTATTATTCAACCTTAGTTTTAGCGTTAGCGTAGTTACGGTATACTTCGTAGATTGGATACTAGCAACATTCATGTTTCTTTTTAATAATCTCATCCTGACTACTTTCAAGAACAAGGCAGGGGAGTATACCTTGTTCAAATCATAAACAAGAATACTAAAAGCATGAATATCGCTATTCCCGGCCAC
Organism: Aedes aegypti; assembly: GCF_002204515.2. NCBI lineage: Eukaryota > Metazoa > Arthropoda > Insecta > Diptera > Culicidae > Aedes > Aedes aegypti. Next base: position 248,668,504 of record NC_035109.1, read on the forward strand.
GCCCATCTTTACCGTAACTTGGGATAGGGAAAGGAAATGTTGATGTAGCACTTACTTAATGAGAGGCCACCGACTCAGCGACACCCTCATAAGTGCTACGGAGTTGGAGGTTGGGGAAGGTATATTGTCAGGATTCGCCTAGAAAGCTGGCGATAGACCATAAATATTTGTTGTTTAAGCGTTTTCAAATTAATCTTTTGAATGCCGGCAATCAAAAGAGAAAACAATAGCTTATTTATAGTATAAATAGTATTTCGCGAAATGCTTGTCGATTGTGCAGTAATATTTTTGCTCAATAACCAGTAAAAAGCAAAACCGATCCCTCCAGGGTCATCGGATTGTATAAAATAACGATACGCGTAAAAAAAATCACGCCTATTGAAAAACTGTACTGTGCCCATTGAAAAACTGTACTGGGTGGTACTGTATTTTTAGATAATCGAAAAACGAAAGGAAGTGCGTTCGAACTAAACACCCTAGGATAACACAGTCGGTTTTTCTGCTCAAAATTATACGAAAAACAGAATCGATCCCTCCAGGGTCATCGAACGGTTAAAAAGCATCCACAACCGATTGTTAGTTGCGTAACACCCGCCCGGACAGAATGCGCAATCTGAACATAATTATCAAACTCCGAAAATAACAGAAGTTCCACGACGCGGACAAAAACGATCCGGAAGGCTCACAAAAGAAAAAGTATCATACTGGAACAAACTCACCGGATTGATTCTCTAAATTTATGTGCTGCCTGTCACTTCCGGATGGTTCGGTGAACTTAGGGCAGCCAAAAACCAACAGTACTGAGGACACAAATCAAACAAATCACTTTTTCATTTTTCACTTTTCACTATTCCATTTCTGAATGTAAAAACTGTCCTGCTTGGGCTTCACGAAGCACTACCCAGCAAGACGCTCCAAAACAGGAAAAAAAATCTCCGGCGACGAAAACATGCGCGAAACCGTGAGCTATCTATCGGACGACGCAAAACCGAACTGTCCTGCTTGGGCTTTACGAAGCACTCGTATTATTCAACCTTAGTTTCGCAAAATAAAAATGCAATTTTTTTTTAGTATGTTTCAATTGGATAATGTATTTTGTAGTATCCTTTGCTTGTTACATACCGTTCTACTCCATTACTATTGGGAAATGATAAAGTACAGTTAACATTCTTAAACTTTTATTAAACATCTTAACCCGTTAACGCCCAGCGCTCTATTTTGAGGACAGTGATTTGCGCAAATAACTTGAAAATGACTCAAAATATAAGGACTGTTCATTTTATAAAATGGACACCTTGTTTATGCAATATCTTTTTTTATTGATAAAACTGTAATCAGTTTTCTGTGCATCGTTCAACTATTATTCTACAATGCTATGAAAATATAAAATCTCACCGAATGCTTCTGGCTGAAGAACTGAAAAGTTTTTCCAAAACCTCCTAAGAAAAACTGTTCATCATTTTTCGCATAACAAAAATCCTTATTTTTATGAACAAATTGTGTGTTGGTATCCTCAACCATTCTAATATAGGTAGAGCTTAGCTAAAAACCCTTTACTTCAAACTGTTTGCTCATAAAACAAAATTCAAAACGATGACATGTAATTTTTTTTACATCAATTTGACAAGAGTAGTACAATGAACAGTTTTGAGTAGATATATAAATTTTTGATTAAACTAATTTTTTTATACTCTGCACTACGAGACACTCTAGGTTTCCGATATGTTTGCATATAAATCAAAATTCATGACGATTATATCTATCTTTTCATTATAACTTTGCTTGTACAATTCCAGTGAATATTTGAACAGTCATAGTTATTTTGGATTACATTTAAAACATTTTTTACCAAAAACTTACGACAAACCCTTGATTTTCAACCTCTTTGCCATGATATCAGAATATGTATAAATAGCAAAGGAATATTTTTTTCTGCATAAACTTGCTTGTAGAAATGCAGTGACCATCTTTGGAATAAATAGTAAATTTTAAAAATACTCATAATTAAGTTTACCATAAATAAAGATTGAAAAAACTTATTTTGTTTAACTCATATTAATCGAGTTGTAAAGCAATGTTATGTAGTTCTTAGTAATATATTTATTGTACAAGAACAGTGATTCCATTTGAGCAGAAAGAAAAATTTTGGATAACACTCAAAACTTTTTTTCTGAAAAAACAACAAGGAACCGAAGTTTTGAACTAATTGTCCTTTAAATCAAAATTCAAAGCGATTACATATATTTTTTGGAATTTACGTGCTTATATAAGATTGATGAACATGTTGAGGGAAAAATAAAACAATCAGATTACAATCAATACCTATTTTACTTGCAAATATAAGAAACCCTCATTGTTTTAAATATATTTTATTATTTATTATATTGTTGAAGCGACAACATTCCAATTTTTCGACATAAATTCCATTCTAGAAATTCAAAAAATATGTTTGAGCAGAATTATAAATGTTGAAAAACACTCAACATTTATTTAACCTTAAAACTAATTAAAATCATATGTTTTAAACTGGTTGTCTGGATATCGAAATTCATGGTAATTACATGTATTTTCTTCGAAAATGCATTGATGTAAAACTCTAGTCAACGCGTCAGTGCAGAAACAAAGCTTCTTGTGAAGACTTATTTTCTTACCCAAAGAGCTATTAAAACTCAAGGTTTAACAGCTTAAATCAAAATGCAAAGCAGTTATATGTTTTTTTTACAATAATTTGCTTTTAGATGTCTAGTGGACATGTTTGAGCAAGAATTGAATTTTAGATAACACTCAAAATTTATTTTACATGGAAAACCACGAAACATCCAAATATTTAACCCCTTTTTACCTTAAATCAAAGCGATGACATGTTTTTTCTCGACCTGCATAAGATTTTTGCATAGAAATAAATGAATTGACGAGTCATCGCATTAAATTTTGGTTTAAAAACAATTAGTTTGAAAATGCTTCTTTCATATTTCTTGTAGAAAAATCTAAGTACATATAATAAAAACTTTCTATTTACAATCAGAAATTTTCAATGGACTTTTATAAGCTGATTGGCGTGAAAAAAGTTACAAATCTTCGTTTTATTTATTTTATTTGATGACATCAACAGGAAATACAGATCCCAACGGTGTATAACTCATTCTAGTTTAACAATTAGGTATTACCAGTTTCAAACTAAAACATAATTCATAAAAAAATATATAAATACTCTTTCATTTTTCGCCAAGAAATGAAAGAAAAACCGCCCTAGGGCGCATTTAGGGCGGAATTAAAAGGAACAAGGTACTCCAATCTACCGTTTAATTGCTCCATTAAGATTCTGCTCAGAGGATTCGAATTCATTAAAAATAGAAAGAAAAACAGTTTGAAAATTTCTCCGGATCTTTTGTCGGGGAACGTAGAAGTCAAATAAATTGTTTTCATTTTTCTATTTGCCAGTAAAAAGTTTAAAAAAGGGCTTTTCGTAGTGTTTTGAATAACATACATTTTGAATGAACTCAAAAATTTCATTTTCTTGACGAACATGTTCACCAGACTTTCTTAATAAAATTTATAACGACAAAACAAGATGTCATCGCATTCAATTTTGATTTATTGGAAAATAGTACAAAAAATGGGATATTTGCTGTTTTCAAGATTGAAATCAATTTAAAGTGTAATCATAGTGTATTTCTGCACAAATATATTCAATAGACTTTAGCAAACATGTTTCAGTCGTGAAATCCAACAATTATTGCTTTGAATTTTGCTTCATAAGCAAACAGTATTGAAAAATTAAATTTTTCATGTTTTTTATTAAAATATATATTGAGTGTAATCAAAAATTTATATTGCTGCCTAGAAGTGTTTGCTGTGCTTGTACAATCAAATTCATGTAGAAAAAAACTACATGTCATAGGGTCGAATTTGGATTTACAGGTAAAAAGATTAAAAAACAAGGTTTTTCAAAGTTTTCTGACTAAAACTAACTTTAAGTGTAATCAAAAATTTATATTTCAACTCAAACATGTGAATTGTGGTTCCGGAACTTAGTTACTACTCACAAAGAGAACCATAATTTATCATCTTATATATTGTTACATTGCTTAATTTGTGCCACAGATCCGTACCAGATAACACTGAGAAGAAAATTTTGTTAGACATACTTTGGGTATACTATCTTTTCAAATAAATTTAAAATGGCTATTGATCTTGAAAAGTGTCCAATGGAATTTGGTGAAAAAATATTGAAAATCACTTCGAAAACGACAGAGATATGCATAGTTAAAGTTGGACTTTTAACTTGTTCAGCACTGATAAATAAAATTATGTTTATTATATTTTTGTTATGTAGGGTCGGTGTTCCCTTAGTGGACGGTCCCCTATAGTCGCACTAGTGGCTTTTTACGGCCGTTTCGCTGGTAATCGTAGCAAAATAATTTTTGACATGAAGATCAGTAGCTATTTATCTAAGTACCATTGACACACAGCTCGATTTTGTTCAAAAAATGATCGAAATAAATAGTTTTGCTTAAAATTTTAGCTCCCTTGCACCTATAGTTAATCTATTGTTCCTATAGTAGCACTACTGAGAGAAACTATTTTGTTATTAAACAAAATAGTTGATAAATTAGGAACTTTTTTATTTCAATCGAACGCTTTTGATCCACACTTCAATGGAAAAATATAAAAGTTTTGTAAAAATATGGTTTTGATTTGTGTTTTGCCTATTCCATGAGGCTAGTGCTACTATAGGAACAGAAATTAGGAATAGTGCTACTATAGGCACATGTGTTCCTATAGTGGCACAAGCGATAATAAATACAAAAACATGAGTTTTCTTATGTTTCATAATTTTTCTACAAAGCCAAGATAAAAAGCTTTCAGATGATCTAAAAATAATTGCGCAGGCTTTATTTTTCGATTTTATACGAATATTTGTTCTTAGCTATGCGGCTGTTGGTACATCGACCCTACCTCTAGAGTTTAACCGAAAACAAACACGCGAAGGGAAAAATCAAACTGAAATATTGTACGTTAAGTGCCAATAATCAGTGAAACAGTAAGAATTTCAAAAGAAGCCTTTTACTCTAAGAAGGCAAACTCAGCCTAACGTCCATTCGACCAAATGTCCATAAGCCAAACATACAACTTCCAATAAAACTGGTAATCATGTGCTCACTTTTCCATACAAGGCACGATTCAAGAACGATTTTTAAGTTGTTTTGAACTTCAGATACTTAAAGCTTCAATTTTCAATCAGTTGGCATGCTCGACACTTTTAACTGCAAGATCATGAATAGTTTTCAGTATGTTAATAACATTACGGTTTTTTTTTTGAGGAAAAAGTACTTCCAGGAAAATAGATTTTAGGGAAGTCGTTCTTTCGGGAAAACGTCATTCGGGGAAATGGTTGGGAGAAAAACATGTTGTAAGTGAATAGAAAAAAATCAATTTAGAAGCAAAACTATCTGCTTTTATATTTTACACTTCGGAAACCGCTTCTGGTGCCTTGTTTTGGTTTATTATTACAATTTTGTTGATGATGTTTACATTTTCTTGAATTTTACTTCAACAATTTTCGTTTAATAATTGAAACTGTTGCTCCAATAAGCATATATTCAACCGAACGATATTTCGTTTGTGAAACTAAATATTTTACGTTTAAATGTCATAAAAACTAGAATATTTGAACAGTTGCACGATGTACCGTCATCTTAAATCTTTCAGATAAGTGGAAAGCATGATCAATTTCAATGTACTTTCACAGACCATTGTAAACGTAGACATTTACAAACCATCATTAATATTTTAGTATCTTTATTCGCAGAAATTCACGATTCTAGCAGATCGCTGTGAAGCTTCACCGTGGTTTGCGAGCCTTCGAAGCTTCAAGTGACTTTGTGAGCTAAACTGGCTCCTCGCGGAGCTTAGCCAATCTCCACTTATATTTACAGATCTTTATAGCCCTTTAAAGATTTTTTCAGGCCTTCACGGATCTACAATACAATATATTTTCATTAGTAACAATAAATTTTCCACTTTCAACGTTTATAGCATGTAGTGTATAAACTACGTTGGAACACTTTTGGCAAAGAAAGTTAACTGTGGAAGTGCTCATCGAACACTAAGCTGAGAAGCAGGCTTTGTCTCAGTGAGTACGACGAGAAACCATATTCTGTGAAAAATGGTGCAAAAATATCGAGAAACTAAAAAGTTTTTACGATTTGATAGATAGAGGGATCAATTCTGATACAGTCAAACCTCCATGAGTTGATGTTCTATGACTCGATATCGACTCATGGAACCATACTATTAACAAAATGTCATAGTTACTATGATGGTCCCTTCAATCAGCTTTCCAAATAATTTATGTTACTCGATATTTCAATGAGTCGATGGTTGCTACACAGGTTCGAATGTGTTTACATGCCTTTGTCAGAATTATAACACTATTTTTCATGCAAAAGACCATGAGTTGTGTATGCACTCATTGAGAAGATTTTTCAAAGTTTTTTGTTATCCTTGGAACGCTTACACAAAAAATGCCCTATTGTTGTTTATATTCACGAATAACATGGATCAAATAGAATAGTTGTATGATTATTAGCAATTAACCACATTTGGCATGTACCGTATAACAAATTCTACATGTTCATTAATCTGACATGGACTACATTGCTTTTATAATATTCATTTCATCATCATGTTAGTCACAACTCCGAGAGGAAACCCTCATCCTTCGGTCCCAAGTATACATCCCAAGCAATTAAAAAAAGGTCTCTCCCACCTGTTCTTCTTGCAGGACATCCAAAAATGCTACACCGAAAAGATCGAGCTCATCAAAGAAGAAGTCGAGCAGGTCCGTAACGGAAGGAAGTAATGGCCATACCAACAACAAAGCAAACAACGTCGGCAGCAGTGGCAGTGCCCTCCTCCATCCAGACGAAATACGACCGGGCAACAGTTTTACCTTTCGAGAAAATTCCAACGCAGAAGCTGAACCACCACAGATGAGAAGCTGTAACTGTTGCCGGACATCGTAAGCCGAGACCATTAGTTTTTATTCACTTTCCCGCATAAACGTAATATTTCAAACCATCATGATGAGGTAAACTAGATCACGGCTGTAGTATAGCTAGGTACCCAGTACTATACTCCCACCCACATCGACCAACCCACGCAGCAAACGAAATATCCATTTTATCTTATTACTTACATTGCTGATGGAAGAACACTGCGTTGTGTCGAAATTAGGGTAAGATTAAATAAACAGGCACAATGATACGTTAGTAGATCCAAGAAAAGATCGTTAGGCAAGCCGAGTAATGGGAAACATATATGATAGGAACCTATAATGGGATTTGTAAACGAAAGAAGAACACTTTGAAGTTGGAACAATTCAAAACAAAGCTTTAGCGAAAGAAAGTGAACAGTCTTTATGAGCCTCATATCCTTCAACAGAAAAAGATAAACAGTTTAATAATTAGTCAAATGATATGTGAGCTATTCCTTATATCTTATAATGTACTGCAGAGTTGACGTCAACTTAATTTATTTTACACTATGTCTCGATTGCATTCAGCTGAATAATGAGAAATAAAATCAAACGGAACATTTTAACATTGATATCACATTTCCCTACGAACACTACCATATTTTTTCTGTATTTTGTTCTCACTTTAATGATCTTTCGGGTTAATGCCTTCTCTTCGAGCCATTGTTGCGCTCGTCGTGTCAATTTTAACAAAACGAACCGTGTGAATCCGATCTGACTTTTTTTTTCGCATGCTAGGTATCATATTTTTGTATTATTATTATTTTTTTAATTTCTTTATTAGTCTCATTTTAAACATAACAATCATTTTTATATCTAGGTGTTCCGTGTTGGAAAACACTAACATCCTAATTTGGTAAAACTAAATTAAGCATTTCGATAACAACATAGCTCATTTCATTTGCCGTAGCAGTTAAAAAAATGTACAGGCGAGTTGATTGCACCTGTTTATAAGAGGAAGTAAAACGCTTTCAGTTAATTTAACCTAACTTAACCTAGATATATAACGTATTTAACGTGGCGATAGAAGATTAAATTAAATTATTATATATTTTATTTGAAATTTGCTCGAATGTTTCAATTATTCCAATTATTATTTATTTTATTTGAAATTTGCTCCAATGTTTCAACATTGGGTATTCTATGCAACTCATACTATACAAGGGAGAAAGCTTCAGAACCATTTTCAAAATATTATGTTGTATAGAGCTTTCTTCCTAGTATAACAATAGTTTGTATTTGTTGGTACAGCATACAACATAGCTGGCCTGAAAATTTGTTTGAATTTCAAAAGCTTGTTCTTAAGACAAAGTTTTGATTTTATATTAATAAAGGGATAAAGGCATTTTACATATTTGTTACATTTAGGTAAAGGCATTCATTCAATGTGATTTTTGGAAGTTAAATTTTTATCTTGCATGAGCCCTAGATAGTTAACTTCATCTGACCAATTTATTGAAACCCCTCTCATCGTGACAACATATCTACTTGAAGGTTTCAAATTTAGAGCTTATGGTTTATGTAAGAATATTATTAGTTGAGTTTTGGAAGCATTAGGCGAAATTTTTCATTTTTGCAAGTATGAAGAAAACATATCTTAACTTTTTTGCTATCTACTACAGATGACACGCAGGCTTCGTCCTTTGGCGAAGAGGTCTGAGTCATTAGCAAACAAAGATTTTTGACATCCCTGAGGTAATTCAGGTCAGTCAGATGTGAAAATATTATATGATATTGGCCCCAAAAAAGCATTATTGAAATATCCTTAGCATTTTTCCATTTGTCAGGAATGTATGTAAATTGAAAACATTTGTTAAATATAACAACTAAGAATAATAAGCTTCTTTCTGGAAGTTGCTTGATGAGGATGTAGAAAATTCCATAATCGCCAGAAACTTTCATATTTTCGTTTTTTTTTTATAATAGTTCTCTATTCTTCCAAATCAGTCTTCCAGAAATATTCGAAAATGTTCTCTTGATTGAGAATATTTTAGAAGTCCTGAGTAACTTGATTTTCAATTGGACTAGTAAGTCTTAAATTAAAATTGTGTGCGCTTTCAAACTGCATAGCATGTTTTTGAGCTTTTTCGCAATTAGTTAGTAATAATTTGTTTTCCTCTTTCAATGCCGGTATCGACTTCTGAGGTTTTTTAAAAATTTTAGAGAATTTCCTGGCTTAGAGCCAGGGTCCAATTGATAAATTTTATTTTCAAAATGTTTGTTTCTTAATTGTGAAAAACTTTTTATTTAATTTTTTTTCTGCAAATCTTGCCATAAAAGTTTCATAGCAGGATCGCGAGTACGTCGAAATTGCCTTCTCCTCACGCTTTAAGACAGATCAAGAGTTTAAGATCGTCGTCTATAATCACGGATTCAAATTTTAAGGCTAAGTAGCCCGTCATTCGTTTTGGCAGCAAAAATGACTTTGCTACATGCAATTTCAAAGTGATAAAACTCAGTCTTGATAGTTTATATTGGCTTGAAAAAGTATCACAGTACGCGTTAACATGCATAAAGTATGCTGATACTTTTTAGCGGATTTTCTTTGATTCGAAATCGTGAGATGAATTAGCAACAATCATCAACGACGCGTACAAAGTTCAATGACGGCCTACTTCGCCTTAATGCTCCTGGCTTCAACAATGGAATTCGTTAAAATTTCAAGAGCATTGTCAATATCAAGTTGTTGCGGCGTGCAACGGGGTTTTACATGTTCATGGAATATTCCGCTGCTGCCTGCTGCCAGCGATTCTCGAACTGATTTTTGTGACGTCGGGACGGAACACAAGTTTTGTTTGTAAAGAAATGTTAACATCAAGATTAGAGTCAATCTATGTTTCATATATATTCCAGTTGGCTCGAAAAAAATTGAAAGTGCTGCTAATAGAATTGAGAATCGCTTCATGGGATATTTGAAATGTAACAGGGACATGATCAGAATCAAAATCAGCATGAGTAACCAACAGGCTACAAAGATGACTAAAGTCGGTTAAGACCAAATCAGTTGTAGATGGGTTTCCAGAAGAGGAAAAACCTGTAGGGCTATCAGGGTATTGAATTGAGAAATATTCTGAAGAGCACTCAAAAATTAAATTCTGCCGTTGGAATTACTTTGTGAATTATTCCATGACCGATGTTTGGCATTAAAGTCACACATGAAAAAACTGACTTATTGCGAGTCAATTTTCGCAAGTCAGTTTAGAGCAAATTATACTAGCTGCCCAGAGCATTGAAAAGGCAAATAGGCAGCTATGAAAGTATATTTACCAGGCTATATTTAAACAGAAACACCTAAAGTTTCAGAAGCTTTAGCTTCAAATGACAACTCCACCACATGCCCCATCAAGTCGATCATTGCGATAATCAAAATAGTTTGGATCTCTTTAGAGCAGTGCTTCCCAAACTTTTTCAACTTTCGCCCCCTTGCGTCCAATATTTATCTGGAATCGCCCCCCTGGAATTTCAATATTTTAATTAGGCGCTGTACTCCAAAATATGTCTTCGACTCGCATATCCATAGATTCACATTACAATTACTATTAGGTACATTCAAAAATATTTTCTTGAATATCGATAATCCCCAATTATTGAATTATTGGGAATGATTTACTGGACTGCAATTTATAATAGCAATTTTCACAATAATTTGCGTGCATTACAGGCTACTGAATTAGTTTTTGATACAAGTTCGGCCCAGTTTAAACTATTTGACTCTAATATATGCAAAGGCGCCAACTTGTGACTAGTTGGGGGATGATTCGGAAGTTGTGATTTCAGACTGATTTATCTGCTGTTTCTAGAATAACTGCAATAATGTTTGATATTTATGGGAACGCATTTCTTCCAGAATGGTTTTCAACTCATTTTTTAATGATGCAATATAAAAAAAGTATTTTTGTAATATCAAGAAAAACTCAGATTTTTTGGACGTCCTGAAGGTTGAAATCCAACGAATCTCTGATATTGCTTCATTTTTTTTATTTTAGTAGAGTGCTTTTCGTCTTCGGCATCAAACTGTTTTGTCGTTGGAACCCGATGTTTGTCTGCTAAATTTTTCAAAATTTGTCTCTAAAATGATTTGTACCATTAGAAATTATAAGAATGAGCGCAACTGAAACTTCATAATGGGTACTGTAGATTTTTTTTCCATAAAAAGCTAAATGCCAATAAAATAAATTTTAGCTTCCTAACCTCAAAGTTCTCACACAAAAAAAATCATTGAGGAAACTATTGGACAATTGCAAAAAAATTCTAAAAATTCTCAGATACATGTTTTGTACATCTAAAATATGTTGTGTTTTAAGTGTTATCCTTGACCTTTTCAAAATCTCAAATACCGACCATTCTCAAAACTCACATGATATTAAAAAATCTAAACACATAGCACAAACATTTTGTGTTTGGCAATATACTTAGGATTAGTTACGTATGGAATCCTTTAGATTTGTGTCCTGCAAACGTTATAAGTAATTATTTTCAAATGATTCCGTGTTAGCCTTTTCGCCCCCTTTCTGGATGTTTCGCCCCCCAAGTTCTGTTTTACTAATTTTCGCCCCCTTGAGCCTGAAAATCGCCCCCAGGGGGGCGAATTCGCCCACTTTGGGGATCACTGCTTTAGAGTTTGGATCCAGGTTTCAAATTATTTTTCAATTAATAACTACTATATGTATGTTATTATCTGTAAGAATATTAAACAGCTCGTACTCTTTACCATTCAAAGAACAAGCATTCCAATTACTAATATTTAAATTATTGTTTTCATCCATTAGAAAAACGTGATGCAATAACAATGTGTTTAGTAAATTTTACACCAACTTGGACTGCTTCAGTCATTGTGGTGGTTTTGAACATTGCTACGATATCGGCAAAGGATTTTTTCGAAATTAAAAGATTCGAATGGCTACCCGATGGATTAAAATAAGTTTGTGATTGAGCATGATTAGAATCTTCCTGATGGGTGGGATTCTTAATCAAACGATCGTTACTGAAAAATGAGCATTGTGAAAAACTCTACCAAGAGAATTCCGGAATCGACCGTTATCTTAACGGACATTACCGTTTATCTGCCTGGCATGAGCCTCGACGACTAGCCTACACGAAGGGCAAGCCCAAAAATTAGACCTATGGTTGCCCCCGCATTTGGCGCATATGAACTTATCGGTATCATCTTTCACAAAACATACGTCCTTAGCGTGAGAAGAACCTCCGCAAATTATGCATTTAGCATCCATTCTGCAATGTTTTGTTCCTCGACCCCACTTTTGGCACCGACGGCACTGAGTTGGGTTCTGGAAATGATCCCATGTCACACTGACAAGATGTTCGAGAAGAAGTTCGCGATCCTTAAGAGTTTCCGGCAAAACGCGGCATCTCCTCTCTTTGCGATTTGGAAGGAGACCTTAATCCCCTTAATGGAGTTCAAGATCTCCTGCCTAAATCCCCCAAATTCGGAACAACTTACCACGATAAGCGGCACTCTTTGCTTCCTCACTTGAATCAAAGAGCCTGAGCTAGAAACTGATTCAATTTGCTGGTCGGAAAATTTGTCTATACTGATTGCTCATTTCGATGCAATTATCAACATTATCCATTTCAGCCTTGGAAGAAAGATTGCATTCCGGAGAAACGTCCTTTCTTCCATTCTTGCCTTGTTTAGTGACAGTTTTAAATCCCACTTTTTTGGGAGGAAGTTGTGAACTCTTCCTTTTGTTTGTAGTTGCAACCATGTTTAGTGAATAAACGAAAGAAGACGCGTCCCTCTTGGGTTTTTTTTTCCAAGACAATGTCTAAGAAGGATTACCGCCGATAGCTCTCGCCAACGGGTCCAACGAAAAATCGAAGGCACTTGTCCAAACAAGGATCGTTAAGGGATCAATAGTAGTAAAAATAGCACTGAAAAGTAACTTTTTTATTTTAGCACTGAGAACTATTTTATTGCTTAAAGTTTAAAAAAACTTCCAAAAGCAGAGAGAATTCGTGTACGCACAGCACGAAGGTGCGATACGCACTTATGTCCAGTAAATAGATGTCATCATTTCATCAGAACTCATCATCATAAACACATGACATAGGAAATAGCAAAAGACTACCTACTGACAAACGACAATCCCCTTTGTTCTAGGTGTAACCTGGGAGGGAGAAACCAATACAAAATTTCTGTACGTCATAGTGAGCCGGGATTCCGCTGTCACGAAATGTCACTGTGAGCCCAGATTTCAAACATTGGACTAACATGGAAAAAGCGCGTAACTGATTAAAACACATTTTCGCATTTCATCAAAAGTGACAAAAATTGAATGAAAATCAATTCATGCACATAATGCAAGTAATTTCACGTGAGCACCTTTCAACTGATTGAATATAAAGCATTGAAAAACGCGTCGTTTTACTTTTTCCAATGAAAATTAATATTTGGTGCATAGAAAACTGTGGCCCTTTTTCCATGTTTGTCAGGAAAGATCGAAAGTACACAACAAAAGAAAACTAGCGGTTTTCCCCAAGCCTGCCTTGATTGTTGTTGGCAAGCTGGAGTTATCTTGCAGTTCAAACAAACGTTATTCTATATTTCGTGTGTAGTATCGGTGCCTCCCTCCCAGGGTGTAACCATTAAGTGCTCATCCTAGCAAGTCAGGTAACAAAAACTTCACCAACGGATAATAAATAGTTCGTGAAGAATTGCCGAGGTCAGTCAAGTGCCGGAGCAAGCAATTCCAAGAGCGATGAAGACAGCGTAAATTGGTGAAAATGTTTCCTTACGTTTCCTCACTTGTCACGCAACACAGAGCAGAAAGGGGCAAAAAGTATGAGACACCCAATGATGGGTGGAAGGTAATTCGTACTCGGAGGCCACAACTCACTCGAGCGTTCAAGCGTGCATGTCATAACTTTGCGCTCGGAGAAAAACTTTTACAAGAGGCTTCCATGGAACCCTAAGTGTGTCTGTGTTGCAACTTGATGATAGCTCCCTGTTCCGCATCGTCTCCCAACAACTTTATAGCGTAAACATCCCAGTGTGGGTTTTTCACACCGAGCTCAAAATTACCTTAAGTACCTTAAATATTGCAGCACCATCGCATATGTATTTACGTATACGCGTACCCACGTAGCTGCAGGGGCGGATTTTTCTACCGAGAATAGGAAAAGAAACATTCAACCATTAAATTGCCACCACTCCCGTGTTGTCGCTTCGGCATCCGCCCTGCAAAGCTACGCAAATTTGAACCCATTCTTGTGGCACAGCATCCTTAATGAACAATTTAACCCCACCGCAGGAAAAAAAACTTCCATTCCACTTTCTATTTCCCCTGCATGGTCTTCACATTCGGGTAAGAGCAGTCCCGGATTTGAGAGGGGCAAAGAGGGCAGTTGCCCTCATAGGATTAAAATTTATAAAAATACAAACATCGTGAAATATTTTTTCAAGCATTCTGCATAAAAAATACAAAACTTAATATTTAATAACAGTTTCCAACCAACGTAGAATAATCACTTGAGTAGACTTTTTCTATTCTTAATATTTGAACCTCACAGTGTACATTTGGTTTAAGTTCTGAACAAATAATTCATAAATTTGTTAAATAGAATAATGAAGATTGCCTATTTTTTCAAAATTATTCACATGTTAGTTTTAACATTTTTTTGAATACCATAGATCTTACTGAAGCATTTTTATAATAATGCGCTTGATGATGATAGCCCAACAAAAGGCGCTCAATTTTGTATTCAGGGTCCCCTTGTCACGTGCCCCCGGAGCGCAAATGCGGCACTGGGCAAGAGCCACCGTATCCGCAGTAGGTACAAGGCAGCAGAGCCAGGCCGACGACAGAGCGGAACCAGCATTACATAATTCGTACAACGTGTGTAACCAAACCCTCGGCGGCGAGGTGAAAAATGACTTGAAGATGCGAATTTAATGAGCTGAGAGCAAAGAGGGAGTCCGTTATACACGTGAACCGTGCGCATGTTGGCTCAGTTCATGGGGATGGAATTGCGGTGAACTGTAACGTAAATTGGGGCGAGTGGAAAAGTTTCAACCTTTTCGGATTGGATTCACAATTGTGGAATTTTGGTTCTGAATTCCTGTTTTTCGGAACAAAATAAAGAATAGGACAATTTTTTCAGATTGATCAAACTACAAGCTCCCCTACGTATTGCAGCGTTTATTCTTTACCCATCCGGCATTTACTGGTGGTTAGCGGTGACTGATGGCAAGCTTCGAAGAAGGAAGCCCCGCTTCTGTCGCTCTACGATGTGTGTTCTTCTTTTTCTTGGCATCACGCCCTCACTGAAACAGATTTTGATTTTCAGCTTGGTGTTCTGAGAGCACTTCCACAGTTATTACCTGACACGCTTTATTTGCCGAATGATCATTTTCGTTTATCGTGTGACATCATCGTACCATATTGTTTGCTCAGAGAAGTCAAAGAAATATTCATAACGAAAAGATCCTGGACCGACCGGGATTTGAACCCAGACTTTTGGCTTTGCTAGCCGTGAACTTTACCACAAGGTTAAAGAAGGCCCCTCCACGATGTGTCCTTGGCATGTTTTTACCTACACGGGAGCATGAAGTCACATATCATGGAAGGTGGGTGTTGCGGTATCATGAGATCAACGGCTTCACTTTCTAACATTATGCGAACTTTTTGAGATTATTTGTGACTTCGTCGGGAATTGGATTCATTCGTAGGCGTTATGGTGTGAGAGGCATGGAATTAAACCAATAAACCATGATCGTGATATTGTGAGTACCTACCAGTACAAAACAGAATGAGGATTCAAGATGCATTCATCGAGATTGTTTAGTTTAATATTTCAAGAGACAAACACACGTGACACTTAGAACAACTTATAAGAAACACTGTCGCCCAACGCTACTTTTTTACAAGCGGGTTCCATATTACAGGGCAGAAGCTTTTAAATAAGTAATTTTCGCTGAAGCAATGTCACTGTTTGGATTCTACCCCATTGCCCCAAATGTTATCTTCCACAATGCAATTACCCCGAATGCTGTTTCCCCGAATGTACAATAACTTCGAATGGCATTGCCCCATGATTTCGGAATTCGGAGTCGTTCGGGGATATGGAATTCGGGGTGATGGAGTTCGGGGTAATGGGATAGAATCGTTCGTTTGAATGTGCTAGAACTGGTTTATGAACAAAAGGTCGAAAGACAAAAGATCGAAAGGACAAAAGGTCGAAAGACAAAAGGTCGAAAGGACAAATGGTCCAAAACGATTTGCATGGTGGGAAATTTTTCATTCTTTGAAAAAAGATTTTCGACCTTTTGTCCCTTCTTTTTTGTTCATCGACCTTTTGTCCTTTCGACCTTTTGTCTTTCGACCTTTTGTCCTTTCGACCTTCTGTCTTTCGACCTTTTGTCATAGATTCGTTTCTGTGGATGTTTTGTCACATTAAAAGTTACATATTTCCCGTGAAACATATAGGAAACTCAGTGGCATCGTTTATAACAGGCCTGCCCAATATTTTTGGCATATTTGTTACAAAAAAACTGTCTACTGTCCCTTATTCGATATTTTGTAGCTTGATAATTTCCTTTACTTGATAGAATGCGCAGTTCCTTCAATGTAGCATATATTGATTCCTCTGTAAGTAGATACCTTCTAACTCGGTGATATCTTTTTGAACTTCCCATTCTTCCTGCAAATGCTTATCAATTACATGAATTGAAATAATTATAATATTTTTCCAGAAAGTAAAGTGCTACGTAGTGAATGTGCCGAAACTTTACTATTTTCTCGTTTAAACTACTTGTCTCGTTGATCTCTTCAATATAGATTTGGGGAGAGTCGACTGTAGTTAGTGTGCTAACAAAAATGATACAATACCTTTAATTTTTATCTCAAAGAGAGCTATCCGTATGTCGAAGCTAAAATTATTTTATAATCTGAGCTACTAATGTAATTATGTCAAAACATTAGTATACCCCACTAGTCGGACTGATTTTTTGCTCTTGTTGCATCGCTGAATGATCCGTAGCCACTCTTACTATTAGCTAGCTAGACCATGGATGGAATTCTAGTGATCATGACAAAATCCATGATGCCTCGCGTTGTTCTTTATCCTGCGATCATAGCAACAACGATTAACTTTTTGTCGTCAAGTTATCACAACAAACTACGCTCCACGAATAATGCATCGTGTTGCACGTGCGCAAGTGATTCACTGTTCGCGAATAAAAGTTTAGTGATTTTGTGGATTTTTCCACTTTTACCTAATGATCTACCTTCATATATGCTGTTTGTGATTCTTAAACCATTCGGACATTGGTTGAGCGATCAATAATAGCGCGAATGCGGCATGATTCAAGTTGATCGCTACATGTAACAATATCCGATAAACCTTTTGTCCCATGACAAACAGTGCATCGGATGCTCCATATATCTGCTCTATGCGTGCGAAATGAGGTGTTGAAATTATGCTGCTGCGAAAGTAACGGCACTTTTAGATTATTCCAATACTGTGTTGTTGATCGCTAGAGACGATTTTTTCCATCCTTGAGCTAGACACATCGTTATCATATTCGACGTAGGGAATATTACTCTGATTATTCTGATTTCTCAGAAGCAAGGGAAAATGGGTATTTAAAAAATAAACTACCACGTCACAATACTAATAAAAAACAATGTTCATGTGGGCACCATAGTCTAGTCCTTCTGAGTATTGGTCCTGGCAGAGGGGAAACTTGGCAAAAGCCAGACCGAGTGTTCAGCCTTGACAAGTTAAGCTGTCAGGCAGCTCCAACTGAATACCACACAATAAAATAAACATTCTAATATTTATACATAGATTAGATAGATGTTATATAAAGCTCTCATACGCGCTCTTTTGGAGCTTTAGTGAGATGTAATACATGACGACGAGATAAAGAAAAATAGGGGCAAAAGTTTAATTTATAAATCACCTAAGGAAATAAATAACATTGAACTCTCGATTTGTGCACATTGAGAATTGTTAGATAATCCCAAGTCCCATTCATTGAATCTCTGTGCAATTTCGATTGCTCTGGTCGATTACGGAGTGCAACCACAAAGTGGTCATCCATACCCAGGTAACAATTTGAAGCTGCTCAAACGCTTTTATAGCTAATTCAATTCAGCCTTTGTTTGAACAAAAGCTGTTCATAGCCTGCATTCACTGTTGTTCAGCTGTTAAACATCTAATTCTGGCGATTTTATTCAGCCTTAAGCTTAATTGAAGCTATATAGAAGGCTAAATAAAGGTCTAGCAAGCGCTTATTCAGGCCTTTTTCAATAACCATAATTCTATTTTTAGAACAGATGGCAACCTTCGAAAGCTTAACGATCGCTTATTCATCCATTATTCAACAATTAATCAAAAAAAAAAATAAAAAGTATTTACAGGTTTATCGTTTTGGGTTTTATCAACGCAACTAACAATTTCAAACACATAGTGTAGAAAAGTGCTGGAATTTAAAGATGAAGATTAGTAAATATGTGCCATTGAGATTTGAACTGGGATTCGCTGATTTATAACCACTTACCTTGACATCTGCTCCACATGAGACTGTGTGAACATCATCAACAGCAAGAGACTAACATATTGTTTTGTCTGAATAAGGGCTATTTTAAAGGCTGCATTGAGGCTGAAGAAGTGATAACAGGGCTATGCAAAAACACTTGAGTTAGCTGTCAAAGTGTGTTGTGATTTTTGTTTCAAAATAGAATCCTCGGTAATTTTTAATTTTTGCTATTCAATTGTTGTCAATGCAAGTTGGTAATGATTTTGATTTCGTACAGTTAATTAAAAATGTTACGAAGAAATCTGCGTCATCGAGTGTAGTGTTCTATCTTCTTGTTACACAAGGTCATCGATGCCGGATTCAGGATTTTTTTTGACAAATGATTGGTCCGTGTGCGTTTACAGCATGTCTGCTTCGGAATGTGAAAAATTTGTTGTTCGGTGAAACAGTTTTATAATAATTAATTTAGTGTTCGACCCAATGTAGGTATATATTTCGGTATATATATTTTTATCAACATACAGGTGAAAAAATTTTCGACAATGGCTGTTGATTTGATTAAAGCTTTAAATAACCTTTAATCAATATCATTCAGGTTGGCTGAACAAAAGTTAAAACTGTAGATGAAAAATAGTTTGTTCAACTCAATATTCAGCTTTGAGTATACTGCTGAATAAGAGTGTTTAATAAGCTTTTCTTCAAATAATTGTTCAGCTGTCACGGTGTTCAGCCTTGTACACCATTGATCAGCCAATATTCAGCAAATACTCTTGCTGTTCAGCTTTCATTGTTACTTGGGTACTCATGCTCATTACAAACAATACTTGTTTGACAAAGCCTATGCAAAGCTATGTCAGATGTATGCATATTTGCCTTGGTAGTCTAAGTCAGCCAAGAATCAGGCCTTCAGATCTGAAAGCGTAACTAGTATATTACGATGGTATATGAACAACATTTATACTTATGTGGGCTAATGAAAGTATATTCCGCCAAGTTTTTAGTGCAATTTACCGTTCAAGGTTGAACAAGAAATTCTTTAGGTACAGGTTTCAAATCTACAAGCGAAACCAGTGACCTATAGGACAAATAAGCTCATGCACACATGTTCCGTCAAGTTTTGAGTTCGAATACCGTACAAGGTTATCCCAGAGCTTTTGCAAGTAAAGGCTTTAAGATCTACAAGCGTAACCAGTCATCTTTGGTAGATTTATGAATAAGATTTATACCTACATAGACTCATCAAAACATGTTCAAAAGATCTCTGTTTACGTCTGAAGATTCGAACATTTTCACTCAAAGAAGTTTTTGGATAGCCGTAATCAACCCTTGAATAAAAACATGATAGGACAAATTGTGTTTAGTCTGTTTGGATGTGGACCTTATTCATTAATGTTAGAATCGTTACAAGTTACGTTTGTAGATTTGAAGGCTTTAACTCAAAGGAGTTCAATGATTACCGATAAATGTTGAATTCGGTTTACCATAATTGTATGAGCGCACATGAGTGTTGATTTATCTTCAAAAGATTGCAGGTTACGTTTGGTGATCTGTAGATCTAGGCTCAACACAAAACGTTTAAACCCTTTAAAAAACGTTAGACTTCAAACCTGAACTAACTTCAGTGTGAACCTTATTCATAAAACTCCGAAAGATCTTCATGTACGTTTATCAACACAAAGGTCTTCACTCAAAGAAGTTTTGGATAATCGTAAACAACCGTTGGTTTCGAAACATGATAGAGCATATTGTATTGAGCCTAAATTGCTAAAAACCTTATTCTTCAAAAACGTTACAAGATACGCTTGTATATGTATAGGCCTTTACTCCAAGGAGTTCAATGATCAGCGAAAAATGTTATATGTACTAGGTTTATCATAATTGTATGAGCTCATATGAGTGTAAATCTTGTTGATTTATCTTCAAGAGATAACTGGAGTTCTTGGATAACTCTAGAAAGCCGTTAGACTCTAAACTTTATAGAATATTTTTGTTTGAGTCTAGTTGGGTTCGAACCTTATTCATAAACCATCGAAAGAGCTCTGGTTACGTCTGTAGTTACTAGGGCCTACACTTGCAGAAGATCTATCTTCTTTTATATAAATAAAAATGGAATGGTGTTTGTATGGCACGAAATGGCTTACGAACGGAGCAGCGGATTTGAATGATTCTTTCTACGTTTTGTTCATCAAGGGTTCTGACGTGTTTGTGTGTATAAAAATCGAAGGATATTCACCGGGAATTTCGGAAAACGGGAGTGGTCGCGACTGTCATTTTGTATGGAATGATACATAGCGTTCATCACCAGCCTACTTGATGGCAAGATGAAGTTTGCCGGAACCACTAGTTTTTAATAAATGTTAATAATCGTTGGTTTCAAAACTCGATAGCATATATTTCGTTGAGCCTGCTAGGTGTAAACCAGAATGGTCGCTGGTTATGCGTGTAGAACTTAAGGTGAAGATGAATCGAAGCCAAAGTTCAAATTTTCAGGAGCACGGATCTGGAGAACCACACACCCGTTTGAGCTGAAAACCTAATCGATTGGTCACCATCAGCTACTGACAAATCGAATAAGTTTTCAGCTTAAACGGATGTTTGGTTCTCCAGA
This sequence comes from Aedes aegypti, assembly GCF_002204515.2. NCBI lineage: Eukaryota > Metazoa > Arthropoda > Insecta > Diptera > Culicidae > Aedes > Aedes aegypti. The sequence goes on from NC_035109.1 coordinate 248,689,654, forward strand.
TCCGCGCTCTTGAAAATTTGATTCATCTTCACCTTAAGTGCTAAATTCAAAGAATTAATTGGATAACCTTAGATAGGCATTCAACTTAAAACACAATATATCATAGTTGTTTGATATAACGTGAGCATGAAATGCAATGTTAAAGCTCTCGATGTGCACTGGTTCACACTATAAGTCTAAATATATATACTCCAAACACGGTGCTTCATTGACGTTATTACCAAACCAAAAAAGCCTCATAAACTTCAAACGCCAGATGGCTTCTATACCTACTCTACAATTCTGGGCAGGTTGAAAAATATCCCCAGTCGAAATTTTGAGTTACACCCTTCCTTCAAAAGCCCGGGACGAGACTTGCGTACTTCAAATAACTTGTTCTCAGAAACTAGCCAACCGAATTATGAACTCCTTGAAGCTACTTCAAGGGGAAGAGTGGGGTTAAAAGATGGTATACCCGGAATGGTTCCTGGATCCTTCCCCTTTTTGTGGGGGGCGGTTGTAGGTGTGGCATAAGGCATTATTTCAATTAACCTTGACTATATGAACATGACAACAACAAAAGATCATAGTTTTCCAGAGAAAAATCATTCTGAACTAGTAATGCTTTACTTATGTTTTAAAAATAGACACATATTGGCCACCCAGAGGCCCCAGAACAGGTTCTTGGAGTCCTGCAAGTAATGAACGATACTCCTATAGCTCTACAAGCTTATTATACGACACATACATTTTGTTTGGATTTTGTGGCTAATCTAAAATTAGCCAAATATATTTTCAGATGGATTCAGCTCGTCTAGAGGTAACACAATTGGTCCATGATACCCAGAAATTCCTTTTAGAGCGGGACGGCATCTCCAGGGAAGTGGCTATTTTTAGCATTATTCTGAAGCTGTTCTTGCGACACATCAAACTTCATGATTTTGCAAAACAAGTTCAATAGAAAGAATTTCAATTACAACATTGGCCACCTACTGGTATATTCCAGGGATGTGGTATCCTCAGAAGGCAAGAAGGCATTACGGAGCCGATTGAATTTTGTAATTACTCACAAACTGCATTGATCTACATAACATACTTAATATTTCGAAGACCACAAGTTCTGGGGCACAAAATGCTGCAGCATTTTGCCAGCAGCTATCCAGCTACACCATGCTAAGGATTGTGGATTCGAATCCCGCTTATCAAGTATCTTTAAGTAACAGAAATTATCTGAACTTTTCAGGGCATATAGTATAGTCATGCTTGCTACATGGCATACGAATGGCAAAATGACAAACAAAACTCTCAGTCAATAGTTTGGCAAGTGCTTATAAATGCGTTAGACAGAGAAGCCATGTCTTAGTTAGGACGTAGCACAGAAATAAGAAGAAGAATAGAAGTTCTGGATTTTTAAAACAATATTCTTATATGTGCTTACTGAGTGCATATTGTATAACAAATGCATGTCGCTTAACACGTATCCGACCGGGTGACGTTTTTTTTTTCAAATTGTTATTGTGAACGTTCAACTGATTTAGATGCGGTTTCAATAAATCCAAAGGCTTATAGTTTCGAATGCTGGCACAAGTGGACCAATTTATTTCCTATGGCCGGAATTATTCCGGTGTCCTCCTGGGTCTGGTCGGGTGAAAAATCATCAAAACTTTCTTTTCTGAACAGATTAACCACAGTAAATGTTATTTGAACCCAACAAATTTAACAGAAAACTGAAATTATGTATCCTCCGTCAATATTTTGATATTTTGGGACAACCTATTGCGGTTAAGGTTACCTTATGGGACTACGGTAGATCAGGAACATCCGTAAAAGTGGACATATCCTGAAAGTATGATCTCGAATGGCCATTTATTGGTCCTCCAGGAGGTAAAAAATAACTGTAAAAATTAACATATGCTGACAATTGTCTAACAGAGCTGCGATTTTGTCCAAACAATTAGCATGTGTGGTTTAAGAATCGTATTTATATTGTCGCTGTCATCTGAACCTGTAGGGCAAATCCGGAAGACATTCGGAAGATCCGGGATATCCAGAAGAATGGAAATTTCTTGAAAATTTGTTTAGAGAGTAGTGTTTTTTGAACTGCTTTTAACTTTTCCTTTTATTAAGTAGGCTTAAGTAGCCAGAACGTATCAGAAGTTATTGTATTTGATTTACTAATTCATGATGCTTTTCAACGAACTAAGTTAAATTTGGGGAAACATAAAAATTAAATAATAAAATAGACCATTTTCATTTGTTATTCGCGATTCTTTTTCAAGGAAAATAAGTGAGTGGAAAGAAATATCAGGGTGGGTGTACGGCTGTCAACTACAAACAAAGCTCGCCTTACAATCATCTCTCACGTGGGCCGGCCCAAACAGAACAAGTCAAAATCGCGGGCCAAGTCAGGCAGCAAATGCCGATGCTTTTCAACACTCAAACGTCGGGATGTTTAGCAGCGTTGTGAGCCACTCGAACACACTCACAATACATGAACGGTAGGTGCACCTCGTTGCGTATACCCTCCCTGAGAAATGTGGCCTTTACTCACGGAAACGTATTATTAATGATGGAGCATCGCGAATAACTGATGAAAAGGGCATATTTTAATATGTAAATAATATTTTTTTGCATCAAACTTGATATAATTTGAAAATAACTACTTCTAGAGAAGCTATTCAGATAATCATCATGATTCTGAATCATTTCAAGATTCTTATTGTATCATCAAAACGTATTTATTTTGAAAAAAATAAAAAAATTGAAAATCAACCTTTTATTAAAAATTTTATCCATCATGAAACTTTGTCCCAAACATCTGTTTACTATCAAGATTATGTAGTAAAAATTGAAACATATTAATAATGGAGATTTTGTGTAATGTTTCTCAGAGGATTCGAACATTCATTGAAGAGTAAAATTTATGTTGAATTTTTGAATTTTCGTGAAAAAATATAAAATATTTTTTTCGTGTATAATTTTTCTTGTAGCTCCAATGGTTCACTCCAACTTCTTCATAGAACATTCTTAACTAAAATCAACTCTGAAATTAGAATTTCTCAAATAAGTTGCAAGCAAAAATTCATAGGTAATTATCAAAAGTTATTCTGTAGTCAAAATTATCTGACTTCTATGGAAAGCACTTATTGTACCATACCAAAATCATGTGCAAAATTGACTGTAAATCTAAGATGGTTGGGTTCTGTGACTGACTGATTTGACATGGAATTCGTCTTTACCTGTGTTATTCCCGCATGGCACATCAAAGAAAAAAATAAAAGCAGGATACACTATTTCCACTATGGGAGCCTCAATCGTAATATTGTAAAGGAATATACATGCATATTTCGTGTATCATAGGTATGATAAACATTGTGCACATCTCCACCAATTGTAGATTTTTCCGGAACTTTTGAATAGCATTTTTGTTGAGCTTATTACTTGTTGCCTTCCTTAGCCGAGTGGTTGAAGTCCGCGACTACAAAGCAAAGCCATGCTGAAGGTGTCTGGGTTCGATTCGCGGTTGGTCCAGGATTTTTTCGTAATGAAAATTTCCTTGACTTCCCTGGGTATACCGTATGCGTGAAAATGTTTGCACCATTGCGCTGCGTCAAAATTAAAAAAAATCTGAAAAATTTCGGTTTTTATGTTTTTTATTTATTTGAAGGGGGATGTTTTTTTGAATCTTAAACTATGTTAGTCATCGATCGAGTTTCCGTTTGCTGCAATTACGGCCTCCACCCGCTTTCGGAACGCACGGCAGGTCCTAATAATGTAGCGGGGGTCCATTTCTCTCCAGGTACGGGTCAATGTCTGTCGGAGGCTTGCTGTACTTGGGTGGCGTTTAGAACAGGCCTTGGCCTTCATGACGCGCCATATTGAATAATCCAGCGGATTAAGATCGGAAGGACATGTCCTTACTTAAAATCCCGATGTAAACCTCCGTGTTCACCTTGTCGCCTTCTGGAATGAACACCGGGTCCATTTTTTTTGCCGTCAGAAGCCACCAATCCAAATACCATAACGCTGGCAGGATGCTTGGTCAGAAATACGTTTTTATGTTCGTCGGGCACGTCTTTTACCGGGAGAGAACTAATATAGCGGTCGGTTCTGGAATTTGATACGGGATCGACGGTAAACATGCTCTCATCGGTGAACAGGATTACCGTTTTTTTCGCTTGAGGTAGTTCATGATCTTCTTATATCGCTCGACTTGTAGCTCCCGGATGCGGTTGGTAATCATGTGAGTTTTTTTTTCGTGCTCTCGACTTCGCCCCGCAATCGTCCTTCACGATCTTCCGTACCGAAAAATCACTGATACCGTGTTCCTTCGCCATTTTCCGTTCAATGCGGAATGCACTGGATTTGCCCGAATCTTCCATTTGATGGCAGCGACAATCCTAGGGACCCGAGATGACCTCGGACGACCTGTGGCCACCTTTGCGGATAGTTGTCCTTTCTTTTCTCGGTCTAAAACCCTCTTCACGGTCCACCGGGACGAATCCGCTGCCACTTCGTCATGGTGGAACTGTCAAACTAGAGAAATCGGTTTCTTTTACTCGCAGCCTACTGTGGTATGAGTTATAGCTTACGTGCATGCAAAGAAAACCAAGGCATTGTATGCACAGGTGCAACGAGCGCCTTATTGGTGCGATGGTGCAAACATTTTCACGCATACGGTAAACTATCATCTTACCTGCCACACGAGATACGAATGCGAAAATGGCAACATTGGCAAAGAAAACTCGCAGTTAATAACTGTGGAATTGCTCATAAGAGTACTAAGCTGAGAAGCATGCTCTGTCCCAGTGAGGTCGTTAAAGCCAAGAAGAAGAAGATTAGTTGTTGCTTGTCAAGACAAAAATTGAAACATTTTCCATATTCACCAATTTTGTAAAATTGATTAGTTTTTATTCAATGTTTGCTTCATTTCTGCGACAACTTATTCATTTTCGCTCCTTTAATATGACATACATATGTTTTAAGACTGTCATATGCATCAATGTTATCAACCATAGCTTCAAATCACATAAATGTAATGCATAATGAGCAAATAATGCGTATTCTTCGTTTCAGAACATTTTACAACCCTTCCCAGCAAACCAATGGAAACGAATGGTCGCTCATTATCACTTCCTACAGAACATTTTTGACGAGGAAGTGGTAATTTATGCCTAACACTTAGTATTGTTACATATGAAATTGTTGGAAAACTACCGGATTTAAGACTTCTAGACAAATTCGATTGTGATATTGATGTTGAGATTAAGAGCAGAGCAATGACTGGAATAGATTACTGGGTGCATATTGGAACACTCTTTAAAGGGAAGTCACATGGTCATCCTTTAGGTATTCCATAAAATGTTAAATTTCATGTACAGTAGTCTCATAATGAACTTATGAGAGCATATTCATACTTACTTTAAAAGTAAAATTTTTATCTCGGTGATATAAGCGTCTGTGCATTTACTAAAAGATTATGTACAAATATTTACAAATAAACCGTGTAGTACATGCCATTCTATAAATCAACCTTAACTTCGCAAAACCGGCATCCACAAGCTCCGCCAACTATGTATGTCACAAAATAAAGTCACGGCACAAGCAATGTGCAATGAGCAAGCCTATGTAATATCACTGCCTTTGGACCACACAGCTGAACAAACAGTCACCTATCTTCATTCATCTTCACGACGGAGGCGCCTGGCATTGAAAGAAGTGGAAAAACGGAATTATACATATTTGTCGCTACATTTATTGCTCTGTTTGTTTTTTCGGCATCCTCCGTAGCCGGTGCTTTACGAGCGTCTTGTCGGGAAAACTCCTGCAGAAATACCAACCGGCGACTGTCTTGGTGGCACGAGGGAGCCATCCTCTGTGTCTATCTATATTTTTTTCTTTCCTGTACCATATGGGACACGGTAGTTGCATGATAGCTCCGAACATAGATCCACCCTAGACATTGGTATACAACATTTATGAGATTAGTGAGACTGCTTCACATATCAAACGTGTATGATGTTCATGTGTATTCACAGCACATCTTCTTATTTTGAAACTAAATGTACTCTGCAGAAGGTTCCTTATAGTTGTAGCAGTAAATGCACAGCTGTTCAGCAAAAACATGCTGAAAGTCGTGGGTTCGAATCCAACTGGTCGTGAAACTTTTCGGATTAGAAATTTTCCCAACATTACATGACACAGAGTATCTTCGCGCTTGTGATTCCCTTTATGCGCATATAATGCTGTAATAATGCCGCATTACTGATTAATTGCTTACTGGTTACTAGGACAGTCCAAAGTCTGAATTTGAAATATTATTCAGAATAAGAATACAATCCACTACCAACGAAATTCAAATATCGGTTTGAAATTGTTGTGCACAAAAACGTGGCATACAAAATAAGGAAAATGAAAAACTTTTTTAATGGCAGCTCCCGCCCTCGCTCGGCCCCTTTGTGCTTTTATGGCGCTTGCAACAACACGGTTTTTCGAGAGGGGCGTTAATTTATCACGGCAGTCTTCTCCACTGTAGCAAACAGCAGCAGCATATAGTATGCATCTCATCGAGCGAGCTTCGGAGGAAGGTTTATGTGCAGACGTCCTACATAAAGCCTGTGGCGGCACACAGAAGGTAACGTGATGTGCAAGGTGTTTTAAAAATTAACTGATAAGATCCGAAAGAATGACGTGTTTATTCCTGGAGCTTGCTGGCAGTGGACTGGCATCTGGCAGGGTGTGAGCAGCAATGCAAACATATCTGAGGGGGGTTGCTCAGACATCGTTCATTTCAGCGGCTTTTTCGGGGTTGGGGCTAATTAAGGAAAATGTGCTTTGATTGTATGCATTGTGTTTATCTTGAAAGAGGTGAAAATACATTCAGGATTGAGAAGAGAAGCTTCAGAAACACGTGCATCGTCATTTGGAATATGTGCCATTACAATGACCCTATATGATCATCATACATTGAGATAAGGGAAGAAAAGAAATCAACAAAGGAACAGGAATGTTCTAAAAATGACTCCATCTAAATAAGTGTTGTTATCATAAGATAAGTGAAGTTTCGTCACCTTGGAAGTCCTTTGATATTACAAGAAGTTTGTTCAACCGATTGACTTTGTTTGAACTTGAAGCATTTGTACGAAAATTTTAACCAGTCTAAGAAATTTCGGCTCGAATGATTCTAGTTTGATTCAACGGCGTCTGTTAAAACTCCTCTTATTTCTCTTATTTCTTTGCTAGAAATCCAAAAATATTGTATCTGCTTCTAGATTTCACACCAATTGTATCGAGACTTCCCCGTTTTTGTAACATTTTTGTATTTGACAAGTTGATGTCGGTGATTGCCGAGGTCACGCGTGAGTCACACGACACCATGTGCTGGTCGAGTGCATTGCGTATGCTTTCTTATTTTTGTTGGACAAAGCCAACGATTCGTTTACTTCATTGAGCAGATGCTCAATGCTTTCAAATACTGACGCTAAGCTGAATTTACTTATGTCAGCAGCAATACGCTGATTAGAGTCGTTTTTTGAGCGCACCGATTCAAGAAGTTTTCCTTGTTGATGAATCAGCCTCCGCACGTCGGCCTTCTTCATAAGGATGTCTTGACAGTCGGCACACATTGGTACCATAAACGCGGTAATAATTTGCTCCCGATGTCTTTGGACTCCAATACAGGCAGCGTGGAATTTTTTGTCGCAATAAGTACATCTCCATCGAAGGTGGTCGTCGTTGATGCTGCAAGACTTCACTTCGCACGGCATGTTTGATAGATAACCACACTACACACATGGGGGTAAAAAAGTTTAATTGCAATTACTGGCTTAGCACAAGAAGCGCGCAGAGCTACACTCCCGTGCAAAAGTTTGGGTTCACCCCCTCAAAAACATACAAAAGTGTTCTGTCCATATCTCGTCTAATATCTCGTCCATTTCTCGTCCATATCTCGTCTAATTGAAACTGTTTAAGCCGTATTCGGAAGGCAAAGAGTTATTCTTACTTCGTATGTATTTTTCCAAAAACATTTTTTTGTATTTTGTATACTCAATTTTTACTTGAAGTTGTTACATTTTTCAAAAAACACAATGAAAATTCATATCTAATTTCCTCAGCATTGGGTCGACCAAAATTTCAAATCAAAGTGTCATTAGAATCGTAATCTTATATTCTTTGAAAAGACCCCACGAAATTTTGGCGGAAAAATCTGGAAAGTATTCGAAATCAATGAAACAGTCATTCAAGTCATCGTGCAAAAGTTTGGGTTCACCCTTCAGTATGATGCAAATCGTGCAAAAGTTTGGGTTCATCTGAGCCGCACGCACATCATTTTTGTCAATATCTCTGCCATTTTTAAACCGATTTTAATTGTTTAAAGCTTTTTTGAGCGCAAATAATGGCGCATACATGATTGGTTCGAGACTTCACAGATTTAAGTAAGTTCAGGTGAACCCAAACTTTTGCACGATACACCATACTGAGGGGTGAACCCAAACTTTTGCACGATGACTTGACTGACTGTTTTATCGATTTTGAATACTATTCAGATTTTTCCGCCAAAATTTCGTGGGGTCTCTTCAAAGAATATAAGATTACGATTCTAATGATACTTTGATTTAAAATTTTGGTCGACCCAATGCTGAGGAAATTAGCTATGTTTTTTCAGTGTGTTTTTTGAAAAATGTCACAACTTTAAGTAAAAATTTAGAATACAAAGTTCGAAGAATGTTTTTGGAAAAAAACATACGAAGTAAGAAAAACTCTTTGCCTTTCGAATGCGGCTCAGAGAGTTTCAATTGGACATGTAATCACAGAGATATGGACTGAACACTTTTGCATGTTTTTTTAGGGGGTGAACCCAAACTTACGCAAGGGAGTGTATATTGTCAAAAGTAGAAAATAAATATATACAATTGAAATATGGACTGACTAGTACGCACGCGAGCCCGGGGTCAGAAGTCTAGCTGTAAAATATTTACATGAGCGCTACGAAAGCGCGTCTGAACTCAAAGGTGGTTCATCACAGAAATAACATTGGTGCGATAATGATGTTACCCGTGAGATAAAGAGGCATTCTGCAGCAGCCAATAGGACTTTTTACGGGCTCCGTAACCAGCTGAGGTCCCGTAGCCTTCAGACGAAAACAAAATTCGCACAATATAAGACACTAATCCTTCCGGTTGCTCTATACAGCCATAAATCGTGGACGTTAGAAGCGTTCGGGGGTTTTTGAGCATAAGGTGTGCGAACAATACTCGGCGGTAAATAACAAAATGGCATCTGGCGGCGCCGCATGAATCATGAATTGTAGCAAGTATATAAAGAAGTGGATATTACCAAGCTCATAAAACATGGCAGACTGCGTTGGGCTGGTCAAGTGGTACGAATGCCGGAAGAACTACAGGAAAAAATAATAATATTGTTAGCTTCGTGGCCATGTGTTTAACGGCGTCAGTCGTCTAGGCATATTGTGCTACGAAGTGTGGGTTCGATTCCCGTTCCAGTCGGTGGAAATTTTTCGTCAAACGAAAAATTCATCTCTGAACTATTGGATGTTTAGTGTTGTCCGTTGCCTAATGATAGTGATTGTTCAGTCTGTGCAGCCTATGCCGAAGACGGTGTAAATTGTCTTTTTTTTAAATACTGAAGAGAGAGTCCGGACGAGGCCGCCGACTTCGTGGTAGGCCGCGCACACGATGGCTTTTTGCAGTTGAGGAGTACCTAAGGGCACTTAACGTTCAGGGTGACTGGAAGCTGGCTCAGGATCGAGTTCAGTAGAAGAGAATTATCCATTTGGCGTAGATTAAACGCAGCGGATTGAGCCCATCAATAATCAAGTAAGTAAGTATAACACAATTTAATTGCACTTCAAAACATAGTGTGACCCAAATAGCCGTAGTGGAAAACACGCAGCTGTTCAGCAAGACTAAGCTAAGGGTCAAGAGTTTAATCCCCCCAGTCGAGGAGCTTTTAACTAACTTATAACTTTATAATATTTGCTAGCTACCACCATGAAAACATTTCCCAAATTTGAGCTATTTTAATCAAGTGCAAAGATGTTGTGATAGTTATTATTTAAATCCATTCATTTGCATTAAAAATAACGAGCTACACACTTTTTACCAATAGCTTTTGGGGCGAGATCATAAGTTGTACGAAATTATCACTCTTTGCGTTTCGTACACACGTCAAAAGTTCTCCTTGAATTAATTTCATTAATATGCGATTGTCAAAACTTGTAAACATGATGAACATAATTTATTACCATCTTATGTTTCTGGCTTTACCAAATATATTCAGATCCATAAATGAATTTTTGTGCTGGGACGAAAGAGATTGAAAGGGGACATTTGCTGGACACAATTTCACTTTTCTGCATCTTGCTTGAGTTTACTCGCAATTTTGGAGTGACGCGCATGTATTTCCCTGATCATACGTGTTTATGGTTACATTGGTATTTTTGTTAATATTCTTAGTAATTGAAGTACGTCAATTGTAATATGATGCATTTCCATACTTGCATGAAATAACAAACATGTGCACTTACGTAAATCAATGTTGATCATAAAGATAATCTCAGCTATTGACACGTTTTTACCTGAAAGTAAAATGGAGAAAGTAAATCGTTAGTTTTATAGCACTCATAATTTTTTATTTCAAACTCAAACCAAGTCATATAAGATAACTCATGGAATCAGCGTAGTAGAGAAATCAGAAGTGAAGCAAGAAGAAAAAAATCAATAATCGATTGCCCAAAGTTTAAAAATGGGAGAACTTAAAAAATTCCAGCGTTTTTTTTACGATATATCTCATAAAACGAATACATATTTTTTTTTATTTTCGGTCAAATCAACCTATGCTTTTTCTTACATAAGTTCATGTAAGAGAATCAGTGTTAAGCTAAACTTAAATTATAAATTGAAAGTTACGAAACTCTTTTGTGCCAGACTCATACCTTAATTGTACTGCTCAGAATCTAGTTTGTACCAAAAATACAAAATTCCACCATCACTAACATTTCGTGACTTGAACTGATGTCGTTTCCACCGAACTAATTACTAAAATCTCCGGCATCAAAAAACGTTTACAATAATTGCCCTCGTTATCCTTGCTATTCAAATGCCTGCAACAATTTGTGGAGGCCCCACTTTCTTTCAACATCACCTATCATGACTACTTTAAACTTTAAATCAATTCCATAAAACGATATCGCCCCCATACTGTGCCGGCACGCATCCCCTAGAAGAACCGGTATAATTAGTCATTTGTTCGTATCATTTACCCGGGGCCAACCACATCATAACGAGTGGAATCACAGAAAAGCATTCCATTTCCGAGTGTCACTCACAGGCTTTCTAATTAATTTTAACTTTTCAAAGCACAACTATCTTTCGAAGAACGGAAGAAAGTTATTCCTCCTCGTTAATCACATGTATAGATGTGTACGTGTGCCGTTATTGCTGTCTGTCGGAGCACGCAAGCATGGAAAACGCCAGAATGGAAAACGGGCCCAATTCTCGCACAGAGGACACCCACACCCTCATCATGCGGCAACATGCAAATTAGTTATAATCATTAATCCTTTCGACGCTCTGGTTGAGAGTGCTGGTGGGGGCGAACCCGTTTTGTTTCATTTGTTACACTTCCCACGACTGACTGTCTTCGAGGATTGGTACCATTTTTGGTTGGGAATTATATTGAAAGTGTGCTATCTGCTATTAGTAGCTATTAATTAGAACAACGCAAGAGGGGGAACACGTAAGGATTAAATGCGTAGTTGCTGTTGGATTAAATCGGATACCGGGTTTCAAATGTGATCGGAAAGGATTCAAAATTTAGAAGCGAAACGAACGCTTTTATATTACAAGGTTTTTTTTAACAGATAGGGGTCTGACAATTTGTAAAATCCTGAAAACAATTTTCCTGAATATTCTTAATATTCACCATTGAAATACCAAATCTGTTGCCGTAAAAGCAATTCGCTTGCTCTACTCTTGCCTTTCTTGGTTGGTTCTTCGATAGGCCACCTAAACAAGGTTGCGCTACCTACATTGTGCTAGAGGAGCTGCTTCTTTGCTGCTGACATGAAATAACATAAATTGTCCGTTTGTTCGTTAGGGATCATGCACAAATTACGTCACGCTCCAAGGGGGGGGGAGGGGGTCGAGCCAAGCGTGACAAGCCTTACAAAATTTTCGGAGTACTCATACAAAAAGTGTGACAAGGGGGGGGGTCTAAAAAGTTGAAATTTGGCGTGACATAATTTGTGTACCATCCCTTACATGATAGCCATCATAACCATCCACCATGATTTCGGACCTGTCGCTCTGGTTTTCAATAGTTTCATGTTCTTTCTGACATGCCGTTAGCGGAAACACGAAGAAAGTGTGGTAGCTGAAGCTCAATATAACATGAGATTGATTACTAAGTCAACTGCAGATTATCTCCAAGAGACCCTGTGCTTTTTTGATGATACCAACAAAAATAATCCCACAGAATTTGTTAACGCTTTGGCTCGATTATGTCTCCTACAACTGCAAACTTGATTTATGTAAAAAAAAACTAGGGGGTGGTCCATTCTGGGGAATGGTACATTATGGCAAGAGGTTTTCTAGCGTATCGTACTTTATGGTGGATTCATTCTAGCGAATAGTTTTCTGGCGAATGGTTTTCTGGCATTATCGCACAATCCAAACAGTGTCTTCCTTGTTGGTCTAGTATAAAACTAATCTATGTAAATCATTCTCATTCAAAATAGACCAGTGAATCAAATTGTCATCAAAGGAGACACAAAACACAAAAGTTCTCGAAAATTGCAATGCGAAGCTTAGAAAATCGCTGCGCACGTAGTGATCGAACTTTGTCATATACTGTTCAAGTGGTGATAAACTGATGTTGCTTAATAAAGTTGTTGGAACAAGAATAGGAGATGACAATATCTTTGTTGCTGGGTGTTGGGCGACAATTTATTCACTGAAATAGACCAATATGTGATTAGCGTAGTACTTGTGTCCAAACAAAAGCTGATTTTCTACTGAACTAGTTTCAGTGCACTAAATACCCTTTATCACCAGCTTTAAACGACAAGTCATCGAGATTCCGTTGATTCGGCTGCAGCCACAATAAAGTTCATATTTAATATTTCAATTCTAAAATCGGACACCCATTCCTAAGCTGTCCGGTTTCTCGCATTGCGGGATCTGCTTTTGACAGCACAGTGAGTGTGCGTTCTCCCGTTTGAATAATACAATTTAATTGGAATTACTGCAAAACCCCCGGCCAGACACCGGCCAGATCACAAAACAGAACTGACCGAATAGCCCACATGTTGAAAGACGTTGGAAACCGACCGAACGACCAAACTGACCGGTGGTATCTGTCCCGGACTGGTGGTGGCCGGATTTGTGTCCCTGGTTTGTTTTCCAGCTTTCCGGTGTGCTCAAGCGTTAGTTTCGCATGGTTTTGGGTGTGGGAAGCCAGCAGTGGTGGGGGAGAGCTTTTAATTAGAAGCGCAAAAGTGAAGGTACGTGTACGGTTTCAGAGTGATGGACGGCGTAGTTTGGATTAAGCATGTGGTATTCATCAACAGCTGTGTGAATTACTTCCAAGGAATGAATGATGATTGTGTAGGTGTTTTGAGATGGTAATTTCAGCTTTTTTCATGCTCAACTATGTTTAAACAAACATTCAGGTACGCGATCAAGGTTTCTTTCCAAATCGCAGAGAAAACAGACTGTCCCGTTTTGCCAGAAATTCTTAAATATCGCGAACTGCTTCTGAAACTTCTTGAAGAGAAGAAGCACATTTTTTTTAAATTATGACGACAAAACTGAACGTTTGTATAAAGTCGTGTTAAAAGGTCTCTCAAGTGACTAGGGGGAGATCCCCCAGTACCGGACACTTAAGCCACTAAATTCATAATTCGAAAAATATTGGTTCTATGTGCTCGTGTCCCATTTATGATACATATTATCATTTTTATAGTGTACTAAAATTAATTTGAAAATATAAGTATGAATTTTGACATTGCATTTGGATGATGTATTTTAGTACCAAATTGATCGATCTTGAAAGGTGGCACCCAATACCGGACACAATCTGGAAATGCCTCGAATTCTGTAAATTTGAACATCATTGAATGTGTTTACTTTAGGAATAGTATATAATTGTCAATTCATTGCAACATTTACAAGAACAATTTTAGTATATCATAGTTTGCAAGATGTCCATCAAAAACCTCTTTCTTATATGATGAAAAATAGCACATTTTACGATGTTGTACTGAATGTTCATTTTTCTTAATTTTATTGCATGTTTGATACCATGATCGACGGAATCCATGAAAAATGAATGTATTTTGAGACACTCGTGCAATATTTACAAAGATATCATATAACAAATCAGGCTGTCCGAAACTGGGGGACAGGAGGTGCTTAAACAAAATTGTAATTTGTCCATATTTAGTCCAATCATGGTACAAAATACATTCATACTATCAAATTAGGATTATGTTCGAATATGCTTGCGTGATCCAAAGTATTTTTTCATATTCAAAATAATTACTAAATAGGCTCAATATTAAGGCAATACGTCAATTTTTTTGAAATTTTCAATCTTTTGTACTTTTTTCAAAAGGCATGCATATTTCAAGGATTGTTATTCTACTCAAACATTAGTCTACAGAATAGCTTCCTTTACTACTAATACACCATCTTGATTGGACCATGATTTCTCAATGTTTCGACTTTGTCCGGTATTGGGTGCTGTCCGGTACTGGGGTATCTCCCCCTATATGCCAGCTGAAAAGATCAAAAATGGAATAAATGGTTCATTTGGATTTTTCCCAGTCCAAATAATCATTATGAAAGAAAGAACTCAATTTGGCAGCTTTTTCAAGAGTTTTTTTTTTAACAAAAGTTATATAAATTATATTGAAGCTATAAAAAGCAAAACTTCTGTTCAATGTCCGTGTGACATGGGAACATTTCTTGAAACCACTCAGTGCCATCGATGCCAAAAGTGGGGTCATGGTACTAAATATTGCCGCATGATTTGCGGATGTTTTTCTTACGAAGTACGTCTGTCCTGGGAAGAGAGATATCAAAAAAAAAAAAATGTACATATGCGCAAATGGCGGTGGCAACCATTAATCTAACCTTTGGGATTTCCTTTCGCGCAAACGAATCGTTGAGGCGCGCACGGTGTGCTGGAACACACATATTATCGATTTTGCATGAACCTCCAATCTTTTTTCACTAAAAGTTAGCCTTGGCCCATGGTGGTATGCCGTATTTTATATAATGGAAATTTCATTTTTCACTTCAGAAAAGCTCATACGGATGCTTTGTATTCTTCTTTATGAATCAAATCAGTAATATTTTACGTATGCGGCATAGTTTTCTAATCAGAATAGGAATTCCCAGAAATGAATACACATGGCAGTAAAGGCTGTACTCATGTGCTTATACGCGCAAAAGTCTTGAAAGAGGGTTCACTATAACATGATTAACAGTAAATGACTTATATAGCCTTAATGTGGTCTCAAGCTCATCGTGATACAAGTTTTGTGCGGTCGCTAATCTACTCATCACTCCAATTATTTGTCATAAGATGAATAATAAATGTGGCGACGATAACGAATCGATCCGACGTAATCCCGCACTTTTACTCACGACTTCGCACTTATGGAGGGCACATTTTGTAGAAATAGACACAGCAATTTCATAACCAACATGGACACATATATGTTAGTATCGTAAAACGAGGTATCTTTGATAATGCGGGTAACTTTGATAGTGCGGGATCCACAACGTACTAAACAAAATAACAAAAATATATATAAAAAAATAAAAATAATTCAGTTAACCAAAACGGATGCGAAAGTAAGGAGTATCAGTGTGACACTTCACCTCGGAGCTGTTTTCGTGCCAATCGAGAGTATTTGAGGCTTTATGTTCAAATATTGAAAAAATGATGAGATTTCAGCACTTTCAAAACGCTCACAAACAATCTCTCGCGTTCATTATCATAAGGGCGTAACTGCATTGATCGATTTCTCTTCATCGACTTTCTCCTTAGTTAATAACTTGGCCGGACAACTATTTTTGACTGCTATTTTTGTTTCTTTGGAAGCTACTCATCGTTCTTCGTCATGCTGCATCGTAAATTGTTCTGAAATTTGATTGAATTACTCCAAAGAGAAAATCGACGAAGAGAAATCGATCACTGCAGATACGCCTGTATGATACTAAACGCGAGATCTGTTTTACTGTAACTATTTCATGAAATTATAATGAGTTCGGTACGTATGCTTGATGACCTAGCTATAGTAGAACATAAATCCGGTATCAAACCTTATAGCGAAAAACAGTTTTACAATTTGGAATCATTTTTGTAATCAAAGTCACAAATTCCCATATGACGTTCAAAGCCTAAAGGTACGCCTCATGTACTTTACGGGATTCATTCGATGTATACTCATTCATGTTTCAAAAACGATTGATATATGATGAATTCAATGTCGAAACATGATTATCGATAGATATCTATTCAGATATATAATTTTATACCCTTTATTATCAACTTATAATGGTGTTTGTCATGTTTGTTTTGACTGAAAACACTTTTAAAGGTGTTATTTGTTCAATAAATTCTGTATTTTAATTGATAAAATTTAATCCAGTTTTCTACTAATATTGTCCAATCCAATTTAAACTGTGATGATGTCAAACAATAGTTTGTTGTGGATTTTCATGTGTCAGTATCAATGTTACCCCATTACCAAAAACTGACTTTCGATTATATGAAAAACTATAGAATCATACAGATCGAACCGTTATGCAATCTTTCATGTGCAATAGATAAATAACATACCAGTGCTTATTTTACAAATAAAACATAAAATATTCAGATTTTCATCCAAAAAACTATCAAAGTTACCCCGTTTTATGGTATGTATTTAGTTTTAAATATGTGTATGAAACTAAGGATACGTTAATGATGTGAGGTTTTAGAAAACGCACCCAACCAGCGGCTGCAAGATTTCAATAGAATTATATAATATTGTTACTCATACAGGAAATATCAGACTATCATATATTTTTTTTATTTCACTTTATACATTTTCTGTATGAGCACTGTTCCTGTATGTGTAACGATATTTTACAATATTAGTATGCGTTTTAGTTTTGGATGTAGACACACCCTATATAGGTTTGCGTTAAATCTTCCTCTATCTGTCAATCAAAACAAATGTGAATAACAATACCAGCTAGCGTAAAAATACCATACAAAATCGAAACAGTACATTGCCCTATATGATTGTATGGCTGTTTATTTTAATGGTTGTGTGTAATTATATAATTGTCTGCTATCTTAAAAAAGCTTCATGTTCAAAAACGAACTCCAATGATTTCAATTATTCAGTAGAATTGGAAACATTGATGGAAATTTGATAAGGTGTAGTACCTTAATAAAGTTATGTAAAAATGATATGTCGTTAATAAACGGCATACCACCATGGGCTGGTCACATTGTGTGAATGTAGGTATAAATCATGCTCACTTTGAAACGTCTTGTTATCAATTCGTGTTCAAGGTATATCAAATAAGTCTTTGAGCTATTGCAATGCATCAAAATTAGTGTAACTCTAATATTCTCCTATGAACTCATATATGGGAGAAGGGTAAAAATACTAAAATCAACTTTTTTCAATTTTTTCCCGATGAAAGATTTTTTAATATTCCGCAAGCTTTTTTTGACTATCAAGGCTAACTTTTCGTGAAAAAAGATCGGAGGTTCATGCAAGTTCGATAATATGTGTGTTCCAGCACACCGTGGCCCGTACCATGCAGATGAATGGCAACGTTTTTTTGTGACCGGAATTCCCCAGGCAGAACTTCTAAAAAAATCATTTTACAACTAACGAACGCTTGTCTAATAATCATACTCATTCCCCAGGCAGAACTTCTAAAAAAATCATTTTACAACTAACGAACGCTTGTCTAATAATCATACTCATCAAATTTATTATAATCATGCTCATTCTCATTTTTTTTTCGGCGGATTACCGAGCGAATCTTCTTAATTCAAATGCAAATACCCAAGGAATTACATATGCCAATTGTTACCGCGAACTGGGGAATCAGTGTTAACGATTGGAGTTAGAACGACACAACTTTTATTACTCCGTCGATTAGAAGTACAACAATATTTGGCGTGATGAGAAGTATTAGTTGATTCCACGTTTAGATGATAACTGAGGGATTTTCTGGTCCATCTTTCGGCTTTATCTCGTAAAGAGGGAAGATGACAAATAAATCGCAAACAATCTACCTATCTTGCAGATCACTATCGGTAGCATCATCGGATGCTGCGGTGGACTGCTGCTGATCTATGGAAAAGAACAGACCAACTCAAGAATGGGTATTCGAGCAGTTAGGCTGGTTCAGAATTCACTTTATGCGTGAACATACCGGCCACCGTTAAAAAGGCGCGTTTTTAATTACCCCTAGCTTTTCAATTGGAATTCAATGACTTACTGTACCTTTACTACTCTTAATCTACGTTAATTTAATTTTTCAATTCGTGATTCGGAATTAACTTTAGACAGTCTGGTTTCTGTTGCTGATCGCATGTCGTCACTGTCTGCATTCGATGATCTTGTAGCTTGTAGTGTCCAGTGGTCTTGCTGCGCCGCACTTTATCTGCTTTCGGGAATCTACATCGGGTTGTTTACTTCTACTCGTGGAATTTTTGTCGATAGCCATGTACGTTGTCGGAAACACTTAGTGACCTCGACCGTGCTTGGCTTATCGATGTATGGGGGTGTAGGAGTCATCACTTCGTCGCACGTGCTCTTCGTCGGCTGGGTGGTCCTCGTCGACATCCTCGATGGCTGATCATTCTCTGGAAGATTTTTCAACAATATTTGAGAATAAAAACAGCACTTAACTGGGTTGGAGGCTACCGGCCCCCGCGGATCCGCAATGGATGGGTTTCCTCAGAGGGCGAGTCAGATTGCGGGTGTACATGACGTGACATTCTTCGGTTTAGAGCGGAATCCAAGCACGAGTTGATCTTGCTTCCTTTTATCATAGCTTCTCCTGTTGCAGAACAGTCTCTCCGATAAATAGTGGATGCGTTTGGATACAATAGAAGATCATTGATTAGCGTTGGATCAAGGACTCGTGGCAGCAGCAGCAGACGTCGTCGTCGGTCAATTATGGGGGATGAAACATTCCAATAGCTTTTTGAAAATCAAGATGACACATAGACTTACATGCATGGGAGGTCTTTCGACCCCCCGGCGTTGAGCAGTGGTAAACACTGCGATTGTTGGAGGTATACTAATTTCCTTCAGGTTCGTCAGCGATTGGGTCACCGCCGGGTTGCTGAATGGGTAAGACGCAAATCTTCTTGATCGCACGCCGGAATTCGCCGTCTTGTGTCGGGAACGTCACGACTCGCACGTAGTTGTCGTCTCCTCTGAACACCTGCGTCACTCGTCCTAGTCTCCACTTGAGGGGTGGAAGGTTGTCGTCCTTCAGCAAGACCATCGTACCCACATTGACGTTGTCGCGCTGGCGAGTCCAACGTGTTTGCGGTTGCAACCCAGATAGGTAATCGGACTGCCACTGCCTCCAAATCCGATGGACGTACTCTTGGGTCATATGATACCTGTCGAGTCTGTTCATCGGAACATCAGCCAGGCTTGGCTCAGGCATCGGGATGAGTGGCCGATGAACCAAAAAGTGCCCTGGTGTGAGCACCTCTGCAGTTAGCTGGTATCTGCAGTTAGCTGGGTCAGCGGACGATAATTGGTACAGGCTTCAATTTGAGTGAGGAGGGTTAGAAATTCATCCAAAGATAGGATAGTGTTCAAAAGAGTGCAACGGGCATGCTTCTTGAGAGACTTGACGGCAACCACCCAGAGGCCCCCAAAATACGGAGATATCGGTGGTATGAACTTGAACGTGATACCGTTTTCAGCGCAGCTGGTGGTTACTAGATGTTGATGTTGTTGAGATCCGAAAAAACGGACGAGTTCATCCAGCTCGCGCTTAGCTCCTCTGAAGTTCAGTGCATTATCGCATTCAATAAGTTGTGGCTTACCCCGCCGGGCAACGAACCGCCGGAGAGCGGCAATAAGCGCACTAGTAGATAAATCGGCTACACATTCGACGCGGACTGCCGTCGTCACCATACATATGAAGATGGCGACGTAGCACCTTATTGGAGCTCCTTTTCTGCTGGTACGGTAGAAAAAGGGCCCACAGTAGTCAACTCCGGAGCGGAGAAATGGTAGCGTAGGAGTAACCTTTTCTGATGGTAACTCTTGCATTAGCTGTTCCATAACTTCAGGTTTACAACGGTTACATCTTAGGCACGAATGCACAACTTGTCGTGCTTGGTCGAGGATACGAAGTGGCCAGAATCGTTCCCGAACTGCGACTGTTTTTAACTGTGGTCCAGCGCGGAGGTTTTTGAGGTGGTAGAACCTCAGAATCATTTCTGTCAGGGTGTCTATCTGGAAGTATCATTGGATGGCGTTGGTTGTACGTAACTGGAGCGATCAAGGAAGAAGTGCCTTCAGTTGGGAGTTCTTTTTGACTTGCCCATCGCGAATCATTTCCACGATATCCTGTGAAAATCGTTCCTCCTGGGCGATCTTCACCAATTTTTACTTTGATCTAGTTCGACAGCCGACAAGGAACCCGTGCATTTCGCATTCCGATTCCGAGGGTTGGAGATGTAGAGGTATCTTAGAACTAGAGCTACCATTCGTACTAATTTCGTGAATGACAAAAATAGCTCGATTGGCGGTCAAACTGGAACAGGCAGCGCTGCGATGCGTTCTTCAAGCTGATCCGCTGGATACTCGTCTTGGGCGGGGGCAGACAACGACGGCCAAAAGCGGGAAGGTTGTCGAAGCGAGTAAGGACCATTCCACCAAAGAGTGAATTCCTTCAGTTCACTTGGAGGCATTCTTCTGGAGATGACGTCCGCAGGATTTTCCAGCCCTGGCACATGCGCCCAGATTCCTTTTGCAGTGATTCGCTGGATCTCGGAAACCCGGTTGGCCACAAACATTTTCCAATGAGAAGGATTTGAAGATAGCCAATGATAGACTATAGTTGAGTCCGTCCAAAAGAAACTTCTGGCTTGGATGTTTGTACTGGATTCAACCTTTTCGAAGAGGTGGCTTAGAAGCAGCGCGAAAGATAGCTCTAGGCGCGGCAGACTGATCGTTGGGTTTCTTTTCGAATTTCCAAGAGGAGCCACCTTGGATTTTGCGGTGAGAAGATTAGCAGAGATGTCGCCATTAGACGCAACTGTCCTGAAGTAGATGCAGGCACCATAGGCAAGAGTTGAAGCTTAGCAAAATCCATGGATTTTCACGTCAGCAATACTTGGAGCTGCAAAGACCCGACGTGGTATACAGCGTTGTTGAGCAGAGTCACTGAGTTCATCGTGTCACCATTTTCCTTCTCTCCACAATTCTTGCATGAACAGCTTAGCCTGTACCACCACTGGGCCGACCAGACTCAGGGGGTCGAACAGCCGTGTGCTATCCAAAAGAATAATTCGCTTTGTGACAGTATGAAGATCGCTGTGTTTCGGTACCTCGAGATCGAGAAGAGTACGTTCATTCCTTAAGTGTTCAGGAACGAAGGATTTGTGGGCTATTGGAGGCGCACTTCCGAAGTTGTAATCCAGCAGAATTCATCAGCTGGAGTAGCTGTAGAACAAGTTCCTGACCTTCTTCAACACTATCGGCACCGGTGAGCAGGTCGTCCATATAAAAATCCTGCCCCATAACAACGGCAGCTGCAGGATATCTTTCCAATCCAATGTTAGCGAGAGTTTGGTACGGAGCGGAAGATGTACCATACGTCACGGTTGTGAGTTTGTACGTTCTGATTGGTTCTGACGACGAATTTCTCCAAAGAATAAGTTGAATGGATCCATCCCGATTTGCCTATACATCTTCTCGATGTCAGCGATGATGGCTGAGGAAGACGAAATCACAAAATGATTGCGACAAGATCATCCTGCACTTGTGGACCGATCATGAGAGCACCATTCAATGGCACTTCTGTGGCGGTTGCGCAAGATGCGTCGAAGACCACTCGCAATTTAGTAGTGATGCTGTCCGGTCGAACTACACAATGATGTGGAAGGAAGTAGGTGGGTGAGTGTGTTTCAGGATTGTGCACTAGCTTTATGTACCCGAGCTCCGCATACTCGTTCATGAATGCTGTGTATGCCTGCTTCAACTGAGGATCGGCGTTCCAGGGAAAGGAACCGACTAGTGGCGACGACCTTTGAACTACCAAGTTTGGCGAATGCTGACTCTCTTTTTGGCAATGTAACAACAAACCGTAAAGTTGGATCTCGGATGGTCGTTTTTGCAAAATGCTCCTCACAGGCTGTTTCTTTCAGTGACAAATTACTGCTATTCTGACAAGACTGAATCTCGCAAAATCGAGCCATTGTTCTTCGATGGTTGCGACGTTAACGACTGACGACTCTAGGATCGCTGTCTTGACCTTCCCTGACACCACCCATCCGAAAGCTGTATTTTGTAGCTTGGGCTGATAGGGTCCGGCCTTGAAATGGCCTTCGCGCAACGAGTCGTAGAATTCTCAGCGCCAAATATTAAGTCGATTGGACCCGGTTCGCCAAACGAAGGATCAGCTAGGACCTGGTCAGAGGGTAATTGAAGGCTGGAAACATCCACCACTTGCGTTGGTAGTTCCATAGTAATCTTGGGAAGAACATGGAATCTCCAACTAGTTTTGAAATCTGCGTGGTGAGACTGAATACGAGTGACGATGGAATATTTGGAAGAGGTCGATGATAATCCGACACCGCTGATCGGAAGAAAATTTTTGGATCGTTTCAGCTTGTTTCTGGACAAGTTGCTCCGATACGAAGTTCAGCTGAGACCCCGAATCCAGTAGAGCTCTATTCCACAGAGACTGCCCCTCAGGATCGAATACCTTAACCAGGGCTGTAGAAAGCAGCATTGTCGATTGAACTCGGTGATTCTGCTTTGATGGCGTCGATGAGACGTGGTGAGTCGAAAGAGCAGATAATGTGGGCGCTTGGTTCTCATGGGACGAGGTTGAGGGCTTGCTTGCATGAGAGGACTGCGAGTGGTTTGTTGGAGTGGACGGCGAAAATGATGACTGCGAACCAGACGACCACGACGGTTTCAAGGGTTGGGTTTGGGTAGGAGGGCTAGTTTGATTAAACGGGTTGGTTCTTTGATGAAGCATCGTATGATGTTTTTTGTAGCACACTCGACAGGCTCCACTCGAACAGTTCTTCATTAGATGAGAAGGTGAGAGGCAGTTGATGCAAAACGAATTCTTCTTTGTGGCGTCGAATCGCTCGCCAGCGGTCATCTTTCAAATGACTTCGCAATGGAAGGGATAATCGAGGCATTACGAACAGAGGGAGTTGTCCGGGGAGGATCAGATGGTTGACATTTGGGGGCTGCTACTGACTGCAGGATGAGGCTGTGACTTTGCAAGAATTCTATCAACTCCTTGTACGTAGGAACATTGGTTGACCTACTGATGGTTTCCCAACGACGCATGGTAACTGGATCGAGTCTAGAACTGAGCATAAACACAAGAAAAATGCTCCAGTTCTCTGAGTGCTCACCAACTTTCTGGAGCATTCGAAGAGCATTTAAATTCGCCATATATTTCCTCCAAATATTCTTGCCAACCTTCAAAAACTTATGCATACCATATTTTGGTATCATACCACAATTAGGTATTGCTTAGTTATCAATACCTCATTTTGGTATTATAAAAGTATTTGAAAAAAATGTTTAAAACAATTAAAAATACTTCATTTGGTATTCGATAGCTATTGACTGCGGAGGTCTTGAACTAATATTAAAAAATTTCAATTTTATATGAAAATCCATCATGTTTTATTTAGGTATTACAATACCTGATCTAATTATCAGCTTGGTATTTGGAGAATATGCAGAAATTATTATCTGAGGTATTTTACCTCTTATTCAGGGCTCATTCATACCTCAGTAAGGTTGTAAGTATTGGAAATTATCTGGTATGGAATACCTGAATTTGGTTTTCAGTAGTTATTTTCTTCTGCTCGGGAAGCCACGCCACCGACAACAATAGGGAAGAGCGTTGAATAGCACAATAGACTGATGCTTCTCGATGACACCAGAATCCAACGTGGTCCAGCGTGGGTTTAAGGTGATTTCACTGTCACTATTTTTTGCGTTAATTATCGATGTATTGCACGTTTGCAACGAACCACAGCTCACAGTTCAGTTTTGTTTCTTTTCTCGATCCATTTTTATTCGTGATCGTGATCACGCTGTCTTCGTCACTAGCGTTCGTTACACGAAAGGGTTCAAGTCATTTTAACTAATGCTCACTTGCACTTTTTTCTAGAAAATCATTACGAACCGAACACGAATCGCAAACACTGTTCCCGACTGTCCTTGATCCGGCCCGAAGGACCAGATTTTCATGTTACCGTGATCAGGGAACTTCGAACTGGGGAATCAGTTTTAACGATTGGAGTTGGAACGACACAACTTTTATTACTCCGTCGATTATAAGTACAACAATATTTGATTCCACGTTTGGGTGATAACTGAAGGATTTTCTGGTCCATCCTTCGGCTTTATCTCGTAAAGCGGGAAGATGAGTGGACAGATAATTCTAACAAAAATCTACCTATCTTGCAGATTACTATCGGTAGCATCATCGGATGCTGCGACGGACTGCTGCTGATCTATGGGAAAGAACAGGCCAACTCTAGAATGGGTATTCGAGCAGTTAGACTGGTTCAGAATTCACGTTATGCGTGAACACCAATGTTGTTGCAGGTAATGTTAATTCTTCCGCTTCAATTTTTTTTAATAGGGGTAACTGTTCGATTTTTTTTCTATACAAACGCATGCAATTCAAATTCCGCCTCTTCACCAACAAAAATTGTAACAGAACATGTACCTACTTCTAGCAACATGTCTCCCTCTTATTTTGATTTTTGAACTGAATAATTGAATCAAATGAATGACGCATTGTTCAAAACCACCACAATGGCTGAATCACTTTGAGTTGGTGTAAAATTTACTTATACAATTGTTATTGAATTACCCAAGTAACCAGTAAGCACGATAATGCGGCACGGTAACAGCATTATATGCGCATATAGGGTAATCATTTGATGCTTGTCAGTTTTATATACGCATATAATGCTATTATAATGCCAGAAAAGGCGAAATAGCGTGCCATTATAATGCGAAGATATAACCGTGCTTCTCGGCATCACTAGTGCTGATATAAGACCACGTGAGAAACGTCAGTTGTTTTCGCCAGGTTTTTCGGGCGAATATTTTGTGCTTTCGCGTACGCAGCCAGAGAGCTTTCGCGCATGCGGCCAAGCAGCTGGTACACGAGGTAAATAAATAAATGAATGAAAACGGAAACCTCGAATAGTATGCTAAATGTAATAAAATGATTGAGATAGTACTTCTCCGTATCAGACATATTCGTTTTGGTAGTTTTCATCCTTTTGAGGACTTGCAATTGCCACATTTTGATCCTCGTTTTTTGAAGATGAAATTCCTCATTTTGCGTCTCGAACCTGCGACACCTGTATTGTTGAGTTGTTGAAGTTCTGCTCCTTTGCTCCTTCGCCCACATAAGATGAATAGTATTGGAAAGAAAAGTGACCAATTTAAACCACCACTTTTCCCCGTCATAAAACCTGCAATTGTAGTAGTGAGAAGACTTATGTTTGACTCCCTCTCACCACTATATGTAAACACAAAGCACGTGGTATATCTGTCAAAACACTGGATGGCATTTAAACAGGCCCTGTATGCGAATATAGAGCCAATATAGTGCTTATTTTATTCCCGTATGCATCAGGCTTAGAAGCATTAATGATGCTGTAATAGGGTTTCTATGCAACGGAAGTGCTGTTATAAGGTGTGTAAGCATTTGTGATGCTATTATAATGCATGTACGCATTTATGATGCTGATTAAGGGCTTATTATTAGTGCTAATGGTTACTTGGGTACGTTGCTCTTATCGATCCAATTTTATTTTTCATATTTTGAAATGAAATGCTCGTTATTTGAATGATAAGGAGGTCTAGCTGTTCAATTTTCTAACTGCTAATAACATACATATACTGCCCATAACTGCATATTTGTAACAATCGACAAAAGTAGGCATTGAGTAAATTGAATAGCAAGTGTGCATTTCATGGCAGTATGGGAGGAAACTTAAATTTCAAAAAATTACCAAAAATTGCTTATTTGAGGCTGATATTTGATGCAACTCATATCGCATACTAGGTGAATTGGTAGAAAATAATTCTTATAGATATTTCATTGCCATTACATTACGAGGCTCACTTATAATTTCAATGTGACTGTTATGCGGTTATAATTATCAATGTGACAAAACAATTTGATATTTTTTTCGAATTTTCTAGAACAATCTCACAGATTTCATTAAGTTGATCGAAAGTATCATTTGATGACTCTCTACGGCATTAACTCCAATTTGTCAAAAATGTCGAATGTGACTATTATGCAGTTATGGGCAGTATAGTAGTTATAAATAAAACCTATTTGAAACTTGGTTACAATTTTTTGTTGCTTACTGTAATGATCGACTGGATGTAGCATGTGGTGGAGTTGCCCTTATTATTGATAGGCGTATAAAACAACAACTTTGTTCGTCATTTGAAACTTTGTAAATGAATTCGCTTATCGATCATCAAGAATTGGCTTAGGAGAACTATGCTAGCATCGAAATCATCCAAGGCATCAATCAAGAGATGTCTACAGAGAATGTTTTTCATAACTATCATTGTCATCATCCATTAATTGAGAACAGCACTCCCTTATTTTGTTCTAAAGTCTACGTACCGTGGCGACAGTCCACATAAAGCAACGGCATCATCATTGCCTAGGAAGGTATACCAGCCAGTACTCGCGTGTGCTCAATTGATTTCAAATTTTCTGCAAGTTCACATGACTTTTTTGTCGAATCATTTCCGTCCCAATTTTCAGAGTTATGCTGTAGTGTTTCTGCTGCTGCGCTCTCTCTCCGTCTCGTGGTTGTCGCACTTTTCACACATTCCACCGATCTCTTACCGTAAACTGAAGCATGAGTAAGCTGCAAAAGCGACATTCGAAGCGAACCAGTTGTGCAATTTGGAAAATTTTGCACAGTGTCAGAGCTAAAAAAAAACTAAAGAAATTGAGAAATATTTCGCTTTTCTGCGGCGAAAACTATTTGTAGCTGGTTGGTGAGTATATAACGGCAGCTGCGAGCAGTACAAACCGGAAACGAGAAGCGAGTTTGTTAGTCGTCGAGAAAGAAGGACCTCACGAGGAAGTAGACGACCATCGCACGTAGGAGTTACTGGGACAAATACCTGGCCATAAGTCGAAAATTATCTCTTATTATACACATTACATTATTTTAAAACCTTTCTTCCTTAGGGTAATGAGCATCTTTAGATAACTTATCTTTGTAATGTAATTTAATAACCTATTATGAAACATAATAGTGATTTCTAATCCAAAGTGTGTTCAAAACAATATAATCGCAGCTTATAAATAAATAACAAACCATTGAAACACTTTAGCCAAGAAATTGATCCGGTTATTCCTATCTGCATCGCATCGATACGTTCGGGACAAATTTCTACGAAGGGCGACTGCGACACTCATCGTCGAGCATTGAGCACCGTAGAGCAAAGATGCAGGACCACTAAAAAAGACACATGCAGCTCGGACAGGAAGGTTATCTTCAGACTCATAAATTTTCCCATTACCGGAAAAATGTTCCCCTATTTTGGCAACGATCTGGAAGAATTATCTCTTTATTGCTTTTGTACACATTTGAATAAATATCATCGTCGTCTGGCACAATGTGATAAGGATGATGGTTTTTACACTCGACAATGCCATCGATCAGGGGCAATTGTGCAGACGATATGGAAACTTTACGGTGAAAGTGATTCTGAGGACAATCAAGTGAAATACACCAGAAAACCATTAGATCGAGTAGATTATCGAGCAAAGATTTAGTAACAAAACAATGCTCACAATTTTACCGTGTGAAGATAATCGACTTATATAGTAATACCTAGCTTAGTCACATAAATCCTGCAAATAACTCCTTCCATGAACCCATTTCCCCATTCAAGAACTGAATCAAGAGGCGACAATCGGCCACAATCTCAATCGATTGCTAGGCGATAAAGAAGCCCCAACTTGCTGCATTATATTGATTTAGTAGACCAGCTCTCTAGTCGTTGACTGTGGTCTCCAGTGAAAAGAGACTGCTACCGGTACAATGTGGTTTTCCATCCCATAACGTATGGCAATTATCTCAATTATTGCTCCTGCCTTTCGAATTTATTGCCAATATGAGTGGCTTTTCGACCACATGCTACCGAATTTGACCAAGATGGGATGGAATGTGTATTGAACTGTGAACTTAGAAAAATTGGATCGGAATAGTGTATGAAAGCTTACGATACAACATGAAATATAACGTCGCTTTGGAGTTCATTGCTCCATTTCAGAAAATCGGTAACTTTGACAGTGTGGATCGCATATCAGACACGTAACAGCAAATATAACAGTCAAAAGAAAAGTATTTATTAGTAATTTTCACTAGTATCTGACTGATATGGGTTATAAATATTTTTTTTATTATTATTGGAGACTAGTAATTATTCATTGAGATTGTAATTGATTCAATGATGAGTGATTATATAATCTTTAAATGGGATTCTTGCAATTGGATCATTTTCCACAAATAGCTACGAAATATAAACGTACATTTCCTCCACAATTATACACATAAATATTCAATGATTCATATAAACCATGATTTTTGTATAGATTTCGGGGCTTACACACGGTAAAACCTTGGCAGGCCTCCAAAAACGTTCAAAACTCGCTACTTGAGTCGTTGGAAATAGGCTCAGATGCAAACTCCTGACTAGCGCCGATCCGGCTCTGAACATGGTACCTCATTAGGGACCTTGACAATTCTAGCATGGTCTCACTGCTTGCATAGAAAACCATGGAATCACAAAGGCGACTACTTATCACGGATTTTTTACTTCCCTTGGTCTGGCCTCGCGTCAGAGCCCTGTTGAACTTCTTCTGGACGCTCATGTGCACTTCGTTGCTCTACGACGACTCGTTCTCCGCTGCTGCTGTTCGAGCTCTCCTGGTTGACCAGTTGGATGCCGAAGTTGGTCCAGCGATTCAGGTTGGAGGATGACTTTCGGTTCACTGGCGCCCCGACGACCCAAAAATGGTTTGTGACGATCGATGCTACTCGGCTTAGTCCCCGACGAGCAAGCTAGCCTACTCCAGCTACGTGCTTCTTCATACTGGCCGGGTGGAGTGCCGAAATCGGTCCAGCGATTCCGGTTGAAGGATGGCTTCCGGTCCACTGGCGCTCCGAAAACTCAAACCGGTGATACGATACGTACTAGTCCCCGGCGGTGGATCTATCATACTCTAACGAAGATTTCCCCGGCTGCGGATGATCTCCCGAACCAATGCTATCCGGGCAGATGCCGAGGTCGATCCTGCGATTTTGGTGGAGGGAAACTTCTGGTTCACAGGTGCCCCGACAACCATTCGCCAGTGCTGTTTCGCGAATTACTCAGGTAGACCCCAGCGGTGGACTCAGCCTACTCCGACTTGACATTGGTCGGCCGAGTGCCAGAATCGGTTCTACAGTTCCGGTTGGAGGATGACTTCCGGTTTGCAGACGTCCCGACGACTTTTAACCGATACTACGCTACGCCCGATCTACTCGGTCTAGTCCCCGACGGAGGATCTAGCCTACTACGATCGCGACTTGGAGCTCTCTGGTCTTCACGCCATCCCTTTGCAACAACTACACAATCGCCGTTATTCCCTTGTTCACCGCATTCCAGGTGCTTTCATGCTGGCACATGTTCTGCACGATGTTGTCTGGATTTAGGACGCTTGCGGTTTCTGGCATCATCTCGCTTCGTATATTCCTGAATCGAAGACAGTCGAAAATAACATGCTCCGGTATCTCCTCGATATTTGGACAGGCCGGACAATGTGGAGATTCTGCGTGTCCAAATTTGTGCAGATATTTCCTGAAACATCCATGGCCTGACAGAAACTGTCAGGGAAGAAGTTAACTTCACCATGTTTTCAGGTCATCCACATCGACATGTTAGGAATGAGCCTGTGGGTCCACCTTCCTTTCTCCGAGTTATTCCACTCCTGCTACCACCTGGCCATTGTGTCCAACCTAATGGTATCCCTCACATTCCTAGTGTCCTTTTGCTGGTGGCTTGCGATGTCCTCAGCCAGAGTGATGCAGATGGTCCTCCAATGTTAGGCATGATCCCAGCTACAGTGTTAGCAGCTTACGCTGCCTATTCGCAGGCATAGTCTACGTGGCTGTGAAGTTTAGCCTGTCGTCAATTATTACTCCAACCCAGTAAACACACCATCGTATATGATAGGATGAAAGAGTACAAATGTGAAGGCGATATACGTACATCTTGAATGTAGCCTTATGGCGTATGTACGTATATTGCCTCCACATTTGTACTCTTATGCGCTATCGTATACGAGTTTGTGTTTACTGAGAAGGTGCTTTAGAGCGCGTTTCGATAGGATCGCGTCTCCTCCGACGTTGAACTGCTGAACCGCCTTTCAGTTGCTGACCAGCACCACCTCCGATTTGCGATGAGCCAACTGCAGCTTGACTTCAGTCATCCACGATTCAATGGTATCTAGCGATTCCGCCGTCAGCATCTCCACCTCATCCGCAGTCTCGCCAGTCCGTCCCTGGTATGTGTCGTAAATCAGTACCCGGTTCTGAAAGTAATTTGCAGAATTTTACACAGATATTCGGGAACCCGTATTCTGTGTAGGGCTGCGACGATAGCCTCCCAACTGGCACTGTTGAACGCGTTCTTGACGTCTGTTGTTACCACTGCGCAGTATCCTCTTCTCTTCTGCTTGGACGCTTTCTCCGCGCCCGCGATTACTGCCCGAAAAGCATCCACCGTCGAAGTCTTTTTACGGAATCCAAACTGTACGATGTAAGATTGTGTAATGTTAGCACATTTCAGATAAATGGAAAGGAATTCATAATTGACGTTACGTTTTGCAGTCCTGCATTGTCCGCGAATATGAACTGGAGGGCTTGTGAGGGGTGCACCTATAGCGACCATCAAGCGATTTGCTAACGCATCGGTCAACGTAACCCTGCGCCAATAATCGAGATATTAAGTAGCGAGCGGAAGTGGAAGCAAAAGCATTTAACAAGGAACTATTCGTTGAAGCACTTCGTCAACACGGTGATTATGTGGATATCGACTTGTGACGCAACTATGCCGCAAAAACTGGAGTCGAGGAACAAACGGCGTCCAGCTTACTGGTGGAATGGCATGCTTAGCATGCTTCGACAATGGACGGAAATGGAGAGAAGGGTGCAAAAGACGGCTTTTCGAGAAGCTAGGACTGCACTCTAATGGGAGATGAAGCGTAGTGAATCTAATTGCTACAAGGAGCTGTGCCGAGATACAGACACCAATTCGTTCAAGGGCCCTTCAACGCCAGCTGAGTTGTGCCCAGACATGCTGAAGTTAATCGTAGAGGGTCTCTTCCCAAAGCACGATCCAACGTCATGGCCACCAAAATCGTATGATAAAGACGCAGAAGCAATCGCTCGGGACCAGCAAGTATCTAACGACGAGCTTGTAGAAGCAGTGAAACGACTAAAATCGAAGATAGCCCCTAGTCCAGATGGAATACTCAACGTAGCGCTGAAAGCTGCTATCCTGGCATATCTGGACATGTTCAGGAAGGTGTCTTGACGAGGGTAACTTTCTAAGAATATAGAAGATCCAGAAACTGGTACTGCTGCCAAAGCCAGGGAGTCACTGAGAGATCAAGCCTTGTTTGGGCCCATTTGCCTACTGGATACGCTTGGAAAACTCATGGGAAGAATCATCCTCTACAGCATTAGCATAAGCATTGATGACCGTACAATTCGAAGTTGCTATTCCATGATTGACCAAAACAATCAAATTTGCACAAGGAACCAACAGAGAGAGCTTGGGAAAATCTTAGCATCCTCAGTGTACACTTTTGAGAGTCTTAAAATTTGTGAAGTCAATAATGACGCCGGACACGTTCTTACGATCATCGGGAGAAGGGAAGGAATGTTAGTGTGGCGTCCGTTGTTACTAGAGACCGAGATCACCTCTGCATCTCCTCGGTTGTCTCAGGAAGGCTTTTGTGTTAGTGTGAAATGATATAAAGCTATATGATTAGGATTCACCTTGGTAAGTGATGCGATACATGCAACCTCAATTTAAAAATATCTGGCGTCAACGTAAGCCACATGTATGTTTACACCTCTGGTAACAAACCTTTCAAAGATTTTTACAAATATAAAAACATGCAAAAGAAATGTGAATGTTTAATGTATTATGGAAATCATGAGATAATGTCAATGCCGACACATTTAGTGACGAACCATTCAAATTGTAATTCAAAGAATAAATGTAAAATGTCACAATTTTAATATAAATAACATGGAACGAACTCACCAATTGATGGACTGAAATTGTATGATGTTGATCTTGTCGTATGCTGTTATTTTCGTGAAAACTGATCGACCATGGCGCAAACCGGACCAAAATGCTTCTTTCCGAAATCACACTAGAAAAAAAACACGAACGTTTCTTTCGAAGTAGCCAGTACGCACTGCTAGCTCAGAGAAAACCAATCGGCAAACGCGTAAATCGGACCAAAATGACTCATTCCGAAATCACACGGGGAAAAAACACGAACGTTTCCATTCAAATAGCCAAAACGCACTCTCCTGGGAAGAATCATCCTCAATAGGTTGACGAAGTGTACGGAAAGTGAGCATGGGTTGTCGCAAATGCAGTTTGGATTTCGCAAAGGCTTATCAACGGAAGACGTAATTCGAGCAGTAGGGGGAGATCCCCCAGTACTGGACAGCACCCAATACCGGACAAAGACGAAAAATTGAGAAATCATGGTCCAATCAAGATGGTATATTAGTAGAAAAGAAAGCTATTATGGAGACCAATGTTTGCGTAGAATAACACATATTTGAAATATGCATGCCTTTGTCAAAAAGTAGATATGTTTGAAAATCTTCAAAACAAATTGATGTATCGATCAAAAGTTAATGCAAGTGACAGCGGGAGTCCCTAGAGGTTCCATACTCGGTCCAACTCTTTGGAATGTGATGTACGACAGAGTCTTTACACCGCGGCTACTCAGGAAGGTGAAGATTGTTGGTTTTGCGGATGATGTGTCATTAACGGTGATGGGCGAGACGCTGGAAGAAGTGGAGATATCAGTGATGGAAATAATTGACGCGTTCGAGGGCTGGATGAGAGGAGTCAAACTTCAGATAGCTTGTCAGAAGATGAAAAGAAAAATAAATAAATAAATACGTTTGTTTGTGTTTTGAAGGCTTCGAGACCAAAGGGGCTATTGCTGTTCTGATTTCTCCTTGAAAGAAAATCGAACGTTTACTGTCAAATTTTCAGCGATGTATGTGTTTTAGTTTTTGAGATATATTTTTTTGAAAATAAAAACTCAGCCATTTTTTATCGACACACACTGTAGGTCTCAGCGCATTAGATTTTTTATTCATAAAAAATCATAACTTTTGAAGAGCTCAACCGATTTTCAATCTTTTGTATGGAATGAAAGCTTAAGATTTCAACTTTTCAAAAAAAAAAAATAGAAAAACTCTGAAAAAAAAACTTTTTTTACATGAAAATATATAAAAATTTCTAGTTTTTTACTGCCCATAAAAGCATAACTGTCCCATATTGATTTTCGAACCAACACCTTTTTTCATCGCAACATTCATGTTTCAATATGCACTTCACTAGGCATATGAAAATGTATACACTTTGCTTGAAAATGTTGTGGAAAAATATGAAGTTGATGCAGTCCCATATTGAAAAATAAAGGCATAACAGTCTCTATATGAACTTTGAACCCCAATAGCAACTGCAAAACTGGAATTATGTTCAACTTTATATTTTTTACTGATCAATATTAGCAAATTGAGTATTTTGTGGGGTGGAGCTAAATGAATATTGCATTCAAAAATTTACTAGAAAATTATAAACATTTGTATGAGAATCCAAACTTCAAACTTTGAGCGCTGTTTTCTCAATGCCTACTAATTCCATATGGGACAGTTATGCCTTTATGGGCAGTTTAGGCTTGTTTTAGTTTTTGGTTTTTTTTCGGTTCTGGGACCAAAGAGGGTACTACTGTTTTTTAAGAAACGTATTATTAACGTATACCCTCAAATTTTCAGCGATGCATACTCTTTAGTTTTTGAGACATTTTTTTTAATTAAAAAATTAAAAATCTTGTGCGCTGAGACCTACAGTGTGTACCGATAAAAAATGACTGATTTTTTATTTGCAAAAAAATATATCTCAAAAGCTGAAAAACATACAACGCTGAAAATTTTACAGTAAACGTTCCATTTTCAGAACTTTCAAGAAAAAATTAAACAACCGCTTTGGTCTCTAAGCCTTTAAAACACGAAAAACTTTTTTTTTAATTTTTTCATGTAAAAAAAATTGTGTGTTTTTTTTTTTGGAAAGTCAAAATCTATCATTTATCCAAGAAAGTTAAAAATCGGTCAAACGGTTCAAAAGTTATGATTAACAAAAAATAAAAATTGTGCAATGTCACGATTTTTTTGGTCACCTTATTTCGGAAATCGTTACCCTAATAAAAAAAACCCAAAACACTTGTGTCCTTATTTCGGATAAGGAACAAAATTGCAAATTTTCACAGAATTTGGTGACTCACTAGATCGGTTATTCCGTTTTTATCTACACACAAAAACTGTTTTTAGTTTATTTAAAAAAATGCTAAGAATATAAACTGAAAACTCATTTTGAAGCAGCAATTTCAATGTTTTTCAATAGCCTCAGGGTTAAATTTCGACGTTATATAAGTGTTGAGCACCTACAGGTTATAAGGCAATAAGGTTTGACTAACTCCTATCCGCTTATCAATTAGAGTTTTCAAACTAAACAAGGACTGTTAGACAAGTTGGATGCATCCTTCAACTGTAAAGAGTTGCTCTGGCCACGTCCTAGCGAAAACTGGAATTTGTGATTAGTTGAATACGTACTTTAAGAGAGTTGCAGAAATTTATCCTTTTTTATATAAAATGGAATAAGACAATATTCGATATGTGATAGACATATATGTTCCGTTCTTTGTTATAAGGAATATACATAGGAATGAACTCATGCATGCTTTGGCAATGGTAAGGGACATGATAGAGTTAATTTTATTTTTGATAGCACTGTCGACCTTGTCATATTTTGTACATAATATTTTACCTTTCAAACTCGATAGCATTGCACAGGTTATAGTAAACAGCCATTGATTGGGTCCTGTTCCAAGAGTAAGGGAATATGTCCAGCAAAACTTAACAATCTATTGAAAATTTTGTAACCTACATACAATAAGTTAGCATCGTAGAAGAGGGAAAAGGACTGAATGGCTGACAACATTAGAAACTGTTGATACTGGATGTTTCCACGACACGCACGTTCCCATCCCAAATTTGATTTTTCTACGTGAAAACCAATAGATTGATAAGAATCTTATACCAACTGCCATACGCTTATTCATAAAACTTTACAAAAGAGATTCTAGCCAAAAAGTTCTAATTTGGTGATGCTTCTTCTGGAGTTTGTACACTTTAGTGTGTATGATGAAATTATTTAGTATTGTTTTACTTAACAAACTCTACATTCTATCGAAAGAA
The DNA here is from genome assembly GCF_002204515.2 of Aedes aegypti. Lineage (NCBI taxonomy): Eukaryota > Metazoa > Arthropoda > Insecta > Diptera > Culicidae > Aedes > Aedes aegypti. The sequence goes on from NC_035109.1 coordinate 248,725,534, forward strand.
AAAGAAGAAGAAGCAGAAGAATGAGGATGAAGAGAAGAAAATGAAGTTGTTCCTTGGTCAATCTTCGTAAATAAAGTTAATAATAATAATAATAATAATAACAATCTTAATGCTTATCACAGCTCCTAAACAACAATACTGTGAATTTATATGATGGAATAGTGTATTATTAGCTTAGACTGACTACACATATCAATGGTTGCTATTCCGTGATTGACCGAAGTCAGTGAAGATGCACAAAGAATCAACTAGAAGTTCGGCTGGGATTGGCCATATTCTTCTTCAGTGTACATAATTCAGTGCTTCTTTTTATACAGGGTCAATAACGGCGCCGGCCACGACCTTGCAGTCAGGTGAGATTGGGGGAAGGAATGTTAGTGTGTAACCTTGCTATTTGGAGACCGTGTTTGCCTCTGCATCTCCACAAAGGTTACTGGGAGGGATGTTTGTTAATGGGGAGGATCGTTGGGTCACAGGATTCACTTTGATATGCGATTAGACCATGATAAATAATTTGACGCGAGCAAAGGATCAAACACTACTACCTGCTTCGCGATCCGCGCCACTAATTAATCATGCCATCCGAGCGACGCGTGACACGATTGATCCTGCTCACATCACCCGCCCCCGCAGGAGCAAGTGACACGAACAAAGGATCAAACACTACTCTATGATGAAATAGTGTATTATCCTGACAAAACTGCAATTTTATTTAAAAATTTGTAAAATATTATGTCAAAGAGAATTATTCCGTTTTTGTCAACTGAAAATTGCCGATCGTGTTGATAAAAACGGAACATACCTGTATATGCATGCCCAGATAGCCGTAGCGGTAAACGCGCAGCTATTCAGCAAGACCAAGCTGAGGGTCGTGGATTCGAATCCCATCGGTTGAGAAACTTTTCGTAAGGGAAATTTTCTCGACTTCCCAGGGCATAGAGTATCTTCGTACCTGCCACACAATATACACATGCAAAAAATGGTCAATAGGCACAGAAAGCTCTCAGTCAATAACTGTGAAAGTGCTCATAAGAACACTAAGCTGAGAAGCAGGCTCTATCCCAGTTGGGACGTTAACTCCAGAAAGAAGAAGAAGAAATGCATGAATACTTCAAACATGTTTCTTGTCCATGGTTTACATGTTTCGTAGTCCTTCCATTTTTTATCTGTCCTTGCAATTCAATATCCATGGATAATCGACAGTCTTCAAATTATGGTCTAGTTACAAGCTTGGCTTCTGATGGTTAGTGTAGAATATTATATTTTTTTTCGGTTTTGATAAACTTGGAACGCTTGAAAGCTGTATCAAAATTTCAACAACGACAAGATAATGATCATAGTGATATACAACCGTCCATTAATCTGAAACTTGTACATTATGTGAACCGTGGCCTCTAATTTTCCTTGATGAATCCCAAATATTGTTACCCAAATACCCCCTCTAAAATACTACCAAGCAAATTGCGCCTCTTGCCAGTCGCATATGCCGCAGCTCAACCACACGTTTTATCCGTTGCGACTTCCATAAACTCATACACGCATGAAGGATTTCAATGGCACGGAAAGTTCCAAACGATTCACACATCCTCGTGATTTCGCCTTACACCGCCCGCTCGGTTTGACTTTGATATGGCAAAACCACACCAGCCCGCAATGAATATGAAATGGAGAGCTGAAATGTTGCTGCTGATGGTGGTTGCCGCCGCTCAAGAGCAAAGTGCGTGCGTTACGATTTCGCTTTCGTTTGTGCGCGAAGAATGGATTCTTGCGAGTGTTCCGCAAAGTGACAGGTGACAGGATAACGTTATTTCGAGACGGGTGAATACGAGTGATGCTTATACGTACCAAGAATGGGTTTCGCTTTGATGTGACTGATTGACGGATGAGTGGCTAAGAAGCTATCATAGCGAGCTGGGTTGGGATGGTTGTGATCTTGGTGTTGAAACGAGCATCAAAGATACAGCGAGGGTAAAATAGATTATGCGTCGAGCTACAATATACGAGTTTGCAGTACATCAAATTTAACATATTCTCAAGATTTGTTTGTGAAGGTTCTTTTATATTATTAATATTCACTCCAGTTTACCATCGCATCCTTATCTGGCGTTTTGCATAATTGAGTTACACGTGTGATTGAAATTCATCACAACTTTTGTCTACAGCTAATCCGACAACCTTATCAAAATTTAATCTCCAAACAAAGTCAATCTTCGCCGTCGGATGTAATTACCACACTCTTCGCTATACACTCATTAAACAACACTCGCTCTTCATTTTCCCACGCTCAAAGGGTTGTTCGCACAGCCAGGCAGGAATGATGGAAACCATTCATCGCCAGGGCGTTGAAGCACGACGTCAGCGATCTTTGTGACGATGACGTTGGCAAAAGTCTGCCGGAGCGTCGTCCTTATCAAGTGCTAGACGTCGCGTCTCACCATCAGCCTGAAAGCATCGAACACCGTAGCACATTGGGTTGAAAGGAAAAAAAATGGGACATCGATGTTTGGGCTGAAAGTATTGGGTTCAGCGTTTCGACATGTTCTACATTCTTTGAATATTTGTTTGAGTACCTTCATCGAATTGAAGTGTACATTAGGGCAGTTCGAAATTTTAGAATATTTGAAAATTCTATCTCCCATATCTTCCTTATCATCATTACTACAAGAATAGGGTTCAATTAAATTTTCAGCTTTCTAGGTGGTGATTTGAAGGTGGACAAAGACACCTACATTATATGGAAATTACTATGGAGAAATTTTGAAAAATGTTTCAAACTCAGCGAGTCGCGTGGATGGTTCGGATTAATTGACATGCATAAGTCACGCAACTTCGCGGTTGATCAAACTGATTGCCTTTTGTTTATTTTTCCATATACTTATAGCTACCTTACATTCTACTACTTCAATTGGACATTCGCATAAGTGCGTTACTCACGCTCTCACTCTCTTAAGCCTATACGGTCAGCTGTTAAGAGCACGCTCGCAACTCGACCATGCCTTTGTTTTATTATACTAATGACCTGGTTCTGGTGTGGCATGAATAAGGAAGTTTGAATGTTTGCTACTCAGCGCTTTAAGGTTGCTACTGGTATGTTTGGTGTTATGCTTTACTTTCGGTTGGAATGTAGGAAATGTATAGAAATGGAAAGCTATGTAGGTCATGTAGAAAAGGTCACCACACCTCCCCCTTTTAAAAAGAAGAATGGTATCACCATTCTGATTAACGAGTTAATAATTAACAACGATTACCGATTAACAATAATAAACCATATTTTTCTTTCGCTTTATTTTACATTTTGATTAACCTATTTTTATGAACTGTAGATTGTTTTTTAGATTGAGGGTGAATTATAACACAGTTTGGATCTTCATTTTTATGAACAATATACGGTCCTAGATAGAAAGGATCTAGTTTTTTTCTGTTATGGTTAGAAAGATATACACTATCTCCAGGGCAAATGTTGATTGGATTAGTCTCTTCATTATTTTTCATTTGTCTCTTTTCTTTATTTTGAATGAGATTTTTTCTTGCAATTTGGTTGGTATACTGCAATTTGAATTTAAGTTCGTTATGATATTGTTCGATATTATAAATTGGCTCAATTTAGTGTACATCATGTTGAATATTTTGTGGTAATTTAGCCTTTTGGCCAAAAACAAGCTCAAATGGGGTATAACCATGTTCAGTGTGTGGAGTCGTGTTAAAGGTAAATTCGTAATATTTAACCCAATCGTCCCAATCTGTTTGGTGAGCGTTAGTGAATGATCTCAGATATTCATTTAAACATCTGTGATTTCTCTCTAACGCTCCTATAGATTGTGGGTGATAGGCAGTTGATAATGTATGCTTGATTTCTAAATGTTTACATATTTTTTCAATTACTTCGTTATTGTATTCAGACCCTTGGTCTGTTCGAAGTTGAAGAAATGATCCAAAAGTTAAGATGAAGTTATCAACAACTGCTTTAGCTAAAACGTTTGCTTCTTTTGTTGGTACAGGGATCAATATCACGTATTTCGATAAGTTACATTGCAATGTTAGTATAAATCTATTCCCGTTGTTCGTTTTTGTAAGTGGTCCCACAGTGTCTGCGGAGATAACTTCGAACGGTTTGGAAGGAGTCGTAGTAATTACTTCTGCTTCCTTTGTGTGTCTATAGACCTTATTTATTTTACATTGGACACATTTTCCGACAAAATTCATTATGTCATTTTTCATGTTTTTCCACACGAAATATTCTCTTACCTTCAGGTATAATCTATGTCTACCTACATGTCCACTGGTGGGTATTATATGAAATTGTTTGAGGATATCCTGAATTTCTTTAATATTCTTCAATATTCGTGGAGGTGTAAACAGGATAATTTTATAATTGGATATGGCAATATTTGCGATTTCCTTAAATGTTTCAATCGACATGTTCTTGAACATGTTATCCTTCTTTGAAATTGCTAGCATGTTTCTGTTATATTTACTCATGAGTGTTGATAATTGTAGGAACGCAAACTCTAAAGCTTGACTTCCATTTTTGTTTAGTATTGGAACAATAATTTGTCCTAACATTTTTCGATAGTTATGATTGAATAGTTTTAATAAAAGTTTGCTGTGGTGCACTTCACAACTAACTTTAAGAAGTTTTCTTACTTCCGAGGGGTTGTCCGTTTCCCAAATTGCAAGGTGATCAATCTTGTTCAATGGTTTTGACACTTCCACCGGTTTATTATTAGTTCTGAATGATCGAGTCATCGATCTTGTGTTTACTCTAAGGATACTTAATGTTTTCAAATCTTCTGAATTACTTGGTATTCTTGACAGTGCGTCAGCACATACATTGTCTTTACCTGGGACAAATTCAATATCAAAATCAAACTCTTCAAGTTCGAGACGCATTTTGGTCAGCTTTGAAGTTGGATTTCGCATTCCAAATAAATAAACTAGTGGTCTATGGTCCGTACGAACTTTGAACCTTCGACCGTACAGATATGATTTAAAGTAGTTGATTGCCCAGTGTATAGCAGTCAACTCTTTCTCAATTACGGGTTTATTCTTTTCTCCTTTGGTGAATGCTCTACTGGCGAATGCAATAGGTAAATCACCATGTGTGTATTTTTGAGACAATACAGCTCCACAAGCAATGTTGGAAGCGTCTGTTGTCAAAATGAATTCTTTTGTAAAGTCTGGATAGCTAAGAATTTTTGGAGAAAGTAAACAACTTTTGAGCTTATTAAATCGGTCTTGATGAAGATAATTCCATTTGAAGCTAACTCCCTTTTTTAACAAATCGTTGAGAGGTTTAGTTATTTCTGCGAAATCAGGAATAAATTTCCTATAATAATTACAGAAAGCTACAAAACGACGCACTTCATCTGCATTTGTAGGTACAGGATATTCTCTTATAATTTTGAATTTGGAATCATCTGGTAAAATTCCACAATCTGTTATTTTATGACCTAAGTATGTTACTTCGGTCTTGAAAAATTTGCATTTCATAGGGTTGAGTTTCAGGTTATAATATCTCAGTCTTTCAAAGACTTTTGATAAATTATTCAGGTGATGGTTGACTGAACATCCAATAACTACGATGTCGTCAATGTAAACGAAAGCACATTCTGGATTCAATCCAGCCATTGCTATGTTCATCATACGTTGAAAGCTATTTGGACTGACATTAAGCCCAAATGGCAATCTTTTGAAATTAAAATGTCCGGATGGAGAGGAAAATGCTGTGTATTTTTTTGATGATTCTTCTAGCGGAATCTGATGAAACCCGGCCATCAAATCTAGAGTGCTAAAATATTTAGCTCGGCCCAGTTCATCCAAAATTACATCAATACGTGGTAACGGGAATTTATCCGCAACTACCTTTTTGTTGAGTTGACGAAAGTCAACAACTAATCTCCATTTCTTTTCATTGCTATCGGACTTTTTAGGAACTAACAGTATTGGCGAATTAAAAGGTGAAGTTGATGGTTCGATGATGTCATCTTCTAACATTTTGTTTATTTGTCTGTTAATTTCATCTTTTTGCGCATGAATAATTTTATAATTGGGAATGTAAACCGCTTTTTGGTCTGTCAGTTCAATGTTTTGAGAGTAAAAATTATTTGTTGATAATTTTTCATCTGCGAGCGAAAAAATATCTTCATATTTTTCTATCAACTTTTTAAGAGAATGTTTTATGTGTGGAGGAAATTCATCTACTTTTGTCAAATTTAAAATTTCTTGTACTCTTTTTTTATGAGGTTTAGTACAACTTGTACTCACTGCCTGTTTGTAGTTTTCTAAATTTTCAATTTTTGGGACAAAATCTGTAATAATGACTGATGAATCAGTTGTGTTAATAAATTTTACTAATGGACTTTGATGTGACACGATGGTATTGCCGCAAAAGATACCTGGTTGAATCTCTTGAGACAATATCAAAGAATCTTTAGATAAATTCAAATTTGGTATTCTTCGCACCACTTCACATCGTGCAGGTATGCATATGTTGTTTTGGTAATTGTCCTCAATTGGTATTGCGATTTCTTCGTTGAAAATTCTAAATGTCAATAGCCAATGGTCGTAATCTAAATTGCATTTAAATTTCGATAAAAAATCACGGCCTAATATGCCATCAGTGTGGATAGGAAATTGTGAATCGACAGTTTGAAAATTATGACATATTGTTATGTCATTCTCAAAATATAAAGTTGCTAACGTTTCAGCTAAAGTTTCCTGGGTTCCATGCGTTATACCTGTAATTTGGAACCGTTTATTTTCATTGACTATATGTTGAGGTGGTAATTTATTTATTTTTATTATTGAGATATCTGCACCACTATCAACTATAAAGGAACATTCACGATTTCCTTCTAACCAAAGATTGACAAAATTAGCTGCCTTCAGATTTATTGTATAAATGGAGCTCGAGGTGTTGTATGGGGCAGCTGATCCATTTGACCTAAAAAATGTCGATTCATATGTTGACGTTGATTATTGTCGAAGGGGCGTTCTTGTATTTCCGACTCAGGATTCAAGTTCGGAACATTAGCAGCACCTGCTACATAGACATTTCTAGCATTGTTATTCCGATTATTATGGCCTCGATTACTATTAAAGTATCGCGGTTGCATGCGATTCTGAAAATTATTTCCATTTCTGGTAGAATAATTACCGTAAGAATTTCTGTTGTTAAAATGTCCACGGTTGTTGTTACGATAATCGTATCGTTTATTATTTTGATTCCGATATTGATTTTGATAATTATTAAATTTTTGTTGAAAGTTGTGATTTCCTTTCATAGTTAGTAGTTGGGCGGAATTATCGATTTCTGGTATATTTTCGTTTACTTTTTGGATCGCATCCTTGAGATCTGTAAATGTACCTGCCTTCAGTATCAGTTTCACATCTGGATTACTGACTCCATTTATCAGGGCTTCTACACCAATCTTAGTTGACATTTTAGAAGCAACGTCCGCAGGAATTTTGCTTTCAATGTAAACATTTTTCAGTTGAATAGTGAGATTTTCAACTTCTTCGCAAAATTTTTGATTTGATTGTTTAGATTTTATCGCCTTAAGTTTTGCTATGATACTCTCAGGTGTTGTTTTATCTTGACACCTGTTTTTAACATCTTGGATTATTAGAGGTATTGTTATAGCTTCATTTGGCAATCCAATACGAGCCTTTCCTGTAAGTCTAGTTCTGAGGAATTTTGCGGCTATTTCTTCCTCACCAGCTTGAATAATTTCCAATAAAAGATTGGATGCATCTATAAATGCATCTAACCCCGCAACTGAACCATCGTATGGTTGTACCAAAGAAGTTGCCGTTTTATAATCGAACATGTTTGTTTGTATATGTTTTTTTCGAAGTTTAAAAAATGCAATTATTATATTCGCAAGTGCTTTAAATTTAATCAAATGCTTACCATAGTCTAATCTGATATCAATGAATATTTTTATTTCACTAAATAAAGAACGAGCATCTCTTAATAATGCTTTTTGATGATATTGATCATAGTCTTCTAAGATATATAGAATATTTTCGTATAATTCTTTTGCTTTCCTAAGTTTATCTAACAGGGTCGTTTTTAAATACTTCCTGTTTGGGGATTTTCTTAGGGTTTTCAGCTCTTGCTGGAGATTTGATAATAGTTCATCTACTTGTCTTTGGTTGTACATACCGATCACATATCAATTATCTTTATGGTGCGTTATGGTGCACTGTATTCCTCTGCTGCCAGGGCTCCGACGACGGCGATGAAGAGGACGAATGCGGCGATGACCTTCATTTTGACGATTTGTTGATTGGTTATTGCTGGTTCATGCTGGAACTGCGATGGATCTTCTTCGTGACACGTTGCTTTTTCAATGTTATTTTTCACTAATCATTAGTCACATCACATTGTTCTTGTTCATACATTTGTAACACGCGAACTCTTGTTACTTTTCGCTATGCGCAAATCAATTTCTCTTTTAAAACAACGCCACACGAAATATGAGCTTGTGGCTAAGATAGCCAGTACAAAACATGCTGCGATAATATCATTCGATTCTAAACTGTTTTTTGTTACAGCAGGAGCAACTTGTTGGGCTTGCTGAGCCACAATGATATTTTCTTCTTTCGACTCGGTTGCACCCATTTTTGTACTTTTAGTTCACTTTCACTTAGTTTGTAAGGGTGATGTATTTTGCTTGCTTCATAGTTTCACACCAGCTGTCAAATTCTTCTTTTAAAATTTTCACGACAATCACTGTTGTAATAATTACAATTGCTATGGAAATCGCGATTAATTTCGACATTCTTCCCAACAGTGCTTTATGGTTCGTTTCTGCACTGATCACTAATTGCACTTGTTCACTTTAAGTAACTGTCTCTTATTAATCCTCGCGGCGCTTTTTGATTAAGTGCGAATTCACAGGTTCACTTAGGACGGTCGCCATCAGCGAGTCGCGTGGATGGTTCGGATTAATTGACATGCATAAGTCACGCAACTTCGCGGTTGATCAAACTGATTGCCTTTTGTTTATTTTTCCATATACTTATAGCTACCTTACATTCTACTACTTCAATTGGACATTCGCATAAGTGCGTTACTCACGCTCTCACTCTCTTAAGCCTATACGGTCAGCTGTTAAGAGCACGCTCGCAACTCGACCATGCCTTTGTTTTATTATACTAATGACCTGGTTCTGGTGTGGCATGAATAAGGAAGTTTGAATGTTTGCTACTCAGCGCTTTAAGGTTGCTACTGGTATGTTTGGTGTTATGCTTTACTTTCGGTTGGAATGTAGGAAATGTATAGAAATGGAAAGCTATGTAGGTCATGTAGAAAAGGTCACCACAAAACTCGTAAGTACTGTAATGTAAATAAAAACTTATTATCCTTTAATGAAAACTCATTCTTCAAACCTTAATGAAGGATGTTTCTAAATAAATAAATCCCATTTGAGCTAAATTTTATTGGTTTTTTTTTTTTTGAAGATGTTAGCAGGGCTATTACTCTATATGAAGCTAAATAAAAGCAAATAAACTCATGAACACGGTAGGATTGAGATGCTCTATTCAGTAAATTTCTTTATTATGGTTTGAAAAATAAGTTTTCATTATGAGAAGATAAATTTATACTTACATGCTAGTACTAATGTGTTTGAAACATTTCCATATAAATCTACATTGCTTTGGGCCATTTTTAAGTCACCAACTAGAATGCTGAAAATATCACAGAACACTATTTTCATATTAAGGTATGGGAGAGCAAGCTATTCATTCAGTCTGTCATAGTTTTTGCCCACGTGCTCTTTAGGGTTTGAGCTACGCTGATCCTGTTAGTGGATTATTTGGTATAGAATGCATAACAATGAAAAAATGCATTTTGGTTATATTGGCGCTTACGTCCACTATGCAAGTTAATTAATTGCAAATGCTCTTGTTAAAATTTAATACAACAATTTTTTGCTATCAATCTTATTGGATTTTTAAGAGTGTATTGAACGTCTCCAGGTATTTTCATTCTTGAAATTTTTACCCTGCTAGTATTAATTCTTCAACTCTCAATATTGGCGTTGGACTAAATACTGTTTGATGCTTTTTATAGGTTTTCGTAGCTTAGAAAACATCATGCAATACAAGACTATAATGCGTTTCCCAGCAGATAAATTGATAGCATTTAAACATGTTTGTATTCCTCTAATCTTTAAATGTTCTATGATTCAATTGAATAATTCAAACCTGGCAGATATTGAAGGAGCAATCGACTCATGGAAATATCGAGTCATGGAACAGAGATTCTTCAGAAAGCTGTTTGTAGGGATCATCATTAACATAGCCATGATTTTTTGTTTTTAGTTCGGTTCCATGAGTTTAGTTGAGAATATTGAGTCAAGTTGCAGCAAGCCGAGCGCGCGAGCGGCTGCGTTTTGAATTTTTTGTCACGTTTTCCTCGGATCCGTATTATTTTATATTTGGCTGGTGTTAAACTGAATTGGCTGATGGGACTACTTGCCGATGTTCTAAAGTTTTTTTTTTTCAGGGTTATAAAAGTGTTTTTCTTAGCGGAGTGCCGTTCTACGTGATAAATTTTTAGCTGATTCCGCTAGTATTTCGGCCAGTACTACGCCACTCGCTTCCTTGCATTGGAAATCTTTCGGAATTTAGCTTGTATTTTGAAACAATTTCTACCGATACAAGGCTTTGCGTTGTAAATTTGACTAAATAAAAATCAGTAGTTTAAAATCCACATTAGTGCAAAATATGTGTTTCGGAAAGTAGAATAAATGCAAGAATAAATGTGCACCTGACATGCGATCTATCGTGACCGTTTTCTCGCATGAGTGAGAGAGAATGCTTACATGCCGATGACATCACTGAACAAAAATTGAAAATCTTGGTGAGATTGTTCTGATTTTAATATTTTTTTCTTATCATTTGCATATCAATACATATAGGGGAAAGTGATCCATTATGCCACTTTAAGGATTTGTAGTGTTTTCACGTGTGTTTAATGTGGTTCATTTTCTATTTACATACATTATACAAATATTTCAACGGAATTCGTGAGAGTGTTTCATTTATTAGGGATGCACACATCGTAAGTGTTATTTTACTTTTCTTTTCGTTTCTGAGAGCAAGTAAGGGCGCTTAAGCCTAGGCTTTGAAGCCAGAGCATACCAGAGAAATATCTGTATCCTATTCTAGAAAAGGACAAACAACGTTAACTTTCTTAGCAATGTCTTCTTCTTCTTCTTCTTGGCATTAACGTCCCCACTGGGACATAGCCGGCTTCTCAGCTTAGTGTTCTTATGAGCACTTCCACAGTTATTAACTGAGAGCTTTCTTTGCCAAAGTTGTCATTTTTGCATTCGTATATCGTGTGGCAGGTACGTTTATACTCTATGCCCAGGGAAGTCAAGGGAATTTCCATTACGAAAAGATCCTGGACCGACCGGAATTCGAACCCAGACACCTTCAGCATGGCTTTGCTTTGTAGCCACGGACTCTAACCACTCGGCTTAAGAAGGCCCTTTCTTAGCAATGCCATTTCCAACGAATTCGCCTATCTCCCTAAATGGAAAGGTTGGTACGGTTGTCCCCGTTTTGTTACCATAAAATGGTTACAGTTTCTACAGCTCAACATTCTATGAGAACAGTTGTCCAAATGCGATTTCACCACCTTGTTGGATTATGCTAATGTTTGAAGGAAGTTGAAGAATCAGCATGATAACACAAAGCGAAAGAGAGAATTGTGATGTTCTCGTAGCTAGTAGTTCTAGTCGAGAACATAGGAATTAGTGAAAGATGAAGGATTGAAAGGAATCGATATCTACAGAAAGCACAACTAAGATACATTAACAGAGTACTCTACCTAGCGGCCTGGGATTCACCCTAGATCTTTTGCTTACCAAGCAAAAACGTTAGCCATTAGACCACAAGCCCCAGTTACGATACACCGTGGTCAATATATTGTCATACACTTTTTCTTTCTTTTGGTATAATTTTACTGAATATAGGATAATCTTAGGGTTTCATTGAACTCTAGTAGTATTAGACTAATGTAGAGTAGCTTGTTTGATAAAGTAAAAAAATGAATTGTATATGTCAGGGACGAAAAAAAATCATGCTCATCATACTCAATTCACTGGATTGTGTTACTTTTCCCCGAATGTCGTTTCCCCGAATGTCAGTTCCCCGAATGCCAGCTCCCCGAATGACCCGTTTCCCCGAATGCCATTTCCCCGAATGACCCGTTTCCTCGAAAAATGGAGCAATTCAAATAGGTGCTGGAATAGTTTTCAGTGGCTAGGTGGTGAATAGGAAGAACGATAAGCAATCAAAAGAAGGTGGTATTTGATCATTTTCGGGGTTATACACATGTTTCCAAAAATGCTGAGGACGGTAAAACTCGTAAGAACCGCCAACCAAATAAAGAAAGCTGCATATTAGATGACCAGTACGTTCACCATCCTGAAATGTATAAATATATGACAATTATGAGTTCCAAAAACTTTTCGGGGAAGTGGGTTATTCGGGGAAACGGATGTTCGGGAAATGGCATTCGGGGAACTGGCGTTCGGGAACTGGCGTTCGGGGAAACGACATTCGGGGAACCGACATTCGGGGAAAAGTAGCACAACCAATTCACTGACATTTATGCCACCATCAAAGTAACCGCAGCCCCACCAATATGATTGTACCAATGAAGAGAGCACAAAAATAGATAAAGAAAATAAACAACGATGCCCATTTGTTGTTGGCGTTTTTGATTATTAGAAGCAGAAGACTGTCAGTTTTAGAAAATTGAGGATCAATGAGGTTCATAATAATTAAAAAATATACTGTGTTACGGGTAATGAACGATCCGATGCACGGAATCGATTATATTGACGCGTCATTAGTGTACTCCGTACGAAAATTACAACTTCCCAAAGCGAAATGTGAGTAAGTCGAGTTATTTTTTTTTTTTTTTTATATATAAGCACTTTGTGCTCGTGGCTACTACTGTGCCGGACTCAGTTGATCTGTAGCTTCTTTATCGATACAGATCTATTTTCAACTTATTTATATTTACGATATTTACATCTAGTTTCACTCTCCTACTCTTTTTACTCTCACACCGAGCAGGTAGGAGAGAGCTCTGCTATTAGTGAGGCTAGCTGCCTGCGAAGAGGGTCAGTTTGTCTCAGTCACCATCTGATACTGACGGAGGATGGATGTGCTCCCCAAAGCACGGTCCTCCGTGAGGCGTCTTCTGGTGGCTGGACGGGTTTTTCGTGGAGGGGATGGGAATCAAACCCATGACCTTCCGCTTATGAAGCGAAAGCGTAACCTCAAGTCTACAGACCCCCCTAAAGCTATTTTAAATGAACCTCAATTTTTGTTTCCAATTATCACAAAGCGGTTGAGTATCAGCAGGTTAAAAGGAAACTGACAATCTTGCGGCAAGCCCTTTGCCAATCTTTGTTGTGTTGTCAAGGTGAGAATAGAAACAATTTAAGATCAACGAAGATTCTACCCAGCAAGTGTCAATATAGGCGAAGGTATAATTAGTTTTTTCGTACCTGGTATATGTGATAAAATGTTCATTGAAGTCGTATTTTTTAGGTAAAATATATTTTTGACCACATTGGTCTAGTTTATGAAATGAAAATCAAAGCATTCATAAACAAATTTCAGATACATATAGCTACCTTACCATACTTATAGATGCGTAAATACACTCCCGTGCAAAAGTTTGGGTTCATCCCCTCAAAAACATACAAAAGTGTTCAGTCCATATCTCTGTGATTACGCGTCCAATTGAAACTCGCTAAGCCGCATTCGAAAGGCAAAGAGTTATTCTTACTTCGTACGTATTTTTCCAATATTTTTTTTTTGAATTTTGTGTACTAAATTTTTGCTTAAAGTCGTGACGTTAAAAAAAAAACACTGAAAAAACACAACATTTTTTCACAGCATTGGGTCGACCAAAATTTTAAAACAAGGTGTCATTAGAATTGTAATCTTATATTTTTAATGAGCACACACGAAATTTTTGCGGAAAAATCTGAAAAATATTAAAAATCATTGAAAGAGTCATTCAAGTCATCGTGCATATGTTTGGGTTCACCCCTCAGTATGATGCAAATCGTGCAAAAATTTGGGTTCTCCTGAGCCGCACGCAAATCATTTTTGTCAATATAACTGCAATTTTTCAACCGATTCTAATAATTCATCACTTTTTCAAACGCAAATAATGGTGCGTACATAATTTTCACAGATTTCACAGATTTTTCGTGTTTTAAGTAAGTTCAGGTGTACCCAAACTTTTGCACGATGACTTGAATGACTGTTTCATTGATTTTTAACAGTTTTTAGATTTTTCCGCCAAAATTTCGTGAGTGCTCTTCAAAGAATTCGATCTAATGACACCCTGTTTTAAAATGTTGGTTGATCCAATTCTGAGAAAATGAGCTTTTAAAAAATTTAATATAAAAAATTCAAAAAATGTTTTGAGAAAAATACATACGAAGTAGGAATAGCTCTATGCCTTTCGAATGCGGTTTAGAGAGTTTCAATTAGACGTGTAATCTTAGAGATATGGACTGAACACTTTTGTATGTTTTTTAGGGGATGATGCCAAATTTATGCACGAGAGTGTATATGTAACCTTACTTTCAGACACCGATAAGGCCCTTTCTGGGTCCATCTAGATATTGTTCGAATTGTCAACAAATAGTTTGCAGTTTGCTTTAAACTTGATACACACGTAATACACGAATTATGCCGAACAATTTCTATCAATCTTTGTGCCATAATTAAAGCATATTTAAATTACTTAAATGCTTAAAATCCTGAAACATTAATTTATATTGGTGCCCAGCTGCCAAGACAGCTAGATATTTTCAATCAGCAGCTTCATCTATATTCGATACAAAGTTTGTAACCACAAGATCTACTGAATCTTTTCCCTTCAACAACCTAACTATCAGGTTTTTAAAAAAAAAAACCCGGACTTGTTTGTATCGGAAACAAAATGCATACAATGAGCGTGCTTCTACCATCTTTATGTACGGATGTACTATTCTTAGGACTGAAAAGATTATGATTAGAATAAGCCTTTATGTTATGCGTTCCTTGGTCGACCTGAGAAACTCGCTATCAACGATCTCTACCAAACTTACGTTTCATTTTTTTAAAGAAAATTATTGATTTAAACAATTATATGATTTTTCGTCAGTACCAAAAATACCGGTCTCACTGCTTTGCTGTACCGGTATTTCTGTATCAAAAATTATACGGTATTACCGGTACTTTCAGTACCGGTACCAAAGCCCTAATTGTTACCGTTGAGATATGCTAACTTTGTTAATTGTTTGTTAAGAATAGGTTTGTTTATTGGTTAGTATTCGTTAGTAGAGTTAATATTTATATTGTGGTCAAGCATGGGAAAATTCACTCACTCACCCGAACGCTACCGATAAAATATCTGTAAAGTATCTGCTGCCACCGAATGTTCAACGACTGCCGAACGCTACTAGGGTGAGCGCAATCCCGACGAATCGTAAACGATTGAGATAAACCGAAAATGAAAAGATATACGGAGCGGAGAGAGCACCTATCCTCTCTTAAATTGGAGACACGAAAGAACGCGTTCGCCATTCGATCACTGAAAGCTTCCTGCGAAATGTACAGATTTTGCGTTCACTGAAACATTTCGCCTTGTGTAATACCAGTCAGTGAACGCTCTTCAGCTCTCAAATACGAATGTCACTCGTGCGGAATCGGAATGTAAAGAATCATTCGCTACAGCAATCGGATGGCTTCGGCACAAGGAGTCGGTAGTGAATCATTCTGTTGCCGTTTTTGTCTAATTTGTCGCTCGGCGAACAAGAAGAAAGCGCATTGGAAATTGAAACACTCAGCTTGGTCGTAGAAACGGCAATCTTGCTCTTGACCGCTTGTGGATGTGAGCGAGAGAAATGCAATATTCGAGTGAATGTTTCCCATGCTTGATTGTGGTAATTGTTATTTTGTTGTTTGTTAAATGTTAGTAAACTGTTAGATTATTATTATATATAAGAACAAAATTTGTTAACACACTATCACCACACACTGAACAAGTCTAAGACAACACACATAAGATTGAGCCAAAAAGGGGAAAAAGGGTTGCCACAGTTTAGTCCACGTCGAAAAGAGATAAATAAAATAAAGGATGAAAGGGATAGAGGGAAAAGGGACAGACATCTGGGTCGAACTGAGCTAAAAGCAAAGCCTATTCAAGTAAGAACCTCGAGGCAACCAGTTCGCAAATATAACCATAGACCCGGTGTAGTTTAAATAACCGTTGCTCAAGACGTTAAGTGTTTTTTAACAATCGGTGTGATAAATAACCGAATCAGGTAGGAAGGAAGCAACAACCAACGACAGTTTTAAGTAAATCTTGTCGCTCTGTTAAACCGTTGCCCGATTCCGTTCTCCCTCAGGACCCATTACTATAGGCCGATTTCGCCTGGTGTTGAACACCCCCGGACCGTCGGCTTCCGAGTGGTATACTACAAGCCATCCAGAGTATTCAAGTGGCTTCAGGAGTCTTCCCAGAGACCCAGACCGTCGTGGAGAGCCCTCTGACACCCAGGCGTTTGGTGGACGCTCAAAGATACCAATATCCCCTCCGTAGCCATCGCTCAGCCGCCTTTCGTGGGCATCCGTGAGCTCGAAGAGCGTTACGCTCGCCACAGAAACCCGTTAGCCAGGTCAGGCCCACCCCGAATTCAGCCCAGCAACCCCCAGGACAACCCATACGTGCTCCATTTCCGGCCGGCTGCAACGTTCCACACGCCACACCCAGACACTACACACTCCAGTAAGTTGAAAAAATATAAAGTTAAAAGCCAAAGAAAGTGAGTTTTACTTGGGTTCTTGACCAGCTCCAACGTGCCGACCCTAAGAGTCTCACCCCTAAGGCAGGTCCTTCCGACCCGCCAGATAACAAAATGTTCCATCTTCTACAAAGTTTCATGAAATGACGTCACCTACAATGTTTTCTTAGACTTTGACCTCCTCTGTGTATCTACACCACTTAAATTGAACACGCTCTAGTGACTCAATGAGGTACCGTGAAACGGGGTAACTTGCAACAATTTTCAAATTCAAAGCTGTATGAATGAAAAATTAGAGGATTCAGATGAGACAAAAACTACCTAGTACCCAATTGCCAAGTAAAGAACACCACGCGGTATTAATTTTATCAGTATTTGTTTTTCTGGGATCAGGAGAGACAAAAAATATTCATTTTTAATGCTACCCCTGATGGGGGGTAACATGCAACACACAGTGCTACCTTGTAGCATACCCGAAAACGTAGGCGGCATAAAATCGCAACCCAACTGTAACAAACAAAACATACCGTTGCCGAAAATAAGGAACGACCACCAAAACGCATAGTTATGCAATTTCGAACAACACATGAAAGTCATTAACCACCGAGCGCATCGTTCTATCGACTCTCTCTCTCTACTTGTGAGGCCCGAGTGTCGATAGCATGCAGCGCGAAAGGATCAAATTACAGGCCAAGCGCCTGGCTTAAAGTAAAACAACTCATAAGCAATTTCGGCTATTTGTCACTCCAGTAGTCTCATCTACATATTGGATATATTTGTATTGAACCGATGAATTGTACTTTTGTATTGAACCTTTGAAGGGTATAAAAAGAAACGGCTTTTCAATGAATAAAGAATGATTCGTTCTGAGCTCGACCCAATCGGAGGTTCTCCGATCTTGGCCATCGACTACTCGGAACAAAGTAATAGTTATCTCTCACTAGGTTGGTGAAAGAAAGTCCAAAGATTGATGTCTACACGATTCTAAATCAAACTACTATCGAAGCGTAGTTTAACCTGAAGTACACTATTAAAAACTTAACACGACATATGTTATTATGATGATTTATTAACTTTCTACAGTACAAGTATGATAATAATCAGAAGCAGCTACTGTACTCTAAGAAAACTAATTATTATTGATTAAATTAGGAGCATTAAATCAATTTGATTGAAAACTTCATTGGTATTGCATAGGGTGCCAACACGGGGAAATTCTAGCATATCGTAAGTCTTGACAGTTATTTGAAAGCCATTAACACATTTCAACGCAACTTTTCTGCAAATACAATTGTACTTTAGGTTATGCTTCACATTACTGACTTTTTGTACAAATTCAAATCGAAGCGACGTATTTCGATTAATATGTGTGTTTTAAAATGGTCTCTGTTGGTGTTCTGACACAACTCCATGCAGAAAGTTCCCAATGGCAGATCTTCAAGTCAAATTTAATACAGATTTTTAAAATTATTCATTACTTTCATGAAGGAAATAAATCTAAGTCTTAAAATAATGCGATTCATTTTATTTTTTCAATATTTAGTACAACACGTGTATTGAATTGATTGCGGTACAAAAATGTTAATGTAGCTGAACAAATTTATGTTAAATTTTACTTTTTCATGTGTTTTCGACGATAAACGGCAAGAAATATCAAACAATTGAGACCAAAATTGCTGTTGCAAGTTACCCCACAAGGGTAGTTTTTGAAAATTTATAGTGTTTAAGCATCAAATTTTCAAAATTTGTATATTGTCAATTTGTACACTACTTAGTACTGTTACTGATCGCAAATGCCTCAAATGACGTATTTCTACCGTTTGTGTGGTACGAGGAACGTTTTTCAGTATTCATTTCATACAATACAACGTTTAATATGATTTTCGCCTCCAGCAAACCAAGCAAAAAAGAAACAATACCTAAACCCTCGCCAAAATCGTCTGTTAGGTATAGGTCCATAAATGGCGGAATAAAATTATAATTACTTAACTCAATTCTGAACGAAACGACAATTCGGTTACATGTCGAAGTGTTGCAAGTTACCCCGTTTGACGGTACTCAAAAATAATTCTGCATTGTAGTACATTTTGGAGCACTAAACCCAGTTGGTTCAGCCCGAACATCGATACCTCAATTTTACTTTGATTTGGTCCCACTGTGCGTCATCACCGTTGCCTTTACCGTCGTAAGTAACACAAGCTTTCTTCCAAGGCGGCGATTTATCTCGGGCCTTGAATCTGTGTATCTCGCGTTCATCAGATTAGGACCTGTCGGAGGATTTCCTCTCGAAACTAGGAGAGCCATCGTCGGATAACAAGCAAGGCGACAAACAGGATGTTGTGATACATTCATCAGCCTTGATAGTGGAGCTGGTCGGGTTTTTCGATGCGGAATGAAAACACAAGAGTGGGACCATAAAGATATGTCTTCTGCGAGCGAGTCAACCAACCAAAAACATCTAAAGAGCTAAAGGTAAGTAAACCAAGAGAGGGAGGGGCGGAGTGGTCGAAGAAAAATGGTTCTGCCCACTTGTACAAAAACATTCTTATCGAGGATTGGCAAGAAGGTTTTCCTCGCACAATTCGTCATCGATGACCCGTTCTTTGGCCGTCAGATAAAATCAGGTTGGGGCACAAAAGAGTGCCAATATGAGCACCGAGTGGGAATAGTCCGAAAAATCATCATTATCATCATATATGGTGCATATAAATGTTTCCTTCACAAATAAGGGAAGATATCATAACAGAGCCTTCATAATCCTCGTCCGCAGATAATAAACAAAGCCTTGCAGAAAGGGTCTGGGTTCAATTCTTGGTTGGTCTACAATTTTTTAGTAATGAAAATTTTGATTTCATTGGGCAAAGATTATCATCGTATCTGCGACACACCTCTAGGGTATCTCGTGCTAAAACCACCGTAATAGAAGTTTAAATCATTTTCACACCCATTAGTCACAAACACACTTGAGTATAGTTCATCGATTTGTGCTCATGTTCATCTCCGGAACACTTCATCCTCTATTACGTATCTCAGACCTCATTTGAATGTAATATTTTATGTTTCCGATGGTTGCCAGCCAGGAAGCGTGACAAAGCGCTATTGAAAAATCGAAGAATAATTTCCGCACCCGCATCGACCGTTTCAATAGGGTTGTCCTAGTTAACAGTTCGAAGGAAAAACTCCTAAGCTCCTTTGTGGAAGTTGAGGGTCAACCATTAGTTCCGCGTCTGCTGGAGCACAAGTCTTCCCTGTGGAATTAAAGAGCCGTCACCATCGCACGCCAAAGAGTAGTGGTGATTGAGTAGCGTAAGTAACGGAGCTCGAATGAGAACATTATGAAAATTTTCCATCAATTAAGATAAATGAGTTTCGAAATGCCGGGAGAGAGCTCGAGTCCCGTGAGCGTTGCTCAGTTTCTTGATAGAAAAATTCAGCACCGATACGAAACCAGCCACGGATAGGGTTACCATATTTGATCTCATCGGAAAACAGTTTTTTTCAACTCTGCATTAATGTACTATAGAGCCAGAGAATGCAAAAAAAAAAATCAAGAGTGTTACCTTTGGCTTGATTGATTATATCAGTCTTTGCGTGTTGATTCCGGAGTGACTGCATTCCAGGATGGATTGTCAACTGGTGAGCTCGTTTCTTGTTAATGATAAGACATGTTTTTATAATGGCGAATTGTACGGTCATCACTGCTCATGGTTCTCTATATACAATTACATCCCATCGACTTTTTCCTTAACCATGGACCACATCACCGACCAAAGGTGACTCCAAGATCTTTTCCTTTTAATTTGATCAAACTTACATTCAATTTAATTTGTATTGTTTTTGCCTAAAATGATCAATTCGGTAAATTTGATAACCTAATATGAATTTGAACCTAAATCTATCAAGCGAAGTCAGAAATCCTCTTTAGGATCGTCCCGGTTCTCCTTCATGGTCCATCGAAGACGTCGAGAACCTATGCGTTCATAGACGATGCATGGCTCTGAACTTACGTTGATGAAGCAAGGACTGGCGAACGAGCTAGGGGTACAAGGACCTGAGAAGCCTTTATGCTTGCGATGGACCAGAGATACCAACCGAACAGAGGACCTTTCGCAAGTGGTAAACTTCCATCTTTCAAGCCTAGGTAATCCCACAAAGAAATAGGAGCTTTCAGCAGTTCACACTGCCGGAAACCTGCAGCTCCGACCACATCGCACTTGGTTTCTGAATTTCAAAAAAAAATATCGCCATCTGGATGGTCTGCCACTAGAGTCATACCGAGATGTTAGCCCTCGTCTTCTCATCGGTTTTTAGACCATACCAGGAAAGTTGAACGAGCCAATTGCGATCAAGACTTTGCTAGGATAGACGATACATGAAAGCTGTTTCAGAGATATGAACGCAACCACTCATATTAACAATGACAAGGTGGAACTCTGCGATTGTGACAAGAAATCAAACGTAGCTCTTCACGATGCCATGAAACAGTATTCCTCGCTAGAAAGCTTAGGAATCATCAAGCCGCATCAACTATTTCTGTCCAATGTAGATCGTAGGGAAAACGATTTGTTGGAGACACTAAATAGGCGCATGAATTGACGATTCGAATCGTGTCTTCTATGGCGATACGATAACACTGTTCGACAAAAAAAGTCGATCTGAATGCACAGAGACCGGACAACCCGGGCTTGACAGTATAAAAATAAACAAAAATAATGGCGTTTTCAGAATGTTCGTGTCCCAGGTCATTTTTAAAATATACTTGAACTTTTTGCATTTTTTATTTAAAAATCTAATCTGATCAATAAACCGACACAGTGTTTTATATTCAAAGCAGCGGAATTCATGTACCATATAATGTTTTAAACGTTAAGTCCAATATGAAGAGTTGTAATAAGATTTGCAGGAAGCCCTCCCCCTTTTTTGCACCCTCCCCATTTTTAAAGTATCGCAAATGATGGAATATTTGATGTACAGGGGGTTGTCAAAATAACTGGGACAGGCAAAAATTGGGCCAACTTTGGAATGCTGTAACTTTGACAAAAATTGACCGATTTCAATTCTTTAAGAAGTAATGGACGGGTCAACTAATCTAGTCCGTGCATCCACGGAGATGAACTATGACCACCGAATACCGGTGATAATCCGAATTTCCGGAAGCATGTCTTATGCAGTAAAATTATGACATGTTTTTAGCAAAGGTCTCGGCTAAAAATTCAAAATTTTATTACACATGAAGATAGAAGATCAAATTCTGAAGCGATTGGTGCGCCAAGTATTAAGATCGATCCAGAAACAACCAAGATATAGCCATTTCCCCGGAATCGGTGCCGGTAGTGGATCCGAATTGGGATCAAACAATTTATTCACTCAAAATATGTCGCGCAATATTGTTTTCTCCCTAGCTTATCATAAAATACCCTATAATAAATTAAAAAAGAGTCTTGTACAGATTTGGCCACTCATGGCGCCGCCAAGTGCCCCGGGGGAACCTGTCATCTATAGTAGATTGCAAAAGAGTTTGGATATTTTTTTTTCATACTTGCAAAAATGGAAGATTTCTGCCAATGCTTCCAAAACTTAACTAATAATAGTCCCACTTAAACCAAACGCTGTTTATTTGAAACCTTCAAGTAGACATGTCGTAACAATGAGAGGGGTTTTTAATTAATTGGTCATATGAAGTTAAATATCACGGGATAATGCTAGATACAAAATTTAACTTCTACAAATCACATTGAAGGCAGTGAAGCAAGATGTAACTATTATGTTAACTGTCTTTATCCCTTTACTAATAGAACATCAAAACTTTGGCTTAAGAACAAGCTTTTGATCTTCTAACAAATTTTCAGGCCAGCCATGTAGTATGCTGTACCAATCTGCTGTTGTAATACCATGAAAAAAACATAAAATTTTGAAAATGATTCTGAAACTTCCTCCCTGGTATAGTACTTATGAGTTACATAGTATATCCAATATTGAAATATTGAAACAAATGTCAAATAAAATAAATCATAGTTTTGGACAAAAATCATTCGGGTCCTATTCTTGTCACTTTTGATTTACTTCGGCAGTGGGATTTTTTGATAGCTACTGAGCTCATATTCCGCCACAATATGATGTAATGCAACATTTTGAATGACACTAATGAAGATTAAAAAAAAGATCAACCAGATTTCTTAAACAGATTATTTCATTTGT
Organism: Aedes aegypti; assembly: GCF_002204515.2. Classification (NCBI taxonomy): domain Eukaryota; kingdom Metazoa; phylum Arthropoda; class Insecta; order Diptera; family Culicidae; genus Aedes; species Aedes aegypti. The sequence continues at coordinate 248,748,573 of NC_035109.1, forward strand.
TTGGCTTTCGTCAGGAACTTCTGCAAAAAAAAAGTGAAATAAAGCCCGTTTAGCAGAAAACAAAAACACACACATTTTTGAGGCAAAACCCGTAAATGTAATCTGAAAAAAGAACTTCTGGTAACCCTAGCCACGGAGCCATTGAGCCCTACCAGTAAAGTGTCATCACTCATGCAAAAGACGGCAGAAGCGATTAAATTGAAATTTGCTTCAATCTCTTCTTTCGCTCCCGGAAAAAGAGATGCCATCATTATGCTGTAATACCAGCGGGTAATACCCCATGCATCGCGTCACTGCTAAAGACCTTCTGATAGCTTCAAGAGATTGACAAAAATGTGTCACAATCTAATACACTTTAATTTGATGATATTTTTTTCGCGCACCGTATTTTGTTGTGGAGTGTCCATATTGGTGACGGAAGGATCATATTTACGGCGGCTCAGAAATGGTGTAGGTTATGTTTTATGTTCCGTCATTTTTCGTATAATTTATGGCCAAACGCAGAAATTTGGCACATATAGCAAGAAGCGGCAAAAACAACAATCCCACAAAGCCAGAGAGTCGTTCGGTCGGTCCTTCAATGCACTGTGGGGCTGAAACAAAAATTTAGCGACAAAGTTCCAAGCGCTGAAACGATGGGCACATATAACATGACATAAATTCAAAGGAGTGATTTTAGATGCATTCCGAATTAAATTTTAATTTCTTATTGTTCATTAAAAATGTTACTTAGGTTGTACTCTAAATATGAAAAAATCCTCTAAATATAATTTACTCACAAAATTAACTGTTGATTTTTCTTAGTAATGCTGTTTCCATTTGAGACGCAAATCTTCACTAAACTTCCTCCAAATAATCAATCAAAGCAACGATTGTATAAATCACCGCCTTGATACCTGTTGGAAATCAAGTTTTTCAAACAAATTTTTACTTTCGCAAATGTGATAAAATTTTGCAATAAGTCTTATACAATCTTTGGTATGCAATTAAACCTATTGCAAATATTAGGAATTTGATCTCATACAGTAAAGTTATGCTATAAAAACAGTGTGTGGGTCACTAAATTTTATTCCTGACCCACAGTGCACAGAGAGTCACTCGGTCGGTCCTCCAATCGAAAGAGTGAGTATCTATAGTGCTCCAGAAGCCGATATAAAAGCCCCAACCGAGCGTGCTACCGAGTGAGTCGTTGTCGAGATCAGCGGAACGACTTTTGTGTTATTTGTTTCGTTTTTATTGTTTCGGCACTGTTGATCGCAAAAAATGTTTTATTAATCAATAAATCAGATTGTCCTTTCCGCAGTAAAGTTATAATTTGACAAACTTTTGTTCCCTTGGTTTCCTTGCACTCGTTCGGCCTCTCGGTTGGATGGGGCTCAAATCAGTAGCGAAGCATTTGCCACTCGTGCGCGATTGTCTTTTCAATAATTTTTAACGACTTATCGACTTTTTGGACCTGCAGTTCGTCCATCCGTTCGGCTGCTACCATGGCAAAAGATGGTGACAAATGACCGGAGTGGTGATCTTTGATGTGACCGGAAAATGAGCGAATTGTTTTTGTTTCTGACTCGTTCCGGTCGTTGGGATTGTTTGTTTCTGTTTTATTTATTTTTTTCGATTACGAGTGGATCCCGATAAGGGTCGGTCTGGAAAAATAAGCTTTTAAGATGTGAAGATGGTGGCAAGCGAAATAACAAGTAAATATTTTTACGACATTCACGAGCTATTGATCAGCGAACAGGTTGTTAGCAAAGTTAATTCCCACTAATCAAGATTGCATCTTACAGAACATTGATAATGTTGTTCGCTACAATCATTACAAATATAATGGCAGTAATCTTATCCTGCTCAACTTTTCTGAAGCCACTAGTATTTGGTCCGATTATAATGTTACTGGCATTTTAATATTATGTCATCTAGTGGATGAATGTCTACTAATCTACTGATGAGTTTTGATGAAAAACATTGTTGGGATTTTTAGATGTAACGGTAAATATTGGAACAAATTATCAGTTCATCAGGTTCGTTTTCCGGTCGTCAGTTCGTACGGGATTTTTACAGCGTACAGAATATACCTTCCAATCTTCCGTCAAAAATTGAAGAATTCTCCTCAAGAGTAGGTTTAGATTGTATTCTTAGAAATTATCTTGATTTTGTTCTTATTATTGTCATGTTTTCTAGGAATTTAGTGCAAAATTTTAACAATAAGGTCTCATCATCATCACACACTTAATTTTTTTTACCGTAATCCGTGAATTTCAACAGCTAAAAAGTACGGTAAGATAAAACACCCTCATTTCATCGGAATTTAACGGGTTCCGATGAAATTTTCCGAAAACTGAAAAAAATTACCGTACTCCGAGATTTTCAGTTGTTCAGATTATGGTGAAATTAACGGATTCCTGTGAAATAATTTAAGTGTGCATCGTCAGTGCTGTTATATGTCAAGATTTTGTAAAAAAAAATCAAATGCCTGTAGCACTCTTCCATTCAAAATATTGCATCAGCAAATATTGCCAACCGATAGTTGTTTGGAAAAGGTAACCGGGATAAACATTTTCCGTGAACTTTTTCCACGATGACGCATGATATTGGCAATATTCACTGGTCAAAGTCACGTGATATTCATGATATTTAACAGCTCTGTTCCTCAGCATCTACGAGATGACTTATCTACATAGATGTTTTCAAATATTGGTTTACAAATTATCATTCATCACTCAAACCTGTTTGGTCATATTCAAACTATGATATTTCTTCGATATTGTCTTGTAAAAATAGTCGCTTTTGTCAGTTTTTTCGCACTTTTTCAGTTTTTTTTCCTTACAATCATACAATTATGACATTTTCCCGCTTTTTGCTCTTGCACTCTGCGCAGTCTTCGTGGTTTGATTTTGCATGTTGAGCAAACTGCCTTTTCATCTTCCTCCGCTTCTCTGTCTCCTTCCGTCGTTCATCCTTTTCTTCCTTTCTTGCTTCCTTCTCATCCTGACTTCCCCTGGCGTCGGAGGTTGTCACCAGTACCGGTTAGGGAGATGTCCGCACTGATGGTACCCCGGCTACGCAGGGGAAATCATCGTCTTCTTTCTTCATCAGGCTGACTCAAGTACCGAGGCCGGTCAAACGATTTCGGTTTGGGGTTGACTTCTGGTGCTAATGAACCCCACGCTCTCTGCCTCTCGTTTCGTTGCTCTTCCCATCAGTTTTTCTGCAAGATGGACGTTATCTCCACCACCATATTGTTCGCCAGATTTCAAAGGTTAGGATCGCTTAACATTTTGTAAACCATTCTGTCTGCATTGAAGTCCGGTCCAAAAACAGCCACCGCCATGTTTCGTTCCATGTTGAACCTCGGGCAATCGAAGACAACATATTGTCGGCGCGGTAAAAAGTTAGAAGTGGTTCCTCGTCGAAGTTGGATTTTTCTCAGAACCTATGGGAGATACCTAACTTCGGAAGTGGTCCATTCGACTCGCATCTGGATGCACTCGAATGCGCCCTACTTCCGAAGTAGGGTATCTTGGATAGATTCCGAGGAAAATTCAACTTCGGCGAAATGCATTTTCTAACGATTGACGAACTTACAATATTCCGGCGTTTCCTCTCTCTCACTGCACACGGGAGAGCACGGTGACAGCGCGTGGCCGAACTGATGCAAATACTGTGACCTGCTAGGAACTGTGTCAGGTGGAAGTTCACTTCGCCATGGTCCCTGCAGGTGCCCTGTTTACCCTGGTCGACACATTTGGGATGAATATGTGGGTACACCCACCTTTCTCAGAAGCATCCTATTCTTGCTGCCACTTCTCTTGAACCGATCCTCGCCAATTTCCACACCTGTCTAGTGCCTCTCCGCTGATAACACTCGATGTCTTCTCCCAGGATGATGAAAACCGGAATCCTCTCGGTGATTACACATACTGCCTCCCACGACATTATTCTGTATGCGCTTGCTTTTCTCATGGCCATGAAGCGGAACGTGCTGTTGAACTTGTCCGATTGCGCTTGGTTTGCAGTGCCACACCCCAGGATGGAGCTCCGTATCTCAGTATCGACGATGATACGCTAGCCAGAAGATGCCTCCTACTGCTTCTCGAACCATGAGCGTTCGGCATGATCCTTGTAAGTGCGTTGGTCGCCCTTGCCTTCTTCAATCGCTTTGCGACTAGCAGCACCACTGTTTTGTGGTGGGCACTCTTCAGCTTGATTCCATCCTTCCAGTTCTCATTGCCTCCGTGGCAAAACGTGATTGAAACGCCCATGGGTTACTCCAGTGATCCTATTATCCCGTCGTACATCCCCTTCCACCCAGTGTTGATCCTTGCAAAACTCCCGCCGTTACTCTTAACTATTTTTAGCCGGCGTCGGTTGCATACACCAACACCCGATTCTCGAAGCAACTCTTGAGAATCTAGCACATATAGTCAGGAACCCGCATTCCATGCAGCGCTGTGGCGATGGCCTCCCAACTGGCGCTATTGAACGCGTTCTCTACGTCTAGCGTAACTACGGCGCATTAACGATTTCCTCTACCGTCGACTTTCCCTTCCGGAATCCGAACTGCCATTCTGATAGTCCATTCTCGCTCTCCGTACATATAGCCATCCTGTTTAGGATGACCCGTTCCAGGAGTTTTCCCAGTGTATCCAGCAAGCATATAGGCCTGTATAATGATGGGTCACCGGGTGGTTTTCTTGGCTTCGGTAGCAACACCAGATCTTCCATATATGTGGGAAGTGACTTTCGTCCAGGCATTACTACATAATTTCTGGATCGCCGTTTTAAGTGCCACATTCGGTATTCCATCTGGTCCAAGGGGCCTTTTTTGCCCTCAATGCTTTTCAGCACACGTTACAACCGCCTTTGATGGACCCTTGACTTTCAAAAACTCGATAAGCGTCCCCTAGGTCAGCTGCTCGGTACAGCTTCTTGTAGCACACTCAGACTTGCTCAGCGCATGTGAAGGCAGCTCTGGCTGCATGGAATACTACCTTTCACTCCTTTTTGACTTCTGCATTCCTTGCTCTCTGGTAACGCCCCCTGGCTTCAAGGTAAACAATGCGGAGGGCGTTGAGTGCCTCGTTGCACCAGTACGCGGGACGTCGATCTTAGCGGGGCTTCCGTTCACGTGGCATCGTTTTATCGCATGCCCTTGTCATCGCTGTTGTCAGCCCTAACGCATCCAAGTCATCGCTGTCGATGCGAAGTGCCTCAACGAATAGATCTGCGTCGAAAGCCTTCTTCTTCCACTGCCGGTCGCCAATTGTGTTCCTCTGCAGTGCCGCAGTGTTCCGCTGGCCAATCCTGCAGCGTTCCGCTTGATGATGGCTATGAGTGTACTCTTCGCTTACCCTTCGGTACATTTTGCCCGTCAGTGATGACTGTCAGTCAGAGCTCCCGTCCGTCTTTCCGAAATGTGCTAACGGTACCTTCGTTGCACAATCGTACGTCTAGCATTGCTAAAGCCTCCAGTAGGTTGTAACCTCTGGCACGGATTACTTTGCTACCACACTCCACAAACCAAAATCACCTCCAGTCAGCACTGGTTTAGATCAACTAGCTCGTTAATCAACAATTCCTCCAATATCCGACTAAATTCTTCGAGCTTCCATCTTTGAGGCACTTAGCAGCTGAAAAAGTAGATTCCGTTCATTTTTGCGATCGCAACGTCGCACTTTTTTCAGTTTTAGACTACCATAACAGTAGCTGTGGCCAGGTTGACCTGCGCTACCTTTGTTACTGTTGAGCTGCGATAGCCTTTTGGTTCGCACGGCAATTAAAGTTGCCCGTCGAATTGGTATTTCCTTCCTCCGGTGAGCAGAGCAAGCACCTTGGCCGATTCTTACAGTCTTTCCCAAAGTGACCTCTTTCTCAACATTTCCTGCACAGTTCGGTTCTGTCCGGACCTTTACAGCTCGCCACCAGATGGCCGAAATCCATGCACTTGAAGCATCGCATCGGTGACCTATCTGCTCATGTGACGAGTCTCAGTGGGTATATCGACCATCCAATTCTCATCTTGCTCTATCGCGAGAGTCGGTTCATTCGATCAGCACGGATCAGACAAACAGTGACGCAGAAATAGAACGAACCGATTCAGTAGCGCAACCAGGATTTAGCTCTGGGGGGGGGGGGGGGGGTTTGTAAACTTTCATTAGAAAAAATCGACTTGAAGAATGTAACTAAAATTCACTATTTTAACACGCATAGTACAAATTGATTAAACAAGAATATAATACTTTGACGTGACACCGTGTAGTCGTTCATCTGTATTGTTCTTTAAATGTTTTTTAAAGTTTTTAACGATGAGAATGCAGAAACTTGAAGATAGAAATCATTGCTACTATATTGTTGCAGTTTATCGGAAGCAGACCAGAATTGTAAAACTTAACTGCAAGTTGAAGTATTTTAAAAAGTTAACAATTGGGAGAATCTAATCTACATGCCAAAAACAAGTTTGGCTTTTACTGTGTGGATTTCAATCTCGGATTAAATGAAATGCCTAATATGATAGAGATCGGCAGCCAAATGTTTCGATAACATTCTATGGTTTTTTCTCCGCAATTTTTAAAACCCGAAGAATGGCTTCTCAGAAAATTCATTTGCTCTGAAAAATAGTTGAAAAATTTGGCGTAATACTGAGCTGGCTAAAATATTGTAATGCTTCGGATATTGCATTTTATGTTAACCTCTCGTTGACCATCGCCAGAAGTACCTCGCTAATGCTGAGCACGGAAAGCGAGGTTTTTGCACTTGTGTTGTACAAAATACAACAGCGCTACTACTAAAGTTTTCAAAAGTTCCCAAAATATTTGAATATTCGACAAACTTTTCACACAAAACACTCAGTTTGTTATTCAGCAAAGGCAAAAAATCGTTATTTAGTAGCTTTATAACAAGCTTAAGTAACAATTTGCGGTAAGCTTTGTATTTATTCAACACGACAGGGAAGAATCGAAAAAAAAAAGATTTTGACCATGTAACTGTAAAACCACTGAAACTCACAATGTTAATATGAATCAAACTAAGTAGTGAGTCCGTATTTGTAGGATGTGTAGAGATAAATTACAAAAATATACTTGGTAATTCTTATTTTTTTCGGCTCTCTTTTTGACCCCCAAATCCCCCCCTGGTTGCGCCACTGAACCGATTCTTTTCCTCTATTCTCCTTCGTTTGTTTCTCGGCTTTATTATAACGCTTGACACGTGCCTTGCTTTGTGTACCACGGCACACGTGCAAATACAGTATGCCGCAGCTCCGCAGACTTTTAGTGGGTGCACCTCTGAGCCACTATCCTCGCTCGTTGTAACTAGTCGCCTTTGTGATCCCATGGTGATGTTTGTAAGCAGTGACGCCATACAGTTGGTCGGGTCAACTTATGGGGTGTCAAATTCAGAGCCAGATCGACGCAAGTCAGGAAAGGTTCAACTGAACCTACTTCCACCAGCTAACGCGAACGTAGCGGGTTTAGAACGTACTTTTAGGCCTGCCAAGGTTTTAACGGAACGGGGACATCCGTTCCATTAACCCACTCGCTGTTTCAGGGAGTTGTCATCCATCCTTATTATGCGTGTAGAATAGCACGGCTGTCAGCTCTGTAGCATGGTTCCTATGCTTGGTCCATAGTCGTGTTCATGTTCTTGTGCTGCCGGTCTTCCATAATCAGGATCTCGCTGGCCTGAATCCTACCCAGTCAACATTTTGGTTGGTATAACTTTTGGTATACATCATTCTATATGAATCAATTCAATCGTATAGAATGCATGAAAATGCTATATACCTACCAAAGTAGAGGCGATATGCGTACTTGGCACGACTTTTTCAGACTTTCTGCGATTAGATATACGATTCCACAAAATTTGGATGAAAATAAAAAAATGTTTCCAGTATGCCTCGAACGCGAGACCTCTGGGTCAGGAATCGGACACCTTACCACTGTACCATCGAGGGACACATAAAAGGCAAGAGATTATTGGCCAATATTAATGCATGTTTCATGCACAACGACACTTGCTTGTTGTTCTTTAAGGCCCATCGTCAGCAGATACCAAGTTTGGGTGGCAATTTTTGCTAAGTTATTACGATTTCATCTGATGCTTTCTGGATTGATATATGATCTGTCAGTTTATACAACTTAACACGATTCTATGTTGTACTTTTTACGACATGTTTTGCTGTCAACACAGATTGTCGTTTATGAATCGTATTGGGGATTTATATACAACTTGTGTTGACATTGATAACACCTTATTTGGCATCTTGTGCGATTCTGATTTTTGATGTGCGAATATGTGATTTTGTATGCATATTCTTAAACGATATGTGGTTCACTGGGTAACGCACCTAGTGGCATCAATTTTTGTCATCTACTCATGGGTCTCGTTCCAAAAATTCCCAAATTGCATGGGCTTCAAGTGATTTTCACACCCCTGAGGTCGCCATGTTTGATTGGCCATGGCGACAGACATCGATTTCGCATATTATACTGGTTCTCGTGGGTCGTCCAGGAAGGAGCGTAGGTTGGACTTTTTGAAGCGTAAAATGAAGGAAGCGTTATTTGGAATTTCTAGCGTTAAAATAGGGAGCGTAAGTTGAAATTTGGAGCGTAAAAGAAGGGAGCTTTAAAAGAGATTTGGTTGTACTTTACAATTGTATTAAATGGACAAATTTTAGTGAAATGTGCGAAAAAGTTGCACGTCTTCTCGTTTAGAATCGAGCTCACGACTCTCTGTTCACTAGATCAGGCGCGTTACCCGCGTTACACCATAACTAATGAACGCAGAAGTTAACCTGTTTTCGATTTTAACTCAAAAATCTCGTGGTTCTCTTTCGCAATTAAGGGTTCAAATGAGGAAGTTTGTGAGGGGGGGTTACTTAAGATTTTTAGTTTTATCATTATATACCGTGATGAATCAAAATCCGGACGGTACCAATATCCGGACACCCAATCAGTATTCATGAATTCAACGTTGAAAATCCATAAAAATCTGGTTATATATTCATAAATCCTTAGATTCAATATTATTTTATCATTTAACAATTATCTGCAATCTAGTAAGCTGTGCAAAAAAAATAATGAAAATGAAAACAAATTCGGTACTTCAGTTTGGAACTTTTCCTGCGGCGTGCAAATTTTAGCTGTGTAGTTTTCGACTGTCTTACCGGTATTGGATCATTCGCAAAAGTGTGGACAAATGTTAGTTTTTTTACTTGTTTTGTTGAAAATTGTCAATGTAATGGTAGATTGTACAGTTAAGTGGGCGATAGTAGTGATTTTATGTGTAAATTAGTTATTTCAAGAGCAACAAGATGCTGTCTGGCTTTGTGAGCCAGTGGTTCAATAGCCGGACATAGAATTATATTGTTATATATCTGCAGAGCAAACGAATCTTTAACAAGCATATTTGTGGAAACTTGGAAGTTTAAGCATTAAATATATATAAACAGTGGTAAGGCAATAGTTGTGCACATAAAAACCGATAAAAACCATATTAATTTCAGTAGCCTAACAATACAGTTATCGAATCAAACCGCAAGCAAGGAATTGAGGTAAAAAGTCAAATTACATATAAGGTTGTGTTTTTATAGTATATTAAAAGGCAAACGCATGCACTACGTTTTCCGAAAAATCATTTTCTACAGTATACAAGCTGATTTTAATGTGTTCCGTATAGTTTTGGCCTATTTCATTAAAGCTGTCCGGATTTTGATTCATAAGTGTCCGGTATATCGATTGATGTGTCCGGATTTCCGCAATTTAGATCCATTGTTTGCATATTTTGCCAACATTTTCGTCGTTTACTTGAAGATATGATCCTAAACTTACTGTATGAAAACGACGCTACAAATAGATGAGACAATAGAGTAGTGAAAATAGAGCTGAAACATTTAATGCCTCTTAAGCATCCGAATATTGATGCAGCACGGTATAGGCCACAAAAGTATACAAAACGCAATAAAATCTTAAAGCAGTTTTTTTTTTTTTTAACACATTCATTTGGAATCACACACTTAGGTACATACAGATATTACATAACCGAACAGTTTAAAACGAAATCTAACGCTCCTATCGTTATTTGGTCATTGGCATCTAAAACAAAATTTATATACACTATAAATGTCTTTAGAGCCTGGTATCTTCTACTCCTATTGATATTCTTTAATTCCGGTATCCGTAATTCATGAAAGGTCATTCTTCGTTCCTGGATTGCTACCAATCTAGCTTGAAGATGATCCCACAAACTCCTTGTTTTTTGACATGTACTGAATTTGTGCTCTAAGTCTTCGATGACATTGGGACAATGTTCACAAACAGGGCTGGCAATCCTATTTTGTCGATGAAGCAATGCAGCATGCGGGATTTTCTCATTCACAAGCAGATAATAAACTGATTGTTCTCTCGAAGTGAGTCCTGGTAAACTGATGTTACTCCAAACTCTGGGCCAAATTTTGTTGGGATGTTCTTGCATAACCTTCGGTTTCGTCAATTGTTCCCTGTTGAAGCTATGAAGTGATGCTGCTGATGGATTTTCCTGAAGTCTTCCAGGAATATAAGGCACTAGCTTTGCTATTGTTTTCAAACACGGGTACAGAGCAGGAATGGCAGCGAAATTTGGTGGATTCTGCAGGTACTGTGTATAAGAACTAGTAAACGGCATTTGGTCAATTTCTTTCAGAAATCTTGCAACCAACAGAGCTTTGCATTTATGCCTTGGAAGATGAAGATTGAGTCCACCCATTTGTTTAGGCTGGGTTAGTTGTTCTATAGGAACCCTTGTTGGAAAACGTTCCCAGATAAAGCTTCCTATGTACGAAGTCAGTCTTCCAACAGCTTGGTTTGGAATACTGATTACAGAGGCTAAGAACCATAATTTGGACGTAATGAAGGTGTTCAGCACTACCACTTTCTGTTTCAGCGTCAGGTTTCTTGATTTGTACATCCACATCAAACGGGATGTTTTTCTTATAGTGTCGCCCCAGTTGAAGTCGATTGTCTTTTTTTGAGAATTGAAAAATGTGACTCCCAAATTTTTACTGAATCTCGAACAGTTGGCCAAATGGGACCATTTTCATTTCGTTGAGGTCCTATGTTGACGGCAAATGATTTGCTGAAATTTAATAATGAACCGGAACATCTTCCAAAGTCTATGAATGCCTGTTTGATGACTGGTAGTTTACGATCATCAATTATGACAATCGAAATATCATCTGCATATGCCACCACTAAGTCCATTGGATCATTACAGATAGTGCGTAGTTTTTCTAGGAGGGGATGTAGGTAGAGGACAAATAGGTGCATACTTATGGGATCGCCCTGTCTGACTGAGCGCTGGATTGGGAATTTGGATGTGAGATTTCCGTTTATGAGCAACCGAGAGTGTGAGGAGGACATAATCTTCCCTAAAAGCCGGATGAAATTTGAGTTCAAACGAATGTTCCGCATCACGACCATGAGGAAATTTGTGTTTACACGATCAAATGCATGATCGAAGTCGAATGAGTTAAGTTTCCCTCGTCTCTTTCTACAGTTTAGTTCAGCAATTCGATCTTTAATTGCTAGTACGGCTTCGAAGATGTTTCTATCCGAGTTTGAACATTTTTGACTTGGATTCAACAGATTGTTTTCAATCATTACTTTTTCGAGCCGTGATTTAAGTATTCTAGATAGGAGTTTGTAATCGTAATTGAGCAAACTTATGGGTCGATATGATTTGATTGAGCGATCCTCCGTTTTCTTTTTACTCAATACAATGACACCTTCAACAAATTTTTCTGGAACATTGCCTTGCAATGCCTCATTGATGATAAGATTCAACTGTGGATGGATAATATCGAACGTTTTTTCGTAAAATTCTTTAGGTAATCCGTCGTTACCAGGCGATTTTCGAGAGGCACTATCCTTTATTGCAAAAAATATCTCAGAGGTTGTGATTTCATCCATCATAGTGTTGTTGGAATTCGAATCTTGTGGTATAACACGATTGGTTGGAAAATTTCCGTTATTTGTTAATTCTTCTAACGTATACAGATCTTTAAAAAAGTTGAATACATGGCGTTCAACCTCATCTGTATCGGTAAGATATCGATCTTCATGGTGGATAGAGCTGATAACTGTTTTTCGTCGATAACGATCTCCTAACTGAAATGATGAGACTTTCTCCCCAGACACATATCTGTCATTCAAACGTTGGTATGCTTTCGCAAAGTCGCTCTGATCTTTAAGCATTTGAGCTTTTATCTTATTCACTTCCGTTGTGCCATTGGGATTCTGGTACATACGTCCATATGCATCTCTCAGTTGACGATATAGCAATTCATTTTTAGCATGGAAACGGCGAAAAGATTCGTTCGTTTTCCATTTGAAAAAGTTTCTAATTCTCGGCTTTGCGAATTCAATCCACCAAGCTATCCAACTGTTGTAGTTTCGTCGCTCGCGCAACCAACGTGTCCATTTATGCTCAAACTCTTCTATATTCTCTTCGTTTAGAACATGTGCACGGATAGACCAAAAACCACGACCATGTGGTTTACCAAAGCTAGGTAAGCAACACCGAACTTTGTATGCTTTGTGATCGGAAAAAGCAGTAGGGAACAATTCAGATGTGCGGAGATGCGGAACAAGCGACCTAGAAACATAAATACGATCCAAACGAGATGCAGAATTTTGTCGAACAAAACTATAATCAATGGCATTTCTGTTCAGGCAGTCCCATGAATCCTGAAGTTGCATATTTTCTATGAATTGCTTGAGAGAAGGACTGTGGCTATTGGAGCCTGTAGCATCTTTAGAAGCGATAACACAATTAAAATCACCACCTAGAATTAGATGTTCAGAGGCTGCTTGTAGGTAGAAGGGTAACTGTTCTTTAAAAAGTTTCCCACGCGCAGAAAAATTTTGAGAGCCAGAATGTGCATACACATTGCAAATTGTAATAGAATCACCAATTTTCATTGAAAGAATTCGACTATTCAAACTTCGTTGCACGTTTGAATAAGGGATGTGGGACTTTAGCGCAATAGCAGTTCCGCGCTTAGCGTCATCTACATTACAAATAACATTGTAGCCAGGGATATACAAATTTGCGCATTCAACTTCTTGCAAGAGAATAATATCAAATTCCAAAAGACGGACAAACGAACGAAGCGCTGATAATTTATTGTCACTTGAAACGGAACTGGTGTTAATAGATCCAATATTGTAGCTTAGCGTAGTATTGTGGTTCATTGTGCGTGGTTATGGGATTTGAGCCGAAGTACTCGCGGCTTACTCGAGATTATTTTTTGGGAAAGGAATAGGGCAATCAATTTTAGTTTTTGTGATTGGTAGTGCGGATTGTGTTTAGAAATTTGTTAGTAGGGTTTAGTACATTTACGATTGAGAGGAACCAATTTTGAGTTTCTTTGGCCGCCCTCTTGCACGCTTAACTTTCAAAAACGGACCGCCTTCTGTTGACGACTCGTTGCTCTCCGTCTCGGAAATCTCCATGGATAAGGGATTGGAAGGGAGGGAATTGATGTTGAGGGGAATTTTGAAAGCACTCACATGGCAGGGTACAATGTCCTTGTGTTGAGCCTCCATAGCCTGGTGGGTGGAACAATCAGCCAAACCGCTCGATAGTTCCATCGAGATGGTGTCATCTACAGCAGCAGTAGCAGCAACAGCAGTAACCGGGGCAGGAGTAGTAGTGAGCGGGGGAAGATCGGCATCAGAAGCAGCAACATCAGCAGCAACAACATCAGCAGCAGCAACAGTAATAGCATCATCCGTGGTATTTTTCTGTTCTTCGCCTCTGTCCATTCGTTCGTCATCGACCGTAGCTGACGGGGTAGATGAGGCGCCAAGAGCTCCCCTTTCTCCAACAGCAGCATTTGATGGAGATGATCGGGCGTTCGCATTCAATCTGTTTAGATTCGTGCCGACAAACTCAGGCATGAGTGAAGCCACAACCGTACTCTGGTCCAGCACACTGGCGTAGCTTGTTTTTTTCTGAGCTGCTTTCAGTCTGTTGTTGAGATCTACCTTTTGTCCCATCAACTTTTTGTTTTCGACACATGTTAGACCCGGGTGTGACGGGTTGGTACAGTGCTTGCAATATTGAGGCTGGTAAGGATAAGATACCAGGGTCTCTTCTCCAAGAATCGTCACAAATGATTTGATGTGGCGATGCAAGATCATCTTGGCGACGCGTACTCCGGATGATACTCCTTTGAATGCGAAGTTATCTCCCCACACCATCTCCTTGATAGAGATTACTTCGCCGTACTGTCTGAGAAACGTAGTGATGTCCTCGTTCCGAACATTCTCGGACAGATCGTGAATTTTTACTTCGACGCCTCCGTCGTCCATCAATAGGCGCACTTTGATTTTCGTGTTGTTGATCTCCATCTCGTGACGACCGTTGTGTTGGTCGACAGCATCCTGTGCAGTTTTCAAGTCACGGCATTTCACATGCGCGCAGTTTTGGGCGTGATTCATCTGCAGACGCAGCACTTGGTCGACGCTGAGACCCACTGTTTCATGGACGAAGGAGTGGATTTCCTCGAAAGAAGGTCTTTTTGGAAAGTTGGACAAGTCCACTTTGAATGTGTTCTCTCGAGCACGCACGGTATTCATGGTTGCTACGTATCGATAGCACAGATGATAACAGTCGTCAGAGAAAAATTAACTGACGCGATTTATATTTTGCACACGGCGGTGCGAGATACACCGATGAAAAAGAGCAAAGCGATAAGGAGTAAATCTGATATACGTCTGTTCACAGCGAGAGCTTGAACCTAACTGTTTTAAGAAGTGCTTGTTTATATTGCCATATCAACATTTCTGTACCTCCAAATTGGCTAGAAGCAAATTTCTCTATCGATTGTCATTTTCTACTAGTTGTGGCGTTGTGTTCCCACACATAAATTGGACCTTCATCATCAGCAATTGCCGTAATCAGCGACCAACTAACTGACAACATTTCGTTCCTGCCAGAGTAAAGCTACCAAGGAAAATCGTTAATTTATTTGATTTATGACGGAGACTGAGGAGATACAGTTTTTCCGGTTTCTTTCCGCGACTCCCTACGCGACGGCCGGGCGTGCAACCAACCCGTTGTTGGGAGCCATGGGGGCTGCCGATGAACCACGTGGGCTTTGCCCAGAAAACACCCCCACTCCAATAAAAAAACGAGCACGTGGTTTATGGACTGCCCCTCGATGCTCTGGCCGGCCAAACTACTTGGCTAAAGTAGCGAGAATTCTTAGGGTTTTTTTTTGTTCTTCTTCGCAAATTCCACCCATCGAGTATGGCAGATGGTTATTCCAGCGTACGGTCGGTTCTGTTTCTCATGTTATATGCAAGACGCGTAGCGGCAGTTTCCTTTACATAGCGAAAAGGAATTATGTAGCGCACCTTTCTTTGGTTCCTCCCGTACCAAAGATGTTCATTTTCTTCTTGGAATTTGCAGACACGTTGATGTGTGTACTCAGTTCGGAAGTAGCAGGTATCATGAGCTTTAAACTGTTCCTAGATTCTGACAGTCAGTGCCCGGTGACCATAAACGAGATCATTATGCAAAATTATCATCGTTTGATAGCAGTTTGCACGTTGTTACATTACTTTCGGCAGGTTGCCGAGGTACTGATAACTTTCAATTCGAATGGGAGACCCCTTTTTCGAACGAGGTTTTTCCAAGACATAAAATAGACAAGACGCAAAGAATGAAGATTGTTTTAATAGAGTAATTTAAGCGCAAAAGTATGATCCTCATAACTGTTTAGCTGTGAAAAATTCGAACTGACAACAGGTCTCCATGGATAAAAAAATGTAAATTAGGCTAATTTTCGTAATGAGATACAATTGACGGCCATTGACGAGGGAACTTACGTTATGGAGAGCCATCAAGCTAATGTAAAAAGTAGGGGAGCCAACCTGCGAATAATGAGAGAAATTGAAAGTTACAATTTATTTTTTTTATAAGTATCATTTCATTTTTTTTTTAATTTCTTTCCTAGTATCATTCCAAACATTACACTCATTTCTTATTACTACGTGTTATGTGTTAAACAACACTATCATCCTTATTTGGTAAAATAAATTTAAGATTTTATTAACACATTACATTTCATTTGCCGTAGCAGGTCAGATTTTTAACAGGTGAGTTGATTTCACCTGCTTATAATAGAAAAAAGGCTTTCACTTTACTTAACGTAACTTAACCTAAATATATAACGCATCAATCGTAGCAATAGAAGATTGTAGCGATTTTTGCCTGAAGTCATTAATTATTTTATTTGTTTGAATACCAAAAGCTTGTTCTTAAGACGATGTTTTGGTTTTATTTCAAGAAGGGGATAGAGACATTTTACATATATGTTACATTTGACTTGAATGCGCTAAAAGTGATTTTTAAAGTTAAATTCTTATCTAGCATGAGCATCTAGCAGATACTTAACTTAGTCTGAACCCCTCTCAACGTGACAACATGTCTACTTGAAGGTTTCAAATAAAGAGCTTTTGGTTTATGTGGGAATATTATCAGTTGAGTTTTGGAAGCATTAGGAGAAATTTTCCATTTTTGCAGGTATGAAAAAAAATTATCCAAACTTTTTTGCAATCGACTACAGATGACACGCAAACTTCGTCCTTTGGCGAAGCAGCCTGTGTCATCCGCAAACGAAGATTTTTGACATCCTGAGGTAACTCAGTTAAGTCAGATGTAAAACTTTTGTATAATATTGTTCCCAAAATGCTGCCTTGAGAAACACCAGCTCTTACAGGAAGTCTTTCAGATCCAGGTCAGAAATTAACCTGAAGTGTACGATTTGACAGATAACTTTGAATTATTCTAACAATGTTTGTTGGAAAATTAAAGTTTTTTTTAATTTAACGATCAATCCTTCATGCCAAACACTATCGAATGCTTTTTCTATGTCTAGAAGAGCAAGACCAGTAGAATAGCCTTCAGATTTGTTGGAACGGATCAAATTTGTTACACGTAAAAGTTGATGAGTGGTCGAATGTCCAGGGCCAAATCCGAACTGTTCATTGGTAAAAGTTGAATTTTCGTTGATGTGGGCCAACATTCTGTTCAAAATGACCTTTTCAAAAAGTTCACTAATCTAGGAAAGCAAACTGATTGGACGATAGCTAGAAGCTTCTGCAGGATTTTTGTCTGGTTTTAAAATTGGAACAACCTCAGCATTTTTCCATTTGTCAGGAAAATATGCTACTTGAAAACATTTGTTGAATATATGGTCGGGGTTCTGCTAAACCGCACCAAACGCCATTTTTTTTTCTAAAATGAGTTATTTACACTAGAGGATTCAGATTATCATAACCTATCTACATTTAAGATATCGAATAATTTGAACCATCCCTCGTTGAGTAAATTCAAAATTTTTCTCTAGCAGGATATGTAAAACTGAAATTGTATCCAACCAGAGCGAACCATAAACCTTAGCTTGTCATTGGAGGTAATTTAGAATTCTGATTAAAGACGGCATTTTTTTTAATTCTTCCTTAAATATTGCTAAGTGGCCATTCGGGACAACATACAGCAACAACGCCAAAGGATTTTAGTATGTCATGTAAGTTAACGGCTTTGTAAAATATAGTATTGTTTCGGTGGTGCTGATCTAATATCATTGTAATTTTGTTCAGCCACACCGCACCAAGTGCCATTTATATAAAAATCGTGTTTTTGTATGAAGAATAGATATCAACATGCGCATGACGCTTACCTTCGCTTTATATATAATATGTCGATGGGTTCATGCAGGAGCCGTGATGAAATAACAAGACATTTAAATTGGATGTTATCTGAATAATTTGGAAGCACTTGGTGCGCTTTAGCTGTTCAGAAAATGACGTTTTCACCTATTTTCATCATCAAGCCTCCTAGATCAGATCGCGCACAGCTTGTTTCAAGTTATTCGCTCTCAATTCAACAGTTCTAAATGACCGAGAGGTAGCACGCCTTATCACCACTCGAAGGACATGAGTTCGAATCCCGATTAATATTTTTTTACGTTGTCCCTAACAGGGAATTATATAAAATCAATCAACCTTCAGCTCTTATGACTGTTTTGAACAATAAAGCACAAGCAGTTTCATGTACAACGGGAATGATGAAACGCATGCCATTCCTGGTATCCACTTCACATAAAATTTAATAATCGTGAACTTGTTCAGCCAAAGTGTATTAAATGCGAGTAACTTGGTGCGCTCTGGCAGAACAAATTCATGGTTTTCTTCGTTCGGCATATTCTATAACTACATCATTATTGTCTTTTTCGAATCTTTGAATGCGTGAGGGACTTGGTTCAATAAATCTTCTGTTGAAATAGATAATCCATCAAGAGAAAGTCGGTAGAATACGAATTGGCTGGTACCAATTCATACCACAACATTGTGGCCAGTTCTATGAAAAATTACAAATCTTTTCCGTTCACAGTGCATAAACATTTGTGACAAGCATTCCAACATGCATGGCGATGATATGAACCCTTTTTATTTCTTTCTTTTTCCTGTGTTCCTGGAAATCATGAAACACATTCAGCCATACCGAACTGAAAACAATTTTCTTCAATTTTTGTTCAGCCAGAGTGAACTGAGTACCTCTTGATTTGAAATCAAATCAAATTAAATGAAAAATAATTGTTGATTTTTTTGAATATTCTATCTTGAGTTACTTCTTGGACCCTATTAGTCATTTGTGAATGGTGAAATTTTCAAAAGAGTCATTTGCGATTTACTTGCAGATGAGTGAACTTTAAAGTTAAATATCTCGAAATAATGCTTTTGGCACTTGGTGCGGTTTAGCAGAACCCCGACCATATCAACTAAGAATGAAAAGCTACTTTCCGGAAGTTTCTTGGTGAGGATGTAGTTTCCATCATTCCATTCCATCATCGCCAGGAGCTTTCATATTTTTGATTTTTTAATAATAGTACTCACTTCTTCCAAATCAGTCTTCCAGGAAATTTCGAAAACGTTCTCTTGATTGAGAATGTTTTCGAAACCTGGGTCCAATTGAGAAATTTTATATTAAAAAATTTTGTTTCTTAATTGTGCAAAACGTTTCTTGATTTCTTTCTGCAAATCCTGCCATATAATGTTCATAGCAGGATCGCGAGTGCGCTGAAATTGCCTTCTTCCCACGTTTTTAAGACGGATCAAGAGTTTAAGATCATCGTCTCTAATCACGGATTCAAATTTTGGAATTGCAATGCTACTGGCTTTAACAATGCAATTTGTTAAAGTTTCAAGAGCATTGTCAATATCAAGTTTTGTTTGTAAAGAAATGTTAACATCCAGATTAGATTCAATATATGTTTCATTTTGGCTAGAAAATAATTGAAAGTGGAGCTGATATGATTGGGAATCGCTTCTTGGGATATTTGATATGTAACAGGGACATGATCAGAACCATAATCAGCATGAGTAATCAATTGGCTACAAAGATGATTAGAGTCGGTTAAGACCAAATCAATCGTAGATGGATTTCTAGAAGAGGAAAAACATGTAGGGGTATTGAATTGAGAAATATCCTGAAGAGCACTCATCAAATAAAATTCTGCCGTTGGAATTACTTTGAGAATTATCTCATGACCGATGTTTAGCATTAAAGTCACCAATGACAAATAAAATGACTTATTGCGAGTCAATTTTCGCAAGTCAGTTTGGAGCAAATTAACTTGCTGTCCAGAGCATTGAAAAGGCAAATAGGCAGCTATGAAAGTATATTTACCAAGCTGTGTTTCAACAGAAACACCTAAAGTTTCAAAAACTTTAGTTTCAAATGACGAAAACAGTTGATGTTTAATACGGTAAGAATGATGATTGCAACTCCCCCACATGCCCCATCAAGTAGATCATTACGATAAACAAAAAAGTTAGGTTCTCTTTTGAGTTTAGATCCAGGTTTCAAATACGTTTCAGTAATAACTGCTATATATACGTTAATAACTGTAAGAAAATTAAACAGCTCGTCCTCTTCACCATTCAAAGAACGAGCATTCCAATTTAAAATATTTTAATTATTATTTGGATCCAATAGAAAAACGTAATCCAATAACAATTTGATTTGTAAATTTTATACCTACTTGGACTGCTTCAGTCATAGTAGTGCCTTTGAACATTGCATCAATCATTAGATTCAACTGTTCAGTTAGAAAATTAAAATCAGAGGCATACATATCACTTGAAGTGGGTACATTTGATGATTTTCCGTTAGAATTTTCGGTAGACGGAGAAGCGGAGTTGGAGTTACCTGTGGCGGCATGTTTTTCCCATTTGATTTGAAAGAAGTAGAATGGGTACTCATAGTACGAATAGGGGAGGAGTTCAAATTACCTGCTACGATATCGGCAAAGTATTTTCCGTGGGTAAATACATTCAAAATTAAAAGATTCGAACGGCTACCCGACGGATTCAAATTAGTTTGTAAATGAGCATGATTATGATTTTCCTGATGGGTATGATTCCTAATCAAGCGATCGTTAACTGGAAAATTAGTATTGTTCGCTACTCTACCAGGCACGCGACCGTTATCGTAACGGATATTATCTTTCATCTGCCTGGTACGAGCCTCGACGACTCGCCTTCGCGAAGGGCAAGCCCAAAAATTTGACTTATTGTTGCCCCCCAATTCGAGCATATGAATTTTGTGGTATTCACTGGACAGACCTCCTTAGTGTGAGAAGAGCCTCCGCAAATCATGCATTCAGCATCCATGCGGCAATGTTTAGTACCATGACCCCACTTTTGGCACCACTGAGCGGGGTTCTGAAAATTCCTTTAGGTTTCTAGAAATGTTCCCATGTCACACGGACATCGAACAAAAGTTTTGCTTTTTCTTAAGCTTTAATATTAATATTAGTTCTTTTTGTTAAAGTGAACTACATAATATTCTTGAGAAAGTCCTTTCCGGACAATGCCAGATTGGGTTCTCTTTTTCATAATGGTTACTTGGACTGGGGAAAAACCAAGTAAATCATTTATTCCATTTTTGATCTCTTCTGGTGACTTATAGTCACTTGAGAGACCTTTCAAGACAACTTTGAACAAACGTTCAGTTTTGTCGTCATAAGTAGAAAATTTGTGCTTCTTCTCTTCAAGATGTCTGAGAAGAAGTTCGCGATCTTTAAGAGTTTCCGGCAAAACGCGACAGTCACCTTTCTTTGCGATTTGGAAGGAAACCTTGATTCCCCTAATGGAGTTCAAGATCTCCTGCCTAAATCCCCCAAATTCGGAACAACTGACCACGATAGGCGGCACTCTTTGCTTCCTCACTTGGATAAAAGAGCCTGGGCTAGAGGCAGCTTGGATTGGGTGTTCGGAAAATTTGTCTAGAGCATCGAACTGATTGCTCATATTGATATCATTATCAACATTATTCATTTCACCCTTGGATGAAAGTTCGCATCCCGGAGAAACGTCCTTTCTTCCATTCTTGCCACGTTTAGTGACAGTTTTAAATCCAACTTTTTTGGAAGGAAGTTGTGAATTCAGAGATTCACCCTTCCTTTTGTGTGTTGTTCCAACCATGTTTAGTGAATAAACGAAAGAAGACGTGACCTTTGGGAGGTTTTTTTTTTCCAAGACGGTGTCCAAGAAGGATTAACACCGCTTGCTTTCGCCAACGGGTCCAACGAAAAATCGAAGGCACGAGTCCAAACAAGGATCGTAAAGGGATCAATAGTTAAAAAAATAGTACTGAAAAAAACTGTTTTTGTAGCACTGAAAAGTACTGTTTTATTGCTTTAGGTAGTTTTTTAGAATTTTTTCAAGAGCAGAGAGAATTCATGTACGCACAGCACGAAGGTACGATGCGCACTGAGTTTAAAATTGATGATTATGATGTCCAGGCTGTCGAAAAGTAGTAGTTCGTGATCTCAAAGAGTTTTCGACAAAACACGGCAGTTTCCTTTTCCTTGCAATTTAGAAGGAAACCTTAATGAAGTTCAAATTCCCTGCCTAAATTCTCTAAATTCGAAACAACTTATCACAATTAGCGGTAATCTTAGCTTCCTCACTTGAATCGAAGAGCATGAACTAAAGGCTTCATTGTTATCATGCTCAGAATGTTTGTTTAAAGCATCGAACTGATTGATCATTTCTATGCAATTTTCAACCCTTGAAAGAAAGCGCGCATTTCGTAGATTTGTTTTATCCTTCCATTTTTCTACGTTTTACGATAGTTTCAATTCTTTATTTTATGTGGGTTGTTTTAGAAAGATACGAATTTAAATATTTACCTTTTTTATTTTTGGTAGACTCTATGTTTGGACGTGATATTCAAAATGGTATAATTTCCAATATATTGTGCGTTAGCTTTCGCCAACAAATCCAATAAAAGTCGAAGGCATGGTACCAAACAAGTATCAAAAAAGGATCAACATAGGTATAAAAACGTGCTGAAGAGTTTGTGTAAAACTGAGAAGTAATGTTTTACTACTTTGGATAGTTTCAGTAATAGTTTAAGGCCTAGCGGTAAAGTCCACGGCTACAAAGTTAAGCCACGTTGAAGACATTGGGGTTCGTTTCCCATTCGGTTCAGTTTCTTACCGTAAGTTAATAACTGTGGTAGTGCTCATCGGTGACTTAAATGAGAACAAGGATCAGTCTAAGTGGGGACCTAATGTTAAAATAAAGAAGAAAAGTTATTTCAAAACATATGTCAGTCAAAAGAATTTGTGTACGCAAAAACACGTGCCTAGGATGCGCACTGTCAAATGATTATAACATATTGTTCTCTCTCCCATTAGCGTCGATATGGACTACTTTTCATCTTTCCATTGAATAGGATCCATCACTCATGTCAGGCAGAAATGCATATGGCTTCCACATAATTACAATAATTGTTTGCCTTCGAGTGCTCAACTTAACATTCAACCCACGCCACTTGTAGGTGAACTCAACACCTATTTGGAAGTCACACTCGTCAGGTTTCGTTTTTAAATATTTCATCCTATTACCGAGTCGGCACGCAGCACTATCATATTTCCCGGCATTGCAACACCGAATATGAACTGAGCAAGAAGCTCATCAAATACCCCACCATGCACGTCACCAAAATCCAACGCCTTCCGCTTCCGTTGGTGTATGTATTCGAGTGTTTCGGTGGATTTGCACCCGTATAATCCTCCATCGTCCCGTGCACAATATTTCAATTAAAATTCATCCTCTCACGTAACGAGAAGACGACGACGCCGCAACCCCATTTCTCGAGCGTCTGGCGTGGCTCAGCAATGCAATAACTGATCATAATTCAAACTTAAACAGAAATATCCTGTCTTAGTCTCGCGACGATTCCAGACGCATCCTGGCTATGAATTTTCATGCAGCTTGGAAACTAAAAGCACTCTGCTGTTTCCGCAAAACCGAACATGTCTTACCCCTAGCGTCGTTCTTGCCACCACCATCCACCAGTAGGTATCGTCGTCATCATCATCTTCACCATCATCGTCCCATTTAGCAGGGCAAGTCTATTCGCGTCTAAGCAGCAAGACGCAGAGTGGTTTCGAGCTAGAACATATGTCAGGCAATACCTCAAAACCCTTATAAAAAAAATTAATATAATATGTGGTTTTTGCCAATAATTGTGGTTCAAGTCAATATTATCTTTAAACCCGCAGTTTCCAACCTTTTTTGTAGCTGTGACCCTGAAAAATGGAAGAGAGTCTATTTTATTTATTTGATTTTGGACTGATAATTTTGAAAGAAGGAAAAGCCCTTTGATGACAACGAACACTTTAAAAAAAAAATATATATTTTCGTAGTCTGCCAAAATATTTTTAAGCTATACTTGAACCAATAAAAATCTAACGTGCAATGTCAGGACCAAATCTTGATTAATGTTTTCAATTTAATACAATATGAAGAGTTGTAATAAGATTTGCAGGGAGCCCTCCCCCCTTTTTTGTACCCTCCCTATTTTAAAGTATCGCAAATGATGGAATATTTGATATACAGGGGGTTGTCAAAATAACTGGGACAGGCAAAAATTGGGCCAACTTTGGAATGCTGTAACTTTGACAAAAATTTACCGATTTCAATTCTTTAAGAAGTAATGGACGGGTCAACTAAATCTAGTTTTGAGGTGCATCCACGGAGATGAACTATGGCCACCGGATACCGGTGATAATCCGGATTTCCGGAAGCATGTCTTATGCAGTAAAATTATGACGTGTTTTTAGCAAAGGTCTCGGCTAAAAAATCAAAATTTTACTACACATGAAGATAGAAGATCTAATTCTGAAGCGATTGGTGCGCCAAGTATTAATATTGGTCCAGAAAGTCAAATATCCACTTAAGGTCTACAATAGCTTTATTTAGCACGAGACATGGAAAATGAACTGTCGCACGATATGTATTAGAGTTCAATATCAATTGTCCCTAATTACAGGTTCCCTCTGGAACATCAGGTGGTCCCGGTAGTAGTCACTGTAGTGAACTATCCATTTTGAGTCTACAGTTGCCCTATTTACGACAAGGACATGAAGAATGAGCCCGTCGCATGATATGCTTTGGTGTCAAAATCGAAAATGTCCCCTATGCAAGGTTCCCCGGGGCACTGGGCGGCGCCATGAGTGGCCAAATCTGTACAAGACTCATTTTCAACTTATAATAGGGTATTTTATGATAAGCTAGAGAGAAAACAATATTGCGCGACATATTTTGAGTGAATAAATTGTTTGATTCCCAATTCGGATCCACTACCGGCACCGATTCCGGGGAAATGGCCATATATTGGTTGTTTCTGGACCAATATTAATACTTGGTGCACCAATCGCTTCAGAATTAGATCTTCTATCTTCATGTGTAGTAAAATTTTGGTCCAATTTTGCCTGTCCCAGTTATTTTTGACAACCCGCTGTATATCAAATATTCCATCATTTGCGATACTTTAAAAATGGGGAGGGTACAAAAAAGGGGGGAGGGCTCCCTGCAAATCTTATTACAACTCTTCATATTGTATTTAAAGTGGAAAACATTATATGGCACATGAAATCCCCTGTCCTGAATATAAAACACTGTGTCGGTTTATTGATTAGATTAGATTTTTAAATAAAAAATGCAAAAAGTTCAAGTATATTTTAAAAATGACCTGGAGCAGACATGAACATTCTGAAAACGCCATTATTTTGTTTATTTTTATACTTTCAAGCCCGGGGTGTCCGGTCTCTGTGCATTCATATCGACTTTTTTTGTCGAACAGTGTAATTTTGAACGAGGAAAAGCCCCTTTGAGTGATTTCCTTTCGAAATCTTTCTCAAAAAGGGATAAAACCTCTTTATCTTTTCTTATAACGTCAAAAAACAAACAAAAAAAACTTAAACTATAGCTCAAACGGCAAAAAAGAACCATAACAGAGCCAAAAACTGCAACATAACTAGACTTGAGTGACCATTGATATCTTGAAAAATGGGATGATGGGGGGGGGGATTCTAAGCATCATCTATGCATCCAAACACTATCTTGATATCTGGATAAATAATAAAAAAACACTATAAAAAAGCGAAATATCGATTAAAATTGATACATAAGTTTAAGTATAGGGTAGTGCTTTGTTTCCAATATATCCCGAATTGAAACAGGAATTGGATGACCAAAATTAATTATATTGTTAAATATTTTTTCTCTTGGTAAAACGTATCTTGAACATTGAAGTACAATATGATCAATATCTTGACAAAAGATTCCACACTCACACAAATTAGAATCCTTAATATTGATGCGATATAAATGACTGTTACATGAATAATGATTCTATATCAGTCGTGAGAAAGAGCAAATTAAATTTCTACTACCTGGTATAATCTGAAACCACGGAAAAAGACTGACCTTTGGACAAATTGAATAACATCATCTTCCTTAATCACTTGAATTCCAACACATTTGCCATTTACTAATGGAATATTGTTTTAATTTGGGATAATATTTCAAATGGAAAAATGTTACGGTTATAAATTAGCTCTCGAGCAACCATCCAAAGCCTGCTCATTACCGTAAACTTTACAATGGGAAGGGATCCATATTATTTTTAAGATAAATCCCTGAGAGTGTAAGTCAATAAAAAGTTTTTCAACATAAATAATATATAATGAGTTTTGAAATTGAAAGAATGGTGTTCAAAGCATGAAGACAACTCCAGCTATCAGAAAAAACAATGTAAATATTTGGTGGACACTCCTTTATTAAGGTGCATTCTATGTCTAAATTATCATTGTTGTTTTCTGCTTCCAAATAAGCAGAGATTGTGTTGAACATACAATCTGCTCATTAGGAATTTTAGGAGAAATTTCTTAATCATTTAAAAATAAAAACATTAAAATTTCCTAGATCAAGCAGTGAGTTATTCTTGAAAAGATTATTAAAATAACCTACTGAGAAAATTTTGAAGGCATGTGTTTTGCAGATTATTCGGGGGATGGTCTTTTATGTGGTAGTGTCAAAATTCCTGATATATCGTTAGAAATAAAAACGATACAAATCCTCGATAGTGTTTTAAACAAAATTACGAACAAACTCCTTAAGAATCTATGGATGAATAAAATACAAAATTGATTGAAAAATCTGGAAAGCTTTCTATTAGGAACACTCAAGGATGGCTTGGAATATTCCAAAAGAAACTTTAAGGTGAATAGTTTTGTCATAAAAACGACACTAACATGTACTTAGATGTTTAACGCACAAATGTGCTATTCTCTTTTTTTTTGTAGATAATATTAGATGACCAGTTTCGTAGCTCTACAGAAGTCAGAAGTTGTCAATTGTAGCAATCATGTTGAGATTCTGGATGTTTAACCTTCAAGTAGAAGTTTTTGATGAAATCCTGTAGAATTTATCAGAAGAATCACCTTTTTGAATCCTGTGGAAATTCACATAGAAATCATTTATCAACATTTATGGAAATCTCAACAGAGAGCAAGTCGATGAACGAGAAAACAAAGTTTGGAAAATTGTGGCTCAAATTATCAAATCTAGACAAACTTCTGCCGCCAAAAAAATCATTCATGGTTAATATATGTGCAATTCACTTATTCCTAGGCGCCAAATAATGTGTTCTATGAACTCTCACTATGAACGCCATCGTCAAATCACATGCGCCATTTTTCTGAAGTGCCCCCCCCCCAAACACAGGCGCCTAGCTCCGCTAGTGCTCTTCAGGATATTTCTCAATTCAAATTCCTGATAGCACTGATTTTCTCTGATAAAAACCCTCCTACAATTGACTCGGTCTTAACCAACTCTAGTCATCTTTATAGCCAACTGGTTACCCATGCTGATTTTGATTCTGCTAATGTCTCTGTTATATTTCACATATAAAAAAACTCAAAATTCTTAATTTTTTTAGGGTTATGCCGCCCTCCTCGAACCACTGTAGACCGTCTTGAAGGTATCTTTTGTTGAAGTAGAAGGTTTCCCGAGGTTTTTCATATGGTGTGCTTGTGCTCAAACAAGGAAATTCTATACGTTCCCCGGGGGAAATTCCTTATTCAAATGAGCCGCTCAGATATATGTGCGTAAATGAGCGGTGAGGTTTGATAAGATCAACGAAATATATTGCCAAAACGCGCTGGCTAGAAATGAGTGATGATGACGGAAATGCGTGCGATTCATTGTGTTTTCTTGGAAGAAATCTTTTGACTGTCAACAGAATAATAAAAAACAGTTTTCTTTAAAGTGGGATCATTCCTATAGGTGCTTTGTGTATGAATATTTTGGATGAATGAGGAGAGACCCTGCAGCCAAAGTAGTAAACGTGCAGCTATTCATGAAGACCATGCCAAGAGTGGTGGGTTCGAATCTTACGGTTCTTTATAAATGTAAAGATTGTTGAAGAAGTACTACGCTAGTAAGAAAACTCTGTCTAGGTAGAGGTGTAACGCTAAGAAGAAGAAGAGTGGAAACAGGGTAAGTTCTAGCCAGGCAATGGACATGCCCTATATCAACTGCAGTGATTTGCAGTAGACAGGAGCCCCCTGTCACCATAGAAGATGGTGTCTCCATCATGTCGATAGCCTGGTTCTAGCTTTAGGTAGGCGTCGAAGCTGAACAAGGATAAAAGGTTGATTTTAAAGAGAGTTTTACTAAAATCTTCCTGGGATCAAGCAACATGAATATAGCTAGTATCTTATCTACGGTGTATACCGTAACAAAGCTAACGCTCATGCTAACGTTAGAAATTTTACTTCTTACTTTAAAATAATATTAAATGGATAACATTACTTGTTTGTTTTTTACTTCTTTTTGAATGATATGCTCCATGCATTTTTCCACTATTTACCACCGCTCTTATTGAAGTAACTCAGGTTTTTTGCATATCAATATATTATTCTTTCCCGCTTACGCTCTTACTGAAAATTTGACTGTCTTCTTGAATTGTTATAATAAACAGTTTTAGTCAATAACATTTTTCAAATCTTGAAGTTTTCATTACCAATTCGAACTCACAATCGTCTTATGCATAGTTTTTTTTTCTTTGACGCTATTCATAATCAACCATTATAAAAACAAACAATACCAATTTCCCCCAAATCACGTAAGTAAACGCATAAAACCCCATAATCATAACCATTCCCCAATTCGAACCGATGTGTTTGCGTCGACATCATAATAATAATTCGAATATCTTGGCTGGCATCCTACAAGAACCACTAGCAGCATAACTCGATCGCTTCCGGGTGCGTAGCAGCGTAGAATCGTCGTCGTCGCCATTTCCACCTCTTCAACGGCGAAAGAATCTGTTCGGGGAAGATCCAAATCCAGCATGCAGAGCCAGCCCCACATAAGCCATCAGAGACCGAAAGGCAAACACTCAAAATATGTTAATTTCGAGATAAGAGAAATTTAATAACGCTTTGAACAGGGTTTTCGGAATGCGAATTAACGAAATCTACGCCACCGACAACGGAGCTGGTATCGTTCTCATGCAGCTCAAAGCTTCCCAGTTCCTTAGCAAAGACCAAGACGACCCCCCTCTAATAGCCAGAATGTGTAGATTGGATGCATGAAGTGGTTTTCCCATCGCGCATTCGCTTCTTCATCGTATTCCGTTTCTGTGTCATAAAGAGTCCTATTTTAGGTTGCGTTCCGTCACTGCTACCGGTGGTCTCTTCGCAAAACTTGTTCGCACGACAGCGATGTTGCAAGAAAAAATAAACGCTTCAAGCAATAGGTATTCGAGTGCCTCTCCAGCCTTAAGTTGTATTGGTAGTTGCAGGAGAATTCCTTACCCAGATTAAGGAAGGGGTTTCCGTTTATTTTAATTTCGGCGCTTGGAGTATGCTATTTTTTGAACCATCGTCATCAGTGTGGTACTTTACTCTGCCTTAAATATTTGAAAATCTTCACTATGAAATGACACCCCCCCCCTTCTCCTGAAAAAAATCTCTCCCAATTTATGTTCACAAAAGAACTGCATATGAGGTTTGTTTTCGAACCAACGTGCGGTTGATTGGCACGTCAGGAGTTAGTCATTAATATTAACCTCCTTTACCCGACCAGAATAGGGTCGGTAGCGGTTGTTTCAATTGGCTGAGAATTTACATTAGGGACTGCCTATTCCGGTGTTGAAAGTCCACCTCACAGGTGACTCCTAATTCATGACGTGATGCGTACCGTGAATAGGAATGAATGGTTAGACGGGTCTAAGTAAAACCTAACCGCTAACGGAACCTGTGGAGTACCAGGGCGTCCTCTACAGTATTGAGCCCTTCCTATGCTACCCGGAGCAATGGTGCAGGTGACCTTGTGTTTCTCCGAGATAATCGACTGCCCATCTTCAGTCCCTGCGGCTAAATAACGGTAGGGGGATTATTAAAATGTTGTTATTTAGTTTAAATTATAACCTATATGGATTCGCATTATGCGTTTTACCTAGTGTATTCTGTGCTTTTCCGCCTTTGGTGACTTTTAATAGATACCGATATTTTTTTTCGTTGCTGGTCTTGTTCGTGCTGGGATTTCGAAAAGCTTAATCCTTCCTAGTTTGACTAATGGTTACGATAAGAATAGCTCAGATCAATCTTTGCAGACTCATGCAAAATGGTACAACTCAAGTGGGGCTAGTTCAAGAACCGCACCTTCGTAAGGGGAACTTCTATCTCGGTAACCTTGTGGACCCCGTTTTTTATATTTTCATCAAAGTCAAAAGCCACCAAAATAAACCAGAATTTATAGGTTTTAATCACGTCCTGACAGAAGGACGGGGTTGGTGGTCTGATGGCTACCGCTTCTACTTCATAAGCAGAAGGTCATGGGTTCAATCCCAGGCCCGTTCCTTTCCTCGTACTTTGTAGTTATATATCTCTCACTTGCTTATGTCTTCCATTCTAAATCTATCGCACTCAAACTATTCGTTCATAGCAAACGCTAGAACCAGAGACGAACAAGCAACCGTTTCCCAAACGCTTCCATTCTTCCACGCGCATGCCTTTCCTTACGCCTGATACATAGGCAGTCTGCTAACCACAAAAGCAAACCTCTCTGCCATGCCTTTCCCCCAATCCATACACTCCGCATGAACTGGCGTAGATGCAGTCGGACTCCACGGTCCACAGTGGACTAGTATAAGTGCAACATAATTTCCTCCCCCTTCCCCACATTGGTCTGCATTCTGACGTGGCAGGCGCCATTATAGCCTAAAAATAGAAGATCACCAGCACTTATACACTGAGTGGTCTGCTGGTCCCAAGCAGTCATTCAGTTGATTCCTTGTGTAAGTGCAGCTGATCTGGCGATACTGGAGTAGCATCCACGGGCGGCCAATCAAGCTCAAGCTCAAGCTCAAGCAAGCTCAACTCTCATATTTTGGATTCTCTTCCTACTTGTCAGGATACGTGTTTCCATAAAAAAAAAGATTTAAAATCGGATCATTCTTCGAAAAGTTACAATAGGTGCAACATTATGGTGTCGCATTACGTCAATGAATCATTGAATGTGGTTTTTGCAAGTGCTCACCGCATCAAAACAAAGGCGCCACTGTATATGGGATTTAACATTGTGACAGCATTGCTGTTCTGTCAAACACAAAAGGCTACGGTGGCGCTATCTATGCTTTCCATAGCGGCCGTTTTGTTTATTTTAATGATCCATTTCAACCGTAAATTTTCATGATGAAATTACAAATTTCAAAATCGTTCTCACAATCGTTCTCGGCAATGATCCAACCGATTTTCGAAATTTTTGGCTTTTATTAGAAGGAAATAGTTATACTAGCTTTCAGCGTTGGTTCCGCCCCGCTGAAACCCTCCCCGTTCTTGCGAGATGTGAGTATGTCTGTTTTTACTTGTTTTTGATTAATATCTGATCAAGTAGCTCTGGTTTTTTAATGAACTCGTTGGCTAGTGACCCAACTCTTATCAAACAGGCGCCGTTTAGTGCAGGAATAGTCTCTTACATGTTGTGGAATACTTCGCTTCAATGGTGAACAACGTGGTTCTCCGGCGGATAATCCGGAATATCCGTAAAAAGGTTCAATACATGAAAATAATCCAAGACAGTTTTTTTTTCCTGCATACTCATCAGAATTCCTTATTATAGAGCACAATAGATTATTTAAATTGCTCACCTAGGTCAGGATATAGGTGTCCACAATAACGGCCTCTGGAAGATCCGGAACACCCGTAAAAATGGTCATTCCGTGAAAATCATCCTAGATTACTGCGGTTTTTTTTTTTCAAACATATCAGAGATCAATTACTAAACATAACGGATGATTGGGATTGTTCTTGGATATAGGTGGCCGCTATAAAGCTCTTAAGAGGACCTGGAGCAACCGTAGAAAATGGTCATCTCGTAAAAATCAACTTAGACATACATAGTTTTTTTTCCAAATCATCTGGATGTCTTGTCATAACATTTGTCTTTGTTGACATTCATCCTTTACGTTGTATGAAAATGAATTTGATTAATTTGAGAATGAGCATGAGCATGATTGACCGCCCGCAGATGCTACTCCGTTATTGCAAGAACAGCTGTAAATCTGTTGACAATTTTGTGTATAATGTTCTGCCGGGCTTCTTGCCTCAGCTGACTCTTCTAAAATCTGCCTTTATTCCTCGGCGAAACAATTGTTTCATCGACTTTGTTCTCAGCTGCATCTTTGATGGCTGCTTCGAGGTGCTGCGCTTATGCAGTTGCGTCATCAGTTTGTTAATCTAGCCACTTTTGGTCATGCCGAAGGGTCATCGGTACTGAATAACGGATAGTATTAGGCGGAGTTATATCACACCAGATAGTGTTCCGAGTAGATATTAGCACCATTATAGGCCCTGACGTCGATAGTTAGTAAACGATGTGCAGGAAGTAGGTGCTACGAATGCTCATATATTTGAAGTCGATCAAATCAAGCAGTCGTTAGCCGTCATTGTTTGCCAGCCGATGGGCGCTGAACTTCTCAATATTCTCCTCCTACTCTTCTTAGAGTTATTTTGAGTAACTAGATACATTACTGAGAATTCGTGGAAGAATTCTAGGGACGAATTTCTTTAAGAATCTCAGAATGCATCCATTGAGCAATTTGGTTTCCGAGGAAGAAGCTTCGGTGCTACTATTTTCTGAAAAATCAATAAAATCCCTTGTTCTTTAGTGGGATCTTTAAGCTTAAGTATATCTTCGTTTTATTTGAAAGTTCCGCATGTTCGATTGAGTTGATACCTCATTTGGAATTGCAAATGAAAAGACCATACCATTTTTTCAAGTAAGATTTCCAATGGAACGATTTTTCTCTATAATACGTAGATTAAAATCGCAAATCTGACATATGAACCTCCATATTTCTGAGCCCTGCAGAACGAGTGCCAGTCCACGGCATTCAATAATGAAGCTAAATCCTAGTTAAACGGAGCATAAATAAGGCTTTCAGCTCTAATTATCATTAGCTTACAAGCCCCCAATCTGCCACGCCTAGAAGCTCTAATCTCACCCAGCAAAGCC
Organism: Aedes aegypti; assembly: GCF_002204515.2. Classification (NCBI taxonomy): domain Eukaryota; kingdom Metazoa; phylum Arthropoda; class Insecta; order Diptera; family Culicidae; genus Aedes; species Aedes aegypti. The sequence continues at coordinate 248,781,503 of NC_035109.1, forward strand.
AATCTACCACAATCGCACACAATCATCGCCCAGGATAATTATTGCTTGCCGCTTTCGCTTTCAGCTCGCTCTGCTCCACGAGCAACGTGGTGGGGCCATAGCCAAACAACGTCCACATTTTCTTCCGGCACCATGCTAAAAGTCAGGAAAGCACGCTTAAAACGTTTAATTGAAAGTAAGGAATAAAAAGCACAAGCAAATAATCACCCATCAAATCGAGACCCCACCTTCTCCACTGCGCCGATTGCCTCTACTACACAGTAGTAGCGTAATTCGGGGCAAAAGTTCGCAGTGGATCTTTTTTCAGCACAGGCGAAAGAAATCCTCGCAGCACAGTATGGGATTGATATTTTTGTTTTGATTCTTTATTAGTATCATTCCAAACATTACATTCATTTATTATATTTAAGTGTTCTGTGTTAGAAAACACTATCGTCCTAATTTGGTTAAACTAAGTTAAGCATTTATTAACATTTTGTTATCAACATATTACGTTTCATTTGCCATAGCAGGTCAGAATGTAATTCGCGTTGCAAGCCGGAGCTTAAATGTTTTTAGTTCAATCTCTTCTGCGACTATGTGCAAGTATTCGCCCCACCTGACTCTATGCTGAATTCTAACTCCCCCCTCCTGCAAAAGTACCCGCACTTTAATCCCCCACCGAGTACATCGTCGTGGGTCACGGAGAACAATCAGATTACCATATTATACCAGGCCCTCTGTGTTTGAGCACTTCTTCTTCTCCGGCTCAGGAATCGCACACCACCCTTAGCCGTTTGTTGGTTTTCGGCTTTGCGAGGGCACCGAAATGAAGCGCAACTTTTAATCGAAACGTGTTTCTCTTAGCTAGCTTCTCGAAAACTCCGACTCGCGTACTGCCACTGGGTATTAAACTTGAACCGGCGTAAAAATTATGCAAAGTTGGAAGAAAATACCAAGCCAAACTCCCCCTCACATCTCAAGTTCCTGCCGTCCTTCACTGAAAGCGCTTATTGAAAAGTCGTTCCGCTTGTATGGTTGTTGGCAAACATGGGAACGCGCCCAGTTTGCAGACTAGCCTACAATTAGATCCACCAGTTACCCTAGGGGCGACGGAAAATCATTTCGGAAGAAACGCCACTTTTCACCGGAACAGCGCCCTCAAGCCGCGAGATATGAGAGTGATAAAAAATGATGGGCTTTTGTTTGAAGTAAAGCTGTCTGTGTAAGATGAAAATGTGGCTTATGTTTAGAGATCAGTTTGCCATCTGAGAAGAACTTGGTAAATATAAAATGACATTGTAGAAATCTGTGTTCGTCCTCACGTCAGTACTCTTCTCGTTAAAAAATTTTCAATATCAACGTGTACACGAATCATTTCTTTCTCTGTGTATTTGTAAGATTTTGTTATATTATAAACAAATATACTCATAATAGGTAATGAAAAAAAAAATGCAAGATTTATATCGCGTGGGTAAAATAATGAAATTTTGGGTAATACTAGTTTAGAGTGTTATGTTTATGTGTGCAAAATTGTATCGCGATCTGTCAAGTAGTTTCCAAGATGCATTCGAAACAAGAAAGGCTACGCCAGCAAATCTTGGGCGCGGTGCTCGATAATCCTGGTCAGTCGCACAGATGTCGCACATTCCACCGTGTCCCGCGTAGTAAAGATGTTCCAGGAGACGAAGACCATCGAGCATGAAGCGGGCTGGGCTACGTGTTTTCAAGGTCAACCGGACTGACAAACAAAACACGGTGGCCAAATTGCGTGCGCGGAAGCTGTACCATGAGTGGCGCCAAGCCAGGCTATCTCGTCATGGACGACGAGACATACATCAGGGCAGACAGCAAACAAATCCCCGGCCTCGAGTTTTTTGTCGGTACGTTCCGTATGGAGGTTTCGGAAAAGTTCCGGAAGAGAAAGATGGACAAATTCACGAAGAAGTACCTGTTGTGGCGAACGAACTGCGAGTGTGGATGGTACAGCAAGCCGTTCGTTACAACCGGCACCAGAACCGGGCAGATTTACCGAGAGGAATGCTTGCAGAAGTGCTTGCTACCCTTTCTCCGATCTCACTGTGGACCCACGCTGTTCTGGCTGGATCTCGCTTCGTGCCATTACGCCAAGCCTGTAATGGATTAGTACGAAGCGAAGTGCGTGAATGTGGTCCCGAAGGAGGTGAACCTGCCAAATACACCAGAACTTCGTCCGATCGAAAAGTCGAAACTAAGCGGGAAATGCTACAGTGTCAGGCCAACTCAGGACACAAGAGACTCTCCGGCAATCCCAGGGTCGGCAAGCTACTGGGTAATCAAGGGCTTTTCGCGAATACAAAAACTAACAAAACGGAACTTTCACTTTACTTATGCATTTTTATTAAAATTCCTATTTGTGTCGTTTGCGTGTTGTTCTGCGTAGTTCAATTGTAGTGTTAATTTGTTAAGTGTGACCTATTTTCAAAACTTGTACCGGTACATACCGCTGCCGTTGGTTGGTGGATGATGAATGGCCGAAACAACGACTCAATCTTGCTGTGCGACCGGAATTCTCGCCGGAATGGCGAAGCGGGCGGATGTACAGACGGGCTCTCCGATGGGCCAGCGGGCGTTGCTGGACACGGTGGGCAGGCGTCTTCCCTCTTAGGCGCTATCGGCCGGCCGTGGCATGGCCACCTTGGACGGCCGAGAGGGGAATCTCTTTAGTGATTAGGGCCGATGGCCCGAGATATTGGTCCTCTATGGAGGACAAGCTCCTTTACTTTAAGGCCCGGAAGCCTAATGGCTTCACGAGCCGAACCGTGTGCTGGATTACAGATCCGATGGTCCGAAATGAAAATACAAGACAATAGGTCCTATTGGGCAAGGACGAATTATAAAACGTTCACTCGGAACGGTGCAGGATACGCTTTTTTACCTGAGCATATTTCTCTCCCAAGCGTCCACTTAGCTCCTACTAAGGGAAAAGGGGGGGGGGGTTCACTTTTAACTGCACTAAAATTCACACTTGCCTACAGCACACGGACGCCTGATGTTAAAAGAGGCCGAAAATTGGCAATGGCCGTCCTTTAAAAGAATTCCCACATTCCATAATCCTTCAGTGTTACTTATGCCATCTCGCTCTACATCAGTGTTTCCCAAACTTTTTTGACTTTCGCCCCCTTGAGGCCAACAAATTTCAGAATCGCCCCCCTAAATGAATATGTGTATAAAACACCATTCTGAGTTGAATTTTTGAAGTTGGTCAATTTATCAGGTTTACTCATGTAGTAATTTGGTCGTGAATCGTACATCAGTCCGATGCTTTCTTGTCAAAATTGAGTTGATGTAATTTTTCAACGTATTGTCCATTGATCCATTGATAATTCAGCTGCACTCACAATACCACAATATTTGTTCAGTAAGATTAGGAAAATCACTAAATCAAATTGTCCCGTAACGAAACGTATCCGCATATCCATCACATTACAGATTTCCGCAACGTGTTCAAAATAAATAAGGAACTAAAAAAATGAAAGAAAAAAACTTATTCAACGAGATTTTGTTTTAAATTCTATTGAAAGTAAGTCATGAAAAAATAGCGTTTTTATTTGCACCATTTTTTATCGTCGTTTTACCGGGCTTGGTGACTTAAAAACTTTAAATAACTTATGGAAGTCAAAAATATAATGATTTTTTTCTCATTTTTATAAGTTGGTAGGTGTGTATCATAAATGAAAATCAATATTTTGATACCAGCCTTATTTGAAGTTTCCCGTTTTTTTTTTGACAATTAGTGATTATATCCATAGCACCCGATTTTTGTCAGTCAAATATGACACAAGTTTTAAAATAGTTGGTATCATCATAAGACCACGTGTAACCAAAGTTCAAATATTAAAAATGTCAATTTTTTTGATGAAAATCCAGATTCTTGAGTATTCCTACAAAAATTACTAAATATTTGTTCTGATTTTGGAAAAAGTTCCAAAAAAATCCAACAGCTGCAACAAATGTCTCACTTTAAAAATACTTCCAATGATATCTGTGACTAAAACTATTCAAATTTATGTTATCTTTTTATAAAATCTCAGTGTCTGATTCAACTTTCAAAATTACAACATACAAACATTTTGACATTCATAAAGTTTTTACTATCAGAATTCAAACATGAGTATTTTTAAGAGTACAAACAAATGGAGGTAAGATAGTTAAGTCTCCTAAAATTTGCATGATTCTTCAATCTCATTAGTACTAGCAATTCGCCCCCTTTCTATGCATTTTCGCCCCCCAAATTCATTTTTACAAATTTTCGCCCCCCTGGACCCGAAAATCGCCCCAGGGGGGCGAATTCGCCCACTTTGGGAATCACTGCTCTACATCATTCTTCGGCCATGATTCATTATTGGTAGCAACGATGACATTTGAACGGCACAGGACCCTATCACTACTGTGGTAGTCTACTGTAGTTGCACAAGAAACGTGAAGGGTCCGACAAACAACAATATAAACAAAACAAAAATCCACAATTTGTAACCAAACGGTTACAAAGTTCTGGGCGATAATAAAGAAAAAAATGAAGAAAAGTGGAAAAACATGCATTTAAGAAAAACTGAGAGAAATTGTGAAAGAAAGATGCGCAAAGCCTCACCCAAGATCCCATGAGCAGTGTTAAGAGAAATGCCTGTCTCGTTTTTTCCTAGTCCAGTCCTTAATTATAACTGGGCACACATTTGTTAGTTTTAAAACAAGTTATAAAATGAGTCATCATACAACTATAATAAATTGCGTAATGAACTAACATGACAATGTTTAACTAAGTGCGATATGTTTGATAATGACGAATTGGTTCAGACCGAGAATGTTGAAGAGAAACCACCTGTGATTGTGAAGCTAATTTCAAATATGTGTAAAATGAAGAAGAGATCCAACTTGCGAAAAATCACGGTCTTAACATTTTTGTATGGACAAAAGACCACGAAGGGGAAGAGGGGTTCTGGAATAAACAAAAAGTGCCGCATCATGGGCGTAGCAAGGATTTGCGTCAGAGTAGATCGAGTAACTTCAAAAGTTGATTGACGAGTTCCACGCATAACCATCATTATAAACTAATATTTGCATTGTTTTTTTTTGCATAAAACCTTAATTTATGGAAGGCATTGATGTTCTTTTTCATTCAAAATGAAAAAAGTGGAGCTCAAAACACGACTTGGTTCAGTTCGTTATTTTTAGCATGAGGTCCATAAAATGTTAAGAGAACTACTAATGGGAAAAATTTCGAAAATCGAAAGGTTTCATAAATGTTTTTTCCTGAACTCCTCCAAGTATTTTTCATGTGTTTTATAAATGATGCTCTCAACTTCCCAAATTGTTACCCCCCCCCTCAACTTCTTCCAAATATGTACCCATGAATTTCTTTTAAGAATGACGCTCCTATTATTTTAAGGATTAATTAAGTATCCCTCATGTGTTTACTGCAGGAATCAATTCTAAATTTCTTCTAGTTCCGTATCCACAAGATTTTTTTTTACACATTACACATTTATGGGTCTCTTCTATACATTTTCTAAAATTCCATCAATGATCTCTCCAGAGGAATTAATTAAGAGACTCCTAATGAAATACATCCTGATCTTTATGTAAATTCTAGTAAGAATGTTTATACAAAATTCTTTGCAAAATCTTCAATGGAATTCCATAGTAATGTCTGTATTTTTTTTTTCTGGAAGTGATATAAGATCTTTCTTATGTGTTGACTTAAGTAATTACTTGAATAACCCGGATGTTTGGAAAAACATACAGAGAAAATTCTGAAACATATTCCAATTATCTGAAGAATTCCAATAACTTCCTTTAAGAAGCCTAATCAGCATTTCTGGAGAAATTGCTAGGATGATATACAACAACTACTCAGGGCAAATCGCTCAAAGAATATCTTGAGGGAAAACAATAATATTTTTGAAGTGATTTTGTAGTATTTTATTCCTAATGCGTACATATGCATGTAATTTCCCATAAATAATTCTCGAGAATATTAGGAGTTATCCCTCATTGAACTTGTTTAAAAATACTTCTCATAATTTCTAGATGAATTAATTTCAAGAAAGCTTAACAAATGCTTGGCAAAATCCTTTTGAGTTGCATAACAGATTTTTGGCAGATTCCTCGCAAGATTAATTACGGCCTGTTCATAAATAAAGTCTCTATGAAGGGTTTTCCAGAAGTCTTCACATAATTCTTAATACAAGATTTTACAGAAGTGTGAACAAAAGTTCCAACGAAAATCTTTGCTGAAGTCTTCATAGAGGATTTCACACAGGTCTTCACGTTAGTCTACACATAGATTTCCACTGCAAAAAATGCATATTATTTGTGATCGACACGAAAAACGAATACGATACGATATGATATGAATACGTATAATTCAAATACGCGTATGTTTGAATCCAGGCTAAAACTCGAAAAACCATAGTAATATCTCTTCAGTAGTCTTCAAGTAGTTTCAGGCTGAGCTCCTATGACGCACTTGATGTACCGTGCTTATCATTCATTGCAACTAGCTGCTTATTCGAGTTCAATTAAAAAACAAAATTTCGTACTTTCCAACTCACAGACTTAGACATTTCAAAAATTGCTCTATCCCTGGTACTATTTAGACTTCTCACATATTCATCCATCCTGTAGGTGAATTCTGGCGAACAATTTCTTCGCAAGAGAAACAAACGTCACTGATCGAATTATAAATAGAAGAAATCTTCGTCTTTCCTTCGAACGTTCGTACGGTCGAGAGCGTTAAATCCATATAACTTAGCACCTATACACTACCACCAAACGAAACATTTATGACACACTTAACACAATTAAAACAATACAGTATACAAAAATGTTACCAGCCTCCAGTAGTTGCTTGGGCAAAATTAAATACAAAACTAAACGAGGACAAACATTAGAGACAATCTGCCTCCTACTTATCATGTTTCAAAACACAATTTTGCTCGCGATGAAAATCGTTGTTCCGCGGCAAGTCTACTTTTCCACACGTAATGTAATGTATTTATCACTGCACTGCTGAAACAAACTACACTGTTCACCATTACTATTAAAGATTAAACAGTTCAAACATGTCAAACAGTCAATATACAATACAAAATTCAAATGGTGTAGGGTAGAATCACCGGTTTTGGCCAGCATAAGAGAAAATGTCTTTTAAAAATATATGAGTGGCCCAATTTACGAATATGTAAAATGCAAGCTTCCAATCCATGTTATGTGTGAAAAATATCGGAACTTACTTGTTTTAATTAAATGTCATTTATGGTTTACGGCTAATCAGCCGAGTGGAAGTTTGACAACTACCGAAAAACTGAACATTACATATACTTTTGCAATTGGATTAAATTGACAAATTGATGTGAAGTATGCGAAAAAGTTACACGTCTTCTCGGTGAGAATCGAACTCACGACTCCCTGTTCTCTAGATAGGGCGCGCTTCCCTACGCCACGAGAGGACTCATGGACGCAGAAGTTAACCTGCATTCGACTTCAGCTCTATAATCACGTGGTCCTTTTTCGCAAAGCGCACCTCTGTCGGAAGAATTAGATGCCCATCCAAACACAACGCTTTCTATTGTATATCCAATGCCTAGCCCGAGAGCGTATAATTTTTTAGGTAGTGTCAAATGGTCCAAAATGCCACTTTAAGGATTTGTGTTGTTTTGTCCTAATGAGAATCACATTTTAACGCCATTAGGACTTCCTAACAGTAACTTTACAATATTTGCTAGCTACTAACATGAACACATTTCCCAAGTCTGATTTTTGTTACGGGTTCAAATCGTGTAGACAAGTTGGTTGAAACATAGGGGTGGTTCAAAATGACCAAATGGATGGAGTAGATCGCCATTTAGTATGGAGAACTAGTAGTTAGCAACCAAGTTTCTCCATGAGTTTCCTCTGTGGTATGGAAACGCTTATTCCTTAGTGAAATCATCGGAAAACCTTAATATTTAGGCAAAAAGAGGATTTCCGTATTCCCGGGGAAGTTGTATTTACTTAAATAATTATCTATCGATATTAAAAAAAATAACGCGCAATTTACTTGTACACTAGTTATATTTAAATGTATCCTGAATTATGAATAAAATGTACATCATATCGACGATGTGTTTTCGTAAGAAAGAGACATTAGTTGGTTCCCATTCTAGTGCTTGATAAAGTTAATTTAATGATGGCAAATATGATTTTACCATTATGCGATTTGTCACAACACTGCACTGCGAGCTGCACTCTTTATTTTATAGCGCACATTTTCAATTGTTTAATATTTTTTTTTAAACCTCTTTTTTCAAAACTAAGCCAAAGATTTTTTGAGGTACATTAAAAAAATACCACCATCCACGTTAAATGGATCAAATCATATGCTTTTTATTCAGGCTTGTGATTCGTCATACCTCGTGAAATTGCCTAATAATTTTGACATTACAAACACTTTAAACCATTTAACGTTTAGTTACGATTCCCTACACAAGATTCGGATTATTTAAATACATGTCACAAAATAAATATACATTCTAGTTTCAAAGTTTTTGAACACAATGTTACTTATGCCGAGAGAAGTTAAAGATATTTCTATTACGAATAGATCCTGGGCCGATCCGGGATCGTACCTTCAGCATGGTTTTGCTTTGTAGCAGCAAACGTTACCACAAGGCTAAAGAAGGCTCAACAGCACAAAAGAAATAAGAAAAAAAAACACGTTTTAGCTATATATTAATACATCAGTACCGGTAATACTATATTTATTATAAAAAACTATTCAGTTAACAATAATCGTTTTATTTTTTAACTTTTCATAATTCATCTGTTTTGGACGCAACACATAGCACACATATAGAGATCACACATCAACCAAAAATAATACGAGAAATTTATTCGTACAGCTACGTATCAGTTTGAATACTCGGAAGAGAACAGAGACAAATTTACCCACCCCAAAAGTCAGCAACCGCTTGTTTTGTGTTTTTATTCAGACTTTTCTTCATGACACTTCTTGTTTCATTTTCCTTACCGCTCGGCAAATCCGTGGCTGGTTTGACTCGGCCGTGACGCAAAAAAAGTAGGGGATAAAGAAATGCGTCAATAAATTATATCAAGCTCAAGTTTCCACCCCTCCCATGAGATGAGCTTAACTTTTTTCTCACTCCAGTCGGTCTGTGGTGTATGCGGTTTGAGTAGGGAATAATAGGACAACATTTTCTGGCGTGAAATAATGGATCTATGTGAAGAATTTTAACTGATTTATTGGCAAGAATTACAAAATCTCTGTAAATAAAAACTGACCGTAAACTTACGAAAGTAAAGCAAAATGTTGAAAATTTTTAATTAAATAAAACTGATAGGGTTGATTGTTGCACACCACTAAATTGTACAGCGGAACAAAAAAAAACGTTACCAAATAGGCGGCACGGCAAGTGTGTGTAATTAGTATACATTTTAACCAAATTGGATTTCGTATTCGTTCAAATACCACAACAACTTCCATATTTGTATAGTTTCACGATGTACAGTACGTTAGAAAACAATTATAATTAGTAATATACCATGGTATTCAAAAACAACAAACATAAATAATAAAAAAAAAAGTGTAACATGATCTATTAAAATCCATTGAAATTTGTTTGTTAATGTAGAAGTCGATGTATGCCCTAATGTCCGCTTATCTTAATCCGATATTTCCTGGACCACTCTCCCCTATATCTGCTACCTGAGCTGGATTTGCATTCCGTTATTGTTGAACACCACCATCTTCACGACCATGTACATCTCTTTTCCGCATCAAATCGTCCTTGAAGAAATCACTCACAACACATGAATTTTGCACAACATATGGAACCGAGGAGAAAATTGCCAAACAAAGTGAAAACTAAACCACGAACTGAGCCAACCAGGGTCGATCTCTAGCGCAGGTGCCACAAACTGGTGAACGGTCATTGGTGTGTACATGTTTGTGGCAAACCTATATCCAGGATCGGGGACACATGGAACTTATGCTGATGAGTAATGTTGTTGTGTTTTACGAATGCCCCTTCCAGGTCAGGGTTGGCTGTTGCCAGTTTGTGCTTTGGCAGAAAACGAAGATGAGCATCTCAACTTCCTGAATAGGAAACTGGTGTTTTGTGTTTCAATTTTGTTCCACTAGGTGAATTGATTCATTTTCATTCACACTCGAACCATGTCCGAGCAATATTTCTACTCTGGAAGTAGTCTCAAAATCCTGAATTTATTGAACAATGCGGTCATGACCACTCATGACCAAGTACTCCCACTCGCACTCGCACTTGTATGGTCTGTCGGCTGAAATTGTGTCCAAAACGAAGTCACTCTGTGGAATCCGAATACATAGGAAGCGTAAAATAAAACCACATTCGTGCAAATGTCCTTTCCTGATGTCCCCAATCTCGAAACACGTTTGCATGGACTATATGCACCCTATCCGCAATGCACTATGGGCCAAAAACGTGGAACAAATTTAACAACTTTTTTTTTCTATCTTGATTAACTAGATTTTTAGCCCAGGGCTAGTTAATCTTGGGATCAACGGCTTCATTTGCCTTCCCAAGGAAGTCCTCACCATAACTTTTATGTCATAAGTGGCTATCTCGGGGATGAGATTCGATCCAAAGTGAGAGGCGTGTGGTCTAACCACTACAACAGGTCCGTCCCACTAATTTAAGAACTCCATAACGAAGCATTTCCGACTCATGATGTCTTGGGCAAAATTGTTCGTCGCAAACCAACTCTTGTCACCATAGACACAAAACTCAACGCAAGACTTAACACAACACTTTTCGCGCTTACAAATCGCTAATTTTAATATCAAAGTTATGCAAAAGGATACTGAATAATGCTCGCTGAAACCATGCCGTCGTCAGAACACATCGTTAGAATTACAATTTTATATCACTGAATTATGGCCAATTTTGTTTAGTTTCAGATGAAATTATATCTTTCCTCTATACGATGCCACTTAGTTTGCTATTTCAAGGGAAATATGACACATCACTATGTTTTATCAAAACATGAACTTCCCAAGTAATCAAATAGCACTTGAATTCGTCTTCCGTGCCAATATAGAGCTATTATGCAGCTGGCATGCCCTATATTAGCCGTATAACAGCCCTATAAACTCGAAAAGGCGAATCAGCGGGCTAGTAGTTACTTGGGTTTTTCGCAAACTGCTTAGGAAGCTGCCGTACGAGGGGTCCACCAATTTGAGAAAACCGAAACGACCATCCTTTAGCTTAAGCATATATTAAATTTGAGGAAGGTACATTCCGGTGTTAACGGGGCCCAGATAACCGTAGCGGTAAACGCGCTGCTATTCAGCAAGACCAAGCTGAGGGTCGTGGGTTCGAATCCCACCGGTCGAGGATCTTTTCGGGTTGGAAATTTTCTCGACTTCTCAGGGCATAGAGTATCTTCGTACCTGCCATATCGTGTGGCGTGTGGCACACATGCAAAAATGGTCAATTGGCATAGAAAGCTCTCAGTTAATAACTATGGAACTGATGAGAAGCAGGCTTTGTCCCAGTTGAGACGTAACGCCAGAAAGAAGAAAAACATTCCAGTGGTTTTGAAGTATTTCGATTTTTTTATCAAATTATTTATAAAAAAATTGAACATTATAATAAATGTTGTTGTTTATTAGGGGGTGGGACGTTTCACATAAGGACGTTTCGTATAAGGACGTTTCGTATAAGGACGTTTCGCATAAGGACGTTTGGCATAATGAGAACTATATGCCTTCTTTAAAATGCTACATGTTCTTGTATAAAATTGCTTTATGCGAAACGTCTTTATGCAAAATAGGTCACCCCCGCGGGGCCCGATTATTATACCAAAATACGGAAGACAGCACTTTATTAGAACGAAAGGGTAATTAATTCGAAACTTCATTTAACAAGTACCAGAAATGCTTCCTTCTTTTATTGTGGGCTATTCTTTCTTATTTTTTAACTCATTCGGCCTAATGACACATTCGGCTCAATGATCCATGCGGCCTAACGTATTTCGTCCTAACGAAATTCGGTCTATCATACTTTGATCTGGTTGGTGTAAAAATTTGATATCTCTTTGAAAAACGTGCTTTGGCACGCTAATAAGCAAAACAAGTTAGCTTTGTTTCTTCATAAAACTATCAAAACACGGTGGTGAGTCATTTAGCACAAAGTCGATTGACATAATGGTCATTTGGTATAAAGTCATTTGGCACAATGAGCGTGAAACCAAGGATTTCTTAAGGTGACATTCGGTTTTGCGTTTCTTTTGAATTCCACTGACGACAACAGGCTTATATCAGAATTAATTCATACAAAATAAAATGATGCTTTATTCAACAATACTAGCCCATGAATAAACACAATGATTGCCAACAGTAGAGTTTTCTCTACTCTACTCATTGCAAATAGTATATTATTAATTACCTAGAGATTGTCCTTCTCTCAAATATTTTTGTTTTCTTTTGAATTGCGCTATCGGAAAGAAAAAATTAACACTGAAGTTTTTGATTCATCTATCACAAATCTACACTTCTTTCGAACATTGATTGTTCTTTGGAAATATGATGTAACAACAATTATAGCAAATACAACTGTTAATTTAAATTTAAATAAATGTTAGCTTTTGATTTTACCTAGGCTGTTCTTTGGAGTTATATTGTTCCAACAATTATTGGTTTTGATGCTGGTATTATATTTCCTACAGAAATAAGAGTGACAAACGATTACATTAATCTGCCCAAGTTATCAGCAATAACAAAAATCAGTAGAGAGAAATCGATTGCTGCCGTTACTCTGATAATAAGGTGCAGGGATTTTTACTATTCTTCTGTTTACTTATGTTGCAATTGTTTTTTGGCGTCCAATTTTATTGCTTTATTGTGTAGTTTTGCCTTCCTTTATACAAAGACTGTTCTTAGAAGTTCTATTGTTATAGGATTATATTTTGTGAATGCTGTTTTATAATTTATATTTTGCTGTTTGATTCATTCTTACAAGTCTTGCTGTTAGAATAATCATTTATTTGAATTCTGTTAATATTTCAACACATACTATTTTCTTACAAACACTGGATCTTGTTTCGAGATATGATCAAAAAATTATTATTTCAGTTACAAATTTAACCTTCTATCAAAAAAAGGCGATTCTTTTGATTCACATTCAATATTAAAATCTATGGTTCGCATGGTTCGAAAATTTTGTAAGGTGTTTGCTTTTAAAATTTGTGATTCGTTCAAATCATACTATATGAAGATTTTTTGAGGCTATTTTTTGCAATGCTGCAATAATAGGTCTTTGTAACATAACTTTCAATATTTTGTATATAAATTATCCCTTCTGTTACCAAGTTTGTGTTTATCAAATGTTATGTTCTTTTATCAAGTTATGCTCTTTTTTAAAGACTGAAAACCTGTTCGTGAATTCAATTGCTGTTGAAAATTTGATTAAAAACTCTATTCAGGGATTGTTTTTATTTTTTTTTCAATTGATTGTTTTTGAGACTTTTAAGACTGCATTTAACATCTGTTCAATGCACACACAAACTCGATCAACGTCGTACCTATACTGATGGAGGATGGAAGACACGGCAAGGTTTTTCATGGTATTATCATGCCTAATAAAGCGTCATTGATTCTCGAAAGTTCTGGCTGGTGAGAAGAACGAAATTGTGGGAAGATTTTGAAAGAATATTCGAATGAAGCAGTGGATTAAACAAATATCAGTCACATCGTTTAATACACAGCACTAATGTAACGCTGCTTGTGATTTTTGAACGTGCGATCACTCTTTAATTTATCAAAGCATTGCTGAAACTTTTGACGATTTTCAGAGCAATTCCTCTCTAGAAGTTCTTGGCTGATTCAGAATTACCATTGAAATCTCAAGCAAACTTTTGCAATATGCCAGGTCACTTCGGTACAGAATTTCACGAAATTATATGCAAAAATTTTGATCACTAGAAATAATTGAGGGCATTAGAACAACCTCACTGGTTGTGAAGGCAGACAACATTCTTTGAAGGTTTCTTTGAACAAATCTCTTTTTCCTTCTTAGAATCATTCCAGCATTTCATCAAAGTATTACTCTTGCAGGTTTTTAAAAAAAATCTTCAAAGTAGAAGCCTCAAGCAATTTTCAAAAGTTTATTTAATTTATATTACAGCAATTTTTCAAATATTTCTTCCGTTCATTCCTACACAAATTTCTATAGAGTCCTACATAAAATTCAAAGTCAAAATCGTTTCGCCTTTTGTTAGAAAATTATGTAAGAAGTCTTCTAAAACTATCTTTACAGTTCAGAAGTTTTTTTCAGAGATCCTTGCTCAGTTTGGATGACTTTAGAACTGATACATTTTCAATCAGCAGTTACTTTAGGACTTGCCTTAGAAATACCTCATGTATAAATACATAAAAAAAAATCTGAGTCAGGCCCTGGAGACATTCCTGGAATAACTCAAAAATATCAAGATATACTTTAGAAACTCTCAAAGAATTACTGTAGAAATCTTCAGCAAAATTCCCGGTAGAAATCTTATATAACCATGCAAGATATTTTTTAGAAATCCTCGGAAATTTATTTGGAAGATTGAGTTTTAAAAGATGTTTTGGCCAAAAATCTTTCAAGAAAATCGAGGGATGAATCACCGGATAAAATCTCGGAAAAACTAGGAATTTCTTGAAAAATTTTCAACGATATTTTAGGAGAATTTAGATGAATTCTAAAATAGTCTTTGAATTAGTTTCATTTCTGTGATTCTTCTTAGGAAATTATCACATAATAAACTCTATTACAAATTTCCAGAGTAACATCTTAACATTTGGACAAATACCTGAATCCAATTCTAATGGAACTTCTAGGGAAATTATGAAAAAAACAATTCTACCCCATTACCCCGAATCCCATTACCCCGAATGACATCAACCCGAACGCCACTACCCCGAATTCCAACACCCCGAACGACTCATCACCCCGAATGACATTACCCCGAATTCCTATATCATGGGGAATGTCATCAATATTATCATGTCAAGATAATTGTAAATTCGGGGAAATAGCATTCGGAGTGATGGAATTCGGGGTAATGGTACATTCGGGATAAGGGAATTCGGGGTAATGGCATTAGGGGAAATGGCATTCGGGGTAATGGGGTAGAATCGAAAAAAACACATACTTGTCGTAATGTCACAAGGAATTCTTAAAAAAAATAGATATTAGAGAAATGTCCACTCTGATGTCACGAAGAATCAAACTCTTTTCTTCTGGCTACCATAAGGTTTCGTTTCGTTTTTTGTTACCTGTTAGGTCTGTTTTCAGCCTCTTGTTGGTTGTTTACGGTCTTTTTGCAGGCATTAGGTCCTCTAAATTCCTAATTTTAAGGCACGCAGTCGCTACCACTCCGGTAAAGACGAAACATTTTCTCAGTTTTGTGGTTACGACAGCAAAGGGGTGACAGCGACAAAAACCTTATTTTAAGAAAATCTACTATGAAGTTTTTTCAGCAATTTATACAAATTTTATGAGAGTCAAAAACACACCGGTCTACTGAGGATTATGTTATTTTTCTGTTGAGCGGAAAAAATTCTTTGAAAAAATCGTTAGAACGTTTGGAAATACCTAGCAGAATTCCTTCATCTCAATTCAAAACCGACTAAAATGTCACTTACACTCCGTTTGAATCACTTTGCGTTTGAATCCTTAAAATATAGTAAATTTCAAATTCCAGCCTAGGATTCCATAGGGTTAAAATTTTTATGCACATTTTTTTTTTCTGTAAAAGTTTGTCCTACCCATGGTTTCGAGCGTGGACGCGCCTTCGATTACGTATAATACATTGTGTATGAATCTGCTAATTTTGAATCACTCAGTATGCCAAATGTTTATTATGCCAAACGACCGTTGCGCCAAACAACCAATACACCAAATTACCTTATGCCAAACGGCCTCATTCCAAATGAGGTACAATCTAATGCACACTTTTTCGTATACGCAAATATTTGCCAAATTTATTTGTCATGTGTGCACTGACCAAATATATTTGAAAAAGAAAAATATTGTTGTTCAAATATGTTCTTTCATTTAATTTAAAGTTTGAGATGAAACATCTTCAATTCAACGTAACTGACTGTGGCGTGAACACTTGGAATTCACAAATCAACTTTTTCAACACAAATGGCAAAGGCACGTGAAACAGAATCTTCTCGAACTCGATAGAAAACCTTCGTCGATGGACTTTTCAAAGCAATCACTTGTATTTTCAGGAATTTTGGATATTTGCCTTGAACGTGTAGATGGCATTTCACCGAAACACACAGTGGCACAAACGGTTCCATTGAGAGCGATACACAAACACTGAACAGAGTCATAGTTATACCGACGCAAGGATTTTGGCGCGAAAACGAACAATCATGGTCACAAAACACCGACAACGATCCTAACCGGCCCGAAACCATCGAATCCGGCTCGAAGGATCAAAATATGTTTGCGCACATACTATCGTTCATGGAACGATCACTATCGGTCGGGACTTTTAGGGAACAATTACGGAACACATTGTGACCAAGGATTCTGGTTGCTTCTTCTTCATAGTAATGACGACTAGAACTGTAGTTTCACACTCGATTTGTTCTTTAGCGAATGGACTGTATTTCTGACTTGGACGGATAACAGTAATGACACGTCAACTGGAATATAACTTGGACTAACAACGGTTTATTGTAACATTGTTCTATCTGCGCGCACGTTATTGGAGAAGTTACTTGTACTAGGAGTCACAAGGACTATTGTTTAAAACTCTCTTCTGTGGCGGATTTAAAGGCTTTTTCACGACATACATTATTAGATGAACAAATATAGCAGTCTTCTGGTTCAATAGATGAAAGGTACAATAGAATCTCAAATAAGCACTCCTACATACATATTTTTCTTAACAATTATCTAAGCTGCTACCAATGTTATACAGTGTGATATTCTTATTCCGGATCATGAATTTGCATAAACGAATGCAAAACTAAAGAATATTAGTATGACACTTTATGTTAGAGCTGTTTTCATTTGAATCGAGAACATTTGAGGCTTTATATACGAATATTAAAAATTTGTACGATTTTAGCATATTCGAAACGCTTAGAAACAATCTGTTCTACGATCACTATTTAAACTAGTTTTGAATAGTTGGTCACTTATCTTTGCCAGCCTATTTATCATAGAACTTGAATATGGTCTCAAATCTCTTAGCGAAACGTATTTCCACAAACTGGGACCGTTGTTGTAATCTAAGTCAGAAATCTCCATATAACGTTAAACGCCTAGAGGTATACAATGCCCTATAAATGGTATATAATTCATTCCATTCTGTTCGATTAATACTCCATTATCAAAGTTACCCCAAAGCAGAAATACGACCTTCAATTATTTGAAAATTTATATATCCATTCAAAATGAATCGTTTGCCAATCTATCTACTGCAATCGATAGCTAAGACGACCGTACTTGTTTTTAAAAAATAATTATAGTTCATTGGAACACCATGCATAAATATTCAAGTTTTCTTCGAATAAACTATCAAAGTTACCCCGTTTTACGGTACCAGTTTTTGAATAAACGTTTGCAAACCATAGTCGTACAAGGGTTCGAATTAGTGGGACAAAAGTTGGAGTTATGTATGATCCTTTGTATGATACGTCTCAACTAGGACAGAGCCTGCTTCTCAGCTTATGAGCATTTACACAGTACATTACTAAGCGCTTTATTTGCAATTGACCACTTTTGCATTTGCATATCGTGTGGCAGGAAAGTAATCAAGAAAATTTTCAACCCATAGAGATCCTCTACCAATGAGACTTGTCCCACGACCCGCTGCTTGGACTTGCTGAATAGCTGTCCGTTTACCGCAACGGCTGGCGCCACTTATGTGAACGAGTAATTGATTTTTATTAGATATGTCTTTGAAGAAGTTTGTCCTTATTATGATTAACAAGTTTGCCGAATACATCAAGTGTCGGAAATGCTTCGTTAAGTAACTATTAAATTTGTCCCATTAGATTGCGTTTCTGACCCATAGTGCCAATGGCCAACAGACCCAAGAGCGACTGCGTGTGGAGCAGCAAAAATATCATTCTGACCGACAAGGTATGCAAATTTTCCAGGAACTTGTGAGCTCTCATTTCCATTCTAACTGGACATTGGACATGGCAGAGAGTCGGACAGGCTCTGAAATTTCCTTACACTAGGGTGGATCCAGTTCAGTCCACTGGTATTCCGTCCATTGATCCCATGCGTGGTTCACTCCCTCGTAATGTGATTTGCAGAACAAGCTCGTCTTGATTGATTGAATAAAAGTTTAGAAGATTACGACCCCATCACTCTCGGGGCATCCCTCCAATCGAGCAGGAGGGCATTCCTCCGAGTCAGAAACGAAAACATCTGGCATGGAGATATGTGCATAGTAGTAGCGTTTAGATTTCCAGCAGGTGAAGTGCGGTGACATGACAAAGAATAAAAGGTCACGTTGTTGCTTTTGTTGCTGGCTTAAACTGAAACGAGAAATGTTTTAACTTTTGTATTCCGAGGCCCCGAGGGAATGCTATGCATGGATTGGAATGTGTTATTTTTTTTTTTTGTGGGACAAGTCAATCATTCGGCTGAAAGTATCGTTCTGGTTTATCATGGAGATTGTTCTTATGATCGAAAGAGAGTTACAGCAAACAATATCAAAGTTTGAAAGGTCAACTGTTTGATGGGGCTCAGTAGGACAAGGATAAATACTTTGGGAATTAAACATTTTGAACGAAGTAATCAAAAATGTACATTTGCATACAACATACAACCTTACGATGGACGAAAGCTTCATTATGTATGGAATTTTGTAAAAAGGCACCAATCTCCCTTTTTGAAGAATAAAAAAATCCTTCTTGGCTTGGAGGATGGACCTGGTGTTGCACAGTTGTCGCACTGCATACAAATGCTGGCCAAAATTACAATTCTCACTCAAAACGTTAAAAAATGGTAATTATTAGACAAAACATGATTTTTAGAGGTAATTTGATAGAAATAGTCGCTGAAACAGAAAATCTTTATTTCCGGTCCATTTGACAGAAATAGTTTAAAATAGCATATCTTTTAAACTCAATCAATGAAATTCGTATCAAGACCAAAATCAGGTGAAACGTCATTATTTTGAAGCCAATTTGAAGTTAAATGTCGTGGGCAAACTAGAGGTGGTTTCTGAATCTCTTCGGTAGCTTATAATGGAAAAAATGCGATATTTATAACAAGTATGATGGTCTAATGGTCTGATTCGCATTGTAACTAAAAATATTTTTTCTTATCTTGGCGCAAAAAAGCGCAATTGAAGCCATAGAACATTGAATACTATGTAACACTGGTCACACATTGAGGGGTAAATAATCATTTTCGAGCGTTTCGTAGATATCTTGTATTGAAAAAATCTACCTTTGAAAAAATGCCTTATTTTTGAAGGAGCTTAATTTTACTTCTTGACATTTTCAAATGGTAAACATGTCATATATGATTCGAAACATCTTCAAAACAAAGTCTTAGGTATATTCCTCCAAATGAAACCGGTTGAGAAAGATTTGGTCATGATTAGATACAGAAACTGCAATTTCTATAGAATAACCTTTACGTAATTTGAAAAATTCAAACGGGTCAATTTCAGCTGACATCTCTCCAGGCCACATGCTGTGAAAAATCGATTTTTTTTTAACTTTTGGCCAGCTGTTGAACAATTCAGGCGCCGAAAATCTCTATGACAGAGATGGAAAAGAACATCTTTTGCCTTTCATTCGTTACGTTTCATTTTAGACAAAGCCTGGTTTTCAGCTAAATCTTCTTCTTTTAATCGTTATGTTCCAACTGGGACAGAGCCTGCTTCCCAGCTTAGTGATCTTATAAGCACTTCCACAGTTATTAACTGAGAGCTTTCTTTGTCAATTGACCATTTTGCATGTGTATGTCGTTTGGCTGGTGCAAAGATACTGTATGCTCTAGAAAGATTATCGATCGGTGGCTTTTGAACCTAAGACCCTCAGCTTGATCTAGCTGAATAGCTGCGCGTGTACTACCGATACGACTATCTGAGCTCACATTATTGAATTAAACGTCAAACTATAAAGGACATCAATTCTTTTTTTCATTCACAGTAAACCAAGTGGAGTCCAAAATATGTCTTTGTTAAATATGTTTTCTAAGAAGCAAGTAAATTCAAAGATTTCGAAATTCCAGATTGGGAAATAGTACAAAAATTCTATTGGCAGCAATCCTAATGACAAGTTTATACAGTTCTTCCCAGCAGTTTGACGATGGATTCCAACAACATGTCTCAAAGTTCAAAGTTACTCCTGAATTCCTATAAGCATCCCACAAATAGTTTTTCGTGGTGTTCAATTAAAGAATCAAATAGAAATCTAGGTATACCTGTAGATATTTCTGCAGGATTTGTTTGGAGTAACCGGAGAAACGTATTATATCAACATCACTAGTGCTAGCGAGTTACCATAGTAGCATGTCAGATCTACAGGTTCAAAGCTCGGATGAAGGTGAATGATTGTGATAGCTATGAGTGAGGTCATCATGCAAAGGACAATGCAGCATTGTGCAGGCATTGAGGTACCTTCAGCTGATGTAGGTAGCACAGTCCTGGCCAGGTGGCTTATCGAAGACTCTTCACCAACCAAGAAAAGAGAAAGTAGAGCAAACGGATTTATTTTACAGCAATAGATCCGGCAACGTACAAAGGACAATTATTTGACAGTTTGATCTTGGAACGTGAGAACTTTGAATGAACCCGCGTGTGTGGAGCTCCTGGCTCGTGAACTGCGCAGTGTTGGCGTGTACGTGGCAACTATCCAGAAAATAAACTGGCCGATTCGACCGGCACAAGAAAATTATATTCGAAGAAACCCTAAAGCAGAACCATGTGAACCGGTTACGTTCCACAGATTTACAACGATCAATGTGCAGAGAAACCGATGACTAACATTTTTGGGCTAAAACTTGAAAACAAACACCATGAATGTTTTCGTCTGTTCAGAGCACTTCCGAGAATCAGATAGCAGGACTATAGCGGAAGAAAATAAAGAAAATCCTGATATTAGTTTTGATCAAAACTATCAAAAGTTAAATTATACTGAACAATAAACAACTAGCAAATGCACCTTGTGTTATTTATTTTATTATTAAAAAATATCGAAAGGCTCGATCAAAAATCTTCAAAAAACACTGTTGAAAAGCTTGAAACTTTTCAGTATACCTAACTCAAAACCAACCGAAATGTCACTCTCACTCCTTTTTATTTGGACCACTAATATGACCTAGACATTCGGTCGAACTTCCCAAAATATATTTGATTCAATTCCTGCATTTCCCAATTCCTTTCAGCTCTTTCTATGTACATAAAGTCAATAAATTCTTGTATATAAAATAAAAACAACTTGCACGGCAAGTTGTTTCTGAGGGAGGTATTGAGATGTGATGAAAAATACTCCTCATAAATAGACCTAATTGGAATTGATCGCAGGTCAGTGGAAGAGGCCTTCGTGCCTCTGAAGAGGGAGACAGCGAGGATAGGCCTGACTATTAATTCTACCAAAATGAAGTACATGGCTGCAGGTAGAGATAGAGTCAGGCATGGTGGTGTAGGTGCTGAGGTAGTGTTTGATGGGGATGTGTTTGAAGTTGTTGAAAAATTTGTTTATCTTGGAACACTTGTGACATGTGACAACGACGTTTCCCGCGAAGTGAAAAGACGTGTTGCGGCTGTGAATAGTGCCTTTTACGGATCACCACGTTACCAGCTTAGGTCCCGCAGCTTACAAACGGAAACAAAATTCGACCTGTATAAAACATTGATTCTTCCGGTGGCTCTCTACGGGCACGAAGCGTGGACGTTTAAAGAGACAGACCGGAAAGCTCTCGGTGTTTTTGAGCGTAAAGTGCTGCGGACAATACTCGGTGGGAAACTCGAAAATGGTGTGTGGCGCAGACTCATGAATCACGAGTTGTATCAAGTGTACAAAGATGCGAATATTATCAATTGTGTAAAATACAGCAGACTTCAGTGGGCTGGTTACTTATTGCGAATGTCGGAAGAAAGAATTGCGAAAATAATATTCAGCAGGGAACCAGGTAGAGGTCGGTGGCTTCGGGGAAGACCACGAATACGCTGGCTGTACGCAGTGGAAGAGGACCTGGCGACCCTAAACGTTCGGGGCAACTGGAGAAGTTTCGCCCAAGACTGACGAAGTTGGAGCTCTACAATACGCCCGGCAATGGCGTGATGCTACGCTGTAGCCATCACGGTATCAAGGTAGGTAAATAGAACAAATGCATTAAATGACCTCCCCATCGGATAGGTAACAAATTATTCTGCTAAGCTATCGATATTTTGTTATTATATATAACTAAACTGAATTTAATTGCATTAAAATATAACAAATGCCATACAAATCCGGAAAAAGCTCGTAACTATCTACTAATACAAATGCACAGTCGTGAATAGCATACCTTCTATAGCTGTCAATATACTTAGTTCTTACCCTACTCGGCTGATTTCCCCCAAAGCTGGTTCATTTTACTCTGAACCCGCCTCGATTTCCCCTACCCGAACAAAATAGAGGAAACAAAATAGGTATGCTTTGCAATCCAAGTGAGAACTTTTTCTCTCTATCTGTCATCTGCCTGTATGGAAGTGGGCGGGGCCAATTAGTTGTTTGGTTGTGTATGCTGAGAATGCGGAGTTGCTGCAAACTGTATTTGCATGTTTATCGTGGCGTGCAGATCAAGACACGTATCAAGCGTTATAATAAAGCCGAGAAACGTACGGAGGAGAATAGGGGAAAATAATCGATGGCTAACCAGATGGATCGGGCCCGGGACATCCTGTCTACTGCGAATCGCTACAGTTGATATAGGGCATGTCCATATTCTGAAATGAGTCGACACTCACCAAGAAAGAGCTACGGATCACTGGTTCTTTTGAATGATCCGGATCTTTGGAACGGCTCCGATTCTTTTTGCCCATCTCTACACATCCCGCAGAGCATTCGCCCAGAGGAAACTGACGTTTATCAACAGCTCTAGGTTACTTAACTTGTGAAAAAACCAATGATGTTTCACAGAAGGTATAACTCGGCGAGATTGATTATGGCGGAATTAGCCTTTATTTCTGTTTCCTCGGTTGAGGTACCCGGAGTGCCCAAAAAAGTTTCATGATGTTTTAAAATTTCCAATACAGATTTTGTTATAGTAAACTTATAAATTTGTATCTTAGTAGATACTTAAACTTTTGAACCATCGACATTGTAAGACTTTTGTCATGCATTAGCATTAATCAATTCGCACAATTTCGTAGGCGGTACTTTCCTAGACCATTGTATGAGAGTTCCTGTTTCCTGTCAGTTACCAAAGCTAGAGATTTGGGACTCATATCTGCTTCTAAGACAAGATTTACGCATCCTCCAACAGTCGAAAGCTGTCTGGGTCACGTCCTTGCAAATGAAGAGGACTAGGAAGGAGTGATTAATTGGAAACCTACTTGAGAAAGATGCAGAGAACTCTACGACCTGTAATAGGTGTAAAAGATGGTTTTTGTCATGCAATATAAGTATTCCTTTTGATCAACATGAAAATCCTTTTCTACAATTCCTCATCATAAAAGGTTGTTTTTCATTCAATCTGGCATAAAAACGGCCTACTTTCCTATACTGAATAATGCAGTATCGTAAAATTTTCAGCAGTTACAGAATAATGGTGAATGCATTCCGATATGATTTCTAAAGCCCTGAAGTGGTCTTCTACGAAAATGCAAAACCTGTAGTTCGCATTTCCTTGCAGAACTTGGTTTTATAGCACTTGTGGTAATTATTCCACTCGGCAGGCCTCGTTGGATCAATTTGCGGCTAGTGCTGTGAAAATCATTAGTCTACAAATTGTTGCGTAAATTACTATATCACTGTTCCCTTAATATAATTGCAGACCAGACAATTAAACTTTTATCGTGTCAACTCAAATTCACATCAAAATCACAAGAAATTCATTTCCAGCTACCTGCTACAGCAGTGAAGGGTGCGATTTCGTGAATCACGATTTTTAATTGGAAATGAAGTTGTTATTCACGCTTACGTTGCAATAAAAGAATTGGTCCCTATCGTTCGTATGGTTGCATAAAGGTGCACGCGGTCATACGAACATTAATCAGCAGCTTTTATCACCGTACCGCTTGATTGCCACTACAACTGAGATCAGTAAAATTAAATCGATAAACGTTGAGGGTACTCGGTTCTGCAAAATGGGGACTTGTTGTAAGTACCGGTCAGTACTCTGCTTGCTAAGAGTTGCGTTTGGTATTCATTTTGTTGACAGTGCTCCTCAATCAATATGTCAATCGCATTTCATTCATAACATGTTCCATTGTTTGAATTGAATGCAAATAACATTATGGAAATAGAATAGGGTAGGTGTACCAGTTATGGACATAGTGGTTCCCTATTTCGCCATACGTTATTACTTTAATGCCTTCAAATTTTGAAAATATGTGTGTGTTGTATCAGTTAGATTTAAGATATATCTTGATGTTAAAACATTTAAAAAGATTTAAAATGTGAACGTTATCAAAATTTCACATATGGCCAAATAGGGAACCACTATGGCCATAACTGGTACACTTTCCCTATTGATGAAATCATATGACTCTAATGCGACTAGTGTGGCTCATGCTAAAACCACATTGAAATGCGTACATGCTATATAGTAAGTTTTTCTGTGAGGTTAGCACCATCCATCCCTGCTGGACATATATTTTTTTGCTTCCCAGATTTCTGCGCATACCCATCCAGATAATGCTGAACATACCTTTTTACAACGGCATGAGCAATCCATCTTCATGGTCATATTTACTTCCGGAAAGTGGAGCTTCTCGATTCTTCTTTTTTGCTCACAATTCTCTGAGTGGGTAAATATTCATCAAACGATGTGTTTTTTCCTCGAGTTTACTCTTTTTACACAATGTTCCCGGTGCCAAGCTGGAAACTCACTATACATCATCACCGCCTCTCATAAGTTGGTAATCCGGCTAATCGCATTAGTACCGGTCTGCACTACTTTTTCCGATTGATTCGAAGTGGGTTGCAGGCTATGTCATAGTTTTTACCGACAGGTTTTTTTTTTCTACCTATTAATTCCCATATGAGCTCTGATCCGCGGTTCTACTATCCTCTAGGTTCACCCTCCATGAATAAATGACTATGAGCACAATCATGGAACTACTCGCAAATGATAATGGAAATGTTTTAATGAAGCTTTGCTGTGTTGTAATCATAATTACCAATACGTAACTATGGTCTAGCAATATTTGTTGAACTGATCTTAATGGACTTTGTGCGCTTTCCATAGGAATTATTGACCCTTTAAGAGGCCATCTCAGTCGTGTAATTTTTTTTTCTGGCATTACGCTGACACTGAGACAGAGCTTGCTTCTTAGCTTAGTGGTCTTTTGCAGTTTTTACCCGAGAGCTTTGCTATTTGGTAAAATCAAAATTTATGGAGTAATAGTCTAGTCTGTCTAAAAACAGACAGAAATTTGATAGCTTAATATTTTTTCGCATACTTATGATAAGATGTACATCAGAGTCTCAACAAAGTACAATGGTTATTCAATGCAAAAATATTAATTATATATTAGGGGGGAGGGGAGCTTCTAAAATATATTGACCTCAAGGGGGCGAAAGTCAAAAAAGCTTGGGAAACACTGGCATAAATTATATTCCAATAATATGATTCCCTCAATCCAATGACTGATTTGAGTAATTCCAATGTAATTCATGCGACTTCTTTGTAAACCCAATTAGAATCATGTTTTCAACGAAATTTACAATTAAAATTGAGTTTTTCCTTAGGGGTGCATATTATCCCGTCTTCCCCAATGAGAACATATACCGATGGTAGGAAGAAGACATGTAGTATACGTGTAATCCGTGTTTGGTGTATAACGTTTCACAACTACAAGCGATTGAGTTCCCATATAAGAAACCGTATAAATTAGTGACGTATTTATTTTTGTTTACGTTTTTTCTCTTTTCTAATTGCCACTGCTTCTTCTTCCACATCTTAGTATATACAATCGAAGCTAGTTAAAACGACAACTTTTATAACGACAAAAGCTCTCTATAGCGACATTTTTCGGTCCTATGAAAAATATTTCAGTGTTATATCTATTCTCTATAACGTCTTTTCTCTATTTCGACGGTCCCTTGCGATGTCATTATAACGCGCTTAGACTGTATTCTCATGGCGTCTTCATTACTCGAACCAACTGTTAAGTGATGTTTACGAATAGTTTGCGATCTTCAAGGATTTCCGGCTGAACGCGCAAGGTAGAAAAGTAGATTTTATTTTAAGCACAGTTTTAACCAGAATATGCTGACCTGTAATGCATACAGAACCCATATATGTACCAATAGTACATCATCAAATGTTCAAATACTTTACAACGAATTCAATTAATCTACTCACACGAGTAAACTCATTTTGAAATTCTTCGGCTTGGCACAAAGCACATCCCTACAAAAAAAAAAACATTCATCTACCTGGTGTTCGTAGCAAGCACCGGTACCGCAAATCCTGTTTTCAGAGTGGTCAGCTCAAAAATCCTCTTGGACTCTCACGACTAGCGCTCGCCACCCATTTCGAATGCTGTACTATCAACGGGCATCAATATTTGCATATCGTCCAACCGTGGTGTATGATTGTGTCCTTCGATGGCATTTTATTGAAATTTTGCTCCCATTAAGTGGTTCGGAATCCGCTTGGATCAAAAATCACTTTTATTGCTGGGCCAAAGCCCAGCCGTCCACCGATCGGGACCCGGATTTCCGCAGTAGAAGGGATAAAAGCAAAAAAAAAATAGTACGTGAAATCTCTGCTGTGCTCAACCGTAACTGGGCATTCCCTCTCGCAAAAACAGTTCGATAAAAGCATGCGTGGTTTTTTTTCTAAATCAATGTAAGTGTTGAAAAAATAACAATATCTGGAGCTTATCTGTTTTAACGGTGGAAAAAAGGGAATCAAATAAATTGGACATGTTGCAAGCTTTTCTAGAGCTGTTATCGTTTGCTGCAAATACATACTGTGAATCAAGTGATATGCCAGGATTATATGTACAGAGAGTAGTATTAGTGGCTAATTTTTCGAACGGCACTCGTTGGTCGATTGGTTTCTGAACTGGTGAACAGTCTGGTTTATAATACAGTAAAAATGATATCACGATCAATTGACTTCAACTAGAATGAAGAAATCAATCACAGTTGTATGAAATGCTGTGACTTGGACAGAAAATATTGCTAAGTTAGATTGGACCTGAAAAATGTCAATGTAAAATGATTAATTCTGTGGTGGAAATACTGGGTCCATACCAATAAACGAGCCATATTTTACTCCTTCATTGGTATTGTTCAAGGTACTAAATATATCAAGATTAGCTTGAAAGGCAGAAAATATCGTAAATATTTTGGCTTTTGAAGCAAGATACAGTAATAATTTATCTTACAACTGCTATCTATCATTATCAATATTAAGTTCAACTTGACCAAAACTTACGAATTCTAATTGATTCAATATGTCGGACATCTATCATTTTAAAAACACGATTCGAGTATGAATGCTAACTAAATTTGAAATTAGAAAGAGCATGGAGCCAGGGCGCATTTGAGAATATTAATTCAAAAATTTTTATTTTCTAATTAAGTAAAACATTTTTTTTGCAGATCGTGCCATATAATATTCATATCAGGATCGCGAGTGCGTTGGAATTGCTTTTTCCTCACGTATTTAAGGCGATTAAGGATCACTTTAAGAACATCGTCCATAATCACGGATTCATATTTTACTTCACATTTTGGAATTGCAATGCCCCTCGCTTCAATAATGCAATTTCTTAAAGTTTTAAAAGCATTGTCAATATCAAGTTTTGTTTTTAATGTTATGTTTGTAATGTTAACATCAATTTTTATTATGGATAAATGTTTCATATATATTCCAGTTGGCTTGTAAATAATTGAAAGTGGAGTTGATAGGACTGAGAATCGCTTCATGGGATATTTGAAGTGTAATGCAGCCCACAGACGCTTAGCCGGTTTGACCAACATTGACTCCGCCCCCCAAGTTAGTCAAACCGATATATGTTGATGCAACCGTGCAATAATCGTAGTAAGGAAGAGCTAAACTTTTGAAATTTAAGTACCGATAGAAATGGATATTTATGAGAAATTCCAGTTATAATTCGCACAAAGTGTGCCGGCAAAACTCTGAAATTATGAGGGGTCTCTGTATGGGAATATTCTGAGCAGTCATCGATATTGATGCGGTTTCCATACAGACTGGCGCACGCTATGTCTGAACCGAACGATTATGAAAATCGAATGTACATCGGATTTTTTCTCACTAGAGATCAGTATTTGATCCATATTTTCATAATCGGATGGTTTTAAAATATTCTATCGGTGAAATTTTGATTTTTTACACTTTTCAGGTATTTTTCATACTAAAACCCATGAAAACTTCGTTTTTCGGCGCATTTTAGCCCATACAAAATGTATGGAAAAAATATCACCGATAGAATATTTTGAAACCTTCCGATTATGAAAATATGGACCAAATGTACATTCGATTTTTATAATCGTCTGGTTCAGACATTGCGTGTGGCGTCCACAAATATTTTTTCCATCTCATGTCGTATTCATGGGTTTTATGAAGCAAATTTGATGTTTTATTTTCAAAAAACAAGTTTTCGAGACTAACTTTCAAATAGGGCCAAAAGATTTCATCAAAACTTCCTAAACGGGATATCAGCAGGAATTCCTTTAAAGATTTCGCTCAACATTTTTTGAGAGATTCCCCCAGGTTGTCCTCCGGTACTCTTCTGGGGAATCTTTAATAAATTATTTTATAAATTCCACTAGTGTTTTCTTCAAAGATTCTTCCTTGTATCTCTGGTGGGACCCTACGAGGCATTCGTCCCTGTACTTCTGCAGGAATTACTTCAATAATCTATCATAAATTTCTCCAAGGATTTCCAAAAAAATTTTTCCATCAATTCCTTCCAGTATTTCTTGAAGGATTTTTTTCAAGGAATCCACCAGGAATTACCTTAGAAAATCCTTGAAGAACTTCTTTAGAAATTGCTTCTAATGTTTTCCCAGAAATATATTAAGGAATATCTCCAGGAAATTCTCTGGGAATTTCTCCAGTGAGTTTTTGGTGATTCCTCCAAGGATTTTCAGGAAATTCATACATGGATTTTTTTCAGAAATTTTCCTAAAAAATTGTTCTTGATGTTTCTTCAGAGATTCAACCTGAAGGCATTCAGAATAACGTTTTGTTTAATGCTTTGAGTAATTATCAGTTCATTTCCGGGGGGAATTTCTAATAGCCTTAAATGGAAACCCTAGTTAATCCTTTCAAGTATGTTATAGTAGAACTTCTGGCGAAACTGTTGTAGATTTTCCTGGTGGAGATTTGAGTGGAACTCCAGTGATATTACCAGTTTTAATCCAAGAAGAACTCTGAAATTTTTATAAGAGATTTGTGGTGAAATCCTTATAAGCAATTACTGATAAAATCGCTGGAGGAATTCCTGAAAACCCTCAACCTCTAAGAATTTCTGGAGTTATTCCGCGAAAAATTCCTTGGAAATTCCTCAATAAATTCCGGGAGGAATCCCTTAAAAAAATCCTCGAGGAATCCTCTGAGAATATCTTGAAGGAATCTTTTGACTAATTCCGGTGATGAAGTCCTCACGAGAAATTTCTGATAAAACACCTGGAGGAATTCCTGACAACCATCGAGAATCCTTAGAAGTATTACTTGAGGATTATTTCCTTGAAGGATTTCGGGAGGCATCCCTTGATTAATTCCGGGAGAAATCCCTTCATGAATTTCGGGAGGGATTCCTTAAGGAGTTCAGGGAGAACTACCTCCCTGAAAAAACTCGTGATAGATATTTTTGATTTTTGATAGAAACTCTGTAGGAATTCCGGGTGAAATATCTGAACAAATGTTAATGAAATCCGTGAAGGAATTCCTCATCACTAGAGAAACTCCTGAAGGAATCCGGTGTAACTCCTGATAGAATCCTTGTAGGAATTCCTAAAGATATTCTTTAAGAAACTCCAGATGAAATCATTGAAGGCACTGGATAAAATCTATTGAAAAGCTCCTGATGGAATCCCTATGGGAACTCATGATGGAATTTCTCGAGAAACTCCTGATATAATCTCTGGAGGAACTCCTAATAAAATCTTTGGAGGAATTCCAGGTGGAATCTCTGAAGGAATTCTTGATGGAATCTCTGAAGGAACTCCTGATGAAATCCCCAGAAGAGCTCTTATGGAAGCCCTGTAGTAACTCCTAACAGAATCCCTATAGAAACTCCTGATGGAATGCCTGGATGAACTCCTAATGGAATCTTTAGGATCTCTAGGAACTCCTAATGAAATCCCTGGAGAAATTCCTGATATGATTTTTGTTGTAATTCTTGATAGAATCCCTAGAGAAACTCCTTACGATAGTTCTGGAAGAAATATTGATACAATTCCTCAAGGAACTCCTGATGAAATCCCCAGAAGAACTCTGATGGAAGCCCTAAAGGTACTCTTGAGGGATTCCACGGAGGCATGCAAGTCGATTCTGATCGACCATTTCAAAAATATCTGAAACCTTGCACAGTTTTTCAGTTCCATCTAAATCGTCATTTTCCGATATCAAATCTTCAAGTTGAGTCACGACTAACTTTTCAAAAGGGTGTATGTGAAAATGGTTCAAAAATATTCAAAAAGCTGCACAGCAAAAACGGTTCGTAAGATTGTTAGACAACTAAAGAAACAAAGTTAGACAACTAAATAAAGATTCCAAAAAAAAAATACACACAGTAAAAAAAAAATTGCATTAAAAAACATCATTTTTGTCACAAAAACTCAAATATCTCAAAACCCTATCGGAATACCAACGTAATTTTTTGAGGGAAAACGGTCCATTATATTAGCTATCTACCATAAAAATTTGGTGATGGTAAGCCAATAAACAAAAAAGTTATGACATTTCAAATATTTCACAAATTTGACAATTAGTGAATTTTTTTTTCATTGTTAATTTTTTTTAGGACCGCAGTTTGTTGCTGAATTTTTGTTAAGGGTACCACATGAGGTTAACAAGTTGTTTTCATGATATTTTATTTAATTATTCATAACTATTATAGCATCTATTAGAAAGTTAGACGCGATCCAGTGTTGTGATCTAAAGTCTTGATAGTGTCATATTTTTTATTGTACGTAACTGAAGAAAAATTCTCTCAATAGTGTTGAAACCTTTTGATAAAAGAAATCTTTAAGAAATCTAATATTGAAGACAAAAGCTACAAAAAAAGTTTTCTATACAGGTATACGACTAGTTTACCTGCAAAAAGTTTACCTCGTAGAGAATAAGGCGGGTCTATACCCAGGTGATCTAGTATACGTAAAGCAGGTCGGTTTTCTCCACAAAGTTAAAATCTGATTACACCTGGGTATAGACCCGCCTTGGTAGAGAATAGACTTTGTTAATCATATTTGGGAGAAAGCGAGTAACTTCAACAACATCAAAAACATGAACATACTCACGAAAAAGCTAAAAATATACTACCACTATGGTTATAAAAGATTTAATTGTAAAATTTTTCTTCAGTCAAGCAAACGACACCAAACTAGTCAGTAAAAACTTAAAAGTGATTTTGTTTATTAAAATCTAACGAGCAACATGAGTAGTCGCGTTCTCAACTGTTGCAGGCCGTTTGCAGAAAAAAAGTGTTCGAAAGAGCTACGAAATCTCACCGAAAGCACCATAGATAAACTGAAAGCGACTGGTTATGCTCCAATGTCTACATTGAATACAAATTTACGCATTTGTACGTCCTGCCGTTTAAACGTTGACAAACGGGCAATCTGTACATCATCGGTGGATCAGGTTGCAGGAAGTTCGAAAACAACAACAACTGAGGAATTACTAGTTGCACCGACAACAACTGAGGAGTTACCAGAAGTACCAAGTGCAGATAGTCTTGCCACGGTACCATCAGCGACATCTGTTGCAACAAATCAATCAGAAGATAAGTGCATCCAGAAGGTCAACATCGGACGCTTCAACGAAGGGATAGCTGGAATAAAAGTGACTCCGATTAAATGGACGAAGATGGGTTACGTCAATTATCCCGAGAAAAAATACCGTGAAATCAACGAAGCTGTACGAAGAAACCTCTTCAAATTAGGACCTGAGGATGTGGAAAATACAGACTACGATGAGGTAATTATGAATATGAAGGAAAGGTTCTCGAATCTAGCCACGACAAGGAAAGAAAAATTATTGATTTTGTCGATGCTGCCAAGCTCGTGGTCTATTCAAGACGCCATTGATGAGTTCAAAACCAATAGCAATACAGCAAAAGAGGCAAAACAATTCAAAAATAACTGTCTTGCAACCAAAAATGCTAGGTCGAGTACTTCATTAACAGATGAGACAAAAGAAAAAATAATTCAATATTTTGAAGACGATGAAGTAAGTAGAGCTATGCCTGGCCAAAAAGATTATGTATCTGTAAAAAAAGATGGAAAGCGTCAAGCAATCCAAAAACGATTAATGATGACTACTTTGAAAGAAGCGTATACACGCTTCAAGGAAATTAACGAAAATATTAAGGTAGGTTTTTCCTCATTTGCAAGCCTTCGTCCAAGGCAATGCAAGCTTCTATCCAATTCAGGAACACATAATGTTTGTGTGTGCACAACACACGAAAATATTAACCTAATCTTACATAGTTTGAAAAGAATCAATTTATCAAAGGATATTAAAATGTTAACTGGTAGTCTTTTGTGTGAAAATTCAACATCAAATTGCTATCTACGATCTTGTTCGGATTGTCCAGATTCTTCATCATTGGAAAATACTTTATTCGCTGAGTTTGAAGAAAATTATATTGATCAGTTATCATTTGAGCAATGGGTGACCACGGATAGGTGTGACCTAGAAACTATTGTAAAACCTGTAGATGAGTTTGTGTCATTTTTTTGCTTGAAATTAGAAAGTTTAATTCCTCACGACTTTATTAAAACAGAGCAATCCCGCTTTTTAATTTTTAGTCATTTGTGATTCTTCTGAAAACTATAGCTTTGTATTGCAAGATGAAGTGCAGTCCCATCACTGGAACGTACAACAAGCTACAATTCATCCATTCGTTATTTATTTCAATGTAAGTACGCAAATTGAACATTTTAGTTTTATTGTAATTTCCGAAGATTTAAGACACGACTCAGTATCTGTAAATTTGTTCATTGCCAAAATGATTAACTTTTTACGCGTTGATAATTTTTTTTTTTTATTTCTTTATTAAGGTGAATTTTAGCACATTGACGAATGGCTAGTTCTTCACCTGACTGGAAATGCCAGATGGGCATCCCACAAAAAATGAGTAAAGAAGGATGGTCAGAGGGACCAGCCTTTGAGCCCAACCATGGGGTCTCACCATTGTGCGTTTTTCACGTAGGACGATAAAAAACAACTTACGTGCGCATTTGCTGGGCCGACATCTTCTGCAGCCGAGAAAAAGAGAAAGGATCGTTGGCGGGTTGCGATTGATGACTTTGTTGTTGGATGGGTCTTATCCCCGAAAACGGAATCTTCCGGGGAGCCCATCGGTCGCGGCGGTGTGAAGATTCTTGCAGGTTCATTGAAATGGTGCGGTTGCGTTAGGAGTTACGTTGGTTGGATGGGACTTACCCCCGAAAGAAAGGTCTTCAGGGAGCCCACCGATCGTCCAATCCGTATTCTCTGACGTGGATAAGGTTGAGATCAGGTTGTAGAGTCGTCACGTGCGGTAGTAGAGTCTGGTTTCCTTAAGGAAGCAAATTAGGGCTGATAATGATGCGGGGTCATTTGCGAGGGCATCGCGGATGCTTCCGGGAATGTTATTAGTGCTTCTGTGGTGTTCGTAGAGAGGACAGTGGCAGATTACATGTTCCGCTGAGTTGTGTACACCGCATTGTTCACACTCTTGACGGAAGGATCTGCCATCAAAGTTATAGGCAAAACGGGTATGTCCGGTCCTAAGGCGCGAAAATATTTTCTGGTCGCGGAGCGAGGAGAGCTCTTCCCAGCTAGAGGTATCTCCTTTTACCTTCCGAAGCTGAGCCGAAGTATTTTGGTGCCACTCATGGGCCCAATAGTCTCTGATGGATTTAGCGATCCAGCGTTTTACGTCTGGGGGTGGAACGGAAAGGGTAAAACGAGACATTTGGTGTCCCGTACCAGCTAACAAGTCTGCAGCCACATTTCCTTGAATACCGCAATGCCCAGGGACCCAGGTAAAGGTGACTGTCTCTGGAGTATGGGCTCGTATACCCTGTATCCACGGGTGGGATGATGAGGATTGGAGCACTCGCTGGTGAGATGGCTGCATAAAAGATGGCCGCTGCTTCGGCAGAGAAAACCGAACACTCGGTTGGAAGGCTTTGACAGAGTGTCAGGTCAGCGCCAGAGATGCCGATACCTACTCCACGCTGCGAAAGAGAGCCGTCTGTGTAACGGTGTATGTGTTCCGGGTATTTAGTGCGCAGAAGTTCCAGTACGGACGCTCTAAGCACCGTAGAGTCATCGCCACTACGGAAGGTCTTTTTTATCTGCTCGTCTACGATTGGAGGGGGAAGCTGCCAACTGCTCGCTCCATGCCAGTGTACCCTAGCCACAGGGGGAAGACTGGAGTTGGCAATCTCACGGAGGATACGATCTGCTTGGTCAAAGAGAGCGACTCTATCGTTTCCAGCTGTTTTTGAAGCGTAAGTAGCCGCCTTGCGGCAGATGGCTGCGTGCACTCGATGGCGGAATGGGAGGATACCAGCTTCTGCACAGGCTGCGTCGGCGGGGGTTGATGGAAGTAAACCGGAGATAGTGCGGACGTACCCGTTGAAAATCGGTGACAGGATTTCAAGCAGATTTTGTTGGCTCAAACAGGTGATCTCGAGACCGTAAAGTAGCCTGCTATCTACGATAGCTTGTGCTACCCTGAAGCGCGTGGACCGATTGTTGGATCTATGCGGCTTGGATATCGTTTTAATGATGTTCAGACGGGAACGACAGTTCGTTTTGACCGCATTGAAATGCTCCTTAAACTGCAGATTACGGTCAATCAAAATTCCTAAAGTCCTGACAGTTTTCCTGTTTGGAATGGGTTGCCCGTCAATTTGGATTCCTGGGCTCACTAGTTTGTGTCGCGAGTTACAAACATGGCCGCGGACGCTTTTAGCTGCGGAGAGCGAAAAACCAACAGAGGAAGCCCATTTGTGTACTGCCGTTACTGCTGCTTGCGCTTTGACTCTAGTGCGCCTAGGAGTATGACCAATGGCTACCAGCAAGATGTCGTCAGCATATACAAATATGTAAATGTCTGGCGGTAAGTTTTCAAACACTCCGTTCATCGCTACCAGGAACAGCGTAACCGCGATGACCGAACCTTGTGGGACCCCAGTTTCTTCGGCGAAGGCGCTTGAGCTGTGGTTCCCTACTGCAACCCGAAAAGATCGATGTAGAAGAAAGTTTTTAAGGAAGCCGATCAGGTTCCCGGAGAAACCCCATTCCGTCAGTTGTTTTAGTACCAAAGGAGTCCATGTTCTATTGAACGCTTTGGAAATGTCCAGTGAAACCAGGTCTGCATGCTGTCCTTTTGTCCGTGCATCATGAAGGAGGTTTCCAAGGGAGGCGAAGTAAGAGTCAGTGCCGTATCCCGGCCTAAAAGCATGCTGTCGATGACCGAGGCGACCATCCGCTTCGAGCTGCTCTTTTAATCGTCGGTTAACCATTCTCTCGACCACTTTCGAGAGGCAACACGTTAGAGATATGGGACGATATTTAGATGTATCCCGAGAGGCCACGTTGGTTTTGGGAATAGGGACGACGAGACTTTCTCTCCACTCGTCCGGGAATGAGCGCTGGTGCCACATACTATTGATTAGCTCCAACAGTTTCGCTTTACCTCCGAGAGGGAGGTTTTTTATGAGGGGGTAGCCAATACCATCGGGGCCGGCGGATTTGCCAGTACTAGACCCGAGGGCAAAGTTGAGCTCTCGCATGGAGAAGGAGCAATTCAACGGAGAGGTGCCACGGTCCTCCGGAATCACGAAATTGGATAAACTAGATTGGTTGTTAGCGATTCTTTGGCGGAAAACTGGATCGTATGCATCGATGCTGACTAGACTACCAAAGTAATTTCCCAGGGCTTCGGCAACCGCAGAAGGCTCGGTGATCGTTGACCCTTGGATGTCCAGGGAAATCGGCGTGATTTTCCTTTTACCACTTAGGGCGTTAATCTTCCCCCATAAATCTGCCGAGGTTTGGGAAGAATTCATGGAATTAAGAAATTCTTCCCATGACAACCGCTTGGCTGTCCTTATGGTGGAACGACATTTTATGTTGACGGTTCGGTAAATCCTGAGTTTATCTTCTTTCTCCGGATGGTCGTTGGGAAGTCTTTTAAGTGCTCTCAGGGCTTTCCGGCGTGCTTTTACAATGGAGCGGGTGTCATCAGACCACCAGCGAAGAGCTTTCCTTCCTGGTCTGATGCTGCTTTTGGGGATGGCTGAGGCAGCTGCCTTTGTAATAACATTGGAAAAGTTGGTTAAAGAAGCAGGCTCTTCTAATTCGAGAAGATGATTGATGTTTGATTGGTAGATTTGCCAGTCCGCCCGATCGTAACACCACCTGGGGCGTCTGGTGATTGGCGGGGACGTGACCGCTGCAGAAATCTGAATCGGATAATGATCACTACCGTGCAAGTCGGCGCAAGCTTGCCATAGGAACTTGTAAGCTATGGAGCGACTTGCCATTGATAAATCTATGGACGAAGCGACACGGCCGTTGTAGAAGGTGGGGGAACCGTCATTTAAGGATACCATGTCCGAATCTTCTAGGGCGTTAAGAATAGCTGTTCCGCGTGGATCTATCCTATCGCCACCCCAGATTTGATGGTGCGCATTGAAATCTCCAAGGAGCAGTCGGGGCTCTGGAGTAGTCCTGATTATGTTTAAGATTTTCTCTTTGATTCCAGAGAGGGAGCCGCAAGGAAGATAGCAGTTAATGATCGTTAGCCTAAAGCTACCAACTAATCGAACAGCTACAATGGGTAAGTCACTGTCGATTTCTATAATTTCGAAAGGGACACTCAGCAAGACGCCGAGGGCTACGGTGTGCCGCACATTCCTGCTTTTCTTCATTGTCCATCTGTATTTTCCACTCAGGGACCGGTTCATAGCGGTAGTTGACGTACGATTCACCTCCTGCAGAGCAATAACCCAAGGTGAACTGACGTGTGTCAAAAGCTCTAGATTGCTCAGATTGTGGTAAAAACCGTTAATATTCCACTGGAGGCAGAACTTGGTTGGATCGGGTAGAGTTGGAGTGGGGAACCGGGATCGGAAATCACAGTTCTCGGATGGCGAGTTTTTTGAGTGGGTTGATGAATTCGCGTTGATAAGGATAAAGAAATCAAAAAGATATATTTCATGTCTGATGGAGCAGCATCGCAGTACAAAAACCGTAAGAATTTTTCGAGCCTATGTCAATTTAAATCAAAGTACGGAATTGATGCAGAATGGCATTTCTTTGCTACGTCACATGGCAAAGGTCCTTGTGATGCTTTTGGAGGAACCATAAAGCGCATGGCCACAAGAGCAAGTTTAGCCAAAGAACGTGAGCATCCAATTAAAACTGCAAAAGAACTATTTGATTGGGCGAATCGCAGAAAAGAAGAAGATTTAACAAAATTATCATTTTGTTTTACTACTACTGAAGAGTACGAATTAACGGGATCAGAGCTCAGCGAGCAATATAATAACGCGAAAACGATCCAAGGAACCCAAAAATTTCACTGTTTCATTCCATTGTCAGAAAATAAAATTAAAGCAAAACTATACTCGAACTGTACTGATAATGATGTAAAAGTGTTCGATATTATAAAAAAATTGAATAACAATAAATAAATAAATAAGTATTAATAAAATGTTTTCATGATCTCATAACGCATACCCAAATCCAAAACTTTTAAAGTTTATATATAACATTTAGAAACTCATCGATCATACTTTAAAAAAAAATATCCTGGTAAAAAAAAATTTATTTTCGTGTAATCTGTTAATTCATTTTAATTTATACATATATACATATACATATAATATTTATACATATTCATAATATTTATACATATAATATACATGATACTAATGAATACATGAAAACGACTTGTTTAATTCACGCAAGGCCCTTAACAATAAAATCAGCAACAAACTGCGGTTCCCGTAATAATTTACACCGAAAAAAAAATTTTTTTTCTACTAAATGTGAAAATTGTGACATGTTTGAAATGTCATAACTTTTTTGTTTATTGGTTTACCATCACCAAATTTTTATGGTAGATAGCTAATATAATGGACCGTTTTCCCTCAAAAAATTCCGATAGGGTTTTGAGATATTTGAGTTTTTGTGTCAAAAATTATGTTTTTTAATGCAAAAAAAAAAAATTTTTTACTGTGTGTATTTTTTTTTGTAATCTTTATTTAGTTGTCAAGCTTTGTTTCTTTAGTTGTCTAACAATCGAACGAACCGTTTTTGCTGTGCAGCTTTTTGAATATTTTTGAACCATTTTCACATACACCCTTTTGAAAAGTTAGTCGTGACTCAACTTGAAGATTTGATATCGGAAAATTACGATTTAGATGGAACTGGAAAAAAGTGCAAAGTTTCAGCTCAATAGAAAAAAATGAATTAAAAAATTTACCAAATTTTGGTGGTGTTGCTTGGAATCACTCTCTTGACAGAATCCCTATAGAAACTCTAGATAGAACCCCTGTAGGAATTCCTGATAAGATTCCTGATAGAACTCTTGATAGAAACCCTAGAGAAATTCTTTATGATATCCCTAGAAGAAATTCTGATGGAATTATTCGAGGAACTCCTGATATAATCTCAGGAGGATCTTCTGATAGAATTCTTGGAGGTATTCCAGGTGGAATGTCTAGAGGAATTCTTGATGGAACGTAAAGAGGGACTCCTGATCTAATCCTCAAAAGAACTCTGATGGGAGCCCTGAAGGTAGTCCTAATAGAATCCCTATAGGAACTCATGATGAAATCCTTGGAGGAATTTCTAATGATATTCTTGAAACTGATGGAATCTCTTTAGGAACTCCTGATGATATCCCTGGAGGAATTGCTGATAAGTTTTCTGATGGAACTCCTGATAGAATCCCTAGAGAAGCTCTTTATGATTCCTGGAAGAAATATTGATGAAATTCCTCGAGGAACTCCTGATATATCTCTAGAGGAAATCCGCAGAAGGAACTCTTGATGGAATCCTTAGAAGAACTCCTGATGACATCTCCAGAAGAACTCTGATAAAAGCCCTGAATGTACTTCTGATAGAATACCTATAAGGGCTCCTAATGGAATCCCTGGAGAAACTGCTGATGAACTCTTGTTCAATTCTCCAGAATAACTCCTGATCCCTAGAGGAACTTGGTGGAGGAATTCCTGGTGGAATCGTCACAATAACTTCTGATGGAAACTTGTGAAGTTCTCCTGATGAACTGGAAGAACTTTTTAAGGAATCCCTAGAGAAACGCCAGATGGAATCAAAGGATTCCTGATGGAATCCCATGAGGAGTTCCAGGTTAACTTCAAAGGAATTCTTACAGGAATTATTTGTTTAATCACTGGAAAAAATCTTGATTAAATTTCTGGAGGAACGCCTGGTGGAATCATGAAGGAATAACTGATGAAATCTGTGAAGGAATTTTGGTAGAATTCCAAAAAATATTCCAAGAGGATTACCTGCAGGAATTTCTGATGAAATTCCAAATGGAATGCCTGTAGGTACAATCCTACAATCCCAAGATGATTTTCTATGGAATCACAGTTGAAACTGCTGATGGATTCTCTGAAGATAATTCTGGAAAATTGTTTGAAGTATATTTAAAGAACACCTGGTGAATTTTCTAAAGAAAACGGATAAAGATTTTTGGAAGCGCTAGCAAAATATATAGAAACAACTCAAAAGTGCACATTCACTGGATCACTATGGCATTGATGATGCGTAAATTCATGCATTTTGACTTGCCACCCATCTGCATCGACAGATCATGCGACGTCGAAGCTTCAACCAAACTAGTTTGATTTTGGCTGACCAATTCGTCAAGAAATTTATCTTGAAATTACTCCAGAAATTCGTCCAAGCTGTTCTTCGGTAATGCAAAAAATAACTATTACTCTATGAAATCTTCTAGACCTGCACTATACTGTTTCTATCAGAAATAGCTCTTGAAATTCCTTGAAGTTTTTCTTTAAATATTTCTTAAAAATCCTCCAGAGATCCTGAAGCTATTCCTTCATAAACTCCTCCAGGAATCTCCAGGATAACTTCAAAAAAATCTCTAAGGAGTTTCACATATTCGTTTGGACAAACCTTCAAAAATTCCATGATGGATTTTTCAAGAAACTCTATAATTCTTCAAGGTATATGTTCAGAATTTCCTTTAGATTCCTATATGAAATCTTCGAGGGTAGGGTATTCCTCCAGACATTTTTTCAGGGATATTAGCGAAAATTTCTCAGAGTATTCCTCAAGTCATTTCTTAAGAAATTACTCTAGAAGTTTCTCTAAGTATTCCTGCAGATATCTTTCCAAGGATTCAATTTTATTATTGGGATTCTCAATACGTGTCTATAAGGTTTCAGGTATAAGAGATGTATCCAAGAATTTCTACAGGATTTCCGTCAAAAAAACCTTCCGGAATTTTAAACAGAGATTCAGAAATGTCTCCAGAAAATCTTCATGGGATGTTTCAGGAATTCCACTTTTTTCCAGAAGCTACTCCAGGGATTGCACTAGCGTTTACTTTAGGAATCACTTAAGAAGAGTTCCGAAAATTCCTGTGGAGATTCTTACAGAAATAACGCCAGGGTTTCATTTAGAAATTTCTTCAGTCATCCTTTCATAATAATTTTCAATGTTCTGCTAAAACTTCCTGTGGAAGTTCATTCAGGAATTCCTTTAAGGATACCGGGATTCCCCAGGAAATTTCTTTAGAGATCGCACCACAAACTACTTCAGAAATTTTTACAATTGTCCTTCAGCATTTCATCATACTTCCAGGCATTTCTTTAATAAAGGATTTCCTCTGAGCATTCCTCTAGGGATTTTTCCAGCAATTCCCACTAGAATTATTATTGGGGTCCTTCATGATTTCTTCCTGCGATTCTTCTTGGGATTTCTACTCCGTTTGGAAATTCCTCCATGAAATCCTCAAGGGGTTCCTCTAGAAAATCCTACAGAAATATTTGCAGGATTTTTTTTATGATGTTCTTGAAGAAATTCCTTCAGAGATTCCTCCAGTAATATCTCAAGGGATTCTACAAAGAATATTTTCAAGTAATTATTCAGGCCTTACTTTAGCGATTCATCAACATTCCTACTCCGACACGATAGAATATCACAGAAATTCTTCCGGAAAAGTTTTTATCAAAAATTCCTTATGCAATCTTTGGAGGAATTCCGGAGGAAATACCTAGAGAAATTCGTGAAGGAATCCTTAAATGAATTAATTTGAGTAATTATAATTATTTCTATCTTCTATCTTTTCTTCTATCTTCTATCTTCTATCTTCTATTTCTTCTCTATCTTCTATCTTCTATCTTCTATCTTATCTTCTATCTTCTATCTTCTATCTTCTATCTTCTATCTTCTATCTTCTATCTTCTATCTTCTATCTTCTATCTTCTATCTTCTATCTTCTATCTTCTATCTTCTATCTTCTATCTTCTATCTTCTATCTTCTATCTTCTATCTTCTATCTTCTATCTTCTATCTTCTATCTTCTATCTTCTATCTTCTATCTTCTATCTTCTATCTTCTATCTTCTATCTTCTATCTTCTATCTTCTATCTTCTATCTTCTATCTTCTATCTTCTATCTTCTATCTTCTATCTTCTATCTTCTATCTTCTATCTTCTATCTTCTATCTTCTATCTTCTATCTTCTATCTTCTATCTTCTATCTTCTATCTTCTATCTTCTATCTTCTATCTTCTATCTTCTATCTTCTATCTTCTATCTTCTATCTTCTATCTTCTATCTTCTATCTTCTATCTTCTATCTTCTATCTTCTATCTTCTATCTTCTATCTTCTATCTTCTATCTTCTATCTTCTTCTTCTTCTATCTTCTATCTTCTATCTTCTATCTTCTATCTTCTATCTTCTATCTTTCTGACTCGCTACCAAAATTTTTTTGTGGCATAGTTGCTTGAAATAAATTGATCTACAACTTTGTCGAAGCATGTATATTATAAATTCTACCACCCCTAACTTTCAACAACACCAAATTAATACAAACGACTTTGTGAAAGACCATTTTCGTCTAATGTTTCATTTTACAGCTCAAAATGCATCTTTCCACGTTAAACTGCTTTCTGGACCACTATGCACTGTAAGAATCCCATTGAGAGTACTTAAGGAAATACCTGAAAAAATTGCTCAATTGAAAAAAAAATCCTAGAGAAATACCTGAGGAAACTCCTGGAGAAATCATTGCAAATATTCTGAGAGGAGCCTCTGGACGGATTTCTGAAAGACTCTGAAATCCCTTGATGAATTCCCGGAGTGATTCCTGATCATGGAGAAATTTTTGGTTATTTACCTGTAAAAATCATAAAGAAATTCCTGGATGATTCCCTGGAGAAATATCTGGAGAAACCAAATGAACAATTTTGCCGAGAAGAAGCTCTCTCAGCTAGAATTGTTATATGGGATTTTTTGTAGATATTCCTGACACATTCCTGAATATTTTATCAAAAAAATTTTTGAAGGACTAACTTTAGGAATTCTAGAAATAGTTACTGATCGAATACCGAAACAATATTAGCGGAATCAATGAAGGAACTTCGTAGAGGAATTTCTGTATTTTTTCAAAAAAATCCCGTGCATAATTTTTTGAAAAAAAAAAATCCATAGAAGTATTCCTGGAGGAATTTCTGATGGATTCCCTGTAGATTTTTTTGGTGAAATTCTGAAAGGAATGCTAGGAGAGATTTCTGGATACATTCCCAGACGAATTTTAAAACGAATTCAAGGAGGAGTTTCTGGAGGAATATGTCAAGAAATTTGATGGAGTT
This sequence comes from Aedes aegypti, assembly GCF_002204515.2. NCBI lineage: Eukaryota > Metazoa > Arthropoda > Insecta > Diptera > Culicidae > Aedes > Aedes aegypti. The sequence continues at coordinate 248,824,764 of NC_035109.1, forward strand.
CTTAAAAAAAATCAGGAGTAGGCTTTATATTAAATTATGAAGAAGCTCTGTAACCAATTTATAAATAATTTTCAGGATTAATCTATCTGGAGGATTCTCTGAAAAAATCTCTGGAGAATTTTCTTAAGTTGGAACTGTTTTTTTTTTTTGCATGAAATCTCATTGAAATTTCTGAAGGAGTCTCTTATAATAACTTTTTCAGGAATTCTTTTTGCACAAAAAAAATCTGGATGAATCACTGAAGAAATTTTTGCAGGAATCTGAAATATTTCCAAAGGGAATCCCAGCAGGATTGAGTATAAATAGAATCTCTGAAGGATTCTCTTAGAAACTTCTGGTTGAACCCTTGAAATATATATGGGAGGAATTCCTGGAAAAATTTCTGAAGGAATCACTGAAGAATTTTCAGAAAGAATTGCTGAATAAGGAATACTATGAGGATTTGTTGGATAATTTTTGAAGGATTTCTATAGAAATTTTTGAAGAGTTTCTGGAAGAAATCCCTGGAATTTTTGCTGAAGGAATCTCTAAAGAGATTTTCTTAAGGAATATCTGAAAGAATCACTGACAGAAATGCTGGAGGAAGTTATTGAGGAAAACATGATAGAATTGGTAAATGCATTACTTGCATCTTTTCTGAGAGAAACTTTAAAAGAATTTCTGCTGGTACAACTTCCTCAGGAATTCCAGGCGAAATTTCGGAAAGAATTTGGTAAAGAATTCCTGGTTGATTTGTTTTCGGTAAATTACTTAAATAGGAAAACCTTTGAAATTCTTGAAAGAATTTTAGAAGTAATCTCTTATGTTTATATTGGTGGATTATTTTAAGGAATGCACAGAAATTTCGCAAGCTTCCTGAAGTAATTTTCTAGGTTTCAAATAAGTTTGTTATAAGTTGTAAGAAAATTTAACAGCTTGTCCGCTTTACGAGCATTTCAATTCAAGCATCAATCATCTTACAATAACTTTATTAGTAAATTTTAAAACAACTTGGACTGCTTCAACCATAGTGGACACATCAGCTGCCATTAACTTGGAAATGTATTCAGGTTGTTCTGCTTTAAAAAAAAAACTCGAAATCGTGCAGTATAATTCTTCAAAGGTAGCAGAATCCGTGACAGTCGTTCAAATTGCCCATCTCCCGAAGTATAAACTACCATCATGCGAAAGAGCAAACATTTTCGATACGCTCCGCCTCGGCCCATTCAATAGCAATGATGCGTACGATTTGCTCAAGTTATGATAATACATATTTTGGTACTTTGCTTGCCGCTACTTCTGCATCACATAAAATAAACTGACGACGAGGGCGAAGACGACTCCAACGATGACAAGGACATCGCTTTTGGTCGGGGTGAGGAAACGTGGGGGAGGACTTCTTACGATTACAAATACAGAGTTCTCATCCTTAGCCGGTATCGTGCCAAAAGTAGGTTATCGATTTTTATTTGCAATGGTGGGCTCCGGGTTTGTACCGTTTGCCCATTTTACTTCACACGGAACCGTTTATCAACATCATCCGGGAGCAGAGGCGTAGATTGCGGTGGGTTACAAATTTTGACATGAGTTTGTACTTGAAATTATGTTACCTCGTATAGGCCTGAGAGAACGCAAAAATACCAAAGATACGAATTACACTGCGGAACACGTTTTTATCTCCAGCACCAAAATACCGCTATTCACTTAATTGAGGGCTGCTGAATACATTGCCGTTTTCAGAAATATCTAGTTTATGAGATATTGGCTGTTGAAAATGCAAAAAATGACTATTTTAGCCAACTTGCATGCAAGTTTGCCAGCTTGTTAGGCAATTTATTTGCTTAATTAGCCACAGAATTCAAACTTTATGTGTATAACAATCCTTATCATCAAAGTTCTATTTTGCATGATTGGTAAATTAGATTACAATAAAATTTGATAAAATGTACTTTAAATTTCATGTAAACATAATTAAAACCATTGTTTTATACAACTTTGGCGACCTGTAGCTAAAAATTGTGACGTGCTGGAACGTTTCTGAGAGTGGCATCAAATTCAGCAACCCGAAATCAACTAGAGACATATAATTCGATCCTTGAGACACGCAAAAATGTCATTTTTGTTACGCTGTGTTATTCAAGACATCTTCCCTCCTTCTATTCAGATCCTAGCCACATCCCTGCTGCATGATGCGGCTGCTTGGTCGACTTTTGGCTGAGGGGGCCTGAAGAAGCAGCCACGAATGCGGCATTTCCCGCTGATAAACATCTGTAACCGATAAAAGGGGTGTGCTCTTTTGCTTGAGTCAGTCTCCCACGGGATACGGGGAGGGAAGTGAAGCGGGCCTCCAGACAGCGAATTTACAGCTTGTTGAAAAGTTTTTCACCCCGATTGACAGCTTGTCGATAAAATCAAATTAGTATAATGGAGCGAATTAGGAACGAGACTCTCCGTTGAGCGTGTTGGGCTGATGATGAAAATGAAGAGCAACACTATGAGGACCACTTACTGTGTCTAGTTTGTATTCCGGATATTCCATTTTATACCTGAAACGAAAACGAAAGAAAAATTAGTGTTATAGTCAGTTGGGAAAGACTCAATTTGCAAGATGAGAGAAACAGTAATATATGGGTACACTATGTTTCATTTATGCTTCCAGAAATCTACTGCAACATTTTTGAATGGAATAAAACATTCTTTGTTAAGCCAAAAGCAGATGCTAATGTTTGATTATTCTGCCCTCAGTTTTATTGCCCTCTAGTAATGAAACTCTGCACTGCGTAATGCAAAAATTTCCGTAAGATTATACACATTGTGCATTGAAGAATAAATTTCAGGTATAAATCAGAACAAGTCGACATGTCTGACAGTTCAAAACTAAAGACATATTAGAACTAAAGTTTTATTGTAAATCAGCTGTTATTTGAGCAAAAAAAATTTGGACCCTAGGTGAAAAGTATGGAAATCCGAAAATAAGCACAGATTTCTTGTGGGTCGAAAATTAGTGCTTTTCTCCTATTCGCGACCCGAATTGAACTGAACGCTATACGAAACTGGAAGTTAAAAAGAGCGTCACCCTGCTTCAGTTATTCTTAAGTTACAAACGGTGGTGAAATCTTGTCCACTCGTACACATGATTTTGACCTTATCTTACACTCGTCTCTTCGAAGCCAGCACAGTAATAACGCCTATGCTGTAGTACATCCTATCAAGGTTTTTCTGCAACACATTTCACGAATAACGAAAATTCCATCGCAAATTAAACTCTCGACGCAAAAAACCCTTGAAAACGAAGTCGAAAACCATGTCCATGATGCATGGCTGCGATAAATCTTGAGCCGCTTTGCACTTGCAACACCGTCAAAATGGATTCTGGCACTTTTCCTATGTTGTGGGTGGCCACCGAGCAAGTGAGCAGACTACAGTAGGGCCGGCCATTCATGCCAGCAATCAATATAATCACTGCAATGAACATTGAACACGAAGAATATACACCTAATGGTAGAAGACTGTGTGTAGCTGGCGCACTATGCAACTTGTGGAAACATTGGCTACATTGGATATCAGAGTACATATATAGCTACACGTGCCTTTGCTATTAAGTGCACGATGATTCAGTAAGAACCGTAGAGAAGAACCAGTGTGCCTGGCTGCTGCCCTAGAATATTCCTTTTACAATGGAGCCGGAACTATGTATAGATGTATAAAATATATGGCTCGGATTATAAAATAATAAAACTGAACTAGCGGTACAACAATGGGCCAGCAGGATCTGCTGCGGTAAGTAGGGTGAAACGGAGTTAAAAAGTATGTAGTGGTAGATGGATTGAGTGTTCTCGAATGGCGTTTGAGATGGCGCCATCTTCAAGGAAAAATATGGATACAAGGGCTTCATTGGCAACAGTGTGTTCATTTACCCGTTCGTAACAAATGATAAGAGCACTTTAAACATGGAAGTTTAACACTTAATAAAAGGCTTTATGCTGAAATTTTGTCAAAACACCTTTAGTTCGATAGATAATCAATATTGTAAAGCTCCATTTTCGTTGGTCTTGGGTGATACTTCGCGAGTTGCCCCGAACGTTTGGGGTCGCCAATTCCTCTTCCACTGCGTACAGCCAACGTATTCGTGGTCTTTCATGAAGTCGCCTATCTATATTTGGTTCTGAAGCATCACATACTTTACGCTCGAGAACACCGAAGGCCTTCAGGTCTGCCTCTATCAACGTCCACGCTTCGTGCTCGTAGAGAGCCACCACAAGAATCAATGTTTTATACAGGGCGAATTTAGTTTCCGATTGTAAGTTGCGGGACTTAAGCTGATTACGTAGTCCGTAAAAGGCCATATTAGCAATGCAGCAATCCTTTCATTTCGCGGGAAACGTCGTTGTCACATGTCACAAGTGTTCCAAAGTAAACAAAGTCTTCAACAACTTCAAACACTACACCAGCACCAATTCCTCTACGGCTACTTCTATCTCTACCTGTAACAATGTAATTCGTTTTGGTACAATCAGTGGTATGGCCTATCCTTGTTGTCTCCTTCCCTTTCTTGAGAGGAACGAAGGCCTCTTTCACTGACCTGCGATCGATTCCAATAAGGTCGATATCGTTCGTAAAGCCAAGGAGCATATGCGACCATGTGATGATAGTGCCGCTTCCCTACATGCCAGATCTCCTAATAGCAATGTTGAACATTAAATTCGAAAGTGCGTCTCCCTGTTTCAATCCGTCTAACGTCACAAGCGTGGTTGATACCTCGTCTGCAATCCGAACACTTTATTTTGAACCATCCAGCGTAGCACGTATAGGCCTTATCAGTTTCGCCGGAAAACCATGGTCAGACATTGATTACCACAGCTCATTTAATTTCACTGAATCGTACACCGCCTCGAAATCAATGAACAGATTGCACTTAAGATGTTCATTTTACCACCCTCTCTAGGAATTCCCCCTCAAGTTCTTCGTGGAATTCATCCTGGAGTTTATCCAGGGATTCTTGAAAGATTTTTCCAGGGATTTCTAAAAGAATTCTTCTAGGGATTCTATAAGGAATTCTTTCATGGATTCCTCTAGGAATTCATCCAGGAGTTGCTTCAAGAATTCCTCCAATTGTTCCTTCAGGAATTCGTTATTCTAGTTATTCCTTCAAATATTGCTCCAGGAATTCCTCCAAATATTTCCAGTAAGTTCATTTAGGAATTCCTTCAGGAGTTTTTCCAGAGGTTACTTCAGGTGTTCCTTCAAATATTCCTACAGAAATTCCTTCATTTAATCCTGAAGAATTTCCTTCAGGAATTCCATCAGAAGATTGTTCTGGAATTCAACCAGAAGATCCTTCAGCAATTCCTCCAGGAATTCTTCCAGAGATTACTCCAGAAGTTTCTCCAGATATTTCTCCATAAATATTCCAGGGATCCCTTCAGGAGTTTCTCCAGGGATTACTCTAGGTATTCCTTCAAAAGCATTCCTCTGAAAGTTTCCTAAAGATTTCCAACATTAGTTTTCCAGGAATTCTTCCAGAAGTTTCTCCAAATATTCCTCAAGGAAGGTTCCTCCAAATATTCCTCAAGGAGTTTCTTTAGAAAATTACTTCAAGTGTTTCTCCAGGGATTACTCCAGGTATTCCTTCAAATATTCTTCCAGGAACTCCTCCAAATACTCTTCAAGGAGTTCCTTGAAGAATTACTCCAGGAGTTTTTCCGGGGATTACTCCAGGAGTTTCTCCGGGGATTACTCCAGGAGTTTCTCCAGGTATTCCTCCGGATATTCCCCCAGGAGTTCATTCAGGAGTTCCTCCAAAATTTCCTTAAAGAATTCCTCCAAGAGTTTTCCAGAGATTTCTCCAGGAGTTTCTGCAGGGATTACTCCAGGTATTCCTTCAAATATTCTTAGAGGAATTCCTCCAAATATTCTTTCAGGAGATCCTTAAGGAATTCAGGAGTTTCTCCTGGTGCTTCTTCAAATATTCCTCCAGAAGTTCCATAAGGAATTACTCTAGGAGATTTTCCAGGGATTCCTCCAGGAGTTTCTCCAGGGATTACTCTGGGTATTCCCTCATATATTCTTCCAGGAATTCCTCCAAATATTCCTCCAGGAGTTCCTAGAGGAATTATTTCAGGAGTTTCTTCATGGATTACTTCAGGAATTTCTTCATTTATTCCTCCAGGATTCTCTTCAGGAATTTCTCCAGAAGTTTTTTCAGGAATTAAACCAGAAGTTCCTTCAGGGACTTCTCTAGAAGTTCAGGGGTATTCCTTCAAATATTCGTCCTAGAATTCCTCCAAATATTTGTCTAGGAATTCCCTAAGGAATTACTCCAGGAGTTTCTCCAGAGATTATTCCAGGTATTGCTTCCAATATTTCTTTAGGAATTCCTCCAAATATTCCTCCAAGAGTTCCTTGAGGAATTACTTCAAGACTTTCTCCAGAGATTCCTCCAGAAATCCGAGAGTAATCATTGGAAAAAAAATTCTGTATGAATCCGTGGATGCATGCTTGGAGGAATTCCTTAATCCTGGAATATTTTTAAGGAATCCCTGGAGAAATTCCTGGAAAAGAGAATCCCTAAGGAACATGCTGCAAAAGTTTCTGGAGGAATTTCTGGTGGAGGAAATTTCTGAAGAATATCGTGAAGGTGTTCTTGGAGGAATCCCGTCAAGATTACCTGGGAGAATCACTGTTTTTTTTTCGCTGGATCGCTGGAATTATTCCTGGAGAACTTCCACACCGAAAAAGTCTTCTAATGTGTTTCTGTAGGAATCACTGGAAAAATCCTTTAAGGAAATGCATGGAAGCACCACAGATGAGGAAATTCTTGGAGGCTATCCTGAATGAATTCTTGAATGAATTCCGGGAGGAATACCTTCCGGAAATCTTGAAATTTAAAAAGGAATTCAGGAAGGAACCCTTAGGAAATTAAAGGGCGAAATAATGAAGGAATCATTGGAGATATTCCTGGCGGTATCACATACACAATTCTGATAGGAACCCCTGAAGGATATCGTGAAGAATATTCTGGAGGATTTTCCAGAAGATATCCAAATGAAATTCGAATTTCTATATTATGAAGCAAATATTCCGAAAACTCCAACCTATTTTTGCCAAACGATATTGATACTCACCTGATTGGAACGCATTCCAGTCCATGATTCTCCGGTAAACGCTTCTATTATCATCTATTATGATTGATAAGTAATAAAATATATACACTTCACGCGATTCCGGTGATTTGAAGTTAGGAAACGATGAACGATTTTCAAGTTTACACTTATTCAAATAGGTCACAATTACATTAATTGAACGCTGATTTGAGAAAAAAATAATTAAGATCGCCTAGTCTGACTTGTCTAATCGTTGTTCTTCTGCATATGATATTGCAGAAACACAAATCAAAACAAACTCATGACGGTTAATGTCAGTGTGTTCGCTTAGTGTTAGTACCACTTCTTCAGCCTTAATGCAACCTCAAACCAAAAAGTATACAGCTGTTGTTCAGATTAGATTATTAGTCATGCTCTTCCATTTACTAATTTCCATACAACCTCAGGTGGAGCAGATACTAAGGAGATCGGCAATAAATCAAGGAACCCCAGTTCGAATCCCAACTTTTCATAAATATAAATCAGTACATTTGAATTTCAGCGTACATATATATAGCATGTATAAAATGATTAGCTCCATTAACACAGTGGATGTTACGAATTTGTAAATATTTTGAACATCTTTTGATTTAGTATTGAATTAAAGCTGAATAAGCGATTCTCAAGCTGCCCAATGTTGCTTCCTGTCTAAAAATAGAATCAGCTACATTCAAGTATATTCCGTATAAACGTTTGATTAGCTTTTATTCAGCCTACTAAATTGCTACAAATCAGCTTCGGGCTGAATAAAATCGCCAAAATCAGATGCTTAGGGGCTGAACAAACGTTTGTAAGCGCTATGCTCAGCTTTTGTTCAAACAAAGGCTGAATTCGATTAGTTGAGAAAGCGTTTAAACAGCATCAAATTGTTACCTGGGTCCTGGAGGAAGTCCTGGAGGAACTCCTAGAGAAATCCCTGAAGAGACTCACTCGTGGAAGAATCCCTGCAGAGATTTCTGGAAGAAGTCTTGAATGGACTCCTGGAAGAATCCCTCAAGGAAATCATTTGAAGAATCCCTGAAAAGACTCCTGGAAGAATTCCTGAGAGGACTCCTAGAAGTATCCATTGAGGGATTCTTTGGATGTATTCTAGGAATCCCTGGAGGAATATCCAGAGAAACCCCAGGATAAATTGTCAGAGGAATCCTCTGGAATTCTCGGATTAATTTCTAGATGAACCCTAGAAGGAATCCCCTAAGGAATTTCCGGATGAATCCCTGCAAGAATTGCTTGGTGAACTCCCGGAGGAATCTCCGTATACAAATTCTCGTAGGAGTCCTCGAAGAAATTCTCGTAGGAATCATTGAATAAATTCCGGCAGTAAACATTGAAATAATCAAAAGTTTTCAAAACAGATACCTGTAGAAATTTCTCGGGCCTCTTCAAGGAATACTCAGTGAATTTAAGGAATACTCAGTGAATTTTCCATTAGAAATCAGTTTGAGAATCTCTGAAGTGAGTCCCATCTCAAATTCTCGATTTTTTTTCAAGGAGTTTTTAAATAATTCATAGAAAGTTATTAAAATTTCAAAAATGTTCTTCGTTTCGGATATATTGTTCAAAATATTTCTCCCAAAATAATCAGAGGTTACCATAAATTCCTCCTAGTACACTTTTACAATTATAATAGGGATTCTACATAATTTTAAACAATTATATATTTTAATTGCGTTGTTAAATTACCCGAACTACAATAAATAAAATCTTAGCAAATTATTTGAAGAGTTTGTCGATCATTTTCATCTGATATTTTTCAAGGCATGTATCTTAAATTCTTATAAAGATTTTTTTTAAATGCTTTCATTTTTTCAGGACTTAAAGTCTGAGCAAAACTGACTGTGCAAACACTCATAATCCTTTGGTTTCCATTTAAAATGACTGCAAGGAATCATTTCAAAAACATTTTTGCAGCGTTTTAGCTCTATAGCTCGCTGAAAGCCTGTAAAATGGTCGGTGGCACATCTCGATCATCATCATCATCAATGTTCATCCTGTTTCTCGTTACATTTCCATTTTCAACGTCCATCAACCGCTGAAAGTGGTTGATAAATCGGTTATCTTACAAAAAAGTCTTTTGAAATATTCTCATACCAAATTGACCCCAAAACACAGACGAAGTATTAGGGGTGGTCCATAAACCACATAGTTATTTGTATGATTTCCAGACCCCCACCCCATCGTGTTTTTGTCCAAAGAAAAAAAATAAAATTTGTATGAACGTGATCTTTGGCCATACACAACACATCCGCCCATAAATGACCACATGGTTTGGGGACGACTTCTTTAGTGCAGTGGAGCAAAGACTTAAATACACTGTAACCTCAATCTACGAACTTGATCGGGGGTTCATAAATTGAATTGGTTCGTAAATTAATTCAGTGCGTTAAATCAGGGAGCTTAGTTTTTTAAACGAAGTTGTGCCTTTTGTAGTCTTCTTCTTCTTATTATTATTATTATTATAAGAAATCATTTTTTATTATTTCGAGAAATTATGCTTTTTAATATATATATTTGGTTGGTAAATGCAGGGCATGACGTGCCACTGGTACCTCGCGTACCAGAAGGAATGAAATAGAACCCGAATGCAAGAGAAGGACTCCAGCCATATAAAAATCGAGCAACGAATAATCAACGAAAAAATACGAAGCTGGCCAATCGACGAAGACCACGGCTAGTGATTAGAATGGTAACATTAAAACATGTTTCCTGAAATCTGGTATTTCCGAGATCTATACTGACTGAGCCGGTCTATCTACACATCCGAGTGAACATCTTTTACGCTACACATTTTGTGATAATCTTTTAATATAAGTGGAAATTTTGTTGTTTTATGTCAGTTTAACTACTTACGCGCCAAAATTGTAAAACAATTTGATGTGAAAACTAACATATAATAATTAAATTAACATTGTTGTGATTTGCTGGTCGGATTTCTTACAGAAGATTTGAATTCTAATTGCTGGGGTTTTCATCAAAGCAAAGAAAAAAACCAAACATAACGAATCAATCTTGTTGAAAGGATTAAAACAATTCCAATTTTCTTAGGTTCACACATTTTTTAATAGAGATACATAATCTGCCATTTTCAACTGCATTAATTAAAACTGTGTCTTAAACTGTTGGCACAAATCCTCAAAGCTGCAGCAACATTGAACAAAAAAAAAACAACCAGCCATGCCTACGTTTGGACTTCCGGATGACAAATCGCCAGGGCCTGAAGCTTCCGGAAGCGCCCGACAAAAACTACATTCTTAATCCGCTTGGAATTTCCGCACCAAAGGACACAAGCCTCGTTTCCCGGTCGTCCTCCTCCCGCCGGCCGCGTCTTATCCCATCACGATCTTCTCTAATGAAGATGCATGATGTTGTTTGCTGTGGCCATGGACCGTGCAGGAAAAAAAGGAAACAAAAATGGGAAGAAGATTTTCTACTTTTCCTCATCGCATCGTCTACTCCGGCAGGCCGTAATCCGCTCAGGCTCAAGTGCGATCCATCCCAACTTAGCAGGAACATCACCGACCCATAGAGCTCCAATTCTCTAAAAAACTGGCACGAATTCAATTTTAAAACATGTTTTTATTTGAAAACATTGTATGACTCAGTTCATCTCAGTATTCATCTATGTTGCAGATAGTTAGGAAAACATACGAAAATTTCCAAAGAAAAATGTTTTTCTTCAATCAACCAAAAAATGGTGACTGTGCCCAAAACAAGGTCTGCAACTCCAAAACATGCTCCAAAACACTGTTCATGATAAAAACTTGTCGAATATTAGAAATGCGTTATTTTTGCCACGAATCTTCAAAATCTGGACCACTGTGCAACCGTGTGGCATTACATCTCTCCCGTCTCAGGTTCCCGACATGCCCAAAATCATGCCTCTTCCCATTGCAGTCTCCAATTTTGGGACCGATCTCAACTGGAATCATCAACTTTTGGCAAACATCGCCGAAAGGATTTGTAGCACTGTAGGGAAACTTTAGTCTGCTCCATACTTGGGCGCACCCTCAACCAGTAATACACTCTCCGAATAAAGTGCGGCGCTCCAGAATTGGGGAATGGCTCGCGTGAGGTACTTTTGTAATGACTAACCTTTGTTCGGCGGGATAGGGGAGAGTGGTTAATCGTCTTTTGATGAATGATTTACCAACGGATGAACACACTTACAACAGAGTTGTGCAACTAACAGACGATAGACATAACAACAAAATGACAGAGAGACATAAATGAATACAGTGCACATACTACCCTAGTACTGTGCATACACAAACTTTTTCAGCTCTCGGAAGTTTTCAAAGACATGTTCTTAAAGCAATTAAACAGTACTTCTCAGTGCTACAAAAACAGTGCTACTTTTTTATAAGTACACTCCCGTGCAAAAGTTTGGGTTTACCCCCTAAAAAACATACAAAAGTGTTCTGTCTATATCTCTGTGATAACACATCCAATTGAAACTCTCTAAGCCGCATTCAAGAGGCAAAGAGTTATTCTTACATTGTTTGTATTTTTCCAAAAATATTTGTTGAATTCTATATACTTAATTGTTACTTAAAGTTGTGACATTTTTCAAAAAACACACTGAAAAAAACTTTTGTAATTTCCTCAGCATTGGATCGATTCTTTATTTGAAACCTCAAGCGATAAGCCTCAAGCGATATAAGGCATTACGGAGCAATTTTTGTAATGTTATTATTAATCATACAATATTGTTATAACCCAACTAGCTGCTCCTCGGTTGTTCTGCCTAACTTTGTACTGTCCCAGAGCTTAAACTTCTGTTGCTAAGTAATGCACTATTGGCCCAACTATTGCACTCTAGACCACTACCAATACTTTTGTGATCATTTGTATCATTCATTACAATATTCAGATTTTTTACAAATCTATAATTTTACCAGTGACTTTCCTGGTCTTTTCCGTCTCACAAACACGTAAGAGTCCTGGATAAATACAAAAGTGGAAGAATTGTATAAATCAATCAACCCATTCGCAAGTCAACTCGTTAAGAGTAAGCCTTAATACTTGAAATTCGTTGAAGAAAAGTAATACATATGGGGATTTTTTTATTACCGTATGGGTTTGGGCCGAAGGGTCTCAGATTTTCATGAAACTTTTTCCACAGGCAGGGCTCATGGATATATGAATAAAAAAAAATTGAGAAAAATTCAGGGTCGCCTATTTTTCCGAAAAACTCAGGTGGAATTTTTTTGTTTTCCCTTGACACTACTTACTTTAAAAAATCATAACTCAAGAACGAAGCATCGTAGAAACAAATCCAAAAAAATATGAACAGGAAAAAGTTTTCTACAAAATTTTCCACCGTTGGGAAAATTCGTAAAGAAAAGCCGGAAAAACTATGCCCGAACTCGTGGGAAATTTTCAAAAAAATATTTTCGAGAAGGTAATTTGATAAGCTTTAAGGCGAAGTAGGCCATCATTGAAACTTGTATGTGCAATTGATGATTGTTGCTATTTCATCTTACAATTTTGAAGTCATGAAAATCTATTGGTTTTGCACTGACATAGCTGAAAAAGTATTAGCATACATTTATACATTCAGCGCTTGTACTGATACTTTTCCGGATCAATATTTACATTAGAGGCTGAGATTTATTACTTTTAAACTGCGGGCTGCAAAGTCAACATGGATGACGGGCTACTTAGCCTTAATCACTGAAATTTTTGGAATGCACTATTTTTTCGTTTTTGAGTTATGGCCAATTTTGTGAAAAATGTCCAAATGTGCCATATAAGACTTTTCTTTGAAAAATCATAACTCAAGTACGAAACATTGTAGAAACAAAGTTTTTATATGAAAATTTAAGCAAATTTTCTCAGCAATTCAAAAAAAAAATGAACTGGAAAAAGTTTTCCACAAAATTTTCCACCGTTGAGGAAATTCATAAAGAAAAGCTGGAAAATCAATGCCCGAACTCGCGGAAATTTTTTAATAAAATATTTTTAAGAAAGAAACTTTATAAACTTCAATTCTGATAACTTTAAGGATGTACTTTTCTTTAGTTCCTGATCTATGGTCAATTTTGTAAAAAATGCAAAGATTTGCCATACATGCCTTTTCGTTTCAAAATCATGACTCATAACTCATCATGACTTGTCGAACCGGATTCAAATTATCTCAAAAATATGAAATTTTTGAAATGGAATCAGTTTCCCAGGACATTTTTCACTGTTTATGAAAACAAATAATGAAAACAAATAATGAAAACCCGATTAGCTATTCCAGCTTTCAAACAAAGTATATTTGAAAAGAGCGATCAATAAGATCCAATCCTACAATATTTTTCAATACGCTCATTTTTCGTTCCTAAAACATGATCAAATATTGCTAGGATGAGCTGTTTGAACCATATATTTACAAATTTATAAGTTCATAAACAAAATTTCTTTGAAAAAATCATTTATCTTTCTGATGGTTGCGGAGAGCAGTACAAAAATAAATCAAATTTAAAAAATGTATGCAACCATGAAAATGATTTTAAAATTAGAGCAGAGTGGCACTTTTTCCCAACCTCACATGGAAAAGGTCCATGTGATGGTATCGGTGGCAATATTAAGCGAATGGCTAGAGATGCTAGTATTAGAAAGTCAGCGGAAATTAATAACGCCAAACAATTTTTTGACTGGGCTGTGTCGCAAAAGGTGAAAGACCAATTTATAAAAGATTGGGAATTCATCTATGCAACTGAAAATGACTATTCATAGGCTGAAAAATTACTTCAGGAGAGATTTTCTAACCTTGTTCCAATTCCTGGAACAAAAAAATATCATTCATTTATTCCAAAAGACGAACGAAGCATTTTTGCGAGTGAATTCTCAGATGCACATGAAAACCAAGAAAATACAGCATGCTTTGTTCTTAATACTACAAACAAACGAAAATCTTCTGGTGGTAGTAACCAAAAGCAATCTTCCCGGTTGAAAATATAGATAGTTTTAAGATAAAATGTAAGTTATGTACTGAATAGTTGAATAAATAAAATTAAAAAAAAATATAAAAAGAATCTTATTTGTTCCATAGAAAAGAAAGAATCCCTTGGAATGGAAAAGAAACAGTTTTTTCAGCTTTGCTTAACGGTGTAATGTTTCATGAAAAATATAATCCAATCCGACTTACACTTCATTAAAACCAATCCCATATCGTTTCTTTCAGATCTTTTAGAAAATTTGCAATTGCTTTGATAGAAAAACCTTGTTTTTTTATGTTTCGATTGAAATATGGGTTTTCAAAGAAAAGGCTAATATGGTAATTTTTCACAAAATTTACCATAACTCAGGAACAAAAAAAAAGTACATCCTAAAAGTTACTAGAATTGAAGTTTATAAAGTTTCCTTCTCAAAAATATTTTAATAAAAATTTTCCGCGAGTTCGGGCATAGATTTTCCAGCTTTTCTTTATGAATTTCCCTATCGGTGGAAAATTTTGTGGAAAACTTTTTCCAGTTCATTTTTTTTTTGATTTCTGAGAAAATTTGCTTAAATTTTCATATAAAAACTTTGTTTCTACAATGTTTCGTTCTTGAGTTATGATTTTTCAAAGAAAAGTCTTATTCGGTATTGTGTGCATTCTTTCATTTTAAAATTGTTATACTTACAGAGCTTAATTTTATATGTCTTCCTTAAAAATCAAATCTCAAATCTAACTTCTCTTGAAAAGGTTCTACTCCATAACCCGAATTTAATTTCCTTGAATGGCATTAACCCGAGAGTCATCGCCATGAATGATATTGCCCCGAATGTATAATTAGCTTAAATAACATTGTCCCGTGATAATGGAATTCGAAGTTATGCCATTTAGGAACTGTAACACGATGCTATGGTCTTCAGGCTCATGATATTCTGGGTAATGGAATTCAGAGGGGTATAATTTTAAAAATACTTAACTTCCAGTTTTTGTTACCAGAAAATCTTAAATTGTTATATGGCCGTGTTTTATCTGCTAATCTATGTACTATAACAGGTTTTGAATCCTACACAAACTGATGATTTACCTGTAAATTCTCATTTTTTATCGCTAACTGTGCCTGTGAAGTAAAGACTCACCCGCTGCTTTAATCAGGGAAGACAAACGAAAGTAAATCATACTTTGCTAAACAAACTTTTCTTATGTGACAAAACAAACATTCAAAATGAGGCTCTGTAAGTGCTACGATTAAAAATTCTATTAAACAAAATTATTCGGATATTCGATTATACGGATATTCGAAAACTTGCATAGTTTTTTTTATCTTTATATAGCTGCTTCCTACATCGTTAATTTGATTTTATTCCATATCCTGCCGTCTATAACCGAAAACTCAAGTCCGAAAGTATTCTTTGACGTCAACTTGCGCTTCGATATACAACATGAATTGTATGTTCAATAGTCTGAATAATGAGTTCATTGCTTCCCCAAACTACCCAGAATATTGTTGTATAAAAACTAATTTGGTTACATGATGAAACTGGATCCGTCATGCCTTATAGCATTTGAGTCTATGAAAAATCAGTCAATTGTGAAAGACTTTGGCGGCATGTGAAATCGATGTGTCATTGAAAACATTTGAACGTGCTTAATGGTGTTTGTTTGTTTGTTTGTTTATTACCGACACTTTACACCTCAGGGTGCATTCGTGTCAAACTAAATCGTTGTATAATTTCATTTAACAGAAATTCCTTTGATTATTAGCTCGCTTCTCAGATTATTTCGATATTGTCCTATTTTAAAGTAGTTTTAGTAATCCTGTGTCGTTTAAAAACTTCAATAACTTTGCTTCACACTCCCTCTCGTTTGACAGTACATCCTGTAGGCTCGTCGTATTGATTCCGTTCACTCTCCGCTCGGCATCGTATTTTCGGCATTCCAGAATTAGGTGCCGGACGTCTAAAGCCGTCCCACAGCATTCACAGGTGGGCGGCATTTCTTTTTTCAGCAGGAAGGAGTGCGTTAGCCTTGTGTGTCCTATTCTCAATCGTGTTAAAGCACGCTGATCTGCCGCGTTGTCTCGGTCTCTCCATCTGAAGGTATCGTGTTTGATCTCTCGTAGTTTTACATCCCTTTTTCCATACCATTGGTTTTGCCAACAGCAGCGTATTGTTTGTTTGACCGATCTCAGAGCGTCTTCCCCTGGGAGGGGGATATCCATGGCCGGTTGCCTTCTGGCCACGTTGGCTAGTCGGTCGGCTTCGGTGTTTCCGTGGATCCCTGCATGCCCAGGGATCCAACAGAATCGGACCGGCTTGGTCCTCGCTATACATTCCACTTCCTGAATCCACGGGTGCTTCGATGTACCTTTTTCTAATGCTTGTAGACAGCTCGCCGAATCGGTGAGTATTACGATTTCTCGATTCACGTTCGGTATTGAAAGTGCCATTTTGATGGCGTATGCCTCTGCAGAAAAGACACTACATTCTTTTGGTAAGCCGTATGTACCTGCCATTCCCGATGCAGTAAATGCAGCTCCTACCGTGTCCTCACATTTGGAACCATCGGTGTATATCACGGTGGATTGATGGAAGCGGTTTGATAATAACTGCTGGACTACTGGACGCACTCGTTCCGGTGGGTCACCGGCTCGCACATTTCTCTTGACATCCCAAAGGATTGTTGGCTTTCGTGCGTGCCATACACGATCACTCATCCTTACAAGTTGACCGACAGGAGGGAGTGCTGAACCAGTTAGCTCAGCAAGATGGTTAGATGTTCGCTGAATCAGCGGAAGAATGCTATTATCTTTATGTTTTCCCTGTATTCGGATAGCAATTCGCGCTGTTGATTGCATTGCCAGAAACTCGAAGGGTAAAGTTCCCGCTTCGGCCATGACCGAGATTATCGGGCTGGTCACAAACGCCCCAGAACCATAGCGAACCATTTTGTTATAGACCGGCGCGAGGATCTGCAGAGTAGCCGGTCCTCCTCGACTCACTAGTCCAATACCGTAAGTAAGTTTTGCTGTGACTAGGGCCGAACCGACCTGCAGCAGCGTAGTTCGAGTACCGCGCGGAAGTTTAGCTCCTATCATCTGTAGGATTCGCAGTCTTGATTCACACGATTTTTTCACACCTTGACAGTGTGGCTTGAAAGTTAGCGTTCGATCTAGCGTAATACCCAAGATCCTCAGACGGTTAGTCTTTGGAATGGGTATCCGATCAATGGTGACCTCGTTTGGCGGTTCCCGGCGCGCATTTGGGCTGCAATAGAAGGTATGCGATTTTGTTGCTGATATTGAGAAGCCCACGCTCTTTGCCCATTTATCGACAGCCTTTACAGCGGCCTGCAGTTTCCGGTGCAACTTTTCACTCTTTGCTCCTCGAACTACAAGGAGGATATCGTCTGCGTACAATAGTATTCCTGCTCCACTTAGTTTCAGCCGGAAGATGGGCTGCATTGCGACAAGAAACAGTGTCACCGATAGAACAGAACCCTGAGGAACACCATTTTCCAGCTGGTGTTTGCGGGACAAGTGTCCGCCAACAGCCACCTGAAATGTGCGTTCTGAAAGGAAGGTCCTTAGCGAATTAAGCATTCGACCCCGTATTCGCCAAGCCTTCAGTGTTCTCAGTATCCCGTGCCTCCAAGTCGTATCATATGCCTTCGACAGATCTAGAGATGCGACAAGACAATGCTCGTCGATGTTCGGAAGCATTCGCTCCAGTTCCGCAAAGTATGTGTCGGTGCCACGTCCCGCACGAAAAGCATGCTGGCGCTTGTCAAGCCGACCATTTGTCTCTAGATCGGTGATTAACCGTCGGTTGACGATCCGCTCCAGTAATTTTGCCATGCAACTGGTAAGAGAGATTGGTCGAAAAGCAGCAGGACCGGTCTCTTGGCAATTTGATTTCGGTATTGGGACGACGATGGCATTTCGCCAGCTGGCGGGAAACTCGCCTCTTCGCCATATTTTGTTCAGTAGTTCAAGGAGTGTCATCTTCACGGCCAGAGGAAGATGTTGAAGCAGCGGATACCCTATCATATCGTCACCTGTTGAGGCACCTCGCCCTTTGTCGAGAGCCCACAGAAGTTCAGCTAGGGTGATGTCGATATTGTACACATCGCCGGTATTAAGCGAAAAATCCATGGACTCTCGTTCAGCTGCCGATTTCGCCATCTGAAACGATGGAGGGTAGCTTGATGTCGCCGATCTTTCACTGTAGTGGGTTGCCAGTCCTTCCGCTGCTTCCTCGGGATTGTCCGTGGAAATTCCTGCTCGCTTGAGAATAACCGGGCGTTGTTGCCTGTTGCCACGTAGTGTGTTCACCGTACGCCACAGTTCAGTCGTTGTGCTGTTCGGTGAGATTTGCTCCACGAAATTTTCCCACGATTGCTGCTTAGCTTGGTTGATCACCTTTCGTGCTGCTGCTTTTGCTTCCTGGAAGCTCGCCAATGCTTCGGGTTGGTTGGGATCAGATTTTTGCAGGCGTCGCAGGGTGCGCAAACACTTTCTTCGTCGACGAATTGCCGCCTTTGCCTCAGGGCACCACCACGGAACCGCTTTCGGTCCGATTCGGCCGCTGGTCTGCGGAATTGATTTTGTCGCTGCTGATATCACCTTATCAGTGAAACTTTTTACGTCCCATTCGACATGTGATGAAATTGTTTCGGCCGTAATACGTTCATATAATGACCAGTCAGCTTGGTCATATGACCACTTCCGCCTCGTCATCTGCTGATTTGACCACCCGGGTATGGAGACCGTAATCGGGAAATGGTCGCTGTTATGCGTGTCCGATAATATTCGCCAAGTAAACTTGCGAGCCAGGTTCTCGGAGCATATAGTTACATCGATAGCCGAAGTGTTACCCGTAGCCGGGTCAACGCGTGTAGGGGAGCCATCGTTCAGGATTACCAACTGTTGATCCAAGGTCGTCTCAGCGATGAACCTGCCTAACGCGTTCGATTGGTGAGATCCCCAGGCGAGATGATGCGCGTTGAAGTCTCCCATGAGCAAAACTGGACCTTCTAATTGTTCAAGCAGCTCACCCAAAGCGGCCTGACACTGGGTTGTACTCGGTGGAATATATATGGATACTGCGGTTACTTGAATCGGCGCATGGATGCGTGCAGCAACGAGATGCAGGCTTGTGTCGATTTGCACACGCTCAAAGGGTATGCCTTCACGGATCGCTAAACCAACACCGTGTTGCCAGTGGTGTACGGCATTTGACTCGAGCATCAACGTGTATTGCTTTCCGATGAAGTTTGGGGAGATTATGTGTTTACCCACTTTGGTTTCTTGAAGTGCCACGACACACGGTTCAAGATCGGCGATAAGCAGTTTCAACTCATTGATGTTGGCTCTGAGACCACGCAAGTTCCACTGAAGTGCGAAGTTGTTGCCGGAGTGACAATCGCTGGTGGATTGAGTGGCGGATGATGATATCGATGTTCGTCGTGTAGAAGGGTTGGCTGTGGGAGAAAAGGGGGCCGCAGTAACCTCAGCTGACGATAAATGAGAACTTGAACTTGCCTGTGGGACGCTTTGTCCCACAGTACCAGCTGCTGTCGAAACCATTACACTAGTTCTATCAATACCGACAACAGCCGGCACTGGGGAAGCGCTTTGTGTAATGTTCCTTCGACGAGTTCTCGACGTTCCTTCTCCGGGAGAAAGAAGTGGTACGGTGGTGCCTGCAAAAGTATTAGGCGCAGCAGTAACTGTTGGTGATTGAGTAAAACGAAAACTGACCTGTGAGACGTCTTGTCCCACAGTGCCAGCCATTGCCGAAACTACTACACGATTATTTCCAGGACTACCGGCAACAGCCGGCACTGGGGAAAGACTTTGTGTAGTATCGTCAGTCGTTGATGCTGATTGCTCTATGATTTCTACCTCTGTATTTTGAAGTGTATTGAACGTTTCCTGTGTCGTGGTGTTATCGAAGGTTCCATCGGCTACAGCGGTAAATTCGTCATCAACGGGTTGGGGTGTGACGTCCCGGATGGCTCTTTCAACCTGCTGTACTTGCGTCGGGAGAGGTACTGCACTTTCCCTACTCCCAAACCGATTTTCAATGTCCGTTGTCGTGCCGTGGTCATCATGCTTGTCCAAACGTTGTTGAGGAGTGGGGCTATCGAAGACGCTGGTTAGGGGGTGTCTCCGATACCTCCGATTCTTCTCCCGAGTAATCCATTTGGGTAAGGTCGTGGGTGCTTGCGGTGGTCTTTTTGGTTTTCGGAGGTGGACTCAGTCGATCTGGCGACGCCGGTTTGGCAAAAACATATTTGGAAGGTCGTCCGCGCTTTGTTTCCTGGATGGCTGGCGAGTTGTTTCTTGATCGAGTTACTGGACCAGGGACAGTTTGGGTTGCTGGTTGCTGTCTGCTATGTTGAGCTTTCTCTTGGCTTACGATTTTTTCACTATTGTGTCGAATTCTTTCCTGGCTAGAGGTCTGTTTATTCTGCTTAATGAAATTCATCATTTGCTCAATTTTCTCATCTTTTTTTCTACTTTCTTCTTGCAATCTGGTTCCTTGTCCTTCTGCAACATGGCTGCTTCCTACTCCTTCAGTTTTTTTTTCGAATTCATTTTGTTGTGCCGCCACCTGGGCATAACTTCCTCCTGCTTGTAATTCTACACGTTTCCTTGCCTCTGGGAATGACACATTGTCACGCACTTTTACTTTAATCACCTCGACTTCTTTTTTATACACCGGGCATTGGCGGTTGGTTGGTCGGTGATTTCCTTTACAGTTCCAGCAAAGTGGTGTTTCGTCACATTCTTCACCGTGGAAGTTGTTTGAACAAGTAACACACCGTTGTGGCCCTGGGCATCGAATTCGTGTGTGACCATAGCTGAAACAATTGTAGCATAGCATGGGATTCGGGAAGTACGGACGAGTCGGGACGCGCAGCAGGCCAACTTTGATGAACTCCGGATAGGTCGTTTTACAGAATGTCAAAATTAGAGCGGGTGTGTTCACTCTTTTGCCACCTTCGTTTCTAGTGATCCGCTGAACACGGATTACTTTGTCCCTGGTCATTTCTGCTAATATATCCTTCTCTTCCATACGAATCAGGTCAACACAGGAGATGACACATCTGCTGACATTGAGATTCGGGTGGGGAATAATTTCCACTTCAGTTCCATCGATGAGCTTATTCAACTTAAGTAGTTTGGTTACTTGAACGGGGTCGCGCACTTGTAAGGTGTATTTTGTACCTTGTGCTTCGGATTTTGAGTTTTCGATCTGTCCACCAATACACGCTTCAACCGACTTCCCGATAATATACGGGTTGATCGGTAATGGAACACCATCCTTTCCGGTTAGCTGGAGGAACGTCAGCTCACCGAAACTATTAGTTGGGTCCATAAAGGTCGGTAGCCTACGTCTGGCAGACCCTCCGGGGTCGCCGCTGCTAGCGGCCGCCATGTTGTCTCACGTTGGAATTGCACAAATGGCAACGGTCACCCGTTACCCACCCCAAGTGAACGAAAGAAAAGTAAAAACAGAAAAATCCTACCTTCTTTGTTCTGTCAACGTGGAAAGCGATTCAGGTGTTCAGAAAATTATGTGCCGCACTGTAGGCACACACTTACGGAATGCACTGTAACACTCTCGAGGTATCTACCAACCACTTTGATGATTTTGAAATTTTAAAGATTTTCAAAACTTTTCACCACTTTTTTATTTTCAGAAAGATTTTCTTCAGGCACACCGTGCCCCACACCACCGCAGCGATGAATGGAAACGGCCGGGCGGCCTACTGACGGATGTTTGTTTAGCCTCTCACGGCACGTTATGCACAAACAAATTCACGTATTTCAGCCGTTTTTTCACTGATTTTCGAGAAACCTTCACTGTTTGCGAATTCTAGACCACTTCACGCACTGATCTGTACACGTTACGACCGCGATTATCGCGAAAAACTCGGAGAATTCACCGTGTATTTTCGAGAGCGCACACCTGAACATCCGAACGTGACGGTGTGTCGGAACGTGATGTGCTTAATGGTATTATAAAGCCTAATTAATATATTAAAACATTGTGTCGTCAATGGTTACGCCTCCAAAAGGGCGTAACTCCAAATTTTGTCGATGTTCTCAATCAAAGCACCACCTAGAAGTAACAAATAGCACTACATAACATAAAAACACCTACTTTGAACCAAATTTTGATTCTATATTTCTCTTAATAATCACGGCCAATAAAAATCCGTTTAAATATCTCAGATTTCCTTTGAAATTGTGAACTTATTCAATCAAAAAGGCGTAACTTCAAAAAGTGCTCTACGATTTTTTAAAATTTTGCCCAGACATGCACCTAAACTACTGGTGAGCACAGATTTGATGGAGATTTTTTTCTGATAATAACGGTCAGTGGAGCACCGTGGAAGAGTAAGGAATGAGGAATGAGGAGTGAGGAATAAACGGCGAGAAGGGAGGAATGATGAATGAAAAGTGAGGAAGGAGGAATGAGAAATGAGGAGTGAGAAATGAGAAGTGAGGAGTGAGGAATGAGGAGTGAGAATTGAGGAATGAGGGGTTAAGAAGAACGAAAGAATGAGAAATTAGGAATGAAACATTTTTCATTCTTTCATTACTTACTAGTTATGAGGAATGAGGAGTGAGGAATAAAGATTGAGGTATGAAGAGTGAGGAATAAAGAGTGCAGCATGAGGAATGATGAGTAAGAAATGAGGAATGAAAGATGAGGAATGAGGTGTGAAAAATGAAGAATGAAGAGTGAGATGTGAAGAGTGAGGAATGATGATGTAGAGTAGAAGATGATGTGTGATGTTGAAACAAAATGCTCTTTTGGAAAATATGTATGTTATCTTTTGTACGAAAGAACTCAAGGAAAGCAAGAGATCAATGGAAGATAATATGAATTTATTTTTTCATTGGAAGATAATAGAAGAAACGTTCTTGTTATTACAAGAGTAGATCAGGAGGAGAATATAGGGATTAAAAGGGGTACTACAGAAGTAACAAGGAAAACCTAAGAAAACGGGAAGAGACGAATGACACGTCAGTCTTGTAAAGTGTTTCAAGCGATGAAGTTGGCTGGAATTGCTTCTGTTGCAATTCGGCTGATTGAGCCCATTGCTACTTGGATTTTTTCTAGTTCAAGTATCATTACGAAAAAGATAATCCAATCTTATGTTCGATATCCCTGTAACATGGGAACATTCCCAGAAACCTGGAGGAAATTTCCACAATCCCACTCAGTGCCGTCGCTGCCAAATTTGGGGTCATGGCACCACATGGATGCTGAATGCATGAATCGCGAAGGTTCTTCTTACGCTAAGGACATCTGTCCTGTGTAGAAGGATACCAAAAAGTTTGTTTAGGCTAATTGTAGGTGCAACTCAAATGTTAGTGAAAAGTTTTAATGATAGTTTCAATCGTTTTTTAATAGTTTAAAATTTTTTAATGAATCGTTGAGGCTCGTAACTGGCAGACGGTCGACAACGTTTTCTGTAGCTGGAATTCTCCAGGCAGTGTCTCCAACAATTCTAATTATAATGTTAACGATCACTTAATCTATTTTTCTATTGTTAACACTTCAGTCGTCGTGCTGTTGTATTTTGTACAACACTGGTGAAAAAAGCTCGCTTTTTGCTCACCACAGTAGCGTGGTGGTTCTGGAAGTGGCAAACCGCGCGACGACTGAAAGGTTAATATACTTCGTCATTCGACTTTTACCATACATCCCAAGCAACCAATAGTTCGGATTGTAGGTACTTAAGCAGTGAACTCCGTAGTTCACTTTTGGTATAAATCTAGTTTCAGTGAAACTTTCTCGCTGATTAAGAGTTCACTGCGGACATTAAATGAACTTGATTCTCAGAAAAGTAACTCTTGAAGTCATCAACAACTTGAAATTTAGAACAAGGTCGAATTGAACTTATTTGGTACTTGAAGGTAAAAATCAAACTCAAACGAACTTTATACAGTGGCTCAATTTCATTTTCGTACGGGGCACTGTTTTCATATCAAGTTGGTATAAAACTATTAAATGGTGCATGGACTTCGATATACTTTATCAATAATGAAGGTTATAGGTGTCATCTATTGTTTGGCAATGACAAACTGTATTCATTTGCTTAAATCTTTGGAATAATGGAAAAGTATTGAGATTGTGTCTATAATTGACCCAATTCCATATTCGTACACCTAACAAAAAAGAAATATACAGCATTCAAAACTAATTTTTAATGAACTAGATGACTACTTAAGCTCTTCGTTGTGTTGTTCAGATGCAGTAGAATACATTTGGAAAATTCATAAACGGATATATTTGAAACTTAAGTAAATTTAAGAAAAATACCAGTTTTCCCATGTTTTTTACTAAAATATTCGGTAAGTCGAACAATAAATTGCATTTTTTTCATCATCACTTCCTTAAGAATGATAATTGCGAATATTGCACAAGTTTCAAAAAATTTAGCTAAGAGTGGATATCGACAACTTATACTTTTGAATCTTAGGTAATATAATATTTATAACAAATCCAAAACCAAAAATTTTAGTCAATTTCTTTATGTTTGGCTCCTAAATGTATATACATAATCCATAGTTAATGTTCCTATCAAAACATTGCGTACTTATCATTTTTAATTTACATTTTACTACCAAACATGATTATAGAGATTTATAGAATAAATAGTATTGCCATAACCGCAACACAAACGTGTTTTTAAAATGATGAAAACAACAGGATATATTATATTAAATAGTGTATCAATGCTTTCTGCTCATTCAAGTTATTTTGTATTTTTCTTATAAAATCAATAAATTGCAAAATAGGGAGCTATTTTGAATATAATTCAAATATTATTTCAAAGATAATTGAATATTACGATGACATCAATTATGTGGAGGTATGTACAGCGTAGTTTAGGGTACTTTATTGTAAAACGAAGTTCGTAGTTCAAATTATTTTTACAGACAAATTCGAAATTAACATTTACCTGTTGTTTAGAATGAAAATTTGGTTTACATTGATTAAAAATATCATTTTAGAAGAGTTTTGAACTTATGGCACATCAATTTTCTGAACTCAAAAGGGATAAAAACTGTTTATGATTTCTGTAAAGGGTATATATTACAACTAAATTTCTATCAGAGCTTACGAGTATAATCTATAGATTGGATCCAATGACAAAAATAAACGTAATTGTTCGAATTATTGGATTTTATAGCAAAAATCATTGGAAAACTGGCATTTCTCATTATTTTACCTAAATTTTATATATGTCCACTAATAAATTGTTCAAATGTATATCACTACATCTGAACATCATAATAAAGCACTTCAAAAATCAAATAGAGCTTCTAAATTTAGTTTTGAACGTTGTGCGTTTGAATTTTGGTAGGTGTACGAATATGGAATTGGGTGAATTTTAGACATCAATTCAATTCTTTTCTATTAATCCAAAGATGAATGTAAATGGAAACATTTTGTGATTGGCAAACAATAGATGACACCTATTACCTTCAATGTGGATAAAGTATTTGTAGCTCAATACTTCATTTAATAGTTTTTTACTAACTTGATGTGGAATCAGTATCCTGTACGAATATGAAATTGGGCCACTGTATGAACTGTAATGTCCGGTTAGTTACTTAAAAAGTTAGCTGATTAAGCCAAAACATGCCCTTTTATCCGAACTGTTGGTTGCTTGGGGTGTCTTCTTGTAACGTGTACATAATTCATTTCTACTGACCACTTCCCCCTACGATTCCGCTGCATTGTTTGGCTGCGACTTCCGAAAACTGCCTGGCAAACAAAGTAATAGCCACAGAATGAGATTAAATAACAGTGGTCCCTTTAATCTAATTTCATTTCCCGGAAAGCACAAACCTTTCCGCTCGCTTCCCACCAGCTGCTCGGCTTCAGTCAGCGGATGTATGTTTGTTAGGGCGGTCCAAATTACAAGAAAAAGCTTGAAGATACAATCTCTCATTCCTCATAGCAATACTTTTTGGCATTATGGTGGTAAATTTTAGGTGACCTAAAGACAAATGTTCATTTGAAAATTACTATGGAGGAATTGTTATCGAAGAATTGTGAAAAATGTTCCAAAAACGAGAGCAATATAACGTAGGTGAAAGTTATTATCTCGGAATGAAAACGCATTCTTCAAACCATAATAAAAGAAGTTGCTGAAAACATCAATTCAATTCGAGTAATGTCCAATGATTTGTTTGTTATTATTAGGTTCTTTATGGGTTTAAATTGGGCCCAAATAGCCGTAGCGGTAAACGCGCAGCTATTCAGCAAGACCAAGCTGAGGGTCGTGGGTTCGAATCCCACCGGTCGAGGATCTTTTCGGGTTGGAAATTTTCTCGACTTCCCAGGGCATAGAGTATCTTCGTACCTGCCACACGATATACGCATGCAAAATTGGTCATTGGCATAGTAAGCTCTCAGTTAATAACTGTGGAAGTGCTCATAAGAACACTAAGCTGAGAAGCAGGCTCTGTTCCAGTGGAGACGTAACGCCAGAAAAGAAGAAGAAGATGGGTTTAAATTCTTGTGAAATTATGCAAAAACCACAAACAAAAAAGCTCCAAATAGATTTGTTTCTTCAGAAACTTTCTCCATTAAATCCCTAAAACAAGGATTTGAAATGTATACTAGCATCAACTTTAACAGGACAGTTCTACCGATGTTAAAAGCGTTCTTTTAATATCTTCACATAAATTTTTATATGAACCTTCATCAACTTCGGGTCATTTTTAATCTTCACAAAAATGGAAGAATATTTGACAAAACTATTCTTTCTTTATGTATATTCAAAGAGGGAGACGTTATATCAAAACTGTTTTGCAATTTGAACAACCCTAATGTTCGTGTGCATATAATGTCACACCGCCAGTCATTACACATGCCACCTACCCAACCGAGAGCCAAGAGAGGACGTGTAAACTTTATCGTTACGCTGAGCTCTTGGTGGGAAGTTTTTGAATGGGGAACTACCTCTGTGTGCGTAGTGGCGAGAGGAAGGATCAATATGAGCTTTGGTTGAGCTATTCCCCCCTTTTGCAGAATGCCGAACGGACGTTTCGTCACGGCTCCGGTTGGACCGCTCAGTACGTTGACATAGTGTCTGGCAAGTAGTTTGTAACAAAGTTGCAAAAGTGATCCCTACAGTTAGAAGTTGGGACTGACAGTTGGGTGCGGACTTTGTTCATATCAACACATATTTAAGTCATGTTCCAGTGGTAATATATATAATTGTGGGTGAGTTTAAAACGAGCATTGTTTGAGCTTGATCACATTGGCACGTAATTATTAGGGTTATTAAAAATGGGGGTTCCAAACAAATTTAAGTTGTCATTTTCGCATTCGTATATCGTGTGGCAGGTACGATAATACTCTATACTAAGGGAAGTCAAGGAAATTTCCATTACGAAAAGATCCTGGACCGACCGGGAATCGAACCCAGACACCTTCAGCATGGCTTTGCTTTGTAGCCGCGGACTCTAACCACTTGGCTAAGAGAGTTCCGTGAAATACTAATGGTACGATATTGATCAAAGTATTTTACTTCGAATTCTATGAAGGTCCTATACAATGCGTGTAGGGTATCATCTATAACAGTCAAAAAAATCGGTTGAAAGCTCTCAACGATCTAAACCTAACGAATGTCCATTCTTCTCGCATATGCACTAGCACACATCAACTAACACATCAATTGCTCTCAATTGCTCTTTCCACACAGTTGAATCCGTATCCCTTTTTCACAATTGGCCCACATCCAATCTGTACACACTTCATCAAGTCACTAGTTACCGTCCTTCAAACGAAACCTCCCAGAAAAGAGTGCGCCCCAATTTTGCGAAAATAAGCAATCGGACAGCAGTGGTGCCGAGAGAGGATGCAATCAAGTGCTTTTGCAATTGGTAACCCAACGGAACTCATCAAGGGGCGTCGTGAACCATTTTTTTTTTGTTCGTCGCCCTTCTGCTCTGTTGCTGTTTATGCATCGAAATAGAACTTTTTTGTTGTGTTCCGGTCATCAGTCGTTATTTTCACTTTGTTGTAGTTGAAAATAGCTTTTACCCGACCGACCAGGCAGCCACAGCCATGGAGGCGACATTCGAATGCAAGTGACACAATTAAATTTTTGATTGATGTACAATTTCGTTATTCGCTTGGGGACGCCTCTCTGACTGGTTTTTTTTTGTTCCTGACGTGAAAATGGCCTTCTTGGCTCTCATTCCATAGGACATTCTCTTTAGCGGGCCAGATTCATTGTGCTACGGGCGAAAGGATTGTTTTACGGTGAAAACGAACAAGCACGCAACTTGGGCGTGGCTAGATGAGACCAGGGGGCCTTAACTGATGAAAAAAAAAAATTACTACGGGAATCAATCTTGGGTTTTTAAAAGATTGCCTGCAAAATGCCAAAAAAATAAACAAAACCTGAGAGATTGCCTACAGGAAAACCAAATTAAATTTCTGATAGATTTTCTTTCAAAGTCATTGAAAGAATACTTTAAAAGATACTTTTATGCATACCTAGAGAAATTCTTAAGCTATTCCTAGATGTAGTGCTAATAAAAAATCCTTAAAATTTTTCGGAGGAATTGTATTTGGTCAATGGCACCGCATCCTCTATAGTTAAAGTTTCATGTAAAATGTGTACAGAGGCTTTGCATAATGATCGTTTTTGCGTGAGAATCGTGAGTGAACATGTGAGGTCGCTTGCACACCCCCTTGCGAAAATGCTGGTCACGACCATGGCATCCAATCCTCCAAATTCACGGCAGAGCAGAGGAGGCACCACTCCGTCATGGAGTGAATGCTTTTATTTGAATTGAAACAAAGTGACATGTTAATAGTAATGCCAGCATGTCCTGCTGCAATTTCTGGTTGTGAGACTCAAGTGAATGTGTGTGTGTATCGTGGGCTGGATTCATGGTTGCGGTCCGGATGACGATGATGATGGCAGTGGTCGTGTCGTGCAATTGGTCAATATACCTAGATACAATTTTCGAAATGGAAAGATACCCTCTCTGCCACAGATGGTGGAAATTTGCGACTCGTTGATTGTCGGTGGGTCTGTAGATACACTCTGGTACTCTTGGTACGCTGGTCAAGGCCTGGTCGTACGGAGGATTAACACTGCGAATGGTGTCGCGTACCGAAAACCGAATACATTGTGGTGTCTCGTTAAAAAATGCTATAATGTATGCACACCTGCACTTTTTGAGGAGAAGTACAAGCACAGAGATGAAAATATAAAAATAAAACAGGGCTTTCTCAGCAATATTGTTTAAAGTGAATAAAACATAATTAATAAACTTCATACCTAAAATATCTCTAGCGTGAGTTGAAAGGGAAAATGACAAAAATTTTAAACATCCATATGACATAAAACTGATGCAAATTTTGAAGTTTTTGCTTCCCTATGCTAAAACGATGTCAATTATGATGAAAATGGACCTCCCAAAATTTGAAGCGATTCGGAAGAAATTTGGTTGTGCACACGCTATTTGAAGTTTATATGGAAATTAATATAGGAAAGGCAAACCTTTTGTGTTCAGTCCTCTAACTGGTCGTCATAATAATCTATGGAAAAGTGAACACACTCATCTCATGTGAAATCTTCCCAGCTAAAACTTTGCTGAAGACCACATTTCGATGGGACGTAAGGATAATTTGTTATTATTGATAACAAAGTCTAGATCATGCTGAGATGATCATTTAATTACATTTAGAGCAACACTGCTTTTTTGCTGTAGAACATAGTAGCCTGGATTACTTTGATCTATTTTTCTCGCCAGGAGCACCACTGTTGCCTGCCGAACAGTTGGTTAAGCATGCTACATGCAAACCAACTTTATGATGATGAATAACAATTTATCCTGAGGTCCAATCAAAAAGTGGTCTTCGGCAAAGTTGTAGCTGGGAGGATTTCACATAAGAAGAATTTGTTCACTTTTCCATAAAATATTATGACGAAGAGATAGAGAGCTGAACACAAAATATTGGCGTTTTCCGTAGTAATCTCCATATAAACTTCAAATGGCGTGTGCACAGTCAAATTTCTTCCGAATCACTTCAAACTTTGGGAGGATGCTATTTACCATAATTGAAATCGTTTAAGTATAGGGGAGCAAACATTTCAAAATTTGCATCACTCTAATATGACATTCCTTATAAAACCCCAGAAAACGAATTTAATTTATGACAACAGACCCGAATACAGACTAATAAAGGACGACGATTGGTTATTCCAGACAGCTCATTAAAATCATAAAAAGAAAAGTCAAATCAATAATTGAATTTGTCAAACCTCCTAGTGATCTAAGGCAGTTGAGAATTTTTAATTTGCATGGTATAAATATCTAAAAAAATGATTATTCAAACAAGCATTGGTGTAGGAACAGGATGGTCAGAGGGGGAGTATTTTAAATTCTTGAGAATAGATTTTTAGAAAAGTTGTTGAAGCCAGGTGATTCAGATTTTTCATGGAATATCGAAAGGTGACTTCAGAACTTTTGCTACAAAGCTCTTGGAAAATGTTAAGATATAATAATGTTGTCAGACTTGTTCATTCTTGCATTGAGAATTTCTCCTGGACAGCAACGATTGTTTCTATGTCTACTTCTAATCCACAAATTGATTCCGGAACATATTCCTGGAATCAGCAATACAAATTTATTTAGACCTTTTAAATGTTGAATGTTCTCATACACAATTCCTTTATTGTATCATATCGTATGATGGGACATTTCACTGAAAGTTCTACTAAATATTTCTCTGTATATTCCTTGAACTAATTTTCACACAAAAATTATTACAAATTCTTTCAGAAATATTTTCAAATTAAATCACTAATTGGGTCAGAAATTCTTCAATTGCTTTTGTATTTTGAAGATTCTGATTCAAATCTCAGGGTTATACAAGAACTCCTAAGAAGAGATGTTTTTTAAATGTCTCTTGCCTTCGAATCTCCATAGGAAATTTTGTTAAAAAATGAGAAATTTTTGTATATAAAATCAGAATAGCGATAAAGAAGTTTGTGGAGTAGCATTTAGTAAAACAACTGAGAAGGGAGAGAGGATTTATTAAGATATTTATAAAGTTGTTGGTAGGGATCTTCCTTAAAATATTTCTTCAGAAATAATTTGATATACAATTCTGGGAAATCTAAAAGTCAAGAGAGATTTAACTAGATATCAAGAATAATTTCTAAAGAAAATTCTGATGAAACTTCTTGAGAAATTTGAGAACATTTATTTATTCTGTAATAATAAACTTAATTGCAGAAGTTCAGAACTTCAAGTAAAAAATAAGTAACAAAATTAAAAATGTTTTTGTAAAAATATCTTCGAAAAAAGTTTAACTGATTGTTTTTCGTATCAAATGCGCCTTAGAGAGCTTTACTTAAACGTGTTATCACAAAATTATGGACAAAATAATTTTTTATATATTTTAGGGATTGAATTCAAACTTTTGTACGGTTGTGTACGTATTATTGCACATTTCTAAAAGTCCATCAGGAATTCCCAAAAAAAAAATATCAAAGTACACCCGATTCTGTTTCTGCACGGGGGATGCGTACCGTGCAACAAAAGTTTTCAGTTCAAAATTTGAAAAACCGTGCAAAAAAAGTAATACTATTTCTCGACGTTTCATGCAAAAATAAGGTTTTGATGAAAAAAATTGGTTGGTAAATGGCTGGGCATGGCGTACCATTGGTACCTCGCGTACCTAAAGGAATAAAATAGACCCCTTTGTGCGGTCCTTAGCCTCTTGCCCAGCAACTCCTATCCCTACCTCCTCACGGTACTGGCCGGGGTACGAGTAACCTTAGGGAAGATCGGGTAACCAACCCCCGGTATGAACTTTGGTCGTATGCTGACGGGAAAGGGGGGTTTGCTTTTGCGTTTGCTTCTGCAAACCTTGAGCGTCTGTACTCCATGTTAGGAGCGGCTCACGACAGCGTCTGTTCCCCATGTCAGGGGCGGCTTATCATCGTCCGAGTGCCAGAGAAGGACTCTAAGCTAAACTGCGCACTAAGGTCCTCCGAACATTTAAGGGGAATGGGCCTCCGGAAATCAAGGGGGTTGGTGACAGGCCCTGCAAGCCAGCCGTTAAAAAAATCAAGCAACGAATAATCAACGAGGGAATACGAACCGGGACAATCGGCGAAGACCACAGCGACGTAAAGGGACTAGCGATTGGAAGCTCGGTACGTGGAACTGTACATCTCTTAACTTCATCGGGAGCACACGCATACTCGCCGACGTGCTGAAGGACCGTGGATTCGGCATCGTAGCGTTGCAGGAAGTGTGTTGGAAGGGATCAATGGTGCGAACGTTTAGAGGTAACCATACCATCTACCAGAGCTGCGGCAATACACATGAGCTGGGAACAGCTTTTATAGTGATGGGTGATATGCAGAAGCGCGTGATCGGGTGGTGGCCGATCAATGAGAGAATGTGCAAGTTGAGGATCAAAGGCCGGTTCTTCAACTTCAGCATAATAAACGTGCACAGCCTTCACTCCGGAAGCACTGATGATGATAAAGACGCTTTTTACGCGAAGTTCGAACGCAAGTACGTCAGCTGCCCAAGCCACGACGTCAAAATCATCATAAGAGATCTAAACGCTCAGGTTGGCCAGGAGGAGGAGTTCAGACCGACGATTGGAAAGTTCAGCACCCACCGGCTGACGAACGAAAACGGCCTACGACTAATTGATTTTGCCGCCTCCAAGAATATGGCCATTCGTAGCACCTACTTCCAGCACAGCCTTCCATACCGATACACCTGGAGATCACCGCAGCATACAGAATCGCAAATCGACCACGTTCTGATTGATGGTCGGCACTATCTGGTGATGGTCAAACTGCGCCCAAAACTCTCCGTCGTTAACAACGTACGGTACCGACGGCCGCCCCGGTATGACCTAGAGCGGCTCAAGCAACCGGATGTCGCAGCGGCATACGCGCAGCAACTCGAGGCTGCATTACCGAAAGAGGGTGAACTGGACGAAGCCCCTCTTGAGGACTGCTGGAGAACAGTAAAAGCAGCCATCAACGATGCAGCTGAGAGCAACGTCGGGTACGTGGGACGGAGTCGACGGAACGATTGGTTCGACGAGGAGTGCCAGGAGGTTTTGAAGGAGAATAATGCAGCGCGGGCGGTCATGCTGCAGCAAGGGACCCGGCAGAACGTGGAACGCTATAAATGGAAACGGCAACAGCAGACCCGCCTCTTTCGGGAGAAAAAACGCCGCCTGGAGGAGACGGAGTGCGAGGAGATGGAACAGCTGTGCCGGTCTCAGGAAACGCTTAGGTTCTATCAGAAGCTCAACGCATCCCGCAACGGCTTCGTGCCGCGAGCCGAGATGTGCAGGGATAAGGATGGGAGCATTCTGACGGACGAGCGTGAGGTGATCGAAAGGTGGAAGCAGCACTTCGACGAGCACCTGAATGGCGCTGAGAGCACAGACAATAAAGGACGGGACAACGGAGGAAATGCCTTCGTCAGTACTGCGGAAGATGGAAACCAACCAGCCCCCACTTTGAGGGAGGTTAAGGATGCCATTCACCAGCTCAAGAACAATAAAGCTGCTGGTAAGGATGGTATCGGAGCTGAACTCATAAAGATGGGTCCGGAAAGGCTGGCCATTTGTCTGCACCGGCTGATAGGCACAATCTGGGATACAGAAAAGCTACCGGAGGAGTGGAAGGAAGGGGTAATCTGCCCCATCTACAAGAAAGGCGACAAGTTAGATTGTGAGAACTTTCGAACGATCACCATTCTAAATGCGGCCTACAAAATATTATCCCAGATCATCTTCCGTCGTCTGTCACCTGTAGTAAACGAGTTCGTGGGAAGTTATCAAGCCGGCTTCGTTGACGGCCGATCGACAACGGACCAGATCTTTACTGTACGGCAAATCCTCCAAAAATGTCGTGAATACCAGGTCCCAACGCATCACCTTTTCATCGATTTCTACGATTTTTACGAGATCCAGTCAATTTGTTTGCTTCGCGGATGATATGGACATCGTCGGCCGAACATTTGAAAAGGTGACAGACATGTACACCCGCCTGAAACGCGAGGCAGCAAAAGTTGGACTGGTGGTGAATGCAGCCAAGACAAAGTACATGTTAGCTGGTGGGGCCGAGCGCGACAGGGCTTACCTAGGTAGCAGTGTTACGATAGACGGGGATACGTTCGAGGTGGTAGACGAGTTCGTCTACCTTGGATCCTTGCTGACGGCTGACAATAATGTTAGTCGGGAAATACGAAAGCGTATCATCAGCGGAAGTCGTGCCTACTATGAACTCCAGAAGAAACTGCGGTCAAGAAAGATTCACCCCCGCACCAAATGTACGATGTACAAAACGCTCATAAGGCCGGTAGTCCTCTACGGGCATGAAACGTGGACGATGCTCGAGGAGGACCTGCAAGCATTTGGAGTCTTCGAACGTCGGGTGCTTAGGACGGTCTTCGGCGGTTTGCAGGAGAACGGTGTGTGGCGGCGAAGGATGAACCACGGGCTCGCCCAACTCTACGGCGAACCCAGTATCCAGAAGGTGGCCAAAGCTGGAAGGATACGATGGGCAGGGCATGTTGCAAGAATGCCGGACAGCAACCCTGCAAAGATGGTATTCGCTTCGGATCCGGTTGGTACATGAAGGCGTGGAGCGCAGCGAGGTAGGTGGGCGGATCAAGTGCGTATCGATTTGGCGAGCGTGGGGCAGGACCGAGGATGGAGAGATGCGGCCACGAACCGAGTATTGTGGCGTGAAATTGTTGATTCAGTGTTATCTGTGTAGATGTTAACTAAATAAATGAATGAAAAAAAAAACATGTATTGAAACTTTTTTTGCACGGCCGTGTGAAATCCGTGCAAAAACAGAATCGGTTGTAACGCAAACATTTTCCCCAAAATTTGAATTTAGCAAAATATAACTATAAGGAAATTTTCCTAAAAATATCGCCAAAAATGTCGTATCAAAGTTCTACGGTTCTAACACATTAATTCAAAATAAAGTAGCATACATATTATTTTTTTTTTTTCTGCAAGTAGGAATAAATGGTTTTTACATCAATCTGTTCGCCATAGTAGCATGGAACTTCGGAGTTGAGCTTTTGATCCATATCTGTGTGCTATCCATAACTGTGGGATGACTGTAGTATTGACTGGTCCGCAGGATATGATAAACTGCACTGCCGTTGTAAAGTTTCCAAAAACGCCCATTTGCCCTAAATTCCTCGCGGCGAATAGCCCAGGAAAGGAACAACTGCGTTTGATGAACTATCGCAATGTTATCTTCCATAAGAATGAAGAGAACAAAACCACGGTTTCCTCCGGGGAACATCGCGTGTCCTTTTGAGCAAATCCGTTAATATATCGCAAAAATTGTTTGTACACAAATGTCGAAAAAAGCTGTTGAGCGTGAGTCCCTGATGTTCTGAATTTGCTCAGGTGGTGCAGATTATTGATGCGCGCATTAGTTCTCTCTTTTGCTCTCCCGCTATGACGTCACTTTCAACTTTGCATAAGAACAGCAGGAGAATAGAAGATAAAACTAATAGCACGCATCAATGAGTAAAGGCTCTCCGCGATTTCGTTGTTGTGTCATAAAACTCTACATGTAGCAGCGAAATCGCAGCGATTGTTTGTTGCTTTCGCCGTAAAAATCGCGTTGATTTGGGTGATCCAAAGCCACATCTCAAATCTTCAAGAGCACACATCTAAAGAACCAGACTCCATTCAAGCTGAAAACTCTATCGATTGGTTACTCGATGGCCAATCGATCGAGTGCTCAGCTTGAACCACTGTCGGGTTCGTTAGATTTGTGCTCTTGAAATTCTGAGGTATGCCTTCGTTTTGTATCCACCTTAAACAAGGAAGATGCATACATTATGTCAAAAAATCAAAAAAAATGAATCTAGGTTTATTTACGCTGTACCACACCACCATCTCCTCTCTCCTTTTATAACGTGACATAATTTCCTCACGACCCCCAATTAAAAAAATGCGAATATTGATAATATATTATTACAAGTATTGGAATTTGGCCGCAAGGCAAAGGTCTTAACCTTTTCAATACCGACATCAAGTTTCAAAATTCTCTAGTTTCGCCATCGTTCGATCGATTTTGATGATTTGTTTTAGTAAAAATCACAAATCAGTTATAAATTTGATTCATGCATTGCATGCACCATCAAAATTGGTTCTGGATTTAGATTCAAGTTTGGTGGGGTACCTAGGGTTTTTCACAATAGAAAAGTGCAAAAAAAAAATGTTTCTTTTTCGATTTTCGATTTTCGCACATCTAAATCTTGAGAAAAAAAATAAGCCAAACATTAAATTTAGCTCATTGAAAGACAATAGAAATAATAAACCATAGAAGAATAATGTCGCTGATGTTCCCTTTGTTCTCGCTCAGAAACATGTTGGGTACATAAATGTCAAACTGCATACATTTTCGCGTTGACATTTATAGCCCCGCCTATCACCGCCAGCAAAAGATGTTCCTACTGCGACGCCAGCGACATTCTTCTTCTATGATTTATTACTTCTATTTGAAAGACGGATTGTCTGAACGAACATTGGTGAACTTGTCAATCTTATTTGCGGTTCCTCTATGCTATGTAGTCCAGGTTCAAAACTTTTTTTTTTCGAAACTTTCAAATATTTTTCAAATTGGCGAGGCTCAAAATTTAGTGAAAATGTGATTTTGTAGTCAGTTTTAAACAAAGAATCTGAAAATGAGATAATATCAACAATCCTTAATTCTTCCAGAAATCGTCCAGAAATTCCTTCATAAATTTTGGAATAGGATCATTTCTCCAGTATTTGCTCTACAAAATAATAGAAATACCTTCAGTATTTTCTACAAGGTTTACTCTAAAAGTTTGCATTCATCCAAATTTGATCCCTCCAAGAATTAATTTCCAGAAAATTTAATAGGAATTTCTAAATTAACCCCAACAGGCAATCCTGGTTAAGTTGCTGTCGCAATATCTCTTGGAGTTTATTACTTTTTGCAGTTCTTTTAAATTTATCTTGATTGATTTTTTAGGTATGTATTGATGGATTTTTTTTTAAATTTAATGTAATTCAATGCTTCAGCAAAAAACTAAAGCAAATATTCCAGTGATTCCTCTGTTCTACTTGTTTTTCTTCTTCTTTCTGGTGTTATGTTCCATATGGGACAGAGTCTGCTTCTCAGTTTAGTGTTTTCATGATCACTTATCGACTTGTGTCCCCAATCACATTCATTCAAGCCACAAAGCATAAAGTACAGCAAAAAAAAGAATATCATCATTCCATGTTTTATGGTATATTTCAGCATAACATCACATCCACATGATTAAAAAAATTGGAAGGCATTTTTAAAAATCAAAATAATTTTGGGCTCCTCTCAATATTTTTGAGATTGTTGTTAATGTTTCAATGTTTGTAACTGCTTTTCGCCCACTTCTTAGTTGTAACATTTAAATTAAACCAACTCATTGCCTTGTGTGATTGTCAGATATGTTGAAATGAAACCTTATAGAATTATTAAGAAGATTTCAAACAAACAGAAAAGGGACTTACCAAAACATGTAAGGAGTCCGCTGAGCAACGCTAAGGTTTCCAGAGCATGATTGACCGCCCGCAGATGCTGCTCCGTTATTGCAAGAACAGCTGTACTTACACAGGGAACCAACAGACGCTACTCGGGATCAGTAGCATCCTCAATGTGTAAGTACTGGTGCTCTTATTATTATAATAAACAATAATGGCGCCGGCTGCGTCCGAATGCAGGTCAATTTAGGATGGGAGGTAAATGTTGACGTGCAAGTAAGGGTATGCGAAATACCGAATGATTCCGTCAAATACGCTTCGAAACGAAATTCCGCGGAATTCCACGGAACTCGCACAGGCGAAATTTGTATTTTGCTATTTCGTTTCGTTTCGCCAAATTGTTAAAATATTTCCACGGAAAATTGAAAACAAACGGAATAAAACGGAATTTCGCGAAATTCGAGTTTAATTTCGAACAAAAAAAGCAAAGCGTTCGCTTCTACTCCTAGCTACAGTCAAAAATGGGTCCGTATTATGGATCAAATCGACTCATATCATGGATCCGAACACTATAAAAGCAAATTATCTTCGAGGCAAACGAATGGTGTGCTAGTGAAAGCATACGTTTTGGCGTTTCTTTAGGAATCGTCTTATCTTAGATTCTTAACTGTGGTATGGGTTGCAATACCCCATAAATATGAATCAACGCTTCTAGGCATATGTATGACATTTTATTTCCTACGAATGGAATAAATGTGTTTAAGCATGTTATTGTTGATTGCGATGCTGTATAGATTTATAGTTCGCGTAGGTAAAATGGGTTCTGCGTAATTGCTACTCTATTTGATGAGATATTCTCCGTTTAATCCAACTTTGATCCATATCTGTGTGCTATTCATAACTGTGGGATGACTGTAGTATTGACTGGTCCGCAGGATATGATTAACTGCACTGCCGTTGTAAAGTTTCCAAAAACGCCCATTTGCCCTAAATTCCTCGCGGCGAATAGCCCAGGAAAGGAACAACTGCGTTTGATGAACTATCGCAATGTTATCTTCCATAAGAATGAAGAGAGCAAAACCACGATTCCCTCCGGGGCACATCGCGTGTCCTTTTGAGCAAATCCGTTAATAGGGTAACCAATATATTTTGGACCCCTATATATTTTGGACCCCCTGGGATATTTTTCTGCAAATTTCCCAGTTTAAATTGAAAGACCAACTCAATTCGCATGCCATTAGGAAAGATAGGACTATTTCACACTTGCATCAAGCGTTTGTACATAGCAAATGTGTTTATAATATCTGAAATTAATTAAATTTAATCGGTTCATCCATGCAACCGTTACAACACGTTACACACAGAAATCGAAGCCTTCAGAAATTTTTCAAATGTAAACAAAAACTTTTTTCAAATTTCTAAACTAAAAGCGTAGAATTTCTTTGGTTTTCCATTGTCAATCGATTGATTAGACTATGGGCAAGCATATTATACAACCAGTATCGTGGACTTTGTCACCAAACGATAAAAAATGCCAGGGGTCCAAAATATATACTTTGAGGGTCCAAAATGTATTGGTGTGTCCAAAATAATGACAGACAGTGCTTCACAATTCAATTATTTTCGACGTTTTTCGGATCCTACATGACTGTATGGACATTTTTATCTCGTAGAGGAAGTTTTTCACTACATTTTGGCATGTTCTTTGACTTTGTTACGCTGTGCAATTCATTAATTGGAACAAAAAACTAAAATCACTTCCTTAGGGGGTCCAAAATACGACCGTTACCCTATATCGCAAAAATTGTTTGTACACAAATGTCAAAAAAAGCTGCGGAGCATGAGTCCCTGATGTTCTGGATTTGCTCAGGTGGTGCAGATTATTGATGCGCGCATTAGTTCTCTCTCTTGCTTTCCCGCTATGACGTCACTTTTAACTCTGCATAAGAACAGCGGGAGAATAGAAGAGAAAACTAATAGCACGCATCAATGAGTAAAGGCTCTCCGCGATTTCGTTGTTGTGTCATGAAATTCTACATGTAGCAGCGAAACCGCAGCGATTGTTTGTCGCTGTTGCCGTAAAAAATCGCGTTGATTTGGGTGATCCAAAGCCACACCTCAAATCTTCAAGAGCACAATTCTAAAGAACCAGACGTCCATTCAAGCTGAAAACTCTATCGTTTGGTTACTCGATGGCCAATCGATCAAGTGTTCAGCTTAAACCACTGTCGGGTACGTTAGATTTGTGCTCTTGAAATTCTGAGGTATGCCTTCGATTTATATTCACCTTAAACAAGGAAGATGCATACATTATTTTATATCCAAAAATGAATCTAGGTTTATTCACGCTGTACCACACCACCAACTCCCTCTCTCCTCTTATAGCGTGACATTATTTTCTCACGACCCCCAATTTAAAAAAAATGCGGATATTGATAATATATCTTTACAAAATGCTTTAGTTTTGCCATCTTTCGATCGATTTTGATGATTTGTTTTAGTAAAATTCACAAATCAGTTATAAATTTGCATGAACATCAAAATTGGTTCCGGATTTAGATTCAAGTTTGGTGGGATACCTAGAGTATTTTACAATGGAAAAGCGCAACAATTTTTTATTTCGATTTTCGCACATCTAAATCTCGAGAAAAAAAAATGAGCCTAACATTAAATTTAGCTCATTGAAAGACGGATTGTCTGAACGAACATGGGTGAACTTGTCAATCTTATTTGCGATTCCTCTATGCTATGTAGTCCAGGTTCTAAACTTTTTTTTTCTAAATTTTCAATTATTTTTTAAAATACTCTCGAGGCTTAAAATTTAGTGAAAATGTGATTTTGTAGTCAGTTTTAAACAAAGAATCTGAAAAACAAAGAAACAAAAAAGGTGTAAAATTCAACGGGGCACCCCCTAGATATGTTCCGTAGGGTAAGAAAAAAACTCTCTCAAAATTTCAACTCATTTGATTTCTCCCTCAGCTGGCACATTCAATTCGAAGTTTGTATGGAATCTCAGATTTAAACATACTGAAAATTGACCCTATGTTACTGTTTCATTCCGTATACTAGTTAATCGCTTTCAATTGAGCCCAGAATGACAAATACACTAGTTGATACCCCCATGAACATAATTGCAGAAGGTTGTATCTGGATTAGATCTCATTTTTATTACCCTTTCAGTTGTTGAAAGTTAGGCTTAGATCAGCACACCCGTGCAATCACATATATGCATGTAACTTGTACCGCAGCTCGCCCAGCGTCATAGGAGGCTTTGATGTGCTCAGTGGCTACCACCCAGCTAAGTTGAAGAAATACTAAGCAATATTTCAAATCTACTTCAGATACCGTCAAGCTACCATTCACCGTGCATTTAAGAAAAATTTGCACTTCAAAAAATTATATAACTTTTCCAAATAATTTGAAGCGAACTAGAATACAACTACCTAGCGTCCAATTAATAATTAATAAATAATTCAGGGAAAAATCTAAAACTAGTGATGCATAACAAAAATTACTCAAAAATTATGTTTAAAAATGTCATGTTAAGGTCGCCTCGTACCGTTCTATGTCACCATTTACCGTGCACGCTGGTGCACCATTCACCGTGCGTATAGTTTTCGTCATGATTTAATTTTGTATCTTGAAAAAACATGTTGATGTTGTTGATGGAGCAACTATGTTGCTAGTAGTGTGCGCACTAATTTTCAAGAGTATTCATATCTTCATTTACAATAAAAACCATAAAAAGTTCAAAAATTGGCTAAATAATTAATTTTTCATTAAAATCGTTATAAGAGGTTTGACTGTGTTGTCCAAACCATTCCATGTTCGCTCAAAAACTAAATATGAAGTAGTTTAATGACCACATAACAACACATTTAATATTACCGAATGATTTCACTAATTTTACACTAATGCACGGTAATTGGAACCATATATATTGAAAGGGATCCATTCACCGTGCATTTGGGTTTCAACTGAAATACAATAAAAAATTCTAATTTGCATAAAATGTCATTGCTCATACGATGAAATACATTTTACTCAAAGTATCCACAATGAAAACTAGCTGAAATTTTGAAAAATTTCATACTCTCTCGTTAAAATGAAAAATGTGATTTTTTGGCGTTTCTATTAGGAGTGTTAAAAAATCTCATTATCAAACACAATTCACATGATTTTGACTACATAAACTAGGTTTTTCAAAATGATTTGTGACAAGAACTACTTCGTTTCATCAGTTTTATCTTATTTTGCTAACAAAAGAATAATTTGTGAAAATTGTATGAATATTCTGTAGGAATTTGCATATGTGCACGGTGAATGGAGGCCGCACGGTGACTGGTGACTTAACGGTAGTTAAAACACCAACTTTCTCAATTTTATTCATCATACAACCTTCAACAATATTGTTCGCTTTGGTATCAAATAGTGTATTTGACATTCTGGGTTCAATTGAACGCGATCAACAATTTTTATGACCCAAACAGGAGATGATGTGCTGTTTCCCATATGTTTGAGCTGAAAATCCCATATTAACTTCAATTCCATTGCGTCAACTCATGGAACGCCCAAATGAGCTGAAATTCTCAGAAAGTCTTCCTCTAACCCTAAGAAATGATCGTGGGGGGTGCCTAGTTGAATTATACAACAGTATTTTTCTTCCATACTGAGCTGGGCCAGTCTAATCAACAATCCTTAATTCTTCCAGAAATCGTCCAGAAATTCCTTCACAGATTTTGGAATAGGATCATTTCTCAACAAAATAATAGAAATACCTTCAGTATTTTCTACAAGGTTTACTCTAAAAGTTTGCATTCATCCAGATTTGATCCCTCCAAGAATTAATTCACAGTTTATGCAAGGCTTTTCCAGAAAATTTATTAAGAATTTCTAAATTAACCCCAACAGGCAATCCTGGTTAAGTTGCTGTCGCAATATTTCTTGGAGTTTATTACTTTTGCAGTTCTTTTAAATTTATCTTGATTGATTTCTTAGGTATGTGTTGATGGATTTATTAAAATTTAATTTAATTTAAAACTCCATCAAATAATAAAGCAAATATTCCAGTGATTCCTCTGTTTTACTTATTTTTCTTCTTCTTTCTGGCATTATGTTCCAACTGGGACAGAGTCTGCTTCTCAGTTAGTGTTTTCATGATCACTTATCGACTTGTGTCCCCAATCACATTCATTCAAGCCACATAGCGTAGAGTACAGCAAAAAA
Organism: Aedes aegypti; assembly: GCF_002204515.2. Taxonomy (NCBI): domain Eukaryota; kingdom Metazoa; phylum Arthropoda; class Insecta; order Diptera; family Culicidae; genus Aedes; species Aedes aegypti. Next base: position 248,867,606 of record NC_035109.1, read on the forward strand.
AAAATGAATAACATTATTCCATGTTTTATGGTATATATTAGCATAACATCACATCCACATGATTAAAAAAATTGTAAGGCATTTCTAAAAATCAAATTAATTTTGGGCTCCTCTCAATATTTTTGAGTTTGTGTTAGGTAAATGTTTCTAAGTGCTTTTCAACCCACTTCTTAGTTGTAACATTTAAATTAAACCCACTCATTGCCTTGTGTGAGTGTCAGATATATTGAAATGAAACCTTATAAAGTTATTTAGAAGATTTCAAACAAACAGTAAAAAGTCTTACCAAAACATGTAAGGATTCCGCTGAGCAACGCTAAGGTAGAGGATTATAGAGGATTTAAAAAGACGTTTTTTATGCCTATTGTCAAATTTCCAGCTTTTGACAAGAAAAAAAAAACTTAAACGTGTATTTCGCGAAACAAATTCAAAAATTTCGTTTCGTTTCGAAAAATTCCGTGAGATATTTGATTTCGTATCGAGTTACACGAAACATTTTTAAATTTCGTTTCGTTTCGTCATAATCAGCGCAAGATATTCGGCGTATCGTTTCGTTTCGTACCGACATGGAAAAAATCCATATCGCATAACCTTACGTGCAAGTATGCTTTATGGAAGCCGAGGAGTCCTCTGCTCTTCCAAAAGTATACACTGGGAGTTTGGATATGGGGAAGGGATTCGTTTTGGTAAACGATAAATATATAATTTTAAATGAATGCGCCTAAACGGATTCGCGATATTACTCGATAAACGCATTGAACGCCGAATAAGTGTTCGTCACTCGCCCTCATAGGAGCAAGATCAACGGATCAAACACTACAAATGGCCCTCATCGGCCGCCCCCGCATGAGCAAGCGTCAAGGTCGAAGGATCCAACAACACTCAGTAGCATGGAACTTCAGAGTTCATGCTAAGCGTTTTCAAAGATGTCAAATGCAAATATCTTCATTAAAAATACCATCCGTTTAACGTCAATCATTGTCCATAAGTATAGAAGACGAAGAAAAAATAAAAACAATATTTTTCGTAGTAAATTCAACGAAAACCTGTTTAGTTTTTCTGTGATATCGTATGGAATTTCGTCAAAAAGTTTCAGATATTCTAAGCTGAATTCTTGAAATTTCCGAAATAAGTGAATTTTTCGATTTTAAGCTAAATTTTTTTAATAAATTTCTTTAGAAATTCTTCCGATACTTTTTTTTGTAACTGTTACTCGTGGAATCTCATATAAGTTGGATATGTAATGCTTTGTAGAGTTAATTGAAAAGAAATACCTAGAAAAATCATCGAGGTATTCCTGGAGTAGTTTTTTAGGAGAAGATTCATTTTTAGATGTTATTTTTGGAAGAATCCCCGAATAAAAGTTCAAAAAAATATATGATAATAACAAAAGCCTAAAACAATAAATGATGGAATTTCTGGATAATTTTTTCGAGAAGTTCAAGAAAAAAATGCTAAATCCATTAGATTGTTGAAAATGTTCTCGATAAAAATCTCAGAACTTTAGTGTGCTATTTAACGAAAAAAAAATCTCGGGACAATACTTGGATGAACCTCTTGTAAATTTTTCGGAAGAATCCTACGACGACATATTAAAATAATTTAACGTATTCCGCTCAAAATATTATAGGAATGATTTTTTTTTAATTTTCTCAGGAAGGTATATATGAAAAAGTTTTAAAATATAATTTTTTAAATAGTTTTGATACATGGGGAAATTTGAGCAATAAGAGAATGTTCTGTGAAAAACAAACTGAGATAGATCTCTGATATATCACCAGAATATGTTTCTTATTGAATCCTGTAGAAATCTGGCACACTATTAGGAACCTTTGGAATAACACCTAGATGAATCATCTACTAATATATTTTTTTTTGTTGTAGGTAATCCTGGATAATTTTGACTGCCTGAGTTAAATGAATCTAAAATAAAACTTAAGAAAGAACCTCATAGGCAAAGTTGGAAAAAATATTGGTGAACTATCTGAAAAATTTGTAAATAAAATCTTGCTTCTTGATGATCTTGAAGACAATTGTGGTTTAACTCCTAGAGTTTCTTGTACTTTTTTTGAAAAATCCTCAACTATCAATGAACATATGAACAGTATCTAAAGACTAAACATTGCAATTTTTATATAACAAGTACGTAGAAAACCTTCCTGGAGCAATGTTCCAGAGAATGTCCACAGTATTCTCTGGATATAGATTTTTCAAAGTAATTTAAGATTATTTGTAAAATTTCCAGGTAAGATCAAAAAGCCTAAAGAAACTTAAGGAAAAAAATGGTTGAATAATAACAATAACTACCAATCTTGGGAATTGTTTTCCGTGAGAATCCGAGTTGGAACTGAAAACTGGTAGAGAAGTGCTCGTAGAAAGCACCGAAAAAGTACGGAAATAATTCATGAAGAAATCCCCAGGAAAATCTCTTAAAATTACATGGTTGAAAACCTCAAAAGTTCGTTGAAGAATCACAAGTGATATTCTCCGAGAGTTCTTTGGAAAAAATCTTGACGGTTTTTTACTATTTTATATTTTCCGTAGTGAAAACTGAAATTCACAAATAACACTGATGTGATATGAGGCAAAATCACACAAAAAAAAAAATAAAACCAATACAAATTGATGTGAACTACGAAATTTGTGAAAACCGTGATTATTCCTACCGACATTACTTCTGTTAGACAAGGATTTTCTAGGGGCTCTCCTAGGTCCCCTCCAGAAAAAATCCTAACTACGCCAATGAAAACAAGCCTTGAAAATGAGCGGCAAAAATTGAAATATCTCGCTTGAAATGCATCTCATACAAAGTAGAGTGCCCGGAATTTGGGGCACTCTACTTTGTATGAATCAAAAGGGTAGCACAGCTACTACAGCAGCGGCGACAAAGAAGAACTTGGAGTAGGTTTGGAAGTGATTTTGAAGAATTTGAAGTGAGTTATTCGGTGGAAACCGGTGAGCGACTTATGCAGCTTGATCAGCACAAGCCAACAAACGATAAGCCCGATGAAGGATGATGAAGGATAAGTTCTACGTGAGCCTAGATGAGGACTACCATGAGTACACGAGGCAAGTTGTCAGGATAGTCATCGGCGAAGCAAATGCGCGGACTGGTTCGATGAAGGGTGTCAAAAAGTGGCAGACCTAGTGGTGGTTGGGGTTAAATGAGCAATTATCTATTACCGTAGTTGATCACTTAACCCCCACGACAGGCATATTTTCAGAAAATAAACAATCGTCAAAATAACAAACATAGGATTGGTGTACCAATAGCCGCACAGCTAAGAACGAATATTCGTATTAAATCTTAAACAGTACCTGAGTATTGTATTGCTTTGAGGTCCTCATGGGACTCCATAAAGTAAAACGGGGTATCTTTGATAATGCGAGTAACTTTGATAGTGCGTAACCCACCACATACTAAACCAAATATCATAATTTCTGTTGATCGGTTAAGTAAAACGAATGCAAAAAACTAAAGAATATTAGTATGAAAATTCATGTAACAGTTGTTACCATTTGAATAAGAACATTCGAGGATTTATAACAACGAGTTTTGAGAATTGAAACGATTTTAGCATTTCCGAAACGCTTACGAACAATCTGTTTTATGATAACTATTTGATGTAGTTTTGAATAGTTGGACACTTATCTTCGACAGCCTTGTTATCATAGAACTTGAATATGGCCTCAAATCTCTTAGCGAATATCATTTTTACAAACCGGAACCATTTTTGCAATCTAAGTCAGAAATATCCATATAACGTTTGCCTAGAAATATCCAATGCCCTACAAATGTTACGTAATTCATTAAATTTTGTTCAATTTATACCCCATTATCAAAGTTACCCCAAAACAGAAAGCTGACTTTCAATTGTATGAAAAACTATATATCCATTCAAAATAAATCTTTTGGAAATCTGTCAAGTGCAATCGATAGCTAGGATGTCAGTACTTGTTTTAAAAATATAAATCTCGCATAACTTATGATCTCGCGCTGAAAGCCATTGGTAACCGAGTGTGTAGCTTGTTATTTTTAGGCAAATGTATGGGATAAATGAAAGCTATTACAACTGAGAGATAGAGAAGGATCAAATCTTCATCGTAACATTATTGGAGAACGTGTAAATCCGTCTAGCATACAAGAGTCCTGGGTTCAAAACCCAGCCGAGCAAGTAGATTTGTTTCATCATTTCACCCATAATTTGTCCACTTTACCACGCGTAATGAGTTAATTAATTTAGTAACCATGCGGACTGGATTACCGAACAGCTTCAATATAAGTGTCATTTTATGTGTTAGTCCATTTGTTTGCTCAGAAGCAACAAGCTACACATTTGGTTACCAATGGCTTTTAGGGCGAAATCATACGTTATGCGAGAAACTATAATTCTATTCAAGTTTTCTTCAAAAAAAAACTATCAAAGTTACTCCGTTTTACGGCAGTCATTTATTTTTTCTGCATTCATCAGATACTGTCATCTCTCACACACAGCACGATCGGTATAATGAATATCGAGTCAATTGAATGTCGTTTAACACGATGACATTTGTAAGAATCATAAGTTTTGCGTATAATTCTGACAGACCAAATTATAAACAACATGAATAGTTTGATCTTGTTTTGTTGAATGTGACACACAAACAGTAAATGACAAAAACAAACAAAACCCTCACGTTTTTAATCGAAGCTATCGTGATCAGAGATCGTGATCAGAGGCATTCAATAGGCCTCTACACTGTTTTGATTTTTTATGGGATTTTGACATTTACTGGCCTTGTTGTTTACAAGTTTCGTGAAAGAGTGAAAGGGAAAGGTACATTGTTGTGCAGAGCCCTATTGACATTTTTCTTTCCGACATTTGTTTGATCGCTCACGCCGTGAAATTTTAAGGAAAGCGCTGATGAATATCAGCGAAAACGTGTCGACTACCGTGATTGCTTACAATACTGGCCACAAGGGTAAACATATAATGAGAGTTCAAATTTTATTGATTACTGCATCAATTTTCACTGCATTCTAGATTTTGCTCTTTTACCTTATGTGCCATAAACTTTTAGGCAACTGCAAGGAACATGGAGGTCTTTACTGTCATGAATCGCAAGTCAGTCCCATCTGCATTTTCGACAAAATTGAGTTGAGCTCAATATTCAACATATCTTACAAAGCTCTCTCAAGTTCACATATAAGATAATGTAGCTTGTTCGGAAAAAATAGGAAAAAAAAACAGCAAATCAATTTGTCCCATAATGAAAAGTAGCCGTGTATTAGTCCCACTAAAGAATTCCGCACCGTGAGACACATAAAAAGAACCGTGTTTTGATTATCTTTATATTTTTCTCGTAAAGATCGTGCTGTAAAACAAAGTTTCGTTGGGATTTGAACACGATCCAATCTTCTATAATTTTTTGAATATTCGTATATAAAACGAGTTTGTAAACTTCACTGCCCATTTTTCAATGCCTACTTTTAATAGATAGGAGTAATTTGCGATTCACGGCAGTTTATTTCGTGTTTGTGTAAACCATTGTCCTGCATGAAGCTAAACTGCGTTCCTAGATGAAGTAAGTCCTTCATCGGAGGACGACTGTATACATGTTTTTGTGGAAACTTTTAAATCGTTTTCATACAGTTGTGTTCAGAATAATAGTAGTGAAAGCCGATTTTCATACAAAATGCTCAACTTTGGCATGCTGTAACTTTGTCTCCATATGAGCAATCGGCATGAAATTTTGGCAATGAACTACAAATATACTCAATTTTATTATCACAAAATTTGAAAATTTTCACACAACCGGCTAAAAAGTTAAGCACCAGGTGAAATCGCTCAAAATAATAGTAGTTTTAATAATTAAAATATCTGCTGTATTTTGAGTTTTTGAACTTTTCTTTATTCATCGTTTCAACCATTTTCACCCAAGCCATAAATGTATAAACAAGCCATTTTTTTATAAAATTATTGCTGAACAAAAATTTACAAAAGAAAAACTACTATTATTTTGAGCGATTTCACCTGGTGCTTAACTTTTTAGCCGGTAGTGTGATTTTTTTCAAATTTTGTGATAATGAAATTGAGTATATTTGTAGTTCACTGCCAAAATTTCATGCCGATAGCTCATATGGAAACAAAGTTACAGCATGCTAAAGTTGAGCATTTTGTATGAAAATCGGCTTTCACTACTATTATTCTGAACACAACTGTATATGCAAAATACAAATCAAAGTTAAAATGTATCACTACAGTGGATATTGGAAAACACCCACAATATAGATTCATTTTTTAAGTGTAATTTTGTGAAAGCTGTTAACTTTTGTCTTTTTGTACACCAAAAATGCAAAAAAACGACTGTATATCGATAAATAACTTCAGTTCAATTATCCACTTTGAACTTTTTCACCGGAATCACAAGAACGAAGACATACCGAGTGAACTCTGACTAGCGATCGACTAGAGCCGAAATAAAGACCTACATGTTCTTTGCAGTTGTCCAAAACTTTAGATTATATACGGTAATAGACCAAAATCCAGAATGCCGTAAAAAGTGCACTGCAATCTGTCAAACTTTGGGTACCGTCAAACGGAGTAACTTGCAACAGGGGTGAAACTTGCAACACTTCGACATATAACAGAATTGTCATTTCTTTCAGCATTGAGATGAATTATTATAATTTATTGCGCCATTTATTGACCTTAGATATACAAGAGAAGATTTTAGCGAGTGTTTGGGTATTGTTTCTTTTTTGGTTGGTTTGTTGGAGTTGAAAATCATATTTCACGTTGGATTGTATGAAATTAATGTTGAGAAACGTTCCACGTACCACACAAACGGTAGAAATATGTTATTCAAGGCACTTGCAGTACTTTGTAGTGTACAAATTAACAATATTAAAGTTTTGATAATTTGATGCTTCAACACTATAAAAATCCAAAAACGTTTCCGACTACCCTTGTGGGGGAACTTGCAACAGCAAATTTGATCTCAATTGTTTGATATTTCTGGCCGTTGATCATCGAAAACACATGAAAAGCCAAAATTAAACATATATTTGTTCAGTAACATTATAATTTTTGTAGCATAATCAATTTAATACACTTTTGATACTAAATATTAGAAAATTTACATGAATATCTTTATTATTAGATTTAGTTTTATTTTCTTCATGAAAATAATAAATAATTTTGAAAATCTGTATTAATATTAACTTGCAGATATGCTATTGGAAACTGTCTACATGAAATATGATAAAAGTTATGTCAAAACGCCAACAGAAACCATTTTAAGACATACATTTCAATATGTGATACGTCGCTTTGATTTAAATATGCATAAAATATAAGTTATGAGAAGTATTACCTATTTGACGGTACCCGTTTGACGGTACCTTTTGCAGTACCCACGGCATAAACAAGAAAAGGCGGTTTATTTACTTGTGTAAACATCAAATTTGATTGTTAGCATTCCTATCCTTGCAAAAGAAAATAACTACTGAATATTTGTTTTTAATTATGAATCGTGGTTTACGGCTAACCAGCCGAGTGGAAGTTTAACAACTACCGAAAGCTAAACATTACATATATTTTGCAATTGGATTAAATGGACAAATTGATGTGAAGTTTTGCGAAAAAGTTACACGTCTTCTCAGTGAGAATCGAACTCACGACTCCCTGAACTCTAGTTAGGGCGCGTTACCCCTACGCCATGAGGTCCTACGTGGTCCTTTTTCGCAAAGTGCACCTCTTTCGGAAGAATTAGATGCCCATCCAAACACAACGCTGTGCTATTTCAATACCTAAAAAAAATGCGCTCTCGGGCTAGGCATTGGATATAAATAGAAAGCTTTGTGTTTGGATGGGCATCTTGAGCATTTTGGATGGGCATTATTGAACTGAAATCGAATACAGGTTAACTTCTGCGTTCATGAGTCCTCTCAACGCGCCCTAACTAGAGATCAGGGACTCGTGAGTTCGATTCTCATTGAGAAGACGTGTAACTTTTTCGCAAAACTTCACATCAATTTGTCCATATAATCCAATTGCAAAATATATTTAATGTTTAGCTTTCGGTAGTTGTTAAACTACTGAATACCAAACTATGGTATTCCATACCAGATAATTTCCATTACTTACAATCTGGATTATTTATGAATGAGCCCTGCATAAGATGTTAAATACCTCCAATAATACCTTCAGCATATTCTACCAACACCAAGCTGATAACTGGATCAGGTATTGTAATACCTAAATAATATATGATGGATTTTCATATAAAAGTGAAATTTTTCAATAGTAGTTCAATACCTCCAGCAGTCCTTTATGATTCTACCCCATTACCCCGAATTCCATTACCCCGAATGCCATTAACCCGAACGCCATTACCCAGAATTCCAAAACCCCGAATGATCCATCACCCCGAATGACATTACCCCGAATTCCAATATCATGGGGAAATGTCATCAATATCATCATGTGAAGATAATTGTAGATTCGGGGAAAAAGCATTCGGGGTGATGGAATTCGGGGTAATGGTACATTCTGGGTAATGGAATTCGGGGTGGTGGCATTCTGGGAAATGGCATTCGGGGTAATGGGGTAGAATCGTCCTTTATAGTTATCGAATACCAAAATGAAGAATTTTTAATTGTTTTAAACATTTTTTCCAATACCATTATAATACCAAAATGAGGTATTAACAACTGAACAATACCTAATTATGGTATGATACGAAAATAAGGTATGCATAAGTTATTGCGAGTTATTTTTTTTTCCTCGTGTATCGCACCATATATGATCTGGATCACTAGATTATTTTTTCGGCAATGCAGTTGCCCAAAATTTTATGGCTCATAAGGTAATCTAGGACGCCGTGAAAAGTGTACTGCGATCTGTCAAACTTGGGTACCTTTTGTACTACCGAGGGACCAAATGCAGTACCGTAAAACGGGGTAACTTTAATAGTTTTTTCGAAGAAAACTTGAATATTTTTGCATGATGTTTCAAAGATTTACAATTTATATTTTTAAAACAAGTACTGGCATGGTAGCTATCGATTACAGTCGATAAATTGGCAAAAGATTCATTTTGAATGGATATATAATATTTCATATAATCGAAAGTTGGTTTTCTGTTTTGGGGTAACTTTGATAATGGAGTATGATTCGAACAAAATTGAATGAATAACGAACATTTGTAGGGCATTGCATACCTCTAGGCGTTTAACGTTATATGGAAATTTCTGGGCTCCGTAGCTTGCGGTTAGTGTCACCAGGCATTTAGCCGCATCGTGCTAAGGAGTGTGGGTTCGATTCCCGCTGCAGGCCGTAGAACTTTTCGTGAGGAATATTCTCCGACTGTACTACTGGGCGTTGCATGCTAGTCCGTTGTCTAGTGTGGTGCTTCCTTCAAAGGGCAAAACGCCCACTGGAAGCATTAACGTGTAGGTGTCTTTTTTTTCTGACTTAGATTACAAAAATGGTCCCAGTTTGTGAATATGCTTTTCGCTAAGAGATTTGAGACCGTATTCAAGTTCTATGATAACTAGGCTATCAAAGATAAGTGGCCAACTATTCAAAACTACATCAAATAGTGATCGTAGAACAGATTGTTTGTAAGCATTTTGAAAATGCTAAAATTGTATAAATTTTTTATATTCGTATAAAAAGCCTAAAATGTTCTTGATTAAAATGAAAACCGCTTTTACATGAAGTGTCATACTAATATTCTTTAGTTTTGCATTCGTTTTGCTTAACTGATTAATAGAAATTATGATATTTCATTTAGTATGCGGTGGGTTACGCACTATCAAAGTTACCCGCATTATCAAAGTTACCCCGTTTTACGGTACTAGAAGTGGTACCTTATCTGAGCCCGAGTGTGACGGACCTGATATAACCTTATAAACACTGTAAACCATGTGCAGTACCAAGGGACCAAATGCAGTACTAGAAGTGGTACCTAATCTGAACTCGGCTACTATGTCTCTTTTCGTCTCTTGATCGAATATGCCTTGTCACATTAAGATTTATATTTCGTTCCGCCCCTCTATGTGACTTTCTACCCGGACGCATATTTACACCTTCGTACATCTTCATTGAAAGATTTCATTGCAATCTTACTAAGTAAAAACTTCAGTAATTCAAGAAACTAACGAACTTCCGCATATATTTGATAACGTAAACACTGTGAGCCGTTATGCCTTTGTTCGGTCAAAAGTAATTGTGATAATATGTTTGGGCTGTACTCTGATGAGACCAATGAATTTTAAAAGAAAGCTACACATTTCATCATGCTGTATGAATGGAAGGGATGCCCGAATATCTAGTTAGATACTGTATTATAAGGTTGAGATTTTCTGTTTTACCACTCATTTTATCACAGTACACAGTTAGTTGTGAAACGAATCAAAACATTTTGCTACTGAAAAAAATGGATACGACGGATACAGGCAAGGAAAGTGGTTATTTATCATTATTTCCAATAACACTGCGGAACACGTTTTTGTCTCCAGCACCAAAATACCTCTATTTACTTAATAAAGGGTTGCTGAATCCATTGCCGTTTACAGAAATATCATAGCACGTCTAGTTTTTGAGATATTGGTTGTTGAAAATGCGAAAATTGGCTATTTCAGCCAACTTGCATGCAAGTTTTCCAGCTTGTAAGGCAATTTATTTACTTAATTTGCCACAGAATTCAAACTTTGTGTGTATTACAATACTTTTCATCAAAGTTTGTAATACTTTTGACCCGGAAAAGTTATTTTTTGATGGTTTAGAAAAGTATTGTATTTTGCCATATAAGAGAAACGAAGAATTTAGTATGGAGACTACAAGCATATTGAAAAAAACGGTTTAATCTAAATTCAATCGTGCATTTTCAATCAAAATACATCTAAAATGAAAGTTTAAGTCCTCTTTTGCATGCTAGATGGATAAGATGATAAAAAAGTTTGATAAAATATACTTCAAATTTTAGGTAAACATCGATAAAATCAATGTTTTATACAACTTTGGCGACCTGTAGCTAAAAATTGTGACGTGCTGGGATATTTCTGAGAAGGGCATCAGATTCAGCAACCCCAAATCTACTAGAGACACATAATTTGATCCTTGAGACACGCAAAAATGTCATTTTTGTTGCGCTGTGTAAGCGAACAACATTCGTCAACATACATAGTGGTCCCGGCAAATGTCGTGTAATCCCCCATACAAAATGAAACAATAGTCTTCAATTATTGCGAAGATTTTCCTGAACTTTTTCCTCGTACGATCACGTCGAATCCCGTGTCGAGTGCAACAATGAAAAACTGACGTCAATGCGTTCATCCGTTCTAAAGGCATTTCATGACATAAAAAAACTACTCCATTTTTTATTTATATAGATTATTTCACAATGCAGAAGCCGTCTTAAGAAGTAATTGTTTGGCATCATTATTATTCATTATTATTGTTTCGCATCAGCAATATTCACTGTAAAACTAGGAAAATCGCAGGTTCTTACTTATCAAAGCTTTGCTTGTAACGCAAAAAAAAACGTTTCAATTGACTTAACAATGTCGGCTTATAACTACGGAAGAATTCATAAAACAAAGCTGAGAATCAGTTTCCATCTCATTTTGGAAAGTATTATTTGAAGAAAAAAAAATAACTTAAACTTAAACTGATGAGTCTTGATTCAATTCATCAGCTTTATATAGCTGCATAAAAACACATTCGCATTCCATCCGGCGCCCATGGAAATGTTTCTGCAGACTGCATGGAAAAATCCGACAAAGGGCACAATAGAGAAGAAAAACCACGAGGGCGGAAAATTTGAACTAAGTAAATTATGTCTGCACAGGCGGCCTTCAGTTAACCTCCACTTTCATTCAATGCGTTCTTTGTCGGTTTGGCGGGAGTCGGACGACGTCGAAAGTACCAAAAAGCGACGCAAAACCGGTTAGGGGTGGTGGTCCTCGACAATGACAATACTGCAGCAGCACAGCTCGACCGAAGAAAGTAGAGCATAGCACACAACCGTAGCGATGCGTATCTTCCTTTACGGTTTTCTCCGACTGTGTGACATTCTGCTAGCCATTCCGTGTAGGGGAACATGGTCCAAGACGCACTGATGGGGTAAAATGGCCCACGTCATTAAATCATTCCTAGATCGTTTCAATTTGTATTCTTTGCCAAACGAAGTTAAAACATGTTTAGCTAAGAGTTGCCGCCACAACCCTTGGACATAAACTTACAGATTTTCCCTCAATTTTCCGGTGAAATTCAACATTTTTCCCTTTTTTGCCTAAACATTAAGGTTTTCCGATGATTTCATAAAGGAATAAGCGTTCCCATACCACAGAGCAAACTCATGGAGAAACATGGTTGCTAACTAGTAGTTCTCCATACTAAATGGCATTCTACCCCATCCATTTGGTCATTTTGAACCACCCCCATTTTTCAACCAACTTTTCTACACGATTTAAACCCGTTAAAAAACTCAAATTTGGGAAATGTTTTCATGATGGTAGCTAGCAAATACTGTAAAGTTACTGTTAGGACTTTTTTTTTTTTTTATCTAGTTCATTTATTTGTGGCTCAATCGCGTTTAACGCTTTACGGAGCCGAAATTCATCTTTTGTATTATTTACAATGTATTGACTTTTTGAGTGCCAAAATTAGTACGGGATGGAGCCAGGGTACTCGTGGCAACTCGAGGTTAGTGGTCACAATTGTTGAAGGAAGGACATGGTAAGGATCGGGTTTAGGGTTCTCTGCAGCTCATCCGGGAGGTATATCGTAGCTTTCGTCTCATGGCGTTGGTACCAATTTCGTGTCGGTATGCGTCTGCCGGATGGCCAGGATCCTCAATCCAACACAAAGGGGACAACACAGAGAAAAAAAAAAAAAAACTGGGGAAGAAAACACAAGAGAATTAAACTTTTATACCACACAAGCGAAGGAAATCGTAAATTGCGACCATATACATGTAATCACGGGTTCCCAACATACTGTTAGGACTTCGAATGGCGTTAACATGTGGATCTCATTAGGAGAAAACGACACAAATCCTTAAAGTGGCATTTTGGACCATTTTGCCCTATGTGTTGGAATCGAGCGCTAAGCAAACCGCTACTGGTAAAAGCTGAGTAAATTCTACGGCGAAACTTGATGGCGCTCGCTTCGCTACGTGACAACGTTGTAAAATTGGATTCATTTTATGACCGCATAATGCCCGCACGTATTACGACGCCCGTAGAAGCATGGGGAAAATTTATGTAAAGGCAGTGGGTCCCGATTTGAATTTCATGAATTATGCTAGGCGAAAAAGGCGGACATTCTTCGACATATTCTGCCGAAAGAAAACAATTTCCAATCATGATTTACCAGATTTGAACCGACTTATGCGGTATGCAAATGCTTAATCTAGCGAATCGTGTCAAGAGGCCATTTGCACCCCGCAGACCCTGCTTTTGGCGAACTGAGCAGTCAATGAGAGCCTAATGAATTCAGTTTTCTGTCCTGTTATTTCCATTCAGAAATTGATTTCATTTCCCTTCGTTCTCTGGTGTGCATTCCGCCTCCACGCGGACAAAAATTACGAAATTGTTGGAATTTTTCGGCTCAACAGCTGCAGCTTCTGCTCGGTGTATGTATACATTGACGCTGATTTCCGGCTAGATACCCAGATATTATTCTGCAGAACCCGAGCTGAAAAATATGACAAATTTATTACTAGTGGTATGATGCTTTTCATAATGTGTTAATAAAAGATAAGTGACAATACTATAAATTTATTTATATAACCTTGCAAAATTACAAACTATTTTTTTTTAATACTAAATGCCAAATCGGAGTTTTAAAGATTAGCACAAAAGTATTCTCACCCGAATCCCAAAATATTTCTCAAGATTCCAAGAATTTTACCCGAAATAAAATGTAAGAATCATTTAGGAAATCACAAAATGGCAATCAAAGTTCCATTTTAATTCCAGAAAAACTCAAGGGTTCCTACAAAGTTTTCATTTCAAATTGAAAATGCATATGAAAGCCTCAACATTCAGACCGTAGTTCCAGGATTCCTACGAAAATCTTCTTATAATTATGTTATAATAACATAATATTATCTGCATCAGGTTTTCGTAGTTTACCGTATAGTAGAAAATATAAAATAAATCGAGTTATTATAGTTCATTCTGATATGCGATTTTTACAGGCTTGCTTTTTGTTTCTGATCGGGAAGTCGTTGTCGTTGTGTGCAATACACACTAGCCAAATGGCCGAACTTCCCGTGTCGAACTCAGCTTCCAATATTTATTAACACAATTTTCCTAATTAATTTCGTTTCAGTGCACTGATAGACCGGACGGAAGCACCCGAGCGAGACAGGGCTGGCTTCCATTCGGAAAAGCGGACAACCACTCATCATCAGGCCCCTCGCTAGAGCCGGCAGGTGCAGCACATGCAAATTTCGAACTTCCATAAATTGGCAGATGAAGGTGGGCTTTTATTTTGTGTGATGAATTGAAACAAATTTGATTCCATGTTGGGGCGCATTGTGTCGTCATTAGTAGGAATTCCTGAAAACGCGATGAACATTCTTCTGTCAATGCTATGCATTACTGGTCTTTATTATCTTCGGTACAATGGGAAACAACTGAGGTTATGAAGCCAATGGAGTAATGATATATTTGATTTCTGACCGGGGTATCTGCGGCAACAAGTAAACTATTTGTTTTTTGGTGCTTTTGTTGAAATAGAGGTTATATCTACTTAGGCGACTCCATGATTAACTTTGGTTTGGTATTTCCCTCGGTTAATTTGTATTGGCATTCATTCATTTATTTAGTTAACATCTCAACAGATAACACTGAATCAAAAATTTCACGCCACAATATTCGTGGCCGCTTCTCACCATCCTCGGTTCTGCCCCACGCTCGCCAAATCGATACGCACTTGATCCGCCCATGACCTCCATGAGTCGAAATTGAAGGAACCATCGACTCATGGAAATATCGAGTCATGGAACAGCAATCCATTGGAAAGCTGTTTGAAGGGACCATCATAGTAACCATGAAATTTTGTTTCCAGTATGGTTCCATGAGTCGATATTGAGTCATGGAACATCGACTCATGGAGGGATCACTGTATATTTTTTTAAATTATATTTCTAAGGATTTTTCGTTGAACCCGTTCAAGTACTTTATCATGGATTTTACCAAGATTTCCACCAGGGGTTCTATTTTGAAGGCCACGAGGTATTTGTCTAGAAGTGTTTCTAAAGAAAATCTATCAAGAAGTGTTCAATAATTGTCAGTTAATATTGTTTTCAAAGATATTTTAAATGAATTATGCCAAGGCTCTTTCAGTAATACTTCAAGTGATGCTTATATTAGTTTTCCTGAAAGAAATGATTTTTCCATAAATTCTATAGAAGGTTTTCTGAATCTAGAGAACATTTCTCCACACAACATTGATACGATTTTCCAGGTTTTCTTGAATTTCCGAGAGGTTTTCTTCGTGAGTTTCTATAAACAGACCTGCAGAAATATTTCCAGAAAAAGGATTGCTGCAAAACTATCTTCGAATGTTTGTAATGCTATTTTTTTAAACCTGAAGTAAACCTTATGAAGATTCCTGACGCTAAAACTCATTATTGCAGCATTCCTTCGAGGAATTTCCCCAATTTTTTTTTAAGAATAGCATCCTCTCCAGGATTTTTTTGAAATTTCTTGATAGGTGATCCTATAATTTGTTCAAAACTTCTTGTTTAAATGTTACTCCCAGTATAGCATTTTGATTTTCTTCAAGATTGCAAATTGCTTCCACAATTTGAAGTATAGTTTCTCAGAAATAAATCCAGTGTTATCTGTAGGAATTTATGTTGTATTTTTTCAGGATCATACAATGAATACAACCAGGAATTTGTTAGGGAAAATAAATAGCTTTTTTTCAAAGAAGAAATGTTTTAAAAAAAGTTCCTTTTCTAATCAACAAAAAGAAACTTCATGAATTACTACTAGATATTCTGAAGTAACTTAATCAGGAACTCCTTAAAAAAATCATGGGAAAATTTGCGAAGAGTTAAAATTACTGTTAAAGTATACGTGGAAAGAAAATTCTACGAAAATGGCTGTAAACCTCCTGAAGAAGCTTTCTTTGTTAATTTGGAAAAAATATTCGAAAAATCTCAAAGTTGATTACGAAATTATAGGGGCATTTTATTTGAAATAATCTCTAGGAAAAAAAACAATTTAAATGCTGGAGGAATTTTAGAGGATATATATTAAGGAATCTAATGAAAATTTAGTCATAGCAGTCATAAGCAGTAATTCTTCGACGAAAAATTTTCCTTGAAGGAATCTTTTGTGCAAAAATTCTATGCAGGATGCCCATCGTAATTTTAACGAAAAAATATTACCAGTTGATCAGATTTTTGAAATGAATTAACCTTTTTACTTATAACTTTGTCCCAGTACGTACGAACTTCCAAGAAGGAAAATGTAGAATATCAGTTGAGGTAACAATCAAAATTCAAAACTTTAGAGGTCCCAACCGAATGATTAAAGCAAACTGCTTCAAAGCTGTAAAAATCATTACCATTACTAAAAGAACAAACAATATTGTTAGCTCCTACAGTGATGTTATTCTTTCATCCAAGCACCAAACGCACATCCATAAATGTAATCACTGTACCAAATCCCTGTATTATCTCCGTCACCAGCAATCGCGAATATGCTTCCTTTTATTCGATTTGCTCCTCGAACAGATGTGCTTCCCTATCCCGTTCCCTCTCGTCTCCCTCGATGTAGACACAAACGACTGATGGTGACGTGATTGCTACTGGCGGGCACTTCTAATACTCGTCCATGTATGCCATCGTCGTCAGAGAGATAACAGGCAAAGCCACCGCCATCACCACCTACTCCAATTCAACAGCCGGCTTGCCTTACTCTCTGCCCGCCGTCTGCTGCACCCGTTTACGCCGAAAGAAACTTATTCGCACTTATCCTCACAAGTTGTCCGTTGCCTTGCTTTCACACGTGACCCCCTGCACACGTCATCACACTCTCGGCTACGTGTATGATTATGTGTGTCCCAGTTATTCTTTGAATCCTATCCTTGGGCGAGGACCGACGTCAGGGGATGGTGGTGAAAAATGCACCTCACGTGAAATGATATCTAACAACAAAATTTAATCTGTAGTGTTTCTTCATATATGTATGTTTTTTTTTTTTTAAATACAGTTGGTAAAGAAATTGCATTGACCGATTTGTTGAATGATAACAGTCAACAAATAGACATGGATATAGGTGTAACACAAAAAATGTTTATATTTACTGATACAGTCATCTCTCCCTTACTCGATATTGAAGGGACCATTACAGAACACAAAACCAGTGCAACTGCGATCTAAGGGATCATCGAGTTAGCCATGAAAACCAACTTTTACTATGGTTCTCTAACTCGATATCGAGATACGGAATATCGAGTAAGGGAGAGTTAACTGTATATATTTCTCTTTCATTTTTTCTTTAAAAGTTAGAAAGAGTGCTGATAAGTTCTTTCATTTTTAATTTATTTAATTAACATCTAAACAGATGACATTGAATCAACAATTTCCCGCCAATGAGGACGGACCTGGTGTAGTGGTTAGAACACACGCCTCTCACGCCGAGGACCTGGGATCGAATCCAATCCCTGAGATAGTCACTGACGAAAAAGTAAAGCCGTTGGTCCCGATATGAACTAGCCCAGGGCTAAAAATCTCGTTAATAAAGATAGAAAAAAAAATTCCCGCCCCAATACTCGATTCGTTGCCGCAACTCTTCATCCTCGGTTTTGCCAAACGCTCATCAAATCACTGTGCACTTGATCCGCCCACCTAGCTTGCAGCGCTCCAACTGTATCCGACGCGAACACCATCTTTGCAGAGTTGCTGTCCGGCATTCCTGCTACATGCCCTGCCCATCGTATCCTTCCAGCTTTGGCCACCTTCTGGATACTGGGTTCACCGTAGAGTTGTGTGAGCTCGTGGTTCATCCTTTCACCGCCCCAAAGATCGTCTTAAGCACCCGACGTTCGATGACTCTAAGTGCTTGCAAGTCCTTCTCGAACATCGTCCACGTTTCATGCCCGTAGAGAACTACCGGCCTTATGAGCGTTTTGTACATGGTACATTTGGTCCGCACTGAGGTTCAAGGTAGACGAATTCGTCGACCACCTCAAACGTATCCCCGTCTATCGTAATACTGCTACCTAGGCGAGCCGTGTAGTGGTCGGCCCCAGCAGCTAGCATGTACTTTGTCTTGGTTGCATTCACCACCAGTCCAACTTTTGCTGCCTCGCGTTTCAGGCGGGTGTACAGGTCTGCCACCTTTTCAAATGTTCGGCCGACAATGTCCATATCATCTGCGAAGCGAACATATTGACTGGATCTCGTTAAAATCGTATCCCTGCTGTTAAGGTGATTATAAAACGAAGCCAAACTTTGAATTTTCAAGTGCACAAGACTGGAGAATCTGACAACAGTTCGCGTTGAAAATCAATCAAATTGCTTGCTTGCTAGTAGTGACCAATGGGATAAATTTTCAACGCGGAGCGCTGTTTGGTTCTCAAGGTTTGTGCTCTTGAAAATTTGAGGTTTGGCTTCGTTTTATAATCACCTTAAGCCCGGTTCTCCGCGTAACACCTTCTAGCGTAATATTGAACGACAGGCACGAGAGTTCATCACCTTGACCTTCCCTGGCGAGATCCAAAAAACTGGAGTGTTTGCGCACTTGCGCAATTTTGCACACCTTCCATCGTCGCTCATATCAGTCTCGTGAGCTTTCTAAGAAAGCTGTTCTCGTCCATGATTTTTCATAGCTCTAGTCTCTATAAGTTCTATACAGATGAACCAACTCCACAAAGCATCAATATTGTTTGAAGAATTTATTTTTCTTTAAAAATATAAAGCTCACCAATAAACTAATGACTAGAGTGTCCATCCCGGGACATCCCGGGACAAAAAATCCCGGGATTTGGCAAATTTCGGGATTTCCCGTTTCCCGGGATTTTATTTCTGATATCCCGGGAATCCCGGGATTCCCGAAATGTACGTAGAATTTGATGAAAACCACTAAATTTCAATTGTTAATGACATTTTTCCTTACTATAAACCTTATTTAATAAAGTAGAAAAGCATAACGGAAAAGAAAATAAACGAGTAATTATTTTCATGAAAATATCTATTTACCAAGTAAGAAACACATAGTTTTATTTGTCTAGTTGCAATGTTTTAATGCTTTTCTTTTCAACATTAGCCATTTTTATAAGCCTATGCTGAGATAACATATTTGAAAGTACGATTTGTGGTAGTTTACAAATCGCAAGTCGGTACCATCTGTAAAAAGTAGGCACTTATAAAATTGACTGAGAAGTTTTCAATCTCGTTTTCCATACAAATATTCATAAAAATCCAGGAGATTGGAACATGTTTCGATTTCAATGAAACTTTCATAATTTGCTTTTTACTCCGTGCAGTGGGACTTACATGCGTTTACTTTTCATTATGGGGCAATTCGACATGGTGTTCTTTCCTTATTTTACTGAACAAAAAGTGATTTCTAGTTAGTGCAGCTGAAAGATCATTAGAAGATATAATGAAAACTGATATCAGCTCAATTTTTACCAAAATGCAGATGGCTCTGACTTGCGATTCAGGGCAATGAACTTCAGTCAATAATTTTCAGTAATTATCTCTTAGCATAATCTACAATAACTTCAATGATCTTTGATCGTTTCTTTTGTTCTAAAGTTTTTATGGCTTTTCAAATGTTTGAAGCCAATTGCTTTAATATTATGACTAAAGTTTTTATCATACTTGCGTTCATAAATGTTATAGAGAATTTGAAAAAATCCATAGCAAACCCGTAATTAGTCAAGCTAAGTTTTGATTTTTGTTAGGTTTCTTCATCAGAATATCTGAAATGTAATATGCTATAATTAAAATATTAAAATTTACATTATCTGTTTGTTTCATTGAAAAAACATTGTATTGTTAAATTTGAACTTCCATTTCAACCGAAATGCCAGTTTTATTAAAAAATTTATTAATCCCGGGATCCCGGGATTTCCCGGGAAAAGCATAGAATTTTGTCCCGAATCCCGGGACGAGAAAAATGGTCGGGAAATGGACACTCTACTAATGACTATCCAAGGGGCCAGATAGCCGTAGTAGTAAACGCGCAGCTAATCAGCATCATTCCATGGGCATAGAGTATCATCGTACCTGCCACACGATACACACATACAGGTGGGAGCTCGGAATTTGTTCCCGAGCGCCAATGAAAAACCACCAGTTGGCGTTTCTCTCGGGGAGCGACCGGTTCCTGGAACCAAGTTTCTGGCCTTGAGTCATTCCAAGAGGAATATGTTTAGGAGACGTGGCGGACATTCAACGCTGGGCTCTGTTGCTTCTCTAAAAAAATCACAGGACTAAAAGCAGCCTTGTACAAGCGACTCGAGCCACCTTCAAAGCACAAGCCCATCATCAGAAGTGCCATCCGACACATTAGGACCGATGCCAGTGAGATCTGGTATACTGGCTGCATACGTACCCGAACTGAATCACGGAATACTATATTTTAACTTGGCGTAGCAGAGCTGACCGCCGGGTGGTAGGTCATTTGGCAAAAAGTAATTTGGCATAAAGTCATTTGGCATAAAGCCGTTTAGCATAAAGTCGTTTGGCATAATGGTCATTTGGCATAAAGTCGTTTGGCATAATGGTCGTTTGGCATAATGGTCGTTTGGCATAATAGTCGTTTAGCATAATGAGTCTGAAACCAAGAATTTCTTAATATTCGTTTTTACGTTTCTATTGAATCTTTCTGATGACACCAGGCTTGTTTTGGAGTCAATTGATACAAAATGGCACTCTATTCAACAATCATTCGCTCTTGAACAAATTTAAGCATATTAGGATAGATATTATTGTCAACAGTATTTTATTATTTATCCAGAAATTACCCTTCTTTCAAATATTAATTCTTCTTTTGAGTTTCGCTATTGGAACAAATTTTTGCACTGACGATTTTTATATATGTTCGCGCGTCAATGAAACTCGGTTTTCGGACACGTAATAATAATTTCGCGACGGTTTCCACTGAAAAAACTACACTTTATTCACGCGAACAGAAACTACTACTTTTTATTTAAAACGGACGAGGTGTACTTCTCGCGGCGGTATATTTACTTCTACCTATCTGATTTCACATAACAAATTTCCAACAGCTGGCTGACCACCGATCGAGAGCGATCGGGATAAATACCTTTCGCACACTATCGCACGCTCATACCTACTCGTCTCGTGAAGCGAAACGGGCCAAGAGTTATCATGCGAGGAAGCAAGATGACCAATGGTACGGATAGTGTGGAACATGTTTGGTCACTCAATTCTAAGTTATCCCTGCCTTGCTCGACCATACGCCGGCCGCCTTGGAATCTATTGATTTCAATATCTCCTACTCTAACTAGTTCTAGTTCAAAAATTCATTATTTGTAGTGGTTTCAAATTTCTTATATACTACACTGCTGCTACTGTGCCAACGATAGAGTTGACCCATATTCGACGACGATTGCCAACGGGATGACCTTGGCCTATATACCGACTGACGCACAGCCGGCTGACTATTGTTGGTCAACTTGTTTTGGATGGAACGTTGTTGTTATTTCCAGTGTGCCTCGATGGTAAGGGAGATTGGATGTAGTATCGTGAAGAAATATTTGTAAAATCGGAACAACTTACCTGGCAGACAATTTTCTATGCCTGAGTTGGTTCCGTTTACTAGTTTGCTGTCTGCCAGGGGTTCGTTAGGTACCGATTGTAGTTGTTTGATGATGATGCTGACATTGATGAATTCGCGTTGCAGATCTCCGTACACTATGCAGCGACTTCGACCTCGACTTCGACGACTTGTGACACAACGGCTTGTGAATGGTGAAACTGCGACAAATTGGATGACTACAGCTGAATGTATACGTTGGATTCATTGAACAAATTGGGTTGATGACTTCTCTGGACTCTTGGTGAAAACTTGACGAACTTGACGTTACGACGCTTCAATGACCTTCAACTACATGGCTGACTTAGGAAGTTTTCTTGGACGTTTCGACTTCGACTTGGTGATGATGAACGGATGATTTGGTGGGAACGGATGCTGAGGCAATCCGTGTCCCGTGTAACGCTGGTGGTCTTTGAATAAAATGAGAGGGTGCTTTTTGAAATGTAATGCTGAAAACGAAAACGACTTGCCTGAACGGAGGCCCTAAGGCCTCCGATGGACGCCCGAGCGGCGCCGACGGTCTCTCTGACTGACGATAGTAGATTCATTATGCCTTGTTTCTTGTTAACGTTGATAATCTTCGGTGTTGATGCTCTCCGTGGCGGTTACGATTCTGGATCCTTGATGCTGTGACGATCCATAGGTTGGCCATACCCGTGGACAATCATAGCTTGAACCCAGGAGGTTGAATTGCGCACTTCTTCCTCTGAATGCGACGGCAGACTCGTACCTCGGAAGATCAAACGTGGTTTGAAGCTTTAGTTTCAGGACAAAACTGAATACCACCAATACTTTATCTAGCCGTATGCTAGACTGACTAGACGGACTGGATGCAACGATGCACATGTAACTACCACCAACGAACACGACACATATTACCTCAATATCGGTAGATTGAACGCGGGACGACTCATAAATTGTATTTGAGTGTCTGTAGCTTTGGTTAAACCAAAACGGAAGGAGGTTTGTCTGGAGAAAAATGATCGGATTACTTTTTCGAAAGTTTAACAAATACATAACTTAACTGGGGTTGCGGAGGCCTTTCGACCTCCGCCGTTGGAGGAGTCCTAGTTCTCCCCTTCAGCAGACGAAAGATTGTCTCTTATCGGCAGCACACAGATCTTGGAGATCGCTCGCTGGTAACTGCCGTCTTTGGTCCGAACGGTGACAACTCTGATGTTGCCGTCAGAACCTGGGTGAATCTCTGTCACCCGTGCCAACTGCCACTTCAGTGGTGGCAAATTCTCCTCCTTTATGACAACCATAGTGCCAACGCCTATGTTGTCCCTCTGTCGCGTCCATTTCGTCCGATTGTGGAGGTTGGAAAGATACTGCTCCGACCATTTCTTCCACAACTTCTGGTTGAAATCCGTCATCCTTTGCCAAGCCGAAAGTCTGTTTTCCGGAACTTCGCCAAGATCAGGTCCCGGAATGGCCGTCAACGGCCGGTGGATCAAAAAATGTCCAGGGGTGAGGGCCTCAAAATCGTCCGGATCGTTGCTGATTGGGGTCAGCGGTCTGGAATTCAGGATTGACTCTGCTTGAGCCAGCACCGTAAGCATGTTGTCGTATTCCAGACTGCGCGTGCCGATCGTTCGTTTGAACAGGGTCTTGAACGATTTCACCGCTGATTCCCACAGTCCACCGAAGTTCGGTGAGCGGGCTGGAATGAACCGGAACTCGATTCTGTCTTCGATCGTCTGTCGTAGAACTGCTTCGGTGAATTGTTGACTAGCGAAAAGCTGCGCAAGCTCCTCCAGCTTTCGTCGTGCGCCGACGAAGTTTGTCGCGTTATCGCACATTATCAGCGACGGTTTACCGCGGCGTGCGGTGAAGCGTTGCAATGTCGTTAAGAATGCCTGCGTCGACAGATCTGCTGCTAGCTCCAAATGCACAGCTTTGGTAACTAGGCACACGTATACTGCCACGAAGCACTTGACCGGACGAGCTCGGCGCTGCGGATAGACCACGTAAAACGGTCCGCAGTAGTCGACTCCTACCTTCTGGAACGGGAAGCATGGCCTGACTCTTTCGGGGGGCAGATCAGCCATCAGTTGCTCCTGGATCTTGGGTTTCACACGAAAGCACTGGACACATTCGTGGACAACCTGTCTTGCGAGATTTCTGACGCTCGTTGGCCAAAACTGCTCTCGAACTGCCGATACCATCTGTTGCTGACCGGCGTGCAGATATTTGCGATGGTAGTGGACTACGACGATTTTGGTGAAGGGATGCCGGTGGTCGAGAATGTAAGGATGCTTCCTACTATCTGCCACTGCCGCGTTTTTCAACCGGCCGCCAACGCACAATACACCCCCGACAAGTTGGGGATTTAGCGCCGATATTCTTGAGGAATCTTGCACCTGACCGTGTTTGGCAAGGTCTGAGAATTCTTGTGGGAAACTCTCCCGCTGAGACAGCTTTACCAGCTCCCTAATCGCTTCTTCATATTCCTGTGAAGTGATGCTGCCTACTTTCCTACATGATCGATTCGCCGGTGACGTATTCCATTTGAATCGTCGAATGTAAACGGTCAGTCGAACTAGATCTACTAGCGACGAGCGAAGACCGAATATCTCACTTGGGGAAACAGCCGGGAGGGCCGCGACGATGGACTTTTCCTCAAGGTCTGCCTTAGCGAACTCGCTCTCGTTGATTTGCGCTGAACTGGGCCAGTAATGTTCGTCCGACATCAACCATTTCGGCCCGTGAAACCAACGAGACTCGTACTGAAGCTGCGCTGAACTCATGCCTCGAGAAATGATATCCGCAGGGTTGTCTTCACCGGCGACGTGATTCCATACACTACCCTTTGTAATGTGCTGGATTTCGGAGACGCGATTTGCCACGAACTGCTTCCACCTCGAAGGCGACGATGAAAGCCAGCATACGACGATAGTCGAGTCGGTCCAGAAACGACGTTTGAAGGCAACGGTGATGTTCTTGGCGACTTTTTCGTATAAGTGTGCTAGAAGTAGTGCCGACGACAACTCTAGCCGAGGGATGGATAGAGACTTCTTGTTTTTCTTCACATTCTCGAGCGGAGCTACTCGTGATTTGGAGGTTAGCAGGTGTACCATTACACTCCCATCTGCAGCTATGGTGCGGACGTACACGCATGCGCCATACGCCTTGTTCGACGCGTCGCAGAAGCCGTGGAGTTCTACCGCTTCGGTACTGCGACTCGTTCCAACCCATCGTGGAACAGCGATTCCGTCTAAGCCGGTCAAATTCCGTCTATATTCACGCCACTGGTCTTCTAACTGCGGGCTGAGCGGTTCATCCCACTCGCAGTCATGCTTCCAGAGGTCCTGCAGGAAGATCTTCGCTTGGATGATAACTGGACCTACCAGTCCTAACGGGTCGAACAAACGAGACGCATCCGAAAGAACACAACGCTTTGTTATCGCTGTGGACTCATTCCACGCTGGCGAACTGAATCGGAAGCAATCCGTGCTAGGCTCCCAGGTTAAACCTAACGTTTTGACTGCGGCACTCGATGAATCTAGTTCTAGAATCGATCGTTCGTCTCTCAAACCCTCCGGCACCGCTGACAGCAATTCCTTGCTGTTAGAATTCCACTTTCGCAAGGAGAATCCTGCCGATTGAAGAAGATCATTCATCTGACTGACGAGGCGCTTCCCTTCTTCGACGTCGTCTACGCCAGACAGCATGTCACACATGTCACACACTCTACTCTCCGATGTGGACAAGTTCACCTATTTGAGGTCATCGTTGTCCGGTGATGCGCTGCAGGAAATTAATTCCATTGATTTATCTGCAGCCAATTACACGGTGGCCTGGAAGGCGTTGGAAAGTCGCTACGAGAACAAGAAGTTGATCGTCAAAGCGCATCTCGACGCACTTTTTACCGTGGAAGCGCTCAAGAAGGAAAGCTACGAGGGGCTCAACCAGTTGATAGGCGACTTCGAGAAGAACCTGCAGATGTTGGAGAAGATCGGGGAGAAACCATCAGACTGGAGCACCATTCTGGCTTACATGGTGTGTTCCAGATTGGACATGGCAACCCTACGCCACTGGGAAACCCATCACAACAGCAAGGACGTAGCGAAGTATTCGGTACTGATGGAGTTTTTGAAGGGTCATTGCTCCGTCCTGCAATCAATTGCTCCATCGAAGGCTACGAGTTCCATGCAACAGCGACAGTTTCGTCCAGCGGTGTGCCATACTTCATTCAAGTTCGCCCCGAAGTGCCACTTCTGCAGTGAGCCGCGTCATTCCGTGTTTCAATGCGTAAAATTCCAGCGGATGAGTATTCCAGAGAGGATTGAGGCTGCAAACAGGAACAAGCTCTGTCGGAATTGTTTGTATCCTGGTCATTTCGCCAGAACCTGCGAGAAAGGGGCGTGTCGACAGTGTCATCAGAAGCATCACACACTGCTGCACACTGAACAGCCTAGATCCTCCGTTCCACCCACGCAGTCAAGACCCCCGACAGTCAACCAACAATCTAGACAGCCACAATCCAAGCCGCCAACACCGAACCAACAGACTCGGACCGCTAACACTGCCAACACCCAAGACTCACACACTCAGCCAGCCACAGAAATTTCACGCTTCAAGCAGCCGAAACGCAAGCGGTGACTCAATTTGCGAAGGTGAAACTTCCCGAAATAAAGCTGCCGTCGTTTGGTGGAAAGATTCACGAATGGGTGCCATACCGTGACAGCTTCCGGAGTCTAATCCACGACAACACTCTACATACCGATGGACTTGCTGCCATCAGCCGATCGATCGATCCCTAACTGATGTACAATCGGCTGATGGCAGCAAGTCCATCGGTATGTAGAGTGTTGTCGTGGATTAGACTCCGGAAGCTGTCACGGTATGGCACCCATTCGTGAATCTTTCCACCAAACGACGGCAGCTTTATTTCGGGAAGTTTCACCTTCGCAAATTGAGTCACCGCTTGCGTTTCGGCTGCTTGAAGCGTGGAATTTCTCGAAGCGCTGGTCCCAAGCGATTGGAAGGCCATCAGCTCTGCCTTCAGCGCGTAATAACTGTTTTCAAATTCTTGGCGCACCCTATCGTTCTCCTGCATTAGCGTTTCCTCGTCGCCATCGCCATCCTCCAAAGCGTCCTCTAAAAGCAGCTCGATCTTCATTCGCACCTCCACGAATTGGCTGTAGATCTTCTCCAGCGCCTCCATGCGAACGTTCACTTGTCGTACATCTCGCTTGACGTCGAAACTCTTCACAAAATTCTCGATTCCTTCGAGCGACTTCCGCAGCTGATGCTCCAGCTTATTCAATGAACGGAGATCTGGCATTTCAACTCACTTCACTGGCACTTCCACCACCGATTAAACAGCAGGCTGCTCAATCGAAAAATACAAAGTCACTCCACAGCACAGTTGAAGAAATTTGCACCACTCCACTACACTGCACTTGCACTTGATGCGATCGACTCGACGAACCACCCAACGCGACCCGGAGCGACAGACTTACAACCCAAATTCGACAGCAGCAGGGGGATCAACCAGGAAAAAACAGCAAACCGACAAATTCCAGCGAAACCGAGACCAAACAAGACTTTGTTGGGCGGACACCAGGGCTACTGCTCTTAAAATGAAGATGGACTCACATGCATTTATGAATCATTTATTTCCAGCATAACCACAGAGTTTGGGAACGGCGCTTCATGCAATACGCCACCACATATCATGCAAACTACTCCCTTAATCCAATTAGTTCTTGATCGTATCCGTCCTTTCGCAGTAATTCCAATTCGTCGTCCTCGTCGTCGTTTCCGTCCTGGATGCACTTGACCGGGTAAACACCGTCGGCCGCTCCTATACAGTTCGTCCACTTCACTCGAAGAAAAAGTCCGCGTAAATTTGTTCTACTTCGAACCACTGTGCGACTGCGCGCAAAGTTCTTTCACGATGGCGCAAACCCGCGTCGAAAATGGTGACACTATTCACCAGTCACCAGCACAATAGTGTAATCGTCCATCACTATTCGTCACGTAAAATGTCCAACGCACCGGTGTCCGAAAACCTTCACCGGGATAGCGATCCGGTTCGAAGGACCAAATGTTCGCGCGTCAATGAAACTCGGTTTTCGGACACGTAATAATAATTTCGCGACGGTTTCCACTGAAAAAACTACACTTTATTCACGCGAACAGAAACTACTACTTTTTATTTAAAACGGACGAGGTGTACTTCTCGCGGCGGTATATTTACTTCTACCTATCTGATTTCACATAACAAATTTCCAACAGCTGGCTGACCACCGATCGAGAGCGATCGGGATAAATACCTTTCGCACACTATCGCACGCTCATACCTACTCGTCTCGTGAAGCGAAACGGGCCAAGAGTTATCATGCGAGGAAGCAAGATGACCAATGGTACGGATAGTGTGGAACATGTTTGGTCACTCAATTGCCCATTGCACGGTGACGTCATCAGAAAATCGTTCTCTTTCCCTCCTTCGAGAAATCTGAAAACAACGGTGCCAGTACCTGTCAAAGTTGACAGGTACTGGCACCATTGTTTTCAAGTTTTGTTGAAGAGCGAAAGAAAGAGAATTTCGGCGTGAAATGCCTAATTCTAAGTTATCCCTGCCTTGCTCGACCAATATATTTAGCACAAATTTACCTTTAATTGTTCTATTTTTTTTCCAAAATATGATGGAATCATAATTATAGGTATAAAAACTGTTGATTTAAAATTTCAATAAATTTCTCCTTCTTTTATGCAAAACTGACAAAAGGGCGGCAACCGAAAAGTTTTTAGCACCCATAATTATCGTAACCTTATACATTTCAGGGTGGTTAACGAGCTGACCATCTGATATGCACCCTTCTTAATTTAATAGCGGTTCTTTCGAGTTTCACCGTCCTCAGTATTTTTGCCAACATGTGTATAACCGAGAATGACAGAATACTTCCTTCTTTTGACTGTTTATCGTTCTTTCTCGTCACCACTTTTCGGGGGAACCAGTCATTGCGGTAATAATTTTTGGCGTCCATTCTTCTATTGGTTTAATTGTAAATTTTGCCTTCTTTTAAAAATAGGCTGTTCTTTATATTAATACTGTTTTAAATTTTATTATTAAGTAAAGCTGATTGTCAACCATTTTTATATTTTGCTGTTTTATCAATTCTTGCCAGATGTGTTGTTAGAATGATAATTATTTTAGAACCTGCCAATTTTCAACATATACTTTTTATGGGGCAAAATATTATTTCAAAAACAAACATTCCCTTCTCTCAATAATAGACGGTGTTTTTGGTGTACACTTCCAAAATTAGAATTGATATTGAACCGTTGAAAAGTTTTGCCACAAATATTGTGTTGTTCATTTGAGCTATGCTGTGAAAAGATTTTTTGCGTTAGAGTCTGAAACATTTTAAACGAAAAATAATCTGCTCTCGTATAAAGGCTATTTTTGCATTTAGTTGCTTTGATAGATCTTTGGATTAGAGCTTTTGATATTTTCCAAAAAAAAAAACATTCTTTTATCAAGTAATTTTCATCCAGTGTTACGTCCAAACTGAGACAGAGCTTGATCTGCAGCGAAATATTCTATGAGCATTCGCTTGATGAATAACTGAAAACTTTCCTTGTCAATTTACTGTTGTCAAATATGTATATCGCAACAAGCTCAAGGATACTCTATGTTCTGATATAGAGACCCGTCACGAGTTTTATTTAGTAATGTCACAACAATTTTTGAAATTCTTAGCTTGGATAATCTTTGGACGAATACCACTTGTTTAGAACCTACCAAATTTGGTTGCTATGGGCTCGGTGGTGTTGATCTCGGTAAAAGCTTAAAAAATGCCGATATTTATTTTAAGTCAATCATTATGCCAAACTGCCATTATGCCAAATGACCATTATGCCAAACGGCCATTATGACAAACGACCATTATGCCAAACGACTTTATGCCAAACGGCTTTATGCCAAACGACCTTATGCCAAACGGGGTACAATCGACCGCCGTGCTATTCCACTTGGGTATTGTAGAATGGACGACATTGTCATGAAACGGCGAGTGGGGCAATGGTACAGTTGCCCCCATCTCTGTCGTCCTGGAAGGCCTCCAAATACTTTCAAAACCTGCCACTTTAGTCGTTGGAAGTAGGCTCAGATGCAAATTCCTGATTAGCGCCTGAACATGGTGCCTCATAAGGATCACGTGGGTGACTACTTATCATGAGTAGAGATAGTGGTTTGGGGGGGGGACTCTACAGTACGCCAGAAGATAACAACAACAACGCATGTGGCGAATCCGTTCGCAAGAATAGGTTTACCGGGGTCACCACCAACGATGGCAGCAGTAGAAGAACCAGTCGCAACAGCTGCAACAGTAGCAACAGGAGTAAGTAAAGTAACAGCTGTAGCAGCAACTACAGAAGACGCAGTACCACAGAAGCCAGGGTGCAGTGGGTTGAACGTAGTTCCACAAAAGCCGAAGGTAGTAGTGGTGAAAAACTCCACAATTACGTGGACAATAAGAACAACATCCACTAGGAGATAAACTTTAAGATCTTACGGATCTGAAAGGCCCTCTCATCAGCAGTGAAAGAGTACGATACGGCAGTAGTGAGAGCTAAAGCTGCAGAGTACACATTGGGGGCGGCTAAAGCTGCTTTGCTGTTACATCGGAAAAGCGGACAAAAGAGAGGTCAGCGGGAGTGGAAAACTCTCCAGTTTCCATGACTCCAAAGACAAGCAGAACCTCGTCGGGAGATGGGACATCAGGTGGACCCATGAAGCAGACGCGACATGATACTAGGGACGCCGCTTCAAGAGAGATACGCAGTACGAACACCACGCCACGGGAGAATGAGTGGAGAAAAGTCGTTGGCAAAAGAGAGAAAACCCAACAAAACCGGACGAAGGTACAAAAAATGGAGCAGAAGAAAAAAGTAAAGCCCCCACCTTGGCAGATTCCGCTGAAGAGGTACGCCGTACTTGTCAAGACTAATAAAGCTACGACGTACGCAGCGCATCTCAAACGTGTCAGAGAAGACCCGATGTTTTAACATCGACCTTTAGAATCTGGACAATATCGAGGCCGAAGCCAGACGAACCCTAAGAAGTAAGATGCTCTTTGCGTTGAAGGAGAATCTTACAAATGACAGTTTGGCTATTCAGAAGCGCATGGCTCAATCGCTGGGTGATAAGGCAGAAGGGAAGGCTTTATGCCCGGAGATTGTACTTGTCTGTATGGATCTGGACTAAATTACGTCAGAAGAAGAGCTGAGTGGTGCACTTAAGTCACAGTGTAACTTACGCGACGTGCAAATGACGATCCGTTTGAGGAAGGTGTATGAAGGCACACAGACAGCAATGATTCGTCTGCCGATGACCGCAGCGAACAAGGCATTGGAGGTAGGGTCATACGGATGGATTTGAACCCTGCATACAAGAGGGCGATAAAAGGCCACTATAATGGAGATAACCCGGATCAATCTAAACCACTACCATACCGCACTGCAGTTGTTGTGGTAGTCAACGACAAAAAATATGTGTGACATGACGATTATTGCAGAGCCGTATCAAGTTCCACCTGATAACGGCAACTGGATGATGGATGGAACGAGAACGGCTGCGATACATGTTAGGAACAGATTTCCTATCCAGGAAGTCGTGGACAATTCGATGAAGGTTCCGTCAAAATCAACGGTGTTGATGTATACAGTGGTTATGCACCTCAGCGGTGGACAGTGGAGCAGTTGAGCCAGATGATGGAGTAGCTAACTGACAATCCAATCGGAAGGAAGCCGTTACTTATTGCAGGATACTCCAATGCCTGAGGGGCCTGAGTTCTGGGCAGCAAAGTGAGCAACGCAAGAGAATATATCCTGCAGGAAGCCTTAGCGAAACTAGATGTACGATTGTGTAAAAAAGGCTCCGTTATCACATTTCAAAGAAACGGAAGGGAACCCATGATTGACGTTACATTTTGCAGTCCTGCACTGTCGGCGAATATGTACTGGAGAGTTTGTGAGCGGTACATCCACAGCAACCATCAAGCGATTCAACGAAACCCTGCGCCAACAATGGGAAGAATAACTAGCGAGCGGAAGTGGAAGACGAAAGCCTTTAACAAGAAACTATTCGTTGGGGCACTTCGCAAAACGGCGATAACGAGGATGTCGACGCCACCGAGCTAACACAAAGGATGGTAACGGCTTGTGACGCAACTATGCTGTGGAAACTTGAGCCAAGGAACAAACGGCGATCAGCTTACTGGTGGACTGACACGCTCAACATGCTTCGCGCTGCATGTCATAGAGCCAGAAGGCGGGCTCAGACAGCAAGGACGGAAATTGCAGCTTTTCGAGAAGCTAGGGCTGCTATAAGGAGCTGTGCCGAGATGCAGACAATAATCCGTTGGATAATGCGTATCGAGTCGTTATGGCAAAGATCAAGGGCCCTTCTATGCCAGCTGAGATTTGCCCAGACAAGCTGAAGTTGATCGTGGGGAATCTTTTCCCGAAACACGATCCAACGTCCTGGCCACCAACGCCGTCCGGTGAAGATACAGAAGCAATCGCTGAGGACCGGCGAGTGTCTAACGACGAGCTTGTAGAAGCGGCGAAACAACTAAAATCAAAGAGAGCCTCTGGTCCAGATGATATTATGGATGATATTACACCATCGTCCCCTACCACCCATCCATCCGTGGGCGGCACGAGACATGAGGAGCGACTTCATTTCTGACTCTCGAAAGCTTCCGTGGGAAAATCCCATCTAGGAAAGTGTCGATAGCAATTCGTGTTCGACTCGTTGTATTCGACGATCCTTTCACTGCGGTGAAAAGTGCTGTTGTGTTTATTTTCTTCGACCCTCTTCGCCGTTCTGTTCGTTTTCCACTTCTTTCCTGCTGTGGATGGGGTCCTCGGTACTGGAAGCGGAGCAGGGACAGACGAGCAGTTGCCTGGAAATGGCGTTTGAAGCATGTGAAGCAATTCCAAAATAAAATGCGTGTAAAGGTAAACGGGCAGTCAAGCGAATAAGTGTTCCGCCATAATGTCATCGATAGGGGGGAGAAATCGTATTTACCTACATAAGTGAACGATCGTAGTTTCAAGTGTTACGAGTTCTCTGGAAATGGCTGGGAAAATGTGTCATCGGCTCAGTTGGCGGGAATGGCCGCCATGGGAGCAATTTCGAGCACATAAGGTCGAATGTTATGCCAGCCATGAAGTGGAAGATAGTCAACAGAGAGACGGATTTAAGTACATTCACATTAGGCAAAGGCCCAACTGATTGTTATGTGAACAAAGCGGGTTGTTCTTTGTATTCCATACGCCAAAAACAAAACCTCACACAACGTTAATTGAAAAAAAAATCTGAAAAACCAGAAGAGGAGTGCTTATCTTTTCATCATCAATTATCATTCAATTATTATATTAGGGATACTGCACAATTGCTCCATACTGAATGAACTTCTCTGAAATTGGAAACAGTTCCTTTCCTCATCCAAAGGAAGCTCTTCTCCAACGGTAGGTACCAGACCAAACGATATTGATTTATTCATCAACTCTGACAGGCCCTTCACGACACACCCAAATATATTTATTTAACCGCAGTTCAGAAGCAGCCCACGTCGATTAAGTGTTTCCCAAAAGCCCCTTATCATCGGCGGAACGTCAACTTTCGGCTTCCAGGAAAGTCAATCCTTTGTCACAAGCCATCATCAGTCACTGGGGTCATCGATAAAGAACTGTTTTCTTCCATAAATAAATCCCGGCCTTCTTCATCCGGATCGGCTTATATCCAATGTGCCTCCTCTTGCACACGACCTCTCCACACTTTAAGGCTAAGTAGCCCATCATTCGTTTTGGCAACAATGATGACTTTTCAGCTTGCATTTCAAAGTGATAAAACTCAGTCTTGATAGTTTATATTGACTTGAAAAAGTATCACTGTACGCGCTAACATGCATAAAGTATGCTGATACTTTTTCAACTGTGTCAGTGCAAAACCAACGGATTTTCTTTGATTCGAAATTGTGAGATGAATTAGCTACAATCATCAACGACGCGTATAAATTTCAATGACGGCCTACTTCGCCTTAAGTCGTTCTTCTCCGACCGGTGGTGAAATCGACTCTGACTCCGACATCAAACGAATCCGAAACCACATTAGAGAGGATTAATTTCCTGTCCCACCCAACTCCCAGGAAGTGGGGGCAAAATTTCGATCCAAAATGTGCTTCATTAAAGATGCTGTTCTGGACCCTCGTTCAGCGTTATTGCGTTGATTCGATACGTATCGGCTGACCACTAATCGGACACACATGCACACAATCGGTCTTTTACACCCAGAAAGAAAAATAACATATTGGGTTGCAAAACTCCATTTTAGCCTAATAGTGCACTTCAAACCATCGTGCTATGCGTATACGAATTCTTTCTGCTCTTGTAGGTTTTTAAAACTACCGTCGTTGGGGGTGACAATGGGTCAAAAAGGGATGTGTACGAATTATTTATTGAATAACTATTGCAATTTAACTCCAATAAACTTCAAATTTGGTGTGTATGTACTTTGATGGTACATTAACAACTGTTCAAAACATTAAAGAAAAATATTTATTCACAGCGGCACCACAAGTGAATGAAAAATGACCCAATCTCACCCCATAGAGGGGGTGACATTGGGTCACTGTAATTGAAATAAATTGTTTTTGATAATATGGTTGCAAAACCATTCACAGCTGAAGAATATTGATGAAATACGATGCAAACAAGATGAAAAGTATGTAGAAAAAAAGATGAAAAAATATGTAAACACAACATTCATCGTCAAGTTTACATAAATTTTCTATTTTTTTCCCTCGAATTGTCTTCAAAGTCTCATCTCCATTGCCATGAAGCCTATTGAGTTTCCCCAAAGGTGTACTGAAACAGTGATTATTTTAATTCTTCGCAAATAGTTAAATTTCGGAGCGACATTCCACGATCAATACATTTCAGGCAGATGTTGATGTCATAATCACGATATTTCAGTATTCCAACTCATTTGTACTTCCAGGAGATGCTTCTATAATATGGAAACACTGATAAATAATTAAATTAAAAAAAAAAACAATCCATTGGATAAAATATTACGATGATTCTGCGCACGAAACACAGTTGCTGGTTTGAGAAGTTGTCAAAATGCGTTGCATTGTTATTCAATGTACGGAATCCTCAAGTAGACTAGTTTGATGTTTCAGAGATGCTGTATTTAAAAAGAATAAACACATCATAATAAAAAAGAGAACTACCGGCACCGTAAAATGTCAAAAAAGTGGACTTGCAATTTCATTTACTGTCGTTCTTGCTTGACCCAATCTCACCCCCATTTTTGATGTTTTAGACACCGTACCGAAAAGAATAAAATTTTTGTTGAAAAATCAAATACATTCCGGAAAATACGTGTGAAGTGTAATGAAAAGACTTTAAACCTTCTACTAACATAACGGTAGAGGTTAAAGTACATGCGTGATACTTTGCACAGGAGAAATTTAATGTTGTAAATTTTATCTAATTTCAACATACAAGTTTATTGATATAGTAAACAAAAACTACTATTTCTAAAAATGTATATTGTGATGAATTTTGTGTAACAATATGTTCCCTAACATATGAATTATTAATTTTAGTAATATCACCGTTATTAGCTGAAATATTTCATAAATCATATTTTTCCGTTTTGACCCAATCTCACCCCCCAGACCCATTGTCACCCCCATCGACGGTACCTAAAGCAATAAAACAGTACATTCCAGTGCTACAAAAATAAAACTTTTCAGTGTTACAAAAACTGTATTTTTCAGTGCTATTTTTTCAACTATCGATCCATTCTTAATCCTTGTTTGGACCCGTGCCTTCGATATTTCGTTATACCCGTTAGAAAAAGCTAACGGAGGTTATCCTTCTTGGACAACGTCTTGAGAATAAAACCTTGGGAAGCTCCTTCTTCGTCCATTTACAGAATATGGTTGCAAAAACGAAAAAAAGGGTCAATCTCTGAATTTACCACTTCTTTCATTTATTTATTTAGGATGATGTACAAGTATCCATCGTCTAAGCTTTGATCACAGTGAATGATTCTGATACAAACCGATACCAAACAATTCTAATACCAAAACGGCTTTCGCATTGTACAATAAGATTTTGATAAATCTTGATAGTCTTTTTGGAAATAATGCAAAGAAATTACATCTTGTCGTATTCTCAATTTGTCGTATAGTTTTCATTTCTGTCGCAATCAGTTTTCAGATTCATCTCACAACTTGCAATTCACTGTGATATGGTGAGTGGTCAAGATACAACATATCAACGCTATTATAAAAAGTTTTACAAGAATATATAGATCTACGGGCATCTCCCTCCATTCCTTCAGCATGATGAAATATATTAATTTACTTCAAAATTCATTGTTCGCCATCAAAATTCAGCTTAAACATATAAACACAATTCCTTTTTACTGAAGAATTATGACATTTGCTTAAAGTGCAGCGAAAACAACACAATCAAAAGAACCGTGTTTTACACCGAGCATAGCGCACACATTGATGCGCATAAGCTTTTTTTCTCAGTACGACGGATTGAACTTTGTTCACATTCTAAATTTTACGCGGTCATTGAGAAAATTTCATAAAATTTCGTGAATTATAAAACTTTTAAGGCGTGTTATTGGAATGGAATCCTTTAGTGAAAAAGTACGATGGTTATCCATAGTGAAAATAAGTGCCCAGCGAAGTAAGTCAGAGGGGCGGGAAGAAACTTTTATCATAAAGTGGTGTGCCTGGTGTCTATCGCTAAGCATTTCTCTCAATTCGTGTTCGTCCATGCGATTTCGGTGGAAAAGTGTAAAGTGAATAATTGAACTGAAGTTATTCATCAAAATACAGTAGTTTTATTGTAATTTTGGTGTAAAAGTGTACGAACTATAACAGCTTTCACAAAATTACATTTGGAAAATTAATCTATGTTGCAGGTAAGTTGAAATACCGTTTTGATTCATATTACGGACACTTAGGGCCTTAGAGAAGTATAACTCTTCAGGAAGCATATAAAATAAATCATTCTGTATGATTCCTCAGCGTCACCGAACTCTTTACCACTTAACATTCGAATGGCGGATAAAGAATTTCATTCCGCAACATGCATAATTTAAAATAAATGGAAATTTGCAGACTTTTCATGATTTTTATTCCGGACACTTCCTTACTTTTGCCTTATATTCCGGACAATTTGACTCGAATTACGGACAGCTCGTGGAAATCATAAATGAAAAAGTCAATTTACCAAATGAAATCGCTTAGCCGCTAATGAGACGGCTAAGACAATTTGGCATTGTAAATTTCCATAGATATCTATGAAAAATGCTTATTAAAACGAGCCTCAAAAGTGAGATGTTTTGAATGGCAAAAATTTAAACATTTCATTTGAAATGTTTCCCATACAAAGTAGAGTGTCCGGAATGTGAAGCAGTCCGTAATATGAATCAAAACAGTATCCGCAATCTATGACAAAAGGTCGAAAGACAAAAGGTCGAAAGGACAAAAGGTCCAAGAACAAAAAAGGAAGGACAAAAAGTCGAACATCTTTGTTCAAAGAAGGAAAAAATTTCCACCAAGCAAATCATTTTCAACCTCTTGTCCTTTCGACCTTCTGTCTTTCGACCTTTTGTCCTTTCGACCTTTTGTCTTTCGACGTTTTGTCTTTCGACCTTTTGTCTTTCGACCTTTTGTTTTTCGACCTTTTGTCCATAAACCAATTAAATCTAACAAAAATGATCTAAGTAATATTACAGCTTCAATGTTATACTGATGTTCGATGGATGTGACATGGGAACATTTCCAGAAAGCTGTAGAAAATACCCGGAACCCCACTCAGTAGCCGTCGCACTATGGTCCAGGAATCAGTTTTACGCGGAAAGATGCATTTTGAGCTTTAGAATGAAAAATTAGACAAAAACGGTCTTCTACAAAGTTGTTTGTATTAGTTGAGCCCTTTGTTTGGTTTTATTAAAAATTAGGGTGGACCACATTTTCATAGAAATTGTGTAACTAACTTTCTTATTTGTAGAAATTATATTATACATGCTTCAGCAAAGTTATAGACCATTCAATTTCAAGCAACTTTGCCAAAAAAGTTTTTTTGTATCTCTTAAATTGACCGATTTAGAGCTTTTTTCCTGCAGTGACATAGGGTGGTCCGAACAAAACTGGTTTTCTGGCTCTACAGTTTTCAATTCAAATTTCTCATCAAAGTAGTCTATGAAACACTTTTAGAGCTTTAAAAAATGCGTAATTTGGTGAGTGAAGAAACTCGCTATCTCCTTTCGTTTAGGAGTTATTGTTGTTTTTCTCTCAAAAACATGCCTACTTTGATTGTGAATATCTCTGATTGGGGCAAACATAAAAAAATATCTTTTGACGGCGTTCAAAAGACAAAATGAAATTGTATATTATATCAAAAAATTACAGATGTGTTATTTTTGTAACTCTAATAAAACGTCTTGAAATTCAAATATTTGTTATCACAAAAACTATAATAACTTTTGAACTAAAATAGATATCAACAATCTTTTTGCATGAAAATTTGCGTTTTGTTAAGTTCTAAAAGTCGTTCATAGACGACTTTGACGAGAAAATAATATTAAAAAAACTAGAGTTGAAAAACTTATTTTTGTTGGACCACCCTGCGATGATTAGGAAAAAATGCCCTAGATTGGTCAAATTTTGAGCTACAGAAAAACTTTTTTAGCAAAGTTGATCAAAATTTCAAGTTCTACCGCTTTGCAAAAGAGCATATACCAGTATTTTTGCAAATAAAAAAGTTGATTATATGATGTGTGTGATATTGTGGACCACCCTAGTTTCAAATGATACAGTATGAAAGCTTACATTTTGAGAAACAAATTTGTAGAAGATCATTTTTGTCTAAAATTTCATTTTCATGCTCAAAATACAAAATAATATAGAAATACATACTATTAAAATCTTCAAAATAGTTTTAAAGTCCTATCTTTCTTATTTCAGATTTCTCGTCAAAGCGGTCTATGAACGACTTTAAGAACTTAACAAAACGCAAATTTTCATGCAAAAATATTGATAATATCTATTTTAGTTCAAAAGTTATCAAAGTTTTTCTGTTTGAAATCCTTTGTTTTTCTAGGCATTTTATTAGAGTTACAAAAATAACACATCTGTAATTTTTTGATATAATATACAATTTTATTTTGTCTTTTGAATGCCGTCAAAAGATATTTTTTATGTTTGCCCCAATCAGAGATATTCACAATCAAAGTAGGCATGTTTTTGAGAGAAAAACAACAATAACTCCTAAACGAAAGGAGATAGCGAGTTTCTTCACTCACCAAATTACGCATTTTTTAAAGCTCTAAAAGTGTTTCATAGACTACTTTGATGAGAAATTTGAATTGAAAACTGTAGAGCCAGAAAACCAGTTTTGTTCGGACCACCCTATGTCACTGCAGGAAAAAAGCTCTAAATCGGTCAATTTAAGAGATACAAAAAAACTTTTTTGGCAAAGTTGCTTGAAATTGAATGGTCTATAACTTTGCTGAAGCATGTATAATATAATTTTTACAAATAAGAAAGTTAGTTACACAATTTCTATGGAAATGTGGTCCACCCTAATTTTCAATAACACCAAACAAATGGCTTAACTAATACAAACAACTTTGTAGAAGACCGTTTTTGTCTAATGTTCCATTCTAAAGCTCAAAATGCATCTTTCCGCGTAAAACTGATTCCTGGACCACTGTGCGTCGGTGCTAAAAGTGGGGTCATTGTACCAAACATTACCGCATAGATGCTTACGGCATGATTTACGGAGGTTCTTCTCACGCCATGGACGTCTGCCCTGTGAAGGAAGATACCAAAAATTGTGTAAGGCCTCGCAGGTATTTTAGGTAAACTCATGAATTTGTTCGAAAATAAACAGTTTACTGTAAAAAACACGTGACCACTTTCTTAAATGAACAGTCCTTAATATTTGAAAGATGGGTAATTTCTGGATAAATAATAAAAAAAAAACTATTGGCAATAACTTTCCTAATATGATAAAATTTATTCAAGAGCGAATAATTGTTGAATAAACTGTCATTTTGTATCAATTGACTCCAAAACAAGCCTGATGTCATCAGAAAGATTCATTAGAAACGTAAAAACGAAAAATTTAGAAATTATTGGCTTCAGACTCATTATGCCAAATGACCACTATGCCAAACGGCTGTATGCCAAACGACTTTATGCCAAATTAAGGAATTTCCTTGAAAGTCGTCAAGAAATTCAGCAACACTTTGATATATTATATCAAGAGTGATCGTACTTCAAGAAATCGCTAGCACCAGCACACTCGTGCTGTATATAACACGATGGGCTTGGTCATCCAAAGATTCTTAAAGAAATTACTATGGAAACTTCCAGAAACTTGTCAAGAATTACTTCCAGGAACACTCATGGCAATTTGTTCCAGAACATTTACAGGGTTGGCCGTATATATTTTCATTTGGAAACCATTCATCGATTCATTCAGAAATGCCGTAGAGGATTGCTTCTTCTTGTATGTATATTGAAAATTAGATAATTAATTTATTTATTTCAGCGGAAAGTGATTTTGTTTGTTTTTTGTTGAATTGTGGGTAGGACAATCCTTTGACTGTCCTACCCAGGTGTTTTTTTTTTTTTTGTGCGTAGTACATGTCCTACCTGCCATACCCACTGGCTTGGGGACAAAATGTCGAAAGCCAATACGTCGAATGCCAATACGTCGAATGCCAAAACGTCGAAAGGGACAAAACGTCGAGAAGGCAAAAAAAAGCATCGATTTTTCAACATTGTTTGCCAGACTTATTTTTTTCACATCGGGGTCGATTAATATGCTTTGAATAAGGTTTTACACGTAATGGATTATTTATTCTTTTGGAAGAGAATCTTTCTTCCAAGTAATTTCGTTTCCTTAAATTTTTTACTTTTCGACGTTTTGGCATTCGACGTATATGGCAGGTATTACTGAAACTTATTTTAAACCTGAATCAAAACTCGAAAGAAATCCAAACTTTTTTGTTAATCGACTGGTTGGACAACGCAAGACGTTGTTGGTGCTGCATAAGCAGAAGGTCACGGATTTATTCCCAGGCACGTCTCTTTCCTTCGTACTTTGTAGTTGTATCTTTCCTTTGCTTCTATCTTCCACTTTTAATATATAACAGTTGATCCATTACAATTCAAAGCATTTGATAAAACCAGAGACGAAAAACGGTCTCTCTACGATTCCATTCTTCCATCATAATAGCACGCCTTTCCTTACTCCTGATACATAGGCAGTCTGCTAACCAAACAGTAAGCCTCTCTGCCAAAAAAAATACCAGCCCTACCTTCTCGCATGAACTGGCGTAGATGCAGGGGTATATCCGGTCTACTGTGAGAGACATTTCTAATGCATCATCAATTCCTTCCCCTTCCTCTCATTGGTCTGCATTCTGACGGAGCAGGCACCATTGCTGCCTAAAAATAGAAGATCACTATCACTTACACATTGAGGGTGTCGGTTAGTCCCAAGCAGTCATCTGGTTGATTCCTTGTGTAAGTACAGCTGATCTGGCGGTACTGGAATTGCAACCACTGGCAGCAAATCAAGCTCAAGCTCAATGATCGACTGGAAAATGTGGTGGAGTTGCTATCATCATTCATAGGCGTATAAA
Source organism: Aedes aegypti (assembly GCF_002204515.2). Lineage (NCBI taxonomy): Eukaryota > Metazoa > Arthropoda > Insecta > Diptera > Culicidae > Aedes > Aedes aegypti. The sequence continues at coordinate 248,909,124 of NC_035109.1, forward strand.
ACATCAACTTTTTTGTAATATGAAACCTAAGTTTTTGAAACTTGTGGTTTATCTATTAAAACACAGCTTGATATAAATACTTGCCTATTTTTCTTTTCAATGCACAGGGCAGCATGTTAATTTGCTTCAAAATGACTTGCGAAAATAGACTCACAATAGGTTAATTTTTTTGTCATTGGTAATTTTATAGTCAAACGCTCATGTAATAATTCGCAAAGCAATTCCAACGGCAAAATTTTATTTGATGAGTGCTCTTCTGGATATTTCTCAATTCAATATCGTGATAACCCTACTTGTTTTTGCCTCTTCCAGAAACCCTTCTTCGATTGATTTGATCTTAACCGACTCTAGTCACCTTTGTAGCCAACTGGTTACTCATGGTGATATTAATTCTGACCAGGTCCTTTGTTACATTTCAAATGTTTTCTGAAGCGGTTCTCAATCCTACCTGCTCACTTTCAATTGTGAAAGTTGCTTTCACACAAAACTTGATATTGACAATGCTTTCGAAATATTAAAAAAAAAAAATCCATTATTGAATAAAAGGGCAGTGTAATACCAACATTTTAATTAAAATTCGAATTCGTGAATACAAACGATGATCTTTAGCTCTTGATCTGTCTAAAAAACGTGAGGGGAGGCCAATTTCAACGCACTCGCAATCCTGGAGTGAAAATGATATGGCAAGATCTGCAAAAGAAATTGAAAAACGTTTTCCTCATTTAAGAAAAAAAAAAATAAAAATAAAAATTCTTTATTAAGGCGCTTGAAAATTTGAGCTTTGGCATCTATTCCCCAGACAACCAGAAATCTCATGAAAGTTCACGTTTCAACTCGTTTATCCATACTAATTACATCAAACTCGCAAAACACCGTGGATAAACTCGTCAGATTGATGAGTTTCCTCGCATAAAACACTTCTTTCCATTCTTCATTTGTACATTTTGTTTGGTCTCGTACACTCGTACAAAGTAAGTCGAATCAATCCGTAGCAGCTGTCAAATCAACATTTGTTATCATAAGCTAAGTCGCATAAGATCACAGGTTAGTTCGGTAGAATATTTATACACTCGCATTGTATGTTATTATTCATCACATAATATATACACGCATATCGCCTCCACTTTTGTACGTAGAAGGCCTTTTCGCGACATCTTATAAGTGAAATGTTGCACATACAAAGCCTCCAGGTGATTTCGTTATACGTACATTTTGGTTGTCTGGGTCATGTTCACCTTAAACCCTGGCTGTTAGCCCTTTTGGAAATTACAAAAAAAAAACAAAACTCAGTAGCCAATTCCGGCATTAAAAGCGTGAAACAAAAACGTGCTATGTATTTTGAAAGCGCGCTCAATTTTTATTTAGGACTGACAGAAGGTGATTTTGCAGCTATGAAAGAATATTTACCAAACTGTGTTTCAACAGAAACACCTTAAGATTCAAAAACTTTATTTTCAAATTACGAAAAAAGTTGATGTTCTATTCGACTATGAATAATGATGGAATATCCTAGAATTGCTCTATCCTGGCGATCGTTATGATAAACAAAAAAGTTTGAATCTCTTTTAAGTATGGGTCCAGCCCTCAAATAAGCTTTAGTAATAACTGCTATATGTATAGAGTAAAGTGGGGCAAAAGTTCGAGTGGGGTAAGAGTTTCTTTTTTAGATTTCTAGCTCAATTTAAAACAAAACTTAAAAATGTCATGGTGGTTCGAATGCTATTCAAGTGAGAGACTTTCACTGAAAATATTATAAAAATCGATTGAGATTTGGGAAAGTTATGGCTATTTGTTGTTTTTCAACGTGAATATTGTAATTTTTGTTCAAACTTTCGTTGCATGAAACCAATTGATGTTACAATCTTTTTCAATATTTTATGTTAGGGCGTTTCTAGGCCTATCATAAGGTTGCTTTGAGGTGTATTAGTTTTTGCATAAATGCTTGAAAACAATTTTTGGCCCATAGTGGGGCAAAAGTTCGAATCAGCGGGGCAAAAGTTCGACCCCTGTATAAAATCACGGAAAAATTTTCAAATTGCCTAAAATCCACATATTATCTTCAAATTTAGTTAAATTTGTCTGATCGTGTGAAAACTGTCACCAAAATTTTACATTTCCACTTAGTTTTGCGAAAAACTGCTATTTTTGAGTATATTATAATTAACCCGGTTTTGGGTAATTTTTTGATGAAAATTTAGTGTGTATTGTTCGTCATACTTAAGTTTACGGCTGGTGTAAAGTATGTCTGTCATAAAAGGATCGATATTTTGTGTTTTAGCCAGCGAACTTTTGCCCCACACTAGATTTGAACTCTTGCCCCACTGGTGGGGCAAAAGTTCGAATAAGACAATCAATTTTGAAACTGTTATAACTAAAAATGGGTAAATATTTTGACACAAGTTTGTTCAGCAAAATTATAGCCAATATGTCTACGGTTCACTGTATGGTTTTGTTTTGTTTTGACTGCTATTGTTTTCCTGGAAACTTGGATTATACCACTAAGGTCGAACTTTTGCCCCACCTTACTCTATTATTAACTGTTAGAATATCGATCAGCTGGTCCTTGTTACCATTCAAACAAAGAGCATAGCAATTTAAAGTGCTCAAAAATTTATTCCTATCCATTAGAGAAACGTCATGCAATAACAAATTTTATTAGTTAATTTAACACCAAACTAAACAGCAATGTTAACTGATATCACCATGTTTTGGTTGGGTGTCCATGATTTCTGCGAAACCACAGCTGGAAACATATGGAAAACGCAAAGCTACTGAATGATGCAATCTCTCGGATGAAAGTGTATCAAAATCGAATCGGACAACGATGGAAGGCGGGCAAGATTCGGATGTTTCAATCGATTTTCCGGAATTTCCTTTGATGTCAGCTTAGACATTTTGATTATACACCTCCTCCTCGGAAAAGTGAATCCGCTTAAACCCATAAAGTGCACTGGCAAACCGGAGCGGGAGGACTTTGTATGGAAGTTATTCGGAATTGAAGATTGAATAAAAATGAACATTGCTTTTGAGCTGTCATCTATGTTGAATCGATAAAGGCGGAATAGATTTTGCCGGCTTTCGACAGTCATATCTTATCACGTGGGGTTGTTCGATTGGGCTCACCCTGATCAATGGCATACTGAAGGATTTAAACCAATGGAAACTGTTCGATATTGGGATTTTCATCGCACATTAAACAGTTAGATGATTTCGATTTTTAAAGCGTGACTATCGGGCTTACGTAAGCGCTTGCATGTTTTATGAATTTCGTCGGTATGTATTATCGTTAATCTGGATAATTAATTATTCTTCTAATAAAGAGTACGCTTAATTATGTCAATGAACTGTATTTACAACCTCTGATGCAGTCTAATTAATGTCATCTAATAAACATTGTAATCCGTTAGGCCGTCCTTAGTCTTATGGTACCGCCTTGATGCTTTCTGCACACGTTTGTGGTTCAACTCCTAACTATTCTTCACTTCCTTGAATCCACTGTACAAGTGGATGAACCATAACAGCATTCACATAATCATACTTGGAAAATGATTCAATGTTGCAGGTAAGTTTGAATATCTGCCCTAGTTGAACATTTAAAGTTTGATATGAATGAATATGAAATGAATCGTCACCATGGTATAACCTACTACCCTCAATAAGTTGCTGAATAGCTGCGTGTATGGCTGTTTGACCCCGAGCATAAATTTTTATCGAGCATAACTTATGGCACTTCAAATTTGTGTATACAAACAGAAACAGATATCGGTATTTGCAACAAATGGATGCCTTTTACTTGAACATTACATCAACCCCCAGGAATAGCATAATTTCCCGCAGCTTCCATCACATGGCAGTATATTGAATAAATCTTTTAGTTAAATGCCTGCAAACAAGAAAAAGGGAAGCTTGAAACAATATTGGCTCTGTAAATCGACGATGAAGCGTGATAATACACAGTTTTCCACACTTGGCAAACATGTTGCGACGTCGTTACTCGCATGTACTCTACCTACCTAACAAGTACCAATCGGTGGAAAACACATCGCATCGGCACCTCTACGACAAACCACCTTCTTTGGAGGGAGGGTGCGAAACAGCAACGAAACTCAAACCAGACCAGATTCGATGATCATCATCGGGTCCTAATTTGAAAAGAAGCTCGATTCACTTCAGAGAACAGCTGGAGAAAGAACGCGATGTCCTGACAGAGTGGTGCATATTTGTTAGGAATTTTGTTCTGATTGTCTACCTAGTGTTGTCTACCTGTTCATATATTAAAAATCAAAACCACAAAATACCGAATGCAAATCTAATTTGTTTGACTGGAAAAATCATTTAGATCATGTTTTAGGCCTAAAATGATTGTAGAATACATACCCAATACGGAAAATGTTTGATCGGGAACGAGATCTGCCAGGGCGTCCCGCGTTTCGCTGGACATATATGGTCGCTTTAGTCTAGCCCAAACTTACAGGAGGGGATTTTTTTTTATTATCGTACAAATTGGGCCGAAGGGTCTCAGATTTTCATGAAACTTTTTCCACAGGCAGGGCTCATGGATATATGAATAAAAAAAAATTGAGAAAAATTCAGGGTCGCCTATTTTTCCGGAAAACTCAGGTGGAAATTTTTTGTTTTCCCTTGACACTACTTACTTTGAAAAATCATAACTCAAGAACGAAGCATCGTAGAAACAAAGTTTTAATATGAAAATTTAAGCAAATTTTCTCAAAAATCCAAAAAAAATATGAACTGGAAAAAGTTTTCCACAAAATTTTCCACCGTTGGGAAAATTCGTAAAGAAAAGCCGGAAAAATAATGCCCAAACTCGTAAAAAATTTTCAAAAAAATATTTTCGAGAAAGTAATTTTATAAGCTTTAATCACTGAAATTTTTGGAATGCACTTTTATTTCGTTCTTGAGTTATGGCCAATTTTGTGAAAAATGCCCAGATGCGCCATATAAGACTTTTCTTTGAAAAATCATAACTCAAGAACGAAACATTGTAGAAACAAAGTTTTTATATGAAAATTTAAGAAAATTTTCTCAAAAATCCAAAAAATATATGAACTGGAAAAAGTTTTCCACAAAATTTTCCACCGTTGGGAAAATTTGTAAAGAAAAGCCGGAAAAACTATGCCCGAACTACTGGAAAATTTTCAAAAAAATATTTTCGAGAAGGTAATTTTATAAGCTTTAATCACTGAAATTTTTGAAATGCACTTTTTTTTCGTTTTTGAGTTATGGCCAATTTTTTGAAAAATGTCCAGATGTGCCATATAAGACTTTTCTTTGAAAAATCATAACTCAATATGAACTGGAAAAAGTTTTCCACAAAATTTTCCACCGTTAGGGAAATTCATAAAGAAAAGCTGGAAAATCTATGCCCGTACTCGCGGAAAATTTTTATTTAAATATTTTTGAGAAGGAAACTTTATAAACTTCAATTCTAGTAACTTTTAGGATGTACTTTTTTTTGTTCCTGAGTTATGATCAATTTTGTAAAAATGCAAAGATTTGCCATACATGCCTTTTCGTTTAAAAATCATGACTCAAGACTCATCATGACTTGTCGATTCCCATTACCGAGAGCACTTCACGCAAATTTTCATCTTTTCCGTAATCCACCGAACTCCATTCGAATGAAGCTTACTGATGAGGCCTTGGCTGATCGATCGTAGATTTGTCCTTACTGATTTGTGCCCGTCCAGTCCGAAGGGGTTACAGCATAAAGAATTGTATTCGTAATATTGAACTTTGTCCATTTCAACAGCTTCGGGAAAACTTTTTTCACATTTCCAAAAATTAATAACGAGGAATATACAGCTGATAGACAACACTTGCACTTTCTCACTGCTCTTTGTTAGTTTTTGGTAAACTTATGATTCTCAAGCCATTTCAACGCTTTAAACTTGAATTTGTAAATACCTATTTGTCATATTGTCTACCCATTTATTTAACTGTCAATTTTGTAGTTACCTAACGAACCTACCTACCTAGGAACGAAAAATGAGCGTATTGAAAAATATTGTTAGATTGGATCTTATTGATCGCTCTTTTCCAATATACTTTGTTTGAAAGCTGGAATAGCTAATCGGGTTTTCATTATTTATTTTCATAAACAGTGAAAAATATCCTGGGAAACTGATTCCATTTCAAAAATTTCATATTTTTGAGATAATTTGAATCCGGTTCGACAAGTCATGATGAGTCTTGAGTCATGATTTTTAAACGAAAAGGCATGTATGGCAAATTTTTGCATTTTTTACAAAATTGACCATAGATCAGGAACTAAAGAAAAGTACATCCTTAAAGTTATCAGAATTGAAGTTCATAAAGTTTCTTTCTTAAAAATATTTTATTAAAAAATTTCCGCGGGTTCGGGCATAGATTTTCCAGCTTTTCTTTATGAATTTCCCCAACGGTGGAAAATTTTGTGGAAAACTTTTTCCAGTTCATATTTTTTTTTTGATTTCTGAGAAAATTTGCTTAAATTTTCATACAAAAACTTTGTTTCTACAATGTTTCGTTCTTGAATTGTGATTTTTCAAAGAAAAGTCTTATATGGCACATCTGGACATTTTTCACAAAATTGGCCATAACTCAAAAACGAAAAAAAAGTGCATTCCAAAAATTTCAGTGATTAAAGCTTATAAAATTACCTTCTCGAAAATGTTTTTTTTTTTAAATTTTCCACGAGTTCGGGCATAGTTTTTCCGACTTTTCTTTACGAATTTTCCCAACGGTGGAAAATTTTGTGGAAAACTTTTTCCAGTTCATATTTTTTTTTGATTTTTGAGAAAATTTGCTTAAATTTTCATATAAAAACTTTGTTTCTACGATGCTTCGTTCTTGAGTTATGATTTTTCAAAGTAAGTAGTGTCAAGGGAAAACAAAAAATTTCCACCTGAGTTTTCCGGAAAAATAGGCGACCCTGAATTTTTCTCAATTTTTTTTTATTCATATATCCATGAGCCCTGCCTGTGGAAAAAGTTTCATGAAAATCTGAGACCCTTCGGCCCAAACCCGTACGGTAATAAAAAAAAATCCCCAGGGGTACCAACTGGCACGAGTAAGAGTGTTTCGAGCACATTGTGTACCAATTATGTAGCATGGCCTCCCTGCTTGCATAGATAACCAAGGGATCACAAAGGCGACTATTCCAGCGGAGATGAACAGCGGCTCTTAGAGGGACCCATAAGAGATGATCAACCAAAATAAAGAACTATCGAAATGTGAAGGAGAGGTTTCTGGATCTGGACCCATCAGTAACCGGCTAAGGTTCCCGCCAAGAAAGGAAGCGACCAACATCGACTTAGGCGAGAACAGTGCAGTGTGGGCAAAATCCTAGATACTGTGACGACGGCAGGCACTGGCCGTTCCAGTGCAACATGTGAGTTGACCGATGGCCCGGGACTAATCGAGGCCATGGAGCGGAATAGGGAGTACCTTCCGAAAATGCAGGTAGCTGCAGAGCAACTCGATGTCATCATCGAGTTTGTTAACCCGTATAGGCCTGAGTAAAAGGAAAAATATTAAAACTCTCACCGCTCAGCGAATACTTAACGAATTTCAATTATTTTTGGGCAGTATACACGTGCACATATCTAGTTTCTAAAAGTGGTCAAAGGATCTCGCGAATGTCCATGTGGCCGGAGTTATTGCGGTGGATCACTGGGTCAGGTCGGGTTCTCTACTTCTTTGCCCTTGGAGATTGGCCAATTTCAAGTCACAGATAATTTCCAGAATTGGCTATAATGTGGCCACTATATCAAGGAGTTTTGAAAAAAAAAACGCTTCAGCGTAAACCTTCTGATAATCGATTTAATTGAAAAATTATGTCAACTACATTTGATTGGTCCTACAAGTGACCATTTTTGGATCCTGGGATGGCTCAAGTTTATGATAAAGTGCACAATTTATATCTTAACATCTGTGTCAAGCTTATGAGAATGTATTTTAGTTATCTATTATGTTCAATCTATACTTTTAGAGATTTGAAACGGTTTAGTACCTAACAAATCTAGAGCCGGTTCTTCAGGGCATTAACCCCGAGTGGCCACATCTGGTACACTCTAAACGGTGCAAAACTATTCATTTGTAATGTTAAATATTAGATCTTAATGATTTATGCAAATTACAACTATTGCCAGTGGAAATAAATAAAGTTAACTTGGCAAGTCCCAAAAAATCGCCTTTTTCTATCCGACTTGATCCAGTAACCCACCACAATAACTCCGGCTACATAAGTATTGCCGAGTTCCTCTGGCCATTTCTAGAAACAAAATATGTGGGCCAGTATACTGACAAAAAAATATTTGAATCCGTTAAGTATTTGCTGAGTGGTAAGGGATTTAGTTTTTTTTTTTGCTTTCACTCAGGCCTATACGGGTTAAGAGCAAAAGCAGTATCAGCAAAGACTTGAAAACAAGTCTACTGAAATTGCGACAATGAGACCTAGCTGCAAAGCAGGACTACGAGAAAGCCAAGGCACAACTTGGCAAGGTAGAAGGCAAAGGGACGCTAAATCATGTCAGACTGAAGTGTTTTCCTTCACAGGCAACGCGAATATTTCTGATGATATTATTCGATACGCGATGCGAAAGAGAGGACCTTCCGAGGATGAATACGTGGCGATACAACATATGGTTGCTAAGGGAAAAGTGACCTACGCGGCTGTCTTCAGAGTGGAAAAGCTGGCATGAACCAATCTCCGTGTTCAAAAGAACATGGCAACGGTGAAGAGGCCAACATCAAGCCTAAGGCCAAGAAAGCCAAGAAAAAAGAGCCACGGGATAGCCCGATCCAGACAGTGCATCCACAGGAATCACAGGCGCAGGTAACAGCAACCCGTGGATACGAGTCGGAAAAAAGAAACAAACTGGAAACGGAGCCTAAGGAGAATGCTAAACCGAAAACAGCGGCGAAACGTAGGAATCTGATCGAAGCCCTCGTTACCGAAACGGACGAAGCGAAATACGCCGAGGTTCTGCAGGCGATATTGGTGATGATTGATTGGTGAAATGATCCTGGTCTTAAAGAAGGACGCAAAGCAAAAGGTGCAGTCTATAAGCAACTGGCACAAGAAGTACTTGGCAACGAGGTTGATGTAAGATTCCTGACTGCAGAAGCAACTCTCCAGTGTAAAAATCTGGATGAGATCACCAATGCAGCGGAGCTCTCTGCTGCCCTCAAAGAGACGGCGAAGTATTCCCTGAAGCCCTGAGGCGCGAACGAAATACTCTGAACCTAAACGGTGAAAAGATAATTGCTGTGATATCACGAGCTTGTGATGCTTCCATGCCGAGAAAGACTCCTTCTAGAGAGAACCAGTGGCCTGGTGGTTCGAGACAATTGGAAATCCTCGAGCAATCTGCCTTCAGGCTAGACGAAGAATGTAACGCGCACGCACAGAAGCACAAAGAGAGGAAATTAAGAGTCGAAAACGGGCGTTCTTTGAAAGACTATGCCAGGGTGCCAAATCAAGTCCGTAGGGTGATGCCTACAGAAAGGTAATGGCTAAGACCAAAAGATTCATAGCGCCCCAAGAGAAGTCGCCCGAGTTGCTGGAATCGATAATCGATGAACTCTTCCCGCATCATTCCACAAGCCCCGCATCATTCCACAAGCCGTATGCGACAGATGAAAGAGAAGAAGTGGCTAGGATGACGAACGAAGAGCTGGCAGAAGTCGTGAAATCTTTCGCGCACAAGGCACCGGCACCCGATGGTATCCCGAATGTTGGCTTAAAAGCAGCAGTGAATGCGGATCCGGACATGTTCAGAAACACGATGCAATGCTGCATAGTTCAAGGAATCTTCCCGGATGTATGGACGCAACCGAAATTGGTGCTGCTACCAAAGGCGGGAAAACCACTAGGTGACCCGTCGGCGTATAGACCTATCTGTCTAATAGCTACGACGGGCAAGTTATTGGAGAGGTTGATTCTCAACAGACAAGTACCGTATACGGAAGGTGAGGAGCCTGTCCAACAACCAGTTTGGATTCAGGAAAGGTAAATCTACTCTGGACGCTGTCCAGTCGCTGAGGTGGCAATCGAGCATAAAAGGAGCAGCATCCGTTACTGCGCGGTTGTCACTCTGGATGTGAAGAATGCATTCCACAGCGCAAGCTGGGAAGCAATAGCACACGCACTTCGCCGAAGGTACCGGTGCGGTTATGTAAGCTTCTAGAAAGCTGTTTCGATGGTAGGATTCTACTGTATGACACAGATGAGGGGCATAAAAGCGTTCGAATTACCTTGGGAGTACCTCAAGGTTCAATCCTGGGCCCGCTGTTATGGAATGCGATGTACGATGACGTACTGAGGCTGCCCCTTCCGACGGGTGTTAAGATTGTTGGCTTCGCCGACGATATCACCCTAGTGGTCTATGGTGAATCGATGGAGGAAGTAGAGTTGACAGCAGCGCACTCTATTTCCATAGTTAAGGAATGGATGAAGTCTAGGAAACTAGTACTGGCTCGTCACAAGACTGAGGTGGTAGTGGTCAACAACCGCAAGTCCCAGCAACGGGCGTTTATCTCGGTAGGTGATTGCACCATAGAGTCCAAGCGATCCCTTAGGCAGCTTGGGGTAATGATCGATGACAAGTTCAACTTCGCTTGCCACGTTTTATATGCCTGTAAAAGGGCATCAACGGCTATAGCGGCGCTTTCGAGGATGATGTCCAACAGCTTTGCTGTAATTGCCAGCAAACGCAAGCTCCTGGCAAGCGTGGCGCTATCCATACTAAGATTTGGAGAACCAACCTGGTCAAAAGCGCTTAGAACGAGCAGAAACCTAAAGCGGTTGAAAAGCACGTACAGGATAATGTGCTTAAGAATAGCAAGTGCATACCGGACGGTATCTAAAAAGGCCGTGTGTATCATAGCCGGGATGACGCCCATCGGGCTCATCATCTAGGAAGATTTTCAATGCTTCAACCAAAGAGGTACCAGAAGAGTCCACGACGCGTGTAAAGACGCAACGCTCAGAAGTTGGTATCAGGAAAGGGATAACTCCACTAAGGCAACATCCATAAATGACGTTGCATTTTTTGGCCATTTTTTGACACCCCCTCCCCCATCGTAGCCTATTTTTGCAATACCTAATACACGGTTCGTAGCAAAATCGTAGACTCCCCCCTCCCTCCTAAAATGCTACGTCATTTATGGACGGTCCCTAAGGGTAGATGAACCCATCGGCGAATACCAAATGTATCAGATTGGTATGAAAGAAACCATGGGGAAGTAAACTTCCACCTGACGCAGTTTCTGTCAGGACATGGTTGCTATAGACAGTACCTGCATAGGTTCGGGCACTCGGAATCTCCTACGTGCCCCAATTGTGCTGGTGTGGAGGAAACAGCGGAGTATGTCGTGTTCGATTGCCCCCGTTTCATTGTTGTGAGAGATCGCATGCTTGCCACACGGGGGGACACGTCCCCTGACAATATAATCCAGAGAATGTGTGCGAATGCCGAGTGCTGGAACGCAGTAACTACGGCTGTCACTCACATTATGTTAGAATTGCAGCGTCTATGGCGAGAGAGATGCTGCAGATGCATCCACCAGGCAAGACCCGGACAGGTCCGCAGGAAATGTGGTGAGGAAGGTCACGTTGGCAGCGACTTTATGAAGACATCCTGGTACACGATGTATAAAGCGGGGGATGGTAAAGCCCACGAAAAAACGACGGGTAATACTGCAAATACCAGAAGACGAAGGCGGGGCAATAATAATGATGAAGATAACGCAGGTGAACCTCAATCATTGTGACGCCATACAACTGTTGTCGCAGTCGACAACGGAAACAAAGTGCGACGTTGCATTCATTGCAGAACCGTATCGGGTTCCTCTCGTTAACGGCAATTCGGTAGCAGACAGAGAGGAGGCGACAGCAATCCAAATAACGGGCCAATTCCTCATACAAGACGTTGTCGTATCATCGCCTTGAGTCGTCGGAGCGCGAGTGAAACGGAAGCCATTCTCCAACCGGAATCGCTAGACCAACCTCAGAATCCAACTGAACAACCAGGAGAACGAGTCGTCGTAGAGTAGAGGAGTGCACATGAGCGTCCAGTAGATGTTCAGGAGGGCTCTGACGTGGGGGCAGCTCTAGAGTAAAATGCGTCGTCGCACAGAAAGCTGTACAAAGCCTTCGAGAGATTACAACCGCCAATTGGGCAAAACGAGTAGCCGCAGAGACACCGTAGAAATGTCGTAGTGAGTAGCGTTTTTGACAACATTAAGCTTCAACTGTGAACTAGCAGAACAACTAGAGACTGAGATTGACGAAGTGCATGAGCACAGCCCTCCGCCGATGAAGCTGCTTGATGTAGTTACGATGGAGATTGTGACATAGGAGCAGTAGGAAAGTGTTTTAGTGGTTAAGCACGCCTAACGCACAACAGGCCAGGCTTTTAAAGCAATGTTCTACCTTACTATAAAAACAGTTATTATCTGAGAGCTGTTTTGGTCAAAATTGCCATTTTTGCATTTGCACATCGTGTGGCAAGTATGATGATACTCTATGCCCAGGGATGTCAAGAAAATTTCCATTACGAAAAAATCCTGGACCAAACAGGAATCGAACTCAGACTTCAGCATGACTTTGATTTGTAGCCGCGGACTCTAACCACTTGGCTAAGGAAGGCCCAACTGAAAGAGATATGAGTGATCAGTAGCCAAACAATACAGAGGGCCACTAATTGAGTAATTTCGATTCTTCAGTATTTTTAGACCACCCTGTCAATCGCAGAAAGTCGCACACAATTGTAGCATATGTTGGCGTGCGACCGCACTGGGATAATATTTACCTAGCGGAGGAGTTTTGCTCTCTCTTTTTATCGATCCGCTATTGAAAAGCACCAAAATCGTTCTATGAAATTGCTGATGGAGCAGCGGGGAGGGTGCTTGTTGACGCTTTGCGGTGACGGAAAAAGTTTTAATGGAATTTAACTGTTTCCTGATGTGAAAAGCTCGGTGAAATGGAGCAAGAGGCGGAAACCAATCGCGAGTGTCTGCTACGAACAAGGACAAATGGAGGGCCCTTCTTAAGCAGAACAAAAGCGGTCGTTAAAGGTATGCGTTATTTCGATTTTTATTGCTTTATTAGTATCATTTTAAACACTACGTTTTTTTTTTCTTATATGTAGATGTTCTGTGTTAGGAAACACTACCATCCTAATTTGGTAAACTAAATTGAGCTCTTGTAAATATTTTGCTAAGAGCATTACATTTCATTTTCCATAGCAGTTCAGAGTTTTTGCAGGTGATTAATACTTAGAAAAAAAGGAAAAAATTGCTTTTCAATTAAATTAATCTAACTTTACCTAAATATATAACGTATTCATCGTGGCAATAGAAGATTTCAATGGCTTTTGTCTAAAATGATTGATAATTTTATTCGACATTTGTTCCAATAATTCAACATTGCAGATTCTATGTAACTCATTAGTACTATACCAAGGAGGGAGCATAAGAACCATTTGCAAAGTTTTATTTTGAATCATCTGCAGCGCTCTGTTCCTGGTACTACAACAGCTAGTCCATATTGATACAGTAAACAACATGGCCGGTCTGGACATTAGTTTGAAGATCAAAAGCTTGTTCTTAAGATAAAGTTTTGATGTTTTATTCACAACTGGATACAGACATTTTATATATTTGTGACATTTGGGAATATCAGGTTGAGTTTTGGAATCATTTCATGAAATCTTCCATTTTGCCAAGTATAAAGAAAAAATATCCAAACTTTTTAGTAATCTACTACACAAGCCTATGTCATCCGCAAACACAGATTTTTGACATCCTTGAGATAATTCAGGTAAGTCAGATGTGAGAAAATTGTACAATATTGGTCCAAAAATACTGCCCTAAAGAACACCAACTCTTACAGGAAGTGTTTCAAACTTGAAGTTCTTAACACACTAAGCTCTTACGGTGAATTTCACCGTAATCTCAACAGCTGAACAGTTCGGTGAAATAAAACACCGTAACTTCGTCGGAATTTAACGGATTCCGGTGATTTTTTACCGAATACTGTAAAAATTTACCATACTCCGTTAATTTATTTTACCGAACTGTTCAGCTGTTGAAATTTCACAGGAATCCGTAAAATAATTTAAGTGTGAATATTAACCACCAGTGTACGATTTGACTGATAACTTTGGATAATTCAAACAAAGTATGCTTGAAAATTAAAGTTTTCTAACTCTACAATCAAACCTTCATGCCAAACAGTATTGAATGCTTTTTCTATGTCTAGAAGAACAAGACTAATTAAAAAGCCTTCAGATTTGTTGGAACGAATCCAATTCGTTACTCATAAACATTGATGAGTGCTCGAATGTTCATGCGAACTGTTCATTGGCAAAAATAGAATTTTTTCTGATGTCCATTGACGATGATGGTCTATTCTGTTCAAAATGATGTCCTTATAAGAAATGTTTCGTTCCGTATTGCCAAGAAAAAATCCATATCGCCTACCCCTAGCGGTTGGCAACGGTGTGTGGCGTAGTTCAATGCCTGGTGACTTAATTCCGATAACTGTGCCTGTAAGTCCGATCGCCTGCTGTTGAAATGCTTTCCAAATTGTTCAATTATGTTGAGAGGAGGGATGATCTGCGGAAACATGGATGGAAAATTGGCGCCAATAACAATAACGCTTTCTTAAAATTCTGCAAAAGATTACAACACGCCCTGCATCACCACCGACCGGCTGCTCCAGGAGGAAGGAAGTTTGATGGAAAGACAAACTGGAAAGCAAAGACGCAGAATAGACAATGACTTTTCCGGTCTTGCCAGCAGCACACTTCTGCATGGATGGTAGGGGTAAAAAAAATCCGATTGTTCCGGTTGATTAAACATTTAGTTTTGCGCTTCACAGCGCTTTGCAGAGGGGTAACACGAAAAGTCACGTCACGCTACGCTAGGACCGGCACCCAGTCGGAAGAGCCATCGGATTTGCTTACTAAGACGGATGTTGGCCAACTGCCGGGTGAAATAATCCTCCCTGTCGCAGTCTGATTTATGTCACCAGGCGAGCTGGCCAAGTTACAGCTAGGCCAGAGGCTGGCAGCGACAGATTTGAGATTAAAGAAGTTTTCCGCCCTTTCTTCTCGGTTACATGGATCAGTGAAGTGTAAATTTCCGAACTTACATCTCATTGGCAAAACTACGCAAGATTTATTATGAGTGGTATGCAAGTTATGTTTTGTGATCGAATAAAAGTTCTGAGAGTGAAAGCGATAAGGCTGTCTAACTTTCTGGTGGATAGAAATTTATTGAAAAATAGTTTCGAATAAGATATTGTAAACCGATTACGAATCCGTTAAATATTCATACTCACTATTGCCCTCAAAGTTACGTCGTTCCGTTATACAAGAGGTTACCAAGAGCGTACCTGAAACAAAACAAAAACAATGAATATTTGTTATGACAGCATTATGAAATTATGATTAATTCAATTAATACACATAACCTTCTTACACTTTTGGCCTGATAATTCCTTATTAAGCCACTCTCATTAAAAAATCACTGTGATTGGTCAATGTAGGAAGCAAGATTAAACATGTTGTCGAATCTGGTTCTGGTGGTTTAAATCGACCAACGCGATTTTCAATGAGGAAATAAGCTTTATGTTCAGTTCAAGTATGTTTCATACATAATATCGATTGAAAGTTTTCATTCGACATATTTGCAATTCATATTGGGCTTTCATATATTTTTATAAACATGTTTTCTATTAGAAATAATTAGAAAGAATAAACTGGCCAAACCTGGTGCTTCTATCCTACATTGTAGTTAAATGTTGCATATGGTATGTTGTTAACCTCAATATATTACTAGGACTTCTTGTTCTTCTTCTTCTTGGCATAACGTCACCACTGGGACAGAGCCGGTTTCTCAGCTTAGTGTTCTTATGAGCACTTCCACTGTTAATATCTGAGAGCTTTCTTTGCAAAATGTTGCCATTTTCGCATTCGCATATCGTGTGGCAGATACGATCCCATGTAACACCGAAAACATCTTTCTATTCAACAGATAGTAAATGATGTTGTATAAGTGTATTATATGCGAATACCGTGACAGCTTGTGTGATGTTTAAGTCTTAAATTAGTATTCTCAAATTATAATATGTCCAAACATTGAATCAAAGATTGACAAGCTATCTACGTAAAATTATAGCTCCTTGAACGTTTATGTAACTTCATTTGGTTTGTATTCTTTCTTCTAAATATTAATCACAAATAAGCTCTAGAGATGTATTTAAAAATGATCGCCAACAAAATTCAAACATCATCTTGAAGCTACATTGTCATGACCGATTTTTTCTTTTCGACCTTCGCAATTGTTGTTTACTCCCGTCTTGTAATGTTTACTTGATAAACGATCTTGCGGTCACAATTAAAGCTTATCATCAGCTGGTAAAAACTCCACAGTTGATAGAACACTCTGCATCTTTTTGAAGCATTCCAATGAATAATGACCTGCTGGAGTTTTAACGTTTGGCCGGAACTGCTGAATGCTGACATATTGAACCAAGCCGAGTGTGAATAGAAGTTCTAGTGACTGTTGCTTGACGGCTAGCGTGAACATTTTTCCAGAAACCCTGACATTTAATTGATAAACAGGTGTTTTGCTTTAGTCGCACTTTCTCAGTTTGTCTCACATTCAAAGATAGAACATAGCTTCAATCATGTTCTTCTGCAGCCGCATCACTATGGTCCATTTATTTCCCAGCAATCCGCCAGCAGCCTTGTGAAGTGTTTGGTTTCATTTATTTTTTCTGAAAGCCGCAAATCCATCTATGGCTTGATTATTCTCGTTCTCAATGCATTAAAAATACGAGTTACTGCAATGATTACGTCCGTCAACTGCAATATTTACAAACAAATATTATTTTGATGTTATGATTGATTTCGGTTCGTTGTAAAGTATGCTCTGATTTAGTTATTTCCGTGTTATAACAACAATCGCAATACATAATAATAGCCTATTTGAGAGAAAATTTCAAACATGCTCATAAGGTGTATTATTGATGTATCTTATAAGCTCTTTTATAAACGTCGAATAAGATTGTTGTCAGGACATAAATAGAGCGTTATGATAACAAATATTCAAATTAAAGTTGGACTAGTAGAGTTAGAAATTACATACTACACTACTGGCTAAATATATTAACCTATGGCAGCAAAGACTTGAGGTAATGGATGCGAACTCGGTGATCTTGATAAGAGACATTATTATAAACATAATGTAACCGGGCAATTTTCAGTTATTTGTTTTTTTTTTACTACTTCGGATTTATACCGTACGATGAACCAGTATCTATTTATTGAAAAATAAATTTGTGCTGGTAATATAAGCTGTCTAAACATTTCTCAACGGCACTGTAAGCTCGTGCCATATTGTTTTCTTTGTAAACCAAAACAAATATTACGAAAAAAAAACTACAATTCTGACGATTTAATATTTTCTGTTTAATTACTTCACTGGCGCATGAATTATGTGAGGGTGAAACGGAAAATTGCACCATGTATCTTAAGCCGCATTGAAAATATGACTCTCAATGCTGATTATAACGCATTTGCCCAATGTTTCTGTGATTTAACATATTTATGGGGATCATCGATTTCATCACTTGGAATTTTCGTTTGGGTTGCAGTAGCCATATAAATTCCAAACATTTTGTTTGTCAATTTTCTAGAGTTCACTACGCTAGGCATGTTGTTGGATTCGTTCTAACTTGAGAACATACAAAGTTTGAAATACAAATGTTTTCTGTAAGTTCAATCACTTGCAAATAACTATATTTCAACTATTATAGCTTGCTGTTATACAATTGTATATTCCATGTCATATCACTTGAAATGACCTCGATACCAACAAAAGCAAGTGGTTGAAATATGCTTGTCTTTTGTGAGTATTTATTGCTAACAAAAAACTATATTATAACTAATAAATTTTCTCATTTCAACCGTAGCTTCAATTATGTTGGGAGTACGTTAATAAACTATGCATTGCACATTTATTTTAGTTCTATGAGTTTGTGTATCTATATGCAAGATGTTATATAAGCCGCCATGTTTTGCGCTTTTTAAGCTATACAAGTGCTTGATATTAAGTCAATAATACAAGAAAATTACAATCGAATATGTTTAGAACGTGAATTTTAAACTTTTATATAGCAAGCTGTGTTACTTGGGATGATACTCTATGCCCAGGGAAGTCAAAGAAATTTCCATTACGAAAGGATCCTGGACCAACCGGGAATTGAACCCAGGCACCTTCAGCATGGCTTTGCTTTGTTGCCGTGGACTCTAACCACTCGGCTAAGGAAGGCCCCACTTTACTACTACATACTATATTATACTCTGCTGTGAATTATCTATTCCATATTGGAACATATTTTTCATTTGTATACATCTCATTATAAATAATTAAAAATATGTCGTTTTATAAACAGCTGGGAATTGAAGGAGTGCATCACGGCATCATTATAACTGCAGCTGGACGATGGAGTGAATATTGAGAGTTCGCGTCACTCTGGATAACTTTCCGACTGTGCCAATGGGCTGGTCTATTGTCTAATGTAGATAAAATAATTCACTGGAAGTAATAACGCACAGGCGATCATCAAACCTCAATCCATAAGAGTGCCATACATGTTTGACAAAAGATCTGAAAATTATTTTAATTAAAAATGGTTAAACACCCATTTTATCAAACTCAGCCATCCATGCTCGTCACAGTACTGCAAGAACAAAGCACCTCATTTTAATGTACCATAACAAAAAAATCTTCTCACCCAACATTTCCCTTTGCCGAGATAGAATTATCTCCTCTGCCTGACCCAACCGACCGGCAACTTGATTTTTGGTCGAACCTTTTTTGTCACAGCAAACGTTTCTGCTCGTTGAAAGTTGATACCTTCTGAAGTGCGGCTAAGTTGACTCCCACTCTCCTTTTCCTCGTCACATTATC
The DNA here is from genome assembly GCF_002204515.2 of Aedes aegypti. NCBI lineage: Eukaryota > Metazoa > Arthropoda > Insecta > Diptera > Culicidae > Aedes > Aedes aegypti. Next base: position 248,928,114 of record NC_035109.1, read on the forward strand.
CACATCGTCATCACCGCATCGCTTTGTTTTAGTTTATTAGGTGAAGCAAAGTGTTCGACAGCCTCTCACTCGTTTAATAGCGATTTCCTTCTCGTGCTGCCCCAAGTGCGGAAGCTTAACTGGCACACTGAGAACGAGGGAGCCCATTACCGGCGCCACTTCAGGTTGGGTTATATGCCTGGTCACAAAGCACAAGCACCTGGCAGCACACTTACTCTCTACACCAGCCAGCATCAGCAGTCAGTCAGTCGGTGTTGTCTTTAAGAGTACCGCCCTCTGGCGTTGCCGCAGGTTGGGGAAGGACTCTTGGATCATTGAACGCATGACGGTGGAGAAAATGGATTTGGCAGGCACTCGCTCTTGCGATTCTTAGCAGTTTCAACGACGACAGAGATACCTCTTGACCGCACACAGTCAGGCGGTGGTATGTCCAATCTCATCTCTTTTATCCTACCGAAATAAGGGTATGCAATATGCATCGATATCGTAACAAAATGATAGGTTTTCCGTCCTGTTATGGAGGACCTTTGCACGGTGTTGAAATTTAAATCGTATTTCAATATCCAACATCAAAGTACCGTCAAACGGGGTGACTTGCAACACGTTGTAATTTACAACTAAATTTCATCATAAAACCCAAATTTCAAAAGAAAGTTCGTTATAAATCGGTGCTTCAATATGTGTGACTCGCAATTCAATAGGGGCTATGACTTATGCTGTTATTATACATATTTTTTTGCAATTCCGTTGCAAATCAGCCTACTTTTTATCAAGAGAATGGACAACATAACGGCCTACTTTTCCTACGAAAAGGAACAGTGCTGAAAAGTGCTACTTTTCAGCACTAATATCAGTATCGAAAAGTAGCACTTTTCAGTACTGTTTTGGGAGTCATCAAAATGACGTCGGATTGCATCCATACGTCATTTGTTCAATTGTTCTGAAACTAGGTTCTGATTCTACATCCGTATGATGATTGATGAACCGAATTGACTCGGATTCGAATTGTAGATTTACAATTCGAATCGGATTTAGAATCAGAAGCTAGTTGACTGTGCGGGATTCTGAGTTTAAATAGGATGTCTTATAGGAGGCAGTAGAATATGTAACTTCGCTACAAAAAAGACGGGAGCATTATGGGGCGATTTGTACAGTTAACATAGGGGCAGTAGTTGAATTGGTCCAAAAACAAATAAAACTTCATATTCCTACACGGTTTGATTAGGAAGATTGGCATATGAGAACCGTACAACACAGAAGAATATTTCATGCGGCGTCTTACCTTCTCCGTTCACGAATTCAGAATATAAGTTTGACCTCGGGTGATGCGTGAAAATTTGTGCCTGTCATGTCTATGTTCATACTACTGCGTCACAGCCTACCTGATTGAAAAATATCGAGTCGTACGGATTCCATGTGAATTCTCTTGAAATTTGATTGTGTTCCTTAAAATGATCTCACTCAAATGGCATTTTTCGTAATTGCAAAAAATGTTGTATGCAACGCGTTGCAAAACTCGATTTTTTCAGCACTCGTCGTATTTATCCAACTCGGCAAGCCTCGTCGGATAAAGGTACGACTCGTGCTGAAAAAATCATCATTTTGCTACTTGTTGCTTAAATAACTATTATACATTGAACATAATTCTTTTAAATGTCTTGAAAACAGATACCAGATGGAGGTTCAAAATCGTGACCTGTAGAAATGAGATAGATTTAATTTACAAAAGTAATACTCTACATGGTGTTTCTATAAATAAAAAGTGATAATATGAGGTATTGTATTTCACGAAATTGTAGCAAAAACTTTTTAATAGAAATCATTTTTATAAAAATGTACCGATGCGGGGTGACTTGCAATACTTTATTTACAAGCAATTTAGACTTCTTTAAAAGTGAAAAACGTTTCTATCAGGTCTATTTTATAATCAAAAGAGTAATAATACATTAATCAATTACAAACACTCGTTGAAAATATAGTTCAGTAAAGATTTTGAACCTTGATGATTTAACGCCTCTTTTTCCCATACAAAAATGGCCCACTTATTTTCTTACAAAAAGGTATTCAAAATGCTTGTGTACTGGTTCGAATGTTTTAAATACATGAATAATAATATTTACCAAGTGTGACCAATAAAAAATATCAACATTTTGTTGGCAAAAACTAATTTAGCATTGAGTGTTGCAAATCATCCCGCACAAGGTCATATGAAAACATTCACCATTTCGATTAAGTTTGATAAGATAAAATAATCCGATTCAATCTTCTGTCATCCCATTCTGAGGGTACTGTCGTATTTTGCAATGCGAAGTATTGAATCTATCCTTTATCTTGTGTAAAGTGAAACAACGAAAATGTTCAAATCAAACTTACATTTATTTTACTATTTTGTCCTTTTATTGCTGTAGTGCATTCCTATTATGGTGGTATACCAAAATTATATATTGTATTTCATTTAGTATGCATTCAATGCCACACAATGTTTGAGCATTGAAATTATGCTTTTTACATGTTAATGACACTGCACGGTACTGTCACTCTGTGTGGCATTGGACATACCTCTAAAGAAAACTAATTTATTGCTTTATGTCACGATTCGAAAACAAAGCATTAGAATGGTAATTGTAGTTTGTCAATGTCTAATAGACTAGTTTTTTTTTTTTATTAGTGACACTTTACACCGCAGTGGTGCATTCGTGTCAATGAAAATTCGTGTTTATTCATACAAAAGTTCACATTTTTACAATAACAGTGGAAATTAAACATCACACTTTTTGTTTTTCCTGGATCTTGTGTTATGAACTCTCCACTCCGAACTAGTTTCATTCTTGCTGCATGTCCGTTTCGATTCGTTTTCTAGCATTCCATCCGCTTCGGTTGACAACCGCCGCTTCCCAGATTCGAGCTCCGTTGTAATTTCGCTTCCCTGCTGATCATCACCATTGCCGTCGTTGTTCTCGGTCTTTGCGTGTTCGTCATCAGATTCTGCTTCGCTTGTGCCGTCGGAGTCTGTCGACGAAGGTTCAGTGGCCTCGCATCGAACGAGTTGATCATCAATTTTGTTTTCAACATTGATATCGCTGGAAGCTGTTGGTGTTCGCTGTTTTAGATCTGCACGAGCCGACTGCTCGTTTGGGTAGTTCACTACAGTGCTGTGGTTCTCGACAACAATGCATGACGGTACTGTTTTCTCCATCCGCATTCGAACGATTCGAACACCATTTGGAACGCCCGGGAAGAAATTTTTCCACACTTCGTTCTGGATCGAGATTACCTTACCGTACTGCTGCATGTGCTTAGTGATGACGGCGTTAGACATATGTGGTGGAAGATCGAGTATCCGAACTGTTGTAGTGGGACCGTCCACGTAGATAGGAACGTAGTAGTCCACTCCATCATACACGAAAGAGTGCTGCAGATGATGCTGTTTGTGCAGCCGGGGAGCTACGCCTGCGTCAAGCAATTCAATATACACGCACTTTTTCAGATTGTGTAGCTGAATGCTCTTCACATCGGCCATGTCGAGCTTGATGAATTTCTTAAGAAATTGTTCCACCTGATCCAAAGTGGGTCGCTTTGGCAGGACGCTGAAATCCACGACGAGTGTGTTTTTCCTGTACGTAGACATCTTGCAACCAGTGCAAAATTGTCTGTACAGGAATTGGGTAGAAAAAAAAAACTTGATGAACGGGAGACTGCTTCGAAGGAGACGTGTGTTGCGCACGAAGAGCGGTTGCCAACTGAAATAGACTAGTGTTTTCCATCTTAGACCACTAGCTGCTAAATAAGAAATGAATTTGTCGAATCAAGTTTACCCTACAATAAAGGTGCCCTGTTAAAAGATTTTCCACTAAGTTTCACTACTCCAATGCAATTTTAAAAAATTGCTAGGCTGCGGTCATCTTGTTCCTTAGTTATAAACGCCTTTTTGCATGTACATAAATTTTCACTCAGTTTTTGTGATTTGACATTTTTCTTGTGTAAATAAAAGAACAGAATACAGAGTACAGATACACATACATTGTTTGTTTGAATGAATGAATGAATGAATGAATGAATGAATGAATGAATGAATGAATGAATGAATGAATGAATGAATGAATGAATGAATGAATGACACTAGATTATCCCACAAAATAGAATCTTAATAATGTTCAAAATGTTTCTAGCAATTACGTGCAGTATGGCTGTTCAAATTTCGAGTTTTGAAATGTACAGATGAGGCAATAAAGGCAAACAGGAATTTATCATTGTAGTGTATGTTTTTTTCTCAGAAGTATTGATTTTTTTTTCAAATTTAACGTCAATCATGTAACTGCACCCGCTACATATAATTTTGGTTTCAAACTTAAAGTGAATCATCTCAAAATTCAAAGATGACCATCACAATGGCTGATTTGTGCCTCTACTCATTTTTTCAAAGGCACTAAATTGCACAAATAGTGAACGCACAAGCTTAAGCTTCTCATTTCAATATTGCTACTAGTGCACAAAGCTAAAATAAAATGTTCGTTGTAATTCGATGACTCCTTTTAAAGATGTGTGCCTGCAAAGTTTTAGTACAATGTTTGCTTTGGATTCAAAGCTGTTTCTCCTTAATAATTCGCGCATATGAAGTTCGTTGCAGAGATAGGAGGCCCGGGTAAAAATAAAGGCTACGCTTCATGCATCTTTTTAAACAGTTCTTCCATAGATCAAAATTGTTCAATTTTGAAACCGTTCATTTGGTTTCGATTTGGAAAGTTTTCATGATCATTAATAAATAATGGGGATTTAATTCTCATACCGCAATAATGGAGAATACAGCAATAATTGGCAAATTATCTATACGGGGGCTTTGAGGGCGAGATCATAAATTATGCGAGAAGTGTGATAGATTGAGTTGGGAGCATTGGAGAAAGATACAACTACAAGGTCGAGGAACTAGGAAACAAGGAACTACGAGAAAAGGGACGAGCTTGGAATTGAACCTATGACCTTTTGCTTATTATGCAGAAGCGGTAAACATTAAATCACCAACGCCGTCACCTTATCAACAATAGAACGAGGTGAACAAAAACTTCCATTTGTTAGGCGTTTTGAATTTTTTGGCCAGAAATTTCGTTTGTAATCGAGTTTTTATCAAAGTGGTGAAACGCAATGAAATTGGAAATTATAAATTTCGCTCCATTAGATTTTGTGGATATCAGCGGTATTCCGTTTTGAACGGTATTTGAGTGAATCATTCGAAATATCGCATATCCTTACTGCCAAAGGCTGAAGGTCCAGCCGGAGTGTGGTGTGTGGGATGATAATGTTGTGCGAGTAGTTGGTATTGATCTGGTTTCACGGAGACAATTACTGACTACCGATGACTGAGAGATGGTTAGGAATGATGGGAAGGAACCGAGCTAGGCTGATTTGTGGCCATTGTAGGCATGATTATCCGTAATTGTGGTGACTTTTGATGGCGCTCTTCCAGTCAAATGGCGGTGATGTGGTAATCGATGTCAACTTGAGGTTACTTGCGGTAGCGTGTATGGGATGTTAGAAGTTATTTATATCAGAATTGTTTTAGAACATCAAAAGTATAAATTATACTAAGATAGATTCAAAGAACAGTAGAAATTTGCGCAGTTTCGTTGAAGTTGAATTATAATGAAGACATTATCTACTAATAGAACATATATTCGCAGAAGGTTCGAATCCCTGTCGACCCTGGATCTTTTCGTAATGGGAATTTCCTTGACATCCTTGGGTGTAGAGTATCATAGTGCCTACCAAACGCGAAAATGGAATCTGTGGCAAAGAAAACTCACAGTCAATAACTGTAGAAGTGCACATTGAACACTAACCTGAGAAACAGGCTCTGTCCTAGTGAGGACATAATGCCAAGAAGAAGAAGATGAAAACTTATGGTGGGATTTTACTCGTAAACCGACCAAAAAGTTCGGCACTGTTTCTCCAATGGAACTTTGTTGAGATGTAACCAGTAATTCATTAATGATTTTATAGACTAATACTTCTTAGCACCAAATTTGTTTATTCGTGCAATCAAAACGATGCTGACTAGGGGGTCGTAAAGTTTTGGAAACGAGTCCTTAAAGAACTCTTACAGGCATATATCCGTTTGGCATTCGGTAATACAGTTTATTTCACAGATTTGTTGTAACATATCTGACCATTCATCAAGTTTTTCATATGGGAATCGCTGTAAGCATCACTTCAATGATTGTTTGAAGAACTTTAATAGCTTAAGAGACTATTTAATTTTTTTTTCTTACCTGAATTACTAAAAAAATGTTCAAGAACTCTTTCCTTTGATCCTTGCAAGATTTGTTCCAGAATTCATTCCTTCATTTCCAATAGTCTTTCAGGAATTAAACTATAAATTCCATTAGAGAAACTCTTCTTTATACTCCTTTAGATTACATGAAGGTGTTTTTTAAGTATTTTCAGAGATTACTGAGAAATTTCTTAAACGATTCTCTCGAAATTCTAATGAGAGATTCACCAGTCTGACACGAATGCCAAATGTTTGGTAAAGTGTCATTAATAAATAATAATAATAATTCACCAGAGATTCGAAATTTTACCAAAATTATACACTTTTAAGAATTTTTCCATTATTTTTATCGTCCATTCGTTTTTCATATTTTTGGTCTAAATTAATCGGAAGATTCTTTCAGATATCCCTCTTAAGAATCACAGTGGGGCTCTTTACGGGCACATTCCAACTTTTTTTTCCAAAGAAAATCATCGTGGGGCCCTATTATGGAAACTTATATCGAGTTTCCCAAGTGTTTCTTCAGGGTTTTCCTTCGATATTTATCCAAATTTGCTTTTCATACTTTCTACATGAGTACCCCTCGAGATTTCCCAAATATGTCTTATGGAGATATCAGAGACCAACAGAAACATAGTAGTGGGGTTTAGAATGGGTCCAAATGCAGTACTACAACATTAGGTCCCTTGGTATTGCAAAAAGTACCCAAGCTTGACAGATCGCAGTACACTTTTTACGGCATTGTAGGTTTTGCTGTTTTACCTAATGTGCCATAAAATTTTGGGCAACTGCAAGGAACATGAAGGCCTTTGTTTCGTCTTTGGAGATATCCCAGAAGCAGTGTTGTTCAGACTCATTTCCCCGAAAATAACATTTTCTGAACTATGAAGCCACGAACTACTACAACCATGCTCTATCCTCCTAAGATAGAAAAGCAGATGGTTAAGCTCAGCCCTGTCGTCGTAAAATTTGAGCTTCTTAGTCGCCTCCTTTTGAGGGGGGCGCAGCTATAGTCCATAGGGCGCTTCAACTCTAAGGCGTTAATAAGGGTATCTCACTCATAGAAAAATATCACAAATACTTTAATATGTATTCCAAACTCACTGGTCCATTTCAACTAAAATGTGGAACGAAGAGAACAGATACATGGGCTTAAACATTGTTAATTTAAAAAAAAAAGTGGGTCTGTAGTTTTCCCACAATTTGTACAAACAGATGTACGTCTTATAAAGAAGACAATTTTATATAGAGACTACTCAAATTCAGAAGCAATTTTTTAGTTTCATAATGAAAAGAATTTAGTATACATTATCTGATTATTCCCCAGAATAGAAGTTCAATACATCGCATGGAACTACAACGCGTTGTGAATTGAACTAAGAGCAGGACAAGCACCGCTTCGGAAGTTTGGAAGACGATTCTCTATTATTGCAAAATAATGGTTAATGCGTGCCAATATGGTTTCTGATATCATCAAGTGGTTTTCTACAAAATTGCAAAAAATGCTGTACACAACTCGTTATAAAACTCTTTTTTTATAACACTCGTCGTAATCAACCAACTCGGCAAGCCTCGTTTGATAAATGTACAACTCGTGCTCAGATGCTGAAATTCATCTAAAACTAGTTGCGTAAACTACTATTTTGTACATGAAATTGCTTAAATACGATTCCAGTAACTTTCTCTCGTAGCAGTAACTATAATCTCACGAATAAAGCATGAAGATCGTCTCAATAATTTTTCTCCATTTTTATACCTATTTATAATACTGCTTCCATTGGCTGATCCACTACTGGAACTCGACGGCAACTACTGATGCAAGGGAATTACATTTTTGCGAAAATCTAATTATTTATATCACTTTTTGCTCAGATAAAAAGCAGAAATTATATGCGATCTATTCGCGAAAAAATAGCACATGTGGTTTTTATCAAAAACATGCGTTTCATTCCATAGTATAATCAAATGATACAGTTACAACTATTGGTACCGGTACCCTACTTGTTTCAATTCAATTTCTATTTCAAGTCAATATGTTGAGTGCCATCATAATACAAAAAAGTCATACTATTGGTTGAAGCAAGATGGCGTCAACATTCAAGTTGGCCACCTGATTTTTTCCAAAAATGATAATCCCATTTTAAAGTCGACTCGAGGAATAAAACAACGATTGAATACTTATTATTTTGTTGTACACAATATGATGTTTGCATTGATTTGGAAAATCCTTCATTTCCATTACCTATTAACTAAGTTTTTGAAGCTGCTCTAACTGGCTGGTTTCTTGATGGTGACCTTAGAATTCAAAACGAGCAGTGTGCTGAACACATGTACATATTTTCTGATAAATTTCTTTCATCCTGAAATTTATAATGGCCGCCAAAATTATTTCATATGAAAGCTACATCCTTCCTACATGCATACGATGCCACTATGCTTTGTGTTTCAGGGGATATCTGAGAAGAAGGATACTCAAAGAAATGCCTTCAATTTATGGAAAAATTAGCTTTCCTGCCAACGGTTTAGCTAGTTAGGGTTCTACCAATATGAGTTAATCAAAACGCATCTCTTTTATTTTTGGTCTATTCTAGTAAACTACAAAAAATAATGGAATTCTAGCAATATGTGCCGATGGTGGCCGGTTTTCAGCGAGAATTACTCAACTATAACAGACGCAAATATTTTTTGTTACAAAGTAGGGTGCAAAGACAATTTATAAAGTAAAACACATTGGAAAACATTTAAGAATTTCTTGAGATTTGATTTTTAGAATGTTTGTGCTTTTTAGAATTAATTGTGTTTGAACGTGAATTAATGCAAACTTGGAGAAAAATAAGATTTCATTGAAAAAAATAATAATCGGGAAGTTTTGTTCACGAACGAATTTTGAGGTTTCTTGAAGCAGAACAGCTAGAAAGTTTGAACATTATATGGGAGAGGTTTTCGAATTTCAGCCAAATATACCGCTTAACCTTAGCCGAGTGGTTAGAGTCCGCGGCTACAAAGCAAAGCCATGCTGAAGGTGTCTGGGTTCAAATCCCGGCCGGTCTAGGATCTTTTCGTAATGGAAATGTCCTTGACTTTCCTGGTCACAAAGTATAATCGTACCTGTCACACGATATACGAATGCGAAAATGGCAACTAAGGCAAAGAAAGCTCTCATTTAATAACCGTGGAAGTGCTCATAAGAACACTACGATGAGTAGCCGGCTCTGTCCCAGCCGTTAACAATTTTATACAGGTGGTTTTCTAATTCATTTCATCAAATAAAAAAACAAAAAAACTAGTTTTTTTGCATGCTTGAGAACAGTAAACCAATTGCCACCCAACACGCAGCAAGAGAGACATTGTCATCTTCTATTTTGTTGCAACAATTTTATTCCGCAACATCAGTTTATCACCACTTGAACAGAATATGACAATGATCGATCACCACGAGCGCAGCGATTTTCAGGGGTTCGCATTGGAATTTTCGAAGACATTTTTCGTGCTGGTAAACATTGACACGTTATCAAACAACATCCATAAAACAAATTTGGTTTTGTGTTTGAAATAACAGATTAATCACGAGTTGAAAAGTTTTCAACAATATTGTGTCCTGTCCTGTCATGACAATTTTGCTTTTGATTGTATCTCTATCCGCAAATGTTGCGCGAACGGTTGTGAGCGAGCTTGCTTAGTGGTTGGTTGTTGTATGTTTTGATAACAATTTGATTCACTGCTTGAGAATGAACTTTAGTCACCATTGTATTGAAGACTGTCATAAGCTCCAAAATCTGCTTAACATGTTTGCAGCGTGGTGTCATGCCAACAGGATGCAGATTAGTATCTCCAAGTGCTTCGTTGTTAGCTTCCATCGAAAATTTAATCACGTGTCTTTTGACTATACTATCGACGGAGAGCTGTTGAACAGAACTCAAACTATTCGAGACCTTGGCGTGAGTCTGGATACCGCTGTTTCATTCAGGAATCACTATGAAGAGATCATCGACAAAGCACAACGCCAATTAGGGTTTGTGTGCAAATTGAGTAAAGAGTTTAGAGACCCGTATACACTCAAATCGTTGTACGTAAGTCTTGTTCGACCAATCTTTGAAACCGCTTCATTTGTTTGGGATCTTTACCACAGCACTATAGCTTCCCGTATAGAATCCATTCAAAAACGGTTCATTAGATGTGCGCTACGGAACTTGCCATGGAGTGACCCACTAAATCTGCCGCCGTACGAGAGTCGCTGTCTTCTGATAGGACTTGAAACATTGGAGCAAAGAAGAAAACGGGCTAAAGCTCTGTTTGTAGCTAAACTAATAGCCGCGGAGATCGATGCACCCAACTTGCTCCAAATGATTAACTTCAATATCCCAAACTACGCCATTCGCCGTCCCGAGTTTCTTCGATTACCATTCAGACGACGTGACTACGCCTCCCAAGAACCAGTGCGATCAATGATGGAGTGTTTTAACGAAGTTTTCCATCTATTTGATTTTAATATAACGACCAAGAAATTCAAGACAAAGCTTTTGTGATATATGTTTAACTAGTTCTAAGACTTTATTCATTAAGACACATAAGTCGGATGAAATATACAAATAATAATAATAATAATAATAACATACAAAATATTGGCTTAAATTCAATTAGGGCATTAACTGACTGTCCATAGAATATATTTTCAGTAGGGTCGATGTACCAATAGCCGCATAGCTAAGAACAAAAATTCGTATAAAATCGAAAAATAACGCTAGCGTCATGATTTTTACATCATCTGAAAGCTTTTTATCTTGGTTTTGTGGGAAAAATATGAAAACTACGAAAACTCAAATGTTTGTATTTATTATCGCTTGTGCCACTATAGGAATACATGTGCCTATAGTAGCACTATTTCTAATTTATGTTCCTATAGTAGCACTAGCATCACGGCGTTGGCGAAATACTCATCAAAACCGTATTTTTACAAAACTTTTATATTTTTCCTACAAAGTGTGGATCAAAAGCTTTCGTTTGATGTAAAAAAGTTCTTAATGCATGAATTATTTCGTATAATAAAAAAATATTTTCTCTCAGTAGTGCTACTATAGGAACAATAGGTTTACTATAGGCGCAAGGGAGCTCAAATTTTAAGCAAAACTAATTATTTCGATCATTTATTGAACAAAATCAAGCTGTGTATCAATGGTACTTAGATAAATAGCTACTGACCTTCATGTCAAAAAATGTTTTGAAAAGATTTATAGCAAAACGGCCGTAAAAAGCCACTAGTGCGACTATAGGGGACTGTCCACTAAGGGAACACCGACCCTACCCCGACATCTACTTAATTTTGAGATATTTAACTTTAAATATAAATTGTTTACTATGTTTATTATATTTTGAGGGTTTTTTCAGTTTCAAACTTTCATATATCTCATCAAACTTCAAGAGTTGCTTGAGATAATTCGATTGATATTTGTTTGATTGACGAGATTCCTCGTACAAAACGCTCATATCTGAGTTGATCTATGCGCTTGTTTCTTTCCGTATACATAAAATAAGTAAGTGTAATCAATCCGTAGCAGCTGTCAAATCAACTTTATTATCGTAAATGAAGTCGCATAAGACTACAGATTATTTCGTTTTAATATCAATACACTCGCATTGCCTGCCATTTTTCATCATATCAAATATGTACATATATCGCCTCCATTTTTGTACGTATAAGGCCTTTTGAAGACATTTTATACGGAATCTTCATCTTCTTGATTTCGTCATACGTGCAATGTGGTTGTCAAGGTACGTAACAGAGGGATACCAAAATTTCAGAATTTATTGGTGACAATTTCGATTGACTTCTACACGGCGTTAAGATGTTCCACAGTGTTTATACAGCTCAAAAATTTCGATTTATGTCCAACAGAACATTAAGATGTACCTGATACATGTAGACTAAGGCCAAGCGCGTTCATAAAGCTTTCAATTTATGTTCTACATGGCATTAATATGATGAATGCATAAAACGTGATCAAATTTCTACAAGAAGTGAATACAGCTAGACAATTTCGATTGATATCATACAGGGCTTTAAGATGCAGCTGATCTACAGGATAATGTCAAATTACTCCAGGGCGTACATACCGCTTAGAATTTGCTATTGATGTCAAACATAGCGTTAAGATGCACCTAATCTACAAAGGATGAAGTCAAATTACACACACACACACGCAAAGATCTATGTGGAACAAAGTAAAATTACTCCAGGACGTTGGTATAGCTTGATCGAATGATGGGCGTTAAGATTCAGCTACGTGGAACAAGAACAAATTACACCAAGGCGTTGATACAGCTTCTAAAAGACAGCTTCTATAACATCAATAATGACGTCAGCTTCTTCACAGGCCTTGTCTCCAGCATACGCCCATATCAAATGATAGAATCGATTCATACCTGGGTGATTGGAGACTTAAACATATTTTCGAAAAACGGCTCATTTTGGAGAGCTTTGATTGAACATTCATATAAGTGTGATAAGCGGCTCCGTTTTGCTCAAAACCTATGAGCTAGTAATGATATAAGTTGTCTCTAACCTAAGGAACAAATTTCATCCTCAAAAATCTGTTATAGGCCTCCGTATATATTTTTTATTCAACTTTAACAAAAAATAAAGGCATATCAAACCTATAAGACGCAAATGGCCTAAAAACAATGACCCTGACAAAATATTTTATTGTGATCATAAAAAACAAGTTCTCTGAGAGCTCCTCCATACTCTGATATCAAACAAACTAAAATTTTCAACAATAAAGTGTGGTTTTTGAAGGTGGAAAGTTTATCACTAGGGTATACGACAATCAGACGCTGTTTCTTGCTTTGGGCGGACAAAACCCTTGAGCTCTTTGCTTTATTACATCATTTAGGACAGTAATAGTAAATATAGTAAATATGACAAAAATTGTCCTGGATAGCGAAGTTATGTCAGAATATACTACTATAATCATAAATTACATTCACTAGCAAAAACAATGAAAATATCGCTTGTGGATGCTATATTCACGTTCAAACAATTTTCGCATTTTTTTACGGGCCATACTGTACACGTTTTAATGCTTCCAGTGAGCATTTTACCTTTTAAAGAAAGCACCACACTAGAACAACGGATAAGCATGCATTGCCCAGTGGTACAGTCGGAAAACATTTCTCACGAATAATGTAAAGTCAAAATACTACAGGGCGTTGATACAGCTCGGAAATTTCGAAAGATTTTCTACAGGGCGTAAAGCCTCTCCAGATATGGGAAAAATTAAAATTACTCCAGGGCGTTGATACAGCCTGATCGTTTGATGTCGTATAGGGCGTTGAGATGCATCTGAGCTACATGATATAAAATTAAAATACGACAGGGCGTTGATAGCGCTCGGAGATTTCAATTGATGATCTCCAGGGTGTTGAGATGCACTTGATCTATATAAGATAAGGTCAAAATACTCCAGGGCGTCGATACAGCTTGGAAATTTTGATTGATTTTCTACAGTGCAGGAAGATGCTCCAAATCTCACAAAGATCGGTGTGGAAGAAACTCAATTTACTCTAGGGCATTTACAGCTTGATTTATTTATGTTATACAGGGCGTTAAGATGTAATTGATCTACGTGGAATAATGTCAAATTACTCAAGGGCGTTCATAAAGCTTGTAATTTTCAATTCATGTCCTATGGGGCGTTAAGATGCACTTGACCAATAAAGGATACAGTCAAATTATTCAACGGTGATGATATAGCTCGGAGATGCTCCATGTCACGTAAAGATCTATGCGAAATCAAGTCCAATCATTCCAGGGCGTGTATACAGCTTAATCACTTGATGTCGTATAGGGCGTGAAGATTCATCTGATCTGGCTTTGAGATGCACTTGATCTACATAAGATATAATCAAAATACTCCAAGGCACTAGGCGTTGATGCAGCTCAGAAATATCAATAGATTTTCTACAGGGCGTAAATATGCCGCAAGTCTCGCAAAGATCTATGTGGAATAATCTGAAATTACTCCAGGGCATTGATATCTTCTTCTTCTTGGCATTAACTTGGCAAGCTTAGTGTTCTTATGAGCACTTCCACTGTTATTAACTGAGAGCTTTCTTTGCCAAATTTGCCATTTTCGCATTCGTATGTCGTGTGGCAGGTACGACTATACTCTATGCCCAGGGAAGTCTAGGAAATTTCAATTACGAAAAGTTCGTTGACCGACCGGGAATCGAACCCAGACACCTTCAGCATGGCGTTGCTTTGTAGCCACGGACTCTAACCACTCGACTAAGGAAGGCCCCAAGGGCATTGATATAGTTTGATTGATTGATGACATATAAGGCGTTAAAGTGCTTCTGATCTACGTGGAACCAAAATAATGCAGGGCGTTGATAAAGCTTGAAATTTTCAATTGACGTCCTACAGGGCGTTAAGATGCACCTGATCTACATGGAATAAGGTCAAGTTACTCCAGGGCGTTCATATAGCTTGAAATTTACAATTGATTACCTACAAGGCGTTAAGACGCATAGGATCTACATAGTACAAGGTCAAACTATCTCAGGGCGTTTATACAGCTTGGAATTATTAAATAATGCCCTACAGGGCGTTTAAATGCAGCCGATCTATGTGAGACAAAATATGTTGGGGCATTCAGGATTCAGGTCGAAAGTTCCAATTGATGACCTACAGGGTGTTTAGTTGCATCTGATCTACATGAAACAAAATCAAATTGCTTCAGGTCGATGATACAGCTTGAGTTTTCAATTGAGGGCGTTAAGAAAAAATCTGAGAAAAGCTTCTTAGTCGTCGACTAAGCGCGACTAAGCAGGACGACAGGGCTGGTTAAGCTTGAGTACTGCACACAAAATCGATCAATTTTGATCCCAGAGAGCCACAATTCAAGTTTCGGTGAAATGAAATGAGTGAGTGAGTGAGTGCGAATCATTTCACCGAAACTTGAATTGCGGCCCACCGAGATCGAAAATGTCGGATCCCATGTGCAACACTCAAGCCCAACCACCTCCCCCTCCATCTCAGGAAACAACGCACAGACATAACAGTTCATGGCTTCACAATTCGAATTTCGGGGAAATGAGTCTGGTCAACACTGCCCAGAAGAATTAACATCATAAGGGGAGCCTCGAAAAATAACCAACAATTTCGTTGAAAGTTGTTTAATATATACATACCAAATGATCCCTTCAGTAGCTTATGTGTAAATAAGAAAGTTTTTTTTTTTTTAATTCGAGAACTTCTTTATGGAAATGTATTGGGTGTTTCGAAAGTTTCTAAAACAATTCTTATGATTTTTCTGCAGAAAGTCCTCATGATATTCTTGAAAGAATTTATTCAGATTCATCAGTTTTCCTGTGTTATTGGTTAATAACTTCCTACAGCAGTTTTTCAAAGCTTGCCTTCATGACGAGCTCCCTAAAGCCCCAAAAGATTGTTTCAAATGTTTGGGCAGTAATTTATCCCGTTTTTCCCCAAGGAATTTTTATGCAATTTCTAAATGAGTTACCATGGGAATCTGATGTTGAACCATGGATTTTCCAAAAAATATCCAATATTTGACCAGCGTTTTGTAATAAGATCTGAAGTTACACCCCACTGCAAAACGAAGACTGCAGACATTCAATTCAACTGAAATCATGATGTGCAAAGTTTACCTTGTGATTGTCGCAAATAATTTTCCGTAATCATAGTGACAATTCAATAATAAATATAACAATACTCATAACACAATAGATCTTATCAGTTTCATATCTCCTATTTCAACGTCACCGTTGCTCCAAGCTAGGATTCGCTTAGGAAAAGTTCACAATGAAAAAGAAAGAACTTTTTAACTGGAAGCACTCAGGCGCAAAACCATATGCGGCAGTCACGTTCGGAAAACTTTCCCACGGCTGTAGGTATAGCTAGGTATGCGTTCATATCATACGGTATTTGGCTTAGCAACGCACTTGCGGTGTGGCAGCCAGTGAATTCCTTCGTCCTCCTGGTTTGATTCCGAATAGCAAATGCCACACAGAGGTTCAGTTTTTCTAAATATTTGTCAAAACTCCAATTACCAAGCGAAGTTTTAAGATAAAAAACATTTGTTTTTTTTTATTCTTAAATACCTATCACACTGCCCATACTCGCAATACAGTCCCATTAAGAAAATCATCATGTCGAGAAAAACGCAATTGAACATTATTGCAAAAGTTTTCGCAACGCCGCTGCAGGCAGCAGAAAATCCTAGCGGCACTACTCAATACATCATCACAAGAGTTTAAGAAAATGATCAACTACTGAAATATTGTTAATTCGATTGTTTTTTGTGTACAAATTAAAGATACTTGCAGGTGGGACTCGTTATCCGAGTACTTTTCTCATCACATTCAAATATACTCGCATACCAGTCCCATTACTTGGGACTCGCTTACTATGTTATCGCGCACCTTGACACATTAGTTGCCAAGTTTTCTATAGATTCCAAAGCATTTTTCCTTTTTCTATTAGTGCTTTCATCTTTTAATTGCAATTTTATACAATAAAATACTACTTATAAAATATAAAACAATACGGTGGTGATAGTGACAGCCCTGAGAACATTCCTGGGTTCGATGGAAGCGTTGCGGCCAGCCAACAGGAAAATTACTTTGGATTCAACTGCAGCACGTTTGTGTTGGATCTGAAACACATGTACTCAGGCGGGTAAGTTGTGGTTAGTTTCGGCAAAGCTGTTGGACATTTCTTAAATATCCATAATGCTGCTTTCTTATTGGACCTTCTTATTTCTCAGTATTTGAACATACCAGTGGAGAAGTGCCTTTTCCCATGTTGGCCCAAAAGCCTCCCTCTCCATGTTGTTGGAAGCTAAACCTACCGGAGATTTAATTTAAAATTGGCCAGAAGTCGAATGTTATAACAGCTATAGGTTTGACTTGGAGGGAAACTGTTTCATTATTTTTAATTTAGAGTCTTATAATGATTAGACATGTTTCTACCACTTATCTCACCAGAAGCATTGTGGAAAAAAAAATCAAGTTATGTCAAGCAGAACATATTTTTTATGAAATATAAATGGTTTAAAACATTGTAATGTGTAGTCTTTCTTTTTCTTATGGGATGAAAACTACGTTGCAAGATTAAATAAATCATAACAGGAATAGTTTTGCTTGAATTTCGTTGTAATCTTCTGGTGGGACTCTTATGCGAGTACTTTCAATATGGGACGCACATGATTTGGTATTTTTTTCACATTTTGTCCATACAAAGATACAACTTTAAGTGTGATACCATGAAGTACACTAATAATAAACATGATTCATGACGAAAACTCAAAAGTGATGAAAATTCAAATGGGACTGTTTTGCGAGTATGGGCAGCACAATAATTGATCAACTTTGCCACGGAATTAAAAAAAATTTAATTTTTTAATGCTGTTCTGTGACTATGCCCAAAAAAGAATCTTCAACCCTTACAACCAGAAGTCGCATAATAAATAACAAAAACTGTGTCTGGGTTTGATTTCCGGTTGGTTCAGGATCTTTTCATAATGGAAATTTTCTTGACTTCCCTCGGCATGGAGTATCATCGTACCATCCAAACGATATACGAATGTGAAAATGGCAACTTTGGCAAAGAAAGCTCTCAGTTAATGATTGTGGAAGTGCTCTTAGAACACTAAGCTAAGAAGCAGGCTCTGTCCCAGTGAGGACGTCATGCCGAGAAGAATAAGAAGATCTGTGCTCTTGTTTCGTTCTGTGTGCATTAGGACGATTCAAATTTTGAAAATGTTCGAAAATACAATCTCCCATATCCTCTTTACCATACCTTATCTTACCATCTTACCATAAAAATAGTGTTCTGTGAAATTTTCGGCTTTCTAGATGGTGATTTAAAGGTGGCCCAAAGACAATGTAGGTTTATATGGAAATTACTATGGAGAAAATTTGAGAAATATTCCAAACACGATAGTACTGTAATGTAAGTAGAAACTTATCATCCCAAATTGAAAACTCATTCTTCAAAACTTAATGAAGGGTGTTGCCGGAGCAACAAATTTTTTTGAGCTAATTTTGTGCGGGATTTTTGTACATATTTGCAGGGCAATAACTCCATATTAAACTAAATAATAGCAAACAAATTCATGAATATCTCGTCTTCTATCCATCGGATTGAATTTATCTCTTCAACATATCTCTTAATTATGGTTTGAAGAAAGTGATTTTACTATGGGATAATAAGTTTGTACTTACATTGCAGTATTAGCATGTTTGTAACATATCCCTAAATTTTGTCATATATTTTTTCTATCTTTATTAACGAGATTTTTAGCCCTGAGCTAGTTCATCTCGGAACTAACGGCTGTACTTCCCTTCCGAAGGAAGTTGTCACCATGACCTTTTTAGGTCAAAAGTGACTATCTCGGGGATGGGATTCGAACCCAGGTCCTTGGCGTGAGAGGCATCAAGTCTAACCACTACACTACGCCAGTCCCCATTTTCTCATAGTAATTTCCATATAAATCTACATTGTCTTTGGGACACCTAGAAAGCTGAAAATTTCATAGAACATGGTAAGGTATGGTAAGGATGGTATGGAACATATGGGAGATTGTATTCTCAAATTCTGTCATATAAACTTTGCTATCATGACCAAGTCGCATAAGATTACAGAACAGTAAATTTTCATCATATAAAATATGCACATAAATCGCTTTTTCTGTTGTATGTATACAGCTTTTTGATGACATCTTAAATGTGAATTTTGTGCATATAAGCATCGCCTGACTTACATTCTGGTAGTCTGAGAAATCATATTTCATGGAAAAAAATAGTAATTGCGGATTTTTTTTCCATGATTTCCCAAATCTGGACCACTTTGTGTCGGTCCCGGTGCTGGATTGCGGTAGGATTCAAATGAGCTTACCATCCAAGGCGCAAATTGAGCAAATGAAGAAATAAAATATTTTATTAATAAATTCCGTCATTTGTATGGCTAGAGAGCTTTCCGTCGCTTCGGATCTGCTGAAGAGGTCCTCGAACGTAACGAAGCACACATCAATTTATGAGCAAGGGGGTTCAAGGGAGCTCGTAAGGCTTTTTGTAAAAGTAGATAACATGCCAATGAGTGGTTGGCGCCGGTGCTGCAGATACCAAGAGGGATAAATTTTAATTAAATTTTTACTGTCGACCGGATGTCAGTACAACCGAGCGCCGAGAAGTTTTGCATCCCTTGGTTGGTTTGTGCAAAAGCGGAGATGTGATGATGATGACGGATTGGGTGCAGGGAGGATACAACCTCTGGGTTAAAAGTTTGTATGGTACCATAATTAATAATTCATACTGATTCTCAAAGAGGACACTTGCTAATTAATTACATTTACAATCGATAAAGTTTGTGTAACTTTTTGCTGAAGATGGTGTGAATTCAGATGTAGTTTGGTTTTTGTAGCTAAAATGTTATATGATTAAGCCTAGCAAGCTGACATTGAAGTTGTTGCAATCCCAACGCAAAAAAAGCTGAAAATAACTATTGAAGAGTACTAAACTAATAATATAGTGCTCTACTGATAATATTCTCACATAAACCGAAGGTTCTTTATTTGAAACCTTTAAGTAGACATGTTGGCACGTGGGCGGGGTTCCAATAATTTGATCAGATGAAGTCAAGTATCTAGGGCTCATGCTGGATAAAAATTTAACTTTCAAAAATCACATTGAGGGCATTCAAGATAAATGTAATTAATATATAAAATGTCTCTATCTCCTTATTAATAGAAAATCAAAACTTTGTCTTAAGAACAAGTTTTTGTTCTTCAAATTAATTTTCAGGCCATCCATGTTATACGCTATACCAATCTGGACTAGCTTATGTACTTGAACATTCGTGCATATTTCATACCTCTGCCAATTATTCCATCAAAACGAACCATTGCCTCACTTAACTCGGTTAAACCTTCGTCATGCGGCGCCCTTCAAACGACACTTACGTTGTATTTGTCGCACACAATCGCCT
Organism: Aedes aegypti; assembly: GCF_002204515.2. Taxonomy (NCBI): domain Eukaryota; kingdom Metazoa; phylum Arthropoda; class Insecta; order Diptera; family Culicidae; genus Aedes; species Aedes aegypti. The sequence goes on from NC_035109.1 coordinate 248,948,387, forward strand.
CTACAGCTCCCGTCGAAACATTACACAAATGTCTTCTTAAGTAGGATTACATTAGGAATTAATTAAAAGATTTGCCACGGTCGGAGCAAAGATTTCCCGCTGCAGCGTCCAATGTTGTCGGTGCGAGCAGACAGCAACCTTCCAGCGGAAACAGCAACGTCGGATGGTCGTGACTGTCGCCCGCTGTTACAGCTTTGTTCCCAAGGCTTACACGAGCAGCGCGTTCCCCTGTTCTTCCGCATCCGCCATCTTCAAGCGCTTCGATTGACTTTGTTTATGTTTCCTCTTTGATGGCACTTTTCCGTTCAGTCTTCGCCGCGTCTCACAGTGCCCAATGTATCTGGACCTTGCAGGGTACCGCATCCGATGGGACATCGCATTAAAAATAGCACGCATTTGACATTGATTGCTGGCGAAGTGTCCTCTGATCTGGCGAAAGCTTAGATTGCCCATTCCAGGAGAGCCATCAGAGGCGATAAACAAGAGCACAGAGCAGGAAACAAATCGGCCTCGCATCCTATTTCAATGCCCTGTTGCCCTTCGGCATCAAAATCTCGTTATCTTTTACGCCAATGATTACCCAGCGTGGCGCCATTGCACTTTGATACATACTTGGATGACATTGCTCACTCCGGAGGGCTTTGTACTCTTGGTAATTGGTATTACCGGATGAAAAATGTCCCCGACAGGTTGGCCGTTCTTGCTTTGCTCGCAACAGAGAAACCCATGATGGCAGTGGACGGCCGCTGGCTGTTTGCCATTCGTTTAACGGTAAATCTGCAGTCAAAGCGCGCCAAGGGACGAAATGACGATTTATGAATTCACGAGTAAGCTACTTAGAGGCTTGAATTTCCCCTCTGCTTTAAATTAATGATGGTAGGATAAAAGCCTTCTTAATGAAGGTAGCTACAATACTGGAGGTAGTGTGTTTTGATATGTTTAGCACTAATAAATGACTTCTGTGCGCATCGTTCCCTCGTGCAGAGCATACACAAATTATCTCCGCTCTTGGAAGTTTTAACACTACTTTAAGCAAAAATTACCCAAGTAACACCAAAAACATCTTTCTTGTCAGTAGATAGAAGATAGTGTTGTATACGAGCTTTTAGGTGAAATCCATGAGTATACCCCATTAGGCAGGAATAAAATACGTTAAATATTAAAGCCGTTTGGCATAAAATAACTAGCGTGTGTACCAATTGAAACTTGTCTTAAATCTAGTTAGGGGTCATTTACAACTTTCATTACGCTGATGCGGGTAAATGAGTGTCATTAACATGTAACAGCTCATAAAAAATAGTGCAAGAATCCTTCAAAAAGCGTTATGAGGAGGTGAGTTGATTGGTTGATCATAAGTGTCTATTTTCAGTGTTATGAATTTTGACAATGAAACCAGTATCGCAATAAATGGAAGAAAATTGTCGTCATGGACATTGTTATCATTCTGAAATCCAGCTCAATCAATTTTCAAGAAAAACAAATTTCAATGAATTTTTTTCACTCACAGACGATTTATTACATAATCAGAGTGTTCGAGTTGATACGTTGGTCAATTGAAGTAAAAATATCAACGAAAACTAAGATTTTAAAAAACACGTTTGAAAATTAGAACTGACGTAACTTTTAACTCGGAAGACTTGAGCTTTTTCAGTGAGGTGAATATCGTTATGATATGAGGTGAAATCTGATACCTTTAGAATTCTTTTTGAATGGGTTACAATTATTAATGGATACATTTTCGATAAGGCAATTTTTTTTTTTCAAAAATATTTGTTTTGCTCACGTTTTTTGCATGATGTTCATTTTACAACCAACAGCTGTTCATTTTTTAGTGCAGGTAAAATGAACATTTACATCGTTTTTTGTTAGCGACAAAAATATGTGAAAATTCAGCAATTTTAGTCTGAATTTGTGTCGCTGCTATAGATAACATCCCCGTTTTTGATTTTGTGGGATAGAACTATACAAATGCCTCGTTTTTCTCTCAGAAACAGGATGATTTTCTTAAGGTGTTCATTTTACCAACCCATCCCCTACCCGATTTCATTGCATAAAGCTCCTTCAGATAAGTGATTCCCAACCCATGCAAAGTTGAATAGCAAAATGATAACAAATCTTGTTACCTGGTTATCATCATTTGATAACTGATTTGGTTATAACCTTGGCTGAATTAACAGCCAACATAACAAAAATGAGAACTCAAGTTCGTTTGTCGAATAACAAAGTGATAGTAAAGACAAAAAATGTGATGATGAAAATTTAATTATCAACTTGAACTCAGTGATAATAACCACTGAGTTCAAGTTGATAATTAAATTTTCATCATCACATTTTTTTTTAATATTTTGTTGATAAATCACAGAAAAAAGAGTGATGGATGAAATTTACGCTTCAAATAATTTTACAAAATTTTGTTTGACGAATAGTTAACTTTGTTTAATAACTCACGCTACATAAAAATATTATGGAAAAGTTGCGTGATAACATATTTTGTTATCAACTTGTTATCAACAATATCTGTCACGGATACAATGATAACAAATTACGTTATCATTCGGTTATCATTGATAACATAATATCAAAATGATAACAGCGATCATTTTGATATCATTCAGTTATCCGACTTTGCTCGGGAAGTGTTCCACAAATTCATTCAGGAGCAAGTCGATTCTTCAATTTTTGGATAGAAATATTTTCATCTACAATTCCAAACAACTAGAATCCATAGAACAGCATATTAATGGAAGCAAGTTTTTTGAACTGCCTTTTCTTCCAGTCATTAAATTAATCGTATAAGTATAAAAAATAGCTTTGATTCTAAGGAGAGGAAATGTATGCTTAAATATTAAAAACAATAATGAAATTAATTATCAAATTAGTGTGTCTCGAAATAACTGCTATGTATTCATGAAAAAAGAAAAAAAAACTGATTCAAACATGAACAATCATTTTGTCAACATAGTTAGCCCTCAATTTAAAGAAAGAATAAACTCTGATGAAAAATTTGACAGCTATATGTGTACAATAGACTGATGCAAATTTTGAAGTTTCTGCTCCCCTTTGCTGAAACGATATCAAATATAATACAAATTATTCCCCATAAATTTGAATGAAAATTTCTATGGAAAACGCAAACGTTTAGTGTTCAGTCCTCCAACTGCTCGTAATAATAATCTATGGAAAAGTGAATATACTCTTCTCATGTGAATTATTCCCAGCTACAACTTTACCGAAGACCACATTTTGATAGGACGTAAGCATAATTTGTTATCATTGATAACAAAGTGTAAATCATGCTTAAATTATCATTCAATTACTTTCAGAGCAACACTGCTTTTTTGCTGTAGAATATAGTAGCCTGGATTACTTTGATCTATTCTACCCGGCAGGAACACCACTGCACAATGGTTCGATCAAGAACAAATGTCGGACAAAACCTCAAACTTTCGTTAAAATAGCTGAAATCATATAATTAGCATATTTTATAGCAAATATAAGTATTATGGGCTTTTATTTTTAAATATTTCTTGGTTTAGACTGATAACTAGAGTATACAGGTTTGGACAATATATTTGTTAGTTTTTCAATTTTCCTAGCAAAATTGTCTACTTGGCCACGCTAATTCTCAGTTATTTATCGGTGTATTTAATTGAAGGCATTACTTGCATTTCAATATATATTTTTAAGTATTGTTTCCGTGCACAGCTAAAACAGTGAAAAACAACTAGAACAAAGTGAAATTTCTGACGAAAAACTATTCCTAAACTATTATGATTTATCCAAATATATGGTAGCTCTACACAAAAATCATCATCAGCAAATTTGTTCATCTCGCCTAACCTTACGACTTTACTTTTTTAATATGTCTTTTATTCGAATTTGTAAAAAAAATCACTACGGTGAACTCGTAATTTGAAAAATCACTCAAAAATATATGTTGAGATTTATGTGATTTCTGAAAAACTGTAGAGAATCAATGCGAATTTGTGCATTAATATCTCAGATCTAACCCAGCCTCAATGCAAGTAATATTAATTTCATCAGTTTCTACAGGATTGTCAAGTGTATAGCTTCAGTCTGTTCTCAAAATTATTTTGGCAGCAAAAACAAGTCCACGTAGGGAATGATTCTTCTAATATGTCTGGAGGCTGGATGCTTCATTTCGAAGGAATTAGTTCGACCTTCTTAATAATCCGAGATAACTTGTGTTATTTTATTTAGTGAATTTATTTAGTAACAGTTCAAATTTTAATCAAAAGTACTTCAATACCACAATAATACCAAATGGAGGTGTGGACAATATTCAAAAAAGGTATAATATTAATAAGTTATATGCATAGGGGCCCAGAAAGCCGTAGCGGTAAACGTGCAGCTATTCAGCAAGACCAAGCTGAGAATCGTGGGTTCAAATTCCACCGGTCGAGAATCTTTTCGTAAAGTAAATTTTCTCTACTTCCCAGGGCAAGCAAAAATGCTCAATCGGCAAAGAAATTTCTGAGTTAATAACTGCGGTAGTGCTCATAAAAACACTAAGCTGAGAAGCAGGCTTTGTCCCAGTTGGAATGCAACGCCAGCAAGAAGATGAAGAAGTAGATAGGTGCGAGTTATTCGTTCGTTCTCGGGATGCTATTCATGGCTACTATGATTACAATGCACGTACTAGAGAATCACAGGATTGTTATTATTTAGTTAAAATTACATACACCTTCGAACGCGTTGAAAGTGGTCTATCGCAAGTTTTCCCAAAATAATTTGTACTCTACTTGAAAGCTCTTGTTTTATGCTTTCGAATGAGCTTATTCTCAACGCGGGCATTCGCGGGCTACAAATGTCTTTATAAAAAAATATACGTTTTTTAAGAATTTTTTGCCTAAACATACTTTGTGTAAATTTAAAGAAAATTTTTATTCAACTCAGTTCTACTTTATTTGATTTGAACTCTCATTTAAATCGTAAACAGGTTGTGAATTTTGGATCGCAATTCTCAGTTTTCTTGAAAAATCATGTCCACGGTCCACTCAAACAGCTGTATAAAATTCAAAATGCAATGAATCTGCTTCAAACATTGGATTCAAACCACCAATATTTTAAGAAAGTCGGGAAAAATATTACCGTTCGGAGAAAACAACTTTGATTTTTGAGGTTTTGGCCGCCTTCGAACCATTGTGCACTGTTGCCTGCCGTGCAGTTAGTTAAGCATGCAAAATGCAAACCCACCTTATGATTATGAATAGCAATTTATACTGACGTCCAATCGAAATGTGGTCTTCGGCAAAGTTGTAGCTGCAAGGATTTCACATGAGTAGAGTTTGTTCACTTTTTCATAAAATATTATGACGACGAGATAGATGGCTGATTACAAACATTTCCCATAGTAATCTCCATATAAACTTTAAAAGTCGTGTGCATTGTAAAATTTCTTTCGAATCACTTTAAACTTTGGGAGGATGCTTTTTACCATAATAAAAATCGTTTGAGTATAGGGGAGCCAAAATTTCAAAATTTGCATCACTCAAGTGTACAACCAAACTTAAAAGATGAGTAACAGGTCATGTAAAGCATCGTTCTTATTCTTGGCATTACTCCCCAATATAAATTCTTAGCTCATAGCAAGAGCACGATTATACTTAATGGCCAAGAAAATGACCAGGAAAAGAACTAAGATACCTTCAGCATGGCACTTAACAGCGTTGTTTTGCTGATCATTTATTCAAGTTTTGTCCTCGAAATTGACCTCAAAGGACAACTATGGGACGACTGAAAGGCAATCGCATTTAAAAAGACACACTTTTGATCTTTTGAAGCCCTTTCAATTATCAAAAAAGTTAGCTCACTTTTTACATCAACGATTAAAATTTTTCTTTTCGAATTTATGCCTATCGTCCATTATGGCTTACGTCCATTATGCCAATCATATTTATGCCTATCGTACTTATGATTAACATCCTTATACCTAACGTCGTGCACCCGAAATCCATAACAGCGTTGGTAGTATTTGTAGTGTACCTTCTAGATAGTATCCTTGCAAATATCTTGATAATATCGTTTACTCGTCAGTAGGTATGGTAAAGGTCAAACTAACAATCCCCTGACCATGTAATTCTTAACCGTATAAAAGATTGATCAACCATTGTATCATTCTCTTTATTCGCTCACTCCTCGAGCACACAACATCAGCACGGAATAAATAGTAAGTAGAATCCTAAATTAGTGTTTAAAACCAACCAACGTGATCCGAAAACATAGTAGTATTAAAGTTATAAAAAAGTTTTCAAAAAGCACGATTCATAAAATAAAATATTAATTAATTGCCTGTGTATTATTGTGTTCCATTCTTGGAACAGTTTACTCCTTTCTTATTTATTTATTGTCTGTCTTTTTACTGAAAACCTACACATTTCACTAAGCTTTACATCCTCAAAGTTTGTTTAATAGCCGTAGTTTATTTTTTGCATGCGCCTAATGCAAATTTATTTAATAAAATGCGAGCCGTTGTATTAAATGAATTCGTCATTATTTCTCCAATGTTTACAAACAAATAAAGTTTTAATGTTTAATTTTGCTTTAAGGTGATTATAAAACGAAGCCAAACTTTGAATTTTTAAGTGCACAAGACTGGAGAATCTGACAACAGTTCGCGTGAAAATCAATCAAATTGCTTGCTTGCTGGTGGTCACCAATAATGGGATAAATTTTCAACGCGGAGCGCTGTTTGGTTCTCAAGTCTAGTGCTCTTGAAAATTTGAGGTGTGGCTTCGTTCTATAGTCACCTTAATGAAGAAAAAGCTGTAATTAAGTTATTAAGGTGTAATAATTACTATCGCAATACAAAACAAGAAATTATTTAAGATTAGCTCGTAAACCTGCACTAATGATGTGTTATTGACGTATATTATAAGTTTTATAAACATGTTATTGACCTGTGAACCTCTAATTTTCAAGCAAGATTTTATGAGTTAGAATTAGTCGGTGTTAAGTCAGAGGGGACCAAGTACAAAACTTGGGAAAATTGGATTATCGTCAAACGGGGCTTCTTTTGACAGTTTTTCACATTCTTCAACTTTAAGGGTTTGTTACTCTTAGAATTATGGATAGAGGTGAGGCCCAAGCAGGACAGTTCGGTTTTGCGTCGTCCGATAGATTTTGCTCATAAATTCGCGCGTTTTCGTCGCCGGAGAATTTTTTTTTTTCCTTGATTTGGAGCGTCTTGCTGGGTAGTGCTTCGTGAGGCCCAAGCAGGACAGTTCGGTTTTGCGTCGTCCGATAGATTTTACTCACGATTTCGCGCGTGTTTTCGTCGCCGGAGATTTTTTTTCCTTGATTTGGAGCGTCTTGCTGGGTAGGTATTTGAGAAGGCCCAAGCAAGACGGTTTGTTTTCGGTACGCCAAGAAGTTTTGCTGTTAGTGTCAGTTTTGTGTTCAGTCGAGAATGGATTACCAACTGGTGAGTTCGTTTCATGCTTCTGATAACACTTTTTTTTTTTCTTGAAAGCGTAACTTTTATGTAATATTAAATCAAACTTTGTATGGTTCGTCAGTATAAGTGTCGACATTATGCTTTTTCCTTATACAATTTCAATATACATATATTTTTCTCTTTTTGACATTATTAAAAATTATCTTTTGAATTGTTCGACATTGTGAATGTTGACATATTTTTAAAACTTCTACCATATCGAGACAAAATGCACAGCAATACTCATATGTCATTTTCAAACAAACTATGTATGGTTTGTCACTACAAGTGTCGGCATTATTCCTGTTTCATATAATTTAAAATTTATACATGTAATTTTCAGTTTTCGTCATTAATAAAAACGTCTTTTGAATTGTTCGACATTATAGATGTTGACGTATTTTTAAAAGCTTCTACCAAAAACTTCTCGAGACAAAAATACAAAACTAGCTTTAAATATAAGTCGTATATTTCCCCCTTGTCCATGGATCGCATCACCGACCAGAGGTGACTCCCAGATCTTTTTCTCCCTCACTAATAAACACCCTTCCCGTGGTGATTGTGGAGATGCAGAGGTATTCTCGGTCTCTAGAAGCAACAATCATTACACCCTAACATTCCTTACCCATCCCAACTGACTGTAAGGACTTGGCCGGCGCCGTTATTGATCAATAATATTAGATCTGCTAAAATTGTACTTCGAGAGTAAGCGGAAACTCCCATCCCTTATTCATTTGGATCGTAGTGCAATTCTTACCAGTTCCGATCAATCACGGAGTAGCAACCATTGACATGTACAGTCAGTCTATGCTATGCTATGCTATGCTTGTTACTCTTAGAATTATGGATAGATATTGATAATTCTTGCATATATTTAAGATGTATATGTACGTAACATATGTGCAAAGTATGAAGCAAATCCATCAAGGAATAACAAAAAATGCTTGATTGTCGAAAAAAGTGTGTCCTTCAAGACAAAAACGGGGCTACTTAGGACATTTTCACAATTTAATAATGAAATGATTATGCTTTATAAACTTCAAACTGACTCTATAAATTTTCGTCCATTGTGATGTTATTAAACGTTTTTTCATTGATAAACATACAATTATACATACAAAACAAATTTCAGCGAAACATGCTATTCATTATTTTCAGTTTGCAGTATGAAACTTGAACTTTTAACTTCCTCTTAAATTGAACTATCAGTTAATAATGCTTGATTTTTAATTGACATAAACGAGCGATAACCAAGTACCAAGTAGTTACACTTGGTACTTGGTTATGTACAAAAAATGTATTTTCTATTCTTACTGTTATATGAACAATATGTAGAAGAATCACATTAATACATGTAACTCAAAAGTAATTTTCATTAAAAAACGTAATCTATAAGTAAAGTTTTGCAAGATCGTAAAGAAGTAAAAGTTTGTTATTTTATGCTCTTAGCTTTTAAGTGGTTTAGAGCTGGCTTAAGAGTAGTTTATTTTAGTAATTGAAGTATGCTATTGTTTTGTACTGCAAATTCATGTTAAATATGACGGAAAATATTTTTAAAGATTATGTTGTGAACTTGTCATTGGTACCTATTGAAATATGTGTGTTTTATGTCTATTCCAAATATTTATTTTAATATTTCTATGTTGAAAAATATACAAACAAAAACATTATAATGAAATAAAAGTTGTAAAAGTAAGACCTTCGATCCATTATTTCAATAAAACAACAATTTTAAACAAAACAAATCACAAGATTTTTATGAAACATGACGATTTGATAGTTTTGTGATGCTCCCAGTAACTTTCCACGACATGGGAAAAATTCAAACCATGTTTGCATAGCGAATGTTTTATACCTTGTGGAAATTTATTCGGACTTTTTTTGAAATGTTTCTTGATTATCCTGTTATAGTTGATGTTGTTCCAGAAAAGTTTCTTGAATAGTGGTAGAGCATACATTGGTTAATAAAAAAGCTGAATACACATAATTGTTCAGATTGTCCAAAGTAGCCCCGTCCAACGGTATTCTCATTAGATGCGAAATTACCTTACCTCCGTTTCACTTTGACCAGATTTAATGCATGCTGTAAACTGCGAGAGATTTGTAACAAACTTACTTTGGATGATCAATAATAATCCATTAAAGTGTGCAGTCAGAGTGGACCAAGTGCTTATTACCAGAATAGCGAAAATGATCAGTGCGCTGAGGAATGCGAGGAAATGAAAAACATTTCAAGATATTTGTCAGATTTTTCGACATAGAATGATTCTTCTTCTTATACATCAATTTATAAATATTATTTAATTAGATGCATTTGATTTTTGACCATTTACCATATTTAAATGGGTGGTCAGAAATTGCAACAATTTCTGTGCAGACAGAACGGACCAAGTGTTGGAAAGCAATACACTGATTGATTATTGCATTTTTTGAGTCAATTTTAGAGTCCGATAGAAGTTTATGGTAGTTCTATGGTGTATGTATGCAATGTGCTAGAACCCGCTCATTGAACCATTATAGTTTGGTCGGTACTCAAGATTTTCACTTGGTCCACTCTGACTGAACACATGTTTGACTATTTCTGGTCTTCAATGCTCAGACCCGGCAAAACCTTAATTTTCAAGCTATCGTAATGCCACTTATTTCGGTATTGACTAATGGATTATAAAAGAAATTACGTTACAGGTGTCGAAGGATTATTATAATTTGCTTATCTAAGAGATATGCACCCAGTTTGACCATGCAAGCATTAAATGGTTGTTGTTTTCCTAGAAATTGTTCAGTCAGTGTGAACCAACTCACTGAACGGTGGTCTTTAGTTCAGTCAGAGTGGACCAAGTACACATAGTCCATCAAAAAATCGTTCTAACAGAGGTTTGGATTATGATTTTTCATGATTATCACTTCACATTATATTGTTTGGAAGTAACACAAAGATGTGTAGGAATATTGCACCAACATTTAAACGAGTTCAAAAATTACAGAGTGTTAGACTTTAAACCCGTTTTTCTCAAAATATGAAAAATGTCACTTGGTCCACTCTGACTGAACACCGACCAGTTGATATATTTAAGACATTTTTGAATTTGGCATATTTTACTGACAAATGGAAAAATGCTTAAGTCGTACCAATTTTTAAAGCGGACAAAAACCCTGCAGAAGCTTCTAGATATAGTCCAATCAGTTTGCTTTCCACCGTCAGTAAACTTTTTTGAAAAGGTCAATTTGAACAGAATGATGCACTTTTGCCTAAAGCAAAGCCTTTACGATTTCATCACTTTCATTTCTATTTAATTTGCTTCATTTGCCAGATCCGTAAAGAATAAATGCATGTCTTTATAATATTTCAATGGCTAACTTTCTTCACTCAAGGATACCTATTTACAAAAGTGAACCCCATTTGATAAAAACAAAAAAAAGATTTCCTCACATTTCTAAACAGATACTCATGCGTGCAATGTAAAAAACAAAGGAAAATGTTTCCACTAATTATTTTCCTCATGTAGGTACATAAATGGGAGCATTATTCACGAGGACCCGCATAGTCTTCGGGTGCACAGCACAGCGTCCCATAGAAAGTTGATCTTGGCCCACCGCTAACCGGTATGCACTGCGGAATTTTCTATCCCCTTTTGGCTTAGGGGAAAAAAGTTGTTAATCTTAAATCACAAACAAGATGATAAGTGTGCTGCGGTAGAAAGCAAACCCCACCCCACATCCGTATGTCCATCAAAATACGGAGGAGATGACGGTAATACAACAATGTCTGTCCCGTTTTGCAGAGGGAAAAGCCGTCAGTTAGACTTACCTTTATTGTTTGATGGCATGACTAAGTTGTCTGAGGGCACAATGTCACGCACCAGATTGATGTTGGCTTTTCTCGCTAAGCCTTCGGACACGAAACAAAACCAGATGCAGGAAAAATGCGTGGAAATCACTTTGCTGGGGGGTAGTTACTTAGTGGAATGGTGGGTCGCTACAAGAAAGGAGTATTTCCATTGGTTGCGCGTCCAATGTGTATTTTTGAAGTAGCTGTTTTTCTGCATTAAACAATTATTCTCTTTTTGATATTTATGCATTATAAAACAAAGATGAATAATAATTTTGATGTTTACATTTTTTTCACAAATCAAGTTCTATATTGACATTTTTTCACAATTTTGGAAAATTCAATTGTTGAAGCAAGGGGCAAATAACAAAATGGCAAATAGCTTTGAATGCTTTCAGAACTCAATTCATAAAATTACCACATAAACAAAAATATCTTTATTTGAAACCTTCATGTCATGATAAAATATAGTTCCAAAAAATTGATCAGACGAGGCTCTCCATCTTTAATATTGAACCGATGAATCACCGGATAATAGTTTATGCCTGGAATTTGATCGATTGGTTATGTGTTCGATGTATATCCACCTTAATCTCTGGAATAATAAAAATGTTATCATAAGGGTTTGCTCACAACATATGTAGGTATGTTTGTAACTTCAGACTTCCTTCGGTCAGTATAATGTATCGACTCCTCTCCTCATGACTTTCGTACGACTAATACAACAAGCTTATGTAGCATGTAGTAGCTCCCAGTTAAATCTCAAGTGAAGCGATTTATTGTCGATTGACACAGCAAAGCAAACGGCCGCCCCAGGAAGCCGTTGTAACAAACTAAAGGTACTGCCACTGTAAAACGTTACTCCGCCGGTTGGCGAAGACCATCAAACGAGAGAAACAACACCTATCCAAGAGTAAACACAATCACACTAAAGGTACAAACCTGGCAGAGGGTTCTGCATTATGGCCGAGTACATCGAAAGCAAGCCTCCTCGGAAAGGTGACATGGATACATAGAAGGGCTGGATTTTATCGTTTGACAACAAATTCTTAGCAAACAACTTGTGTTTAACCTTTGGGGGTGCAAACAGATGCATCCTCGGTTGGTAATTTATTGGAGCACTTGGAGTGAATACGTTGTTTCAGTTTAAACTTGTTTATGATACGTTTTTCTGAGAACGCACGGGTTGTTAAAGGAATCGTTTTTTACATTCATAAGATACATAGCGAAAAACAAAGAAAATAAAAACAAATTTTATGCTAAAACGCACAAATGTCGGGTAAAAATCTACATATACAAAAAACTGTTTTTTTGCACTTACTGTGATGTCGTCCGATCTATTCAGCTCTATACGACAGAATGACGAGTGCCCCGCTATAAGCCAGTTAGTTCGTTCGCTAGTTAGTTGACCTACACATACTACGTTAGTTACCATACCAAGTGATATCATTCATGATACAGATCACCACATCCCCCTTTCTTTATATAAAAAGCTCAATAAACAATGTTTAATTTATTTAACATAATGTATTAGAATTTCTCTCACCTCTTGTAATAAATAAATACATTTCCGTTGTGAAGCCCTTACCTAAGCTTCATATCTTACTGGTGGTTTTCTGGCACGCTCAGAGTATCGACGATCTTCTAGGGGTTCGGCCTCGTTGTCGGGAGCTTCATCAGACTTATTCTTCTCAGAATAAGTGGAAACCTGTTTTAGATGCGCTATATTTCTTTCATAACTTTTTCCATTGTCCATTGAGCGAACGCGCACCTTTGACCCATTCCGTTCTTCTACTACAAATTTCTCCGGAAGGAAACTAGTAGAGAGCTTGTTTGTTGGATGCAGATTCTTCATAAGAACCAAATCTCCTGCCTTGATGTTACTGCATTTAGCTTTCCTTCTTACGTCTTCTTCAATCTTTCCTTTAAATTTTTGGGCTGCATCTTTATCTGCATAGTCTGTTGATGATACAGCTGTACTTAGATCCTCTGGATCTGGAAATTTGAACCTTAATTTTCGATTTTGGAGCAGCTCACTTGGAGCTTTGCCCGTTGTTGAATGCGAGGTGTTATTGTACATTTCTAGGTATTGGTTCATTTCTACTTTCCAGTCTCCATAGAGCGCATTAGCAATTTTTAACCGCTTGAGAAGCGACCGATTTTGTCGTTCCACTTCTCCATTCGCTTGTGGCCAATAAGGAGACGTATGGTTCAGATGGATTCCTTTCGTGTCACAGAACTCTTTGAACTCAGTGGAGACGAACTGCTTTGCATTGTCGAGCGTGATTGTACGTGGCAGCCCCCATAAGCTGAAAATTTTCATTAGCCGTTTTATGGTCTCCTTTGCTGTGATGCTAGTCATGATCTCCAAACATAAGTACCTGCTGAAGTAATCTATCACTACCAAGATGTGTTCTCCTGTTGGCAATGGGCCAAGAAAATCTATAGCAATGTCCAGCCAAGGCCTGTCTGGTAACGCTCGTCGTTGCATTGGTTCTGGAGGGTCGGCTATTTGTACCAATCGACATCCTTCGCAATTATCGCACGATTTTGATACTTCAGCGTCCATTTTAGGCCACCAGCAGCGATCTCTCAACCTTCGCTTCATTATGGTTTGACCTGGATGGCCCTCATGAGCTAGAACTAGCATTCGGTATCGTAAAGCTGATGGAATTACTAGTTTAGATCCTCGCATTATGAGTCCATTTACAAAAGATAATTCCTGTCGAAACGCTGCATACGGTTTCAACAGCTCTGACGTCCAGGTTTCTTCCATTACTGCATGCTTAAGGGCTTGCATTTCTTTATCCGTTTCTGTAGCTTGAACAACCTCCGAGATGTCGATTGCCGCGGTCTCTTGTATACTTCGAATGAAAATTTCTGTTTCATCATCAAATGTTTCGCCCTTGGAATCGTCAACCAGCATAGCTAACGTCGTAGTCGCTAAACGACGAATGTAAACTTCTGATTCTTCTTGCCATTTGTCTTCTACATGTGAGGCCATTCTAGAGAGTGGGTCAGCGATGTTTGCTGACCCTTTCTTGTAGACAACCGTAAAGTTGAATGACTGCAAACGAAGCATCCACCTTTCTATGCGAGCTGTTGGGCGTGCCTTAACAGTGAAAAGAACTTCCAGTGGTCGGTGGTCTGTTTCAATAATAAATTGAATTCCAAGAAGATAATCCTTGAACCTCTCTACGCCCCAAACTATACCTAACGCCTCTTTCTCAATCGGTGGGTAGCGCTTTTCCGTTTCAGACAGGCTTCTTGAGGCATAACTTATTACGCGTGGCTTATTGCCCTTCAGCTGTAGCAGCACTGCCCCTAGACCAACCCCTGATGCATCAGTAATCAGCATTGTTTTATCTTTGGGATCGAAGTAGCCCAAATTTTGAAGATTACTCATGTGCTGCTTCAGTACTTCAAACGACCGCTGATGAACAGAACTCCATTCGAAAGGAACTGCGTCTTTGAGTAGCTCCCTTAGAGGATGATTTTCAGTCGCAAGATTTGGAATGAATTTTGCAACATAAGTTACAAGTCCGAGGAAACTTCTTAACTCTTCTTTGTTCTGAGGTGGTCTAAACTGCATTATTGATCGAACTTTTGAGTCAGCCGGAAGAACTCCCTTTTCCGAAAATTTGTGTCCCAGGAATGTTGTTTCTTGTTGTTTGAATTTGCATTTTTGCATATTCAACATGATCCCATGTTCCTTCAAAACTGATAGTGTTTTTCGAACTGCTTCATCGTGTTCCTTTTCCGAAGCTCCCCAGATCATGATATCGTCAATGAAGACAACAGTGTTTGAGCAATCCGACAGTATGCTTTCCATTAGATGCTGGAAGAATTCAGGGGCATAATTAACACCAAAAAGTAGTCTTGTGTAACGATAAAGACCCCAATTGGTGACAAATGTTGTTATTTCACGACTCTCTTTTGCCAATTCTACCTGGTGGAATGCTTGCTTGATGTCCAACGTAGTAAAAAACTTTGCCCCACTGAAGTTCGGAAGGATGTTCTCGAAGACTGGCAAGGGATGGTTTAATCGCTGAATTGCTTGATTGGCTCGCCGCATGTCTATGCAAAGACGTAGTTCACCATTGTCTTTTAAAATAGGAACCAATGGTGACACCCAAGGCGAAGGTTTTTCCACTCGTTCAATTATGCCCATTTCCAGTAGTTCGTCTAGCTTACTTTTTACTTGCTCCAGCAACGGAACTGGACAACGCCGCAAGGGCTGTATTACTGGGGTCACATTTTTATCAATAGGAAGGACTAGCTGGAAATCTTTAATTTTGGGAAACGCATCAACTTGTTTGATCTGGTTCACGCCTTCTTTAAAGGAACTTGGTAGCCCAACTCGTAATAAGCCAAGTTTGCGGGCCGTGTTTTTACCCAACAACGCTTGTTGACCACCTTGAATTACATAAAATGTTGTTGTGGTGGATATAACATCGTCTTCATCGGGGACTTCGATAACGGCATCGAAAACCGTTAATAGTTCTAAAGGTATTCGTCCATACGCCATAAACTTTTTGCTCCTATCATATCTTTCCGAGAAATAGACCGCCTTATTCAACTTCATGTACTCCCATGTTTTATCGTCTATCAGATTGTACGTAGATCCTGAATCAATGAGCATTTCTATCGCGACTTCCCCGACACGACATTTTAGTAGCTCATCGTTCTCGTTAGTGATTTTGTATACTGAAAATTCTTTCGTATCCTTATTTTCATTGGTCATTTCAACGTTCATCACGCTCTTATATCTTTTATGTTGGGATAGTTGGGAAAAACGTTGTGGTGAATGTTTACGTTTAAAAGACTGCCAGGTTTATTAAATAGAAGAAAAAAAAAGAAGAAACAAAAAACAAATCCATAACTCAACCATTCTTAAATTGCTAATATGAAGAAAAATTTCAATTCCTTACATTTCTTGCTGGAGCCTTACACATTGATTGAAAATGACCCATGTTTCCACACCTGTGACACTTCTTATCAGCCGCCGGGCATTTTTCAGACATTGAATGTCGGAAACGACCACATCGATGACATCTTTCTTTATAGGCAGGGATTCCTGAGTTCTTGTAATAAGGTGTTCTTGCTTTATGCGCGATCAAACGGTTGATATCTGTTGCTGGCTTGGACTTTGGGTTCATTTGAGCGGCTTGGTAGTTGACTGATTGATGCGCATTTACGATTTTGGTACAAATATCTAGAGTCAACTTCTCTTGCTCCAATAGCTTGCGACGTAAATCATCCGACGCATTTTGGATGATTTTGTCAATGATAGCTGTTTGACGACATTCAAGTTCCGTTTGTCCAAATGAGCATTTTTCCGCTTTTTGCTGAACTCTAAGCATAAATTTTTCAATCGGTTCGTCATTTTCTTGCGTCATAGTCCAAAACTGAAATCTTTCGAAGCTAGAATGTTGCTTCGGAGCAAAATGTGCCGAAAGTTTTTCCTTAGCCACAACATAGGGATCATTGCCATCTGAACCGTCAATGTCAGCCCCTGGAATGCCATAAAAAACAGACTGCAATTCCATGCCGCCCATAGCAAGCATCTGAGCTTTACGGCTGTGGCTATCTAAGATGTTCGTCGCCACCATAACATTTTCAAACCATCTTATCCACGATGTCCAAGCGCTTCTCACTTCCGTTGCCGGTAAATGAGAAAATTTAAACATCGGCAAATTGTACGACGCTGGGCTGAAGAAAGACATGGTTTGAACAATCATTTCTTCGTTAGCCATACTGTTCCTGTTAAGAAAAAAAAACCAAATAAAAATTTTCCGTTCTTTGTCTACCATTGTCAATTATAGAAGCCATTGTTTCATTCTGATTGCACCATAATCCACCATATGAGTAATTTGTAAGGAATGAAAGCATCTAACCAATAATAAAAAAATCCATATTTCCTTATCTTCAACCTACTAGCAGATTCAATCGCATCATACAAAACGTTCTCAGTGTGTTTTAGTTTAGTTTGTCAAGATAAGGAAAGCGTTTATCTATGCTCTTTGTAAGTGAATTTAATCACAGCGTACTGTACACTCTCAGTGAATTTAATCACAGTGCCTACGACACTCTTGTTTATTATTCGTTAAGCAGTGAATTCAATCACAGCGTCTTGTACGCTCTCAGTGAATTTAATCACAGTGCCGACAGCACTCTTTCCTCGTAAGCCATATTACAGTGAATTTAATCACAGCGCCTTGAACGCTCTCAGTGAATTTAATCACAGCGCATTGAGCGCTCTCAGTGAATTTAATCACAGTGTCAACGACACTGTCGATTAGTCATCTTCTGATGTCTATTGCTTGACTTAGCACTCTAATAGTGTTTAAGCACTAGGATAGGATAAGACACGAGACACCCGAAAAGAAATCTTAGTGCACAGGAACAAGACAGCAAATCATAAAGTTAAAACGTCGTATCCTATCCTAGATTAATACTACTGTAGTCGCGCGGTTGTACTTTGTACCACGCCGGTGTAAAAACTTGCTCTTCATACACAGCAGGTGCTTCTGGTGGTGGTCAACCGCGCGACGACCGAAGGGTTAAACAGACATCGTTTTTCGAGCAGCTCAGGAGGGGAAACGTTTAGGAATCTTTGCTTTCTCACTGATTCTCTCTTCCTCTCGCAAATTTCTTACTGCATGGCGGATGGTGGTGCTGCTGTGCTCTCAGCATCAGTAGTTGTCGCATCAATTAAATTGCGGTGGGTGAATGATTACGCCGTGAGAAATTTACTGTTCTCTTTGAACATTTGAAACACTCGCAGTGATAAATAATAAAATAAATACTACGACAAACGCTATAATCTTGGATTCCAATGGAAAAAACACTCAGAGACATTTTTCTGATTGTATACGCTGCTAGCTACACAAGAGCGGCAGTAAAAAAAAAATCAGTGGAATTGTGCAGTTTTCCTGTTTGAGCATAGATAATTTTTTTTTTTTTTACATACCTCTTCTGATCCCTAATCATTATCTAATTACCGTCATTCAGACTGCAAGATGCAGCCCACCATAAGTTAGATGTGCGATGATTGTGGCCGTCATTCAGTCAGCACTCAGTAGACGATTCTGTGCCGCATTTATCAATCAGTACGGCTCCACTAACACTAACATCCCTTTCTTTTTTTTTCAAACCGAATACAAGTTTCGTTTTAATTCTCCATTCGTTTACACACACGTTGGAGTTGTTTTTTTTTTTTGCCATCACTTCTTTCATTCACACTCTGCCAAGTGGTGTCTCATTCATTAGGGATCACCCACACCGAGACTTTTTTCTTTTTCTTTCACCATTGCTCCACACAATTCATGCATATCCAGATTTTTTTTTTCCATATTATGCCTCTCATGCATCTCCAACCACACTTAAGCACGCACACGGTCAGTATTCATCATCAACCCCTGTTCTTTTTTTTTCTCAACATCACCTCACACTAGAATTATTTCCCCGATCACTGGTGCTCTAATTCTTCTTTCGTCCATCAGCTCGGTACGATTTTGTGAAAACGAATTACCAAAAATCACTATCACTCCATGCCACCTTTTTCCCCCAACAGCAACGCAAGCACGTTCTTCTTTTGAAGGTCAACCTTTTTTCCACTCATCTCACTTTCGAATATGCAAAAAAAAAAAAATGGCGGACTACAGCGTGATCTTTTCCCGCACCAGAATGAAACTTTTCGGCTTATTTTCTCAATGCAGACTACTTTTCCCGATTCATTACCTGCCTTTATCAATAACTTCTATCACTTCGATAATACACTTTTGCTTAAAACTTGACGCGCTTTTTTCCGGTTTAACCTCGTCACCACGTGTGATGTCGTCCGATCTATTCAGCTCTATACGACAGAATGACGAGTGCCCCGCTATAAGCCAGTTAGTTCGTTCGCTAGTTAGTTGACCTACACATACTACGTTAGTTACCATACCAAGTGATATCATTCATGATACAGATCACCACACTTACAAACAACTAAAATGGGCTACCTGTAATAATTGCCAATTGAATTTATCGAATGCTCAAAAAACCGACGTTCTCTCGTTGCGATTCGAAATTGAGTGCTTGCTGATACTACCAAGGAGGAGTCACCACTTCTGAGGAATCTCGTGAGGCTATTGGATTGGTATTCTCTGTCTGGTTGACCAACATTGGCTCCACTCCCAAGCAGAGTTGCTCGATGTCACCATCAATGCTTAAAATTAGCTGATTTGTACAGGCCGACTGCGATACAAATCGGATCATTCCATATCACATCAACATTATGCTGTCTACTCCATCACCAGTGCATTGATGGCGATAGACTAGGGATATCACTGATGGGTTAAGTTTAGCTTTAAATTGAGCAGATAAAATGGCAATTTATCAGTACGATATTTTCGACAGTGTTGCGGATAGATTGAAACTATGTGTTGGTCACTGAAAAACATTAATATCATGGATAATGACCACGTGATCACTCATTCTGCAGTGATTTTGATCTAGAGTGCGATGTCGCATCACTGCTGTTGGTTGTCAAATCAAAGTGATATTGATAGCTCGCAAGTGATATTGATAGTTTTAGACCATCAGCCATCAGCTGATATGATTGATATTAAGCAACTCTGCTCCCAAGTTAGTTAAACCAACTTATATCCGTACGACCGCTTGAAGAACTGTCTTGTTGCACCAATATTACTGTGACTGGGATGGAAAGTATTGCAAAAAAAAAAATATATATATATATATTATAGACACTTTACACCATCTGGTGCATTCGTGTCTGACAGATTGAAAAAGTTAACAGTACACGATACATCGATAACAATTTCGTTTCTTCCTAGATCTTGTTTGATAAACCCGGGATCGACTTTCTGGCTGCCCTGGCTACACGATCGCTTCGGTATTGTATTGTCTTCTGTTGCTCCACTGTTTGTCTCAGTCGACAAACGTCTCTTGCCGGTAGATTCGATTGTTTCACTCGCATGCACATCATCGCTGTTGCTGTTACCGTCGTCGTCGTTGTTGCTCTCGTCCCCGTCTTCGTCGTCATGGTCACTTGAGTCATCGGCAGAATGGACCGATGATGCGCCGCAGTAGTTGTTTTCGGCTTTCTCGTCACTTGTGGTTGATGGTACTTGGGATGTCGATTTTGTTGTTGTGGTTGAAGGTGTGCGTTGATTATTATCGGCTTTCGGGTAGCTTATATAGCTGCGGTGACCGTCCACGGCAACGTATGACGGCAAGGGTTTTTGTATTCTCATTCGCATAGCTCGAACACCGTTCGGGACCAACGGGAAAAAGTTCTTCCAAACGTCGATACTCTATGCCAACGGTGCATAGAGTATCGTTGTACCTGACACACGATATACGAATGCGAAAATGGCAACTTTGGCAAAGAAAAAGCTATCTATTAATAACTGTTTAAGTGCTCATAGAAACACTAAGCTGTCCCAGTGAGGACGTCAATGCCAATAAAAAAAAAGAACGGTGTGATTATAGATATATTGCATCTTGCACAGTGTATTCTGTGCTTTTACGCGTTTGGCGACCTTTAATAGATACTAATATGTTCTTTTACTGACGATCTTTTTTGTACTGAAAATGCAAAAAAGCTGAGTAGTTTTGGTAGTGGCCACAGTTGGGATAGTTAAGATCAATCTTAATTATAGCAAACAGCAACGATCAATCTCTGCAGACTCATGCAAAATGACATGACCCAAGTGACAATTTTTCCACTTTCATGTTATCTACTGGAGAACAAGTGCTACATATAACGATCTGCTCTAACAACATTAGTCACTAGTTGACAAGGTGACAGATATCTGTCCATTGCTACATCTTCTTTGAACATATGAATATCACTTCGAAGACTTTACGTTTTAGGAATCCCCGGGAAACAAGTTGGTGCAGACGCCGAACTGGATCAAAGTCGTTCATTCGGCTCGCAAGGCTAGCAACATGTTTCCAGTTTGAATAAAGACAGTTGGTTGAACAAAATCCTTGAAAAACCTAAGGATTGCGAAGTGAATAAAATTCGTAGTTACGAGTCTCTGGCTATTAGCGGGGATCGGAGACGGCTTTCCAATAATATCTATCATTTCATTTACCACTAAGTCCTCTACAGAATACGTTTTAAAGTTTAATTTCCAAGATGGTTTCCACACAACGACACGTTAAATTTTCACCTTGATAGATTCGCCCGAAATGCCACTGTGGAAAGTGCACAGCTTATTCCAACGGACATGGCGAAAGCAGCTCCAATTCTCCCAGTAATCCAGCACCCAAAGGAGTTGTTTCGATAGCATCGGTGGAAATTCGAAGAATCAGGCGGAATGATTTAGCATTTCTTGCTGTAGTGGAGGTGAAGAAACCAAACCATCACTCACCGGGCTACATCCATCCACAACAGTAACAGTGCCCGAACCTCAACAACAACAACAAAAACACTGTCAAATCATCTGCAAGTCATCAATTTTGATAATTTCTCCACTGCCCAATTAGGTGAGTGTGAATGCGGAGGAGTAGCCGAACGAAGAAGAAAAATATCCATGGGCGTTGCTAGATGCTGTCTTTAAGTAACCTTTACTAAAACTCATAAGATATTTAAATGTCCTTTTAAAAGCATAACCTTTCATTGAATACGCAGAATATGTTGATCCTAAACGAGCCTCATGTTCCTTGAAATATACCTTGGTGAAGTTCTAACAGGGTTCTCGAAGTAAAGCCCAGAGGAATTCCTGATAGATTCCTTGGTAATATCCTTCGAAGAACTATTTGCAAGATGCTAACAGTTTTTAAATATATGTAAATCTGGAGAAAATTCTCTGTAGGCTCTTTAATAATATTGCTTATTGAGAACTAAGTGAGCAATGCCTTTGAGGTCGTTTGCCCCTCCCTGATGAAAATCCTGGCTACACCGGTAAACATATCTGCAGTCGAAGAAAGGTCTAAGCCAAACAGTTGGCATGATGGAGGGAATGGAACTCGTTATGATGGTTGATTTTTGCCTTTCTTTGCTACACGTCGTCGCTGCTACCGACTTCATACCGCTCGAATCGAGCTCCGCTTCCAAGAGGGCAGACAAGCAGCTTGCCGGAATGGGTGAAATCAAATTACGAGGCGATCCTTTTCCTGCGGACCAGTTATCCAAAACATGTCTCGCTCTCTTTATTTGTGGTTAATAGGATGGAAAAGAGAGGTTCAAGGCTTGTGTGCCGTTTTAGCGAAAGTGCGGTTCTTACAAGGAAAAGCAAACATTATCGTCGTCGTGGAAGTAGTCCTTGCCATCATCATGATCATCATCATCAACGATGAGGGCTACCTACATTTACTAGGGCACTATGGGCCAGAAATCATAATTTCGCAACAAAATTCCAAGACACCTTCAAAATGAACAAAAATCGACATAAAAGTAATATAAGCTTAAATAATTCATTTCAACAAACAAGGTTTTTGAAATTCTGTCGCAAAATTTTAATTTCTAGCCCAATGTACACTGGGGAGAGGAGTGGTGGAGGATAATCATCGTTGGCTTCTTTCCGGTAGGTGGATTTCCTGCCGAAGTGTGTGGTTAGCACCGAGGTCTGTCAAGACTCCTCCGAAGCAATTGGGAAGAAAAACCGCACCGTTTGACGGAGACGAGAGTCGATAAATGAAATTTGCTACATCGTCACCATAATGAAGAGGAACTTGGGTTTCATTCCATTGCGTTCCGGTCATTTGGGCATCGGAGCTTTATTGGAAAACACTGTTGGTGGATTCTCTTACGACTGGATGCCTCCTGGTGTGGAAGAGTCGCCAAATTAAGATTCAATTATTCAGAGTATTTAGTAGCAAAGTATGTAAGGATTTTGGGAAAAGTCCTTGATTTAATCAGTAAAGCGATGAATGATTCGCTGATTTTAGTGTGCGATGTTGAAGCATAATTCATTATCATATGGATTTTTCAACGGGCATGTTAAATTATTCTACCAAATATACATATCGTGGAATCAACATCGAATTGAGAAAAAAAATCTTTGTTATGCTCGAGAAATTTTTTTACGAGAAATCGCTTCACGTTGTTTGAATTATTTTTAAGATTCCTGCAAACATTATTCTAGTATTTATTTCAAATATTCCTCCATTAACTTCTTTTGGACTCTTCTAAGAGCATGAGCATGAGCATGATTGACCGCCCGCAGTTGCTACTCCGTTATTGCAAGAACAGCTGTACTTACACAGGGAACCAACAGACGCTACTCGGGATCAGTATCATCCCCAATGTGTAAATACTGGTGCTCTTATGATTATAATAAACAATACCGGCGCCGGCTGCGTCCGAATGCAGGTCAATTTGGGAATGGGAGGGGAATGTTGACGTGTTACTTGCTTTACAGAAGCCAAGGAGTCCTCTGCACTTCCAAAAGTATACACTGGGAGTTTGGATATGGGGGAGGGATTCCTTTTGGCAAACGATAAATATATAATTCGAAATGAATACGTGAGCATATATACGAATGACCGCACTATCCTAACCAGACATGATACTGATTTCGTTGCTCGCTCGACAGGAGCATACAACAGGTTCAACGTATCAAACACTACTGACGCGTTTTTTTTGTTTTTCACCGGCACATTTCGTTTTTTTTTTCCGCGCAGCGCAAACTGGACACAATGGATCCGGATTCCGTCGCTCGCCCGCAAGGAGCATGCAATAGATTCAACGGATCCAACACTACTGACGCGTTTGTTATTTTTTTCACCGGCACACTTCGTTTTTTCTTCCGCGCAGCGCAAACTGGACACAATGGATCCGGATTCCGTCGCTCGCCCACAAGGAGCATGCAACAGATTCAACGGATCCACTACTTACTTACTTATTTGGCTTTACATCAATTATCTTGATAAAGCCTCGCCAACAATATTTCGCCAATTCCCTCGGTTCATGGCCGCTTCCCAGACAACCAGAAATCGCATAAAAGTTTACGTTATAACTCGTTTATTCATACTAATTACATCAAACTCGCTAAACACCGTGGATAAACTCGTCAGATTGATGAGTTTCCTCGCATAAAACACTTCTTTTCTGAGTTCATTCGTACATTTTGTTTCGTCTCGTACACATGTACAAAGTAAGTCGAATCAATCCGTAGCAGCTGTCAAATCATCATTTGTTATCATAAGTTAAGTCGCATAATATTGCAGGTTAGTTCGGTAGAATATTTGTACACTCGCATTGTATGTTATTATTCATCACATAATATATGCACGCATATCGCCTCCACTTTTGTACGTAGAAGGCCGTTTCGCAACATCTTATAAGTGAAATTTTGCATATATAGAGCCTCCAGGTGATTTCGTTATACGTACATTTTGGTTGTCTGGGTTCTCTCCATCCTTGACTGTGACCCACGCTCTCCAGGTCCTGGTGTACCTGGTCAATCCACCTAGCTCGCTGCGCCCCACGCCTTCTTGTTCCGACCGGATTCGTGGCGAACACCATCTTTACAGGGTTGTTGTCCGGCATTCTTGCAACATGCCCTGCCCAGCGTATCCTTCCAGCTTTAACTACCTTCACGATACTGGGTTCGCCGTAGAGTTGAGCGAGCTCGTGGTTCATCCTTCGCCGCCACACGCCGTTCTCCTGCACGCCGCCGAAGATCGTCCTTAGCACTCGGCGTTCGAAGACACCAAGAGCTTGTAAGTCCTCTTCGAGCAAAGTCCACGCCTCATGCCCATAGAGGACTACCGGTCTTATGAGCGTTTTGTACATCGTGCATTTGGTGCGGGGGTGAATCTTTCTTGACCGCAGTTTCTTCTGGAGCCCATAGTAGGCACGACTTCCGCTGATGATGCGCCTTCGTATTTCCCGACTAACATTGTTGTCAGCCGTCAACAAGGATCCGAGGTAGACGAACTCGTCCACCACCTCGAAGGTATCCCCGTCTATCGTAACACTGCTTCCTAGGCGGGCCCTGTCGCGCTCAGTTCCGCCAACCAGCATGTACTTTGTTTTCGACGCATTCACCATTAGCCCGACTCTTGTTGCTTCGCGTATCAGGCGGGTGAACAAATCTGCCACCGTTTCAAATTTCCTCCCAATAATATCCATGTCGTCCGCAAAGCAAACAAATTGTCCGGATCTCGTGAAAATCGTGCCTCGACTGTTAAGTCCGGCTCTCCGCATGACACCTTCAAGCGCAATATTGAACAACAGGCACGAAAGTCCGTCGCCCTGTCGTAGTCCCCGCCGAGACTCAAACGAACTGGAGTGTTCGCCCGAGATCTTCACGCAGTTTTGCACACCGTCCATCGTTGCTCTGATCAATCTTGTGAGCTTCCCGGGAAAGCTGTTCTCGTCCATGATTTTCCATAGCTCTATGCGGTCGATACTATCGTATGCCGCCTTGAAATCGATGAACAAATGGTGCGTAGGGACCTGGTACTCACGGCATTTCTGGAGGATTTGCCACACGGTAAAGATCTGGTCCGTTGTCGAGCGACCGTCGATGAAACCTGCTTGATAACTTCCCACGAACTCGTTTGCTATAGGTGATAGACGACGGAAGAGAATCTGGGATAGCACTTTATAGGCGGCGTTTAGGATGGTGATTGCACGATAATTTTCACACTCCAGTTTGTCGCCCTTTTTGTAGATAGGGCATATAACGCCTTGCTTCCACTCCTCCGGAAGCTGTTCCGTTTCCCAGATTCTGACTATCAGCCGATGCAGACAAGCGGTCAACCTCTCCGGGCCCATCTTGATGAGTTCGGCTCCGATACCATCCTTGCCAGCGGCTTTGTTGTTCTTGAGTTGTTGAATGGCATCCTTAACTTCCCCCATCGTGGGAGCTGGTTGATTTCCGCTGTCCGCTGTGCTGACGTAGCCATCGCCTTCGCTGTCCTGACCTTCTGTGCCTGTGTTCTCTGCGCCATTCAGGTGTTCATCATAGTGCTGCTTCCACCTTTCGATCACCTCGCGTCCGTCCGTCAAGATGCTCCCATCCTTATCCCGGCACATCTCAGCTCGCGGCACGATGCCTTTGCGGGATGTGATGAGCTTCTGATAGAACTTCCGCGTTTCTTGAGAACGGTACAGCAACTCCATCTCTTGGCATTCCACCTCTTCCAGGCGGCGCTTTTGTCCCGGAATAGGCGGGTTTGCTGTTTCCGCTTCAGTCTGTATCGTTCCACGTTTTGCCGCGTACCATGCTGCAGCATTGCAGCCCGCGCTGCATTCTTCTCCTCTAAAACCTCCTGGCACTCCTCGTCGAACCAATCGTTTCTTGAGCTCCGTTCCACATATCCGACAACGCTTTCGGCAGCGTCGTTAATGGCTGCTTTGACTATCCTCCAGCAGTCCTCAAGAGGGGCCCTATCGAGCTCGCCCTCATCCGGCAACGCTGCCTCAAGATGCTGCGCGTACGCATTGGCAACATCCGGTTGTTTCAGCCGCTCGAGATTGTACCGGGGCGGGCGTCGGTACCGTACATTGTTGATGACGGATAGTTTTGGGCGCAGTTTCACCATCACCAGTTAGTGGTCGGAGTCAATGTTGGCGCCACGATAGGTTCTGACGTCGGTTATGTCGGATAAGTGCCGTCCATCGATCAAAACGTGGTCGATTTGCGATTCTGTCTGCTGAGGTGATCTCCAGGTGCACCGATACGGGAGGCTGTGCTGGAAATAGGTGCTACGAATGGCCATGTTCTTGGAGGCGGCAAAATCTATTAGTCGTAGGCCGTTCTCGTTCGTCAGCCGGTGGGCGCTGAACGTTCCAATAGTCGGTCTGAACTCCTCCTCCTGGCCAACCTGAGCGTTCAAATCTCCTATGATGATCTTGACGTCGTGGCTTGGGCAGCGGTCGTACTCGCGTTCGAGCGCGTAAAATGCGTCCTTGTCATCATCAGTGCTTCCGGAGTGTGGGCTATGCACGTTGATTATGCTGAAGTTAAAGAATCGGCCTTTGATTCTTAACTTGCACATTCGTTCATTGATCGGCCACCACCCGATCACGCGCCTTTGCATATCACCCATCACTATGAAAGCTGTTCCCAACTTCGCTTCTTTTGGACTCTTCTAAGAACCCCTAAATTACTTCAAGAATTGTTCCTGGACTGCTTGTCTTGAATAATCAACGATTTTTTCGAGAGTTCTTTGAAACATTCTTTAGAGAATTCCATAAATTTTTCGGCATGTTCCACCTGTAAATCTTCAAGGAATTTCATCCATTCAACTTGATTCACTTCGCATCGGATTCACTTCGCTTTCAAGAGTTCTTTCCAGAGTAAATGCATTATATTTTTTTGTAGGATACCAAAAACCAATCAATGTTTTTGGATGTAGCCATGGGTTCATGGATAAAAGGCAGCAGGATTGAAGGACAAAACTGCGAAAGAACAAAAGGTCGAGACACAAAAAGGTCAAAAGGACAAAACAACGGAAATGATTAGATTGGGTGTAAATTTTTCCTTCTTTGGAAAATGATTTTCGACCTTTTGTGTCTTACGTTTGGTTCTTCGACCTTTTATTTTTCTTCGTTCTGTCCTATCGACATTTTATCTTTCGACCTTTTGTCTTAGATTACAGCCATGGATTTTACCATAAATAAGGCCAAATGTATCCTTCGCGCGTAAAAATCTCGTAAATATGATATTGAGAGCTTTTCAAGAATGTTTTTGTGGATTCTTCCTGTACGCCTTCTAAGTTTTGCACGCCAGGGCAAGCATTACAGAATTCGTTCTCATTTGATTTTGAAGCACGATCAAAGCAAGCGAAGAAAAACAGCCCATCAGTAGCGGTCCACGATCAGCAGTGTATCGCAAGTTGTAACAAGCTTGATAAATACGAGCAGCGACCGAGAGATCCAAAGAGAGATCGATGATAAAATCAATTTTTCTCACATGTTTGCTATTGGGTGTAGGTGGTTTATTTTACTGGCACGATAAACAATCCCTTAACATACGATTGCAATAGTGTCCGCCAGGCTTGGAGCTTGTTTAGAGGGGTTTCATCATGCACTGCTATTTCCCCGATCTTATCAGAATTTATAGCATTATACAATAAACAAGCTCTGACAATGTGCTGCATATCATGATTATTACAGAGAGCGATGAGTGAGAGATTCTCTCAATTTTCTCAGTATTCAATCCTTGCACCAGGGTTATCATTGCGATTTCTTTGAAAATTTCTTCAAAATTTTCAAAACAAAGCTGCTCTAATAGGATTTTTTAAGGATTCCATAAAAAATACCAATGTTTCAAGTGATGAACGAAAAGTCACTATGCCAGCATTAAAATAATTTTCCAGGAATTATTGTGTGTGGCTTCTCTTATCAAACACGACTGTTTGAAATGATCGTGACCAAAACAGTCGTAAAAATAGTCACTTTTCGCCTTCACAGCCGATTTTGCTCTAACATAAGTCAAAATCGACAATTCAACCACGTGCTCTCTTGATCAATCTTTCATTTTTGTCCGGTTTCTCTTTCTTTTTTCGATGCAATGGCATTTGTTTTAGTGGGCAAGGTAAAAAAACGAGGTTGCTGATGCAGACCAAGGGTGCTTTATGTAAGATGTAGTGGAAAACGACAGTTCAAATAGGAAGCTGAACCGGCACTTGACTGCAGTGGTGGAGGGAAATCACAATACTTTCGAATGCATCTTCACTATGTTTACAGGTTTTCAAGGACTTTCTCTAGGACATGCTTTTTCAATTTTAAGAAGAATTTTACATTTTAATGGTGGCTTCATCTTGAAATCCTTATAAAATTTTTTTTCTGTTAATTCTATTAGGAATTGACCAGAATCTCCGAGATTTCTCCAAAGAATCTTCTAACGAATTTTTAAGGTAAATTCTATGGAATTTGTACAAGACTACAAGAATTTGGTCCAGAATACAACAAGGAATAATTCTATGAATATAGCTGCTACTTCTTCTATGTCTTGAAAAAACTCGTTCAGTTATTCCTTAAAAAAAACATGGAAAAGCTTTCCCCCAATACTGCTTCTAGATTTCTGCCTTGAAAAACATGAGTGATTACTGCGTTAATTTACCTAAGATTTCTTCCAGAACATTGCCACAAATACAAATAATCATTTCAAATACTTTTTCTTTCAGAATGATAAAATTCCTCAAGAAATGCCATAAAACTGGTTGTGCTACTTTTCTCCGAATGTCATTACCCGGAACACCATTTTGCTGAATGCCGTTTCCCAGTGGTTATTTCTCCGAATAGCCTATTTCCCCGAATGTTACTGGCATTCATAATTGTCATAACCAGTGCTGGGAATGGTAATAGTAGTAGGCTTGACTTTTCGCGAAAATCACGTGGCTCTCCCAGTACAGTAGTTCAAAAACGTGAATCTCATCAAGTAGTATCTGTTGGGTGCACGAATTTTCTAAATCATGAGTGTCATTGAAGGCTCTAAATGCGGGAAATGCAGCGGGAAATAGAACATTTTTCTACAGTAATTTCGGGTTGCCCTTAGCAACGGGTGTTTTGCAATTTTCAAGGCATTTGCCTACAGCAGCGATGGGCGTGAGTTTCACTGGCTTCGCTGACTGTGATTGGCTTTGTTTGGCTACTGTAGAGTGAGTTTCAGATATTTTCCCAACCCTGGTCATAACCTTTTACATTTCAACATGGTGAAAAAGATCGGTTCCATTTGATATGCACTCTGCTTTATTTGATTGGCAGTTCTTTTGAGTTTTACCGTCCTCTGCATTTTTGGCAACATATGTTTATTTGAGAATGACCAAATATTTCCTTTATTTCATTGCTTATCATTCTTTCTTTCTTTATAATCACCCTCTGGTGTGGAATACCTCAATTTGGTATTCAGTACTTATTTTCTTCTGCTCGGGATACCAGATAATTTCCAATACTTACAACCTGAATGAGATATGAATGAGCCCTGCATAAGAGGTAAAATACCTCAAATAATATCTCAAGCATATTCTACGAACTCCAAACTGATAATTCGATCAGGTATTGTAATACCTCAATAATACTTGATGAATTTCCATATAAAAGCGTTCAATGCCTCTAGCAAACCTCAATAGCTGTTTAATACTTCAAAGAAGTATTTTCAATTGTAATAAAGATTGTTTTCAATACTATAATAATACCAAATTGAGGTATTGACAACAGAGCATGATACCAAAATATGGTATGCATAAGTTATTGGGGAGTTATTTGTTCCTCCTCGGGTAGCTTCGCTGACTGCGGTTTGTTTTGCTTGGCTACTGTGGGGTTAGGGTGCACCAACCCTCGACAGCAAACGCAGGATTAGGAGTGTTTAGCTTCAAGCTACAATGAATTCAATTTATTTAGTGTCTGCATATTGCGTACTGAAATAAGGTGGAGTGACTTACATATTTGGTGACCGTTACTTTGGATATACCAAGAGTGGATAGTGTTTTACTTAGGTGATAAACGCAGAATCAATTCTAAATTAAACATATTTTTCATTCAATTATTGTACCAATGGTATATAGTTTTACTCACAATCTATTATGATCTGTTGTGATAATTCTCGCTGATAGTTATAAGCATTGTTGTTACAATTTAATAAAGTTTTAAGATGGATACAAATTAGATTTCACTTGGATAATAAATTCTCATACACAAGCTATAGATGACGAAGAAGATTTTTGATTGCTACCTAATCGTTTGTCATTTTCACGAGATGTCACTCATCATCTACGCTGTCATTGATCAACGTAGCGCTATGCTGG
Source organism: Aedes aegypti (assembly GCF_002204515.2). NCBI lineage: Eukaryota > Metazoa > Arthropoda > Insecta > Diptera > Culicidae > Aedes > Aedes aegypti. Next base: position 248,979,391 of record NC_035109.1, read on the forward strand.
TTAAGGTTGTCGAAACAAGGGGTCTTGTCGGCACATACTCACGCCCGTAAACCTTGGAGAGGATTCGAAACTTCTGAAATTCCATTGAGAGGTTTACGTTTGTCCAAGACATCTAGAACAGCTAGTTTAACAGCTGCTCTTCGGATGACCTCTGTCGATGTTCGCACCGGAGCTTGTCGTACTCTACCATCCTTCCCAGGATAAATCTCTACAATACGGGCTCGAATTCACTGGTTCTTGGATTGGCCGTCAACCACTAAGACCAGGTCTCCTACTACCATGTCCTTGACGTCCTGAAACCATTTACTTCTACGTGTAACGACCGGCAGATATTCTTTCAGCCACCGGTTCTAGAATTCATGGGTGATGTATCTGGCTAACTTCTAGCTGCTACGAAGGGTTGAACGGGTGTCCATGGTCTCCGTAGGCATGAATTTGAAGCCAGCCTAATTGCCCAACAAAAAATGGTTGGGCGTCAACGCTTCTTAATCCGCAGACTCTAGCGGAACGTAGGTCCGAGGTCTAGCGTTGATTATTGCCTCCGCCTCGGGCAGAATCGTTTCAAACGTTTCGTCATCTGGTCTACGTGGTGCATCCATTATTGCTCCGATAGACACCTTGACTGAGCGCACAAGTCTCTCCCACGCTCCACCCATGTGCGGTGTAGAAGGTGGGATAAACTTCCAGGCTGTCTGCGGTGAGGTGAACTTTTCAGCCATGGCCATCTCTGTTGCTTCGGTAAGTGTTTTCAGTTCGTTACTGGTTTCTTGGCAACATGTGGCATTGTCCGTCCAGAATTGCCTCTGCAAACCGTGGCGAGAGACGAAGCGTTGAACAGCCATGATACACGACTCTGTGCTCAAAGTATGCACTAGTTCTAGGTGGATAGCTCTGGTGGTCAGGCAGGTAAAGAGAGCCATCCACCGCTTGACGTTACTTCGTCCTACCTTAACGAGCACTGGGCCAAAATAGTCCAACCAAGTGAAAGTGGATGGTTGATTAAATGCTGCCAGACGCATTTCAGGTAGCAGAGCATCGCGGGTGGTTTCGAGGCAGCCTTTGCGATGCGACAAACTACGCAGTTTTTTCGACTTTATCCACCAATCTCCTTAGTGCCGGGATATCGAAACGTTGGCGGATTTCGTTAAGGGGGCAAGTCTGTGGGCTTCGTGGCCTTGCGGTTAGCGGCGTCAGTCATCTAGGCGTATTGTGCCACGGGGTGTGGGTTCGATTCCCGCTCCAGTCGGTGAAAACTTTTCGTCAAACGAAAAATTCATCGCTGGGCTACTGGGTGTTTCGTGTTGTCCGTTGTCTAATGTTAGTGATCGTTCAGTCTGTGCAGCCTATGTGCTGAAGACGGTGTAAATTGTCTAAGATCCGTCATCAATTTCGGAATTTAAAAAAGCAATTTTTTCGTTCAAAATCCTAAAATTTACAGGAAAATGTGTTCACTGTATTCTATTCTCTAACCGAAACACAGTGAACACATCTTCAACGAATAATTTTCAATTTTGAACAGAAAAACTCACTTGGTAGCCAAATCGGCGACGTTGAACTTCGTCGGCACCCACCTCCATTCATGTTGCTCTGTGGATGTAAGAATTTCGCCGATGCCAACGGCGACAAATTTGTGGAAACTTCTGTGGTCATTGGAGCAGATCCACACAAGCATTGTACCCGAATCGCTCCAGCAGAAGCGACGGCTGATTTGGAATTCGAACTGACTTTGAATATTGTCTAGCAAACGAACACAGAGTAAGGCCGCTTTCAACTCAAGTCTTGGGATCGAGAGTGGTTTTTAACGGAGCAACTTTGGTCTTGGCGGCGACGAGCGCCACCAGCGTGTCACCGTCTGTCTCCAGGCGAAAGTATACTGTGCAAGCGTATGCTGACTCGCAGGCGTCGACGAAAAGATGAAGTTGAAGATCGTCCAGCCTTGTGGGAAAAAGTTTTGACCACTGCTGCCAACGCTCATTGATATCCTCCGGTATCAGTTGATCCCACTCCGTACCTTTAGCCTAAATGTCTTGCAATAGGATTTTACTATGTACGAGGAAGAAAACGATAAACCCGAGAGGATCGAACAAACTCATCACAATCCTGGCGATCTCTCGCTTAGTGGGGATGTGACCTTCGACGAGTATGGACTGCAGATCTTCTCTCAATCCGAATTTATACACGAAGACGTCTTCGGATGGAATTCACTACATACCAAGCACTGATTCCAGCTTTTCTCTCCGCTCTATGTCTATGTTTTTCGGTTTTCGGTTTCGCACATGCGGAACCAATTTCCTTAAGAACAGGTCCTTCGTTAGACAAGAAATAACGCAGTGTGAATCCAGCCTTGGAGTGAACCAACTTGACCTCGTTGACGACCTCGATCGCCTCCTGGACTGTCTCTGTCATAAAGCTGTCAAGGTAATCGTCCACATAGTGCTTGTTTTGGATAGCTGCTGCTGCTCGGGGGTATTCGTTGGAGAACTCCTCCGCGTTCAGGTTATTGATGTACTGCGCGAAGGCTGGGGAACAAGTTGAACCAAATGTGGCAACGTCCATCACATACACTCGGGGTGGATCGCACGGGTTGATGCGGAACAGAAACCGTTGAGATTGGCTGTCCGGTGCGCGGATCTTCATCTGATGAAACATCTCCATAATATCTCCGCACACCGCGACAGGAAACTGACGAAACACACGAAGTACTTGAGAAAGAGGGAGGGAAAAGCAAGTCCCTTGAGGATCTTGGAATTGAAGGAAACGTTGTTCACTTTGGCCGCACCTTCCCGGGTTTTCTGGGACTCGTAACAACGCCCAGCGGGAGGTACCATACTTGATCAGCTGGTACTGAGGTCAGTTCAGCCAGGCTCGCTTTGTGGGCGTATCCTTTATGCTGGTATTCTACGATCTATTCTCGCACTCTTCGCTGCAACTCCGGATCCTTCTGCAGCTTCTGCTCTAGAGTTTCCAGCCGACGAACAACCATGTTAGCTATCGGGAAAGTTTGGTTTGCCTGTTCTTCAAAGCAGCCCGGTTTTGTACCCACATCCAGAGGGTACACGATGCGTTATAACGCTCAGCAGCTGTCTGGCACTCTTATCTTCCTCCGACTCTGTAGTCTCAAGTGGATGCAAAACGTTTGCGGCCTCCAGGGTGAAGTAGTCACAAAGCTGCTCGTTCAATTCCCGATCCGGATCAGATACAGCTCCGACGTGACATAACAATTGCAGTTTGAGGCGACTGACCGGGTACGCAACCGTAGATGCTCCACCCTAGTCTACATTTCGCCCCGATTGGATCCTTCGGTCCCCCTTCTCGCAGCTTTAACGGATCGCACAATCTAAGATTGTCCAGCCCTATCAATAACTTAGATTGGACCAATTCGTAGTCCTCCAGGGGGAGGCCACGAAGATGAGGAAACCGATTGGCCAGTTATCCGTATTTGAGAGATTGTCAAGGTAGGACCAGTCGGCTTACGGTACGAGCATCGACTAATCTGTGCCGGTTGTCGTTGTCCTTGCCAGCAATTTTAATTTGGACGCGGTTGGATTTCGTCTCCTTCCGTTTCACATTTCCGGCCCATTGGAGAGTTAGTGGCTCTAGCTGAACTCTGACTCTGAGCTGCTTAGCGACTGATTCCTCCAAGAGAGTGTAAGAGGAGCCTTCATCGATGAAGGCGAATATTGGTTGAGATGAACTGCCACTGAAGAGAACGACTGGGACAATGCGAAAGAGTGACCATTTCAGGTCCACCGATAGCACGTGACTCGCTTACATCCCTACGTTTCCAGGGGAGGAAGAGGAGGTGTGTAGGAGAGTGTTATGCTTTTGCCTACATCCTTCCTTTTTGAAGAACTATTCAGAACATTTATCAACGAAAGAATTCCAGAAGTAATATTTGGAGTTGTTATTCGAAGAATCGATATTCAAACCTGCGGTATTATTTAGGAACATTCTTTGAAATTAAGTTGAAAATATCTGTAGGAGAATTTCTCAATGATTTCCTTTTGTTCTAAAAAAACCTAATATTATAATAAGCCTTTCAAGGGAAATGTAATCATGTAAGGATCTGTGTCAAAATACATGGAGCTGCGCTCAAAGAGAAACTTTTAGCATATTTTGTTGTTACTTAAGGTTGCAAACTGCACGAAAATGTTAATGACAAAAAAATGGAGGACGGAAAATCCTCAAATAAAACTACTGAGAGCTTAAACCGGAAGTTCTAAAGAAATTCGGACGACTTCTGCTTATTCCGGGAAGCATTTTAAATTGTATCAAACGCCAAAGTTAGGAAGAAAAACATATATTGACAATGAAAATGATATTTCAGAACAAAAGTGTCTTCAGCAAAATTATTACATATATATATACACTACCCGCCATAAGTATGGAATCGCATCATCTAGTATTGCAACACCTCAATTGAATATTGCAGCACCCCAAAAAGTTTAGCATCACCCGTAAGCTATTATACTAATGACGCAATATCGTGGAAACCTTACTTTCTAGAAAGCTGCGGCCTTCAGCAAAGTTGTTCAGAAGCCTTACGACGTTCATCAGCTGAAATTTTTAATGCGCCATTTTGCCGCTACGTGGCGCTAGTGTGCATGTAAATTGGTCATATTTTAGACGGCTCTTGCTCATGAACCTGACCACTTAGAATGTTCGTGTCTTCAGCAAAGTTGTTCAGAAGCTTAAAAGCAATCTGAGGCAGCACTGATTGGTTAGCAATTTTGCCGCTACGTGGCGCTAGTGTGCATGTAAATTTGTCATATTTTAGTCGGCTTTGGCTCATGAACCTGACCACTTAAAATGTTCGTGTCTTCAGCAAAGTTGGTTAGAAGCTTAAAAGCATTGGTTAGCAATTTTGACGAGGGTGGCTCTGCTTTCAGCGAAATGATGGATCCGAAATTTGAACTGAATGTTGGAAATAAATTTAAATTAAAACTGTGTACGATTCCTTAAGGCATTAAATATAGCCTATTTAACAAAAAATGTCAAAAATAAATGAATATTTTTAACACATAGTAAACAATTATACAGTACTGACCCGATATTGTCAGCCCCCGATTTTGTCAGCTTTTTGACCCGATTTTGTCGGCTTGTTTTAAATTTATCAAAAAATTGTTTTTGCCATGTTCTACCATATTTTCATTAAAAATGATGATGATGTTTAATGTCATGCACGCGGGAATTTATCATGTGTTTGTATTCTTAAAAGATTGTCTCCAGCACTCATATTTATATAATTGTTGCATGATGATAGATTGGAAAACTTATGGAGTATTCCAAACAATCAGCTTTTTGAAAAACTTCTTGCCACAAATTTTTCTAAGGGTTTATCAAATGTTGGGAAACTCTTAAAAGGTTCTACAAAATGTATTGTTAGCAGAATATTATCATTAGAGTAATCGGACTCCTCATATTTCCCACAGGAATTCCACTCGAGATATCATTCATAATCCTCCAGATATTTCTCCAACGTGTTTCTCCAATTATTCCTTAAATTATTCTATAAATCGTTCCTGGCTGTATCTCGAATTTCTCCAGAGATTCCTCAACAAAATTTAATGGTGTTTTCTAGAGGTGATTCTAAAAATTCTTCCATAAAAACTCAATTGAATATGCCAAATATTAAACGAGTTATGCACAGCGATCTCAAGTATCATAAAACTGTGTTTCGTTACTTAGCAACTTGGCAACTCGCTAGTTAAATCATTCTTAAAATTAAAAAAACGGGATTCATACAGCCGAGTTTATGACAAAAAAAAAACATGTGTGTTGGTTCATTCATGAATTCCTCCGAGAATTTCTCTCAATACTATGTATTTCAAAAATTAATCTATGGATTCCTGTTGAAACTTTTCTTTCAAAAATTTCCAAACAATAATTTCATAAATTGTTCCAGAAACATACTGGGTACACCGAAAGGGTTTTGCGTCTAAATTAAAATTGAATTTTGCTTGAACTTGAACTCGACCACAAACTTCACTCAAAATTCTAATAGAACATTTTTATTTTTCAAGTAATTACTTCAATAATTATCTCTTTTAGTCCTTATTGAATTCATCGACTAATCTGTGCCGGTTGTCGTTGCCCTTGCCAGCAATTTTAATTTGGACGCGGTTGGATTTCGTCTCCTTCCGTTTCATATTTCCGGCCCATTGGAGAGTTAGTGGCTCTAGCTGAACTCTGACTCTGAGCTGCTTAGCGACTGATTCCTCCAAGAGAGTGTAAGAGGAGCCTTCATCGATGAAGGCGAATATTGGTTGAGATGAACTGCCTCTGAAGAGAACGACTGGGACAATGCGAAAGAGTGACCATTTCAGGTCCACCGATAGCACTCGCTGACATCCCTACGTTTCCAGGGGAGGAAGAGGAGGTGTGTAGGAGAGTGTTATGCTTTTGCCTACATCCTTCCTTTTTGAAGAACTATTCAGAACATTTATCAACGAAAGAATTCCAGAAGAAATATTTGGAGTTGTTATTCGAAGAATCGATATTCAAACCTGCGGTATTATTTAGGAACATTCTTTGAAATTAACTTGAAAATATCTATAGGAGAATTTCTCGATGATTTCCTTTTGTTCTAAAAAAAAACCTAATATTAAAATAAGCCTTTCAAGGGAAATGTAATCATGTAAGGATCTGTGTCAAAATACATGGAGCTGCGCTCAAAGAGAAGTTTTTAGCATATATTGTTGTTACTTAAGGTTGCAAACTGCACGAGAATGTTAATGACAAAAAAATGGAGGACGGAAAATCCTTAAATAAAACTACTGAGAGCTTAAACCGGAAGTTCTAAAGAAATTCGGACGACTTCTGCTTATCCCGGGAAACATTTTAAATTGTATCAAACGCCAAAGTTAGGAAGAAAAACATATATTGACAATGAAAATGATATTTCAGAACAAAAGTGTCTTCAGCAAAATTATTACATATATATATACACTACCCGCCATAAGTATGGAATCGCATCATCTAGTATTGCAACACCTCAATTGAATATTGCAGCACCCCAAAAAGTTTAGCATCACCCGTAAGCTATTATACTAATGACGCAATATCGTGGAAACCTTACTTTCTAGAAAGCTGCGGCCTTCAGCAAAGTTGTTCAGAAGCCTTACGACGTTCATCAGCTGAAATTTTTAATGCGCCATTTTGCCGCTACGTGGCGCTAGTGTGCATGTAAATTGGTCATATTTTAGACGGCTCTTGCTCATGAACCTGACCACTTAGAATGTTCGTGTCTTCAGCAAAGTTGTTCAGAAGCTTAAAAGCAATCTGAGGCAGCACTGATTGGTTAGCAATTTTGCCGCTACGTGGCGCTAGTGTGCATGTAAATTTGTCATATTTTAGTCGGCTTTGGCTCATGAACCTGACCACTTAAAATGTTCGTGTCTTCAGCAAAGTTGGTTAGAAGCTTAAAAGCATTGGTTAGCAATTTTGACGAGGGTGGCTCTGCTTTCAGCGAAATGATGGATCCGAAATTTGAACTGAATGTTGGAAATAAATTTAAATTAAAACTGTGTACGATTCCTTAAGGCATTAAATATAGCCTATTTAACAAAAAATGTCAAAAATAAATGAATATTTTTAACACATAGTAAACAATTATACAGTACTGACCCGATATTGTCAGCCCCCGATTTTGTCAGCTTTTTGACCCGATTTTGTCGGCTTGTTTTAAATTTATCAAAAAATTGTTTTCGCCATGTTCTACCATATTTTCATTAAAAATGATGATGATGTTTAATGTCATGCACACGGGAATTTATCATGTGTTTGTATTCTTAAAAGATTGTCTCCAGCACTCATATTTATATAATTGTTGCATGATGATAGATTGGAAAACTTATGGAGTATTCCAAACAATCAGCTTTTTGAAAAACTTCTTGCCACAAATTTTTCTAAGGGTTTATCAAATGTTGGGAAACTCTTAAAAGGTTCTACAAAATGTATTGTTAGCAGAATATTATCATTAGAGTAATCGGACTCCTCATATTTCCCACAGGAATTCCACTCGAGATATCATTCATAATCCTCCAGATATTTTTCCAACGTGTTTCTCCAATTATTCCTGAAATTATTCTATAAATCGTTCCTGGCTGTATCTCGAATTTCTCCAGAGATTCCTCAACAAAATTTAATGGTGTTTTCTAGAGGTGATTCTAAAAATTCTTCCATAAAAACTCAATTGAATATGCCAAATATTAAACGAGTTATGCACAGCGATCTCAAGTATCATAAAACTGTGTTTCGTTACTTAGCAACTTGGCAACTCGCTAGTTAAATCATTCTTAAAATTAAAAAAACGGGATTCATACAGCCGAGTTTATGACAAAAAAAAAACATGTGTGTTGGTTCATTCATGAATTCCTCCGAGAATTTCTCTCAATACTATGTATTTCAAAAATTAATCTATGGATTCCTGTTGAAACTTTTCTTTCAAAAATTTCCAAACAATAATTTCATAAATTGTTCCAGAAACATACTGGGTACACCGAAAGGGTTTTGCGTCTAAATTAAAATTGATTTTTGCTTGAACTTGAACTCGACCACAAACTTCACTCAAAATTCTAATAGAACATTTTTATTTTTCAAGTAATTACTTCAATAATTATCTCTTTTAGTCCTTGTTGAATTCATTCCATTTTTATCTTCAGTATGTCTCGAGGTAAATTTCAAAATTTGCTCACGAGATTTTCAGGAACTTGACCAGGAATTTCACCAAAATCATTTTGAAGCATTAAATCATCCGTTAGGTATAGGAATAATTTATGGGATTTATTCACAACTTCATGTGATGTAATTTATGAATACTTCTGCGCTAAAAACCCAGCAAAAAAAAATCCATGAAAACTAAAGAAAATTTCTTGGTTTTCATACAGTAAGAAATATTTTTACACACATTCCATTTCCAAACATTGAGTTTTAAAACAATGTTTAGGAAAAATTATGTGAAAACTCCGAATGAAACATTCTTTGAATTATACTAAAATTAATTCGAAGAAGAGCTTCGAAGCAATTATTTATGCTACAGTACTGACCTGATTATGCCAGCCCCCGATTTAGTCTGCCCCCGATTTTGTCTACCCCCGATTTTGTCAGCTTTTTGACCCGTTTTTTGTCAGTCTATTTTAAATTTGTCAAAAAATTGATATCGTCATGTTTTATCACGTTTACATTAAAATTGATGATGATGTTTGATGTGATGCACGCATGGGAGTAGCTAGAGGGGGGAATGGCACTGCGTTTTAATAAGTGTTAAAAATCGATATTACCAATATGAGAGAGGGGGAGCTCCTGATAAAAAAAACTGGCTACACCCAAGTCCATCGCCCTCCTAAAAGTCCATGTAACCATGTAACACGTCAAAATTTGAAAAACAAGAACAAAATAAAATGACCCGATTTTGTCAGGTTCCCCATTTTGTCAGCCTAAAATTCATCGAGGGGCTGACAAAATCGGGTCCTTACTGTATTTCGAAGGAGTTTTTAAATCAGGAGGTATTTTAATATGAACCTCTTTAGGAATTTCTGTGTTCTGTGAGAAATTTTAAGATAATTCATCGATCATGTATAACTTGGAACTCAGGTTGATTCCATTTGTTTTACTGGACAAAGCAGAATTGCCGATCAAAGGGACCACAACGAATCGAATCTTTGGAATTTTTCCAATAGGTAAATCTGCAAGACTTTAAATAGACCCGTCACTCAACATTGAAATAAGACGCGTTTAGGACTTTACTTAGCTTACTATGAAAAAAAAATACGGTGGGTATCTTGTATAGTTTTATGTTTCATGCAAAAAGAGTGTAATGTATGATGATCGTTTTGTCGTGAAAATCGTGAATGAAATGTTAAGAATCGACTTCTCAAGCCCCCCCCCCCTGATGAAAAAACCTGGCTACGCCAATGGTCATCGACCCCTTAGGGACCGTACAAATATTACGTAACGCAACAGGGGAGGGAGGGGGTCTTACATAGTGTTACGGTTCAAAGAAAAATTTAAAATTTTCTATACGAAAGTGGTTAAGTGGAGGTGAAAGGGGGTCTAAAATTGACAAATTTTGCGTTACGTAATTTTTTAATGAACTCCTAAAAGTCCATGCAAGTTCTTGACGCGGTTCACAAGCAATCATTAACACGTCAAAATTTGAAAAACAGGAACATAATAAAATGACCCGATTTAGTCAGGTTCCCCATTTTGTCAGCCTAAAATTCATCGAGGGGCTGACAAAATCGAGTCCTCACTGTATTATATTCCACAATATTTTGAATTTTGTCTAAGTAAACAGGTTCGTAGAAAATGCCTTCTTCTAAATATTTGCTGAAGATACGAACATTCTAAGTGGTCAAGATCATGTGCTAGAGCCCGCGAAAATATAACCAAATCTACCTGCACATCTGAGAGAGAGGAGACAGATGGCTTAGATTGCGAGCTCCCAAAATACAAGGGAACCTGTCATAAACTGACACTGGAAAATCACACATTTGAAGAGCAAAGCGTAAAATACCGTCAGAATTTAGGTAAAGGTAATTAAACTTTCTAGGTGTTTTTCGATGACTGCACATTTTAAAAAGTTGAATACTTAAATATAGTCGTGTGTTGGCAAACTGCTATTAATTTTTTTATTCATACCTTTTTCACATTGAACAACAAGGAGTGAATGATTTTGGCCAAAATAAGATCATTAGACCGTTGTGCACAACCCAAAAACTTAAGAAAGAAGTCTAAGAAGGCAAGAAAACATGCCAACTGTCAGTGAGCTGTCTCCTCTCTCAGCTGTACGCTAGCACCACATAGCGGCAAAATTGCTAACCAATCAGTGCTGTTTCACATTGATTTTAAGCTTCTGAACAACTGAACAACAACTGAAGACACGAAAATACTAAGTGGTCAGGTTCATGAGCCAGAGCCGTCTAAAATATGACCAATTTACATGCACACTAGCGCCACGTAGCGGCGAAATTGCTAACCAATCAGTGCTGCCTCAGATTGCTTTTAAGCTTCTGAACAACTTTGCTGAAGACACGAACATTTTAAGTGTTCAGGTTCATGAGCTAGAGCCGTCTAAAATATGACCAATTTACATGGACACTAGCGCCACGTAGCGGCAAAATTGCTAACCAATCAGTGCTGTTTCACATTGCTTTTAAGCTTCTGAACAACTTTGCTGAAGACACGAACATTCTAAGTTGTCAGGTTCATGAGCTAGAGCCGTCTAAAATATGACCAATTTACATGCACACTAGCGCCACGTAGCGGCAAAATTGCTAACCAATCAGTGCTGTTTCACATTGATTTTAAGCTTCTGAACAACTTTGCTGAAGACACGAAAATTCTAAGTGGTCAGGTTCATGAGCCAGAGCCGTCTAAAATATGACCAATTTACATGCACACTAGCGCCACGTAGCGGCAAAATTGCTAACCAATCAGTGCTGTTTCACATTGCTTTTAAGCTTCTGAACAACTTTGCTGAAGACACGAAAATTCTAAGTGGTCAGGTTCATGAGCCAGAGCCGTCTAAAATATGACCAATTTACATGCACACTAGCGCCACGTAGCGGCAAAATTGCTAACCAATCAGTGCTGTTTCACATTGCTTTTAAGCTTCTGAACAACTTTGCTGAAGACACGAAAATTCTAAGTGGTCAGGTTCATGAGCCAGAGCCGTCTAAAATATGACCAATTTACATGCACACTAGCGCCACGTAGCGGCAAAATTGCTAACCAATCAGTGCTGTTTCACATTGATTTTAAGCTTCTGAACAACTTTGCTGAAGACACGAAAATTCTAAGTGGTCAGGTTCATGAGCCAGAGCCGTCTAAAATATGACCAATTTACATGCACACTAGCGCCACGTAGCGGCGAAATTGCTAACCAATCAGTGCTGTCTCAGATTGCTTTTAAGCTTCTGACCAACTTTGCGGAAAACACAAACATTCTAAGTTGTCAGATTCATGAGCTAGAGCCGTCTAAAATATGACCAATTTACATGCACACTAGCGCCACGTAGCGGCAAAATTGCTAACCAATCAGTGCTGTTTCACATTGATTTTAAGCTTCTGAACAACTTTGCTGAAGACACGAAAATTCTAAGTGATCAGGTTCATGAGCTAGAGCCGTCTAAAATATGACCAATTTACATGCACACTAGCGCCACGTAGCGGCAAAATTGCTAACCAATCAGTGCTGTTTCACATTGCTTTTAAGCTTCTGAACAACTTTGCTGAAGACACGAACATTCTAAGTGGTCAGGTTCATGAGCCAAAGCCGTCTAAAATATGACCAATTTACATGCACACTAGCGCCACGTAGCGGCGAAATTGCTAACCAATCAGTGCTGTTTCACATTGATTTTAAGCTTCTGAACAACTTTGCTGAAGACACGAACATTCTAAGTGATCAGGTTCATGAGCTAGAGCCGTCTAAAATATGACCAATTTACATGCACACTAGCGCCACGTAGCGGCAAAATTGCTAACCAATCAGTGCTGCCTCAGATTGCTTTTATGCTTCTGAACAACTTTGCTGAAGACACGAAAATTCTAAGTGGTCAGGTTCATGAGCCAGAGCCGTCTAAAATATGACCAATTTACATGCACACTAGCGCCACGTAGCGGCGAAATTGCTAATTAATCAGTGCTGTTTCACATTGATTATAAGCTTCTGAACAACTTTGCTGAAGACACGAACATTCTAAGTGGTCAGGTTCATGAGCCAAAGCCGTCTAAAATATGACCAATTTACATGCACACTAGCGCCACGTAGCGGCGAAATTGCTAACCAATCAGTGCTGTTTCACATTGATTTTAAGCTTCTGAACAACTTTGCTGAAGACACGAACATTCTAAGTGGTCAGGTTCATGAGCCAAAGCCGTCTAAAATATGACCAATTTACATGCACACTAGCGCCACGTAGCGGCGAAATTGCTAACCAATCAGTGCTGTTTCACATTGATTTTAAGCTTCTGAACAACTTTGCTGAAGACACGAACATTCTAAGTGATCAGGTTCATGAGCCAGAGCCGTCTAAAATATGACCAATTTACATGCACACTAGCGCCACGTAGCGGCGAAATTGCTAACCAATCAGTGCTGTTTCACATTGCTTTTAAGCTTCTGAACAACTTTGCTGAAGACACGAACATTCTAAGTGGTCAGGTTCATGAGCCAAAGCCGTCTAAAATATGACCAATTTACATGCACACTAGCGCCACGTAGCGGCGAAATTGCTAACCAATCAGTGCTGTTTCACATTGATTTTAAGCTTCTGAACAACTTTGCTGAAGACACGAACATTCTAAGTGATCAGGTTCATGAGCTAGAGCCGTCTAAAATATGACCAATTTACATGCACACTAGCGCCACGTAGCGGCAAAATTGCTAACCAATCAGTGCTGCCTCAGATTGCTTTTAAGCTTCTGAACAACTTTGCTGAAGACACGAAAATTCTAAGTGGTCAGGTTCATGAGCCAGAGCCGTCTAAAATATGACCAATTTACATGCACACTAGCGCCACGTAGCGGCGAAATTGCTAATTAATCAGTGCTGTTTCACATTGATTATAAGCTTCTGAACAACTTTGCTGAAGACACGAACATTCTAAGTGGTCAGGTTCATGAGCCAAAGCCGTCTAAAATATGACCAATTTACATGCACACTAGCGCCACGTAGCGGCGAAATTGCTAACCAATCAGTGCTGTTTCACATTGATTTTAAGCTTCTGAACAACTTTGCTGAAGACACGAACATTCTAAGTGGTCAGGTTCATGAGCCAAAGCCGTCTAAAATATGACCAATTTACATGCACACTAGCGCCACGTAGCGGCGAAATTGCTAACCAATCAGTGCTGTTTCACATTGATTTTAAGCTTCTGAACAACTTTGCTGAAGACACGAACATTCTAAGTGATCAGGTTCATGAGCTAGAGCCGTCTAAAATATGACCAATTTACATGCACACTAGCGCCACGTAGCGGCGAAATTGCTAACCAATCAGTGCTGTTTCACATTGCTTTTAAGCTTCTGAACAACTTTGCTGAAGACACGAACATTCTAAGTGGTCAGGTTCATGAGCCAAAGCCGTCTAAAATATGACCAATTTACATGCACACTAGCGCCACGTAGCGGCGAAATTGCTAACCAATCAGTGCTGTTTCACATTGATTTTAAGCTTCTGAACAACTTTGCTGAAGACACGAACATTCTAAGTGGTCAGGTTCATGAGCCAGAGCCGTCTAAAATATGACCAATTTACATGCACACTAGCGCCACGTAGCGGCGAAATTGCTAACCAATCAGTGCTGTTTCACATTGATTTTAAGCTTCTGAACAACTTTGCTGAAGACACGAACATTCTAAGTGATCAGGTTCATGAGCTAGAGCCGTCTAAAATATGACCAATTTACATGCACACTAGCGCCACGTAGCGGCGAAATTGCTAACCAATCAGTGCTGTTTCACATTGATTTTAAGCTTCTGAACAACTTTGCTGAAGACACGAACATTCTAAGTGGTCAGGTTCATGAGCCAAAGCCGTCTAAAATATGACCAATTTACATGCACACTAGCGCCACGTAGCGGCGAAATTGCTAACCAATCAGTGCTGTTTCACATTGATTTTAAGCTTCTGAACAACTTTGCTGAAGACACGAACATTCTAAGTGGTCAGGTTCATGAGCCAGAGCCGTCTAAAATATGACCAATTTACATGCACACTAGCGCCACGTAGCGGCGAAATTGCTAACCAATCAGTGCTGCCTCAGATTGCTTTTAAGCTTCTGAACAACTTTGCTGAAGGCACGAACATTCTAAGTGGTCAGGTTCATGAGCAAGAGCCATCTAAAATATGACCAAATTACATGCACACTAGCGCCACGTAGCCTCAAAATGGCGCATTAAAAATTTCAGCTGATGAACGCCGTAAGGCTTCTGAACAACTTTGCTGAAGACCGCAGCTTTCTAGAAAGTAAGGTTTCCAAGATATTGCGTCATTAGTGTAATAGCTTACGGGTGATGCTAAACTTTTAGGGGGTGCTGCAATATTTAATTGAGGTGTTGCAATACTAGATGATGCGATTCCATACTTATGGCGGGTATATATATATATATATATATATATATATATATATATATATATATATATATATATATATATATATATATATATATATATATATATATATATATATATATATATATATATATATATATATATATATATATATATATATATATATATATATATATATTTATATATATATATATATATATATATATATATATATATATTAGAGTGTCCATTTCCCGACCATTTTTCTCGTCCCGGGATTCGGGACAAAATTCTATGCTTTTCCCGGGAAATCCCGGGATCCCGGGATTAATAAATTTTTTAATAAAACTGGCATTTCGGTTGAAATGGAAGTTCAAATTTAACAATACAATGTTTTTTCAATGAAACAAACAGATAATGTAAATTTTAATATTTTAATTATAGCATATTACATTTCAGATATTCTGATGAAGAAACCTAACAAAAATCAAAACTTAGCTTGACTAATTACGGGTTTGCTATGGATTTTTTCAAATTCTCTATAACATTTATGAACGCAAGTATGATAAAAACTTTAGTCATAATATTAAAGCAATTGGCTTCAAACATTTGAAAAGCCATAAAAACTTTAGAACAAAAGAAACGATCAAAGATCATTGAAGTTATTGTAGATTATGCTAAGAGATAATTACTGAAAATTATTGACTGAAGTTCATTGCCCTGAATCGCAAGTCAGAGCCATCTGCATTTTGGTAAAAATTGAGCTGATATCAGTTTTCATTATATCTTCTAATGATCTTTCAGCTGCACTAACTAGAAATCACTTTTTGTTCAGTAAAATAAGGAAAGAACACCATGTCGAATTGCCCCATAATGAAAAGTAAACGCATGTAAGTCCCACTGCACGGAGTAAAAAGCAAATTATGAAAGTTTCATTGAAATCGAAACATGTTCCAATCTCCTGGATTTTTATGAATATTTGTATGGAAAACGAGATTGAAAACTTCTCAGTCAATTTTATAAGTGCCTACTTTTTACAGATGGTACCGACTTGCGATTTGTAAACTACCACAAATCGTACTTTCAAATATGTTATCTCAGCATAGGCTTATAAAAATGGCTAATGTTGAAAAGAAAAGCATTAAAACATTGCAACTAGACAAATAAAACTATGTGTTTCTTACTTGGTAAATAGATATTTTCATGAAAATAATTACTCGTTTATTTTCTTTTCCGTTATGCTTTTCTACTTTATTAAATAAGGTTTATAGTAAGGAAAAATGTCATTAACAATTGAAATTTAGTGGTTTTCATCAAATTCTACGTACATTTCGGGAATCCCGGGATTCCCGGGATATCAGAAATAAAATCCCGGGAAACGGGAAATCCCGAAATTTGCCAAATCCCGGGATTTTTTGTCCCGGGATGTCCCGGGATGGACACTCTAATATATATATAATATAAATAATATATATATATATAATACATATAATATATATATATATATATATTTTTTTTTTTTTTGAGGCTCGTGGCCACTACTGTGCCGGAATCAGTTGATCTGTAGCTTCTTAACCGATACAGATCTATTTTTAACTTATCTATATTTACATCTACACTCTCTCCTACTCTTTTACTCTCACACCGAGCAGGTAGGAGAGAGCTCTGCTGTTAGTGAGGCTAGTTGCCTGCGAAGAGGGTCAGTTTGTCTCAGTCACCATCTGATACTGACGGAGGATGGATATGCTCCCTAAAGCACGGTCCTCCGTGAGGCGTCTTCTGGTGGCTGGACGGGTTTTTTTTATGGAGGGGCTGGGAATCGAACCCATGACCTTCCGCTTATGAATTACATATATTAGGACTAGATATTGACCTTTGGTGACTGTTCGGAATATGAATCTTAATAGTACAGAAATATGCTGAAAAATATTCATTCGAACTGTGTTCAAACAAACTCTGCTAAGTATTTAGCCGTAGTGTGTAATATTTTAGATAAAATCATAAATTTTTCAGTAAAAATGCTTGTTTTCATAACATAGGTATACTGTGTACTCTCCAAATGTCATCCAGAGATTTGAACCTCAATATTAATATTTTTGCGTCCTTTTTTTCCCCTTTATGAGATATTGACGAATCAAACATTTTTTTTTAAATAACAAAGGTTATTCCCTTAAACAAATGAATAGAATTATTAAACTTTGTACAAGACGTTATTTAAGTAGAATTTGAAATGAAAAAATTTACGGACGATACATTAGGTTTCCACGGACCACCCTTTCACATAATTGAAAATGCCATAACAAAGGCTACATTAAACATACAAGGTTGTCGTCTTCGGCAAAGTTGTTCAAAATTGAACAAAGAAGAACTTCCTAGAACACTTCAAATTGCTAACTTGAAAAGCATTGAAGTTGTCAAAAATATTTCCGTATTTTGTTCGACCACCCTCGTGTCGCCTAATGTAGTCTTCTTCGTGATCTGACCCAAAGTACATTATAGCACTGTTTTTCAAATGTTTTGGTTTAATAAAATTTTCAGGAGGATTTTTCAGTTCTATACCCGATGTGTTAAATCGTAGTACGAAAACTTATTTTTCTTTTTATTTAGACAGATATATCTGGATAATTAAAGTGTGATTTTATACTTGCCTTTTTTGAATTGCAACCATTCTGAAGAAATTTGAGACTATAGCAGAACAAACCTGGAAAAAAGGAAAAACAATCATTGTAATCTCTGCGACAGTACCAAGGATATGATGAAATTTTCAATGACAATTACAAAGAAGTGTACAGCAAAAACTTTTAGAAGCTGCTTTCCAATTTATATTTATGCTGTCCTTTATCGCTGAATGTTTAAAAAACAATCTCTTCTTGGGCTTTTACTTGTTTTTTGATTGTTTTTTTTTTCACTTCTGATGACATCTTTAGATGCCTCTGTTGAGTTTCTTGTTAAGACTTCTGCGTATATATCTAAGGATAATTCTGTGGATGGTTCTATGAAAATGTCTATGGAGAGTTCTTTAACGCCTTCTATGATGATTTGTGTGGAAACCTCTGATAAGAATTTTGAACAAACTTTAGTTATGACTTACATGAGGCTACTGAGAAGGGCCTTGCGGGCACCTCTGTTAATACTTCTGTAAACGCTTATGAGTATGAGTTTCGCATTCGGATTTTCAGCAAAATGGAGGTTTCTCATAGAGCAGTTCCATACCAGAACAGGTAGCATTTTAAAGAAGGCGTATAATATTCATTATGCCAAACAACCGTATACGAATCGTCCTTATGCGGAACGACTTTATGCAAAATGTTTAGTTTATTTCCTATAAAGCTCTCGAAAATCGATAAACTCTTCCAATGAAGTTCAGATCAAACCTCTCCATCTCGTAGTAACACAAAGTTTCTCCTCTTCATTACATTTTTCCTTTAAAGTAACTTCACATTAATATTATGTTTGCAGGATTCTCAGACACTTCACCTGCCGGATCTGGGAGCAATCAATGCAATGCGGTAATCGGGCCGAGGGCAACACCAGAGGTTGAAGCTGATCCGAATAGCGATTTTCTTTCTTCAGCTTCTTCCCTACTGGAATCATCGTTGCTGGTGAAATTTACGATTCTCTACATAGCAGCATCGTTTCGAACACTACATTATGGTTGTTTTCATTCGATAGGGCAAACGAGGGCTGTATTTTCTCTTTCACTTGCGACGGCAAACGATTGGGTGGGTGGGGTCATCCTAAAGAAGAGCCGGTATTCGACGGGAAAGTTCAATAGAAGGAAGCAATATAGCCAAACTGAATCTCTATATCGCACGCAGGAGTGATGTGAGTCAACCATGGTAAAAATTATTTTCTGGTCTTAATTGTCTTCTCATGTCCGATTGACTTAAAACGGTTTAAGCTCAACAAGAATACGGATCAAGGGTTTAAGATCAGCCTCTATAACCACCGATTCGAATTTTACTTCCAATTTTGTTCAAATACTGGCTTTGTAGGATTGTTTTATTTCTTCAGTATAGAGATTTTTAACGCTTTCGGCTAGTTCATCTGGAAAGATTTGTGCAAAATATATTATTGTTGTGAGTGCATTAAAGTGCATTAAAAAGTTTTATCAATTTTACAAAATTCATCGCAGATATGTTATAATTATAAATACACTTATTGGAATGTGGAAGCCGTGACGCTCAAAGACAACATTTTTTGCAATGTGTTGTATACTTTACCTTGCATTCCTATGTATTACTTATCGCCTACGAGTATACCACCCGCCTGCAACTTGTATGCAAGTTATTCCTCCTTTCTTGCAATGCATTAGAGATAGAAAGACAGACAGATGCTTACAATATTATGACCAACCTTTTTCGTGGCGTCTCCTCAATTTAGCCACAATATGCGGCATACTACCTATGTGAAAAAATATATCGGCATCAGGCATCTCATATTTGAAATTTTGGCCACGAATTTGTAATAGTTACTGCTCTGTGTGTCGGAGCAGAAACGGGGGACGGTATGCAAGAGGAAGTGCTTCCTTGCCTTGGTGTGTCTTCGATTTGCATTTGTGGATCGTGAGCAGTAAATCGTGCAAGACTATGGAGAATAGTGCAACCGTAAGCAAACAAGTTTTATCTCCTGGTGCGACCCTCGACTCGGCAGGTGTGGTGCTGTGGGTGGCGATGGCGGTCGGTGCGACACACCGAAGAAAAGGAAGTTCTTTGATTTCGATTTCTTTTCAAGCTCAGGATACCCAAAGCATCTGGGAAGCTCCGATCCAAGCAACGCTCAAGCCTTTTCGGAAGTAACCCCAACTTCAGCCCCAAGTAAACCCCCTCGTTTCGGCAGCGGGATGTTGTTGAGTGTTTCTATTAAACGGAGACACCTGATACACTCGTTTCCTTTTCGAACCGAATAGCTAAGCTGTGAAGCGTTGTTGTTTGGGACGGGGATTGAGTGTTGAGGTGAATCTGTTTTTCTTTAGAGATGGTTTGGTTGGAAAAACATCGGGCAAAAAATTACGTTATTCAAATGCTTTGATTTACTTTTCTCATCGAGCAAGCGGGAGAGTAAATAGCGTAGAATGGATGGTGTGGAGACGAGTTGCGGGATGTTTGGCACAATCTGTTGGCTTTTGTGCTGAATGTATTGAACTTGCTGTTGCGGAGAATGGTTCGACAAGGGCACTTGTTTCGAAACGCGTGGATTGAATCCAATCCAAACTGATTTGCGGTATGTTAATTTAAAAGGTATCGATGTTAAGAAAAAAGAAGAATTTTATCTCTTAAGACGGTACTGAGAACATGAGATATTGTAACGTAAATTTTCCCCTACGCTGCACAAGTTAAATCTGTTGCCGTAAGCACGACTGCCCATGGGTTATGAATCGGATCAATCATTTCACGTGCAAAATTTCACAAGAAAAGTCTTTCAAAATAGTCGTAAAGCCACAAATAGCCATAGTAGTCTCTTCTTCTTCTTCTTCTTCTTCTTCTTCTTCTTCTTCTTGACTAACGTTCCAACTGGCACAGAGTCTGCTACTCATATTTGCGTTCTTATGGGCACTTCAACAATCATTAACCTTCATCCAGTCAACATACTTTTTTAATGCTGAAAAATACAATAAATTATGCATAACTTTTGTGTTTCTCGATGGATTTTGTTGAATTTGTCAGGACTTCCCGAAAAACTCTTCTAGTATACGGTTTGAAAAATTTGGAGCAAATTTCCCTTCAATCTTCTATATTATATGAGCCTGGTGAGCTAGAAGGTTGGCAAAGTTGTGAAGCAGATTATCCTAATAATAATCCTTATAAGGACTTTCTGGCAGTGACGAATCTTATTTGGAATTTATCTGCCAGGTGGCACTACTTTTTCTTTCTCAGTTTTCGGTATCTCGAATCCTAATAAGCCAGAAGTTTGATGTCTTCAACAAAGTTGTTCAACAGATCAAGGGCTATTTGACATCGACAAACCTGATTGAAAATTTAGCTGATAGGTGACGTTAGTAACAAAATTGATCCTGGTAAGCTAAAAGGTTGGTGTCTACAATAAAAGTATTCAGCAGATCAAGGACTATCTGGCAGTAACAAATGTGATTGGTTATTTAATCGCTAGGTGGCGCGAGTACTAGCCATCTTGCAGTTACAAACTGGATGGGTATTTATTTGTAAGCCACCTAACAAATTCTAGTAACAAATTCTCTTCAATGTTCTGTCTCGAAATCCTGATAAGAATGTCTTCGGAAAAGTTGTTTGACAGAGAAGAACCAAAAGCTCGACACGAAACACGCAGTCTCCAGTCGTGAATACCCGATCTACAAGAAAGAGGATCCAATATCTACGGGTCGAACTTGGTATTTCGTACCCAGCAACCTGCCGGGATTACGAGGTCAGAGAAGCGGCTATGGCCAAAAAGAAAAATCCGCAAACAATCAATGGTGAAGAGTTTGCTAGAAGACTCTAAAAGGAAGAACGTGCGCATTTCCAAGCTTGAACGCGCGTTAGAAACACACAGCGTCAACACCCTGCTAGAAAGCGCAAAAGATTGCGGTCCCACGGTGGAACTAGTACGGCAGGTGGCTGAGCTAACCGCCACTGTCAGAAAACTGCAGGACAATCTGACGAAGAAAAACGCCTTCATCAAAACACTCCTTACCAAGAGAAGCCACCCTGTATCCCCAAGTAACTTCACCATCTCGGCCGCCAAAATTGAAAAATCCAACATGAGAGGATTTTTTTTTATTTCCGTACAAAGTGGGCCGAAAGGTCGCTCATTTTCGTGAATTTTTTCCACAGGCAGGGCTCATCAATAAATTAATAAAAAAAAATTGAGAAAAATTCAGGGTCGCTTATTTTCCCGGAAAACTCAGTTGGATTTTTTTTTTATTTTCCTCTGACACTACTTATTTTGAAAAATCATAACTCAAGAACGAAGCATCGTAGAAACAAAGTTTTTTTTATGAAAATGAAAGCAAATTTTCTCAGGAATGAAAAAAAAAATATTAACTGGAAAAAGTTTTCCACAAAATTTTCCACCGTTGAGAAAGTTCGTAAAGAAAATCCGGAAAAACTATGCTCCAACTCGTGGAAAATTTTCAAAAAATATTTTTGAGAGGATAATTTCATAAGCTTAAATCGCTGAAATTTTTGAAATGTACTTTTTTTCCTTTTTGATTCTTGGCCAATTTTGTAAAAAATGTGCAAATGTGTCATTTTTAGCTTTTTCTGTGAAAAATCATAACTCAAGAAAGAAGCATCGCAGAAACAATTTTTTTATGAAAATGAAAGCAAATTTTCTAAGGAATAAACAAAATAACTGGAAACAGTTTTCCACAAAATTTTCCACCGTTGAGAAAATTCGTGAAGAAAATCCGGAAAAAACTATGTTCCAATTAGTGGAAAACTTTCAAAAATATATTTTTGAGAAGGTTTAATCGCTGAAATTTTTGAAATGTACTTTTTTTTTCGTTCTTGAGTTATGGCCATATTTGTGGAAAATGACCATATAAGCCTTTTCTTTGAAAACCCATATTTCAATCGAAGCATCAGAAAAACAAAGATTTTTTATATAAGCAATTGAAAATTTTCTAAAACATCTGAAAAAAAGATATGGGATTGGTTTTAATGTAGTATAAGTCGGAATGGATGTTATTTTTCATGAAAAATTACACCGCTAAGAAAAACTGCAAAAAACTGTTTCTGTCTCAAATTTTCATTACACTGAAAAGGGATTCTTTCTTTTCTATGAAACAAATAAGATTATTATTATTTTTTTTTAATTTTATTCATTCAATTATTCAGTATATAACTTACATTTTCATCTTAATACTATCTATTTTTTCAACCAGGAAGATTGTCTTTGATTGCTTACACCAAAAGATTTTTGTTTCTTTGTATTATTAAGAACAAAGCATGCTGTATTTTCCTGGTTTTCATGTGCAGCTGAGAATTCACTAGCAAAAATGCTTCGTTCGTTTTTTGGTTTAAATGAATGATATTTTTTTTTTGTTCCAGGAATTGGAACAAGGTTAGAAAATCTTTCCTGAAGAAATTTGCATAAATAAATTCCCAATCTTTTTTAAATTGGTCTTTCACCTTTTGCGACACAGCCCAGTCGAAAAATTGTTTGGCGTTATTAATTTCTGCTGACTTTCTTATACCGTTTTGATTCATATTACGGACACTTAAGGCCTTAGTGAAGTATAACTCAGCATAGAGCATACAAAATAAATCATTCTGTATGATTTCTTAGCGTTATCGAGCGTCGGAAACCCTTAACTTTCGAATGGTAGGTAAAGAATACGCTTCCGCAACATGAATCATTTTGAATAAATCGAAATGTGTTGCTTTTTCATGATTCTTATTCCGGACACCTCCTCACTTTTGCCTCATATTCCGGACACTTTGATTCAAATTCCGGACAGCTCATGGAAATCATTAACAGAAAAGTCAAACCATCAGTCAAAGTTGACAAGCCACGAAAGAGACGTCTATTGCAGTTGAACATTATAAGTTTGCATAGATTTTTATGAAAAAAGCTTTCTTAAACGAGCCTCGAAAGTAAGAACATTTGAGCAGCAAAAATTGAAACATTTCGTGTGAAATGTTTCCCATACAAAGTAGAGTGTCCGGAATTTGAAGCTGTCCGTAATATGATTCAAAACGGTACTACCCAGTGTTGTGAACCCTATTAGAATTGCAGAATCCATCAACTGTATACTGTGGTAAATTAGCAATAGTAGTAGTGTATAGAAATAGTCATGACCTTGAACGTAGATTATTCCCGCACACTTTCCCCACGCTCAATAGATTGTAAAACAATGCCTTTTGTTCTGCACCCTATAAAAGACCATGCGTCCCCATGATCGGTCTCTTTTACCGATCGACCGTGGAGTAAGTATCACGATAGCCGTAATAATAAATTAGTGATTAGTGAAAGTCCAGTGTTTCATTTCTGCACGACATTACAAATTTTTGGCGACGAGTGAAACGGAAAACGCGTCTGTAATCCGGAAAGTGTCGTAAAGTGGGTCGGTCGAGTGCACACGTGAGTGGAGGAAGTCTAACCTCACTTTTCAGAACAACGTCGGTTTGGAACACGTGGTGACTGTAGTCAGTGCGATCTTGCGTCTGAGATCAGTGATAAGTGTAGTGTCGGTGCGGTGAAAAACGAACAAAATGATGGCAGAAGGACATGAACCAAAACCGGGTACGTCGGGAACTCCGGGAGTGATAAAAATGTCGATGCCAATGTTCGGACACATGGAACCATTCGTGGTTGGTGAAAAGTTCGTCGAGTACGTCAGTCGGTTAGAACAGTTTTTCTTGGTGAATGAAGTGCCCGATAATAAGAAAGTGCCGATGTTAGTGACAATGGCGGGTCCGAGCCTGTATTCGATTGCGTCGAGAATTTGTTCTCCGGAAGACCCGTGTACGAAAACTTACGAGCAATTGATCGCGTTATTGAAAAAGCACCTAGCCCCAACCGTCAATGTGGTGGCTGAGCGTTATAAATTGTGAGTAGTCTTCAAGTCAAACCATTTCGGAGTTCATCATCGACCTCAAGGCCCAATCCCAGTCGTGTGAATACAATGCTTTCCTTCAAGAAGCCTTGCGTGATCAGTTCGTGGCCGGAGTGTATAATTCGAATCTTCGGACGAAGTTGCTGACGGAAGCTAACCTCACTTTCGAAAGAGCATGCGAAATCGCTCGCAGCTGGGAAGCAGCGGAACAGGAGTCGAAAGCAATGCAGGGAGCATCCAAAATTGCTGCCCTCAACCGGCGGCCGGGACAGAAGTTGTTCAAGCCTGAAAAGACGAAGTTCATCGTCCAGGAGAAGAAGAAGCAAGCCAGTAGTCCAGCGAAGAAATCATCGGAGCCCTCGAAGACATGTTTCCGTTGTGGTAGGTCCCACAACCCAGAGTCGTGTCCAGCCAAGCAGTGGACGTGCTTCGCATGTGGCAAGGTCGGCCACGTGTCCACAATGGGTCGGTCGTCGAAGCAAAAGCTGAGCAACCAGAATCGAGTAGTAGAAATGTCGGAAGTCGTCGAAAACTGGAAGTTGAACCGGTTGTCCTCATCGAGCGAGTCTTCGGAAGATGTAGCTGCGGTGGAACGTGTCAACAGCATTTTCGTTCTTGGGGAGACTGAGTCAAGTCGAGTGCGAATAGATGTGCCTGCGATTATGGAGCTAGAAATTGAGGGAGTGCCAGTGAAATTTGAAGTTGATACAGGAGCGTGTGATTCAGTGATATCGAAAAATACGTATCAAGATAAGCTTTCCCACGTCAAATTGCGACGGACTGTCAAGTGCTTTCAGTCAGTGTCGGGCCAAGACATCCGTCCAGAGGGAGAACTAGCGGTCAAGGTAAGAAATCGGAGTGGTGATTTAGTGTCGCTTCAACTTTTTGTTCTTCAACCGGAGAGGAATAGGAGCATCACCCCTCTACTTGGTCGTTCGAGTCTCGATATCCTGGTTCCTGAATGGAGAAACATGGTGAGTTTCAATTTTTCTTCTATCAGTGCTATTCAACCCAGTCTTAAGTCTGAAATTCAGAGCAAATTTCCAAATTTGTTTGCTGGCAACTCCAACCAGGCAATTGAAGGTTTCAGTGCCGATATTGTTTTGAAGCAAAATGCAGCCCCAATTTTCCATAAACCGTACACTATTCCGTTCAAATTTCGCGAAAATGTAGATCAAGAGTTGGATCGCATGGTGGAGTGTGGAATTCTTGTTCCAGTCCGTTTCTCCACGTGGGCGAGTCCCATTGTGATCACTCCGAAAAAGGATGGCTCAATTCGTATCTGTCTAGATGGATACACAAAATCGTATACAATAGTACATAAGAGTACAAAAGTGGAGGCGATATACGTACATGTGCCATAAGGCTGCATGCAAAATGTACGTATATCGCCTCCACTTTTGTACTCTTATATGCTCTCATATACGATCGTGTGTTTGCTGGGTGGCATCTCTAGCCATTCGTTTAATGTCAAATTTCAAAAATGTATGCAACCATGAAAATGGTTTTAAAATTAAAGCAGAATGGAACTTTTTCCCAACCTCACATGGAAAAGGTCCTTGTGATGGTATCGGTGGCCAGTGTCGCCTTGACCATACTGAGGTATGGTGACCCGGCTTGAGGCATCAACCGGTATGGTACCTATTGGTATTCTTATCATGGAAGACATAGAGTGCTTCGAAAGGCGCGGCACAAGAGGCATACGCAGGACTGCCAGACTGGACTCTATGGTCAAATGGCAGCGTGCATGGGACAGTTCCACCAAGGGAGTGTGGCCTCATAGGTTGATTCCGAGGTTAAATAGATATCTGGGTCAATAAGCGCCATGGGGAACTAACATTCCACCTGACACAGGTCCTTTCGGGCCATGGTTGCTTTAGACAGTATCTACACCGTTTCGGTCATGCGGGTTCTCCCGAATGTCCAGTTTGTGCAGGTTTAGAGGAAACGGCGGAACACGTTTTGTTCGTGTGCCCGCGTTTCCGCACAATGCGTGACCGCATGTTTGCCACATGCAGTGGGGACACGACTCCGGACAATCTGGTTCAGAGGATGTGTGAAAACGAGTTTGGCTTGAATGCCGTTTCATCGGCTATCACCCACATCGTCTTGGAACTACAAAGAAGGTGGCGAGTGGACTCGAGGAGTGGCTAGTGCAGATGCTAAACAACAGGTGGTCCAAGGGTTCGCAGTCGGCTACGTAGGTCATACCGGTGCCCTACGGTCGAAATCGACCCTTACAGCGATTAAGTGGCCGCGGGGAGAACATCCTGGTAGCGTTGCTGTCGTTTCGCCAGCCTACTGGGTTGGATACAAGCCTCTGGTTATTCGGGGCACGTGGAGGCCCCTTCGTCAGCAATCCCAGCTGGTGCTAGCTGATGTACCCGATTACGCTTAGACTTGACAAATCAATCAGTCCGCAAATCTGTCGTCGACCTAGTTGGATCCATGACCGGGCCGACTGCGCCCAGTTCCAATAAGACATTGACTCAGATATTGAACAAACCCTCACAACTTTAATCATGCACCTAACTGCTCTAGTAACCGGATCGGCAGAAAAGTCCATCCCGAAGACTAGCCCAAACTCGGGTAGAAGGGCACTCCACTGGTAGTCTCCCGAAACGAAGATGGCTGCGAAAACTCGCAGAAAGGCCCTGCGCGCCTTCAAAAGATCTTTGAAGAACTTCCCTAAAGATCGACGGACCACTGGGGACCCACAGACGATCGTGGATGTCCTCGCGGAATACTTTCATGGGATATCCGCCATCGATAAATACCCGCCAACCTTTTTAAAGCATTATCGAAACCCACAGTTATGTGTGATCAATTTCCTGAATCTCCCTGACCAGGAACAACTTTTCAACGAACCTTTCTCCTTGGCAGAGTTCAATTACGCCCTGGGCAGGGTCAACGGCAAGTCAGCAGGATCAGACGAACTATAGTACCCAAAACTAAAACACCTTAGTTACAGTGTGGGCTTCGTGGGCTTGTCAGTCGTCTAGGCGTATTGTGCCACGGGGTGTGGGTTCGATTCCCCCACTCCAGTCAGTGAAAACTTTTCGTCAAACGAAAAAATCATCGCTGGGCTACTGGGTGTTTCATGTTGTCCGTTGCCTAATGTTAGTGATAGTTCAGTCTGTGCAGCCTATGTGCTGAAGACGGTGTAAATTGTCTTTTTTAAATATGCAAGCTGCTATAATAAATAAATCAAGAATGGACTGCCGGCATGCTACCAGAAGAGTGGAAGCACAGACTTGTAGTCTCCAAACTCCAGAGTTCCGGACCGGCTAACAGTACCTTCAGCTACCGCCCGATAGCACTCATCAGCTTTACATTCAAAATTCCAGAACGGATGGCAAATCGTCGGCTGAGGGAGCATCTTGATTCCAATGGCCTACTAGGTTACCGCCAACATGCAATCTGGCCAGGGTATGGTACCGGGACTTACCTAACGACGCAATGAACACGCGCAGGAACACACAACTGGGCCTGGGCCCCTATCAGCCTTAAGCAACTAGTAGAATGAGGAGTATCCGGTAACCTGTTGAATTTTATTAAGAATCTTGCTCCTAGTCACATCCCCGTTCAATCCGTCGAAAGGTACAAGCGGCAGTGAATGCCGTCACCAAATGAGCTGGCAACACGGGCTTTGACATCGCCTCCGAAAAGAGCTCAAGACTTCAAATTTGCAACTCAAATCACCGCCCACCAAAAACACCAATAATTTAGTTATTTGAAAGTGGATAACACTGGTCGAGTATTCGGGTTGAAATATTTCTTGAATTCGTGGCATGGAGTTTCTTTGTGCTCGTCACATGACATACCGTTTTGATTCATATTACGGACAGCTTCAAATTCCGGACACTCTACTTTGTATGGGAAACATTTCACACGAAATGTTTCAATTTTTGCCGTTGAAAAGTTCTCAATTTCGAAGCTCGTTTTAGAAAGCTTTTTCCAAAAATATCTTCGGAAATTTATAATGCCATACTACCTTAGATGCCTCTTTAGTGGTTTGACGATATCAATTCATAATTTGAGTGTTCCATTAATGACTATCATGAGCTGTCCGGAATTCGATTCAAAGTGTCCGGAATATGAGACAAAAGTGAGGAAGCGTCCGGAATAAGAATCATGAAAAGGCCACACATTTTGATTTATTTAAAATTATTCATGTTGTGGAAACGTATTCTTTACCCACCATTCTAAAGATAAGGGCTTCCTACGCTCGATAGCGCTAAGGAATCATACAGAATGATTTATTTTGTATACTCTATGCTGGGTTATACTTCACTGAGTCCTTAAGTGTCCGTAATATGAATCAAAACGGTACTAATTCGGAAATATAAAATGAACAACTACAGTTTAGCATTTTTTAATCTTTTTAAAACGAGATTTTCAGTCTTAGTTAACTTTATATTCACGGGTCCACCTCTGTTGTAAGAAAAGCTTACAATCATAGGCGTAGCCAGAGACTGGCCGATGTATAAAATTTGAATCAACTGGCATGATATATGAAAAAAATGTTTTACTATGACTATTTTTATCGATATTTCCCAGCGTCCATTAAACAATTGCGTCGAAAGAGAATTCTTAATGGTTTTAGATTCCTGCAAAATCTCACGTATTTTCCAAACATCTTATCAGACTTTAAAATTCAACAAGCATTCATAACGGAACTTGCAGACTATCAGCCAACTTTTATTTGTAAATCCTCATTTTTTTGTCAAGAATCTTGTAAGCAAAACTACAACCCAGAAATTCTTCAAAATATTCGCCATTCTTTTAGGAGTTACTTGGAGCATTTCTCTCGATATTACTTCAGTTTTTTGCTGTGATCATTTCAGAGATTCCTACACAAAATTCTCCTTCGAAAGCCACCCATAAAAGCTTGAGAAATACTTCCAATTTTGAGACAGATAACTTAGTCCAAATATTTTTGGAATGTTTGTACCTTTAACTGAACATTTTCCGTCTATCTTACTTTGATACAAAACAATTTGCTCAGAGCAGACAGCCGACGGTGGCCAACAACTAAGAATAATAATTTCCCAAACGCAAACAATGAAAGCATTCAATACCACTTCGTCTATCTTTAAGCTGAACTTTTCCTGATGAATGTTCAGCTCGCAGTTTACCCACCGTATTTTCATCATTCAATAATGAGAAAACACATTTCTCCAATTTCTAAAGAATGGTACGCATGTGTGTGTCTGAGCAAAGGTATTCTGATTACAAGCTACGACGCTGATTCATCATTTTTGTGGCTTGTGCGAAAACCGATCATTTTCCCATATAAACTAATCCATCATGAGAAGATTTCGACGGAGGACTGCCAATTTGGTAACATATACTCACGCACCAGCGTCATCAAACGCTTGACATGAAAAAATAGAAGCGAACTTTCCGTTGATTGATTTTGGAGTAATTTATGCAGAGACATGGTTATAGGTGGAGGTTTTATTTTGGCTAGAAAATTTATCCCATCAAAATCATCAATGATTGACAGTTGTTGTAATGAGGAAAAATTTCCATGTTTTAGAAATAGGTATAAATTCAACAAATAAATTACTTTCGAAAGGTTATTCAACAATTTTTCTTGTGTATATAGAATAACAGCAAGGTCTACCTCGGGATAATATTGGCTTATAAAACTTTTCCAATTTGTGACTATCCGTCCGTTCTGTGACCTTGATTTACAAGTTATCAAAATTAGTGTCACATACCGTTCTTGTATGACATTTTTGTGTAAATGTGTTTCATAGAAATTGTTTTCAGGTTTTTGTTGTAGAATAATCACACCTACTTCCGCGAAATTAATTTTAAACTTCAGCTCAATGCTGGTTATCGAAATAATGGAAACCCCACTGGATTACCCGTTGCACCCAGAAATTATAATGATTCTGCCTCATGTTTACTCGCATGTTAAATGCTAATTGGGTCGGAAAACAAAAAACAAATCGCAATTCGTCACATAACTTCATTGGTATTCCTGCCAACTTTCATCTTCAGCGTGCACCGAGCTAAAGGCCCCTAAAATATAAACGAAGCATCCTACCTTGCAGCATATCTAGATACACCCCAAAATCAACAATAGCACTTCGTCGTACCAGTAGTGAGCCAGCTCGGTTTGTCGCGTTAAAGTCATTTTGCGCATCATATGCTCCTGTCACTGACAACGCCGTCACGTCCTGTTTGTGGGGCTCTTCCATTTCATCGCCGACCCACAAAAATCTCCTCATTCCTTGGAGATGTGGGCCATCGTGCGCACTATGATTCAAAGGTGGACCAAAACCTCAAAAATCTAAGTATTAGAACGGTATTTCTTTTCTTGGCTTCTTTATCACTTGTGCGGTTCAAATCCCAAGGTATAATCAGATTCATTCGATATTGAATTCTATTCAACGCTTTGGGCGAACTGTGAACTTGATTTTTCATGAAAATCAATATAACGGTCCATAAAAAACCAGCATTGGTTTTAAAAGGGCTCAAATTGTTATGGTATCTTAGAATATATTTTTCTTTATTGCCTAAACTGCCCACAAAAGCATAACTGATCCATATGGATTTTCTAACCAATACCTTTTTGAATCGCAACGTTCATGTTTCAATTTACAACGTATAAAGAGTTAACAAATTATATTTGAAAATTTTGTTGACAAATTTGAAGTTGTTGCTGTCATGCTTCATGACTTTATGGCTTCCGTGTTTTGCGAAACAGAAGTATTTTGAACCTGATAACACAGTTTCGCTAGTTGTGTGAAGCAATAATAGTTGTTTACGCAACAAGTTCCAGTATGATGATTTTTACAGCACTAGGCGCACATTTATCGAACGAGGCTTGCCGAGGAAACTAGGCCGTTCTATGACAGATTAGTGTAATGAAAAACAGCCTATTACGATTGGAAATTGCAATATATATTTTTTTGCTATTTTGTAGGAAACCATTTCGGGATATTATATTGAAATGCAAACATCATTATTTTGACATTTCAGAAAATTGTTGTGTAATGATTCATTACGTCACTCAAAACAGTTTTGCAATGAAAAAGCGTTGTCTAATACTCATGACACAACTTTTTCTTTTAGTTGCGTAATGCCTATTACGGAAATGTATAATTCAGTACAGGAAAGTAGGCATTTTCATGTCAGATTGACGTCCAGCAATTCTCGCTAGAACCAGGCCCCCATCAGCACACATCGTTATAGTTCCAAATCTATGTCACTGATCGCTAGTATATTGTAAAACTAAAGGGTGGTCGGTTTGGTTTTCTCAAATTGGTGGACCCCTCGTACGCCAGTTAGATGCACAGTTCACGAAAAAGTTTTTGGTAAATCTTAGGTATTTCCTCACTTGATATGTTCCATATTTCCTTTGAAACAACTAGTAAACTTAGTGACATCGTATAGAGGAGGGATGTAACTTTCACTCGAAGTTAAAGAAAATTGGCGATCATTTTGAACTTGGTCGCTATCTTGAGTTTTGTCAGGAAACCGCTGGTTTTAAAATTTGAGATCACCAGAAAAAAACTGAGTAAGATGGGCTGCAAAACTAGGTGAGCAATGGTATTTACCCTTTGAAATGAACGATTTTTATCATATCATGTTCTATGATTTTGACGTATATGACGAGTATAATCAATGTAAACATCATATTTTGTACAATAAAGAAACATGTTTTCAATCGATGTTTTTTTTCATCGTGTCAATTAAAGAATATGAGCATTATTTTGAGTGAAAATAGTCTGACGGCCATCTTGAATTTCAACGCCATCTTGGTTTTAAATAGTAGAATGAGTTTTTCACCTTGTTAGCTTAACATATTGAATTTTAAGGCTACCGATGAAATTTGGTTACGCTTCCTCTTCCTCTTCTTATTCTTTTTTTCCTGCCGTTATGACCTTACTGGAACAGAGCCTGCTTATCAGCTTAGTTATAAAAACAGGTTATTAACCAGACCTTTTTTACAATGCTCTTTTGATACCAAAATGATTCTTCGACATATCTTTGAATTCAGGAACACTATTCAATTTTTTTGTCAATAAATAAAAACCGTTTCGAACCATTGCTAGAAATGAACAAACAAACCATATGCAACTGTATTAAGTTTGAATATTATGCTTTGGAACATTGGCAAGTCTTGTGATGATATCTATTGTTTAAGTGTTGGTTTTTCAGATATAAATTTTCTCGATTTTTTTTTATTTAATGAGAAACAATGCAAGTACACAGGCAATCAGATGAAACACAGAAGAAATTTCCATTGACCACTTTTGTATTTAATGATCATTTCAAATTTACTATGTGCCAAACCTTACACCAAGAGTTCAAAATGTTGATTTTTTATTTCCATTGACGATTTCAGACCAAATAAATGAAAGAAGATATGCCAAAGAACCGTTCTGGAATCAAACAAGTTTAATAAAAAGGTCTATTTAATAACTTGT
This sequence comes from Aedes aegypti, assembly GCF_002204515.2. Lineage (NCBI taxonomy): Eukaryota > Metazoa > Arthropoda > Insecta > Diptera > Culicidae > Aedes > Aedes aegypti. Next base: position 249,012,411 of record NC_035109.1, read on the forward strand.
TTTTATAACTTACTAAGCTGATAAGCAGGCTCTGTTCAAGTAAAGACGTAACGCCAAGAAAAGGAAGAATAGTCATAGGTAGAAGCTTAACCAATTTTTAGCGGTAGCCTATTTATTTTGGTACCATCAATTCACAACCCAATTTTATCCAAAAAATGATTGAAATAAATAGTTTCGTTTAAAATTTTAGCTCTCTTGCACCTATAGTAGGTCATTTGTACCTTCAATAGTACCGTAAAACGGGGTGGAGTTAATCACTTTTGCATGTTACTGCAACACTCAGATCTGCTAGGATGCATGTATTATCATCCAAATGTTTTATAAAGCGGTACTGGTTGGATGTTTGCCAAAATGATTTTCAGAAATCAAATAGAAAAGATTTTGATTCCAGGGTGAAGTTGGTCATTTACTGTGATTGGTTTCCAAAAATAAAAATACATGTTATTCACTAAAAAGATTGGGCCAATTCTTACAACTTGTTGATATATCGGTAAATTTTGGAAATGAAAAAATGAATTGCAGAATAAACCATAATAAACGCCTAAATGTGAGCAATTTTATTTGAAATTGACAACTTGTTCACGATAATTATTATTTTTTTTCTTGTAGATGAACTTTTATACTCAGTTCAAACTGCACACTGGGTTTAGTAAACCATTCTGGAATGTATGATACAGTTTTAATGAATAGTGTTCTGTAAAATTTACAGCTTTCTTGGTTGTGATTGAAACTTTCTTAGTCCCTAACAAAAAGTTACGAATTGTGACTTAGTTCTGTTGAACTTAAATGTCTAGTTTCAGAAATACTCCCGGAAATCCGGATTTGGTCACTTTGGCTACCGTGAACCTGCTACATCTAAAAAAAGTCCCTATAGAGGCTCTTACTTTGACAACCTGTAGTTTCGTAACTAAACAAGTAATATGAACCGTCCTTCTATTGTTGAATAGGTTTTTACGTGGGCTGTGAATATAGATTCTCAAACCACTTAGATATTCGTATCCGGTTCCGGAAACCCGGAACATCCGAAAAGTAAGTTTCCATCGAAGTTTGTATATGTAATTCAAATCTATTTTGGACTATTTGGTTGATGGATACCTATATTGGCATAAAATTTATCTGTTATAAGGAACCACTGACCGGCGCACATCCGCTGAAAAATGCGGTCAAGTATGATTAATACCGAACCGGTTCCTGGAGTTCCGGAAGGTAGCCAATCTGGACAATTCGATGAAATTACTCAGATTTATGCCCCAACACCAAATTAAATGTGCCCAATTCTTTACTATTTTTTATGGTTGGATATATTTTGCCAAAAGGATGAAAAGGTGGTTATTCTGGTCCTGTTGGAGAACCGGAATGGACACCGGGAAACCCGTAATATGGGACCACAAAGTTTTAGCACCAAGAGTAGGCATGCGACGGCTCAATCTTCATGTTTTTGAATCCTTGTGCTAGTGCAATTATAGATAAATGGTCACTTTGGTTTTTCTGGGCCACCGAAATAACCCAGGAATGACCACCGGAGATGCCCGTATTGTGGAAAATTTCAGTTTTTGTATAATTATTCATGAATGACCACTTTAGTTCTTCTGGCCCACCAAAATAATCCAGAAATGACTATCGGAGATACCTGAATTGTGGTACATTTCAGTTTTTGTACCAAAACTAGGCAAGCAACGGCTCAATCTTTATGATTTTGGATACCTGTGACTCTCCTAGTTCAATTATTGATATATGGCCACTTTGGTTCTTCCTTACTACCAAAGTAATCCAGGTATGACCACCTGAGATACCCGAATTGTGAAACCTGTGTGTGCCAGGTTATTTCAATCAAAAGTTACATTGATATAAATTTTGAAATTGGTCGAAAAAGACCAAAGGTCCTTACTAAGGTTAAAGATGGCCCAAAGACAATGTTGAACGGAAATTACTTAGAAGAAAGTTTGAAAAATGTTCAAAACACGTTAGTACTGGAATGTAAGTACAAAATTATCATCCCATAGTAAAAACTCATTCTTCAAACCATAATAAAGAAATTTTCCGAAGAGAAAAATTCAATTCGACTTATAGTAGAAGAGATATTCATGAGTTTGTTATGTATTTATTAGCTTCATATGGGATTTAAGCCCTGAAAACATCTACAAAAATCTCAAACAAAATTAGCTCAAATGGGATTTGTTTCTTCAGAAACTTTGTTTCTTTAGACTTGAAGAATGAGCGTTCCCTATAGGATGATAAGTTTGTACTTACTTTACAGTACACTATGAGCGACCAGGTGGCCAATAATCAAAAAAATGACTTGTTCTGATAGGTTTTTCTTGTACATCATTCCATAGTAAACACTTCTATTAAGTTATTCCTGAAATATCAGGGTAAGATCTTTTATATTATAATTTATACAGTATGTCAAAGTTAAAGTTTTTAAGAAATATGAAGAATTTAGTGCAAACACAAGGTACACATTAAATACAATATACTGCATAATCGTAATATTTTATACAGATCTTTATACACTGTCCGAAAGCTTATTCAAAAAGTTATCTAAGCAAAATAAAATGAAAAAAAAATCGTTCTTTAGGTCGGAAAAATGCGGGAAGTGCACTGAAAAAAATATATTTGATTTTATATCGAAACTTCACACATCCCACACTTTTTTGTCCGAAGTTGTCCCAGGCTAAAATTTATTTCCAAGTGTACTTTGAGATGTAAACTAAAGGACCACGAAGAATTTAGCTGCACAAATTTGCACTTTTTTGATTTAGAGCATTTTGAGTTTTTCCAATATTTTTAACAATTTCCTATTAAAAACAGACCAAAAAATAATTCAAAGAATAAATGAATATCGCTAAATCATTCATATCATCATTTCTATGTAAGTTGTAACATTTATAATGGTTTGCACAACGTTAATCGCATAAATGACTTATATGCATAATTAGTAACAAAACTTATTATATCGCTATAGGCCCTATAGTGCAGTAATAACGTGTTTAGAACATTTTTCACAATGTATCCATAGTAATTTCAATATAAACCAACGTTGCCTTTGGGCCACCTTCAAATCACCTTTTAGGTAAAAATTGGGTTTTAAAACATTTGTAAAATTTGTATCGCCCTAATGGTGTATTACAGCAATTCCATGAAAAACCGATCTAGTGGGCCACCAAATTCCGTGAAAATTTGCTATTTTGTTCTTTATCCGAAATAAGAATACACGTGTTTTTGGATTTCCAAAATATGGTGACCAAAAAAATCGCGACTGTGCGATTTTTTTATTTTTTTCAAAAAAATTATAATTTTTGAATGCTGGACCGATTTTTAATTTTCTTGGACGAAATGAAAGCTAAAGAAGAAAAATATAAAATAACACCAATTTTTGGGTGTTTTACATGAAAAACAAAATCCGTTTTTTGTGTTTGGAAGGCATCGGGTTCAGAGGGGCTATTGCTGTTTTCATTTTTTCTTGGAAGTTCAGAAAATGTTACGTTCACAGTATGCATGTATGTTTTTTCAGTGTAAGAAATATGTTTTTTTTTTAAATAAAAAAATCAATTCCAATATTTTTCATGGAATGAAAGCTTGAGATTTCAACTTTTCCGAAACAATATAAAACTCAGAAAAAATGTTGTACATGTAAAAATATAAGGATTTTTTCATTTTTTTTTTTCTTCATGTAAAATAATTAACATATTCAGTTATTATTCATTTTTTTTTCAAATAGTAAACTACAACTATGTAAATTAGTCAAACTTTTCCAATGTTTTTCATTTACCGTTGACCAATATTTAATTCGAACCACCGTGGCATGGTGCTCCCCAGATGCGATATTTTCCGGCGTTAAATCTTTGATTTGTGACATGGAAATCGATAAATACCATTTCGAATCGTTCCATACTTGAATTTCCTACGGTTTTCGGGAGCAGGGTGAGCGCTCTCTGCTCGGTATTGCTCATCTCCTCCATAGGCTACTAAGCGGATCAAGCCACTTGCCGATGGAAATGATATTCAGTGCGACCTGCTCTTTCCGACCAGGTCGATCTCTTTGAGCTCTTTCCGAGGGGGAGATGAGGGAAGCGTTCTGCCTCATTCATTCTGCTGACCCTCCGCCGTTGCCGCCGATTCTGACAGGTGATTGAGTGAGCCATTGCGGTGCGAATGGTGGTGGTTGACAAAATTTGACTTTTTGATAATGGCAAAATGCCAATGACGGTAGGGTAACTTGTTTGGGGTGCGGGAGAAATAGAACTGGAAACGTTGAAAATAAAGTTGTACCATTGGATTTTCATGCTGTTTTCGTTTGCTCTTTTCGGGGACAAAGTTGCTTTTTTGTGTCATCGTGCTGAGAGGTTTTTGCATCACTGAAAGTGAAGAGGTGAACCGAGCAAAAATAGATTTGAAGTAGAAAACTGATTTAGGGGTTAAACTGGGTTGATTATTAGAGAACTTATGAGTACTCTTGGAGATACCTTTGGAATCATACATACTTGAACGCCAAAAAAAAAAAAACTTTAATTTTGCAACATACATTGTTAGAATAATCCAAAGTTATCTGTCAAATCGTACACTTCAGGTTAATTATCAGAATTCCAGGTCTGAAAGACTTCCTGTAAGAGCTGGTGTTCCTCAAGGCAGCATTTTGGGGCCAATATTATACAATATTTTCACATCTGACTCACCCAAGTTACGTCAGAGAAGTCACAAATCTTTGTTTGCGGATGACACAGGCATGTCCGCCAAAGGACGAAGTCTGCGTGTCATCTGTAGTCGATTGCAAAAAAGTTTGTATATTTTTTCTTCATACTTGCAAAAATGGAAAATTTCTCTTAAAACTTCCAAAACTCAACTAGTAATATTTCCACACACACCAAAAGCTCTTTATTTGAAACCTTTATGTAGACATGCTGTTACGTAGAGAGGGGTTCCAATAAATTGGTCAGACGAAGTTAAGTAACTAGGGCTCATGCTAGATAAAAATTTAACATTCAAAAATTTATAATAGCAATAGCACTTCGATCTGTGCTATGCTATGAACGTTAAGCAGTATGAACGACGATCAAAAGATCTTGATAATCAAACCATCATTCACCAGGCACAAATCATCGACTCGCGCACACCGTTCTCAAAATCGTATAGAATCATAATTGAATTGCTCTATCTGATCCACCATAAATTGCCACCTCGGTAATTCCATCTAAATGTATAATTTCCTCCGGAGACTTTCATAATATCCAGTCTCCAAAGGTGTTCACCTGGCTTGGGTCTTGGGTTAGGTCGTTTCATGGTTAATTGAATGTATTTCCGTGCCCTCAACCTTTTGCCGCCCTCGAACGCCGTTCGCAATGTTTTCTTCGGCTGTGAAAAACCATCGATTTTCCCACTCAAATTCCATTCTCCTTGGTTGGTGCTCCTCCAGCGCCACGTGACCATCGTCGACTCTCCCTTCGCAAACCTTATTGGCGTGATTACTTATTTATGAACCGTATCCGTATACTCGCCAAGCATAGCTAAAAAGCAAAAGCATAATATCGTGGTGCCACGGTGCTCCCCGAACCGTTAAAAACAGAAAAAAATCTCCATGAACTCTGTGTTTACCACTCTATTCTATGGCTTAGCTTCATCTATCTCTCTGGACAGGTTTCAAAAACGCGCCCTTTGCTGATATAAATCCATAGATTCAAAGGAAATCAGAGATATTTGAACGGGGTTTGTTTCACTATGTTTTCAGAAGAAATATATTTTCACAACTTGGTTTAGAGTGGGTTTTCTTAGTTATTTATAACATCTGGGCGATGTTCTAAGTTGGCCAGCTCAGTTGGTAAAGCGCTCGTCTAGCGTACAAGAGTCCTGGGTTCGAATCCCAGCCGAGCACGTGGATTTTTTTTTCATCATTTTACCCATAGTTTATCCAGCTTAAGTTGATTACAGAACGAAGCCACACATCAAATTTTCAAGAGCACAAGACTTGAGAACCAAACAGCCGCCCGCGTTGAATATTTTTCCCATTGGTCACCGCCAGCAAGCAAGCAATTTGATTGATTTTCAACGCTAACTTTTGTCAGATTCTCCAGTCTTGTGTGATTATCGAACAACTTAATATATGTAGCAATACAAATTTTGATGATGGTGAAAGATCGGTTCCATCATAAGGGCGTAGCCTTAAAACGTGCACCAGGTTTTTTTTTTTGCACTGACATGATTTGATATATTTTTTCCTGGTAATAAGAGTCTATGGAGCACCTTGGCAGCTACACCGCCTTCTTCCGTTCAGGCCCATAACAGCTACAACAACGCCAATAAGACCATGCCAAGCTAAACCGAACCGTTTAATATATGGTGCCATACTCGGTCGGAACCAATCGAAGGGGGTTCATTTCATTCGCGTTCGTTTTTCCCATTCATCCATTCGATGGAAAGCGCCTCCGGCTCGAAGTGCGATGAAATGAATTGGATACTGGATGGAGCACTGGAGCATTGGGACTGGGACTGGGACTGACAACCGTCTCGGACGGTTCCGTGCGAAAGAAATAAATAATTTCGCCATCAATAACGTTGTCATTACAAAACTGTGAATCGATGTCGAACCGCGAGCTGTTCGCCTTTTGAGCGCGAGAATAGCCAACACCAGTCGTCCTAAACCAATTTGAAAGCGATCGCTTGTTGGAAGAGGGGGAGGGGGGGGGTATCGTAGAAGGAATAAGGAAACAATTTAATACGTTCAGCTCTAGGTGAGGACTTTAGTGGGAATGGATTGATGAAAAATCTCAATACATTGTTGATGACAGTTCGATATTATGGAAAACATTTATAGTAGAATTTAAACAATATTTTGTTGTCTTCTCAAGGATAAGGAAAATTAAACGAGTTAGAAAAGGGATAAATACGAAGATTTGTATATAACAGTCAACCCACAGTTATGGATAGTATTCTTCTTGTCAGCATTACGTCCTCAAAGAGACAGAGCCTGCTTCTCAGCTTAGTGTTCTTATTAGCACTTCCGCAGTTAATAACCGAGAGTTTTCTTTGCCAAAGTTGCCATTTTCGCAATCGTATATCGTGTGGCAGGTACGATTAAACTCTATGCCCAGGGAAGTGAAGGAAATTTCCATTACGAAAAAATCCGGGACCGATCGAGAATCGTACCCAAATACCTTCAGCATGGCTTTGCTTTCTAGTCGCGGACTAGAATGACCCTAAGCATGACCATGCTGAGGGTCATGGGTTCGAATCCCGCTGGTCGAGGATCTTTTTGTAAAGGAATTTTTCTCGATTCCCAGGGCATAAAGTATCTTCGTACCTGCCACACGATATACACTTGCAAAATTGGTCAATCGGCAAAGAAAGCTCTCAGTTAATAACTGTGGAAGTGCTCATAAAAACACTAATCTGAGAAGCAGGCTTTGTCCCAGTTGGGACGTAACGCCAGAGAGAAGCATTAAAAATTGTATACCTCTACAACCTCTCTTATTTCCAAATCTTGAAAACAGACATGGAAGACATGTACCAAGTGTGGTTAACAGCATAAAGATCATTGTAACAAGGGGCTGACAAAGTCTGGTCCATACTGTACATTGTTATGAATTACACTTTGAAAAAGCTAAAAATTGTAATTTTTTATATGGAAGAATCAGATGAGCAGCTTATGTTGTAGGAAATCGAATGGAACATCACCATGTCCAAAACGTATCAAACCCAGCTTGACTCACTTCCATCATTCTTCGCCGTAATAACAAATCATCGCTCCATACCAGTCAAAATAAATTCACTCAAATTAGCACGCCTGTTTCAATCAGAGTCATTTTTCCTGCAAGATTCATGTTATTCCGCATAACGTACCTACTGAGTCGACCCCTCGCCGTCCGCCGATTTCTCACAACGCACGGTTCCCTATTGCAAAGTTCTGGTTCTCTGATTAAATGACTACTGGGTGTCAAAAGTTCGCGTGTGCTTATGAGACGTGACTGACTGCCGACTTCCGATCGGGCACGTTCCAAAGGGAATACAGCTCCTTGCCTTCTCCGTTGCCTCGGTTCCCTAGAGGAAGGCGACACGGTACCATTTCCAGAGTAAATGCCGATGATTGACAGTTTATGTGCTTGGCTCGCGGAACTGATTCTACGTCCTGGTGCTGGAGATATCGATTTCCGACGAACACTGTCAAGATGATGTTTGTTGAAAAATATACTTCCCATGCGATTCTGATCAGTACCTAAATAGGATTGAGTGTGATTTCAAATGTGCATAAATTACATTTTTGCCATTCAGCTTAATGGTCATGGTGTTATAAACTAGGATTGCATAATTTCATTTTCAATTCGTTTTTACAGCCAGGTAAACTATTAACTTCAAGCAAAAGCCGATTTGGCATACCTAGTTGCACTTGATTTTCTGTAATCTGTTAAGGGACTATGGCTATCTGGGCCCCGAATTTTGTTAGTTAGAAAAAATGGGTTCAACAAAACTCAACGTTTCATGTAAAAGGATTTAGATACTGTGTATAATGATAGTACTCACATGAAATTTATAAATGAAATTTTATATTTGAATCGCCCATGGAATTGAGAAATTTTGTTTTAAATAATTTTACAAGCTTTTTTACGGTTCAAACCTATCGTGTATGACTACGAAATAGCTTGAACAATTCACATCCAATTTTGTTATTGTTGCATTACTTCTGCACGAGTAACCGCAAAATCGGAACAGACACATTGTTTCGATATGGAGGCTTATCCCACTTAGTGGGATGAGGTTCGCCTTTCAAAATATCACCCACCGCACCCAATTCTGCTTATGAAAGAACCGGGGGGGAAACAACGAAAGAAGTTCAATTGAGTGAGCTCGAGATGGCATTTCGAATTGAGTGACAGATTTTCACGCCTTCACACAATCGCCTCCATTTGACAAATTCAATAAGCCGGAGCTGTGCTGTCGTCGCCCGTTCGGGGTCTAATTTTTATTCCATTTCCTTTCAGTCGCGGTTGCCGAAGGCTGAGGCCATTGAAAGTGCGGTATTGAATACGAAAATTACCATTCCGAACCAATATTAATCATTAGGGGCTGGCTGTCGTCGCCGCGTGAAGATTTCATTTTTAGCGATGAGCGCTGGATAAATGTATCCACGGCGAAAACGAAACGACGAAAAACGGAAAGTGGTTGCAATCGAAAAGCGTCAATAATTCGATTGAGTCAGAAGGATAGCACCGGAGAATGACAAGAAATAATCGTTAACGAGGCGTCGGGAAGTAATCGTAAGATTGGAGTGGCGTAGGAAATGAAGCATTTTTGATGTACATAATAGATTTGAGTGCAAAATAAAGTCGATTGTTATGAATGTTATCTTATTTTAGGCGTGACACTCACATTTTTCAAACATTCTGGAATGATGGACTACATACGGTGGTGAACACTAGAGATAACCAGTCTTCTATGGGAAATATGACAAATCTGGAAACTTACACCTTGCACCTAAATGGTGAGTCGACAACCAGGAAGGAGCGTCCAACATAGTTCTGGTCCTCACAAGCCCCTACCTCACGCTTCCACGGGTCTAACGATGACAAAGACCGCCAGCTAAGGGTTGCGTACTTAGCTCGTAGTGCAACCTGAGCACTGTTGTCCTTCTGACATCAGCTAGAGGGAGGGGGTGCCAGGTGGTAGCTTGGGATTATTGCCTACTCCAAGCGAAAGTCATCCATATAGCCGTACGGAATACCACCTTTTGTACTTCCTCCGGAAGGTGGCCAAGCGTCTGGTCCATCTGACTAGGGGCTCAAGCATGGTCTACCTAGGATGTGGCGAAGGTTCATCGGTGGGCTCTGGTGAATCTCTACAAAAAACACATATCTGCAAGTAGCCCCAAACAAGTGACCTGATACCAGTTTCAAAGTACCTTAGCCCTCTGGAGCGCCAACCGGCACATCAGGATGGATGCCAGTAAAGTCCTGATTATGGTATACTGGCCGCAACCAACATGGATACGGAATACGTACAGACACCGATGGTGCAGAGCTGACAGCCGTGCTATTCCACTTCCCTAGTAAGGATGGATGACACCTCCTCGAAACGGCGAATGGGCTGATAATGCGGTTGCCCCCGTCTTGTTAAAACTGTGGCTAGCCTCCGAGTACGTTCCAAATCCGCCACCTTATCTGGTGGAAGTAGGCACAGTTGAACGTTTCCTGCCTTGCGCCGATCTGGCTCTGAACACGGTACCCCATGTGGGACCGTGTCAACCCTAGCTTGGCTCTCACTGCTTGCAAAGATCACCATGGGATCACGAAGGCGATTACTTACGACAAAAAAAAGATAGCGACTTGGAGGGGGGACCCAACAAAAATGGAGAATATTTCGGACAATACCGTAATGGAGATTGAAGCAGCAGAAGGTGAGAACGCAAACGCGTTCGCGAGAAGCGGAAAGCTACAACGTTCGCCACACATCAGAAGCACAGCATGAGACACAAGCAAGTAGCAGCAGGGCGTTGCAAGGTGAGAATTCTAGACTCCAAACAGGACTAGGGTTTTAAAGCCAATCGTTCACATCGAAACCGAGCAACTGCATTTCCCAGGAAGGCCTAATGGGGATGAATCAATGAACCAATGAACTCTATGAGTACACGAAGGACAATATTAATGTGCATCACAAGATTAGGAATCTAGTAACGAGTATAAAATCCGCCATAAACGCAACCGAAAACGAACAGAGAGCGCTAAAAATGAGAGCCGAGGCAGCCAAAAAGGCACTACAAAATGCTAAGGAACAAACAGTGGCTGACACGCCTAAAACCCCTAAGGCACATACCAACAAGCCGTCGAAGAAGCGTGATAAAGACTCGTCAGGAGAAGAAGCGGGCTCAAAAAAAACTGAGAAACGAGCAGGGTAACTATCTGTTGAACGGATCAGAAAACGATGAAGAATGGCAAACCCTTAGGAGCCATAAGAACAGAGGGAAGAAACATGGTGAATCGCTGGAGCTACCCAAGGGGGTCGAGATTGTCGGCTTTGGCGATGACGTCGTCCTAACGGTAATAGGTGAGACGCATGAGGAAGTAGAAATGCTGGCAACGGAGGCAATTGGTCTAGTCGAAGATTAGATGGAGGGAGTCAAGCTGAAGATAGCCCACCACAAAACGGAGGTGCTACTAGTTAGCAACTGCAAAGCAGTTATGCACGGTGAGATCACTGTGGCAGCAAGAATGTGATGCCTCCGAGAAAGGAAGGTGGACCCACAGGCTCATCCCGAATCTATCAGCCTGGGTGAACAGGGAGCACGGAGAAGTGAACTTCCACCAAACACAGTTCTTGTCAGGTCACGGCTGCTTCAAGCAGTATCTGCATCGATTCAGCCATGCGTCTTCACCATTCTGTCCTGAGTGTAGGAAGATTGAAGAAACGTCAGAACATGTTGTCTTTGACTGCCTGAGGTTCAACATAGAACGATACACGGTGATGGCTGCTTTTGGTGAGTACCAGGCTTGATAATTCTCCTCAACATCATCAGAGTTCAGTGACATACTCTAGAGCAGCGTGCTGCCAGTGCCTCTTTGCGAGGGAGTCAAAAAATGCGAAGCAGCGAGGCAACGAAAAATGAGCGAGGAAGATGCAGCACAAAAAAAAACGAGTTAAATTCCATCAAAAAAGGGTGCTCTCACAACTCCCCGAGGACTGTCTGTTCGGGCGGCAGACTCGAGAGTTCGTTTGAAGTGTGAGTGATGGTGAGCATCGCAACGAGAGAGAGAGAGAGTGTCTGAAAAAATCCTCGCATTTTTCTGCACTCTCACTCGAATCGCTTGAGGATTTGTGTTGAAAATTTTGAGTTTATTTTTTTCTCCTCAGAAAAACGACAAAATCGCCTCCTCTTTGCATCGCAGAGGAGTTTTTATCAAGCCTGGTGAGTACTTCAGCGTAGAAGGTGCGGTACACGGAATGATAAGCGATCCCGATCTTTGGAATATGATGACCAACATGGTGGTGCAAATAATGTCTGGCTTACAGCGCAACTGGCGAGAAGGGCAGCGAAACGAGACGCAGAGAGCAGCGCTTGACGTGAGGTCGTCGGGGCGCTGATTAACCGGAAGCCAACCACCCACCGGAATTGTCGGACCAACCTCAGCACTCAATAAGTCAGTCTTTTGATGAGACCATCGGGCGCGATCGGAGTAGGTTAGACCTACGTCGGGGACTAGACCGAATAGAACGAGCGTAACGTAGTATCGGTAATAAGTCGTCGAAACGCCTGTGAACCGGAAGTCACCCTCCAACCGGAATTGTAGAACTGTCCCTGACACTTGGCCGACCACCAACGAGTCGGAGTGGGCTAGATCCTCCGTCGGGGACAACCTGAGTAGATCGCGAAACAGCACCGGCAAATGGTCGTCGTGGCGCCTGTGAACCGGAAGTTTCCCTCCACTGGAATCGCAGGACCGACCTCGGCATCTGCTCGGCCAGCTTCGGAGTAGGCTTAATCCACCGTCGGATACTAGCTGAATAGATCGCGGAACAGCACCGGCAAACGATCGTCGGGGTGCCTGTGAACCGGAAGCTACCTTCCACCGGAATCGCAGGATCAACCTCGGCATCTGCCCGGATAGCATCGGCTCGGAAGATCTTCTGCCGCGGGAGAAATATTCGTCGGAGTAGGATAGATCCATTGTCGGGGGCCATTCTGAGTAGTGCGAGCGTATCACAGGCATGATTTGTCGGAGTGCCAGTGAACCGGAAACCATCCTCCAACCGGAATCTCTGGGCCGACTTCGGCACTCCACCGGCCAACAACGGAGTATGAACAACGCGTAACGTTACCGGTTTCGGGAGATATTCCTCCGTCGAGGTACTCTCCATCAGAGTAGGCTAGCTTCACCGTCGGAAACTAAGCCGAATAGTATCGATCACGACGCTTTGGGTCGTCGGGGCGCTTGCAAACCAGAAGTCACCCCTCAACCGGAATCGCAAGGTAGTTCCAGGAGGAACTCGTAGCCCAAGCCAAAGAAAAGTGGCGTGGTAAAAAATTGATTCCCCTTTTTTTTCTCTGCTACCGCAATCGAGACGTGCATCCGCAGTAGACCGTTGAGTAATAAACCGTTAAGTGAGAACCAAAGAGCCTAAGCCCCATGTGCTTCCTAGATAGCCAGGTTAGGTGCAAGTTTCTAGCTTTGCTACACGGATAAAAATCTGATCCCCACACCATGATTTACAAATCATGAAATTCATAAATTGGTTAGGTCATAATATCAGGATCACAAATCATGGTTCTTGGAGTCATAATCATGATTCCTCATAAGCGTAACATCCAGCGTGAAAACACTAAGCGGCCCACTTTGCTTCATCTCATTCGTATCGATCAGTCTTCCGAAATCATCATTTCAAAAGAGAGATTCTAAAAGCATGCCTTGAAAAATTGCATTTTGTAATGATGAATATGAATCCTCGCATTTCATTGCTCCTGTGATCACTTGATCAAAAGTTTTGCATCATTTATGCAGATCATTTCAGCTCCTATGGATTGAAATATTTCTGACGTTTGGATAAACTATTTTGCGACAGAATATGACCTCCCGAAAGAGTATAGCGTAGTTGTCCTTCCTGAGTGCCCAGAGAGTAGAATTTCAAGACTAATGCATCAATAAAAAACTTATGGCAGCATAAATGTTGTTAAAAGCCTTTACTGCAGAGCCTCAACGTATTCAGTCAGTTTATTCTGCGACTCTGGTGAGGTAAGATTAGCCAAATAGAGTGACGAAAGTCAACTCGCTTCCTTCTGGTTAACATGTCGTTAACGTCTCACCCGAGGTGAAAGCGAATTAGGGAGTCGATGCCTGTTATGGACCCTTTGCGTATTATGGACCCCCTACAGAAAAACATAAAATTAACACTCAAATCAACTTTATTCCTACGAAAATCCACCGGGGGAACTTCGATTACATTGTTAGTCAACAATTTCAGGCAAAACATTTGGCATTTGGACAACAGATTTTCAAATGCATATTTCGCTGGAAAAATCGAATGATTTTGTATGTTTCATGGACGTACTACCCGAGCAAAGTTGAATAGCAAAATGATAACAAATCTTGTTACCTGGTTATCATCATTTGATAACTGATTTTGTTATCACCTTGGCTGAATTAACAGCCAACATAACAAAAATGAGAACTCAAATTTGTTTTTCAAATAACAAAGTAATAGTAAATTATGTTATCATTGAGTTCAAGTTGATAACTAAATTTACATCATCATATAATTTTGAATTTTATCGTCATAAATCAGGGAAAAATTTTAAGAGATGAGTGTTTTGGATTTAACTTACGCTCCAAATAATTTTACAGTATTTTGTATGACGAAATGTCTACTTGGTTTAATAACACACGCTTTATAAAAATGTTATAGAAAATATGTATGATAACATATTTTGTTATCAACCTGTTATCAAAAATGTCTGTCACGGATACAATGATAACAAATTTTGTTATCATTCAATTATCATTGATAACATAATATCAAAATGATAACAGCGATAATAAAAGTTGTTATCAATTTCATATCATCCAGTTATCCGCCTTTGCTCGGGTATGAAGTACAGACATTGAATTTGTTGTTAGACTCCACAAAACGTATATGCGTCTGAGATATCATTGCGGAAAAGCGTCTAGAATGAATTTCAGCTACTAAGGGGTCCATTACTAGCATTGAAACCCTATCTCAACTTACGTGACGCGCACAAAAAACTTGACTAACCTATAGATATTTCTCAATCTATCTCGTCGACGCATCTAATCTATAGTTGTCACTATTGTAATCGTAGTAAAAATACGCTCATATGCACGATGAGGGTTTTGATAGAGTCTGGCGTCAATGGGTAATAAAATATGTACTATCCAGCTTTTTACTTCGCCGCTATAAAATATGAATCACCCCCAGTTGACGGATCTTGGCAACATTATAGCTATCATTATAGCATCAATCATAGTATGCCAATGAAAAAACTTGTAACCAAGGAACGTTAGTTTGTTGTTATCAACAATTTTAGTTTTCAAATCGATTACAAAATGCCTATAAAATGCTGTGTTAATGGCTGTGGTGCAAAGCAGGGCAAGGATAAAGTGAGTTTTCATCGTTTTCCGGCTATACAAACTGCTCGTGATGCTATTCGGAGAGAATTGTGGGTTGAGGCTGCTGGAATGTGCGGAAAAAATGTCACAAGACAATATATCTGTGGACATCATTTTGAAACCGGTAGGTTTTCTCAATAACTTGATGTCAAAAACCCAATAATGACCTTTAATGAATGGTCTACAATCGTAGATAAACCCGCAGCTTCTAACGATACAAGTGCCGGAAACTGGATTCCAACTCTTCGCTTAGGCATTTATTCTCACCTTCATGATGAAAGTTGTGATGATACAGGTTCACTAAAGGAAATGAAGTTTGGGTGTAACGTTACAGAATCAAATGACGATACGAGTACTGAAGATATAAGAGAAGATTTACTCATGGACATAATACTGGAAGATGAGGAAGTTCAGGACATTTTGGACACAGAGGATAGAAATATGAGTACTGTATGTGAACATAGTTTTGTACTTGTCTCTTTTGCCTCTCGACAGGGAGTCATACTCAGACCTGAAATACTACAACTTTCAATCATTTTAGTATCTACATCAACAATGAAGATCACTATAACAAAAAGACTGGGAGCTCTGCCAAAAATCAGGAGTTCTATTCTACCAGTGGTATGAGATGAGAATTGTCGGTCTGCTATACGAGACCAAATGGATAATCACTTCACTCGAGTCGAGGATGGTCACCAATGTGATGGATTTTACTAAGGTGGCGCAGATGATTGATGCATGCCACTAGTTGGTTGGTTGGTTTGACTTTATTAACGAGATTTTTAGCCCTGGGCTAGTTCATCTCGGGACCAACGGCTTTACTTACCTTCCGAAGGAAGTCGTCACTATAACTTTTTACGTCATAAGTGACTATGTCGGGGATGGGATTCGATCCCAGGTCCTCGGCGTGAGAGGCGAGTGTTCTAACCACTACACCAGGTCCGTCCCCCTCGTGCCACTAGTTCTCTCTTTTGTTCTTCCGCTGTTCTTATGCAGCACAAATAGTGACGTTGCATAAGAACAGCGGGAGAATGAAAGAGAGAACAAGTGACACGCTTCAATCATCTGCGCCACCTTAGTAAAATCCATCACATTGGATGGTCACCTCGCTACACGAGACCGACAATTCTCACTTCTCGCCACTCGTAGAATAACCCCAATTGTCCGACTGAAAAATTATCACTTTAGCAAAACAGTGGCGCTGGCTCAGTGACGATCGACGGATATGGGAAAATGGAAGAGCTCCCAGTCTTCTTGTTATAGGGATCTTTTTAATATACTTATCATGGAACATTGAAATAATAACCAAAATTACAACTTTTAGGATAATTTGAACTACTGTGCAAATGACGAATATGAGATGCATTTGAATGAAGATTGGCTGGAGAACATTTTAACTGACGCGACCAGTACGGATCGTGACGCGCTTATTCTGAAATATGAAACTGAATTAGATCAAAAGAATCGCCAAATTGAAGATTTAGTAAAAACAATTGAAGATCAAAAAAAATTTTGAAGCTTTTCAAATACGATCTAGACTGCTTTAAGGACAATGATTCGAAAGTGAAGCATTTCACAGGGTTACCAACATATGCTGCTCTCGTGCTTATTTTTAATTTTGTCGAAAAAGGTTTGCTTTGTATTGTTATAGTGCTATGAAGTTTTAAGTATTTCATTTTACAGGAATGAACACATTTTCTACATCGCTCAACAATCAACAATCTTTCATTATGGTTCTGATGTATTTGAGGCTTGGTTTGAGTTTCAATACCTTGGCATATGTTTTTGATGTATGTCCGGTAACAGTTACAAAAAACTTCTATTCGACACTTTACTCATTGTATAAGCAGCTCAAAGGATTGGTTAAATGGCCATCACCTGACATCTTGAAAAGTAATTGTCCACAGAAGTACAAAGAAATATTTTCAAGCAATATATCAGTTATAGTGGATTGCTTTGAAATTTTTACTGAAAAACCTGGAATGAAAGATGCCATAATTAAAATGTACAGTAATTACAAGCACCACTACACTGTTAAAGAAATGATTGGCATAACACCTTTCGGAACAATATCGTTCATTTCGAAACCATACTCTGGTCGTTCATCAGATAAGTATATCACCGAAAACTGTGGATTCTTAGACCAACTTAGTCCAGGAGACCTTGTTCTTGCTGACCGTGGGTTCACCGAGAAGAAAGCCATAAATGATCGGGGTGCTGTACTCAAAGTACCAGATTCATCAAGTAAGCGGCATCAAATGAGTTCGGTTGCAATAGAACGTACTAGAGCATTGGCATCAGTGAGAAATGAGGTTGAAAGGTCAATTGGAAGTCTGAGACAAAAATACGAAATATTATCCCATCGATTACCAATAACTGTTTTGAACCATAGTCATAACGGAGAAGCTGTTTTGAATATGATTGTTGTTGTTTGTAGCGCGTTATTCAATTTGTGTCCTTCAATTATTGTTTAATAAAGATTCGTTTGACATGCCTATTAAATTGCTATCTATAGATTATTTGGTCGGTGTTCAGACAGCCTGAACTAAGTCTTTTTTATGATTTAAGGAAAACGTACCCCAAGTGTTTGGAATAGGAAAATATTTACATTATTTACTGTAATAATGGAACTAACTGTTTGATGAAACATCTGTATCAAAATAGCATCCGAAAAATCGAAATTGACAGAGTACTTGACTTATGTTTACAAGGCTAAAATATGACCTAGTCCGGTCTGTCTGAACACCGACCATTTACAATAGAATTAATGATTTGAAAAGAGTTTTTTTTTTTAATATATACAACCACTGTTGGCCTTCCTAACATCGAATTTATTGTTCAGTCATAAGTAGAGTTGGATTGGATTGGTCATATTGGCGCTTACGTTGACTATGCGAACATTGGCAGTGTGCTGGACTGTACTTCCTAGCTTAGTGAATAGGGGCATAAGCCGGCCTTTGCGATAGCCATGTTTGGATTGCGACATGTTTTACCTTATGAGAGGGGAGACATTTTCTGAAGAGATGTTCAAATAAATTACCAGTGGAGCAGCCAGCCTGGGTGGGCTTACTCTCAAACAGCTACAAATCAAAACATTAAAAACAGTTTTTCGAACAGTTTATTTCTTAGAGAACTTACAATAACCTCATACAATAACTAAATTCTCACTCGCAATGTAATAGTCTCAATTACATAATTGGCATCATCGATGTGTGGAATAATAGTGACCTAGAATTTCAGGAGCCAGCACATTTTTGAAAAAAGATACAGCTTTTTCAGAGTGGTTTGTCCAAAATTCTTCATTTTTTTCAATTTTTAATATTATAGAAAAGTTTGGTGCCCATACAACAAACAATCCATATGACGCTTTACATATGAATATTTGCATTTGTACTTGATAGTAGTACTGATGGCGAGGATTTAGGATAATATTATTGTCATGATCTCTCAGCAAGTAGGGTTGAGAACGATTTAGCAATACATTTATGCCCTCTGGTTCAGAGAGCGTATCGAATTTAAACGGACATTTTACTTCAACGACAATAGTTCCGCAACATTCACAAAAAAGTAAATGATCGGGCGATGTAGCAAAAATGAGTAATCTTCTGATAGCATCAAACCACATTTACGATCGATTGCATTACGATGATTTTGCCGTTGAAAATAATTAATAGCTATGGTTGCACCCTTGTGCTCACAACGTTTTCCTTGAAGAGTGGCTGGAATATTTTGCGCTGAATTTTCACCAAAAATTGTAGCCAGAAGAGATTTGGAAGGAGTATCTTGTCTTGCTTTAACACATCGCGCAAAGTTTGAAGCCGTTACCCTACCAAAACGTAACTTGAACCATAGAGGATCAGATGATTGATCTCTAGTATGTTATTTGATTGAAATCTGATCGGCATCTTCGATGTGCCAATTGATAAGCTCTGCTAATTCGATCAATTCTTCCAAGGATTTTGAAGCGTTGTTCCGATCAAAAAAGTTGCAAAACGAGAGTCTTTCCAGTTCAGATCTCCTTTGGATATTAGGAGATTCCGTTTCATCAATAGATTCTTGAAAAAATGCCTTGCCTGCTGCAACTCTTTGTCCTGAACTCGCAATAGCCTGGTAGAGTACGTGGCTCACAATCGGAAGGTTCTTGGCTCGAATCTCAATATATGCTATTTTTAACTTTTTTTTTATTTTGTCGATCATAAACGGATGCGCGACTCAGCATTTTTGGCATTTGAATCATGATTCTGAGCAATCAGCTACAAAAACCTAACGCGTGTGTTGCGTTACGGCAATCTGACTCATGATATCATGAGTCCAAATCATGGTGTATTTTCATAAGACGAAAACACGCTGGAATCATGATATCATGAGTCATAATCTTGTTTATGGATTCTGATTTCTACCCGTGTAGAAGTGCGAAAATTCTATTAAAAAAACATGATATACGAATGCGAAAATGGCAACTATGGCAAAGCAAGCTCTCAGTTAATAACTGTGGAAGTGCTCATAGAACACTAATCTGAGAAGCAGGCTTTGTCTCAGTGAGGACGTAATGTCAAGAAGAGATTGGTACAAGATAGCAAGAACTGAAAATGTATGAATCTGATTTATCGGGTCAATCTTAAGAATTACTTATATCAATATCAGTACTGTACAGAAGAGAGACTCTGAAGAGAGAGAGACATTACGAACAGTATTGACCGTTGATTGTATCAAAACCAAGTAGAATGTTTCAAGGAGAGATTAACACAAATTCACCGATGTAGATGTAGATTGAGGTTGTTGAAGAATGTATGTCCCTAGATACACTTGTTACATGTGATAATTGCGATTCCCGTGTACTGCAGGTACGAAACAATGACGTTAAAAGAGGCTGACCGAAATGTCTTCGGAGTTTTCAAGCGTGAAGCAGACAATAACAGTTGAAAAACTAGAACATGCTGTGTGGTACAAACGCATGAATCAGGAGATATATCAAGGGTATGTAGAAGCAAAGTATTAACCCCAGACCGGTTGGGTCGTGTCCTGGCCTACTGCGAGAAGTGTTCGTTTGTACCACATAGCACAAGCGCGGTGACGCAGACGATAGTTGAGGATGCTACCACTTTCGAGTAAAGCAAATTAAACAACTTAATTAAATTAAGTGGGCTGTTCACTAAATGCTAATACAGAAAAAAATGTACATTTCTCAATTTCTCGTTATTTTCTCTTAGAGAAAACAAAACGAAAGCCATTTTTCAGCTGAAAACGCAAGATAAATAGAAATTCGTAAACTGTCAAACAGACAGTATACAACATTGGCTTCGTTTGTTAGCGTTGCATAAATTCGCCAAACAGAGCACGGGATCATTGGTTGTGGTTATTTTTCACAAACCGTAAGCATCCACTACCTCTCTCCTCCATTTCCTCTAGGTAAACAACACAGCTTTCCATCTTTGCACACAATCGATTGAGCTTGCTGCTGTTGGTCCCGTAATCATCGCCACAGCAAGCTAGCGATAACCGAAAACCGATTTATCATAATCGAAACTTGTGGGCAGCCACGTTACTTCCTTGTTGTGGCTTGATTCCACGGGATGCCGAGCGGATTTTGCGGATGCCAGCGGAGTCGGTGTCGCGAGTAGGAAATTTTGCAACCACCAGCCAGCGGTTTCGTAATCCATTGAACGTGCCCCAGGGGGGCCTTCCCGGGGAAAAAAAGCTTTGTTAATAGTAGCGAAGCACGAAACTTCCAGAGATGGTGGTGCTCGTTCCTGTTTACGAGAGTCTTAAAATAAGATGAAAAAGGCGAATAATCGCAACGATGCTGATCAAAAATCAACAACGATTATCTACCACCGACCAACCTCCACTGAATCTGCTGCTTTGTTTGGCTCTCTATCAGCAGGTGAACTGTAGAGTAATTCGGGGCAAAAGTTCGCATTGGGTCATTTTCAGTACAGGAGACTGAAGCTCGTGCAACACTGTGTAGTTTTGATTAGTAATAAGGTCAGCTGTACTATAATGTTATAAATGTAATTTCTTCTGATCTAGTATTTCAGAAATTGTACAATAAGTATTTCGTGTGATAAAAAATGAAAACAATCTATGAAATTCTAATTACTTTCTGCAGTCTAGTGCTTTTGAAAATTTGAGCTGTGGCTTCGTTCTATAATCACCTTAATTCAAGGATATTTTCTGCGAAAAGTCAGGAGCGAACCTTTATCCCACATTACTCTATTTTATGTGCGTGATGCTGACAAGGAAATAGATGGTCGGAATGTAGGGCTGCAGATGAGGTGATCAGCAACAAGCACCCCCGCTGAGAGGGAATGCTTATCATGCGATACTAAGGATTATTTCTCGGGTGCAGAATGCTTACGGAAACAGATGTAGGATGGAAGTGGACCGATTATTGAGCACTATCATTATTTTTCTTCCTTTTCTTGGTACACGTTATATCAGAGTTAGGGTAAAGGCGGATTGTTGTCCAAGTTATAATATAGAAGTATCAACTTCTGCATAAATAAATTGATTTGGAATGTCGGAATAAATCTGATTAAAGTCTAGATAGCAATCGTCTACATATCACACTATTAGGAAACTAAACTTAATTTATGAAATATATTAAATTCAACGGTAAAAATTAGCACGAAAGTCTATTTGTCAATAAAAATTGCGAAACAAATAACCTGAAATAGGGTCAGCTTTGAATATATCATATATCATTACTGAAGGTTTTTCAAAAACAAAAGAAAGTAATCAAAAGATGTTCCAATACAATCCAAAAACAGTGAGTTATGGATAGTTGTCATGTTCCGCAAATGTACGTGGCTTCTAAAGAAGAATAACCTTGCCAAACAAACCCACTACCTACAACTTACCGTTTTTGAATTAATTTAAAATTTTTTTCGATTATCATCAAAGCACCAGTAGCCGCCCAAGTTCCTTTTTATACTACATAGTGCTATAAATTGATTTTTAATAGGAAAATACATTTTTTTTTGCATAGCATAATGATACCAAGAATCGAATCCACGGTCTATGGATAATCCAAAGCCTTGCACACTAGGGTAATGGAAGCCCCTTTCACTTGACAGGTAAAACGTATTCAAACTAACTACAAAGTAATTCTAAATAAATCCACCAGGTCCCAAAAAAAGTTTATAATGAAATTTCCCTCTCACCCGCTGTCACACGACGCCTCCTCATTAGATTTATTGCGTAACATCCCAAAGAGTGGCTCCCGCAAGCTGCCCCTGGCCCTGTCTAGCTTTACAAATACCGGTAAATCTCAGCCGCTAATCAGCCTGCCATTATTCGTTCATTTTTTTTTTTTTTGCTCCTTTCTGTCATGTCATTTCGCGCGATTGCTCTAATGAACCTCAATTTCAGCCGAAAGAAAAGAACTACGAAAAAGTTGTCCCAAGTCGAACGAATCCAGGAACAGATGAACCATGTGCCAATAAAACCCTTAGCCAGACGAGCGACGAAGGTAAAAACAACGCCGAATTCGGTTCGTTTGATGACGGGAACAGTCTAAGTGACCCGAAACTTGTTGATTGAGGTGACAACAAGAGAGACGAAACGAACAATGATGACCAAGTTTACGGGGGAAGGGGACCAAGGGTTTCAAGATTTACGGAGTTTGGAAAAAAGACGGAAATGTTAAAGAAGAGTATTACATCCGATTACACTAGACAGGAATGATTTACGCTTTTTGACCATTTGCAATGGATTTAATTGGTTTTTGACTTGCTGAATTTAAATCTGTTCTTAGAAGTTTGGTCCCTCTTAGTTCGAGCAAAACAGACCGATATGCCGGTAAAACATTAAAATCTTAAGGAGGTAGCGAGACCATTGATTTTTTTTTTCAAAACTAAGTATATGATGACAGTTAGAGATAGAAATATGCCTAGTATTGCTGATGCTGAGATAGTATTTGATGAGGTTTGGTCTGAAGTTTATTCGTTGCCGGGTCTGTTGCCGTAAAATCAACCCATTTGCTCTACTTTTGCCTATCTTGGTTGGTGAAGAGTCTTCAATAGGCCACCTAACCAGGGTTACGCTACCAACATCGTGCTAGGGGGCTGTCTCCTCGGTCCTGACAAGATACAGCATTGCCCGTTTGTTCTCTACATGATTACCATGGTCATAGCCATCAAACCATCCACATTTATCAGAACCTTGGACCTGTAGCTCTGGTTCTCAATAGTTTCAACTTCTTTTGGGTATGCGCAAGCGGATTCGCTTGGGCGCAGTTATCCAGCGTCACGAGTTCCAGAACTAACAGAACGCTGCGCTTCTATATTCAACGCTTGTCGACTAGACAAGCCGTCGGGAAGCATCAACGTATCCGGATATGTCGATAGGCCGTGGGTCCCCATCCACGATTCTGTGCAGGAAGTGATTGACACTGATCACCGCCGAAAACAAAACAACTGGTTCATCATGGAAATTATATTGAGGCAGTTGATGACAAAGGATAACATCCATTATTCGCCATAAAATTCTGTTCAGTCAAAAAACAAAATCAGTTGCACCGCTATCAAACGCTATTTGAAGATCCTGCCAAGTATGAAACTAAATCAACTTAAAAAAAAGCTTGAAGTTTTTAATATCTCTAAATTTAATCAGTAAAGGATCAACATATCTAGGACCAGTAGCAGGTATCTTTTCAGGGAATTGGTCTTTATTTTTATGCAAGTCTCTAAAAAGTCTCTATTTTTGATGAAAGGTCTCTGGTTAAAATAGAGAACCAATACCCAGAAAACCAAATTGTATATATAATGAAAACACCTTTTGCAATATGCGATGCTAATGTATACAAAGTTTCACATATAAGATGACGTGAGAAGGCCTTATATGTACATAAGTGGAGGCGATATACGTACATCTATTATATGATGAAAATAGCAAGTAATGCCAATTAATTAATGCGACTTGACTTATCATATCAAACAAGATATGACAGCTGCTACGGAATGATCCGACGTACCGTTTTGATTCATATTACGGACACTTAAGGCCGCGGTGAAGTATAACCGAGCAAAAAGCACATAAATTAACACTATCTGTGTGATACCTCTGCATTATCAAGCTTCAAACACACTTAACTTTTGAATGGTGAATGAAGATTTGGGTTTCGCAGCTCAAATAACCTAAAATAAAAAGAAATTGATGTTTTTTTCCATGATTTTTATTCCAGACGCAAACTTACTTTTGCTTCAAATTACGGTCATTTTGATTCGAATTCCGGACAACACACGAAAACCACAATTAAACTAGTAAAATTACACATTGAACGGCTGAGGGCGTTACAAGAACGTCAAAACTAAATGCGTATAATAATTCTTCATGGCTTGCTATGGAAAATGTTTATTGAAACAAGCCTCAAAGTTGGGAGCTTTTGAACGGGAAATTTTGAAACATTTCAAGTGAAACCTTTCCCATACAAAGTTGAGTGTCCGGAATTAAAAGCTGTCCGGAATTTGAATCAGAACGGTACTTTGTACAATTTTTCGGGACGAAACGAATTGTACATATGAACTCATAAAATAGCGTTTTATGAGAGGAAACTCATCGATCAAACGATTTCACCCACCGCGAGAGTGATGCAATTTATATAAATAAACGACTATTCACGTAAACTGTCATGCGACTGCTGGTTGTCTGGGTATGATTTCTAACGTCTCTTTTTTCCTTATCTTGCTTGCAGATTACTGTGATGCAAATTATTTTCTATTTCTCAAGAACAGCTTCAGGAATTATCCCTGCAGTTTTTCCATGGATTTCATGTAAACTACTGTCAGAAACTAATACAGGTTTATTTCCAGAAATTCTTCAATTTTACCATTTCAACGTTACTACCTCCAATAATTTTCTCAGGGATTCGAATAATTTTCCAAAGACTATCCTAGGACTTCCTTCAGGTATCATTTTTCACTAACTTTTCAACTGAATTCTCCAGTTGTTACTCTAAGAAATCTTCCTAAGATTTCCACAGAACTTTCAAAAAAAAATCAAATGATAATTTCAGAGTTTTTGGTAAAATTCATTCAACGATTTTTCCCCAAAGAATCCCGAGAAGATTTTCTTTTTTTTTTGCCAGTGAAAAGGCACATGAGGAGATCGAAGTGTGCCGCGTTTGTGAACGGGTGTGAAAAAGTTTTCTCCTACACAGCTCCCATCAAATTTTTCAGATTTCACAAGTGATTAAAATTCTGATGTTTAGTGAAAAAGTGTGAGAAAGTGACCAGCCTTGCTAAGAAACATCATGTTCCGGAAGTATTGGAGTTCGAACAGAAGAAAGGATTTGACTTTTGTATACACCAAAAAGAAGTGCAAAGTGCCCTCCAGCAAAACATCCAATCACTGGCATTAAAACACAGGCGGAAGCCAAGATCCATGAGGGGATTCAAATGGTGGTAAGTGACTGTAATATGGTGAGATCGTTCATTATTCGTTTAGTCTTATGTTAATTGTTCATATATATTCAAGCAATTGAAAGGACTTTTATTATATAAATTAAATTTTACATTAATCGATCCATCGATGCGCTGAATGCATATACAGTGAACCCTTCATGAGTTGATGTTCCATGACTCGATATCGACTCATGGAACCATATTTAAAACAAAATTCCATGGTTACTATGATGGTCCCCTTACTCAACTTTCTTAAGTATTTATATTTTAATACTCGTTATTTTCATGAGTCGATGGTCCCTTCAGATATCGACTAATGGAGGTTTGACTGTATTTGGGCATTGAAGACCTGACCTAACAAAACTAACGTAATGTCTGAATTCTATATACAATTTGTGACTATATATGTTCTGCAAACAAAAAAGGGGTGGGATAATATTTTCTTCTCGTTTCAGAGAGCGAGTAACGGCGCTTTAGCCTAGGCTTCCGAGCCAAGACATAAGGAGGAAATACCTGTGTCTCATCCCTGACAGAAGGGCACCCACAACAATGGAGTGTTTATTAATATTCTTAGCAACGCAACTCCCAACGATTTAAACTTTCCCCTGAAATGAGACGGTTGGTACGGTTGTCCCCGTTTCTTCCTCAAAACAATTCAAACATTTACGTCTATCACATTATTCATAAGTGGATAATCTGATCGCCGTGAACTTTTGAGTTTCTTCAAAACCAAGTCTGCACAGTGGGCCTGGCCATTTTAATATTTGTGTAATATCACCGATATTCCGCAAACATTAATGCTGACAAGCAAATACTAGAAGAAATTCTAGTATTTCCAGGATGCTTTTCAATATTGGCTGTGCAAGCGCTTAGATTAGATTAGATTAGATTAGAATCCCGACAAGATTTTCTAAGCCATATCATCCCCGATTTTTCTAAAGAACTGCTCCAAATTTTTTTTCAAGGGCTTATTAGAAAGAATCTACAGTTAACTCTCCCTTACTCGATATTCTGTATCTCGATATTTCCCCTAAGTCGATGGAATACGCGGTCCCTTCAATCTAGCATACTTTGATCCCTCTATGAGTCGATACCTCTCTAACTCGATGTTCCCTTACTCGATGCGATCTGTTTCAGTTTCCTATGCAAGTTTACCTCTCTAACTCAATATTTCCATGAAAATTTTCAAATATTCCCCAAATGTTATTAAATTTCATAAATTTGATAATAATGATTATAGTGATAATAAAATGAAGATTGACAAGTCATTTCAGGGTGATAAAAAATTGAATTTTTGAAGACTATGCAAAAAGTGTCACGTTGCTAAATGTATTAAAAATTTACTATTTTTCATATTTAATTTACTATTTTGAATGTACTTTTTCGAAATAATCAAAATTTCAAAAACTGAAAAAAATGTGTTCTGTATCTCGATACCTCCCTAACTCGATGGTCCCTTCAATATCGAGTAAGGGAGAGATGACTGTATTTAGAACATATCAAATTATTTTGACCTGTGTTTCATTATTGATTTTCCCTAGATTTTTTTCTAGGAATTTCTCCAGCATTTTATCCAAGGACTAATCTGCCCATAAAAGCATAACTGTTCCATATGGAATTAGTGGGCATTGAGAAAATAGCGCAAAAAGTTTGAATATTATCTTCTCATACAAATTTTCATAATTTTCTAGTACATTTCTGCATGTCATATTCATTTGGCATCAGCGCACATATCACTCATTATGCTTCTATTGAACAGGAAAATATATAAACTTGGACACAATTCACGTTTTTCAGTTGCTATTGAGATTTGAAGTTCATATAGAGACTGTTATGCCTTTATTTTTCAATATGGGACTGCACTGACATCATATTTTTCCACAACATTTTCAAACAAAATGTGTAAATTTTCATATGCGGCGTGAAGTATATGTTAAAACATGGATGTTGCGATGAAAAATGGTGTTAGTTCGAAAATCCATATGGGACAGTTATGTTTTTATGGGCAGTAATGGAGTACTTCCAAGCATTGTTCAATAAATTACTCAAAAAATCTCCAAGCAATATTGAAAAGTTCATTTAAGGCTTCACACCAGATAACACTACAGCGTTTTTTTCAAAAAATCCTCAATCAACCCTACACATTTTTTTAGTGATCTCGTCCTATGTTTTCCAGGAGTTTTTCCTGTTTTTTTTTAACAATTATCTAGCGAATAATCTATCGAATATTGTAGAATTCCCTCAGGAGTGAGTTCTTCTAGAAATTCTTCTTCATCAAGGGTGACATAAGAATTTACACAAGTTTTAATTAAAAATTACCCTAAGATTTGCATAAGAAATACGTCAGAATTTTTTTTCAACAATCTCTTAGCTTGCTAAAAAATTTTATTCATATTTCCTTGGACAAGTTCATGGAAAACTCTTGGAAGATTTTCTTTTCAAACTTCCCAAAGAAATCTCTTAGAAATATTAGATGACTTCCCAGAGGCATCTGGGGAGCAAATTCAGGAGTAATTCCTGAAATGATCTTCAGAGGAATGTCTAGTTATAGTTTTAAAGAAATTTTGAGGAACAATTTTGTAGAAAATTCGGGGAAATCCTTGAAGACATTTGGAGTAGTTTCAGGTTTATTATTAAGCGGGAGTCTTGGTAGATGTTCTAGGAAAAACGATTAAAAGAACCCCAGATAAAAACTTGGAGGACTAAGGGTTTTCTTGAAAATAATATCAGAAATAATGAATGCAAGAATGGAATCCCCAGTTGTGTTTATTTTTGGAAAAATCCAGGTTCTTTTTTAAACTCCAAAACAAATTTTCGAGAAATTTTTTAGGCAAATTCTTGGAAAGATTTCATGGGAAATAATGAAACATGCTATGACTATAACGTCTATTTGTATCAAATTTCTTTCTCCTGGTAGGTTTATTTTATTACATTTGGTCTCTTTTTGGTTTCTGTTTAGTCTCTTCAGGAAAGCGTTATATGAAATTTCCTATTTTTAAGACACGCAGGCGGTACCACACCAGCTTCATGTATTTTTTTTTCTAAAATTTGATTTCGGAAAAAAATAACGATTATGAAAAGCAATTTGGAATTTAAACAACTTTGAATTTAAAATTCCGTAACAATTATGATTAACTCTCTCTTTCCCACGATTTTATTTCTTCAATTTTTCTTTATGAAAACAGCATTTTTATTAAACAAAAAGCTTGAACAAATAGGTTTGTAAATGGACTAAATTACTCCAAACTTGTCCGAAAAAACTTATTTGTAATAGTAAAATGATTATTTATCAATAGTTTTACTATTGAAACAGTTAATTGAGTGTTGGGTTATTTTAATGTGTATAAAATCATATTCATGTAACTATTGCTTTGTATTTATCAGATTCTGTTTGTCTTAAGTTCGTCGAAAATCATTGGAGCTGTGGAGATGGTTAATTTAGAACTGTTGAACATTTTCGGGTGAAATGTAACAATTCATCATTCATCCAAATTATTACAAATAATGCGTAAAACTGTTGGATCCTCGGATCATTTTTTTTTTTCGGATTATAGAAACACGGATTGTCAAGCCCCCGGTTAATCACATTTAAATGTTATAATATCTTAATTATAACATTTAAATGTGATTAACCTAACCGCGGGCTTGACAATCCGTGTTTCTATAATCCGAAAAAAAAGGTTCGGGGATCCAACAGTTTTACGCATTATTTGTAATAATTTGGATGAATGTTGAATTGTTACATTTCACCCGAAAATGTTCAACAGTTCTAAATTAACCATCTCCACAGCTCCAATGATTTTCGACGAACTTAAGACAAACAGAATCTGATAAATACAAAGCAATAGTTACATGAATATGATTTTATACACATTAAAATAACCCAACACTCAATTAACTGTTTCAATAGTAAAACTATTGATAAATAATCATTTTACTATTACAAATAAGTTTTTTCGGACAAGTTTGGAGTAATTTAGTCCATTTACAAACCTATTTGTTCAAGCTTTTTGTTTAATAAAAATGCTGTTTTCATAAAGAAAAATTGAAGAAATAAAATCGTGGGAAAGAGAGAGTTAATCATAATTGTTACGGAATTTTAAATTCAAAGTTGTTTAAATTCCAAATTGCTTTTCATAATCGTTATTTTTTCCGAAATCAAATTTTAGAAAAAAAAAAATACATGGAGCTGGTGTGGTACCGCCTGCGTGTCTTAAAAATAGGAAATTTCATATAACGCTTTCCTGAAGAGACTAAACAGAAACCAAAAAGAGACCAAATGTAATAAAATAAACCTACCAGGAGAAAGAAATTTGATACAAATAGACGTTATAGTCATAGCATGTTTCATTATTTCCCATGAAATCTTTCCAAGAATTTGCCTAAAAAATTTCTCGAAAATTTGTTTTGGAGTTTAAAAAAGAACCTGGATTTTTCCAAAAATAAACACAACTGGGGATTCCATTCTTGCATTCATTATTTCTGATATTATTTTCAAGAAAACCCTTAGTCCTCCAAGTTTTTATCTGGGGTTCTTTTAATCGTTTTTCCTAGAACATCTACCAAGACTCCCGCTTAATAATAAACCTGAAACTACTCCAAATGTCTTCAAGGATTTCCCCGAATTTTCTACAAAATTGTTCCTCAAAATTTCTTTAAAACTATAACTAGACATTCCTCTGAAGATCATTTCAGGAATTACTCCTGAATTTGCTCCCCAGATGCCTCTGGGAAGTCATCTAATATTTCTAAGAGATTTCTTTGGGAAGTTTGAAAAGAAAATCTTCCAAGAGTTTTCCATGAACTTGTCCAAGGAAATATGAATAAAATTTTTTAGCAAGCTAAGAGATTGTTGAAAAAAAATTCTGACGTATTTCTTATGCAAATCTTAGGGTAATTTTTAATTAAAACTTGTGTAAATTCTTATGTCACCCTTGATGAAGAAGAATTTCTAGAAGAACTCACTCCTGAGGGAATTCTACAATATTCGATAGATTATTCGCTAGATAATTGTTAAAAAAAAACAGGAAAAACTCCTGGAAAACATAGGACGAGATCACTAAAAAAATGTGTAGGGTTGATTGAGGATTTTTTGAAAATAACGCTGTAGTGTTATCTGGTGTGAAGCCTTAAATGAACTTTTCAATATTGCTTGGAGATTTTTTGAGTAATTTATTGAACAATGCTTGGAAGTACTCCATTACTGCCCATAAAAACATAACTGTCCCATATGGATTTTCGAACTAACACCATTTTTCATCGCAACATCCATGTTTTAACATATACTTCACGCCGCATATGAAAATTTACACATTTTGTTTGAAAATGTTGTGGAAAAAAATGATGTCAGTGCAGTCCCATATTGAAAAATAAAGGCATAACAGTCTCTATATGAACTTCAAATCTCAATAGCAACTGAAAAACGTGAATTGTGTCCAAGTTTATATATTTTCCTGTTCAATAGAAGCATAATGAGTGATATGTGCGCTGATGCCAAATGAATATGACATGCAGAAATGTACTAGAAAATTATGAAAATTTGTATGAGAAGATAATATTCAAACTTTTTGCGCTATTTTCTCAATGCCCACTAATTCCATATGGAACAGTTATGCTTTTATGGGCAGATTAGTCCTTGGATAAAATGCTGGAGAAATTCCTAGAAAAAAATCTAGGGAAAATCAATAATGAAACACAGGTCAAAATAATTTGATATGTTCTAAATACAGTCATCTCTCCCTTACTCGATATTGAAGGGACCATCGAGTTAGGGAGGTATCGAGATACAGAACACATTTTTTTCAGTTTTTGAAATTTTGATTATTTCGAAAAAGTACATTCAAAATAGTAAATTAAATATGAAAAATAGTAAATTTTTAATACATTTAGCAACGTGACACTTTTTGCATAGTCTTCAAAAATTCAATTTTTTATCACCCTGAAATGACTTGTCAATCTTCATTTTATTATCACTATAATCATTATTATCAAATTTATGAAATTTAATAACATTTGGGGAATATTTGAAAATTTTCATGGAAATATCGAGTTAGAGAGGTAAACTTGCATAGGAAACTGAAACAGATCGCATCGAGTAAGGGAACATCAAGTTAGAGAGGTATCGACTCATAGAGGGATCAAAGTATGCTAGATTGAAGGGACCGCGTATTCCATCGACTTAGGGGAAATATCGAGATACAGAATATCGAGTAAGGGAGAGTTAACTGTAGATTCTTTCTAATAAGCCCTTGAAAAAAATTTGGAGCAGTTCTTTAGAAAAATCGGGGATGATATGGCTTAGAAAATCTTGTCGGGATTCTAATCTAATCTAATCTAATCTAAGCGCTTGCACAGCCAATATTGAAAAGCATCCTGGAAATACTAGAATTTCTTCTAGTATTTGCTTGTCAGCATTAATGTTTGCGGAATATCGGTGATATTACACAAATATTAAAATGGCCAGGCCCACTGTGCAGACTTGGTTTTGAAGAAACTCAAAAGTTCACGGCGATCAGATTATCCACTTATGAATAATGTGATAGACGTAAATGTTTGAATTGTTTTGAGGAAGAAACGGGGACAACCGTACCAACCGTCTCATTTCAGGGGAAAGTTTAAATCGTTGGGAGTTGCGTTGCTAAGAATATTAATAAACACTCCATTGTTGTGGGTGCCCTTCTGTCAGGGATGAGACACAGGTATTTCCTCCTTATGTCTTGGCTCGGAAGCCTAGGCTAAAGCGCCGTTACTCGCTCTCTGAAACGAGAAGAAAATATTATCCCACCCCTTTTTTGTTTGCAGAACATATATAGTCACAAATTGTATATAGAATTCAGACATTACGTTAGTTTTGTTAGGTCAGGTCTTCAATGCCCAAATACAGTCAAACCTCCATTAGTCGATATCTGAAGGGACCATCGACTCATGAAAATAACGAGTATTAAAATATAAATACTTAAGAAAGTTGAGTAAGGGGACCATCATAGTAACCATGGAATTTTGTTTTAAATATGGTTCCATGAGTCGATATCGGGTCATGGAACATCAACTCATGAAGGGTTCACTGTATATGCATTCAGCGCATCGATGGATCGATTAATGTAAAATTTAATTTATATAATAAAAGTCCTTTCAATTGCTTGAATATATATGAACAATTAACATAAGACTAAACGAATAATGAACGATCTCACCATATTACAGTCACTTACCACCATTTGAATCCCCTCATGGATCTTGGCTTCCGCCTGTGTTTTAATGCCAGTGATTGGATGTTTTGCTGGAGGGCACTTTGCACTTCTTTTTGGTGTATACAAAAGTCAAATCATTTCTTCTGTTCGAACTCCAATACTTCCGGAACATGATGTTTCTTAGCAAGGCTGGTCACTTTCTCACACTTTTTCACTAAACATCAGAATTTTAATCACTTGTGAAATCTGAAAAATTTGACGGGAGCTGTGTAGAAGAAAACTTTTTCACACCCGTTCACAAACGCGGCACACTTCGATCTCCTCATGTGCCTTTTCACTGGCAAAAAAAAAGAAAATCTTCTCGGGATTCTTTGGGGAAAAATCGTTGAATGAATTTTACCAAAAACTCTGAAATTATCATTTGATTTTTTTTTTTTTGAAAGTTCTGTGGAAATCTTAGGAAGATTTCTTAGAGTAACAACTGGAGAATTCAGTTGAAAAGTTAGTGAAAAAAAAAATACCTGGAGGAAGTCCTAGGATAGTCTTTGGAAAATTATTCGAATCCCTGAGAAAATTATTGGAGGTAGTAACGTTAAAATGGTAAAATTGAAGAATTTCTGGAAATAAACCTGTATTAGTTTCTGACAGTAGTTTACATGAAATCCATGGAAAACTGCAGGGATAATTCCTGAAGCTGTTCTTGAGAAATAGAAAATAATTTGCATCACAGTAATCTGCAAGCAAGATAAGGAAAAAAGAGACGTTAGAAATCATACCCAGACAACCAGCAGTCGCATAACAGTTTACGTGAATAGTCGTTTATTTATATAAATTGCATCACTCTCGCGGTGGGTGAAATCGTTTGATCGATGAGTTTCCTCTCATAAAACGCTTTTTTATGAGTTCATATGTACAATTCGTTTCGTCCCGAGAAATTGTACAAAGTAGGTCGGATCATTCCGTAGCAGCTGTCATATCTTTTTTGATATGATAAGTCGCATTAAGGTGAAGATGAATCGAAGCCAAAGTTCAAATTTTCAAGAGCACGGATCTGGAGAACCAAACATCCGTTAAAGCTGAAAACTTAATCGATTGGTCACTAGCTGGTGGTGACCAATCGATTAGGTTTTCAGCTCAAACGGATGTTTGGTTCTCCAGATCCGTGCTCTTGAAAATTTGAACTTTGGCTTCGATTCATCTTCACCTTAATTAATTGGCATTACTTGCTATTTTCATCATATAATATATGTACGTATGTCGCCTCCACTTATGTACATATAAGGCCTTCTCACGTCATCTTATATGTGAAACTTTGTACACATAAGCATCGCATATTGCAAAAGGTGTTTTCGTTATATATACATTTTGGTTGTCTGGGTATTGGTTCTCTATTTTAACCAGAGACCTTTCATCAAAAATAGAGACTTTTTAGAGACTTGCATACAAATAAAGACCAATTCGATAAAAAGATACCTGCTACTGGTCCTAGATATGTTGATCCTTTACTGATTAAATTTAGAGATATTAAAAACTTCAAGCTTTTTTTTTAGTTGATTTAGTTTCATACCTGGCAGGATCTTCAAATAGCGTTTGGTAGCAGTGCAACTGATTTTTTTTTTGACTGAACAGAATTTTATGGCGAATAATGGATGTTCTCCTTTGTCGTCAACTGCCTCAATATAATTTCCCTGATGAACCAGTTGTTTTGTTTTCGGCGGTGATCAGTGTCAATCACTTCCTGCACAGAATCGTGGATGGGGACCCACAGCCTATCGACATATCCGAGGATCCAACAGTTTTACGCATTATTTGTAATAATTTAGATGGGAATTTTCAAATGTAGCAGATGGTTCTTGCAATAACCATTAACACGATTCAATCAAGTAGACATATTCTCACAAATCTAAATGAAATTTCAATTTTGCGTTCACTAAGCTGTCTTGAATATCAAAATGACTCAAGGAAATGAATCGCATTATCTTTTTTTGCACGAGAAAGCGGTACTTGAACTTTCTAGAAGAAGCATACTGATACACTTGAAAGTTCCGTTCAGTCCACGATGATGAACAGAACTCTTAAAAACGAAACAAAAGACTCCATCATTGGCAAATAGAATTAATTTGAATAAAAATTAATTTATGGTATTGTTAGCACTTTCGTATTGAAATATTGGATATTGGAATAGCTTCAGCATGCTTGTCTAGGAGAATATAAATTGCTATTAAATCGCATACACTTAAGAATTAATCATTATTTTGTTTAACCATATAAAATTGTAATATTTCTCGAACTTGGAATAATTTTGTGAAACTTGAAAAAATCAAGGGATTTCGTTTCAATAAACCACTTTTCTTCAACTATTTCTTGATTAATGCCCAAAACTTTTCGATCAGACGAAATTCTGGTGTAGTTGGCAAGTTCGCCTCCTTTGCCCTTCGCTTCGTACCAATCCATTACAGGCTTGGCGTAATGGCACGAAGCGAGTGGAAGAAGGGCAGCAAGCGCTTCTGCAAGCATTCTTAGCTTAGCTTAGCTTAGACTGACTACACATATCAATGGTTGCTATTCCGTGATTGACCGGAGTCAGTGAAAATGCACAAAGAATCAACTAGAAGATCGGCTGGGATTGGCCATAATCTTCTTCAGTGTGCATAATTCAGTGCCTCTATTTATACATGGTCAATAACGGCGCCGGCCACGTCCTTGCAGTCAGGTGGGATTGGGGGAAGGAATGTTAGTGTGTAACCTTTGCTATTTGGAGACCGTGTTTGCCTCTGCATCTCCACAAAGGTTACTGGGAGGGATGTTTGTTAATGGGGAGGATCGTTGGGTCACAGGATTCACTTTGATAAGCGATTAGACCATGATAAATAATTATTGGTGAGATATAAACATGCTTATATGTAAATATTATTTTTTCATTTGATATGAACAATATCTATGTAGAGAAAAATTATGCCGACACTTGACGTGACGAACCTTTCAAAGTTTGTTGAATAAAGTGAACCTTTCGCAAGTCTACACTCGTAGTGTCGAACCATTCAAAGTTTTTTTTTAATTACAAAAATAAAGGTAAAAGGAAAAAGGTGTTTTGAAAAAAAAAAAAAAAATTGGACATTAATAATTTATGAATCATAGTTTATGTCGACACTCACAGTGACGAACCTTTCATAGTTTGTTGAAAAATCATGTTTACGTCTCACCGTTGTAACGATTAAAGGTGCAGTCATACATATTTTATAGATTAGAAATAGTAGCATGAAACGAGCTCACCAATTGATCCGTCATCCTTGAGCAGCAACAATCCACTTTCAGCTTCACTCATTTGATCGGCTATATAAAAGCACTCAGAGAAAATAGGCGCACGACCCGAGAGGGAAAAAAAACTGACGACTGCTCGGGCTTTCTTGCTGCACTGCCCAGGAGCAAGTGTCAACTTCGAAAGATCAAAAAGAACTCGCAAGCGCTTCTGCAAGCATTCTTCTCGATAAATCTGCCCATTTTTGGTGCCGGTTGTAACGAACGGCTTACTGTACCATCCGCACCCGCAAATCGCCTGCCACAACAGGTACTTCTTCGCGAATTTGTCAATCTTTCTCTTCAGCAACTTTTCAGGAACCTGCATGCGGGACGTACCGACAAAAATCTCGAGGCCAGGGAATTATTTGAAATCCACTTACGGTACAGCTTCCGCGCACGCAATTTGGCCACCGTGTTTTGCTTGTCAGTCCGGTTTTGCGCCTTCCTGGCCTTAAAAGCACGAAGCTCAGCCCGTTTCATGGTCTGCTGGATGAACCACTTCGACAAACTGACCTTTTTGGCCACGTCTGGGGTGGAGAGGTCCGGGTTTTTCCTAAAGTATTGCCTTATATTCCGCGCCTTCCCTGGGTATTCCGTTTTCGGTTTTCGGTCGCTTCCAGCGCGCCGCTCGATGATCTTAATCTCCTGAAACATCTTCACAACGCGGGACATGGTTGAATGGTGGATTCCAAGCCTTTTGCCGATCCATATGTGCGACTGATCAGGATTATCGATCACCGCGCCCAAGATTTGCTGGCGAATGCATCTTGGAAACTACCAAACAGATCGCGATAAAATTTTACACACATAAACATAACGCTCTAAACCAGTATTACCCAAAATTTCATGAATTTTCACCCACGCGTTAGAAAGTTACATCCAAAACACAGTGTCACATTTTTTCCGAGTCCAATCTGAAAACACCCTTTTGTCGGGATTTGGGACAAACATTGATGCTGATACTGTAGTGGAGTAAAGGTTTATTATTGAAAATCGGGAATTTATGTATACTTTCAGATTAGTTTTCTCAATGTAGGTTTATGGAAACAGCCAATGTTGTAAAGCAACGCAATACAATACCGTTGCAACAAGAATAATATAAATATTTTATACTTTTCGGTTGTTTAGCCTTTTTAAAAAAACAATTACAAATTTATTACTTAGGGTAATTCCCTGCTGAATTCTACGTACAAAAAACTGTCGAGCATCCTGTTTGACAGACTGAGACTACTCGACTCGGGCCAGATGTTCATCTTGCGTATTATCTTAGCTAAATTCCGGGAGTATAACTTGCACTCACCATTTGTTAAATTATTTCAAGGCTGCGTAAAGGAAATGAGCTGTGGCAGATAATGTCTGAACATTGTTTTCCGGCGAAACTAATAAGGCCCACCCTGCTATGCTGAATGGTTCGAAATCAAGTGTTCGGATTGCAGACGAGGTGTCAACCTCGCTTGTGCCGTTAGACGGATTGAACCTGAGAGACGCACTTTCGAATTAACTGTTCAACATTGCAGTCGAGGGTGCTATTAGGAGATCTGACGTGCAGAGAAACGGCACTATTATCACACGGTCGCTTATGCTCCCTGGCTTTGCGGACGATATAGACCGTATTGGAATCGATCGCAGGTCAATGGAGGAGGCCTTCGTGCCTCTAAAGAGGGAGACAACGAAAATAGGCCTGACCATTAATTCTACCAAAATGAAGCCAGGTAGTGATAGAGGAAGACTCGGTGGTGTAAGTGCTGAAGTAGTGTTTGAAGTTGTAGAAGAATTTGTTCACCTTGGAATACTTGTTACATGTGACAACGGTCAATGGTGCGCGGCACAATACCGTACCAGTGCCCGCCATGTGCAATGACCAAGAAGGGAATTTGCTGACCGATAAAACGGCGGTGGCTGCCAGGTGGAAGGAGCACTTTCAGCAATTGTTGAACGGTGAGAATGGAAATGTAGCGAGGAATAGGATGAACATAGATGAGGACGATCAAGCTGTGGACCCACCGACCATAGGAGAGGTTAAAAAGGCTATCAGCGAGCTGAAGAACTCTCGCATAACTTCTGATCTCGCCCTAAAAGCCATTGGTAACCATGTGTGTAGCTCGTTGTTTCTGAGCATTTGAATAGATTTTCATGTTATTTAACAACGCTATGGGAAAGCAAGGATCATTATCTACCTGCCCGTGATGTTGGTTTGGGTGCTTATTCTTTTTTTTGCTTAGAAACAACGAGCTACACACGTGGCTACCATTGGCTTTTAGGGCGTTATCTCAGAGTATGCGAGAACTGTAAGGCTGCTGAGAAGGACGAGATCCCGGTCGAGCTTCTCAAGAACGGAAGCGAGCAGCTTTACCAGTCGATCCACCGAGTACTTCTGAAGGTATGGGAGGACGAAGAATTGCCCACCCGCTGGTTGGATGGCCTCATCCGCCCTATCTATAAGAAAGGGCACCGACTGGAGTGTGCCAATTACAGAGGAATTACCCTGCTGAATTCGGCGTTCAAAATTCTGTCGCGCATCCTGTTTAACAGACTGAGACCACTCGAGGAGTCCTTCGTCGGCGAATACCAAGCTGGTTTTCGTGAGGGCCGTTCGACAACGCTTGCGAAAGATCCTAGACAAATTCCGGGAGTTGACTTGCAGACTCACCATCTGTTTATTGATTTCAAGGCGGCGTACGACTCAGTGAAAAGAAATGAGCTTTGGCAGAAAATGTCTGAAAATGGTTTTCCGGCGAAACTAATTAGGCTGATACGTGCAACGCTGGATGGTTCGAAATCAAGTGTTCGGATCGCAGACGAGGTGTCAACCTCGTTCGTGACGTTAGACGGATTGAAGCAGGGAGACGCACTTTCGAATTAACTGTTCAACATTGCACTTGAGGGTGCTATTAGGAGATCTGGCGTGCAAAGAAATGACACTATTATCACAAGGTCGCACATGCTCCTTGGCTTTGCGGACGATATAGACCTGAATCGTGTAAAATACGGCAGACTTCAGTGGGCTGGTCACTTAGTGCGAATATCGGAAGAAAGAATTGCGAAAATAATATTCAGCAGGGAACCAGGTAGAGGTCGGCGGCTTCGGGGAAGACCACGACCTGGCGACCCTAAACGTTCGGGGCAACTGGAGAAGTTTCGCCCAAGACCGACGAAGATGGAGCTCTACAATACGCCCGGCAATGGCGTGATGCTACGCTGTAGCCATCAAGGTAAGGTAGGTGACAACGACGTTTCCCGCAAAGTGAAAAGATGTGTTGCGGCTGCAAATAGGACCTTTTGCAGACTACGTCACTAGCTTAGGTCCCGCAACTTGCAAACTGAAACAAAATTCTCCCTGAACAAAACATTGATTTTTCCGATGGATCTCTACGGGCACAAAGCGTGGACGTTGAAAAAGGCAGACCGGAAAGCCGTAAAGTGCTGCGGACATTACTCGGGTGGAAACTCGAGAATGGTGTGTGACACAGACGCATGAATCACGAGTTGTATCAAGTGTATAAAGATGCGAGAAGCGTGTGAAAGTCGTCTCTTAGATTAAGTGGATAAATAATATTCAGCAGGAAACCAGGTCGAGGTCAGCGACTTCATAGAAGTCCAAGGATTTACGCGGTGGAAGATACCCTGGCAATCTTAATTGTTCGGGGCCAATGGAGAAGACCGACGAAGATGGATCTCTACCAGGGTTTGAATCCTGAAAAAATTGAGAGAATCTCTCACGTATTGCTCTCTGTAACTATCATAACATACTGCACATTATGAGAGACTGTTTATCGTATACTGCTACAACTTTGATCAGATTGGGGGGATAGTAGTGCATGATAAAACCCCTCTAAACATGCTCCAAGCCTGGGGAACACTATTGCTATTGGAAGTTGGTGGATGGTGTATCGTGCCTGTAAAGAAAAACACCTATCCCCAACGGTAAACAAGCGAGAAAAAATGATTTTATCATCGCTCTCTCTTTGGGGCTCTCGCTCGCTGCTTCCATTTATCAGACTTGTTACACCTTGCGATACAATGACGATCGTGGACCGTAACAGATGGGATGTTTTTCTTTGCTTGCTTTGATCGTGCTTCATACTCAAATGAGAGCGAATTCTGCAATGCCTGATCTCTACAATACGCACAATAATAGCGTGACGATACGTTGTAGTTGATGGCTACGGAAGGTAGGATAAACTAATTGAAATCTGTCAAACACATTTGAAGCATGGGTTTTCATGAGGAGATGTTATCAAATGTTGTGAAAAAAGATAAATTTCCATAAAAACATGGAAATATGTGAGTAGAACACTATTTTTTTTTCCAAAGAATGTTGTTGAAATGTTGTTGTTATGAATGTTCTGAAAATTGATTCAAAATCTGCAGGTGTTTTATCACATTTATTACATGTGGCGGAAAAAGTATTGATTTTGTCGCCTAGTGTTACTACCGAGTGATAAGGGATCAAACCCGGACAGAAAAAGGGACAGAAAATTTCATCCGTTTCGCGTCTTGAGATTGCGGTACTGCCACCACACCACTACACAGGTTCGAGCAAGAACAACTGAATCGAATAAATCACCCATTCAAACTCCACCCAATGCTTCAGAGCGCACGCAATAAAACTGATTCAAGTTGGCGATTTGTCGGAGGGAAGTTACTGAAGATGCCCGCTGAAACAACCGCAAAAACATCGGCACCGGCAAACTACGAAACTGTGATTTTCTAGCAAGCACCGTTTGCGGTTACATTCCTTCAGCTCTATCCTTCCGACCGGAACTTGGAACGCTTCACCCAGCACCACGATTGTGATTGACAGGCTTTTATATAGATTTAAGAGCACGAGATTGATTTATTTTGATGCTGTTGGTGACGTGGAAAACATTAAATTGACAAAATACCGAGATTCGATACAATTTGATATACTATCTTGAGGGTGGATCTTGGTGGAGCGAGTTACTAGGATACGGAATGTAAAATCAGCAGTAAACATGTTTAGTCGTTAAATGTCAATCAGATTGATTGGAGGTACATTATCAGGGAAGTGATGTCCCGGGAGAGAATTGGAGGGAATGAATATCAAGTGGTGAAATTGTGCACATGAAGAAGAGCTATGTGCCACCGCTAGCGTAACGAAGCCTGCTCCTTATTCAACCTACAGGGTGTCCGCAAATTATCCGAACAGCAAAATATTGGACAGATGATCTCACATTGAAAACAAAGAAAAATCAATGTCCATGTACCTTTTATAATATATCTATATGTTAACACAAAATACAACTTTAAAAATTTGGAATAATTGCTTGTAACTGAGATAGGCGAATTCAATTTTTTCGGAGACGTTTTTCCTGAGGGCCGCTAGTCATACTGGAGATGTGTTACAGTGATACCTCCATGAGTCGATGTTCCATGACTCGATATCGACTCATGGAACTATAATAATTGGTTACTATGATGGTCCCTAGAAGCAGCTTTCCAAAGGATTGCTGTTCCATGACTCGATATTTCTATGAGTCGATGGTCCCTTCAATATCGACTCATGGAGGTTTCACTGTATCTTTAAAACCTAAAAGAGATGAATCCAAATGTCCTATTATTATTTGAAGTAATCTACAGGTTAGTGGCTTCAAGTAAGACTGGAAAGAGAAAATTGTACGGTTCAAATCCAGTGAGTTGTATGGACATTTCTCTTCCGTCATAAAGCTTGGAAAACAGCTCCCTTCAAGACACCTCAATACATTTGGGTTGGTTGTGCAATTATTTGAAATCGGAAATGTGTCAAACTTACTTCTTAAGAATATAATAAGCCAATGTTTAAAACCATACAAGAATATTGAATTTATTATGCTGGATTGTATAGAGCCATGTCTTCAATGTTTGTACGGATAATTTGCGGACACCCTGTAGTTCATAAGAAGTGCGTTAGTTCAATAGGGCGATATTCAAAACTGAAAAGGCAATAGATGGCTCTTTTTCAGTGGTAGTAAATACGAAATCCTGAAGCAAAGAAAGCTCTACGGAAGATGAACTAAACACAAAAAGTTATGTATTCACTTTACACTTGATTTCCAATCACTACTTTTTTGATCCAGTTTCCAAATTGCAAGTAATTTAAGTTTTTCATTATTTTCCATACGTTTTGACAGTTCTCCGACTACCATTCTTCCATGCGCTTGTGTTGAAAGTTTGAGAAATTTGAGAATCCAGCGTAGCGCGATCAGTGGGAGGAATACAAACAACAGTGTCGTCGCTCGGCGGCCAGTGGAAGAAACTGAATGTTCGAAAGGTTGTTGACTGTACTTTTTGCCGCTGGCGCCAACTGTTAGCGATCAAAAACGAAATAAACAGTCGTTACCCTATTGCTGGTGCGCGGTCAAGGATTTTGTAGTATACATTTAAAAAATTGACCAACCATTAATGTCATGTACCTAAGTCGATTATTTTATAACTATCGTAATTGAATTGAAGTATTCTTTACAGTATGGGAATGTGGTCATGGGTAATGCATTTGTAACAGTTGAAACTTGAAAAATACTTGGCTTCGTTTTGCTTCACTGATCTATAAATGTATGACTTTTGACTTGAAAGACGGGGTTGGTGGTAGAATAATAGTATAATTATAAGTTTTACAACCCTCAACAGATTAGTTGATTTCAGATTCGTCATGATTCATACCATATTTCTTCCCAATCTTCGATCCGTTTACTCGCCAACCAAAGTTTTTCAAACAGATAGAAAAGCAAAAATTCGAAACAAACAATCACACCAAAAAGACTGTTTCTAGATGAATTTCAACTTCCTTGTTTGCAACGGATTTTCGCAAATAAGCAACAATTAATTATCCCATAGACTACTCTTTCATGTCAGTCAATGTTTCGTCGGCTATGCCTGGCGAAAGTTTCCTCAGATTCTTTGATACTAAAATAAATAAAGAGATTTGTTCCGGAAATTGAGCATGCAATATTTATTTTTCAATGGCAACCTTCCGCTCCATGGGTAGGCTTGAAGGAAATATCGAAAGCAGTGAAATGTGATACTGCTCCCTCTTGATTGAACCCAATCCGCAAAAAGTAAAACAAATCACAGAGTTTTCGGAATTTCATTTTGGGCTGGGTATACCCATCCCAATATCGACGGAAACACGAATGAATCAAACCGCTACGGAAGCTCCATACCATGTACATAAACTTAGTACTAGTGGGTGGACGCGAGGAAACCCCATCCCCCAACCCTGTAGAGGTGAAAGGTATGTGAAACGGATTGGCGAAAAATTGAATTCGAATTTAAATAAAATGCGTACAATTTTTCATCACCTTTTGCCGGTGTTCGATTCCGCCTCGTCAAACTCGCTTCCCGCGATAAATGACTCCAGCAGCGATAGGTTTGGGGGGCGGAACACACGGCAAAAGGGCCTAAGCGGCTTTAATTTCGGGTCCCAACGAGTCCTGTCATTCACCCAACCGGCATGATTCGACGAGATTGCTGATTTGATTTCCTCCGATTTGGTTCGTTTGCACAGTTTTCGCTTTTCCTGTAGCTGGCAGCTTGCCGTAACTCTGAACGTTTGTTTACTTTTTTATGATAATCACCGTCCATTAATAATTATTTTGGGTTCCCCTCTCTTTTTTATTTTTTCTATCAATTTGAATGATAATTTCACCTTCCACGCCTAGGAGCAACGAGGCAGAAACGGCAAACAAATTATTGCTGTTTGCTTTAATAGGAATCTCGTTTTTTTTCCAGGGCATGCATTGTTCCCTAGCGAGCTTGAACTCATTTCAATTAGTTTGGTAGTGCTGTACAAAAATATTTGATTATGGAAAAAATAAAAAACTGGGAAAAAATTTGTTTTCAGCTTTTTCAGATTTTTCAATTTTGTCTGAAAAGTTGAAATCTTAAGTTTTCATTCCATTAAAAAGATTAGAAATCGGTTGAGCTGTTCGAAAGTTATGATTTTTTAAAAAATGAAAAATCTAATGCGCTGAGACCTACAGTGTGTGCCGATGAAAAATGAATGATTTTTTATTTTCAAAAAGATATATCTCTAAAACTAAATAACATACATCGCTGAAAATTTGACAGTAAACGTAAAACTTTCTAAACTTTCAAGAAAAAATGAGAACAGCAATAGCCCCTTTGGTCCCAAGACCTTCAAAACACGAAAAAACGGAAATGAATGATTTATTTTTACATGTAAAAAAACATTTTTTGTGAAATTTCATATTTTTCCTGAAAAGTTAAAATCTTTAGCTTTCATTTCAACTAAAAAGATTGAAAATCGTTCAAACGTTGCAAAAGTTATGATTTAAAAAAAAACAAAAAATTAAGCAAAATCGGTTGGAAGCTCGGTACTTGGAACTGTAAATCTCTTAACTTCATCGGGAGCACACGCATATTTACCGATGTGCTGAAGGACCGCGGTTTCGGCATCGTAGCGTTGCAGGAAGTGTGTTGGAAGGGATCAATGGTGCGTATGTTTAAAGGTAACTATACCATCTACCAGAGCTGAGGCAACACACACGAGCTGGGAACAGCTTTTATAGTAATGGGTTATGCAGAGGTGCGTGATCGGGTGGTGGCCGATCAATGAGAGAATGAGCAAGTTGAGGCTGCAAGGCCGATTCTTCAACTTCAGCATAATAAACGTGCCCAGCCCTCACTCCGGAAGCACTGATGATGATAAAGATGCTTTTTACGCGCAGCTCGAACGCGAGTACGACAGCTGCCCAAGGCATGACGTCAAAATCATCATAGGATATCTAAACGCTCAGGTTGGCCAGGAGGAGGAATTCAGACCGACTATTGGAAAGTTCAGCGCTCAACGGCTGACGAACGAAAACGGCTTACGACTAATTGATTTCGCCGCCTCCAATAATATGGCCATTCATAGTACCTACTTCCAAAACAGCCTTCCATGCCGATACACCTGGAGATTACCACAGCAGACAGAATCACAAAT
The DNA here is from genome assembly GCF_002204515.2 of Aedes aegypti. NCBI lineage: Eukaryota > Metazoa > Arthropoda > Insecta > Diptera > Culicidae > Aedes > Aedes aegypti. The sequence goes on from NC_035109.1 coordinate 249,057,349, forward strand.
CGACCACGTTGTGATTGATGGACGGCACTTCTCCGACATTTTCGACGTCAAGACCTATCGTGGCGCTAACATCGATTCTGACCACTTTCTGATGAAAGTCAAACTGCGCCCAAAACTCTCCGTCGTTAACAACGTACGGTACCGACGGCCGCCCCGGTATGACCTAGAGTGGCTTAAGCAACTGCATACGAGCAGCACCTCAAGGCTGCATTACCAGAAGAGGGTGAGCTGAATGGAGCCCCTCTTGAGGACTGCTGGAGAACAGTATAAACAGCCATAAACGATGCAGCTGAGAGCAACATCGGGTACGTGGGACGGAGTCGACGGAACGATTGGTTTGACGAGGAATGTAGGCAGATTCTGGAGGGCGGTCATGCTGCAGCAAGGGACCCGGCAGAACGTGGAACGTTATAGACGAAAACGGCAACAGCAGAACCGCCTCTTTCGGGAGAAAAAGAACGCCGCCTGGAGGAGACGGAATGCCAGGAAATGGAACAGCTGTGCCGGTCTCAAATTCATTGAGGCACTGAAGGAAGGGACAACGGAGCAAATGCCTTCGTCAGTACTGCGGGCGATGGAAAACAACCAGCCCCCACTTGGAGGGAGGCTAAAGATGCCATTCACCAGCTCAAGGACAATAAAGCTGCTGGTAAGGATGGTATTGGAGCTGAAATAATCAAGATAAGCCCGAAGAGGCTGGCCATTTGTCTGTACCGGCTGATAGGCACCATCTGGGAAACAGAACAGCTACCAGAGGAAGGGGTCATATGCCTCATCTACAAAAAAGGCGACAAGTTAGATTGTGAGCACTTTCGAGCGATCACCATTTCAAATGCGGCCTACAAAGTATAATTCCAGATCATCTTCCGTCGTATGTCACCTGTAGTAAACAAGTTCGTGGGAATTTATCAAGCCGGCTTCGTTGACGGCCAATGCTCGAGGAAGACTTGCAATCACTTGAAATCTTTGAACGTCGGGGGCTTAGGACGATCTTCGGCGGTGGGCAGGAAAACGGTATGTGGCGGCGAAGGATGAACCACGAGCTCGTCCAACTCTACGGCGAACCCAGTATCTAGAAGGTGACCAAAGCTGGAAGGATACGATGGGCACGGCATGTTGCAAGAATTCCGGACAGCAACCCTGCAAAGATGGTGTTCGCTTCGTATCTGGTTTGTACAAAAAGACGTGGAGCGCAGTAAACTAGTTGGGCAGATCAAGTGCGCATCGATTTGGCAAGCGTGGGGCAGAACCGAGGATGGGGAGATGCGGCCACGAACCGAGTATTGCGGCGTGAAATTGTTGATCCATTATTCTCATATTATTCACTCTCGAGAATTCTAAGAATTCATATTGAAAACTCAGGGTTCTTCTCAAATTTTTAAACATTCTATAGAAATTATAGCAGTCTCACCGAAATTATTGAAAACCCACCCTAAACCCCAAACTTTTAGTGCAGTCAACTGAATCCCCAGAATTCCTACTGGAATCCCAGAATCCCCATTGACATCTCAAAGACTCTTCAAAGTTCCGAGGACTTTCACTGATAGTAAATAAGGACTCCCAGAAGTTCCTCCATAAATTGCAAGAAATTATACCGAAACTCCCGGAAATATCCTACTGAAATCATGGAATTTCTAATTGAAATCTATAAATTTCCTTCGAAATACCTTTATTTCAGCAAACGAAAATTTTGTCCCAAATCCCATCATTCCTTCCATAATTTCAAGACTCTTTCAAGATTTTCAAGATTCAATATTCTCTCCAATGTTCTCTCTTCGGAACTCCAGAGTTCCCACAAAACACCTGAAGTCTTACCGGAATCTAAGAATTCTCCAAAACACCAGTAATCTTCCCTTAGTCTTAGAATACTCACCATAAAACCAGAACTTCCCATTTCCACTGAATTCCCAGAGTTCTAATAAAAATCTCAAAATTTTTACAGGGATCCAAGGATTCCAACTCCAGAACTCGTGCCGAAATTTCTAATCACCAATTGAGATCCAGCATTAGCACCAACAAATCTAACACCCTCCATAAACCCTGTACGCTTTCTTTAACTTCCAATAAATCCCGAATTTCTTGCTAAAAACTCAGAACTTTCATCGAAAACCTAGAATTCATATGGAAATCCTAACATGATTTGCAGAAACCCCTCCACAATCCTTGCAAAACTAAGGGGGGTCCGTAGCCTTGAGGTTACGCTTTCGCTTCATAAGCGGAAGGTCATGGATTCAATTCCCAGCCCCTCCAAAAAATAAACCGTCCAGCCACCAGAAGACGCTGCATGGAGGACCGTGCATAGGGGAGCACATCCATCCTCCGTCAGTATCAGATGGTGACTGAGACAAATTGCCCCACTTCGCAGGCAGCTAGCCTCAAACGACTCAGGAAAACGGCAAAACGAACCACCGCAAAAGAGCAACGGACTATGGCTTATGGAAATCGATTGGACCAACAGCAGAGCACTCTCCTACCTGCTCGGTGTGAGAGCAAAATGTAAATATAGATTAGTTAAAAATAGAACTGTATCGGTAAGGAAGATACAGATAAAACTGATTCCGGCACAGTAGTGGCCACAAGCACGAAGTGCCTTAATAATAAAAAAAAAAATCCTTGCAAAATCTTAAAATTCCACCCATAGAAATCTCAGATTTGCTGCAATCTCAATTCATACAAGAGCCTTAGAGCTTCCTCCAGGATTTCTAATCACCAATTGGGATTCAACACTCAAAAATTTAGAACATGCACTATATACCACTAAAATCCCTAACCCTCACTAACGCTAACTCCTATTTAAATTTCAAAATTTCTTTTGATTCTTATATTCATTACCAGAATTACCAGAAAAATACTCTGAATATCTATATGCATCCAAGAAGTATTCCTACTGAAATCGCAGGATTTCGGATTCCAAGAATGTACACTGATTTCTAGAAATTCGTATAGAACCCATAAAAGCTTTTACCACATTTTTGGTAATCTCTTCAAAATCTCAGCAACCTTACTCATTTGAAATCAATTTGAAAGCGCTTCCAAGAGCACACTTACTTCGCTTTTTGGAAAAATGAACTCAGATGACTTATGACCCTAATAGAATAATAGTAAAATCCCTTCTAAAAACTTCGTATTTATTGCTGTCCAGATAAAGGCCAGGCAAGTCATTGTAAGCATGGAAGGGATTTTTTTTATCATTGTAATATATGTGGAAGATAGTAACTGCTTTGAAAATCTGATTGGCATTTTTGTTTCCATGATGCATTTTTGTGAGCTAAGGTCCGTCCTGCCTTTTTACGGGTTAACATATGATTTTATGATGTGTTTCTGATTAGGGCAACACGCACTCCATTAGTTGGAATAGAATGATCTATCTCAAAATAATCTAAAATTATGCAAGTTTGGTCATTTAAAGTCTTTATCAGCAGAGTAAATTATCGTTTCCAATTTATTGGTATTGAAATAGCACACCACACTAGCCAGCAACTGTACTGGCTGAGGTTTCTATTGTGTGGGCTTCCAATGGGTCAGTGTGATGTGCTATTTCAAATGGGATGGGCATCTAATTCTTCCAAAAGAGGTGCACTTTGCGAAAAAGGATCACGTGATTAATGAGCTGAAATCTAATTCAGGTTTACTTCTGCGTCCATGAGTCCTCTCATGGCGTAGGGGTAACGCGCCCTAACTAGAGATCAGGGAGTCGTGAGTTCGATTCTCACTGAGAAGACGTGTAACTTTTTCGCAAAACTTCACATAAATTTGTGCATTTAATCCAATTGCAAAGAATATGGAATGTTTACCTTTTCGGTAGTTGTTAAACATCTACTCGGCTGGTTAGCCGTAAACCACGATTCATAATTAAAAACAAGTAAAGCATGAAACCTAAATTATCGAATGGATATGACAATCATGCTAACAAATGCTCCCTTGGCCCATTCCCTATTTCAATTTAAACCAACTGCGCGCCAGCAGATCCTCCATTAACGACGAGATGTCCTAGAAATGACAAAAATCTAAGCTTCCAATCTTGTATCGACCCAGATAAAACGACCTGATCATTCGTCACGAGAATCACTCCCGCTGCTGTGCATCTGTGACTGTGGCATCTGAGATGATCCAATCACACAAGTCATGCAACAAGAACACTACCGGTGCGGTGCAATCCGCAATCAAACAAACCCCAACTCCCAAATCAATTCCACTCTTCAATGTTACCGTCATTCATGGGTTTCCTAAAGGAATCCCTAGCTCCTGTATACAGGTATGTGCATACCTGCCTGCAGCCCACGGCGCAATCGGTTGGATCGGATCGAAATATTGAGCCAAGAGTTTGCTGCTTTGCTGCACTTCTCACATTTCCATACCACAGCCGCCCACCAATGACGAAGGGGCAAAAGGTTTTTGCGATTATAAGAAAATAAAAATACTCCATGGAAAACCATAAACTGCTCCATGACAATTGAAGTTATTCACCAAAACAATTTATGTCATGTTCCAAAAATGATAAAAAATCGCATTCGTACGGTGATACTCTTTGCCCAGGAAAGTTGAAGAAATTAGCATGACGAAAAGATTCTGGACTGACTAGGAATCGAACCCAGACACCTTTAACTGCTTGGTAGCTATGGATTTTATTGTTTTTTTTTTGTCATGAATCATAAGTGAAAAAAATCGTGTTTGTACCATTACCACTGATGATAAGAAGAATTTTAATTTGTTTATGGAACTAGTCACAAATTCTTATGACGAGTAACTTTACTTTAATATGGAACAGTTTTTGGTTTTCTATGGAGCATTTTCACTTTTCTACTGGTGCACTAAATAGGCTGCCCCAACGAAGGACAAGCGCCTTGACAATTTATGCCTTCCTGTGTAGCTGCATTGGAAATTCTTTCACATCATAAAAATTCCTCAATTGCAATTGCAGCACCGTGCAACCGGTCCACCGAGAGGGGAACGCTAGGAATCGGAGCCAGAGGTACTCCAGGTTGCTTCTGGGGCAAGAAACCGTCGTCGTCGTCGGTGGTGGAAGTCGTTGCTATCGGTAGGAAAATATTCAGTGACAACGCTGCTGATGGGCGGTTTAGTGCAGACCTGTATGTACAACTTTATACATTGCTCGAGTCCGGAGGGATTCGCGGTATGCTGTTCAGATGGTAGTGGTCTAAGCACAGTAGGATAGTTCTGCCACAGTTCTGGAATGCAGTGTTGCTTTACTGGACCAGCAAACCTCAATTAGCAAAAGTAGCTGAAATAGATAGTTGGAACTAAATGATGCGGTTTTGGTAACTTAGAAATAATTGAGAATTGCACTCCACTGTGGGAATAAAGCTTGTTCTCATGGTGTATAACACAAAAAAGTAAGCAACGAGAAAGGATCAGTTGAAAATAAGATTAAATTTCTTTATAAATTTTGAACAAATCTTTGAAGATTCAATATTCAAGAACCATAAGGGTTCTTAGAAGAAATGAGAATATTGGATAGGGTTCGGCTCAAATATAATATGGGAAATACGTGGATATATATATACTGAATGATTTGACCAGATTTGCTTCTAATGGTTTGCTTTTGTCGAGTAAATGTGGTTTTATATGCTACGCTATTGAAATCAATAGTTTTGTGCTCCGGAATCACATATTGATAGTTCCGATCTATTTCATCTGAACAAGTCAAACGGTCAAATGATAAATGTGGTTCAAAAATGCTCCACATGATATCGCAAGGTTTAGTCCACACTACGTTCACATAAATACATTTAAAATATGTTGAAATTTACCAAGAATCACTGCTGAAATACATTTCCGGTAGCGTATCCGGCCATTGGCCATCGGTATCTAAATCGAAAGTTCGGTAAACACGAAGTTTATTTGGAACTTATTGATAACATTTGCTTGCTAGGTATATGTTTCATTCATCATTCATCTTCGTTAACCTTTACAGTACTCGGAGTCTTGGTGGAGTGGTAAGAACACACGCCTCTAACGCTGAGGACCTGGGATCGAATCCTATCCCCAAAATAGCCACCTATGTCATAAAAGTTATAGTGACGACGACTTCCTTCGGAAGGGAAGTAAAGCCGTTGGTCCCAAAAAGAACTAGCCTAGAGCTAAAACTCTCGTTAAAAGATATAAATAAAAAAGAACTCGGAGCCGACAGCAAAGTTAGAAAACTCTTTAGTTCTTTAGTTTTATAATCGTTTGATCAATTTTGATGAGATTTTCGGGATAAATCACAAATTAGTTATATTTTTGTTTCATGCATTACACATTTTGGATTCGGTGATAGTTCCGGAGTAAGGTTTAAAGTTTTAGGGGTAGCTAGGGTATTTCGAAATGAAAATTATGGGAAAAATGTGAGAAATCTTATCTTCACTTTTCGATGAGCTTGAGCTTGAGCTTGAGCTTGATTGGCCGCCCGTGGTTACTACTCCAGTATCGCCAGATCAGCTGCACTTACACAAGGAATCAACCAGATGACTGCTTGGGATTTTTTTTCTAATTGTTTATTTGGCAGGCTCAAGCGCACTAAGGCATAACAGAACCGAGTTCAAATTGTTATTTTTACAGGAAATATAACATAATATGTAAAATAGAACTACTGGTACTCTTTTCATGTGTATGATTCTATGACGATGGTACATCAAAGAATTTTGTGGACTTCCAGTTTTCGCCAACGCCGCTGTTTGACGATTTTTTGAATTTAAGCTTAAAATCTATAAAGAAATCTTGAGATTACATCTATCAAACTTGGAATCACACATTTCCTAGCACCAGTACTAGAGTGTCCATTTCCCGACCATTTTTCTCGTCCCGGGATTCGGGACAAAATTCTATGCTTTTCCCGGGAAATCCCGGGATCCCGGGATTAATAAATTTTTTAATAAAACTGGCATTTCGGTTGAAATGGAAGTTCAAATTTAACAATACAATGTTTTTTCAATGAAACAAACAGATAATGTAAATTTTAATATTTTAATTATAGCATATTACATTTCAGATATTCTGATGAAGAAACCTAACAAAAATCAAAACTTAGCTTGACTAATTACGGGTTTGCTATGGATTTTTTCAAATTCTCTATAACATTTATGAACGCAAGTATGATAAAAACTTTAGTCATAATATTAAAGCAATTGGCTTCAAACATTTGAAAAGCCATAAAAACTTTAGAACAAAAGAAACGATCAAAGATCATTGAAGTTATTGTAGATTATGCTAAGAGATAATTACTGAAAATTATTGACTGAAGTTCATTGCCCTGAATCGCAAGTCAGAGCCATCTGCATTTTGGTAAAAATTGAGCTGATATCAGTTTTCATTATATCTTCTAATGATCTTTCAGCTGCACTAACTAGAAATCACTTTTTGTTCAGTAAAATAAGGAAAGAACACCATGTCGAATTGCCCCATAATGAAAAGTAAACGCATGTAAGTCCCACTGCACGGAGTAAAAAGCAAATTATGAAAGTTTCATTGAAATCGAAACATGTTCCAATCTCCTGGATTTTTATGAATATTTGTATGGAAAACGAGATTGAAAACTTCTCAGTCAATTTTATAAGTGCCTACTTTTTACAGATGGTACCGACTTGCGATTTGTAAACTACCACAAATCGTACTTTCAAATATGTTATCTCAGCATAGGCTTATAAAAATGGCTAATGTTGAAAAGAAAAGCATTAAAACATTGCAACTAGACAAATAAAACTATGTGTTTCTTACTTGGTAAATAGATATTTTCATGAAAATAATTACTCGTTTATTTTCTTTTCCGTTATGCTTTTCTACTTTATTAAATAAGGTTTATAGTAAGGAAAAATGTCATTAACAATTGAAATTTAGTGGTTTTCATCAAATTCTACGTACATTTCGGGAATCCCGGGATTCCCGGGATATCAGAAATAAAATCCCGGGAAACGGGAAATCCCGAAATTTGCCAAATCCCGGGATTTTTTGTCCCGGGATGTCCCGGGATGGACACTCTAACCAGTACTGATATTGTGTTGAAATTGCGGTAGAGTTTTGAGGCTCCCCGTGTGTTTTCTTAACAGCACTTTTAGAAAGAATATCATGACATCAATCACGTTGTTTTAGATTGTCTATGACAGAACACTAATGGTTTCAATTTAAGAGAAAGTTTGTGGTTTATTATTTATTTATTTATATTTTAGTATTTTTTCCTCGAACATTTGTACATGTTTTAATTGCAAAGCTTTGTAATTATTATTCTTCAGCGTGGTGCAATCAAACAGTAAATAAATGCTATTTAACTTCCAAGCACAACTTCAAACGCAGTTGACTGTACTTAAGAGTTAGTTTGAGGTTGCAAGCGCTTTGCATTAAACGAGAAACATTCATTCTTTGAGGAGAAATATGTTTCAATGAATGAATGGTCACTGTACCGTTACAATTAGCAATCATATCCACTTTTTTAGTTGGCTGTTACAGCCACTCTTTTAGACAAGCACATTAATAGAATGTAGCTTTTTTAGAAAGTATTTCAGAGTTTTATATTAATACTCCCTGAATTTTCAAACAATGCTATAGGAACCGGTTCCGGGTCATTTGGCCGAATGCCATTTGGCCGAATGCCGTTTGGCCGAACGCCATTTGGCCAAATGCCATTTGGCCGAAAGGGTCATTTGGCCGAACGCCATTTGGCCGAGTGCCGTTTGGCCGAAATTGAAAATAAAAGTGAATTACAGTTAGTATGGATTTATGATGAATTCCAAAGAACTTATTCACCTTGTTCATAAAAGAAGGATAAATCATCATTGATATACATAAGCTTTTTAGTGTTAGTTGAAGAAACAGTCAGTGCTGAAAGAAGAACATCCTAAATGTAAGCAGTTGCTAGCGGTAATAGCCACCAGCAGATATTTTGGCATTGCGTTTGTAGTTAGCTTTTGACAGTAACTAAAACGGTTTAACACTTATTTGTTCTTCTGCTGGATCGGCTTGCTTCGACCCCTCGAACCGTACCAAGTAATAAATGTCATAGTTCTGACACAGACAAACAGACATCACATTCTCGTCATTGTCCATGGATTACCTTCCTAACGGTCGATTCAAATATATTGTGGCTTTGGAGCCGGCCTTCTGATATTGTAAGTTGTCAATCCATCACCCGCAGCGCACACATCGGTTTTGTTCGCATTTGACGTTTACACACTACCACCATCTGTTCGCCCATCGGCCAAACAGAACGATTTTAGCATTGGGCATACATGGTCTCTCGACTATGATTTTGATCGCGATTCGTTCTACGTCTGTTGGTCTGTGATTCTGACATCAACAATTTTTGGCTTCTTCTTTTCACTTTGGATAAACACTGTGCTTCTTTGACGTAAGTGTTCATCAAGTCATTTATTCCTATACACAAGCAACGGTGCAGTGTTCAGTTCTCATGTTGTAATCTTGATCTTGAAGGAGAATGCCATCTCATGTAAGCTATCTTGAGCTAAAAAAATGTTTTGAATAAATAGTATTATAAGCATTTATTCCAATTACTATGAAAAATATTTTTCTCTTGAAAGAACAGCCTATGATCCAAAGAAGGAAAAATCTCTTCTGAAAATTTAAGCAAGTGTAATGCATATAATCATTTCATCAGTACAACCACAAAGAACTGCCGATGATTTAAAGAAGGAAAAATTCCCAATTAAACTATAAGCTAAACTATTGCCGATAGTAATGGAACCAGTATAACTAAGAATAGCCTATGTTTAAAAGAAGGAAAAAAATCTGATGAAATTGTTACACCGTTGGTAATCCAGTGGCTAATCAATCATCACCTCAGAGTTTTAACGCGAAGTGTGGAGTTCACAGCTTCGTCCTGAATTAAAGGGTCGATGTTATCATTCTCTTGGAGCTCATATAGTGGCAAACATGACGTCCAGTCACATCATAAAAATCAACAAATTAATTAGCTTATCAGTTATTGGGTCACACTTATTAATCCTACACATCAGCGTTGTAGCCATTTGATTTTGTTTTGTTCATGATTCGTCCAAACGGTATTCGGCCAAATGACCTTTTTCGGCCAAATGGCATTCGGCCAAATGGCTTTCGGCCAAACGGCATTCGGCCAAACGGCGTTCGGCCCAATTGGCCGGACACCCTCAGAAAAACCACTCATGTTCAGTTATTAGGGTGTGTAACCATTATAATGCATTAGATGTGGGTGTTCCTATAGTTGCGGATATGCCATTTATACCGATTTCATTGAATTGGTCACATAACCGACACTTCTAATCAACTTATTGGCTTGTTGATACCAAAATATTTAAAAACATCGTTGATTTGCTTCGAAATTGATGAAATACCATCAAAATTGCTAAAACTTTTTCACTTGTATCAATCATTGCGGTCAACTGTTCCTATTATGGAGCATCCCATAATAAAATAACGAATACTGCAACTTTAGGAACACGAATTGAAAATATACCATAACTAATGGAAAAGTTGACCAATAGTTGAATAATTATTTTTCACTGACATGCCGTTACTGCTATTAAATCAGTTTTCTAATTTAGTAATAGACCGAAAAGAGCCCAAATGCTGATGTATGGTGAAAAAAAATCGAATGCACATTCAGTTTATATGATTTGCCGGTTAAGACAAAGCGTAAGGTGCTAATGAAAACGTTGTTGTTTCCCAATTGGGTTAATAAAATGCTTCCATCGTTTTTGAATGTTTAGTACCTATTTCATATACTCGGATCATAAGTAAAGAATGCAGTGTCCGGTTGGCAATGATTTTTATTTCAAAATTATACACCACTCGAAGTTATCCCATTTATCACGTATCACGAAAATATCCACAGATCTCTATTCCACTGGACCACGTCGCCAGTACGTGCATATGTACAAGACTGTCTAACATGTGCTCGCAAAAAATCTCATCAATTTTCTCTCGTTTATGCATGCGCTATGCTTCTTGTTGATTTCCATGTTTCGTAAGGGACAGTGATGTTTTGCACATATATGTGAATAAGAAATATAATTAAAGTACAGTTAACTCTCCCTTACTCGATATTAAAGGAACCATCGAGTTAGGGATGTATCGAGCAACAGAACACAAAACCAATGCAACTGCGATCCAAGAGACCATCGAGTTAGCCATGAATACCAACTTTTACTATGGTTCTCTAACTCGATATCGAGATACTGAATATCGAGATACTGAATATCGAGTAAGGGAGAGTTAACTGTATTCATAAATCAGAAAAAGGTACAGTGTGACCTTGTCTTCTTTTTCTTTTTCTTCTTCTAAGCATCGCGGCCTCACTGGGAAAGCCTGTTACTCAGTTTAGTGTTCAATGAGCACTTCCATAATTATTACCTGAGAGCTTTCTTTGTCAAAGTTTCCATTTTGGCATTCGTTTATCGTGTGGCAGGTACGATGATACTCTACGCCCAGGGAAGTCAAGGAAATTTCCATTACGAAAAGATCCTGGACCGACCGGGAATTGAACCCAGACACCTTCAACATAGCTTTGATTTGTAGTATTGTACTTTTTATATACTTTCAAACAGGAATACTGCGAGCACTATCATGATTGTAATATAAGAGAAGGTAAATTCACATTCTTTCCTTGGTGCCTCTCATAACTTGCAACTCATATTTTTACCTCAACTTAACTCTTAAAGCAAAACCTTGTTAGTTTTGCCTCAAATATCCTTATTTTGGATTTATCCTAAGGTTTGTATTTGTCAGTTTTATCATAACTTAATATCTTCTGAAAAAACCTTATTCGCGGAAGTGTGCAAAACATTCCTGGTAAGATGCACGCTAGGTTCGGTTCGTATATAAACTTGCATTCTACGTGCATAATATGCATGTGTCTTGCTGTCTCGTAGCTGTTTGACTGCGATGCTGTTCTGGCTATGGCAGAACCCAGATCCAGCCAGCGCCAGCGTGATACAAAACAGGTACATGTAAATTTTTATATTTCTCCTGCCATGTACGTACCCTGGAGGTCCATCCCCAACCCACAACATTTTCATGCAGGCGCACCCTGTCTCATGAATGCAGTACATACAAAAATCCTGGTCCCCCCTCAGGCAAGCCGGAGTGAATGCGGAAGATTTCCAGCGCCCACGTGCATTCTAAGGGTCTGGGATATTTTGAAGGACTCCTTTAGTATACGTTTCAAACAAAAAATCGTGGAATCCCATGGAATTCTATGAGAAGAATTTTTTTTTTTCTATTTCCTTATCGTCTAACTGAGAAAAAATTGCCAAAATTGTTGAGTAAGAAACGAAATACAACAATATTTCGTCAAATATTAAATTATATTGCTTTCAAAATTAATTTAAAAAAATCTTACCTTTATAAAATATCTTTATTTAAATTTTCAAATTGAGATGCTATCACTAGAGATAGTAATAGTAGAGAAACATTCGATGAGATGGTTTATATTTTTTTTCATGTTTCATAAACCAAATTCGTTGATTCTTTGATTTGGGTTATCATTTATTCCATTTTTATCTTTTCTGTGAACTTATAGTTGTCTGAAAAGCCTTTTAAGACGATTTTGAACAATCGTTCAGTTTTATTGTCATTAGTAAAATAAAGTGTTTTTTTTTTTCTTCAAGATGTTGAGAAGAAGATCGCGATCTTTAAGAATTTCCGGAAGAAGCAGGGGTTTCCTGTTTTTGCAATTTGGAAGGTAACCTTGATTCCCCTAATGGAGTTCAAGATCTCCTGCCTCAATCCTCCAAATTTGGAACTACTGATCACGATAGGCGGCACTCATTGTTTCCTCACTTCAATCAAAGAGTCTGGACTAAAGGCTGCTTCGATTTGATGTTCGGAAAAAAATGTCAAAAGTGTCGAACTGATTGCTCATTTCAATGCAATTATCAATATAAATCATTGTACCCTTGGAAGAAATGAACTTTCTTTTTCGCATACCCTTAGTGTATTCACGTTTCCTCTCGCTCTCACTTGATCGATGCACAGACACCTTCTCCGCCATGTAGAGTGTGTTCGCCTTAATCGAATAAACTCGACCGGCAACTTGGGACTTGGGTTGTAGAGATGCTGCAGCGTGGAACAACACAATTATACTCAGAAAGATTCGAGAATGAATTCCATAAGAATTTCTAAAAAAACATTCGGGGAGAAATCCTTAGATCATTCTCTTAAGAAATTGTTTTGATCTGATTTAAACTTTTGGATTATTGGTGTAGTTTTTTATGTTGATTCTCAAAAGAAGGTACGCCATGAACATTTTCTGTGAGAAATACTGAATGAACTTTCCAAATTTTCTCAGAGTTGTCTGTATAAGGACTTTTTTTCGTATATTTTTTTTCAAGATTTTCCAGGGAAATTCCTAAAAAAAAAACAATCGATAGAACTATCTTTCATGGAATTCATGGGAAGTTTATGGCAGAGTCTCAGACAAATGGCAAAGAGTAATGACTAAAAATATGTTGAGGATGTCTTGAAAAGAAATAATAAAATTGACATTTGAAAGCGTCTGTTGAGAAAAAGGGTGAGCATTTAACACTTCGAAAAATATTAAGTGAATTACATATAAAACATAAAAACTAATGCGTTATGCTTTCAAAGAAATCAATGTGATAAAATGCATTGAGGAGTTATTTGAAGACCTTCTCTAGGAATGCAAGAATAAAGGATGAGTTTACCAAAAAGTTTCTGGTGAATCTTCTCAGGGATATGCCAGAATTATCATAGAGCTTTCATCATCATTCATCATCTTCCCAGGGTTAACTGTAGCATTTTTCCAGGATTTCATCAGCATTGTTGCCGGATTCTCATCATAATCGTTCCAAAAATTTTATCAGAATCGTTCTGATACCTATTTGGATACTTTCAGTAAACTCATCAGAATCGTTGCAGGATACTCATAAGAATCGTTCTAGGATTCTCATCAGAATCTCTACAAGATTGCCATGTGAATCCTTTTAAAATTTCCAACCCTTGTAAATCTACTTCAAGATTCTAAAACCCTTCAAAATTTTTCTTCAGAATCTTTCCAGGGTTCTCATCTGATCTTATTTAAGGTTCTCATCTTTCCTTCCACTGAATGCTTCCAGGATTCTCAACATAGCCCTTCCAAGATTCTCAACGGAGTCCTTTCTGGATTCTCAAAATAACCCTTCCATGATTCTTATCGGAATTCTTCTCGAATTCTTATCCAGGATACTTATTCTCATCAGATTTTTAATTGGATTTACATCAGAAACCTTCCTGGATTTTCATCAAAATTCTTTCTGGATTATTTCCATCACTTTTCCAGGATCTCCATCAAATCTACCCACGATTCTTATTATTCTAAGATTCTCATCAGAAACATTGCAGAGATTTCATCTGAGGATTCTCATAACAATTCTCCTTGGATTCTTTAAAAGATACATCCAGGAATCTAATTTCTCATTTCCAAAATGCTCACCAATAACCTGCCAGCTCCAACCTCTTTTAACAACCTTTTTTTACACCGGTCCTTTTCACGACCACTTTTTCACGACTGAAATTCAGATTAAAGATCATGGTCGAGCAAGGCAGGGATAAATTAGAATTGAGTGACCAAACATGTTCCACACTATCCGTACCATTGGTCATCTTGCTTCCTCGCATTATAACTCTTGGCCCGTTTCGCTTCACGAGACGAGTAGGTATGAGCGTGCGATAGTGTGCGAAAGGTATTTATCCCGATCGCTCTCGATCGATGATCAGCCAGCTGTTGGTAATTTGCTATGTGAAAACAGATAGTCAGAAGTAAATATACCGTCGCGGAGACAACAAGTTGTTGTTCACTTTTTCGAGTCAATAAAAAGTGTAGTTTCTGTTCGCGCAATAAATTGTTTCATTGAACCGTAATCCGCCGCGAGTTTCTTTGGAGTGTCCGAACACCGGGTTTAAGTGACGCGCGAACAGATCATTTTTAAAAATATCTTAAAAAGTAATAAAAATAGAGGGTCATGATGTTCAGCAAACTTGTTTAGTAGATTCAAGGCTAACATGCAGTGGTCATTGAAATGCGGAATTCTGCCACCAGGCAGCACTAGTGGGCATCAAATTTCGTTTTGCGGATATCTCAGGATCATGTGCACTTAGAAAGATGTCGTCTTCGGCAAAGTTGTTGAGTAGCTCAATCGCTATCATTATAAAAGATGAGAGATCATGAGATTTGAAATTAAGTTCAAGTCGGTAAAGTTGTTGAATAGCTCAAAGATCACCATTGTTTGAGCAATGAAATTTAAGATTCGCTAGTGAGCATAGAACTTTTGTTTTGCGGATATCTCATGAACCTGGCCACCAAGAAAAATGACGTTTTTGGTAATGCTTTCCAGTGGCTCAACATCTATAATTATTTTACCCGAGAAATTCGAGGTTTTGCCACTAGATGATACTTGTGAGCGCGAAACTTTTATTTTGAAGATATCTCGTGAAAGAAGGCGCCTTCGTAAAAATTATTCATTCCAGCCAAGATATTCGAGTTATAGGAAAAAAAAATGATGCTCACTAGTTCTGTCTGGGGGTAAATAATTGAATTGCATGGCTCGAACAATCATACCCCTTGACTAACTGGACAAGTTTGCCAATGGCGTCATTTTGCAAAGTCGTCAAGAACCAAAGATATTTGCAAAAAAAAGTTTTATGCTCACTTGCGCCACTAGGAGGCAAAATCTCGAACCTCTTGGCTTAATAAACGTTTTTTCGAAGATGCCATTTTTCCAAGTGGCAAGATTCCTGAGATACCCGCAAAACAAGAAAAAATCGTGCTCGCCACCTG
Organism: Aedes aegypti; assembly: GCF_002204515.2. NCBI lineage: Eukaryota > Metazoa > Arthropoda > Insecta > Diptera > Culicidae > Aedes > Aedes aegypti. The sequence goes on from NC_035109.1 coordinate 249,073,109, forward strand.
GTGGAAAAATCTCGAATCCCTTGACTAGAATAATGGTAGCCCTTGAGCTACTGAACAAGTTTGCCGAATACGCCATCTTTATAAATGGTCAGGATCCTGAGATATCCGCATAACAAAAGTCATGCATACTAGCACTGACGGAATTTTACTTGAGCAGTGTTGCCAGCTACGACAACATTTTGAACGCTTCATGAAAAACTGGATTACAGTTGAAGAATATGGCTATGGTGCTAAGCATTTTATTTTTCTATTCTGCTCTTGTGTTATGGTTTTGATCTTTTCTTAATTTGTCTTAAACAGTGTTGACAGTCCATGCTTCGGCCGACTGTATAGCATGCAACACTTTCATTAACTTTGGTGAACTTTCGGTGTTGTTATCTTTAAAATTTGTATGTATGGCTCTTTTGATAACAATCGAGCAGTGTTAATAGATATACCAGAATAGAAAACTTGAATGGCCATTTTTGAAAGTTTTCAATCCATGCTTTCTTCTTCTTCTTGGCATTAACGTCCCCACTGGGACAGAGCCGGCTACTCAGCATAGTTTTCTAATGAGCACTTCCACAGTTATGAACTGAGAGCTTTCTTTGCCTTAGTTGCCATTTTCGCACTCGTATATCGTGTGGCAGGTACGATTACCCGAGTAACACACATGTTATAATTGATGCATATTAAATCTTATAAATCTTATATGACAAAATCTAGTCCTATAAGAGTTGTTCCGGGATGTAGGAAAACAGCATCTAGAACCTTCCAAAGATTTGATTAGAAGCTTTCATGATTTTCAATCAGAAACGAACCTATGACAAGAGATTGAAAAACAAAAGATCGAAAGGACAGAAGGTGGCAAGACAAAAGGTCGAAGAAACAAAAGATCGACGAACAAAAAATAAGGTTCAAAAGGCCGAAAATTTCTGTTCAAAGAAGGCAAAATTTCCCACCACGTAAATCATTCCTATCGACGTTTTGTCGTTTGACCTTTTTACCTTTCGATGTTTTGTCGTTTGACTTTTTGTCTATAAACCATGCAGGATTCTCATCAACTTCCTTCAGGATTCTCATCAGAATTCTTCAAAGTTTCTCATAACAATATAACATAAGTTTCAAAAATAAACCAGTGATCTTCCGAAATCACAAAAGTGGTACTCTTTTACTTAACCTGAGATCCGGCAATATAGTCTACCAAGTATGCGATCATACCTTAATGCTCTTATTTAGTTTCCGATAACCTTTAAAAACAGTCTCACGATAAAAATGTTTGCTAATTCTATCTTAGAAATATCAATTAATATTCCGGAACCAAATAACGGAGCTACCGAAAAAACTCTAAATGCCCCCATACGTTCTAAATGAGGGGCCTTCCTTAGCCGTGTGGTTAGAGTCCGCGGCTACAAGGTAAAACCATGCTGAAGGTGTCTGGGTTCGATTCTCGGCCATTTCAGGATCTTTTCGTTATAAAAATTTCCTTGACTTCCCTGGACATAAAGTATCATTGTACCTGGCACACGATATACGAATGCGAAAATGGCAACTTTGGTAAAGAAAGCTCTCAGTTAATAACTGTGAAAGTGCTCATTGAACACTAAGCTGATAAGCAGGCTCTGTCCCAGTGAGGACGTTTATACCATTAAGAAGAAGAAGAAGACGTTCTAAATGTTCCAAATTTACAAATTACAATTATCTGAAACAGAACAGAAAACTTTTACCATTTTTACCCCTGGTGAAAAAGGAGGTGTACACTACATTTCCGGCAGTGTATCCAGATTGGCCACCGGTTTCTAAATCTTTTGGATTTGGAGCGAAAGAGTGCAAATAAACGTTCACGGTTTTGAAGGGTTGAATTGATGTACAGGTTATGAGTAGAAACGTTATACCAAGAAATATTTTTGTTGAACGTTTCACCAAGCATTACATAGATGTTTCAATCGACTGTTGACTGTTTTATTCCAGTGATATTTGAGGGGATGGGTTCAGTTGGATTTTACGCTTGTTTCCATACTTTATTATTAGCAGTTTTTAGAAAGTAAAAAAAAGTTGTTACAGAAAAATTCCCGAGTTGTTCTGACCAGTTTTAGAATCTAGATATGTATACGAGTAAACTGACAAAAATATTTCAACTATATTCGCTGAATGGTGAGGGCTTTAGTTTTTTGCTTTCACTCAGGACAAGTGTTGATGGACTTACACTTAAATCTCAAGCAATACGCTCTCCCGTGAGAGCAAACTCATTAGAGATCTGTTTCGCAAACCTCGCGCTTGAGAATCACTCAATCAAATCTAACCGTAAAAAATGATTCAGTCGCAAAACCCGCCAAAACCTCGTGAAATCCGAATGTTGTTTACATTAGAAAGGATTACTATAATTTTACCAGACTAACAAGAAATTATTGCCGTGCGTGAGTAAACTGTGGAAATACGAGACAATGAGTCAAAAAGGTGAGCCAACTCATCCATAATTTTTTGACTGCTGAGTTACGACAGATTGACAACTCACGCATAAACAATCTCAAGCGTGAGTTATGAGAAATTGAGTATTTCACAACACTGCTCAGGACGAAGTGCTCAAAGAATACAGAATCTTAGAAACGGGCTCTGTCCCAGTGATAGTGTAATGCCAAGAAAAAGCAAAAGAAACTCTATCAATCGAATATTGGGACTTTTTAATTTTTGGATTTTTTAAAGACGTTTGATCCTAGATGGAAATCCTGGTTACGCTCATGGATATGAATATAAGCGATGATAATAACCCATTATTTAGGTTTTTTTTTTGCAATTTCTTATAACATATAGTTATAATTTTTTATTTATAACTATATGTTTATTTCTTATAACTTATAGTTGGTTTTTCCATCACGCCAGTGTTGCAAGAGTCATTACACAATCGTTTTGAGTTGTGTGATGACTATTATGCAAAATATCCACGACTAGTACTGTTAAAATCAACATTCTGCAACTTATTGCGTAAACTATCATTAACAAGGTCAAGATTTTTATAAGACAAACGTAAAATCCACTTATCTTTTAAACATAAAATAAACTATTCAACTGATTTTAATTCCAACTATATAGCAAAACCATCACACAACTTGCGTTCGATGATTGAACCCGTTGCAATTTTTCCACAGTCTTCCATCACCATCAAAGGCAAACTCCTTTGATTAACGACAGAGCCACCGATCACAATTCTCATTACAGCGTCAAACTTCTTATCGTCAACCTTGAAACTACTTTCCAACAGTTAAAAAAAACTTGAAATTACCTTTTTTTTACTCCAGCCAAAGGCTACGACTGAATAGGCGACATCCTTCCGTCCAACTTCCGATAGCGAAATTTGTTCAACTTGCCCATTTATCTCGGACCTCTCGCTTTCCCTCTCTCTATGCTCTGGCCGCTCGTTCCACTGAACGCATTAATTATCCTTTTTATTCTATTTACATTTAAGAGCGGGCGCAATTCACACAAACTCCCACTTTTTTCCACATTCAGCGGTGGCACATTTTTCTCTTTTCGCACCACGGCATCTGCACTGAAAGCAACACCCGCTAGCACCACCACAGCCACAGAAGGTAACCTGGTGCCTAATGATGAAAAGGAGAGTTGAAGAGAAGTGTGGTGAATGCAAACTTTTCGCACTTTTTCCGTGCACTACTGTACCACTTTCCACTGAAGAAGGGTGGACCGCAGAAAAGACGCAACGCAGTTTATTTCACTTTTTATTTCGTTCACCGTTGAGCTTTCGGTACTAGTTGACTCCCACTTTGAAAGAGTTTATCAACGCTGTCTGTTTTTCCGTTGGATGCAAGTTTGTCATCTGAAAAGAGAAATAGTTTTGTTTGAGATGTGTATGTCGATTAAACTGTATACATAATTTTAAACTTTTTTTGTAATTTTTTTAGTCAACTGAATTTGGTTCAGAGGAAATTGTGCAATTTTCAGTCTTAATAAAACCCAAATACTCTAAAACGACTGGCTTCAAAATGGCCGATTCTTAATTCGTTCATATGGTCGGGGATATGGTCAAAATCCTACAGTGGAGTTGCAGAAACATCACTAAAAATATTTAAGCGTTAAGTATTTAGTTCACAGCACATCCTGTGACGCATTTGCTCTCTGGGAAACATAGCTGACTTCTGATAAGAATCTCACAATTTTCACAATAACAAAATTTTTCGCCATGATCGTGGAGATGATTGTGGAGGGGGATCAATAAGCTCCACTCGTTCTATGGAATTGATATTTCCTCTATAAACGGTATGTATTCAAGCAGTTGCATGTCAGGTGACTATACGAGGAAAAGCTTTAGCATAGCAAGTACATTTATACCTGCTGCCAAGTGCCAGGGTATGTCGCAGAGAGCTTACAGTTATCTGCTGTGCTATGGCAGCCCCACGGTTGGTCGTATTCACACGGTACAGTCGGGGGGTCAATGTACGACGATAACCGTTAAACCTTGATAAATATACGACCTATGTGCGACTTCAACTTGACTATTTAAACCACTACAACACGTATCAAACCTCCAGCTTCTTCAATTATTTTTGACCTCTCAATCTGTTCGAATTCATAATCATTGGATTGCACCAGATCACCAAGCACATTGGCTGAGGAAATGCTAAAGCGAGCAGCCGGTCGATGATCATCCTCCTTTGGAAGAGTACCAATTCTTATCCGAGTTAATTCTCAACAGTGCTATTCACGCACAGCGTCGACCAATACCGGGAGCTAAAGCTCGAAGACGGCCACTTTCCTCTTGGTAGGATGATGAGTGTACTGCAGTGTATTGGGAAAAGTCCATCGCATGTACAGAATATCGGAAACGCGGTTCTCGATAAAACCATGAGCGCTATACCTCTCTCAAACGCAAGTTTGGTAGCCTTTGATAATTTCAGGCAAAAAATCATTACAATCTTCTATTGCCTCGATTTATGCGTTATATATTTAGGTTAAGTTACGTTAAGTAAATTGAAAACATTTTTTTTTTCTCTTATAAGCAGGTGAAATCAACTCACCTGTAAAAAATCTGAACTGCTACGACAAATAAAATGTAATATGTTGTTAACAAAATGTGGGCTGCAAAACGGTGAGTCGACATTTAGGAAGAAGCGTTTAACACAGCTCTGGTCCTCACAAGTTTCTACCTCACGCTTCCACGGGTCAAACGATGACAAAGACCGCCAGCTAAGGGTTGCGTACTTAGCTGGTAGTGCAGCCTGGACACTGTTGTCCTTCTGACATCAGCTAGATTGAGGAGGTGCTTCTCGAGCGTCTGTTCACCAGGAGGTGCAGCTCAAACAGCATCTCTTCTGGTATCCAGCGGCTGAGTAAGAAATGCTGAATCGCGCACAGCTAAATCCAAGGTGGTAGCCCCATCAGCGCGATCGTCCTAGTGTTAGTTGGGATGTTCAACAGAGCTGGCACGATGGCGTTCCGGCGACACTAACACTCCTGTAGTGTAGACCCAATAAGCCACCCGTAAAAAACCTTATTTAGAACAACATAGGAGATAATACGACCTGGAACAATCGGCAATGGCCCACGCGACGAAATAAGGATTACGATTGGAAAATTGGAACATGGAACTGCAAGTCACTTGGTTTCGCAGGTTGCGATCTATAACGAACTACATCCCCGTAACTTCAATATCGTAGCGCTGCAGGAACTTTGTTGGACTGGACAGAAGGTGAGGAAAAGCGGGCATCGAGCGGCTACCTTCTACCAACGCTGTGGCACCACAAATGAGCTAGGAACTGGCTTTATAGTTGTGGGAAAGATGCGACAACGCGTTATTGGGTGGCAGCCGATCAACGCATGGATGCGCAAGATGAGTAGGGGTATGCGAAATACCGAATGATTCCGTCAAATACGCTTCGAAACGAAATTCCGCGGAATTCCACGGAACTCGCACAGGCGAAATTTGTATTTTGCTATTTCGTTTCGTTTCGCCAAATTGTTAAAATATTTCCACGGAAAATTGAAAACAAACGGAATAAAACGGAATTTCGCGAAATTCGAGTTTAGTTTCTCCTGGGCTAAAACTATGTGCATCTATAGATGTCAAAATATTAGTAAATAGGTGCACGCAGATTTCTTCCATAAAAGCACTGCCGGTCAGTGGGAGGTGAATTGTACACACACACACACACATTTCGCGAAATTCGAGTTTAATTTCGAACAAAAAAAAAAGGCAAAGCGTTCGCTTCTACTCCTAGCTACAGTCAAAAATGGGTCCGTATTACGGATCAAATCGACTCATATCATGGATCAGAACACTATAACAGCAAATTATCTGCGAGGCAAACGAATGGTGTACTAGTGAAAGCATACGCTTTGGCGTTTCTTTAGGAATCGTCTTATCTTAGATTCATAACTGGTCGGTGTTCAGCCAGACTGAACCAAGTGTTTTTTCATGGTTCCAGAAAAAAACGTTTCCTAGGCATGCTAAATATCCAAATATTTGTGTTATTTGCTGTAATAATGGAACTTATCTGTTTATATGATACATCTGTATAGAAATAGCATAGGAAAAATCACATTTGATTGAGTCCTTAACGTATCTTTAGAACGCCATAATATCATCCGACCAACTGTGGTATGGGTTTCAATGCCCCACAAATATGAATCGACGCTTCTAGGCATATGTATGAAATTTTATATCCTACGAATGGAACAAAAGTGTTTAAGCATGTTATTGTTGATTGCGTTGCTGTATAGATTTATGGTTCGCGTAAGTAAAATAGGTTCTGCGTAATTGCTACTCTATTTGATGAGATATTCTCCGTTTAATCCAACTCTGATCCATATCTGGGTGCTATTCATAACTGTTGGATGACTGTAGTATTGTCTGGTCCGCAGGATATGATAAATTGCCGTTGTAAAGTTTCCAAAAAAACGCCAATTTGTCCTAAATTCCTCGCGGCGAATAGCCCAGGAAAGCAACAACTGCGTTTGATGAACTACCGCAATGTTATCTTCCATGAGAATGAAGAAAGCAAAACCACGGTTTCCTCCGGGAAACATCGCGTGTCCTGTTGAGCAAATCCGTTGATATATCGCAAAAACTGTTTGTACACAAATATAAAAAAAACTGCGTAACGTGAGTCCCTGATGTTCTGGATTTGCTCAGGTGGTGCAGATTATTGATGCACGCGCATTAGTTCTCTCTCTTGCTCTCCCGCTATGACGTCACTTTTAACACAGCATAAGAACAGCTCTCCCAAATCAACGCGATTTTTTTCGCGATGGCGACAAACAATCGCCGCGATTTCGTTGTTGTGTTATAAAACTCTACATGTAGCAGCGAAATCGCAGCGATTGTTTGTCGCTGTTGCCGTAAAAAATCGCGTTGATTTGGGTGATCCAAAGCCACACCTCAAATTTTCAAGAACACAAATCTAAAGAACCAGACGTCCATTCAAGCTGAAAACTCTATCGATTGGTTACTCGATGGCCAATCGATCAAGTGTTCAGCTTGAACCGCTGTCGAGTTCGTTGGATTTGTGCTCACTTGAACAAAGAAGATGCATACATTATTTTTTTTATCGAAAAGTGAATCTAGGTTTATTCACGCTGTACCACACAACCAACTCCTCTCTCCTCTTATAACGTGACATAATTTGCTCACGACCCTCAATTCCGGATATATATTCTCTGGTTCCGGATATATATTCAAGTTTGGTGGTAGGTACCCACAATGGAAAAGCGCAACTTTTTTTTTCGATTTTCGCACATCTAAATCCCGAGAAAAAAAAATGAGCCAAACATTAAATTTAGCTCATTGAAAGACGTCTGCACGAACATGGGTGAACTTGTCAGCCTTATTTGCGATTCCTCGATCATTTCTCCAGTATTTGCTCTTCAAAATAATAGAAATACCTTCAGTGTTTTCTACAAGGTTTACTCTAAAAGTTTGCTTTCGTCCAAATTTGATCCCTCCAAGAATTAATTCACAGTTTATTCAAGGCTTTTCCAGAAAATTTATTAGGATCTTCTAAATTAACACCAACAGGCAATCCTGGTTAAGTTGCTGCCGCAATATCTCTTGGAGTTTATTACTTTTAAATTTATCTTGATTGATTTCTTAGGTATGTGTTGATGGATTCTTTAAAATTTAATTTAATTCAATACTCCAGCAAATACTAAAGCAAATATTCCAGTGATTCCTCTGTTCTACTTATTTTTCTTCTTCTTTCTGGCGTAATGTTCCTACTGGGACAGAGTCTGCTTCTCAGTTTAGTGTTTTCATGATCACTTATCGACTTGTGTCCCCTATCTCATTCATTCATGCCACAAAGCATACAGTACAGTAAAAAAATGAATATCATTCTTCCATGTTTTATGGTATATATTAGCATAACATCACATCCACATGATTAAAAAAATTTTAAGGCATTTCTAAAAATCAAATAAATTTTGGGCTCCTCTCAATATTAAATATTAAATGTTTGTAACTGCTTTTCGACCCACTTCTTAGTTGTAACATTTAAATTAAACCCACTCATTGCCTTGTGTGAATGTCAGATATGTTGAAATGAAACCTTATAAAGTTATTAAGAAAATTTCGAACAAACAGAAAAGAGTCTTACCAAAACATGTAAGGATTCCGCAGAGCAACACTAAAGTTTCCATATGGTAGAGGATTTAAAAATACGTTTTTTATGTCTATGGTCAAATTTCCAGCTTTTGACAAGAAAAAAAACTTAAACGTGTATTCCGCGAAACAAATTCAAAAATTTCGTTTCGTTTCGAAAAATTCCGTGAGATATTTGATTTCGTATCGAGTTACACGAAACATTTTAAATTTCGTTTCGTTTCGTCATTATCAGCGCAAGATATTCCGCGTATCGTTTCGTTTCGTATCGACATGGAAAAAATCCATATCGCATACCCTTAAAGATGAGGATAAAAGGCCGTTTTTTCAACTACAGCATCATCAACGTACACTGCCCACACGAAGAGAGACGTTTTACGCGAAGCTGGAGCGGATATATGACGGATGCTCGTCGCGTGACGTGAAAATCGTTGTTGGCGACATGAACGCACAGGTAGGACGAGAGGAAATGTACAGACCGGTGATCGGGCAGAACAGCCTATCTAACGACAACGGCCAACGATGCGTCAACTTTGCAGCCTATCGTGGTATGGTAGTCCGAAGCACCTTCTTCCCCCGCAAAGATATTCATAGGGCCACCTGGAGATCACCCGATATTCAAACTAAATCGACCACGTTCTAATCGACGGAGAATTCTTCTCTGACATCACTCATGTTCACACATACCGCAAGGCGAATATTGATTGGGATCACTACCTAGTTGCTGTATATATGCGCTCAAAAATTTCGACGGTGACCAACTCGCACCAAAGTCGAACGCCACGGCTTGACATCGAGCGGCTACGGGACTCAGAAGTAGCCCAAGAATACGCGCAGCAGATGGAAGTGGCCCTACCAACGGAGGAGCAGCTTGACGCCGCCACTCTTGAAGATGCAGCACTACGTCCAGCGGCCCCGAATCAGAGAAACGACTGGTACAAAGGCGAATGCGAGCAGTTGAAGAATGAGAAGAATGCAGCATGGGCGAGAATACTGCAACACCGCACGAGAGCGAACGAGGCACGGTATAAACAGGCACGGAACAGACAAAACTCGATCTTCCGGAGAAAGAAGCGCCATCAAGAAAAACGAGATCGCGAAGCGATGGAAGAGCGGTTCTGCGCTAAAGACACACGGAAGTTCCACGAGAAGCCTAACCGTTCGCGCAAAGGCTTTGTGTCACAAGCAGATATGTGCAGAGACTGTGACGGAAATCTTCTCACAAACGAACGTGAGGTGGTCGAAAGGTGGCGGCAGCACTACGACGAGCACCTTAATGGTGATGTGGCCAGTAGCGAAGGTGACACGAAAATAACTTTGGGAGCACGCGCGGACGACGCAAGACTTCCAGATCTCCAAGAGGTAGAAACGGAGATTAGATGGTTGAAAAACAACAAAGCCACTGGTGTGGACCAACTACCGACCAAGTTGCTAAAATACGGTGGTGAAGTACTGGCAAGAGCGCTGCACTGGGTTATTTCAAAGATTAGGGAGGAAGAAGTATTGCCGGAGTAGTGGATGGAAGGTGTCGTGTGTCTTATCTACAAAAAGGGCGACAAGTTGGATTGCGCCAATTATTGAGCGATCACAATTTTGAGCGCCGCCTACAAGATACACTCCAAATTCTATGCCGCCGTCTATCACCAATTGCTATAGAATTCTTTGGGCGATACCAGGCAGAACTTATGGGCGAACAAGCAATAACGGACCAAATGTTCGCCATCCGCCAGCTGTTGCAGAAATGCTGCGAATACAATGTACCCACACATCATTTATTCATCGATTTTAAATCGGCCTATGATACAATCGATCGAGAACAGCTATGTCAGATTATGTACAAATACGGTTTCCCGGACAAACTGATAAGATTGATCAAGGCGACGATGGAGCGAGTGATGTGCGTAGTCCGAGTATCAGGGACACTTTCGAGTCCCTTCGAATCTCGCAGAGGGTTACGGCAAGGTGATGGCCATTCGTGTTTACTGTTCAACATTGCGTTAGAGTGTGTGATCAAAAGAGCAGGAATAGACACGAGGGGGGCATGATCTTCAGGAAGTCCGTTCAGTTACTTGGTTTCGCCGACGACATTGATATTGTTGCTCGTAACTTTGAGACAATGGCGGATACGTACATCCGACTAAGGGCTGAAGCTAGGCGTATCGGACTGAACATCAATGCACAATGGACCGAATCTACAATTTAGCCGGAAAAAGTGTTTTCTCTGTTCTCGTCGATTTTAGACGTTGTCTTCCGAGAAGTTATTCGCAAATGAGGTTTGCATCTTTTAAGAAGAAAGTTGAATAGGGTGGCCCTTATTTAAGTTAAAATTTTGACTCAAACTTTTTTGTTTGATGAAATTTGTGGCAGCGCTCTTCTGCAAACTTTTATAAAATGTTATCTTGAACAACTTTGTCGAAGACACTTTTGATCTAACTTTTCATTTGAGCTAAGTAAATTGATTTTGAAAGTTTTAACATAGGGTTAACCCATAGTTATTTTGGTCTAACTTTTTTATTTTCAGTTTTACGTGAATGTGGTCTTCAGAAGAGTTGCAGAGGAAGTAAAGATTTTTGCTGAACATCGCAAGTTTGTTATTCTTGTAAAGTTGCAAGCAAATTTAAATGAAAAACTATGAAATCTTTAGATGCCCATAATTCATGGAGTTGGTTCGATAGTTTTTTTTTTCCTTTAGTGGCAATTGAAAGGCCATACGATAGGCAACTGTTGGTGGAAAAACTGTGAGAACGTAGTTTTTGTAAATTGAGAAAATTTTATTCAAAAATATACTTAAAAAAACTCAAAATTCACCTGTAACTCACAAGACTTTAAAGTTAACGGCGTGCTGCCTTTAGCAAAGTTGTAGGTTTTTGATAGATCTACTTTTTTTTCATATCGAACCTTATGGAGAAATGTGAAACAAAAAAGTATAGAACTTATAATACATTTTACTTTTACAGTATTAGTTAATACAAAATTATTCATGTGGTAGCAATATAATTGTACTTTTATTCTATCAATAATCTTCCAAACCTGCACACTTCTTGATAACTTTGGCTTCTTAAATAATGTTAGATTATTCCACCATTTCCACAGTTCTGTAACCCAGGACACTATTGTCCTGTCAGTCACAATAATAGCAGTCACAATGACGAAACATTTGAAGTTTCTTAAGTTGCATTGGCACCATTTCACATTTTGAATTATTTATGAATTATACCACTGAGTACAATAAAATAATAATAAAATCATAATACCATACAAAGTTTACAACAGCAAGTATATGAAAGCGAGCACTGATATACTAACTTAATCTTTACTTCTTCTGCAACTCTCTTGAAGTTCACATTCACGTAAAACTTAAAATAAAAAAGTTACACCAAAATAACTGATTTTTTGGGTCCACCCTTAGTTAAAACTTTCATTGATTCATTGAAGAATTCGTGTATTTGGGCTCACTGGTGACCGCCGACAACGACACCAGCAGAGAAATCCAGATATGCATCGTTGCTGAAAATCGTGCCTACTTTGGACTCCGCAGAACGCTCCGATTGAGCAAAGTTCGTCATCGCACGCATCGACAAGATGCTGATTAGACCGGTACTCCTCTATGGGTACGAAACATGGACTCTATGTGCAGAGGATCAACGCGGCCTTGGTGTTTTCGAACAGAACTTGTTGCGGACCATCTACGGCGTAGTGCAAATGGGAGACGGAACGTGGAGAAGGCGAATGAACCATGAATTGCACCAGCTGCTGGGAGAACCAACCATCGTCCACCTCGCAAAAATTGGGAGGCTACGGTGGGCCGGGCATGTCACCAGAATGTCGGATAACAACCCGGTGAAAATGGTTCTTGAAAACAGTCCGACCGGCACAAGACGACGTGGTGCGCAGCGAGCAAGATGGGTCGATCAAATTGAGGACGATCTGCGGACCCTTCGCAGAATGCGTGGCCGGCGACGGGCAGCCAAGGACCGAGTCGAATAGAGACGTCTCCTACGTACAGCAGAGGCCACTCAGGCCTTAGCCGGACTGGTAAGGTAAGGAAATGTTAACAAAATGTTAATTAAAATTTGTATTTGTTTCACCAAATTAGGATGATAGTGTTTTCTAATAACACAGAACACCTAGATAAGAAATGAATGTAATGTTTGGAATGATAGTAAACAAAAATTAAAAAAAAAAAACAAAAAAATAAAAACAAAAGATTGGTAGCCTTGCCAAAGCATATAAACGAGGATATTGGGGCAATTTCGTAAACGGGCTTTCTAGGGAAACTTCCATGACAACATTATGGACCACCATCGGGAGAAGAATGCAGAACGCGACAGCCGCAAATAAAGATAAAGAGCACTCTTCTCGGTGGATCTTTTAATTAGCCAAGAAAGTGTGTCCTGGTTTCGTTCCCATGAACAGAAAGGGTCGCGTTAATTTAACCGAAAGAAATTAAGTTGATATGCCCTTTTCGATGGTACAATTCTAACTTGCTTTCCTTACACGTTACAATTTTGCCCCAGGAATAGATTGGTTTAAGTTCAACTTGCTCAAATACCTAACTGACTTCGCGAAGAGGCGCTTGTTGAAATTATACAACCAGTTTCTTGAAACCAACATTGTTCCGGATAATTCGAGAGTGATTTCTATCCAAAAACCCGGAAAACCCGCGTCGGATTACAACTCGTACCGTCCTATCGCGATGCTGTCATGTTGTTAGAGGAAACGATTCTCCATCGGCCTGATAAATGGGTTGAATCGAACGGTTTTCACCCAGATATGCAATTTGATTTCCGCAGAGGCAACGGAACGAGCAAATTTCTTGCACTTCTTTCAACAGAATTCCAACTGGCCTATGCTCAAAAGGTGCAAATGGGACTATTTTTTTCATTAAGGTAGCTTTTGATTCAGGATGCATTTCAGACCAACTTCACGATTGTGGACTTTCATCATTATTAAACGACTATTTGTACAATTTGTTGTCTGAGAAACGTACGAGCTTTTCTCATCGTAGGTACCTGTACAACTTCACGAGTTAAGTAGATGAAAATCCAAGTTTAGTGCCTTACAGTTGAGATTTAAATACGCATATCTGTCAAAAAATACAAACTCTAGTGGAATTAAATGGTATAGTTCTAAATTCGGTTTTTCAACTACTTATAGGTATTCCACTCAACAGCCAGAGCCGTAGCGTGGTCTCATGGCGCCCTTGGCGAACCGACATTTGAGCGCCCCTTGTTTGAAGCTCAAGTTTTTTTTAAATATATTAAGAAAGCATTATATTACCTATGGCACAAATCTCCCAACTGGTGGGGAACGTGCCGTTGGAGCCGGCCTTCTGATAGTCATGTTCGAGTAATAATACCTTTTTTTTAGTTTTTCTAATATATCATTTTCAAAATACTAAACTTGCCTATACTAAACGTTTCCTGCTCATTTTGTGTCAAGGCCCCCCTCAAAGGAATCTGATCCGGGCCCCATGAATCCCAAATTCGGCACTGCATACATGTATACCTATTTGAAAATTTTAAAAGAGATTTTGTAATGGACATTATGTCCCGGTTTGTGTGATAATATGAGTAATAATTATGTGGAATCCTACTGCTTCAATGTGAATCAGCTCAGAATCCAATTATTGTCGAAATCTATTTACCCCAATTACCGTTTTAAAGGCACTTTACTGAAGAAATAGTAAATTAATTAACCAAACTTTTTTTCCGCAAAATACTTAAATTAGAATTTCACTGTTGTTCGCGGCTTCTTTCAAAAGATTTGTGCCTTTAAGGTAATTATAAAAAGAAGCCAAACTTTGAATTTTCAAGTGCACAAGACTGGAGAATCTGACAACAGTTCACATTGAAAATCAATCAAATTGCTTGCTTGCTGGTGGAACTCAATGGGATAAATTTTCAACGCGGAGCTCAGTATGGTTCTCAAGTCTTGTGCTCTTGAAAATTTGAGGTATAGCTTCGTTCTATAATCACCTTAAAGTTTTGATTCAATATTTCATTTGTCTTCTGTTTCGCCTTAACTTTGAATTTTTGTGTCGAGATCTCCAAATCATTGCTGGAATTGGAAAGTTTTTATTTAATGTACATTGATAAGTCTGAGATTTGTCACAGGAGTTTTAAATCAACTATATTTTTAATTTTTCTGCATTTTTTCAAGATTCTTCAAAAGATTAAAATTAATTGAGTAACACTTTTTTTCAAATTCTCATTTTTCACCTTGTTTTTCTGGTTTTACGTCTTAACTGGGACAGAGCCTGCTTTTCAGATAAACGGTGGATGTATGGTGACTCGTTCTTTGTGAGAGGAATGGTTCATTGGAATGAGCAACCAGTAATGGCAAAAAATCACTTGGAAGAATGTAGAAAATGTCTTCACTAGAATATTTTATCAGAGACTAGTTTTATTTCAACTTGCTAAAAAATCTTTACGTCATGTTCCAATAAAACTAAACTAAGTGGTGTTCTTATGAACACTTCCGTAGTTTTTACTGAAAGTTATACTTGCCAATTGACCATTTTTTGCATTTGGATTGGATATCGTGTGGCAAGCACGAATATACTCTATGCCCAGGAGAATATAGGTTTTGAACTAACAACCCTCATTGTAGCTGCGCGTTTTTCGCTAGGACTATTTAGGTCCCATAATTTGCATTGTCATATTTAGAGTTTTTTTAACTGTCTCTTTGAGAGACCCCCTAATGAAATATGTCTCTTCTAAAATTTTAAAAATTATGGCACGCATTTTGGCGCCCCCTAAAGGCTGGCGCCCTTGGCGGGTGCCAACCTGGCCAATAGCACGCTACGGCACTGTCAACAGCTCGAAGATTTATTATTCACGAATTAGTTACATGGGTCTCCCCCCAAACCTTATGCTAAGGGACCTCCACCGCAAAATTTAAGGAAATCCTACAAAAAAGTAATAATTTATTCATCTAAAAGTCGGAGTTCCATCTAAGAAATTTATGCTACATTCAGACTAGAGCTGAAATTACAAAATAAAGGCTCTCTTGATATCAGAAACCTTAAATCTAGTTTTCACAGGAAATAAGAAGTATGACGTTTGATTTCAAGATAGCCTATATTACGTAATGTCAGCCCTAGTCTGAACGTAGCATGAACCCTTGGGTTTTAACTTGGACGTCTTTCTAGTTTTCTACTTTCGTTTTAAATTTTGCATTACCACTCTGATATTGAACGTATTTTCTTAATTTGCAAAATAAAAACTGTGTTTAATTAAATTCAGCAAAATTTATACATATAAAGGCTGCTTTCGCTGAAAATGTATTTTTTGTATAAAATATTTCGTGTTGCAATAAAAAAAATGATTCTTGGAAAATCTAGGGTCATCTATTGAAAAATTTTCCATCATATTGATCATAGTCACCTGCGACCTCAAAAATTGAATTGTTAGGGTTTACGTATTGCTGTGTGCGTTTGAAATGCAAATATCAAATGCGGGAACACCAAACGTCAGAGTATGATTTCCTTTGTTTGGTTGGCGGTAATATCGATTATGGTTGCTAATAGTCCTTTGATAACTTTGTATTACCGCATTAGAAGCGCAATTAGAGAAGATTTGCACGTCATACGCAAACAGCAATACTGTCCTGCTATCAACGAGCAGTTTTGGCCTGCGGCACCAATATTTTTTTTTCTGAAAAGGAATAACCAATGTTATCCGGACCATTTGAATGGATCAATTGTTTCAACATTAATGGACTGAATAAGAGGTGAGGGAAGAAGGGTAGTAAAAAATCATTTTTAGACGAAACAAATTTACGAAGATCAACCGATATATTCCTTTCTTATTCGTTCGATCGCTTATTCACTAAAATGATGTTTCATTTGAACTCTTAGATTTGAACGATGTCGGACCACATCGCCATTGTCAGATCTCCTTTTTAATTTCAATCAATGGCTTCGAAAAATCAAGAACTGAATTACTTATTTAATATTTACTGCTTATTAACTCGTTCAACCCGTTTCGAAAACTGTATTTCTAACGTAAGGAAAAATGATTTTTGATTTTCACGCAGTGGCTCAGGAAAAAAAGTTTTTGCAATTGAATTACCGTCATTCCGCTTATTGTCATTGAGTTTAATCTACTTTCCTCAAGAGTTGCAGTGCTTGCTGTGGTTCATTTGTTCTATGCGGGGATTGCTCGCCGCGCGTTATTTGCGTGAAGCAATCCAAATTTTTCAAACTTCCCCGCAATATGACCAAAAATATAAAACCGCGACAAAGCGGCGAAATTTCGAATTTATCGCCTTGGTCGCTCGTGAAATTCCAATAATTTTGCCGCGAGTTTTCATTGTCCCTAGTGGAAGACGGGGTAAGAGCGCCCGCCGGGGTAAGACGGACCACCTTCAGTTTGGCATGAAAATGGCAATTTTCTTAAAAGTTCATCAAGCACTTTCCATAAACACAAGATTTTTGACATTCCGGAGTATTTAGTGTGATATTTAAATCAAATTTTTCATAACAAATGTCAAAAACAAAGTTTCTGCTCGTCGATATTGAATTTGATCTAAATTTAACAGATGCTTACTTAAGAATTTCGGATGGGATTTTTTTTGGAAAAACATAACAAATTACTCGTCCATGCTTTAACAGAAATGTGAAATATGCTTCGGTGAAGTGAAATATGAATTGTAAATATTAAGCTTTGAAATAAGGCCATAGTTGTGAAAATTGCGTAAGCGGGGTAAAACCGACCACTGTTAACGGGGTAAGACCGCCACCCCTAATTTATATCAAATAACTGTGTAAACCATTTTTAAAGTTTTAACTACGTTGTACATTACTGTTCAAGTGAAATGAAATCAATTTTGTGAAAAATACAAGCCAAATCCACATAGTTTTTCCAAAATATGGGTGTTTCAAGGTAATAATAAGTATACATTTTAGTTTTTCGAAATAATTAACCCTAAAATTGATTCAATATTCACGTTAAACAATGTAGAATTCATAAAACATTATACTTTTATGAATCACAGGGAACTGATATATTTTTTCACAAAATTGTGTACAAAAATTGTGGTGGTCGCTCTTACCCCGTGGGTGGGCGGTTTTACCCCGTCGCTGAAAATAATCGTGATAAGACATCACTTTTTAAAAACTTCAAGAAATAAATATTTTTTAGAAATACAACACCTGTGATATTTTTTGATCAACTTTTAATTTTTACAATCATAGTTGTTTGCCAAATCTCTTTAACTCCACTGTAGGTTTTGATCTGGCCACGAGGCGAGAAACTCAAGGAATTCCAAATCTGCTCCGCTCAAAGTTCATACCACTTATTTTTGGAAACAAGTTTGGTCAGGTCAGCAGCGACAGAACGTTTTATACTGACGGATCAAAAACAAATGATTCCACTGGATTTGGTGTTTATAACTAATTTCATAGCGCCGCCCACAAACTTCAGAACCCTTGTTTAGTATATGTCGCAGAATAAGCGGCTATACACTATGCATTAGAGCGCAGAGCCTGTCTCCCCTCTGATAGATATTTCAATTTTACGGATAGCCTCAGCTACATCGAGGCTGTACGTTCAATGAAGTCGGTAAAGTACTTCCCGTATTTCCTTCGTGAAATACGATCTAAATTTACCCGTTAACGCCCAAAGTATCCCACAATTCTGTTTTTATCTCGAAATTGTTATCAATAGTAACGTTCTCATAAAATACACATAGTTTCAGAAAAAAAGTCTATTGTAAGGATTAAAAAAAAAACTTAAAAGTGTGTCGTCGATATCTGATAGCTCTATAGAATTAGTTTTTCATTTTATTAAGACAAAATTTATGCTAGTTGACCTTTTAGAAACAGTAATCGTTGTAAAAAACAGTTTCGGTTGGAAACGTTTAACTATAGTAAAATAGGGGGGAGAAATCTTACGCTTACAATGAAGAGTCTAGAAAAAAGTTCAAAGTCTAACTTTGACAATGCATATCTCTTTCGGTTTATAAGCGATTTTCATTTTTTTTTTGCAGCAGAGGAATAAGACACTGTTTGAGGTCAATATCCATTGAAAATGTATTTAAATAGATAGAAAACCCATTTTTTTAACATAATATACTTCTTAGTATTATATTTTACGGATTTGTGGCACAAGTTAGAATAATATTTAAGGTGGTAAATGATGGTTTTCTTGGTAAAACATATGTTCAAGAAACACAATTCAGATGTTTGGGTTGAAATACAATTTTTTTATTATTTTTATCCGTTTTACTTGAGAAACCTCGAAGACCCCTATTTTTAAAACTTATTTCCAATAAATCAGACCTCAATGTAGTTTTTTCTACATGAATTTGATTATAGAATCGTGCAAGCATTTTTGGGCAGAAATAGAAACTACACTGCACTTACACTCAAAATATGATTTGATTAAAAACTACGAAAAATATATTTTTTAACACTTATTGCCTATAAAGCGAAATTCAAAGCAATAACTGGTAGATTTCTCGACTGAAACATGATTGCTGAAGTCTATTGAATATTTTTGTTTAGAATATATATATTTTTGATTACACTCTAAATTGATTTCAATTCAAAAAGAAAATGCGAAAATCCCATTTTTAAACTATTTTCCAATAAATCTAAATTTAATGCGATGTTTTGTCGTTATAAATTTAATTATAGAAGTCTGGTGAACATGATCAGCCAGAAAATAAAATGTATGAGCGCATTAAAAGTTTATTTCATTTCAAAAACTACAAAAAGTCATTTTTCAACTTTTTGCCTGCAAATCAAATATTAAAAACATTTTTTTTTTCGACTCCACGCCTCCCACAAATAATCCAGATGAAGTTAAAAGCTGTTTTTCTTTCATTTCTTGGCAGATAAATAAATTGTTTTTTTTTTCTCATGGATTGTGTTTTAGTTTGTAACTGGTAAAAATTGTCAAACTTGAATGAGTTATACACTCCCGTGCAAAAGTTTGGGTTCACCCCTTCAAAAACATACAAAAGTGTTCAGTCCATATCACTGTGATTACACGTCCAATTGAACCTCTCTAAGCGGCATTCGAAAGGCAAATTTATATTCTTTATTTGTATGTATTTTACTGAAATTAATTTTAAACTTTGTATACTAATTTTTTACTTAAAGTTGTGATATTTTTCCAAAAAACACACTGAAAAAACATAGCTAATTTCCTCAGCATTGACCAAAATTTTAAAACAAGGTGTCATTAGAATTGTTATCTTATATTCTTTGAAGAGCTCTCACTTTTTGCTGAAAAATCTGAAAAATTATCCAAAATCAATGAAACAGTTATTCAAGTCATCATGTAAAAGTTTGGGTTCACCCTTAGTATTATGCAAATCGTGCAAAAGTTTGGGTTTGCAAGAGCCGCACGCAAATCATTTTTATCAATATCTCTGACATTTTTTAGCCGATTTCTAAAGTTTATAGATTTTTGAACTTAAATAAAGGCGTACATGATTGGTTTGAATTTCACAGAATTTTCATGTTTTAATTAAGTTCAGGTGAACCCAAACTTTTGGCACACAACAAAACGTAGCCTCTGTAAGTCACACAACAAAACCACCGTTTTTCGAAAATTTGTATCAATTTCAATCTTGTACTTTATAAATAACCACACTTATATATGATTGTAGACACCCTTAAAGAAGGCGAAATATACGTCAAAAATCGGAGAAGTAGAAGCAAAAGTCGTTTTAGCTGCCTTAAGACTGATAGAGCCGATAAAACTTTAGAAAGAAATTTAGTAGCCAAGATAGGAAATTATTGAAAATATGATTCACTCTCCTGCATTGCATTTTTTCACAATATGAGCTTTCTCTTTTCCAACAGAAAACACTGAGATCAACTAAAAATGAGGGTTTTGATGTTTTAATAAACATTTGATCATATTTTCTCACATCATTGTCACCACTATAAAAATTATATCAGAAATCACTAAGACACGTAATTATCTTTGAAAAAGGATAGTTAAATTAAGAGCAATTAACATATAGGTGGTTGATTTGGCGCTAAACCAATTGAAAAATGTTATGCATTCCATTGCTTTTAGCCCAAATTGAAGCAAATAATTACTTTTGTATTAATCTAGGACTGTAGGAATCAATCAGTGTGTTGTACTAAGTTCCATAAAACTTGATTTTAAATTATAAATTTTATCTCATAAAGTAAATGCCGCATTCCAAAGAACTTTTTTTGTCGTTGAAATAATTTGAATATCACATCTTCTTCCTTTCTTGTACATTTTTTTTTTGATAATTATTGTTTTAACAATGACGTATAAAGACTTTCCTTTTAAATAAATTCACGAAGACCTATGTTTTTTCTGCTCGGAACATAACTCACTGCGACCAATATTTGATCTATTGTAGTATATCCCGTGTCCTTTGTTTAGTGAATGTCGAGTAGGGTGCGGCTTATTTTTCAAAAGATCTCAAAATCAAAAATTCGTGTGCTCTACTGAATTCAAATCACAAAAAAAGAGAAACCTCAAAATCTGAGCCAAAAATATTAACATTTAGAGGTGGCGCAAGCGTGTTGAAGGTGAATTTTCAAGTTTTAAAAAAACGACCTGCAGTTAAGTAAACATAACTTTGTCATTTTCCAACCGATTTCAAAACTTTTAGCACCATTTTCTTTCAAATTAAGTTTATAAAAATTTTGTAGAACATCGAATTTGTCTAAAATCAAAACTTGTCTTAGTTAAAAATACTTTTATCCAAATTTTTCCTCATTTTGCTAAAATATATATTTTTGTTTGACCATAACTTCATTAAAACTCAATCGATTCCAAATCTTTTAACATACTTTTTAAGCAAATTTATTTGTTTTCAAACTGTACATACAACATTTTTTTCTAAAAAATATTTTTGACTTAGGTATTCAACAAAAACTACCCAAAAACATGATTTTTCAATGAAAAAACCAAATTTCTTTGGATTACAGTGGGATTCCGTTTTTGGCATGCTCCGTTTTTGGCATGCTCCGATTTTGGCACCCCCGATTTTGGCAACAAAATGGATCCGTTTTTGGCAACATTTTTCAATACCATTAAAATTTGTAAATTTTTGTAAATATTATCGTGTCTGTTGCTTTAGTCACTTGAATAGCATGTCAACTCCACACCGATTACATTCCAAATCTCCATTTTCGTCGATGTTTCCCCAAATCTCACCAACTACTAAGGACTCGCGTACACGCTTATTTACTTCAGAATGGTCATTGGTCATACATAGGCAACGTTTCATGAGACCAATAATCTCCACCAGTATCTCAACTTAAGACCATTCTTTTTTCATAGGCATTCATATTGAGTGACCAGCCCACTTGAGTCTGCCAGTACACAGTTCGAACGAAACGTGTAAATTTCTGAGACATAAAATGCACATAATCGGAGCGTGGTATAAAATGGACATTTAAATGGTATGTCATGTAAACTTCAATTATATTTCATGTAATCCGGCAGGATTCTATGTGGTTACGTGACATATAACACAAATTTACATGATTCAAGGCTTAAATTTACATGACGTCGTGTTTACATCGCATAAATAAAGTTTACATGACGTGTAATCTTCATTATTTTTAACTGTGTAGGTGATACAATAAAAACCACGTATGGTAGTGTAAAAAACACTGTTCTTCAGATTTGGAACAGCTTGCTCGAACAAAGCACCAGCACCGACATAAGAGCAACGAAAAATCTATGACTCACACAGAGTTACAATCATAAATTTTGTCTCGCTGTCTTTATTATTATGGATTTATATACATTGCGTGCGTAAAAACACACCGCAATAATAGATACAAATATGTACAGTAAAATGTCGTGTATCATAATTTTTTTTAAATTTCATTAAATAAGATGACAAATGCGACTACAGTCCAAACTACAATTTATTTTCAATATTACCATTGGAGCGTGCGATAAATACGACTGAGAGTGTTTTTACTTTTTGTCTGTGGTGTGTATATTGATCTTTCTGCGTCAACTGTTTAAAGCTACGTTCTCTCTTTTCTATATACTCTATAAGGCGTTAGATTTGTTAAGAGACGATCCAGAATTCTGTACAAGATTGTTAATCAAGGATACGGGTCTCAACATCATCAAAATGTTCCTTACGAGCTGAGTCTATGAGTTTCCTAACTGTACCCTGGAGAATCCTTAAGGGATTCTTCGTTCTTGTGGGACTTTTCAGTAATTTTAACGAATTCATAAGGATATCTGCAGACTCTAAGAGGACACTGAGAGCTTCTTGAGGGATCGTTAGAGTGTATAACTGGTTATGGAGGATTATGTCCAAAATCTGGTGATTCCTAATAAACTCTAGGGCGTCTTGTAAATTTTAAGCGGGGTAATGTGAATTTCTAGTAATATTTTTAATATTTTCGGCGAAAGCTTGAGGATTTTGAAAAGGTTCCCAGAGGAATTTGAGGTGTGCTAGTGGTAGCCTAATAATAATAAACTTTTATTTTTTTTCATCGGAGACTTGAGAATTTACGGTAACATCGCAGCGGAATTCTAAGATGTTAACTCATAGCAAAATCCTTAGCAAGATCCTGAGAACTCTATGCGAGATCCTACGGATGCTTGGCAAGATACTTCAGAGCTCAAGCGATTTTTGTGTAGATTTCTTATGAGAAACTGAAGATTCCAATAAGGTTCTTGAGGTTTCATAACAGGATCCTGTAAATTTCAGTTGATTTCATAAGGCAGGTGTAAAACATATATCAAGCTGAATAAAAAATTATTTCAAGTAAAAAATAAATTCTACACAATTACAAGACATTTATGCATCTTCTCATGTTTATGTTTGCCCTTTTGATACAGTCAACCATTCATTATAAAATGCTTTACTTTATCAGAAACATAAATTGAAGGAGCAATTCTAAACTTACCGAATTTTTCAGATTTTATGATAAAGTCCAAAGGTGAACTGATTTTAAATGTTAATTTAATTAGAAAAAAAAGGTCATGCTGTTTTGCTATACCCAGCGCTTTTGATTCGCAAATACGTCTTTGAAAGAAAACATTTTTGTTTTCGTTTTCTCTCATAGTTTTAAGAAAATGTCCAGTTCTTTAATAAAGGACACTTATGCGATTATTGGTTTTACAAGGCCCTCTTATACAGAAATTATGCATAAAACTTCTAAAAAACAATTGAAGACGTTGAGGCGTAAAAACGCGACCAGAAAATCGTTTGCCAGATTTAATATTACGGAGCTATAGATTGATAGCATAGTAAAACCCTTCGGAAAGATGCTTCGAAGTGAACCTTTTCGAAGTCTCAACGCCTTATGATTCCATAAAAATGATGTATTAACATTGTAATATGATGCTTCCAAACCCATTAGTTGAAAAATAAAATTTGAAATATGGGTTCCGATTTTGGCACGGTTCCGTTTTTGGCAACTGAAAATTTCAACTTTGTTGCCAAAAAACGGAATCCCACTGTATTTAAGTTTTTTTTTTTGCCAAAAACAGCATTTTTTTATAAAACTTAAATATGTAAAGCATCTTGCCTTAGTTACGAGTTGAATAGTGCATATATTTTTTAACATATGCAAACATAATTTTGTTTCAAAACTATTTAAAAATTGTTGCAAAGTCCTTCCCAAAGGTTTAACAAATGATAAAAATCAGTCTCAGCTTAAGAGACAATATTTAACTGCCAAAGATTTGACAAAACTGGCATTTTTCGTTAAAAAATAATGTTTTTGTGCAGTTTTTGCTGAATAACTTGGTCAAGATGTTTTTTAGTAAAATGTGATATATGAAAGGTTTGAAAACAAATAAATTAGCTTCAAAAGCATGTAAAAAGATTTGGAATCGGTTGAGTAATCATGAAGTTATGGTCAAACAAAGTGAAATTTTTAGTAAAATGAGGAAAAATTTGGAATAAATTACTTTTAATTAAAACTTGTTTTGATTTTAGACAAATTTGGTGTTCAACAAAGTTTTTACAAATTTGATTTTGAAGGTATTGATGATAAAAGTTTTAAAATCGTTTGAAAAATAACAAAATTATGTGTACTTCACTGAAGGTCATTTTTTATAACCTGAAAATTCAACTTCAAGACGCTTGCGCCACCTCTAAATGTTAATATTTTTGGCTCAGATTTTGAGGTTTCTCTTAAAATGTGATTTGAATTCAGTAGAGCACACGAATTTTTGGTTTTGAGAACTTTTCAAAAATAAGCCGCACCCTAATGTCGAGTTGCATTATCACTATTGAGAAGTGACATAGTATTCGTTTTTTTACAGTTGTAATTCCTAACTTGATCGCAGGAAAGGATTCTAGTTGAAAGATTCCGCTATTTATACCCTTTGAAGAATGTGGATGGTACACTCTCCACAGGCGCGCTTTATCAGTCAAAATCGGATCCTTCGATAAAGCCAAGAAATTACACCGATATTGTCCATTCATCAGAATCCTAGTCATTCCTTCTTCAAACTAGAAAACTAAACAAATAAAAGATTAGAAAACAAATTGATGCATTCGACTCATTTTTTTCCTAGTCTCAAGATCATTCTCAGCAACCGGGAAAACCAAGACTTGTCACTTTCAACAAGGTTTAAAAATGTAACAAGGACTATAAAAATTTTCCTTTGATTCCTATAATATCCTGTTCTCTTCGTTTAAAGCAGTCAGGACTAGGGTTCACTGGTAGATCTTAACCTCATAACGCACCATGAAAAGGTGATCTACCCGCGTTATGGGTCGAGACCTATGTTAATTTACACAATTTATACCACGTTTTAGGGTAAAAATTTTTTAACCCTTTCTTCACATTTTTCTTCACTGTTTCTTACCTCAGTTTTCAACAGACTGCTTCAAAAAGGGCGGGAATGTGCGCTATGGCAAGTGTTGATTTAGGACTTCTCCCCCTCTGAAAACTTTTCACCATTCACACGCGATGAGCCTCCCGGATGCACTTATTTTACGAGCTGTTTTCAGGCGATGCTTTACTTGCGTCCGCACCGTTCACAAACTGCAGCCTCTTCCCAGAATCGGTCGATAAGTGGTCAAAATTGTCGAGTTGACACAGTTTACCCCCTTTCTGGCCTCCCCAGAGGCAATCACTTCCGTCCGGTTTGACCGGATTTCAAGCGTCATACACACAATCCTGAACCCGGATCACTCCGAGGTATATCACAACGTAAACAGCCATAAATTTTGCTCTTCGATACACGCCCGATTCGTTTCACCTGGCTGGACAGTTCCAATGTGCTATGACCTCACCTTAGGGGGTGGCAGGATGTTTGCAGTGCTTTTTTCGTTTATAGTTGCCGTGAATCCCCCAAAAACACTGCAGAGGCAGAGAAGCACTGCATGCACTAATCTAAACTAATGGTCCCAAATAAAATCGTTTCGTTCTAGTTGCAAACCGGACACCATCATCGCATCATCCATCGTCATTCACACTCAAAGTATTCGTCGTCGCAAACACGTTCTCTTGGGAAGCGACGGACCAGAAAATGCGAATCGCCCGGTCAAGGGACGTACTTCAAGTCTACAACCAGAAGGAAAGTGGGGCATACACACGATGAAAATAAAACACACACCCCCCCTCTTTGGGCCGTCGATTCATAGAATCTATGATGCACTGTTTTTCACCCATAACCAGGGGCAGCTACACTTTCATCGAATGTTATCACATTATCCTTACACACGGTCGAAAAACGTTGATTCCAATCGACTATCTTGTTTCCAAAGTTCTGCGGAGTGATGGACCTGCAGCGGACAGGTCAGAGTTTCAGTACCACTTGAAATAAATTTCCCGTCAACTCACTGAAGCAAAAACACCGAAACGTGAATGTGAAACTCTCGCTCTCGATGCTGCTGCTGCTGCCGCTGCGTTAGTCCCAATTTTCGTCCTCCACAGTTTGCAGAGGGAGGAAACACACCCGGAAAATTTTTCACCTCGCGTCCAACAACCAGGTCCCTTAAGTTTCTCCAGCAGAATTCTATTAGAATGGTTTCAAATTTTTCTCCCTCGTGGACCAATTCGTTCTAATCATCCGCGGCGATTCCGATTCGTTCGAGCATTGGGGACTTAGAATGACCAATATTTTTCCAACCCTCCCAAACGATTGACGAAAAAGCGACGAAACCGGTGTTCTGCCGAATCGCGAGGATCTTCCGAAAAACGCGTCTAAACTCGAACTCGGTCGGCTTTTGACTGAAGTTCCGATTCCGACTTGCAGCCTTTCAGACAGCCCACATACAGACGGAAGCCCGCCAACCAGGGAGAGGGAGATCCTGGCGAGGGAGTTCGTGTTCCTCATTTTTTGCCCTGCATAACACGCGCCAACAACAACGGTGCTAGAGCTACTTCCTGGTGGAAAACTGGCACTTTTCCCTGTTCGTGTCCAGAGCCGCATTCCGGGAAAACGGTTGCCGGTGATGGGAGCTTGCTGGCTCTGTTCTCAAACATCCTTCCGAGAGCGTAAGAACTGCACGGGGAGCACGTGAGAGCGGGACTCGTGCGAGGACTTGTGCTGAGAGCTGGCGAGAGGATTCGATCGAAAGTTCACCCTGGCGTTTTTCCACCCCCCCACACACAGGACAGATTCCGCCCGGAAGTGAGTGCCATCTCGGGGTACACAGGTGGAAGATGGCACATGAATTATGATGGGAATTGGTCACGGAGTAATTTCGAAGGTAAACTTGTCGCTGCTCGATGTTGGAATGGTGATGAACGTGGGGAACATGGGAGAGGGGGAGTAATATAATTTATTAGTAGGGAAAGTGTACCAGTTATGGACATAGTGGTTCCCTATTTGGCCATAAGTGAAATTCGGATAGCTTTTACATTTTTAATCTTTTTGAATGTTTTAACATCAAGATACATCCTATATCTTACTGCTAAAACACAAAAAAACTTTTCAAAATGTTGAGACATTCAAAATATCACGTATGGCGAAATAGGGAACCACTATGGCCATAACTGGTACACCTACCCTATTGTATCGCTGCATGGATGGTACCGTAAAATTTAAATTTACGAACCTGGAATCGCAAATCGCAGGGACAACCATTTCGGTTTCGTAGTGCCAAGCACCAGTAAATATTTTTTATAGAAACCGTAACTAGGATTTTGATTTGTTGTTATTAGAATTACACATTGGCAAGCCAACTTTTTCGCGGGTTCGAAATTTCTTAACCTTAGCATATCCAACAAAGATAGCATATCAAGATAGTATATCAAATTGAAAGTAAGGCACCCTCTGAGATTAAAAAAAAATATTTCTCGTATTCGAGAAATGATACTGCGAGTTCCTCTCACTACTGCACTATCGCAGAAGTTTTAACAATTGCGAAAACACTAATAAAAGTGCAAGATGGCATCAGTTCGAGTTGGTGTCTTCAGCGGATTTATTCTCCGCAAATCAAAGCACTTAATACGTTGTGTTGACCCTTTTAACGATTGTTGTGGATTATTAAATTAAGTTTCTGATAAATACAACCTGAATATCTCTTAAAATGTATTCGCTAGCAGTTTAAGAAATCAAGATTGAGTAGCCAACGGTCGCTCAGATGACTTGAAGTGTTGAAGATGTAGAACCAAATACACAAAAAGTGTTCTGAAGACACCACATTAATTTGATGCAATCTCGTACTTTAATTCGCATTTCCGCACTTATGAAGCCACTTTTTGCAGTCCATTAATGAAAGAAATACACAATATCACGACTACATAATGAGCGAGCTAGGTCAATTTTCGAAAAATTATACTTGTTCTGCTAGGTTTTTTTAAGTACATCATTCAATAATTAGCACTTCAATAATAATTCATGGAATAAATGCAATGTCTTTTGTAGTATCATTACTACAGTATGTTAGACTTAAGAGGAAAAATCAAGTCTTCGATGTAAACACAAGGTATACGTTAAATGAAATATAAAGCCTGTCCACGATAAATTTCGGACACTGATGGCGGGTGTACCAAAGAAAGTTCGAGAATTTTACAGAAAGAAGGATTAACATCCTTGTCAACTGTTTATTTTGTAGATATAACTCTTTTATTCTGAAATAAACAATTGTTTTTGTTGAATTATGAGTAACTTTTTTTTGCTGCCATTATTTGGGTGTCCGAAATTTAACGTGGACAGGCTTTACTTCATAATTGTCATATTTTCTGAAAAAATCTTCACAAACTGTTTGTAAGCTTACTCAAAAGTCTGTCTAAGAAAAAGAAAATGATAAAATGTACTTCTATTGGTACAAATGTAGGGACTTCTATTGTATTTTGTACTCTTTGATGTTATCTAAAGGATCCTCAGCAATTTAGCTGCACATATTTGCACTTTTTCCGATTATGACTTTTAAACTTTTTTCAATATTTTTAACCATTTTTCTTCAATAACAGCTTATACTCTATTCACGATTTCAGAAAAGAATTGAATATGGTAAAATGATTCATATCATCGTAACTATGTAAGTTCTAATGTATATAACGATTTTCGTAACGTAACGAGTGACATATATACATCATTAATAACAAACCTCATTATTTCACTATAGGCCAGGGTTTCTCAACCGGTGGTCCACGGACCCCTAGGGGGCATGTTTTCATGCCCCCCGTCTTCACAGGGGGTCCGTGAAGCCGTTTTTCAATAAGTGTTTTTTGAGTATTGATAAATAAATGAGAGGAATTTCTTACTCCGTTTGTTTTGCAAGAGTTCATAGTTAGTGGAGTTTTATCTTCAATTTTAGAACAACGACTTTTTCAATTTACACAATTACTGATAAAACAATTATAAGGTAATTCAGTCCATAGGAGGCTTTAAGCCTAACTTTTAGTGCAAGCCGGAAAACACAATTAATATTTTTCCTAGCGATATACGTACAAAAATTGTGGCATTTTTTAGAGCTGATCTTTGACACCTTTTGCCAGTTTCTTGATCCTCGAGATCTTCGAAAAGTTTGGGTGTTTCTAAACGGTATTGAAAAATAAAATGAAAGTATTCACGGTTTTCACTCAAACCATTGGCCGAATCTTCTTGAATTCATCAGCAGGATTTTTATGAGATTTTGTAAATATATTCATCACACTTAATTTTATCGTAATCTCAACAGCTAAAGTAATTTCTAAAATCATTGAACAAAATAATAGAGAAAAACTCAAAAATGGTTCAACCGAGAATTGAGCTCCCGATCTACCGATCAGGAAGCAGGCTTGCCAGAGTGGATGACAAACGATTTCACATGAAAACGGTGAAACTATTACTGTCACCGCACTGTTCATCGGTATTTCAAAGGGTAACAGTATATTCGTTTGTTTTCACGATTTTTTTCCGGTAAAATAGTAGATTTCACGGATTTTGTCGGTAAAATATAAGATTTCTCAGGAAAACATGCCATTTTGTTGCTTATAGTTCATTATTTACATTCGTTGATTTATATCACAGGATACTACGATTTATTCTGAGTGTTAAAGCAGTGATCTTTTACAAAACTGCGAAGATCTAAACGAGAATGTTGAAGAGTTATTTGTTATATTTTAAGAGCTTTTCTCTGGTATGTATGTAAAAAAGACAACATATCTGAGTCCTGCTCTGCATGCGGTTACACTGGATTACAAAGTCAATTTTCATTAAGTAGATGAAAAAACCGAATTTAGTACTATACCAAGTCGAAGTCGAGTCTAGTACACGACACTGAAGACGGCCTTACAGTTGAAGTCGAAATACGCGTATCTGTCAAAGGATACAAATTCTAGTGGAATTAAATGGTATAGTACTTAATTCGGTTATTCATCTATTTATAGATTACTTATCAATTTTCATTATTAACTGGTATTCATAATACCGTATGAAAGGCCAAAAACCCCTAGACCCGTAAGCAGAGACACTTACGCGAAACCCGCGGGAAAAAAGAGATTCTCCTTCCAACAGTATAATCCAACAATTAGAATAATGAGAATTCACTGGTTTCTAGAAAGCTCAAAGAAAAATTATTTAGAATATTCGAAGAGGCTTGCAGAGGTTGAATCCGAACATAGTTTCGATAAATTTGTTTGAGAACTTCAGTTGGATTCAGTTGCAGCTTTTGGTATACCCAAAAAAATTCGAAAACTAGCAAAAAAAAACGATCTTTCTTGGATAAATCTTCATCCTGGACATATATTTAAAAAAAATCTGGAAGTTGTTATTGTTAAAAAATGAATCTTGTAAGAGATTTTTAAAGTTTTTATGGATTCTTGGAAAAATATTTGATAGATATGCCAGCTTTTAGTGGACTCTGAATGATCTTGGAAGAATTCTCCCACTATCTGTGGTGAATTACAGAGAAATTTACTGGGTATGTCCGTCAAGGATATCTGTTGATTTATGAATGATTTTTGAAAAGTGTTCATGAGCTTACGTTTAGAGATCATCAGCTTTAAGGGTCTGCGGAAAGTTTGTAAAAGAAGGTTGAAGAGGCCCTATTCAAAAATGTGTCTCGAAAACTCGTAAATTTAATTAATTCGGCAATTGTTGAATGACTAAAATGCTCGCTTATGGTTTTACACGCCATTAGGAATACACGGTGTGTTCGAGAATAGGCGAGACATTTAGCCGTTCCACAATAAACGAATTACCCTTCAAAAATATTGGTCTCAAAAATTAAACTCAATATGCCTTTAGGACTTTATGAGACATGCCATTAATTCGTGATCATAACGACGCACATTGGGACAGACCGCAATATTATGAGGAAACAATTATTTTGACAATGAAGATAATTTTTTAGAACAAAGGCGTCTTTGGCAAAAATGTTACATATGATATGGACTACATTTTGACATTAAGTGACATTAGGGTGGTCCAAAAAAATACAGAAATATTTTTGCCAACTTTTATGCTTTTCAAGTTAGCACTTTAAAGTGATCTAGTGAGTTGTTCTTTGTTTAATTTTGAACAACTTTGCTGAAGACGCCAACATTGTAAGTCTACTGTAGCCCTTGCTATGGCGTTTTTAGTGATGCGAATTCTTTCAAAATTACGTCTTCTACAAAATTTTAGAAGTAGCTAAAACGCGCATTTTGGTGAAAGAATTAAATGATTCTATTCATTGGTTTACAAGGTATGACCATTTTAATTCAAATACTAGTGGTCCCGGCAAACTTCGTCTTGCCATCAAGTAGGCTATTGAAAAATGCTTCTGATCGTCCCATAAAAAACGACAGTCCCGTGCACGCTCGTATTTTCAACTTTCTCGGTGATAATCCTGGGATTTTTATACACACAAACACGTCGGAACCCTTGACGAACAAAACGAAGAAAGAATCATTCAAATCCGTTGACCCGTTCGTTAGCCAATTCGTGACATACAAACACCATTCCATTTTTATTTATATAGAAGATATCATGTTTTTCAAACGTCAATATCTCAAAAGGAGGAAAAACGGGGATGCAATTTGCGCAGGACCTGAAAAGTATAACTTAGAGGTTTAAATGGTATGTTGTATCTCTGGAGGGTATTGGAACATTTACAGCATAATTTTGATGTGAAAACTAACATTTTTTTTCCTGTTCATAAATTATGTATTTCACATATGATATATAATCTGTGGAACACACATCAACAAATTTTTATTAAAATTTTATGAATAAAATTGTGGGTTTTACAAAGACAAAACCAATGTGTCTAATATAGAACTTCTTGTGTCCATGGAGAACTTCTTCAGTATCCATTGCCAAAAGTAGCAGTGGCTTTTATGCACCGAATTAACCACTGATTCCGTCAAGTTGGTGTTTTAGCATGGTGAGCGTGGTGTTGGTGTTTTTAGCAATGTTCTAGGTTCGAGTCCAGTCGCCGGCACTAGTTTTTGTTTATCCACATAGCGATAATTCTCAGTAGCAGTTGGTGAGTGAAAATATGATAGAGTGAAAATTAATTATTTTCCAGAGTGGAATGATTGTCGGTTATACTCTGACGTAACTCTAGGGAAAGTTAGTGTGAGCGAAAAAAGATGTTCGCGTGAGGAAGCGAAAAAGCATTCTTCTTACGTGCAAAACAAATCGTATGTTTCGCATTATTGATACGAAAATTTAGAATCCTGATAAGATGAAGAAATTGCAAAAATAATGCAAAATAATGCAAAATAGTGAGCCGGATCCTATTCTTGGCACTTTTGATTCACTTCGGCAGTGGAGTTTTGTGAAAGCTACGAAACTCATATATGGCTACAATATGCGTCGTACTAAAGTACCTCTTATTGCAAAATATCGGACGACTTGGCCGATAAAAACCCCCCATGCCAAAGTGAATCAGGGAAGTGCCCAAGTATCTCTGCACCCTAAATGCACCGTAAAAATCAAAATAGATACAAATGAATTACAAATAGATTGCAAAAATGATGCAAAAGGAATGCGAAAGGTAAGTAAAAGGAATAAAGATAGAATGCAAAAAGTGAGCTGCAGCAATACAAAAGTTGTGCAAACTAAATGCAAGGAAAACACAAAAGGAATGCAAACTAAATGCCAAATAACTGCAAATTTATTGCAAACGAAATGCGAAACGTTTCTTAAACTAATGCAGACAAAATGCAGAAGAAAGTTTTTTTTTTAATTATCATTTATCGGTTTTACGGCTAATCAGTCGAATGGAAGTTAGAAAAACTACCGTAAAACCAAACATTACAAATATCTAGCAATAGGATAATATGGACAAATTGATGTTAAATTTTGCGAAAAAGTTACACGTCTTCTCAATTAGAAAGAAAGTGCAAAAGTTATTCAAAAAATAATGCAAAAGTTTTGCAAATAGGATGCAAAAAGAATGCAAAAGAAATGCAAGTAGAATGTAAAATGTATGCTATAGAAATGTTAAAAGAATTCAAAAGGAATGCAGGAGTAATACAAAAGCAAAGTAAAAGGAATGCAAAAATAATGCATAAAGAATGCAAAAGGAGTAAAAAAATGTAAAATATTGCAAAAAAATGCAAGTGGAATGCTAAAGGAATACAAAAAAAAGAAGAAAAAAAAATAATACAAAAGAAATGCTAATAGAATGCGAATAAAATGCAAATAGAATGCAAAAATGAAGAACAAGAGGAATGCAAAAGAAATGCAAAAGAAATTCAAAATTAACGCAAAAGGAATTTTTAAGAAATGCGAAATGAATGCAAAAAGAATCCATAGGAATGCAAAAAAAATGCACATAGAATGCAACAAAAATGCAATAGATATTGAAATGAAATGCAAGAGGAATGCAAAAGGAATGCAAAAACAATGCAAAAGAAATGCAAAAGGAATGCGAAAGGAATGCAACAGGAAAGCAAAACGAACGCAAAGGATTCCAAAAGAAATTCAGAAGGATTGCAAAAAGGATGTAAAAGGAATGCAAATGGAATGTAAAAGGAATGCAAAATCAATGCAAAAGGAATGCAAAATCAATGCAAAAGGAATGCAAAAGGGATGCAAAATGAATGCAAAAAGAATGCAAAAGGAATGCAGAAGTAATCTTAATAGGTAACAAAATGAATGTAAAATAATGCAGAAGAATTGCAAAAAGAATGCCTAAAAATGCTAAATAAATGCAAAAGAATACAGAACAAACGTAAAAAGAATGCAAATGGAATTCAAAAATTCAAATAGAATGCAAAATGAATTCAAAAGGATTACAAAAGAATGAAAAGTAATACAAAAGGTATACAATAAGAATACAATTTGAATTCAAAAGTAATGTAATAGGAATGCAAAAAGAATACGAAAAGAGTGCAAAAGGGATTAAAAGGAATGGAAAATATTCATAAATGGAATTCAAATAGAATGCTAAAGATATGCAAAAAAAAAAAAGAAAAACAAGATTTCAAAATATATGCAAAAGAAATGTGAAAGGAATGCAAAAGGAATACAAAGGGAATACAAATGAGATGCAAAAAAATGTATTTATTTATTTATTTGTATACATCAACATGCAAAGTTAGGCCCCAATGATGTTAGTAGTTAAAAACATACAAGTCGAAACAAGAAAGGTTTAATCTGCAAACAACACATATGGAAGTCAAGAGCTTAAACTTAATCTATATCATATAAAACATATCAATTACCGTTGTCAGTTATTTCGTCCAGCAAAAATAAAAGATTAAAATCTTCGACGTAAGAACTCATGAGTGAGATGACAGTCGAAGCTTGATGCAACTCGGTTGAAAAGTTTTTGTAATCCGTTGATCCCACCATTAGTACTGTAGTTCGTCCGTCGGAGAGGAAGCCTCAGGAAAGAGCTTTCATGTCGAGCGTTCATGTCGATTTGTTCCAGGATTGTCGCGCATTCTATTCGTCTCTGTGATCGTATCGGTGTTCGTCAAAGCTCTGATTGTGTCTCTTCGCGTGCGGAGCATCTCGAGGTCTATTAGTTGGCATCTGCTCTCGTAACTAGTTAGACGAAACGAATTCGTCCACGGTTGTTTGCGAAGCGCAAAACTTAGAAATCGGCGTTGAACCGACTCGATTCGCTCGACGCCGTTGCTGTATGCTGGACACCATACTGCAGAACAACATTCCAGAGTGGAACGATCAAGGGAGCAATAAACTGATTTTAGGCAGTCGATCTCTGTGTACTGTATACAAGCTGCCTGAAAGACAATTGTGAGTTCATGATGACACCCAGATCTTGTGATTTAAGCGTTCGAAAATCGTGCCATATAGACTGTAGGCGAATAGAAATACTGCTGACAGTGTAAGGGCTAGGGTTTCGAGACGGAGCACAGCGCCGCAATTCCTCGGTAGTTATTCAAGTCGCGTTTACTGCCTTTTTTATGTACTGGGAACATGTATGCGATTTCCCAGCAGGACCGAAAATACCACAGGACAGCTACGTTTGAAATAAATGACGTAGAGGAACTAGCAAATTGCCGATGTGTTTCAGGAGTACAAAAGTGGACATCGTCTAGCCCAGGATTTTTTGAGGATTCGATATTTGAAGTGACCTTGATGATCGCGTCAAATTGTACGTCGATGGCCCTCAACGATTTGACCATTAAGATGAACATAACTGGCTGCGCGGCTCACTAAGTCCTCGGTAATGTCTTCATCGTTGAATACGTTGGCAAATTTTTCAGCAAACAGCTGACATATTCTTTGCGTGGTAGATGCGGTTTCTCCGTTTAGCTCCATATAGGATGAAAGGTCAGATTTCTTACCCTGTTCATTCACAACTTTCAGAAGTATTTGGGCTTATTTTTAAGTTTGAACTCTATACCTCGCTGGTGCTGAGAGGAACATGAGCGACTTAATCTTTTATATTCGTTATTGATCCTCACATACATAATTGCCCCTTAGAGGAAAAGCATTCGATGCATTGTTAGTTTCTTTAAAGCGGCTCTCTACCGTGACTTCAGTTTGCGAAGCTCTTTTGTTTGCCAGGGAGGATATGCGTCTTGAAGATGTATGCGCTTAGGTACATGCTTGTCGATGACATATGAAAAAGTAGTTGATGCGACTTCGACATCGCGAGGGTCAAGAATAGTTGTCCAGATACTTGACAGGACATTTGCAATGCTACGAATGGTCGGCTTCACAAAGTTGTACAAAACAGAGTCAGGGTGATAGTCGAGTTCGGACATTTAGTAACCTTCAATAGATATCATCAACGCTGGATGATGAGCGAAATCTTTTTATTGGTGCTTTTTCTTGGGAAACTCACGAAGCATAGATCCAGAATGCGATAATTTCATTGACAACGTGATTGATTTGGGTCGGTACTGTAACTATTCAAAAGATTAATTGCACAGGCATGGAACGAGGAGCAGTCGGGGTCTGGATAGAGAAAACCCGCTGTTACAACAAGGTTGTCTGTCTTAAAACTTCATGTTCCATATCCATGTGCGAACCTTTTTTTTTGAGTATCACACTATCCCTAAAACTGGCATCCCTGTCATCCATGTCGGAACGGTGGTATCTCACACAGAAGCAGCCAACGAAAGCACCAAACCAAAACAAAGTTGACCGGACTGCATGGAGTACCCCGGCCAACAGCAGTATAGAATCCTACTTTCAAGGTGGGACAAGTGCATGATGAAGCACCGTCGCTTTTCTGGTTCGCTTTTTTCGCTTCCTTCTGTTCCGGAATTCCCACTGCACTCGCCCAGCGTCCACGTGAGTGACCCAGATGTTGTCTCAGGGGGTGAGTGGGTTATTTCCTGGTGCACGAGTACGGCTGCGCGGTATCCCAGTTGCACAGTTTTCCCAAAATATGAGGACCCTCCGAGAGTGGGAGAGTGGCTGAGAGTGGTTCTTACTGGACTTCAAACAAGAGTACGAATTGCATCACAACAGAGAAAATTTAATTCTCAGAATAGAAGTTGGTAATTTCGCTCGCCTCAAGAAGTTACCTCGCGAGAAATTCCATAACCAGAAAAGAATGCCAACGTTGATGCATTCCTGCGAGATCGCGGTGGGGTTTGCTTGCATGTAATCTGCTCGGACTGTCGTGCCGTTTCATTTGGATCACGTGCATGTGGAAGATTGGTTGGATTGAATTTAGTCCTGCTGTTGTCGCACTGATGTTTTTGGTACAAGAAAATTCTAAGTTTTCAAGAATGTTATGTGAATTATCCGAAACTAGGGCTTACCCCCAAACTTGCTTAAATTTCCAGCCACATGCGTTATTTTAAGGTAAAGATGCATCAAAGCCAGCCAGGGCCCAGATAACCGTAGCGGTAAACGCGCAGCTATTCAGAAAGGCCAAGCTGAGGGTCGTGGGTTCGAATCCCACCGGTCGAGGATCTTTTTGGGTTGGACATTTTCTCGACTTCCTAGGGCATAGAGTATCTTCGTACCTGCCACACGATATACGAATGCAAAAATGGTCATTGGCACAGTGAGCTCTCAGTTGATAACTGTGGAAGTGCTCATAAGAACACTAAGCTGAAAAGCAGGCTCTGTCCCAGTGGAGACGTAATGCCAGAAAGAAGAAGAAAATGCATCAAAGCCAAACCTCGAATTTTCAAGAGCATGAATCAAGAAAACCAGACAACCGTGACTAAAGTGAAGAACACCGTTAAGTGATTTGGTTCACCATACCTAAGCAATTTCTTGGAGAATAACAATCATTTAACATTTGTATGGTAAAACTTGATTCATATCTTCAAGGTAAACCGATCACCAGCATCCTTCAACATCAATATATTGTTTTTTTTTTTCAAGAATCAATATCTCTCATTCTGAAATTAGTGATTTTAAAACTAACGTTTTGTTGGGTCAGAGCATTGAAGACCAGAAATATTCAAATTTGCGTTCAGTCAGAGTGGACTAAGTGATAAATCTCGAGTACCGAGCAAAATATGCAGGTCCATGAAAGGGTGCTAGGATATTCCCTACAGATCACATATAACTATCAAAAACTTGTATCGGACTCTGGGATTTACTTTATCAGCACTTACAGTTATCAACCAGTTCATTTCTCTTTAACACTTGGTTCACTCTGTCTGCACAGAAATTGTTGCAATTTCTGACCACCTATCCAAGATGGAAAATGGTCAGAAACCAAAATCAGATTCATCGAGTTATATAATATTTATAAATTTCTATTGATGGATGAGAAGAATAATCATTCCATGTCAAAAAATTAAACAAATCATTGCATTTTCTAGTGTATCCAAAGTTTCATTCAAAGTTAATTTGTTCCATAGCCCACTTTACAACATTTCTCAAATCTGGTCAAAGTAAAATGGAGATAGGGGAAATCAGGGTAAAACCAACACTGTGGGTAAGCTCGACACTCTTTGATTTTTCATGTTTTGAGCAGATTTTCATGCGGTTTCCACCACGCTCTATTTAAACTAGTGAAATGTTGTGTTTCTAATGACATTACAACTGACGCTACCAATAAACTGCCAAAATAAACAACAAAATCATATTGGATAACATAGAAGCAACAGCAGTTGCAATATTTCGCTGTTATTCTTTAACTATTTCGCATGTAAAATTTTTAAAATGTCATTATTTGTTCTGCATCTACATCATCATTTACTATTATTACGTTGATACAACAAGAAGGAGAAATTATTTTTTGGTTTTTCGACAGCTGAAAACGCTATTGAAAAAAAAAATGTCCACTCGAGGTAAGATCGACACTTCCATTTGGGGTAAAATCGATACCTTTATTTGCTCCATAATGTAACTTCAGGGAATCTTTGTAATCGGAAGACTATCTCTGTAGTTTATGTGAGTCTTTATTTTCGAATTCCAGTGAAGTTCACGGATGGCGAACTTGTTAACATGTAAAATATGTCACAATATGACTTGCCATAAGCTATCATTAAGTATTAAAATATATATATATCTTTGTTATCACGTTTCAACTTATTTGATGAAGCTTGAAGAAATTTTTCTCATTTAAAATTGCAGAATTAATAGAATTTGAAATATTTTCACATAAATTGATCTTATTATTTATTTACAAACAATGAGGTTCAACAGTTTTTATTATCTAAAAATAATTGCACTTTTCTTTTCTTTGTTCAAATAAAACAGTATTTATTTTCACAGCCAATCATTCGCTACAACTTCATCTCCGTAAGCATTCCATGAACACAAATTAATAATGTCCTTGTACTCACCCCAACTTTATAATCTTAGCATGGGACATTTGAAATCTTCACATATATTTAGTGGATCTTTGGCCTCTCCTCAATAATTTACGTAATATGTGAATAATCCTCTGAAGGAAGGGGTCATAAATGTCGAAAGTCAAGTTTAAAGCATTCTTTTAAATATGCAATGTGATGGTGATGTTCACAACGTATAAATTCTGCTCAAAGTGGATGTGTCGGTTTTACCCAAACAGGGTGTCGATCTTACCCGCACTCTCAATTGTCTCACCTAAAAATGATGAAATATAAATTTAATTTAAATCCCTTTATAACCTTAATATATCATCCAGCGATCGCAGGGATTGATAGATTTATAACCAATATGTGATTTTACAACAATTTTAGGTTCGTTTAACAAGCGAATGTACACAAATTTTATCAATAAGCTTAGGGTGTCGGTTTTACCCCGAATTCCCCTAATGTTATTCTGCATTTATGACAGAATAAACTAAATTTTCTAAGTATTTTTTTCTGAGAGACCATGTACATGGTCCATTCTTACTTAACGCCGACCAATTGCCAATTTTCGTCGATCCAATGCTTAACAAATTGGCCATGTTTTTTATGTCCTTTTTTTTTAAATGTTATGACTTTAACCCCTCTACCGGCAGCATTTTTAACCGCAGAAAAAATATATTCAAATTGCGATAGCTTTTTTGTTTTATGATATTTTTGCACCATTTTTTCACAAGATCTTTTACTATTTTTTCAAGCTTCTCTGAAAAAATCATACAATTCGGTTCAGTATTCTTGGAGAGATCTGAATATTACGAAATGAGGTTTTTACGAGTTTTCAAGACTTTTATTTGTCCAGCGTGATACCAGAAACATAATTGCTTATTGCTCAAAGACGGCTGCACCAAATTGTTTTTTTTTTTTTCATAACATACTCGCATTAATGTATTATTCCGTGGAGTAGATATACGAATACGATAAAAATTCTGTAGCCTGAGATTTTGTTGTGCAAAATTTCAGCTCAATCGGTGAAACTATATTCAAGCGTAAGCCATTCAAAGTTAGTATGGGATTTACTATGGGAAAACTTACTTTCGCAAAGAAAAATCGCCAGAGGTCGCACATTGTCCTCTATAAAAATTCTCAACACTGTTCTCGATAGGTATTTTTGTGATGAACAACATTGTCGAAGACCAGAAAGCGATCCGATGCTTGTGAAAAAAGTTATTAATCATAGACTCTTCGGAAATTTCGCTCAATTTTGTTATTATTGTTTTCTTTTATGTGCTAATCAACGTCGCCTTGCCAATAGGTTTTCATTGAATATTTTTTTTCACATGCGTCGGAATGTTTCACGGTCTTTGGCAATATTATTCATCGTACATATACCTACCAAGAACTATGTTTAGATTTTTAATAGAGGTCAATGGGCGACCTCTGGCGATTTTTCTTTGCAAAAGTAAGTTTTCCCATAGTAAATCCCATGCAAACTTTAAACGGCTGGCGCTAAAATATAGTTTCACCGATCGAGCTGAAATTTTGCACAGTTGTTATGGGACCTAAATGCTGAACCCAAAAAGTGGACTGGAGCGAGAATCTAAATTTTGTCCCACACTAAGAGATTCTATGAATGGGGCTTGGGATAAGCTTACCATTCTCAATGTGCTCAAAATTCAATCAAGGGCTCAAAATTTAAAAGTCAATAACGGCGCCGGCCACGTCCTAACGGTCATCTGGGAAGGGTAGCAATGTTGGTTAGACAACCATTGTTAAAAGAGTCAGAAGAACCTTCTGCATCTCCACAGTTGTCATAGAGAGGATATTGGGTTAGTGGGTCAAGGTAAAGTTCTGGGAGGCACCTTCAGTTGGCGATACAATCCATGATATATTCACGCTTAACCGTATTCGCGATATTATTCGATAAACGCATTGTACGCCGAACAAGTGTTCATCGCTCGCCCTCGCAAGAGCAAGCGATAGGATCAAAGGATCAAACACTACTAACCGTTTCGCGATCCTACTCTTAATTAGAAGTGTTGTACACAAAAATTAAAAACTGCTTTTGTCAAATCTCGCTGAACATTACTAAATGATCTATGTACAAATGAGAGATTCTCTCCTCTCTCGCTCTCTTTCGATTATAACAGTGGAGTACTACAGATTTTGGGAAGTTTTTCACTATAGATCGAAAGGCAATTTCCTTGACTAGCGTTTCATATAAACAACTCAACAGAATAGGTTAATCTGACTCAGTTATTGATTAAAGAGAAAGTAAACAAAGAGAACCTCTCAATGTTATATAGGTTATTTAGAAAAGTTTCGCGAGAAATACCTACGAAGTCAATTTAGCTCATTGTCATTCGAAGGCGCCATATAGAAATATAAATAGATGACTAGAAAGATTCGCGAATCAGGCGAAACTGACAAAATGTACACAATTTAAGAAAATATAGCGTTGAAATTGTAGCTCGATTGTCTATTCACTGCACTTGAACTTTTCCCCTATCGATAATTTAACTATTCAAAAAACACAAATTTATAGAAGACGAAACTTCACCTCATGCCAAACCACACACTTTATTGATTACGCCTGTGTTTTTGTTTATCAAAGTGATGGGCGCATCTGAAATCGAAATCAAAACACGGCGAGAGTAAACGGCGACACTGCAAACAAAAAATAAACAAGGCGTACATGGCGGGCTTAATTGAAACCAGAATGTAAACACGGCGCAAAAGTAATAGGCGACACTGAAAATAATATCGATTACAGGCTCATAACATTGGGCGATACTGGCATTCTCGAGCACGTTTTAGGCGAAACCTTTAAAGATTTTTTGAGTACGAAATAGCTAGGGGAATTGTAGGAGATGTGTGTGGTATTGATGAGGATTTTAAAACTTGGTTTATGAAATATGTTTTAATGTGAAAAGGTTAAAGTTTGAGTATATTTTCTCCAATTGGGATTAAAAATTGCACATGAAAATTTCATTGATTATTTTCTCATTGTTATTGATTTGTCAGATAGGCCCTAATCGCGAATTCCTCTAGATGAGTAATCGCAGAGTTATGAATTTTTGTATGTTTATGGAGGTGAACCCAAACTTCTGCACGGGTGTGTAAAGGGTGTACGGAATCAAATTACATCACTTTTAAATGGCTGTAACTATAACCCGTTGGTGATGAACGTAAAAAACGACATGCAATCATAAGACGGATATAATTCTCGTCTTAGCACAGAGGTGCAGAACCACTTGGGAACTTCAATAATTCACTTTGGCATGAGGGGTTTTTCTTGGCCAAATTGTCTGAATTTTTGCAATAATATGTGGCCAAATATAAGCTCTGTAGCTTTAAAAGAAACTCACTGTCGAAATGAATCAAAAGTGCCAAGAACAGGATCCGGCTCCCTATTGTCAAAAATATTGAGGAGGATACAATTCGAAAAAACCGCTGATGAAATAAAGAAGGGTGCATATCCGATGACCGATTAGTTCACCATATTGAAATACAAAATGTTATGACAATTATGAATGCTAAAATTTTTTTGGGGAACTTGCATTTAGGGAACCGGCGTTCGGGGAAAAGTAGCACAACTAGTACGATTAGGAGCATAATGAACACACAGGGCAAAATGGACACCCCTTCACGCTCTGAGAATCTTTCAAAAATGTTCTAGTCAAAAAGCATATGAAATTAATTCTTCTGTATCGGCGTTATAAAACTTTAA
Source organism: Aedes aegypti (assembly GCF_002204515.2). Taxonomy (NCBI): domain Eukaryota; kingdom Metazoa; phylum Arthropoda; class Insecta; order Diptera; family Culicidae; genus Aedes; species Aedes aegypti. The sequence continues at coordinate 249,115,952 of NC_035109.1, forward strand.
AACATGTAACTTTCGCATAGTGGGTGAAGATTTTGATTCTGCCTCCTTCCTTTTCCTCTTTTTAATTCCGAATTCTGCCTCACTATTGTCTCATATTCCATATATTTCAAGTAGAATTCCAGATAGCTTAATAAAATCATAATAAGAAAATACAAATCATTTATTAAACTCACTACACCATTGGAGAGACGTCTAAGGTAGTAGATCATTCCAAAAATTCATAGATATTAATAAAACATTCTACGGGAGGAATGTTTCCTATACAAAGTATCGTGTTGTCTAAGTTTGCTTAGACATTCGTTTTGTAAAAAAGTTGAACGCTTAAAATGTATGAAAACAGCCATTTCGTTAAAAAAACAAATCTATATAAATAAAAATGGAATGGTGTTTGTATGTCACGAAATAACGTGAGAACGGGTGAATGGAATTGCATAATTCTTTCACTGTTGTATTCGACAGGGGATGCGCCGTGTTCGTGCGGGAAAAAATTAGGAAAGTTGTCGGGATAGTCAGAAAAACGGGAGAAATCTAATCTGTCATTTTTTATAGAAGATTTCATGACATTTTCCAACAGCCTACTTGATGGCAAGACGAAGTTTGCTGGGACCACTAGTTTAGAATAAAAACCAAAAAATGTTGCTATGCCCAACTCAAGGCTTGCAACCCTTATCATATTAAACAACACTTGTCATGATCAAAATTGGTCCAATATTAGAAATTCGTAATATATGTCTTGATTTTTCTTCAGTTTGGCATGACAATGGTGGTTTTCTTGACAGTTCACCAAGCACTTTTGCTTGAATACAAGATTTTTGTCATTCAGAAGCATTTAGGGTGATATTTACATTAAATTTTTCATAACATATATCAAAAAAGAAGTTTCTACCCGTCGATGCTGAATTCGATCTCAATTTAACCGATACTTACAGAAGGATTTCGTAAGGGATATTTTTTGCTTAAACTTAACAAATTACCGGTCCATGCATTAACAAAAATGTCAAATTTGCTTCGGTGATGTGAAATATGTATTGCAATTATTTACCTTTAGAATAAGGCCATAGTTGGAATATGCGCTAGCGGGTTGAAACCGGCCACTGTTGATGGGGTAAACCGCCACACAGTGACAGGCCTTCATACAAAGGTCGGTCAAAACCTCAAATACCTGATATCATCCCGTTGGAAATAACTGGCAAATTCAAAATTCGATTTTGAATTTTGATGACTTTCTCGCACTTACGATGCAGTGAAAAATCTAAAACAAAACATATCAATTTCAAATTTTAAGAAATCGTCACCACTTAATTGTATATAAGTCTATATAAAATATTAACAAGTGATTTTGAGAACATAATTTTTTGAGGTTTTGTCCGGCCATGTCACAATGGTCGGGCTCCATATAAAGGGGCGGCCAAAACTACCAAAAACTTTTTTGAGATTTTTATGATTTTTTTTAATTTTAAAATATACCTCATGTGTTATATTATTATGATCCTTAATTGAAATTGAACTAAAATTTATATTTCTATGATTTTTATGACGGCAAACAGGCTGAAGTCAAAAAATTGAAAAATGTAACAATAAAAAAGTGCACAAAATTTATAATTTAGGAATGCAATATTTCCCAAAAGTTACCCACTATCTGAAAGCTTATGGTTCAACACTTTTATCCATCCTCATGGAAAAAAAATATTTGGTTTAAGTCTTAATACTATTCAATATTACATTTTAATAATTTTGGTGATTTTGAATATGAAAAACAACTCTTGTCGCGTCATGTCGCCGCTATTTCGAATATTGCACATCAAAAAGCATCCTCAGATCTTACAAAAAACCTTTAAAATTTTTGCAGAAATTTGCTTATTTGCAAGTTAGAGCTTTTTGAATAATTCAATATTTTACATATATTTTGACGATATTTTTCATACAAAGTTTATTTAAAATTTATTTAACCACTATTCATACACATTTTGATCAAACTCAATCAAATATAAACAAAATTTGTGCTTTCAGCCCGGTTTGATAACAATTTTAATTAAATTTTTTTTTTTCAAAGTTACGTAATTTGTGAATAATCCCTTATGAAACAACAAAAACGCCAAATAACATATTCAGATTACATATTTCATCGATTAAGGCGATAAAAATAGTTTTGGCCAAACTTCACTTTTTTCCGACCATTGTGCATGTGCCACTGTGCGCCACCCCTAATCTAAACCAAATAAAATGTCTAAATCATTTAAAAATATTTAACTACGTTGTAAAATCAAATCAATTTTATTGAAAACGCAAGTCAAATTCGCATTTTTTTCTCCGAAATATGGGTGCCTCAAGGGGATGAAAGTTATATTTCTAAGAAGTTTGAATTCATTAAACGAAAAGATGATTTAATAGCCATGTTTATCAATTTAGAATTCATTAAATATAGTTTTTGAAATCACAGTGAACTGATATATTTTTTTTCTTGCAAAATTGTGTATGAAAGTGATGGTAATCGCTAAGTGGGCGGTTCTAACTTGTCGCTAAAAAAATCGTGATAGGAATTCACTTTTTCAAGTTCTTGATTTTTTTACCATTCTGGTAAGTTTACCCTATTTCATCAATCCTGAGCTAGAGAAACAGTAGAAGAGAAAATATTTGTGTTACCATACTAGAATTTGCAATGAATCAGATTAAGGATACATAAGTATAACAGTTATAAAATTCAAATATATAGGTATGTCACTCCCAGTAAGTCAACCGCCAAATCAAACACTAGGAAATTAATATTAGTACACCCCACATATTCAACACGTTACATAACAACACTAACAGCGAGATGACAAATGGATTAAGTGGGCGTTGGAATTGAGAGAAGGATAAGGATAAGGGGAGAGAGTTTGTGGAACAGTGGGGGCTCGAAGAAGAGGATGAAGATCTGGAAAGGTCAGCTAATATGTTCAGAGCACAAGATCGGTCTTTTCATCTTGAATTTCCAAAGTGATCATCTCGTGAAAAAAAAAGTCAAGCGAAGTGCCAATAAGCCAAGTGAGAAATAGTGAATCTTGTGCATTATTAAAAGTTGAGTCAGGTATGATCTCCGATCTACCTTTAGTAGAGCCACCAAGTAGATCAGCATAGCCGCCGGTTAGACAATAGACGTACCGCCCAACCCGCCATCTTGTTCTGGAGACCACGCGACAGCATCATTCCACGCCGAACCGCACACTAATCCATATCGCCCCGAAGATCCCGTCATAGCTGGCCAGCATACACTACACCTCACACACGACACACGAAAAGAGAGTAATAAATCTGTACCTATATAAGTTAACAGTGTCATTGTGTTACTTTGTTCTCTGATCAGTGAAAAAGTGAAGAGCCGACTCTGGGAAAAGAGGTGGTTGTTACCCGCCCCAGATGACTTTCGTGGCCGTGACCAGAAGTAAGGGGTTCCCAGGTGACAAGGCCCATCTGGCCGAATCACCATAGACTCTAAATTGTTTTATAACAATTTGGAAATATGAACTAAATTGCTAAGTCAGGCGGTCTTACCCCGTCTTCCCCTACCACCGTTCTATTCCTTTTCATCAGCCTTGATATTGACCTGATTTAATATTTCGGTTTTTTTGTCAATTGATAGTATTTTTATCATCACGACTTACTACAGCACGTCGTGCTTATATAAAACTTTTTTCTTCATTATTGTGATTTATGATTGATTGCTTATAATAAACTGAAAACTAATTGAAGGTTACTGACAAGTAATGTCATCTTATGGTCTTAATGTGTCCATTAAGCCCTTAATGCCAATATATTAGCTCTATATATTCAATTTAAAGAAATGGAGATATTTTTTCTAGACTTAGCGTTTTTTTAAGTTGAAGTATTTTTAAAAAAATTTCAGTATTTTATAAAGTTGTTCACATCGATGTAATATACGAATTTCTTCCGAAAACTACTAACTTGTTCCGCTCATATTGTTTTTGGAATTATGAAATATAATTGTCTGAAAAAATAAATATGTAACATTCTTCTCACACATATAGGGATTAATTTAGGTAACAAATTTAGCTTGCATTTCATAGAGTGTCTCAATAGCTATCGAAACTGTCCCGTGGTAAGTCACACTGTGCACATATATTCAGATCCTACGTACTGACTCTGACTCATACGAATATTTTTCATTGTCTTCTTAGAAGATTCTTAGTATAATCGTATTAACCACTGGAACTAGTTTCATGTTCAATGTGCACTTCCACAAGTTTACAGTTTACAGTTTACAGAACCAGTTTCATGTTCAATGTGCACTTCCACTAAGTTTACATTTGTTCATTCGTATATCGTGTGGCAGGTTCGATTATACTCTATATCCGGGGAAGCCAATAGAATTTTCATAAAGAAAACATCCTGGGCCGACCGAATTCAAACATCTCCAGCATGGCTTTTCTTTGTAGCCGCGGATGTCATAAAGAGGCTAAGGAAGGCCCTATACATATATTGAACGTTTAGATTATAATAAATCTTCGAGCTGTTAAGTGGAATAGATTTAACCCTCTAATACCCAACCCCGCCTTAAGACGGGGTACATTTTGGAATTTTGTGTACTTTTTCGTAGCTCGGAAATCAAAATGATTTTATTTTGGGCTTATACCTTGACTCATAACACGGATATAAGAAAAGTTTTTTATGACTTTTGAAACTTTTTTGTATTTTTAAAAATTGTTTGAAAAATTGCATTCTCATATAACCTACAAATGCCTGGGCTTCATTTAACGTGTAATATAAAAAATCGTACTTTTTATATTTTTCTACGAATTACCTATCACAAACGAAGAGCTTGGTGGTATCAAAATCATTTCAAACCTGTTTTTCCGTTAGTTACACGGAAAATGAAATACGCTCCAAAAAAAATAATACTTTAATATTTTTATAAATACCGTAAAAATTTAAAATTTTATTGTTGCCAAAAATCAACAACTAGAAAATGCTTCAAGAAAAAATGAAAAAAGCTAGGGATGTTCAAAAATAAAAATTATAAAAATCAAAAACCAAAATTTAAAAATTTGCGAATAAAAATAAATAAAGGCCTAAGACGTGTTTAGAACGATTTTAGATAATGAAAAATAATACTTAAATCGAAAATAAAAATTTGGGTATTAGAGTGTTAAGAAGATGAAAAACCGAATTTAGTACTATACCATTTAATTGCACTAGAGTTTGTGTCCTTTGACAGATACGCGTATTTCGACCTCAACTGTAAGGCCATCTTCAGTGTCGTATAATAGACTCGACTAGAGAAGTTTAGATTGTTTAATCGATTACTTTGTGCAGTATCGACCGTATGTTTTAATCTTGCCAGAAAATTAAGATTAATCGATTACAAAATTACAAATCGTCAGAGATAGGCTGTTCAAAAGTACTTGATTAGATCTGGCACTCTAGGACTTGACATGTTTGTTTTAAAACTGTTTTGTATTTTCATAGGTACTTCTCTGAGGGTTTTACAGTCTTTTGGTATCAAAGATATGAAGTTTGCAACAAAAAATATTGTCAGAAAATACACTTTACTCCAATCAAAAGATACAGGGATTGTAATTCTTAAATTGGTTGAAAAAGACCTTAGATTCTTATTAAAGTTAATTGAAATAAATGTATACAATTGCATATTCTTATGATACTAAAAGTAATGCTTACGATCTTTTCAATTCTACAAAGATGTACGTTATGTCCATAAACAAACTCTCCTGGCCGTACTAGAAATCGACCGTGGGCTGGCAATCAAGCTTAAACGCACTGCTATTCAATCAGTTTACACAATATAAAAAGGCCCCAAGATCATTTGATGTTGTTTGAGTTCACTTCACGTGGGTTAAAATCAGAATCCTATTCAATTTACACGCATCAAATTATCGCATCCTACCTCCGTCAAGAAAGGAAAAAGTGTAGGAGAACGACGGTACGGTATTTAAAAGGACACGTGTGTCGATGAGTGCTAGTGTTTTCTAAATTAAAGATCCAAGTTGAAAAAAGAATCTTAGAACGGGGACGTCCTTGTAGGGACAAAGAATGGAGATGGAAAATTCACGACGGGGGAAAGCTTCCCATAACAGCATAACTGTCCCATTTTGGAAAAAGTAGACATTGAGAAAATAACGCTTCAATATCGAAGTATGTTTTACCATTCATGCTTTTACAACTTTATATATCTCCACAACATTTTCAATAATGTGTATATAATTTTTCCTATGAAAGAAGGTGTAGGTTCGAAAATGCATATAGGACAGCTATGCATTTATGCCCAGAAAAGTACCTACCAAAAGATTCAACCGTGAAAAGCTCTCAACTTAATTCAATTAGAAGATCTTTCTCTGTCTCCTTTTTTTTCTTTTTTGAATAGATTCTGTCATCACCACCGTCTACTAATGCGTTTGGATGATGATGGCAGTAACTGGGTGACGGCGCTTGCCTTCGAAAGAAGCAGCTCGCGAAATAACTAGTACTCACCGGCAAATGGGAGGGAAAATATTTGTTTACATCACCTTGTCGGAGCCGCAGGCTGCGATATCCTTCGGTAGTAACTGGTCATTAGCTCACCGTGTGGTTTGGGAAACCGTGCCATTACTCAAGAACCTTCTGAATAAGTAGCTTAATTTTCAGAAAGAACCTTCTAACTGTTTGCCCACTTACGTTAAGTGTGCTTTGTTCCGCGATGAAGAGATGCCAATACTGTAAAAAGTGGCAAGGTTTGGTTATCGAGCAGTTGAAACACGGTTTTTGATTGGCATGACATAAAGTGTTGTGATTGGTGGTTATGACTGTGTCTTTTACTTATGATTGTATACTTCAACTTAATGGCCTACATCTTAAATTTCCAATGTAATTTGCATCTAAAGTTTAAATTTTTAATAAACTTTTTTCAGTTTAGGAGTAGGTGCTGGGTGTAGAAGGTTTGACAATTTTCAAGTGGTTATGCATAGCAGGTAATCAACTTGAACAACTGGCAAAGAGATTCTGAAATTCTTACCTTCAGGAAATATAACGGTTTAAAGAAAGTGTAAAAAATCTGCATTTCAAATTTTGGTAGGGACTTGTATTTTATTTTTATATTTTATTTTATTGATAGATATTAAAAATAAGTCACAAGATATCAGCAACTCCCCACCTACGATTTATTAAAATAATTATATCATAATGAATAAGTAGAATATTTATAAAAAACATCATTCTGCATTGTAAGCCACTTATAGAAGGAGTGCATTACTGCATTACTGCACTTACCGGTTTTATAATCGAATTAAAAGGATATGTGTTAGAGATAAATGTCACTGGTCCTACCTAACTTCTGGAGCTTAAAACCATGAATCCTGGGATTTGGGATCTCCATTCATTAGATCTATGTGGGTCATTCCACACCACAAAAGAGTAGAAACATATAATCGACTACCATAAATTTCAACCAAATGTTGGTCAAATGTTCATTTACTTAATATATGCAAATAATATGCCCTCGGCCTTTGAAACCAGCATCCGTAATGGAAATGACATAATGACATAAACCCATGATTTTTTTTTTCTTTCTTCATTATATATCTACTTCTTCACAAATTCTCAAAACACTTCTAGTTTTAGGATCTGTGTCGATATTGATCATTGGTCATCTGGATCTGGAGATATTCCAAAATATTTTGAGGGACCGACGCTTAGACATAAGTCACGTGTATTTCTCAGGCTACAGAATTTTTATCGTATTTGGATATTCACTCTTTAGAATGTTGTGAAAAAATGAAGCAATTTGGTGCAGCCGTCTTCGAGTAATGAGCATTTAGGCCTCTGATCTCTGGTACCCCCGCTGGCCAAATTAAGATCTTGAAAATTCCATCATATCGTAATGTCCAGATATCTCCAAGAATACTTAAACGATTTGTATGATTTTTACAGAGAAGCTCTTTATTACCTGGCATTGTATAGCCCACGTTATACATTTATTCATAAATTAATCAAACACAAAATGGCCGCAAAGGACATTTTATATAGAGAATGTCGGTCCCAATGATCATCGGAATATCTTCAAAACCAGATTACCAATGATTTATATCGACATGGATTCTTAAAATAGAAGTGCTTTTTTGAGTCCTTTTGAAAAATGATACAAAAATATTGAGAATCGTTTTTTTCACTTAACTCGTTTATTTGGAAGTAAGGGTACGCGATATGGATTTTTTCCATGTCGATACGAAACGAAACGATACGCGGAATATCTTGCGCTGATAATGACGAAACGAAACGAAATTTAAAAATGTTTCGTGTAACTCGATACGAAATCAAATATCTCACGATTTTTCGAAACGAAACGAAATTTTTTAGTTTGTTTCGTGGAATACACGTTTAAGTTTTTTTTTCTTGTCAAAAGCTGGAAATTTAACAAAAGGCTTAAAAAACGTATTTTTAAATCCTCTAGGGGGACATGGGGCAAGAGCGACACCTGGAGCAAAAGCGCCACCTCTAATTTCACGTAGTTCAAATCAATTTTTTGATATTTAACGCAGGATAAGAAGTACATTGAGTACTAATTGAGGGTCGTGTAAATATTACAGTTAAAATGTTTAGTACAAAAAATTAGAAAAATGTCTTTATCTCACCAACGCGAAAAATGCGAAATATTATAAGAATGTAAGACTGAAAAACAAGGTTTGACTCCCAATAAATACAAAACATATTGGTTTTTCCTCACAATATTGATGATTTACAATTGTTTAATATAGCTGAGAGGAAATTTTTTCGGAAAAGTTTTTTGACATTAAGTTTCACATATTTAAAAACAGTTTGTCTTATGGGACAAGAGGGACACCGCAATTTTCTCAAATAAAATCAAATGAACTTTTATTTTTCTTGTTTAATATTGCATTAAATCAATGTTTCCTACTAAACAAAATCATAACAAACCATCTTGGACATTCAAAATGGTTTCTGACAATTTTTACTATTATTGTTACAGTGAAATAAGACGAGAACTAAATTAATTTCGTAAAATTACTGTTTAACTATAAGTCAACTTTTATCCCTCAGTTTTTATCTTCACTTACTCTAGAAAATATCGTTTAGGCGGGGAAATATTAATATACAAAATTTGTGGCATTTTGCTCTGGTGGTCTTCTTGTCCCTTACGAGTGGCACTCTTGCCCCGTGTCTCGTCGAAAAACCTCATAAGAAGGGACATTTTCAAAAATCTAAAATCAACATGTAATTCTTATATTTTTGATATCTATCGATAACATCATTTAGAGTAAGAGATTAGCTTGCCCCTACACTGGAATAATCTTCAAAAATTGTGCTAATCAACCATGATTTGAACCTATATATCTTAAGGTGTCCTTCTTGCCCCCAGCCCCCCTAAAAGAACTGCAAGAGTAATAAATTCCAAGGGATATTGTGGCAGCAACTTAACCAGGATTGCCTGTTGGGGTTAGTTTAGAAGTTCCTAATACATTTTCTGGAAAAGCCTTGCATAAACTGTGAATTAATTCTTGGAGAGATCACTCTGGAGGATCAAATCTGGATGAATGCAAGCTTTTAGAGTAAACCTTGTAGAAAATACTGAAGGTATTTCTATTATTTTGTAGAGCAAATACTGGAAAAATGATCCTATTCCAAAATCTGTGAAGGAATTTCTGAAAGATTTCTGGAAGAATCAAGGATTGTTGATATTATCTCATTTTCAGATTCTTTGTTTAAAATTGACTACAAAATCACATTTTTACTAAATTTTGAGCCTCGAGAGTATTTTGAAAAATATTTGATAATTTCGAAAAAAAAAAAAGTTTTGAACCTGGTAGCATAGAGGAACCGCAAATAAGATTGACAGGGTGTCTACTCGCTTACCGGAATAAAATTCCCTGATATTTCCAGGTTTCACAAAATAATTCCAGGTTCAACATATACTTTAATTTTATATGGCCAAATCGAAATAATGGCATATTTCAAAATGTTTTTGATATAATAGCAGTGTATGCTTTCTTTTTGAGGCATATTAAAGCTATTCCAATATGAAGGTGCTAACAATAGTAAGGTTTAAGTTTTAGTTACATGAATTTTATTTGTCAATGATATAGTCTTATTTCGTTTGTAAGAGCTCTATTCATCTTATGAACTTTCAAGTGCATTAACCCTCTAATACCCAACCCCGCCTTTAAACGGGGTACACTTTGGAATTTTGTGTAATTTTTCGTAGCTCTGAAATCAAAATGATTTTATTTTTGGCTTAAACCTTGACTCATAACACGCATATAAGAAAAGTTTTTTATGACTTTTGAAATTTTTTGTATTTTTGAAAATTGTTTGAAAAATTGTATTCTTATATAATCTACAAATGCCTGGGTTTAAGTTAACGTGTAATATAAAAAATCGTTTCTTTTATATTTTTCTACGATCAACCTATCGCAGAAGAAGCGTTTGGTGGTATTAAAAAAATTTCAAACCAGTTTTTCTGTTAATTACACGGAAAATAAAAATAATTCCTGAAAAAAATTAAAAATTTTATATTTTTAAAAGTTTTGTGAAAACTTGAATTTTTATTATTGCTAAAAATCAGTAACTAGAAGAGGCTTCAAAAAAAAATGAAAAAGGGTAGGGATGTTCAAAAATAAAAATTATAAAAATCAAAAACCAAAATTCATAGATTTGCGACTAAAAATAAATCATTGCCCAAAACGTGTTTAGAACGATTTTAGATAACTAAAAATGATATTTAGATCGAAAATAAAAATTTGGGTATTAGAGGGTTAATATGCTTGTTCTTGAAAGTTTTTGAGTACTACGTTCTCGCACAAAAAAAAAAGATTGTGCACCATTAATTACCATGGGTGATTTGGATACCTAAGAAAGCTTCATGGGCGCAAACATAAATTTCCATTTGAATCTGTGACAATTCGTTGAAATAAAAATTGAGTTTAACCATGTTTTTGCAAGTAATCATACAGTTCTAACCTGCAAAAACGACCAAATTCTTCAAATTCTCCTCAAACTGATTAAATCGTGTTAATGGTTGTCACAAAAGTCATCTTCCACATATTTGATAAGGTGTATTTCCATCTATATTAATACAAATAATCCGTAGAACTATTGGTCCCCAGATCCTATTTTTCGGATGATAGAAACACGAATTATCAAGCTCCGGTTAAACGCGTCCGACCTGTATAAATGTGGTATTTAAGATAAATGGTAAATTGTTACATTTCATTCGAAAATGTTTAAGAGTTCTAAATTAACCCCTATAGTTTTCCTAAGGAATTTCTCAAAAAACATGTTTTGGATAATTATCTCAAAATAAAATCTGGATGTTTTCAAAAGTTACCACATAATACCTCAGGTATTCCAGCAGGAGTTCCTTCAGATATTATTTCTGATATCTTTTTCAAGAAAGCCCTTAGTCCTCCAGCATTCCATCGGTTTTTCAACAACATCCTCCAAAGACACCCGTTTGGAACCTTTTGGAATATTCAACCAGAAACTACTCCAGATATCTCCGAGGATTTCTCAGATTTTTCTACAAAACTGTCCTTCTGAATTTTTCAAAGATTTTAACTTGAAATTTCTCTAAGGATGCCTTCAGAAATTACTCCGGAGATTACTCCTAAGATTTCTTTGGGAAGTCAACTAATAATTCTAAGAGATTTCTCAAGAAAGTTTTCAAAAAAAGAATCAAGTTTTCTTTCAGGAGTTTTTTATGTACTTATCCTCGGAAATGTGGCTAAAACTTTCCAGAAAGCTAAGAAATTGATAAAAAAGTGACCTTTTCCTAAAGCAAAGCTTCTCTTAAAACTTGGGTTAGTTTTTAAGTCACCCTTGATGAATAAAGATTTCTAGAAGAACTCACTCTTAACGAAATATTACAAGATTTTCTAGAGTATTTCTAAGATAATTGAATCTCTGGATAATATTACGCAGGATTTTATAAAGCAACTTCTGGAAAATCATAGAAAGAAATCCCAAAAAATGCGTAGAAATGATTTGAGGATATCTTGAAAACAAAAAATGCTGAAGTGTTAACTGGTGTGGAACTTTTGAATTTTCCATGGAGTTTTTTTGAGAAATTCATGGAAAATGTTTGAAGAAACTCGAGTGATTCTTGGATGAAATTTGTGGAGCATTTTTTTTTATTTTGAATAACCGTAGATGAAATGGCCTAGAAAAAAATCCGTTAAACAAAATTTACCAAAAACTGCGGGTTTTTTTTTTTGAAAAAAAAACTGTGGAAACCTTTGGAAGGTCTTTAAGAGTAACGACTGGAGAATTTGGTTGAAAAGATATTAAAAAAATATCTGGCGGAAATCATAGGATAGTCTTTGGAAAATTGTTCAAAGTAATCAATGAAAAAATCACAGGAGATGGTAACGTGCTCTAGGATTTTCTGAAGCAAATTCTGGAGAAATTCCTTCAAGCATCCTTCGAAGCATTTCTGGAGAGAACCCTGCTTTGATTCCTGAACATATTTTAGATGAATCTGCTAGAATAATTCCTGAAGCTGTTTCTGAGAAATACGAGAAGAAATTTGCATCATAATTATTAAAATAGAGACTTCAGAGATTTGTTATAGAAAATGGAGACTTTTTAGAGACTTCTCTATGTGAATCCTTTATATATTAAATAAAGAGATATTGAAAACGTCAGTCATATTTTGGTAAATCCATAAAATTTCAAACTCGAAAGTACAGCTCAAATAACGTTTTGATAGCGGCGCAGCCGAATTTTGTTCGATTGAAGAAAATTTTCTTGCAAACAATGGTTTGACGCAAAAATATTTTGTCGTGAACATATATTACCATGAAATACTGCCTCAAAATAATTTCCCTGATTGTGATTAAATTCCCTGAGAATTCCAGGTTTTTTTCCAGGTTGAATAAAATTCCCTGATAATTCTTGGTTTTCCAGGTTTTTCCAGGTAGTAGACACTCTGATTAACAAGTTCACCCATTTTCGTTCAGACAATCCGTCTTTCAATGAGTTAAATTTAATGTTTGGATTATTTTTTTCTCGAGATTTAGATGTGCGAAAATCGAAAAAAAGATAGTTGCGCTTTTCCATTGTGAAATGTCCTAGGTATCCCACCAAACTTGTATCTAAATCGGGAAGCAATTTTGATGATGCATGCAATGCATGAATGAATTTTATAACTGATTTGTGATTTTTCCTAAACTAGCGAATTTTGAAACTTTGATGTCAGTATTGAAAAGGTTAAGACCTTTGCCTTGCGGCATTTGGCTTCCAATACTTGTGATGATATATTATCAATATTAAACAATCCGAAAAAATCAATTGGGGTCGTGAGGAAATTTTGTCACGATATAAGAGGAGAGAGGAGTTGGTGGTGTGGTACAGCGTGAATAAACCTAGATTCATTTTTCGATATAAAATAATATACGCATCTTCCTTGTTTAAGGAGAATATAAATCGAAGGCTTGACTCAGAATTTCAAGAGCACAAATCTAACGAACCCGACAGCGGTTCAAGCTGAACACTTGATCGATTGGCCAACGTGTAACCAATCGGTAGAGTTTTCGGCTTGAATGGACATCTGGTTCTTTAGATTTGTGCTCTTGAAGATTTCAGGCGTGGCTTTGGATCATCCAAATCAACGCGATTTTTACGGCGACAACGACAAACAATCGCTGCGATTTCGCTGCTACATGTAGAGTTTTATGACACAACAACGAACTCGAGGCGATTTTTCGTCGCCGTCGCAGAAAAAATCGCGTTCAAACTACGCGACTTTTTACGGCGACAGCGACAAGAAATTGTCGCGATTTCGTTGTTGTGTCGCTGCTAGCATTCTTCTATGGAACTATCTTGACTGACACGACGCGAATCGCTGCTAAATCGTGCTCATCAAACAGTGCATGCAGCGAAATATCAGCGAAATCGCGGTGATTGTTTGTCGCTGTCGCCGTGAAAAGTCGCTTAGATCTGAGGGAGCTTTTACTCCTGTGGCGCGAATAATTGATGCGTGCTATTAGTTTTCTCTTCTATTCTCCCGCTATTCTTATGCAGAGTTAAAAGTCACGTCACAGCGGGAAAGCAAGAGAGAACTAATGTACGCCTCAATAATCTGCACCACCTAAGCAAATCCATAACATCAGGGACTACGCTCCGCAGCTTTTTTTTACATTTGTGTATAAACAATTTTTGAGATATATTAATGGATTTGCTCAAAAGGACACGCGATGTTCCCCGGAGGAAACGAACAACCAAGGTTTTGCTTTCTTCATTCTTATGGAAGATAACATTGCGGTAGTTCATCAAACGCAGTTGTTCCTTTCCTGGGCTATTCGCCGCAAGGAAATTAGGGCAAATGGGCGTTTGAATCAAAGTTGGATTAAACGGAGAATATCTCATCAAATAGGGTTGCAATTACGCAGAACCCATTTTACCTACGCGAACCATAAATCTATACAGTATCGTAATCAACAATAACATGCTTAAACACATTTGTTCCGTTCGTAGGAGATAAAATGTCATACATATGCCTAGAAGCGTTGATTCATATCTGTGGGGCATTGAAACCCATACCACAGATAAGACGATTCCTAAAGAAACGCCAAAACGTATGCTTTTACTAGCACACCATTCGTTTGCCTCGCAGATAAATTGCTTTTATAGTGTTCTGATCCATGATATGAGTCGATTTGATCCATAATACGGACCCATTGTTGACTGTACCCTAAAACGAGGTAACTTTGATAGTTTTTTCGAAGAAAACTTGAATATTTATGCAAGCTGTTTCAAAGAATTACAATTTATATTTTTAAAACAAGTACTGACATCCTAGCTATCGATTGCATTTGATTGATTGCCAAAAGATTTATTCTGAATGGATATATAATTTTTCATATAATCGAAAGTCGGTTTTCTGTTTTGGGGTAACATTGATAATGGAGTATAAATCGAACAAGATTAAATTAATTACGGAACATTTATAGGGTGTTGCATACCTCTAGGCGTTTAACGCTATATGGAAATTTCTGACTTAGATTACAAAAATGGTCCCAATTTGTAAAAATGGTTTTCGCTAAGAGATTTGAGACCGAATTCATGTTCTACTATAACTAGGCTATCATGGGTTAGTGACGAACTCATTATGACTTTATCAAATAGTGGTCGTATAACAGATTGTTTGTAAGCGTTGCAAAAATGCTAAAATCTTGTAAGTTTTTAATATTTGCATAAAAATCCTCAAATGCACTTGATTCCAACGAAAATCGCTTTGACATGAAGTGTCATATTAATACTCTTCACTTTTGCATTCGTTTTTTTAACTAATTGTCAGAAACTTCGTTATTTCGTTTTGTATTTTGGGGGTCTCGCACTATCAAAGTTACCCGCATTATCAAAGTTACCCCGTTTTACGGTAGCTAGAACTAGAAGTGAGCTCTTTGCCTTTTTTTTTCGAAATTAAATTTCGCGAAATTCCGTTTTATTCCGTTTGTTTTCAATTTTCCGTGGAAATATTTTAACAATTTGGTGAAACGAAACGAAATAGCAAAATAAAAATTTCGCCTGTATGAATTCCGTGGAATTCCGCGGAATTTCGTTTCGAAGCGTTTTTGAAGGAATAATTCGGTATTTCGCATACCCTTAATCACACCCGCACAACATGGTGAATGAAATCGTCTGATTGAAGAATTTCAGCGCATATAACGCTATTTTCTGAGTTCATTAGTGCATTTTATTTCATTCCGTATAAACGTACAAAGTAAATCAAATCAATCCGAAGCAGCTGTCAAATCAGCTTTGTTATCATAAACTAAGTCGTATAAGGTTACACATTAATTCGTAAAAAAATCTGAACATGTCAGTTTTCATCATATATATTATGTACATATATCGCCTCCAATTTTGTACGCATAAGGCCTTTTGACGACATCTTATACGGAATCTTTGCACATATAAGCATCGCATAACGCAAAAGGTGATTTCGTTATATGTACATTCTAGTTGTCTGAGCATCTTCTTCAAGTAGTAGATCTAGTAGTAGATCGTCTGATATGATATCTCTCTTTCCAGTAATGGACTGCAAAAACTCATTCGTACAATGGAATTGCAATAGCTTTCAAGAAATTAAAGTCTTGGATGCCCAGTATAATCCAATGGTAATTTGCTTACAAGAAACACACCTTAAATATCGTAACACAGCACATTTTGATCTCTATAGATGTAGTTTAACTTCAGATAATGACCGAGCGCGTGGCGGTTTAAAGATATTGGTTAGATCTCAATTCGTCTCTCGCCGTTTCAATGTAGATACAGTACTTCAAGCGGTTGTTGTCGAACTGTTAACAGTTCTTGTTATTTCATAAAACTTTTTCAAATTTGGGATTGTTCAAATAATACATAACGCAACAAAGAGGAACGAGGGGGTCTTCTAAAATGTTACGGTCCATACCAACATTTAAATTTCTACATTCAAAAGCAGTAACGTGGGGGTGGAGATAAGGTATCAAAAATTGGCAAATTTAGTGTTACGTAATATTTGAGTTGAAAATTCTCTATAGCAACTACAACTATCGATCAACAACACGCAACGTGGTTGGAAAATTTCCCTCGAGATCTGTTTACCTATCAATTCAACCAATAATCGCTCAACGTTTTGGAACTTATTTTCATCCATCCAATCTGACGAAATACACCTTCTCCCTCACATGGCACTCAACCAATCGCATCCTCTTTCATAGTACATATTGGGCACAGGAGTTTTAAAAAAATAACAGCGAGCAAACCAAACCCTAACAAAAAAAAAAAAATAATAACACTTCCATCAATCGCAATCAATTAGAAGCAGCATTTGAAAGATTATTTTTTTCCGCTGTTATCGAGAACACAATACAGTGATTTACCAAAGTATTGCAGTGAATGAGAATGTGTCAAAGCTCTATTTGCACATCGAATGAATAGGATCGGGCGGTGTGCTTAGTATATGATATGTTTTGAAAGCGCAAAATAGTTCCATTTGTTTAATTGCTGTCGGTTATTGTTTCAACCACAGACCAACGGGGGTAACCGACTGATAGCTGCAAATCCACGTTCCATCAGAGGTTAACAACTTTTTTGAAATTTCAATCAACACTACACACTAAGCTCTTACGGTGAATTTCACCGTAATCTCAACAGCTGAACAGTTCGGTGAAATAAAACTCCGTAACTTCGTCGGAATTTAACGGATTCCGGTGATTTTTTACCGAATACTGTAAAAATTTACCGTACTCCGTTAATTTATTTTTCCGAACTGTTCAGCTGTTGAAATTTTACAGGAATCCGTAAAATAATTTAAGTGTGTAGATTTGATTTTCACATTAATGTGACTTTAAACAGTTGTTTTGAAGTATCTTACAAAAATTTTACAAATTTTTCACAAAATCTTTGTCAGAGTTTATAAAGTATAATTGACCCGAATAACACACATGTTATAATTATGGCATATCAACTGCTATATGACAAGATATAGTCATATAATAGTTATTCTGCATCTATTATAACATGTGTGCTACTAGGGGACATACCTATGTACTCATTATTCACGGAAAAAATGAATAAACTCTTTCAAAACGTTGAGTTCTTCTTCTTCTTCTAGGCATTAACGTCACCACTGGGACAGAGTCGGCTACTCAGCTTAGTGTTCTTATGAGCACTTCCACAGTTATTAACTGAGAGCTTTCTTTGCCTAAGTTGCCATTTTCGCATTCGTATATCGTGTGGCAGGTACGATGATACTCTATGCCCACGGAAGTCAAGGAAATTTCCATTACGAAAAGATCCTGGACCGACTGGGAATCGAACCCAGACACCTTCATCATGGCTTTGCTTTGTAGCCGCGGACTCTAACCACTCGGCTAAGGAAGGTCCCTCAAAAAGTTGAGTTAGATCCTCACAAAAAACTGTTCAGGATTACAATCGAATCTAGGTTGTAATTGCTATAAAACCCTAAGCACACTTAGTGTAATTCTGTTAGTATGCAGAACAAGATTATTATGGAATCCCAGAAAGCATTCACACGGATTTAGACGGAACAATCCTCACAGTTTCTGTTGCAGGCTCTAACACAAAGGCAGGATTTTCACTGATTATTAGATAGCTTCTTCTTTCTGACGTTACGTCCCAACTGGGGCAAAGCCTGCTTCTCAGATTGGTATTGTTATGAGCACTTTCACAGTTATTAACTGAGAGATTTCTTTGCCGATTGACCATTTTTTCATGTGTATATCGTGTGACAGGTACGAAGATACTCTATGCTCTAGGAATCGAGAAAATTTCCTTTACGAATAGATTCTCGACCAGCGGAATTTGAACCCACGACCCTCAGCATGGTCATGCTGAATAGCTGCGCGTTTACCGCTATGGCTATCTGAGCCCCTTATATTGGACATAATCCTCTGAAAATTCTGGGACGTATTTTCACAAAAATTGAGGTAAAATTCCGATCCCATTCCTGTTGTTTTCTGACAAGGTTTCGAGTAGAAAATGATCTTGGGCTAGATTCTGAAATAATCCCAAGAACAGCAAACTTTTTACATTGCCCAACGAGCGAACTCACACTGTTTTACTGAACGTATTGCAGTTGCAAAGAAACTCTACCTTTACCCAAATAATCAATGTTGAACTCGAGAACTTGGGAACCACTTCTTCTAGTTAGAGCTGCTGCTGAAACGCACCGACTTGCTGACCACCATTCACTTGACGTGTAGCTAATTGGTTTATAATACAGTTGTTGGCCAAGTGAATTGTATCCAACTCCACGATATGCATGGTTTTTGTTTGCAACCCAATCGGTTCATTCCGAAACCAATCTAAAGCTATGTTGTGTTAAGCCTCTTTGCATGCAGCGCAATGTCTACTTTGAATGGAAGCGGAATAAAAATAATGTACATTTGTGTAGGTTAATTTGAATTATGAAAACAGTGCTCCACTTTAGGTAATTTGATGTGTTTGTCGACGCTAATTGCAAAAGCGTATCGGGCTGCATTCAGAGAAATGCAGTGCTTCAAAATTTGCTCGTTATAGCTAAATATGAGAAAAAAAAATTTCTCAATGTCTTTTTTATTCAATGTGTTGGAATTGGTACGTTTTTCATCTGTCATTTTACTATAAAAAAATTCAGTCAATTGTCACTAGCCAGTTTTCCAATTTTCAGCTGCACCGAACATATGAAATAAACCAACAAACAGCTTCGTGTCACACCGAGCTCAATTATTGTGTTCCCGTAGCAGCCGCTTCGACTCATTCGCCGAAATTGGATATGGTATAAATAAATGATAAAAATCAAAACTAGCTGTCAATCTTGATTTTCCAAGTTTTAGCAATTTGTGCTTTCATGCACAAAACAGTGCATGGAAATATGTTCCAGCTTGCTGATATGTGTCATCAAGTGAATTCAAAACTGAAACTGCACTTCGGGAGCAGTGGTAGCCTAGCTGTATACCCGCCTGAGAGAACATTAGTGTGAAAATGTGCATGCATTTGAATTGGAGCGACAATTACTATTCTCCTAGTTGACATCTCATTTTCCGGTTTCATGGTTCGTTTTCTGCGCTGGCTGTATAGATTAACGTTGGGATGGAAGCAGTGCAATGGTAACTTGAAGCATGTTATGGGAGCTCTTTAGACTTGCATGCTTGAGGATTAAAAAGTAAGAAAAATGCGGTTGGATGAATCTTTGCTAATATTTTTGCGATTTATTTCGTGTCCAAAAAATAATCAAGAAATAATATTTGGGTGCTGGTATTAATTGTTGTGATATACCATAAAGGAAAAAAATCTACTTAAATTTGGAGCAACTTCTAGTATGTCAATAATTGAACAAAACACAGTCTCCATCAGTACCATTCTCCCGGCATGTATATCAAAAGCCATTTGCAATAAAAATGATCTGAGATAATAAAAAAAATGTGTGATTTTTGACGTAAATGCAAAATGGAATTTGAGCATTGTAAATAAAGCTATTTTTTTCCAACAGCAAAAATAAAAGTATTTTGCTCAATTTCGTTGATGTGTCCCTTCAACTTCAAAGGTCTTGTTCAATCTAAAGATTATACTACTTCAATATAATTCAAGTTGGAACTCTTGAAAACGGTTACCGTTTTATTTTAACAATTAACGTTTTAATTTTATTTTAAATCCCTCATACATATTGATTCTATTTTCAAGTAAGCTATCAATACGTCGCACAATTGTCTTGAAAACAGTACAGACAAACTTGTCATGACTTGTCAAAAGAAGAATAATTTCAATAAGCTTCAGGTTTGAATAGGTGGGGCATGTATCCAACTTGCCTTTTAAATAAAACACCAGCACCAACGGATTTTCATGTAACACTCAGTGGCATGATCGGAAAAAAATCCTAACGAAAAGTTTCCAATATAGAACGGGAATCGCACAAACTATATCACAATACACTTAATGCTCGACAACACTTAAAACATGCCCGCGAAGCCTAAAAAGTTTTCAAAAAAGAGCTCGAAAATAACCTTATACAGGTCGGACTCGATTATCCGGAGACTCGATTATCCGGGGACTCGATTATCCGGGATTCGATTATCCGGATTTTAGACTCGATTATCCGGAATTTGTTTTTTGATGTTCTTGTTTTTCATTTTTCATGCATAAATCCAAGATAATTTGGTTTTGCAATATACAACATGACTCGTTTTGCAGTTTAGAACGTATTTAAGACAAGAGGGGTTTGAAAAAGTGTTTGTTCGTGTATGCTGGTCAAAAAAAAAAATTTCTTGTGAAGATCCCTACTGTTCTTAGAAAAAATTTCTGGCTACACCACCGGATCATATAAATAAAATAACGAAAAAAGATAATATTTTTAAGCTCTTCGTCAAAGATTTCAATATTTTCTTAGTGATTCGATTATCCGGAGTGAAAAAAAATCGATACTCCGGATAATCGAGTCCGACCTGTAGTTGATTTCTGAAGAAAACAACTAAAAATTTTACAATATCGTGCTTAAAACAATCACCTGACCACAAGTTTTCGCTTTTTTTAATTTTTTAAATTTTGGGTTGGCTTATCGCTTGCAGTGCTGTCAAGAATGTTGATGATTGAAAACGATATCAAACAATATTATTCAGGCGAAGTAAAAATGACTCAAACTGATGCAGTGATTACTGGAAACGATGTATCATTGATTATAATTCCAATATTACCAGCAGTTACGAGAATATTTCTTGTGTACCACTACTTGCATAAAGAAATTTACGGATTCAACGGAATTTCACCTTAACTATATGGTTTAACGTGGTATATGGCTTAAACCAGAAGGTTTCAACCTTTTTAGTTCGCGGAGCACTTTTTGAAATAAAATAGTTCAGCAGAGCACTTGTTCTTCATCATCACTCCGATTACAATCTGGATTTATACACGCGCCTAAATTGACCCTTTAAATCTTACGCAAAACGTGAAGAACGACTTATGTTGGGCAATGTGTCATTAATTTTGAATTTAGTTTCAAATTTGTTATTGAGAGGGTTGAAAGTCAAAGGTTTTAAGTGACAAAAATCTGCCTTTGATAAAACCTACACTTGCCTCTCCACATCTCGATATCGAAGGGACCATCGAGATAGAGAGAGATCGAGACAAAGAACTTTAATTTAATGAACACTAGATTGAAAATCACTCCGTAACTAGGAAAATAATAAACAAACAAACTTCATTTCAAGTTTCCATATTGTTCTGAAGCACATCTCGGAATCCAAACATGGCAGGCACAATGGTCGGCTTGTGCCCCTACTCACGATTTCAAAGGCACTAATCTTCTGAAATAATGAGAATACAAAGTCAATCTTCTTATTTTAAGCTTTCTGCTAGTGCACAAAGCTAAAATAGAAATGGCAGTGTAGTTTGATGCTTCTTTCGCGAGTTTTGTGCCTTTAAAGTTTTGGTACATTATTGATTTTTGATTCCAAGCTGTTTCACCTTAAATCTGGTCTAGTATCCTTAGATAACCTTCATATCGACATATGGAGAGAAAATTTGGAACAAAAAAACAACAGGAACACATCGAGATGTGGAGATATCGAGATATGGAGAGAGAAATCATATACAGAATAAAAGGACCGAAGCAATCATTGACATAAGGCGGCATACACAAATTACGTAACGCTCTATGGGGAGTATGCTTATGCGTTACGGCTCATACACAAATTTTGAATTTTTCATACAAAATGCGTTACGGAGGGGGGGAGGTGGTCAAAAATTTCCAATTTTAGCGTTACGTAATAAATGGACGCTGCCTAAGGAGAGATATCGAGATGTAGAACATCGAGATGTGGAGAGTCGACTGTAGTTTGAAGTTTTTTCGACAATTTTTGTAACGATACAATTTGTATAGGAATAAAAAAAAGCAAATATTATACATAAAAATACTATTCGAAATCCAAGAAGCAATAGAATTTTTCAGTATACTTAACACAAAACCGACCTAAATGTCACATATATAATAATATATAATAATATATAATAATATATAATAATATATAATAAAAAGGGGTATTTGGGCCTTGTAATTCGCAACTTTAAAGATTTGTTTTATTTGATTGAGCAAAATTTGTGTTTGTCTCGGTCAAAGTCTGACGATTAAGCATCTAAATGAAACTATCCAATATTCCAAAATATAAAAACGGCAGAATTTATTATGTTAGAAAATGTTTATTATGTTAGAAAATGTTTCGACTTTTGTCGTTCGATCGAAAAACTGTGCGAGTTTCTGTAGCGAAATATTCCTTTTTTTAACCTCTATTGATCTATCTGAGTGGTCAGCACTCTCGAAAATATTCTTAATGCTAGTGGTCCCGACAAACTTTGTCTTTCCATCAAGTAGGCTGTTGTAACTCGTCGTGTAATCCCCCATACAAAATGACAAAAATTGGATTTTTCTAACTTCAAGGATAGTTTTTAATAATGAATTCGAGAAAACCTTATTTTTCAGCTAAATCTGTCACATACAAAATGTATCGGAAAATTTGGGCACCGTGTGTATACTGCCCATACTCGCAATACAGTCCCATTAGGAAAATCATCATGTCGAGAAAAACGCATCTGAACCTTATTGCAAATTTTTTTGTAACGCCGCTGGTGACAACATAAAATTCTGGTGGCATTACTCAACACATTATCATTACAGTATAAGAAAATGCTCAACGAATAAAATATTGTTAATGCAGTTGATTTTACTGTACAAATCCAAGATGATAGCAGGTGGGACTCGTTATCCGAGTACTTTTCTCACCAAATTCAAATATACCCGCATACCAGTCCCATTACTTGGGACTCGCTTACTTTGTTATCGCGCACCTTGACACATTTATTGGCAAGTTTGCTGCATCTTCCAAAGCACCTTTCCTTTTGCTTAGTGCTATCATCTTTTAATTGCAATATTTCCTTTAAAATAATCGTATAGTTGATTGGTGGTAGTGACAGTGCTCAAGACATTTCTGGGCTAGATGGTAGTGTTGCGGCCAGCCAATATGAATAGTACCCCCTGGATTCATCAGCAGTACGTTTATGTTGGGTTGGAAACATACGTAATACTAATAGCTATCAAGGAATAAAATCGAGCAAGCTTTGGTAAGCCTGATTTCGGCAAAGCTGTTGAAAATTTCTAAGTTATGCCTTCTTATTTCTCAGCATTAGTTATCGTATCGCTAAAACACAGTTTGACCAGTCGACGATACCAGTGGTGATGTGCGTATGCTCATGTTGGCCCAAATAGCTTTCCCCTCCATGTTGTTGGAAGATGAACCTACCGGAGGTGGAGATTTCGTAACTAATTGGCCAGAGGACGAGAGATGTGATAGGTATAGCATTGACTTGGAAGAAAGCTATTTATTTTATGTTTTGTTTAGACTTCCGCAAGAATTAAAAACTTAATATTTTTCAACCATTAATATCACCAGAAGCATTCTGGAAAAAATGAAGTCATGACAAGCAAAAACTACATTTTTTATGGAATGAAGGTGACTTACAATACTCAAATAAGTAGTATTTCTTTTCTTTTGAAATGAAAACTACGATGCAAGATTACAGGAATCATAACAGGAGAGGGTTGGCTTGAATTTCATTGTAATCTACTAGTGGGACTGTTATGCGGGTACTTTCAACATGGGACGCACATAGTTTGGTATTTTTTTCGCATTTTGTCCATACAAAGATACAATTTTAGGTACGCTACCAAGAAGTACACTAATAATAAGTACGATTCATGAAGAAAACTAAAATATGATGAAAATTCAAATGGGACTGTTGTGCGAGTATGGGCAGTATAAGACCCGTAAAAAGTGTTTTTCATCATCCACCATAACGTCGAAAACATCATATGGTGAAGATGAATTAAAACCACTTCTAAATTTTTCGATCTACAGAGCAAAACAGTGGTCATAAGTCAGTGGTCACCGAACCGCGACCCACGGGCCGCATGCGGCCCTCAGCAAGGTTTTGTGTGGCCCACGGAGTGATTTTGAATATAGGAGTAGTGCGGCCCGCATATTGTTATTTCAGAAGTAGAAAAGTTATCTCCCAAACGTTTATCTGTAGCTGGACTGAATTTTGTTCAATAACCCAAAGATTCTTAAGCTCTTGATCGTTTCTTCAAAACACTAAAGTTTTCAACGTTTCAGTAGCGTAGTTTTCAAAGCTCAAGAAAGAATGCGGGTTTTCCAAGTATTTCTATTTTAGTTACAAAATGACGCTGAAGTTTTAGTTTTTATGTGGCTAAGGTTTATTATTATTATTATTTTTAATTAATTGTTGATTGTATGCTAATGTTGCAATTATTGTATTAAAAATAAATTAAAAAAAAAGTAAGTTTATCAAAGCTATTTTAATCTCTGAGAAAATAATCCAACAGCGTTATCTCTTGAATAGGTACTGCATTGTTTATAATCATATTGTTCACTTCCAGGAATCTCAGAATTCATGACATTTATCTTTGCACGAAAAATGAACTCTTGAGAATCCAGGGACATCGGTGTTATTAGGAAAGATTATTGAAACCGCTAGTAACTATCGTACACAAGGCATGCATATTCCAGAAATCGTCTGTCGACCCCTAAGACAAGATGTGATACCTGGCTTCTTGTTTATTTTCTTCTTCTCTTGTATTTCTTTGTGTTGCCAGAAAGCTGGTGCAAATCAATAAAAATTGAAAAGAAGAGAGAAAAAAGCTGAGCACAGAAGATGCTGAAGTAACCGTGCAATGATCATTGCTGGCAACGCTGTTTCGTAGAAAAAATCAGAGGCTGGATTGTTTTAGCACGAAATTCAGATACGTCGAGTCTCGTCTCAGGTCGACATCAATAGTTACCCATTCATGTTGAGTAACAACTGTCGAAAAAATTGACCGACTTGAGTAGGGCCGAGCGAATTTTTTGGTCGACGGTAATTCTATTCGAGTCGTTTTGGTCGAACTTATAAAATAGATATTTTTTTCATCATGTGGCCCGTGGCGTGTTTTAGGAGCAAAGTGGTGGCCCGCATAACTTGTAAGGCTGAGGACCACTGTCATTAATGAAAATTCTAATGATTGGTCGCAACTAACGAATTACATATCGAACAAATTTTCATCGTGATCAGTTGTTTTGTTCTTTAAATTCATATTTTTTTAAATTCTGGATATGGCTTGATTTAATATAATCAAAAACGTATTTTAAATCAAAAAGTTGAGATATTTCAAGTTATTGGTCAAATATTTTCAAAACTGTCATTAATATTCAAAACTGTTGCGGAGCACCTGCCAAGGCTTCGCGGAGCACGATATAAAAACCACTGGCTTAAGCGAAGGTGAAGAAATCGGCCCTTAGACATTAAAATAAATAATTTATGCTATACACAATAAAAAAAATAAAGTAATTTAATTAATCTGAACCATCAGTTTGTCTTCTAACCACTCAAATTCATTGTTACCCAAACGGTTGGTAACGCATTCAAGCTCAAGAACAATGGTGCTGCTGGTAAGGATGGTATCGGAGCTGAACTCATACAGATTGGCTCGGAGAGGCTGGCCATTTGTCTGCACCGACAGATAGGCACAACCTGCTACTCAAACAGCTACCGGAGGAGTGTTTGAAAAGGTGTCAGATCTGTATACCCGCCTGAAACGCGAGGCAGCAAAAGTTAGATTGGTGGTGAATACGTCCAAGATAAAGTACATGCTAGTAGGTGGGGCCGAGCGCGACAGCTCGCCTAGGTAGCAGTGTTACGATAGACGGGGCTACGTTCGAGGTGGTCTACGAGCTCGTCTTCCTTAGATCCTTGCTGACGGCTGACAACAACGTTAGCCGTGAAATACGGAGGCGCATCGTCAGTGGAAGTCGGGCTTCTATGGCCTCCACATGAATTTATTTATTTATTTGACTTTACATCAATTATCTTGATAAATCCTCGCCAACAATATTTCGCCAATTTATTCGGTTCGCTTTTCTCCATCCTCGACTGCGACCGACGCTCTCCAGGTCCTGGTGCACCTGGTCAATCCACCTAGCTCGCTGCACCCCACGTCTTCTTGTTCTGACCGGATTCTTAGCGAACACCATCTTTACAGGGTTGTTGTTTGGCATTCTTACAACATGCCCTGCCCAACGTATCCAGCTTTAGCTACCTTCACGATACTGGGTTCACCGTAGAGTTAGGTGAGCTCGTGGTCCATTCTTCGCCGCCACACGTCGTTCTCCTGCACGCCGCTGAAGATCGTTTTTAGCACTCGGCGTTCGAAAACCCCAAGAGCTTGCAAGTCCTCCTCGAGCATAGTCCACGTCTCATGCCCATAGAGGACTACCGGTCTTATGAGCGTTTTGTACATCTTGCATTTGGTGCGGGGGTAGGGGCACGACTTCCGTTGATGATGCGCCTTCGTATTTCCCGATTAAAATTGTTGTCAGCCGTCAACAAGGACCCAAGGTAGACGAGCAAGTCCACCACCTCGAAGGTATCCCCGTCTATCGTGACACTGCTTCCTAGGCGGGCCATATCGCGCTCAGTTCCGCCTTCCAGCATGTAATTTGTTTTCGACGCATTCACCATTAGTCCGACTCTTGTTGCTTCGCGTTTTTCGCGGGTGAACAAATCTGCCCCCATTTCAAATTTTCGCCCAATAATATACATGTCATCCACGAAGCAAACAAATTGTCCGGATCTCGTGAAAATCGTGCCTCGATTGTTAAGTCCGGCTTTCCGCATGACACCTTCAAGCGCAATATTGAACAACAGGCACGAAAGTCCGTCACCCTGTCGTAGTCCCCGCCGAGACTAGAACGAACTGCAGTGTTCGCCCGAGGTCTTCACGCAGTTTTGCACACCTTCCATCGTTGCTCTAATCAATATTGTGAGCTTCCCGGGAAAGCTGTTCTCGTCCATGATCTTCCATAGCTCTACACGGCCTCCACATGAAGCTGTGGTCAAAAAAGATTCAGACCCGCACCAAATGAATCATGTATAAAATGCTCATAAGGCCGGTAGTCCTCTACGGGCATGAAACGTGGACGATGCTCGAGGAAGACTTACAATCACTTGGAGTCTTCGAACGTCGGGTGCTTAGGACGATCTTTGGCGGTGTGCAGGAAAAATGTGTGTGGCGGCGAAGGATGAACCATGAGCTCGCCCAACTCTACGGTGAATCCCGTATCCAGAAAATGGCCAAAGCTGGACGGATACGATGGGCAGGGCATGTTGCAAAAATGACAGCAATGCAAAAATGACCAAAAATGACCGAGGATGGAGAGAGGCGGCCACCGAGTATTGTGGCGTGAAATTGTTGATTCGGTGTTATATGTTTAAATTTTAACTAAATCAATTAAATGACATGGAAATGCCTTTGCCCATCCATTTGGGTAAACAGAGTTTTTGTTGCCCAATGAATAAATTTTGTGTACATTAAAGTCGGTGTCCGGGATTGGAAGAGTCCGATACATAAAAAGGCAAAAATTTGCCTATTATAAAAAGTTTACTATTTTCTAACCTTCAAGACTTGTATCTTGTTTTATGAGCCTTGTTTCGTTTATGTTTTACCATCAACAAGCGTTATTTCTTGTAATTGATCAAACTATTGAATATTAATAAATCAAAATTAGAATCAGCTTTCACAGTTTTACAACATGTTAAATTTAAAAACGTTTTCATCAGATCACTTTAGCCATTATTCTATTCTTAATCCCATTTGTAGCTTATCAGTCAAACTACTCGCCTTCTCGAATTCATTCAAAACTATTTCAAGCTTCACCCGAGCGCTTCTATCCAATAGCAACTATTCCGGTTTCCGGGAAGCAGTAGATGATGCTCATCCTCATCCGACAACCGAACAGCCGGCGGAGGAGGGTATCGGATCGGGGTGTGACAGAGCAAACGGTCAAAGTTTTATCTTCCACTAAACATTCTTCGGTTTTTATGTTGTGATAATTTTCTTAGTCACGAAGGAGGTGACGGACGGTGGGATCGCGTCACTGTTCATTCAATAATGACTCTTGCTATGTGCATACAGCAGTCTGAAGTCGGGTAGCCAGAAAATGATGGGTGTGGGGGGAATCAGGGTGAAACCGACAGCCTAGGATTGGTGATAAAACTTTCGTCAATGCTTTTACTTGTTGAATTAACCTATGACCGTTTCAGAATATTTAGCATCCATGACATTCATTGGAATTTGAAAAATAAGACCTACATAACTTACAGGGAAAATTTTTGAGATAGAAAGTTTTCCTGAATGTTAATTATAAAGAATCAAAAAAGTAGATTGGAGTACCTTGTACCTTTTAATTCCACTCTAATTGCTTATCTTTGACAGATACGCGTATTTTGACTACCACTATTCCAGTGGATACGCTGAAGAAGGCTACAACTGGTTCGAAATACGCGTATCTGCAAAGATAAGCAATTAGCGCGGAATTAAAAGGTACAAGATACTCCAATCTACTTTTTTGTTTCTCTATAAAAAATAGTGACAAACGAAATTTGCAACCGCCATTTTGTTTCATATTTTAACAAATTATTGGTAGCGTCAATTCTGATGCCATCCAACACAACATTTCACAAGAGTAGACAGGGTGTAATATGTAGAAAGAAAATCTGTTCAAAAAATGAAACATCAAATCCTGACGGTTTTACCCTGACCGCCCCTACCTATGGAGGGAATGCGAGGTGCTGCTATTGGCACTCAACTTGTGGTCTGAATAAATAAAAGTTTCGGTTCTGCGGGGCGAAGCAGCTGATATGGGGGAGGAATGGGCATCCACAATAACGCAATGCACCATCGAACCTTATTCCGGATTAGCACGACATCAAACGACAGCTCGTTTTTCCTGATGGGAGCTTACCATTCACGCCCCAGCGTTCAAACGAAAACTTCCGTACACGTACATAAAAGAATTTGAGAAATTGGAATAGTTTTCTGATGAAACCTAAACACAGACAGCCGAAGAAGTACGGGAGTTCCATAAGACGCAAGGGGCGGTCAAAACCATTCATCCCGCTGCTGCTTTGACTCCGTCGAGACCCCACGTGCTGCTGCTGCTGCTGCTAAGAATGCTTGAACGAACGAAATCGAATGGACTTTTAAGTGCACTGAAAACTATCGACGGGGCGAGAGCAAAGTTTCGCATCATCAACAACACACCACACCGATCGTCCAAAGTACAGGGCTGGTAGCGGCCATGTAGTAAAATAATAGTGACTTTAGTGATTAACGGGTGTTAACAATGAGAATAATTTCAATACCGTTCTATAATTAAATTAAAGAACGAATTTTTTTCTCCAATTTGGATTAATCTTGCAATGTATGTTGGAAAATTAAAATTGTTTAATTCAACAATCAAGCCTTCATGCCAAACAATGTCGAATGCTTTTTCTCTGTCTGAAGAGCAAGACCAGTAGAATAGTCTTTACTGAAAATTGACCGCGGCACCAGCCCTGCAAAGAGGACAAACCGGTATGGCAGAGCCGACCACACCGAGAGGAGTTGAGCTGCAGCCTCTTGGGATGCCAGGCGATAGAGCATGCAGCCATCGACCATCCCCTCCCTGCACTGCATTGTGGTGTTTTCTCCCATCAAGTGATGCACCGGGGCGAGGAGTTCTGTTTTTCTTCTAGAACTTTTCGACGACGAACGCCGAGACTTTGGTCCATGTCGTTCATTCGTCGGACGGAATGATAAAAGTTGAGCATCTTAAACTAATATTATCTCTCAGGGTAGTCGAAGTTTTGCTCGATGCTCGCTTTATTCTAGGTGGTTTTCTTATGTTGTATCTTCGGAATGATGCCGCGGTATCGAAGAATGCACAGAGTGGTGTGTCTATTGCTGTTTGTGATGCTTTCTGTTTTTGGTCGGGTGATCTGATATCTAGCTTTGGGTATTCTGATCTGGCACCTCTAAATTTTCTCAGAGTTTCGGTGACATTAGATGTTGTTTTTGAGGAAATCGCTTAGTCGAGAGCGATAATTTGGCAAGCAATAATAGTTTTCTGAGTATGTGATGTGATTCAAACTTGGTCTAGAAAAGATAACATCTGCAATAAGATTATCAACTGCAATAACTAATCTTAAAAAAATAAAAGAAAAACAAACTATTGCACTATCCACAAATTGCATTTAATGAGCATATACGATATCATATAATAACCTTCAATGTATTAACCTTCAATAGTTTTTAAATGGAGAAATCATCAAACAAACCTCTGAGGAGAAAACTCAGGGAGTGTGGTGTTGACTTGGCGTCCAACTCACTAGTACCAGCATACACATAATAAGCATTACGATTATCATCATACCGTTTCCTCCCCGAAACTACCTTATGGTACACTGAGGAAAGCAAACGTAAGACTGTTATAAGATTTGCTTATGGAATTACGACACAAGAAAAATCTTTGAAATTCATAAGACCATCGTATGGTTTTCGGCAGATGTTGTTTCCATAATACACCTCGAAGGAATTTCGTAAGATGATCTTATGAACCATCATTGACTTGATAACAAAATCCATAGATAGTCTTATGAATTACGTTCTGAACCATTCTTGGTTCCATAAGACTGTCTTGTGTAATTTGAGCTTTAGATTATAAATTTCAATGAATGAATAATACTAATCCGCGTTGAAAAGTAGGTTAACCAACTTGGGAAAATCAAATTTTCATCCATTTTGTCACGCCGCAATTCGATCAAAGCACTTTACTGTAAGCATTAGAATCGATTTGTGATACGACAAAATGGATGAAAATTGGATTTTCTCTAGTTGGCTAATCTATTCTGAACGCAAAGAAGTATATCATAGCAGCGAAACATTATTGAGAAAAGTTGTGAAGAACGCCTGAATTGTTGCAGCTTTACGTTAGGGGCGGATTAATGGATGAGGGAGGGTTTGTGATTTCTTACGCGTCATACAAATTGTTTTGAATTTTCATTCACAAATCTTATTGTTTGAATCCAATTCCTTAATCTGTTCGAAAGAAAGTGTTAGTTACAGCGGAATTGATGATAAATAGAAAATATTTACCATTAGAAACGGAGTCAGCCAGCGACAAATCAGCAAACACGTCCATTTCGGAAGCCATATTGAATTTCTGATAGTGAAATGAGAAAATTTGCCTCACGTGGTTCTTCGCAATGATGAGCAATGGGATTCATAAGCGTTCTTATGACATTGACAATTGATTGTTATGAAAAAATTACACTTGTCTTATGAATCTCAATCTCGTCGAATGAAATACACAAGTGTCTTATGAACCAACAAAAAAATAATCAAAAACTTATGAAAATCATGCGAGATTTTTGCCTCAGTGTAATACAAATGCATATACTTATCATTTTCACAGAAGTAGCTGCGGGAAATTTCCAGCCTCGGTTATTTCAGTCATGGGCGAATTTCAAGCTGAGAGTCGTAGGTTTGAATCCTATCGGGCGAGGATCTTTCCAGGTTGGAAATTATCTCGACTTCCTAGAGCATAGAGTATCTTTGTGTGCTTGCCACACAATATACACATGCGATATTGAAAAGGGCCTATTTAACTCCAAAACTTGCACTACATTTTCAAAATACGAATAGAGTTTTGCTATTATGAGTGTTTTCTTTCAGGACCTGAAGCCAGAATTTTGTTTACTTCGGTGACCTCGAAAATTTTGCACTTTGTAATTTGCATTGTCCAGTATTGGAGGACTTAATAATGCAACTTGTTTTAAATTGATTTTTGTATGTTTCAGCCCCTAGGATAAAATTCATGTGAGTAATAGCAGCTTATCAAAAACGTTGAATCTAACTTATTTGCACCAAACGACTCAAAGGCATGCGAGGATCAATTATTTGTTATTATTTTAATATTAAGAAATTACTCAGAAAATTACTTAATTCATCAAATACGGTGAAAGTAGTGAGAATAAAAAGTAAACATCCAATAAAGGGCAATCGACAAAGGCCTGAGTAAATTCCGGAACCAGAGCATTCACAGACACGCACGCACGCATCCATACCCAAAGTAGCCTGACAATCATGATTTATTCAGCAGGCAAGCGTCAATAAATAATGAGCAATATTGTACGTTCCTCGATTTCGATTATTTATGTTGTGGAGTGGACTCGGTGAAAGCTTACTTTTTATGTCCTCTCCGGAACGTCCACCGGGAGTCACTGCACCGACCACAGTTTGACATAGGGAATCTTCTACAGGTACCGCTACAAAAAGTGTCGAAGCCTGAAAGTGTCCGAGCCTTGATAACGTTATTTTGCTTTATTTTTCCAACCTCGTATCGCGTTGGGAACTGGGTGCCTTTCGGAACAGTGCGAAGTGCATACTATTTATAGCAGGCCTACCCAACCTTTTTGGCTCTTCTTCTACATAAATGGTTGGTTCGTTCGCAAGAATAGACCAATATGAACAAAATTGGTGTAAAATGAAAGCTTTGAAGTATATCTGTCTAATCCATGCTGAAAATTTTAAAATTTTATATATCTCTTCGCTAGCTATGCAAGTAAAGGCAAAAATCAGTCCGGCCCGCGAGCCGGATCATTTTTTGGACTTAATTGCATCGGTAGCAAAGTGGTTGAAAAAAAAATGCAGCATGGATTAGACAAATATACTAACAAGCTTTCATTTGAGACTAATTTTGTTCTTATCGGTCTATTCCGGCGAACGCACCAACCATTTATGTCGAAAAAGAGGCAAAAAGGTTGGGCAGGCCTGATCTATAGCAAATGATGCAGAAAAGATATATTATACTACCGTGAAAATAGAGTTATCAAGAGTTCAACTTCTTTAAATCTTCTATTATGTCTTCATTCATACACGGTTCTGGAAACCCGGATCATCCCAAAAGTAATTTTTCATTGTATTTTCTGTATCCAATTAAAATCATTGCTATACACTTATATCAATTACCAACCAACTAACCATTACATATACTTTGCAAACGAATTTATGTTAAATTTGCAAAAAAAAAGTTATACGTCTTCTCGGTGAGAATTGAACTCACGACTCCCTGTTACCCCTACAGCACGAGAGAACTCATGGACGCAGAAATTAACCTGAATTAGATTTCAAACCAATAATTTCCAAAAGCGCACCTCTTTCGGAAGAATTAGATGCCAAACCGAACACAACGCTATCTTTTGTAATGGCTAGGCGAGAGCGTAGTATTTATTAGCTAATCGCCAACGACGTGCTGGATGAGATTTGTATAGTACGGGCTCCCAATGGGTCGCGATGTTCTCAAACGACCGGTAACGGATTGCTCGATAAATACTTTTTAATTATGATTTATCGATTTCGGCTAACCACTCGGGTGGTAGTTTTAACAACTACCGAAAAACTAAACATTACGTTTACTTTGGAATTGGACTTAATGCGCAAATTGATGTGAAATTTGCGAAAAAGTGGCAAGGTTTTCCCGGTGAGGATATGTTTGCATATATGCACATCCGGTGATTAGGTTTGCACGCAAAATGTCATCTCAAACATCAATTGAATTGGCACATCGTCCCTGGACTGCAAAATGCTGGTGGATTGTTTTGGCGATGGAAAATCATAAACGACTCTGCGGGCGTGGAAAGTGGTAAAGATCATCCGGCTGCCAAAGGTTTGTGTGAGCTGCTCTATCGTAAGATGTGAAGAATGCATCACATCCGAAGTTCCGACAAGCAAGGTATTCAAATTAACCTCTTTCGCAAACAAAACTTATTTATAATTTCACTGAAAAAAACACTACCGATCGCAAAAGACGCGTTGACTTAAATGAAAAAAGTGACAGTTGGATTTATGTAACGCTCTGAGCACACAAATTCTTGAATAATAGCCATGGTTTCATGACTTGTAGTCATGATATTATGAAACATAAAATTTATGATTTCATGACTTATTGTTCATGATTCCGACAACGGATTTTTTTCCGTGTACAAACTTTCTCAAACAAAGAACAT
This sequence comes from Aedes aegypti, assembly GCF_002204515.2. Classification (NCBI taxonomy): domain Eukaryota; kingdom Metazoa; phylum Arthropoda; class Insecta; order Diptera; family Culicidae; genus Aedes; species Aedes aegypti. The sequence continues at coordinate 249,150,362 of NC_035109.1, forward strand.
CTATCCAGATGATATTCCCTAAACATTGCGATCCGGTATGTCCATACTGAATCGATTTCTCAGGTGTGAAAAAGTGACCGTTTTTAATAATTCGATACAATTTCTCGGACTTCTACACCAAATACAAATAAATGACATCTGAAATTTTATGATAACTCATGTTTGAATATCTTTTGCCAGAATCAGACTCAGACCATATTTGAGGGGAGGCGATGTAAGATGTTTTCTTCTAATCTTGACTTATTTGCATGATCTTTAAAAATACGACGAAACTTGTAAGGTACTGGGGCCCAGATAGCCATAGCGCCAAACGTGCAGCTATTCAGTTAGACCATGCTGGTGGTCGTTGGTTTTAATCCCACCAGTCGAGAATCTCTTCGGGTTGCAAATGTTTTCGACTTCCCAAAGCATAGAGTATCTTCGTACCTGCCACATGATATACTCATGGAAAAATGGTCAGTTGGCAAAGAGAGCTCCCAGTTAATAACTGTGGAGCACTAAGCTGAGAAGCAGGCTCTGCCCCAGTTGAAACGTAAAACCTGAATATGCATTTAGGCCAATTCAAGCCATTTCAAACCTATTTAAGCTCTGAGAGAGAGGAAACAGCTGGCTTAGATTGCGAGCTCCCAAAAGTCAAGGAAACCTGTCATCAACTGTCACTGGAAAACCGCACATTCGAAGGGCAGAGCGTAAAAAACCGCCAGTCTCCTCTCTCTCAGTTTAAGCTATTTAAGGCGTTTTAAACCCCTCTAAGCTGTTTTAAGCCATTTTCAGTCACTGCAACCATTTTAAATCGTTTTAAGCAACTTCAAGCCTTTTTAAGCGGTTTAAAGCTGTTTCAAGCAATTTTAAGCTGCTCTAAGTCATTATAAGCAGTTTTAAGCTTTTTTGAGTTGTTTAAAGGTATTTAGACCATTTTAAACTTTTTTTTTAAGACACTGACACGGTAATGCTTCCAGTGGGCATATATGCCCTTTGAAGGAAGCACCACACTAGACAACGGACTAGCATGCAACGCCCAGTGGCACAGTCGGAAAACATTTCTCACGAAAAGTGTACCGGCCTGAAGTGGGAATCGAACCCACACTCCTTAGCACGATGCGGCTAAATGCCTGGTGACACTAACCACACGGCTACGAAGCCCACAAACTTTTAGAGCAATTTAAGGCCATTTCCACCCATCTCAAGCCGTTTAAGCAGTTTTAATCCGTTCCATTAAGCCACTTTAAACAGTTTAAATCCGTTTTTGGCCACTTAACCGTTTTAAGCTGTTGTACGCAATTTAAACCATTTAAAGCCATTTGAAACCTTTTTCAGCAATTTGAGGACATTTGAAGCCGTTTTAAATTAATTAAAGCAGTTTTGGGCCATTTCAAGCCATTTTAAATAATTTTAGAAATTTCTCAGCAATTTTAGCCGTTTTGAACCGTTTCAAGACGTTATGAGCTGTTTTAAGCAATTCTACCCCATTACCGCGAATCCCATCAATGCTATTTCCCCGTATTTTCAATTATCTCGAAATGATGACAATGCTGGCATTTCCACATGATACTGGAATTCTGGGTAATTTCATTCGGTTTACAACCCATTCACAAAATTCATAACGATGAAGGGGATGGGTGGGTATCCTCGTGATGTTACAGTTTATACGAAATTTGTAGAATATCCATACAAAACCCGTTACGTTGGGGTGGGTGGGTGTCAAAAATGGTAATTTTCGGCGTTATGAAACTTGTGAATGAACCCTTAATAGTATTCGGGGTAAATGCATTCGGGGTAATGGGGTAGTACCGTTTTAAGCTGTTTTAGGTCATGTTGACGCCTGTACACCCAACCCCCCTCACGGAGTCGGAAGTGCAACTTTGACCCTGAAAAATTTCTAGTTTTCAAAAAAAAAAATCAGCAATGGATTTGGACACTATTCAAGATTGGATTTTTGAAATAGTTACGTCTACCCAGGGCCGGATTTACAAATGTTGGGGCCCCGGAGCCAGAGTCTTGTGGTGTGTGTGTGTGTTATAAAATCCACCTCCCTCTGACTGGCAGTGCTTTTATGGAAGAAAATTGTATGCATGTATTTATTGATACCCTTCGATATCTGTATATCTGCAGACAATTTTAGCCCAGGAGATGAAAGGTGATAGCTCTACTGAAATTCCAACGACCCATTTCAAGAATGGCAGTTAATACACACACATTCTGAGGTCATTTTCATTTACAGTAAGCCCCGCATAAAAACACCCAGATATCAAATGGGGATATCTGAAATGTTTTTACACTTCCCGAATCGAAAATGAAATTTTCGAAACTGGCACGTATTTAGTTTTAAATGGTAATAGTAATAGATGAGTAAGTAATAATAAGGAATGATTTTACCAGAATGCACTGCTGTTTTTTCCGTCGCCGCACTGTGCTAACCGTACAATACTATACACTTTTTCACTGCACTACGCGCGTAACATGATCGATTCTGACCGCATCACCCGCCTCTGCAGGAGCGAACATCGCGGTCAGAGGATCTCACACTACTGAATAAGCCCGCGAATCACGCCACTTTTTCCCCCCCATTGTACAGCGCGCGTAACACGATTAATCCTGCTTGACTGCTTCACCCGCCCCCGCAGGAGCAAGCGTCACAGTCAGAGGATCACACACTACTCGGGCCCCGGAGCCAGAGTCTTGTGGGGGCTTTTTTCCCAGAAAATGATTTTGACGTTGTAATACAGTGGTCATTAAAATGCGGCCGGACCTGGGATCGAATCCCATCCCCGACATAGTCACTTATGACGTAAAAAGTTATAGTGACGACTTCCTTCGGAAGGGAAGTAAAGCCGTTGGTCCCGAGATGAACTAGCCCAGGGCTAAAAATCTCGTTAATAAAGTCAAACCAACCAACCAAAATGCGGCCCTTGAAAGGGTTTTGTACGGCGAAAGGATTTTGAATGTTAATATCATGTGGCACGTTTATGTTGTAAATTCTAAATTACAGGATTCAGATCGCTTCGTTTTTGCAAACGTTCTTTAAAATCTTGGTCAATTTATCTGTGTTTCTCCATGTTGGTCAATCCAATAACTATCAGTAATTATCGAGAAATTTACTGTAATTTATAATAAGCTCATGAGCATATTAAAATTGGTTTGAGATCATTAAATTCTTCAAATCTAGCAGTTATCTTGAAACAAAAAAGAAGCTTAAGTTAACTAAAATGCTTCCAAATTTCCTCAGATTACAAAAAAACGATAACTCAGACAGCCTGTTTTTGATGAAATTTTAATATAGACAGCATTTTTAAAGTTAAATAGGCCTCAAAAGTCTTACAGGAAAGTACGCAGATTTATGTATTGATTTCTATGTTTTAATTCGGCAAATGAAATCAAAAATTTAAGGAATCCATGAAATTTATGAAAATTGTGGCAAAAATAGTCAAATGCTTCATGGCATAGATGAGTAAAATGCATCATGGTTTTAATAATTTTGTTCTCCTGTCAAGTGTATAAAAGAACCCAGGTACTCGTCCCTATGTTTAAACAAATATTTATAATCTCACAGGAAGCCGTTTAAATAAATTCTCTCTGGCCCGCCAGATCTGTTAGGCTGAGTTCCACTGCTAAAGTATATTCTAATAGGTATTTTCTTTAATAAGTTTTATGCTTAATGTTCTGGATAAGGTTCCCATTACCAGAATTTAGATTGACTGCTTTAAAACCCCCATAATCACAAGTTGGGCTCGATGGGTCTATGTGACAAAAGACTACTTTTGATATAAGAATGCAAAAATGGCAACTTTGGCAAAGAAAGCTCTCAGTTAATAACTGTGGAAGTGCTCATAAGAACAGTCAGCTGAGAAGCAGGCTCTGTCCCAATGGGACGTTAATGCCAAGGAGAAGAAAAAGAATATGTAGTTTTTTTTAACATTGATTTGCTTGTTTGAGTGTAGTAAACATGTATGAGCAGAAATTGAAATTTTTGATTGCACTCAAAATTTGTTTTACTTTAAATGTTACAAAAATCCCTATTTTTTGAACCCTTTGTTTTGTAACTCAAAATTCAATGTTAAATTAATTGTGAAAATCAAGTAAACAAGTTTGAGTAAGAAAGTAAATATCCGATTACACTCAAAATTTGGGTAGACGCATCAATTTCAAAAATCTTAAAATGAACATCAATCTTGAATAATGTCCGGTTCCATTGCTGATTTTTTTTTTTGATAATCGTCTCGAAAACGACACGGATATGCATGATCAAATTTACACTTCCAACTTTTTTGGACCCTTGATAGTTGGCGTAAGTTTTCAGCCCATTGGTTAAAAAGAGATAAGGCATTTTAAGCCATTTGTAACTATTTTCAGCAATTTCAGGCTGTTTTAAGCCAAACTAAGCCATTTTAAGCAGTAATAAGCCATAATAAGACAATCTTAGCTAAGTCATTTTAAGCCATATGAAATCGTTCATATTAAGCTATTTTAGCAATTTCAAGCAATTTTAAGGCGGCATCCACAAATTACGTAACTCTACAGGGGGAGGGGAAGAGTAGGCTCAAGCGTTACGGCTCATACAAACGTTTGAAATTTTTCATACAATGAGCGTAACGGAGGGGGGAGGGGTCAAAAAAATTCAACTTCAGCGTTACGTAAAAAATGGACGCTGCCTAAGAAGTTTTAAGCCGATTTAAGAAATTTTAAGCCATTTTGAACTTTTACAGCAATTCTAAGCCGTTCTAGGTCATTTCAAGCAAGCCAAGTTAGACCGTGTTAAGCGTTTTTAAATCGTTTCAAGTCGTTTAAAGCTGCCTAAGCCATTTAAAGCCATTCAAAGTCATTTGAAACTTTTTTCAGCGATTTGAGGACATTTGAAGCCGTTTTAGGCCATTTTAAGCAATTTTAAAACTTTCTCAGCAATTTTAAGCGGTTCCAGGCCAATTTAAGCCATTTTAAACAGTTTTTAGCCATGACTCTATCAGCAATGTCAAACCATTTTAAGCCGTTTTGAGCAATTTTAGGTCGTTTTAAGCTATTTCAAGCAATTTTAAGCCATTGCTACCGTTTTGATTCATATTACGGACAGCTTCAAATTCCGGACACTCTCGTTTGTATGGGAAACATTTCACACGAAATGTTTCAATTTTCGCCATTCAAAAGTTCTCATTTTTGAGGCTCGTTTTATTAGGTTTTTTCCATGAATATCATTGCAAATTTATAATGCTTAACTACCTTAGACGTCTCTTAAGTGGTTGAACGATTTCAATTGATGATTTGACTGTTCCGTTAATGATTATCATGAGCTGTCCGTAATTCGAATCAAAGCGTCCGGAATATGAGGCAAAAGTGAGGGAGCTTCCGGAATAAGAATCATGAAAATGCCACACGTTTTGATTTATTTAAAATTATTCAAGTTGCGGACGCGTATTCTTTACCCACCATCCGAAAGTTAAGGGCTTCCGACGCTCGATAACGCTAAAAAATCATAAAGAATGATTTATTTTGTATGGTCCAAGCTGGGTTGTACTTCACTGAGGCCTTAAGTGTCCGTAATATGAATCAAAACGGTATTAGTGTTAAGTCGTTTTAGGCCGTTTTAGGCAATTTAAGCTTTTTTTTTAGCAGTTGTAAGCCGTTTTAAGCCATTTCAATCCGTTTCAGCCTTTTTCAGCCATTTCAAGCAGTTTTAATTTTGGCGTCAGAATCTGCAAAATAAACGAGATAAGTTAAAAACAAACAATTTTAAGCCGTTTTAACGCTCAACGCTCCGTCATCGTAATCATCGTCATCATCGAAACTTCAAAAGCAGTTTTTCTGTTCAAAACCTCAAATTATTCGATGAAAATGCGTTCACTGTGTTTCGGCTGGAGAATAGAATACAGTGAACACATTTTCCTGTGAATTTTCTTGATTTTGAACGAAAAAACTGCTGTTGTAAATTCTGAAATCAATGACGGATCCTGCCCCCTTAAGCCTTTTTGGGCCGTTTTTGGTCAAGCTGGTTTAAGCCGTTTTCAGCCATGTTAGGCAATTTAAAGCCATTTTTATTTTAGCAATTTCAAGCAGTTTCAAGCCGATTTAAGCTGTTTTAAACCATTTTAATCCGTTTTAAGTCATTTTAGGCCGATTTAAGCTATTTTAAGCCATTACAACCCATTACTAATCACTTTAGGCTATTTAAAGCCATTTTAAGCGGATTTAAATGGTTTAAAGAAGTTTGTTATTTTAAGCCGTTTTTGGCTATCTTACGCAATATAAAGCCGTTTTAAGCAATTTCAAGCAGTTTTAAGCAATTTTAATCAGTTTTTAGCCGTATTTAGCTATTGTAAGCCGTTTAGATGGATTTAGTTTCATTTCTTTATAAATATTCCACTAAACAGCTCGAACTTATTACGTATTTTGGTAATAAAATGTCGGCCAGTAAAAAAACAACTGTTTTAATTAAGGATTGAAGACTGCAAGCTTAAAATTCCTGCAATATTCGAGAGGATCAACTGTTATCCAGAAATAATAAGCGGAGAAATACAAGTATTGAATCTGAGAAACTCGTGTAAAACAACTCAAATGTTTAATCGAAATATGGCTTTCGATGCACTGTGTTTTATTATGTTCATAACTTTTTAGTAGGATTTTTTACATTTTTCATGTCTTCTACAAAGTTGTTAGATATCTTAAAACGCGTGTTTTTCTGAACATTGCACCTCTCTATCTCTTAAAGTAAAGGAATGATCGGTTGAATTCCTTTGAATAAGGCTTACTTGTTTGATAGTAAAAACCCATGCATAACCGCTTATAGACAAAAGGTTTTATCAACTGCCGAAAGGGGAGATATGGTACTTTCATGATTTGTAAGAGTTGTCTGCGCCATTTTGCGCCGAAGCCAGTTATAAGGGCCTTTTCTACCCCTTGAGAAAAGAGTAATTCATGGAAAATGAATGAAAAAGACAAAATTCAACACAATGCGATGGCACCATTTATCTGTATTTTATTTATGGTCTTAGGATTACCAAAATTTATGGTCTTAGGATTACCAAAATAGCTGAAAATGTAGTCGAGCTTTATTTGTATCATAAGAATTTAAAAAAAAATATATAGGAGAATAATCCATATAAATTGATTTAATTAAATACCCTATTTTTTATGCTCTGTGAAATCGAGAAAATTTACAAGACTCGACTTTCTGATATTCGAACCCAACACCCCCAGCATAGTTTTGCTGAGAGCCTGCACATGGACCGTCACGGCTATTTTTGGCCCCACAACGTATGTTATCGGATGCAAATCTATTTCATGAAATGCTTGCATTGTACATGCAATTCCAACTGTCAAATAGAAACACATCTCAACACTAACCCTTTTTTGTGTGTGCTCGGTTCGTTCCATTTTTTTCCGATCCAATAGATTGTCCCAACTGAATAACAGGATGTCACAGGCCTGGAGACGCAAATTTGTAGTTTTTGGAGGGTAAAATCTCGTCAGCACACTGTTAACGCTGTTTATGCAAGAAAAGCTTTTCACGGGGCAGCTAAAATGTAGGTAGAGTGATTCGGGGCAAAAGTTCGCAGTGGGTTTTTTCTGCACACTAGAAAGCAACTGGCAAAATGTTGCAGCATTGACTGGGTTTGACACCTTAATAGGTCAGCTGTTCATATTAATGACAACAAGCAGTTTAATCGAAGATATTAATACATTTTTGTTTTAATTTGTTCTAATTTAATATTTAAAAATTGTTCAAAAAAGGTTAAGAATTCTAAGAAACCCTTGTAATATTTTAAGTGTTATAGGGTAGAACTGTAGGGTAGATTTGATTAGATATAAAAGTTTAAGACCTTTAGTAGAAGACAATTTTGTTACTGAAATATTTTTATGTGTTCATGAGCTTCCTCGCACAAAATGCTATGTTCTGAGTTCATCAGTGCATTTTGTTTCGTTTCACAGACTTGTTCAAAACAACTCGAATCAATCCGTAGCAGCTAGCAAATCATGTTTGTTTTCATTAGTAAAGTCACATAAGATAACAGATTAATTAGCTATGAAATCTTTACGTTCACATTGTATGCTTAATCTCATCATATAAAATATACACCTAATTTGCCTCCACTTATGTACGTATAGGGCCTTTTAAAACACCTTATACGAATTCTTTTCACATATAAGTATCGCATAACGCAAAAGATGACATCATTATGTACATTCTTATTGTCTCGGTAACACCAGAAATATCCAAAACTTGGCGTTTATGATTATATTTCTTTAAATACAAATAAAACTTTAAAGAATGTAGCAAAATGTTGAAGCTAATATGTTGAGGTATAATATTAGCTTCAACATTTTGCTACATTCTTTAAAGTTTTATTTGTATTTAAAGAAATATAATCATAAACGCCAAGTGCTTTTAATCCAATAGATATCTTCTGTGAAGGTTTAGGGTGTGAACCTTAGCCCCGCATTACTCTAACTCTATGAGCGAATATGTGTGTGTGGGCAGGTGGTCGTTAAGCAGCGTGTCCATCACAGGAATAACAGCAGCTATCTGGTCGGTTGCCTTTTTTTTCCAAACTGTAAATATTGAATGTGTCACAGGAAATGCTGTTGTGTTGCTGATAACATGCACAGAGCGTAGTCGGTTCTCGGAAACACAATTCCTATCCGTGTAGCTGGAGATTACCTAGGGAAAACACCGGAGAGGTGCGATAGGGCACAAACGCTTACACTCACAGAAACAGAAACAGATAGGAGTAAGCAGGTTGGTGGTGAAGGTTTTATTTGCTGGCCTGTCCAATTTGGAATTTTGTTTGCGATGCCATCAGTTCGCTCCCGTTGCGATGTGTCATGTTTGTAATGAATCAATTGAATAATTGGGAGTTCGAAGCGCAATGACAATTTGATGGCCGGTCCATGACGGTGCACTTTCATGATAAATTCTAGGGCAGCGTGTTTGAGTAGACTATACTAACAACTACGATTTATCGACTAGTTTTGTAATGATACAAATTACTGACCATTTGTTAGCAATTGTTATAACAAGTAGTTGAATTTAATTTCAGCTTTGTTAAGATAACTTATGTGATAAAGTGTCTACCAAATACAACTCATCTACACCCCCGTGCAAAAGTTTGGGGTCACTCCCTAAAAACATACAGTTTTTTTAAATTACAAAAATATAGGTACCTAAAAAGAAAACTTTTAATGGTTCGACACTTCAAGTGTAGACTTGCGAAAGGTTCACTTTATTCAACAAACTTTGAAAGGTTCTTCACCTCAAGTGTCGGCATAACTTTTCTCTTCATAGATATTGTTCATATCCAATGAAAATATTATATTTACAGTGTCGGACATATAAAATGCACCAAAGCCATTTTCCCATACAAAATAGTCAACTTCAGAGGGCTATATCTCCGCCGTTTCTCAACCGATTCTTTTTATTTTTTCTTTGACGAACCACAAATTATCTCAATTTTTGATACCTATTGAAAAAGTTGTAATTGGTTGGTAAATGGCTGGGCATGGCGTACCATTGGTACCTCGCGTACCTGAAGGAATAAAATAGACCCCTTTGTGCGGTCCTTAGCCTCTTGCCCAGCAACTCCTATCCCTACCTCCTCGCGGTACTGGCCGGGGTACGAGTAACCTTAGGGAAGATCGGGTAGCCAACCCCCGGTGGGAACTTTGGTCGTATGCTGACAGGGAAGGGGGGGTTTGCTTGTGCTTTTGCTTCTGCAAACCTTGAGCGTCTGTACTCCATGTTAGGAGCGGCTCACAACAGCGTCTGTTCCCCATGTCAGGGGCGGCTGATCATCGTCCGAGTGCCAGAGAAGGACTCTAAGCTAAACTGCGCACTATGGTCCTCCGAACATTTAGGGGGAATGGTCCTCCGGAAATCTAGGGGGTTGGTGTCAGGCCCTGCAAGCCAGCCGTAAAAAAATCAAGCAACGAATAATCAACGAGAGAATACGAACCGGGACAATCGGCGAAGACCACAGCGACGTAAAGGGACTAGCGATTGGAAGCTCGGTACGTGGAACTGTAAATCTCTCAACTTCATCGGGAGCACACGCATACTCGCCGACGTGCTGAAGGGCCGTGGATTCGGCATCGTAGCGTTGCAGGAAGTGTGTTGGAAGGGATCAATGGTGCGAACGTTTAGAGGTAACCATACCATCTACCAGAGCTGCGGCAATACACATGAGCTGGGAACAGCTTTTATAGTGATGGGTGATATGCAGAGGCGCGTGATCGGGTGGTGGCCGATCAATGAGAGAATGTGCAAGTTGAGGATCAAAGGCCGGTTCTTCAACTTCAGCATAATAAACGTGCACAGCCCTCACTCCGGAAGCACTGATGATGATAAAGACGCTTTTTACGCGCAGCTTGAACGCGAGTACGACAGTTGCCCAAGCCACGACGTCAAAATCATCATAGGAGATCTAAACGCTCAGGTTGGCCAGGAGGAGGAATTCAGACCGACGATTGGAAAGTTCAGCGCCCACCGGCTGACGAACGAAAACGGCCTACGACTAATTGATTTTGCCGCCTCCAAGAATATGGCCATTCGTAGCACCTACTTCCAGCACAGCCTTCCGTACCGATACACCTGGAGATCACCACAGCAGACAGAATCGCAAATCGACCACGTTCTGATTGATGGTCGGCACTTCTCCGACATAATCGACGTCAGGACCTATCGTGGCGCTAACATCGACTCTGACCACTATCTGGTGATGGTCAAACTGCGCCCAAAACTCTCCGTCGTTAACAACGTACGGTACCGACGGCCGCCCCGGTATGACCTAGAGCGGCTCAAGCAACCGGATGTCGCAGCGGCATACGCGCAGCAACTCGAGGCTGCATTACCGGAAGAGGGTGAGCTGGACGAAGCCCCTCTTGAGGACTGCTGGAGAACAATAAAAGCAGCCATCAACGATGCAGCTGAGAGTAACGTCGGGTACGTGGGACGGAGTCGACGGAACGATTGGTTCGACGAGGAGTGCCAGGAGGTTTTGAAGGAGAAGAATGCAGCGCGGGCGGTCATGCTGCAGCAAGGGACCCGGCAGAACGTGGAACGCTATAAACAGAAACGGCAACAGCAGACCCGCCTCTTTCGGGAGAAAAAACGCCGCCTGGAGGAGACGGAGTGCGAGGAGATGGAACAGCTGTGCCGGTCTCAGGAAACGCGTAGGTTCTATCAGAAGCTCAACGCATCCCGCAACGGCTTCGTGCCGCGAGCCGAGATGTGCAGGGATAAGGATGGGAGCATTCTGACGGACGAGCGTGAGGTGATCGAAAGGTGGAAGCAGCACTTTGACGAGCACCTGAATGGTGCTGAGAGCACAGGCAATGAAGGACGGGACAACGGAGGAAATGCCTTCGTCAGTACTGCGGAAGATGGAAACCAACCAGCCCCCACTTTGAGGGAGGTTAAGGATGCCATTCACCAGCTCAAGAACAATAAAGCTGCTGGTAATGATGGTATCGGAGCTGAACTCATAAAGATGGGTCCGGAAAGGCTGGCCATTTGTCTGCACCGGCTGATAGGCACAATCTGGGAAACAGAACAGCTACCGGAGGAGTGGAAGGAAGGGGTAATCTGCCCCATCTACAAGAAAGGCGACAAGTTAGACTGTGAGAACTTTCGAGCGATCACCATTCTAAATGCGGCCTACAAAGTATTATCCCAGATCATCTTCCGTCGTTTGTCACCCGTAGTAAACGAGTTCGTGGGAAGTTATCAAGCCGGCTTCGTTGACGGCCGATCGACAACGGACCAGATCTTTACTGTACGGCAAATCCTCCAAAAATGTCGTGAATACCAGGTCCCAACGCATCACTTTTTCATCGATTTCAAGGCGGCATACGACAGTATCGACCGCGTAGAGCTATGGAAAATCATGGACGAGAACAGCTTTCCCGGGAAGCTCACGAGACTGATAAGAGCGACGATGGAAGGTGTGCAAAATTGTGTGAAGGTTTCAGGCGAACACTCCAGTTCGTTTGGATCCCACCGGGGACTACGACAAGGTGATGGACTTTCGTGCCTGTTGTTCAATATTGCGCTAGAAGGTGTTATGCGGAGAGCCGGGCTTAACAGCCGGGGTACGATTTTTACGAGATCCAGTCAATTTGTTTGCTTCGCGGATGATATGGACATCGTCGGCCGAACATTTGAAAAGGTGGCAGACCTGTACACCCGCCTGAAACGCGAGGCAGCAAAAGTTGGACTGGTGGTGAATGCGGCCAAGACAAAGTACATGCTAGCTGGTGGGGCCCAGATAGCCGTAGCGGTAAACGCGCAGCTATTCAGCAAGACCAAGCTGAGGGTCGTGGGTTCGAATCCCACCAGTCGAGGATCTTTTCGGGTTGGAAATTTTCTCGACTTCCCAGGGCATAGAGTATCTTCGTACCTGCCACACGATATACGCATGCAAAAATGGTCATTGGCATAGTAAGCTCTCAGTTAATAACTGTGGAACTGTGCTGTATCAAAAGAACACTAAGCTGAGAAGCAGGCTTTGTCCCAGTGGGGACGTAATGCCAGAAAGAAGAAGAAGAAGCTGGTGGGGCCGAGCGCGACAGGGCTCGCTAGGTAGCAGTGTTACGATAGACGGGGATCCGTTCGAGGTGGTCGACGAGTTCGTCTACCTTGGATCCTTGCTGACGGCTGACAATAACGTTAGCCGTGAAATACGGAGGCGCATCATCAGTGGAAGTCGGGCCTACTATGGCCTCCAGAAGAAGCTGCGGTCAAAAAAGATTCACGCCCGCACCAAATGTACCATGTACAAAACGCTCATAAGGCCGGTAGTCCTCTACGGGCATGAAACGTGGACGATGCTCGAGGAGGACCTGCAAGCACTTGGAGTCTTCGAACGTCGGGTGCTTAGGACGATCTTCGGCGGTGTGCAGGAGAACGGTGTGTGGCGGCGAAGGATGAACCACGAGCTCGCCCAACTCTACGGCGAACCCAATATCCAGAAGGTGGCCAAAGCTGGAAGGATACGATGGGCAGGGCATGTTGCAAGAATGCCGGACAGCAACCCTGCAAAGATGGTGTTCGCTTCGGATCCGGTTGGTACAAGAAGGCGTGGAGCGCAGCGAGCTAGGTGGGCGGATCAAGTGCGTATCGATTTGGCGAGCGTGGTGCAGAACCGAGGATGGAGAGATGCGGCCACGAACCGAGTATTGTGGCGTGAAATTGTTGATTCAGTGTTGTCTGTGTAGATGTTAACTAAATAAATGAATGAAAAAGTTGTAAGAAAACTATTGATTCAAAAGTTACAGATAGGGTGAATTTTGACACAAAAAAATGCACCAAGACAAAAAGTGATGTAGCAGACAAACTACACGTCGTACCATTTTGCTGTCTTGGGCACATTTGGTCCTTATCACTCAATGATCAAATGCGCTGAAGATACCAAGATGATTCGACCCATATTTTTTTTGCTACACCACTTTGTGTCTTGGTGCATTTTTTATGTCAAAATTCAACCTATCTGTAACTTTTAAATCAATAGTTTTCTTAAAACTTTTTCAATAGTTATCAAAAATTGAGATAATTTGTAGTTCGTCAATGAAAAAATGAAAATAATCGGTTGAGAAACGGCAGAGATATAGCCCTATAGCCTTTTGTATGGGAAAACTGCTTAGGTGCATTTTATATGTCCGATACTGTACATATAAGCATGTTTATATCTCACAAATAATTATTTATCATGGTCTAATCGCTTATCAAAGTGAATTCTGTGACCCTACGATCCTCCCCATTAACAAACATCCCTCCCAGTAACCTTTGTGGAGATGCAGAGGCAAACATGGTCTCCAAATAGCAAAGGTTACACACTAACATTCCTTCCCCCAATCCCACCTGACTGCAACGACGTGGCCGGCGCCGTTATTGACCATGTATAAATAGAGGCACTGAATTATGCACAATTAAGAAGATTATGGCCAATCCCAGCCTAACTTCTAGTTGATTTTTTGTGCATTTTCACTGACTTCGGTCAATCACGGAATAGCAACCATTGATATGTGTAGTTAGTCTAAGCTAAGCTAAGCTTAGCTAAGGGTAGTGCATCTTAAATGCAGCCTGCAAAGTATTATCCCCGATCATCTTTCATCGTCTGTCACCTGTAGTAAACAAGTTCGTAGGAATTTATCAAGAAGGAAGATCGACAACGGACCAGATCTTTCTTTTCTTCTTCTTTTTGACATTACGTCTTCATTGGGGCAGAGCTTGCTTCTCAGCATAATGTTCTTATTGACACTTTTACAGTTACTAACCCGTCTACCTAGCTTCGAGCTTTATTTTTTACCACAAAAAAATGTTCAAATCGCGAGTACTTGTTTGTTTCTCAATATTTTGACACCATGTTTTTCACAAGTTCTCAAAAAACTCTTCTAGATTGAAAACCAGTGCACTATGAACCAGAAAGCAGTTTTACGCGGAAAGATGCATTTTGAGCTTTAGAATGAAACTTTCGTTGAAAACGGTCTTCTACAAAGTTGTTTGTATTAGTTATGCCCTTTCTTTGTTGTTATTGAAAATTAGAGTGGACCGCATTTTCATAGAAATTGTGTACCTAACTTTCTTATTCGTAGAAATTATATTATACATGCTTCAGCAAAGTTGTAGACCTTAAAATTTCAAGCAACTTTACCAAAAAAAAAATTTTGTATCATTCAAATTGACCGGTTTAAATTTTTTTTCCTACGGTGGCATACGGTGGTCCGAATAAAACTGGTTTTCTGGATCTAGCGTTTTCAATTCAAATAATTCATCAAAGTAGTCTATGAAACACTTTTAAAGCCGACATGCCGACTTTGATTGTGAATATCTCTCATTGGGGCAAACATAAAAAATATCTTTTGACGTCATTCAGAAGACAAAATAATATTGTATATTATATCAAAAAACTACATATGTATTATTTTTGTTACTTTAAAGGAATGCCTTGAAAAACAAACGATTTAATCACAAAAACTTCAATAACTTTTGAACTAAAATAGATATCAACAATCTTTTTGCACAGGGGCCCAGATAGCCGTAGCGGTAAACGCGCAGCGGTAAACATCAAAAGAGGCAGAATGAGATGAAAGCGGAGCTGCAACTGCGGAAAAAGAGAGGGAGATGCAGCGCGCATTTGAGCGAAAGAAGATGAAGTTGGAGCTACAGATGCGTGCCGAAGGAGAAGAGGAGCAAAGGGCTTGGCAAGCTGAAATGCTCCATAAGAAGGCAGAACAGATCGAGCGGATGAAGGCAAATCAGGAGTTGTTCGAGAGGAAGGTTGCGGCCATGGATAAGCAGTTAGCGGATTTCTCGATCCAAAAGAGGACAAAATCGACGTCAAAATTCGGCGGAGACGTTCGTGTCAGCTAAATCAACAAAAAGGTGTTGAAGCTGAGCGAGAAGAACGTCAAGAAGCTAGCGGCAGTCGACGATGATTTGGATGAGGATAGCGAGGAGGACGAAGAATCCGAAGTAACGAGCCAATCTTTCGAATCGTAGGACGAGGAACGTTCCAATTATCCATCCCGCCATCCAGGCACCTCAATCGAAAAAGCATGCAGAAGGTGGATGGAGTGAGCCAAAGCGGGCCTGAGCAACAGCGGACTGGACCAAGCAAGGCGCAGCTAGCCGCAGGGAACGGACTGACCTGAAAACTCCCGAAATTATCGGGCAAACCAGCGCAGTGGGCTCTGTTCTACGCCGCCTAGAAAGCTTCTAACGAGGCATGTGGTTCCATCGAAGGGTATGGGAAATACCGAATGATTCCGTCAAATACGCTTCGAAACGAAATTCCGCGGAATTCCACGGAACTCGCACAGGCGAAATTTGTATTTTGCTATTTCGTTTCGTTTCGCCAAATTGTTAAAATATTTCCACGGAAAATTGAACACAAACGGAATGAAACGGAATTTCGCGAAATTCGAGTTTAATTTCGAACAGCAGCTACAGTCAAAAATGGGTCCGTATCATGGATCAAATCGACTATCATGGATCAGAACACTATAACAGCAAATTATCTGCGAGGCAAACGAATGGTGTGCTAGTGAAAGCATACGTTTTGGCGTTTCTTTAGGAATCGTCATATCTTAGATTCATGACTGTGGTATGGGTTTCAATGCCCAACTTATATGAATCAACGCTTCTAGGCATATGTATGACATTTTATTTCCTACGAATGGAACAAATGTGTTTGAGCATGTTATTGTTGATTGCGATGCTGTATAGATTTATGGTTCGCGTAGGTAAAATGGGTTCTGCGTAATTGCTACTCAATTTGATGAGATATTCTCCGTTTACTCCGTTTACAACTTTGATCCATATTTGTGTGCTATCCATAACTGTGGGATGACTGTAGTATTGACTAGTCCGCAGGATATGATAAACGGCACTGCCGTTGTAAAGTTTCCAAAAACGCCCATTTGCCCTAAATTCCTTGCGGCGGATAGCCCAGGAAAGGAACAACTGCGTTTGATGAACTACCGCAATGTTATCTTCCATAAGAATGAAGAGAGCAAAACCACGGTTTTCTCCGGGGAACATCGCGTGTCCTTTTGTGCAAATTCGTTAATATATCGCCAAAATTGTTTGTACACAAATGTCAAAAAAAGCTGCGGAGCGTGAGTCCCTGATGTTCTGAATTTGCTCAGGTGGTGCAGATTATTGATGCGCGCATTAGTTCTCTCTCTTGCTTTCCCGCTATGACGTCACTTTCAACTCTGTATAAGAACAGCAGCAGAATAGAAGATAAAACTAATAGCTCGCATCAATGAGTAAAGGCTCTCCACGATTTCGTTGTTGTACATATAGCAGCAGCATATACAATTCACATGTCAAAATCAAGAATCAATGAATCCTTTTTAGACGGAGTAACGTGTAATATAAAAAAACGTACCTCTAATATTTTTCTAAAATCAACCTATCATAGAAGAAGAGCCTGATGGTATTGAATAATTTCAAATATGTTTTCCGTTAGTTACACGGAAAAGAAAACATGCTTCGAAAAAAAAATTAAAAAATTAATATTTTCAAAAGAACCGCAAAAATGTGATTTTTTTATTGTTGCCAAAAATCAGTACTCAGGGGAGGCTTCAAGAAAAAATGAAAAAGAATAGGGATGTTCAAAAATAAAAATTATAAAAATCAAAAAAGGAAATTCATAGATTTGCGAATAAAAATAAATCATTGCCCAAAACGTGTTCATAACGATTTTAGATAACGAAAAAAGATATTTAGATCAAAAATAAAAATTTGGGTATTATAGGGTTAAGTGAGCATCTGTTAAAATAAGATCAAATTCAGTATCTACGAGCAAAAACATTGTTTTTGATATTTGGCATTGAAAAAATAATGTTGGTGTCACCCTATATGCTTGGGAATGTCAAAAATCTTGTGTTTATGCAAAGTGCTTGGTGAACTTTCAAGAAAACCGCCATTTTCATGCCAAACTGGAGGTGGTCCGTCTTACCTCGTCTTCCCCTACCACATCACCAACTCCTCTCTCCTCTTATAACGTGACATAATTTCCTCACGACCCCCAATAAAAAAAAATGCGATTATTGATAATATATTATTACAAGTATTGGAATTTGGCCGCAAGGCAAAGACCTGAACCTTTTCAATACCGACATCAAGTTTCAAAATTCTCTAGTTTCGCCATCGTTCGATCGATTAGGATGATTTGTTTTAGTAAAAATCACAAATCAGTTATAAATTTGATTCATGCATTGCATGCACCAAAGTTTTTTTTTTCGATTTTCGCACATCTAAATCTCGAGAAAAAAAAAATTAGCCAAACATTAAATTTAGCTAGGGTGACTTGTTGTATTTTCGGCAGCTTTGTTCTCTTCGTCTTGAGTGGTTTTCTAAAACATATTGGGCTCAAATTATGCACCAATACTTTCACCATATAAGTGCATCTAAGTGCCGAATTTCAGAAGGTTTGGTCGATAAAAACCCCCCATGACGAAGAGAACAAATCGGCCGATAATACGTAAGTTCCCCTAATTGAAAGACGGATTGTCTGAACGAACATGGGTGAACTTGTCAATCTTATTTGCGGTTCCAGGTTCAAAACTTTTTTTTTCGAAGTTTTCAAATATTTT
Source organism: Aedes aegypti (assembly GCF_002204515.2). Taxonomy (NCBI): domain Eukaryota; kingdom Metazoa; phylum Arthropoda; class Insecta; order Diptera; family Culicidae; genus Aedes; species Aedes aegypti. The sequence continues at coordinate 249,168,446 of NC_035109.1, forward strand.
TTAAAATACTCTCGAGGCTCAAAATTTAGTGAAAATGTGATTTTGTAGTCAGTTTTAAACAAAGAATCTGATCAAGATAATATCAACAATCCTTAATTCTTCCAGAAATCGTCCAGAAATTACTTCACAGATTTTGGAATAGGATCATTTCTCCAGTATTTGCTCTACAAAATAATAGAAATACCTTCAGTATTTTCTACAAGGTTTACTCTGAAAGTTTGCATTCATCCAGATTTGATCCCTCCTAGAATTAATTCACAGTTTATGCAAGGCTTTTCCAGGAAAATTTATTAGGAACTTCTAAATTAACCCCAACAGGCAATCTTGGTTTAGTTGCTGTCGCAATATTCCTTGGAGTTTATTACTTTTGCAGTTCTTTTAAATTTATCTTGATTGATTTCTTAGGTATGTGTTTTTTTTAAGGTTTTTTTTAAATTTAATTTAATTCAATACTCCAGCAAATACTTAAGCAAATATTCCAGTGATTCCTCTGTTCTACTTATTTTTCTTCTTCTTTCTGGCGTTATGTTCCATCTGGGACAGAGTCTGCTTCTAAGTTTAGTATTTTCATGATCACTTATCGACTTGCCAAAAAGCATGAAGTACAGTAAAAATATAATATCATTATTTCATGTTTTATGGTATATATGAACATCACATCCACATGAATAAAAATATTGAAAGGCATTTCTAAAAATCAAATTAATTTTGGGCTCCTCTCAATATTTTTGAGATTGTTTTAAATGTTTGTAGCTGCTTTTCGACCCACTTCTCAGTTGTAACATTTAAATTAAACCCACACATTTCCTTGTGTGAGTGTCAGATATGTTGAAATGAAACCTAATAAAGTAATTAAGAATATTTCAAACAAACAGAAAAGGGTCTTACCAAAACATGTTAGGATTCCGCTAAGCAACGCTAAGGTTTCAATATGGTAAAGCTGCGTCAGCATTTCGGCCGCCCAGGACAACTACTCGAAAGCCTGCTGGATAAGGTGAATCGTCTGTAACCTCCGAAGGCGGATAATTTCCGGAGCTTCGTTTCATTCGGAAACACGGTGGAGCAACTCTGTAGTCATATGGAGGCCGCGGAACTTTATCAACACCTTGTCAACCAACTGCTGATCAAGTCACTGGTTGATAAGTTGCCGGATCGCGAGAAGCGTGAGTGGGTCCACTTCCAAAGAGGCCGTGGCGAAACGACATTGCGAACGCTGACAGATTTTCTTATAGACATCGTGGCAGATGCTTGTGAGGACGACATTGACGTCGAATTCAAGTCGTCACAGCAGCTGAAGGCAGTTCCCAAATCCGGGAAGAAGCTGCAAAAGCGGAATGGTGGGCTATATCTCCACAGCGAAGCCAGCAACCCAGCCGCTACGTCCAGCGAAGAGAAGAAGGAACCAATCACCGACTGCAATACTGCGCGGATTTCAAGAAGCTGCGATACCTTAACCGGCTGAGATTAGTGACTCGAGAGAAGCTGTGCTATGTTTGCCTCAACAAGCACAACGGGCAGTGCAAATTTAGAATTCGCTGAAATTTCGGCGAATGCACAACTTGCTGATGCATCCGGTCGTAAACACGGTCGGATTAAATGCACATATTAGGTTATATTCCGGAACGTACCGGTACAACTCCACTGCGGTGGAAAAACCGCTATGGTGGAGAGGTGTTTTCGGAGTACAAGAGCGACTTACCATCACTACGCGTTGGAATAGTCCGTCGAGGCATTTTTAAGACACTGACACGTTGATGCTTCCAGTGGGCATTTATGCCCTTTGAAGGAAGTACCACACTAGACAACGGACTAGCATGCAAAACGAGAAATTGCGGGAAAACATCTGCAGACAAATCGATGAGTACCAGAAAAAGAGCTGAACGGCACTGCCTCCTATCAGGTCTGGTACCTTCCGCTCAACGTCGTCCAAAGCCTAAAGAAACCTAAAAAAGTTCACCTCGTCTGGGACACCACGGCTATGGTACAAAGAATTTCCCCTAATTCGCAGCTATCAACAGGACCGGACATGCTGGATCCGCTTGTAGAAGTTCTCGATGGTTTCCGCGAACAGAGGTGGTGGTGACTTGAAGGAAATATTCCACCAACTGAAGATTCGCGCCGAAGACAAACAAGCAGCGGTTCATATTTCGAAAACATTCGAAAGAGCCACCGAGTGTCTACGTCATGGACTTAGCGACGTTCGAGTCGATGAGCTTCCCCTCTTTACCAATGCGAGCGGTTATCAATGGAGTGGTCCACTACAGTTTGATAAAGTCTCGGGCGAAGGTGGCGCCAATAAAACGACAGTCGGTTCCCCGGTTTGGAACTGATTGGCGTGGTCCTGGAAGCTCGAATAAGCCAAACTGTGCTCGACATGCATTCGTACCAGATTTTCCGTACTGTCTTCTAAATGGACTCTCGCACCGTATAAATTTGGCTACACTACAATCAACAATTTGTTGCTTTCCGCGTCGTCGAAATCCAAGAGCTGACAAAGGTAACGGATTGGTGGTGGATACCCACAAAACTCAACGTTGCGGACGTGCTAACAAAGTGGTGTTTGGGAACGGATGGTGCGGTCTGTGAAAGAAGCGATGCGTGCACTCGACGACGGACGAAAGTTGACCGATGAAATCCTGGTGACAACTCTAGCTAAAGCGGAAGACATGATCAAGACACGTCCGTTGACCTTTTTGCAACAGGGGACAAGCGAATGCAAAGCACTGACGCCGAACCACTTCATACGAGGAACGGTGTCTGGTGCAAACCGAAGGATCAACAGCTCCAGCTGAGACACTCCGAAATGTGATGTTCTAATCTGATGTTCTGATGTGGTAGAGAGTGAAGAGAGTTGATGAGCAAACATAAGAAAATAACAAAGGTTTAGATCGGTAATAAATAAGGGTTATTTTGCCATTGCAAATTGAAAGTTAGATTGATTCCATTGTAAACTTTATTGTATTCGAACATTTTAATACGGAAATAAGTATAAACTGTGGTGAGAATATTTGCGGAAAGCCTGAAAATTTGTTCATTTAGTGTATAACCGTATGTTAGTAGTTCTAAAAGTGGAATATGTGCAATAAGTGATATGAAGATAGAAATTAAATGGGGACGGACCTGGCGTAGTGGTTAGAACACACACCTCTCACGCCTAGGACCTGGGATTGAATCCCATCCCCGAGATAGTCACTAAAAATTTCAGTGACACCTTCCTTCGGAAGGGAAGTAAAGCCGTTGGTCCCGAGATGAACTAGCCCAGGGCTAAAAATCTCGTTAATAAAGATAGACAAAAAAAATAGAAATTAATTTGTGTAACTTACCATCTCCCTAGCTGCAGTAAATTCGGTTACCTGGTGTCCTGAAAATCAATTAGGTCCCAAATTAACGATCCCGTTGGCTGCGACTGAAAAAGTAAGTAGAAGTAGGATGAGAAATAATGGTTTCTAATAGGTACGTAATGATAAACAACCAAATCAAGAACGGCACCTGCAACGTAATTGGCGAAATATTGTTGGCGATGTTTTATCAAGTTAATTGACGTTGAACGAAATAAATGAATAATTAAATGATTCGTGTCTTTTCTTTATTGTGTTCTGAATTGTAGGCCACATTTAAAGATTTCACGTTACACACGTTAAAAATATTTCATTACAACTTTCAAATCCGTTCAACTATTTATCCATAAATAACGCAATTCATGCTTAATCATAGTGCTTGATATGACATTGCGGAACACGTTTTTGTCTCAAGCATCAAAATACCGCTATTCAATTAAGGTGAAGATGAATCGAAGCCAAACCTCAAATTTTCAAGAGCACAAATCTGGAGAACCGAACACCCGTTTGAGCTGAAAACTTAATCGATTGGTCATCACCAGCGAGTGACCAATCGATCGGATGTTTGGTTCTCAAGATCCGTGCTCTTGAAAATTTGAGGTTTGGCTTCGATTTATCTTCACCTTAAGGGTTGCAGAATCCATTGTCATTTTCAAAAATATCATAGCACGTCTAATTTTTGCGATACTGGCTGTTTGACTATTTTAGACAACTTGCATCGGCAAAGTTTATAATATTTTCGATGCGGAAAAGTTATTTCATGATGGTTTTAAAAAAAATTGTGTTTACCCATATAAGAGAAACGAAAAATGTTGTATGGAGACAGCAAACATGTCGAAAAAATCGGTTTAATTTAATCGGGGAATTTCAACAAAATTTGATCCAAAATGAAAGTTTAAGTTCAAAATAGCATGCTTAGTGGATAAGATCACAAGAAAATGTGCTGAATTATACTTTAAATTTCATGTAATCATTAAAAAATCAATGTTTTATACAACTTTGGCGACCTGTAGCTAAACATTGTGACGTGCTGAAACATTTCTGAAAATGGCATCAGATTCACCAACCCAAAATCTACTCGAGACACATATTTTAATCCATGAAACACGCTAAAATCTCATTTTTGTTACGCTTTGTGATGTTTTGTTTAAAGATTAAATGATGTAGCATCGATCAGACGAGGCATAAAGTTGAAAAAAAACATTGGTCATAAAATCCACCAATTTGTTGAAAGTATTGAGTTATGGAGAGTTGACTTGTTGAGATTTAATCAATTAAATTTATTTTCATTCATTATTCCTTTTTTAAACACAGGTGAAGCCACCCGTTACATTATTTAAATCTGCATTTTAAATCAGTAAACAATTGAAGCCAAAGACAATGAAGCATGAACAGGGTTCATAAAAACAGTTTATATTATTTTTCTGCCATTTTCATAACGCCGTGCAGCAGTCTCGGTTCCCACCATTAATGCCAGTGATTGATTTCAAAATGATACATAATTTGCGGCTTGCCTACACAACACATTTTTTGCTTCCATGATAGGCAGCAAGGCATACATTTGTGTCGATTACCAGCAATTTGCCAACATTGATCGCCCCAACCGGTGGAATAAGAATTTCTTGGAATTTCCACCTCCGACTATGCTGCTATAGGAATCAGGAAAACAAAAAGAAAACTGTTTCAACAAATTTATCCAACTATTTGTGCAATCCACACCCGAACAGAACAACATCAACAGAAACAACCGGCAAAGTTCGCTCTGAATGCAACCGGGGATTAACCCTAATTCCTACCTTCAAAGGATTCCGAACGTAGCTTTCACCGTCAGGAAAGAATGCTTCCACCTAGATACTGTCTGTGCGATTCCTTATTCCATTTGCGGAAACCCAACAGAATTGAGTGAAACCGATGACCCGAAAGTCGATCCAAATGCTGTTTGTTTGAATGCTTCTCCATCATCGCCACCACCTTTTGGTATTACCTTCGACCTCTGTAACCCATCATCATCATCATCGACCGAGCAGCGAAATAAGTTAACCAAGCCGAGAAACTTGCGAAAACTCCTCGAAGAAGCACTTTTGCTGCTAAGTTTCCTCCGTCTTCGTGAATGTGTTGTTCGCTGCTGCATCGACCAAGTTTTCAAATTTACTCTCAGTATTTTATTTTGCATCTTTATTCTCTATCCCGGATGGGCTTACGGTGATGCTAGCACGGTGTGACTGAAACCGTTATTAACAAGGAAAAAAATTCCACCTGTTCGTCATCCTTATTCTTCTTCTTCTCATTGGCATTACTTCCTCACTGGGATAGAGCCTGCTTCTCAGCTTAGTGCTCAATGAGCACTTCCACAGTTATTAACTTAGCGCTTTCTTTGCCAATGTCGCCATTTTCGCATTCGTATATCGTGTGGCATGTACGATGATACTCTATGCCTAGAGAAGTCAAGGAAATTTCCATTACGAAAAGACCGACTGGGAATCTATTTCTTCAATAAATATTTCAGTAACTTTTCAATGCTTTCACCAACAACTACTTTACTAGTTTTCACTGAGTTTCTCCTGGGATTCACACGGAAAATCATTTCCGGGATTAGGCTTTCTGATCTAACAAGAAATAATAACTGAATAACTTGAATAATTCCGTCAGATTATGCTTATGAATATCTTCAAACGTTTCTCAAGGAAAGTCTTCTACGTATGTTGTTGTTTATATTCCAATTGTAAGTTTATAATGTCATTCAGATGTTTATTAATAATTTGTTTACAATTTTCAGGAATAACTGACCATTTTTCCAAGATATAGTACAATAAACTCTTAGAGTCTCGCCAAAACAACGATTCTTCAAAGAGTTCACCAACAGTTTTTCCAACTTTGCTTTTGAGGTTCTTCCTAAAATTTCTCTTCTGATTCCTTCAACGAATCTTTCAGGAAATCTCTTGAAAATTATTAAATGATCGCTTGAAAAAATCGCAGCAAAAATTATCCAGATCTTCCTGCAGGAACAATAAATGATATTTCCAGATGTTAATCTAAGGATTCCTTCTTATACTTCACAAAACTTTCATAAACACTTAAACAGGATTCAATCGAGAAAATGTTCTTGAAATTTTCTCAAATAAGTTTTCCGCAAATGTTTTGTTTTTTTCACAGAAAATATTTCTTAAGGTTTTTTTTGAATCAGTTTGATGTAGCTCCTCATTATTCTTCCAAACTCCATTGAAAATAATATTTGAAAATTCCTTCAAAAATGCCTACCAGAGAAAATAAAAAAAATCAAACATTCCTATAAAACTTGAGCGGAATGCGTTCAACTGTTAAATTAATTCAAAAGATCTTCCACGGAAATACTTAAAAATAAACCTAACAATTTGTTCAAGGATTTTAGGAGGATTATTTTTTTCCTGCAATGTCTGGGATTTTTCCAAAAAAAATCACAATACATTCATCCAAGTATTTTCCGGAGATTTGTTTTCTTTTAACAGTGATTCATATTTACTGAAGAATTTTGCAAGACGGGGTTGGTGGTCTAATGGCTACCGCTTCTGCTCCATAAGCAGAAGGTCATAAGTTCAAACCCAGGCCCGTCACTTTCCTCGTACTTTGTAGTTGTATCTTTCACTTGTTTCTATCTACCAATCTTAATATATCACAGTTCATATCATTTGCTAGAACCCGAGACGGACAGAAATAAACCGTTTCCCTACGCTTCCATCCTTTCATCATTATAGCACGCCTTTCATTACGCCTGATACATAGGCAGTCTGCTAACCAAATCAGCCCCACCCATTCACCCTTCCCGCATGAACTGGAGTAGACGCAGTGGTATATACGGTCTACCGTGGGAGCCAGTTTAATGCATCATCAATACCTTCCCCTTCCCCTCAAAGTGTGAATTCTGACATGGCAGGCACCATTATTGCCTAAAAATAGAAGATCGCCAGCACTTATACACTGAGGGTATCTGTTAATCCCAAGCAGTCATCTGGTTGGTTCCTTGTGTAAGTGCAGCTGACCTGGCGATACTGGAATAGCAACCACGGGCGGCTAATCAAGCTCAAGCTCAAGCTCGATATTTACTGAAGAATTTTTCAATTCATTCTCAAACTTCTCAAAAAATTCTCAAGAAATTCCATCAGATATTCCTTCAGGTTCTAGAAATTACTCGATGTTTACACCGGGATTTTTCCATAAATAACATTCAGCAATCTACCAACTCTTCATTTTTGGTTCAAAAACTACTCACATCCAATTAATTTCAAGGTTTCTAGATTAACACTTACGAAAAAGTTTAGGAACAACTTTAAATTAATATCGATTAATAATTTCTTCTCACCGTTAAGTCACCAGTAACCGTGCGCATATACAAATTCCTACAGAATATTCATACAATTTTCACAAATTATTCTTTTGTCAGCAAAATAAGATAAAACTGATGAAATGAAGTAGTTCTTGTCACAAACCATTTTGAACCTATTTTATGTAGTTCAAATCATGTGCATTCTGTTTAATAATGAGATTTTTCAAAACTCTTAGTAGAAACGCCAAAAATTAACATTTTTCATTTTAACGTTAGAGTATCAAATTTTCCAAGTTTTCGCTGTCGATACTTCTAGTAAGCCAAATTCAACAAGTTTTCGCTGTCGATACTTCTTGCAATGCTGAATTGCGTGATGTGAACTATTTCAAACACTTTATATTTTTCAATATTTTAGGCCATGTGAATATTGCTCCATAATAGCCAAAAACATTCATATCACGATAACTCTCATTCCTTTTTAAAATATTTCAAATTCACAGAGAAGATGCTCGAATACTTTATCTTTTGAATGATGAATTCCGAACTGGTGATCATTATTTTTAGAAAAGAACATTTTCAGATACACCGTACCCATTCTTCCGTGGTTGGTTGGATGCACCCTGTCGTACGTACATATATGTGGGTGTTGGGATAGATTCCGTGCCGGGTTTTTGAAAGGCAATATGCCAAAAGAAAATAGACAAACTTTGACTAGCACCTGGGGGATGATGAGTGTTAAATACTCGTGTGCACCTCCAACTTTAAAGTTGATGAATATTTCATGGGTTTAGCTTTTTGGCGATTGTAGAATAAACATTTTTAAAGATTTTATTTTATGCCATGGCCATGAAAATGATGACCGTGAGATTAGTAGTTTGCTATTGCATGATGGAACAGAACCCATGATGTGTGAACCAATACCTATCAGAAATAAAAAATTAAGGTGAAGATGAATCGAAGCCAAAGTTCAAATTTTCAAGAGCACGGATCTGGAAAACCAAACATCCTTTTGAGCTGAAAACCTAATCGATTGGTCACCACCAGCTAGTGACCAATCGATTGAGTTTTCAGCTTAAACGGATGTTTGGTTCTCCAGATCCGTGCTCTTGGAAATTTGAACTTTGGCTTCGATTCATCTTCACCTTAAAATCATCCATTTCATTGACCGTTGTACCGTCAAGCTACCATTCACCGTGCATTTAAGAATAATTTGCACTTCAAAAAATTATGCAACTTTTCCAAAGAATTTGAAGCGTACTAGAATACCACTACATAGCGTGCAATTATATCATAATTCAGGGAAAAATCATAAACTAGTGATGCATAGCAAAAAATTACACAAAAATTATGTTTGAAAATGTCATGTTAAGGTCGCCTCGTACCTTTCAATATCACCATTTACCGTGCACACTAGTGCACCATTCACCGTGCGTATAGTTTTCGTCATGATTTGATTTTGTATCTGAAACGTTGTTGATGCAGCAACTAAGGACTGTTCATTTTATAAAGTGGACACCTTGTGCATGCTGTATCTTTCTTATTAATCAATGAAATTTCAATCGGTTTTTTGCACATCGTTCGACTAGTATTGTACAATGTTGTGATAATAAAAATTCTCCAAAATAATTAAATTTCACACGAATATGGAACAACGATTAGATCGGTCGATTTGAGGTTGTCAAAATCAATGATTGTAAGAAATTGGCTGGAAAATTCGATAATTTATATTTTCTATTTTCAAAAAAGGCTTGTTCTTCGAAAGCATCATCAATCAGAAGCCTGATGGAAAAAATCAAGTTATTTCTGGAGCAACAATTTAACAGATATAATAAAATCAATTTTCCCGTATATTTTTAAAGATTTTTTTTTTAAATTTGATGGGAATTGATATGAGTAGAATGTTTTGTGTAAAAGTACGTCCTGACGGAAGTCCTAGTATAGTATTAATATGAAAAATTAGTAAGTCCCCACGTCACATTCAAATCACAACAGAAACACAATTGCTTTATTCTTAGAAGACCTATCAAAGTACATTGACAATCATCAAAATTGGCAACACTGCTGTAATAAAATCGATTTTATTTTCCACATATTATTTTTATAATATGTTATTCTGAGATTACCAATTGAAAAATTCGGAGAAAACTGTTTACAATTAGCTGTAGATCGATAAATATGCGTACATGATTTTAAAAGTATGAGACTTTTTAGTAAAACTACCATAAACAGTAAAATTTATACTTAAGACTGTGGTTTAATCTCACGATTAAGCTTTCGTTTATACTAATATAGTTTCTTTAGTAATCCGAACTAGTTTTGAACACGCTATTTACTGTTCTCTTTTGCTGGGAGTGAAAGGATAGTGTATCAGCAAATTTGGCCACAAATGGGTAAATCACTAAAGTAACCTAATGTCATAGTATGGTGGAATATAATTGATATTTTTAAAGCTTTACCTTTAGTAGAATAGTAAAGGATACAAAAATACAATTTGTTCATAAAATTAAGGATTTTTTTTTTGCGAAAAATAATGTTAAACTTTGACGGACAGCTTTTTTTAAGAGTTTTTGGAAAAACTATTTAGCTCTTCAACCAAAAGCATTTTCAAAGATTTTATATTTTTATAGCATTTTAGAATAATAGGTCAATAGAAAACCGATTACGATTTTATCAATAAATAAAAAAGATATAGCATAAACAAAGTGTCCACTTTATGAAATGAACAGTCCTTATGTTGCTAGTAGTGTGCGCACTCATTTTTAAGGGTACCGTCGTTGGGGGTGACAATGGGTCAAAAAGGGATGTGTACGAATTATTTATTGAATAACTATCGCAATTTAACTCCAATAAACTTCAAATTTGGTGTATATGTACTTTGATGGTACACTAACAACTGTTCAAAACATTAAAGAAAAATATTTATTCACAGCGGCACCACAAGTGAATGAAAAATGACCCAATCTCACCCCATAGAGGGGGTGACATTGGGTCACTGTAATTGAAATAACTTGTTTTTGATAATATGGTTGCAAAACCATTCATAGCTGAAGAATATTGATGAAATACGATGCAAACAAGATGAAAAGATATCTAAGATGTTTCACAAGTATGATAAACCCACTTAAAAGAACGATTATACCAAAAAATTGAAGAGCTATGAGAAAAAGTATGCAAACACAACATTCATCGTCAAGTTTACATAAATTTTCTATTTTTTTCCCTCGAATTGTCTTCAAAGTCTCAAATCCCCATTGCCATGAAGCCTATTCAGTTTCCCTAAAGGTGTACTGAAACAGTGATTATTTTAATTCTTCGCAAATAGTTAAATTTCGGAGCGACATTCCACGATCAATACATTTCAGGCAGATGTTGACGTCATAATCACGATATTTCAGTGTTCCAACTCATTTGTACTTCCAGGAGATGTTTCTATAATATGAAAACACTGATAAATAAATAATTAAAAAAAAAACAATCCTTTTGATAACATTTTACGATGTTGCTGTGCACGAAACACAGTTGCTGGATTGAGAAGTTGTCAAAATGCGTTGCATTGTTATTCAATGTACGGAATCCTCAAGTAGACTAGTTTGATGTTTCAGAGATGCTGTATTTAGAAAGAATAAACACATCTTAACGAAAAAGAGAACTACCGGCACCGTAAAATGTTAAAAAAGTAGACTTGCAATTACATTAACTGTCGTTCTTGCTTGACCCAATCTCACCCCCATTTTTGATGTTTTAGACACCGTACCGAAAAAAATAATTTTTTTGTTGAAAAATCAAATAGATTCCGGAAAATACGTGTGAAGTTTGATGAAAAGACTTTAAACCTTCTACTAATATAGCGGTAGAGGTTAAAGTACATGCGTGATACTTTGCACAGGAGAAATTTAATGTTGTAAATTTTATCTAATTTCAACATACAAGTTTATTGAAATAGTACACAACTACTACTATTTTCAAAAATGTATATTGTGATGAATTATGTGTAATAATATGTTCCCTAACATATGAATTATTAATTTTAGTAATATCACCGATAATAGCTGAAATATTTCATAAATCATATTTTTCCGTTTTGACCCAATCTCACCCCCCAGACCCATTGTCACCCCCATCGACGGTATTCAAATCTTCATTTACAGTATGGTCCTTAAATTTGGCTAAATAGTTATTTTTTCATTAGAATCGTTTGACTATATTGTCCACACCATTCCATATTCAGTCAGAAACTAAATATGAAATAGTTTAATCATAAACATAACAATAAATCTAATATTACCCAATAATTACATGCCTTTTACACTAATGCACGGTAATGTATGGTTCCTACATATTGAAAAGGGTCCATTCACAGTGCATTCGAATTTCGACTGAAACGCAGCAAAAAATTCTAATTTGCATAAAATATCATTGCTCATACGATGAAATACATCCTACTAGTAGTATTCACAGTGAAAACTTGTTAGAATTATGAAACCGTTAAATATTACCGTTAAAATTAAAATTGTGAATTTTTTGCGTGAATTGCTACTAAGAGTGTTAAGAAATATCATTATTAAACAAAATTCACATGATTTTGACTACATAAACTAAGTTTTTCAAAATGCATTGTGACGAGAACTACTTTATTTCATCAGTTCTATATTATTTTGCTAACAAAACAATAATTGGTTCGATTTGTATGAATATTCTGTAGGAATCTGAATATGTGCACGGTGAATGGAGGTCACACGGTGACAAGTGACTTAACGGTACTTTCATTCGTATGAAACAGTTTAAACATCATTTTAAATATCAGTCATTTCCACTGACGATCATATTTAAAGAGACAGAGACAATTTACACCGTCTTTAGCTAAAGGCTGCACAGACTGAACAATCACCAACATAATTCAACGGACAACACGAAACACCCAGAAGCCCAGCAAAGAATGTTTAGTTTGACGAAAAGTTTCCTCCGACTGGAGCGGGAATCGAACCCACGCTTCGTGACACAATTCGCCTAAACGACTGATGCCGCTAACTACTCGGTCATGAAGTGCACGTCTTCTGTCAATGAAATAGTCAACTCACCCCCCTCCCCCAGGAACGCTAATAATGGCAACGTAAACATAGAAAAGCGAAGATACGTCAAGCGATGAAATATTATCCAATCCATCTCGGATTGTGAGCCGATGCCCGTTGCATCAGCTGTTTAGATGCGTCCATATGTTATCTTCTTCTTCTTGGCATTGACGTCCTCACTGGGGCAGAACCTGCTTCTCAGCTTAGTGTTCTTATGAGCACTTCCACAGTTATTAACTGAGAGCTTTCTATGCCAAAGTTGCCATTTTCGCATTCGTATATCGTGTGGCAGGTACGATGATACTCTATGCCCAGGGAAGTCCAGAAAATTTCCTTTACGAAAAGATCCTGGACCGACCGGGAATTGAACCCAGACACCTTCAGCATGGCTTTGCTTTGTAGCCGCGGACTCTAACCACTCGGCTAAGGAAGGCCGCCAATGTCCATATGTTATGTAACGCTTAAATTGCCATTTTTCATAATGGGTCATCTGTTTCCGTTCTTGTAAAAATAATTTCGAAGCACTGTTTAAATCGTAACGCTATGTTCTACCTCCTTGTTATGTATTTTCTGGACGAACCCTTGGATCCTTGTGTCCGCGTTTGGTCAATGAGTCGCACCCGCTATCTGATTCATGGCGACAGTATCTTGAAAGCGATTAGAGCTCTTCTCACCTCTTCCATATTCAGATTTTCCCGCGAATGCATCCTCGAACGGCCACTCTCATTCATCATTCTGCAAAACCACTTGCCTTGCCACTACTTGGGCGCTGATGTGCAACGAAAATGAACGGAATCATTTGCACTTTCTGCAGCGCAAATTAATCGATGTTTCAATTTACAATCCAGTTGTGGTGAGCAGTCATTTTCAGGCAAGAGTAATAAATCATTCCCGCAATTTGATGGTGCTGAAAAGGATTCTTTGGATGTTACGTTTAACTTTTTTAATGTTAGTGTGCGGAATTTTTACTCCCATTGCGTTTTGAAACATTCTAGTGCCTAATTATTAATGTTCTATAAGCAGTTTCACAGTTATTGAGCATTTCTTTGACAAAGTTGACTGTTATCGAAATGACTGTTATGTGAAATTGTAATTGGGTTAAGCTTTTTCTCTCACACGAAAGCACCCTTTCTGGTGTACAGTGCAGCCAACAAACAAAAAACATTAAATTTTTAATATAGTTCTGAAACTCGTTTGCAACAATACATTATATTACACAAAATGTTCAGTGTTGAAACATTGAAGAAAATTTCACTATAAATATTCTAAGCTACTTTGTCGAATGAAATTGAAAACACAGAAAACACCCAACTATAGAAAATAAAAGTAATGATTGTTATGGGAAAATCATTATTCATCCCAGCTGCCGGCTTGACTTAAATTTCCAACTCCAACAAGGTATTGGATATTACAAAACAGATAAAGTCGATCTACATTTTCCGTTCAATGCATTGATGTTAGTTTAAAGCGATTCTATAATTTTACCTTGGACAAACCTACAATAAACAGTACCTTTATCTCACCGGAGCTTATACACTACCCACCATAAGTATAGAATCGTTGCAATACTGAGTATTGCAGCACTTTTAAGTTTAGCATCACCCAAAGTCTAGTGATAAAAGTTTTTTCAATAAAAATAAAAAATCACGGGGGCTCAAAGACGTATTTTTTAAGATGACCTCAAAAATACATTGATCTAGCACTTTAGAATCACGAGATAATATTAATTTTAAATGATGCTAAACTTTTCAAGGTGCTGCAATATTCAGTATGAGTGTTGCAATACGCGATTCCATACTTATTACGGGTAGTGTATATTGGCGTTAGAAAGTTATATTGTTCAATGCAACAAACAGTAGCCTACAGTTTCCAGCATACACGAACGTATCCGAAACAAAGCAACTGCAGCGGGCTTGCTCGTTAGTGCATGATAAATCCCGTTCAAATGGCCATATTACAAGTTTCAATTTCATCTCGCATGCACTATTCATGTGCCGGGTTTTTCACCGACCAACGCTGCCAAGTGACAAGATCCCGCACATTTGCACATTCCGGACACCATCACGTCCATTATAGATGACAAATGATGAGTATCCCGTGGAAAATGATGGCAGATATTTTGAATTTTGTTGTCAGCGCCTCCACGTCCTGCATTATTTTGCATTCCATCATGCAGCAAGCAGCATTTTGAAATCGGTTGACTTTTTTGCATTCATGTTTTGATGAGCGCATGTGGTTCTTGTTTTCAATTAGACTGAAACTAGCTCGCACCACATGTGACGTGTAACCCCGCCACCAACTGGTCCCACTCAGCTTCGTTTGTATGCATAGGATACATACTTCGTACGAATATAAATGGTGGATGTGTTTATTTCGTCACCATTACCTCTCTTGGTTGCATAAGTTGCGTCTGATATTAGTGCATGATTTGTAGCAAATGTTACGTTTTGTCGATAAACATGAAACCTCTTCTGAAAGTTATTTTCAATTGTAGCACATATTTGAAGTGTTATATGAGCTACAATTGATTCCTTCCTTCCACTTGGTTCCTTAAAACCAAAGATGGTTAGAAGATTACAAAAATGCACTTCGTAATAATGCTTTTCATTTAAAGATTCAATACTGAATTGAAGTTCGACCAGAGCTAGGTTTTCTAATATTTGTTACTTAGTTACTTTTACCAATATGAGATCGCAGATATTGCTTTTAAGAATCCCAAAAATACTTGTATATCAACAATTTATAGCCTGTGTTATACTCTGGCAGGTAACTTTTTACATCCAGACTTAATAACAAATATTTATTTGCAAATACCGAAATTAATATACTTAAAATTGGCAGTAAAATTTTAAAGCTTAATTATATCTCTTTAATGAATGTTCGAATCCTCTGAGCAGAATCTCAAATAGAGAAACTCAAAAGTAGATGGAGTACCGTGTACCTTTAAAATCCGCTCCTAAATGCTTATCTTTGACAGATACGCGTATTTCGACTACCACTTGCAGTCTTCTTCAGTGTCAGTTACTCGTATCCCGGTAGTGTTGTTTTTAGGTTTCGAAAAAATGTGTACCTAGTATTGTTATTTGATTAGTACATTCGACATTCTGCCTCACAGTGGAGTAATTTGATCCGACACTGGTTAAAATTAATTAAATGTTTCTGTTAAACCTTTCGAGGATGTCATGCTTAGTAAAAGCGTAGATGGCGCTTGGGGTCACCGTAGAAATTTGCTTAAATTCTTTGCAACAGTATTTAGAGGTTTTTGTGTTTTTTTAAGAATATTTCCAGTACAGTGCCTTCGGATTGCGCAGCGAATAATCTTGAATTTTGACGCATGGTAGAGTGATTGAATTTGAATTTAAAATAAAATTATGTAAACCTTTCAACGATGTACTATTTGAAAAGTATCCTTTCATCAAAGTCGACAAGCAAACGTTTATGGTTGTCGGAACTAGCCGAAACTCAATAACCGTTAATGGATTTGATAAATGGGTAAAATTTCTTAAAAAGATTCAATAAAGTATTTTAAGAATTAACGTGCCAGGTGGATGGGCTCGGCAGTCTTATTTTAAAAAATCAAGCGAACGAAATATTTCAAAATAAGACTGCCGAGCCAATCCCCCTGACACGTTAAAACGTATTCAGTCGTTAATTCACTTCACAGTAATATGATGGGCCAAAAAATGTGTAGAGCTGCTGTACAGTGGGGTAGTTGCACTTTTTATTTGGGTTAAATGTTTTACCCGTCCCTTTGATCTTTTTTGAAGATGATGTTTCCGACTAATTAATAGAGGACATTCAGTGTTTGCGCTAAGAGTGTAGCACGCTATTTCTGAACCAGGAGATTATAAAAATCGAATTTATTTCGGATTATTTTCTCGCTAGAGATTAGTATTTGGTCTACGTTTTCATAATCAGATTTTTTTAAATATTCTATCGGTGAAATTTGGATTTTGTTCCCATTTTGAAGCTATTTTTTCATACTAAAATCTATAGAAATCCCGTTTTTTGACCCAAATCTGCGCATATAAACTGTATGGACAAAATTTCAACGATGAACTGTCTTAAAACCTTCCGATTATAATAGTACGGACCGAATACTGATCTTAAGCGAGAAAAAAAAAACATTTTTTATAATCGGATGATTCATACATCTAGGATTTACTAATAGTGGTCTGAAGCATATGGAATTTTGCCGCACAGTGGTGTAATTGAACCTTATACTGGGCCAATAATATTACAACGTATCCATATAGTATTTTGAGGATCATGTTTTAGCAAAATTGTTAAGGACGTTTATGGTCTCAAAATAGTGATCTGAATATCATGGAATTCTGTCGCATAGAGGAGTTATTAGATCAGATTATTGAACGAAACTGTGAATACAGGGGCCTAGATAGCCGTAGCGGTAAACGCGCAGCTATTTAGCATGACCATGCTGAGGGTCTTGGGGTTCGAATCCCACTGGTCGAGGATTTTTTCGTAAAGGAAATTTTCTCGATTCCCAGGGCACAGAGTATCTTCGTACCTGCCACGACATATACACATGCAAAAATGGTCAATTGGCAAAGAAAGCTCTCAGTTAATAATTTGAGAAGCAGGCTTTGTCCCAGTTGGGACGTAACGCCAGAAGGAAGAAGAAAAAGAAGAAAGGATGAATGTCAACATAGAAAAATGTCATGACAAGACATCCGTAAGATCTGAAAAATAAAACAATGTGTGTCTAAGTTAGTTTTTACGAGATGACCATTTACACGGTTGCTCCAGATCCTTTTAAGAGCTTTATACTGGGCACCTAAATCCATGATTTGGGTTACTAGCCATCGAGTTTATTCAAAAAATCAGAGCTACTTAATCAGATTTTAGTGAAAAACAAGAAAAAAAAACAGACATACTCACATCTCACAAAAACAGGGCGGGTTTCAGCGGGGTGGCACCAACGCTGAAAGCTAGTTTAACTATTCCCTTCTACCAAGAGCCAAAAATTTCGAAAATCGGTTGTAGCATTGCAGAGAACAAGCATTTTGAAATTAGTAGTTTCATTCTGAATATTTACAGTAAAATCGGGTGTAATTGATCAGGCGGGTGAAATTGATCATCGTATCACACGATTTTATTTATGCGTAACGGAGCACAATTATCAATGTAAGCTGCAGTAAATGAACGTTGTTGGTCGTAACTATTGTCGAATTGTGTGTTGTTAAGTTTTTTGCGTTAAAGAATGTTTATTACTTTGAAAATAATGTAAAGTTTCAAAATCATGCACGGCACGGTATTGACAAACACCTATAAACTTCAATTTCTAAGCAAGGATTTGAACATAGTATAAACCTGAAAGTTTGTGAGGATGCTTGAGATATATCCGCAAACAAGATTTCATCACCAAAACTCGTACCAATTAGCTCAAATGGTTGAAATAATTGAATTTCTGTTAGATATCATTGATTTCCTTAGGAAATTGCATACATTTAGGCGTTTTTCGCGTAATTCTTGAAATTTAACTATTCGTTATTTATAAAAATATTGCATTGTTAAGATTTTGACAAGCATATTCGGATTCAGGGAGCTCAAATTTATCATGTAGAGTCGTTTTGAAAACTAACAATGATGACATTGACAACTGATCAATTTCACCCCGAAATGAGATCCTCTGATTTTTTTTTATTTAAGAGATATTTGTTAACACTAAAATGACATTTGTTAGGAAATTTCGGTACATGAGTCGATGAGGCTCACCTTCGTACTTGTTTTCCTGCATTTAGTTGTTTGACATTGTTAACGTTATAGAAAACAGACTAGAAACACAGTGAAAAATGATCAATTTCACCCGAAATTACGGTACGGTTAAAATTAACGTAACGCGACACCATAACTTTGCAGCTAGTATAACTTTTCGAAGAATGGTCCGATTTTAAATCTTTTTTTTTTATGGAAACACGTATCTTGACAAGTAGGAAGAGAATCCAAAATATTAGAATTCAAAAAGAAGTATTTATTTAACAATGTCAAATATTGGACAATTTTCGTAACGAGACACCATAAGAATGTGATTATATGAAAAAATACGTTTTCAAAAATCCAATAATTTGTTTGAAACAATTAAACCCGTACATAACAATATCATCTAATACCCTTCTAGTTAACGGATAAGACAGCCATATTACACTATATGAACTATGATACAGTACTTTTAAAAAATGTTGTTAAATGTCTCAATTAATCACCAATAAAATACATCATCTTTATATAACTTTTCAGGTATGTTTTTATGGTATTTTCAATCAAATTTAAGTTTTTTATACTCTTCAACATATTGTCTTTCATGTTCTGCATAGCTTTGGAAATATTTCAGAGTTTGAAATTTTAATATCTTGGCGTAGATGTGCGTGGAATGTGTCATATGTATGTCATCAAACTTCAAGAGTTGCTTGAGATAAATCGATCTATATTGTTTCACTTATGCTGGAATATATTGTTAAAAAGGTACAAAAAAAAAAGGTAAAAAAAGGTACCCCGTTTGGCAGAAAGTCTTTTGGCATAAGGCCGTTTGGCATAAAGTCGTTTGGAATAATGGTCGTTTGGCATAATGAATTATTTAGAATGAATATCTGCACTATTTGAAGTTTTTACCGAGATCAACACCAACGTGCCCATAGCAAAAATGGTATATACTTAACGTGGTGTTCGTTCAGAGATTTACCAAGCTCTGGATGTCAAAAAATGTTGTGACATTAGAGAACATAACTAAAAGCAACTCGTGTCGGGTCTGGTTAAAGATCTTTTCAGAATAATAATTTTCTATACATCTCAGAATATAGAGAATCATTTAACTTGTTGCAAATTGGCAAAGAAATGTAGCAGATTATAATGAAGGGAACGATCTAAGAACGTTTCGTTACCGATCAAGCTGTCCCAGTTTAGACGTGTCACTTGAGGAAATTAACTTGGTAAAAGAAGAGAAAATTTGTTTGCCAAATATTGAAAGCTCGAATTCAAAGATTTATTATTGCGGCATAATGCAAAAACAGCCTATATACAAGAGCAGATTATTTTTGTATAATGCTTTAACGCAAAATAAAATCTGCTCACAGTATAACTAGAATTAACAATACATTTTTAAAAGAGAATATTTGTTGCAATATTTTTGAACGATTCATTACTTATTTTAATTTTGGAAGAGTATATAAAAATACCGTTTATTACCGAGAGTAGGGAAAATTTGTGATTCAAATAACATTGTTTCCAGCATATCTCGAAAGGAGATTATGTGTTTGTAAAAAATTAATAATAAATTATGTTGACGTATTTGCATGTTCTAAAGTAATGACAATTTGAACATCACGACATGCAAGAATTGATAAACCAGCAAAATATAAAAATGTCTAACATTTACCTCTACTTAATTTGATCTTATAACAGTATTAAGAGTATAAAGAACAGAATATTTTTAAGAGAAGGCAAAATTTATGAATAAAACAATAGAATATTGGACGTCGAAAACTATTACGGCATCATAAGAAGGAAATCAAACATTGTGTTCAGAATCATCGGAGTAAGTTCAGTATTCGATTCTCTTTTCGATGATAACTTGAGCAGATCAATGTCATCGATTGCCGCCCTTATACCAGTTGGAAACAAAAATGTCTAAAAAATACAGCCCCAAAGAACAGCCTATTTATAAAAAGGTGAAATTCATTTCAATTTTAAATCAACAGCTTTTACACTCTTTAATTATGGTTACATCATATTTAGAGAGAACATTCAATGTTTCAAAAAACGATAAATTTGTGCCAAATATATAAAAATCTTCAGTGCGAAAATTTATTCCAATAGCGCAACTCAAAAGAATGACTTACGTATGAAGGGAAAAAAAATCTGAATAAACAATGAAACACTATTGGCAATAATTGTCCTAATATGCTTTAGTTCATTCAAGAGCATAAGATTGTTGAAAAATTGCCTTTTTTGTATCAATTGACTACAAAATAAGCCTTACGTCGTCAGAGGGATTCAATAGAAGCGTAAAATGGATGTCATTTTAAGAAATTCTTGTAAAACGGCTTTATGATAAATGGCCATTATGCCAAACGACGTTATGCCAAACGACCTACCACCGATTAATAAACTTCAAAATTTATTGGTGTCAAGAGGCGTAAATCTCGGCGTTAATATGCTCCTGATTACTCCAGGGTATTTAAACAGCTTGACAATTTCGAGTGATGTCTTACAGAGCACCTGATCTATGTGGACTAAGGTTAAATTACTGTAGGGTGTTGATAAAACTTTAAATCTTCAATTAATGTTCTGCAGGGAATTAAGAAACCCTATATGAGACAAGATCAAATTACTCCAGGGCATTAGTACAGCTTGACAGTTAAGATTGATATCATACAGAGCGTTAGTATGCAGATGATCTGCGAAGGGTAAGGTTGAATTACTTCAGAGTCTTGATACAGCTTGGAATTTTCAATTGATACGGAGCGTTAAGATCTCACTTACATAAGGTAAGGTTTTATTACTCGAATGCGTTATTAAAGCTTGTTATTTTCAAAAGATATCCGTCAGGGCGTTAAAATGCACCTAGTCTACGTGAAATAAGGGCAAGTTACTTCAGGGCGTCGAAACAGCTTGGAATTTTTAATGAATTCATGGAGTTAAGATGCAGTTGATCTACATAAGATAAGATAAGGCAGGTGCCTTCCTTAGCCGAGCGGTTAGAGTCCACGGTTACAAAGCAAAGCCATGCTGACAGTGTCTGAATTCGACTCCCGGTCAGCCCAGGATCTTTTCGTAATAGAAATCCTTGATTTCTCTGGGCATAAAGTATCATCGTAACTGCCAGGGAGTTGATCCAATTTGATGTCACAAATGGCGTTTGGATGCATCTGATCTGCGTGGTTACTACAAGTTACAAGTTACTCCAGGGTGTTGATAACGTATGAAATTTTCACTTGATGTCCTTTAGGGCGTTAAGATGCAACTGATTAACTTTGGGCAGAATCAAAATACTCCAGGACGTTGATGCAGTTTGGATATTTTTACTGTTTTTTTCTATAGGGCGTAAAAATGCTCCGGATCTTGCAAAGATCTATGTGGTATAAAGCCAAATTACTCTACGGCTTCGATACAGCTCGATCGATTGATACCATACAGGGCGTTTAGCTGCATCTAATGTACGAGGAATAATGTCAATTTACTCCAGCGCCTTGATTCAATATACAATTTACAAACGATGCCCAACAGACCATTAAGATGTACCTGATATACATAGGGTCAAAGTACTCCAGAGCGCTTATAGTTTGAAATTATTAAATGATATCCTACAGAGCATTGAAATGTAGCTGATATGTTTGAGACAAGGTCAAACCATCTTAGAACGTTGATACAGCTTGACAATTTCGATTGATGACATACAGGGCGTTAAGTTGCATCTGATCTACATGAAATAAAGTCAAATTACTTCAGGTCGATGATAGAGCATGAATTTTCAATTGAAATCCTACATGAGCATGAGCATGATTGACCGCCCGCAGTTGCTACTCCGTGATTGCAAGAACAGCTGTACTTACACAGGGAACACACAGACGCTACTCGGGATTAGTATCATCCTCAATGTGTAAATACTGGTGCTCTTATTATTATAATAAACAATACCGGCGCCGGCTGCGTCCGAATGCAGGTCAATTTGGGAATGGGAAGGAAATGTTGACGTGTTACTTGCTTTACAGAAGCCGAGGAGTCCTCTGCACTTCCACAAGAAAACACTGGGAGTTTGGATATGGGAAATGATTCGTTTTGGTAAACGATAAATATATAATTCGAAATGAATACGTGAGCATATTCACGAATGACCGCACTATCCAAACCAGACACGATACTGATTTCGTTGCTCGCTCGACCGGTTCAACGTATCAAACTCTACCGACGCGTTTTTTTTTTTTTTTTTCACCGGCACACTTCGTTTTTTCTCCGCGCAATGCGCAACGGACACAATGGATCCGGATTCCGTCGCTCGCCCACAAGGAGCATGCAACAGATTCAACGAGTCCAACACTACTGGCGCGTTTTCAAATTTTCAATTGAAATCCTACAGGGCATTAAGAAAAATTTGAGATACACTTCTTAGTCGTCGACTAAGCGCGACTAAGCAGGATGACAGGGCTGAGTGTACTATAGTATACTGTAGTCTATAGTCTTTAACAGCCTAAACATTTTGACACTGAAAATTGAATGAGTAGGTATTTTATATTCCAAATTTGAATCGAAAGTTCGGTCGCTAAGAAATTGGCATATAGGGTAAAAAAGCGATTTTCTGACTAGAAGATATACCTTAGATTTCTTTTCAAAAGTTCATATATCATCAACGATACGAGACACGTGATGTGACGTATGCATTTCGCAAAGGCTTCTTCAAGAGGTGATAATTCGTAGAGTACTGCCTTCAGGCAACTTCCGCTCCCAACGAAGCCTCTGCCGCTATGGTAGGCACATCCAGCTTTTATTCAATTCAGACAGGTTTTCATTATAACGGGTTATTCTAGACAGGCAAACCGAAGCGAAAAAAAAGTTGACGTGCTTTGACGGAATGAGTGATAACGATGCCAGAAAGAGGAAAGCAGGTTAAACGTTTTTTTTTTCAACGCACCGCCAGGATGATCTTTCCCGGTTCGTTGCCATTTTGTCGTCACTGAGCATCAATTGAAAGCACTATGCGGTAGCATCCTAGCCGCAAGTAATTTAAAATGAATTAAGCTGAAAATTAAAAGGAAATAAAGAACCAAACGGAAGTGATGATGGTAAAAGGGCACAAAATGAATGGGAAGATACTTTTCTGCCATAAATGGATCGGATGGTTCAAGAGTGAGCCATGGAATGCGAAAAAGCGTCAATTCTCCGGCATTGAGTGTGGAGGGTGCACTTCATCAGTGTAAAGAGCTGTGATAATAATCATGACAAATATAATTGAAGCATAGAGGGAAGGTACTATGGAATGGAGGCAGTCTATGGTGCCTCATTGTAGGCAAAAAGGTGGGTTCATTGGATTTTCCCATATATGTAAGGTAAATAAGAAGCATCAAACTTAAAGTTTAGTTTACTGTTAGTGTCAACTGTTTGTTTAAAACTCATTTGATTAATCAGCCTTAAATTCTTTTTATAGTTAGTATTATTCAAGTTTCGCTTTCTTGGAAGTAAACTAAATATACTTAAACCCGACTTTCGAATGAACAACTTGCACAGCAATTTAAATAATTGTCCATCATCTATTTTACTCGAAAAGTGTTGTTAATTACCAAATATCATTGCACCTTAAACGAAGAGTTGAACAAAATGGAAATTTGCTAAACATTCCATTTTTCTATTTTGCTGTAAATTCGGAATTTTGAACTTTTCCTAGAATAATTGTGCATCAGTAAACTGAATTTTGGAGTTTTCAAACGATCCTTATACTTATACTTTATATTACTCATTTTCTTCTTTTAAAAAAAATCTCCATTTTTAAAATTTCGAATCCATGAATAAGCAAAATAAGATTAAATAAAATCAAGTGGGGCCCAGATACCCGGAACGGTAAACGTGCAGCTTTGCAGCAATCCACCGGTCAAGGATCTTTACCTAATGGATATTTTTTTCGACGTCCAAGTATAGAGTATCTTCTTACTAGCGTGCCTATAAATAACAGAGACGTCATGTTCCAATTTTGACAACTCTTCCCTTTGCGGGGCCTTCCTTAGCCGAGTAGATAGAGCCCGCGGATCTTTTCGTAATGGAAATTTCCTTGACTTTCCTGGGCATAGGGTATCGTCGTACTTGCCGAATACGAAAATGACAAGTTTGGCAAAGAAAGTTCTCAGTTAATAACTGTGAAAGTGCTTATAAAAACACTAAGCTGTAAAGCAGGCTCTGTCCCAGTAGAAACGTAATAATTCACTTGTTTGAATGGCCGTCCGCATTCCAAAACAACAGACTTCCAGGAAGACTTGTTCAACTCTTTAGCACCACTCTATCTGTAATTTGATCAACAAAAGTATGAACTAATCGGAAAGCTTCAATAATTAATTGCCAAAACATAGAACTGTCACTATTAGAATATGACTCCAGTTCATAATACAAACTTTTCGCCTTGTCACCAACTCCATTACCTCCAAGTACTATTACCGTTGATTGTCTCACTCTTAAGTCGTATTCACGGTGCGCTTCGTTCCCAAAAACATTCAGACACATCGCCACGGATCGCATTTCCAACGCCAAAGAAGAAAACTTTTCCGTTTTCCGCCACTTAATAGACTCGATTCTGCTTTTAATGGAGTTAAATTTCAAGCTTCTGATCCAGTTTGACTCACTGGCACTGGTAACGCTCATTCACTGTACATGGAACTGGCCAAATTAGAGTGCTTTATTGAAGATGATATATTTTAATTTCCAAAATATGTAATGATTTTCATAGAAGTTGGTGTTAAATATGCGTTATTCATTTCCATTAAATTTATTCATGCACTACTACCTCATCGCTCAGGAACTTTTCTGTACTATATTTTTTAAAGCTGCATACAAAAACGGAACAGTTATGGTCAGATGCTTTCAGAATCTACTAAAATACTTCAGAAAAAACAATAATCGGAAATACTCAAAATAAAAAATGTCTTTCAAATCAAGCCTAATTAATATTTCGTATGTCTATTGCCCGGACGATGTTATAAAGGGTTCGCTCACGTTATGCAATTGGGGGAGGGATGAGGTCTTCTACAGTGTTACGGCCCATGCAAGAAAAATATCTTACAAAGGCTTTTACGTGGGGGAAGAAGGGGGACTAATGGGGTTCATCACAGTGGAAACAGCTGAAATTGCGGTGGGAGGAGAGTATATGGCAGCGTCTTATAGTACCTGACTGTGTGTTATCGAACTTGAAAGAATCTCCGACCTTTTCTCACTAGAAGAAAATATTAAAAAATCATTCATTTCTAAAAAGTTTAAAAAGTTCATTTTAGTTTTTTATTTTCCTTTCCCAAATATAGGTCTATAGAAAAAAAAATAGTTACACAAGTTTGGATGAAAGTGTCGCAAATAAATAATTATAATAGAAACGAATATTGACGAATTAATACAGCTTAAAAATCAATTTGAAACATCTTAAACACGAATGAATTATCTTGTTTTTGCCAACTATGGAAGGATAACAACAGGGTTACGATGATCATATTTGCAGCAAAGGGTCGTCATGTGACTCATATCTCGAAAGAGGCGATTTCAAAGGTAAGAATTTATATTTTTACAACTATTAAATGCAGAGGAAATGAATCACAGAAAAATTGACCATCCTGTAAAATTTGAGTGTTCAGAATACGAGTCATTTTCAGAATTTAAGATAAAAAGACACACGTCATTGATAAATGTTTCTATTTTTTCCCACGATTTGTGAGTATACTTCTATCTCAAACTCCGAGCAGGTTACATATTCAGAACACTTGACTCTTTATAGCGATGCTTTGAGAAAACACCTAAACTTCAATTCTTCTATGATTCATGTCCTCTGCCTTTAAAAGTTGTAAAAATATTAATACGTACGCAGAGCTGTAGCGTGGGGGGCATTCCTAAGCCGAGTGGCTCGAGTCCACGGCTACAAAGCAAAGTCATGCTGAAGGTGTCTGGGTTCGATTCCCGGTCAGTCCAGGATCTTTTCGTAATGGAAATTTCCTTGACTTCCTTAGGCATAGAGGATAATCGTGGCAAAGAAAGCTTTGAGGTAATAACTGTGGAAGTGCTCATAAGAACACTAAGCTGAGAAGCAGGCTCTGTCCCAGTGAGGACGTAATGCCAAGAAGAAGATGCCGTAGCGTGGCTTCACGGCATGCTTGGAGAACCTTCCTTTGGGCGCCCCTAAATCAATTTTATTTTAATGATGCTACTCAAACTGTAGTTTATGCTTACCAACGGTGTTCATAATACATTACTGAATAATTACAGTAAAAGTGGATTTCAGTGGGAAATACCCCCACAAATGTCGAATTGATGTTATGAATAAAAACATCAATATAGCTCTAGAGGGGCCCTGTCCCACTTTAAATCAACTTTGATTGTGCACAGTTCAAAATGGTCCATAGAGTTGCATCAAACAGTTTTCTAATTCGTTTCACGCTAGAAATTCTTTTGTGTAAATTTAAATGAAATGTACTATGCCCACACAGTTACGGATCACTTTGGCGTTCAACATCGGATAACTTGCTAAAACATAAACATTGACTTGATACATATTTTTTCCATGTTATACTATTTGTCTTCAACCATTTGTAATGTTGAGCACAACATTCCACCGCTAAATAACGGTGTATTTGACAAATGTTTAGTTGGTACCACACAGCTATCATTATATGGTCGTTTTCTGTAAGAAGTGCCGTCAGCATTCATAAGCTCCCACAGGTGATAAAATTCAAATGTTTTAGCATAAAACATGCTGGTTCGCTTCGATTTAGTATGAATTCGTCTTTGGAAAACATTTTTCTTGATTGTTGATTCTAAATACCGAATATTAGTACTTCTAACTAGTGATCCATTATATGGACCAGGAAATGATTATTTATCGCGGTTATGGATCATTTCCGAAGAATGTAAATTTCTGCCATTTTAAGCATGGGATTCGACATTTTCAGACAATAGCACTAAAAATAAAACTTATAAAACATCAAGGTTTGTAAATTTCATTTTTTAGCAGACAAAAATGGGTGGAAAACTTGGTGTGGAGCGAAAACAGTTCATGAACTTGTTTTGTATTGTTTTTACGTAAAGGTATGGAACAACATTTTGATTTAAATGCCGAACACCGTGTTCATTCTGTCTCATATTCCGAACACCTTGATTCAAACTCCGAACAGCACGAATAAATCGTGTTCAAATGAATAATTTTGCAAATGAATTTATCTGAGCTTGTTCTACTGGTCTCGAACTAAAAAATTATCACTACTCCTGAGGTATAAAATAGATTGGAAAACGTTTAAATTGAATTGCAATTGACTGCCATTTCCTTGTAATTTGATGACATATTTCAGTGAAACATTTCAAACCAAATCGCCATACAAAAGACGAGTGTTCGGAATATGAGTCTGTTCGGAATTTGAGACAAAACGGTAGTTATCTAACAAAAAATTCAGGCTGGTCAAAACTTTGTTTATTTGAATTTTTATTCAATTGGTTTCAGCCAATTTTCACAGTAGTTGATAACCCTCCGACTGTTTTCTTCCAGAAATCCTTCCCGGATCACCACCGAAGACCGACGAACAATACTGATACTACCGTTTTGTCTCAAATTCCGAACAGACTCATATTCCGAACACTCGGTTTTTGTATGGCGATTTGGATGAAATGTTTCACTGAAATATGTCATCAAACTACAAGGAAATGGCAGTCAATTACAATCCGATTTAAACTCTTCTAATCTATTCTAAATCTCTAGGGTTGTGATGATCCTCTAGTTCGAGACCAGTTAAACTAGCTCAGAATTATTTATTTGCGAAATTATTCATTTGAAGACGATTTAATCGTGCTGTTCGGAATTTGAGTCAAGGTGTTCGGAATATGAGACAGAATGAACACAGTGTTCGGCATTTGAATCAAAATGGTGTTCCATAGCGTTTTGTTTCAAATTCCGAACAGACTCATATTCCGAACATTCGGTTTTTGTATGACAATGTGGCTGAAATGTTTCGCTGAAATATGTCATCAAATTAAAAGAAAATGGCAGTCAATTGCAATGCAATTTTAACGTCTTCCAATCCATTTTGTACCTCTGGAGTAGTGATGATTCTCTAGTTTGAGATCAGCAGAACTAGCTCAGATAAATTTATTTGCGAAAATATTCATTTGAATATGATTTATTCTTGTTGTTCGGAATTTGAATCAAGATGTTCGGAATATGAGACAGAATGAACACAGTGTTCTGCATTTGGATCAAAATGGTGCTCCATACTTTAACGTTAAAATAATACTAAATAAGCTAAAATAAACAATTTTATCGGCACACCCAACAGCTAACAGTTAGACTTAGCGAATAAATCGAAATTTTCACAAAGATCAGCTAATTTATGCCTATCAGATGCATTTGAAGTCACTGCTGGCCTTAAGTGTTCGGAATATGAGTCAAAACGGTACTTTTACGTGTAAACAATACTAAACAAGTGAAAATAAACAATTTTATCGGCAAACCCAACAGCTAATAGTTAGACTTTGCGAAGAAATTGAAATTTTCATAAATATCAGCTAATTAATGGCTACCAGATGCATTTGAAGTCACTGTTGGCCTTAAGTGTTCGGAATATGAGTCAAAACGGTATAAGAACTTGTCATTCAATTTATTTTCAAAATAGTAACGACCACTTCTGAACAATTTCCCACATCCTATCAAATTATTCCAAGTTTGTATTTGTCGAAAATCGTAAACAGCACGGTTTTAATTCATCAGAATATTTAAATGCAGAACGCCTCTTACAACTAGAACCGAATTCGATGGCAAATGATGGGAGTCGATGCGCTTTTGGTTAAGAATGTAAATACATATTCCTTAGACTCAGAAACAGGGTTGGAAAAAATCTGAAATTCACTCTACAGTAGTCAAACAAAGCCAATCACAGTCAGCGAAGGCAGTGAAACTCACGCCCATCGCTGCTGTAGGCAAAAAGCCTTGAAAATTGCAAAAGCACCCGTTGCTAAGGGCAACCCAAAATTACTGTATAAAAATGTTCTATTTCCCGCATTTAGAGCCTTCAATGACACTAACGATTTAGAGAAATTCCTGTACCCAATATACCGTTTTGTCTCAAATTCCGAATACTCGGTTTTTGTATGGCGACTTGGTTGAAATGTTTCGCTGAAATATGTCATCAAATCACTACGAAATGGCTGTCAATTGCAATTAAATTTTAACGTTTTCAAATCTATTTTATAGCTCTGGAGTAGTGATGATTCTCTAGTTCAAGACCAGCAGAACTAGCTCAGATAAATTTATTTGCGAAATTATTCATTTGATTAAGATTTATTCATGCTGTTCGGAATTTGAGTCAAGGTGTTCGGAATATGAGAATGAAACAGAATGAACACAGTGTTCGGTATTTGAATCAAAATGTTGTTTCATATTTTAACGTAAAAACAATAGTAAACAAGCCTAAATAAACATTTTTTTCGGTACACCCAACAGCTAAGGGTTAGACTTTGTGAAGAAATTTAAATTTTCACAAATATCACCTAATTTATGCCTATCAGAAGCATTTGAAGTCACTGCTGACCTTAAGTGTTCGGAATATGAGTCAAAACGGTAGGCTACTTGATGAGATTCACCATTTTAAACTACTGTAGTGAGAGAGCCACGTGATTTTCGCGAAATTCAAGCCTACTACTATTACTATTCCCAGCACTGCTCAGAAACAACATTTTGTCACCAAATGGTACTTTCGTTCCTCTCTGTGACGAAAAATGTTCAGAAATAACACTACCTCTTTTGTTCAAAACTACTCTTTCGACCTCCATGTATCTTTTCCCCAGCCATTTTCTAAAAAAAACTCGCTGATCTAGGGACAATTCTACTCTTATCAACGTGTCCCAATCGTTTTTCATCCTTGACATACCGTTTTGATTCATATTACGAACACTTAAGGCCTCAGTGAAGTATAACTCATCAGAAAGCATATTAAATGAATCATTCTGTATGATTCCTCCGCATTATCGATCCTTCAAAACAATTAGCTTTCGAATGGTGGATGAAGATTTTGATTCCGCAACATGAATAATTTAAAATAAATAGAAATGTGTGGACTTTTCATGATTCTTATTCCGGACGCACCCTTACTTTTGTCTCATATTCTGGACACTTTGATTCGAATTACGGACAGCTCATGAAAATCATAGATAGAAAAGTCAAATAATTATTTGATATCTGTAAACCACTAGAAAAGCGTCTAAGGCAGCTGAGCAATAAAAGTTTTCATAGATATCTATGGAAAATGTTGACTAAAACGAGCCTCAAAAGTGGGAACTTTTGAACGGCAAAAATTGAAACATTTCGTGTGAAATGTTTCCCATACAAAGAACAATGTCCGTAATTTGAAGCAGTCCGTAATATGAATAAAAACGGTATTTGGTTTCGATGTTTTTTTGCTTGTAAATAATGGCAGTTGCTATGATAACCGACGCATTCTTGGATCGATTGACTTTTGACTCTCAACAACTTGAAATATTTCCTACGCAGTTTACGAAATTTTGTGAAATACTTAAGATACCCAGATTATTACGATTTATGCCGTTAATTGAATACCCCTACTATATTTGTATGAACGAGAGCTAAATCGTGAGTTTAAACCGCAGTCGTAAGTATAAATTTTACTCTCTCCCAATATTTCAATTGGCAATCTCAGAATAATATATTATTAAACTAATATGTGGAAAATAAAATCGATTTCATTACAGCAGTGTTGCCAGTTTTGATTATTGTTAATGTACTTTAAATGTCTTCTAAAAATAAAGCACTTGTTTTTCTATTGTGCTTTATATGTGCCGTGAGGACTGAATAAGTAACTCTATGATTACGCCTTCATTTAATTTTTGTAATTATTACTATATTAGCACTTCCGTAAGTACGTACTTTAAATAAATAAATTTGGCTCATATCAGTTTCCTTCAAATTTAAAATATGTTTCTCTAAAATATTGGAAAAAGGATTTTCATGTATCTGAAAAATTGTTGCTCCAAAAATAACTTGAATTTTTCCATCAGGCTTCTGATTTATGATGCTTCCGAAGAACCAGCCTTTTTTCAAATAAAAAACATAGATTTTCGAATTTCCAGCCAATTTCCAACAATCATTGATTTTGATAGCTCCAAATATCGACCGTTCTAAACGTTTTTCCATATTTGTGTGGAATTTAATTATTTTGTAGATTTTTTAATATCTCAACATTGTACGATTCGAACGATGTACAGAAAACCGATTGAAATTTCATCGATAAATCAAAAAGATACAGCACACGCAAGGTTTTCATTTTATAAAATGAACAGTCCTTAGTTACTTGCTATTGAAGTTCATTTTTAAAATACTAGGACGACTACTGCATTAAATAATCGCAGTGTTTGGATTTTGATCCGTATAAGCCGATCGAACTATATTCAGAGAGTGTAACAGTTCGTGAACCATAACAGTTAGCGGTGCATCGCAATCGGAGAGCCCTATGAATGTTAATATCCACTCTCTCGTTTGGTACGTGCTGAGAGAGCATTTAAGAGTAGCAACTTTCACAGACTACAACGGTATCGAGCCATTCGGGTGATCTATGTTTTGCATAAAATTGGTAATAACTATCTTATTTTATGGTAGTGCAAACATAGCATAGAGAATGGAATATATGCACCTCTGTTTCTTGATCGGAATGAAGATGTGTCAGCGTATTTGACAAGTGTTGACAACAGAGTGATCGGCGCCCGTTTTAGTGTTTAGTGGGTGGTGTGTGTCTACCTTTTTTCTTTTGTGACTCGTTATCTTCCACGAACAATAAATGGCATGCATGCGTGTTGTGTGAATACAGACAGATAAATGGGATGATATTATGGCTCGTGTGTCAATAATCGTTAAATTTACCAAAGCCTGAATGAAAGAAATCGAAATTTTCAAAAAATACCATGTTGAGACTTAAGTATTTACATATTTAAAATACATTAAAATATTTGGTAAAAATCATTATAAAGTGAACAGGATAGTTCTTCTTGAGAACTGTTGAATATTATGTAAAAGATGTTTTGAATATACTCATAAGAAATTTATTGTTTATGAGAAATATCTAAATAAAATAGCATAAAAGAAATTATGTTTTAAATCGCTTGACCATTTTGATAAATACAATGTGCGAACTATATTTTCATTTGTTAAAAAAATGAAGAGGCTTTTTTGAAATTTTATAATGATTTTCCAATAAATGGAAGTGCATTCGTCATTGTTCATTCAATCATTCATTATTTTTTGGTATAACATTGTTATCACAATAACCTGCGTAAAAAATTCCACGCCATACTCTTCGGTTCACAGCTGTCTCCCTCCATCCTCGGCTGCGGCCCATACTCGCCAGATCTTGCAACACCTCCTGGTCAGCCCACCGTGCTCGCTGTGCTCCGCGCCTTATTGTACGTGCCGGATCGGAAGCGAACACCATTTTTGCGGGGTTGTTGTCCGGCATTCTTACGACATGCCTCGCCCAACGCATTCTTCAAGCTTTCGCTACCTTCAGGATGCTAGGTTCGCCGAAGAGAGCAGCGAGCTCATGGTTCATCCTTCGCCGCCACACACCGTTTTCGTGCACACCGCCAAAGATCGTCCTTTTTGTCCGCCGTCAGCAAGGATCCGAGGTAAATGAATTCATCTACCACCTCGAAGTTATACCCTTCAATCGTAACGCTGACTCCTAGGCGAGCCCTGTCGCGTTCGGTTCCACCCACCAGCATGTACTTTGTTTTCGACGAATTCACCACCACGTTCCACGTACCGAACAATGTTCTCACCTTCAACGTTGATAGCTGCTTTTATTGTACTCCAGCAGTCCTAGAGAGGGGTTTCGACGAGCGATTCCTCTTCCGGCAACGTTTGCTCGGCTGCTTCAGTCGCTCAAGGTCATTGCGAGGCGGGCGTTGGTACCGTAGGTAGGAGGAGAGTTTTGGGCGCAGTTTTACCATTACCAGGTAGTGGTTGTAATCGATGTTACCACCACGATGGGTCCTGACGTCGATAATGTCGGAGAAGTGCCGTCCATCAATCAAAACGTGGTCAGTTTGCAATTCCGTTTGCTGTGGTGATCTCCAGGTATATCGGTTCGAAAGGCTTTGTTGGAAATAGGTGCAATGAATGGCCATATTCTTGGGGGTGGCGAAACCAATTAGTCGTAAGCCGTTTTTGTTCGTCAGCCGGTGGACGCTGAACTTTTTAATCGTTGGTTTGAACTCTTATGATGATCTTGATATCGTGGCTTGGACAGCGATCGTGTTCACGTTCAAGCTGCTCGTAAAATGTATATTTATCATCATCAGTGCTTCCGTAGTGTGGGCTGTGCACGTTGATTGTATTGTATTGATCGTCAACCTGCACATTCTTTCATTGATCGGCCACCACCCGAACACGCATTTTTGCATTACGTCCATCACGATGAAACCTGTTCCCAGCTTGTGTGTGCCCAGCTCTGGTAGATGGTATGATTACCTCTAAACGTTCGCAACCAAACCTCCTGCAGCGCTACGATGTCGAACTTGCGATCCTTCAATGCATCGGAGAGTATGCAGGTGCTTCTGATAAAGTTGAGGGATTTACAGTACCACGTACCGAGTTTCCAATCGTTAGTTCTTTCTCGTCGCATTGGATTATGCCGATTGTTTTAGTCCGTATTCTTCTGTTGACGTTCCTGTGCTTGTTATTTTTTACGGCTGGCTTGCAGGGCCTGACACCAACCCCTTAGATTTCCGGGGGACCATTCCCCCTAAATGTTCGGAGGACCAGTTTAGTTTAGAGTCCTTCTCTGGTAGTCGGACAATAATCAGCAGCCCCTGACCTGGTAAACAGACGCTGCACACTAGAGTAATTTGGGTGAATCATGGCCAAAATTTTTTTTTTACCCTATATGATCTGCTCATACTTTAGTATTGACTAAAACTGTTATAACTCAATTAGAATTATTGTTGATCCGTTTCAGGACAATTATCCACATATCAGTGAGTATTCGTATTGAAAAAAAAAAATACCGTTGAAGACAAACAGATTTTGAGTTGATTTCTGATGACCAATCGTTTGAATATTCTAGCAACAGATGGAAAATAGATTTGTACGTCATATTGTATATGGGGATTTTTTTTTATTATCGGACAATTTGGGCCGGAGGTTCTCCGATTTGCATGAAATTTTCACCAGAGGTAGAGCTCGTGGATACATGACCAAAAGTGAAATTCAAAAAAAATATAGTGGCCTTTTTTCCCGGAAAACTCTAGATGAATTTTCACGATTTTTCTATATACCTCAAACTTTGAAAATTCATATCTCCTGAACTATGCATCGTAGAACATAAGTTTTTTAGTGGAATCGAAAGGAAATTTTCTCAGCAATCCATTAAAAATATAAAAAGAAAAACATTTCTCGGAAAATTTTTCACCATGGAGAAAATTGTCGGAAAAATATCGAAAAAACTATCGTCTGTATCATGGAAAATTTTTAAAAAAATATTTTTTGTTTCATCAATCCATACTCTAACTTTCGTCCATAGACGCCAAAGTGGTATCTTTTACCGTTTAGGCGACAGAACTGAAAAACCGATGACCACCCGCACGCATCCCATAGAAAAATTTGTTCTATTGTGGGCCTCATAACCGTGCGCTAACGGCGGCAGTAATTTACTCGCATTGTAAGTGTAACGCAGTAAACCATCCTTTCCTTTCCAGTCAGAAGAAGCTTTTCGTCAATCGGAGCACTCTCTTTTGGTCTGTTGGGTGATAGCTGAACCGTCCTAGGCGGAGTGTAGCATGAAAGCGTCGAAACCGATTGTGTAAAAGCGACAATCGGAAGGAACGCGAAGAGAAGTGAATACCAATACACTTGTATCTCAAGAGAACGTTTTCGAAAATGCCTGGGAGACTGATTTGGAAGAATTGAGAACTATTATTAAAAAATTCAAAAACATGAAAGCTCCTGGCGATGATGGAATTTTCTACATCCTCATCAAGAAACTTCCAGAAAGTAGCTTATCATTTTTAGTTGATATATTTAACAAATGTTTTCAATTAGCATATTTTCCTGACAAATGGAAAAATGCTAAGGTTGTTCCAATTTTCAAACCAGACAAAAATCCTGCAGAAACTTCTAGCTATCGTCCAATCAGTTTGCTTTCCTCCATCAGTAAACTTTTTGAAAAGGTTATTTTGAACAGAATGATGGCCCACATCAACGAAAATTCAATTTTTGCCAATGAACAGTTCGGATTCCGCCATGGACATTCGACCACTCATCAACTTTTACGTGTAACAAATTTGATCCGTTCCAACAAATCTGAAGGCTATTCTACTGGTCTTGCTCTTCTAGACATAGAAAAAGCATTCGACAGTGTTTGGCATGAAGGTTTGATTGTAAAATTAAAAAACTTTAATTTTCCAACATACATTGTTAGAATAATTCAAAGTTATCTGTCAAATCGTACACTTCAGGTTAATTATCAGAACTCCAGATCTGAAAGACTTCCTGTAAGAGCTGGTGTTCCTCAAGGCAGCATTTTGGGACCAATATTATACAATATTTTCACATCTGACTTACCTGAGCTACCTCAGGGATGTCAAAAATCTTTGTTTGCGGATGACACAGGCCTCTCCGCCAAAGGACGAAGCCTGCGTGTCATCTGTAGTCGATTGCAAAAAAGTTTGGATATTTTTTCTTCATACTTGCAAAAATGGAAGATTTCTCCTAATGCTTCCAAAACTCAACTAATAATATTCCCACATAAACCAAAAGCTCTTTATTTGAAACCTTCAAGTAGACATGTTGTCACGATGAGAGGGGTTCCAATAAATTGGTCAGATGAAGTTAAGTATCTAGGGCTCATGCTAGATAAGAATTTAACTTTCAAAAATCACATTGAAAGCATTCAAGCCAAATGTAATAAATATGTAAAATGTCTCTATCCCCTTATTAATAGAAAATCAAAACTTTGTCTTAAGAACAAGCTGTTGATATTCAAACAAATTTCCAGGCCAGCCATGTTGTATGCTGTACCAATATGGACTAGCTGTTGTAATACCAGGAAGAAAGCTCTGCAGAGAATTCAAAATAAAATTTTGAAAATGATTCTGAGGCTTCCTCCCTGGTATAGTACCAATGAGTTACATAGAATATCCAATGTTGAAACATTGGAACAAATGTCAAATACAATCATTAATAATTTCAGGCAAAAATCGTTACAATCTTCTATTGCCACGATTTATGCGTTATATGTTTAGGTTAAGTTAGGTTAAGTATATTAAAAACATTTTTTTTTTCTCTTATAAGCAGGTGAAATCAACTCACCTGTAAAAAAACTGAACTGCTACGGCAAATGAAATGTAATATGTTGTTAACAAAATGTTAATTAAATCTTAAATTTGTTTTACCAAATTAGGATGATAGTGTTGTCAAATAACACAGAACACCTAGATATAAGAAATGAATGTAATGTTTGGAATGATACTAATAAAGAAATTAAAAAAAAAAAATACACTTGTATCTGCGAGGCACGAGTTAATGCACTTAGCATCCATTCGCCGAATGCATTGAACTGACTGAGAGGATTCCTACTCACTGAATCATTCCGTGGTGTGAACTGCCAGTCAGTGAACGCTCATTAGCACTCAAACCCGAATGCCATTCGAACGGAATCAGAATGTAAACAATCATTCCTGGACAAACATTTCAAAAGGGCACATCGACATTGGTAAACATTGGCTTTGCAAGCCGCTGTTGAACCCAATTCAACTCGATCACGCTCACCAATACCACTATCAGGAAGAGCTAACACCAATCTTTCTGATAGTGGAGTTTGTTTGCGTGGGCGGGCTGAAAAGGGCTCAACAGCAACGTTTCTGAAAAAAGGCTCAAGACCTCTTGGGCCCTTTTCAAATGTTTGTCCTTTGTCCGAAATTTGGTATTGCATTCGAATGATCAGATGCCGTTTTTTGTTTCGCATAGTGCTCGCCGAAGAAGCTGAATGGGCACTGGAAATTGAAACGTTCGGCTTGGTTAAAAAACGGCTTTCTCGCTCCCGACTGTGCGTGGAAGCGAGTGAGGGAAACACAATAACTGAGTGAGTGTTTCCCATGCTTGACCCTCAGTATCATATAGTTGCCAAGCAAAAAGGATATTTATGCATACATAAAGTGCTATTTGTAATATTCTTGCTTTTTTAAATTTTGTTCAATTTAGTTTTCTTCAGTTTTGTTTTCTATACAAAGTGATATATTAGATATAAATTCTGATTGTTCCTTGGAAGAATATAGTATAGTATTTGCATGTATATAATATCAATCAACTGTATAACACTCAGGGACGCTATCTATTGTTCCATTGATGGCTGCTGTGAAATATTCCACGGCCAGTCAGCGTGCAGCCTCTACAGTTGGCGCCAACCCAACAGCGCGCCAAACTGTATTGAGAAGCGTACGCGCGTAATGAATAATTATTGTATGTTTTGTCTGGCCGTATCGTGCGCCTATATAAGGCACACCCATTGAATTTGTAAGAATGTAGTTTCTTTCGTTTCTCCACCGAGTAGGCATGCTGCCTCTCAGTGGTAATAAATCTGTTAAAGTGAAGCCGTTCGTTTGATTTGCCGTCCGTTCTTCTGACTGGAAAGGAAAGGATGGTTTACTGTGTTACACTTACAATGCGTGTAAATTACTGCCGCCGTTAGCGCACGGTTATGAGGCCCACAATAGAACAGATTTTCCTATGGGAAGCGTGCGGGTGGTCATCGGTTTTTCAGTTCTGTCGCCTAAACGGTAAAAGATACCACTTTGGCGTCTATGAACGAAAGTTAAAGTATGGATTAAAGAAACAAAAAAATATTTTTTTGAAAATTTTTCATGATACAGACGATAGTTTTTTCGATATATTTCCGACAATTTTCTCCATGGTGAAAAATTTTCCGAGAAATGTTTTTCTTTTTATATTTTTAATGGATTGCTGAGAAAATTTCCTTTCGATTTCACTAAAAAACTTATGTTCTACGATGCATAGTTCAGGAGATATGAATTTTCAATGTTTGAGGTATATAGAGAAATCGTGAAAATTCATCTAGAGTTTTCCGGGAAAATAGGCCACTATAATTTTTTTGAATTTCACTTTTGGTCATGTATCTACGAGCTCTACCTCTGGTGAAAATTTCATGCAAATCGGAGAACCTCCGGCCCAAACCTGTCCGATAATTTAAAAAAATGCCCATATTGCAATACCAAATTATCTCAGATTAATGCATAAAAATTGAAAAACAAGAACATCAAAAAACAAATTCCGGATAATCGAGTTTAAAATTCCGGATAAACGAATCCCGGATAATCGAGTCCCCGGATTATCGAGTCTTCGGATAATCGAGTCCAACCTGTATACGTTGTTTATAAAATTCATAATTTTACTTAAGTCAGTTATGCTAATAATAGAAATATGTTAAAATTACATTTTTATCGGGCATAACGTTGAACAAACGCAAAAAGAAGATGCACTTTACTTGATTAGGGATAGAAAGTTATTGAAAAGCGGGCAAAAATAATTGAAAAAAAATGATATTTTTAGAAGGCTAAAAATTTCAAGTGCAGAAATATGCGGAGGAGTTTTATGCTGTAACTGATAGATAACATATGTAAGTTTCACACTGTGGTCGAAACTTTGCCGGATATTGTCGTATAAGGTAACTTTTTCAATACTGAAGTTTACGCAAAATGACTAAAATTTGTGGCAATTGTCTTAAAAATAAACAAATAACACATATTGTTTGAGAATTTTTTTTGCACAAGCTCTTTTTGTATTCATTAACAACAAGTTCAGTAAAAAATATATGTTTATTTTGAAAAAATTGTCACATGTAAACAATAATTCTGATTATATAATATAAAAATTAGCTATTAGCTATTAGCTATGTTTAAAAAATATGACGGGGTCATAAATCTCAAATTTTCAAATACGAAATTATGGTAACGAATTTGTTCTAGGTGCTCCTCTGTGCGCTGTTGTGAGCCACTTCTAACATGGATTACAGACGCTCCAGGTTTGCAGAAGCAAAACATTGCCTATCCTAATGCATGGGAAATTCCTGCAAGGAATCGTTCAAGAAAGTGCTTTTTTCTGATCGCAGTACGCAGTAGAAAAGAAATGTCAATTCAAACGGGAGTCGATGTGGAAAATGGACCAATGCACGAATTCACTAATTTGACGTTTGAGCGGTGCCGAATTCACTGGTTTCCATGGTCACATAAATAACACGGCACCGCTCAATAGTCAAATAATGAACGCGTGCATTGGTCCATTCACGAGTTCACTATTTGACGTTTTAGCGTTGTCATGTTATTTATGTGACCATGAAAACCAATGAATTCGGCACCGCTTAAGGACATACCTCCTTGAGTACCAAAATGGCCTCTAATATGGCACCTTACTCCCCTCCTCCCACGCTTTTCACAGTGTTTTCGAGAGCGATCACAAAGAATGATTATTTGTTACTAACCTTATTGTAGAGGGGTGGTTTCTTAACTGAAAGCATTTCATAATGTGTTTTTCACAAATTACCAGTTTTTGAATGCAAACACGTAGTTATTGCTGTGATTTGTGTTGTAAAATACCACGCACTACCGAATCACTTCTTCTTCACGCACCGAGATATTGTTTGCTGACTTTACGGTGCCCGTTCTAAAACTCACTTTTACCGTATTTCTACGCACCGTAGCAATTCAAAAATCTAATGCGATACTTGAATCACTTCGATTTTTCACGCACGATACTCCTGGAAGCAATAAATCACTTACATTAGTCAATTTGTGCTCGAAAATAGCACCGGAACGCGAATTTACTGAGCCAACATTGTTTATGAATCGGACGCGACGCTCTCACTGATTGGAAGTGATGTCAGTTTTTATGTTTCGAATTAAAATTGTTTGGATAATCATACACTTGCTAGAACTACGTATTTTACAATTTCATAATACTTAAAAGGTGTACAATGTCACAAGTGTTGAAAAACATTTTTATGCGTGAGAAAAACAATGTACGTCGCAATTTAACAGCAAAATTGATTATAAGATATTATACAGTACAATTGACTGTAGAATTCAAATGCATACTGATGGCAACTTTCTCCGTCCGTGAGAAGCCAGAGAAGAGAGGAAAAAACTGCCAAAAAAGTAAACAACACAC
Organism: Aedes aegypti; assembly: GCF_002204515.2. Lineage (NCBI taxonomy): Eukaryota > Metazoa > Arthropoda > Insecta > Diptera > Culicidae > Aedes > Aedes aegypti. The sequence continues at coordinate 249,209,078 of NC_035109.1, forward strand.
GCATGGTGTGAAAAATGCTTATAATTTTGGTCAAAAAACATGTTTTCACTTCCAAATGAAATAAATTGTAGAGAAGCTTCTTGAGCGATTTCTTTTTAGCAGAAAATTAGTCTTATTTCTGAAACAAAAAATCAGCCTACTTCCTGTGTTAAAGTGCATATCAGGATAGTTTCCTTTTCCGATTTTCCTTTGTTCCAGTATCTCTACGTCATGAAAATTTCCTTGACATCCCTGGGCATAAAAGGGGTAAATTCATTAGATCAGCGAAATAGTCTGTTTTATCATTTCGAAGAATTTTGATAGGTGATTTACTAAAACATCTATTACCGAACTACCATACTAGCATACTCAGCTGTTATGATCTCGTTAAAACACTTCCAAACTCGGTTGTCTTAATAAAGTGTCGCGATTTCAGTGAATTTTCCATAGGTGGTCGCCGAACCATATCCCAAGAACCACAAGTGGCTCTGTTATCGCTTCAATTATTTCGAAACTCTTCTGGCGGTTCTATCCCGTTCGTTACTATAATGCAGATGAATCGAAAATTGTAGCCTTGCTCAATAATCGTCGCTGTCTTGATGGAACGCCATGGTATGTTCCATAGCCCATGCGCTGGACATTAGCAAATTTAGAGGATATACACGTGGCCACGAAGCAGAGCTGTACTAAAAGCGGCTGGGTCTGAAATCTTGTTGATCTGTATAGTAACTTCTTGTCTACCATATAATTGCAAACATGTTAAACCTGGCCGTGATAGCTTTTGATTCATAGTAGTATAATAGCTCACAAAACGTCGAGCCAAGAAACAGGCTATGTTCCAAATGAATTGAAATGCCGAGAAAATGAAGAAGGGGCATCAGATGGTCCATTCGCTTCCAGTTCTAAACCACCTATTAAATCCAAGTGCACCACAGAAACCATTTTCCGTATACAACTTTCAATTAATTACACGCTTGACCCAATTTAAACGCATCTTCACGCAGATTAATGCATCCGATAAGGCATTTCATATCAGCTATAGTTGCACTAGGGTAGATGTGCATGTTATGACATAAGTACCATTTGTGACAATAACAACAAATATTCCCTGGATTGGAAGATCTATTTGTTTTTTTGAATTTTATAAGAACAATCGTGCAATACATGCAATGTTTTTTTAACATTTCGAAACATTGCATCACACAAATATCACCCTTTTTAATTCTATTATTAGTATCATTTCAAACATTACGTTAATTTAGGTGTTCTGTTTAGACAACACTATCATCCTTATTAGGTTAAACTAAATTTAGCGTCCATTACAATTAATTTGCCGTAGCAGTTCTAAATTTATCATAAGAGAGAAGAATAACGCTGCCTATCAACTTAATCTAACCAAACCAAAATATAAAACGAATTAATCGTGACAAAAGAAGATAGCAAAAATTTATGTCAAAAATTATTAATAATTTTATTTGATAGATGTTCTAATATTTCAATAATAAATATTCTATGCAACTCATCAGTACTATACCAGGGAAAGAGCACCAGAATCATTTTCAAAATTTTATTTTGAATCCTCTGTAGGGCTTCTTTCTTGTTGTAACAACAATTAGTCCATATTGTTACAGCATACAAAATGGCCAGCCTGAACATTTGTTGAAAGACCAAAATATCAAACCTTATGTCATCTTCTTATCAGTTTTCTAAAAGGCTTTAAATAAGTATAAATTGACGCTTATATTGAACTGTTCGGTAATCCAATCCTCATGGTTATTAAATAAATTAACTCATTATGCGTGGTAAAGACGGACAAATTATGGGTGAAATTATGAAAAAAATCCACGTGCTGGACTGGCAGCGTAATAAGTTAATTTATTAAAATAAGTAATTACTGTAATGCTTACATTTTACAAACGCAGCTAAATTTAGATTTTTATCCAAATGTTTGCCATATTGTATCCACAATTGGTTTCCTACCCTAGTAGCCTGATGGCTGATGTCGATGGTATAGTTACGAAATCGTGCTAGCAAAGGCTACGATAGGCCGACAATCAGTGCAGATAGGTATGCTCTTTGTTCTGAAACGCCGCCCTACACGCCACCAATGATGCGAGAAACTAGAATATTCAGACCAGCAAATGCATCTCCGTTGAGTACCTATGTGCTCATGTGTCTGTCCAATCGTTTCCCAAATGGCAAGCGATCTTAAGTGGTCCCGAAAGCATTTGAACGCACCTTAAATGGGCAATGTTTCAATCGAAGGCGCTGGTCAAAATGTTGCCGTGTGATTATTGACCAGTAGATGGGCTGCTTTGAACGGTTGTTATGAAAGGTGAGTTACAGTGACCAATGTGGAAAGTTGGATTTTTTTTTTTTCAAATAACAAGATAGGATAAGACAATAAGAAGAAGAAAATCTGTTTTACATTTTTAAGTCTACACGGATACAAATATGATTCCCAAATCATGATTTACAAGCCATGAAATTCATAAATTGGCTTTGATATGATATCAGTAAAACAAATTATGGTTCCTAGAGTCATAATCATGATTCTTCATAAGCTTAACATCCAGTGACAACACTAAGCGGTGCGTTTTGCTTCAACTCGTATCAATCACCCACAATTCAACACGACTAATTTGGTATTGTGGTAAAGTGCGGGGCTCCCAATCAGAATCTTGGTTCAAACCTCACTCTGACACAATTTGTGTTTTTTTGTTTTCATTTTATCGGGTTGACTGACAGAACTATAAATAGATCATAACTGGATGCGCGAGTCACGATTTTCGAGCATTCGATGAAAGATTTCGAACAACCAGCTACAAAAACATAACGCTTGTGTTGCGTTACGGCAATCTGACTCATGATATCATGAGTTCGATGATGTATTTTCATGATGTATTTTCATAAGATGAAAACACTCTGGAATCATGATATCAGGGTGCATAATCATGATTGTGGGATTCTGACTTCTACCCGTGTATGAATTGGCAACAACGACTCAACTATACGTTTCATTGAGTAAGAATTATATGGGTGAGTAGAAAAATATAAAATGTTAAGTTATAATGTGTGTAATTTAGCCAAACCTCTTTTGAAACTCGCTTTTTTACTTACGCCAACTGACGCTACTACCTGATGACAACCCACGAGAACCCATATACAGTCAACTCTCCCTTACTAGATATTGAAGGGACCATCCAGTTAGGGAGGTATCGAGTTACAGAACACAAAACCAGTGCAACTGCGATCCAAGGGAGCATCGAGTTAGCCATGAAAACCAACTTTTACTATGGTTCTCTAATTCGATATCGAGATACGGAATATCGAGTAAAGGAGAGTTAACTGTAATATTTGTATTTCTGGAACGGAACCGATAAGAAGATACCATAAATCGATGTCTGACGCCATCTCGGATTCCAATATGGCGGCTTACGGTTTGTAAAAATCACTTATGTCTTCAATGAGATTTTCGTCGCTTCAGTCTAGATGGTTCCATATAGGGTAAGCGTTCCCTTAGTTGTGGGTGTTCCTATAGTTGCGGTAGTGCCGTTTTCACTGATTTTATTAAATTACCTACAGAACTGACACTACCACTCGACGTATTGGCTTGTTGATATACGGAATAGTTGAAAACATCGTTCAGATTGCTTTGAAACAGATGAAATATCACTAAAATTGCTACAACTGTTCTCGCTTATACCAATAGTTGTGGTAAAGTGTTCCTATAGTGGAGGATCCCATAAAAAAACCACGGATACCGCAACTATAGGAACACAAATTAAAAATATACCGCAACTAAAGGAACAGTGTACCAATAGTGGAGGTATTATTTTTCACTGACATGCTGTGGATTACTGCGATGAAATATTTTTTTCTCATTAAGTCAATGGTCGTTACTTCCCGTTACAACATTAACATGTACAATAATTGCGCTTCTTGAATTAAGGCGGTTAAATGAAGTTCAACAGTGCTTAGTACCTCCACTATTGGTACATCTACCATAAGAGTGCTTGCAGCGATAAAACAACTATTTTTTCATCATTGTTGCTTGATTTGGGAAAGCCCATTAACCCATGCAATATGGGTACTTGTCGAACGGGACTGATGAGAACATGACGCAAATCGATGCCTAACGCAATTTTGTAATCCGCCATCTTGGACTTCCAGTTTGTGAAAATCACTTTAAACCAAGCCTGCCCAACCTCTTTGGCTCCTTTTTGACATAAATGGTTGGTGCGTTCGCAAGAATAGAACGGTATGAACAAAATTCCTTTGAAATTGATATAAATTTAAAATGTTCAGCATGGATTAGACAAATATACTACCAAGCTTTTTGAGATTAATTTAGTTCATATCGGTCTATTCTTGCAAACGCACCAGCTATTTATGACGAAAAAACCCAAAAAGGTTGGGAAACCCTGCTTTAAACGGAAATCGAAGTCTAAAGTAATTTGGAATTCCAAGATGTCGACTTCCGGTTTGTGACAATAATTATGGAATATGGATGTTTACGAGACGGAATCGATGAGAAGATGCCAAAAACCGATTATTGACGGCATTTTAAAATCCAAAATTTCGGGTTGAAGAAATCATTTGGAACCCAAAATATAAGCCGAAAATCGATGTCCACTGTTGGGAACTCACTACCAGGAGAATGCAAACGCCTTTTTAGTAGCCTGTAGTCATTGCACCTTTAAAGCTGAAAGTTTATTTTTAGCAATGGATTATCTCAAATAGTATTTCTTTATATAGTTGTTTATCTTACGTTTATGTTTGTTCCAACAATTCTGGTGAACTTCCTAACGTAGTGCTAACTCCAACAGATCTATACTATAATAACAACGATGTCAATTCAGGCCTCATGTCATTTCAGATCTACTCACAGTTCCAATTACATACTATTCGGAACGGGTTCATCCCAGCAATCTGTATAGCTAGCCGTGTATCGCTCCAACTGCTAAATATGTTACATTTAGTGGTAGTATAATTACATTTTAGCTTAAAGAATTGCTCCACAAACTTTTTTTTTTCCACTTGTAGTATAGTTTATAAGGGTATTATAGTATAGTTTCCTCGTCAAAGCGGTCTATGAACGATTTTTAGAACTTAACAAGACGCAAACTTTCATGCAAAAATATTTTAGTTCAAAAGTTATTAAAGTTTTTCTGGTAAAAATCCTTTGTTTTTCAGGGCATTTTATCACAGTTACAAAAATAACATCTGTATTTTTGATAAAATATACAACTTTATTTTGTCTTTTGAATGCCGTCAAAAGAAATTTTTAATGTTGGCCATAATCAGAGATAGGGTGCCGGTACCAATGGTTGTAATGTACCAGTAGATTGGACTATGGAATAAAACGTACATTTTTCGATAAAAACGATATGTGTTATTTTTGGTGGATAGATCGTCTCTAGTTTAGTCGATTTGCCAAATTCCAGCTTTTTTTTATCAAAAAGTCATACAAATAATTAAGTTTAAGCAAAAAATTTGCTCCCTTGCACCATTAGTTGCCGTCGTGTTCCAGTAGTGGATCACTCTTTCTATATTTTCCCATACAGTAGAAATTGATATTTTTCTGTTGACGCCAAAAGAACTGTGTTAAGGCTTTTCCTTATTTTGTTATAATTTTTTATTGCTTAGGTAGTCCACTATTGGCACTGGCACCCTATTCACAATCTAAATAGGCATGTTTTTGTGAGAAAAACGATAATTACTTCCAAACAGAAGGAGGTAGCGAGTTTCTCAAATTACGTCATCAAATAACGCATTTTTTAAAGCTCTAAAAGTGTTTCATAGACTATTTTGATGAGAAATTTGAATTGAAAACTCTAAAGCCAAAAAACCAGTTTTGTTTGGACCACCCTATGTCATAGTAGAAAAAATAGCTCTAAATCGGTCAATTTAAGAGATAAAAAAAATACTTTCTTTGGCAAAGTTGCTTGAAATTGAATGGTCTACCTCTACAACTTTGCTTAAGCATTTATAATATAATTTCTACAAATAAGAAAGTTAGTTACATAACTTCTATGAAAATGTGGTCCACCCTTATTTTCGATAACACCAAACGAAGAGCTTAACTAATACAAACAACTTTGTAGAAGACCGTTTTGGTCTAAAGAATAATTCTAAAGCTCAAAATGCATCTTTCCGCGTAGAACTGATTCCTGGACCACTGTGCAGTGGGTCCGACGACATATACCTTAAAATCAGACATCAATTCTTGTAATCTAATCAGTACCGTTCGAAAAATACCCAGATTGAATAGGTTTTCACAAACCGGAAGTTGTCATCTTGGATTCCAAAATACTTTCACCTACTACTCATCGATCCCTTTCTAGGAATACCCAGATTGCATAAGTTTCGAGTGATTTTACAAATTGGAAGTCGACATCTTGGATTTCAAGGCGTCAGACATCGGTTTCCATAATCTACTCATCGATTCCGATACAAAAATGCTTTATGAGTGTCAAGGGAAAGGTTTGAAGTTCTTGATCGAGTTTTGTTTTTGGAACGTTTGGAAGCTAGCGAAAAAGTAAGGCAGGTTTTTTTGAAATCCGTACACCTAAGAAATAAATCTAAATCCGTCCACTTCATACAAAACGCCTGCTATTTTTATCAAGTGTACAGATTTTGAGCCAGTAGAGGGTAAAAGTTCGAGTGGGGTAAGAGTTTCTTTTTAAGATATCTAGCTCAATTCCGAACAAAACTTATAAATGTCATAGTGGTTTGAATGCTATTCAAGTAAGAAACTTCCAATCCAAATTTCATAAAAATCGATTGAGATTTGGAAAGGTTATGGCTATTTGATGTTTTTCGACGCAAATATTGTAATTTTTGGTCAAACTTTCGTTGCATGAAACCAAATATTGACAACATCCTTTTCAATGTTTTATATAAGGGTGTTTCTAGGCCTATCACAAGGATGCATTCAGGTGTATTAGTTGTTGCATAAATGCTGGGAAGCAATTTTAGGCCCATAGTGGGGCAATCGTGCGAAAAATGTTACAAAAATTTTACATTTTCACTTAGTTTGGCGAAAAAACACTATTTTTGGGTATATTCCAATTAACCCTCTTTTGAGCTATTTTTTGATGAAAATTTAGTGTGTATTTTTTGGCAAACATAAGTTTACGGCTGGTATAGATTTTGTCTGTCATATTAGTAACAATATTTAGTGTTTTAGCCAGTGAAATTTTGCCCCACACTAGATTCGAACTCTTGCCCCACCGGTGGGGCAAAAGTTCGTTTAAGACAATCAATTTTGAAACTGTTATAACTAAAAATGGGTAATTATTTTGAAACAAATTTGTTCAGCAAAATAATAGCCAATATGCTAAAGGTTCACGGTACGGTATTTATTTGGTTTCAACTGCTTTTGTGTTTCTGGTAACTTTGATTTTACCACTACGGTCGAACTTTTGCCCCACCTTACTCTATGGATATCGGCCCCCACTGTAATTGATAACTGAACGGAATCGGAGCACTTAATAAAAAAACTTTTTTTGCTTAGCTGTCCGTTTACCTCAAAGAAAACCCGAATTTTAGTTTTACTCGGTATAACTTTCATCCTTCCTAAGGGAAGAACTTCCGGTTCGTTGCTGTCTTTTTATATAGTTTGAAGAAGTTTCAAATTTACATCTATAGTAGACCATTTCAGAAAAATCGAAATGTCTGAGAGTCATTCAGTCACCCCCTATTCCTATTCGCAATACTTAAACAAACTACCAGACAAATTTTGATCCAATTTGGAGTTAATTTAAAGTTAAAGGATCTCAACTCAATTTTTTGGCTTATTTTTTACATTCAAAAATTTTGAAAGAGAATTTCGAAAAATCGTAAATTGAAATAAATATCATCTAGTACTTTACAACTTTTGATTTCAGTTCATTAAAATACTTGTAAGATGTACATTTCTCTACAGTTTTTGTTCTAGGAGATTCTTAACCTCTTGCCTAATCATAAGAATAAAACCATAGTATCATTCCTTTGCCTTTTCTGAACATTATTTTAGTAGACCATTTACGTATCCGAATTACAGATAAATTGTAAAAAAAAATCGTCGAAAATACGACATTCCTCATTTCACGGCATTTGGAGCTGTTGCCAAATGGTGAAATTGCTGACATGTTACAAAATAGAACATAGTAGCTTTGCTTTTTCAATGATGGATGTTGATTGAAGCAAACAGCAAGCAAATGTCATCAATGCAGTCATGCTTCAAACAACATTCGCATTTTATGCTGAGCAGTTACATGTGTAATGTAACCCTGATGTCAAGCTTCTTTACTTCCGATGTTGAGGTTCAGGATCAGGAAGATGTTTTTTTTTCATGCGAACCCAATGTGTTTTTTTTATATGCAGCATAGAAAAAGAACAAAATGGGCAAATCACTACTACCAAGACAGCCAATTGGAATTGTTATTCGAACAACGCGCCAAGCCGTTCCCATAGGGGACGTTAGCCACAAGGAAGTACTTTTCAAGTAGTACTGTTCCATATGGTATGCCCTCTCCATCATCTATTCTAATTTCTCTCGCCGTTCCCTTACGGTAACTATCCATCTAGTATTCATTGCTTTCTTCTCCATGTTCCCTCATACTTCGAGCGAAATAGACCGATAGGGGAACTGGGGGTAAAATGAACACCCTAAGCAATTTTCATGTTTTCTTGCTTATGGAGCTGTCAGATTCTTTTTAAATAGCTTAGAATTGAAGAAGGATGTTTATGCAACGTAACAAGTTCAAATATTGTGATCAAAATATAATTTTATCAACATTATTATAATTTTGAAAAATTCTTTCCACAGAGTCAATGTTCTAAACATGTGGGTAAAATGAACATGTAACGGGGGTAATATGAACATATACTTGGGGGTAAAATGAACATACAATGGGGGCACGCTATGTCTGAACCAGACGATTATAAAAATCGAATGTACATCGGATATTTTCTCGCTAGAGATCAGTATTTGATCCATATTTTCATAATCGGAAGGTTTGAAAATATTCTATCGGTGAAATTTTGATTTTTTACAGTTTTTAGCTATTTTTCATACTAAAACCCATAAAAACCTCGTTTTTCGGCGCATTTCAGCCCATACAAAATGTATGTAAAAAATTTCACCGATAGAATATTTTAAAACCTTCCGATTATGAAAATATGGATCAAATACTGATCTCTAGCGAGAAAAAATCCGATGTACATTCGATTTTTATAATCCTCTGGTTCATACATAGCGTGGGGGGTAATATGAACATATACTGGGGGTAAAATGCACATGCAGTGGGGGTAAAATAAACACCATTTAAATTGAACGGGTTGCGGTATGTTTCTCGGCATCTGGTACATGGTCAAGGCATATCTCACAGACAATCCGGAATCGATGGAACGTTTAGCTGCGACCATTTGGATGGCGGTCCATGTCTGTCTTTGTATTTTCTCCAGAAAACTCTCGGCATCTGAAATAAAATCCGGTAGTATTCGCCCTGCCATGGTGTTCATATTACCCCCATCTCAAGTGGTTCATTTAACCCCCAAAGAATCAACTTAGGGGTCATGCACAAATTACGTCACGCTTCAAGGGGGGGGAGGGGGTCGAGGAGAGCATGACAGGTCTTACAAAATTTTCGGAGGACTCATACAAAAAGTGTGACATAGGGGGGAGGGGAGGTGGTCAAAAAAGTGGAAATTTGGCGTGACATAATTTGTGTACCATCCCTTATTCAAATCAATTGTTCTAAGAAATTAGAAGATAAAAGTACTTTAAATTTCCGTCTACTTATCATAAATACCTTAAGGATATGATGTGTTGCGCGGTTCAATAGATTATCGATGATTTTAGTCATAAAAACCTTAAATTCCGCGAGTGAAAATCATATGAAAACATCATATGAGAAAACGGAGAAGCGTACTTTGTTTTTTGTTTACTTTTCCAGCTTTTGACAGTTCTCGATCGCGCTATAGCTGTCGAAATAGTTTCTTAGTCTGAGGATTAAGGACGGTGCTAGGTTTTGCATAGATTTATAGCATAATTACCGTAAAACACAAACGTGTTCATTCCCCCCCCCCCCCCCCTGTTCATTTTACCCACAGTTCCCCTATGCCGGTAAACAAATTAAACATAAAAACGACTGGATGCATTTGATGTTTCGTGACAGCGGGATCTGGGTTGCATTTGACGTTGATATTTCTCCTCTTTGCGAGTCTCTCTCAGCAAAAGACCAATAAATATGTAGGGTTGCATTAAAAAAGTCCTCTGTAATTGAATGGAAAGAATGTAATAGGATCATGTTCAGAAGACTTTATAGTATCGATAATAAAACATTACGCTCATAATCACAAATGTGAATGCACATCGCATTGCGCTTTATATATCATAAATATAGAAAATCATTTGAAAATATCAACCATTATTCCTGGTTGTTTCGTCTGAAATGCACTCGACGTTGAACGCGACTTCCAATAATTGCACCTTCGGTAGTTCCACCCGGTGCACCATTTATCGCCAACAAATTATTGGTTTCATTACTAACCGAACGGAAGCTAGCTTATGTGTCTAGATCGCTGGTCTGCGACACTTGTGTGCCTGCGGAAGAATTATGTGAAACCCGGTTCCACCGCCGATAGGGTCCAAATGTATTACCAATGAGCTCTTTTATGCTTTTAATGGTTTTTGTGAGCGAAGCTGTGGCTCGCGGGACTGGTACTGGACTCTGTTGCCCCGCTACCATACCGGATGGATTGGTTCCACAGATCTGCCAACGGGGCTGTGGGACGCCTGATGGTGTACATACAAGAAACTGAATTCCCCAATAGATTTTGTACGACGGTAACAACATTGCTAAATGATCGGACAAATGATGAAGGTATGAGTTGAAACTAAGGGTGTGCGTTACATCTGCCCTTATTTCCGATGATACTCATGGTTCAACAAATATCTAAAAGACTATGAAATAGTTTGATGATAACGATGAGAGCTATAGAAATCGAGCTCTACAACGAGTTACGTACAATATTTTTTGCAATTTTGCTGAAGACCAGTGGAGGGTATCAGAAATTAAATCGGTCCATCTAGTTATTCTACTCTGAAGCTTTTGCAGGAATCTGTGGGATGTACTAGGGATTTTACCAGGATTCCTACCTCTCTGACATTCTACCAGAAATTTTGTCAATAATTCAGGTAGCATTCTTCCAGAAATTACTTCAAAGGTTCCTCTACACATTTTTCAGGATTTCCTCCACTTACTGCACTGCAAGGATCAATAAAAAAAACCTGAAGAGATTACTATAACAATTACTTCAAAGATTCCTTCAGGAATTCCTCTAGAAGTTATTTCCAAGGATTCCATCACGCATTACCTGGAATCACATTACGAAATAATTCAGATACTTCTCAAGGAATTCTTCAAGAAATTCATCACTAGTAATTCCCTAAAGAATTTCATCAGGACTTTTTTTTTCAGGGCTTTCTCTTAGGATTCCTCCTTAAATTCCACGAGGAGTTGTTTCAAAACTGGCACCTAGAATTTCTTCAGCGATACGATCTAGTATTTTTTCTACAGAATCTTCCAGGGATTTCAGGAATTTATACAAAAACTTCCAGAGAGATTTCCCGAGTGATTCATCCAGTGCTTCCTTCAAAAATTTCACCATAAAATCCTCCGAAGACTTATTTAAGAATTGCTCCAGTGAAACTTCAGGTATTTCTAAACAGATTCTCTGAGACTTTTTTTTCCTGCGATTCCACCAAGAAATATTCTAGAAACTCCTAAAGAGATTGCTCAAGAAATCCCGTCCAAGGAATTAATACAGGAGTTTCATCAAAACTTCCGCCAGAATCGCTCTTTTCAAAAATCTTCCAGTGATTCTTCTAATAATTATGTAAGTAATTCCTCCACAAAATACTTCATAGATTTTCTATAGGAATAACTTCACAGATTGACTCCAGGAACTCTTACTCCCCGGAATAACATGCACAGATTTACTCCAGAGAACTCTAACGATAATTCAACCTGCAATTTTCCAAAGGATTCATCAAAGAGTTCCTCCAGGGAATCCATCAAGAATTACTAGAAGATTCCACCAGAAAACCTTCAGAAATTCTACGAGAAATACTGCAAAAGAATTCATCAAAACTTCCTGCACCGGATATCACCAGGAATTCCTTTAGAGATTCCGCTTGCAATTTTTTGAGAGGTGTCCCAAGGTTATCCTCCAGTATTCTTATAGGGAATCTTCAATAAATTATTTTATAAATTCCACCAGTGTTTCCTTCAAAGATTCTTCCTTGTGTCACTGAACAAGGATGAACCTTTGAAGGAAATACTGATGAAATTTTTAAAATAATTTAGTGAAGATTCCCTAGAAGAATACTGGATGAGAACAGCTTTCCCGGGAAGCTCACGAGACTGATAAGAGCGACGATGGAAAGTGTGCAAAATTATGTGAAGGTTTCAGGCGAACACTCCAGTTCGTTTGGATCCCGCCGGGGACTACGACAAGGTGATGGACTTTCGTGCCTGTTGTTCAATATTACGCAAGAGGGTGTTATGCGGAGAGCCAGGCTTAAAAGCCGGGGTACGATTTTTACGAGATCCAGTCAATTTGTTTGCTTTACGGATGATATGGACATGGTCGGCCGAACATTTGAAAAGGTGGCAGACCTGTACACCCGCCTGAAACGCGAGGCAGCAAAAGTTGGACTGGTGGTGAATGCGGCCAAGACAAAGTACATGCTAGCTGATGGAGCCGAGCGCGACAGGGTTACGATAGACGGGAATACGTTTAAGGTGGTCCACGAGTTCGTCTACCTTGGATTCTTGCTTAAGGCTGACAGTAACGTTGGCCTTGAAATACGGAGGCGCATCATCAGTGGAAGTCGGGCCTACTATGGCCTGCAGAAGAAGCTGCGGTCAAAAAAAGATTCACACCCGCACCAAATGTATCATGTACAAAACGCTCATAAGGCCGGTAGTCCTCTACGGGCATGAAACGTGGACGATGCTAGAGGAGGACCTGCAAGCACTTGGAGTCTTCGAACGTCGGGTGCTTAGGACGATCTTTGCCGGTGTGCAGGAAAACGGTGTGTGGCGGCGAAGGATGAAACCTAGCTCCAGAAGGTGGCCAAACCTGGAAGGATACCATGGGCAGGGAAGGTTGCAAGAAAGCCGGACAGCAACCCAGCAAAGATGGTGTTCGCTTTGGATCCGGTTGCTGCAAGAAGGCGTGGAGCGCAGCGAGCTAGCTGGGCGGATCAAGTGCGTATCGATTTGGCGAGCGTGAGGCAGAACCGAGGGTGGAGAGTGCAGTAACCGAAACTCAACTGATCGGCCAAACTTGAGTTGAACCGACAAATAAATATACTATTGCAAACACCGTCCGTTTGCTACAAAAGTTGTCACCAAACTGATGAGTTGTTTTCAAAACTGTCTTCTTTTCCACAGTTCTCGTTTCGCCTGATCCGCTTTTCGTTTTCTTTCGCTCGTTGTTTGACATCTCTCGTACACGCTTAGCATAATACAAGTAAAATCGAAATCAATTTACTCTATTTTTTATATTTCAATCTATAACACCTCTATTCGCCACAGAGAGATGCGGCCACGAACCGAGTATTGTGGAGTGAAATTGTTGATTCAGTGTTATCGGTATAGATGTTAACTAAATAAATGAAATGAATTGTATCACTGAAGGGACTCTACGACACATTCGTCCTGGAATTTGTACAGGAATTATTTCAAGAATCTACCAAAAATTTCTTCTTACAGAATCCTTTAGGAACTCCTTCAGGGATCCCTGAAGAATTCCTGTGGGAAGGAATTCCTGTGGACTTCGTAGCCGTGCGATTAGTGTTACCAAAACATTTAACCGCATCGCGTCAAGGAGTGCGAGTTCGATTCCCACTTTAGTCCGGAAAACTTTTTGTCAGCAACGTGCTTCAACTGTGCCACTGGGCGTTGCATGTCAGTCCTTTGTCTGGTGTGGTGTTTCCTTCAAAGGACTTAATCGTCCGCTGGAAGCATTAACGTGTCAGTGTCTTCAAAAAAAACCTGTTTTGAATCCCTGGAGGAACTCCTGGTAGAGTCACTGGATGATATTGTGGTGTATTCCCCAATAACTGAAATAATCAAAAGAAATTTTTGGTGGAATCCTTTTAAAAAAATTCTGGTAGATTCCTTTCAAGAAATTTCTGGTGAAATTGTAGGAGGAATTCCTGAAAACCCTCATGAATCCCTGAAGATATTCCGCGAGAAATTCCTTGAAAAAATCCGGATGAATCCCTTGAGAATTTCCAGGATTGATTCCTTAAGGAATTCCGGAAGGAATCCCTAGATGTATTCCGCAAGGAGTTCTTTGAGAAATTCCGAAAGGAATCTCTTAAGTAATTCCGGTGATGAAATCCTTATAATAGATGTATGCTACCTGAAGGTATACCTGAAGGAATTCATGATAACCCTTCGAGAATCCTTGATGATATTGCGGAAAAAAATCCTTAAAGATTAATTCCTTGAGGAATTTTGAAAAGCACTTCCTGATTAAATCCGGGAGAAATCCCTTTAGAAATTCCGGAAAAAATCCCTTAAGGAATTCCGGGAGGACTCCCTTTTAGAGTACCTGGAATAATATCTTGAAGAATCCCCTAAAGAAACCTATGGAAGCAAATTCTGGTAGAATCCCTTAATTATTTCTAAAATAAACCTTGCGGAATTCATGAATGAACCTTTAGAAGTATTACAGAGAGAACCCCCGACAGAACTTCTGAAGGAATCCCGGGAGGATTTCATAATAAAATCGAAAACGTATTCTTTATGGAATCCATAGAAGAACTTCTGATGGAAACCCTGCAGAAACTCCCAAAGAAATCTATTGAGAAAGTACTGATAAAAACCCCTTGAGGAACTTCTGATGGAACCCTTGTGAGAACTTTTGATGTAATACCTGGAGGAACGTCTAATAAAATCTCAGAAGGAGCTCCTGATGGGATCCCGATAGGAACTCCTGATGAAATCCCTGGATGTATTCCTTATTAAATGTATGGCGGAACTCCTTATGAAATCCCAAGAAGAAATCCTGATGAAATTACCTGAGGAACCCCTTACATAATCTCTAGATGAATTCCAGGATTAATCTCCAAAGAAACTTCTGATGAAATCCTTTTGAAAATACTTCTGAAAGAACCCCTGTAGGAATTGCAGGTGGAATCTCTGAAAGAATTCTTAATGGAATTCCTGGAAAAACTATTGATGTTATCCCGTAGAAGAACTTCTGTTGTTATCCCTTAAGGTACTCCTGATGATATCCCATCAAAAATTCCTGTTGAAAAACTCGGTGGAACTCCTGATGGAATTCCTACAGAATCTTTTGATGGAATCCCTGGAGAAATTCCAAGTGGAATGTCTTAAGAAAATGCTAATTAAATCCCTGAGGATTTCCTGATGAAATTCCTAACAGAACCTAAAAGAACTCCTGATGTAATTCCTAGAAAAACTCCTGATGTGATCCCTGGAGGAGTTCTAGCTGGAATCTTTGAAGAAACTTCTGATGTAATCTCTTGAGGAACTTACGATGAAATCTCTATAGGAGCTCTTGTTAAAATTTCTGAAGAAATAACTGAAAAGATTCCTGAAGAAATTCCTGATGGAATCCCTAGAGGAACTCCTTTTGCAATCCCTAAAAGAAATCCTGATGCATTTCCTGGAGGAACACTTTATATAATCTATGGAGGAATACCAGGTGGAATCTCTGAAGGAACTTCTCTTGGAAACTCTTGAAAAACTCCTGATCTCCTGATGGAACCCTAAGAGTACTCTTGATGCAATACTTGAAGGAATTCCTAATATGATTCCTGATGACACTTCTTATAGAATCTATAGAGGAACTCCTCATGATATTCCTAGAAGAAATTCTAATGGAATTCCTCAAAGAACTCCTGATATAATCTCTGGAGGAACTCCTTTTAGAGTCTCTGGAGGAATTCCAGGTGCAATCTCTGAAGGAATTCTTGATGAAGTCCATGGAGGAACTCCTAAGAAATCCCAAGAAGAACTAAAGAAGATGATGGAATCCCTGGAGGCTTCTGATGGAATCTTTAGAGGAATTTCTACAGATATTCTTGAACATACTCGTGATGGAATCCCTGGAGGAACTCCTGATAAAATCCCCACAACAACTCGGAAGCCCAGAAGGCACTTCTGATTGAGTCCCAAGAGTCTTCTGATGGAATCCTTATAAGAATTAGTAAATATATTCCAGAAGGAATTCCTGAAGAAATCCCTTGAAGAACTCCTGATGAAATCCCTGGAGGAATTCTTTATGAGATTCCTGATGGAATTCCTGATAGAATCCCTGAAGGAATTCCAGGTGGAGTCTCTGAAAAAATTCATGATGGAGTCCCCGAAGGAACTCCTGATGAAATCCCAAGAAGAAATCTGATGAAAGCTCTTAAGATACTCCTGATAAAATCCTTATAGGAACTCCTGATGGGATCCCTGCTGATAGTGTCTGGATTCGATTCCCGGTCGGTCCAGGATCTTTTCGTAATGGAAATTTCCTTGACTTCCCTGGACATATAGTATTCTTGAAGGAACTCCTGATGAAATCATTGGAGGAACTCCTGATAGAATCATTGGAGGAATTCCTGTTGAAATCTTGAGAAAAACTCCTGACGGAATCCCTAGAGAAAATCCTGATGGAATCTCTGGGGGAATTCCAGGGAATCTCTGAAATAACTCCTGATGGAATCCCTGAAGAGACTCCCGATAGAATCTCTGGGAGAATTCCATTCCGTGTTTTATTTCTGGTAATTGCTGGACGAACTCTCGAGGGAAATTTGATGGAGTTCTCCTACTGGAATCGTCACAATAAATTCTGATGGAAACTTTTGAATTGCTCGGATGAAATCCCTTGACAGATTCCTTGTAAGAATTACTGGTACAATCCCTGGAGGAATTCTTTATTGAACTTTTGAAGGAATCACAGGAAGAATTGCTGGTGGATCATCTTTAGCTGATAAGTTAAACATTGTGGGAAATATATAGAAACAACTCAAGAACGCCCACTTGCTAGACCACCATGCCGACGACGCTGCGAAAATTTCATCATTTTGACTTGTCACTCATCTGCGAAGGCAGTTCATGGGACATCGAAGCTTCAATTTGACATGCTGACGTAGATGTTCGTGCAACGTCCCTACATACAGTATGTTCATCAGTTCATCAAACATCTGGCTCCGTCCACCGGTGGTATGAGCAAAATCAAACTCGTTTGATTTTGGTCGACCGATTTATCAACCGTCAAATCGGTTTCACAAACTGTCAAATTGGTTCATCCAGCAGCATTACATACGGTCAATGTTGGTCAAACCGTCTGAGCGTCTGTGGGCTGCATAAGGCTTATTTTTTACAGGATGGTATTTTGGAGCCGCTGATCATTTCCTTTTTTGTTAATTTTGAAAACGTTAGATTTGTTGAAATGAGTCCCACTCTAATGGATGAGTAAGTCATAAGACATAATCAAAATTTATTTTAAACTATTCATTATGCTTTTGTTTTTCTATCTAAGCTACTGTTAAACATACTTTCTTCAAAACAATTGGGAATTGAGAATTTTTAATAAAACGGCGAGACAGTTCGTTTTATAAGCAGCCATGGGTTTGATTGAACTTTTGAACTTGCTTTTAAACTATTTGAAATCCCATCTATCTATACAAACAAATGGTGTTCGAAACGTAGAACCACAAGCAGCTTAAAAAGTTCATTTCAAAATAATTCAAGCGTAATTTTTCACGAGAATCGAAATATTTCGGCATTGATTTGACAACATACGAATACAATACTAAAAAATATATCCATGTTCTATTAAAGCTACATTAACTTCTCCCAAAAATCCTCAATGGACAAAAACAAAATATTTGTTAGATAGAACACAACATTCTTTCATATAAGTATATATCTAATAAGATATTCAATTCATTGTCGTCTCAATAATGATCCGGTGAACGGTTCTCCACGAGAACCAATAAAGATACAAATCTGGAAAGCACATAAAGACTTTAATAAAAGTGTAAAAGAGCATTTATCATATGCATTTTTATGAATTCAACATTTTTACTAGGTTTGTATATGAATTACTAGTGGATGAAGTATATCTTTGGGAAATGATAAAGTTTTTCCTATAAGAACTGGATTTTCATTGTGCAAAAAGACCGTTTTTAAAAGCTACGTGCTACAATCGAATACGTTTAAGGGCCTTGAAACAGTTCGGTAAGGTAGTTTTATGATACACTGGAAGGCAACAATATAACATTTCATAAAATAAACAGGTATACATTCGAGATGGTCAAAAGGAAATGGATTTGAATTTTTTTTTTTAATTATTTATGATATTTTTCCCATTCGACGGAAAAATCAACATAAAATGTTATCGGAAAGCTTCAAAACAATAGAGTTTTTCAGTATTACAGCTCAAAAACGACCAAAATGTTTTTACATCCTTTTGCAGTTGGCTCCTCATTTCCGTTAGTCTTAAATAAATAAAGCGTTTAGAGATCACTTCATATATGCTTCAAAGCCATCTTTCGGTAATTTTGAATACGACCATTATAAAACTGTCTATCTATTGCTGCAATGAAACCCCATTTTCATTACGATTACTTACGTAATTTACATGGAATCAATGCAATGCACACCCTTAAATTGAGTCAAACGGTCCATTTTCAATTGCGCTCCCGTGATGCATGTACCTGATAGTGAATTAGGTCGTTTTCTGAACGAGCTACCACTTTAGCTTCACCTTCACGTTTATTATCCGATTCATTGCCGGAAAATATTGCGGTGTCGCTGTTAAATGCCGTTCATTCCAACGACTGGTCAGCCGATGTGACTAGCATTTATTCAGAGAATGACAAACATAAACACATTGTTTCCAGAAATAGTAGGTTGGTAACTACTAAAATGCATTGCCTTGAATGGACTTATTTTAATAAAAAAAAAAATGAAACTTATTTAGAAAGTTATTGAGAAAATAGAAAATTAATAGCTGCTCCAATAAATCATGTATGCTTTCAGAGATTTTGCCAATGGTGTAAGCATTAATAATATGAAATCGAACTAGCTCCGGATAAAAAATGAAATTAAACAGAAGTATTTAGAAACGTCGAAAATAAAAGTGGAACAATAAATTCAGCCTGCAATCAAATTCCGCTACCGCTAAAGGAATGCGCCTAAACATTCATTTCATAAATTGCATTTATAACGGTACACAAGCGCACAGACATATTGAAAATATTTTATGCCGACCAATGTTCGACAATTCTATTGCATATATGGGGGTTTTGCCGTTAGAAAAGAAGTGACTCTTCTCGTTGCAGCTAGCGTTTGGTTGGCAACAGCAGCATTTTAGAATAGATATCGGAGCTCGGTTTGATAATGGAGGTGGATACAGCAATATAATGGCAGTTTCGATGGTGGTCAACCGATGCCATCGGTGCCACAGGGTGAAAGATGTACACCATAGATAGGATGCAGGAATAGAACGCCCAGGGCCACTGGCCATAAATTACAAAATATGACTGCACAGAGAAATTATTTTTGAAGAGGTTAGCGGTTTTGGAATAGTGCCATTTTGTGTCTATTGACTTGAGTAGACTGCGAGGTCGTGGGTGTTCGTATCAGCTTTAACAATGGAGAAAAAGTGCAATGTACAACATGGTGAGCCTTGAAGGTAAGTAGAGTACACATTTTGAGTTTGATGTTTTGTATGATATTTCCTGTGTTGCAACAAATTTAAATGATAAACGAAGGACACTCGATATTTTCACAACAAATTGTATTCACTCACATAAAAGAACTCTACAAAGATAAAAATATTTAAATATCAATGTAGTGTAAACTGAAAAATACTGAAAAATACTAAACCGAATTGATGAAATCTTACAGCATCATGTAAACCTAAATGAATAAACATTAATTTATCAACTTGCGCGAATATTACATGATCGAGTAAATTTTAATAATAGATTGGTCGTTGAAATATACGTATATTTTGATGCTCCAAATATGTGCATGAAAATAAACTTAAATTTACAACATTTTTTTAGCTGTGTTGGCATTCCCTTCATGTGCATTCGAAATAGTTGAAATTTACAAGAATTTTTAATACTGTGTATTTTTTGTAGCTCAGTTCAGAAGAGTATATCTGCAAATCTTGAAACTTCAATTATATCTACCGAAAAGCTAAACATTACATATAATTTGCAATGGGATTAGATGGACAAATTGATGTGAAGATTTGCGAAAAAGTTACACGTCTTCTCAGTGAGA
Source organism: Aedes aegypti (assembly GCF_002204515.2). NCBI lineage: Eukaryota > Metazoa > Arthropoda > Insecta > Diptera > Culicidae > Aedes > Aedes aegypti. Next base: position 249,229,381 of record NC_035109.1, read on the forward strand.
ATCGAACTCATGACTCCCTGATCTCTAGTTAGGGCGCGTTGACCCTACGCCATGAGAGGACTCATGAATGCAGAAGTTAACCTGAATTCTATTTAAGCTCAATAATCACGTGGTCCTTTTTCGCAAAGTGCACCTCTTTCGGAAGAATTGAGATTTTTTTGTGTAGGCTTCCAAAGTTAGATAAAAGATCCCCTCACAAAAGTAAGGTTTTTGAGCTAGCGCCACTTGAGCTGTACCATTTGGCATGAGTCTACAAAGATTAATCGTTGCTGTTCTTTTATGCTGAAGATTGATCTAAGTTACCCTACCCGTAGCCACTACCCAAACTAGGTAGGATTAAGCTTTTCGCAATCTCAGCACGAAAAAGACCAGCAGCGAAAAAAACCAAATCGGTACCTCTTAAAAGTCGCCAAAGACGAAAAGCATAGAATACACTGTGTGAAACGCATAATGCGAAACCATGTAGGTGAAAATTTAAACTCAGTAACAACGTTTTAATAACCCACCCTTATTTAGCCTCAGGCATGAAACTGAAGAAGGCCAGCCAATTATCTCGGAGAAACACAAGGTCAACTGCACCATTGCTCCGGGTAGCACAGGAAGGACATAATATTGTAGAGGGCGCCTTGGTACTCCACAGGCTCCATTTGCGGTTAGGTTTTGTTTAGACATCCCTGACCTTTCATTCTTAGGCACGGTAAGCTTAACGCCGCAGCAGAGGTCACCTGTGAGGTGGACTTTTACCACTGGAACAGGCAGTCCGTAGTGTTTGAAAGCCAATTGAAACAACCGCTACCGACACTACGCGGCTATCTAGGCTGATCGGGAAAAGGAAAGTAACATTGATGATCAACTCCTGACGTACTCAAACAGCCTTTGACAGTTTACCTTTGGGTGCTCGATGTTCACAGTTCATCAGTGTTCTCAATATAAGCTAAACCACCACCTGAAACGAAGGCAATCCGTCAATAATTGCCAAAATTGCGTATTTTTTTCCTTTTGCAGGGCTGAAACCTTATTTGGATATGTTACCAATATTCGTAAAATCTACGTCAGAATAGCATCTTATGCAACGCTATATCGATAATTTCCGTTTTGTTTCGATGCATCCAATCGCAGAGTTACTGCAATACGGTCAGAGAAGCATCACAACAGGAAAACGGTGCTAATTCCATCGAGACGTGAGACTCGGGCTCAGATTCTGTTCGGTTGCCGCTCATTTCCCCTAATTACGGATACACATTTGTTCAGATTGCAGTCCTGAGCACACGGTTTTCACACACAGTGCAGCGCAAATAATTATCAGAATACATCAATCGCTCGTGTGATGAGGATAATGGGTACAGTTAAACGGGGTTAGTTTGATATGAAACGATTTATTGAAACACAGCCAAAAATTTAATATCACGCAATTTTAGATGCATCAGTCCCGCGCAAATATTATTAAATTATTATTAAAATCGGGGTTCATCAATCGACAGAACCGCTTTGAGAAATTAGTAAGGTGAAAAGTTCCAACACGTTTTGAACTATAATCTAGTGAGTGGAAGTCGCGTCCGATACCTATGGGTTGTCTTAACCGGCTGAGGGAAAAGAAATCAGTTACTACAAGTTTTGTGTTCCTACTTGATATTGATTTCTCAAAATTTCTCTGATTCAATAAACTAATTTTTGATTATTCATATGTAGCCTTGAAATACTTTTTTGCTGTGCAATGAACATTTTGAATTTATTGTGCGAGACTTAAAATAGAATTACAATTATTCATAAATACTATGTCATTATTGAAAGTTGCATGTGCAATTGACTAATAATTAAAGATAAGGTTATCTTGCGTAATTCCATTAAGGGGATCTTTAGTTAGAATATAAAACATACCCCATTCTGCGGTAGCTGTCGGAATTGCACCGAGAGTTTATGAGATTGAATTAAGTGGGCACTACGCCCCCACGGAAGTCTCACTGAGCCACCCAATTTGGTTGGCGTCCATTAAGCGAAAGTACAAGATGCAGCAGCCACTTCCGCACATGGTGAGACCAGAACTGCTCATTCTCGAAGGTGGCCAACGCTTGATTAATAGAACACGCGGCACGGAGAAGCATTGAATTTTAATTGGCCTGTCAATTGTGAGCAGATATGTCATCTTGCAAACACCGGCAGCTGCAGTTTAGAGGCCACGTTGAATTCATTATTCAAAGCTAATAGTGTGATTCAGTCATGTCAAAATAAGTCAACATCCATCTGAACGTGGACGTCTATGTAATCAAATAGCAAATGTGCGGTGATATTTAACATCAAACTCTCAGAAGACTCACTGTGAAATGACAACATTAATTTATTTGACTGCTAAATACATTGTTAAAAATCACTCTATATACACATACTCTTTCACTTAAACGTTTCAATAACAAAATTTGTTTTTGACTTATTTCTTTTCCCATTCCTACAATGTATCTGTTGGAACCCACAAGAGGCTTCCCAATAAACTTTTCTTTCAACAATGGCGGCGTGGTTTGGAAATGATGGCTGCATATTTATTGACTACAAATGAGCATGCGAACAGTCAGTTTAGCACTAGCGATACGATGTGTGACAATTAAATATTCCTATCAATTAAAACATAGTAATTGTAAATCAAATTTGACAGCCAATAAAAACATGACCATTGGTCGAAAGAGCTTTACAATGCATCCAATAGCAATTAAGTTCGTTAATAGTCTAATTTGGCAGGAGAAGCATGAGTTCAGGTGCTATAATGGAGTACTGAGTTATTATTTCGTATCACTACATTGTTCGTACTCTACAATGATATAATGGTAGTATGTAGCGATGTGAATTTATATAGCGCCTTCGTTAAGCTAATTATCACTTTGCACGAACTATAAAATCAACCGTTGTTATCTCCAGCGGCTCCACCTCCAGCATTTCCCGCACCCAAGCCATGCTGTTTCTGAACCTTTTTCGGCAGCAACATACGCAGTGGATCCTTGTGATAACGAGCGAAAACCTCCCTCTTGAAGATTTCAAAATATTTTCGGTTCACGTTGTTTTGCCGTTCGCGCCAAGCCGGTCTGCTTTTCTTATTCTGTAAGCCCCAGTGAACGGTGAACAATGGAGACAGCACTTGAAATTGATACCCAGCGACGAACATTTCATACACCTGCAAATATAATGAAATTGAAAAAAATATGAGTATCACTATTATATGAGAGATATTTTGAATAGTTTAGTTTACTCAATATAAGGTACACCGGGGCAAGTGGGAATTCGGGGTCAGTAAGACATTCAGGAACAGCTCATTGGTGGTAAGATTTACAAGCAAGTATTCTTCTTAAAAGTTGAAACAATAATGACAAAGAATGTTCTAGGCACAAAAATCTTGTTTTTTATATTGTCAAAATAATATTTCAGTGAACCTACAGCATATTGGTTTTTGTATGTTTCTAAGGGGGTGAATCCAAACTTTTGCACGGGAGTGTATACAATTTATCACTTTACAATGGATTTACATTCCATTGTTATATGGTTATATAACCATTGAAGAACAATATTTTAAAAACATCATGATGCCATAACAAAATCTCAAACAAAAAACACACTTCTTACAGTAAACGGTTCAACGATTTCCAATAACGTTTCTGAAGTGCGAGCTCTTGCCTATTACCCGGCCATAAAATCTAACCTAAACACACTCACATTTCACTGGATACAGTCCTGCCAACAACGGTCATGCCGTCCAAAACCCATCCTCTAACGTCGTTGTATGCCCACTTTTTGCCGCCAGTTAAACCTTTTAACTTGTCAGCCTCAACGAACGGAGACACTTAATTCGATCATGGATGGCTCCGTGGGCGTGCATGAAGGTGCGTGATTTCAAGAAAATCCAACACAACCCAATCATAAATTTGGTACTTTTACGACTCGGTGGCGATGCCTTCTGCCATTGTACCAGTGGCCGTATCAGCAGGACTGAAAGCCAGTCAAGCGGAAGCGTACAAACACATAGGCAACGAGTGCATCAACAGAGATAAAAAGGGATGGAATATGGGTGAGCTGCGATTGTTTTTAAAATGGATGGTAGCAGGTAGAGCGTAATATTTATTCAGTTTAGTAAAACATTGAAAATACTATGCAAAAAAACTCTTTTGATTCATGATATTCGGAACGTTAATAAACAAACGTTACACATATAACGTATGACTTTCGATAAAAACAATTCCTCCAAATTACAACAAACTCATGGGCATTTTCTTGCCTAACCAATCAACTTTAATTACGAAGTGCATGCCAAAATCTTTAAGTTTTTTTTACTTTGAATTCATTGATGTCAAAGATATACCAAAGGAAAATAATTATTGGATTTTGTTATTCTAATAGATCCAAATATTTTTTTGAATAATTTGAGATGGATTGGTCGTCCTTTGAATGGTGAAGAGGACGAACTGCTCACAACATACATCCTCTTCTTCTTCTTTTGGCATTAACGTCTTCACTAGGACAGAGCCTGCTTCTCAGCTTAGTATTCTTATGAGCACTTACACAGTTATTAACTGAGAGCTTTCTTTCCCAGAGTTGCAATTTTCGCATTCGTATATCGTGTGGCAGGTACGATGATACTCTTTGCCCAGGAAAGTCAAGGAAATTTCCATTACGAAAAGATCCTGGACCGACCGGGAATCGAACCCTGACACCTTCAACATGGCCTTGCTTTGTAGCCGCAGACTCTAACCACTCGGCTAAGGAAGGCCCATAACATACACATAGCATTAATAAACTCATTACGCGTGTAAAATTGTAAAGTTGTATGATGTTTCATAAAATATTACATTCGTTGGAACTATTTACGATTGTCCATTTTTTTTCAATTCCACCATTAGATGTCTGAACCATAAAACCAGTGCTGGGAATGGTAATAGTAGTAGGCTTGAATTTTCGCGAAAATCACGTGGCTCTCCCAGTACAGTAGTTCAAAAACGTGAATCACATCAAGTATCCTATGTTGGGTGCACGAATTGTCTAAATCATGAGTGTCATTGAAGGCTCTAAATGCGGGAAATACCGTGGTGAATCAAAATCCGGACGGTATCAATATCCGGACACTCTGATAACATTGATTAAATAAAGGAAAAAATATATGTTAATATGTTTTTTTTTACCCTCCGCTATCCCCCACACCAAAAAGCTCCCCTGGTAGTGGACACAAACTTATCTAAGCATGAAACTGGACTGAAAAATAAGGATTGTTATATGTAAATGCTTAGAATTATTCATACAAAATTTAACAAGCCAATAATAGGATAGTTATAAATAAAAGAAAACAAATGTTATATCCCAGTGGAACATTTTCCTTTTAAGGGATTTACAAAAACTACATTAATACAGAAACTACATAAATATATAATAAAAAAAATTAAACGAAAGTTGGTTTAACAATTGATTTTGTGATCATAATTGATATTCACTCAGTTGGGATTTCAAAAAACTTTTCAATTTCACTTTGAATATTTCACGACTTGTTAGCTGTTTCAAATCAACAGGAAGCTGATTGTATTTTAGTGGACCGATAAATTTAATTCTTTTTTGAGCAAAACTAGTAGTGGCTCTTACTATTTGCAAATTGTTTGCCTGTCTTGTTCCATAAATGTTTGCAACTTGAGGAAACTGTATATTGTGATGCATAACACTGTTATGTAGGACGTCAAAAACTAACTGATCGGTTTGTAAATCGCATAGGGCTACCAGAGGTAGAATATTGTGTGAATTATCGGAATACAACAAATAAGTTGAGAAGAGAAGTGGCCTTTTGAAAATTATTTTTTAACACCTATTTTGTAGTACTTGCAGTTTCTTTAAGTTTGAAATACATGCTCTTCCCCAAACAGAAACCAAGTAGTTAAGCTGAGAATGTATGTAGGCGTAATAAAAAGCTAAAAGGGCCTTTCTTGTTATCAAAGTAGAAATACGACGCATAATGCCACATAGAGAAGCGACCTTTTTTTCTATACATGCAATATGGTTTTTCCAGGACAAAGTTTTATCTAACGATATTCCTAAGTATTTGAAGTATTCGACTCGTTCTATTATAGATGTAGGGTAGATGTACCAATAGTGGAGGTACTATGCACGATTGAACTTCATTTAACCGCCTAAATTCAAAACACGCAATTAATATACATGTAAATGTTGTAACAGGAAGTAACGACCATTGACTTCATGAGTAATATGATTTCATCGCAGTAATCCACGGCATGTCAGTGAAAAATAATACCTCCACTATTGGTACACTGTTCCTTTAGTTGCGGTATATTTTTAATTTGTGTTCCTATAGTTGCGGTATCCGTTGTTTTCTTATGGAATCCTCCACTATAGGAACACTTTACCGCAACTATTGGTACAAGCAAGAGGAGTTTTAGCAATTTTAGTGATATTTCATCAGTTTTAAAGCAATTTGAACGCTCTTTTCAACTATTTCGTGTATCAACAAGCCAAAACGTCGATTGTCAGTGTCGGTTCTGTGGCTAATGTAATAAAATCAGTGTAAACGGCACTACCGCAACTATAGGAACACCCACAACTAAGGGAACGCTTACCCTACCTATCCTTACATCGCTGTTGAAATTTATTTTTTTCCTGGGAGAGTGGAAAAACATTACCTTTGTTTTTGTTAAATTTAGCGAGAGCAGATTATTACTGAAGTACGCCAATAGTGTATGTAAATCTTCTTCCATCTGGTGCATGATTGTTTCACTTGAAGAACCAGGATAAAATAGTGCCGTGTCATCCGCAAATAACCGGGATACCCCATGTAACTGCAAGTTTCCTAAATCGTTAATGTAGATGAGAAACAGGATTGGTCCTATGTTACTGCCCTGTGGAACGCCTATGTTAATGGGTTTAAGTGAACTTTGAACGCCATTAACAAAAACAAATTGCTTGCGGTTCTCCAGATAACTTTGAATTATACGCTTTGCCACACCACGAATACCGTTCATTTCGAGCTTTTCCAAAAGAATCCTGTGATTAAGCGTATCAAACGCCTTCTTGAGGTCCAAAAAGAGAGCACCAACGATTTTCTTGCTGTCAAGTTCATTTATTATATTATCAACTAATTCTGTGATAGCTGTTAACGTGCTGCAACCTTGTCTAAATCCATATTGTAGATTATAGAAAACATCATGCCTATGAAAGAAATCTAATATTCTAGCCACCAATAATTTCTCAAAGATTTTGTTAAAAACAGACAAAGTTGATATTGGGCGATAGTTGCCAACATCAGCAGAATCGCCTGATTTGAATATAGGTATTACTTTGGCTACCTTGAGACAATTTGGGTATCTTCCAGTTTCAATCATTTTATCAAACATTGTTTGAAATATATGTGCAAATACATTACAATTATTTTTGATAATTTTTACTGGAATTTTATCAGGGCCGCATGCTTTGTTAGTTTTAAGATCATCGATAATCAAAAGAACTTCATTGAAAGATGCTGGACGCAAATAGATCGACTCTGAAACACGTCGAGCATTTATTGATGGAATGTTAGAACTTTTTTTGATATTAGTTGCCAGATTATGACCAATTGTAGAAAAATAATTATTGAACTCATTAGCTATTTCATGACTGTCAGTAACTTTCCTTCCATCAGAGGATAATTCAATATTATTTTCATCCGGTTTGTTCCCTAAAATTTGTTTAAGATTTCTCCAAAATTTACTATGAGGCGTGTTATTTAAAAGAGACTCGTAATATTTTTGTTTGCTACGCGTTTTCTCAGCATCTACTTTTTTGGAGACATGCTGCAGCATTTTCTCTTAACTCGTTTTAGGTAATTATGTTTTAATTTGATTAGAGTCCATAAATCGAAAGACATCCAGGGACAAAAAGAACTCTTGACAGTAGCATTTTTATAGACTGTTCTTGAACATTCAGAGACTAACGTGTTGTATTTTCCAATAATATTTTCTAAACAGCTATCTACGTTATCGAAATCGGCAATGTTGTTAAGGAAGGTATGAAATTCCGATTGAAGCTGACGCTGGTTAACTGCACGTTTTTTTAGCAGGACTACATTTTTTCAGTGGCAATTCCAAAGAGGAAATGATTATTGAGTGATCACTAACCTCGTTTTCAATTGTATCGTTTCTCAATCTTCCTACATCATCTAATTTACAAATTGAATGGTCTAAAATATTATTACTAATCGGTCTAGTGACATGGGTATTAGAACAAACAAAACCATAAGATTCTAGAAGTGTTTTATATCTAATCACAACATTATTACTAGCACTGTTTACAGGTACATTCACATCCCCAACAATCATGCAGCAACGATTACAATTACACAAAGCTAAAATATTCTCAACTTTCTCATAAAAATTGGAAAAATCGTAGGATGGCGGACGGTATAAGCCGTGAATATCATAATATAGCTCTCTGATCTCCAGTTCGACGTGAATGTGATGGTATCCATCATCATTAATATTTTTGACAACTTTTTGAGCTAAATTATTTTTAACAAAAATAGCAAGGCCACCGTTTGATTGACTTCTGCAGGAAAAATAGCTATCATATCCTTCAATTTTATACAACGAGCAATTAAAACTATTAATCCACGTTTCACCGAGGACAATAACATCAAACGAACACTCACACAATTCCAAAATTTGCAAAACAGAATCAAATTTGTTCATATCATTAATACCTCTTACATTCCACTGCAGAATACGCAATTTATTTTCATCTGCTCCTACAGGGCATTTTTTGAAATCTTCAATATCGTGGTGGAAATAATTAGTTGTATTATCCATTTACACAATTTTTTAACAAGTTAACAAATTTCACAGGCACTGTTTGAGTTTTACATCTGTTTTGTTTTGTAAAGATCAGATTTCTTCGTTTTTTTTGAAGCTCTATGGCAACGAATAAGATAAGTCAAATCTTCATAGCTTTTAACTATCTCAATTTTAGATCCTTCCTCATCTTTGACTAAAATAGATCCACATTGACCTACCCAAACGTATTTTAGGCTAAGATTTTCTTGTTGAGCACGAACGTCTCGTAAAAGCTGTAGTGCAAAAGGTGTCAATTCATTCCTTACAATGATCTTGGTAGGTGTTCTCGATAGTCAGAACAAACACCGTTCCTTGCAGTTGCCGACTTAGCAGCTTCAAAGCTGTAATTTATTAAATTAATTATTACAAATTATTATGATTCTTCGCTGATTCGTTCAACTGTTACACCGTCAAATACTGTCCTACATGTACAAATATTACAGTAACTGTTACAACTAATTCACGTGGGTATTTTAGGTTATCTCAAATTGGCAAAGAATAGATTCACGGTCCCTGACAGACATACCTCAGTTAACTACCGACTCTCCACTTACTGCGTGGGATTTTCGTGATTGATTCACTGTGCTATCTAAAGGAACAAATTCGATCAGTTTACACGACATGTACAACTATTAAATTTCACTTACAAATACAATCAGTTATGGAATTCACTTGATAATTATACTTTATTGTTAAGAAAGAACTGCTAACTAATGCTTTTGCTGTTTCTTTTTGACGCAAATATTGTTTTTCTCCGATCTGTCATTCCACTCGGCGGTTACCGCTCAGTTGCGAGGGATCCGACAGTGGTCTCACAACCGTTTCGCGGTCAACCGTGTTGCCGGTAACATTCCCCGACCCGTGAACCACTTCCGTTTCCGGAGCAACTTCCTCCGGCTTCGTCCTATCACCTGCAACGTCCAGAACTGCCAGTTTAACAGCAGGTCTGGCGAATACTCCTCGAGCTGTTTGTACAACTGCACGTCGCACTTGGCCAGATTTGTCCGGAAAGACTTCCAGGATCCGTCCTCTTCCCCAACTGTTACGGATCTTCTCGTCGATTATCACAACCAAATCGCCCGGCTCTAACGGCTTCACGTTCTCAAACCACTTTGTCCTTCTTGTCAGCATCGGCAGATACTCCAACACCCATCGGCGCCAAAATTCGTCCATGATATTCTTACCGATTGCCCAGCTGTCTCGGAGAGTTACTGGCTGATCAACTGTAACTGTTGGTTGCTTGACTCCACTCGTACCGTACAGCAAGAAGTGGTTTGGAGTTAGCGCTTCTTGATCAGCTGCATCCAACGGAACGTAAGTGAGAGGACGACAGTTTACAATCCCTTCAGCTTCCAGCATTATCGTTTCAAACACCTCATCGCTGGGATGGTGTGGACTGTCCGAAATAGCTGCCATAGCCACTTTCACTGACTTAACCATCCTCTCCCATGGTCCTCCCATGTGGGGGGCAGCAGGAACGTTGAAGTGCCACTGCGTGCAAGCATTGGTGAAGGTAGATGCACAATCTTCGTTAATAGCCTTAATCCTTTGCATCTCTTCTGTTAACTGACGGTTGGCACCCACAAAGTTGGTGCCATTGTCTGAAAAGACCTCGAGTGGAGCTCCTCGTCGGTTTACGAATCTTCTGAATGCCATCACACAGGATTTAGTAGACAGACTGTGTGCTAGTTCCAAATGAACTGCTCTAACTGTAAGGCAGGTGAACAGACATATCCACCGCTTGACAATACTGCGTCCGACTTTCACTTCGAAGTGACCCATATAGTCCACGCCTACATACGTAAACGGCCGAATGAACGGAGTCAGACGAACCTTTGGAAGCGGTCCCATCAACGATGGTGCTGGAGTTGCCCTTTTAATCTTACAGTACTGACAACTGCGACATACGCTCCTCACAACTGTTCGCATCCTCGGGATGTAGAACTGCTGCCTCAGTTCGTTACAAACTGTTTCACTGTTGGCGTGAAGGAAACGCTGGTGAAAACTGAGTACCGTAAAACGGGGTAACTTTGATAGTTTTTTCGAAGAAAACTTGAATATTTATGCATGCTGTTTCAAAGAATAATAATTTATATTTTTAAAACAAGTACTGGCATCCTAGCTATCGATTGCAGTCGATAGATTGCCAAAAGATTTATTATGAATGGATATGCAATTTTTCATATAATCGAAAGTTGGTTTTCTGTTTTGGGGTAACTTTGATAATGGAGTATGAATCGAACAAAATTGAATGAATAATCAACATTTGTAGGGCATTGCATACCTCTAGGCGTTTAACGTTATATGGAAATTTCTGACTTAGATTACAAAAATGATCCCAGTTTGTGAAAATGCTATTCGCTAAGAGATTTGAGACCATATTCAAGTTCTATGATAACTAGGCTGTCAAAGATAAGTGGCCAACTATTCAAAACTACATCAAATAGTGATCGTAGAACAGATTGTTTGTAAGCGTTTCGAAAATGATAAAATTGTGTCAATTTTTAATATTCGTATAAAAAGCCTCAAATGCACTTGATTCCAATGAAAATAGCTTTGACATGAAGTGTCATACTAATACTCTTTACTTTTGCATTTGTTTTGCTTAACTGATTAACAGAAACTTCGTTATTTCGTTTAATATGTTGTGGGTCTCGCACTATCAAAGTTACCCGCATTATCAAAGTTACCCCGTTTTACGGTACGATGAGATCCGTGATTTTATGGTTTCTTGGCAGCACTACTGGGTGCTTCGCTTCATAAGGGATGTTTGGGGCATTCTCGATTCTGCCCCCAACCCGTAAGACCCCATGATCGTCTAAAAATGGGGACAGCGCACGAATCGCACTTCCTTTCGCCACACTTTGACCTTCGTTTAACAGATTAATTTCTTCAATAAATGCCTCTGCTTGCGCTTGACGCCACAGTGTTTCCTCTGCCTTTACAAACTCGCTTTGACTTAATATTTTGATTGGCATTCTCTCGTTTGACGAATGTTTCCATACTGTTACTGCTCGATGAACGTATGCTACTGCACGTAGTAGTCTGTTCCAGTTTGAGAAACGCTGTACATCTATCACTTCCTCCACTGTGCGATGGACTGAAACGAAGCGTATATCTTCACATGTAGCGTCTGTTTCCACAGTAACTTCTGATCGTTCCGTTGGCCATTGACTCTCTGGATCTTGCAAGAATGCTGGACCTTGATACCAACGACAGTCTGGATCGAATGATGGACCTGCGCTCCATTTTGTCGCATCGTCTGCTACATTTTCACGAGAGGGTACGTAGCGCCATTCATCCACACTAGTAAGTGACAGAATTTCGCCGACACGGAAGGAAACGAATTGGTGGTAACGACGACTGTCAGAGCGAAGCCACGCAAGAACTGTGGCCGAATCTGTCCATAGGAAACGTCTTTGGATGTTAACTGTAAGCGCCGAGCAGATATTCTGTAACAGGCGTGAACCCATCATACACACTAAGCTCTTACGGTGAATTTCACCGTAATCTCAACAGCTGTACAGTTCGGTGAAATAAAACACCGTAATTCCGTCGAAATTTTACGGATTCCGGTGATTTTTAACGGGATACTGTAAAAATTTACCGTACTCCGTTAATTTATTTCACCGAACTGTTCAGCTGTTGAGAATTTTACAGGAATCCGTAAAATAATTTAAGTGTGTAGCTGCTTGCAATTCCAAGCGTGGAATGGAGAGCGTACGGAGCGGTGCTACTTTGGTTTTTGCAGCTATTAATGAACACTGATTCTCTCCGTCCGCTGTCACTCTCAAATAAGCCACGCATGCACACGCAGACACACTTGCGTCCGTGAAGAGGTGAATCTGGATATCACTGACTTGCTGCGGCCAGAATTTTCCGAAGAAACAACGGGGAACACTCACTTCGTTGATCTTTCGGTACTGTTCGATCCACCTAGTCCACAGCTCGTGTAACTGTTCTGAGATTGGTTCATCCCAGTTCGTGCCAGTGCGCCAAATCTCCTGCATCAGTATTTTCCCCTGCACAACAAAGTGCGCGACGAATCCTAGGGGGTCGTACAGTTTCATAACGATACGCAGCACCTGCCGTTTTGTTGGAATCGCCGACTCGATGCTTAACACTTCCTCTACTCCGTGCTGACTGAATGTAAATGTATCCTCAGATGGAATCCACGTCACACCCAGCACTCGTTCATAGGCTGCGTCTTTGTCGAGAGGAAGTTGCTTACTGGTCTCCGAACTCGCTTCTCCTAGTCGGTCTAGTACCTCCTGATTGTTGGACAGTACTTTTCCGAATTGGAAACCGGCTGCTGCGTGAATGTCTTGTACTTGTTTCACCAGCTCTACTGCTTCTTCTACCGAATTGACGCTATCGAGGAAATCATCCACGTAGTGGTTCTTAGTTACTGCTTCTACTGCCCTGGGGTACTGATCACTGTAATCGGATGCGTTCCAATTCTTTACAAACTGCGCTGTGCATGGAGAGCTCGTGGCACCGAACATTGCAACGTTGATCACGTAAACTTGCACATCGTCTTCAGGACTGCTTCTCCAAAGAAAACACTGTGACCATTTGTCTTCATCTCGGATGAGAATACGTAAAAACATTTCCCGGATATCAGAGCAAACAGCAATCTTCCCTTGTCGGAATTGCAACAGAACCTCCATAAGAGACACTAGAAGATCCGGGCCCTTAAGGAGCATATCGTTGAAGCAAACTCCACCAACTTTCGCAGCCGCATCCCAAACCATACGGATTTTACTTGGCTTCTTGGGATTGATCACTACCCCAAGAGGTAAGTACCAGACCCGGTGAGGATTCAGACTGGCGATCTGTTCTGTTGATGCTTTAGCGATATACTGTTTTTGTTCGTAACTGTCGATCTGTTCGTTGACTCTCCTTCGAAGCTCTGAGTCTCTGGATAAACGTTTCTCTAGTCCCCGGAGTCGGCTCATCGCCATCTGGTAGCTCTCTGGAAAGTGGATGTTCTCCTTACGCCACAACAAGCCGGTCTCAACTCTAGATCCTCGGCGCACTGTTGTTGCTTCCAAAATACTTCGGGCTCGTAGATTTTGTTCAGATTCAATGGGCTTCGTCACAACGGCTTCCTCGACGGCGAAGAACTTCTTCATCGAGTCATATAGGTCACTGTTACTCATCTCTTGCTCGATGTGGAGATTTAACTGTTCTACGGATTCATCGTTCCCAGAATTTCTTCCGTAGACGCACCAGCCAAGGCGAGTTTTCGTTGTCACTGGATCACTTTTTCCGCCCTCACGAACCTTCAGATTAGTGAGGAGATGTACATGTTCAATGCCGATGATAATACTAGGTTTTGCATTGGCATAACTGCTAACTGGTAGACCCTGTAGGTGCGGGTAGGTCATAGAGAGCTCACTGTAGTTTAAACTTTGACTGGGAAGTCCCAACTCATGCACTGTCCTTACGTTGCTTATCTGGAACGATTCCTGCTTACCAGTTCCAGAAATTTCTACACCAACCCTTTTGGAGCTCTTTTCATGTCTGCCGATCTTTCCGGTCCATCCTAGCCAGAGGTTGTCCGGCTCTCCTTCAATCCCCAACTGAACTGCAATCGCCTCGTCCAATAATGTTGACGACGACCCATCATCAAGGAAAGCGTATGTTTCCACTTGTTTTTCATTTCCCTTAAGCGTAACTGGCAGATAACGGAACAGGGAAAACGACTTCGTGTGGTGGTAGTTGTGGTGTACTGATTCGGTCGGCTTCGTGGTTTCCACAGGTCCACTTCGACTAGGCTGGCTACTGTGCAGCAACGTGTGATGTCGGATACGACAGCCGTCGACTCCGCACTCCTTCTTTGAGCGGCATGGCCACTTACGATGCGGAACTAGACACAACCGACACAAATTCTTCTGGCGCATTGCCTTCCATCTCGCTCCGATATCCAACGATTTGAAACTGGAACAGTTCAGGATCTGATGATTATCATTTCCACAATAGGAACAGGTTTTTACAGTTGTCCATTCCGCAGACGTCTCCTTCGGTGCACAATAAGATTCATTGGCATGTGTGAACAGCTTCTCCCTCTGCTTTGGCTTCTCTGCTCTGACTGATTTTTGATGATTCTGAGCAGAGTCTACATCGATGGTCAACTCTGAGGCCAAATTAACAAGACCCGCCATGAAACCATTAAATGTCGCCAGGTTGACAATCGCGAATGCTTGCTTATAAGTACCCCACTGCATCTTCAGTGATGTGGGTAGCTTGTCGACCAATTCTTGAAGTAGCATTGGATTTGACAAATGCGCCTGTTGATCGGCCAAGATAATATGGTCGACCAAGTTCTGAATCGCTAATCCGTAAGCGACAATCGTACTCAAGTTCTCCGCCTTGGGTGGTGGCACGTTTCGCACCTTCTTCAGTAGCGAACTGATCAGTATCTCTGGTCGTCCATAGAGCTTATGCAGCGTATCCATCACATATGGAACAGATGCCGGTAGTAGAAGACGACTGCGTACCGCCTCCAAAGCAGAGCCTCCCAAGCTACGCTGCAATCTAGCCAAATTCTCCGCATCGGTGTATCCGCAAACCTCGGTAGTGTTCTTGAATGAACTGTAGAATATAGGCCACTCCTGTGGCTCACCATTGAACTTCGGCAGCTCACGAGGCATCACTTGTCTGGCCGCCAGTTGGGCACTTGTTGGTCCCACAACAGATCTGGATGGTGCCATATCTACGCCAGGTACGAATGCTCCAGATGGTAACATAGTTGGTACTGCTGGTGCCACTGAGCTGGTTGGAAATGGTTGCGGAAGAACATTACTAGTACCGGCTTGCGATGCGTTCACTGTATTTAACGCATTCGTCGGTATCAGATGAGCCATGGGTGCTGTATATTATGGATGGTTTCCATAAACTGTTGTCATCAAACCGCTTGCGCTGACTGAAGATTGTGGCGCAATACCTGTTACTGCAGGAATAAACGTATTCTGCGTTGAGAAAGTATTACTGGGTAAACACGATGCGACGCAATCAGAAACTCGAACGTTTTGCATAGCTGAAAGAATCCCGTTCGAAATTTCAGAAACCGCTGGCCTAAACGGAACTGATATTCCACGCTGCTGTGATACAGCAACGGTTGGAACTCCTGTTGTGCCTTCGCACAATGTAGTGATCGTTTGCCCAGACAACAGCTGCTCATATGATTTCGCCAACGCTGTGGCATTTCCCATGTTTGCTGATACAGAAGGACACAGTAAATCCACGTTCGGGGGAGCAGGAACCTGCAGTGAAACAGCTGGTGTTTGTGATTTGCTGACTACCACGGACTGTTGATTTGATTCACTGACTGTGTGAACCGGCAGGGCAACTTGGGGTCCTGACGAGGATGGCTTCGACTGTCCAGCTTCGTCCACCGTAGCTCTCTTCAAGCACTTTTCCAACTGGTCGCGCTTACTCTTCACACTTACACCGCTCCTAACTGTGCTCCACTTGCTTTTCAGGCTCACTCCGCTCCGTCGACTGGATGGATCCTTTTCGTCTTCAATCTGCATCAGTAGGTCGTACCTTTGCTTCAAATATTCCTGCTCTCCATTTAGTTGTTTCAGTTCCGATTGCAACTTTTTCAGCCTTGCTTCTTCTTCCTTCATCTTCCGCTCTTCCACAGCTCGCAATTTGCTCAGCTTCCGTTGCTCCTCCAGGTGCTGCAAACTGAGCTGCAATCTTTGTGATGCTCGACTACTGCTCTTGCTTACATATGATTCATTGAACGATACTCCCGACTTCGATGTAATGTCGGTACCGTCCCAGTCGGCAAGGCAATCACTACACTTCCAACTTTTCTCCGCGATCGATTCGTTCACACCCGCGCACTGAAAATGTTCCCACATTTCGCATACATCACAGCAGACCCAATTATCGTCACCCTCCTTTTTATTGCATTTCTTACACGGCTTATCTATACCCTCAGATTTTGTAACATTTTTACCGTTTCTAGGCATGATTAGGCTGTTCGGTCTAATTTCAGCTCTCTAAAGGCAAACTTACTTTACTACTAACTGTAGGGACACTAACTGTGGTGGAGGCAAATAAAAAAAAGGGAAGTGTTTACTGACTTGGTTTTTGCTGTAACCAAACCTCCAGTTTCCCGTCGGCTGTGATGACGATAGTGGTCTTCAGTCGTGGGTCGTTCGATTGATGGAAATCTTCCGGGTAATCAACTTATCCTCGGGACAGCGATGGGCAACAATCATCCAACTTCGGATGAAAATCTTTGAAGAATGTTCTCGATAGTCAGAACAAACACCGTTCCTTGCAGTTGCCGACTTAGCAGCTTCAAAGCTGTAATTTATTAAATTAATTATTACAAAGTTCACAGTTACAGTATACAGTTTACTCACATTTTCAGTGTTCTTGTTATGATTCTTCGCTGATTCGTTCAACTGTTAAACCGTCAAATACTGTCCTACATGTACAAATATTACAGTAACTGTTACAACTAATTCACGTGGGTATTTTAGGTTATCTCAAATTGGCAAAGAATAGATTCACGGTCCCTGACAGACATACCTCAGTTAACTACCGACTCTCCACTTACTGCGTGGGATTTTCGTGATTGATTCACTGTGCTATCTAAAGGAACAAATTCGATCAGTTTACACGACAGTTGTACAGTATTAAATTCACTATTAAATTTCACTTACAAATACAATCAGTTATGGAATTCACTTGATAATTATACTTTATTGTTAAGAAAGAACTGCTAACTAATGCTTTCGCTGTTTCTTTTTGACGCAAATATTGTTTTTCTCCGATCTGTCATTCCACTCGGCGGTTACCGCTCAGTTGCGAGGGATCCGACAGTGGTCTCACAACCGTTTCGCGGTCAACCGTGTTGCCGGTAACAGTAGGCTTGTGATTGATAGTTAATTTCTCATCTACTTGCGTTGATAACAAAACGCCTAGCTCCCTTTTCTTCCTAAGAATTAGCTCTTTTACTGATTTCTGTTTGAATTCAACTTTGACGGGGGGCAAAGATTTGATAGATTTGTTCGATCCAATTCTAGTTGCCGATACTATATCATCTTAATTCAACTCCAACTGTTGAGCTAATTTTTGCTGTGAGATCACGTACATCTTCGTTTGGCTGAAACGGAACACCTAAAAAGACTAAGTTGTTGGCATTCTTCTCTTTGTGGGCATTTTCAACGTTCATTTCTAGTTTATTTAAATTATTTCTTAACAAGGCCTGAGATTGTTTTAGTAATTCTAATTCTTGTTTTAACTTTTGATTTTCCTCTTTGAGTAGACAAAAATCACGAAGAATCTCATCGAACTTTATTGATAGAAACTCTTGCGAAGATTCAATGGCTGTGGTTAATGTCTTTATCTCTCCTCTTATGCCACTCAACTCAACTGACATTGCAGCTTTCAGTTCGGAAGTCACAGATGCTATCATTGATGTATTAGGACTTTGGCGACGCAACATTGTTTTTGAGCGGTTTGAGCAAACATCAGAGCAAAAGTAAGCACCACTTTTAATATGACTTGCTGCTTTACCTGACAAATTTCGGCATGCAATATGTGATGTGATATAGCAAGATTGGCAAGAAATTAATTTTGATTCATCAGGTTCCTGCTTATTACAAACAGAACAAGTTGAGTTGTTATCCATCCTACTCAAGATAAATTTGAAAAACCTATGAATGAAATTCCCAACGAATACAAAATATCATGAGAATCCAAATAAATAAACACTCAATTGAAATATACAGATATATTACTAATGACAGAGTGATCGAGTTGTCGACATCTACGAACGACTACGAAAATTTAAATCAAAATTACATGGGAATATGTCATTGCTTGGTTGATTCGGTTTTCTAAATTGATGGTCGGCTAGATATGATTCGATGCTCCGCAAGATACTACTAGCAGCACTCGGAAATCAAATGAGGAAGCCTTTTTTTATCTCTAAGCCACCAAATCCGTAATAAACGAAAACCACACCACGTAGTGTTGTACAATGTGTTGATCAAATCTGTCCGCTACAGCATATAGAGCAAGCCTACGAACTACTTGGTGGCAGCCGTAGATTGCAGCAACAGCCGTTGCCTGTAAACAGAACCACTGTATGGTGTACAACGGTGTGTGCACTCTGAGATGTAAAGTACTTCCCACACTATTAAGCCTAGCCGCGTTCGCACTCAACAGCAGCAACAACAGACAACAGCAGCAAGCAACAGCAGACCACGTTCACGGCTTTCCGTATCAAGTGAATAGTTACCACCACAAGCAAGCACCTATCCAATATCACTATCTGACAATGAAGCACCAAACAAAATTTTATCGTTTATAGATGATTTAACACTCAGGATCACTGTACTTTAATAGATTATAAGCACTTAACAATATAAAATAAGATATCAACGACTGTATATCACAAATGGTGAGAAATTAACACGTATTTCAAAAAACAAATAGAGAAGATAAAAAGATCACTATCAACTGTTAAACCAGTGCTGCCAGCTCAATTTAATTTTATGCATCAATTTTACCTTTAATATTGTTTATCATTTTACTAAAACTTGTGATCTAGTAATCATTGCCAAATGATTGATAAAAACAAAAACAGAAAATTTGCTCCAGTCAGACACAATTTCTTCGCAGTGCAAGTTCTTCTCGGTTACGCGTCGATGGAAGCTCCATCCAGTTCGGGTTGATAATATTGTGATTGATTTCAAGTTTTTCAAAGGTGTTTTCAACATAAGTGCGAACGGAATTATTAATTAACAAAACAGTGGCATGAAACTTTATAAATTTGGGTAAAATGCTATTATTTAAGTGTTTAAATTGACTGTCCGGGTTTGAAGACGAGTGGCTCGAAATCCGGACGAGATAAAATATTGCTGAAATTGGCATATGTGAACGAAAATTTTGATAGTATCTTGAAGAGAAAACTTGCATAAGATCTAGTTAAAGTGTTATGTGACCCCTCACTCCGTTTTCCTCTTAAAAACCTGTATTATTTATGTGAAACCGCAGTTCTAAACACAAGCATCCACAGGAATTCTATGACTTCAATTGAGGTAATAAAAACACAAATTTACTTATATTTCATATATTTCATATATTTTTGAGCAACGTAGAGTAAATGAGTACATCAATAACATAACAAGGTGGAGTTTAATTGGATAAAGGAACACTTATTACGTATTTTACGAAAATATTTCATGAAATTATACAGCTGTCCGGATGTTGATTCACAAGTGTCCGGATTTCAAGACAAGGCTTGTTCCAGGTGTCCGGATTTAAGGACAAGCCAAGAATTATTGATTTAACTTACCGTGCTGCATCAATACCCGGACGCTTAAGTCAACAGAAATGCTCAAACTTAGATTAAGGTATGTTTGGTTAAACTATTCTTGAAGTGTAATTATTCAACATATTTCTACACTTCAGATCTTCATGAAAGTGACCAAATTTTCGATATTATTCATGATTTTTACAAGTAAATCAACGAAATATTGGACCGTGTCTTGTCTTTAAATCCGGACACCTGACCAAACGATGTTTTTAAATCCGGACATTTTTGGATCAAAATCCGGACACCTGTGTTTTTATATGATATTTTTGCATATCCTTTCAAGAAAATTATACAAACTCATCAAAAAAATATTTTTCAATCAATTCTACATACATTTTTCACTATACTGTCACAGAGAACGCGTCAACGCGTCATTAATATTAGTGATTTTATTACCTGAACTGAAGCGCGTGTGGCTTGAACTCGTTAACGTGTGGCTGGAATCTCAGATATACACAATTAATCTTACATTACACAATTTTCTTATAACTCCCAACACTTTATATGTATGTATTTAATGTCTTCTCATGTTTTATATATCCAGAATATCATTTACACTAGTAAAAAGTTGGCCTTCCACACGATGTCCGGGTTTAAAAACACTGACCCGTAATCCCGGACAGTCTCTTTATAGTCCTTTAAATACACATTTGCTTCATAATTCACAACAGCCTTGTTACGAAACATTGAAAATATGTCTCTGCTTTAATTGTGTTCAAAACACTTCATAAAAATATACTTCACACACTTTTTCTTCAACCTTTGGTTTGGGTTGTGCGTTAAACGATAGTTAATCTTCAATTAACATGGACCACGAAGGAATGACGTCCGACAGAAACGATTAATGTGTTGTTATTTTTATTAATTATTTGGCAATGTTAACTAGATTGAAAATGATAGTATAAAAATCTTCAATGTTTAAAGTATAGACTATGAAAAAATCCCAAACATAAAAACATTCAAACTATGCATAAATTAATCAAAATTATCAAAGTGTCCGGATATTGGTACCGTCCGGATTTTGATTCTCCACGGTAATTAACTTTAAATGATAAAATCTAAATTTTCAATCAAAAACTCATTATTGTTACTTAGATAAGATATGAATCTATATGTTGCAACACAGAACATTGTTTAATTCTAGAGATAATCTATTCGAGTTTGAACATAGGTCCCTGTTTAAACGTCCGGGTATTGATGCAGCACGGTAGAACATTTTTCTACAGTAATTCTAGGTTGCCCTTAGCAACGGGTGTTTTGCTATTTTCAAGGCTTTTTGTCTACAGCAGGCATGAGTTTCACTGGCTTCGCTGACTGTGATTGGCTTTGCTTGACTACTGTAAAATGAATTTCAAGATTTTTCCCAACCCTGCATAAAACTTTCAACAAACAACTATTGCGCTATTGCAGACTGCCCATAAAAACATAACTGTTCCATATTGATTTTCGAGCCAACACCTTTTTTCGTTGCAACATCCATGGTTTAACGTGTATTTTACTATGCATATAAAAATAAACACAATTTGTTTGAAAATGTTGTGGAAAAATATGAAGTTGATGCAGTCACATATTGAAAAATAAAGGCATAGGGGATAAGCACCAATTTTCGACCCAGCACTAATTTTCGACCCATTCATACGATTTTTGCCTACTTTGTATGGAAATCCGAAAATTGGGACAGAATTCTTGTGGGTCGAAAATTAGTGCTTTTCCCCTAACAGTCTCTATATGCACTTCCATCTCAAATATCAACTGCAAAACGTGAATTGTGTTCAAGTTTATATTTTTCGCTTATCAATAGAAACAAAATGAGTTGTCTGTGCGGTTGTGTTAAATGAATATGGTATGTAGAAATGTACTAGAAAATTCTGAATATTTCTATGAGAAGGCAAACTTAAAATTTTGAATGGCATTTTCTCAAAGCCTACTTTTTCCATATGGGACAGTTATGCCTTTATGGGCAGTGCCCTTAAACAGATCAATTCATAGCACAAAACTGACGCAACTAAATACCCAGTCCCTATCACAAAATAGGAAGCAAGAAAACGGAAATGTTTATTTCAGCAGGACCGGAAGAGCACTCAAACCATTTCCGTCTGAGACATAGTTGACGATCACAGTGTTTTCGTGCAAAAGCAGATGTTTGTAGTTATCTTCTTTTTTAGTTCCTGACACGGCTTGTATCAGTTTCTGCCCTAACTTGGATATTTTAATAAAGTTTTATACATTCCCAGCACGCCTCAGCTAAATGTCAGTATTTAAGAAGGTTATATTCGTTTGGCCTTTTCGGGTTTCGCTCAGCCCCACATTTCGCATCGTGTGTGGGTTTAGTAGCGTCTGTGAGGGAAGAGAAACATTTTGCATTAGGTAGAGTTGTGATGACTTTGCGGACGTGTGATGCGATATTAGGGCAGAGTTTCTCAGCTGTAGCTATTCGGCCGTCCCGTCGGTTGTTATGTTATGATTATTATGATGTACGCAGCAGGAAGGATGGCCAAATAGCGGAACAAGCTTGTCATCGACCATGGTCTATTGGAAAACACACCGAATGTATGTTGTTTAAGGGTTTCTTCGCAACAACAAAAAGTTTCAGCAACCGTCAGTTTGATATTTAACAACATTTTTATCACAAACATGACATGCGGTTGTCGAATTCTATCTTTCCATTTTCGCTATTTTTCATACATGGGAAGAATCAGAATTCCAAGATTGATCAAATAAAATTCTGCCGTTGAAATTGCTTTGTGAAAAATTTAATGAGCAATGTTCTGAATTAAAATCACCAATGACAGCAAATTTTGACTTATTGCCAGTCAATTGCCGCAAGTCAGTTTGACGCAAATTAACTTGCTATCCAGTGTATTGAAAAGGCGAATAAGCAGCTATGAAAATATATTTACCAACAGAAACACCCAAAGTTTCGAAAACTTTGGTTTCAAATGACGAAAAAAGTAGATGTCATATACGCCTATGAATGATGATTGCAACTCACCCCACATGCCCCATCAAGTCGTTAATTCTTCTTCTTTCTGGCATTATGTCCCAACTGGGACAAAGCCTGCTTCTCATATTAGTGTTCTTATGAGCACTTCCACAGTTATTAACTGAGAGCTTTCTTTGCCGATTACCCATTTTTGCATGTGTATATCGTGTTTTTTTTTCTAGGAGTTAAAAAAATCTTCTTAAAACTGGCCTGTATTTGTTCATGCTCATGCCACAGTGTATGGTTTGGCACTGTGTGGGATTCGCAATGGGGCGCCTACCCACTAAAAAACAGTCTCCTAGGTAAATCGTCACCGTAAAGAATTCTTCTCCGGCACCACCTTGCGGTATTACTTCGAAGAAGAGGCGACACATGCTACGCGCACCCTTCATTAAGCCCTTCGGCTCCATCATTTATTTGTTAGTTCCTAAATTTTCGCTATCAGCGAATGCCATGCCATGCTGAGCCCTTCGGCTCCCATTAATAATTTGTTAGTGTTCCTAATTTGTTATCTAAAAATGCCATATTCAGCCATTCGGCTTATTATACCATGGGTGCCAGAAACTCCCTGACGAAGGAAGTTCTCTCGGTGCTGGACGCGTGCCATTTAGCACTCCAGGTTCTCGCCTACCTACCGGTTGGGTGCCGAGGTCGGTTCGGCGATTCCGGTTGGAGACAGACTTCACCGGCGCCTCAACGACCCAGAACCAGTACTACGTCGCGTTCTACTCGGTCTAGTCCCCGGCGGTGGATCTAGCCTACTCCGGTCGCGCCACGTGCGCCATTTAGCGCTCCATCATCTCGCGCTCTACTCGAATGGTCCCCGACGACGGATCCATCCTACTCCGACAGAGAGTTCCCCGACGAAGGAAGATCCCCCGAAACCGACCGGGAGCCATTTAGCTCTCCAACATTTGTGCGCGGCTCGGGCAGTATACGACCGGGCTACGAAACCCGACCCGAGTTGTTGCCGCGCGCACTTGGGGAGCATCCATTTATTACGTAACGCTAAATTTGGAAATTTTCGACCCCCTCCCCCCTGTCCGTAACGCTTTTTTGTATGGAAAATTTTAAATTTTTGTATGAGCCGTGTGGCAGGTAAAATGATACTCTAAGCCCTGGGAATCGAGAAAATTTCCTTCACGAAAAGATCCTCGACCAGCGGGATTCGAACCCACGACCCTCAGCATGGTCATGCTGAATAGTTGCGCGTTTACCGCTACGGCTATCTGGGCCCCTACAAAATTCGTTAATTACGATACATAAAAAAGTTTGGATCCAGGTTGCAAATAAGTTTCAGTATTAACTGCTGTATGTATGTTATTAGCTGTTAGAAAATTAAATAGTTCGTCCTCTTTACCATTCGAAGAACGAGCATTCCAATTCAAAATATTTAAAACATTATTTGGATCTATTGGAGAAACGTAATACAATAACAATTTTATTAGTAAATTATATACATTAATTTATTAATTCAACTTTTCAATTCAAAACAGACCTTGTATTCAGAGGTTTATCTCATCAACCAATCTTTTTTGTAATCTTTATGAAGTGACCGCAAATAGCGTACATTGTTAACAAAGGAAACATCTAGCATTCACCATCGTCATTATCCTCATCATTACCAGGTTCACGAATGACTGACCTTTAATTTCACTAAAAGAAACCAGCAACCGTTTCGCACACGTGGTGATGAGCAAGCAAGGATGGGTTTCATTTTGCAAGCACTGTTTTTTATTCCGGAACAATCCATAAGGTTTTTATGACAAGACCATGGAAAGATAGCCTTTGTGTATAGGGTTCGTTCTTTCAGCTTATGAATCCCTAATAAAAAGTCGGATGATTTTGCGCTTCTGGAAAATTCACAACTCTATTATCCACTTGACGACATTGAGGTTCAGATTATGCGGGCTGTTTTCATTGTCGGAGAGTGTATGCTATTAGGCTTAGCTATTTTAGTTGTGTTAATGAAAAAAGAAAAATATCAAGGTTTTGTGTGAGATTTTTCATTTATGATTTGCAGACAAGCCTAGGTTAGTAACTTAATCAAACCATACAAAGAATTTACATTCTCAAAAATATACCCTATTAGTTATACGTTCATTTCCGTATACCCACTTTTTATTTTCGAACTATATACGGGCCATCCATATAACACAACTAAGTTTACGTTTGGACATAGTCTGTCAAATATAGCTGAAAAAATAAGTCAATTATTAAAATTACAAATAAATCAAACATTAAATCAGCTTTATGTCCCAAAATAAATATTTGTGCCATGTACATGGAAAATCTAGCAAACAATGAACTGATATGCGTATATGGAAAGTTATTTATTCATGAGATTTCTTGGCATGACATATTCACTGGACAAAGCCTGCTTCTCAACTGAGCGATGAATAAGCACTTTCACAATTATTATCTAAGAGCTTTCTTTGTCAAAGTTGCTTTTAACGTATATCGTGTGGCAAGTACGATGGTACTCCTTGCACAGGAAAGTCAAGAAAATTTCCACTACGAAAAGATCTTGGACCGACCAGGAACCGAACCCAGACACCTTTAGTATGGCTTTGCTTTGTAGCCGCGGAAGTTAATTAACTGTCTTATACTCAACTACGCCTTTGTAATTTTGTGTGTATTTTTTCGAAGCCCAAAAATCAGAAAATTTTAGCGTTAGCGTAGTTACGGCATATTTCGTAGGTTGGATACTAGCAACATTCATGTTTCTGTTTCAATAATCTCGTCAAAATTGATTTCAGGAACAAGGCAGGGGAAGTACACCTTGATCCTATCTTGAACAAGAATATTAAAAGCATGAATATCGCTATTCCCAGCCACGCCCATCTTTACCGTCACTTGGGATAGGAGAAGGATATGTTGATGCAGCACTTACTTAATGAGAGGCCAGCAACAGCCTCATAAGTGCTACGGAGTTGAAGGTAGGGAGAGGTATAAGGTCAGGATTCGCCTTAAAAGCTGGCGAAAGACCAAGAGCATTGTTGTTTAAGTATTTTTAATTTAATCTTGTGAATGCCGGCAATCAAAAGAAAAAAACAGTATTTTCTTTATTGTATGAAAAGTATTTCGCGTCAATTGTACGGTAATATTTTTTTGCTCAATAGCCATTAAGAAGCAAAACCGATCCCTCCAGGGTCATCGTACCAAAAAAAAAAAAAAATACAAAACCAAAAAACCCAAACCGGTATGATTTAAAACTTTAATGTTTTGAACGCCAAACCCGATGTTTCCAACGAAATCAAAAACTAAAAACGAAAAAACATGTAAAACACGCCCATTTTAAGTTGTCCGTAACATAACTGGATCGTAGCAAATAAAACAGCAGGATATGTAGATTTTATGATTTCTGAGCAAATAAAGCTAACTTTAAGTTTGCTCGATGTGTATAGCAAATCTGTCCTTCTCCATAAGCAGATCTAAATGTTTGCCCGTGTGATACTGAACAACTTTGCCGAAGACGCCATCTTTCTAAGTGGTCAGGCTACTGAGCTACCCGCAAAATAGAAACTCAATGCGCACTAGAGCCGCTCGGTGGTGTAATTCCATATCAAAATGACCACCGCATGTCAGCCCTGGAGCTACTGAACACCAACCTTCCAAAACATCAGGATCTGGAGATATCATATGTTCCAATTTTGCATTCCTATCCTATAATGGTTCATGTTAGAAAAAGCGCACCTACCAGCCAAGTTCTCAACTAAAATGATAATCCTCGACTCTTAAAGGTAGATTGTACTGAGTTCTGAAACTCCGCCGAAGACAGCACTGTGCTATCTCTTAACGCATTCAATAACGCGAGACATTCAACAACTAATGAAATCCCATGAGCCCCGGACAATAATATACACTTCCGTGCAAAAGTTTGGGTTCAACCCCTAAAAAACATACAAAAGTGTTCTGTCTATATATCTGTGATTACACGTCCAATTGAAACTCTTTAAACCGCATTCGAAAGGCAAGGAGCTATTCTTACTTCGTATGTATTTTCTTTGAACTTTGTATACTAAATTTGTACTTAAAGTTGTGACATTTTTTAAAAAAAACACACTGAAAAAATATAGCTAACTTCATCAGCATTGGATCGACCAAAATTTTTTTTAGGGGGTGAACCCAAACTTATGCACGGGAGTGTATGTCCCAAAAGTGAAGTGAAAATCTGAAATGAAAACCAACAATAGCACATCGAGATATGGAGAGAAAAAAAGGTACAAGAATGAAGGGACCAAAGAAATCAACGACACATCGAAATATCGAGATATGGAGAGTTGACTGTATTGTATGCTGGTTTACCTGCCTTCTTATAAAGTTATTTGAGGGACTTGAAAGCACAAGCATGTAAGTGACGTATTGGTCAGCTCTTTGTGAGGGAGAGAAATAATACTAGGCAGAGGATTAGCGACACAACAGAGGAAAATTCATTTAAAAAAGAGTGCCGTTACAACTCCGCGAGGCCTGTTTGGTTCGGGCGTGTCACTCAAGAGTTCTTTTGAAGTGTTAGTAAGAGTGAGCATCACCGAACCTCAAGAGAGAAAGAGTGCCAGAAAAAAATCCCTCTCTCACTCGAATCGTTTGATTTTTTGCGTTCGGAGTTTTGAGTTTAATTTTTACTCCTTAGAAAAACCTCTAAATCGCTTTTGGTAGGCCTGTTGGTCAGTTGCATAATTTGTAACATTTGTTCGGTGCAAAACTGAAACATCAAGCTTTTAATTCCCGTAAAATTTGCATGATTCGAAAATTGCTTAAAAATTTGAAGCAATTTTACTAGAAACTAAGTTTTTATTATCTACACCCCTTTGCTTATACATCCCAAGTTTGGATAGTGTCATTTTTCCACAGTGTCAATATTCGTCAAATCTTGACTAGACTGTCCTTCAACTGTTTTCAATGCGCCCAAGTCGTTGTGGTGTGAAGTTGTGCTGGCCGCTGTATTCATCGTCAATAGGAGCCCAACCTTTGCGATACCAAGAAACGTTTTGACGGCTGAACTATGGTGTGTAAGGAAGCCAAGTCTGGAGAAAGCACGTGTCTTTGGTTGTCAAGCCTTTGCATAGGTGCCGAATAAACACAGAAAGAAGCTCGACGCGAAGAGTTCTTTTGAGAGAGACTGGTGGTTCCGTCAATCTACGAGCAAGAGGTGGAAAAGCGCATCGAGCAGGCAGTTGAAAATAATGAAGAGGATATCAGTGCTACACAAACAGTACTTTTCAGTGCTAAAATTAAAAACGGTACTTTTCAGTGCTACTTAAACAGTACTTTTCAGTACTATTTTTTCTACTATTGATCCCTTTACGATCCTTGTTTGGACCCGTGCCTTCGATTTTTCGTTGGACCCGTTGGCGAAAGCTAGCGGTGGTAATCCTTCTTGGACACCGTCTAGGGAAAAAACCTCTCGAAGGTCACGTCTTTCTCGTTTATTAACTAAACATGGTATCAACAACTAACAAAAGGAAGGGTGAATCTCTGAATTCACTACTTCCTTCCAAAAAAGTGGGTTTTAAAACTGTCACTACACGTGGCAAGAATGGAAGAAAGGACGCTTCCCCGGAATGCGAAGTTTCTTCCAAGGGTGAAATGAATAATTGTATTGAAATGAGCAATCAGTTCGATGCTCTAGACAAATTTTCCGAACACCAAATCGAAGCAGCCTCTAGCCCAGGCTCTTTGATTCAAGTGAGGAAGCAAAGAGTGCCGCCTATCGTGGTCAGTTGTTCCGAATTTGGGGGATTTAGGCAGGAGATCTTGAACTCCATTAGGGGAATCAAGGTTTCCTTCCAAATTGCAAAGAAAGGAGACTGTCGCGTTTTGCCGGAAACTCTTAAAGATCGCGAACTTCTTCTCAGATATCTTGAAGAGAAGAAGCACAAATTTTTTACTTATGACGACAAAACTGAACGTTTGTTCAAAGTCGTCTTGAAAGGTCTCTCAAGTGACTATAAGTCACCTGAAGAGATCAAAAATGGAATAAATGATTTACTTGGATTTTCACCAGTCCAAGTAATCATTATGAAAAGAGAACCCAATCTGGCATTGTTCGGAAAGGGCTTTCTCAAGAATATTATTTAGTTCACTTTAACAAAAAAGAACTAAATAATATTAAACCTTTAGAAAAAGCTAAACTTATGTTCGATGTCCGTGTGACGTGGGAACATTTCCAGAAACCTGGAGGAAATTACCAGAACCCCACTCAGTGCCGTCGGTGCCAAAAGTGGGGTCATGGTACAAAAAATTGTCGCATGGATGCTAAATGCATGATTTGCGGAGGTTCTTCTCACGCTAAGGACGACTGTCCTGTGAAAGAAGATACCAGAAAATTTCAATGCGCCAATTGCAAGGGCCCTCACAAAGCTAACTTTTGGGAATGCATTTCACGCAAAAGAGTCGTTGAGGCTCGTGCCAAGCAGATGAAGGATAATATCCGTTACGATAACGGTCGTTTCCGGAATTTGCCTGGTAGAGTATCGAACAATGCTCATTTTTCAGTTAACGATCGCTTGATTAGGAATCATACCCACCAGGAAGATCATAATCATGCTCATTCACAAACAAATTTTAATCCGTCGGGTAGCCGTTCGAATCTTTCAATTTCGAATGTATCTACCCACGGTAAATCCTTTGCCGATATCGTAGCAGGTAATTTGAACTCTTCCCCTGTTCGTTCCATGAGTACCCATTCTACTTGTTTCAAATCAAATGGAAAAAACCCTACCGCCACAGGTAACTCCTACCCCGCTTCTTCGTCTACCGAAAATTCCAATGGGAAATCATCAGATGATATGTCTGCCTCTGATTTTAATTTTCTAACTGAACAATTGAATCTAATGATTGATGCAATGTTCAAAGCCACCACTATGACTGAAGCAGTCCAAGTAGGTGTAAAATTTACAAATAAAATTGTTATTGGATTACGTTTTTCTAATGGATCCAAATAATAATTTAAATATTTTAAATTGGAATGCTCGTTCTCTGAATGGTAAAGAGGACGAGCTGTTTAATTTTCTTACAGCTAATAAAGTGCATATAGCAGTTATTACCGAAACTCATTTAAAACCTGGATCCAAATTTAAAAAAGATCCTAACTTTTTTGTTTATCGTAATGATCGACTTGATGGGGCATGTGGGGGAGTTGCAATCATCATTCATAGGCGTATAAAACATCAACTGTTTTCGTCATTTGAAACTAAAGTTTTTGAAACTTTAGGTGTTTCTGTTGAAACACAGTTTGGTAAATATACTTTCATAGCTGCCTATTTGCCTTTTCAATGCTCTGGACAGCAAGTTAATTGGCTTCAAACTGACTTGCGAAAATTGACTCGCAATAAGTCAAAATTTTTTGTCATTGGTGACTTTAATGCCAAACATCGGTCATGGAATAATTCTCAAAGTAATTCCAACGGCAGAATTTTATTTGATGAGTGCTCTTCAGGATATTTCTCAATTCAATACCCTGATAGCCCTACATGTTTTTCCTCTTCTAGAAATCCATCTACGATTGACTTGGTCTTAACCGACTCTAGTCATCTTTGTAGCCAATTAGTTACTCATGCTGATTTTGATTCTGATCATGTCCCTGTTACATTTCAAATATCGCATGAAGCGATTCTCAATCCTATCAGCTCCACTTTCAATTATTTACGAGCCGACTGGAATATATATGAAACGTATGTTGACTCTAATCTTGATGTTAATATTTCTTTAGAAACTAAAATTGATATTGACAATGCTCTTGAAACTTTAACAAATTCCATTGTTGAAGCCCGGAGCATTGCAATTCCAAAATGTGAAGTAAAATTTGAATCCGTGATTATAGACGATGATCTTAAACTCTTGATCCGTCTTAAAAACGTGAGGAGAAGGCAATTTCAACGCACTCGTGATCCTGCTATGAAAATTATATGGCAGGATTTGCAGAAAGAAATCAAGAAACGTTTTGCAGATTTAAGAAACAAAAATTTTGAAAATAAAATTTCTCAATTGGACCCCGGCTCTAAGCCCTTTTGGAAATTATCTAAAATCTTGAAAAAAACCTCAGAAGCCTATACCGGCATTGAAAGAGGAAAACAAATTATTACTAACTAATTGCGAAAAAGCTCAAAAACTTGCTATGCAGTTTGAAAGTGCTCACAATTTTAATTTAGGACTTACTAGTCCAATTGAAAATGAAGTTACTCAGGAGTTCGAAAATATTCTCAATCAAGAGAACGTTTTCGAAAATGCCTGGGAGACTGATTTGGAAGAAGTGAGAACTATTATTAAAAAATTCAAAAATATGAAAGCTCCTGGCGATGATGGAATTTTCTACATCCTCATCAAGAAACTTCCAGAAAGTAGCTTATCATTTTTAGTTGATATATTTAACAAATGTTTTCAATTAGCATATTTTCCTGACAAATGGAAAAATGCTAAGGTTGTTCCAATTTTTAAAACCAGACAAAAATCCTGCAGAAGCTTCTAGCTATCGTCCAATCAGTTTGCTTTCCTCCATCAGTAAACTTTTTGAAAAGGTTATTTTGAACAGAATGATGGCCCACATCAACGAAAATTCAATTTTTGCCAATGAACAGTTCGGATTCCGCCATGGACATTCGACCACTCATCAACTTTTACGTGTAACAAATTTGATCCGTTCCAACAAATCTGAAGGCTACTCTACTGGTCTTGCTCTTCTAGACATAGAAAAAGCATTCGACAGTGTTTGGCATGAAGGTTTGATTGTAAAATTGAAAAATTTTAATTTTCCAACATACATTGTTAGAATAATTCAAAGTTATCTGTCAAATCGTACACTTCAGGTTAATTATCAGAACTCCAGATCTGAAAGACTTCCTGTAAGAGCTGGTGTTCCCCAAGGCAGCATCTTGGGACCAATATTATACAATATTTTCACATCTGACTTACCTGAGTTACCTCAGGGATGTCAAAAATCTTTGTTTGCGGATGACACAGGCCTCTCCGCCAAAGGACGAAGCCTGCGTGTCATCTGTAGTCGATTGCAAAAAAGTTTGGATATTTTTTCTTCATACTTGCAAAAATGGAAGATTTCTCCTAATGCTTCCAAAACTCAACTAATAATATTCCCACATAAACCAAAAGCTCTTTATTTGAAACCTTCAAGTAGACATGTTGTCACGATGAGAGGGGTTCCAATAAATTGGTCAGATGAAGTTAAGTATCTAGGACTCATGCTAGATAAGAATTTAACTTTCAAAAATCACATTGAGGGCATTCAAGCCAAATGTAACAAATATGTAAAATGTCTCTATCCCCTTATTAATAGAAAATCAAAACTTTGTCTTAAGAACAAGCTTTTGATATTCAAACAAATCTTCAGGCCAGCCATGTTGTATGCTGTACCAATATGGACTAGCTGTTGTAATACCAGGAAGAAAGCTCTGCAGAGAATTCAAAATAAAATTTTGAAAATGATTCTGAGGCTTCCTCCCTGGTATAGTACCAATGAGTTACATAGGATATCCAATGTTGAAACATTGGAACAAATGTCAAATAAAATAATCAATAATTTCAGGCAAAAATCGTTACAATCTTCTATTGCCACGATTAATACGTTATATGATTAGGTTAAGTTAGGTTAAGTATATTAAAAACTTTTTTTTTCTCTTATAAGCAGGTGAAATCAACTCACCTGTAAAAAATCTGAACTGCTACGGCAAATGGAGCACATTGAGGAAGCCATCGGAGGGAAATGTTTCGGTCGAATAGTCCGACGATGATGATGAAGTCCAATCTGGAGATGACCATGAAGATACAGCGGATCTAGACGACTCTGCGCTCCCTTCGCATCTGGACTGTCCTCCGTCTCTAGTGTCGAGCAGTCCACGAGGCACAGCGAACGGGAGCGCCGTTTTCCCGGTAAGTTTCTGAATTATCTTACTGGATTCAGTGCCAGTGCTGTCAACCTTCACTTCTGCTCAAATGTTCCCGAAACATTCAACGAAATCAGTGCTCGTGAGGATCGTGACCTGTGGAACCAGGCAGTGCAAGGTGAACTGTTAATCCACAACATCATCCGTGAACATGTGCCTCGCAAAAACAGCCAAGCAGCTCGCAGCTTCAATCAACCGTGGTGGAACGACGATCTTCGACACTTTCGAAAAAGGCTACGCAAAATCCGTAAAAGTTATTTCAAACATAGATCCGAAGAGAACTGGATTATACTTCAGTGAATGGAACGGGAATATTCATCCATGCGTCGTACAGCTTTCCGTGAGTACATATCAGGCTTGGAACACAAAGCAAAAAGCGATCCTTCGTCATTTTGGAAGTTTGTGAAAAATCAACGCAAACCAAATAGTGTGCCTCGCAAGATATCTTTCCAGAATGAGTATGCTAGTTCCGCAACAGCCTCAGCCAATCTTTTAGCCGCATTTTTCAAAAGTTTGTGCAACGAACATTCGACTCAAGTTACTCACGAGGTGCTCAATGGTGCTTTGTCGTATGATTTGCGTATGCCACCCATGGAGGTAACTGTAGACGAAGTTTACCAGCGTTTATCTGACTTGGATACCACTAAAGGTACCTCACGGATTACTTATTGCAAAGCTGCAAAAAATGGGCCTCCGCGAGTGGAACATCTTGGTTACACTCATATTCGACGCTGGGCTTTCGTCAAAATTGATGGTATTAAGTCATCCCGTTTCAGGATACCTTCTGGTGGTCCTTAGTGAAGCCATCTGGGACCACTGCTCTTCGTTTTGTTCACTGCCGATCCAAGTGGTCTAATTCAATCAGAAAAACTGTTTTTCGCCGATGACCTGAAAATCTTACAAGCGATAGGAGAAGTGGTGGTAAAATGAACATGGGTGGTAAAATGAACACCGTGCCTTTTACCGAGAATAAAAAATTCGATGAATTTTTATCACGCATGGACGATTTAGAGCATATATCCGAGTGTTCAGATTGATACGGAGGTCAATTGAAGTAAAAATATCAACGAAAAATAAGATTTTAGAAAATCACGTTTAAAAATGGGAGCTGACGTAACTTTTGGCTCGGAGGTCTTGAGGTTTTTCAGTGGTGGGGATATCATTGTGATGTGATGTCAAATCTAAAACTTTTACATTTCTTTTTGAATGGGTTACCATCATTTATTGATATATTTTCGGGAATGCAGCGAAAATTGTTAAAAATATTGGTTTTGCTCACATTTTTTGTATGATGTTCATTTTACCATTAACAGCTGTTCATTTTACCCACATAGTGCAGGTTAAATGAACATTTCAATGGTTTTTGCAAGCGATAAATATATGTGAAAATTTAGCTATTTTGGTCTGAATTCGTGTTCCTGCTTTAGCTAAGATCCCTGTTTTTGATCTTGTGCGATAAAACAGTACATATTCTTCGTTTTTCTATCAGAAACGAGATGATATCCTTAAGGTGTTCATTTTACCACCCCTTCCCCTACTATCCCGTATCGAATGTTGTATTATACAACGAGATAGAAAAAAGAAAAAAAAAACAACGAGATTTGGATACGATCGTGAAGTGGTGTCACGCCAACGGAATGGAAGTATGCAGACAAATGTAAATGTATTTCATTCTCACGCTCACGTTCCCTGATGCAACAAAATTACGAAATGGCATCTCAAACACTACTACGGCAAAAGCGTTTTCCTTATTAGGATTCGTGCGAATGATCAGAAAATCGTTTCGGGGTGTTTATGCGATGAAATCGATCTACTGTGCAGTAGTTCGCAGTGTGTTGCTGTACGCCGTGCAAGTCACCACCGTATCATCGAGTTCAAGCTGACATAATCGAACTGGTGCATCAATCTTTTGTGCGTTATGTTTTCCGTCAATTACCGTGGAATGATCCCATCAGATTACCTCCCTACGATCACCGTTGCAGGCTAATAGGATTGGACAGGATAGCGTCGAGAAAAATTATGGCACAACGAATCTTCTGTTTTGACTTACTGACAGGAAACATCGACTGCGTAAATCTTCTTCGACAGATGAATTTCCATGCACCGGTTCGTCGTCTACGACAAAATACGTTATTTTATCTACCAACGCATCGTACTCTTTATTTCAATGAAGTGCATGACAAGTTTGATTTTAACATAACAAAGACGACATTTAAAAGTAGGATAAGATAATAATATAATATAAAACTATAATACAAAACTTCATCAAATTGAACTGTTTCATTTCGTGGCTCTGAAGAAGTACGGACCTCAATATAGATTTTGTGAAAATGCAAAAGGGTATATGTATCTGTATTCGCCATAGTACTATAGTACTACTATAGTAGTCGTCACCCTGGATTGTATACCGTTTACGACATAAACATGTCAAAATGGTTGAATGTTCGTCGAGTCGCTTCAATATTATATTAACAGAAATATTATTAAAATCCTCAAACCTCGCTTAGAAAATAGAAGAAACAATTTTTGCTCCTTTGCACCTAATTTTGCCATAGTGATCCTGAATTCACCATCTTCCATAAGAAATCAACGTAGGGGTAGAAAAAATTGTGGTGCTTGCACCACTTTTAGCCATGTTTTCAATTTCGGTGCAAATGGTCCAGTATTTGCCACCCCAAATTTCAATACCAAAACATAGTTTCTGACAAGTTCTTATATTTTTCTTGCTTAACATTGATCGAAAGCTTTCGTTTAACGTATTGACAGTAATCAAAGGCCTTCTGATTTATTTTAAAAAACATATGTTTCCTTAGGGTGACGAATACTGGTACACTTCCCCTAACAAAACATGATTTGTGGTATCAAAATCGATGCATAATCGATTCCATTATACAAAATTGTTGCACCAGCAATGTATACACTAAGATTGAACTCGTAGCTCGGGAATTGATGTTTGCCGTTCATAAAAATGGGGGAAGGGAAAATGGTTCGAATAATAATAGCCCTTGATCTACCAAACTGCATGCCGAAGACGCTATATTTGTAATTAGCTAGGATTGTAAGACATTTGTTAAAAGAAAACTGCATACATGGCCTGTTAAATAACTTTGCCAAATGTCATCTTTTTAAGTTCTTAGGATCCTCAGAAATTTTTGCAAACAAACATGCCGACTAACACCACTATTGAAAAAAATTCAAATCAACCTACTCGAACAAAGATATCCTAAGACTTAAAGAAAAATATTGCCGAAGACGTCATCTTTCTAAGTAATCAGAATACTGAGATATCTGCATGATGAGAATTTCAAATCTACTGGCTCAAATAGTGCAAGACTTTGACCTACCAAACAACTTCCCCAAAAAGCCATCTTTCTGCAAAACAAAAGATGTATGTTTACTAGCGCCGCATAGTGATACTATTCTGAATAAACTAAATCCAATATTGATAACCCTTGACTTACTGAACAACTATTCTAAACAACAAAAACTCACACGTAACTTTTTAAAAGGACCTAAGTAATAATGAGATGTTTTTTCCGCTCTTGCTCTCTTTCGATTATAAAAGTGCAATACAACAGATTTTTGGAATTATTTCTTACAGATTAATAGACACTGTCCTTGACTCGCGTTTCATACAAAAATGCAAAATAATAGGTTTGTGTGGCTCAGCTATTCCCGAATAAAAAATACAATTCAAAAACAAAATAACGTATTGTAACAGTACCATTCAAAACAATGGAAATACAATACAGTATATTGCAAAATAAGAATACAATTACAGTACAATTTATTGTTCAAAATAATTCACTGTGTGATATATGAAGTTTTCACAATGTAACGAATGGGTGGTTAAGTATCGTAACAATACAAATATTGATATTTTTACATGCATAGGCTTAAATAAAACAATAAGATATATTGTTTATTATTGGTAAAAAAATAGTGGATTATAGTAAAAAATACTGTTTTTGTATTGTTTTGAATGGCAATTTTGTGTATTGTTTTACATTATTGATTGGTGGTTAACTGAGACGAGACTCGCGAAGACGGTCTTCTTTTTCTGTGATTGCTGAGTTTTTTTCTTATTCCCCTTTGTGTTTATACCAATTATGCGCAAGCCGTTAGTGCGCATCGTACCTTCGTGCTGTGCGTACACGAATTCTCTCTGCTCTTGGAAGTTTTCTTAAAAACTACCTAAAGCAATAAAACAGTACTTTTCAGTGCTACTAAAACAGTACTTTTCAGTACTATTTTTTCTACTATTGATCCCTTTACGATCCTTGTTTGGACCCGTGCCTTCGATTTTTCGTTGGACCCGTTGGCGAAAGCTAGCGGTGGTAATCCTTCTTGGACACCGTCTTGGGAAAAAATCTCTCGAAGGTCACGTCTTCTTTCGTTTATTAACTAAACATGGTATCAACAACAAACAAAAGAAAGGGTGAATCTCTGAATTCACTACTTCCTTCCAAAAAAGTGGGTTTTAAAACTGTCACTACACGTGGCAAGAATGGAAGAAAGGACGCTTCCCCGGAATGCGAACTTTCTTCCAAGGGTGAAATGAATAATTGTATCGAAATGAGCAATCAGTTCGATGCTCTAGACAAATTTTCCGAACACCAAATCGAAGCAGCCTCTAGCCCAGGCTCTTTGATTCAAGTGAGGAAGCAAAGAGTGCCGCCTATCGTGGTCAGTTGTTCCGAATTTGCGGGATTTAGGCAGGAGATCTTGAACTCCATTAGGGGAATCAAGGTTTCCTTCCAAATCGCAAAGAAAGGAGACTGTCGCGTTTTGCCAGAAACTCTTAAAGATCGTGAACTTCTTCTCAAACATCTTGAAGAGAAGAAGCACAAATTTTTTACTTATGACGACAAAACTGAACGTTTGTTCAAAGTTGTCTTGAAAGGTCTCTCAAGTGACTATAAATCACCTGAAGAGATCAAAAATGGAATAAATGATTTACTTGGATTTTCCCCAGTACAAGTAATCATTATGAAAAAGAGAACCCAATCTGGCATTGTTCGGAAAGAGCTTTCTCAAGAATTTTATTTAGTTCACTTTAACAAAAAAGAACTAAATAATATTAAAGCTTTAGAAAAAGCAAAACTTTTGTTTGATGTCCGTGTGACATGGGAACATTTCCAGAAACCTGGAGGAAATTACCAGAACCCCACGCAGTGCCGTCGGTGCCAAAAGTGGGGTCATGGTACAAAAAATTGTCGCATCGATGCTAAATGCATGATACCACCAAATTCATATGCTGTAATTGCGGGGCTAACCATAAGTCCAATTTTTGGAATTGTCCTTCACGCAAAAGGGTCATTGAGGCTCGTGCCAGGCAGATGAAAGATAATATCCGTTACGATAACGGTCGTTTCCGGAATTTGCCTGGTAGAGTATCGAACAATGCTCATTTTTCAGTTAACGATCGCTTGATCATGAATCATACCCATCAGGAAGATCATAATCATGCTCATTCACAAACTAATTTTAATCCGTCGGGTAGCCGTTCGAATCTTTCAATTTCGAATTTATCTACCCACGGTAAATCCTTTGCCGATATCGTAGCAGGAAATTTGAACTCCTCCCCTGTTCGATCCATGGGTATCCATTCTACTTGTTTCAAATCAAATGGAAAAAACCCTACCGCCACAGGTAATTCCGCTTCTTCGTCTACCGAAAATTCTAATGGGAAATCACATGACATGTCTGCCTCTGATTTTAATTTTCTAACTGAACAATTGAATCTAATGATTGATGCAATGTTCAAAGCCACCACTATGACTGAAGCAGTCCAAGTAGGTGTAAAATTTACAAATCAAATTGTTATTGGATTACGTTTTTCTAATGGATCCAAATAATAATTTAAATATTTTAAATTGGAATGCTCGTTCTCTGAATGGTAAAGAGGACGAGCTGTTTAATTTTCTTACGGTTAATAACGTGCATATAGCAGTTATTACCGAAACGTATTTAAAACCTGGATCTAAACTCAAAAGAGATCCTAACTTTTTGGTTTATCGTAATGATAGACTTGATGGGGCATGTGGGGGAGTTGCAATCATCATTCATAGGCGTATAAAACATCAACTGTTTTCATCATTTGAAACTAAAGTTTTTGAAACTTTAGGTGTTTCTGTTGAAACACAGTTTGGTAAATATACTTTCATAGCTGCCTATTTGCCTTTTCAATGCTCTGGACAGCAAGTTAATTTGCTCCAAACAGACTTGCGAAAATTGACTCGCAATAAGTCAAAAATTTTTGTCATTGGTGACTTTAATGC
This sequence comes from Aedes aegypti, assembly GCF_002204515.2. Taxonomy (NCBI): domain Eukaryota; kingdom Metazoa; phylum Arthropoda; class Insecta; order Diptera; family Culicidae; genus Aedes; species Aedes aegypti. Next base: position 249,268,728 of record NC_035109.1, read on the forward strand.
CAAACATCGGTCATGGAATAATTCTCAAAGTAATTCCAACGGCAGAATTTTATTTGATGAGTGCTCTTCAGGATATTTCTCAATTCAATACCCTGATAGCCCTACATGTTTTTCCTCTTCTAGAAATCCATCTACGATTGATTTGGTCTTAACCGACTCTAGTCATCTTTGTAGCCAACTGATTACTCATGCTGATTTTGATTCTGATCATGTCCCTGTTACATTTCAAATATCCCAAGAAGCGATTCTCAATCCTATCAGCTCCACTTTCAATTATTTACGAGCCGACTGGAATATATATGAAACGTATGTTGACTCTAATCTTGATGTTAACATTTCTTTAGAAACTAAACTTGATATTGACAATGCTCTTGAAACTTTAACAAATTCCATTGTTGAAGCCCGGAGCATTGCAATTCCAAAATGTGAAGTAAAATTTGAATCCGTGATTATAGACGATGATCTTAAACTCTTGATCCGTCTTAAAAACGTGAGGAGAAGGCAATTCAACGCACTCGCGATCCTGCTATGAGAATTATATGGCAGGATTTGCAGAAAGAAATCAAGAAACGTTTTGCTCAATTAAGAAACAAAAATTTTGAAAATAAATTTGCTATGCAGTTTGAAAGTGCGCACAATTTTAATTTAGGACTTACTAGTCCAATTGAAAATGAAGTTACTCAGGAGTTCGAAAATATTCTCAATCAAGAGAACGTTTTCGAAAATGCCTGGGAGACTGATTTGGAAGAAGTGAGAACTATTATTAAAAAATTCAAAAACATGAAAGCTCCTGGCGATGATGGAATTTTTTACATCCTCATCAAGAAACTTCCAGAAAGTAGCTTATCATTTTTAGTTGATATATTTAACAAATGTTTTCAATTAGCATATTTTCCTGACAAATGGAAAAATGCTAAGGTTGTTCCAATTTTAAAACCAGACAAAAATCCTGCAGAAGCTTCTAGCTATCGTCCAATCAGTTCGCTTTCCTCCATCAGTAAACTTTTTGAAAAGGTTATTTTGAACAGAATGATGGCCCACATCAACGAAAATTCAATTTTTGCCACTGAACAGTTTAGATTCCGCCATGGACATTCGACCACTCATCAACTTTTACGTGTAACAAATTTGATCCGTTACAACAAAACTGAAGGCTATTCTACTGGTCTTGCTCTTCTAGACATAGAAAAAGCATTTGACAGTGTTTGGCATGAAGGTTTGATTGTAAAATTAAAAAACTTTAATTTTCCAACATACATTGTTAGAATAATTCAAAGTTATCTGTCAAATCGTACACTTCAGGTTAATTATCAGAACTCCAGATCTGAGAGACTTCCTGTAAGAGCTGGTGTTCCCCAAGGCAGCATTTTGGGACAAATATTATACAATATTTTCACATCTGACTTACCTGAGTTACCTCAGGGATGTCAAAAATCTTTATTTGCGGATGACACAGGCCTCTCCGCCAAAGGACGAAGCCTGCGTGTCATCTGTAGTCGATTGCAAAAAAGTTTGGATATTTTTTCTTCATACTTGCAAAAATGGAAGATTTCTCCGAATGCTTCCAAAACTCAACTAATAATATTCCCACATAAACCAAAAGCTCTTTATTTGAAACCTTCAAGTAGACATGTTGTCACGATGAGAGGGATTCCAATAAATTGGTCAGATGAAGTTAAGTATCTAGGGCTCATGCTAGATAAGAATTTAACTTTCAAAAATCACATTGAGGGCATTCAAGCCAAATGTAATAAATATGTAAAATGTCTCTATCCCCTTATTAATAGAAAATCAAAACTTTGTCTTAAGAACAAGCTTTTGATATTCAAACAAATTTTCAGGCCAGCCATGTTGTATGCTGTACCAATATGGACTAGCTGTTGTAATACCAGGAAGAAAGCTCTGCAGAGAATTCAAAATAAAATTTTGAAAATGATTCTGAGGCTTCCTCCCTGGTATGGTACCAATGAGTTACATAGAATATCCAATGTTGAAACATTGGAACAAATATCAAATAAAATAATAAATAATTTCAGGCAAAAATCGTTACAATCTTCTATTGCCACGATTAATGCGTTATATGTTTAGGTTAAGTTAGGTTAAGTATATTAAAAACGTTTTTTTTTCTCTTATAAGCAGGTGAAATCAACTCACCTGTAAAAAAACTGAACTGCTACGGCAACTGAAATGTAATATGTTGTTAACAAAATGTTAATTAAATCTTAAATTTGTTTTACCAAATTAGGATGATAGTGTTGTCTAATAACACAGAACACCTAGATATAAGAAATGAATGTAATGTTTGGAATGATACTAATTAAGAAATTGAAAAAAAAAAAAATGCGCAAGCCGTTCAAACCGTCACATGTACCTCTCAGAAGAAAATTATTGAGTTTGCATCACATCGAATCATAAATAGCCGTTTAAGTGAAATTTCATGCCAGCAAACGTAGTAGACATTAGAAATAATTAATCTTCTGCTTAGATTTATCAGCAACTTTGGAAAAAACTGCTCCGCTGACTGAGGTTTTTAATAACAATTTACTTTGAACACAATACTTTTCACTTTTTCAGCTATAAAAACGGTGGGCTGCATTTGACGTTTCGTGAGAGGGGAATCTGGGCTGCATATGACGTTGATATTTTTCCTCTTCGCGAGTCTCTCTCAGGTGGTTAAAATAATAGAATCCGTGTTTTTTATGGATTTTTTTTTTCCAAATTACCAGATATTTGTGCTAACACTGACAAGAGATTTTAAACTCTTATATAGAGGTATAGATCTTCAAGTTTGTTGCATTCCTCCTTTCAATAATCACAAATAAAATCACTCATTTTCATAAAACTTAATATATTGTCTTATTTAATAATTATATTTAATATACCCATATTTCTTGCTTTTTAAACATGTTTTTTTTTACTTCTGTCAGTCAAGTTACACAGAAAAAGTAGCAGATGTTGTTTGTTCTCGATCAGTTCCCAACTGATTTCTGTAGATTCGCGCCGAACCCACCTGATCAAACACATACTGCATTTGAGTGCTAGACGATTGTAGTAGTGCTATAATTCAATTATTATTAATTGTAGTAACTAGTTAAGCTTCTTTAAATTAAATCCAGGAAAAAAATTAATTTAAATTCGAGTTCTTAGAGTAGAAAGTCCAGAAGTTGTAATCCCCAAAGTTATTTACCCAATAAATTAAAGTTTGAATTATTGGCCATTCCATAAGTGAAGAAAAAGAAGACGCCTAGTGGCTATTAGCAGTACCTCCGTGAGCTTTGTGCCAGCTTTGTGCCAGTGCTTTAGCCGGTAGCGCCGCTCCCACCGAGTATAGTGACTACGCTACAGGAAGTGTCCGTTTTAACCCCAATTAAAATTCCAACGGAAATCGCGAACCTGTCCCAATAGTTGTTTTACATGATCTTTTTTTTCGTTTTACTTAAATTGTAAGGTATAAAACCATTAAAATCCAATACAGTGTACTGTTACAATATATTAAATTGTTATTGAATTGTATTTTCAATCAGAATAATAAGGCTTCGACACACATTTACAATACGCCGTATTGTATACAATACACTATATTGTACATTATTGGTTTATTCAATTCACTGGATGGTACGTTTTTATCCAGGTTAGAAAGGTCATTTGGCGGCATCCACAAATTACGCAACGATCCAAAATTCATGATAACTAGCAATCCCTGCTAGCAAATTTCTAAATCTACTGGCCCAAATAATGAGAGATCTTGAATTGTTGAATAATCAGTTTACATCAGTGGAGAACTGGTGCATACACGGCAAAACTCATTCCAATTAAAATGTGAAACGAAGAAACACTTATAAATTTAAAAATATATATACATGGATAGTGTCGAGCCTCAGAGAAACATCGGAATATCTTCAAAACCTGGTGCCCAATAATCAAAATCCACACAGATTTTCAAAGTAGATAGTACTTGTTTCAATGCAATTTCCATCATACTAAATAACTAATAGTTTTGTCTAAAATCAAGATGGCGTTAAAGTACAATATGGCCACCAGATTTTAACCCAAAGTTTGATCTCATTTTACAGTTCACTCGAGGGAAGAATCAGCGATTGAATGCTTATGACTTTGTTGTACCGAATATGTTGTTTGCATAAATTTAGGGCTTATACCATTGCTCACCTGATTCTTGCAGCTGCTCTAACTCAGTTTTTCCTAAGCTATCTTGTTAATGGTGACCACAACATTCAAAACGAATGGTGCGCTAATGGTGAAATTTTTTTCTGATAAAATTCTAGATGACTAAATTTAAAAAGACCACTAAAATTATTTCATATGAAAGCTTAGCCCTATCCTTACTCAATATGTGTTTCAGGGGACATATGAGAAGAAAGATACGTGCAGAAATATCTAAAATTTATTTAAAAAAAAAAGTTTCTCTTCAAACCGTTTAGCTGGCTAGCGTAAGAAGCATCTATTAATATGATTTAACTAAAACAATAGAAATAACCAATAAACTATAGAGAAAGAATATTGCTGACATCGCTGTCGGAACATCTTTTGCTGGCGGAGATAGGCGGGTCTATACGTGTGAACGCAAAAATGTATGCAATTTGACAGTTATGTGCCCGACATGTTCTGAGCGAGAACAAAGGGAACAGTAGCGACATTCGTCCTCTAAAGTATTCCATCTATTTTACCAAATCAAATCTCATCTAGTCTACTTTGTAAAAAAAAGTTTTTTATGTTGCTGAGTTATTCTCGCTGAAACCATATATCGTTAGAATTCCTATTTTTGTCATAGTTCACGAGAATAGGCTAATTCTCGTGAACTTTGACAAAAATAGGAATTCTAGCGATATGTTGTTTCAGCGAGAATTACTCAGCAACATACCAAACTTTTTTTTTCATCAAAGTAGGGTGCAAAGACGAGTTATAAAGTGAAGCATAAAAAATATGTCTGAAGTTTTTTGGGAATTGATGTTTAGAATGTTTGATTCTGTTTGAAAGTGAAGTAATATATGAATTGGAGAAAAACTGTAAATTGATCCTGCCCACATCACCCGCCCCCGCAGGAGCAAGCGTCAAGGTCGAAAGATCAAACAGAACTCCAGATCATGCAAAGATATGTGAGGAATAAAGTCAACTTATTCCTGGGCGTTGATACAGCTAGATCAATTGATACATACTGGGCTTTGAGATGCATTTGATCTACGTAGGGCAAAGGCAAAATGCTCCAGGGCGTTAATACAACTTGGAATTGATGTCTTCAGACCGTTAAATGCATAGAATAATGTCACACTACTCCAGGGCGTTTATAAAGCTTGTAATTATTAAAAAATATCCTACAGGGCGTTAAATGCAACTGATCTATTTGAGACAAGTTCAAATTACTTCAGGGCGTTGATACAGCTTGACAATTTTAATTGATGTTATACAGGGAGTTAAGTTGCACCTGATTTATGCAACATAGTTAAAATCATTCCGGTCGGTAATACATCTTGAATTTTTAACTGATGTCCCAAAAGGCGTTAAGAAAAAATCTGAGAAAAACTTCTTAGTCGTCGACTAAGAGCGACTAAGCAGGACGACAGGGCTGGATTTGAGAGACCAAGTAAAAATGGAGAAAATTTCAAAAGTAAAAAAAAAAAAAAATCCCTTTTAAAATCGACAAATCGAAGAAAAAAAAAACCCACACAGATCTTTTATTTGTCAAATAAAACATCTGTGTGTTTTTATTTGCTCTGCTTCGACGGTTTAAAAGGAGGAAACTGCTTTTTCTAAGTTGGCTTTTGCTAGATTTTTACTTGGGCTCTAACGTCGCATAAAAAATCCTAAAATAGCTCCTCACATGCTGAACAGCTTTGCCAAAGTCGCGGTCTTTCTAATGCCGTTTTCGTTTTAGGAACTGGGTCGGTGATCATTACATAAACAGACCAACGTCAAGAAAATTGTAGCACGGTCGAATCTAAATCGGGTTGGGGTTGAAACTATGATACAGAACGGGTTTCGCCAGTTCCAACCGAGGTTCAATAACGAATTCGACATAAGTAGTCAGGAACAATTAAACATTTAAACAGTTCGACGTTATGAATGTCCACGTACTTTTTTAATCTTCTTCCGATATCTACCTTTATATTTTTAAAGCGAGATACAAAATCAAAACTGCTTTAAGTAAAAAAAGTATTATTCCTCCTTATCCATGGATTGCGACGCCGACAAAGGTGACTCCCAGATCAGTTTCCTCCCTCACTAATCAACACCCTTCCCGTAGTGATTGTGGAGATGCAGAGATATTCTCAGTCTCTAGAAGCAACAGTCCCATCTTTTATTCATTTGGATCGAAGTTCAGTTCTTACCAGTTCCGATCAATCACGGAGTACCAAATATGTACAATCAGCCTATGCTATGCATTTTCGAAGACACTTATCTTCTGAAACATCAATATCTAGAGATATCATCTGTCTCAAAAGTCATATTCTTGTTCCAGGTTCATGTAATGCAAATTAGAAAAATGTCCCTAGTTCTGAACTGAAAGGACGATCTATTCTCAGTAGTGTGCTATCTCTTATCTCATATATTCATAAAATTCCCCAAATATATGGAATCCAAGAAGTTCTCAATTTTGAATAATGCGGATTCCTTCAACTACACCCAACCATGTGGCCAACAGGAGACCTACGCATAGAATTAATACACAACAATAGTCAACAGCTCCCAGCAAATTATGATATTTTAAATTTAGTAGGCCTGTCTCAAATATGACGAAGTTTTTGTATGGAATGTCTTGGTTTCGTGCTACATCAGCCGTGCTTCAAAAGTATCCTGAATCATATTTGGCACGATGGACTTTTAAAAAGTACAAATTTTACGACCCCCAAATCCTTCTACATTGCCAACAGAGGCTTGCACCCGTCGTCGTACTCATCTCTGCAATGTTCTTTGCAAAGCGCCAGTCATTGCTCGCGGCTGCTACCAGATCATAAAACACAGACCATTACCATCCAGTCGTCAGCCAGTCAGGTGGAAATGCTTCCCGTTCGCAACCGCGCTTTCCCTGTGTAAGGGAACTTGGTGTTAAATGGATCTGGATAAATTCGATCATTCCATAGAATATCTCTATCAATTTTAAAGCCTCTCACGAAAAAACATTGGTCAATTTCCACATCAATGAGACTAATAAAACGATTGTAGCAACTTTGAGAGCGAATGTCTTGTCGGTGAAATTCAAATTATACCGTGCCGCAAAAGCTCAATCTCAAACTAAATAAAACTGCTTAGTATCTACTGCATACATGAGAATTGGAAAAATAGCTGTATTTTGCCATAAAAATCCATTTGGAACTGAGCGTCCCGGTTTTCTGAAAATCGATGACTATGCTTCATTTTTCTTAAGCTTAATTTCATGGATATGATTGCCTAATTTCAATTATTGATTTTAGTAATCACGAGCTTATTCATACGATTTTCTGTAAACTACAGAACAATGTTTTTGACACACAAAGGATTCACAGTTAAAATTGAATGTTTCCTCACTGAACGCATATTACCCCGTCTTCCCCTATACCATGATGTGGCGCCGAAATGAGTGCACCTCGAGACAGCCCACAATGAGGAGCAAATGGGCTGCACCTTATGCCCTCTGTCTACTGCGATATGGCTACGTCGTCGTTGCATTCACTGGATACATCGAAAAAAAAAACTTTTACGCATAAAATTCACACCGTTTCAGCAGGAAATTCTGCCATCACCTCGGGAAAAGCTTGGCAAGATAACGAAACGCCATGTGGCATCGCATCGGTTCAGAAAAAAAAAGTCCTTGGAGTTACGCATTGAGTGTGTGAGCATATCCCCAGCGTTATGATGAGTTGGATGGCGCAGAGTGATTTACAAGAGTTTTGGTTCTTTTCAAAGATTTAATGGTCGAATTATCGTAATGGTTAGTAAAAAAATAAGCAGCTTATTTTAAAGCATGTGCATGACAACAGCAAGAATCTTAGTTGCTATTCCGTGACTGATCAGAACAATCGTAGGTAATTACCATGTGGGACCGAAATCCGTAATAACCATTCTATAGTAGATTAAAAGGGCCCCTAGAGAAGTGACCAATTTGGAACATGACCACATCTCCCGGGGTACTTGTAACCTGCTATACAGTGGTCTAGCAGCCGCTGGTTCTGAAAATGCTCCCACGAGCTTTACCTTAAAAAATCTTGAAGTTTGACACCCATATTGATATGGTTCTAGACATGCTCCTAATTGGCCACTTCCCCCAGGAAGGATCATTTGGACATGATCTTGGAATATTCGGAACTCTTCGGTGTCTGAAGGCCAATTTACATAGCAAGTTCCTGAATCTAGACCAAATTGACTGTCGACTGCTTCTGGATGCACCCAATTTTATCCATTTTTCATAAAGTAATAAGCGTTTGAGTTTAGTCAACATTTTGCCTACCTCAATCATTTTTCCTATCCCCTGTAATACCGCATCTCTGACGGTTTTTTTTAAATACCTAAGGCATTCGCAGCTTTTGGAAATTATTGGCCATTTTACACTGCTTCAAGTCTTTTTCTTAAATCATCAACGTTATATTTCAGCTTCATACTATCTTATTTATTGGCTAAAACGTGATGAAATATGTTGAAGTTTTGCACTGTACGGATTAAGATTCGATTTGGAATAATGAATCAAAATCCGTACAGCACAATAATCCTCCCAAACAGTTATTGTACTGTTCAGAAATAGCATTTACTCCTGCCGAATTACAAATACACACTATATGAAGTCGTCATGATCAACAGTTGGTTCAGAAAAAGTGCGAATTTGACTATTAATATGTTGGAAACTATTCTCACTCTTCTTAGCAAATCACTAAGAAGGCACACAAACCAATCATCACATTGATGATCGATCACATTTTGTGTTTTACAATTTTCAAATCATGGCCTACTTGTTTCAAATTAGCATCAACAACAACTTATAACTTTACAATAAGATGTGTAATTTTAAAAATGTATATTTATTCATTTTAGTATTAAAATAATGAAAATTCAATCAAATGTACGAATTTCTGTCCCACACGGTACACATAGAAACAGCAGACGCTGAAAATCAATTCAACTTTATAAATTGAAATAATTTGTGTGAACTATGATACCACTCGTCGGTTTGTGCAACCGAACAGATTTTACGTATGGACATTGTTGTATTGTTTTCTTTGTGTATTTACGATACTTTACACCAGGGGGTGCATTCGGGTCAGCAATATGTACATTGAGTCGGTTAAAATTTAAAAAAAAGTTGGTATAGGATATATATTCAAGCTTCGGCATTATCTATTCATGTATAATATTATGGCAGTTGTAGAGACGCTCATGTATCTTCTTCTTCTGTCGGGTGTGGGATCACTGCGTCCATTTTTTAGGACTATTGTGATATACCCTATTACTCTATGTACACAATGTTTTCCAGTAGCAAATGTGCCTCCGGAATACTTTGCGCATTTGACTGAACTTTGAACCATCTGCCATTGATGGGCAGAAGTCCTAGGTTGCAGTGTTGTAGTTCCCCCAATCTGACGTGATCAGCCTAATAAAGCTAACCACCTCCCTGGGGGATGCGTTCCAAATATCAGCTGGCTGTAAGTAGTGCTTGCCAAATATTTTGAACCTACGATGGATGTGTGCACTGCAAGAGCAGAGAAGGTGTTGTGAGGTTTCGTCCGTCTCGTCACAGAAACGGCAATTTGTGTTTTGGACGACACCGATCTTGTATAAGTGGTATCTGCTTGGGCAGTGACCAGTTATTAGACCGATGTATGTTCTGAGATCCCTTTTGTTGAGACCTATAAGTTTTTGTGTTTGTGTCGTGTTTATTGTTACGAACCTTTTGGACTGATTCGCATTGGAAACTGTATTCCAATTTGATTGAATTTGACCGAACAACCAGTTGTTCAATTCCGTGTTTAGTGCAGAGTTTGAAATGCCAAGGAATGGCACTGGACCAATGAACATATTGGTTGATCCATTCCTTGCTAGCTGATCGGCAATTTCGTTACCCTCTAGACCCGTATGTCCTGAGATCCAATATAGTTTAACACGATTGCGTTCAGCTAGGGATTTCAGTGCAAGAATGCATTCCCACACAAGTTTTGAGTTGCAAGTGAAAGCCTTCAAAGATTGAAGCGCTGCTTGACTATCAGAGAAAATACAGATGGTGGCATGTCTGTAATTTCTTTTCAGACACAGCTGCGCACATTCCTTGATTGCATAGACTTCTGCTTGAAATACTGTAGGCCACTGTCCAAGAGAGACAGAGATTTTGGTTTTCGGTCCGTATACTCCAGACCCTGTCAAATTATTCATTTTTGAACCATCTGTGTAGAATTTAATAGATCCCGGTGAAATGGTGGGTCCACCTCCTTCCCATTCCTCACGAGAAGGAAAGACCACCGTGAATGGCGAGTCATAGTTTACCACTTTTTCCATCCAGTCACTACATTTTTCAACAATAGGATTTATCGAAAATTCGTTTAATATACTGAGGTGACCTGTTAAGTCCCCTGACAGTAGGACTGTTGATCGTTTTAGCCGAAGAGCACTTTTCTCAGCATCCAGCTTTATGAATTGATCCAGCCGGGGCAGATTGAGTATAGCATATAGGGCAAACGAGGGGGTACTACGAACTGCACCGGTTATGGCAATACAGGCAGTACGTTGAATTTTGTTCAGCTTAGCTCTAGCCGTAGCTTCCTTTGTCTTAGGCCACCAAACAAGGGACGCATAGGTTATTCTAGGCCGAACGATTGTTTTATAGATCCACATGATCATACTGGGTTTTAGACCCCATGTTTTACCACAGGTCTTTGAGCAAACCCAGAGTGAATTGAGACCTTTATTTATGATTGTTTGAAGATGGGTGTTCCAATTTAGTTTTGCGTCAAGTGTGATGCCAAGATACTTGACCTCATTTGAGTAAACTAATTGTATTTGGTTCAAGAAAAGAGGGTGGAGTTGTACCTTTCGTCTTTTTGTGAACGGTACAATTGTTGTTTTTGAAGGGTTTATTCCTAGTTTCTCTTTTTGACACCAGGAGAGTGTGTGATTGAGAGCAATTTGCATCCTTGATGAAATAACGCTGTCAAATTTGCCTCGTACAATAATGACTACGTCATCTGCGTATCCAACAACTTCAAAACCCCTTCTTTCTAAGCTATCTAGCAGTTCGTCCACCACTAATGACCACAATAAGGGAGATAGTACTCCCCCTTGAGGGCATCCCCTTGTAGCCATTACAGTAATGCGCGAATCACTCAGCTCAGATGAGATCTGTCGATTTGCTAGCATAGCATGTACACAGGTTGCAATGCATGGGTCGAAGTTTCTCCTCAACATTGCCGAACCTATAGACGAATAAGAAGCGTTATCGAACGCGCCCTCAATATCAAGAAATGCTATAAGAGCGATTTCTTTTGCATTAAAGGTTTTCTCGATCTTGTTCACTAGCGTGTGCAGTGCTGAGACCGTTGATTTTCCGCTTTGATAAGCAAATTGGGATTTAGAAAGAGGCATAGTTTTCATAAATTTAGAATCTATATACTCGCATAATACCTTCTCCATGCTTTTAAGCATTACCGAGGATAGGCTTATCGGTCGGAATGCTTTAGGGTTGGTTTTGTCCTTTTTTTCCTGCTTTTGGAATAAAGACAACTCGAACTTGACGCCAATCATTTGGAATGTGTCCCAGAACTAAACTTGCCTTAAAAATCTCTACCATGTGTGGAATCAGTGTCTCTTCCTCTTTTTGGATAAGCGCTGGGAAGATTCCATCCATGCCAGCAGATTTGAATGGCTCGAAAGATCTCACTGCCCTAACAACCCTATCGCGAGTAAAAGCTTCTTTGGCAACCTTTATTGCGTCCCTTTTTGCTCCTGAGTCCCCTGATAGGAACCCGTGTGGAACTGAGACGTCAAGTCTGGCACCTTCAGCATTTAGACTCGTTTGTGGGATTGAATCAGGAAAGTGAACTCTTAGCATTTCACTCAGTGTTTCACGAGGTTCCACAGTGAGTGAACCGTCAGTCCTTTGAAGACTTCCCAAACCATTGGAGTGATCCTTCGAAAGAGTTTAATGAAGTCGAGCAGCTACGGGAGTTTTCTCAATGCTTTCACACATGAGAACCTATGATTTCCGTTTTGCTCGTCTCATTTCTTTGTTATACTCTGTCAGAGCCTTTCGGTATAGACTCCAATCAGAAGTGCGTTTGGCTCGGTTGAATTCCTTCCGAGCAGTTTTCCTGAGTTTATCAAGGTTGAAGTTCCACCATGGAACATCTCTGTTCGAACTAACTGTTTTGATCGGACAGCTCTCTTGATAAGCATTTAGAATTTTGTTTTTAATAGAATCCGAAGCTGCTTCTAACTGTATAATAGTCTGAATATTCGGCTCTATTATATAGTCTTCAGAACGGAGAATAGCTGAGTAGGTTTCCCAATCAGTTTTCTTGGGATCTTTAAACGACTTTTGAATCATTAGACCCCCTTCCCACTCGAAGACTATATGTTTATGGTCTGACATAGATATTTCATTAGAAACATGCCAGTTTTTTATTTTATCCGAGATGGATTGACTGCATAAAGTCAGATCAAGGACTTCTTGTCGTAAGATGTTTTCAAATGTAGGCTTATCACCGACATTGCATATGTCAATATTTTTGGAGGAAAGAAACTGCAAAAGATGCTCACCTCTGATATTTGTGTTTGTACTTCCCCATACAAGGTGATGAGCATTGGCGTCACAACCGATGACGAAGGGGATGTTATGTTTTTGACTGTAAGAGACAAGAGCAGCCATCTCTGGAGGAGGAATGTCTTCTGCGTCGCCAGGGAAATACGCCGAAACCATAATGATCTCAGTACTGCCCCTAGCAGTAGAAACCTCCATCCTGACCGCCACGATGTCCCTTTTGATGAATTCTGTAATTGGAAAACATTTAGTATCATTGCATATTAGAATAGCTGCTCTGGGAGAGAGCTGGCTGTCATCATATACCAACCTACACGAGTTTAGTTGAATACCTTGTATTCGAGTTTTGTTGACCCATGGCTCTTGAATCAGTGCCACGGAAAGGTGTTCTTTTGTGAATCTCCTGCAAAGCACATCTGTTGCGCACTGAGCATGATGGAGATTCACTTGGAGGATTTTAATCATTGCTGAGGCGTTCCGCATTTTCCGGACGTTTGCCGTCCTTCTTTGGATGTTGCGGATCATCAACTTTTGATTTTGGGGGATGTCTTAGATTTTGGTTTTTGTCCTTTCCCTTACCTAGGCCTGCTGGCTTATCCCCTGTGGTCAATTTTACACTTTTGACATTTCCACTGCCCTTATTGGGAGCCATTGAGGTGACACCGCTTGGGCCAGGAAGTGAGGTCAAATATGCATCTTTTCCATCAGAGGAAGACAAGCTAGCCTGTATGGTTGGTTGTGGGATGCTACTAGAGGCCTCCTCAGATTTCTCTTGGGTCGGCTGTCCAGTTGGATTGTCATTGGAGTTTGGGGTTGTGCTCTTTACTTTCCTCAACTGTATTTCTCCAAAGCGGTAGTTGAGGATGAACTTGGATTGAATGAGTGTTTCCATGGACGGTCCATCTACATTAAAGACCCACACCACATGCTTGTTGTTAGGAGTGAGCCGTTGCATGACACGCCAGTTGTTGGTTATCAGATCGTTCTGACTCTCGATGAGAGCTTTGATACGATCATCGGTGTATTGTGCGCTTTGAGGGAAGAAGGCTCGAATCAGTTCTGGACGTTGAATCTTATCCTCATCCATTGCAACCAACTCAACGCCTTCCAGGGGATTTAATGCAGGTGTTATCTCCTTTACCCATTCCGCAGTCTCCTGATCCTTACAAATAAGAACCATATGGCCAGACTTGTAGATAAGGTTAGAGAACTTGGGCTTCATTGTCGCGTTCCGTTGTTGTTCAACCCGAAGCAGCAGTGCCTCCTGGAGAACGTCCAGCTGAGTCGTTGAAAGTTGGGTCGTGGGGAAGTCTTTTGGGATTATTCCGACTCTCCTGCGACTGGTAATTTCACCGTAGCTTAGACTAGTCTGTTTTTTATCTTCTGGTGGGGGTTTGTTGATCGTCGAGGCTGTTGAGCTGTTGGTTTCCTGTTGCCCAACGCGCTTTCTCGGATTCAGGTGTTGTTTCATCCGTTTCTGCTTATGTTCTTCTTCAGCATTTGCAGACTTGTCAAGGTCCTGCCGAGTGCGTTTCGAAGGAGTTGACACCATAGCCTCACCCCCCGTGATTCTGGATAGGGCCTCAGGGCGGCTTAAGCCACTTTGTCGGAGTGCTTTTAGCTGCTTCCTTTGGCTCCGAGTGATCTTTTTGGTGCCAGTAGGTTTTTGTTTGTTCGCGTCATCTGTTGGATGTTGATCGGTCTTCCCATCAATAGGACCCGAGGTGACGTTCGATCCTGTGATTGATGGCTGCGATCCTGTCAAGTTTATTGTGACTGTAATTCCATCCTCTTCGTCGTCCATTGGTTCAACCGAAGGATGGAGTCCTGGGTCGTTCGGGAGTGTCAGAGGGAGGTCGGTTTCCATGTTTTCATGCGAACTACTGAGAAGCTCATCTTCGGTCAGTCCAAGCTTACCAAAAGCATTCTCTGGTATACTATATATATAGTATACGCTCATGTATACTTAATTTGAAAAAAAAAAAATGATAAGGTTAATTCGTTTTCAAAAACAAAACGTATTAATCGATCTGTAGAGAACTTAACGTCTTTACTTTTTTAAGAAAGTCTTCGTTTTAATTAGAGTGATTTTTTGGTCAGTGATACGATTCATGGATACCAAAAAATAACATTCTTTCTTACACCTAATTTTGCATTTTTATCTTATGTGAAAAACTATTGATAGTAGAATAAAAAAGTAAAATTGCATAAAACAGGAATAACGGTTCATGCCGACACCTGAAGTGATGAACCATCCATAGTTTGTTTGCAAGTTACATAGACATTACACGATAAAAACGTGTTAAAAAAGACGAAATAAAATCATAGTAGTTGGGCTCACAATTTGTACTGCTTCTTACATCCGATACCCAAGTTTTTTGATTTTGCGTTGTTTTCAATTCGGCGGATGAGAAATTGCATTGGCTGATGGTACCCTGCCACCCGGCAAATTGTTCTACATAAGTAGTGCTGTGATTGTATGTAGTTATGGATCCTTTTATTGCAAGGAATATTTAAAGCTGGAGCAAGAATTTGGTGAGATCTTTCCTATATATTTAAAGTAATTGATGATGGTTTTATTATATTTTACTTTGCACTCCGCTATTTTTTTCAACCCAAGCATCTAACGAAGCTGTTTTGGTTCTGAAAGTAGATGTAAGGACAATTATAAAAAAAAACTCTTGCAAGGATATTGCCAGGTATTTGAAGAGAAATGGGTTAACTGCATTGAACATTTTGGCAAAATATAAATAAGCATGAAACGGGCTCACCAAATGAATTTTTTTTTCGCATTCTCACAACGCGAACGGGACACAATCGCTCACTGCACAGGAACATGCATCATAATCAGTGCTTACAATCACGGTAGTCGACACATTTTCGCTGATATTAGGCACGCTTCCTTTGAACATGCACAACACGAGCGATCAAACGAATGTCGAAAAGAAAAATATCAATTGAATGCCACTGTAGCCACGATAGCTTCTTTAGGAAACATTACGGTTTTGTTTGTTTCTGTTCTGCTTTCACTGTATGTGTGGCACATTCGACATAACACTTTTTTGTGTTTGTCGACATTCATTCTACAGCTCGTGCTGTGACTGCTGACCATGGCAACTTAACGAACGTCGCGCAAAATTTCGAATGTTCTGTTATGTTATATCATAATCAACAGATCACCAACCCGAAACGAAATCCACTCCGTCGACGTGAAAAAAAAAGAACTTGAGCTGCCCAGCAGAACGCACGCAAAGCGAAACGAAAATCCTGTGCAATGGTATTGTAGGTAGGGTGCAGATCTACTGGGTATTTTCTCTGGAATATTTGGGTGTAAGTAGTTTGGATTTCTCTCGTCGATTTTAAACGTTTGATGTCTTCAGAGCTCAACATTTTACTTCAAAAAGTGGTGTATGGGAAAGTTGTAGAATTAGTTAAAACCTATAACTTTGCTGAGGGCAGCTTGCCGATATGTTTAAAATATTGTGCGTGACAGGGAATTTCAATTTTTTAAGTTATTTTTTTTCAATTTACAAAAATGGCGTTCTCACAGTTTTTGCAGCAAAAGTTGCGTATTGTATGGTCTTTCTAATGCCGCTAAAAAAAATTATCGAACCAACTCCATGAGTATTGGCATCTAAAGATTTTATAGTTTTTTTACTTAAATTTGCTTATAACTTCGAAATCACAAGAACTACAAACTTGCAATTTTCGGCAAAAATGTGTATCATTGCTTCCTCTACATCTTTTCTGAAGACCACATTCACGTATAGGGTGTCCCAGAAACTATGGGCATGGCTTTGATAATGAATATCATAGTAGTTTTCCAAACAATCAAATATTTTCATATTTTTCTATACGCTATTTTAACCAACATCTGTGCTAAATTTGTTTGATTTAATTATCGTTTACATAGAAAATTTTGATTTTAGAAAATCTATTCTTATCTGGTCAGCACAGACCCTACTTTTTGTTTTTGTTGAAAAATAACTAGTAAAATATGTTTTTATCAAAATCTTTCGCCATGTTGAGTTCGAGTACATTATATAAATGATGTTTTACATAAAAGTTTGTTTGAAATTTCATTTGGATTTGTTTGAGAACATTTGAATAAATGGTAAAATTCGGAAAATCTCGTATTTTTCTCCCCACATAAGACAGCATCACGAAGTAACAACTTTTCAGACATTTTAAATAGTAATAAAAATAATACATTTCAGATATACGAAAGGTTCATCCCTTCTATTTTGGAACTAGCTGGTGGTGACCAACCGATTATGTTTTCAGTTCAAACGGGTGTTTGGATCTCCAGATTTGTATTCTTGGAAATTTGAGGTTTGGTTTCGATTCATCTTCACCTTAAGCCAATTGCAAAGTACATGTAATGTTTAGATTTACGTTAGGTAGTTGTTTAATTATTTTGGAGCAGTAAGTATTCAAACAATTTCAAACCATTGCTTCAAATGGTTCGTGTGATACAAGAGTCATTCATAGCAATAGATCAAATTAATTTAAAAAGTTCTTTTCTCAAAAATTATTATGAAATTATATAAAAACTCTCACTAATGAATGTACATAAGTATGTACCTATAAACTATATGCACATCAATATACCTACATCTTTCATCTAAGAGCTCAAGTTTGGGCAATGTTGAATAATGCATACTTGCGTCAAAATATTCCATTTTTTAATATTTACCCTTGGAGGCAACAAATTCATCCCTCCGAATCAACTCAGCTACTTAATGAGATAAAGGACGACTTTTTGCCATAAAATACAACCCCTGAATTCTGAGAAACAGACGGTCCCCCGGTGATATGCAATGCACGAGGCTTACAAATATAAACCTTTTTTATGACTTTCACGCTCACGGGTAGAAACCATCCATCGTCGTCATCGTCATAGTCGTCGGAAAGTTGCCTGCAGTCCCGGTCAAACCGACGAGTGTCGCCAACCGTAAGCTGGAGGCAGCTAATAATTTTCATTAGTATGCAAATTTTTTGCAGCACTTCGTTTCACACCCTGTCATTTTGCCGGTTTTTATGTACTTTTGGGAAAAACGAGATGAGGACGGCAGGACACGTCCAATGAAATGAGTTGTCATAATGTGATGAGTGACCGGCATGATGGCTCCGACCAGAGATCGGCCCATCGCGCTGGGAATGTGAAACGAAGAAAGTTTTTATCACTCAACTGACGCAAGACTAACTGATGAACCTCCTCGGCCTGGCGGTCCACTATGGGCCAGATATAGGAATTTTGCGATGGAAATTCTCTATAAGGGGCTATGCACAAATTATGTCACGCACCAAGGGGCGAAGGAGGGTGTCAGACACAGCGTGACAAGCCGTAAACAAATAAGTCACAAAAACATGACAGGGGTCGAAATAGTCCCAAATTAGCGAGACATAATTTGTGTACCATCCTAATAAATGAATTTTCAACTCGTCTTTACTCGATATTTCGTATTTCGGTACCGTGTTAGTTAACCATAGTAAAAGTTAGATCACAATTGTACTGGTTTGTGTTCTGTACCTCGATACCTCCCTAACTCGATGGTCTCTTTAATATCAAGTATTCGATGTATAAGGAAGTGATTGTATACTGAAGATTTTATTCCATTTATTAAAGAATTTTATTGCTCGTTCTGGAGTTGAATATTGTATAAACGGAAAACCTTCATTACATATCTGATATGTAAGGTTTTACGATTGCTTAGGTTGATTTATGTTCATTATGAAAGTACTTGGAATTTTGTTGCGAAATTTTAACTTCGGGCCCATAGTGCGGTCATGGCGCATCAAATCAAGAACAAACGACACGGCGCGCTGGAGGGATTCAACGGGGCAGTGAATCGCATAATGCAACTTACCTGGGTGTTTCTTGTGTATCCATAGCCGAGGAACCGCTCATCGTGAGGAGGTACCGTATCCGGGGCTACGTAGAATGGCTCGTAGAGGAACTCGAAGTTGGTCACATTGTGCGAAACATGTGTTACTTCGCTGTCCGAAACGTCTGCTTGCCATCTGGAAAACAATATGGAAAGAATTTGCTATTGTTAAATTCTCAATATTTTTGGAAATTTCAGTATTTCAGCTGCTTTGGCCTATTTCATTCTAAACCCTTCGCATAGAAACGTATCTAAATGTTGAACCAGTGCGCATTGTACTCAAGCTTATTTATGCCGACAGAAGTTTGAATACTAAAAAGAGAAATTGAAAGTTTTAATATTGAATAGAGCAAGCATGTGTGTATGTTCTTGGATGTTCGCTATTCCAAGTAGTAAGATAAAATAATTAAAATAAGATAAATAATTTGAATAGTGTGGACGTAAGTCTCGCTTTTTTCATTTATTATTTATTTTTCATTAGTATTATTCCAAACATTACATTCATTTCTTATATCTAAGTATTTTGTGTTAGACAAAACTATCATCCTAAACATTTCATTTGCCGTAGCAGTTCAGAAATTTTACAGATGAGTTGATTTCGCCTGCTTCTTATTCTTCTTTCTGGCGTTACGTCCCCACTGGGACAGAGCCTGCTTCTCAGATTAGTGTTCTTATGAGCACTTCCGCAGTTATTAACTGAGAGCTTGCTATGCCAATAACCATTTTTGCATGTGTATATCGTGTGGCAGGTACAAAGATACTCTATGCCTTGTGAAGTCGAGAAAATTTCCAACCCGAAAAGATCCTCGACCGGTGGGATTCGAACTCACGACCCTCAGCTTGGCCTTGCTGAATAGCTGCGCGTTTACCGCTACGGCTATCTGGGCCCCTTATTTCGCCTGCTTATAAGAAAGAAAAACGTAAGTCACGTTATGACTGAATGCCGCATGATGTAAGTGATGGAACGACACAATAACGTGTCCTCAAAGGTGTATTAAACAACACTGACCTATGTATTTAAAATTCGACACAAATTTACGTCATCCAGCTTGCTTTTTTATGTGCATACAGAAGACTTAGAGTCACATGATTTTTTGGCAGTGTATATCCTTAAGGTGGTTAAAAAGCGAACCCAAACATCTAATTTACAAGTTCACAGATCTAGATAACCTTATAACCATTCACGTTGAAAATGTGATGTATTGGTTGCTCAGGATGCTGTTTGGTTCTCTAGACTACTGCTCTTAAAACTTCGAGGATTGGCTTCGTATTATAATATCTTAATCATCCAAAATGTTGTAGGCCTTTTCATGTGACAGGTCCGTCTATGCATTTGATCACAGGTGGAGTACCGGGCAAACACGGGATTATCATCAACTGTCAAAGTGCTTCAAAATCAGCTGATTTGTAACGTTTCGTGAAAAAGCCCATTTCATTATCAACTACTACATCATCGTATATATACGAGGCTATAGAGGCTCCCCCGTTTTTCTCGTGCATGGCACGTGAACTATACAAACTAGAATGAGATTCACTGTATACATTGTTTGGTTACAGCTCAGTTATCGATGAATATTAGCAAGAAAAAAGTCGTAAAATACCATGAAAAGAAAGATAAAAGAGCCTTTAAATGATTACCCGATTTCACAGCATTCGCAGTCAATGGAATTTCCAGCGATCCTGTCAAGCAAACGACACAACCCGGCTCAGAGCGGGCCAACATGGCCAACATCGACGAAGCAACGCAGACCACACCAGAAACCGAACAATGAGGCCTGCCATAAAATTGCAGACTTTATGGGAGAATGCTTTTTCCTGTCGCAGTTTTTCAGGCAAGATTTTTAGTGGTGCATTGTTTTTCACTCCAGTGAATGGCAAACGGGTGCTGCGGGACGAAAGGATGTCTTATTTGGCTGTTTCCTTTCAATTCATCCAAGTGTGATTCGAGATGGGTCGTTATCCTTGGCCTGCCTTGTCCACCAGTTCTTTTTTCCCGTTGAGTAAACTTAGAATGAAGATTTTCGCTTTGGCAGATTCTCTTTTTTTACGGTTTTGATTTTTATGATGATTTATGGGTACTTTTCTAAGGGATTTTAAGCGTTTCGAGTAAAACATAATCTAAAAATTGATAATTTAGTTTTGTACCGATCCCTTTCGGCACGAACTACAGATATATTCCGTTTTTATCACGTCCCGCTTTTGTCAACAAAATACAGGTCGGACTCGATTATCCGAAGACTCAATTATCCGGTGACTTGATTATTCGGAATTTTGGACTCGATTATTCGGAATATATTTTTTGATATTCTTTTTTTTTCAGTTCTAATGCATAATTTTGCGATAATTTAGTATTGCAGTAAACAATATGAATGATTTAGCTGTTTTGGACGTAGATATGAAAAGGGGAGTTCGAAAAAGGTTTTTTTTGTATATGCCAGTCAAAAATGTATTTTCCTTCTAAAGATCCCTAATGTTTCCAGAAATCATTTCTGGCTACGCCACTGCATGATATAAAAAATAACAACTAAAAAGGATAATATTTAAGTTCTTTTATCGCAGATTTTAATTTTTCTTTTAGTGACTTCATTATCTGAAGGATTCGATTATCCGGAGTGAAATAATTATCGATACTCTGGATTATCGTGTCCAACTTGTATTGCGTTTTTATCAACGTACAAACATCGTTTTTTTTTTTTTAATTTTCAAATGTTTAGAATTTAAAATAAATACTTATTTTGAAACAATTTATATGCGTTTCAATAGCCTCAGAGTTGAATTTTCGACATTATGATAGTGTTGAGCACCTACGATACATGGTAGGTGTCAAGCAATATACAAT
This sequence comes from Aedes aegypti, assembly GCF_002204515.2. Lineage (NCBI taxonomy): Eukaryota > Metazoa > Arthropoda > Insecta > Diptera > Culicidae > Aedes > Aedes aegypti. The sequence continues at coordinate 249,290,185 of NC_035109.1, forward strand.
TCAATACGGTTTGACACCTTCTAATCCACTAATGAATTGGAGTTTTCTACCATAGCATGGCCTGTTGGACAAGATTGACCCAACCTTCAACAATAGAGAGTTTCTCTGGCCACGTCCTAGCAACATCTGGAAATTGTGATTAGTTGAATACGTACTTAAAGAGAGTTGCAGAGACCTCTCCTGTTTCTTATTTTACGTGGCATCATCCCCTATGGTATGATTTTTTGTATGAAAATGAAAAATAATTCGTATGGCACATAAGATTTCTCAAAAGGACTAGCGATTGGAAACTCGGTACGTGGAACTGCAAATCTCTCAACTTCATTGGAAGTACTCGCATACGCTCCGATGTACTGAAGACCCGCGGTTTCGACATCGTAGCGCTGCAGGAGGTGTGCAGGACAGGAGCATTGGTGCGAACGTTTAGAGGTAATCATACCATCTACCAAAGCTGCGGCAGCACACGCGAGCTGGGAACAACTTTCATAGTGATGGGTGATATGCAAAGGCGCGTGATCGGGCGGTGGCCGATCCATGAGAGAATGTACAAGTTAAGAATCAAAGGCCGATTCTTTAACTTCAGCATAATCAACGTGCATAGCCCACACTCCGGAAGCACTGATGATGACTAGGACGCATTTTACGCGCAGCTCGAACGCGAGTACGACCGCTGCTCAAGCCACGACGTCAAGATCATCATAGGAGACTTAAACGCTCAGGTTGGCCAGGAGGACGAGTTCAGACCGACTATTGGAAAGTTCAGCGCCCACCGGCTGACGAACGAGAACGGCCTACGACTGATAGATTTTGCTGCCTCCAAGAATATGGCCATTCGTAGCACCTATTTCCAGCACAGCCTCCCGTATCGGTACACCTGGAGATCACCTCAGCAGACAGAATCGCAAATCGACCACGTTTTGATCGATGGACGGCACTTCTCCGACATAACCGACGTCAGAACCTATCGTAGCGCTAACAATGACTCCGACCACTACCTGGTGATGGTGAAACTGCGCCCAAAACTATCCGTCATCAATGATGTACGGTACCGACGCCCGCCCCGGTACAATCTCGAGCGGCTGAAACAACCGGATGTCGCCAATGCGTACGCGCAGCATATTGAGGCAGCGTTGCCGGATGAGGGCGAGCTTGATAGAGACCCTCTTGAGGACTGCTGGAGGACAGTCAAAGCAGCCATTAACGACGCTGCCGAAAGCATTGTCGGATATATGGAACGGAGCTCAAGAAATGATTGGTTCGACGAGGAGTGCCAGGAGGTTTTGGAGGAGAAGAATGCAGCGCGGGCTGCAATGCTGCAGTATGGTACGCGGCAAAACGTGGAACGATACAGACTGAAGCGGAAACAGCAAACCCGCCTATTCCGGGAAAAAAAGGCCGCCTGGAAGAGGTGGAATGCCGAGAGATGGAGTTGCTGTACCATTCTCAAGAAACGCGGAAGTTCTATCAGAAGCTCAACACATCCCGCAAAGGCTTCGTGCCGCGAGCTGAGATGTGCGGGATAAGGATGGGAGCATTTTGACGGACGGACGCGAGGTGATCGAAAGGTGGAAGCAGCACTACGATGAACACTTGAATGGCGCAGAGAACACAGGTGCAGAAGGTCAGGACAACGAAGGCGATGGCTACGTCAGCACAGCGGACAGCGGAAATCAACCAGCTCCCACGATGTGGGAAGTTAAGGATGCCATTCAACAGCTCAAGAACAACAAGGCCGCTGGCAAGGATGGTATCGGAGCCGAACTCATAAACATGGGCCCGGACAGGTTGGCCGCTTGTCTGCATCGGCTGATAGTCAGAATCTGGGAAACGGAACAACTACCGGAGGAGTGGAAGCAAGGCGTTATATGCCCTATCTACAAAAAGGGCGACAAACTGGAGTGTGAAAATTATCGTGCAATCACCATCTTAAACGCCGCCTACAAAGTACTATCCCAGATTCTCTTCCGTCGTCTATCACCTATAGCAAATGAGTTCGAGGGAAGTTATCAAGCAGGTTTCATCGACGGCCGCTCGACAACGGACCAGATCTTTTCTGTGTGGCAAATCCTTCAGAAATGCCGTGAGTACCAGGTCCCTACACACCATTCGTTCATCGATTTCAAGGCGGCATACGATAGTATCGACCGCGTAGAGCTATGGTAAATCATGGATGAGAACAGCTTTCCCGGGAAGCTCACAAGATTGATCAGAGCAACGATGAACGGTGTGCAAAACTGCGTGAAGATCTCGGGCGAACACTCCAGTTCGTTCGAGTCTCGGCGGGCACTACGACAGGGCGATGGACTTTCGTGCCTGTTGTTCAATATTGCGCTTGAAGGTGTTATGCGGAGAGCCGTACTTAACAGTCGAGGCACGATTTTCACGAGATCCGGACTATTTGTTTGCTTCGCGGACGACATGGATATTATTGGGAGTAAATTTGAAACGGTGGCAGATTTGTTCACCCGCCTAAAACGCGAAGCAACAAGAGTCGAGCTAATGGTGAATGCGTCGAAAACAAAGTACGTGCTGGTTGGCGGAACTGAGCGCGACAGGACCCGCCTAGGAAGCAGTGTTACGATAGACGGAGATACCTTCGAGGTGGTGGACGAGTTCGTCTACCTCGGATCTTTGATGACGGCTGACAACAATGTTAGTCGGGAAATACGAAGGCGCATCATCAGCGGAAGTCGTGCCTACTATGGGCTCCAGAAGAAACTGCGGTCAAGAAAGATTCACCCCCGCACCAAATGTACGATGTACAAAACGCTCATAAGACCGGTGGTCCTCTACGGGCATGAGGCGTGGACTATGCTCGAGGAGAACTTGCAAGCTCTTGGGGTTTTCGAACGCCGAGTGCTAAGGACGATCTTCGGCGGCGTACAGGAGAATGGCGTGTGGCGGCGAAGGATGAACCACGAGCTCGCTCAACTCTACGGCGAACCCAGTATCGTGAAGGTAGCTAAAGCTGGAAGGATACGCTGGGCAGGGCATGTTGCGAGAATGCCGGACAACAACCCTCTTAAGATGATGTTCGCTACGAATCCGGTCGGAACAAGAAAGCGTGGGGCGCAGCGAGCTAGGTGGATTGACCAGGTGCACCAGGACCTGGAGAACGTGGGTCACAGTCGAGGATGGAGAGAAGCGGCCATGAACCGAGTGAATTGGCGAAATATTGTTGGCGAGGCTTTATCAAGATAATTGATGTAAAGCCAAATGAGTAAGTAAGTATAAGATTTTTAAAACCTCCCTCGCCTCATAACCCCTTACGTGATTAATGGACGATCACATTCATGTATGTTCAGTTCTTTTTTATAAGGAATGCACTTGTCAAGTAACTCAAGAATGTTTGGGCAACGGCAAGAGACATGATCGAGTTTATTTTATTTTTGATAAGACTGTCGACCCCTTCATATTTTGGACATTATTTTATATCTCTTAAACTCGATAGCTTTGCACAAATTATAGCAAACATCCATTGATTAGATCCTGTTCCAAGGGGAAGGGAAAGAAGTCCAGCAAAACTAAGCAATCTACAGAACATTTTGGAATCTCCATATAATATGTTTGCATCGAGGAAGAGGGAAAAGGGCTTAAATGACTGACAATTTGAGAAACTGTTGATACTGGACGTTCCCATGTCACGCCCGTTGCCATCCCACATTTGCTAAAATATTGAAATTTGAACAGACATGAACCCCTTCTCCACATGGAGAATCAAAAGTTAATTAGGAGTCTTATACCAACAGCCATACGCATATTAAAAAAAAATACAAAAGAGTTACTAACCAAAAAGTTCTAATTTAGTGATGCTTGTTCAAGAGTTTGTACTTTTTTGTTTTTTGATGAACCTTTATATACAGTCGACTCTTCACATCTCGATGTTCTATGTCTCGTTATCTTTTCCTATGTCGATGATTTCTTAGGTCTCTTCATTCAGCATACAGTTTCCCTCTTTCACATCTCAATATCCTCCTTATCTCGATATCTTCGAATCTCGATGTATTCCTGTTGATTTTTCGTTCCTCATAGCTCCTAAACATCAATACTGTGCATTTATATGATGAGAATGTGTATTATCTGGACAAAACTGCAATTTTCTTTTAAAGTTTGTAAAAAAATGTTTCTAAGAAACTATTCCGTGTTTGTCAACTGAAAATTTCCGATCGTGTTGATAAAACGGAACATAGTGATTATTCCAAAATTCACGTTATAAGCGCATCATCTCCTACAACAAATCTTTATTCGGGCTAACCAGTACATCGCCCCTTTGATGATATGGAAAGATCGAGAAATAAACATATGTGTATTTAATATTGGAATGAAAACTGCTCCGTTATCAGGAAAAACTAGTGAACTTCATTTCTATCTCTAATATTATTTTGAATCAGGAAAATCTGAACTTGTAATGCCACGTACAAAATATTTTTCAGTTATGAAAAGGGTCCGCGTGATCTGTGAGGATTTGAATTCGAAACTTGTAACCATCTTAGTTATTGAGTCACCAAGTGGCTCGGTACAGAGATGGTTAGAAGGGAAAAGATAACCGACTCTCGTCTTTTTAAGGCGACATGAAAAGCGCCACTCTAGCGAGTCAAAAGCAAACTAATACGTAACGTTCTTCTAGTGTCCACCAGATGATTAAGTGTTTGTTTATGACATTCACGCTCAAAAAAAGTTACAAAGCTGACACGGGGTTGTTCGATATTGTCAATCAGCTCTGAATGCCATAAGATGCGAGGATAAAAAGAGAAAATCAGCACAGGAGCAATTATTTTAGCATGTGTAAAAATAACACTAATTTTGTGTTGGTTCATAAGGGCCTGATTTTGTGTAAGTCGTTCTCATTTCTATGTGACTTATTTTAAGTGTGTTTAATTTGATTTCTCCTCTCGTTTTTTTAATTGCACGATGATTTGAATGTAGCTAAAATAATGTTTACTCGCTTTTCACTCAACAGATGGCAGCAGTGTTACTTGAATAGCGTGTCGCTGGGCAATATAAAGAGTCGTTCATCTTTTTCCTTTCTACCATCTTTGCTCGGTAGCTTAATTGGTAAAGCGCTCGTCTAGCATACAAAAGTCCTGGGTTCGAATCCCAGCCGAGCACGAGGTTTTTGTTTCATAACTTCACCCATAATTTATCCGGGATCGCAGCAGGCTGTGCGCGCGTGTTGACGTGTTTTGTATTTGCTGCCACGTTTTAGCTCGATTCCTCTTCTGATTTGGCCGGTGAAAATATCAAAACGAAGAGTGGTGCTCTGCCACCAGAAGCTATTTAGAAGAAAAGTATCAAATTGTGAGAAGAATGTGTTCATTCAGCAGAAAATTATTTCAATTACGCGTCATTTAAAAGTTGGGCCGGTGAAAAATTGAATCGACTGATGGTGCTATGCCACCAGGAAAACAATGTGAAGAAAGTTACTTGTGATGTGAAAACAAATGCTTAAAGATGTTTTATGGTAACGGAGTTGATTCCTGCGGGGATGAGCATATGAGCGGTTTCCATAAAGCAGCAATGGAAAGAACAATAAACTGGTGAGATCGTTCACCATTCGTAACCACTAAATACGTGCCAGGGTCGAAAATCTAATTTTTGATTCGAGAAGTGCGAAATCATTTCAGATATCCAATTGATATCTGGGTGCTTTCATGCGGGGCTTGCTGTGATGAAAACGACCTCAGCCATTCTTGAAATGGGTTGTTGGAATTGCAGTAGAGCTATCAACTTCCATCTCTAGGGCTAAAGTTGTCTGCATCTATATAGACATCTAAGTGTCTCGATAAATAGGTGCACACAATTTTTTTCCATAAAAGCACTGCCGGTCAGTGGGCGGTAGATTGTAAACACACACACACACACGCACACACACACATACACACACACACACAACTTCACAATAATTTATCCATCTTTATCACACGTAATGAGTTAATTAATTTTAAAAAAATATGCCTAAAACTATTCATTGTCGCGAAGGAAGAAAAGTGGTGCCATGAAGAGCTTATTTTCTTAAACAATTTTAGTTTCAGAAAGAAAAGTTTTTTAAATATAAGATTTTAAATGAGAAATTTATTGTCAAATTTGCTTTTGAATCATAAGAATAATCAGATATAGAATAAATGTATGAACTTCTACAAATTCAAATGTTTTTCATTTATTTGCATCGTACAATACAATTTTTGCTAAACACAACACTATTCCCTTAATAAAACTTGAAGGGTATAGATACAATTTCGTTTCAAATGGTTCTTAAAACATAAGTAATAATTTAGTGTTAATATCTTGAAAACAATCGATCAACACTTAATTTGTTTTTTTTTATTTGGATAATATAAATGCATGGCATACTAATTAAATATAACTATTTTATAATATTTTTATCTTTTAACCTCTTTTTACCCATTAATCTTTCTTCGCGACAATGAAGCCAATGTTCTGATGTGCTTAAGATCCGTGGTATCGGTATCGTAGCGCTGCAGGAGGTGTGCTGAACAGGTTCGATGGTGCGAACGTTTAGAGGTAACCATACCATCTACCAGAGCTGCGTGTTGTCGCTGGGAACAGCTTTAATAGTGATGGGTGATATGCAAAGGCGCGTGATCGGGTGATGGCAGGTTTTAGAGGAGAAGGCTGCAATGCTGCAGCAAGGAACGCCACAAAACGTGGAGCGATATAAAAGGAAACGAAAGCAACAATCCCACCCATTCCGGGAAAAAAAAAGCGCCGCCTGGAAGAATTGGAATGTAAAGAAATGGAACAGCTCACGCTATGTCTGAACCAGACGATTATAAAAATCGAATGTACATCGGATTTTTTCTCGCTAGAGTTTAGTATTTGGGTTATATTTTCATAATCGGGAAGTTTTAAAATATTCCATCGGTGAAATTTTGATTTTTTCCACTTTTTGGCCATTTTTCATACTAAATTCCATGAAAATCAAGTTTTCAACGCATTTCCGCCCATACAAAATGTATGGAAAAAATTTCACCGATAGAATATTTCAAAACCTTCCGATTATGAAAAAATAGACCAAATTCTGATCTACAGCGAGAAAAAATCCGATGTACATTCGATTTTTATAATCGTCTGGTTCAGACATAGCGTGCAGCTGCATCGTTCACAAGAAACGCGAAAGTTTTACGGGAGGCTTAATGCATCTCGAAAAGACTTCAGGTCGCGAGCCGAAATGTGCAAGAATCAGGATGGGAGCATCTTGACGGACGGACGTGAGGTGATTGAAAGGTGGAAGGATCGCTACGATGAACACCTGAATGGCAAGGAGAACACAAGCGCAGAGAGTCACAACCGTGGAGGAAGTGACTACGTCAGCACGGCGGATGAAGGAAACCAACCTGTTCCCACATTGAGGGAAGTTAAGGATGCCATCAACCAGCTCAAGAACAACAAGATAGCTGGTAAGGATGCTGTTGGAGCTGAACTCATCAAAATGGGGCCAGAGAGGCTGGCCGATTGTCTGCACCGGCTGATTGTCAGAATCTGGGAAAAGGAACAGCTAACGGAGGAATGGAAGCAAGGGGTCATATGCTCCATCTACAAGAAGGACAACAAACTCAAATGTGCAAACTATCGTGTGATTACTATCCTGAATGCCGCTTGCAAAGTGCTATCCCAGATTATTTTCCGTCGTCTATCACCAATAACAAATGAGATTGAATGAAGTAACCAAGCTATATGGCCACTACACCAAATCTTCACTGTACGGCAAACCCTCCAGAAATGCCGTGAATGCCCAGTACCAACGCACCACCTCTTCATCGATTTTAAAGTGGCTTCTGATAGCGTCGACGCCGAAAAGCTATGCAAAATCTTGGGTGAGTACAGCTTTCCTGGAAAGCTCACAAGACTAATAAGAGCAACGATGGACGGTGTGCAGTTCGCTTGAATCTCGCCGGGGATTTCGACAGGGCTATGGAATTTCGTGCCGGCCGTTCAATTTTGCGCTAGAGGGTGTCATACGGATAGTTGGGTCCAATAACCGAGGTACGATTTTGACAAGATTCAGCCAATTTGTTTGCTTCGCGGATGCTATGGATATTGTCGGCAGAACATTTGGAACGGTGTACCCCCGACTGAAACGTGAAGCGACGAAAGTTATTTTGTTGGTGAATGTGTCAAAAACAAAGTAGTGTGCAAAGCTACTTGGGCACTTCCATGATTCACTTTGGCATGGGGGGTTTTTGTCGGCCGAATTAACTGAAACTTTGCAATGAGATGCACTTTAATATGATGCATGTTGTGGCCAAATATGAGCTCTGTAGCTTTCAAAAAACCCCACTGCCGAAGTGAATCAAAAGTGCCAAAAATGGGATACGGCTCCATGCATGTTGATAGGCGGAACCGAGGGCGACAGAGCTCGCCTAGGAAGCAGTGTTGAGATAGACGGGAATACTTTTGAGGCGGTTGATGAGTTCGTCTACCTCGGATCCTTGTTAACGGCTTATTACAACGGTAGTCGTGAAATACGGAGACGCATCATCAGTATGAGCTCCAGAAGAAGCAGCGATCGTGAAAGATTCATCCCGCACCCCGGTGGTCCTCCATGGACATGAAGCATGGACCATGGACCTGCAAGCAAATGGAGTGTTCGATCGAAGGGTGCATTAGAACGGTGTGTGATGGCGGAGAATGAACCACGAGCTTGCTAGGCTCTACGGTGAACCCAGTATCCAGAAGATGGCGAAAGCCGAAAAGGTGCGTTGGGTAGGTCATGTTGCAAGACTACCGAACAACAACCCTACAAAATGGGTGTACGCGTCGAATCCATTTGGTACAAGAAGGCGGGAAGCACAGCGAGCGAGGTGGCTTGATCAGGTGCAACAAGATCTGGAGAGCGTGTGCCAAAATCGAAGTTGGAGGGACACAGCCATGGACCGAGTAAATTGGCGTAACATCGTTAACGAGGTTTTATCAAACTAGTTGATGTAAGACCAAACCAAGTAAATAAATAAAATAGCCAATGTTCTTGAGTAGTCGTAGACAAAAAAACTAGCTGCCGCTTAATTAGTTGTCCAAGATTTAGTAAAACACCGGACTTGGACTCTGTTTACCAAAAGTATTACAAAATCTGAAAATTTTGCCAGTAAATTATGTCAATTTATTATGTTATTGTAAAACTTTAAAAATACGATGATCAAATATTTTTAACAACTTTTTGTACGAATACATGGTCAAAATAAATGTTTGGGCTGTTTTTAGTAAAATGTAATACAGTGTTTTAGGAAGAAATGTCAAAAATGCCTTTATGAACAACTTTGCAAAAGAAAGCATTTTCTAGTGCGCTCCTATCAAAAGATAAAACTGATCTAGATCTAGTACAAATTATTCCAAAATACTTTGTTGAAGACACCTTACATCTAGGATACATATGCAGACTTCTAGAGCTTTTGGCTGTCGAAAACAGCGATCTGCCTCAATGTGCGGCGTTTGGCCTTAGTCCATACAAATTTCTAAAATTTTGTATGGGCAAAAGATCACGAGAGAAGAGGAAGTCTAGAAATCCACAAAAAATGACCAAGTAGTTTATGGATGGTCCCTTAGTTAATAACTGCCTATGTGGTCATAAGGGCACTAACCTAAGAAGTGTGCTATGTCCCAGTTTAGACGGTACGCCAGAAACAAGAAGAGAATAATCCTACCTGATTTTAATTCTGCTTAAATGACAGAAGTGAGTTTTACGAAGTAATATTCCATTGAAAATGTTGTTTTTATTTGGAAGTATTATAACTTTCTAAAATAATATGTTACGAACATGTTGCAATATTAGAAATGCTCCCTTTTTTATAGTTTAATGGACACAGACAGGATCCGGAATTAAGCTTTTCTTATGTATTATTAAGGCTATGAACCGTTTCGCTAGTTCGTTTAACTTTTAGTTAAAATTTGACAGCTCGATAGTTATTTTCCCCTCAAATGGTTAAATTGAACATCGCGGTCGACCCATTTGAGCTTTGACAGTTGAGTACTTATTTCAGAACAAAGTTGACAGATGGTTAGTTATTCTCAAATTCACGGGAGCAGAAAATAACTTTCGAACTGTCAAGTTTAACCATGCTCCAGTGCAGGGTTATTTCTAACCGGAGGGGAAATAACTATCGAGCTGTCAAATTTTAACTAAAAGTTAAACGAACTGGCGAAACGGTTCACAGCCTAAAGTGTATGAGCACAATACCCAGGCACCCAATAAAGTGTTCATACATACAGTATTCATTCTCCAAAAAAAAGCAAAAAATATAACTCAGTTCCCAACATTTCAATAAGAAACTGCAAAAGATTGCCTCTTGGTGGTATCTTTCTTTTACTTACTGACACCCTTGCGCAGAGGTTGCAACCGTTTGGAAGAAACCCATGAAGAAGGTGGACATCTTTTTGGCACCGTTTCAAACGCTTGTTTTGCATTAAACTATTTGATTTTGTTGTTCAGCTGAGAGTACTGTATCCGTTTCGCCGGAACAGTGAAAAGAGTTCCTTTGCAGAACGTGCGCAGCTGTTTCACACTGCTTTGGGAGGAAAAGCAACCTTGGTTTCGCTTGAAACCCCGTGACAGTTCATAATAATGCCCAAGACGGTGAACTTATGGATGTTGCTGCTGCTGGTGTCACCGTTTTGAATTAGAAACATTGAGCAACAGCTGCTGTATCGTTCATCACAAGCTCTTATTTTAATACAGAATATTAAAACATAAATTGAATCGATTTCTTCTTCTATAGAGCGATGAAACGAAGTTACAAAAAGTTTGGTTGGGGTTCTATTTCCATCGAATATAACAGTGTACAAAATCAGTAACGTAACGCAATACAAAGTGTCGAACGGATCTTGAATGAAAATTCCGGTCAAGCTCGGAGGAGCATCGTAGGCAACTTCTAAGCTGAATAAAAGATCCACAAATTGTTTTTCGCTAAAGGTTCAATTAAGAATTAATTACTTTTAAAAATGGAAAATAATCCAAAGTACATTTTTCCATAGTTTCCGGGCCCAGATAGCCGTAGCGGTAAACGCGCAGCTATTCAGCATGACCATGCTGAGGGTCGTGGGTTCGAATCCCGCTGGTCAAGGATCTTTTCGTAAAGGAAATTTTCTCGATTCCCAGGGCATAGAGTATCTTCGTACCTGCCACACGATATACACATGCAAAAATGGTCAATCGGCAAAGAAAGCTCTCAGTTAATAACATAAGAACACTAATCTGAGAAACAGGCTTTGTCCCAGTTGGGACGTAACGCCAGAAAGAAGAAGAAGAATTAAATAATTCAAAATTTTAATGTGATATTGAATAGATATTGAAAAAAAAAATCAATTTGTGATTCACTAGTTCAAAAATAAGCTTAGACTACATTTGATTCGACTGCATTCAATGAAAATGCTTTTTCCGGTGGCAAACCCAGTCTATAAAAGCATAATTTATTTCTATAGAATTAGTTTCTCCACATTGTTAAGCAATCAATATGGATGGCAGTCCTTTCAAAATAAGTCAATTATGAACAAACATTTGCTTCGAAATAGTATTTATTCAATTGCAGAGACTTTTCGAGCACGCAATTAGCACCACACCAAACAAATTCTTTAGTCATCATTCATATGGCAAACAAACCGTAGAGGAATCTATGTCATAAGGTAATCGAGGGAAATATGCCTACGGGTGAAAGAAAATGAAAATGTCTACGAAGTAAGTGGCATGAACAGACTCTCGGAAGTATACTTTTCTTGATGTTATTCTTCTGAAAAAAAATATTCAACCTTTCAATCCTCAAATTTGTTATAGTGTGATTGACTACGAAATAACGTTATACTTTTGGTTCCGATATGCTATTTTATGGATTTCTCTTATAATTTCAACTATTTTTTTTTCTATCTTTATTAACGAGATTTTTAGCCCCGGGCTAGTTCATCTCGGGACCAACGGCTTTACTTCCCTTCCGAAGAAAGTCGTCACTGAAATTTTTAGTGATTATCTCGGGAATGGGATTTGATCCCAGGTCCTCAGCATGAGAGGCGTGTGTTGTAACCGCTACACCAGGTCCGTCCCCAATTACAATTTTAACTATGTTTCGAACCGTGATCACATTTTTTTTAATGTATTCTCTTGCCCCATGGTGCTCTATATAAGACAACAACTAAGAACACCCTATGATCCTTCGTTTCTTTGAATCAATTTAAATGAACATCATCAAGACATCTTCCGGTTTATTTTCCACTATCGAGTCCAACTAGGAAAGCTACTTTTATTTCTTGAATGGTACAGTCACCCCACAGTTATGGATAGCACACTGATATGGATCAGAGTTGGATTAAAACGGGAATAGCTCATCCAATAGAGTTGCAATCACGCAGAACATATTTTACCTACGTGAACCATACATGTGTACAGCATCGCAATCAATTATAATATGTTTAAGCATATTTTTTCCGTCCGTAGGAAATAAAATGTCAACCGTATTCCCAGAAGCGTTGATTCATAACTGTGGCCATTGAAAACCATACCACAGATCAAAGATAAGACGGTTCCGAAACAAACGCCAAAACGTATGCTTCTACTAGAACACCATTCGTTTACCTCGCAGATAAATTGCTTTTGTAGTGTTTTGATCCATAATATGAGCCGATCTGATTCATATTAATCCCACTGATCCACACTGTGGGGTAGACATCGTTTGAAATTTTTATCAAAATGAACACTTTTTCGTAAATAATCGAGTATTTAGAGGTGTATTCTCTAAAACAACTCTATACTGCAATGCCAGGGAGGTAATTCTATTTTGTGCAGCGTCACCATATTTTTTAATTAAACTTTGTTCTGAAAAATTACCCTTGGTTGATCCATAACTGTGGGGTGACTGTATATTGAAATTATCCAATACATGTTTATTCTGATAAAGTATACATTAACTTTGTTAAAAAAAAAATATTTGTACAGCTCTCTCGTGCTCTGTTTCAGGCTTTGGTGTACGTACGACCAAAACGATCAAACTTTTGTGTAGCGTCTCATACTTTTATTTTTTGAATGCTCAGTATAAAACATTCTAATGAATTATATGTACCATAATTTCAATTTGTTCGAGTAGCGCATCCGTTGAAGATACAATCTGTTCTGACTCAAAGATAATTCCAGCGTTGATTTTCCATTTCATGTTATTTTATTCACCATCACGTCTCGTCCCGAAATGTTTCCACTTGCCATTTCCGCATTTATCACCTGCTGGTTTGGCGCCTCAGTTATGAGCTTGTCGGATTAGGGCGATCTAGATTGAAAAAATATTCAGTCTGATAGAATACGGTTGTAGAATATTCGGCAATTAAAACATGACAATGATTTTGTTCTGGTTTACGATGTAATGTTGACTTAAATTATTCTAGGCTCAATGAGTATTCTATCAAACTCATTTGTTAATATACTTGGTATTGCGATTTTTTTCGCCACTTGAACTTTAGTTATCTGAATTTCGTCTTCCTCAGATTTCGCCTTTAATTTCACTGCCCCTTTTCGATCACCGCCGCTCATGTAACTATCCTGATGTTCATGACAGTTTTCTCTGGCGGGCTCAATGTTAATCATTTTTTCTTTGTTCTCGACTCACCAGCTGGTCTCGTGTACACAACAAAACCATCTGGTAATTCGATGTTTACAGTCATTGTCATTATTCTCATACTCCAGCTGATCGTGTTCTTATGTCAAAACCTACCATCTGGTAGGCTGAAATCAAGTATGAAAAGTAAATGTGTGTATGAAAATATACCATCAGTACATTATTGGCAGCTTCGAAATTTCGTCAAGAAAATTTAATCATTCTTGAAAATACCAATAATACCGCCAGTATTTTTTTAAACATTAATTGACATAATGAATACAGCTGACGGAAAAAAATCAAAACCAACTGGTTTGGTACGAAAGGTATTATATTAGAATTTTTCAAATATTCTTTTGAGCAGTATTTAAATAGAGTTGTCGTTAAAACTGTTTGACAAATCTTAAATTACAACTAAAATAGCACTTGTGAAAAATTGTCGCTACGGAAATGTTTCTTGTATTTGAATTTTTGATAGATTATGCCCCCCAATTCATAAAATAAGTTTAAGATCTCTTGAATAATTGAAGCACAAACCAAACAAACGACCAGATTTCTGCCAAAAAAACATTCCAAGAATTAAAATACGGTGGGGTAAGTGGATACAGAAAAATCAATAGTTAACTTCATTTTTATGTTCAGCTAACGTTAATAATGTAATTCTATCTTTTTCTGTGGATAACAAATGATGGAATAATATGCTACAAATAATTATTTGTTTCGATTTTTTTCTGATTATTTGATTATGAATATGAGGGACTTGAAATTGTTCGCCAAATTATCCACTTTCTGGGGTAAGTATAATATATATAAAAGTATAATAATCTATTCTCAAAAGATATGTGATGTATAACAGTCATTCTTTTTTGTAGTGCTATGCTACATATTTTGATAGCTTTAAATAAAAAAAAAATATTTATTTATTAATATATTATGAAACATATTTATACATTAGTTCAAACTAATTCGAACAAAAAAACCTTGTAACTAGAATACCTTGGGGAAAATCCATTCATTTCGTACACGTAAGTTATTGAAAAGTATTTGAGGATTATTCCTAATGATGTTTCAGGAAGACACTCGTATTTTAAAAATATTAATACAATTATTTATTGTTTAACGTCCATTAATGACGTAGCATTTTTTGGCTGTTTTTTGACCTTACTCTCCCCCATCGTAGCCAATTTTCCTATACTAAATACATGGTTCGTCACAACACCGTAGACTCCCTTATCCCTTATCCATACTTCATCTAGAAAATTTATATATCTTGCTCATTTTCAATTCAGCTTAGATAAATTAGCAAAAATGTTGTTTGAATTTTTAATTTTTTTTATATTTTATTTTTTATTACCAGAGAGATGGTAAAATTTTTAAGGCGGATTAGTTAAAATTGTCTCTTGCCAGTTTGACAAATGTAAGCTAATAATGAAAGAAAGTTAAAGGAAAACAACATTTTAGGATATTGAAAAATATTCGAATTCGTGTAAGCAGTCTTCTAATATATAATAATAATACTTGATTTCCCAGACAACCAGAAGTCGCATCAAAGTTCACGTCACAACTCGTTAATTCGTACAAATTACATCAAACCCGCAAAACACTGTGGATAAAATCGTCAGATTGATGAGTTTCACTTTTCAAAATCGCGATTTTTTCTGGTCACCCTATTTCGGAAATTGTCACCCTAATCAAAATATTTAAAAACACGTGTATCCTGATTTCGGATAAGGAACAAAATATTTGCTTTAAGGCAGAGGTGCAATAGTTTTTGACTGACAGAAAATAATTTTGAAATGAATTGATTTTTGTCAACGAAGCCGACTAGATAACTTCCTATGAACTCGTTTACTGCCGTTCTACGCATATTTGTCCCGGGGTCCATAAGGTTTACATAGATCATGGGACAAGTAAGCGTAGAATGGCAGTTTACTACAGGTGACAGACGACGGAAGATGATCTGAGATAAAACTTTGTAGGCCGCACTTAGAATGGTGATCGTTCTCACAATCTAACTTGTTGTTTTTCTTGTAATATTACCCCTTCATTCCACTCCTCAGTTCTCTTTCCCAGATTGTGCATATCAGCCGGTGCAGACAAATGGCAAGCTTCTCCGGCCCCATGTTTATGAGGGGTGCACGACGTTAGGCATAAATACGTTAGGCATAAGGACGTTAGGCATAAGTACGATAGGCATAAATACGATAGGCATAATGGACGTTTGGCATAATGGATGTTTGGCATAATGGACATTAGGCATAATGGACGATAGGCATAATTCTCAAAATACAAAAAAATAAATTATTTGTGTGAAAAGTGAGCTGACTTTTTTTGGTAATTGTGGAGAGCTTCAAAGATCAAAATTGTGTTCTTTGAAATACGATTGCCTTGCAGTCGTCCCAAAGTTGTGAATCCTTTGTGGACAATTTCTAGGGCAAAACTTGATGAAATGATTAGCATGAAAATGCTGTCAATTGCCTTCATTAGCTTTGTGGTAACTTCTGTGACCCATAGAGTAAAGCCATGTTTAAGGTATTTCAGTTTCGTTTCAAGTCGATCCAGGATCCTTGGCCATGAAGTGCAAACGTATTAATGTGTCGTACCACAAATAAGAATGCAAAATTGCTACTTTGGCAAAGCAAACATTTGGTTAATAACTGTGGAAGTGTTCCTAGAACACTAAGCTGAAAGCTTGAGTTGGGGAGTAATGCCAAGAGTATGAACGACGCAGTAACTGCTGCTCATCTTTTGTACACATATTATTGACGGATTATCCCTTCTTTAAATTGGAAGCTGTTCTTTATAGTTATACTGTTGACAAAATTATTGAAGTTAGTGCTGCCAATGCTTAAATCAGGAAATTTTTCTTCTTTTATAGTCAAACTGTTCTTTCGAGACTTACTTATTCAAAAATTAATATCACTATTGCTCTTAATACTTCCATCATACATTTTCCCTTCTTTAAATCATAGGCTGTTCTTTATCCTTTAACGGTCAATTCAATGACTGTCAGAAAGGCACCTTCTTCCAATAATATACTGTTTTGTGGATTCTTTCTGTTCTAATAGTTATGTAAATATTTCCATTATAAAATGAACGCCATGCTCAATGCTGAATGTTGTGTTATGCTAAATTTGAGCTTGACTGGATGAATTGACTTGAAATCAAGTCAATCAAATCAAATGTGGCTCATCAAAAATGTTTGAAAACCATTGAAAATTGTTGGCAGAAGAGCAAAAGAACTGTTTTCACCACATTAAATTGGCGAGCATACTCGGAGTGGGAATGTAACGCTCTTATTGGCGTCACACTACCAGAATATTATTGTTGAAGATAATGTCACCTATCACAACATGCATTTTTGGCTTGACTCTAGATTGCTGTCTTCAAGTTAGTTATTTGATTTATAATAATAATTATATGGAAGATTTCCCTTCTTTAGAATTAACGCAACTATGTAAGAGAAGTGTAAAAAATGGCATATACTCACCAAACTAAACATCTCTAGAAATAAATAACACTTGCACATTGCAAATAAAAATGAATACTTACAAAAATGGACTTTAGAATGATAACAATGATCATGATAACAATCTTTTTCCATATCTTGTGATCATCGATTCAATATCTTCCATATCTTGCGATCATTGTCAAATTTCATAACACCGGAAATTGCAATTTACAACTAACCAATTGACCCACCCCCTCGTAACGCTTCTTGTGTGAATTTTCCACTATTTTTATGAGCTGTTACATCTTAAAGACACCCACCCACTCCCATGAACGTAATGGAATTTGTAAATGGACCCGAAAAAAAATTGATATGAGAAGAGTTTTTGAATGACACACACGCAAGTTATTTTATGCCAAACGTCCATTATGCCTAACGTATTTTATGCCTAACGTCCATTATGCCTAATGTCTTTATGCCTAACGTCCATTATGCCTAACATACTTATGCCGAACGTCCTTATGCCTAACGTCTTTATGCCTAATGGGGTATACTCGTTTATGAGTTCAGCACCGATACAATCCTCACCAGCAGCTTTATTGTTCTTGAGCTGTTGAATGGCATCCTTAATCTCCCTCAAAGTGGGGCTGGTTGGTTTCCATCGCCCGCAATACTGACGAAAGCATTTTCTCAGTTTTTCCGTCCTTAATTGCCTGTGCTCTCGGTACCATTCAGGTGTTTGTTGGAGTGCTGTTTCCACCTTTCGATCACCTCACGCTCGTCCGTCAAAATGCTCCCATCCTTATCCCTGCAAATGTCGGCTCGCGGCACGAAGCCGTTGCGGGATGCGTTGAGCATCTGATAGAACTTACGTGTTTCTTGAGACCGGCTCAGCTGTTCCATCTCCTCGCACTCCATCTCCTCCACACGGCGTTTTTTCTCCCGAAAGAGGTGGGTCTGCTGTGGCCGTTTCCGTCTATAACATTCCTCGTTCTGCCAAGTCCCTTGCTGCAGCATGACCGCCCGCGCTGCATCCTTCTCCTTCAGAATCTGCCTACATTTCTCATCGAAGAATCGTTCCGTCGACTCCGTCCCACGTACCCGACGTTGCTCTCAGCTGCATTGTTGATGGCTGCTTTCACTGTTCTCCAGCAATCCTCAAGAGGGGCTTCATCCAGCTCACCTATTCCGGTAATTCAGCCTCGAGGTGCTGCGGGCACGCAGTTGTGACATCCGGTTGCTTAAGCCGCTCTAGGTCATACCAATGCGGCCGTCGGTACCGTACGTTGTTAACGACGGAGAGTTTTGGGCGCAGGTTAATCATCACCAGAGTCGATGTTAGCGCCACGATAGGTCCTAACATCGATAATGTCGGAGAAGTGCCGTCCATCAATCAGAACGTGGTAGATTTTTGATTCTGTCTGCTGTGGTATCCCCAGGTGTATCGGTATGGAAGGCTGTGCTGGAAGCAGGTGCTACGCTATTCTTGAAGGCGTCGAAATCAATTAGTCGTAAGCCGTTTTCGTTCGTCAGCCGGTAGGCGCTGAGCTTTCCAATAGTCGGTCTGAACTCCTCCTCCTGGCCAACCTGAGCGTTTAGATCCCCTATGATGATTTTGACGTCGTGGCTTGGGCAGCTGTCGTACTCGCGTTCGAGCTAGGCGTAAAAAGCGTCTTTGTCATCATCATTGCTTCCGGAGTGAGGGCTTTGCACGTGTATTATGCTGAAGTTGAATGCTTTTGAGCCTCAACTTGTACATTCTCTCATTGATCGCCCACCACCCGATCACGCATCCCTGCATACCACCCATCACTATAAAAGCTGTTCCTAGCTCGTGTGTATTGCCGCAGCTCTGGTAGATGGTATGGTTACCTCTAAACGTTTGCATCATTGATCCCTTCCAACACACTTCCTGCAACGCCAAGATGCCAAATCCGCGGTCCTTCAGCACGTCGACGAGTATGCGAGTATCCGATGAAGTTACAGTTCCACGTACCGAGCTTCCAATCGCTAATCCCTTTACGTCGCTGTGGTCTTCGCCGATTGTTCCGGTTCGTATTCTCTCGTTGATTATTCGTTGCTTGATTTTTTTTTACAGCTGGCTTGCAGGGCCTAACACTAACCCCCTAGATTTCCGGAGGACCATTCCCCCTAAGTGTTCGGAGGACCATAGTGCGCAGTTTAGGTAAGAGTCCTTCTCTGGAACTCGGACGATGATCAGCCGCCTCTGACATGGGGAATAGACGCTGTTGTGAGCTGCTCCTAATATGGAATACAGACACTCTAGGTTTGTAGGAGCAGACACGCCCCTCTCCCTGTCAGCATACGACCAAAGTTCCCACCGGGGTTGGTTACCCAATTTTCCCCAAGGTTGCTCGTACCCCGGCCAGTACCACGAGGACGTAGGGATAGGACTTGCTGGGCAAGAGGCTAAGGACCACCTAAAGGGGTTTATTTTATTTCTGCATGTACGCGAGGTACCAATGGTACGCCATGCCCAGCCATTTACCGTGTCTTGTATATATATATTGAAACCGAAATTCATTCAGAGTTTTTTTTTCAGCACTTCATCAAATGCTCTCTCCAGGACTGACTAGCATTTATTTATGAATACCTCTAATAACAGCAGCAACGTTAACATATTTTATTTCGTTTCTAAAAAAAATAGCGTGGGTTTTTTTTTTTTGAAAATATGAATGAAGTTTTGAGGCATTTTTCTTGGTTCTATTTAAATACATATCTCTTGATGAACTTTTAACAGAATTGTTCTAATTATTCTTGCTGGAATTCCAAGTGAAGCTCCTGAATAATACATTGTTACTATCTTCATAGAAATCTCTCAAGAAACTATGGTGATCTGAAGGAAACACTTTTGCGAGAAATCTATCAAAATATTTAATTGATGACTAAAAAAACAGTATTAACAATCGATAGAAAAATAAATAAAATCCGATAGGAATTCCATAGCAAGTATTTGATCGCATTTGTTCAGAAATTTGGTATATCATTCGAAGAACTGTTAGAAAAATGTCAAGTAAAATCCAGGAAAAATACTTGCAAAATCTTTGAAGGAGATTACCGTAAAATCTTAGCATCAAAAGTTGTATACAAACAACTCATGCTTGGAAAATTCTGGAGTTAGTACCGCAAGAAATGATGGTCGAATTCAGCTTGGAGGAATTATTGCATTGATTGTTTCAAAATCAAACCAAAATGAATGAAATGGACCCATGAATGAGTCAATAAATTGCATCAAGACACGTTTTGCTCAACTGTGATAGAAAATGCGGGTGGATGTCATTGATTGTTTAAAGTTGCATATAAATAACAGCAAAGGTTGTTTGAAAAAGTCGTTTTTGCGTTCAATTCGTAAATGCACCCCTGAGATCCTGACAACACCTATGTGCAGTATTCACGCCCTTGATTGGATGCTATAACATTTCAACGAATACCATTACCCCGAGATCCATCACTCCGAAAGTCAATACCCCGAATGGTCAAGTACCCCGGAAACCAATACCCCGAAATCTATTACCCCGAATAGTCTGTTACTCCGAATACCATTTATCCGAATGGACGATAACCCGGAATCTTCTTGCCACGAAGAATTCAAAATGAAGATCCGACAAATGAACATAATATATTTTATAGAATTTTGATTTTCATTTGAATTCATGTTCTTGTTATGAAAGATTTATTATATTTTTAATCAACAGTCATTCTTTAAGAGACAAGTGAGAACCAAAATCTCACTCACAGGCGTGCACTTGATTTTGTGAGGATGTTCGTGTTCATGACAAAAATAATTTTACGATCTGATGATAATGCAGATACTGATTACGTTTTCACATGTTAATGTTGGAGACCTCTCCCGCCCTCCTTCAAAAGCATTTTATTATTTGGTAATGCATAATTTTATTTTAATATTGATGGAGGCAATGCGAGGACAACATATTCCAGAATGATATTAGACTATGGTTCGAAAAATGTCAGATGAAAATGTTAACTGATATTGAACTGACAACTGTTTAAAATCACTGACTTTCGGGGAGGTGTTGCATTCGGTGGTTTTCGGAAAGATCAGTGGCGCGGGAAGTGGGTAGGACAGGTAGGACATGTACTACGTACAAAAACACCTGGGTAGGACAGTCAAAGGATTGTCCTACCCACGATACCTGCTCCAATAAAGATAAAGATAAAGATTTAGCAAGAAAAAACTAGATCAGCAGAAAGTTTGAAAATAAATTCAACTATTTATCATCTGTTAAATATACAAGCCCTTGTGGACGGTTCCTTCAACATATCTACATCCAACCGTAAAAGTTCTGAAATAAATTGCCATGAGCGTTCTAAGAAGTTTCTGGAACATCCATAGTGAATTGTCGGAAGATTATTGGAGAATTTTTGGATGAAGTTACGGATTAATCGCATCGTCGAGCACGAGTGTGATAGTGCTGGCGATTTCTGAAAGTGCGATCACTCTTGACTTGATGTTATCTATCAAATTATTGCTGAATTTCTTAACGATTTTTCAGGCAATTCCTATAGAATTTCCACAGTTAGATCCTGAAAAATGATTTCATCAAACTCCCTCTGAGATTTGTGGCATAATTCATAAAAATATTTAGAGCAGATTATGACGATTTCCTGAATGTTTTTTTTTTGTTTTGCAGGATTGTTGATGATATTCCAATGAAATATATGAAGGAGTTTCTGGACGATGAAACATTCTTCAAAAATCTTCAGTTTCTTACGAAACCTTTGGCTTTTAACCACTTAAGGGGAATTCCGGGGCAAAAAAAAACTCCATAATTTAACAGAATTTTGGCTGTTCGTCAATTTGCTATCGAGAAAATTAGAACAATCTGGCTGGTTGCAAAGACAAGCAGTGTGGTCTACTCTTGTCTAATTTGTTTAATAAAATAGATTTGAAAAGGATATTATAAACTGATCATAATTTTTTTTAGAAACTTTGTCCTTTTTTATGCAAGTCTCTAAAGTCTCTTTTTAACAAAAAAAGTGATATCAAAAGTCTCCTTTTTCCTAAAACTGCTTGCATTGAATTCTGAAGCAAAATTGTACAGGCTGCAGAGAAACCTTCAGAGACTTTATCGGGTCCAACAAGCTCTTCAGTCTCAGATTCCCCTAGGAATAGCTTCAGGAATTATCAAAGTGATTTTAAATAGCACTTTTTCAGGGTCTCCTACAGGAACCTCATCCGATTTTTTTTTCAGATATTTATTTACCGATTCTCCCAGAAATTATTTCAACGATTTTCCAAAGGATGCTTAGAAGAATTTCCTCCGAATTTGCTCCAAAGCTACTACCTCCAGTAATTTATTCAGGTATTATCTTGATTTTTTTTTTCCAAAACTAGCCTAGAATTTCCACCAGATATTTTTTCACCAATCTTTCACTGAATTTTCCAGTTTTTCCTCAAGGAGATCTTTCTAAGATATCTACAGAAATTCTCCTGAGGAAATCCTCATAGGTTTATTTCAGAGTATCTGAAAAACAATAGCTAACGGGGTTTTCAAGAAATCTTGCAAGAATTCATCCTTCTGTTCATGTGGATTCCTTCAAAAATTCGTCCACGATTCATCCCAGAAATCCAACGTTCCTTAAAGGGTACTTAAAAAAAATCAAAAAAATATTTCTTTTCTTGAAACTTATCCAGCATTTCATCTAAGTAATAACTCATGCAGTTTTTTTTTCCAAACACCAGCCAATACTACAACAATTTTCCCAATAATTCCTCCAAACATTCCTACACAAACTTCTATAGAGATTCTGTCCAATGTTCTTCGATTACAAAATCCTGCGAAATGCTATCTCGAGATTCGATTGATTTTGTTTTAAGATTATCTTAGCAAATTATCTAGGAAATCTGCTGAAACTTTCTCAAGAGTCCAGGCGTTATTCAAGAGATCATTGTTCTTTAAGAGTGCCCTTGAAACTTCCACTAATTTTGGATAAATCATTGGATAAAATCTTAGAGGGGTTGGAACTTTCTTGAAAAATTCTACAAAGAATTTTTGAAGGCATTCTGATGAGTCTTTGGAGAAATTCCATTTCTGTGATTCTCTTGGATAAATTCAGGTTGAATTCTTGAGGTATCCAACACAAAATTCTTGAAGAAATTTCCTAGCAAAACTCTTTTAGAAATTTTCGTAAAGTAATGTCTGAACATTTTATCTAAATGAATTTCAGATGAAATTCTAGTAGAAAATCAAGTAATTAAAAAAAAATGGATTTTCAAATGTCTGCTCTGATGCTATGAAGACACTTATCTCCTGACTCCTAATAGGTTTCGTTTTTTTTTTGTTGGATCCATCAGCCTCTTTCTGGTTCTTTTTAAGTCTCTTTTTTCAGGCAAGATCTCTCTTATTTCCTATTTTAAGGCACTCAGTTGCTACGAGTTGGAAAGCATTCTTAGTCTTGTGGTAAGGTAAAGAAAAAAACTGGTTTTGTATTGAACTTTCAATACAATTTTCCATTCTATACAAATTGTATGAGAGTCAAAAAAGCTTGTTTTCTAAGAATCATGTTATTTCTTCTTTTAAGCGGGAAAGTCACCTGAAACCATTATAAGAATGCTTGAAAACAGAAGAGTTTCCTCAACTCACTCAAATCCGACCAAAATGTAACTTACACCCTTTTGCGTTTGAGCCCTTCAAAAAATGAAATTTCCAGTCTAGGATTCCATAGAATTAAAATTTTTCTTAGCTTCAATGTGCACAAAATATTTGCCAACGTTTGTCCTACCCATGGTTTCGAACGTGGACGCGCCTCTGGGAGAGATGGTTTTTGGGGTGATGGTATTCGGGGAAATGTTATAGGACCCTGTGAAAAAGTTGTTTTTGCGTTCAATTCGTAAATGAACTCCTGAGATCCTGGCTACACCTATGTGAGGTATACACGCCCGTGATTGAAATGATGATTGTTTAATTCGCTTCTTGAATCAGTATGTTTAACAACACTGCAATATGTTTTTTTATTACGTTTATCACATCACGTGGACCACCCTAAATAGGACAGCAAACGGCTCATCAAGCGGTTATCGCTGGAAATGAATGTGATTGCAGCTGAGCGAGCGCATGATTCTAGAATTAATGATTGCATTTGAGGCGATGATAAATTGCGTTCCAAACGAGTGGACCCAACGGTTATAAATCTTTCGGTGGCTGTTTCGTTTCCTTCCGGCTTCGATCTGTTAGCTTTTAGCAGTGCCTGCGTCATCAACGGTCTCCAGAGCGGAACAAGTTTACTTGACACCATCACCATACGGTCGAAAGAACTCATTTCGAAAACGACCAAAACCGATCATCACCATCAACTTTGGACGCTAAAAGACAAAGAAATAAAACCCCGTAAAATGAACCTCGTAAAAAGCAGTGACGAGCAAGCGTGTAAACAGGAAAGCTTTCACTCTTCTTCGATGGGCATCGATTTATGTGTGGTCTACCCTGAACCCCAAAAAGCTACCAGAATGGGTACTTCCAAATGGTTTGCTCTAAATGGAACGAGTCATGCGGGTTATAGAAAGTTCGGTAACAGCGAGCGATGCTTGCAAAATCATAAAACAAAGCTGCCGTGCCTGACGGTTGATGTCTCGAATATGGGGATGCTAAAATCAATTTGCTTCCTCTAAATGTATGCTTTACGACTCAAACCCGAAAAGTGACGGCCAAGATCACTCAATTCAATAAACATGAAGCTGGTTCAACGTCATTTTCTTACTGGTGAGACGGGTAGAGCCTGCTTCTTAGCTAGGTGCTCTATGAGCTCTTTGACAGATATTACCTGCGAGCTTTCTTTACAAGAGTTTTCGTGTTTACAATTGTAGGACAAAAGGTCGAACGACTAAGGAATAATAAAAGATCAAACGGACAAAAGGTCGAATGGACAAAAGATCGAATGGACAAAAGGTCGAATGGACAAAAGGTAGAATTAGTAGTACTCCATGACCGAGTATAAATTTTGTAAAACATTTTCGCTCAGAAATCACGCAATGTGTGCACAACTGATAATTCATATAATTAAATTCTAAAATTGATCGATTTATCAACAAGTTGTAAAAATTTTGAGACTTGATTCAGATTCAGTTACCCTATATGTTGTGAATAGCATAGATCTTCAGTTTATGAAACCTATCACAGTAACTGATCAACTTCACCCCGGAATCAAAAACTCCACTTTTTGAATTCTAAAAAATGTTTTTGTTATTATGATAACATTTTGTCAAAATCACGTTTGTATAATTCGATAAACATCCAACCAGTACATGTTTGAAAAATATTTGGATGATAATATATTAGACTGGCCCTTAAACAAAAAAGTTGTAAAACTCAACGGGGCACCCCGTAGATATGTGCCTTAAGGTAAGAAAATAGCTCTCTCAAAATTTCAACTCATTTGGTTGCTCTCCCAGCTGGCGCATTCAATTCAAAGTTTGTATGGAATCTTCGTATCAAATACATTGAAAATTGACCCTTCGTCACTGTTCCGTTCCGTATACTAGTAAATCGCGTTCAATTGAGCCCAGAATGACAAATTCACTAGTTTATATCCTAATTAAAGCAGTTGCAGAAGGTTGTATCTGGATTTCAGCTTGTTTTCATTAACCTTTCAGTTGTTGAAAGTAAGGCTTAGATCAACACTCCCGTACAATCATTTATATGCATGCGTCTTGTGCAGCAGATTGCTAAGCGTCATAGGTAGCTATGACGCTCTTAGTGGCTACCACCCAGCTTAGTTGAAAAGAAATACTAAGCAATATTGCAAATATACTTCAGATAGTTAAAACACCAACTTTCTCTATTTTAATCGTCACCCGAGCAAAGTCCAACATCAAAATGAAAGCAGGTTGAAAGCATATATTGTTTTCAGCATCAAGTCGATATCATTATTTGATATCAATTTATCAATGAAATATTCGGTATCTAATTTAGTTTTCGTTCTGCTATCAAAATAATTTCTTTTTATTTAATTATAAATTTATTCGTGTTACATGCTTATATACTATGATGATATAAAAATAAAGCATTTCTCTAGAAGCGTTTCAATATCAATCGAAAATATGTATATCTCAGTGAGTTCTCAATTTGCTCTCAATGATAGCAGAAACTGTTTTCAATTTGCTTTCACTGACAGCAAAAAGAGTTTTCCATTTGATTTCATGGGAACATTTTTCTGCTCTCAGTTTTGTTATTTTAACCGTTAAAACGGCCAAAATGACAACAAACTGAGTTATCAAAATCCGCGACATCACAACATCAAAATTAGTATTCAATTTGATCTCAAGCTTTGCTCGGGCATACAACCTTCTACAATATTGTTCGCTATGGTATCAAGTAGTGTTTTTGACATTCTGGGTTAAATTGAACGCGATCGACAATTTTTTTGACCCAAACAGGAGAAGATGTGCTGTGTCTCATATGTTTGAGCTGAAAATCCCATATTAACTTCAATTCAATTGCGCCAGCTCATGGAACGACCAAATGAGCTGAAATTTTCAGAAAGTCTTCCTCAAAACCCTACGAAATAACTCTGGAGGGTGTCCCGTGGAGTTATAAAACTTTATTTTTCTCCCATACTGAGCTGGGCCAGTCTAATAATATATGCATCCTACTTGGAAAAAAAGAGTGGAAAGTGATCAACTTCACCCCATTTTACGGTACTTAAGTTATTCCTAATTTCCCAAACTGGCTGCACAAACCGTGAAGAGCGTGAAGTTAGGTTCCGGACATTTTGGAATTTACTTCACAGCAACCTTTGCGTACACCAAGTGACCTGATTCTAAATTAAAATGGCTCCCTGGAATCATTTAAGTCGGATACGAATCGTCCAATTATTGCGGAAGCAGAAGCATGGTCAATAGGGTGCCAATGAAAATCGATTTTTCGAATTTCAAAAAAAGGTAGGGCTCAAAAGTTTTGTCTCCTCGAAAAAAGTCCCCATGCAAAATTTGAGCTCAATCGGACTTCATTAAGTGGACCCCCAAAGCGGTCAAAGTTTGGCTTTTTTGACCCATGAAAAATCTCCAAAGGGGGGGGTACATGAAATTTCCGAAATCGAAATTTTTTTTTTTGATGCCAGATGTCTTAGAAATGCATGAAACGTCGAGATCTGGTGTTATTTGGAAAATTTTTTTTTTGAAAAAATCGACCTTTTGGGACTTAGTAAATTTTTGAGTTGGGGGAGTGAATTGAATTTGAAATGAACGATTTGAATTCAATTGCTGAGAAATTCAAGGCAATAGTATTGAAACATATCCTATATGATTGTTGGCCACTGAAAGCATATGATATGTGATATTTCATTAGGGTGGTTCATTTACTTTGCATTAGAGTGGTCCTTTTTGTTAAAAAATAAAAAAAAATAAAAAATAGAATTTTAATTGAATATTGAAGACAATAGTATTGGAACATCTCTCACATTATCGTAAGCCATTTTCTACATTTAATATGTGGTATTTTATTAGGGTGGTTCACTTATTTTCCATTCGGGTGGGCTTTTCTGTCGAAAAATCATAATTTGAATGGGATATTAAAAACAATAGTATTTTATCACCTCTTTCATCATCGTATGGCATTTCCTTCATTAGATTCGTGATATTTTTGTTTAGAGAGGCTTTAAATTCCTCTGAATTCATGCGCCTCTAGTTCCATTTGATATGCGACATCATCGTAAGATACTGTTAACATATTTCATTAGGGAGTTTCTCTTATTTTCCATTAGGGTGCATCATTTTTCGTATAGTTTGAAACCATGATTTCTCGAAAAAGTCTCGTCCACTTTCCTTAATTATGGTATCATTGTAAAAATTTCAACCTTAATATCTACAGACCGAAAGATTATGGTGTGGACTACTACATAATATTTGCGTAATGTTCGACGAAAAATGTAAAGGTAACTTAGTTAACAACAAAAGAGTTTTATAGAAAGCCTCTCATTGTTAGAAAGGTCTTTTGAAAAGTTTTGCGTGATTTTCATTCGGAATGCAACACTTCACTAAGCTGAACCAGTTTGGAGTCCTCGTCTCATACAAAATCCGCTTGCTACTTCATGATTTCAGATGCACTCATCTCAGAGATCAAGCATTGAGCCCCGTGACCTTTCCAATTTAGTTTTGCGAATTCCAAAGGAAATTCTACAGAAAATTCTGAAGGAAATTCTAGAGGAAATACTGAAGGAAATTCCAAAGGAAATTCCAACGGAAATTCCAGAGGGAATTACGAAGGAAATTCCAGTGGAAATTCCGAAGGAAATTCCAGTGGAAATTTCGAAAGAAATTCTAGAGAAAGTTCCGAAGGAAATTCCAGACGAAATTTCTCAGGAAATTCCAGAGGAAATTTCGCAGGAAATTCTAGAGGAAATTCCGAAGGAAATTCCAGAGGAAATTCTGAAAGAAATTCTAGAGAAAATTCTGAAGGAAATTCCAGAGAAAATCCCGAAAGAAATTCCAGAGATAATTTCGAAGAATATTCTAGGGGAAATACGGAAGAAATTCCAAAGTAATTTCCGAATGAAATTCCAGAGAAAATTCCGAAGGTAATTCCAGAGGATATTCCGAAGGAAATACCGAAGAAAATTCCAGAGGAAACGAAAATTATAGAGGTACTTCCGAAGAAAATTCCGAAAAAATTTCAAAGCTTCAAAAGAAATTCCAAATCAAATTCCGAATCAAATTTAGCATGAAACTCCAAAAGGAATTCCGAAGAAAACTCTAGAAGAAATTCCGAAGCAAATTGCAAAGTAAATTTCGACGAAAATAACGTAGAAAATTCCAAATCAAATCCCGAAGGTAGCTCCAAATGAAATTCCAAAGCAAATCCCGAAAGAAATTCCAAAGCAAATTCAAAAGGAAATTCCAGAAAAATAAATCCGAATGGATTTTTGAAGGATGTTCCGAAGCAAATTCCAAAGAAAACTCGGACGAAAATTGCGCAGAAAATTCCAAATGAAATTCCGAAGCCAGCTCTAAAAGAAATTGCAAAGGAAATTCCATAAGAAATTTAAAGGAACTTCCGAAGCGAATTCCAAAGGAAATTCCGAAGGCAATTCCAGAAGAAATTCCAAAGGAAACGCCGAAGAAAATTTTGAAGAACTGAAGAAGGAAATTCCGAAAGTAATTCCTAAGAAATCCAAAATAACTTCCTGAAGCAACTTACTGAAAGAAATTCATGAAGAAATTCCAAAGGAAATTCTGAAGTAAATGAGATATGAAGTTCCGAAGAATACAAAGAAATTTTAAAGGATACTCCTAAGAAATTCCAAAGTAAATTCCGCGAAAATTCAACGGAAAACAGTCCAAAGGAAAAAATTCCAATCAATACTTCTAAATAAAATTTCGAAATCTCCATAGGAAATTCCAAAGGTTATTCCAAAGGAAATTCCGAGGAAACTCTATAACAAATTTGGAAGTAAACTTCAAACGAAATTCCGAAAGAAATTTCAAAGAGAATTTTGAAGGAAGTAATAAAGGAATTCCTAAGAAAATTCTGAAGAAAATTTGATAAGTAGCCCCAAAGAAAACTGCAAAGGAATTTTAAAGGATACTCCTAAGGGAATTTCGACGGAAATTCCAAAGTTAATTCCGAAGGAAACTGAAAAAAATCCAACGGAATTTCCGAAGCAAATTTCAGAAGAAATTCTGACGAAAATTGCGTAGAAAATTCCAAAGGAAATTCCGAAAAAAACCCAAGGAAATTCCGAAGAAAAATCCGTGGAAAATTCCAAAGGAATTTCCGAAAACTCCATAGGAAATTCCATAAAAAAATTCAAAGCAAATTCCGAATGAAATTCAAAAAGGAATTTCTAAGGAAATTTCGAAGAAAAGATCACAGCTCCAAAAGAAATTCCAAAGGAAACTTCGATGGAATCTTTCGAAAATACAAGGGAAATCCCGAAAAAAAAATTAAAAAAAAATGAATAAAATTGCAAAAGAAATTCTGAAGCACATTCCAAAGGACATTCCGACGACAATTCTGAAAAATATCCAAAGCATATTCAAAAGGGAATTTCTAAGGAAATTCCAAAGAAAATTCCAAAGCAAATCCCGAAGCAAATTGCAATGGAAAAAGGAAGTTAATGGAAATTTCGTAGAAAATTTCTAAGGAATTTTCTATGGAATATCCAAAGCAAATTTGTAAGGAAATTCTCAAGAAAACTCTGTGGAAATTCCAAAGAAAATTGTAAAGGAAATTTCTAAGAATATTCCGCAGTAAATTTCAAAGGTCCAAAAGAAATCCCAAATGAAATTCCGAAGAAAGCTCCAAAGAAAATTTCGAAGGAATTTCCAAAGTAAATTCCAATGCTTCGAAAGAAATTCCAAATAATATTTCGAATACAATTCTGAAGGAAGCTCCAAAGATAATAACACAGGAAATTCCGAAACAAACTCTAGAAGAAATTCGGAAGGAAACTCCAAAGCAAATTTCGAAGGAAACTCAAAAAGAAACTCCGAAGTAAATTTCGAAGAAAATTCCAATGAAAAGTTCAGAATGAAATTCCGGAGGACACTTCATAGGAAATTTCGAAGGAAATACCACAGAAAATTCAAAAGGACACTTCTAAAGATACCGAAGAAAATTCCACAGGATATTCCGAAGCAAATACAGGATAAATAAAAAAGGAAATTTCGTAGAAAAGTCAAATTAAATTTTAATTTCGAAGGAAATTCCGATTAAAATTCAAAAGGAAACTCCAAAGAAAATTCCGTTGAAAACTCCAACGAAAAAATCCATATGAAATTCCGACGAAATTTCTTGAAGGAACTTTGTTACATCTTTGAAGAATAAACGAGAACTGATTGTCAAAACTTGAATTACCTACGTTGTCACAACCGAATCGCGTGTACTATAGCAAGCAGAAGGCAACGTACTTTTGTTTCGGGAATGAAGGAGCCCAAGGCTGAGAATCTCTTTTGAAAATATAAACTAAACACTTTTGTTGCCCTTCATCGTCGCTCATCAAGCTATTGTCATAATTTGTATACGTCAAAAATTATTTTATTCCTTTTTTATCTGTATTTTGATTATGGCAGTTAGAATTGTGCTTCACTGAATTCACTGATGATTGGAACGTTTTATTTTAACTATTCAAAAGAAACCCTTAATGAAAATTCGTTAATCTACGAAGAGTTGCATGCCAATGAAGAATCATGATTCAAAACTATACAAACAAAGTTGATTTGTTAGATCTATTGAGAATATTTTACAAATTAAATGATCACCCTTATTCAAAACTGAGGACAATAGCCCCAATGAAATATCACATATTATACATTAACAGTGGCCTACGATGACATAGGAGATGTTTAATTACTCTTGTATTTACTATTCCATTCAAATACTCAATTTTTTTTAAAGAATCACCGTAATTGAATATAAGTGAGCCTTCCCAATGAAATATCACGAATCTAATGAAGGAAATGGCCTACGATGATGAAAGAGGTGATAAAATACTATTGTTTTTAATATCCCATTCAAATTATGATTTTTCGACAGAAAGGCCCACCGTAATGGAAAATAAGTGAACCACCCTAATAAAATACCACATATTAAATGTAGAAAATGGCTGACGATAATGTGAGAGATGTTCCAATACTATTGTCTTCAATATTCAATTAAAATTCTATTTTTTATTTTATTTTTATTTTTTAACAAAAAGGACCACCCTAATGGAAAGTAAATGAACCACCCTAATGAAATATCACATATCATATGCTTTCAGTGGCCAACAATCATATAGGATATGTTTCAATACTATTGCCTTGAATTTCTTAGCAATTGAATTCAAATCGTTCATTTCAAATTCAATTCTCTCCCCCAACTCAAAAATTTACTAAGTCCCAAAAGGTCGATTTTTTCAAAAAAAAAATTTTCCAAATAACACCAGATCTCGACGTTTCATGCATTTCTAAGACATCTGGCATCAAAAAAAAAATTTCGATTTCGGAAATTTCATGTACCCCCCCCCCTTTGGAGATTTTTCATGGGTCAAAAAAGCCAAACTTTGACCGCTTTGGGGGTCCACTTAATGAAGTCCGATTGAGCTCAAATTTTGCATGGGGACTTTTTTCGAGGAGACAAAACTTTTGAGCCCTACCTTTTTTTGAAATTCGATGGCAAAATTTTTCCCATACATTCCATTGGCACCCTAATGGTCAAATACAGTCATTGTCATTGAGATACACAGGGCTGTTCAATAAATGGCGTATAATGAGTCGCAGACATGTAATCAGTGACTCCCAAAACAAAACAGAAAAGTGCTACTTTTCAGCACCGAAAAGAGTGGTGAAAAATATCACATTTCAGCACTGTGTTTGTTGTAAGGAAATAAAGGTCGTTTTGTATGGTGGTAGGGCATTTGGCACAAAGTCGTTTGGCATAATGGTCATTTGGCATAATGGTCGTTGGACATAATGGTCGTATGACATAATAATCGTTTGGCATAATGAGACTGAAACCAAGAAGTTCGTAAGATGACATTCGTTTTTACGTTTCTATTGAATCTTTCTGATGGTATCAGACGTTTTTAGGAGTCAATTGAGATAAAATTACACTTTATTCAACAATCATATGCTCTTGAATAAACTGAAGCATAGTAGAAAAGTTATTGCCAATAGTATTTTATTATTTATCCAGAAATTACCCTTCTTTCAAATATCCCAGACAACCAAAATGTATGTATAACGAAATCACCTGGAGGCTTTGTATGTGCAAAATTTCACTCATAAGATGTCGCAAAAAGGCCTTCTGCGTACAAAAGTGGAGGCATATGCGTGCATATATCATGCGATGAATAATAACATACAATGCGAGTGTATAAATTGTCTATTGAACTAACCTGTGATCTTATGCGACTAATCTTATGATAACCAATGTTGATTTGACAGCTGCTACGGATTGATTCGACTTACTTTGTACGAGTGTACGGGACGAAACAAAATGTACAAATGAACTCAGAAAAACAGTGTTTTATGCGAGGAAACTCATCAATCTGACGAGTTTATCCACGGTGTTTTGCGGGTTTGATGTAATTAGTATGAATAAACGAGTTGTAACGTGAGCTTTCATGCGATTTCTGGTTGTCTGGGATGTTTTCTTCTTTTGAGTTTCGCGATTGGAATAATTTTTTGCACTGAATATTATATTTTTCTATATTTAGCACAAATTTACCCTTTTTTCAAACATTGGATGTTTTTTTTTATATACGATGTAACCATAATAAAAGGTATAAAGACTATTGATTTAAAATTTAAATAAATTTCAGCTTCTTTTATACATAGGCTGTTCTTTGGAGCTATATTTTTTTTATGTAATTTTTACAACTGATATGAGGACGGCAATCGGTAACATTGATCTGCTCAAGTTATCAGCAAAAAAAGAAATCGATAACTGCATTTACTTCGATGGGTTGTGCTACTTTTCCTCGAATGTCGTTTCCCTGAAGGCCAGTTCTCCGAATGCCAGTTCCCAGCATATCCCGTTTCTCCGATTAAACCCACTTCTCCGGAATTTTTTTAGCACTCATAATTGTCGTAGCTTCATACATTCCAGGGTGGTGAACGAACTGGCCTTCTAATATGCATTCTTCTTTATTAAATTGACGGTTCTTTCGAGTTTTACCGTCCTCAGCATTTTTGCCAACATGTATATAGCCGAGAATGACAGAATACTTCCTTATTTTGATTGCTTATTGTACTTTCTCGTTCACTATCCAGGCGCTTAAGACTATTATAGCACCATTTTAAACTTGACCACTTTTCAGGGAAACCAGTATTCGGGGAAAAGGGTCATTCGGGAAACTACATTCGGAGCAACGACATTCGGGAAAAAGTTGCCCAATCACTTCGACGATCCTGAACGCAATTTTTTATGTCTTTTCGTTTTATTATGCCACATAAATTTTGCCTTCTTTAAAAAATAGACTGTTCTTTATATTTATACTGTTTTAATTTTTATTATTTGGGTAAGCTAAATGTTAACCTTTTTTTATTTTGCTGTTTTATCAATTATTGCAAGACGTGCTGTTAGCATGATAATTACTTTAGAACCTGTCAATATTCAACATATTTTTTGCAAACGCATGATCTCCTTTCGAGATATGCTGGGAAAAATATTATTTTTGCGATTCCGTTGCAAATTAATCAACTTTTCATTGACAATTTGCACTACATAATGGCCTGCTTTTCCAATAAAAAAAAAACAATGCTGAAAAGTGCTACTTTTCAGCACTGAAAAGTAGTACACCCAAGTAGTGCTGAAAAGTAGCACTTTTCAGTACTGTTTGGGAGGCGTCAGCTAAATATTCCAGTCAATTCTGCAATAGCATCTGATTCTATAGCTGATGCGCGATACAGATGCAAGACTGGTGATATTGTCGGCACGATAAAAAGTTAGAATCGGTTTCTCGCCGGAGTTGTAATATTCTCAGAATCTATGGGAAATACCTGACTTCGGAAGTGGTGCATTCGATTCGCATCCGGATATGCACCAATGCACCCTTCTTCCGATGCAGGGTATCTTGCATGGATACCGATAAAAATCCGTTACCGGCGAACTGCATTTTCTAAAGATTGATCAACAATACTGGATTGGGAACGGATCGTCCAGAGCTCGTAGAGGTAGCAGTTTTACCTGTTCTGTCCTCTAATAGGGAATATAGGTCTGAGAACGAGAAAATTAGTGACATTCGTAGATACTACTATGTCGCAACCTACGCGATTGAAAATACTGAAATGATACTACGCGTGGATGTATGCGCACGTGGTTTTTGTTGAAATGTTTGTTTGTGGTTTTGGAAATGATCCAGCTAAAAACGGAGTTTTCGTAATAGCGAAAAATGATGTATGCAACTCGTTGCAAAACTCGATTTTTTTAGCACTCGTTGTATTTATCCAACTCGGCGAGCCTTGTTGGATAAATGTACAACTCGTGTTGAAAAAAATCATCATTTTGCAACTTGTTGCATAAATAACTATTTTCCCTTCTTTCGACGGTGTTTTTGATGGACATGCCTTTAACATTTTAATCGAAAAATAATCTGCTCTAGTATGAAGGCTATTTTTGCATTATGCTGAACTAATAGTTCTTTGAATTTGATCTTTAAATATTTTGCAAATAAATTTTCCCTTCTTTTATCAAGTAATTTTCATCAAGTGTTATGTCCAAACTGGGACAAAGCTTGATCTGCAACGAAATATTCAATGAACGTTCCCATTATTTTTAACTGCGAACTTTCTTTGTCAATTTACTATTTTCAAATATGTATATCGCAACAAGCTCAAAGATACTCTATGTTTTGTGATGTAGAAAAAAATATTATTCCAAATAGATCTCAGACCCATCACGAGTTCTATTTAGTGATGCTCTCTAATGTCACAACAATTGTTGACATTCATGGCTTAAAAAATCTCTAAATGAACATCACGCTTGTTGAGACCCACCAAAAATATTTGCTATGGGCTCGGTAGTGTGGATCTCAATGAAAGCTTAAAAAATGCCGATATTCATTCTAAGTCAATCACTATGCCAAACGGCCATTATGCCAAACGACCGTTATGCCAATCGACTTTATGCCAAAAGGCTTAATGCCAAACGACTTTATGCCAAACGGGGTAAAATCGTTTTGTATATCATTTTCTTTACATAAAGTAGGCTTATATGCAATGTAGTGGAAAAATGTGTTTTGTCAGACGCCTATAACCCTCAATCATTAAAAAAATTGAATGCATTCAGCTGATTTAGTGGATTTCCACTCACTCAATGATTTTATGGTGTGTACTGCCAGCTAATGAACGCCCAAAACCAAATGCAACTCGAACGGAATCAGAATGTGAACAATCATTCAGTACTGCATTCGATTGCCTTCGGCACTCAGAATCGGTTCCGACTCAATCTGTTGCCGTTTTAAACTTCGCTTGAAGCTCGGCGGAAAAGCATAATAGGTATTAGAAATTGAAACGATCATAGTAGTTGGAGAAACGGCAACTTCACTCCTGAATATGCATGGAAGCAAGTTAGGTTAACGCAAATATCTAGCGTTCGTTTCTCAAGCTTGCGTATGAGTTACGGAAGCGAAGAACTTGGCGGAACAAATTATTTTGTCATGATAACAATTTTCAAAGTGACTAGAGTTACCCATTAAGGAGTTTTAATAAATCTACATTTACGCATGTTAAATGATATGTTTGAGTTCCAAGGATTTGTTGGAAGACCTAAAGTTGCACACATTCAAACCTGATTAAGATTTATACAAATCTAAAGGGAAGATGTACCAATAGTGAAGGTAATAAGCACGATTGAACTTCATTTAACTGCCTAAATTTAAGAAGTGCAATTAATGTACGTGTTAATGTTGTAATGCAGTGATCCTCAGGCCTGTTTTTTCAACCATTTTTATTTCTGATTGCGGATAGTTCTCATAATAATTTAATTTCATATTTTGATAACTTTGGGAGTAGAACAGCTCCCCGAAGAAAAAAAATCCGGAACTTATCAGACATAAGAGATACAGCCATCACGTGTGGCCCACGGGCCGCACTTTGGTGACCACGGTTGTAACGGGAAGTAACGACCATTGACTTGATGAGAAAAAATATTTCAACGCAGTAACCCACGGCATGTCAGTGAAAAATAATACCTCCACTATTGGTACACTGTTCCTTTAGTTGCGGTATATTCTTAATTTGTGTTCCAATAGTTGCGGTATCCGTGGTTTTTTTATGGGATCCTCCACTATAGGAACACTTTACCGCAACTATTGGTACAAGTCAGGAAAGTTTTAGCAATTTTGGTGATATTTCATCAGTTTTATACCAATTTGAACGCTCTTTTCAGCTATTCAGGGTGCCAACAGGCCAATGCGTCGATTGGCAGTATCGGTTCGGTGAATAATGTAATAAAATCAGTGAAAATGGCACTACCGCAACTATAGGAACACCCACACCTAATGGTTCACTTACCATAATATGCATAATATTGCTGTGTGCGTTTGAAATGCAAATATCAAATACGGGAACACCAAACGCGGTAAGATTTTTCATAAAAAAGCGAAGTCAAAGATAGTCTTTCTTTGCTAGGTTGGCGGTGATATGGAACATGGTTGCTAAGTGTCCTTTGATTAGTTTATGTTACCGCGTTTGGAACGCATTTGAACAAGATTTGCACGTCAAACGCAAACAGCAATATATAAGCGATTGAGGATTTTTATATAGTTTTACGTACAAATATTGTCCAATCAAATGCAGTTTTTTATGAATCTATGACAAAAGGTCGAAAGACAAAAGGTCGAAAGGACACAAGGTCGAATGATAAAAGGTCGAAAAGACAAAAGGTCCAAGAACAAAAGAGAAGGGACAATCTATTTTCAAAGATGAAAAAAAAAATCCCACCAAGCAAAGCACTTACGACCTTTTGTCTATAAACCGTTTTTTTACAGTATTTGCGTTGAAGGAATACATTTTCTGTATCAATCTCTTACATTTTTTGCGTGGTATCAAACAATATTGTACAATATTTGTAGAAAGTCTTGTTTTAAGTTTGAGCACACTGTTTCAGTATTGTATGAAAGAGATTTCATTATTTTGTTAATATTCAAATACCACTCACCTCGAAAAGTTGGTCGCAAACTGGTTGTAGATGAAAACTTTATGATGAAACGGTCGTGCTAGGCCTTTGTTGGCCAGTCGTATCAGATCAGTCTTATTGCGAGGAAACCGAACTCGCTCGTCCAGCTCGTATGTTGGCACCACGTAAGCCGTTGGGTGGTGCTGCGGCCGCTGGTTTCTCAGAAATTTGTCCAGATGTTCGGCAAAGTTTACACTTGGGATGATGTCGACGTCCGTCAAGAAAACGTGCGTACTTTGGCAACCTTTGCGTGCGACGTTTCGCAGATGGTTTTGGGGATAAGGATTCTTGATGCGCCACTTGTTGGTTTCCACTTTGCGCAGTTTTATCAGATCGTTTAACGTCGCTTCAGGTTTGGCACAATCGAACTTGGTGAAGTCACCCACGTGGATGCTTTTGAGATGAGTCGGAGCGCGATCCTTTGGTAAAGCAAGGTGGAAACTGACCCGCTCACGAATCGTTTTGAAGCAGTTTCTTAGGTAGGATAAGTAGATTTGTAGCAGATAGAGTTCATCATTTCCGGCAGCAAAAATTGCTGTTGAAATAGGACCGGACCAATGATGAGAAACTTGAACTAACGAGTATATTTTTTCCAGTGAGCTCTGCGTGGCTAAACATACACTGAACCGCTCCGACAACTCCGGGTACTTCTCTCCAATCACAGCAAAATCGAAAAATTTGTACAGTCTCCGGGAGTCCCAACGGCCGAGGCGTAGATCCAACCCAGAGAAAACGGCCTTATCCGTATTGTTGGTGAGCGAATCGGCCAGCACATATTCCAAACAGGTTGCCGGTGTGAGGATCGGGGCTCGTGGAACCAGCGAAACACTGTCCTCAATATTGGCGCTATATTGATTGCTGCAATCACCATTATGGAGCAGTCGTACGGTTAGAAACACATTAGATAGAGTGAGAGCTAAAACACTGGCTATACTCAGGTTCCAGAGACGGCATGCCTGTCGAATGGAGAAAAAGATGAACGATTTAATTGATTGTGACCACGCGGTTAATAGAATTTAATGTATAGAACAATCTCGGAACAAACTCCAGTTAAAACAATAAATCAAATTACACTTCCTGGACCTATCCCAAACAAGATCAAATGGATTCCCCGAATCCAATCGCCATTTGCCATCGATGCGACTCAGGAAAAACAAATAAATTTTAAATGGATTAATTTTCGGAAGAGCGTTTGCACTCCATTGACGATTCAATCCAAGCCCATCCATTAGTGCAGATTTTTTATGGCGGTAATTTTTTGTTCTTGCTTCGTAAGCAATTCTCCGGGGATTTCAATCGAGCGCAGTTGAGCCTGGCCGTTGTCCTGGGCACTGGTCCACTGGCTTCGCAATAATTTAATCAAGAAAAACTTTTAGCGGCCTAATTAGGCTGCCATGCTTGACTGGAGAAAGCCTTAGAATCTTCCACTACTGAGAGTATTCGAGTCGAAAAGACAAACGGAAGATCGTTTTGATGGTAGTGGAAGCGAAAAATGTTTAAGCAAACAACCACTTCAGTCGCAATTCAACGTCAGCATTCAGTTAGTTTTTACTGCCTCCATTGAAAATATGGAGTAATTTAAATTATATTATGTATCATTAATAACATTTAGGAGGCCCAAATGCAGATCGCTGTTAGTGACAATATGATCAGTTTTGAATTGAGTAAACCGTAAAACGGGATGCCGTTTTACGGTTTACTTGCCATATTAGATCAACTAGCAGGCACCTACTCTCTTTCGTTTGAAATTGACCGTAACTAATAAAAATTCAGCGCATAAGTGGACCAAGAGTGATGGGCAGAAAAACAAACCTTATTCCTTTGTTGCTGATGATTTCCCTCACAAGATGTAGTTACTGCCTACTTACTCACAGGAGTAGGGATGATGGCATAGAGAAACTTTGGAATCAAGCCCCACCAAAATACCCGCAAAAGTTTATGAGCCAAGCACGAATGCGTCCCGGCCCTTATCCTAAAGAACCGCAAGACACACGCCAAGACAGATTGAGAGTCATGACGAAGCTGATCATCGTGGGATTATTCTGATGCTTGATGAGACACTGAATTATTCAAAATGTTGGGCTTGATGTTTTTGTCAGGTTCTGCCATTCCCCTCCCCCTACTGCGCTGAGGAAACAGGCTGTATACCTATGAAGGGAGCGGGAGTGTTTGTCTTTTTCCATTCTTGATTAAAGTTGATGCGAAATCCTCAAAACGTGTCCCAGGTAGTGCCGATGGGAGTTATGAGTGGATATAATTAGTTGCTTTCACTGGGAACAAATGAGAAGTGTCGTGTTGATAAGCTCAACTTAGGAACTCTCACCGAGGTGTTTAGAAACTTGGATAAGGTTTAAGTAATCATGTTTGAAAATATCTCAATTTGAGCGCACACAAGTTTTTTCAAGCGCTTTTCCGTATTAAGGTAAATAGGTATCATCGTTGCGATTTTAGTTGTACATGGTGATGACTGTTTCTTTTAAATGAATTAATGATTGTAAAAATGCTAGTACCAATTTTAACTTCCAGTCTACACCCAGTTTTGCATATCTATAACATTTGTCTTGAGGGGATTTTTTTTATCGGACAGTTTGGGCCGAAGGTTCTCCGATTTGCATGAAATTTTCACCAGAGGTAGAGCTCGTGGATACATGACCAAAAGTGAAATTCAAAAAAAAATATAGTGGCCTATTTTCTCGGAAAACTCTAGAGTAAAGTGGGGCAAAAGTTCGAGTGGGGTAAGAGTTTCTTTTTAAGATTTCTAGCTCAATTCAAAACAAATCTTATAAATGTCATTGTGGTTCGAATGCTATTCAAGTAAGAGACTTTTACTCCAAATATCATAAAAATCGATTGAGATTTGGAAAAGTTATGGCTATTTGTTGTTTTTTGACGTGAATATTGTACTTGTTTTAATTATGAATCGTGGTTTACGGCCAACCAGCCGAGTGGAAGTTTAACAACTACCGAAAAGCTAAACATTACATATAATTTGCAATTGGATTAGATGGACAAATTGATGTGAAGATTTGCGAAAAAGTTACACGTCTTCTCAGTGAGAATCGAACTCACGACTCCCCGATCTCTAGTTGGGGCGCGTTAACCACTACGCCATGAGAGGACTCATGAACGCAGAAGTTAACCTGAATTCGATTTCAGCTCAATAATCACGTGGTCCTCTTTCGCAAAGTGCACCTCTTTCGGAAGAATTAGATGCCCATCCAAACACAACGCTTTCTATATATATCCAATGCCTAGCCCGAGAGCGCATTGTTTTTTAGGTATAGGAATAGCACACTACACTAGCCAGCAACTGCGCTGGCTGAGGTTTCTATTGTGTGGGCTTCCAATGGGTCGCGACGTTCTCAAACGACCGGTTACGGAACATGAGTCCGTTGCTCGATAAATACTTGTTTTAATTATGAATCGTGGTTTACGGCCAACCAGCCGAGTGGAAGTTTAACAACTACCGAAAAGCTAAACATTACATATAATTTGCAATTGGATTAGATGGACAAATTGATGTGAAGATTTGCGAAAAAGTTACACGTTTAAAGTTCTCACTGAGAAGACGTGTAACTTTTTCGCAAATCTTCACATCAATTTGTCCATCTAATCCAATTGCAAATTATATGTAATGTTTAGCTTTTCGGTAGTTGTTAAACTTCCACTCGGCTGGTTGGCCGTAAACCACGATTCATAATTAAAACAAGTATTTATCGAGCAACGGACTCATGTTCCGTAACCGGTCGTTTGAGAACGTCGCGACCCATTGGAAGCCCACACAATAGAAACCTCAGCCAGCGCAGTTGCTGGCTAGTGTAGTGTGCTATTCCTATACCTAAAAAACAATGCGCTCTCGGGCTAGGCATTGGATATATATAGAAAGCGTTGTGTTTGGATGGGCATCTAATTCTTCCGAAAGAGGTGCACTTTGCGAAAGAGGACCACGTGATTATTGAGCTGAAATCGAATTCAGGTTAACTTCTGCGTTCATGAGTCCTCTCATGGCGTAGTGGTTAACGCGCCCCAACTAGAGATCGGGGAGTCGTGAGTTCGATTCTCACTGAGAAGACGTGTAACTTTTTCGCAAATCTTCACATCAATTTGTCCATCTAATCCAATTGCAAATTAT
Organism: Aedes aegypti; assembly: GCF_002204515.2. Classification (NCBI taxonomy): domain Eukaryota; kingdom Metazoa; phylum Arthropoda; class Insecta; order Diptera; family Culicidae; genus Aedes; species Aedes aegypti. The sequence continues at coordinate 249,331,987 of NC_035109.1, forward strand.
ATGTAATGTTTAGCTTTTCGGTAGTTGTGAATATTGTAATTTTTGGTCAAATTTTCGTTGCATGGAACCAATTGAAGATAAAATCTTTTTCAATATTTTATGTAAGGGCGTTTCTAGGCCTATCATAAGGTTGCTTTGAAGTGTATTAGATTTTCCATAAATGCTTGAAAACAATTTTTGGCCCATAGTGGGGCAAAAGTTCGAATCAGCGGGGCAAAAGTTCGACCCATGTATAAAATCACGGAAAAAAAATGCAAATTGCCTAAAATCCACATATTATCTTCAAATTTAGTTATATTTGTCTGATCGTGTGAAAACTGTCACCAAAATTTTACATTTCCACTTAGTTTTGCGAAAAACTGCTATTTTTGGGTATATTACAATTAACCCGGTTTTGGGCAATTTTTTGATGAAAATTTAGTGTGTATTTTTCGGCCCCACCGGTGGGGCAAAAGTTCGAATAAGACAATCAATTTTGAAACTGTTATAACTAAAAATGGGTAAATATTTTGACACAAATTTGTTCAGCAAAATTATAGCCAATATGTTGAAGGTACACTGTATTGTATTTGTTTTGTTTTAACTGCTATTGTTTTCCTGGAAACTTTGATTATACCACTAAGGTCGAACTTTTGCCCCACCTTACTCTAGATGAATTTTCACGATTTTTCTATATACCTACCTCAAACTTTGAAAATTCATATCTCCTGAACTTTGCATCGTAGAACAAAAGTTTTTTTGTGAAATCGAAAGGAAATTTTTTCAGCAATCTATTAAAAATATAAAAAGAAAAACATTTCTCGGAAAAATTTTCACCATGGAGAAAATTGTCGAAAAATAGCGAAAAAACTATCGTCTGTATCATGAAAAATTTCCAAAAAAATATTTTTTGTTTCATCAAACCATACTCTAACTTTCGTCCATAGACGCCAAAGTGGTATCTTTTACCGTTTAGGCGACAGAACTGAAAAACCGATGACCACCCGCACGCATCCCATAGAAAAATTTGTTCTATTGTGGGCCTTATAACCGTGCGCTAACGGCGGAAGTAATTTACACGCATTGTAAGTGTAACGCAGTAAACCATCCTTTCCTTTCCAGTCAGAAGAAGCTTTTCGTCAATCAGACCACTCTCCTTTGGTCTGTTGGGTGTTTTGTATGTACTTTATTCGTAACCTTTACTATTGAGACCAACAGTCTTTAATTGAAAACGATCCTAACATTTAATAATATAGGTAATAGGAACTGACCCTCAGCAAGCATGGGAAAATTCACTCACTCACCCGAACGCCACCGATGAAAAATAGTAAAAAAAACTTCTGCTATCGAACATTCAGTGATAGCTGAACCGTCCTAGGCGGAGTGTAGCATGAAAGCGTCGAAAGCGACTGTGTAAAAGCGACAATCGGAAGGAACGCGAAGAGAAGTGAATACTAATACTCTTGTATTTGCGAGGCACGAGTTAATGCACTTAGCATCCATTCACCGAATGCATTGAACTGACTGAGAGGATTCCTACTCACTGAATCATTCCGTGGTGTGGACTGCCAGTCAGTGAACGCTCATTAGCACTCAAACCCGAATGCCATTCGAACGGAATCAGAATGTAAACAATCATTCCTGGACAAACATTTCAAAAGGGCACATTGACATTGGTAAACATTGGCTTTGCAAGCCGCTGTTGAACCCAGTTCAACTCGATCACGCTCACCAATACCACTATCAGGAAAAGCTAACACCAATATTTCTGATAGTGGGGTTAGTTTGCGTGGGCGGGCTAAAAAAGGCTCAACAGCAACGTTTCTGAAAAAAGGCTCAAGACCTCTTGGTCTTGGTATTTTGGTATTTTGGTATTGCATTCAACTGATCAGATGCCGTTTTTTGTTTCGCTTAGTGCTCGCCGAAGAAGCAGAATGGGCACTGGAAATTGAAACGTTCGGCTTGGTTAAAAAACGGCTTTCTCGCTCCCGACTGTGCGTGGAAGCGCGTGAGGGAAACACAATAACTGAGTGAGTGTTTCCCATGCTTGACCCTCAGTATCATATAGTTGCCAAGCAAAAAGGATATGTAGGGTGCCGGTGCCATTAGTAGACTACCTAAGCTATAAAAAATCATAACAAAATATCGAAAAGCCTTATCTTTTGGCGTCAACAGAAAGATTTCAACCTCTACTATATGAGAAAAATATAAAAAGAGTGATAAAACTAATTTTTTAACATAAAATCGCTTGAGCCACTATTGGTACACGTGTTCCAGTAGTTGCGCTAGTGCTCCAGTAGTAGACGTTTGGGAATTGGGTCCTAAAATTTTTAATAAAATCTTGTTTTTATTTAACAACACGAAAGAGCATGTTACTTCAACTACTTTAACATTTTTTCCCGCTCAAATAACGGCTATATCATGTTTTAACTTTAATTTAAAAATTGGGTCCATAAATGAACCTTGACACTTGAGATCATGTTTGACGTTCGCTTAGTCGACAAAAATATCACAGGGGTTTTAGTTTTAACACTGGGGTTGATCCTATCTGACATTTCGGAAGGGACACGGAAAACAAAATACACCCAAAATTTGAGTTTAAGCCAAGGGGTGTGACAAAATCTAAAAAACAGAAGAAAATGTTTTTTGGACTTAAACCAACGGAAAACACTAGAAAATTGAGTAAACATGTATTTTTGGCCTAAACTTAAGCGATTGGCACTAAAATCGGGACAGGGCTTTAGGACCCTATTATACAAGGAATTTTAAACAAAAAGGCAAATTTTTACACAGGTTTATCATTTTTTCCTTCGAACAGCAACTAATATCTTTCAAATGAAGCATTAAGAACATCTCTGGGACTTTTCTTCTTTTTTATACAGTGAAACCTCCATGAGTCGATATTGAAGGGACCATCGACTCATGGAAATATCGAGTCATGGAACAGAAATTCTTTGGAAAGCTGCTTCTAGGGACCATCATAGTAACCTTGAAATTATGTTTTTAGTATGGTTCCATGAGTCGATATCGAGTCATGGAACATCGACTCATGAAGGTATCACTGTACATCCATTTTAAAAACTGCTTCCATCCGTTGAACCACTACTGGAACACGACGGCAACTATTGGTGCAAGGGAGCAAATTTTTTGCGTAAACTTAATTATTTATATGACTTTTTGATGAAATAAAAAGCTGAAATTTGGCAAATCGACTAAACTAGAGGCGATCTATCCACCAAAAATAGCACATGTCGTTTTTATCAAAAAATGTACGTTTTATTCCATTGTCCAATCTACTGGTACATTACAACCATTGGTACCGGCACCCTAATATGTAATTTTCTTGCTTTTTTAAATTTGTTCAATTTATCAAATGATTAGATAATTAACTAAAAGCGCGTGTAAATTACTGCCGCCGTTAGGGCACGGTTATGAGGACCACAATAGAACATATTTACCTATGGAAAGCGTGCGGGTGGTCATCGGTTTTTCAGTTCTGTCGCCTAAACGGTAAAAGATATCACTTTGGCGTCTATGGACGAAAGTTAGAGTATGGATTGATGAAACAAAAAATATTTTTTGAAAATTTTTCATGATACAGACGATAGTTTTTTCGCTAGTTTTTCGACAATTTTCTCCATGGTGAAAATTTTTCCGAGAAATGTTTTTCTTTTTATATTTTTAATAGATTGCTAAGAAAATTTCCTTTCGATTTCACAAAAAAAAAACATTTGTTCTACGATGCATAGTTCAGGAGATATGAATTTTCAAAGTTTTAGGTTTATAAAAAACCGTGAAAATTCATCTAGAGTTTTCCGGGAAAATAGGCCACTATATTTTTTTTTAATTTCACTTTTGGTCATGTATCCACGAGCTCTACCTCTGGTGAAAATTTCATGCAAATCGGAGAACCTCCAGCCCAAACCTGTCCGATAATTTAAAAAAATGCCCTTGACTAGGTATAAATAACGTGTTTTTTATATAATTCTAGTATCTAGCCACACGCGTCGTTTTCAGAGCACTATAATTGGCATGCAGGTTATGCTGAAATGTATGTTTCAATCAAGAATGATTTTTCAATAAAATTTCCCATAGGGAGCCGGATCCTATTCTTGGCACTTTTGATCCACTTCGGCAATAGGGTTTTTTGAAAGCTACAGAGCTCAAAATTTCACAATGTGCGTCATACTTAAACGCTTCTTACTGCAAAGTTTCAAACAATTCGGTCGAGAAAAAACCTTCATGCCAAAGTGAATCATGGAAAAGCCCAAGTGATTCTGCACCCTAATAAGCCTCTTTTTTCTCGCTTGTTATTTAAAAATATTGTGAAAAAAAAATATATTTGTGGTGCGACCAAGTGCAAAATATTAAGAAAAAGGCATCCCGAGCAGAAGAAAATAACTACTGAATACCAAATTGAGGTATTCCATACCAGACAATTTCCAATACTTACAACCTGAATGAGGTATGAATGAGCCCTGCATAAGAGGTAAAATACCTCAAATAATACCTTATGCATATTCTACAAATACCAAGCTGATAACTAGATCAGGTATTGTAATACCTTAATAATACTTGATAGATTTTCATATAAAAGTGAAATTTTTCAATATCTCCAGCAGTCCTCAATAGCTATTGAATACCAAAATGAAGTATTTTTAATTGTTTTTCAAATACCATTTTAATACCAAAATGAGGTACCGTAAAACGGGGTAACTTTAATAGTTTTTTCGAAGAAAACTTGAATATTTATGCATGCTGTTTCAAAGAATTATAATTTATATTTTTAAAACAAGTACTGGTATCCTAACTATCGATAGCAGTTGCTAGATTGACAAAAGATTTATTCTGAATGGATGTATAATTTTTCGAACAAAATTGAATGAATTACGGAACATTTATAGGGTGTTGCATACCTCTAGGCGTTTAACGCTATATGGTAATATTTGACTTCGATTACAAAAACGCTACCAGTTTGCAAAAATGATATTCGCTAAGAGATTTGAGACCGTATTTATGTTCTACTGGAACTAGGCTATCAAGGATAAGTGACGAACTCATTCTGACTTCATCAAATAGTGATCGTAAAACAGATTGTTTGTGAGCTTTAAAAAAATGCTAAAATCTTATAAATTTTCAATGTTTGTGTATAAATCCTAAATATACTTGATTCCAACGAAAATAGCTTTAACATTAAGTGTCATACTAATACTCTTTACTTTTGCATTCGTTTTGCTTAACTGATTAACAGGAACTTTGCTATTTCGTTTAGTATGTTGTGGGTCTCGCACTATCAAAGTTACCCGCATTATCAAAGTTACCCCGTTTTACGGTATTGACAACTGAATAATACCTAATTATGGTATGACACCAAAATATGGTATGCATAAGTTATTGGGGAGTTATTTGTTCCTGCTCGGGATGTGACTCAAAACAAAGGGAAATAAAGAAAAAATAAATCTGAGCCTTGTCAAGACAAATGCTACAAATATAAAACACAGGATGTAGAATTTCGTATGGAGACTTCAAGTGTGTTTAAAAAATAGATGTGATAAAAATTTGGTTTTGCAATTTCAACCAAATTATATCTGAAATAATAGTTTAAGTCCTATTTTGCATGAATTAGATCACAAAAAAAGTTGGATAAATCATACTTTTTTGTGAACATCAATGAAACCAGTGTTTATACAATTTGGGCGACATGTAGCTAAAAATTGCGACGTGCTGGAACATTTCTGAGAACGGCAGCAGAACCAGTGCCCCCAAATCTATTAGAGGCACATAATATTATGAAATTGTAGATCAAATACTGAACTCTAGCGAAAAAATATCCGAGGTACATTCGATTTGCTTAATATGCTGGTTTAGACATAACAATCAACAAAAATCGAATAAATTATGCAGTCAAAGTGGACCATGTGCTTTCTATTAGAAAAAAAATCAGCGCAATGGGGAAGCTGAACAAAATGGAAGATATGCCAATCCATGGGCTCTCGGACTTTTAAAAGACACCGGCACGTTAATGCGTCCAATTGACGATTTGCCCTTTGAAGGAAGCACCACACCAGACAACGGACTAGCATGCAACGCCCAGTGGCACAGTCGAAAAACGTTTCTGACGAAAAGCTTTCCATTTTGAAACGGGAATCGAGCCCACACTCCTTGACACGATGCGGCTAAATATTTGGTAACACTAATTGCACTTCCATGAAGCCCACTTTTGCAAAGAAAAATCGCTACCTCTGAATATATATCGCCTAATTTTGTTATTATTTGAACAACTACCGTAAAACTAAACAAATGTGCGCTTTACGAAAGAGGACCACGTGGTTATTGAGTTGAAATCAAATTCAGGTTAGCTTCTGCACCCATGGTGTAGGGGTAACACGCCCGTGGTGTAGGGGTAACACACTCTATCTAGTGAACAGGCAGTCGTAAGTTCGATTCTCATTGAGATGACGTGTTACTTTTTCGCAAATTTCAGATCAATTTATACATTTAATTCAATTGCCAAATATATGTAATGATTAATTTTACGGTAATTATTCAAACTTCCACTCTGCTGGTTATCCGTAAACTATAAATCATAATTAAAAAGTATTTGTTATTATTATTATTCATTTGCGTGATAATTAACATTGAAAATAGCTTACATTGCCTGCTGGCAATGTTTTTCATCGTAAAAAATACTTATCTATGTCTATGTTTAGTTTTTTCATAGAGGCCAATGGTAGACGATATTTCATTGTAAAAGTATGGTTTCCCAAAGTAAATCTTATAAAAACTTGTAACGGCTGACGCTAAATTATACACGAATAAAAATTCTGAAAATTACTCCTAACGTTAATATGGAAAAGTACAAACTTATATTATCTTCATTTATTTTCACACGAAAGAATTTCTTGCATGAAATATTGACACAAGCCCAGCAAACAATTGAAGCACTCTCAGCCAATATTATTTGCTTTCTGCTGTATAACAGTTGAATTAAAGTAGTGAGCGCTTGAAAAAATGAAAATGGTCGGAAATATAACAATTAGCTTTAAAACAGCTGTAACGCAGAAGTTTGCAGTTACAAATCTTAGCAGACTATATTATCGCTTGTTAGCGAGATTCCAAAACTTAGAATGTGCAACGCCTTGCATATTTATTGCGGCCCATCAACAAAAAATGTGAGAAAATCAGTTCCTACAGAAGCTTTTGAGGTCATACGTTACATTTTGTTGAAGATGACATTTGCATTTGGAAGCATTGGAATAAACGCAGATACCAAAGATCATTTTCTTATTTTTCAATCGTATTGACTTTAATTTACCACAATTGGTCGGCGTTAAGTCAGAGTGAACCAAGTGACATATTTGATAATTTGAGAAAAATGGGTTTAAAGTCTAACGCTCTGTAATTTTTTGAACTCGTTTAAATTTTGGTTCAATATTTCTACACGTCTCTATGTTTTTTTCAAACAATATAACGTGAAGTGATAATCATGAAAAATCATAATCCAAATCTCTAAAAGAACGATTTTTTGATGGACTATGTGTACTCGGTCCACTCTGACTGAACTAAAGACCACCGTTAAGTGAGTTGGTTCACTCTGACTGAACAATGTGGTGTAAAACTTCTAACCGGCAATGTTGATTTCGCAACATTGTATTTTGGTAAAAACAAGCAACTGCTGAACTGCTATGTTTTAATTCGCCGGTATAAACATCCGCTGCGAAATTAAAACATACGCAAGCATTTTCTTAATCAGGTCACCCAAGTGGTTGACCACCCGTGTGTTGCATTCTCTATGGGTCTCGATGGAAACGAACTCAACAATAAAATCATTCGATAACCAAAAGTCTTGGAGTGCGCTTCAATCAATGAAGAAGTCCCTGCAGTCACAAAACAAGTTTATTACATGGCGACATCGTGCCAGAGTGTTTGATCTAATGAGGGAAGTGAAGTGAACCAATGTGAACCAAGTGATTGAACAAATTTCGAATTGAGATTGAAAACAGTGATCGACTAGAACTGATAGCTGAGAAACGCGCCACGCAAAAGGAAAAGTTTAACAATTGGTGCGCGAGTAAATTAATCAATCACGATGGGTTGGTTTTCCAATGAGGAGGTCATTACGACCAACAACGCGGTGTGCCCGCAGGAAAACCATCACCATGCACAAACGATCGCGCTTTGTGCACTAGCAGCCGTAGCCGTTGGCTACGTGCTCATAAAATCGCTGGTGAAATTGCACAGCAGTCACACCATTAGAGTGGCTGAACGGGTAACACGATCGGCAAACCCGCAAGTATAATAACAACTAGAAAATGACCGCAACAAGCACCGGTGATAAAAGTGACAATTCTTAATGACGACGTGAACATTGATGCATACAGTGAACAGTGGGCAAAACCGAACTCAATTTCCCACATAAATCATCACGGTCGAATTTAAAATGTGCGTTTATGGATGGTCAAGTAAAGAGTGACAATTTGACGGCGTGAATAAACAGTGTGTGCTCATAGTTAGCCAATCAGAAAACTGGTGCCGAGAAGAATATTAGAAAAGCAGATTGGAGAGGAACAGATTGGAGGTGACGATTGGAGATCTGAGAGGAACGCTGACGAAGGATGAGAATGCTGAAGAAACCCATTACCTGACATACCGACGGTGTTAAAATGATGAAAGGAGAACGGCGTAGTCATCGACATCAATGTGAGTGACTCAATATTTAAACTATTTGATTTATTTCATAACAAATGTAACAAAGTGTCAACTACAGACTTTATTTCGATGTACGAACTGAACGATCAGTAGATTATTAATTTAATGTGTTTAACGAATTGAGTGAATGATATGTAACTGTTTTTTTTACGATTCTTATAAACTGTAGTTGGTAGATTTATTATGGTAGACGAGGAGAATGAACTCAATGGAATTTTAAAGTTACTAAACGACGATACAAATTTACGCAAATCACAACGAATTCGTATTGCAAAACTTGAGCAGGCTAAACGTTTATTAACCACAATAAAGAACAATTATCAAAACAACATCAAATTTTATACGATTGACGTTTGGCAACGCTCAATTGAAATATTCAGATTGATAAAACAATCAATAATCATGCCATTGGAGCCACATCCATCGTACAGACGTACGACGGATCGGCGGACGCTTTAGAAGCGTTCATCGACTCGGCAAATCTACTTGATGAGCTAACGGACGCAGCAAACAAGACCACAGCAATCAAATTTCTTCGAACCAGACTCACTGGCAAAGCCAGATTGGGTCTGGCTAATAATTACAACTCGACTGCAAATTTAATCAATGATGTTAAGCAGAGGTGTGAGGTAAAGACCTCACCAGAAGCTTTAATGGCGAAATTAAACGCCATCAAAGAAAAGGATTGTGACAAGCTATGCGAGGAGGTGGACTCACTAACAAACAAATTGTCATCCTTATACATGGCTGACAATATTCCGCCTGACGTTGCTCTAAAAATGGCAACCAAGGCCGGGGTTGACGCCCTCACAAAGAAAATCAATAACCATGATACCAAAATTATTTTGAAGGCTGGATCGTTCAGCACGATCCAGCACGCCATCCAGAAGGTACGTGAAAATACCACTACGGATGCGCAGCCACAGATATTGTCCTACCGGACAAATAACAGAGGACGCAGGAATGGTCCGCCACAACAACAAAGGTTTGGATCACAGCAGCAGCAAAGATATCATTTTAACACAGGAAACCGGGGAAGGTTTCAACATTTTTATTCTGGAAATCGCGGGAGAGGATCGCGTTTCCAATATCCGCGCCAAAACTACAATAACTATCAAGCGCAAGGGCAAAATTTCCACCCACGTAATGTTTACTATGCGGAAGTGGGAAACAACCAGTCCCCCCAACAGGGTGGAGTTGGGGGCATGGCACAAACTCAAATCCATCCAACAACTGTACCCAACCAAAATGTACAATTAATGCATCAACCAGGCCAAGTGTCGATTGCTCAGTTCCAGAGACTATAAAAATCTATCGAATTGAATCGAATTGCTCTAATTTCGTGTCCATGAAATTAAGTATCTCCGATTCTTTACTGATTTTACTGGTCGACACAGGAGCTGAGGTATCTATTTTGAAGCCCGACAAAATTAACCCAAACCAAATTATAGACACAAATGAAAAATGCACTATTACAGGAATTAACAATCATACGGTAGATACGTTTGGTACTATCATAACTTCAGTCAATGTAAATCCCCAAAATGAAATTACGCATAAATTTCAAATTGTTCATCAAGAATTCCCCATAGCCACTGATGGAATTCTTGGACGTGATTTTTTTACAAAATTTCACTGCAAAATCGATTATGACGCATGGATTCTAACTGGAAATTCTAACGGAGAGGAGTTTGAAATTACTATCGAAGACCACATGAACGGAGAATTTATTTTACCTCCACGATGTGAGGTGTATAGACAAATTCACCTTGCGGCCGATAGAGATTTTGTTATGCCCTCAATGCAGATTAAACCAGGAATTTTCTGTGCCAACTCTATAATTAGTGCAAATAACCAAATTGTAAAGTTAATAAATACCACTGAAGAAGTGGTGAAAATCGATGCAAAATTTTATGATTCAATAATACCATTGGAAAATTTTCACATTCTGTCTTTAGGTCAAACAGATAGGATTGATCGAAATGATAAATTGAAAAAAAATTAAACCTTTCAAACACTCCTGATGAGTGTAAGCCTCAACTGCTTGATCTATGCAATAAATATAACGATATTTTTGCATTACAAGAAGATTCCTTAACTTTTAACAATTTTTATGAGCAAACAATTGCTTTGACGGATCCCAGTCCGGTTTACATAAAAAATTACCGGACACCGGAATCCCAACGTGTGGAAATTAATAGCCAGATTGATAAAATGATAACGGATAATATGATCGAGCCTTCGGTTAGTCCGTATAACTCCCCGATTTTATTAGTACCGAAGAAATCCACAACGGGTGACCCAAAATGGAGACTCGTTGTTGATTTCAGGCAACTTAATAAAAAGATTGTGGCAGATAAATTCCCTCTACCAAGAATCGATGATATTCTCGATCAACTCGATAGAGCAAGATATTTTTCAACACTTGACTTGATGTCAGGTTTCCACCAGATTCCTTTAGAAGCAAATTCCAAGAAATTTACTGCCTTCTCCACAAATAACGGTCATTACCAATTCACGCGTTTACCGTTTGGTTTGAATATCTCACCAAACAGTTTCCAGCGTATGATGGCAATCGCCCTAAGTGGATTACCCATTGAATGTGCTTTCTTGTACATAGATGACATCATTGTTATTGGATGTTCGATTGAGCACCATTTGAAAAATTTGCAACATGTTTTCGAAAAGTTAAGAAACTACAACCTTAAGTTAAACCCTGCGAAATGTAATTTCTTCTGTGCTGATGTCACTTATTTAGGACATCACATTTCAGCAGAGGGTATTCAACCGGATAAAAGCAAATACTCAGTAATTGCCAATTATCCAATTCCTAAAAATGCGGACGAAGTCAGAAGATTCGTCGCGTTTTGTAATTATTATAGGCGATATATTCCCTATTTTTCAGAATTAGCAGCACCCCTCAATAAATTGCTGCAGAAAAATGCTAAATTTGAGTGGACAATACAATGCAAAGATGCATTTGTGTCCTTAAAAGAAAACTTATTAAACCCACAAATCCTGAAATTTCCGGATTTCAACAAAACCTTCATCCTATGTACCGATGCCTCTAAAATAGCTTGCGGAGCAGTCTTATCGCAGCTTCACGGAGACATTGAACTACCCGTAGCCTATGCGAGTAGGACGTTCACTAAAGGTGAGCAAAACAAAGCTACAATTGAACAAGAATTGTTAGCCATTTACTGGGCCATTAACTACTTTAGGCCATACCTATACGGACGACGATTTTTGGTGAAAACAGATCATCGTCCCTTAGTCTATTCGATTAGATCTTGAAGAGTACAATTTTGATGTTGTGCATGTTAGTGGGAAGGAAAATGTTGGTCCTGACGCATTATCACGCATTGAGATCGATTCTGAACAACTTAAGAGCTTATCAATCTTGCCCGTTCAAACCAGATCCATGTCTAAGAGAAAAACTCCCGAACTTGACGAACCGCAGAGTCACAAAGCGAATGAGACTGATCACCTCTGTGCTTATGATTCTGTAAACAACCTGGATGCATTCAGCCTACCGAAACTGACTTTCGAAAGTATTAACAACATTATTAACGTACGAATAATGAATAAAAATATGAAAAATGACTTTGCTCTAGCGCAATTTCATTATAATTACATCGATGCAAATATACTAAAAACAATTATTGAAAAAGTCGACACTATGACCAAAAAGTTGAATATCAGAAAAATAGCAATTGCAAATAACAACTTGATATTCCAACGAGTAAATAAGCAAATTTTTAAGGAAATTTGTAATACTACACTGAAAAATACAAAAATCGTGCTGTACACAACCGCACAAGTTATAACAGATACTGAAATCATAAACAATCTCATCAAAGAGTACCACGACAGCCCTACTGGAGGACATGTAGGCACGTCAAGACTCTATAAAAGGTTACGTTCTAATTATTATTGGAACGATATGCTAAATACTATTAGATTTTATATTAAAAACTGTTCCAAATGTATACAAAACAAACATTCGAAGCATACTAAAGAAAAATTAATTAAAACAGAAACACCAATGAAATGTTTTGACTTAATATCAATAGACACTGTTGGACCTTTTACCAAATCTCAGCATGGCAATCGTTATGCCAAAACTATTCAATGTGAACTTTCCAAATTCGTAGTAATAGAACCAATTCCAGATAAACAAGCCAAAACTTTAGCTAAAGCATTCGTGGAAAAGTTTATACTAGTCCATGGATGCCCACTTCAAATTAAAACAGACCTTGGTACGGAATATAAAAATGAAGTTTTCGAAGAAATTAACAAATTGCTTTCAATAGATCACAAATTTTCAACGGCTTACCATCATGAAACAGTTGGTAGCCTCGAACGAAATCATAAAGTCTTGAACGAATTCCTAAGAAGCTTTGTAAATGCAGAATACGATGATTGGGACCAATGGATTCCATATTATTGTTTCTGCTACAATACTTCTCCACATTCCGATCACCAATACACACCTTTTGAATTGGTATTCGGAAGACAGCCAAATTACCCTTCATCTCTAAAAAACGTTAACACTATCGATCCAGTATATAATATTGAAAATTATCATAATGAGCTTAAATTCAAGCTAAAAACAGCAGCAGTAAAAGCCAGAGAATTACTCGATGTAGCAAAACAGAAAAGAATTTCTACAACTAGTTCCAGTCCAATAAACATAACAATAGGAGATACTGTTTATCTTCAAAAAGAAAATCGTAGGAAGCTAGATCAAGTTTATACAGGTCCTTTCAAAATTATTAACATAAATCATCCTAATGTTACAATAGAAGACAATTCAAAAAATCATCAAATAGTACATAAAAACAGAATTATCAAAAAACAATAGTCTAACAGTTGAAACCATAACAAAATTATAATAAAAAAAAATGTAATAAAAAGTGTAATTTTAAGAATTCACAACAATGGAACCTTACATATTAAGAATAAGAGATTCATCGAGAAAGCATTCAATTTTTTTTTTCAATTCCGAGAATAATTTCGCTATGCTACATTATTCTTCCAAAAGGGGGAAGGTGTGGTGTAAAACTTCTAACCGGCAATGTTGATTTCGCAACATTGTATTTTGGTAAAAACAAGCAACTGCTGAACTGCTATGTTTTAATTCGCCGGTATAAACATCCGCTGCGAAATTAAAACATACGCAAGCATTTTCTTAATCAGGTCACCCAAGTGGTTGACCACCCGTGTGTTGCATTCTCTATGGGTCTCGATGGAAACGAACTCAACAATAAAATCATTCGATAACCAAAAGTCTTGGAGTGCGCTTCAATCAATGAAGAAGTCCCTGCAGTCACAAAACAAGTTTTCTAGGAAAATAACAATCATTTAATGCTTGTATGGTCAAATTGGGTGCATATCTCTAAGATAAACAGATTATCGAGACCCTTCGACACGAGTATCATGAATTCTTAAATAATCCATATAGTAAATACCAAAATCAGTGACATTATGATAGCTTGAAAATGAAGGTTTTCCATGGTCAGGGCATTGAAGACCAGAAATATTCAAATATGCGTTCAGTCAGAGTGGACCAAGCGAAAATATTGAGTACCGACCAAAATATGCTGGCCCAATGAGCGGGTCCTAAGACATGCCATACATACACCATAGGACTACCGTAAACTTCTATCGGACTCTGAAATTGACTCAAAAAATGCAGTAATCTATCATTTTATTGCTTTTCAACACTTGGTCCGCTCTGTCTGCACAGAATTTGTTGCAATTTCTGACCACCCATCCAAATATGGTAAATGGTCAAAAATCAAATTCAAATGCATCGAATTAAGCAATATTTATAAATTTCTATCGATGGATGAGTAGAAGAATGATTCGATGTTGAAAAATCAGACAAATCTCCTGAAATGTTTTTCATTTCCTCACATTCCTCAGCGCGCTGATCATTTTCGCTGTTATGGTAATAAGCACTTGGTCCATTCTGACTGCACACTTTTATCGATTTTTGTTGATCATCCAAAGTAAATTTATTACATATCTCTCGCAGTTTACAGCATTCTTTAAATCTGATCAAAGTGTAACGGAGGTAAGTTAATTTCGCATCTAATGAGAGAATAATCCAATTTTTCCAAGTTTTGTACTTGGTCCCCTCTGACTTAACGCCGACCAATTGTGTAACATTCACAACTAAATTGTGAAAATGGATTGTATGTTTATTTAAGGTGAAGATGAATCGAAGCCAAACCTCAAATTCGCAAGAACACAAATCGGTAGAACCGAATATCCGTTTGAGCTTAAAACTTAATCGGTTGGTCACCACCAGCTAGTGACCAACCGATCAAGTTTTCGGCTTGAACGGATGTTAAGGCCCAAGTAAAAATGATGCAAAAGTCAAAACTGAAAAAGCAGTTTTTGCTTTTTAAATAGACAAATCGAAGAAAATAAAAACACACAGCTCTTTTGTTTTCCAAATAAAAAGGCTGTGTGTTCTTATTTTCATCAATTTATTGTTTTAAATGGAGAAAACTGCTTTTTTCAGTTATGTTTTTCAGCCATTTTTTCTTGCACCTTAAACTCTTCAGATTTGCGCTCTTGTTAAATATAATGGAGTTTAAAAACTATTATTCACAACCATTTGATGTAATAGATATTTAACAACAATTAATCCTGCTGAAAAAAAATTTCATTATCAGATTGTTTTATAGTAAGTGGAATAATCTAACCCCAAAAAAAGATTATCACGAAATAATTCAAGGGATTAAAAAAATATAAAAAAAAAATAAAGTTTTCAGCGTTCAATAATTGAATTTGTCCCACTACATTTAAATAAATAGTTTCACCTGGCTATTTTTCACTAGCAATTACCAATATTTTTGAGAAGGGCTGTGCAAATATCGACGTTATCGATATTATCGATACGATATCCGATATCTCTCGACCCGATATTTTATAATATCGATAAAACTATTGTTGGTCCGATAATCAAGAAAACATTCCTGGATTTTATTGCAAATTTGGAAGATATTTCAATGAAACTATAGATACCCGCAAGTTACAGAATAGTATGACTACATGATTCAAGTAAAAACGCCATAATGCAACAACTGATGTCAAATAAAAGCAGAAATTATCGATTTTGCTTTTACAAATTATTGGATATCAATTCGATAACGATAATGGTAAATTCGATATATCGACGATACCGATATTGCATCAATATGATATCGCCGATAAATCCTCGAAGTGCACAGCCCTATTTTTGAGCGTCAATAAGCAGTAATGTACACTGAATCCCTAATGTTAAAGCTGAAATTAATTCAACTTCAAGATTTTCATCTCGTAAAAATTCAGCAGTTTTTTTCTGGAACCCTACACAGTAAATATTTATGCGCGTTTTGACATCTGTTGACATTGCATCAAGAGTAGCGTTGATAAAAATAATAAAGAGATCTTCGAATTTTGGAAACAACGTTATGAGGCTGATCAATTTTTAACCCTTACAAGTCCGAGACAAACCTTGAATTTTGAAATGACCACAATTCGAAGACTAGTAGATCAATTAATTTGAAATAAATGTTGAAGTAAATGCGGTTAGTTGGTCTTACAATCCTTGGGTCTGACATCCCCTCTGACCCCTTCCCCTTCTCTTGGCAACGGAAAAACCAACCCCCGGTGGGAACTTTGGTCGTATGCTGACAGGGAAGGGGAGGTTTGCTTTTGCTTTTGCTTCTGCAAACCTTAAGCGTCTGTACTCCATGTTAGGAGCGGCTCACAACAGCGTCTGTTCCCCATGTCAGGGGCGGCTGATCATCGTCCGAGTGCCAGAGAAGGACTCTAAGCTAAACTGTGCACTATGGTCCTCCGAACATTTAGAGGGAATGGTCCTCCGGAAATCTAGGGGGTTGGTGTCAGGCCCTGCAAGCCAGCCGTAAAAAAATCAAGCAACGAGTAATCAACGAAAGAATACGAACCGGGACAATCGGCGAAGACCACAGTGACGTAAAGGGACTAGCGATTGGAAGCTTGGTACGTGGAACTGTAAATCTCTCAACTTCATCGGGAGCACACGCATACTCGCCGACGTGCTGAAGGACCGCGGATTCGACATCGTAGCGTTGCAGGAAATGTGTTGGAAGAGATCAATGGTGCGAACGTTTAGAGGTAACCATACCATCTACCAGAGCTGCGGCAACACACATGAGCTGGGTACAGCTTTTATAGTGATAGGTGATATGCAGAGTTGCGTGATCAAGTGTTGGCCAATCAATGAGAGAATGTGCAAGTTGAGCATCAAAGGCCGGTTCTTCAACTTCATTATAATAAACGTGCACAGCCCTCACTCCGGAAGCACTGATGATGATAAACACGCTTTTTACACGCAGCTCGAACGCGAGTACGACAGCTGCCCAAGCCACGACGTCAAAATCATCATAGGAGATCTAAACGCTCAGGTTGGCCAGGAGGAGGAATTCAGACCGACGATTGGAAAGTTCAGCGCCCACCGGCTGACGAACGAAAACGGCCTACGACTAATTGATTTTGCCACCTCCAAGAATATGGCCATTCGCAGCACCTACTTCCAGCACAGCCTTCCATACCGATACACCTGGAGATCACCACAGCAGACAGAATCGCAAATCGACCACGTTCTGATTGATGGTCGGCACTTCTCCGACATTATCGACGTCAGGACCTATCGTGGCGCTAACATCGATTCTGACCACTATCCTGATGATGGTCAAACTGCGCCCAAAACTCTCCGTCGTTAACAACGTACGGTACCGACGGCCGCCCCGGTATGTCCTAGAGCGGCTCAAGCAACCGGATGTCGCAGCGGCTGGACGAAGCCCCTCTTGAGGACAGCTGGAGAACAGTGAAAGCAGCCATCAACGATGCAGCTGAGAGCAACGTCGTGTACGTGGGACGGAGTCGACGGAAAGATTGGTTCGACGAGGAGTGCCAGGAGGTTTTGGAGGAGAAGAATGCAGCGCGGGCGGTCATGCTGCAGCAAGGGACCCGGCAGAACGTGGAACGATATAAACGAAAACGGTCACAGCAGACCCGCCTCTTTCGGGAGAAAAAACGCCGCCTGGAGGAGACGGAGTGCGATGAGATGGAATAGCTGTGCCGGTCTCAAGAAACACGTAAGTTCTATCAGAAGCTCAACGCATCCCGCAACGGCTTCGTGCCGCGAGCCGAGATGTGCAGGGATAAGGATGGGAGCATTTTGACGGACGAGCGTGAGGTGATCGAAAGGTGGAAGCAGCACTCCGACGAGCACCTGAATGGCGCTGAGAGTACAGGTTATGAAGGACGGGATAACGGAGGAAATGCCTTCGTCAGTACCGCGGATAATGGAAACCAACCAGCCCCCACTTTGAGGAAGGTTAAGGATGCCATTCACCAGCCCAAGAACAATAAAGCTGCTAGTAAGGATGGTATCGGGGCTGAACTCATAAACATGGGTCCGGAGGGGCTGGCCATTTGTCTGCACCGGCTGATAGGCACAATCTGGGAAACAGAACAGCTACCGGAGGAGTGGAAGGAAGGGATAATATGTCCCATCTACAAAAAAGGCGACAAGTTAGATTGTGAGAACTTTCGAGCGATCACCATTCTAAATGCGGCCCACAAAGTATTATCCCAGATCATCTTCCATCGTCTGTCATCTGTAGTAAACGAGTTCGTGGGAAGTAATCAAGCCGGCTTCGTTGACGGCCGATCGACAACGGACCAGATCTTTACTGTACGGCAAATCCTCCAAAAATGTCGTGAATACCAGGTCCCAACGCATCAACTTTTCATCGTTTTCAAGGCGGCATACGACAATATCGACCGCGAAGAGCTATGGAAAATCATGGACGAGAACAGCTTTCTCGGGGAGCTCACGAGACTGATAAGAGCGACGATAGAAGGTGTGAAAAATTGTGTGAAGGTTTCAGGCGAACACTCCAGTTCGTTTGGATCCCACCGGGGACTACGACAAGGTGATGGACTTTCGTGCCATGTACAAAACGCTCATAAGACCGGTAGTCCTCTACGGGCATGAAACGTGAACGATGCTCCAGGAGGACCTGCAAGCATTTGGAGTCTTCGAACGTCGGGTGCTTAGGACGATCTTCGGCGGTGTGCAGGAGAACGGTGTGTGGCGGCGAAGGATGAACCACGAGTTCGCCCAACTCTACGGCGAACCCAGTATCCAGAAGGTGGCCAAAGCTGGAAGGATACGATGAGCAGGGCATGTTGCAAGAATGCCGGACAGCAACCCTGCAAAGATGGTGTTCGGTTCGAATCCGGTTGGTACAAGAAGGCGTCGAGCGCAGCGAGCTAGGTGGGCGGATCAAGTGCGTATCAAATTGGCGAGCGTGGGGCAGAACCGAGGATGGAGAGATGCGGCCACGAACCGAGTATTGTGGCGTGAAATTGTTGATTCAGTGTTATCTGTGTAGATGTTAACTAAATGAATGAATCAAGGAGGGGTCCAAAATTGGTTTTAAATGGATATCTAAACATCCAAATGAGCTAGAAGGTTGGTGTCTTCGGCAAAGTAATTCAGCAGATCAAGGACTATCTAGCGATGACAAATTTTATTGAGAATTTATCCACTAGGTGGCACTAGTAACACATTTCATTCAACCATCTGTATCTAAAGACCCTAATTAGCTAGAAGGTTGGTGACTTCGGCAAGGCTGTTTAGCAAATAAAGGGCTATCAAATTTATTTCAAATTATTGATCTACTAGTCTCCGAATTGTGGTCATTTCAAAATTCAAGGCTCGTCTCGGACTTTTAAAGGATAATGTATAGAAAATTCCAACATTTTCTTATAATCGAACGAAAGTCAGCTGGCGGAAATAGTTAAAAAAAAACAATATAATTTATTGCTGAGAATTCTGCTCAAAATTAAGTAAAAAGTTCAATCCATGGGCGTAGCCAGTGGGGACAGGGGAAGGCCGTTGAATCCCCCCCTTGCCGACAGAAAAAAAAATCAAAATTTATCCATAAACTAAGGAGGTAAATAATTTTTTGTTTGAATTTTTAAAATTAGTATTCTGATTTTATGTTTAGGTAAAATTTCGTCATTATGAACTTTGTGAATAATCCTTGAAGCCCAACTAAAAATCATACTTCTGCCGCAGTTTTTACTGAACATCAGTCAAAAGTCTAATCAACATTCTGCAGTGGATCTTGTGAGGTATCTCCCAAAACCTGATGAGGAACTGAAAACAAACGCTTTAAGAATCATATATTTTTCAGAATCACTTCAAGATTTTTTTTTCTTGTGTTCCTTATGAATAACTTCCTGTGAGAATTCCTCCAAGAATCCTTTTTGAAATTCTTCCAGAAATGCCATTTCACTTCTGAAAATAACTCCGAACATCTCCAAGCATTCTCTTAGACAGAGATTGCCCAAAAATATATTACAAGATTTTTTCTATTAATTTGCCTTCAGTAGTTCAACTATATTATCCTATATTTTTTTTTTCTATCTTTATTAACGAGATTTTTAACCCTGGGCTAGTTCATCTCGGGACCAACGGCTTTACTTCCCTTCCGAAGGAAGTCGTCACTGAAATTTTCAGTGACTATCTCGGGGATGGGATTCGATCCCAAGTCCTCGGCGTGAGAGGCGTGTGTTCTAACCACTACACCAGGTCCGCCCCCATATCCTATATTTCTCTAGGATTCCTCTACAAATCTTCCAAAGATATCCATTGAAGAATCATTGATAGAATTCTGGAACATGTATGGCAGATTGCAAGACAAAATATTAGGAGCAATGTCTAAAGAAATATCTTTAAAATATCTAAAGACACAGATAAAGATAAAATTTAGAAAAAATCTTTAAAATAATTTTGAAATGATTGCAAAAATAAACATTTTTCGAATTCCTGAAAAAAATCCCTGGAGGAATTCTGAATGTAAAGTAAAGGAAGAAATAAGAAGAATTCCTGAAGCATTTGAAGGAATTTTAAGAAAAGTACTTAGAGAAATCCTGGTAAAAAATATTAAAGACATCTTTGAAATAGTTTACAGAAGAGTCTTTGCAGCAAATGATAGGGCACAATTCACTAATTTATGCTTTAAGTTTTTAAAATTTATTCATTTGATAGAACAACTAATCGAGATATAATAACTATCGACTCCTGAAGAAATCTACAGGAATCCTGAGGCATTTTCTTGGAAAATTTCTGATGGATTCCTCTATAGAATACTTAGAACAACTATTTTAGGTATACTAGCAAAAATTCGTGAGTGAAACTTTCTATCTTTTTTCACCATGGAATTTTCCAAACCGTTAATGGAAATGCTATTCAGAAAAAAAAATACTCAAAAATGGTTCTGAGCTCCAATTTGTTAACTGTGAATGATGAATGTCCTTCATAGTTTAAAGTTTCCCTCCCTGACGAAAATCCTGGCTACGCCCATGGTTCTATCCAAAATGTTGTAATCAACTAAACCAGAATTCCAGAAGAATTGGGTTCACGATTATGTTGGAATCTCCATGAAATATTCCCCTTGAAACTGTGACTTTGTTGCCTGGAGTTTCATAAAAAAAAAATTGCTTGTAATTCTGATATCCGCAAGGATTTCTTTCAAAATATCACCTAGTCATTTTAGAGATTGAAGCCCTTATCGCAGGTTTCTTTTTTTTCGAAATTTGTAAGAATTTTGCTTCACATTCTGAACGAATACTGACCAAAAATAGTGAGAAGATTGAACATAATTAGGTGAGAGTTCGTAGTAAACCACTTATCACAGAAAAATGGGCGTACCACATATCAAATTAGTTTGCCAAAAATCGAAACTGCACAATAGGCCAAATTATATTTTTTTATTGTTAATTATAAATCTAAACAAGTAAAAATGGGATTTTGCCTGTCATGAGGTGCATTCAGGCCACCGCATTTACACGATTCACTGTTTCGTTTGTTCAGAGTTCCGACGTGTTTGTGTGATGAAAAAGTTTTGGAAAAATCCACTGATTAAGACTTTTCGTGAGGACTGTTTTCCGACTGTGCCACAGGGCGTTGCATGCTAGTCCGTTGTCTAGTGTCTTTAAAAAAAAAAAAACCTTGTTATATACGGTACAGATTAACACAAACATATTAATAGTGATATTAGGTGCTATTGCGAAATCATGGTAACTCCAATGCTGAATAACTTTGTCTTTGAAGGCAATGCAATGTTTGCCAAATTATTATGCTGAAAGCAATGAAAATATTGACTTTTTTTTTCATTAAGCCAGTTGGATGTTAAGTCATTACTCGAATCAAATTGTCTTAATATAGTCTTATGGCTACCGCTTCTGCCTCGTATGCAGAAGTTCATGAGTTCAATCCCAGGCCCGTCCCTTTTTTGTACTTTGTGCTTTTATTTCACTTGCTTCTATCTTCCACTCCTAATCTATCACAGTTCATAGCATTTGCTAGAGCTAGAAACGGACAAAACAACCATTTTTCTACGCTTCCATTCAATATGGCACGCCTTTTTTACGCCTAATACAGCAAGCCTCTCTGTCATAAAATTATACCAGCCCTAGACCTTCCTGCATGAACTGGTGTAGATGCAGTGGTATATCCGGCCTACTATGGGAGCCAGTTCAACGTATTATCAATTCCTCCCCCTTCCCCTTGGTCTGCATTCTGACGTGGCAGGCGCCATTGTTGCCTAAAACAGAAGATCACCAGTACTTATACACTGAGGGTGTTTGTTAGTCTCAGAAGTCATCTGGTTGGTTCCTTGTGTAAGCTGATCTGGTGATACTGGAATAGCAACCACGGGCGTCCAATTAATCTCAAGCTCAAGCTCTTCATTCTCTTCAAAATTCAACTTACAAAAGTTTGTAAAGCAAAAACATTCCCTAAAACTATTGCTGCACATAACAATATAACTGTCTTACAGGGTGCAAAGCTACTTGGGCACTTCCAGGATTCACTTTGGCATGGGGGTTTTTCTCGGCCAAATTGTCTGAAGCTTTGTAATAAGACGCATTTAGTACGATGCATATTGAGGACAAATATGAGCTTTGTATCTTTCAAACACACTGCCCAAGTGAATCTAAAGTGTAAAGAACAGGATTCGGCTCCCTATGTAAAGAGTAGGAATTGCAAAAACAATGTTCATTACACAGCGTAACAAATAATTACATTTTTGCGTGTCTCAAGGATCAAATGATGTATCTCTATTCGCTGAATCTGATGCCGTTTTCAGAAATATTTCAGTACGTCACAATTTTGAGCTACAGCTAGTCAAAGTTGTATAAAACATTGGTTTCATTGATGTTTACATGAAATTTAAGGTATCACACCTTTTTGCAAAATAGGATTTTAACTTTCATTTTATATATAATTTCGGAATCCGTGAAAAAAACCCGTGTCAATTTCCGTGTGAAGAAATGCATTGATAATTCAGAAAACCGTATAAAAATGCCGTGTAAAACAACCGTGCAAAAAACACTTTAGTGCACTTCTACTGAGATCTTTTTTGCCAATTCAACTGCTTTTACATGTGAATATCGTGGCAAGCATAAAGATTATCTACGCCCTAGGAAGTCAAGAATGTTTTAAAAACGATAAGATCCTCAACCATCGGGATTTCAACCCACGACCTTCAGCTTGATCTTATTGAAAAGCTGCATATTTATATATTAAACGCTATGGATATTTGGACCAGGCTAGATGTATATATACAGTTTTATATGGGGAATTTCACCATTAGTTGAATTGCCCATTATAGCTAGATGATGTACATCCCCTAGGAATATCACAGGCTACTCAACATTTGGTGAGAGTTTAGAGTCTTCGACAATTGGCGTTTTACTCCATTGGGGGCGTCTATTAATTACGTAAGGGTTTATGAGGAGAGTGTGATTTCTCACGCGCCATACAATTTATTTTTTATTTTCATACAAAAAATCTTATCATGGAGGGAGGCGGGTTGAAAAATCTTCAAAATTGCTGTACGTAATATATGGACCGCCCCTATGAAGGAAGATCAAAAATGAGTTTGAAGAATGGGCTGAGTTGATCGGGATCATGTGTGTGAAATCAAACCGACGATTTTGCATGGTGCTTGGTTATCGGCGATAGGTTTTAAAACTTTGATATTAGTAAAATTTTGAACGATATTTTTTTTAAGTGCCTTAAATCATTGCAGTGTGATGTAATATCAGAATTGTTGGCTTACCTGAAACATTGATGAGTCGATTTTGTTGATTAGATCCGTTTCAGAGGATCTAATTTCATCCTCCAGTTTTGAACGAATTGCTGACAAAACTTTTGAAAGCTAAACTTTGCACTAAACACGCACAAATTCAAATGAAATTCAACGCCAAACAACAACTAGATAGCACAAAGCGAGCGTCCAATTGTAGCAAAACACGCCCCAAGCCCGACGGAATAGCACTGATGTCATAGAAGAAGCTCCATTTTGCCACCATTCATTCGCACTCCTTTATCACTATATGAGAACGAGCTTCTGCCTCAGCCCCTTTTCGATTGGCGTCAGCCGTCTGTCTTGCAGTCAATAACTGGAATATGAATTATTGCTCAGTTTCATAAACTATTCAGTATGATACTATCGATTGTGAGGCAATTTTGCGTCCTTATTGCATTTCAGCGAACGGACGGAACAAAACGTAAACACATTCAACCTTCGAACAGCGACGAGACTTCCGGAGGGAATCCCAAAAATCAATTTATCGATTGCAAGTTTCCCTTTGAGCGCACCAAATTCACTTTTAATTCGTCCATCCAATGCACTTTTTGCACTGATTCAGTGTTTTTTGCAATTCATACATATATAAACAAAAACTTGACTACTTATTCATGAGTTGTTTCAATTGAATGACATCCTAAACACGTCAGGTTAAAGCCGCCATAATGTTGACCACCAGCAGTGATTTCCACTTTCACTGTCACAGGAAGACTCCCTTTTTAAACACACCCTCTTTTGGTTCTTATCACACAGCTCTCTAAATGAAACTCCGAAAGGGTTCTTTCTAATTACCATGTGCTTTGAAAGTGAGAGCAGCTTCTTTTGATATCCAGGCGTAATTTCACTACCCTATCAGATAGCAAGGACATGGTAACGAAAACAGAGGAATATAATTTTCAGCGTTCTGAAGGAACTGTCAAATGCGTTCTTAACAGCCCTGGTAAATTTCCCAAATCCTTATCGGGGCCACTGTCAAATGGCGGAGCATGCGCCGTAGTTTTGTTTGGGGAAATTTTGCACTTTTTCATTCACACCGTTTTCATTCAGTTCAGCTGATTGGCAATGCGACTGTTATGGTTTCAGACTCTGCCCATGGAACGCTTGTGAATATAGTATTTGTATCAAAGTTTCGACTTTATTAGCAAAACGATACATTAATTCAAATTAATCCCATTTGGAAACTATCAAAACATCATAAAATTGTCTTGAAATGATTTGTATACTTATATGCAACTGGATCATAACCTATGTATTTACCGTTTACGCATCCTAAAATTTCAACAACCTTTAGCTTAAATAGGAGAAATGGCCAATTTGTCCTGTAAATAAAACACTACACTATACAACATATTTACATGAAACACTCAGTAGCATGGTCGAATAAATACTGAAGAAAAGTGTATTTCCAAGAAGTTTATTTCGAGAACAGACAATGTCAGATATTTTTTAAAGTAGACCCCTTAACTTTTACAAAGCACTTCTTCTTCACGGAACAATCCAAGAGTATTTTGGAATATTTTAAGGCATAAGATGAATGAGTTAAGTAACTTGCAAGAATTAGAAAAGATAATCCCTTAACACCCCACTTATTTTCAAAAACAGACTTTTCCTATTAAAATTATTAGAAACTGAAATCTAAATAAAATTTTCAAAAGTTTTTGTCTGCGTCACGATCTTAATTAAATATACTTATCTTCTTTGTTACTAACATATTTCTCTTAAAAATGGTTCATAGTTTTGTAGTTAAATGTACTTAGCCTATAACATTCGAATAAAAATGTTTGAAACGTTTTTAATATCTGGAACCTACAATACTATACTGCCCATAACTGCATATTTGTAACATTCGACAAAAGTAGGCATTGAGTAAATGGAATACCAAGTGTGCATTTTATGGCAGTAAGAGAGAAAACTAAAATTTCTAAAAATTATCAGGAACTCAAAAGTGCTTATTTGAGGCTGATATTTTGTTCAACTCACATCGCATACTAGATGAATAGTAAGAAAATAATTCTGATAGAAATTTCATTGCTATTACATTACGAGGCTCATTTATAATCCCAATGTGACTGTTATGCAGTTATGATTGCCAATGTGACAAAACAACTTTTTTTTTTCGAATTTTCTAGAACAATCTCACAGATTTCAGTAAGTTGATCGAAAGTCTTTATTATTTGATGACTCTCCATGGTATTAACTCCAATTTGTCAAAAATGTCGAATGTGACTATTATGCAGTTATGGGCAGTATACTTTAATGGACATCCCCTATGCAGCCCACAATCCACAAATCAAGCTAATCAAGCATTTCATATGACTGAAATATCGACTTTCGATGTTTTTGTGACTTGTTAAACTTGATGAAGAAGCTCAATCCCTTAAAACCCCACGTGTCTTTAACACCCCATCTCATTTGCTTGACATATTCTCAAGTAAATTTCAAAATACGATTTAATATTTGTTGAATTCCATGTCGAGGCATGAGAATCCATCGATATTTAAATATACATATAATTTTATACAAATTCTTAGAGACTTATAACGGTGGTTGTTTTATTTGTTTCAATTGTAAACACTTCTGTAGGCGATTTTTCCATAAATTTTGTTCTTTAGTTCATCTAATCTAATCCATGCTCTCAATTAACATTCTCCAATTCAGTTACAATTGCAATGATGTCATACTGTAGATTGGTTGTGGATTTCCATGTGTTAAGATACCCATTATAAAAGTTTCCACAAAAGCTAAAATTGACTTGAGAAATTTCTTAAAAAATGCCACCAGTATGTTTGCGTAAAACTGCTAAAATTTTGCCAGTTAAATATACTTTCTTAAAAAAGATGTTGTTCAGAATTTTTGCGAGTAGGAAAAAAATGTTTATACTTCAATTTGTATCATGAAACTTCTGGGCTCATGCAGAACATTTTCTAAGATGTTTGATACAAATAATTTCGTTAAAATATATTTTCGTTTTTACGTTCATTATAGTCAGCGCGGTTAAAAAGTTAGAATCGGTTCCTCACCGAAGTTGGGATTTTTTCAAAACCTTTTCGAGAAACCTTATTTTGAAAATGGTGCATTCGATTCGCATGTGGATGCGCACTAATGCTCCCTTCTTCCGAAGTAAGGTATCTTGTTTGGATACCGAGAAAAATCCAACTTCGTGATAGTTTTAGAGGACATAGAAAATTTAAAAATCTCTTAATAAAGCCAAAATCAAGTCTTCGCAGTACCATCACAACATTTAATAGGTACTGCAGCAGAAACATACCGGAACATCTTTTATGATTTTTTTTATTTAAGTCTCTTCAAATATAATACACATGAGCATGAGCATGAGCATGATTGACCGCCCGCAGATGCTACTCCGTTATTGCATGAACAGCTGTACTTACACAGGGAACCAACAGACACTACTCGGGATTAGTAGCATCCTCAATGTGTAAGTATGGTGCTCTCATTATCATAACAAACAATAACGGCGCCGGCTGCGTCCGAATGTAGGTCAATTTAAGGATGGGAGGGAAATGTTGACGTGTTACGTGCTTTATGGAAGCCGAGGAGTCCTCTGCACTTCCACAAGTAGACACTAGGAGTTTGGATTTGGGAAAGGTTTGGGTAAAGATTTCTTTTTGGTAAACGATGAATAGAGAAAGTGTACCAGTTATGGCCATAGTGGTTCCCTATTTGGCCATAAGTGAAAATTTGCTAACTTTTACATTTTAATTTTTTTAAATGTTTTAAAATCAAGATATATCTTAAATCTAACCACTACAACACGCAAAAGTTTTCAAAATTTGAAGACATTAAAGTAATCACGTATGGCAAAATAGGGAACCACTATGTCCATAACTGGTACACCTACCCTATATATTATTTAAAATGAATGCGCCTAACCGGATTCGCGATATTACGCGATAAAAGCATTGAACGCCAAACAAGTGTTCGTTGCTCGCCCCACAGGAGCAAGCGACAAGATCAAAAGATCAAACACTACTAACGCGATCCGTGATACTATTCCATCGTGGTACGCGAACGACGCGCAACATGTTTGATCCTGCCCTCGTCGCTCGCCCCCACAGGAGCAAGCAACCAGGCCGAAGGATCAAACACTACTGACACTCGCGGCACTTTTTCATTATTACGAGACGATGCGCAACATGTTTGATCCTGCCCTCGTCGCTCGCCCCCGCAGGAGCAAGCAACCAGGTCGAAAGATCAAACACAACTCTCAAATATAATACATATGTAGGATTAATAGCAGGTATGTTTTGCAATTATCTTTTCAAAGCTATGTTTTTCAACATTAAGGAAATATTATTTTTTGCCTCTTTTGACGTGGCTCTTTGTCAATGTCGAGTTTACTATTTATTAGGGAAATATAAGAAATTATCAAAATAGAACAGTTCTTATCGTTTATATAAAGTATTCGTCAGGACATGCATTGCTATACATATATCCACCAGAAAATTTGCTCAATATATTTCTAAATGGATTAATATTAGATGTATAACAATTAATAATATCATCGTTTTCTACAGGAACTTATTTTCTCACGCTAAAAAAAAAACATATATTATCATGTTTCCTCAGTTAAACTTATTGTAATACCAGTTATACCCTCCCATCTATTTAACCTGTCCCACCTCACATTCTTCTGTGCTATTTCTTATATCTCCCTTCCTTCTTTGCCCCATTCTATGAACAAAGTAGTCCTCTTCAACCATGAATAGTCTCTCTAATTAACAGTAGTTAGAAAACGTTACATATCCAAGGGCCAAAACCGCATTCATAGAAGATGTTTAATCAAATATCACCTAAAGGAGTGGAGATATCTTCGTTTTGATGTGATTTGCCAAAACAAGCTGAAAAGCACACCAATTTTTTTATGTGCCACTTAAATCGAGAAAACTACACGTACATCCTTAACGACACATCTAAACCTTCGCAAAAATTATGATTATTTCACAGATTGTTTTTTTTTTTTTTGAGGCCTTCCTTAGCCGAGCGGTTAAAGTCCGCGGCTCCAAAGCAAAGTCATGCTGAAGGTGTCTGGGTTTGATTCCCGGTCGGTCCAGGATCTTTTCGTAATGGAAATTTCCTTGACTTCCCTGGACATAGAGTATCATCGTACCTGCCACACGAGATACGAATGTGAAAATGACAACTTTGGCAAAGAAAGCTCTCAGTTAATAACTGTGGAGCTCATAAGAACACTAAGCTGAGAAGCAGGCTCTGTCCCAGTAAGGACGTCAATGTCCAGAAGAAGATCATTTTCCACTTTGTAAATTTTATTCATAGCTCATTTTTGCATAATAAATTCACCCTTCTTTTTACAATAGGCTGTTATTCAGAGCATTGCAGTGTGGCTGTGTAAATCTCATTTAAATTAGATGATACATCTAAACGAAACATAGTACAGTCGGGATTCCTATTAAACGCGGTCCTATAACGTGCACTCCTATTACGCGCACTCGCACTCCTATAAGACACACTAATGCGTTATAGGAGACCCAGGGTTTATGGGATTTCATTAGTTTGGGGGTGTTGTTGAATATCTCGCATGCGTTAAGAAATTGCGCAGTGCTGTATTCGGCGGAGTTTCAGAACTCAGTACGATCTTCCATTAGGAGTTAATGATCATCAATTTAGTCGAGAATTTGGTTAGTAGGAGCGCTTTTTCTGATTTACACTATATGAGCCATGAGGGATAATAATGCAAAATTTTGTAACATCTGATATCTCTATGTAGATCCTGATGTTTTGGAAGGTTGGTGTCTTTGGAAAAGTTGTCCAGTAGCTCAAGGGCTAATATGCGGTTGTCATTATGATACGGAATTACGCCACCAGGAGGCGCTAGTGAGCATGGAATTTTTGTTTTACGGATTGCTCATTAGCTTAACCACTTAGAATGATGGCGTCTTTGGCAAAGTTGTTCAGTAACCCAAGAGCTAACATTATTTGAGCCAAAAGTTTCGAAATTTTGCCACAAAGCAGCGTGATTGAGTGATAGCTCAGTAGCCTGACCACTTATAAAAATGGCGTCTTCGGCAAAGCTGTTCAGTAACACAACATTATTCGAGCCGAAAATTTCGAAATTTTGCCACTAGGCGGCGCTAGTGAGCATGGAGCTATCCGAAAAAAAAAACAAAAATTCCATGCTCACTAGCACTGCCTAGTGGCGAAATGTCGACACTTTCAGCTCAAATAACACTGCGGAACACGTTTTTGTCTCAAGCACCAAAATACCACTATTAACTGCTGCTGAATCCATTGCCATCCATTGAATTTTATATGGAGACTGCAAGCATGTTAAAAAAACGATTTAAACTGAATTTAATGGCAAAATTTACAATCAAATTATATCTAAACTGAAAGTTCAAGTTCTATTTTGCATGATTGATGGATTAAATCACAAAAAAGTTTGATAAATTATACTTTAAATTTCATGTAAACATTGATAAAACCTGAGTTTTGTACAACTTTGGCGACCTGTAGCTAAAAATTGTGACGTGCTAGAACATTTCTGAAAACGGCATCAAATTTAGCGACCCAAAATCTACTAGAGACACATAATTTGATCCTTCTTCTTCTTCTTTTCTGGCGTTACGTCCCCACTGGGACAGAGCCTGCTTCTCAGCTTAGTGTTCTTATGAGCACTTCCACGGTTATTAACTGAAAGCTTACTATGCCAATGACCATTTTTGCATGCGTATTATCGTGTGGCAGGTACGAAGATACTCTATGCCCTGGGAAGTCGAGAAAATTTCCAACCTGAAAAGATCCTCGACCAGTGGGATTCGAACCCACGACCCTCAGCTTGATCTTGCTGAATAGCTGCGCGTTTACCGCTACGGCTATCTGGGCCCCTTGCTTTGATCCTTGAGACACGCAAAAATGTCATTTTTTGTTACGCTGTGTAATGTTAGCCCTTGTGTAACTGAACAATTTTGCCGAAGACGCCATTTTTCTAAGTGGTCAGGCTATTGAGCTATCCGAAAAACAAAAATTCCATGCTCACTTGCGCCACCTAGTTGCAAAATTTTAAAACTTTTGGCTCAGATAATGTTAGCCCTTGTGATTCTGAACAATTTTACCGAAGACGCCATCTTTCTAAGTGATCAGGCTACTAACAAGGGAAGGTCATGATGGTGTTACACGGGGTTTTCAACCGGAATATTTTTGTAATATTCTACATGTCGAAACATGAAAAAGCCTTTCAGGTGATGGACCAGTGGTGCAGCCAGGAGGGACTCTAAAAGGGGAAACTTTGTACGTATATAATATTATTGAGCCAATTGAAAATTTGACAAAAATATTTTTACAGTAGTCATTGTGATAGTTGAGAACAGAATTGACATTAATTAATGTTTAAATGTATTTTTTCATGTCATAGGCGCAATCGGGATGAGTCTCTTTTTGGTATACTGTTCAAAAGAAATAAATGCAAATTTGTATGGGTGTCCATATTCCATTCTAGTTACGCCTATGGCATAAAATATATTATAAACATACATTAATGGCAATTCTGTTCATTACCATCACTCGCTGGTGGTGACCAATCGATCAGGCTTTAAGCTTGAGCCGCTGTCTGAATCTCTAGAATTGTGTTCTCGGGCGTTTAAGTTTTGGCTTCGTTTTATCTTCACTACAAAAATCTTTTTTTTTTTTTTTTGCATCGACGCGTCGCACAGTGCGTTGCTCCATAGACAAAATCAATTTTCAAGATGTTTTATCGGACGATAATAAGTATCCACAAGTGTTCATAGATAGCATCCTTTTTGAAACAAGTATTTATAAGCCATACAAAGCACTTTAATTTCTACAACAAGCGTCGAATGAGACAGTTGTCAGAGTATCGGAAAAACTAAATTTTATCGCATTTTTTCGGCATTCCTTTCAACTAGCACGGAGCGTGTTGAAACCAATCTATTCAATCAAAATCTAAAAGAGAACATGGCTGAAAGTTGGTGAAGTATATTTGATATAATAAAAACACCAATTTTAACTTTGAATATGAGAAATTGGCACGTTGAGTTGGCTATGAAATCAAATTTATGAAATTCTAACATGTAATTTTGAATATCGATTCAAAAAAAGTTCCACCGAGTTCCGCCCTAAATCACGCACAGACATGATTCTAAGAGTGTCCTTTGAGAGGTCTGGGTCTGAAAGATACAGCTGCAACTCCCTTCAACTCTTCGAGATTTTTGGCTATTTTTAATTATACTCCTTAATCAGCACAAGTATGTAAATGAGTTGTTTGTGATAAAAATTCCAAAATTCTTGTAACGCTATGTGGTCTTCCATCAACCATACATTCCACCAGAGCAAATTTATGCTTATTATAATATATTTGAAATGTGGTTTCCAAGATTTAATTCAAATTTTGTATTAAAACCAGAAAACAAAATGTGATTTTTTCGCATGAAGGCGTATAAGTCACTTTTGGAGCTACGAAAGATAAGAGACATATTTGCAAATAACTTCTTACATCATTATGAGCAATATAAGTACCATTTGCAAGGTTTTTTCCGGAAAATAATGAAGTTGGCGCTTGTGACTGTTTTGCGATTATACGTCATTTATGCAAATTGTAGCTCGTTTAACTAGAAACAACTTTCTCTTCCATACCAAGGTGCTCAAATGGCTTGATCTTCCAGTTTTGATTTTTGTCCCGCATCTCAATACATTCAACGCACTGTGGTCGCCGTTTTCGTTTCAGTTTACACGTGTTCTGAGTACAATCGAGTTCAGGTGTTCGCGTCGCCGGAATGATATTTTCCTTTTGTGCTACTCAATCAAGAATGGATGATGATGAATTGGGTGAACTCGTTTCATGCTCTTATTTTATGTGTGCAATATATTATATTATGGTTCCGGCAGATATAAGAACATTCATTTTTTTTTTATTTTTTTTTTCTCAATCTTAAAGCGTCGCGACTAATATTTGTATAGTGCGCTGTGATCATAAACGTCGTAAGAAAGCAGCGCCACACTTAAAAACTGAGTTCAAAAAGCGGAGAGTTGAGGCGCGTCGCGAGTCTCACTGGCGCGATCTGTTTTGGTGGCCGCGCGACAATACAACCTATATTTATCATGACAACAGTTGGAATGTTATTTAAATGAATTGATTAAACAGTTCATCACTGTAAGTGTTGACAAAGACTTGTATGTAAACACTTAAACAAAGTCTTGTATATTAACACTTAAACCTTATACCTTTCCTTTTACCTGAATTTTATCATTTAAAAAAAAAACTTTGATTGGTTCGACACTAAAAGGGTTGACATACCGTATCTTCGCGTTGTCTTTAGATTACCGAAAGGTGATTTTTTGAACTGAGGTTGCATGAATCGCATCGCTTAAGGTGAAGATGAATAGAAGCCAAACCTCAAATTTTCAAGAGCACAAATCTGGTGAATCAAACATCCGTTTAAGCTGAAAACTTAATCGATTGGTCGCTAGCTGGTGGTGATCGATCGATTAAGTTTTTAGCTCAAACGGGTGTCGGTTCTTCAGATTTGTGCTTTTGAAAATTTGAGATTTGGCTTCGATTCATCTTCACCTTAACATAGCACAAAAACCAAGTTTCAACGAACCATATAAAAAACCAAAGTCCACTACTTTATTTCCTCTTTGCAAGTGCTTATTTACACTCGCCCTTCCCTGTTCTGCACAATTTGAATTGTTTCTAGTGAACAAATGATGTGAGATTTTCTACCAATGTTGATCTGTGACGTAGTTATAGGGTTCAGAAAACTGGAAACGGCATCGAGAGAGCGCTCCCTACATTGGAAACGTGTGCTCATTCTGGTACAAAACTATAATTAATCGTTAAATGCTTGCAGTTGAAATGTTGCCTTTTTTCTCATGTTGCGCTTCTGCGAATGTTTAATTGCTTTTCTGCGATTTTAAAGTGGCCGTAGTCGATAATAGCGACTATTTTCAACTTCCACTTCAATGGGTACAATTAAGTAAGCAGTTTCAACTGTAGAAGCGTAATCATCAAGTGCCTGTAAAAACTATGCTATGCAACGCCTAAAGGATGAAAATCATACACTACGCCCAAAAAATAGCTTTCCGTCGTAAGATCAAATTTCGGCCGAAACAAGTTTCCATCATGTAAGACCACAGCTCATAGCTTAATAATTTTTTTCGTTCTGTTTTAGAACTTTCCAGGTACCACTTACGCCATAAACACATTGAATGTGTAAACCAGATGCACTCAGATTTTGAAGTACTGTTTTGAGACTGAAAGATTTATGATGCTAGAATGGATTGTAAACGATTCATTAATTAGACCATTGCTGTTAAAATATATATGTTTCCTGCATCTCCACCACATTTCCGGTAGCTCTCAAGTGCTGCGGGAAGCATTCGATACGATGAAAGATGAATACGAATGAATAGATTGATGCTTTATCGATTTTGTTATGATAATGTATTTAGGATTATACCAGCATCAGATGCTCTAGTGAACAAAATTAGTCATAGCTGCCAACGGAGCGAACATTTGCCTTCTGATAATACGTTTGCAGGTGCTGTTCAATTGTTGTGATGTGCTATTTAAATTGAAATTAGTCCAATTAACGCAGTACTCTCCAGGGCCTCGTTGCTTATCAAGGCGGTAAATGAGTATGTTTGGATAGATTGATTGCTTTCAGGGCGGAAATGAATAGAGATTGCATCATGTAAACATATTTATCGCCTGTAACCGTTTGATCAAATCAAATTGAATAATTTGAAGATAAATGGGAGAATTTCCGTCCATCATCTAACGCTCCCATTTTCAATATACAAAGCACGAGTTGATCCGAATTTCTTTAATCCACATTAAATTAGTTAAGTGGAAACTTTTATTGGCACAAGTCATCGTGATGGTTTTCGCGCCTCATATTGCTGAATATTCGTAGGACAATTCATTGAGAGAGGAGCGATGAATTGAAGAAGAGTTTCGAATAATGAATTCGGTGAGTTTATTTTTATGTGTTGGTAATTGGAAAATAATATCTATGTAGTTTTCAGATCGCCTACTAGACAAATCATACGGTTTTTGCTCTTCCTACTAAAACACCACACCTCCCGTAATGCATATACAGGATGAAGAGGTCTCTGGAATTCTTATGAACTCTATCAGATAATTTTTGAGATTTTTTCGTAAAATATGAGTTTGGTTCATTCGAAAATTTTTAACTTTTCGATGCAATGATTTTCATGGAGTGTGCTTCATAAATCCAAAGCATGCGGTTTGATTTTGTGTTGTCGGATTGAAAGTTTTTTTTTTTTTTTTCGTTAGAGAGTCAAGGATGAAATATCAGCTGGTGAGCTCGTTTCATGTATTTGTTCAAAATGAGTCAAACACAATTGTTTACTAGGGCGATTCAAATTTTTAAAATGTTTGAAAAACTATTCTCCCATATGCTTCTTACCATCCCTCCCAAAAAATAGTATTCTGTGAACTTTTTAGCTTTCAAGGTGGTGATTTAAAGATGGCCCAAAGACAATGTAGGTTCACATAGAAATTTTGAGATATGTTCCAAACGCGCTAGTACTGTAATTAAATGTAAGTAGAAACTTATCATCCCATATTGAAAACTCATTCTTCAAACCCTAATGAAGGATGTTGCTGAAGAAACAAATCCCAGAGTCCTCATAATGAAGCCTGTCGTTTACCAATACGAATCCTTTCATTCTACCCTCTTCCATGTTCCAAACTTCCAGTGTTTTCTCGTGGGAGTACAGGGGACTCAACGGCTGCGAGAAACACGTCAACATTTCCTCCCCAATACGGTATTGTATGCTGAAATACAGCTGGTTTTGTAGCATTTTACTCTTATATTTGGCTCCTAAAGATTTGAAAACAACCAAGAGGCGAGATAGAAAATATCATCTTGTGGCAAAGTTAAATATCGTCTTTAATTATTATATCATTCACGTAATTATCAAACAGCAATAATAAATCCACACGAAAGTCAAATAATTGTTACTTGCCCTCAATTTCATGAAAATTAAGTGGGATGTACAACACCGAGCTTCCGTACCACTTTGAATTCTTCTTTCTATCTTAACATCCTAACTGAAAAATAGCATGCTTTTTAGCTTAGTGTTCTTATGCTCCTTCTCACAGTTATTGACTAAGAATTTTCTTTGTCAATTGAGCTTTCTTTTACATGTGTAGTTGCATCGTATGACGAATATAAAGTTATTTATATGCCATGAGAAGTCGAGACAATTCGACCAGTGGGGATTCGAGCCCACTACCTTCAGCATGGTCTTGTTGAAAAGCTGCGTGTTTACCATCACGGTTATTAAGGCCTCCACCACATTTGGGCGTCATTGATATATCATGGTTTGCTTGTTCATCTTGTTTTCTAATTTGGGAATTGAGACCAAATCGAATAAAGATCAAATACTAAAACATTAATAGACGTATGCTTTTTCGAACTTGAATCGCTATCATGGTCTCTTAGCGTAGAGCAGCGATTGCCACAAGAGATTTCGTAATACGATTATTTGTTCCATTTCTTTGGTAGTCCACACTGACTGCCGGCAAGCCCTGGGAATTATGGCTCATATTCGTTTCGCAACTCTACGTCACGTTACCAGCCAGCTCGATTTGGACGGGAAGATGCTTGTCATGACGAGGTTGATTCTGCGCTTATGGTAAACTATGAGGCTATCTGGATGTCTACACTTTGTAGCGGTATGTCAGGGGTGTTTATTCCTATAAAAAAAGGATTCTTAGATATTTGAAAACGTGTGTTTCCTATTTTTAACATATTTGGTTTAAGAACAGCAGAAGTGCTCGTGATATAGCTTGCAAACATACCTAGAAGAGTTTTGGAAACTGTATAACGCCCAATAACGTTTATGTTGGGAGATAAACGAACCGGTAGAGTTTGTTAACTTTATTCCAGTGAGGGTAGGAAAACGGTTACAAATTTCCTGTAAATTTACGTTTAGAATTAGTTATAATGCCTTAGTTTGTATACTAATAATTTGTAACTCACTTTTGGTGATTCGTTATCGCCAACTTTAGAGCGTTCAAAGTTGAGAACTGCGGATTTGCTTAGAACACTACCTAATTGATAAGTAATTGTAAGGCTTCAAGTTCAATCAGTTTATGCAAGACTTTCTTACCAGAGATTTATTAAACTGATGGGTAGATAGAGTATCGAAAAATTCGCCTTTCTGTTGTACATATACACCTACTATTTAAATATGGTTATTTAGGTATAAGACTTATTCAGTGCATGTTCTCACCGTATGATAAGTTAAGATAAGGAAACTAATTCAGTTCAATTCCGTACTCCAATTTGCATGTAAGATTTCACTGTAAAGCATGATATGCAGTAGATAAGAATACTTGTAATAATTCGTAATGTATCATTGTTTTACCTGATTAACGATAGTGTATAGATTAAGAATTTAGATGTTTAAGTGTTTTAACTATAATAATTAGGATAGATTTTAGGCAAAATTTGTATTATTTAGCAGACCAAGGATTCAGGCACTATGGCTTTTAACAATTGCTATTTTGTTTTGTGGTCGATCGCTCTTCCCTTTGCTCGCAACTTCATCCCATGACCTTGTACACGACCCGCAATCCCTTTTGTGCGGTTTGGGTGTGGACAAGTTTGACCACTCACGTTCACAGCAGTGGGGACGTTGGGGCTCGACGGATCTTTGGACGTGGCGGGATCAACAGTTTATGTTTCCTCAGAGATGGTAGGAATTTGTTCATATAGAAATGACATGTTTCAAGTGAAATTGCACTTACGAACTGTAACCATTCCAAAGCAAATGTATTGTTATATTGAAATGATGAGACTACGTTGTGCAAGGAAAAAAAAATGTTGATGATTTTTTTATATTCCACGCAAATACAATTACTATTCGAGTTTAAAATCAAGTAGGCCATCTATGCAGTTTCAAAGTGTCTTCAATTTTGATGATTAAGAAAATATGCAAAACTATGCATCTGATCATTGCAGCTAATTTTTTTCTTGTAAAATTTCTAAAAATTCTAAAGCAATGAATTTACATATCTCATTGAAAAAAAAATGTATTGTTTTGTCTTTTCAGTGTGGAATGAAACATTTTCACGTCGAGCTGACTGTAGTATTCTGACTGTGCCATATACCAGTTAATGGGATGCGATATTTCAAATTATTCAACATCGTGGTAACGAAATTATTGTTATGAAGTTTATTTTGGACCGCATTTCCAGCTTTGTTTTGTGAAAAATATACCCGGTAATAGAGATTTTGAAAGATCTTCATTTCATCTATAATAAATAAATTTAATAAATTTAACTTTAATTTTGTTTCTTCTTCTTCTTCTTTCTGGCGTTACGTCCCATCTGGGACAAAGCCTGCTTCTCAGATTAGTGTTCTTATGAGCACTTCCACAGTTATTAACTGAGAGCTTTCTTTGCCGATTGAACATTTTTGCATGTGTATAACGTGTGGCAGGTACGAAGATACTCTATGCCCTGGGAATCGAGAAAATTTCCTTTACGAAAAGATCCTCGACCAGCGGGATTCGAACCCACGACCCTCAGCATGGTCATGCTGAATAGCTGCGCGTTTACCGCTACGGCTATCTGGGCCCTGTTGTTGTTTCTATAATGTCTTAATTTCGGTGAACTATATTAAGAAGGTGATTTATTCCAAAAACTGACAGCTACTTGACGACGTCATTCCTATCCACCTCGAACAATTTTGCGAAAATGATCTAGTGATCCGGAAGGTATATGATACGATAGGAGTGACGTCACATGTTTACAATCAAACTTGATATTTATATTAGTAGGGGCCTTCCTTAGCCGAGTGGTTAGAGTCCGCGGCTACAAAGCAAAGCCATGCTGAAAGTGTCTGGGTTCGAATCCCAGTCGGTCCAGGATCTTTTCGTAATGGAAATTTCCGTGACTTCCCTGGGCATAAAGTATCGTCGTACTTGCCACACGATATACGAATGTGAAAATGGCAACTCTTGCAAAGAAAGCTCTCAGTTAATAACCGTGGAAGTGCTCATAAGAACACTGACCTGAGAAGCAGGCTCTGTCCCAGTGGGGACGTTAATGCCAAGAAGAAGAAGAAGAAGATTTATATTAGTGAAGAGTCTGCCTTGTTATTTTTTATTCCGTGTATACAGCGTAGCGACATGCCAGTGCCGGGCGTATTAGTGAGCTCCATCTTAGTCGGTCTTGGGCGATACTTCTCCAGTTGCCCCTAACGTTTAAGTTCGCCAGATCCTCTTGCACTGCGATAGCCAGTGAATTCTAGGTCTTCAATAAAGTCGCCGACATTTACAGGTTCCCTGCTGAATATTATATTCATAGCGGAATTTGGGGCAAGTGTGCCACCTAAAGCAAATTGTTCTCTAACTTTGCTTAAAGCTTATAAAATCCACCAATTTAGCCACATGATGTTAATTTTACATCTTTTCATAACCACTGTGCCTTTTAAAAATAAAATAATTGCAAAAAGGAATATTTTTGGAGCTTCTCAAAAATCATCCAAAATGTAGTTATTTAGGCAACAAGTTGCAAAATGATGATTTTTTCAGCACGAGTTGCACATTTATCCAACGAGGCTCGCCGAGTTGGATAAATACAACGAGTGCTGAAAAAATCGAGTTTTGCAACGAGTTGCCTACAACATTTTTTGCTATTTCAAAAAATGTCATTTCAGCTGGATGAACTCTAAAAGCACAAACAAACATTTCAAGAGAACCCACATGGGCACACATCCATGCGTAGTATCAATACAGTATTTTTCAATCACGTAGGCTGTGATACAGTAGTACCTACCCATAAATATCACAAGTTTTCACGCTCCCATCGAAATCAGGTAAGACAGCACAAACAGTTGTTGACTACAAATGTTGGACTATTCGATTCCAAATCAGAATCACGTGGTCATTCATGGGGAGAGGGAGCGTCTGGCCAATGATCACGGTCCATACAAATTTAATAAATTTGTGTATGGACAAATGACCACGAGGGGGGAAGGGGTTGACCAGGAATCCCAAAAAACTGATCACGTGGTGAATGGACAGCCCCTGTCGGAATTAGATCGCACAACGGATCAGATGCAATTATGCTAATTCTGCGCGGCATGTGAGGCGAGATGAGTCGAATGAGGAACAGTTGTCGACTCGCTTCCATTGGATTAGCTTTAGTCGCCTCACATCACCCGAGGTGAGAAGGACTCGTCTCGACTCACATGCCGCGCAAATAAGCACAAATGGCATGAAGAGGCTGGGTTGTTCGGATGGTGCCTACCAAAACAGTACTGAAAAGTGCTACTTTTCAGCACCGAAATGAAAAGTTGATTGATTTGCAACGGAATTGCAAAAAACATACCGTAAAATCGGGTGTAATTGATCAGAAGGGTGAAATTGATCATCGTATCACACGATTTTATTTATTCGTAATGGAGCACAAATATCAATGTAAGCTATAGTAAATGTACGTTGCTTGTCGTAACTATTGTAGAATTGTGTGCTGTGAAGTTTTTTGCGTTAAAGAATGTTTATTACTATGAAAATAACGTAAAATTTCAAAATCATGCACGGTGCAGTATTGACAAACAGCTATGAACTTCTATTCATAAGCAAGGATTTGAACATGGTGTAAACCTGAAAGTTTGTGAGGATGCTTGAGATATATCCCCAAACCAGATTTCATCACCAAAACTCGTACCAATTAGCTCATATGGTTGAAATAATTGAATTTCTGTTAGATGTCATTGAATTCCTTAGGAAATTGCATACATTTAGGCGTTTTCCGCGTAATTCTTGAAATTTAACTATTCGTTATTTATATAAATATTGCATTGTTAAGAATTTTACAAGCATATTCAGGGAGCTCAAATTTTTCATATAGAGTTGTTTTGGAAACTAACAATAATGGCATTGACAAGTGATCAATTTCACCCCGAAATGAGATCCTCTGATTTTTTATTTTAGAGGTATTTGTTAACACTAAAATGACATTTGTTAGAAAATTTCGGTACATAAATCGATGAAGCTCACCTTTGTACTTGTTTTCCTGCATTTAGTTGTTTGGGATTGTTAACATTATAGAAAACAGACTAGAAAAACCGTGAAAAATGAACAATTTCACCCGAAATTACGGTATTAAATATTGAATATTTTGAGAAAAAATCACTTCGGGGGGCAGAAATGCCAGTTATTCGCCTACTATACTTCAGAAACTGCTACTGGTGCCTCATTTTTATTTATTATTATGATTTTGTTGATGATGTTTACATTTTTATAAATTTCACTCCAACAATTTTAGTTTACCAAATAGGTGGCACAATTGCCCCAATAAGTATACATTTCAGCCAAACTTGATTTCGTATGTAAAACTAAATACTTTTTTCGTTCAAATGTCACAATAACTTACACATTTGAATGGTTTCACGATGTACAGTACGTAAGACAAATCTGTTAATAATTTACCTTTCACCATGCTATTTAGAAACAACGAAATCTTATAAAAATCCACTCAAATTTAGTTGTCTTTACACAAGTCGATGTAAATACTTGAAAAATAGAGCAATTTTTATCATATTTCGATCATTGTATTGTGAACTATAAGGGATCATATTGTTAAGCTCAAAGAGAAAATATATATTATAGTTTTTATAGAAAGCAGGGGTGGCACACTTGCCCCAAAGTCCGTTATATATATTTTTTTTAACTAAGTGAGGCCTGTCGTATTTTGCACACTTAATAATATTAGTTTTGTTTCCGTTTGCAAGTCGCGGGACCTAAGCTGGTTACGTAGTCCGTAAAATGATGTATTCTCAGTCACAACTCGTTTAAACACTTTGCGGGAAGCGTCATTATCATATTTTTATATGTCATAAGAGTTCCAAGGTAAACGAACTCTTCAACAACTTCAAATACATCCCTATCAAACACTAACTCGTCACCACCGCTAGACATACCTATATCTCTACCTGCAATCATGAATTTCGTTTTGGTACGGTCAAGGCGTTCCTTACTGTCTCCCTCTTCAGAGGCACGATTGATATCGTTCGTACTGCCAAGGAGAATATGCGTGATGATAGTGCCGTTTCTTTGCACACAAGGTCTCCTAATAGCACCCGGATTTTATCTAGGGTAATTCGCAAGGTAGAAAATCGATCCATTGTCTAGCGGCCCTCACGAAAACCAGCCTATTATTCGTCGACGAAGGACTCCTCGAGCGGTCTCATTCTTTTAAACATAATGCGCGACAGTATTTTGTACGCGGAATTCAGCAAAAATTACTTTAATTGACGCGCTCCAGTCTATGTCCTTTCCTTTAGATTGGCCGTACGAGGCCATCTAACCAAACGGTAGGCATTTCTTCGTCCTCCCATACCTTCAGAAGTGCTTGGTGGATCGATTGGTACAGCTGCCTACTTCTGTGCTTCGAAAGCTCGTCCGGAATCTCGTCCTTTCCAGTAGCCTTACTGTTCTTCAGCTCTCTGAAAGCCTTTTAAACCTCTGATATGGTCGGTGAGTCCACAGCTTGAACGTATCCATCAATATTCATCCTGCTTCTGGCTATATTACCATTTTTGCCGTTTAAAAAAAGACCCGGTAAATGGCTGGGCATGGCGTACCATTGGTACCTCGCTTACCTACAGGAATAAAATAGACCATATTGTGTGGTTCTTAGCCTCTTGCCCAGCAACTTCTAACCCTACTTTCTCCTGGTACTGACCGGGGTATGACTAACCTTAGGGTAGATCGAGTAACCAACCCCGGTGGGAACTCTGGTCAGCAAATCTAGGAATTGGTGTAAGGCCCTGCAAGCCTGCCGTTAAAAAAATCAAGCAACGAATAATCAACGAGCGAATACGAACCGGGACAATCGGC
This sequence comes from Aedes aegypti, assembly GCF_002204515.2. Taxonomy (NCBI): domain Eukaryota; kingdom Metazoa; phylum Arthropoda; class Insecta; order Diptera; family Culicidae; genus Aedes; species Aedes aegypti. Next base: position 249,374,769 of record NC_035109.1, read on the forward strand.
GAAGATCGCAGTGACATAAAGGGACTAGCGATCGGAAACTCGGTACGTGGAACTGTAATTCTCTTAACTCCATCGGGAGCACACGCATACTCGCCGACGTGCTGAAGGACTATGGATTCGGCAATGTAGCGTTGCAGGAAATGTGCTGGAAGGGATCAACCATACCATCTACCAGAGCTGCGACAACACACACGAGCTGGGAACAGCCTTTATAGTGATGGGCGATAGGCAGAGGCGCGTGATTGGGTGGTGTCCGATCAATGAGAGAATGTGCAAGTTGAGGCTCAAAGGCCGGTTGTTCAACTTCGGCATAATAGACGTACACAGCCCTCACTTCGAAAACACTGATGATGATAAAAACGCTTTTAACGCGCAGCTCCAACGCGAGTACGACAGCTGCCCAAGCCACGACGTCAAGATCATCATAGGAGATCTAAACGCATCAAATGGTCAGAATTCAGGCAGACAATTGGAAAAATAAGGGCCCACCAGCCGACGAACGAAAATGGTTTACGATTAATTGATTCGTAGCACCTACTTCCAGCACAGCCTTCCATACACATGGAGATCACCATACACATACGATACACATGGAGATCACCACAGCAGACAGAATCACTAATAGACCACGTTCTCATTGATGAACGGCACTTCTCCGACATTATTGACGTCAGGACTTATCGTGGCGCTAACATCGACTCTGACCACTATCTGGTGATGGTTTAACTGCGTCCAAAACTTTCCGTCGTTAACAACTTACGGTACCGCCGGCCACCCCGATATGACCTAGAGCGGCTTGAGCAAAGGGATGTCGCAGCGGCGTACGCGCAGCACCTCGACGCTGCATTACCGGAAGAGGGTAAGCTGGATGAAGCTCCCATTGAGGACTGCTGGAGAACAGTGAAACCAGCGATCAACAATGCAGCTGAGAGCAACGTCGGGTACGTGGGACGGAGTCGACGGAACGATTGGTTCGACGAGGAATGTAGGCAGATTATGGAGGAGAAGAATGCAGCGCGGTTATGCTGCAGCAAGGGACCCGACAGAACGTGGAACGTTATAGACGGAAACGGCAACAGCAAACCTGCCTCTTCCGGGAGAAAAAACACCGCTTGGAGGAGACAAATTGCGAGGAGATGGAACAGGTCAACGCATCCCGCAACGGCTTCGTGCCGCGAGCCGAGATGTGCAGGGATAAGGATGGGAACGTTTTGACGGTCGAGCGTGAGGTGATCGAAAGGTGGAAGCAGCACTTCGACGAACACCTTAATGGCGCTGAGAGCACAAGCAATGAATAATGGGATAACAAAGGAAATGCCGTCGTCAGTATTGTGAGCGAAGGAAACCAACCAGCCCTGAAGGAGGTTGAGGATGCCAGCCTTGAAGGAGGTTGAGGATGCCGTTCATCAGCTCAAGAACAATAAAGCAGCTGGTAACGATGGTATCGGAGATGAACTCATAAAGATGGGTCCGGCGAAGCTGGCCATTTGTCTGCATCCGCTGATAAGCACAATCTTGGAAACAGAACAGCTACCGGCGGGGTGTGTGGCATCTGTATTCCACATGTCATCCAATCCCGCATAGCAACCATAGTTTCTAGAAGGACCACACCAGTGGTACCTACCGCGAAAGTCAAAACGTTCCCATAGCATCGAACTGCTTAGGCGACACATGCAATGTACGCATAAGCAGGACGATGACCACCAACCGTTTCGACAAATCTGACATGACAATAATGTGTCATACTCATATTTCAATTTCTCAAAGCACAGTCGGTAAGTTATCACCAAGTGCCTTCAGCCTTGAAACTGCCTTCTCCACATGTGCATTCATTCTCTCTCTTTCTTTCTCGATACCGATCGTTATCGATCGCTCACACGAATACATGCATATGATATCCAGCTACCTCCAGTAGGACCTAATGTTAAACGAAACTTTGAATAAACGAATCATTCTATTATCAACCTCAGTCAAGTAAAGTTGAGGATCATTTCACTTCGAAAAACCATTATCAAGGCTGATCGCCTCATGGCGACCGGACTGTGAATCAAAGTGAAAATTGTACTAAAATATTTGAACACATCATGTTAGTGAAAGTTCTGTTCCTGATAACAACGATTATTCTTTGGTGCTTTGCTTATACGTTGTGGAAAATGCTAACGGTATATTATCAGTGAAAAGCAAAAATGGGCAAAAGCAGTTCAAAACCAAAAATAACCACGAGTGGAACTAACGTGGAAATAAACACTATTCTGGAACAACACCAAGAACTACACGAGAACCATGAATTCAAGCTATGGCTAATCCTTGTCCTAGTTGCAATATAAGGGTATGCGATATGGATTTTTTCCATGTCGATACGAATCGAAACGATACGCGGAATATCTTGCGCTAATAATGACGAAACGAAACGAAATTTAAAAATGTTTCGTGTAACTCGATACGAAATCAAATATCTCACGGAATTTTTCGAAACGAAACGAAATTTTTGAATTTGTTTCGCGGAATACACGTTTAAGTTTTTTTCTTGTCAAAAGCTGGAAATTTGACAATAGGCATAAAAACGTCTTTTCATATTCTCTACCATATGGAAATCTTAGCGTTGCTCAGCGGAATCCTTACATGTTTTGGTAAAACTCTTTTCTGTTTGTTTGAAATCTTCTCAATAACTTTTTAAGGTTTCATTTCAACATATCTGACACTCACACAAGGCAATGAGTGGGTTTAAGAGGACAATAACCATCATTGTTCTACACTTTTTTTTTGCTCAAAATTGAAGCAACGTTCATGAACATCTATCATTGCATTACACTTTTTATATGTAATACGATGATAGATTTTCACGAGGATATCTTGAAATTTGAACGTAAAAACTGTTTTTTTTATTTTTGATGATAGCTGATGATTGAATGATGGATTCTTGAGCCTCCATTCAAATTTAGCAACTAAGAAGTGGGTCGAAAAGCAGTTACAAATATTCAAAACAATCTTAAAAATATTGAGAGGAGTCCAAAATTAATTTGATTTTTAGAAACGCCTTACAATTTTTTTAATCATGTGGATATGCTAATATACACCATTAAACGTGGAATAATGGTATTCATTTTTTTGCTGTACTTTATGCTTTGTGGCTTGAATGAATGTGATTGGGGACACAAGGCGATAAGTGACCATGAAAACACTAAACTGAGAAGCAGACTCTTCCCCAGTTGGAACACAACGCAAGAAAGAAGAAGAAAAATTAGTAGAACAGTGGAATCACTGGAATATTTGCTTAAGTATTTCCTGGAGTATTGAATTAAATTAAATTTTAAAAAATCCATCAACACATACCTAAGAAATCAATCAAGATAAATTTAAAAGAACTGCAAAAGTAATAAACTCCAAGAGATATTGCGACAGTAACATAACCAGGATTGCCTGTTGGGGTAATTTAGAAGTTCCTAATAAATTTTCTGGAAAAGCCTTGCATAAACTGTAAATTAATTCTTGGAGGGATCAAATCTGGATGAATGTAAACTTCAAAAGTAAACCTTGTAGAAAATACTGAAGGTATTTCTATTATTTTGTAGAGAAAATGCTGGAGAAATGATCCTATTCCAAAATCTGCGAAGGAATTTCTGGACGATTTCTGGAAGAAATAAGGATTGTTGTTATTATCTCATTTTCAGATTCTTTGTTTAAAACTGACTACAAAATCACCTTTTTACTGAATTTTGAGCCTCGAGAGTATTTTAAAAATATTTAAAAATTTCGAAAAAAAAAGTTTTGAACCTGGACTACATAGCATAGAGGAACCGCAAATAAGATTGACAATTTCACCCATGTTCGTTCAGACAATCCGTCTTTCAATAAGCTAAATTTAATGTTTGGCTTTTTTTTTCTTGAGATCTAGATGTGCGAAAATTGAAAAAAAAAAAATTGTTGCGCTTTTCTATTGTGAAATACCCTAAGTATACCACCAAACTTGAATCTAAATCCGGAACCAATTTTGATGGTGCTTGTAATGCATGAATCAAATTTATAACTGATTTCTGATTTTTACTAAAACAACTAGAGGAATTTTGAAACTAGAGAATTTTGAAACTTGATGTCGGTATTGAAAAGGTTAAGACCTTTGCCTTGCGGCATTTGGCTTCCAACACTTGTAATGCTAGATTATCAATATTCGCATTTTTTTTTTAATTTGGGGGTCGCGAGGAAATTATGTCACGTTATAAGAGGAGAGAAGAGTTGGTGGTGTGGTACAGCGTGAATAAACCTAGATTCATTTTTCGATATAAAATAATGTATGCATCTTCCTTGTTTAAGGTGAATATAAATCGAAGGCATACCTCAGAATTTCAAGAGCACAAATCTAACGAACCCGACGCGGTTCAAGCTGAACACTTGATCGATTGGCCATCGAGTAACCAATCGATAGATTTTTCAGCTTGAATGGACGTCTGGTTCTTTAGATTTGTGCTCTTGAAGATTTGAGGTGTGGCTTTGGATCACCCAAATCAACGCGATTTTTTACGGCGACAGCGACAAACAATCGCTGCGATTTCGCTGCTACATGTAGAGTTTTATGACACAACAACGAAATCGCGGAGAGCCTTAACTCATTGATGCGTGCTATTAGTTTTCTCTTCTATTCTCCGGCTGTTCTTATGCAGAGTTAAAAGTGACGTCATAGCGGAAAAGCAAGAGAGAACTAATGCGTGCATCAATAATCTGCACCACCTGAGCAAATTCAGAACATCAGAGACTCACGCTCCGCAGCTTTTTTTGACATTTGTGTACAAACAATTTTTGCGATATATTAACGGATTTGCTCAAAAGGACACGCGATGTTCCCCGGAGGAAACCGTGGTTTTGCTCTCTTCATTCTTATGGAAGATAACATTGCGGTAGTTAATCAAACGCAGTTGTTCCTTTCCTGGGCTATTCGCCGCGAGGAATTTAGGGCAAATGGGCGTTTTTGGAAACTTTACAACGGCAGTGCAGTTTATCATATCCTCCGGACCAGTCAATACTACAGTCATCCCACAGTTATGGATAGCACACAGTAATGGATCTAAGTTGGATTAAACGGAGAATATCTCATCAAATAGAGTAGCAATTACGCAGAACCTATTTTACCTACGCGAACCATAAATCTATACAGATCCAACCCTGTCGTCCTGCATAGTCGCGCTTAGTCGACGACTAAGAAGCTATTCTCAGACTTTTTATTAACGCCCTTTGGGACATCAGTTGAGAATTCAAGCTGTATCATCGACCTGAATTAATTTAACTTTGTTGCATGTAGATCAGGTGCAACTAAACGCCCTGTGTAACATCAATCGGAATTGTCAAGCTGCATCAACGCCCTGGAGTAATTTGACCTTGTCTCAATTAGATCAGTGGCCTTTAACGCCCTGTAGGATATCATTAAATAATTACAAGCATATTAACGCCCTAGAATAGTTTGAACTATGTAGATCAGGTGCATCTTAACGGTCTGAAAACATCAATTCCTAGTTGTATCAACGCCCTGGAGTATTTTAACTTTGTTCGATGTAGATCAAGTGCAACTCAACGCCCTGTATGACATCAATCGATCAAGCTGTATGAACGCCCTGGAATAGTTTGACGTTATTATACACATATCTTTTCGAAATCGGTAGCATCTTTATGCCCTGTAGAAAATCAATTAAAATGTCTCTGTATCAACGCCCTGTAGTTATTTGACCTTATTATGTATGTATATCAGGTGCATCTTGACGCTCTGTAGGACATCAATCGAAATTTTCAAATTGTTTCAACGCCCTACACTAATTTGCGAGATCTGGAGCATCTTTACGCCTTGTAGAAAATCGATCTAAATTTCCGAGCTGTATAAACGCCCTGGAGTATTTTGACTTTGCCCCATGTAGATCAGGTTCATCTCAACGCTCTGTAGGACAACAATTGAAAATTCCATCAACGCCGTGCAGTAATTTGATATTGTTTCACGTAGATCAGATGCATCTTAACTCCCTGTATGAAATAAATCGATCCATCTGTGTCGACGCCCTGGAGAAGCTTGACGTTATTCCACATATATCTTTGCGAGATCTGGAACATCTCAACGCCCTGTAGAAAATCAATCGAAATGTTCATTTATCAAAGCCCTGGCTCTATTCTACACAGCTCTTTGCAAGATCTATAGCATCTGAACGCTCTATAGAAAATAATTCCAAACCTACGTGGTCCAGGGCGTTGGAATAATTAGAGCTTATTTCATGTATATCAGATACAACTTAACGCTCTGTAGGACATTTATTGTAAACTCTAAGCTAGATCAACGTTCTGCATTAATTTGACATTTTTTCCATGTAGATCAGGTGCATGTGACCGCCCTTTAGGGCTTAATTTGATAATTCCAAGCTGTATCAACGCCCTGAAGTAAGAGTCCACAAAGATTTTGGCGAGATCTGAAGCACCTTTACGCCCTATAGCAAATCAATCGAATTTTTCTTGCTGTATCTAACCCCTAGTGTTATTTGACTTTATCCTTTGTCAATCATGCGCACCTCTTAGCCCTGTATAACATCAATCGAAATTGTCAAGCTATATCAACGCTCTGGAGTAATTTGATTTTGCCTCAAATAGATGAGCTGTATCTAAACGCATCATTTAATAAATTCATTGCTGTATCAACGCCCTGGAGTAATTTGTCCTTGTCCTTTGACGATTTGGTGCATCTTAACGCCCTGTAGAATCTCAATTGTAAATAACAGGATGTATCAACACCCAGGAGAAATTTGACAGTATTCCAAATAAATCAGGTGTATTTGAACGTCCTGTACCAAATTAAAATTGGTCCAACATCAATTAAAATTGGTAAGCTATATCAACGCCCTTGAGTAATTTGACTTTATCTCACCTATATCTTTGCAAGATCTGAAGGATCTAAAAACCCCTTTGGAAAATCAATCGACATTTTTCATGCTGCTTCAACACTCTGAATTTTTTTTATCTTGTGTTATGTGAATCAACTGCATTTTAACGCCCTGATTATGATCAATTGCAAATTCTAATCGGTACATACGACAAATTTGACCTTATCCTATGTAGATAAAGTGCGCCTTGACACCCTAAATCAATTAAAAATTCCAAGCTGTATCGACGCCCTGGAGTAATTTGACCTTAATTCAAGAAGATTAGGTGCATCTTAACGCCTTGAAGGATACCAATTGTAAAATACATGCTTCTAAAACACATTAGAGTAATCTGACATTGTCTTATGTAGATCATTTGCAACTTAACACCTTACCCTACATAGATCAGCTGCATATTAACGCCCTTTATGGCATCAATCAAAATTGTTAAGCTTCATTAAAGTCATGAAGTTTGATCATGTCTCATTTAGGCCAGACCTGAGGACATAAGCTGAAAATTCAAAGCAGTGTCAACGTTCTGGAGTAATTTGATTTTATTATATGTAGATCGGCTGCATCTCATCGCCCTGTAGGGCATCTCTTAAGTATTTCAAACTTTATCAACGCTCTGAAGTGTATTGACCTAATTCCATGTAGATCATATGCATATCAACGCTCTGTATGGTATGAATCAAAATTGTCAAACTGTATAAATCCCTTGGAGTAATTTTTAGATCAGCTGCATCTTAACGCCCTCTATGACAACAATCGAAATTAACCCGAGCTGTATTAACGCACTGGAGTAATTTGATATTGTCTTAGTAACTCAGAATCATCTCAAGTAACTCTTGAAGTTTGATGAGATATATGAAATTTTTAAGCAGAAAAAAATAATGTACCTAATATGTTCTAAGGACAATCAGTTTGTATTTTTGTTCATTTTGGGCCAATAGTTTTCATGTGATAGTGACGAAAATTCATTATCAAGTACGCATCAAAAACGGTATTTGCTGAAATGAGTTTGAAAACCTGCTGTAATGAATAATTAACAAGTTTAAAATCCACTAATAGATCCAACGCCAAACTACTATTATAAACAATAGCGTAATATTTTGAAATCCAGGGCAATTGTCAAATTTTTTGTACTTTGATATCACTTCAAGAGCGACATTTCATTTTAAAATTAAGCGATATATTTGGCTGAAGTTCGAACCTCTTGTTTAATCCAAAAATATGGTTCAAACTTTCTAGATGTCCCGCTTTAAGAAACCTTGAGCATTTGTTCGTGAACTTAATTTTTCGATTCTATTTTTATATAAAATAATATAAGGGAATTTACGCATTTTCAGCATTCTAAGCCAATGCCGTGATTCATTTGTAATTTTCTCGGACATACGCAGACAAACTAAATGTTTAATACGTTTATGTGCTGCTCAATCCTGTCTTGGATCACACAGGCAGGCTTGTTGAAAACTTTTAAGAAACGTTTTTACAATACTTCAAATATTAGATGCACATGAAAACAAAGAAAATACAGCATGCTTTGTTCTTAATAATACAAAGAAATGAAAATCTTCTGGTGTTAGAAACCAAAGACAATCTTCCCGGTTGAAAAAATAGATAGTATTAAAATGAAAATGTAAGTTATATACTGAATAATACAACAAGTAAATAATAAAATAAATCTTATTTGTTCCATAGAAAAGAATGAATCCCTTTTCAGTGTAATGAAAAATTGAGGCAGAAACAGTTTTTTTTCAGTTTTTCTTAGCGGTGTAATTTTTCATGAAAAATATCATCCATTCCGACTTATACTTCATTAAAACCAATCCCATATCTTTTTTTCAGATGTTTTAGAAAATTTGCAATTGCTTTGATAAAATATCTTTGTTTTTTTCCGATGCTTCGATTGAAATATGGGTTTTCAAAGAAAAGGCTTATATGGTCATTTTCCACAAAATTGGCCATAACTCAAAAACGAAAAATAGAGTACATGTCGAAAATTTCAGCGATGAAAGCTTATGAGATAACCTTCTCAAAAATAAATTTGGTACATAGTTTTTCCGGCTTTTCTTTACGAATTTTCTCAACGGTGGAAAATTTTGTGGAAAACTGTTTCCAGTTAATATTTTTTTTTATTCATGAGAAAATTTGCTTTAATTTTCATCAAAAAAAAAAACTTTGTTTCTGCGATGCTTCTTTCTTGAGTTATGATTTTTTCAAAGAAAAGGCTCAAAATGGCACATTTGCACATTTTTTTTACAAAATTGACCATAACTCAAAAACGAAAAAAAATACAATTTCAAAAATTTTAGCGATTAAAGCTTATGAAATTACTTTCTCAAAAATATTTTTTTGAAAATTTTCCACGAGTTGGAGCATAGTTTTTCAGGCTTTTCTTTACGAATTTTCTCAACGGTGAAAAATTTTGTGGAAAACTTTTTCCAGTTATTTTTTTATTCCTGAGAAAATTTGCTTTCATTTTCATATAAAAAAACTTTGTTTCTATGATGCTTCGTTCTTGAGTTATGATTTTTCAAAGTAAGTAGTGTCAGGGGAAAACAAAAAAATTCTAACTGAGTTTTCCGGGAAAATAGGCGACCCTGAATGTTTCTCAATTTATTTTTATTCATATATTGATGGGCCCTGCCTGTGGAAAAAGTTTCATTAAAATCTGAGACCTTTCGGCCCAAATCCGTACGGAAATAAGAAAAAATCCCCATATCCTAAAACACAAATCAAACTGAGAAAGTATGTAGCTTTCATATGCAATAATTTTGGTCATTTTAAACTTGGTCATCTTGAATTTTATCAGAAAAAAAAAAATCACCATTAGTGCACCATTCGTTTTTAATTTCACCATCAAAAGCTAACTACCCGAGCAAAATTGAATAGCAAAATGATAATAAATCTTGTTACCTGGTTATTACCATTTGATAACAGTGATAATGAAGGTAGCTATCATATTGATATCATCCAGTTATCCGCCTTTGCTCGGGTAAGGGGTCACCCAAAAATGACATTCATCATTTGAGGGAGGGCGATGATCTACGAAAGTGTGACAGTGTTTTATTAGGTATTAAAAGGCATGATAGAGGGGGGTGGGGGGTCTAGAAATCCCGAAAAATGATGGACGTCATATTTGAAACTTCCCTAAGAAAAAACTGAGTTAGAACAGCTGCAAAAACTAGGTGAGCAATGGTATTAGCCGTTTGAAATGAACGTTTTTCTAAATATATGAAAACAACATATTTCGTACAACAAAGTAGAAAGTACTAAATCGCTGGTTCTTTCCTCGAGTGAACTGTAAAATGCGATTAAATTTTGGGTAAAAAATCTGACGGCCGTCTTAATTATAAGCAAAAGTATGAGTTACTTAGTATGATGATACTCATCATGTTGAAATGAAATAAAAATTGAATCGAAGCAAATACTCTTCATTTTGAAAAACTATGTGAATTTTGATCATTTGTCCCTGGTTTTGAAGATATTCCGATGTATCTAGAGGGCTCGACATAATCCATATATATTTTTTTAATTTATAGGTGTTTCTCCGTTTCACATTTGAATTGGAATGAGCATTGAACACAAACTAAACACGTGCAAATGCATATTAGTTTTCATGTGTTTGGAATATATATTAATTTGATACAATTTTCGTGTGAGACTCCCTCATTAACGCCTGGGAGTACAACCGCCCTCTGGGCTATAGCAACGCCCTCCTCAAAAGGGAATGACTAAGAAGCTCAAATTTTACGACGACAGGGCTGTACAGATCTATCTATAAGACGATTCCTAAAGAAACGCCAAAACGTATGCTTTCACTAGCACACCATTCGTTTGCCTCGCAGATAATTTGCTGTTATAGTGTTCTGATCCATGATATGAGTCGATTTGATCCATAATACGGACCCATTTTTGACTGTAGCTGCTAGGAGTAGAAGCGAACGCTTTGCTTTTTTTTTGTTCGAAATTAAACTCGAATTTCGCGAAATTTCGTTTTATTCCGTTTGTTTTCAATTTTCCGTGGAAATATTTTAACAATTTGGCGAAACGAAACGAAATAGCAAAATACAAATTTCGCCAGTGCGAGTTCCGTGGAATTCCGCGGAATTTCGTTTCGAAGCGTTTTTGACGGAATCATTCGGTATTTCGCACACCCTTATTGCAATACAAGTGATAGTTCTATGTTATAAAGAACTCAAGTTACAAAGCCGCAGAAATGCTTTAAAGGCAGCGAAAAGTGTGGCCAATATCGAAAACGTGTAAAGTGCAAGAAGAACATAATCAACGACTTATGCAATCTGTAACGTCCGTAAGCAGCAGGAGTGCAGTGACTTCAAAAGTGTATTATGCCAATTAATGATCATGTATTACATACATCAACGGCTGACTATGAAGTGATGCAATCCGTAACGTCAGCAGCAGGAGCGCAGTGACTTCAAAAGTGTATTAAACCCAGGGCTAAACGGCAACTTGGAGTGGCCCGGTCGATGGCTAATCGGCAACATGGAGCGGCTAAGGGAGGATAGCGACAACGGGAGGTATCAACATTTCAACACCCGACACCCGTAAATGAATGACGTGTTCTTCGATGTTACCGATTAACAGGTGAGCCAGTGATCGTCCTCAATTCCCGCTATCGCTAAACAATTGAAAAAGTGAAACTTACAAATGACCTGCAACATGCTAATTTAAGTTCCTTTTAATGGTAATGAAGAAAAAAAACCCCAAGGTCGTGCTTTGTGCTAGATGTGAATCATTAATATTGAGTTAATTTTAGGTAACTTTAAAAATTTTGAGTAAATTCCCAAACCAATGGATCTAGTTCAAACGGTGTAAATGTATATTGATTATCGAATTCAATCCCATTTATGGATTTACAAGAAGTAAGGAGTGATTTGGAACTAAGAATAGCAGAATTGAACTCAATTTTAACCAATTTTTCAAAAGCACCTAGAAGAAATTACTCACAAAAGTTTTTACATGCAAAAGAGAATAGAGCCAAAATTATATATAATGACGTGAATACCATTTTGGCTTACAACGAAGCATTATTTCATGAAACCGAATTGACATTCTATACTAGAGGGGTGAGGCAAAAATATAATGAAATAATTCTTCTTGTTAATAGCAAACTACCTTTTGCTAAAGCCGATGCAGTGGATTTCAAAACTGCTGCAAACGTGCTATTATTTTTGGCTAAATTACGAACAAAAGTGAATTTGAGAAGAGTCTTACCACCAATCATGGCAGCCCCGACTGTTGATATTAAACTTGGCACTAGCTTAGTACCAGTGTATAACGGTACACCTGAACATCTGGAATCATTTGTCGACGCAGTGAACCTTTTTAGTGATACTGTCGTAAATACATTCGCCGGGGCTACTGCCAATCAGCAGGCAGCAGCTCAGGTTACCGTAACAAGATTCGTCAAGACTCGACTAACGGGCGTTGCCCGTCAAGTCATTGCTGAAGCCAACGACTTACAAGGCATTTTAAACGCAGTAAAACAACACTGTGAACCAAAAACAACTTCCGATAATATCATTGCCAAGCTCAAAGCCGTGAAACAGAAAGATTCTGCGGAATCGTTCTGCAATGAAGTGGAAAAACTGACGGCACAACTTAAAGCTACCTACGTCAGGGAACAAATCCCTTTAGATAGAGCAAGTATTATGGCAACAAAAAAAGGCGTCGATGCTCTAATTGATGGAACCAAAAGCAGCGACACTAAAATTATTTTGAAAGCTGGTACCTTTTCAAAGATTTCTGATGCGGTACAAAAGCTAATGGAAAATGACAAACCAACTCCCACGACACACAACGCTCAAATCTTTACTCTAAGAGGTACAAATTCACAATATCGCGGTAGAAATATTAATCACGGTCGAAGAAATTTTTACAACACTAGAGGAAACCACAATAATTCGCATAGATATCGTGGAAATTATCATCATCAGCGAGGAAATTTTCACAACAGAGGAAATTTTAATAGAAATGACCAACAAACAAGAGGGTCGTACCTCCATCGTGGATCATATCCACAGAGAGGACATTTTAATGCGCATCACGGAATGTTTTTAGCTCAACACATTCCACAACACCCAATGCCCCAGCAACAAAATCTCCCGCAAATACAGCAAACTTCCCAGGTATCCCCAGCAATCCACCAAAGCAATCAAAATGCACCTCAAAATTTTTTAGGTATCCCCCAGGGGCAGTTTATGCGATAAACCTTGCCCAAACTAATTTTGTACTTTTAAATATTGAAGGTTCCGAGCAACAATGTAGCTTCATAGTTGATTGTGGCTCAGACATTTCCGTTCTGAAAATCAGTAAAATTAAATCCCAACAATACTATAATCCAAATGACAACTGCACAATTTCTGGAATAGGTAATGGTACTGTAACCTCCTATGGAAGTATCATTACTAAATTACAAATTAACGAAAAGTCTTTGCAACATAAAATTCATTTAGTGGACAACACTTTCCCAATTCCCACGGATGGAATTTTGGGAAGAGACTTTTTTACAGCATACAGGTGTTGTATAGATTACAACACTTGGATGCTTACAATTAAAACTCACCACAATATTACTTCAATTCCAATTTTTAACGAGGCAAAAACAAAACATATTATTCCCCCAAGATGTGAAATAATTAAAAAAATTAATTTGCCTGATCTCTCAGAAGATATGGTTACCATATCCAACGAAATAGCACCCGGATTAGTGTATGCAAATTGCATAATTAATAACGACAACAAATTCTTAAAATTTATCAACACTACGAATGATAATTTGATTATTCCCGAGAACTTCTTTCCGAATATGACACCATTGCGAAATTATTGCTACCACAATAAGATTTCTCCACACACAACGAACAATCTAAGAAACGAACAATTGCTACGCGAGTTACAACTAAAAAATATTGACCCAAAAATAAAACCAGAGCTTGAACGTCTATGTATGGAATACAATGACATATTCACATTACAAGACGATAGCCTCACTACAAATAATTTTTACGAACAGGAAATTTTGCTGAATGACAATTCTCCTGTTTATATTAAAAATTACAGAACCCCGGAAGCACAAAAAACTGAAATCGAAGTACAAGTTTAAAACATGTTAGATCAAAATATTATTCAACCTTCAATTTCTTCATACAATTCCCCAATATTACTTGTTCCAAAGAAAACGGCTTCCGATGATAAAAAATGGAGATTAGTTATTGATTTTCGACAACTAAATAAGAAAATCGTACCAGATAAATTTCCGTTACCTAGGATTGATGAAATATTAGACCAATTAGGCAGAGCAAGATACTTTTCTACTCTTGACCTAATGTCTGGATTTCATCAAATTCCTTTACACCAGCATTGTAGAAAATTCACAGCATTTACAGCAGGGAATGGTCATTTCGAGTTTACTAGGCTTCCGTTTGGACTAAACATTAGTCCGAACAGTTTTCAGCGCATGATGACGCTGGCGCTTAGTGGCCTACCACCCGAATGCGCATTCCTTTATGTAGATGACATAATTGTTATTGGATGTTCGTTGAGTCATCACCTTAATAATCTTTCCAATGGTTTTGCTCGGATGAGAAGTTGCAATTTAAAATTAAATCCGAAAAAATGTTGTTTTTTCAGATCAGAGGTCACATTTCTTGGCCATCACGTTTCACAGGAAGGAGTGCAACCTGATAAAACTAAGTACTTAATTATAAAACAATACCCAGTACCGAAAAATGCTGACGAAACACGTAGATTTGTTGCATTCTGCAACTACTACAGACGTTTCATACCTAATTTTGCCGAAATTTCACACCCACTGAACCACCTTACCAAAAAGGATACAAAATTCGAGTGGAATGAACAATGCCAGAAAGCATTTCTTACATTAAAACACCAATTATTATCACCAAGAATTTTAAAATTCCCAAATTTTAAAAAAGACTTCATTATCACGACTGACGCCTCAAAAGTGGCTTGTGGAGCAGTTCTAGCTCAAGAGTATGACGATATTGAATTACCTGTGGCATTCGCCAGCCGAACGTTCACGAAAGGTGAAGCGAATAAGTCAACTATAGAGCGTGAACTAGCCGCTATCCACTGGGCGATTAAATATTTTCGACCATATGTATATGGCAGAAAATTTGTAATTAAAACCGACCATCGACCGCTTGTTTATTTATTTACCATGAAAGACCCTTCATCCAAGCTAACACAAATGCGATTGGACTTGGAAGAATATGACTTCGTAGTACAATATATAAAAGGCAAAAGCAATGTTATTTCAGATGCACTCTCCAGAGTAGATCTAGATGTACAAGAACTTAAAAGTATGTATATATTAACCAGGTCAATGACTAGAAATAAACCAACACCTGTAATCGTTCAATCGGCTTCACCGGAACCTGATCAATTCCGAGTGTATGATGCCATTACAGGTCGTGACACTTTTGACTTACCTAAGCTTAACTTCGTTGTTAACCAGAATACAAATAAGGTTAATTTAGTTTTATTCAATAAAAACTACAAAAAGAGTCTTGCTTTAGAGCAAGATCTCGAATTGTTAAATTTATTACCCACGCTACAGAAAGCATTCGGAAAAATTGATAAAGGGATCCCTACAATTAATAATACAAATATAAATGTGCGCACAAATAAGAAAACAAAAACAAGAAATGCTATTAAATTTAGCTCGAAAAAGCCTAATCATTTTGCATTGGCTACAAATGACCAAATTTTCCAATATATTGATGTCAATACATTTAAGGAATTAGGTAACAAAATTCTTAGGAATGTTACCATAATGTTGTACGATAGACCAAAAATAATTTCAAAATTGAATGATATTGAAAATATTCTTCACCAGTATCATAACACTCCTCTCGGAGGACATCCAGGAATAAACCGTTTGTACAGAAAATTACGACCAATTTTCTATTGGTCAAATATGAAACAAACTATTACAAATTACGTAAAAAAATGCGAACTTTGTAAAATTAACAAGCATTTTACTCACGTACAAACCCCAGCCATAATCACGACAACGCCCATTAAACCATTTGAAGTAGTATCAGTTGATACTGTAGGACCGTTTCCGCTTTCAATTAATGGAAATCGATATGCAGTATCAATGCAATGCGACTTCACAAAATTTGTCATATTAGTACCGGTCTCGGACAAAACAGCAGCCACTATGGCAAAAGCCGTAGTTGAACATTGCATATTAATATATGGACCAATGACAAAAATTAAAACAGATCAAGGTACAGAATTCAAAGCTGTTTTTGATGAGATGTGCAAGACTCTGCAAATAACTCACACTTGTTCCGCCGCCTACCATCCACAAACGATTGGTGCGTTAGAGAGAAATCATAGGTGTTTGAATGAATACCTACGAAATTTCTGTAACGATCGATCTAATGATTGGGATAATTGGCTTGCATACTACTCTTTTGCGTATAACACAACTCCTAACCTTGACCACAATTACACACCGTTCGAACTAGTATTTGGTAAGAAACTAAACTCTTTTGAAATAGTACGAAACAAAATAAACCCAGTATACAATTATGATTCCTACGAAAAAGAAATGAAATTCAGATTACAAATTGCTCATACCCAAGTTCTAGATGCCATACGAAAAATAAAAATGAAGAGAACCATAAATTAAATGAAAATGTTAGAAACACGGATATCAAAATTGGCGATATTGTTTATTTGGAGCAAGAAAATATAACTAAACTCGATCAAGTCAGTTCAGGACCTTATAAAGTCATTACTACAACAGTATCGAATGCTACAATTACAAATGACCAAAACAAATGTATAGAAGTTCATAAATCACGACTACTTAAATTTAAAAACTAAATTTTCTAAAGGGGAAAGAGTATCTGATGATCTTTTAAAATGTAGTATTTAAATTCCAATCTCAAGATTAACTTTGCCATAGATCAATAACACAACAAATTATATCGCAACCGAAAAACAGCATGTGATATACAAAGAAAAATTAACGAAAAACCAACTTATTTTGTGAGAGGTACTTGGAGTCATATGGCATGCTTTATATGTTCTACGAACATTTTCCTTTAGGGGGATGGTGTGGCATCTGTATTCCACATGTCATCCAATCCCGCATAGCAACCATAGTTTCTAGAAGGACCACACCAGTGGTACCTACCGCGAAGTCAAAACGTTCCCATAGCATCGAACTGCTTAGGCGACACATGCAATGTACGCATAAGCAGGACGATGACCACCAACCGTTTCGACAAATCTGACATGACAATAATGTGTCATACTCATATTTCAATTTCTCAAAGCACAGTCGGTAAGTTATCACCAAGTGCCTTCAGCCTTGAAACTGCCTTCTCCACATGTGCATTCATTCTCTCTCTTTCTTTCTCGATACCGATCGTTATCGATCGCTCACACGAATACATGCATATGATATCCAGCTACCTCCAGTAGGACCTAATGTTAAACGAAACTTTGAAAAAACGAATCATTCTATTATCAACCTCAGTCAAGTAAAGTTGAGGATCATTTCACTTCGAAAAACCATTATCAAGGCTGATCGCCTCAGGTGGAAGGAAGGGGTAATATGCCCCATCTACAAGAAAGGCGACAAGTTAGATTGTGAGAACTTCCGAGCGATCACCATTCTAATGGTGTTCGCTTCGGATCCGGTTGGTACAAGAAGGCGTGGAACGCAGCGAGCTAGGTGGGTGGATCAAGTGCGCATCGATTTGGCGAGCGTGGGGCAGAACCAAGGATGGAGAGATGCGGTCACGAACCTTATATTGTGGCGTGAAATTGTTGATTAAGTGTTATCTGTTTAGATGTTAATTAAATAAATGAAAATGAAACTCGAAAAGTTAAGTGTTTTGGACTGTAAAATGTCTGATAAATACAATGGAATCAATATTTTTGAAATTAAAAAATAATCATTCGACGAAAAAAATATTTGAAGTGTAATAATTGAAGATAAGTAGAGTAAGGTGGGGCAAAAAACCGAGTGGTTCCTGACTTGCTTGATTTCAAGATTAAATAAAAACATACGTTATGGTGGTTCGAATGTTATTCAAGTAGGTTACTTTCACTACAAATATCAAAGGAATCGATTAAGATGCGGGGAAGTTTTAGCGACTTCTTGTTTTTCGACGTGAAAGTTTCAATTTTCGGTCAAACTTCCGTTGTATGGAACAAAATGGAAATGAAATATTATTTTATTTATTTATTGATCCTTTTAAACTTAAGACTACCCCTTACAAAAAAATGAGCTGCCGTTTTATGATGTTCCATGACGGGGGGTTTGAAACTTCCTGCTACGCTGACTTCTAAATAGTACTACATATTTTCGAAAATAAATACGGTGGTGTTTTGGATTGTACAATGTTTTGAAACAAAACAACACTTCTAAGTTCCGTAAACTTATCAAACCTGCAACCAATTAAAAAATGCTGTAAATGAGTCACGCTTGTAAATGCGTTGAGATTGAGTACAAATCTAACACAACAATTTGAAGCTACTCTGGAATTGCTCTCAATGGTAATTCCTAAACTAAGAAATTCGTTCGAAAACTCTATTTTATCGCCATTTACAAAAATATTAGGTTCATTTACAATATTTCTGTTACGTGTTATGAGCATAGCCTGAGTTTTTCACGTATGTAGAAGGAGGGCGTTTTCCATGGCCCACCTAGAAACATCAGAGAGACATTGGTTGATTAGATTTTCGATTGCTGCTGTTTCGAAACTGATACAATCAAATAAGACCTGCACATCATCAGCGAAAAGGTGAACCAAACAGTTTCTCAAAGTTGAAAGAAAATCGTTCATATAAAGTGAGAAGAGCAGTGGATCTAACACTGATCCCTGCTGAACTTCAGAACTGATAGGCAGCAGTGAAGAAAAACAATCATTATGAAAAAGAGTTTGGTAACGATTACTTAAATATGATCTAATCAAACACACAGCTCTTGAGCAGAATCCAAATTGTCGTTCTAATTTACGACAAAGATAAGTGTGACAGATTGTATCGAACGCCACAGAGGAGTCCAAAAAAATCATGATAACATGGCCATTGCTATCTAAGACAGTTCCTATGTCGTCAGAAATACTGAGCATGACTATTTTTTCTTAGCCGTAGCAATTAGTGTAGTTACTCTGTTACGAAGCCTTTTATAACAGACATGATCCAATTCATCTTGGCTACATTTCCAAGCGAGATCACGGTTTATGATTTCTATTGCTTTTTCAGAATTGAACCATGGTTTGTATCTCTTACGCCTTTGAAAAGTTTTCAACGGAACACAAGAATCATATAAGTATAGAAAATTCATTGTGAAAAACTCAACGTGCTGATCAGGATTTTCCATTTCAAAAAACCTATTCCAATCACTCTACCTTGGTCAAATTGATTGTAATCACGTAAGCTGATTGTTTCAGATATGAAACAATAATCTATGTCATAAGATAGAAATATTAAGTCATGATTCGACATAAAAGAAACACTCACTTGATTGAACTTTAATATTTTGTTTCGGCAGTTTGTCAGCATAAGATCAATTTGTGATGCTCCAGTTCTGTGATAATGTGTTGGTTTACTTCCAATACATTCAAGTGATAAATTATTCGAAAACCTCTGAAATCGCATACTTTTTTTCTGAGTTTATGCTTGGCACGGTAAATGGCTGGGCATGGTGTACTATTGGTACCTCGCGTACCTGCAGGAATAAAATAGACCCCATTGTGCGATCCTTAGCTTCTTGCCCACTAAGTATTATCCCTACCTCCTCGTGGCACTGGCCGGGGTACGAGCAACCTTGGGGAAGATCGAGTAACCAACCCCCTGTGGGACCTTTGGTCGTATGCAGACAGGGAAGGGGGGGTTTGGTTTTGCTTTTGCTTCTGCAAACCTTGAGCGTCTGTACTCCATGCTAGGAGCGGCTCACAACAGCGTCTGTTCCCCATGTCAGGGGCGACTGATCATCGTCCAAGTGCCAGAGAAGGACTCTAAGCTAAACTGCGCACTATGGCCCTCCGAACATTTAAGGGGGATTGGTTCTCCGGAAATCTAAGACGTTGGTGTCAGGCCCTGCAAGCCAACCGTAATAACACATCAGCACAGGAACGTCAACGAGAGAACACGGACCGGAACAATCGGCAAAGACCACAGCGACGGAAATGGACTAGCGATTGGAAACTCGGTACGTGGAACTGCAAATCTCTCAACTTCATTGGAAGTACTCGCATACTCTCCGATGTACTGAAGACCCGCGGTACGCATTGGCGACATCCGATTGTTTCAGTCGTGCCAGATTGTACCGAGGCGGGCGTCGGTACCGTACATCGTTGATGACGGATAGTTTTGGGCGCAGTTTCACAGTCACCAGGTAGTGGTCGGAGTCAATGTTAGCGCCACGATAGGTTCTGACGTCGGTTATGTCGAAGAAGTGCCGTCTATCGATCAAAACGTGGTCGATTTGTGATTTTGTCTGCAGAGGTGGTCTCCAGGTGTACCGATACGGGAGGCTGTGCTGGAGGTAGGTGCTACGAATGGCCATATTCTTGGAGGCGCCAAAATCTATCAATTGTAGGCCGTTCTCGTTCGTCAACCGGTGGGCGCTGAACTTTCCAATCGTCGGTCTGAACTCCTCCTCCTGGCCAACCTTAGCGTTCAAATGTCCTATGATGATCTTGACGTCGTGGCTTGGGCAGCGGTCGTACTCGTGTTCGACCTGCGCGTAAAATGCGTCCTTGTCATCATCAGTGCTTGCTGAAGTTAAAGAATCGGACTTTGATTCTTAACTTGCACATTTGTTCATTGATCGGCCATCACCCGATTACGTTTCATCACTGTCATCAGCTGTTCTCAGCTCGCGTGTGTTGCCGCAGCTCTGGTAGATGGTATGATTACCTCTAAACGTTCGCACCAATGATCCTGTCCAGTACACCTCCTGCAGCACTGCCGGAGGAGGGCGAGCTCGATAGGGCCCCTCTTGAGGACTGCTGAAGGACAGTCAAAGCAGCCATTAACGACGCTGCCGAAAGCATTGTCGGATATGTGGAACGGAGCTGAAGAAACAACTGGTTCGACGAAGAGTGCCAGGAGGTTTTAGAAGAGAAGAATTTAGAGCAGGCTTCAATGTCAGGACAGCGAAGGCGATGGCTACGTCAGCACAGCGGACAGTGGAAACCAACCAGCTCCCACGATGTGGGAAGTTGAGGATACCATTCAACAGCTCAAGAACAACAAGGCCGCTGGCAAGGATGGTATCAGAGCCGAACTCATCAAGATGGGCCCGGACAGGTTGGCCGCTTGTCTGCATCGGCTGATACTTAGAATCTGGGAAACGGAACAGTCACCGGAGGAGTGGAAGCAAGGCGTTATATGTCCTATCTACAAAAAGGGCGACAAACTGGACTGTGAGAATTATCATGCAATCACCATCCCAAACGCCGCCTACAAAGTGCTATCCCAGATTCTCTTCCGTCGTCTATCACCTATAGCAAACGAGTTCGTGGGAAGTTATCAAGCAGGTTTCATCGACGGCCGCTCGACAACGGACCAGATCTTTTCCATACGGCAAATCCTCCAAGAATCCAGAAATGCCGTGAGTACCAGGTCCCTACGCACCATTTGTTCATCGATTTCAAGGCGGCATACGATAGTATCGACCGCGTAGAGCTATGGAAAATCATGGACGAGAACAGCTTTCCCGGGAAGCTCACAAGATTGATCAGAGCAACGATGGGCGGTGTGCAAAACTGCGTGAAGATCTCAGGTGAACACTCCAGTTCGTTCGAGTCTCGGCGGGGACTACGACAGGGCGACGGACTTTCGTGCCTGTTGTTCATTATTGCGCTTGAAGGTGTCATGTGGAGAGCCGGACTTAACAGTCCAGGCACGATTTTCACGAGATCCGGACAATTTGTTTGCTTCACGGATGACATGGATATTATTGGGAAAATTTTGAAACGGTGGCAGATTTGTTCAACCGCCTAAAACGCGAGGCATCAAAAGTAGGGCTAATGGTTAATGCGTCGAAAACAAAGTACATGCTGGTTAGCGGAACTGAGCGCGACAGGGCCCGCCTAGGAAGCAGTGTTACGATAGACGGGGATACCTTCGAGGTGGTGGACGAGTTCGTCTACCTCGGATCCTTGTTGACGGCTGACAACAATGTTAGTCGGGAAATACGGAGGTGCATCATCAGCGGAAGTCGTACCTACTATGGTTTCCAGAAAAAACTGCGGTCAAGAATGATTCAACCCCGCACCAAATGCACGATGTATAAAACGCTCATAAGACCGGTAGTCCTCTATGGGCATGAGACGTGGACTATGCTCGAAGATGACTTGCAAGCTCTTGGAGTATTCGAATGCCGAGTGCTAAGGACGATCTTCCTCGGCGTGCAGGAGAACGGCGTGTGGCGGCGAAGGATGAACCACGAGCTCGCTCAACTCTACCCAGTATCGTGAAGGTAGCTAAAGCTGGAAGGATACGCTGGGCAGTGCATGTTGCAAGAATGCCGGACAACAACCCTGTAAAGATGGTGTTCGCTACGAATCCGGTCGGAACAAGAAGGCGTGAGGCGCAGCGAGCTAGCTGGATTGACCAGGTGCACCAGGACCTGGAGAGCGTGGGTCACAGTCGAGGATGGAGAGAAGCGGCCATGAACTTAGTGAATTGGCGAAATATTGTTGGCGAGGCTTTATCAAGATAATTGATGTAAAGCCAATAAAGTAAGTATGTTTAATAAGTTGGTATTAAAATCTCTCATTAATAGAATATTTTCATACTGATTACTGATGCTCGATAGTTTCTCATTCAGAACAGCGCAGCAGTCGACCTGAGGAGAATTGTAAAATAAATCCAAAAAGGATTTTTTCATCGTTCTGTTTAATCTCCATTAAAATGTTTTCTGTTTGTGGGCTTTAAATTCCTGAATCAGACTTTTCCCAGATTTGTACTTTAGGTCGTTTCTTAAATAAATAAGAATTACACCACCTAATCTACCAACACGATCGTTTCTAAGGGTTACATAGTTTTCTATGCACAGCACATCATCATTTGGGATCGTTTCATTCAACCATGACTCTCATGCGCACATTACATCTACCTTCAAAATCATTGCAATATTACGGACTTTCTCAATTTTAGTCAATTTTTGGTACATATGCTTTGACTATTCATACAGCAAGCGAAAAGCTTTTCATCAACCAATGCAGATTTCATCATAATACTAGGTATACTCAAATTTGAAGAGACATTGGTTCTGGATGCACTAGCCATTATCGATATAATGGCTAAAAGTGGGGATCAAAAAAGCATATCGAGGGAACATTTTATTACTAAATCAAAGATTAAATGTTGTCAAATGATTTTCCAAATATATGACAAAAAAAAACAATCTAATCATGTACTTCGAACAAATTAACGTAAAGACATTAGATCGATCAAAAATCCTTCAGCACGTAATAATGAAACTTTATTTACAAACCACAGCAGCAGAATTTCAACAACAGCATCGTTCAGCAACACAGCAACAATCAACGGCATGACTTTCATGATGGAATCATGGAAATTAAAGGATGGAAAGGACGAATAAAAAGAAAAGCTATGAAGGATAGGATTTATTAGACTTACTGCTAGACTTTATTAAAGGGCTTAGCTAGGCATACCATAAAGATGCTTTGGGATGTCTTAGTTTCGGCATAAATGTTTAAAACCAATTTTGGCTCAAAGTGGTGTGAAAATTCAAATCAGAGGGACATAAGTTGTAGTCATATATATCTCATGAATAAACTTATCAAATGACTGAAACCTATATAAAATCTTAAAGCTTAGTATGCCTAGTTGTGTGAAAAAGTCATCAACATTTTGCATTTTACTTTGGTTTGGCTGGTTTTATGGGCAAAAAACAATAAAATTAAAAATAGCAGTTTAACCTTGTTATGGGCATTTTTTTTATTTAATTTTATTTTATATTTGAATATGTATTTAAATGCGTACATCATTTTACTATTAGTTAAAGATATTCTTGGTATCCCACCGGTGGGGCAAGTGTTCATTTAGGAAAATCAATTTTGAAATTCATATTACTGAAAATGGGCAATTATTTCGACATAAGTTTTTTCGTCAAAATTTTAGCCAATTTGGTTAAGGACCACTGTGTGGTATTTATTAATTTTGAACTGTTACAGTTTTTCTAAAAATATCTATTACATCACTAAGCTCGAGCTTTTGCCCCACCTTACCCTAAATTTAGCAACACTGTATCCATCTCAAATATTTTTCTAGGCTTTACTTTAAAAGTGCAAAAGGTCATTTTTTTCACTAAGTCCAATAATTTCAATTATATAAATTGTGCAATGTCAATAAAAATCATGAATTTTTGTCAAATTTGTTATCATGGGGATGGTCCCTTCGGTCAAGGAGTGCGCAGTGGGTCGATCTAGAACAAATGTCGGCAAAAACCTCAAACTCTCTTTAAAATAGCTGAAACATATATTTGACATATTTTATGCCATATTTAAGTATTATGGACTTTTATTTTCAAATGTTTCATGTTTTGGACAGATGATTATAATATTCAGGTTTGGACAATACATTTTTAATATGTTCAATCTTTCATACAAAATGGCCAACTTGGGCAGGCTAGTTCTCAGTTATTTATTGAATGATGAATAATGAAATTTTCGCAGCATGTCAGATATTACTTGAATTTCAACACACATATATATACACAAAAATCATCATAAGTGAATTTGTTCATCTCCTAAATGTCCTAAATGTCACTTTATTTATTTAATTCACCAATTTTTCAAATTTGTAATAAAAAAGTCACTACAGATAAACTCGTGATTGGAAAAATCACTCAGAAACATATGTTGAAATCCATGTGATGTCTAAAAAAATGTGAAAATGGTATGCACATTTGTCCATATATACCTCAGATCTAACCCTGTCTTAATGCAAGTATCATCCATTTCATCAGTTTCAGCATGGTTGTCATGTATATAGTTTCAGTCTTTTATCATACTTGTGTTAACAGCAAAAGCTAGTCCACGCAGGGAATGATTTTTCTATTTTTTTTTTTCATTTTATCTGGAGGCTGCATGTTGAAGGAAATAGTTTCGTTCACCATCTTAATAAGCCGAGATAATTTTTGTTATATTATTTAGTGAATTTATTGAGTGACAGTTCAAATTTGAATTCAAAGTACCCTAATACACCCAATTTTGTTTTTTGCACGAGGGATGCGTACCGTGATATTTTATGGTATTCCACCAATTCCTCTGACATTTTAACATATTGCTCATTAGATATATAACAGAAATTTAATTTTATGATACATGTATCAGTTTGTTTCACTGCTTAGTCGAATAGTTTCCGCGGAGTTGCGATTGTGTTTCCATAGTATTTTGCAAGACTTGCTCTTTTTGCCATTCGCTTGAGAGTGCCACCAATAGCGTCACAGGGGCCTTTGCCGTGGGATGTGGCAAAAAAGTGCCACTCTGCTTCCAATCCATATATTTTCTTGAAATTACATAAGCTGACATTTCTTTTTATTTTTATAATGAGCTGCAGCTCCATCTGACTTAAAAATAATTTTTGATTTTTTTAACAAAATTTATCAATTTTGAAATAAATAGCTGAACTGCTACTGTGTCATGGGTCTGATATTATAATGAAACTAACATTTTCCAATTTATTATCTTTTTTATGGTAAATTTAGAATTGGTGTATCGTTGCTTGGGAATTATTTTAGTGATATCCTTGAGCAGCTTTATAATTTTCAGAAAATTCGCTAATTACCAGTATTTAACCTTGTTTTAAGGAGTCTTTTTTGTTTCGTAGAAAAGCAGACTGTTATTTGCAAATAAAATTATGAGTTATGAGCTTATCAACTTTTTTTTTTTAACAATACAAACATATTCCTTATCTCTTATTCATCTGGCGTTTAACGCAGGTACGTTTAGTAAGTTTTTTTTCACAAAACTCTTTCTAGAAGTGAATTTAATGGGGTATGGATAAGGTTGTTACTTTTCAATGTTTGCAATACTGTTGTGATACCTTTCAAACCATAAAAATCTATCGGATTGTTAGACAGAGTTGATTTTCTCATAGGCAGAGGCGAAGTCCATTGATTGCCTGCATTTAAAAAACATAATCACTGTATAATTCCGTTTTTTAACAATTCTCAATAATAAATTTTAGTTTGGGACTTAAAAAATTTGAAGTTAGAAAAACTGTTTTCCCTAAAATATGCCCAATTTGCAATGTGTGCACGCAAACAAATTTTGTTGTATAATCTACTGAATCCATGGTAGAATTAGGAACTGCACCAACGATTTTCAACCGACTACAAAAATCTGTTAAGTTTACTATAATCTGGTAAAAATCACTGAGCAGTGCAGTAAATGTGACCGTGTCCATAGTAGCCTCGACTACATAGCATTGTATTTCGATCCTTGACACTCACCTTACAACATAGTGTGGTCAAAGGTACAATGTCAAACTTGTCAAATCAATAATGTTTCTAGTCATAAATACTGCTATTCTGGTTAAATAAACCGAGCATATTTTTTTGTTTAGTGATGTTGACTATGTTTTGGTAATGTTGACAGATTTATGTAGTCGGTTGAAAATCGTTGGTGCAGTTCTTAATTTTACCATGGATTCAGTAGTTTCTACAATAAAATTGATTTCAGTGTGGACGACTTTTAGTAAATATAATTACGAAACTTTTTGCGTAAGGATGATCAAAATTTGAAATGGCCGTTTATTTTTTAAATCGACTATGAAGTTTTGAATATTTTTTTCAGTGTAGAAAATGTGCTTTTATTTTTTCAATATTTTTTTCTAAAACTTCAGGGAAATTTCCGACAGTCCCCCATACAACACTTTTTGTAGGTCTTACCGTTTTTGAGTTATACGGGTTCATAAAAATAAGTAAGTCCCTAAAATATACCCAATTTGCAATGTATAGACGACTTTTAGTAAATTTAATTACGAAACTTTTTGGTTAAGGATAATCAAAATCTGAAATGACCGTTTTTTTAAATCGACTTCAAAGTTTTGAATAATGTTTTTTCAGTGTAGAAAATGTGTTTTAATTTTTTCAATATTTTTCTCTAAAACGTCAGGAAATTTCACGACAGTCCCCCATACAACACTTTTTTGTAGGTCTTACTGTTTTCGAGTTATACGGGTTTATAAGAAAGGTAAAAAAAAACTTTGACCCTATCCAAATGTTAGTCTAAATCGATTTTGAAAAAACAAAGTATGTAAAGTATCTTAGTTTCACATAGTCTTCACACCTAGAAAGTTTCATTGAATTCTGAAGGGGTACTGCCAATCCCTTTGTCGAGTTG
The DNA here is from genome assembly GCF_002204515.2 of Aedes aegypti. Lineage (NCBI taxonomy): Eukaryota > Metazoa > Arthropoda > Insecta > Diptera > Culicidae > Aedes > Aedes aegypti. Next base: position 249,402,061 of record NC_035109.1, read on the forward strand.
GCGTGAAATCCGTCATCGCAAGTTTTCGCAATATAGGGTTTCAATGCTAGTAATGGACCCCTTAGTAGTTGAAATGTATTCTCGACGCTTTTCCGCAATGATATCTCAGACGCATATGCGTTTTGTGGAGTCTAACAAAAAATTCAATGTCCTTACTTTATAGTACGCGTATGAAACATACAAAATCATTCGATTTTTCCAGCGAAATATGCATTTGAAAAACTGTTGTCCGAATGCCTATTATGGACCCTCCCGGGGTCCATAATAGGAATGTTTACAAATTTGACGTTTCCTATTATGCACCCTCCATTTGATTCGCTGTCGACGAGCCTATTATGGACCCACCTGGATATGCGTATTATGGATTCTCTTGTGTGGTTTCATTTACAAAACAGTTCAAATATCTGTATTTATGCGTCTCAAACCAAATAATTTGCCTGAATCTGCTGACCAACAATGTAATCGAAGTTCCCCCGGTGGATTTTCATAGGAATAAGGTTGCTTTGAGTGTTAATTTTATGTTTTTCTCAAGGGGGTCCATAATACGCAAAGGGTCCATAACCGGCATCGACTTCCTAATTTGTACCCTACTTGAAAGCTCTTGTTTTTAGCTTTTGAATGAACTTATTCTCATCGCGGGCATTCACGGGCTACTAGTGTCTTAGGGTACTTTTATTGAAAATAATATGTTTTTTGAAGAATGTGTTGCATTAATTTACTTTGTATGAATTCAATAACAAAAATTTGGCGACTCAAATGTACTTTATATATCTATAAACAATTTCTCTGAAGAAACCATTGCGGTTTGAGCTCTCCTTAAATTCATCGCAATTATTGATTTTCTTTTTAACAGAACGTCCACGGTCCACTCAAAGTGTTGTATAAAATTCAAAATTTAATGAATCTGCTTCAAACTTTGGATTTAAGCCACCAACACGTTGAGAAATTTGGGAAAAATATTATCGTTCGAAGAAAACAACTTTGATTTTTGATGTTTTGGCTGCCTTCGAACAACTCCCGATTGGCATACAAATTTGGCTTTTCGCAGGTAACAAAATTTGGTTGAAATTGGTGATGGTCGATTACACCTCTGTACTTTTTTGTGGACACTTCGGATGGAATGACCCATACTGCATACCCTTAACTGACAGTAGCACTGCTTATCCGACACCACGATGGAGCACTTCAAATGCGATGGCACCATCCAAACACCGAGCAGATGTGGCGTTCACTCACGTTGCTGTAGATGTATATTTTTGTTCCATTTTAATCTGTCAAAATACGTAATTATAACTGACATCCACTCCAACTGTTGTGAACTTTGTTCTGATGAGAATCGGGTCGTGATCCGTGGAATTTTAGGTCGTATGACAAAGCCGACAGCTCATTTCGATGCTCTCTGGCCTATGGCTGCTTCCACATCGCACCGAAAGAGTTAACACAATCTGAGAAATGCGATAAATCTTTGAAGACAACCGTGCACTGGTAAGATGAGAGGTTACGGGGGCCTCTGGGAAAAATGATATGCAAAGATTGCCGTTCTTGCAAGCAGCTTTTCCCCATTTCCACTGGAAGAACACAAGGCTACGCGAATGTCACGTTATGTGCTTCTGAGGCTTTGACTTCTGTCTGCGGTGCCAGTGCCTTGACGTATTATGGTGTAGCCATGTCGCAACACATAAACCGCATATCGTACCGAATGCCGCCCACTAATATCTTTATAAAATGGTAATAATGTCATTGAGGTGAGAGATAAATGTCTGCTAGATTTAAAGCTTGTCATATTAGCGTTGAAGGGTTGTGGCATAGGGACATTAAAAGCGATTTTTGGTGATGATTGTTCATGGGAAATATATTATCGTAAATTCCAAACTCAGTTATAGGTTACATGTATCTTAAATAACTTAGACTCTAGGGTTTTGAATAATTACTTACAGAAGCAGAACACATGCAGCATTTGAAAGGAAAGTTGAAATTTATTGTGAGACTGCAGTTTGTTTATGCACTTATCAACTTTTAAAACAAGATTTTTTTCATGGCAAGTCTATTAGCAGAAAAATTGCAAAAATAAAGATGTCTCAATGTTGTGCTATGAAATTTCTACAAAGTGATGATAAAACTATTAGCACACACTTAGATTTTTTTCACGAATTCAGCTGTTCCAATTATGGTTTTAGATTTTATCCGAGATTCAGGTAACCCAATTTAGTAACACTTCACGATTAGTTTTGATTTGGTTAATATTCGGTTTCAATTTCCTCAGATTTCAAGATTTTTTTGGCATTCGGTTGCACCAATCTAGATTAAAAGTAACGGCATTGCTAATTAAGTGTCATAACGAGTTGCACACAACATTTTTTGCAATAACGAAAACTGTCGTTGTTGTTCTTAATTATTTTAATTGATCCTTTTTTCTCTTTATTTACGGGATTTTTTACACTGGGTTAGTTCACCTCGGAACCAACAGTTTTACTTCCCTTCCAAAGAAAGTCGTCTAAAAACTTTAAAAGTTATAAGTGACTATCTCGGGGATGTTATTCTATCCCAGGTCCTGAGAGGTGGGTGTTAAAACCACTACAGATTTGCGTGATGAAAAACAGCCTATTACGATGAGAATTTCTAAAAAGACTTTTTTTGCGATTTCTCATCGTAATAGGCTGTTTTTCATCACGCCAATCTGTCATGAAACGGCCTACTTTCCTGCACTGAAGTATGCAGTGCGGGAAAAGTCATTACGCAACTGAAACCAGTGCTGTAATGATTAATTACGCAACGCTTTCTTATTACGCAACTATTATGAGTTGCGTTATGAATCATAACACAAACATTTTTCAGAAATTATAGAATAATTATAAATGCTTTCCGATATAATTTCTGATATCCTCAAGTGGTTTTCTATGAAATTGCAAAAAATGTTGTACGTAACTCGTTGCAGAACTCGATTTTTACAGCACTCGTCGTAATCATACTACTCGGCAAGCCTCGTAGGATAAATTTAAGACTCGTACTGTAAAAATCTTCATTCTGCAACTTGTTCCGTAAACTACTATTATGTATTTGCTTCAGTTGGCTTGAATGCCCTCAGTGTTATGCTTGACAGTTAAAGCATGCGTCTTAGACACTTAATTTCACCTGATTAATATATTTGAACCCCTCTCATCGTGACAACATGGCTACTTGAAGGTTTAAATAAAGAGCTTTTGGTTTATGTGGGAATTTACTAGTTGAGTTTTGGAAGCATTAGGAGCAGTCCATTTTTGCAAGTATGAAGAAAAAATATCCAAACTGTTTTGCAATATACTATAGATGACATGCAAGCTTCGTTCTTTTGCGGAGAGACCAGTGCTGGCACAACCTTGTCAATTTTCCTTTTGTCTGGAAAATATGCCAACTGAAAACATTTGTTAAATATATCAACCAAGTATGATAAGCTACTCTATAAAAGTTCCTTGATGAGGATGCAAAAAAAATCATCATCGCCTGTTGTCATATTATTGACTGATTTCATAATAGTTCACACTTCTTCCAAATCAACCGCCCAGGATTTTTCGAAAACGTTCCCTTGATATAAAATGCTTTCGCAACCTGAGAAATTTAATTATCAATTGAACGTGGTTGAAATCGTTCATTGCACTATGTATCGGTGATATTTTTGGATCTCCGATAGCCTCGTGAGTAAAATTTTGAATTGCTTATATAAAGACGATAGCTTAGATTTATTTATTTAATAGGTTTTCAGTATTTGCCGTGTTCACTTCTTCTTTTCGGGAGTCGATGAAAACATTTTTTTTAATGGGAAATTGTCTATTTTTTAAAGCATAATGTATGATTATTTTTCCACACATTACTTAATTCATCTTGTTATTCTAAGAAATAACAATTGAAAGAATTTCTCAAAAGTATGTGCAAACACTATGCTGAGATTGATAAAGTTCCAGACGGAACGCAAAGTGACTAAGAATTAGTAGAAGATAGATTGGGCATTTTCCGGCCGAGAAAAATCAATGGTAGCTACCTTCCGCGTTTCGCTTATGTACGTTCTCATGGAAGCCAAATATACCCTTGCCTTTTTCCTATTCTTTGCTGCTAATCCTTTACGCTAACGGACTAGCAAATATCGTACAGGGAATATGGTTGAGAAAAAAACAGCAATCTCATCAAAAGAATAACTTTAAGCATATGCACACTCGAAAATGCCTTTCGATTCGGCAGCTGATGGTGAAATACTGTGATGGTGTATATTAGACAGATTCAATATGCATTCTAGAAATAATTGAGGAAAAATAAACGGGTGATAACTAAGAAAATACATTATTTAAAGCATATTTGTGAAAACTGGAATTTTCACACTATAACGTAGTTTCTAATTATTAAAATGTTCTGTGTTAATACCTAATATTTTGTGCCTTAAATCCCTACTTTCATGCCTTACTTTCAAAGTCTGAAAATTTCTCTCAGTCTCAGATGCGTGACAAAGATAATTAAAAATTGTAGTTTTAATAATCATAAGGAATGAAAATAAAAGTGGTACTATACATAAAAAATGTCTTGTTTTACATAGACAGGAAACATGAAAAAGCCTCATTTTTCATTATTTTCTTTGAAAATTGTCTAACATTGTGAAATATGCATAATTTTCAAATTATTCGGCATTTTTAATTAGGTAATTGCTATGCACCCGGAATGAACGGATTTTCTGTAATGTTTTACCTCTTGAAGTTATGTACAAATTTTATTCTACTATTTTTCATACAAATCCTAACTTTCACATAGTTTTTTTTTTTTATAGTTAAAAAGCAAAAATCTTTCTTCCAGACTCGATGGTTTTAAAAAAAAATAAAATAGTACACAAGAAATGCAAATCAGAACACATATAGCCAACTCTTTATAACTTGATATTGAATACCATCGATACAAAAATAAAACAAAATTTTCGAACAATTCATAGAATTCTGCAACACATTCATATATTTTGCATAATTAAATATAATTTCCTGCATAGTAACAAGATTAGAACAAGATATATTTGATCTTAATTACTGCCATCTCAATTGTGAAAAAAGTCACAAGTTATTACTCGGTATTACAACTTCTTATGGGTATCAAATAAAACATGAAATGCTTTTCTAAATAAATTTGCAACAGTGTATAAAAGAAGTGCAAACCGAAGGTAGCTCCGAATGCACCAGCATCATCAGTGAAGTTTAACGAGTGTTTCTTGGTGCACAACGCTGCAGAAACGTGGGAGAAGCAGTACAAAGCACACCGGAATCGCTACAATTTAGGGCATATTTGATATGCAGTTTTATGATCTATGTGGAAATAAAAAAAAATCCAGAACATCAGAGCAAAAGTGGAAGCTGGCAAGAGCCAAACGAGCAAACCAAAACTGGAGGCACATAAAACTCTTTCTGATGAAACAAAGGAAATTCCAAAAGCGGAAATAGGAGAAGCATTTGCAAGCCGCACATAGGAAGCACTGCTGTGGCGATGCATATGCGTTTGCCTATAACGGATGATTTCTATTTCGGTTCTCGCGTTCAATTTGTGCGAGAACGTGCGGAATCTACTTCCGTTGGCTATGAATAGTTGTTGAAATATGGCACAAATGAATGGTTTTTCTAAACTTCTGGGTACATTCATATTTATTTTATTTCACAACATTTTTATCATCATTCAATTTGTTGATTTCAAACTAGGAAAATCTGGCAAATTTTATTTCAACTCCAATTCCTGCACTTTGTTCAATTTTGTAGCCTCTATGCATGTACTTGCCGTTTTAAACAATGATCGCTGAAGGCAAACACGGTTTTGTGATTTTTAATGCTAAAACAATGATGTGAAACAAAACAAAAAACTATGGAGTTGCACTTACGAGGACAAATCTTTTCCCGTGAATTGAATAGAATAGCACGTATCGAACAAAACAGTCCTCCCTTTTAATACATTTATGTTAGCTGGCTGATGGCATACCTACTTGAATGAAATGAAAGTACTGGATTTGTAACAGAAATAGACTACCTTATTCCGGGGGCAAGTTTTGTCAAAAAATTTCGGCAAAATTAGAATTAGATCACTATTTTACAACTTTTTGTTGTGTTATCCTTCGGAATTCAAATATTGTCAAAAAAAATTTCGAAAAACCAGTACCAGGTACTTTATTGATCTTTATTTACAATAGTTTATGTTATTGGCTTTTCATGAAATAATATTTAACACATCATAAAAGTAGTTTTAATGTCAAGAAATTGAAATGACACACTGAGGCGTGTCCTGGGGCCCAGATAGCCGTAGCGGTAAACGCGAAGCTATTCAGCAAGACCAAGCTGAGGGTCGTGAGTTCAAATCCCACCGGTCGAGGATCTTTTCGGGTTGGAAATTTTCTCGACTTCCCAGGGCATTAAGTATCATCGTACCTGCAACACGATATACGCATGCAAAAATGGTCATTGGCATAGTAAGCTCTCAGTTAATAACTGTGGAAGTGCTCATATAGAACACTAAGCTGAAAAGCAGGCTCTGTCCCAGTGGGGACGTAACGCCAGAAAGAAGAAGGCGTGTCCCAATCTACCAAATTTGGGTCTCTTTAACCTGAAAATGATGTCAAAATTCTTACAACTCGAGTATTTGATTATTTTATTGCAAAATCTTACTAGGAAAATCTGCCTAATACGCCTAAATGAAGACAATTTCCCTTGAAATAAGCACATTATTCGAGAATAAACGGTTATATGAGCAAAAAACTATACTTGCTACACAGTATAATATCAAAACTGAGTTCAGTAGTTCATCAGTGCGCATCGTACCTTCGTGCTGTGCGTTCACAAATTCTCTCTGCTCTTGGAAGTTTTCTTAAAAATTATCTAAAGCAATAAAACAGTACTTTTTAGTGCTACAAAAACAATACCTTTCAGTGCTAAAATAAAAAAAACGGTACTTTTCAGTGCTACTAAAACAGTACTTTTCAGTACTATTTTTCTACTATTGATCCCTTTACGATCCTTGTTTGCCTTCGATTTTTCGTTGAACCCGTTGGTGAAAGCCTGCGGTGGTAATCCTTCTTGGACACCGTCTTGGGAAAAAAAACCTCTCGAAGGTCACGTCTTCTTTCGTTTAATCACTAAACATGGTATCAACAACAAACAAGAGGAAGGGTGAATCTCTGAATTCACACTTCCTTCCAAAAAAGTGGGAATTAAAACTGTCACTAAACGTGGCAAGAATGGAAGAAAGGACATTTCCCCGGAATGCGAACTTTCTTCCAAGGGTGTAATGAATAATTGTATCGAAATGAGCAATCAGTTTGATGCTCTAGACAAATTTTCCGAGCACCAAATCGAAACAGCCTCTAGCCCAGGCTCTTTGATTCAAGTGAGGAAGCAAAGAGTGCCGCCTAACGTGGTCAGTTGTTCCGAATTTGGGGTATTTAGGCAGGAGATCTTGAACTCCATTAGTGGAATCAAGGTTTCCTTCCAAATCGCAAAGAAAGGAGACTGTCGCGTTTTGCCGGAAACTCTTAGAGATCGTGAACTTCTTCTCAAACATCTTGAAGAGAAGAAGCACATTTTTTTTTACTTATGACGACAAAACTAAGCGTCTGTTCAAAGTCGTCTTGAAAGGTCTCTCAAGTGACTATAAGTCACTTGAAGAGATCAAAAATGGAATAAATGATTTACTTGGATTTTCCCCAGTCCAAGTAATCATTTAAAAAAAAGAACCCAATCTGGCATTTTTCGGAAAGGGCTTTCTTGAGAATATCATTTAGTTCTTTTTAACAAAAAAGAACTAAATAATATGAAAGCTTTAAAAAAAGCTGGAGTTATGTTCGATGTCCGTGTGACATGGGAACATTTCCAGAAACCTGGAGGAAATTACCAGAACCCAACACAGTGCCGTCGGTGCCAGAAGTGGGGTCATGGTATAAAAAATTGTCACATGGATGCTAAATGCATGATTTGCGGAGGTTCTTCTCACGCCAAGGACGTATGTCCAGTGAAGGAAGATACCACCAAGTTTATATGCTCAAATTTCTGGAACAATAGTAAGTCCAATTTTTGGGAATGCCCTTCACGCAAAAGAGTCATTGAGGCTCGTGCCAGGCAGATGAATGATAATATCCGTTAAGATAACGGTCGTTTCCGGAATTTGCCTGGTAGAGTATCGAACAATACTCATTTTTCAGTTAACGATCGCTTGATCATGAATCATACCCATCAGGAAGATCATAATCATGCTCATTCACAAACTAATTTAAATCCGACGGGTAGCCGTTCGAATCTTTCAATTTCGAATCTATCTACCCACGGTAAATCCTTTGCTGATAACGTTGCAGGTAATTTGAACTCCTCCCCTATTCATACTATGAGTACCCATTCTACTTGTTTCAAATCAAATGGAAAAAACCCTACCGCCACAGGTAACTCCTACTCCGCCGTCAATCGAAAATTCCAATGGGAAATCAACAGATAATGTACCCACTTCAAGTGATATGTCTACCTCTGATTTTAATTTTTAAACTGAACAATTGAATCTAATGATTGATGCAATGTTCAAAGCCATCACTATGACTGAAGCAGTCCAAGTTGGTGTGAAATTTACTAATCAAATTGTTATTGCATTACATTTTTCTAATGGATCCAAATAATAATTTAAATATTTCAAATTGGAATGCTCGTTTTCTGAATGGTAAAGAGGACGAGCTGTTTATTTTTCTTAAGTTAATAACGTGCATATAGCAGTTATTACTGAAACGTATTTGAAACCTGGATCTAAACTCAAAAGAGATCCTAACTTTTTTGTTTATCGTAATGATCGACTTGATGGGGCATGTGGGGGAGTTGCAATCATCATTCATTTGCGTAAAAAACATCATCTGTTTTCGTCATTTGAAACTAAAGTTTTTGAAACTTTAGGTGTTTCTGTTTAAACACAGCTTGGTAAATATACTTTCATAACTGCCTAAGTATTTGCCTTTTCAATGCTCTGGACAGCAAGTTAATTTGCTCCAAACTGACTTGCAAAAATTGACTCGCAATAAGTCATTTTTTTGTCATTGGTGACTGTATTGCCAAACATCGATCATGGAAGGGACCATCGAGTTAGAGAGATATCGAGTTACAGAACACAAAATTAGTGCAATTGCTATCCAAGGGACCATCGAGTTAGCCATGAAAACCAACTTTTACTATGGTTCTCTAACTCGATATCGAGATACCGATTATCGAGTAAGGGAGAGTTAACTGTAATTCCAACGGCAGAATTTTTTTTTGATGAGTGCTCTTCAGGATATTTCTCAATTCAATACCCTGAAAGCCCCACATGTTTTTCCTCTTCTAGAAATCCATCTACGATTGACTTGGTCTTAACCAACTCTAGTCATCTTTGTAGCCAATTAGTTACTCATGCTGATTTTGATTCTGATCATGTCCCTGTTACATTTCAAATATCCCATGAAGCGATTCTCAATCCTATCAATTCCACATTCAATTATTTTCGAGCCGACTGGAATATATATGAAACGTATATTGACTCTTATCTTGATGTTAATATTTCATTACAAACTAAACTTGATATTGACAATGCTCTTGAAACTTTAACAATTTCCATTGTTGAAGCCAGGAGCATTTCAATTCCAAAATGTGAAGTAAGATAGACGATGATCTTAAACTCTTGATTCGTCTTAAAAACGTGAGGAGAAGGCAATTTCAACGCACTCGCGATCCTGCTATGAAAATTATGTGGCAGAATTTGCAGAAAAAAAATCAAGAAACGTTTAGCACAATTTAGACACAACAATTTTGAAAATAAAATTTCTCAATTGGACCCTGGCTCTAAGCCCTTCTGGAAATTATCTAAAATTTTGAACAAAAAAACTCAGAAGCCAATACCGGCATTGAAAGAGGAAAACAAATTAATAATAACTAATTGCGAAAAAGCTCAAGAACTTGCTATGCAGTTTGAAAGTGCGCACAATTTTAATTTAGGACTTACTAGTCCAATTGAAAATCAAGTTACTCAGGACTTCGAAAATCAATCAATCAAGAGAACGTTTTTGAAAATGCCTGTGAGACTGATTTGGAAGAAGTGAGAACTATTATTAAAACTTTCAAAAATATGAAAGCTCCCGGCGATGATGGAATTTTCTACATCCTCATCAAAAAACTTCCAGAAAGTAGCCTATCATTTTTAGTTGATATATTCAACAAATGTTTTCAGTTAGCATATTTTCCTGACAAATGGAAAAATGCTAAGGTTGTTCCAATTTTAAAACCAGACAAAAATCCTGCAGAAGCTTCTAGCTATCGTCCAATCAGATTGCTTTCCTCCATCAGTAAACTTTTTGAAAAGGTTATTTTGAACAGAATGATGGCCCACATCAACGAAAATTCAATGTTTGCCAATGAATAGTTCGGATTCCGCCATGGAAATTCGACCAATCATCAACTTTTACGTGTAACAAATTTGATACGTTCCATCTGAAGGTTATTCTACTTGTAGCATACCAGTTGGATCCATAACCCAAAATAAAACCCATGTTGTAAAATAACACACACCAACCATCCTAGCACCAAAGCAATGACCAGGCAATTATGCAATCACAAACGGCACATATGGAAGTCATTAACCACCGAGGTGCATCGTTCTATCGGCTCACCTTACCTCCCTCGGTGAGGTCCGGAGCTGGTTGCGGGCAACTCGGAGGAGTCAAATAACAAGCCAAGCCAAAGTGATCGCGACAAATAACCGATATTGCTTAGCATGCAAAGATGAACTTTTTGGTCACATTGTCAATCCAGTTGTCTCACCTATGCAACAAATTACTCTTTCTATCATACACACTTTAGCAAACTGTTCCAGACCTTGAAAATGTATAAAAACCTTTGAACTGCAATAAACGGGACGATTCTGATACATTAGCTCGACCCAATTGGACGTGTCCAAATTTGGCCATCGACCACTAATTGAAGAACCCTTGAGCGACCCAACTGACAGACGTCAGGATGGCTATCGTTTAGCAAGTTAAGTCAAGTTCGTCGCGATTCAATTAAGAACAGCGAGGTTCGCAAAACCACGTTGTACCGCGGCGTACCAGTGATCGCGGCGTACCAGTGATAAGTGACCTAAAAGTGATAAGTAACTTAAATACTTGTCTTGCTTTTCTAGACATAGAAAAAGCATTCGACATTCTTTGGCATGAAGGTTTGATTGTAAAATTAAAAAACTTAAATTTTCCAACATACATTGTTAGAATAATTCTAAGTTATATGTCAAATCGTACACTTCAGGTTAATTATCAAAACTCCAGATCTGAAAATCTTTCTGTAAGAGCTAGTGTTCCTCAAGGCAGCATTTTGGGACCAATATTATACAATATTTTCACATCTGACTTACCTGAGTTACCTAAGAAATGTCAAAAATCTTTGTTTGCGGATGACACAGGCCTCTCCGCCAAAGGACGAAGCCTGCGTGTCACCTGTATTCGATTGCAAAAAAGTTTGGATATTTTTTCTTCATACTTGCAAAAATGGAAGACTTCTCCTAATGCTTCCAAAACTCAACTAATAATATTCCCACATAAACCTTTACCAGTTCTTTATTTGAAACCTTCAAGTAAAAATGTTGTCACGATGATAGGGGTTCCAATAAATTGGTCAGATGAAGTTAAGTATCAAGGGCTCATGCTAGATAAGAATTTAACTTTCAAAAATCACATTGAAAGCATTCAAGCCAAATGTAATAAATATGTAAAATGTCTCAATCCCCTTATTAATGGAAAATCAAAACTGTGTCTTAAGAACAAGCTTTTGATATTCAAACAAATTTTCAGGTCAGTCATGTTGTATGCTGTACCAATATGGACTAGCTGTTGTAATACCGGGAAAAAAGCTCTGCAGAGAATTCAAAATAAAATTTTGAAAATGATTCTGAGACTTCCTGCCTGGTATAGTACCAATGTGTTACTTAGAATATCCAATGTTGAAACATTGGAACAAATGTCAAATAAAATCATTAATAATTTCAGGCAAAAATCGTTGCAATCTTCTATTGCTACGATTAATGCGTTATATGCTTAGGTTAAGTTAGGTTAAGTAAACTGAAAAGGTTTTTTTCTCTTATAAGCGGGTGAAATCAACTCACCTGTAAAAAATCTGAACTGTAACGGCAAATGACATGTAATATGTTGTTAACAAAATGTTAATAAAATCTTAAAATTGTTTTACCAAATTAGGATGATAGTGTTGTCTAATAACACAGAACACCTAGATTTTTTTCATTTAAGATATTATAATTAAAAAATTAACGATTGTGAATGCTAAATAAAAGTTACTAACGGATCACATGTAGGTAGATTAACCTTTTTCAGTGAATTATAATATTTTGTTGACTTGATATAGGGAGACTTGCGGCTTCGGCACCTTGCGACTATTATCGGCAACCAAATTTCAAACGCCAAATACACAGTATTTTTCTATCGAAATACACCAATGAAAACATTCAGATGATTCTTCTCTTTGTCAGCTACCCGTTAACGAGATTTCCGAGATGGAACAAACAATTTCGTCAAAAATGTCAGCAATTCAAATGAACACGCCTCAAAATGCGACTGATTTGGAGCTGCCGAAGTGATTCGTTTGCAGCTCTTATGGGAAAGCTGCCGAACAGAAGGAGGCTGCCGACAATAGTTACACTGACAAGAGATGTTTGCAGCGTTGTAAAAACGTTTCCAAAATGCTTTTCACAAGTTTCTCGATGTGAATCGATAAAGGATTGAGCAGCGTATAAATGTAATAAAATAAACATGTAATTTGTCTGCTGATGTCCGAAAATATCACAAGAGAAGCGTGGCATCGGCTCAGACTGTCGAGAATACGTAAGCTCCCCTACATCATTTTTAAAACTTAGAAGAAGACTGTTTACTAGGGTGTCAATGAAAATCTATTTTTCGAATTTCAAAAAATGGTAGTGCTCAAAAGTTTTGTCTCCTCGAAAAAAGTCCCCATGCAAAATTTGAGCTCAATCGGCCTTCGTTAAGTGGACCCCCAAAGCGGTCAAAGTTTGGCTTTTTTGATCCATGAAAAATCCCCTAAGGGGGGTGCATGAAATATCTGAAATCGAATTTTTTTTTTGATGCCAGATGTCTTAGAAATGCATGAAACGTCGAGATCTGGTGTTATTTGTATTGTTTTTTTTTTTTTTTTTGGAAAAAATCGACCTTTTGGGACATAGTAAATTTTATGAGTTGGGGGAGTGAATTGAATTTGAAATGAACGATTTGAATTCAATTGCTGAGAAATTCAAAGCAATAGTATTGAAACATATCCTATATCATTTTTGGCCACTGAAAGCATATTAAAAGTGATATTTCATTGGGGTAGTTCATTTACTTTCCATTAGCGTGGTCCTTTTTGTTAAAAAAAGAATTTCTTGGGGGTATGCTCGGAGTAACTCTGGAGGAATTCCCGGCAGAACTCTTGAGGATTTTTCAGAGGAAATCTGAAAAAATTCCGACAGGAACTCCATAGGAATTGCTGCAGGAACTCTGACAATATTCTTGGAGAAATTCCCAGAGGAACTCTTAAAGAATTCCTGGAGGAACGTTCAAAGGAACGCCGAAGGAATTCCTGGAAAAGCTCAAAAATTATCCCTGGAGAAACTCGAAGGAAGTCCGGGAGAAATTCCGAAGTTAATCTTGAAGGAATTCCGATGAAATTTTTGGGGGTATGCTCGAAGTAACTCTGGAGGAGTTCCTGACAGAACTTTTGATGATTTTTCAGAGGAAGTCTGGTTAAATTCCTGCAGGATCTCTGAAAATATTCTTGGAGAAATGTTTTTAATATCCCATTCAAATTATGATTTTTCGACAGAAAGGCCCACCCTAATGGAAAATAAGTGAACCACCCTAATAAAATACCACATATTAAATATAGAAAATGGCTTACGATAATGTGAGAGATGTTCCAATACTATTGTCTTCAATATTCAATTAAAATTCTATTTTTTATTTTTTTTTATTTTTTAACAAGAAGGACCACCCTAATGGAAAGTAAATAAACCGCCCTAATGAAATATCACATATAAAATGCTTTCAGTGGCCAACAATGATTTAGGATATGTTTCAATACTATTGCTTTGAATTTCTCAGCAATTGAATTCAAATCGTTCGTTTCAAATTCAATTCACTCCCCCAACTCCAAAATTTACTATGTCCCAAAAGGTCGATTTTTTCAAAAAAAACAATACAAATAACACCAGATTTCGACGTTTCATGCATTTCTAAGACATCTGGCATAAAAAAAAAAATCGATTTCAGATATTTCATGCACCCCCCTTAGGAGATTTTTCATGGATCAAAAAAGCCAAACTTTGACCGCTTTGGGGGTCCACTTAACGAAGGCCGATTGAGCTCAAATTTTGCATGGGGACTTTTTTCGAGGAGACAAAACTTTTGAGCACTACCATTTTTTGAAATTCGATGGCAAAAATTTTCCCATACATTCCATTGGCACCCTACTGTTTACGAACCATAGTGAATGTTTATTTTGCTATCGATTTAAATCTGAATTGAACCACCCTTAACAGGTACTGTCATATAGACTAAGTGTAGCAAGCACACAGGATTGAACCTAAATAAATGAAGTACAAATCATCGAGCAATTTTCTCACCCTCATGTTTTTGTGTGGAACTACAATGTTGACACGTCCCTTTTTGTTGGGAAGTTTAGCTTCAATATGTTGGGTACTGTAATCAATTATAGAAAGGCAAGACACTCGCCCTAAATTTCCTCGAATGCGAACTGAAATAAATGATGTCTAATGCAATTCAACCACTGGAAGTGCTAATAAACGGGATACAACTTTGTGGCCTTAAATTCGAAACGAGTGGCCTTAAGGTGAAGATAAATCGAAGCCATACCTCAAATTTTCAAGAGCACAAATCTGCAAAACCAAACATCTGTTTAAGCTGAAAACTTAATCGATTGGTCACTAGCTGGTGGTAACCAATCGATTAAGTTTTCAGCTCAAACGGGCGTTCGGTTTTCCTGATTTGTGCTCTTGAAAATTTGAGGTTTGGCTTCGATTTATCTTCACCTTAAATGCGAAACGACGAAAAGCGTATTTCATGCTTCATCTTGTCCACACCTGCTATTACGTGAAGCCTGGAATATGCTAAAACTGAACAACGACAGAATCTGTAGGCGTCCTCCCGCTTCTAATGGCAAACTCAAAAGATGTAGAATCTTCTAAATATACCTATATTTTATTAAAAACTGGAATCCTAAAAATAAATCTTTCAAACTGATTATAATGTTACGACTTATTTGTAGCTTGTTCGGAAAAAGCTTTAGCTAATAGTATATTTAGAGGTAATCGACTAAATGTATATGATAGACTGTTCCAATTACATGTTTGGCCGTAAATGGTGCTGAAGTGGATGATTCATACTTGATTTCTAGTAAACATTGATAGATTTCGTTCAAATTTTAAATTTTCACAGAGTTTCCGGATGAAAGAAACTGATACATGTTGCCTCATATATCGCATTTTAACTATTGTGGGTCCCACTGATGTAAAACTGTTGGAGAATTTATTTAGAATGCAACAATGCCTCCGGATACCGCTAGAGAACTAATGATTTTCACCAACATTATTTCCCATCCCAGTGTAAGGGATCGGAGAACCCACAATCTCCCGGGCGCTGAATTCGCCGTCCCTGGTCGTCGTCATTGAACAATGAAGGTAACAACAAACCCATGGCTTTGTGTTTAATGATAAAATGTCAGATAAAATTCTATTCAACGCCATATACACACATTGGGCTCTGTTTTGTGGCGAACTAGCAAACTAAGGAAACAGCATTTTCTACCCATGTCCATATTCACGTGGGAAATAGAATTTGTCCATGTAGGCGGCAGTATCTACACAGTGAAAAATAAGTTAATATCGGCCGACGTTTTTTTTGGCTCCATATTAAAAATTGGGCGTAAGTGAATTCAATCATATCTATATTACGACACTATTACACACAAAACGTAATCGGATTCAATTGATAAGAATGCCAAGTAACTAATTTCTAGTTGTTTTGTATTACTCGAAGCAAATTAATTTCACTTCC
The DNA here is from genome assembly GCF_002204515.2 of Aedes aegypti. Taxonomy (NCBI): domain Eukaryota; kingdom Metazoa; phylum Arthropoda; class Insecta; order Diptera; family Culicidae; genus Aedes; species Aedes aegypti. The sequence continues at coordinate 249,418,175 of NC_035109.1, forward strand.
ATCAGCTTGGTGAAATAATCGAAATTTATCGCATGTGATTCCAACTTGATAGACAAATGTTCGCATCCCGGAAATTTTTTCGAAAGCTATTGAAAAAAAAATGCTTGAGGCATTGAACTACTTTTCAAAATGTCACTTCTATATGATTTTTAACGTGTTGAACCAGCCTATTAATGGCCTGAAGTCTCGTTAATAAAAGAAAAAACACTTCTGTATGAAAATTATCAATATGGTGTTTGTTGAATATGCATTAGATATTATTTAGGGTATTTTACTTTTTATTCAGGTTTCTTTAATACCATATCTAGGTAGTAAGTATTGTGAATAATCTGGTATGAAATACCTTATTTGGATATACTGCAGCAGTTTTCTTCTGCTCGGGAAGCTTCGGACTCACTAGACTAGGGTTCAAATCCACGTCATACAACTTATTTTGATAATTTATCAATCCTGTTCTATGAATAGCTTCACCACTATTTTCAACTGTCGCCGGCTGGTTTTATACCAGGCCTGCCCAACGTACGGCCCATTTTGTGCGGCCCGCGAAGAGCTTGAAGATTCATTCATTCTTATATCTGGCCCCTTCATTGCTCTAGAAAGTCTAAAACAAGATATTTGAAATTTCAAGGATTATTTGAGTAGGCTGATTGTATTGAACATTTTATTTTGTAGATTCCCTACATTTTTTATCTATTTTATTTGATTGATTTCTTAAATGTTAAAATATGTTCCATTTAACAAAATACTAAATTTCATGATAATTACATATGCACGAGAAATCTCGCCAAAACTGAATGTTCAACCAGAAGATGTCGGCAAGAATACTAAGGCCGATCGCTATCTTATTGAATCATAAGTTGGATTTTTAAAAATACTTGAGCAATTTTGTACCTAAGAAAGACGATATACAATAATAGGCAAATCCAAAGGCAGGTTAACAGCTTTTAAAATTGAATACAGGATTCTCAGATAAATTTCATGGACAACGCAGGCAGGATTCTCACAAAGAGCAATTATGTCACAGAATCATAGTAGGATTTCAAAGAATGATAGCAATGACCATCACCGAATACTGGATATTGGTATGCAAAATTGTGAGCTATCCTTAGTGAATTCGTTACAGAATTCTGAGTAGGACAGAATTCTCCAGATTCTAGATCAGGATTTTATAATAATTTAAGAGTAGGGTTCTGCGGAATATTAAGGACAATTTTCACAGAATCCTACGCTGGAGTACCGTTAAATCCAGAGTTTAAATCTTTTATATATCTGGTCAGGGTTTTTGAAACAACAGTAGATTTGATTCTGCCAAATTTTGACGAAAATATCCGATTGAATTCTGATGACGATTTTTAGAAAATGCTGTGCAAAATTATCACATAATTGTGAAGACTTCCTAAAAGACTCCTGGGCTGGGTTCAGGCGTAATCATAAGCACAATTCTCACAGAATTATCTAGATTACCATAGAGGCAAATACTATTGATACATCACCAAAAGATTTTTTTTTGTTAATTTTATTTCACCCACCTTTTTTTAATTTCTGCATTAAAAAAAACTTTGGGCTGCCTCACAATATTGTTTCTGAGATTTGGCCCGCGGTTCAAAAAGGTTGGGCAGGCCTGTTTTATACATTTAAAATACGTAATTGTACATCATATTTGTGACACGATTGATGTTCAGTCAAACTGGAGTGATAATACGATTTACTTTTTGCTGTGTTGCCAACTGGTTCCAGGAAAAGGTAACATGCGCTGGCCGTTTGGGAAGTGAAATTGAGCCCAACCAGGTTTGTAATTCAAGTCAACGACAATCACCCCGTCAGTTGGTCGGTGCGATGGCTTTTTTGAATGGCATGTCGGCTGGCTGCCATGAGAAAATGAAAATTTAGACAAAATAAGGAAAGAGCCCCCATATCGTGTCCCGCAAACAAGGTATTGAATGAAATTTTGTCATTTTTGTTATATTCGCCAAATTGCTGATCGTTATCTAGTGGTTTTCGGTGGCAACGAATAAGCGGGCTGTTTCTGCGATTGTGAGTAATATTGCGCCATTCGGGGTGTCATTTAAAATTGAGTACTCTGTTGCCGATGGGCATGCAGATACTGTTTGACATGTAATTATTTCGGGACGATATGCATACACAAAATTCAGTGGGTTCACGGTATACTTCTTCTGTAATATGTTTGGTTTGTAAGAGCTTTTTCCTCTGAAAATCATAAGTTTCAGCAGACGTAGAATGATTGGAACACCTAACACACTTATTAACAAAAAAATAAAATTATAACCAAAAGGTGATTAGAAAAATTAATTGAGCAATTCTAAGCGCATGCAATCATGCACGTTAAGACACTGCAAAGCAAATGGACAAATGGGGCAAAATTTCGACCTTATTGGAATAAACAATATCTCCAGGAAAACTAAGAAAGTTAACAAGACATATATACATAAAACATTTTGTAAACAACATATTACATTTCATTTGAAGAGGCAGTTCAGATTTTTTACAGGTTAGTTGATTTCGCCTTCTCATAAGACAGAAATTTATTCCAATTAGTAAAATATTTGTCTAAAACTATTAATAATTTTTTTTTTTGACATTTGTTCCAATGCTTCAATCAGAGCGTTAATGATTAATCATAAATTTAATCATGATTAATGATTAATGATTATGATTATTCAAAAATGTTAATCATTAATCACAAAAAATCAAGAATTAATCATGAATCACTAATCATAATCATTGCAATATAATGTTTTAATCATTAATCACTAATCATAATCATAAAGATCGCTAATTTTATTCAGTAATCATAATCTTAATCATAAGCCAAACATTTAATCAATCATTAATCAATCATTGAACAAAATTAAACAAATTTTACAACATTGCTTTCTAATGTATAAATAAATTTTGCATTGTTCGTGTGACAAGAACAATGATAGTTTATGCCCAAGGAAGTTCCAAATCCAACCAAGCACAGAATGTCTTTGTTAAGTATCCATGGACGTTAGCATAAGCGTAAAAAAGACCCTTAAATGTTTCCTCCATGTACGACGGTACATTTGCTTAGTTGTATTTGATCCGAATTCAAAGACCCGGTTGGAAGCATGTGAGTGGTACCATTCTACATGAAGAATTTCTGTTTATAGGGGCAGATCACCAAAATTCGTCCTAGTGCTAGGTAGCCGTTCATAAGTTTTCTGTACACTTTGTATGAAAGTCGGAAATCAGTATTTTTTCCCTAGTAGGTGATATTTCTGTTAATAGTTCCTCGCTGTTTTTGTTCAAGTTTGATGTTTGCAATCTAACATCGCCTGCAGAGCGTTAAGTTGATCTTGATTCAACATATGATGATTATATACGATTAATCATGCTTAAAACTTTTCAATTAGAATTGTTCCCTTCAATAATGAATAAAGCCATTCATTTTCATGTTTATGGCTCATTCGTTGTGTACGTCAAAGCGCTAGAAATTTAAATTTTTGAACCCCGGGGAAAGCCCTCCCCTATCTGTAATGCTTTGTGTATGAAAATTTTCTAAATTTTGTTTGAGTCGAACCGCATGAGCCTACCCCCTCCTCCTTCGAGCATTACGTGATTTTTGGACGGTGCCTTAGAGAGATGCCATTTAATCATTATCTATATATAAATAAAAATGGAGTTGTGTTTGTATGTCACGAAATGTCATTTTGTATGGGACGATCCGTTGCGTTTTTCAACAGCCTACTTGATGGCAAGACGAAGTTTGCCGAGATCACTAGTTTTGAATAATAATCATTGATTAATGGTTAATTATTCAAATGCCAATGATTAAAAGACAGTTTATTCGGAAGATCACATTTTTCTAAGTACATCACAATGTTATTGCGCTTCAATATCTTAATATTGATATTATAATTGATTTAAAAAGTTTAGTTCCAGGCACGGAAGATTTTGAAACCTTGGGTTCTGGTTCAAACTTTAAGATAGTGCTTCACTTTCACTTTGGAGGAAACATTGGAGCATGAATAAACAACTGATTGAATTTAATCATTTCATTTCACAAAAAATACAGGAAATCACTAGGAAGACAAGCAAATGCCATTAAACTTTTATATGTACAAGAAACATATTATCACAAGATAAGCAACATATTACTAATTCTACACAGTTCTTTCTTTTATAAGGTGAAGTATTGAAATTCAACTAGTTTTTTACCAATATTTTGAATACTTTCCCCGGGAAATCGACAAACCTTACATACCGGCATATGTTCAAGTTTATCTATAACGCTTGAAACATCCGTTTAAGGCAAAGTAGGCCGTTGAAATTTGTATTGAGCGTTGATGATTGTGGCTAATTCGTTTAACGATTGCGAATTGAAGAAAAACACTTGGTTTTGCACTGACATAACTGAAAAAGTATGATGGCTGAGTTTTTTCACTTTGAAATTGCAAGCTGTAAAATGAACATGGCTGTCAAAACGAATGACGGGCTACTTAGCCTTAAAACGATGTGTCGCAAGCTACGCTTCACAAAGTCAATATATTCGCCACATAATTAATGAATGATTAACGATTAATCAAAGAGTAATAAAAAAACAATTATTAAATTATATGAGATGCCCTAAACACATTTCACAATGGTTGTGATTGCATAACCATTAATCAAGGCTTCAAAAATTTTAATCATTAATCATAATCATTAATCAAATTAAAATTGAACTTAATCATTAATCATTTAATTAATCATTGCGACCCGTTAATCATTAACGCTCTGGCTTCAATATTGGATATTCTATGCAACGCATAAGTACTATATCAAGGAGCGAGCTTGAAAAAAAAAATTCAGCATTTTATTTTGAATCTTCTGCCAAGTCGATATTGGTACAGCATACAACATGGCTGACCGGAATATTTGATTGAAGATAAATGGCTGAGTATTAAGACATAGTTTTGGTTTTTGTGAATACAGACATTTGATACAGTTCTGATTATTAACCTGAAGCGTACGATTTGACAGATTTCTTTGGATTATACTAACAATGTAATTTTTCTTTAAGAATCAAGCTTTTATGTCAAACACTGTCGAATGTATATTGACAAACATATTAAGCTGATCGGTAATCCAATCCGCATGGCTTTCAAATTATTTAACTCATTTTCTTTGCTACGATGGATAAATTATGGGTGAAATTAAGGTGAAGATAAATCAAAGCCAAACCTCAAATTTTCAAGAACACAAATCTGGAAAACCAAACATCCTTTTAAACTGAAAACTTGATCGATTGGTCACTAGCTGATGGTGACCAATCGATTAAGATTTCAGCTCAAACTGGTGTTTGGTTCTCCAGATTTGTGCTCTTGAAAATTTGGAGTTTGGCTTCGATTCATCTTCACCTTAAGACAAAAAACCGAGCTCCACTGGGATTCGAACCCAGCACTCTAGTATGCTAGACGAGTGCTGTCCCGAATAAGCTATCAAGCCACATCTTTTCGAAAACTTTTTCTATGTCTAGAAGAGCAAGACCCGTACAATAGCCTTCAGATTTGTTGGAACGAATCAAATTTGTTACACGTAAAAGTTGATGAGTGGTCGAAGAATAATAAGCTTCTCTCTGGAAATGTCTTGATGGGGATATAAAAATTCCACCATCGCCAGGGAATTTCATATAAAATAATACCTGCGACAACAGACTATATTTTTTTTCTAAAATGTGGTAAGTTAACCACTGCCACTGCTTGATATACTTTATTAATTTAGATTTCAATCATGTTCGTAATATCAATTCGCCGTCTCAGTGGGCAAAAGATAAAATACAAATTCGTCGATTTTACGACATTTGCAGCAGGCCTCATACCAGCTTTCCCGTCGAAAACATAATTTCAACCCTTCTAGCATTCCATCAAAAGATACTTTGTTTGTGACGGTTGCAACCCTTACCATGCGCCAGGCTGGGCGATATTTCGTCGATATTGGCACAACAGTGAAAATATGAATAAACAATCGTTTTATATGTAAATCGTTATACCGGATTCCTTCCGAGCCGGGGTCGTGAAACCAAGTGAAACGAAAATATGAACGGAGTGAGTAGCGGAAAAATGGGAAAACAACACACCGAATGGACTTTTGGGATTTACTTCTATCTACAGGAAAAAACTCCCAGGTTACCGCTTCCCACGGCACTGGAGTGCTAAGGGCATTCGGTCGGGAATCCGTCGAATTCAGGTGCTTCTCGATTATAGATTTCTTCGCAATAAATATCCCAGAAAATTGGATTCCACTTGATGTTTTGCCTCGTCGCAGAGAGGAGTAACTAGAATGAATTCGTGGCCATAATTCCAACTGCGCCCAAAACTAACCTTCATCAACGATGTACGGTACCGACGCTCACCTCGCTACAGTCTAGCGCAACTGAAACAACCAGATGTCGCCAATGCCTACGAACAGCATCTTGGTACGCGGCAAAACGTGGAAAGATACAGATTCCGGAACAAAATCGAATCGAAAGATGGAAGCAGCACTACGATGAACAACTGAATGGCGCAGAGAACACAGGCACAAAAGGTCAGAACAGCGAAGATTATGGCGACGTCAGCACAGCGGACAGTGAAAACCAACCAGCTCGCACGTAGGAGTCAGTTACGGATGCTCATGCTCAAGAACTACAAAGCCACATGGATGGTATCGGAGCCAAACTCATCAAGATGAGCTCGGAGAGGTTGATTACTAATTTGCATCGACTGATAGTGAGAATCTAGGAAAAGGAATAGCGATCGGAGGAGTGGAAGCAAGGTGTTATATGCCATAGCTACAAAAAGAGTGACAAACTGGAATTTGAAACTATCGTGCTACCACTATCCTAAATGCCACCTACATCTTCGATCGTCTATCAACTATAGTAGACGATTTCTTGGAATGTTATTCAGCATGTTTCATCGACGGCCCCTCGACAACAGACCAAATCCTTTACGTGCGTCAAATCCTCCAGAAATACCGTCGGTACCAGGGCCCAACGCACCATCTTTTCGTCAATTTCATGGCTACATATGACAGTATTGTCTGTGTTGAGCCATGGAAGATCATGGGCTATGGGCTCCAGAAGAAACTTAGGTCAGAAAAGATTCCCCCCGCACCAAATGCACGATGTACAAAACGCTCATAAGACCGGTAGTCCGGGCATGAAACGAGGACGATGCTCTAGGAGGACCTGCAAGCTCTTAGAGTTTTCGAAATTTGGGTACCTAGGACGATCTTCCTTGGCGTGCAGGTGAATGGTATGTGGTGGTGAATAATGAACCATAAGCTCGCCTAAATCTACGGTGAACTCAGTATCCTGAAGATGGTCAAACCTGGTAGGATACGCTGTGCAGAGCAGGTTGCTAGAATGCCGGACAACTGATCTATAAAGATGGCGTTCGCTTTGAATCCGGTCGGAACAAAAAGGCGTGAGTCGCAGCGATTAGGTGGATAGGTGGATTAATTTGGTGCACCAGGAGAGCGTGGGTCGCAGTCGAGGATAGATAGAAGCGGCCATGAACCGAGTGGATTGGCGAAATATAGTTGGCGAATAAATTGATGTTGAACCAAATAAATAGATAAACAAATTGAACCCTATATAATTTGTACTTAAACCTTCGGTATCGGCTAGGACCGGAAGTTTATTAGGGGTAGAAAATAATATTGTCCATGATTGACCCAAATCACTCCTGTGTGCGTCGTCTGCGGTCCCGTTGCAGAGGATCCCCACTACCAGACAGAGAGCAACCGAAACAGAAAAACACTACAATGTCGCAGCCGCCCATAAATGTTTGTCAGTAATAAAGCGAATAAAAACCAAACACTTATCGATACGCGTGTGGGAGGATGGCGAACCTGAATGGCCGTGCCTTGAAAGCGCCCGATGGGGATTTTTCTTTTATCGTTTCCACTGTTTTGCATAAAGAATTGCCGTATCATATCGGAGCGAAAACGGCGGCTCTTCTTCTCGGACGTAGGATCTGCCGAGTTCCGAATGCGAATGCTTTTTGTTAGTCGCGAAACCACTTCGCAAAGGTCCCAGGTCTGTGTATTGACGATGACATCGGTTGAAAGGATATTTATGTTTATGCTTTATTTATTACGATCAAATAGGCATTTCATTCGGTTGATTTGGTTGAGCTGTGTGAGCTTTTATTGAAAACGATAAATGAAACTTTAACACGCAACAATGAAGTGTCCGTCATCGAGTTGAGATATATGTGATGATATGGGCTAACGTTAGTTTTTTTTGCAAGCGATTCAAGTGTCACGCAACATTAATGTAACGAGCTGTTCATGATTAATAGACCGGCCTAGGAGCCACGATGTCAGTAAATCAAAACTTTGCATCTCTAAGTGATTTTCATGTAGCACTCCTTGAAAGTTGTATCAAATTTGGTTTCTGAAACGCAAATGTAGGATGCGCCTAATGTAGCGATTAGAACGCATACCTCTCAGGCCAAGAGCCTTGGGTTAACAAATTTGCTCTAACCGGAAAGAGTACATTTTTTCAACTCTGCAAAAGAGAACTAAAGAGTACTAAACCTTTGTACAAATGTTTCCAGTTTGAGTGAAGTCAGTCGGCTGAACAAAATCCTTGCAAAATCTAGGGATTTCCAATTCGCTTACATAATGGTGACTTTACTTCTTCCGATGATGAAGTTTTAGAACGTTTATTCAATACACACTTCCCCGGATGTGTGGACATAGCATCTACGGATGAATCAAATGTCTTTTCATTTAGTTACGAGTCTCTGGCCTCGGCTCGCAGTATCGTAACTACTGAATCGATTCAATGGGCACTTAATAGTTTTGCTCCTTTCAAATCTCCAGGAGCGGATGGGATTTATCCTATTCTACTCCAAAAGGGATTGGAGTTTATCAAACATGTTTTGAAAAAGCTACTTGTAAGCAGTTTTGCTACCGGGTACATTCCCAAATCCTGACGTGATATTACTGTAAAGTTTATCCCAAAAGGAGGACGTGCGTCGTATGAAGAAGCGAAGAGTTTTAGACCAATCAGTTTGACCTCTTTTCTTCTGAAATGTCTGGAACGCATTATCGATCATCACATCCGTGATGTTTATTTGGCAAACATGCCTCTTCATGTGAATCAACATACTCACCAATCTGGAAAGTCCACAGTGATTCTTTTACACAAAGCTGTATACGATATCGAGAAAGCATTCGCTCAGAAGCAATCCTGCTTGGGTGTTTTCTTGGATATTGAGGGTGCCTTTGATAACGTGTCTTTCGATGCCATATTGGAAGCCGCACGAAACCATGGGCTACCTACAATGATTACCAATTGTATTCATCAAATGCTCAAAAACCGACATCTCTTCTCGACATTGCGTCAAGCAGCGATTCGAAAATTGAGTGTTTGCGGATGCCCCAAAGGGGGAGTCTTGTCACCACTTTTGAGGAATCTCGTAGCAGATACGCTATTGAGGCAACTCAATAATAGCGGTTTTCCAACTTATGGATTTGCCGACGACTATCTAGCTTTGATAGTTGTTATGTGCATAAGCACCCTATTCGACCTGATGCAAAGTGCTCTTCAGGTAGTCGAGAGTTGGTGTCGCCAATATGGCCTTTCGGTTAACCCGAATAAAACATCTATTGTTCTGTTTACGGAAAGACGAAACCGCGATGGAATTCGACCTTTACGTCTTTTTGGCACTGAGATTAATGTGACTGATCAATTAAAGTATGTCGGAGTCATTCTAGATTCCAAACTTTTATGGACACCTCACATTGATTTTAGAGTCAAAAAAGCTTGAATGGCCTTCGGTCAATGCCGGCGAACCTTTGGTAAAACTTGGGGCCTCTAACCCAAATATATCAAATGGATTTACACAACAGTTGTTCGATCAATATTGGCATATGGATGTCTTGTGTGGTGGCAAAAGGGCGAAGTGAGAACAATCCAATTCTGGTGCGTTCTCTACAACTCCCACAGCAGCGCTTGAGGCCATTTTCGACGTTGCGCCACTACACATATATCTTAAACAAGAAGCACTTTCTTGCTCTTACCGTTTATGGGTACTGGATCTACTGGAAAAAAATCCAGTGAATCGTAGATCTACACACACTTCGTTGTTTCCACTTTTGGTGAATTGGGACAAAATTGTCCTTGCTGCAAGTGATCTCATAATTGCTTGTAACTTTCCTTACAGGACATTTACCATATAATTCCCTTCACGGGAAGAGTGGACGTCTGGCTATTTGGAAAGAAGTATATCAAACAATATAGTATGTTATACTGATGGCTCCCTTCTTGAAGCTAGAGCTGGTGCAGGTGTATATTCTCGTGAGCTAAGGCTGAATCAGTTTTACTCACTTGGTAGAAACTGCACCGTTTTTCAGGCGGAAATATTTGCTCTTATGTGTGGAGTGCAATCAGCCCTTCAACAGCGCGTAATGGGTAAAGTCATATACTTCTGTTCAGATAGTCAGGCTGCTAAAAATCTCTCGCTTCGGCCAACTTAAGGTCGAAGCTTGTTATCGCATGTCGAACTCAAATTGAGGAACTGAATTCAGTCAACTGTGTAAACCTTGTATGGGTACCTGGCCATTCTTCCATCGCTGGAAATAAATTGGCTGATGAGCTAGCTCGCGATGGAGCATCGCATGACTTCATTGGCCCTGAGCCGGCTTTTCCAATTTCGAAGTGCTGGGTGAAGCTTCAGATAAACTCTTGGGCGGCAACTCAGCACAAGCAATGTTGGAATAGTTTGGAGTCATGTCGTCAAACAAAATTGTACATTACTGAGCCATCTCCAAGGGTGGCGAAGTATTTAACAAATCTGTCAAAGCAGAACTGCAGTCTCTTGGTCAGAGCGTTGACAGGCCACTGCCGACTCAACTATCACATGGCAAATATTCAGCGTGCTGACTCATTTGTGTGTGATAGTTGTGACTCCGATTATGGAACTTCGTATCACCTGATATGTAACTGTCCAGTTTTTTCGCAAATGCGATTCCAATTACTTGGTAAACACTTATTAAGTGAAACTGAATTCAGAAGTCTGAATCTTTAGGACATTCTGTTATTCTTAACCCGTTGTGGTAATGAGCTATAGGCTCTCTTTACGCTCATGCGTTTTGCAGTGCCCTCTTTAGGATGCTGTTCGAACCCATTGTGGTATGGAGCTACATGCTCTCATTTCGCTTATGCGATCTTCCCTCTTCAAGGGACCCCACTCCTATTTCCTCCCATCTTTCCCTTCCCTTTCCTCTCCCATCGGGTAGATGATGAAATAGGCTCAAATATGGCGATGGCACAAATCTCCCAACTGGTGGGGAACGTGTCTTTGGAGCCGGCCTTCTGATACCCATCGTGAAAAAATAAATAAAAATACACTTCTTATTTATGCGTTCGTCCAATTTCTGTTTCTTTTTGTTACAACCCTGTAAAGATGGTGTTCGCTACGAATCTGGTCGGAACAAGAAGGCGTGGGGCGCAGCGAGCTAGGTGGATTGACCAGGTGCACCAGGACCTGGAGAGCATGGGTCACAGTCGAGGATGGAAAGAAGCGGCTATGAACCGAGTGAATTGGCAAATTATTGTTGGCGAGGCTTTATCAAGATAATTTATCTAAAGCCAAATAAGTAAGTAAGTATGTACAAAATATAAATACTAAAAATGGGACATGGTCGCAAAAATAGGGCATGCTTTAGATTAGGGCGATTTAGAATTTAAAAAAGTTTAAAAGTATAACCTCCCATATCTTCCTTACGATCCTTACATTAAAAATAGTATTCTGTGAAATTTTCAGTTTTTTAGGTGGTAATTTAAAAGTGGCCCAAGGACGATGGAGGTTTATATGGAAATAAATATGGAGAAATTTTGGAAAATGTTCCACACACGCTAGTAATGGAATGCAAGTACAAACTTGGATAGGAGATTCGATTTGCATTTTTTGTTGAAAATCGTAATCCAAACCTCTGATAGAACGATGTTCTGAAGGACTATGTGTACTTGGTCCACTCTGACTGAACTAAAGATCACCGTACAGTGAATTGGTTCACTCTAACTGAACGATTTCTATGAAAATAACAATCATTCAGTGCTTGCATGGTCAAACTGGGTGGATAAGCAGATTATGAAGACCCTTCGACACCAATATAGTAAATTCTTCAATTATTCATATCGTCAATACCGAAATTAGTGACATTACGATAGCTTGAAAATTAAAGTTTTGCAGGGTTAGGTTATTGAAGGCCAGAAATATTCAAATATGTGTTCAGTCAGAGTAGACCAAGTGAAAATCTTGAGTACCGACCAAAATATACTGGTTCAATAAGCGGGTTCTAGCACATTCCATACATACAGCATAGAACTACCAAAAACTTCTATCGGACTCTGAAATTGACTCAAAAAATGTAATTATCAATCAGTCTATTGCTTTCCAACACTTGGTCCACTCTGTATGCACATAAATTGTTGCAATTTCTGATCACCCATCCAAGTATGAAGAATGATCAAGAATCAAAATCAAATGCATCGAATTAAGTATTATTTATAAATTTCTATTGATGGATAAGTAGAAGAATCATTCGATGTCGAAAAATCTGACAAATCTCTTGGAATAATTTTCATTTCCTCGCAATCCTCAGCGCGCTGATCATTTGCGCTGATATGGTAATAAGCACTTTATCCACTCTGACTGCACACTTTAATCGATTTTAATTGATCACCCAAAGTAAATTTGTTACATATCTCTCGCAATCTATAGCATTCATCAAATCTGATCAAAGTGAAACGGCGGTAATTTCACATCTAAAGAGAGAATAATCCAATTTTCCCAAATTTTGTACTTGGTCCCCTCTGATTTAACGCCGACAAACTGAGATATTTGTAGCCATTCAGTTCATTGGGGCCTTCCTTCGCCATGTGGTTAGAGTCCGCGGCTACAAAGCACAGCCATGCTGAAGGTGTCTGGGTTCAATTCCCGGTCGGTCCAGGATCTTTTCGTAATGGAAATTTCTTTGACTTCCCTGGGCATAGAGTATCATCGTATCTGCCACACGATATGCGAATGCGAAAATGGCAACTTTGACCAAGAAAGCTCTCAGTTATTAACAGTGGAAGTGCTCATAAAAACACTAAGCTGAGAATCAGGCTCTGTCCAAGTGGGGACGTTAATGCCAAGAAGAAGAAAAAAAATTGTATGTGGAAAAAAAAACTTTTGATTCGAAAAAAAAAATCCATGATTAGCGGGACGAAAAAAACGGAAATTATTGATTTTAAACATTTTTGTCTTTAGCTTTCATTTCGCCCAAAAAGATTGAAAATCGGTCAAACGTTTCAAAAGTTATAATTTTTTAAAAAATGAAAATTTCGCAAAATCGCGATTTTTCTGGTCACCCTATTTCGAAAATGGTCACCCTAATCAAAAAATCCAAAAACACGTGTATCCTCATTTTGGATTAGGAACAAAATAGCAAATTTTCACGGAATTCGGTGACCCACTAGATCGGTTATTCATGGAATGGCTGTAAGTAGATGAAAAAAAAAATCAAGGCCCTCAGATTGACCCTCCATGCGATTTCTTGTTCGTATTAAGTCATTAAGTCGCAACATACTTAGGTATTCTACTAAACAGCTCGAAGATTTATTATAAACTACTGTTTATTGTGTTTCAAAGGAATTTTGGTGTAACCAGAATTAAAAAAAAAAAACATTTTTTTTTTCACTATATACGCATAAAGTTTCGTTTTCATCTCATGGAAAAATGAATTTCAGCTCACCGGGATTTCTTTGTACCCGTAATTCGATTGAACATGACATAATCCGGCAAAAGCCTTCACCGACGACGACTAGCATAACCTACGTGTTGTTGTGCCACAAAACGTATCCCTATACGGCAAGCTGTGCGATGCTGGGCCACGCGCGCTGCGTTGAAATAATTAAATTGATAACAATATGGGTAATGGATTTTCGTTTCCCCCTTTGGGACTCTGTCATTTTCACAGTGGCAGTGAAAGCAATACCACGCAAAGACCACGCAGTTGTGTGAGGCCGTGGTTAGCGAAACCGTTTTTGCCACTCATCCCAAACCGCAGCATTGGACAATGCATTCGCACCTTTTTCTATTTTTCATACAAAATGATAACATTGGTAGGCTAGATTTCAATTAATTATGGACCAAATTGAATTAAATTTTTACAGCACGTTAGACATTACATGATTTTTATCATTTATATTTTTTTTCAAGCATATCAAGAAATAACGGTTTAAAAAAATTGAAACTACTGATAGAAAAATATAACTGATATTTTTGTGATAATATGAAACTTCTACTCAAAAACTTTATAACGCAAACTTTTTTATCACGTCTAAATTTTTAACTTTGCTGGAAGTTACCATGAAGCTATTTTTTCAATTATTTGAGACACGTTAATTTACAAAAAATATCAAAAAACTTTCTTTAGTCAAACTGTTCTGCATGACCGTACAATTTATAGTAGCTACTCTGTAATTGACCAAAACAATCGAAGTTGCAAATGATTAGGTGAATCGGGTTTGAGATTAGCTTCCCAAATCGAAAGATCAAAATTTGGAAGTCGATAAAGGCACCGGCCACGTCCTTACGGTTATCGAGGAAGGGAAGGAATGTTAGTTAGACAACCATTGTTACTCGAGACCGAAGAATCTTCTGCATCCCCACAGTTATCATGAAAAACAAAATTCTTCTTCTTCTTCTTCTTCTTTTTCTTCTTCTTCTTCTTCTTCTTCTTCTTCTTCTTCTTCTTCTTGAGAGCTTTCTTTGCCAAAGTTGCCATTTTCGCATTCATATATCGTGTGGCAAAAACAATGATACGCTTGATCGAAACAGACACCTTCAGCATGGCTTTGCTTTGTAGCCGTGGACTCTTACCACTTCACTAAGGCCCCTAAAAGATAAGGATCTGGGAGTCTGGCGATGTGATAGTATAATCGTGCCTAACCAGATTCGCGATATTACTCAATAATCGCACTGTTCAACGAATAAGTGTTCATCGCTCGCTTCCACAGGAGCAAACGACAAGGTCAAAGGCTGAAACACTACTCAATGTCAAGAATTCCTTTAGCCAAATCGTTATGCTTTTGTATTTGTGATTGGAAAAATCATATGAACATACTTGTTAAAGTTCAATATATGTCTGACGCAGAGAATCAAATTGTCATCCAAATAGACGAAAAACAAACAACAAAGCAAGCACGCTCACAACCGTTTGTCGCAACTGTTGCGGATAAGGACACAATTAAAAGCAAAATTGTCATGACAATCACAGAGTACAACATTGTTTCAACTTTTTCAACTCGCGATTTATCAGTTATTTTAAACTCAAAACTAAACTTGTTTAACCCTCTAATACCCAAATTTTTATTTTCGATTTAAATATTATTTTTCGTTATCTAAAATCGTTCTAAACACGTTCTGGGCAATTATTTATTTTTATTCGCGAATTTTTGAGTTTTGGTTTTTGACTTTTATAATTTTTATTTTTGAACATCCCTAACTTTTTTCATTTTTTTTTGAAGCCTTTTCTGGTTGTTGATTTTTGGCAATAATAAAAATTTAAATTTTTTGGTACTTTTAAAAATATTACTTTTTTAATTTTTTTTCGGAGAGTATTTTATTTTCCGTGTAACTAACGGAAAAATAGGTTTGAAATTATTTTGATACCACCTGGCTCTTCTTTTGTGATAGGTGGATCGTATAAAAATATAAAAGGTACGATTTTTTATATTACACGTTAAATTAACCCCGGGAATTTATAGGTTATATAAGAATACAATTTTTCAAACAATTTCCAAAAATACAAAAAAGTTTCAAAAGTCATAAAAAACTTTTCTTATATGCGTGTTATGAGTCAAGGTTTAAGCCAAAAATAAAATAATTTTGATTTCCGAGCTACGAAAAAATTACACAAAATTCCAAAGTGTACCCCGTCTAAAGGCGGGGTTGGGTATTAGAGGGTTAATGGATGCTGTTTGATAATGTGTCAAGGTTTACCAACACGGAGAAATTTCTCGAAAATTGTAATGCGAAGCCCAGAAAATCGTTGCGCTCGTGGTGATCGATCTTTGTCATATTCTGTTCAAGTGATGACAAACTCATGTTGCGGAATTAAATTGTTGCAACAAGAATAGGAGGTGACAATGTCTTTGTTGCTGCCTGTTGGGTGACAATTGATTCACTGGTCTGACGTGCTGTGAAAATTTTGTTAAAATTGGTCAATAAATAGCTCAACCCTCTAAAGTTGACCATTTTGCATGGAGAATCGGAAAAGTTTCAAAGTATTGCCCATCACTGTATATTCCGCAACCCATCCGGGAAACGGACCGCTCGACGGTTCCGTACATGATGTTTGAGCCCAAAGCGCGAGTCCAGTGTACGGAACCTAAGCCGGATCATCTCCAGTGCAATTATGTTTATGGGTCATTGAGTGCCGACTGACCGATACCAAGCATGTATGGGACGATGATGGGCTGAACGGGATACAGCGCCGGATCGGGGCCTTCGGTAAGCAATCGCACTGTATTGGATATCTGGGGAAGGTAGGCTCGATACGTATTCCCAAGTTAAACAGCAAATATCCAAGTTCCACCAGGGTAGATGAACCGTTTCTGAGCAAAAGGAGAATACCAATTGGAGGAATTGGCTGTTTATGTATGTACATCTATGCGTATGCTTTGGAAATATTGAGTGCAATAGAGTGTAGCGGCGATACTCCCATTGTTCGCAGCTGCTTCCCAGTGGCATTAATTTTGACTTTTGCACTCATATTGAAGGTTCACTGGTTAAAAACACCCGCTTGGGAAGCGGAGGTTATCGATTAAGTAGCTTTTGCACAGATGAATAAGGCAATGGGGTAGGTAAATTAAGTGTCTTGCTCGACCATGAATTAGCACAGGGAAGCGTTATCTACTTGGAATGAAACTGAATTTAAGGTGCTGCTTTTCAAAACCAGATAACAATGATTCTCATTGATCTTCGTTTTCTTTTCCGTTGGATATTCAAACAGAGAATCGAACTTACGCTATGAATGGTCCTTGCTGGTATTAGCGGAATTTGCAGCAATGTTTACATCAACGAGTAAATGTTTTTTTTTTAGTTCAACAACATGTTTGAACACAGTGAACTAAATATCATGAAAATTGTTCAATTTGTTCACTTATTAGTATCGATTTTTGTACATACGACCAAATTTCAGTGGATTTATATGAAATTAGCTGTTTTAAAATGGCATGGTAAATTATTTATACAATTTCTTACTCTGCTTTGGAAGTGGAATGTTCCTAGCAGGATTGATGTATAAAAGTGCATTAGAATTCCATTCTTTAATAGAAGAGTACTCGAAGTTCGAAAGAAATCTGAAGAATTGAATCATAGAGAAGAAGTGTAGTTATTGACGGCGTCTAATTAATGATCTCACACGGGAGCCTTTAATATCGACGCTTTTGAGAGAGGCCCGCATCATGCGAAACCGCTCATCTTCAAATGAGAGTTTTTTTTTATTGGTATTATTCCAAACATTACTTTCATTATTTCTTATATCTAGGTGTTCTGTGTTATTAGATAACACTATCATCCTAATTTGGTAACACAAATCTATGGTTTTATTAACATTTTGTCAACAACATATTACATTTCATTTGCCGTAGCAGTTCAGTTATTTTTACAGGTGAGTTGATTTCACTTGCTTATAAGAGAAAAAAAAAGTTTTTAATATACTTAACCTAACTTAACCTAAACATATAACGCATTAATCGTGGCAATAGAAGATTGTATCGATTTTTGCCTGAAATTATTTATTATTTTATTTGACATTTGTTCCAATGTTTTAACATTGGATATTCTATGTAACTCATTGGTACTTTACCAGGGAGGAAGCCTCAGAATCATTTTCAAAATTTTATTTTGAATTCTCTACAGAGCTCTCTTCCTGGTATTACAACAGCTAGTCCATATTGGTACAGCATACAACAAGGCTGGCCTGAAAATTTGTTTGAATATCAAAAGTTTGTTCTTAAGACAATGTTTTGATTTTCTATTAATAAGGGGATAGAGACATTTTACATATTTGTTAAATTTGGCTTGAATGCCCTCAATGTGATTTTTGAAAGTTAAATTCTTATCTAGCATGAGCCCTAGATACTTAACTTCATCTGACCAATTTATTGGAACCCCTCTCATCGTGACAACATGTCTACTTGAAGGTTTTAAATAAAGAGCTTTTGGTTTATGTGGGAATATTATTAGTTGAGTTTTGGAAGCATTAGGAGAAATCATCCATTTTTGCAAATTTGAAGAAAAAATATCCAAACTTTTTTGTAATCGACCACAGATGACACGCAGACTTTGTCCTTTGGTGGAGAGGCCTGTGTCATCCGCAAACAAGGATTTTTGATATCCCTGAGCTAATTCAGGTAAGTCAGATGTGAGAATATTGTATAATATTGGTCCCAAAATGCTGTCTTGAAGAACACCAGTTCTTATAAGAAGTCTCTCCGGCCTGGAGTTCTGATAATTAATCTGAAGAGTACGATTTGATAGATAACTTTGAATTATTCTAACAATGTATGTTGTTTAATTAAAGTTTTTTTTTCTTATTTACAGTCAAGCCTTCATGCCAAACACTGTCGAATGCTTTTTCTGTATCAAGCCTATAGCCTTCAGATTTGTTGGAACGGATCAAATTTTTCACACGTAAAAGTTGATGTCCATGGCGGAATCCAAACTGTTCATTGGCAAAAATTGAGTTTTCATTGATGTGGATTCTGTTCAAAATTACCTTTTCAAAAAGTTTACTGATGAAGGAAAGCAAACTGATTGGACGATAACTAGAAGCTTCTCCAGGATTTTTGTCTGGTTTTAAAGTTGGAACAACTTTAGCATTTTTCCATTTGTCAAGAAAATATGCTAATTGAAAACATTTGTTAAATATATGAACTAAGAATGATAAGCTACTTTCTGGAAGTTTCTTGATGAGGATGTAGAAAATTCCATAATCGTCAGGACCTTTCATATTTTTGATATTTTTAACAATAGTTCTGACTTCTTCCAAATCAGTCTCACAAAAAGAAAACGTTCTCTTGATTGAGAATATTTTCGAAGTCCTGAGTAACTTGATTTTCAATTGGACTAGTAAGTCCTAAATAAAAATTGTGCGCACTCTCAAACTGCATTGCAAGTTTTTAAGCTTTTCGCACTTAGTAAGTAATAGTTTATTTTCCTTTTTCAATGCCGGTACCTATTGGCTTCTGAGGCTTTTTCAAAATTTTGGATAATTTACATTTTAATATATATTCCAGTCGACTCGAAAATAATTGAAAGTGAGATAGGATTAAGAATCGCTTCATGGGATATTTGAAATGTAACAGGGACATGATCGGAATGAAAATCAGCATGACTAACCAGCTGGCTACAAAGCGGTTAAGACCAAATCAATTACACAGCGTAACAAAAATGACATTTTTGCGTGTCTCAAGGATCAAATTATGTGTCTCTAGAAGATTAGGGGTTGCTGAATCTTGTGCCATTCTCAGAAATGTTCCAGCACGTCACAATTTTTAGCTACAGGCCGCCAAAGTTGTATAAAACACTGGTTTTATTGATGTTTACATGAAATTTAAAGTACAATTTATCATATTTTTTTGTAATCTAATCCACCAAACATGCAAAATAGAATTTGAACTTTCATTTCAGACATAATTTGATTGAAATTGCGCGATTAAATTTCGATAAAACCGATTTTTTCAACATGCTTGCAGTCTCCATACAAAATTCTTCGTTCCTTCTATATGGCAAAATACAACAATTCTCTGAACCATCAAAAAATAACTTTTCCGTATCGAAAATAATACAAACTTTGATGATAAGTATTGTTAAACACATAAAGTGTGAATTCTGTGGCAAATTAAGCCAATATATTACCTTACAAGCTGGCAAACTTGCATGCAAGTTGGCTGAAATAGTCATTTTTTGCATTTTCAACAGTCAATATCTCAAAAACTAGACGTGCTATGATATTTCTGAAAACGGCAATGGATTCAGCGACCCCTAATTAATTGAATAGCGGTATTTTGGTGCTGGAGACAAAAACGTGTTCCGCAGTGTTATAGATGGGTTAGTAGAAGAGGAGAAACATGTAGGGCAAACAGTGTATTGAATGGAGAAATATCCTGAAGAGCACTCATCAAATAACTTATTACACGTTTCACTAAAAAAAATTGTTTTGACCAAGTTCGGAATAAAAATAATATGCTTCATTAACTTGAGTTTTATAGAAAAAAAAATGCAATCTCCGGCAAAAAAACCTGTTTTTGGGTAGTTTTTGTTAAATAACTCATTCAAACCTATATATTAGATAATTGTGTGGAATAAAGACAACTGAATTTGCTTCAAAAATGTGTAAAAATATTTGGAAATGGTTGAGTATTTACGCAGTTATGCTCATACAAAATTAAAAATTGGTTAAAAAAATTGCGAAGTAATGGTGACTTCACTGAAGACCATTTTCATAACTTTGACAATTCACCTTCAAGACGCTTGCATCACCTCTAAATCTTAATATTTTTAGCTCAAACTTTGAGGTTTCTCTTTTAATTTAATTTGAATTCATAAGAGCATACGAATTAATGGTTTTGAGAACTTGTGAAAAATAAGCCGCACCCTAGTGTATATTTACCAAGCTGTGTTTCAACAGAAACACCTAAAGTTTCAAAAACTTTAGTTTCAAATGACGAAAACATTTGCTTTTATACGCCTATGAATGGTGATTGCAACTCCCTCACATGCTCTATCAAGTCGACCATTATGATAAACAAGAAAGTTAGGATCTCTTTTGGGTTTAGATCCAGGTTTTAAATAAGTTTCAGTAATAACTGCAATATGTATGTTATTAACTGTTAAACATGTTATTAACTGTTAAACAGCTCGTCTTCTGTACCATTCAAAGAACGAGCATTCCAATTTCCAATATTTAAATTATTATTTATTGGATCTATTAAATAGAAAAACGTAATCCAATAACAATTTGATTGGTAAATTTTACACCAACTTGGACTGCTTAAGTCATAATGGTGGATTTGAACATTGCATCAGATTCTATACCATTACCCGGAAGACCATTACCCGGAATGCAATTTACCGGAAGACCGTTCACCGGAATGTACCATTACCCGGAAAAATCATTTACCGGAATGTACCATTTACCGGAATACACCATTACCCGGAAAGCCAAATCTTCCATTTTAGACGACCTTTCATTGATGCGCAGCACAAATTATGTCACGATAACCATGGACATTCTCGACTCCCTCGGTTTCCATAAACACTATTTCAAAAGACATCTCCAAACAGCTATGGACCAAATATGTTGTTCTTCTTGCCGGCGTTACGGCTCAACTGGGACAAAACC
This sequence comes from Aedes aegypti, assembly GCF_002204515.2. Lineage (NCBI taxonomy): Eukaryota > Metazoa > Arthropoda > Insecta > Diptera > Culicidae > Aedes > Aedes aegypti. The sequence continues at coordinate 249,439,595 of NC_035109.1, forward strand.
TGCTTCTCAGCTGTTCTAGGAGCATTTCTACAGTTAATAGCTGAGAGCCTATGTCAACCGACCATTTTTGCATTCGCTCATAGTTTGACAAGTATGTAAGTACTCTAGCTCTGAAACGTTGTCAAATTTGTCATCCAGAAATAATTTTGAATTGGCGGTATTCAAATCTACCAACCTCAGCTTGATCTTTCTGAATAACTTCACTTTGCCGCAACGTAAAATTTAAACTGTGAACGAATATCACGATACCAATATTTGATTGAACATGTAATTTTATTGGCGACCAAATTAGAAAAGAATCGCCTGATATAGATCGGAAATCTACACACTAAAAAAATCTTATTTTTGAAGGTGACGCAGTCGTCGATATTGACGTAATTGATCATCACACAAATTGAAATCTGAAACATTATTAAATCAACGATGACGTAAACATGAAAACCCGTAAATTCAGTTTTATTTTAAGATATGCACTGCAGTATTTTGTCACTTCACTTAACTTTACAGCATACTGATTTAAAATTACTCGAACGATGACAGAAAGCACCGCAGCAGATTCGTTGAACGTCAAACGCAATCGGAGTAAAACAAAATGTATGAGCCAGTGTTTTTTTTCGTTCGAATTAAGTTTTTGAGTCAAATCCTTGATATGACCATCAATTCAGTGCAATCAAAATACTCTTTAACTTGGCAGGTGTTGAGTGAATTTAGAGCATGAGAAATAGAAAAGAGTGTTTACTGATTTGTATATATCATCGCGCCCGTGGTGGCATACAGCTGCTGCTTGCATCGATTTCATGGAAGATGTTCCTCTTGCAACCAGCGGTACGGATATTAATCATTTGAGAGAAATTATTTGTGAAATATAATGTGGAAGAATAAAAACCGATGTGAAAATTTAACATAAGTGTATATTGATACTCACATTCAGTGCCCGAAACAAATGACTGTGGGTAAACCCTTGGAATGTTTGAGGTTATGTAGATATGCAATTATTAATTACGTCATGTTTGAAATTTACAGCACTTAACATTGACACTAGCAAAATTACTAGTTTTGCTCACAAAACCACGAGTGTAAAATGAATTCTAACGTAATTTTGTGTCATTTTACTTGTATTAATATGTCGGTCTTATATGACACAAAATTACACGATTTTTCGAAGTGTGTATGTCTTCAAATTTAGGCTATAAAACTAAATATTACAGGCAAGGATAGAAGGAATGAAAAAAAATATTAATTTTCTTTTATATCCGAGTCCACTTGGAAGGTACCATCATTATAAATCGAAATCGAAAAAAGCATAACAAATAAGGTAGGTTGCATTTGAGTAAATGGAACATCTCAGCATTTAAAAATGTTTGGAGTTATCATGGTTTTCTTATTCCTTTACGTTATAACAGATCAGAATCCAATTTTAATATTGTATCAAAATATAAAAAAACACTTATCTTGCGAGGGAAGCAACATACAACAGTTCAATTCTCATGTCAGCTTTATGGTTTGGGGAAAGCTAAAAAAATCAAGTCGAAAACTAAGAGTGCCTTGGTGATTGAGAGTAGGGACACTATTCGCCATTGTAACGTCCATCTTTGGAACCTGAATAGATCTACTTTTCCTTTGAATTTGATTGATTGTGCTATTTTTCTCCGAATGTCATAACTCTGAATGTCGGTACCCCGAATTCAATGCCAGTGTAATAAACAAGAAAGAACAATAAGCAATCAAAATAATAAGATATTTGGCCATTTTGACTAAACACATTTTGCCAAAAATGCCGAGATCGGTAGAACTCGAAAGAACCGCCAACCAAATAAAGAAGGGTGAATATCAGATGATCCGAAATGGGTCATTCTAGAAAAAGGCATATACGGGGGATTTAAAATCGGTTGATTGACGTTTGCGGAAACGGCTTTCGGCGAATTGACACTTGGCTAAAAGTATTAAAAATTCTAATCGTTGCTTATTTATTAACATTTGGACGCTTGGAGAATCGACGGTCGAATATTAAACGTAAAGTTACATAGTTGTAGCCAAATTAAGACAAGCTGAAAAGATAAGTTGAGAGAACAGCTGATTTTTAAAAGAAGGGTGAATCATTTATGAAATGCAAATATATGAAGATGGTGCATATTGACATGATCAAGTATAAAGATATCTTAGACTCCTCTCTGGTGCTTATGTATTTTGAACTTATACTTGGTGATCATTTTAAATATTTTTAAGTCAACATACTGATATGAATGACCATAAAACGGTTTAAAATGTCTAGAAATGTAGATATAATTTTCCGGTAAATGGTCCTTCCGGGTAACGGTTTTCCGGTAAATAATTCATTCCGGTAAATGGTTTTCCGGGTAATGGTCTTCCGGTTAATTGCATTCCGGGTAATGGTTTTCCGAGTAATGTCGGAGAACCTTGCATCAATCATTTGATTCAATTGTTCAGTTGAAAAATTAAAATCAGAGAGGAACATATCACTTGGAGTGGGTAAATTATCTGAGTTGTAGAGTGAGTTTTCGCTAGAATTTTAGGTAGACGAAAAGGTGGAGAAGATGTTACCTGTGGCGACAGGGTTTTTTCCACTGGATTTGAAACAATTAGAACGGTTACTGGTAGTATTAAACAGGGAGGAGTATGAATTACCTACTACGCTATCGGCAAAGGATTTTCCTTGGGAAGATCCATTCGAAAAAAAAGATTCGAACGGCCACCCGACAGATTGGAATTAGTTTGTGAATGAGCATGATTTTGAGTTTCCTGGTGGGTATGATTCCTAATCAAGCGATCGTTAACTGAAAAATGAACATTGTTCGATACTCTAACAAGGGAATTCCAGAAACGACCGTTATCCTAATAAAAATTACCGTTCATCTGCCTGGCACGAGCTTCGACGACTCGCCTACGCGAAGGGCAAGCCCAAAAGTCAGTCTTATGATTCCCACCGCAATTTGCGCATATGAACTAATCGGTTTCTTCCTTCAAAGGGCAGACGTCATTAGCGTGTGAAGAACCTCCGAAAATCATGCATTTAGCATCAATGTGGCAATATTTTGTTCCATGAACCCACTTTTGGCACCGACGGAAATGTTCCCATGTCACACGGACATCGAACATAAGTCTTGATTTGTCTAAAGCTTTAATATTATTTAGATCTTGTTTGTTAAAGTGAACTAAACAATATTCTTGAGAGAGCCCTTTCCGAAACATGCCAGATTGAGTTCTCTTTTCCATAATGATTACTTTGATTGGGGAAAATCCAAGTAAATCATTTATTCCATTTTTGATCTCTTCAGGTGACTTATAGTCAATTTAGAGACCTTTCAAGACGACTTTGAACAAACGTTCAGTTTTGTCGTCATAAGTAAAAAAATGTAAGTAGATGAAAAAACCGAATTTAGTACTTTACCATTTAATTCCACTAGAGTTTGTATCCTTTGACAGATACACGTATTTCGACCTCAACTGTAAGGCCGTCTTCAGTGTCGTGTACTAGACTCGACTACACACACTGAAGACGGCCTTACAGTTGCGGTCGAAATACGCGTATCTGTCAAAGGATACAAACTCTAGTGGAATTAAATGGTAAAGTACTAAATTCGGTTTTTTCATCTACTTATAGGTATTCCACTAAACAGCTCGAAGATTTATTATAAAAAAATGTGTTTCTTCTCTTCAAGATGTTTGAGAAGAAGTTCGCGATCTTTAAGAGTTTCCGGCAAAACGCGACAGTCTCCTTTGTTTGACCTTGATTCCCGTAATGGAGTTCAAGATCTTCTGCCTGAATCCCCCAAATTCGGAACAACTGACCACGATAGGCGGCACTCTTTGCTTCCTCACTTGAATTAAAGAGCCTGGGCTAGAGACAGCTTCGATTTGGTGTTCCTAAAACTTTTCTAGAGCGTCGAACTGATTGCACATTTCGATGCAATTATCAACATTATCCATTTCACCCTTTGAAGAAAGTTCGCACTCCTTACTTCCATTCGTGTCACGTTTAGTGACAGTTTTGAACCCCACTTTTTTGAAAGGAAGTTGTGAATTCAGATATTCACCCTTCCTTTTGTGTGTTGTTCCAACCATGTTTAGTGAATAAACGAAAGAAGGCGTGATCTTCGAGAGGTTTTTTTTTTCCAAGACGCTGTCCAAGAAGGATTACCACCGCTAGCTTTCGCCAACGGGTTCCACGAAAAATCGAAGGCACGGGTTTTAAAGGGATGAAAAATAGAAAAAATAGTAATGAAAATTACTTTTATTTTTTTTTTGCACTGTCTAGATCGACGCGTCCGTAGTTCTACACGATTCTACATCGACATGGTTCTGAGAATTTGCCAGACAGAATCGGAATCCGATTTACATTGTGAGCATGTGGAGTGCAATTCCAAATATTTAATACCACTCATCACCCAATAATTAATACTAGACTATACTAAACAGAGCACGTTGGAACGACTCACCCCCAGCATCGGAAACGAACAGCTGCAATTCTCAAGCCCTTGGCAACATTTCAACTGAACGTAACCATACGTAAAGCATCGATAAACATGGCTTCGATTAGCGAAAACAACTATTCCCATTTCAGACTACTCGTGACATGCTCATGTATGTAGTTTATGATTTCCCTGTGGTTGCAAACTTGATTATTTAAGATACGTACAGAAATATTCAGTGAGGGAGTGTCATCATTTCACCTCTCTTAGTCACCGACTGTGCTATTATAATATGTAGTCTTAGACTATAGACCAACTTTTCCTCGTTTCTAAAACAGAACAAAGACGATAGAGCTTGTTTCTTATCCATCAAGGGTGGATTCAAATATATAGTAAAGAATTTGGAATACCCATATCAAATTGAAATATAGATATTTTTCTTATCCGCATTTTGATGAGAATCAACAACGGAGTTACTCTCCTATGTTTTGGGTCATCAAGATAATATATAATCGGCATAAAGATCTCGAACCCTTCTCAACAGCAACGATCACGTTTGAAGGAGCATTTTTGTTGAAGCAGAAATTAACTGCATAATGCATGGCATTTCTTTGTTCGCTCTCTGGAGCAACAGTTTTTGGATCAATATTTCGTTTAGTAATCTTAGAAATACTTGCCAGTTTATTTGGAATCATAAGAAGTTTAAATTAAATTCGATTTTTTCCTCTTTATAACAATCTTTTTTGCAAGGCATAAAAAGCATCAGCAGTTAAGCCATTCAAGAACTAGGAAACTTTCAAAGAAAGCTCAATGTCGTTTTTATCTCTACTGTGTATTGCTGGAGGATTTTGCCATTCGAGTGGAAACTCTTTGAGAAAATGATTTATTTGCCTACCGGATGACCGGCAGTCGTTACGAGTTGACCCATTGTAGTTCTGTGCATGTCATCGTCGTTGTAGGCTAAGCAAGGAGGATTACAAAAGGTTCAACACTGCCCGAGGGTTCGATGCATGAAATGTTTTTATTTTTTCTTTGTTAGTTATAAAACATGAGCTATCGGGAGCGCATAAATTATGTGGGTTCTATGCATAGCTGACAGGTATTTTTTTTTTTTTTTTTTCCTTATTCGTTTATTTATTAGGCTCGGGCGTGCGAAGCACATAACGGAGCCGACTCAATTCGTATTTGATTAATACACATCATTGTAAATAAAAAAAAAAACACAAAATTATTCATAATAAAAGATAATCTCATCAACTGGAGTATTGGTAGCAACCGCGATCCTCTGCTTATCTTCTTCCATCAGCAATTTTCGTTCTTGTTCATCTTCAATCCAGTGATACGTTAATATTCTGTGCCTACTCTTGGTGGGAGAGGCATCCGGGACTGTGGCCAAACTGCTATCGTCACTTTCACTCGATGCTGATTTTGTTTTGTTCCTCCTTTTGTTTGTCTGCTTCGTTGTAGAATCTGAATCTCGATCCGTATCAAGCGACCGTTGTCGTTTGGTTTCCGCCTTCTTCAAACTTGCTGGACTTGTTTCGTCCATTGTGTTTTCTGCTGCAACAATAGATATTTCTTCTTCTGCTTTTTCAGGATTTTCTGGCGCTTTCACCATTTTCTTTTGTTTTTTCTCGGCCTGGCGTTCTCGCAATACTGGACAACATTTTTTCAAATGTGTATCGGACTTGCAGGTGAAGCACTTTGGTTTTATACCGTCGTAGAATATTCTACCTTTTCGGTTGCGGAAAAAGAGAATATCCGGAATCTCTTTCTCGATGTCCATATAGACACCCCTTACACCAGTGTACATTTCGAGTTTGAATTCGGCAGGAAACCGCTCACGCACAGTTCGCTTCACTTTTCCATATTTTTCCATCACTGATGCTAGATCAGCATCTGGCACTTCTGGGGGTAGATCGAACACGCGCACATAACGAGTATTGCCCGCTACCGACATACGCACCATTACCTTGTCTCCATTGCAATAATGGAATGGAACCACCTCGTCATTGTTTGCGAGAACAAACTGCATTGCCGATTCACATTTGAAGCGAATAAAGACAGCCTTTTCATCGGAGATTTTATAGGCCGTCTCCATCAACGACTGGTCACCTTTCAGCGCCTTGATAAAGCTGACCATATCCGCCACGGCTGGTTGTGCGGCATCCCCAGGAAAACGAAAAGCCAAAGTATTTTTCACTACTAATTCAGTCGACATCTTGATCACGTGACACGTACACCGTAGACGACCAGGCACAAAATTCGAAAAAAAAAAAACTCTAGCAAACGAACAACACGTCCATCCACATTGAGACGTGAGAGATCACTGACAGGTATTTTTGTGTTTGTATTTTATTTTCAACGATATTGGCAGCCGAGCATAAATGATCTGTTGCCCAGCCATTGAAGTAACTATACTAGTGTAATTTTTTTTATTTTTGTTACGAATATGTGCATTGTGGAAATGTGATTTGTGTGTATGTTTTTTCGAACAACAGTAATTGATTTAAAAGTCTTTGTAGAAATGCTGAGATCTTTTAACTAATGACTCAAAACTGTGACTTTTTGATACATTGAACACAAACAACAGAAGATACTGCAAATATTTATCAAATCCACTATCAATCAATCAATATCAACTGAGAATCAAAACCCACTAGATCGTAAGGGACCTTCATATTTTCCATGCGACAATTTTTTGTACCATGACCCCACTTTTGGCACCGACGGCACTGAGTGGGGTTCTGGTAATTTCCTCCAGGTTTCTGGAAATTTTCCCATGTCACACGGACATCAAACAAAAGTTCTGCTTTTTCTAAAGCTTTAATTTTATTTATTTCTTTTTTGTTCAAGTGAACTAAATAAAATTCTTGAGAAAGCCCTTTCCGAACAATACCAGATTGGGTTCTCTTTTTCAAAATGATTACTTGGACTAAGGAAAATCCAAGTAAATCATTTATTCCATTTTTGATCTCGTCAGGTGATTTATAGTCACTTGAGAGACCTTTCAAGACAACTTTGAACAAACGTTCAGTTTTGTCGTCATAAGTAAAAAAATTGTGCTTCTTCTCTTCAAGATGTTTAAGAAGAAGTTCGCGATCTTTAAGAGTTTCCGGCAAAACGCGACAGTAGAGTAAGGTGGAGCAAAAGTTCGAGTGAGGTAAGAGTTTCTTTTTAAAATTTCTAGCTCAATTCAAAACAAATCTTATGTCATGGTGGTTCGAATGCTATTCAAGTAAGAGACTTTCAATCCAAATATCATAAAAATCGATTGAGATTTGAAAAAGTTATGGCTATTATGGCTATGGTTTCTAGGCCTATCATAAGGTTGCTTTGAGGTGTATCAGTTTTTGCATAAATGCTTGAAAACAATTTTTGGCCCATAGTGGGGCAAAAGTTCGAATCAGCGGGGCAAAAGTTCGACCCGTGAATAAAATTACGGAAAAATTTGCAAATTGCCTAAAATCCACATACTATCTTCAAATTTAGTTATATTTGTCTGATCGTGTGAAAACTGTCATTAAAATTTTACATTTTTATTTAGTTTTGCGAAAAACTGCTATTTTTGGGTATATTACAATTAACCCAGTTTTGGGCAATTTTTTGATGAAAATCTAGCGTGTAGTTTTCGTCAAACTTAAGTTAACGGCTGGTGTAATGTATTCCTGTCATAAAAGGATCGATATTTTGTGTTTTAACCAGCGAACTTTTGCCCCACCGGTGGGTGACCCTTCTCATAAAAAGATCGAATCAACATTTACTACTGCAAACATTTATCAAATCAACTATCAATCAATCAATATCAACTGAGAATGATGAACTACCCACTAGATCGTAAGGGACCTTCAAATTTTCGATTTTTTGAACAATAGGGTAACGGTCGTATTTTGGACCCCCTAAGGAAGTGATTTTAGTTGTTTGCCCCAATCAATTAATTTCACTGCGTAGCCAAGTCAAAGAACATGCCGAAATGTAGAGAAAAACTTCATCCACGAGATAAAAATGCCCATACGGTCATGTAGGATTCAAAAAACGTCGAAAATAATTAAATTGTGAAGCATTGTTTTTCATAATTTTGGACACCCTAATACATTTTGGACCCTCAAAGTATATATTTTGGACCCTTGGCATTTTTTATCGTTTGGCGACAAAGTCCACGACATTAATAATAATATGCTTTCCCATAGTCTAATCAATCAATTGACAATGGAAAACCGAAGAAATTCTACGCTTTGTGTTCAGAAAATTGAAAAAAGTTTTTGTTTACATTTGAAAAATTTCTGACGGCTTCAATTTCTGTGTGTAACGTGTTGTAACGGTTGCATGAATGCACCAATTAAATTAAATTAATTTCAGATAAAATAAACACATTTTCTATGTACAAACGGTTGATGCAAGTGCGGAATAGTCCTATCTTTCCAAATGGCATACAAATCGAGTTGGTCTCTCGATTTAAACTGGGAAATTTGCAGAAAAATGGCCCAGGGGGTCCAAAATATATAGAGGTCCAAAATATATTGGTTACCCTAGTTCCTACTTCTTCCAAATCAGTCCTCCAGGAATTTACGAAAACGCTCTCTTGATTGGGAATGCTGGAATTCCAGTTAGACTAGTAAGTCCTAGATCCTAGATTATGCGCACTTTCTAACTGCATACCAAGTTTTTGAGCTTTATTACAATGGATCATTGAAGGTAGTTTTTGTCAGTGCTCACCGCATCAAAACAAAGGCGTCAATGTTTATGGGATTTGACATTGTGACAGTATTGCTGTTCTGTCAAACACACAAGGCTACAGTGGCGCTTTCTATGCTTTCCATAGCGGCCGTTTTGGTTATTTTAATGATCCATTTGTGATAATTTCTTTTTCTCTTTCAATGCTGGAATTGGCTTCTTTGGTTTTTCAAAATATTTAATAATTTGCCAAATGGCTTAGAGCCAGCAATCAATTAACCCGTATAGGCCTGAGTCAAAGCAAAAATACTAAAACTCCCACCGCTCAGCGAACACATAACGGATTCAAATATTTTTTTGTCAGTATACTGGCCCACATATCTAGTTTCTAGAAATGACCGAAGGAACACGAGAATACTCCTGTAGCCGGAGTTATCACGGTGGGTCACTGGGTCAAGACGGGTAGAAAAATGCGATTTTTTGGGACATACCAAGTTATCTTTATTTATTTTCAATTGCATTCATTATATTTTGCATAAATCATCAAGACCTGATATTCAATATTACAAATGAATAGATGCGGCCACTCGGGCTTAATGTCCTGAAGAATCGGCTCTAGATTTGTTAGGTATTAAACCGTTTCAAAACTCTACTAGCATAGATCGAACATAATAGTTCACTAAAATGCGTTCCGATAAGCTTAGCACTGATGTGAAGATACAAATTGTGCACTTTATTATAAATTTGAGACATCCCGGGGACCCAAAAATGGTTATTTGTACGATCAATCAAATGCAGTTGACATAATTATTCAATTTAATCAGATTATCAGAAGGTTTACGCTGATGCGTTTTTCTTAAAACTCCTTGATTTAGTAGCCACATTATAGTCGATTCTGTAAATTATCTGTGACTTGAAATTTGTCTACCTCCAGGGGCACAAAAGCACAAAACCCTTGTCACCCAACCTGACCCAGTGATCCACCGCAATAACTTCGGCCACAGGAACATTCCCGAGATTCTTTGACCACTTTTAGAAACTAGATATGTGTACGAGTATACTGTAAAAAAAATAATTGAAATCCGTTAAGTATTCGCTGAGTGGTGAAAGTTTTAGTCATTTTTCTTTCACTCAGCCCTATACGGGTTAAGAAATTCTGTTTTCAAAATGTGTGTTTATTAAATGAGAAAAAACGTTTTTAAATTTCTTTCTGCAGTTCCTGCCATATGATTTTCATGGCAGGATCGCGAGTACGTTGGAATTACTTATTCCTCACGTTTTTAAATACAAATCAAGTGTTTAAGATTCTTATCCATAATCACGTATTCACATATTGGTATTGCAATGCCCCTTACTGAAACAATAGACAGTCTAATGCCTTTTATTCTAACATGTCTGAAACGCATTATCGATCATAACATCCGTGTTTTCTATTCGATAAAAAAAGAGTCTCTTGTGAGCCAACACGATTACTAATCGGAAAAGTTCACTGTGACACTTATACACAAAGTTGTATACGATATCGAGAAACATTCGCTCCAAAACAATCCTGCTTTGATGTTTACTTGAATACCGCAAATGTCGTAAGTTTTATATTTTTACCCACCGTATTTTGGTTTTCAAAAGATTTAAGTATGTTTAAATAAATATTTAAAGTGATTTTTGATTTAGCTGATATTGATCACCCATGTAAACAACGTTCGGTAATATTGACGATTACATTACTTACTTAAATCATGGCCTTGAAGTCGAATATGAAGACCAAACTCTTACAACTCATTTACTTTTTAAATTATTTCAAAAAGAAAAAAACACTTTGAACTACGGAATACGCCTAAAGATAGGCAATTTGCTAAGGAAACTCTGCATAGTAGTTCGTTAATGTAGCTTAATTGAATAAACTTATGAAATATTTGACAAAGGAATCGTTTTCGGCGATGCCATTTTAAGTAGCAAACACATTTTCCTTCCTCTTACCATTTGCTGAACTCACGTGACACGTGAATCTTCGGTAGTGTCATCTATAATGATAAAAATCATTGATTCGAAAAGTTGACAAATTTAGGCAAAGACTAAACTCAATTTTCGCACAAACCTCTATTTTTATTAGCTAATGAATTAAAGAAAGAGTTGCACCATTAATGCTTTGAAAATGTTCCATCAATAAATGATGATTTGGACTTTTTACGAGACGGCTCATACCGATCAATATTGGAAGCTGCACGAAATTATGGGCTACTTACAATGATTATCAATTGCACTCATCAAATGCTAAAAAATCGACCATCTCAACACTGCGTTAAGTTGCAATTCGTAAATTGCATGTTTGTGGATTCCCTCAATGGGGAGTCTTATCACTGACAGATACGCTATTGAGGTGAAGATGAATCGAAGCCAAACCTCAAATTTTCAAGAGCACAAATCTGGAAAACCGAACACCTGTTTGAGCTGTAAATTAAATCGATTGGTCACCACCAGCTAGTTATCAATAGATTAAGTTTTCAACTTAAACGGATGTTTGGATCTCCAGATTTGTGCTCTTGAAAATTTGAGGTATGGCTTCGATTCATCTTCACCTTAAGGAAGCCTCATAAAAGAGATTCTTCAGCTTATGGATTTGTCGAAGAAAAAATTAGCTTTGATAGTTGGTAGGGTGGGGTCTTCCTTAGCCGTGTGGTTAGAGTTCTCGACTACAAAGCAAAGTCATGCTGAAGATGTCTGGGTTCGATGTCCAGTCGGTCCAAGATCTTTTAGTAATGTAAATTTCCTTGGCTTCCCTGTGCATAGAGTATCGTCATACTTGCCACACGATATACGAATGCGAAAATGGCAACTGTCATAAGAATATTGAGTTAAGAAGCAGGCTCTGGCCCAGTGAGAACGTAATGCCAAGAAGAATAAGAAAAAGAAGTTGGTGGGGTGCAGAGATACTTGGGCGCTTCAATGATTGTGGCCAGATATGAGCGTGTGAGTCTTATAGGCGCACAGTACGGATACATAATTGAATTCATATAACGCGCGTTGCATTCAACTGTTTGGCACACTTGCCTGTTGCCAAAGCGAAGTAGTATCCCGCTGGGGAATCAACAATAGGAAGCGTATGAATGGTGATCTTCGTACACGCTTGGCGGTAAAGCAGCCAGATGTGGTGTGAGCGCAAACAGGCTTATTATAAAGTATGATCTTTCCAACTCCATGGCTGGTTTAATTACCTAAGATTTAATGAAGAATTTCATGTCGCTTACAGATGCCCAAAATTGATTGCTATATAAAATGTCCAAATTGGGTACCGAATGTAGTACTAGAAGTGGTACCCATTCTGAGCACGTATTTGTTTCGTCTTTGTGCAAATTTAAAAGCACGCACATTGCTTGCATCTTGTTTCTGGTATAAAGAAATTCAAGAACATGTAAAAAAAACCTACGGTTATAGTTTTTGAACGGAAATACAGTAAATTGTGTGACTACCAAAATTGTATCGAATACAGATAAAGCTTTATAAACAATTAGGCACCAATATAAAGATTGATTTCAGAAGATTTAACCCGTATAGGCCTGTGCAAAGTGAAAGCAAAAACACTAAAACCCTCACCGCTCAACGAATACTTAACGGATTCAAATATTTTTTGTCCGTATACTGGCTAGTTCCTAAAAGTGGCCAAGGGATCTCGGGAATGTTCCTGTGGTCGGGGTTATTCTGGTGGGTCACTGGGTCACGTCGGGTAAAAAAGGGCTAGTTTTTGGGACATGCCAAGTTATTTTTATTTATTTGCAATTGCAATCATTTTCATTTGCATAAATGATTAAGATCTGATATTCAACATTATAAATGAAGAGGTATGCACCGTTTAGAATGTACTGGATGTGGCCACTCGGGCTTCATGCCCTAAATAACTGGCTATAGATTTGTTGCATACTAAACCGTTTTAATTCTCTAACAGTAGAGATCATACATAATAATTCACTGAAATTCGTTCCCATGGGCTTGACACATATGTTTAGATACAAATTGGCCATTTTGTCGTAAATTTGAGGCATCGTTGGGATCGAAAATTGTTATTTCAAGGGTCAAACAAATGCAGGATACTAGGATATCCAATTCAATCGTTTCTCGAAAGGTTTACGCTGATGCGTTTTTCTTAAAATTCCTTGATATAGTGGCCACATTATAGCCGATTCAAGATAATATCTGTTACTTGTAATTTGTCTACCTCCAGGGGCACAGACGAACAGCACCCTTCTCTGCCGACCTGACCCAGTAACCCACCTGAATAACTCCAGACACATGAACATTCCCGAAATCCTTTGGCCACTTTTTGAAACTAGATATGTGTGCCAGTATACTGACAAAAAAAAGTTTAAATCCTTTCTAGTACTCGCTGAGCGGTGAGAGTTTTAGTAGTTTTTCTTTCACTCAGGTCTACACGGGTTAAGAATTGAAAATGTTTCAATTATGGTACTGACATAAATTGTTCGGCCTAGATCGCATTTTACGATTTTGACAAATTGGATGTGAAATCTTTGTTGCTACTTCACGATGCATGAGCTTTCACTAGAGCAATTTTCGGAAGGACTCAGGAAAAGGTTTATGTCTAAATGTTGTGTTACAAAACTACTCACACGTATGGCAGTTCAGAATGGAACATTGAACATACTACGCATTTATAAATTCGAAGCCGAATTAAAAACATGAAAATAACCCATAAATTCTTCATTTTGAATGGTTTTCTGCATCACATATTATATTAGGTACACAATACATTTGCAACTTTTTCGATTGTCCATTCAAAATGGTCAACAATGGTAGGTTAAAAGACGTTTTACAAACGAATTTTAAATTGAAAATTTCACTGCATGCCAGCAAGCATGGGAAAATTTACTCACTTGCCCGAACCTTACAGATTGAAACGATTGAGATAGACCGAAAATCAAAAGATTCACAGAGCGGAGAGAGCACCAATCCACTCATAAATGAGAGACACGAAAGAACGCGTTCGCGATTCAATCACCGAATGCTTTCTGCGAAATGTACGGATTTCACGTTCACTGAATCATTTCGCCGGGTGTATTCCCATTCGGTGAACGCTCATCACCTCTCAAACACGAATGCTACTCGTGCGGAATCGGAATGTAAAGAATCATTCGCAACAGCAATCGGATGCCTTCGGCACACGGAGTCGGTAGTGAGTCATTCTGTTGCCGTTTTTGTCTACTAGGGGAACTGGGGGTAAAATGAACACCCTAAGCAATTTTCTTGTTTTCTTGCATATGAAGCTCTTAGATTATTTTTCAATTACTCAGAATTGAAGAAGGATGTTTATGCAATGTAACAAGTTGAAATATTGTGATGGAAATAGAATTTTATCAACATTATTATAATTTTGAAAATTTCTTTCCACAGAGTCAATGTTCCAAACATGTGGGTAAAATGAACATGTGACGGGGGTAATATGAACATATACTTGGGGGTAAAATGAACATACAATGGGGGTAATATGAACATATCCTGGGGGTAAAATGAACATGTATTGGGGGTAAAATGAACACCATTCAAATTGAACGGGTGGCGGTATGATTCTCGGCATCTGGTATATGATCAATGCATATTTCACAGACAATCCGGAATCGATGGAACGTTTAGCCACGAACATTTGGATGGCTGTCCATGTCTGTCTTTGTATTTTCTCCGGAAAACTCTCGGCATCTGAAAAAAAATCCGGTAGTATTCGCCCTGGTAAGGTGTTCATATTACCCCCATCTCGAGTTGTTCATTTTACCCCCAAAGAATCAACATATTCAAATCATTTGTTCTAAGAATTTAGAAGATAAAAAAACTTTCAATTTCCGTCCACTTATCATAAATACTTTAAAGATATGGTGTGCTACGCAGTTCAATAGATTTTTGATGATTTTGACAGTTCTAGATCGCACTAGAGTTGTCGAAATAGTTCCTTAGTCTGAGGATTAAGGATGGTACTATTTTTTGCATAGATTTATAGCAGAATTACCGTAAAACACAAACCTGTTCATTTTACCCCCCCTGTTCATTTTACCCACAGTTCCCCTATGTCGCTCGGCGAATATGTAGAAAGCGCATTGTAAATTGAAATACTCAGCTTGGCTGGAGAAACGACAACCTCGCTCTTGACTGCGAGTGGAAAAGAGCGAGAGGAACGCAATTATCGAGTGAATGTTTCCCATTCTTGCATGCCAGATGAAACATTAATTTCATCACATATTTTTGGGTAATAATTTCTTTTAAAAATTAAAAAACGGTTTCTGCATTATTATTAAAGAACATATTTTTTAATTAATATAACCCATGAAAATGCAATAAATGAGATTGATAATATCTTCAGCAAACTGGCGTTTTCTTATGAATTTTAAAAAATTGCTTTTTTCCAATATTTTATTTCAACTGGTCGGTGTTCAGACAGATCGGACTAAATTATATTTTGGTGCTCTAAAGATGCGTCAAGGACTCCATAAATTCTGATTTTTGCTATGCTATTTCGAAACAGATGTATCATCAAATAGATAAGTTCCATTATTACAGCAAATACTGCCAATATTTTGATGTTTGGAATACCTGGGGTACGTTTTCCTGAAACCTTCAAAAAACACTTGGTCTAGTCTTTCTGAACACCAACCAATTAAAAACGATCTTCTAGTACCGGTATTATACCGATACTATCGATACTACCGGTACTGAGTATTTCATATATAGTACCGGTACTCGTCAAAGGTGGTCGGTACTAGGAACCCTATTAGGTATCGCCAATATGGCTCTTCGGTGACGTCGAAAAAAATATTTAATATTCATTTTACGAAAAGAAGGAACCGGGACGGAATTTGTCTCCAATTGTTTACTTTTATTTTCATCTATACTGCAGTTTCATCAATTGTATCAGTTTAAATAATCTTCTTCTTCTTCGTCTTGGCTTTACGTGCTTACTGGGAAAAAGCGTGCTTCTCAGTTAAGTGTTCTTATGAGCACTTCCACAGTTATTAACTGAGAGCTTTCTTAGCCAAACTTGTCTTTTTCACATTCGTATATCGTGTGGCAGGTACGATGATACTCTATTGCCAGAAAAGTAAAACAAATTTCAATTACGAAAACATCCTGGACCGACCGGAAATCGAACCCAGCCACCTTCAGCGTGGCTTTGCTTCGTATTCGCGAACTCTAACCACATGGCTAAGGAAGGCCAATAGTCATTTGGAGCAAAATTTCAATTAGAGCAAATTTCAAACGCAATAATTGTGGATAAAACCAACAGTATTATACGGGATTATTTAGCATTGAATAAAAGTCCAATTTTATAAAGCAAATTAAATTAAGATTTTCAATATTCAAACTCAAATGCTTCACGCCTACCAAATGCGCGGAAACGATAAATTAATTCATTTGAGTTAGTCAAATTGTTTATTTATTAAAATGAGTAGCTACACGTTTGCCAACGACGACAATCGAAGCGAGCCAATTCCGACAAACGGCTGATACCATTTTTACGTACCCATGACAAACAATTGCCGCTCGCAACTAAGTTAGTTTCGAGTTTCCAGGGCCCAGGGTTGGAGGGGATGTATACAAACAGCATCATTTTCACATGCATGCCAGTAGGCTTTCCGCCATGGCGGGTGAAACTGCCAATTAAAGTTTATGGAATGGGAATTCAATTTGGCACCACGCAATTTGCATGCGAGTGAGTTAAACACCAGCACACATTTTGAAAGATATTAGTCGGGAAAACTTATTGTCACACGCTGTTGAAGGGAAGAAATAGTTTTAATTAGATAGGCTCTATTATTGAGAGAAGTTTTTGAGTATGGCAGTATAATTAACCCATCCGAAATTAATTATGTAAATTGAATTGGAATTTGTCGTGAAAGTTGAAATAAGAAACATTCGCCGGAAATTGGTTTAAGTCATTCACTTTGATTCAACTCTTTGAGATAGTATATAAATTGCATAATTAACGTGAAGTGAAAGCTAGTCGAAGGGCCATTTTCAATCAACATAAGATACAGAGAATATTCCGTAAAGGCTGCGTAGCAGTTAAATCCGAAAGTTTATAGTGGATTTAAAATTCGACCCACTTGGAGTCTTACGCATGTGTGTGAGATCGATAATATATGTGCTGTTACACGTGTTCCAGTAGTTGCACTAGTGCTCCAGCCAGTAGTAGCCGTTCGGTAATGATGTAAGGAATTTCAAACAAAACAGGTGATTTTTACAGAGCTTTATTTTTTCCTTTGCAGTCGCAACTAATATCATTCAAATGAAGCATAAAGATCATGCCTTGGACATTTCTTCATTTTTTTACATCTATTTAAAAATACTACTTCCCTCAGTTCATCCACTGCTGGAACACGGCGGCAACTACAGGAGCAAATAATAAAATATTTATATGACTTTTTGAAATTTGGAAAATCGACTGAACTAGAGACGATCCTTCCTCCAAAAATTTACGCACAATCTTGTTTTTTTTTTTTTTTTTTTTGAAAAAATATACATTTTTTTCATAATCTTATCTATTAATACATTACAACCATGTCACTACTGTTTAGGAATAATACATTTTTCCCTATGCTATCAAATCTTTAAACTCAATTGTAATACAAAACATTTAACTACCGTTCCAGTGGTCTAAAGTGAAATTCATTTAGCCGGTCGTAAGCAATAATCGTGCAACAATTCCGCATAAAATCCTAGGCTATCCGGGCCAAATGTTTGCCAGGGCAAACCAACGACATGAATGCAGCTTATTAAATACCAACCCACCCTGTTCCATTTCCACGTTTTCCATAATCAGCATGCGTGCTCGATAGCTGTCAGGAAAATTTATAATCTCTAACGAGCTGTAATTGTCGTGAGAGCAGTTTTTGCCACTCAGCCGCTCAACAGTTCGCTTTTGCTTTATGTCCGGCCATTAATTGTGTACCTACTACTTTGGGTTCATGCTCCATGACAATGGTAGGCCAAAAACCAATGAATCATTTGTTCGGGATGCCACATAAGTCCATTTGACATACTTTCAAGAAATAAAAAACAAGTGTTTTTTTTTTTTTTCATTACAACATCCGTGATAAAACCTTGTTATGAGAAAAAAGATTTTGAAGTTTTTCCAGCCAATTACCAGGCCAATTTTCAACGAATTTTATTTCATTCTGTTGGGTGGAAAAATCACCAAAAAATACCGTTGGAGAGCTTGAAAACAGTAGAATTTTAGTGTACGTCACTCAAAACCGGCCGAGTTTGGCTGCGATCGACCATAATCTTCTTCAGTGTGCATAATTCAGTGCCTCAAATTATACAGGGTCAATAACGACGCCGACCACGTCCTTGCAGTCAGGTGGGATTGAGGAAGAAATATTAGTGTGTAACTTTTGCTATTTGGAGACCGTGTTTTTCTATACACCTACACTAGGCCGTCCCTTATTTTTCGAAAATGTGAAATGTTATAAGTTCGTCATTGTAAAGTGCTCGTTTTGGTAAGAAAAAAATCAGGTAAAAATTTGAAGTCCGTACGTGGACGCTAAGTGGTCCCCCAACGGCCTTGAAGGTATGGATGACCCCCGAGCGCAAATCGAGCTCGCTGCTCTAGTGCACGCTTCGTGAGTACGAAAAGCCACTAGTTACTCATCCTCTTGTGCGCGTTAATTGTCATTATAAAAATGTATTTCCTTTTAATTATGAAAGTTATATCAACTAGCTTTGTTCAATAGATTTTCGATGTTTAAAACACGTTATTAGATTGGCTAGTATCACATAGTTGGGTAAATGTTGACGATGAAGGAAAAAATAGGTTATTTTTACCCGTTAGTACTAGCCAAAACTAAAATAATGTTTTATACTGTGTACATCTTTATAACAGTGCACGCTGACATAAAATTAACAACTACAAAGAAAATAAACTTCTTTGCTGACTATCAACGCGCGCACGGTAATTTGTTACTAGTGGCTTTCCGTGCTCACGGAGCGTGCACTAGAGCAGCGAGCTCGATTTGCGCTCGGGGGTCATCTACACCTGATACCTTCAAGGCCGTTGGGGGACCACTTGGCGTCCACGTACGGACTTCAAATTTTTACCTGATTTGTTTCTTACCAAAACGAGCACTTTACAATGACGAACTTATAACATTTCGCATTTTCGAAAAATAAGGGACGGCCTAACCTACACTTTACAATGGTTACTGGGAGGAATGTTTGTTAGTGAGGAGGATCGTTTGGTCACAGGTTTCACTTTGATAAGCGATTAGACCATGCTAAACGATTACTTTTAAGATATAAACATGCTTATAAATATAATGTATTCAATTGATATGACAAATTTCCATTTATAAGAAAATAATGTCCACATTTGAAGTGACGAACGGTAGTAAGTTTGTTAAACAAATAACTAAACACAACATTCCTATACCGTGATGTATCAATAGCCGGACGCTTAAGTTGATCATAATTTTGATTTGCTTGATTAAAAATCATTGTGGAAATAAAAGCTGAATATTATTATGATTCATGAAGCCTAAAGCTTAAGCTTGAAGTGAAACACCAAATAATACATAAATCCATATGGTCCAAAACGTCAAGCGCATTTTTCGATTCCAAATATTTGGTAACAACGCGTCGCTTTGATAAATTATTGGCGGTTCGTTTGGATAACTCTGGGTGTCGTTGTAAATAACGTCTAACCTACCCGCGTCCAGGAACCAGCTTTTGAAAACTTCTGTCTTGCTTACAGATTTCAAGAAATCTTCCACCTGTAAAACAACAATTTTCACACTTACCGGATATCCAGCCTCGGCGCTCGAGATGATGTAGTCAGAAATAGCTTGCTCGTCGTCTTTGGAAGAATAGGTTGAATGCCCTTCCAATTTCCGGAATATCTTGATTTCAGTTTGTCCTCCAACGTACCCAAACGTAATCCCAAATCGTTTTGCGGTCACCCGGATCGAGCCTTCTTCTCTCACCTTGGCAACTGCTTGGTTCAACATTGTTCCGTTCATTATCTATAGGCCTCTGCACTGTTTTGATTTTGTATATGATTTAGACGTTTACTGGGCTTGTTGGTTACAGATTTTGTGGAAGAGTGAAAGAGAGTGGTGCTTTTTTGTGCAGAGCCCCATTCAAAAATAAGGAACAGTATGCATGTTAAAATGGTTTATGCTTTGGGTCCGGATTTGAAAACATTGTAATATTCTGGTTTTAAATCCGGACAGAACGAATAATCAACAAAATACAATTTATATTTTTTTTTTTTATCTAGTTCGTTTATTTGAGGCTCAAATGCGTTTAACGCTTTACGGAGCCGAAATTCATTTTTTGTATTTTTATTACATACAATTAATTGGCTTTTTCAACATTAATATGGGATGGAGCCAGGGTACTCGTGGCAGCTCGAGGTTAGTGGTCACAATTTTTGAAGGAAGGACTTGGTAGGGATTGGAATCAGGGTTCTCAGCAGCTCATCCGGGAGGTATAACGTGGCATCTTGATTCTCGTTTCATGGCGTTGGTAGCGATTTCTTGCCGGTATTCGACTGCCGGATGGCCAGGATCCTCAATCCAACACAAAGTGGACAAAACACAAAAAAAAAAAACTGGGGAAGAGAACACAAGAGAATTAAACTTTTATACAAGACGAGCGAAGAAAATCGTAAATTGCGACCATATAAATAAGATCGCGGGTGCCCAACACATCTCTAACTGGAACATAGGGTTGTCTACCTCGGGCCGCAAGGGTATCAAAAAGTTGCGCTCTGGAGGCGTCCATATCCGGGCACTGCCAAACTACGTGATCGATGTCATCATAACCGGAACCACACCTATTACAAATATTGCTCAGCGCGAGGTTAATCCTGTGGAGATGTGCATCTAGCGAGTAATGGTTGGACATAAGTCTTGACATCACGCGAATGAAATCTCGACTTATGTCCAAACCTTTCCACCAGGCTCGCAAGGAAACTCTAGGAATTATGGAATGTAACCACCGTCCCAGTTGGCCATTTAGCCAATCGCTTTGCCAACCGCGAAGAGAACTTTGACGTACTAAATGAAAAAAATCATCGTGTGAAATTCGTCTATCATAAATCTCACCTTCCTCAGCGCCCACCTTTGCGAGAGAGTCCGCCTTCTCATTGCCATAAATTAGGCAATGTGAGGGGACCCATACAAAGGTAATCTTGTATGATCTTTCGACCAGAGCACACATCTGCTCTCTTATTTTTGTAAGAAAGTAAGATGCATGCTTTACGGGTTTCATCGATCGGAGTGCCTCGATTGAACTGAGACTATCCGAAAAGATGAAGAAGTGGTCTGCGGGCATGTTTGAGATCATCCCCAAAGCGAAGTTGATTGCTGCCAGCTCAGCAACATAAACCGTGCAAGGTTCCTGAAGTTTTCGGAAGGCGGAAGAATTTTCATTGAAGACACCGAAACCAGTGGATCCATTTATACGAGACCCGTCAGTGAAATATCTCCTGTAGGAATCAACATTCTGGAACTTTGCGTTGAAAATACGTGGAATAGTTATACATCGAAGTTGATCTGGAATTCCATGAATAGCTTGTTTCATGGACAGATCATATTCAACAGAGGAACTGTCATTGGCGAAGCGTACACGTGGAGGGTTATAACATGGAAGGCTAATGTCAGATGACATGTAGTAGAGATAAACTCTCATGAATTTTGACTGAGTGTTCAGTTTGAGCAATTCTTCGAAGTTTTCGATGACGAGTGTGTTGCTCACTCCACACTTAATAAGTATTCTTAGCGAGAGCTCCCAGAATCGGTTCTGTAGCGGTAAAACCCCTGCCAGAACCTCTAGGCTCGCATTATGTGTTGAGTGCATACACCCTAAGGCGATACGCAAACAACGATATTGAATTCGTTCCAATTTAATCAAGTGGCAGTTTGCTGCTGAGAGAAAACAGAAAGAGCCATACTCTAGAACAGAGAGAATGGTTGTTTTATAAAGTTTTATGAGGTCTTCCGGGTGAGCACCCCACCATGTTCCGGTAATTGTTCGTAGAAAATTGATCCTTTGTTGACATTTTTCCGTTAAATACCTAATATGAGTTCGCCAAGTGCCTTTTGAATCAAACCAGACCCCAAGGTATTTTGAAGTCAAAGACTGGTCGATGTCTGTTCCCAAAAGCTTAAGCTTTAGTTGGGCAGGGTTCCGCTTCCTTGAAAATACGACCAGTTGAGTTTTTTGCGGAGCAAACTCGATCCCTAAATTTCTAGCCCAAGTGGATAGATTATCAAGGGAATTTTGCAATGGTCTTTGCAAGATTTCCGCTCGTGGGCCCTTCATAGAAACCACAGCATCATCTGCAAGTTGTCTTAGCGTGCATGGTTCTTCCAAACAGTTGTCAATATCTTTAACATAAAAATTATAAAGCAAGGGACTCAGACATGAGCCTTGGGGAAGGCCCATATAGCTAATTCTGGAAGTTGTCAGTTGACCGAGAGTGAAGCTCATGTGTTTTTCTGACAACAGATTGTACAAGAAATTATTCAATATTCCAGGTAGTCCACTATTGTGCAGACTTTCTGACAATATTTCTATGGAAACTGAATCAAAAGCGCCCTTAATATCCAAGAAAACCGAAGCCAATTGCTCCTTGTCCGCAAAGGCTAGTTGAATATCTGATGAAAGCAACGCTAGACAATCGTTTGTTCCTTTGCCCTTGCGAAAGCCAAATTGTGTACTGGAAAGCATGTTGTTTGATTCGACCCAGTGGTCGAGTCGCGATAGGATCATTTTTTCGAACAATTTCCTTAAACATGATAACATAGCGATCGGGCGGTATGAATTATGATCAGACGCTGGTTTCCCAGGCTTTTGAATTGCTATTACTTTGACCTGTCTCCATTCCGGTGGAACAATGTTGTGCTCCATGAATGAGTTGAACAGGTCAAGTAACCGTCTTTTAGCGATATCGGGGAGATTTTTAAGAAGATTGAACTTAATCATATCGCGTCCCGGAGAGGAGTTGTTTGATGAAAGAAGAGCCATAGAAAATTCCAGCATAGTGAATGGTCTGTCCAAAGAATCGTCTCTTGGAGTTTCCCAAAAAGGCGGATGAGCTGGAACTGAGTCAGGACAGACCTTTTTTGCGAAGTTGAATATCCATCGGTTGGAGTATTCGTCACTCTCATTTGAGGATGAGCGGTTTCGCATGTTGCGAGCCACTCTCCAAAGCGTCGTCATTGAAGTTTCTCGTGAGAGGCCATCGATAAAACGTCGCCAATAGCTACGCTTCTTCGCTTTAATAAGATTCTTCAGTCTTTTTTCGAGCTTCGAGTACTCTAAATAAAGTTCTGAGGTACCATATCTACGAAAAGCTTTGAAGGCATTAGATTTTTCTCGATACAACTGAGTGCATTCATCATCCCAACCAGGCGTGCCTGGTCGTCTTTTGAAGGATGCACTTGGAACTCGTTGTTTTTGGGATTCTAATGCACTTTTATAAATCAATTCTGTTAGGAATCGATACTCATCCAACGGTGGGAGAGTGTTGAATGATTCGATACCGAAAGTTACCGCTGATGCAAATTTTTGCCAATCGATATTCCTAGTGAGGTCAAAAGGAACCTGAATTGACTGTTCTGACCTTTCAAGATTATTTCTGATAGAGGTTATTATGGGCAAGTGATCACTACCATGGGGGTCATCAATCACCTTCCACATGCAATCGAATGATAGTGAACTTGAACCCAAAGATAGGTCAATGCGGCTTTCTTTGCCGTCGGATGAAATACGTGTCGCTTCACCTGTGTTCAAAATGTTCAAGTTGAAATCGTCGCATAAGTCATAGAAAATAGCCGCTCTATAATCGTCATAAGATTCGCCCCATCCAGTACCATGTGAGTTCATATCACCCAGTATTAAAACTGGAGATGAGAGCATGGAGACTGCATTCCAAAGAAGACGGCGGTTTATTGAAACTCTTGGAGGAATGTAAACAGAAGCTACGCAAAGATCTTTACCCTTTACGTTTATTTGGCAAGCAACGATTTCTATGCCTGGATGAGTCGGGATGGGGATTCTGTAGAATGAATGGCACTTTTTGATCCCTAAAAGCACACCCCCGTAATTATCATCTCGATCCTGGCGTATAATGTTAAAATCGTAGAAGTTAAAATCATCTTCAGAAGAAAGCCATGTTTCACAGAGTGCAAATATATCACAATCGGAATTGTGAAGCAAAAACTTAAATGTGTCTAATTTAGGTTTTAGACTATGACAGTTCCACTGTAGCACAGTTATCATATCTTGTACCTCACTTGATGAATTAGCCATCGAAAGATATGATCGAAGCAAGGAGGGGCCACGAAATAGTTAATTCCCTGAGATACTCTTCTATTTCGGGGAGAAAAAGGTCGAGTATGCCTCTGAATGAGTCTGAAACTCCGAGAGCATTACATATGCGATCCACAAGGGCCGTAAAAGTTAACAGTCCTCGCTTAGCCCGGGGGGTTTTCGAGAAAGAGCGAGGGACTTCAGTAGCTTTTTTCTTGCTATCTTGTCTAGAGCTTCTTTTCGAAGTGTATTTAGTCGGTGGAGGCGGGGGCGGCAGATCTTTGCTGCAACACGGAACGGAAGCATCAAAGACCTGTTTCTTCGGGATTTTTAAATTTGCCCCACCTCCTTTGGGATTAGGCAAACTTCTGAGGGAAGATTTCAATACCTTACGGCGCAGTCCCGGAGAAGATGGAGACTTTCTTTTACCGGGTGCGTGTACCTCCGAAGAATCTCCCCCATCGGTTTCGTCGTCGTTCGCTTCATCGGAAGACAACTCTTGAAAAGAGTTACCAACTGGGATGGCTGATGAAGACTCTTCTGCGGATTTTTTTAAAGATTTTACCATTTCCGCATATGTCTTCTTGGAGCGCTTCACAATGGAGCGACTCTCATTTCGAATGCGCCTTTTGTATGCCGGGCACTTCTGCAAGTCATGAAGATCCTCACGACAGTAGCTGCATTTTACAGCTTCCTGTGTGCAAGCATCTTCCAAGTGAGCTTGGTTGCATTTGCCACAACGGGGCTTGTTGTCGCAAAAGCTAGCACTATGACCAAGCTGTTTGCAGTTGGTACAATTAAATACCTTCGGCACGTATAGGCGCACTGGGTAAAAAACACTATCGATGCAAACAAATTTCGGGAGAACGGAACCAGGAAAAGTTACACGAAACGAGGCTGACGGCGAAAACACTTTCTTATTTCCTTCCATGGAAACTGATTGCAATTGTTTACAATCCAGTATAGCCACATCAGGAATGGACCGGTTCTCAAAAATGCCTTTGCCAGTCTTAATGTCTTCACATGTCAGACTCGCGTCGATAATTTTCCCTTCCACCTCGACCTCTCTGGCGGGTATGTAGATAAAGTACTCCACAGTAAAAGCCTCATGCTGAGCAATCTCATTCGCTGCTTTGTAACTAGGTGCAGTTACACGCAGCTTGGATTGCTTCACTTGGTGAATAACGGTCCCAGGATATTTACGCGTCAGCTCTCTAGAGATCGAGAGCACATTCAAAATCTTATTTTTGCGCCGGAAATAGACAACCCAAGGCCCAGCCGAAGACGGTTGATAAAACCGCGTTCGAGCAACGAGATCTTTAGGAGGCGTATCGCCTCCATCCGATTCGTCCATGCGGAAAAGAATTCAACCGCAACCAAATAATAAAAAAAATAATAATAATAATAAAACAAAAAAAATAATAATAATAAAAAAAACAAAAAAAGAATGCAGAAAAAAAAATAACCTATCAGTGGACTATTTTGTACACACCTCCCCTAAATAGGCAAAATAAATTAACAAAAAAAAAATAAAAATCGAGAAAAAAACTTAACCAATCAGTGGGCTATTTTGTACCCAACTCCCCTATACGGCCGAAATTGCACCGGGAGAGAGACAGAGGAGAAACAACAAACAACCTTGAACTCAACACTGTTTGTTCGGAGATGCGAAAGCAATTCAATAGATGTGGAGTAGGTATACAAATTGATATTTATCCGTTCCCGTTCGATGACCGCTGCTGGTCTGCTACACTGATGTATGCGGGGAACCAATCACCGGGGGATGATGGTGATAATATTAATCAAATGGTGGCACGATACCAGTTGACCTTTGCCAATCTGATTCGCTTCCTTCACGGTGCGCGGTCTATAGCACTACAGAAGTAAACTGCACTGGTAAAAACCCACTCGGGCGGTGGGAGAAAAAACCAAAAAAAAAAAAAAAACTACCGACTGCCAAAGACTGAACTGTCTTGTTCAAGCGCACAGCAAGGAATGACAATTTATATTAGCTTTCTCATAAATTTCACGTAGAAAACTTTTTGTACTTACCTTTTTTACGCCTACTTTACTGAAGTAACTGATGCAGGGATAGTTTAATCAACCAAAATGAGACAAACAGACGATCCACTATATTTGAACTGTTTGTTCTGCACTTGCGAAAAGATGTACTTCTTGACAGAGTCCGTTTCTCTTTGATTTTTTACATTTTAACCTCTTTGCCTACTACGTCACTAGTAACAATTAGAGGATCTGTGTATTATGTGAAATGATGCTGCATATACATATTGTTACAAGTGTCCGGATATTGGTCCCGTCTGGATTTTGATGCAGCACGGTAGCTGTTTTTTTTTTTAAAGGTAAAACAAAAATAATTTATGAATAAGAGTTTATGCTGACACTCTAAGTGACAAACCATGCATAGTTTGTTGAAAAGTTGTATATACGTCCCACGATTGAAACGATTAAATGTGCATCCATACATATTATACAGATTTGAAACAAAACCATGAAACGAGCTCACCAATTCATCCTTCATGCTCGATTGAGCAGCCACAATCCACTTTCAGCTTCACTTAACGCGTACAGACTAACTGAGAAAGAAATCATTCTGGAAACGAGAGAAAAATAAAACTTTTGCTTTTCATGCAAAAGATCGCTCTGGCGATATGAACGTGCAAACAAGAACACGAAGACTTGGATTTCACGAAGCACTGCCCAGCAAAATGCACACAAACCGAAAGAACGAAAAAAAAACAACAACAACGAGGCACGAAACCGACTCGTTTGCTCGGGCCATATGAAAAACAAAAAGAGAACAAGGAAAAAACTGGGATTGCTTCGGGCTTTCTCGACGCACTGCCCGGCAAAAAGAACCCGAGAGGAAAAAAACTGACGCTTGCTCGGGCTGTGATATTGTGCCCCTGAATGTAGGCAAATGGGAAGTCACAAATAGTTTCCGGTATCAGCTATAATGTGGTCACTAGTGCATCAGTGTGAACCTTTAGAGAAACGATTGAATTGGATAACCATGTTTCCTGCATTTGATGGATCTTAAAAATGATTCGGGTCCCAGACGCTTCAAATTTACGATAAAGTGGTCAATTTGTATCTAAATATCTGTGCAAAGCTTATAGATACACATTTTAGCGAATTATTGTTTATATCCTGTAAATTAAGAATAAAATAATATCACAGACAAACAGACGTCACATTTTCATCATTGTCCATCGACCACCTTTTCAACGGTCGATTCAAAAATAGGTAGGTGGCCAATCCGCCACCTACAGCGCTCGCATCGTTTTTGTTCGCGTTTGACGTTTACACACTACCACCATCAGTTGGCCCGTCGGACAAATACACTAATTTTGGCATTGGGCGTACGTGTCCTCGTGCCTATGATTTTAATCGAGATTTGTTCAAAGTGTCTCCTGCAAATGGACTATCGCTAAACATAGAAACCCCTTATGTAAATTCGCCACAAGAAATCGGATTGAAATTCATAAATCTGCCTTATGAAACCAAAATTTGAAAATAAAAAACGTTTTCGCGGCAACCTGGAATCGAACCAAGAACCTTGCGATCGATAGGCCCGAGCGTACATCACGCGCCTATCGATGTGATGCTAAAACGATACATGAAGCGTTCATATTTCAATAATCGTTCCACCTTTCATAAGGCAAAATGTATGAAATTCGATAGTCCAGTTCGCTGCGTGTATGTCTGTTTGTTTGTGATAATATGTTAATCTGTTCGCAGGCCGGGAAAGTCTGTCTTCTGAGCCTACGGCAGCCAGTATTTATATCCCAGATATCCCTTAGATACGAACACATAAATGATATCAGCATCATAAGGTAGAACAGGCCTGCCCTACCTTTTTGGTTCTTTTTTGACATGAATGATTGCCGCGTTCGCAATAATAGTCCGATCTGAGAGTACCTTGTACCTTTGTACCTCAAATGAAAGCTTGGCATTATATCTGATTGAACCATGTATATTAATTCGACTTTATATCAAACTCTTTGCTACAGATGCACTTAATTAAAAAAATTGGCTTTCATTTGAGACACAAATTTCTCATTTGGGACTATTATGGCAAACGTGGCAACCATTCAATTCATGTCAAAAAAGAGCCAAAAAGGTTGGGCAGGTCTGAAATAGAATAAAATCACCGCTTGAGTTAGGTAGACATAACAGTCCTTTCCCCTTTAGAACCATTGTAATAACTCTTCGAAAAGACGCTACACGTTAGAACAAGTCATACAACGAACATTCGAAAATATATCCAGAAAATCACACAATTATCCAAAAATAGGCTTTTTTCACCCGACTTGACCCAGTGACCCACCGGGATAACACCAGCCGAAATAATATTCTCGAGTACTGGCCGTTTTAAGAAACTAGATACACTCCCGTGCAAAAATTTGGGTTCACCCCCTCACGCTATGTCTGAACCAGCCGATTATAAAAATCGAATGTACATTGGTTTATTTCTACCTAGAGCTTAGTATTTGGGTTATATTTTCATAATCGGAAAGTTTTAAAATATTCGATCGGTGAAATTTAGATTTTTTCCACTATTTAGCTATTTTTCATACTAAATCCCATGCAAATCACGTTTTCGCCGCATTTCAGCCCATACAAAATGTATGAACAACAAATTCACCGATTGAATATTTTAAAACCCTCCAATTATGCAAAAATAGACCAAATACTGATATCTAGCGAGAAAAAAATCCGATGTACATTCGTTTTTTATAATCGTCCGGTTCAGACATAGCGTGCCCCTCAAAAACATACAAAAGTGTTTTGTCCATATCTCTGTGATTACACGTCCAATTGAAATTCTTAAGGCCACATTCGAAAGGCAAAGAGTTATTCTTACTTCCTATTTATTTTTCCGAAGTCATTTTTTGAATTTTGTTTACTATATTTTTACTTAAAGTTGTCACATTTTTCAAAAAACTCACTGAAAAATCATACCAAATTTCCTCAGCAATGGGTCAACCAAAATTTTAAATCAAAGTGTCATTAGAATCGTAATTTTATATTCTTTGAAGAGACCCCACGAAATTTTGGCGGAAAAATCTGGAAAGTATTCAAAATCAATGAAACAGTCAGTCAAGTCATCGTGCATAAGTTTGGGTCCACCTGAGCCGCACGCACATCATTTTTGTCAATATCTCTGCCATTTTTCAACCGATTTTAAAAGTTTAAAGATTTTTTGAGCGCAAATGATGGCGCGTACATGATTGGTTTGAGATTTCACAGATTCAAATAAGTTTAGGTGAACCCAAACTTTTGCACGATACACCATACTGAGGGGTGAACCCAAACTTATGCACGATGACTTGACTGACTGTTTCATTGATTTTGAATACTTTTCGGATTTTTCCGCAAAAATTCAATGAGTGCTCTTCAAAGAATATAGGATTACGATTCTAATGACACCTTGTTTTAAAATTTGGGTCGATCCAATGCTGAGGAAATCAGCTATGTTTTTTCAGTGTGTTTTTTGAAAAATATCACGACTTTAAGTAAAAATTTACTGTACAGAGTTCAAATAATGTTTTTGGAAAAATACATACGAAGTAAGAACAACTCTTTGCCTTTCGAATGCGGCTTAGAGAGCTTCAATTGGACGCGTAGTCACAGAGATATGAACAGAACACTTTTGTATGTTTTTTAGGGGGTGAACCCAAACTTATGCACGGGAGTGTATGTGTACCAGTATACCGCAGAGCGGTGAGGGTTTAAGTATTTATGCTTTCACTCAGAACTATACGGGTTAACTAGCTTTGATGTACACAAGAAATGTGTTCAATTTTATTTCTCAAAATTATTTTCTTAAGCATTGCATAATCTAGTCTTCATGATTGTGCATAATTGAACTCTTATTCGAATTAACTCAATCTTAACAGCAAAAACTATAAGATACCGTTTCTTTGAACAGGGCCCAACCCAGAAGATCATCAATTTGCCGACGTAGGCAAACCGTGTCACTACGGTTTGGAGATAATCTTTCACATCCGAACAAGATGCCGACGAGTTGTACCTACTTATGCTCACTATCGTCGCTTCGCACTTAATCCACTCGGCGGATACGACACAACTTGTCCCGAAAAAAATAAAAGAAAACCCAAAAGAAAAGTGCTGATGTGAAGTTTCCGTTGCTTGTCTCGGGGAAGCGTAATTATGGCATAATTTATGACTTTTTCATTAAATATTCATTCTTGCTGTTGGAGGAAAAGCGAGATAATTCAAGTAAGGAGAAAGTTTAAATTGAAGAAATAGCTGTGGCTGAGCTGCACCAAACGGAGAATCGTCCGGGTCCCGGGGAAGAACTTTCGTCGCATTTCTCGCTCGTTGGTCCACTTGAGTTAGTGTAAACCACATTTCGGAAGTTGAGGGATGCTTTTCCTTCATGGACGTCGGAATAAAGGCCACGTTAATTGAATGTCAATTAAAACACTCATTATGCGGAATGGCTAACTCAAACCATTGTGATAGCTGATGAGTTACATTTAGAGATACTGGAAAAAGCAGCATTCGGGGTTAATCCTCGAGCGGTAGACCACAGTCACAAAAAAAAACTTAGATTGTATTACATTATTGCCTACTTTTCTCTTCCTTGTTTCGGATCATTAGGTACCTTTATGTGAATTCGCACTGATGAAATCAAGGCTGAAATATACAACAGAAATTCTGTAATCCATGGAAAACCATTTTCATAATCAGGTAGTATTATAACTGGTGATTTGCTGATGTTAAACCAGAGCATGATAATGATCCACTGCTACTAGTCAACTGTTGATATTTACAGCTTGCAGCTAATATTCACAAATGTTAGCTTCATTTAACTCGAGTCATTTACGTCGACGACGACATATCAGCATGGCCTTTTTTGTCGTATGCATGTGCTCAATGGCCCACACACTGCAATTGTATCATTTGCTGCCTTCGCTCCATTCGAGGCTGAGCTTAAAATTTATGCTGACACTTGGCAGAAGCTGTTGTTGGTCAGATGATAGAAGGCTTCTGTGCTACTACTTTTTGGTCTGCGGCCACCGCCCTCATAGGCCACCATATGTGAAATTGCATGTAGGGGAACTTGGTCCAATACCCTCTGATGGTATAAAGTTGCCTCCATCGTCACGAGCAGTAGTTGCTTTTATGCACTAAATTAATCACTGCTGTCGCCAAGTTGGTGTGGTAGCATGGTGTGCGTGCACGCATCGTGGTTGTTTTTAGCAATGTTTTAGGTTCGAATCCCGTCGCCGGCACTAGTTTTTGTTGATCCTCAGAGTGGAATGGTTTTCGGTTATCTTCCATCGTAACTCTAGGGAGAATTATTGTGAGCGAAAAAATACGTTCGCTTGAGTGAGCGAAAAAGCATTCTCCTTATGTGCGAAAAATCGTAGATTTCGCATCATTGATACGAAAATTCAGAACCCTGAAAGTTACTGTTTGTTGCGTACGCAAGAACATCCTTCGAGATTACTGTGCAAATCCATCGTGAACCACGCAAATCTAGCAACTTTGCATCTCCACACATCTTCCTGTGCGCAAAACAGAGCACAAAGCAAGCAGGATAGATTTTCCCCAAAACAATGCAAAGAAACCTACCTCCGCCGAGATGGGTGAAGACTCGTCTTGTGAAAGGCTCCACCACGTAACAAAAAGGATGAGCAAACAACCGACATCGAAAGAAGAGAAGTGAATTGGTTTAAAGTTAAGTTAAGGTCAATACAGTAGTTAAAGTGAACGAAGTGTTTTTCTTGGCTTAGGTTTCTTCACCTTCGCTTAAGCCGTAAACCACGTTTACCCATACCATTAAGGTGATTATAAAAGGAAGCTAAACTTCGAATTTTCAAGTGCACAAGACAAGAGTATCTGTCAACAGTTCGCGTTGAAAACCAATCACCTAGTATCTCACTTTTCGGCAGGGGCTTTTGAAACTTCGTGTTTACAAAATTGGGCATATTTGTAGTTCTGTGGAGAAAATTTCAACTCGATTGCTTGAAAGGGAACAAAACTACAGCATGTCAAAGTAATAATAATAAAAATAATAGTTCATTTATTTATCTTTTGATAATTACAATTTACAAATAAAAATACGGAGTACAAAACATCATCTTATTATCTATATCTATTTTTAATCCAATTTGAACATTTCCTTTTAAATTCAGCGATACTTTGTGCATGTTTAATTTCATTTGGCAATTCATTAAAAATTCTTATTCCTCTATAGTATATTGATTTTTGTGTACTTGTCATAGTAAACGGCACAACACGTAGATCATAATTTCGTCTAGTTTGATGCGTATGAATATTTCGTCCTCGTTCAATAATATTTGTCAAGTATTCTGGCATTTGGTTATTAGTTAATTTGAAAATAATTGTCAATACATTGAAAACAATGCGTTCTTTCACTGAAAGCCACTGCAAAGCTTCCAACATTCTTAATATGGGCGTGTATTTGCTGCAATTCAATATATACCGCATGAATTTGTTTTGTAACCTCTGCAACCTACTCAAATGCGTATCACTGGCTAAAAACAAAACTGAAGAGCAATAATCGATATGCGGCGCCACCAATGTTTTAGTCTAACTAGCACGCCATATTTTCTTGCTACTTTTTTAATTACATTATTTATGTGCTCTTTGAACTTTAATTTATCATCAATATAAACCCCTACACAACACATCATATGAAATACGATGGAACACATTCCATGTTTCAGCAAAATGATCGCTCTCATCTTCAAAGCAGTTCGGAACATCTTCAATACTGCTGTTAATTTGCTGAATGCTATCCACAAAATAACTATTAAACCTTTCACATATTTCATGATCGTTTTCTACAACCTCTCCATCAAATGTCAACCTGATTGGTGGTTTTTCTCTACTCTTCCATAACGACTTTAGGGTTTTCCATAATTGCTTGCTATTTCCTCTATTTTGTTCAATTTTCCTTTGAGTGAATTCTGCTTTAGCTTTTCTGATAGAGTATGCATACTCATTTCTTAAAACTTTGTACTGACGCCAATCAGCTTCATCCCAACTAGTACTAGCTTTTCTATACGCATCGTCTCTTGCAAGTTGCAAACTTTTCAACTCTATTGTATACCATTTTTTTTCTACTGTTGCATTTTATGCTTTTGATAACAACAAGCTTATTTATGTTATCTTTCAACAAAGTGCTCAAAATATCTGCTTTTTCATCTAATTCTCTTTCACTATTGTCAGACATGCTTCTTCTCAACAGAGATATAAGTGCAGCTTTTGAATATTTTTTCCAACATTTGAAAGTTATATAATCTTCTACAGGTTCTGAACATTCATTTAATTGTATCTGAATAGTTTCATGATCGGAAATTTTATTTCCTTTATTAATCGTCACGTTCAATTCATCATCGTTACAAAATACTAAATCGATGATAGTCTGTGATCTAATAGTACGACGCGTGATATCATTCACTTTTTGATTTAGATTAAAACACTGCATTAGATTTTGAAGTTTTCTTTTATCGCTGACGTTCTTCCAGTTGATATTAAAGTCTCCACCGATTAGGTTTATTACTTTGTCATCAATTACTCTTTCAAGCCAAATTTGCTCCAAATGCAGTAAAAATTCTTGCTGATTTGCACTTGGTGAATGATACAATACACCATAAACTCCAACTTTTAGCCCTTTGACTACTTTTATAGCAATGAACCAATTTGATCCACATGTTGAATTGTCAACTACATGAAATTTTACTTGCTCATGGATATACATAACCACCCCACCTGTATGCCTGGAGGCAGAGTGGCAACATATCATATGATAGTTCTTTATAGCATACTCACTTATTCCAATGTCTGAAGTTAAATGAGTTTCTGTTAGCATAACAATTTTGGGTTTTTGCCTGCTGACTATAATTTCTAACTCATTGAAATGCGACGTAATGCCAGCAATGTTCAGAAGAACAACATCCGTCGCTCTTCTTGATTGCTATGCATTATAATTTATAAAACTCTTTGAGATCGTTACTTTTTTTAAATAAATGGGACAATCCACACTCCATGCCGAATGATTAACATCAAACTGCGTTTTTCTTTCTCTATTCGAATTGATACAATTAACACAAAATTCTTTATCAGATGAACAGTCCTTTACATCATGTCTGTCTGCACATTTAGCACAATGTAAATTATTTTTGCATTCACCAGATTTATGCCCATAGCCGCAACATTTGAAGCATCTAAATATATCAATACTTTCTAAAACTCGACATCTCTCGAAATCAATATTTAGCTTACCTTTACGCACCACGCGCTCAAACGTATTTGCATCAACTTCGCAGATAAGAGAACATTTATTCTCGGGGTTATTCTTCGTGGGAATGCATTTTAGTACTTTCAAAAACTCAACATCTTCAATATCATTCTGATCTCTAAAAATGTCGATCAATTCATTTGAATCGTAGTTACTTTCCGCACCAAGAATTTTGATCCTTGGTCTCTTGGGCTGTTCAATATCAACTGAATAACCATTACTTAGCTTTTCATTGATCATTTTTACAAACCCTTCGGCTTCATCTTCATTTCCACATTCAACAATTATTGAACCATTCACACCATTTCGCACACTTTTAATTCCCATTTGGGTTGGATTGATTATGTTCCTCACATCTTTTTTTGTTTGATGATTTGACTGTGTCGCAATTGGCTTAACCCGCACTTTACATCCGAATTTCTTATTGGAAATGCTCAATTCCACCTCTTTCACATTCGCATTGTTTATAGGTTGTGCCTTCGCACTTCTACTTGTGTTGTCATTTTTATCTGGTGTTGCGACACTTCTATTACGGACACGACCAGAACGCAAAACAGAGCCAGTATCACGCTTATTCTTCTTTCTTCTGACTACCTCAACAAAGCTGCCACCAGATGGATATTCATCCCCCTCTGCTTGGCCTTTGCCTATAGCAGGACTGTTGGCTGAAATCGCAATTTGTGATTCCAAGATTTTTAATTGTTCTCCATGCAATTTTGCAGACTCTTCCACTACCATTTTCATATTTTGCTCACATTGCTTCACAGCTTCATCACAACCATTTCTTTCCAACTTTGCTTCAATCTTTTCTAAACGATTTTTTATCTCATTTATCGCATTGAGTATACTGTCACACTTGCCCACCATATCATTAAGGCTTACTTGCTTTTTCCTGCAGTCGTGGCACATATACTTAATTGATAAGTTTTCACGCAAAGCAGTTTCTCCCGCACTAGTCAAATCGGCGCATTTTGCATGTAGCACTTGACCGCAACCACCAAAGCAAAACACTCTTTCTTTCGCCGCACTAATTGCCTTACAGCAAACGTCGCACTGCACCGACATTTTTGTCACCGCTTAGGCGTGTATTGTTTTCGCACGGCCGTAGGCCGCTTTGTAAATTTATTGCTTTCACTGATCCCCGTTTGGAAATAGCACTATGTTGCAAATTTTAATCGCACTATAACATTAATATAGCAACGTTCCTAAGAACACAAGATACACCGTTGGATAGAAAATCTTATTACGCTTCTAATGATATCACAATTGTCGCGAATAGAACTGATTAAAACAGTAAAAAAATGTTTTTATTGTAGAGCTCGATATTCACACCTTGTTCACACATGCTTTGACAAACGAATGTCAAATGAAAGTTGAGCAACGAATGACAAATGAAAGTTGAGCATTTTGTATGAAAATCGACATGCGCTGCTATTATTCAGAACAGCACTGTAAATACGATTCGAAGCTCTGTACAACCTAACGTTTGCTGAAGTGCAGAAGCGTATTATGGATCGACAAGACAATCCTGCGCCGTGGTCATCCATCAGCAGCCACTGAAACAGAGTTGCTCGCTGTCAATATCAACGCTTAAAATTTGCTGATTTGTACAGGCCGACTGCGATTCAATTCGGATCAATCTACATAATATCAATATCATGCTGTCTACTCCATCACAAGTGCATTGATGGCGATAGACTATGGATATCACTGATGGGTTAAGTTTAGCCTTCAATTAAGCAGTTTAAATAGCAATTTATCAGTACGATATTTTTGACAGTGTTGCACATACGTTGAAACTATTTGTTGGTCACTGAAAAACTGTAATAGCATGAATAATTACCACGTGATCACTCATTCCGCAGTGATTATGATCTAGAGTGCGATGTCGCATCACTGCAGTTGGTTGTCAAATCAAAGTGATATTGATAGCCCGCAAATGATAGTGATAGTTTTAGCCATCAGCCATCAGCTGATATGATTGATATTAAGCAACTCTGCACCAGTGAATCAATTGTCACCCAACACGCAGCAACAAAGACATTGTCATCTCCTAATCTTGTTGCAACAATTATCGATCACCACGTGCGCACCGATTTTCTGAGCTTCGCATTGTATTTTTCGAGAACTTTCTTCGTGTTGGAAAACATTGACACATTATTGAACAGCATCCATAAAACAAATTTGGTTTTGTGTTTAAAATAACAGATTAATCGTGAGTTGAAAAGGTTGCAACAATTTTGCGCCTTGTGATTGTCATGACAATTTTTGCTTTTGATTGTGTCCCTATCCACAAAAGTAGGGACACACGGTTGTGAGTGAGCCTGCGTTGTTGCTTGTTTATCGTCTGTTTTGATGACAATTTTATTCACTGCTCTGCACTGAAAGCGCCATTTCCGACTTTCGGTGGCCCCATTTCCGACTACACGAACTGGCCAAAGTTCAATGCTATATTCCAAGACGTCATTGTGCTTTCTCGTGGTTCAGATGCAGTGAAGCTGTATCACTTGGACAAGGCGCTGGTAGGAGCAGCTGCTGGTGTACTCGACGCGAAGACGCTGAACGAATCAGATTACGCCCACACATGGCGAATCCTAACCGACCGCTACAAGAATCAACGAATGATAGTGGAGACGCACATCCGTGGTCTCTTATCGCTGAAGAAGATGGCATCGCAATCCAGCAAGCAGCTTCACCAACTACTACACTTTTTCAATTTAATGGAAGGGATTACATATAAGAGTATGTTTAAGAAAAAAAATACTACAGTCGACTCTCCACATCTCGATGTTCTACATCTCGATATCTCTCCCTATGTCGATGATTTCATAAGTCCCTTCAGTCTGCATACATTTTTACTCTCCAAATCTCGATACCCTCCTTATCTCGATATTTCCATATCTCGATGAGTTTCGGTTGATTTTTCGTTCTCTCCGTATGTCGATATGACCAATATCGGAGGTTACCAAAGGTAAACCAAAGTTTTGGTATTCAAAACAATTTAGGAGCGCAAAATGACGTCTGTTTGTGTATTCATCAAACATTTGTTCTTTGTCTCGATTTCTCCCTATCTCGATGGTCCCTTCGATATCGAGATGTGGAGAGGCGACTGTAATTGCACTTTAACACTTCACTTCACTTTTGCAAAAGAAAACAACTGGTCGAGGAATGTACAAAGCACGTGGAGAGTTTGGAATACCAAAACCAGCCACTAACAGGAGTGTCCGAGTTGGTGATGGTGTACCTACTCACAGCCGCCCTTTACGATTCAACAAGGTTGCAATGGGAGCAATCTCTTGCGTCGACAACCGATTTACCGAACTACGGGGAAATTGTAGACTTCTTCAAACCCCAGTTCAAGGTGCTGGGATGATGGAAAGGCGTTCGATCAATGACGACAACGAATACGAACGCCATCACGAAATCGCCTACGATGTAGGCGAAGGAAGTCAGCCTGCGCAGCAGCCACATAGAGCCAGGAAACAAAGGACAGGTGCAACTTGGGCAGTGGTTCTCCCATAAATTCCAATGCGCAAGTTGATCGCACTATCCGCCAATGAACGAATAGATAAGGTGAAGGCTGCTGACGTTTGATTCACTTGCCTGCGACAAGGGCATCGATCAAAGGATTCTTCGTCGTCAAGTTGGGACATTCCTGTTAGTATTCCACCAGCGGATCAGAAATTCTTCCAGAGCTGTTCTTCTGACTATCAAACTTAGATTAAACTACTGGGGTCAGTAAAATTTTACTGGGTTTTGGAACTACCGAAAAAGTCAGTAAAATGAAAACTGTCGCCACGCGTAATTGAAAAGCAAATTTCACCATGTTTTATTTTTTATCAATATATGATATAAAAAGGAAGCTCTCAGCAAAATTTCAGTGAAAAATCTCTGTTTTTCGATTTCTGAAAATTTTTTTTAGTTTACTGACTTTTTCGGTAGTTCAAAAACCTAGTTATTTTACCGAGCAGATTGAGTGTGATTGAAGCCAGGGCACATCATCATCGACAAACACCTGCCAGAGCTACGAGGGCCACACTTTGGGTGGCGTATAGCAGGTGTTATTCCTACCAAAGCGTCATCTGAGGGCATCCGCTATTCACAAGTGACATCGGTTGAAGATATCGCTGATTCAATGCACAAATTTTGGGAAGTGGAAGAATTACCGAACGCTACAGCGGTGTCATCCGAAGAGCAACAGTGTGAGCAACATTTCATTTCGACGTACTATCGAGAACCTAATGGCAGGTTCACAGTCCGACCATCGATGAAGAACAACGTTGGTGAATTGGACAGTTGTTGTTTTTTTTTGGTATTAAAGCGTTATCATATGCTGGAGAGTAGGCTGCAATGAAATCTCGACCTGAAGATGCAGTAAGTCAACTTCATCCAGGAATATCAACATCCCAGTCACTGTCAGCAGGTTGACGAAACCAACGTTGCTCTCCGCCCTAGAAGCTCCACGACGAAGTGTAGGGTGATATTTGCTGGTGGCACTGGTAGTGCAGAGTGAACTCTACGATGTTCTGCTGCGAGCTCCGATGCGTAAGTACGTTTTTTCGGCCGATATGACAAAAATGCACCGACAAATCCGAATGCATAATGACGACACCAGATTCCTGCGAATTTTCTGGAGAGACGACCCGACGAAGGTACTGAGTTCTGGAATTGACAACGGTCACTTACGGAACTTCATCTGCACCGAGAAGCTTGAATCAACTCACCGAAGACGAACGTCGAGATTTTCCCATCGCTGCAGAGACTTTAATAAACGATTGTTATGTTGACGACATCCTGGCGGGTGCAGACACGCTGGAGGAGGCCATCGATGCGCAGCGCCAGCTGAAAGGCATGTTGTCAAAAAATGGGTTTCCAATCCACAAATGGTGCTCCGATTCACTGGAGTTGCTTAA
The DNA here is from genome assembly GCF_002204515.2 of Aedes aegypti. NCBI lineage: Eukaryota > Metazoa > Arthropoda > Insecta > Diptera > Culicidae > Aedes > Aedes aegypti. The sequence goes on from NC_035109.1 coordinate 249,479,242, forward strand.
CCGAATTACTGAAGCCGAACGGGAACAAACGAAGAACATCGAAGACAAGGACATCAACCATGTAATCAAAATCCTTGGCAACGGAACGAATCATCAAAATAGCGAAATTTTTCGACCCATTTGGACTGTTTGTGCCTAGCATCGTTCGCGCTAAATTGCTTGTGTAGCAACTTTGGCGAACACAGAAAGGGTGGGGCGATCCACTCGATGACGACACCGAACAAACAATGGATCAGACTGAAGCAGTCGCTACCGTTGCTGAAAGATTTCCCGATACCACGCCAAGTCACGTTGACGGTGAGCTGTTATGTACGAGCTGCTCGGTTTTGCTGATGCTTCCAATGTAGCATTTGAAGCATGCATCTACATTCGCAGCATCCAGTCCGACTGTTCTGCCATATCGCGCTTACTAACCAGCAAATCAAATGTAGCACCGTTGCGCGACGTATCCATCTCACGCAAGGAACTGTGCGCCATCCTCTTGTTAGCTCGCTTGTTGGAAAGAGTCCTGTTTGCCATCCCGACTAAATTTCATCGAGTGATGCTATGGTTCGACAGCAAAAGCGTTTTGGATTAGCTAAAAAAGCATCCCGGCCAGTTTCGCGTCGCTGAGATTCAACGTCTCACCCCGAGCAGAAGAAAATAACAACTGAATACCAAATTGAGGTATTCCATACCAGATAATTGCTAATACTTACAACCTGAATGAGATATGAATGAGCCTTGCATAAGAGGTAAAATACCTCAAATAATACCTTCAGCATATTCTTCATATAACAAGCTGATAACTAGATCAGGTACTGTAATACCTAACTAATACATCATGGATTTTCATATAAAAGTGGAATATTTCAATAGTAGCTCAATACCTCCAGCAGTCCTCAATAGCTATCGAATCCCGAAATGAAGTATTTTTTATTGTTTTAAACATTTTTTAAACACCATTACATTAACAAAATGAGGTATTGACAACTGAACAATACCTGATTATGGTATGATACCAAAATATGGTATGCATAAGCTATGGCGAGTTATTCTTTCCTCCTCGGGACCGAAGGACATACAATTGGGTTGTCTAGCGATAAAAAAGTTACAATTTTTTATAGCTTGATCTAAAAAAGACATATATCTTAGCATAACACAATTTCATTGCGCCTCAAAATCATGACTTTGATGTTATAAATGATTAAATAAGATTTCAATCTGTAGACTCAATGACCTTGCAGTTCACACAATGAAAGCTCGTCCTGAAACAAAATTTGCCGAGGGGTGATTTAAAAGTAATTTCCATACTAATTTCAATAGCGTTTCAAAAATAGTTCCAGGGCACGAAAAATAATGAAACTTTGGGTGCTAGTTCAATTATTAACGTAGAATCAGAATTTGTAAAAAAAACCTAGATACCGGTAATCAAACCAATTATATTGGATCATCATCCAATCCAGCGGAGGGAAAGAGCTTCCGTCGATTTGATCACCAAGGGTCTGCGGTGAAATGGTCCTCCATCCCTCAACAAGCTAGTCTTCAACATCGAGACAGCTGAAGACATCCCCGACAACGAACTCCCAGAGTGAAAACCAGCTGAGCGACAAGATATACCGAATTCAATTTTGCTTATTGAAGATAAACATTCAACTAGATACAGCCAATAATTTTGAAACGATGGATCACCGGAGGGTGTATGTCATGTACCTATGCAAGAAAATCCTTCGAGACCACTGTGCACACTACGATAGGCAAACGTAGCAAATTACAATCAGCGAAGCCAGTGAAACTCAAGCCTATCGCTGTTGTAGGCAAAATGCCTTAAAAGTAGCAAAACACCCGTTGCTAAGAGCAATCCAAATTTATCTGCATCGATTCGGCCATGCGTTTTCACCATTCTGTGCTGTATGAAGATTGAAGAAATCCCTTCGACTGCCTGAAGTTCAACATAGTACGAAACACAATGGCGGCTGCTTTTGGCGAGTACTTCAGCGTAGAAGGTGTGGTGCACGGAATGATAAACGATCCCGATCTTTGGAATATGATGATCAACATGGTGGTGCAAATAATGTCTGGCTTACAGCGCAACTGGCGAGCAGAGCAGCGAAATGAGACGCAGAGAGTATCGCTTGACGTCGGGTCGTCGGGGCGCGGATGAACCAGAAGCCAACGATCGGAGTAAGCTAGACCTCCGTCGGTGACTAGACCGAGTAGAACGAGCGTAACGTAGTATCGGTAATAAGTCGTCGGAGCGCCTGTGAACCGAAAGTCACCCTCCTACCGGAATGGCAGAACCGGACCTGACACTTGGCCGACCACCATCGAGTCGGAGTAAGCTAAATCCTCCGCTGAAGACTAGCTGAGTAGACTGCGAAACAGCACCGGCATATGGTCGTCGGAGCGCCTGTAAACCGGAAGTTACCCTCCACCGGAATCGCAGGACCGACCTCGGCATCTGCCCGGCCAGCTTCGGAGTAGGCTGTCAGTCCACTGTCAGGGACTAGCTGAGTAGATCGCGGAACAGCACCGGCAAATGATCGTCTGGGCACCTGTGTGTGAACCGGAAGTTTCCTTCCACCGGAATCGCAGGATCGACCTCCACATCTGCCCGGATAGCATCGGTTCGGAAGATCTTCCGCCGCCGGGGAAATCTTCGTTGGAGTAGGATAGATCCACCGTCAGGGGTCATTCTGAGTAGTATGAGCGTATCACCGGCTTGAGTCGCCGGAACACCAGTGAACCGGAAGCCATCCTCCAATCGGAATCTCTGGGCCGACTTCGGCACTGTACCGGCCAACAACGGAGTATGAACAACGCGTAATGTAACCTGTTTTGGGAGATATTCCTCCGTCGAGGTACTCTCCATCGAAGTAGGCTAGCTTCATTGTCGGGAACTACGCCGAATAGTATCGATCAGGACAAACTACCAGCTTACGAATCGGAAGTAACCCCTCAACCGGAATTGCAAGACCGACCTCGGCATCCAACCGGTCCGCCCGTAGAACAGAAGAAATGAGTCAAGCGCACCAACAAAAGCATCTATCGAAAAAAGTCTCACATGGCCCAGGCGTGTTGTCGGCCCCGAAATGTGAGTGACATTGAAGAGACAAATTGCAGCCAGATCGAATGAAGCAAGTAGTGATGAAAAGGCGTAGAAGCATCAATGTAAAGTCCTTTGTTGTGGGCCGGTGATATCTCAAAAAATTACGGTGCACCTTTCATGAAGGTTAAACAATAATTGATTTATTGAAGGTTTTATAGTTAGACAGTCTCCTACGGGAGACACCTGAAGTCATGATTGATATTAAAATTGAGAGCGAAAGAAAGAGAGAGAGAGAGTACATTTGAGTAAACCTATTGGAGAAAGCGCTACAGCTTGACGACAAGTACACGTTGACGACTGCAACTTGGCATACCTGTGAAAGCTGCTGACGCATGATTGTCATTGAACTGCTTATAAAAAGCGGTTGCGCAGTCAGTTCGATGGCATGAGAAAGTATCCGATGTCATCTACTGATTGCTGCAAATATTTTGGGAATTAAGAACATGTGATTTCACATGTTACATCAACAAGCCCTCTGCCTCCTGAAGTAATACCATGATGTTGTTCCAGGGACACATCGGACTTGTAGCTCAAGCCAAAAAAAAAAAGTGGCATGGTAGAGAGTTGTTTTCCCCTTTTTTCTCTGTTACTGCGCTAGAGACGTGCATTCACAGTAGATCGTTGAGTAATAGACCGTAATAGACCGTTTAGTGAGAACCACAGAGCCTGAACCCCATGTGCTTCCCAGATAGCCGGGTTAGGTGAAAGTTTCTAGCTTTGCTAGAAGTGTGAAAATTCTATAAAAAAGGGCAATCCAAAACTACTGTATAAAAATGTTCTATTTCCTACTGCATTTCTCGCATTTACAGCCTTCGATGACACTATGGACCAATGCACGAGTTCACCCGTTGACGGTGCCGTGTTATTCGCGTGACCATGGCAACAAGTGAATCCGGCACCGCACAAACGTCAAATTAGTGAACAGTGCACGAGTTCACTAGTTTGACGTTTGAGCGGTGCCAAATTCACTGGTTTCCATGAATACATAAATGACACGGCACCGCTCAAACGTCAAATTAGTGAACTCGTGCATTGGTCCATAGTGAGAAAGCCAAGTGATTTTTGCGTAATTCAAGCCTACTATAATTACCATTCCCAGCCATGGATATTACTTTGAATGGTCTTGAAATGTTGATCATATTACGAGAAAATGACATAAATCCTTTAGGTGGCATTGCGAACCACTTAACCCTACAGCGGCAGAATGAGTGAGTAGCAAACCGCTACATTTCGCTGTTCAACTGCGCTGTGGACAGCATTTAGCCAAAGGACAAAAGGTCCCGGTCGTGTCGTCGGTTGGTCAGCATCACAACCGCGACAAACAGCGTCACCACTTTTGCTCGGTGGCATCGGTTCCAATTCCAGTTGCCGACGAAATAGACGGATGGATGTTTAGGGATGGAGAATGAGGGCCTCGGGGTGGGTGGTACGGTACACAATTCTACGAACAATTGCAGATCTCAGCGGCTCTCAAATATTTCATTTCACGACAATAATAACGGTTTTAGACCACAGCAGCGTGGAAATAAACATACAACATTTTGGAAAATAGTATGAAAATGAGACATTCGGATGGTAGGAACCACTACAGCACAAAGTTCAACGGTAGCTATTGGAAGAGCGTGGTTCAGGTTTGAGAAAAATGTGAGAATGTGAGCAAGTGTGGCAGCTTGCTAGCGGTTTTCATGCAACATGATGCAGATGAACTAGATGCCAGATTTATGCTGTAGTCATACTTTCGATTATTCCGGAAACTGATCATATTTACAGGTTAACGTTTTTCCGTTCCATTTAGCTAATATTTTCAAAAACTGTCCCAATAAACTTGGCTCATCGATTGGCATAAAAGTTGCAAATAGCATGGAAAACAATAAAAGTAGCAGATTAAGAATACCGCTTCTCATCACTCTCTGAAAAAGCTGTATCACGGTGCTCCCCAAACCGTTATTACGTATCAGAAAAAAAACACTATCGAATCTGTGCTTATCATAGTGCCCTTTGCAAGTAATACCCTTTGATGATAAGATAATAAGATAATGGCTCATTAATATTAATATTTTAAATAATGCTTCCAAAGATTACGCCACAAAAAAGGCGTAACTCCATACACCGTCAATATTTTTGCTTCAAAATTTCACTGATCAAATCCAATATGAACCTTGTTTTGATATTAATACAAATGATATCGATAAATGAAAAACCGGTTGGAAATCTTTGCTTCTCTTCGAATTAGTTGACTTTCACCATAAAGAAGGTATAACTTCAAAACGATCTGGGGAGCACCGCGAGTATAGATAGATACCTGCCGAAGCAGCACAATCTGTACACACGAGAGCGAACACGGATGCGAGATTAGCTAACCGGCCAAGTGCCACATGCTTCTGATTGATGAGTTTATTAGATAAATTTATTATCTCCTCCCCTCATCGCGAAAGATCCAATAAATCTACTTTCCGTGCTCGAAAGAGCTCATCCATCTCGGTGGCAATTACTGGGGTTGAAACCCGCCGAGGACATTGGATGGCGTTTCGGTACACTGCGTCTCTTTGGCATGGCATCCTCATCATTGGCAAGCATGAGTGAGAGCGGAGAGAAGGGGCAAATGGTGACGTTATCATACGATGAGGCCATACAACAAGTCGTAGCCTCTGATCCATGAGACCTTTTTAATGATAGCTGCATAAATCGTGAAGTTATGACTCGTTCAAGTGGTATGGTGCGAGTTATGACAGGCGATGGGCTGAAGATGGAGACCAAGGATCATTAAGTATGTATTTATTTGAATAGGTGAATCCTGGTATTGGTTGAAAAGTACTTTCATGAAAAAAACAGTCTAATCTAAAGTAAATTAGTTAGCTGAATCATACAACAAGAATATTTCAATGAATGCTGCTTGATGGAAGTTTATTGATTTGCCGCATGGTTTATATACATTATTATTCAATGTAGCCAAGGTACCGTTTTGATTCACATTCCAAACACTTCGAATTCCAGACGCAGTATGGGAAACATTTCACATGAAATGTTTCAAAATTTTCTGGTAAAAAGTTCCCATTTTGAAGGCTTGTTTTGATAAGCATTCTCTATAGACACCAAAGATTTTTTTGGAATCAAACATAAGGAATTGTTCAATTATTACGTAACGCAATAGGAGAAGGGAGGAGGTCTTCCGTAGTGTAACGGTCCATACACAAATTTTTAATTTTCCATACAAAAACTATTACGGGGTCTAAAATTGACAAATTTTGCGTCACGTTATATTTGAATAATCCCTTATGATTTATTTTAAAAGGCGAACACGAAATTATTGCGACACATTCAACAGGGCATAACTTTTCTACTGTTAAGGCGATAAATGGGGTTTTTAGGGGCTCTTTGTCGACTTCTATTCAGCATATCGCAAACTTCGTTTCTCTGGGTGCGAGGCAGCTTTAAGCTGGAATTTATCAGTTCATCAGATCAATTAATCGAAATATAAATTTGAAGTACTCACATAAATCGGTATAAGCTTCCTTTAGAATTATTTTAACATCATCCGTAACATTTCTTTTCAACATCTGTGATAGTAGTAAAACTGGTTCCATTAACCAGTGTTACGGGGAGGGGGGCACTGTTGCTGCCAGCACTAGTCAGGTGTGTCACTTCAATCGGTTGACTCTGAGCTGTCACAGTATCTATTGAGAGGTGTCAATGAAAACGTTAAAAAGACATGAAAGTTGTTGTTTGTGGAAGAATAACGTGCAATGTGCGTTAGGCACGCACGTATCAGAATTACATAATAAATTATTACTTAAATCTCTAGTATATTTGCATTTGAAGTTGGTATCGAAAATCCGGAACAATTTGAACTTAATCTTAACTAATTGTATCACAGTAACTTGTTTCTTAAATCTACTTGAACTAAACCTAACCTATTATTATATCACAGATTGTAAAAGGGAAGAGCATAGAGGCTAAAACTAAATTAACAGTGCTAACATGAAATGATGAGTTTGAGAGCTGCTTATTAGAATTTGGTCCGAAGCACCTCTTTGCTCCCGTAACATCTACCATTGGGTAAAAATCAACCAAATTTTGCACACTTTCTCATTAATGTGTATTGTTTACATGCTGTCAAACTCGAAGTCATGATCTTTGATTCAACGAAAATGGAGGTGAACCAACGCGAGTCAAGAGAAGAAATTCATTCCAAACACCTGGAATTTCCTGACCTGTCACACCGGCAGTTGGGAAAAATGTTGAACATTCACCTTGCAACCGTGTCCAGAGTGTTGAAGCGGTTCCAGGAGCGGTTGACGTTGAACCATGGGAAATGAGCTGGAAGAAAAACGGGACCGGAGAACAAAAAGACGGAGGGAAAGGTGAAGCGGATTTTTTTTAGGCACTCCGTGCTTGTGGCCACTACTGTGCCGGACTCAGTTGATCTGTAGCTTCTTTATCGATACAGATCTATTTTCAACTTATCTATATTTACATCTAGTTTCACTCTCTCCTACTCTTTTACTCTCACACCGAGCAGGTAGGAGAGAGCTCTGCTATTAGTGAGGCTAGCTGCCTGCAAAAAGGATCAGTTTGTCTCAGTCACCATCTGATACTGACGGAGGTTGAATGTGCTCTCCAAAGCACGGTCCTCCGTGAGGCGTCTTCTGGTGGCTTGACGGGTTTTTTGTGGAGGGGCTGGGAATCGAACCCATGACCTTCCGCTTATGAAGCGAAAGCGTAACCTCAAGGCTACAGATCCCCCTTTGGTGAAGCGGATGATTAAAGCAATTCCCAACGTCTCAAGCCGTGATTTGGCTAAAAAGATCGGCATGTTGCAGAGGGCTTTAGGACATTTCGTCGAATGACATTTGGTCGAATGACGTTTGGTCGAATGACATTTGGTCGAAAGTACATTTGGTCGAAAGGACATTTGGTCGAATGGACATTTGGTCGAATTGCTTTGGAACTTTTTTTTTGCTGCAATGACGTTTAGTTGAACGGAAATTTGTTTGAAAGCTTATTTTTAAATGGTTTATTATCACTCGGTGAAATTAATTATTGTTTTCTATGTTTTGCAAAGTTTGTGAGATAATTTATTATTTTAAGTAATCTGAATCATTACCTGTTGTTGAATAAAAAACGGGACATTGTATGTCGTCTTATTCTCAAATTCCATACATCTTTTGATTAAATGAAATTTTCGGATATAGTTGTTTTATACATTGACTGAAATATTTAGCTCTAGTGAATTTATTATTCTTTGAAAATATCATCATTCTTTGAAAAAATGCTCAAGTTTTTATTTTATTACTCAACGCTGTGAAGGCTTGCATTATTTATTACTCTTTTGAAATGTCATCGTTCTTTGTAATGAACTGCTGATCTTCATCTGATGGAAGAATTCAGAGAGAGTGCTTGGGAACTTTATTTGAATTCCGTGTCTTTCCGCTTACGGAAGTGGGTAAGATTTTTGAATGCGGAAATCATTATTAAAACGACAGGAAAAAGTTGATTTAAGGAAAACATATATGGCCAATTGGCTTATTGTTACTTCCAGCTTAATAAAATTCCCCAAGTAAATATATGGCTTTGATGACCTCGGAAGAATAACATAGTTTGCAGTAGAAGCTTTGAATTATTATAAATGAAAATTGTGCTGATTCCATGAATCGGGTAAAGGAAGACGAGCTTACTGAGGAGACAAAAAATGGCTTGCTTCCATTTAAGATCAACTTATCTCGAATTGCAGAACATGCCTGAACGAAAAAGCAGCATGAAACATTAAAAACGCAAGAGGTTGATCAATATGTTGAGAGAGCGTCCACCAAATTGAATATCAAAATTTTGCTAATCGTTCAGTGATTGTTAGTAAAATGGCTGATACTTTTTCAATTATTCAATCTCTCTTGTTAATACAAAAAAATGCTACTCTCGACTATAGTCAGACTAAACGTAAAACTCTGTTTCCATACGATTAAGATTCGACCACTTACCTTTCCACGAAATGTCGGTTCGACCAAATATCATATGCTTTCTGTGAATCTATGACATTTGGTCGAAAGACATTTGATCGAATGACATTTAGTCGAATGACGTTTGGTCGAAAGTACATTTGGTCGAACGGACATTTAGTCGAATGGACATTTGGTCGAAAAGGTTTAGTTTCAACAAAAAACATAAGATTTTGTTGGACCGACATTTCGCGGTAGGGGTTGAATTTAAATAGTATGGAAACAAAGTTCTACGTTCAGTCTGACTTTTGTCTCTCATACAAGAGTGATAGATTAATTGAAAAAGTATCAGCCTTTTTACCAACAACCTATTATGTGATTAGCAAAATTTTGTTATTTGCATTTTTGATGTTCCATGTTACATTTTCGTTCAGGCCAGTTCTGCGATTCGAGATAAGCTGATCATAAATGGAAGCAAGCCAACTTTTCTTGCCTCAGTTAACTTGTCTTCCCTTACATACATAGAAGTCACAATAAGCCAATTGGCTATAAGTAAAGTTACCGAAACCTGACATTCACTTCGCCACAAAGGTTTTCCTGAAAGCACATTTTTCCTGCCGTTTTAATTCAGATTCCGCATTCAAAAATCTTACCCAACACGTCCGTAAGCTGTAAGACCCGGATTCAAAGAAAGATCCCGAGCACTCTCTCCGCATGTTTCCATCAGATGAAGAACAGCAGTTCATTACGAAGAACGATGACATTTCAAGAGAGTAAGAAATAATAAAAATATTATGTTCAAATCGTTGAGTAGCGAAATAACTTGTTGAGCAATTTTTCAAAGAATGATGATATTTTGAAAGAATAATAAATTCACTAGAGCTAAATATTACAGTCAATGTACAAAAAAGTTCTTCTAAAATTTCATTTGATTAATCATTGAAATCCTAGATTTTTGCATAACTTCAAATTGCAAATAGATTGATGTATGAAATTTAAAAATAAGAGTACATGAAATGTCTCGTTTTTTATTCAACAACGTCATTTTACCAATTTTGCAAAACTTAGAAAAAATTAATCAATTTTACCAAATGATCTTTAAATAAACCATTTGAAAATAAGTTTTCAACCAAATTTCCGTTCAACTCAACGTCATTCGACCAAAATAAATGTACCAAAGCAATTCGACCAAATGTCCATTCGACCAAATGTCCTTTCGACCAAATGTACTTTCGACCAAATGTCATTCGACCAAACGTCATTCGACCAAATGTCATTCGACGAAATGTCCTAAAGCCGCTTTCTGTTGCAACTAAACATTTTCGACCAAATGTCCATTCGACGAAATGTCCATTCGACCAAATGTACTTTCGACCAAACGTCATTCGACTAAATGTCATTCGACCAAATGTCTTTCGACCAAATGTCATAGATTCGTCGCAGAGCTACGTCCAGAATGCAAAGAAGAGAGCTGGACTACATACATACATACAAGGTACAGACCTTTCCAAATCGCGATGAGCGGCAACAATCTCGGGTACGGAAGCTCTACGAGAAGATGCTGACAAAATATAGCTGCTGTGTGATGGACGACGAAACGTATATAAGAGCCGATTTTAAGGTGAAGATGAATCGAAGCCAAACTTGTAATTTTCAAGAGCACGGATCTGGAGAACCAAACATCAGTTTAAGCTGAAAACCTAATCGATTGGTCACCACCAGCTAGTGACCAATCGATTAAGTTTTCAGCTTAAACGGATGTTTGGTTCTCCAGATCCGTGCTCTTAAAAATTACAAGTTTGGCTTCGATTCATCTTCACCTTAAACAAATTCCGGGGTTGGAGTTTTTCACCGGCAAGAGCAAGTTCGATGTGGACGACAAATTTAAAAAGAAGAAAATGTCGAAGTTCATCTCCAAATATCTCATTTGGCAGGCCATCTGCTCTTGCGGACTGAGGATGAACTTTTGTTTTACTCTGGAGAACAAAAAGTGGAGGGCATAATTGATTGAAAATATGAAAAATATTGAGATAGCCCAACCTATAGACCGATCCTTTACTCTTTGTAACCTGTTTGTGTTCGTGTTAAAATGGAAAGTTTACGCTAAATAACCATAACATTTTGTTTTTTCGACTAAACCAGATATTAGACTAGAGCAAGTTTGTGCTTAACAAAAAATAATAATGCAGGATTCGATACATAATTTTATTTTACGATTAAAAGACAAAAATGTATTAAAAGTCATATACATCTAAACAAAATCATATAAGTGAATTTTGCAGATACGAGCAAAAAGTTCTTCCTATGCTAACAACGGCTTAAGGACATTTGTCGAATGCCACTTTATAGAATGCACTTTGTTCGAATGACGTTTAGTCGAATGACTATGAAAATTAAAAGAACATTTTGTCGAATGGCATTTATATTAACTAGCCCTGCTACAACAAACCATCAGGCAGATCATTCCATCCCGGAATGATTATGCAGCCATAGGTAATCCTTGCGCTGATGGTGGCTAAATAATCATCATCATCATCATCATCACATGTATCTTTTCGTTTGCAATTTGAATTTATGCAAAAATCTGGAATGTATTTCGTTGGTAATTTTTGTAAACTCTTTCAAAGTAGCTTTGTGCTCATTGACTGAAGTATTTAGCTTCAGTGAATTCATTAATCTTTTAAAATTTCATTATTCAAATTGCCTAACAAATGTATTTTATTAATTATCGATGTGAAAAAATCAGTGGGGGTTGTGTACAAGACACGACCGCATGACGTTAACTACGCCAAGTGAATTTCTGCATTTGAATTTAAGTCGATTGCCATAGTTGCAGCCTTCCTTTAGTGCAAACTAAATATCGTAACGGTCGCAACATTATAGATTTTCAATAGACACCCAGTATATTGCCGTAAGACGTAGTTAACGTCAAAATTTAAAAACTTTCATTACGTGGGGAAAGAAGGGGAACCAAAGCTGGCAAATTTTGCGTTACGTAATATTTGAATCATTCTTTAACAATAGAAAATATATTGCATCCCAACGGCACTGCAGCAGCGTCCTCGGAAACATCATCAAATTGCCGTATTGTCAATTATTCGTAATAAATCAATTATTGTATGCTGCTATGAGATGAATTAAGAAATTATAGCAAGTATGTGGTAAACACATTAGGGAAAATTACACAATTAACTCTTTAAAACACTTTTGTTGGCTCCGGAAAGGGCCGATTGAATTGTTGAATTTGCGTAACACGGACACATTTTGGCGGCTTTGGTCGATTTTCTTCAGCCATCTCGAACAAATTAAAGAATATTACACAATCAACTCTTTAAAACACATTTGTTGGCTCTGAAAAGTGCCGATTGAATTGTTGAATTTGCGTAACACGGACACATTTTGACGCCGCAATGGTTGCAATCCTCCTCGCCCGATGAGATTTTCGGTGCTGATGACGATGTGCGCTTCAACAAGCGGCTTTGGTCGATTTTCTTCAGCCATCTCGAACAAATTAAGGAATATTACAAATCAACTCTTTAAAACACATTTGTTGGCTCTGAAAAGTGCCGATTTAATTGTTGAATTTGCGTAACACGGACACATTTCGGCGGCTTTAGTCGATTTTCTTCAGCCATCTCGAACAAATTAAGGAATATTACACAATCAACTCTTTAAAACACATTTGTTGGCTCTGAAAAGGGCCGATTGAATTGTTGAATTTGCGTAACACGGACACACTTTGACGGCGCACTGGTAGCAATCCTCCTCGCCCGATGAGATTTGCGGTGCGGATGGCGATGTGCGCTTCAACAAGCGGCTTTGGTCGATTTTCTTCAGCCATCTCGTACAAACAGCTTGCCTCTGGTAGCGAGGAGCTGAGCAGGTTTGGAGGAGCTCTTACCAGCTCGAAAGCGAAAACAGAATGAAACCGAATTCAACGAAGAAGGGATGCTTTATACCCTTAGAATAGCAGGTGATGCTCCTCCTTTCAAATTCTTCGTTTTCTTATCTGGGAAATAGGATATATGAAACTGATGTCTGGGTAAGGGAATTACAAGATTAGCATTATGCTGTTATTGCATCCCGACGGCACTGCAGCAGCGTCCTCGGAAACATCCTCAAATTTCCGTATTGTCAATTATTCGTAATAAATCAATTATTGTATGCTGCTATGAGATGAATTAAGAAATTATAGCAAGTATGTGGTAAACACATTAGGGAAAATTACACAATTAACTCTTTAAAACACTTTTGTTGGCTCCGGAAAGGGCCGATTGAATTGTTGAATTTGCGTAACACGGACACATTTTGGCGGCTTTGGTCGATTTTCTTCAGCCATCTCGAACAAATTAAAGAATATTACACAATCAACTCTTTAAAACACATTTGTTGGCTCTGAAAAGTGCCGATTGAATTGTTGAATTTGCGTAACACGGACACATTTTGACGGCGCACTGGTAGAAATCCTCCTCGCCCGATGAGGTTTGCGGTGGCGATGACGATGTGCGCTTCAACAAGCGGCTTCAGTCGTGGCGGCGTGTTGTTGTTCCATTCGCGTTCCATTGAAAACTGAGCTGAGAATGCGAAAGGCACTCGAGACTTGCTCGCCGACCATGTTCACAGTCTAACGGCAAAAAGAAGAATGAGCGAAGAAGCAGGAATCGGTCTGCTTTTATAGTGCGAAGCGGAACGCAAAAGAAGCGTGGAAAACTGCTTGCACGTGATTGGTTGCGTAAGAAAGGGGTCGACATTTTCCCAATTTTCAATAGTTTATTGTCAATAATCAATAGTTTTCTCTATTCGAGGAAATTGTTGTATACATTTCCGATCGATTGGTGGGAAAATATTGAAAATCTATCGATAAATGACTGAGTTATTAGCGTTCAAAATCTTACATAATTTCGTGACGGTCGCAAAATTTTAGATTTTCAATTGACACCCAGTATATTGCCGTAAGACGTAGTTAACGTCAAAAAATAGGTTTATTTTACATTTACTGATATAAGGACTGTTCATTTTATAAAGTGGACACTTTGTTTATGCTATATCTTTTTTATTTATTGATTAAATCGTAATCGGTTTTCTGTGTATCGTTGACCTATTATTCTAAAATGGTATGAAAATATAAAATCTTTGAAAATGCTTTTGGTTGAAGAGCTAAATAGTTTTTCCAAAAACTCTTTAAAAAAAGCTGTCCGTCAAAGCTTAACATTATTTTTCGCAAAACAAAAATCCTTATTTTTATGAACAAATTGTATGTTTGTATCCTTTACTATTCTACTAAAGGTAAAGCTTTAAAAATATCAATTATATTCCACCATTCTATGACATTAGGTAACTATAGTGATTTACCCATTTATGGCCAAATTTGCTGATACACCATCCTTTCACTCCCAGCAAAAGAGAAAAGTAAAAAGCGTGTTCAAAACTAGTTTGGATTACTAAAGAAACTATATTAGTATAAACGAAAGCTAAATCGTGAGATTAAACTACAGTCTTAAGTATAAATTTTACTGTTTATGGTAGTTTTACTAAAAAGTCTCATACTTTTAAAATCATGTACGCATATTTATCGATCTGCAGCAAATTGTAAACAGTTTTCTCCGAATTTTTCAATTGGTAATCTCAGAATAAAATATTATGAAAATAATATGTGGAAAATAAAATCGATTTTATTACAGCAGTGTTGCCAATTTTGATGATTGTCAATGTACTTTGATAGGTCTTCTAAGAATAAAACAATTGTGTTTCTGTTGTGCTTTGAATGTGACGTGGGGACTTACTAAGTAACTCTGTGAAGGCGTAAGTTATTTTTCATATTAATACTATAGTAGGACTTCCGTCAGGACGTACTTTTACACAAAAAATTCTACTCATATCAATTCCCATCAAATTAAAAAAAAAAATCTCTAAAAATATACGGGAAAATTGATTTTATTATATCTATAAAATTGTTGCTCCAAAAATAACTTGATTTTTTCCATCAGGCTTCTGATTGATGATGCTTTCGAAGAACAAGCTTTTTTGAAAATAGAAAATATTATTTATCGAATTTTCCAGCCAATTTCTTACAATCATTGATTTTGATAACCTCAAAAAATCGACCGATCTAATCGTTGTTCCATATTCGTGTGAAATTTAATTATTTTGGAGAATTTTTATTATCACAACATTGTACAATACTAGTCGAACGATGTGCAAAAAACCGATTGAAATTTCATTGATTAATAAGAAAGATACAGCATGCACAAGGTGTCCACTTTATAAAATGAACAGTCCTTATTTATATTCGACCAAACGTCCTTTCGATGAAACGTCAATTCGATCAAATATTATATGAATTATATTGCAATGAATTTCTTTTAAACCAAATGTCCATTCGACGAAATGTCCGTTCGACTAAATTTAATTTCGTCTAAACTTCATTCGACTAAATGTCATAGATTCGTTAACAACACTAAAGTCAAGATGAGTAGTTTATACGCAAGCCTTGCTTTTTTTCATGCAAATAATAAAATTGGCGCTTTTGTAGATGTAAATTGTCAGTTTTACATGTTATGTATATCTCTCTGGAAGCGTTCATTTTTTACGCAACTCCACCCTCTCCGTAACGCTTTTTGTATGAAAATTTTCAAAATATTGTATTAGTTGTAAAGCTTAAGCCTACTCTCCCCCTCCTTCTAGAGCGTTACGTAATTTGTGGTCGGCGCCTTTCAGCCAACAACAACTATCCCTTACACAGAAATGAGTTGAAATTACTCAATCTTCCAGATTCAGCTTGTGTTCCGAAACTGCATACATTCAACATGTTTGCCGGGGAGCGGATCAACGATTTGAGTATTTGGAGCAGTGCACCGGCGCTCATCCCTATGGGCCTTATGAAACCTCTTCCAAATGTTTTGATTTTATCAGAGGCTCAATGTCCAGCAAATGGTTTAAAAACTGATATAAAATCATGATTAAATCAGAAATGATACATGACATTGTAACAGGCAATATCGTAAATGTACAAGATATATTCATTTTCGTTTATGATCGGGATTTGCAAACCATCTTCTTCTTCTGCTTCTTGGCATTAACGTCCTCAATGGGACAGAGCCTGCTTCTCAGCTTAGTCTTCTTATGAGCACTTCCACACTTATTAACTGAGAGCTTTCTTTGACAATGTTGCCATTTTTGCATTCGTATATCGTTTGGCAGGTACGATGATATTGTATGCCCAGGGAAGTCAAGAAAATTTTCATTACGAAAACATCCTGGACCTACCGGGAATTGAACCCAGATACCTTCAGCAGGGCTTTGCTTTGTAGCCGCGGACTCTAACCACTCGGCTAAGGAAGGCCCCAAACCATACAAGACTTTTTTTATCATGCCCAGTTAGACTAGGTAATGATTTTTGTATGCTAAATATAATCAAAAATATATGTTCATTCTTTTTACCCAGTGTGGCCTTTAATCGACACTCACCTCTTCACTGTATGCAAATTTCATTAAAATTCATCATATGAACAAAAGCTCAAACACTTTCCCGAAAAACAAATTGACAATCTCACGTTGAAAATTCACGTTGATCGTTGTGTTTTCGGAAAGATAGGAAGGGTGTTTACCATCGGTGCATTATAGCAGAAAAGGATTCTCTGTTTGACTCCGGGGACAATCTTCGCAACCAACGAGCCAAACCAAACATTTGACGCTGCCACATCGAGTTATGTGTCCCATTCCCAAAACGTGCACCACGAAGTGCATTTGATGGCCCGAAGCGTTACACAGTGTATTGTTGTAAGAGAAAAATGGACGCAATTTAGGGAAGATCGAACGGTTGTATGAAAAATATACTATCTTTATGTTAAATATTGATAAGTGTCCTATTTTGCTCAATTTCACCTATATTTGTATAAAAAATTATAAATTGTGGATACCTAACATATTTTAAAAAAACAAAATAGATGTTCAAAACGAAATGGCTGACTTTTGCAGAAACAAAAAATTCATTTAGTCATTGATGTAGGTAAGTAAGCGAGTAAGCTTGTCTGCAAGTGTCTTGACTGTAAATGTCTAACGTTGTAATATATGAATCTATGACAAAAGGTCGAAGGACAAAAGGTCGAATGACAAAAGGTCGAATGGACAGAAGGTCGAAGGGACAAAAGGTCGAAGGGACAAAAGATCGAATGGACAAAAGGTCGAATGACAAAAAAGATCGAATGAACAAAAATTCAGGAAGAACCAAAGGCTACTCATTAGATAAAAGCAAGTTTACACTAAACCAAGCACAAGCGCTACAGCTAAAATAGATGTGACGAAAACGCGCATACCTATTTTCAGAAAGACCGTGCTGAGGGAGGTTCAATTTCAACTGATCAACGATCTTTTTGTTACACTTTTCAGGTCGTAGTGCATCAAGAGTTACTGTGTACCTGCTGTAGCTTTATGTGCAAGTGCCACTTTCCTTTCAGGCTCACCGGTGCACTGTACATTTTGAGACATATGCTGCCCATAAATGCATGTCAGTCCCATGTTTGCTTGTTTTCCTATTCACATGGGACAATTATGCGATATGGGCAGTATGTTGGTGTTCCTCGCGTTTTTTCTTAGGGTAATTTGTCAATGCGTTTCATGCGCTCTGTCACATGCGTTGTTCAAAAACAGCACACTAAATCATGTGAAGACAAAATTTTAAAACGAGAATCGAAATTGTAACTTCCGGATCGCGCGTCTTCGACCGTATCATGTAGACCATCTAGACATCTGCTTAATAAGGTAGAAATAGTTGTAGAGTAGAGACTCTTCGTCTCTTCTTCTTGATTTACAACTTGGATACCGATGGCGAACGTAGCACCGAGCAGCGCATGTGTTGATTCTCATCTAGTGTGCGCTTTCAGAATTTTCGTGAAGCGCAGCACACTACGATTCTGATGTGTTGAATGGCGGTTTGGTTGGAGACTCGTTAGTTGATTTATGTTCTCCTGGTAATTGTGTAACTCTAAGTGCATCGAGCTGCATTACACTCGTTAGATGGTTCGAGGCTGGTTCCCTGTAATATTGTTCAAGGCAGCTGGGAGAAGCAGTTTGCCTAGGTTTTTCTTCTGCTGCATGTGTTAAAGTGCTATATGCAATAGGCTATTCTCGAAGCAATACCATCAGGTGGTTCCGAAAAGAATTGAGTCTGAGCTCAAGAGTAATGTATGTGTTTTCTGCATGGGTAGATTGGCACGACATCACACCCGCATTCCTTGAATTATCTTCTCACGGTTCGGATTGCAGATCAACTCCTAATAAAAAGCATGATGCACAAATACAAATATGATCAAATTATCAGAAAAGCTCTCAGTAACTCTCTCTTGAGTAACTGAAAAGCAGACCATACCCTAGTTAAGACCTAATTCCAGAAAAAGGATGATTATTTTTCCCTGGTGCTAATTTAAATCTGTCGAAACCAACAGTCACATAAAACTCTAATGCTTAGCCCTAAAAACAGTAATACTTCAAAAGAAAGGAAAATCATTTGTTAGAAGTGCAATTGAAATGACCATGAAGAACAGCCGATATTTAAAAGAAGGCAGCATTTCAATTGAAAAAAAAATACACACAAGATGTAAAAGTGATAATCTATGAAGAACAGCAGATGTGTCAACGAAGGAATATTCGTCGATAGAAGTGTCTACAACAGTATAAAATCACTATATGTAATGTATAACTCCAAAAGAACAGCCAATGTTTAAAAGAAGGACAAATCTCTTTTGAAAATGTATCAAATAAAAAGTTAAAAATAATTACTCTATGCTTTGGAGTATCAATTAAAAACAATCGATGTTCAGAAAATGAATATTTTTTTGGAAAGTAATAGCCTCAAAACAAATTATTGCTTCAAACGGTAAATCTTAAAAACAGCTATACTTTAAAAGAAGAAAAAACTTCAGATGATAAGGGAGAAGTTTGTGGTCAAAATGTTAGGAACAGAGTGCACGATAATCTTTTCAACGGAACAATTTGGAGTCCATTTGACCTTTTGTCCATTCGACCTTTCGTCCATTCGACCTTTTGTCATTCGACCTTCTGTCCTTCGACCTTTTGTCCTTCAACCTTGTACTACACTAATATAAGACAGTTGTAGACCCTTTTTCAAATCGAAAATGTTTGGCTTGCTAGCTAAAAGCTATTTTATTTATCAAATAGGCATGAAATAATGCTAGAAGTTTATTTTAGGTACATTATTTGTCATAACACGTTTTTCACCCAAAATAGTACACTGCGCGGTGTGCTGTGCATTTGCACGTACTTTACCTGTACCTCCGAGTATACCGCAACCGGTGTTTTAGTGGTGTGCGGAGATAAAAGCATGACCGGTCGCCGGTGACGCTGACGCTACATGGGATAATGTCAACCGAAAGACTCCGTTTCAAATTCCAACAAAGACGATTAATGTGGTTTTAATTGAATTTTCGCTTGGGCAAAGATGCAAAACCCACGGGGAGTGGGTTTGCCTGTGGCAGATTCCGTTTGGCTGCTCGGCTCTCGGTGGTCAAAAACGCTGATTTTAGTGCTTGATAGTAGGTAGTGGTGGTTGCTAGAGAGATTTGGATAACAGACAAGAGAACTTGCTTGAGGGAGAGATTTCCTAGTTAGATTTGAGGATGTCGTTTGTTCTTTCAGTGATGGTTGGTTTGGCTAATTTATGCCACAGGGTACATGTAATTTTGAAATACGGGGAAAGGGCATTAGTCATTTTGATGCGCATTAGTAGCATATTCGTTGGTGATGCTATGTTGCGAGGAATACTTTTAACTAGTGTTAGGGATTAAACCATAGGCATTATCATTGCAGGTGGCCTGTGACCAGAATCAACCATTAAAATTCTCAAGTTACTTAATTTATTTCTTATTGCATACAAAACGAACATTCTATTCAATTTAATTAATAATGTAAACTTCTTAACAGATAACCCTAAATCAGCCATTTCACGCCACAATACTCGGTTTGTGGCCGCATCTCTCCATTCTCGGTTCTACCCCACGCTCGCCAAATCGATGCGCACTCGATCCGCCCACCTAGCTCGCTGCGCTCGAAGCCTTCTTGTACCAACCGGATCCGAAGCGACCATCTTTGCAGGGTTGCTGTCCGGTATTCTTGCAACATGCCCTGCCCATCGTATCCTTCTAAGGGTATACGAAATACCGAATGATTCCGTCAAACACGCTTCGAAACGAAATTCCGCGGAATACCACGAACTCATACAAGCGTAATTTTTATTTGACGACTTCGTTTCGTTTCGCCAAATTGTAAAAATATCTCCACGGATAATTTGAAACAAAAGGAATAAAAAGAAATTTCACGAAATTTGGAGTTTAATTTCGATGCATTATCGAATATTTTAATAATGATCACTTATTATCTCAAGAAGGGTTGGAAAATATCAGATTCGTCACTGAACGATGACGAAAAACAAGAAATAATGATCAACGCGTAAAAGATCGTCATTTTGTTCCTGTCATGTTTTTTTTTCTGAGACTGACAAAGACATCACGACGAAACAAAGCCGTTGAAAGTTAACGAGCAATATTTTTCGTCACTCTTCGTGTCATCTATTTGCAATGTACCAACATGAGCTTCTTTTCCTCACCGAGTTCACAATTGCAGACAAAAAAAAGTCTGAATAGTGAACTACTAGTCAAGAAGGAGTATTGTACACTAAGCTTTTTTTCGCCGTGCCGTATTGAAAAAAAAAAACCGCGCATAAAAACATGTTGATTTCGGATCGGTGTAAAAAAACGTGTTAGTACTGGAATCCGTGCAAAAAGAAACGGGTCAAATCTGAAATCCATGTAAACAAGATATAAAGGCCATGTAAAAAGAAACTGTGCCAAAAAAACGTGTATTTTTTTAGTGTACTGGCAATTGGGCAACCACATTGTCAAGGTACTGTGCTAGCCGTGATGAAAGGCGCATGCTATTAATAATCTACAGGTTTTTTGTTCAACTTCGAAACCGCGCTGATGTTCTTTTTTGTGAACCTATTTGTATTTTTTCTTATTTTTATTCCGGTAATTCATTCTTTTGTTTTTTTTTCTGGCGTTAAGTTCCAACGGGGACAGAGCTTGCTTCTCAGCTTTTTCATGAGCACTTATTGACTTGTGCTCCTAATAATATTCATTCAAGCCACAACGCAAACAGTATGTCCGAAAAATTCGAAAATCATTATTCCATGTTTTATTGTGTAAATAACTACATAAAATCACAATTTACATGATTTTTTTTAACAGGTATTGATTATAAGGTAATAAGGCATTCCTTAAAAATTAAATTGACTCACTAACCACTATTTTTCAAAATCCAAAAAAATGCGCATAGTTATGTTCTAGGGGCACAACGTATATTTCAAGCCATATGCGTCATAAAAATACCCCCCCCCCCCTCTTCTTCTTCCTGACAAATAGGATGAAGCTGTCAAATATAGAAGAAGTTCACGTGTTCATATACCAAAACTACCACTACATAAAAAAAAACCGCGGAATATTCTGAGAAATGTTGTTTCATTTCTTAACATTTCGTGAGGATTTGGATTGCGTACTGGTTTTAACGGAATATTTCAGTTATTCGTTTCGTTAGTAGAAGCATTAAACTAAGAATGCTAATGTCGCTGCTGTTCGTATTACCAACATCTAGTTTGTCACGAACTGACAGCCTGAATACCGGGCATCAAAGTGTCAAATTAATTATAAAAACATAAACAACGATAAGGCATTGAACAAACAATGAAAAACCATAATTAAATGTACGAATAATTAAAATCAGTTTAGTGACAACAGCGCTACTAGCGTTCTACTACTAATATTTCTATTGTTTCGTTCCGCTAGGAACAGTATTGAAAAATTCCGCATATCGTTTCGTTTCGTATCGCCATGGTAAATACTCATATAGCATATCCTTATATCCTTCCAGCTTCTGCCACCTTCTGGATACTGGGTTCACCGTAGAGTTGGGTGAGCTCTTCTGTACACCGACGAAGATCGTCCGAAGCACCCGACGTTGCATCTAAGTGCTTGCAAGTCATCCTCGAGCATCGTCCACCTTTCATGCCCGTAGAGGACTACCGGCCTTATGAGCGTTTTGTACATATGGTACATTTGGTGAGAGTGTGAATCTTTCTGACCGCAGCTTCTTGTGAAGGTCATAGTAGGCCCGACTTCCACTGCGCCTCTGTATTTTACGGCTAACATTGATTGACCAACATCTTATATGTAATTTTTGGATGTGGTACTCAAAGTGTCACTTTTTTCAATTTCACCATAGCAACCTGCTTTCAGAACCAAAACATTTACCCCGTCCGGTTTTCTTGCCTTCGCGCGCTTTTCGTGGCTTGTTGAAACAAATAGTTTTTCGTGTGTCCTGAAAATTATATTCTACCTACAGAAGATACTCTCGATTAGGTGTGCTGTTGTACAGGTGATTATTGTGTTAGATGGATGATCAGTCAAACATACGACTGAAATATTAAAATGCTTCTTCACTATTCTAGGTCGCTCGTAGATTTAGCCCTCACAAGGTATGGTGCGTATCGCTTTCGTTCGTGGGACATACGAAAGCTTCCATGTAATTCAAATTGCGGCCAATGGAGTACGTCGAACTGCGACTCAAAAGACTTCTTTTCATGAGAATTTTCCATCCGTAGTTGTTCCGGGGACAAAGTCATTTTACCTTTCTTCCCGCGCCAACACATAAGTTAAAAACAAAACAATCAATTTGACACTTTGCATACCGTTGGATCGCGCCAATAAAAATCAAGGCTACTGTGGTTGATTCATCACCATCACAGCCACAGTATGAGACACACAAGTAGAAGCATTAAACTAAGAATGCTAATGTCGCTGCTGTTCGTGTTACCAACATCTAGTTTGTCACGAACTGACAGCCTGAGTACCGGGCATCAAAGTGTTAAATTAATTATAAAAACATAAACAACGATAAGGCATTGAACAAACAATAAAAAACCATAATTAAAGGTACGAATAATTAAAATCAGTTTAGTGCCAACAGCGCTACTAGCGTTCTACTACTAATATTTCTATTGACACACAGCGCCTCTAGCGTTCTAAATCTAATATTTCTATTGTCAGAAAGGATCCAAGGTAGACAAACTCGTCGACCACTGTGAAAAAGCTTCTATTATAGTTCATAGCTAGGGAAAGATTGACCAATTTTCATTATACCTTGAACGACCTACTTTGATTTCTATACTAAATCAATCCCTACTACATCGATGAATGAAAGAAAGAAAAATAATGGCGGACAAGGGATAAATATCGATCATCTGTAGACAATTAATATAAATATTGATGAATAAATCATTATTCTGATGTATGATTTCGTAGAACTGAATAAGAAGGTCCAAACCGAAAAAAAAGTTGATAAGTTGCTTAAACATTTCATATTTCTTATTAAAATTCTAGAAACACACCCCAGGATTTCACGAGAACCTCAGAATAATTCTAACAAAATTGTTTTTTAGCAACTACCGAAAAGCTAAACATTACATATACTTTGCAATTGGATTAAATGGACAAATTGCTGTGAAGTTTTGCGAAAAAGTTACACGTCTTCTCAGTGAGAATCGAACTCACGACTCCCTGATATCTAGTTAGGGCGCGTTACCCCTACGCCATGAACGCAGAACATGGTATTGAACAAACAAAAATAAACCATAATTTAAGGTAGAAAAAATTAAAATCAGTTTTGTGAGAACAGCGCTTCTAGCGTTCTACTACTAATATTTCTATTTGTTTAGCTTTTCGGTAGTTGTTAAACTTCCACTCGACTGGTTAGCCGTAAACCACGATTCATAATTATAAACAAGTACCGTTTTGATTCATATTACGGACAGTTTCAAATTCCGGACACTCTACTTTGTATGGGAAACATTTCACATGAAATGTTGCAATTTTTGCCGTTCAAAAGTTCTCAATTTCGAGGCTCTTTTTAGTAAGCTTTTTCCATAAATATCTTCGAAAATTTATAATGCCCAACTACCTTGGATGTCTATTTAGTGGTTTGACGATTTCAATTGATGATTTGACTGTTCCATTAATGATTATCATGAGCTGTCCGGAATTCGATTCAAAGTGTCCGGAATATGAGGCAAAAGTGAGGAAGCGTCCGGAATAAGAATCATGCAAAGGCCACACATTTTGATTTATTTAAAATTATTCAAGTTGCCGAAGCGTATTCTTTACCCACCATTCGAAAGATAAGGGCTTCCTACGCTCGATAACGCTAAGGTATCATACATAATGATTAATTTTGTATGCTCTATGCTGGGTTATATTTCACTGAGTCCTTCAACGTCCGTAATATGAATCAAAACGGTACCGTAATCCGGGGGCAAATTGATCACTATTTTATAACTTTTTGCTGTGTTGTCCTTCGGAATTCATATATTGTCAAATAAATTTCGGCAAAACCAGTACTCCATTGATCTTTATCTGTTTATGTAATCGATTTTTCATGAAATAATATTTAACATATTATAAAAATAGCTTTAATATAAAAAATTAGAATGACGCACTGGGGCGAAATTGATCATCATATAAAAAAGCAGGTTTAGGAGTGAAAAATTTCCCTATCTACTAAATTTGGGTCTCCTGAATCTGAATATGATGTCAAAAATCTTACAACTCTAGTATTTGATCATTTTGTTGCAAAATCAAACTTTGAAAATCCGCCTAAATGTAGGCAATTTCCCATGAAATAAGCACATTATTTGAGAATAAACGATTTTATGAGCAAAACAATATACTTTCTATAATGTATGATATCAAAAATGAGTTCAGCAGTTCATATAAAAGTTTACAAAACATTTTAAACACTCATAGTTGACATGTAGGCATGGCACCAGTGGATTGTTTAGCATCGACATTTCCAACTGTATTGCTTACACCTTCAAAAAATGTGAATATTTCTATGCAAAACTGACACTTATTAAAATGAAATAGTTCCAAATCATCATTAGGCATCTATAAACTTGAAAGCATGACATGTGTTTGGTGCCAACGAAACCTTCAGCATCCTTGGGAGGAAAGGTTTTGTGATACCGACCTGATCAAATTCGCCCCAGTGATCAATTTGCCCCCGGTTTACGGTATTTGTTTTTCAGATTATTTCAAATGTACAGTGAACGCACAATGTTATAAAGCTATAAAGAGATAAGTAAAATGGAAGTGTCACTGAGTGTGTATGGATAGGGTTAATAAGTGAACGAAATAACGAATAATGTATGATTTCAAATTCAAAAAATTGCAATCAATGGATCTCGTAAAAATCGTACTACAGGTGACAGACGACGTAAGATGATTTGGAATAATACTTTGTAGGCCACATTTAGAATGGTGATCGCTCGAAAGTTCTCACAATCTAGCTTGTCGCCTTTCTTGTAGATGGGGCATATTACCCCTTCCTTCCACTCCTCCGGTAGCTGTTCTGCTTCCCAGGTTGTGCCTATCATCCGATGCAGACAAATGAACAGCCTCTCTGGGCCCATCTTTATGAGTTCAGCTCCGGTATCATCCTTATCACCAGCTTTATTGTTCTTAAGCTGGTGAATGACATCCTTAACTTCAGGTGTTCGTCGAAGCGCTGCTTCTACCTTTCGATCATCTCACGCTTTTCTGTCAAAATGCTCCCATCCTTATCCCTGCACATCTCGGCTCGCGGCACGAAGCCGTTGGAGGATGCGTTGAGCTACTGGTAGAACTTTCGTGTTTCTTGAGACCGGCACAGCTGTTCCATCTCCCCCAGGCGGCGGTTTTTCTCCCGAAAGAGGCGTGTCTGCTGTTGCCGTTTCCGTCTATAACGTTCCACGTTCTGTCGGGTCCCTTGCTGCAGCGTGACCGCCCGCGCTGTTTTCTTCTCCTACAGAATCTGCCTAAATTCCTCGTCGAACCAATCGTTCCGTCGACTCCGTCCTACGTACTCGACGTCGCTCTCAGCTGCATTGCTGATGGCTGCTTACACTGTTCTCCAGCAGTCCTCAAGAGGGGTTTGATCCAGCTCACTCTCTTCCGGTAATACAGCCTCGAGGTACTGCGCGTGTGCAGCTGCAACTTCCGGTTGCTTGAGCCGATCTAGGACATACCAGGGCGGCCGTCGGTACCGTACGTTGTTAACGACGGAGAATTTCGGGCGCAGTTTAACCATGACCAGATAGTGGTCATAGTCGATGTTAGCGCCACGATAAGTCCTGACGTCGATAATGGCGGAGAAGTGCCGTCCATCAATCAGAACTGGTCGTTTTATGATGCTGTCTGCTGTGGTGATCTTCAGGTGTTTTCGGTATGAAAGGCTGTGCTGGAAGTAGGTGGTACGAATGGCCATTTTTTTTGGAAGTGGCGAAATCAATTAGTCGTAAACCGTTTTCGTTTGTCAGCTTGTTTCTTTGTAGTACAAATATGATGTTTGCATTGATTGCTCTCGTTATACAGGGTAACCAATATATTTTGGACCCCTTGGGCTATTTTCCTGCGAATTTCCCAGTTAAAATCGAAAGACCAACTCAATTCCATGCCATTTGGAAAGATAGGACTATTCCACACTTGCATCAACCGTTTGTACATAGAAAATGTGTTTATTTTATCTTAAATTAATTTCATTTAATCGGTTCATCCATGCAACACAACACGTTACACACAGAAATTGAAGCCGTAAGAAATTTTTCATATGTAAACAAAAACTTTTTTCAAATTTCTGGACTAAAAGCATAGAATTTCTTCGGTTTTCCATTGTCAATTGATTGATAAGACTATAAGCAAGCATATTATACAAACAGTGTCGTGGACTGTCGCCATACGATAAAAAATGTCGGGTGTCCAAAATATTTACTTTGAGGGTTCAAAATGTTTTGGTGTGTCTAAAATAATGAAAAACAATGCTCCACAATTCAATTATTTTCGACGTTTTTGGATCCTACATGACCGTATGGGTATTTTTATCTCGTAGAGAAAGTTTTTCTCTTCATTTTGCCATGTTCTTTGACTTGGCTACGCTGTGCAATTAATTGATTGGTACAAAAAACTAAAATAACTTCCTTAGGAGGTCCAAAATACGACCATTACCCTGCGTTAAAAACGTTGAACATGATTTAGAAAATCGTTACTCACCTCGCTCACCTAGTTTATGTAGCCTATCCTACTCTCAGTTTTTTTCGCAGCTTTCTGATGGTGATCTCAGAATTCAAAACGAGCTGTGCGCCAAACGAATTTTCTGACGAAATTCAAGATGACGGCCAAATTCAAAATTGTTTAAGCTTCAAATGAAAGTTACATCTTTCTTCTTTACAATACCAGAAAGTTTTGTTTCAAGGAAAATATGAGACATGTCATGTGAAGAAATACCTATAATTTATCGAAACAATGGGCTTTTTCACAAACTATCTCACTAGCTGGCATACGAAAGGACCACCCTCTAGTTTCAGCATATATTAGCGATCAGTGACAAAAAGTTGGAATTCTAACGATGTGTGACGATGACGGCCTGGTTTCAGAGAGAATTGTTCATATGAACATTTATGGGTTCATGTCAAATTTTATACCATTGTGATTGTCCCATGATTTCAAATGTAGTATGATGTACAGTTGACCAAAGTTTGGTAGAAATCCACTAGCGTCAATTGATTGTGCTGTGGACACTTGGTGTAGAATGACCCATATTTGTTATCTGAACCAGTCCAATTTTTATGAAGTAGCTAACGTTACAGTTTGTTATAGCCGATATATTTGACATGATTGAATCGAAGAGAGATTAGCTAAACTTATCGGTTCTTTGAATGGCAAAGAAGATGAGCAGTTTACTCTTCTAAGAATTAAAATATTACATATTGCCGTTTTATTGAAACCTATTTCCACAAAATTCCAAATTTTTCGTATGTCGTCGCAATGGCCGCCTGGTTGTGACATGTGATAAAGTAGCTTTTATACGTAGGCATATAAAACTTCTATACTTTTATTCCTTTAAAAATCAAAATTGTGGAAATCTTACGGTGTATTTTTGTTAAGACATAGCTTGATAAATATACTTTCAAAGCTGCCAATTTGCCTGTTCAATGCATTGGACAGCAAGTTAATCTGCCGAGCACATGGATTTTTTTCATAATTTCACCCATAATGTGTCCATCTTTACCACGCGTAATGATTTAATTAATTTAATAACCATGCGGATTGGATTACCGAACAGCTCAATATAAGCGTCAATTTGAGTGAGAACGACACGTTGATAGCTTTCCCACATCTTTACTCTTCCGCAATACAGTTGTTGTGGAAGCGATGTAGGTACGATGGGCAAACAGTTTCAACACTAAATAAATCGCACTCGCTCTTCTCGCATGAGATGGATGGATATGGGTTATGAAAGGGGTCCGCGTGGTCTGTAGGGATTTGAATTCTAAACCTGTAACCAACTCAGTTATTGGGTCACCAAGTGGCTCGGTAACTTAGTTGGTAAAGCGCTCGTCTAGCATACAAGAGTCCTTGGTTAAAATCCCAGTCGAGCACGGGAATTTTTTTTTTCATAATTTCACCCATAATTTGTCCATCTTTACCACGCGTAATGAGTTAATTAATTTAATAATCATGCGGATTGGATTACCGAACAGCTCAATATAAGCGTCAATTTAAGTTAATCTGGTTCAAACTGTCATTGTCATTGGAGACTTGATAAACATAGCTTATGGAAAGATTCTCAAAGTAATTCTAAAGGCAGTACCCTGTTAGTCTAAAAACCCTTCCACGATAGATTCGACTTCACAATTTTTTTATGATTAAGGTCTGCCTATTCTTTAGTTAGTCTTTAAATTGTGGTTACACGCTATTTCAATCAGAACATTTTTGAGCGGATTCTGATTGAAAATACATATCTGTGCAGATGTGGGCGGTACACTATATAGGTGAACGTGCGCTATGCCGTTTGTGCTCGAAGTTTAACTCGAAATTTAGCTAAATTCCGTTTTATAACGTTTGTGTCCAATGGATATTTTCTACAATTTGGCGAAACGAAACGAAATCGTGAAATAAAAAATCCGGCTGTACAAGTTCCGTAGATTTCCGCGAAATTTTGTTTCGTACGTGTTTGACGGAATCATTTGGTATTTCGCATACCCTTAGTAAAGAGTAATGACACATCAATCACGTAAGACAATTTTTGGGATTTACCAAATTTTTAGACTTCACGACAAGAGGGGGAGGGGTAGTCGAAAAAATCCCGATTTTGGGTGACATAATTTGTGTACCATCCCAAACAAGATATGTTTACGGCTTGTATTCGTGTTGTTGTTGGACTGTAGTCAGGTATTCCATACCTCATGCTAGTCGTTCAATTTTAAAAAAACTAAGTGAATGCATTTTCGGATGTAAAAAAAACACAATATGAGGCAACAGTACCGAAAACAAACACCAGTGTCCACACAACAACGTTCAGAATGCTTATCTCTATAGTGATAAAGTACGAATCAACTGGAAATCATTCAGTGACCCCATCAAACTTCAACTGACGCGAAGGAAATCCTTCCCCTCGTGGAGAAAAAAAAAAGTTGATGAATGTGCCATTTATCATCTTGCAGTTTCGAATGAAAGCGCTGAAATAGAAAGAAAAAAAATCATTGTTTTTGGTCCTATTTGGCTATTCTGTAGTCACCAATTTGTCCGTCCAGCCATTGGTATGGTCTGACATATGAGGACGTTGATTAAAATTCTTTCTCCTCCTGAGAGAGCCCTTCACCACACTGGGCTCAGAGCTGTTCCGTCGTTCGACTGGTTCCGGTTGGTACGGAGCAATGCTCAAGCCGTTCCGTTTTTGGTTCGCACAGGGTTGGTAACAGGTTTTTCTAAGAGACTCGGCCACTATGTCTCTGAAAAGCCCTTATAATGTAAGGTCTCTGAAAATCTATTTAAACCAAAAGCAATCTAAACTCAATTATTTTTCCTTATTCTGCTTGTTACACTACAGTAGTGAATCGTGATTAAACATAATAATGAGTTCAGAGAAACCTTCATAGACTACTATGCGACTATCGCATATGTTCTCCAGGATATTTTTCACAGATTCCCCGAGGTAAAGCTTCAGGCACTGTTCTAGTGGTTTATCACTAGGGTTTTTGCTCTGGTTACTCTGGATCACTTTAAAGTTCCTTCATCAATTCTTCCTGACCTTATTGCTTACAAGAATGTTTCCAGAAACTTAAAACAAAATATGTTCGTGAGCTAACGAACTGTTTAGCTAGTACTGAAAATGAAATCAATACAGGTCATAGTAAGCACAGGTTCACGAAAGGAAAAAAAGGAAACAGTATGTGGATGTATTTTGGGAAGAATAAACGTGCTTTTACAATGATGAAGAAATGTTTTAGTTATTAAATTAAACTCGATTGGATTGTAAATGTTAGAAGGTTGGTCACTTTAGCCTGGTATGTTATATGAAGAATCAAACATTTATCTCTCGATCCTTGTTAAAATTCTATTTGTTCTCTTGATTCATCTGGGACATTTTTTAGATTCTGTTAGGTCTCTTTTTGATTCCTTTTTGGACTTGTTTTGGCCTCCTTTTTCAGGCAAGTGATCTATAAATTCCAATTAAGTCGTTACCAACCCTGTTCGCGAACCTATTGAGTAGTTCGTTGTTAGTTTTTTCCATGTCACTTGTTCGTTGTTGCTGAGCTACTGTCGCCTGGCTTTTTTCTGCTATCCGCGATGGTTCTGCATACTCGGCAGGTTTCATTTCGTTCCACGTCAGCATCTTGTTCTACTATAGGAGCAGAGACTGTTCACGATGCACGGAAAACACGAATGCAATCCCTGACACTTGGAAAAAGTCACACCACTGAACGCCAAACGCTCGGTACAAACTAATGGAATCCCGCCAGAATGGTTTACTCCCGAAAAAGCTCGCTAACCTGCCTTGACGCAAAGCGAAAGCAAATTGTTGGTGGCGGGTGAGTGGTGGACTGCTGCATGCACTCATTTTTCACCGTTTTTGCATTTGATTTGAACAGCCCGGAAAACTGGAAAATAAGAATTTGTATGCTGAACAGCGACGAAACATGTGAAGTGTCACTTTCAGTTGTGCAGTTTTTCTGTTGTTTCAAGTCTTCATTCGGAATTGCTGCATAAGAGTGAGTCCTTCTGCTGCTGTTCTTGCATCGAGTGGTCGTTGGGGTGTTTTCATGCAGGATATTAATTGCACATTGCTACAGCTGAAAGGCACAGCCACCGGAGGATGGGTGCTGGTTCGTGTAACAAGTTTTGATTGTAATTTATGGGAATGATTTTTCCATTACTGCTCTTTCAAATAAGGTACATTCGGTTGCATGCCATTCTGGGGATGACAGCAGCTTGCTACAGAACAAATAAATCATGATACTAAACATTAAACATATAGAGAGATCTGAATAATACTTCATTTCTTCTCCTCATTTCTACTGTAATAACACATGGATCATTCAAGCACAAAATCTGATTCTTAAGCCATGAGTTACAAGTCATGAAACTCATAAATTGAGTAGTTCACGTTATTTTTGGAGTCATGAACATGCAGAGTGACAACACTAAGACAGCGTTCATTTATAACGTAACGCTAACATTGAAATTTTTGAACCCCTCCATAACGCTTTTTACAAAAAATTTGAAATTATTATATCAGCTTAGCGCTTGAGCTTACTTCTCACTTTCCCTGGAGCGTTACGTAATTTGTGGATGGTGCCAAAGCGGTGAGCTTTGCATCAATTAATTCGTATCGATCACTCACTATCCAACGCGACTTGGTTGTGTGGTAGATTACGTTGCTTTCAATCAAAAAGCTTTTGGTTCGAATCGCGTTCTGGCATATTGGGTTTTCATTTGGTCTTCACTTGGTTGATTGACAAAACTGTAAATACCGTTATTTGGGGTGTAGTCGATCAGTGGGGTGAAGTTGATTACCCACAAGTATAGTCTGTCAAGAGCGCTATAATTCGATTGCAATCATCACAATTACTGTGATGTCGCATTGTCTGATAGCTGCTCTTGATTTTCCTAGATATGTATTGACATTGAGAATAGTTAAATTATGGAAAAGAGAATTTTTCGAAAATATTTGATGAACTGTAGGAGGGTTCTTCATATGTTGCATTACGGCAGACTTAATTATGATTTCGAATCATGGGGTATTTTTATGAAATGAAAACATACTAGTATCATAATACTAGTATGGTAGCCCTTTATTGCCTGAGCTCTTCAGAGCCATTCAGGTGTTCTTCGAAGAGCTGCTTCCACCTTTCGATTACATCTCGGCCTTATCCGGCCTTACCTATGCACATCTTGGCTCGCGGTACAAACTGTTGCGGGATGCGTTGAGCTTCTGATAGAACTTACGTGTCTCTTAAGACCGGCACAACTGTTCGATCTCCTCGTACTCCATCTTTTCTAGGTGGCGTTTTTTAACGTAGGACTACGTCTTTCTTCTCTATACAGGAATGAAATTGAAGAGCGTTACGTTGGCATGAAATATTTTGAACGTTTATAATTTTTTGCTGGCTTAACGAAATTCCTTGATTAGCACCTCAATCGAAAGACAGGGCATCAAAAGTTCATGTCGTTTACTTACTAAATTCCACATACATGTCCAAATAGTTTGAAAACTGTTTTAAAGGAGAAAGTTGATTTCAAGCAAATCTATAAACAGGGGTGCTAGAGAAAAGTTGACGTCATTTGCTTTTCATTCTCCGCTTGGATCGCATCCCAGCAGGCAACAGATCGGCTTGCTCTGACCGGGCGTGCTTCTCAGGCACATACATCGATAGCGAAGGACCCCTCCCCCCGTTTATCTTGCTTCGCTCAAATCAAACTGACCGTCGACCGACCGAGAGAAAATGCCGTCCGAAGCCAAAGCCATCACCGCTGCCGCCGCCAAGAAGAAGAAGAGGAAGCCGTCCACAGGCCGCCATCGCAGCCCTAAACGAAAGGAATGGGTCTTCCCTGCAGGTGATCGAGAAACACATCGGCGGAAACTACAACTGCGATGTCGGCAAGATTGCAAGATTGGCAAGAGTGAAGTGAAATCCCGGGAAAATGTGGCTGTTGCTAGCATCTGAGAAGAAGAAGGAGAAAAAGAAGGGAGTCCTAAGAAAAACCCTCCCAAGTTTTAAGAAAAGAAGACCCCGAAGAAGCCGCCACCGCAAACCTCATCAGAAGAGAATGATTTCAACAATTGATCCGTCAAAATGTGTCCGTCTTACTCGAATTCAACAATTTTTTTTCAAGGCCAACAAATGTCCCAAGTAACAATTTTAGTTTTACGAATTACTCAGAGGGTGCTATAAATAAGCGCCCATAAAACCACGGTCAAGGCACTGTTGCCTCCATCGCATCCCCCAAAACCTCTTGTAGATTAGAACGTGACTAGTTGGCCCACTCTAAAAGAGGCTATGAAGTGTATATTTATGTCACACAAATAAAGCCAAATAGCATTAATGAAAGCAATTTTGAGGCCACCTGTTCTAGATGAATGTCGCTCCATCTTCAAAATGATTTTATCATAACGTTGATCTTGCCGGTTTTAATCTAACGTAAACAAAACAAAATTAGATTGAAAACACGTCTTTGATAATTTGTTTCGTAGTGCTTGTTGATAATTTAAGTGATTTATTTTGATATAGAGCTCAAATCTTTAGTGCCGAGTGAGATTTACTGTGAAATGTGATGAAAAAGAAGTGAAATTGCATGTGCCCCCTCTGGAAATGACATATTTCTGGTTATTTAGCATTTGCTAAAATAATCCGCCAGGTGAAGAATAAAACATACTCAACATTTATGGGTTTGATTGGGCAATAATTGTGCTTTAAATTATATTTAGTCAGTTTAATCTTCGTACCATACCATCTTAAGAGCGAATTCATGGAGATAATATGATTCAACCGGAGTGAAATTAACATGGCGGGACTATAATTGATTGATTGTCATCGACAAATGCTGTTTTGTCATCATCATAAATAAATAAATACACAAATAAGGGCACATTGTTATGATTCGGCATTTGTGGATGTAAAACTGCCTTAATAAATGCTGATCGAAGATGATTCAGCTTTTTTTCGTATTTTATGGTAACTAAGCAGCATTCAACAAAGATTGACAGCTTGAGGGTGCTGTTTTGAAGAATTTATTGTTTCTATCAGAAAACAAAGTGTTTTTGAGTAATAACGCAATGTGAATGATGGTGTGGTGAGTAACAAATTCACATTACTAATGGTTATATCGTATCTTAAGAGCCCGAAGACCGATTTAAGAGGTGTAAATAAGGTAAGTTATCAAGATTCAAGTGCAAGTAAATCAGTTTAAAAGCAGCATTTATTACAACAAGGTGTATTATATCAATCTTTTATCATAGCCGTAACAAATAAGTGCTATTGAGTCACTACCAGCAGTTTAAACAAGGCATTATATGCTGCAATAAAGCTGGTTTTGTAGCCACAACATTTGGACTATATATTTTGTCTCCGAAAGGTTATGAAAACAACTAAGAACAGACTTACAAAAGATCATCTTCTAGCACCGTTAAATGTCGCCTCTTGCTATTATAGCATTCACGTAACTGTCATAAAACATTAATTAATCCACACGAATGCCAAATTGCTGTGGAATTGTTACTTGGGGTGTACTAAAGAGTTATTTGTGTAATATTTTCTAATGTGTTTACCACAAACTTGCACTTAATTCTTTTCGTAGCATCATACAATATCTGATTTGTTATGAATAATCGGCAATTTCAGGATGTTTCCGAGGACGCTGCTGCAGTGCCGTCGGGATGCAATAACAGCATAATGCTCATCTTGTATATCCCTTGCCAAGACATCAGTTGCATATAGCCTATTTCCCAGATCAGAAAGCAAAGAACACGAAAAGGAGGAGCATCATCTGCTATTTTAAGGGTATAAAGCATACCTTCTTCGTCGAATTCGGCTTCATTCCATTTTCGCTTTCGAGCTGATAAGAGCGCCGCCGGACCTGCTCAGCTCCATGCTTCCTGTGCCACAGAGCTCTTGATGATTGTAATTTGTGGGAATGATTTTTCCATAATTGCTCTTTCAAATAAGGTACATTCGGTAGCATGCCATTCTGGGGATGACTGCAGCTTGCTCCAGAACAAATAAATCATGAGACTAAACATTAAACATATAGTGAGATCATCAAGCTGTTGCAAATCCATCGTCCGGATTGTGATATCGCTCCAGATATGTAGATTGACTCGTGCTTCCAGAATTGGCTGCAGGAATCGGTGGGCCAACGCAAGATTTGTATGAGATGACTGCAGAAAATCAGCCAAAGCCGCTCGTAGAAGCGCACACCGTCATCGGACGTGGAGGATTCCAATATGTGCGCCGTCAATCGGCCCTTTTCAGGGTCAACAAATGTGTACTGAAGAGTTAATTGTGTAATATTTCCTAAAGTGTTTACCACAAAATTGCTATAATCTTTTAATTCTTCTCGCAGCATCATACAATATCTGATTTGTTATGAATAATTGACATTCGCCAATAGGGGCCTACCTCAGCCGAGTGGTTAGAGTCCGCGGCTACAAAGCAAAGCCATTCTGAAGGTGTCTGGGTTCAATTCCCGGTCAGTCCAGGATCTTTTCGTAATGGAAATTTCCTTGACTTTCCTGGGCATAATGTCTTATCGTACCTGCCACACGATGTACGAATGCGAAAATGGCAACTCTGGCAAAGAAAGCTCTCAGTTAATAACTGTGGAAGTGCTCATTGACACTAAGCTGAGAAGCAGGCTCTGTCCCAGTGAGGACTTTATGCCAAGAAGAAGGAGAAGAATTGATAATACGGAAAAATGAAAATTACGGTGGCGATGACGATATATCGATGATTCTTCGAACGGAGAGCTCCTCACTGTTCATAAATTCACAAACCATTACATTCTGAATTATAACTAAAGGAAGGTTGCAATTATGACAATTGACTCAAATTCAAATGCAGCAAATCACATGGCGTCATCTGGTCGTGTCTTGTACGCAACCCCCACAAATATTTAACTTTAAAATCCGAAACTCTGAAAAAGCTTGCAAACAAAATGACAGATCTCCCAAAAAACCATAACGTATTTGAATACTCACAATCACTGCACATATCATCTGCAAAAAGCTACCGCACTGTTCTTAGAGTCTGACCCAGAATTGATCGAAGTTGTGTCCATAGTAGTCCTACGTCAACTCCGCGGTAATGTAACATACACTCCAATTTTTTCTCCCGAAAGAGGCGGGTCTGCTGTTGCCGCCAGCGCTGCATTCTTCGCCTCTAGAATCTGCCTACATTGCTCGTAGAACCAAACGTTCTGTCGACTCCGTCCCACGTACCCGACGTTGTTTTTAGCTGTATTGTTGATGGTTACTTTCACTGTTCTCCAGTAGTCCGCAAGGGAGGCTTCATCCAGCTCATCCTCTTCCGGTAATGCAGCCTCCAGGTGCAGCTGCGACATCCGGTTGCTTGAGCCGCTCGCTCTAGGACATACCGGGGCGGCCGTCGGTACTGTACGTTGTTAACGACGAAGAGTTTTGGGCGCAGTTTAACCATCACCATATAGTGGTCACAGTCCTGACGTCGATAATGTCGAAGAATTGCCGTCCATCAATCAGAACGTGGTCGATTTGTGATTCTGTCTGCTATAGTGATCTCCAGGTGTATCGGTGTGGAAGGCTGTACTGGAAGTAGTTGCCATATTCTTGGAAGCGGCGAAATCTATTAGTCGTAGTTCGTTCGTCAGTCGGTGGGCGCTGAACTTTCCAATATTCGGTCTTTTATTCCTCCTCCTGGCCAACCTGAGCATTTAGATCTCCTATGACGAATTTGACGTCGTGGCTTGGGCAGCTGTCGTACTCGCGTTCGTGCTGCGCGTAAAAATCATTACCAGTGCTTCCTGAGTGAGGGCTGTGCACGTTTATTATGCTGAAGTTGCAGAACCGGCCTTTGATCCTCAACTTGCACGTTCTCTAATTGACCGGCCACCACCATAAAATCTGTTCCCAGCTTCCCCCCCTTCCCTGTCAGCATACGGCCAATGTTCTCAATGGGGTTAGTTACCCGATCTTCCCGAAGATCGCTCGTACCCCGGCCAGTATTGCGAGGAGGTAGGAATAGGAGTTGCTGGACAGGAGGCTAAGGGCTGCATGGAGAGGTCTATTTTATTCTTTCGGATACGCGAGGTACCAATGGTACGCTATTCCCAGCATTTACCAACCAAAAAGCATAGAGATGTACTAGCACTGATCATGTATGCAATGCTTTTAAGTTCAGTTGTTCATTAAAGTAAAAAAAACTATGTTCACAAAGAATGGTCTGCAAATTCAAGAGCTCTACGGCTATTTCATTGAAAATTCAAACCATGAACATAAAGCTTAACCTTATTTTTAATTATAAGACTCAATTCCATATTACATACTCTGCACAAGCCTTTATATTCAAACCGAAATAGAAAAAATATAAATCGAATGAATTTGGCTGACATAAATTAACCCGTTTTCCACGAAATTTGTGGTTCTTTTAAGCACGAATCTCTGAATTACCACGTATTATATTCTGTATTATAACTGATATTTCGATATAGTTTATGATATTAAACACCAATCTCGATTACTCAACAACACACCGTATATTCAACACTTCGTTCGTATTTCTCTTCCACACTCCAACTAACTATATCTCAAGCCCATGGCTTCCTACGTTAACGCGATACTACATTCCCCCTTTCCTTAGTCATCAGAACAATCATTTTCATCTACATGAGTTACATTATGTTTAAGATACTGTGGAATCTTCAATTCACGCCGACTGCGCCGAGCTGTTGTTTCTTCGTCTATTGCAGCCCTTCTCAACTTGCTTGCCGATCACTTCAACGGTTTCTCCGACTTTATTTGCTTCTGCTCCTACTGCCTCGTCCCCGTCAACTTGCTTTTCTTGAACAAAACGTTTCAGATGATCCACATTACAGCGATATATCTTTCCCGACTCCTTCGATCGCATTTCCGCTTCTACACCTTTTCTGGCTAGTATGTCGAACAGCTCTGATCCATAATTCGTAGACAATTTATTGTCTTTGATGATCCGCTTAGCTATCACCACATCTCCTTCTTTCAAGTCATTCCTTGTAGCATGTCTCTGAGCATCGGAAACACCTGCTGCTTTCAGTTTCTTCTCCCAGTCACGGTTTCGGATTCCTTCTGGAAGAAACACAAGAAACATTGATGCTCGGCAGCTTATCTCTCAATACTCTTCCAAACATCAAAGCTGATGGAGCAATTCCGGTTATGGAATGCGGCATCGAGTTGTACATCAACAAGAAACTTCTTAGATCACACTTCTAGTGCTTACACTTCTTTTCTTGACTTTTCGTAGACGTTTCAAAATAGTGCTATTTATTCGCTCTACCTCGTAATTGGCCTGTGGCCAGTAAGGATTTGTCTTCTGATGCGTGATTCCGTATTCTTAACAAAAATTTTTGAAAAGTTCGCTGATAAACTGTGGCCCATTATCCGACCTCAATGCTTCTGGAATTCCAAATCTACTGAACGTTTCAAAAAGAGCTTGGACGGTAAGTTCTGCTGTTATTTGCTTCATTACAATCACTTCTGTAAATCGGCTAAAATAATCAACCAACACCAATAAATAATGTTCCGAAGGTAACGGTCCTAAAAATCGATATCTACATCCATCCACGGTTTTTCAGGCATTTTAGTGCGAAGCATTGGTTCTGGGGTCTCAAAGCTGAAACTAATGTGCATGCCCCACAGCTTTTGATGAATTTTTCAACCATGTCGTCCATCTTTGGCCACCAAACCTTCTGCCGCAGTCGTCGCTTTATAAGACTCATTCCTGGATGACCATCATGAGAACATTGTAGATCTTGTTGTTGAAGTGATTCTGGGATGATAAATCGATCTCCTCTCATCAAGACACCGTTAGCACAATGAATTTCTGACTTGAAGTGTTTGAAATTTTTCAAGTTGTTCGTCCAATAGCCAATCAGCAGCGCAATCATGAGTTCCTGCAAAACTTGATCTTGTTTTGTTGCATCAATCACTCTGATAAGTGTGACTGCATTTGGTACGGCATGTTCCAAAAGATGTTTAACATACTGATCCACTGATCTATCGAAATACTGGGCCTTGTTAATTAATAGACGAGATAAAGCGTCTGCTAAGTTGGTGGAACCCGGTTCATACTTAATCACATAGTTGTATGACTGGATTCTTAGGACCCGTCGTTCGATTCTGGGGCAAGGTCGTGATCGTGGTTTGAACAAAAATTTCAAAGCTTTGCAATCGGTGATAAGCTCAAATTTGGCTCCCAGAAGATACAAACTAAACTTCTCTACTCCCCAAACTATAGCCAAGGCTTTACGCTCCGTTTGAAAATATTTTCTCTCTAAATCTGTCAGTGACTTACTCACAAAAAAAAATAATTCTGTTCTGATCTTCCTTGCTTTCCTGAAGTAGAACTGCTCCTAACCCATCAGGACTCGCATCAACGATCAATTTAGTCTAATCGTTTCGATCGGAAAATCCCAAATACCGTTTTGATTCATATTACGGACAGCTTCAAATTCCGGACACGCTTCTTTGTATGGGAAACATTTCACACGAAATGTTTCAATTTTTGCCATTCAAAAGATCTCATTTTCGAGGCTCGTTTTAATAAGCTTTTTCCAGAAATATCTATGCAAATTTATAATGTCCAACTACCTTAGCCGCCTCTTTAGTGGTTTGACGATTTCAATTGATGATTCGACTGTTCTATTAATGATTATCATGAGCTGTCCGCAATTCGAATCAAAGTGTCCGGAGTATAAAGCGAAAGTGAGGAAGCGTCCGGAATAAGAATCATAAAAAGGCCACACATTTTGATTTATTTAAGATTATTCAAGTTGCGTAAGCGTATTCTTTACCCACCATTCGAAAGTTAAGGGTTTCCGAAGTTCGATAACGCTAAGGAATTATACAGAATTATTTATTTTGTAAGCTTTAGGCTGGGTTATACCTCACTGAGGCCTTAAGTGTCCGTAATATGAATCAAAACGGTATTTGGTATTCCCAACAGCCTGCTTTATAACATCGAATGCATCTTGTTGCTTTTTCTTACATTGGAAACATGATCCAACTTGAAGTAATCTTCTCAACGGCTCTGTCTTTTCTGCTAAGTTAGGAATAAATCGACCAATGTAAACCAATAATTCATTGAATAAAAAAAAATTAATATCAGTGAAGTTATGATTCAATGTTAAATCAACAAATTTTGTGGATTCCAGTGTAATAGCATTTAACTTTTGCACGCATGTTCCAGTCACCCTGTATGTATCATTCCCATGTTTTGACTTATTATTTGCTTCTGCTCTTGAGACTGCACACAATGTCAGCTCCATAATGAAATTTTCATCTCCAGAATCATCCCTGCCTTCCATACTAGCACCGTAAAACTATCCTTATCGATCACGTCCAATCTGAGCGACTCAGTCGGAGAACAGCAGTAACAAACATATTTGCACAATGACTGAGTGTTTCTATCAACTTGAAAAGCGCTTAATCATCCAACGTAATATCGTTGTGTGCCAGCGCAGGCCGTTGCAGGATGTGATTGCTATTCTATGCAGCTGAGCTTCTTCTTCTTTCTGGCATTACGTCCCTACTGGGACAGAGCCTGCTTCTCAGCTTAGTGTTCTTATGAGCACTTCCACAGTTATTAACTGAGAGCTTACTGTGCCAATGACCATTTTTGCATGTGTATATCGTGTGGCAGGTACGAAGATACTCTATGCCCTGGGAAGTCGAGAAAATTTCCAACCCGAAAAGATCCTCGACCGGTGGGATTCGAACCCACGACCCTCAGCTTGGTCTTGCTGAATAGCTGCGCGTTTACCGCTACGGCTATCTGGGCCCCTAAGCAGCTGAGCTGAGAACTGTTAAAATTTCATAAGAAATAGTTTCAGTGTGTGTCTGGCACTAGGACGTAACCATAGCAGTATCCAGTTTTAGATGCTGCGTTTAAAAATGCTGTTTTTAATTTAAGGCTCAATATATTGCTCTTACAATTCTTACAACAAATGCAGTACTGAAATGCGTTACTTTTCAGCACTGTTTCATAATGGTGTTGAGAAGTAGTACTTTGCAGTTCCGTTTTGAGAGTTGGCAAATAAATATCTGAGTGCCTCCTTTGAAAAGCTCTGGTTTTCTCAATGATTCAGTCAACTAGCTTCTGATTCTAAATCTATTGAATGAGCTGAATTCGACACATGTGAGAGACTCTATCCTATAAATAAACCAACTACAACAAAAAGTTCGTTATTGCAATTTATGCTAACTATTATCTATATAACTGCGAAATAAATCGCTCTCTGATTCAATTTAATGTTTTTAATCGAAAAACATCATCGAGCTCATCGGTTTCCGTGGTTATGCTTTCACAAAACAGAACGCGAGAAATTATCCTTCGGATTGCATTTTCCCCGTTCCGTAGAGCTCGATATGAACAATCATCCTGCGACATTTTTCCCACCCACTTTCAACGGAAATGCAGTGACTCAAATGTAATCATTTGCTCGTGAGATTGCTCGACCAAGTGCAACAAATTGATCTGTATGCTCTGATTTACTGCCCGACGGCGCTGAAATGGAAATTCAACTTAAAAGCACAATCACGCTCAATCAATTTTCGCAACAACAAAAGCCAAATGATATCTGCTGGTGCTGTCGTTGTTGGTGGAAGCTCTTACAGAAAGCACGCCACGGTGTGTCTAAAACCGTAATTACGACAAAAAAATGACCATCAACTCTGTACCCACCATTTACTAGCATCTTCTAAGTGGATTTGGGAATGATTCATCAAACGATATTAAAATTATACTAATTTGAAGATTTAGGTTTATTACCTTAGGTAGAAGAATCGTCAGTGAGAAGCATGCGTCGTCGTTGGTAAAACTGTGGCAGATTCGTTCGCATTTTTCAACAAAAATGATAATGCGAGGAGAACTTATTAGAAAAAAAAAATAGTTTTTCTTTGTAAATATTTAAGCGTTCAATAATTGGTGCACCGCCAACAGATGTAGCCTAATTTATTGGCTATGGAGTAAACGCCGCGAGATATGCAATGCCCATTGTTACAAAATATAAACAAAACTGACAGAACAAAATGCAGTTTTGCACTTCTACTGGCATCATTATTTCATCGAATTATCATGTAAACTCATCGTAATTCGTTAAATTTATTGTTTGGAATGTTGTATCACACCGTCTTCAATTATACTAGAGAGTCAACTCCACGCAAAAAGCAAAATTAAAGATGTGTGCAAAAATTAGGCTCAAAATCTGCAATAATAGGATGCGGATGTTTTCAAAGTGTTCAATAAGGCCGGAACAAATCTTAAAATCTTCTTTTGTCACTTTCCACCAAATTGTGGTGTGGGGGGAGGGGACAATAAATAATAAAATGGAAACTTAGGTAAATTTATCATTTTTTTTTATAATTAGAATTTTCATAATAGCAATCTCAAGGGTTTTCACACATAATCTTGAGTTTTGGTGAGAGAAAATACTACCAAGAACAACTTTCAAATTGTAACAATTTTAAAAACAAATAAAAATGTTTCACTTAGAACTTGAAATTAAACTTAGATTGTTTTAATTTGATATAACATGTATGTATCCATCTCGTTGAAAAAATATTTCATTAGATTTGAAGAAAACTGCCACTGAGAAAAATATTGCCCTTCTACGCCTACTTGTGTCATCTTCTCTCCAAACTTTAGCGAATGTGAGATAATGTGTCCGGAAGAACAGCTTTGATGGTATTTATTCTTCGTTCAGTTTTTATATTTATGGAGCAATTTTTCCCGTAAATATGATTTTATTCTTTAACGAAATATAATTTCATAACGTTTATACAACACAATGACCACAAGGTATAGTATCACATTTGATACTTAGCTTGTAGATGATGATTACGTTTTCAATATTCATACATCCAGATCAAGAAGAATCCACTAGAAAAACATGTACTCAAATAAATTTTAAGATTGCTGCATTGATTTGACAAGATGTTCTTTGAAGGTTTATAATAAGGTCAATAATTCAAATATATCACTAAAATATTCTATTTTGTAAGGCTACACTGTTACAGTAAAAATGGCGTAATAGTAGTTTACGGAACAAGTTGCAGAGTGATGATTTTACAGCACGAGTGGTAAATTTATCCTACGAGGCTTGCC
Organism: Aedes aegypti; assembly: GCF_002204515.2. Lineage (NCBI taxonomy): Eukaryota > Metazoa > Arthropoda > Insecta > Diptera > Culicidae > Aedes > Aedes aegypti. The sequence goes on from NC_035109.1 coordinate 249,522,530, forward strand.
GAGTAGGATAATTGCGACGAGTGCTGTAAAAATCGAGTTCTGCAACGAGTTACGTACAACATTTTTTGCAATCTCGTCGAAGACCACTTGAGAGCATCAGAAATTATATCGAAACCATTATTTTACAATTTCTGAAAAATTGTTGTGTAATGATTCATTACGCAACTCAAAACAGTTGCGTAATGAGAAAGCGTTGCGTAATGAATCATTACAGCACTGATTTCAGTTGCGTAATGACTATTCCCGCTCTGCATACTTCAGTGCAGGAAAGTAGGCCGTTTTATAACAGATTGGCGTGATGAAAAAAAAGCGTATTACGATGACAAATTGCAAAATAGTAGTTTACGCTACAAGTTGTAGAATGATTTGCATTTGAACAGCACAAGTCGTACTTTCATCCAACGAGGCTTGCCGAGGCTCCTAAAAATCGATGCGGTTTTCTACGGCAATAACGACAAAAAATTGCCACGATTTCGTTGTTGTTTCGCTGCATGCACAATTTGATGAGCATATCTAAGCCACGGCGACGCGATTGCGCAGCGATTTTCGTTATTCTAGATAGTTTCAAATAAGAGTACTTGCAGCGACACAACAATGAAATTCTGACGGTTTTTTGTCGCTGTCGCTGAAGAAAGTCGCGCTGATTTGAAGAAGCTTTTAATCTGATGACTGCCCCCGGATTTTGCGCATACAAACTTTTTCGTATCTTCCTTGGCGAGTGGATCGTTTTCATTTGCTTGTCACGCGTTTTTCGCTTTCTGTGTAATATTTTTCCAGGATTCCGCTGGTGATTCGGCTGGTACTAAGTTACCCGGATAGTTTTTGAATGTGAATTTAGTGACAATCATTGGATATGGTTTATTAAAATGCTATTGGCAGCTATTTGTTTATATTAAAGTGACAGTGGAAGATAGTAGATTTACTGATACTATGAGTTTACTGGATTTCAACGAGATTGGGAGGAAATATACTTTTCTGGAGAGGGGCCTTCCTTAGCCGAGTGGTTAGAGTCCGCGGCTACAAAGCAAAGCCATGCTGAAGGTGTCTGGGTTCAATTCCCGTTCGGTCCAGGATCTTTTCGTAAAGGATATTTCCTTGACTTCCCTGGGCATAGACTATAATCGTACCTGCCACACGATATACGAATGCAAAAATGACAACTTTGACAAAGAAAGTACTCAGTTAACAATTGTGGAAGTGCTCTTAAGAACACTATGCTGAGAATCCGGCTCTGTCCCAGTGGGGACGTTAATGCCAAGAAAAAGAAAAAAATCTTTTCTGGAGATTGCAAGCACAACATAATTTCAGAAAATAAATTCGGTGAGTCTGTTCCATTATAAAAAGAACCACATTTCTTTTAGCTTCAACTCATGCTCTCTGTTTTTGCGTTAGCATAATGAAAAGAAACAATTGATTCGATTCTGTTGCTTGCTCTTGGGAGAGACGGAATCAAGATCAATCGTGTTCGGTTTTGCTTAGTGAAATTACGAAAAAGTATAGCGAAGTGCATGATTCATCGGTTTTCTTGTCGGCTTGCTTGTTTCTACCCGTCAGTTGTCATGGAGTTAAACATGCGTAATGGCCGTTTTTTTTCATCAACGGTTTTTTTTTTCAATTTGTGAGTTTTAGACAGTAGGTTGTTTTGTATAATTTTGTATTAATACTTTTTATTTTTTTAGTGGTGTTTAGTCATCCGATTCAGTTGCACGCTTCTCTAGCTCTGTCAATGATCAATCGGTCGCTTGTCGCGGAGTTGGACATGCAAAGTGTCAGTTTTCCGGGCTGCCGTTTTATGCGTTGTGGACAGTTTTTTTTTTTCGAAAGCTCGGGTTGTGCGATTTGAACAGCATTTTTTTATTTTATTATTTTTTATTTATTTTTTTCCCGGGTCATGGAGGAATCTATTATTACCAAGCAGAAATTTTTATTACCAAGCAGAATGTCACTACCATCAGACGCACGAATATATCTATTTTTTTTTTTTTTTGGAAGCATACTGTAAATAACGCATTGTTTCATTCCTTTGATTGCCGGCATTCAAAAGATTAAATTAAAAACAATCAAACATTAAATGCTCTGCGTCTAGCTGACCTAATACCCTCCCTACCCAACGCCCAGCTCCGTAGCACTTATGAGGGTGTCACTGAGTCGGTGGCCTCTCATTAAGTAAGTGCTACATCAGGGATTGAATCCTGAGTCGCTCCCTGTAACTATCATAAAATGCTCTCAAAGTAATTCCAACGGCAGAATTTTATTTGATGAGTGCTCTTCAGGATATTTCTCAATTCAATACCCTGATAGCCCACATGTTTTTCCTCTTCTAGAAATCCATCTACGATTGATTTGGTCTTAACCGACTCTAGTCATCTTTGTAGCCAACTGATTACTCATGCTGATTTTGATTCTGATCATGTCCCTGTTACATTTCAAATATCCCAAGAAGCGATTCTCAATCCTATCAGCTCCACTTTCAATTATTTACGAGCCGACTGGAATATATATAAAACGTATGTTGACTCCAATCTTGATGTTAACATTTCTTTAGAAACTAAACTTGATATTGACAATGCTCTTGAAACTTTAACAAATTCCATTGTTGAAGCCCGGAGCATTGCAATTCCAAAATGTGAAGTAAAATTTGAATCCGTGATTATAGACGATGATCTTAAACTCTTGATCCGTCTTAAAAACGTGAGGAGAAGGCAATTTCAACGCACTCGCGATCCTGCTATGAAAATTATATGGCAGGCTTTGCAGAAAGAAATCAAGAAACGTTTTGCTCAATTAAGAAACAAAAATTTTGAAAATAAAATTTCTCAATTGGACCCTGGCTCTAAGCCCTTTTGGAAATTATCGAAAATCTTGAAAAAACCTCAGAAGCCAATACCGGCATTGAAAGAGGAAAACAAATTATTACTAACTAATTGCGAAAAAGCTCAGAAACTTGCTATGCAGTTTGAAGGTGCGCACAATTTTTATTTAGGACTTACTAGTCCAATTGAAAATGAAGTTACTCAGGAGTTCGAAAATATTCTCAATCAAGAGAACGTTTTCGAAAATGCCTGGGAGATTGATTTGGAAGAAGTGAGAACTATTATTAAAAAATTCAAAAACATGAAAGCTCCTGGCGATGATGGAATTTTTTACATCCTCATCAAGAAACTTCCAGAAAGTAGCTTATCATTTTTAGTTGATATATTTAACAAATGTTTTCAATTAGCATATTTTCCTGACAAATGGAAAAATGCTAAGGTTGTTCCAATTTTAAAACCAGACAAAAATCCTGCAGAAGCTTCTAGCTATCGTCCAATCAGTTTGCTTTCCTCCATCAGTAAACTTTTTGAAAAGGTTATTTTGAACAGAATGATGGCCCACATCAACGAAAATTCAATTTTTGCCAATGAACAGTTCGGATTCCGCCATGGACATTCGACCACTCATCAACTTTTACGTGTAACAAATTTGATCCGTTCCAACAAATCTGAAGGCTATTCTACTGGTCTTGCTCTTCTAGACATAGAAAAAGCATTCGACAGTGTTTGGCATGAAGGTTTGATTGTAAAATTAAAAAACTTTAATTTTCCAACATACATTGTTAGAATAATTCAAAGTTATCTGTCAAATCGTACACTTCAGGTTAATTATCAGAACTCCAGATCTGAAAGACTTCCTGTAAGAGCTGGTGTTCCTCAAGGCAGCATTTTGGGACCAATATTATACAATATTTTCACATCTGACTTACCTGAGTTACCTCAGGGATGTCAAAAATCCTTGTTTGCGGATGACACAGGCCTCTCCGCCAAAGGACGAAGCCTGCGTGTCATCTGTAGTCGATTGCAAAAAAGTTTGGATATTTTTTCTTCATACTTGCAAAAATGGAAGATTTCTCCTAATGCTTCCAAAACTCAACTAATAATATTCCCACATAAACCAAAAGCTCTTTATTTGAAACCTTCAAGTAGACATGTTGTCACGATGAGAGGGGTTCCAATAAATTGGTCAGATGAAGTTAAGTATCTAGGGCTCATGCTAGATAAGAATTTAACTTTCAAAAATCACATTGAGGGCATTCAAGCCAAATGTAATAAATATGTAAAATGTCTCTATCCCCTTATTAATAGAAAATCAAAACTTTGTCTTAAGAACAAGCTGTTGATATTCAAACAAATTTTCAGGCCAGCCATGTTGTATGCTGTACCAATATGGACTAGCTGTTGTAATACCAGGAAGAAAGCTCTGCAGAGAATTCAAAATAAAATTTTGAAAATGATTCTGAGGCTTCCTCCCTGGTATAGTACCAATGAGTTACATAGAATATCCAATGTTGAAACATTGGAACAAATGTCAAATACAATCATTAATAATTTCAGGCAAAAATCGTTACAATCTTCTATTGCCACGATTAATGCGTTATATGTTTAGGTTAAGTATATTAAAAACATTTTTTTTGTCTTATAAGCAGGTGACATCAACTCACCTGTAAAAAAAACTGAACTGCTACGGCAAATGAAATGTAATACGTTGTTAACAAAATGTTAATTAAATCTTAAATTTGTTTTACCAAATTAGGATGATAGTGTTGTCAAATAACACAGAACACCTAGATATAAGAAATGAATGTAATGTTTGGAATGATACTAATATAAAAAAAAAAAAAAAAAAAATCATAAAATGCAGCGCATTATGAGAGACTCTTTATCGTATACTGCTACAACTTTGATCAGATCGGGGGGATAGCAGTGCATGATGAAACCCCTCTAAACAAGCTCCAAACCTGGGGGACACTATTGCTATCGGAAGTTAGGGGATTATTTATCGTGCTAAGTAAAACTAAGTAAAACACCTATCCCCAACGGTTAACAGGCGAGACAAATAGATTTTATCATCGCTCTCTCTTTGGGGCTCTCCTATTTATCAGGCTTGTTACAACTTGCGATACATTGCTGTTAACGGACCGCAACAGCTAGGTTGTTTTCCTTCACTTGCTTTGATCATTCTTCGAAATCAAATGAGAGCGAATTGTGCTAATAACCGTGCTACATTAACATTTCCTTCCCCTATCCCATGAGCGTAACCGGGAATAGCAATATTCAAGGATTTTGAGTTCTTATTTCAGGGTAGATCGAGGTAAACTCCCAAACATTGTCCCTGAGAGCATTCTAGGAGCATATATTCCGGAAAAAAACGTCCTTTCTTCCATTACTTTTTCACGAATAATTACAGTTTTAATACAGCACCACACCGGTGGATGAACATGTCTCATGTTGAGGCCACAAACACACCACAAATCTGCCATACTGGCAACACTTTACTCACCTGGAAAAATTCCTCATATGCTCATCCATGTTGCATACCTAAAAACATAAAACAATTAGTATCAAATCATTAAATTGATATACGTTCAATTTAACTATCCTTTCGACACCAATTGTTTATTTACATTTTTATTCTCTCTATTGTCTGACAGTTCCAGAAAATTCAACCCATCAACTGTATAACAGTTTACACGGAGAACCAAAACAACTCAAAATGAAGTCTTTTTCACCCGTCAAGCTAAAAGGAACGAGTCAAAATTGAGTTCTTAGCAAAGTATTCAATTTTGAGTCATTACACTAAAACTCCAATTTGAGTGAACCTAACTATTTTGAGATAACTGTGTTTCAGATCAAAATTACTCAAAAACTAGTCTTTTCCAACAGCAAATTTTTTTTCTCAGAGATATTTTGATTTATATACTGAAAAGATACAGGAATAAAATAAATAATGATTTTATTCATTCTCATGCATTACAATGTAATTTTAAATTAATAATTGTAGCACCATCCAGTTTCAATGTGAAATGTCCGCGGTATATAATTATCATTAGAACATAAAATCTTACCTGTATTTGCCATTGTAATTAAACAGCATCCTCTTTTGGGTGATCAAAAATCTTCGGAGAATCCGGAATGGACTTCAACGATCCACGGCTAATGAAAAGTTTTGCACCAGCAACGCAATCCATCACCCTAGAAAACTCAATACTGTGATCGGTAGCATTGTGAGAATTAGTGGAATTAGTTTAATAATCACATCATACTTTAAAAACTTACCTTAGATAGTAGAGCACTCAGCTTAACCAAACTTAAATATAATGGCGTGGATATTTTAATCCAAAATGAAGTACTGTCAGAACACTTCGTTTTGAGTAATTTTTAAATCCAAATCCAAATCTCTTCCAAAACAAACAACATCAGAATAACTCAAACCAAAGTAGTTTTGAAATTACTCCAAGAATACGTTAATATTACCTAACAATAAGAATGAGATTGCACCCAATCGAAGAGTGTTGGGAAAGTACTTAATTTTAGGTACTTTTTAACTTGACTTTGAGTTGTTTTGGTTCTCCGTGTAGACACAACACATTATTGTATACAACAATACAAATTCCAATGCAATACACAATAAGGTAAAGTAATGTGACCAGATATGTTCCGAAAAAAATCCTGGATGCTTGTCAGATCTCATCCCAAATGAAGCGCTGCCTATATTTGATGTGCAATTTACGTTCATATTCATTCTACGACATGTACTATATACTAAGTTAAATGAAATAAAAAGTATTGACACTATTCTGTCAAGATAAAAATTGCTCTGTCCCGGATAATCCGGGACGTCTGGTCACTTTAGGGTAAAGGACTATATGTAGGGCAAAACATTATCACATCAGTCTGAAATAACTGGCATCTTAGTTATCTATTATAGATGAAAGATTACGTAACGATTAATTTTGAATGCAACTGTAATTCTTCATATAATGAAAGTCGATTTTCGGTTTTGGGGTAACTTCGATAGTGGGTACATAAACACATGAAAATCCACAACCAACTTACTGTTTGACATGATTGCAGTAGGAACAATTATTTTTCAAATTACTACTATAACTTGATTTTCCCTCCATCGAAACATTTTCAAAATCGACGGAGAAGATACTAGGATACTAGGATATCATTTGAATTTAGGTCCAGTTTTGATGGTCTTTTTTGTCGTTGATTACGGTTTCAAACACACCGTGACGCATCGTCCGTAATGGTTGGTGGTGAGAGCGAGTGCCAGGGAAACAAATTCGCATCGATTCTCTTTGAGCTGATTTGATTACATTATTATCGGAAAGCGCTTTTGCATTGTCTTCCCGATAGATACAGAATACAATGCAATACACGTTTGTATGTTTGTTTCCGGAACGCCGCTTCCCGTGCTGAGTATCATGCGTCTGACACTCAATTATTTGTCGATCTGGTATGGATGAACAATGTAATTTTGTTAGCTTAAATTATCAGAATCTCTCAATGAGCTATTCAAAAATAGGACATTGATGTCATGAGCAACTTCTCTAAGCACATGAGTCACTTCATAACCAAAATAGTCCAAGTACAATTACTAAACTACTTAATAAAAAAAACTAGTAGCCAAACAACAACGTTCAGAACTCACGGTGTAAATTTTGGTCTTTCTGATATATGATTATCACCGACCTATCAATTCTACAAACCAAAGCAAGAAATTTCGATGATTTTTCATATTTATTTCATTCAAAGCTAAAACTTATTTTCAATCCTATCAATTTTCCAACATTGGAAGAATTCTGATCCCTGATTGAATTTTAAATGTGGCTAGAAATTAACGCACTGTGAAAAACATGCTCTATTATTAAAGAAACCATCCGTTGCGTTAGTGGGTCCAAGAATCGGGCACAGTTTTTTGCTGAAAGTTCTAACCTTTTTAACATTCATACTTTCGCCGATTGCCTGCTAGCGAGCAAAAAGTTAAAAGCCGTTGGCAGAGGCAAAATGGAAATTGAATTTGATTAAATTTTAAATATTAAAAAAAAAACTCATACAAGGTGAGCTGGCTGTTCTTTTTTCGCTTTTCTGCTTCATCGAAAACGACTTGAACGGTGTGGTGTGGATTGAAGATATCACAGAGGCGGAATGATTTTCGTTTGCTGATTCTACATTTTTTGCCATGTAAACTCAACTTAAAGATGACCCCCGTCAGAAGTTCAAAATAGCGATCATGTAATTTGCATAACCTTGCGGAATTGGAAAAAGCTACAAAGCAGTTTTTTAACCAACTATACGATAAAAGATGTACAGTATGGCCCATAAAATATACAATAATTATGTCTCATGAAAGTTTGTATGTGGAAAGTAAAAAGTAATCATTAATTGTATTCATAAATTCATTGTGTAATCTTTTTAGACTCTGTTTTTTTATTTGAATATTGTTTTTATGAGTCACTTATGCCATACAAGCTAGGATTTGGAAGAATACCTTCAAACTTTATAATAGGAATTCAAATTTATAGGGATTTTATCTGTAGCACAAGAGACTTACACATATTTAAGCTTACTCTGATTATCCTGACGTTTGGGGTTTCAAATGAGTGTGTTATGTGGCTCTGTCTTAATTATAAGCTGGTATTTTTCCAAGTTGTGTCTATCCAACCAGTGTTGCATTTGAACGCGTTCAGTTTGCGTTCCAGTTCAAAAATTTGAACTTAGAAGAGCTGAAAAATGAACGCGAAAGACATACTGAAGCTATCAAGGGACATTGCGGATTCCATACATAGGGCGTGATATGAACTCTAGTAAATTTAAAGTAGTGATTTTGAGTTTTGTGCTTCATCGTACATTTGAAAGTGAACGGGCCGTTCGTGAGCAGCGTCAGAATCTTGCACGAGAGTTCAATGTTGACGGCGTTCACGTGCAAAATTAGAACGCGTTCAGTTCTCTTTTGGCTCGTGTACAGTTTCAAATGCATCACTGTATCCAACAGAACAATTTTCTCCTTCAAAAAGCTCGTATAGACCTCATAAAACCCATAAGACACTTATGTGATCATGAAAACACGTTCTTCAAGATCTCCAATCTCTTCAATCATACTTCAAGATCTTCAATCCTCTTAAATCAAACAGGCTTATATTTTAACAATTGTTTGTGATAAATCAAAGTTCGTGCATTTTTGTATGATCCACACTGTAAATAGTATTATATGGTTAATGAAGGTCAATGACCAATAAACAGTGAAAAAGTATTATCGCATGCTTAAATTAATACACCATCCCGCCAATATCTCACAAGAGAGATATTTGTTATGTTGTACAAATTCTAGCAACTAATTTCTATACGGGTTTTGGTGCGCCAAGCCCCCTTATAACAACACATCCTACATATTGATGGGAGGTAATCATTATTGGGGCAGCCTTTTCCTAAATGACTCTTCAGAGAGTCATTCATTTCCGTTTTGCAATTAATTAGGATTGGAGCAGTAGCAGACACACCGGCAGTAGATGTACCTACGTTTCTGTAGTGGTAAGTATTTAGACATTTAAAACGAATTGTGCCTGCCTAGGGCATGGTAAAACTCGAATAAATTGTGGCTTAGCAGGATTCTCTTCAGCTCCATAATCTGTTTCCTCTGGAGCCTATTGAGCTAAAACCAACAAGCAGAGCATGTGTACGATAAAATCCATACCGAAGGGTGTCTCTATTGCTGTATGCCGAACAGGAAGATCATGACTCAATTCTAACTCCATGACTTGTTGACTGTATCGATTCTCCACAAGCAGCAATAAAAACATAGCTTACACCAGTAGTTACAGCACCCAAGGAGCATACTTCCTGCTGCGAGTCTCCTACAATGATAGGATAATCAAAAAATAATGAAAGCTTAAACTTTCCCCCATTGAAGTACATGTTTTATGAGTGACCCTCGATTTCCATAATTTTATAATTCAGCATTAGCAATGCCGATGTTCCGGTTAGAATACAAAGTGGCTTCTTAAGAAAATTTGCTATCGGCAGGAATAACGATAGCCAGCCAGTCGGTTTGGTTCACATCAGAGCTATATAGGGGAAATGTTCCATTCTCAATCTCATATTGACTTTATTAGAAAGCGTATTCAAGTGATCGGTCTATCGCCAAACCGAAATAAAATATCAGGAAACCAAACATATCATATTTTTCTAAACAGGATCAACATGGAAGCATACCAACAAATTCGTAGAACGGTTTTCCTATATACATATGTACGACTGCAACGGTTTTGGTAACAGCAGTTCAACTCATGATTGTATATACGCCTCTGTCTTCTATGGTCCGTCCAACCATGTCTGTTGCAAATCTTGGACACTTAGATTCGACTTTGGAAATCGACAACAGACAATTTATGCAGTCCGGAAAGCCTCTTATCTATCTTGTATGAAACAAATCGTTTCATATTATTGGTTAAAGCTCCTTTATGACGTGGTGTCGTTGTATGGAAAACTGCAATTTTTAACTAGTTTTGCCATTTTAAAATGTTGCTTCGAAACCAAATATAACTTAGGCCCAACAGATAGCTACAAAATAACATGGATAGGTGCTTCATGAATAAAACTTATATATTGTTAATCATCAGACTTCTTCAGTGATAAACTGAAACGGACACAAGATTCATATTCAACTCAAATCAACAAACGTGATTCTCAACCTTTTGTCTGTATTTTGGGATGATTTGACGAGACAAGCACGACAAAATTATATTTTTCACAAACTTATGTAAATGATGATATAAAAAGTATTCGCACAAATTCTTAGATAGTACAACTCTAGATTGCTATACGAGGGTTATCCGTTGCCATAGACATAAATTTGGGGCAAATCTCTACCTCTTAATCGAAACGCATCCTCTACCAGTCAAAAACTGTCCTAGCCTTGTCCTTCGTGGAAGCTGAAGGATAAGAAAGAATAACACTTTTGTCTCAAGTACCAAAATACCGCTTTTAACTGAATTCATTGCCGTTTTCAAAAATTGCATAGCACATCTAGTTTTTGAGATATATGGTGTTGAAAATGCTGAATTTGACTATTTGATCTAACTTGCATGCAAGTTTGGCAGCTTTTATGGCAATTGATTTGCTTAATTTGCAATAATTTAAACTTTCTGTTCAACAATACTTATCAACAAAGTTTATAAAATGTTCGATGCTCAAAATTTATTTCTAGATTGATTTACAAACGTAATGTATTTTGCCATAGAAGAGAAATGAAGAAATTTGTGTGGAGAGTGCAAGCATGTTGAAAAAGTCAATTTAATCTTAACCAGAGTTGCTCGATGTCACCATCAATGCTTAAAATTTGCTGATTTGTACAGGCCGACTGCGATACAAATCGGATCATTCCATATCACATCAACATCATGCTGTCTACTCCATCACCAGTGCATTGATGGCGATAGACTAGGGATATTACTGATGGGTTAAGTTTAGCTTTAAATTTAGCAGATAAAATGGCAATTTATCAGTACGATATTTTCGACAGTGTTGCGGATAGATTGAAACTATGTGTTGGTCACTGAAAAACATTAATAGCATGGATAATGACCACGTGATCACTCATTCTGCAGTGATGGTGATCTAGAGTGCGATGTCGCATCACTGCTGTTGGTTGTCAAATCAAAGTGATATTGATAGCTCGCAAGTGATATTGATAGTTTTAGACCATCAGCCATTAGCTGATATGATTGATATTAAGCAACTCTGATCTTAACTTTATAGTGCAATTCAAATCAAATGGTATCGTAAATAAAAGTTGATGTCATATTTTGTATACTTCATAGATGCGGAGAGCTGGGCTCAACAGCCGGGGTACGATTTTTACGAGATCCAGTCAATTTGTTTGCTTCGCGGATGATATGGACATTGTCGGCCGAACATTTGAAAAGGTGGAAGACCTGTACACCCGTCTGAAACGCGAGGCAGCAAAAGTTGGACTGGTGGTGAATGCGTCCAAGACAAAGTACATGCTAGCTGGTGGAGCCAAGCGCGACAAGGCTCGCCTAGGTAGCAGTGTTACGATAGACGGGGATACGTTCGAGGTAGTCGACGAGTTCGTCTACCTCGGATCCTTGCTGACGGCTGACAATAACGTTAGCCGTGAATACGGAGGCGCATCATCAGTGGAAGTCGGGCCTACTATGGCCTCCAGAAGAAGCTGCGGTCAAGAAAGATTCACGCCCTCACCAAATGTACATGTACAAAACGCTCACAAGGCCGGTAGTCCTCTATGAACATGAAACATGGACGATGCTCGAGGCGGACCTACAAGCACTTCGAGTCTTCGAACGTCGGGTGCTTAGGACGATCTTCGGCGGTGTGCAGGAAAACGGTGTGTGGCGGCGAAGGATGAACCACGAGCTCGCCCAACTCTACGGCGAACCCAGTATCCAGAAGGTGGCCAAAGCTGGAAGGATACGATGGGCAGGACATGTTGCAAGAATGCCGGACAGCAACCCTGCAAAGATTGTTCGCGTCGGATCCGGTTGGTACAAGAAGGCGTGGAGCGCAGCGAGCTAGGTGTGCGGATCAAGTGCGTATCGATTTGGCGAGCGTGGGGCAGAACCGAGGATAGAGAGATGCGGCCACGAACCGAGTATTCTTCCTCACTTTTGGAGCGCTCGGCTTCTTTCACCCCATGAGCGTAGTGGAAGTGTGCGTGCTAGCCCAAAAATGGTTGAATGGGCGGTTATGAGTGGATGGTCACCGATTGAATTGAATTGAATAAAATTGGAAGACGCTCGCGGTTAAATCGAGCTATTACACGCTGTTTTGCGATCGGAGAAGATGAAGGCCACGCGCTACGACTCTTCGAAGAGCAATTTTCCAAAACATTTCCTCCAAGATTATATTCAGTTAAAACTCTCATTACGAATTTAACAATTAAATTAATGTTTAAACTTACGATTGGAACTACCATCAAAAAAGTTCGTAGAGGACCTACCTGAAGCAAGGTTCAATAAGATTTCTTAAACATCTTCTGGCGGAATTGTCGAGATGGTTTTTTTAAACAATTTCGTAGAGATCACCCGAGAAAGTTTCTGGCAAAATAAAAATTCCTTAACAAACTTCAAGAAAAATCTGTTGAATTATAACAACCAATCCCGGGAATTATTCTGGTAGAGAAGATGAAGGAGTTCTTGGAGAAAACACAGAAAAGTACAAAATAATTCATGAAGAAATCCCCATGGGAGTTCTCAGAGGAATCTCTTAATAGCATCTAAATACCCGGCAAGTTCCTCGTGAGCTCTTTGGAAGAATTTTTGAAGGATTTATTTTCTAGATAAGACAAGCAATAAATATTTTCCGTAGTGAGAATTGAAATTAAAAATTATCACTTATGTGCAGCGATATGAAACAAAATCACAAAGAAATAAAAACAATACAAATCTATGCAAACTACGAAAATAGTAAAAATCATGACCATAGCGCCCGACTTTAGTTCTGTAAAACAATAATTTGCTAGCCGAGACTACCCCCTCTAGCGCCCTTCAGAAAACAATTCAAGTTACGCCAATCGGTAGGTATGTATAAATGTTTCGTCAAAATTCGATACTGAGATTATACAAACAGTAAAGTGGGTGGCGGTGACTAATAGGAGACCTAATTGAATATTCTTACAGAATGTTAAGGAGGGAAGCAAATGTATGAATTGATTTATTAAGTTATAAAAAAGGGAGGGATGTTTCAAAAGTAATTTTCATACAACATTATTTCAAACGCCTTTGAAAAACAGTTACAGGGCTACAGCAAACTTTAAACATTTAATACTGGTTGAATTTTTAACGTTGAGATCGCTGGATGATACATTAAGGTTATATAGTGATTTAGATCCAATTAATATTTCATCATTTTTAGGTAAAACAATTGAGAGTGCGGGTAAGATCGACACCCTGTTGGGATAAAACCGACACATGCACTTTAAGTAGAATTTATGCATTGTTAACATCACCATCACATGGCATATTAAAAAGAATGCTTTAAACTTGACTTTCGACCTCTATGACCCCTTCCTCACATATTACGTAAATAACTGATGAGAGGACAAAGATCCACTAAATATATGTGAACATTTTAAATGTTCCACGCTTAGATTATAAAGTTGGGGTGAACACACATCGATTTTATTCATTTGTGTTCATGGAATGTTTACGAAGATAAAGTTGTGGTGAGTGATTGGTTCTAAAAATAAATATAGTATTATTTTTACAAAACATAAGAGTGTAATTATTTACAGATAATCAAAACTGTCGAACCTCATGGTTTTTTCATGAGCAATAAGATTAATTTATGTGAAAATATTTCAAGTTCTATTAATTCTACAATTGTGAATTAGAAAAACTTATTCAAGATTGATCGAATAAGTTTAAAAATAAAAACATAAATAAATAATTAAAAATAAAAATATTTTTTTTAATACTTATTGATAGCTTGTGGCAAGGCATACAGTGTCATATTTTACATGTTAAAAAGATCGCCATGCGTGAACTTCACTGAAGTTCAAAAAAACTCGACTTGCATATATTACAAAGAAAGTCTTCCGACAAGGAAGATTCCCCAAAGTTATATTTTAAAACAAAAAAAGGTGTCGATCTTACCCCGATTGTCCATTTTTTTTTTTTCAATAGCGTTTTCAGCTGCCGATCAACCAAAAACTACATTCTTCTTCAAGTTATATCAACGAATTAATAGTTAATGATGATGTGGTCGCAGAACAAATTATGACATTTCACAAATTCCACATGCGAAATAGTTAGAGAATGACAGCGAAATATTGCCACTACCGTTTCTTGTATGTTATCCAATATGATTTTGTAGTTTATTTTGACAGTTTATTAATAGCGTCAGTTTTAATGTTATTCGAAACACAACATTTCACAAGTAGAGAGAGAGTGTGGTGGGAACTGCCTGGCAATCTGCTCAAAACATGAAAAATCAAAGAGTGTCGGGTTTACCTACTGTGTCGGTTTTACCCTGATTACCCCTACTAGTCAATTTTCGGTTTTGGGGTTACTTCTTGGATAATTGGTAGTAAAAACTAAGAAATTCAAAACCAAACAAATGTTTGAAATCATTACAGTTCAATCTGGATAGAAGAATGTTGATAAAGAACGTTGATTAGATTTTCTGCATTGTAGATCGGAATTTATAGAAAAGTCATCTCCAAAAGCATATTAACTTGAATGAAACGTGGAAATTACTATTAGAAGTTTACAGGAATTCGTGCAAAATTATATTTATGAATGAAAAGGATTGATAATCATGTTTTAACAGTGACTTTAACATAAATTATTTGGTTTTGGAATATAAATAACTATATTCCAAACAAAATCGTATGAATTACAAAATGTGTATAGAGCGTTGCATACCGTAAAACGTTATATGGATGATTCTGACTTTGGTTACAAACATGGTCCCAATTTGTGAAAATGCTTTTTCAAGTTCTTCTATACCTAGGCTTTTAAGGATAAATGACGAACTATTTGAAACTACCTCAAACAGGGATCGTAGAACTCGTTGCTTGTACACGTTCTCAAAAATCCAACATCTCATCAATTTTTAACATTTGAATTTAAAGTCTCAAATGTTCTTGTTTTAACTAAAATAGCTCTGACTTGAAGTGTCGTACTGAAACTCTTCATTTTAGCATTTCAAATGAAATTAAGTTATTTCGTGTTGTATTTTGTATTTCCCGCATTACCAATGCTGCTCGCATTATCAAAGATACTCCGTTTTGCAATACCTCCAAATAATCCATGGACTGAGGAGTGAAAATAGGTGATATAAAAAATGTAAGTGAATCTAAACTTGACCTAACTGGTAATCATTAAACAGACAAAGGGTTTATTCACACAAGTCCACATAGCACCACTCATTCCGCTCAGAACGTTCTAACAGCT
Source organism: Aedes aegypti (assembly GCF_002204515.2). Taxonomy (NCBI): domain Eukaryota; kingdom Metazoa; phylum Arthropoda; class Insecta; order Diptera; family Culicidae; genus Aedes; species Aedes aegypti. Next base: position 249,538,287 of record NC_035109.1, read on the forward strand.
CCCTGGAGAAAATACACGGCATTCTCGTCAACCACACATTCTCGAGTAGGAAAAGCTGCTGCCTGAAATGGTACTTGTCGTAAAAGTCCCATCTCGTCTTTGCTGTGGTGGGTGGAGCATCTGAGCACAATACGAAGGCATGTTCTTGCAGAACGCATAAACAGGACACGATACGTAGACCGACAGCAAATAAGTACAGAAACGATGTGCTTTAGAAATCATTAAACCAAGTGTGAAATTGAATTGTGAGTGAAGATTACGGCGTTGATCACTACTGCTGGTGATGGTGCTTGAGTGCTACCACACAGCGACCGCTTATAAATGTACATACGATGCACAGTTGCGGGTCTTCTGTGTTAACTTGTGTTAAGCTAGAGTGCTCACATCAAATTAGACGCAACACTCATTTTTTTAGTTATGTTTATATAAAAACAATTGATTTCATAAATCCGCATTTTTCAAACCCGAACTCAAATGTATACATATAGATAGATTTTAAGGTAACCTAAGCATCTTTAAGAAAACTGCAACTATTTACGAAACCAAACGCTTTTTCCATGTTGAAACAATACAATTACTAGGGCAAATGAACCATTAGTGGTGCACCTAAGGGAAAACTGCTAAAACATGGCGATATAATCATGAATTATAGGATTTTAACATATCAATCGCATGATTTCAAATACTTCTTTCATTCAAATGTATAAAAATCACGATTCACTTGAAATTTCCCTGCAAAAAGCCTTGCACCAATAATAAGAACACTGTCCCCTTAGTGGAGGTATGTTTTAAGAATGGTCCCTTTAGTTGCGCATACCATTGATTTCTTATGGGACCCTCCACTATGGGTACAGATACACCACTAAAGGTGCAGGGGTGCAAAAATTTTAAGCAAAATAATTGTTTTAAATAGTTTGCGGTTAAATTTTATGAATATTTTTCGATTGCTCGTATCATTTTCGCATCGTACATCATCTTATGGGACCCTCCACTATGGGTACAGATACACCACTAAAGGTGCAGGGGTGCAAAAATTTTAAGCAAAATAATTGTTTTAAATAGTTTGCGGTTAAATTTTATGAATATTTTTCGATTGCTCGTATCATTTTCGCATCGTACATCATAGAATATCACATAGCCATTAATTAGTGCGAAACACGTCAAAACACACTACCTCCACTATTGGAGCTACCATCACTAAGGGAACGTTTGCCCTATAACAATTCAAATTCATCCTATTTGGCCCATAGAGAATTTCAATTTCTAAATGATTGCGGAGTAGCTTATCGAATCTTCATTAGTGCTTATCAAAACCACATCACCAATATAAAATGCTATAGATCATTATACAGCATTGTCACCTTCACACACTCGGAAGAACATACCGGCTGTATAATTCAAAAGAGCATAACATTTATACACAGCAATCTTGAAATCCATATAGAACGGGTGAAAATATGTACACTGCACTTGAATAAAAATGCTTTACTGACAAGGGAATACTGAAGTGCTCCATCGGCAACGAAAGAATGGATGTGTGAATAGTCATTTCTGAATAAGAAAACAAGTCCAATCAAATATGACGAGCCTATTTTATGCATAAGCACTGTTCGTTCACTGTTCAATAGAGTTCAATAGTAGAAAATGGAACAGGAACTGGTTAAACTGTTTACCCTCCACTTTCTTCAGGAACAGCTCATGCTGAAGAAGATTTTAGTTGAGTCCTTTTATGTCCAGTAAGCCGTGTTCCTAAGCCGAGTGGTTAGAGTTCGCGGCTACAAAACAAAGCCATGCTAAAGGTGTCTGGTTTTGATTCCCGGTTGATCCATGATCTTTTTGTAATGGAAATTTCCTTGATTTCCCTGAGCATAGAGTATCATCGCACCTGCCACACGAAATACGAATGCGAAAATGTCTACTTTGGCAAAGAAGTCTCTGTTGATAACTGTGGAAGTGCTCATTGAACACTAAGACAAGAAGCGGGCTTTGTCCCAGTGAGGACATTATGCCAAGAAGAAGAAGAAGAGTCGTGAGAATAGTTACATATTTCTCAGGAGCACGAGCTTCACATGACGTTGACTACACAAACTAGATTTTTCAAAATGCTTTGTGACAAAAACAACTCCATTTCATCAGTTTTGTCTGATTTTGCCGACAAAAGAATAATTTGTGAAAATTGTACGAATAGTTTGTAGGAATTTGTGCACGGTAAATGGAGGCCGCACGGTGACTGGTGACTTAACGGTATAGGTGTCTAGATGATCTACATGATATGGTCGAAGACTCGCGATACGAGAGTTACAATTTCGATCCTCGCTGAATTTTAAACAGCACATGTGACGGAGTGCATGAGACAGCATTGAGACACATCTTAATAAAAAAAAGCGAACCAAAAAAGGTGTCACAATATGCCTCCTGCAACGAAGGCTATAGCACGTGCACAGTAACTCTAGTCGTAAGACCGAATGAAGTTTTAGGCTGAATTGGTTGTTAGGAAAGTCAAGATTTTTTTTATTTTTTTCATTAGTATCATTCCAAATATTACATTCATTTCTTATATCTAGGTATTCTGTGTTAGACCACACTATCATCCAAATGTGGTAAAACAAATTTAAGATTTTATTAACATTTTGTTAACAACATATTACATTTTATTCAGATTATTTTCAGGTGAGTTGATTTCACCTGCTCATAAGAGAAAAAAAAAAAACACGTTTTAAATTTACTTAACCTAACTTAACCTAAATATATAACGCATTAATCGTTTCAAAAGAAGAAATTATTAATTATTTTATTTGACATTTGCTCCAATGTTTCAACATTGAATATTCTATGTAACTCATTGGTACTATACCAGGGAGGAAGCCTCAGAATCATTTTCAAAATTTTATTTTGAATTTTCTGCAGAGCTTTCTTCCTGGTATTACAACAGCTAGTCCATATTGGTACTGCATACAACATGGCTGGCCTGAAAATTTGTTTGAATATCAAAAGCTTGTTCTTAAGACAAAGTTTTGATTTTCTATTAATAAGGGGATAGAGACATTTTACACATTTGTTACATTTGGCTTGAATGCCCTCAATGTGATTTTTGAAAGTTAAATTCTTATCTAGCATGAGCCCTAGATACATAACTTCATCTTGCCAATTCATTGGAACCCCTCTCATCGCGACAACATGTCTACTTGAAGGTTTCAAATAAAGAGCTTTTGGTTTATGTGGGAATATTATTAGTTGAGTTTTGGAAGCATAAGTAGAAATCTTCCATATTTGCAAGTATGAAAAAAAAACAAACTTTTTTGCAATCGACTACAGATCACACACGCTTCGTCCTAAGTCGGAGAGGCCTGTGTCATCCGCAAACACGGATTTTTGACATCCCTGAGGTAACTCAGGTAAGTCAGATGTGAAAATATTATATAGTATTGGTTCCAAAATGCTGCCTTGGAGAACACCAGCTCTTAAAGGAAGTTTTTCAGACCTAGAGTTCTGATAATTAACCTGAAGTGTACAATTTGGCAGATAACTTTGAATTATTCTAACAATGTATGTTGGAAAATTAAAGTTTTTTAATTTTAGATCAAACCTTCATGCCAAACACTGTCGAATGCTTTTTCTATGTCTAGAAGAGCAAGACCAGTAGAATAGCCTTCAGATTCGACTCGAGTCGAGTCTAGTACACGACACTGAAGACGGCCTTACAGTTGAGGTCAAAATACGCGTATCTGTCAAAGGATACAAACTCTAGTGGAATTAAATGGGATAGTACTAAATTCGTTTTTTCCATCTACTTATAGGTATTCTACTAAACAGCTCGAAGATTTATTATCATCAAGTTTTGTTTGTAAAGAAATGTTAACATCAAGATTAGAGTCAATATATGTTTCATATATATTCCAGTCGGCTCGAAAATAATTGAAAGTGGAGCTGATAGGATTGAGAATCGTTTCATGGGATATTTGAAAAGTAAAAGGGACATAATCAGAATCAAAATCAGCGTGAGTAACTGATTGGCTACAAAGATGACTAGAGTCGGTTAAGACCAAATCAATCGTAGATGGATTTCTAGTGGAGGAAAAACACGTAGGGCTATCAGGGTATTGAATTGAGAAATATCCTGAAGAGCACTCATCAAATAAAATTCTGCCGTTGGAATTACTTTGAGAATTATTCCATGACCGATGTTTGGCATCAAAGTCACCAATGACAAAGAATTGTGAATCATTGCAAGTCAGCTTGCAATTTTCGCAAGTCAGCTTGAAGCAAATTAACTTGCTGTCCAGAGCACTGAAAAGGCAAATAGGCAGCTATGAAAGTTTACCAAGCAGTGTTTCAACAGAAACACCTAAAGTTTCAAAAACTTTACTTTCAAATGACGAAAACAGTTGATGTTTTATACGCCTATGAATGATGATTGCAACTCCCCCACATGCTCCACCATGTCGATCATTACGATAAACAAAAAAGTTAGGATCTCTTTTGAGTTTAGATCCAGGTTTTAAATAAGTTTCGGTAATAACTGCTATATGCACGTTATTAACTGTAAGAAAATTAAACAGCTCGTCCTCTTTACCATTCAGAGAACGAGCATTCCAATTTAAAATATTTAAATAATTATTTGGATCCATTGGAAAAACGTAATCCAATAACACTTTGATTCGAAAATTTTACACCAACTTGGACTGCTTCAGTCATAGTGGTGGCTTCGAACATTACATCAATCATTAGATTCAATTGTTCAGTTAGAAAATTAAAATCAGAGATGTCTGCCTTGAAGTGGGTACATTTGATGATTTTCCGTTTGAATTTTTGGAAGACGAAGAGGCGGAGTAGATGTTACCTGTGACGGCATGATTTTTTCCATTTAATTTTAAACAAGTAGAATAGATACTCATAGTACGAATAGGGGAAGAGTTCAAATTACCTGCTACGATATCGGCAAAGGATTTTCCGTGGGTAGATACATTCGAAATTAAAAGATTCGAACGGCTACCCGTCAGATTAAAATTTGTTTGTGAATGAGCATGATTATGATCGTCCTGATCGGTATGATTCATGACCAAGCGATCGTTAACTGAAAAATGAGCATTGTTCGATACTCTTTCAGGCAAATTCCGGAAACGACCGTTATTGTAACGGATATTATCTTTCATCTGCCTGGCACAAGCCTCAACGACTCTCTTGCGCGAAGGGCAAGCCCAAACATTTGACTTATGATTGCTCTTGCAATTGCCGCATAAGAACTTATCGGTATCTTCCTTCACTGGACAGACGTTCTTGGCGTGAGAAGAACCTCCACAAATCATGCATTTAGCATTCATGCAACAATTTTTTGTACCATGACCCCACTTTTGGCACCGATGGCACTGAGTGGGGTTCTGGTAATTTCCTCCAGGTTTCTGAAAATCTTCCCAGGTCACACGGACATCGAACATAACTCTAGCTTTTTCTAAAGCTTTAATATTATTTAGATCTTTTTTGGTAAAGTGAACTAAATCATATTCTTGAGGAAGCACTTTTCGAACAATTCCAGATTGGGTGCTTTTTTCATAATGATTACTTGGGCTGGGGAAAATCCAAGTAAATCATTTATTCCATTTTTGATCTCTTCAGGTGACTTATAGTCACTTGACGGACATTTCAAGACGACTTTGAACAATCGTTCAGTTTTATCGTCATAAGTAAAAAAATTGTGTTTCTTCTATTCAAGATGTTTGAGAAGAAGTTCGCGATCTTTAAGAGTTTCCGGCAAAACGCGATAGTCTCCTTTCTATGCAATTTGGAAGGAGACCTTGATTCCCCTAATGGAGATCAAGATCTCCTGCCTAAATCCCGCAAATTCGGAACAACTGACCACCATAGGCGGCACTCTTTGCTTCCTCACTTGAATCAAAGAGCCTGGGCTAGAGACTGCTTTGATTTGATGTTCGGAAAATTTGCCAATTTTGCCACGTTGAGTGACAGTTTTAAATCCCACTTTTTTGGAAGAAAGTTGTGAATTCAGAGATTCACCCTTCCTTTTGTTTGTAGTGCAACCATGTTTAGTGAATAAACGAAAGAAGACGTGACCTCCTAAGAGGTTTTTTTCCCAAGACGGTGTCCAAGAAGGATTACCACCACTACTGTTTTAGTAGCACTGAAAAGTACCGTTTTTAATTTTAGCACTGAAAAGTACTGTTTTTGTAGCACTGAAAAGTACTATTTTATTTCTTTAGATAGTTTTTAAAAAATTTCCAAGAGCAGAGAGAGTTCGTGTACGCACAGCACGATGGTACGATGCGCACTGGGAAAAGTCAATATTATATGTCAATATTTATGTTTGTTGGCTTCAAAACAATATAAGCTGAAAAATGTATTAACGAAGAACAGTATTTGTTTAAAATAAGGAAAAAATACCGATAAATGTGAGCCATTTGAAACAGTAGTTTGTATTTTCACCTTAAACAGTCAAATGCTATTTCGGCCTAACGACCCTTCGTTGACTATTAGACTTGTTGATGATAAATTGGAGTTTCAGTCTGGACAAAATTAAAACCTGTTATTTTATGCCTTTTCAGTCTTTACAAAATTAAAAACTGTTATTTTATTTTACCCAACGTTTCAGTCAGTTTGGGACCTTCCTCAACGACTCAATTGTTACAGTTCTTTGGTCCAGTGTGGTTCGGTAGAACCTGTAACTGTCTGGTGGATCGATTTTTCCCGCACAACCGCAGCCAGTTTTAGAGGCTTTTTCGGTGGGTGAATCAAACTTAAAAAAAAAATAGGTACTAAATTCCAGTGCGCAACTTTCGATTAACTCCGTTTTTAATTAACTCCTTAGAAAAATGTTAAATTTAAATTTTCTATTGATTGCAGTTTTTTCTCTATTGTTTAAAAAATCTTCAAGTTACTGTTAAAAGAAATCCATCAACTTAATCGCTTATGAGGGTTTAAATGCACAAATTCGAGAGGTTTTACTTAAGATTTTTGCTCTTTAATGTTAATGAGTCGCCCTTACACTAATATTTCATTCCAGCATCACATCCAGCAAATTTTCTTAGAGAATTCTTGCCAAACCACAACACCAGGACGAGCGACCCTTATTGTTTACAAACGATAAATCAATTTCCTTTGGCAGTAAATCTCGATGCTCTCTTTTAAGTTGAAAAAGCCACAAACTCAATTTGTTGACTTGCCAGAGGAAATAATTAGAATCACATTTATGCTGCATATTCCTGGAGTAACAGGATATAGAAATGAAAATTTACAGTGTCAGCAACAGATATAGACTTAACGTAACTAACTTTAGACTCAGGGGCAGCAAACTTAGTATCTTGAATCTCAACAGGTAATTTTCTGTGTGATTAAAGTGTGGCTTGAGTTCTAATCGAACTCAAATTTTATGACCATGATCGTCTGATGTCACCACTCAACTAATTCTCATGTTATACGTTTAGTTACACAATGCTAAAACTGTTTGATCATGCCAGCTCTCGTTATGTACATTGTTCAGGTGCTATTTTTGACTGTTTGAATATAAATATTATCCAGCTGTTATTGAAGACAGTGGCATATTTAGGTTCTACGCTATTGCCAGGAAAGCAATTAACCTGAATACCATTTACCAGAATGTACCATTTACCGGGAGATCATTTCCCGTGAGAACCATTTATCAGAATTTTATTTTCCAGCATTATTGACCAATCAACCATGTATAACTGACAAAGGAGGTTTAAACATATGTAAGGGTAAATAAACGGAGGTGACATAAATTATCGATCGGGGAAGACGGGGTAAGGGCGGTCTAAGTCTAAGCAATTTAATTCATATGTCAAAATCAAGAATTGATCTCATTGAGCCAGCGTTGGCTTATGAGTAGTGTGGTACAAACAAGGCAACAGTGCGACGCAAAAAATAAAATTTCTAACTGTTGTTCGTAGGCACGCTTAGAAGAGTCGAATTGGGCATCTCAGAGAGCCGAAGGAGGTGTAGGGTTGTGAAGGAGAAAATGAGGTCGTGACGGACTTTGGTTTCAGGTTGGCCGATTGCGCTGCAGAATCGTTACCCGTTCTGTGGCGTAGTTGGTTTACTGCGCCCAGTCTAGCGTATTGTGAGTCGTGGGATCGAAGCCCACCAGAATGATTCTATTATTTTTCACAATTTTACATCTCAATTTGTACAAATTGATTTTTGTGCCTACGACCTTTAGATATGTACTTATCATACCCTTGAAACACCCATATTTTTGAAAAATATGCGGATTTGGCTTGTATTTTCAACAAAACCTATTTCATTTTACTTGAATTGTAATGGCTTCAAACTTTTAAAATGGCTTAGACATTTTACTTGGTATAAATTAGAGGTGGCATTCTTACCCCATCAACATATGGATGGCATAATGGATGTTTGGCATAATGGACGTTAGGCATAATGGACAATAGGCATATTTTTTAAAATAAAAATTAAAATTCTTCAGGTGAAATGCGAGCTGACTTTTTTATTCATTGTGAAGGGTTTCAAAGATCAAAAATGAGTCCTTTTACATGCGGTTGCCTTACGGTCGTCTCATAGTTGTGAATCTTCTTCTTCATCTTCTTTCTGGCGTTACGTCCCAACTGGGACAAAGCCTGCTTTCTCAGCTTAGTGTTCTTACGAGCACTTCCACAGTTATTAACTGAGAGCTTTCTTTGCCAATTGACCATTTTTGCATTTGTATATCGTGTGGCAGGTACGAAGATACTCTATGCCCTGGGAGTCGAGAAAATTTCCATCCCGAAAAGATCCTCGACCGGTGGGATTCGAACCCACGACCCTCAGCTTGGTCTTGCTGAATCGCTGCGCGTTTACCGCTACGGCTATCTGGGCCCCTGTTTATCTCAATAGTTGTGAATCCTTTGAATTAAATTTCTCGGACAAAATTTGATTGAACGATCAGCATGACAATGCTGTAAAAAACTTTCATTAGCTTTGAGATAACTTCTGCGACCGAAGGTATCTTAGTTTGTTCCCTATTCTATCCAAAATGTTTTCTTTTTTGCACAAATAAGAATGAAAAATGGCTACTTTGGCAAAGCAAACTTTTGGTCAATAACTTTGGAAATGCTCCTAGAACACTAAGCTAAGAATTTGTGTCAGGGCGTAATACCAAGAATAAGAACGACGCTGTACATGACCGGCTGCTCATCTTTTGAGTTTGATTGTACACATATAACTGGCAAATATTTCATCATAGTTTATCCCTCCTTTAAATTTAAGGCTGTTCTTTATAGTTATACCAAAGATACATAGGTTATACTGTCGACAAAATTATATGCTAATGTATTAACCAGAAAATATTTCTGCTTCTATAAATAAGCTATACTTTCGAAACATACTCATTCAAAATTTAATGCCTTTATTGCTCTAATATTCTCATCATACATTTTCCCTTCTTTGAATCATAGGCTATTCTTCATATTTATACGGTTAATTTAATGATTGGAGGAAAAGGCTGAAAAATAACTTTCTTCCATTAAAATGCTGTTCTATGGATTCTTGCTGTTCTCATAGCTTTTGGAGTTGTAGATGTAAGTATTTCAATCATTTCTTTTTTGTTTCGACTTGCTCTTGAATGGTTATGTGGGACTAGATAAGTTGTGGGGGCGTTATGAAATAAAATTGGGAATATTAATTTGAACCTGAATCCACGCCATGCTAAATACTGCGCTATGGTAAACAGTGTTGGGAAAATCTTGAAATTCATTCTACAGTAGCCAATCAAAGCAAATCACAGTCAGCAAAGCCAGTGAAATTCTCGTTCATTGCTGATATAGGCAAAAAGCCTTGAAAATAGTTCGTTGCTAAGGGCAACCCAAATTTACTGTACAAAAATGTTCTATTTCCCGCATTTAAAGTCTTCAATGACACGAATGATTTAGAAAATTCATGCACCCAACAAAATTGATTCTTCGAAAATTGTTTGCAGAACAGGCAAAGGAACTGTGGAACTGTGGAATGTAACGCCAAGAAGATGGTTGTGACATTACCATAAATGTGAAAAATATTCTTGATTGTTGTCTTCAAGTAAATCATTTGTATTATTAGTACTAATATTTAAATGGAAGATTCCCCTTCTTTAGAATCAACACAATTATGTAAGAGAAATATAACAAAATAATATAACATAATATCTAAAATATTTGAACATCTCTAGAAAAAAAAACACATGTTTATTACACATCGTAAATATAAATGGTTACTTTCAAAAATGGATTGAGCTGCATTTTATAATGATAATAATGACCATGACAACAACCTTCTTCTATATCTTGTAATAATGAGTTCATTGTCAAATTTTATAACCCCGAACATACTCTTCTTCTTCTTGGCATTAACGTTCCCACTGGGACAGAGCCGGCTTCTCAGCTTAGTGTTCTTATGAGCACTTTCACAGTTATTAACTGAGAGATTTCTTTGCCAAAGTTGCCATTTTCACATTCGTATATCGTGTGGCAGGTACGATGATACTCTATGCTCAGGGAAGTCAAGGAAATTTCCTTTACGAAAAGATCCTGGACCGACCGGGAATCGAACCCAGACACCTTCAGCATGACGTTGCTTTGTAGCCGCGGACTCTAAGCACTCGGCTAAGGAAGGCCCCTACCTAACATACTCATATATGATCAACCAAACAACCCACCTCCTCGTAATGAATCGTATGAATTTTTTACTATTCTTTTATGAGCTGGACTACTGGACATCTTAAGGACACCCAAACACCCCTATCAGTGGAATGAAATTTGTAAATGGTCCCAATCAATTTTCGATATGAGACCAGTTTCAAATGGCACACACGGAAGTTATTTTATGCCAAATGTCTTTATGCCTATCGTCCATTATGCCTATCGTCCATTATGCCTAACATCCTTATGCCTAACGTCCTTATGCCTAACGTCTTTATGCCTAATGGGGTATACTCCTCTTCACGTGCTATTTGACAATCGTCTGGAGTAATTAATGAATGTGGGGCCCCCGCGCCAGACATATGTGTTGGCCTCTTTCAGATTTTTTTTTTGTATTGTAGAATGACCTTGAAGAAAATGTTTCAAGATTATTTTTCTAGTCTAGTTTGAAACGTCATATTAGCCAAGAATTCGTTGATACGAAACATCAAACGCATGGAATTGTGTGAAAGCAGAATGAAAGAAGAAATTCATGTCGCAAACATCCGGCACAAAATCAGTGAAATAATACAATTTAACTAAATTTGCTCATCTAGTAACTTTTAAGTATTTTCATTTTTTTTTTTTGAGTGATGAAGTGAAAAAAAAAATATAAAATTAAATTAGTATTCGGTTTTATAATGCAGTTGGGTGCAAAAGTAGAACAACACTTTTGTATTTATTTAAGATATGCATTCTGATTTTTTTTTTTAATTGAAGTGGGAAAGGTCCCTTAGAGCGATAATCCCATTTTTTATCAAGAATTTAAAAAGATAATTGTCAGAGAGTATATGCTGGATCCATTCGTGAAGTAATACCATATGTATCAGGAAAACCTTCTGGATTCCCTAGATGATTTTTAAGGATTCTTAAGACAACTTTCTTATACAATTTTCGAAGAAAATTGTGGAAGGATTCTTGAAGTAATTTATAAAAAACATCTGAATGTTTCGCTGGGAGCTCACTGCGAGAATTTGTTGTGCTGCCTGGAAACAATGGACTCCAATCCTGTTCGAACTAAATAGATGATAATTAATATCACGTGTTTTCATCCCATTCTCAACGTTATCGCTAACCTCAAATACGCCGAGAAGCAAGAATTTTATGTCAAAATTGCCAATCGGTTTCATGAAAAAGCTAAGACCCAAACCGACATTAGAATTTTGAGAGAAGTCATAACTAATATGAATTCAATGCACCTAAATATTAAAAAGAGATTCACAGAAACACTACAAACACGCAGCTAGCCATCTAAAATGTATCATATTTCGACCAGCACTGTAGGTACACCTTCTAAGTTGAAACTATCACATCACTCTCTCCAATCTGCAAACTTCATTATAAGTTTGACGCTCGTTCATTGCAAGGCGGAAAAGTTCTTGCACACGCCGCGGAAGAAAATGTGGAGAGATGCACTTTTGCTGCTGCTGCTGCTTCTGGCGTGATTCTGAGACATCGCGCTAGTGAATCAACGGTGAAGATTCGGAAAACAAGGATCACAAGCAAACAAAAGGCACAAAAAGGCATGGGGCAAAGTTTTCTCATCTCTTCTCAGTTTCAAAGCATCATCAAAGCGAGCTGTTTCGACTTCAATCGGATGAAATTAGATGAAATAGTTTCAATTTTCCTAATATTGCCATTTGTCGTCTAATTTTTGTCCCAAAAGACCATTCGAAGATATGTCGAGAAAATAACAGAATGTTCATCAAAATCGAAAACAGTGGTGCACCCAACAAACTTTACTGTAGTAAAACAGTTTAGTTTATCGCTATCGAAAGTTTGAATTGAATTTATTGTCTTCCGTATTGCGATCCGGTCTAACCGCTGGGTTGCTTACAAGATGTGGTCGTCGCCTGCATCATTCTCTCCGTGAAGCAAGTGGACGAAATGTAGATAGCTGAATTATTTATATTCTTTTCAAGCTTTTTTCAAATGGAAAAACTTTCGATTGAACTTTGAAAAAAATGAAGGGAACAAAAACTGGCTATCAGCTTATGGTTCCATGATGATCCTATGTGGTATTTGTACACAAGAGGTACTTTGTATCTAAAACTATTCTTTTAATTTTTCTACATTGCATCAAAAATTAAGCCAGGATGGTAAATCATTAAATACTGAAAATAATTTATGGAATTCTTGCGTGTAAGGAAATGAAAACCGAATTTAGAACTATACTCGCATTTCTCCATCCTCGACTTCCATCCACGCTTGCCAGGTGCACTAGGCCTGCTTAATCCACCTAGCTTGCTGCGCCCCACGCCTTCTTGTTAAGACCGGATTCGAAGCGAACATCATCTTTACAGAGCTGTTGTCCGGCATTCCTGCAACATACCCTGCCCAGCGTATCCTTCCAGCTTTAGCCACCTTCTGGATACTGGGTTCGCGGTAGAGCCCGCGCTGCATTATTCTCCTCTAAAACCTCCTGGCACGTCGAACCAATCATTTCTTGAGCTCCGACAATGCTTTCGGCAGCGTCGTTAATAGCTGCTTTAACTGTCCTCCAGCAGTCCTCAAGAGGGCCGTATCGAGCTCGCCCTTGCCTCAAGATGCTGCGAGTACGCATTGCCGACATCCGGTTGCTCTCCGATCTCTCTCTGGGAAGCTTGAATGTGTTCAGACGCCCATGACTTTCTCGAAGTTTGTTTACATTTGGACTCAATCGACTCAATTTTAAATATGGATATGTTTATATGAAAATCTTCGGGAAGTGGATTATTGTCTATTTTTGTTCATAACTAACTTGTTGATTACAATACGATACTCGGTTAATGGTTAACGAAGGAAACACAGGAAGGATCGTATATGTTTCTATCGCTTCCCGACGGATTTTATTCTCCGCTCAAAGTGGCTGAAATGTTAAGATAATAACTAGACAAAAGCGAAGACATTGAATCAGAGCTAATGCTCACGTTCTTTTGTTCGAAGTAATGATGCTACTGAACATGAATCTTTGAAGCATTACTACGGACGGTTGACAGTATGGTTGTATGATGTCGAACGTGATAAACATAAATTATAGACATATCAATGAGAATCATTAATTTATGAACAATCGATTTTTAAACTATACTTGTAAAATATGAAAAAGTATATAAAAACTTTTCTGGGTTTTAATTTGAATAGAATGCAATACTCCTTGACTCTCCTTAGTATTTCATCCGAAACAAACATAACCTCAATTCCAAATATTTGGCTCCGGATATCAGGCTCCCGTTTGACAAGCATATCGAGTCTGTCCGCAGGACCCAGGTTTTGGGTACAGTTTCACCATCATCAGGGGTCAGTGGTCAGAGTCAATGTTAGCGCCACGATAGGTTCTGACGTCGGTTATGTCGGAGAAGTGCCGTCCATCAATCAGAACGTGGTCGATTTGCGATTCTGTCTGCTGAGGTGATTTCCAGGTGTACCGATACGGGAGGCTGTGCTGAAAATTGTTGCTATGAATGGCCATATTCTTGGAGGCAGTGAAATCTAACAGTCGTAGGCTGTTCCCGTTCGTCGGCTGGTGGATGCTGAATTGAGCGTTCAAATCTCCTATGATGATCTAGACGTCGTGGCTTAGGCAGCGGTCGTACTCGCGTTCGAGCTGCGCATAAAATGCGTCCTTGTAGCAACTTGCAACTTGGAAATTCTCATCATGCACATTTTCCATAGATTGGCCACCAGCCGATCGCCTTTGCATATCACCACGAGCGCGTTTGCATATCACCCATCACTATGCAAGCTGCACCCATCACAGCTCACGTGTGTTGTCGCAGCTCTGGTTATCTCTAAACGTTCGCACCATTTGCTCCGTCCAGCACACCTCCTGCAGCGCTACGATTCCGGCACCAAGAACCTTCAGTACATCGTAGAGTATGCGTTAACTTCCGATGAAGTTGAGAGATTTGCAGTTCCATGTACCAAGTTTACAATCGCAAGTTCTTTTCCGTCACTGTGGTCCTTGCCGATTTTTGTAATCCATATCCTCTCGTTGATTATTCTTTGCTTGATTTTTTACGACTGGCTTGCAGGTCCTGACACCAACCCGCTAGATTTCCGAAGGACCATTCCCCCTAAATGTTCGGAAGGCCATAGTGCGCAGTTTAGCTTAGAATCCTTCTCTGGCACCCCACTGTGTTATTTTCTCGTTTTCATGCGCTTTTTGAATAGCGCCCTAACCGTTGATTTTAGCGATATAGTTTGTTCGGAGAAGTTTCTTGGTATATTAAAGCGCAACTTTTGACGAAAAAAGTTTTGTGATCAATCCACCTAGCAGTGAGATAGAAAAACTATTTTTTCAAAACATTTAGATAGACATATGATGTCTTCGGCAAAGTTGTAGAATTAGCAATTTGAAACAACTTTGTCGAAGACACAATTTTGTGTTTTCTACAAAGTTGTTTGTCATAGAAAAACCCGTGTTTTTGCTGAACATATCATCATCCTATCTTTTGAAGTAACAAAGTTATTCATGAATTACTCTTTTTTCAAGGGGTAGTTTAGGCCTCTATAACTGGCTTCGGCGCAAAATGGCGCAGACAACTCTTACAAATCATGAAAGTACCATACCTCCCCTTTCGGCAGTTGATAAAAACTTTTGTCTATAAGCGTCTTTGCATGGGTTTTTACTATCAAACAAATAAGCCTTATTAAAACGAATTCGACTGATGATTCTTTTACTTTAAGAGATAGAGAGGTGCAATGTTGAGCAAAAACACGTCTAAAGAAGTTTAACAACGTTGTAGAAGACATGAAAAATGTTAAAAATCTTGTAAAAGAGTTACGATTTTTTTACTTAAAGTACACAAATTTGTATGAAAAAAATCGGTTAAAATCATTTTCGTTTATAACTTTTTACTTAAATTTTTAACATTTTTCATGTCTTCTACAAAGTTGTTAAACATCCTGATGCAAATAAGAACACATCGCCTTTTTATTTCACAAATAAAAGACCTGTGTGTTTTTATTTTCTTCGATTTTTCTATTAAAAACGAGAAAACTGCTTTTTCAGCTTTGACTTTTGCACCATTGTAGAATGTTAGGATCGGCTTACAACAGCGTCTGTTCCCCATGTCAGGGGCGGTTGATCATCGTCCGGGTGCCAGAGAAGGATTCTAAGCTAAACTGCGCACTATGGCCCTCCGAACATTTAGGGGGAATGGTCCTTCGGAAATCTAGGGGGTTGGTGTCAGGCCCGCGAGCCAGTCGTAAAAAATCAAGCAACGAATAATCAACAAGAGGATATGGATTAGAAAAATCGGGCAAGAGGCTAAGGACCACACAATGGGGTGTATTTTATTCCTGTAGATACGCGAGTTACCAATGGTACGCCATGCCCAGCCATTTACCTTGCCAAATATAAACTGATTTATGTTAAATTCAATGTTGAAAAATGAGAATAAATCGAGTTATTGAGAAATATTATTTTATACATTTTCTTGTACGCTGGTAATAGTGTATGTCGTGTTTGTTTCAACTCAAAATACTGTAAGTGATTTTGTCAATGAATCCTGTACATTATCTTTGAAAAAAATAATCCACGTTCTCAAGTATCATTATCCAATGCATTTACAATAGCAATAACGGTGAACAGTAGTTTGGTTATGGATTAACATGTGTTTACATACCAATCATAAAAAGTAACATTAAAATCTTTTCTTCATATTCCGCGCGCTATGCCAATTACCTTTCAACCATTATCTGGTTTAGGATACTATGGCCTGAATAAATACGTTGATACACAGTTATGAATATGCGAAACAGTGTAATAAAAAGTAGATTACAATCTTCGCTGCAACTATTCCGCAATAGAGAGGAGAGAACTGAAATTAAAAGCAAATATTTAACAGCCAGACGTGGACAATGGATGGATAACGAAACGACATGGAATGAAATCCAATTTTCTCTTCACAATCAAATACCGTAAGGATTCGAACAACGTACTCTAAATCAACATGTCCTTTATAGAAATCTAACTGGTACCAGCCATTAGGCTAATAGTTTTTAAGGAGTTTTGGTAACAAATATTGCAGAATCAGGATAAATCTTTAATCTGAAATAACTCCTGTATTGCATATTACTCATCAGTTAACCTACGGAATAACGTTTTGTTCCAAATGTCTTTCAAATGAATACGTAGTTTGAATGAGTACGGTTTGAATACAGTTGAAACAGCGCTGTAGGTTTAGTATTAGAGATTTTTGTGACAAAACACTCGTTCCAGAGTGCTTTGTATCGTTCTCCGATAGAATGACATTCTCGTGTAATATTCCATCCATACGATAGATCAAACATGTGCTTATTGAAGCTTCCGTTGAGCAGGTGCTCCATCAGATTGGTTGCCGTTTTAATCATTCCAACGGAGCCTAATGAAATCCAACGTATTCATTTTTTATCGTGGCTAAGTATTGATAGTTCTTCTATCTAACTAGCTTCTGCAGGAAATACTGGCAATGTCAACGGAATAGGAAAGAAGTCAACAAATTTTATTCAAATATGGATGCTTATGATTGAAAATCTGTCTGACTTAATGGAACCAGAGAAGTAAATTCTGTCTGTAGCGTGGAAGAGTATCGATGATATCTAGTTTTTTCTTTACTTTCACGTTTATCGTTGATAGCTTGTTATACCGTCGATGGGGGTGATAATAAGTCTAGGGGGTGAGATTGGGTCAAAACGGAAAAATATGTTTTGTGAAATATTTCAGCTAATAACGCTGATATTACTAAAATAAATAATTCATATGTTAGGAAACATATTATTACACATAATTCATAACAATATACATTTTTAGAAATAGTAGTTTTTGTGTACTACATCAATAAACTTGCATGTTGAAACTAGATAAAATCTACAACATTAAATTTCTCCTGTACAAAGTATCACGCATGTACTCTAGCGTCTATCGTTGTATTAGTAGAATGTTGAAAGTCTTTTCATTACACATCACAGGTACTTTCCGGAATCTGTTTGATTTTCCCACAAAAAAATCATTTTTTTCGATACGATGTCTAAAACATTGAAAATGGGGGTGGGATTGGGTCAAGCAAGAATGATAGTAAATGAAATTCCAAGCCCACTTTGGGGACATTGAACGGTACCGGGTGTTCTCTTTTTTCATTAAGATGTGCTTATTCTTTCTAAATACAGCATCTCTGAAACATCAAACAAGTCTACTTGGGTATTCCGTGCATTGAATAACAATACAACGTATTTTGACAACTTCTCAAACCAGCAACTGTGTTTCGTGCGCAGCAACATCGTATATTTTTATCAAAAGGGTGTTTTTTTCTAAATTTGATTATTTATCAGTGTTTTCATATTATAGAAACATCTCACGGAAGTACAAATGAGTTGGATTGCTGAAATACTGGGATTATGACGTCAACTTCTGCGTGAAATTTATTGATCGTGGAATGTCGCACCGAAATTTAACTATTTGTGAAAGTTTAAAATAATCACTGTTTCAGTACACCTTTGGGCAAACTGGATGGGCTTTATAGCAATGGGGATGAGACTTTGAAGACAATTTGAGGGAAAAACCAAGAAAATTTATGTAAACTTGACGATAAATGTTGGGTTTACATATGTTTTCCCATAGCTCTTCAATTTTCAGTATAATCTTTCTTTTAAGTGGGTTTATCATACTTGTGAAACATCTTAGATATCTTTTTGTCTTGTTTGCATCGTATTTCATCAATATTTTTCAGTTGTGAATGGCTTTGAAATCATATTCTCAAAAACAAGTTATTTCAATTACAGTGACCCAATGTCACCCCCTCTATGGGGTGAGATTGGGTCATTTTTCATTCACTTGTGGTGCCGCTGTGAATAAATATTTGTCTTTAATTTTTTGAACAGTTGTTAATGTACCATCAAAGTATATACACACCAAATTGAAGTTTATTGGAGTTAAATTGCGATAGTTATTCAAAAAATAAATCGCACATATTCCTTTTTGACCCATTGTCACCCCCACGACGGTACTGCATGTTTGTACCTTCTTCGCATGTAGGATACAATGAAAAAGACATAAAAAATGAACGCGGTGGGTTCTATGGTAGAAGCATATGAATATATGTAGCTACAAAACATCTATTTGTGCTGAATTTTCCACAAACATACTTGAACGAATTACAAGGGAAATTTCAAACGGAATTCTGGGAGAAAAATATGTAAATTTGCCGAAAAAGGTCAAAATGAAATCAGGAGGAATTCTTGATACACCTTACATGCAATTATTGGTAGAATTCAAGGGATTTTAGAAGAATAGTGAGAATACACATATAAATAGTTTTAAACTCTTAGCATAAAAATAGATCTCAGGAAATCTCACTTTTAGGACAGAGGGGGTAAAAAATTTCTCATATTAGCGTTGCATAAATAATACATACAGTCGACTCTCCACATCTCGATGTTCAACATCTCGATATCTCTCCCTATGTCGATGCTTGCTTCGGTCCCTTCGTTCTGCATATATTTGAACTCTCCATATCTCGGTATCCTCCTTATCTCGATGTGATTTTCTCTCCGTATGTCGATATGCCCATTATCAAAGGTAACTAGACTGGATTTAAGGGATTCAAAACAATTTGCGAAGACACAATGATGTCTGTTTGTTGTTGATTTTCTTGGCAACGGAAGATTTTCAATCTAGTATTCTATAGACATTTGTTCTACAGTCAGTGACATAAGCTAGTAACCAAATGTGTTTTTCCATACAAAATTCCCAAGCTTGGGGTACTGTATCTCTTGTGTGACTTCTGAAATTGAACAACTTTGTGGAACAGAACAACTTTGTGGAACAGACCAACTTTCCACGACTTACCGTCTTCGAATCAAATTACAAAGTCTCTCGGTTACTTATTTTGTCTTTGAACAACCCTCTGAAACTCTATGTAAAATATCTGCAATGTTTAATGATTCCCTTAAAGGCAAAATTTCAAGTTCCTTGTACCGTGATGCATCAATACCCGGACGCTTAAGACGACATGAATGTTCAAACGCCGATTTATGTATCTTCAGAGCAAATTTTCTCAAAGTGTTATTATTTAACAAATTCTTGTACTTCAGATCTTTATGAAAGTGATGGAATTTTCAATATTTTTAATGCTCATTACAAGTAAATCAACGAAATAGTAGAGTCTATCTTGTCTTTAAATCCGGACACCTTATACAAATGATGTTTTTAAATCCGGACACTTTTGGATCGAAATGCGGACACTTATAATATAATGTGTAATATTTTTATTTATTTCCAGGAAAACTTCACAAACTCTTTCAAATATGGTTCTTGTATCAATTCGATGTACGTCTCCTTCCTATAATGCTACAACTAAAAAATAACGTCACTATTATAAGTGTTTTAAACACCTGAACTGAAGCGCGTGCAGTTCGAGATCATTTACGTGCGGCTTGGTTCTGATCACGAAAGATTTACACAATTTATCTCACATTGACCCTTCTTCTGATGAATCTCAACGCTGTTCATGCATATTTTACAAGTTTGCTCTTATTTTATCTTAGAAAAAATCATTTACACTAGTAAAAAGTAGGTTTTACATATGCTGTCCGGATTTGAAATCACTGGCTCGTAATTCCGGACAGTCACTTTTTACATAATTAAACACACATTTGCATCATTTTTCGCACCAGAAATGTCATCGAACATTATCAGTATCTCTCTGGATCTAATTTGTTTCAACACAATACACAAAAAACACATCACACTCTTTTAATTCCACTAAACGTTATTCGTGCCTTGGCTTATGCGTTCAAACATCGTTAAACTTGAATCAAAATGGACCGCGATGGAATGACGTCCATCGGAAACACCTAACTTATTTTTATTTTTAGTTATTATTTGGCAATGCCAACTAGATTAAAAATCCTAGTATGTAATCTTCAATTTTTAAATTAAAGAGTATGAATAAAATCAAAACATATTAACATTCAAATTAGTTAAAATAATTGAATATTATCGGAGTGTCCGGATATTGGTACCGTCCGGATTTTGATTCACCACGGTAGTTCGTCATCCAAATTTCAGCCAATTCGGACTATCAGAAGCTGAGATACAGCACCTCATACTTGGGCATTTTGTATGGAAAGACGGTTCTCCGGCATTACCCGGAGTGCAATTTACCGTCTTTGTCTTTGTCTTTGGGAAGACCATTAAAAAGAAAACCGTTTACCGGAATGAACCATTTACCGGAAAACCATTACCCGGAAGGACCATTCAGTCAGTATGTTGACTTACAAATATTTGAAATTACCACATACTACAATGGACAGGGAGGTTCTTCCACGAAAATACATAAGCTTGCTAATTTTCGTTGAGCTATTTTTCGTCGAGTTTCAATTCACCGAATGTCGTTTTATCCCTTCTTATGGAATGACCCATTTCGAGTCATCTGATTTTCATCCTTCTTCATTTGTATGGCGGTTCTTTCGAGTTCCACCGATCTCAATATGTGTTAAGTCCAAAATGACAATGACAAACTTCTTCTTATGATTGCTTATCTTTCTTTCTAGTTTATTATCTAGTATTATAGTTTAGTTTTAGCAAATTCAAAAGAAGAGTAGATCTATTGAGGTTTAATATCTTGGGAGGGACGTCACAATGGCGAATTGTGTCCCTACTCTCGATCACCAAGGCACTATTAGTTTCGTCATATTTTTTTTTAACTTTTCTCAAATCATAAAGCTATAATGAGTATTGCACTGTTGTATGGCGTTTTACTCGCAAGATTAGTGTTTTTTATATTTTGATACAACAATGATATTGTATTCTAAACTGTTTTTAAGTTGAAGCCTGATTTGCTACTGAAAAGGAATCGCTCAAGAAATTTCTCGCCGATTCCTTGCAGAAATTTTCTACAGCGACTCCCATTTGAAGTGACAGTTCTTTTCAACTGCGTACTGCGATCAGAAAAAAGCGCATTCTTGATCGATTCCTTGAAGAAATTTCCCATGCATCAAGATAGGCCGAGAAATTACTTGTCAGCAGTGAATCAGGCTTGAGGAAGAAACAAAACAATCGTAACGACAAACATTTTCAAATGCTGAGATGATCCATTAATTCAAATGCACTCTACTTATTTGTTAGGCATTTTTTTTTTTTTATTTATATTGAACTCGTTAACACTTCAGTCGTCGCGCTGTTGTATTTTGTACAACACTGTTGAAAAAACCTCGTTCAAAACAGCAGCACGGTGGTTCTGACGGTGGCAAACCGCGCGACGACTGGAAGGTTAATATTTTGCATCAA
Source organism: Aedes aegypti (assembly GCF_002204515.2). Classification (NCBI taxonomy): domain Eukaryota; kingdom Metazoa; phylum Arthropoda; class Insecta; order Diptera; family Culicidae; genus Aedes; species Aedes aegypti. The sequence goes on from NC_035109.1 coordinate 249,560,217, forward strand.
ATATGTATAACAAAAATAATTATTTTCATTCTTTCTATCCTGGCCTGCAATGTTTAGTTTTAAAGCTTAAATTTGAAGACATATTTTACCATATCTATATCAGGCGATTCTTTTCTAATTAACTTTGCGGCATAGTGAAGCTATTCAGAAAGATCAAGCTAAAGTTTGTAGAAATGAATACTGCCGGTTCAAAATTATTTCTGGTTGGCAAATTTGATGACTTTTCAGAGCTAGAGTACTTATGTATATACTTACTTGTCAAACCACTGTTTCTCAACCTTGGTAACCACAGAAAAACGACTCGCTGTGAGATGCTCTTTTAAGCGCACTCTTCGAACGTTTCATGTAAATTTCAGTCTTAACAGATGCACATAAAAGAAGCAAACAATTGGACATTGACTTACATCCGTTCGTAATTTTACATGAAATCTCAAAGGACTGACTTTTACGTCATACCCTGTATTTTTTGGTGGTCACGTAGTGCGCAATGAGTATGAAAAACTGAAAAACTCACCATCCGATAGCAGTACTAAGTCGGATGCGTAGTCGATTTTACAATGTATCCGCTCTTAGCAATCATATTTCCAAACCACTATTAACTGGCCGAGGGAACAATAATCACAATTTCATTCTTTTGTCCATCGCAATCCAGCAAAATGGTAGCGAAACTTTGATTCCCATTACAGTTTGCCTAGGCCCACATTCGATTATCACCGCACTTCAAATATTCGCGTCAATCTTTTTAGTATCTTCCACCATAGCATCGCAGAATTAATTGAATTTCTTCGTCATACACATATGTTTCTATTCGACTCGTTGCACTTTAGCAAAATAATCTTTCGCTAAACAAATTACTCACGACATTAGCTTGATGGTTCACTGGCATGACGCTGTCAACAAATCTGATGATGTGTAATTTTATGTATAGATGAACACAAAACTAAGTGCTGCAATAGAGTTTCTAAGCTTGATATCATGCCGTTTATTTTCCATGATAATGTATAATCAGGTCATAAGGCCTTGAGATTTTGGTTCTCCGACATTACCCGGAAAACCATTTACCGGAAGACCATTATTCGGAAAGACCATTTACCGGGAAATTATTTCTCTACAATGTTAACTTTCTTTATTAACATCCTTTTAACCGCTTTACGGCCATTGACCTTAAAATAATGGACAGGGGAGATTATTCCTTCAAAATACATAGGCATCGAAGAGGAGTAAAATATATCTTCACACTTGATTTTGACAATATGCACCATCTTCAAATATTTGCATTTCATATATGATTCACCTTCTTTTGAAAATAAGCTGTTCTTTCAACTTATCTTATCTCATCAATTCACCGGATGTAATTTCTACAAATGTCAATATACCTTTTCCTAGAATGACCCATTTCGGGTCATCTGATATTCACCCTTCTTTATTAGTAGGCAGTTCTTTCGAGTTCCACCGTTCTCGGCATATTTGGCAACATGTGTTTAGTCGAGAATGACCAAATATGTTCATTTTATTGTTCTTTCTAGTTTATCACCCCAGCACTGAATTCGGGGTACATTCAGAGGTATAAAATTCGGAGAAAAATAGCAAAATCAAGAAAACTCAAGGAAAAGTAGATCTATTGAGGTGCAATATCTCGGAATCCAAAGATGGACGTCACAATAGCGAATGTTTCCCTACTTTCGATTTCCAAGGCACCAAACTAATACTTGATTTTTTTTAGCTTTCTTTAAATCACAAAGCTAAAATAGGAATTGCACTGTTGTATGTCACTTCCTTCGCAAAATTTGTGTTTTTTTAATATACTGATACAACATTAAATTTGTATTCTAAATTGTTATAACTTAAGAAGGTTTTTAATTGCATAAATGTTCTATTTATTTGGTTCACAGCAGTTTGGATGTGTTTTGAAGAAGTGTTTATGGGAACCGAGGGTGTCGAGAATGTCATAACATAATTTGTGCATCAATGAAAGGGAATAAAAATTGTATACAAATGTACTGATGAAGGTCGTCGAAAATGGAAGATTTGGTTTTCCGGGTAATGGTGCATTCCGGTAAGTGGTCTTCCGGTAAATTGCTTTCCGGGTAATGGTTTTCCGGATATTGGTATAGAATCGAGATTTTAAAATACATCAACAGAAATATAAATTTCAGTCATATTTGGAATTAGGTTGTAAAAAAATTAAGTTACATATGAGTTACATCACACGTAAATCTCATTATTTTTAAGAGTGCGTGCTTTTCACAAGGTTGGGGGTCCGCGGACCCCCTGTTGAGAAACGTGGTGTCAAACTATGAACGAATACAAAAAAGGTCAGTTGATATATGCTCTCAGCTATTGACTGTAGAAATGCTCCTAGAACAGCTGAGAAGCAGGCTTTGTCCCAGTTAAGTCGTAACGCTGGCAAGAAGAACAACAAATTTGGTCCATAGCAGTTTGGAGATGTACAAATAAATATCGTCGAAAATGAAAGATTTGGCTTTCCGGGTAATGGAGCATTCCGGTAAATGGTTTTTCCGGGTAATGGTACATTCCGGTAAGTGGTCTTCCGGTAAATTGCATTCCAGGTAATGGTATTCCGGGTAATGGTATAGAATCTGGAAAAACAGCATTTGGTTACTAACTTATGTCCCTGGCTGTATGTCTCGATCTTTTCCTATCTCAATGGTCCCTTCGATATCGAGATGTAGAGAGGCGACTGTATTTCTCAGGAGCACATAAATGTACTGAAGAATTTCCAACCAAACCGTCTCTCAGCTCATAGGAATCGCAGTGTGCTGCGCTAGCCGGAAGCTCACGAAAATTCTGAAAACGCGAACTAGGTGATGTCTGCTCGGCGCTACAGCTCACCATCGGTATCGAAGATGTGAAACAACTGCTTAGTAACAAAGTGCTTCTACAACTTTTTTCGCCTCATAATTTTATCATTAATTTGATATAATTGAGCTTATTTGATTGATTTAATTTAAGATTGAATGCTCAAATAATTGGTTTAAAGTTTTCTTTTATCAATTGAACCAATGTCCACGTGGACATTTCATTCAGAAAAATCCAACTCTTTTTGAACCTACTCGTACTTATACCCCACTCTTTGTTGTCCATGTAATACATAAACGGTTCCGAATGTATACACGTAGGGAAAAAATACCTTAATTTTGAGTTTACTTTACCTAAAATTAAATATATCGATTATACTTTCAGCCCAAAATCTCTCGGTATTCTCTTTCTCTTCAAGTGAGGCCACCCATATGCCCTCTCTTCAAAAAAAGGCACAAATTGGAGTGCGCCCATTACCGAGGAATAAAGCTCCTCAATTCAGCGTACAAAATAATGACATGTATTCTGTTCAACAAATTGAGACCGCTTGAAGAGTCCTTCGCCAAGCTGGTTTTCGTGAGGGCCGATCGACGGCGGATAAATGTTTACCCTGTGACAGATCCTCGATCAATTCCGGGTGTACAACTTGCAGATTCATCATCTGTTCATTGAATTCAAGGCGGCGTACGATTCAGTGAAAATAAATGAGGTGTGAGAAATAGTGATGAAACATGGTTTTCCGACGAAGCTGATTAGACTGATTCGTGCAACGTTAGAAGGATCTCAATCAAGCATTTCAATAGCCTTCGTAAACTTAGAAGGATTGAAGCAGGGTGATGCACTTTCGAATCTTTTGTTCAACACAACGTTAGAAGGAGCAATAAGGAGAGCTTGCGTGCAAAGGAATGGCTAATGTATTCGTATATGCTCCTGGGATTTGCGGACAATATCGACATTATCGGGATTGATCGCCGAGCCGTGAAAGAATCATACGTACCTTTTAAAAGGGAGACAACGCGAATCGGGCTCATTATTAATACAACAAGGACAAAGTACATGGTCGCTGGTAGACACCATGGGCCCAGTGGCGCAACCAAGGGGGGGTTTTGGGGGGTCAAAACCCCCCCAGTGCCGAAAAAAATTAAAGGTTGCCAAGTATCTTTTTAAAATTCTACACTTTTTATCATACAACTACAGAGCAATAACTTAGTTTGATTCATAGTAACACTAGGAATGTCAATGGTTTTCACAGTTATTTTCATATAAGTTTTGTTTTTTTTTGTAATTCATAAACTTTTCAGGAAGTTTTATAAAAATATCTGCGAATTTTTAAACCCCTTTTTATCAAATTTTCTAGCCTTTTTTACAAACAATCTATGAAGGTGTTGCTTTTTCACAGTTTGCCAAACTTTCAGAAACTCTTCATTGCTGCAGCATCCGAAATATCAAAATTCTTATCGTTGCTCAAGCATTTGGCCAAAATTTGGCGACCTTCAGAGTATACCAATTCTTTGATCTTTAAAGATTATAGAGAACAAAAATTTACGAATGCTCTTGAAGTATTTAGCTGCCGGTGGAAGTATTTCGGACACATTTGGAACTTTTGACAATTTTGAGATTATGTAGGTATGGATCATAAAAAACCTTTTTTTTTAGTGTGTCATGAAATTAGGGGCACACGATTATCAGGATTGCCAATTCTGTAAGATCTGACAATTAGGTTTCAATGATTTTTATTGAAGTTGCTGCGCTTGAAGATTATTTGTTGAAAAACTCGAAAACATTTAAGGAACTACACAGATGGAGAACAGCTGCTTTCTTCCTATAGCTTTGTACGGCCACGAATCTTGAACGAATCATGTACGGCCACGAATCTTGAAGGTCGACCGGAGAGCTTTTGAAGTCTTTGAACGTAAAGTGCTGCGAACAATGCACGGCGATGAATTAGTATCTGGTGGCGTCGCATGAATCACGAGTTACACCAAGTCAATAAAAAAATGAATATTGTTAAGCGTGTAAAACACGACAGGCTGCGGTGGGCTGGGATTGTATCTCGTATGTCGGAGGAAAGTCAAGCTAAACAAATATTCAGCAGAGAATCAGGGAGAGGCCGTCGCATCCGTGGTAAACCGCACACCAGATGGCTTTTTTGCAGTTGAGGAAGATTTAAGGTCGTTCAGGGCGACTGGCCCAGGACCGATTGGCCCAAGACCGGGTCTAATGGAGAAAGCTTCTTCTTTCGGCGTAAATTCAACGAACGCAATAGCAAGGAATTGTTGTCAATCAAGTATTCTCTTTCTCTCAGACGAATGCTGTCAAAAATAGAGAGTACTTTAGCCCAATAAGCCAATTTTTTTTTATCTTTATTAACGAGCCCTGGGCTAGTTCATCTCTGGACCAACGGCTTTACTTCCCTTCCGAAGGAAGTCGTCACTGAAATTTTTAGTGACTATCTTGGGGATGGGATTCGATCCCAGGTCCTCGGCGTGAGAGGCGTGTGTTCTAACCACAACACCAGGTCCGTCCCCAAGCCAAATTATGGTAAATGCAACTTTTCTTGAGTTTTTTGTTGATTGAACTCAACTTTGCGTTAAACCAGCCCAAAATTTATTATATATTTTTCTTGGAATTAAAGCCAAACTACCAAGTGGGGACCTTGGAAATTTATCCAAAATTAAAAAAATTGGACTCAACTACGGCATTGCGTTGAAAGAGCCAAAATTGAGTTTAATCCCGTCTCCGTGTAGGGGAAAAAATGATATTTTGCTTTTGACATATTAGGTCATATTATATGATATTCTGCAATTGAAATATTAGGTCGGTCGGATGACCAAACGTCGAATTGCAAAATGTCGAATGCCGAAATGTCGGAAGGGCAAAACGTCAAAGGGACAAATGAAAGCCCAAAATGTCGAAAAAAAGAATTGGAAGAAAACGGACATTTTTTTCGAAGAATGATTACCTTCCGAAAGAATATATAAGCACATATAAATATCGTAAAGCACATATATAATGATCGTAAAAAAAGAAATCATGAAAACAATTCCATGGTAATTGAAAATTGACTGAATTCGAAGATTTTCCTTTTGATGTTTAATTCCTTTCTACGCTTTTGGGTTCGACGTTTTTGGGACAAACCGAGTAGGTCATAGACCCTGCGAGGAATTAATAACTCTAAGCATACAGGTGTGTATGGCACTTTGGAAGAAATTATCTAGAGACAATTTTCCATTTTCCTTTACCTTACAGCAGAAGCAGCATTCTCAGGCAAATATTTCAGTGCCATCAAAAGAAATTTTTATCCATCGTTTGCTCATGTTCTTCATAAGTGCCCCCAAAGGATGTTGTACCTTCGCCAGCAAGAAGAATATGATTTCTCGTACTCCAATATTTTCTCCCTGTATCCAAACACTGCCCTTGCAAGGTGATTGTTGCTTGCTTCTATCGCTTAGTGCTATGGTTGCGTGAGCTGACACAAAATTTTGCCAAACCTTTCCGATGCACACTCCACCCAGAGTGTACACCTGGTACTCAAAAATTGAAAATTTAATTAAAAACAAGCAACTTCTAATGAGCGCTTTCGTTTGCGCCTTCGCCTGGTGCTAGTGCATTGCTTATATGGAACTGAGTCCCAATGAAGAAGTGCTCGGATCGACTGAAAGTTAAATTGAAATGCTGAAAAGAAAGCGTGCGAGTAGGGCAAGGTAAGGTTTGAAATCAAATTTAAAAATTATAAAACAATGGATATGTTTGTCGCTTCAGTGAATTCTTATTTAAGTGACTCTCCTTTGCTAGAGTATTGAGTGGTCAACATAATGCCATCAACTGTGTTACGTTGCGTTATGGCAATGTCAATGTATTCTTCTTCTTCCTGGCAAAACTCACCTACTGGGAAAAAAGCCTGCTTTTTAGCTTAGTGTTCTTATGAGCATTTTTACAGTTATTAACTGAGAGATTTTTATGTTGATTGATTATTTTGCATGCGTATGTCGTGTGGCTGGTACGAAGAAGATATATGCCCCCGGAAGTCGAGAAAATATTCAACCTGAAGAGATTCTTGAGCATCCTAATACTAACTCTAATATGATTTATTCAATTTTCCCTGTAAACAAGCAATATAATTATTCCTTGCTCTAAATCAAATAAGCAAATTCCTAAGTAGGATGAGTCATAAACGCATGTGTGAATCCCACACAGGAACCAAATAAAGTATTTTTCGAATGCAGGCTGGCCTCGTTAACAGGCATTACGTTAACAGCTATATATCATTAGTGTTTGTATATTGATAAACCAGAGCTCGGCAAGCTTTGTTTTTAGAATGACCCATGTAAACATTTTTTTAAATCAGAACGGACATCAGTGGAATTGCTAAAAAGCCTTAAAAAACGAAGGTCGGAGCCAAGGAAGTGAGTTAGATTTGCTACAAGTTCTGTGTTGCTACTCGATAAGTATGGTTATTTTGTCATTTGCGTTGGCCGAAATCGATAACATTTGGAGCGGAATATTGTTTTAAAATGAATCCGATCCTATTCATAAACGTTCGATTATTTGTAGCGAGGTTTCTCGGGAGAAACGAAATGAAGTGCTCCGGTTGACTTGTAGACTAATACAGTCAGGTCTCCTATTAGACACATGGTTGGGGGGCGTAATAGGAATCTACGTTATAGGAGACCCAGGGCTTATGGGATTTCATCACTTTGGGGGTGTCGTTGAATATCTCGTATGCCAAAAGAGATAGTACAGTACTGTCTTCGGCGAAGTTTCAGTACTAAGTACGATCTACCTTAAGGAGTTGAGGATCATCCTTTTAGTTGAGAACTTGGCCGGTAGGGGCGCTTTTTCTGATTTGCACTATATGAACCATGAGGGATAAGAATGCAAAATTTTGTAACATATGATATCTCTGAATCCTGATGTTTTGGAAGGTTGGTGTCTTCGGAAGAGTTGTTCAGTAGCTCAAGAGCTGACATCTGATACGGAATTACGCCACCAGGCGGCGCTAGTGGGCATGGAATTTTTGTTTTGCGCATAGCTCAGTTGCCTGACCACTTAGAAAGATGGCGTCTTCGGCAAAGTTGCTCAGTATCACAAGGGCTAACATTATTTGAGCCAAAAGTTTCGAAATTTTGCCACTAGGCGGCGCTAGTGAGCATGGAATTTTTGTTTCGCGGATAGCTCAGTAGTCTGACCACTTAGAAAGTTGGCGTCTTCGGCAAAGTTGCTCATTATCACAAGGGCTAACATTATTTGAGCCGAAAAATTCGAAATTTTGCCACGAGGCGGCGCTAGTGAGCGAAGAATTTTTGTTTTGCGCATAGCTCAGTAGTCTGACCACTTAGAAAGATGGCGTCTTCAGCAAAGTTGCTTAGTATCACAAGGGCTAACATTATTTGAGCCGAAAGTTTCGAAATTTTGCCACTAGGTGGCGCTAGTGAGCGAAGAATTTTTGTTTTGCGGATAGCTCAGTAGCCTGACCAAAGTTGTTCAATATGACACTAGGCTATCGATTTTCCTCGCATTGTCACGTTTAAGTAAAAGTGCCTGGAGAAAAATATATACATTATTTTTACAATCGGATAAAAGTATGGCTAGTATCCTAGTATTTTCGACGGATTGGGAGAATTTTTGATCAATAATTTGATATGAGAATGAGTGAGGATCCGTTTGCTACTCAAATATGTGATCGTTAGCTTTTCATATGAACCAGAAAAAAAATATGCATGTTTATTTTTATTTCGTCATTGCATGAACTTCATTTCTTGAACATTTTCCAAGGTATGGATTGGATAGAAATGAAGTTAGGTTGGAATGTCAGTCATTACTAATAAATTGGGAAATCCATTCGCTAACAATCTTAATGAGATAACTATGACTGGCCTTATCTCTTTAGTTACACGACACTCTTATTTGAATATTTTTAAAATATAAACCTTCTTTTTCATAACGATAATTCAATCTAATAAAAAAAAATTTCTCCCGATTTTTACGTATATATAAAATCTTGAAACTTTCGGCTCAAATAATGTTAGCCCTTGTGATACTGAGCAACTTTGCCGAAGACGCCATCTTTCTAAGTGGTTAGGCTACTGAGCTATCCACGAAACAAAAATTCATTGCTCACTAGCGGCGCCTAGTGGCAAAATTTTAAAACTTTCGGCTCAAATAATGTTAGACCTTGTGATACAGAGCAACTTTGTCGAAGACGCCATCTTTCTAAGTGGTTAGGCTACTGAGCGGTCCACGAAACAAAAATTCTTTGCTCACTAGCGGCGCCTAGTGGCAAAATTTTAAAACTTTCGGCTCAAATAATGTTAGACCTTGTGATACAGAGCAACTTTGCCGAAGACGCCATCGTTCTAAGTGGTCAGGCTACTGAGCTATGCGCAAAACAAAAAATCTTGGCTCACTAGCGCCGCCTAATGGCAAAATGTCGAAATTTTTGGCTCAAATAACGTTAGCCCTTGTTATACTGAGCAACTTTGCCGAAGACGCCATCTTTCTAAGTGGTCAGGCAACTGAGCTATGCGCAAAACAAAAATTCCATGCCCACTAGCGCCGCCTAGCGGCAAAATTTCGAAACTTTCGGTTCAAATAATGTTAGCCCTTGTGGTACTGAGCAACTTTGCCGAAGACGCCATCTTTCTAAGTGGTCAGGCAACTGAGCTATGCGCAAAACAAAAATTCCATGCCCACTAGCGCCGCCTGGTGGCGTAATTCCGTATTAGAATGGCCACCACATGTCAGCCCTTGAGCTACTGAACAACTCTTCCGAAGACACCAACCTTCCAAAACATCAGGATTCAGAGATATCATATGTTACAAAATTTTGCATTCTTATCCCTCATGGTTCATATAGTGCAAATAAGAAAAAGCGCCCCTACCGGCCAAGTTCTCAACTAAAAGGATGATCCTCAACTCCTTAAGGTAGATCGTACTTAGTACTGAAACTTCGCCGAAGACAGTACTGTACTATCTCTTTTGGCATACGAGATATTCAACGACACCCCCAAAGTGATGAAATCCCATAAGCCCTGGGTCTCCTATAACGTCCTGGTGTGTCTTATAGGAGTGAGCGTAATAGGAGTGCACGTTATAGGAATGCGTTTAATAGGAGACCCGACTGTACACTGATGAGTCTAGTTTTCATACTGATCTATTGATTGCTGGACTCCGATTCTCTACTGTCGCTAGCTGGTTTATGTTAAGTTCAAAATATGTAGTGGTACACCATTATAGTGACTATAGTGTCCATTTTCCGGCCGTTTTGCTCGTACCGGGGTCCAGGATAAAAATTGATGCTTGTGCCGGGAATTCCCGGGATTTTCAGATTTTCAACAAAACCAGTATTTTTGTTGAAATAAAAGTCTAATTTCATCAACACAATGTTTATAAAATTAATATTAAAAAAATATTAAAAGGAACAACCAAATTCCAAGACAACAAGATAATTACAATATATTGTATTTTATATATGACTTTTTATTCTGATGAAGTAGACATAAGAACAAAAATAAAAGCTGACTTTGACTAACTACTGCTTTTCTTGTGATTTCTTTCAGATCTCTAAAATGTAAATGAAAATATGGTGAACACTTGAGTCATAATATTAATAATTTTCTTTAGACAATCCGAGTCTTAGAAGAACAAAGAAAATGTTCAACATTGGGAGTATTATAGTAGATCATATTAAAAGTTGATATATGTTAATGTGTGCTTGCAAATAAGCTTGGCTTATCGAAATTATTTTTTGGAGAGAAACGAAAAAAAGCTATTACAATCAGACACATAAAAAATTGATTTATTTGGTAATTTGGCATGTTCATGATACTAATATTCAATTTACTCACTTCCCTTTAAGGCATGCTTTTTTTATTACAATTAAAGCTTGAGTATGAGGAAAAATGTAATTATTTTGCATTAAAATTTAGGGCTTTTATCTAAATTTACGTTCATTCCGGGAATCCCCATTCCGGGGCGTCAGATCTCATATCCGGGGAAACGGTAAATTCCAGAATTCCTCAAATCCCGGGATTTTTGTCCCGGGATGTCCCAGGATAGACACTCTAACTTACTGTGAATAAATTTCATTTATCATTCTTATATACACCCTCATCCTGTTTTCAGGTTTTATTCCTCTGTGTTCTAAGGCGATTGTTAAACAAGCATATAGACCAAATTTTGAGAATCCTACCATCAAATCTTGGGGCAAATAAAAAACGTAACTGTTCACGCTCACAAAATCACGAGCTACGGGTTTCAGACCTTTCTGGTTCCTTTTGGATTGAATATTTTCCGAATCTTCAGGCAAACAGTATTTTCAATCTTGTCATACGATTCGCTTCTTTCAGAAAAAAAATCATGGCTTGACGTCTTGATAAAATGGACAAAATATGTGAACTAACGTTGTCCTATGATTCTTAGTATAATAACCATTAAGATGAAAAAAAAAAACGATTTTCTCAACCTCAAGTATTCATTTTAACTTGGCTCTAATATTTGTAAATGTAGGTTCATAAAATATGACCATTTTGTATATATTGAAATACGAAAAAATAATAACAGTTTAGCAATGCTTCACATGCAACTAAGTTATACGAAGCTCATTTTTACAGTACAACGAAGTTTCAAAATTCTTTACCGTCTCCTTTTTCTTTAGATTTTGATGAATTTTTCAGGAAAAAATCGGAAATGACTTATGGTTTTATGCATACACAAAATATTAAATTTGCAAGGATGCCGGACTTATGTGCTAGCGTTTTAATATTGGAAATTCTGAGGAATGTAAAATTAATTTATTTGATATAATGAATCACCTGTTTTAGTTTAAAGACTGTTATAGTCATTCCGGAAACATGGTCACCAGATATTGGTTCCAGTAGGAAGCCCTACATTTCCAAAATATAAGTCACTGATATCTTTTGAGGGACCAATATCGTTTCAACACGTTTTGCCATGAAGCATAAAGTGGCACTGACCATTTTCAGACATTCCGATAGGGCTCCAAAAGGTCGCTTTTGGAACCTCTTGTACCGTATTCGTATAACGGTTTAGATCTCATGATTTTTTACACATAACAGAACATACAGTTGTGTTCAGAATAATAGTAGTGAAAGCCGATTTTCATACAAAATGCTCAACTTTGGCGTACTGTAACTTTGTTTTCATATGAGCAATCGGCATGAAATTTTGGCAGTGAACTACAAATATGCTCAAATTCATGATCACAAAATTTGAAAATTTTCACACTGCCGGCTAAAAAGTTAAGCACCAGGTGAAATCGCTCAAAATAATAGTAGTTTTTCTTTTGTAAATTTTTGTTCAGCAACAATTTAGTAAAAAATTGTGTGGTCTATACATATAAAGCTTGAGTGGAAATGGTTGAAACGATGTGTAAAGAAAAATTCTAAAACTCAAAATACAGCAGATATTTAAATTATTAAAACTACTATTATTTTGAGCGATTTCACCTGGTGCTTAACTTTTTAGCCGGTAGTGTGAAAATTTTAAAATTTTGTGATAATGAAATTGAGCATATTTGTAGTTCACTGCCAAAATTTCATGCCGATTGTTCATATGGAAACAAAGTTACAGCATGCCAAAGTTGAGCATTTTGTATGAAAATCGGCTTTCACTACTATTATTCTGAACACAACTGTACATCCTTCTTCTTCTTTCTGAAGTTACAGTCCAAACCAAACAGAAAGTGCTTCTCAGGTTGGTGTTTTACAACTACGTCCACATCCACTGCCTCAGAGTTTTTTTTTGCAAATTGTCCATATTCTGCATTTGGTTGCAAAAGTTTCTAAACTGAAGCAGGTGATACATGTCTATACTAGATTGATTTTTCATAATTTCCATAATTTCCATTTCGAAATACACTAGGTATCCCAATGAATTTGGACCTAAGACTGGAACCATCGCCAAAGTTAACATTTTTAACGCATGCACGAAAATAAAACTTGGGCCCAGATAGCCGTAGTGGTAAACGCGCAGCTATTCAGCAAGACCAAGCTGAGGGTCGTGGGCTCGAATCCCACCGGTCGAGGATCTTTTCGGGTTGGAAATGTTCTCAACTTCCCAGGGCATATAGTATCATCGAACCTGCCACACGATATACGCATGCAAAAATCGCATTGGCAAAGTAAGCTCTCAGTTAATAACTGTGAAAGTGCTCATAAGAACACTTAGCCGGGAAGCAGGCGCTGTCTCAGTGGGGACGTAACGCCAGAAAGAAGAAGAATGAAAATAAAACTTATTTGAGATTTTTTTGAAGTGACAGAATTTTGAAACTATGATGCCGGTAGCCAGTACTGTAAAGGTTAATGAAATAAATGAGAAAAATTAAGGAGATTCAATATAATCAAGGTAAAAATTACACTGTTGGAGAAAGCATCATTAAACAGTTTTGCAAAACAGTCAAGAAAGCTCGAAGAGTGTCCAAAATTAATAATTTAAAATTGAAATGAAATTCAAAAAGGGATATTAAATATGTAGGGAAAGTGTACCAGTTATGGCTATAGTGGTTCCCTATTTGGCTTTATGTGTTTTCTCGAAAACTTTCACATTTTGAATATTTTTGAATGTTTTAAAATCAAGATTTCTTTGATATCAAACTACTAAAACACACAGAATGATTACAAATTAGAAAAAAAATCAAATTATCTCGTATGGCGAAATAGGGAACCATTATGTCCATAACTGGTACACCTACATATATTTTGTTCGCAATAACTTGAGCAAGGACGGAGAAGGGGAAATAAAATTGTCTCATTCTCTGAAGGAATGAGTGAAACATATTGTTTAGATGTCAAATATACAAACAATGTATAATTTAGGCTTGTTTTGCTTATAGCTATACTCATAGCAAGACTTCAGCTTTCTCAAGGAAAAATATTTAAAATTAAAGAGTATGGTTTCGAGAAAAAATGGATTTGTCTATCGCGAATCTACTATGATTTTTCTTCAAAAGTTTTTTAGACCTTGTAGTTTACTGGTACTTTTTCAAACACATCATATGAATGATGGTGTATATCATTGTTATTGAGTTATAGATTATAAAATCATAAAAATCGTTTCATTGTTTCATCTTAAAATGTTTTTTTTTTTTTCAGAAAAATAATTAAAATTTTAAGAGGGCAAAACCCCTCTACCTGTAGCTTTATTTTTCAATGCAAAATTGAAATTAAAATAGCTGTAACTTTCACAATTTTCAATACTTTTGCACAATTGTTTCAGAGGTCATCAAAAAATGCATTTTTTTCAGGAAATGCTTTGGTTGTCACTTGGTTCCGGAGATATTCGAATGTTCCTTGGGGGACCGACATTTGGCCACATGCATAAAACCAAGAAAACATGTAGTGCGACACATTATTTCACATCTATATTGTGTGGAATGGAGAATAATGATATTCTAAGGTCAGATGTCACCCGGCCGGTTCCGGACCACACTGAGTTCCTACTGAACCGGTTCCTGACCATATATGAAGAAAGTATACATTGCGACACATCAATTCACATGTACGATATATAAGTTTGATAACGATGACCTTCTTGTACCTCCCAGATGTCAAATGGCCACTTGCGGATCCCGGGTAGGTTCCTCCGGGACAGGTTTCACGCTATAGTTCATGGAGTCGAAGAAATATGTGATGTGACTCTGCATTACACATTTATAATTGCGTGAAATTCTTGAATCTGCAAGAGGTCATTCGGCCACTTATGGACGGCGGTTATTTTTATTATTCCCAGGAAAATTCGAAAATATATATTTTTTTGTTTTCAAAAAAAGATTGTTCTTCAGAAGCATCATCTATAAAAATCCTGATGAAAAATATCTAGTGAGAACCAACAACTTCAAGACACCATAAAAATATTTTTCATCGATTTATTTGAGAAAAATATTTTAAATTTAAAAGGAACTGATATGAGTAGAATTTTTTGATTTAAAGTACGTCCTGACGGAAGTGCTAATCAGTATTGTGAAAAACTCAAATTCCCATAATTCACGTTTGAAATTTTTCATGCGTGAGTTGTCAAACACGCAAATCAGCAGTCAAAAAATCATGGATGAATTGGCTCATCTATTTGGCTCATTGTCACGTATTTCCACAGTTTACTCACAAGCAATGTTTTCTTGTTAGTCTGGTAGAAATATAGTAATACTTTCCAACGTAACAACAACATTCAATTTTCCCGACATTTTGACGAGCTTTGCGACTGAGTCATTGTTAACGGCTTTAGTGTGATTGAGTGATTTTGCACGAAAAACTTAAGCATGAGATTTTCGAAGCAGATCTCTGATGAGTTTGCTCTCACGGGAGAGCTCATTGATTGAAATTTGAGTGTGAGTCTGTCAAAACTGGTGTTAATATAGTATTAACATGGAGAATAACTTACGCTTTCATAGAGTTGCTTATTTGGTCCCCACGTCACATTTGAAACACAATAGAAAAACAAATGCATTATTTTTAGAAGACCTCTCAAAGCATAACCATCAAAATTGGCAACACTGCTGAAATAAAATATTATTTTATTTTCATAATATGATTTTCTGAGATTATTGATTGAAATATTTAAAAGTATGAGACTTTTTAGTGAAAAGACCATAAAGAGTAAAATTTATACTTAAGACTGCGGTTAAAACTCACGATTTAGCTCTCGTTTATACAAATATAGTTTCTTTAGTAATCTAAACTAAACGCTTTTTACTCTTCTATTTTGCTGGGAGTGAAATGATGGTGTATCAGAAAATTTGGCCATAAATGGATAAATCACTAAAGTTACCTTATGTAAAAGAATGGTAGAATATTATTGAATTTTTTAAGCTATTCCTTAAGTAGAACAGTAAAGGCTGCCAACATACAATTTGTTTATTAAAATAAGGATTTATGCTATGCTAAAAATAATGTTTAACTTTGACGAACAGTTTTTCTTAAGATAATAAATCTTCGAGCTGTTAGAATACCTATAAGTAGATGAAAGAACCGAATTAAGTACTATACCATTTAATTCCACTAGAGTTTGTATCTTTTGACAGATACGCGTATTTCGACCTCAACTGTAAGGCCGTCTTCAGTGTCGTGTACTAGTCTCGAGTGTCGAGTCTAGTGCACGACACTGAAGACGGCCTTACAGTTGAGGTCGAAATACGCGTATCTGTCAAAGGATACAAACTCTAGTGGAATTCAATGGTATAGTACTAAATTCTGTTTTTTTTTTCATCTACTTTTCTTAACAGTTTTTGAAAAAACTATTTAGTTCTTCGACCAAAAGCATTTTGTAAGATCTTTAATGTTCATAACATTGTAGAATAATAGTTGAACGTTGCACAGAAAACCGATTACGATTTTTTTCTCAATAAATAGAAAAGATATGGCATACACAGAGTGTCCACATTATAAAACGAATAGTTCTTATGGGACGTTTCATGGCGTTACTTCTCACTTAATCTGGGATAACGCTTTAAAAGCCATTGGTAATCACGTGTGTAGCTCGTTGTTTCTGAGCAAATTAAGGTGAAGATGAATCGAAGCCGCACTTCAAATTTTCAAGAGCACGGATCTGGAGAACCAAACATCCGTTCAAGCTGAAAACTTAATCGATTGATCACTAGCTGACGGTGACCAATCGATTAAGTTTTCAGCTTAAACGGATGTTTGGTTCTCCAGATCCGTGCTCTTGAAAATTTGAAGTTTGGCTTCGATTTATCTTCACCTTAATGAATAAGCATTCAAATCAACACCACTAGCAGGTATAGAATAATCCTTTTTTCACCATAACATTTAAACCCATTCAACCCATTCAGAAATAACGAACTACACTCATGGTTACCAATGGCTTTTAGTGAGAGATCACAAGTTATGCGAGACTGAATCAGTTTTACTCCGTTTTTTAGGCGGAAAAATTTGCTCTTATGTGTGGAGTACAATCAGCACTTCAACAGCGCGTAATGGGCAAAGTCATATACTTCTGTTCAGATAGTCAAGCTGCTATAAAAGCTCTTGCTTCGGCCAACTCAAGGTCGAAGCTTGTTATCGCATGTTGAACTCAAATTGAGGAACTGAATTCAGTCAACTCTGTAAACCTTGTATGGGTTCCTGGCTATTCTTCCATTACTGGAAATGAATTGGCAGATGAGTTAGCTCGCCATGGAGCATCACATGACTTCATTGGCCCTAAACCAGATATTGCAATATTGAAGTGCTAGGTGAAGCATGAGGGCGGCAACTCAGCACAACCAATATTGGAATAGTTTGAAGTCGTGTCCAGTCTTGGGAACTGTGACCACCATTCACCACAGTTCATCGATTCTGCCATTCAACCAAAACACAAAGCAGCAGCAGCATCAATACCATCAGGCGTTGCGCTGCCAACGGTTCACACACTGCTTGACTGTTTTTGTCTCTCCACTATGACCGTTTTCGGGCAGCCATTCCAAGGTGAGTAATTGAAAAAAGTGTTAAATCATTCAATCGCTAATATTTCGCTAGTGTTTTCAACTAATTGAAATCTATTAGCTCTAACAGCAAGAGCACAATCATTCCGTTGCGATACATATAAACAAGTTCAATTTCATGCTACCTTTATCGAGCAAAAATGCAAAACCCCGAAAACCGCAAAAATCGTGTCACCACTGTGCTCGAGTCATTTCGCATTCGGGGTTGAAAAACGTTAGGAAGAAGAAGATTACAGTTTTGAAGAGCCGTGACATTTTTTGATTTCGAACGGTCATGGTTTGCTTTGGATTTTGATGGTCGTGTAGAAAGATGTAAATGTAGAGGCGGTAAATGTTTGCTCCAGTACTTTTCTCATCACTGGTCGTGTCATCAAAGAAAAATGTACATTACTGAACCATCTGCAAATCTGTCAAATCAGAATTGCAGTCTCTTGATCCGAGCGTTAACTGGCCACTGGCGACTTAACTATCAAATTTTACTTCCACCTAAAACTAATTGTAGTTAATATGAAATTGTTTCATAAATTTCAAAACAATTTGACTAAATTATGAATTATGATGACTTATGAGGTTTTCAAACAAATGGTAAAGTATGTAGGAAAAAAATAACCGAGTACCCTAATCCGAGGGCAAATTGATCACTATTCCACAATTTTTTGTTATGTTATCCTTTAGAATTCAAATATTGCCAAAATCATTTCGGTAAAATCATTGATCTCTATCACTTTATGTAATAGATATTCTATGAAATTAAATTTAACATTTCATGATATTAGTTTTAATATCAAAAATTAATTAGGGTGAAATTGATCACTATATAATAAAGAATATTTTAGAAAGTAAAATTTCCCTATCTACTAAATTTGTGTCCCTAAATCTGAAAATGATGTCAAAACTCTTACAGCTCATGTATATCATCATTTTAATGCAAAATTAATCTTTGTAAATCTGCATAATACGCCTAAATGTATGCAATTTTCCTTGAAATAAGCACGTTATTCAACAATAAACGGTTTTATGAGCAAAAAACTATTATTGTAATGCTGTACGTTTCAAAAATGAGTTCAACAGTTCACACTGAAGCTTACTTAACATTTTTGATACTTAAAGTTTGCATGCAGGCTTAGCACCAGAGAATTGTTTAGTACCGACATTTCCTATATTATTATGAACACCTTCTCACACGGGGACCTCAGATAGCCGTAGCGGTAAACGCGCAGCTATTCAGCAAGACCAAGCTGAGGGTCGTGGGTTCGAATCCCACTGGTCGAGGATCTTTTCGGGTTGGAAATTTTCTCGACTTCCCAGGGCATAGAGTATCTTCGTACCTGCCACACGATATACACATGCAAAAATGGTCAATCGGCATAGAAAACTCTCAGTTAATAACTGTGGAAGTGCTCATAAGAACACTAAGCTGGGAAGCAGGCTTTGTCCCAGTTGGGACGTAACGCCAGAAAGAAAGAAGAAGAACCTTCAAAAATTGTGAATATTTCTATGCAAAACTGACCCTAATAAAAATTAAATAGTTTAATATCATAATTAGACATCTATGAACTAGAAAACATGAAATGTCTGTGATGCCAACGAAGTATTAGGCATCCTTGAAAGGAAATGCTGTTTGCTGTACCCCAGTGATCAATTTGCCCCCGGATTACGGTACATAGATAAATATGAACAATAAAAGTACTAATATTGCGTAGTACCTGTATTGATTCTATGAAGCTGTGTAGCAACAACTAAATGGCTCTCAAAGTCATACCCTACAAGACAAAAAGTCATAACCTTCAGTCCATAGTGTTAAAGGGAGGAAAATAACTGATTAAAACTTTTAATTAAGTTCCAATATCCTAGACGGAACGCATCGCCAGGGTAAAACAAATCGCTAACAAGTCACAAGAGTCTGGCCAAGCCAAGCATCAGAAGTAAAGCAAAGACAAAGATATAGAAAAATGAACATAAAAAACTAATAACATCCAATACACTTCTTCTAGGAAGAGTGTATCAATTGACCATAGATGAAGTAGGTGGCAGAAATCTAGAGCTTAGTGGCTCAAAATGCCTCAATATCCCATCCTTTTTTTAATTTCTTTATTAGTATCATCCAAACATTACATTCATTTCTTTCATCTAGGTGTTCTGTGTTATTAGACAACACTATCATCCTAATTTGGTAAAACAAATTTAAAAATATCCTGTCCTGTTTTACATGACTGCCTTACTTACACGAATATTTTCCAGCTTAATATTAAGTGCAACTGAATAAGAAGGTACATAAAATAGGCAGTTCACATACCCCATATACCATTTGCTATCGCATGGCATCCTCACATTTGTGACATTTCTTTGTGCATATTGAACCACTTAGCTCTGCCTTACCGTCGTCCGACTTCCGTGCCATAATAACTTTGGTAATTGTATATTGTTGTTTTATTTAGTTTGATTCAATTTCGAATTAAGTTTCAGTCGGGCAAAAGTCACTAGTGAGCCAATCATTGAGTGCATGAAGAGAAAAGCAACAGCACCGTCAGTTGGGAATAGACTTCGCATTCATCTACTGTGCTTAAAGTTCCATAATAGCGTGGTCGTTCTCACTACGAAGGCGATGGGTAGGTATAAGGACATAGCCATCGTGGAGTCTCTTCTAGAGAAGCAAAACAACATCATATCTTGTGACAATTTAGTGTCAGATTTCTCGGCATCATCTTGTCACAGCGGCATCAACGCAAGCAGTTTCTATTCGCCAGGAACCTATGTACAATGCTGTCTAGAAAGCGTGGAGCAATTTGGATCCACTGTTTCAGCCCCTTGAAGCTCAAACTCGAAGCGTGAGACTAGCTCGACTATATTAAATAGGATGGACCATTTTGGTCAAACTATAATAATATTAAGCTACACCTTCAAATGTTGTTCATATGGACCCCCTAAAGCTACCCCAGTGGAAACCTAAATTTCAATTTTCCCAAAGGGAACTTCGTATTTTCAACCGTTTTTTTCTGTTTGTCATGAAGAGTTTTTGTGGATCAAATCATATAAAATTCGGCATTAAGATGCGCTGATATACTAACAGTATTGCTTCAAATTTTAAGCCCGATAGGTTTTAGGAAACCAAAGATGACAAAGAGGACAAAGCTGCCAAAAATTCACACTTTAACTATTTTGATTCTAAGCGACTTGAAAAAAAATCATGGCGTTCAGCGTAATTTATTATCGAAAATGTAATTAAAATCCTTTTTTGCAATCTCTCATCGTAATAGGCTGTTTTTCATCACGGTCAATCTGTTATGAAACGGCCTACTTTCCTGAACTGAAGTATGCAGTGCGGCAATAGTCATTACGCAACTGATACCAGTGCTGTAGTGATTTATTACGCAATGCTTTATCATTACGCAACTGTTTTAAGTTGCGTAATGAATAATAATACACACAAAATCAGAAATTGTTAAATAATGGCGAATGCATTCCGATATAATTTCTGATACCCTCAAGTGGTCTTCTACAAAATTACAAAAAACGTTGTACGTAACTCGTTGCAGAACTCGATGTTTACAGCACTCGTCGTAATTATCCTACTCGGCAAACCTCGTAGGATAAATTTACAACTCGTGCTGTAAAAATCATCACTCTGCAACTTGTTCCATAAACTACTATTCCCATATATTTCCATTTTCTTTATACAAACTTCAATTTCTTTTAGACCTCACTGTGACGAATAACGCTTAAGTTTTCACAGTGGCTTCTGGGATAAACATGAACAAATTTTGAACACTTTAAATCAAGACTTTCACAAGTTGATTTTCCTATATAGAAATAGGCCACCCTAATATAGACCTATCCAGCATCGAAAGTGTGCCACCTACTGGTAGCGAAGAGCATTTCCCTCCAGTCATAGCTGGCTGTCGCGATGCAATGGTTCAAGTTATATGGGATCCATGGGGACCCGGGAAGCAAATCACAAATGCAACTCATAAATCATCATTAATGTGAAAAATATCATCTATTCATTATGCTACAGTTGCAATCAACGAGTCTGAGCTGGCACTGGCTAGAAAGCTCTTCAGCGTTGAATTAAGAACGCGCCACACTTGGTGTAACGAACTAGGACAAGGGAAATGATAATTTGTTTAGTTTGACGTTGATTCGAAAAATTTAATAAAAAATATTATAGGTACTTCACAAACCACAAGCCAAATGTTGGAGTTTGTGGGAACCCGCAAAAAAAAATCACGATGAATTGTTGCATTGCGAAATGATTAGATTCACCAGATTGTATCCTTTAGGAAGACATGTCGTCATTTTTGATCAATTGTGCCCCTTACTCCTTTCGACAAGAAATGTAAGTCTTTTCAGAGAGCTGATACAATATTGTATATACAGCAACTCCAGTAGGTAGAATACTTTTTCGTTTCTATTCGAAAAGACTTCCGGTTTGGGAGTAGAGTAGTGTTTGATCCTTCGACCTTGACGCTTGCTCCTGCGGGGGCGAGCGATGAGGGCAGGATCAAACATGTCGTGCGTCGGTAGTGAAGTAGTAAAAAAGTGATCGGTTCGTTAGTAGTGTTTGATCCTTCGACCTTGACGCTTGCTCCTGCGGGGGCGAGCGATGAGGGCAGGATCAAACATGTCGCGCGTCGGTAGTGAAGTACGAAAAAAGTTATCGGTTCGTTAGTAGTGTTTGATCTATTGATCGCGTCGCTTGCTCCTGCGTGGGCGAGTGACGAGCACTTGTTCGGCGTTCAATACGATTATCGAATTTTTTTCGCGAATCCGGTTAGGCGTGATTATATCATGGATCGCATCACCAAACATTGGTGACTCCCAGATCTCTACCCTATCCCACTAACGCAATATCCTTTCCATGACAACCGTGGAGATGCAGAGGTGATCTCGGTCTCTAGTAACAACGGTAGTCACACTAACATTCCTTCCCTTCCCCGATGACCGTAAGGACGTGGCCGGCGCCGTTATTGACTTTAAAATTTGAGCTCTCGATTTGTGCACATTGAAGAATGGTAAGCTAATCCCAAGCCCCATTCATTAATTCCCTTGCAACGTCGATTGTTCTGGTCAATCACGGAGTAGCAACTACGAATTGTACGGTCATCTATGCTTATGCTTATGCTATGCTTCTAATCGAAAAGACTTCCGGTTTGGAGTTGTATTTGATTCTTCGACCTTGACGCTTACTCCTGCGAAGCGGACGATAAGGGCAGGATCAAACATGAAGCGCCGTGGATCGTTAGTAGTGTTTGATCTATAGCTAGCGTCGCTTGCTCCGATTAGGCGTGATAATATCATGGATCGCATCACCAACCATTGGTGATTCCCTGATCTTTACCTTAACCCACAAACCCAATATCCTTTCCATGACAACTGTGGAGATGCAGCGATATACTCGGTCTCTAGTAACAATGGCTATCTATCTAACATTTCTTCCTATCCCCGATGACCATAACGACGTGGCCGGCGCCGTTATTGAAATTTGAGTTCCCGATTTGTATACATTGAGAGTGGTAGACTAATCGCAAGCCCCATTCATTATATATCTGTGCAACCTCGGTTGTTCTGGCCAATCACGGAGTAGCAACTACAGATTGTATGGTCATCTATGCTCATGCTCTTGCTCATGCTCTAATCAAAAAGACTTCCGGTTTGTTGCAATATCTTCTCTGTCTATAGAATACTCTTCAAATCACTTTAACGTAATACCTTGAAGAAGAAGAAGCATAGCATAAGCAAGCATAGCATAGGCATAGATGACCGTACAATTCGTAGTTGCTACTCCCTGATTAACCAGATCATCGAAATTGCACAGAGAACCAATGAATGGGGTTTGGGATTAGCGAAACATTCTCAATGTGCTCAATTCGAAAGGTCAACGTTTATAAAGTTAATAATGGCACCGGCCACGTCCTACGGTCATCGGGGAAGGGAAGGAAAGTTGGTGTGACATCCATTGTTACTAGAGACCGAGATCACCTCTGCATCTCCATGATTGTCACAGGAAGGGATTTTAGTGAAAGGAAGGGAATAAAAAGTTACACGTTCAGGATTTACTTTGTTAAGTAATGTGACCTACACTTACACATGCAACCTACACTTATTTAGATCTTCTATATGTAAAGAGGTAACACAACGAAGAAAAACAAGAAAAAAAAACTTCGGATTCTAACCGTTTGATTTTCTTATATATAGAATATTACCAGGCAGGATTAATATTTTTTTTCAGCAGGGAAAAATCAGATCGGTAATTAACGTGAATTGAAATTACTTTGTACACTGATTGATTACCCAAATTATGTTCTAAATACATATAACGATTCGTTTAGGGTTTCTTGTTTAACACACTTTTTCGTAAGAAAAACAGTCGACAACCTTTAGAATATGAAAAAAAAATGAATTTATCGCTTAATTGTCATCAAAAGTTATCGAGACCTCTAACGTAAATCAATTAACGGTAAGTTATAGAACTACACTCCCGTGCAAAAGTTTGGGTTCACCCCCTAAAAAACATACAAAAATGTTCTGTCGATATCTCTGTGATTACAAGTCCCATTGAAACTCTTTAATTCGCATTTTCCAAAAACATTTTTTTTTATTTTTTTATACTAAATTTTTACTTAAAGTTGTTACATTTTTCAAAAAACACACTGAAAAATCATATCTAATTTCCTCAGCTTTGAATCGACCAAAATGTTGAATCAAAGTGTCATTAGAATCGTAATCTAATATTCTTTGAAGAGACCCCACGAAATTTTGGCGGAAAAATCGGGAAAGTATTCAAAATCAATGAAACAGTCAGTCAAGTCATCGTGCAAAAGTTTGGGTTCACCCCTCAGTATGGTGTATCGTGCAAAAGTTTGGGTTCACCGCACATCATTTTTGTCAATATGTTTGCCATTTTTCAACCGATTTTAATAGTTTAAAGCTTTTTTGAGCGCAAATAATGGCGCGTACATGATTGGTTTTAGAATTTACAGAGTTAAGTAAGTTCAGGTGTACCCAAACTTTTGCAACGATACACCATACTGAGGGGTGAACCCAAACTTTTGCACGATGACTTGACTGATTGATTTGAATACTTTCCAGGGTTTTCCGCCAAAATTTCGTGGGGTCTCTTCAAAAAATTTAAGATTACGATTCTAATGACACATTGATAAAAAATTTTGGTTGATCCAATGCTGAGGAAATTAGAAATGATTTATAAGTGTGTTTTTTGAAAAATGTCACAACTATAAGTAAAAATTTAGTATACAAAGTTCAAAGAATGTTTTTGGAAAAATACATACGAAGTAAGAATAACTCTTTGCCTTTCGAATGCGGCTTTGAGAGTTTCAATTGGATGTGTAATCACAGAGATATGGACTGAACACTTTTGCATGTTTTTAAGGGGGTGAACCCAAACTTATGCATGGGAGTAAATAATGTATCGCCTAATAACCCTGCACCAAGAGTTCCTGCACGGATACTATCTAAACTGCTTCAAAAGATTTTCCAAAGAAAGTTTGTCAGAATTTTTTTAAGAATTTATCCTAATATCCCCCATGACCACCTCCAGGATTTCCCACATGTATTTTCACAAAAAAATTTCTTGGAAGTCTTTTAAAACATATTTTTGACCATTCAGTTTGGTTTTGTCAAAATAAATCTACCAAAATATTTAATAAGAAAGGTAAAATCAGTATAATGTAAGATTCTGCAATCATTTTTCCATAGATATCTGAATGAATTGCTTAAAATATTTCTGCTGAGATTTCTTCAGGTTCTTTTATGAATTTACCTATGATCGTTCTAGAACTATATTTGGACAAAGAATTATAGTAAACTCTAATTTACTCGATATTGATGGTCCCTTTAGAGTTAGAGAGATATCGAATTATAGAACTGCGATCCAAGAGACCATCGAGTTAGCCATGGAAACCAACATTTATTATAGTTCTGTAATGCAGCACCCACACGACTCAGACCGTTTGACCAACATTGACTCCACCGAGCAAATTTGACAGTTTGTGAAACCGATTTTTTTTATTCGGCCAAAACCAAACGAGTTTGATTTAACTCAAACCATCCGGCAAGCGGTGCCAAATGTTCGACAAACTGATCGTACTGTCTGTGTAGGAATTTTTCACCAACACCGACGTCAGCATGTCAAATTGAAGCTTCTTGCTTCGGCGTCCTACGAACTGTCGATGCACATGGGTCGTAGCGTTTTATCACAATCTTTAATTGATTACTTTACCAAATCCACCATAGATTCATTGAAAAATTTCTCAAGTAATTCGTTCAGAATTATCTTCAGAGAATTCACCAGTAGTTCTACAAGTAATTCCATCAAAAGTTCAACAAGGAATTCCTCTAGGGATTTCAGAAATTCCTTCAAGGATTCCATCAGTAATTTCACAAGGAATTCCTCCAAGTAATGCTCGTGAATAGGAATTCTAAAAATATTCCTCCATGGAATTTATCGATAATAGCTTCCTTGATTCATCCAGATGTTCCCGCAGAAGTTTAGTACAAATTTCGTCCAAACCACGAATTCATGTAAGGATTCCTTTAGAAATTCGTTCCGAAATTTCACATGGAATCCTCTAGAGACTCCTTTGAAAGTTCTTCAAGGAATTCCATCATGAGAGCTGCTGAAGTTTCCATCAGAAATTCTTTCAAGAATTGCACCAAGAATTCTTTCAGAAAATCCACCACTAACTCTATTGCTATTAATCACGAGTTCTCCCAGGAATTCCATAAGAAAAACTTCTAGAGATTCTATCATGAATTCCATGAAGGATTTCATCAGGAGTTCCATCAGAGTTTCCATCAGTAATCCCTCTAGGGATTCCATAGGAAGTTCCTCTAGGAATTCCATAAAGAGTTCTTCTAGATATTTTATCAGAAGATCTTCTAGGGATTACATCAGGATT
The DNA here is from genome assembly GCF_002204515.2 of Aedes aegypti. Taxonomy (NCBI): domain Eukaryota; kingdom Metazoa; phylum Arthropoda; class Insecta; order Diptera; family Culicidae; genus Aedes; species Aedes aegypti. Next base: position 249,586,410 of record NC_035109.1, read on the forward strand.
CCATCTGGTGTTCCTTCAATTCTATCTGGGATTCCTCCAAGGATTCCATCAGGATTTTTTTTTCAGGGATTTCACCGGGAATTTCTACAGAAGGATCAGGATCTATCAGAATGAGGGATTCTATCAGGAGTTCCAACGGGAATCTAATCAGAAATTCTTCCAGTGATTTCGTCAGGAGTTCCTATAGGGATTCCACAATTCCTCCAAATATTGTATCAGGGATTTCTCAAGGAATTGCATCAGGATTACTTTTAGGGATTTCATAAGGTGTTCCTCCAGAGATTCCATCAGGAGTTCCTTTAGGAATCTTATCGGGGATTTCTCCAGCGATTTCAACAAGAGTTCCTATAGAGATTCTATCAAAAGTTCCACTAGAGATTCCACCTGGAAATCCTCCAGGGATTACATCAGTAGATCTTCTAGAGATTACAACAGGAGCTTTTCTGAAGGAATTCATTTAGGGATTCAATCAGGAGTTCCTCACGGGATTCCATTAGGAGTTCCTTCAGAGATTCCACCTGGAATTCCTCCAGGGATTCTATCAAGAGTTTCCATAGGGATTCCATCAAGAGTTCCTGTAAGTCTTTTAACAGAAGTTCTTCTATAGATTTCATCAGGTGCTCCTTCAGGAATAGTTTTCGAAATTTCGCTTGGAATTCCTCATGGGATTCCATCAGGAGTTACTCAAAGGATTCTTTTAGGAGTTCTTCAAAGAATTCCATTTAAAAGTTCTTCCACCAAGAAAACTTCAAAAGATTCCATCAGTAGTTTTTGTAAGGATTCTATCAGGAGTCCATCAATAGTTCCTCCAGGGATTCCATTAGAAATTCCTTTATCGATCAGGAGTTATTCTAGGGATTGAATCACGAATTCGTCCAGGAATTCCATCAGGAGTAGGTACTCCTAAAGTTCCTATCATGAACTCCACGAAGGATTCCATCATGAGTTCCTTCAGGGTTTCCATCGAGAGTCCCTCTAAGGATCGGAAGTTCCTCTAGGTATTCCATTAGGAATTCTTCTAAGGCTTCCATCTGGAGTTCCTTCAGGAGTTCCATTTGGAATTCTTCTAGGAATTCCATCAGGAGTACCTTCAGGAGTTCCATCTGGAACTACTCTATCTATTCAATCATGGGTTCCTCTGTAAATTCCATCAGAGTTTTCTCCAGGGATTCCAACAGGAGTTCCTTCAGAGATTGCACCTGGAATTTCTTCAGGGGATTCTATCAGGAGTTCCTCTAGGAATTCCATCAGGAGTTTCTCTAGGAACTCCATCAGGAGTTTCTCTAGGGATAACATCAGTAGTTCCTCCAATTAGTCCAACAGGAGTTCCTTCAGGAATATCTCTAGGAATTCATCCAAGGATTCCATCAAGATTTCCTCGAGGGATTCATCAAAAGTTTCCATAGGGTTTCTATCAAGAGTTCTTCTGGAGATTTCATGAAGAGTTTCTTCAGAGACTCCATCTGGAATTCCTCCAGAGATTATTTCAGCAATTCTTCCAAAGAATATATCAGGACTTCCATCAGGAGTTCCTGCGGGGATTACATCAGAACTTTTTGTAGGAATTACAACAGGAGTTTTTTTTTATTATTAATATTATCTTTATTAACGAGACTTTCAGCTTGAGGCAACAGGAGTTTTTCTGAGGATTACATCAGAAGAGATTTTTGATTCCCTCGCTCTCCTATGTAACAACAAATAACCTATCTGCGAACCTTCTTCCCTCTAGTTACATAACGCTCACTCAAGACCCCCCCCTTCCTTAAAAATGCCCTTCTTAAGACTTCATTCCATTGAACATAAATCATAGTTCGATGCCAAGTATTTCTTTTCCAAGTTCAGCTATCGCATTTTTTAGTATCGACATTTGATTTTTAATCCCTTGCCTTCATTGGAACAGTTAGTAACGCAAATTGTTTGAAACGTTAAAGGTCTGATCAAAACACTAATAAGACCAGTATTTCCGAATTCTTTGTCGGAAATTATATGTTTATTTTTATGAGAATTAGGACACGGAGCTTTTGGTATTATGAGTTGACAGCTGAGATACGTTTTCCAGTTGTTGTCACAGCGGTTTTGACAAATATTTGAAAGCTAAAATAAAAACCACTTTTCAGATTAGATGGCTTTCATTATCAAGCAGGATCATTATTACATTTTATAGAGTTTTAGGATCGTTACAAAACCAAAAGCACTAAGAACAGGACAGTTTTAAAGAATAGCATAATAAAACAAAACGATTGTCGTAAAGCTAGTATAAAATTTCAATAAAGCTTAAGATTATGGGTATGTTACTTGGGATTTCTAAAAAAGCAAGTACATAAAGTACGACTCTAAAGTTGAAAATAATATGAATAGTTCCTTCTAAAACAATAAAAATATCATAAAGCATAATATAAGATATTTCTTCGAGAAAGGGTAACTAGTTTTGGCCAAACTGTTTTTTTTTTTCTTGATCGATCGAATCGTACTGTCGAAAGTCTTTCATTATTTGTTATTTGCTCTCGGCAACATGAAAGAATCTTATTATTAAATAACAGAAAAATTCAAAGTTATTAAAAAAATCAATAAGTAGCTTTATAATATATTTTGCTGAATCGAAAAACCGCGCCATGCCTATTATCGCAATCTTACCAAAGTCAATCGACGCGCCATAAATACAGCTTTCAACCGTGCAGTCGTAAATTCTACTCCCATCATCTTCCGGTTTCCGGTCTCGCAGTTTCCACCACACGATCGCTTCACACCCATTTATGGGTGAACCCGATGAAAACTTGCTGTGATCGGTTCCCTGCCTGCCAATGGATGGTTGGTGGTTTTGCTTCTGTTGATTACCGCGCTAACCTAAACCGTCTATTATCGCAATTACCAGCATATGCTGCCTGAAGCCCAAAGAGTGGATACATCCACCGCTATCAGCAAACGTTGAAACATTGCCACCGCTCTACATAAGTAAGAACCATACACAACACCCAACGCTGCAATATAGCACTAAATTGTATCGCACACCAAACGCGTGGAAAGTGCTCTATCTGGTCCTGGGAACGATAATTTATCAAGTGCAAAACGTGTGCGCTTCCATTGCCAGTGTTTTACGGTTTCCCACATTGCGCATTTTGGTGGCCCACTGGCGAGATGAACAGCAAGCGATTACATTTTTATGCTTACATCATCAAAAACTGCTATCGGTTAATGTTCGGCACTCTGACACCATGTCGCTTGATAACTGATTTTTCGTAAGGAGCTAGATAATGTATGCAGTTTCTATCATTATTCGAGGACATTTGAATATAAGAGCATGAAAATTTGTCGAATTTTTGCGTTACTTATCAAATTTATATTGCTGTTAAGAAAGCGCTGTTGATAATGCAAAAAGACTATTGGTTGTCTTCATGAAACTATTGTAGCTATATAGTCGAAGCTCACTATAACGACAACTTTTATTGTGGCAAACCTCTCTGTAACGACATTTCCAATTATCCATTCAAATTTTCAGACTATTTTTAACTTTAACAGTGAGTTTTCTCTGTTTCGACCGTTCTCTATGACGACACTCGAATTATATGTAATAACCACTCAAAATAACAATATTTTGCAGTCTTTCAATTATTCTTGCACATATTTTGATCCTTTTCTTTCTCCATGATCAGTAACGACATCCAACTTTTTTAAACAACGTCATTTATAGCGACATCTCCATAGCATAGTCGGTATGCTTTGCGATGTCGCTATAACGAGTTTAGACTGTAAAAGATTGTATCATTGACAATGGTTTAGAGATTAAGAAGGATAACAAACTAATGCATTGGCTAGAACCCTATACAAAAAAGTTGAATAAAATGAAAATCAAGTGTTCACATTCGCATCAGTAAGCTGAGTGCAATTGATTCGATGATTCGGTTGGGCCATTGGCAATGTTCATTAGGTTCAATTGAATTGAAATTATCAGAATATCTACTTTGTTCTGCTGATCCAAAAACCTAGGCAGCGTTTAGGTCAATTGAGTGGAAGATAATTTTGGTCACGACACAAGTACCATTGGAAGTCAAAATAGCATTAAACCAGAAAAAAACTGTTCTCCACTTTGTGGACACGTTCAATCGTTTATCCTTTGCTGAATGTTTTCTATATTCAATTTTTTTTTAAATAGCTCATTTTTACGGCTCATTACATGGTTTGTTCAAAGTTTTCGCATTCTGTATTGCCATAATAACTACCGAAAAGCTAAACATTACATATAATTTGCAATTGGATTAGATGGACAATCGAATTCAGGTTAACTTCTGCGTTCATGAGTCCTCTCATGGCGTAGTGGTAACGCGCCCCAGCTAGAGATCGGGGAGTCGTGAGTTCGATTCTCACTGAGAAGACGTGTAACTTTTTCGCAAATCTTCACATGAATTTGTCCATCTAATTCAATTGCAAATTATATGTAATGTTAAGCTTTTCGGTAGTTGTTAAACTTCCACTCGGCTGGTTGGCCGTAAACCACGATTCATAATTAAAAACATGTATTGCCATAATAGTTTATTGCAAAATAAAACTTTATAAATCTGCATAATATGCCTGAATTTAGGCAATTGCCCTTGAAATAAGAAAATTTCTCGAGAATAAACGGTTTTACGAACAAAAATTTTGCTCAAAAACAGTGATTTTTTCCATGTAAAACTAACCTTAAAGAAAAATGAAAAAGTGCAAAATTGTCATTTGACAACTAAGGACTGTGACGAACTTTATTTATAAAATTTAAACAATGATAACTTTAAAACCATCGATGCACTTAAATTTTTTATCTTTATTATAGTGAGGTATCAAAAAGTTTCAAAAACCTGGCCTGTGCCTATCTACTGAACACTAATCCTCACTTTCAGCGGTGGCCAGGATCCCCCCGGATTCGGCTAGATGCGACTTCCTTGGGGGTGTGGGGGTGTCCGCCCAGTTGGCCGAATACCGTTTGGCCGAACGCCATTTGGCCGAACGCCATTTGGCCGAACGCCATTTGGCCGAATGCCGTTTGGCCGAATTACGAAAAAAAAAACAATCAAATAACTACAACGCTGATTAATCCTTCACTTCATTGGTGCGGCCCAATAATTGATCAGTCAATTAATTTGTTGATTTTTATTATGTGACGGAACGTCATGTTTGTCGCTATATAAATGCTCCAAAAGAATGATAATATCGACTTATTAATTCAGGACGAAGTTGTGAACTCCACACATCGCGTCATGACTTTAAGCTGATGATTGGTTCATACCAGGCTTTTCAATGTTGTGCTAAGGTTTTAGGGGTTTCTAATGATTTCATCAGAATTTTTTCATAGATTGTTCTTTCGAGTAATACTGGATTCAATACAAATGGCAATTATCCACTTATAGTTTAGCTGTGAATATCATCTTTCTAAATAATCGGCATCTCTTTGTACTTATTCTGAAATAACAATTGTTTGCGTTATACTTGCTTACATTTTCATGAGCGATTTTTCCTTCTTTTGATCATAGGTTGTTCTTCGATGAGAAAAGTATTTCTCAAAATTATTCGAATTACGACTTATATTACATCCTTAAGATGTCTTATTCAAAATTTATATTTTAGTACAAGGTTTAACTTAGGTCAGATATCATTATTCCAAAATTAGGATTGCAACTTGCGAACACGTTACGACAAATCAGCTCACTATTTCTCCGTTGTGAAGAGAAAAAGCTAAAACATAGTGTTAGCAAAAGCAGCATGTTCATGTAGTTGCTAGAACTATGGAATAATTTATAACGATTCTTGAGGGATCGAAGCAAATTGATCCTGCTGGCAGCTATCATCGCTAGCAAAGAATTGAAGTTGCTTACATTGGGGATGTTTGTCTTTCAGCAATGACTACTTCTTCAACTAAGAGTTATTATTTGAATATCAATCTTATTATTTGTATATCAATCTTTGTATATCTTTCTTTAAGAATAAGCTGTTCTTTGAAATTCAGCTTCGAAATTCAATACAAATTTATGCTATCTGTAGTTCATCATTGTTTTCATTTTCGGCCAAATGGCATTCGGCCTAATGGCATTCGACCAAATGACCCTTTCGGCCAAATGGCGTTCGGCCAAATGGCATTCGGCCAAACGGCTTTCGGCCAAATGACCCGGAACCATGTGGGGCTGTGCATCTGCACTTCTATTACACATTTGACGTTTTCCCCCTCTGGGCTCTTCCACTCTGCGCAGTCTGCCAATGGCTTGCTCTTGCATGTTGAGCAGATTGTCTTTTCATCTTCCTCCGCTGTTCTGTCGTTCATTCTCTTCTTCCTTTTCCTCCTGACTTCCCACGGCGTCGGAATTTGTCACCAGTACCTGTTCGGGAGACGTCCGCACGTATTTTTTCTTCGTCAGGCTAACTCGAGTGCCGAGGTCGGTCAAACGATTCCGGTGGGGGGTTGACTTCCGATTCATTATCGCCCGACGACCCTATACCAGGTACTGCTCTCTACCTCTCGTTTCGCTGCTCTTTTCGACAATTTCTCTGCAAGATATACGTTAACTCTACCACCATATTGTTCACCAGATTCCAAAGGTTAGGATCGCTTTCCATTTTGCTTACCATTCTGTCTGCATTGAAGTCCTGTCCGAAAGCAGCCGCCGCCGTGTTCTTTCCATATGATTCCTCGGGCAATCGAAGACAACATGTTCCAGCGTTTCCACTTTCCACTACACATGGGACAGAACGGTGACAGCGCGTGGCCGAACCGATGCAAATATTGTTTGATGCAACCGTGACTGAACAGGAACTGAGACAAGTGCAAGTTAACTTCGCCATGCTCCCTGATTACCTAAGGTGACACATTCGGGATGAGTATAAGTCCACCTACATTTCTCAGAGGCATCTCATTCTTGCTGCCACTTGACCAGTGAGCCCATCCTCGTTAATTTCCTCACTTTGTTGAGAGCCTCTCCGCTGATAACACTCGTTCTCCCAGGGTGATGCAAATCGGAAACATCCCAGTGATCACACATACTGCCTTTGACGATATTTTTCTATGTGCCTTTCATAGCCATGAGCCGAAACGTGCTGTTAGGCTTGTGCTGACTGCGCTTGATTTGCAGTGCTGTCCCACAGGTCGGAACTCCGTATCTCAGAATCGACGATGATACGCTATCCATAAGATGCCTCCTATTGCTTCTCTGACCATGAGTATTCGGCATGATCCTTGTAAGTGCGTTGGTCGCCTTTGCCGCCTTCTCACATGCATAGTTGGCGGGGCTGGTGAAGTTAAGCCGATCATCTTTCATAACGCCTAGGCGTCTGAGCGACCGCAGTGATGCTATGACATGTCTCCCGACGGTAATTTAAGCGTGCTGAACCACTTAGCGATTGCTAACTAGTAGCATCTCCGTTTTATGGTGGCTATCTTCTTGACTCTATTCATCCAGTTCTCGACCGTGCCCATCGCCTCCTTGACTAGAAATTCCACTTTCTCCAGCGTTTCGCCTATTACTGTTAGGACGACGTCTTCAGCAAAGCCAACGATCTCGACGCACATGAGTATCTCCTGAGCAATTCTCGCTGAAACCAGGCCGCCATCGGCACCCATCGTTAGAATTCCAATTTTATGTCACTGATCGCTAGCTTTCGATAAAACTTAAGGGTGGTCCTTTTTGTTTTCTCAAATTGGTGGACCCCTCGTACGCCAGCTAGCTAAACAGTTTGCAAAAAAGCCCATTTTTTGATAAATATTGGGTATTTCTTCACGTGATATGTCTCATATTTCCCTTGGAACACATACCAAACTTAATGGCATCGTATAGAGAAAGGATATAGCTTTCATTTGAAGTTAAAAAAAATCCGGCGGCCATTTTGAATTTGGCCGCCATCTTGAATTTTGTTAGAAAAATCGTTTTTTCACCATTAGCGCACCGCTCGTTTTGAATTCTGAGATCACCATCAGAAAGCTGAGGGAAAATTGCGTAAGATAGGCTACAGAAACTAGGTGTGCAATGGTATTTACCCTATGAAATGAACGATTTTCTAAAACATGTTCCACGATTTTGACGTATATGGCGAGTGCAATCAATGCAAACATCATTTTTTGTACAACAAAGATACAAGTTTTCAATAGTTGGTGTATTTTTCGAGTCAGATGAAGAATAGGAGTATTATTTTGAGTGAAAAAAATCTGGCGGCCATCTTGGATTTTGACGCCATCTTGATTTTGACTAGCAGAATGAATTTTTCACCTTGATAGCACTCAGCATGTCGAATTTAGAGGTTACCAATGAAAACAAGGTTACGTATACTCTTCTTCTTATTATTCTTCATTTTCCTGACGTTACGTCCCTAGTGGAACCGAGCCTGATACTCAGCCCAGTAAACACACGATCGTATATAATAGGATATAAGAGTACAAATGTGGAGGCGATATACGTACATTTTGCATGCAGCATAATGGCGCATGTACGTATATCGCCTCCACATGTGTACTCATATGCGCTATCGTATACGAGTTTGTGTTTACTGGGAGCTTTATTAGTTATAAACACAGGTTATTAAATAGGAATTTTCTTTTATAATGCGATTTTTAATAACAGAATATTTCTTCGACATATCTTTGAATTCAGTTATTATGAATAAATAAATTTAATGAATAAAAACCGTCCAAAAACATTGATTGAAATAAACAAATTTTTTTTTACCATATGCTTTTTTTTGTCATCGAATGAAGTTTATAAATTGTGCGTTCGGACATTAGTAAGTTTTGTGGTAATATCTGTAGTTTTAACGTAAAACATTTCCAAAAGTGCATTAATTTAGAATGGAAATCTTAAATTTTTAACCAAAAAAAATCCTTGATTTTCTGAATCATAAAGTATTGTTTTTACTAACACCCAACATGCATGTGAAAAATAGCGAAATTGAAAGGTGAGAAGCAGGCTTTGTTCTAATGTGGACGTAATGCCGAAACTCAGGTGAATCATTTTGAGTTTGGAAAATCTGGTGGCCATCTTGGATTTCGACGCCATCTTAGCTTTTAGCAGTAGAATGATTTTTTACCATCTCAGCGCTCTTCATGTTTAATTAATTAAAGATCTCCGTTAAAAAACAAACAAATTCTTTATTTCTTATCTTATTTTAGCTGTTCAACAGATTGTTCATTTCTATCAATGGTTTTAGACCAAATAAATGAAAGAATTAATGCTATTTTTCAACTCGCAGATATGCAGAACAATCATTCAGGTGGCAAATAAGCGTTAAAAAATTCTACTTGTTGATTTATTTTTGAAGCTTAGGGGCTGGCTCTATTCCAGTAGGGACGTAACGTCAGGAAAAAGAAGAACAAAAAGAATAGTAAGTGTAACGGTGGCATTAAAATTCAACATGTTGAGTGTTATCAAGGTGAAAACTCATTTTACTACTTAAAACCAAGATGGCGTCAAAATCCAAGATGGCCGCCAGATTTTTTCACTCAAAATAATACTCCTATTCTTCATCTGACTCGAAAAATACACCAACTATTGAAAACTTGTATTTTTGTTGTACCAAAAATGATGTTTACATTGATTGCACTCGCCATATACGTCAAAATCGTGGAACATGTTTTAGAAAATCGTTCATTCTATAGGGTAAATACCATTGCACACCTAGTTTCTGTAGCCTATCTTACGCAATTTTTCCTCAGCTTTCTGATGGTGATCTCAAAATTCAAAACGAGCGGTGCGCTAATGGTGAAAAAACGATTTTTCTAACAAAATTCAAGATGGCGGCCAAATTCAAAATGGCCGCCGGATTTTTTTTAACTTCAAATGAAAGCTATATCCTTTCTCTATACGATGCCATAAAGTTTGGTATGTGTTCCAAGGGAAATATGAGACATATCACGTGAAGAAATACTCAATATTTATCAAAAAATGGGCTTTTTTGCAAACTGTTTAGCTAGCTGGCGTACGAGGGGTTCGCCAATTTGAGAAAACAAAAAGGACCACCCTTAAGTTTTATCGAAAACTAGCGATCTGAGACATAAAATTGGAATTCTAACGATGGGTGCCGATGGCGGCCTGGTTTCAGCGAGAATTGCTCTCCTGTAATATGAACCCCGCCGAACATCCCATTCAACAGCGTCGCTTGCTTGGAATACGACCTTTTGCTCCTCTTTGACTTCTACGTTCTTTGCTCTCTGATAACGCTTTCTGGCTTTAAGGCAAGCAGCGTGGAGGGCGTTGAAAGCCTCGTTCCACCAGCACGCGGGACGTCGATCGTTTCGGAGCTACCGTTTTCGTAGCATCGTTGTATCACATGCCCTTGCCATAGCTATTGTCAGCCCTACCACATCCAAGTTCAGGGCATCGGTGTCGGTGCGAAGTGCCTCAACGAAGAGATCTTTGTCGAAAGCCTTCGTCTTCCACTGGCGGTCGCCAGTTGTGTTCCTCTGCACTGCCGCAGTGTTCCGCTGGCCAATCTTGTAGTGTATCGCCTGATGATTGCTATGGGTGTACTCTTCGCTTACTCTCCAGTTCATGTTGCCCGCCAGTGATGAACTATAAAATGTTAGGTCGATGCTCGACTCCCGACCGTCTTTCCGAAATGTGCTAACTGTGCCTTCATTGCACAATCGTACGTCAAGCTTTGCTAGAACCTCCAGTAGGTTGTAACCTCTCATTGGTTACCCTGCTACCCCACTATACGGCCTATTCCTTGAAGTAACTTCAGGTGGTGGTAGGTTTGACATAAGGGGATTTTTTTTTTATTATCGGACAGTTTGGGCCGGAGGTTCTCCGATTTGCATGAAATTTTCACCAGAGGTAGAGCTCGTGGATACATGACCAAAAGTGAAATTCAAAAAAATTATAGTGGCTTATTTTCCCGGAAAACTCTAGATGAATTTTCACGATTTCTCTACATATCTCAAACTTTGAAAATTCATATCTCCTAAACTATGCAACGTAGAACAAAAGTTTTTTAGTGAAAACGAAAGGAAATTTTCTCAGCAATCTATTAAAAATATAGAAAGAAAAACATTTCTCGGAAAATTTTTCACCATGGAGAATATTGTTGGAAAAATAGCGAAAAGACTATCGTCTGTATCATGAAAAATTTTCAAAAAAATATTTTTTGTTTCATCAATCCATACTCTAACTTTCGTCCATAGACGCCAAAGTGGTGTCTTTCACCGTTTAGGCGACAGAACTGAAAAACCGATGACCACCCGCACGCTTCCCATAGGAAAATGTGTTCTATTGTGGGTCTCATAACCGTGCGCTAACGGCGGCAGTAATTTACACGCATTGTAAGTGTAACGCAGTAAACCATCTTTTCCTTTCCAGTCAGAAGAAGCTTTTCGTCAATCGGAGCACGCTCCTTTGGTCTGTTTTGTGTTTTGTATGTCCTTTATTCGTAACCTTTACTATTGAGACCAACAGTCTTTAATTGAAAACGATCCTAACATTTAATAATAGAGGTAATACGAACTGACCCTCAGCAAGCATGGGAAAATTCACTCACTCACCCGAACGCCACCGATGAAAAATAGCAAATAATCTGCTGCTATCGAACATTCAGTGATAGCTGAACCGTCCTAGGCGGAGTGTAGCATGAAAGCGTCGAAACCGATTGTGAAAAAGCGCCAATCGGAAGGAACGCGAAGAGAAGTGAATACCAATACACTTGTATCTGCGAGGCACGAGTTAATGCACTTAGCATCCATTCGCCGAATGCATTGAACTGACTGAGAGGATTCCTACTCACTGAATCATTCCGTGGTGTGGACTGGCAGTCAGTGAACGCTCATTAGCACTCAAACCCGAATGCCATTCGAACGGAATCAGAATGTAAACAATCATTCCTGGACAAACATTTCAAAAGGGCACATCGACATTGGTAAACATTGGCTTTGCAAGCCGCTGTTGAACCCAATTCAACTCGATCACGCTCACCAATACCACTATCAGGAAGAGCTAACACCAATCTTTCTGATAGTGGGGTTAGTTTGCGTGGGCAGGCTAAAAAGAGCTCAACAGCAACGTTTCTGAAAAAAGGCTCAAGACTTCTAGGGCCCTTTTTGTTTGTCTTTTGTCCGAATTTTGGTATTGCATTCGAATGATCAGATGCCGTTTTTTGTTTCGCTTAGTGCTCGCCGAAGAAGCAGAATGGGCACTGGAAATTGAAACGTTCGGCTTGGTTAAAGGGGCGGTCCGTTAATTACGTAAAACAATTTTGGCGGGTTCTCAACACCCCCTCCCCCCATGATAAGATTTTTTGTATGAAAATTTAAAATAATTTGTATGGCGTGTAAGAAATCTCAAAACCCCCATCCCCCCATAATCCCTTACCTAATTAATGGATGACCACAAAAAAAACGGCTTTCTCGCTCCCGACTGTGCGTGGAAGCGAGTGAGGGAAACACAATAACTGAGTGAGTGTTTCCCATGCTTGACCCTCAGTATCATATAGTTGCCAAGCAAAAAGGATATTTATGCATACATAAAGTGCTATTTGTAATTTTCTTGCTTTTTTCAAATTTTGTTCAATTTATCAAACGATTAGATAATTAACTAAAAGCGCGCGAATAAATTTTCAGTTTTGTTTTCTATACAAAGTGATATATTTGATATAAATTCTGATTGTTCGCTATCTATTGTTCCATTGATCTATTGTTCCATTGATGGCTGCTGTGGAATATTCCACTGCCAATCAGCGTGCAGCTTCTACAGTTGGCGCCAACCCAACAGCGCGCCAAATTGTATTGAGAAGCGTACGCGCGTAATGAATAATTATTGTACGTTTTGTCTGGCCATATCGTGCGCCTATATAAGGCGCACCCATTGAATTTGTAAGAATGTAGTTTCTTTCGTTTCTCCACCGAGTAGGCATGCTGCTTCTCAGTGGTAATTAATCTGTTAAAGTGGAGCCGTTCGCTTGATTTGCCGTCCGTTGTATCGTAAAGGACACAACGTAGGAAAGACGTCCTGGCCGAAACAACATAGTCATAAGTTTTCAAAGAAAATGGATTTTGAGATTTGATCCTTCAAACGTTACCATAATGATTGATAGTAACAAGAACTTCCCGTGCGGCTTTCATAGAGGCTGTTAGCTTTAATACTAAATAACGTTGCTGATGAAGGGCACACAAAACACCCAACTGACCTATGGAGAGTGGTCCGATTGACGAAAAGCTTCTTCTGACTGGAAAGGAAAGGATGGTTTACTGTGTTACACTTACAATGCGTGTAAATTACTGCCGCCGTTAGCGCACGGTTATGAGACCCACAATAGAACACATTTTCCTATGGGAAGCGTGCGGGTGGTCATCGGTTTTTCAGTTCTGTCGCCTAAACGGTGAAAGACACCACTTTGGCGTCTATGGACGAAAGTTAGAGTATGGATTGATGAAACAAAAAATATTTTTTTGAAAATTTTTCATGATACAGACGATAGTTTTTTCGCTATTTTTCCGACAATATTCTCCATGATGAAAAATTTTCCGAGAAATGTTTTTCTTTTTATATTTTTAATAGATTGCTGAGAAAATTTCCTTTCGTTTTCACTAAAAAACTTTTGTTCTACGATGCATAGTTTAGGAGATATGAATTTTCAAAATTTGAGGTATATAGAGAAATCGTGAAAATTCATCTAGAGTTTTCCGGGAAAATAGGCCACTATAATTTTTTTGAATTTCACTTTTGGTCATGTATCCACGAGCTCTACCTCTGGTGAAAATTTCATGCAAATCGGAGAACCTCCGGCCCAAACCTGTCCGATAATTTAAAAAAATGCCCATAAAGTCGTTTGACATAAAGCCGTTTGGCATAAAGTCGTTCGGCATAATGGTCATTTGGCATAGTCGTTTGGCATAATGGTCGTTTGGCATAATGAGTCTGAAACCAAGAATTTCTCAATTTTTCGTGTTTACGTTTTTATTGAATCTTTCTGATGACATCAGGCTTGTTTTGGAGTCAATTGATACAAAATGACAATTTATTCAACAATCATTCGCTCTTGAATAAATTTAAGTATATTAGGAAATATTGCCAAAAGTATTTTAATTTTTATCCAGAAATTATCCGTCTTTCAAATATTAATTCTTCTTTTAAGTTTGAAACAAATTTGTGTACTGCAAATTTACCCTTCATTTAATTGTTTTTTTTTTTCTAAATATGAGGTAACCATAATTATATTCATACCTATAATTTAAACTATTGAATTAAATTTCAATAAATTTCTCCTTCTTGTATGCATAGGTTGTTCTTTGCAGCTTTATTTTTTGAGTATTTTTTATGTTTCCAACTGACAAAAGGGCGGCAATCGATAATATTGATCTGCTCAAATTATCAGCGAAAAGAGAAATCGATTACTGCAGTTACTTCGTTGAGTTGTGTTACTTTTCCCCGAATGTCGGTTCCCCGAGTGTTGTTTCCCCAAATGCCAGTTCCGAATATCCCGGTTTCCCGACTAACCCACTTTCCCGAAAAGTTTTTAGCACTGTCGTAACTTTATACATTTCAGGGTGGTGAACGAACTGATCATCTTATATGCACCCTTCTTCATTTAATTGGCGGTTCTTTCGAGTTTTACCGTTCTCTGCATTTTTGCCAACAAGTGTATAGCCAAGAATGACACAATATTTCCTTCTTCTGACTGTTCATTGTTCTTTATTGTCACCACTTTTAGGGGAAACCAGTCATTCGGGGAAATGAAATTCGGGGAAAACTAGCACAATCACTTCGATGTTAAAAAATGTTCCTTTGGCAATTGCTAAGCTTGTAGAGCTTTCCATAAAATATTAGTGCAGCGATAGCGTTCTGTGAAATTTTTAGCTTTCTAGGTTGTGATTTAAAGTTGACTCAAAGGCAATGTAGGTTTATACAGTACTAACATGTTTGGAACATTTTTCAAAATTTCTCCATAGTAATTTCCATATTGTCTTTAGGCCACCTTTGAAACGCCGCCGAATAAACTGAAAATTTCACAGTACACTATTTTCATAATAAGGATGGTAAAGAAGATATAGGAGATTCAATTTAAAACATTTTTAAATTTTGAATCGCCCTTATTAAATATGTGGCAACATACAGAATCACATGAACGATTATTCAAAAACACGAAACACTCAAATTTTAGAAAAAAATAGAGTAATAGAACACTTAATTAATTCAAAGGAACTTCGAGAGATTTTTATTTATGGACAGATACGGAACTTTATTTTTTGTTAGAAGAACTTTGATTACTTTCAGTTTGTCTTTATTCCGTGCTCTTAACATGGATGTCAGTATTCCTCTAAATTTTTGGCATATTGACATGTATTACGGGAAGAGAAAACATCGCAAAGCTAGTGAAAGATTTTCTTTTATTGCTGTTGCAAATTAAATTTTACCAGTCACAAAATCATGTTATGAATCTCATGGTAGAGTTTCTAACGATGTTTAGTCAAAAATAAAATAGCTTTAACTCATACTCAGACTTTAAGAACAGTTGCAAGGTTGAACTAAAGCTAAGAAAAAAATAATACAAGTCTTTGAATTTTCCAAGTTTAGTTCGTCACAGTTCTAATAAATTTGAAAACATGGAATGTAAGTGATGCAAATGAAAAATTGAGCATCCTTGGAAAGAAATATTATTTGGTAACGACCTGATCAAATTCACCTCAGTGATAAACTTGCCCCCGGAATACGGTATTAGAATATATATCACACCCAGACAACCAGAAGTCGCATGTGAATGTACGTGAAAATTCGCTTACAAGTGCAAATTACATCACACCGAAAAACACGACGAATGAAATCGTATGATTGACATTTTTTCTTCTTGTATACATGTACAAAGTAAGCTGTATCAATCCGTAGCAGCTTTCAAATCAAATTTGCTATCATAAATTAAGTCGCAAATGATTACAAACTACTTTGCAATAAAATATATACACTTGCATTGTATGCCAATTTTAACCATATAAAATATGCACATACAAGGCCTTTGGGCGACATCTTATACGGAATCTTTGTACATATAAGGATCGTCTATTGAGATGAACCAGCCTAGGGCTGAAAATCTCATAAATAAAGATAATAATAATAATAATAATAATAATAAAGGATCGTTTAGCGCTTTCATTATACGTGTGTGTTATCTTAAAATCTTTCTTTTACGATTTTTAACAGATCAAATATTTCAACGAAAACTTTTTTTTTTCTTTAGCTTCACTGTATTTAAATTTATTTTATTAAGCTTAACGTACTAATCAACTGTCTTGCAAAATTGTGATCAAATCTGAACAAAAGCCGTGGAAAAATCAATGATGAAAAAACTCCACTTGCCTTATTCATTGACAAGTAAGTATTTATATTCGATAGAATGAACTCTTTTCCTTTATAAACATTCGCAGCTAAAATTTATGTTGTCCCATCGGAGCCATCATCTCAAACGACTATATTGAACAGCTTCACATCAATTGAGGATGCTTCAAGTTATGCTGCTGATGATAATAAGTTTTTGTAGAGAGGGAAAGGCGTAGATGATGACGCAGTCTTTACCGATAAGTTTCAAGTATCACTTGACTCGTATATTTGACGAACAAATTTGCCAATAGAGAGCTACTTCAACTGATGAGAGAAAGTTGCTTCACTTCCTTGTACAGTGGGGATTAATGATAAATTTAAATTAGAATAGAGTTGCGTGTCGTCGAGGATGGATTTATTTATTTCATGAGTGATAATAGAAGTCTAAAAATGTTATAAGTAGACCCCGTTTGATGGTACAGAATATGTGAATGATACCAAGCTGACGGTCGTGCAAAGGCGAGTTGAAATGTGCAGGGATGGGAGCATTTTGACGGAGGACACAAGGTGATCGAAAGGTGGAAACAGCATTACGATGAACACCATTACGAGACGAATATAGACATATTAGTCGAGCACAGAATGGGTACCACTTCTACTACTGTAATCCGGGGGTAAATTCGATCTGGTCGGAACCAGAAAACATTTCCTCCCAAGGATGTTGAAGGTTTCGTTGGCACCACAGACATTTCATGTTTTCCAGTTAATAGATGTCTAACGATGATTTTAAACTATTCCATTCTTATCAGGGTCAATCTTGCAAAGAAATATTCACACTTATTGAAGGTGTAATCAATACTGTTGGCAATGTCGGTGCTAAACAATCCACTGATGCTATGCCTAAATGTCGCCTTTGATAAATTAAAATGTTATGTAAGCAAAAGTATAAACTACTGACTCAATTTTGATAACAAACAGCATATCAAGTATAGTGTTGTACCGTAAAACGGGGTAACTTTGATAGTTTTTTCGAAGAAAACTGGAATATTTTTGCATGCTGTTTCAAAGATTTACAATTTTTATTTTTAAAACAAGTACTGGCATCCTAGCTATCGATTACAGTCAATAAATTGGCAAAAGATTCATTTTGAATGGATATATAATTTTTCATATAATCGAAAGTTGGTTTTCTGTTTTGGGGTAACTTTGATAATGGAGTATGATTCGAACAAAATTGAATGAATAACGAACATTTGTAGGGCATTGCATACCTCTAGGCGTATAACGTTATATGGAAATTTCTGACTTAGATTACAAAAATGGTCCCAGTTTGTGAATTTGCTTTTCGCTAAGAGATTTGAGACCGTATTCAAGTTCTATGATAACTAGGCTATCAAAGATAAGTGGCCAACTATTCAAAACTACATCAAATAGTGATCGTAGAACAGATTGTTTGTAAGCGTTTTTAAAATGCTAAAATGTTGATTTTTTTTTAAATTCGTATAAAAAGCCTAAAATGTTCTTGATTCAAATGAAAACCGCTCTTACATGAAGTGTCATACTAATATTCTTTAGTTTTGCATTCGTTATGCTTAACTGATTAACATAAATTATGATATTTCATTTAGTATGCGGTGGGTTACGCACTATCAAAGTTACCCGCATTATCAAAGTTACCCCGTTTTACGGTACTCATAAAACCGTTTATTCTCAAATAATGTGTTTAAGGGAAATTGCCTACATTTAGGCGTATTAGGCAAATTTTCAAAGTTTAATATTGCAATAAAATGATCAAATACTCGAGTTGTAAGATTTCTGACGTCATTTTCAGATTCAGGAGACCCAAATTTAGTAGATAGGATTTTTTTATTCTTACACCTTATTTGTTATATGGTGATCAATTTCACCCCAGTGTGTCATTCTAATTTTGTGATACCGTGATGCATCAATACCCGGACGCCTAAGACGACCGGAATGCCCAAAGTTAGATTTAGCAATATTTTGTTAGAATATTCTGGTGGTATTATTATTCAACATATTACCACACTTCAGATCTTCATGGTAGTGATTAATTTTTTGGTAAAATTTATTATTTTTACAAGTAAATCAATGAAATAATGGAGCATGTCTTGTCTTTAAATCCGGACACCTGAAACATTAGCGTTTTTAAATCCGGACACTTTTGGATCGAAATCCGGACACCTGTGTAATAATATGAAATATTCGTTCAACTTTCCAAGAAAACCAAACAAACTCGTTCAATTAGGCATTATTCAATCTATCGACGTATATATTTTTCGTTTAAAACCACAAATAACAAAACGTAATTATCATATTTATTTTATTTACCTGAACTGAAGCGCATTCATTCACGAGTGGCTTGAATCTTAATTATCAAAGAAATGCACAATTTATCTTATATGAAACCATCTTATGGTAGCTCACAATAAATTTCATATTTATTTTTCAAGCCTTCTTTCACGTTTTCTTTACAAAAAGTAATTGAAACTAATGAAAACTGGATTTTTATATGATGCCCGGATTCAAAATCACTGAACCATAATCCCGGACAGTCTCTTTACACAGCGATTTATGCATATTTGCAACATAATTCACAATAGTGGTGCTACTGAACATTGCGAGTATCTCTCTGTAGTCAATTGCGATCAAAACACTCCACAAAATATATGGTTCACACACTTTTTCTTTAACCAAACGTTTTTCGTATCTTGGTTTGTGTCGTCAAAGATCGTTAAACTAGAATTTAGGCGAACCACGATAAAATGACGTCCCTCAATAACAATCAACTTGTTTTTTTTTATTAATAATTTGGCAGTGTTAACTAGATTTAAAATGATGATACAATATTCTTCAACCTTTAAAGTAAAAAGTATGAAAAAAAACTAAACATATAACATTCAAATTGAACTGAAATTAATTAATATTATTAGAGAGTCCGGATATTGGTACCATCCGGATTTTGATTCACCACGGTATTGAAACTATTTTTATGAAATGTTAAATATTATTTCATGAAAATTCGATTGCATAAACTGACAAAGATCAATGGAGTACTTGTTTTGCCGAAATTTATTTGACAATATTTGAATTCCGAAGGATAACACGACAATAAGTTGTAAAAAATGATCAATTTGCGCCCGGATTACGGTACTGCATATGATCGATTGGTAGTGCAAAAGGTACCCAACGTTGACAGATCGCAATACACATTTCATGGCATTCTAGATTTTGCTTTATTACTTTATGTGCCATAAAATTTAAAGTGGCTGCAAGGAACATGGAGGTCTTTATTTCGTCTTTGATTCAACAGCTCAAGAACAACAAGGCCGTTGGCAAGGATGGTATCGGAGCTGAACTCACCAAGATGGGCCCGGAGAGGTTGGCTGCTTGTCTGCATCGACAGATAGTCAGAAACTGGCAGACGGAACAGCTACCGAAGGAATGGAAGCCTTGCTTGTCATATGCCCTATCTGGAAAAAGGGCGACAAACTAGAGTGTGAAAATTATCGTGCTATCATAGCCGCCTTCATAGTGCTATCTCAGATCATCTTCAGTCGTCTATCACCTATTGCTAACGAGTTCATGGGAAATTATCAAGCAGTTTCATCGACGGCCGCTTGACAACGGTCCAGATATTTTTCGTGAGGCAAATTTTCCAGAAATGCCGTGAGTACCAGGTCCCTACGCATTACCTGTTCATCGATTTCAAGGCGGCATACGACAGTATTGCTCGTGTAGAGCTATATAAGATCATAGACGTGAACAACTTTCCCAGAAAGCTCACAAGATTGATTAGAGCAACAATGGACGGTGTGCAAAACTGTGTGAAGATAAGGGGCGAACACTCCAGTTCGTTCAAATCTTGCTCCGAAAACTACGATAGGGCGATGGGCTTCCGTACCTGCTGCTCAATATTGCACTTTAAGGTGTCATGCGGAGAGCCGGACATGAGATTCGGACAATTTGTATGCTTCGCGGACGACATGGACAATATTGGGAGAGGTGGGCGCGATAGGGACACTTTCGAGGTGGATGACGAGTTTGTCTACCTTAGATCCTTGCTGACGGCCGATAACAACGATAGTCGAGAAATACAAAAGCGTACCATCTGAAGAAGTTGTGCCTACTATGAACTCCAGAAGAAGCAACGGTCCAGAAAGATTCATACCAGCACCTAATGCACGATGTACAAAACACTCATAAGGCTGGTAGTCCTCTACAAACATGAAACGTGGACTATGCTCGAAAAGGAGCTCTTAGCGATTTTAAACGCCGAATGCTAAGGACGCTCTTCAGTGGCGTGCAGTCTGTGTGTGGCAGCGCAGAATGAACCACGAGCTTGCCCAACTCTGCGGCGAACATGGTCCCTGAAGGTGGCGAAAGCTGCAAGGATACGCTGGGCAAGGTATGTTGTAAGAATGCCGGACAACAGCCCTGTTGGTGCTCAATTTGAATCCGGTCGGAACAAGACGGTGTGGGGCGCAGCGAGCTAGGTGGATTGACCACGTATAGAGAACCTGAAGAGCGTGGATCGCTGTCGAGGATGGAGAGAGGCAGCCATGAACCAAATGAATTAGCGAACTATTGTTGGCGAGGTTTTAATCAAGTTAATTTATGTGGAACCAAATCAAAAAGTTGATGGTCGTGGGGTCGAATCCCACTAATCGAAGATCTTTCCAAGTTGGACTTCCCTAGGCATAGAGTATCTTCATATCTGCCACACATGCCAAAATGGTCAATTGGGATAGAAAACTCACAGTTAATAATTCAGTTAATAAGCTGAGAAGCAGTCTCTGTCCCAGTTGAGATGTAACGCCAGAAAGAAGAACAATATTGAAGATCGTTGTTGAAATTATGTTGTTGAATTTCTGCAGCAGTTATGCATAAACCGTATATCATCACCAACAACACTTCAAGCCGATCTTTTAAGAAAATTGTAGCAAAATTTGTCAACAAATCTCGAAAACTTGTTCAAATAGTCTCAAGTCAAAAAAGTGAATGAACTTACTTTATTGATCCTACGTGCCCAGACAACCAGAAATCGCATCAAAGTTCACATTATAACTCGTTTATTCATTCAAATTACATCAAACCCGCAAAACACGGTGGATGAAATCGTCAGATTGATGAGTTTCCTCGCATAAAATGCTTTTCTTCTGAGTTCATTTGTACATTTTGTTTCGTCCCGTATACTCGTACAAAGTAAGTCGAATCAATTCGTAGCAGCTGTCAAATCAACATTTGTTATCATAAGATAAATCGCATAATATCACAGGTTAGTTCGGTAGGATATTTAAACACTCGCATTGTATGCTATTATTCATCGCATAATATATGCACGCATATCGCCTCCACTTTTGTACGTAGAAGGCCTTTTCGCGACATCTTATAAGTGAAATTTTGCACATACAAAGCCTCCAGGTGATTTCGCTATACGTACATTTTGGTTGTCTGGGTGTGTCGCAAGCGAAATTCCACATGTTCCGCTCCTACCCAACTAGATTTTTCACTTTTAGAACGTTTAATTTCCGGATTTACAAAACGACGAAAGTAAGATTTTCAACTTTCGCAACCTAACCACTACTTTCGCCGCCCCGCTGTATAGAGAGACAAAGTGACTTAACCACGATTCAAAACAAAACACTACTTGAGCCGATTTTACACTGGTAGAAAAACGTCGAAAGTAACTGTATGAAACGGCTTATCATTTTGTTATAATTATTTTTGTTGAAAATAATAGAAACTACCTAGTTTTTGAACGTGATCTGATTGTATGCAAAATTTGAGCGATGTACACGGCGAAAAAATGTTAAAAAGGTGATTCACTTTAAAACAGTTTTAGAAGACAGGTTGTGATTCTTCTCAATTAGTTTTCTCAAAACCGTATGAAAGTTACTTACGTCGATTTGAAAAAGTAATCGAGAAATGACAAGCAGCCCAACTAGCTATGAATGTAAGAGATGTCTCTGCTATGCTAGTATCCAGAAAATGACACTTCAGAGTGTAGCGTTCACAAACATCGTCATAAATATATCGAAATGTAAAATGTTTCCAACCAGACCCAGCAATTGTTGTGCTGGTCGTAAGGGATTCAATATGGGCTGCAGTATCGAAAGCGCATGTTGGCCTTAGCATTCTTAGCACTGGCAATATAGTGTGGTGATCAATTTCAAATGTTGAGTCTCAGTCAATAAGGTATGTACCTGGCATGATTTTTTTAGTGAGGTAACCTTTTAAGTTATATGATGGTTCTCTTCAGACGTTTAAAGACAATTTTCAAAAACGCCCTAACAAATATTTATTTTATCAAAATGGACATCCCTAGTTGGTATAACAAAAGCCCACCTACTCTTATATCTAACACGTCATGATCTCTTTATGGTCCACTGCCATACCGAAATGTAGTGGGTTCATCCCATGTTGGAGGTTTAACATGTACCAAACTGTGGGAAATGGCACATGTGACGAATCCATTGGCATGACAATTGTATCTGTCCAATTGCTGGACTACCCTCGAATGGTAGCGCTCCAACCGAGCCTTCACCAAGAGACGAAGTGTGAAATGGACATTTAAATCTCTTCATCAGCTCTGAAATCTTGACTTCCCTGTTCGGTATACACAAAGCATGTTGTCCGGCCAATGACTGTTCACCACTCGGAATAACTAACACGAAATCCGATGACTGCTGCTATGCTAGAACATCACCAACCGAGCGTGGGTCTTAAAATCCCTCGCAGCAACAATAGCAACTGCTACAGAAATAACAACACAGAGGGGATGATTGCGAAGAGTTTGTCTCCCAGGTTAGCACTGACTGTCCTCTGTATGTCTAGTGGCGTGGAGGTAAATTTTCCCAGCTACACACATTCCGATCATTGTGCAGTGGATGTGTTTTGAATGGGTGACCGTATCGAGGGAACGATTTATGGAACCCCCATCAGCAAGCTCAGTGAAGGCTGTTTCTGCTGTTGCTCCTTCTAATTAGGGGAGAGTGGACCACAAAGGAGTACAGTACTCCGATGATCAAGCTCCCGAACATTGAAGTTATTCAATGTTCAACAAAAACTAGCATTACCTATAGCACGGGTAAAAATGCGGAACCCTAAAGCAGAAGTAAGAGTCATGATTTCGGGATGAAAGTGTGTTTTCATGTTATGAAAATACACCGTGACCAAAAGTCATGAAATCATGAAGCATTTTACCGTAACGCCGGCTGTACGTTACGATTTCAACTTTTAACGAAGAAAAATGTCAATCGAAAGCCTCAAATCATGAAGCATGTATGCTGGAACCATGAATAAAATTCATGGAAATTTAAGCACTATTCATGGATTTAGTCATCTGTCATTTATGGTTCCTATTTTTGATACGAAAAGTGGTAATTTCTGTCTTGAAATCATGAAGCAAGATCTGATATCATGAACACAGGTCATGAAAACATAAGCACTTTTCATGTATTCAGATGCTTGTCATTTATGATTCCAATTTTGGTGCTGAAAAGTGGCAAGTTGAGTCATGAAATCATGAAGCAGGATCCCTGAATCATGAACTCATTTCATGAAAACGAAACATTATACGTCAATTAAGATCCCAGTTTATATTTGCCATTGGTAAACAAAAAATATTGAGATTGAAATTGTTACTGCTTTTGTGCCGGTAGTTTTATAATAAACCGTGAAAACAGTCCACAAATGTCAACCTAACGAGTGTCACATCTTTAGCAGGAACGCAAACATTCGGTGGTTAGGTTTGTACGCAAAATGTTGTTCGGAGCATCAATTGAATTGGCAAATTGTCCCTGGGCTGGTGGATTGCAATAGATTAGAACGACTCTGCGGATGTGGAAAGTGGAACCGGAACAACCGGCTGCCGAAGGCCTTTTATGAGCTGCTCTGTTATAGGACGTGGGAAATGCATCACTTCCTAACAGTTAAAATCGCCGACGAGCTTGTCAAGCAAAATCTTCACTAGAAGCCAAACATTGCCCGGTTCTGCATAGTCAGGATGAAGTAAGTACATTATGGAACATCCAACAGCTCCGGCAGATTAATTGTGTCGTGAAACAATGATGACAACATTTCGAAGAATTTAAACTTTTTCAAAAACAAAACTGTTTTTATAATTTCACTAGAAAACATCACCGATCGCCATGAGACACGTTGATTAAGGTGAAGAAAGTGACAGTGTGATTTGTGTAACGCTCTGAGCATACGAATTCTTGCAATAATAATCACAATTTCATGACTTTTAGTCATGATATCATGAAACATAAAATTTTATGATTTCATGACTTTTTATTCATGATTTCGGCAACGGATTTTTTCCGTGTATATAGTTACAGACAAATTCATCTTTTCCGAGATTCTTGTGTAGCTTAGGTTTCGAAAATGTTGGGCAAAGCTTCTACAGCTACCGCAAGAGCAGTGGTTTCAAGGAAATTTCCATTACGAAAAGATCCTGGACCGACCGGGAATCGAACCCAGACATCTTCAACATGGCTTTGCTTGGTAGCCGCGGATTCAAACCACTCGGTTAAGGAAGGCTCCTATATACAGAACATATTGTCGCCAAATATGAGTCTAGTAGCTTTCAGAAAACTCCCTACAGAAGTAAATGAAACGTACCGGGATTAAGAAACGCTTTTTGGGAGCATTCTAACAACAAAATCTCGATTCCAATTCATCAGGAGATAAAGGAGATATAGAAAGATTTTTGGGGCCCAGATAGCCGTAGCGGTAAACGCGCAGCTATTCAGCAAGACCAAGCTGAGGGTCGTGGGTTTGAATCCCACCGGTCGAGGATCTTTTCGTAAAGGAAATTATCTCGACTTCCCAGGGCATAGAGTATCTTCGTACCTGCCACACGATATACACATGCAAAAATGATCATTGGCATAGTAAGCTCTCAGCTAATAACTGTGGAAGTGCTCATGAGAACACTAAGCTGAGAAGCAGGCTGTGTCCCAGTGGGGACGTAACGCCAGAAAGAAAGAAGAAGAAAGATTTTTGTATGGTGTCCCCAAGGATTTCATCATAATTCCGCGAAGAAATCGCCAAAAAAGCCTTTCAGAGATATTGTATTCACAAAGCATCACCCGTTGGAAACCGCTATAAATATTTCAAAAAACTTTCTAATTAGCAACTTAGGAGCCGATCATTAACCGTGAAAAAAGCGAAGAAAATGGTGCCGAGGGGAAGACTGGGTAAGACCACACGCCTAAGCAATTTAATGAATGTGTCAAAATCAAAATTAATAAATACATTTTCGACGCAGCATGTTGTTTTTTGAAGCCTTGAGCATGATCAACAATTATCACAAGTGTTGGATTTGTGATTTATTTATTTCATTTTATGAGACTTGAAAATGTGATTACTTATAACGATTATTTTTAGCGACGCACAGTGACGCGCCTTCATACAAAGTTTGGGCAAAATCCCAAATGCGCCCCAAATCGCTTGAAAATGATAACATATTAACTTTCTTCGATATCCAATAGCATCAAGGGGGGTGGTCACTCTGCACACTTCAGTCAGCACACGTAGTTTTAAGTTGTGCCTTCAGAACGCCAAGGTGCGCCAGGCTTGCTATAATTTTACTAACTATAAAAACATTATCGGAAAACAGTCTCAGCGGTCATCATTGACATTCAAATTTTCTACCTGAGTTTTCTACTTGTCTGTCCCTGGTTTTACAAATTGAGCTGGGAGTTGAATTTGAACAATTTAAGTTTTTTAGTTAACCTAATTATCCCGCCAGGTTTTTTTTTATCTAATAAGGCCGGAACAAATCTTCTTTTGTCACCTTCCACCAAAATGTGTCAAGGGGGGGGACAAAAAATAATAAAATGGAAATTCAGGAAAAGTCATCATTTTTTAATTCATATATCCGTCAAATCAAAATGTTTGAATAATAAACACGACATTTTTTTTATTCTTAACATCGATCGCATAATATTTTTCATAAAACGGCTTACAAATTGTAATCTAGCTATTAACAATTTTAAGACTGCGAAAATGTTGCACTTATATGTAACTTGAAATCATATTTCGATTATTTCAATTTAATCCAACATGTATGTAATATTCCCGATCTTTTCGTTATGGAAAAATCCTTGACTTTCCTGGGCGTTAAAGGTCATCGTACCTGCCACATCATATACGAATGCGAAATGACAACTTTGGCAAAGAAAGCTCTCAGTTAATAACTGTGGAAGTGCTCCATAAGAACATTAAGCTGAGAAGCAGGCTCTGTTCCAGTGGGGACGTAATGCCAAGAAGAAGAAGAATCCATGTAAATCATAAAAAAAATCTATTTTCATAAGCCACACTGTAACAGTAAAACAAACAAATTGAGGACTTGTAATCCAATAACACATGTTATCTCATGTAATATAGCAAAGACGGAAAACCAAACTAGCAAAAACACGGAAAATAATGAAAATCAACACTGAAAATACGATAATTTATTTATTTTCCCCTTCTGACTTTTTGAAAATTTTGAAGGGGGTGGGGAGACAAAAGTAAAATTTCAAATTTGTTCCGGCCTAATCATAATTTTCAGGAATTAAAAGCATCGTTTTTGTTGTACAACTGTCAATTCAAATCAACAAAGCTTAACGATATTGAGGCAAGACTGCAAATTGAAACGGATGAAAAAATCAGCTTAATGTGATTATGGGACCAATGCACGAGTTCACTAATTTGACGTTTGAGCGGTGCCAAATTCACTCGTTTCCATGGTCACATAAATAACACGGCACCGCTCAAACGTCAAATAGTGAACTCGTGCATCGGTCCATAGAACGAAGCCACACCTCAAATGTTCAAGAGCGTAAGTCTTGAAAACCAAACAGCGCTCCGCGTTGAAAATTTATCCCATTGGTCGCCATCAGCAAGCAAGCAATTTGATTGATTTTCAACGCGAACTGTTACCAGATTCTCCTGTCTTGTCCACTTGAAAATTCAAAATTTGGCTTCTTTTTATAATCACCTCAAATTAAGTGGGCTATTTCCGAAGTTGCTCTTGTCGATGCATTGATTATATTTATTTTCCCAACTTCCAACCGACTTACCAATAAAACTTATAGAAAAATGTGCAATTGTGTTTGTTTTTAAGTTTGTAATCATAATTTATTTATAATAATACAGCGTAACAAAAATGACATTTTTGCGTGTCTCAAGAATCAAATTATGTGTCTCCAGTAGATTTGGGGTTTCTGAATCTGATGCCGTTCTCAGATATGTTCCAGCACGTCACAATTTTTAGCTACAGGTCGCTAAAGTTGTATAAAACACAGGTTTCATTGATGTTCACATATAATTCAAACAATGATTTATCAAAAAATATCATGATCTAATCAAGCATGGAAAATAGAACTTAAACTTTCATTTCATATAAAATTTGACTGAAATTTCATGATCAAATTGAGGTTAAATCGATTTTTTTTTTTCAACATGCTTGCAGTCTCCATACGAAATTCTTCGTTTCTCGTGTATGGCAAAATACTTTTTTTTCTAAACCAACAAAAAATACTTTTAAGCATCGGATGTATTATGAAATTTGTTGATAAGTATTATTATACACATGAAGTTTGAGTTCTGAGGCAAATTAAACAAATAAACTGCTATACAAGCTGGAAAACTTGCATGCAAGTTGACTGAAATAGTCAAATTTAGCATTTTCAACAGCCAATATGTGCTATGATATTTCTGTAAATGAGAATGGATTCAGCAACCCTTAATTTAGTCAGCACGTCACAATTTTTAGCTACAGGTCGCTAAAGTTGTATAAAACACAGGTTTCATTGATGTTCACATATAATTCAAACAATGATTTATCAAAAAATATTATGATCTAATCAAGCATGCAAAACAGAACTTTAACTTTCATTTCAGATATAATTTGACTGAAATTTCATGATCAAATTGAGGTTAAATCGATTTTTTTTTTCAACATGCTTGCAGTCTCCATACGAAATTCTTCGTTTCTCGTGTATGGCAAAATACTTTTTTTTCTAAACCAACAAAAAAATACTTTTAAGCATCGGATGTATTATGAAATTTGTTGATAAGTATTGTTATACACATGAAGTTTGAGTTCTGAGGCAAATTAAACAAATAAACTGCTATACAAGCTGGAAAACTTGCATGCAAGTTGACTGAAATAGTCAAATTTAGCATTTTCAACAGCCAATATGTGCTATGATATTTCTGTAAATGAGAATGGATTCAGCAACCCTTAATTTAGTCAGCACGTCACAATTTTTAGCTACAGGTCGCTAAAGTTGTATAAAACACAGGTTTCATTGATGTTCACATATAATTCAAACAATGATTTATCAAAAAATATTATGATCTAATCAAGCATGCAAAACAGAACTTTAACTTTCATTTCAGATATAATTTGACTGAAATTTCATGATCAAATTGAGGTTAAATCGATTTTTTTTTTCAACATGCTTGCAGTCTCCATACGAAATTCTTCGTTTCTCGTGTATGGCAAAATACTTTTTTTTCTAAACCAACAAAAAAATACTTTTAAGCATCGGATGTATTATGAAATTTGTTGATAAGTATTGTTATACACATGAAGTTTGAGTTCTGAGGCAAATTAAACAAATAAACTGCTATACAAGCTGGAAAACTTGCATGCAAGTTGACTGAAATAGTCAAATTTAGCATTTTCAACAGCCAATATGTGCTATGATATTTCTGTAAATGAGAATGGATTCAGCAACCCTTAATTTAGTCAATAGCGGTATCTAACATCGTTAGAAATTTCGAAATATCAGAAAACTTCATTCTTCTTCATTAATTATTCTATTCAATTGATGAATCAAGGACACTCAATATTTTTCTAACCCGCCTCGTCGTTGAATTGGAGCTTGGATTCCGTTGTATAAAAATACAGAGAGTTTCACTTGAAAATTTCACCTTTCCTACAATCGATGAGTTCCGTGAACCTGGAAAGAAATTTATGTAAAAATCATCGAATAATTATAATAATAATTTGAGTGAAAATTGTTATGCAGGTCCTCGTGAAGACAAATCTCAGGGTGACAGTAAACACAACATTCAAAAATCATGGCATGCTAAGAATATTTCTTTGAATTTTCAGTTCAGTATTTATAGCAGGATCTATGGATCAATGCACGAGTTCACTAATTTGACGTTTGAGCGGTGCCGAATTCACTTGTTGCCATGGTCCCGTAAATAACACGGCACCACTCAAACGTCAATTAGTGAACGCGTGCATTGATCCATTATGGTAACCATGTGCCACTAAGCGTGCTGATGTGCGCCAGGCGCACTGAGTAGAGTGACCACCCTCTTGGGTTTTGAGAGATCAAAAAAAAGGCGTACCATAATGCATAGGTACCGTAGTTGCTACATTATCCTGAGGAATTGAGATATTGTCAAATGGATCGTTCATTTCCCATAGGGTTTCGTTCTACTTCGTCGTAAGGTTCATGCACAAATTACGTCACGCTCCAAGGGGGGGAGGGGGTCGAGTCAAGTGTGACAAGCATTACAAAATTTTCGGAGGACTCATACAAAAAGTGTGACAAAGGGGGGGAGGTAGTCGAAAAAGTTGAAATTTAGCGTGACATAATTTGTGTACCATCCCTAAGCGCTATTATTCGTCGTATCAACTCAAAATCTGCGACTACGGCGGATATTCAAACTTACCTGCTACAAAGATTTATGTTCCAAGTGTAATTTTGTGAAAGCTGTTATGGTTCGTACATTTGTACACCAATAATGCAATAAAACTACTGTATTTCGATAAATAACTTCAGTTCAATTAGCCACTGCACTTTTTCACCGAAATCACATGGACGAACACGATTTGGGAGAAATGCTTAGCGATCGACACTAGTCACACCACTTTACGATACAAGTTACTTCCTGCCCCCCTGTGTGACTTACTTCACCAGGCACTTATTTTCACTATTTTACCTTTGTACTTCTTCACTGAAGAGTTTCATTCCAATCACTCGTCGTAAAAGTTCTATTATTCACAAAAAAAAATATGAAATTTCTTCAGCGACTGCGTATTATGTTTTTTTCGCTGCACTGTGAACAGCTATCATGATTGTTCTGTCAAAAAGAATTGTGTTTATATGTTTGAGCTGAATTTTGTTGGTGAACAATGACTTTTAAAGGAAATTAATATATTTCATCAAGCTGAATGAATGGAGGAAAATAACCGTAGATCTATATATTCTAGTAAAACATTTCATTATAGCGTTGATATGTTGTATTTTGACCACTCACTATATCACATTAAGCCGTAAGTTGTGAGACGAATCTGAAAACTGATTGCGACAGATATTGACATTGAGAATATGGCAAGATGCAATTTCATTGCATTTTTACCAAAATGACGATCAAGATTTATCAAAATCTTATTGTACAATGTGAAAGCCGTTTAAGGAAAGATTTTTTAGCATCGGTTTGTATTAGCATCATTCACTGCAATACTAGGAAAATTGCAGGTTCTCACTGATCAAAGATTAATACGAAGGATACTAGCACATCACCCTAGTACTTCGTTGAACTCTATCAGTGTACTTATACATTTTTTTAAATAACATTCGATAAAACCAAGGCATTTGAAAGACGTTAAATAATTCAACATATTAAACATATACCATAAACATATTTATAAATATAAATCATGAGAAACCTGCTTAATTTGTATGTTACGATCCAAGATTTTTGCCTAAATAAAGATATTTTTGTTTTCAAACTACGAAAGAATACACAAGATTCCAAAGGATAACCGGTCTAAAGGTGAGGTTGGGTATAAAAGGGTTAACATTTAAACGGATTAAAAAAAAGTCATAGTTTCTCAATTTGCACAAAATACTGCATGCTAGATTCTTGTGCAACACATACATTTTTTCCACAGAGTTTGTTCACCAAGGATTTAACAGAAGAATATAAAAGTAATTGGTATCACGAAATTATGCAGAACTAGAATTATTTTATTGATATAAGTCACGGAAATTGAACTTTGAAAACCTCCAAGTGTCATTTCTTATTTGAATTGTATACAAAAAATTCTTTTTGACATCCTCAACCACTGTTTGGAGGGTGAGCGTCATAAATTTTGACAAAGTGAGAAATTGGGACAGCCTAAGGTGAAGCAACGAAATCAACTCTCGTATTTTCAAGAGCAAATCTAGAGAGCCAGATAAAGCTCTGCGCTAAAAATTTGACCGATCACCACCAGCGTTCAAATTTTCAGCGCGAACGGTTGTCTGGATCTCTAGATTTGTGTTCTTAAAAATTCAAGCTTCAGCTTCGGTGCATATTCATCCTTATGTACAATACTTGGAATCATCAAAATGTTTTATAATCGATACCACTTCTTGAGAATATTAAATAAGGTTAGTTCCGATACAATCCCTAGAAGTATTTTTTTTTTCGAAACATCAATTAACAGTAATAACACTTGCTTGCCCCATAGTAAGCTCTCCCCTAGTTATTCATTGTCACAGTATGGCTGCTGTTGCTGCAAACATTTCAGTCCCTCCGTTGGCGAGGTTGTTTGTCGAACGAACACACAGAGACCAAATGGCAATGTTGTACATTAATGTGGCTCCTTACTGGGTGTTCACAGCGGTCTCTGCAGGATTTTGTTAATCATGCAATATGTATTTACAGATCCTACGGGAGATTTGCGCTCCCACAATAGCGCCAGAGTGGTCGAACCGAAATTTGTTGAAATCTCTCTTACACCGACAACAGCTAAAACCAAATGCAGATATGCAAAATTGTGCTCCATATCGCATGAAACATGGCGAAATATCCATTCAAATGTCCATCTACGGTTTGGATTGTTTCCACTAGACCCGAGTTTACTTGGGAGGGATTTAACTTTGCATATAACAGCACAAAGTACAAACCAATAGACACCCCGCTGGAAAATCTACCGAAGCTGTCTTCCAGTATCTGTTTTTCGGTAACACCCATTGGTAATGGTGCAGCATCGGTATTAGAATTCCAAATCGTGGGAAAACTAAAGTATGGCAGCGATAAATGATGTTTGGTTTCGATTCAAATTCATTTTCTGGCTGATGCAGACTTTGGAGGGATAGAAGCCATGTCCTAGGAAAGATGTCTTTTGTTTTAACCCTTGTTAGCAAATGTAACAAATGAGATTGGATAATGTCGAAGATTACTAATCACTATTCATTCGATATAAAATTTTAAAATTTAAATGGTGTACTTGTGAGGTACAATTGAGGAAAAATGGGTTACTTAAGGAAGGATCCCCAAACTATTGATATAATCATTAAATTATGTCACTGTCACTCTCGACTTAAGCACAGATTTCTGCTCGATTTTATCACGCCACAATAATTATATAATATTATAATAACATGCAACATAAAAAAAATCTTAAAACCAATAGATATCTATTTGATCCACCTCTTACATGCTTTTCAATTTATTCGCTTTATTTCGGAACACAAAGCTCTAATTTTGATGAAAATTATATGGCAGAAAAATGCATTTTTATTATGTCGCGCTTCAGTATATCACTCTAAGATTGTTTGGATCCATTGTATAATCGAGAAATTACTACATACTAATAAGCTGTGGTAGAAGGTAAATAAGAAGTACCGTAAAACGGGGTAACATTGATAGTTTTTTTTTGAAGAAAACTTCAATATTTGTGCATGCTGTTTCAAAGAATTACAATTTATGTTTTTAAAACATGTACTGACATCCTAGCTATCGATTGCACTTGATAGATTGCCAAAAGATTTATTCTGAATGGATATATTATTTTTCATACAATCGAAAGTCGGTTTTCTGTTTTGGGGTAACTTTGATAATGGAGTATAAATCGAACAAAATGGAATGAACTTCTGAACATTTATAGGGCTTTGCATACCTCTAGACGTTTAACGCTATATGGAAATTTCTGACTTAGATTACAAAAATGGTCCCAGTTTGTAAAAATGGGTTTCGCTAAGAGATTTGAGACCGAATTCATGTTCTACTATAACTAGGCTATCAAGGATAAGTGACGAATTCATTACAACCTCATCAAATAGTGATTGTAGAACAGATTGTTTGTAAGCGTCGCAAAAATTCTAAAATCTTGTATTTTTTTAATATTGGCATATAAATGCTCAAATTCACTTGATTCTATTGAAAATAGCATTGACATGAAGTGTAATACTAATACTCTTTACTTTTGCATTCGTTTTGCTTAACTGATAAACAGAAACTTCGTTATTTCGTTTAATATGTTGTGGGTCTCAAACTATCAAAGTTACCCGCATTATCAAAGTTACCCCGTTTTACGGTAATAAGATTGAATACCTATAGGGGCCTTTCTTAGCCTAATGGTAAAGTCAACTGCTACCAAGCAAAGCCATGCTGAAGGTGTCTGGGTTCGATTTCCGGTCGGTCCAGGATCTTTTCGTGATGGAAATTTCCTTGACTTTCCTGGGCATATAGTACCGTTTTGATTCATATTACGGACAGCTTTTAATTCCGGACACTCTTCTTTGTATGGGAAACATTTCACACAAAATGTTTCAATTTTTGCCGTTCAAAAGTTCGCACTTTTCAGTTTGTTTTCTGCTCTGGTCTGCATCGGACGTATCAGCAGATTGCTCCCGTTCGGTAACCGTAGCCTTTGTTCTTTAGGTACGGCTATTATACATGTAATTCACGCTGTTCGTACGAAAGTTTTCGGTGCTGTTATAATGGAAGTGGTTTGCAATACTGTGCAATTTAAGTTCCCCACTGGAGCCCCACAGCCGTCATGGATGGAGATAGCTGGTTTCGTAAAACAGCAACACTCGGACCTGATGCAAATTGAAGCAGTGTACAGACTGCCGGGTAGAACCCTTTGTATCAAGTACAAAACGGAGAAAGCAATGCAGAAAACGTTAATGCGACGCAAGGAGCCATGTAAATTCCGTTATTCTGATGGCACGACAGTAGATGTACGTTTGTCAATTGCGGAGAAGGACAGTATATACGTGCGAGTATTCGATTTGGCTCCGGAGGTTCCGGACGACAATCTAGTTCTGGCGTTTTCGGAGTATGGACAAGTGGAAAGTATTGTTCGGGAGAAATTTCCTACCGGTCTGGATCTCGACCATTTGTACACTGGTGTACGCGGAGTGTACATAAATATCGAAAAAGGAATCCCTCCGTCTCTGGAAATCAGCGGTTGGAAGGTACGGATCTTTTACGAAGGACTCAGAAATAAGTGCTTTTCGTGTGGTCTTGATGGACGCTTAGAGATAATTGCCCAGATCGTAAGATGAAAAAGACAAAGGAGAAGAAGAACGGAAAACCGGTTTCATACGCGGGAATAGTTGAATCTGGAGCTGGAGTGGCAGAGTTATCTGAGGAGGTGGAAATCATTGAAGAGGAGATCATAGAAGAAGAAGTAGTAAATTTACAACCTGAAGAGAGAATAGTGGAACTACAGAAAATAGAACAGAAACGGAAAGAAGAACAAGAAGAAGAAGAAGAAGCGGAACAGAGAAGACTAAAACAGGAAAAACAACTGGCCGGTATAGCAAAACTCGCTAACGCGTTCCAAGCAGCTATGGACAGGCATGACGCGAATGAAGGTAGAAATAAGTTTGCAGCAACAGCTTCGTCATCAACGGAAGTGCTGCGTCCCAATAAGACATCAAGAAAAAGTTAATATCTCTGAAAATTAATATTGCTCAACTGCATTACACGTTTGTTTAGTGGTTTAGCGATTTCAGTTGATGATTTGACTTCTCGATCTATGATTTTCATGAGCTGTCCGGAATTTAAATCAAAGTGTCCGGAATTCAAGGCAAAAGTGAGGAAGCGTCCGGAATAAGAATCATGGAAAGTCCACACATTTGTATTTATTTAAAATTATTTACGTTGCAGAATTAAAATCTTCGCTCACAATTCGAAAGCTAAGTGTGTTCAAGGCTCGATAATGCGGAGGAATCATACAAACTGATTTATTTTATATGCTTTTTAATCAGTTTTACTCCACTGAGTCCTTAAGTGTCCGTAATATGAATCAAAACGGTATCATCGTACCTGCCACACGATATACGAATGCGAAAATGGCAACATTGGCAATGAAAGCTCTCAGTTAATAACTATGGAAGTGCTCATAAGAACACTAAGCTGAAGAGCAGGCTCTGTTCCAGTGGGGACGTTATACCAAGAAGAAGAAAATATCTTTTGACAAGCAGTAAGTGTTAACTTTAACATGTAGTTCTGGATTTGAAGCAATTGATCCAGGGATTAGAACGAAATCTGAATCTGGGTAGACAAATGTTAAAACCGATTGACCAAATCCATTTCGCATTCCACCAATACAGTTGTTTTTGGTTTCTGTTGAAACAGTGTAATGCAGCCTAATATGTCACATAGGAATCAATTTCCAAAGATGAATTGCGTCTAGACTTGCTGTCTACACATAAAGCACGCACATAGATAAAGACTGTGAAAAACCCAGAATGGCGCCCACTTGGACACAGCCTGGAACCGGAAGCCACCACAGCATAAACTACAATTCTCGAAGGCACTCAGTGTACGCCACAGTTTTGTGGCAAATTTGTCTAGACGCCCTACCCATACTTCCGGATGGCAGATCCTTTTGCTCTCGATTGGACCCATACGTTGGGAAGATTATGCAGCGCAACAGCAGTAACGTTACACACCATGCCAAGTAGCCGCTTAGGAAAAACACAAACACATTCCGCTGCAAAATAGCGTTTGCTGTCCGCGATGAAAGCCGTTCGTTTTACAGTTCGTTCCTTTCAACCTAGTACCTAGATGGTTGCAAATATTTGAAGAAGGAAGCCAAAAACCACCACTTCTGGATCCTCCCCTATTCCCCGAGAGGGAACGCAAAATGTGTCCGGTCCAGATTCTGTACTGTGCTGCACTGGTATCGCAAGGAAGGAAATGTCCGAAATAGAGCTACCAGAAGGATACGAAAAGAGCGTTTTGATGATAAAAAGAACTATAAATATGTGTTGAATGATTAATTCAATTATATATTTAAAACAATTTGAATTTGAGTGCTAATTTTTTGTTTGTTTTGTGTTTAAAGATTGAAGAATATTGATGGTACGTACACTAATGATACATGCTAAAAGTAAATTACTGAAAATTATCGACTGAAATTTAGGCGGTTACTGTTGAAGGGAAAAGCAATAAATAACTTTTGTTACTAGACCAATTGAAATAAATTTTACTTATTTAATAATTTGGTCTTTCTTGTGACAATCTATTTATTTTCTTTTCTCTATGATGTTTTTTTATTACATCAAATATTCGAATAATCGAATTCACAAAAAACGTGTCAAAGAAATAATGTCATTGTTTTCAATAACCACTGGGTTAAATTCCCTCGAAAACAAGTAGCAGAAATAGGTCCAGGTTTCAAATTGAAACTGCCCTATATGTATACAGGGGATAGGCAAAATGATTGAGATATGCAAAATTTTGCCCAAATTCAAATGCTTATAACTTTATGAAAAATGGATGAAATTGGATGCATCTGGAAGCAGTCGACGGCAAATTTGGTCCAGTTTTAGGAACTTCCTTGGCCATGCATATTGGCCACTGGACACCGGAGATGTTCCGGATTTTCTGAGGTCATGTCCAAATGTCATTTTTTCTGTCGCTTGTATTTTTGTGTGGTGTAAAGTTAGATAGGGTAGATGTACCAATAGTGGAGGTACTAACTATAATAGAACTTCATTTAATCGCCTAAATTCAAGAAGTGCAATTAATGTACATGTTAATGTTTTAACGGGAAGTAAAGACCATTGACTTAATGAGAAAAATGATTTCATCGCAGTAATCCGCGGCATGTCAGTGAAAAATAATACCTCCATTATTGGTACACTGTTCCTTTAGTTGCGGTATATTTTTAATTTGTGTTCCTATAGTTGCGGTATCCGTTCATTTCTTATGGGATCCTCCACTATAGGAACACTTTACCGCAACTATTGGTACAAGTAAAAACAGTTTTAGCAATTTTAGTGTTATTTCATCAGTTTTGAAGCAATTTGAACGCTCTTTTCAACTATTCCGCGTATTAACAAGCCAATACGTCGATTGGCAGTGTCGATTCTGTGGCTAATGTAATAAAATCAGTGAAAACGGCACTACCGCAACTATAGGAACACCCACAACTAAGGGAACACTTACCCTAGATGTTTGCAATTTTCCTAGAAACTAGAACTAATAGGAAGTTGAATGCCACCGGACGCATTAATATTGGTTGGAAATCTTCAGAAATATGACCATTTCCGTAAAACTGGTTCCGGAAAGCATGGTCAGTCATGTTTGTATTTCCAATCATGTAAATATTATCCGGAGCTATATCCAAGCGGACACCAACCTTAAAAATGATGTTTTCTGCAGCGTATTCAGAACCATTAGATGCACAGACCACTCTATAGAACGTTCCAGGTGCCCTGGGGGAAGTGGTCAATTAGGAACATATCCGGAACCATATCAATATGGGCATCAAACTTCATTATTTTCAAAGGTTATGCTTTCCGAAGCATTTCCAGCATCACCGGCTGCCATAACCACTTTATAGTAGGTTCCAGGTGCCCCGGGGGATGTGGCCAATTCGGAACATGTCCGTTCATCTGTTTAGAATCACATTCTACCATAAACAGTAAGATCCATGTGACTTGGAAAATGGCGAGCATTTTCAGAACCACAAGATATAATAATCACTCTATAGTATATTCCAGGGGCTCCTAGAGATGTGGCCTACTCGAAACATGACCTCATCCCCCAGGGCCCATGGAACCTACTATACAGTGGTCATATAAATAAGTTGCGCTGTAAATACTTCTATTAGCATCACCATCAAAAATCTTGATGTTTTTACCCATATTGATGTGTTTTCGGGCATGTTTTGAATTGGCCACATCCCCCGGGGCACCTGGAACCTACTATAAAGTGGTCATGGCAGCCGGTGGTGCTGGAAATGCTTCGGAAAGCATAACCTTTGAAAATCATGAAGTTTGATGCCCATATTGATATGGTTCCAGATATGTTCCTAATTGACCACTTCCCCCAGGGCACCTGGAACCTTCTATAGAGTGGTCTGTGCATCTAATGGTTCTGAATACGCTGCAGGAAACATCATTTTTAAGGTTGATGTCCACTTGGATATAGCTCCGGATAATATTTACATGATTGGAAATACAAACATGACTGACCATGCTTTCCGGAACCAGTTTTACGGAAATGGTCATATTTCTGAAGATTTCCAACCAATCTTGATGCGTCCGGTGGCATTCAACTTCCTATTAGTTCTAGTTTCTAGGAAAATTGCAAACATCTATCTAACTTTACACCGCACAAAAATACAAGCGGCAGAAAAAATTACATTTGGACATGACCTCAGAAAATCCGGAACATCTCCGGTGTCCAGTGGCCAATATGCATGGCCAAGGAAGTTCCTAAAATTGGACCAAATTTGCCGTCGACTGCTTCCAGATGCATCCAATTTCATTCATTTTTCATAAAGTTATAAGCATTTGAATTTGGGCAAAATTTTGCCTATCTCAATCATTTTGCCTATCCCCTGTATGTAGTTAACTGTTAAAAAACAGAGGTACGAGACAGATTGCCATTGTTTTGCCATTGCATCGAGTTTAAGGTATAAACACAGACAGACAGACGTCACACTCTCATCTGTGTTCATCGACCACCTTTTTAACGGTCGATTCAAATACATTCGGGTCTCCATTCCTGTAACGCGCACTCCTAAAAGACACACTACTGCGTTATAGGAGACCCAGGGCTTATGGAGTTTCATCAATTTGGGGGTGTTGGTGAATATCTCGTATGCGTTAAGAGATAGCACAGTAGAGATGGGCGACTCACTTACGAATCGTACAAAAGATTCGACTCTAAAAAATGAGTGAACGAATCACGATTCCTTTCAAAAGAGTAACGATTCACTAGCACTACAATTTTTTAAAGAAACTTAAAAAAAAATTACCGTGCATAACATTTTTAACACGTGCACATCATAAACACGTGCACTAGACATGTATGAATATTTGAAGTTGCCTAATATATAAATATGATATCATTCAGAAATTGTTATGTTTTGTTTAGTTTTTTCCTCATGATTATCTTTGATTTTTATGAGTCACTGAATCATTCAAAAGAGTCGATTCACTTTTGTGAGTGAGTCACCTACGATTCGCTCCCAAAATTAGACCAATTTGTCCATTTTTATAGCACAGTACTGTCTTGGATGAAGTTTCAGTGCTAAGTACGATCAACCTTTAGGAGTTGAGGAGCACCCTTTTAGTTGAGAACTTGGACGGTAGGAGCGCTATTTCTGATTTGCACTACGTGAACATTGAAGGATAAGAATGCAAACTTTGAAACATGTATGATATCTCTGGATCCTGATGTTTTGGAAGGTTGGTGTCTTTGGAAGAGTTGTTCAGTAGCACATGGGCTGACATTCGGTGGTATTTCTAGTACCGAATTACGCCATAAGGCTGGGCTAGTGAGCATGAAACTTTTGTTTTGTGAATAGCTCAGTAGCCTCGCCACTTAGATAGTTGGCGTCATAGTTCGGCCAAGATGCCAAGAATCGTGCCGCAACACGTTCAATTCAAATAGTGTTCGTTTAACCCCCAGCATGTGTTCATATTACCCCCATTGTATGTTCATTTTACCCCCAAGGGTTCTCCGACATTACCCGGAAAACCATTACCCGGAATGCAATTTACCGGAAGACCATTAACCGGAAAACCATTTACCAGAATGAACCATTTACCGGAAAACCATTACCCGGAAGGACCATTTACCGGAAATTATTTCTCTATTTCTCACCTTTTTAATTAACCGTTATGCTGTCATTCAGGTCAGTATTTTGACTTGAAATATTTAAAATGAATGGACAGAATGGACAGGGGATGTTCTTCCTTTAAAATGCATAAGCATCGAAGAGAAGTCTTCATACTTGATGATGTCAATATGCACCATCTTCATATATTTGCATTTCAAATATGATTCACCCTGCTTTTAAAAATAAGCTGTTCTTTCAATTTATCTTTGCAGCTTGTCTTGGCTGAACTGGCTAAATTTGGTTACAATTATGTTACTTTAGTTTTGACATTCGAACGTCGG
The DNA here is from genome assembly GCF_002204515.2 of Aedes aegypti. Classification (NCBI taxonomy): domain Eukaryota; kingdom Metazoa; phylum Arthropoda; class Insecta; order Diptera; family Culicidae; genus Aedes; species Aedes aegypti. The sequence continues at coordinate 249,626,843 of NC_035109.1, forward strand.
TTCTTCAAGTTTCCAAATGGTAATTAATAAGCAATGATTAGAATTTTTAACACGATTAGTTGTGCTACTTTTCGCCGAGTGTCAATTCACCGAATGTCGTTTCTTTAAACGTCAATCCTCCGTAAATCCCTTTTTCTAGAATGACTAATTTCGGGTCATCTGATATTCACCCTTCTTTATTTGGTTGGCGGTTCTTTCGAGTTCCACCGATCTCGGCATTTTTGGCAAAATGTGTTTAGTCGAAAATGACCAAATATCTTCTTCTTATGATTGCTTACTGTTCTTTCTAGTATATTATCCTGGCATTGGATTCGGGGTACAGACATTCAGAGTTATGGAATTCGTAGAAAAATAGCACAATCAAGCAAATTTAAAGGAAAAGTAGATCTATTAAGGTTCAATATTTCGGAATCCAGAGATGGACGTCACAATGGCGTATAGTGTCCCTACTCTCGATCACCAAGGCACTCTTAGTTTCGTCTTGATTTTATAGAATTCCTCAAACCATAAAGGTTCCCTTAAATCAAGGCGATTTTTTACGGTGACAGCGACATGCACATGCGCTGTATGCACAGTTTGATGAGCGTGTCTAAACCACAGCGACGTAATTTCGCAGCGATTTTCGTCGTGTCGATCTAGATGGTTCCATATAAGAGTGCTTGCAGCGACTCAACAACGAAATCGCGTCAATTTTTTGTCGATGTCACCTTAAAAAATCGTGTTGATTTGGGGGAGCCTTAGAGCTAAAATGAGAATTGCACTGTTGTATGTCACTTCCCTCGCAAGATTAGTGTTTTTTTTATACAATATTTAAATTGGATTCTCAGCTGTGATTTGAAAGGAAAAAGAAAATCATCATGAATCCAAACATTTTCAAATGCTGAGATGTTTCATTTACTTCAATTCAACCAACCTTAATCGTTAGGCGATTTTTTAGATTTATATTGACCTCGTTAATATTTGACATCATATATACATAACAAAAATAATTCTGTTCATGCTTTTTATCCTTGCCTGTAATGTTTAGTTTTATAGCCTAAATTTGAAAATATAGTATTGCGATCTTTAGGGAGCCGGATCCTATTCTTGGCATTTGTGATTCACTTCGGCAGTGGGGTTTTTAAAGCTACTTAGCTCATATTTGGCCACAATGTGCGTCGTACTGTAGTGCCTCTTTTTGCAAAATTTCAGATAATTCGGCCGAGAAAAACCTGTGGAAGAGCCCAAGTAGCTCTGCACCCTATCAGGCGATTTTTTTCTAATAAAATCTCAAATAAATGAAATTAAATTTTGGAATCGTAATATTCGGTGCGACAAAGTGAAACTATTCAAAAAGATCAAGCTGTGAGGTTGATAGAATTGAATACCGCCGTTTCAAAATGATTTCTAGTTGGCAAATTTGACGACTTTTCAGAGCTAGAGTACTTACATACTTGTCGAACTATGTACGAATGCAAAAGTGGTCGATTAACAAAGGCTCTCAGCTATTAACTATAGAAATGCTACTAGAATAGCCCAGTAGACTCGAAACGCCGGCAAGAAGAAAACCATATTTGGTCCATAGCTGTTTGAAGATATCCTTTGGAAAAAGTGTTTATAGAAACCGAGGGAGTCAAGAATGTCCATGGTTAGAGTGACATAATTTGTGCTGAGCATCATCGAAAGAGAATAAAAATTGTATACAAATGTACTGAAAAAGGTCGTCGAAAATGGAAGATTTGGCTTTCCGGGTAATGGTGCATTCCGGTAAATGTTACATTCCAGTAAATGGTTTTTCCGGGTAATGGTACATTCCGGTAAGTGGTATTCCGGTAAATTGCATTCCGGGTAATGTTATTCCGGGTAATGGTATAGAATCACCCCCAAGTATATGTTCATATTACCCCCGTATCGGGGGCCCCGTTACATGTTCATTTTACCCACATGATTGGAGCATTGACTCTGTGGAAAGAAATTTTCAAAATTATAATAATGATGATAAAATTCTATTTCCCTCAATATATTTCAACTTGTTACATTTCATAAACATCCTCCTTCAATTCTGAGCTATTGAAATTGAATCTGACAGCTCCATGAGCAAGAAAACATGAAAATTGCTTAGGGTGTTCATTTTACCCTACCCATTTTACATGCTTGACTTATTATTGAAAATTTAGAAAAGTCAAGTAATAATGTAAAGATATAATGGAACAAAATCAGTAGAGAAGAGTTAGTAGAGGAGCAAAAGGGCCAGATATGGGAAGGGTCTTCAAGTTCTCCACGAATCGCACAAAACGAGGCCGCAAACCGTACATTGGGCAGGCCTGATTTTAGCTTTAGGTCAACTATACAGTAAATCAATAGTACACGATTTTTTTTATTCATATATTAGGGATACCGGTTTAAAATTTTCGTTTGCTTTGGGGGTATGAAGGACCAGTATCCACAGTCCCTTCTTTCCTTTTATTTTTTATTTCATCTTCTCGCGCGGAAGTTGCGCTGAAGAAATATGGTCTCTCAGTTCCGAAGTATGTTTGTCTTTTTCTCTGAGGTTTTGTCAGCTAACAGCAATAGGATTTTGCTCCTCCAAAACTGCGACGAAACTATTGGTATCTACTGAGATTGAATCTTGAGAACAATCCTAACATAATTTCTTCTGGCTAGTGACAACAGGATGTACCGGTAATCAGTCGTCGCGGTAAGCGGAGCCGTTATCCTTTTTTGACCCTTAACGACTGTGGTCACTTTTTTGAAGGATTCTATGGGTCGTAATATCCGAGCATGAATTTAAGAATAACTTCCGCAAAATGGACAACGTCTTTGAATATGTTTTATCATGTTCTGTAGCTAAAAAAAACGTTTTGGATTATTGCTCTCATTAGAATAGTGATTACCCTTCAATTTCCGGAAATCCGTGACAAGAATCACATCGAATTGTATCGAACTATGTATGTTTTGGATTTTTAATTTCTCGATACATCATCAAATTTGACATATTTTGTTTTCGCTAGAGATACGATCTAAAGTAAGCCATGAGCTTTGTAGGAAAAAAAATGCATTCAAATGCAGATAATTTTTCCGATGCATCGAATGCATCAAGAGTGATCCACCCCTTGGATTGAGGTAACTTTTTTATTTTCCGATATTTTGGCTTCATTTTTTCAAAAGTGCAAAAAAAAAACATTTTTTAGCTATCTTCGTCGATTTTGATCAATATTCATCTGGATCTGTAGGTGTTTCAAAATTCCTTGAGGGACCAACGCGTAGTCATTACTCCAGTCAATATCTTAGTCTACAAATTTTTCTCGAATTAATAACACGGTGAGCGAAAATTTTTCAATTTTATAAGTGAAGAAACTGGGGTACGGTTGTCGTTTCATTAAGAGGGATAGGTAAAATCGTTGGAAGTGGCGTAGCTAAGAATGTTAATGCACACTTCATCGCTGTGTTCCTTTTCCTGGGATGGGACACAGGTATTTCCCCCGTATGTCCTGGCTCTAGAGCCTTGGCTTAAGCGCCATTACTCGCTCTCTGAAACCAAAAGAAAATTGAATCTGATCCCTCTCCTATTATGCTGTGAATTCAGATAAATGTGTATAAAAACCCACAAATTCATCACATTGAACAAAAAAAACAGTATTTTGAAATTTCTCACCAATGCTGCAACTCTGCATCAATTCTTATGCCGCAGAAACTAAATTTGGGAGCAAATTGACACATGAATGTTTTATTATCTTACCTGAATGTGTCTTCGATCAAACACATACATACTCTCAGTTTTCATAAACAAGAATTTTATCACCCGTTAACGGTAGATTAAATAATGCAACGCATTACAAAAAATTTAACATTTTCTGTTTACATCAAATATGTAAACCGATCACACCACACTCTTTCTTCTTAGAAGTTTTGTCCTCACAAGGTTTCAGGCCCCATAAACCATGTACGTGTCACAGCAGGCCATAGCATTTAAACAAAATATTAAATTCTCCTAGTAAGCCGACAAGTCATCACAGTCAAAATAAAATAAAAGTATTAATCTATGCTGACGATATGAAACTTTATTTGGAAATAAAAACTGCACAGGACATACATACTTTTAAACACGAAGTACAAATCTTCCACACGTGGTGTCAGAAAAGCCTACTACAACTGAATGTAAAAAAATGTAACCTGATATCTTTTAACAGGAAAAGAGACATTCCCAATGTAACAATAACTTTAGGCAATCAAAATGTTGAAAAATGTAATAGAATCGATCTCCGTTTAAAAATTGGGCTGCTGGTATAGAGATTAACAAAAAACTTAGCGAATTGCGTAAAAATAAACTGGACGGGTAATTTAAATTAGACGAGAAAAGATTCTGCAACAAACTAACAAATGAGGTTTACCAACAGAACAGACTCATATTCCGAACACTCGGTTTTTGTATGGCGATTGGGTTGAAATGTTTCGCTGAAATATGTCATCAAAATACTGGAAAATGGCATTCGATTGCAATTCAATTCTACGCCATCCAATCAATTTTATACCTCGGAAGTAGTGTTAATTCTCCAGTTCGAGGTTAGTAAAACTAGCTCAGATAAATTTGTTTGCGAAATTATTCACTTGAATACGGTTTATTTGTGCTGTTCGGAATTTGAATCAAAGTGTTCGGAATATGAGACAAAATGAACACAGTGTTCGGCATTTGAGTCGAAATGTTGTTCCATACTTTTACTTAAAAGTAATACCGTTTTGATTCATATTCCGAACACTTAAGGCCAGCAGTGACTTCAAATGCATCTGGCAGGCATAAATTAACTGATATTTGTAAAAGTTTTAATTTCTTCGGAAAGCCTAACTGTTAGCTGTGTAGTGTGCTGATAAAAATGTTTATTTGAACTTGTTTAGTATTGTTTTAACGTAAAAGTATGGAACAACATTTTGATTCAAATGCCGAAGACTGCATTCATTCTGTCTCATATTCCGAACACCTTGATTCAAATTCCGAACAGCACGAATAAAGCGTATTCAAATGAATAATTTCGCAAATTAATTTATTCAAGCTAGTTTTACTGGTCTTGCACTAAAGAATCATCAATACTCCCGAGGTATAAAATACATTTAAAGACGTTAAAACTGAATTGCAATCGACTGCCATTTCCTGGTTATTTGATGATATATTTCAGCGAAACATTTCAACCGAATCGCCATACAAAAACGGAGTGTTCGGAATATGAGTCTGTTCGGAATTTGAGACAAAACGGTACGAAACAGGTTTTATTGAACATTTTTATCAGCACATCCAACAGCTAACAGTTCGATTTTGTGAAAGAATTAAAATTTTCACAAATATCATCAAATTTATGACTATCAGATGCATTTCAAGTCACTGTTGGCCTTAAGTGTTCGGAATATGAGTCAAAACGGTACTTATTAAAAGTATAAAATCCGCAAAATTCTGCACAGTCAGATGAAATATGTTTAAATATGCAGCATGATTCCCATTGGTAACCCTATTCATTCCAAGACATTTTTTCCGCTACATCGTAGAAAAACATGAAGCTACCGAAGTTCTTGCTACATTCTTAGTACTTGCAGATTGTTATTCTTTGGTTACACAACCCTACGCACCACGTAAAAGAGAATGCATAATAAGAACATGAGGCGGCAAAAGCAGTGGCCCTAGGCAAGAAATGTTTCATCTGAAGCTGCATAAATTTCTTGGCGTGGGAAACGGTTTGGAAAATTGAAGAGTTCTGAGAAGAATTATATCCGAAAACATTGTTTGAAACTGCTTTCAATGAACAAAAAACTTTGGAAGGGGTGGATCCTTGGGTGATAGCGTAATACTTGATGCATCCATAACACAATTCACACGTTACAATTTTACTTCAGATTTAAAATAATCTTATTCACTGATAATCCTTATTCCAAAAAACTCTTCCTTTCGAGAAGGAATGGATAGAGAAATGTTATAAGAGGGAAACGCTTCTTCTGTAAAAAGAAATTGTACCTATCATTTTCTATTTTCTCCGACACTTGTGGCAATTTAGTTATGTGTGCCTTCGTTCTTCCCACCACGAATCAAAACGTAAGGAAAAAAAATATTTGACTGGCAATCAGCCAAACCCATCAGCAGTGCAATTTTCAAGTGCCGGCATGTAAACCTTAATAATGCAAAGCATATTTATCCGGCGAGTGGTAAAACTTTTCCTTCTTGTTATGTATAAGTAGACTAGTGTTATGCTTTCTTTTACTTTCCGTTGTCGACGACTATGGCGCCCTATGGAAGTAGAGAATAGTGACGACTCCCGAACCAACCTGGAGCTTCATTTACACAGCTTTCTACTTTTTAGGGAAGAGATTATTTTCAGTGGACTAGTGCAAATGTGGGCTTCTTTAACGACGTGTATATGAAGTGGTAGTTAACTGAAAAGAAGAGCTCTTAATCCCTCATGACATGTGAAACTTGAAAGTAGCCGGGGTAACTTGCACATAACAAAACTATCAAATGTAGCCGACTGGAATATATATGAAACGTATGTTGATTCTAATCTTGAAGTTAACATTTCTTTAGAAACTAAAATTGATATTGACAATGCTCTTGAAACTTTAACAAATTCCATTGTTGAAGCCAGGAACATTGCAATTCCAAAATGTGAAAATTTGAATCCGTGATTATAGACGATGATCTTAAACTCTTGATCCGTCTTAAAAACGTGAGGAGAAGGCAATTTCAGCGAACTCGTGATCCTGCTATGAAAATTATAAGGCAGGATTTGCAGAAAGAAATCAAGAAACGTTTTGCAGATTTAAGAAACAAAAATATTGAAAATAAAATTTCTCAATTGGACCCTGGCTTTAAGCCCTTTTGGAAATTATCTAATATCTTGAAAAAACCTCAGAAGCCAATACCGGCATTGAAAGAGGAAAACAAATTATTACTAACTAATTGCGAAAAAGCTCAAAAACTTGCTATGCAGTTTGAAAGTGCGCACAATTTTAATTTAGGACTTACTAGTCCAACTGAAAATCAAGTTACTCAGGAGTTCGAAAATATTCTCAATCAAGAGAACGTTTTCGAAAATGCCTGGGAGACTGATTTGGAAGAAGTGAGAACTATTATTAAAAAATTCAAAAATATGAAAGCTCCTGGCGATGATGGAATTTTCTACATCCTCATCAAGAAACTTCCAGAAAGTAGCTTATCATTTTTAGTTGATATATTTAACAAATGTTTTCAATTAGCATATTTTCCTGACAAATGGAAAAATGCTAAGGTTGTTCCAATTTTAAAACAAGACAAAAATCCTGCAGAAGCTTCTAGCTATCGTCCAATCAGTTTGCTTTCCTCCATCAGTAAACTTTTTGAAAAGGTTATTTTGAACAGAATGATGGCCCACATCAACGAAAATTCAATTTCTGCCAATGAACAGTTCGGATTCCGCCATGGACATTCGACCACTCATCAACTTTTACGTGTAACAAATTTGATCCGTTCCAACAAATCTGAAGGCTACTCTACTGGTCTTGCTCTTCTAGACATAGAAAAAGCATTCGACAGTGTTTGACATGAAGGTTTGATTGTAAAATTGAAAAACTTAAATTTTCCAACATACATTGTTAGAATAATTCAAAGTTATCTGTCAAATCGTACACTTCAGGTTAATTATCAGAACTCCAGATCTGAAAGACTTCCTGTAAGAGCTGGTGTTCCCCAAGGCAGCATTTTGGGACCAATATTATACAATATTTTCACATCTGACTTACCTGAGTTACCTCAGAGATGTCAAAAATCTTTGTTTGCGGATGACACAGGCCTCTCCGCCAAAAAAGTTTGTATATTTTTTCTTCATACTTGCAAAAATGGAAGATTTCTCCAAATGCTTCCAAAACTCAACTAATTATATTCCCACATAAACCAAAAGCTCTTTATTTGAAACCTTCAAGTAGACATGTTGTCACGATGAGAGGGGTTCCAATAAATTGGTCAGATGAAGTTAAGTATCTAGGGCTCATGCTAGATAAGAATTTAACTTTCAAAAATCACATTGAGGGCATTCAAGCCAAATGTAATAAATATGTAAAATGTCTCTATCCCCTTATTAATAGAAAATCAATGCTTTGTCTTAAGAACAAGCTTTTGATATTCAAACAAATTTTCAGGCCAGCCATGTTGTATGCTGTACCAATATGGACTAGCTGTTGTAATACCAGGAAGAAAGCTCTGCAGAGAATTCAAAATACAATTTTGAAAATGATTCTGAGGCTTCCTCCCTGGTATAGTACCAATGAGTTACATAGAATATCCAATGTTGAAACATTGGAACAAATGTCAAATAAAATAATCAATAATTTCAGGCAAAAATGGTTACAATCTTCTATTGCCACGATTAATGCGTTATATGTTTAGGTTAAGTTAGGTTAAGTATATTCAAAGCGTTTTTTTCTCTTATAAGCAGGTGAAATCAACTCACCTGTAAAAAATCTGAACTGCTACGGCAAATGAAATGTAATATGTTATTCACAAAATGTTAATAAAATCTTAGATTTGTTTTACCAAATTAGGATGATAGTGTTGTCTTATAACACAGAACACCTAGATATAAGAAATAATGAATGTAATGTTTGAAATGATACTAATAAAGAAAACGATATTTTTTTAATTCTTTACTAGTTTCATTCTAAACATAATATTCAATTCTAATATCTAGGTGTTCTGAGTTCGAAAACATTATCATCCTAATTTTGTAACGTTTTACGTTTTTTCTTGAAAAAATAAAGTAAAAAGTTTGTGAACTTTTGACGTTTTTATCTTTTTAAGCAAAATCACTTGAATTTGAATTTGATTGAGCTCTGTGTTACGTAAGTATTGATAAGGTTTGTGTCTTGACTGTGTTACGTAAAGTATTGATAAGGTTTGTGTATTGACTAAATGCACTAAATTGACGTCACCCAGTATGGGATTTGTGTAGTAATGTGGAAACCTTTGTAATGTTTTTATTCGTTTAGCTTGTTCGTTTACCGAAGGTGCGAACTCTCGCCATTTCAATTTTAATTTGGGCGCAAAAAGATTAAAGAATAGGCTCTTTAAGTAAGCAGGTTTCTTGTCTGTTAAAAAACTGAGACTCGGTCATTTAGCTTCCAAATCGGCTGGTTTCCAGAAGTTTCGCGAGTTTAGGTCAAAACTTAATTCTTAATTTCTATAAGTGACCATTTTCACAAACGTTTTCCAGTAAAGGTAGTTAAAGTGATTGAAGTGATGTTTTAAGTTGTACCGTAATCCGGGGTAACATTGATCATTTTTTTAATATTTCTTAAATATTTCGTTTGAAAATTCAAATGTTGCAAATTTTATGTTTGTAAATCAAGTACTGCCCATATCTCGTGACTACATATTGTATTTTGTTGTTTGAAAGATATAAGCATGTTTAAAAAATGTTTTGAACGATTTTTTGGTTTAGCTGATATGGGGTAACATTGATCACCTACGTAAACAACGTTCGGTAATATTGAAAATATGGTTACTTACTTAAATCATGGCCCCGAAGCCGAATATGAAGGCCAAACGCTTAAAAGTCATTTACTTTTTAAGTTATTTTAAAATTAAAAACACCTCAAACCACGGAATACGCCTAAATGTAGGCAATTTCCTAAGAGAATTCTATGTTCTTAAGGTGATTATAAAACGGAGCCAAACTTCGAATTTTCAAGTGCACAAGACTGGAGAATCTGACAACAGTTCGCGTTGAAAATCAATCAAATTGCTTGCTTGCTAGTGGTGACCAGTGGGATAAATTTTCAACGCAGAGCGCTGTTTGGTTCTCAAGTCTTGTGCTCTTGAAAATTTGAGTTGTGGCTTCGTTCTATAATCACCTTAACAGTAACTCGTTAATGTTGTCTAATTGAGCATAATTATGAAAGTTTTTACAACGGAATCGTTTTCGGCGATGCCATTTTTAGCAAGAACCGCATTTTCCTTGCTCATAACGTTTGTAGAACGTATGTGAGACAAGAATCTTGGGTAGTGTCATCCTTACCCATTGAAATCATTGTTTCGAAAAGTTAACAAATTTACGCGTAAGGTAAACGCGATTTTCGCAAAAAAAATTCACTTTCATTAGCATATGAATATAAGAAACAGAAGCACCATTCATGATTTGGAAATGTTCCATCAATACATGATAGTACGAACTTTTTACGAGATGCGTCATTCCGATCAATGTTACCCCGCTGATCAATGATACCCCGGATTACGGTACTTAACGTTTTTTATGTGCTTTGCTTGTCCTTTAGTGATTCGTTAGTAGTCGGTGCGACCGACATTCGCGACTGGTGGAATTTTATTTCAGTTTACACCCAAAAAGGTAATGTCTATTAAAATACTCGACTTTTGTTAAAATTTAGTTTACTAAAGTCAATTTCGTGTTGGACTTACCGTTTTTTGGGTAGAGCTGGAGTTCGAGAGTCGACCGGAGTCGACGAAGATTATTTTGTGGAGTCATCATGGCCCGCCCTTAGGACGGAGTGGAGTGGAGAAAGTGGAGCGAAGAACGACCGTCGATCGCCAATCAATCGACGGAGGTCCCCTTTACTTCAATTGAACGGACCACAATATTGGAGAGCGCGGATCGTGCGTTGCGTCGCCAATTGCGCACCACGATTCCGGACCTGATCCAACGGTAAGGGTTCATTCCATCACGGGCGGTCAGAGCGCAATACGCGAGGCCGCACGGAGGTACGTTGGCCCTTGTCCGAAGGAAGACGGTCAATTCCCGGGCCGCACGACATCAGTCATAGCGAATCGCTCTCCGGAAGAAATCGGAGGCCATCCGTCCAGCCGCCACCCACTTCGCAACACTAATTTCGGCCATACCAGCACGGACTCATTTCGCTGCAAGCTTATCCGGCAGCGACGGCGAATCGTTACCCTTCGCCGCCATTTCAACGAAGGTTCTCGTCGCCATCGTTACGAAGGTTCTAGCCGAGCAACAAGTCGACGAAGAAAAATCCGGCGCAGGTGTGTGTTAGAGTTAGACATGGCCATTAGACCTATTCATATTTTCAAAAATGTCTGGAAACTCCCCAGTCAACCAATACTTTTATTTATCATTGCGAAATGAACTTCTGGCCAAAATTTAACTTAATTTAGAGTAAATTTAGGTGTGCTTCAAATCAATTATGTGTTTTTGGGCTATTTTCAAGCTTTAAAAAATCATAACTACCGAACGAAATATCAAAGTTTATTGGAAATACCTCTACATAGTAGTTTATCCAATTCTACGAACTTTTGCCGAACACGATTTTAAGATTGGAGCAAGTTTTAACATAGTTTGGTTGAGGTTTGTATCTCGAGGTTCTTGAAAATCTCTTTTTTCGGGAAGTGTTTTCACTGAAAAACATGCCTGCATGAATATTTCGGATTTTTAATTTCCAGGCATGATGACTATGCTTATCTTAAAGTCAATCCCGTTCAAAGTTACCATTTATCTTACGAAAATAAATTTTAAAAAATTAGTAATTGTAAAGCACATTTGTAAATCCACTGTGGATAAGCCAAGAGCACCACCGTGAGCTTCAAAGAACACAAAAAATGAACGCGTTAGCACTGCCTTTTCTCAGTCGACGATGATGATTGTTTTCAAATCGTTCTAAATGATCAGTGAAATGCGATCAAAACAATCATCACTCGGAAATAAAAAGCAATGCTAACTTGTTCAATTCATTTGTTTTCGGTACATGTGTCATGCATGATTTAATTATCATCAGGTTGCGATGCAGTGTTCGATCTTTGGGCATTTATTGTAATTTATTGCCTTGAGCAACATGTAAGCTGTTGATGGTCATTGAAGTAATAAATGTATTATGTTCGATTCCCGATGACAATGGCATGAAAATAGTTATTTAAGCAACAAGTTGCAAAATGATGATTTTTTCAGCACGTGTCGTACATTTATCCGAAAAAAACGAGTTTTGCAACGCGTTGCATACAACATTTTTTGCAATTACGAAAAATGCCGTTCGAGATCATTTTTAAGAACACAATCACATTTCAAGAGAATCTACATGGCATCCATGCGTAAAAGCGACTCGATACTTTTCAGTCAGGTAGGCTGTGATATGACATGATAGTCACAAATTTTCACGCCTCTCCCGAAGTCAAGCTTATATTCTAAATTCGTGGACGGACAAGCTAAGACGCTGAATGAAATATTCTTGTGTGTTGTACAGTTGTTTCTCATATGCCACTCTTCCTACACAACCCGTGTAGAAACATACAGTTCCGATCATTTTGGGACCAATTCAACTACTGCCCCTACGTTCACTGTACGAATCGCCCCGTAAAGCTCCCGTCTTTTTTTGTAGTGAACTTACATATTCTACTGCCTCTTATGGGTACATCCTATTTCAACTCAGAGTCCCTCACAGTAGACTAGAACCTGATTCTAAATCCGAATCTACAATTCGAATCTGAGTCAATTCAGTTCATCATACGGATGTAGAATCAGATCCTAGTTGAGGAATTTAGAACAATTGAATAAATGACGTATGGATGCAATCCGGCGTCATTTTGATAACTCCCGAAACAGAACTGAAAAGTGCTACTTTTCGATACTGATATTAGTGCTGAAAAGTAGCACTTTTCAGCACTGTTTTTTCGATAGGAAAAGTAGGCCGTTATGTTGTCCATTCTCTTGATAAAAAGTAGGCTGATTTGCAACGGAATTGCAAAAAAAATAATTTTAATGGGTGTTTTATATACCATGTATATTGAGAAAACTGTAATTTCTGGGTACTGTGGAGAACAAATTTGGATCAAACAATGTTAAAACTCAATTTAATCTTACTAGCGTGTTCGACAAACTTTAACAGAATAGAAATTGCTTTCAAATAGTGGTAATAGCATGTGGTTTTGATTTTCCACATGCTAGTTATGATTTTTTAAACCTTGAAATAAGCCCAAAACCACATTTTCAACTTGAAGCATACTGAAATCTTTATCAAATGAGCTGAAAATTTGACCAGACATTGTTCTTGGCATGAAAATTCCGAATACTGCTTGACTGGTAGATTTCCAGACATTTTTTCAAATATGAACAGGTCTAATGGCCATGATCTATTGAATTGCTATCCCGTCCAAATCCAAACTATAAGTCCAACCGGAAGTTCAATAAATTGATGATTTAATTGTGATGCTTTTTGGAAAATCGAGTAGTTCACGTTTTTATTTATTCCGTTTCCATTTAGGTTCAATAGAGGAAGTCCTTCCGATTGCTCTTAGTTTCCATCCCGTTCATACTTCGATTTTCATTTTCATCTTTAGTTTTTTTCTGTTGAGACCAGAAGGTTGAACGAGTTTCAGTGGGTTTGTTGTCTGGAGGGGGAAAAGCTAAGTCTTTCTTAGTTTTCCGCTTTGAATTTGAGTTTGAGCCAGCGACCGTTCGAGGACCCCTGAGGTTAAAGGTCATCAGTAGTCGGGCAAATAAAAATCGACCGATGGTCTCTCGAATTCGAGAGTGGCGCTAAAGCCACCGCTTGTCACAACACCTCGAGCATTTCCGCCGAACGGTTACAGTAGCGCCCAACGTGGGGCTCGAACCCACGACCCTGAGATTGAGAGTCTCATGCTCTACCGACTGAGCTAGCCGGGCCAGAAGTGTTTTCCTTAAGCGTATTGACGTAAACAGCTCGTCCTCTTTCAAAGAACGAGCATTCCAATTCAAAATATTTATATTATTATTTGAATCCATTAGAAAAACGTAATCCAATAACAATTTGATTAGTAAATTTTACACCAACTTGGACTGCTTCAGTCATGGTGGTGGCTTTGAACATTGCATTAATCATTAGATTCAATTGTTCAGTTAGAAAATTAAAATCTGAGGCAGACATATCACTTGAAGTGGGTATATTATCTGATGATTTCCCATTAGAATTTTCGGTAGACGAAGAAGCGGAGTAGGAGTTACCTATGGCGGTTGGGGTTTTTTCCATTTGATTTGAAACAAGTAGAATGGATACTCATAGTACGAATAGGGGAGGAGTTCAAATTACCTGCTACGATATCGGCAAAGGATTTTCCGTGGGTTGGTACATTCGAAATTGAAAGATTCGAACGGCTACCTGACGGATTAAAATTAGTATTTGAATGAGCATGATTATGATCTTGCTGATGGGTATGATTCATGATTAAGCGATCGTTAATTGAAAAATGAGCATTGTTCGATACTCTACCAGGCAAATTCCGGAAACGACCGTTATCGTAACGGATATTATCATTCATCTGCCTGGCACGAGCCTCTACGACTCTCTTGCGCGAAGGGCAAGACCAAAAATTTGACTTATGATTGCCCTTGCAATTGGCGCATAAGAACTTATTGGTATCTTCCTTCACTGGACAGACGTCCTTGGCGTGAGAAGAATCTGCGCAAATCATGCATTTAGCATCCATGCGACAATTTTTTTGTACCATGTCCCCACTTTTGGCATCGACACTAAGTGGGGTTCTGGTAATTTCCTCCAGGTTTCTGGAAATTTTCCCAGCCCTTTCCGAACAATGCCAGATTGGGTTCTCTTTTTCATAATGATTACTTGGACTAGGGCAAATCCAAGTAAATCATTAATTCCATTTTTCAGCCTCCTGACACCGCCCATACAACCCCATTAGAAATTAACGAGCAAACATCTCTGGTTCCCACTGGGCACTCTGGGCGGTTTCCATACAGACTGGCGGCCAAAAATATTTGTTCAATCTCATGTCGTATTCATGAGTTTTGTGATACAAATTTGATGTTTTATTTTCAAAAACAAGTTTTCGAGGCTAACTTTTGAATAGGGCGGAATAATAAGTTTTGTTACTAATGATGCATATAAGCTATTTATGCGATTAACGCTGTGCAAACCATATGAATACTAGAACTCACATAGAAATGATGATATGAATGATTTAGCGATATTCAGTTATTCTCTAAATTATTTTTTAAATGTTTTTAATAGAAAATTATTATAAATATTGGAAAAAATCAAAAAGCCTTAAATTAAAAAAATGCAAATTTGTGCGGCTGAATTCATCACGATCCTTTTGTTTACATCTTAAAGTATCCTTGGAAATAAATTTTAGCCTGGGACAACTTGGGACAAAAAAGTATGGGATGTGTAAAGTTTCGAAAACAAAATCAAATATATTTTTTTAGTGCACTCCCCGCATTTTTCCGACACAAAGTACGAATTTTTATTTCATTTTATTTTTCTAAGATAGCTTTTTGAATAAGCTTTCAGAAAGTGTATAAAGATCTGTATAAAATATTACGATTATGCAATATATTGTATTCAATATGTGTTTTGTACTGAACTTTTTATTTTTCCTAAAAACTCTAACTTTGACATACTGTATCATTTAAACTATAAAAGATCTTGCCCTGATATTCCAGGAATATCTTAATAGAAGTGTTTACTATGGAATGTTGTACAAGAAAAACCTATCCGAACAAGTCATTTTTTTTATTATTGGCCACCTGATCGCCCATAGTACTGGGAAGTGGTTCCCACTGACAACTCAATGTTTGTAAACAAATAGTCGTTTAACGACTAACAATCGAGGAAGGCAAAATCTTTTTTGCCGAAAAATTTCTTTTCTCACAACAACAGTTATATTAGCACAAACAAACGGTTGCAAACTATTCGTTAGCAGTACACCAAATTAATTAGTGTTGATATGGTTAACGTGGAACACATTTAAGTATCGGAGAATAATTTTCCTAATATGATTACGCCAATAAACGTTGTTGTTCTTGAGTTTGATGCTGACTTCGAAAACATGGCTGCCTAGCACTGGGCTGCCATTTTTGATCTCTTCAGGTGAGTTATAGCCACTTGAGAGGCCTTTCAAGACGACTTTAAATAATAGTTCAAATTTGTCGTTAGTCAGTCTCTTCAAGATGTTTGTGAAGAAGTTCACGATCTGTAAGAGTTTCCGGCATAACGCGACAGTCTACTTTCTTTGCGATCTGGAAGGAAACCTTGATTCCCCTAATGGAGTTCAAGATCTCCTGCCTAAATCCCCCAAATTCGGAACAACTGACCACGATAGGCGGCACTCTTTGCCTCCTCACTTGAATCAAAAAACCAGGGCTAGAGGCTGATTCGATTTGGTGTTCGGAAAATTTGTCTAGAGCATCGAACTGATTGCTCATTTCGATACAATTATCAACATTATTCATTTCACCCTTGAAAGAAATTTCGCATTCCGGAGAAACGTCCTTTCTTGCATTCTTGCCACGTTTAGTGACAGTTTTAAATCCCACTTTTTTCGAAGGAAGTTGTGACTTCAGAGATTCACCCTTCTTTTTGTTTGAAGTTGCAAACCATGTTTAGTGAAAAAACGAAAAAAGACGTGAGGTTTTTTCCCAAGGCGGTGTCCAATAAGGATTACCACCGCTAGCTTTCGCCAACGGGTCCAACGAAAAATCGAAGGTTCGGGCTCAAACAAGGATCGTAAAGGGATCAATAGTACAAAAAATAGTGCTGAAAAGTACTGTTATAGTAGCTCTGTAAAGTATCGTTTTAAATTTTAGCACTGAAAAGTACTGTTTTTGTAGCATAGAAAAGTACTATTTTATTGCTTTAGGTAGTTTTTAAACAACTTCCAAGAGCAGAGAGAATTCGTGTACGCACAGCACGAAGGTACGATGCGCACTGAGGCTTTGAACATTATAACTGAAACCACATGACGACAAAACGACGAACACATTCAATTCATATTTTATATACTTTGTACTAGTAATTTAGTCATGTGTAAATAGTACCCTTGCTCTCTGTAATACCGTGCAAAAAGCAACTTTTGCATTAGTTTTCATCAAAGTTGATCAAAGTACAGCCATTTTTGTGATTTTCTTCACAACGAATTCTAAGGGTTTATTTACACTTCTGTAAGTTTTTTTAAGATTTTATCAATTTCAATTATCAAACAATTTGCACCACGATTCGATCTCAATAATGGCATAACGCTTCCGCAAACTCTTCAGTGCTAGTCTATGTTAACACAGGTTCTACTAAAATCAAGCATGTGGAACACACTATATCGTGCCACAAAATGCAAATAAGACAGTACAACGAGGAACGGTAATTTCCATAATGCTTTTGTGCTTCGATATTGACAGGAAAACCATGTCGTTCAATTATGAATTAACTCTTTCCAACCGTGTCTAGCTCGGTAGAAATGTTATTACTGAAGCCAACACTTGGAATCGACCGATATGGCATGGTTTGGCCCCGTTTCAATTTTTGTCGACGGTACTGACATTATAACATTTGCTGGTTCATACTGGGCACGAAATAATGAAGAAGCAAATTTTGAGTAATTTGCCGCGACTTCTCTCTTTTTTATAAATTCACAGAGCAATAAAATGGTGATGTTAGCTAGACATTAATATTTTTTTTATGTAAGCTTTCAATTTAACTTATCATATGTAATTCAATCTTTTTCTACTGAAATTTAACTAAAAACTCATTAAAATTTGCACGACCTTGTAAACATATGAACATATCTAGAAAGATTCGCGAACTAGGCGAAACTGACAAAATGTACACAATTTCAGAAACTATTGCGTTGAAATTGTAGCTTGATTGTCTATTCACAACACTTGAACTTTTCCCCTATCGATAATTTAGCTATTCAAAAAACGCAAATTTGTAGAAGACGAAACACCTGATGCAAAACCAAACACTGTATTGATTACGCCTGTGTTTTTGTTTATCAAAGTGATGGGCGCATCTGAAATCGAAATCAAAACACGGTGAGAGTAAACGGCGACACTGCAAACAAAAATTAAACAAGGCGTACATGGCGGGCTTAATTGAAGCCAGAATGAAAACACGGCGCAAAAGTAATAGGCGACACTGAAAATAATATCTAACACAGGCTCATAACATTGGGCGATACTGGCATTCTTGAGTGCGTTTAAGGCGAAACCTTATAATATTTTTTTTATTACGAAATAGCTAGGGAAATTGTAGGAGATGTGTGTGGTATTGATGAGGATTTTGAAACTAGGTTTATGAAATGTGTATTAAAGTGAAAAGGTTAAAGTTTGAGTATATTTTCTCCAATTGGGATTAAAAATTGCACATGAAAATTTCATTGGTTATTTTTTCATTGTTATTGATTTGTCAGATAGGCCCTTATCGTTTGTGTATTATTTTTAATAAACTGTAAAGTTTATGTTTATAACTAAGCTGCTAATGTCTCAACCAGAATTTTTCCTTAATTTTGAGTTGTTCTTTGGAGTTTTCAAAGATTCCTTTTTAGATTGTCTTTATGCAAAACGCCACACATCCTGCTTGAGTAGTCATGTTTAAATATCATTATGATGGATTCATTAGATTTCTATGCTTGTCCGCAAAATGTTATCCTAATATCAATTCAAAAATACGAAAGTAACACTATCAAATTCACGGGTCCCAGATAGCCGTAGCGGTAAACGCGCAGCTATTCAGTCGTGGGTTCGAATCCCACTGGTCGAGGATCTTTTCGTAAAGGAAATTTTCTCGATTCCCAGGGCATACAAGTATCTTCGTACCTGCCACACGATATACACATGCAAAATTGGTCAATCGGCAAAGAAAGCTCTCAGTTAATAACTGTGGATGTGGTCATAAGAACACTAATCTGAGAAGCAGGCTATGTCCCAGTTGGGACGTAACGCCAGAAAGAAAGAAGAACTATCAAATTTAATCCATTCGTTTGAATAAAACGGATAAATATAAGAGTAGGTATATACTACTGAAGTGCCCGAAATGGATTTGCCATCGAAATGTTTCCGCTTCCCTACATATGGTAATGTGTAAAAGAAAATGTTCGTTGGCATTGCCCAGCTGACAGTGCGTCATATGCCGAAACATATCTCCGTCCTGGAGGATAACCCATTCGGAAAATTTCAGTTACTTTCGGAAAAATATGCATAACTTTCGGCACAAAATCAAACCTTGGCAATCCGTACATTACGGAAGGGATAAAACATTCGAAATTGAAATTGGCAATAGAAGCCGAATGTTTTACTTGGGGATGCTGGCGTGACTGCATCGTTTTCCGGTCAAACGGAAGAGCGTCGACTGCTGCCAACCGGAATCAGAGGGTTGGATAGGATCCTAAACCGGTTTTGTACACAGCATTTATGCAGATGAAGTGGATTGCCTCCAGTAGTGAAACGGTACTCAGTTGATACACCCGCTGGTTCCTTTTTTCGGGCGAATAGTTGAGGGTTCTGTCGCCGGCCATACAGGCTGTCAGTATGGTAATGAACGATTCCCTAAACGGCATATTAAGCATACAAGGGAGCCTTTACTGGCCGACCTAGGCTCTATATTGGGATGAATCGAATCTCAGTCATTCACTATCATCTGTGGTGGATCTGTGCCAGAGCTGCAGGGATGTTCAAATTTAAGAAGTAGGGTAGGTGCACCAGTTATGGCCATAGTGGTTCCCTATTTCGCCATACGTGATAACTTGAATGTCTCCACATTTTGAAAAGTTTTGTGTGTTTTAGCAGTAAAATATAGGATATATCTTGATGTTAAAACATTCAAAGATATTAAAAATGTGAAAGTCATCGAAATTTCGCTTATGGCCAAATAGGGAACTACTATGGCCATAACTGGTACACTTTCCCTACATGTAAACAGGGAAACTATGTTACTAATGTATGGGAAATCGACATCTCAAAACTACCAATTGGTAATATATTTTATTTCTTTTGAATTAACCATGTTGTTAGCTCAAAAATCTTAAGCAAATAATTCCTCCTCAATGAAAAACTCATCGCGGTTTTGATAAACTTTTGAATTATTAAAACAAAAATTCTTTGTAATTTTCTACTTTTCTACTCTTTTACTACTCTCTAATTTCTACGGAATTCTGCCACAAGGTAGCGCTAGTGGGCATCAAAACTTTCTTCTCTTATATCTGATATCTCATGATCCTGACTACTTAGAAAGATGGCGTCTTCGTCAAAGTTTCTCAATAGGTCAAGGACAATTATTGTTCGAACCATGAAGTTCAAAATTTTACCATCAGGTAGGTGGGTGCTATTGAGCATACATCTTTCGCTTCGCAAATATCTCAGGATCCTGACCACTTGAAAAGATGACATCTTGGGCAAAATTGTTCAGTCGTTCAAGGGCTATCATTTTTCGAGATTTTGCCACCAGACGGCACTAGTGAGCATTCACTGTTCTCTCTTAAAATTTGAGATTTTCCATCCAGGCTGCGCAAGAGCATGACACTTTAAATTTGCAGATATCGCATGATCTTAACCACTTAGAAAAATGGCATATGTTGCTTAAGAGCTATCAGGATGTTTTAACCAAGAGATTTGAGATTTTGTCAACAGGTGGCACTAGTAAGCATAAAACTTTAGGATTGCAAATGAAAGATGACGCTTTTTGCAAGAGTTTCATGCACACTAGCACTGCCTGGTGGCGGAATTCCGTTTCACAATCCCGAGCAAAAGAAAATAACTACTGAATACCAAATTCAGGTATTCCATACCAGATAATTTCCAATACTTACAACCTGAATGAGGTATGAATGAGCCCTGCATAAGAGGTAAAATACCTCAATAATACCTTCTGCATATTCTATAAAAACTAAGCTGATAATTAGATCAGGTATTGTAATATCTCAATAATCCGTGATAGATTTTCATATAAGAGTGAATTTTTTCAATAATAGTTCAATACCTTCAGCAGTCCTCAATACCTATCGAATACCCAATCATGTGTCTTATTGTATAATTTTAGCAGTATTACCAGTATTGATTGTGTTTTTTTTCCTAAACGCAATGTATAGCATGAAATGCATTCTTAAGCTTTGCTCAAGATTCGACTTAAATTACGTGCAGAAAATTTATCGAGCTTTATCGATTTTACTTGAGCAGTTTTGCCAGCTATAAGTTACATTAAAACCATTCATGAAAAAGTGAATTATAGTTGTAGATTATTTCTATGTTGCTGAGGATTCTATTTTTATATTCCGTTCGAATTATAAGATTTTGATCTTTTTTAATTCTGTTTAAATAGTGTGGTCAGCCACTTGAATATTTGTGTTTCAAGCGACTGTAAAGCATGCAACACTTTCTTCAAATTTTGTGAATATTCAGTTATCGTTAATTTTAAAATTTATTGGTGTCTGCATATAAGACCCCCATATAATTGGCACTTTTGATAACAATCAAGCAGTGTTGCCATCTAATATAAGAATATTAAATGTTCATTGGTAGTTTTGGAAAGTTTAATCCATGCTTCAATTTTACCGAATATCTCGGATTACTATTTTCGTATCTAGATGTTGCATTTTACATAAACATAATTATAACCCTGATTTATACGGTCAACTCCTTTGATGACCCCCCGATTCTTCTTCTTCTTTCTGGCGTTACGTCCCCACTGGGACAGAGCCTGCTTCTCAGCTTAGTGTTCTTATGAGCACTTCCACAGTTATTAACTGAGAGCTTACTGTGCCAATGACAATTTTTGCATGCGTATATCGTGTGGCAGGAACGAAGATGCTCTATGCCCTGGGAAGTCGAGAAAATTTCCAACCCGAAAAGATCCTCGACCGGTGGGATTTGAACCCACGACCCTCAGCTTGGTCTTGCTGAATAGCTGCGCGTTTACCGCTACGGCTATCTGGGCCACTAACGACCCCCCTAGCGGACTTAAAACTTGTTTGATGTGTACCGTAATCTCGGGGCAAATTGATCACTATTTTACATCTTTTTGTCATATTATCTTTGGAAATTGAGATATTATAAAATCAGTTTTTTTATCTTTATCACTTTATAACAAAACATGTTTAAGATTAAAAAAAATTATCTACTAATTTTCGGTCCTCTGATTTGTAAAATAATGTCAAAATTCTTACTAATCGTGTATTTGACCATCGAGGTTAAACTTTCCATTATTGATGACGCTATGCGTATTTCGCGATTCAATGTGTTTTTAATAAAAAAAATAACTCAAAAACTTAGAGAGAAAAAACTAACTCGGTGACAGCAAAATTTTTAACAATTTTCTGTAAAATCGTTTGCCAAACCGTGAAAGCTAACATAGTAGTAAAATACCTGTTTCCTGATGGTAATATCCTTTTATTTTTAGGTCTGATCGTTTTCGAGTTTTTCTTCACAATTTTGTTCAAAAGTTTTAGAGTATTTCGAAGCGCACTCTAAAACTGTTGAGCAAGAGGTTCCTTTGTTTTAACCGCCGGAGTGTTTTCTTTTTTTGGTTTTCGCGTTTTGCTGGGCAGTGCGCTTCGGAATCCCAAGCGAACGGTTCCTTTGTTATCACCACCGGAATGTTTTTTTTTTCAGTTTTTGCATTTTGCTGGAACCTGCGTTTTGGAAGCCCAAACCAGAGGGTTTTTTGTTTTCATCGCTGGAGTGTTCTTTTCGGTTTTAACGGTTTTGCTGGGCAGTGCGCTTTGAAAGCCCAAGCAAGCAGATCCCTTGTTTTCACCACCAGAGTTTTTTTTTCGGTTTTCGCATTTTGCTGGGCAGTGAGTTTTGGACGCCCAAGCAAGTGGATTCTTTGTTTTCATCGTCGGAGTGTTATTTTCGGTTTTCATGGTTTTGTTGGGCAGTACACCTCGGAAGCCAAAGCAAGCGGTTCCTTTGTTTTTTTTTACCGCCAGATGTTTTCGCGTGTTGCTGGGCAGTGCTGGTGACGAAATTGAAAGTGATTGGCAACTGCCCTATCAACGATGGATTATCAATCGGTCAGCTTGTTCAATGCTTTCATCTTAAATAAGTTTTATATCAAAACAAAGATCTTTTTGGGACAAAGGTTTTAAGGCCACGCAGGGTGTCTACTACCTGAAAAAAACCTGGAAAACCTGGAATTATCAGGGAAATTCGTATAAGCTGGGAAACAAACTGGAATTCTCGGAGAATTTCGGCCATGATCAGGGAAACTATTTAGAATCAGTAATACAAGATAGAATATGTCCTTTTTGTCACAGAAAACCATTTCAATTATAAAAATTTTCGGCTGCGACACTAGCAAGATGCTACATGAGATGTTCGGTCCTTAATTTTTCTCACGATTTTTATTTATCCAACATAAAACATGTTTAAATAAGGATGAAAAACTTAAGATTGGAATGTTGGTAAAGGCAAGTACAGTTGGTTGAAAACAAATTCATTTACACAAATGTTTTTCGACTAGTCCTCAAGTTCTAGAGGGAATTTCAAGGAATGCTTCAGGTAATCTAGTGTTTTCTCCAGAAATTTTTTCTGGGATACCTTTAAGAATTACTCCAAAAATGCTACCAGCAAATTTTCAAGGGATGTTTGAATGAATTCCTTCACATTTTTTTCCAAGAAAATCGTAGAGCACTGCAAGCGGAGATTTTCCATACAATTTCCTCCAAAAAATCTGTAACAAATCCTTGACGTTTCCCTGGAGACATCTCTGGAAGAATGACTAGATTATTTTGAGAATTCTTTGGGAAATAAATAAATAACAGGATTTTCTGAAAGAATTTTAGATTTGTAGATGCATTAAACAGGATTGTTCGAGAAAGTCCTAGGGAAATCAATGGATATGTTTCTTGAGAACATGAGACTTCCTTCAAAAATGTCTCCAACGGTCTTTGGTGGGATTTCTGATGGAATCTCCGAAAAAGTTTCTATGGCTATCCTGAGAAAAACTCCAGATAGATTTGATTGATTGATTGATTGTTCTGGTCTGTCACGAAGTAACAACTACGAATTATACGATCATTTATGCTCATGCTCAGTAATGATTCAAAAGTTAAAAGAGTTCGGCTTTGATATGCGGCTTCAGGGGCCATGATTTAAGTATGTAACGACATTTTCAATATTATCGAACGTTGTTTACATGGGCGATCAATTTTACCCAATATCAGCAGCACCAAAAATTATATATCTTTCATAAAACAAAATACAGTATATAGTCCTGAGCGGCCGGAATTGCTTTAAAAATATAAAACATGCAAAATTCACTTTTTCAAACGGAAAATTTAAGAAATATTTTTTAAAAAAATCTCAATGTTCCCCCGGATCACGGTAATTCTTTATGTCAAATCTTTTCCATATAATTTCGAGTTCCAGTCACTACACAGTGGTTCCAACCATTTACGTAGGAATGCGGTCATAAACACGAATGCTAAGAGAGGAGGGGAGCACGGTTTACACCCCGCCCCCCTCCTCACCTTGTAACGACATAAGTGAATTTGATATGTTTTCAGCCTTATTTATCTATATGTACCAGAAGGTGAAAAAAGACGCAGAAGCTCTACCACTAAGGCTTTCTACCCGTATTATTGAGCAGCCTGATTGGATTATATCACAGAGTAACAAAAATGACAATTTTGCGTGTCTCAAGGATCAAATTATGTGTCTCTAGTAGATTTTGGGTCGTTGAATCTGATGCCGTTCTCAGAAAATTTCCATCACGTCACAATTTTAAGCTTCAGGTCGCCAAAGTTGTATAAAACACTGGTTTTAGTGATGTTCACATAAAATTTAAAGTATGATTTATTATACTTTTTTGTAATATGATCTATCAAACATGCTAAATAGGACTTGAACTTTCAATTTAGATACAATTCAGTTGAAATTTCACGATAAAATTTAGTTTAAATCAATTTTTTTCAACATGCCTCAGTCTTCATATAAAATTCTTCGTTTCTCTTGTATGGCAAAATACAATATTTTTCTGAACCACCAAAAAATAACATTTTACCATCGAAAATCTTATGAACTTTGTTGATAATTATTGTTTTATACATGAAGTTTGAATTCTGTGACAAAGAAAGCAAATAAATTGCTGTACAAGTTGACAAACTTGCATGCAAGTTGCCGGAAACAGTCAAATTTTGCATTTTCAACAGTCAATATCTCAAAAACCAGACGTGCCACAATATTTCTGAAAACGGCAATGGATTCAGCAACCCTTAATTTAGTAAATAACGGTATTTTGGTGCTTGAGACAAAAACGTGTTCCGCAGTGTATTTTGAAAATTCAAAATGATGATACTTTACATTTACTATTTCTTATGAATCAAGTTATGATCTGGTAAAATGAATATACGTCACTTAGGTGGTTCCCATCAATCTAATTGCTGCATTTATGTGCAAAATGTATATAGACAACTTTCATAGAAGGACGCATGAAACAATTTGGAGGGGAAATTTTTTTTCGGCTTAGTGAATGTTTCGAGTTCATTGAATCAAGGCTGTATATCAATAATCTTGTTTCCAAACAAAATCTGCTTATTTTTAATTTTGTTTTTCCAATAGGTTTCAATCGAGAAACTTTATTGAAAACCAGTGCCAATAATAACATTTTTTTTGTTTCTGTTCGGGATGAACCACTGCGACCAGTTTTCTTTGATCTTTTGTGGTATACCCGTGCCCTTTGTTCAGTGCATGTCGCTCTACTCCATTACTATTGATAAATAATGAAGAAGTCGTTTTTAATACAATTTTCATTCTTTACCATTTTGCATAGAAATCTTTAGAAAAAGATACCGCTATTTAGGAGCCGTCCATAAATGACGTAGCATTTTTTCACTGATTTTTTACACCCCCCTCCCCCCTCGTAGCATTTTGTCACAAATGCTGATACCCCCCTTGGAAAATACGTAGCATATCAAGCAACCTATCTTTTTTTTATTTGTTTTCGTAGCAATTGGGTTGAAACAAAAAAAATGGATTTCAGAAGTTCAATAAAAAGTTTGGTATTAATTACTGACTGAAACGTAAGGATAATGTAACGAATAAAAGTTTGATATGCAGTAGCGCTCAAAAGTATTTTGGAAAACAGTTTTGAATAAACTTTTCCCTGTTTAAGTTGTTGGCTAAATTGTATTACTTTTGCTATAGTCCACATGAAAAACAAGTTTACAGGTGAAAATATAAAAAAAAATCTTTGATTGGATTGATGAAGCTAACAGTAACGAGTTGTGGTACAATAGATTTTATAATAGGTTGAAAATAAAATTGTTTATATTGGAGGATTGTTTTTTTCAATAATTCGTTGTTAGGGAATATATTTCAATGAAAATGATCAACAGCGTATCTTAATTTGAAATGGCTATTCGTCATTATTATCCAAATTAAAATCTATTCAGCAATCAGTGGCCACTTGTAATATTTGAAATGTTCAGAAAATCTTAGCGATTATTATACAAATTATTCATTTTTTTTTAATATTTCAGCTTAACATCATTATCGTTCCCCATATTGAAATAATCTTACACAGCCTATAACAAAACAATTAAAGACTAAGAATAATTTTTCTTCAAATCACCAAGTTATTAAGAAAATTGAATGATAGAACAATTTTGATAACACTCGAATCTGTTGTCCAGGCTTTTCCATTAAGTTGTATTCAGGCTATTTCATCAAGATTATTGATATATCAAAACAAATCGATGAAATGATTGGGTAGAGATCTTCTGCAACATGGAAAGCATAATTCATGGAATAAATATATTGTTTTAATGTAATATGTGCCAAAACGAACATGTTTTTTTTTTTTTTTTTTTGAAGAAATAAGTGCTAACAGCAGATATGAATAAAACTAAAACAATGTTTTCCAAATCGTTGAAGCGTTGTTTTTGAATTGTTTTTTTTTTTACTTTAAATTTGTTTATTTATAAATTAATTTATTAAGACATGAATAAAATGTTCACATAATTATTTACAGCATTTACTTTAAATTTGTTTATTTATAAATTAATTTATTAAGACATGAATAAAATGTTCACATAATTATTTACAGCATTAAAAAAATCTGTTTGATTGCACTTATAAAAAAAATCTAAATATTCTTAGATTTTTTTTCAATTTTGTCATAAAAATGTTTTGAATTTGAACCATCATTTTATAACCCAACTTTATAAGTCAAACAAATAAAAAAGAAGTTTGATAAAAAAATAATTGTATGTCATTTTTATCAGCGCCTCTCATTTTACCGACTTGATTCAAAATGCTACGTCCACTAGTTAGGACCCCTCCCTCCCCCTCGTCACACATCGTCACAAACTCGTGAAGCCCCCCTCCCCCCTTAAAAGCTACGTTATTTATGGACGACCCCTTATACCTTTTGGAGTTTGTCACCATTAAACTTACAAAAGCGCGCCCCTCAATCAGGTTCGGCTACTAAGCTGGTTGAATGATACTGATTTTGACCATGCATCGGTACTCTAGCGTATCAAATTATTGCTGTTGCTGGTAAGTTTCAAAATCGTTTTTTGTAACTGTGAACAGGTTTCATTGCATTAGACATTTGGATTCCTTGCAACAAAAAGCTTATTTTAGATGGTAGGAGGTCTACTACTCCACTGATTCGGAATCGTTTACCTCCTAGATATCGAAATATATGCACTTGAACTCGGAAAGAATTTGTCTCATGAATTAAACCCAGCCTCAGTTCCTGATTGAGTCATTTTTCCACTTCGACCTCCTCATCATCTAGGACAAATAGGTGGGTCTTAGTGGCATGTTACTCTCTTATACTCTTCCGACCGTAACTCATAAGTTTGTTAATACTACAACAAGATTACAATATCGTAGATCTTACCTCGTAACGCACCTCGAAAAGGTGATCTACCCGCGTTACGGGTCAATTATAACATACTTGTAATGCAAATCTTCATCTAACTCGTCTCACTAAAATGACCCTTATAGAAAAGTAAAAGCAAAAATGATTGCGGAACCTTATTTTATAAGATATAATTTAACAAATATAATAATTACGTTGAAGTCGATTTTTTTTGTATTTTTGACCTATGGGGGAAACACTGTGAACTGTCACCTAGTTTATTTATTCAAGGTGTGATTGTACACGGTACAAAGATACTCTTATGGGATTGGAACCCACTATGCTCAGCTTGGTCTTGCTGAATAGCTACGCTTTTACCGCTACAGCTATCTGGGCCCAGTCTAATCCATCGATTAACAATGGAAAGCTGAAGAAGTTTTGCTCTTTTAATCCAGAAATTTGAAAAAAGTTTTGTTTACATTCAAATTATTTATGGCAGCTTCAATGTATTCTTATGTATGTAACGAGCTTTAACGGTTGAATTTAAATAATTTCAGTCAAAATGAACATATTTTCTATGTACCTACAAACGTTTGATTCAAGTGTGAAACAATCCTATTTCTTCGAATGACTCGTAAATTGATTTGGTCTTTTGATTCATACTGGGAAATTCGTTAATAAATGGTACATGATGCCCAAAATATTCAGAGGTCAAATTAAATTGATAGCGACGTATGAAACCTGTGATTTGGAACCAGCGGTAGACACATTTGTATATTTTTTCATGAAATCTAAAACAACTGATAAACTTTCAATGGTGAAAAATATTTCTTTGTTCGATACTTGACCATCCCCAGACGCACTAAAATCAGTATCGAAATCTGTATTCGTTGGTCGGATTCCAACCTTCTATACATTTCAAACAGCTCCGATTTCAAAGGAGATATTTTACATTTGATTGCTTTTATTGTACGCATATGCAAGGGATAACAACATAAGTTATATATTTCTGGATGTACATCACGTGGGCATTCTTTTTCACAGAGATTTACTCTAGACAGTGGCTTCTACAGATAACAAAAACGAGATTGATAATCAATTTAAAATCCCCCTTTGGTTATATTTGGGTCCTCCGATTCCGAAATGGTTTTTCAAATTCCTACAACTAGTAAATTTAATTTTTTTTTTTTTTTTTGAAAATCCATTTCATGCGCCTAGATGAAGGCAATTTTTACGTTTTTCGAAAATTATTGACTTTTTTGTCGAAAATCAAGCCTAAACCCGAACAGGTGCTAAAAACTCACATCTTTCTGTTCATAGCATATTTTTGAATCATACCATAATTGGATATTGTTCAGTAGACTAGGTAATGTTATGGTATTGAAAACATAATTTAAAACTTTTAAAAATACATCATTAAGGTATTCGAAAGCTATTGAGGACTATTTGAGGCTTTGAACTACGATTGACAATTTTATCATCTATATGAAAAAATGGAATGATAAGTGCAAATAACTTTCTCTTATGGCACAATAATTCTGAAGCATATTCTCAAACTATACTAGCAATTGAAGGGTGGAAAGAAAGATATTTGAGAAAATACAAATGTTTGAATTTTTTAAGTATAGTTCATCACAGTCCTTATTTACGTTTTGAGCTGGAAATGCTCGACAGATTTCGTGATTGTCCATTAAAACAACATAAGAGACATCGTTCATGCTAACTAAATATTGTTTCATCTCTTTTTCGCATGCATCTAAATAACTCAATAAACACATCAAACGCAGATTAAGAATGCATACGGGTTTGCTAAAAGTGTTTCGCTCCACAAGCAACTGCATTCCACACTTGTTTTCGGGTATGTCGCAATTTTTCTAGCACTTCAAACAAAACAATTTTACCACTCCAGCTCACCGCAGAGGACACACATGACAGAAAAAGCTGACCGGGACATATTTAAAATGGAATATTGGAGACGGAATGAGAAAAAATCTTCATACTCCTATCGGACGATAGCGCCGCATTTAAACTATAGTTTTTTTTGTGGTAATAGAAAAGTTATTCGGCAAATAACTGTGGTGGTGACAGTTTTTCATGACAACGAGTATTATTGCAAACAAATTTCTTTCGTTGTCAGAAAAATACCATTCAGTATCTAGCTAGCAGTTTAAAAATGGGTTTGGCCGTTTGACTACAGTTTATCTGAACTCAATGCACATTTTTAATGTTGGGCATCCATGGTTGTTTTGTCCCGTGAAAATAATTAATCTGAGAACTTTGTAAAGGATTTATTCAAATGCAAGTAATATTTTTCGCTAAAAATTCAAATACCGAATCCATGTGTTATATCGGGAACGGGATTCAATCCTAGAGAGGCGGCATGAGAGGCGTGTATTCTAACCACTACACCAGGTCCTTCCCCCATGAATAAATGTTAGGAACTGCATGAACAATTCC
Source organism: Aedes aegypti (assembly GCF_002204515.2). Classification (NCBI taxonomy): domain Eukaryota; kingdom Metazoa; phylum Arthropoda; class Insecta; order Diptera; family Culicidae; genus Aedes; species Aedes aegypti. The sequence continues at coordinate 249,656,828 of NC_035109.1, forward strand.
AACAGACCACAAAGATCTCACTAACAACTAACAGCTCATGAAAATAAATAAATCAGATTATTTGAATGAGAGTCGCGCGTCGGTAGTGTGGAAGTGAAAAATTGTGCGGTCCACTAGTAGTATTTGATCCTTCGACCTTGATGCTTGCTCCTGCGGGGGCGGGCGATAAGGGCAGGATCAAACTAGTCTCGCGTCGCACAGTGCTTCGTCCCTTGGACAAAAGTCAAAAAATCAACTTTCATATTCGACCGAATCAAGTAGGCCATGATGTTAACATATGTTTTGAGCGTGTAGTACAGATATTAGAAAATTCGTGCAGTTTTCAAAACAAACCAAAACACCACGTGTTGACAAGTTGTTTCATCGTTCTATATTATTCATTATTTTTGTGTCAATCCAGTCCCTCTACAATTCGCTTCATTCCCATCCTTATTATATTTTTTTAAATTCTGGAAGTGATTCCAGCTGCATATGTTTGCCAATTGTATGACATCTTATAATTTTTAGGATATGCCGCCACAACCATCAATAAATATTGTTTCGAGCAGTAGTTTTCTACCACTCCACCCAATCGGAAAAATCATGTTCTGAATTTCATGTACAGTTGTTATGGCACTGATTCTTTCTCCAAGATATTTGAAAACGAGCTAAAGACGTTTTGCAAATTTTATTGTTGCAAAATAAACCAAAAGTGGGCTAAATGTGGAAGATCATACACAATTTTCGTGAAGCAAAACTCCGACTGGTTAGCAAAACCAGTTCAGCTCCCGCGCAATCAGGAAACTGACGATGCAGATATTTCCAGCTCGGTTGCAAAGGCTAGCATGGGGCCTCACAAACCGTTCAATGAATGTTCAAGAAAACTAAAAAGGGACGTGTTGCAGATCTTATCAACGAAGAGCTCACATTCGCTGACAATTTATCAAATTCTTTTATTTTGAACATTTCTTCCAAGCAAGCACTGTTCTATGGTGTCAAATGTAAAATTTGACGTATAAGCCACTCATGCAATTACTAATGTAATATGTGGCATTTGTGCCAATTGTGGCGGTACCACGAATAATTGAATTTAAAATAAATATAAGTTTAAGTTGTACAGAATAAATTCCTTATGTTGAATTATACCATTGAATTACCCCCTGTATATAGACCACTCACTTTGAGTGAAATACTTAATTCGAGTTCATTTGTTCATTTGCTCCACTCCGCATACCATTTGTATAATGAGTTCCCTGTTCGATTCTGGCTCTGAGCGTAAATCGACAGCCAAGCGATCCTTTTGCAGAAGACCGTGATCTCGGTTCGAGGCTCGGGCATCGACCTGGGTTCAAGTATCGTTGACCCCCTAAGTTTTTTATAAAACTTCTGGTAGGCAGCGAGTTGGATGATCGTGTCCACATGGAGGAATTGAATTCTTTCTTCCGACGGGTAGAGAAAGTAATATGCGTGAAGGCGATTTTTGACCTTCGCAAAATTCTACTTCGTAGATTTCGCGTAATTTCCGGCGACGAAGATTTGCAAATCCCGTGCCTAATCTGAGGATCCCTGAACTTGACTCTTTCACTTCGTTCTGGTCTGCGGAAGAGGCGAGAGCGGTCAAAGTTTAGTTTAACCGCGCCGTGGTGTGATAGTTCAGATTTAGCTAGTTCAGAGATTGACGTTACCTATCGACTGAAAACGTATAGTCATACGGTCTTAGGTTCTTTCGGCCTTTGCAGTCTTAGACGGCAGAAAAACGGTTTTGCCTTAATGTCCGACGGTTTCAGTTTATATTAAACCTTTAATATAAACCGAAACCGTCGGACATTAAGGCAAAACCGTTTTTCTGCCGTCTAAGACTGCAAAGGCCGAAAGAACCTAAAACCGTATGACTAGTTCAGAGTTAAGTGCTAGTAGAGCTCTGTGTGATATCTTTGCGGTTATAGTGCGAGTGTGGACCATTTGATGTGACAGATCCGTGGCAAGCTGCAAGGCCCGTCATACCACACGCCCAAGTTAGCGACCGTTTTCGAACCGCATTCCAGCTTCGGAGTTTTCCCGGCGGTATACGTGGGCTGGAGAGGGCAAGCGTATCATCAACCCGCGCCCTTGGCAGGGCAGCAACAGCGAGCGAGTCGGTTTCGGACCGATATACAGCAACCCGTGTGAACTACAAGCAAAGTTCCGTCGAGCGTTCCGAACCGGTTTCGAACCGGTGACCCCCGCGTGAGAGTCACGCACGCTACCGACTGAGCCATCGTTGGTGACGACCACCGATGTGACGGCTGTACCCCGTCGAGCAAGACCACGAATCCCGTGTGAGGCGCCGTTGAGAACGGTATCCCGATAAGCGAGCAGTAGAAGCGAAGTCCGGAGGAGAACCGCGTGTCGGCCACGTGAGGTGCCGCCGTAACAGCAGCAACCGCCGATGCCTCCACGCAAGTAACCGTTCAAACCGTGAGTACTCATTTTTCTATCCCATGCGCATGATGAATTGCGCCCCTAGTCTGAGTTGAACCGCTAGCGTGGCCACACCGTTCATTTCGGCCCTACCGTTCGTCTCGCTTATGCGTCGGTAGTCGGCAACATAAATTGAACCCCCAATGAACATCACCCGTCGCACCGCACACATAGAAGAGAGAAAGAGAGTAGCTAGAGTAAAGAGGGAATGAAGGAGTAGAGTACCCTGAGAACAGCGTTGCATTCGAAATTACTATATTAGAGGGTTAAATTAAATACACAACGCCACTTGATTTGTGCAGACTAAATTAGCATTTATTTCAAACATTTTGTGCATTCAATTTTATCATGGCACTTTTTCGACAGTAAAAATTACTATATCATGGTTAAAAACTTGCAGCAGACCAGAATCGAACCGAGGATCTTGCGATTATCAAGCGCGAACGCTTACCGCTCGGCTATCGATACGGTTGGATCGAGAGGGAACAGAACGCAAATAAAAATCGTTCTTGCTAGCTCTGTCCTGATTGGAATAGTAAATTTAAAAACTTGTTCATGGTTATCATTAGTTCAATGTAGACCAGTGCGCCGCCGCGCCACGCCGCCGCCGCCGACCCATTTCACGTCACGCCGACGCCGATTGATACACCGGCGGCGCGCCATACGCCGATCAACGTCTCGCCGCCGATTTTGCGTTTTCACGCCGATAAATACATTACCGTGGTGAATCAAAATCAGGACGGTACCAATATCCGGACACTCGAATATTATTCATTAATTAAAGGCATAATTGAATATTAAACTACTTGAATATATTCATAATTTCAACTTATAATAATGGTGATCATTTTACAATCATTTATAATCTAGTTACCATTGCAAATGAAATAATAGAAAACAAATGCAAAAATGTTCCTGCAGTTGAACGTCATTCTTCTACAGTGTAAGTGTGTATTCTTTTCAATCGCGCGAAAGTACCATAACGTGTAATTGATGATAACTAGTTTAGAGTATATTTTTGGCAACTTTTCCATGATAAAAATGGAAGAAGTGATAATTTAACAATCTGACAACACAAGTGCCGTGAAATATTGTGTGAATATACATTAATTGACGTTAAAAACTGCTGTCCGGAATTACGTGCAAGTGACTTCAAATCCGGACATCGTACTGAAACCCTGTGTTCTGCCTGCGTGAGTGAATATGTGTAAAATATATCAATGTGGAAACTTTAAAAATAGTTATTAAAAGTGTCATGAATTATCATAACTCTGTTTAACGCTGAAATAAACTACGTGAATGTAGTTTTGTGGTTGCAGTTTGAACAAGCTACCCTCAATCGAATACCGTAAGTTTCATGAGAGGTAATTACGACATAAATTCGCTTAAATATAGCTCTACAAAATATTCTAGAGGTCATGCATGATTAAAATTCTTATGACTGTTATATTCTACTGAATTGAGACATGTTTTACGAATTAATTCACGAGTTTCAAGTGGTAAAATGCAGCTGTCCGGATTTTGATTCAGTAGTGTCCGGATTTAAAGCCAAAGCTTGCTTCAGATGTCCGGATTTATGAACAAGGCATATAACATTGTTTAAACAAATTTCATTACATTATAGTAGGTTTCACCATGAAATTTATCATTACTCCAAAGATCTGACGTGAAACTGTTAGTAGCATAATTAAACTTCAACTACATCTGAATAGAACCTAATGAAAATAGTGTTTGAACATTTGGCCTTGCTTAAGTGTCCGGGTATTGATGCATCACGGTAACTCAAATAATTTATAATAATAAAAAAATAACCCAGGTTATTTAGGTATCGTCTAAGGATAACAAATCGTACATCAATGTTTCAAGGGATTTTTTCTCAAAAAGTTGTCCCGAAAATCGCTAATTTTTTTCTACGGATCCCATGGAGAATCTTTCCAAATTAATTATTGTAGGAGTTGTTTCTAGCACTTCTTCAAAATTGTTCTAACGATGCAGCATAAATTTATTCAAAAATCTCAATCACCTTACCAGTGTGTGAGAAAAATATCGTCTTAAAAAAACTACAATCAACTAGGAGAACAAAAAACTTACGGCACATTTATTCTGTCAAAATTCCTGTGAGATTTCCTCTAGAAATTTCTTTAAAATTTGTTCAACTTTTCCTTCAAGTTGTTTTTTAAGGAATCCTACCATTGATTATTTTTCAAGAATTCCAACAGTAATTCCGAATTGCATTTTCTCAGGAATTATTCAAAATGTTTCTTTATTATTCCCGGAGTTTCTTCTAGGATTTCTCCCATGAATAGGGTCCTTAAATGTTTAATGAAATCTTGTTTTTATTCAATAACACGGAATAGCATGTTACTGCAACTTCTTTATCAATTTTTCGAGCTCAAATGACGGCTATATCATATTTAAATTTTAATTTCAAAATTAGCATGAGCAAACATTCCTCTATGTTGAAAACTTGATCGATGATAAGTCTTGCCCTCGATTCATCTCCACCTTAAAAATAGCTGTAGGCCTTGTTACGATGGAACAAACTCACCAAATTATTTCATTGACACCAGTTACTTCCTGCAACCTCCGGAAACATTTTGGACCATGATCTCAGCTGAATTCCAGGCCGCAACTCAACTTCGTTCACAGCACGAAAAACACAAAAATGGAGTCACCCGGAATTCGTTTCAATTTTCATTAACACTATCACTATATCATGTTTAAACTTTAATTTCAAAATTAGGTCCATAAATGAACCTTGACATTTTTGATCATGTTTGACGTTCGCTTAGTCGATAAAAACACCACAGGGGCTGTAGTTTTAACACTGGGGTTGTTCCTATCTGACATTTCGGAATGGACACGGAAAACAAAATACACCCAAAATTTGAGTTTAAGCCAAGAGGTGTGACAAAATTTAAAAAAACATAACAAATGTTTTTCGGATTTAAACAAACGAAAGACGATTAAAAATTGAGCAAACATTTGTTTTTAGCCTAAACTTAAGCACTAAAATTGGGACAGGGCTTTAGGATCCTATTCTCCAGAAGTTCTAACGCGGTAATCTTAAGATGTTTTCTTCATAAGCTTCGTGCAAGAATTTTTCTAGATTATGCTTGAATCACTTCAGTAGTTCAGTCAGAATTTTGTTGAATATTCTTACACGAATTCCTGCAGAGCTTCATGCACTTATTTTCCAAAATTTCATTCTGAAAATTCTTTTAATATATCCTTACAATTTTTTTCACTAAATGCTCCACGAATGCTTGAAAAGACTTTTCTATATAATCCTTGAATTAGAGTCTTTTAAGGAACTATTTCTTGAGAATGTTCAGAGGTTTATAGAGAAAGTTTGCAAAAATTCCTCTAATAAAATTTGTAGATATTCCACCAGGGTATCTCGTAAGAAACTCAGTGTTTCTTTGATCTTTGAAGAATATTTCCATAAGTCAGTGAGTTGCTCTTCTCTCTTTAAAAAGGTGTCATGTCATCAATATTCATAAAAACTCCTCTAGAAAAATATTTTACTATTAATTCTCAAAAATATTTTTCAGGGTTTGCTATAGTACCGTTAAGTCACCAGTCACCGTGCGGCCTCCATTCACCGTGCACATATGCAAATTCCTACAGAATATTGCTGTTTGCGTTTGACGTGCAAATCTTGCTCGAATGCGTTCCAAATGCGGTAACACAAACTAATCAAAAGACACTTAGCAACCATGATCCATATCTCCGCCAACTTAGCAAAGAAAAACGATCTTTGACTTCGCCTTCCTTGTTGAAAATCTTACCGCATTTGATATTTGCATTTCAAACGCACACAGCAATATTTATACAATATTCGCAAATTATTCTTGTGGCAGCAAAATAAGATAAAACTGATGAAATGAGGTAGTTCTTGTCACAAAACATTTTGAAAAACCTAGTGTATGCAGTCAAAATTATGTGAATTCCGTTTAATATTGCGATTTTTCAATACTCTTAGTAGAAACGCCAAAAATTAACATTTTTCATTTCAACGTTAGAGTATCACATTTTTCATTATTTCAACAAGTTTTCGCTGCAGATACTTCTAGTAAGATGTATTTCATCGTATGAGGTGAGCCATGAGGTTTGATGCAAATCAGATTTTTTTCTTGCAATTCAGTTGAAACACAAATGCACGGTGAATGGACACTTTTCAATATTTATGGTTCCTTTTACCGTGCCTTAGTATAAAAGGCTTGAAATTATTGGGTAATATTGAATTTATTGTTATATCGCGATTTTACTACTTTATATTTGTTTTTGAGCAAATATGAAATGGTTTAAACAAAACAGTCAAACCTCCTATAACGATTTTGATGAAAAATAGTGAATTAGTAATTTTTTCAACTTTCTATGATTTTTATTTTAATATAAGATTTGAATATCCTTAAAAATGAGTGCGCATACTACTAGCAACATATTTTCTCCACCAACAACGTTTCTTCAAGGTACAAAATTAAATCATGTCTAAAACTATACGCACGGTGAATGGTGATATAGAATGGTGCGAGGCGACCTTAACATGATATTTGTAAACAAAATTTTTGAGTAGTTTTTTGTTATGCATCACTGATTTTTTATTTTTCCCTGAATTATGGTATAATTGCACGCTTCGTAGTGGTATTCTAGTTCGCTTATAATGATTTGTAAAAAATATAATTTATTAAAACGCATATATTTTTTTTAATGCACGGTGAATTGTAGCTTGACGGTAATTTATTCTGTCATTCTCATTGGAAACCTTGAAAAAATGGATGGACATTAGGCCGTCCCTTATTTTTCGAAAATGCAAAATGTTAAAAGTTCGTCATTGTAAAGTGCTCGTTTTGGTAAGAAAAAAATCGGGTAAAAATTTGAAGTCCGTACGTGGACGCTAAGTGGACCCCCAACGACCCTAAAGGTATTAGGTAGAGATAAACCCTGTGCGACAAATCGAGCTCGCTGCTCTAGTGTACGCAACATGAGTACTAAAAGCCACTAGTAACAAATTGATAATCAGCATGGACTTTTAAGTAAAATAATATTTTATATTGTGGATATCTTCATAACACTGCACGCTGACATAAAATTAAAAACTACAAAGGGATCGTTCAAATATTACGTAACGCAACAGGGGGAGGGGGGTCTTCCGTAGTGTTACGGTCCTTACAATTTTTTTTTCATACAAAAGTTGCTATGTGGTAGAGGGAGGGGGTCTAAAATTGACAAATTTTGCGTTACGTAATATTTAAATCATCACAAAGAAAACAAACTTCTATGCTGATTATCAACGCGCGCAGAACAATTTGTTACTGGTGGTATTTCGTACTCATGCTGCGTGCACTAGAGCAGCGAGCACGATTACGCTCAAGGGGTCATCTACACCTAATGAATTCAGGGCCGTTGGGGGACCACTTGGCCACTTGGCCAGTCCACGTACGGACTTTTTTTCTTACCAAAACGAGCACTTTACAATGACGAACTTACAACATTTCGCATTTTCGAAAAATAAGGGACGGCCTAATGGACATGGATTTTTCTTCGTATAAGTGTCTTTGGTATCTTCCGTTAGTATGACAGGAACAAATACATGATAACAATTTCAGACGCTTGAATACGGTCATCCCGCCGCTTTGGATCAATGTTTGATGAAGTACAGAATCATTCATCATATAATTTTGGAATACAGTACTAACCCGATTTTGTTAGTCCCTTTTTCAGAAATCTTGTTGTTCTCACTGTTGATTAATGAATTTCAACCAAGTATTTTTTAGTCATGTTAAAGCTACTACTAATATTCATAAGAAGGCAAATATGGAATATTGATCAATTGTTTACATTTTGAAGGAGAGCTTCACAAAGTTTTGAAAAAGAGGCTGACAAAATCTGGGCATCTAATGTAAACAACATTTTAACTACATGAAATGATACCAGAATAAACATTAGTTATATTGGAAACTAATGTTGATACTGTGATGTCACAGATTTTGATTACTCAGCTTCTTATCATTTTGATCATTTTAACAGTTAAAATATCAAAACTGAAAGCAGAAACCTGTCCTAAGAAATCAAATTAAAAACGATTTTTGCCATAAGTGACAGTGAAGTTAAATGTCATGAACATCACGTGACTCTGACAATTGAATAATGCGAATATCTTCCATCCCCGCGGAAAAAGTCATTGGAAAATATTTTTCTCTGGTGATCATATCTGAACTACTTGCAGTTGGCCATATATTGGCTTAGAAAAACGCTATAAGCACTTTAATGTTTCCGAAATTTCGACATTTAACCGCTCTCAGTGAAAGCAATTTAATTTTTTAAAAACTTTTTTCGCATTAAGGACATTGAGAACTCATTGGGGTTACCCATATTTTTGACTGGCATTGAAATGAAGTCATCAAAATAAAGACTTTATTTTTTATTAGTATGTAGCACTTTTGAATTATAGTTATGTAAAATTATTACAATTATAAAAAAAATGGTAGAAGAACAAAATATTATATCGAACTTAAGATAATAATAAATTGATACCAAACAAAGATATCATCTTACTGCTGAAAACAAGATATGTTTTCAACATGCTTTCTTCATGGTGTTGAACTTTGCTCGAGTAATCTAAACAGCACGCAAGAAACAATGAGAGAAATTTGTACATTTTTTCTGTTCCGAGAAAATAAAATACCGACAATATCCAGAGCTGTGATTATTCGGAATATTATGATTATTGTGGAATATTATGAACGATTCTATAGATATGGATATCAGATAAGTTAATTCAAAAAGTAACGCGAAAAGCCCAGTAAACTTCTACAAAAATACAAACAAAATTTTGCATAAAATTAAATTACTTTTCTTCAATTTTCTTAAAAATAAAGTTCGAATAATCAGGTCAGATAATATATCTTAGTAGCAACAACGGAGATATAATATATTATATGATAGTTTTACTAGTGTTGAAAATAGGATTTTTTATATAAACTTCCAAACTTTGAATTCTTGCCAAAATGACTGAAAGTATTCCTGCACTCTATTTCAATCATAAGATCGTAAGACAGATATGAGAAATGGAATTTCAAGTTGGGTTTCGATTGCATTTGTACGCATACGGTTTCATAAGTTATGTGTTCGATTATTTTTAATGTTCAATTTTTGTCCACGCCGATGTACGCCGCCGCCGCCGCCGAAAATAGTCAACGGCGTGACGCCGATGACGCCGCCGCCGCCGGTACGAAAATGCTCTGACGCCGCCGCCGACCGAATATATTTCGGCGCACAGGTCTAGTTCAATGCTTGTTTCATTGTAGACCTAGGAATAGATTGAGATTGTAAATATAAAGAGAAACTGAATTGAGCATGAGCATGAGCATGATTGACCGCCCGCAGATGCTACTCCGTTATTCCAAGAACAGCTGTACTTACACAGGGAATCAACAGACGCTACACGGGATCAGTAGCATCCTCAATGTGTAAGTACTGGTGCTCTCATTATTATAATAAACAATAACGGCTGCGTCCGAATGCAGGTCAATTTGGGGATAGGAGGGAAATGTTGACGTGTTACTTGCTTTATGGAAGCCGAGGAGTCCTCTGCACTTCCACAAGTAAACACTGGGAGTTTGGATATGGGGGAGGGATTCGTTTTGGTAAAAGATATATATATACACTCCCGTGCATAAGTTTGGGTTCACCCCCTAAAAAACAAACAAAAGTGTTCTGTCCATATCTTCGTGATTACACGTCCAATTGAAACTCTTTAAGCCGCATTCGAAAGGCAAAGAGTTATTCTTACTTCGTATGTATTTTTCCAAAAACATTTTTTGAATTTTGTATACAAAATTTTTACTTAAAGTTGTTACATTTTTCAAAAAACACACTGAAAAATCATATCTAATTTCCTCAGCATTGGGTCGACCAAAATTTTAAATCAAAGTGTCATTAGAATCGTAATCTTATATTCTTTGAAGAGACCCCACGAAATTTTGGCGGAAAAATCTGGAAAGTATTCAAAATCAATGAAACAGTCAGTCAAGTCATCGTGCAAAAGTTTGGGTTCACCCCTCAGTATGATGCAAATCGTGCAAAAGTTTGGGTTCACCTCAGCCGCACGCACATCATTTTTGTCAATATCTTTGCCATTTTTCAACCGATTTTAATAGTTTAAAACTTTTTTGAGCGCAAATAATGGCACGTACATGATTGGTTTGAGATTTAACAGATTTAAGTAAGTTTAGGTGAACCCAAACTTTTGCACGATGCACCATACTGAGGGGTGAACCCAAACTTTTGCACGATGACTTGACTGACTGTTTCATTGATTTTGAATACTTTCCAGATTTTTCCGCCAAAATTTCGTGGGGTCTCTTCAAAGAATATAAGATTACGATTCTAATGACATTTCGATTTAAAATTTTGGTCGACCCAATGCTGAAGAAATTAGATATGATTTTTCAGTGTGTTTTTTGAAAAATGTAACAACTTTAAGTAAAAATTTAGTATACAAAATTCAAAAAATATTTTTGGAAAAATACAAACGAAGTAAGAATAACTCTTTGCCTTTCGAATGCGGCTTAAATAGTTTCAATTGGACGTGTAATCACAGAGATATGGACAGAACACTTTTGCATGTTTTTTAGGGGGTGAACCCAAACTTATGCACGGGAGTGTATATATAATTTGAAATGAATGCGCCTAACCGGATTCGCGATATTGCTCGATAAACGAATTGAACGCCAAATAAGTGTTCGTCACTCGCCCTCCTAGGAGCAAGCGACAAGATCAAAGGATCAAACACTACTAACGCGTTCCGCGACCCGCGATACTATTCCACAGTGCCACGCGAGCGACGCGCTACACGATTAATTCTGCCCTCATCACCCGCTCCCAAAGAAGCAAGCGTCAAGGTCGAAGGATCAAACAGAACTCTGTAAATATGAAGAGAAACTGAATTGTCGATAAAGTAGAGAAGTGGAAGCAATACAATGAATTACCGTTTGAAGTTCAGATAGATGCGTTGAATAAATGAGTACACTGCAGTCCAAGAGTGTTTGAACAGCTTTTTTGGGGAGAAATCTAGAGAGGTAAATGTAAAGGGATGTTCACGTTTCGTGTCGTTTTTTTTTTGTTATTTTTTGGTCATTTACTGGAGAGGTTGGCTTCGAAATCAACAGGACAGCTTTCTAATCAAACGTTCGATTCGTTCGAGGTGTTTGAGTCTTGTTTTCCCGTGATGATAACCATCGCGAGCACTACTTTGTCGTCGGCGAAAATCGTCACTACGCACTCTAATTTCTTTATTTGCACGACTTTGGTCGTGAGGCATTTCCTTTCCCTGATCAGCCAGCTTGTTTCCCGCCCATTCATTTGGGAAAAACCAGAACCCTCCCCTGAAGGGTCTCAGTTCGGTCGGGCAACCTTTCAACCTCGGTAAGTGGTCTCCCTCGGAAGTGGCGCGTAAGCCATTTTTACTTGTTCCCGGGAAACTCGCATGGCTGTTGGGTTACACAATAATGAGTTTTTTTGTGTGTATAACGAGATCCTCCTCAACATCGTTGGGCAAAACCGCATAAAACATCCCGTTATGACTTTTGTCTCCTAGTGCCATACGTTCGAAGCACTGTGCGTCGTTCGTTTAGAGAAATGAAAAAGCACCGCGATTCGTTAGAAGTATTTGATCTATTGATCGCGTCGCTTATTCTTGCGTGGGCGAATGACGAACACTTGTTCGGCGTACAATACGATTATTGAATTATTTCGCGAATCCAGCTAGGTGTGATCGCATCACCAAACATTGGTAACTCCCAGATCTCTACCTTATCCACTAATTCAATATCCTTTCCATGACAATTATGGATATGCAGAGGTGATCTCGGTCTCTAGTAACAACGGATGTCGAACTAACATTCTTTCGCTTCCCCGATGACCGTAAGGACGTGGCCGGCGCAGCTATTGACTTTTAAAATTTTAGCTCTCGATTTGTGCACATTGAGAATGGTAATCCCATTCAATAAATCTCTGTGCAACTTTGATTGTTCTGATCAATCACGGAGTAGCAACTACGAATTGTACGGTCATCTATGCTTATGCTTATGCTTTATACGAAAAAATATAAAATGTGCCATATGAATTTTTGTTTAAATTTTCCTTGGCTTCGCTAACAAACACTTGAGAAAATGTGAAATTAATAAACGTGTATTTCCTTAGCCGTGTGGTTACAGTCCGCGGCTACAAAGCAAAGCCATGCTAAAAGTGTCTGGATTCGATTCCCGGTCGGTCCAGAATCTGTTCGTAATGGAAATTTCCCTCAAGAAAAATCCATATAGACTTCCTCCAATATTTTTCCAGGAATTCGTTGAGAAATCCGATTTTTTTTTTCTTCAATAATAAAAATCGAAATGAAAAACAAAAATCAGGTTTCAAATAAGAACAATAATCAAAATAAAACCAGAACCGAAGAAAAAAACTATAAGGGTACATCCCTATGGGGTTGTACGAACTGGTGACGTAGGACCACGATGGTTAATTTAACTGAATTTGATGTCGTTTTTGTTGCTCGTTTTGACTTCATACTGTTTTCAGTGCTCGAAACTTTCGTAAATATTTATGCATATAACGATTTGCAGCCAAGTGTACGTTTAATCATGTCCCAAATATACATTATCTCTATCCGATGAATTCGTCATATTTATCTATGAAAATGTGAAATTTCACTTCAGGTTGTATGATCATTTTGAAATTATATTAGTAACCTCCTATGAAATATAAGGTAGCATTGGAAAGAACAGTAGTGATTGAGGCTTGTTCAGCATGCTGATGCAAAATCAAAGTAATTCTAATTAAAGAATATTTAACAGCAATGTGTCTATAGGAAGTTATTCGAGGGTTATAATGAAAGCTTCAGTCATCGCTTTGTTGATCCTATGGTTTGAGAGAAATATTATTCATTGCTTGGCAATGTGATAAATAAAGTCTGAAATATTACTCTGTTAACTCTCTTACACACATTTGGTGGCCCTGAAAAGAGCCAAAGGCTTTGTTAGCTCGGATGCTGTCATAGATGAATCGCACTACAGGATGTTATCAGTTGATTGCCATGGTTAAACGAAGAATCCCCAACGCAAATGTAGAAATTTGTATAAGTTCTCTGCTTATAAGACGAGCCAGGTGAATGTTTCGTGGTGTGGATGGCACACATCAGCAACAGGTATTAGATCACACGGCTGAAATCGAAATCTGAAAACGTAGCCTAAGTTTGAAATCTTGAGCGATATCACAAGCCGAAAGCTCGATTTGTCTAATAATAGTAGTAATGATGCCTAACGGGCTTGATTCTTGACTGCACCACATGCTGCAAGCATGCTTTAATCCCTTAGATCAGCAGATGATGCTCCTCCCATTCGTGCTCTTCTCTTCTAGTCGACCAATCTGGAAAATGGGTATGTGCCAATAATGTGTTGGGCTTAGAATTATTTGAAAATTGCGAAAAATGATAATGCGTGAGAAATTGATCAAACATGAATAGTTGGAAGGGTTGACATTTACTAAATATTCTATAGATAGCTATTGATAATCAATAGTTTTCTTTAGTATGAATTTCTGATTAATGCGTGCCAAAATTATGAAAATTGTTCAATCAGAATTTCTCTTGAAAACCATTCTAAATATGACGCAATTTTGTTACATGTGATCATTTTCATAATCGAAATGCTCGGCAAATCAAAGACACTGTTGGAAATGCCACTCTAGTTTACATTCGTTGTGAAATGTTGAGCACTCACCCCGACGGCACAGCAGCAGCGTCCAAGAATAGTCTCACATTGTCGTGCCATCAATTATTCATGACAAATTAAATTTTGGACGAATCTGTGAGATTGATTGAGAAATATAAGATGTAATAAGGTCGGAAATATTATTCTTTCAACTCTTTTCCACAAATTTGATGGCCCTGACAAGGGCCGATGGCTTTCTTAGCCTCGATGCGGTCACAGATAAATAGCACTGCGGGATTGATCAGTTGATTTCCATGGTCCGTGGATGGCGCACAACAGCAACGGGTAGTGGATCACCGGGCATAAGGCGAAATCTGGAAACGATGCTCACTCTTGAAATCTTGAGCGATTTCCACCGATCACCAGACGCTGGATCGCTAGCTTCAAATCAGCAGGTGCGGACGTCGCTGCGCAGGATCGCAGCAGCTCTTGCCAGCTCGGAAGTCGAAACGGAATGAAACCGAATCCAACGAAGGAAGCATGCTTTATACCCTTAGATTAGCAGATTATGCTCCTCCCTTTCGTGCTCTTCTCTTTCTAATCGACCAATCTGGAAAATGGGTATGTGCCAATAATGTGTTGGGCTAAGAATTACTTGAAAATTGCGGAAAATGATGATGCGTGAGAAATTGATCAAACATGAATTGTTGAATGGGTTGACATTTACTAAATATTCTAGTTAGCTATTGATAATCAATAGTTTTCTTTAGTATGAAGGTGAATTTCTGATTAATGTGTGCCAAAATGATGAAAATTGTTCTATCAAAATTTCTGTTCAAAACCATTCTAAACATGTCGCAATTTTGTTACATGTGATAATTTTCATAATCGAAGTGCTCCCATAAAATATGGCAAATCAAAGACACTGTTGGATGTGCCACTCTAGTTTAAATTCGTTGTGAAATGTTGAGCACTCACCCCGACGGCACTGCAGCAGCGTCCACGAATAGTCTCAAATTGTCGTGCCATCAATTATTCATGACAAATTAAATTTTGTACGAAATTGTGAGATTGATTGAGGAATATAAGATGTAATAAGGTCGGAAATATTATTCTTTCAACTCTTTTCCACAAATTTGATGGCCCTGACAAGGGCCGATGGCTTTCTTAGCCTCGATGCGGTCACAGATAAATAGCACTGCGGGATTGATCAGTTTATTGCCATGGTCCGTGGATGGCGCACAACAGCAACGGGTAGTGGATCACCGGGCACAAGGCGAAATCTGGAAACGATGCTCACTCTTGAAATCCTGAGCGATTTCCACCGATCACCAGACGCTGGATCGCTAGCTTCAAATCAGCAGGTGCGGACGTCGCTGCGCAGGATCGCAGCAGCTCTTGCCAGCTCGGAAGTCGAAACGGAATGAAACCAAATCCAACGAAGGAAGCATGCTTTATACCCTTAGATTAGCAGATTATGCTCCTCCCTTTCGTGCTCTTCTCTTTCTAATCGACCAATCTGGAAAATGGGTATGTGCCAATAATGTGTTGGGCTAAGAATTACTTGAAAATTGCGGAAAATGATGATGCGTGAGAAATTGATCAAACATGAATTGTTGAAAGGGTTGACATTTACTAAATATTGTATAGTTAGCTATTGATAATCAATAGTTTTCTTTAGTATGAAGGTGAATTTCTGATTAATGCGTTCCAAAATGATGAAAATTGTTCTATCAAAATTTCTGTTCAAAACCATTCTAAACATGTCGCAATTTTGTTACATGTGATAATTTTCATAATCGAAATGCTCCCATAAAATATGGCAAATCAAAGACACTGTTGGATGTGCCACTCTAGTTTAAATTCGTTGTGAAATGTTGACGGCACTGCAGCAGCGTCCACAAATAGTCTCAAATTGTCGTGCCATCAATTATTCATGACAAATTAAATTTTGTACGAAGCTGCGAGATTGATTGATATTATATAAGATGTAATAAGGTTGGAAATATTATTCCTTCAACTCTTTTCCACAAATATTATGGCCCTGACAAGGGCCGATGGCTTTCTTAGCCTCGATACGGTTACAGATAAATAGCACTACGGGATGTTATCAGTTGATTGCCATGGTCAAACGGGGAATTTGCTTATACGACGAACCAGCTGAATGGTTCGTGACGTGGATGGCGCACAACAGCGACGGGTATTGGATCCCCGGGCACAAGTCGAAATCAGGAAACGATGCTCACTCTTGAAAGCTTGAGCGATTTCACCAGTCCGACGCTCGATTAGCAGCATCTCCTCGGATCATCAACTCTGGGGGCTTCTGGTTTCTGGTTCCTAACGGGCTGGCTTCTGGACCACCGATCACGAGTCGAAATCTGGGAGCGCGGATAAATTTGCGGCGGCGACGACGATGGCTTGAACGCTTCTCCGAGCAGCAGTAGTTTGCCGCTCGGAGAAGCGCCCAAGCCATCGTCATCGCCGCCGCAAATCAATCTTGCGTCTTCCTCTTCCGACGACACAAATTGGACTGTGACGCGGGTGCAAAAGCAAAGCGAGAATGACTCGCCCGACCGTGCTCACAGTCCGACCGCAAAAAGAAGACTGAGGGAAGAAGCAGGGACCCGTTTGCTTTTATAGTGGGAAGCGACACCGTCGAAAAGTGCTCGAACGTGATTGGTTGGATAAGAAAGGGGTCAACATTTATCAAATTTTCAATAGTTTAACAACAAAATTCACTTATCGGATATATTACTAACGATGCGTAGATACATTTCTGATCGAATGATACTAAAATCGTAAGTGTAGAACTAGCCCTCGTGCGTTAAAATACACTCTAATAAAGATTTAAAAAAAAAAAAAAAACTAAAATCGTAATAATTGGTTCATAAACAACGGAGTTATTAACGTTCAAAATCTCCCCTAATTTCGTTACATGTCTCATTTTCCGTACTTTTAAAGTGCACCCCAATATAGAAAACAAAGACGTAGTCCTACGTCAAAAATAAAGTAAAATATGTTTCTACAGAGCAATAAAGCAGAGCAGAGACAAATAACATTAGCATTAAGTAAGTGTGATGATCTCGCTGATGGACACTTCAATTCATGATTGTTTTCATTCTAGTTTGCACACATGATGTATTCCAGAACCATCCTTACATCGTTGCTTCGGCGAGAGGAAATCTTCCAATAAAGCAGCACAATACGCTTCTCTTGATGTCTATTGACAGCCCTTACCAAGAGCACCGCATCCAGATGCAAAATATTGTGATTTTAATTCCTATATTAGCAATTCAACCGCAAATTAGCATGAATGCAACATATCTGCGTTTCTCATATATGTGACCACCGTTCGTTCGTTCGTTCGGAGCAAGTGTAGACACTCTGGCAACTTTTACCGCCCAATCATGGCACAGCATGCGAGCAGCTATATTGCAGGATGCATTCTGCCGACTATTAGTTGCTCCTTGATACGAAAGGCACCGGACCTTTTCCAGGAAACGTCCCGGCCGAAGCGAGCTTAGCTGCTCCGAATGTTTCTTCGACATGTAGACCAATCGTTGTTGGCCTATACTCCGCCACGGTGTGTCTGAAACCGTTATTTGTGAAAGAAAATGGCTCTCAGTTCTGCACCCACAATTCAGAAGATATGGTACCCTTGCATCCTCTCCATTAATTTTATAATGTTTCATCAAGGAATTGAATGTAACCAAAGGACATTTGGTCGAATGACATTTAGTAGAATGACTTTTGGATGGACATTTCGTCGAATGGACATTTGGTCGAAACTAATTTAATTGCTCTAAGAAGCATATGATGTTTGCTTGGAAGGATTTTTAGTCGAACAGGGATTTTTCAATTACGGTACAGAGTGTCAATTTGACGTTAATACACAGTGATTGAGTCATTGACAATGGGAAAAGCATGTGTGGTAGGTGCTTTTACTGGAGATTACTGTACATTTACTGGACAACATAATAAGGTGTAAGAAATCAGAATTGGTGTATTGGTGTTTTTTGAGCAATCTTTAAGCCTTCAATATGCGATGACCGATATTTTAGGATTCCAGTGGATCATTCAGACTTCTCTACATAACAGTTTGCCTCCTTGCATTATTGACGTGACTTGATGTCACAGAGTGATTGAATAATCACATTTAACCAACAATCTATATGCGATTAACATTTTTTTCTATTCAATCTGGTCGACCCTACTCTCCCAACGTATTGATCAACCTCTTGCGTTTTGATATTTCATGCTACCTTATCATTTAGACTTATTCTGCGAGTCAAGATAAGCTGACCTTAAATAGAAGCACGCCAACTTTTGTCACCTCAGTCAACTCGTCTTCCCTTACCCGATACATAGAATATGCATAATTTTCTTGTGCAAATATTCAAAGTTTCTACCGTAAACTCTGGTATTCTCCCGTGGCCATCAACACCGTCAGTAAAGCCATATATTTGATTTAGGGTTCCTAGTACCGACCCCTTTTGACGAGTACCGGTTCTACGGTACTGAAACTCTCAGTACCGGTAGTACCGGTAAAAAACCGGTACTGGAAGATTTTTTGCAATGTATATAAAACATACAGTCAGTGTTGTGAAAAACTCAATTTCTCATCACTCACGCTTGAGATTTTTCATGTGTGAGTTGTCAATCACGCAACTCAGCAATCAAAAAATCATGGATGAGTTGGCTCACCTTTTTGACTAATTGTCTTGTATTTCCAAATTTTACTCACACATGGCAATAATTTCTTGTAAGTCTGGTAAAATTATGGTAATACTTTCTAACGTTAACAACAACATTCGGGTTTCACGAGTTTTTGACGGGTTTTGCGACTGAACCATTTTTAACGGCTTGAGTTGATTGAGTGATTTTGCATCAAGCGTGAGATTTGCTAAGCAGATCTCTAATGAGATTGCTCTCATGGGAGAGCGTATTGATTGAGATTTGAAGGTGAGTCTATCAACACTGCATACAGTATTGAACAGCAAATTTGCAACTTTTTCACATTCGTCAATAAACACAAGTTTGCAGAAGCTTATTCTTCGTTTTTATGAATTAGAACACTAACAGAATACGATCTCAAAATAATAATGAATAAACCGTACTAACTTTATAACTCATTAAATACTCAAAAATATGAGCTGTAATTCAAGCTTTATCGGATATGGTTAACCACATTCATTCGTATTTGTACAATTAACCGTTCACAGGAAATTTGATAAAGTTTCTTATGTATTGTGTAATATTGTATGCGGAAAATCGTTCATAATGAATAATTTTATTACTATTTTCATGTTATCACCTTCCGTTTCAATCATTTAATAGCATTAAAAATGCAAAACATGTTCAAAGTTCAATATTTAACTGCCATATTGTGTGAGTATGTTTATAACAAAACCATATGCCATGACTGTGTGCGTATTTTTATAAAAAAGCTTGCAGACATGGAGAAAGCTCTTTCTGAGTTCACCTGGAATTTACTCGAATTGTTGCTCATGCATCGTGGAGTGTCAACAAATATTTTGCTTTGATCAGACTCGTCATACACGAACTATTAAAAACATTTTTTTTATCAATCAATCTTTCCCGAAACTTCTTTTTTAAATTTGTACTTAAAAAGCTTGATATCCACCATTATTTGTATTCGATAATCCCGTTGGTAACCATAGGATCTGCTAAATTATTTCAAAACCTTCACCCTCAGTTTTTTTTTAATTTTTCAGAACATATTTTAACGGGAACCAGGTGCAAACAATGAGCGTGCTTCTAACGTTTTTATGTACGGAGATAAATCATCCTTAATGTCGTAAAGATGATAATTAGAATAAGCCTTCTTGAAACACATTCCTTGATCGACCTGAGAAATTTGCCATAAACGAACATTACCAAACTTAAGTAGGTACCATATATTGTGAAGATGTTTATTAATTCAAACAATTATTAGATTTTTCATCAGTACCGAAAATACCGGTACTCAATGTGTTCCAGTATCGGTATTTCGGTACCAAAAAATGGTCGGTATTACCGGTACTACCGGTACCAAAACCCTAATTTGATTGCGAAATAATACTAAGCTGGAAGTAAATAAGACAATCGGCCATATATAGAGAAACGAATCCTGTTACCGAAACTTAAGGTTGACTTCGCCATAATGATTTTTCTTAAAGCAAATTTTTCCTGCATTTTATGTCTGATTTCCGCATTCAAAAATCTAACCCACGTTCGTAAGCTGCAAGACCCGGAATTCAAAGAAAGTTTTTTCAACAGAATTATGAATACAAGAAATCATCATGTTCACATCGTTGAAATAGCTTGTCATCCAAATATCCATTCTACCAAATGTCCCATCGACCAAATGTCCCATCGAACAAACGTCATTCGACCAAATGTCATTCAACAAAATGTCCTAAAGCCGATGAATACACACCACTAGAGATTCCGTCAACGAAATGTCTTCAAATCCACAGGGTAGATGCTTAGATACATCATATCTTCTGATTGTTGAATGTGAACCTGATAAGTATTTTGCTCGTTTTGAAATGGTAAGTGATGAAACGTACGGGTTTTTTTAACATGAAAATATCCCTTGAAAATAGCCCTAATTTTTCAAATTACTATAACTTTCATTTTCCTCTATGGAACATTTTCAAATCAACGGAAAAGATGCAAGGATACCATATCTTTCGAATGGTGGGTGCAGAATCAATGGTCATTTTCTAACGGTTCTAGACACACCGTGGCCACTCAATGACGAGTGAGTTTCTTGTGCAATCAAGAAGTGCACATTCTTGTATGCCAAACCGGCCCGGTCGACATTGATGATGATGCCTATACACTTCACATATATACCAAGTCCTGGCTAGCATGCCACCCAAACTGATCCGAGCTACAAGGATAAGATTTATTTGCATAATTTAATATTAAATGTTTCATGCATTGAGAAATTATAGCGAACATGACTTTTCCGTTACACTTGTGTGGCCGCTGATGGCTCTATAAGTGTACGGCTCTGGTCCGACCAGAACAGGAGTGCCCTGTCGACGGCTTAAGTTATAAATGGCGCCGATGTTAACGGAAGTTGTATACCTCACAGAGACAGAGCTCGAACGAGAGACAGTCGTTGGCGAATGCTGGGCATCTGTGCGCTATCCAGGGCAAACCGGGTTCGAGTGTGATTTGTTGTGAGAATAATTGTTTGACATTATGCTGGCAGATGCCTAATGGAAAATGTTGGTTATGTGATGAATAAATGGTGCCAGAGTGTCATCGCTTTGGCGGTCTGGGGAAAATCTGAATAAATAATGAGAAATTTTTCTGTGGATAACTGTAACTGATCGGGATTTTTTGGAAAAAAAAAAGCTTTTCACGAAGTGAGTATTTTAGGGCATAGAGCAAAAATTAAATCCCAGGAGAACAACAATGGAGTGTGCATTAACTTTCTTAGCAACGCCACTCCCAACGATTTTAACTATAGCCCTGAATTGAAACGGTTGGTACGGTTGTCCCCGTTTCTTCCTTCCTCGAATTGAAAAAAATTTGTCAATTATTTTATTCATGCGTGAATAACCTAATCGTCAGACTTTTTCCAATCTTCTTCAACCCCAAAGTATGCACAGTGGGCCTGGCCATTTTAATGTTTGTACCATATCGCTGATATTTTGCAAATATTAATACTGACAAGAAAATACCTGAATATATTGGGCCCAGATAGCCGTAGCGGTAAACGCGCAACTATTCAGCATGACCATGCTGAGGGTCGTGGGTTCGAATCCCGCTGGTCGAGGGACTTTTCGTAAAGGAAATTTTATTGATTCCCAGGGCATAGAGTATCTTCGTACCTGCCACACGATATACACATGCACACACGGTCAATCGGCAAAGAAAGCTCTCCGTTAATAACTGTGGAAGTGCTCATAACAACACTGATCTGAGAAGCATGCTTTGTCCCGGTTGGGACGTAACGCCAGAAAGAAGAAGAAGATATTGAGGTATTACCAGGATGCTTTTCAATATTGGCTGTGCAAGCACTTAGATTAGATTAGATTAGATTAGATTGGATAGAGCAAAAATTGAATATTTTTAACATATTTTCTTTGCTTTGGAGCAATTCTCGCTGAAACCAAGCTGCCATCGGCACCCATCGTTAGAATTCCAATTTTATGTCACTGATCGCTAGTTTTCGATAAAACTTAAGAGTGGTCCTTTTGTTTTCTCAAATTGGTGAACCCCTCGTATGCCAGCTAGCTGAACAGTTTGCGAAAAAGCCCATTTTTTGATAAATCTTGGGTATTTCTTCACGGGATATGTCTCATATTTCGCTTGGAACACATAGCGAACTTAGTGGCATCGTATAGAGAAAGAATATAGCTTTCATTTAAACTTGAAAAAAATTTGGCGGCCATTTTGAATTTGGCCGCCATCTTGAATTTTGTTAGAAAAATCGATTTTTCACCATTAGCGCACCGCTGGTTTTGAATTCTGAGATCACCATCAGAAAGCTGAGGAAAAATTGCGTAAGATAGGCTACAAAAATTAGGTGAGTAAAGGTGTTTACCCTATGATGTGAACGATTTTCTAAATCATGTTCTACTATTTTGACGTATATGGCGAGTGCAATCAATGCAAACATATTTTTTTGTACAACAAAGAAACAAGTTTTCAATCGTTGGTGTATTATTTGAGACATATGAAGAATAGGAGTATAAATTTGAGTAAAAAAATCTGGCGGCCATCTTGGATTTTGACGCCATCTTGATTTTAGGTAGTAGAATTAATTTTACACCTTGATAGCGCTCAGCATGTCGAATTTAGAGGCTACCAATAAAAAAAAGGTTACGTATACTCTTCTTTTTATTATTCTTCATTTTACTGACGTTACGTCCCTACTGGAACCGAGCCTGATACTCAGCTTTATTAGTTATAAATCCAGGTTATTAAACAGGAATTTTCTTTTTTAATGCGATTTCTGACAACAGAATATTATTTTCAAGTTTAAATGGAAGTTATATTCTTTCTCTATACGATGCAACTAAGTTCGCTATGTGTTCCAAGCGAAATATGAGACATATTCCGTGAAGAAATACCCAAGATTTATCAAAAAATGGGCTTTTTCGCAAACTGTTCAGCTAGCTGGCGTACGAGGGGTCCACCAATTTGAGAAAACAGAAAGGACCACCCTTAAGTTATATCGAAAACTAGCGATCAGTGACATAAAATTGGAATTCTAACGATGGGTGCCGATGGCGGCCTGGTTTCAGCGAGAATTGTTCTTTGCTTTTAATGGCACCTTCAATACATAACTCTTGCCACAATAATGTTACACCAACAGTTACTCGGTCCCATGGCTGCTTACCTCCAATTTCTCCATCGTCCCACACTTCCAAGATCCTGATCCACCGGCCGCATTCGAGATAAATAACATTTTTGCGGGAATGTTGTCCGGTATTCTCACAACATGCCCAGCCCATCCTACCCTTCCTGTTTTGGCGACTTTCTGGATACTGGGTTAACCGTAGAGTAGCGCAAGCTTGTGATTCATTCTTCTCCTTCATTATTTCATATACCGTTTTGACTCATATTCCGAACACTTAAGGCCAGCAGTGACTTCAAATGCATCTAATGGGCATAAACTAGTTGATATTTGTGAAAATTTTAATTTCTTGGTGAAGTCTAATGGTTAGCTGTTGAGTGTGACAATAAAAATGTTCATTTAAGCTTGTTTAGTGTTGTTCAAACACAAATGTATAGAACAACATTTTGATTCAAATGCCGAACACTGTGTTCATTCTGTTTTATATTCCAAACACCTTGATTCAAATTCCGAACAGCACAAATAAATCGTATTCAAATTAACAATTTCGCAAATTAATTTAACTGAGCTAGTTTCACTGACCTCGAACTAGAAATCATCACTACTCCTAAGGTATAACCTAGATTTGAAGACACGTAAACTGAATTGCAACTGACTACCATTTCCTTGTTATTCGATGACATATTTCAGCGAAACATTTTAACCAAATCGCCATACAAAAACCGAGTGTTCGGAATATGAGTCTGTTTGGAATTTGATACAGAACGGTACACCGCCAAAGATCGTTTTTATCACACGTAGCTCGAAAACTCCTAGCGCTTGCCTTTAGAGGACTACCGGTCTTATCAACGTCTTGTACATGGTAGACTTAGTAAGAAGGCGAAGTTGACCAGACGTCATCGAATTTCTCTGCTGCGACATTAGCAATGATCAGACGTACACAATTTCATCCACCACCTCAATACGAGCTCTATCGCTGCCAATACGAGCCCTATCGGGCTCGGTTCCTCCTGCCAGTAGATCCTTCGTCTTCGATGTATTTACCTTCAATCCAACCTTTTCTGCTTCACATTTCAGCCTGGTATACTGCTCAGCAATCATCTGGAACGTTCTTCCGACAATGGATTTTTTAATGATCTTGTCCCGCATGTTGAAGCCCGCTTTTTTCGTAACTCCTTCTAGCACAATATTGAACAGGAGGCAGGAAAGCCCATCGCCTTGTTGAAGTCCTTTGCGTGTTTCAAACTGGTCCAATAACGCACCTGATATCGTCAAACAGCACTGTATCCATCGTCGCTTTGATGAGTCTAGTCAGTTTTTCTGGAAAACCGTGCTCATCCATAATTTGCCTAAGCTCTTCGCGGTCGATGATATCCTAGGCCGCTTTGAAATCAATGAATAGGTGGTGCGTAGAAGCTTGATATTCGCTACACTTTTTGAGGATCTGCCGCAACATATAGATTCGGTCTGTTGTCGACAGCCACGAAACCTGCTTGATAACTTCCTACAAACAGTGGCGTAGCTAGGGTTTTCGGGGCCCGGTGCGGAGTCTAATTTGGGGGCCCTTCCAAATAGGGATATGTGCCAATTGACTGATCAATTATTCGAAATAATAATATACTTTTAATCAACATTAATAGTTAGGTTTGAAAATATTGGACCTCGTGTTCATCTATTGTTGAAATGGTTTTTAATTTTTATTTAGTAGTCAAAATGTCAACTTCAGGGCTTTAAAAAAACGAACTTTAGAGACCTCATGCCAGAAAAATGTAACCAAAGTGAGACTGAACAGGAACCACATTTTGATAAGGATTCCTCAAGCAATCCGACCAGACAACTCTCAGAGCGTCTTTCTGAAAGTTGTTGTGGGATATATTGATTTTCTTTAGAAATTCCCTCAGAATGTAATTCAGATACCGTAAAATGGGATGGGGTTTTAAGGAATTGAGCTTCTCAATCAAGTTCAACAAGTCACAGAAATGCTGAATGTCGATATATCAGTAATCAGAAATGCTTGATTTGTTTGGAGGATTGTGAGCTGCATTATCTGATAGAGATCATTTATTAATATAAATTATAGTGGATTCTAGATATTGAAAACGTTTCAAAACATATTTGTTCGAATTTTATGGGCTCAATACATTTATCTACAAAAATATAAAACAGTATCGTGAAAAATATGGAGTAACTTAGAAGATATGTATATTCAATTGAGATCATACCGCAGATAAACACTTTTGAAAATTTCATCCAGTTTTCGACTCTAAATTATTTTAATGCAAAAAGTCGCCTTTTGAAAATTAGTGGAATGTAAAGGGATTACCTATTCTACCGTAAGGGTGGGACAGCTTTTGCTTTCGAGCAAACTTTTGAGTAAGATTCAGAGCAACTCTGAGTAACTCTCGTTGCTTGTTTCATGTGCGCTTAGCAACCCAAGTAGCAACCCGTTATTGTCTGGAAACTTTACGAAGACAAAGAAATTCCCCCTTTATTTGCGTAGGAATATTACGGTAGTAATCTGTGAAAACATGGTTACACTAAATATAGCAGTGGAATTTATGAACTCCGAGCTGCTAGTCTGCAGTTTACTGATACCTGTTCAATAGGCCCGTTTAAAAACCGAGCCCCAAGGCATTCACTGAACGGAAGGAGCAAATACCTGTTCCAAAAATGCAATCAGAGCCCTATGTTCAAAACTGATTTGTATAGGAGAAGAAGTTACGTACCGCTTAAGACTTGAAAACGTTTTGTAAGGGACGTTTTCAAACCCAATGGGCGTTGTACTTTGGCAAGCCAATCTGTTGTGTTGTGTGCTTCCTCTTGACTAGAACTAGAAAAAGACCTGTGTAAACTTAAACGATCCGATTCCTCAATTACAGCATCATTCATATGATCAACTTTCAATGGAATCTATCGTTTTAGTATGCTATCCAAAAGGTTTGTCTTGGCTTAATGAAAAATGACAACACACAGAGACATGCGCCAAAATTTTGAAACAAATTGATACGAGTTTTCTATGTGTTCTCGATTAACCATTATCAATCATTAGCACAATTCTATTGCAATAATCTTCAACAAACTAATAAATTTTGTTTAGCTTAATAATGGATATTTCCTTTTGTATTCGTTGAACTACCAATATTAGATAACCACCAGGCGTTACTCTTGTTAGCTGAAATTAAAAATAATTCTAAAACGGGAGATGCATGTGATCTATTGTAAATTATTTTGGTTACTTCCAACGAGACTTCCAAATTCGGAATACCGTCGAATTTATCCTTGGGGCCTGAAATGGAAAATAATTAAATGCTTCGTAAAGCTAAGTATGCTGTTTAGCTCAAGAAAAGTAAAGAAATTCCTTGACTGAATGGGTCAAGAGTCTCATTTGAAATGACATTTCTTTTCAACTGCGTACTGCGATCAGAAAAATGTGATTACCTGGACCATTTCTGGGAAGAAATTTTCCACGCATCGAGATTCTTGTCAGTAGCAAACCAGGCTTAACAGAAGAATGACTTATCGAACGAACGCTTGACATTAGTTGTTTTTCAGATCCAAGTAATCGTTAGTTACTTTGAGCAATATGCGAGTAACTCAAGCTTGCTCTGAGTTCAAAGTGTTGCTCTGTGCAATGCTGTCCCGCCCCTAGATTCTACCTTTTCTTAGTTTCTTAACTCATTTGATTCATGCCATTAACTTTATCAATATACTTTTGGCTTGCTCGTAAAACTGCAATGTGAAAGCAAAGGGATCTATTTTGTATGTCACTCAATATCTGCAATAATGACTATCTTAAAAATTGGTAAACCTGGGTAGGGATCTTAATAAAAATGTTTTAATGTCATATTTGTTTGTACATTTTTCTCAAAATTCGATCGATCACATAAGTAAAATGTTTAAAAATGGGAATGATTCTCTGATTTAGAAATTGTTTTGGAGCTATTGATCCTATAAGTATCACGTAGATAAACAATAATAATATTTCATCATTTCTGACCTCTTTTTGGCAAACTTGTTGGGCTTCGTGTTCAGTGTTGACGGGAATTAAGTACTTTGTTCAATAGAGTGTGCGTTAGATTTGCCTTTCATACTACGATAGGATTTTTTCCGACCATGCCACTGAATTTTCCATGAAAATACGTTGCTAGTATATTGCTTTACTTACATGGTAAAATGGCCACTGACCCTATTGAAACCAAAAAAAAAATTATCCTTACGTATGGTTATTGACAAGGTTGATCTGCATATCTTCTGGGATTCTAAAAGTGGTTATGAACATATAGGAACATATAGGAACAAACATCATTTCAAAACATTTTTACTATGCACTGATAGCTTCCAAATTATGAGAGATTTAGCAATTAAAACAAACCAGTTTGCATTTGAAGGAGTTCCAACTTGAATAATATCAGCAAATAATAAATAATAATGGTAATATCAGCTTTAGATTGAACAAAACATATGGAAATGAAGGAAATCATTGATATTATTGACCAAAAAGACAATGTTTTGCTGTTGACTATATATAGCTTCATTTACAAAACTCATGTTCCATTTTGCATTTCCGTCAAAAATATTACATTTTCATGATTATCTCAGAAATCTGTCATAGGATTGGCTTTTGATGTACACTTCGTATATTATTCAATTATTGACATACTAGAAGTGGCTTGAAATTGAAGTTGCACTTCTTTCTCATCCCTTAACACCCCATTTTTTTTAAGACACGGACACCGTCTTCAGCCATTTAGCTGCACAGACTGTAACTTAACACTAGACAACGGACAAGCATGCTCCAGTGGCACAGCCGAGAAACATTCCTGACGAAAAGTTTCAACGGCTGAAGCGGGAATCGTACCCACACCCCATGACAATCTCGAGTGGAACAGTGAGGAGCTTGTGTAGAATTTTGAGGTTTTAAACGCTACCAAAATTTTCAAATTCAAGGATTCAAGTAGAATTTACTTCGAAAATAATTCCAGAAATCTTTGAAATTAATCATTTTCTATGGAAAAATAATGGCAAATCCGCAGTGGAAATTTTTAAGAATCCTTGGAAAAATTGATGGACGATTCCTGGGATAATCAGTGGGGTAATTATTGAAAGATATGTTCTGAAAACGACTGGAAGTGTTTCTGAAAAATTGCCATGAGAGATTTTCGAGGAATTGTTGTATGATCACTCGAAATAGTTTTTACGAATATACACCAATCGTAGAACAAACCTTTGCCATTATTGTTATCTTTATTATCGAGATTTTCAGCCATAGGCTGGTTCATCTCCTAACAAACTTTGTTATTTTCGTGGAAATTATCTGTAGGAATAAGGTATCTCAATGTAATATCTGGAGAAATCGTTACAAGCATTTCTGAAAGAATTTTCGTTGTAATTCCGTTGTTGGTCTGCTGCAGGATTTTCTGGTGCAAATTTCGAAGGAATTCTTTTTAGCATATCTTAGGAAATCAAATTCCTGGGATAATTGCTAGAGGAATCTCCATAAGAATTCTTGGGGGGATCCCTGGAGAAGTCTTTGTACATATACCTGAAGAAAGTTCCGAATGAAGCTCAAGAAGAATTCCTGGAGATAAAAATCAATGAACCTCTGGAGTAGTCGCGTAGTAATATCTGAATCCTAAAGAATTTACATCAAGATTCATTACATTGCGAAAATGAAACTATAAATTTTAGAAAGATAAGATAGTTTGCATAGAAAAGATACTGTAGAGACCTTTGTTCACTTTTGTTCGCGTTATCAAAAAAGCTTTGGTAGTTTTAAAAAATATATACAATATTGTGTACAAATATTCATTTCGGCTCGGTGCAGGAAAAAAAGTTTCCAAACCAGTCCATGGCTATAGTTATAGAGGGCCCCCTGATATTCGATGATTACGATGTTCTGTTCAAAAATGCTGTTCTATAGTGTTGAAATAAATGCCGCCCTTATCAATATACTAGATGATAGAGGGGCCCCTACTTACTACTAATACAGGGCCCCTCCAAACCTGATTGTTTTTGCCCCGATAAATTTTAATTTGTGAAATACTCAATTTCTAATACTATGAGAAATTTTCACCATGATCTCGGGGCCCCTAAGAATCCGGGGCCCGGTGCGGACCGCACCCACCGCACCCCCCTAGCTACGCTACTGCCTACAAATCTGCTTGCTAACGGCGATAGACGATGGAAGATGATCTGGGCAAGCACTTTATAGGCAGCATTAAGAATAGTGATTGCTTGATAGTTCTTATATTCTAACTTGTCATCCTTTTTGTATATTTGGTATATTACTTCCTCCTTCCACTCTTCCGGCAGCTATTTCCGTATTCCAGATCCTGGCAATCAATCTGTGCAGACGAGTAGCCAACCTGTCCGAGTCCATTCTAATAAATTCAGCTCCAATACCATTCTTCCCAACTGCTTTGAGTAGAACTTACGCGTTTTCCGAGAAGCTGCTTCATCTCATCGCACTTCAACTCTTCCAGGAAGCGCTTTTTAATCCACAGCAGATTGGTTTGCTGCCTTCGCTTGTTTGTATCGTTCCACATTTTGACAGGTACCTTGCTGCTGCATCATCGCCCGCGATACATTCTTCTCGTTCTTAACCGTCTGAAATTCCTCGTCGAACCAACCGTTCCGTCGATTTCTTTCCACGAGCCCAATGACACCTTCTACTGCGTCAACGCCATGGAGCAGGCTTTGCGCATAACCAGTTGCGACTTCGGGTAACTTGAGTCGTTCCAGGTTGTACCGTTCGTACCGACGAATGCTGTTCACAACAGAAAGTCTTTGGAGAACTTTAACCATCACAAGGTAGTGGTCCGAATCGATGTTTGTGCCACCTTAGTTTCTGGCGTAGATTATATTCGAGAAGTGTCTTCGATCAATCAAAACGTAGTCAATTTATGATTCAGTCTGTTGGGGTAATCTCCAGGTGTATCGACACGGGAGACAGTCCTGGATGTATGTAGGTACTACGTACGGTCAAGTTCTTGGAGGCGATGAAATCAATGAAACTAACACCGTTTTCGTTCGAAAATTGGTGAGCGCTGAAGTTCCCTATAATCGGTCCGCATTCCTCTACTGGCCAACCTGAGCTCCTTCGATTACGATTTTGACGGTATGGCTGCGCATTGAAAGCGTCTTTATCGTCATCGTCACTTGCTGGGTGAGAGCTGTGCGCGTTGATTATGCTAATATTTAAGAAACGATATTTGTTCAACAACTTTCATATTCTGTTGTCGATAGTTCTACACCGTAATCACGCGCCTCTGCATTTCACCGATCACGAGAAAAGCTGGGCCCAGCTCGTGTCTGTTTCCGCAGCTCTGCTATAACCATCCGTTTGTACCGTCGACCCTTTCCAGCAAACCTTCTACAGCGCAACGATGTCGAACTTGCGGACCCTCAATAAGTCGGAAAAAGTGCGTCTGAGCATCGTCATATTGAAGTCTCCATATAAAGAACAAATGTGCAGGTATATGTGCGTTTCGTGACAATTTTTGCTCTAGATGCGTAAGTCTGGAGCATTTTCACCAATGGTCATTCGTCCCAATTAACGGGTCGGATTTGCTAAAAGTCAGGACTATATTTTACATAATTTCCTGGAATTCAGGTTTTTAGATCTACAGAAGTATTAAATGTTATATTGGAAGATTCATGATGCCATACTTGCTCAATTCTATTAACTCCTCTATCGACATGTTTATATTTTATCGCAATAAAAATATTCAAACCTCGCTAACTTTTTTGTTTCTTGATATTTTAGCACCATTATTTCACAAGTTAAAAAAACTCTTCTAGTTTTAAAATCTGTGTCAATATTGTTCATTGGTCAACTGTATCCTGAGATATTCCGAAATTCCTTGGGGGACCACCGCGTAGCTATAACCCACGTAAATGCATCAGGCTACATAATTTCTATCGTATTCGGATATTCACACTTCGGAATAAAACATTAATGAGAGTATGTTGTGAAAAAAATGAAGCAATTTGATGTAGCCGTCTTTGAATCATGAGCATTCATGTGTCTGGTACCACGCTGGTCAAATAAAGATCAGATATCTCCTAGAATGACCAATAGACCAATTTGTATGATTTTTCCAGAGTAGCTAATCATCACCTAGCTTTGAGTAGTCCACATTTTATTTTTTTGATAAATTGGCGTAAATTGGCCGACAAAGACATTATATATGAAGAATGTTGGTCCCCCAAGGAACATTAAAATATCTTTAAAACCAGATCACCAACGACTAATGTCAACATAGATTCTTAAACTAGAAGCGTTTTTTGAAAACTTGTGAAAAAATGGTGCAAAAATATCGAGAAACAAAAAAATTATCAAGGTCTGAATATTTTTATTGCGGTAAAAAATAAAGCTGTCGGTAGAGAGGTTGAGTAAAGGCAATGAACTCTAGATGTAATCGGAATATGAGAATAAGCATGAGTATAGATAACCGCTTCGTAATTGCTACTTCATGACTGACCAGAACAATCGAAGATGCACAAAGACTCAATAAATAGGGCTTGGGATAAATTAACGATTTTCAATATGCAAAAGCGAGAGCTCAAAAAATGTCAAAAGGTCAATATGGCGTCCGCTTTGTCGGTACGATCATCTTCTACGAGGGAGAAGAATGCCAGTTAGACAAACATTATAAATAGAGTCCGAACCTACCTCTGCATCTCCACAGTTGTCATGGAAAGGATGGTGGGTAAGTAAGATAAGGCAAGGTTTCTGAAAAATGACTTATTCAAAAATCTGAGTGTCGAAACATGTTGTGTTTTACAATTTCCGCTTTAGTGTGCCAGTGTGCCATATGAAAGCAAGAACTTCTAATCTTCACAAGCATATCATCATTAAGTAGGAAAAATGCTTATTTATCCCATATATGACAGCCTAAACCTAAACTGTTAATAGGAAATTGATGGACTCCCAGCATTAGTGCCCTGACAAAAAGAGAGCAAATAAGAAACTAACAACTTGTTTGCCTTCTCCGACAGTGCATTAGTATTTTCGAAGTGGGAAATATCCATTTGCTTGCCATAGAAGTTCGCCATGAAATATTCAGTTACATATCACACGTGCTCCTCTGTTTGTTGGTTTTATTATTACCTACCTCTTTCATTTATCATTGCTCAATATGTTTTGGGAGGATTTTCTATGATAAAAAAAACAGAAGGGATAAACGTAGCGGCAATCAAACGATGTATGTTCAAGCTTTAACTGATGGTTACGACAACATAATCATGTTTCTGACAGCTAATTAATTACTAGCGGAATCATGCTTAGGTCATTCTCTTCAGATAGGTATCACATACATATGCTTGTCATCTGAAACAGGAAAATTATGCTCAACTTTATGAGTTTTCTCTGGGTGTATTATGAAAACGGCCTGAAGTGTTAGGGAAACCATCACATAAATGTTCCCGCGTGAATATTTGATCGTTTGAGTAACGACTTGCAAATATCGCTATTGTGTTCCTAGTGATACTTCGAACGAAGGTGTCACCTCTTTCTATCTGAAAAAGGTATGGTCGGAGAAAATAGTTACCCATTGGCACAAGCAATTGAAATCGTCTAAGACGAGTATCTATGCACCAGTGTTAAACAAACGAGATAAAGGTCTTTCTGATACACTACCCAGCATATGTACTAGGGTTCCGGCCAAACACCACGTTCCACAAAACTTTTAAAATTCTTGTGTGGACAAACGTGGGGTATGAATTATGAATTCTGGTGACTTTATGCGTGCAACTTTGCTCTATACCTTTATCACAATTTGTTTGATGTCCACAATTTTTGATACAATATTTTTGTTTAAGCATTGCATAATAACCAATACTGTTTTGTCGCTTTCCATTTTACGTTAAGACACCTTTTGTGTTCTGTGATTTTACAAAACTATATCTCATCGGCCAGCGCCACTACGCTCCCCAAACTCTTAAATCACCACTGGCATACACTTTTACGAACAAGCAGCTTTCCATGTTTACCTTCCAGTTCAACAGAAGCACTCCGACACCCAACGGTGCACAATCAGTTGGAAAAGTGCTTCAATTTTTAAGGACAAGTCGATGTGCGAGTGCTTTTAGCTGCACACAAAAGCAATGCCAGCCGAACGGAACACACTCACTTAGACAGAAAAATAACTGTTGAAAGATATCCTCATAAATAATGCAATAAAATCGGCGAACGCGCGAATACATGTGCGCTTTACTCCTTGGGTTCTAGCATTGAAGTCCTCGGAAGCGAACCTTTGCCAAGAAGTCATATTTACATAAAAATGTGTTTATGATGCTTTCATAGAATATGGCATTGCAATACTATCAGTAGTTTAAATATTTCTATAGAGTAGCGCCACCTGATTGAACAGGCACTTCTCATATGTAATATATGCATGTGAAAGAAAAAGATTGACCAAATTTTTTAATCAGACAATTTCAAGCTTTTAACTTTTTCGTATTGATTTCAATCTACTTACAGTCTTCAACAAAGTCGTATGGCATACATTTTTTTAACAATAATATATTTTAGAGTTATTTTTTTTTTAACATTTAAAATTTAAAATGCTATAACGGTCATAATCTTAATGTATTGTTTCTTCAAATATTTTCTACTTTATTTTCTACAAACTTAACGAAATTTGACCGATATGACGAAATTTTGAGAAAAGCGCCAGAAGTGCATTCCAATTTTATCCTTTTAGAAGTTAACTATTATCTTGAGTTGATTATCTTTAAAAATGTTTATATTTCATACAAATTCTCCATTTATAGGGTGTCCCAGAAAGTCTGAGATTTCATCATTCTGAGTGGCAATTAAAACCAGGTGTGCAAAAATCGCGTTTTTTTTTTGAGAGACTTTTTGTACAAATACAGTGCTAGGTCAGAAGGTACATACAATTGAATTCATAAAAGTATATTAATCAATGCCAATACGATTATCAATCACAATATAACTCATTTGAATTAATATAATAAACTTAATTATAAGAAATTTGCAAAGAATTGCAAAATATGCTGCCAGCTTTGGATTATTTGAATATAAATAGACAAAAACAAGCATAATTTACGTTAAAACATGTACAAATCTTTTTTGTTATTGTCTGTGATTCTTATTAAAAAAAGGACACGGACACCGTCACAGACTGTAACTTAACAATAGACAACGGACAAGCATGCTCCAGTGAGATGATGCACAGCTGAGAAATATTCCTGACGAAAAGTTTCAATGGCTGAAGCGGGAATCGAACGCACACCCCATGACACGATGCGCCTAATTGCCTGACGACACTAACCGCACGGCCACGAGGCCCACTTATTGACTTGGAAGACAACTTTGATTTATTGAAACACCTAAGTTCATTTATTTTAAACATCTAATGAAACACAAATATCAAGATTACAGCGTTTGCAAAATAAAATTATGCGTTTGATTTTAACATGTTTCAGTTCTTCACTTTATTGTTAGATGCTGACTGTCTAATAATAAATGTTTAAGTCTTGTCATGATCCACTAGAGACGTAAAGCCTTATAAATCAAGAAAATTAAATGTAAGTCGGTATTTAAGTGCTCTTGATGCTTTTAGTAAAATACTTTACTCCAAAACTTATCGTGTGCACAGAACTAGGAACATTAATGCGCAGGATAAGGAACATTTCAAAATAGAGTGCGTAAAAATAGGAACACGAACAAATTTTAGGAGATTTATCATTCAGCAATAAAAATCATCACTTAGTGGAGATTTTAAACTTTACATTTTACACTAGAAAAACAAGTATTTGCTCTCAAAATTTCAGAGCATTGTGTTTCGTTTTCAATGAATTACAATGCGGAAAACGTTTTTGTCTCCTGCACCAAAATACCGCTATTCACTTAATTAAAGGTTGCTGAAAACATCATAGCACGTCTAGCTTTTAAGATATTGACTGTTGAAAATGCGAAAATTGACTATTTTAGCCAACTTGTATGCAAGTTTTCCAGCTTGTACGGCAATTTATTTGCTTAATTTGCCACAGAATTCAAAATTTATATGTATAACAATACTTATCATCAAAGTTTATCATACCTTCGATGCGGAAAAGTTATTTTTTGATGGTTTAGAAAATTATTGTATTTCGCCATATAAGAGAAACGAAGAATTTTCTATGGAGACTGCAAGCACGTTGAAAAAATCGTTTTTATCGAAATTTAGTTGTGTAATTTGAATCAAATTATATCTGAAATGAAAGTTTAAGTTCTATTTTGCATATTTGGTGGATTAGATTACAAAAAAGTTAGATAAATTGTACTTTAAATTTCATGTAAACATCAATA
This sequence comes from Aedes aegypti, assembly GCF_002204515.2. Classification (NCBI taxonomy): domain Eukaryota; kingdom Metazoa; phylum Arthropoda; class Insecta; order Diptera; family Culicidae; genus Aedes; species Aedes aegypti. The sequence continues at coordinate 249,692,619 of NC_035109.1, forward strand.
AAACCGGTGTTTTATACAACTTTGGCGACCTGTAGCTAAAAATTGTGACGTGCTGGATCATTTCTGAGAATGGCATCAGATTCAGCAACCCCAAATCTACTCGAGACACATATTTTGGTCCTTGAGACACGCAAAAATGTCATTTTTGTTACGCTGTGTTACAGCTGATTTAAATTTTAAAGCCTTAGGTGTATCCTCACGGTATACGTTTCGTGTTCAATATGGAGAAAATATTTATTTTTACTCATTTGAACATGTTTAATACTATGAAACAGTTTGTTAATAGTATGATGGTAAATAATTGCCCATATGTGCGCAAGATTAACATTGAAATTTGGAGGGCATTAGGAACTAACTTAGTTGAAACTTTGGTCAGAATTTCATCTTTTTCGATGCACGCAATCGAAAGTTATGCTTTTGCATGGGAGTATCATTATTTTTTTTGTTACAGTATGTGGTGATTTATGGCAAACCAGATCGAAATAGGAACAAATGGACTACTTGCCGAGTCCTGCGGCGGATGAAACCGGCGCCAATCGATTTCTCAGACTTTTTTATGTCAGAAACGGTCTACTTTACGAACTGAAACCAGCGGCCATAACAGATCCGTTTTTTGGGTCGTTTTTGCCCATTGTGCCTTGGTTTGAACTCAAATTTTGGGTGTATTTTGTTTTTCGTGTCCCTTCCGAAATGTCAGATAGGAACAATGATACAAACATTTGAAAAGGGCCCAAGAGGTCTTGAGCCTTTTTTCAGAAACGTTGCTGTTGAGCCCTTTTTAGCCCGCCCACGCAAACTAACACCACTATCAGAAAAATTGTTGTTAGCTCTTCCTAATAGTGGTATCGGTGAGTGTGATCGAGTTGAATTGGGCTCAACAGCGGCTTGCAAAGCCAATGTTTACCAATGTTGATGTGCCCTTTTGAAATGTTTGTCCAGAATCCCAGTGTTAAAACTAAAACCCCTGTGATTTTTTTGTCGACATGATCTCAAGTGTCAAGGTTCATATGGATCCAATTTTTAAATTAAAATTTTAGTAGGATATATCCGTTATTCGAGCGGGAAAAATTGCTAAAGTAGTTGCAGTAACATGCTCTTTCGTGTAAAGAAATTAAAACAAGATTTCATTAAACATTTTAGGACCCTATTAGACATAGCATTGGCCCTTTTTCAAATGTCGGTCGAGAAAAATTTTAGAAAAATGTTTTTTTTTATATGTTAAACCATATAAAAAATTAAAACTACAAAATTTTATTATAATCTCTTTGTTTAAACAAGTTGAAGAGGCATATTTCGTGTGATTTTTATCATATAAACTTCAAAAGGTCAAAGTTCTGTCTAAGGATTTTTTTTAAAATTCGGCCAAGAGGTGCAAAACAACGTCAGTACACGGTGGTTTGCGATTACCCTTCAATGGGTGAAAAAATACCCATTATCGAATAGCGTACTAGAGTTTTCAATCCCGGGAACATTTCCCGGGAAATGAGATTTCCCGGGATTCCCGTTTCCCGGGAAATGATTTCTGTTTCCCGGGATTCCCGTATTTCCCGGGATTATTCATTTCCAAACAAATCCATCGCACAATTTACTTTTCATATCATTTGAAACAATGCACACTGGTCCAGGAAGCTAATTTAGGCGGACATGAAGTTTTCGTCAAGATTTAGTGATTTTAGAGCCATAGTTTATTCTGAGAATATGTTCAGAATTTTCAGTACTACAAAATGTACGGAACAAAAATTTTTTTACGGTGATCGCAAGAGTGACGCATACGCCAACTTTTTTATTTTAACGAATCGTAAGTTGGTATGTTCAGCAAAGTTGTAGCAAATGATCATAGAAACAACATTGCCGAACAAACTTTTTCTCGGTTTTGCTTCAGAGCCGAGATAATTAAGTATTTTTAATAAAAAATCGTTTTTTGCTCTTAAGTGTTTTATTTTTTAGTTTTATTGGCCTACTATGTTCTACAAAGTTTTTATACTTATCATTTGTTACAACTTTGCTGAATATACCAAAGTTGTATTTCTTATGGTTTTCATGTTATTTGAGTTTTTCATCTTAAAATTAGCTATTTTGTATGCCTTGTATCTCAACTATGAGCACCTCAAAAAAATATATCTTTCCACCAAATGATTTTGTAGTCTTTCAAGTACCTGTGAGCAAAATTTGGAGACGATGATATTTTTCTATCTCGTTTAAAATCGATTTTACTAATAGACGATATGAGATAAATCCATATTTATTGAATATTCATACATGTTCAACTCACAAAAGTCATGGCTAACTAAGCATATCAAACCAAAAGTAACACGTGTATTTATATAGGAATATAAAGCACATCGTTTTTCAGTTGTTTTCGATTAACTTGGAAGCTTCTGCAAGAAATTCATCGTATTTTTCTCTACCTGTATTTAATCAATTCCTAAGCAAGATCACCGGGTTGGAAGTCAACATAAGCGGTATAAAATACTTATACAAAATTTACAGTCCGATTGAATTCTGTGGCATGATTTTCCCAGAATCTTCTGATGGATTTATTCCGCATTTTTTATGTTTCTTCGGCGGCATGCCGGACAACATCACTCCATGCGAAAGTAGTACATACCAATCGTAGAACTGACGATACTAACAGTACGTTTCTGACAAAAACTGTTCAAATGCCTCCTCGTTAATCTTCCGATTAAAGTTGACCACTTTTAAAATGATTGAGATCCGTGAAAAGAAGTTATTACAAGTGCGGAAACGCTAACAAAAGTACGCAATTGAATCAAATCGGGTAGGTGTCTTCGGGGGACTTATTCTTCGTAAATCTAAGAATAAGTTCTCTGAAGACACCAACAGGATTCAATGCAATCCCTCACTTTTATTCACAATTTCGGACTTATGACGCCGCACTTCGCAGTTCAGTAGTGAAAGAAATACACAATATCTACTTCCCGTAAAAAGCGGCATGCCGTGTTACGACCATTTGAGTTCCTACCAGCTGGAAGAGGTTCGTACAGTCTCAGCCCTAACCTTCCTTCGAGGGCTTTTCGGGGCGATCCTTTAGAATGCTGTTACACTTACTGATACGTCTACAACTATTGCACGGAAGTGGTGTTGTCCGGCATGCCGCATTACCAAAGAAAAACATGAAACGTGGAATCCATCAGAAGATTCTGGGAAAATCATGCCACAGAATTCAATCGGACTGTAAATTTTGTATGTGTATTTTATACGGCTTATGTTGACTTCCAACCCGGTAATCTTGCTTAGGAATAGATTAAATACAGGTAGAGGAAAAGACGATGAATTTCTTGCAGAAGCTTCCAAGTTAATCGAAAACAACTGAAAAATGATGTACTTTATATTTCTATATAAATACACGTGTTACTTTTGGTTTGATATGCTTAGGTAGCCATGACTTTTGTGAGTTGAACATGTATGAATATTCAATAAATATGGATTTATCTCATATCGTCTATTAGTAAAATCGATTTTAAACGAGATAGAAAAATATCATCGTCTCCAAATTTTGCTCACAGGTACTTGAAAAACTGCAAAATCATTTGGTGGAAAGATATATTTTTTGAGGTGCTCATAGTTGAGATACAAGGCATACAAAATAGCTAATTTTAAGATGAAAAACTCAAATAACATGAAAACCATAAGAAATACAACTTTGGTATGTTCAGCAAAGTTGTAGCAAATGATAAGTATAAAAACTTTGTAGAACATAGTAGGCCAATAAAACTAAAAAATAAAACACTTAAGAGCAAAAAACGATTTTTTATTAAAAATACTTAATTATCTCGGCTCTGAAGCAAAACCGAGAAAAAGTTTGTTCGGCAATGTTGTTTCTATGATCATTTGCTACAACTTTGCTGAACATATCAACTTACGATTCGTTAAAATAAAAAAGTTGGCGTATGCGCACTCTTGCGATCACCGTAAAAAAAATTTTGTTCCGTACATTTTGTAGTACTGAAAATTCTGAACATATTCTCAGAATAAACTATGGCTCTAAAATCAATAAATCTTGACGAAAACCTCATGTCCGCCTAAATTAGCTTCCTGGACCAATGTGCAATGAGCTCACTAAATCACTAGTTATAATTTGATGTTGATTTGCTGTTTTTCGTAATCAAATAGTGATTGATAAAATTGATATCTTTTTGATGATATGTTTATGAGAAAAGATTACATGCTTAACATTTTTTTCATGAATTGAGTAGGCTTATTTAGTTTTAATCGATGTGACAGTCACAATTTGAGCATAAGACTCTAGTTGGTTTTTTATTCTAGTGCTTGGAAGGATTAATTCAATGTTGGTAAACGTTATCTGAACTTTATACGATTTGTCAAGAACAACTCAAGTTTATTTAGTTAAAATATGCTTAAGAGTGATTTTCTCAACTCTTTTTTCACTAAAATGTTTGGTGGGAAACTTCACAAGGACTTTTGCTTAATGTTTTGAACTTTCTTGTTTGAAGCCTAGAGGTTTAAAACGAAGTCAACAGTTTTTATTTTTTTTTTTTTTTTTTTTGAGAAACATTAATAAATTACTCACAAAAAAACAAAAATAACCATGCAAATTTACTGGTATAAAATAAATACACTACCCACCAAAAGTATGGAATCGTTGTATTACGGTTGTTAGAAAAATTTTCCAGTTTGCGGTAGCCGCAGAGTTCTACCGCAGCTGTCAAAGTTCTACCGCAGCCTTCGAAATCATTCTATCATCGAAGCAAACAATTCAATCATAGTATGCGAAAAGAAAAAACGCTATGAAAAATAGCAACAAACAACAATCATCACGACGGTATCCAAGGTACCATTGAAGCCTACTGATGATTTACCAGTGCAAATCAATGATGTTACAGCTGCGGTAGCTTTTCGTTGAACCGTAAAACGGAAAGTTTTCCCTAAAATTGCAATAATACTGAGTATTGCAGCACTTTTAAGTTTAGCATCACCAAAAATCACCTAAAATTGAAAATATTAATGATTAAAGGCCGCATATTAAAAGAAATTTCCGAAAAACAAACTGAAATTTCTCTTTGCAATCCCGAAATAATATTCATTTTAGGAGATGCTAAACTTTTCAAGGTGCTGCAATATTCAGTATGAATTTTGCAATACGCGATTCCATACTTATTATCGGTAGCGAATACATGAAATACGTATAATTTAAATAAAAATTATACCCATTTGTTACAACCATTGTTGATCTCATAAATGGGTGAAAAATAGTTATGAAAAGCGTACATCAATTTGCAGAGAAAATTATCGTACTTCTTGATTCTTTTTGAATTACTCATATTATCTCTTTTATTAAGTACTGGGATATTCCATAAAAGTGGTAAGTGATGCTCGTTTCGAATATTTATTCAAATAACTAAAGTTGTTGATTTTTTTCAGGAAATTTCAGATTAGTTGGAGGGTTGCACCGGTTTGGCATCACCTTTCATTCCGGCACAATGTTACATCGATATATCAGCAATAAAAAGTGCTTAAATATATTTCCCATATGATAATATAAACCAAAACTATTATTCCTCAATTGGGTCCTAAAATTTTTAATGAAATCTTGTTTTTATTTAATAACACAAAAAAGCATGTTACTGTAACCACAGACAAACAGACGTCACACTCTCACGGATGTCCATCGACCACCTTTTTAACGGCCGATTCAAATATATGGTAGGTGGCCAATCCACCACCCGCAGCGCTCGCATCGTTTTTGTTCGCGTTTGACGTTTACACACTACCGCCATCTGTTGGTCCATCGGCCAAACACACCGATTTTAGCATTGGGTGTACGATGACATGATGACATTGTTGGCCGCCCACCGAAAATGAAGATCAATTACACAATCGCAAAAGAAAAGACCACACGAAATAGTGCTACGGATGAAATATATTCGAAGTTTCTCTTGAAACAGTTCACTTAATACTAAGTTATTGTATAAAAACAAACACTCGACTGTGTTTACTTCGTCTCGTTCATGGCAGTGCTGCCAGTTTATCCTACTATTGAGGGGCGATCACTGCATAATCCCACAGACATGACTATGATTTTGATCGGGATTTGTTCTAAGTGTTACGTCAAATAACACTGGTTTTTCTATCCAAATACAGATTTGCACTTGACTGCAACATTGCCACAATTAATTATAATCAAACAAGCCTATTTCAAGTGGCTGACATATTTTTACAAATGTTTTACATCTACAAGCAAAGTTTTCGTGAATCTAATAAAACAAACAAACTAGCAACCCTGCAGAGAGCACATGCTTTTGCTAAAACGTAAACAATAGGCCTCTGCACTGTTTTGATTTTGTATGGGGTTTTGACGTTTACTGACCTTGTTGTTTACAAATTTTATGTAAGTGTAAAAGAGAGAGAATGATTTTTGTGTAGAGCCCCATTTTCGTTGGTGCGAAACCGATTCACTGCCTTTCCTTGCCCGCCAACGGCGAAAACAAAGGGTTTGACGTTTCCGCACTTATGAACCCACCCGCAATTCTGAAGTGCGGGGTCCAATGGAAACTGGGAACTGCGCACAAGGTAAAAAATGAAAATTCTAATTAGGGTAATCTTTATTACATTCATGACATTTTATATATATATATATATATATATATATATATATATATATATATATATATATATATATATATATATATATATATATATATATATATATATATATATATATAATCATTGCAAATCAAAATAGTTTATACTTCGCAATGCATATCTAAAATATATATTATTTCTAATTGAATTTGTTGGTGCCAGTGTTACTCTTGGAACTTAATGATTTTTCTTCACTGTTAGCGACAAGTGTAACGGCATCTCCAAGAAAATCAAATAAGTTTTTGATGGGTTTAGAAATATAGATCTACGGCTATGTCAAAGGTGAGTTAATCTTATACATTTTATTTTTTTATTATTATTTATTATTTTATTGAATACCCTATGTATCAAACTTTTTCATCTTTTACTAACAGCTCGGCAGGAGGAGGAAATGGAGCTGACCGGGAGATTCCAGAGAGAAAATGAAATTTAACTTGTCGATCGAGCAGAATGTTGGGCCAAGTGTTCGGAGAAGCGGATCATTCCTGGTCCGTTGCAGAACGTTATTCCGAGCCATCTACATCAAGGCACACGCAGAAAATCAGGATCGAAATGGTATTCATCGTGAAATTATCCAGTGCCGGCTTCGGTGCAGGATAACGACGGCAGTAGCTCCAACCCGAGTAAAGCGAAAGGAAAACGAAACGACGCATGGCGAGCATCGCACCAATAATTGATTATATTAACAGGATATGCTAATGTGTGAAATAAAGAAACAAGTTTCTTCTTGTTTGTTTTTGTTTAGATTTCATTTTGTTTTTATTTTGTTTGAGAGCGAAAATAGGTTTTTATGTTTAATTTAATTTAAGAAGCTTTTAAACATTAAAGCTAAGTATGCTGTTTCGCTCAAGAAAAGTAAAGAAATTCCTTGATTGAAAGGGTCAAGAAATTTCCTACAGAGAGCCCCCTTTGAAGTGACATTTCTTCTCAACTGCGTACTGCGATCAGAAAAATGTGATTTTCTTAACCATTTCTTGGGAGAAATTTTCCATGCATCTAGATAGGCGATTCCTTTTCTTGTCAGTAGCAAACCGGCCTTAAGCAGATAATTGCACAATATGCATTAGATTTGATAAACGCCGTTTATACTAGCAATGTATAATGAAAATAAATGCCTTACACGCTCAAAAAAATAGATACAAGATAGCTTAATTATCATTCTAAACCCATATTCGGTCTATTCACTCATTTACATGCATTTTAATGTATTAAGCTTTGCTTAGTATAAACGGTTTTTATATCGGTAAATGAATTTTCGAGAATTATGCATTTAATGTTTAAAGTTCTAAAATCATGCACAATGAATATAAAGGCCATTTTTCTTTAATTTTAGTAAACAAAGGCAATGAAAATGTAAGAAAAACAATTTTCACATGCAACTCATTTATTTTCATATAAATTATATCTTGGTGAATGTGTCTCTGCAACTCATGGTTAATACTTATTCCAACCTGTTCCGCGTTGATCAAAATCGCAGTTGTTTCCGACTTGATTACGGCGACCGGAATGGAGCTCTCTCACAAAATAATCTGCAAAACTTTGGATGATGACGAAACATCGATACGATTCTTATAAATGAACATACCTTCATGATCGTAATTCCATATTTCATCCCATTATGAGCTTTTAATCACAGACAAACAGACGTCACACTCTCATCACTGTCCATCGACCACCTTTTTAACGGTCGATTCAAATATATGGTAGGTGGCCAATCCGCCACCCGCAGCGCTCGCATCGTTTTTGTTCGTGTTTGACGTTTACACACTACCGCCATCTGTTGGCCTATCGGCCAAACACACCGATTTTAGCATTGGGGGTACATGCTCTCGTGACTATGATTTTGATCGAGATTTGTTCTAAGTGTTACGTCTGTTTGTCTGTGTTTTAATCTCTTCCTGCGGCAAATTTCCTGAGACAAATCTCCTTTGGGGATGGCGTCTCTGATAAGAGCTGAGTACTGATCTGCTGCGAGCATTTATTTTCTCCACATTCTGGTTTTATTTTATGGGCTTCACTTGGGACATATAGAATGCTGGTTTTGAACAACACTCGGATGTAAAATAATTTGCTTGGACTCGTATTATTCGAGGATATGCTAAGGAAGACGATGTGATTCTGATACCGAACCGAACAAAATGAAATTAAATTTCGAAAAGTCACAAAGGTACACGGAGAAAAACGAATATACTAGCTAGTGTACGATATATTACTTGTTCAATATTATGCCCTTTTATTCTTGAGGGTGCTTAAAAATTATTCCCCATATTATTATATTTTATGATTTACCATGCTTATTCACGATTAATTTTTTGCCCTGCATATGTAGTGAATCACATTACTCTTGGGACTTATTCAAAATAAAATGGCATTTTTTTTCAGTACGGGTTCGTCATCTCATCGCGTTATTCAATCATTTCTGTAATTAAAACCCATTATGAAAAGTTTTTCTTTTCAATCAAAGTGTCGTATCATTCCGACTTTTTTGCCTGTGTCTCAAGTGAAAACCGTTGAAAAAAACGAACAGAAATGTGTTGGTAGATCATCCGTCGCCGCCACCATGCCGCCTTTTCGCAATTTTCACTTCGGAAATAGCATCATCGAAGGGAATGAGAAATCAGAAAAACCGCCACAGTAAGCGATCAAGAACTCAGCACTTGAAAGTAAAATATGGAACCGTTAATATCGAGAATGAAGGTAAGTTTGTTTATCGTATTCATTTTGGAATTTCGTCATCATTTTGTCAAACTTTTCCAGATTGTTCTATGGGAGACCTCATCCATTTCGGTTGTCGAGAGCATGATGGAAGCAACTGCGGCAAATATGCGGAAACTGGATTTTTAACGATACGAATAGGTAGCAAAGTCAGATATAACTGTACATGATTAATATTAAAATAAATTCACTAAATGCAAAAATCTACATTTTAGTATTTTTCTGGTCTTTGTTTACTATGATTGACGAAAATGGCTAATTTTATTCATATCACAATTTTTTTGAACATTAAGCCACAGATAAACAGACATAACACTCTTATTATTCTCATCGTACAGCAGAATAGCGCCCAATTCCAACAAATGGTAGTTGGCCGACGGGCCACTCGTGGCGCTCGCGTCGCTTTTGTTCGATTTTGACGTTTGCTCACTACCGCCACCTAGTTCGCGGTAGGCCAAATGAAGAATTCTTAGCATTGGGCGTAAATGTTCGCGTGACTATGTTTTAAATTGATAATTGTTCTAGCTGTTACGTCTGTTTGTCTGTGATTAAGCATCAAACGCATACTTTCCAAATAATCATTTACCAATATAAAATTCGTTTATACTAGCCAAGCTTAAAACGTTAAAATGCACCGTAATGAGTGAATAGACCGAATATGGTTTTAGAATAGTATTTAAGCCATCTAGTATAATATTTTCTTAGCGTGTAGCGTGTTTCACTACATAAGCACGACAAAAAATAAATCACGGATAAGCTTGACAAGGTATAAAATAATAAGCACAGACAAACAGACGTAACACTTAGAACAAATCCCGATCAAAATCATAGTCATGATGACATGTACGCCCAATGCTAAAATCGGTGTGTTTGGCCGATGGACCAACAGATGGCGGTAGTGTGTAAACGTCAAACGCGAACAAAAACGATGCGAGCGCTGCGGGTGGTGGATTGGCCACCTACCATATATTTGAATCGGCCGTTAAAAAGGTGGTCGATGGACATCGGTGAGAGTGTGACGTCTGTTTGTCTGTGTAATAAGCTTCTCAAAGATTAAAAGAGTATTATTTTGAGAAAATAATATATCGTACACTAACTAGTATTTTCATTTTTCTCCGTGTACAAGGGGTGAATAGATCGAATAGGATTTTAGTATGACAATTAATCTATTTAGAATGCTTTTATTTCGGCGTGCAATAGTAAATTTAAAAACTTGTCTACACTGAAAGGAAAAGCATAGTATCGCCACAGACAAACAGACGTAACAGCTAGAACAATTATCAACTTAAAACATAGTCACGTGAACATTTACGCCCAATGCTAAAAATACCTCATTTGGCCAACCGTGAACTAGGTGGCGGTAGTGAGCAAACGTCAAACTCTAACAAAAGTGATGCGAGCGCCACTAGTGGCCCGTCGGCCAACTACCAAATATTAAAATTGGGCGCTATTCTGCTGTACGATGAAATTAATTAGAGTGTTACGTCTGTTTGTCTGTGGTATCGCTAACCATGTCGAGGGTGAAATTAAAACATTTTTACCACTTGATTTCAACAGAACATGTTTTATTATTGGCGTTACTATACCATCGTGAAATTTACTACGTGAGTTCCATCGTAGTAAAATTTACCATGTTGCTGGTAATAATGATTATATGGATTTAGTTAAAGCAACCCCCGTTTGTAGTTGTATGATATATACAGTTTAGTTGGTTTGTTTACATTGGTAAATTTTGTATTTTGTTAATCTATTTTTTATTATTACATGGGGAGGAATAACAGTTTCATCAAATAAAATAAAATCGAATGCTGAATGATGCAAAGTAAGGTGCAATCAACAAAGCGAGAGTCACAGCTCACACCGTAACGTGCTGCCGTTCCAACTGGATTTACATCTTTTGCTGTTGCAGCTGCGAGGGCTGCGGGACATCACCGCGTCGAACGATAGACATCTGCTGCAGGAGTTCGGCAATGGGATCCACAGGTTCCCGTCCGGAGGGTGAAAGTGCAGAGATGAGATTACCGCCTTGTTTGGGACCGCAGCTGCTAGCGGTCTACATTTTCATGAATTCACCGGGACTAACCGGAGGAGGTGGAATGGTTTCAGGCGGTTCCGGAGGTTCTCGCGATGCATAGTTGTGGAGGTTCTCGCGATGCATAGTTGTGGACACTGGTGGCCAGAGTGATAGCGCCAACATCACTCTATGGCCACCAGTAGCCAACCTCAACAACTATGCATCGCGAGAACCTCCGGAATAGACCTATTCATATTTTCAAAAATGTCTGGAAACTCGCCAGTCAACCAATACTTTTATTTATCATTGAAAAATGAACTTCTGGCCAAAATTTCACTAAATTTACAGTAAATTTAGGTGTGCTTCAAATCAATTATGTGTTTTTGGGCTATTTTCAAGCTTTAAAAAATCATGACTACCGAACGAAACATCAAAGTTTATTGGAAATACCTCTACATAGTAGTTTATCCAATTCTACGAACTTTTGCCGAACGCGATTTTAAGATTGGAGCAAGTTTTAACATAGTTTGGTTGAGGTTTGTATCTCGAGGTTCTTGGAAATCTCTTTTTTCGGGAAGTGTTTTCACTGAAAAGCATGCCTGCATGAACATTTCGGATTTTTAATTTTCAGGCATGATGACTATGCATATCTTAAAGTCAATCCCGTTCAAAGTTACCATTTATCTTACGAAAATAAATTTTAAAAAATTAGTAATCGTAAAGCACATTTGTAAATCCACTGTGGGTGAGCCAAGAGCACCACCGTGAGCTTCAAAGAACACAAAAAATGAACGCGTTAGCACTGGCTTTTCTCAGTCGATGATGATGATTGTTTTCAAATCGTTCTAAATGATCAGTGAAATGCGATCAAAACAATCATCACTCGGAAAGAAAAAGCAATGCTAACTTGTTCAATTCATTCGTTTTCGGTACATGTGTCATGCATGATTTAATTATCATTAGGTTGCGATGCAGTGCTCGATCTTTGGGCATTTATTGTAATTTATTGCCTTGAGCAACAAGTAAGCTGTTGATGGTCATTGAAGTAATAAATGTATTATGTTCGATTCCCGTTGACAAGGGCATGAAAAAATAATTTTATTGGGTGTTTTATATACCATGTATATTGAGAAAACTGTAATTTCTGGGTACTGTGGAGAACAAATTTGGATCAAACAATGTTAAAACTCAATTTAATCTTACTAGCGTGTTCGATAAAGTTTAACAGAATAGAAATTGCTTTCAAATAGTGGTGAAAGCATGTGGTTTTGATTTTCCACATGCTAGTTATGATTTATTAAACCTTGAAATAAGCCCAAAAACACATTTTCAACTTGAAGCATACTGAAATCTTTATCAAATGAGCTGATAATAGGGTCCTAAAGCCCTGTCCCAATTTTATTACCAAACGCTTAAGTTTAGGGCAGAAACACATGTTTACTCAATTTTTAAATGCTTTTCATTGGTTTAAGTACAAAAAACATTTTTTTTATGATTTTTGAGATTTTGTCACACCCCTTGGTTTAAACTCGAATTTTGGGTATATTTTGTTTTCCGTGTCCCTTCCGAAATGTCAGATAGGAACAACCCCAGTGTTAAAACTATATGCCCTGTCGCATTTTTGTCGAAAAAGTGAATGTCAAACAAGATCACAAGTGTCAAGGTTGATATTTGGAACCATTTTTAAAATTGAAGTTAAAAAATGATATAGCCGTTATTTGAGCGGGAAAACTTGCTAAAGTAGTTGCAAGAACATGCTCTTTCGTATTATTGAATAAAAACGAGAATTTATTAAACATTTTTGGACCCAATTTGACCAGACATTGTTCTTGGCATGAGAATTCCGAATACTGCTTGACCGGTAGATTTCCAGACATTTTTTCAAATATGAACAGTTCTAATCCGGAACCGCCTGAAACCATTCCACCTCCTCCGGTTGGTTCCAGATGAAGCTAGTTGAACCGGTGGTGGAAGGGTGCCGTTATTGTTGGTCTTCTTATTCTCCTCCATCGTTCTCCAGTTGGCTTGCTCCGTCCTCTAATAATCAAATAATTAAAATTTCGAGCTTCTTAAGTACCAATTTGAAGAAAATACCTTATTTTCAATTCTTTTATAATTATGAAGTCGTGCACGAACTTTTAACTTGGAACTGAAGTTTTTGTCAACGGTATAGAATATGGCTGACTAAAATATGTAGTTAAATTTACCATTTTAATTGCCGTTAAGCCATAGTAATAATTACTATAATGTGGTAAAAATCAAATAATACGTGTTTATTGTTACCATATTGTGGCATAGTAAAGTTAAATATGCAGTTATGGTTGACATTACTAGGTATTTTTTTATCAGTGTATGGTTCTCATTACTTAAATGCTTGTTTCAGTGTAGTTTTTCTGTAAGTGGGTATTTTTTTACTTTTACGGTACTTTGATTTTACAGTGCACCGCTGTGATAAATATTATGCAGAATCCACCTCCTCACTGACGTCGCGCGGCGTGCAGTTTTGTGTTCGTTTCAAGATTCTTCAGCTCAGTTTATTTTTTTAATTCTGGTAATTCTCATAAATTTCTTGAAGAACAATGGATAAATTATTCCCAGAACATGATTGGGACGACAGCCCTGAAATAAGCAGCTTCAATTTTACCAAGGAGAAGGTTAGTGTAGAAGTCAATGCGTGAAAAGCATGTATCAAAACTATTCTCTTGCAGGTGAACAAAAAAAGTAGGAAGACCAAACCGAAAAGGGACTTCGACTCCTCCACACCCGGTCGGTTTGTGCGTGCACCACTTCCAGAGGAGGAATTCACAACTGCCAAGTCACTTAAGCGGAAATCGTCGGAATGTGTAGAAAACTTGAACGGTGCGCCAAAAAATCAGAAACGGAAAATTCAAAGTGCTTCCGCGCTCAAACGAAATGCCGCAAGTAATCCACAAGTGCCGAATGTTACGAAACCAACAAATTTTCGAGATAAGTTAGTGGATAGCTTGAAAGGATCCCGATTCCGATTCATCAATGAACAGTTGTACCGAACTACCGGAACTGAAGCCAAACGGTTATTCCAAGAGGATCCGAGTGCATTTCAGGCGTACCACGAAGGATACCGGCATCAGATTGTTCAGTGGTCGGTCAATCCATTGGATCGCATCATCAAAAGTTTCAGTAAATTGTAAGAATATATAAAGTGGATCAATTTCATATTCCTACAGGATACTGTTTTCACATCAAGTTGGTACAAAAAACTATCAAATCATTTATGTACCTGATTGAATTTCAAGTATGTAATTGATCAAGATTGAAGGTGGTAGGTTTCATCGTTTATTCAACATTCATAAACTGTTTCCATTCACGTTCATCTTTGGAATAACGGAAAAGGATTAAATTTGTGTCTAAAATTGATCCAATTTCATATTCGTATACTATCAACACAAATAAAATTCAGTGCTCTAAGATACCGTGAGATGAATAGGTATGGAAAAATCATCATCGACATCATAAATACTTCCAATCGTGAATATTTTTTAGAATAACTACTACCAAATCTATGCGTTATCCTCAATTTGATTTCTCCAGGAAATAATACGTCCACGAATTTTTCGTAATGGAAATTTCCTTGTCTTCCCTTGGCAAAGAGTACCATCGTACCTGCCACACGATATACGTATGCGAAAATGGTATCTTTGGCAAAGAAAGCTCTCACTTAATTACTGTGGAAGTGCTCATTGAACACTAAGCTGAGAAGCAGGATGTGTCCCAGTGAGGACGTAATGTTAGGATGAATGCGAATGTGGAATTAGGTAAATTTTAGACAAAATCTACACGTTTCTGTGATTCCAAAGATGAAAGTAAATAAAAACACTGCCGACATAACCGTCCTATGTATACAGGAAATCCCATAGAACATGGGACTGTTATGCGAACATGGGCAGCAAACATAAGAAGACACAAGACGACACTATGAGCTTCATTATTGATAAAGTATTTCGAAGTCTATATATCGCACGCTATGTCTGAACCAGATGATTATGAAAATCTAATGTACATCGGGTTTTTTCTTGTTGGAGCTCAGTATTGGGACTATAATTTCATAATCGGAAGGTTTTAAAATATTCCATCGGTGAATTTTTTATTTATTCCTCTTTTTGGCTATTTTCCATACTAAAACTTATGAAAACTGCGTTTTTTGGCGCATTTCAGCCCATACAAAATGTATGGAAAAAAAAGTCACCGATAGAATATTTTAAAACCTTCCGATTATGAAAGTATAGACCAAATACTGATCTCTGGCAAGAAAAAATCCGATGTACATTCAATTTTTATAATCGTCTAGTTCAGACATACCGTGTATCGTTTGATAGATTTTTACCATCTTGATGTGAAAACAGTGCCCTGCCTGTACGATTATAAGATCATTTCATTCAATTTATAGGTAGGTACCTATAACATTTGTTTTTTTTTCTCTACTTCCCCTCTTCAGACCTTCTGACTACGTTGTAGCCGATTTCGGATGTGGTGAAGGAAGGCTAGCGGAGGCCATCGAGCAGAAGGTGTACTCGCTGGACTTGGTAGCTGCCAACAGTAGCGTCATTGCATGTGATATGGCAAACACCCCTCTGGAAACTAATTCCATCAATGTGGCCGTGTTTTGCCTTTCGCTGATGGGAACAAATCTTCGTGATTTTCTACTGGAAGCCAATCGAGTTCTGAAAGTTGGGTAAGAGCGTAGAATGTTTCTACATAGTTTACGTGGCTTCATTCGATTTTTTTTCAGTGGTTTATTGAAAATTGCTGAAGTAGTTTCACGGTTCGACAACGTCAAAGAATTTATCGATTGCGTGCACAAATGTGGATTTCTGTTGGACAACAAAGACTTGAACCATAAGCTGTTCTATTTCTTCAACTTTAAAAAGGTACGGACAGTGGATAAGACATCGCTCAAAGGTAAGCATTACAGTTTGAAACCGTGTCTCTACAAGAAACGATAGTGAGAAGAGGTGTTGAATATATATGTTGTAATTGTTTAAATTATCATAAGTTATTGTTAGAGAAATTTCGTTAGCTCCGTGGATTAATTATGGATTAGTTATTGCTTGTGGTTTCCTTTGAAAAAACCCAAATTGATTTTCCTAAAGGTATCTATAACAAAATTCTTAGAGCAATTCCTTAGGAGATCCGTAAAAATCACCAAATGAACTCATCAGCATTAGCATTAAGCAATTCGAACAAATTCATAAGTGGTACAATTCTAGACCGTTGTATGAGGGTTGTCTCCTTCCCGTCCGTTATCAAAGGCAAAGATTTGGGACCAACCCTTGGCTCTTAGACAAGATTGACGCATCCTCCAATAGTCGAGAGCTGTCCTGGCTACGTCCTTGCAAAATGCTGAGGAATGGAAAAGAATGATTAATTGAACACCTACTTAAGAAAAATGCAGAGAACTTTACGACCTTTCATAGGATTTACGGGATATTTTGGAAAGTTAATAGGATGGGAAAGACCATAGGATATGTTTGGTAGAGTTCTGGTACATACAAATAATATTTAAGCATTGGTTCATATTGGAACAAACTCACAAAACAAAATCACTAAAGGAACTCATGAAGAAATATTCGGAATATTGTCGGAGCAAAACTATGGGCAAATATCTGAATTATTTTTCTGACGAGATTCCTAAACAAAATCATGAAAAAAACACTAAAACAATATACTATTACGAGTGAAACGTAATTTTGCAAGGAATTCACAAAAAAGCCTTAGGATATTCTTTGGGAAATGTCAGATTCTATTAGGATTCAAATTCTTGTCTTCTGATTCTTGATAGATTTTCTATGCTCCCCGTTTTGGCTCTTTTAGGCAAGCATTTTTATAATTATTAACTGAGAACTTTCATTGCCAATATTCCGTTTTTCGCATTCGTGAACCGTGTG
This sequence comes from Aedes aegypti, assembly GCF_002204515.2. Classification (NCBI taxonomy): domain Eukaryota; kingdom Metazoa; phylum Arthropoda; class Insecta; order Diptera; family Culicidae; genus Aedes; species Aedes aegypti. Next base: position 249,709,896 of record NC_035109.1, read on the forward strand.
GCGTTAATACTCATGTCGGCTACATGAGAAAACCTTGAAAGTCAGGGAATGTCAGGAAATTAAATTTTTGAACTGGAAAATCTGGGAAAGTTAGGGAGTTTCACTTGAGGCCAGGGAAAAATATCAAAACTAAAACATCAAACGATTTCATTGTCTGCGAAGTGAACGATCAGGATAAGTCCGCAATACAATAATTAATAATCATGATGTTTAAAATAGCAGTTCAAGTTTTTTTTTTAATAAAAAGCATCAACCGAACAACATGTCGTTGATAGAATTGATGCCCATTTCAAATAATTAATCTATTCGAAGTGGACGAATAGATTAATTATTTGAATTTTACAACGCGTAATAAGTTAATTAATTACATTTTAGTATTTTTTAAAATTGTATTATTTTATGTCCCACAAATGCATAGGTCTAATTTAAAGTGTAATGCACAAATGTGTACACTGAACCAAGAAATATCATAAAAAATATTAAAAAAGTCACATACATTCAAAATAATTGAAATCCTATCAATGTTATATGTAGATTTTGATTTCCAATACTCGCCAATTTGCTAAATTTCCCACGTGTTTACATAAAAATATGCTTAACACAAATGTTATATTTTTTGTTTGTTTGTTTTGAAAGTGTACATAGAAAGGCGACACTACTACTATTAAGGTACCGCGGGGCAAGTGGGTAAATGGGGTAAGTGAAAATAATTGGTATATTTTACTGAATATGTGAATCAACGTTTTAAACTCATGCTTAAACCTTTGAGGCCATTGAGAACATTACGATAGGTAAGAGATTCTTAAGATTTTTCAGCCATTATTGCATAATAGAGCGAAATATTGTTAACCTGTCAACTATTACTCCGTAACAAGTTGGCGGCGTGCAATCATATTTTGATATTTTCAGTAGAAAAAAGTTGCGAAAAATAATTTTCTGTACCACTTCTAAGTTGTTCCCTCTGACAGTTTTAAACTGCAATAAAAAAATTTTAGAACTAATTTGACATAGATCTAAAAATAACTAAATTGATACACTGTCAATTTTCTAATCACGTGGGGCAAGTGAAAAGTTTCTCAATAGAGATTGAATTTGTGTTTTCTCTTTAGGTAGCTATAAGTATAAAAGGTTCGCAATTATCATAGAACAACAGAACGTGCTGATAATTCATGAAACACTATCCTCAAAGCGTTAAATGCTATTATCATGGCCAAATCATGAAACTTCTCTAAAAATCAGGTTGCCAAATATTACGATATTAATATGTTTACTTCGGACAGCCGATTAAAAGAAAGACGTTGATTGAAAAGTCCAATATAAGGCAACGCACGGAAATCTCGTGGAATGTCTATGTAAAGCTAGTTCAAAACATAAAAAAATGGGGTATAGGTGTATCCACATAAAAAAGTTTCTAATTACTTTATTGAAGGATTTCGTTTGATTTATTTTGAAGAGTTATCCGACGTCATATTCGATTTTCTTAAAAACATATAATGAGCGGTAAAAATTCTACAGAGCGGAAATGCAATTGCTGTCCTATGATGTAAGAACTAACATTAGAAATGTTGCAGTTATAATGTTGTCGAATTATTTCAACAAACATAACTGAACAGAAGAAAATTCAAGTAACAAAAATAAAATTTTCTTTGTTTACATGTTACTTATGTTATTGTTCATTGGGACGCCTTAACAAATGTTAAAGGTAATAGAAATCGTGAATGTTACTGTTAGTTTTTGAATTTATTGTTCAAAACGTAAACGTAAACGTTCAAGACATTTTCAAAAACTTTTTCTGTACTTTTTTCTTCAATTTTACATAAAAATCAATTTCAGTATACTGCTTATATTTGGTGGGAGTCAAGATAAAAAATATACACGAGCTCATTTGTTTTAATTTAAGGTCTCTAGAATTTGAAGAATCCCAACTATGCGAAATCCATTACCCACTTGCCCCACGGTACCTTACATCAATGATGATTTTAATGATTCTTTGAGTTACACGCCGCTTCACCGTTGCTGATTTTCACAATGGGTTTTTTCAAAAACAATCACGTCACAATACTAGAGATGTACCGAATATTCGGCCGGCCGAATATCTCGATTACCGTGACCTGCTCTAATTCCGTGTGTTGCCTAATACCGTGTATTTGGGAATTATGAGGATTTCTAGCATATTATATAATTTATTTTTTCTAAATGATTGTCACAAACGTTAGCACATTAAGTAGTATTTAGATAGCCATGCCAAACTTGAACTGAAGTTGCACACACAAACAAACAAAAATAATGTTAGAATGTAATCGCCTAGTGTCAACACACGGTATTAGGGCACGGTTGCTTATATGTTCCAAATACCGTGTTTCAGTTATAATGCCAAACTGGCGAAGTGAAATATGTATTTTATTTCCCGCATCAATCATACAAACCTCAATACGTTGTTTGATACAAAAGTTTTATTTTTGATGCGCTTCGTTTGTTCAATTGATAGATGTTTCAAAATGTGACCCGGCAGTCTGGGTCAGATGTACGGTATTTGGAACACTGGTATGTTTAACAACACCAACTGTAACTATGGTTAAATATTTTAAAATGGTTCAAATCATATTTTTTATGCAAAGTATATAAAACGGTCTACTATATAAAATATGAAAGACTTGAAAATAATCATACGTTATTATTATCTGATCGATTGAAACTTGAGTTTTTTTACCCTCACGGTAATAGAGCATGTCACGGTATTTTGATTTTGCCGAATATTCGGTCTGCCGAATAGTGAAATCTGTTATTCGGCCGAATAGTGGCCGAATAATAACAAACTGAATTAAAATGTAAGAAAACATTATGTTTCACACAAAGGAAAACGTAAAAAAATCAAATTTGTTGGATTCCATTGAGAATTTTTCCGTTCTACGTACGGCATTAAGGCGACTACGGTCAGGACTATTCATACTTTTGATATTTTTTGCGACACTTCATAGAAACGAACACAATAATGCTTCCCGTAGACATAACATTTGAAGGAAGCACCACACTAGACAACAAACTAGCATGCAACGACCAGTGGATCAGTCGGAAAACTTTGCTGACGAAAAGTTTTCCGGACTGAAGCTGGAATCGAACCCACACTCCTTGGATCGATACGACAATATGCATGGTAACACTAACCGAACGACCACGAAGCCCACACGATCACGTTCTTCGGTTATTATGCGAGTCAGTGGTCTGCGGTATATTTGTTCCAATTTCTTTAGGAATCAAGTGAAGTACAAACCGAGTTTCTTAAAAAAAAAAATGAAATGCATAAAAATACCATCAATTGTTAATTAATAATAAGATACAACACCATAACTTCAGAAAAACAAATCATCAGAACTTTTTTTCAACACTAGACTATAACAAAAGTTTTGCGGATACGCTATTAAAAGTGCGCAATGGCATCAAAATGGATAGGTGTCTTCGGGGGACTTATTCTTCGTGAAAATCAGAGAATAAGTGCTCTTAAGATACCAACATGATTCGATGCACTTTTATTCACACTTTCGTCCTCACACTTCACACTTCGCAGCCCATTAGGGAACGAAATACACAATACGATTATTGTAATTTCTTCAAACGATTGTAAAAGCTCAATAAAACGATCATTCCGTTCAATTCTTCACCTTGGGAGCAGCTTTTTTTGTTGTAGATCAAAATTAAAAATATAGTTTTCGGGAAATTGTACGAACATATGGGTGTCATTCGGTCAAATTTTAAGGTTTTATTTGGCCGAATATTGAGTCATTATTCGGCCGAATATTCGTTTGGCCGAATAATAATGTTTCAACTATTCGGTATTCGGTCGAAAGCCGAATAGTGCTATTCGGTACATCTCTACACAATACTAATGAAAACAGTGTTCATGTGGGCGCCATTGCCTAGTCCGTCTGAGTATTGGTCCTGGTAGAGGGGAAACTCGGCTAAAGCCAGACCGAGGGTTCAGCGTTGCCTAGCTTTGCGTCCGTACAGGATTTACGAGATGTTTTATAGGCACAATTTGTCTCTTAATGATGTTTTATATGCATTGTAATCAGGTGAAGTTATTTGTATACTTTTGAAGCAATTAACTGTAAAGACATATTTCGAATTCAATTTTAATTTTACATAATGTGCACGCAAAAAAATTGTGCGGTAAAAACTATCATTTTAGGGAGTTAACTTAAGCGCTCGCACCGGCAATTTTCAGCAGATCAGAAATGCGCTTGATTTTACCAAGTCTGTATTCGAAATCAGATTTTGTAAATTATTTCTGTCAAATGTACCAGTAATGTGGTAGGATGTACCGTAAACATAGTAAATTGGTCTGAAATTCCATGGTAGTTTCAAGAATGGGCGTAGTCAGCTAAAATAGTAATTTTTACCACAGATTTTTTTTCCCGTATGTAGGCTTGTTGATATTCTTTTTTTTTTTTTTTAAAGACATTCTTAATTATAAGCACCATGTTTTTTTCTGATCTTTTAGTTTGGACTAATGTTTGTAGTTGTAAAGTCACTTTTCAGTCACTTTTTTGATAATTTTAGTCACTAAAGTCACGATTATTTTGCTGTCTTACCGATACCAGCTCTGACAGAAACATAGGCAAATAAAATGCGCCACCATCATAGAGGTCGCTGGGGAAGAAGGAGAGAAATGTCACTGAAAATGTTTGTTTACGTCCAAAATCCAATTTATCTCCCCAAAAATTAGGTCATAATCAATTAATTATTGAACTATTTTCCATTGGCATAATCATTTTGACACTTTATTCTTGCGATACGCGTGATTTCACAACAAATTCAGCCACTAACAAAGAATCCGGAAGTTTATAACCTATGTTGCCAAACACCAATTTTACAATTTTATCCCACTAATCGTACATGAGCACTGACCGAATCTATACATTGTCGAAGGAAAAAAAGTTTATCATAAATTAATTAACTCATTACGCGTGGTAAAGATGGACAAATTATGGGTGAAATTATGAAAAAAATCCACGTGCTCGGCTGGGATTTGAACCCAGGACTCTTGTATGCTAGACGAGCGCTTTACCAACTAAGCTACCGAGCCACTTGGTGACCCAATAACTGAGTTGGTTACAAGTTTAGAATTCAAATCCCTACAGACCACGCGGACCCCTTTCATAACCAATATCCATCCATCTCTTGTTCCTACACACGCGGAGCGAGCGAGTGCGATTTATTTAGTGTTGAAACTGTTTGCCTATCGTACCTACATCGCTTCCACAACAACTGTATTGTGGAAGAGTAAAGATGTGGGAAGGCTATCAACGTGTCGTTCTCACTCAAGTGACGACATGACTACTACAGAGAGGCAGTACACTCTAATATAAACTGACACTTACATTGAGCTGTTCGGTAATCCAATCCGCATGGTTATTAAATTAATTAACTCATTACGCGTGGTAAAGATGGACAAATTATGGGTGAAATTATGAAAAAAATCCACGTGCTCGGCTGGGATTTGAACCCAGGACTCTTGTATGCTAGACGAGCGCTTTACCAACTAAGCTACCGAGCCACTTGGTGACCCAATAAGTTTATCATGTTTTTTTAATGCTCTCTGACCGTCTACAAAATAACTAATCAGAGAAAAAGTGTAAATTGTGTGCTCCTTCCTATGCTGCACACGGTGCGTTCTCCACACAACCTCCTTTTTGGCGGTTCTCCTACTAGCCACCAAATGTCGAAGTGATCGTTTAGCTTTGAAAGTATTAGCCTATTGAGATTATCAGGATAGGTGACGAGACTTACCCATGATTGATTGTTTGTATTTCCGTGATACTGATTTTATTTTTAATTATATGAGGCAACGACTAACAAGTAAATTAATCTCAAAACATATATGTAGCTTCGATTACAGGAAAAAACATTGGAACAATATAAAAAACATGTGGCCAGAATCGAACGGTTTAGTTGCCAACATCGAAAGGAAATGTTGCGAAAATCGAACCGTGACAAAAACGAACCGCGCGTAAAATCGAACGAGCACTGTAATTGTGTTTTTTTCTGGTTTTTTAAACCCTCTAAAACACAATATTTTATTTTCGATCTCAATATATTTTTTATCAAATGGATCATTTGACATAAAGCCGTTTGGCATAAAAGATAATTTGGCATTATGGAAATTGGTTAAAAGTTGAAACTATGTGAATTGCAGTTGTTTACCCCGTTAGTATTTTCAGAAAAAATCGTCAACTTCAATCGGAGTTATGGTTTTCCGAAATTTAAAAAAACACTTTACGAAAGAATTTAATTTTGATTTCATCTCGAATAGAAAATTATTAAATAATCGCAGTGGTGCTTATCCGCCATGCGGCACTCTAAGTCTAAAAATGCCGCCCGCGGACCACCTTTGGAAAAAGCAAAATTGCTAATTAATTTATTTATTTATTTAATTTTTCAGAATTTATCTGATACAGTTTGTGTTTCTAGAGTTCTTATATTGTGATATGGGATTCCTTACAGCAATTTAATTAGACAAGAACTAGGGTTCCGGTGCCATTAGTGGACTACCTAAGCTATAAAAAAAATCATAACAAAATAACGAAAAGCCTTAACAGAGATCTTTTGGCGTCAACAGAAAGATTTCAACCTCTACTATATGGGAAAAATATAAAAGGAGTGATACAACTAATTTTGTAACATAAAATCGCTTGAGCCACTATTTGTACACGTGTTCCAGTAGTTGCGCTAGTGCTCCAGTAGTAGACGTTCGGGAATGATACAAGGAATTTTAAGCAAAATGGTAAATTTTTACATAGGTTTAATATTTTCCCCTCGGAACACCAATTAATATCTTTCGAATGAAGCATAAAGATCATCTCTAGGGCTTTGCTTCATTTTTATACATCTGTTTTAAAAATTGCTTCCATCCGTTGATCCACTACTGGAACACGACGGCAACTACTGGTGCAAGGGAGCAAATTTTTTGCATAAACTTAATTATTTATATGACTTTTTGATAAAATAAAAAGCTGAAATTTGGCAAATCGACTAAACTAGAGGCGATCACCAAAATTAGCACATGTCGTTTTTATCGAAAAAAGTTCGTTTTATTCCATAGTCCAATCTACTGGTACATTACAACCATTGGTACCGGCACCCTTACATTTAATAGTACTGAGAGACAAACAACAATTCGACAAAGAAAGAAAAATGCAAAAAAAAAACTCCGAGGTAATTTTAGGAAAAATGAAATAGGAAAGAAAGCTTAATATCTAATATCACATTTCTATGCGACCAACTCTTGTATAAGATGGTTTGGAGAGGAAGAACAACTTAGTAAAAACTTGGGGATCAATCTCTGGAACCAGTCGTCAATAAGCTCGACGCCAGCAAGCCTGTTAACATCATTTGTCGGCTGGTAAGGGCTCAGATCAAGCATCATCTTCAACAAACGATTTTTCTTGGTTTGTATTTTCTTTCGGTGAGATGTTGCGCAGTTGTACCAAGCGTGGGCCAGAAAACGGTTTTTTTTATAGGAGCACCTTAATACTGGGATCCAGTCCGCAAAATGGTTCCATATTACAGAGACATTTTATTCCAAAATATCCATCAACCGAATATTACTGATGTGAATTATATATACAAAACTGCGATGGAAACTTACTTTTCGGAAGTTCCGGGTTTCCGGAACCGGGTATGAATAACTAAGTGATTTGAGAATCTCTATTCACAGTCTACGTGAATACCTATTCACCAATATGAGGACGGTTCAGATTATTTTTTTAATTACGAAACCACAGGTTGTCAAAGTAAGGGTTTCTAAAGGGACTTTTTTCAGATGTTGCAGATGTTTCCGGTGGCCACAGTGACCAAATCCGGATCTCCTGGAGGGTTTCTGAAACTAGACATGTGTGCCTTTCATTAAAGCCCAACAGAACTAAATTCGGCAACACACTGATATTTGCGAGCTGTTTGAATTTTCGGGACGAAAACGTACAATTTGTAACTTTTTGTTAGGGACTAAGGAAGGTTAAAGACGGGGTTGGCTAACAGAGGGTTAAGTCATTTGCACCTCGGAGATGCACCTTTATGCTCATTTTTTGATAGTTATGTATTACGTATTATTATTATATATTATTATTATTCCCATTTTGGGGCATTCCTTAGTCAAGTGGTTAGAGTCCGCAGCTAAAAAGCAAAGTATCATCGTACCTGCCACACGATTTACGAATGCGAAAATGACAACTTTGGCAAAGAAAGCTCTCAGTTAACCCTCAAAGCCCCGGGACAGACCTTTTATTTTCAATCGACTGGTGCTTAGAAACAAATAAGTTTAACGAAATGCGGTTTTCACTATGATCGATGGGATGAGTTAGACTTCCTGGGAGTGGTGTCTTCAAACCGGAAGTTCAAGTCTTGACATGTTTTTCAACAGGAAATAAGTGTTCCCTATTCACATATTATATAACTTTAACAACAAAACTAATGTTTAACGATAAGTATTAGCTATTTTTAGACATTATGTAATGGACCAAGGCAAGAATACACTATTTGGTGTATTTTCTTGCATGGGACGAAAGCCGGAACCTGGTTCCAGGAGTACTTTACGGGTAATAGCCGAGGTCAAGGAACACATGTAAGGTTGACCTGAAGCAACATATGCGGCTACTTGAATGTCATGAAATCAGCTCAGGAAGTCAATGCAAGACATCAACTCAATATTATCAATTGTACCATATGGCCAAGGCTGGTTTGTAGGGTCACTTCCGGTGAACCAGGAGACAAATATGGATGAAGCTCAAAACTAAGCATGCGGCTGCTCAAATTTCATGAAATAGCCACAGCGTAGCTGTAAGAACATGCTTCTTGCCTATATGGACACTTCGGACAGATGATCAGACAATGACCGGATTTTGAGGTAACTTCCGGTGAATAAAACGAACATAAATAATTGGCAAAACTAGGCATGTGACCGCTCAAGTTTCAAGAAATAACTTCAGCGTTGCTATAAGAACGTGCTTTTGTTTGTATCGTATACTTGTAGACTTCGGCCTCATGAACAGACAATGGCCGGTTTCTGAAGTCACTTCCGGTGATTCAGGGAACATACATGAATAATAGGTAAAACTAGAAATGCGACTATTGATAAAATCGCTAAACCGTTTCAACTCTCGAAAAGTAGAAATCAAACATGATTGTGCACTAAAATGCGTTCCCATAAGCTTAGCACAGTTGTTCAGATACAAATTGGCCACTTTATCATAAGTTTGAGGCGTCCCAGGACCCGAAAATGGTCATTTATAGGATTTATCAAATGCAAAACTCATAGTTATCCAATTCAATCGTTTCTCAAAAGGTCTACACTGATGCAATTTTCCTAAAATTCCGTCATGTAGTGGCCACATTATAGGCGATTCCGGAAATTTTCTGTGATTTGAAATTTACCTACTTTCAGGGGCACAAACGCACAGTATCCTTCTCACCCGACCTGACCCAGTGATCCACCATTATAACTCCGGCCGCAAGAATATTTCCACGTTCCTCTGCCCACTTCTTGAAACTAGATATGTGTGCCAGCATACTGACAAAAAATCATTTGAATCCATTAAGAATTCGCTGAGCGGTGAGGTTTTAAGAATTTTTGCTTTCACTCAGGCCTATACGGGTTAGAATTAAACCTATCGTTAATCGTTCTGAATAGCCTACTTTATTTACACTTACGTAAGAAGTATATGACACTTGCTTAATAATCCGAAATATCTGCAAATTTTATCCGCTCCGCGACAAAAAAAAAGCTCGCGTAGTACAAACGAAAATTTAGAAAGAATGGCAAAACTTACCAAAAATAGCTTCGATTATGGTTTATGGATACTCCGAGACTGTAAAAAAAATGCGATGATCCGAACTCCTTAAACAGAAGTCTTCTGCACGTCTTTTACTTTAATTTAATACAGCGCACCGAATGAATATTTCCACCTTCTTGCCTTTGAAAACTAAAATGGCGGGACCGTTTTATGCTATACGCATGATTAATTGAATCAACAATGAAAGAAATTGAAACAAATAAAACTACAATTTGATCATAATAAATCTTCGAGCTGCCATTTGATGTAATGATTTTCTTTTGTTATTTCAACAACATTCTAGTTAGGATTGGTCCCATTAAATTCAACAATATTTTTGATTTATTCTCATAATAAATATTGTTGTTTCAATGTATTTTTTAATTGCAACATATTAAAAAGGTTTATTTGAAAACAACACAAATATTTTTTATTTTGAATAGCTGTTATTTCTCTGCGTGTACCATTAGTAGAGCACCTAAGGTTAAATAGCTAAAATATGCCGATAAAATCATGAATATGATTTCAATGTATCAGTCGAAAGATTTCAAATCCTTTTATCGTTGAATTGTATGAAAACCACGATTCACTTAAAATTTCCATGCAAAAACCAACAAGCCTTGAACCAATAAAACGAACATTGTTGCTTTAGTTTTGTGTTTTAGCATGGTTCCTTCAATAACGCAATCCATTGATTTCTTATGAGGCCCTTCACAATGAGAACTGATGCACTACTATAGGTGCAAGAGAGCAATTTTTTATAGCTTTATGAATCATTTTGGATATTATTCGGTTGATGGTATCAATTTATATTGTACATCATAGAAAACTATCGCATAGTCATTTTTTAGTGTCAAACCAACTACCTCCACTAGGGGAGCGTTTAACCTACTTCAATCGAAATACACGCATCTGCCAACAGACAATCATTAGGGGCGGAATTTGAAGGTATATAATACTTAAATTTGGATCTTTTAACTGCAACAATGGAATTTATTTGGTTTCTAATTCAGCTAACTTACATTCTAACAAACTGCAATTCAGTTTATGCATGCATAAAAATTGCCCGTTAAGGAACAGAACCGGAATGTCGTTCCGGTATAATCGTAGAAACTTGATATTTTCCTTCTGGGTAATGTTTACTTTTTCAAGGCGATAGCGTCCGCTGAATTTTGCTTCCAATTCCTCTACCAAATCATCACACAATGAGCAATGATCGTGGGTGTAGAGGGTTAACGTCGGTATGGGTCGCCCACATTCCGGATCTGTTGGGGAAGGATTTGATCTGTTCTCCAAATCCGATGCATGAAATAAAAGAGACGAATGATGACAATTATACAGATTGAAATTTATTTTTATAAATTCTCTATAACACGAAATAGTTTATAAAAATCTAATAAATGCACATTTTCATATCTCATAATCCCTGATCGTCTGTCTTACAGGAGTTTTGGAAGCACTTGTGATAGTTAGAGAAAAAATCAATGTCTTACAGTTTTTCGATCAGGATAGAAGAGGCGCCACCTCCGCCGTTGCAAATGGAAGCGCATCCGTATTGACCAGCCTTCAATGAATATGTCAAGTGGGTCACCAAGCGAGCACCAGACATTCCAATTGGATGACCGAGGGAAACGGCACCTCCATGTACGTTGATCTTTGCCGGATCGATATCCAATTTTCGCTGATTGGCAACAACGACCACCGAAAAGGCCTCGTTGATTTCCCACATGGACACATCTTCCTTACGAACTCCAGTCTGCTCAAGTAGTTTAGGTATGGCAAGAGCTGGAGCAATCGGGAAATCAATTGGGTCAGTCTCTGCATCGGCGAATCCAACCACGCGTGCAAGAGGTTTGCACTTAAACTTTTCAGCGGCTTCTGCGGTCATCAAAATCAAAGCCGATGCACCATCATTAAGGGTTGAAGCATTTCCCGCGGTTACGGTACCATTTTCTCGCTGAAACACGGTCGCAAGCTGGCCGAATTTATCGAAGTTAACTCGCTTATATTCTTCGTCTTCCTTTACGACAATATCCGGCTTACCACGCTTTCCAGGGATAGTCACTGGAGTAATCTCAGCGTCAAAAGCCTTATCAGCCCAAGCTGCAGCGCTGCGTTTGTAGCTATTAACAGCGAATTCATCTTGATCCTGACGAGTGATACCCATTTTCTTGGCCGTATTCTCAGCACAGTTTCCCATGTGAAACTTGTTGTACACATCGGTCAGGCCATCGAAGACAATACCATCCTGAAGCTGTACACCGCCGTATGGCGTGGCACCGCGCTTCAGGTAATAAGGCACATTTGACATTGATTCCATTCCTCCGGCGAGCACAACTTCCTGGTGTCCTAGCATCAAGGTCTGGGCACCAAGCATAACGCTCTTCATTCCAGAAGAACACACCTTGTTCACAGTAGTACAGATAGTGCTCTTCGGAAGTCCGGCAAAAATGACCGCCTGTCTTGCTGGGGCCTGGCCCAAACCAGCAGCGTTCACATTACCGATGTACACCTCTTGAACATCACTACCAGCAATGCCTGCCTGCTTCACAACAGCTTGCACGGCAACAGCTCCCAGCTGGGTAGCCGTAAGAGACGATAGGGAGCTCTGGAAACTTCCAATGGGAGTTCGTGTTGCTGCCACAATGACCACATCGTGTCTTTTCGTCGAATACCGGCGAACTCCTTGGGCGATGGCCTTGAATGGAGATAGAAAAATATCTAAATTAGTAAATACTGATGTTACACAATCACCGGTTAGGAGATATTAATATTAAAACTTCTTCGTTTACGTCATGGCATGCACAAACCAGACCTTGGCAACAAATATTATTAAAGTTATTATATGTTGCTCAATTAATTACCTGATTTACTTTCAAGAACATTCTGAATACCACCGTTTGTGTTTGAGGAATTGTAAATCAAGAACGATTTTGAATTGAATATTAAATTAAATCAAATGCCGCTCTGGGAGAAACACGCCACGATGCTGTGCGTACAGACGTAGGGAAATGAACTGATAGGTAGATTTGAATCGAATACAGTCATTGCCTTACTGAATACATGTATGTGTATGCGATGAGTAGTGATTCCTATGCTTTACAGTGCTTTTTGTCTTCCCACCGGTTATTTGTACACTGATAGTTACACACTTTATATTTTTTTTTGTGAATCCCGGTATCTTACTTATAAGACGTGTACGTCACGTAAAAATGCTCTATGTGTATGAGATCTACGAAAATTGTAGGAAAAGTGTGGCAGTTTGGCCACCTTAAGGGAAAGTCGATAAAAGTTCTGAAGATAATACGGAATCTTCAGGTTTTTGCATGATTTCCATTGTCTTTATAAAGGTTACGAATAAATGATGAATGATTTTTAAAAATTCATAATTTTCCTAGTAGATTTTTCACCGATGCACACTGGTTCAGAGTCCGAAAAACGTGCGTTTTTTTGGTTTTCGATGTCGATTTTAGAAGTCTCGTGAAAACTTGGAGTTTTTTTTATAAGCTTTATTTTGATTCAAAAATACTTGTAATCTAGTGGGATAGAAGCAAAGTAGTGTAATGCAGTGAAAAATATTTATTTATATATTTGCTCAAATCAAGTAGCTGTCTTCAGCAAAGTTGTAGATAATGATCATTGATCAGTGAATCAAATTGCCATCAAAACATATGAAAAACAAACAACAAAGTAGGCTCGCTCACAATCGTTTGTCCCAACTTATGCGGAGAAGGATGCAATCTGAAGCAATATTGTCATGACAATCACAGGGCGCAACATTGTTGCAACTTTTTCAGCTTGCGATTAATCAATTATTTTAAACACAAAACCAAAATTGTTTTATGTATGCTGTTAGATAATGTGTCAATGTTTACTAACACGGAGAAAGTTCTCGTAAATTGTAATGCGAAGCCCAGAAAATCGCTGTGAACGTGATGATCGATCATTGTCATATTCTTACCACTTATAAACTGATGTTGCGGAATGAAATTGTTGCAACAAGAACAGGGAATGACAATGTCTATGTTGCTGCGCGTTGGGTGACAATTGATTCAGTGTCATTGATTTTTTTCCGACACCAACTTTGTACGAACGTTTGATCAAGAGTTACACGAGCGTTTTGTATAAAATACTCCAAAAACAAAATGTTTTAAAAATATGTTGATGTTTTATATAACTTAATAAGAATATTTTAGTTTTAATAAAAAATATTTTGATAATATGGGTATATAAAAAAACTACCGCTTCTCAATACTAATGAAAAAACAGTGTTCATGTGAGCGCCATTCCCTACACGCGAAAAAATTGTGCGGTAAAAACTACCATTTTAGGGACTTAACTTAAGCGCTCGCACCGGCAATTTTCAGCAGATCAGAAATGCGCTTGATTTTACCATGTCTGTAGTCGAAATCAGATTGTTGTAAATTATTTCTGTCAAATGTACCAGTAATGTGATAGGATGTACCGTAAACATAGTAAATTGGTCTGAAATTCCATGGTAGTTTCAAGAATGGGCGTAGTCAGCTAAAATAGTAATTTTTACCACAGATTTTTTTCCCATGTAATCCTTTGATGTTTCTACCCTATGTTTTAAAGTACCAAAAAAGGGGTTTCTAGGTTTTTCGTTAGTCCATTTGTCTGAGTGTGGGAAATAGAGAGAAAGAGATAACAATGAAAAATAATACAATACAGAGCAGTGCAAATTTAATAGCCATCAGACTTAAGGAGAGTCACGGCCCCATCTCAACAAAGCACTGAGAACAGCGTTGCAGTTGAAAATACTATGTTAGAGGGTTGAATAAGAGTGACACGGGAGACCGTGTTATTTTCCCTATCTTTTGTCTCACTCTAACAATTATCATCAAAATTTCGGGGAAGCAAATCTCGAGTTTTAGTGAACCGATGAAGCTGAAAATGTATTGGGTTGTGTACTACATACATAGAATCATAGTGATTCATTTTTCGCATCGATATATTTATTTATTTATTTATTTATTATTTGAATCCAACGGACTTCACTTATTGAATTTTAACTAACATACTCTAATATTGATAATAATCACAAAATATGACAATTAAATCTGAAGAATTGACATTGAAATAACGATGAACAAAGACATTAACGAAATGACAATTTAACAACGCATTGAAATACACCATACAACGTACAACTTTTGATCAAAACGAAAAAAAACAACTGTTGTCTACGGTGCGATTTGCAGTGGTTCCCAATAGTTATCGCGAAACTCTCTAAAATGCAATCCGCTGGGCCATGTCGAGGGGAGCAGCGCAATTCGTTTCAGGCGTTTCAGGCGTACATTAATACCAATTTTGAAAGATATGAACGGCATCGATAAGGAATCCTTCCGTGCCGGAACTAATCTCTTCACCATGACGTCATCCGTTCCCAGTGCAAGCTTGAAGATTTCTCGTTCGGTTACGCTATTTTTATCCTCGTCAAAAAGAGCCAAAAACGATCGTTGGTAGACCTATCTTTCACGATACTGGTCATACTGTCAACTGCTTTTGTGCCAAGCTGGGTAGCAGGTAGTGTTTTCAACGACGAATCTGCGATGGAATGATCAACATTCGGTGGATCCGAGTTCGGTTTGATGCAAGAAGTCGCAATAGAATCGACAAGCGATTGATGGATGGTAGTTATCTGCTTCTTCATAGCAACAATTTCATTGTTAATACGTGCAATTTCATTGACCTCTGTTACGCTAGTTTTGGGATTATCATTCTTTACAAGTGCATGACGATTATTTCGTTGCTTCACCATCATATCACTGCATGAGTTACATATCCACCATAAGTTACGGGATTGACGATATTTGACTAGCCAATGCTGTTTGAGTCACGAGCAATAACAAGCGAGCAGTGTTTACAGGTTTGATGCTTGTCATCCATGTTGATCTGGCTGCAGCAACAATTCGGTGAACGATTTTTGTTTGTCTAATTACAGCAATAGCACAAAACTTGTGTATGGTATCACAAGAACGATCACACTAAATGTCTCTAAATTAGCGTAGAACGAATTATTGAGTGATTAAACACACGTTATTTCGAAAATATTCGCGACGTTGAACGAATGATGTAGCAATATCCAAAGCACACACAAACAATTTTTATGGAGTGGTTCTTGGGATTTGCTTCTTCAAATGGATAGGGTGATTATGATGACGTCCCGTGCGGCCTTAAATACACAACGCCACTTGATTTGTGCAGACTAAATTTGCATTTATTTCAAATATTTTGTGCATTCAACTTTACCATGGTACCATTTCGACAGTAAAAATTACTATATCATGGTTAAAAACTTATTATTATTATTATTGTCTTTATTAGAGAGACTTTCAGCCCTCGGCTGGTTCGTCTCTGAATAAAAAGACGAATCTATAAGATTCATCTTAAAAAACGTTTACAGAGTTATATATTACAGTCTAATGTAAGTATACAATAATCAATTATTCGTGTTGTAATTTACCGTTTTGATTCATATTACGGACACTTAAGGACTGAGCATAGTATAACCGTCCGTAAATCATATAAATTGAAACATAATATATGATACCTCTGCGTTATCATGCTTTCAAAACACTAATCTTTCGGATGGCGGTCGAAGATTCGGATTTCACAGCTAGAATTACCTGAAATAAATTGAAATTAGTGATCTTTCCATGATTCTTATTCCGGACGCAACCTCAGTTTTGTTTCATATTGCGGACACTTTGTTTCGAATTCCGGACAGCCCACGAAAAGCAAAACTAAAATGGTTAAATTATAAATTAAACTTTCTCATCCGTTAGAGCAACGTCAAAACTTATCGCGAATTATAAAATTTCATGGATTGCTATGGTAAATTCATATTAAAACGTGTCGGAAAGTTGTGAACTTTTGAACGGGAAATTTTGAAACATTTCATGTGAAACCTTTCCCATACAAAGTAGAATTTGAAGCTGTCCGGAATCTGAATCAGAACGGTAATTCCGTGTAAGGTTTCATCGTTGTTCCGTCTCGTTCAGTGTGTCATTGTATCGGTTCATTGGTTTACATCTAGGTGGCGGTAATCACGACAAAGCGATAGCGAATAGTGTTCTCACATCGACCGCGAGATGGCAGGTGGCTCGCAATGTTGGTTGTCCGTTGCTAGGGAGAACTGTCAAAATAAAACTAGGAAAATATTATTATTTACATCGATGCAGATAGAAAAGACAGGGAAATTGTTTATTTCAAAACTAAATCACAGAGAACAGACGTTCATCTTTTCTCGTTAGCGTGTGTAAAGCTTGTACTGGTCATTTCAAAGTATGCCGTTATGCTCCTGTTACGTGGCGCTGTCGTCAGATTGAGAACGCTACAAATTTGCCGCTTTTTACACTTTGGCGCTAGTGTCGATATCAAAAATTGCCATTTGTCGCTAGCGTTGCTTTGTGTGCTAATGCATTTTGACGTTCACTAGTGACATCGTGTTGTCGAAACGAGTTTGTATGTCGGGCTGTCTGCGTTGGTGGCGCTGATGGTTGATTCGAACCTTTACACATGGTTCAGAGGAAATTTTGTTCGAGCCTCCATGTCTGTTCTCTGTGTCAAAAGTGCTTAGAATAGGGTCCGGCTCCTTATTCTATAAAATCCGCCGTGTGAAATTCTTAATCGCAGGGCTGTGCACTATCATTCTTCATTTATGCGGAGTGCGAATAAAAGTGTGGTATTGCATTGAATAGTGAACTTTTTGGATTTACGAAAAATTAATCGACTGAGTATTGTAAGCATTACTAACAAATGTGGAAGAAGCAAACGATAAAGGCATTGCTATGTTTAGAAGCAGGGGACGAAATAAAAACAAATTTCACTGTTGTCTGCCGATCCGACTGCTTCTTATTCACACTCTCACTCTGATTTACAGCTAATCAAGAGAGTTCAAAGCGGTTCTAAAGCTTTCCTTTTCGGATGTTAATCGTCTTTTGTTACACTGTAAACTTTGAGTCGATATATGTAAGCAGTATATTTTTCCTGGACTACCTACTTTTGTAAGTTAATGCAATAAAAACCATCAATCAATTGTGGGTCACGTACATTTTATCGATTTTCTTTTGTTATTTTTTGTTTCAAATAAAATAAAATAAACATACCTTCTATGAATATATTTTCAAAACAACATTCAGAAATCCTTTGAAAAATTCTTTAGGTGATGATTTTTAATGATTTCTCGCATACTCTGAGATAACGCCCTAAAAGCCATTGGTAACCACGTGTGTAGCTCGTTGTTTCTGAGAAAATGAAAGAATAAGCACCCAAACCAACACCACGGACAGGTAGATAATGATCTTTTCTTCCCCATAGCGTTGTTAAATAACATGAAAATACATTCAAATGCTCAAAAACAATGAGCTACACACATGGTTACCAATGGCTTTTAGGGCGAGATCAGAAGTTATGCGAGATTTCTCTGTAATTCTGTAATTTTAATTATGTGTTTGAAATGATGTTTATCGCACTACGCTTAATCGACATAGGAACGCATTCAACGCTTATTCGCCCTTTCAAAGGTACAATCCAGGCCAAATAGTTGTGCATGCTATTCAGCCTATTCAGCAGAACCGTCAAAGCTAACATCTGACCGATCTCTCAGACTCAAGGTTGCACAAAAGTTGTACAGCTACTATTATTGCTGAAAATTTTTTCTGTTGTTATAAAGGAAAAAAATATTTTTCCAACAATAAAATTTGTGAAAAAGGTGAAATATTTATTCATTTTAGCTATGAGATTGCTGTTAAATTGAAAAACCTCAGTGTTTATATTCATCGTAAATGCAGATGTATGTTGCAGCCTAATGAAAGTCTGCGAAATCCAAAATGGAACAAAAAGTATGGTGACAATGTAGTCCTCCAAGTTTGTTCTCGGATAATAATCAGGATTAGTCGTGAAGGTGCAAAAATTATCCAGTCTCGGAGACAAACATAAACGGTGCATTGAATTCGATTTAATCTGTTTGACAATTGGTATGTCTTGTATCAACAAACTCTTTTCGATGAACAGTAATCAATACTAATTTCCAATTATTTCATTGCAGAGCAACAAGGGTCATCTTGCGAAGTTCGACATTTTGGCAATCTGTTGTGAAAAGTGAGAGTGTGAGATATTGCCCATCTGCAAGAGTAAGAGACATGAACGTTGAAGTGAACCGTGTTCGCACCTACCGTCGATGGGAAGCCACAGAATGGGCTATGGAAGATGCGTTCGAGCTTCTGCTAGCTAAGGCAGGATTCTATGCCACAGAACAATATTTGAACGTGAAGTGTCATTTCTGCGGAGTGACTATCTTCGTGGGAAATTCTGTCTCTAATGTGAGTATCTTCAAATCTGATCAAAAACTATACATGCTAGAACTCAGCTACATACTGTTTAGTATGATTTGCTCAAAAAAGGTTCTTCTTGACCAAAACTAAATTTGTGCAAGTTTTAGATGTGCCGTAATCAAGAGCAGAAATATTCTAATTCCCCGTATATTGGATACTATTTAATACATAAATTGAAAATGATTGTTTATGATAATTGATTGTGCAAAACTGATGTACATTTGTCATTTGTTCCAATGTTTCAACATTAAATATTCTACGTAACTCATTAGTACTATAATTACAATAATACCAGGGAGACAGCTTCAAAATCATTTTCAAAATTTTATTTAAATCCTTTGCAGAGTTTTGTTTCTAGTATTACAACAGCTAGTTCCTATTGGTACAGCATACAACATGGCTAGCCTGAAATTTTATTTGAAGAACCAAAGCTTATTCATGAGACAAGTTTCGATTTTCTGTTTATAAGCGGATACTGATATTTTATATATTTGTTACATTTGGCTTGAATGCCCTCAACATAATTTTTGAAAGCTAAACTATTATCTAGCATGAGCTCTAGATTCTTAAAATCTTCGGACCAATTTATTGGAATCCCGTAGGCAACTTGCCTACGTCTTCTTCTTCTTCTTTTTCTTGGCATTTACGTCCTCACTGGGACAGAGCCTGCTTCTCAGCTTAGTGTTCTTATGAGCACTTCCACAGTTATTAACTGAGAGCTTTCTTTGCCAAAAATGCCATTTTCGCATTCGTTTATCGTGTGGCAGGTACGACGATACTTTATGTCAAGGGAAGTCAAGGATATTTCCATCACGAAAGAATCTGGAACGACCGGGATTCGAACCCATACACCTTCAGCAAGATTTTGCTTTGTAGCCGCGGACTCTAACCACTCGGCTAAGAAGGGCCCTAAAATTTTTCGTCATATAGGTAGTACGGATATAATGTAAATTGTATAAATAAAAGACTTTTTACGTTAATTCTTGTACGATTTCTGGTTGTCTGGAATTTGATACCATTATATGCTTTCCACATTCCAACTTATTTTCCTACATGAACAAATATTTTATCTTGTGTCTAGCACAACAAGTTGTGAAAAATATCGATGATGATACAAATTTTATCAAATGTTAGAAAAACGAGTTTAAAAACTGGACTTTTCTCAATTTGTCATTTAAAAGTTTTTCAAAATTTATTCCTGAATAGGGTAAAAGCACCGGTTTTGGCCAGTCTAAGAGAAATTGTCAATATAAACTAAATGGGAAGTGGTATTTATACCAAAAATATGTCAAATGCAAGCTATCAATCCATATTATGTGTGTAAATATCAAAACTGAGCTTAAATCATTTTTTCGCTTTAAAAATCCCGTTGGTCAATATAGGCCAATGGAACCAGTTTCGGCCAGAGAGTTAACTTCGGTTCTTAAATTGGCCAATTGCATTGATTTCTAACGAGAGTGGCCAACTTAGGAGTGCCCTGGCCAAATTAGGTATATGGGAGTTAAAATTATAAGGAAAATTAATTGTTTTTCTCATGTTTTGAATCAATTTGGATGAGTAAATGAATGTAGCTCTATCATATGAATGTGATCCACTAAACACAAAAGGTTTTATGCTGATTGGCCATGTTAAACGGTGTATAATCCACTATGGCTTCAACTGGCGTATGGCCAAAACCGGTGCTTCTACCCTACTGCATAAAAATCAAACTAGAGATAACGTTAAGATTTAATAAGAGTAATTCAAAAAATATACACCCGATTCTGTTTTTGCACGGGGCATGCGTACGGAGCAAAAAATAATTTCAGTAAAAAATTAAAAAAAGTAACACAACTTCTCGACGTTTCATGCGAAAAAGTGCTTCTTATTGCAAAGTTTTAGACAATTCGACCGAGAAAAACCCCCCATAAAAAAGTGAATCATGGAACTGCCCCTATGGTCACTATGTCCCGCCTAGAATTACTCAATACCCCTACGGATAGAAACAAAAAATAAAGTAATGAATCCTTTATCGTTTGAACTTACAGATTGAAGCAAAGCATCGAGAACTAAGCCCTAACTGTGCATTCCTGTTACATCCCGATCGTACCGACAATGTGCGTTGTTTCGATGCCGATGAACTGAAGCGCGAAGAACACCGTCTGGCAACGTACGTAAACTGGCCCATTTCGCACATTAGTCCTAGCTCATTGGCCAAGGCCGGTTTCTACTACACGTACAATGCGGATCAGGTCAAATGTGCCTGGTGTGAAGGCGTCATCGGTCAATGGGAACTTGGAGACGATCCGTTTGTCGAACATCAAAAATTCTTTCCAAACTGTGCAAAGGTCATTTCGAATGGTATCAGCTCGAATCCCATTCTGGATCCCACCATCGGAATACAACCTGTGAAAACACCATATGCTCCGCAATTTAGTTCGTTGGACTCGCGAATCCGATCATTTGAAAACTGGACCACTGGTCACATTCAAGATCCAGAACGATTGGCACAAGCGGGATTCTACTATCTGGGCAGAGCAGATGAGGTCCACTGTTTCTACTGTGACGGCGGTTTACGATTCTGGTTAGCTGATGATGATCCATGGTTTGAGCATGCGAGATGTTTCCCCAAGTGTCAGTTTGTACAACTGGTTAAAGGTCAACTATTTATAGAGAACGTACAAAGCCAGATTAAAAGCACAAGCTCAAACCAGCAGCAACAAATGCAGGCTAGTGGACCTACCATGAGCCTTGACGAGGCACTTGCTACTGAACCAGTCCAACTAGCGTTATCTATGGGACTGAATGCAGGTCGTATACGAGCTGTTACTAAACGACAGTTGGATAGTACCGGTCACCCATATGCTGATTCGCAAGCACTCATAGAAGCAGTCCTGGATGGTCAAATCCAGGATGAGGAACTTGAGCCCAGTACCTCTTCTCGCATGGATCGTCGTATAGAAAGTGAAGTGTCACGTCTACTATGGACGGCCATTTCTTCCACAGCAGGGCCTAACTTGTCATCATTTAGCTCCACTTTTTCCACACCCTCTCCCTCCTTCGATTCTGCCCCAACATCTGATGTAGATGTAATCGTTAGCTCTGATCCATTATCGTCGCCGTCTACCTCTAGCATTGCCAACAATGCCTCCACATCTTCAGCTGTAAAATGCAATAATGTACCTGAATCTCTGGCCCAGATGGCTGCTGCGGCACGTCCCACAGAAACTGCAGAAGTTGACAAGACTTTACGTTTAGAAGAGGAGAACAAACGACTGAAAGATGCTCGTGAATGCAAAATATGTATGGCAGATGAAGTCGGAGTGGTGTTCTGTCCCTGTGGTCATCTGGGTAAGCGGAATAATAATTTATCATTAAACATCAAATAAAATGCTTATTCTCCTCTATATTTTCAGTATCCTGCGTACAGTGTGCACCAGCCGTTACGAATTGTCCGGTATGCCGTGCTGTGATCAAAGGACGAGTTCGCACGTTCTTGTCGTAAATTTAAATCTTGTTTGCACCGTAGATTATCATCTTACTTATGGTATAAGCATTTACAATCGTCACTTGTATTTGAGATCGACAATGGAAGATTCTACATACTTGGTCCTTCTGGATACATTGATAAAGCGTAGACATTTAAGACGATTCTCTACATGAATGAGGTAGACATAAGTACTACTGCGCTTGGTTATAGAGTGGAACATCAGTTTTCTGTCTAAATTATGCGCCTAGTATTGATGTTGAACAAGATTCGCAGATTACAATAAATTATTGTATAAGTTGAATATCCATGTCTACACTGTAATGCAAACAATATCACATTCTGTAAAAACCAGCGGCCGTAATATGAAGCTTTCATATACCTATATGTAGTTTTCAATCTCAAAACATGTTTATGTCTAACAACTACCGAAAAGCTAAACATTACATATAATTTGCAATTGGATTAGATGGACAAATTGATGTGAAGATTTGCGAAAAAGTTACACGTCTTCTCAGTGAGAATCGAACTCACGACTCCCCGATCTCTAGTTGGGGCGCGTTAACCACTACGCCATGAGAGGACTCATGAACGCAGAAGTTAACCTGAATTCGATTTCAACTCAATAATCACGTAGTTATTTTGTAGACGATCAGAGGGCATTAATGTACGATTAGTGGGCTTAAATTGGAAAATTGTTGTTTGGCAACATAGGTTATGAACTTTCGGATCCGTTGTTAGTGATTAAATGTGTTGTGAAATCACGCGTATCGCAAGAATAAAGGGTCAACATGATTATGCCGATGGAAACTAGTTCAATAATCATTTGATCATGACCTAATTTTTTTATTTAAAAATTGAATTTTGGACGTAAACAAACATTTGGATGGGCATCTAATTCTTCCGAAAGAGGTGCGCTTTGCGAAAAGGACCACGTGATTATTAAGCTGAAATCGGATTCAGGTTAACTTCTGCGTTCATGAGTCCTCTCATGGCGTAGGGGTAACTCGCCCTAACTAGAGATCAGGGAGTCGTGAGTTCGATTCTCACTGAGAAGACGTGTAACTTTTTCGCTAAAACTTCACATCAATTTGTCCATTTAATCCAATTGCAGACTATATGTAATGTTTAGCTTTTCGGTAGTTGTTAAACTTCCACTTGGCTGGTAAGTCGTAAACCACGATACATAATTAAAAAAAAAACGAGTATCGAGCATCGGACTCATGTTCCGTAACCGGTCGTTTGAGAACGTCGCGACCCATTGGAAGCCCACACAATAGCCGGCCGCAGTTGCTGGCTAATGCAGTGTGCTTTTTCAATAACTAAAAAATAATGCGCTCTCGGGCTAGGCATTGGACATATATAGAATGCGTTGTGTTTGGATAGGCATCTAATTCTTCTTGTGCTAGAATAAGGGCGTAAGTCGATTGCTCTTCATCGATCCTCTCTTCTGTGAATAAAAGTGAATTTCAGACCGCTTGGCAGTGATGCAATCTTGCGTCATAAGGCGGAAAAATGCTGAAAAATGCTGCAGTTGTTCATGGCGGAAACCGAACTGTTCATTGGCAAAAATTGAATTTTCGTTTATGTGGGCCATCATTCTGTCCTAAATGACCTTTTCAAAAAGTTTACTGATGGAGGAAAGCAAACTGATGGTACGATAGCTAGAAGCTTCTGCAGGATTTTTGTCTGGTTTTAAAATTGGAACAACCTTAACATTTTTACATTTGTCAGGAAAATATGCTAATTGAAAACATTTGTTAAATATATCAACTAAAAATGATAAGCTACTTTCTGGAAGTTTCTAGATGAGGATGTAGAAAATTCCATCATCGCCAGGAGCTTTCATATTTTTGATTTTTTAAATTATGGTTCTCACTTCTTCCAAATCAGTCTCACAGGCATTTTCGAAAACGTTCTCTTGATTGAGAATATTTTCGAAGTCCTGAGTAACTTCATTTTCAATTGGACTAGTAAGTCCTAAATTAAAATTGTGCGCACTTTCAAACTGCATAGCAAGTTTTTGAGCTTTTTCGCAATTAGTTAGAAATAATTTGTTTTATTTTTTTTGTTTCGATATGCGACGTGACCGTACGAGAAAATTTTTTGAAAAAGCCTCTGGAATAGTCGGAAAAACGGGAGAAGAATAATGTGTTATTTTGTATGGGGGTTACATGGCGTTTTACAACAGCCTACTTGATGGCAAGACGAAGTCTGCCGGGACCACTAGTTAATTATAATTTTATGCTCGTTCAAGTACTCCTGCATTTGGCTTCTTTAGGGGTATCCAGTTTCTAACATATTCTGAATCTACGTTAAAAAATGAACTAGAGTCCAAAGTTTCACTATTTTCCGTGACCTGGAACTATTTAAAAAAACACATTTGAAATTAGTATGGAAATCACTTTTGAATCATCCCTCGATAAATTACATTTCGGGACGAGCTATCAATATGTAAATTGAAATGTCATTAAGTCTACGGATTGAATTCTTTTTTAATCATTTATAATATGAACATCCCACCGGTCGAGGATCTTTTCGGGTTGGAAATTTTCTCGACTTCCCAGGGCACAGAGTATCTTCGCCACACGATATACGCATGCAAAAATGGTCAATTGGCACAGTAAGCTCTCAGTTAATAACTGTGGAAGTGTTCATAAGAACACTAAGCTGCGAAGCAGGCTTTGTCCCACTATGGAAGTAATGCCAGAAAGAAGAAGAAGAAGAAGAAGAAGTACATTAAAATCGTGTTATACTAAGAAAAATGTACCCTTTCCATCAAGCTACAAAAATCTGTGAATTTTTCTTCACAAAACATCCCAATTGGTCTTTAACAATGATCTCTAGCACTTTCTCATAAATACGTAACATGTTAATCGGCCTATACTCCTCAACTTTTGTTGTACCGGATACTTTTACAATTAGACTTTTCGTTCTATACAGTGGCCCAATTTCATATTCGTACAGGATACTGATTCCACATCAAGTTAGTAAAAAACTATTAAATGAAGTATTGAGCTACAAATACTTTATCCACATTGAAGGTAATAGGTGTCATCTATTGTTTGCCAATCACAAAATGTTTCCATTTACATCCATCTTTGGATTAATAGAAAAGTATTGAATTGATGTCTAAAATTCACCCAATTCCATATTCGTACACCTACCAAAATTCAAACGCACAACGTTCAAAACTAAATTTAGAAGCTCTATTTGATTACTGAAGTGCTTTGTTATGATGTTCAGATGTAGTGAAATACATTTGGACAATTTATTAGTGGACATATATAAAATTTAGGTAAAATTATGAGAAATGCCAGTTTTCCAATGATTGTTGCTATAAAATCCTATATTTCGAACAATAACGTTTATTTTTGTCATTGGATCCAATCTATAGATTATACTCGTAAGCTCTGATAGAAATTTGGTTGAAATATATATAGTTTACAGAAATCATAAACAGTTTTTATCCCTTTTGAGTTCAGAAAATTGTTGTGCCATAAGTTCAAAACTCTTCTAAAATGATATTTTTAATCAATGTAAACCAAATTTTCATTCTAAACAACAGGAAAATGTTAATTTCGAATTTGTCTGTAAAAATAATTTGAACTACGAACTTCGTTTTACAATAAAGTACCCTAAACTACGCTGTACATACCTCCACATAATTGATGTCATCGTAATATTCAATTATCTTTGAAATAATATTTAAATTGTATTCAAAATAGCACCCTATTTTGCAATTTATTGATTTTATAAGAAAAATACAGAATAACTTGAATGAGCAGAAAGCATTGATACACTATTTAATAGAATATATCCTGTTGTTTTCATCATTTTAAAAACACGTTTGTGTTGCGGTTATGGCAATAATATTTTTTCTATAAATCTCTATAATCATGTTTGGTAGTAAAATGTAAATTAAAAATGATAATTACGCAATGTTTTGATAGGAACATTAACAATGGATTATGTATATACATTTAGGAGCCAAACATAAAGAAATTGACTAAAATTTTTGGTTTTGGATTTGTTATAAATATTATATACCTAAGATTCAAAAGTATAAGTTGTCGATATCCACTCTTAGCTACCCTAAAACTGATTATAATTTTTTGAAACTTGTGCAATATTCGCAATTATCATTCTTAAGGAAGTGATGATGAAAAAAAATGCAATTTATTGTTCGACTTACCGAATATTTTAGCAAAAAACATGGGAAAACTGGTATTTTTCTTAAATTTACTTAAGTTTCAAATATATCCGTTTATACATTTTCCAAATGTATTCTACTCCATCTGAACAACACAACGAAGAGCTTGAGTAGTCATCTAGTCCATTAAAAATTAGTTTTGAATGCTGTATATTTCATTTTTGTTAGCTGTACGAATATGGAATTGGGTCAATTATAGACACAATCTCAATACTTTTCCATTATTCCAAAGATTTAAGCAAATGAATACAGTTTGTCATTGCCAAACAATAGATGACACCTATAACCTTCATTATTGATAAAGTATATCGAAGTCCATGCACCATTTAATAGTTTTATACCAACTTGATATGAAAACAGTGCCCCGTACGAAAATGAAATTGAGCCACTGTATGTTGAGAATTCATTATGAATGTTATCCAACCCATGTGTACTGTTGTTTTGGTCGTCCACATGAATAACGTCTTCGTCATTTACCCTAGTTGGTTGTCCTTTTCCACTTTTTTATAAAAGTGCATTTCAAAATTCAACGGATGTTTGGTATCCTGTCAGATCCTAACCAAATATTGCCATCAATTGGCACTTTATACTGTTTTACTTCAACGAAAATCTACTGTACTTTGCATACACAGTTCGTGCAATAACGCTAATTATTGGATTACCTATATTGTCCCCTCGGTCGGTTGGTTCCTTCGCAATGTCAGATATGACAGCGAGACTTCAAAACTGTTTTGTTTTGTTTATTTCGCTCTCGTCGGTATGATATAGAGAGAAAAGAGTGAATATAACAAAAAATCGTTTCAGAAGAGCAAGAGAACTTCGCATTTTTGCTGTTTTGCTGTGAACGGTTTACAGCGATGCCAATGTGGAATATAAAAATTTCATTGGAAAGCTATTTGTAAATCTTTACTAAAGAAAGTATACACACTTGGAAAAAAACTACCGACTTCGGTAATTCATTTACCGAAATCTCAACAGCTGAACGGTCGGTAATGAGTTCAGTAATGAACAAAATTACCGATCAATCAGTAATTTGGATCAGAAGGACCAACTCTCGCGGAACATTACTAAAGGACCTATGTACAAATGAGAGATTCTCTCCTCTCTCGTTCTCTTTCGATTATAACAGTGGAATACTAAATATTTTGGGAAGTTTTTCACTATAGATCGAAAGTCAATTTCCTTGACTAGCGTTTCATACAAAAAACGCAACAGAAGTGGTTAATGTGACTCAGTTATCAATGAAAGAGAAAGTAAACAAAGAGAGCCTCTCAATGTTAGATAGGTCCTTTAGTAATGTTCCGCGAGAACTGTCAAAATTGCTGATTGATCGGTAAATTTTACCGAAGCAATTGAGCTTGGAATATAATTCAGTTTACCGTAAATCTGTAATTTCCAAATCAATGCTGGTCCATGGAATTACCAAAAAACTGGAATTTTTACAAGCCACCGATTTTTTTGTGATATTTTGCAATATAGACAACATAGAAAAGACATGATATTCCGTTGAGATGGTCGAAATTTTATTTTTAATTTATAGATACGTTTTAATAAATTCACTTCGCATCCATTGGAAACGCGCATGCAAAAATTTCGTTCCGGTTGTAGTCAATCTGTTGGTGCTTGTAATCCTGCGATGAACAAAAATATTTTTCCGGGGGGATTTGGCGACAGATTGAAGACATCGAAACAGTGCAAAAATATGCCAAATGCCTATCCAAACCCAGTTTTCAAGCCACCTCCAGGAATATCTATCGAACCTCAGCAGACCGCACATTCATCAAACAGAGCCGGGAAATTTCCTCGCACTACTAGCGACGGGGGGCATTTCTTCCTCGCGTACATGTATTGCTCCATTTTTAATTACACTTTAAATTTTTGGAAATGACTTCCTCACTACTGGATTTGCACAGTCAGTTGAAAAAAACGAAAATGGCGGATTTGACAGTTCGTGCTGCTATGTTACCAAATTCGGTAATCAGCGCTTTGTTTACCGAAAATTCAGCTTTATATTTCACCGACATCAGTGCTTTGACTTGTTTACTGATTTGTCTGTGAAAATTTTTACCGTATTCGTCAAATCTCAATAGAATCACTGACAGTCGGCAATTTTATTCACAGTTTTCGGCAAACAAGCTGCTGTTTACCGAAACATCTGTATTTTACAAGATCACCGAATCAAATCTGTAAAAAAGTTACCGAACTTAGAGAGTCTGTTTAAGTGTGTGTTCATTACAAAACAGCAGAAAACCCGAAAATCGATTGAAATTTTATAAAATTATTACGATTTCAATTTGGGGTTCATTTACCCCATCGCACATACGCAATTCCGTTTCATATCAGTATTATCAAAAGAATGAACAACATCCCGATTTTAAGTAAAAATAGGGAAGATGCTGCTAGAAATAATCCAACTACATATAACGAAAATTTTCATATGGTATTGCAAAAAAAAATGTATGCAATTAGTTGCAAAACTATTTTTTTTGGCATTCGTCGTATTCACCCAACAAGGCTTAATTGTCGACGCAGTACTTGTGATGCAAAAAATCTTCATTTTACAACTTGTTGCATAAAAATCTCTTTTTCAGCGTTAGTAACTATGTTGACTGTTGTTAATCAATTCGTATTGATAAGATCACACTGGAGATTTTCTGGAATAGAATTATTGATGGTGACTTGCTTGACTATCGATTATCAGCTACGGTGGCAACACTTTCGTTTCTCTCTCAGAATATGCTTCGAACAGCTGCTTCTCGCGTATCATCATCAAACACCGCGAGTGAGAGTCCCGAGAGAGCAGCTGACGGTAGATCATCACAAGCCCAAGACGGCAAACAAAAAGTAACAAAGCAGCCTGTTTGGCCTGTTTAGGTTTAGCACTGGCGGCTCTCTCAAGCTTTGCTCGAGTTGATTTTCAAACGCGACTGAGTACGGTTGATGTAAACGCGAGCGCGAATGTTCTGTCAGTTTGTAAAATCCTCCTGGAAGCACAAAAATATCAATAATATCGCAAATCGGTTGGCGTGGTAATTAGTACGTGGAAACAAAGTTTAAATCTGCTTGTTTCCTGACAAGCCAAGTGTCCCATGAGTGGTCCAAATCCATGAAAATGATTAGTGCCATCGTTTCGCGAGTTGTTATGTGAGTAATGTGAAACATGATTCAAGAAAAGTGATGTTTTATCGGTTGAGTTGCGACCAAGTCGCAAGAAAAATAAGAGAAAAAAACCCATTTGTACAAGGATGCAGATTGCGACAGTGTGCTTTACGATTATTCAAATTAGTTTCCATTTTTGGAAGCAGCACAAGCTGCTCGTTGACCGATCTTTGACCAGTTGAAGGATAAAAAGATGAATAAAACGGAGCTACTTTGGAGGAATGGAATTTTCGATGGCTAACACAAATGCAACGAATGGATAATGGAAGGAATCAGCCGATCGATAATGATGGCAAAGTTTTCTTGTTTTCTGCACAGTTGATGACTAGCTTCGTCGGTGTTCTTGGAGGCTGTGATATGTTATTGCCAATTGCTAGAGTAAGTCTATTAAGGTGAAACATCTTGGAATACAAAGATGGCTGTCACAATGGCCGACTTGTGCCCCTACTCACGATTTCAAAGGCACTAAACTGGAGTAATAGTTGCCAAACATATCTGATCTTCTTATTTTAAGCTTTCTGCTAGTGCACAAAGCCCAAATAAAAAGTTCACTGTTGTTGGATGCTTTCTTCGCGAGATTTGTGCCTTTGAAGTTTTAGTGCAATCTTAGGAATTGACTCCAAACTGTTTCACCTTAAGGTGGGGTTCGATTATCAAAAATATTCAAAACACGTTTTGGCATCTCCATGGTTAGGGTTTTATCTATCAAATTGCAACTTTTTTTGGTTAAGAATACGATAATCTCTATTTGATAGTTTTGCAGCGATATAATTTTCGGAAGGTACAAAAACCGTACAAAACTTCAGCGCTTCACGATGTATGCACAGAACACAGAACATATAATCAACATGATACCAACATCAATTAAGAGATAGTACCGTCGTTGGGGGTGAGATTGGTTAAAAAATGTGTATACAGTACTGACCCGATTTTATCAGCCCCCGATTTTGTCTAGGTACAGGTCGGACTCGATTATCCGGAGACTCGATTATCCGGAGACTCGATTATCCGGGATTCGATTATCCGGAATTTTAGACTCGATTATCCGGAATTTGTTTTTTGATGTTCTTGATTTTCAATTTTTATGCATAAATCTGCGATAATTAGGTATTGCAATATACAATATGAATGGTTTTGCAGTTTTGAACGTATTTAAGAAAAGCAGGGTTCGAAAGTGTTTTTTGTGTATGCTGGTCAAAAAAAATTTTTTCTTGTAGAGACCCCTATTGTTTCTAGAAATAATTTTTGGCTACACCACCGCATCATATAAAAAAAAAAATAATTAAGTTCTTTTATCGAAGATTTTAATTTTTTTCTTAGTGATTCAATTATCCGGAGGATTCGATTATCCGGAGTGAAAAAAAAATCGATACTCCGGATAATCGAGTCCGACCTGTACCACCGATTTTGTCAGCCTATTTTAAATAGCGGACTTTGGGGCAAATAAGCCATAGGGGCAAGTTTGTCACCCCTGCTTTTTATAAAAACTACAATATATATTTTCTTTTTGAGCTTAACAATATGTTCCCTTATAGTTCACAATACAATGATCAAAATATGATGAAACTTGCTTTATTTTTCACGTATTTACATCGACTTGTGCAAAGGCCCTGCCCTTGGGTGATGGGATTGACGGTGATTAATCAAGTTGGCATTACATATTGTTGATATTGTGAAATTACTCTAATGTTTATTGATCGCGAAAATTAATCGTAAAATTGTAAGTTAATCTAGTAGTTTAAGTTATATAATGACATGTGTTTCAATGCTTAAATATATTTTACACTTGATTTATCACACCTCCAGCATGAGTTTAGTTACTGTCGCATGATCTAACACCAGATAACTACGCGTAATGCTGGAGGGACCGGCAGGGCCTACTACCAGTCTCTACTAACACTCAAATCACTAACAAGACTGGGAAACCAACGATCACCTTCATCAGTAGCACTATTTCTAATAGTAGTATTAGTTCAATATACACAAGTCGTTTTCAATAGTCCACGAGGCGCAAGAGTGGGTGCGGGTGGTCTCTGCGTCTCACACATTGAAAATAGACTTTTATATGAGGTTTACTAACAACGTAGTAATACTTACCTTGGTATAAGACCAATACTGTGAGTTGCCCTAATTCAGCGCATCGCCTAAATCCGATGCCCATACCGCTATTTGTTTCTGTATATTCATAATTGCAATTAAAAACATCATTAACAATAATTTCCAATGTTTGAGAAATATTCCAAAATGTGCTGATTTACGGCATTTTACAATATTGCGTTATCTAGTAAGGTTGTAGCGGAATTAGAGAAGTATTACTGATATATGTATAATAATTAGAAAACTAATGGCGCTGTTGTTACTGAAATGTTTCATTTTTTACTGTCTTTTAAAAATAATATAATATTTTTGAACAGAATGCTGTAATTTATAACTTATTTAATTCTCTAAACATTTTTGCACTACCTTGCATTCACACCAACACTGGCGACATTAGCGTTCTTTGGGTAGTATTTCTGTTATGTAGTAGTAACCTCTACCGTTTTTATTCTAACGATCATTATCGTGAGCGTAGTAGTGGAAATAACATAGAAGTAGCTTTTGTATTTGTAGTTAAGGTACCATGGTATTAGTTGAATCCTGTCCTTTGGTTCAGAATGGGGTACGGGCGCGTTCAGCCAACTCGGCAGAACAGAGGCAGACTTCTTGTGTGAACAAGTTACAACATGGACGTTCTAAAGTGCCAGAATCAAGTGGTGGGCTTGTGGGGAGCACTTGAAGATGGAGTGGAAGGTCATTACTTCGCGTTCGTGCTATACTTCTCTTTATCTATAAAATTATATAGAATAACCGACCCTTAGCTTAACTATTTAAATTATCAGTTGCAAATACAATAATCTTTTTGAGCTTACTAACATGTCGTCGCGTTAATTTTATCATAATGATCTTTTATCTACATTCGTCGAACCATTCTGAATGGCCGTTGTGAGAATATCACCAAGAACTTCTCACATGCAATAAAGCTGGATTGTCCTACATTGAAACATTAAGATTTTTGCTCTTTCGGATAAATTTTATGTGGTTCATAATCAGTTTCAGGGATTGTTATCGTGGGAATCCAAAGAGCGAATTTTGTATGACTTCAGTGTAGGCCAATACTGCAATAAAGCATGTTACAATCACTAACATTTCTTCTCTCCCTATCCTTGTTTTCATATTTAACCCGCCACTACATCGAGCAACAATGCAATGTAAACAGCATAATGGCCGAGGAAACGCGGATACGGGAACGATCGTCGGAACCAACGGACCAACGAAGGATTGCAGCAACCTCCAGCTAAATGAAAGAAGTATCCAATATAACAGTCTAATTTGGTTCAAACTTAAACAACAATTTAACATTGTTCCCTCCCCTTGGTTATGCGACCATGCCGCGATGGGAGGGCATAATCCATTAGCCCATATGATGGAAACCAAAGGCGTAACCTGTAGTGGTGGTATCACATTTTGGCATTTTTTGCTTAAAGCCGCGTCATAATTTATATGGCATAGACGCAATAATATCTCGGATGTGATCCAACGGACATTCTGCGTCATTGATAGAATTGATGCCCATTTCAAATGATTAATCTACTCGAAGTGGACATTAATACTATTGGTGATGTTCAGTTTGCCTTTTGCTAATCAGAATGATCCGTAGCCACTCTTACTATCAGCTAGCTGGACACATCGTTATCATATACGACGTAGGGAATACTTAGGAACTCCTAGGAAAATGACTAGTAGATTCACTGAGTAGAAATAAGTGGCGACAATCTTATTTTAATATGGTTTTTACATTACCATAATAAGAAATACCTCATTTGTAACAGCGGTATAAATAATCTAATTCCAGCTTCATTTTCGCAAAATTTACAAGTAGAAAGTAGGCGTTGTGAAGCATTGCATTTGCCACCGAAAAGTGAATCTTGTAGGAGACTGTAATAGAAGCCTAAGCTAACTTTACTCTTCAATATTCACTATAAAAATGACTATGGAAACTAAGACGCTGAGATCGATCATTAGGGTACACTTGCTAGTTTCGAAAAATTGTTGAACAGACAAAGAAAGCGACTTTTTCTTTAAGGATATATGAACGTAATGACCAATAAATACTTTTGACAACAAAAATTAAATAAACTACAACTACTACTAAACAGCCTAATTTTGTTAAGACTTGACAACAATTGACATTTAAGATTCCAAGCTTACGTAAAAGACAGGAGTAATCAGAATAGCACTTGAATGACAAATTATTCAAAACCATTTCGACTAGACAGTATACTTGTAAAAAACAGTGTTCATGTGGGCGCCATTGCCTAGTCCGTCTGAGTATTGGTCCTGGTAGAGGGGAAACTTGGCAAAAGACAGACCGAGGGTTCAGCCTTGACAAGTTAAGCTGTCAGGCAGCTCCAACTGAATACCACAAAAAAAAATTACATCGACTTGTGCAAAGACAACCAAATTTGAGTGGAATTTTATAAGATTTCGTGGTTTCCAAATAGCATGGTGAAAGGTAAAAATTGTTGAAGTGAAATTCATAAAAATGTAAACATCATCAACAAAATCATAATAATAAACCAAAATGAGACACCAGTAGTAGTTTCTGAAGTATAGTAAAGGAATAACTGCCATTTTTGCCCCCAAAGTCATTTTCTCTCAAAATATTCAATAATAACATGTTTCTCGGCTTATTAAGTACCGGTTTACATATCTACATCAATATTTTACCGTTATTTAGTGCTGATCTAGTTTAATATTATACATATTCGCCGTAATATATTGGTAATACATATATTGTATTGAATGAAGACAAAAAAAAAACAATTTTATTTATTTATAAATACGAATTGAGTAATAGAGAATTACGCATGTTTTGAACCTTGTTATAAAGCATCCCCTTATTACGGTAAATTTAAAATTATTTTTTAAATTGTCGATTAGCGTCTGCTTTGTAAGTAATTTAATAGGAAATAAATAAAATTTCATTTCAAGTAGAATTACATGCGATGTTCATTCGGTGGCTGTCTTGCCCCATATGGGTGACACACTTGCCCCATAGTGTCGAAAAATAGGTTATATTGGATGATATTTGAGATGCTCCAAAACTAATACTTTTTAGATTTTTTTTTAAATGGCACAGTGGTTATGAAAAGATGTGAAACTAACATCATGAGGCTAAATTAGTGGATTTTATAAGCTTTAGGCAAAGTTATAGAAACATTATCTTAAGGTGGACCACTTGCCTCAAATTCCGCTACATCAAAAAATTGTCTTCGTTATGTTGTACCACATTTACATTAATATTGATGATGATGTTCGTTGTCATGCACGGGAAGAGCACACATGATAGAGACAAACAATCTCTGACTGCGTGGTAATTCCCAATATCAGTCTTTGATAAATAGAACCGTTGGGGTGATTGCCGTCAGCATATAAGTATAATGAAGCCTCCTGTATGTAGTATCGAGAGATTGCTGATATTAAATAAAGACTTTAAATCCGATACTTTAAACTACGCACTATTGTAGATTAGTTTATTCCAAAACCACTTGCTTCGCGTGGCACACTTTTTCGGTTCTCTTACAGATAGTGTTATGTTAACCAAAGTTTATATGATTACGGGTGTAATGATTAATATAGTTGGATACTACACTGTATTTTGCCTGTATTGGTAGTAAAGCTCAAAGCTTTGAGTCAACCCTTCTCCAGTAGTCAAAAAAACAATCACGGTCGATACCATTTTCTATGAAAATTTATATAGAAATCTCCAGTTGAAATATTCTATGAATTATACTTATGGGAATTTCAAGAAGAGCTTTGAGGCAATTTATGATGCCGTTTTGAAGGAATTTCTAGAAAAAATACCTAAAAGAATTTTCATATGATTTTTTTTACGAATTTCGATGTCCTAAGACATTTTGGTTGATTCCGGTTGTTTTACTGGTCAGAACAAAATTGCCGATCAAAGGGATCACTACGAATCGAATCTTCAAAATTTTTCCAGTAAGTAATTCTCCAAGACTTCTTCTTTCATACAAAAAGGGTGCAGATGCAGTGTATACGGAACGTTTTGGCGTGAAATTTGAGAATCAAATTGTTAGGGCCACTCTTCTTCCCTTGATAAACAAAAAAAAACTTGGCTACGCCCATGTCCCTCGCCTCCTTAAAAGTATGTAGGTTGGAAACGTGGTTCATAAGCAAATATTAACACGTCAAAACTTGAAAAGCAGAAACAAAAACTATGTCTATATGGGCTCAGATAGCCGTAGCGGTAAACGCGCAGCTATTCAGCAAGACCAAGCTGAGGGTCGTGGGTTCGAATCCCACCGGTCGAGGATCTTTTCGGGTTAGAAATTTTATCGACTTCCCAGGGCATAGAGTATCTTCGTACCTGCCACACTATATACGCATGCATAAATTGGTCATTGGCACTGTAAGCTCTCAGTTAATAACTGTGGAAGTGCTCATAAGAACACTAAGCTGAGAAGCAGGCTCTGTCCCAGTGGGCACGTAACGCCAGAAAGAAGAAGAAGAAAAACTATGTCCCGGTTTTGTCAGGTTCCCCATTTTGTCAGCATGTAATTCATCGAGGGGCTGACAAAATCGGGTCTCTACTGTATTCTGATTGATTTAAAGGCTCAAAAGTCTATCATCAAAAAATAAAATAAACTGTTTTTTCGTTCACGTTCAATTGAATGTTTATGACAAACATTCAAGATAGCATGTGTATTGCAAATATAGATTTTCATGGAACTTTGCTTCATTTTCGAAGAAAAATCTGTAAAACAACCCAGGTAACCATAAGCCGTATATCGGGCCCTTTCAGCCATATACGGCTAATATAGTGCTATTTAACGGCTTATTGGCATTATATCAGCCGTAAATCAACATTTTGGCCCAATATACGGCTTATTGGTTACCTGGGAATGACGGTTATTCTGCCTAAACAGCATTCGAGGTTTCGCCTTTATGCGGAGTTAAATCTCTTCCCGGTATACAAACCCAATTCCGTATTTCACGCATCACTGAGAACATCGTGGCAGTTGAAAATACTATATTAGAAGGTCAAATTAAATACACAACGCCACTTGATTTGTGCAAACTAAATTTGCATTTATTTCAAATATTTTGTACTTTCAATTTTACCATGGTACCATTTCGACAGTAAAAAATACTATATCATGTTAAAAACTTGCAGCAAGCCAGAATCGAACTGAGGATCTTGCGATTGTCAAGCGCGAACGCTTACCGCTCGGCTATCGATGCGGTTGGATTGAGAGGGACCAAAACGCAAATAAAAAGCGTTCTTGATAGCTCACTCGTGATTGGAATAGTAAAATTGAGAACTTGTTCATGGTTCTCATTACTTCAACGCTAGTTTCAGTGCATACACGATAGCTAGAACTTTGACAGAGTTTATTATGATTTCCAAAGCAGCTTACTGTGATAAAATTGATTAAAATTTGACACTTTGAGTACCATCTCCAAAATACGCATATTAGATGTCGGTAACAAGTTTTGCAGCGACATTAGCGGTCTAATTTGTTATATGTCTATTGTTTTAGGTCAAAATGTGCACTAGATTGATGCAAAATTTGAAATATTGGCTCCCCTATGCTTAAACGTTTTTTTACTATAGTAAATTGTTATTTACTATAATAAAAAAAAACGTTTAAGCATAGGGGCGCCAAAATTTCGGATGTTGCCGCCTCTAAGTTTGAAATGATTCGAAAGAAATTTAACTGTGCACATGGTATTTAAAGTTATGGCAATTACTATGAAAAACGCCAACCTTTTGTGTTCAGCCCTCTATCTCTTCGTGATAATATTTTATGGAAATGTGAACAAACTCTTCTTTGCTTTGATATCTGAGCTGAAAGTCTTTTTAATAAAGATAATAATAATAATTCATTACTTTGCAGAAGACCACATTTTGATTGGACGTCATTGTTATTCATCATCATAAAGTGGGTTTGCATGTAGTATGCTCCACCAACTGTTCGGCAGGCAGTGGTGCCCCTGGCGGGAAGAATAGATCAAAGTAATTCAGGTTGCTATGTTCTACAGCAAAAAAAGCAGTGTTACTCTGAATGCAATTGAATGATCATCTCAGCATGATTTAGAATTTGTTATCAAGAATAACATATTATCCTTGCGTCTCATCAAAATGTGGTCTTGGGCAAAGTTGTAGCTTGGAAGATTTCACATGAGAAGAGTTTGTTCAATTTTCCTGAGATTATTATGACGAGCAGTTAGAGGACTGAACACAAAAGGTTTTTTTTTTCCATAGTAATTTTCATATAGACTTCAAATGTAGTGTGCAGAACCAAATTTCTTTCGAATCTCTTCAAATTTCATAATGATCGACACCGTTTAAGCATAGGGGAGCCACATCTTCAAAATTTGCATCAGTCTAATATGCACGTTGAGTTAACAAAACTAAATATCTACATACCGACATAAACGATGATGCAGCCTGTACGAGCTCTTGAGATCTAATTTCATGGAAGCTGTTAAGGTGAAACAGTTTTGAATCAACTTATAAGATTGCACTAAAACTTCAAATGCACAAATCTCGCGAAGAAAGCATCCAACAACAGTGCCCTTTTTATTTTGGCTTTGTGCACTTGTAGAACGCTTGAAATAAGAAGAACAGATACGTTTGCCAACTATTTCTCCAGGTTAGTGCTTTTGAAAACGTTAGTAGAAGCCCAAAGTCGGCCATTGTGCCGGCCATCTTAGGATTCTGAGATGTTTCACCTTAATAAGTGCACGGAATAATTCATTGCAATTTCCTATATATTCTGAGATATTTCAGATTATGCTACTGCTCAATCCCCTAGGCTCAATTTCACCCCCAACGACGGTACAGTATGTCAACCGTAATGTGAGCGTATCAATATATTAGTGCGTTTCTATTAGATACCTACGGCATAAAAATTTATTTTAGTACACCGTGTTAGTTACCATGACAAATAAAATAAACTATAAACACTGCGAAAGAAAGTTTTCAAATCTTGTGTTGATTGACATCAAACTACGGCTGTGAATTCGTTGCTTCCAAATAGTACCTACATGCCTGCAGATCGTGATTCAAAACAAAACGACATAAATTCTATCTCAAAATTACTTTTTAACTAAAAAAAGGGGTGGGGAAAGCCCTCGTTCCATAAGAAGTGTTTATAACACGAATCAATCGAAAAAAAAGTAAAATTAACACTCAAAACAGATTTAACCATTGTATGAAATTAAATTCAATATAAACATATTTGTTGATTTATTAAATGAACGTGATGAAAAAAATATTGATTTACCTGATGCTCGTCCGTCCTTGATGCTATAGCATAATGACATATATGTCATAAACTACCCATAACTGCATAGTTGATACCATGGAGAGTCATCAAATGATAAATACTTTCGATCAACTTACTGAAATCTATGAGATTGCTCTAGAAAATTCGAAAAAATACCATAAATAAGTATTTATCATTTGATGACTCTCAATGGTATTAACTCCAATTTGTCAAAAATGTCGAATGTGACTGTTATGCAGTTATGGGCAGTAAAGTTTTCCGTTTTTGCCCTTTGTTTTTCTACTATGTGTGACAGGTGATGTAATTTAAATGATTTCAATGGAGCCCGCATATTCGCACAAAGTGCATAGTAACCATCAACCGGAACAGAGGCTTTGTGCAGGTTTACCAACATCATCAGTAAGCACATTGTGTTTCGTTGAATGTTCGATTCCCCCCATACATCGTACCGACTTTATTGATATATCTTTGTAAACGAAAAACGATGCAATAGTTCTGTTTTCACCGTGTCATTGACGGATGTCACATGTGGCAATATATGTATTTTCGAGCAAAACACAGGGAATGACAGATTAGGTTGATGAATTTGACCCATAAACTCATGTTTAAAGACAACATCAATTATTATTATTTATCTTTAATCGAGTGGATTTTTACCCATAGAGAGCTTGCCTCTGATACAAAATCAATGTGTATTCTATGGTTATTCAGTTAATAACATTCACCTAGGCATTTTTAATCATTCGGTATCGGAGGTAGTTTGGACAGACCGTTCACGTATATAATTTGGACATTCCATTTGATGTTGTCGTAAATGTCCAAAATACATACGCGTGTCGCACTACCCAAAATACATTTGTTTTTTTACTATCCCTAATGTTGCTTAATATTTGCTAGTTCTGCATAATATGTGTGTCAAGAGATGGTCAAGAAGTCTTTTCCTCTGCTTAGAGTACTAAGTTGTGAAGAATTGTCATGTTAAACTCAGCACGCGGTTGAATTTCCAGTTGCAATTCCATGCCTTCGAGACAGTAAAACTTTTGATTGGATGCCTGGTATTTATTGTTGAAATATCGAATATTTGAATTGCAGTTCGTAAGAGTTCTATTCATTCTGGTACCTCCTATGGTACAAAGGTTCATATTGGTAGTGCTGTTCCATATTTTTCAAAAAGCGGAATCCACAAATCTATTTTTTTTTCTATACAAAAATGATGCAAACCGTTACGTTACTTTATTTCTCTACGATACAAAAACGTTCAAACAAAGTTGTATGTGATTCACGAAAGAAGTTCCAAAAATGGAGAAGAAGAAAGCGTATAACAGTCATCGAATGCGTGTACGCGTTGAATAAGGAAACTAGTCACAAAATTGAATATATTACTTGCATGTGCCAGACCTGTCGCCGTCGCATTATAGTTTTGATCAATTTGCGTGGGTTTGGCTTAGTATAAGGTTCAATGTGCTGTTTGTGTACTGTCTCGGCCGGAACAGTGGAAGCGACCAAGAATACTGCTTTGTATAGAAGTGTTCGATATTAATCAAAGCATTTACTTTAATGGTATAGTACTTTTCGGTTGCATTTATTCATAAGTTCTTTAGAGATGGTTTATATATGATAAACATCAAGACGTCTTGCATTGATCATTTAACCCGTATAGGCCTGAGTGGAAGCAAAAATTTTAAAACCCTCACTACTCAGCGAATTCTTAAGGGATTCAAATGATATTTTGTCAGTATACTGGCACATATATCTAGTTTCTAGAATTGGACAGAGGAACGCGGAAATATTCTTGTGGCCGGAGTTATTCCGGTGGATCACTGGGTCAGGTCGGGTGAGAAGGGTACTGTGCGTTTGTGCCCCTGAAAGTAGGCAAATTTCAAGTCACAGATAATTTCCGGAATCGGCTATAATGTGGCCACTGCATGACGGAATTTTAAGAAAATTGCATTAGTGTAAACCTTTTGAGAAACGATTGAATTGGATAACTATGAGTTTTGTATTTGATTTATTCTACAAATGACCATTTTCGGGTCCCGGGACGCCTCAAACTTATGATAAAGTGGCCAATTTGTATCTGAACAACTATGCCAAACTTATGGGAACGCATTTTAGTGCACAATTATGTTTGATTTCTACTTTTCGACATTTGAAACGGTTTAGTATACAACAAATCTACAGTCGGTTCTTCCGGGCATTACGTCCGAATGGCCACATCCAGTATATTTCAAACGTTGCAAAACTCTTCATTTACTATGTTGAATATCAGATCTTAATGATTTATGCAAATTTAAATGATTGTCTTTGAAAATAAAAAAAAGGTAACTTGGCATGTC
The DNA here is from genome assembly GCF_002204515.2 of Aedes aegypti. Lineage (NCBI taxonomy): Eukaryota > Metazoa > Arthropoda > Insecta > Diptera > Culicidae > Aedes > Aedes aegypti. The sequence continues at coordinate 249,751,609 of NC_035109.1, forward strand.
CCAAAAAATACCCCTTTTTTACCCGACTTGACCCAGTGACCCACCGAAATAACTCCGGTCACAGGAATATTTCCAAGTTCCTCTGGCCACTTCCAGAAACTATATATGTAGGCCAATGAACTGACAAAAAATCATTTGAATTCGTTAAGAATTCGCTGAGCGGTGAGGGTTTCAGTAGTTTTGCTTTCACTCAGGCCTATACGGGTTAACTGCACAGTACTGAACCATACGCATGCATATGGAGACAAACAAACTATTCAGGCATTTTTTATTTGTTTTTACTGCCGGTTGTCTGCATAACGGAAGCGACGTTCGTGATTCTTTTTTTGTTGCAAGAACGAATGTAGAAAAACTGTGTTTCTGGCATTTATCGCATTGTGTTTTAAATTTATAATTTGAAAAACAAAATTAACATTTGGATTTTTGTTAGATGTAAGCTCCTCAATTTCTATGATAACAAAAAGTGTCGAGCAGGTGTATGATTGATCCGTTTATTTTCATAATCAATCTTTATCGTTATATTTTTTTATTTACGAAAAGTTATGATACACATGTTATGAACTTTAATTTATACTTGGGTAGTAAAAAATATGCCTTCAACCATCAAGCTATCGCACCAGAATGGTAGCAGGCTACTCTTTCTTTCAAACTTAGTCCGAAAAACTTTTTTTTTTTTTTTTTCAATCGATTTATTTGGCAGGCCCAAACGCCCGAAGGCTTAACGGGGCCGATTATTTCTGATAACATTTATCATTTTTAGACAAATTGGAATCACAGCTACTCTGTGATCCCTGAATAGCACACAACTTCTTTTTCTCCTTCCCACGTTTCGTTGACAGCCGTCGCTTGTTGGTGCCATCGTTGTTCTCGCATGGAGAAGATGAACTGCCGTTCCCGTCGTCGTCATCGTCGTCGCCTTCACTTGAGCTCTGTTGTTCTTCAGGTGCTTTGTTGTCGAGTTCGGTAAGCGCAAGTTTGCCTTTTGCCAATATTTTGGCAAACGGATCACTCGCATCCGGGGAAGATGGGGTCGATTGCTCACTGCTAATCGGTGGGAAATCCGTCTGGTTGAAAATTGGTTCGGTTACTGAAGCGATTACTGGTGCTGCTGTAACAGTTTTCGTGCCCACTTAAGGACACCTCCATACATCTTTGTTTCGGATGGGCTGGCTTGGAGCATCGTCTACAGGTCCTGATTTGGTTCGGGTGTTCCACGTAGCAAACCTCATTGGCTATCGTGAGATACGACGGAATAGGGTGCTTAATTCGCATCTGCAGCACTCGAACTCCGTTAGGTATGCCGGCAAAGTAGTGTTTCCAACGTTCGGACTGTATTGAAAACACCTCCCCATACTTCATCATGAAGTCACCGACAGTCGCATGAGGGACGGATGGGGGCAGGTCATGCACTCTCACAGTCACTGCCTCGCTGTCCACATATACTGGTATTTTGAATTGCTTGTCTTTCCAGACAACAACTCGTTTAATATTGTGCGCTTTTTCATAGCGCAGCGCTGTACTATTGTCCACCATCTCGATGTATACACAGTTACGCGTGTTGTGTAACTGGATACTTTTAACATCGGACAAATTCAGTTTGATTTCATGTTCCAAAAAATGTTCGACTTTTCGAACTTCAGGTCGCACTGGAACGACACTAAAATCAATCACTAGTGTGTTTTTGCGAACACCACTCATTCTGCTGATATGAAGCACGGGAGAAATTCTAAAAGCGTCCGACGGTTACGAGTGTAGGCTGTCAACTGGCGAAAAACTTTGTTATCGATTACTTAAAAGCTTCCTTCTCTAAAATCGCTTGTTTGAAAAATCGAAAAAATGTAGATGATCAATACTGTATGTCACAGTGTTTTATCTGTTTCTGATTTTCTTTATATCAACGATTTTTACCTCTTATTTACGATAAAAAAAAATGGAAATACCGAGAAAAACCCGTGAGAAAATCGGGATTTAAAATCAGATATTCACTGGCCACCCTGTCAACAGATTCCTTTAAATATTTCCGCTTGAATTTCTTCAGGAATTACACTCAGAATTCCTTTAGGGATTGTTTCGAAGGTACTTTTAATGTTTATTTACAGTGAATATCGTCAACAAATTTCTTTAGGCTGTACTTTAAATATTTTTTCTGTACTTCTGCCATAAATATTTTAAGAGTTCGATCAAGGATTCTTCCATAATATTTTATACCAGTCTCTTGGAGTTCTTTAGAGTTTCCTAATCAAATACATCTAAGCATTTCTCCAAAAGTTTTTGGGAATATCTTGATAAAGGAATATTTAATTATCTCTATTCTTTATTTTTTTCCTGCGGTTTTTTAAAAGCACTCCTATTTTTTTTTAACGCGCTCTACTTAGCGTTCCTCTGAGCATAATTTAAACTTCCTTCAGAATTTTATCCAAAAATTCCTATATACATTTTAACAAACATTGCTGGAATAATCTTCAAAAGACTCTTCTAAATATATTTCAGAATAGATTTCAAAAAGCCCTTCTGGATTTTTTTTCAAGATTTTTCCTGAGAATGTCCTTTACAGAAAATTATGGAATCATAGAATTAATGTCTTGAAAATCCTTGCTTAAACTATTCTACCAACCCGAAGTTAGACAATACCAAACCATTTATTTTTAACCAATATTTAAACTTGGTAATTGAGTTGTGTTTGATCCTTCGACCTTGACGCTTGCTCGTGTGGGGGCGGGTGATGAGGGCAGGATCAAACATGTCGCGCGTCGGTAATTAGGAAAAAGTGTGTGAAAAAGTGCGCGGTCCGTTAGTAGTGTTTGATCCTTTGACCTTGACGCTTGCTCCTGAGCAGTGTGTCAAGAAAGCCCGAGAAGTCGTCAGTTGTTTTCCCTCTCGGGTCGCGCGCCTATTTTCTCTGAGTGCTTTTATATAGCCGAGCAAACGAGTGAAGCTGAAAGTGGATTATTGCTGCTCAAGGATGACGGATCAATTGGTGAGCTCGTTTCATGCTACTATTTCTAATCTATAAAATATGCATAACTGCACCTTTAATCGTTACAACGGTGAGACGTAAATAAGATTTTTCAACAAAGTTTGAAAGGTTCGTCACTGTGAGTGTCGACATAAACTCTGATTCATAATTTATTTATGTCTATTTTTTTTAAAACTCCTTTTTCTTTTAACCTTTATTTTTGTAATTAAAAAAACTTTGAATGGTTCGACACTACAAGTGTAGACTTGCGAAAGGTTCACTTTATTCAACAAACTTTGAAAGGCTCGCCACCTCAAGTCTCGGCATAATTTTTCTCTACTTAGATATTGTTCATGTCAAATGAAAATATTATATTATATTTACATATAAGCATGTTTATATCTCACAAATAATTATTTATCATGGTCTAATCGCTTATCAAAGTGAATCCTGTGACCCAACGATCCTCCCCATTAACAAACATCCCTCCCAGTAACCTTTGTGGAGATGCAGAGGCAAACACGGTCTCCAAATAGCAAAGGTTACACACTAACATTCCTTCCACCAATCCCACCTGACTGCAAGGACGTGGCCGGCGGCGTTATTGACCATGTATAAATAGAGGCACTGAATTATGCACACTGAAGAAGATTATGGCCAATCCCAGCCGAACTTCTAGTTGATTTTTTGTGCATTTTCACTGACTTCGGTCAATCACGGAATAGCAACCATTGATATGTGTAGTCAGTCTAAGCTAAGCTAAGCAGCTAAGCTTTAACCAATATTTAAACTTGGTAATTATTTGAATTGTTTTTTTTTCTAATCTTAGACGCTTAATTTTTATGAATGATACAAATTCTAAATCTAAAATTCTATGTTTTTCAACAATATTTCTACCATGACTTCCTACGGCATTCGAAAAAAAATGCAGCCTGAAAATAACTTATGGAGAAAAGGCTATATTTTCACACATAATTTCACTGAAACATAGGCTAATATTCTCACAGAATACTGGAAATAATTGAACCTTGACAGGATTATAAAAATACAGGCTTTTAACAAAATCTTGATCAGGATTTTTAAGAATTCTGGTCACGACTTTCACATTGAAAAGATTCTCACAGAATTTTAACCAAGATTCCATAGACTTCAGGTAGAATTTTCAACGAATGTAATACATAATTTTCTATAATCTTGGGTAAGACTACAATCTATGTTAAACCTGGCAGGACCTTAAGTGAATTTATAATAAAATTTTTAGCAGGTTTCATTCAAAATGATTATTGAGTAAGATTCTGTAGAAATTTTCGGCACGGTTTTTGTAAAATCCTCGACATTCTGACCAATATTTTAGTAAAATCTTCTTCTTTCTGGCGTCACGTCCCAACTGGGACAAAGCCTGCTTCTCAGACTGAGAGCTTTCTTTGCCGATTGACCATTTTTGCATGTGTATATTCGTGTGGCAGGTACAAATATACTCTATGCCCTGGGAATCGAGAAAATTTCCTTTGCGAAAAGATCCTAGACCAGCGGGATTCGAACACACGACCCTCAGCATGGTCATGCTGAATAGCTGCGCGTCTACCGCTACGGCTATCTGGGCACCTATGTTTTCGTAAAAGCTTGATCAGGATTTTAGCACATTTCGGGTCATGCTAATAATACTAAGTCGAATAATCCAAAACTTTTGGGGTAGACTCTTCAAAATATTCTGTAATAATATAATTTTGAAAAAAAAAATAATCAAAATATCTAGCAGGAAGCTTATTGGAAATCATCTGTTTTTTTTTTTAATTTCTTCAAATGAAGTTTACTTCATTCACTGATTTTTGTCATATTTTAGGAACTTCATTTTCATTGACTTTTGTCAGATTTAAAAATGTGACCCGCGACACAAAATTGTTTATGCGGTTTGGCCAGCGATTCAAAAAGGTTGGGCAGTAGGGTGCGACTTATTTTTCAAAAGTTCTCAAAACCAAAAATTCGTGTGCTCTACTGAATTCAAATCACATTAAAAGAGAAACCTCAAAATCTGAGCCAAAAATATTAACATTTAGAGGTGGCGCAAGCGTATTGAAGGTGAATTTTCAAGTTATAAAAAATGACCTGCAGTTAAGTAAACATAACTTTGTTATTTTTCAACCGATTTCAAAACTTTTAGCACCATTTTCTTTGTAAAATTCTTTGTAAAATTTGTAAAATATTACAAAATAAAATTCTTTGTAAAATTTGTAAAAACTTTGTTGAACATCAAATTTGTCTCAAATCAAAACTTGTCTTAGTTAAAAATACTTTTATCCAAATTTTTCCTCATTTTGCTAAAAAAATCATTTTTGTTTGACCATAACTTCATTAAAACTCAATCGATTCCAAATCTTTTTACATACTTTTGAAGCAAATTTATTTGTTTTCAAACTGTACATAAAAAGTTTTTTTCTAAAAAATATTTTTGACTTAGGTATTCAACAAAAACTACCCAAAAACATGATTTTTCAATGAAAAAATCAAATTTATTTGGATTATTTAAGTTTTTTTAAGCCGAAAATAGCATTTTTTCTATAAAACTCAAACATCCAAAGCATCTTGCCTTAATTACGAGTTCAATAATGCATATATTTTTCAACATATGCAAACATAATTTTGTTTCAAAATTATTTAAAAATTGTTGCAAAGTCCTCCCCAAAGGTTTAACAAATGAGAAAAATCAGTTTCAGCTTAAGAGACAATATTTTACTACCAAAGATTTGACAAAACTGACATTTTTCGTTAAAAAATAATGTTTTTGTGCTGGTTTTGCTGAATAACTTGGTCAAGACATTTTTTTAGTGAAATGTGATATATGAAAGGTTTGAAAACAATTGAATTAGCTTTAAAAGCATGTAAAAAGATTTGGAATCGGTTGAGTAATCATGAAGTTATGGTCAAACAAAGTTGAAATTTTAAGTAAAATGTGGAAAAATTTGGAATAAATTACTGTTAACTAAAACTTGTTTTGATTTTAGACAAATTTGGTGTTCAACAAAGTTTTTACAAATTTAATTTTGAAGGTATTGATGCTAAAAGTTTTGAAATCGGTTGAAAAATAACAAAGTTATGTGTACTTCACTGAAGGTCATTATTTATAACCTGAAAATTCAACTTCAAGACGCTTGCGCCACCTCTAAATGTTAATATTTTTGGCTCAGATTTTGAGGTTTCTCTTTTAATTTGATTTGAACTCAGTAGAGCACACGAATTTTTGGTTTTGAGAACTTTTGAAAAATAAGCCGCACTCTATTGGGCAGGCTTGCTCTGGTCTTGTTAAGGTGTATGAATTGTTCCACTGTGTGTTGTATGCGTCGAACGGTGTGTGTTTCCTGTTTACTACGAAATCTTCAGTAGGTTCTTTTTCTTCTTCTTTCTGGCGTTACGTCCCAACTGGGACAAAGCCTGCTTCTCAGATTAGTGTTCTTATGAGCACTTCCACAGTTATTAACTGAGAGCTTTCTTTGCCGATTGACCATTTTTGCATGTGTATATCGTGTGGCAGGTACGAAGATACTCTATGCCCTGGGAATCGAGAAAATTTCCTTTACGAAAAGATCCTCGACCAGCGGGATTCGAACCCACGACCCTCAGCATGGTCATGCTGAATAGCTGCGCGTTTATCGCTACGGCTATCTGGGCCCCAGTAGGTTCAGTAGGTTCTACCACCGGAATATAAGTGCAATCACCCTCCGTTATCCTAGATCTTAGGTTGGCCAGCTTCTTCCAGCAACTTCCAATTATTTTCAAATTCCATGAGCATGATAACATTATCTAACATGATCTATGCTGTCAATTACTCGTGAATCTTCTCTTTGGCTCAAGGTCCCAATTGGAACAGAGACTGCTTAGCGTTCTTGAGCTCATTCCATAGTTATTAGCAGATAATTTTCTTTGACAATCTACGATTTTTGCATTCGTATATCGTATGATAAGTACAAAGAAACTTTAGCAACAAGAAACTTTCCAAGGTATAAATGTTGAGAAAATTCCCAACCAAAAAAGATTTTTGACATTGTGCTTCAATGAGTTTTTTTTACTGAAGCTGTTCGGAATACACATTGTTTTGTTTTTTGAATTTTTCAAACATTTGCTAGTCATATACTGCACTAGTATCATTATTGGCAATACTAAAGTTAGCTAAAGTAAGCTTAAAGTTATTAGTTCATAACTTTAAAGTGTTAGTAGTTTATAAAAGCGTTCTATCTCTTGGAAAAATATCGTGTTTCATGATGATTGAAACTTCCCAACTATGCCTCAAATGAAGAGAAAGAACTTACTCAGCATTCGCAAAGTTACCTCCTACAGACGAACGAGACAATCGTCAGATTGCTTCCTTACCGAGTTTATTTGCAGCTCATCGTCCGCAAAACAAAAATTGCCTATTTAGTCAAACCCACACCGCAATCTGCTGGAACGGTGCTGTGCATACCCTTATACTAAGTTTTACGCTGTATATCGACATTGAGAGTCATGCATCATCAAGCCAACCGCCGCATATTCACGGTCATGGTGCACTTCCCAGAGGCGCGCTGCTCCGCACATCTTTGTGTGGAATTGGTGCAGCCTGAGGTGCAAAACAATTATCGTGTCTCTCCGTTTAGGCGGCGTCGTAGTAAACCGTCCCGACACTGAGAACAATGCGGAGGAGGAAATAACTTCGGAACCAGCTGAAGTTCAAGACTTACAAGTCATTAGCCATCTTCTACTACATGAATATCCAACCTGATGAAGGTCAATCAACATGTGCGAGTTGTATGTCCATACAGATCCATCGTATGAGTCAACCGGTTACCTACTAGTTATACCTACTGCTGGTACTGAGAGCCAACGAGAGTGCTGCGCTGAGAAAAATCAATATCAGCCGGGTTTCCATAAATGGTGTAATTTTATGTAGAATCAATGCCGACTACACGGTCTCAGTGACCCGAGACGACGGGGAAGGAATCAGCTGATTTTGTTATTGCACAGCACAAAGCTGGATTTTATCGTAATTGATTTTACTTCGGATTATTGGAATCGGAGATGTTTTTGCGTTACCACTTCTTTATATTGTTATCGAAATTGTATTTCCTTTGATAAGCTATGAGCAAATTTTTGAAGTTGTTCTATCTTTGATAAGATAATAAAATCACTTTGTGAGATATAACGAAATTGGGTTGGAAGGGAACGTATTTAAAGTTCTGTTTCAAATTTCTCCTAACAATTAGGCTGATACAAATATTAATTTTCTTTTATGTCACCCCCCCCCTTCGAAAGTCCGAAAAATTTGAAGGGGAGAAAAAAAAAAGATTCATCATTTTTTGACATCAGTTAGGTTTTTTCAATTTGCAAAGTAAAAAACAAGTAAAATAATGATCCAGAGGACGGTTTAAAATCAGTGAAACAACTATCATTAAAATAAATATTCGAAAAAACAACTTTTTTTCATTTTTATTTTTTTGTTCCTTATTCATTTTTATCCCCCCCCCCCCCCCTCGTACCTTCCAAGTGGTCTCGGACATAAAAGAAATTTAATATTTGTATCAACCTTACTTCACTAAATAATTTGCTCGATCTTAATCTAGTTAAGATAATCTCGCTTATTTCTCGCGAAGGCATCCAACAATACCGCCGCCTAGGCCTAGGGGATGACTTTAACCGCCCTTTTCGATGTATCTCATGGGTAGTACGGTAGTCAAAAAACTAATCCATGACCATCCAGTGGCTATTCATAACGTATTCTTGAAGCTTGCCACATTATTTTCATTGTTCTGTTTTAGTTTGCTGTAAAAATCTTGGCCCAAAGTTGCCCTTGTGGCCCAATGTCACCCCGCACGACGGTAGTGCATTTTTTTGGCTTTTTACACTAACAGAATGCTTCAGTTTAGTGCCTTCGAAATCATGAGTAGAAGATCAATTCCACCATTGTGACGGTCATCTTCGGATTTCGAGATGTTTCATCCTCAATGGTAAATCATTCTTTAATACTGAGCAACCTGGTAATTTGGTAACTAATTTTTGGTTAAGTGTAGAACTAGCCCTCGTGCGTTAAAATACACTCAAATAAAGTTTAAAAAAAAAAAAAAAATTTTTGGTCAAAATTAAGAAAAAAAAAACGAGATTTACACAGTCGAACGCGTGAAGAAATTCAAGTTTGTATGTGGAAAAGTTCGCTAACTCTTCTCAAGTGAAATCTTGGCAGATACAACTTTGCCGAAAGGCCTCATTTTGGTTAGGCGTCAGGATAACCATGCACGGAGAACATAAGGTATACAAAAGTGAGTGTATTCCACCAAATTCGGGGGATTCGTGCGTTGACCTTATTTTGAAATAATGGGGTTGATGTTGTTTCCATTTGAAGCCATGCGAAAAAAAAACTTACTTGCTAAGTTGTTTTCACTCAATCGGCAGATCAATTCAATCAACTTTCAGTACTATGCTACTAACTCAATTTAGAGTTGACGCACTAAGGTTCGGTTTTTGAGTTGATTAGTTCTTCGCTCTTTGTCAATAATAGAAAGAGATAATGAAAAAGAGAGATAAAAATGACTCAAAAAAGATTTTAAAAAATTCTCAAATATGGGTTCTCTATGTGGGCGTCAGGATGACCATTCTGTTTAGGGGTTGGTCCATTAATTAGGTAAGGGTTTTAGGGAGGGAGGGGGGTATTTGGGGTTTAAGATTTCTTACGCGCCATACAAATTATTTTCAAACTTCATACAAAAAATCTTACTAAGGGGGAGGGGGGGGGTTAAAAACCGGGGTTTAAAAAAATTGTCTTACGTAATTAATGGATCACCCTTTAATCTTTCAATTTATTCATAATGAAACTTGAAAAAATCTAGTACTATGTATGTTTTAAAGGTAACATGTTAAGGCATAACTTGCCCTACCAAGCTGGAGTTGAAATAGTTCAATTAATATCTTCTGCGGAATGTTACGTGCGAACCTTTGCCTCACGGTCTGTCTTTCTGTTTCTGTTCGGGATGAACCACTGCGACCAGTTTTCTTTGATCTTTTGTGGTATACCCGTGTCCTTTGTTTAGTGCATGTCGTTCTACTCCATTACTATTGAGAAATAATGAAGTAGTCGTTTTTTATACAAACATCATTCTTTACCATTTTGCATAGAGCCTCTTTAGAAAAAGATACCGCTATTTATACCTTTTGGAGAAAACAGTTTGTCACCATTAAACTCTCAAAAGCGCGCCCCTTAATCAGGTTCGGCCACTAAGCTGGTTGAATGATACTGATTTTGACCATGCATCGGTACTCTAGCGTATCAAATTATTGCTTCTACTTATAAGCTTCAAAGCGTTTTTTGAATCTGTGAACAGGTTTCATCGCATGAGACATTTAGATTCCTTGAAACAAGAAGCATATTTTAGAATTTAGGAGGTCTGCTACTCCACTGATTCGGAATCGTTTCCCTCCTAGATATCGAAAGATAAACTCTTGAACTCGGAAAGAACTTGTCTCATGAGTTGAAACCAACCTCAAATGCTGATTGAGCCATTTTTCCACTTCGACCTCCTCATCATCTAGGACAAATAAGTGGGTCTTAGTGACTTGTTACTCTCTTATACTCTTCCGACTGTAACTTATAAGTATTCACAAGAACAAATACAACAAGAGTACAATATGGTAGATCTTACCCCGTAACGCACCTCGAAAAGGTGATCTACCCGCGTTACGGGTCCTGCCTCACGGTACTCTGTGGGAGATCATATGACAAACTATTTTTTTGCGTGGAAATACATGGATTATCGGGATAGCGTTCGGCAAATAGGTGGTGTATAAATGAAGGCTTCTACGTGCGATATTATATTCTATTCATCTATTAGAAACAGTTTTATAATAACGCAAATTATTCAACTGAAGGTAGATATTTTTCTTCATGTAGGGTAATTCGCTAATTGTTGAACGGTACTCAAATGTTGAACGATCTGTAAAAACCATGTTAAAACAGGAAATTGAACCATTTTCAAACAGTTCAATAAATTATACATATTATTTTGTAAGTTAGCTGTACTATTGGACACGATAAATTTAATTAGCACATTAATTTATTAAACGAAATATTGACTGAAATTTTCTATCGGTAGGTGAAACGAAAATTGCTATTCTCTTAGAAAAAAACTTAAGCTGGGGGCTGCTAATAAATAAGCTGCGTAGTAAAACATACTACGTTTATTGGGTTAAGCACCTATTCACGATATCAGTAAAAGTCTACTTTAGTTATTTTCTAAACATCCGTACAATTTACTCGTACCTATTAATTACATAAAAACATTTTCAATTTCATTTTCGTTTCACGTACATTTTTTGTTTGTTGAACACGAGCATAACATGACCGTCTTGGTTTCATCAACAGTATTGCCAGATTTTTTAATTTTCGTAGCAAACACCTATATTCAAATGGAATGTTGCATTACACAATATAGTATTGTTTATTGCTTTATATATATGTTGAATAATTATTATAAAAAATCCTATAATGGTGTCTGTTTTAATTGATGAAAAACGCAATTCAGTAAAGTATAATTAATTGCATCCCTGGCTATATCCTGAATCTTTTTCGAATTTCACTATCTTCACTATGGCTGCCGATTTATCCGGAGTAATAACCTCAATCTCGCGATTGATTGCTGTAATGTCGAAGGTAATGTACATTAGGAGAAGCCGCTAAAGTCTATGGAGTGCCGAAGGGGACGATTCACTTCCGTCTCAGCCCAGAGTAGTCAGGGAAAGTGCTTCGCGGACCTTACCCTGTTGTCACAACCGACGAGGAGCGCGAACTTGCAAGTTGACATGAATGCGGCAGTAAAGCGGTCAACATTTGGCGACAATCGTTCAACATTAGGATAAGATGGGTTATGTATGCGTTCAACAATTGGGTATAGAACTATCTTTCTTAAATATATATTTTTTTATTTCAAAATGAACATTACAGTGCCAAAAAATGTAACAGGAATAATGTTAAACAATCGCCTACAGTATTGAATGCTTTTTTAGCAACCTTTCTATCAGAATTTCCATTAAAATCAAATAGCGTAAAAACGTCTATCTTAACCGTTCAACATTTGGCGATTTACCCTATCTCTATGATTTGTGACATGCAACGACACATTCGTGAATGAGAATTTATGTCCCTCTCTCGCTCTTACTACATAACACGCATGAGCGAATAATTGAAGATCAAATCGTTTGCAACTATATCACCAGAATTAGCACTATTCATAAATACATTGCCATTCGGCGAAGAATGAATAAATAGATCAATTGAATTCCGAGAGCGATTTTCATTTAGCGATATGGAGTTTGCGGCAGTACTGAAGCGAGTATGAATGATTATTATTACTTGTGATGATGATTTGGGTAGGTAGACAATTGTCTTACTGCGACTCGTGTGATGCAAGTAGGTTATTTATCTATCATTGCACAGTGTGGACTCTCGATTAAAAGATTGTTGGTTACTTACACCTGTCCCAATATATTCTCATGCAATTTCGAGGCACAATTATTTGGCCACTAGTATATCTGACATCATTACTGATTATATTTATTGAAAAGATGATATCAAACTGTTTCACTACAGTAAATATTTTTAATTATTCGAATCATAAATGTATTTCATTAACTCAAGACTTGCCATTATTTGTTTCAAGCAGTACGTTTATAAGCAGATCCAAATTCATTCTGCAGTTATCGAACATTTGTTTTTTTCTTAATTTCATCAATATCTGTCTACCTATTTGAGTACTTTGAAGTTTCTGGAATTTTTTTTTTAATGTTCTTATGTTACTTTTGAACCAGACCCATATATTCTAAAACGCATTTAAGTGTAAAACATGGCTTTAATAGGACATTTCAATACATATCATAGTAATTCATGTTTCTACTTCATTAACCCATAGGCTACGGGGCTGACATACAAAATTCAAATTGCTCGCGTTTGAGCATAACGCAATATTTTTTAATGAAATTTTGAGGATTGCTTCACTATTAGTTGTTAGGTTCATGAGCAATGGGGAAGTAAACATCCGGAGTATTGTTGACAAAGTTATTCCAGAACATCTCTGGGTCAGGTAGGGTGAATATCACATAATCTTCCTTTTACAACTTATATATCATTTTGGAATCAAAATGTTTTCATACAAAAAGTGTACAGACCAGTTATTTGTTTTAAGTTACGATGCATCAGGGGATTTGGAAATGTATAATTAACCTAGAATAATCCTAAGGCATCCAGAAACATTCTGAAGTTTTCGCCATAATCTACAAAAGTTTTGACAAAATATTGGATATTGGAAGTCATCCAAATCGTCCTGGATTTCAGGTCCTATCGATCTACTAAATCTACTACAGTCTATACTCACCCAATTCTCGTGAAACATTCTTTTGCTGTCCATAGAGCTCCATATGACTGGGAAAGTGTACTGTCGTTATACGCATATATCTGTCCCATGTTCCATAATATGCAATCGAGAAAACGCGTTTAAAGATTATAGCCATTCATGTGTCTTATTGGCCAGGTTTGTGATAAATCTAAATGAAATTGTTTCAATAGTATGAAATATAGCGTGTAAATGTAATTTTGCTACGAAAGTCAAAGTTGGACTATTATGCCAAGAAATACGGGTTTTTGGTGATTACTAGGCCGTAACAGTTCCACTGATAGTAGTGATCTATTTTGTGCTAAGCGCGCTGATGACTGTTCAGGCGTATATATGGTACCAAATATAGAGGATTTATATCCTCAAGAGTATGTTGAGACACTTGATGAAGGGCTCAAGTGACATAAGCCCAAACAGAGCCACATGTGGAGAAGTTGAGGAAATATGATTTTATACTTTGGGATGGCAAGCAAAATTCTCTGTATGTGGGACCATAAGAAAATGTATGAGTTATTGAAAGAAAGAGTAGATTGAGTAAGTAAGAATGAGAGAGTTAATAAGATTTAGTAAAGATTATTAATTGCTATATCGACACTTCCAGCTGCAAGCTTGACAGAAAACTCATCTGCTATTTCAAGGTTGTTTCTGCGGAAGTAAATACATAACTCCGAATTTTACGATACCATAATCCGGGGTAACATTGATCAGTTTTGGGATATTTCTTAAATTTTTAATTTGAAATTGCAAATGTTACAAGCTTTATATTTTTAAACAAGTACTGGCCCCACCGCTCGTGACTATATACTGTAAATTTGTTTTCAAAACATTAAAGTTTGTTTAAATAAATGTTGTAAGTAATTTTTGGAATTAGCTGATATGGGGTAATATTGATAACCCATGTAAATAACTTTCGATAATATTGAAAATGTCGTTCCTTACTTAAATCATGGCCCTGATGCCAAATATGAAGACCAAACTCTTACAAGTCATTTACTTGTTGAGTTATTTCAAAAATAAAAACCGCGGAATACGTCTCAAGGTAGCAATTTCCTAAGTAAATTCTATATTCTTAATTGAAGTTCGTTAATGTTGCTTAATTGAATAATCTTATAAAAGATTGACAACGGAATCGTTTCAGCGATGAATGTAAGAAATGAATGTAAGAAAGAGAGGCACTATTTGCTTTGAAAATGTTCGACCAATAAATTATGATTCAAACTTTTTTCGAGAAGGGTCACACCGATCAATGTTACCCCGCTGATCAATGTTACCTCGGATTACGGTAAATATCTTCCCAGTATGTGGCCAGGTCATCATAAACGTTTTGAACCATTTTTTTTTTATAGGGTGCCGGTACCAATGGTTGTAATGTACCAGTAGATTAAACTATGGAATAAAACGTACATTTTTTCATAAAAACGACACGTGCTATTTTTGGTTGATAGATCGGCTCTAGTTTCATCGATTTTCCAATCTTTAGCTTTTTATTTTATCAAAAAGTCATATAAATATTTAAGTTTATGCAAAAAGTTTGCTCCCTTGCACCAGTAGTTGCCGTCGTGTTCCAGTATTGGATCAACGGATGGAAGCAGTTTTTAAAATGGATGTATAAAAATGAAGAAAAGCTCCAGAGATGATCTTTATGCTTCATTCGAAAGATATTAGTTGCTGTTCCGAGGGAAAAATGTTAAACCTTTGTAAAAAATTACCATTTTGTTTAAAATTCCTTGTATCATTCCCGAACGTCTACTACTGGAGCAGTAGCGCAACTACTGGAACAAGTGTACCATTAGTGGCTCAAGCGATTTTATGTTAAAAATTAGTTTTATCACTCTTTTTATATTTTTTCCATATAGTAGAGGTTGAAATCTTTCTGTTTACGCCAAAAGATCTCTGTTAAGGCTTTCCGTTATTTTGTTATGATTTTTATAGCTTAGGTAGTCCACTAATGGCACCGACACCCTACTTGATTTGCAAACTCATGAAGCTGGATATGTCGCGAGATAAGTCTCAGAATCCCCAATATAATGGCCACTTCCCCTGGTCAACCAAAACAACCTGACATGTAATCAAGTCATCCAAGAACATATGAATCATCCTTCTTTAAGCTTGATTTGGGAAGTCATGAAGTTTGATAGTTCGCCAACTAGGTTTCAGAACAGCCAATTTAGTGGTCGTAAACATGCAATTTCAGAAAGTTCGACACAAAAATTGGGGTTTTCATGATTTTCAGGATTTTATTAAAAATTCGTCTAAATTGTGATTACTTGGTGTAATCAATGTACCAAATGAGCTTTTGAAATATGAGCCTATATCATCAACCTGCCGTTCGTTGAAATGATAATAATTATTCTCTCGAATAATGAACACTCTCACAAGAAATTCGCACTTAGATTCTAAAAGTTTTTTTTTTTGGTTCGTTCATACTTTCTATACATGCTTATTGCTCAGGTTTCTTAGCTTTCTCACCCTCGTCGTAAAATTCGTTTGAGATCGAGTCAGTCGTTGACTCGCGTTCGTTCGAATTTGTTCTGTATTCCGCCCCAGCAGAGGCGTCCGATCGTGCGCTCGTGATTTTTTTTTGGCCGCAGACGGCTCTAGCTTTTACTTCTTTGCAAGGATTTTTTTTCAGCTGCTTAAGTGTGGAATGTGCGTTTCTAAATAGTTTTGCAGTGTTGTGCATCTTGCGAAATTGATCAGCTAAAGATAACTTAATCAATCAATGGGAATTTGTCTGTTGGCTATAGCATCTTCAATGAGTCTTAAATTCTTCGACCGTGTGTCAAGTGGTAGTCCTAGATGGGACCGGATAAAAATAACCCCAAGACATCATCTTACACTGAATGAAGCTATGCGATTTGTTTCATCACCCGGCGAACATTTGTTGTAATAATAAAAATGAAAACTGAACAGTGATCTTTCGGTATGGCGGAAACAGAGACAAGCGGCATCTTACATTATGAGCAAAATAAAGAACCTACAAACGCTATTTAAATATAACTGTTACATTGGAGCGAACATTGGCAGACAGGTTTTTGCGTTTCTTATGATACCGAACGAAGCAAGAAGTTGTCAGTTAGAGTGATGGAAATTGATGTACGTGCAGTCAGTGTTTACAACTTTGGTCAAAATATTTATCTAACTGATTTTTATTCGATTTTGGAGAATGATTGAAGCAAACATCTAGCTTTTGCAACTTTACTGATCAACTTTATAAGAAGTTGTATGTGATCAATTGGAAAGGCACTGGGTCACTGAGTCACTGGGTCAGCTCGGGTGACAAGAGTGCTGTGCTTTTCTGCCCCTGAAGGTAGGAAAATTTTAAGTCACAGATAGTTTCCGGAATCAATTATAATATTGCTACTATATCAAACAATTTTAAGAAAAACGCATCAGTGTGAACCTTTTGAAAAACGATTAAAGTCGATAACCACGTATCCTGCATTTCATTGATCCTACAAATGACCATTTTCGGGTCCCCGGGACGCTGCAAATTTACAAAAATGTGGCCAATTTGTATCTTTAACATCCGTGCCAAACTTATAGAACTCATTTTCGTGGACATAATGGATCTTTACTTTTAGAGAATTGAAACGGTTTTCAATTCATAAAATCTAGACTGTTCTTCAGTGCATCATGTCCGAGTACCCAAGTAACCATGGAGCATTATATCATTGCATATATAATGCAGCTGCATTTCCGTAAGCCTACCATTAAAATAGTTTAAAAGTGGAAAAGGGCCCTTTTACAGTTGAATTAATGCAAAAACGACGTTAAAGCAATGAAGCAATTTATAAAGTAACATTAGTGGAACAGTGCAACTTATAAAGTGATATTAGTGCATTGATACATTTGTAATGTAGAGTTAATGCTTTATTGCTTGACAGCTCTTGAAATATGTCGAATAAAAGCAATGTTACATCAATGTTGTTGATATGCAGTAGAATACGTGCAATGTTATAATGCTTGTGGTTACTTGGGTAACCACATCTGGTACACTCTAAACGATTCGAAACTCTTCATTATAATGTTGAATATCAGATGTTAATGATTCATGCAAATTAAAATGACTGAAATGAGTTCCTATGACCACTTTTAGAAACTAAATATGTGTACCAGTATACTGCCTATAATTGTCCCATGTGAATAGGAAATCCAGCAAACATGGGACTGACATGCATTTATGGGCAGTATACTGACAAATAATATTTAAACCCGTTGAGGGTTTTAGTATGTTTGTTTTCACTCAGGCCTATACGGGTTAACAAAGTTGTGGTGTAATGTAGCCATGATACATTACATACAAAATACATTGTAATGAAAAAGGTTCTGAAAAAAAAGAGAGGAGGAAGTCCAAAATACTAGAGAAAGACTTAGGTAATTACTCTCCCACTTGTCAAGAGTAACAGAAATCACAGATACTCTTACTAAAATTTATGTTAAATCCCTTTCTAAATATGACTTGCTTATTTCTTTCGTCCATTTAATCCATTTTAAGTTATTTCCTTATGTTAAGGTGAAGATGCATCGAAGCCGAATCTCAAATTTTCAAGAGCACGAATCTAGAGAACTAAACAGCCGTTCAAGCTGAAAACTTAATCGATTGGTCACCACCAGCGTGTGACGAATCGATTACGCTTTCAGCCCAAACCGCTGTCTGGTTCTCTAGATTTGTGCTCTTGAAAATTTGAGGTTTGGCTTCAATGCATCTTCACCTTAACATTTTAAATCAAAGCAGTCAACATATTTTGATTATTTTACTTTTTTGAACTTTTGCTCCACGGCGGCTGCAATATTTTGCCCTAATGCCAATGTACCAATGAAAATTATTTCTACAAATATTATTTAAAGTACTAAATCAAATTCAATGAACCCTCAGAGTTCTTAAGATTTTTTACCTTATTATCGTATATCTGATTGAAAAAATAAATTATTGTAAATATTAGATCGAAACGACTCAAAACACGACTTCATTCATAACTTTATTTCATAATATTGCTTATATTTGTACTTGTGGTCGCTGACCTAATAAGGTGTTAAACCATGTAGTGTTGTCAAAGATTCATTCTTGTGTGCTGAAGAAAATCTAATTTGAACGTAATGATGATCTATTGGCAAGGCATCTCTCAGATAATAACTGTGGAACTAGTCATAAAAACATCGAGCTGAGAAGAGTAAGTTGTAATAGGGACGTTACCCTAGAAAGAAAAAGATATACCTTACATGGAATGTTTTCTCGACCTGACTCAATACGTGCGTTAATTTCAAACCCTAGCGTGCTCCCACCCACAATCATCCACTATTATGGTTGATTGAATTGATCATTCCTAGGCCAAAATACATAGTAGGAGCCGTTCTGTGAAAATCGCATCACTTCTTTTGTTTAGTTTCTAAAATTAGTTTTAACAGCTTCATCCGACGACGGTTCACACATGTGTCCTTGTCTTGCTCACTTTCTACTGAATAACTGATGTGATGTGTGCACTTCTTACCAAACAGCAACCAAAGGAAGGAATGTTTCCACAGCTCTACTCTGCACTATGCGCTATATGCTGTCGTCGAAGACGAAAAAAACGCAGATGAACGCATTTCGTGACTTGTTGCACAAATAAACGATGAAAATTCGAAACCCAACCTATCCGCACCCTTGGGAAATCGAAGGGAAATGAGACTTCATTTTGAGAGGAGTGGTGTTTCTTTGCTTCAGAATAGATATCTACCTACTCTGGCGTTTATTGTTGGTCGTTGCCTCAGACCAAAGTGCAATCGTGCAACGCTGCTATAGAAGTTGCTATATTCACGTTGGTTTTCACTTTCACTGCTACCGTTCGTGAGTGAGAATCGTGCACAGCACAAGTGCACACTCGTGATTCCGGATTGTGTTTTAGAGAGAAATAGATCAATAAATTTCCCACTTGTTTTCCACATACCTGCAGGGCTGCTTGTGAAATCGTCCACGTTAAGACGATAAAAATTGCACGTGTGATGCTTTGGCGAACCAATCCTGATAAGAGTGATATGTGATGTTGCTTTACTAGTGACAAATGTTAAAAAATATTCATCATGAGCAGAAGACATTACGTGGATAACATGTCAGCAGTCTAATAAATAAATTTGAGGTACAAAACTATCCTAAAAATAGCAGAATGGCAGCGCCAGAGCTAGATGAAGATTTGTACGTAAGAAGACGCATCCCTTCGTCTACAAATGGTCGAGAACGGCACGTTTACCTAAACGACTCAGCTGTTTTCTACGATAGTGTTGAAAGGTACCAGTGAATGCTAGATATCGTGCGCGCTACGGCTACAACGAATCCCTTTCTTCGTTGAACGAGTCAGATTACGAAGGGGGTGCTTATGACTCGACTGTAGGAGAGTATCAGGATGAACAGATTCCTATCAGTAAGGAGCAGGTGGCAATTCCTTATCACGATTCGGGGCCATTCTGCAGATGCTGTCGAAAATTCCATTCCCACGAATGTCCGTCACCGGAATGGGCCTGTGCTCACTTGTCGCAACTCATCTGCCCACGAAACGCTCGATCCCAACATTATGTTTCCTGGTTTTAGATTACTGTTCGGCACGCTGTATCCGGCCTATGCATCGTACAAAGCATCAGGACCAAAAACGTCAAGAATATGTAAGTATACGAAAATTTCTAATTCATAATTTTAACTAGGTGTAGAATGCGCTAGCGGGGTAAAACGGGCCACCTCAAAAGTTAAAAGTAAGAGTTTAGCCAAAATTTGATAAGTTTTTACAATATTCTTCAACTTCAAAAAAATTCAAACGTTTACCGCGCATTTGAAGTAAAAAACGTGAAGTAAAATGTACCATGTAGCAGGTCCTATTTCAATTATTTGTCGTGTTTTCTAGAATATCTGTCAGCATATATCTCAACTAAATTCAATGTCAAAGTTTTTTGTGATCTATTCAAGAGGTTATTTACAATTGTATTAAATTGAGAATCATTAGAAATATTCTAAATTTCAAACTCTGTCGGTATGTGAGGTGATAAAATCGAATCGGCACTATAGTTTATGAAACCCATTAACTGAATTTAAATTATGCCGCAAATACCAAACACAAACATTGCATAAGCCATTTTATGAGACGTTTCAAATCATATGGTTTCCTTTTGTTTACCAGCTTTGAAAGTTTCTGGCGGGCCGATTTATTTACGTTTCTTCTAGCGCTACATTTGGAAGGAGCATATTCATCAATGGCGCTGGTGGCAATGAAACAAAGTTTTTGATTTTCGCATGTAAGATTTAAATCAGTAGGCAGGGAAGATATTTTTCATCTACGTTACCTGTAATTCATGTAAACCTGGTAGAAACATGCGCTGAAAGAGACGGGGACGTCATCGCCAACAAAAATGTGACCAGCGCCATTCACATATCATGCTAGTTTTTTGAACAACAACAATGAGCGGCCCGCCAGAAAACGTCATTCGAACGTCTCGTAAAATGGCTTATTAGGGACGTTCAGATATTGTGAAGTATCGATATTTCATTCGATACGATTATCAAATCGAAGTATCGATACCACCGATATATTGAATCAAAATATCGATATATAGCATTTGATATATTTGAAAGAGGGCAAAATTCCTGTATCGCTTACACACTCGGATTAGATTACTGGGGTCGGTAAAATTTTAAAGGGTTTTTGAACTACCTACCGAAAAAGTCAGTAAAATGTAAACTATCGTCATGCATGATTGAATGGCAAATATCGCCAGGTTTTATTTTTTATTGGTAGGGGGACATGGGGCAAGAGTGATACCTCTAATTTCACGTAATTCAAATCAATGTTTTGATGTTTAACGCAGGATAAGAATAAATTGAGTACTAATTGAGGGTTGTGTAAATATTACAGTTAAAAAGGTTTAGTACAAAAAATTAGAAAAATGTCTTTAACTCACCAACCCGAAAAATGCGAAATATTATAAGAATGTAAGACTGGAAAACAAGGTTTGACTCCCAATAAATACAAAACATATTGATTTTTCCGCACAGTATTGATTATTTTCAATTGTTTAATATAGCTGCGAGGAAATCTTTTCGAAAAAGTCTTTTTGACATTAAGTTTTACATATATTAAAACAGTATGTCTTACGGGGCACGAGGGACACCGCAATTTTCTCATCTAAAATTAAATGAACTTTTATTTTTCTTGTTTAATATTGCATTAAATCAATGTTTCCTACTAAATAAAATCAAAATAAACCATCTTGGACATTCAAAATGGTTTCTGAAAATGTTTACTATTATTGTTACAGTCAAATAAGAAGAGAACTAAATTAATTTCGTAAAATTACTTTTTAACTATACGTCAACTTTTATCCCTCAGTTTTTATATTTACTCACTGTAGAATTTATCGTTTAGGCGGGGAAATAATAATATACAAAATTTGTGACATTTTGCTCTGGTGGTCTTCTTGCCCCATAAGAGTGGCACTCATGCTCCGTGCCTTGTTTAAAAACCTTATAAGAAGGAACATTTTCAAAAATCTCAAATCATCATGTGTTTCTTATATTTATGAAATCTATCGATAACATCATTTAGAACATGAGGTGAGCTTGCCCCTACACTGGAATAATCTTCAAAAAATGTACTAAGCAAACAAGGTATGAACCTATATATCTTAAGGTGTCCTACTTGCCCCCAGCCCCCCTAATTGGTATTGAAATATAGCGATAGCCTACCCGCAAAATTTTCAAACAATAATTCCTTTTTTTCGATTTTAACAAATTTCATTAGTTTACTGACTTTCTCGGTAGTCCAAAAACCCAGTAATTTTTACCCGACAGATTGAGTGTATAGTTACCTGACGTTGAGTTTCTACGATTTGCAAACAATATTATCAGAATTTTAGGGGGCCTTCCTTAGCGAGTGGTGTGGCGTCCGCGGCTACAAAGCCAAAGCCATGATGAAGATGTGTGGGTTCGATTTCCCGGTCGGAATAACTCTGCCTACAAAAATATTCCCTAGGTCCTCTGGACCACTTTCAGAAACTAGATATGTGTACAAGTATACTTGACAAAAAATATTTTGAATTCGTTCAATATTCGCTGAGCGGTGTTTTGGTTTTGGTATTTTTGCTTTCACTTTAGGCCTATACGGGTTGAGAATCCATCTTTGAGTCCATTGAATCTTTGAGATTTTTTAAGTATGGCTACTACTGATTTAAGTTGAAATCGTATGAAAAACCTACCAGTAGAATCGAGAGAGTTCCGGAAATGATGAAAAACAGTGAAAAATTTCATACTTTTTCAATCATTAAAAATGTTTCTAAGAAACTTCCAAGGAATTTGCCAAACTTGCAAAGGACTAAGCTTGAAATATTACAGAATTTCCTGTAGATACCCTAGAACCCAATGCAACGTGTCTAGTCCCGCCACAATTTACACGTTATGTTAGCAAATGCTGCATGTTGAATACTTTCTCATGGAAATCTATGACTCTATCTCTCTTATTAACTGAGAGCTTTTCTTTGCCAAACTTGAACATTTTCGCGTTCGTATATCGTGTGGCAGATACGATGATTACTCTATGCCCCAGGGAAGTCAAGGAAATTTCAATTACGAAAAGACCCTGACCGACCGGGAATCGAACCCACACACCTTCAACATGGCTTTGCTTTGTAGCCGCGAAACTCTAACCACTTCGGCTAAGGAATCTCTTATTGATAGAATGCCATGATAATTTGTTTTACTATTTTTCGCGTATTTAATACATAATGGAAAAATATATCTAAGATTATTGCTTATGCTTCTTTGTAAAACAAACGAAGTAAGAGATTCCTCACATGTATTCATTCATTCGTTAGGAAATCCTGTCATGGAGGAAACCCGTCAGACTTGGAGTTGTGATATTAAACCTGAAGTATACGATTTGACATAAACGTTTGAATTATTCTAATAGTGTACGGTGAAACCTCAATGAGTCGTTGTTCCATAACTCGGTTTCGACTCATGGAACCATACTAAAAACAAACTTTAATGATTACTATCACGGTCCCATCAAACAACTTTTCGAAGCATTTCTGTTCCATGTGTCGGTGGTCCCTTCAAATATCGACTCATGAAGGTTATGTATGGTGGAAAATTAAAGTTTTTCTATTTTACTATCTATCCTTCACCATTTGAGTAGCCTTCAGATTTTTGGAACGACAATAACAATACACAAATAAATAATACAAACTCTTTGCATTTTCGCCCACTGGAGGGCAATATATTTTATTGAATCAAATTGACCACTGACACACGTGGCCAACATCGTTAGGGACTCCCATTTCGCTAAGTATGTTTAAAAACTTTATGAAATTCTATCGTTCATGTTGTTTCATGAGGTTTATATTAATTTGTCTGAGTGTATATTTCTTACTTCCAAAATTTTTCAAGGGTGGTCTGAGATCATAATTACGAACAATGGATCATTAAAATAACCAAAACGGCCGCTATGGAAAGCATAGATAGCGCCACCGTAGCCTTGTGTATTTGACAGAACAGTAATGCTGTTACAATGTTAAATCCCATATACAGTGACGCCTTTGTTTTGATGCGGTAAACACTGGTAAAAACTACCTTCAATGATCCATTAATTCATTATAATACCGTGTACGCACCTAACTTTGCGGAGCTCCAAACTTTGCGCATTTTTAAGAAGCATGAATGATAATGATAATTGATCATTCATTTTTTAACAAATCAGTTTCAGCAACATGTTTGTTTATGTGAAATAAGTATTTGACATACATTTGTTTACTAAAAAACCCTCGTTAATGTTAGTAAAAAAAACAAAAACCCTTATGAAACGTCAACTTTTGAACCGTCTTAGCACAAGTGCTAAGGAGTGGCTCTGCCAAAAATAAACATTTTTCTTAACAAAACTGTGTTGTGAAAAGTATATTTGCGGTGTATTTGCAAAAAAAGGTAATATTCTAGAAATTCCATTAACTTTCCATATAATATGTCGAAATTTTTTTTGAAAAAAGCGATGCGCAATGTTAGGCCCCATGTTTTACACGAGGGTCTTATTTTTTGCGCACTTCTAGCAATTCGGAATGGCATGTAAATACATGTAAGTCCTTGCAAATGACTAAAGCTGTCGATCTTACGAGGAATGGTCCCTCAATCCATAAGGCCTTCGTGGGCTTTGTAGCCGTGCGGTTAGTGTCACCAGGCATTTAGCCGCATCGTGCTAGGGAGTGTGGGTTCGATTCCCGCCTCAGGCTGGTAAACTTTTCGTGAGAAATGTTTTCCGACTGTGCCACTGGGCGTTGCATGCTAGTCCGTTGTCTAGTGTGGTGCTTCCTTCAAAGGGAATAAATGCCCACTGGAAGCATAAATGTGTCAGTGTCTTTTTATGGCAGTGGCTACATGTAATATTCCTGAAAGTACCTTTTGTGTGAAGCTGAAGGCAAGGTGTGCATTGAACAATCTCAGAAAATGCACTGTATTGACGCAGGAGGAGACTTTTACTGTAAACTTGGATAATTGATAGCGCAAAGGTTGGCTTCCCAGTTGATGGACAATGATTCAAGCTCCAGTTGCCTAGCAAAAAGCGTTCAATTATGGAATATCCGTACTGGCGGCAATTCAATAAAACATAATTAATCGCGAGAGATCGATACATCTCCCGAACTTATCGATGCTTTTCATGGATTCGATGCTGGAAAGTAAGGGTCCGTCCATTAAGGGACAGATCCTAAGCAACCTGCAGCTTGAAATACTAGCATGAGCATGAGCATGATTGACCGCCCGCAGTTGCTACTCCGTTATTGCAAGAACAGCTGTACTTACACAGGGAACCAACAGATGCTACTCAGGATTAGTAACATCTTCAATGTCTAAGTACTGGTGCTCTCATTATTATAGCAAACAATACCGGCGCCGGCTGTGTCCGCATGCAGGTCAGTTTGGGAATGGGAGGAAAATGACGACGTGTTACTTGCTTTATGGAAGCCGAGGAGTCCTCTGCACTTCCACAAGAAAACACTAGGAGTTTGGATATGGGAAAGGATTCGTTTTGGTAAACGATAAAGATATATTTTTAAATGAATACGTGAACATATACACGAATGATCGATACCGATAGTGCGATTACTATGCGAACCGGACACGATCCGAATTCCGTCGCTCACCCACAAAAGAGCATGCAACAGGTTCAACGGATCAAACACTATTGACGCGTCGATACTTTTTTTCACCCGCACACTTTGTTTCATTTTTTTCTTGCAACCTGCAGCTTGAAATACTAATAGACAAACGAGAAAACTTTCGAGCATAGCTCGCCTGAGCTTCAGTTGAATCACATCACTGCTAAAGACTCGTCAAGTGCATCTGGAAATCCTCCCCTTCAGCTGACGACATGTACAACAGAGAATATTTTCTTTAAAATGCTTCCGAATTGTGGGAAATCGAATCGGTCACGGCCATCAGCAGTGGATACGAGCATCAAATTTCGTAGTTATTCACTTATACAATATATAATATAATATTATAGTTATTCAAAGCGATGGAACAAAATAAGAAAAAAACAACAAGAAAAAAAGTTGAATTAAAAAAACAAGAGCATAAATTATATAAAGCAACGTACGAAAACAAATAAGCACAAGCTACGGCTGTAAACTATATTGTACAGATGGTAATCTTGTGAGTATATAATAAAAAATAAGAACATAGTAACTCACTGTTCGTGGTCACTCTATGTTTGGGGTGATTGAATAAATTAAATTGAAATTCACGGAAAAAACTCCTGATGAAACTCATATTAGTTGTACACTTTTGTTCAATGCAAAACCAGTAAAAAAGTAAAATTATTAAAAGCAAACGAGCATTTTAAAATATGCGCAAAGTTAGGCACATCATGCGCAAAGTTTGGAACAATTTAGATTTTGTGCGCAATGTTAGGCACAAGGTAGATCACCTTTGCATTTTTTAATTCTTTTATGGATTATTTTTATTTTATTTTTTAATTATGACATTGTGTTCTACTGAAGGGTTCAAAAGCTTATTGTTGGCAAAAGTTTGAATGAAAAAATACAGATTTTAGCCTTATTTGAAGCGTAAATAGGATGATAATTTCTTAACTGCGCAAAGTAAGGTGCGTACACGTTAGTTCATTATGTAACTGATTTTAGTTGCGTTATGACTCATTACTAGATTTTGGCAGCACTGGCCGTAATGATCCAAACCGGCATGCTTCATTAATTAAATTTATGGCTCGTGCTGTAAAAATCATTATTCTGAACCTTGTTGGATAAAATACTATTACGCAACAAAGTGCAGAATGACGAAAATTTGGTTGAGGCAACAATTTTGTAATAAGAATCAATCTAACCATTGAGATTTATCTTTGTCAATTGATATTTACATGTGTATATCATTTTGCAAGCGGCAAGATATTATATTAGAATTATTCTTACAATTAATGCTTCTAGATTAATGATCGATCAACAACTTTTTTGTCCTCTCTCAATTTCTTACTCACTATTTTCTGTCATTTCTAATCGGGTCTAGGTCAAATGGATGATGTATTGGATTGTGTTTGCATTTTTCACCTGCATCGAGACGTTCACCGACATCCTACTCTCGTGGTTCCCGTTCTACTATGAAATCAAAGTCATCATCGTGCTCTGGTTGCTCTCCCCGGCCACTCGGGCAGTTCAACGCTTTACCGGAAATTCGTGCACCCGATGCTGACACGACGAGAACAGGTGGGTAACATATTGAGACACAGCTCTTATGAATACAAAATAATTACATTTTCGTTCGTGGCTTTTAATAGTAATATTGAACAGAGCTTTGTAAACTAGAAGATATTAGTGATGGTTACAGTAAAAAACAGGTTTTGCCATATAATTTTCCATGTCAATTTAGGTTCGAAACTTTCTACGAATTTCAAATTTACTAAAACTACTAAAACTCTTGAAATATTTTTTTTATCTAAACTGCCTAATGCTAGGATACTAGGACTGGTGTAGCATAACCACGTGTTTAATTTAAGTAATTTTAAAAGCTGAACTACAGAATTCGAACATAATTTATCTACAACCTGTTAATTTAAACGAAATGAATTGAATTGAGTTGAAAAACGAGAAGCAAAATTTTTACAATTATTACTGTAGAAATTGTAAGAACAACTACTAACCGTATCCTTGTAAAACATATAAGGCAGTAACACAAACGGTTATGAAAAGAAATTGCCAATTCAAATCAATGGCGATTGCTAAAATAGACTGAACATTTGTTTAATTTACAAAGTTTCTTAATAATCTTTTTTGTGTTATTATACAATCTAAGAAAATGTTATTATTAATAGCATCTTATTCAAATTTCTTTGAATATTTTACTGATGACACCAACGATTTTTTTTAGGAAATCGACGATTACATCAACCAAGCCAAAGAAAAGGGCTATACGGCTGTGCTGCAATTAGGTTCCAAAGGAGTCAACTATGCAACTAACGTCATCATGCAAACCGCGATTAAGGTACGTGTTCTTGAATAATTGTCATTTTTGTCTGTTACTTATCTGAAACAGCACACACATCGTCATTCCTAGTTTTTGACCGATACGTTTATTTAGCTAACCTTATTTTAGTTTTGCACATTTCTATAGCTATCTAAAACCAATCGTATTTATGTTCGTATTAATTCACTAAAGCGTGAGCAAATCAGATAACAACAGTCAAAATTATGCTTTTGCAAGCACAAGATGGCCAACAAGCAAACCACATTGGATTTTCTTCTTTTTTTTCTTTTTCGTTCCATTTCTCCACCATAAAAATAACTAAACCCATAACTAAACATCAAAATTCAGGCTTTAAACGCACCTCAAATACCTAGCTTGATGCGACAGAGCCAGTCCGATAACGCACTTGCTTCCGCTTCACTGAGCGAAATCCATGAAACATCACAGGTAGATGGCCCGAGCTTGTCCGCAGAAACTTCCCGTATCAGACGTTCCCGGATCGGCTGAATCTGCGTTAAACAAAGAAGCTTCAAAACGTTCCCAAGCTAACACGCGTAACCACAGTATTATCTATGAGATTGACTCTGAGGAAGAGGAGCAAAATGCTTGCAGAAGCTCAAGCTGCCATAGATCAATATCATGCTAATAACGAAACTAACGCAAAGCTAGATTTCAATGAAGAAAGCGCATTGGAAGATGAAGAAGGGTCTGCTAGGTCAAGGGCAGTTAAGAAAAAAGAAAGGCCCCACTACTTCCACTACCAGCCGGAGTCGTAGAACCACTCCCATTACCAACGATTCGGTTCCAACTAAAACAGTTAACACTCGTGGTCGTAAGAAACTCCGCAAGGACTCGGAATCGATGGATATCGATGTCGATTAGAGTATAGTTTAGCCTTATTTGTTTTAAACAATCGCTCACACCAATGAAGTGCTCAAATTAAGTTTTATTTGTGAACTGTCCAAGAACTGATTAGTTTCATAACTTACTTTGTGTCATTACAACTACTACCTGTAAGGTTTTACGTTATTTAAAAAAAAACTACCATGTCAGAAATAAGTAACCGCAAGTTTGATACAAATGTGCGGATCTAATAGAAGTGCTTATAAATCAAGTTGCATGTCTTGCTATTGCTAGTAGATAAAAACTCATTTGTCTCACTTTCTCGAACATCTTTCAGCATACCGAAGCTATCGAGCTTTAATTCACACATAGCACATCATTGAGATCTCCAATGGTTCTGATTGTGGAGATTTGTTTTGCATTTTATGTTTTCTACACTTAGTTGTTAACTATACAGTAGGGATAAATCCGAAGCAAATAGAAGTACCTCGTAACGTGTGAGAAAACCCGGACAACACATTTTAGAATAATATTAGTGCATAAATATAGCATTTCCGTTCAGATTGGAAATTTAATACAAGATGGTAGCTAAAATTAACGAATATGATCACAATTGATAGCGAAAAGCTCAAATCACCGAAGCACAATGCATCCTCAATTTTGTTTTATTCGATAGATAACTAATTGGAATCAATGTTCTGAGAATAAATCAATGTTTTAAACAAACATACCATGTTTTCCTTATTTATTAGTTTTTGTTCTTTACCTATGGGCTGATGTCTATCACTACCTTCATTTATTAACGTATCTGTCCGTGCTACGCGTCTATTTTTGTTTATATAAATTTAGTAGGGCATTATCAATTTAGTAGATTCAGAGATACATGATACCGTATTGTCTTATCGTCATCAGTATAGGAAGGAGATGAGGGGTGAACAATTCAAACTTTTCGAAATGGACTGAATAGATGCTTCTAAGCTACATAATCTGTTATGTTTACGTGATTTAATTTTATCATATTTGGGACGCAACGCCAGATAGAAGAAGAAAATAAAAAAATTCGTTTGATTCTGCGTGGACTTCGGCCTACACAGGATCTAATATTGCTGTTTGCGTTTGACGTGCAAATCCAGTCTAACTGAGCTTCAAATGCGGTAACACAAAGTAATCAAAGGATAGCGGACTTTGGGGCAAGTGTGCCACCCCTGCTTTTTACAAAAACTAGCGGAATTTGGGGCAAATGTGCCACCTTAAGCAAATTGTTCTCTAACTTTGCCTAAAGCTTATAAAATCCACTAATTTAGCCTCATGATGTTAGTTTCACATCTTTTCATAACCACTGTGCCATTTAAAAAGAAAATAATTTCAAAAAGTATTAGTTTTGGAGCTTCTCAAATATCATCCAAAATAACCGATTTTTCGACACTATGGGGCAAGTGTGCCACCCATATGGGGCAAGACGGCCACCGAATGAACATCGCATGTGATTCTACTTGAAATGAAATTTTATTTATTTCCTATTAATATTACTTACAAAGCAGACGACTAATCGATAATTAAAAAAAATAATTTTAGGTTTACCGTAATAAGGGGATGCTTTATAACAAGGTTCAAAACATGCGTAATTCCATATTACTCAATTCGTATAACTAAAATGGTTATTTTTGTCTCATTTAATACAATATATGTTTTACCCTTACATTACGGCGAATATGTATAATTTCAAACTAGATCAGCACTAAATAACGGTAGAATAGTGATATAGGTATGTAAAACGGTACTTAATAAGCCGAAAAACATGTTATTATTGATTATTTTGAGAAAAAATCACTTTGGGGGGCAAACATGTTAGTTATTTCCCTACTATACTTCAGTAACTACTACTGGTGCCTCATTTTGGTTTATTATTATGATTTTGTTGATGATGTTTACATTTTTATACATTTCACCCCAACAATTTTTGTTTACTAAATAGGTGGCACACTTGCCCCAATAAGTATACATTTCAACCAAACTGGATTTCGTATGTAAAACTAAATAATGTTTTCGTTCAAATGCCACAATAACTTACACATTTGAATAGTTTAACGATGTATAGTACGTTAGAAAAATCTGTTAATAATTTACCCTTTACCATGCTATTTAGAAACAACGAAACCTTATAAAAATCCACTCCAATTTGGTTGCATTTGCACAAGTTGATGTAAATACGTGAAAAATAGAGCAATTTTCATCATATTTTGATCATTGTATTATGAATTATAGGGAAACATATTGTTAAGCTCAAAGAGAAAATATATATTGTAGTTTTTATAAAAAGCAGGGTTGCCCCAAAGTCCGCTACAATACAGTGATACCTCCATGAGTCGATGTTCCATGACTCGATATCGACTCATGGAACCATACTAAAAACAAAATTTCATGGTTACTATGATGGTCCCTACAAGCAGCTTTCCAAAGGATTGCTCGATATTTCCATGAGTCGATGGTCCCTTCAATATCGACTCATGGAGGTTTCACTGTATATATTTTCTCTATGAGCATAACAATGTGTTCCATTATAGTTCACAATACAATGATCAAAATATGATAAAAAATTTCTCTATTTTTCACGTATTTACATCGACTTTTGCAAAGACAATCAAATTTGAGTGGAATTTTATAAGGTTTTGTTTGTTTCTAAATAGCATGGTAAAAGGTAAGTTATTAACAGATTTTTCTAACGTACTGTACATTGTAAAACTATTCAAATGTGTAAATTATTGTGGCATTTGAACGAAACAAATATTTAGTTTTACACACGAAATTCAGTTTGGTTGAAATCTATACTTATTGGGGCAAGTGTGCCACCTATTTGGTAAACGCAAATTGTTGGAGTGAAATTTATAAAAATGTGAACATCAACAACAAAATCATAATAATAAACCAAAATGAGGCACCAGTAGTAGTTTCTTAAATATAGTAGAAGAATAAATGACATTTTTGCCCCCAAAATGATTTTTTCTCAAAATATTCAATAATAACATGTTTTTTTGGCTTATTGAGTACCGTTTTACATATCTACATCAATATTTACCGTTATTTCGTGCTGATCTAGTGTAATATTATACATAATCGCCGTAATATAAGGATAATACATATATTGTAGTGAATGGAGACAAAAATAACCATTTTAGGTATTCGAATTGAGTGATAGAGAGTTACGCATGTTTTGTGCCTTGTTATAAAGCATCCCCTTATTACGGTAAACTTTAAATTATTTTTTTAAATTATCGATTAGCGTCTGCTTTGTAAGTAAAGTAATAGGAAATAAAGAAAATTCCATTACAAGTAGAATTACATGCGATTTTTATTCGGTGGCCGTCATGCCCCATATGGGTGGCACACTTGCCCCATAGTGTCGAAAAATAAGTCATTTTGGATGATATATGAGAAACTTCAAAACTAATACTTTTTGAAGTTATTTACTTTTTAAATGGCACAGTGGTTATAAAAGATGTGAAACTAACATCATGAGGCTAAATTGGTGGATTTTATAAGCTTCAGGCAAAGTTAGAGAACAATTTGCTTAAGGTGGCACACTTGCCCCAAATTCCGCTACTTAGCAACCATGATCCATATCATCGTCAACCTAGCGAAGAAAATCAATCTTTGGCTTCGCCTTTCTTGTTAAAAATCTTACCGCATTTGATGTTCCCGCATTTGATATTTGCATTTCAAACGCACACAGCAATAATATCACGACTTTCATGAAGATCGAATTTGGCACATGAGGCTAACTTGCATATTTTTCCCTTTACCACGAAAGAAAAAATCGGTATAGAAAAATCGATATTATTCCTTACGCTCATATTAGAGTACACGCTTAAAATTGAAGAAGAACAATTGATCACCATTTTCCGCCAAAAATAATCGTTCAGAATGCCGGCTCCAGAGGCACGTTCCCCGCCTATTATGAAATTTGTGCCATCGCCATAGAGCGCTGTATATGACGAGCCTAACCTCACTTATTTGACAGCTGCTGGTCCTGTTGTTTACGTTTCGGACTTAGTCGTTTTTTCCATCATTTTTTCATCTTCGCATTTCTATCACCAGCATGCTGATGGTGACGATTTTCCACGGTAGGAAGATAGAATAATACGATCCGTGGGTATCTGCAGTGGATTTGACCTCTTCGCAGCAAACTTTCACGAAATTAAATATGATTCGAAAAAAGTACTAAGTCCAAACTGTAAACAACAGGACCAGTACCTGTCAAAATTGATGCGTGACGTCACAGTGCAGTGGAGTATATTTGAGCCCATTTCATCATCTACCCGATGGGAAGGGAAAGGGAAGCGAAAGTTGGAAAGAAATAGGAATGGGGTCCCTTGGAGAGGGAAAATCGCATAAACAAAATGAGCACATTAAGCACAATGGGTAACAACAGCACCCTAAATACGGGTTAAGAATAATAGAATGTCCTGAAGATTCAGGCTGCTGAAATCAGGTTGATTTAACTATTAATTTACTTGGTAAACAGTAATTGCAATGCAGTTGCGCGATAACTGGACAGTGATACGAAGTTCCATAATCGGAATTACAACTGTCAAACACAAATGAGTTAGCACACTGCATGTTTGCCACGTGATAGCAAGGCTGGTAGCGAGTCACTTTTTAGTGACTTGGTCACTTTTTTTAAGCCAGTCACTTTAAAGTCTCTTTTTTGAAGCCATTTCAACTAAAGTCACTTTTTTCGTCAAAAAGTCACTTTTTTCAACTATTTTGAGCTAAATTTTCGAGAGAAAATTATGAATCAGCCTTTTTTAAATTTAGGCTAAGTTTAAATTTAACTTAATGTCAGTATCAAAACTTTGATTCATGGTTGTTTTTTTTTGTGAAAAAAGTTAATCTTTCATAGAGTGCCACTTAGGGTTTCAGTGCTAGTAATGGACCCCTTAGTAGCTGAAATTCATTCTAGACGCTTTTCCGCAATGATATCTCAGACGCATATACGTTTTGTGGAGTCTAACAACAAATTCAATGTTTTTACTTCATTTACGTCAATGAAACATACAAAATCATTCGATTTTTCCAGCGATATATGCATTTGAAAATCTGTTGTCCGAATGCCTATTATGGACCCTCCCGGGGTCCATAATAGGATTGTTTACAAATTTGACGTTGCGTATTATGGACCCTCCATTTGATTCCCATGTAATCCGGCTCGCTGCCGACGAGCCTATTATGGACCCACCTGGAAATGCGTATTATGGACCCTCTTGTGTGGTTTCATTTACAAAACTGTTCAAATATCTGTATTTCTGGACAAACATTTGAAAAGGGCCCAAGAGGTCTTGAGCCTTTTATCAGAAACGTTGCTGTTGAGCCCTTTTGAGCCCGCCCACGCAAACTAACACCACTATCAGAAAGATTGGTGTTAGCTCTTCCTGATAGTGGTATTGATGAGCGTGATCGAGTTGAATCGGGTTCATCAGCATCTTACAAAGCCAATGTTTACCAATGTCGATGTGCCCTTTTGAAATGTTTGTCCAGATTTATGCGTCTCAAACTAAATATTTTACCTGAAACTGCTGACTAACAATCTAATCGAAGTTCCCCCGGTGGATTTTCATAGGAATAAAGTTGCTTTGAGTGTTAATTTTATGTTTTTCTGTAGGGGGTCCATAATACGCAAAGGGTCCATAACCGGCATCAACTCCCTAATTTGTAATAGTATCTAAGCTATTATTAGTATGTTGTAAGTTCATTGTTGTAAAACTTTAGTATTCTTTTTGAAAATCTGGTGCATTCTCATTTAATAGGATTTTTTGTATCTTGTGGTGTTAGATATTTGTTTTCTATTGTCGAACACTACGGTTTAAAATATGCATCCTAATTATTCTCTTTGTCTTCGAAATTCGTTTTATTAACCAAAACTTCCTAGTGTGGAGCACATTAGCTCCTTAAAAATTTACAAAATCCTATAAAATAGGTATTTATACTAAAATGCAAATTCAAGAATAATTATTTAATGTTATATTTGCGAATAAAAAATTATCATACCTCTTAGGTCAGTCTTTTTTCGCAAACCAAACCTTTAAAAATGGCCGAATAGAACTTCGGTAGAGTCTACTTCCTTTTTTCAAAGCTTTTTGAGAATGCTTCCAAAGCATATAGCCATGGATTAATACGTAATACAGAAATGCTTCATAAAATGTATCGTTTTCGATGAATCGCTCATGAAATCGTGCATGGTTTCTTCAAAGAAATGTGGGGAGTCGGATCCTCTTCTTGGCACTTTTGATTCACTTCGGCTGGAGGTTTTTAGAAAGCCACGCAGTTTATATTTGACAAGGCTCTTCTTCTTTCTGACATTACGTCCTCACTGGGACAGAGCCTACTTCTCAGCTTAGTGTTCTTATGAGCACTTCCACAGTTATTAAGCTTACTGTGCCGATGACCATTTTTGCATGCGTATATCGTGTGGCAGGTACGAAGATACTCTATGCCCTGGCAAGTCCAGAAAATTTCCAACCCGAAAAGATCCTCGACCGGTGGGATTCGAACCCACGACCCTCAGCTTGGTCTTGCTGAATAGCTGCGCGTTTAACGCTACGGCTATTTGGGCCCCTTTGACAAGAACATGCGCGATATTAAACTATTATATTATATTATTATATAGTTTATGACAATTCGACTTTATAGTCAATATTCCCCAATACCAAGTGGATCATGAAAGTGTCATTGATTAAAATATTAGAAGCTTTGTGCTAATACCTACTTTCAAAGCATAACTCAGATGAATCAAGCCTATCGTCTTTATGCTAAATGCCTATTCGGAGAAATGTACCTCCCATTTAACTTGCTGATGGAAAATTTTAATTTCACTCAGGCTTGATTCAACTATTTGTTCACCCTTAGTCGGCGTTCGAAGGATGCGTCTATAATAGGGGAAGGAAATGCTTATTTTAAGACCATACAATGACATTTTTTCAAATAACTCCCGGCTAGTTTTCATGTTTTATGTTAGTACGATATGCTACATTCATTCATGGTAATAAAAGTCATATCATATGCCAGAAAAGTGCGATAGAAAATTAGGTCCAAGACAAGGCTAGGTATCGGGGCAAAATGAACATTTGTAAGAAATTTAATGATTCCAAAATATTTGATGTCTGTCAGTCGTTCCGATGTGTAAAGGGCTATCCCTCTATCATAAGAGCTAAAAAGAGCCTTTTTAGGTTCGTTATTTTGCTTAAAAAATAAATTCTCCCACCGTCTTGCTTATAATGTAAGCATTAAAATGACAATTTAAAGTAAAGAAAAACTTAAAGTTAAAGGACAATTGAAGCAAAACATAAACTTTTTTACCGTCTAACATTTCAAATGCAATACAGATTTCATGCAGTGTGTGAACTTTTGATGAAGTATGCATATTCTCAGAGATTGAAGGGGTATCCATTTCACCCCGGGTGTTCATTATGCCCCTAATCCCCCTACATTGGTTTTAAGCATCATATTCGATCTTCCATCATCATTTTTAATTTGAAATATTGATCGATGGCCAAATATTAAACTTTCCGTAATCTTGACCTAGTTACACTAATAGAAAGTATCCTTCTGTGAATATTATATTTGATCCAACTTCATGTATAGGCTAATAATTCTTATTGACTTGAAGTATTGGAAACAGATCGACACATTTTACAATGAATTCAATTTAAGCGGTTTTCAATATATCATTTGTTGGGAGTGTGAAAAAAAAAATTTCACATGTATACCAAATTCTTTTTGAAATTTACATTACAAAATGAAATTCTTTGGTAAAAAAGACACAAATGGTGATCTTCTTCAAAGTATCTTTCTAACACTTTGAAATGGTTGGAAATCTACTAAAAAAAGGATTATTTGCGTAAATGCTAACTTCTCTGCTTAAAATTGTTGGCAATATCTGGAAATTTTGGAAGTACAATAAAAATATACAAATTTAGTAGTCAACTAGACCTACTACCTGTAGTAGATCATATTGGATATTCCCTTCTTCATCGCAAAGCAGTGTAGTAGAACTGAAATAAAACTAATTAAGTTTTGATTTTCAAGTCACTTTTAGTCACTTTTTCCAGAATCGGAAGTCACTATTTAGTCACTTATTTCACAAATCTGGTCACTAAAATAACATTTTTCGGCACTACCTTTTGCTACCAGCCCTGTGATAGTTGAGTTTGCAGTTGCCAATGATCTGACCAATATACGGAGCCACAAATCAACCCAACCTTGACTTTATTTAACGCAATCCGGCTCTTCCGTGGGATAACCCAAATTTGTGTTAACGCTCAACGCTCCGTCATCGTAATCATCGTCATTATCGAAACTTCAAAAGCAGTTTTTCTTTTCAAAACTGAAAATTATTCGATGAAAATGTGTTCACTGTGTTTCATTTGGAGAATACAATACGGTGAACACATTTTCCTGAAAATTTTCTTGATTTTGAACGAAAAAACTGCCTTTAAAAATTCCAAAATCAATGACGAATCCTGCCCCCTTAACTGACATATACCTACACTCAAAATAATCCAAACGTCATTGTTACGTAGAAACATACGTGATTTTTTTCCCATCGCACTTTTCACGTAGCTCTTACGTAAATCATAGGTAGCCCAGAATGAACGCATGAACTTTGGAAGTTCGTCCATTCCACCGTCGCTAAACGTAAGAGCTACGTGGATTTACCGGTAGCCTTTACGAAGCGTTTCAAAGGTACCTAGATGGTTTTACATTAAATTTAACTGTAATGAAGACCAATCTTATTTCTAATAGGCTTTGGAAGAAAGCTAATTCCCAATTGGAAAATGTAAACAAACTTAAAAGATTCTGATATTTTTAATGTCAATCTGAGCATTTTCCCCAATTTTGCGAGTTTGGTCTGTCTTGTAGCCTTTGCGTGCTATAATTGATAGAGGTTATAAATCAGGTATAAAATAAGAAGTATTGCAGGGATTCTTCGGTATTCGAAGCATATTTACCTTGAAATCAATCTTGCACAGTGCAGCAGCAGCAGCTTCTGAAGTTCTTCAAAAATCAAGCGGGCGCCATCTTAGGATTTGAGCACAACACCGAATGTACATGCAGATGCAGATATCAAAATGAACTTAGGCACCTACGTGAATTCCACGTAAGTGCGATAGGTAACCTCAGTAAACTTGAAGAGCACTTTGCATCAGGTCGAACAGGGTGCTTATTACCTTGATATCTTGAGGGCTACAGCCATTGCTGGGCGTATTGTAGAACTCCATCTTCGTCGGTTTTGGGCGATACTTCTCCAGTTGACCCGAACGTTTACAGCCACCAGGTCCTCTTCCACTGCGTACAGCCAGCGTATTCGTGCTTCAATCCGTCTAACATCACGAACAAAGTAGACAACTCGTCTGCGATCCGAACGCTTGATTTCGAACCATCGAGCGTACCACGTATCAGCCTAATTAGTTTCGCCGGAAAACCATTTTCAGATATTTATTTATTTGCTTCATCTTCGACTTGGAAATCGCACCGACTGTTGAATAGACTTAATCCTATTCTTATAAATTAATTTACTAATATTAAAGTCGAACACATTACACACTTGATTGAACAGTCTACAACATATAGCAAAAGGATTATTCAGTCCGTAAATAGTGCTATGGCCAGGAATCAACAACAGTTGGCGATTTCGAAGCTAACGAATGGGAACGTGTAGTCTGACATTCTCCAGAAGGCTGAAGTCAATGTTATTTTTGAC
This sequence comes from Aedes aegypti, assembly GCF_002204515.2. Classification (NCBI taxonomy): domain Eukaryota; kingdom Metazoa; phylum Arthropoda; class Insecta; order Diptera; family Culicidae; genus Aedes; species Aedes aegypti. The sequence continues at coordinate 249,790,050 of NC_035109.1, forward strand.
AACGTCGAAAGTAAACAGATGTTGAAGCATCACTCGACGACTCGCTAACGACTGCAGACCGATTAGTGCACACCGATTTTCGTAGGGCCGGATCATTCCGAGGTAGAAAAAGAAATGCAAACCTTAGGAAGTGTTTTTGAACTCTTTCGATGCGTTCAATATGCACGGCGTGGTACGGTGCCCATATCTGGACTCCGTATTCGAGTATGGGTCGAACTATAGCACTGTACAGTGATTTGAGAGCATGCACGTTATCGAACTGCGATGTGTTCCGGCGCAGGAAGCCGAGCATCGCGTTGGCTTTAGCTGTTGTCACCGAGATGTGTTCGTTAAATCGAAGCTTGCCATCAAGGATTACTCCAAGGTCCTGGATCGTTCGAACCTTTTCCAGCGACGTGTTATCCAGAGAGTAATCGAACGAGATACTAGACTGACGGCGGGTGAATGTAATCACCTTACACTTCGAAATATTCATCTGCATTCCATTTACTTCACACCAAAGAGATACGATTCTGATATTGGCTTGCAAAGCACAGCAATCCAAAAGCGATTTGATGACACGGAACAGCTTCAAGTCATCGGCGTACAGTAGTTTGCTAGAGTTGAGGGTCTCACATAGATCGTTGATATACAGGATGAAAATAAGTGGCCCAAGATGGCTGCCCTGTGGAACTCCAGAGGGGATATCAAAAACATTTCTCGAAAACTTATTCATACAGACTCAAGTCAAAAAAGTATACAAACTTACTTTATCGATCCTACGTGTTAAGCAGGCGGAATTCTACACGTACCGCTCTGTACCAACTCAACTTTTAGAACGTTTAATATCCGGATTTACAAAACGACGAAAGTAATATTTTCAACTTTCGCAACCTAACCACTACTTTCGCCGCCCCGCTGTATGGAGAGACAAAGTGACTTAACCACGAATCAAATCAAAACACTACTTGAGCCGATTTTACACTGGTAGAAAAACGTCGAAAGTAACTGAATGAAACGGCTTATCATTTTCTTATAATTATTTTTGTGGGAAATAATAGAAACTACCTAGTTTTTGAACGTGAGCTGAGTGTATGCAAAATTTGAGCGAAGTACACGGCAAAAAAAAAAATGTTTAAAAGGTGATTCATTTTAAAAACAGTTTTAGAAGATAGATTGTGATTTTTCCTAATTAATTTTCTCAAAACCGTATAAAAGTTACTTACGTCGATTTGAAAAAGTAATCGAGATTTGATCTTGCGTCGTGCACTTTGACGAAAGCTTTCTCGATGAGAGATAGGACTTCAGCCATTGAATCACCCAAAATGGCAGACCATGCCGGCTCAGCTTTTCAATAGCTAGTTCATGCGGCACTTTTTCGAATGCTGTAGCAAAGTCAATGTAAATGGCATCGACCTGATTGCGTTTCTCCAGATGGTTGATTATAGAATGAGAATATGACATAAGATTTGTCGTCGTTGATCGTTTTCTGACAATATTTTATTATCTGCCTCAGCTCATTTCTCTTCACTAAGCCGTACGCCGCCTTGAAATCAATAAACAGATGGTCAATCTGAAAGTTATATTCCCGGAATTCATGTAGGATTCTTCCTTAGCCCAGTGGTTAGAGTCCGCGGCTACAAAGCAAAGCCATGCTGACGATGTCTGGGCTCGATTCCCGGTTGGTCCAGGATCTTTTCGTAAATTTTCTTGACTTCCCTGGGCATATAGTATCATCGTACCTGCCACACGATATACGAATCCGAAAATGGCAACTTTGACAAAGAAAGCTCTCTGTTAATAACTGTGGAAGTGCTCTTAGAACACTACGCTAAGTAGCCGGATTTGTCCAATCCCAGTGGGGACGTCAAAGTCAAGAAGAAGAAAAATCTAGGTTAATTCGCTAGCTAGCGGACTTTGGGGCAAGTGTGCCATAGGGGCAAGTGTGCCACCCCTGCTTTTCATAAAAACTACAATATATATTTTTTCTTTGAGCTTAACAATATGTTCCTTCATAGTTCACAATATGATAATCAAAATATGATGAACATTGCTCTATTTTACACGTATTTACATCGATTTTTGCAAAGACAACCAAATTTGAGTGGATTTTTATAAGATTTCGTTGTTTCCAAATAGCATGGTAAAAGGTAAATTATTAACAGATTTTTCTAACGTACTGTAAATCGTGAAACTATTCAAATGTGTAAGTTATTGTGGCATTTGAACGAAAAAAGTATTTAGTTTTACATACAAAATCCAGTTTGGTTGAAATGTATAGTTATTGGGGCAAGTGTGCCACCTATTTGATAAACAAAAATTGTTGAAGTGAAATTTATAAAAATGTAAACATCATCAACAAAATCATAATAATAAACTAAAATGAGGCACCGGTAGTGGTTTCTGAAGTATAGTAGGGGAATAACTAACATGTTTTGCCCCCCAAAGTGATTTTATCTCAAAATATTCAATAATAACATGTTTTTCGGCTTATTAAGTACCGTTTTTCATATCTACATCAATATTTTACCGTTATTTAGTGCTGATCTAGTGTAATATTATACATATATGCCGTAATATAAGGGTACTACTTATATTGTATTGAATGGAGACAAAAATAATCATTTTAGTAATTCGAGTGAGTAATAGAGAGTTACGCATGTTTTGAACCTTGTTATAAAGCACCACCTTATTACGGTAAACTTAAAATATTAATATGAAATAAAGAAAATTTCATTACAAGTAGAATTACATGCGATGTTCATTCGGTGGCCGTCTTGCCCCATATGGGTGGCACACTTGCCCCATAGTGTCGAAAAATAGGTTAGTTTGGATGATATTTGAGAAGCTCCAAAACTAATACTTTTTGAAATTATTTTCATTTCAAATGGCACAGTGGTTATGAAAAGATGTGAAACTATCATCATGAGGCTAAATTGGTGGTTTTTATAAGTCTTGGGCAAAGTTAGAGAACAATTTGCTTAAGGTGGCACACTTGCCCCAAATTCCGCTAAACATCTGGTCCGTTGTCGAGCGGCCTTCACGAAAACCAGCTTGCTATTCGCCGACAAAGTACTCTTCGACCGGTCTCTCAGTCTGTTAGACAGGATGCGCGACAGAATTTTGTACACCGCATTCAGAAGGGTAATTCCTCTATACTTGGCATACTCCAGTCTATGCCCTTTTTATATATTGGGCGTATAAGGCAATCCAACCAGCCGGTGGTCATTTTTTCGTCCTTCGATATCTTCAGAAGTACTCGATGGATCGACTGGTAAAGCTCCACTTCCGTGCTTGAGAATCTTGACCGGGATCTCGTCCTTCTCAGCAGCCTTACAGTTCTTCAGATCGCTGATAGGCTTTTTAACCTCTCCTATGGTCGGTGGGTCCACAGCTTGGTCATCATCATCAATGTTCAACCTGTTTCTTGTTAAATTTCCATTTTCATCGTTCAGCAATTGCTGAAAGTGCTCCTACCATCCCTGGCAGCCCGTTCGGTTCATGCTTCCACATTTTTGTCGTGCTGCCTTTTCTTTCGGTGGTGGATTCGCTTTTCTTCAGCTCTCGCTGCCCTCTGCCGCTCTCTGTTCTATCGGGTACCGGCCACAAGCATACGGCTTCTGGCGACATTCTTCATATCTGTCACTCTCTGGCACTCTTCATCGAACCAAGTTTTATTAAGGTAGTTCAAAAATCGGTTTTTGCTCCACATCGCTTATTAGATTCTAGATCAAATTCTGCGTGTCCACCTGAAATTTGAGTTCATTTGGATGAAAACTGAGACTGCAAAAGCCATGGACAAACACTATGCCAATTTAATGAATTACTTGGTTTTCTCATACTAATTCTCATACAAACTTTGATGGGCTTGTGCAGTCTCAGTTTTAATCGAAATTAGCTCAAATGTTGAGAGGATATTCAGAATGTTAACTATTATCGAATGAGCTGTGTGGAGCAAAATCTTTATATTTTTTCAACAACTTTTTTTTTTTCAAATCAGAACGTATGTCAGCCAGCGATGCAAACTTGCGTTATGGTGCGTAAAAATTCCATCATCCTGTTGCCTTTATCACGAAATAATAATCTGTACAGAAAAATCGCTTTTATTTCTTACGCTCTTATTCCAGCACACGCTTGAAGTTAATGGAGAGCAATTGAACATTATTTACCGCTAAAGATAATCGTTTGTGTGATTCTAAGTATTAAATTTTAATCCTAAATGGTTATCTTCGATGTCTGGTTGTTTTTAATGCTCACAAGAAATTGTGTTTAACAGTCACGCGTCATGCAAGTCTGCATTACAATAACCAAACGGTCCTCATCTGAATTTATATTTATTTTATAACAATTTGTTCAAGTGTCAAATCTATAAAAATAAATGACGTATGTAACCACTTCAAGAATTAGAGGGAGGTCCCCCAGTACCGGACACAAGCTACTAAATTCATAATTTAAAAAAATATTGGTTTCATATGATCCTGTAACCCATTTATGATAAATGTATGTTAGTTGTTTCTCCGATTTGAGCTAGGTTTTGATTAAGCATGAAGAATAGAGATCGAAATTGCCACACAAAAAATTGCTTTCGCAGTGCTGCCGTTTACTGCTTCAAAGTTAATCGCAAATAATCTAATTTGTGTAACACTTTTTATTCATCATCGTTTCTTCTAATTTTCATGGTACGTATGCACCTTTTTTGTTTCATCATATTCACTAATGTAACTTTTATTTATTCCATGTAACACAATTATTGCAAACGTTTGAAGTGAGGAGGATGTACGATCCTCTCTTAATTGATGACTTTTTTTTTCAAAAATGTCTTCCTTCAAACTGTTACGCAATTTCACATACCTGTTATATTCCTCATTTATTCGCAAATTCGTTTTTCTCGTGAATTGTGTTATGTAACTTTCAATCGACCATCATGTTTCGTATATCAGGGCGGTGGCGGTTTGGTGCAAACGCTACGTAGAAGCTATAGTTTGAGCGACCTGTCGGAACCGGACACGCACCGCACCCAGGAGGAGATTGATGAACTGACCCGGCCCCAGAGGGTGCTGCGCTCTAAAAGTGCTCGATCCTCTTCCGGCGGTCGCCATGTGGAAATGTATTTTCCGGAGGTGGAAATAGCCGGGACACCACACCACAATCCACCACCGCCGTATAAGTAGGTTTCCGGACTGAAGTTCGACATGCAGCATAAATGATACTATTTCACTTTTTTTCCATTTTAGTTATATTCGATCCTCAGACGATATCAGTTCAGGATATTCGAGTGCAGAGCCAGGATTGAGTCGAACGGCTTCGATGAGTAATACCGTTAGACCACGTGTGAAATCTAAAACACGAGAGGTAAGTTCGACCGCTCTTCAAATAGAACATCTCTTTCACGAAGGATTTGGCTTGATACGAACAAATATCATTTTATTAGGTTTTAGCGGAAATTAAACTATTTATTGAATTCGTGTCAAGCCTATAATCTACCTGGTTATCGTTCTCTACACCTTTTTTGAAAATAAAGTTGCACGCTTCAATTATAGTCTTTCTTATTTTTCATACGCAAGGATGACGACGTTGTTTTCTATGATGGCACAGGCTCAGACCAATACCATGGCAATAGTTCTCAGTTCGTTTCTCCTTCCGCTACATTGACTGAAATTCCTTCCAGTCCCCTTCCAGCTATAACACAGGCTAGTTTTTCTCGGGAACCTTACAGTCATATGATTTACACAACACATGCCACTCCTTCCCCTTCACATTTCATTCCACCGGAAACAGATCAGAACTATGCATTATTTTTGAAATGGATGGAAACCCAGAAACAAAATGTTCCAAAAGAATCACTGACCAAACCAAACACGACAGAGGACATAAAAAGAACGAGTGAACTCCATGTTAAAGCTCCTTCAAAACAGCAAGACGAAGAAGAAGGAATAAAACTCGAGCAAACAGCTTCCAGTATCGAGGACACCATTCCTGATGAAATTCAGCTTCAATCAGGCATTAATCCCATCGAAGTTCTCTTCGAAGGCAATAACCTAATTAATAAATCAGAAGACGATGAGAAATCTATATTAGACTCTGTGACTGAGTTTGAGCAGAATGAACAAGTCTTTTCTGAGGATGTGTTCCGTGACACTGTTTCTGTTTCCAGTGAAGATGAGTTCTTGGAAATAGAATCGGAAGCTGAAATCGAAGTTGATCTTTCCGCTGATATACCACTTGTAGTTGACGAAACATTGATAACCAATGATATTGAATGTACATTTTCAAAGGAAATTAATGTATCAGATTTTATTGATACTACCCCAACGGTGATTGAAATTATGGAGAATAGTGCTTCGTTAGAAAATCCACCTGAATCAGTTAGTTTGACTTCTGAAAAAGATTTGATTACTGATTCTACGTTAAGCCACGATGAAAACTTGCATGTTTCAGATCAAAATCAATATTTGGACAGAGACTCCAAAGATGACTTTCCAAGCACATTATCAAAACGAACCGAACCGGGAAACACCCAATCACTTTCAGAATCTTCCAATCAGTTGAATATCTCTATATCTGACCTGACATCCTCGTCTTCATCTCTAGCACTCTCGGAAGGCAGCAGTCAGATGGATGATTTGGCCCACAAAAAGCCGTTGTCGCATGGAAAACGAAAAGCCCCTCCGGTTCCGATTTCCATTAAACCTGTGCAAATTACACCGATTCTAGAAACAACTTCTACCATTCCCAAACTTCCTGAAAGAATTAGTAAGCCACTGCTTGATTCCGCTACCGTTACATCAGGTTTATCGGAATCTCAACATAAAGCGTCAGCTTCAGTCCTTGACAAAGATAAAGAGAAGAAAACCAAATCAAAAAAGTTGATGAGTTCATTCACCGGCATATTTAAACACGACAGCCCATCTTCATCAGGGACTTCTAACACGAAACTCAACCGCGCACACTAAAGATTCTCTTCTTCCTAAAGAAACAGAAATCTGATATTTCCTCTATCCAACCCAAGATTTCCTACCGTGCTTGAGAACTATTGCTTGAAATTCCTTGTGTATTAGACGATCGAAAGGCACTAGTTTCTGTGGATTTTCTTCAGCTGTACGTAATTTTTTTTTTGTTTCGCTTGAGTTTTCAATAAGCTATGTGATGAACTACATTTTATGTTATACCTTAGTTTTCGCTTTAGTTTAGTTATTTTAATTTCTTTTATCTTTCAACATTGGTGATAAAACATAAAATAGTTTCAAATCTGCATGTGTAAAATGTAGAGCTATTTTTTTTTTAATTGTATACTTACTTGTATAACATTCAAGAATGTTATTGTGATGGTGAACATTGTGGTTTGTCTTGCCGTGCGGTGTTAATTAAATTTTAATTTACGTGTGAAATCAGCAGAGTGCCGCGAAGAAATTACAATCTGCGTGTGCCTAAAAGTGTTTGTGATCAGGATAAGTAGAAGACAGTAGTCTCTCCGTTGCCTGTTGTGTTTAAATTGAATTTAATTTCCCTCGCCACGGCTGCAAGTGACGGTGCCATAAGGCAATTTCGTCAGCAAGCTGTGGTTGAGTTTGTTTGTGCGGTATTGTTTCACTGTTTGTCTCTCTGTGTATCGTTGTGCGCTTTAACTCCTCGGTAGTCATTGCGGGGGGGATGGAGTGCGGGGCATGCAGGGGGGGGATTGCGATCAACGGGCTGCCATTGTTTTGTTTCCGATGCGAGAAATACTTCCATGCGCAGTGTTCCTCCGTTGAAAACAAGGCAGCAGCAAGGTTGATCACAGATAATGCAAATGTTTTTTTCAAGTGTGATGATTGCCTATCTCGTCCGAGTTGTGGTGAGCAGAACAGTAGCGTGTTTAATATCGGATCAATGGAAGAAGATATGAAGAAAATTTCTTCACTTTCGGATTCTATCGATGATATTCGAAACCAACTGGCTGCTCAGATAGGCAACGCGTTAAAGTCCGGTATGGAAGAATTGGTACAGAATGTTAACGGCACTCTTAATGAGGCTGTAAATAATATTGAGAAATTAATTAATGGCAAAATGGAAAATATGACAAGTTCATTTTTTCAATTTAATGCGGATAAAATGAAATTAGCTACAATGAAAAGTACGCGTGATGCATCTAGGTCGGTTCATTTGGAATCAACCTCTAGTGCACGGAAAAAACGGAAAATAAGTAATACAGATGAAATTGATGATTTTGATAATGACGATGTTTTTGAAGACGCGAATCCTTTTGTTACAGTAGTTAATAAAAAAGCTCGGAAAAGTAAAAGTAAAGGTCCTAAACCAAATTCACCAAAAAAAAGTGAGACTCGTCCGGTTATTGTGATTAAACCAACGTCCAATCAGAGCAGCGAGGACACTCGCAAATTTTTGTTTGAAAAACTTGATCCAAAAATACACAAGATAAGTAGCTTTAGAAACGGGAAAGATGGCTCCGTAATTGTGAAGTGTGCAACAGGATATAATGTTGATCTTGTGAAAAATGGCATGCAAAACGATCTGGGTGAAAACTACAGCGCTGTTGTCCCAACATCGGTGCCAAGATTGAAAGTGTTGGGTATGAGCTATAAATATTCCGCCGATGTCATCATTGACTATTTAAAAGGTCATAATGAAGATATCGCGATTAATGATGTGAAAGTATTAAATGTTTATGAAAATCCACGCTTCCGATACAAGCAATACAATGCCGTAATCGAAGTAGATGTTGATACGTATAGCTGTCTCTTAACTGCCAAAAAAGTTAATGTAAAATTTGATCGGTGCCTTGTAGTTCCCGCGGTTAGTGTATTAAGATGCTTCGAATGTGGAGAATTCGGGCACATGAGTACGAAGTGCAACAACAGCACTGCGTGCTCTAAGTGCAGCGGAAGTCACAAAACATCGGAGTGTACGTCAACCGTATTGAAATGTGTAAATTGTATAAAAATGAATAATGAACGTAACATGAACTTGAATATTAATCATCCAGCTTTCAGTAAGAATGAATGTATGGCATATAAGAAGCTATTTGATCAGAAAAAAAGCAGCTTGCATTTCAATAAATAGCAAACAAGTTCCAGTAGTAATGTGAACCAATTAGACATTTTGTATTTTAATATTGCTGGATTATCTACAAACTACGTTGCATTACGTCAGATTGTAGAGGAAAAAACGTCCATTTTTGGTACTTCTTGCGGAAACACATATTGTAGACATTGACGCATTTAATCAGTATAATATTCCGGGTTACAATATTGCTGCTTGTTTGTCACATTCAAGACACACTGGCGGAGTTGCTATTTATGTCAAAGAATCAGTTCAATTCAAGCTTCAATCAAACGAGGCGCATGATGGTAATTGGTTCTTAGGCATTACGGTTGTACGTGGCATGAAGATGGGTAATTATGGTATTTTGTATCATTCTCCCAGTTCAAGCGACCAGCGTTTTATTGAAATTTTAGAAAACTGGTTTGAGACATTTATAGATCCTAGTAAACTTAACGTACTTGCTGGTGATTTTAATATCAATTGGAGTGATGCGAATTCGAATCATTTGAGGCGTTTGGCTGAGTATTTTAATTTGAAACAAAAAGTTACCGATTACACTCGAATTTCCCGGCACAATAGAACAATTATTGATCATGTTTATTCTAATTTCGATACAGTAAACTCAGTCACATGTTCAGATTTGAAAATAACCGATCATGAAACTTTAGTTATAAATATTGAAGATAACAGTAGTATTCGAGATAATCTTGTAAGAAAAAAGTGCTGGAGGAAATATTCAAAACAGGCGGTATCAAATCTTGTTGAAAGAAGTATGGGTTTGCGTAATAGTGCGGGCAGTTTGGATCATAAAGCAGCTGTTTTAACGGAAATATTAAAAACCAGTACCAATAAGTTAGTTGAACAAAAGTTTGTATCTCTAGAAAACTCAAACAGCTGGTACAGTTTAGAGCTACTTCGTCTTAAACGCAAGAGAGATAAACTGTACAAAAAGTTTTTAAGGAGAAATAATGATAATAACTGGAGAAGGTACAAGTTAGCGCGAAAATATATATTCACAAACGTTGAAAAAGACCCGCTGTGAATATATTCAGAGGAAAATCGATCAGCATCAGAACAACAGCAAGGAGTTATGGAAAATTTTAAAGTCTTTATTGAAACCTAATAATTGTAATCCGCGATCCATAACTTTCGATGGCACATTAGAACAGTCAGAACAAGAAATTGCATGTAATTTTAACAAATATTTTGTCGATAGCGTTTCATCCAACCCGGGAGCATCATGACAGCTGCAGTACAACGTCAGTGTACCGAAAAATTTTGGTCCGTGGTACTGTCAAGCTCAATCAAATCATGGAGTAAGCTCAAAATAGGGCGTAAACTAGAACTATGCTGATGGACATAAAAAAGTTTTACAATTTTTGTTTGGCAATTGGAATATCATTATAAACGAGTAATCACCAAATTACGATTCTCTGAAAGGATTTGTACGGCCATCGGGAAGATTTTGTATGGCCCATGAGCGAGTTTTGGATAGTGGTGTGATGTGGTCCGCATGCTGTAAAGTTGCTTATAATAACCGATCCTATGTTCACGAAATTATTTTTTGACCACTTGGCAATTCAAACCAATACTAGTTTGTTAGGGATCGTTCAAATATTACGTAACATAACAGGGGAGGGAAGGGGTCTTTTGTAGTGTAACGGTCCAAACAATAAATTGAAATCTTCCATACAAAATCAGTTACTCCAGGGAGGGAGGGAATTTAAATTGGCAAATTTCTTCGTTACGAAATATTTGAATCATCCCTTAGATATTTATGAGGATTATTAATTTATGGAAAATTTACTGTAGTTATCCAGCTTTTAACGAGCGCTAATGGCTGCCGCCAACAGGCTTGCTTTCTGGTAGGGATTGGTCGATTTGACGTTTGGCTTCGGTCCGCTCAATATAAAACGACTCAAGCCAATCGTCAAATCAACCGATCCCTACTAGAAAGCGAGCCTATTTGCGGCAGCCATTAGCACTTTTAAAAAGCTGGATAAGCTGTAAATCAATCTGAGATCATATCCAGCTTTTTGTTTTGCGGTTTTGGACACTTTTATTCTCACACTCACCCCCAGATATCTAAGTTTCAATCAGATAAACTTATTGGATGAACTATCCAGCTTTATACGAGCGCTAATATCACCAAAAGTTAGCCCACTTTTATAAAAAAGGGATTCAGTGATCTGGCGTTTGACATGGGTCGCTTGGTATGGACTTATCCACCGGTGCACCAAATTTACTCAGTGCGTGAATTTGACACTTGACCGAAACACGTGGGGAGCATTGCCCAAGTAACACAACATGTCTCATAGAAATCACAGTGACTCCAATATGACTACTGAGAATGTTCTGTTTCATAGCGATAAAACTGTTATTTATACTTATACATGACTGGAAAAGCGCAGAAGGTGGAGCTTGTGCATCATATTTTTATTGTCAAAATTACGTATCATATGAGTTTAGGTATACTTAAATATGTATTCTACCTTTTTCAACAAACCATAAGCACAACAAAATGTTGATAACATTTGATATTGTAAATGTATTGGGAAGTCGACAATGAAAAATGCAAAAGTGTCAACATTGACAATTTTAATTACAGGATTACGGCTGAAGAAAACTGTTATTTAACAGTAAATTCATGTGCGAATCAAAAGTTATGGTGAAACATGCTTTGAAAAAACCAGCTCGCCTTTTTAAAATCGTTTGTTATACATTGTTTTACATCAGACCAAGTAAATATTTGAAAGTAGAGATCATCGGCTTTTACAAATTAATTCATCAATTTCGTTTTCTACTGAAAACACATCAATTTTATTAAACTATTTTTACCATCTTAAAAACTTGGAAGCAAAAATCATATATTGATGATTTTATTAAATTTATTTCCATTGGCAGACGAAAATATCAGATTCGCCCTTATTTCATTTCATGCCATTCGTTGTTTTGCATCCGTCAACAACGAAACAAATTTCCGATCTGCCATAGTGAAAAATCGTGCCGGCAGCGGTGGATGGCCCCATTGTTTACGTTGAATGTAGGTACGTGAAAATTGCGTTATCTGTCACTGCGCGGGGGGGTTGGTTTCATCGATCAACCAATCTATTGAGTTGGTTGCTGAACCTGACGAAATTAAACAGCCGGTTAATAGTAGATGTAAACTTGAATGTTTTCACCCGATTACATTTGATGAATTAAGAAGTATATGTTTTTCTTTAGATAAAACGGCTGGAGTAGATAATGTTAATGCTAGAGTTGTGCAAGATTGCTTTCATGTCATTGGACACAATCTGTTGGACCTTATAAATGAATCTTTGAGAACCGGGCACGTGCCACAGGTTTGGAAGGAATCTTTAGTGATTCCTATACAAAAGGTTGCTGGAACGATTAAAGCCGAAGAGTTTCGTCCCATCAACATGTTGCACACATTAGAGAAAATTTTAGAACTTGTTGTTAAAGGCCAACTGATAAAATATTTGAATAATAATAACTTGCTGATACCAGAGCAATCGGGATATCGAGAAGGACATTCTTGTGAAACCGCATTGAACTTGGTTTTAGCCAAATGGAAAGAAAAAATGGAGTGTAAAGAAACTATCATTGCTGTATTTCTGGATCTGAAACGCGCCTTCGAGACGATTTCTAGGCCCTTATTGTTGAAAAAAATCGAGCGCTTTGGAATTTCGGGTTCTGCATACAAATGGTTCGAAAGCTATTTGTGTGGAAAAACTCAACGGACTGTTTTTAATAATTCGGTTTCCAGTCCCGTGGAAAGTAATCTTGGTGTTCCACAGGGAAGTGTATTAGGGCCCATTTTATTTATTATGTACATTAATGACATGAGACGAGTTTTACGATTTTGTGATATTAACTTGTTTGCGGATGACACCGTGTTATTCATTGCAGCTAAAAATTTAGAACAAGCCGTTTCAAACTTGAATGAAGATTTGCGTTATTTAAGTAGATGGTTGAAGTTTAAACAACTGAAATTGAACATAAGTAAAACAAAATTCATGATCATTTCGCGGAATCGTAATAATGAACAAGTCTCTGTTGAAATTGACAATGAGGCAATTGATCGCGTTCGAGAAATTAAATATCTTGGCGTGATTATTGATGATAAGCTTAAATTTGCCACTCATATTAACAATGTCATCAAGAAAATAGCCAAGAAGTACGGTATTCTTTGTCGATTGAAAACGAATTAACCATTGCTAGTAAGATATTGTTGTACAAATCAATCATCTCTCCTCACTTGGATTTTTGCCCTTCCATTTTGTTTTTGGCTAATGAAACACAAATATCGAGATTGCAGCGCTTGCAAAATAAAATTATGCGCTTGATTTTAAGATGTGATAGACTCACTTCCTCACTTTTTTTGTTAGACGCTCTACAATGGCTGTCAGTGAAGCAAAGAATTGTTTATTTGACAATGGTGTTCGTTTTTAAAGTAGTCAACGGTTTGCTGCCTCGATATTTGTGTGACAGAATTGAAAGAGGAAGTGACATTCATAGATATAACACAAGAAACGCGGACGAAATCAGAACACCCAATTTTCTGCATGGTGCTTCACAAAACTCATTATACTACAAAGGAATAAATGTTTTTCAATTCTATGCCAATACAAATAAAGCGTGCAACGACTCTGTCACAGTTCAAGAGACTATGCATTTCACACGTAAAAGCTGTATTTTGAGCAGCCAAATGGTAATTTTTTAATAATGACTAATTTTGTATCTTGACGATGTTTTTACAAACAGATTATTTGATTGCATAATTTATTTGTTTTATTTCATTAGGGTATAGACAAACTATTATGTTCACCCTGATGATGATAATGGATTTTTATATTGTTGACGTAGCTTTAGCTTAAAACCTATTTTTTTGTGAAGTCTACAAAAGTTTGAGTCTCGCGCGCCGGTATACAGGTATAAATGACTATTTTATGATTTGTAAACAAAATTGGACAATTGCACTGTTGAAGGATTCTTTGGATTATTAGTAGGCTCGCTGGTTGAATGTCGGAAACTTCTTGAAAATGCGAATGTTGTCGATAGTTTTGAAATCGTCTGCGGAGTTTTCAATCCTGACAAGGTTTTGGATTTTGTTGGAATTTCATGATCACTGGTTATGCTTATGAACATCTGTGGTTAAGATCAATGGTGTTTACAAAATTTATTTGTTGCTGTATAGCATGAAAATTTCTATGTTATTTATATCTGTAAAAAATAATCAGACCGTTTTCGTTTTGCAATATCTGATTAAATTGATCATAATAATTATCTTAAAGATATATCGTCTAGCTCAAACCTTTGTAGGGGTATGTGGCGGGACCATCATCATCATCATCATCATCATCATCAACTTGTTATCGTTTCGATTATTAATAAATTGTTCCAGCAAATTTCGTACCAACATGCAGTTTACTGTTTCAAAAGCTTATAGTGACATATTAGTTTTTCTTCCTAGTTTTCAGCCTTTTTAAAATATTTTTTGCAGAGCAGAGTGTTTCGCATTTTAATAGAAATATGCCTGAGCTCTGTTTGAAGATACTATTCAAATTACTAATCAGCCCGTTTTGTTCTTGTGTTTTTCCAGTTCTTCGGACAGTGGTTCTATTCATTACATCCGTTTTTACTTTAAAATTTCATGATTTTGTTATGAATTTAGATGTTTATTGGGTACTTTTTGGAGATGTAATCAATAGAAATTGCTAAAAAGCTAGAGCTAAACAATTCGCAAGGGCTCAGCAAAGCAATAGTCAATTATTTTATATGTTGTACATTGCAATGTGCAAGTATGAATGTCCCAATTTTAGATTCTTACAGCACACACGCGAATATTCACGCTTTTCGATTATAACATCTTTTTTTTTTTGCACTAAGCTACAAGTGACACTAGCCCAAAGTGACAATTCTCATTTTATTTTTCAACTTTTATTACGTATTATTATGCAGGACTCAATTACCCGCCAGTTCCATTAACTGGCCCTCGATTATACTCGGTTTGACTATTCTTTTAATAGATTATGCATGTTGATTAAGGGACAAGGATGGAAATCTAGTGATCATGACAAAATCCACGATACATCGCGATTGTTCTTTATCGTGCGATCATAGCAACAACGATTAACCTTTTGTCGTTAAGATATCACAACAAAATACGCTCCGCGATTAATGTATCGTTCTGCGTGTGGGCTAGCGATTAAGTGTTCGCGAGCCATAGTTTTATCATTCTGAGGATTGTTCCATTATTATCTGTTGATTTCTTTTCGGATATATTGTTTGCGATTCTAAAATCATTCGGGCATGGTTTTAACGAAAATAATAGCGCGAATACGCCATGATTCAAGTTGATCGCTACTTGTAACATTATCCGATAAACTCTTTGTCCCACGACAAACATTGCATCGGATGCTCCTTATGTCGGTGCAATGCGCGCTTGGTGAGGTTTTCAAATCATGCTGCTGCAAGAGCGACGGCCCTCTTAGACCGTTCGGATACCGTGTTGTTTGTCGCTAGAGACGATTTTTTTTCCATCCTTGTTAAGGGAGTTTGCTTATAGATCTTCTTCTTCTTCTTGGCATTAACGTCCTCACTGGGACAGAGCCTGCTTCTCAGCTCAGTGTTCTTATGAGCACTTCCACAGTTATTAACTGAGAGCTTTCTTTGCCAAAGTTGCCATTTACGCCATTTTCGATGTACCAGATGAATTTGATTATCACAATTAGGCTGATACAAATATTAATTTGCTTTTATGTCCGAGACCACTTGGAAGGTACGAGGGGGGGGGATAAAAATAAATAAGGAACAAACAAATAAAAATGAAAAAAAAGTTATTTTTTTGAATTTTTATTTTTAACGATAGATGTTAAACTTTTTTCAATCGACCTCGGGATCATTATTTTATCTGTTTTTTAATTTAAAAATTAAAAAAACCTAACTGATGTCAAAAAATATGATGAATCTTTTTTTTTTCTCCCCTTCAAAATTTTCGGATTTTTGAAGGGGGGGGGGTGACATAAAAGAAAATTAATATTTGTATCAGCCTTATTATGATAAAAACGCTTGAAAAATTATGGAATTTTCCTTTGTTTTATGCAAATAAATAAGAAATCGCTGCTTTGTGTGAGAAAACTGTGAAAATATAAGACAACAAGTCAACTCAAGCATGTTTTCAGCTGTTCAGTATTTGTCTTGTTCAGTAAGGACAATGGAAATTCGCGGTAAAGTTCTCGCTTAAATTATGATCTCACCCTAAAAGCTATTGGTAACCAAGTAGGGTAATTGATCCATTATTTGTGGGTGTTCCTATAGTTGCCGGTAGTGCCATTTACACTGAGTATATTGAATTAGCTGCAGATCCTACATTGTCAATCGACGTATTGTCTTATTGATACACGGAATAGCCGAAAACATCGTCCACATTGCTTCAAAATTGATAAAACACCACCAAAAACTGCTTAAACTTTTATCGCTTGTACCAATAGTTGCGGTAAAGTGTTCCTATAATGGAGGATCCCATAAGAAAACAACGGGTACCCCAACTATAGGAACACAAATTAAATATTTACCTCAACTAGTGGAGGTATAATTTTTCACTGACATGCCGATGGTTACTGCGATGAAATCAATTTTTTCATTAAGTGAATGGTCGTTACAAAGACATATTAAAGACCTCCATGTCCTTTGCAGTTGCTCAAAATTTTATGGCTCATAAGGTAATCTAGAATGCCGTGAAAAGTGTACTGCGATCTGTCAAACTTGGGTACCTTTTGCACTGCCGAGGGACCAAATGCAGTACTAGAAGTGGTACCCAATTTTAGCCCGAGTGCAACGGACCTGGTCGTTACTTCCCATTACAATAATAATATATACATTTATTGCGCTACTTGAATTTTGAGGGGTTAAATTAAGTTGAACCGTGCTTAGTACCTCCACTATTGGAACATTTACCCTATGCAGCAATGCAATGGATTTACACGTTATTTTACAATGCTACCATAGAAGAATCCCCTTCTATCTCCCAGTGGTGATAGTTTTTATCTGTGACCATTCATTTGCTTGCAAACAACGAGCTACACACTCGGTTACCAATGGCTTTTAGGGCTAGATCATAAGTTATCCGAGAGTTATTGAAATTTCACGGCGCTAAAACAAAACTTTCGCGGCTTTGTCGGGGGGACGTGGACCATATTTCACATAAAAATGCATATGTACGAAAAGCCAGTGCGACATTTTAATTCGATCACAAGTGAAATTTGTTTCATTCATTGCATTGTACGTGGTATATTATAACATCAAAAATAAGTCTCCCCCCACGATGACAACAAACAAACGTCATTGCTCACTCTTAGACTAGCATGATGTCTTAGCCAAATGATAAGAAAACTTAAAAAAAAAATCATTTGTACATGAAAATCGAGTTTAGTACTATGCAAGTACTAGAGTTTGTATGAGTATACCCCATTAGGCATAAAGACGTTAGGCATAAGGACGTTAGGCATAAGGATGTTAGGCATAATGGACGTTAGGCATAAAGACATTAGGCATAATGGATGTTAGGCATAATATACGTTAGGCATAATGGACGTTTGGCATAAAATAACTTGCGCGTGTGTCATTTGAAACTCGTCTTATATCGAAAAATTTTCGGGCCCATTTACAAATTCAATTATGCTGATGGGGTGGGTATCTGTCCTTAAGGTGTGACAGTTCATAAAAAAGTGCGATGTTCATACAAAAAGCGTTACGAAAGGGTAGATTGATTGGCTGGTATTAAATTACTGTTTTCGGTGCTATGAAATGTGACCATGAACCAAATGACAGATATGGAGGAAAATCGGTTGTCATTTTTTTGTTATCATTCTAAAATCCAGCTCAATCCATTTTTGTAGTATCAATTCAAATTTGCGATGTGCAATCAAAGTGTTATTTGTTTCTAAAGATGTTTGTTTTAATGAGTATATGACATTTTTTTTTGTTACATTTCTCTTACATAATTGAGTTAATTCTAAAGAAGGGAAATCTTCCATATAAATATTAATACTTATATTGCAAATGAGTACCTTGAAGACAATAATCGAGAGGAAAGTGAAGAATTTATGTTATGATAGGTGACATTATCTTTAGCAATAATTTTCTGGTAGTATGACAATTATCTTCTTGGCGTTACATTGCTACTTCGAGTCTGCTCGTCAATTAAATGTAGTGAGAACGGTTCCTTTGCTACTTGTGCAAACAGTTTTCGATGATTTTCAATAAATTTCCTCGATATTCGTCGAGTTTGAAAATTAAAATTTGATTAGATATTTATTTTAATTACAAAAGTCAAGTTCTAATGCAACATAGCACAGTATCCAGCTTTAAACATGGCGTGCATTTGGGAGAAAAATGATATTCCCAATGTTATTGCATAGAGCTCCAACAACTTATTTGATTACCCAGTGTTAGGGGCGGTCCATTAATTATGTAAGGGTTTATGGCGGGAGGGGGGGGTTTGAGATTTCTTACGCGCCATACAATTATTTTTAATATTCATACAAAATATCTTACTATGGGGAGAGGGGGGGTTTAAAAACCTCGAAAATTGTCTTACGTAATTAATGGATCGCCCCTTACTCATAATCAATCAACAGCAAGTCGAAACGAAAATTTCGGATGGAAATATTTACATCTACAATTCCAAAAACTATTAGAAAAATAAAAATACAAATAACAACATATATTGGAAGAAGGTGATTTCTCAAACAGTATTTTCCTCCAACCATTTAATTAACCGTATAAGTATAAAGAAAAGCCTATGATTCAAAGAAGGGAAAATGTATGATGGAAATATTAAAAGCAATAATGACATTAATGTCTCGAAAGAACAGCTTATTTATGGAAGAAGGGAAATTTTCTGATTAAGCCATTAGCAGCACTAACTACAATAATTTTGTTGACATCAAAACTATAAAGAACAGCCTTCAATTTAAAGAAGGGATAATCTCTGATGAAAAATTTGCCAGTTATATGTGTAGAACCAAACCCAAAAGATGAGCAACAGATCATGTACAGCGTCATTCTTATTCTTGGCTTTCTCATTTGTGCAAGATACACGATTATGCTTCATGGCCAAGAAAGTGAAGAAAACGAAAAGATCCTGGATTGACTAGGAACCGATTTAAGATACCATCAGCATGGCTTTGCTCTATGGTTAGAACTCACGCCACTCACGCTGAGGAACTGGGATCAAATCCCAACCCCGAGATAGTCACTTATGACGTGAAAGTCATAGTTACGACTTCCTTCGGAAGCGAAGTAAAGCCGTTGGTCCCGAGATGAACTAGCCCAGGGCTAAAAATCTCGTTAATGAAGATAGGAAAAAAAATATCAAAAAAGTCAATACACTTTTCCAGTGAACGATTTCTATTTTCATTTTGAAAATTATGCCTATCGTCCATTATGCCTAACGTCCATTATGCCAAACATCTATTATGCCAAACGTCCATTATGCCTATCGTATTTATGCCTATCGTACTTATGCCTAACGTCTTTATGCCTAACGCACAAAAACGCCTGGGTAGGACAGCCAAAGGGTTGTCTTACCCATGATTCAACAAACAAAAAATTAAATTAATGCTTTAGAAATTTCCATAGTGATTTTATTAAGAATACTTTCAGGGTCCTTTACAAGGATGTCTCCAGAAATTCTTCTAGATATTTCTCAACCTATTCTCCCACAAATTATTCCAGCGATTTTTTCAAAGGATGCTTAGAAGAATTGGCTCCAGGAAATGCTTGAGGACTCCAAAGCTATTTCTTTCATTTTTTCCAAATATTCTAGAATTTCATCCAGATATTTTTTACTAATCATTCAACCTTATTTACCAGTAGTTACTCTAGGAGATGTTCCAATGATTTCTACAGTATATTTTGCGAGAAGGTTTATTCAAGAGTGTTTTGAAAATATAGCCTAAGGATTTTTTTTCAAGAAGCCCTGCGAGAATATTTCCGCCTGTTCATGTCGATTACTTCAGAAATTCATCTCATCCTCCCAGATTTCCAAAATTCCTTCATGGGTTTTTGAACAAATCTATTTTTTTCTTCTAGGAATTTCCAGCATTTCATCCAAATACTCATGCCATTTTACCAAAAATTTGAAAAAAAAAAAATTCCATGCAGTTTCAAAAAGATTATTCGAATTTTCTCGCCAGTTTGCACTACATTAAATTTTCCCAATAATTCCTCCGATAATTCCTGAACAAATTTTTATGAAAATTTTGTCCAACATTTTTCGAAAAAAAAAATGTAGATAAAACCTGTGAAATACTTGTTAAGAAAAACTTACACAAGTCTTATCAAAGGTTGTTCAAGTATTTTCCTCAGAAATACCTCTCGGATTTATTTTCCAGAAAAATAAAACCTAGGCATTTCTTTGGAAACATTCCTTCCAGAAATCTTTAAAAAAAATGTAAAACCTATTTGAGAAAATCTGAAAGAATCACTGGAGGAATTTTTGTAGAAAATCTTTGACGGAATCTCTGGAGCAATTGATGAGGGTACAGTTGTGTTCAGAATAATAGTAGTGAAAGCCGACTTTCATACAAAATGCTCAACTTTGGCATGCTGTAACTTTGTCTCCATATAAGCAATCGGCATATAATTTTGGCAGTGAACTACAAATATACTCAATTTTATTAGCACACGATTTGAAAAATTTCACACTACCGGCTAAAAAGTTAATAAAGAAAAATTAAAAAACTTACAGCAGATATTCAAATTATTAAAACTACTATTATTTTGAGCGATTTCACCTGATGCTTAACTTTTTAGCCGGTAGTGTGAAATTTTTCAAATCTTGTGATAATAAAATTGAGTATATTTGTAGTTCACTGACGAAATTTCATGCCGATTGCTCATATGGAGACAAAGTTACAGCATGCCAAAGTTGAGCATTTTGTATGAAAATCGGCTTTCACTACTATTATTCTGAACACAACTGTATATGAATCCTAGTATACAATATTAAAGAAAATGCTTACAAATTTCTGGAGAAGTAATTTATTGAACTTTAGAAGATGTTTTGATCGGGAATCTTGGAGCATGTCCCAAGGAAATCGATGAATGAATCGCCGGATAAAGTTTTGAAGAGTTAGGATTTCTTGAAAAATGTCTCAAATGTTGAGACTTAGATGATTTATGAAATAATCTTTGGAAAAATTCTATTTCTGTGGTACTCCTTGGGAAAATTGCCATTCTTGAGGTATACTTGAAGTATCCTGTTGTTGTAGAAATTCCATAGGAAAATTCGTGGAATTCCTTGGGAAATAATCATTAAATGAACTCTTTCAAACATTTCAGGAGTATTATTTGATCATATGGGCAAATACATGAATATGTTTCTGATGAAATTCCAAGCGAAAATCATGAAAAAAACACATACAGTAATACTTGTCGTAATGTCACGAGGAATTCTCGAAAAAAGTATTTGATCTTAGAGTAATGTATGTTCTGATGCTATTAACGGCCTCTTTTTAATTCCTTTTAGGTTTCTTTTTTCTAGCAAGAGGTTTATAATTTCCTATTTTAAGGCACTCAGTCGCTACCAGCCCTGTAAAGCATGAACTTAAGGTTGTATTTTTTTTCTGTTGAGCGGAAAAATGAACTGAAAATGTCGCTAGAACGCATGGAAACAGTGCAATTTTCCCAGTCAACTCAAAACCGAGCAAAAAGTCACTTACACCCCTTTGCGATTGAGCCTCTTCGAATATAGTGAACTTCAATTTCAAGCGTTAAAATTTTTCTTAACTTCACTGTGCACAAAATATTTGCCAACGTTTGTCCTACCCATGGTTTCGAACGTGGACGCGCCTCTGACTGTAATAGAAGCCTAAGGTACCGTTTTGATTGATATTCCGAACACTTAAGGCCAACAGTGACTTCAAATACATCTGGTCGGCATAAATTGGCTAATATTTGTGTAAATTTTAATTTCTTCGCAAAGTCTAACTGTTAGCTGTTAGGTGTACCAATAATAATGTTGATTTAATTAGCTTTAGTATTGTTTTTACGTGAAAGTATGGAACAACATTCTGATTCAAATGCCGAACACTGTGTTCATTCTGTCTCATATTCCGAACACCTTGATTCAAATTCCGAACAGCACGAATAAATCACATTCAAGTTAATAATTTCGCAGATAAATATATCTGAGCTTGTTGAACTGGTCTCAAACTTGAGAATCATCACTACTCCCGTGTAATAAATTAAATTGGAGACGATAAAATTGAATTGCAATTGACTGCCATTTCCTTGTTATTTGGTGACATATTTCAGCGGAATATTTCAACCAAATCGTCATACAAAAACCGAGTGTTCGGAATATGAGTCTGTTCGGAGTTTGAGACAAAACGGTAACTTGTCTATGGAAAGTAAGACGCTGAGATCGATCATTAGGGTACATTTGCTAGTCCCGGAAAATTGTTGAACAGACAAGGAAAGCGACTATTTTCTTTAAGGATATATGAACGTAATGACCAATAAATACTTTTAACAACAAAAAATGAAATTAACTAGAACTCTTACTAAACAGCCTAACTTTGTTAAGACTTGACGACAATTGACATTTAAGACTCTAATCTTACGTAAAAGACAGGAGTAATCAGAATAGCACTTGAATGACAAATTATTCAAAACCATTTCGACTAGACAGTATTAGTAATGACACTACTACACTACTATTTCAAACAAATTCTGATGGAGCTGCTGATTTTCACAATGCTTTCTTTTCTCAGAAGCAAGGGAATATGGGTACTTTTCAAAAACTACCACGTCACAATACTAATAAAAAAGTAGTGTTCATGTGGGCGCCATTGCCTAGTCCGTCTGAGTATTGGTCCTGGTAGAGGGGAAACTTGGCAAAAGCCAGGCCGAGGGTTCAGCCTTGACAAGTTAAGCTGTCAGGCAGCTCCAACTGAATACCAAACAAAAAAAAAATAAATAAATAAAAAAACATGTAAAAAAACAATTTATGTGAAATTTTATATTTTTCTTGACAAGTCAAAATCTTTAGCTTTCATTTCGTCCTAGAAAATTTAAAATCGGTCAAGCGGTTCAAAAGTTATAAATTTAAAAAAAAAAATAAAAATTTTGCAGGGTCGCGATTTTTCTGGTCACCTTTTTTCGGAAATGGTCTCCCTAATCAAAAAATTCAAAAACACGTGTATCTTTATTTCGGATAAGGAACAAAATAGCAAATTTTCACGGAATTCGGTGACACACTAGATCGGGTTTTCATGGAATGGCTGTATACTTTTATATTATTTTATAACCTGCAAATGCTGGGTCTAATTTAATATGTAATACAAAAATGTGTCCATTTTATATTTTCTACAATTAGCCTGGGGTAAATTGAAAAAATAATCTCAAATCGATTTTTCCGAAAAGAAAGTCAGTAACCAAAAGAGGCTTCAAGAAAAATTGGAAAAGGATAGGGATGTTCTAAAATAAAAGTAGAAAAATAAGAAACCAAAATAAATAAATTTATGAAAAAAAAAATAATTATTGTCCAAAACGTGCTTAGATAGATTTTAGATATCGAAAAATGATACAAAGATCGAAAATAAAAATGAATTTGAGTAATAAAGGGTTTAGCAGATTAGTAGATTAAATCAATATTTAAATTAAGAATGTACAATTTCGATTGTTTTGGGATGCTTCAAAATTGGACTTGATAAGTGACAAAATTTTGAATGCAGAAAATTAATTACTTCGATTTTTCGACTTTTTGTGTGTTTTTTCACGTTATTGTTATTATTTCCGAGAAGCACTTGCGAAATGAAATTTGCTATTTTGCAACGGTTAAATACGCTGTATAATGAAACTAACCGCTAACATCACTAAACAGTTTCGTTCTTTTCACTAACTTTATGTTATTTACCAAAAGTTACTGCATACTGATGTTTATCACTTGTTTTTCAGGATAAAATGTCTGCAAGCTGCACTACATTACCTCGCTCGAAGAAACCGGAAAAGGTCATCAAGACTCGATCGAAGACGGAGAAATAATTTCTGTGAATTATTTAAAAAAGAAAATAACATTTCAAACGTTTTATGTTCCATGCTTTAGTTTTATACGTTTAAGTTTTCTACGAATTAGACATCTCGAAAGGTGCTTTCTGAAATGGAAATACAAAGGTTGATGATGACAGGCGGACGATAAGCACAGCAAAACAAACAGAGCTTAATCGAATCACAATAGTAATTGCTTTCAGTATGAGTGCATGTAAACGATTTTTATCTTAGACTATATTATATAAGTTATGACTCGATTGTGCGAATAACGAAGATGCAATTGAAGTACTTTCAAACAGAACAGAAGAATGTAATCTACGTGTCAGACGAATATGAGAAGAAAGCATTTATTATAAAAAAGTCACATTAATGTTTATAAAATGCCAAAATCTAAACAAATACAGTGAACCACTGATCCTTAGGAAATGGAACTGATTAGCGGAAGTTTTTATGTAGAAGTAATTAGGTTAAAACTTTTTTGTTTGCAATCATCTTCGAAGCGTCTCTATTTATCATGTCATTCACTAGACAAATCTCGATCATATGTACGATCGCTAGTATTGTTTCAAAGGTTGAACTTTTTCGCTTGATCTCCATTCTCAGGATATTTTGCACATACTTGCATCTTTAACTTCCTGTAACGAACAAAAAGTCATGAACAAGCAGCAGTAAATTCTACTACCTAGTTGATACGATACTCCCTTTGAATTGAATGTTAACATGTCATGTTTATTTAGTATAAGCGAGCTTTAGATCAAGTTTCTGTTTCCATGTAACATATCTTCTATTATCACATAGCACAAATCGTTTGCGTTACTGACGAAGCATATTCTAATCAGAGGATAGGTAGTAAGATCATGCATTGCAAAATTAAAATTATAACGGCACACCAGAATGAAAGTGTTTTTGATAAATGGTACATACTGTTAAAACAAAATTCACGAATTTGTTTAAATTACTAGAACCATATATTTGTTTCGCATAGAAATCCGAACTGTTTTAATAATTTTCAGAATAATACGATAAAAACAGATAAGCACACGCTGAAAATGACACACTATATGCTCAAATGTATCGCATGAGGTTAAGACTCTAGGAAACATTAAATTTAAAACCCATATAGAAGTATGCAAAAACAGAGCTCCAGGATTCAGTTAGTTCTGAAATATTTCACAATTCAATAATGACGAGAGAAAATAAAATTTAAATGTTGAAATACTGTGTAATTCTTCTTCTTCTTGACATTACGTCCTCACTGGGATAGAGCCTGCTTCTCAGCTTAGTGTTCTTATGAGCACTTCCACAGTTATTAACTAAGAGCTTTCCGACCGGGAATCGAACCCAGACATCTCCAGCATGGCTTTGCTTTGTAGCCGCGGACTAACCTCTCGGCTAAGGAAGGCCCCATTTATACCATACATATTTATACCATACTTGGTCAAGCACCTTCTGCCCACCAGTTTCGAACAACTTGATTTGTTATATGATATCTTTGTAAGTTTTGCACCAGTGATTCAAAACATTTTTTTTCATGGATTCCGTCGATTATGGTATCAAACGTAAGAATGGTATAAAAATAAGAAAAATAGACAGTAACGTTGTAAAATGTAGCGTAAAGTAACCATGGACATTTTAAACATGTTTTGCGAAAGAAATTTTTGTCCGTTGCGAAAAAAAAACTAAACAAAGAAGTGCGTTAGTAGAAATTGATCCGTTGAATCTGTCGCAGGTTCTTTGTGGGCGAGCGACGGAATCCGGATAAATCGTGTCCGGTTCGAGTTATGCGGGTGTTATATCTTCATCGTTTACCGAAACGAATCCTTTCCCATATCCAAACTCCCAGTGTTTTCTTGTGGAAGTGCAGAGGACTCCTCGGCTTCTATAAACACGTCAACATTTCCCCCCCATTGTTTGTTATAATAATGAGAGCACCAGTAATTACACATTTAGGATGTTACTGATCCTGAGTAGCGTCTGTTGGTTTCCAGTGTAAGTAGGTAACAACAGAGTGGCAACTGCGGGCGGTCAATCATGCTCATGCTCATTTTTGTTGGCTAGTATTTTGAATTATTCTATTGCGTGCAATTATGTAGTTCAAATTATATTAACAAATATGAATAAAATTGGCAGTGAGCGAAATTAGGAGCGTGCGAGAAATATGGCAGCAACACGGTGTCATTTTTCATCATACAGTATCGAACATATAAAATGCACCAAAGCCGTTTTCAAATACAAAATGGTCAACTTCAGAGAGCTATATCTCCGCCGTTTCTCAACCAATTTTTCTCATTCTTTCTGTGATGAACTACAAATTACCACAATTTTTGATAACTATTGAAAAAGTTGTGTGAAAACTATTGGTTTAAAAGTTACAGGTAGGCTGAATTTTGACATAAAAAATGCACCAAGACGAAAAGTTATATATCAGACACATTATGCATCGTATCCTTTCGGTGTCTTTAGCACATTTGGTCCTCATCACGCAATGAACAAATGCACTGAAGACACGAAGATGCTACGACGCATACTTTTTCTGCTACATCACTTTGTGTCTTGGTGCTTTTTCTATGTCAAAACTCAACCTATCTGTAACTTTTGAATCAATAGTCTCCACACAATTTTCACAATAGTCCTCCAAATTGAGGAAATTTTTAGTTCGTCACAGAAAAAATGAAAAGAATCGGTTGAGAAACGGCGGAAATATAGCTCTCTGAAGTTGACCATTTTGTATTTTAAAACGGCTTTGGTGCATTTTTACATATGTCCGATACTGTAGGTATATGAAAGAGGTTTTTGATTGACATCTTGCAAACTAAGTAAAACTCAAATCGTTCTTGAGGATTTTAAAAATGCATTAAATTGGTTATGAAAAACTATTTCTGGGGTAAACACATTCAGTGATGTACAAATTTGCAGAAATCGAGCAATTTACAGATTCCGTCTGGTATTGGGAGTCACCTTTTATGATTGATTAATTTGGAATTAGAATACATCATCAAAATGTAATATCAAAATTCATATTTATTTTTTGTATTTATTATAAATGGGTAACAGGATCACATAAAACCAATATTTTTTAATTATGAATTTAGTGACTTAAGTGTCCGGCTATGAGGGATCCCCCCGTATATATATCCTCTCCATGCATTTTATACGAGTGAATTGATTCATATAGATTGATGCATAGCAAAAATAAAATTCAAAATGTTCAAAAATAATAGGGTCCTAAAGCCCTGTCCCAATTTTAGTGCCAAACGCTTAAGTTTAGGCCAAAAACACATGTTTGCTCAATTTTCTAATGTTTTCCGTTGGTTAAGCCCAAAAAACATTTTTTTTAGATTTTGTCACATCCTTTGGCTTAAACTCAAATTTTGGGTGTATTTTGTTTTCCGTGTCCCTTACGAAATGTCAGATAAGAACAACCCAAGAGGTCGAACTAAAACCCCTGTGGTGTTTTTGTCGACTAAGCGAACGTCAAACATGATCAAAAGTGTCAAGGTTCATTAATGGACCAAATTTTTAAATTAAAGTTTAAACATGATAACGCCATTATTTAAGCGGGAAAAATTGCTAAAGTAGTTACAGTAACATGCTTTTTCGTGTTATTAAATAAAAACAAGATTTCATTAAAAATTTTAGGACCCAATTGGGGATTCCACAATTGATAATTAATTGTTGATGAGATCTTTGAAGGAATCCTAAGGAAGATAATTGCCGAACTACTTGAAAGATCTTTATAAAATCACTGAATTGATAATTATTATATTACAGATTCCTAGCGTTTGATGAAAAATAGAGCTGAAAAGATTATTGACAAAGTTTTTGGAGACATACACTCCCATGCATAAGTTTGGATTTACCCCCTAAAACACATACAAAAGTGTTCAGTCCGTGTCTCTGAGATTACACGTCCAATTGAAACTCTCTAAGCCGCATTCGGAAGGTTCGAAAGGCAAAGAGTTATTCTTACTTCGTATGTATTTTTCCAAAAACATTTTTTAAATTTTGTATACTAAATTTTTACTTAAACTTGTGACATTTTTCAAAAACCACATTGACTTTATATACGAATATTAAAAATTGATACGATTTTAACATTTTCGAAACGTTCACAAACAATCTATTCTACGATGACTATTTGATGTAGTTTTCATAAGTTGGTCACTTATTTTTGACAGCCTTGTTATCATAGAGCTTGAATACGGTCTCAAATCTCTTACCGAAAAGCTTTTTCACAAACTGTGACCATTTTTGTAATCTAAGGTGTGCTATGCCCTATAAATGTTACGTAATTCACTAAATGTTGTTCAATGTATACTCCTTTATCAAAGTATTTCCAAAATAGAAAGCCGAAATATGAAAAATAATATATCCATTCAAAATAAATCTTTTGGCAATTTATCTACTGCAATCGATAGCTAGGATGCCAGTGAGTAGTGTTTGATCCTTTGCTCGCGTCACTTGTTCCTGCGGGGGCGGGTGATGTGAGCAGGATCAATCGTGTCGCGCGTCGCTCGCGTGACATGATTTATTAGTGGCGCGGATCGCGAAGCAGGTTAGTAGTGTTTGATCCTTTGCTCGCGTCACTTGTTCCTGCGGAGGCGGGTGATGTGAGCAGGATCAATCGTGTCGCGCGTCGCTCGCGTGGCATGATAAAATAGTGTCGCGGATCGCGAAGCAGGTTAGTAGTGTTTGATCCTTTGCTCGCGTCACTTGTTCCTGCGGGGGCGGGTGATACTGTCGCGCGTCGCTCGCGTGGCATGATTTATTAGTGGCGCGGATCGCGAAGCAGGTTAGTAGTGTTTGATCCTTTGCTCGCGTTACTTGTTCCTGCGGGAGCGGGTGATGTGAGCAGGATCAATCGTGTCGCGCGTCGCTCGCGTGGCATGATTTATTAGTGGCGCGGATCGCGAAGCAGGTTAGTAGTGTTTAATCCTTAGCTCGCGTCAAATAATTTATCATGGTCTAATCGCTTATCAAAGTGAATCCTGTGACCCAACGATCCTCCCTATTAACAAACATCCCTCCCAGTAACCTTTGTGGAGATGCAGAGGTAAACACGGTCTCCATATAGCAAAGGTTACACACTAACATTCCTTCCTCCAATCCCACCTGACTGCAAGGACGTGGCCGGCGCCGTTATTGACCCTGTATAAATAGAGACACTGAATTATGCACACTGAAGAAGATTATGGCCAATCCCAGCCGAACTTCTAGTTGATTCTTTGTGCATTTTCACTGACTTCGGTCAATCACGGAATAGCAACCATTGATATGTGTAGTCAGTCTAAGCTAAGCTAAGCTAAGCTAAGCTAAGCTAAGCTAAGCTAAGCTAAGCAATCGATAGCTAGGATGCCAGTACTTGTTTTGAAAATATAAATTATAATTCATTGAAACAGCATACATAAATTTTCAAGTTACCGTCGTTGGGGGTGACAATGGGTCAAAAAGCGATATGTGCGATTTATTTTTTGAATAACTATCGCAATTTAACTCAAATAAACTTCAAATTTGGTGTGTATGTACTTTGATGGTACATTAACAACTGTTCACAAAAATGAAAGACAAATATTTATTCACAGTGGCACCACAAGTGAATGAAAAATGACCCAATCTCACCCCATAGAGGGGGTGACATTGGGTCACTGTAATTAAAATAACTTGTTTTTGAGAATATGATTTCAAAACCATTCACAACTGAAAAATATTGATAAAAAAAACGATGCAAACAAGACAAAAAAATATCTAAGATTTTTCACAAGTATGATAAACCAACTTAAAAGAAAAATTATACAGAAAATTGAAGAGCTATGAGAAAAAATATGTAAACCCAACATTTATCGTCAAGTTTACATAAATTTTCTTGGTTTTTCCCTCAAATTGTCTTCAAAGTCTCATCACCATTGCTATAAAGCCCATTCAGTTTCCCCAAAGGTGTACTGAAACAGTGATTATTTTAAACCTTAGTTTAATAGATAGATAGATTATTTTAAACCTTTAATAGATAAATAGATTATTTTAAACCTTAGTTTAATAAATAGTTAAATTTCGGTGCGACATTCCACGATCAATACATTTCAGGCAGAAGTTGACGTCATAATCCCAGTATTTCAGCGATCCAACTCATTTGTACTTCCGTGAGATGTTTCTATTATATGATAACACTGATAAATAATCAAATTTAGAAAAAAACACCCTTTTGATAAAAATTTACGATGTTGCTGCGCACGAAACACAGTTGCTGGTTTGAGAAGTTGTCAAAATGCGTTGTATTGTTATTCAATGCACGGAATACTCAAGTAGACTTGTTTGATGTTTCAGAGATGCTGTATATAGAAAGAATAAACACATCTCAATGAAATAAGAGAACACCCGGCACCGTAAAATGTCAAAAAAATGGACTTGGAATTTGATTTACTATCGTTCTTGCTTGACCCAATGTCACCTCCATTTTCAATGTTTTAGACATCGTACCGAAAAAAATGATTTTTTTTGTGGGAAAATCAAACAGATTCCGCAAAATACCTGTGATGTGTAATGAAAAGACTTTCAACATTCTACTAATACAACGATAGAGGCTAGAGTACATGCGTGATACTTTGTACAGGAGAAATTTAATGTTGTAAATTTTATCTAGTTTCAACATGCAAGTTTATTGATGTAGTAAACAAAAACTACTATTTCTAAAAATGTATATTGTTATGAATTATGTGTAATAATATGTTCCCTAACATATGAATTATTAATTTTAGTAATATCAGCGTTATTAGCTGAAATATTTCACAAAACATATTTTTCCGTTTTGACCCAATCTCACCCCCTAGACCCATTGTCACCCCCATCGACGGTATTCTCAATTTTACTTATATTCTAATTGGAAGCTCATTTCGCCATTGGGCATCACTTTAGCGAGAATCGATTGGAATGTTGTGCTAGAGCACAACGCCTAAATTCACACTATTTTGTTACCAAATCTATTTTTGGATCTGATGCTACGCTGTCTCTTTGCGCTCTCTACTTTTCGCAGGTAGATCGAAGAGCACGACGGATGGGCTCGTGTTGTTCTTGAGTGGACTGACGAAGTTTTTTTTTTTTGTTGAGAGGGCTGGGAATCAAACTCATAACCATCTGCTTATAAAGCGCACTTGTAGCCAACTACGCCACATTGCCCCCTTAAATTTTCAACTTTCCTTCGAAAATTTTTTTCAAAGTTACCCCGTCCGGTACATTTTAAAAAAAACTTAGAGCTGTCTAAGAGTAATTTTCAGTAATGACAATTCATAAAAGTTTGTTCGACAGATTTTTTCTGTTGATCTTTTAGATTTTTCAATATATCTTTTATTTCTGTTTGTCCATTAATTGAGTGCTTCGTGAAGCCCAAGCAGGACAATTCGATGTTGCGTCGTCCGATAGATTTGGCTCACGGTTTCGCGCAGGTTTCGTCACTGGAGATTTTTTTTTCCTGTTTTCAAGCGTCTTGCTTGGTAGTGCTTCGTGAAGCCCAAGCAGGACAGTTCGATGTTGCGTCGTCCGATAGATTTGGCTCACGGTTTCGCGCGTGTTTTCGTCTCCAAAGATTTTTTTCTTTTTTGGAGCGTCTTGCTGGGTAGGTATTTGGAAGGCACAAGCAAGACGGTTTGTTTTCGGGACGCCAAGAAGTTTTGCTGTCAGTATCAGTTTTGTGTTCAGTCGAGGATGGATTACCAACTGGTGAGTTCGTTTCATGCTTGTGATAACACATATTTTCTTGAAAGCGTAACTTTTAAGTAATTTTAAAACAAACTTTGTATGGTTCGTCACTATAAGTGTCGGCATTATGCTTTTTTCTTATACAATTTCAATATACATATATTTTTCTCTTTTAGACATTATTAAAAATTATCTTTTGAATTGTTCGACATTGTGAATGTTGACGTATTTTTTAAAACTTCTACCATATCGAGACAAAATGCACAGTAATACTCATATGTAATTTCCAAACAAACTATGTATAGTTCGTCACTACAAGTGTCGGCATTATTCCTGTTTCATATAATTTAAAATATATACATGTAATTTTCAGATTTCGTCATTAATAAAAACATCTTTTGAATTGTTCGACATTATAGAAGTTGACGTATTTTTTAAAGCTTCTACCAAAAACTTCTCGAGACAAAAATACAACACTAGCTTTAAATATGAGTCGTATATTTCCCCCTTGTCCATGGATCGCATCATCGACCAGAGGTGACTCCCAGATCTTTTCCTCCCTCAATAATAAACACCCTTCCCGTGGTGATTGTGGAGATGCAGAGGTATTCTCGGTCTCTAGAAGCAACAATCATTACACCCTAACATTCCTTCCCCATCCCAACTGACTGTAAGGACTTGGCCGGCGCCGTTATTGATCAATAATATTAGATCTGCTAAAATTGCACTTCGAGAGTAAGCGGAAACTCCCTTCCCTTATTCATTTGGATCGTAGTGCAATTCTTACCAGTTCCGATCAATCACGGAGTAGCAATCATTGACATGTACAGTCAGTCTATGCTATGCTATGCTATGCTATGCTATTTCTGTTTGTCCATTAATTCATGAATAACTTAGATTGTGCCCTACTAAGTTGACCATATTTTATGAGAAAATTGAAAATTGCAAATATTTGAAATAATTCCGTATACCGTTTTGTCTCAATTTCCGAACAGACTAATATTCCGAACACTAGGTTTTTGTATGGCGATTTGGTTTAATGTTTCGTTGAAATATGTCATCAAATATCAAGGAAACGGTAGTCAATTGCAATTCAATTTTAACGTCTCCAATATCATTTATACCGCGGGAGTAGTGATGATTCTCAATTTTGAGACTAGTAGAAAAAGCTCAGATACATTTATTTGCGAAACTATTCATTTGAATACGATTTATTCGTGCTGTTCGGAATTTGAATCAAGGTGTTCGGAATATGAGACAGAATGAACACAGTGTTCGGCATTTGAATCAAAATGTTGTTCCAAACTCTAACGTACAATACTAAAACTAATTAAATTAACATTATTATCGGTACACCCAACAACTAACAGTTAGACTTTGCGAAGAAATGAAAATTTACACAAATATCCGCCAATTTATGTCAATCAGATGCATTTGAAGTCACTGTTGGCCTTAAGTGTTCGGAATATGAGTCAAAACGGTAACTTGTTTTTATTCCTAATACTTACAAGAGCAACCAGTTGGTAAAATTTATAAAAATCTTATAAGAGTTGAATTCAAACAATCTTCTAATCTATTTTTTCCAAAATTTTTGAAAATGCTATGTTATCAAATTAGTTTCCAAGTATGAGACGCAATGTTGCTTGCGTGATAGTGAAAATGAAGACGAAGCTCTGGTGCCTGTATAAAATGGAGATTCCCACAAAGTTCGACCCTTTGCAGAACCTACCATTCAGGACGTACCCCGTACCGTATCGAACACGAAGTATGGTTCTAATGACTAGACAATGCATTTTCATCTTCCAACTTCGATCCACTCCACTCTAAGAGTGGAGGACAAGGATATTGAAGTAGTCTCGGATGGAAGTTTTTCCCATCAAAGAACTGATAAAACGGAAGCGAACTAGACAAAAAATACAAAGAAATATGAAAGCGAAAAAACGACAGCTTCTACATCAAGTTGTATTTGAAAACTTTGGATGCCCATGAGGATCTGTATGCTCAAAATATATACAAAAAAATAAAAAAAAACATCCTTAATAGATAGTCGACATATTTTCAAACAGATAGTGAGTCAGTTTCTAACTACAAACTACAGTTAACAATTGAATTTGAAGAAATAAATAGTCAAACAACGAATGATTTGGAGTACATAGACTTTTTTATAGCTTAGCAGAAACCTAACTCAATGGTTAATTCTTCTTATTCTTGGGGAACGGACCTGGTGTAGTGGTTAGAACACTCGCCTCTCACGCCGAGGACCTGGGATCGAATCCCATCCCCGACATAGTCACTTATGACGTAAAAAGTTATAGTGACGACTTCCTTCGGAAGGGAAGTAAAGCCGTTGGTCCCGAGATGAACTAGCCTAGGGTTAAAAATCTCGTTAATAAAGTCAAACCAACCAACCATCTTCTTATTCTTCAGTCCGATTCAATTTCCGGAAGGGCGTATAAAAGGAATGGCTTTACTAATTCTATGCGTTCTTCGTGTATGGTTTGGGTTCCATACTAGGTGGCAATATTTCAGAATTGGTCTTATATATGTTATATACAGTAGTTTAATAGTATAAGAATCATGCAAATTGCGCAAATTGTTGCTGAACCTCTGTTGAAGCCAAGCATATTGACTGCTTTGTTTATTATGGAATTATAATGTTCTACAAAAGTGAGTTTAAAGTCTGGGATTACACCCAATTCCCTTACCTCAATCCCAATCCCAATTGGAGTTGTTACATATTTTCAGAGATAATGGCAATTTCGCGATAGTTCCGTACATCACATTTTGTTCCTGATTTAAAAACAGGGACCAAATATGAGGATTTCCAAGCTTCTTGGAATTTTCCATTATTTAGGAACATGTTGAAAAGGCGTTCTAGGGGTAACAGTAAGCTCTTTGAAAGATTCTTGAAGAACACGGGTACAATGCCATCCGGTCCTGCTCCATTAGATGCGTCCAGGTTTTTTTTTATTGTGATGAAATACGGTAAAATATCTTGAAGCTTTCGTAGAGATTTAACGTTACTCTACCGGCAGCTTCATTTGTTACCACAAAAAAAAAACATCGCGATAATTTTTTGGTTTTCTCAATATTTTTGAAAATATTCTGATGTTTCTTGGGGGACCAACATTCTTCATATAAAATATCTTTGGCGGTTATTTGTTTTTGATCAATTTATCAAAAATAAATAAAATGCGGACTATACAACGACAGGAAATAAGGAGCTACTCTGGAAAAATCATACAAATCGGTGCCCCAAGGAGTTTTGGATATCTCCGGATCCAGATGACCAATTGTCAATATCAACACAGATACTAAAACTATAAGAGTTTTTTGAGAACTTGTAAAAAATGGTGTAAAAATATCGAGAAACAAAAAAGTTAACGCGATTCGAATTTTGTTTTCGCGGTTGAAAATGAAACTGCCGGTAGAGGGGTTAAGTACATGACGCGACTGTTATAAGGTTAAATCTATAAGATATTCTACATTATACCATGCCCACACAGTTACGGATCACCCACAGTGACGGATCACTTTGGCGTTCAACATCGGATAACTCGCCTAAAACATAAACGTTGCGTAAAACATATTTTTCCCATGTTATACTTTTTGTCTTCTACCATTTGTAATGTTAAACACAACATTCAACGGCTAAATAACGGTGTTTTTGACAAATGTTCAGTTGGTACCACACAGCTATCATTATATGGTCGTTTGCTGTAAGAAGTGCCGTCAGCATTGATAAGCTCCCACAGCTGGTAAAATGCAAATATTATAGTATAAAACATGCTCGTCCGCTTCGATTCAGTATGAATTCATCTTTGGAAAACAATTTTCTTGATTGTTGATTCTAAATACCGAATATTAGCACTTCTAACTAGTGATCCATAATATGGACCAAGTAATGCTTGTTTACCACAGTTATGGATCACTTCCAAAATATGTAGATTTCTGTTATTTCAAGCATTGATTCAACATTTTCAGACAATAGCACTAAGGATAAAACTAATAAAACATCAAGGTTTGTAAATATCATTTTTTTAGCAGACAAAAATGGGAGGAAAACTTGGTGTGAAGCCAAAACAGTCCATGTCTCAGTTACTACAACACAGTATCCCAAAAATAATGGTATTTTGCTCTTGTTTCCAGCTCTAACACTGCTATTTTTTTGCAGTAATATGTGACACATTGCTAACTTTTGCCAAATCAGCAATACAGATGTATTGAATTGAAAATCTCTTGATTTTGCGCACTGATCCGTAATATGTCACAATTTGATCCATAATATGAAAATTGATCCATAATATGGTTTTCAGAAAACGATACAATTTTTAATTTTTAGGAAATTCTATGTAAATATTACACTCAAAACAGTTTACTAACCGAGATTCCAACTTGCAACGATTCAATTCGTGTTTTTAAATTATAAATTTACGTTTTCCATGTCGTTTTATTGAATTTTATAGGTTGAACTCCACCCTATTTGATCCATACCTGTGGGGTCATGGTAAATGAAATGAATTGATTGTATGAGAAGCTGAATGTTTGTTATAATTCGTATCGCAGAGAATTGTTACTGAAGAAAAATTAAACTTTTGCAGGTTGATCTATATAGAGACTGTTATGACTTTATTATTAAATATGGAACAGCACTTGCTTGAATTTTTGTTTTGCAATGTTTTCTAACAAACTGCTTAATTTTATGTACGCATACGAAAATAT
Source organism: Aedes aegypti (assembly GCF_002204515.2). NCBI lineage: Eukaryota > Metazoa > Arthropoda > Insecta > Diptera > Culicidae > Aedes > Aedes aegypti. The sequence goes on from NC_035109.1 coordinate 249,826,545, forward strand.
ACATGAAAATATGTGTAGCCCGGCGAAATTTTTTTTATGAAACCCTTATGAGACAGTTATGCTTTTATGGGCAGTTTACACCAAACCCACAGAAAGGCCAAGGGGTGCTTGGTAGGTTAGCACATGCCTTGTGGGTTCAATCTCTGCATGATGTATAGCGTATGAAGTATATTAGCAAGATCATTGGTCAGTTCCATGAACTCCTTCTTGGTCAGCGCCATATCAGTCGTATGTTGCGCTAGGGGTTGCTTGTATATAGGTGAGAATGTCTTCGGGAATCCAACGCGTTTGTAGTTCTTGACAATTTCTTTGTCAGCTCGAAGGTTTTTCATGCGGTCTTGAAATGTGTTCTTAGGTGTCTCCCTTATTCGATACTCCATTTCTCAATATCGAGTTAGAAAATCATAGGGGCGGTCCATTAATTACGTAAGGGATAATGGGGGGAGGGGGAGTTTGAGATATCTTACGCGCCATACAAATTATTTGTAATTTTCATATAAAAAAACTTACCATGGGGGAGGGGGGGTCGAAAAACCGCCAAAATTGTCTTACGTAATTAATGGACCACCCCATAGTAGAATTTTGTATCCATGGCTACCTCGATGGTCAATTGGATCGCATTTGCACTGCCCAAGTAACATTGATAGCTGAATAACAGTTTATTTAGCTTAAATGCGGTTTATACAGCCTCTTTTCAGCTGAATAAACTGTTATTCAGCTACCAATGTTACCTGGATGTGTTAGTGTTTTGTAACTCGATGGTCCCTTCATTATCCAGTTATGGAGAGATGACTGTACATCATATCTTGTGGCTGCTTCTTGTGCGCTCATTTGCCTTAAATGCATCATGTTTACAGCACTTTTTAGTAGGCTTCCAAAGACCGAAAATTTTATTGTTTATGCTTTATTTTTGTTGACGTTCGTTTTTTGTATCCTAAATTTATGAAAAAGCGAATTATGCATTAGATCCCAGTTATTAGGTTAACATTTTCACTGTCCGGTCATAGAGGGCAAGAAGTGTCCGGCCATAGAGAACTTGCAATGGTTTCACAAAGAGGTTGCTTTTCTTCGAAATTTTACAGTGAAGTCTAGGTGTATGATTTTTGATATCAAGAGGGCTGATATTACGTACAATAATTCTCGAATATTATACGTGTAGTATAGAGAATTCGGAATTTTGTCATAGCAATTGAAATAAATTTGATTAAGCGGTTCCCATCAGTTTTGGCAGATTTGAGTATTTTTAAAAGATAGCTTTTCTGGTGTAGGCTGTTATGCTTACGTTTACATCACAGACAAACAGACGTAACACTTAGAACAAATCTCGATCAAAATCATAGTAACGAGGACATGAACGCCCAATGCTAAAACTGGTGTGTTTGGCCGACAGGCCAACAGATGGCGATAGTGTGTAAACGTCAAATACGAACAAAAACGATGCGAGCGCTGCGGGTGGTGGATTAAAAGACAATTTACACCGTCTTCAGCACATTGGCTGCACAGACTGAACGATTACTAACATTAGGCAACGGACAACATGAAACACCCAGTAGCCCAGCGATGAATTTTTCGTTTGACGAAAAATTTTCACCGACTGGAGCGGGAATCGAACCCACACCCCGTGGCACAATACGCCTAAACGACTGACGCCGCTAACCGCAAGGCCACGAAGCCCCAGCCACCTACCATATTTTTGAATACACCGTTAAAATGTTGGTCGATGGACAATGATGAGAGTGTGACGTCTGTTTGTCTGTGTTTACATATTAATTTTCAGGTTGATTTTCAACATTTGGTAAGTATTAATTGGGTAATCAATCGTCTTATTGCGGTAAGTCTATTATTTCGGTAGTGTGTCCAACTCAAAATATGATTTGACTACTGTAATAATCATGGGGCAGTAGTTGCATTTTCCTAAATGTACCTAAAAAAATATTGTTTTTGGAATACCTTCAGACTGGAGAAGGTGTCACTCTTAATCTTGTAAATAGATTTTGATAATTTTTGCATACAATTGAATTCCATTTGCGCTTGGTATTTGCTGCCACGTTTTATCTCGATTCCTCATTATTTCTATTTCGGCCGGTGAAAATATCAAAACGAAGAGTGGTGCTATGCCACCCGAAGCTATTTAGAAGAAAAGTATCAAATTGTGAGAAGAATGTGTTGATTCAGCAGAAAATTATTTCGATTACGCGTCATTTTAAAGTTCGGCTGGTGAAAAATTGGATCGACTGATGGTGCTATGCCACCCGGAAAACAATGTGAAGAAAGTTACTTGTGATGTGAAAACAAATGCTTATAGATGTTTTATGGTAACGGAGTTTGTTCCTACGGGAATGAGCATATGAGCGGTTTTCATAAAGCAGCAATGGAAAGAACAACAAACTGGTGAGATCGTTCAAAATTATATGACCGTTTGTAACCACTAAATACGTCCCAAGGTCGAAAACCTAATTTTCGATTCGGGAAGTGTGAAATCATTTCAGATATCCAATTGATTTCTGGGTGCTTTCATGCGGGGCTTGCTGTGATGAAAACGACCTCAGAATGTGTGTGTATGAACAGCCATTCTTGAAATGGGTCGTTGGAATAGCATTAGAGCTATCACCTTCCATCTCCAGGGCTAAAGTTGTCTGCATCTATACAGACATCTAAGTGTCTCGATAAATAGGTGCACACAAATTTCTTCCATAAAAGTACTGCCGATCAGTGGGCGGTGGATTGTAAACACACACAACACACACAATTGAATTCCATTTGCGCTTTGTAAATGTACAAGTACAGGGTGTCCGCAAATTATCCGTACAAACTTTGAATACATGGCTCTATACAATCAAGCATAATAAATTCAATATTCTTGCATGGTTTTAAACATTGGCTTATTATATTCTTAAGAAGTAAGTTTGACACATTTCCGATTTCAAATAATTGCACAACCAACCCAAATGTATTGAGGTGTCTTAAAGGGAGCTGTTTTCCAAGCTTTATGACGGAAGAGAAATGTCCATACAACTCACTGGATTTGCACCGTACAATTTTCTATTTCCAGTCTAACTTGAAGCCACTTACCTGTAGATTACTTCAAATAATAATAGGACATTTGGATTCATCTCTTTTAGGTTTTAGGGATAACACATCTCCAGTATGACTAGCGGCCTTCAGGAAAAACGTTTCCGAAAAATTTAAATTTGCCTATCTCAGTAACAAGCAATTATTTCGAAATTTTTTAAAGTTGTATTTTGTGGTAACATATAGATATAATATAAAAGCTACATGGACATTGATTTTTCATTGTTTTCAATGCGAGGTCATCTTTCTAATATTTTGCTGTTCGGATAATTTGCGGACACCCTGTATGAGCTGAATCCAATAAGAATTTAAAATTTCGCACGAAGACAAAAAGGGGCTACTTTGGTCTAAATGTGTCCAAAGTTTGTTTGATCATAAATTGTTTTTGAGCGCTTTCAAACACAGACTATATTCACAGACAACCAGACGTCACACTCTCATAATTGTCCATCAACCACCTTTTGAGCGGTCGATTCAAATATTTTGTAAGTGGTCAATCCATCACCCGCAGTGCTCTATATGTTTGATACCCTTATTGATATGGTTCTGGACTTGTGAGAAATTCGGCACTTTCACCGGAGCACTTTGAACCTACTATAGAGTGATCAGCGCATCTAATTGTTCTCAAGCATAATGTTAAAGTTAATGTTGAAGTTTGATTCTCGGTTGGATACGGTTTCGAATAATGTATACATGATTGGAAATACAAATATGACTAACCATATTTTCAGGAACCAGTTTACGGGAATGGCCATGTTTAGACAAATTTCCAACGAATCTTAATGCGTCCGATTGCTTTCAATTTACATTTGAATCTAATTTCTTTGAAAATTGTGAATATTTCTACAACTTTCCACCGCACAAAAATACTAACGACAGAATGCATACAAATTCATCCATTTTTCTGAAAGTTATAAGCATTTGAATTTATGGAAAATTTTGCCTAACCCCTGTTTACACGATACACACGATATGGCGACTCTCAGTTAGTATGTGAGAGAATGTCATATGAATTAGTTAAATTGTTAATCATACGAAATCCTCTCCTTTTCTCTGTTTATAAATGACTTACCACTTTCGATATCACATTGTCAATTTCACTTATATGCAGATGATTGTCAGTTATATATATCAGGATCACCTAATCATATAACTGACATTGTAAATCGTATTGACACTGATATTCAATGCATCCTGAAGTGGTGCAATAGCAATGGTTTACACCTAAATGCAAAGAAAACTCAAGCTTTGATTTTGCGGTCAAAACGATTTAACATGCAAAACATACCATTGATACATGTTGGGAAAGATTCTATTGAATATTCAAATGTTGTCAAAAATCTAGGTCTTCTTATGGACAACAGCTTAAACTGGAACGCTCAAGTTAATGCTGTGTGTGGTAAAATTTACGGTGCACTTCACTCTTCAGTACTGCTAAGGCATTGTACTCCACAACATATTAGAGTTCAATTAGCTAGATCTCTCATAATACCATTATTTGATTATGGCGATGTGTTATTTGGCCTCACTTTTAAGAAAAACTTGAAGAAACTAAATCTAGCTTTTAACTCTGTCACTAGATATGCTTATAACCTAAGAAAATTTGACCACATATCAAGTTATAGCAAGGCACTGCTTGGATGCAACTTCACAAATCATCTAAAGTTGAGAATGTGTATTCAAACTCACAAAATACTTAACAATCCTCCAATTTATCTCGAAAACTTTGTTAGCTACACTCGATCATATCGCTCTTCCTCATTAATAGTTCCACGATGTCATTCAAACTAGGGAGTCGATGCCGGTTATGGACCCTTTGCGTATTATGGACCCCCTACAGAAAAACATAAAATTAGCACTCAAAGCAACCTTATTCCTATGAAAATTCACCGGGGGAACATCGATTGCATTGTAAGTCAGCAGTTTCAGGCAAAATATTTGGATTGAGGCGCATAAATACAGATATTTGAACAGTTTTGTAAATGAAACCACACAAGAGGGTCCATAATACGCATTTCCAGGTGGGTCCATAATAGGCACGTCGGCAGCGAGCCGGACTACATGGGAATCAAATGGAGGGTCCATAATACGCAACGTCAAATTTGTAAACAATCCTATTATGGACCCCGGGAGGGTCAATAATAGGCATTCGGACAACAGTTTTCCAAATGTATATTTCTCTGGGGAAATCGTATGGTTTTGTATGTTGCATGGGTGTACTGTGAAGTAAAGACATTGAACTTGTTATTAGACTCCACAAAACGTATATCGGCCTGAGATATAATTGCGGAAAGGCGTAGAGAATGAATTTCAGCTAATAAGGGGTCCATTACTAGCATTGACACCCTACATAAAAGAATCATTCCGACATCGAGCAGTCAAAAATTGGAATGACTTACCACGAGGTTGCAGAAATGAAATAAATTTTCTTCTTTTCAAACGAGCAGTTAACTTATTTTTTAGTACAGATTAATTGGTATATTAGTGTTAGTTTTAGAATAGTAGCATATACTTTGAAAATCAATACGCGGTTATTTATGCTATTATAAGTAGTTTCAATAAATAAATAAATAAATCTATCGAATTGATTGTTACGTTGACTATCCAGCTTATACTTAAAAATATATGACTTCATGCTTACATAACATATATGAAGTTTACACTATGTGTAATCTTCATTATTTTTAACATTGTGGGTGACAAAAATCTACTTCTGAGAAAAGCGATTTTAAAGTTATTTGTAGTTCATTTCTCAATTTTGGATTCTTAAAAACACCTGTTTCTCTGAGCACTTCCACAGTTATTAACTGTGGAAATTTCATAGAAAATTGATACTTTACACCCTAGGGATATGAAGGAAGACACTGTCAAATAATGCTTCCAAAAATTATGAAGATATCAACATTTGGTCTTTTGGTAACATTTTAGCAAAATGGATAATAGGGAAATGGTCGTATTTTGGACCCCCTAAAGAAGTAAAGCGTAACCAAATCAAAGAACATGCTAAAATGTAGAGAAAAACTTCCTCTACGAGATAAAAATGCCCATACGGTCATGTAGGATCCACAAAACGTCGAAAATAATTGAATTACGAAACACTGTTTTTCATTATTTTGGACACACCAATACATTTTGGACCCTCAAAGTATATATTTTGGACCCCCGGCATTTTTTATCGTTTGGCGACAAAGTCCACGACACTGGTTGTATAATATGCTTTCCCGTTGCCTAATCAATCGATTGACAATGGAAAACCAAAGAAACTCTACGCTATAAGTTCAGAAATTTGAAAAAAGTTTTTGTTTACATTTGAAAAATTTCAGACGGCTTTAATTTCTGTGTGTAACGTGTTTGTAACGGTTGCATGGATGAACCGATTAAATTAAATAATTTTCAGATGAAATAAACACATTTTCCATGTACAAACCGTTGATGCAAGTGCAGAATAGCCCTATCTTTCCACATGGCATGAAAACTGAGGAATTTAGCAGGAAGACGGCCCAGAGGGTCCAAAATATATTGGTTACCCTACTGTTTGTTCTACTCACAGTTTTCTTTTATAATTTGATTCTAATGCATTCAAAGATACATTTTTAGGCAACACATGGCTTGTAACATAAGTGATATATTTTCTAAGAGGTGATCCTCCTTATCTTTTCAAGAGCAAACTCAGTCATTTTCATAAGCATTTTCTATAAAGTATTGTTTTTTGTTTGTCAATAAAACGAAACTTTAATGAATGTACAAGAAGATGCAAGCTATGATATTTTGAAATGGTAACTTATCCGGATTCTCATTGAATAAAATTGAGCTTTTCCATCATCATGTGCATCATCAATATTTTACCAACGCAAACTGAAAACGAAAACGCTCCATTTAGGAACCGGACTTGCTTTGCTTTCAAATGGAATTTTCCTATGCAATTTATCCTTTAGCACCAGACAAATCGCTGTTAATCCCAAGACCACTTTCGAGTGCACTTCAAAACGAACGGAACTAATTATGTGACAACTAACCAGTTGTATTGGTTGCTTTCTCACAGACCGTCATGAAATAATAAAATTTAGATAGGTACAACGCGCCAACTATTTCACCTACAATTTTTTCATCTGAATGATCTATAAGTATGGCAGTGGAATCAGCCAGAGAAATATGTATTGCAAATGTGCACTTTCCAGGAAGGTATGCCGTAGTCGGCCTCCTGGACAACATCATTGCGAGTGCAAGTGAGTAAAGTTGTTTTTTATGAGGTTGCATCGCAAGCTGCTGGTTCGGATCTGAAATAGCGACGGGAAAGCCAGTTTCCATATCCATTTCTTTTACGAAGCCAGGGCGTTCCTGGAAGGAATCGGTGCCAATCGACCGACGACAACGATGACGACGGGTGGATGGGAAATGGAAAATAGGTTAAATACTAAGGCCACCGAGGCCACCGCATCTGTCGTTATCTTCGACATCTTAGCAGTGAACTACTCTGCTGTTGGTCCTACGTTAGGGTAAAGTATCCTGTGTTAGAGGAGTAGAGTATGGGGTCATACGCAGAATTGAAATTCAGTTTCGCGAAAAACATGGTTTAATGGACCGAAAATGATCTTTTATTTAGAATTTTTATAGCATTTTTTCATGTGAAATCAATAAAGTTTACAAGTGTTTAATGTATTCTATTCTGCATTCGAAACACAGTGAGCACATTTTCATCGAATAAATTTCAGTTTTGAACAGTAAAACTGCTTTCGATTATGACGATGATTATTATTTATGTATTAACTTGTTATTACATCAATAAATTCGATGGAAACTAGTTTACCTTTGCGCCCTTGACCTATTTTTAACAACAAAATTATCATGATCTTTAGGGTCTAATTCCCATAATTTTCTCCCGGTTTCAATAAACTTTTGACATAACACCACAACACTCTTCAAGTTTCGTGACCTGTACTGGGAACCCCTGTCACACGGTCGGTTCTGATACATTTGCATAATTACTATACGAAATTACAGTGTATGTAACTAAATCATAAATCATTAGCATATTCCTACTCTTTCCACTCATTTCGAACCATTCTGGCCAGTTCCGGAATCCCTGAAACCGGTTCCAGGGGCATCACTTGGGGACCGAAATTTGATCAGCACAAACTATATCATGCGACACATCAATCTCCAAGATTTAAAAACTGAAGTATGATATGATGGATATTGAGCAATTGTTTGCAACATAGGGCCATCTAAGTATTTCCGGAATATTCTAGAGCCGATTTCAGGACCCTGGAAAAGGAAATCAAACCGATGATAGCTAACCATATCATGCGACACATAAACCTTCAAGGTTTTTTTTACCAGCAGTTTAATGTAATGCATATTGAGTAATTTCTTGCAACATATAGTCATTCACAAGTACTTCTGAGATGTTCAATCCGATGATTTTCCCTGGGTGTATAATATGATGCAAATTGAGTAATGTCCGATTCTGGGCCATTGGGTCTTAGAAAATTTGACGATCTTGACACACGAGCCATACTTTCATCCCATTTATCCGCCTGCATTTATACAACACTCTCGTTCTGATCACGAAATACAGTCAGGTCTCCAATTAGACACATGGTTTGTGCTTGTTAGCCCTTCCCAAGTAACCAATAAGCCGTAAAGATTGGCACGAAGTCGGCTCTATAGTCGAATAAAAGTTATGGTTAACAGGGCTAATAGGAACTATATCGTGATTAAAAGCTGCTTAAAAAGCCACTTTTGGCGAATTATTTGGCTGATATACAGCCTACTCTTACTGAGTCTCTGGAGCGAGAGATGTCAAAATTTTATAGCACGTTGGTGTTTATCTTTTGTACTTTTCTTTCTTTAACCTCATCGAAGTAGATTTTTTGTAAGGTGCTTTAGAGTTGAACCGATGTTCTCCAGGCTCAAATTGGATGATTCGGTCACCTTTCCCATCTGCTCCATCGACGCTCTTATGGTTTGTATTGCTAAGCATCGTGTAAAAAGCAGACAAATATTGGAGGCTGCAAATGCCAGAGGTTCAATTTTATAATAAAATTTTTATTGATGTGTTCAAGTGTCAGAGTCTTCGTAATCCGGATGGTCGCCGGAACGACCGGAAGAGTGTGAGTTTCAGACAGTTTGTTTCGATTAAAAAAAATCCCGCGATTCTTGAGATTATTCGGATTCCGAGGATTTCTATTAAGATTACGACACCAGGTTCGTCTCCTTTAAAAAATCACCCATAGCAACAACGTTAAAAATTTACCAATACTAATTCTATCATGCCTAACATATTACATCGTCGGTCCTGTTTTTGTTTTGGGGCAAAGACCATTTTGATTCGGCTGACATAAATATCAAACATATCACCCTTTCAACAGCTTTGACAACCGCTGTAAGGTGCTTGAGGACACAGGGCTTATAAACACTGTGCTCAAGCATTATATACACATATAGGGCTTATTTCCGTGCTCAAGGCCACAGTGCCTAAAAACACTTGAAAATGTTATATGAAGCCTGTTGGCACTGAGAATGCGTTAATCGGCCTATAAGGAGTGTATCGAAAAGTAGTCGCAAACTTTCAAAACAGTCTCAAAAATAATGGGTTGAACCTAGAAACAATTTTTTGATCAGAAACGCTTTACAATGTATTTGAAAATGATAATGCGGTGATATTGTTTCAATAAAGTGGCATTTTGCATGATAGTTTTGCAAATTACTAACAGATGTCGATGAAAATCTTGCACATCTCTGAAAAAAAATGATATGTTAATAAATGTGTTAAATTTTAAGAAAAAATGGTTTTTGTTTATGCTAATATACTCTGTGCCACAACTCTCATGACATAGTGTAAAACATATTTTGAAAAATTCATTAACAAGCATTTGAGAGCAAATACAAAAATAGAAAAAAGTCGATTTTTAAGGACCACGTTTTTTTGATTTTTTCTTTCTACACGATAATGGTAATGAATAAACAATTGTTTTTTGATTGGAAAAGTTTCTTTGCATATTTATGAAGTAACGTAAGCAAAAAATGTTACTCTATATAATTACCGCTGTATATGACAGAGCTTTTAAAGTTGATTAAACAAAAGTGACTTTCTAAAACCGACCTTGTTCCAATAATTGAGCTTTTTTAGAGCAATAATTTATTTTTTTGAATTTATTTTTACGTGCTGTGTGAAGTACACGTATTTTCCGATAGAATAAGCTTTTCACCCAATTTTGTTTGATACACATTTTGTTCAATTCAAATCATCGAATCTTCAGAAGGCACTTCAAAAATGTAATTTTGTGCAAGATTTTAATTTCCATGCTTTATATACCTTGTTGTATTTATATTAAGACTGCATATTATTCAATATTTTTTTAACTGCTTCAATATTTGATGACACAATGAAGATTTGCGTGAAAAAAGCTTTTAAAAAGATTAACTGAAGATGTATCGTTTTTAAAGTTTGCGACTACTTTTCGATACACTCCTTATACCGCTTATAACAGTGCTTAGTGGTTACCTGGGTTGTGCTACTGAGCAACTTTGCCGAAGACGCCTTCATTCTAAGTGGTCAGGCTACTAAGCTATTCGCAAAACAAAAATTCCATGCTCACTGGCGCCGCCTGTAGGCAAAATTTCGAAACTTTCACTCAAATAATGTTAGCCCTTGTGCTACTGAAGAACTTTGCCGAAGATACCATCTCTCTAAGTGGTCAGGCTACTGAGTTATGCGCAAAACAAAAATTATATGCCTACTAGCGCCACCTGGTGGCGTAATTCCATATCAGAATGACCACCGCATGTCAGCCCTTGAGCTAATGAACAACTCCTCCGAAGACACCAACCTTTCAAAACATCAGGATCTAAAAATATAAAAAAAATCCATGGTTCATGTAGTGCAAAGCATAAGCAAAGATGACCGTACAATTCGTAGTTGCTACTCCGTGATTGGCCAGAACAATCGAAGTTGCACAGGGAACTAATGAATGGAGCTTAGGATTAGCTTATCATTCTTCAATGTGCACAAATCGAGAGCTCAAATTTAAAAGTCAATAACGGCGCCGGGCACGTCCTCACGGTCATCGGGGGAAGGGAAGGAATGTTAGTGCGACTACCGTGATTACTACACGCAAAAAAAAAAACAGTTCCAAAAAATACGAACATTCAGTCACGAATACCAGAACAAGCAGTTTTTTGCTTTTCGAAAATACACCATGAATAAAAATCATGGAATCGGGAATCATGTTCCACTAATTATTCGTAACGCTTGCGGACTAGGATGGATTCGTGACTTTTGTTCTTGTATTTGGAAACACTGTTCTTGAAAACAGGAACACTGTTCCTGATGGTGTTTCGGAAGTTTTGATTTTTTTTATCACAAATATCATTGTGCATTTTTCACAAAACATTTTAAAATGTTTTGTTACTGTTACAAATATGGATAAACAAGAACATGCAGATGTAGATAAGTTTAATGAAATTTAATTTAGTAGACATTAATCACAATGACATAAATAAATCCGTAAACTGCACAATCCGGTTACTAAAGTTCACTGCTGTAGAAATCTATGAATGTTCCAGGTAGTATGGTCATTTCAAGTAGCAAATCCGGCAGCTCTCAGAAATAAAGACACCATTTTTCACCACTGTTCCCACTAAGCAACAAAATAAATTAGACATATTGCATTCCACTCACAAAACAGTCTCTTCTTTTCAAGAAAGTAGCTGGAAAGCGCACTTTTTCGCATTCACATTCGGAGCGCAATTGGTTGACTTGAATGTTTTCGTTTCTGCGCCTGCGTTATTCATTTTGACAGCACGCATGAACTAAATTCTCGTTATCAGGAACCAAATCGCGAATTCGATCTGAAGGGTTGTGGATATCGTGATTTCAGAGTCATGATTCTTGAAGCGTTACTAAACAAGCATACCAGTTAAGCTGCCACGAACAGTGTTCTTGGATAAGCGATTACGTTCACAGAAACGAGATGCAATGAATCACGCTTTTGGGAATAGAATCACGAAATACAACAAGCGGTGCGTTCCGTTTACCGTGACTTTTTGTTCATGGATCGGGGTACGGATTTTTTTACGTGTAGAGACTGAGATCACCTCTGCATCTCCACGGTTGTCATGGAAAGGATATTGGGTTAGTGGGATAAGGTTGAGATCTGCACCAATGTTTGGTGAAGCGATCCATGATATAATCACGCCTAAGCGGATTCGCGAAATAATTCGATAATCGCATTGTACACCGAACAAGTGTTCGTCACTCGCCCACGCAAGAGCAAGCGACGCGATCAATAGATCAAACACTACTAACGATCCGCGGCGCATTTTCATTTCTCTGAGCGAACGACGCGCTACAAGTTTGATCCTGCCCTCATTGTACGCCCCCGCAGGAGCAAGCGTCAAGTTCGAAGGATCAAACACTACTAAATGCATGGTTCATACTGTAGTGCAAATAAAAAAAAGCGCCCCTACCAGCCAAGTTCTCAACTAAAAGGATGTTCCTCAACTCCTAAAGGTAGTTCGTACTTAGCTCTGAAACTTCGCCGAAGACAGTACTGTGCTATCCCTTTGGCCATGCGAGATATTCAACATCACCCCCATAGTGATGAAATCCCATAAGCCCTGGGTCTCCTATAAGCCTCTGGGGTGTCTTATAGGAGTGCGCGATATAGGAATGCGTTTAATAGGAGCCCCACTGTATTTTCCATTTTTTTGTACTATATTTGCAACCAAAGGGGTGTTCGACGATCCAGTAGATTATAATAAGGTTGTTAAAGGCTGGATTACCAGAAAAAGAAAGTTATGGCCCCGAATGGCTCGATACTGTTGCAATTTGTGAGAGTTGCTGCTCTTGAACGCTCTCGCGCCACGTACCAAACGAGATAGTGAATGTTTGCATTCATAGGGCTTTCTGATTGCGATGTGCCACGAACCGTTATGATTCATGAACTGTTACACTCTTCGAATATGTTTCGATCGGCTTATGAGGATCAAAATCCAAACACTGTTGCAAACTCTATCGTGCGACACATCAATCTTCAAGATTTTGCACTGGGAGTGTTGATAAATCGATACATTTTAGGATTGAATTTCGTGAATAACTGAATGATACACATTAAACATCTGAAGAACTTTTCTTTGAAAAGGGGAACTTGGTCACAAAAACCACATTTTTTCTCCACAGTTATTAACTGAACACAGACACCTTCAGCATGGCTTTGCTTTGTAGCCGCGGACTCTAACTATTCGGTTAATGAAGGCCCCATGTTATAATTATCTTGAATGCAAAATAAATTTGAAAAAAATCAAGAGCAGGGTAAGTGTACCAGTTATGGCCATAGTGGTTGTCTATTTGGCCATATGTGACATTTTGATAACTTTCACATTTTAAATGTTTTTGAATGCAAGGTGATTATAGAACGAAGCCACACCTCAAATTTTTAAGAGCACACGACTTGCGAACCAAACAGTGCTCCGTGTTGAAAATCTATCCCACTGGTCACCACCAGCAAGCAAGCAATTTGATTGGTTTTCAACACGAACTGTTGTTAGATACTCTCGTCTTGTGCACTTGAAAATTCGAAGTTTGTCTTCCTTTTATTATCACCTTAACATCAAGATATATCTTAAATCTAACTACTACTACACACAAAATTTTTAAAAATTTGAAGGCATTAAAGTAATCACGTATGGTGAAATAAGGAGCCACTATATCCATAACTGGTACACTTACCCTATATATCACATGATGTGGAATCATAAAAATTTTGATAATTGACGGGGGTACGGGAGTGAACTACTTCTCCCCAATGATCAACTACATCCCGAATTGCGGTAATCAAAATCTGACTTGTCAACATTTACGCAATAATAGTTTGTGCCACGACTATAGGACGTTTTACCCTATCCACTTTTTACTTTTGTTTATGTGCTTCTGTTTTTCCACCGATCGATACCAGGCAGATTCCCGGTCAACAGCAGATACCAGCAGCAAGTGATGGCACGAATAAACACAGTGTACGTCAAGTCTTTATGTGGGGACAGTTATGAATAAATGCATGCTTAATTATTTGACTTGCTGGTTTCCATTTGCTGTTGCTGTCCCAAGTAGCAACTTCCTATTTTACATAGCTAATTCGAATGATTAAAGAAACGGATGGCATCCTTTCCTTTTTCTCGTTATCAGTTTGCAATAATCATATTTCTTATGCTCTGGGATGTCAAAAGAATGTCCAACCCGAAAAGATCCTTGACCGGTGAGATTTTTACCCACGACCCCTAACTTGATTTTGCTAAATAGCTGCGTATTAGGTCGTTCCTTATTATCGTAAATGTGAAATGTTATAAGTTCGTCATTGTAAAGTGCTCGTTTTGCTAAGAAAAAACTCAGGTAAAAATTTGAAATCTGTACGTGGACACTAAGTGGTCCCCCAACGGCTCTGAATGTATATACAAAACTAAGCTCATAGAAATTTGTTGTAAATATAGAAATTAAAAGGTTGATAACGTTTATTTCTGTTATACTATTAAAATTGACATGCTCTTAATATTCATGATGATTCGGAGATTTTATACCGTAAGGACGCCATTCGCTGCTCATGCTCCATTCATCGCTCATTGAATTATTTTGCAAAATCTGAACAAATTTTCGCAATAAAAGTTATCAGCGTGTGTTAGAATACCAAAATGGATTGTATCAAAATGAAATTCATATGATTTTATATTATAGATAATTTATAAAAAAAATAATTTTAGGCTGTTAGACCCTAAATCACTTTGTCTCTCTATACAGCGGGGCGGCGAAAGTAGAAAACAAGACGCTTCGTTTTCGAGACGCCGGGAGTTTGGTTTCCGTTTCGCGGGTTTTGCTGGGCAGTGTTTTGGAAAGCCCAAACAAGACGCTTCGTTTTCGGGACGCCGGGAGTTTGGTTTCCGTTTCGCGGGTTTTGTTGGGCAGAGTAGTGCTTCGTAAGGCCCAAGCAGGACGGTTCGGTTTTGTGTCGTCCGATATACCGTTTTGATTCATATTACGGACACTTAAGGCCTCAGGGAAGTACAGCACAGCATAAAGCATTCAAAATAAATCCTTTTGTATGATTCCTCAGCGCTATCGAGCCGGAAACCCTTAACTTTCGAATCGTTGGTAAAGAATACGCTTCCGCAACTTGAATAATTTTAAATAAATCGAAATGTATAGCCTTTTGATGATTCTTATTCCGGACGAGACCAAACTTTTGCCTCATATTCCGGACACTTTGATTCGAATTCCGGACATCTCATGAAAATCATTATTAGAAAAGTCAAATCATCAAATGCAATTGTAAAGCCACTAAAGAGACGTCTAAGGCAGTTGTGCATTATAATTTTGCATAGATATTTATCAAAATAGCTTATTAAAACGTGCCTTGAAATTGTGAACTTTCGAACGGCAAAAATTGAAACATTTCGTGTGAAATGTTTTCCATACAAAGTAGAGTGTCCGGAATTAAAAGCTGTCCGTAATATGAATCAAAACGGTATTTTGCTCACGATTTCGCGCGTTTTCGTCGCCGGAGAATATTTTTTTCCCTGTTTTGGAGCGTCTTGCTGGGTAGTGCTTCGTGAGGCCCAAGCAGGACAGTTCGGTTTTGCGTCGTCCGATAGATTTTGCTCACGGTTTCGCGCGTGTTTTCGTCGCCGGAGAATTTTTTTCCCTGTTTTGGAGCGTTTTGCTGGGTAGGTATTTGGGAAGGCCCAAGCAAGACGGGTTGTTTTCGGAACGCCAAGAAGTTTTGCTGTCAGTGTCAGTTTTGTGTTCAGTCGAGAATGGATTACCAACTGGTGAGTTCGTTTCATGCTTATGATAGCACATTTATTCTTGAAAGCGTAACTTTTATGTAATGTTAAAACAAACTTTGTATGGTTCGTCACTATAAGTGTCGGCATTATGCTATTTTCTTATACAATTTCAATATACATATATTTTTCTCTTTTTGACATTATTAAAAATTATCTTTTGAATTGTTCGACATTGTGAATGTTGACGTATTTTTTAAAACTTCTACCATATCGAGCAAAATGCACAGTAATACTCAGTCATTTTCAAACAAACTATGTATGGTTCGTCACTCAAAGTGTCGGCATTATTCCTGTTTCATATAATTTAAAATATATACATGTAATTTTCAGTTTTCGACATTAATAAAAACGTCTTTTGAATTGTTCGACATTATAGATGTTGACCTATTTTTTAAAGCTTCTACCAAAAACTTCTCGAGACAAAAATACAAAACTAGCTTTAAATATAAGTCGTATATTTCCCCCTTGTCCATGGATCGCATCACCGACCAGAGGTGACTCCCAGATCTTTTCCTCCCTCACTAATAAACACCCTTCCCGTGGTGATTGTGGAGATGCAGAGGTATTCTCGGTCTCTAGAAGCAACAATCATTACACCCTAACATTCCTTCCCCATCCCAACTGACTGTAAGGACTTGGCCGGCGCCGTTATTGATCAATAATATTAGATCTGCTAAAATTGCACTTCGAGAGTAAGCGGAAACTCCCGTCCCTTATTCATTTGGATCGTAGTGCAATTCTTACCAGTTCCGATCAATCACGGAGTAGCAACCATTGACATGTACAGTCAGTCTATGCTATGCTATGCTATGCATATTTAAATTTGTGACATTTTAGGCTTCTTTGTGTTCACCTTTGTTGTCATTATTCGAGGCGTAATATTGATGCCAAGGCATTTGGGTTCGATTCCAACTCCAGTCAATAGTGTTTAGCCTAAGTCGGTATAAATTTCCTAAAGTTTCGTTCGGTCGGTCGGTATAAATTATCCTATAATTTCGGTGTACTTGCATTCTTCTCCCACTCAAACAATAAAAAAGATCTGACTAACAGGAAAAATCAACAGTATGCGGCGCCGCCATCTTTTCGAATCCAACATGTTCTTAGCAACCGTTGGATACTCAAATGCATTTCAATGCGGATACTCAATTGATCCTGGCTACTGTCAAACCCATTAGGTGGGATTGGGGTTGCCATATACGTGGGAAAAATACTCCCTTCAGACACCTTGTTGCACAACTTTTATTTGCATTTATTTTATAATTTAAGGCACTTCGCTATAGCTAAATTAATACACAATACAGTCCATCACATTTTCTTTTAAATAAAATTCGACAAAAGAATTTTATGTTCCTTTTTCATGATAAAATTAACATTTTCTATGGACACACAGATAATATAATTTCTGCACTCAGCCAGTGGTGCCAGCGCCCTCCTTGAAACGATGGTAGGTCATTTGGCATTATGGTCGTTTGGCATAATGAGTCTGAAACCAAGGATCTCTTGAGGGGACATTCGTTTTTTACATTTCTCATCAGGCTTATTTTGGAGTCAATTGATACAAAATGACACTTTATTCAACAATCATATGCTCTTGAATAAATTCAAGCATATTAGGAAAGTTATTGCCAATAGTATTTTATTATTTATCTAAAAATTACCATTCTTTCAAATATTTATTATTCTTTTGAATTTCGCTATTGGAATAATTTGTTTTCTCTGATGATTTTGATATGTTTAGCACAAATTTACCCTTATTTCAAAATATGATATTATAAGGGGTATAAAAACCGTTGATTTTAAATTCAAATACCGTTTTGATTCATATTACGGACAGATTCTTATTCCAGACACTCTCCTTTGTATGGGAAACATTTCACAGGAAATGTTTCAATTTTTGCTGTTCAAAAGTTCTCACTTTCGAGGCTCGTTTTAATTAGATTTTTTCGTAAAAATCTGTGCAAAACTTATGATGTCCAACTCCTTTAGACGTCTCTTTAGTGGCTTGACGACTTCAACTGATGGTTTGACTTTTCTATTAACGATTTCCATGAGCTGTCCGGAATTTGAATCAAAGTGTCCGGAATATGAGTCAAAAGTGAGAAAGCGTCCGGAATAAGAATCACGAAAAGGTCACACATTTCGATTTATTTAAAATTATTCAAGTTGCGGAAGCGTATTATTTACCTACCATTCGAAAGTTAAGGGTTTCCGACGCTCGATAACGCTGAGAAACCTTACAGAATTATTTACTTTGTATGCTCTATGCTAAGTTATACTTCACTGAGCCTTAAGTGTCCGTAATATGAATCAAAACGGTAAATTTCACCTTTCAGCTTATGTATAAAAGCTGTTCTTTGGAGCTATAATTTTTAGATATTTTCTGTTTCCAACTGATATGAGGGCGGCAATCTATAAAAATGATATGCTCAAGTTATCAACGAGAAGAGAAATCGATTACTGTAGTAACTTTGATGTTTCTGAACCCATTTTCTTATGTCTTTTCGTTTTAGTATGCCGCAATAATTTGTTCTTCTATTGTTATATTCATAAATTTTGCCTTCTTTTAATAATAGGCTGTTCTTTATATCTACTGTTATAAGATAAAATTTAGTAAAGCTAAATGTTAATCATTTTTATATATTGCTGTTGCATCAATTCTTGCAAGCCGTGTTGTTAAAATGATCATTACGCAAGAACCTGCTAATATTTCTAGATATTATAAAAGCAAACACATGATCTTGATGATTTCGAGAAATGCTGGAAAAAAATTATTAAAATCACAAAATTTTCCTTCTTTCGATAACAGGTGGTGTTTCCAAAACTAAAATTAATATTGAATCGTTCATTATGGTTGTCACAAATATTTCTTTTAAACATGTGTTGTTCATTTGAGTTATGCTGAAAGAAGATTTTTTTTGCGTTTGAGCCTTAAACATATTGAACAAAAAAAAAATCTGCTCTAGTATATAGGCTATTCTTGGATTATGATGCAATAATAGATCTTTGGATTAGTGCTTTCAATATTTTGCAAATAAATTTCCCTTCTCTTAACAAGTAATTTTCATCAAGTCTGATGTTCCAACTGGGACAGAGCTTGATCCGCAGCGAAATGTTCTATGAACGTTCCTTTTACTATTAACTGCGAACTTTCTTTGCCAATCAACTGTTTCCAAATATGTATATCACAACAAGCTCAAAGATTTTTCATGTTCTAAGATGTAGAGAAAATGATTATTCCGAAAAGATCTTCCACCAGATCCGTCACGAGTTTTATTTAGTTATACTCTCTAATGTCACAAGAATTTTTGACATCCATAGCTTTAAAAATCTTCGAACAAACACCCCGCTTGTTGAGAGTCTTCCAAAAAATTTTGCTATGGGCTCGTTGGTGTTGGTATCGGTAGAAACTTAAAAAAAAAGCCAAAATTGAATAGAAAAAATAAAATTTGCTACACGTTAAAGTTCATGAGCGGTCAAATGTCCATGTCGGAATCCGAACCGTTCATTGACAAAACCCAAATTTTCATTGATGTGGACAGTCATTCTGTTCAAAACGACCTTTTAGACTTTAAAATTTAGAAGATAGAGGAAAGCAAGTTGATTAGACGATAGCTAATTGCCCCTGCAGGATTTTTTGTCCGATTTTAGAATTTATCCTACTGATTTTGCATTGTTAAGAAAAGTTGCCAGAATACTTTCGATAAATACCATGACCCCACAGTTATGGATCAATTGCTGTAGAGTCCAACCTATAAAATTCAATAAAACAACATAGAAAACATACAATTTCATTGCAAAAGCACGAATTGAATCGTTTTAAATTGGAACTCCGGTTAGTAAACTATTTTGAGTGTAATATTTACTAATGATTGCATAAAAATTAAAAATTCTATCAGTTTCTGAAAACCCCATTATGGACCAACTTTCATATTATGGATCAAAATGTGACATATTACGGATCACTGCGCAAAATCAAGAGATTTTTAACTAATGCATTTGTATTGCATGATTTATCGAAAGTTAGCAATGCGTCACATATTACTGCAAAAACAGCGGAGTTGATGATAAAAACAAGGGTAAAATTCTCTTTTATGAACAGTTGAGAAAGGAATAAGGAATGGATCCATAAATGAAACCTTAAGGCGCTTTTCAGATAGTTTAGTTTAGTTGCTTTTTGCGACTGTTGTGCTTTGAGTCTTGCAAAATATTTTTTGACATAAAAATCAGGAGCTATTTTTTTTTGAGGAGGAGATGGAGCCTCCGAAAGATGACGACCAAGGATTTCAGACGGTTGAATCGAGAAAGCGTGCTCTAGCAAAGAAAATGTCCGGTAAGAATATAGATAACTCTGAAACACCGGCAACAGAGGCGGATGTGGTTGAGGAAACGACGTTTCACATTTTTCTGTTGTTCAAATAAAATCAAGAGTTGTGAACATTGTTTTTAAGTATCAAAATACCTACACTATAGAATCCACCAACATGTATAATTAAAGACTGAAAAAGTGAGTTCACAACGAAAATACAGTGAGAGTGAAATTATTTTCGATACATCAGTTTTCTCATCTCACTGTACTCTTCAAGCTCGCATGTGCTCGGCTGCGATCGGTATCAAAACAAACCCTCCAAACCACCCAATGATACCGCGTCGCCATCAGCATAACGCTTTTCCATTGGTAGATACATAGCAGCCAGCAGACTTTTGCCGGTACCGTGTGGAGACTACCACAACTCTTTCCTATGCTAGCCTCTCCCAGACCTTCCAGTCAGCACATGGTTGGCTAATCTCGCGAGTCGCGTTATCGGTCGAACCAGTCGATGTTGGACTTTTGTGAAGAGCGAACGTTTCGCTAACATTTTGCCGATCGAGCTAGCCGAGGCAACCGGGCGAAGAAAGTAAATAGACGCAGAATCGTTGATCGGTCCCTTTCACGTGTTTCCGAGAGGAGCAGCCTTGTAACGTATCGCTGCCTTTGGAAAGCCGCGACTGCTGTTAAGCTGGTTAACGCTTCCTAAAGTGGATCAATGGTTTTCGGTGCATGGATTGAACAAGTTTGCAAAAAAAGCAGTGATGTTCGTTAGCATAGAGTGTTTTGAGTAAGCACAAAAAGCATTTTCATAAGCGGAAGCCAGCGAAAGTAAAAATGAACAAAGGTGTTTTATTTGACAATATTTAATTGGCTGCACATTGGGATGCAAATCAGTGAAATCGAAATATATACGCCAGATGAAGAGAAGCTAATGGCTTAGGTAGAGAAAGGTACAATTGACCTTGCGTAATAATCAGTTTTAGATTTTGGATTCTGTTATACAAATTACTGGAAAACGACGATTGCTATAGAAGTGACCCAATCCCGATGTGGTATGTAATCCACCTGAAGAAGATTCAAAAATGAAATAGAAGGTGCGGCTTTGTGAGTGCGGATTTGTAATGTGATTGGCCAGATCAATCGAGCGGATGGTCATCGATAAACGGAATAGAGTGATCACAGATCTAGCCGTGCCAAGCGAACGGCAAAGAATGGAAGCCCGTTGTCCCACTTTGATCTGTCGTCTGTTCGGGTGATGAATTGTACGCGAAACTAGTTCACAACTATTTCAATACGCTGAATTGAGGAAGCGCGGTGTACATCTAGATAATCAATATTGGTTGTCGATTAGCATATGGGAGCAGGAAACAAGTGTGCAAAAAGTGCTCGGTAGCATTTGGCGGTAATGCATGCAAACATATTTGATGCGACGGAACCTTATGCCTGCATTATCCAGTTAACGGTGTTGATTGTATGTTATAATTTGTGCAAACACCATTAGCTTGTGTAGGCTTCCTAGGCCGTGGCTGGTCATGTAATCGGTTTACATCGAACGGAATTTCTGGTACAATTGCTAGAGAACTTGTGAAGTTGGACTGTTACGCTGGTGGTGTACTCCATTTATGTAAGTATGTTAAATATCAATGAATTTTTACTTCTGTAAATTAATGATGTTTTGTGAAGCTAATCAAGGGCTTTTTTATATCTTAGTGGTTAAAGAAAAAACATCAAAAAATTCAAAAATTTCTGCATTAATAGCTTGGGATGGTACACAAATTATGTCACGCTAAATATCGACTTTTATGACCACCCCCCCCCCCCTTTGTCACGTTTTTTGTATGAGTCCTTCAAACATTTTGTAAGGCTTGTCACGTTTGGCTTGACCCCCTCCCCCCTTGAAGCTTGGTAATTTGTGCATGGCCCCTATTGGTGCCTTTACTCACAGTTTGAAGGTTGTTATCTAGAAAATAAAATTAAAACTACGAATGATGATGATATGGTTCTACCATCTATTGTTGCAAGGTATCTGCCTATAACACTGGAATAATCTGAAAAGTGATTTGATCAAGATTGTACTTTTGGTTTTGATCAAATCAAATGTGCAAAAAATAGAAATGTTATAATCATAATGATGTTTTAAATGATAAGTAAGTGAGAAACCGAATTTAGTACTATACCATTTATTTCCACTAGAGTTTGTATCCTTTACCAGATACGTGTGTTGAACTATATGTTACTCTAAACATGAGAATACCACTATGGAACATTTGAAATTTTCACATATATTTAGTGGATCATTTTCGACTCCTTATTAATTTACGTAATATGTTTATAACCCCGTATGTCATGTTTGAAGCATTTTTTTTCAAATATTCCATGCAATAGTGATGATTACAATATGTAAATTCTACGTAAAGTGCATGTGTCAGTTTTTCCCCAACAGGGTGTCGACGTTGAATGTACGTATATATGTTAATTTATACGAAGAAACCAGAATTATACTTCCAACAGCAGTAGAATTGTTATATTCGTATTGATTTTACTAGAAAATATCGAATCTAATTACATTACCCTCAATGTAGAATGTTACTGTAGAAACAAATTCTTTTTTATTCTATTTCGTTTTGGATTTTCGTAGAAATTTTTTTTTATCGAAACCCCACATAGGGCTAAATAATAACAAAAAAATCTTGAATATCCCTTCTTCCATCCGTTCAATTGAATTACACTCTTCGGCTATTACCTTCACTATGGTTTAAAGAATGAGTTTTCAGAGATGTTATGTTTTAACTTTTATTACAGTACTAAAGTGTTTGGAAAATTTTTCAAATTTCTTCATAGTAATTAACATATAAACCTACATCGATTTTGAACCACCTTTGAATCACCACCGAAATTGTTGCGTTTAGGGTCGCTAGGTCCTCTTCTACTGCGTACATCCAGCGTATTCATTGTCTTCCACGAATTCGTTGACTTCTATCTGCATCCCTGCTGAATATTATTTTCACAATTCTTCCTTCCGACATTCGCACTAAGTGACCAGCTCACTGAAGCATGCCGTATTTTACACACTTGATAATATTCATATCTTTATACACTTGATCCATGCGTCTACCATGTACCATTGTCTAGTTTCCCACCGAGTATTTTCCGAAGCACTTTACGCTCTGAAGCACCGAAGGCTTTTCGGGAGTTTTGTTTGTTCCTTCGACTTTGACGCTTGCTCCAATGGGGGCGGGCGATGAGACCAGGATCAAACATGTCGCGCGTCGGTCGAGTAAAGTGAAAAAGTGCCGCGTTCGATTCATACTGTTTCTGTTCGGGATGAACCACTGCGACCAGTTTTCTTTGATCTTTTGTGGTATACCCGTGTCCTTTGTTTAGTTTAGTTTAGTCGTTTTTTATACAAATATCATTCTTTACCATTTTGCATAGAGCCTCTTTAGAAAAAGATACCGCAATTTATATCTTT
The DNA here is from genome assembly GCF_002204515.2 of Aedes aegypti. Lineage (NCBI taxonomy): Eukaryota > Metazoa > Arthropoda > Insecta > Diptera > Culicidae > Aedes > Aedes aegypti. Next base: position 249,850,235 of record NC_035109.1, read on the forward strand.
TGGAGAAAACAGTTTGTCACCACTAAACTCTCAAAAGCGCACCCCTTAATCAGGTTCGGCCACTATGCTGGTTGAATGATACTGATTTTGACCATGCATCGGTACTCAAGCGTATCAAATTATTGCTTCTACTTATAAGGTTCAAAGTCGTTTTTTGAAACTGAACAGGTTTCATCGCATGAGACCTTTAAGTTCCTTGCAACAAGAGGTTTTTTTTTTTTCGAAGTTAGGAGGTCTGCTACTCCACTGATTCGGAATCGTTTCCCTCCTGGATATCGAAAGATAAACTCTTGAACTCGGAAAGTACTTGTTTCATGAGTTGAAACCAACCTCAGATGCTGATTGAGCCATTTTTGCACTTCGACCTCCTCATCATCTAGGAGAAATAGGTGGGTCTTAGTGGCTTGTTACTCTCTTATATTCTTCCAACCGTAACTTATAAGTTTCAACAAGAACAGATACAACAAGAGTACAATATGGTAGATCTTACCCCGTAACGCACCTCGAAAAGGTGATCTACCTGCGTTACGGGTGTTACGTTCGATTAGTTCTGTTTGTTCCTTCGACCTTGACGCTTGCTCCTGGGCAGTGCGTCAAGAAAGCCCGAGCAGTCGTCAGTTTTTTTCCCCTCTCGGGTCACGCGCCTATTTTTTCTGAGTGCTTTTATAAAGCCGAGCGAACGAGTGAATCTGAAAGTGGATTGTGGCTGCTCATCAAGGATGACGGATCAATTGGTGAGCTCGTTTCTTGCTACTATTTCTAATCTTTAAAATATGTATGACTGCACATTTAATCGCTACAACGGTGGAACGTAGATATGATTTTTGAACAATGGTTCGTCACTGTGAATGTCGACAAAAACTCTGATTCATAAATTATTCATGTTTGACATTTTTTTCAAAACACCCCTTTCTTTTTACCTTTATTTTTTTATTTAAAAAAAACTTTGAATGGTTCGACACTACAAGTGTAGACTTGCAAAAGCTTCACTTTATTCAACAAACTTTGGATGGTTCGCAACAGTAAGTGTCGGCATAATAATAAGAGTGTTCTATGATATTCCAGCCAATCGAGTTTTGTTTGTTTCTATTCAAATAAGTAAAATATAATAACACATGCTTTCGTCCTGACAGCTGTAGGAATGTTACATTTAGGTATTTGTGCAACAAACTTTGGATGGTTCGGCACCTCAAGTGTCGGCATAATTTTCCTCTACATAGAAATTGTTCATATCAAATGAAAATATTATGTTTACATATAAGCATGTTTATATCTCACAAATAAGTATTTATCATGGTTTAATCGCTTATAAAAGTGAATCCTGTGATCCAACGATCTTCCCCATTAACAAACATCCCTCCCAGTAACCTTTGTGGAGATGCAGAGCAAACACGGTCTCCAAATAGCAAAGATTACACACTCCTTCCCCCAATCCCACCTGCCTGCAAGGACGTGGCCGGCGCCGTTATTGACCGTGTATAAATAGAGGCACTGAATTATGCACACAGAAGAAGATTATGGCCAATCCCAGCCGAACTTCTAGTTGATTCTTTGTGCATTTTCTCTGACTTCGGTCAATCACGGAATAGCAACCATTGATATGTGTAGTCGTGCTCGTATGAGGCCACCAGAAGAATCCAAATTTCACACAGGGTGGTTTTTTTCTAGTTGCAAGTGGCGGGACTTTTCACTTCGCGGAAAACGTCATTGTCACCTATCACAATCTATCTTTACCTGCAACCATGTACTTCGTTTTGATAAAATTAAAGGTTAGACCTATTCTCGCTGTCTGCCTCTTCAGAGGCACGAAGGCCTCCTGCACTACCCTGCGATCAATTTCAACAAGGTCGATGTCGTCCACGAAGCCAAGGAGCATAAGTATGTAACCGTGTGATGACAGTGTAGTTTTTTTACACCCTAGATCACCTAGGCGCAATCACCACAAATTACGTAACACTCGAAGAAGGGAGGTATAGGGTTGAGCGTTACGACTCATACAACATTTTGAAATTTTCCATACAAAAAGCGTTACGAAGGGGAGGAATGGGGTAAAAATTTAAATTTAATCGTTACGTAATAATAATACGTAATAATAGCACCCTCAAATGCAATGTTGAACAGTAAATTCGAAAATGCGTCTGCTTGCTTCAATCCGTCAAACGTCACAAACGAGGTTGCTACTTGATTTCGAGCCAACCAGTGCTGCACGTTTCAGTATAATTGGTTTCGCTGGAAAACCATGTTCAGGCATTACCTACCACAGCTCATTTCCTTTCATTGAATTGCACGCTGCCTTGAAATCAACAATCAGATGATAAGTCTGTAAGTTTTACTCCTGGAATCTAAGATCTAAGATAATTATCTAAGATCATTGGCTAGGCAAACATCTGGTCCATTGTTGAGCGGTCTTTACGAAACCCAGCCTGATATTCGTCGACAAAGGACTCCTTGAGTGGTTTCAGTCTGTTAAACAGGTACGCCAAATTCAGCAAGGTAATCTCTATGTAATTGGCGTAGTCCAGTCTGAACCATTTTTTGTAAATTGGGCGTATGAGGTCATCCATACAACCGGTCTTCAGCAGTACTCGGTTGTAAAGCTGCTCACTTTCATGCCTGATAAGCTGGACCGGGATAACCATTTCAATTCTTCAGCTTGCTAAAAGCCATTTTAACCCCTCGTTTGGTCGATGGGTCCACAGATTGACCGTCTTCATCGATATTCACCCTGTTTCTCGCTACATTTCCATTTTTGCTCATGAGCATGAGCATGAGCATGGATGACCGCTTCGTAGTTGCACTCTGTGATTGACCAAAAACAATCAAAGTTGCACAGAGATGTAATGAATTAGCTAACAATTCACAACATTATTAACAATTAACAACAACAATTCTCAATGTACACAAATCAAGAGTTCAAAATTTCAAAGTCAATAACGGTCATGCCCAATGCGGTCTTCAGGGAAGGGAAGGAATGTTAGTTAAACAACCATAGTCACTAGAGACCGAATATACCTCTGCATGTCCACAGTTGCTATGGGCAGGTTTTTGGTTAGTGGGATAAGGTAAGATTCGGGACTCACCTGTTCACGCCTCACTCGATTCGCGTTATTATTCGATTAACGCATTGTACGCCGAACAAGTGTTTATCTCACGCCCTCGCAAGAGCAAGCGATACGATCAAAAGATCAAACACTACTAACGCGATTCGTGACACTATTCCACCGTGCTACGCGAGCGACGCGCAACACGATTGATTCTGCTCATCACCCGCTCCCGCAGAAGCAAGCGACGCTACCAATGGGTCAAACAGTACTCTTTCCATTTTCGTCGTTCGACATCTGCTGAAAGTGTTCCTTCTACTCTCGATCATTGGATATGGTGGCAGTGGTACAGTATTGTATTTCAGTTCATGCTATTTTGAGCTTCAGATACCAAACTTTCTTCATGCGGCCTTTTCCTTATGTGGTGGATTCGCTTTTCTCCAGCTCTCACTGCCATGTTCCGAGTAACTGTCATGAATGGGTATCAATACAAAAAAATCGTCGTCGCTCTACCATAAGCAATTGGTTATATTACAGCCATGATTCATTTTATCCTGTAAAAAAATGGAATTCGGTTAAACGAAAGTTAACCACTGTATGGCAATAATTAAATATACATAATGTCCAATGTCGTAGCATTGGAGCAAATGACGAATAAAATTAACATTAATTTTAGACTAAAATCTTCACAATCTGGCTGTCTGTTGAAGTTTAAACACAACGTTAGTAAAAACGTATTTTTCTACAATGGCATACTAGGGGACGAGCACCAATTTTTGACCCAGCACTAGTTTTCTATTCATCCATACGATTTTTGCTTACATTGTATAAAATTCCGTAAATTGGTACAGAACTCTTGTAGGTCGAAAATTAGTGCTTTTGCCCTACCTACCAAATGCAATTTTTAATATTTGGATCTAGTTCTGTTTGCGAGAACAAAAGTGGATTTGAAATTTAAAATTAATAAGTGAAATATATTTTTTAAATTCTGGAACATCTTACAAATCTAGCTAATTACAAGCGCCATCAATTCAAATTTAAATTTGATCAAAAGTGTTTTAATGAAATACCATTCTAGTTCATATTCCGAACACTCTACTTTCTAGTATTTGTAATGTTTGCCGGTCAAAAGTTCTCAATATTGTGACCCGTTTTAATATCTATTAAAATTGAAACTGCCCACCCACCTTTGATGTCTCTCTTATAGCTTGGTAAGTTCAACTAATGATTGGATTTTTCTAATTATGATTTTTATGAGACAGCTCAGGAACTCGAATCAAAGTGTCCGGATATAAGACAGAAGTGAGGATTTGTCCGGAATAATAATCATAAAAATGCAACACATTTCCATTAATTCAAATTTATTTAAGTTGCGAAAGCGAAATTATTACACACTAACCGAAAGTTTTTGAATCTTGATAGACTGAGGAATCATAAAGAATGGTTTACTTAACATTCTCTTTGACGAGTTATACTTCAATAAGGCCTTAAGTGGCCGTAATATGAATCTAAACGGTAATTGAAAATCGAAAATCATATTAAATTGCTTAGCTTTATTATATGTTCATTTTGCAGATAAATGAAGTTAGTTTGTATACAAGCAATTATTTTTTGCACCATACATTGAGCAGAAAGCCACCCATTTGCAGTCTGCCACCAATTCAATTCCCAATTGACACAAAAACAGAAAAATATTCCAAATATTCAGCTGCTTACGAGAGTGTTGATCTGTGACGCACCATGCGATGAATGCCTCTATGCCAATTGTCCAGTTTTCATCGTAAAAGTGAAAACAATGTTCCGTTCAAGCTACCTATCATCCCATTATTATAAAAGTTCACATCGATGAGACTTGCAAACTGCTGAACCATCTGCCTATTGGCGATGATGGAAGCAGTGAAAGTCGAAGTACCTATGCCCGCTGATTTTCATTCTTCGTTTCGGTGACCCTCTAGACATTGGGTAACTTGAAATTGATGGATTCCTACGGTTTGAACCTTGCGCACCACGGGTTTTGTTTTCAACCCGGTATTGAGGAGCCACTTTCCTGGGGTGTAATGAGGTGTTAGTTGAGGTGGTGAGCCCTAATGACTATGCTGGCCTGGGTTTCTTTAAAGAACTTGAAGTTTTTATGAAGAAAATCGACCATATTCCTTCTTCTTCATTATGACTTTATGTCTTCACTGGGACAGAGCCTGCTTCTCAGATCAGTGTCCAATGAGCAGAGTTGCTTAATGTCAATCATATCAGCTGATGGCTGATGGTCTAAAACTATCACTATCACTTGCGAGCTATCAATATCACTTTGATTTGACAACCAAAAGCAGTGATGCGACATCGCACTCTAGATCATAATCAATGCGGAATGAGTGATCACGTGGTAACTATCCATGCTATTACTGTTTTTCAGTGACCAACAAATAGTTTCAACCTATCTGAAACGCTGTCAAAAATATCGTACTGATAAATTGCCATTTTATTTGCTAAATTTAAGGCTAAACTTAACCCATCAGTGATATCCATAGTCTATCGCCATCAATGCACTTGTGATGGAGTAGACAGCATGATATTGATATGATGTAGATTGATCCGAATTGTATCGCAGTCGGCCTGTACAAATCAGCAAATTTTAAGCGTTGATAGTGACAGCGAGCAACTCTGCCAATGAGCATCTCCACAGTTTTAAATTGAGAGCCAAAACCGGGAAACCGCCAGGTGATCTTGCTTCATATAGACCAATATGCTTGCTGGTCAAACTTCTAAAAAAGGTCATCCTTGACAGGCTGACGATTTACACGGAAGGCGAGAACGGATTGTCGAAAAGGCCGTTCGGATTCCGTAAAAAGACTTCAACGGTGGATGGTGATCGGACGGTCATCGCGTATGCGGAGAAAGCGTTCAAACAGCAGAGAAGAGACAATCGATACTGCGCAGTGATAACTATAGATGTTAAGAACACGTTTAACAGTGCCAGTTGAGAGGTTAATGCCGCAACCGTACACAGAATGTGGGTCCCCGAATATCTGTGTAAAGTTCTGCAAAGCTACTTGCAGAACCGGGTATAGGTTTACGACACAAACTAGGGACGGATGTTAATTAAATTAACGGCGAGAGTTCCACAGGGATCCATACTTGGTCCAACACTGTGGAATATGATGTACACGGATAACAAATCTTAAAATTCCATGTAGTGTGAACGGAAGAATATAGTAAAAGTAAACCGAAGTCATCTATTGTTACATCATAACGTTGAAATTTGAACCAAAGATGCTTGAATGTTACATGATCGTGTAAATTTAAAGTGCATTTGATTGAAAAATAAGCGATTTGTCGTTGACATTTCAGTTTATTTTGATGCTCCAAATTTGTGTATGAAAATAAACTGAAATTTACAACATATTCTTAGCTGTGTACGATAAAGTGCTAATCTTGACACTACCGAATGGAGTCGAGATCGTCCGGTTCGCAGATGACGTCGTTCTTGCGAAAACTGGCGAGGTTGAGATGCTGACGTTGGAATCGCTAGCCATCATTAAATCGTGGATGATTGGAGTCAAGTTGCAGTTGTCTTATCACAAAACGAAGGCGGTGTTGGTCAGCAACTGCAAGGGGGTCAGCACTTTGAGATCAGCGTCGAAGGACACGCAATCTCATCGAAGCGATCTCTAAAGTGTCTTGAAGTAATGGTCGACGACAGGTTAAACTTCAACTATGCCTACGAAAAAACAGCGAAAGCAGCTAACAGTGTACCTAGCATTATGCCCAACATTGTAGGACCAAAAAGCAGTACGAGGCGTCTGCTGGCGACCGTATCATCGTCCATATCGAGATACGGAGTACCGGCTTGGGCTGCGTTGGGAACCAAGCGTAACCGAAAGAAGCTAGCAGGTTTGTTCCGTCTCATGGCTATAGGGGCGGTCCATTAATTACGTAAGGGGTTATGGGGGGAGGGGGGGGGGGTGATTTGTTGAGATTTCTTACGCGCCATACAAATTATTTGTAATTTTCATACAAAAAGTTACCATGGGGGGAGGGGGAGTCTAAAAACCGCCAAAATTGTCTTACGTAATTAATGGACCGCCCCATATGGGTGGCGAGTGCTTACCGCACTGAATCGACGAAGGCAGTGTTCGTTATCGCCTGAATGATCCCCATCTGCATTACTTTGGTTGTGGACATAGCATGTTACCGGCAAAGGGACTCATAAAATCCTTGAAATTTCGAGACGAAACTCAAAATTTTAAAAGGCCACAATTCGGAGACCTGTTAATAAATTAATTTGAAATAAATTTTAAAGTAAATGTAGTTAATTGGTCTTACAATTCTTGGGTAAGATATCCCCCTGACCCCTCCCCCTTTTATGAGTAACGAAAAAAGCGTGGACACGAGGGGTCCAAAATTGGCCTCAAACCTATAACACAAAACTGACACTGATAGCAAAACTTCTTGGCGTCCCGAAAACAAACCGTCTTGCTTGGGCCTTCCCAAATACGTCCTTCTCTACCTCAAGATCCTTATTAGCTAAAAAATTTGTGCCTTCAGCAAAGATATGCAGCAGATTGAGGGCTATCTGGAGGTGAAAAATATTGGCACCAATATGTAGCCGACTAGAAATTATTACAAATGTGATTCGAATAGTTATGGACATAGCCTTAGTTATGGACAAGCTGACTACCGTAAACTCAGGTGAAATTGATCAACGTGTCACACGAGTTAATTTTTTACTAATAGAGCACTGCACTATGGGCCAAGGACGCAATCTGGCGGGACAAAATTAATTACTCGGTAACGAAGCGTTTCCGGTATTTGTTGTCTTCGGCAAAGTTTTTTTTTTTGTAAAAACGAGGACCTTCTACTGACATAAATGGATAGTTCGTCAATCGTCCGCATAGGTGGCGCTACAACCTAACTTTTCCTATGACGTTATAGAGACTTGGCATGTTCGGCAAAGTTGTTCATTTTAATAAAACAAACAATTCTCTCAAAGACGTCAAAATGCCACAGCCAACTGTTTTCGAGTTATAGGCAAAAATATACCAAAAAAGTGAAAAAACGATTGTTTGGTGAATTTGACATATTTCGTAAGAATCATGTCATATAATATTTTTTGCTGATAAATATATAACAAACACAAGCTCTGGTGGAAAAAAAATTATAATACGACGCATAAAAATTAAGAGATAATTAAAGAAAACTTGAAAAATGGAGCAACTTTTCAACCTTAATATCTCCGCAATAAAATCGCAAGCTCAGATTTTGAGGCAACATTGAGCAATACTTGATGAAACTATTGTAAAAATTTCAGAGAGGTATATTTTGGTGCTTTTTAGATTTTTCAACTGTTTTACGGTTTCTATTTCATTACGCAATAATTATTTTCTGTGCAAATATTTAAGTGTATTTTGAAATTAGCGGAAAAATGCATTTTATTATTTCATGAAACTATCATATCTGCTCACAGTACAAGCTGGTTTTGATTTTATCTCAAATTCGTCTGTTACAGTTTTCCGGAAGCTCAAAATTTAAGCAAATCCGGTGATTAAACACATATTTAAGGTTAAAAAATCTAACAGTTTTCAAAAAAAAGGAATCTAAAAATTGATACCCTTGATCTGTATCCTCTGTTTCGAAATATCCAAGGATCAACGCTCTTCCCGCTTCAAAACAAATCTACAAGCTCCGGACAAGAGATCGTACGCTCTGAAATTTTAGTATTTAGAGATATCGACATGAATATCAAATATGAATATTTGATTTTCCGTATTAAAAGCAACACACTCACAAAATATATTGTTCACCTCGAGCCATGATGACAACAGTTAACTGACACATGATCAAGTTTTTCATGGCATATTTTATCATTTAAATTAGGCTGATACAAATATTAATTTTCTTTTATGTCACCCCCCCCCCCCCTTCGAGAATCCGAAAATTTTGAAGGGGAGAAAAATAAAAGATTCATCATTTTTTTGACATCAGTTAGGTTTTTTCAATTTACAAAGTAAAAAACAAGTAAAATAATGATCCAGAGGACGATTAAAACAATTTAACAACTATCATTAAATATAAAAAATCGAAAAGAAATAACTTTTTTTTTTCATTTTTATTTTTTTGTTCCTTATTTATTTTTATCCCCCCCTCGTACCTTCCAAGTGGTCTCGGACATAAAAGAAATTTAATATTTGTATCAGCCTTATTGAAGAAAAACAAATATGTACTCAGTGTTAATTTACACCTTCATCTACATTACTCGATATCAACTCAAGGAACTGCTCTTGAACTGAATTTCATGGCTTTTTTAAACAGTTTTCTGAAAGTTTTTGTTCCATGACTCGTTATTTGTAAAAGCCGATCGTCCCTTCAGATTGACTCAAGGAAATTTAACTGTATTGGAGTAATATAATCATTGTTAAAAATTGGAATATCTCAAAAACACCAAAATATACCTCACTGCAATATTGATATACATTTTATAAAGTATTGTTCTATGTTGCCTGAAAATTTGAGCTTGCGATTTTTGAAATATTAAGATTAAAAAATTGCATGTTTTTTTTCATAATTTCTTAATTTTGGTGCGTCGTGTTATTAAAATTTTTCCACCAGAGTTTGAGTTTGTTATATATTTATCAGCAAAAAATATTATATGACATGGTTCATGGGAAAAAATCAAATTCGGTGGAAAAAATGTTTTTTTCATTAATTTTCTCTAATTTTGCCTATAACTCGAAAACAGTAGGCTGTGGAATTTTGACGTCTTCGAGTGAGTTGTTTATTTTATCAAAATGAACAACTTTGCCTAACAAGCCAAATCTCAAGAACGTCATAGTAAAAAGTTGGGTTGTGGCGCCACCTATGCGGACGATTTACGAACTACCCGTTTATGTCAGAAGATGGTCCTCGTTGTTACAAAAAACTTTGCCGAAGACACCAAACATCGGAAACGCTTTGTTATTGAGTTATTAATTTTGTCCTGCCAGATTGCGTCCTTGGCCCATAGTGCACTGATATCAATGTAACCTGTAGTAAATGAACGTTGTTGGTCCTATCACCAGTGATGGAAAGTGGCGAACATTTCTTCTGAACTGGAACAAAAACAAAACCAAACGCTCCCGAGCGTCAGAGCGCTGGTTTACTCGCATCTGTCGGCTCCCGAGTAACTGAAGCTAAAAGTGATTCGCGAACGTGTTCGGAGCTGTTCAGAGTCATATTATGCTTTTGGGAAAAAAAGCTGCTTCCCCTCCGAGATTTATGGTTTTCAAGGGCTTTTGACTACAAACTAGTAGTTTACTGTCGATATGATGGTTATACAATTATTTTGTCTGTCAAAATCATAATAAATCACACCTTGCTCGATTACTCGCGAGTAAACGCTCCCGAGCTTGTTGCTACTTCTTTTGACATGTTCTCCCGAGCAGACGGGTGCGGACTTACTCACACCTAGCCAGTTCCCGAGTCTGTGATGTTTGTTATGCGTTGGCATACACTCGTGAGCTGCTTCGTGATGCGAACTTTTCCAGCACTGCCTAACACACAATTTGACGTGTGGTGTGAAGTTTTTAATGTTGAATAATTTCAATATCACCCCGAAATGGGATCCCTCGATTTTTTTCTTATTTTAAAGTTAATTTTTAGCACCAATATCACATTTGATAGAAAATTTCGTTACATGAGCCAATGAGGCACACCGGCATACTTGTTTTCCTGCATTCTTTTGTTTGTCATTGACAACATTTATTTATTGGATGACATCAATAGACAAAACAGGTCCCAATGATGTATAACTTATGTTTATCTTATTCTAGTTTAAGAAATATAAAGCAGTTACTAACAAAATCACAATCAACGATGAAAATATATCAAAAAAATAACAACATTATTCGTCAAGAAATGAAAGAAACATGGTTTAAACTTTCTCCGGATCGTTTGTCGGGAAAGGTGAAAGTCGAAAACAGAAGCGACCCTGTTAAACACTCATTTGATTATGAACATTATAGGAAACAGATCAGAAAAACCGTGAAAAAATATCAATTTCACCCGAAATTACAGTATCAAAAAACGCTAATCAGATTTGAAATGGCCGTTCAAAGCAACAATATTGTTGCTCAAGATCCTTATCAGCTAAAAGGTTGGAGTCTTTGGCAAAGATTGTCTTTGCCGGAGAAAACCAACTTCTTTGTTAATAAAGACCTTAAGATACAGAAAATACAAAAAATAAATTCAGCGGATAAATTCTCATTCAGATTCTTCACTGCCATTTAGCCTTAATACCTCTGAACAGCTTTGCCGAAGATACCGACCTTCAAACTAATAAGGATCTTGAGAGATTTTCATGATGAATATTTGTTTTGTATCTCATGATGGAAATTTGTTACTAGCGCCATCTAGCGGATACATTCTCAATTAGATTTTTCACCTCCAGATAGCCCTAAATCTGCTGAACATCTTTGCTGAGGACACCAACCTTCTAGCTATTGAGCATCTGTGAAGATTAAATGTTTATTTTTACTAGCGCCACCTAGTGGATAAATTTCCAATCAGACTTTTTACCTCCAGATAGCCCATGAACTGAACATACTGAACAGAATTGCCGACGACACCACCCTCTAGCTGATAAGGATCTTGAGATACAGATGGTTGAATAAAATTTACCACTAGTGCCACCTAGCGGATTATTTCCAATAAGATTTTTCATCGCCAGATAGCCCTTGATATGCAGAATAACTTTGTCGAAGACAACTAACTTCTAACTCATTTGGATGTTGAGATATCGGTTTAAGGCCAATTTTGGACCTCTTGTGTCCACGCCTTTTTTATTATCCAGAAAAGGGGGAGGGGTCATGGGGGATGTCTTCCACAAGGATTGTGAGACTAATTAGCCACATTTACTTTAAAATTTATTTCAAATTTATTGATTAACTGGTCTCTGAATTCTGGTAATTTAAAAATTCAAGGTTCGTCCCGGGCTTTTAAGGGTTCATTGTCGAAACTCAATCTACGAACTTCGTAAACTTTCTCGAATGAATTCTTGTAAGTTCCCCTGTAGAAACCATTGAGAACTTTAAGAAGAAATATCTAAAGGATTCCATACAATTTATTTTTAAGGAAATTAATGTATCACATATTCAAGTGATTGATGAAGTTATATTTTGAGAAATTCAAAAAGAAATTTCAGAAAAAAAACTTGGAAGAATCATCGGAGAGATTCCTAAAGGAATTTCAGGTTTAATCATTAGATTTATCCTCATAGTAATTTTTGAATGAATATCTAGAGGAACGTTTTGAGTAATCACAGCAATGGGTAAATGGTCGAAGAAATTCTTACAGTTTTTTTTTAAAGAATACTTGAATTAATCCCTGAATTTATTCAGGAAAAAATACTGATAGTTTTCGAAAGTAATCGCTGGACGAATTCATTCAAATATCGTTGAAGTAAATCATGAAGGGATCCTTGGATTTGGTCCTGAATACATTCCGGAAATAATTTAAAGGAAACCTAGAATGAATTTCTTGTAGAATTCATAAATTCCAGATAAAATACCTACGTGAGTTTTTGAATAAGAGTCCAGACGAATTTGTAGAAATATCTGTGAAGCCGTTCATAAATTATTCTCTAAAGGAATCCTCAAAGATATGTGTCGGGGTAATCCTTGAATATCATTTCTTTAACTAGGGAAAGTGTACCAGTTATGGACATAGGGGTTCCCTATTTGGCCATATGCGAAACTCGGATAGCTTTAACATTTTTAATCTTTTTGAATGTTTCAACATCAAGATGTATCCTCTATCTTACTGCTAAAACACAAAAAAACATTCAAAATGTTGATACATTCAAATTATCCCGTATGGCGAAATAGGGAACCACTATGGCCATAACTGGTACACCTACCCTACTGGTAATTCTTGGTAGAATTGTTGAATTTCAATAGCTCTTCGTTGATTATGCGATTCATGATTTAATCTTTTAAGTTTGAGTGTTGATTTTTATCATTTATTGGAAAAATGAAATCTAGAGATTGCGTTGCGGTAAGACAGGTCCTGGTTTTATGATCACCCAGGTAACCATAAGCCGTATATCGGGCCCATTCCCTTATATACGGCTCATATAGTGCTATTTAACGGCTTATTGGCATTATATCAGCCGTAAATCAACATTTGGGCCCAATATACGGCTTATTAATAACCTGGGCACATCGCATCTCATTGAGATATTCTAAAGCTATTTGGGATTTTTTTGAGATATTGAAATATCATTAAAAATAACACTGCGGAACACGTTTTTGTCTCCAGCATCAAAATACCTCTATTTACTTAATTAAGGGTTGCTGAATCCATTGCCGTTTACAGAAATATCATAGCACGTCCAGATTTTGAGATATTGGTTGTTGAAAATGCAAAAATTGACTATTTCAGCCAACTTGCATGCAAGTTTGCTAGCTTGTAAGGCAATTCATTTGCTTAATTTGCCACAGAATTCAAACTTTATGTGTAGAACAATACTTATCATCAAAGTTTATAATATTTTTGATGCGGAAAAGTTATTTTTTTTTTGGTTTAGAAAAGTTTTGTATTTTGCCATATAAGAGAAACGAAGAATTTTGTATGGAGACTGCAAGCATGTTGAAAAAGATCGGTTTAATCTAAATTTAATCGTAAAACTTCAACCAAAATATATCTAAAACAAAAGTTTGAGTCCTTTTTTGCATGCTTGGTGGATAAGATCACAAAAAAGTTTTATAAAATATGCTTCAAATTATAGGTAAACATCAATAAAACCAATGTTTTATACAACTTTGGCGACCTGTAGCTAAAAATTGTGACGTGCTGGGAAATTTCTGAGAACGGCATCAGATCCAGCAACCCCAAATTTATAAGAGACACATAATTTGATCCTTGAGACACGCAAAAGTGTCATTTTTGTTGCGCTGTGTAATTAAGTATTACAATACTTGATCTTATTATCAGTTTGTAGAATAAGCATGAGATATTTTTTGAGGCATTTATTCTTTTATGTAGTGCTCTTCCATACTTTATTGGAGGTGGCAAGTATTGGAAATTATCGGGAATCGAATATCTTAGTTTGGTATTCAGTAGCAGTTTGCTTCTGCTCGGGTAGTGAGTAACGTGAGATTTCCATTCCGGAGGCAGTGGGTTCGATTGGTTTGGAAGAAAACTGCTTGGAATGGGTATATTTGTCGGAGTCTCGGGCACAACATCTTATTGTCCTCGTCTCACAGTATACAAATTGTACATTATCAGTAGAAAGATGAAACTATAACCCATAACATTAATAAACAGCTTGTTATTACCATAGCTTCCGTCTTTAATCGATATGACGCAATTAGCATAGTAAGTAGCCCCTCGTAAAACTTGGCTTCATTTCCAAGAACTTTATTGGTCCCAGCGTAAAACCATATCTTGGACGGACATAACTCATAACTTGCACCCAGTCTGACGGATGTGATGTACATAGGTACTCCATAATTAATCGGGTCGGATTTAACTAGCGAACGGAACATCTCAGAAACATCTCTCCAAAGAGAAAGGTTTATCGCTTGCGATTGGCGTTCCCTCAGTTGGTCGTTGCAGTCACTTAAATTCGAGCTCAGCTCAATCTGCTTCCAGATACCCGTGATGAAGAATCCCCAGTAGCAACAGCATCGCATCACTCGAATAGCGGTTTGACCATCAGCATGTATTTTAGTAGGACAATTGTATGAAGAAGTTTGAGTCTTCTGTGTCATTTTTGCTGACAGGTACTTTTCTTTCAGTCAGCCTCTAGCGCGCAAGCCGTACTTTGGTCTCGAGAAGACATGATGAAGGCAAAAACAATCGGCAAGACAAAATAAGCAATGTTTAATAAGAAAAGTTTTTATTTTGCTGGATGGGACCTTCATATGGTAAGGACATTGATTGTAGTGGCATTTGAATTTTTCATTTGTAGTTTTTGTGTACTATTTAATATTTTGTTTAAATCAAAGCACGGTTTGTACAACTATTATGTTGAAGTTTTTAATGCTCTTTTGAATAAGAACAGCGCATGCCAATTTTCAAACATAATGCTTCAAATTAGGATGCTCTAGTTTTATTCCCTTTAAAGCAATCGAGCAGAAGAGTCGTCCATAAATTACGTGGTCATCAAAAATTCATATTATATCTGACGTGCTGTGAAAATTTCATTCAAATCTGTTTTTAAATAACTGAGATCTAGCTTACTAGAAAAAAATGAAAATGTATTGTACAATACTATTAAGGTGAAGATGAATCGAAGCCAAACCACATTTTTTCAAGAGCACAAGTATGGAAAAAAAATAATTCATTTAAGCTGAAAACTTAATCGATTGGTCACCAGTTGGTGGTTACCAATCGATTAAGTTTTCAACCCAAATGGGTGTTCTGTTCTCCAGGTTTGTGCTCTTGAAAATTTGAGGTTTGGCTTCGATTCATCTTCATCTTAGTTGATAAATGATCTTGAAACTTCCAATGTTCTTCAACAATCCTGATTTTGTCAGAAATCCTTAGAAGCCACTAATAACCTTCAATAATTCAAATACTTCCGCAATATGCCAACTATGCTTTGTAATTGTAAAAAAAGTAAGTATAGCTATATTTTGCTCTCACTTCTGTAATTATCGCAATTCAGCTTCAGAAGAAACCTGAACCCAGAAAAATCTCCACAATAATCATGATGGATATTGGTGGATGAATCACTGATAATTTTCGTACAAAACTGGATCGGAAATTTAGATTAATTTTTCGTAATTATAAATTATAAAAAAATCCCATTTGGATGTGATTGAATCAGAAAACATTTCTTTATTTAGAAATAACGTTTTTTTTATAAATTCTAAAATTTATGGCTTAAAACTGTGATAATATTTATTGTGACTGTTATCGACATAATTAATAAAATAAAAATATGGAATCAATTGGGTAAACATTCAATATTTTTTTGAAAACGCCCCGGAATAATTGCTTGAATTATTTCAAAATGACCACCATGCCCCCAGAAAAAGAGTTAATGACTAGATCTCATAGTTTGCTGAGAGTAGCAAAATGAATGATCAGAGGATTGGAAGGAATTTCTTGACAATCATGTTAAAAAAAAAATTGTGCTGGAATTGTTGAAGCAACATGAGGAGTTATTTTTGAAACAAATAATAGTGAAAATCGTTGAAAGTTTTGTTGCTGAAATTTCATTCAGTTTATGTGTTTTTTCAACAAAAATAACATTAGATTTTTTTAACGAATTCTTTAAGAAATTACTGGCGAAATCTCTTTGGAACATATGAATTTTCTCAAGGATTCCACCAATTGATGCTTCTGATGAAAATACAATTGGTAAAATGAGGATAAACATTTTATTTCTGCGGAAAAAAACTGTAGTATTCGTGAGAAGCAGATGGCAGAAAAAATATAGCTAAGATTTTTCGGAATCAGTGGAAATTGTAATAATCATTACGTCTTTCTTATTCTTGCAGTATAATTTGCGAAATTCAAAGTTCATTTTTGAAAACAGTTGTTGGTTCATTTTTTAATTGTAGAGGTGCCTGCAAATATATAGAGTAATCATCCAAATATTCTCGTATACCACCTCCCAGATGTCGCAAGAATATGATCAAAAAAATCTTGACTGCTCAAAAGGCGTCAATCTGGTCTAGATTGCTAGAGATAATTTCCAAATGTATATATTAAATAAATGGGCGGAAAGGGTTTTCAACAATGTCCAAAAAATGTTGAACATGAGCTCTTCTTTTATTCTCAACATTTTGCCCAAATTGTCGTCTAGAGTTATAAGTTTCTCAATGTTTTCCTTAACAACTGTTAGTGAAATGCTGACAGAAATAGCTAAATGAAATCAATAACCAGTTATTCCATTTTTTTTCCGGATGATTTCAATGATCACGAGATAATTTGAAAACATTTTCAGGTTCACCTGACCACCACACATAATCCGATTGACATATTAAAAAACTACACTCACAATAACAACAAAACATTTGCGATCAACACAATATAGCTGGTCATCTTAACATTTGATGCTTTTATTACACTTGCTCTTACTGTCAATTGCCATTGTATTCCACCAAATTATGATGCCTATACAGCGATAATTTTTACAGCTTTTCTGCTTCATAAGACTTCTTGTATCAGTTAAACAATAAATATTAAATATGCGAGTTCTACTCATAAGTACGTTCCACATTACGTTTCATAGCTCGCAATGAAAATGGTGGTGCATTTTCATTTTGACTTATTTTCACTAGAGATGGTCGGGTCTCGGGTTCGGGTTTGAAAATTTGATATTTTTCGGGTCGGGTACGGATCGGGTTCGGGCTGGAAAAAAGTCGGGTTGATTCGAGTTTGGTGAGAATAATTCATTGTGAACAAAGTAGTAACCTGAAAACATCCCCATGCATCAGAATCGATGAATTTACCATCTTTTTGAGCTCGGGTTTTATTCGGGTTCTTCCTACAAAAAAAAATCGGGTTTCGGATCGGGTTCAGGTTTAAACAGCGAAATATTTTCGGGTTCGGGTCGGGTCCGGGTTGGCCTTTCAATTATTGTTTCGGGTTCGGGTAAAATAAGTCGGGTACGGGTCGGGTTCGGGTTTGATGCGAAACCCGACCATCTCTAGTACTTAATAATCAATCAAAAATAAATTTCAATATGTTGCCAAAATCGGGAAGGAAATGTTGCCAAAAACGGGTGTTTCTAAAATCGGGAAAGCACTGTATTAGCAAGTGAATCCGCTCTCCTCATGAGTTTACAATACCCAGTAAACACACCATCGTATTTGATAATATATATGAGTACAAAAGTGGAGGCGATATACGCACATTTTGCATGCATACATGTGCCATTATACGTATATCGCCTCCAGTTTTGTACTCTTATGCACTATTGTATACAATCTCGTGTTTACTGGGTAGCTTTGTTGGTAAGCGTGTGGAGTTGACGATTCAGAGATCGTTTGTTCAATTCCAGATGAGTTCTGTTGTTTGTTTTATTTTTATATTCAAAAAGGCTCAAAATCTACCAAAACCCGATTAATATTTTAGTCGGCTCAGAGTTCCCGAACGAAGGCTCGCCCATAACGAAGGAAGCTTATTCGTTCGTCATGACGCTTTGGCTTAAATTTTTCAGTAAGTCAAGGGCTATCATTGTTTGAGCCATGAAAGTGGAGATTTTGCCACCAGGTGGTGCTAGTAAGCATGATATTTTTATTTTGTTTTAGGATATCAAAGGATTCTGACCTCTTAAAAATATAGGGTTATTGACAGTAGTTCAGTAGCTCAAGGTTTGTCATTGGTTATAAAGTACGAAATTTGGCCATTTATCGACGAAACTTTTGTTTTGAAGGTTTCCCTGCATCCTATTCACTTAGAAAGATTGCGTCCTCTGTAAAGTTGCTTAGTACAAAAATGACGTGGAAAAGTTCTTATGTAAGTTAATCGCTGTTTTTATTCAGTACAGTATTTTTTTGCCGGCCGTTGCTAGTGAACTCTTGGGAAAATGGCGTTTTGAGCAAAGTTGCTGAGTATCTCAGGGGAAATCTCTATTTGAGCCAAGATACTCGAGGTTTTCTCAGCACGTGGCGTTAGTGAACATCGATTTTTTTTGTTACTCAGATATTTCAGGATCCTGATCCTGTAAAAATGTGGCGTCTTTGGTAGTATTTTTCAGTTGATTATAAACTATCATTATTTCAGCCAGAAGATTGGAAAAAACAACAGATTCATGCTCTCTTTGCCACCTGGTGATAACATTATGAATCATCCATATCGAAGTATGATAGTTCTTGGCTTACTGATTGACTTTACCGAAGTTGTCATATTTCTAAGTTGTCAGTATCCTGAGATATTTACAAAACAAAAGTTTCATAAACTCAAGAACTATCTGGTGGTAATATATTGAATCTCATGGCTCAAATAATGAGGGCTATCAATAACTTTGTCGAATACGCCACGTTTCTAAGTGGCCAGGCTTCTGATGGCCGCAAAACAAAAGTTTCATGCTTACTACACGTACACCGCTTGGCGGCAAAATCTTGAAACTGTTATTCTAGCAAACAGTTCTTTGAGCTACTGAACAACTTTGCCAAATACGCCATATTTCTAAGTGGTCAAGATCCTGAGATCTGCAACTTAAAAGGTTCATACTCACTAGCGCCACCTGGTGGTAACATCTCGAATCTTTGGACTAGAATTATAATAGTCCTTCACTGCCGTTAATCACAAGCCAGTCAAATTGTCTCAGGAATTGAGACAATGGGTTGTGAAGTCTCCAAACTCGTTCTCCATATAAATATGCAAAAAAAATCCAAATAATTGAAACATGTTCAAATCTTTATGAAACTTTCACAATTTGCTTTTCACTACGATATCTTTCGGAGAAAAATATAACGATGGCCATAACATGGTTCATTTTTGTGTGACACAGTGAGGAAATCTCTAGTGGGACTGATATGCGATTATTTTTTATTATGGGACAATTTGACTTGCTGTTTTTCTTCGAACAAATAATATTTGTGAAGACACCATGTTTCTATACGGTCAGATTCTTGAAATATCCGCAATACAAAAGTTTCATGCTCACTAGCGCCACCTGGTGGCGGAATTCCCTATCTGAGTGACAACCGCATGTCAACATTTGAGCAACTGAACAAGTTTACCGTAGGCACCAACCTTCCAAATCATCACAGTCTAGAGATATCATATGTTACAAAGTTTACGTTCTTATCCCTTGAGGTTCATATAGTGCAAAAAGCGCCCCTTCCGGCTTAGTTCTCAATGGATGATCCTCTACTCCAGTAGGTTAATCGTACTGAGTGCTAAAACTTCGCCAACGAAAGTACTGTGCTATCTCTTAATGCATTCAAGATATTCTACGACATCCCCAAATTTATGATATCCCGTAAAACCTTGATCTCCTATAACGCCCCCCATCCTTGTGTTGCATAGGAGACGTGAGTGCCTTCAGCTTTTTTGCCATTTTATCAGGGCTGTCAGCAAAAAAAGTTGTATTTTGCTTTCGCGAACACAATGCGTAACGCAAAATGCATTAATAACTTTTGCCCAAATTAGACTTAAAAAGAGTGTAAAAAATTTGATGTATAGAGTTTTATCGATTTTACTTGAGAAATTTCGCCTGCTATGATTTAATTTTGAACCGTTCATGAAAATCAGATTTGCAGTTAAAGAGTTTTTAAGAATTCTATTTTTCTATTCCACTCAAATTTCATAATGTTAAACTTTTCTTAATTCTTCTTAAATAGTGCACACATGAAGACTTGTGTTGCGGCCGATTGTATGACATGCAACGTTTCCTTTAACTTTGGTGAACATTTGGTGCATAAAGAATGAGTGGCCCATTAGAAACCTTGGTTGGAATGTGCAAATTATGACTATTATTAGTGTCAAAAACCTTTAGGGCAGTCGGGGAATTGACGTTTGGAGAAATGACAATCGGATAAATTGCATTCCGGGTAATGTCGGTGAACCAGAGGTTGGAGTGTATCCTCAGACTTTGTTTCCAACCGAACGTAAATGGCGGGTATCCAGAATATATACTTGAGGGATTCAAAATGTATTGGAGTTTCCAAATAAAAAAAGAGCATGGACCTAGCGTAGTGGTCAGAACACGCACCTCTCACACCGAGGACCTGAAATCGAATCACTTCCTCGAGATTGTCACTTATGACGTAAAAGAGTGACGAATTCCTTCTGAAGGAAAGTAAAACCGTTGATCCCTAGATGAATTAGCCTTAAACTTAAAATATCGTTAATATTAAGATAGAAAAAAAAAACAGTGAAAAGCATTTGAATTATTTTTAACGAATTTCGGAACATACATGCATTTTACCATAGAAGTTTTTCTCAGCATTTTAGTATGTGCATTGACTTTGTTACGCTGCAAATAATAAATTGAGACAAAAATCCAAAATCACTTCTTTAATGGGTTTACAATACGACTTCTACCTATATCTGTTATTTCAAGTGCATTGTACATTGACTTTGTTTCTTCTGTTTTATTATTCCAATAATCTATCTGAAGCATGCTCTGGTCATGCGTCTGCGCTAAATTAAAAACTAAAAAACGTCGAGCTAAAGGTATCTGTTGATCTTGAAAAATTGCAGCTTATCGAAAAAAAGACTTGAATTACTGGCTACCTTGCGAAAAGTGTGTCACCTCGCTTCCTACACCATCCATCTTAATTGGATATCGGCGTCGGAACGGCGAGGAAGAAATAGGAAAAGTCAATTGATAGCACACGCAGAAAGTGCATCATTTAACTGGGAGCAACAGCATTCCCGGTTTGAAACACTCACTTTCTCGTTCCTGGAACCAGTTTGCGACGAACGTCCATATCTTTGGTTGCCACCCGGCGTTCAAGCAGTCGTCTGTGCGTTTTTCCTTGCACTCGCAGAAGAATTGTGATATTATATATTTTTTGCCACATCCATGGTCCATCTAAGCCATCTGGTTTATAGGTTACTGTGGCAGGGCAAGAACGTGTTTTTACGTTTTACTTTTTTCGAACGAAAGTAGACTAATGTGCACATGCATCATTTTTTTCTGACGGGACGAGTATTATTAATTTGCACGGATTCAATAATTGCTACACAGAAGCTCTCTGTCTTAAAATTGAAGCAGGAAGACTAACGACGATATCTTGGAAACCCATCGCATCGTGATCCGCCCTGGATGATATACTAGGGATAAGCAGGGCATTGTGGGCATATTAAGTATTTACTCAAGAATAGTAATTAAGTATTAATATTTTTTTCTCCTGCACTTAAGATGATATTCAATTCTTGTGTACTATCAAATGAAACTTTGAATAGTCCAAACTAGCATTGGGCATTTTTTTCTATAACAGCGATGTTACTGAATCGACTCACATTTGAACTGCCAAATCGATTCACCGATTTAATCGAATCCCTTTGTTCGTGTATAACGAAAGTGCTTCATCTGGACTTGCGATCTGTGATTCGTTTGTCGTCAAATGGTTGTGGCCAGAGAATTTGTTCACATAGAGAAGCGCGAATTTTGAAAGCAAAGGTTCCAATTAAATCGTCAAACTACCATGCCCACACAGTTACGGATCACCCACAGTGACGGATCACTTTGGCGTTCAACATCGGATAACTCGCTCAAAACATAAACGTTGACGTAAAACATATTTTTCCCATGTTATACTGTTTGTCTTCTACCATTTGTAGTGTTAAGCACAACGTTCAACCGCTAAATAGCGGTGTATTTGACAAATGTTTAGTTGGTACCACACAGCTATCATTATACGTTCGTTTTCTGTAAGAAGTGCCGTCAGCATTCATAAGCTCCCACAGCTGTGCACAGGTGGTAAAATTCAAATGTTATAGCATAAAATATACTCATTCGTTTCGATTGAGTATGAATTCATCTTTGGAAAACAATTTTCTCGATTGTTGATTCTAAATATAGAATATTAGCACTTCTAACTAGTGATCCATAATATGGATCAGGAAATGATTGTTTACCACGGTTATGGATCACTTATAAAGAATCTAGATTTCTGCCATTTTAAGCATTGGATTCGACATTTTCAGACAATAGCACTAAGGATAAAAATAATAAACATCAAGGTTTGTAAATTTCATTTTTTAGCCGACGAAAATGGGTGAAAAACTTGGTGTGGAGCGAAAACAGTTCATGTCTCAGTTATTACAATGCAGCATCACAAACAAAAGGCATTTTACCCTTGTTTCCAGCTCGAACACTGCTATTTTTTGCAGTAATATATGACGCAATGTTAACTTTCTTCAAAACATGCAATACATATGCATTGAGTTGAAAATCTCTTGATTTTGCGCACTGATCCGTAATATGTCACAATTTGATCCATAATATGAACGTTGATCCATAATATGGTTTTCAGAAACCTATGCAATTTTTAATTTTTATGCAATCCTATGTAAATATTATACTCAAAATAGTTAACTAACCGAAGTTCCAATTTGAAACGATTCGATTCGTGCTTTTAAATTACCATTTTACGTTTTCCATGTTGTTTTATTGAATTTTATAGGTTTGACTCCACACTATTTGATCCATAACTGTGGGGTCATGGTACGTATAGTACTAAATTCGATTTTTCATCTACTTATATTGCCGTGAATCACAAGTCAGTCCCATCTGTAAAAAGTAGGCATTGAGAAAAGGGCTGTGAAGTTTCCAAACTCGTTTTCCATACGAATATTCAAAAAATTTCAGGAGATTGGAACATGCTCAAATCTTAATGAAACTTTCACAATTTGCTTCTCACTACGAAATTTTTCCGAGAAAAATATAAGATGATCAAAATGCGGTTCATTTTTGTGTTACACGGTGCGGAAATCTGTAGTGGGACTGATAGGCGATTACTTTTCATTATGGGACAATTTGACTTGCTGTTTTTTCCTAATTTTTCCGAACAAATTGTATTATCTCATTAGTGCAGCTGAAAGAGATATGTTGGAAACTGAACCCAACTCAATTTTGATGAAAATGCAGATGGGACTGACTTGCGATTCACGGCAGTATAGGTATTCCACTAAACAGCTCGCAGATTTATTATCAACTTTGCAATGTTTGTACTGATAAACTTGTCTTTTTTATTACGGCTATTGCAATCATTTACTTTTACTTTTTAGGCGATAGAATTCAATAACGGCAGAAAGAGATATATTAGCTACAACATTTAGTGTAATTGTGGTAACATTATGCTAAGAGATTATGTTGCCGACGGGACTGTAACCCTCAATTTTTGGTTAGTACACGGACGCATTACCACTACAGCTACTCTAAGCCAGAAGCAAAATGAGCTATCTGTTCGATTGTGTTAAATTAATATGGCATGTAAAAATGTAAAGGAAAATTATGAACATTTGTATGAGATGACAAATTTCAAACTTTGAGCGCTATTTTCTCAATGCCTACTTTTTCCATAAGGGACAGTTATGCGTTTATGGGCAGTACTACAGTCAACTCTCTCAAACTCGATATTCAAGGGACCATCGAGTTAGGGAGGTATCGAGTTACAGAACACAAAACCAGTGCAACTGCGATCCAAGGGACCATCGAGTTAGCCATGAAAATCACTACAGGTCGGACTCGATTATCCGGAGTATCAATTTTTTTTTCATTCCGGATAATCGAATCTTCCGGATAATCGAATCACTAAGAAAAAAATGGAATCTTCGATAAAAGAACATAAATATTATATTTTTGTTGTTGTTTTATTTATATGATGCGGTGGTGTAGCCAGATATTATTTTTAGGAACAGTAGGGGTCTCTACAAGAAAAAACATTTTTTTTGACCAGCTCACACAAAAACCACTTTTTCAAACCCCCCTGTTCTTTAATACGTTCAAAACTGCAAAACCATTCATGTTGTGTATTGCAATACCAAATTATCTCAGATTTATGCATACAATTTGAAAAACAAGAACATCAAAAATCAAATTCCGGATAATCGAGTCTAAAATTCCGGATAATCGAATCCCGGATAATCGAGTCCCCGGATAATCGAGTCTTTGAATAATCGAATCCGACCTGTATAGTTCTCTAATTCGATATCGAGATACAGAATGTAGAGTAAGATAGAGTTAATTGTATAAGCATCAAAACAAAAGCAAGCAACAGCAAAGTTCGGAGGATTGTGATTTGCTGTACTTTCTTCTGCTTTTTCATCACTTGCTCACTTTACCCCACCTTACAATTTCAAAAGTTTTTTTTTAAGTTAAATCAGTACTAGATGCGTAAAATGTTGAGAGATGATTTCATATTTAAGTATTATTATGCTAAATACAAACATAAATGGTTATCAGGACCACGAAAAAGTTATTTCAAAAGGACTGATTTTTATAAGGTAGAGCCTATAAGCAATGAAAACTTTTCACTATGTTTATTTTTTTGTTTAAAATACATAATTAGTGTTGTATATTGGATCTGCTAAAATTGTACTTCGAGAATAAGCGGAAACTCCCATCCCTTATTCATTTGGATCGTAGTGCAATTCTTACCAGGTCCGATCAATCTTAGAGTAGCAACCATTGACATGTACAGTCAGTCTATGCTATGCTATGCTATGCTATGCTAATATTGCACTAGAGGGTGCTATTAGGAGATATGGTCGCACACGCTCCTTAGCTTTGCGGACGATATCGACCTTATTGGAATTGATTGCATGTCAGTGGAGGAGGCCTTCGTAGGGTGACCATCTCCCAAAGATTCAAAATCAGGACATTTTGCTTTTTCCACAACTTA
Source organism: Aedes aegypti (assembly GCF_002204515.2). NCBI lineage: Eukaryota > Metazoa > Arthropoda > Insecta > Diptera > Culicidae > Aedes > Aedes aegypti. The sequence continues at coordinate 249,875,565 of NC_035109.1, forward strand.
CCTGTGCAAGTTCTATGTCAGCTCAAATTCCGAACATGACTCATATTCCAAACAGGATTTTCAAAGATATTTTTTTTTTTCAATATTTGTTGCTGAGGACTTATAATATAAGATCACGAGATATTGCTGATTGGCGGGTATTAGTGTAAAAACAAATTCTTTAATATTGCGTTTCTTTTGAAATTTTTCCGTTCTGCGGTACCTTTGAGTTCTACCGCAGCTGTCAAAATTCTACCGCAGGCCTAAGAATCATTGTATTGTTGAACGAAATTATCTAATCAAACTATGCTTGTAGAGTCCAAAGCATTGGAAAACAGCCGAACGCAACAATCATCAGCATAGTTTCCAAGGTATCATCACAGCCGATCGATGATGCTTTGTGAAAATCAGTAATGTGACAGCTGCGGTAGCTTTCTGTTCAATCGTAGAACGGAAAGTTATCTCTAAAATTGCAATATAACTAGGTAGCCTTTTACTAAGACAATATTCTATCACTTTTCCGAAGAGAAGTGTGTAAATTGAGTTGACATTTTAATGAGAAATTATTTATTGAAATGATGAGTGACGCAGAAATAATCTGATTTGTTTTCAAACTTATGCTTTGTAGCTTAGTTCAAACGTGTTTAATCTTTGAATTATTATTACATATTACTGGTAATACCTGCCATAAACTTAAAATACTCTGGAATATAGTCTCCAGATCTACAAGTGTGATCTTTGAACCTTTGAAATCCTTTGATATGCAAAGAAGTTCAGAGCAATTTGTTGCTTTGATTTTATTGTTGTATTGTTGTGTTCCATTCAAGAGATGTTCTGAGTCATCCAAGGACTTCTTGGAATATAGATCTTGGAATCTATCTACGTAATAAGGTGCATAGTAGACGATTATGGTGCAGTACGCACTATTAGTAATTCAGTGCAGTATGTTTCATTAAATATAAATAGAGTTCCTCTAAAAAAATGTTTGTGGACATATATACGTACATCCAAGTATCTCAAACCCACAGGCATAATTTGTTGCATGCTCAAAAATGTTTAAAGAGTTTATCTGCGAATTAAAAAAACGACGGAAGTTCATAGTCATCCAAGAGCTTCTGGAAAGACAGTCCGTAAGATTTACAAGATCTACCAGCGTAATAATTGATTGTTTGATCAGCGTTACACGTGTAGTAGACTCATGTTATTAGGACCTATAAATTGTTGTGTGCAATAGACTGTTTTTTTTTTATTCAATAGCAACATCCGTACGAATCAATGCAATACTCCGTTCAGAGTTATATGAATGGTTAAAAGTTTATGCCTCTATAAAAACCATTATAATGCTTGTAGAACCTTAGGGCTGTATTCCATTGAGTCCTAGGAAGATCAAGAACACCGGTACATATCCATACGGCTTATATGAATGTTTAGTGTTTAATTCCATATTAAAACCATCGGAATATTGCACCTCACAATAGTAGATTGAAGGAATTTATTCCAGGAAGTTTTTGAATGAACTAAAACACTACCAGAACTGGGAACTTGCCAATATAAACGATTCTTGAAAATATAACAATCTTCTAGGGTCCAATATGAGATTTTCTTCTACATAGAAATAATAAATAGATCTCCGTTAACTCATGTAGAATCATATTCTCAATCTCCAATGAGTTCTTGGAAGACCTTATCTTGCACACTAGCAAGAATTATCAACTAGCCTGATTAAGAACGAAATAAATCAATAATACGCTAAGGATAGTTACAGTGTATATTGGAGGTTCACTATCCATTTTATTTTGTTAAATGCACTATATCGCTATTCCCACAACGCTTCAATCACATCAGAAAAGTCATCGCTCAATTTCTACTAGTTGACTGTATTGCCTGTCGAGCTTCTGGACTAATGGTAGCCCGCATAGCAAATCGAGACAAATTTAGTTATCTGTTTGCGTATCTCCTCATAGGTACATAATGCAATTAATCATCTTTCACGATAGCTCATAGAAATTCCCTCAATGCGATCCAACCGTGTCTATTGAGTTGTACTTCTATAAGCACACACCACTTGGCAATACACTACAAAGCAGCTTAAGTAGTCGAATCTGGAATGTCTAGCACTGTCGGATACTTTTATTTACAACGGCAGCGCTTCGTGGGGTTTCGCGTGGCCTTTCTACACCTTTTGCGGGATCATCAAAAAATCGCACCCCCAGGCCGAGTGTCCACTCTCGCATATGTCTGTTTTGTCGGCTGGCGAGAAGAGCCATTGAATGACCGCTGGTCCCCCGTCAGTACAACAAACGAACTTCATCTCTTTTCGCTTTCTTCACGCGCCCATCGTATAATTATGTTTTACTTTTTGCTTTTTATTGTGTTCCCATTTCCAAGATGCATGGTCATCAGTTCAAGTGCAAGGCAATGTTTTGTAATTCAATTAAGTGTTCGCCTCCGATCATTTAGTAGCCCAATACGGTATGAGTAAAACTATAACAAAAATGGAAGTACAGATGAAGGTAACTTATTTTTTTTTATAAAAAAAGGGAAGCAGACATCTAGGTCAGTTCAAAACCAATCAGTTGAATTAGGCCATTACAGTTGAGGTTGAAATACGCGCATCTGTCAAAGAATACAAATTCACGGTTTGAATTAACTAATATAGTATTCAATTTTGTTTTTGGTTGTCTCCATTAATCTCACGGATTTAGTAATATTACCGTATTCAATTAATTTTACTGTTTCGTTAACTTTTACGTTAAGCGACCTCATAAGTGTTCATTCACGAATTCTTGCACTGTACCCTTTTTGCATGGAACGTTATGATATGAAGGACATCATCCTCATTTTCTACTCATTGTGCGTAAAGTGTAGTAGAAACTCGTTGTGGGTCATTTTTTATTTATAAGTAACAGGTTGAGGGTTAGGAAAAATTTAGATTTGAAAACGTTCGAAAATACGATTGGTAGAGATCCTAATGACCAGCAATTTTACCCTGGCCAATTATTGACATGGGATATAACAGTTCCTTCAAGCATATTCATCATAGATTCCCCAATTGTTTCTTTCAAAAGTAGCTTGCGAATTTCTGCAGGCATCCCTTAAATAGTTTGTCGGAGTATTCCTCAACGCAATTCGTCATAAATTACGCCAAAAAATGTCTCGGGATTCCTGCCCAGAGCTCTCCCGGGTTTATTCTGAGTTTTTCCTCTGGTTATGTATTCTATCAAATATAAAACATAAAACACAAGGTTCATCAATTGTTGCAAAGATAAGAATCTATCCCCAGTCTACTCCAATGTTTTCTATTTTTTTTCCTGAATTCATCCAAGTAATTTCTATGAGCGCCAACCCAACCTCTACACATTCTGTTGAATTTTTCCCTGTTGAATTTTCCCTGGAATTATTATTATTGATTTATTTTCATCTGACTATTGTCTACATGAAATTGGGACTTAACTAAAAATCGTTTTGACGCCTGATGCGTGACGTAAATCGCAGGGAAGATTCACCAAACTTGTGTAAGCCTTCAACACTAGAGAAGATGCGGATCATTTCAGTCATAGGCTCGTGGTAACCGAAAGCTGTTCGATGGAACCTTGGTTGGAGTAAAGCAGTGCCGCGTAACATTCTTGGAGCTACACGAATATTCAAAACAGCAAGAAGTCTGGAACAGTCCACTTCTCCGTTCAGTAGTTTCGCGATAAAAGCAGCTTGTTGAGTCTTGCGCCGCCGGTCCAGAGAGTCCAGATCAAGCAGTTTACATCGATTAGCATATGGTGGCAGGTTCCGTGGATCACGCCAGGGTAGGTTCCTTAATGCCACACGAATGAATCTTCGTTGGACGCTTTCCATTCTAAGACTCCACGACAGCATGGGAGTTCCTTCAGGGATACTGTCAATGCTAATTTAAATAATCAATTCAAATACTTTCAAAAAAAAAAAATCCTTCAAAACTATCACCTATTCTAATAAACAAGAATTATTCTTTGTTTACTGACATCAATATTAGAGCTTCTCTGTGGTGACGGGGTTCGTGGTCTAATAGCTACCGCTTCTGCTCCATAAGCAGATGGTTGTGAGTTCAATCCCAGGCCCGTCCCTTTCCTCGTACATTGTAGTTGTATACCTCTCACTTGCTTCTTTTCATTCTTAATCTATCACACTCAAACTATTCGTTCATCACAAACGCTAGAATCAGAGACGGGCGAGAAACCGTTTTCCTAACGCTTCCATTCTTCCACGCGTATGCCTTTCTTTACGCCTGATACATAGGCAGTCTGCTAACCGCAAAAGCAAACCTCTCTGCCATGCCTTTCCCCCAATCCATAAACTTCCGCATAAAGTGGCGTAGATGCAGGGGTATATCCGGTCTACTGTGGGAGCCAGTTTAATGCATCATCAATTCCTCCCCCTTCCCCTCATTGGTCTGGATTCTGACGTTGCAGGCGCCATTGTTACCTAAAAATAGAAGATCACCAGCACTTATACACTGAGGGTGACTGTTAGTCCCAAACAGTCATTCGGTTGGTTCCTTGTGTAAGTGCAGCATATCTGGCGATACTGGAGTAGCTTCCACGGACGGCCAATCAAGCTCAAGCTCATGCTCAATTAATATTAGAGCTTCTCTGTGGATTTCTTTATAAACTTCTAACAGTTATTTCCTCATGAGCACTATCTATTCCTTTAAGCATAATTTCAAAGATACTTGAAGAACTTTATCCAGAGTTTTTAAAATAAGATCTTCTTCTTTCTAAAAATACTTCAGAAATTCTTTCAGAAAGTTCTACAACGATTTATATCTTAGAAATTTCCAAATTTCTAAAGTCTCTATATGAATTTTTGAGGAACATAAAAAAAAAACTCTAGGGAGAGTTTTTACATAAATCTCTGACGGAATCCTAAACAGACCCAAAAAGTGGCCTTCAGTAAAGTCTACATAACTCTATTATTTCAAGACCAATTTAGAAACTTTTGACATCATTTTCTCTAAAATTCAATTTTTAAAAAGTTCATTGAACATCAAACTTGTTCAAAATCAAAATAAGTCTTAGTTAAAAGTAGTTTTCTCCAAATTTTTCCTCATTTTACTAAAAAATCATCTTTGTTTGACCATAACTTCATGAACACATAATTGATTTTAAATCTATTTACATGTTTTTGATGTTCATTTAGTTGTTTTCCAACTTTTTATGCGGCACATTTTACTACAAATGGTGTTGACTTATTTATTTTACAAAAACTTACAAAAACATGAATTTTTAACAAAAATTCAAATGTGTTTATTGTTTTGCAGGTTAAATGTTATCAAACTCACAAAAACATGAATTTTAAACAAAAAATCATATTTGTTTATTGTTTTGCAGATTAAATGTTATCACTAAAGTTGAAACTGGTTTTAATTGTTTGTTATACCTTTGCAACAATATTTAAATAATTTCGTCACAAACATATTTTTTCATGCTTAAATAAAATATGTACTATTCAACTTGCATTTATAACAAGTTGCTTTATAAACTTCAGTTTTATAGTAAAAAACGTAACATTCGGCAGTTAATCTTGAATAATCCATGAAAGTTTGTTTAATTTCTTTTTGGGTAAAATGTTTTTGGGTAATTTTTGTTTAACAAATAATTCGTAACCATTTTTTAGTTAAATATGTTGCAATATTGTTGTATACATAGTTTTAAAACAACTAAATTATGTTTAAAATCATAAAAAAAAGATTTGAAACCAGTTGAGCATTCATGAAGTTATGGTCAAAATAAGATGATTTTTAAGTTAATTTCGGAAAAATTTGGAGAAAATTGTTTTTAACTTATACAAGTTTTGATTTTGGAAAATAATGATGTCACAAGTTTCAGAATTGGTAAAAAATAACAAAGTTATGGAGACTTTACTGAAGGCCATACTTCATATCTTAAAACTGCACCTTCAAGTCACTTGCGCCATGTCTAAATCTGAAATATATGTTTGCTCAAAATACGCAAGTTGTATATCATTGAGGATATCCAAAGAAAATGTCAAGAAAATTTATTTTCGAAAGGACTTTTGTAGGAGAGAGTTTCAAAGAAACCAAATAGAACTTTAATTCGCGCTACGTTAATGTACTGCTATTATACAGATGACATTCGCTATATTAGCCGTAAAATACCCGTATGATTACTTGGGTTATCAACATAATTCCTTAAAAAAATGTCTTGGAATTACTGAACATTTCAGAAGAAAACAAACGAGACAAAACTCGCAAGAAACAAAAAAAAAAGACTCGTGAAGTGATTCTTAATAAATGTAATAATTGAGATAGAAATATGGGTTTCATTTTCGAGATAATTTGAGAGTTGCGTAAAGAAATTTCCTAAAGAAAATATATAGGCGAGTACCAAAGGTGACTTAGACTTGCACTTGGAGGGATGCACACATGCATCTACGTATGAACCTTACTAGAATCACTGAAAAAATCAATCCGTGATGTACTTTGGAACAAAGTTTTGGCAGCATTCCATAGATGTATTCTTAGAGGTGCACACTCCGAAAAAATCAAGACAATGCGAGCCAAATGACGTGAATTTGTGTCACATTTTAAATACCATGGTGTCTGATTCGGGAAATGTCAATCACAGTGGCATCGTATTCATGTCCTTCATCATGTAAAATTACATTTTTCGTTCAATACATCTTTCAGAACACATTTTTACTTCATTTCATCACTTAGAGTAAAGTGGGGCAAAAGTTCGAGTGGGGCAAGAGTTTCTTTTTAAGATTTCTAGTTCAAATCAAATCAAAACTTAGAAATGTCATGGTGGTTCGAATGCTATTCAAGTAAGAGACTATCACTCCAAATATCATAAAAATCGATTGAGATTTGGAAAAGTTATGGCTGTTTGTTGTTTTTCGACGTAAATATTGTAATATTTGGTCAAACTTTCGATGTATGGATCCAAATGAAGATAAAATATTTTTCAATATTTTATGTAAGGGCGTTTCTAGGCCTATCATAAGGATGCTTTGACGTGTATTAGTTTTTCCATAAATAGTTGGAATCAATTTTTGGCCCATAGCGGGGCAAAAGTTCGAATCTGCGGGGCAAAAGTTCGACCCATGTATAAACCCATGGAAAATTTTTCGAATTGCCTGAAATCCACATATTATCTTCAAATTTAGTGAAATTTGCCTGATCGTGCGAAAAATGTCACAAAAATTTTACATTTTCACTTAGTTTTGCGAAAAACTGCTATTTTTTGAGTGTATTACAATTAACCCTGTTTTGGGAATTTTTTGATGAAAATTTAGTGTGTATTTTTCGGCAAACATAAGTTTACGGCTGGTATAAAGTATGCCTGGCATAAAAGTATTGATATTTTGTGTTTTAGCCAACGAACTTTTGCCCCACACTAGATTCGAACTTTTGCCCCACCGGTGGGGCAAAAGTTCGTTTAAGACAATCAATTTTAAAACTGTTATAACTAAAAATGGGTAAATATTTTGACACAAGTTTGTTCAGCAAAGTTATAGCCAATATGTTGAAGGTTCGCTGTATGGTATTTGTTTTGTTTCATCTGCTATTATTTTCTTGGAAATTTTGATTATACCACTAAGGTCGAACTTTTGCCCCACCTTACTCTACATCATGTGTCATTCATTCATAATGTGAATTACGTCCGCAGTAATTTTCATTATTTTTATATTTTGGAACCCCGGCATTTTTTTATCGTTTGGCGACAAAGTCCACGACACTAGGTGTATAATATGCTTGCCCATAGTCTAATCAATCGAATAGAAAACCGCTTTTAGTGCAGAAATTTGAAAAACGTTTTTGTTTACATTTGAAAAATTTCTGACGACTTCAATTTCTGTGTGTAACGTGTTGTAACGGTTGTATGAATGAACCGATTAAATTAAATTAATTTCAGATAAAATAAACACATTATTTCTATGTACAAATGGTTGATGCAAGTGCGGAATAGCCCCATCTTTCCAAATGGCATGCGAATGGAGTTGGTCTTTTGATTTAAACTGGGAAATTTGCAGGAAAATGGCCCAGGGGGTCCAAAATATATTGGTTACCCTATCATGCGGACATCGAGCTTAATATCTTTGTAATAAAAGCTCTTCTAATGAATTGCTCGTAACTTTAACTGGTCATGTGCTAATTTTGATATAATATCATGCCATTATATTTCAAAATACCTAAATTTAGCAAATGTTTATACAAATAACAAATTGTTGTTTTTCATTCTTCTTCTTGTTCTGCTTCTTCTTCTTGGCATGAACGTCCTCACTGGAACAGATGAGCACTTCTACAGAGCTTTCTTTACCAAAGTAGCCATTTTTGCATTCGTATATCGTGTGGCAGAAACGATGCTACTCTATGCCCAGGGAAGTCAAGGAAATTTCCATTACAAAAAGATCCTGAACCGACTGGGAATCGAACCCAGACACCTTCAGCATGGCTTTGTTTTGAAACCGCGGACTCTAACCACTCGGCTAAGGAAGGTTTTTTTTATTATTTTATTCAATTTGTCTTGTTTCGTTGTTTTTTTTCTCTACTTCATTTTCATTTGAAAAAAAAAAAAATTTACCCCCTTGGCTTACTATGGCGTTCAACCAGACGCGTTTCCATCCATCATTGCATCGTAGTTGAATTTATGGGGGGAAACGTAGTTGTTTCCCATTTGTGGCTTAAGATGCAGACGGCGTTAATATTTGCTTAGCTACATAACATACGCTGTGATACAAGAGAAATGTACATTGAGAGGGATTTCAATAACAGAACCATTAGCAAGCTAACTCTACGGCACGCGCAGTCAAATTGTTCATGCTAAATTTAATCTTTGTGCACTGACTGACCAATTGCATTTACGAGTGATGTACGATACGTACAATAAGTTTAGCTCAATCCTACTTCTATGAATATTGGGCATGAGGTATGCTTGTTCACCTGTCCGAGCCGAAATAAATTTCTACAGAATATCAAACTACGGAGTCATCCATAAACCACGGGGATGAGGGGGTGAGCTTCTAGCTAATAAACACGGTCCATACAATTTTTAAAAATTAAAGTAGAATAAGATATGGAAGAGAGAGCCCACATAAGAGGTAAAATGCTTCAAATAATATCACACATATATTTTTTTTTTATTAGTGACACTTTACACCGCTGTGGTGCATTCATGTCATTGAAAATCTTTTTTATTCAACAAACATTACAAAATTACAGATTTACTACTATCGCACTTTTTGTTTTTTCTCGACCTTGTGTTGTGAACTCTCCACTCTGTACCGGGTTCACTCTGGTTGTAGGTACGCTTCGATTCATTTTCAATTCTTTCAATTGCTTCAGTTGACAACCGCCGCTTCCCAGATTCCAGCTCCGTTGTTTCGCTTCCGTGTTGATCATCATTTTGTTTCTTCCCAGTCTTCTCGTGTTCGTCATCTGATTCTGCTTCGATTGTGTTTGACCCGTCAGAATCGGTCGATGATGGAACAGTGGCATCGCGGCGAATGAGCTGTCGGTCGTTTTTTGTTTGCTCATTGGCATCGCTTGAAGGTTTTTGTGCTTGCGGCTTTGGGTCGACACGAGCCGACTGATTGTTTGGGAAGTTGATGACGGTGCTGTGATTTTCGATCACAATGCATGACGGCAATTTTTTTTCTATCCGCATTCTCACCATACGGACACCATTTGGCACGCCCGGAAAAAAGTGCTTCCAGACTTCGTTCTGCACTGAAATCACCTTTCCGTACTGCTGCAAGTGTTTTGTAATGACATCGTTCGACATATGCGGTGGAAGATCGAGGATCCTCACCGTTGTCGTGGGGCCGGGAATGTAGTATGTTACTCCCTCATGCACAAAGCAGTACTGCAAATGGTGTTGCTTGTGCAGCCGGGGAGCTACGCTGGCGTCGATCATTTCAATATACACGCACTTATTCAGATTGTGTAGTTGAATGCTCTTCACGTCGGCCATGTCGAGCTTCATGAACGTTTTCAGGAACTCTTTTACCTGGTCCAAAGGCGGTCGCTTTGGCAGTACACTAAAGTCCACGACCAGGGTGTTCTATCTGTACACAGACATTTTACAACAAATGCAAAATTGTCGGTACAGGATTCGCAATATAAAAAACTGAACGAGAAAGATCTGCCAAGAGAAATACGTCTGTCGCGCACGGAGAGCGGTTGTCAACTGATCATCATACATATGTAAATTATATTTCTTCACAAGTGTCGAATCGTTTCGCGATCTACGGCAATATTATTCATGGTAAAATTACCTATTGAGGTCTGCATTCGGAATTTTTATAGAGGTCAATGGGCGACCCTTGGCGATTTTTCTTTGCAAAAGAAAGTTTTTCCATAGTAAATCCCATACGAACTTTGAACGGCTGGCGCTAAAATATAGTTTCACCGATCGAGCTGAAATTTCGCACAGTTGTTTTAGAACCTAAATGCAATCTAAAAAGTGGACTGGAGCGAGAATCTAAATTTTGTCCCACGCTAATGTATATATTCTACAATCACCAAAGTGATGATTGAATCAGGTATTGCAATACCTAAATAATACATGATAAGTTTTCGTTAAGGAGTGAAATTTTACTATAGTACAATCAACTCTCCCTTATTCGAAATTTCGTTTCTCGATATCGAGTTAGAGAACGATAGAAGAAATTGGTTTTCATGGCTGATTCACTGGTATTGTGTTCTGTAACTCGATTCCTCCACAACTCGATGGTCTCTTCAATATCGAGTTATGGAGAATTGACTGTAGTTGGATACCTCAAGCAGTCTTCAATAGCTTCCGAATACCGGATAAGATATTTTTGATTATGTTAAACACTATTTTCAATACCTTAAAATACCTAATTTAACACAATTCCTGGAATACTGAACAATACCTAATAAAGCTATAATACCAAAATACGATATTAATAGATATGCGCGAGTTATTCGTTCCTGCTCGGGCACCAAACGCTGCAATGCAAAGCCGGTCGTTACTGATCAGCCATGATTCACAGGAAATTACCAGTAATTAGTTGGTTCTGTTATAATGGGTATCTGAACACATGACCGAGATGACCAACTTTAATGCAGTATGATGTAGACAGGTTTATGTTACATTGGAGGGAAATTATTCTGTTATCACCTTTCAAATCTGAATGGCTAATTTGCTTCTAGCTACTAGTCCTATGATGTATTGTGATGGTGATTGGTACGCTTTTTTTCTAATGTGAAGATACGATATTTTTTTCTTTATTTTTTCTCATTTAATAAAATCAGGCAATAACATGTTAGTGTAGTCGGTATCTGTCAATTATATTTACGTACCATATATATGTATATGGAAACCTGGAAGAGTGTGTCAGTCAGAGTGTGTCGTCTTCAGAGCTGACGAAATTGTCGTATATTGTGAACATAGTTGTTCTTTTGTGATGCGATTGCTATATTGAGATGAACGAAATTGTTCTTTAGTGTTGACGAAGTTGCCAAATGTATTGTTGAGCAAAGCAGTATGAATCCAATGATTTGATTGTCTTGTAGTCATGAAATAAATACTTTGAAGTTACAGCTGTGGAATTTGTTGGGTATATTTTCGATTGTTCGTTGTTGTAATGTAACGAAGGCGTCTTTTTAAAGAGTTGATAGAAAGTTTCTAAAGGGGAAAGGACTGTCATGTCTACCTATCTCAAGTGATATTTCTTATGACTCTGGTACCTTTTACTTGTTCGTACCTACGGGATTTCTGAGCTATAAATACTGGCTACCGTAGGCGCAGAAGGGAGACTTCCCGAACTGTTAATATATTATTTTATTCTTTATTTGCAGGATATAAAAGAGTGCACAACTTTCACTCTCATTTCTAATAAACACTGAACTCACACGCATTTTTGCAGTTTATATTGGTGGTTATAAAGTTCGGAAATTTGTGATACCATATCTGTCTGTACTGTAGACTTTTCATCAAGTGAATATGAATTTGTATAAATACCATCAGAACAAGAGGAAACAAACAAATAAGATTCCGCCAAATTGCAATGAATTATTAATTCACCAAGTTGCAAATAATTATTAATGCATTACTTTTGGCCCAGAGTGGAATCAATATATCATCATATGGAAAAACTTGCGAATTTCCTAAAATCCAAACATTGTCTTAAAATTTAGCAAAATTTGCTCAATCATGAAGAAAATCTCACCAAAATGTCATGCTTTTCCTTTGTTTTGCGAAATACTGCTAATTTTAGGTGCGTTAAAGTTAACCTTATTTTTGATTTATTTAAAAAAAATGAGTATATTTTCCTGCAAACATAAATTCTGGACAAACATTTGAAAAGGGCCCACGCAAACTAAAATCACTATCAGAAAGATTGGTGTTAGCTCTTCTTGATAGTAGTATTAGTAATACGATTCCATACATTTGACAGGTAATGTATAATGTATAATTATTATAAGATTTTTATTATTATTATTATTATCTTTATTAACGAGATTTGCAGCCCGAGGCTGGCTCATCCCGGAATAAGATTTTTACTCAGTCCTGAAGCCTTGATTAGGTTATTTTTCTCAGATCTACTTCATAGATTCGAAGATGTCTTTGAAATCATAAATCAAAATTCATCGTTTATTGTCTGTTAAGCTTTGAAATCAGAAAAAATATGTTTTGTAAACTTCAAACTCTCTTGCCTCTCATATTGCGAGTAAAGATCTATTTTACAAGATTTCATTATTAATAACACTGCGTATTTGTCCCGCGGTCCATAAGGTTTATATAGCTCATGAGTCAAGAAGGCGTAGAAGGGCAGTTACGAATTTCATTTTGAATCAATCGTGTAACGAGTGAAATTTATGGAAATGGAAAACATAAAATTGCTAAAACGCGTATCATTTGAAATGGTTGTCTCTTGAAGAAAAATATCAAATATTGGTGTTCGATCTGATAGAAACGCTTTGTTCTCGAAAGTTTGTTACAACTTGAAAGAATAAAATTACGATGAACCTAATAGTTTTTTTTTATCTAGTTTCGAAAAATACCCGATTAAAGCTAATTATGTTTTCAATGTTTTAAAAATCAATCATTTTTCAAAGTATTTGTAAAACAATTTGCCAGCTGATTTCAAAGTTATTTGTGAACAATTTGCGGCGCACCTGAAGAGACTCTATGACACTACCCCGAACGCCATTACCCCGAAAGCCATTACTCCGAATGGGTCATTACCCCGAGCGTCACTACCTCGAATGAGTCACTGTTTTGAAAGCCATTACCCCGAATGCATAGCATTTTGAGTTCAATTCTGATCAGAAGGTAGGGAAATAATAAAAGTCACCCTTGTGACAGCCGCCTTGGATTACGAGATGTTTCATCTTAAACATTGTATTTTTCATATCAGTCTTCAAAAAATCTCACTCCAAGAGCTGCTGAGATTTAAAAACCGCGCTTATTATGTTTCAATCCGAGCATGCATTGAATCATGCGTTTTGAACGAGAGGATTGAATCCCAGGATTCAATCCTTGATTGATTAGTGTTATCGAAATATATCGAGTCATCCATGATAATGCGTCAAACATTCGTGGGAAAATTGTCTTTGACAGGACACACGGGATGCGCTTGAGGCTTGGTAATCATTCTTGAAGAATTTTTCCAGTTCCAGTTAGCTGTCAGATGGCATTTGTTCGTATACGGTGAAGTATTTTGTGTGATCTTAGCTATACAATTTGACTTGTTTTTTTTTTTCGATTTATTATAGAGAGTCATGTAAAACGGTCGGTCATTGCTTCTACAGTGTCTATGGAGCTAATATGATTCGAAATTGGATTGCAGACTACAATGTCGTAATGATTTGTTACATGTAAAATATGCTTATTGTAAAAACAGAAATCTCAATGCTCAATGTGATTATTACAAATAAAAGAAAATTAAAAGTGGCACAACTTCTACATTCTTCTCCGCGCTATGGCCACATTCCCTATTTTTTATCATTATGCTTAAAATTCAGTTTTCGGTTTTGTTTCATGACATTTATTTGATTTTCACACAACAAATCTTACTACGCGAAAAGCAGAGTTGGTAAGAGAGTTTCTGAGAGTGGTATTGGATTTAGTAACCCCAAATTAACTGGAGGCATATAATTTGTTCTTTGAGATACGCAAAAATGGTAATTTTGTTCCGTTGTGTTGTTAGTGACTAGCCTCAACTGGCGTGCGCAATGCGGTTGCCCTATTGAATGTGAGATGTAGCTAAGATGGATAACTTTGTATGATGAAAACGGCAAGTCTAGATGTTACTTCTTGAAAATTCATGCAATTCAATTCGAATTTTATGGAAAATCTTCTTAAATTCACTTGTCCAAACGAATGATTGCTGCTGATCATTTCGTTTTTTTTTGCGAATAGTAGAGGTATTTATACCTAGGACAAAACGTGCACTCTTCTTCACAACCATCTTGACATTCTCACTTGCATTTGAGCTGAAGGTAATTGACAATTCCTATCATAAGGATTTCATCCTGGGATTGAATCCCAGTAATAATCCCGCTCACTGTGATTGCAAAAAATCAAGATTCGAAACGATCCTGCTTATTGAGATTATTTCAAAGCATGCTTGTTTATAGAGTTTTCAATTTTCCCGGGATTTGACTTCCCGGGAAACGGGAAATAAAATTGCTATTTCCCGGGAAATCCCGGGATCCCGGGAAATTCTCAAAAATGTAAAACTTAAGCAAATTTGATGGATTTTTTTATTTAAATTATACGTATTTCATGTATACGCTACCGATCATAAGTATGGAATCGCGTATTGCAAAATTCATACTGAATATTGCAGCACCTTGAAAAGTTTAGCATCTCCTAAAATTAATATTATTTCGGGATTGCAAAGAGAAATTTCAGTTTGTTTTTCGGGAATTTCTTTTAATATGCGGCCTTTAATCATTAATATTTTCAATTTTAGGTGATTTTTGGTGATGCTAAACTTAAAAGTGCTGAAATACTCAGTATTACAACGATTCCATATTTTTGGTGGGTAGTGTATTTATTTTATACCAGTAAATTTGCATGGTTATTTTTGTTTTTTTGTGAGTAATTTATTAATGTTTCTTAAATAAATAAATAAAAACTGTTGACTTCGTTTTAAGTTCAAAACATTAAGCAAAAGTCCTTGTGAAGTTTCCTATCAAACATTTTAGTGAAAGAGTTGAGAAAATCTCTCTTAAGCATATTTTAACTAAATAAACTTGAGTTGTTCTTGACAAATCGTATAAAGTTCAGATAATGTTTACCAACATTGAATTAATCATTCCAAGCACTAGAATAAAAAAACCAACTAGAGTCTTATATTGAAATTGTGACTGTTACATCGATTAAAACTAAATAAGCCTACTCAATTCATGAAAAAAATGTAAAGCATATAATTTTTTTTCATTAACATATCGTCAAAAAGATATCAATTTCATCAATGACTATTTGATTACGAAAAACAGCAAATCAACATCGAATTATAACTAGTGAACTAGTGAGCTCATTGTTTCGAATGATATGAAAAGTAAATTGTGCGATGGCTTTGTTTGGAAATGAATAATCTTTTTTTTTAATACAAATACACGGGAAATACGGGAATCCCGGGAAACAGAAAATCATTTCCCGGGAAACTGGAATCCCGGGAAATCTCATTTCCCGGGAAATGTTCCCGAGATTGAAAACTCTACTTGTTTAAATCTCAGAGTATAAAGATGATCTTAGAAGACTGTTTCATATCCCTTTCGGGACGGACTATATTTAAGTGATTATTTCAAAATTTACCTTATAAACTCATCATCTCGTAGAACAAAACATTCTTTATTTTGGCTATTCTATCACTCCATGAAATTTTTAGAGTCAAATTTAGACAATTGTGCTGGTCCGTCCCCAAGGCGGTCGATGTTCGAAAAAAAAAATATTTTTTTTATTTTTCTTGAAAATTGTTCCAGTTATGCCTTTTTAAAAAATTATGGACCCGTATTTTTTTATTTCGTCATTAGGGTGCTCTTTCGTGGGATAGGGTGACCCAAATTAATTATTCAGATATTATTTTTTTAATGTACATTAAAATTTTTAAAAAATATATACTTTAGAGAAGATCATATTTCTTATAAATGAAACGAAAACAATGTACGAAAGATAAAAATACTTCATGCTCTCTCTAAGATTCAAATCATAACGTGACGATGTCGTTTATCGAGATTATTCAAGAACTAGTCCACGTCATATAAAAATGGGTAAATAAACATGTGTGAATAACTTGAAAATTAATTGTCTCTATCAAACCGTCTTGGTTTTGCTATGTTTGTTTACATCCTTAAAAATTATATGGGATTTTTTCTCAAAAATAATTATGGAACACAAATCAAAATTAAAAATAATTATAAACCACCAACCAATTAATAAATGAAAACCGAATTTAGTACTGTACCATTTAATTCCACTAGAGTTTGTATCCTTTGACAGATACGCATAATTCGACCTCCACTATAAAGCCATTATCAGAGTCGTGTACTAGTTTCGAAAATTAAGTTATTTTTTAAGAGACCCCCTCCAACCTCTTTCACTCACTTTACCAATCACTTTTAAAATCATATAGCCCTCCTTCAAATGGTGCTTAAACGATGTTTTTGTAAAGGTTGGTAACATGGAACTGATTTATTTTAAATAACTGGAATCATTCATTTTATTCCTAGAACTTAAATTGAAGCGTTAAAATATTCAGTCTGCGTAAGCAGCTTCCCTAAAACTTTATGTAAATTTACGTCATATGTGCCCGACAGCTTGCACGTTAATTAACAAGAATGACGCATTTTTAAGTGCAAATAATTACCATCAAATTACTTCTTCTTTTTTTCTGACGTTACAGAAGCCTGCTTCTTAACTTCTCATGAGCACTTCCACAGTTATTAGCTGACAGCTCTCTTTGTCAATCGACCAATTTGGCATGTGTTTATCATGTGACAGGTATATTTCCTAAAAATGGAATTTACATCATTGTTATGTTAGTTTTTAGTAGTGTGTAGGACTGAAAGAACTTTGATGGATAGCTCACATATTACAGGGAATTTAAAAACTCGTTTAAAAAGGATTGTCAAAATCAGGTCAATAACCATATTAAAGCATGAATTTGATTTATGAAATTGTTACATACATATATTCCAGCTATTTGAAAAATTACATAAAAATTTGTATTCGAATGTATCTCAGTATTTGGAAACTAGCAATTTGAAAATGAATATACTGATAATGCTTCTAATAAGGCAATTCATAAGATAGCTGTGATCAGCAGGCTTTTTGGTTTGCCATGAGTTATTAAAGTTTCGCAACCGTTGTGACCGTCGAATTACAAAGGGAAATGTAAAGCTCGACCATACTTGTAAGTTTTGGTTTCCTTTTCGTTTCGGTTGCATGGACACTTTTAGCTGTCAATCCTACCGTGGAAAATTGCCTGGAAAGCATTATGTACGATTATGGCCTTTAAAGGGTTCATCACACGAATCAACGGACTAGCATGCAACGCCAAATGGCACAATCGTAATACGTTACTGACGAAAAAATACTGCAGCGGGAGTTGAACCTAAACTTCTTTGATCAATACAGCTAGTTACTCTGCAACACTATACGCACGGCAATGAAGTCCAGATTTTAATTTTTAATACATCAGCTTATCTAAGTCTCAAAATTCAAGAATTGGACAATATACTTTTTAAGGTAAAAGGAACGAAGCAATATTTTTTTAATATGAGCGAATAATCTAGACTCTAGAGCTTCATTCATTAGATTCGATCCATTAATTACGTAAGACAATTTTGGCGGTTTTTAGACCCCCCCCCCCTCCCCCCATAGTAAGAATTGTTGTATAAAAATTAAAAATAATTTGTATGGCGCGTAAGAAATCTCAAACCCCCCTCCCCCCATAAACCCTTACCTAATTAATGGACGACCCCTTACTTGATAGTTTAGTAGAGTATTTCACAGCACTGCAAAAGTTGAAAGTTTCCCAGTTTAAAGCGCATTTCATACATCAACATCTTAAACAACATTTTTGCGAGTAATACCAGCCGGGGCCTTCCTTAGCCGAGTGGTTAGAGTCCGCGGGTACAAAGCAGATATTATAGCAGATATTGAATGCTGGTTGTAGAACAACAAAATGGATTATCGCGTCAACATGGTATTGACAAATTTTCAAAGCAAGGGGACATTCAAATATTACGTCCATTAATTTTAGGTCTATCTAATTCCTTTCTTTGCTCACTATCACACCAAGCCCTTAGTGCATGCACTGTCACACTTTCGTACACCTCCACTCCCCTAAATGATTGACGTAATTTTTTAACGTTCCCCAAAAATTATACTGTTTCTTTAACTTTGTTATAGGAGATTTAAAACATTAAATGTGATTCCCAATCAAATACGGACGTATAAAAAATAAAAGGTTATAACCCAAGCTATGAGTTTCTGTTACATAGTTTTTGTACGATACATCATTTTAATGATTCGTATGTAATCACTCATTTATGTTATAATACAATATTATGCACTTTTGTGGTCATTAGAACCAGATACAGGCACTAAGCTTGATCAAAATACTGAAAATGAAAATTGGTAGTCCACAACGAACATCGACCGGGTAAGTGCCGGCACCAGCACAATTGTGCTGGTCCCACTTTGTCCCTTCGGAAATCTTTGCTATGTGAATCAATTCTCATTCGGTCTTCACCATTTCAAAGAATGACTCTTTCACTCTCGATTCGTACCTGTGCATACCTAACAAAAACGAATAGTTGAAAAGTTGCGATAGATAAAACTTTTTCAATTCTTACGGTGTTTGTTTACATTTTGTTTACCTCGAGCTGGTGTTTTCTAAACACGGTGTAAACAAAAGATTTTGTGCCTAATTACAAGTATCAATGATAATTCATTAATCGAAATCAAAAAAGTTTAGTAAAACAATGATTTATTGGCTAAAAGAATCATTCAATGTCATGGGTGCCGAACAGCACAATTGTGCTGGTTCGTCCCGAAAGGGATATATTAGAAGATAAGAAAAGAGCTAGGTTTTCAGCCAATAATTCTAACATACTAATGACGTTTTCGATTATTCCCGACGGTGCACCACGCGAGTGTAACAGTTGACACCGGAAAATAAAACGGTTTCGGTGCAATAATTTGACAGCGGCTTCAATCAAAACAACAATTTTGTCATTTTGCATGTCAACAGATAGAAGAGCTGTTTATGTTATTCATGATGACACAGGAAACAGGATTCGGACACAGATTCGTTTGGGTTTTTATAGTTTGTTAGCGGTGTTTATATCACTGGCTGCAAACGTTACTATGCCTAAAAGTATGGAACAACATTTTTCTTCCAATGACAAACACTGTGATCATTTTATCTCATTTCGAACACCTTGATTCAAATTCCGAATAATAATAATAAAAATCATCAAATACAGATTTAGAAAATTTGAAACATTCACGTCCTTGATACTTGAATTTTGACTATGCATTTGAATTGTGTGATATTGCCGCCGCTAAATGTGGATTCAAAATGAGCTCCGCAGCTTCTACAAAATTCATACTTCCGCAATGTTTCGAACTCACGATGCAAAATACGGCGATCTTTTATCGTATAACACTTAATATTTTCGAAAAGTGAATCAGCTTTTTTAATAACGAAAAGACAGCATCAATGAAATGCAATCGATTATTGCATTGAAACCCTAATGAAAAATCATCGTCGGTTTCTCGTAAACCGATTGTTTCTTTTTTAAACATATGGAACCAGACATTTAGTAATCATTATATTTTGTTGGCATCCGCGTTTTTCAGTAAAATTTTCTCTTCTGCTGTAATCCAAACATCTGAGTGAAGAGTTCCTTTTTATGACATTAGCTATAAAAGTTCCCCTTACATACTGATAGAACATACTCAGACCAAAGACACATTAAAGACTTCCATGCCCCTTGCAGTTGCCCAAAATTTTATGGCTCATAAGGTAATCTAGAATGCCGTGAAAAGTGTACTGCGATCTGTCAAACTTGGGTACCTTTTGCACTACCGAGGGACCAAATGCAGTACTAGAAGTGGTACCCAATTGAAGCCCGAGTGGGACGGACCTGCTCAGACGTCGTAGTATTCCCAATTATACTTTGGGAAGGTGTTCCGGTATTCGCCATGTTCCAGTTATTCGCCACCCGGATTATATACCGTTTTACGACATACATGATTGCCAATTGTATAGTGCTCGCTAAATTGCTTTAAGGTGATACGGAAACATTCTTAGAACCCGCAAAATTTTCTCAGAAAATAATAGAAAATAAAACATTTTCCTTAAAATGTTTGCTCCTTTGCGCCATGGTGTTCCTGATAAGAAATCAACGTAGGTGGCGAATTCAAGAACTGAAATTAAAATCGTGGCGAATACTGGGGCAAACGGTCCAGTATTCGCCACCCCCATTTTCAATACAAAAACAAAGTTTCTGATTAGTTTTAATATTTTCCCTGCTGAGTATGGATTGAAAGCTTTCGTTTGATGTATTGACAGTAACCAGTATGTATAAACAATGTTTTTCATTAGGGTGGCCAAAACTGGTACACCTCCCCTATATGATCTTTATTTTTTGTAGTTTTGTTCATTTCTGAAAGCTAAGAACATTTCTTCTTTTACTGAATAAAAAGATTCAATTCTAAAATAAATTCATTTCATCCGCGCAGAAATGTCCAAAAATGAAGAATCTTGTTTATTCGTAATCGAAAACAACAAAACCTACCAAAATAATCAAAACAAGAACGACACTGACAGCAAAAAACCATACATGTATTGGTAAAAAAGAGTTCATTACCTGCTACACGCGATTCGATCAGGGTGTAGGATTTTCTACACCGGTGGTGATCAAGTATAAAAAGTGCAGAATAAAAGAACGGTTTGGGTGCAAGTTTTGCTACACCGGTGGGAAAACGGTGCAGGCGGTGCAAATAAAGAAAAACGACATAAGATTCGTTGGACTTTGACCTTTAATTTTGCTGATATTAATTGCTTTGAAGAACAGCCTCTTCCGAAAGGGTAATTTATTATGAAACGGATAGCCATAATACGCGCAAAATTACGATGTGGTTAAGTTTCTGTTTTGGACGCTGCTACCCACTTCCTTCACTCATAATTTCAAAATTTAAGTCTACGGGAATTAGGATCTCCCGAGAGATTTTGTTTTATTTGATCGATTTTCAACGCGAACGGCTGTCAGATCCTCTAGGCTAGTGCACTTGAAAATTCAAAGTTTGGCTTCATTTGATAATCACCTTAAGCACATATCTTTTAATAATATAAAAGTACTTTTTTGCTGAAATTTAAGCTGGGTATTATTTTGATGATAATTAAGGTGAAAGTGCATCGAAGCCAAACCTCGAATTTTCAAGAGCACAAATCTAGGGAACTTGACAACCATTTGAGCTGAAAATTTAATTCATTGATCACCACCAGCGAGTTAGCTCAAACGGTTGTCTAGTTCTTTAGATTTGTGATTTGAAAATTAGAGTTTTGGCTTCGATGCATCTTCACCCTAACAAAAAAAAAAAAAAAATGAAGCTAATCGTAGTTTTCCAAAAGATGTACAGTTTCGTTTTTTTTTAAGTTAACAAACTTAACATTGCACCTGCTAAATATTCATGTCACATGATTCGAAACGTGATGTTTTTAACTGATGTTTATTTATAATTCCTTCAAAAAGTTGTCAATACTTTTATCATGAAATTCAGCTTTCAGGTTTTAGTAAGATCCATTTCTCGATTTGATACCCTGAAAATATCACAAACTGTAATGTTTTATCCAATTCCGAAAACCTACCGAATGACTTTGAAAGTTTCAGTATTGAACTCATGGTGGGTTGCGATAAATACGCTTGACGGCTAGGTAGGTCGTGCATCCAAATACTTCGGGACACTACGCTCCAGATGTTTTATCAAATTTTTCATATTTTTAAGTTTTGCCTAAAAATTTTCAAGACCTACTATGAGTGTTTTTAGCGTAGTGTTTGTTTTGAGAAACGTGTATTTTTTTTGTCTCTTAAAACCTATAACAAATCGGTTTTTGCCCCAAAATGTTTGAATTCATTCATTCATTTTCACAAGTTTTTTGTAGTTAAAAAATAAACACAATCGTTAAAAAGTAAGAAATTCATATTTTTCATTGTAACATAACTTTTTGTATATTTTTTTTCTCAGGGACACTCTGATCCTCATGATTTTTTTTTCTTTTCCTCCTCATTATCCTTAATACAATATACGAATTTAAAAAAGGGTCCATTTGCAAAAATACATTTTTACCGGAATTTCAATTCACTATGAAATCAAAAAGTTTCGATGTGAACTGAGAATGCTGCCAACAGCTTTTAAATGATAGTTTTCAGTTTTTTTTTCTTGAAAATATTAGTTTTTTCTTCCCTATTTTTAAGATATTTGCGGCGACACATGTATTGTTATCTACTGTATCGGAGTTTTGAGTCGCTTATTTATACTAACTAAATACTTATTTGAAATTAATATAATTGATGCTTATGGATAAACCACTGATAGTTAAACATTTTTTAAGGAAACGAATGTCCCCAAATATCATGACAAAGCTATCTATCAGTCATTAAATGAGGTCCGTTGACCTAAAAGAGCCTAAAATATGTAGTTCCGGAAGTCTTCGGTCTGATGCGTTTACGGTTTTTTCATTGACTTCAGATGAAAAAACGAATCAGAATAGAATATCTGAAGACTATCATTTTGATGGAATGATAGGCCCATCAACAGTCTGGGACCTCATTTGTTCGAATAGTGGTAGGTAGCAAATACCAAATCGATTTGTCGGTTACCGCTGTTATCCACAATCGCCCCATTGGATAGATGTGCCCAACGTAATCTAATTTAATTTTTAGTTGCAGAATCACTAATCACTTCCTATTTACTTCTCTTCCCAACACATTATTAGGCATCTCGCAGCATTGGGCGAATGAGGCAGAAACAGTAATCGACTTGCAGTGGAAAATGCGATAGCATCAGAGCGTGTAAGCATATCTCGGAGCACTACTGCTAGTCGGAAGCCGAAAAAAACTCTCCTGGCTTAGAGCATAGGTGCGCTGGCGTTGATCCATGTTATTCGAGACTTGAATAGCTGATATTGCTGAGAGGCGTGTGCCAATGAAGAAAGAAGCAAAAGCCAAATTAGAGTGAAATTGCTCCGAGCAAAACAAACGTTGAAAAACTTCCCGCATTCAATTGGAAATAATGTGATCATTCTGTACCTGACAGGAGGCCTCGTAAATGCTGGCGGAAGACCCCAGAATAATTTGTAGATCATAAATTTGAAGTGATTCAATAGTGAACAAGACAATAAAAGACGTAATTGGTTACGAGAACTGCAAAAAAGCAAGTGATGAACCAAACAAGAGCTGTGAGAGATATTTTTGAGAAATGCTTCATGCTGTATCAAACTAGAAAGTCCATGTTCTGCGCAACGTGAGCCTTTGGAATAGAATAAATTAATTGGAAATTCTGTTGGCTGGGCAAACGGTTGGTGATCAATTCAAGATGGGAAATGCGATAAGCAGTGCAAATGAATCGACGCTGCCTCGTAGGCAAGCACAGTACTATAATGATTGTAACGGAAAACGGTGCTGTTACGAGAATGGGGCAACCAATACGGGCTCTAGGAGCAGCCGTCAAAACCAACAACAGCAACAACAACAGAATCCTGAAAACTCACGAATGCTTTTTCTATTGTACTTAATCCATCGCACCTGGAACGTCGTGGTTGACAGTGTTGATCAAAAAGGCAAAAAGTAAGTATCATTTTTATACCACTGGTATTCCTGAGAATTATTTGCAGTATAGAGCCGACTTTGCCAACCCTTCCATAGGTTTCAAACTGGAAATTTCTTACGACTGTCTTCAATAAGTTTAATAAGGAAAACGGTAACATCCGCTGTTAATTTCAAAGCGTCTAGGTCCAGTTCCCGGCACTTTCAGCATCTTTTCGTAATGGTAGTTCCCTTGACTTCCCTGGGATTCTATGAACCAATTGTCGTGCCAGCTACACGCTATACAAATGCGAAAATGGCAATTGTGGCATAGAAAGCTTTCAGTTCATAACTTTTTGCTATCTTTATTTACAAGATTTTTAGCTTTGGACTAGTTCGTATCGGAACCACCGGCTTTATTTTCCTTCCGAAGTTAGTCGTCACTATAACCATTTTAGGTCATAAGTGACTATATCGGGGATGGGATTCGACTCCAAGTGCTCCACGTGAGAGTTCTAACCACTACACCAGATCTGTCCCTATCAATTAATAACTGTGGAAATGAACTTATCATATTTAGCTAAGGAGCAGACTCTGTCCCAGTGGGGACGTGATTCCAAGACGAAGAAGAATTATCTCGGAGAAAGTCTACTTTATTGTGACATTGTGACAGTTTGGGTTGGGATGCCTATGCTTAAGATAGGGGAAAATCCATGATTTTTCAACGACTTTGATCGATTATATCTTCACGAAAACAGCATTTTTTGGTTGAATAGTTGTACCGTCAAGCTACCATTCACCGTGCACTTGAGAAAAATCTGGACTTTAAGAAAAAATGTATGACTTTTCCAAATAATTTAAAGCGTACTACGATACCACTACGAAGCGTACATTTATACCATAATTCAAGGAAAAATCTAAAACTAGTGATTCATAACAAAAAATCACTCAAAACATATGCTTACAAATATAATGTTAAGGTCACCTCGTACCGTTCTATGTCACCATTTACCGTGCACACTAGTGCACCATTCACCGTGCGTATAGTTATCGTCATGATTTATTTTTGTATCTTGAAGAAACGTTATTGGTGGAACAATTATGTCGCTAGTAGTGTGCGCACTCATTTTTAAGAGTATTCAAATCATTATCTATCTATCTATATAAATAAAATTGGAATGGTGTTTGTATGTCACGAAATGGCTTATGAACGGGTCAACAGATTTGAATAATTCTTTCTCAATTTTGTTCGTCAAGGGTTCCGACGTGCTTGTGTGTATGAAAATCGCAGGATATTCTCCGGGAAAGTTGGAAAAACGAGCGCGAACGAAACAGTTATTCTGTATGGGACGATGAATAGCGTTTTCAACAGCCTACTTGATGGCAAGACGAATTTTGCCGGGACCACTAGTTTACAATAAATACCATGGAAAGTTTAAAATATTGTTAAATAATTAATTTTTCATTAAAATCGTTATAGTGGGTTTGGCTGTATTGTCCAAACCATTCCATATTCGCTCAAAAACTGAATAGAAAGTAGTTAAATCACGACATAACAATAAATCTAATATTACGCAATAATTTCATGCCTTTTACAATAATGCACGGTAATGGGAACCATACATATTGAGAAGGGTCCATTTACCGTGTATTTGGGTTTCGAATGGAACACAATAAAAAAATAAATTTCATAAAATCTCATTGCTCATACAATTGAAATACATCTAGCTTGTAGTATCCACAGCAATAACTTGTTGAAATTATGGAAAATTTGATACTCTAACGTTAAACCGAAAAATGTGAATTTTTGGCGTTTCTACTAGGAGTGTTAAGAAATCTCATTATTAAACAGAATTCACATGATTTTGACTACATAAACTAAGTTTTTCAAAAAGTATTGTGACAAGAACTACTTCATTTAATCTGTTCTGTATTATTTTGCTAACAAAACAATAATTTGTATAATTTTTATTAATATTCTGTAGGAATCCGTATATGTGCACGGTGAATGGAGGCCGCACGGTGACTGGTGACTTAACGGTACAAACAATGTTGTTAATAGACTATTTTTTTCCGAAATCAGTTTGGTATTTTTTAAACAGTACAGTGTCCGTTCGATTTTGACACGTTTTGTTTTTGGCATGGTTTGAATCTGGCACGTTTTGATTTTGACAACTTTACCATTCGATTTTGACACGGTTCGATGTTGGCAACAGAACCTGGTGTAGTGGTTAGAACCCACTCCTCTCACACCGAGGGCCTGGGATCGGTGATAGTGACTTATGACGTAAAGTTTATAGTGAAGACTTCTTCGGAAGGGAAGTAAAGTCGTTGGTCCCGAGATGAACTAGCATAGGGCTTAAAATCTCGTTATTGAAGAAAAAAAAAGTTCGATTTTGGCAACAAGGAAATTCAAATACCGTAATCCGGGGTAACATTGAACGGTAGGACCCTTCTCGTTAAAATTCTAATCATCATTCATTGATGGAACATTTTCAAAACATAAATGGTGCCTCTCTTTCCTACATGCATGAGATAATAAAAAATTAGGTTTTTGTGAAAATTGCGTTTAGTTCATACCTAAATTTGTCAACTTTTTCAATCAATGATTTTTATCATTATGCATGGCACTTCTGAAGATTCATGTCTCACATGAGTTCTGCAAGTGGTATGAGCAAGAAAAATGCAATTTTTACTAAAAATGGCTTTGCCAAATATGATTCCGTTGTGGAATCTTTAATAAGTCTATTCAATTAAGCAACATCCTATAACTACTATGAGGAATGCTGAATTTCCATAGGAAACTGCCTACCTTTAGGCGTATTCTACGGTTTAAAGTGTTTTTGGTTTTTAAAATAACTCAATAAGTAAATGACTTGAAAGGGTTTGGTCTTCATATTTGGCTTCAAAGACTATGATTTAAGTAAGTAACGTCATTTTCAGTACTATTGAACATTGTTTACATGGGTGATCAATGCTACCCCATATCAGGTAAATAAAAAAAAATATTTGAAACATTTATTTAAACATGCTTGATTTGTTTGTAAATAAAAACACAGTATATAGTAACGAGCGGTGGGTGCCAATACTTGTTTTTAAAATATATAACTTGCAACCTTTGCATTTTAAAATGAAAAAAAAAAAAAATAGGAAATACCCTTAAAAGTGATCAGTGTTACCGTAATTTCGGGTGAAATTGATCATTTTTCCCCGTTTTTCACGTCAGTTTCCTATGATGTTGTCATTTATTCGTTAATTTTCATAAGGTTTCATTGATAAATATTAGTGCTCTATAAATAAGAAATAAAATCGAGCGATGTGTGATCAATTTCACCCGAATTCACGGTACCCCGGATTACGGTACGAAAATGTGTATCATGGGTCAGTCACCAATCCTGTTAATCTCAAGGTGTATGTGGGTCGTTTTGAGGCTTATCATGTTGAAAATAGGTAAATTTAATTCGTTGTCAATATTACGATGATGAAAGTTGTTATAAAAACAACCGTTCGCTTTTGGCACGGTTTGATATAGGCAACTTTAATATTTTTGGCATGTTTTACTATTGAAATAGTCTGTTGGCTATTGGATTGATCAGACGAGTATTAAATCATATTCTAGTAACTACTGCGTAGCATTCATCTGATTTGATTTGTCCAAAGCTCTTTGGAAATCAATGAAGCTCTTGAGCTGTTACACTGTTCGACAAAATACAATTTTTGGATGGATCAGGGACGCGTCGATATGGGTCTTGAAGTGCAAGAAAAGTGTAAAAAGTAGGCCATTGTCAAATGAGTTGCAGCACCCTTGGATTATTTTTTGACAAAATGTGAAAACATTGCATTTTTAATCACAAAAAGTATATAATGCAAAATAATAATATATTTTTAAATTCAATTATTCTACCATTGAATTTGTCAAATCAATATTTTTTAGTACTGGATGCTTTCAGGGAATATTGGCATCAGTTGTTTATATGAATTTGGAATGTTAGCTATCAATAAACAAATATTTGAGGATGTGCACCATATGAATAATACTTTTTTTTTCTATTTTACGCATCTGCTTCATTATATAATAGTTATTATAGATTTAAAAAGACGCTTGATTCTTTGCTCCACTAGAAAAATCAATTATCAATATAACCCAGTAACATTTTTCTAGATAATCATACGATAGTTGTTGTGTCTGTTATGTTTATATGGGCTGGTTGGTCTTAAAAACTCTCAGCAGTAATACAAAATTTCTATAGGTAAGTGGGGTAAGTGGTCTTACATGAGCTAGTTGGTTCATCAGGAGAGGTTGGCGAAGTCTGTAAATATGTGATAATATTGGTATTTGCGATTTCTAAATATTTTTATAGGTACTCATCAAGAATAGATTACCTATCGTGAGATCAATTTTTTTTATCAGAATATCCGTAGAAAAATTACAGACTCACGTAAAATAGCAAAAATTAATACAGTAATCAACATTTTTACATTTTTTGCGAAACCATTTGACAGACGCTCAGGCTGGTATGAGCCCTTTTTATTCAGTTTGTGCACAATGCTAATCATTTGTGAAAACTAGTTTAGTGGTAACATGCCTGCTTCTTACTTGTAAGATAAAACAATTTCTGGTAAACCATTTCCGTTTTTTTGATTCTACATTTCACATGTTTTTGGCAATTTTAATCAAACTTTCAGTTTTGAGATTTAGGTGAAATTTCACACAAAAATGCTTTATAATCTAAATGAATAAAATACTTGTTTGTCGATGTCTTCCTGTTTAAAAAAAGAAAACAAACATTATGTGAAGTTTCGCAAAATTGTTTGTCATAAATTTATTATTAAATTGTTCTTTCACTTAATCGAATAGCATTTTTACTTGTATAGAGGATTGGGAATAAGGGTTCATAAATGGGCACGTTTGGCCCATTTGGGAAACGAGTTTAAAATTAACCCTAATGATCGAATTCTTTATGTTTCCAATATGCTTACAATAAACTCATTGAACAAGAAACTAACGCTCCATATGAAAGCTAATATATAATATTTTTCAAATTAGTGTCCAAGTGATCCGTGTTTGTACGTTGTCTCTTGGTGATTTTCCTAAATGAGAAGACGTATTTTTTATAATATGAGTAAAATTCATACAAAGATCTGATTTGAATATTTATTGAATTGATTCAGTTCTTCAAGGCTCAAAGATGTATGGCTAAATTATTCAAGGCAAAAAATAGCAATACTTGACGGGTTTAAGAATCTTCTTTGAAAGAGGTATAAACTGACGATAACCTATCCAATCTCCGAAGCGTGTTAGATAAGCAAAAAAATTTTTACTTCACCTGTATAAAAAAGAACCTTTTTGGGCCATACTGCAAGGATTTGTAAGATAAACGGACCACCAATAGACTATAGACATATGATACAGACACAATTTTCTCCGTGGTCGTATACTTTTGGTACAGAGCACAGAATACTTTTCCAAATATGTATGTATATATGTATATAGTGTATACGAAACAAGCATCACTAAATACGCTATAAAAAAAGTTTACGTAATGTGTAAATGATTTCCACTAGAACCATATTGATGTTTCAGATCATTAACATTTATTTAGCATTTTTGGGGACCTTTCCACATTAAGGTGAAGATGAATCGAAGCCAAACCGTAAATTTTCAAGATCACAAATCTGGAGGACCAAATATCCGTTTAAGCTGAAAATTTAATCGATTGATCACTAGCTGGTAACCTATCGATTAAATTTTTAACTCATACGGGTGTTCGGTTCTCCAGATTCGTGCTTTTGAAAATTTAAAGTTTGGCTTCGATTCATCTTCACCTTTAACCCTTTTTTATTGTTGTTAAACAGGAGTGCAATACACACAACGTAAATTTTCATGTTTTACAGCTTAGTTGGATTAGAATTGAAGAATATGCTAGTCGAGCATAATATTGAACCTAAGATAACTAGGATCTAACGAGGCAGATAATCGAAATAGATAATTAATTTTATTCATATGGAGCACATCTCTACAACGTTCTTTATTAATATATAAAACTGATGCTTATATTCTCTTAAATAATTGCACTTTTCCCTGCAGTTATCCTACGGTAAAAAATATTGGTTTGACAAATTCAATGGGTGTATAATTGAATTTGAAAATATAATGATATTTTGCAAAATATATTTTTGTGATTAAAAATGCAAAATTTCCAAATTTTGCCTAAAAATAATCCAAGGGTGCTGCAAATAATTTGAAAACATTATCTTTCTAAACTTTTCTTGCACTTCAAGACCCATACAGACGCGGCTCTGATCCATCCAAAAATTTTATTTTGTCGAACAGTGTTATGTTATTTGCATCCTTTGGGATGCACATAAAAAAAGCTAGCCGAATGACGTTAAATTATGTCGAACTTTATATACGTTAGTGTCTGATTCTGGAAATGTCGATCACAGTTCTATCTTTTTCGTGTCCTTTAACATGTAAAATTTTTAGGGGCCCAGATAGCCGTAGCGGTAAACGCACAGCTATTCAACTTGGCCATGCTGAGGGTCGTGGGTTGGAATCCCGCTGGTCAAGGATCTTTTCGTAAAGGAAATTTTCTCGATTCCCAGGGCAAAGAGTATCTTCGTACCTGCCACACGATGTACACATGTAAAAATGGTCAATCGGCAAAGAAAGCTCTCAGTTAATAACTGTGGAAGTGGTCATAAGAACACTAATCTGAGAAGCAGGCTTTGTCCCGTTTGGGACGTAACGCCAGAAAGAAGAACATGTTAAAGTAAATTTTTTGTTCAATATGTCTTCATGGACACGTTTTTTGTGTTCTTTTTTTAATTTTATATTAGTATCATTCTGAACATAACATTCATTTCTTGTAAATCTAGGTGTTCTGTGTTAGACAACACTATCATCCTTATTTGGTACAACACAATTAAGCTTTTACTAACATTTTGTTAACAACTTATTACATTTCATTTGCCGTAGCAGTGTGAGTATTTGGGCAGTTCAAAATTCAAAAAGTTCGATAGTCCCTCCTCCAAATTTTTCTTTACGTTAATAACGATAAAAATAGTGTTTTGTGAAATTTTCAGCTGTTTAGGTGCAGATTTTAAGGGCGTTCAAAGACGATTTAGGTTTATATGGAAATTACTATGGAGAAATTTAGACAAATTTTCCGAACCCGCTAGTACTGAAATGTATGTACAAACTTATTGATACATAGTAAATACTCAATTTTCAAACGTTAATAGAAGAAGAAATAAATTGTTTTTGGACTAATTTTGTATGGGATTTTTGCAGAAGTTTGTAGGGCTAAATTTGCATATGGAGCTTATTAATACCAAACAAATTCATGGATATCTTTTCTCCCATTCGTTATATTGAAATGCTCTCTTCACCAACTTCTTTTATTGGGCTTTGAACAATGAATTTTCACTTTGCGATGATAAGTTTGAATTTACATTACAGTATTAACGTGTTTGGAACATTTCTCGAAATTTCTCATAGTAATTTCCATTTAAACCTAAACCGTCTTTAGGCCACCTTGAAATTACCATCGAAAAAGCTCAAAATTTTACAGAACACTTGTAAAAAAGTAAGGACGATATGGGAGGAGGGATTATCAAACTTTTTTGAATTTTAAACTGCCCTAGTGAGTATTTGCATTACTTACAACGATTCACAGATAAATACATTATTCATGTAGATTTTTTTTACCAATAAGGCGATATGAGCACTTTT
Source organism: Aedes aegypti (assembly GCF_002204515.2). Taxonomy (NCBI): domain Eukaryota; kingdom Metazoa; phylum Arthropoda; class Insecta; order Diptera; family Culicidae; genus Aedes; species Aedes aegypti. The sequence continues at coordinate 249,907,070 of NC_035109.1, forward strand.
TGTTGGCTGTGAAATTACTTTTAACGATTTAAAAGTTGAATAATTTATCTCAGTTTACATGGAAGTTATTAGTATCTACGAACAGTACGTGCATAAAGTTAAACTATATAAAACATTTTAACAGTCAAACATCTTTCCTTTTTGGAATGATAAAATTAAAAGCGCCTTTTGGTGCAATATAAGCAGATTTTTTCAAACATCAACTATTTCTTTTTCTAAGAGTTTCGAACGTTTCCGTATAATATGTCTATTACTTTATTACTTTGGCAGCTTTCAGCTGGTATGCTGCTGACGATTATTTTTTTTTGTATTTATGCGGTTTTAAAAGGGTGCTCATCCTACTCCATTAGCCAAACTGCCATAATTGCCACAAGTTACAGAGACATTTACATCTTCTCGCCATTAGATTCGTTTGGTTATTATTTCAACTGAGTTTGAACTCATGAGCTTCTACTTATTTATAAAAAAACGTGGTTACTCAAAATCGACGTTAAAAACACTTCAATGAAAAAATAACGTGAACAAGCAGCATTGAATCAACAATAACGACGTAAAAAAATCCTCGTAAAAAACCGCGCAAGTCAAATTTGAATACTATTGATGAAGTATGTGCTCGTGATAGTTCAAGGATGTAAAGAAATAATTTAAATTCTGTTTACGCTCAGAAAAGTTCAAACATAGATAATGTTTATCCATTGAAAGTTGTAAAATTGAGCACATGCTATTTTTAACAGCATATTTCAGTATACAATACAATAGAATGATTGAATCAGCCAAATACTATTAGAAAAGTAGGTTTACAATCTGCAAATCGAAAAAATGTCTGCTCAAAAACGTAGCCTCTCCAAATTTACTTGTCTCATTATTATTGGCATTAAAGCTTATCAAAAGCATTTATCAAAAGTATTCTTTAAAACATTAATATTCCTTTCGACTTCTGCCTTTAAAGTGAATATTTACAGCCGTGATATAAGGTAGCATTTTTATCCGAGATTTCGCTTTTTTTCTCCTTAAAAGGCTATTCATTCAATTTATGCACTTTCAGCAATGGTTACTTTTCAAACCAGGCTAGACAAATGTTGCCGTCAAATAGAAAAAGTCGACTATGAAACTAAAAGAATCTCGTCATCCTCCTCAATCCTCAACGGCGTCATTACGAACAAATAAGCCTCCTTCGGTATAGTCGAATCTTCGTTCGGGATCTCTGAGCCGACTAAAAAAATGAATCGTGTCTTCGAAAGACAGTCTTTTTTGTAAAAATGAAACAAAATACGTCTCTGGAATCGAAAAAACGATCATTGAAACCACACCTCAACTTTTCAAGAGCACAAGACTTGAGAACCAAACAGCGCTTTACGTTGAAAATTTATCCCATTGCTCACCACCAGCAAGCAAGCAATTTTATTGATTTTCAACGCGAACAGTTGTCAGATTCTCCAGTCTTGTGCACTTGAAAATTCTAAGTTTGGCTTCGTTTTATAATCACCTTAACTCAACGCGCCCTATCAACAGAGCTATTGCAGTATCATGAGGGGGTTTCAATTGCAAATACAAGCAATGCTTGTGATGGCTATCGGCTTCTTCTTGTGAGAGATGGGACCAAATGGAACAAAGGAAAAAATATTCGTTGACGGTTTTGGATCGAAGTTAGTCGTGCATTATTTCGTCAATGCGAGACTTAGTCCTGCCAGACTTATTATACTGGATGACGATGTTTTTTGTGAATCTGCTGATTGCCAGCCCTGTTTTAAACTTAAACAGAAGAGATAGATATTTGTACCTATAGCAATCATAAGAACAATCTGTCCCATGCAATTTACAGTGCTGTTTTGAATAACAGCAGCGTATGTTGATTTTCACAAAATGCTTAACTTTGACATGATATAGTTTTGTTCCGCATCAAGTATTTCAACTGATTTTGTTTTTCACAGAACTACGAATATGTTTTGTAAATTTCAATTTTGTAATTGCAAAGTTTAAAATTTTTGTAAACACATATAACTGTTTTAAATTTCTAATTTGTTCTTCTACAAATATTTTACGAAATTTTTTGGGTTGGACACCTAGGTAATGGTAGTGGTTGAACAAATAGTAAGTGATATAAAATTTAAGAGCTTAATGTCAAGCGGAAGATTCAATCTTTAAAACTGTTATCATTCCGAACCTAGTATGTGATTTTTCGGCTGGGGCTTAGAAAAATTGAAATGTTGTGGTATTAAAATCGAACATATATGTACATCTGTGGATATTTAGATTGCTTGAATGTTGAAAGGGAACAAAACTAGAGCCTAAGTTGAGCATTTTGTATGAAAATCGACAAGCGCTGCAATTACTCAGTACAGCACTGCCACTTTGGAACTCATTCGTAGCATGTTTTTTTGTTTTATTTTTTCGGTCAAACGGCATTCGACCTAATGACATTCGGCCAGATGACCCGGAACCGATGCAGTCACATGTTAGGAGGTCCTTTTAAAACAAGTTAGAAAAAAGGCCTCTACTGCTCAAGCTCTCAACTAAGCGCATGATCTCAACTCGTAAAAATAGATCGTTATGAGTACTAAAACCGTAGACAGCTGTACTATTTCTTAAAACATACGAGATATTCGACTACATCACTGAACAGATGATATCTCATTAGTACTGGGTCTCCTATGATGCCCCCATGTGTCTGAATGAAGACCTGACTGTATTTATATTTATTTTCCCGCCCCAAAGACAACGTCCCGTCAGGATTGTTTTATACTTATGATCTGCTGCCCCATTCCGTTACACCGAAAGCAACCCAGCAAATGGTGATTGCCATTTTCACTTTTATCGACCAAGCATCAGCGATGGCCTTAACCAGGGCCGTTTGAATTTGAAATCATGCATGGATGCAAAATGCTGTTCCGTCCGTTGCTGCTGAAAGAGCACACAATCATTTCTCCTCATTTAAACGGCGTGGAATAGGAGGGAATCCAAACCAGTTGTCGTTGGAAAACGCTTCAAGTTGCAAAACAGGAATTGATCCATGCGTCTGTCGCTTTGCAGAAAACTTATTTTCATTTCCTTTTCTTTGGAAACGAACTAGAAAACGATTGAACTGGTAGCTATACCTTCAAGTAGTGGTTCACCATCGTCGGTTAGGAGGATGGAGATTACTTATCATATGTGACAACATAAAGCAGCTTTCTGTGGTGAGTTTGTGTGAAGAAAAGCAATGCAATAAGGCCTGTTTTCACTTTCTTGGTCGTGTCTTGGCCTGCAATTGGTCATTTATTCATAACTTGTGGAAATTTCCTGGTATATAGGCAACCTAGGAGGAAATTGATGGTTTCCATTATCTAGCACGAGTCATAGCCATCCCATATGTTCAACGGGTGAAGTAACTACATCAGTGGAGGTTAATAACAATAACTAACTTTAGTATGATGCAAACAATTTTTCTTAGGTTGTGCATCAAACTTGTGATCTACAATACAATAAATGCTTTTTTCGTTATATATTTTGGGACATCGCAAGCTCACATAATTTTGCTTTTAATTGAACCTCAAACAAATCCGTTAGACCGTGAGATTTCAAAATAGCATTAAGTTCAATGCTTTGGATAACCGGATTGCATGATCGAGTAAAGATCGCCAAAAGGAAAATAATCGACAAGCTCAAGATGTGCGTGTGGATTGTCCAAGAACATTTCGTGTAAACACGCGATAACATAACCATCTGACGTCAGGGCGAGCTATAGGGTGAAGATAATGAATGGTTATGAACATATAATTAAATTAGTCACAGGTAGTTGTATCAACAATATATCGAAAAAAGTAGGTCAAAGAAAAATTTACTAGGTTGCAGTTGCAAAACTAATCGTTAAGTTGATCAGATCGAATTAGATCAACATTTTTGCTTATAATTTAAGCGTGGTAGCATAATATCGTACAAAGATAGAAGTTGCCTGTGTTGGTAGCAAAGCACATAGCTTTGAGCCAACCCTTCTCCAGTAGAGAAGCTAGGTAGAATACAGGACGCTTCGATGCTTACTGACTTTAAAATGGCTTGCTCAATTTTCACCACCTAATATAATTTCAATGTTGTCGCTCCCTTGCGACGCCTATCCACCTATTCATTTCAATCATTTGAAAAAAAAATCTTCTATAGATTCCCTTTACCTTTGAGTCGCATGATCGCTATAGCCATAACAAAAATAATATAAACAATCACGGTCGATACCTTCTCCTAAAGATAGAAAGGACAAAAAATCTAAAACAAAAGGTTGAATGGACAAAGGACAAAATGTTAAAAATGAAAAGGGAAAAAGTCAATGTCTAAAAAAGAGATTTTTGAATGATGCAAATCATTAAGACCTTTTCACCAGGCTCAAGCGTGAATCAATACTATGCGAATGAGTCGAACTAAGTCTGTTTTCAATCGCTGAAAACTAAAACAATGCGCTTTGAGAGAAATGTATAGAAGTTGAAAATTAACAAATGACCATATGTGTGAACAACACAACCGAAACGAAAAATTGTTGCCTAACTTCCTGGCCTTGAATAGCTAGATGTTGTAGTGTTGGTCACTTCAAACACTAGACAGGCAAAAATTTGACGTCTCGACCTGTTAACTATATTGTTTTCAATATTTCTCTCGTCGCTCGCTTGCGATTCTATCCATCTTTTCGTTTCATTACTTTCGTTACTCTGTTTAACTTTGAGTGTCAGTATCGTGGTCACCGAAAAAAGCCAATAAATTTTCATAATATTAAAGTCATGTGGTGATTGAACCAGATGAAAAAATAAAAAAATGAAAATTGTATGGTGCGAATGGTCGTAGAGCAGCCACATTAATTGAAACATTGAGAAACGTTGTTCCGGCCCCTAGACGACTACGATGTTGACAATATTTTTGTCATTTTTTTTCTGCAATACAGCGGGGATTCTCTGGTTGGAACACGACTGCCTTCCATCTAGCGAATCCGACCCGTTAGATGGAACGACTGACAGCTGGTGAAAATGCTCCACACTAACGCATCTGGAGAGCAAATCGTCACGAAACGCACATATACATACGCCTTTGGATTGCATTTAATCTGAACACTTTTTAATCTGTACTCCGCTAATTTGCACATCGTTCAGATTAAAAATGGTTCAAACGTCATTTAGCTCATGGAACGGAGTGAAGTGAGTTGGAACGCTGTGGAACGAAACGCAGAATCAAAGCAAAACAGCGAAAGCGATAACCAGAAACACGTTTCTAGGGTGACTAGATGTTCAAATTAAAAATGAACTCCGATGGTTTGCATGAGGTACCGTTCAAATTAGCGGGGGTACACTGTATATATGAAGACTTCAATACGACAGTACTCAGACGTCAAAGTCAGTTTGACATTTTCTGGTGACATTTGAGGTGCTTTTTAGTTGGAATATTTTCCAACCAGCGAACATCCAACAATCCCCCAACGAGTGAATACCCACTGTATTTGGAATTTAACAGGGACATGATCAGAATCAAAATCAGCATGAGTTACCAGATGGCTACAAAAATTATTATTATTATCTTTATTATCGAGACTTTCAGCCTGTGGCTGGTTCGTATCCATCATTGTGTGGATACAAAGGTTAATACAGTCGGTTAAAACCAAATCAATCGTAGAAGGGTTGCTAGGATAGGGAAAATAAGAAGGGCTATCAGGGTATTGAATTGAGAAATATTGTGAAGAGCAGTCGTTAAATAACATTCCTAAAATTAAATTCAAATAAAATTGAATTCCCCAATGACAAAGAAATTTGACTTATTGCGAGTCAATTTCCGCAAGTCATTTTAAAGCAAATTAATGGTTACTGCCCAGTGCATTGAAAAGGCAAAAAGGCAGCTTTGAAAGTACTTTTACCAAGCTGCATTTCAACAGAAACACCCAAAGTTTCAAAAACATTGGTTTCAAATGACGAAAAGAGTTTTTTTTATATATGGGGCTGTCCATTAACCACGTGGTCACTTTTTCGGGATTTTTAGATCCCCCCTCTCCCTCGTGGCCATTTGTCCACACAACAATTTTAAAATTCGTATGGAGCGTGGTCATAAGTTCCCATGTCACACTGACATCGAGCATAAGTCTTACTTTTTCTAAAGCTTTAATATTATTTAGATCATTTTTGTTAAAGTATACTAAATAATATTCCTGAGAAAGCCCTTTCCGAAGAATGCCAGGTTGGGTTCACTTTTTCATAATAATTGCTGGACCCCGTGGCAGGTGAGAATCCGGGGTAAGTAGGGCGTTACGTCATAGCTCACTAAGGAAATGTTTTTTATGGGAGTATTCTTCTAGAAAGTAGATGATACAATGACAAGGAATGTATAAAGTACAAAACAAAAAAATATGTTTATTTCCATATGCTCCATGTAACAGTTATCAATTCATCGCCATTTCCAATTGTGACACGTTTCACGCCTTGGGTCACATAAAATAATGAATCAAATTACCATCAGTAAGCTACAATTATAAGTATTGTCATAAGCTGCTAACGATGAACCGGTACTTTATTTTCATTTCATATGAAATTTTCGATGGTCTAACTTACCCCAAAATTTCTTTATACCCGGGGTAAGTGGGACTTATCAAAACAAAATCCAGAATCAAAAATTTTTATTACACGTTTCAAACATTTTCCTAGAGGGTAGCACTAAAAATTCAAACAAATGTTTTTTTTTATCAAAAAAGATCAATCTCAATTTACGGAATTGCTTAGGAGGGAGAAAAAATCTGGACTTCTCCTATATTTTTTATGTCATTTTATTTTTGAAATATATACGAATTCTAAATTGGGCAAAGCCTTAGATTAAATTTGAAATGCATCATGAGAACGATTACTTTTCTATTTTAATTTTACATTATTTGTTATGTCTACCAAAAGTAGTTACGTAAAACAGTTCAAACCCATTAAGTGGTTTTCTGCCACAGAATATATTTATAATTTCTCGATTATTGAAATTATTTTTAGTTATATTTTAGATTTTTTGTAACTTTTTGATTAATAACTTATAAATGATATATTTTGAACACTTTTTATTCCTCTTTACGCTTTTAGTGAGGAATTTTCAGTTAATTTTAAGTGCGATGTGACGTACTATTAAAAAAAAATATATGTGTCCAACTTGCCCCATTTAGCGAGGAAACTGCGTCTACTGGCTCATTCTAAATCTTTCTTCTGAGGTTTTCACAATTTCTAAATTATTCGATTAATTTCATGCATACACCAGCAAATTTGTTGCCAAAATGTGATTGTGTTGTTGGATTTGAAAAATATTGGCATTTGAAAATTATATTGAACGATGAATTTTAGGCTGACAAAATCGGGAACCTGACAAAATCGGGTCATTTTATGTTTGCTCATGTTTATCAACATTTGACGTGTGAATATTGATTTGAGGGCCACGTTACGAACAAATAAACTTTTAAGGGGGAGGGGGGGGGGAGGGTTTAAGTCTTCTAGAATAAGTTTTTAAAAGGACCTATCAATTAAACAATTTTTATGTTTTGGAAGTTTACAACTCAAATAAGGTATATTTTTAGTGCTCGTTTTGGTAAGAAAAAAAAAACAGGTAAAAATTTTAAGTTCGTACGTGAACGCTAAGTGGACCCCCAACGACCCTAAAGGTATCAGGTGTAGATGACCCCCGTGCGCCAAATCGAGATCGCTGCTCTAGTGCATGCAACATGAGTACGAAAAGCCACTAGTAACAAATTGATAATCAGCATAGAATTTTAAGTAAAACAATATTTTATTCTGAGGATATCTT